>NC_090445.1:483704812-488704812 GCF_031143425.1 Pleurodeles waltl | reverse complement strand
GATATTGGGTGGTGTAATTTACTACCACCAACACAAAAAGATACCCGCTTTTGTTAGGAATCAGAGGACCCATGATATCCATTCCTATTCTAGAAAAAGGCTCTTCTATGATGGGGAAGGGTCATAAGGGTGCCTTTCTAGGGATTTTCTGGCTAGTCTTTTGACAAATGAGGCATTCTTTACAATACTTCTTAACATGCTATATATGCCAGGCCAATAGAATCGGTCTGTGATGGTTTTCTCTGGACCAAAATGACCAACCAGAAGATGACTATGAGTAAGGTAGAGGACTTCATCCCTGAAAGGTGTGGGGAACCAATGTTTGTATTGGTTGGTTCCTACTTTCCTATACAGTAGCCCTTTATGATAACAGATTTATGGGCCTACTACCTGAGAGTCTTCTCCCTTGGCCACTCTCCATGCTTCTTGAAATTGGGGTTTTTCCCTTTGTACTGCTTGAAATTCCGGTCTGACTCCCACACATAGTCTTGCTTGTATATCTGCAGCATCTTCAGCATGATATGCTTGTCTTTTCTCTGTTGGCGCCTACTCTTATGTATTTTTGGGGTAGGCCACCCTTCCCCCCCAACTTGAGCATACAGGGTGGTTTCCCACCAGGACTCTTTTCCCTTCCAGGATTCCTGTACCAGGTTCTCCAACTCTGGTCTCCTCATTCAAGGGATCAGCGAAAAGAGCAGAATATTTAATAAGTTGGACAGAGGCAAGAGCAGAGGATTTTATCCTACACATCTAGAGACTGATTTAAATGCATATTTGTGGACTGAAGAGTAACTAAGGTGACCAAAACAAAATTGTGGAGCAGTGGAATTTTCACTGGGTAATGCTTACTTGCAGTGGTGGATAATACGTACGTAGTGTTAGTTTTCCAACAGAATTTGTTGGTATTGTTCATTCTCTACCATCCTGAATTTAGGGTTATGAGTGTGAAAGTGGGGATTACAGCGGGTGGGTGGCCCAGCACAATCCAGTATGCACAAGTGGAATCCACCTCAAAGTCAGGAAATAAACCTGGGGCAGCATAGAATTTGCTGCAACTCCTGATGTCATAGTCATGACCTATATGTACTCACCATGTAGTTTAAATTGCATGCTTTAACAGTTCATTAATGTGTGGTGCACTCAAAGTCAATAATAAAGTGCATTCACAGTAGTGTTAGGAAATGTATGTATTGTATTGTGTGCTTTAATCCTATTAAATGAGAAATAATCATTGAGTATAATTTTATAACTATCCTTATGTTATTTGAACGTATTTGCATTTAAACAGTAACAATTTATGTAATGTGTGTACTGAGTTTTAATGGTTAAATGTACATCATATTTATATTCATGTATGGGTAAAGTCTACATTCATATTAACAGTAACATACAATGCCGATTGAGGAGCGAAATTCCCATTCTTAACGTAGAATTTAATATGTGCACAGTCTAAACTGAAATATGTGAGTTTAACTTTAGCTTGACTATTCCTGAATTTCGATAATGTGAGGAACTGTTTTCCATTTTTGCTAATGTGTTACTTTCATTGCAGGTGCATTCGCATAGAATGTCAGTTTGAAAATAGATGTGCTATTGTTTTACTACTAGCCTGAGAAAGGGTCCTTGAATGTGGAACATGAGCAGCACAAGAGTAAGAAGACTGTCCCTTATTCATGCATGTTGACACACAGGTAAGAGACTGGCACAGCTCATCTCATATCTAACTACTCTAGGACACTGTATAAGTCAGCCTTTTAACCTCTGTGTATGGACCCTGACAGTTCACTTTGGCTTTCCTTTTCACAGATCTGGGTAACTCATTCTGCCTTCTGCTATGTTTACTGATGCCCAACAACTGTGATACTTTGGTATGTGCAAAAGAACATTTACATTGATATTTTCCGAAGACGTTGTAATAATACATTTGTGAAAGTACAGACTGACTCCAGAATGTTTTGTGATTCAAGGGTGTTTATTTAAGTGCTAATGATAAGAAGGGGAAGTGCAATGGGCTGGGGTGATGGTAGAGGAATATCCATGGTAGAGTCCTGTCACTTGGTATCACAGGTGCATTGTCCAAGGGGGCATAGGTAGTGGAGCAGCGGCAGTTCAAGGTGGACTGGGTGACATAGTGGGAGAGAAGGGTGACATCAGGAGAGTCTTATTTCCTGGTCGGGGTCTGGGCAATGTTCTCTGTCTTGTGGCTTGATCGCAGGGACCATTTGCGGGGTGGTTCTCCTTCTGCAGGGGGTGGGGTGCTGGTGGCCTGTTGGTCCTGTGGCGGGACCTCCTGTCCACTAGCGCCGGCAGACGTGAAAGGCTGTTCATCGTTCAGGCTGGTGTCAGGGGCCCGGCGGTGTGCCACTGCCTCCCTCATGGTGTTGGCCATGTCTGCCAGCACTCCTGCGATGGTGACCAGGGTGGTGTCAATGGACTTCAAGTCCTCCCTGATCCCCAGGTACTGTTCCTCCTGCAGCCGCTGGGTCTCCTGAAACTTGGCCAGTATCGTGCCCATGGTCTCTTGGGAAGGGTGGTATGCTCCCATAATGTTTGATAGTGCCTCGTGGAGGGTCGGTTCCCTGGGCCTGTCCTCCCACTGTCGCACAGCAGTCCTCCCAGCTTCCCTGTTATCCTGTGCCTCTGTCCCCTGAACCGTGTGTCCACTGCCACTGACCCCAGGTCCCTGATCGTCCTGTGTTAGTGGGTTTGCCTGGGGTCCCTGTAGTGGTGGACACACTGCTGATTGACGTGTCCTGGGGATAGTGGCATGGGCCCGCTGGGTGGGTGCTGTGGTGGTGTTTCCTGAGGGGGGAGGTTCTGTGGGGGTTTGGGACTGTAGCAGGGAAACAGACTGTCCAGAGGTCCCTGATGGGCCGGGCTGGTCATCTTGATCCAGGCGTGCAGAGCTGCTGTCGTCACTGTGGGCCTCTTCTGTTGGGGGACTGGATATGGCTGGCACCTCCTGTCCGGTGATGTTGTGTAGGGGTCCTGTTGGGGTGTAAACGCATTGTTATTGTATCTGTGTGTGTCATCTTGTGCAATAGGTGTGTTTCCCTCTACTACTGTGCTTGCAATATCGCCTTGGCCCTTGTGTGAGTGGTGACTGTGTGCCCTGGGTAAGTCTCTCCCTTGGACATGCTTTGGTGATGGGTGTCCATGCAGGTCTGTGATGGGTGTCCATGCATTGTTGTCACATGCAGGGCTTGATATTGGCATGTGTGGGTTGTGATAGTGGGGTATCTGTGAGGTGTTGGGGTGATGGCGGTGAGGGTAGGGGTAGAGGTTTGTGATGGCATGCAGGTAGGGTGGGGAATATAGTAGTAAAGATATGACTTACCAGAGTCCAGTCCTCCTGCTACTCCTGCGAGGCCCTCAGGATGCATGATCACCAAGACTTGCTCCTCCCATGTTGTTAGTTGTGGGGGAGGAAGTGTGGGTCCACCACCAGTCCTCTGTACGGCTACCTGGTGTCTGGATACCACAGAACGCACCTTCCCCCATAGGTCGTTCCACCTCTTCCTGATGTCATCCCGTGTTCTTGGATGCTGTCCCACTGCGTTGACCCTGTCAGCAATTCTCCGCCATAGCTCCATCTTCCTTGCAATGGACGTCTGCTGCACCTGTGATCCGAAAAGCTGTGGCTCTACCCGGATGATTTCCTCCACCATGACCCTGAGCTCCTCCTCAGAAAACCGGGGGTGTCTTTGTGGTGCCATGATATGGTGTGGATGATGTGTGAGGTGATGGTTGATGTGGTGTGTGAGGTGATGTGTTGGGGTGTGTGGTGTTTTGTGCGTGGACGGTGTATGAGTGGTGGTGTTGTGTGCCTCGGGACGCTGGTGATGCCTTAGCTTTTCTGTCTCTCTGCTTCTTCCAAAAATGTCATTGTAAGGGGTTGTGGGTAATGTGGATGTGTGTTTTATAGTGTTGTGAGTGTGTGGGTGTGGTGTGTGTATGTGTGTCAGGTGTGTGTATTTTGAATTGTCCAATGTGGTTGTGTTTTGTAAATGTGTGTGTATTTTGAGCGCGGCGGTGTGTATCGCCAATGGTTTACCGCAGTTGAATGTCCGCCACGTTGATTCGTGGGTCGTGATAGTGTGGGCGTATTCCTGTTGGCGTAATGGTGTGGGTTTTTCTATCGCCAGTTTATCACTGACCTTTGGTGTGGCGGACTTGTGTGGGTGTCTGTATTGTGGAGGATTTCTGTGTGTGGGTCATAATACCCGGAGCGGATTTCTGCCATGAACACGGTATGTTGGCGGCCGTCAGCACGGCGGTCAGCAGACTTTACCGCCAGGGTTGTAATGAGGGCCAAAGTGTCTGTTGAATGACCTGACAAACAACCTTTAGAGATCCAGTGACTAAAGCTCCATCTCCGATAGAAATGAAGAAGTATCATCAAGTGATATTGTTCTTGAAATTGAAAGTCTCTCCTAATGATATTGATTGAGTTAAGATTGAAAGTACAACCCTAGAGTCCAAAGAGTCTATACATTCTTATTATGAAAGATTGTTGCAAGTGTTCAAACTGTACAGGGGCACAGAGACTATAGAGGCGAAAGACATGAGTCATTGTGTGTTCAGATTTGTGTAGGGATTGAAGCCTGAAAAGGTTCAATGATTCAGCAGTATTTGATTTGTTGGCAGAGTACACCAATTGATGAATATCTGAGATACCAAAATTCAGCAGCAATAAATTGGAAATGAAACAGAAGAAGTTGAAAGAAACATTGATGGTACGCAGATGGAAGCTGCACAAAGAAGACAGAATCCACAGTTTATAGGGAACACTGGTGTTATGAAGAGAGTGCATCAACAGGGAGTTCTGATGATCCAAGGACGTATTGGAGTTCAACAGCAGGGTAGAGGACCTGGTGTTTCAATTGACTCAAGTACAGGATGGGATGTGATGACACTGAAAATAACTAATCCTTGTTGTAGGAGGCTGGCTCAGTTTATGGTGTACACCCTATTCTGCGCCCTGGCAAACCCTTAGTGTTAGTGAATTGGTGTCCAGATAGCAAAAGCTTTCTGGGGGTAGCTGAGGCAAGCAGCTGATGCCTATCCAGAAGGAATGTAAAGCACTTGCAATACCACAGTAATCAGACAGTAACTCAATGTCAAGTGTTCCAACAATAAAGGATAAGGATACTTTATTACAACATTACTACTAGACTAGCATCGGTACATCTCCTTTTGGAGATATCTACACCCAATATATACATAAAATAATCAATAGAAATAGCATAAAATATATAGGGCCGTATGGGAACAACAAACCATATACTAAGAAAGTGGAATGTGAAATAGTGAACCCAACCAAGGTAAGTGTGTTAGTTAGCTCGTGCTGGGGTAGATAGAAACACCAGAGGTAAGTACGGTAAGTGTCCCCAGCGACCAGGTGCAAGCTACTTACCCACCCAGTTGTCCCACAGGCTATCACAGGGGGTAGTGGCTGGAGTTCATGGGATTCAGGACCCTTCCCCGTGGACCCCGAAGAAACCAGCAGACAAGAGGAAGGTTTGAGAGTGCCACCCCAGGATGCCCAGAAGACAGGAGTACCTACACCAGGGACGCAAGTGCAGAGGGGAGAGGGGACTCTCTCTGAAGTCAGTGAAAGCCTTGGATTGTCCGGCTGCTGTCAAGTCCTTTGGATCAGGCTGGTGGGACCCAGGGAGGGATTCTGGATGTGGAACACCTGTAAAGGAAAGGGACAGAGTCCATCACCCTTGGAGGTGCCCAGGTGGTGCAGGTGGCAATGCCCAACCTCCTAGAGGTGATGTTCCTGCCAGTCGGTGGAAAAAGTCAAGCTGCGTGGTCCAGGAGCTGCAGAATATCCCAGGAGAGACCCAAGAGCTGTCCTTGGATGGTCGCCAGATTGCAGGAGGGTTAGTGACCTGCCAGGTCACCAACAAGCACTGGCAAATGCAAGTAGGAGCTGAAGAAGTATTTGCAAAGTACTGGGGACCAGTTCCAGGAGACTCCACCCAAGAGGGGGTCAGGGCTGGCCCTCAGCATGCAGAAAGGCCAGCAGAAGTCGATGGAGTCCCCACGAGTGACCCACAGGCAATGGACACATGGAGTCACAAGGAGGCCTCAGCAGCACAAGAAAACAAAGGTCCCATGTCACAGGAGTTGCAGAACAGGGGCTGATCTTCGAGTTGCAGAGTGCTGGAGGCCAGGGCTTCTTGGGGCCTGAAGATCTCCCGGAGTAAGAGTCAACAAGCCAAGGCAAGTGCAACAGTTGTGGTGCACAGGGGTTACAGTCCAGTGGCAGGAGCAGGGGCCCTCAGTCTCCCAAGTTGGTCACAGACTCACCACCTGTGAAGCAGAGCCTTTTTGTGGAACAGCGGACCCCACCAGCCAGTTGACGTTGTCTTGAGGTGCCTGCGGTTGCAGGGGACTTACTCCTTCACTCCAAGGGAGATTCCTTCGTGCTTCCAGATGCAAACAGAGTCTTTGTGACCCTGGAGGATGTACAGCTTTGGATGTTACAGAATTCTGGCAGGATTTGGAGAAACAATGTTGCAATGGGAGCCTTCCCACCAGGAGCAGACATGATTTGGTTCCAGAGCAGACCAGCAACGTTTCCAGAGGACAGGAACAAAAGATGTCCTGCAGAGAGTTCCTTGGAGAGCCTTGCTTCATGAATCTGAGAACCCACCCATGGGGGAGCCATTAAGTAACACTAAAAGGGACAGAGGGGTCAGGGACATCATGCTCCCAGGGGCCTCCGTCCATCTTGTTTTCAAGATGGCAGAATCAAGTGGCCATCTGGCAGAGCGCTGTGCACCTCCTTAGGGAAGGAGCTGGACAGGGGGGTGGTCACTTCCCTGTCCTTTGTGCAGTTTCGTGCCAGAGAGGGAACCAGGGGTTCCTGAACTGATGCAAACCACATTATGCAAGGAAGGAACCATATGTGCCCTTCAAAGCATTCTGGTGGCGCTTAGAGGCCACTCCACCCCACCCCTAGACACCTAATACACAGGGGGAGGTGGTCACACCTCTCCCTTGCAGGAAATCCTTTGTTCTGCTTCTCCAGCCTGAGCCAGGCTTACCAGCAGGAGGGCAGAACAGTGCCTGGGGTCAGCAGTAGCGTGGGCTGGCAGCCAGACCCTTGAGGCTGCACAGGCAGAACTGGGGGATCCTCTAAGGAACCCTTATAGTACATGGTATCACACAACTAGCGCTGGAATCAATGTAGTTGCATGATTCCAACATGTTTTATTCCAAACATGCCTAGGTTCAGAGAAGCAATTAAGTAGCTGGATCACTCGTGTTAACCAGTGTCTACTACCTACCTTAAGGTTGCTTCCCCACACTTACAGAGTCCCGGAAATGGAGCCTGGGGTCTGTAGGGGCATCCTGCTCATGCGCACTTAGGGAAATGGACCCAGCCCTTGGGCCGAAGGGCCTACAAGAGGAGTGACTTACATTGTCTAAGTGCAGTGACCAGGATATAAGGAAAGCCTTATATCTGTGGTGAAAGGCTGCAATGGCAGACCTGCAGACAGTTTTCATGGGCCCTAATGTGTGGCACAATATATGCTGCAGCCCATGGGGGACCCCATGTGTACAAATGGCCTGGGTACCTAAGTACCATATACTAGGGACTTAAATAGGTGCACCACTATGCCTATTGTGGGTGTAAAAAAATTTCAAGCAACTAAATTTAGGGGAGAAAGCACTGGCACTGGGGCCCTGGTTGGCAGGATCCCAGAGCACTACAGTCTAAAACATACTGCCACCAGGCCAAAAAAATGAGGGTACTACAACCAGGACCCAACTTACTACACTTGTCATGTGGGTCGCAAGCCGGGCCATTGGAGGAGAGAAGTTGTTTTAATTCGAATAGCGTGGCAAACAAGAATCAGGTACAGAATGGAGGATTTGTGGAGTCTCAGGGAAATAATACACCATTTCAGTCACAGCATATACAGAGACAGCAAATGCAAAATTGTAATGCATTCCAAGGTCAGGCAATGCAAGTTCCACAAGCCCTGCTGCCACAGCAAAAAGCAAATTTCCCCGGGTCCAATTTGAATCAAGTTCCAAGATCAAATACCAATCCCTTTGTGAATCAGTACCCCATGATCCTGGTGGATTAGGATTACAAGTCAAATCAATCCCAATGATGGTGCTTGAGAGGGGAGGACCAGGGTGGTTCATTTGTAGATAGTGAGGTGAATGGCCACCAGGTGTCATTTCAAGTCGACAATAGTACTACCCGCTCTTCTGTGAGAACAGCTGAGGTTCGCACCCTACTCCTCTCGGGAAAAAGAATCCAACTTGTTGGTTTTGCAAATAATCAATTGACAAGCCCCGTCACAGAAGCTATACCTGTAAAACTAGGGTAGCTTGAAGAGAATCACCGATTTGTGGTGTCTGATTCTAGTTGTGTGAGTCTGCTTGGACGTGATCTTTTATGTAAGTTGAATTGCTCCATCTATTGCCAAGAAGCATGGAGATAAAGGGTCACAATGAGGATGTGACATTCAAAATTGTGAATCAAACCCCTGATATCACATTATATCCCATGCTGACAAGTGATGATTTACCCGCAGACCTGAGGGATACTCTACTACCTGAAGTCTGGGACTTTTCAGGGAAAGATTTAGGCCCAATCAGAGGTGGTGAGCCTGTACGGATAACTGTAAAGTCAAACGCTGAGTATCCGAGAATCCCACAATACAACATGACAGCAGAGACAATTGCAGGGATTACTCCAGTGGTTGACTCCATGATTGAGCAAGGAATACTAAAAGAAATTATGAGGAGGCTATGTACTCACCTATCATGGGACTGCGGAAGCTCAACAGATTGTAGTATTGCAAGAGAGAAGTCCTATGGGCATCACGTTAGGAAGGGTGCAAGGAAGCTGTCATAAGAAAGAATTTCAGCAATTCTGAAAATGAATCCAGGAGCAACCCAGAATGAAGTCAGGATGGTTTTGGGAATGGTGGGCTAATGTCATCAGTGGATTCCCACCATTTCTTTTTTGACCAAGCCTTTACCAAGGCTGTCACACAAGGGTATGTCTGATGCAGTATTATTGGATGAAACTTGCATGTGTGCCTTCTCAGAGCTGAGAGAAAATCTCTGTTGTGTCCCTGCTCTGGGAATGCCTGATTACAATAAATGTTTTACTTTGTACTGCAGTGAGAGGGGGGATGCGCTCTCTCAGTGCAAACACAGTTACACAGAAACACTCACAGACCAGCTGCTTACTGTTCAGCTACACTTGACCCAGTAGCTTCTGTGTTGCCCAGCTGCCTGAAAGCTGCGGCAGCCCAGGTGTCAGCATCGAACTGTGTGAGAGCACTGAATGTTTTTGTTCCCCACTATGTAGAAATCTTTGTTCACTCCTACCCAAACTCAGTACCTCACAAGTTGCAGATTAACCCATAATAATCTAACTGCCCCAAACATTACTTTGAAATGTTGTACAAAATTGAATCCTGCACATTTTTTGCTATCACCTATATATGATGAGATTGTTGACCGTGAGATCGAGCATGACAGTCTAGATGTCACCGAACTGTGCACCAAGCCGAGACCTGAAATACAAGATAGACCACTTTCTGAATGTGATCATGTAATGTTTGCTGATGCCTCCTACTTGAGAGATCATTAAAAAAAAAACTGAGAGCTGCCTACGCAATCTGTACTGTCTCAGGTGTGGCCGAAGATTCTTCGCTTCACTGAGTCTTTTCCGCACAAGTGGCTAAGTTGATTGCCCTTACAAGAGCATGCTGTGTTTACAACCAGCTGAAGGTGACCATTTTCACCTATAGTCAGTATGGCTTTGGTGTTGTCCATGGCTTTGGACAGTTATGGTCCCAAAGACGGTTTATGACCTCCTCTGGCTCTTCCATAAGGAACGGAGAGACGATCTATAACTTACATAAAGCATTACAGTTGCCTGCCCAAATTACTGTTGTGAAGTGTTCAGCACACCGTAAAGGAACCGACTATTTGACTGGGAAATAATTATGCAAACAAAGTAACCAGATACTGTGCCTTAAATGCTTGTGCCTTCAATGGTGAATATTTGAATGAGGGAACAGATGAGACAAATTACAATCTATTGCTAGCTGCAGCAGATACATCAGAGGACGTTAAGAGGTTGAGGGAAGAAGTGTCAGAAGCAGAACAGCAGGGTTGGATTAGAGCAGGATTTGTTAAAAGAGATGAGGATGATGTTTGGGTTTCAAATGATGGAGGAACTGCATTGCCAGATAGCTTGTTACCACCTATGGCATTACATTATCACAGTCCAGCTCTTCTGGGATGTGACGCAACAGTGAGATTGTTTTGACAGACATGGTTCAATCCCAGATTTAGGCTGATGCAGAAGCATTGTGTCACAAGTGTATTACCTGTAAACGATGGACTTAGGCAAAAGCACTAAAGTAACACTGAGTCACATAGGCAGATCAGGAGGTCTGTTCAATAGAATGCAGTTACACTTCATTGAGCTACCTGTGTGCAATGGACTGAGATATATCTTGGTTGTTGTATGCATGTTCTCTAGTTGGGATGGAGCTTACCCGACTAGGAGAAATGACAGTCTCACAGTAGCAAAGTTGTTAAGAGAGCTCATACCATGTTTTGGGTTCCTGAGTTCTCTGGAGTCAGACTGAGGAACTCATTTTAATAGTGAGGTCCTAAAATTACTGTGTACAACATTGCAATGAAGCAGAGACTACATTGCAGCTACAGACCGGAGGGGTCTGGTCTTGTTGAGCAACTTATTGGAACTCTGAAGTCCAGACAGGCTAAAGTATGTGCTTTCCCTCATGGAAATGGCCTTATGCATTGCCTCTTGTGTTGATGAGTCTTCTCAGTACTGTGGACAAGAGAACAGAGTTGTAACCTCATAAAATCCAAATGGAGCATGCCGTAAGATTACCAGCTGTGCCTGTAAATGTGCTTCTTAACCTTACAGATAACATGGTTCTTGATTACTGCAAAGGACTGGCTGATGTGGTTCGTTCTGTGTCTAACCAGGATGGAGAGACTACAGCTAAGCTGCAGCAAGAGCAATGCTATGACCTCAACTTCGAAGACTGGGTCATGGTGAAGAAGCATTTGCGCAAGATGTGCTTGGAGCCTCGGTGGAAAGGTCCTTTTCAAGTAATATTGGTCACAACGACTGCTGTAAAGTGTGGCCGTCTCCTTAACTGGATACATGCAGCACATACTCGAAGAGTCCTGTGTCTCCTTGATGATACAAGAGCACATGTCCCTGAAAGGGCAGGTTACAGTGAGATGAAGCGATAGGTTAGTCAAGCTGTTAGAGACAAGCAAGTAGGACAGCACATGTTCAGTCCGAGGGGGGTCTGAGTGAGTCAGGAGGTGAAGTTGGTAACAGAAGGTCCAGACAAGAGACACTGACTGCGCAAAAATCAGATGCTGATGAAGGACCTAGTGCTGTAGCAAACCAAATTGTGCCTGGAGATCGGTGGCCAAGGAAAAGTGTGAGTTCCATAAATTATTCCGGAAGAGACTGTGGAGCCTTGACAAAGTGACAGTGCTGGTGAAGGGCCAGTAATATGGCGATCAAAGAGAGCATGGGTACCTTGCGAGAGGTATGCTTCACCGGAAAGGACATATTATGCTGCTGATGAATGGAAGAGAGAATTTGGAATCTTTTGTGGGTTTTTTTATAAACAACTTTTATTTGATTTTTGAACAAGTGTTGACATATGCCACAGTATCCATTCGTTACGGTGGAGAAGAAAAGTAGTGAATGAAATCACCAAATACAAAACATCTACGTTAGTCCATTTGGTAGATGACTTGTTGATATTGTATACTAATAACATCATCTACCATGGTCTAACCATTTGTCCCATAATTGTCAGTGCTTACATGGGCAGACCCTGGCCTTGTAGACAACTCACTTTCGCTGAGTCCACCAGGCCACAGCTCGGCGCCACACCGTTAATGAGGGGGCACCTGGGGACATCTATCTCAGAGCCACATCCTGTTTTGACACCAACAAAGCTGTAGCTAGAATTTTTTTTTCCAGCTCTTCTCCTTTCCAAGTCCTCCATCACCCCAAGCAGTATCATTAAGGGAGAGTAGGGTACCTCCTACCCAAAAACATCTGTCAGCTCGTGGGTCACTCTAGTCCAATAAGTCCAGATTGTCCACACCATAAGATAAAAGTCTGCAGGGAAATGTTCACATCGGGGCAAGAGGAGTCTGGGCATAATCCTGCTTTGTGCAGGCAGGTGGGAGCAAGATAAGCAGTGTACAAGTAGTATGTTTGGGCTAAACGTACTTGTGAAGAAATTGTGAGTTCCCGGTGGACCATCACGGCATCCCTAGAGTTGTCATCTTCTATGGGCCCTACCCATCCCTCCTAGCGGAGCTTAACATGATCTACTGTTCCTTGCATGTGGTTCACCAACATGTAGTAGATCTGGGAGATCCCGGCACGGCCCAATCTCCCCATGAGGAGTTTGGCCTCCAGTGGGCTGTATTCTGGCAGTGTTTCAGATGTGGAAATGTGATCTTGAAGGTTGTAAGTATTTATAAAAAATGTGCATGGTTAAGGGTATACATATTTTGGAGGTCCTAAAAGGAGCGGATATGTGAACTGGCCCAAACATCACCCAACTGCGAGATGCAGATAAGATACCATGCCTTGAATCTCTGAACTGTTGTTACCCCTCTGAGCCATGTGCCATGCCAGGGTGGGGTCTGTTGTATAGAACTGGCCTCCCATCTGACGTGGCGGAGCGCAGTTCTTCATGCCAATAGTATCACTTTGCTGACCTGGGGCATAGACTCAGGGAATGGTGACCCATAGAGCATGGCCTGAAGATGGACGAAGCTCATCTGGGTAACTTCCAGTCGTTAGGCTGGGTCCGACCATCCTCCAGTGAACCATTTGTTAATCACAAGAAAGTAGGAGGCTAGACAGTACAAGTAAAGATTGGCGATTCCCAATCCCTATTATAAGGACCTCACTGGCAGTGTGTGGGTGCAAGGCAGGGATGGGACTCATACCATAAGAAAGCCCTCGCCATGCTTTCCAAGGCAGGGAACCATGATCTAGGCAGATGTAAAGGTGAGTTCTGGAAAACATGTAAAAACATAGGAGGATCATCATTTGATATAAAGCAATACATCCCATCCCATTTAGAGGAAGAGTTTGTCATCTAGCCAAGTCCACTTTAGCTCCCTCGACCAACGGTCGAAGATTAAGGGTCAATGTGAGTTCCGGAAGAAGCACTACCCAGAGTCCAAGATACTTGAAACTGAGTCGCCGGATGGAAATCCTCGTCTGCCAATCGAAACAATCTCATGATCTGGCCAGATGGACCAGTATGGACTTGGCAGGATTGATCTTGAGGCCTGATACTCTGTCAAAATTGTGGAGTAGATGAAGACAGCGGGGGCTGCTGATGGAGGGGTTCATGAGGTAAAGTAGGATATCGCCAGCATATAAGGCTTTGCGGTCCTCAAGGACCCAGCCTCATTTCTAGCCCTTCAGATGAGCGTTGGTATGGATAAGTTGGGCCAGCGGTTCAATCGCCAAGAGAAGTGGGTACAGAGGACATCCTTGTCTTGTCCCCCTTCCTATGGAGAAGGTTGGAGAGAGGACCCCATTGATTAGAACCCGTGCCATCGGGTTGGAGTAAACAGATTGTACCATGCCACGGAACTGGAGACCAAAACCCGCTCCCTCCAACACCAGCTGGAGATAATGGCAGTCCACTGTATCAAAGGCCTTCTCAAAATCAATAAGTAAGAGCACCAAGTCATAAGGTAGACGATGGCAGTGAGCCAAGGCAACATGTAATCTGAGGATGCACTGTTTCGTACTGTGGCTTGGCATGAAGCCACACTGATCCGGGTGTATCAATGTAACCGGAACAGTCCATAGATAGTTAGCCAATATGGTCACAAAAATCTTTACTTCGTCGTTAAGGAGTGAAATTGGCCAGTAGTCCCTACACAGATTCGAGGGAGGATGCGTCTTAGGGACCACCACCACTGTGGCCATGTCAAGGTCCGGGGGATTTTCATTTTGCTGCACACTTCCTCATACAAGAATAGAAGGTGGGGCACAAGTATGTCATGGAATCGAGTGTAGTACTCAGTAGGGAAGCCATACGGTTAGAAGGTTTTCCCAGCCGTTAGACCTGCTTTCGCGTCTCCAGCCTCTATTGCTGTGATCGGCTCGTCAAGACTTAAACGTCCTCTAGAGGCAAACAAGGAAGAGGGTTCCTGTCTAAAAAGCAACGTTGGAGTGACAAGTTCTCACATGAAGAGGCTGTATAGAGCTTTTGAGAATATTGGGTGAAATCCCGAGCGATCTCGGGATGGAGTGTCTGGTCATCGAGTATCTCAGGTATGATCCTCGTCGCCTGGTGGTGTGTGGCCAGCCAGTACAATAGCTTTACATTTTTGTCCCCCCATCCATAGACCCTTGACAATGTGGCTCTCCAAAGATGCTTGGAGGTTTCTATGGAGCAGTGACAAATTTCCTCCCGGATCAGGCTCGGCTGGTGAGTAAGGTCTTCTTGTGGGTGGGACATGAGACGTTCCTCCAGTCGGAGAGCACGGGACTCCAGTTGAGTAATATGCAGAGCTTGGGCACATTCTCTAGTGCAAAAGAGCCCCCTGGCAATGCCCAGCAGTGTTGCCTTACTGGCAGCCCACAAGGTGCCGACCCCTTTCACCGAAACCTCATTATGACTAAAATATGCTCAGAGTTCAGTACTCAGAGTTTATATAAATGTCTTGCCTTGAAGATACCAGACATTAAGCGCCACATGGGGCACATACCGGATGTAGAAGTTCTGAGATGAATAAGAAGGGGGAAGTGGTGTGATATTCTGTGGGGTAATACTTGTATTTGTGTCACTAGTCTGCAATCCCACAGCTGGTAAAAGAGGTAAGTGAAAGGGTGGGTGTGATGGGCTGCACAGTTGTGTGGAGATTGACAGTTTGTGGGTTCCATGCTCTCCATGCATCTCATAGGCCCAATTTGGTGAGCCAATCTTGAAGATGGGGCATGCCAGCGGTCTCGCAGTTGGGTGGGCCATGGTGGTGTTGAGGTCAGCATTTGGTATTGCATTGAAATCCCCACTACCATTGTTAGCCCCGAGGGAGTTTTAAGAGAGTTTCAGACAGGTCTTGAAGGCAACCGGTGAGGACTGTGGGCGGCACATAGACGCTTACCAAGTTAATCACTCGTCCCTCCAATGACCCGGTCTGGGCAATGAAGCGGCCTTGTGGGTGTCGCAGGTCATGTGTGAGTGTAATGGGGAACGAACGTTGCATAAATACAGCATCCCCACCTGGAACCACAGGTGAACCCCAATGAAAAACCCTATCATATCCCTTAAGGGCCAAGAAGGAGTAGTGCTGTCCCAGAAGATGAGTCTCCTGGAGTAGCAGCACCTCAAGAAGAAAGCAGTGGGCATATGCGAGGAACACTGCCCTTTTCACACGGTACAACAGGCCATTAACATTCCATGATAGTACTTGAAAAGTCATGTTGGATGTTGGCAAATGTACGTCGGGTGGTGTGGTGTGGATGCGGTACCTATCGACGCCCAACACAAAGGTTCAGAACAAGTCGACAGTGTGGTGTTTAGTCATGCATCTGAGATCAATGCTGCGAAAGAGCAGAGTATGAAGTGTCAATACCTAAAAGGGAAGGAACCGTAGAAACAAACATGTACGGCATGGCAAAGCAGAATCTAAGTAGTGATTAAGCATTCCCCACTCCCTAACTCACTCCCCTCCCCATACTTCTACCCCTGAAGCATCTGTAGCCCTATGGAAAAAAGGGTTAAACAAAACAATGTGCACAACAGTATTATTACTATTGATGGGAGGGAAATCTCTTTTTAGGAGATAGGTCAATGTGGCAAAGCCGCCATCTGGTGAGAACCACAGCAGAGCAGAGAACACCCACTGCCCATGGTATAAATTATCGTGAGGACTGACCCTACAGTAGGCATGATCTCGTGAAGGGCCATGCTTCTCATGCATGTTACAGAGGAGAGTTTTCAAAGCACCTGGCTACAAGAAACGTCAGTATCTGTGTGCGGGTCGGCTGATGCGAGGGGAACCTTGTTTTGAGGACGCAACCCTCATGGTCCCCCCATCTCCTCCCCGGAGACAGGAGACATTGTATAAGGTGGTGGTGATGGCTCTCTGTGAGGAGTGGACTGGGGATGCAGGCTGAACAGTGCCACGTCTCCTCTGCAAGCGTGAAAGCTTCTTCTGAGGTACCGATTTTGATTGCAGGTGGCAAGTGTCAGTGTCAACTGGTCTGTGCACCGAGGCAGCACCTGGACGACGAAGGGGTAATCCTCTGTAAGCCACTGCCAAGCTGTCTCTGGGCTGTCACGATTTATTAGCATGTATGACTCTGAAGTGGGCCGGAAACAGAAGGCGGTATTGAAGGTCCATGGCCCTAAGTTTTTGATTGACCTATGTATGGGAGCGACGCTGACGTTGGACCTCCTGGGTTTAGTTGGGGAACAGCAGTACTTTAGCATCACTGCATCAGAAATCTGATTGTGCCCGGGCCTCTCTAAGATTGGTGTCTCTATCTCTATAGTTGGGAATTGGAGCAATGATGGGCCTAGTGGAGGCTTCGGGCGGTGGCTTGGGGGGTAACGCTTGGTGTGCTCTCTGAACTGCAAACCAGGGGGACAATCTCCCTGGGGCATCCTTGATTTAATCTAGCATTCTATGAAGTTAGCTGCCATCTGAGCAGCCATGCCCTCTGCACCCTCTGGTAGTCCAATCAGGTGCAAACGTTTGCGCCTGGAACGATTTTCTGCATCCTCCACTTGCCTATGAAGTTCATCCATGTGTTTAAGTAGCGTGGAGTTCTGAGTCTTCAGTGTGGAAACGTCATCTTCTACAGTAGATATCCTGGATTCGGTCTCTGGTATACATGCAGTGGCGCTGCAGAGGTCTTGTCACAACAGCGCTACATCCATTCTCACTTCTCTGATTTTAGTCTCCACTACTGTCTGTGACATCTGAATCGCACAGAGGATGGCACTGAGGTCCGTGGGCGGAGGAACCGAAGGATCTACGTCATGAGGACCTGGGGGGGCCACTGGCCAATCCAGTCGTATATTGATCTATGCATGTTTGAGATGTGGAGGATCCGGTGTAGCGGTCTTTGCCCACTGCAGTAGAAAATCAATTTAGCCATGCTCGTCCGATCGTGAGAAGGCGCCATACAGTGGTGGTGTGCCAGTTTGTTCAGGGGACTACGCCACGGGTGGAAGGTTTCATGGTGAGCATTAGTGAAGTGGGCACTGAGACTCTTCTGTAGGAGTTTGGCCACACAGCGTCCAAGACAAGTTACCTCCGATAGAGGTGCAGTGTGGGAGATTCAAGTCTTCCTGCATGTCTTCTGTCACAGTTTTAGTAAGGGTGTTGCAACGAAATGATGGACAGCATGTCTGTTGGTCTCCCAAGAACACCTCCCCAGTTCGCAGGTGAAGTCTCAAGCGGAGGTAGGTCCCTAGATCTTCATCAGTACTGCACCCCTGGATGTCTCCAACACATCGGGGTGTTCTCCTGTAAGACATCAGGCGATTGAGGTGGTGGCAAGTAAGTCTCCCAGATTATGGGCTTGTCAAGGAACACAGCAGCAGGGGCAGGAAAATGCTCATGTGGAAGGTCCCAGGTCTGTCACGAAGGATTAAAGCTCAAGTGCAAGGGCCCACAACCCTGTAAGGTAAGTCTCTTCCCCTATGGGCATCAGGAAGCCAAGGTGTTAGGGCCAATGAAGGAACTAGAGGTCGGTCTCAATGGAGCGGACTGTGTGCTGGCAGTTTGCACTCACAGAGGAGCCCAGTCTATTTCTCCTCTGGATCAGGGGATATTCCCCGTCCGTCCTGGAGCTGCGACCTGGACCCTCTCCACTGCACCACACCAGGCACTCTCCCTCAGATGTGTGCGTGGTCGGGACACCGAGCAGAAGTGCTGCCGGGGCAGACCGCCCCAAGCAGCTCCAGGAGCAGCAGCAAGGGTGATGTCAGTTCTCAGGCCCACTTTCACCCCGGCCCTTTCAAGCTTGAGGGTAAGGGGCAGGCACAGGACCACCAATAATTAATATTCAGTGTGGGCACCGGGGTGGGCACTGGGGCGGGGGTGGGGGGGGATGTTCACGGAGTAACGCCGAAGGGTTGCTCTTGCCATGCAGCGGAAGATCACCTCTCGCCTGGCTCATGTGGTGCGTGGTCCACCTCTGAGCCTGGATTCCGATGATGCTGAGGGCCCAGGTCTGCTCCCCCGCCGGCCACCTCTGCCCTCATGACTCCAACCCAGGCAGTGCCCCCAATCGTCATGATGGCCATTGGGGCCTCAGTCGCCCTGTAGCCTCTGCGCAGTCGACCCAAGGAGTGGGGCCCTCAGTCTTTCCCCGGCTGGATCCCACACAGTTCCACTTCTGGGCCGTCCACTAGGCCGCAAGCCCTTCCTCATGAAAGACAGGCACATCCAGATGATATTCGGGTGTTGGAAGGGGGTGTGGGTGCCGGGGTGGTTTTGGGCGTCACATCAGCAGTATGGATGGCAGTAGGATAACCGGATTAATGCCAGATCTGTGGGGTTCCTAACTGGAGCTCTAAAAAGCCACATTTACCATGTTGGTGTCATGGCCACGCGTTCTCGAATCTTTTCTTTTAACACTTCAAATCCAACTAAGTATTTTTGAGCTGAGCTTTGTGGCAGAACTGAGGTTTGAAATTGCACTGTCACTTGATAGACTGGGACATTATATAATGGACGTGACTTTGAATTGCACATTTATTAGAGCCATTTGATAGACCTTGTAGGGAATAAAGAAGAGTACCAAGGTCAGAGTATGCCGAATGTATTGGAGGATTGTCATATAGGAAAACAAGAAGTAGGTTTAAGGAAGACTAACAACGATTTTGCAATTAAAGTTTGAACATTGTTGCAGAGACAATTGTTTGCTAATGCTTTGCTCATTTGAATGACTGAAACAGACTACTGCTGCTGCTGCTGCATTTTATTATACAGTCTGCATTGAGAGAGTTCCTGGAACCTAGAGACAATAACAGACACAAATACATAAAGACAGGAGTGTTCTTGGTGAGAATTAATGATAGCTTTGCTTATAGGATTGAGCTTACCTATACCTTCTATAGTAGAAAACATAAGATCCATGAGTGCCCCTACTAACCAGTTCCTGCTAACAATAGAATGCATTCACTGAGCGAGAAACAATTACATGTAGATACTTCGAGAGGAGATCTTACCTCAAATGTGTATTATTAATTGCTTTATGAGTACATTGACACTATGGATGAAAAGAATGCAGTTGCCTGCGTCAGCTGCAGAGGGAATAATGTATCACCATATTCCTTTGACTTATGGTGTTACTTGTGGTTTACTGACAAGCCTTTTGTATGAACAAGAACACTTTCAATAATATTATTTAAATTATGACTTGATCTTTTCCGATGTTCCTATTTTAGAACATCTGAACAAGAATGCTCAAACCAAGAACGTGGAGACAGCTGGAGGGTTCTTTGTACCTACCATGACATTTGGTACAGTTTATGCTTACCGAAACAACCAAACATGTGCCTTGACACAAGTTAACAAGCATTTCCAATGCAATGGGTCTCACGTTTGATAGAGTTAGAGCTATTAGTGTCGTAAAATCCTAATTGGACTTTTCTTCCACATAATGTCGCGCCGCACCGCGCGGCGCGAGCCGAGCATTCGGCACAAGCTGCGCGTTCAGCTCGGGCCGCGCTTCGCGTCCTTAAGACGCGGCGCGCCCCGAGCCTTTCCTGCACCCTACGAGGCCCCAGAGCTTACTTGGGGCCTCGCTCTGTTCTCTCCCTCCGTTTCTGTTAGTATCTCCTACCCCTCTTACCTGTTGTGGCTTCTTTCTTCTTTCTTCTGTTTTCTTTCTTTTTGGGTCTGTTTTTTGCACTTTCCTTTATGTCTTTTCCCCTTCCCAGGTTACCCTTGTCTTCCCAGCATTCCTCCTTCCCTATTCTCTATGGTTTCTATCCTATTCTATTCTATCTACTTTTCCCTATCCAAGATGGTGTCCTTTTTCTTCCTGTGGGTCACTTCCTGTTTTATGGTATTTAAGGGTGGTTTTTTCTTCTCTTCATTGCGCTGCAACACTCTCTGTTCAGATGGTGTCCTCGCTCCTGATTTCCTAGCCTTTGGTTCTGGAATTCGCCATTTCTGTGTTATTTACGTCAGTTCTTTTTGATTCCTGTTCCTCTGTTCTTGTTTTCAGGAATCCTCTGTGAATCTTCTCTTGGAGGTTTTTTCCCCTTCTTCTGAAGGGGTTTTTTCCCTCTGGCGCTACTTTCTTTAGGTCACGGTCTGTTCTTGGCGTTCCATTGCCTACAGCACCGTGGCTACCAGAAAGAGTCGCCCCTTTTTGGGCCAAAGCCGAACCCTCAAGATCCACGCCTCAAGATCTGCAAACTCCAGGCGCAAGCAGCACGTGAGTCGTGACAGATTCCGACGTCTTCTAACACCATGGAAGACACTGTGGTAGCAGCTGCAGATCCGGATCAATCTCTCCTGACGACAATTCAACAACAAGCTCAAGAAATACAACAACTACGTAGTGAGAATGCTGCATTGCGACAGGCTTTGGCTTTCCGTAGTGGTGACGTTCCGACGCTCTCCGCCTCTACCCATCGTTTTTCTGGGGAGCCAACCCAACTGCGTGAGTTCCTTGATTCCTTAACAGTTTACTTCGCCTTCCGACCCACCCAGTTCTCCCAAGACAGAACAAAAGTGGGTTATCTCATCAGTGCCTTATCCGGTCCTGCCTTGGCCTGGGCAACCCCGATGGTATCATCTAACGATCCGGTATTGTCGGACTATTCGGCCTTCGTGAATCGCTTCAAGCAGATGTTTAGTCGTCCAGGATTGGAGGCTTCAGCGGAAGAAGCCTTATGCGATATTCATCAAGGCTCACAAGATGTCCTTCAATACATAACACGCTTTCGTCAGCTAGCGGCAGAGACCACCTGGGTGGAACGTACTTTGGTGACTTTGTTTCGTAGAGGACTCAAAGAGGAAATAAAGGATGAACTAGTACATTCCACCAGAGTGGAAGATCTTCGTGGCCTGATGGATCAAGCCCTTTCCATCGAGTATCGCCTTCAGGAACGGAGAGCAGAGAAGAGAAAGAGTAGAGGGTCTTTCCAACCAAGCACTTCACGAGTTTTTCCGCATCGTTCTGAGGAACCTCGCCCTCCTGTCAGAGACATCGAAGGAGAACCCATGCAGGTGGATACAACTCGAGGCCCTCTCTCCGCTAGCGAACGAGAAGATAGACGAAAGAAGGGGTTGTGTTTGTACTGCGGTTCTGCCGGCCACATGCTTCGTACCTGTCCAGTACGTCCTTCAAGGCCATCGGGAAATGCCACTTCCCGTCCTCTGTAAGAAGGGAGGGGACGGGATTAGCAGCTATACCTTCCATCAGTTCCTTCAATGACAATACTACATCCTTGTTCATTGTACCAGTCATGTTACAATTACCTGATGGCCGTCAAGAGAAAACTATGGCACTACTAGATTGTGGAGCTAGTGGAATTTATATGGATAAGAAGTGGGCCACTACTCAACAAATTCCTATACAACCTAAGGAGATTCCCGAACAAGTACACACGGTGGACGGATCCTTGATATCATCGGGTCCAGTTGATACTACTACCCTGATGCTGAGTTTACAGATCGGTAACCATCAGGAACACATCTCCTTTGACCTTATAACTTCCCCCAATCATACCATTATTCTTGGAATCCCGTGGTTCATCAGACATAACCCATATGTGAACTGGGCTACCCGGACGGTTTCCTTGTCCTCACAGTTCTGTCACGAACACTGTTTTGCTTCTGACAAGTATTGGTCACCCAAGAGATCAATATTCACGGAAGGTACTACCGGTTCGACCATTAATACAGTCCAAGGAGTTCCTGAACACTATTTGGAGTTTCAAGACGTATTCCAAAAACCCTCCAGACTAGTGTTACCTCCACATCGAGATTATGATTGTGCTATTCCCTTGGAACCTGGCACTATCGTTCCTTTTGGAAGGATGTATTCCCTCACGGAAACTGAAAAGGAAGTACTAAAGGAGTACTTGGAAGAACATATTCAAAGTGGTCTTATTGTTCCATCGTCTTCTCCGGCCGGGGCTCCTCTCTTTTTCGTGCCCAAGAAGACAAAGGATCTTCGCCCTTGCCTGGATTTTAGAGGCCTGAATAAGACAACTATTAAGGATCGATATCCTTTGCCTCTCATTAGGGACATTTTAGAGGCAGTCAGAGGGGCCAAACGGTTTACCAAACTAGATCTACGGGGAGCCTACCACCTTTTACGCATTAAAAAGGAGATGAGTGGAAAACGGCCTTTAGGACTCCATTTGGTCACTTTGAATACAGAGTAATGCCCTTTGGTCTTACTAATGCCCCCGCAATCTTTCAGAGATTTATGGACTCAGTGTTTTCTGATCTCCTGAATCAGACAGTTGTCATCTACCTAGATGATATTCTTATTTATTCTAGAAATCCCGAAC
The DNA here is from genome assembly GCF_031143425.1 of Pleurodeles waltl. Classification (NCBI taxonomy): domain Eukaryota; kingdom Metazoa; phylum Chordata; class Amphibia; order Caudata; family Salamandridae; genus Pleurodeles; species Pleurodeles waltl. The sequence goes on along the minus strand of NC_090445.1, from coordinate 488,682,223 downwards.
TCCATTCTTTCCATGTGAAACAAGTCCTTCAACGACTCCGGGCACATCAACTATTTTGCAAACCCGAGAAGTGTGAGTTTGACAAGACGGAAGTCAAATATCTGGGTTATCATTTAAGTCCCACAGGCGTAGCTATGGATCCAGAAAAAGTACAAGCTATTCTAGATTGGCCTTCTCCATCTTCTATTAAAGAAACACAATGTTTTCTAGGATTAGCGAATTTCTATCGGCAATTCATCGCAGACTTTGCAAAACAAACTAGCCATATAACTCACACTTTAAAGAAGGAAAGTCTAACTAAAGGGTTTGTCTGGACTAAAGATGCCGAAACAGCCTTTCAGGATTTAAAGAAAGCATTCACGCAAGCTCCCATTTTAAGACATCCAGATACCAACAAACAATTTAGTGTCGTCACCGATGCTTCTGAAAAGGCCATTGGAGCCGTCCTACTCCAACAACAGGAGGATGATGGTCTTGAACATCCTGTTTTCTATCTGTCTCATATACTCTCTATTGCAGAACAACTTTACTCAGTACTAGAAAGAGAATTGTTGGCTCTGAAAACAGCTTGTATAGAATGGAGACAATTCCTGATGGGTTCCAAGGAGCCCTTTGAAGTGAGAACAGACCATCGAAACTTACAATGCTTATGAAATTTCGTATGCCAAAATAGTCGTCAAGCTCGTTGGGCCTTCTTCTTCAGCCAGTATGATTTTTACATTACACATATTCCTGGCTCCCAAAACATTCTGGCTGATGCTCTGTCGCGTCGTTATCCAGATTGTACACCTGCCCCAGCTCAACATCTACTGGAACCTAATAAGATCATTGGGGTAGCTCAGTCTTTTCTGGAGGAGGTACAACTAGAATACTCCAATCTATCTGATGACGAAGTAGAGAACTTAAGGCCTCTATTACACAAGAGACAAGGATACTATTATTATCAAGATCTGTTATTCATCCCTACTAACAGAGTTAGAGAAAAGGCATTACAAATGTGTCATGATTCACCGGTTGCTGGTCATAGAGGCATTAAGGCCACACAAGAACTGCTATCACGATTTTTCTGGTGGCCTACTTGGAAACTGGATATTGAAACATACGTTCAGGCGTGTCCCACATGCGCTCAGGTCAAGATTCCCCGAACCAGACCTGCAGGATTACTCCAGCCCTTGCCGGTTCCGCCAACTCCATGGCACACCATCTCTACTGATTTTATGTGTTCGTTACCACCTTCAGCAGGAAACCGGGTAATCATGGTCACTGTGGACTCTTTTACTAAGATGGCTCATTTCACTGCTCTGAAAAAGCTTCCTACATCCCAAGAACTAAGCCAGATATTCATCGACCACATTTTCCGTCTTCATGGACTTCCTCATACCATTATATCTGATAGAGGACCTCAGTACATTTCCCGGTTTTGGAGGTATTTTTGCAAGACACTTAATATCAATAGAGCTCTGTCATCGGGCTTCCATCCTCAGACCAATGGACAGACAGAGCGTCTGAATCAAGGCCTTGAACAATACCTTTGTTGTTTTTGCAACTCTACTCAAAGCAACTGGAACACTTATCTTCCTATTGCTGAATTCTCTTACAATAATTCAGTCCATAGTGCCTCCAAGACCACTCCTTTTTTCTGTTCTTATGGTTTTCATCCTACCTCTTTTCCTACTTTTTCTCGGTCTCCCACTCCCTTGCCCGCTATTACTTATTTTTCCAACCGCCTTCTACAAATCCATAGACTGATTCGATCCAATCTTTTACACACCAAACGATATATGAAGAAAGTAGCAGACAAGAAACGTAGGACCACTCCTGACTACCATCCACAAGATAAAGTTTGGCTTTCTTCTAAATTCTTACCCTCACGTCTCTCTCAGAACAAGTTCACACCTCGCTACTACGGCCCTTTCCGTATTCTCCAGTTGCTTAATCCTGTCACTGTCCGTCTTCACTTGCCTCATACGTGGAAGATTCATCCAGTCTTCCATGTCTCCCAACTCAAACCTTATGTGCCTGATCCTTATTCCCGTCAGTTTTCCTGTCCTCCTCCTGTCTTAGTGGATGATGTTCCTGAATATGAGGTTCAGGAAATTTGTGACTCCCGACTTTTTCACAAACGTCTGCAGTATCTGATTCATTGGAAGGGTTATCCTCTCAGTGAATGTTCTTGGGAAGATGCATCTTCTGTTCATGCTCCTCTTCTGATTCAGCGCTTTCACCGTTTATTTCCTTTCAAACCAGGGCCTTTGGGAGGGGGGCCTACTGTCGCGCAGCACCCCGCGGTGCGAGCCGAGCATTCGGCACAAGCCGCGCGTTCAGCTCGGGCCGCGCTTCGCGTCCTTAAGACGCGGCGCGCCCCGAGCCTTTCCTGCACCCTACGAGGCCCCAGAGCTTACTTGGGGCCTCGCTCTGTTCTCTCCCTCCGTTTCTGTTAGTATCTCCTACCCCTCTTACCTGTTGTGGCTTCTTTCTTCTTTCTTCTGTTTTCTTTCTTTTTGGGTCTGTTTTTTGCACTTTCCTTTATGTCTTTTCCCCTTCCCAGGTTACCCTTGTCTTCCCAGCATTCCTCCTTCCCTATTCTCTATGGTTTCTATCCTATTCTATTCTATCTACTTTTCCCTATCCAAGATGGTGTCCTTTTTCTTCCTGTGGGTCACTTCCTGTTTTATGGTATTTAAGGGTGGTTTTTTCTTCTCTTCATTGCGCTGCAACACTCTCTGTTCAGATGGTGTCCTCGCTCCTGATTTCCTAGCCTTTGGTTCTGGAATTCGCCATTTCTGTGTTATTTATGTCAGTTCTTTTTGATTCCTGTTCCTCTGTTCTTGTTTTCAGGAATCCTCTGTGAATCTTCTCTTGGAGGTTTTTTCCCCTTCTTCTGAAGGGGTTTTTTCCCTCTGGCGCTACTTTCTTTAGGTCACGGTCTGTTCTTGGCGTTCCATTGCCTACAGCACCGTGGCTACCAGAAAGAGTCGCCCCTTTTTGGGCCAAAGCCGAACCCTCAAGATCCACGCCTCAAGATCTGCAAACTCCAGGCGCAAGCAGCACGTGAGTCGTGACACATAAATTGAAAATGAAAAGTAAACAGTTGACATAAGCAATCCGATTCAAAGCGCCACAGCCGTCATGAGCCTGAGTGTGCAGGAGAGACTCAAAAGGAATTTTTTTTTGATGACAGTCAAACATTTCATCAGACATGCAATTATCCATGTAACAGGGTTGATGGCCAACGAGGTAACAAAACTCCCCCAAGGAGGGACAAATGTAAAGCATTTACCAATGATAACAAAGGATTTTTGAAAGGCAACACGTGGTTAAAAGCCCACAGATAGGCAGGCCAGAGCGCTTGCGCACTTGACCTAAAAAGAAAAAAGTAGCGTGCCACACTAAGGTATATGGGCGATTGTGCAATAATACATGTAACAGGGTCGGTCTTCTAGATGGTAACAAATCAGCCTCAAGGCGACACACATAAAGCATTTACCTACGAAATCAAGGGAATTTTGAAAGGCAGGCCAAGGAATGAATGAAAGTGATGGGTGTGAGATAGGTGTGATGAAAGCCCACAGAAGTTTTATACAGCATGTAGAAAAACATTGCATGCACACTGCCTAGGCTCGACCTAAGAAGGAGTCAATTCCAAAGAATGCCTTGCATGTATTTGTGATGTTATTAGGTGACTTAAAGTAGAAGCCACTGTTTGAGAAAATGTTCTTTTAGTGGTGAGAATACTTTGGAGGCCTGTCATGCAGACTATAAATTTGTCTTTTTCATTATTTTAAGCTGCTTAAGGTCTCAGAACCTGAAAATAATAAGACTCTTTTGCGATGTTTGGCAGTAACGTTTTGTGACAATGTTTAGTAGAATTACAGAGCTATTATGTCTTCAGCATTGAGCCAGAAGATATTTTCCCCCAATTACACAATCCTTAAAACCTTAAGCCCATGATTTCCTTCTAAACTAACGTAAAATCTCAAACACCGCCACTGTGACATACCAAACTATCTGAGACTCACTCATCTTTCTTATCTGTTGTCACACACCAAAGCGTGTAATTGTCAAATTACAGACTCGAATCAACACCATCAAAACATGCCTGGGACACACAAATATATCAGTCTAGCTCTTTCGTTCACTGCAACATGTACTGATCCAACAGTTAGGTTTGGTGTCAATGTAATACGAGTGTCACACTGGCACCTCGTCCTTTGTAACTTGACACACTATCACACCAAACAATCATGCAGACATCTGACTCTGTAACATGATGTATTATCACACAGAAGAATCAACAGGCAGTTTAACCTTTGTCGCAGATCTATTGACAAAAAAATGTGATTGTTTCAACTGGTGCTACTAGCTACACAAAAAGAAAATGTCATATGCGTCTTGCTTTTCATAACCGCCAAATACAAACTGTGGGTACGTCACACTGCATCACCATAACACACTAACAAAGAATGATGTGTATCTCACCCTCTGTCACTGTGCAACACTAATACGTCACGTGTGAGGAACTAACAAAACACTCGTATAATTATCTGCGTCCCTAAAACTGTACAATAAGACCTCTGAAATAACCGAAAGCACTCTACAAAACACCTAAACCTAAAAATGGATACATACAAATCACACCATCTTACTACAATCACAACACACAAAATTAGATACTGAGCATCATTGTGACCCACTAGCAACACAACTCAGACGTCTATGCCTGGGTCACCCTTGGTGTCACACTGTCATAAAACCGCACACATTTGCGTTATAAGCAAGCGGTATAACAAAACAACACACTGTACTACTCATCTCAGCGGTATCTGGCCCACAATACCCCTCCAGGCTGTGGTCTCCGCATGCGCACTGTCAGCAGCACACAATGCAGTCACAGGGAAGCCCGACGCTCCGCAGCCCAGCTGTCCCCACAGCAGGCCAGGACGTGACAGACCCATCTCCCGGTGTCTGGTGGCGAGGGAGGAGCTGCATTTGAATGGGAATGCCCCGAGGAAGCCCTCTGGCCTGGAGAGGAGTGGGTGTCCCACAGTGCAGAGGAGATGGTGCTCTTAACACCCTTTCACTAAGCCTCTTTGGGTCTTCTCCGCCCCTCGCCTCAAGGCACTGTGATGAGAACTGTGCTTCCCCACAAAGCCTTCCCCGCCCGAGCTATGTGAGAGCGCACACTTTCAGCTCTGCGCACGAGCTGTAAACATAGCAAACAGATTTTTGAAGCTTGTCAGCGGGCACTGTTAAGTGACTGATTCAGCTACAATGCTGTCTCCATAAAAGCCCAGGCAGAACCTAGAAAGCGATCGCTCTGAGAACACAGGATGTCAAAACAAAAAAACCTAAAACAATCCATCAGGATTCCAGTGGGGGCAGGGGGCAGCGGGACAAAGTGTGAAAGAACAGACCCACGGAAGCCCAGAGCGAGAAAAGAAAGCACGTTTTGAACAGTGGGTGGGTTTGAGGTAGTGTGACCAGATCTTAAGAACCAACACGCATTTGGAATGCAATAGTCTTGTGTTTGCTCAAATTAGAGCTCAGAGCGTTGTAAATTACTGACTGGACTTTTATTGCCAGACAGACTGAAAATAACAAAAGGAAGAGAGCGAGGGTGAGCTGGCCCTGGAAAAGCCCCGTCTGTTGTTGGTTTATGTTTACAGAGGGAGCTGGTGTGGAGGAGGGACTGAACAAGCACCCACAATGCAAGGCAAACAGGCCAATACTGAAAGAAAAAATCCCCTTCAGAAGAGATAAACAGGACAAAGCGTAATTACACAGTACTTTGTGCGGCTCCCAAGGTGAAAAAAGGCAGGACAAAGAGGCAAACTGACCACTAGCAAGCAAGGACACTGCAACTAACAAATCAGAACGTTGGAACTCACTCTATTGTATACTTTAGTATACAGCAGGCCAAACACTAACGCTCGACCTAAAAATGATTTTCTGAATCTAGTTGAAGATAGGAGAGGAGGAATGAAAAAGAACGCAGCGAAGGATATAGTTAAATAAAATTGGGGACAAGCAGACGAAGCACACTCAGATGCAGGGAACCAAGCTTCCTTGACATTAAATTGGAACCTTAAAGGGAAATTAGGCATATTTAGCACGAAATCAACAACTGACACAAAGTTTGTGGGAAAGAATGAGTGTGAACATGTATTTGAATTTAAGAACAGTTGAACCTTCATATTATCTGGACTAGATCCAGCTATAACTGGAGTTTATTTCATTTGTGGAGGCAGCGTATACTTTAGGCTGTCTATTGAATGGCATGGGATATGCTACTTTACGTTTAGTGTTTCCAAAGGTTCATCACGTGAAACATTTAGATGACTGTGTGTGGGAAACAAAGGCAAATCCAATAGTCAAGAGAGGTGCTAGTGCTTCAAAAATTGTAGGAGATATTTGTGGTGCAATTATCCCACTATAGGATTTATTCTAAATGATCTTAAGAAAGTTGTCAACAATTGTAGATAAGTTGTCCACTAGTACAACAGGTGTTTTATTACTATCAATACTGAGATGGTTGCCATCAAATCAATGGTTTTACAAAACAGGCTTGTGCTAGACATCTTGCTCGTAAAGGAGGGCGGAGTTTGCAAGATGTTAAAAGATCAAAAATGTTTCACTTTCCTCTCTGATAACAGTAAGGAACTGAAGTAATACATTATGAACATTAGTGGCTTGAAGGAAGATCTACAGGAGTTAGTAGCAACAGGTGCAAGCAAAGCTATAGGGAGTGGATTTTCAGTTGTTGGTAAATAGTTTGGAAGTCTAGGTAGTGGAATATTTGGAAGCATTCTAAGACTTTTGCTGATAATTTCCCAGTTTCCCAAGCTGTACAAGAGAGTGCAGAGGAAGAAAAGAGACGAGAGGAGAAAGGCAGACATAGATCTTGAGAATAGACAAAATGTATATTATAGTGACATAAAGCATTTAGAGGAATCCAGAAGATCTTTCCTGTAGCAACCTTTGAGATTTTGATTATTTTCTGATAAGCCATTACAGTTTGATGTGGATGCTTGATTCAGCATCTGAGGGGGGGACTGGAGCAGCATAGAATTTGCTGCCACTCCTGACATCACAATCATGACCTATATGTACTCACCATGTAGTTTCAATTGTGTGTTTTAACAGTTCATTAATTTAAAGGGGTGCACTCAAAATCAATAATACATTGCATTCACTCTAATCTTGTATTGTGTGCATTAATCCTATTAAAAGAGAGACAATGAATGAGTATAATTTAGTAACTATCCTTATATTATTTGAATGTACTTGCAATTTATGTAATGTGTGTACTAATGTTGAAGCCTAATGTTCAAACGTTTACTATCATCTATGGGTATAGTCTGCATTCATATTAACTGTAACATGCAATTTTAATTGTGAGGATGAAATTCCCATGCTTATTAATGTAGAATTTAATATGTGCACAGTATAACGTGAATTTTATGACAAGACCGGAGGCTCCTATTATGCGTTCTTTTCTTGCTTTAATTAAAACAGCAGCAAGTGAAGAAACTACAAATCCCATGGGCGTAGAGAAAACCAGCCAATGGGAAACAATTTGAAGACCATAAACAGTAACCAATGAACATTAATGTATGGTATTATGATGTAACTGGACTGCGAACAGCCCTCTTTTCTTGCTGCTCGCAGCCAGTTAAGTCATTTTTCTTTATTACTCCGTGTTATTTTTTCTATATAGTAAATGCTGTCTTTATATTTTTTAGTGTTGTTACACTATTTATTGTTTCCCTTCACTTCTCTGCCCAGTCGGCAAGTTGCTGCATGTTTATTTAGTTAATTTATTTACTTTGTGGCCTCGCGTGCTTTCTTCGCACGCGTGCTGCGTTTGTGCAGCGGTTTCTCCCGCTCCTCAAGCGTTCAGCTGTTATTTCAGCTCGCGCTTGAGGAGAGAGGAGTTTGCTGCCTTCGCGTGTTTCCCTCAAGCTGCTTTCAGCGCGTCTGCAGCATTTTCACATACCGGCTGGGCTCCTCTTCGTGATGCGTTCTCCTGCCTTCTCTCGCCTGCTTGTGAGACGCCTCAGTTCACACCCCGGGGCGGGGCTTATTAAACTCTACAACTCCCCATTCTTGTACATTAGCCCTTAAGCTCTCATTCTGACTAGTTTGTTTTATTTTTCTTGGTCCTTCAGTTCTGCTTAGCAAAGATGGAGTCTGGCAGTTCTACTTCACTTCAGGTTGACCAGGAGGAAGTGTCTGCCATTAAACAAGACATAAATATGTTTATTCAGAATTCTGTACAAAAAGCTGTCAATACTTCTATTAATAAATTATAAAAAAATCTAGAATCTTTGGTTTTAAAGATGTTAAACAAGACTTTATCTGCCCAGTCTGCAGGAGATTGCAGACAGCGCCTTTCCCCAGGTCAAAAAATTTTAAAAAATCGGCGCTAAAGATTTGTGAGGTTCCCTCACCCATGGCAGAGGACGCGGTTCCTCAAAAGACTCCAAGTAAGGTGAATAACATTTCAGAAGGTACAGCTCAAAAACGCAAGGCCGAAACTAAACATGTTAAATCTCCCTTAATAATTTCCTCTATACCTGACACCGATGACGATGTACCTGATGCAGATTCAGATGTTGATCCATCTGACCATGATGACGTTGGCTACTCGCCCATTCCTAAAAAGTCTAAACTTTCTTCCTCTGACGCAGGCACCTCAAACCCACTTCTAGATTGCAAAGGTGTGCCTATGTTTGATCCCTCCTTTATTTTACATCCCAATTCGACTGAATGGTATCCAGCAACTCATGTTGGGGAATATGTGTCAGCCAAATTATTTAGTTCATTGGACAAACAAACACGAGCCAAGCTCAGATCAAAGTGTCCTCGTCCCTCTCTGGTGCACAAGTCTTCCACTACCCCTGTTATTGACCAACCCATTTTAACATTCTTCACCAAATTTGGCAAAGATCCTAGAAAAGGAATCGATAAAGCCTGGTCCTCATGCCAGGACAAATTATTGGATATCATTGGTCCTCTTACCTGGATTTTTGACATAGCTGAATCCGCCAGGATTGACGGGTCTTTTATTGATCCAGAAGAACTGTCCTTATGGGTCCAGAGGTCGGTTTGCCTTCTGGGAAACACTAATTCGGCCATTTCTCAGGAAAGGCGCAAAGGCATTCTACTCAAACTAGATCCCAAACTGGTCCACCTGGCCACTCTCCAACCTCAGGTAAAAACATTTTTTTTTTTTATTTGGTGACAATTTTATTAAAGAAATAGGCAAATACGTAGCCACCTTCACATCGCTCGACAAGGCTCAACAGTCTTTAAAGAAAGTATTTCATCAGCTGGTTTTTGTCAGGGCCGGCAGAGGCAGGAGCCGCTTTGAAGGCCGCTCCTACTACAATCAAGGCTCCCGTGGCAATTTCAACACAGGATACCAAGAATTCAGACCTCAGTTTTATCTGCAAAGAACCAGAGGGTTTTGCTCCAGAGGCTTCAAAAATACCAGAAATACCAACCAAACAGGTAAATCTTTTCCTTTCTCATGTCTCCGTGGGCGGCCATCTTTGTCATTTTCTACCAAATTGGTTATTAATCACCTCAGATCCTTGGGTCCTAAGCACTGTTCAGGGTTATATGATAGAATTCTATTCAATCCCAGTACAATCCATCGCCCCTCCTCTTCCTCGTTTCTCTACAGACATGTCCGCTCTAATTTCTTCGGAGGTTCAGTCCCTTCTCCAAAAGCAGGCTATTGCTCTCACTCACCCAGATCCTGCAGGCTTCACCAGCTCCATTTTCTTGGTTCAAAAGAAGAACAAGAAGATGCGACCTGTTACCAATCTCAAGTTTTTAAACAAGTTTGTTTACCGCCACTTCAAGATGGAAACCATCCTCCATCTCAGGGATTCCCTTTCGCAGAACGATTGGATGGTTCGTTTGGACTTGCAGGACGCTTATTTGGCCGTCTCGATACATCCCGAACACAGGAAGTTTCTCCAATTCCAATGGCTCGATCAATTCTTCCACTTTACATCTCTACCTTTCGGTCTTTCCTCAGCGCCATGGTGTTTCACCAAACTCATGAAACCAGTGGTGGCACACCTCAGAGCTCAGGGTGTAAGGCTCCTCATCTATCTAGACGATATTTTCCTCATGAGTCAATCGCCACAATTGCTCACAACGCACCTCAATCTGACCTGTACTCTCCTATCGGACTTGGGATTCATTATCAACAAGGAGAAATCTCTTCTTCTTCCTACCCAAAGTATAGAATTCTTAGGTTTTCTAATAAACTCAGTTTTGGCCACCCTACTTCTCCCTTCTGCAAAAATAAAATCTATAAAGTCAGAGATTTTTTAAGTTTTACGTCATTCATCCATTTCCCTAAGAACTCTCGCTAGCGTCGTCGGTCTTCTTTCCTCTTCCATACAGGCCATATTTCCAGGTCCTTTGCATTACCGGGCTCTTCAGCGTCTAAAGATTCAACATTTACGCAAAGGGCTTTCTTATGCAGATGTTATTCCTCTGGATTACGATTCCCGTACAGAGTTGCAATGGTGGACAGACCATTTAGATGCCTGGAACGGGAGAACTATCTTTCCATCAGTCCCAGATCTTGTATTAGAGTCAGATGCAACACTAACCGGCTGGGGGGCCCGTTGTGGCACAATCTCGACTGGAGGTTCATGGTCGTTAGAGGAGTCCAAATTGCATATCAATTGTTTAGAGATGTTTGCAGGCTCCTTTGCATTCAGAAGCCTCGGAAAGAACAAGGTCTGTTGCGCTATCCTTCTCAGGATGGACAATATTTCAGCGGTCTGTTACATAAACCATCTTGGAGGTACAAGATCCAAACCCCTAGCAGAATTAGCAAAGAGCTTTTGGGAATTTTGCCTTACAAACCAAATTTCAGTTCATGCAGAGTGTCTTCCGGGAACTCTCAACTCTGTTGCCGATTGACACTCTCGTCATCTCCACGACTCAAGCGATTGGATGCTCCATCCCACGATCTTCCATTTTCTTCAGAACAAATGGGGGCCCATGACGATCGACTTGTTTGCATCTCGTCTCAACTCACAACTCCCTCAATTCTTCAGCTGGCGTCCGGATCCTTTGGCCCTGGCCTCCGATGCATTCCTTCAAGATTGGTCCAAGTTCCTTTCATACGCTTTCCCCCCCTTCGTTATGATCAGCAGGGTGTTAGCTCAGGTCCGCCGTCAGCAAGCTACTTTAATACTTATTGCCCCTTTCTGGCAATCCCAGATTTGGTTTCCAACTCTTCTGGAATAAGCAATAGATTTTCCTTTTCTCATTCCTTCTTTCCCAGACCTTCTTTTGGATCCTCTGCAACGTCCGCACAACCTCATTCTCGACAACATCCTGTCTCTTTCAGCATGGAAAATTTCGGGAGTTCCCAACATTTCCCTCTCATTTCGTCACAAGCTTCGGAATACATCAGACAGTCCTGGGCTCCTGGAACAACAAAAGCTTACAAATCAGCTTGGGCTTTATGGCATAGCTGGTGTCTGGGAAAACACATCGATTCCCTTTCAGCAGATGTCACCTTTATAGTGAATTTCCTTGCCGCTGAGGCTAGTAAGGGCAAAGCATATTGTACTATTAATTTGTACAGGTCAGCCATTTCTTCTAATCACCAGTTTGTCAACGGAAAACCGGTGGGTGAACACCCACTTATTTATCGTCTTTTAAAGGGAGTAAAGTTTGCCAATCCTCCATTACCTAAATTCAGATTTTTATGGGATGTTAATGTAGTTCTGAATTTTTTCCTCTCGTGGCCCGACAATTCTTCCCTTTCTTTGAAGATGTTGTCGGCTAAACTCACCATGTTGTTGTGCCTTATTTCTATTAAACGACTTTCTGATGTCAAAGCTTTAGATATCTCCGCAAGACAGTTTACTCCTTCCGGTGTGTTTTTTACTGTGTCTCGAAGAACAAAAACAAATTTACAGTCTGTTTTTTATCCATATTTTCCGGATCGTCCTAAATTATGTGTTGCACAATGTTTAAAAGCTTATGAACTCATGACTGCTCATCTAAGAACGTCCTCAACTCATCAATTGCTTATCTCCTTCAGGAAACCTTATAAGCCGGTGTCTTCGGCCACCTTGGCTCGCTGGGTTAAGTGGATTATGTCTTTGGCTGGGATTGACACTTCCACTTTTGGAGCTCACTCTTCCAGAGGTGCTATGGCGTCCAAAGCCTTTTGGACGGGTTCCCGTCTTGAGGACATTCTTAGATCTGCAGATTGGTCTAATGACAATGTTTTTAGAGTATTTTATTGTAAACCAGTAGATAATGTTTCTTCGAATGTCATTAATTTGCTTTAAACTCGCATAATAGGAGCCTCCGGCCTTGTCATAAAATGTAGATTTTCCTAGTTTTAATGACGGAAAGTCTTAATTTTATTAAAGACACGGAGGCGAGTATTATCCCACCCTGGTTGTAGTAACTATTGTCTGTTTTATTTCTCCCATCCCCTTAGTGTCAACATCGTCTGTTCAACCTGCTACCTATACCTTCCAGTCATGGTGTGGATGCTCCATCAACATCTTCCATCTCTCCTTTTCCTCTTCTCTGCCTGGCGGATCACCAGTGTGCTTCTCTCCAACATCAGTTTCCTGGACTTATGAACTTTTGCTCCGAGTTGTTATCTTTTATTATGGCTGTTCTCATTTTGGCTTCTATTTTTCCTTTATTTCGTACCAGCTGAGTGTTAAGCGCAAGAAAAGAGGGCTGTTCGCAGTCCAGTTACGTCATAATACCATACATTAATGTTGATTGGTTACTGTTTATGGACTTCAAATTGTTTCCCATTGTTTTCTCTACGCCCATGGGATTTGTAGTTTCTTCACTTGCTGCTGTTTTAATTAAAGCAAGAAAAGAACGCATAATACTCGCCTCCGTGTCTTTAATAAAATTAAGACTTTCCGTCATTAAAACTAGGAAAATCTACATTAACTTGCATTAGTTTAACATTAGCTTGACTAGGCCTGAATTCCGTTACATGAGAAAGGGTTTTCCATTTCTGTTAACCTGTCATTTTCATTGTAGGTGCAGTCACATAGAATGTTAATTTGGAAATAGATGTGCTAATGTTTTACTGATAGAGAGTCTGAGAAAGAGTCCTTGAATGTGGAACATGAGGAGCTCGAGAGTAAAAAGACTGTCCCTTATTCATGCATGTTGCAAAAGATGTCTAGAGGACGAAGGACAGCAGCGATCCCAGGACTTCTGTGGGAGTTGCAGGTGATATTGCAAGTTACAACTTGGGACAAGAGAATACAATAGAGCTTGTAGTGGGGTGACCAAAATGTGTTACCTGATGTATTAAATAGGACTTTCACTAATTGGAGAGCAGATTTCCTTGGACTTTGCAAGATACAGACCTCTAACTTTCCCCTTTTGCCCTATGCTTTGCTGAGTGTGGCTTAGGCTTACAGTTTACTCTATAAGAATACTCTAGACCAAGCTTCTGAAATGCTGACACCTTCCTCTTCATTTTTTAAATCAGTCTGTCCTATTTTTATTCCTCGCCTCTTGTCCTTATGTCCTTTAATTAGATTTTTCAAGCCTTTCAATAGATTAGATCTTTAAAGGATTTACCCTAACTGCACATAGTTCGCATTAGCAAGATTATTTAATTTGCACTAATGTGTTTATAGAGTGGACCAGTGATTGTTTTCAGAGCATCAAATCCTACTTTTGATATTTTGTAGTCCTGTTACTGAGTTTCTGGTTTGCCTAATGTTAACCCGTTTAAATTTCTGTAGAGGTATCGGCTACCCTATGGTGACTGTGTTTCTTTACAGTATATTTTTGAGATTTGTCTACAGTAACCTGAGTGTCAATGTGTAATAAAACCCTTTAACTTTATTTCCGTTTTGGGTCCTTATTGTATGGCCAAATGGTTACACAGTTAAATTAATGTTGATTGATTTTATTCATTGTCACCTGACTCCCTACTTAAACCCTATGCACAAATCCAAAGATTCATCTGCCTCAGAATTAGAGCACACAAAATCCTCCATCCAAGTTATAGGAATAGTTTTCTGGTGCTTACCAGTCTCTGCTATGAATCAGGCTCTTAGTATTCAAAAAGCAACCCCCAGTTCCCACCCACCCAACTCACTGTTCTCCCCTTTGAACTCTAGTCAGGTCATGAATATGCAGAGAGAGTTTACTAAGCTATGTTTCTATAAGTTCAGGAAGGGTTTTGTGTTACTCCGTTCAGTCCTTCCGGCTGAGGTTTCCTGGTCAAACACACCTCTAAAAATCAGATTTATTCTGAAGTTCTGCAACTTGTGATTAAGGCTAGGATTTCTTAATGCAATGAGCTACAAATAACACATGCCTAGCAAGTGGTATGATTTGGGGGAATATTTGACATCACAACTGAAACATTTGATCAACTGTTAATTCTACTTTTATATCATCTGTATTATGTTTGGAAAAGTTTCACATTTTTTAATATATGTTTACAGTTAGTACAAATTTGATTTGAAATGTATGAAAATTCATTTATCAGTTCCGCAACTTAGGTGTTTTAGAGCATATTTATTTTTCGTTCATTTGGCATGTGCTTACGTTAGCATAACCAGGCCTAAAATTGATATAACTGGGCCTCAGACTGCCTGTAAAATAAATCCTGGTGGATTCTTCAGGTTTAGAAGCCTGCTGAAGTTCTGCTGAAGTTCTTTTAAAATAGGATCTGTTTTGTAGTTCAGCTTCTTGTACTGATTCTAACTTGTGCTTCACAGAAAGCCATGCCAGAGATATCCTCAAAATGAGGCAAATAATCAAGGCTGCTATTGCTCGCAGAGACAACTGTCCATTTATTCATTTAAATGCTTTATTGTTTAGCAGTGCAATGTCATTTCTCCTTGTCTGTACCTTAAAGGAGACACTACAATATTAATAACTAAAGCGGTCTTTAGGGTAGCTTGTTTTATGCAACACAATTTCTGAAACGTTGAATGGATTTGTCATGAAACTTTATTCAGCCCTATCACACTAACTTATGTCTCCAGTGTTCTTTTACACTCATCTAAAACTATACAAAGGACATATCCTTGCATTCATATTGAGCAGTCTTCATGTTGGACAGTCATTTAATTCTGTAATTTGGTTATTTCTGAGCCATTGCTTTAAGCCTACTCTTCAGAGGCAGACTTCATGTTGGTCCTCTCTCCACCTTAGTACTTACAGAATTTACAGACCTTTTACTCGCTTTATTGAATGCAGACTCTATGAGAGTTGGCTGCGTTATCCTGTGCTTAGAATATTTTTAATTATGGCTATTGATTTATTACTAGAAGTCAACCTTATGTTGAAACCTCTCAACTATATTGAGCTATATTAATACTAATTTGAACTGAATAACCAATTGATTTTTTGCTTTGTGATTTTTGTTCAATGTGAATAAACCTTCATTGTTTTGAGTTCAAATATTGTCCAGGGTAGGTTTTCTTTCCTTTCCTTGGGCTCTTATCCATTGGGACTCATACCGCCACAGTCTTGCATATTAGCCCTTCAACTTTTTATTGGTGCAAAGCGCAGACAGGTGTAACTATGCATATTGTAAATTATGACACAAATCATCAAGATGATAGGCATGTTTCGTTCCTAATCCGAGCAAAAATTAATCAGTACAAAATGTAATGCTTTTTGGTGCATTTTTAAAGACACTATGTGCAATACTATATCTCACCTCCCTGTTGGTTTAGAGCAACAGTATTGGGGTTACCAGCATTGTTTGTTTTTAATTCTAATGGAGGTTCTTGATGATATAAAAAACATAATCTTAAGAAAACAGCTCCAATACAGACAATCATTTCTGGGTTTGTACACTTTTTACAGAGCTTCACCAATACATAGCACAGGCACACGGCAAGTGTTAATAACAACAGTACATGGTATCTTACCACAATAAACACAGAAAGCAGCATTAGATACTTATACAAAGACACAGATCCAATACAGTGTGACACAGCATTACAAGCTTCCTTCCACATAAACAAGCACACACAAATGTAACCGCAGAACAACACCCTCATAAACAGTGCAAGCTTCTATCACTTACACAGCACAGCAACAGCACAGCAAGCAGTGAAATCTTCACTTACAGAATGGCAAACAGCAGTGCAAGAATCCATCCCAACGCAAAGTCCGGGTGCAGCACAAGAAGCTGACTAGAAGCTTCCTCCTCACAAACAGAACAGTTATGCACCAGCAGCCCAGGCGTCTTTAGTCCTTGAGCATCTAGAGCTCCCATGTTGAAATGACTTTGAAGCATACAAGGGTGTTTTAAGGCAGGCCCAATCCTGACTATGAAGAAGGTCTGACTATTGACCAGTTTGAGGTTCAGTTTAGAAGACAACCCACTAGTGAGCTCACATCTCCACTCTCTTATTCAATTTTATAAAAAAGAAAGACACAAGCACTACTTGCAAAACAAATGAGTTAATATTACAGTATGATCAGGAATTACATCTGAAATGTGGGTATTTCTCCTGCCATCAAGGTTTTAGTCTAAATTAAATGCAGAATGAGTAAATGAAAATATCTTTGGCAGTGAGGTGAATTTCACACTGCCAGGCTGTAACCACAAGATCAAGCTCCATACTACCATCTGCGACCTTATAATTTCTTATTGCTCACTTAGTTTTTCTCTTTTGAGGCGTAGGGTTTCTTATAAAACAGTATTCTGTACTAATCCAGGGTCCACATTTTTTTCTTGTGAAAAACTCACATCTAGGTCCATGTGCATTTAGTATGTGATGATTTGTGAACTTTACAAGTCACTTTTGTGAGTTTATGGAACAGAATTTATTTATTCAACTCCTGAAAGACAACTATGCACAAAGTAATGTACTCCCCTAAATATTTAGAAACTTGGAAAAAGGCAGTGTCTGTGGCTGATTGTTAGAAATTGGGTTTTTGGTTGGCAGTAAGGTTAGCCCCTGTCCAAGCAAGAACCCTCACTCTAGTCAGGGTAAGTCACACACAATCCAAACTAGTCTGTGCCCACCCCCTGGTAGCTTGGCACTGAGCAGTCAGGCTTAACTTAGAAGGCAATGTGTAAAGTATTTGTGCAATAAATCATACAATAACACAATATAGCACCACAAAAATACACCACACAGTGTTTAGAAAAATATATAATATTTATCTGGGTATTTGCAGGTCAAAACGATCAAAGATGCAATATGAATTTGTAAAGATATCACTGAAAAGTGATATAAAGTGTCCTAGGTCTTTTAAAAGCAAACAAAGTCTCTTTCAAGCACAAAGTACCTGGTTTGGATTGGAAAATCTCCGCAGAGGGCCGCAGAGGAGGAGATGCGTGGAAAAATGGTGTGTGCGTCGGTTACGCCCCTTCACACACGGACTTGCATTGTTATTTTCCACGCGCGGAGACGTGCGTCGTTCTACGGGAAGAAAAATGGTGGGTGCGTCGGTTTCGCCCCTTCACACACGGACTTGCGTCATTATTTTTCACTCGGGGAAGACGTGTGTCGTTTTCCGGCATGCGGACCGTCTCTTTCTGCGGGTCACGGGATTACCAGATGTCCCAGGGTCTGTGCGTGGAATCCTAGGCTTGTTATCCGGCTGCGCGTCGTTCCGGTGGCCTGTGCGTGGAATTTTCTTCCTCACGGCAGGCGTTGCATCGATTTCCTCTCTGGAAGTCGGTTGGCGTTGTCCAGGCGGACCGTGCGTCTAAGTTCCGGTCATACCGCAGGCGTCGCGTCGAGCTGCGTCTTTCCGGATCGGCGTACGGTGAATTTTTCACCGCGGAGCAAGCTGTGCGTCAAATTTTTCGGCGCACAAGGAGTCCAGTTGAAAAAGAGAAGTCTTTTTGGTCCTGAGACTTCAGGGAACAGGAGGCAAGCTCTATCCAAGCCCTTGGAGAGCACTTTTGCAGCCAGACAAGAGTTCAGTAAGGCAGCAGGCCAACAGCAAGGCAGCAGTCCTTTGTAGAAAGCAGTCAGGTGAGTCCTTTGAGCAGCCAGGCAGTTCTTCTTGGCAGGATGCAGGTTCTGGTTCAGGTTTCTTCTCCAGCAAGTGTCTGAGGTGGTAGGGCAGAGGCCCTGTTTTATACTAAAATGTGCCTTTGAAGTGGGGGAGACTTCAAAGATTGGCTAAGAAATGCACCAGGTCCCCTTTCAGTTCAATCCTGTCTGCCGGGGTCCCAGTAGGGGGTGTGGCAGTCCTTTGTGCGAGGGCAAGCCCTCCACCCTCCCAGCCCAGGAAGACCCATTCAAAATGCAGATGTATGCAAGTGAGGGTGAGTACCCTGTGTTTGGGGTGTGTCTGAGTGAATGCACAAGGAGCTGTCAACTAAACATAGCCAGACGTGGATTGTAAGGCACAGAAAGATTTAAGTGCAAAGAAATGCTCACGTTCTAAAAGTGGCATTTCTAGAATAGTAATATTAAATCCAACTTCACCAGTCAGCAGGATTTTAAAATACCATTCTGGCCATACTAAATATGACCTTCCTGCTCCTTTCAGATCAGCAGCTACCACTTCAATAATGTAGGAGGGCAGCCCCAATGTTAGCCTATGAAGGGAGCAGGCCTTACAGTAGTGTAAAAACGAATTTAGGAGTTTTACACTACCAGGACATATAAACTACACAGGTACATGTCCTGCCTTTTACCCACACAGCACCCTGCTCTAGGAGTTACCTAGGGCACACATTAGGGGTGACTTATACATAGAAAAAGGGGCGTTTTAGGCTTGGCAAGTACTTTCAAATGCCAAGTCGAAGTGGCAGTGAAACTGCACACACAGGCCTTGCAATGGCAGGCCTGAGACAAGGTTAAGGGGCTACTTAAGTGGGTGGCACAACCAGTGCTGCAGTCCCACTAGTAGCATTTAATCTACAGGCCCTGGGCACATATAGTGCACCCTACTAGGGTCTTACAAGTAAATCAAATAGCCAATCACGGATAAACCAATCAACAGTACAATTTACACAGAGAGCATTTGCACTTTAGCACTGGTTAGCAGTGGTAAAGTGCCCAGAGTTCAAAAGCCAACAACAACAGTTCAGAAAAAATAGGAGGAAGGAGGCAAAAAGTATGGGGATGACCCTGTAAAAAGGCCAGGTCCAACACTGATGTATATTAAAAACTAATTCATATGTTGTTTAATTCACAGTACAATAGCTTCACGTAGAATATCACTGTCTATCTGCAAAAAGCACACCACAAAGTTTACAGTCTCTTGGATCATCCATGGTAAGCATGTCATTCTTTCATAACTTTTTCACATTTTTTATAGGTACTACGAATTCTGCTGGCACTCATTGCAGCAACTTAATACTTAATAAAATGTAATGAAGTGAAACATAAATGTAGAAAACAAATTCAATCTTTCATAATCTATGGATTCCTGTTTTATCTTTAAGTATCATCTGCTTTGCCAGTTGCAAGATAGGCCCCTCAAGAGTGATTTATGACTTCTTGAAAGGTCACAGAGTTAGGCAGACAAGCTGTAAGTCTCCTCTATTCTAGTACACTCACAAGCATACACTCCTATTTGTCATCTCCTGCTCCACACTCTTAATTTGTGCTTCTGCTTTCCATATTCCAGCATCAAATTTGGGTCAGTTTCAAGAAGTTCCAACTTCAGGTGAACAGCCATTGGACAGCTTTGCAGGGACATGGGCCATGTCTGTGGATAGTCCTGAAGTCTCTTTTGAAAGCACAGTGTTCTGTTCCACTATGCTCTCTAAACCTAGCTACCCATTATGACCGCCGAGGGGTCAACTGGACTTGGAAGCCCGCTATTGCAGCAACAGTTTTTGTCTAGGGCAGTTGTCAGGAGATTTGTACTAACTCACTTGATGAGCTTGCTAAAAATAATTGCCAAGGAGTGCTCTTTTGGACTCTGAAGAGGCTGTTCAAGAAGGGGAAAGAAGCATGCATTTTTCAACAAATGCTGGCTGCTACTGAAGGAACAGTTTTGGGCTGGACAATTTGCTGACAGTGACAATTAAGACTAATGTAGAATGGAAGGCTACTCAATTTAGGCTGTTTTATCAATGGGTGATAGAAAGTGGCATTCTTCTCAAGTCTTGGAAGGAAACTACTATGAAACTCAATCACAGAACGGGTGAAGTCAGTTTTAAAGACATCTGTGTTAAAGTCTATACAAATATATTCATAAATTATCAGAATGGATGGGTAAAATATAATAATATGATCCCAAAAGTACAGGGGGTTTTCCTGCTAAAAGTTAAACGATTGAAACGTATTTTGGCATATGGATTTTGGTGCAGAAATCAATTAAATAGTTGGGAAATATCTTTGGATGCCTTCTTTCAATTCTCGCAGCTCTTCACACTTCAAAATGTGCATAGAAGGAGGTTGACAATAGCGGCAGACTTTCAAGTAGGAAATCACTGTTGAATGGCTTAAAGCAGGGCTGCATACTGGCACCAACATTTTTCCCTTTATTTGACCAACATGCCCCGAAGATTCCCTGAAATGAAGTCCTCCAGGAAAATGGATCAAGACACATTTCTTGTTTATTGTAAGCATATGATATTGTCCTTAGACTGTACCAGTGTTAATTTGTAAATAAAAAGGTTTCCGGTGCTCAAAGCCCTCCTCTTGAACACGCGGCTGCTGCAATTAAATGTGGGAACACAGAATACTGAGGCGGCATAATCCTGAAGCCATCTCGGGCCTCTTCAATTTATATAAAGCCACTCCCTGCCCCCTCAGCTCACTCTGGCAGCTTTTTGTTTTCTCCCTTTGTGACTCTTTTTCGTTTTTCTCTTCCTCCGTCTTTCTCATATGTGTCTTTTGCTCGCAGCAAATGCTTGAGGCAGAAGAATAAGCCCCGGCCCTCACAAATAAGTGCTGGTGCTCAGCACCGGATACAACAAGCACAAATTAAGCACTGGACTGTACACTAATGCCGGTGCTCAGCACCGGATACAACAAGCACAAATTAAGCACTGGACTGAACATTAAATGGTCTTCATTGCAAATTGACCACTCTTCAATTTTATTGTTAAGAAACTCATCTCGTAATAATTTTAGATAAAACCAAAATTTGACATATTTGGGCAAAAGGGGTAGAGATTTCTTTTGGTGTCTGGGAGACACTTGTGTAGAACAAGTAGAAATGTATAAATATTTAGGGCTAGTTTTCAACAAAATGTTGAGATGATTTGATTATATTGACCAGGTAGATGTGTGGGCCTTGACAACCACCAGGGGTTTTGAAACTTTAATTCTGATTTTGGGGGGGTTTGGATGCGACACCTAAGAACATCTTTATCACAGCCCAGTCCCATATGGGGCACGATTGTTTGCCTTAGATCACAAGATAAGCTGGGATATCTAAAAGAACGGTATGTGGAAACAAATCTTGAGTTTACTACCCTTTACTATAATCCAGGTAATCAGAAAAGCAGAACTTTGCTAGTATGCATGCTTTAAGATACTTTTTCTCTATCGTTTAAGGAGTAAGAAAACGTTTCAGCGTTGTCTTGGAAAGATCTATAGTATTGTGGAAGTGACTGGGCAATCTCCACTCAAAAGCAGATCTGAGCACTAAAAGCATTTGCACACAGTATAGAGAAACAGCTTTTTAAGGTTCATGCTTTAGAGACAGAGAGCCTGATTTAGATCTCGGCGCATGGGTTACTCATTCACAACAGTGATGTATATCCCACCCGCCGAAAATTGAAATATCATAGGAATTAATGGTATTTAAGATTTCCTTGGACGGAATATCCGTCATCGTTGTGACAAAGTAACCCCTCCACCAAAATCTAAATCAGACCCAGAATTTTTTTGGAGTCTAAGCAGTTGATTTCTTTAACTTTATATTTGCTGTGTGTTGATATTGTGTTTTCATACATCATCTGCTTTCCTGATCATAAAATAAGCTCTGATGTTTTTGAATCTACACTAGGACATAAAGCACTGGACTAAAATGAAAACCAATTAATTGGAACTGCTGGTGTAGTTTGAATGTTTTGTAAAATTTATATTTATTTCTAGCTCTACAACGCCAATTTTTATAACCTGTATTTGTTAAATATTTACCAAGGTAGCAGTCTTCGGTCCTGGGCCTTTTGAAGGATATTAGTTGTAAAGATGTGGTGAATGGGCTAAGTCGCTTTTTAATTAGGGTAACTAAAGCACGTTTTAATTCAATTTCTACTGAGTGTAGGAACTATGGGATATTTGTGCTATTTACTTGTAATAAAATACTGGTCACAATTTGCAACCAGTATTTTTGCTACCAGAAAATAATTTTAAGAATGACCTATGTGCTAATAGGTTATTCTTAAAATTCCAAATCGTAGTGCACTGAAATCTGAACTACTCCATGCATATTAAAAAGGTTGGTCACAAATTCCGACTCATTACGACTGGAGGAAATCATAGGGATGGTGGCCTACTGGGGTCGGCAGGCCACGATATCTGTAACTGATTTCTTATAAAGCAATTTTCTTTTTAAATGGAGCATGTTTTCCTCAAAGGAAATGGGACTGACTATTAACACACTTTTTTAAAAAAAATTGTATGAGGAAGCAGAGGTCCCCTGTACCACTGCTTCCTCTTAAAAAACTTTTTTTACATTCTCAGACGTAAAGCAGTCCTTTAGAGGTGTCTGTAAAATATCAGTGTTTTGCAAGACAAATTCACACAAAATATTTATCCATCGTCTACCGATACGGTATACGGAAGGGGTGCCTACAACATACTCCTTTCAGGTACCTAATCAGTATCCATTCGGAATCCCATTTTAGAGGTTTAAAAAACTTTTCAAACTCCTAAAATGTGTTAAGTGAATTAAAAGACGTTTTAACAGCTCCAAGTGCCAATTCTGAGAGTTGTGACCATTACAATGCTTAGTACACCTGGCCTCTTGTGTTTTAATGTAATTTGTTAGGTGTAACGTGGCTTTCAGATTCTAGATTTTTATACTGTGGATTTTATTGGTATTATTCTTACTCAGGTGTCAATAAACATATTTTAAAATATGAATTGACTAGATAGATCTTTCTTTTGATAGTTCATGTAGTGCTTTAGCTTGTGGGGCCAAGCTAGGCCATTGCTTCAGCTTCCTAGACATCTGTGGGTTGCTCATCTCTATCTTTATGTGCGCAATCAATATGATAAGACCGCAGAGAGAGCAATCCCTATGTAGAGGTGAGGAAGGAAAGATAAACATCTGACAGCACTTGTAAGACCTCATCTGGAATACACGGTCTAATTCTGCAGTAGTCATGTGTAGTACAGTCTGGATCTTGATGCCTCATTTGAGCATTGCTTAGATCTATAGAGCAAACATCTGTAGTACCATGCCCACTTTTAAAAGCTCATCTGGAGTCCTGTTTCGAGACTGTGAGGCAATCTCTGCCCTATGTGGGAATTTTATATTTGGTTTTGATCTTTCTCTTTCTCAATGTCATCTCCAGAACTACTTAAACTCCAAAACCTAACTTACTCTTTTGTACTCGACTGCAACATTTATGCAGAGCTTCATACCTCTGAGTACATGGCTTACAGGTTGTTTGATGTAGTTTGACCTATATGAGACGTGAAGAGTTAGTTGCATGAGGTTAAACACAAGCTTCAAACAGTATGGGGAACGACACTGCGCATACACAGGATGTGTTGCAGCATATTTGAAAAACTTTTTCAAAAGTGGTCAGTGTTGCGACTGCTATAACTTGTGTAGCGTGTGGATCAGTTGCATCCACCAGCATGTACTATATGGAGTTAACCCAAAAGCAACTGTGGCCCAACAACAAAGAAGGCACTGTTAAGCAAGCAGGGTTTATACCACTGAGGTCCACCATTATGCCAAAGTCCCTAGAAGAACTTTTAAGCAATCATGGTATATGCAATGAAGGCCAACTATGCGAAACAGGTTCCCAATCCCATGGAAGAACTGGTAAGCAACCATGGTACATTTAAATTAGGCCCACAGAGATGCGGCGGGCTGCCAACGCTTTGGAGGAACTGTTACGCAACTAAAGTCAATCCAATGGAAGTCCACCATGACGTGACCGATGCCCAAACCCCTGGTGGCACAGTTAAGCAACTAAGGCATACCATGTAGAACCAATCAGAAAGCAGACAGACACAACTCAATGAGGCACATACAAGCAGCTGGAGTATGTGTTTTCAGTGTAAGGTTCTAAAAGTCCAGCTGGGGAAAAATAGCGTGCAATCCAAGGACATCACCTGCAACATAATATATGGTTTGTAAGGGTCCACTTGGAAGGGGTGGCAATGCAGCTCACATGGCTTGGTGCAATCAGGGGACCAAAGTTAGACTTTGTTAGTCAGTGATCCTCTGGGAAGAAAGTGGTTAGCTTTTGTACAATGACAATGTATGTCACTGGAGAAATGCAGGGAGAGGAAAAACAGAAAGTGGAGCTATCTTTTAACTCCTGGTCCTATCAGCAGCCTTTGACACGGTCTGCCACCGCACCCTATCAGCACGCCTCCATGACGCCGGTATCCAAGAGAAGGCCCTGTCCTGGACCACATCCTTCCTCTCCGGCAGAACCCAGAGCGTCCGCCTCCCACCCTTCTGCTCCAAAACCACTGAGATCATCTGCGGCGTCCCACAGGGATCCTCCCTCAGCCCGACACTGTTCAATATCTACATGGCCCCCCTCGCCCACGTCGCACGACAACACAACCTCAACATCATCTCCTACGCCGACGACACCCAGCTGATCATATCCCTTACCGAAGATCCCCACACCGCCAAAGCTTACCTCCAACGAGGAATGAAGGCCGTAGCCGACTGGATGAAGGACAGCAGACTGAAGCTGAACTCAGACAAGACGGAGGTCCTCATTCTCGGACCCACCCCATCAGCCTGGGACGACTCTTGGTGGCCCACGTCTCTAGGCACAGCCCCGGAACCCATGGACCACGCACACAACCTGGGGGTCATCCTCGACTCCACTCTCTCCATGACCAGGCAAGTCAACACCGTCTCCGCGTCCTGCTTCAACACCCTCCGTATGCTCCGCAGGATCTTCAAATGGATCCCCCTCAACACGAGAAAAACCATTACCCAGGCCCTCATCACCAACAGACTCGACTACGGGAACGCCCTCTACTCAGGAATTACAAACAAGCTCCTGAGACGACTCCAACGCATCCAGAACGCCTTGGCCCGACTCATCCTCGATGTCCCCCGCCGCAGCCACATCACACTCCACCTGAGAGGCCTGCACTGGCTCCCCGTCAACAAAAGGATCACCTTCAAGCTCCTGATCCACGCACACAAAGCACTGCACAACACCGGACCCACCTACCTCAACAACCGACTCAGCTTCCACACCCCCACCCGAAGCCTCCGCTCAGCCAACCTCGCCCTCGCCACAGTCCCCCGCATCTGAAAAACCACCGGCGGCGGCAGATCCTTCTCCTACCTCGCCGCCAAGACCTGGAACACTCTCCCCACCATCCTACGACAGACCCAGGACCTGCTGGCCTTCAGAAGACTCCTCACGACCTGGCTCTTCGACCAGTAGCACCCCCCCCCCTCCCCAGTGCCTTGAGACCCTCGCGGGTATGTAGCGCGCTTTACAAATGCAGTGATTGATTGATTGATTGAACTTGTTGCAAGCACAAACTTCTTAGCTGAAATATATATCATCAATCTTCAAGTGGGTCTGAACTGTGATACGGCTAACTCAATCTTTTGTTGTTTAGCAGCTGCTGAAGTGAATATTGTTATGTTAAGTTTATAAATCGATACACAAACACACTCACATCTATTATATTGCATGAATGCAGACAAAGAGAAATGTATTGTAGTACTACAAAGGTACAAGCATAATATGTACCTGCTTATTGTGCACAATGTTTCTCAGAAATAACTAATCAAGTCTCCCATTTTACAGGGGAGGCATAATATAGACATTGACTTACTTGCCTTGGCTCACACCCAGCCAGTAAGGACAAATATAATACATTGGGGACTGGTGTATCACTGAACTTTACCCGTGATTCTATGTTTATAGGGAAACCGGTTGATATATAAGGAACTTTATTTCTAGACACCAAAACAAGGGCCTCGACTGCTGCACCATAGCACACTAGCACACATTTGCTTCGTCAGTCCCTCACTCAAACTGCCTCTCGTTAGGACTTGATGTGTCCCTGCGCCTTAGCTCTCACCATTTGTATTTTGTAAATTACAGTCTTACTCGTCAAACGATAGAGGCAGAATTATAATTTCCACGAGACAAAGTGATATCCTGGGCTAACTAGCTTGCCAGTCAAAGGATCTGGCAGCTAAGAAGGGGAAATGCGAGAGCTCTGCGATTTGCCTTGCTCTCGTGAACAGCCACTCAAATGCCTTTTTGCATTCGTGCATAGCAGTTTTAATTTTACAGTTTTACGTGCAAACTGAAGTGCCAGAATACAAATCGGCTAGTGTGTGAAGACTGACGAAATTTCGCATTACTTTCACAGCATCTCTGACTTTTTTAGATTACTTTCCTCGGAAAATAATATCACGGCAGGATGGGGAAATGTAGATGACTGGAACACTTACCCGGGTTAAAATCGTCCTGCCCGGTGTAGAAGTAGAGGGCGAGGAATATGCCCAGGGATGCGACAATCAGCTTCAGGAGTAGACCCATGGTGTCTGTGGTGAGAAGAGAAAGCACGACGGGTGAATGCCAGGTCAGAGGTACCGACAAATTCAATAAAAAGCACGTATCGCCTGTTTTTTTCCGACCTTTAGCCAGGGAGTGTTACCCCGCCCACACCAGACTTTGAAACACCCCTCAAGCTCGCCCTCCTCCCACTATCTCTCCCCAGTAAGCACGTGTTCGCCTTGCGTCGCACCCGACCTATTTCTTATCTACCGGTTGTGTCCTTGGCTCTGAGTCGCCTGGGGTGCGAACTTGGCATGCACATCTGTACATGGTGGCAGCTATGCGAGAATGCAACGTAAGCAAAACCAGGACGCTAAATGATGCACTGTTCCTGGTTTTGTTTACCATGCTGCAGGGATCCTTGACAACGCCTAGAGCTGAGGACAGGAAGGAGCAGAACCAGATCCCCCCGCCCGAGAGCCTGAGCGCCACGCCTCTGAGGCAGCCCCACTCTGTGCCAAGTGTTACAGGGAACACGCTCAACAGGTAGCATGTTAACCAAGCATTTTCAATGCAACGGGTCTCTCATTTGTTTGAGTTAGAGCTATTAGCGAAGTGCATTTTTTATTTTGATAGGGTTGGTAGCCCCTTCAGAATTACTTTCACCCTGAGTTTCCCATTTTTGTAACACCATTGTGGGGAAACGCTGGCCCATTTCCCAGGCTACTTGTAGCTAGGGGCCGAAAGGTGGTTCAGGAATGAACTGCTCACAAAGGAAACACCTAAAAGGCTATTATTTGGTTAATTTTGCATTGTAAAAAATATCTGGGGCACCGGAAATATGCGATTTTGCGCTGCTGTGATTTCCACATAATTATGGATTTGCCTCATTTGTCACATAATCCATAATTTATTGCAAAATCTACAGATGTTAACAAAACAGATTTCTAGACCATATGGCTCGAAAGTTACTAAAAACACAGCAACACAGTGGAACACTTGACTGGTCAACTTTCTATTGCTTAATGGTGAATTTTGGCACCAAACTGATCCCAAAAAATTTAAACCCTTGCTCAGCTAGTGCTAACATATAAAAATAACAAAATAATGAAGCAATACTATCACAAAATGTACTACACGATGCTGCAAAAAATAATAATCTTGCCACATAATTAAGGCAATCCTACCGCATAATTTGGCTCTGCACTACCGCATAATTCCAGTGGCCGGGCAAATACCCAGTAACATACCTTAATTGAACCCAATTGCCTCGCAATAACTATCACAGTGTGTCAGCAACTGTGAATTACGTCGATTTCAGCCCCCCGCTAGGAAACAATGGAACCTACTTGTAGAAAATTATCAAACTCATTCCCCACATCCTACTCACCCGCCCCTTAACCAGTCCACAACCATGTGTAAGGTTTGCAGATAGAAAGGCGTGTATTAGCAAATACTAGTCGTCCTCCTTGAACTCCGCCAAAGCAACTTTCTTCTAGTGGTAGCTTGACCTATTAACTGCTCTGACACACCTTAAATTGTGCTGTGAGTTGCCTTTTTCATGCAAAATTGCTGTGGTTGTAATCTGCAAGGAAAATTGAATAAAAATAAATGTGCGGGCACGTAGAAGTGGGGGAGGATCTTGGTAGGTAAATAAATAAAAAAATAGAGACGGATCTACGGACGAAGTCATTTTCCATAAAAAATGTGCACAGCAACGAAAAAGGAACTGAATGTAGACAGCGGTGAGGAGCAAGCGTTGGTGCCCGGAAAACAGCCAAACGCAGAGACTGAGACGAAAGGCCCCCTGGAGACTGCGAGGTCTCGATGGTTGTTTTCACCCTCTTTCATCCCTTTGTGCCCCCTGTTCAATTCACATGCAGATTAGCTCGGGCCAAATCTTGGCAAAATAGCCTGTTCTCCCCGCCTGCTCTGATCCGGGAGGGAAACAGAAAAAAATCTAAATATTTATGAGTCTCTAACTCAATCCTCCCCACTCGCACTTTCCATTTATGATGCACTCCTGTTGAATGTTGAAGGACTGCGTTATTGAATGCATGCCCGCACACACGGATAGAGGAACCCAGCAAACAAAGACACACACACACACAAACCATTATCGAGCTTCTAATGCCGGTATGTACCAAACAGTTCCAGTGAAGGCAGTGAAAAAACATGAAGGGGAAAGAAAACGCAGGGGAGAATATTTAAGCACAGTTTCAAAGAAAAACGAGTTACAGCTATTACCAGTTGTAAACTCCCAACCGGATTTTTCTTGCCACCTGAAAAGAAAAAAAAAATAGCGCGATAGCGCTGCTACAGTTCACTCGTAATGAAAGCTATTGGCAAAAGTGCAATTATGTACGTAACCGGCAAAAGTGCAATTAACTGTGTAATAGGGTCGATATTCTGCAAAGCGCTCGACTTCTGCCAAGCGAGATCGGGCTGCGAAAATAGAATAAAAGTAGTCCACAAACCTGACGGTAAACAGCGAGCCTCGAATGTTTTCTGTACAGGCTCGACCCTAACAAGAGCATTCAAAACTCAAACAAGGCTGGCGCTGGTGCCAAATGTTTATTAGGATCAGAACCATCGTCACATGGGACGACCAAATCTTAAAGTCACTCCTTTAGCAGATATTTTGTCTCCTTTAGTACCTAAGTAGTACTACTTAAAATATTGGTGTTAGGGGACTTCAATATACATTTTAATAATGAGAGTTGTCCAGTAGTAAATGAATTACTAGGGGACATAGAGCGTTTGCAACTGATCCAGTTAATCCATACTGCTGTGGGCGTGTCAGACCTTTTTATATTTTATACTATTGTGATAAGGTGAGAAATATAGGGTAAAACATCTATTTCCTTTAGAGGCTGATTCTGACGTTTTGACTCAGACAGGAGTGTGAAATCATCAAACCACACACTGTGAACCAATAAGCATTAAATATAACATCACATAATCAACACAATCAATTGGAGTCAGTAATTCAAACAAACCATGACCTATGTAGCAATGAATCACCACACCAGCTTAGTAAAGTTTAAACATTTATTGCCCTTTAGATTAACAAAGCTAAAATCATGAAAATCATGCACAAGACCACATGATAGAAATACAGAAACATCACAGGCTGTCCAAATCGCCTATAAAATCTCAATCTAATTAAAGCATTTAACATTAGACACTCCAAAAGAATATTGCAGAATAACAACAGAATCCAGTGGAAAATGGAAACAGCATACATTTAGTTTGTGCGGCCAAAAGAATCTCAATTAGTTAATATGCATCCAAAATTAGATATTAGGTTATGCGTCCCTAACCAACACTCTAATTCAAAATGCATGTGTGGGCTACATGCAAAAATTAAATGAGACAAAAATTAATTTGGAAAATATCTAACTATGGCGCTAACCAAAATAAGCTGTTGGATTTTCTTAAGGAAGAAAAAGCTGCTAGAAAGACACATGCACACTCTCCTCCTCTCCTAACTGGATCAGCAATCAATGGAATCTTCATCAGCAGAGCACAGGAACATCAGGTCTCCAGTGAACAGCATCGGGATATGAAGAGGAAACAGTTCAGTAAAGCTGGGCCTAATATAACTGAACTGATAGAATGATGGGCAATAACTAAACAGCATCTGAACAGAACTGAAACTAAATGGAATCTGACTTACATTACCTAAAGCTTTGGTATATTAAAGACCCAAAAGTTACTAACTAAGGGGGTTATTACAACTTTGGAGGAGGTGTTAATCCGTCCCAAAAGTGACGGTAAAGTGACAGATATACCACCAGCCGTATTACGAGTCCATTATATCCTATGGAACTCGTAATACGGCTGGTGGTGTATCCGTCACATTTGGGACGGATTACCACCTCCTCCAAAGTTGTAATAACCCCCTAAGCCTCTATTGGAGAATACTATGAAGTGGTTTAGTTTGCAGCCAATAAAACATCATCTGCTCTTCAGATGTATCTCTTCACATTTTCTGCACCCAGGATTGGTTTACGCTGCCACTTCTCTCTCATCTCCAACAAGCACCGCAACAACACCAAACCATGTAACCACCTCAACTGCATCCTCCTTAACATCTGCTCCGTCCACAAACACGCCATCAAACTTTGGGACCTATTTACCACAAACTCCCCTGACATCGCCTTCCTCACTGAAACATGGATGAACCCCTCATCAGAACCCAACATCGCCATAGCCATCCCAGAGAGTTACAAAATCACCCGTCGAGACCGCACCAACAAGCCAGGAGGAGGTATCTCCATAATACACAAAAACTCAATTAAAATCTCCACCAACACCAACGACTCCCTAGACAATGCAGAACACCTACACTTTCAAATACACATAAACGCTAACAACACTGTTAGAGGAACCCTCATCTACAGACCACCAGGACCCCGCCCCCATTCTGTGACACCATCACCGATACCATCAGCTCTCACGCCCTCTCCTCCACAGACTACATACTCCTTGGTGACCTCAACTTTCACCTGGAAAGCACCCACGATTGCAACACCACAGCCCTGCTGGACAACCTCACAAACCTCGGCTTCAAGCAACTGGTCACTTCACCCACCCACTCAGCAGGACACACGCTAGATGCCATCTTCACCTCCAGCAACCACATCACCTTCACTCACACCACTGAACTCCACTGGACTGACCACCACTGCGTCCACTTCTCCTTCATGAAGCCCACAACCCACCACCAACAACTCACCACCCCTACCACAAGTGGAACAAGATCTCCATGGAACACCTGATCTCCAACCTCTCACAAACTCCACCCCCCATCACCAACAACCCCAGCACCACCTCCCACAACCTCACACGTTGGCTAGATACCTGCGCAGACTCCCTCGCCCCATTGAAAA
This sequence comes from Pleurodeles waltl, assembly GCF_031143425.1. Classification (NCBI taxonomy): domain Eukaryota; kingdom Metazoa; phylum Chordata; class Amphibia; order Caudata; family Salamandridae; genus Pleurodeles; species Pleurodeles waltl. Next base: position 488,650,711 of record NC_090445.1, on the reverse strand, counting down.
CAAACAACAACACCCGCACCACCAAGACCGCCCCCGGGATCCACCACGGAACTTCAATCTTTCAAAAGAGAATGCCGAAAAATGGAGAAAGCCTGGCGCCAAGAACCCTCAATGAGCAACTTCTCAGCCCTCAAAACAGCCATGCGCAAACACTACCAACTCATTCGAACCACCAAACGATCATTCTACAAAGAACGCATAGACAACAACACACACAACAGCAAGGAACTCTTTGCCATCATCAAAGAACTCACCAAACCAAATCCTGCACCATCGACCCCCCACACTCCCAAGACCTCTGCAACTCCCTCTCCAACTACTTTCATCGCAAAATCGTAGACATACACAACAGCTTCACAACACCCTCGTCATCAGCACTCACCACCGACACAACCAACACCATAACACCCCACCGCAACAACCGACTAAACACCTGGACCCACACCAATGACTAAGAAATCGGCAAAACCATGAAATCCATCCACCCAGGCTCCCCAACAGACCTGTGCCCCCACCACATTTTCAACAAGACCAGCCAAATCATCGCTCCCAGCTCCGTGCCGTCATCAACAGTTCCTTCGACACCGCAACCTTCCCAGTCATTTTGAAGCACGCTGAAGCCAACACTCTTCTCAAAAAACCCAAAGCAGACCCGGACAACCTCACAAACTACTGACCCATTTCTCTTCTCCCCTTCCCTGCAAAGGTCACCGAGAAGATAGTCAACACACAACTATCTCACTTCCTTGAAGAAAACAACATACTTGACACCTCCCAATCTGGATTCCGCAAGAACCACAGTACGGAGACCACCCTTATCGTCTGCACAGACATCAGGACCAGAGTGGACAAGGGCGAGACCGTCGCCCTCATCCTCCTAGACCTCTCTGCAGCTTTTGATACTGTATGCCACCAAATCCTTTGCGCACGTCTGTTCGACACCAGAATCCGCCACATGGCCCTGGGCTGGCTCACCTACTTCCTCTCCGAAAGAACCCAAAGAGTTTGCCTCCCTCCTTTCCGGTCTACAGCCACCAAGATCATCTGTGGGGTCCACCAAGGATCCTCTCTCAGCCCCACCCTTTTCAACATCTACATGACTCCTCCCTCCAATATCCTCCACCCCCACGGCATCACCATCATTTCTTACGCTGACAACACCCAGCTCATCATCTCCCTCACCAAGAACCCAGCCACCGCCAAGACTAACCTGCACACCGGAATCCTCGACACCGCCAAATGGATGACAACAAGCCACCTCAAATTGAACTCAAACAAAACAGAGATCATCATCTTCGGCTACAACAAGACAGCATGGAACGACTCCTGGTGGCCCACCACCCTCGGACCATCCCCAGCACCTACCACCCTTGCACGCAACCTTGGCATCATACTGGACTCATCCCTCTCCATGACCCAGCAACTCAACGCCATATCATCCTCCTGCTTCAACACCCTTTGCATGCTACGCAAGTCTTTCAAATGGATACCCCTAGAAACAAGAAAAATAGTCACCCACGCCCTCATCAGCAGCAGACTGGACTACGGCAATGCCCTCTACGCTGGGACCACAGCAAAACTTCAAAGAAAACACCAGCTAATCCAGAACACAGCTGCACAACTCATCCTCAACCTCCCTCGCCACAAACATATATCCACCCACCTCAGGTTGCCCATCAACAAAAGGATAATTTTCAAAGTCCTCGTCCACGCTCACAAGCCCTCCACGACCCCGGACCGGCCTACTTCAACAAACAAGTAAACTTCCACACACCTACTCTCCAGCTCTGCTCCGCCAACCTCGCCCTCACCACAGTCCCCCGCATCCAACTCACCACCTCTGGCGGCAGATCCTTCTTCCACCTCGGTGCCAAGACCTGGAACTCCTTCCCCACCAACCTACGAAAGACCCAAGACCTACTAACTTTCAGAAACCACCTAAAAACATGGCTTTTTGAGCAGTAACCAACCACTACCCCCACTCCTCTCCACCGCAGCGCCTTGAGACCCTACCGGGTGAGGAGTGCGCTTAAGAAATTGATTGATTGACTGTCACTCCTCTCTCGACTCCGGTCCTCATCTTCCATACAAAAATTACATTTAAGCAACATAAAAACATAACGTGCTTCCTACTAAAAACTAAGGGGGGTCATTACAATACTGGTGGTAAAAGCCGCTTACCGCCGTGCAGAAGACCGCCAATACACCGCCGTGGCCGCGGAATTCCGCCACAGCTAATATGACCCACATCTCGGAATCTGCCGAAATTCAGACACCCACACAAGTCCGCCACACCAACGGTCAGTGATAAACTGGCGAAAACAAAACCTCCACCGTCACGCCAACAGAAACACACCCATGCTATCACGACCCACGAATCCACGCGGCGGTCTTTTAACCGCGGTATTCCATTGGCGGTACACACCGCCGCACTCAAAATACACACACATCTCCAAAACACCGCCACATTGGACAATTCAAAATACACACACTTTGACACACATACAAACACCACTCCCACACACCCAACACAATATAAAACACACACCCACATCACCCACAAACCCCTACGACCGAAAAATCTGAAATAAGGCCAGAGAGAGACTACAGCAATAGACAACCCCACCACACAGAGGCACACAACACCATCACCCTTACAACATCCACGCTCAAAACACCCCACACCACCACACATCTCCACACTCATCAACACATACACCACCCCACACATCAGCTACACCACCCCATGTCACGCCAAAGACACCCCAGGTTTTCCGAGGAGGAGCTCAGGGTCATGGTGGAGGAAATCCTACGGGTAGAGCCACAGCTATTTGGAGCACAGGTGCAGCACACCTCCATAGCTAGGAAGATGGAGCTATGGCGAAGAATCCTCGACAGGGTCAATGCTGTGGGACAGCATCCAAGAAATCGGGAGGACATCCGGAAGAGGTGGAACGACCTAAGGGGGAAGGTACGTTCAGTGGTCTCCAGGCACAACATCGCGAATCAGCGGACTAGCGACGGCCCCCCACCTCCTCCCCAACAACTAACAACATTGGAGGAGCAGGTCTTGACCATCATGCATCCAGAGGGCCTCGGAGGAGTCGGTGGAGGAATGGACACTGGTAAGTCAAATCTTAACTATCATATCCCCCACCCTACCTGCATGCTATCACACACCCCCACCCTCACCCCCTCCCCTATCACTCCAACTCCTCACTAATGTACTAATAACACAAACCACACATCCCAACACCAAGCCCTGCATGACACAACTAAGCATGGACACCCAGCACTAAAGCATGCTCACTGCACATACCCATAACAACCCCCCAACCATCATCATACAAGCCCCCACACCGGAATGCTTGCACTGGGGTACACGCACACCCACCCATTGCACACCATGACACACACACATGCAATAATCATGCTCTTATACCCCTGCAGGACCACTACGTAACGTCACCACACAGGAGGGTCCAGACATCTCCACTCCACCCACAGAAGAGGCCCACAGTGACGACAGCAGCTCTGGACAACTGGATCCAGATGACCAGCCCGGGCCATCGTGGGCCTCGGTACAGTCGGTTCCCCTTGCACAGGCACAGCCCAACACTGACCTTCCACCCTCTGGTAACATCAGCACAGCACCCACCCAGCGGGCCCATACCTCCGTACCCAGGACACGTCAATCAGCGGTGTGTCCACCGCTACAGGGAACCCAGGGTAACCCACCACCCCAACAACATCAGGGACCTGGGGGCAGTGGTAGTGGGCACATGGTCCAGGGGACGGAGGCACAGGAACACAAGGGAACTGGGAGGGCTGCTGTGCGACAGGGGGCGGACAGGCCAAGGGAACCCACCCTCCACGAGGCCCTCTCCTCCATCATGGGAGCATACCACCACTCCCAGGAGACGATGGCTACGGTCCTGGACAAGTTTCAGGAGACCCAGCGCCTGCAGGATGAGCAGTATTTGGGGTTCAGGAAGGAGCTCAGAACCATCAGCTTCACCCTGGGCACCATCGTAGGGGTGCTGAAGGACATACAAAAGACCATGAGGGACACCGTGGCACTCCAAGGGGCCCCTGACACTAGCATGGACGATGAACTGCCCACCACCTCCGCCGGCGCTAGTGGACAGGACGCCCCGCCACAGGACCACCACACCAGCACCCCACCCCCTGCAGACGGACAACCACCCGCAAGCGGTCCCTGAGATCCAGGAACAGGACAGAGCAAGATGGCAAGACCCCCGCCAGGAAATGAGACCACCCTGATTGTCCTCCCACTGTCTCACTTTGTTACCCTGTCCAGATTGGAACTGCCCCAGCTCCACTTCCTATGCCCATATGGGCAGAGCACCTGTGAGACTAATAGACTGGACTCTGCCATGGACATTCCTCCACCATCACCCATCACCATTTTGCCACCCCCTCCAATAATTAGCACTTCAATAAACACCCTTGAACCGCAAAACAATCTGGAGTCAGTCTGTGATTTTGAAAATGTGTATTAGCAATGACAGTGACAAAATGCGTTTTCAAATGTAATGCCAACATACCTATGTCACACATCACAAGTCAATGAAGGATGCCAGCAGATGACACACGTTGGTAACCACACCTGTGAAACCGTAATGGAAATGTACAACTCAGTTACCAGATACTGCTACTAATTGACAGACAGGATAGAGGTAGAAGTGTGAAAGTGAATGTAATAGTAAAAAAATTGTTCTCACCTGTGTCTCACTGGAAATACTGCTGTATGACTGACTCCCTGTTGTCTATGTCTTCTTCCTCAGCTTCCTCCTCATCACTGTCCACAGGCTCCACAGGCTCCACAGCTGCCACAACACCGTCATCTGGACCATCCTCCTGCAGAAAAGGCACCTGGCGTCACAAAGCAAGATGTGAAGCATCGAGCAGGCTATGATGATCTGGCACACTTTCCTTGGTGAGTAGAATAGGGAACCACCTGTCATACGGAGGCACCTGAACCTGGCCTTCAGGAGGCCGAAGGTGCGTTCGATCACCCTCCTAGTCCGCCCATGGGCCTCATTGTAGCGTTCCTTTGCCCTGGTCCTGGGATTCCTCACTGGGGTCAATAGCCATGACAGGTTGGGGTAAACAGAGTCCAGTAATAGCCACACACTGTGCCTCTGGAGTTGACCCATCACATACGGGATGCTGCTATTCCGCAGGATGTAGGTGTCATGCACTGAGCCAGGGAACATAGCATTTACCTGGGAGATGTACTGGTCTGCCAAACATACCATCTGTACATTCATGGAATGATAACTCTTCCGGTTCCTGTACACCTGTTCACTCCTGCGTGGGGGGACCAGAGCTACATGGGTGCCATCAATAGCACCTATGATGTTGGGGATATGTCCCAGGGCATAGAAGTCACCTTTCACTGTAGCCAAATCCTCCACCTGAGGGAAAACGATGTAGCTCCTTACGTGTTTCAGCAGGGCAGACAACACTCTGGACAACACGTTGGAAAACATAGGCTGGGACATCCCTGATGCCATGGCCACTGTTGTTTGAAATGATCCACTTGCAATGAAATGGAGCACTGATAGCACCTGCACTTCAGGGGGTATTCCTGTGGGATGGCGGATTGGTGAGATCAGGTCTGGCCCCAACTGGGTACACAGTTCCTGGATTGTGGCACGGTCAAACCTGTAGGTGATGATCAAATGTCGCTCCTCCATTGTTAACAGGTCCACCAGCGGTCGGTACACCGGAGGATTCCGCCATCTCCTCAAATGTCCCAGCTGACGGTGCCTAAGAAGGACAACAGCGACCACAGAGTCAACAAATTCCCAGGTATGTACCCACAGCTACACAGAACACGACACCAAATACAAAACTCTTCCTGTATGTGTGTTGAGTGTAGGCCTAGGTATGTGTGACGCAGTAGTAAATGAAGCCATGTGGGCCCCCGAAATGGCGGCTACCTGACCTCTAAAGTGGGACAATGGGATGTGAGGTATCTGCGCTTGCGTTGTACAGCGTCGCGGTAGGCGGTCGTAGACCGCGGCGCAATGCTGCATTGGTTAACATTGGACCCTATGGGTCCCAGGAGTCAATGATGAAGTGCGCCGGCGGTGATGATACGCACTGCCGCAGACGTCACCACCGCGGACGTGACTGCCATTTTCTATCTGTTCAATCACTCTATACATGATCTTCGACAGGAGAGGACCTACACTGCAAGTGCTGCTGTGACCTCGGTCTGGAAGAGACAATGGCTGCTGCGTCTGGGGAAAGGGCCCCTACCTTCACTGCTCAGGAGTTGGAGAAGCTAGTCGACGGGGTCCTCCCCCAGTACACGCTACTCTACGGTCCTCGAGACCAACAGGTAAGTACACAGGGAGCACGTTGTATGGGCTATGCTGGGTGGAGAGGGCTGGATGTCAGTAGGAAGGGGGCAGAGTTCAGTGACCACTAAGTACTGTGAATGCATGTGCCACATGGCAAGGGTAGGGATGGGGGCCACTCACTTCGACGGTGCAGTTGGTAATGACTTCTCTTCTTCCCCTGTACATGTCATGTAGGTCATCGCCCACCAGAAGAAGGACATTTGGCGTGCCATCGCCAAGGACGTCCGGACCCTGGGGGTCCACCAGAGACGGGGCACCCACTGCCATAAAAGATGGGAGGACATTCGCCGCTGGAGCAAGAAGACGGCGGAGGCTCAGCTGGGGATGGCCTCCCAACGTGGGAGGGGTTCCCGTCCCACCATGACCCCCCTGATGTTCCGGATCCTGGGGGTGGCCTACCCTGAGTTGGATGGGCGCTTGAGGGCATCACAGCAGACACAAGGGGGTGAGTACACTATCATTCAGCGGACTTTGCACGCAGTGAAGGTGTCTGGGTGGGGGAGGAGGGCTGTGGGTTCCCTAGGCCAGGGCGAGTTACGTAGGCTAGGCCCCTCCGGAATGCAGGCCATGTGGCACTCCACCCCACCTCTGTAGAGTGCCAAGGACAGGTATACATGCCCCTGTGTCATCTATGTGTGCAGATGTCCACCATAGCCATGTAGGCCAGATCCCAGGAATTGCATCTGTAGAGGCCAAGAGCACGGCGTAGTGCAGGGGGCTGCTGTGTCTGTATTGTCCGCCAACAGTAGCGGTAAGCCATGCACTGAACCTGTCTTTCTTCTGTCGTCCCCCCCCCCTTTTTGTGCTCTCCCTGTTCTTTTGTGCATCAGCATCATCAGGCGGAGGTACAGTAGCACCGGAGCACAAGGGAGCTGCATCCCACATGGCCATGGAGGGCCACACCACAGACTCTGAATACACCAGTGGGACAGAGGGCGAGAGGAGCTTCACGTCGGTCACCGGATCACCAAACAGCGACACGGACTCGTCCGCCGATGGGAGCTCCCATCTGTGCCCCCCACTTCTACAGGTACAGCCGCCACCCCCCCTCCCAGCACCACCCTCCCAGCAGCCCCTCAGCCTTCACTCCGTGCCCGCTCACCCAGGAGAGTGGGCATCACCTTCGCCCCAGGCACCTCAGGCCCTGCCCCAGTCACCCCTGCTGCCCTCAGTGAGGAGGCCATTGACCTCCTCAGGTCACTCACTGTTGGGCAGTCTACCATTGTGAATGCCATCCAGGGTGTAGAAAGGGAGTTGCAACACGGTAATGCATTCCTGGAGGGCATTCATTCTGGTCAGGCTGCCCTTCATCGAACCCTGCAATCTCTGGCCTCAGCACTGATGGCAGCCATTGTCCCTGTGTCTAGCCTCCCCCCTCCAACTTCCTCCACCCAGACCCAGTCCCCTGTACCCCAGCCTATCCCAAGCACACTATCAGACAAGCATACACACCTTAACACACAAAAGTAGCTGAGGCAAACATAAGCACCACACAACCCACAGGCACTCACACAAGCATCACCCACATACAGACACAGCAACATCCACTGCCTCCACTGTGTCCCCCTCGTCGTTGTCTCCCTCCTCCCTCCCAGTGTTGTCTACACTCTCACCTGCATGCACTACATCTACAGGCACTAGGACTCGCACCAGAACACCCAGCACCACACCCCGCTCACCTGCACTCACCACCCCCACTTCCATTTACACGTCCCCTGTGTCCACTCCCAGTGTGTCTGTGACACCCCCTCCCAAAGTACACAAACGCACCCACACACCCAACATCCATCCTCCTCACGACAGCCTCCAGTACCTGCACCTGCACCCAAATCACCTAAAGTTACACCTCCTACAACCACCTCCTCTTCCTCCACTCCCAGACCCCCTCCAGCTACCCATCCCAGTGTTCGTCAGAAACTCTTCCTCAGCAACGTTGACCTCTTTACCACCACCCCCACCCCCACCCCTCCAATTCATAGGTCCCGTAGTAGCACCTCAGCCAAAAAAAGTCCGGTACCAGTGGTGCATGTTAAAGGTGTGTGGAGTGCACCGGCCACCAGGGCAGCCAGTGTGACACGGAGCCAAAGCACTGCCAGTCCACCCCCTGTAAAGCACCTTAAGTTGGAAAGTGGCCAACGGGAGAGGGTGAAGACTCCTGCCGACAAAACAGCTCACAAGGGTCCCGGGGGGAGTGCCGAGTCAGCTGTAACTCATCCCAAGGTGGTGAAGGGGCAGAAGAAGTCTCCAAAGTCTGGGAAGAGCAGCACGCCGGAGAAGGCCGCCATCCTCCCCGCTGGCCGGGACGCAACCGCCAGCACTGTCGTCACTGGTCCGGAGACCACCACCAGAGTCAGTGCCCTGGAGGGCACCAGTATCGTCACTGGTCCGGAGACCACCGCCAGAGTCAGTGCCCTGGAGGGCACCTGTATCGTCACTGGTCAGGAGACCACCGCCAGAGTCAGTGCCCTGGAGGGCCCCGGCAGCCACAGTCCTGCTGGGCACTGAGGGACCGTAATGCCACACACCGCTGCACAGGTCAGAGACAGCAAAGGCAAGCACTGCTGAACAGCGCAAAGACCGCCATGGTGAAGACCGCTGAACAGGGCAAAGCACTGCCAAATCAAGCATCGTTAGCCCATGTGCAGCTGGGACAGTGACGGAACTGGGACCGTCACGGGGAGCGTGATGCACTCTGGGCACCATTCCTCCTCCAGAACCAGTGGAGACCTGCATCCACTCTGTCTGTCCTTCACAGGATGAAGCACTCTGGGCACCAGTCCCCCTCCAGAACCAGTGGAGACCTGCATCCACTCTGTCTGTCCTTCACAGGATGAAGCACTCTGGGAACCAGTGGAGACCTGCATCCACTTGAGAGACTGTGGCTTTGCACTCCCCTGGATAAAGCAGTGGGCAAACCACCCACTGTATAGACTTGAGAGACTGTGGCTTTGCACTCCCCAGGATAAAGCAGTGGGCAAACCACCCACTGTAGAGACTTGAGAGACTGTAGCTTTGCACTCCCCAGGATGGTACAGTGGGCAACCCACCCACTGTAGAGACTTGAGAGACTGTGGCTTTGCACTCCCCAGGATAAAGCAGTGGGCAAACCACCCACTGGAGAGACTTGAGAGAGTGTGGCTTTGCACTCCCAGGATGGTACAGTGGGCAAACCACCCACTGTATAGACTTGAGAGACTGTGGCTTTGCACTCCCCAGGATGGTACAGTGGGCAACCCACCCACTGTAAATACTTCAGAGACTGTGGCTTTGCACTCCCCAGGATACATCAATGGGCATGGAGCCCCGTCGTGGATCTGGCGTGGTGCTGTAATCCGGCTGAGGTGCCCCCCCTTCCCTTCCCCCTGAGGTGCCTGTTGTATTTCTATCTGATGCCCCTGCAGTGTTCTCTCAGACATTGATATGTGCATACCTGCAGTCCTACTCGTGATGTATGATTTTCTATTGTTTATATATATCTGTATATAGTTGGTTACTGTATTTTGATACATTACAATGTTTGAACTGATTTCTTTTTGTCTTTGCATTCTTCCGGGGTGGTTGTGGGTTGTTACTGTGCTGTTTGGAAATGCATTGGTGTGTGTGTTGTAGTGGGTGAGGGTTGGGTTGGGGGTGTTGCGTGTGTGTGTCCCTGACTTTTGCCTCCCCCTCCCCTATGTCGTAGGTGCAGTACTCACCGTTGTCTTCTGCGCCTATGTTGCTGGTGATCGTAGAGGAGCAGGAAGACAAGCGCCGGGAGTATTTGTAGTTCGGGCACCATGGTGAGCTCCTTCCTTGTGGAGTGTGTTAAGGTGAGCGTTTTCCCATAGCAAAAGCTGATTCCGCTGTGTTTTTATCCACGGTGAATCCGCCCCGGAAAAGGTGGCGGATTGGCGGGTTGTAATACTGTGGGTGGTACATTGTCTCCCGCCTGTCTGTTGGCAGTGACCGCCACGCTGCTTGTCTGACCCGCCGTGGCGGTCAGAGTGTTAAAGTGGCTGCTATGTTGGCGGTTTCCGCCACGGTCATAATTCCCTTTTTTTGTCCACCATCCTGTTTGCGGTACTACCGCAGCTTTAACACCGTCCGCCAGGGTTGTAATGACCACCTAAATCTCATGCAAGAACAAAATATGCAACGTGACATTGAGCACTGAGGTTCATTGTTTAGAACTAACAATTTTTATCTCAAGGAAATGTACAACATGAACAGTAAAAGTAGGACAGAAATTTCCACTGTGCAAGTCACACAGGATGTTCGAAGAAACATTATTTTCTAAAGTTAACACTCTTTGAAACATCGTGCCTCTGGACAATTACTAAAACGTGAGGCCTTTTTAACTAATGCTAAAACATGAAGGATAAAACATTTCGTTTAAATTTAAACCATTAACCATTTAGTACATATTAATAATCATCTTGTAAGTATATTTAATTATGATTAAACAAAATACATTTTCATTAGACATTATTTAATTTCATGTTGAATTTCATTGTCGCTGACACCAGAGCAATCACATTTCAAAGTGTACATTTTATTTTTCTAGCCCACAGTTTTCAGTTAGGCCTTTTAATACACGATATTTCACATTACATTTTAGTGATACATTTTTATTAATAATGTTTGATCTCTATCACAACCCACAGGTCAGGACATACTCTTGACCGCATGTTTTCCAATCTCGATAATTTCAAGATTAAGGCTCCACTTTTTTTGGGCTGGTCGGTCCATCTCGCCATCCCCATTTAAATAACACACAACAAGGTATTGTGACCCTTGCATGGTTCTTCAAGCTCTTGGAAATAGTTGTCCCATCTTAGATAAGTGTGCGGGTAAGGCCAGTAAAGAAACAGATGATTGGATCAGAGGAGCATTAGACCAGATTGCTCCCCTTGTGAAGCTGGTCTCTCATAGGCATTAGCCTTCAGCCTGCTGGCTCAATAAAGATCTATTTGTTATGAAGAAGAAATGTAGTGCCTTGAGTGCCTTTGGCATAAAGCTTATGATCCAGGGTGTAGAGCATACTATTAAGTGAAGCGTACTATTAAGCGACTCAAAAAATGACCATTGTTGCATTAATCAAACTTGCCCTGACTATCTAAAATTCATCAGAATCTAATACTTCTAGAGAAATGTTCTCTATTGTTAAATCGCTTAGTTCACTATCTCAAGTTCCGTCTTTCATGATGCCATCAGTAGAGGGTTGCAATGACCTTGCTTCTTTCTTTTCTGAGGATGGTAACATTTACGCCTCTTTCCCTACTAACGCCAAAGATTCCCCATGCTTGAGTGCATGGTTTGACACCTCTGAGGACAGTTCTAGACTCCTGAAATGTAATACTATTGAACCCGATGATATAGCTTTGCTATGCTTTGTAGTGAAAGCGAGATCCCCTCTACACCCAGTATCTCCCTAAATTTTAGAACATGGTTATGCAGTAGTTCAGGCTGTCCAGTGTTACTTATTAAACTGCTCCTTAGCTTCTGGTCATGTTCCTCGGAGATGGAAACCTGCAATGGTCATCCCACTTCTTAAAAACAACCCACTTGATCTGCTGAAACCTGAGAATTACAACCCAATTTCTCTTCTACCGTTCTTCTCCATGATTACTGAGAAGCACATGAATAAACCACTTTCTAACTTTATTGAGGGCAATGATCAGCCTTGTTGGATTTAGCCAGGCTTTTGCCCTTCTTACAGCATTGAACCTCCTTTGTTGTTAGCTGCTGAGTCAGTGCGCCAGATCTTGGATTCTGGTGATTCTGTGGCGATCATAATGTTGGGCCGTAGTGCCACTTTTGACACAGTATCCCATAAATCTTTATAGAGATTGTGTAAATTCTGCATTGGCAACAAGGCCTTGCTTTGGCTTGCCTCTTGTTTGCAGGCTTGATCCTTTCAGGTGTTTCAAAAACCATTCCTCTATGAGGTGTTTCCATTGCATCAAGGAGTGCCTCAGGAATCTTCCCTGCGTCCAACTCCCTTTAACATTTATGTCCACCCCTTGGCTGATGACATCAAACGTTTTGGTTTCACCATCATTTCACATGCAAATGAAACTAAGTTTATTATCACTCTCTCTCAAAATAGCAATTACACTGCCTCCCATCTGTGCTTGTGCCTTTCGGAAGCAGCCAGCTGGATGGATAATTACTGTTTAAAACAGAATGCTGGAAAGACTGAGGTCCTGATTCTGAACAGTCAGCCCAATACCTGGTCCACAGCTTGGTAGCCTAACAGTTTAGGTTTGCTGCCTTCTCTCAAACCTAGAGTAAAAAATATCAGTATTTGGTTTGATTACAGATTATTTTTTGACAACCAAATTAGATCATTAGTCGGGCGACGCTTTAGTTTGTTGAAAATCTATAAGAAAATCTTAGAATTCCTGCCAGCGTCACCTCAGAAAACTTGAGTCCAAGCAATGAATATCTCCAGGCTGGACTACTGTAATGCCCTTTATCTTGACCTTTCTAAATCACGACTGAGTAGACTTCAACATGTCCAAAACTCTGCAGCATGCTTATTATTGAATCTTCCTAAACATGCTTCTATTCGAACGGGCTTGAGTAAACCGCATTGGCTCCCAGTGAGGCAGAGAATTGCATTTAAAGCTCTTTGCTACTGCTATAAGGCACTATCAAATGCTGGCCCTACTTATCTTCAATCTCTGGTCAAACCATGTGTTCCAGCCAGGAATTTGAGATCAGCTGAAGCCAAGTTAGCCATTGTCCCTAGATGCAAAAAAGTTAGAACTGGCAGCAGTTCCTTTAGTCACTTGGCACCGAAGCTTTTGAACACTCATCCTCTATCAATTTAATATTAAGGCACCTGCTGCAGCTATCTTTTAGTGGCCAGCATATTTCAGCCGATAACAATGGTAAAATAAGAAAACATGCCAAGAAACCTTGTTCAGACAGTACACTCCTGATTTCATAAGCCAAAAACAGCTTTATTTTAGTACTCTCACATCTGACATTGCTTCTGATTCAATTAAAGTCTATGGGGAAAACACTGACCCTGAATTTATTTTCAAAATGTTGGCATGTAAGGATAAGTCTGTTGGTTAATTACATGCTGGAGAAGTCTGTGTTTTGTCTAGTCACAGTTTTGAATTTTAATGTAGCTTAGAGTGTCAAGGTGCTTATTGCAAAGCACATCATGTAACATGCAGATCACAGATTTGTGTTGTATGTCGACATGTAATTGGGTTACTGCTTCTGATGCAAAGATCCTCTGTTACCTGAAAATTCATAAATGGCAATCCTAATTCAGAACAGTAAGCTACTGACTAGCACCAAGAAGCTGCATGCAAACATCAAGGCATGAGTTTATAACATTATTATTTTCCTCAATCTTTTGGTATTTTGAAGTTGCTAAAATGATTTATTTGGGTTGTAATAAAGTCTTATGAATACAGTCATCCTCAACCATTGTGTTATGTTTTAAATCCTGATATGTGGCTCCTACACCTTGTTGCCCTGAATGTTTTATGTAACACATCCAGTGTATTGATTTACACACTTATATAATACAGTATATTGCATATTATAATGTTTGCATTTGATTTAAAGTTCTCTGACACCCGACAATGGGATAAGTAGTGCCATAATAGAATGAAATAAAAATTAAACCTGTAAGTGCTATTTATATCCTTATTTGTTGAATTCCTCATACAGGTGATACATCTGACATTCTCACAGTTTGTACACAGGTTTTGTAAACAGTCAAAAACCTGCCTTCAAATCCTAGTTTCTTTTTTAGCTTGAAAAGTTTTATTTTTAGTGAAGGAGACAGGTAAACATGTAATAACATTGCTGTTTCATAAAATGAATATATTATGCAATAAAACAGAAACTTTGAACGTTAAAAATGTAAATACAATCTTTTAGATACCAAAATAAATGGAAAATAGAAAAGATCAAGGAAGTGGAGGAAGAGAACAGAAAGACTGAAAGAAGGAAAAAAGGGGAAACAGGAATAAGATGTATACCTTCAGTAAGTAATAAGTAAAGAATAGAATGCAACAAAAAAAGGAAGATTACAGCATATGTCTGATTAATCTTGAAACTAAACTAATATGTATAAAGGAAGCACATGAAATGTCAATGGATTAAATATTAGCCACATTAGAAAGATGAGTGGTGAGAGGAGACCACAAATTATATTTTTAAACCAACATTGGAAAAGATTGTAAATTATACCTGTCTAGTCCATGGTTGTGACATACTAAGTTCCACAATTGCTTAATGTTGTGATTTTCTGTAGTTTTCCAGTGAGATGTGGCAACTTGTAAACCTAATGCAAGTAATAAATCTACAAATTTACCAAACATTTTGTTATTTTTCCATACTATAAATAATCCACCAAGAAATATTTTGTTTAGGGAGAACGGTCCATAAATACCAGTAATGGAAGAGATTTTGGCTCAAACATGCACACATAAATGAGAAACTACTTGGCAGTGAAAGAGCATATGAATATGAACATAAGTACCAGAATGAGAGTTCCACTACCAGCATTTATCTTGCTTAATAAGTCTGAGTTTAAACTTGTGTGCAGGTGTATAAAATAATCTATTATAAAAATAATAAAGTGTTTGTGTCAAATTGGCTGAATGACCCCTGGAGTGTATTTTTGCCCAAATGTTATCCCATAGAGAAAGTGGTCTTCTAAATTGTAAATTCATTTTACATAATGTTTCTTGTTTAGATTTAGGTCTATTTTGTCTTTTTGTGGTAACTGTTTTTAAATAAGAGGGCTGAGGGAGTTTTATGTGGTGAATAGTTAGGTGTTTGCATGTTATCAGTGCTTGTAGAGGGGAGGGGTTGGAGAAAGAGATAAGGGCTGCTGAAAGAAGAACACCTAATGTGTTGTATTGATTATGGAATGAAGATGGTAAATTATATGACTGGGAAAGAATTGGAGAAGGAATAATTGAACTGTTTGTGATACGTTGAGAAACAATCCGTAGACCCTTGTCAATCTATTTTTTTTCCATAAATGAGGTTTTCCTTTAAGGATGAGCATTTTATTATACCAAATGGGGCTTTGAAGAAATTGATGAACTGAGGATGCACTGGAGATAAGAAGTGGTTTAATTAGGGAACAGTAATGTGAGATAAGTGATGGTAGCCAAAACGTAGGGGGTTGGGTCATATAGATAACCTGTTTATGGGAGAAAGAAAAGATAATAGAGGATTATAATTTAAACCATAATTTAGGTTCAGTGATGGTAGAATGAAAACTAAAAGATTGTATCTGCTTAATATCGAAAGCCTTGTGATAAAGATAGAAGTCAGGAAATTTGGGAAATTTAAGCCTGTTCAATGATGTGTGGCTTTTTACGATTCCATAAGAAGTATTATCTAGGGAAATTAAGTATTTCTTAGAAATCTTAATTGGTTACATCTGAAGAGAAAATGTTTTAATGGGAAAATTCATCATTTTAATTGTGTCAAGGCATCCCCATCAAGATAAAAAGAGGGGTGACCATCCCTGGGCTAGGTGTGTAGTTCTAGTGATTATACTACCAAGGTTAACTTTTAATGTATCCATTAGAATATTAGTCTAAATATTTTTGAAACATTTATGGCCTCATTAGGAGTTTGGCTCGGTGTCCCCTCTTCACCTAGTACAATGTTCCCACTGGACTGTCTGGTGGGAACATTGCCATAGAGTGGCAGGAACAGTGCTATTAGATATCACTCGGCCCCCTTATAGGAAGCCCAGAGGGGGCCGACCAGCACCATTGGAATGTGCATTGTCTGCAAATCAGACAGTGCACATTCCGACGGTGCTGGTAGAGGGGGCCCTGCAGTACCCTTGCCATGGGCAGTGCAGAGGACCCCTGTGGCCCCCAACACTTGTTCTCCACCAGCCATGAAAAGGCTGGTGGAGAACAAGGTTGTAATTCAGTGAAGCCCTAGCTGACTACAACGAAGACAGCCGCTTCCCCCGTCGGGATCTGTGACTGGTCGGACTGCCACAGCCGAGGCAGTCAGGCCACCAGAGCAAGGCTAGCACTTCTAGGATTGCCAGGCTCATAATGAGGCCGTTAATCTTTACAGGATTCCAAGAAAGGCCTGCCATAGGAAAAAGATCTTTAATGCAGTATTTATTAAGAGGTAGAACTTCAGACTTATCCAATTTAAGCTCATTATCCAATACCACAGAGTAGGATCTAAACTCTTTAAAGAAAGGCAGTAGTGAGATGTAAGGTTCTGAAATGAAAAGAAGAATGTCATCAGCATATGCAGTACACTTGATATGAGTATCTTTAACTTGAAATCCATATAATGTTTCAGATGTTTTAAGTTGATGTAAGAAGGGTTCTAGTGCTAATGTGAATAATATCGGAGATAAGGGGCATTCTTGTCTGGTAACTCATTGAGATGAAAACAAGGTGATTGGACGCCATTCACTAATACTGTAGAACGAGGTGAAGAGTATCATAAGGCAATAAGTTGGAGAAATATAGGTCTAAAACCATGGCATTTTAAAGCTTTCATGAGGAACTGCCAATTAACTCTGTTGAATGCTTTCTCTGCATCCACAGTAAGTGCCGCGGGGGGATGTAAGTTTATTTGCTCTACTAATAACATTTAAAAAGACACACAACTTATCTACAATATTTCTGTTCTTGACAAAGCAAGATTGTTCCTGAGAAACTAGATTAGGTATGAGATCAATTAGCCGAAGGGCAAGGTCTTTAGCATAGATTTTACAGTATGAATTACTCAGAGAAATAGGAGCATAGTTTTTACATAATGTCAAATTCCAATCATTTTTTGGAATAATACAAATCATTACTTCTGTAAAAGAGCCAGTGGAAGAATTTATCGAAAGAAAATAATTAATACGTTTGAAAAGCTGAGGAAATAAAATCAGAGAAAACTGCAGATAGAATTCAACTGTAAAGCCATTTGGGCCGGGTGCTTTACCTTTTGGTAGACATATGATTGCCATTTGAAGTTCATCTATAGTGAATGCAGCTTCTAGGAATGATGTATCAGAGTTGATGGTGTTGCAAGGTTTAATATAAGCAAAAAAGGAATTTATAATGGCTTCTGAAGGATTACTCTTAGGAGTATAAAGTGTTTGGTAATATTTTGCAAAACAATCTGCCATATCAGTGTCGCAGAGTAATTGGGTACTGAGGAATTTGTGATGGTCTTTATAATGTTTCTTTCCTTTCTACCTTTTAAATAATTAGCAAGCAAAGCACTTTCTTTGGTTTCACCACCATAATAGCGAGCATTAACTCTTAGAAGCGTACCACACGCTTTTTCAATAGATATTTTGTTAAACTATATCCTTGCCGCAACCAGCGTTTCTAAATCTTTCTTGCTGTTTTTGGAGGCATAATACACATGCACTAAGTGTTTGCTATTAGTTAATAGGGCTGTGATCTCTTTTTCCTTACTTTTTTTCTTAGATAAAATATAATTAATTATAAACCACCTGGATGTTGCCTTTAAAGCATCCAATACAAACTTAAAAGATATATCACTGTTGTCATTCTGTGCAAAAATGTTCAAAACAAAGGATTCAAATGCGATGAGATAGGTTTTATATGAGAGCAAGGAATTATTAAAAAGCCATCTTAATTTGTGATTTCATTTATTTAAGATTTCAAGATCTGTCTGAACAGTGGCATGGTCAGAAATCAAAATGAATCCTATCTCTGAATGGGCTAAACATTGAAGAAGATTTGTACTTAAAAATATGTAATTGATTCTTGTTTTGAATTGATGAGGGTGTGAGTAGAACAAATGCTATTTAAGATCCAGGTAAATGTTCTCCAGGAATCAGAGAGTAGTGATTTGAAATAGTATGTTGGAAAGCTTTGTGTGCTTTATGAGGTGAAAACTTAGTCGAGGATGATCGGTCTAGGAAGGGATCTAATATCTGATTGCAGTCTCCACCCAGTATGAAATTCTGTGAATAATGTTGCATGATTTTGTGAGAAATGAATGTCCAAAAATTAGGGTATGGGTGTGTTAGATCATAAACATTAAAAAGAGTAAAGGGAATATCAATCAATCAGTCAATCAATCAGAGTATTTGTAAAGCACACTACTCACCTGTGAGGGTTTCAAGGTGATGAGGGGAGGGGGACTGCTACTGCTTGAACAGCCATGTCTTGAGATGTCTCCTGAAGGTAGGGTCCTCTGTCTGATGCAGGTGAGTGGGAAGAGTGTTCCACGTCTTGGTGGCGAGGTGGGAGAACGATCTGCCCCTGGCAGTCGTTCTGTGGATGCGTGGGACGGTGGCGAGGGCGAGGTCGGCGGAGCGAAGCTGTCGGTTCGGGGTGTAGTAGGAGAGCCGTCTGTTGAGGTACTCTGGTCTGGTGTTGTGCAGAGCCTTGTGAGCATGGGTGAGGAGTTAGAATGTGATTTTCTTGTTGAAGAGGAGCTAGTGTAAGTCTCTCAGGTGGGCTGTGATGTGGCAGTGGCGGGGGATGTCCAGAATGAGGTGTACGGAGGTGTTCGGTATGCGTTGCAGTCTTTTCTGGAGCCAATCAAGCCGTGCTCTACTGGCTTACAGCAATCAAGCCACGGGCTACTGACTTACAACTATCAACCCGTGGGCTACTGACTTACAACAGTCAAGCTGTGGGCTACTGACTTACAATAGTGAAGCTGTGGGCGACTGACTTACACCAATCTAGTCAACTTAGAAGGCAAACAATATTTTTTCTGCCATGAAAGAGCATTCCACAGCTTAAAATGGATATAGAGCAAAATATCAAAGCGTCACATTAATAATGTTTTTGTAGAACTCAACATAACATTTCTGCCATTTCTAAGCGCTATAACTAGCAGGTGTGCTATTACCCAGTTTAACAGTACTAAAGCTGCCATCATCTGCTATCATTCATAATAAGCTTATCTACTACCCATCTGCCTTTATCATCACATTCTTGAGAGATAAACAAAATATTAAGGTGTTTGTGATATAAAATAAAGACCATGGGCCAGATGTAGCAAGCCGTTTGCATGTCGGAAACTGCGAAAATCGCAGTTTGCGCCATGCAAACGGCCACCCCCGATGCACATTCACAAATTGGGAGTCGGTACCGACTCGCAATTTGAGAATGCCACTCGCAAATAGGAAGGGGTGTTCCCTTCCTATTTGCGAGTCACATCGCAATTCAGACTTGCTTTGTGACCGTGAATGCGGTCGCAAAGAAACTCGCAGTTACCACCAGTGTCACACTGGTGGTAACTCATTCGCAAAAGGGAAGGGGTCCCCTATGGACCACTGCCTACTCTGAAAAAAATGGGACACAAATGGTTTCGGTATTTTTCTTCATTTTGCAACTCGTTTTCCTTTAAGGAAAACGAGCTGCAAAATGAAGAAAAAAAAACTGCTTTATGTAAAAAGCAGTCACAGACATGGAGGTCTGCTGACTTCAGCAGGCCACCATCCCTGTGAGTGCAGGGACTCGCTATGGGGTCGCAAAATGCGACCCACCTCATGAATATTGATGAGGTGGGACTTTGCGACCCCATAGCGAGTCGCAGAAGGTGTCTGAGACACCATTCTGCATATGCTTTTGCAATTCAATTTCAGAATCGCAAAAGCATATCTTGCTACATCTGGCCCTTAGTTTTTACGATAAATAGAAGAAGAAAAATAGGTACATATCCAACCTTTCTTCAATAAACCAGCCTCTATGTCAGTAAGATGCATTTCTTGAAGAAAGCCTATTTGACATTTAAGATTAGATAAATGCGACAATACTCGCTGACATTTAACCGGGTTCTTTAGGCCTTTAACATTCCATGTAACAACTCTTTTACTGTGGGAACAGACATGGTAATAACTTATCAACATATGTGAAGGCAGTCATAATATATTTTAGAGCATAAAAAGATTAGAAGGGAGAGAAAAGAGAAAATACATAAAAGGTAAAAGCCAATGTAAGGAAAAAGGAAAAGGAAGGAATCAGAAAACGTAGAATAAGAACTAGACAGGGTAATACAGGAAAGAATATTTCCTTATTTGCAAGTAAAAGAATAACAAAACTGAACATCTCAACTGATGCAAGGGATTGGAACACCTAGGGAAGATGTGCCTGACTTGGCTCCGAACGGGCACAGATGTAATACTTAACACTGAACTTCAATTAACAGACACGATAACAAGAAGGAAAGAGAGGAAATCATTTAAAATTAAGTGGATTACAAACTTACCATGAATGACAATAGGAGAAGATGTCTATAGACAGGACTCAGGCAGGGGTAACATACGGGTGTATGGGGACATCTAACACAAATAGGTACTAAAACAAAAAGGGAAAGGAAAAGGAGGTTCGACATCATTATCTCATATAATAAAACCTGAAGGAAATAATCAGTTAATTATTGTAACATGAAAAACAGGGAAGGTATAGTAAAGTCATGTTATGGCGTTCCTGGCAGTTTCCATATCGTCATGACTACGTTGTCGAAGGAAAGCTTGCAGATCACCTGGTTCTTTAAAAGTAAGTGTTTTCTAAAAAAACAAGGATGTAACAGACCATATCCGATGTTTAAGAACGTTAACTGGGGTCTCATCTCCAAAACACATTTTCTTTTGGCAGCAGGGGCATTATAAACATCTTGTGTAAAGTAGACTCTATTTCCAGACAATGTAGAGTGCAAAGTTGTTTGGCTGCTGATAATATTTGCATCAGTTAGGAGAACTGTAGAAAAAGAATGATAATACCTTTGGGCTTAGAGTTCAAAGAGGCTGTAAACCTGGCCCCAAAACAGTGAGCTCTTTAAATACTAAGCAGATTTTGGTTTTGTAAGTGAACTATTATAGGAATAACATGTTGCAGGAAGGCAATCATATTGGAACCTTCTTAGGTTTCTAGTATGCTGTATAACCTAAGATTGTTCCTGTGGTCCCTATTTTCCAAATCCTCTGTAGATTTCTTAAGTTGTGAGATTTCTTTTTGCAGGTGAGTAACAATAGTCATAGAATCTTCAACGTCACTGACCTTTTGCTCAAAAGCGGAGATGCATTGTTCATGAGAAGATCATTTTTCTTCAATACGCTGAATTGAGGTATGTCAAAGTCGGATTCCTCTGGATTTGTTTTCTTTGTTCTGTTATGATTTATTGTTGGCAATTATCACTTCAAATATCATACTCAAAAGGGAAAAAGAAGATCAGCATGATTTCTTAGACATGCATAGAAGACAATTACAAGGATATTTAAACATTTATCAAATATTTATTATAAGGCAAGTAATACGCAAATATTTAATAATATATTCACAAAATACTATCTGAGAAGAAATATTAATATCCTTCAAATATGTTTATCTAATAATGAAAATATAATATGAAATCTACAATGTCTTTTAGTTAACATCTTTTTGTCCAAAATTGCACAATGAATTCTTAAACTGTAACTTTTGAACTTTGTAAAAATACCTATGAATCTTTCTTCTCAAGAAACACAGTGAATTCTAATGTTTAACCTTTCACAATAGAATGCGCTCTTATATTGATTCTTTCTTCAAATAAACAAAAATATTTAAATAAGAAGTCTTTTTAAAACATGAGCATGCACTTGTAAATGTGTCATCTGTTTAAACATTTAAGAATAAGAATAAGACCATTTATAAAGTCTGCAAATGACTGTGCTTAGTTTTACTTAAAAGAATCCTTTTAAACAAAAATATGTTGCACTAGAATTGTAACTAATCCCCAGGGCATATTTAAACTAAAATAACACAAAGCTTTGAATATTCCTAAAGCAATGTTGTTAAAGGTCAAACAATCAGCTTCGCTTTTCAGATATTTAGCTAAACAAAGATACTGAAGATTAAACAAGCAATTACTTCAGTTTCCTATCCTAAATAAACAATGTTACTAAACATGAAACTCTCAGCTTCGATTCTGTCTGCAAAATAAACAATGTCATTAAAACATTCGGCTTCGGTGCAGTCTTTCAAAAAAGAAATGTTCCTGAAAAGTAAGTACTCTTACGACAGCAAGTCCGTCCACTTGCTTCTTGGAACTCCAGAGACCATCCACTGCACGGCAGGGGACCAAAAGGGCAAATCCAGATGGGAATCACCAAACCAAATCCAATCCAGGCAAAGTCCAAAATAGTAAGCACAGGGAAATGGGAGTGGTCGGTTTTTATAGCAGAACCACGCCCTCAATCATGAAAATTCCAGAAAGAACTACACCCTTAATCATGTGTACTCCAGGATGCTGGGAATTGTAGCTCCATCAACATAGACATCGTGGATTTGAGCAGTTTAACCACCACCGAGCACTCTTATTACACAAATGCATTTTTCCACATGAATGAAGAGGAGAATGTTTTTTAATAGAACAAAGTGTGTGGCAAGAACGTTTGGTAGGAGAGATACTATGTTTAGAGATATGATTACACCAAAGTCTGACAATACACCCCCCTTCCGGGCGTGGTTGAGGACCAGGTTTATTTGGATGAAGACGATGAAACTTGGTTACCAAACGAGGAGCATAAACCTGCGTAGCGGGTTCCCAGGAATTTTCTTCTGGTCCATAACCTTTCCATGCTATTAAATACCATAAAGAGGAACCACGGAATCGAGAATCTAAAATGGCACGTACTTCATACTCCCAGTGTCCTTGTACCAATAATGGAGCTGACCGAGATGTGCTTGATGAAGTGGCAGGCTTTAATAAAGACGTATGAAATACTGGATGTATTTTCAGAGAGGGAGCCAATTTCAATTTGTAAGTTACTGGATTAACTTGACGAAGGACTTCATAAGGACCTATGAATTTAGGATTAAATGTATTGTGATCTTTGAATGTAAAATTCTTGGTGGATAACCAAACTTTGTCATGTATTTTGTAAATGGGGCCAGGTTGATGTTTCTTGTCATATTGTAACTTATAATTGTATTTGGCTTGACGTAAATTAGCTTGTAATCGTGTATGTACCTTTTGCATATGATATAAAATGTCTTGAACCGCAGGCATTTTATGGGATGTAACTGGTAAAGTGACAGGCAGTATTTGTGGATGTCGACCATACCGACCATAAAACGGGGTTTCTTTTATAGACGAATGATAAGAATTGTTATATGCTAGTTCAGCAAGCCATAAAAGATCTGGCCATATTGTAGGGGTGTCAGAGGCATAACAACGTAAATACTGTTTCAGTGTCTGATTCAATCTTTCGGTTTGACCATCAGTTTGTGGATGGTAACTAGTAGATAGAGCAGAGTCTATTTGTAAAGCTTGACACCAAGTTTGCCAAAAGCGAGCTGAAAATTGCGTGCCTCTATCTGAAAGGATTACCTTTGGAAGTCCATGAAGACGGACAATATTTTGAAAAGTATAAGATTGGCTAGAGTGCTGGATGTTGGAAGCCCCTTGCATGCTATGAAATGAGCGTATTTTGTGAGACTGTCTACAACTACCAAAATTGTGTTTGTATGATTTACTGCTGGGAGTCCAGTGATGAAATCCATTGTGATGTGTTCCCAAGGGTAGTTTGGAGTCGGTAAGGGAATTAATAATCCTTTTGGTTTACTATGTGTACTCTTGCAGCGAGCACAAATTTCACAGGATTGTACAATTGTTTTAACATCCTCAGAAAACGTGGGCCACCAAAAATACCTTTTAAAAAGTTCCATGGTTTTTTGAGGTCCTGGGTGGCCTGCCATAGGATGAGTATGTAGCCATTGGAAGGCTGTTTGTCTTAAATCTTTAGTTGGTAAATATACTCGAGACTCAAATAATGGTAAGCCTTGTTGAATGGTATGTTTATTGCTTTGCTGTAACCAATTCTGCCAATCTGTGATATGAAAGTGAGAGCGAATAAGATCTAAAAAATCATCAGCGGCTATTAAACAGAGCACTTTGGTAGGATCTATCATAGACTGTGGTTGTTGTTTTTCATGAGAGAGAGAAGAGTCCTGTCTTGTGAGAGCATCTGCTTTTCTATTTTCAGTGCCAGGACGGAAGGTTACAATAAAATCGAATTCTGCGAAGAACAACATCCATCTTAATTGTCTGGGAGTCAATATCCGAGCATAACTCATAAACTTGAGATTTCGATGATCAGAGTATACGATTTTATGCTTAGATCCTGATAGATAGTGTCTACTTTCTTTGAAAGCGTCTTTTATTGCTAAAAGTTCTTTCTCCGCAATAGTATAGTTTTGTTCAGCGACATTCAATTTTCTGGAAATGAATACAACTGGATGGAGTTGTCCAGTGTATGGATGACGTTGTGATAAAATGGCTCCTATAGCCACATCTGAAGCATTGGCTTCCACAATAAAAGGGTCTGTGACTCTCGGGTGAGCTAAAACAGGTGCAGTAGTAAATGCCTGTTTTAACATGATGAATACTGCATTAGCTTCTTCAGACATACAAAAAGGAACATTTTTACGTAACAGTCTAGTGATGGGTGCCACCTTATGGGAGAAATGATCTATAAACCGTCGGTAAAAATTTGCAAAACCTGAAAAACATTGTACATCACGTACAGATTTAGGCGTAGGCCATTCCATTACGGCTTGGATTTTTCTTTCGGTCATCTGCATTCCTTTAGGTGTTAAAATAACTCCCAAAAACTCCACTGTGGTTACGTGAAATTCACATTTACTAAGCTTACAAAATAAATGATGAATTCTTAACGTATGTAAAACCTTTTTTACATGTTCCTTATGTAATTGTACTGAGGTAGAATAGATCAGAATATATATCAATATATACAATTACAAAAATATCAAGATATTCTCTTAGCACATCATTAAGAAAATATTGAAAAGCAGCAGGAGCATTACACAAACCAAAAGGCATTACCAGATATTCAAACAGGCCATAACGAGTTTTAAAAGCTGTTTTCCATTCATCACCTTCACGAATACGAACCAAATGATAAGCACCTCGTAAATCAAGTTTAGTGTAAATTATTGCATTCTTAACTTGATCTAATAGTACTGGGATTAATGGTAATGGATATTTATTCTTTACTGTGATCTTATTCATGGCTCTATAGTCTATGCATGGTCGTAATTCACCATTTGACTTTGGTACACAAAATAGTGGAGAGGCAGCTGGTGAACGTGAAGGACGAATCAAATTATTTTCTAAACATTGATCAAGATAGTTGGGTAAAACAAGATTCTCCTTTTCAGATAAAGCATAGATTCTACAATTAGGTATTATAGATCCTGGCATGAGATCTATTTGACAATCGTACGTTCTATGTGGGGGTAAGGTACTTGCGACTTGTTCACTAAAAACATCTTCATATTCTTTATAAATATGAGGTAAGCTAGTATCTTTTTCTGCTGCAGTAGCGATACATTGTGAAACAATTTTCTGATCATTATGAACACAATTCTTTTGACAGAATTCTGAAAGAAAGTTAACTGTTTGTTCTTTCCAGTCGATATGTGGATTGTGTAATACTAGCCATGGCATTCCAAATATGAAACCATACTGGGGTGCTTGGATAATATCGAAAGAAACGCTTTCTTGATGTTCTTGACCATTAATGTTTTTACAAATTGTGTAAATAGGTACAGTACACATGGTAACAGGGCCTCTAGATAATTCAGTTCCGTCCACAGCTTGTACAATCTCGGGTATTTGTTTTTTTGTACATGTGAGTTTCAGTGATTTAACAGTTTGAGAATCTACAAAATTTCCAGTGGCACCTGAATCTATTAGTGCTTGAACTGTCTGCCATTTTCCTTGAACTATAATTTGTATAGAAAGTCGTAAATGTCTAATATGATGACTAGTTTTGGAATGTACAGAAGGGGTCATTTTTGTACCCAAGAGATCCCCTTCCTTGATTCTTGGGCCCACTAGTTTTCCTCGGAATTTTCAAGCATAGCTATTTGTTTCTTTGAATTAAAATTTAAATCCGATTTATTCTTTGGTTTTGATAGACAATCTCTCACAAAGTGTCCTTTCTTACCACAATAAAGACATTTGTCCCTTGCGGTGACGAAGTTCTTTTTCTTCCTTAGTTAGGGGATGACGAATTGTTCCTATTTCCATGGGTTCGCCAGTATTATCTGATGATGAAGTGGATGTAAATGTATTTCGATTTTGTGCAGAACGCCAGAAACTCCGTTCAGGACGTTTTCTGTCTCCTCTTCTTTCTGTAAGTCTATGATCTAATCTTAAAGTGAGATCTATCAAATCATTGCAAGTTTTAGGTTGAGGATCAATTTGTGCTAGAATATCTTTTAATTCGTCTTTAAGTCCCTGATAGAAAATTGCGGCTCTTTTCTCCTCAGGCCAAGATGTTTCCATAACCAGACGATTAAAGTGGGAGAGATAGGTGATAAAAAAAAGAAATGTTCCTGAAAAGTAAGCACTCTTACAACAGCAAGTCCGTCCACTTGCTTCTTGGAACTCCAGAGACCATCCACTGCACGGCAGGGGACCAAAAGGGCAAATCCAGATGGGAATCACCAAACCAAATCCAATCCAGGCAAAGTCCAAAATAGTAAGCACAGGGAAATGGGAGTGGTCAGTTTTTATAGCAGAACCACGCCCTCAATCATGAAAATTCCAGAAAGAACTACACCCTTAATCATGTGTACTCCAGGATGCTGGGAATTGTAGTTCCATCAACATAGACATCGTGGATTTGAGCAGTTTAACCACCACCGAGCACTCTTATTACACAAATGCATTTTTCCACATGAATGAAGAGGAGAATGTTTTTTTAATAGAACAAAGTGTGTGGCAAGAACGTTTGGTAGGAGAGATACTATGTTTAGAGGTATGATTACGCCAAAGTCTGACAGGTACTTGCTTCAATGACAAATGGCTTTCATGGTCTAATCTCCTCCATAATTTCCTCAAGAGTGAAGGGAGCAGGTGACTTGAAGGGAGAGTCTGTATCTTTTTAGGATGTTTTACAGACCCTGATAGTGAGTGAGTGAGTGAGTCTGAGTGTGAGTTTGACCCTGGGTAGTCTAAAGTCTTCTTGTCAGTTGGCAGTGATACCAACATAGAGTATGTAGCAATAGTCAAGCTTGCTGCTGATGCGGCCTTGGGTGACAGTTCTGCGTGTGTTGACTGGGAGCCATATAAAGATTTTATTGAGGATTTTGAGGAAATGGAAGCAGGAGGCAGTGACTACCTTGACTTGGCTGGTCATTTCTAAATGGTTGTCTACTATTATTTCTAGGTTATTGTCTTGGGAGGCTGGGCAGGGTGTAGGCCCCAGATCCGATTGCCTCCAGGAGGATTTTCTTAGCAAGGTGTCTCTGCTGAAGAGTCCTACTTCTGTTTTGTCTTTGTTGAGTTTCAGGCAATTGGTCTTTATCCATCTGGCTCCTTTGGACATGTAGGAGGTGAAGTTTGTTTGGGACCTATGTGTTTTGTCAGAGAGGGCTGAGCTGAGTATCATCCGCATAAGGGAAGTTCTTGATTCCATGGGTCCAAATGATGATTTTGAGCGGGCCATGAATGCATTGTACAGTGTGAGACTTATAAACCTGATTTTCAGCACTTCGATTTTTGGTGTCTATTCTTCTCGAAGTGACTGGATGCACTGAGTAGGACTAGAAACTGTGAACATCTAGGCCGCATTTCAGAAACCTGGCCATCTACATCTTGTTTGGGTCATGTGCCAGCACCATTGTAGTACAAGAGTGCACCGTAGGGTTAACGTTAGTAATCATAAAATAGTATTTTGCAGAGTTTTACTTTCTTGTACGGTGGGCATTGTTAGAGGGGGATGTCCACTGTGTTCTGTTCCTAGCTTGTAACTGTGGCCCAGATTTATGGGGGCCTAGCGCCATTCTAACGACACATTAGCATCATTTTTTTGTTTACACTAATGTGGCGTTAGGAGGGCAAAAATGCTGTACCATATTTATATTTGCATTGCACCACCTTGTAACCCCTTGTGCCACATTATGCCTGCAACAAGCATAATGTATGCAAGGGGGTCATTCCAGCACTGGGGGGGGGCACAAAAATGGCACAAAGAAATCAATGAGATTTCTTTGCATCATTTTCATCAGCATTTTTTAACGCTTACTAAGAGCAGGCGTTAAAAAAAGGCTCCCATTGGTTACTATGATCCTCTGGATACTTTGTAGGATTAGTGTCCTAATTTTTTACGCTAATCCTGCAGAGCACCGGACTAGTGTAAAAAATTATGACGCTAGTCCCCCTGACTACTGCCATGGTGTGCCGTATTTTAAATATGGTGCACACATGGTGGCGTTAGGGAGGTGCTAAGGGGTGCAAGTAAGTGGCGCTGCACTAGGTGCAGCACCACTTTTCATAAATCAGCCCCTATGTATCAAGGTTGAATCTATGGTGGGAAGAATGTTTCATTCTCATTAGGTCTCATCAACTATGCCAGGATGAGCTATCACATATTACTAATGA
Source organism: Pleurodeles waltl (assembly GCF_031143425.1). Taxonomy (NCBI): domain Eukaryota; kingdom Metazoa; phylum Chordata; class Amphibia; order Caudata; family Salamandridae; genus Pleurodeles; species Pleurodeles waltl. The sequence continues at coordinate 488,621,936 of NC_090445.1, read as the reverse complement.
ATGCTTAATTGTTTCTCTGTACTTACTGCCTGGTAAATTTCCATCACTTGAGTGGGTACATCTGCCCATGCTGACTAATGAACTGTTCGACATTCGGTAGCCAAGGCTGGCTTAAAATGTCATATCAACTGGATTAAATGCTTCACTTTCAAAGAATCTTCCACCTCAGATTAGTAATTGCATTACACTTTTACCATTCTGGTGGAGAAGTGCAGACACACTATTGGCACTTATAGTTGGATCAGAGGATCCGCAGCAGCGAAGTGGTGTTAATCCAGGCTGATGGTGCACCAAATGGAGAGCTATTCCCCAAATGAATGACCTGCACTGATAAGTGGCACATGCCAAATCTTAGTAATGCTTTTGAAAGCGATGCAGGCAAAGGGTGATGAATTGAGGTTAAAGGTTAACAGATTAAAGGACTGTAGTTGGGTTGTATTGAGCGAAAAAGGCATTCTAAGGTTTCCCTTCACCTGGAATGCCTGAAGAAGCAGAGTAATAGGAGGAATTGGTTCTTCTCCAAGTGTATGCATGTCTATGAGAAGGGGAAGGGTCTTCTTCAGGTGTATAATTGAGTCTGCCAAAAGGACAGGCTCTTTAGTTGTGAGTGTTGAAAAGAAGTAATAGGTAGGTGTAATTGAAAACCTGCTTACAAAAGTTAAATCACAGGCAAATGGAAATAGGTGAGCAATGCCAAGTTTCTACCTCAGAAAGCGTGAATATGAGTATGAGTGTGAAGCAGAGAGCTGTGATATCTTGAAATTCCCCACAGGGAGACGTGGAGGTGAAGGAGTGGCAAGCCCCTCATTTGAAGTCATGGTAGGTCTAACAGTAAAGGCAAGTTGGATGAGATACATCTGCCCCCCTCACAAAGCAATGCATGCTCGTGAAATGTTTGTAAGGATTGGAATGCACACGTTTGTGGTTGAAAGAATGGCATAAGCCGACATAAAAGGTTCCAAATTTGCAATTTCCTGAAAATTAGTTTTATGTCTTAGAGCAGGAAGGGGGGCTTCCATGGGGTAGTTTGAGCAGAAATAAAGTGATAAAAGTGACAGTACACAGTACATGCAAGTAGTCTAGCAAGGGCAGCATACTACCATGTTGCTAGGGTGGCAGGTAAATGGGAGTGGATTTGCAGAAGTAAAGAATATATACATCACATAAATTACATTTGAATGAGGTGGCGTTGAAGAAACAAAGTTCAATTACTGCAGCACTGGTTGAGGATTTGTTAGAGAAGATGAGAAAATTGAAGTATTAGGAGTATTGAAGAAACAGTGGCATAAAGAGGAAATAGGGATCAGGTGATGGGCATCCGAGGATGAGAATGATGTTCTGACATTGAGAATGCTCACTTGGATGGAACTGGGATACCTGTTAAGGGAGGTTGCGGGGCAGGGTGGGCTGCATCGAGATGCGTGGAGTTGCATTGATGTCAAAGGAGCCTGCTATGTCCCTGTTGCTTAAAAAGAGAGCCTGTGAACTGACCCTTAGAGATTTCCTGGAGTTGTGGGTCCAAACAGGCAGGCTAGATCCAGCAGGGCAGCTTATAGTAGCAGAAGAGTCCTTGGTGCAGCAATTGGAGGCCTGGGGCAGCAAAGCAATCCTTTGTCAGTAGAGCAAAGTGTGGGTAGCAGGGCAGACTTCAGAGCTGGGTAGTCCACAGGTCCAGAAGTGATCTCAAAAGTTGGGTTTGAGGGTTCAATATTTCCACCTGGTGCCTTCAATGAAGTGGGATAAGTCTCTGGAGTTTCCCCTAATGAGGTGTCCAGAATTTCCTGCCTCCCTGTTCTGGTACCAGTCTTTCTGGGGTACCATTAGCCCAGTGTGAAGTCCCTTGTGTGTAAGTGCCAGTGCCTTTGAAGTGTCAGCCAAATAATGTATTGTTTGATTAATTCAAATCATCAACAAATCAAATCTTAATCATCATCATCAAAACCAAATAGAACACATTTCACAAACAAGCAAGTGCCTCTAAGAGGGACCTTTGTAAGCCAGAACTTAGATAAAGATGAATCTTCCACCTTAATATTTTAGCCTCCATGAATCAATTGGTATTTCTAATATGATTTTTAAAACATGATCTGAAGATAAGTGATTGACGTCGTAGCATCCTTAAATAAATCAGGTGATCTAATGTGATTTAAGACAGTGGGTTTAAGACCCTTTCTCAAAAGAGCTTAAGATCATTTAAAAACATTTCCTGTAATGGGCCAGGACCATGGCATCTGAAGAGGTAAGACAAAGTGACCTGGCTTCCTTGCAGGTTCAGCTCCCATGTGACAAAAACCTAGGTTTCAAAAGGGTGGAGCAAGAGTTTCCAAATTTTAGGCAGCAGAGGAGTAGATAGGTACAAGATTTTTTTCTGTAATTGCAGAATATGCACTTTGGAGTTGTTGTTGATCTGTATCTCCCCTGTGGTTGAAGATCTTTAACTGGGAGAGCCAGAAATCTTGCAACCACATTTTTTCTCCTGCATTCCCTGCTTAGTGGAACCCTCAAGTACTATTGTAAGCATTTCGTTTCATAAGAGGGAAGGAAGGATTTAAACTGTTCCTATTGTTGCAAGTTGTGTTCATCATCTTCCCTGGATTTTACCATAATCACTTTTTCAGTATTTGCTTAAATAAGTATGACCGGTTACTGGCTTTATTGTCTCTAGATCAAGAGCTAGATCGGCACAGAGTGGAGATATCTGATCCAGTTATTAACTGAGCAGTTAAAAATGTCCTGCATACTGCTTCCAGTAATCCAGCTTTAGTATTTGATGGTAGTACTTTTGCCCGTCTCAAAAATGCATCTTTCATGTTTGAACCATTGATTTACTTGGTTCATCATTTAATCGGAGGGCATTTGTATGGATCAATCTAAGGTACAAGTTATCCTCAACTGGGAGGCTCCCAAATCCATCAAAGAAACCTAACGGTTTTGTAACTGGGCGTCCATCGCCACGGCTACGAACGTCGGGCCGAGCCGCTGAAATGGTGCCCCGGCGGCACGACCGGGAGAACAGCCACAGGAGAAAAATTATCGGACCCGGAAACCCGGGTCCCAGACACGGAAGTAAAAAGGGAGGAGGAACAAGAGTGGTGGCGTCCCAACAGCTTAGAGGAAGTCTCACGGATGGAGACAGAGTGGAACGCAACGTCAGGAGCAGGAGGAGGAACCGAGTCCTTCGAATCCTTAGGCTACGGGGACTCGATTGACGACAGTGGAGTTTTGGAGGTCAGGAAAGAGCCGGTGGTGGATCCGAAGACCCGAGAAGAAACGCAGAGGAAGAGCGAACAATGCCGCAACGTCCCTGGAGGGGCGTGGCTTGCACAGGTACGATCGTATCTTAGATTAAAAGTCCTACCCGAGTGGATGTGGGGTAGGAACAAGGGTGAGAGACCAGGAGAAGGGCTTGGAGGAGGTAATTAAAGGGAAGGAAACTAATTCACACAAAACAGGAGGGCTGGTGAAGTTAACCACCCTTCTGCATTGGAAAGAGAGAGTGAGGGTGTTTCAAACACGATAATGGTGATTCCACTATAGAATTAGTCTCCGCACAGCCCAGCACCCCTGCCCTTTCACCTCACTACTAACCCTATAAGTACACCCCAACCGACATACATACTTACCTGCTTTCCCGTTCTTTCTTTTGGGGAAACCGGCCCACCTTTGGGAACGAGTTCCGGTCTAACCCAACAAGGAGTCAGGCGGGATTCTGACCATCCACTGGACGCCCTAGAAGAGAGAAAAATTTACCATTAACTACTGGGAAGGAGAAGAAAAGACTTGCTCAAAGACGATTATTAGGAACAAGCCATTTAAACAAACCACAAATAAAGGAAAATTGTAACTCCAGCCAGTGACTATCAGAGTCCAATTGCCTATCATCCAACCCTGGAACCCGAACCCAATACAGGTTTCTTGGTTTTGCAAATCTGTTGCAACGGTTCATCTCCCAATTTTCCTCAGTAGTATCCCCCCATTACACGGCTACTGCGTAAAGGCATTTCTTTTCATTGGGATCAGAAAGCAGAAGAAGCCTTACAGAAACTAAAAAACGGCTTTCACAGAAGCCCCAGTCCTTTGCCACCCTGACCCAGCTCAACCATTTTTTGTGGAAGTAGATGCTTCCTAGGTGGCAGTTGGTGTTCTGCTCTCCCAGCCTGATCCTAACACCACAACAGCTTCGATGGTTGCTTTTTTTATTTTTAACAAATTTGATTTTGGTACAGCTTACAGACCAAGAAGCGCTCAACTCAAGGCAGATGCTTTATCCAGACTAGATTTTTCCGCAGTTGACCCAGACACATAACAAGTATGTTCAATCACACTTGTCAGAGAAAATCATTGCACTGTGTTTGTCGCAAGATTTTCTGGACACATTACGAGCTGTGCAACAGACGAGGCATTCCGCCCCGGAGTTACATAGAAAGAAGAGCTTCTTTATCACTCTTGATAGGTTATTTGTTCCTACTTCTAATTTACAAGAGACTGTGCTACACTGGGGGCGTATTTCCATTTTGGCTGGATATTTGGGTGAAATGAAAATGTTGGATCTCTGCCAACATTGAATATGGTGGCTACCTTAACACAAGACTTTAAGACCTATGTTCTCGGGAACTGCCCCATTTGTGATCAAGTTAAAACACCTCATACTCCTCTGGGGCTGCTACAGCCCATGCCTGTTCCACCTACTCCATGGCATTCTATTACAGACCTCCCGGTGTCTAATGGGTATTGTGTCATCTGGGTGGTCTTAGACTATTTGACAAAAATGAGCCACTTCATTCCCTTGGCTCACTACTGCCTCTGATCTCACAGGACATTTAATCCAACACATATTAAGATTATATGGTTTGCCCTCCTCAATCATCTCAGATCGCGAACGCCAGTTTATATGCCACCTCTGGCGTAATTGTTGTCCGTAGGAATAGACGTGCGTTTGTCCTCTGCTTACCATCCTCCAATGGATGGCCAAATGGAAAGAACAAACCAAACATTAGAACAGATCTTACAATGTTTTATGACTACACGGTCATCCGAATGGGACAAATCACTGCCCCTTGGGAATTTGTCTATAACAGCAGCATCCATGGAGCCACAGGAGTCTCACCTTTCTCACTAAGCCACTCCCTCTGACAGGGTCTTTGATGGGAGGGACTGTTGAGTCTCTCATGCCCATGTCCTATTCCTGTGTGTTGGGTTGCCACATTTCCCCAGGGTCTTGGGTAAACTACATACAGTTTGGGTTATGATCCCCTGCCAAGGCCTGTGTGTTTCCTGATTTTGTGCCTCACCCTGTTCTTCCCCTAATTTGTTTTGGCTTAGCAACGCTTGTTCCTTCTCTGATTGCCTGTGCCAAGGCTTGTTTGTGTGATAGTTTATTTTTTCTTGGCCAATGTTTTTTTATTCATAGGTATTTGCCTTGGTCAATGTTTGTTGAATACAACACATGCTTTTACACGTTTTGAGCCAGCTGATCTCACTAAGCAGCCCTCACATGGCAATTGTTTTCCCACGTGTTTTCAACTGTTTCCCAAGGAAGGTATGAAAGACCTCGGCCCCCCACCTCTCCCCTGTGGTGCTTAGCTTTGTTTTGCCCTAGTCTAAGGTAGACAGATGATTCGGTGATGTCGCTCTTGGGGAATTCCTTCCCTCCTTTTCGCACCACTCTTCTGTTACGAGGCACCAGCTGCAGCAGAAGTTCTCTAGCCTTCCTAGAGTGATTCACCTGACAGACCTCCCAAAAGCTAAGAGGTGCATTCAGTGTGCGCATATGTGAGCGGCTGTCCCAGAGAGCTTTGGCACTGTGGGAGGAACACAATAACTGTTTTACTGGACAGAATCGAGACTTGCTGTGTGATTGAACAGCTTGTTGACATTGTGAAAAGAACGACCGTTTCAGAAAAGCGTATGAGAGAGCGGCTTGCTCTTTGAACATAGGCGGATCAAAAGAAACTTGTAGTGCACTTTCTGGGAACTTTGTGAGGCTTGAGTGTGTGTTTACATGGTACACTGACTGATGTGGAAATGCTGTCAGACAAGAGTCCCAAACTGGGGGGATCTCATTTAGGACTCATTTTCTGTGTCATAATATTAAGCACAAATGGCATTTATCTGTGCAGATATTGTTGTTTTCCTTTGTTTATCATGTGAATTATCTTGTTATGAATCCTGGAGTACGAGCTGCCTGAAGACACAAGGTAGTTTCTGAGAGCTGACACCCTGATATATTTTGGACATACTTAATCCTTTGTATGACATGCAATTTCTGATAAGGAAGAGCGCACTCCAAGAGTCATGTGATAGGTGACTATTGTTTGAATATGTGGGTGGTATTTGTTGATCTTTGTGAGAAAGTTGATACACCACTGATACACCATTGACACCTGACCCTTTTCCCCACAGGATGGAACCTCCCAAAGCATTAGATGACAACCACCTGCAATCCCAAAGTAGTGTGAGCCCGACTGCACCAGGTGGCAGTGTCTTTTGTCTTTCTTTCTCTTCCATACCCCCTTCCCTTTTGGGACACCTGTCGGGGCTCCTGAGCCACAACAGCAGCATATAGAAGTGTCCCAGGAGGGTCAGGAACGTTAATCTCCCCTGCAGACAATCTGCTTTTCAGGTGAGTGGCCAAGACTCAACACTGGGTATATGATGTACCACTTTGCTAGGGTCTGATAATTAAATTAAATATGCAAATCAGGTGTAAATCAATTTTACCATGCTTTAGGGAGTGAGTACAAGCACATTAGCATTGGTTAGGAGTGGTAAAGTGCACAGAGCCATAAGGCCAACAAAAACAAATTCAGCAAAAATAGGAGGGATGAATGCAAAATATTTGGTGGAAGATCACTCTAAGGTTGACAGGTCTAACACCAGAGGACAGAAATTGTGTGCATATTTGGCCAAGCCTGCCTCTTGGCTTATGAAACTGCAGTTTGATATTTTTTCTTGCAGTTATTCTGTGGTGCATAATTGATGAGCCAGGACCCAGTGGTGGCACATCATTATGGGCAGAGGGGCCCTGCCCCCCCACCTTTTGCAAATCATAATGAATGTCAGACTGAGCAAAGGTCAGCTTGAAAAACATCCACCATGTCAGGCAGCCAGGCTCGTTACATGTGCAAAATGATCAGGCGCCAGCCAGCCTGAGACAAACTTTGGCAGGCTAAGGATTTCACAGCCCTGATGGTGTGAGCTCAGCAAAGAGTCTTGGCACCCTCCCCCTCACGATGACTCAGATAGACTCAGACCTGGGTGTTTCAGTTTCAATCCTTGAGACGCCCAGGTCTGACTGTCTATCATAACGCCTCATCACAGAGTGTGGTGTGGTCAGCAGATCTCACACACCCCATTACCCTCTGTGAGGAATTAGGAAAGATCCCCCTCTTATTGGCTGATCCATGACAAGGTCAGCCAATGTGAGGCGGAGGCTGGATCTTTCAGTTTTTCCTTCCCTCCCAGAAGCGTTCTACTTCTTCTGGTGCCTTCTGCTTCCCTCCCTTCCGCTGTACCTTCCATCATGGCTTAGACCCGGTAAATACTTTCTTTAATGTTTCAGTGCAGGCATGCATGTATCATTGTATGTGTGTGTATGCTTTTGTGCTGTGAATGGGTGTCTCATATGTATATGCTTGTTAATGGTGGGTGTAATTTTGTAAGGTTCTAAATGGATGTGTGTGAATGAATTTGCATGAGGATGAATTTGACCAGGTGTGTGCTCTTGTGGAGCACAGTGTTTGTGTGCCTGCCCCACTACTGCTGAACATTACGTGCTGCCATTGCAAGGATCTATGATTCACTTAAAACATAGGACACATGGCTGTGTCATCACTGAGACACTGCAGTACAGTCATTTTATTACTTTACTTACATATAAAGCATACATGGTGACACGTTATGACATGAACTCACGGAAAGGCTCCTTTCTTTGAAGGAACCAAGCGATGGAATACATATCCTTGATGGCCCAGCAGAAGATACGGGGCCCATGGATAATGTGACGCTTTTTTGTCCCCTCTCTGCCCTCCATTGGGTAAATTAGAGGCAGCTCTTTCCAGGCATATAACTCACCATGCACTGAGCCCCCTGTGAAAAAGAAGAATGCTGGAGCTTCACACTAGAAGGGATCCTCAGATGATACAGGGCCTAGTGCTAAGTAGGATGCTGCCATAACGTCAGCTCATATTTCCAAGAATGATGACTTTAGTATGTTAGTTGATGGTTTGCTTAGACAGTATTTAGCCCCAGTTGTTGACTACCTAGCCTCCCTAGAAGCAACAGTGTCCTGCTTGCTTAGTATCGCTACCTCTAAATCTGTAACAAAGACTCCCCAGGCTGCTTCTATTACCCCAGCTGCTTTGTGCAACCTGGATGGTCGGACCCACGGTATGAGCCCCACGTCCCATACACTCATGAACTGTAATGTACCTAAGGGGCTTCCAGCAGGGATTTCCCCCCAGTGTCCTCCCACCTTAGGTTTCAGCAATACAGACTGTATCCCCACATCTCTTGGTATCAGGGCAGTCTAATGGTCATTCGGGCAAGGGGAGGTGGAGCACGATCGACAGTTAAGCTCAGAGGCTAGTTTAACACAAAACGGTTGTGCTGGGAGGGATGTTAAAAGATTGAAACTTCCCCCAACAGCATGCCCTTTAGTTGTGGTATTAGCAAACACACCTAGGCTCAAACTGGCACAAATTCAAACAACAGGCCAAATAATATCAAAAGTCTATAATTGGCTGTTGCACTGCAGGGGTTATGACACTTTTCCAATTGAGCATTTTATTATGGTAAGCAGGGTCGAGTGGGTGGGACCCCTGCTAAGACTTTCCCCGGTAATTGCATTGTGGTCAATTTTAGTAACCCAAGAATTCCCCTAGATGTACAAAGTCAATCCTTCCCTTCCTCTCCTAGGAATTCTCAGATTTTAGTTCTGCCACTGGGTTTTTTCTATAAAACCTATCATCTTCAGGCTGCAGACCCTAATTTAGGCAGGCCTACTAGCAGGGTTCACGTAGCATGAGACCGTGGTTGTGGTACTGTTGGGATTGACTGACGTTAATAAGTACGCACCTGTGGAAGGGTTGGAGGGACTTGACTGACTACCATCTCAACTGGAACTACGGCCATCAGAATGTAGGGGACATTTCAGTTAGAACACAGGTTACTTCCTGTACGGATGTTAGCCCCGACAAGCTATTCAAGGTCTCGTCTTGGAACATCTCCGGTTTGGAAAAGAAGCTAGGTGATCAAGGGTGGATTTTGTTGGTTGCCAGCCACCATTTGGTTTGCCTTCAGAAAACATGGGAGATTGAGCCCATTTGTTGGACTTTTTCCCTTTTGCAGAGTCATCCCCAATCGTTTTGCCTCCTTCCTCCTAATTTTTCTGACCTGATTTTGTTGGCTTTAGGACTCTGACCACTTTACCACTGCTAACCAGTGCTAAAGTGCATATGCTCTCTGTGTAGATTGTATTGTTGATTGGCTTATCCATGATTGGCATATTTGATTTACCAGTAAGCCCCTAGAACAGTGCACTAGAGGTGCCCAGTGCCTGTACATCAAGTGCTACTGATGGGCCTGCAGCACTGGTTGTGCCACCCACATTAATAGCCCTGTAAACTTGGCTCAGAACTGCCACTACAGTGTCTGTGAGTGCAGTTTTAAATGCCAGTTTGGCTTGGCAAGTGTACCCACTTGCCAGGCCTACACCTTCCCTTTTTCATACGTGTAATGCACCCCTAAGATAGGCCATAGTTAGCCCCAGGGGCAGGGTGCAGTGTATGTTAAAGGTGGGACATGTACTTATGTGTTTTACATGTCCTGACAGTGAAATACTGCCAAATTTGTTTTTCACTGTTGCAAGGCCTATCTCTCTCATAGGTTAACATAGGGGCTGCCTTTAAATATGATTAAAGTGTAGATTCCCTTTGGGAGCAGATAGACATGTGGAGTTTAGGGTCTCAGAACTCACAATTTAAAAATACATCTTTTAGTGAAGTTGGTTTTTAGATTGTGTGTTGGAAAATGCCACTTTTAGAAAGTAGGCATTTTCTTGCTTAAACCATTCTGTGACTGTTTGTGTTTTGTGGATTCCCTGTCTGGGTCAGTTTGACAGTTGGGCTGTTTGCACCTCTCTTTAGACAGTGACACAAATGAGGCTGGGGTGTAGCATGCATATTCTGATGAGCCATCTGTGCTAGAGGGGAATGGAGGAGTGGGCATTCACACCAAGCTGAGTTGTGCCTGCCCTCTCACAATGCACTCTCCAACCTCCTGGTGTGTGGCTGGGGCCTGGCCTGGACAAGAAAGGATTTCACAGACATTTGAGACTTTACTTTGAAGTAGGCCTACTTCAAAGGCAGAAAGGGGTAAAAGAAGAGCACCCCAAACCCTAGAGTTTAGATTACTTCAAGGATTCAAGAGGAACCACTGCCTGGAGAAGAGCTGAAGAGCTGAGGAGAAGTGCTGCCCTGCCTGTGACTGTGCTTTGTGGAGCTATCCTGCAGTTGCTGCTTCTGCCTGCGCAAGGGGACAGAGACTGGACTTTGTTGCATTCCTGCTTCAGAAGTGACTCCAAGGGCTTGGAGTAGAGCTTGCCTCCTGTTTTGAAGCCTCAGGGACGGTAAAAACCAGTCTACTGATGCCGGACGACGCCATGCGACTTCGTGAAGGACGCCGCTGCCCGGAACCATGATGACGCTTGCCCCAAGGCTATGGACCTCGCCGAGTGCAAATCTGATGACCCTGTGAGCTGACGCCACTACCCCGGAACTGCGACTCCACCTGCCCCAAGGCCGTGGACCTCATAGAAGTCTGACGACCCTGTAGGCCTCGCATCGCTACAATCGCTGATCCTGCCTGACTTCACTGACATCAGAGTGTTGTAAGTCTGACGTCTGTGACGCTCTGATGCTATTGCAGCACCTGCGGTCCTGTGACGTCATCGTGACCATGTGAGGTCACCCAAAAGGATCGTAACTCTGCCAGACTTCACATCTGCTGGAACCAAGGGACCGACTTTGCATCCGATGCCGCCTCACCTCCACCTCCCTGTGGAGAGGACCTGACACCGCTGCGCAATACCGCAGTCTTCCTGCCCTGTGGCACCGGAACCGACGCTGCATCGGATCCAGCGAAGCCGATCTCCCCGACTCCGTACACTGGCCTCTTTTCTGCTTGTTCTATAGGTACTGTACCTGGGGGTCGACCGACTCTGTGAACGATGCCGTTACGATGCCGTATTTTACCGACTTGCAGTGTTTTTACCTCAGATCACTGTTTTCTTGCTTTTAAGAACTAAATTCATATTTGTAACTGTATATTGTGGATTTTTATTATATTTGGTCTTGTTTATTTAGATAAAATATTGAATATTTTTCTAAACCTGTTCTGTGTCATTTTGTAGTGGTTCACTGTAATACTATGGCCCTCATTCTGACCTTGGCAGTCTTTTCGCAAGACCGCCGAGTTACCGCCGCGGTGAAGACCACCGACCGCGGCGGTATGCCGCTGTGCGCATTCTGACCGCTGGGAGCGTTCCGCCGGAAAACCGCCAGCAGCCACACTGGCGGTCGGCGGGAAAGTGGAGACTGGTCAACCTCCACCGCCACGCCAGCAGAACACCGCCCACAGAATTACGACCCACATTTCTGTGTGGCGGTCTTCTGTTGGCGGTCTTCTGTTGGCGGTCACCTCCCCATGGCTCCCGTCGCCTCCCGGAGGACCAACGCACAAGGTAAGTTGACCGTCCGTGAGGGGAGGGGGTGGGGGGGTGTTGTGTGATGTGGGCGTGCATGGGGGTGTGCGTGTGAGTGTGTAGAGGGGGTGTGTGAGTGCGTGTATGCGAGCGGGGGGTGCTGCTGTGTCTATGGGTAATGTGTGCTGTTCGGCAGGTGCGCATGTCTGCATGTATGTGTGCGGGTATGTGTCCCCGTTGTGTATGTGTGTGTAGGGGGTGTGTATATGTGCATGTTGGGGGTGTGTGCATGTCGGGGTGCATGTATGTGCATGTCGGGGTGGGGGTGGGGAGGGGGTTCGTACCACCTCTGGGGGGTGGCAGGGGGGTGGAGGGTGTGGGGGGAGGACTCGGGTGGGTAGTGGGGGGTGGGGGAGACCCCTATCAGTGCCAGGGAAGGAATTCCCTGGCCCGATAGTGCTTACCGCCATGGTTCGCACGGCGGTTCCCGCCCGCAAGAAACCGCGGCGGTAGGCAGGGTCATAATACCCTTGGCGGTCTTGGGATGACCGCCGGGCCGGAGTGCGCAAACTCCAGCCCCGCGGTCATGACCGCCGTGGCGGTCGGAGTGGAGAAGTGGCGGTCGGTCGCGGCGGGGACCGCCGCGGTCAGAATGCCATTTTTAATACCGCCGGTCTGTTCGCGGTCCGACCGCCGTCTCTCCGCCGACCGCCAGGGTCAGAATGAGGGCCTATGTGTATTGGTACAAATACTAATTACATTGGCCCTCATTCTGACCCTGGCGGTCGGTGATAAAGCGGCGGCCAACCCACCAACAGGCCGGCGGTCCAAAATATGCAATTCTGACCCTGGCGGGAACCGCCAACACAGCCCGCCGCATTAACACTCCGCCCGCCACGGCGGAACAAACAAACAGCGCGGCGGTCCCCGCCAACAGCCAGGCGGCAGACAATGTACCGCCCACCCTATCACGACCCACCAATCCGCCACCTTTTCCGGGGCGGGAGCACCGCCGATAAAAACACGGCGGAAACAGACTACGAACGGGAAAACGCTCACCTCCACATACTCCACGCGAGATTCCGGCAGTATGGAACCCGAGTTGCAGGTCTTCCCCGCACTCCTATACCTGCTCCTGTATCAGGAGCACGCCCGGCGGTGCGGAAGACATCGGTGAGTACTGCACCTACGACACAGGGGAGGGAAAAGATTACCGGCACACACCCACCCACCCACACCCACTACAACACACACATCAATGCATTCCCACAGATCACTGTCACAACCCACAAACCCCCCCCCCTCCGAAATAATGCAAAGACCAAAAGAAGAGAACTTAAACGGGCAGATATATTGAAATATGGACAGCAGTAATCCCAATAAATAAATAAACTATGTACAAAATATATACAGCTACTAAATGTAGTCCAACCACTGTCCGTGGACCACAGGGGTCCTGAGCAAAGGGGCAAGGCCCAGTCCCACGACAAGAACTCCACCGAGAGAACACTGCAGGGGCATCAGAAATAAAAAAGGACAGGCACCTCAGGGGGAAGGGAAGGGGGGGCACCTCAGCCACTTGAGTACACAACGCCAGATCCACGAGGGGACTCCATGACCACTGGCCCATCCTGGGGAGAGCAAAGCCACAGTCCATACAGTCCATACAGTGGGTGGCCTGCCCACTGGGCCATCCTGGGGAGAGCAAAGCCACAGTCCATACAGTCCATACAGTGGGTGGCCTGCCCACTGGGCCATCCTGGGGAGAGCAAAGCCACAGTCCATACAGTCCATACAGTGGGTGGCCTGCCCACTGGGCCATCCTGGGGAGAGCAAAGCCACAGTCCATACAGTCCATAACAGACTCCACTGCCACTGGAGGAGGCATGTTGGCCAGAGGACATCCTGCAGCCCTGCCCGAGACAGATCCTGCCCTGCCACGTCTGCCAAAGGGCCAGCGGTTCTTGCCTTGAAGGGCCCAGTTCAGCGGTTCTTGCCTTGAAGGGCCCAGTTCAGCGGTTCTTGAGACGGCGGTCCCCAGCGGAGCGGTGCTGGAGACGGCGGGGCCCAGTTCAGCGGTTCTTGCCTTGAAGGGCCCAGTTCAGCGGTTCTTGCCTTGAAGGGCCCAGTTCAGCGGTTCTTGAGACGGCGGTCCCCAGCGGAGCGGTGCTGGAGACGGCGGGGCCCAGTTCAGCGGTTCTTGCCTTGAAGGGCCCAGTTCAGCGGTTCTTGCCTTGAAGGGCCCAGTTCAGCGGTTCTTGAGACGGCGGTCCCCAGCGGAGCGGTGCTGGAGATGGCGGGGCCCAGTTCAGCGGTCCTTGCCTTGAAGGGCCCAGTTCAGCGGTTCTTGAGACGGCGGTCCCCAGCGGAGCGGTGCTGGAGACGGCGGGGCACAGTTCAGCGGTTCTTGCCTTGAAGGGCCCAGTTCAGCGGTTCTTGCCTTGAAGGGCCCAGTTCAGCGGTTCTTGCCTTGAAGGGCCCAGTTCAGCGGTTCTTGAGACGGCGGTCCCCAGCGGAGCGGTGCTGGAGACGGCGGGCCCAGTTCAGCGGTCCTTGCCTTGAAGGGCCCAGTTCAGCGGTTCTTGAGACGGCGGTCCCCAGCGGAGCGGTGCTGGAGACGGCGGGGCCCAGTTCAGCGGTTCTTGCCTTGAAGGGCCCAGTTCAGCGGTTCTTGCCTTGAAGGGCCCAGTTCAGCGGTTCTTGCCTTGAAGGGCCCAGTTCAGCGGTTCTTGAGACGGCGGTCCCCAGCGGAGCGGTGCTGGAGATGGCGGGGCCCAGTTCAGCGGTTCTTGCCTTGAAGGGCCCAGTTCAGCGGTTCTTGCCTTGAAGGGCCCAGTTCAGCGGTTCTTGCCTTGAAGGGCCCAGTTCAGCGATTCTTGAGACGGCGGTCCCCAGCGGAGCGGTGCTGGAGACGGCGGGGCCCAGTTCAGCGGTCCTTGCCTTGAAGGGCCCAGTTCAGCGGTTCTTGAGACGGCGGTCCCCAGCGGAGCGGTGCTGGAGACGGCGGGGCCCAGTTCAGCGGTTCTTGCCTTGAAGGGCCCAGTTCAGCGGTTCTTGCCTTGAAGGGCCCAGTTCAGCGGTTCTTGCCTTGAAGGGCCCAGTTCAGCGGTTCTTGAGACGGCGGTCCCCAGCGGAGCGGTGCTGGAGACGGCGGGGCCCAGTTCAGCGGTTCTTGCCTTGAAGGGCCCAGTTCAGCGGTTCTTGCCTTGAAGGGCCCAGTTCAGCGGTTCTTGAGACGACGGTCCCCAGCGGAGCGGTGCTGGAAACGGCGGACATTCTATGGCCAACTGCTCATTGCCTGGTGGTGCCCTCCTGGGCAGCGGGGATGGTGCTCCTTCAATGCCCAGCTGGGCTGTGGGTGGTGGGGCCCTCCTGGCCAGCTGGGCTGGGTCCTCCCTGGGCAGCGGCTATGGGGGTGGTGGGCTCTCCCGGGGCAGCTGTGCCGGTTCCTCCCGGGGCAGCGGCTATGGGGGTTGCGGGCTCCTCCTGGGCAGCTGTGACGGGTCCTCCATGGGCAGCAGGCCTGCTGCCTGACTTCTCCGCCTTGCTGCCCTTGCCCTCCTTAGTCGGGAGTCTGTGGCCCTTTCCTCCCTTTGGAGCTGTGGCTGTTGACGGTGGCTGGCTAGTGTCCTGGGGGGATATCGAATCCGGGCTCCGGCGGCGGCCCTTCCGCCTTCTGCTCCTCTTCCCAGGTGGTGGGCTGGCTGTCCCCTTGCTGCTGGGCGAAGATCCAGACCTGCGGGCTGGTGGACTCCAATACCCCTGCACCCTTGTCAAGGGGGCTGCAGGGCTGGTGGTGGCTGAGGTGCTCTTTTTACCCCGACGAGAAGGAGGGGGGGGGCTCAGGGTCAGGAAAGAAGGTAGCAGTAGAGAGATAGATTTTCTTGGGACAATGGAGAGTGGTAGGTACAGTAGGTATGGGAGTGGAGGGAGAGGATGTGGTTGTAGGCGAGACAAGTTTGCTGTCTTTGGGTGCAGGTGCAGGAGCAGGAGGCTGTCGTGAGGTGGATGGCTGTTGGGTGGGTGGGTGGCTGCGTTTGTGTGGTGTGGAAGAGGGGGTGACAGACACAGTGGGAGAGGACACAGGGGACGTGTAAATGGCAGTGGGGGTGGTGACTGCACGTGTGCGGACTGTACTGGAGGGTGTGCTGGTGATGGAAACACTGGCTGATGGTGAGGTGAATGAAGGTGTGAGTGTAGACGTCACAGGGAGGGAGGAGGGAGACGAGGAGGTGGGGGTCACAGAGGTGGAAGTGACTGTTGGCATGTCTGCATCGGAATGTTGCTTGTGTGAATGTCTGCGTGATCTGTGGTGCTTGTGTTTGGATGAGCTGCTCTTGGGTGTTGAGGTGTGTGCAGGCTGGTCTGATGGTGTGGGTGGGACAGGCAGAGGAACAGGAGACTGGGAGGAGGGAGTTAGTAGAGGGAGGCAGGAGACAGGGACAATGGCTGCCGTCAGTGCTGAGGCCAGAGCCTGGAACGATCGCTGATGGGCAGCCTGACCCGAATGAATGCCCTCCAGGTACGCATTGCTGCGATGAACCTCCCTCTCCACCCCCTGGATGGCATTCAAAAGGGTAGTCTGCCCAACAATGAGCGTTCGGAGGAGGTCAATGACCTCCTCACTGAGGGCAGCGGGGGTAACAGGGGCAGGGCCTGAGGTGCCTGGGGCGAAGGAGATGCCCGGCTTCCTGGCAGAGCGGGCACGGGGCGAACGCTGAGGGGCTGCTGGGAGGGCGGAGATGGTGCGCTGGGTGGCGGCTGTACCTGTAATGGCGGGGGGCACGGATGGTGCCACCCCCGCAAGGGAGCTCCCTTCCGAGGACGTGTCCGTGTCGCTGCAGGCTCCAGTCGTCCCCGTTGTGGAGCTCCCCTCGCCCTCCGTCTCACTGGTCCAGTCAGACTCTGTGGCATGGCCCTCCTGGGCCATGTGAGATGCAGCTCCCTCCTGCCCCGATGCCACTTCTCCTCCGCCTGATGATGCTGATGCACACAAGCACAGAAAGACAAACAAAAAGGGGGGGGGGGAGAGAGAAATAAAGAGATTTTGAGGACATGGATCACCGGTACAGTTAGCGGACATGACAGACACAGATGCCCCCTGCACTAAGTTGCGCACTTGGGGTCCGCTACGCATTCCGTGGAACATGCCCTACACGCCTAGAGTTGACAACTGCACCCATGGATGACACGGCCCAGGGATGGCTGTACTGACACACTACTGAGGGTGGTGGCTGGGGACACAGGGGCTTACGGGGGTGCCCAGCCTACAGATATCGCCCTGGCCTAGGGGGACCCACAGCCCTCCTCCCCCACCCAGACACCTCCACTGCGCGACAACGGAGTAGATAATGCTTGTACTCACCCCCTTGTGTCTGCTGTGCTGCCCTCACGCGCCCATCCAAATCAGGGTAGGCCACCGCCAGGATCCGGAACATCAGGGGGGTCAGTTGACGGCAGGCACCCCGCCTACGTTGGGAGGCCATCCCCAGCAGAGACTCGGCGGTCTTCTTGGTCCCGCAGCGGATGTCCTCCCACCTCTTGCGGCAGTGGGTGCCCCGTCGATGGTGGACCCGCAGGGTCCGGACTTCCTTGGCGATGGCACGCCAAATCCCGATCTTCTCATGGGCGCGGACCTATGTGACACGTACAGGGAGGGAGAAGTACCACGTTCAAGTTTGTCTGCATTTTCGTTGCCAGTGGCCCAACGCCCCCCATCCCCTCTCGGCCCCCCGCCATGCCCCCCGCCATGCCCAACATGCCCCCCATCCCCGCCAGGCCCCCGCCATGCCCCTGCCATGCCCAACATGCCCCCCATCCCCGCCAGGCCCCCCGCCATGCCCCCCGCCAGGCCCAACATGCCCCCCATCCCCGCCAGGCCCCCCGCCATGCCCCCCGCCAGGCCCAACATGCCCCCCATCCCCGCCAGGCCCCCCGCCATGCCCCGCCATGCCCAACATGCCCCCCATCCCCGCCAGGCCCCCCGCCATGCCCCCGCCAGGCCCAACATGCCCCCCATCCCCGCCAGGCCCCCCGCCATGCCCCCCGCCAGGCCCAACATGCCCCCCATCCCCGCCAGGCCCCCCGCCATGCCCCCCGCCAGGCCCAACATGCCCCCCATCCCCGCCAGGCCCCCCGCCATGCCCCCCGCCAGGACCAACATGCCAGCCAGTGGCCCCAAATCCATATTGAATTAAACTCACTTGTTGGTCTGGAGGACCGTAGAGTAGCGCATACTGGGGGAGGACCCCATCCACAAGTTTCTCCAACTCCTCTCCAGTGAAGGCAGGGGCCCTTTCCCCAGTCGCAGCAGCCATTGTCCCTTCCAGACCGAGGTCACAGCAACACTTGCAGTATAGGTCCTCTCCTGTGAAAGTTCAAGTCGCAAGTGGATAAGTAGATAGAAAATGGCGGTCACGCCCGCGGCGGTGCGTACCGCGGCGGTGCGTACCGCCACCGCCGGCGCCCTTCGCCATTGGCTCCTGAAACCCATAGGCTTCAATGTTAACCAATGCGGCTTCGCGCCGCGGTCTTCGACCGCCGACCGCCGCGGTGTGCCACGCCAGCGCATTGACCTCACATCCCATTGTCACACTTCACAGGTCAGGCAGCCGCCATTTCGAGGGTCCACATGGCTCAATTTCAACTGCGTCACACAGGCCTAGGCCTTGCATAGCCACTCAGACACGCCATTCACTGCATAGAGAATCGTTTACTGTGCAAGCTGTGAGTACGTACCTGTGGGTTGCTTGACTGTGTGCTCCATGTTGTCCTTCCTAGGCACCGTCCGCTGGGTTTGGCGAGGAGACGGATGAATCCTCGCGTGTACCGACCGCTGGTGGACCTGTCGACAATGGAAGAACGCCACATTATCCTGACCTACCGGCTTGACCGTGCCACTATCCATGAACAGTGTGCCCAGCTGGAGCCCGACCTGATGTCCCCCATCCGCCAACCCACAGGGATTCCCCCTCTGGTGCAGGTCCTGTCAGTACTCCATTTCTTGGCAAGTGGGTCATTTCAGACAACAGTGGGAATTGCTTCTGGGATGTCTCAGCCCATGTTTTCGAAGGTGTTATCCAGAGTGTTGTCTGCCCTGATGAAATACGTGAGGAGCTACATCATTTTCCCTGAGGTGGGCGAATTGGCTACAGTGAAGGGTGATTTCTACGCCCTTGGACATATTCCCAACGTCATTGGTGCCATTGATGGGACCCATGTGGCTTTGGTTCCCCCAAGAGACAGGGAGCAGGTGTACAGGAACAGAAAAAGTTACCATTCCATGAACATCCAGGTGGTGTGTTTGGCTGACCAGTACATCTCGCATGTAATTGCCAAGTTCCCTGGGTCAGTGCATGACGCCTACATCCTGAGGAATAGCAGCATCCCTTACGTGATGGAACAGCTAGAGAGACACCGTGTATGGCTATTGGGGGACTCTGGGTACCCCAACCTGTCGTGGCTACTGACCCCAGTAAGGAATCCCCGGACCAGGGCAGAGGAACGGTACAATGAGGCCCATGGGCGTACTAGGAGGGTGATCGAACGCACCTTTGGCCTCCTAAAGGCCAGGTTTAGGTGCCTGCATATGACAGGTGGATCCCTAATGTACTCACCTAAGAAGGTGTGTCACATCATCGTGGCCTGCTGCATGCTTCACAACCTGGCTTTGCGCCGCCAGGTGCCTTTCCTGCAGGAGGATGGTCGAGACGGTGGTGTAGTGGCAGCTGTGGAACCTGTGGAGAGTGACGAGGAGGAAGACGACGGGGCTGAAACAGACAACAGGGACAGAATCATTGAACAGTACTTCCAATAGGACACAGGTAACAATTCAAACATAATTTAGTAAATGTGAACTACTCTCCTGCATCTCTGCTGCCTGTCTATTTGCCCCAGTGTATGATGACTGAGTTGTGGCTTTTCCCTCCCTATTTCAGATCTGGGGTCCCCACTACGAGTCCTGTGCTTCGTTTCCCCATGGACTACAGCTTTGTGGCAGCTGTTTGTTGACTTCACTATGTACAAGGACATATTTGCACTGTCATGTCAATTACAATATTTTGAAATCACAGCCAGACTCCAGATAGTTTTGTGCTAAATGGGTGTTTATTTCAGTGCTCAAAATGGGATGGGTGGTTTCAAGTGGGTGGGGGCTATGGTGAAGGAATGTCCATGGCAGAGTCCAGAGTAACAGTCACACAGGTGCATTGTCCAGAGGCCTGTGGAGAGATGGAGCATGGGCAGTTCAAGGATGGACAGGGTGACAATGTGGGACAGTGGGATGACATCAGGTGGTATCCTTTGCTGGCGGGGGTCTTGACATCCTACTCTGTCTTCTTGCGAGATCTCAGGGCCCTCTTGCGGGTGGTTCTTCTCCTGCAGGAGGTGGGGGTCTGGTGGGCTGCTGTTGTGCGGGGGCCTCCTGTCCACTAGCGCCGGCGGAGGTGGTTGGCTGTTCTTGGTCCAGGCTAGTGGCAGGGGCCCTTTGTTGTTGTTGAGTGTCCGTCCTGGTGTTGATGAGGTCCTGCAGCAGCCCTACCATGGTAACCAGGGTGGAGGTGAGGGCTCTGATGTCCTCCCTGTACCCCCGATAGTGTTCCTCCTGCAGTACCTGGATCTCCTGGAACCGGGCCAGTACCGTCGCCATCGTCTCCTGGGAGCGGTTGTATGCTCCCATGATGGTGGTGAGGGCCTCGTGGAGAGTGGGTTCCCTGGGCCTGTCCCCCCCCTGTCGCACAGCTGCCCTCCGAGTTGCCCTGTTTCCCTGGGCCTCTGCCCCCTGGCCGGTGTGCCCACTACCACTGCCCCCAGGTCCCTGTTGTTGTTGGGGTGGTGGGTTATCCTGGGTGCCCTGTAGTGGTAGACACACCGCAGATTGACGCGCCCTGGAGACAGAGGCATGGGCCCGCTGGGTGGGAGCTGTGCTGGTGTTCCCAGAGGGGTTTGGGTCTGTAGTGGCCTGTGCCTGTGTGAGGGGAACCGACTGTCCAGAGGTCCCCGATGGTCCGGGCTGGTCATCGGTGTCCAGGTCGACAGAGCTGCTGTCATCGCTGACGGCCTCTTGGGTGGGGGGTGTGGAGAATTCTGGGCCCTCCGTGGCGGTGTGTTGACGGTCGGGTCCTGCAGGGGTATAGAGGTATGGTTATAGTTTCAATGTGTGGCATATGGGTGTATCTGTGGGTTCCCGTGTCCCCAAGTGCTGGCATTCGTGTGTGGGGGCTTTGGTGAGGGTGGCTTGTGGGGGGGATGTGTATATGCATTGGGCATGCTTTGGTGATGGGTGTCCATGCTTAGTGGACGCATGCAGGCCTAGGTTTTGGGATGTGTGGGTTGTGATGGTGAGACATTGGCAGGGAATAGGTGTGCTGGGGGTGGGGGTGAGGATGGTGGTGGGGGTGAGGATGGTGGTGGGGGTGAGGGTGGGGGTGAGGATGGGGGTGGGGGTGAGGGTGGGGTTCGAGGATGGGGGTGAGGGTTGGGGTATGATTTGGCATGCAGGTGGGGGGGAAGCAGTAGTGAAGCTTCAACTTACCAGTATCCATTCCTCCGCCGACTCCTGCGAGGCCGTCAGGATGCAGGATGTTCAAGACTTCCTCCTCCCATGTTGTAAATTGTGGGGGTTGAGTTGGGGGTCCTCCGCCAGTCTTCTGCACGGCGATGTTGTGCCTGGATACCATGGAACGCACCTTCCCCCGTAGGTCGTTCCATCGCTTCCTGATGTCTTCCCGATTTCTGGGGTGCTGTCCCACAGCGTTGACCCTGTCGACAATCCTCTGCCATAGCTCCGTCCTCCGGGCAATGCTGGTGTATTGGACCTGTGTGCCGAATAGCTGGGGCTCTACCCGAACGATTTCCTCCACCATGACCCTGAGTTCTTCGTCTGAGAAGCGGGGTTGTCTTTGGGGTGCCATGGAGTGGTGTGTATGATGTGTGGGGTGGAGTATGTGTAGTTAAGTGTGTTGAGTGTGGTGGTGTGTGTTGTTTTGTGTGTGGATATTGTGTGGGTGATGGTGTAGTGTGCCTCTGTGTGATGGTATTCTGTGATCGCTGCTGTGTCTCTCAGTGCTTCTTTCTGAATTTTTGGTCGTAGGGGTTTGTGGGTGATGTGGGTGTGTGTTTTATATTGTATTGTGTGTGTGGGAGTGGTGTGTGTATGTGTATCAGGTGTGTGGAATTCAAATCGGCCAATGTGGCTAAGTTTTGTTCGTTTGTGTGTATTCTGACCGCGGCGGTGTGTACCACCAATGGAAAACCGCGTTTGAAAGACCGCCGCGTGGATTCGTGGGTCGTAATGGCATGGGCGTATTTCTGTTGGCGTGACGGTGGAGGTTTGGTCACCTCCACTTTTCCGCCGACCGCTGGTCTGGCGGTCTGTTGTGGCTGTCGGATTTTCGGAGGTTTGGCTGCTGCGGGTCAGAATGACCGTGGCGGGTTACCGCGACCGCGGCGGAATTATGGAGGATTTCTGACCGGCGGTAGGCGCCTTTTACCGCCGAGGTCAGAATGACCACCATTGTCTCTGAAGTTAAGCATGCCTGCTCATGCCAAGTTACCAAGGAGGTGAGTGGGGGTTAACTGAGTGGGATTCTCCTTACCCTGACTATTGTGAGGGTGCTTGGACAGGGGGTAACCTGACTGCCAACCAAAGACCCATTTCTAACATTGGTGATCAGCGGTGAGGATTGGACTTGTATTTGTACTTGACATATACTGATTAAGTAACCACTACTGTTTTCAGTGCAGACCATTACGGGACCACATACCACTTGTCTTTGTGATTTTGCTTTTTTTCTTTTTGGACTTTTTCATGCTTCCATATTTTTGGTGATCTTCTTTGTTGATTTTTTAACTTTTCATTGGGAACTCTCTGTTCTTTTGGGGACTTTGCATCTGTGAGTGAACCTTACCAACATGCCTCAATCTAGGCATGCACCAGCTGTGTCTACAAAGGCTGTTTTTGAGTTGGAGAAGCTGGAGAGTTACACAGTTGCTCAACTGAAACGGTTTTGTAAGGATCTTGCCTGCCCCATCAGGAGTTCCACCAGGAGGGAGGTGCTGCAAAAGGCATTGAGGGCCTGGGTGGCAGCCAAAGAGGCTGGGGGGCACACAGAGGAGGAGGATGAGGGTGAGGAGGTGCAAAGAGTTCATAATGGTGTAGTGGATGTACCTGTTACGCCTGGGGGGAGGGTCTCCAGGATAGGTAGCAGTGTGTCAACAAGAGGTCTGACTCCTGAAGAGTTGCAGGACAGACAGGAAGAGAGGGTTCATCAGTTGGAGTTAGAGAAGCTGAGGATGGCCCCATTTCTAACACCAGTCATTTGGATGGGTTTTGCTCCTACTATTACCCTGCCCTGCCCTCTAACCCAGGCAAAGGGGGGCTACTCACACTGACTGCGAATACCTTGGTTAGGAGGGTTATAAGGTTCTGCAATGTCTCCTTATTTCCATTATTTCGTTTGTGATTGGTCTTGGGTTTGGGATTTGTTAATCATCAATTACTGTAACAACTGTGGGTGTCACTTAGCGACACACATCCCAAGGCCCTGAATTTTATTTGGATAGGCGATTTTAATGCTCATCATTGTTTAAGGGTAGGAAAGCCGGTATGTGGCTTGGTGGATTTTGATTTTGAGAATGAGACCTTGATGCACTTCGAACTTTGAGTATGGTAACACCCTTAACAACTCTACGGTTAAATTGGACCTGGTCCAAATGAATGAGGTACTGGACCAAGCGAGTCACCTTGCTCCTACTTTAAGGGGGCCCAATTAGGAGTCAACTATCGATTTTATTTTAGTCTCAGAGAACCTTGCTAGGTTAGTTGCTGACTTTGAGGTGGTCTTCTCTGGCTTAAGTGATCACGCTAGATTGTCCTGCAGTATGGGGTTGGAGGGCATGTGTAGACCTCGGCAGAGTGTAGGTTTTAAAACTGCGCTGGCTAAGAAAAATGCTTTCTCTTTAAGTGGAAACAAGTTGATTAGGCCAGTTTTCTTTCTAGTATTCTAACAAGCAGTCGTGCTGAGGTTTCCTTGTGTTTACATTTTAAACCGTCTCTCCCCCAGTTCAGGTGATTTTGGCCTTTGTGGAAATTACAACTAACAATAAGAATGCCCTTCTGCTAAAATCCCGTCTAAGGAATCAGAAACTATAGAGATGGTTTGACTACCTGCATGAAAACCCGGTCGCAATTACATTAGACCTTACCTGCCGACCAGAAAGATAGGTTAGTTATGAAGAGCTCCAAATCTATAAAAGGGTTCCCAAGGCAAGGATATGGGAGCAGGACAGAGGAAAACTAGAGACAAAAAGCAAAAACCCACCTCCACCAATAGTTCCACAAAGTGGAATCCCTGTATGTGATAATAATTCCAAGTCAAGCCAAAGTCACCAAAGTATACACATTCAAAAAGATGCAAAAAATGTATCATTTTATTTACATATATGGATACATTCATATAATACTGCATACACATAAATAGACATGAATTGGTCTAAAAAACCTGGGAAGAAACCAAAACTAAAAGGAATCATTCACACAACCTCAATCACACTCAGTAAAAACAGCAAAAAGATACAAAAGGACCATTCTCTAAAACAAAGACTCCCCCCCACATGAATACAAACAACTAAACCTATAAAGTAACCTTATAAATATGAGTCCCAATGATACAACTTAGTTACGATATCTGGATAATGGTGAACAAAGAAATCACAGAAATTCATCCAAAAAATGTTCAATACATTCTTGACTTGATCATCGTTGTAGTTCTTCAGTCATAAGGTCAAATATCTCAGAACCATATATCAAGAGTTCCTACGAAGAGAAATAAGGTCCAATCCAGAGTCCTGCCACAAAACTGTGGACTTGGAATTATCATCACATACAAGGATTCCACTTTGTGGAACTATTGGTGGAGGTGGGTTTTTGCTTTTTGTTTCTACTTATAAGGAGCTTGCACAGAGTCTATAAAGAGGCTTGAGATTATAGAATTAAAGAGATCAAGATAGGGTGTTGGAGGAGCTGTGAGAAGCAAGTTTGAACAAGGATTGTGCCACCTTCTGGAAGGTGCTGAATGGCCAATATTTTAGGGAGCCCTATGACCCCTTCCTCAATGTGCATGTCCAAGAATTAACGTGGATAGAATTTTTCACCTTGATCTACGTAAGTGGTACAGTGGAGTCAGAGAAGGTGGATTTAAAAAAGCTAGTGGATGATCATACACTTCTCAGTTTTGATCTTTCAAATGTAGCAGAATGTAGCAGTGGTATGACCCTAGGCCCAGATGGGGTTCCAGTGTATATTTTTTTATGAAGTGTCAGGCTTTATGGGCTTTCATCATTGTTAATGTTTTTAATGCTATTGGAAGGACCCCCATGCACTTGGCAACAGTCAATTATCATCCCAATTTATAAGGGGGACATGTCACAACCCAAGAACTATAGACCCATATCCCTGCTCGACTCAACTGCTAAAGTCATGGGCAGGATTTCACTACATAGGTTGGAGGAATGGGCTTTAGCCAATACTATCTTAGCTGACACCCAATATGACTTCAGAAAAGGGTTAAATACCATTGATCAGGGTTTGAATCTGAGTATCATAATAGCCAAGCATGTTGTTGCTAAGGAAAGTTCGAACTACTTGGCATTTATGGACCTGTCTGCCGCATTCGATTGAGTGGTACATTCTGAGCTCTGGGCCCTCATGTTGGAGATGGGTATTGAGTTCCCCATCATTAAGTTCACTAGGCAGCTATACCCTGAAGCGAGCGCTTGTGCGCACTTTGATAGGGGAGGTGAGTGCACACAGCCTTTTATGATCAAACGTGAGGCTAGGCAGGGTTGTGTGCTTGCCCTCTTCTTTGCTTTGTATACCAATAGAGTAGAAGCAGCACTAGTTGGGAGACCCAGAGATATTCCACCTGTAGGTACATGCACCCTCCCCATCCTCCTTTATGCAGATGATGCAGTGATTGTGGCAAGAACTGGACAGGCACTACAGGGTCTAATAGAGGATTACTCCACTTTTATGCAAGAGCTGGACTTAAAGGTGAATGAAGGTAAAACCTTCACCATAATCTGTAGTAGAAGGTCTAAAAAGCACCCTCTATTTGCCATCAATAGCTGTAGAGTGAGTGATGCCCTGAGTTTCTCTTTCCTGGGTGGAGACTGATAGTGTCAATTAGAGCAACCTTCTTGGAGACATCGGTCCTGGTCCTGTTGAAATTCAGGAAGAAGTTGGGTGTTAAACTAGTTCAATAGTTGCTGACTATTTATGCATCCAAATCCGTGGCAATCAGCACATATGGGGCAGGGATTTGGGGGACCTTTGCGAGATTCAGAGCATAGAGGACGTCTTTTGGAAAACTCTCCTGGCTGTCCAGCAGAGTTGCTGTAATAGTGTGTGCCATGAGGAGCTAGGTTTTCAATACATCACTGATAGAATCAAATTCGCCCCTCTCTTACTCTGGTACAGAGGTGGCTCCTCCATTAGGGCGAAGGAGCGTTGTGCTGCTGCCAGCTGCGGCAGCTGCAAAATCTTTACCAGAAAACGATAATAAAGTTTATTATCGTTTTCTGGTAAAGGGGCGAGGCCACTGGGGTGATGAGCACAGCACTCCTTCTCACTGTGCACGTATGTTTGGCCGGCCGTCTCAGGCCAGCCAAACACACATGCGCAGTAGGCTGTCTCCAGCCCAGCAACACAGTTGTCAGGATGGAGAGAGCATGCACAGGCTCCCAGGCTGGGAGCCTGTGCCTGCAGCGCTGAGGCAGTGCAGACGGAGGAGCGGAGCGGTGCGCGGCATCCATGTAAGTGTTTTTTAAAAACAAAATGTCATGTCTATTTTCCCCCTCCCTCCATCTCTGCACGCCGCCCAGAATCCTCCACACCTGGCAAGCCGCGACTGCTCCGCCACACCATTTGAAGAAGGAAATCAGCCCTATTGACTCAACGTGTGCTAGAATATTGCTTAAAATCTTGATGCAGCCTCAGAATACCCTGGGTTTCGTATGTGAAATCGTCCCTCGAGGCAATTGGGTTATTGGAGTTATTCACGTCCGCCCGTCTAGGCCTCTCTTATAGTAAGACCAGGTTGAAGCAGGCATTTTTGCCGCTCCTGAGGGGGGTAAGAGCGGAATTAAATAAAAACAAATCAGCAGTACATCTATACAGCCAGACTCCTTCGCATGAGGGCTTTCAACCCTACTTATCAGGCACCTAAAATTTACAGCACGCTTTCGTCTTCACTAGGTTTTGCCTAAATTACTTACCCCTAATGCTGGGTCATCCCCACAGGTGTCACTCACTGAAGGAGCTGGGACGTTGTACCTGTGATGGTACATCTTCCCAAACAGATTTACATTTTATCTTTTTCTGTCGGCTTAATGAGGTTCGGAGGAAAGAAATGTATTGTTCCCCTCTTTAAGTGTTATAATTTTTTGCCAATGCAGACTGTGGGCCTGTTTACGACCTTGGCAGAGGGGATTACTCTGTCCCAAATGTGACGGATATCCCACCCTCCGTATTACAAGTTCCATTATATTCTATGGAACTTGTAACACAGCGGACGGGACATCCGTCACATTTGGGACAGAGTAATCCATTCTACAAGGTTCGTAATCAGGCCCTGTATCTCTCTTTTGTTAAGAAATTGGATTCACCTGTGACCTGGCAGGTGATGGCTGCTTTTATTTGTCACTGTTTAAAATTGAGGACAAGTTTTTAATTTTAAATTAAGGCCGAAATGCCCACTATAGTTTATTGTTTCATTGCCTGGAGTGTTAAGGAAACTGTCATACATAATTCTGTATCTCCAATTATGTCAGTTCAAATGGTATCTGTGTGGGGGGAGCTACAGGGGTTCATTTTAATGTGTGGTACCTATGAAGAATGTGCTTGGTATTGATTAATTAATAATTGGTTATAACATTGCAGATCTTGTTGCTTTTATGTTTTATGCACTGTGCACTTTGTACTTTTAAGTTTACCGAATCAAATTGTATGCTTTGAGGCCATGATCCTGTAGGCGGGTGTCATCCACCTCGCCTACAGACGTATGTAGGCGGGTGTCATCCACCTTGCCTACAGATCCCTATCAAAATTACAGAGGCCTTTGAGCTTTGTAATGGAGAGAAAGCTCAGCATCATCAGAAAACAGCACTAATGGTACTCACTCTGAAATAGAATATGTCAGATCACTTTAGCATCTTGACACTGGGTAGATTTAGATGAACATACCAAAGCTGAAATCAAGAGAGGATGTGTGGGGTGAATCTAGGTACAATACAGCTGTCACAACTATAGATACTGTTTGAATCTTTATTCTACCACAGAAGTATCATGAACACCTGAAGAATGCTCACACCTTGTCCCACTGGGACTCAACCTCCAATAACTATGTTAGAACACAGAGAGTCCCAGTGAAAAAAGGAAAGCAAGCAGAAAGAAAGCTGCCAGCTGGAGCCAGTACCTAAATGAGAATATAAGATAACCATTACTATTGCAATGTTTATTCAATAATTATAGACTCCTAGAATGAAACCCAACTTTTGGCTACCACATTCCTACTTGGCAGACTGTCCCTCTGTGGCAATGTGTGCATCCATGTATCTAGGAAACAAAATGTATCATGGAATTATGTGAGAATAAAGGTGACTTTAATATATTTTCCTTAAAGTATGAATATGAGGGTGTCTGGAAAAAATATTCGATACAAAATATTGTTTTGCAGAAACATTGTATGAAGAATATCAGGATTTTAAATATATTGTGGACAGGAATATCAATGCTAAAAATATTGTTTTAAGTGTTATCTTTAATACTGATGTAAAAAAATATTGATGTACTTAATATTGTTGGATATAATACAATATTTGATGTTAAATAGTATGTTATGTTTTCTATTTTATTTATTGTATGTGTGTATATATTTTATATGTTTTATTTGTGAACATTTTTTGATTATTAAATTGTAATTTGTAATTTGTAATTATTTAAATGTGTTTTATTAATTATAGATTTCTTTTAGTAGTGGGATTTTGGGTTGATAGGAGATATTGGTGGGGGAGATTCATAAAAATGTGTATTTTAATTTTTAATGTTTAATTTAAGGTAAACATTTTTCAGATATTCAAAGTTTTTATTAATTGTAGAATGTATTTTAGTATATTATTTTTTAAAGTATTATAAAATAAGATTTATTTGAATGTGTTTTAGAAAAGAAAATAATACATTTTTAAAAAGAGTTAAAATATTTTAGAGACTTTTTATAAAGTATTACAATTGTTTTTTAGATGTTTAAATTACAAATATTAACTTTGGCTTATTAACTTGTTATACTTGCATAAAAACACAGAAAAGAAAATATTTAGAAAGGAAAATATTTATAAATTGTTATGATGTAAAAAAATAAGAAATGTGATGTATTTTATAAAACAAATAGGAATTGTAGAAAATATTTATTACAACTTAGCAGATTTTATTACTAAATAAAATATATTGTTGTTAAAATTTACATTTTTATATAAATATTAAATTAGTGTGTTAATATAGAATATGTTTGAAAATAATAAAAGTGTGATATTGTGTAGTATTTATTGTGTGTAAAAAATGTAGTAATATAGGTAAAAAGTTTTAGTTTGAATTGTATTTAATAAATCTGAATTTTTAATTTTTTTACACCTTCCCTAGGTTTGGTTAGATTGGAGTGGGAATAGTAAATGCCACCCCTTTAGAGTTCAACGCCGTCCCTGAGTTGGTTTATATTGTAGTTGGAATACTAAATTTCACCTTTTTAGTGTTGAACACCTTCCACAAATTGGTTTATATCGGAGTGACAATAGTGAATGTCACCCCTTAGTGTCCAATACCCGCCCCAAATTGGTTTAGATTGGAGTGAATATAGTACATATCTCCACTTTAGCATCCAAAACCTTCCCCAGGTTGGTTTAGATTAGAGTGGGAATAGTAAATATCACCCATTTAGTGTCAAACACCTTTCCTAACTTTGTTTAAATTGGAGTGGGTATAGTGAATGTCACCCCTTTAGTGTCCAACACTTTCCCTCTGATGTTTTAGATTGGGGTGGGAATAGTAAGTAGTGTCCAGCACTTTCCCTGAATTGGTGTATTTTGGAGTGGGAATAGTGAATGTCAACCCTTGAGTGTCCAAAACCTTCCGCAAGTTTGTTTAGATTGGAGTGGGAATAGTAAATATCACCACTTCAGTGTCCAAATCCTTCTTCAAGTTTGTTTTGATTGGAGTGGAAATAGTAAATGTCAGCCCTTCACCTTCCTCAAATGTGTTTAGATTGTAGTGGGAATTCTAAATGTCACCCCTCCAGTGTCCAAAACCTTCTTCATGTTTGTTTTGATTGGAGTGGAAATAGTAAATGTCGCCCATTTAGTATCCAACACTTTCCCTGAATTGGCTCATATTTGAGTGGGAATAGAAAATATCACAGTTTTAGTATTCAACACCTTCCTCAAATTGTAACAAAAATTGTGGCTATGTGAAGATGGTGCGCACATCCAGGCATGAGCTAGCATATACGTACAGAGTCCATGGTATTAAAGTCTCTTATTGCAGGAAGGAGTGCCCAAGTGGTTATAGCACCCAGCCACAGGGCGCATAAGCTGTCACCTTATAAAGGCCACAGTCAATTTGTACAGAGAAGAAGAACCACAGCACATCGCAGATATATGAAAATTTCAATTTATTCCTCTGCGTTGTCTCAGGAAACACTTCACCCATGGTTTTCAAATGATGTTGTGTATACTACAATTCATTTTTTTAACGTGCATATGTTATCTTTTTTTCTGTGTCCCTTTCATTGACCATTTAAATGAATGTCATTTTACGTATCTTAATTGGTGCATTGACATATATTTGGTGTTTAACTTCCATGATATGACACCATATTTACTTATATGTATATTCTTCTAACTTTATGGCACGTTTTCCAAACTTATGGGCACACATATCATCTTTCCTCTGCATGCCTTCACTTTGGCTCCTCTTCCATGATGGCGGACAGTTTTGAGCAATTGCGGCCGAGTCCACTCTCTATTTTTATGCTCCTACCAAGCACAAATAGGAACTGGTTACCTGCGCACATTTCAGATGCGACGCCGATAACATTTGGAAAGGACACTCGCTGACTTTCTGCCGAGGTGAGATTTATCCAGTTCCGATTCCATTAAAAATCGTTTTAGAGATGCACTTGCATTATTTTCCTTGTTTATGATGACACAGCACACGCGCCTACGCGCGGCCGTGTGTTTTCACTTTCTTGTGGCTTCAGTCAGCTTCGTGTGACTACTTCTTCATACAAATTACTGACCTCTACGCACAAGCACCCCAACACCTTTTTTAAAAATTTAGGCGGTCATTCTGACCTTGGCGGACGGCGGAGGCCGCCCGCCAAGGTACCGCCGTCAGAACACCGCAACCCGGTCTAAAGACCGCGGCGGTGATTCTGACATTTGCCCTGGGCTGGCGGGCGGCCGCCAAAAGGCCGCCCGCCAGCCCAGGGCAAATCAACCTTCCCACTAGGATGCCGGCTCAGAATTGAGCAGGCGGAGTGGGAAGGTGCGACGGGTGCAGTTGCACCCGTCGCGTATTTCAGTGTCTGCTGGGCAGACACTGAAATACTTTTTGGGGCCCTCTTACGGGGGCCCCTGCCGTGCCCATGCCATTGGCATGGGCACGGCAGGGGCCCCCAGGGGCCCCGCGGCACCCCCTACCGCCATCCTGTTCATGGCGGGAGAGCCGCCATGAACAGGATGGCGGTAGGGGGTGTCTGAATCCCCATGGCGGCGGAGCGCGCTCCGCCGCCATGGAGGATTCAGACGGGCAGCGGAAAGTCGGCGGTAGCCCGCCGGCTTTCCGCTTCTGCCCGCGGCTGTACCGCCGCGGTCAGAATGCCCGGCGGAGCACCGCCAGCCTTTTGGCGGTGCTACCGCCGACCTCCGCCCTGGCGGTAATTACCGCCAGGGTGAGAATGAGGCCCTTAATGTCTCTCTAACGGCCTATGCTTTGGTGTGCGGGCCAGTTCTTATTTAATTTCACCTCATCCTTCTTCATAATCTGTACAATCCTAAGCTGTCGAACGATCTACAGACTTCTAATGGTCGCATGTATCAAGACAACACTCATTGTATATTTTTTGAGCTTTTCTAGATTCTAACCCACTAAGCGGTAATTACATTCGGTTCGCTTTTTTGCTCATTATCTGTTCGTATTGCCATCTTCAGAACTGGCAACAGTAGACAAACACCCACAAGAGAGACAGACATACCTGTCACTTTTTTCTGTTTAAACGCACACATTTTTTATTTATAAAAATATATATATTTTTATATTTTAGGCTTATTATGGTCATCGGATTTCCTTTGTAGTTCATGCTATGCAAAAATTTGTTTTCAATCATCATTGGCCTTTGGAACTTCAGAGTACAACTTGATACTTCCACAAGTCGGAGGTATGTCCATCTCCTTTTCGTGCATGCACATGTGTCTATATCTTTCTTCATCTATTTTACTGTAACTCCGAACGCAACGTGGTTGGAATCTTTAATGTGTTGCACGAATCAAGGTCTCTTTCCCTTTCACTATATATTTGCCACTATGTCTCTGCCTGCCACCACACACATTTATCTTTTGGCTATGACATCTGAGTTGCAAATTTATCAAAAACCATATATCATTCTTTGGAATGCTTTCACTTTTACTGATGTTATGCAAGGGCTATACTTGTATATGTGTTCTAAATAAGACACATCGGGGGTTATTCTAACTTTGGAGGAGGTGTTAATCCGTCCCAAAAGTGACGGAAAAGTGACGGATTTACCACCAGCCGTATTACGAGTCCATTATATCCTATGGAACTCGTAATACGGCTGGTGGTATATCCGTCACTTTACCGTCACTTTTGGGACGGATTAACACTCCTCCAAAGTTAGAATAACCCCCATCATCTGTTAGCGGTTCTGGGTCTCTCACTTTATTCACAAAAGTAGTGTCTACTCCAGTTCACTTTAGACATTATAATATTTGATCATATTAGCAATCTCTGTGACTTATGTTTTCCATCTGTATATGTCCACAGCCTTGAAAAAGTCAATTTTGACGAAACACGTGTCAGCTGTTGTTCTTCTTCAAACATGAGATTGATATTGGCTTCTTGACACCATGCCCATTGTGTATTATTGGTCGGGTGAAGTGTTTCCTGAGACAACACAGAGGAATAAATTGAAATTTTCATATATCTGCGATGTGCTGTGGTTCTTCTTCTCTGTACCTTCCTCAAATTGATTTGGATTGGAGTGGAAATAGTAAATGTCACCCTTTAGTGTCCAACACGTTTCCAAAATTGGTTTGAATTGGTGTGAGAATAGTAAATTTCACTGCTTTAGTGTCCAACACGTACCCCAAGTTGGTTTAGATTGGAGTGGGAATGGTAAAGTCACCCCTTTTGTGTCCAAGACCTTCACTGAGTTGATTTATTTTGGAGTGGGAATATAAACTTTCACCATTTTAGTGTCCAACAGCTTCCCAAAATTGGTTTAGATTAGAGTGCGAATAATACAGGGAGTGCAGAATTATTAGGCAAATGAGTATTTTGACCACATCATCCTCTTTATGCATGTTGTCTTACTCCAAGCTGTATAGACTCGAAAGCCTACTACCAATTAAGCATATTAGGTGATGTGCATCTCTGTAATGAGAAGGGGTGTGGTCTAATGACATCAACACCCTATATCAGGTGTGCATAATTATTAGGCAACTTAACAAAAAACAAATATATACCCATTTCAATTATTTATTATTACCAGTGAAACCAATATAACATCTCAACATTCACAAATATACATTTCTGACATTCAAAAACAAAACAAAAACAAATCAGTGACCAATATAGCCACCTTTCTTTGCAAGGACACTCAAAAGCCTGCCATCCATGGATTCTGTCAGTGTTTTGATCTGTTCACCATCAACATTGTGTGCAGCAGCAACCACAGCCTCCCAGACACTGTTCAGAGAGGTGTACTGTTTTCCCTCCTTGTAAATCTCACATTTGATGATGGACCACAGGTTCTCAATGGGGTTCAGATCAGGTGAACAAGGAGGCCATATCATTAGATTTCCTTCTTTTATACCCTTTCTTGCCAGCCACGCTGTGGAGTACTTGGACGCGTGTGATGGAGCATTGTCCTGCATGAAAATCATGTTTTTCTTGAAGGATGCAGACTTCTTCCTGTACCACTGCTTGAAGAAGGTGTCTTCCAGGAACTGGCAGTAGGACTGGGAGTTGAGCTTGACTCCATCCTCAACCCGAAAAGGCCCCACAAGCTCATCTTTGATGATACCAGCCCAAACCAGTACTCCACCTCCACCTTGCTGGCGTCTGAGTCGGACTGGAGCTCTCTGCCCTTTACCAATCCAGCCACGGGCCCATCCATCTGGCCCATCAAGACTCACTCTCATTTCATCAGTCCATAAAACCTTAGAAAAATCAGTCTTGAGATATTTCTTGGCCCAGTCTTGACGTTTAAGCTTGTGTGTCTTGTTCAGTGGTGGTCGTCTTTCAGCCTTTCTTACCTTGGCCATGTCTCTGAGTATTGCACACCTTGTGCTTTTGGGCACTCCAGTGATGTTGCAGCTCTGAAATATGGCCAAACTGGTGGCAAGTGGCATCGTGGCAGCTGCACGCTTGACTTTTCTCAGTTCATGGGCAGTTATTTTGCGCCTTGGTCTTTCCACACGCTTCTTGCGACCCTGTTGACTATTTTGAATGAAACGCTTGATTGTTCGATGATCACGCTTCAGAAGCTTTGCAATTTTAAGAGTACTGCATCCCTCTGCAAGATATCTCACTATTTTTTACTTTTCTGAGCCTGTCAAGTCCTTCTTTAGACCCATTTTGCCAAAGGAAAGGAAGTTGCCTAATAATTATGCACACCTGATATAGGGTGTTGATGTCATTAGACCACACCCCTTCTCATTACAGAGATGCACATCACCTAATATGCTTAATTGGTAGTAGGCTTTCGAGCCTATACAGCTTGGAGTAAGACAACATGCATAAAGAGGATGATGTGGTCAAAATACTCATTTGCCTAATAATTCTGCACTCCCTGTACATTTCACCACTTTAGTGTCCAACACCTTCCCTAAGTTGGTTTAGGATGTTGTGAAAATAGTAAGTGTCACCCTATAAGTGTTAAACACTGTTACTGAATTGGTTTAGACTGGAGTGGAAATAGTAACTGTCACCCCTTTAGGTTCCAGCACTTTCCCAAAGTTTGTTTTTATTGGAGTGGGAATAATAAATGTTGCCCGTGAGTGTCCAAGACCTTCATCAATTGTGTTTATTTTGAAATGACAATAGTAAATGTCACCCCTTCAGTATCCAAAACCTTCCCTTAGTTGTTTATGTTGAGTGGGAAAAGTAGATTTCACCCTTTTAATGTCCAACACCTTCCTGAAATTGGTTTAGATTGGAGTGGGAATTGTAAATGTCACCCCTTTGGTGTCCAACACCTTCCCAAAATTAGTTTAGATTGGAGTGGGAATAGTAAATGTAACCTCTTTAGTGTTCAGCGCCTTCCCTAAATTGGTTTACATGGAGTGAGAATAGTAAATATAACCCCTTTAGTGTCGCGCACCTTCCCTGAGTTGGTTTATATTGGAATGGGAATAGTAAATATCACTCCTTTAGTGTCCAACATCTTTCCCAAGTTTGTTAAATTGGAGTGGAAATAGTAAATGTCACCCCTTCAGTGTCCATTACCTTCCCTGAGTTGGTTTAGATTGAAGCCATAATAATAAATGTCGGTGTAGGTGCAAGGTACACACAGCTAAAATGCACATGCAGTCAAATGCAAATAAAGCTAGCACAATTGAATACATTCCATGTCTGCACAAACAAAACTACAAAACTCAATCTGACACACATCAGATGAATACATAATCCACACTCAAGGGGGCAAGTCTAACACCATACATGCTCACATTAGACAACACAAGATGAAATACTTACCATACCAAACAATACACAATGCCATGACACCACCAATGCATTTACACACACATATCCATACAGTCAACATATCCCCTCGTCTTGGGTGACACCAGCACTGTCCACAAAGTCAGATACTGTAAACAACAACAAATGGATCAGCAAGAAGGCTGAAACACACACAACTTTAAGCAGTTAACCCAAGTTATTCAGGAGCAACATAAAGATAGAAAAGGAATTGCAGGACAAATGTATAGAGAAACCAAACCAACTCTTTGTTAATAATAAAGATGAAAAGTACAAAGCCATTGGCCAGTCCATGCATGTTGGCACACGCACAACCTATTGCGGTCACTTGAATCCTAACTGTCAGGGAATCTCCACCGGAAGGGGCATCAAGTGGGCCTCAGGGATCATCTTGGGGGTCAGATCTGGAAGGGGGAGTTTGGTCTTCAGTTTTGGAGGGGTGGTCTGCTTTTTCGGAGGGGTGGGCTTGTTCTTAGGGGGGAATGGGAGATGGGTGTGGGCCTCTTAGGTTTGGGGCAAGGTGGAGGGAACAGGGGAAAGGTCAAGGCCAAACAAAAAAACCTTCTTAGGGACACAGGATGGTCAACAAAAGTGAGTGTGGATTTGGAGGTCAAAGGAGCGGTTGTCTGCTCTGTTGGTGTGGGTGCGTGCTTCTGGGAGGTATGCTTGTGTTTGGTTGGTGTCTGTTGGATGGGTGAGTAAGCGTGTTTGTGTGTCTTGGGGGTCCGGGAGGTAGAGGTCCTGTTGAATGGAGTTGTTGATGTGTGTGTGCCTGTTGGTGTGGTGACTGCAGGTATGCTGGATGTAGTGGATGTCTGTGTGTCTTTTTGGGTGGAATCTGTGGGTATGGTGCTTGTCGTGGATGTCACGGTGTCTGTTGGTGTTGTGTCTACGAGTATGCTGGATGTGGTGGGTGTGTCCCTGACTGTTGTGGTGGTGCCTGTGGGTACGCTTGATGTTGTGTTTGTAATGCTGGGGGTGTTGGAGGTATCTGGGGAAGTGGTGACTGTTGTTGTGTCTGTGGGTATCTGTTGTTTGCTTGTGTTCCAGTGTGTTTTGTGGTGCTTGTGTCTGTGTGTGCTGCTCTTGTGTGTTGAGGTGGAGACATGCAGATCGGTACGTGTGCTTTGGGTTGGCATGGGAAGGGGGATTTGGATTGGGAAGATCGAGATGGAGATGGAGGGGTGAAGTAAGTTGGGGGTGACTGGCTGCCATCAGTAAGGAGGACAGAGCCTGAAAAGATCTCTGTAGGCCAGCCTTTGCACCATGAATGCCTTCCAGGTACGCATCTGTTTTTTGGAGTTGGGTAGCCATCCCTGGATGGCCTTCACAAGGGCTGACTGACCCAAAGAGATTCTTCTCTGGATGTCTATAGCCTCCTCTCTGAGGGCAGCAGGGGTAACGGGCTGGGCCGGAGGTGCCTGTGGCGAAGGAGACACCCACCCTCTTGGGTGAGTGGGCACGGCCAACTGGGTGGGGAGCAACAAGGATGGCGGTGATGGAACCAGGGGTGTCAGACAAAGGTGGTACAGGGGGATGCCCTGATGAGTCTGCCACCACAAAGGACTGTACACTAGAGGAAGAATCTGATGATGAAGAGGATGTCCCGGTGTCCCTCGTGGCACTCCTTTCACCCTCCAGGTCACTGGGTCCTTCTGTGTCTCTGGTGTCTTGACCCAAGGTCCTGTGGCCAGATGCTTCCCCACTTGGCTGCGCCCCATCTCCTTCTCCTTCGCTTGATGGTGCTGATGCAGAAAATACAAATAGAAATAGGGTCATCATATGTCCATGATCACACTAGAACAACAGCTCTGATTAGCAAGCATTACCATCATATCAAGGAGGACCCAGTAACAAACTCCACCTAAGTGGCCCATACATGTGCCATACCATATGCATGCATGCCATCTGAACCGCCAACAGGTGCCCACAGGAAAATCAGGATCTAAGACAACTACAATTGCATGAATGAAGTTGTGCAATCACAATAACCATTCAACAGGTATGAGTCCCCATCCCGCTCAAAGCTTTTCCCCATGGAGCAGACCTCAGTTATCTGTTATCATACACTACAAGGCCCATGCCAAATGCATTTCCACAGATCCCACACAAAGTCATGCACATATCTATTTGACACATACATAATTACCCAACAATAGGAAATGATGCTCCAAAATCCTGCCTGTTGCCGACAAAAGTATAATATCCTGAAGAAGGTGATATGGAAATAATCATGTTACACTGGATGCATTTCCATTATGCACACTTTACCAAGTGATATTTGTTCCAATAGAGTCATAGAGGTAGTATTAAAGTTGTTCAAATAGGCCACACATGTGGCATGGAAATGGACACTGTAGACATCATGTGCAATATGTCAGGGAGAAATGTCGCCAAAATCCACAACACAATGAGTCAGCAAGCCCCAGGGTAACCACCACTAATGTCTAGCACCCCTTACAATTAAATTATCTGAGTGCATTAGTAGACGCCATTAGTCCCTTGGATGTTGGAGAGGCCCTGAGATTTGCAAGTACTTGTTAAAGGCTGTCAACATGTTGCCCCATTAGAAGCTACATCATTGTTTCCATTATGGTCATGCAGACCCAGATGTCTGTCTGTGGAAGAATGGTTGTACGTAAACACAAGTGATTCCAACATAACTGCAAGTCACTCCATGATACTGGCCAACAGTCAGGTCACAAACCTTACCCACCTTACCCATTACAGTGCACTTTTCCACAGAAGGCCACATCAAGGGTATTGATATTCTCATTGTGGCTCAAAACTCTAGGCCTACCTGTCATGTCCCTCATTGCTACTACAGTTGTACATGCCAAATGACATGCTGTGACGCATGAGGAAATGTGTCAGCCAATAAACAATGAGACACCCTAATGTCTGTGGCACAACATGAATTGTACACCCATTATAAATGTCCTGTTCCACACACGGGTTGCCATGCGCGTATATGTGAGGGAATACAGACATCATCCCATCAACATAGGTAGACCATGCATGAAACATCAATTTGTAATAGTATTTCAAAAGAGAAAAGGACACATGCTGAGATGTAGGCACGAGGAACGTTGGAAATAGTGGTGGCACATAAATCATGTCAATGGACATTCCCCACTTACCAAGGGAAAGTTTTGATCTGTAGCTGACCCTAAGAAGAGCTCTGTTACATGCATGTTGGCCATCTTCACATTACAGACTGCAGTGAGGTGCTAGCAACCTTCATATGTTGAAGACAAGTGGCCTTAGGGTGGCAGATGCCTATATACTCATTTACCCAGACACATGGCTGAGGACAGTGATCCATCACTTACTTACCTTTGGCCTGTAACACTGAGGAGTAGTGATATGCTGCACAGAAATTACACGCACTACAACAACAACTAGTAATTGATTGTTCAATGTACCCAGCCATATGCCATCCCTGGATAGCAAGCAGTTTGTGGAGTCTACCTAGTTGTGTCCCAGGACCCTGGGCCAATAGACATGGCACATCAGTATACAACATATGACATGTCTACACAAACAATCACTTATCTACTGTGTGACACATGGCTCATCCCTAATGGTCAGGGGAGCTGTCAGAACCTTACCCATTCACTTAGCAATGTGACAGGCAGGAATATGCCCTGTACTCACCACCTTATGGCGGCTGTAATGCCCCCAAACGCCCATCAAGCTCTGGATAGGCCACACCCAGAATGCGGGCCATTAGGAGTTCATGGTCCAATGGGCACCCCACCCACATTGAGAGGACATCCCCAGCTGGACCTCAGCGATCTCCCAGGCCCAACATCTCATGTATGCCCCCCCCAGGGTCCACAGCTTCCAGGTGATGCCTCTCCAAAATCCCTTCTTTTGATGGGCTTTGACCCACATGGATGCAAAAGACAAATCAATAGATCATGATCACAAGAGCCACATACATGTCAGTAACATCAAACTAGGACTTTCCTATTTTCAATACTCCACAAGGGTGACACATACAAGCCATTAAGTACAGGGAGATGACTACAGGCATAGATTTTTCCATCTGCAGACTAACACACAACCCTGCTCAGGCCCTACAATTACTAAGCAAGCTTACTGACATCATGTAGTCTGTGCTCTAGAAACCTGCACTCTGATGTGAGCCACTGTGAAACACATCACACATACATGGCTTCTGAAGGGTAAACTCCTTAGGCATGAATGGACCATCACTTTCACACTCTGAAAATGACTCACAGCATACAGTCCCCACAGGGAATTGCCAGAGTACAAACGCAAACATTACACATGAGTAACAATGAAGGGACTGGCATGGTGGGCACAAAAAGTGTATTCCCTGTCCATGTGTGGACATGTGCAATAACAGATGCAGACTCATGCCACTTCAGGGGATGGGGTTCTGTGCTAAGTAAGTGTACCACAGAAGACTCCTTTGGACATTTGTGTTCATCCTACAGAGATGGAATCCAACAAACAAAAGCACGTTGTACAGTTTCTGCTATGTGACCAAGCTACTGAGTCACATATCATGGCCTCCCTGTGCATTAAGCCTGTACAGGACAAATATGACCTGTGGGAAGGTGACAACAGAGCTGTGGGAGTAAGGGATGTGTCATGAGTCAAACACATACATTGACAATGATTCTAAGGCCACATATGACTTAGATTAATGACTTACCTCTGAACCCATTCCTAATCTAGTCAAAGGAATGAGGCATTCTGGGCAGGATTTGCAACCAGAGCCTCATATTGGCCACATGACAGGATCTGCTGGGGTACAGCGAGTGGGCACAGTGCCACAGTTGCATATCCACAGTGACTCTACCCCAGACTAGACTAGGTCCCATACTGGGAGGCACATGTGACAGGCCATGGTTTCTGCAGGCTGAGATGACAGACCCTGCATGACACTCCATTACCATCACTTCCATGCATGACAGTACATCATGTAGCCACAGCAATTTGGCATGTGGTGTGTGTGGCAACCTGAAGAGCAGAATGAGCCATGATATGCCTTCCAAACAACAGCTTAGCAAGGGCAGATGTGTTTAGAAATCTCTGTGGCACCATACACATTGCTCATATTACTTTCGACTGACTCATACAACTTACTCAGCTCATGCTGTCATGCACAGACATGTTGTCTGACATGTACAACAATCATGAGGAAAGAGATGTCAGTGGATGGCAGTAATATCTCCTCACCTAGTTATGTGCACCCCCCTTCACATAGGCTAAACACTCTTCTTGTATGACCTGTATGTAGCTGTAGATGCGTTTCATCATTGCAGGCCACAGTGCCTGTGCCACAACACTGACATATGTTTGGGTCAGATCTTTCGTATGTTTATGTTTGTGTCATACCACCAGATGCATGGTAATTGGATTATGATGGGCATGTGATCAGGGACTGTTGTACTTCCCTGTCTGTACCTACAAGCATGAACTGAGTGACTCATTGATGCACATATGTCCCATTACTTAACAGGAGACTCCGCACATCCAAACCGTCCTTGGTTGTTGACGCCAATAAGGAATCCAACTACGCCAGGGGAAGTCCGCTTCAATGAGGTCCATGGAAAAATAAGGCAGGAAGTGGTGTGGGCTTTTAGGGTCCTGAAGGCCAGATTTAGGTGTCTGGACTGGACTGATGGAGCCCTCCTCTACTCACCCAGAAAAGTGTTTCAGATCACTGTGGCATGTTGCATGCTCCCCAACATCGCCCTGCAGAGGAATATCCCGTACATCCCAGAGGAGGGGGAGCCTGCAGTGCCACCGGGTGAGGAATCCTGAAATGCCAAATGAGGATGACAGTGGTGAAGAGGAAGGAGCTGACTTGTGGGAAGATCTCACCATCAGCTACTTTTCATGAGTGTAAGTATGTCATGTGATATAATGACTGTGACTGTACAAATAACCGTAGTTGTGAGAATGTGTGGAGTTGTGTTTTGGTAACAAATAGGGAGCTGATACTCTGCAATATTCAGCCAAAGGGTACTTGAAGAGTTAGCCTTTGACATAGCTCCACCTTGATAAAGTTGCTTTGTTTGAGTCAGTCTCATTGCAATGTAAATTACTTTCCAAAACTTGCTATGTGATTTGTGTGATAAATATGTTTTTAAGCCTATACTCCTTGTTTTGTCTTTGAACAGGTACCTTCACCATGACATCCTCATGTGGGCATTTCAGAGTTGTGACATTGGCAGGTATCTGATGCTGTTCAGGCATACAGAATGGTCATGGATTATTCCAGGCGATGAGACTTGTGCCAAGGGTGCTTGAACAGTGTTTGGGTGGAAGGTCATAAGTGCACATTGGACTTGTTTAATGTGCTGTGTTGGGTCGGTTGCATTATGTGTGTGATCATGTGGGCATGAAATATGTTGTCATCAATTGCAAGCAAGGCATTCACCTTTCACAGAGGTTAAACACTCTTCTTGTATGACCTTATGTAGCTGTAGATGTGTTTAATCACTGCAGACCCCAGTACCTGTGCAATATGTTTGTATGTGTTGGTAGAGATCCTTAGCAGGACACTGTACCTGTAACATATCCCTCCTTGCATTAGTGTGTTGTGTCTTCCTTATTTGCTTCACATGGTCTTACATCTCTACATAGCGAAATGTGGAACAGAAGCAAGCAGACAGTGACTTTGTGATAGGTGGATTTACTGAAAATGTGTGCAGAAATTAAAATTGGGGCTTGATGTAACAGAAACTTGAAGGGTTCAAGCATGGTGAATGAAATCATTGGAGTAGATGCCACACCAACGGAAGTCCAAAGTCCAGTGTACTCCTCCTATTGAAAATTGAAGGTGATTGAAGAACAGTCAACAGAGTGAATATGTGGCAAACAAAGGAGATCATTTTGGAAGAGGTCACTTGCTGGCAGTGGTGGATGTCTTGCCATCTGCACCTCCTGGATTCCTTGCTGGATGTCCCCACTTGCGTGGTGGGATATCTACTGCTACAGAGGCAGGGATGTCTGTGGCAGATTCTTCCCCTGATAGGGCCTGCCTTCCAGTGTCTGGCACAGATGAAGGGCCTGGTGTAGCTGTGCCAAAGGAAGGGGTAGATTGTTGTTGATCCCTGCTCAGGGTGGTGTTAATGCCCCTCAGCATCCCTGTTAGGGAGGCCATATTGGTATTGTGAGCCTCCCACTGTTCACGCATTTCCCAACAGGAGTCACTCTGCAGATGTGTCATTACCCCGAGTTCTGCAAGTACCTAGTCCATCAAGCCTTGGGGCTCTTGATAGACCCCCAAGACATGTCTGATGGTGTCCTGGCCAGGAGCATCCCCAGTGGCCCCACCCTGCTGGCCCACAGCATCCCTCCCACGCACCCTACCCCGACGGCCCTTGGCACTTGGTGCCCCCTCCCACTGGTTCCTGGACCATCAGTGTCAGAGGTGTTGTACTGCAACTCCAGATCCTGGACTGGGGGGCACAAGATGGCTGACACTGTCCTAGGGGCACAGGTTGGGGGGCGCATGGTTGCCTGTGATGTCGAAGAAACCGTGCTAGTGGGTGATATAGTGTCCACAGTAAGAATAGCTATTGGTGTCTGAGGAGGTTGTCCAGATGGGCCAGAACTATCCTCCATGTCCAGATGTCCAGGAGCATCCTCATCACTGAGGACTTCATCCATGCGGTAGTGGCAGTCTCTTCTGTGGGCTGTGTGTCACCAGTGGCAGCTAGACACTTTGATGTGAAATGTACAATGTTACTGGTTGTATTGTGACATCTACCTCCGAAAGATTACAGTGTCACTTCGCAAAGATCTTGTACATATTTGATGTGCAGGTAATCCTATTGTGACAGGTACACATAGTTGTATTGATATGACATTTCTGGAGCATGCCAGATCTCTCTATGCCTGAAACAGCTGCTGAGATGTGAAAAAATAGTCCCTTGGGGGATGGCCTGAGAATGTCATGTTGCCACCAGTGCAGGCTAAACAGTGGCTAGCCAAGCTATGTTTGTGGCCTATTTTGAGGTCTAGTCAATGTGATGCAAGCAGACCTTGGAGATTGCAGTATATGTGGCAGAAGTAACATGTGGTTACTGCAGTACTAATGTGTCTGCTGCCAATACCAATCTGGTGATGCAGAAGCCTTAGGAATACTTGTTGTACACACTGGGTAAGCTGTCCTTCCTGTCCTCAATAGTTTCATCTTGGCTTAGCAGGTCAAGCTGGAGCTAGGCAGCCAGACACATCTTAGAATTGGGCATGATCTGTATCCTGGTTACTCCCAGAAGTGTAAGCTTCAAATGTGACTTAGCAGGGAAGGGTATTTGATCAAGTGACTACTGGTGTGCTTTTTTTGAGTTGGTGAAACAGTGCCTCCTGGGACTTACAGTCAAGTCACTGTCTCTACTGCACACACTTGACAATTTTCATCCTCCTAGGTGTGTAGAGTTCATTTGGGAGTTCACTACTGGATGGATTCGGCCAAGTGAAACTGCTTTTGTTATTGGAGTTACGGAAACAGGGCTGATTGGGATTTGCATTCTAGTCACTCCCTCTACTTCCCACCATTTTTCATATGGTATCCTCCCTGGTAAGTGTACTTCAATTGGAATTTCACAGACATGGCTACAGTATTTGGGCATATGGACCCTGGGCTTGTGTCTGGAGTGAGAGATGCAGAGCCTCCTGGCCTTAGCAGTCATGTCAGTCCCTCTACTACACACACCTTACAAATATTATCCCCACATCTGAGTAAACTTTCGTTGTGATTTTCCAAACTGGGCTCTTTGATCAAAAGTACACTATTTTAGTGTTTGGAGTCAGAGAAGCAGGGCCTCCTTTGAGTTGCAGTTACGTTATCCCCTCTACTTCACACACTTGACAATTAGTATCCTTCTAGGTGAGTAAAC
Source organism: Pleurodeles waltl (assembly GCF_031143425.1). Classification (NCBI taxonomy): domain Eukaryota; kingdom Metazoa; phylum Chordata; class Amphibia; order Caudata; family Salamandridae; genus Pleurodeles; species Pleurodeles waltl. The sequence continues at coordinate 488,577,298 of NC_090445.1, read as the reverse complement.
TTCATTTGTGATTGACAAACAGGAGTCTTTGCACAAGGAAACACTATGCTGGTGTTTGGATTCAAGGAAAAAGTGCCTCTTGGGATTTTCAGTCCTGTCACTCTCTCTACTACAGACACTATGCAAATGTTATGCCCCCAGGTGAGTGAACCTAATTTTAGAGTTACCACACCAGGGTATCTGGAAAGGAGGGCACTGTGCTGGTGCTTGAGGTAACAGTATCAGAGCCTCCTGGGATTTGCTTTCATGTCAGTCCCATTACTACACACACCATCCATACGTTGTCCCTCCAGGTGAGTACACGTCATTTGTGAGTTGACAAACAAGAGTACATGGGCAAGTGAACACTGTGCTTGTGTTTGGAGTTACAGAAACAGTGCCTATTGGGTGTTACAGTCATGTCACACTCTATACTACATATACTTGACAAATGGTATATTTCCAGTTTTGGAGAAACAGGGGCTATTGGGCTTTACAGTCATGTCACTCCCTCTACTTCCCAGCAGTTATCTTGTGGTATCCTCCCAGGTGAGTACACTTCAATTGTGAGTTGACAAACAGGAGTATTTGGAGAAGAGGACACGGCTGGTGGTTGGAGTCATTATAACAGTGCCTCCTGGGTGTTGTAGTCATATCAGTCCCTGTACTACACATGCTTGACAAATGTTATCCTCTCAGGTGAGTACACTTCAATTGAGAGTTAACAAACAAGGGTGTTTGGAGAAGGAAATACTGGACTGGTGGTCTGAGTAACAGTAGCAGTGCCTCTTGGGAGTTGTAGTCATGTGACTCCCTGTACTACACACACTATACAAATGTTATCCCCCCAGGTGATTACCCTTAACTTGTGAGTTGCCAAACAGGGGTCTTTGGACAAGTGAACACTGGGCTGCTAAGTGGAGTGACAGTAAAGGTGGCAAAAGGTGAGGAGTGACCATGCATGGCTGCATTTTGGTGACATTTGTAGTGTTGTTACTTACTAGACTCCACTTCCCCAGGTATTCCTGTCAAGTCCTCAGGATGCAGGATGGCCAAGACCTTCTCCTCCCAGGGATAGAGATGTAATGGGGCACTGGGAGGATCACCACCAGTCTTCTTGGTCTGCAGCTGGTGCCTGGAGACCAGGGAATGGACAATGCCCTGAGGTCATTCCACCTCTTCCTAATGTTCTTCTTTGTGCACATGGTGGCGCCTACAGCATAGACTCTGTCCCACATTTCAATTTTCCTACTGAGTGAAGTGTGCTGGACTTGTGCTCCATAGAATTGTGACTCTCCTCTTCTGATTTCATCCACCATAACTCATGCTCAGAAAAACATTGATTTTTTGGAACGTGAAATGGTGAAAAAGAAAAAGAAATGTGACAATGACTTATGAAAGAGGGGAGGTGCAAAAGGGTGTGATGGGAGAAAAGTGTGTGCTGGGTGTGAAAAGAGATGGTGAGAAAAAAGTGGTGCTTAGTATCTGCGCTGCGTGGTAAATAATTTTCTCTGGCATGTGTGTTTTGCAGTGTAAATGCAAAGGATTGTTGTATGTGAAGGTGTGTGTTTTATAGTGTCCTTTCAGGTGTGTACAGTGTGGCAGTGTGTGGCAGTTGTGTTGTTCTTAAATCCATCCAAAGTGCTGTTGTGTATCACTTGGGTGACCATGAACCACCGTGATTCAGACTGCCATTGGTAGACTGCCATGTGTGCCCGCCACTGCGAATTTGGGCTTGTATTGCGGTCAGTGGTTGGTCCCGGTGCTGTCAGCCTATTTCAGGGCCTCCGGGCTACTGCCGGTCTGCCTTTTCTGGTTGGTGGTCGGCAGTCCTGCCTGTTTGACTCATTATAGGGAGGTCTGTAAGTCCACCAACATGGTGGTCTTAATAGGACTGCAAACAAGGCGGTCCGGCAGTCCGACCGCCAAACTTGTAATGAGGCCCATCATTTTTTAATTTAACTTTTGGCAATATACTTTCATATTTTGAAAAAAACATTTTTAGAATAAAAATATTAGCAAGTCAGTAAATTAAATAATGTATTTGTTAATTGTAAGAAAAAGAAATAAATCAAATTTTTATGGATATTTGTATCATGTACATTTTCATCTGTTATTCAATATAATTTTTAAACTTTGTAAAACTTTTTTACATACTTATTCATCATCTTTTAACATATTTATAATTACTATATATTAAATAATTGTAAATATTTTATACTATTATTTAATTTATACTTGACAATTTTTGGATCGTTTTTACAACATTGTTTGACATGTGTAACATTTTTAATAATTCTGTATGTTTTTCTAACATTTGTTAGAATTTTTACTATATTTCCTATGATTTCTATGGGGAGATAGGCCCCGATTTGGAGTTTGGCAGTCAAAGTGCAGGACCGCCTATAAAGAGGTCAGGAGGACGCCCCCAGTCTGGTGGCCTCCTGACCACCGTACAACAACACTACCACCGGGCTGGCGGTTGTGTCTGCGATGGTGTCGCTGCGGCGGCATGCTTTGCATCAGAACGTGAGCCTGAAGCACATGCCACCGCAGTGCCAGATGCACCTCCGGCACACAGTTGCCATGCACAATTTTGTGCATGGCAACAGTGTGCACTGACTGCAGGCATGGGGGGCACAACATGTGCCCCCAACCACGTTGCCCAGTGGGCAAAATCGCCCTTGGGTCCTGTTTGGGGCCCCTACGCTGCCTTTCTGGTGAGCTTTTCATGGCGGGTCCTCACCATGGAGAGCTTGGCAGAAAGGCAGGTTGTGATTAGCACAGTGGTGCTGGCATCAGCACCGCCGTTAATGACCACGGCTTTCCTGGTGGTTACGGCGGTCTTGTGGTGGTCTGACCACCAGCTTTCTGATCTTGCAGTCACACCGCCAAGGAGACAGCAGTTGGACCAACTCCGTGGGTTCGGTGGTCCTAGGACTGCTGTCCTTGTAATCAGGGTCATAAGGGCTCATTAAGAGTTTGCCGGTCGGACGAGCTGACCACCAGGCTCATGGGAATGAGGCTGCTGTCATCCCGGCTGCCTCATCCCCCTGCCGTATTACAATGTTCAGCACCAGGCAGACCGGTGGGAACATCGTATTATAATGTTCCAACAGTGCTACTGTGTTGGACTCGGCTCCCTTAAGGGAGCCAATACGGTAGCACTACCGCACCTTCAGAATGTATACTGTGTGAAAAGCAGACAGTGAGTATTCCGAGGGTGCTGGGCATGGGGCCCCCCAGCACAGTGTTTCTGCCAGCCTTTCCACGGCGGGTTCCCCGCCATGGAAAGGCTGGCAGAAACAGGAGTTATGATCAGCATGGCGGCGCCGAGTTCAGTGCCGCTGTGGCTGACCCCAAGTCCGACTGCCGTCAGCCTGTCGGGAACCATGTTCCTGGCAGTGACAGCGGGCCCCTGGCAGTCTGACTGCCAGGGTCATAATGTGGCCTTCGGAACTACTGGATGCGGACATCTGACCACTACCACAAGTCTGGCTGTCCTTGAACTGCCAGACTCATAACAAGGCCCATAGTCTTTTTTAGTTTCATTTGGCAGTCATTTGTTTTATTTACCACCAGCTTCTATAGGTATGATTTTAGGTCTTTTTTCCAGGAGCAAAGTCACAGTTAGGAGCTGCTGTTCACCTGAATGGTTAAGTCCTTTTTTAGGGGGGCTTTAAGGTTTTTGAGGGTAAAGGGCATTTAGGATGGATGTGTAACAGTGGGTACGGTGTTGTTTAAGAGTTTTTGGGATGTTTAGACAGGTTTTTGTTACTGTTTTGCACTTTGTTGTTGTGCCACATTTTTTAAAATTGTAATATTAATGTGTGATTATGCTATTTTAAGATATGTGATTTAATTATGCTTTTGTGATTAAATGTTACATATGCATATTATTTGGATTGTAATGTATTGTACGGGTGAGTGTTTAACATTTCTCATACAGGATGTTGTGAGAAGGTAGCCTCTTTCTAGCCTTGTTACCCCCACTTTTGGCCTGTTTGTGAGTGTATGTCAGGGTGTTTTCACTGTCTCACTGGGATCCTGCCAGCCAGGACCCAGTGCTCATAGTGAAAACCCTATGTTTTCAGCATGTTTGTTATGTGTCACTTGGACCCTGCTAGCCAGGACCCCAGTGCTCATAAGTTTGTGACCTATATGTATGTGTTCCCTGTGTGATGCCTAACTGTCTCACTGAGGCTCTGCTAACCAGAACCTCAGTGGTTATGCTCTCTCTGTACAAATTGTCACTACCAGGCTAGTGACCAATTTCACCAATTCACATTGGCATACTGGAACACCCTTATAATTCCCTAGTATATGGTACTGAGGTACCCAGGGTATTGGGGTTCCAGGAGATCCCTATGGGCTGCAGCATTTCTTTTGCCACCCATAGGGAGCTCTGACAATTCTTACACAGGCCTGCCACTGCAGCCTGAGTGAAATAATGCACACATTATTTCACAGCCATTTTCACTGCACTTAAGTAACTTATAAGTCACCTATATGTCTAACCTTTACCTGGTAAAGGTTAGGTGCAAAGTTACTTAGTGTGTGGGCACCCTGGCACTAGCCAAGGTGCCCCCACATTGTTCAGGGCAAATTCCCCGGACTTTGTGAGTGCGGGGACACCATTACACGTGTGCACTACACATAGGTCACTACCTATGTGTGGCTTCACAATGGTAACTCCGAATATGGCCATGTAACATGTCTATGATCATGGAATTGCCCCCTCTATGCCATCCTGGCATAGTTGGCACAATCCCATGATCCCACTGGTCTGTAGCACAGACCCTGGTACTGCCAAACTGCCTTTTCAGGGGTTTCACTGCAGCTGCTGCTGCTGCCAACCCCTCAGACAGTTTTCTGCCCTCCTGGGGTCCAGCCAGGCCTGGCCCAGGATGGCAGAACAAAGGACTTCCTCAGAGAGAGGGTGTTACACCCTCTCCCTTGTGAAAAAGGTGTTAAGGCAGGGGAGGAGCAGCCTCCCCCAGCCTCTGGAAATGCTTTCATGGGCACAGATGGTGCCCATTTCTGCATAAGCCAGTCTACACCGGTTCAGGGACCCCTCAGCCCTGCTCTGGCGCGAAACTGGACAAAAGAAAGGGGAGTGACCACTCCCCTGACCTGCACCTCCCCTGGGAGGTGCCTAGAGCTCCTCCAGTGTGCTCCAGACCTCTGCCATCTTGGAAACAGAGGTGCTGCTGGCACACTGGACTGCTCTGAGTGGCCAGGGCCAGCAGGTGACATCAGAGACTCCTTCTGATAGGCTCCTTCAAGTGTTGCTAGCCTATCCTCTCTCCTAAGTAGCCAAACCCTCTTTTCTGGCTATTTAGGGTCTCTGCTTTGGGGAATTCCTTAGATAACGAATGCAAGAGCTCATCAGAGTTCCTCTGCATCTCTCTCTTCACCTTCTGCCAAGGAATCGACCGCTGACCGCGCTGGAAGCCTGCAAAACTGCAACAAAGTAGTGAAGATGACTACTGCAACTCTGTAACGCTGATCCTGCCGCCTTCTCCACTGCTTTCCAGGTGGTGCATGCTGTGGGGGTAGTCTGCCTCCTCTCTGCACTAGAAGCTCCAAAGAAATCTCCTGTGGGCCGACGGAATCGTCCCCCTGCAACCGCAGGCACCAAAGAACTGCATCACTGGTACCCTGGGTCTCCTCTCAGCACAACGAGCGAGGTCCCTTGAATCCAGCAACTCTGTCCAAGTGACTCCCACAGTCCAGTGACTCTTCAGTCCAAGTTTGGTGGAGGTAAGTCCTTGCCTCCCCACGCCAGACTGCATTGTTGGGAACCACGACTTTTGCAGCTACTCCGGCCTCTGTGCACTTCCGGCAAAAATCCTTTGTGCACAGCCAAGCCTGGGTCCACGGCACTCTAACCTGCATTGCACAACCTCCTGAGTTGTCCTCCGGCGACGTGGGACTCCTTTGTGTAACTTCGGGTAAGCACAGTTTCACTCCTCTTCGTAGTGCCTGTTCCGGCACTTCTGCGGGTGCTGCCTGCTTCTGAGAGGGCTCCTCGTCCTGCTGGGTGCCCCCTCTGTCCCCTGACGCAATTGGCGACATCCTGGTCCCTCCTGGGCCACAGCAGCATCCAAAAACCCTAACCGCACGACTTGCAGCTAGCAAGGCTTGTTTGCGGTCTTTCTGCACGACTCTCCACGGCGTGGGGCATCCATCCTCCAAAGGGGAAGTTTCTAGCCCTTGTCGTTCCTGCAGAATCCTCAGCTTCTACTGTCCAGTAGCAGCTTCTTTGCACCCACAGCTGGCATTTCCTGGGCATCTGCCCATCTCCGACTTGCTTGTGACTTTTGGACTTGGTCCCCTTGTTCCACAGGTACCCTCGTTTGGAAATCCATCGTTGTTGCATTGCTGGTTTGTGTCTTTCCTGCAGAATTCCCCTATCACGACTTCTGTGCTTTTTGGGGAACTTTAGTGCACTTTGCACTCACTTTTCAGGGTCTAGGGGTGGGCTATTTTCCTAACCCTCTCTGTTTTCTTACAGTCCCAGCGACCCTCTACAAGGTCACATAGGTTTGGGGTCCATTCGTGGTTCGCATTCCACTTTTGGAGTATATGGTTTGTGTTGCCCCTATCCCTATGTGTCCCCATTGCATCCTATTGTAACTATACCTTGTTTGCACTGTTTTCTAATACTATACTGCATATTTTTGGTATTGTGTACATATATCTTGTGTATATTTGCTATCCTCATACTGAGGGTACTCACTGAGATACTTTTGGCATATTGTCATAAAAATAAAGTACCTTTATTTTTAGTATATCTGTGTATTGTGTTTTCTTATGATATTGTGCATATGACACTAGTGGTACTGTAGGAGCTTCACTCGTCTCCTAGTTCAGCCTAAGCTGCTCTGCTAAGCTACCATTATCTATCAGCCTAAGCTGCTAGACACCCTATACACTAATAAGGGATACCTGGGCCTGGTGCAAGGTGTAAGTACCCCTTGGTACTCACTACAAGCCAGTCCAGCCTCCTACAGATGTTGTCCGCAAACTACTTCAATGGAAAGTTTGAGTTTATGATTTTTTTTAAAGGAAGTACGTTTTGGTTTGTTATAAGTCAATTTTATTTACTTATATTTCCTTATTTTCTGTGTTTCCTGGAGCACTTCTTTTTGTAAAACATTTTTCAGGTTTTTTTATGGAACTTACAGACTTTGGATTTCTTAAAGGGATTTTGATTTGGTTGGTAATGTTTTTGCATTTTTTCAGGGGCTTTTTGTATTTGTTTCTTCATTTTTTGGTGTATTAGTATTTTTTGTGATGTGGCAATGGCGAGAGATCTGCAGCAAACAGTAAGTTTTGGATTAATTTCTTGCTATGGGTGGGAAATGTGATATTGCATTGTATATGCTATGTTCTTGTTATTATTATGTGGAATTGTTTGGAGTATGTGTTGTATTTATTTGTTGTGATGGGTGGAATTTGTTTTTAAATTTGTTAGTATTATATATTTTTCAAATTATTTATATTTATATTTTTATTATATCAGTGAATATTACATTTTAGATTTTTATAATATTTTCACTGGTATAAAATATTCATATTACTACTAAAAATAACTATTTGGTTTCTTGTGTGTTGGGTATGTTGTAGATTTTGAGGTTTTAGTATGTTAATATGTATTTTAGAGGATAGATTTAGCTATTGTTTCTAAGTAGTCTAGTCCTTTATTGTTTATAAAGATTTTGACTTTATATTGTAGCATGTCATATTTTTTAGTTTATTTGCTATGTTTAGGGCCAATTTGGATAACAGATCTTTCTATTTTGAGTTCTTGGTAGCTTTGTTCTTTTTGTAATGCTTCAATAAATTTGTATAAGGTAGGTTTAGTGCTGCCTAGTGTGGATTGGAAGGCACTGTGCCATCCATCCTCTGCGTTGCTTGATTTCGCTTCCTGTGTCAGACATTCCACCATAGTATTTGGAATTTGGCTTGGCGTCGTGTCCTGACCGATGCAGTCTGCCAAGCAAAGTGTCTTCGAAATAGTCCATTAAGGGACTAAGGGCCTGATTATGAGTTTGGTGGTCCATGGACCGCCATGGCGGGGCCTGACTGCCATTGGGCCTACAGTCGGACCACTGTATTACAATGCATGCAGTTCAATAGACGAAAGACCGATGCGGTCCCGCCGGCACCACCAGGAAGCGTGGACTGCCGCAGCCACAAGATAGGCCAATGAGGCTGTCGGAGCCAGTGTTTCTGCCGGACAGATTAGGATGTTGCCTTCTGCTGCCATGACTGTGGAGTTTCAACCACCATGTCCCAGCTGGTGGAAATGGAGGCATATAAGGCAGGAACTCACCTGTAGGCAGTGTCACACAACCTCTGCAGCCATGGAGCAGAACCTTCACGTCCCGCCACTGCTGATTCATGGAGCCCAAAATCAATGCTGCCATGGGCGCAACCGACAGTAAGACAAAACACCTACCCGTGTCCCCAAAATCCACAACAAATCGTCACACCACCATTGACCAGGCATGGGGACTCTGCTCCTTGAAACAAGTATAATCTTGTGTGTCCTGGCTCGGAGATGTGCACAATGTATGACCCAATCAGAGCCCGATGACGCCCCCTTTGGGCAGGTCACTGACACTGCACCACAACACTCCACAAAACCACACGTTCCACCAAAACCAGAAGAACAGTCACTCAAGCCCTCGTAAGCGGCAAACTGGACTACGGCAATGCCCTCTACGCAGGAACCACAGCCAAACTCCAGAAGAGGCTGCAACGCATCCAGAATGCCTCCGCACGCCTTATCCTGGACATCCCCCGCCACTGCCACATCACAGACCACCTGAGAAATCTGCACTGGCTCCCAGTCAACAAGAGAATCACCTTCAAACTCCTCACCCACGCTCACAAAGCACTGCACAACACCGGACCAGAATACCTCAACAGACGGCTCTCCTTCTACACCCTGACCCGGCATCTCCACTCTGCCGACCTCAACCCCTCGCAACCGTTCCACTCGTACGCAGAACTACAACCAGCAGTAGTTCATTCTTGCACCTCGCTGCCAAAATGTGGAACACTCTTCCCACCCACCTGCGCCAGACCAAAGACCTCCTTTCCTTCAGGAAACTTCTCAAGACCTGGCTGTTGGAGCAGTAGCAGTACCTCCCCCGGCTTTACCCCCCCTACCTCAGCACCTTGAGACCCTCACGGGTGAGTAGTGCGCTTTACAAATTCCTGATTGATTGATTGATGTCTGCACATCCCAGTTTCAGGGACAGTGAAATGGACATAATATTGTGTTGCACAACAACACTACATCAAAATCACACCTACTAATTGAACTGGCACCCTCACATTGCTCGCATGCTATGGTCTGTTATGACACTGAAGACACATATGTATAGATGTGTCATTTAACCCAAACACCCCTTTCCATGCAACATCCTTGTAATGGACCCTTACATCTCACCCACATTGCAAGACAATGGAAGGTACCTGGAATGCACAATATTGGGAGAAACAAATATCCAAAGCTCACAATGTAAACAATACTTGCAGACTATGAGCATCAGCATCAGGGGAACCCCAGGAAGGATGCTGCCCTGGGGGACACATTTCACTTTGCACATGCCCCTAAAACACTATTTGTACAGGAACTGGGCCTTCATGTATTTTAGGGACAACCTATAGTATAATAAAGTGACATGCCTATCTGCCAAATGTGTAAGTGCAAGTCAAGAAAGCAAATACAACAGCCACAGCATGGGTCACATATGTAGATGAAGTAGCTGGAAGGTACACACATGAAAATGGACACATGGTCAGTCAAATGTATAAGAAGGTAGTACAATTGAATAGCCTCCATGTGTAGACAAACAAAACTCTAGGTTACGCACCATGATACAAATGTGCAATCTATATCAGGGGGACAAATCTAACCCAATACATCTAGTCAAGATGAACTACTTACCCTATCAAACAACACACAATGCAATGACACTCCAACTAGATTAACACCCACACATACACCCATTGAATATCTCCCTTTGTCCCGGGTGATACCAGCACTACTCCCAAAGTGAGATTTTGCAAACCACAGCAAATGGATCAGCAATCAGAGTGAACACAACACAAGTGTAGGCATACATGACCAATTACTCAGGAACAGCAAAAAGGAAAGTAATGGCAGGACAAAGGTGCACCCAAAAAACAGCTTTTGTTTCTTAACCCAACGTTAAATATGTGTGACAAATAGAAGTCAATATGCACTTCTGTGCACCACAACTTGACTCACTGACCACTGGCATAGGAACCTCCACAGGAAGGGGCAGCATCAAGTGCTTATGCCAGGCACCTCAATGATCCTCCTTGGGTGGGGAGGGGCCAGATTTAGGATGGGTGGGTTTGGTTTTTGGGAGTTGTGGGCTTCACTTTGAGAGGGATGGCCTTAACTTTGGGAGGGGTGGGCTTCTTCTTGGGGATGGAGGGGTATGGCTGGTTTTAAGGTGGGCGGAGGCATGTATGACAGGGGAGGACTTGGATGTGGAATGGATGAATTGGGATGTGGGAGCAGTTGTTTTGGTTTTAGGAGGGGGATTTCACAGAGCTAAGGACAAGGTCAAACAGGAAATCTTCTTTGGGAAAAAAAGTAGGGTCAGCAGAAGGGATTAGAGGTTGGAAGGTTGAGGAAGTGTTTGGGTGTTGTTGCTGCTGGTATGTGTGTGTGTCTGAGGTATGCTTGGGTTTGAGTGGTGTCTGTTGTGTGTGTGAGTGTGGGCATATAGGCTCATCACTCAGGTCAGTAGGGGTAAAGGGGGCAGAGGGTGAGGTGCCCCCACTAGGGAGTGGCCACTGGAGGGAGCATCTGAAGATGAAGATGTTGATACTGTGTCCTCCGTGGCACTCCCCTCACCCTCTGGGCCACTGGGTCCCTTTGTGTCTGATGTCTCTTGACTGGAGGTACTGTGGTCAGCTGCTTCCCCACTGGTTTCAGCCCTGTCTCCTCTGCTTGCCTGTGCTGATGCTGAAATTACAAAGACAAATAGGGTCACTACATGTGCCTGAACACACTTGAACAACTGCTTTCATTACCAAATATTACCATAATGTAGAGTAGCCCCCAGCCACAAGCTTCAGCAAAGTAGCCCCAACATTTGCAACAACATATGCATGCATGCTACATGAACAGTGAACAGTTGCCCACAGGAAAACCAGAATCACAGAAAATTCCAATTGCACGGGTGAAGTTTTGCAATCACAATACTCATAGAGCAAGTAGAAGCTCTTGTCACTTTGAATGGTTTGGCTTATGTGGCATCCCTCTGTACCCTGTTGGTGCAAAATCGTATGGCAATGCCAGGTTCCCATTCAAGATCATGCACCCGGCTAATCTTCATATATCATATATCCAATACCACATCATGATGAAATGATGGTCAAATAATCAAACCATGTTGCAGCAAGAAGTACAGTAGCCAGACGAAGGTGAGAGGAAAACGCCTATGTCTCGCTGTAAAAAATGCTCAATGCTCAATTGTAACTTCACAATATGTACACTGCCTAGATAGACTCATGGAAATGGTGCCAATGTTGCTCTGAAAGATAACACATCCTGCACAAAAATGTACACTGGATACAATTTGGCCAAAATGACTGGGAGATTTGTCTACAAATATCTACACTACAATGATTCAGCTAGCTCTTGGGAAGTCACCTTTCTTGATTGGTAATGCTGAGAATACCCTACTCAGATTGCATAAGTAAAAGGCAATAGTCCCTTGAATGTTGTAGAGGCTAAGGGATTCTCCGGTACCCGTAGAAGGCCCTTAACATGTTGCTCAATGGGAAGGCACATCACTGTCCCTTGATGTCATGCAAAAACAGAATCCCTTGGATGAGTGAGTGTATACAACTACGTATGATTCCCACATCCCTGCAAGTCACTCCCTGATGCATGTCAACAGTAGGTAATGAACCTTTGCTTTTTAACATGTGCTAAGCACTTTGCCAAATGATTCTACATCAGTGGCATAGAACTGCACATTGTGAGTAAAAACTGGAGTTCTACCTGTCATTTCCTCCATTGCTTTGCTTCTGCTATTGCACAATGCCAAATTACATGGAGTGATGGGTGAGGGTAAATGTGAGCCACCAAGCAATGATGACACACTCCTGTTTGTGGTACCACATGAACTGTAGACCCATCACATATGTATAATTCCTAACACATGTTGGCATGCAAACATATGTGAAGGAATCAGACATCACCTCATGAAGACAGGTAGACCATGCATGAAACAGCAGTGAAAATGATATGGCAAAAGTGAAAGGTACCCATGCTAACATGTAGGCACAAGGAATGATGGCAACAATAATGTTACCAAAATCATGCCAATGGACATTCACCACTTACCAATGGAAAGTACTGCTCTGTGACTGTACCCAAAGGGCAATGTATGCTCTATTACATGTATGAAGGCCACCTGCACATGAGAGACAGTAGTGAGGCAAGAGCACTTGTGACACATTGGACACAAGTGGCCTGTGGGGTACAGATGCCAATATACTCACTTGTGCAGACACATGGCTTGAGCACTGTGGTCTATTACACCATGTTGTATGTTGTTGGGGCTGACACACTAAATACAGGTGGATTGCTGGGAAAAATGACACCCACAACAACAAAGAACATGAACTGATTGATCACTTTACTCAGTCATGTGTTGGCCCTGGAGAGTAAATTGGTTGTGGACTGTACACTGTTGTGTCCTAGGTAACTGGGCCAGTCGGCAAGGCACATCAGCATGCACCAACTTCCATACCTACACAAACAATTACTCATCTTGTGTGTCACACATGGCCCGTCTCCAATCTTAGGGGGGAGATGGCAGACTCTAACACATCAACTTGACAAAGTAACAGGCAGTTATATGCCCAGGGCTCACCCCCTTGTAGCTGATATGCTCACCTCAAGCGCCCTTAAAACTAGGGTAGACCACTGCCAAAATGTAGGCCACCGGGGAGTCAGGCCCCTGCGTGTGCCCCGCCTATGTTGGGACAACAGCCCCAGCTTACCCGCTAGCATCTTCTGGGCCCAGCGTCTCTGGTCATCCCACCTCTTCCGACAGTGGGCACTCTGCCGGCTATGGACCCCCAGGGTCTGCACTTTCCAGGCAATGACTCTCCAAATCCCCTTCTTCTTATGGGTGTTGACCTGTATGTATGCAAGAGACAAATCAAAAGATTACAATTCCATTTGTTTGGCCATGGACATATTTCTGAAACACCAAGCACAAAAAGTTTGTAAATGTCAACACACCACAAGTATAAAGCACATATGCTGATGAGCACAAGGACATAAATACACACTTTTGGAGTCAACTGCAGACTAACCCACTACCCTGCTCATGGCTTATACTGGCTACGTAAGCCTATTGACATCAGGTAGCCCAGGCTCAAACAACTTGTACTGTGATGAGAGGCACAATGAACACAACACACCATTGCAACCTTCTGAAGGGTCAACTCCTTTGGTCTAACTGGACAGACACATTTACATCCAGCCACATTAACTCCATGCAGACAGTCCTTACAGGTAACTACCATGCTACGGACTATAACCTAAGACTTATGTGACAATGGAAAGGATGTCAGGGGTGGCACATAAATTCTCATCTCTGTGCATGTGTGTAAATGTGGGCTACCCAATGTAATCTCATACCACGTCAGAGTGGGTTTTTTGTGGTATATACTTAAAGCACAGAACACACCTTGTACCATATGTGGCAATCCTACAGAGATGGCATCCAACATACTAAGGTATGTTTGGTCTGATTGTTTGCATTTAACCAAGCTAATGAGTCACATGTCATGCCCTTCCCTGAATCACTCAACTTTCTGCACTGTAGAATTGTCATTTGTGCAATACGCCTGTAGTGTACAAATATGACTTATGTAAAGGTGACAACAGAGCTGTAGACGTAAGGGACCTGTCATAAGTCAATGACACACATTGACAATGAGACTCATCGCAAATATGTTCTAGGTCAGGGTGTTACCTCAGGACCCATTCGTAATGTACTCAATGTACAAAGACCTTCTGGCCAAGTCTTGCCACTGAAGACTCATTTTGGCTACATCCAAAGATCTGCAGGTCACAGGAAGTAGGCCCGGTGCCACAGTTGCATAGCCACAGTAACTCTACCCCAGCCTGATCTATTTCCCATACTGTAAGAAACATTTGAAAGTGCCTGGGCTCTGCAGGCTGAGCATACAGAACATACATGACACTCACATTTCCATCACTTCCATAAATGACAGTACACCCTGTGCCCATCATCAATGTGAGTTCAGGGTTGTGTGGCACTCTGAAGGGCACAGTGAGTTTTACATGGTTCTCATACAACAGTTTGGCAAGGCCAGATGTGGACTGAGTTATCTGTGGGACCATATACATTGCTAACGAGATCCTCCAATTACTAAAACAGTATACATACACAGCTCATGCTGTAATGCACTTACATGTTGTTTTGCAGCTACAAACATCATATACAAAGATATGTCACTGTATGACTGTAAAGTCTCCTTGCCTAGATATATGAATGCAACAGAAGGAGGAGCTAGGGCTTATCACACAACACAACGGTAATATGAAATACATAGAGTACTTGTCTCCACTACCAGCACCATGCACATCCCATGTATGGAACACAACATGTGACGACAGGCACACAAAAAGTCTCACTGGCACTCAGAGGCACATTGTAGCCTATGAGGAAGGAAACAATGGTGTTGAACAGAGTCAAATATGCTGATGAGGTTCTTACCTGCTCCTCTGGTGAACCTCAGAGCTGACCATACAGGGGAGGGAACTCCTCAACTAGCCTCTCCACCTCCTCAGAATGCTCTCAGAGTTGCCACACAGCAGCTGAAGTGGTGGAGGTTTTGATGACATCAGGGTCAGGAGTCAAGTGAGTGATTTTGCAAGACGTGGCTTACATGTACGTCATGTATGCTGTCATCGCCGCTGACAGGCACAGCCATTGGCCCGCGTCTGTCACAGTCACAAACGTTAGCTCATGGCTCCATCTGCCACTGTTGAAACTGCCCACTACGCCTTCAACATCCACCGACGGTTGTGACGGGTTCCTAATGTCCAGTGGACTAGGTCAGGCGTCCGCCATTTTGGTGGTTCATAAATACAGTATTGGGCCCTGTTAAATGCATCACAACATCCATATATGTGTCTGATCATCACAAATAATCTAAATCAGCCTTGTTGTGTAGGTTCTCCTACACCATCACCAGTGTAGTGTGTTGCTGGTCACAGATGGTATATTACAGTGGTGTACTGTCCACTGGTGGTGAGGGTATTTTTAGAAGTCGAACCAACTGTTAAATTTTGAGGGACGCATGAGGAGCAGGTGGGTGGGTGATGCCCAAATCCATGTTGTTGACATGTGTAGGCAACCATGGGGCTCACATTTGGCCCTTGTGTAGTAGACAGCTTTGATGCATAATGGGTGTAATGTTTTTCAAGTCAGTAATACTTTATCACATCATTTTGGTCCTCTTCATCATGTATGTAGGTGTGGACACAGTGACCGATACTCCAATTCATTTAATTTCACAAATAGGTACCCTGGGAGAAGGATGAGGCGATAAGCTCCAGTATACCGTCCATTGCCAGACCTTCAAACAATGGAAGAACGTCACATCACCAAACAGCTCTGTCTCAAAAGGCAAACTATTGTGGATTTATGTCATAAGTTGTAGCCAGATCTGATGCCTGAAAACACCAATCCAATATGTATACCGCCCATTGTTAAAGTCATGACAGTATTACGCTTTCTGGTCACAGGGTATTTTCAATACACAGTGGCCATATCTGGTGGTACATCCCAACCAATTTTCAGTGGTGTGTTGAGAGTCTTGCTATCAGCAATGATGCAACACGTTGACAGCTGTATCATGTTCCCCAGATGTGAGGATTTAGTCAAGGTGAAGGCTCACTTCTTTGGTTTGAGTTGACTCTCACATATGGTGGGAGTCGTTGATGGCACACATATTGCCTTGGTGCCACCGGAGGCAAGTGAACAAGTCTATTGCAACAGGAAGCTCTTCCATTCCATCAACATGCAAGTTGTCTGCTTGTCAGATCTCTACATCTCAAACGTCTGTACCCGGTTTCCAGGTCCAGCCCATCAGTCCTTTGTAATGTGGAACAGCACCATACCCCAGCTGATGTCACAACTGCAACCAGAGAGGGCCTGGCTGGTTGGTAAGTGACATCTGTCCTGATTTTGTGTGTGCAATGTCAGGTGCTACACTCATGAAGTGAATGAGTCATTGTGGCACTTATGTCTCATTGCAAAACAGGAGACTCAGCATATGCAAACCATCCTTGGTAGTTGACACCGCTGAGGAATACAACTACACCTGGGAAGTCTGCTTCAGTGAGCCCCATGGAAGAACACAGTGGGCAGTGGAGCAGGCTTTTGGCTCCTGAAAGCCAGATTTTGCTGTCTGGACAGGACTTGGGGAGCCCACCTCTACTCACCCAGGTAGGTGTGTCAGATCACGGTGGCATGCTGCATGCTCCATAACATCGCCCTGCAGAGGAATATCCTTTACTTTCCAGAAGTCAGGGAGTCTGCGCTGCCACAAGGTTAGAATCCTGAAATGACAAATAAAGATGATGATGGTGAAGAGGAAGGAGCTGACTTTCAACAAGATCTTTTCAACAGCTTCTTCTCATCAGTGTAAGTATGTAATGATACGTCATTACTTTGACTGTACAATGAACTGTAGTTGTGATAATTTGTGGAGTATATATTTTTGGAAATAGTTAGGGAGCTGATGCTCAGGCAAAATCAGCCAAAGGGTGTTTGTGTAATATTTTTCGAATGGACTTTGATCTCCAGATGTTTGCTTTGTGACTTCTGTCATATGTATGGTTTCATAACTATACTCCTGGTTTTGTTCTTTGGTCAGGTACCTTCACCAGGGGATCTTCATTTGGGCATTTCAGAGTTGTGACATTGGCAGGTATAACATGTTGTTGGCACATACAAAGTGGACATGGATTGTTCCTGGGAATGTATTTCACAGACTTTGGGCCTAGAAGACCTGTGTCAAGACGGCTTGCACATTAATAGGATGGAAGTGCAGAAGACTCAGTTGGACTTGTTCATCGTTGTATGGTGGCCATGATGCTCTGTGTGTTATCATGTGGTCAGTAAAAATGTTGTTGTAGGCCAAAATCATGTCAATTCCCATCACATTGGCTAAACACTCTTTTTGACTGAACTGTTTGTAGGTGTGATGTGTTTCATTGTTGTATCCCAAAGTGCCTGTGGCACGTCACTGACATTTGTTTGTGTCATACCAAAAGATGGAGTAGCACTGGATTGTAATGACCCTGTGATCATGGACAGTTGTACTGCCATCTGTCTGGGTGAGGTGGGCTTCCTTTTGAGAGCAAGGGGATATGGCTCCAGCTGATGACATCACCCATATCCATTTTTGCCTATTTAACGGGATAAAGTCTGATATGTCCATTTCTATAATCTTCTGGGGGTCTGTACCAGTATATTTGGTGGCATACACAGTCTGATATGGTCATGTGTGAATTTTTATGTTTCTGACATCTTGACAGCCTATGTGCTAAACAATGTAATAAAAGCTATTCTGAAACAAGACACGTGTATGTATGTTTTGGTGTGTAATGGCTGTAATCCTGAGCTGGACCCATTGTACATGCAACAGAATCCTGCTTGCACAAGTAGCTTGTATCTTCATCAAATGGTTCACATGGTCTTACATATTTACATAGCTAAATGTGAATTTTAAGACAGCACACAATGAGTTTGTGATGTGTGAATTTATTGCAATGCTAATACAGGAAAATAATTTGGGACAGAAAGAAACAAAAATGTACAGGGAAGGGGTCAGTACTGGTGAACAAAATATTTGGAGTAGATTAATCAATCAATCAAGGATTGGTAAAGCGCGGCTAATCACCCATAGGTTCTCAAGGTGTTGGATGTAGGCATACTGCTCAGTCAAAGAGCCAGGTCTTGAGATCTCTCCTGACCTGCTCCAGTGATGTGGTTTGCCTGAGCTTGAAGGGTAGTGTGTTCCATGTCCAGGCTGCTAGGTAGGAGAAGGATATTCCTCCTACTGTACTTTTTTGGATCATGGGGATGGCTGCAAGGGTGAGCTGGGAGGAATGGAGACATCTTTTGGGTACGTAGAGGGTGAGGCAGTGGTTGAGGTATTCCGGTCTTATGTTGTGCAGTGCCTTTAAGGTGTGGATCAGGAGTTTGTAAGTGATGTGCTTGTTGACTGGGAGCCAGTGTAGGTCTCTGAGGTGGGAGGATGTTCGGCTGTGTCAGGGGATGTCCAGGATTATTCTGGCTGCTGCATTCTGGACTCTTTCTAGTCTTGATTGAAGTGTCTTGGTGATGCCAGCATAGAGTGCTTTGCTGTAGTCCAGTTTGCTGGTGATGAGTTTGTGGGTGACTGTCTTCCTCGTGTCGGGGGAATCCATTTGAGATCTCCCACAGGAGAGGGAGGGTCTGAAAGCTTGATGAAGAGACGGCTTTAACTTGTTGGGTCATAAATAGGGAGGAGTCCAGGATGATGCTCAGGTTGCGCGCATGGTCAGTGGGGGCGGAGGTGTTACCCAGAGTGGTGGGCCACCATGAGTCGTTCCAGGAGTGGAGCTGGTTACAAGGATCTCTGTCTTGTCTGAGTTGAGCTTCAGGCAGCTGGCCTCCATCCAGGCGGCGACCGCTCTCATTCCATTGTGGAAATTCCTCTTGGCTTGAGTAGAATCCTTTGACAGGGAGAGGATCAGTTGGGTGTCGTCGGCATAGGAGACTATCTTTAGCTTATGTTGTTTGGTGATCTCAGCGAGCAGGGCCATGTAGACGTTGAAAAGTGTTGGGCGGAGTAAGGATTCTTGGGGCACTCAGCAGCAAGTGTCAATAGGTTCTGAAGTGAACGGTGGTAGTCTGACCCTCTGTGTTCTTCCGGTCAGGAAAGACCTGATCCAGTTCAGGGCTTTGCCTTGGATGCTGGCATCGTGCAGTCTGTCACAGATGGTGGAGTGGGAGACTGTGTCAAATGTGGCAGAGAAGTCAAGGAGGATGAGTGAGGCAGTGCCTCTGAGGTCCAGTATGCTGCATATGTCGCTGGTGGCTGCTAAGAGTGCGGTTTCGGTGCTGTGGTTGCTTCTGAATCCTGACTGGGATGGGTCAAGGATGCAGTGTGTCTCAAGGAATTCATAGAGTTGCTGGTGGACGTTTTTCTCTGTTACCTTGGCTGGGGGAGGGATCAGGGAGATAGGTCTGTAGTTCTTCAGCTTCCTAGGGTCGGCTGTGAGTTTCTTGAGTAGCGGGCTGCTCTCTGTGTGTTTCCTTTTGCAAAGTGTCTACCTGTAGATTTTGGCCTCTAGCTCAGCCGGCACCTAGGGAAACCTACCAAAGCTGTGCATTTTTTAAAACTAGAGACCTAGGGGAATCCAAGATGGGGTGACTTGTGGGGCTCTGACCAGGTTCTGTTAACCAGAATCCTTTGCAAACCTCAAAATTTGGCTAAAAAAACACATTTTCCTCACATTTTGGTGACAAAAAGTTCTGGAATCAGAGAGGAGCCACAAATTTCCTTCCTCCTAGCGTTCCCCCAAGTCTCCCGATAAAAATGATACCTCACTTGTGTGGGTAGGCCTAGCGCCCGCGACATGAAATGCCCCAAAACGCAACGTGGACACATCACATTTTTTTAAAGAAAACAGAGGTGTTTCTTGCAAAGTGCCTACCTGTAGATTTTGGCCTCTAGCTCAGCCGGCACCTAGGGAAACCTACCTAACCCCGTGCATTTTTGTAAACTAGAGACCTAGGGGAATCCAAGATGGGGTGACTTGTGGGGCTCTGACCAGGTTCTGTTAACCAGCGTAGGGAAGGGTGCCGCTGGGGCAGTAGCGCTACATGGAAAAACACAAGAGGGTGAAGAGACAAAAGGGAGAGAAAAGAAAAGGAGACAGAAAAAGAAACAGATGTAAGCAAATAGAAGTAGAGGCAGAAGTAAAGAGAGACAGAAGATACTTACTCGTAGATGGCCACTAGGCTACCAGGGATGAGGCGCAGGCAGTAGCCTGCAGGTGGAGGAGGGCCTCGAACTGAGAGTCAGGCAGGGTCTCAGTTCGTCCAAAGCAGGGGCAGCATTAACAGCAGCACCAGGAAGCCTGCATTAGGGAGGGCAACAGATGCTGACTAGGAGGTTAGAGGAGACGCCACACCATTGGCAGTCCAAAGTCCAGAGTACTCCTCCCATTGGAACTGGAGTGTGGTTCAGGATCAGTCCAATGAGTGTATTTGTGACACACAAAGTAGAACATTAATAAAGAGGTTTCTTGCTGGCAGTGTTGGGTGTCTTGCCATCTGCACCTCCTGGAGTCTTGCATGGACATCCCCACTTGCGAGGGGGGATCAGCTGCTGCATATGGCAGAGGTGCCCGAGGCTGATTGTGCCTCTGGCAGGCCCTCCCTTCATGTGGCTGGTGCAGATGTACTTGGTCTTTACGTATTTGGCACACAGGAAGGGGTGGATGGTGTTTGAAAAGAATTGCTTAGGATTGTGTGGATGTCCCTCAGCACCCATGCTAGCGTGACTATGTTTGAATTGTGGTCATTCATTTTTAGGTTAAGTCCCTCTGCAGCTGCTTCATTGCCTGTAGTTCAGTTAACACATCGCCCATCATGCCTTGGTACTCCTGATAGACCCCAAGACATGGCTATTGGTATCATGGTCAACAGCAGCCCCAGTGGCCTCACTTCGCTGACCCACGGCATCCGTCCCACGTATCCTGCACCCATGGGCCTGTGCCAAGGGCACATGGTGCCCTCTCCAACTTGGTCCTCGACCCTCAATGTCCGGAGTGTTGGTTTGCACCTCAGGATCCAGGATTAGGGTACACAAAGTTATTGGAACGGTGCTAGGTACACAGGTTGGGAGGGGGCATTTTTGTCAGTGATGTTGATGCAACAGGGCTGTGGGCACAGTGAGATTCACTGTTGCCACTTGACCAGGTTGCCCAAATGTGCCAGGACAGTCCTCCACGTCCACAAGTCCAGGAGTGCCATCATCACTGAGGGCTTCATCCGGGGGTGGAGGGTGAGTCTGATCGGTAAATGAGGTCTGCCCAAGGGCTGTGCCAGCTCGACCTGTTGAGCAAGAGAGTACATTGTTATTGGTTGAAGTGTGCCGTCTACCTCCAAAGGTTTTGTGTTACACTAATTAGAGAGATGGGACATTCTTAAGTGGTAGCTTAGCCTGTTGTGCCATTGTCAGATCTAACAGCCTTAGGGTGGTCACCCCTAACTTTTTGCCTGCCTCCCTCCACTTGTTGGACACTGTTCTTGCTGGTTTTTAGACTCTGCACACTTTACCACTGCTAACCAGTGCTAAACTGCATATGCTCTCTCCCTTTAAACATGGTAACATTGGATCATACCTAATTGGACTATTTAATTTACTTATAAGTCCCTAGTAGAGTGCACTATATGTGCCCAGGGCCTGTAGATTAAATGCTACTAGTGGGGCTGCACACTCTTTTTTCCACCCCCTTAAGTAGCCCCTTAACTTTTTCTCGGGCCTGTGTGTGCAGTTTCACTGCCAATTTGACATGGCTTTTAAAAGTACTTGCCAAGCCTAAAACTCCCCTTTTTCTACATATAAGACACCTCTAAGGTATGCCCTAGGTAACCCATAGGGCAGGCGGCTGTGTAAGCAAAAGGCAGGACATGTAACTATGTAGTTTACATGTCCTGGTAGTGTAAAACTCCTAAATTCGTTTTTACACTGCTATGAGGCCTGCTGCCTTCATAGGCTAACATTGGGGCTGCCCTCATACATTGTTTGAGTGGTAGCTGCTGATCTGGAAGGAGTAGGAAGGTCATATTTAGTATGGCCAGAATGGTGATATAAAATACTGCTGACTGGTGCAGTTGGATTTAACATTACTATTTTAGAAATGCCACTTTTAGAAAGTGAGCATTTCTCTGCACTTAAATCTTTCTGTGCCTTACAATCCACGTCTTGCTGGGTTTAGTTGACAGCTCCTTGTGCATTCACTCAGACACACCCCAAACACATGATACTCCGCCTCACTTGCATGCATCTGCATTTTGAATGGGTCTTCCTGGGCTGGGAGGGTGGAGGGCCTGCTCTCACACACAGGACTGCCACATCTCCTACTGGGACCCTGGCAGACAGGATTGAACTGAAAGGGTACCTGGTACCCTTCTAAGCCACTCTTTGAAGTCTTTCGCACTTCAAAGGCAAAATTGGGTATATAAACAGGGCCTCTGCCCCTTCCAACTTAGACACTTCCTGGAGAAGAAACTTGTAACCAGAACCTGCATCCTGCCAAGAAGAACTGCCTGGCTGCCCAAAGGACTCACCTGACTGCTTTCTGTGAAGGACTGCTGCCTTGCTGTTGCCCCGCTGCCTTGCTGCTCTCTGGCTGTGGTGACGAAGTGCTCTCAAAGGGCTTGGATAGAGCTTGCCTCCTGTTCTCTGAAGTCTCAGAACAAAAAAGACCTCATCTCTTCAAGAAGGACTCCTTGTGAGGTGAAATCCGATGCACAGCCTGCCAGAAGCGACGCACAGCCTGCACCGCGGTGCAAATTTCACTGCACGCCAAACCGGAATGACGCAGCCTGACTTCACAACGAGAAGATCGACGCAGCACCAGCTTAGCGACTGGAAATTAGACGAACGAGCCACTGGATCGACGCATAGCTGAGCTGGAACAATGCAGCCCGACTTCCAGAGAGGAGTCGACGCAGCGCCTGCCGTGCGGTAGAAAATTAGACGCAACGCCCACCGGATCGACGCAACGCCCACGGCAGCACCTGCCGTGCAGTAGAAAATTAGAGGCAAAGCCCACCGGATGACTTCATACTGCCAGCGCAGGAAATCCACACACCGTCCCTGGGGCATTTGAAAACCCTGTAACCCGAAGAGGATCCACGACTGAGTGCCGGAAATCGAAGCACAGCCATCCCTTCGTGGAAACTAAACAACGCATCGCCATGTGCGGCCCAAGAAATCGACGCACACCAGTTTGTTTCCACGCTTCTCCTACTCTGCAGCCCTTTGCGGAGTTTTTTCATGCGAACCAGATACTTTGTGCTTCAAAGAGACTTTGGCGGTCATTATGAACATGGCGGTCTGATCCGCTCCGCTGGCGGTGGTGGTAGAAACCGCCAACAGAGGAGCGGTCCGGACTGCCAAATAATGAACCAAACGAAACACAGGCATCCCGCGAACCACCCACCGCCAGGAGAGGAGTGCCGACGATGACGGCAGAGTCCGCCCACAGGATGTTGGAAAGGCCCACCCCGCCCATCAAATTATGAAAGACCATTCAGCCGCCATTTCTGGGGCGGGAACCACTGCCACACAAAGCCAGACGGAAATGAACCAAATATAAGGAACCAGGCACGGTAGACCACCAGAACGCGCTGCGGCAGCCATGGATAGAGAGCTGCAGATCATGCCAGCCCTGACCCTATCCATATATCTACACAACCGAGACCGCCGCCAAAGACGACAACGGTAAGTACCGCAACCTACGAAACAAGGTAGGAAAGGGCACAGTTACCTACCCACCCACTCCACCCACCCTGCTACGTCCCCCCAACCCTTCACAGCAGCATAAGTCATACACCCCACAGCAAGAGGTAGTTACCTGACACAAGGCAAATCCAACTTGACCATATTACATACAAAAGCCCCACACCCATAAAAAATGAAACAAATGACCAGGGTTCAATGGCGTGCAGCCCAAACACAGGCCACACAGAAACTTTAATAAGAAGTTCACACAGCCAAACAGTCTAAACAGGGCCAATGGCCAGTCCGTATAGTGACAATTGTCATGGGCCACAATGGGCCCAACCTGACTCCCACAAGTGCTTGGTACTCCATATAATGGTGCACCATATGGGCATCCAGGCACCTCACGGAAGGAGGGCAGGGGGTGATGGGGGTGGGGATTTTCAACGGGGGTGGGCCTTTGACTTTCTTTGGGAAAGTGGAGGGGGGTGGGCTTCTCCTTTGAAGGGGGTGGGGGCTGTTTGGCTC
Source organism: Pleurodeles waltl (assembly GCF_031143425.1). Lineage (NCBI taxonomy): Eukaryota > Metazoa > Chordata > Amphibia > Caudata > Salamandridae > Pleurodeles > Pleurodeles waltl. The sequence goes on along the minus strand of NC_090445.1, from coordinate 488,553,169 downwards.
GGGTGGAGCTGGGTGGCCTAGGCTCTGTCCGGGCCTTTTTCTTATCTGGGGAAGGGGCACGGGAATGTGAAGGGCAGACATGGGTGGGCTGTGATGTGGAAGGAGCGGAAAGGGCAAGGAAGTGAGCACGTTTGGGGATAAGACGGGTGGGCCAGTTGTTTGGAAGAGATCAGCACGGGAGACAAAAAGTTTCTTTGGAGCAATTGGGGTGGGCGTGGATGAGGGCGTGGGAGTGGAGGTAGAGGGTGTGGATGTATGTGGTGTAGGGGTGCATGTAGTGGGTGCAGGTGACTGCTCAGTATGCTGTGGTGTGGTGGATGTCTGATGGGTGGGTGTCTTGGTGCGTTTTTGTGTTTTAGGAGGTGGGGGTGGACACAGTGGGAGAAGACAGACAGCTAGTGTGGATGTATGTTGAGTGGGTGTCTGCAAGTCTAGTGAGTGTGCTGCATGTGTCAACTACAGTAGAGGTGGTGAGTGCAGGTATGGTGTAGGGGGTGCATGTACGACTGTCTGCTACTGTGGTGAGTGCAGAAAGAGGAGCAGCAACAGTGAGAGAAGGTGCAGTACATGACGGTGTGGATGTAGAGGGGACAGACAGGGAGGCGGAAGAGGTGCCCACACTGAGGGAAGTGGACGTTGTTGTGTGTGCAGCGTGTCTGAATGTGTGCTTTGGACGGGTGAAGGGAGTGGGTGCTGGAAGGGGTAGAGGAGGTTTGAGGGGGGATGGAATGGCCAGGGAAACTGGCTGCCGTCCAAGAGGAGGCCAGAGCCTGAAAAGATCTCTGTAGGGCAGACACGGCACCGTGAATGCCACCCAGATAGGCATTTGTCTGCTGCACCTCTGATGCTAGCCCCTGGATGGCATTGACGATGGTCGTCTGCCCTACCAAGATGGTTCTCAGGAGGTCAGTAGCCTCCTCTGTGAGGGCAGCAGGGCTGATGGGCAGGGGAGGAGGTGCCAGGGGCGAAGGAGACGCCCACCTTTCTGGGTGGGTGGGCACGCGCAACTCGGTGGGGAGCAGAAGGGAAGGCAGTGATGGAATGGGGGTGGCGGAAGATGTAACGGTAGTGGTGTGTGCACTAGGGTCCGCCATCGCCGGGGGGCCCCCATCGGAGGAGGTCTCTGAGTCACTACCTCCTGTGATATTAGCCTCCCCGTGGAAGTCCCCTCGCCCGCCCATCCACTGGTACCCTGGGCATCAGTTGTCTCTGCCTCAGAGGATCCGTGGGCCGCTGCCTCCCCATGTGCCGGTGCCTCAGCTCCCTCACCTGATGTTGATGCTGTACCAAACCAACACAAGAGAACAGGGATGGGGAGACAAAACAGGAGGGACACTTGTAAATAGCTGAATGCAGGTTCATAATGGCCAGACATATACCCACCCAGAAGACACACCCAACAGGCAGCACCATTCTCTATGCCCCAGGCCATGCCCCTGACTACTGACCAGAATACTGCTCTACACCCATCCCCTGAAATACCTCAGGAGCAGAAGTAGGTGAAACCTGACAGGGCCACCCCTACACCCTTTGAGGAACATACAGTAGATGGACACCAGTCAAATTCCCTGCCTCTAAGCAGCATGTACCCTATTGCACACCCAGACGTCCTTCCAGACTGAAGTATGGTCAATGAGTACTCACCCCCTTGTGACTGCTGTGCAGCCTTCAAGTGCCCATCCAGGTCTGGGTACGCCACTGCCAGGATCCGTCGCATGAGGGGGTTCAGTGCCCGACGGGCACCCCTTCCACGTTGGGAGGACTTCCCCAGCTGGGCTTCACTGATCTTTCGCGCCCAGCACCGCAGGTCCTCCCACCTCTTTCTACAGTGGGTGCTCCGCCGGTTGTAGACGCCCAATGTCCGTACCACCTTGGCGATGGCATGCCAATGTGCCCTCTTCTGGTGGGCGCTGACCTAAAAGTGCGACACAGAAATGGAATACAGAGGTCCAGCACTTGCACGATAGGAACATCCAGCTATTTGTCCACTATGGGATGGACGGTACTCTCAGACATACAGGACAGTCGCACGCAGCATGCCATGCACCATGGTCCATGCTGGCTCAGAGGTGCAAACATATGTGCAATCCACACCATCCATTACACACACACAGTGATCCCGAAACCCAGACTCACCTGTACCTCTGGCCATCCGTACAGTTTTGCGTACAGGGGCAGGACCCCGTCCACTAGCTTCTCCAGTTCTTCCTGGATGAAGGCCGGGGCCCTTTCCCCTGTAACACGTGGCACATCCATAGCCAAAGGCAGGCCACAGCAGTACACAGAGTGGAGTACCTGTCTGCACGAGATCAGGGAGCCAAGTGATCAAACGATGATGAACGCGCATACGTTCCGTGGCGGTGTGCACCGTCACCGCCGGCGGCGATTGGGATACGCCAGGATTCCCCATTGGCATCCATGTTAACCAATGAGGGTGCGAACAGCGGTAAACACCGCTTTACGCTGTGATGTCAACCGCTAGCGGTATGAGGTCACTTCCACAATGAAAGGGCAGAATAACAGTGGGCACACACTTTGTCATCACCTACGCATCTACAATTAATTGATACTCACAATGCAGGCCCTACTGGCCACATGAAGCACCTAGGCCTCTGTCCATTCAGCATTGTAGCACACATGAAATACTCTGTTCCCTCATTGTGATGTACATGTATATCTGTCAGGTAGCAGTCATTGTAGAGACACTGCAGTGAACAATGCAGTGCACAAATGATGACAAGTGTGCCTATGTATGTGTCTTCATCACTCCTTTTTGTAACCCCTCGTAGGCACCGACCCTTGTGGCGAGGAAGGGCACCATTGGTGTATAGACCACTTGTGAATATGGGGACCATAGTGGAGCGTCAGATCATAATCACTTACAGACTCACACATGCAACTATTCAGGACCTTTGTGCATTACTGGATCCTGCACTAACTCTGAGAAATCGTAATCAGCATGCCATTCCAACTGAAGTGCAGGTGCTCTCCGAACTCCATTTCCTGGCCACGGGCTCAATTCAAGTGACTGTTGGCATAGGTGCTGTTTTTCACAGCCAATGTTCAGCCAGGTACTGACAAGATTTCTGAATGCATTTGTACAACATCTGCAATCCTATGTGAGGTTTCCCCAAAGGACTGCCCTCCCTGCCATCAAGTCTGACTTCTATGCCTTTGCCAACATTCCCCATGTCATAGGTGCCATCGATGGCACACTCATAGCTATCACCCCCCCAAGAGTGAGTGAACAGGTGTACAGAAACAGGAAGAACTTTCACTCCATGAACATCCAATTGGTATGTACTGCAGACCAGTACATTTCCCATGTGAATGCCATGTTTCCAGGTTCAGTCCAGGATTCATTTGTGTTGAGGAACAGTAGTGTGCCACAGAAGATGGAACAACTACAAGAGGACAGAGGGTTGATCATAGGTAAGTTTGCCTGTCACTAACTGACACATTGCAGAAAACCAGCCTGTCTGACTAAGGGACATATCAATGACAGGTCTGTGTTGCACCATTTTATAGGTGATTCTGGCTATCCAAACTTGAGTAGGCTCCTGACACCAGTGAGGAATCCCAGGACGGATGCAGAGAGGAATTACAATGAGGCCCATGTACGTACTAGGAGGGTAATAAAGCGAACTATAGGTCTCCTGAAGGCTAGATTCCGTTGTCTACATATCTCTGGGGGTTCCCTGACTTATGGGCCTGATAAGGTGTGTAAAATAGTGGTGGCCTGCTGTATGCTGCACAACGTGGCAATGAGACATTCTATCCCCCTCTTGGAGATGGAGGGTGCTATAGTTCCTGATCAGCTACCTCAGAGAGGTGAGGAGAGTGATGGTGATGATGAGGAAGGGGAAGATGTCAATTCCAGGAACCAACTGATACAACTCTACTTCCAATAACTGTGTGGGACTTAAGCCTGTCATTCGGGTTAGTGACTAATACTGTCAGTGTGCTCTGTCATATGGGGGGTTGGTCACGATAGGCGATACATGGCCCACTTCTGCATGGTACTGACTGAAAATATATGCATTCCCTCCTTGCCACCATTTGGGCACACAGGACTACCATCTTGCACAGAATCGACAACAAAATTGTTCTCTGCCAGTTGCATCCATACTCCACTTTGTTGACAATTTAAGACAGGGGACAGTGTTACAGGTATGAAATGTGTTTTGTTGGTAGAAGTGAGTGAATTGTGCTATTTACAGTGATGGGAAGTCATAAGGGTGGGGGGTCCTCAAAACCAACATGGTGGCAGCCTTGTTGGTAGTATTGATGGGTCCATTTTGTCGAACAGTACTTCAAATTGCCTCTTAGCTAAGTGTTGTTGGTGAATGAGTGGGATGGTTGCTTTGCGTTTGTTGCTGAGTAAATTGTTGGAGGGGGCCTTGTTCTTAGCTGGGTTTCCAGTGCCATATCTTGGCCTGAGAGTACGTTTGGGCGCCTGCTGTGGAGCTTCATGGGATGACATGGTTGGCCCCTGGGTTTCCTGGGAGGGTAGTTCCTGGGATATTTCTGCTGCTGGGGTCATCTGATGCTGGTTGTCCGGGGCTGTTGTGGGGGCCTCTTGTCTGCTGTGGGTGTCAGACTGATTTTTGACCAACTGCAGCAGTGCTCCTGCTATGGTGGCTATTGTGGCATTGTGCTCTTTCCACTGCCCAATGGCCTGTTGGTGTTGTTCCTGCTGCATCCTCTCACTGTGCTCCAGGGTGGGCACAATCTGTGCCAACCTGTCTTGGGTATGTTGGTAGGCCCCCAATACCTTGGATATCACGTCCTGGGCTGCTGCATCCATCCTGTGGCCTCCCCCCTGGCCCACTGCGACCCTTGCACTTGCCCTAGCCCCCTGTGCCTGTGTTCCCTGAACAGGCCTGGCAGTACCACTTGTACTGTGGCCCTCGCCTTCCTGCATGTTGGGAGTGGGAGACTGTGGCCTCTGTACCTGTGTTCCACCAGTCTGTGCCCTCGGTACACTTGTGTGGGTACGCCAACCCTGGGCTGCTGGTCTTGACTGGGTGGTAGGGGTGACAGTGATTTCCTGGGTGGGGCTGCTGCATGGTGAGAGTTCAGGACTGGGTGAGGGGCCTGCCTGCTCATCAGTGTTCAGGGATCCTTCACCAGTGTCCTGTGAGGTGCCTCTGTCTCCCTGGAGGGCAGTGGCACTCCTTGTCCCGTCTGTTAGGGTTGCATGGGTGGTGGTGCCTGTTGGGGGACATAGACACGTCTGTTACATATGCATGAAAGTTTGAGGTGAACAGGACTGTGCTATATTGTGCTGGTGTTACTTTCAGTGGCCTTCTAGGGTGCCTTTGTGAGGTTGACATTGCATTTAGCTCCAGTGTGGGGTTGCATTGTGGTGGGGGATATTGTTCCATTGTGGGTATGTGCAGGGGTGGGTGGCTGTTCACAGCGGGAGTGATGTGGGCCTGTTAGTGGGTTTGTGGTCATGCAGGGGGGTGGATGTAGTGGGTGATGGCGGGGTGGGGTGTAGGTCCAGGTAGGCGTGGTTGGGGTGGTGCATGCATTGCAGGTGTGGTGGATATGGGGTAATTTTAGATGACTTAACCGAGTCCATTCCTCCAGTGAGTCCTAAGAGTCCCTCTAGATGCAGGATGGCCAGTTCCTTTTCCTCCCAGTCGGTGTAGTCAGGTGGTGTTGGTGGCAGTCCTCCCCCAGTCTTCTGCACTGCGATGTGGTGCCTGGATGCCATGCCCCGGACCTTCCCCCACAGGTTGTTCCATCTCTTCCGGATGTCTTCCCTGGCGCGTGGATGGTGTCCCATTGCATTGACCCTGTTCACAATGGTCTGCCACAGCTCCAGTTTTCTAGTGATGGGTGTGTGCTGCACCTCGGCCCCGAAAATTTGTGGCTCCACCTTCAAGATCTCGTCCACCATGGTCCTTAACTCCCTTTTGGTGAAGGGTGGATTTTTGGGGGGGACATGGTGAGTGTGGTGAATGGTGGTGGGACTGGGAACGAGGTAAGGGTGCTCTTCTGTGGGTCGGTGTGCATCTCCTGTATGCTGGCGTTCGATTTCTGCCTCGGGTGCTCTCCATCTTCTTGTCCTGCTTTTGTTGCAAAGGATTGTGGGGTGTGTCTGGGGGTGTTTTTTGGGGTTCTGGATGTGTGTCAGATGCCTATCCAATGTGTGCACTTCTTGCTGTTGAGTCCGCTTGCCGCCCTTGGCGGTCGCAGCCGCCAAAGGTCGTCCGGCCTCACCTGTCTGCTGAGGTGATTTGTGTATCATTATTTGGAGGGGGGATGTGGGAGTGCTTGGCGGTGGCGGGGTGGGTAGGTCTGGGATTCCCGCTGTCAGAGTCATGGCGGGGAGTGGTGTCCTGGGCATTTTTGGCGGGTTTGGGTTTTTTGTTCATTATATGGCGGGTTTCCATTCACTATCAACGGCGGGATTCTGTTCACCGCCGACACGGCGGTCTTTCCCGCCGTGTTCATAATGATTTGTTTGCATTAAAAAAACTTAAGACACTTTACACTTTTGAGTGACATCTCTACATTTACTTATTGCATCTTTGATCATTTTGACCTGCATTTAACCAGAAAAATATTATATATTTTTCTAAACACTGTGTGGTGTAATTCCGTGGTGCTATATAGTGGTATTGTAAGATTTATTACCCAAATACTTTACACAATGCTTTCTAAGTTAAACCTGACTGTTCAGTGCCAAGCTACCAGATGGCGGGCACAGGATAATTTGGATTGTGTGTGTGACTTACCCTGACTAGAGTGACTGTCCTTGCTTGCACAGGGGGTAACCTGACTGCCAACCAAAGACCCCATTTTTAACATTGGCAGCAGTGATGGGATAGAACTTGTATTTGTGCAGTGACATACAGTAGCTAAGTATTTCACTGCCTACCCACAGCTGAAGATCAACTTAATTTTATTTTCTAACTTTGCAATTTCGTTTTTCCTGTCAATTATTTTACCAAAATCCTCACTCAACATGTCTCAGGCTGGGTCTCAAGCAGGAGATTTTGACCTGTCCCTATTGGAGACATATACTGTCAAACAGCTGAAAGGGTTCTGCAGGGATATGGGAGTACCCACCCAAGGTGCCTCCAGAAAGGAGGAATTTCAAATGGCGCTGAGGGCCTGGGCAGAAGCCCATTCAGAGGAAGATGCTGAGGAGGAGGAGTCAGAAGATGGCTCCCCAGAGGATTTTTCCCATCAGTGGATGGTGTTACCACTGCAACTGTGCCCCCTGCCAAATCATGGAGCAGTGTCCGCAGAGGAAAGGAGAGAGGAGAGAGAGTTTCATTCGCAAATGGCAAGGCTAAAAATTGAGGCTCAACAGGAGGAAAGGAGAACAGAGAGAGAAGCCTAGCAAGCTGAGGCTGAAAGAGCAGCCAAACAGATTGAAGCTGGGAGAGCTGAAGCTGCAGCAGAGAGAGCCTTGGCTGAGAAAAAACTGTTTTTGGCTCATGAACTGAGTCTCAACAAGCTGGAGATCAAGGCAAGACAGCCTGAGTCCAGCAGTGATGGTGGCAGTATACATGCAGGACCTGTTGGAGAGAAAAATGTTCGTATACCCAAGAATGTGGTGCCAAGTTTTGTGGTGGGAGGTGACTTTGGCAAGTGACTGGCTGCCTATGAAGTTGCACTAAGGGCCCATGGGACCTCTGAGGAGCACTTGAGTGCGACCATGTGGTTTTATGTACCAGCAGTGGGGAGGGACACACTTCTTACACTTGCTACACAGAATAGAAATGACTACCCACGCATGAAAGCTGCTTTCCTGGCTACGTTTGGGCTGACCCCTGAGAAATACCGTCAGAGGTTCAGGGACAGCACCAAATTTTCAACACAAACCTGGGGGGATTGTAATGATTTCTCCAATAAGGCACTGGATGGATGGGTGCGGGGCATCAAAGTAGATGATTACAAAGGGTTGATTCTGAGAGAGCATATGCTCAGTATTTCTTTTACAGAATTGCGCCAGCACTTGGTAGATAGTAAGCTGACTGCTCCCAGGAAGCTTGCTGAGGAGGCGGACTTCTGGGTTAGCACCAGACTGTCCAAGAAGGCATCTGGGGGGACACCCACAAAGGGGGTCAGGGTTCCCAACTGAAGAAAGAGGCGGGAGAAAAACTTAAAGATAAGGAGTTCTCAAAAGGCCCCAAAAGAATTCCCAAGGGGAGGGGGTGTTAACCATTCCTCTTCTAGATTTGGGAAGAAGCCAGGGTACTTTGATAGAACATTAGGGAAATTCATCCCCAAATGCTTGGAGTGCTACCAGCATGGACACTCTAAGGGCGACTCCTAGTGTTCCAAGAGTGCACAGTCCACTAATGTAGCACTCAGGGAAGGGGGGAGAAGGTCTCAGTTAGCTTTGGGGGGCAGGCAGAGGTTTCCCTAGTGTCCCTGGGAGAAAGAGAGATGGTGCCTAAAGTCTACATGCCAGAAAATACTTCCAAGTATAGGCAGTGGGTCACCATTGATGGGCAAAGGGTGGAGGCTCTGCGTGACCAGTATGACTACTGTCAAGAGTCAGCTGGTGACAGCAGAGGAGATAGTCCCTAATTCATTCCACCAGGTCATAGTCGCTGACAATCGTGAGAGTCACCTACCGGTGGCTCTGGTTCCCTTTGAGTGTGCGGGGGGTCTCTGGTACTCTGAAAGTAGCTGTGAGTCCTGCCATGCCTGTAGACTGTCTGTTAGGCAATGACCTTGAGCATACTTTCTGAAAGGAGGTAGAGCTCAGATCCCACCTGGAGATGTTAGGTTTGCCTGAGTAGGTCTGCATGACCACACTGTCCATGGCTGCCCAGGAAGGGAGTCAAGGGCGTCTGGAGCCTGGAACAATGGCCCAGACAGCTGCAAAGAGGAAGGCCAAGAGGCACGGGAAAACTGCCTCAGACGTTCCCACAGTGGTAGACAGGGCCCCTGAGGAGGAGGTGGCCCCTGAACCAACTGGGGAGGACATAGCTGACCTGGGTAACCTGCCTGAACTTGCTGGCTGGCAAGTAGAGGGTGGGCCAACCAGGGCAGTATTCTGCAAGGCGCAAAGGGTATGCCCCACCCTTGAGGGTCTGAGGTAACAGGCCACAGCCCAAGCAGCAGGTGACGCCTCTGACACTCACCATGTTTACTGGGAGAATGATCTCTTTTACAGTGAGCCTAAGGTTCCGGGCCCTGGGGCAGCAGGTGTGCTGGTGGTCCCCCAGTGTAACCGGGCCTTCCTACTGGGTCTTGCAGGACATCTGGGCCAAGTCAGACCTTTGACAGGCTATTCATCCACTTCCATTGGCACAGAATGAGCTTAGCTTCAGATAATTTCTGCAGAGCTTGCCCCACCTGCCAGGCTAGTGGGAAGACAGGGAAAAAGCTCAAAGCCCCCCTGCTTCCACTTCCCATCGTTGCCGCCACCTTTAAAAGGGTGGGCATCAACATTGATGCTACCTTGGACCCCAAAACTGCCTTGGGCAACAGGTTTATCCTGGTTTTGGTGGACCATGCCACCCGCTATCCAGAGGCAATCCCTCTGAGAACAGTGACTGCACTGGTGGTGACCAGAGCCCCGTTGGAAATATTTACCCATGTGTGATTCCCTACGGAAGTTGTGTCTGACAAGGGCACAAACTTCATGTCTGCGATGAGATGTGGGATGAGTGTGGGGTGACCTATTGGTTTACCACACCTTTTCATCCTCAATCCAATGGGCTTGTTGGGAGATTCAACAAGACCCTGAAAGGCATGATTAATTGCCTGACTGAGGCCATGAGGCGTAAGTGGGACATCCTCTTACCATGCCTGTTGTTTGCCTACAGGGAGGTGCCCCAGAAAGGGGTGGGGTTCAGCCCCTTTGTGTTTCTTTATGGTCACCCCGTCAGGGAACCACTGAGCATAGTTAAAGAGGGCTGGGAGAAAGCTCCCAAGACAACCTCCCCAGGATGTGGTCAGCTACATGCTGGCCCTCCGCAACCAAACCCAACGCTTCTGGAAGCAGGCCAAAATTAACCTCTAGGCCAGTCAAAAGGTGTTGACGGAGTGGTATGACTGGAAGACCACTCCGGTTGAGTTCTCACCTGGAGACAAGGTTTGGGTGATGGAGCCAGTACAGCCCAGGGCTCTCCAGGGCCGCTGGACTGGCACATTTGAGATCAAGGAGCATAAAGGAGAGGCCACTTACCTAGTGGACCTGAAGACCCCTAGGCAGCCCCTAAGGGTCCTCCATCACAACAGGCTCAAACCTCACTTTGCTCCTGGTCACAAATGAGGGCATGGAAGAGGAGAGTGAACCTCTCCCCGTCCTCCTCTGTGCCAAAGATGGTGATGGGTCAGTGGAGTCTGTCATTCTCTCTGACTCCCTGACTCTAAACCAGGGAGGAGACTGCTATGAGCTGTTAGAGCAGTTCTCTTCCCTGTTCTCCCTTACTCCAAGACTGACCCACCTATGTGTCCATGACATTGACACAGGTGACAGTCCCCCTGTGAAGAACAACATTTACAGGTTATCGGATAAAGTGAAGGCCAGCATCAAGGAGGAGGTCTCCAAGATGTTGACTTTAGGGGTTATTGAGAAATCCAAGCCTGTGGTGCTAGTTCCTAAGGCTGCTGCCCCCGGTGCGAAGCCAGAACTCCGGTTCTGTGTGGCCTACCAGGGTCCCCCCTCAGTCACATGGACTGACGCTCACCCCATCCATCAAGCTGATGAACTCGTTGACAGGCAAGACGCTGCCAAGTTCCTGAGTACTTTTGATCTTACATCAGGATACTGGCAGATCACCCTGACTGAGGGGGCTAAAGAGAGATCTGCATTTTCTAAACCTGATGGCCATTACCAGTCCCGGGTGATGCCCTTCGGGTTGAAAAATGCCCTGTTACCTTCCAACGGTTGGTTAACGGGGTCCTAGCTGGCAAGGATGCCTACTGCGCAGCCTACCTAGACGACATAGCTGTCTACAGTTCCAGCTGGGAGGAACACCTGCTCTACCTCAAGGCTCTGCAACAGGCAGGCCTGACCATCAAGGCTAGTAAGTGCCAGATTGGGCAGGGTTCCATGGTGTACCTGGGACACCTAGTAGGTGGTGGCAAGGTGTAGCCACTCCAGGCCAACTTTGAATCTATCAAGGCCTGGCAACCACCTAGAACACAGACTGAAGTGAGAGCCTTTTAAAGCCTCACTGGATACTACCGTAGATTTGTCATGGCTATGGTACCATTGTATCACTCTTGACAGAACTCACTTCCAAGAAGCAACCTAGATTGGTGAATTGGACAGAGGCTTGTCAGAAAGCCTTTGATTCTCTGAAGGAAGCCATGTGCACAGCCCCGTGCTCAAGGCCCCTGACTACTCCCAGGAACTTATTGTGCAGACAGATGCTTCAGAGCATGGCATAGGGGCTGTTCTAGTACAGCTAAATGAGGAGGGCTCGGACCAACCAGTAGACTTTATTAGCAGTAGGCTATTACCACGGGAACAGAAGTGGAGTGCTATTGAGAGAGAAGCATTTGCTGTGGTTTGGGCACTGAAGAAGCTGAGACCATACCTGTTTGGGACTCACTTCCGGGTTTAGACAGACCACAGGCCCCTCAGATGGCTCATGCAGATGAGGGGTGAGAATCCTAAACTCTTTAGGTGATCCATTTACCTACAGGGGTTGGACTTTGCGGTGGAGCATCGCCCGGTGATTGACCACGCCAACGCTGATGGTCTCTCAAGATACTTCCGCCTTAGCGATGAGAGCTCCCAGGAGGTTGGGTAGCTCTCCCTACTTTCAGCTGGGGGGGACACATGTTAGATCTGACAGACTTAGGGTGGTCACCACTAACTTTTTGCCTGCCATCCTCCACTTTTTGGACACTGTTTTTGCTGTTTTATAGACTCTGCGCACTTTACCACTGCTAACCAGTACTAAAGTGCATATGCTGTCTCCCTTTAAACATGGTAACATTAGATCATACCCACTCAGATTATTTAATTTACTAATAAGTCACCAGTATAGTGCACTATATGTGCCTAGGGCCTGTAGATTAAATGCTACTAGTGGGCCTGCAGCACTGATTGTGCCACCCCCTTAAGAAGCCCTTTAACCTTGTCTCAGGCCTGCCATTGCAAGGCCTGTGTGTGAGGTTTCACTGTCAATTCGACTTGGCATTTAAAAGTACTTGCCAAGCCTAAAACTCCCCTTTTTCTACATGTAAGACACCCCTAAGGCATGCCCTAGGTAACCCATAGGTCAGGGGGCTGTGTAGGCAAAAGGCAGGACATGTACCTATGTAGTTTACATGTTCTGGTAGTGTAAAACTCCTAAATTCGTTTTTCCACTGCTGTGAGGCCTGCTCCCTTCACAGGCTAACATAGGGGCTGCCCTCATACGTTGTTTGAGTGGTAGCTGCTGATCTGAAAGGAGTAGGAAGGTCATATTTAGTATGGCCAGAATGGTGATATAAAATCATGCTTACTGGTGAAGTTGTATTTAATATTACTATTTTAGAAATGCCACTTTTAGAAAGTGAGCATTTCTCTGCACTTCAATCTTTCTGTGCCTTACAATCCACGTCTGGCCGGGTTTAGTTGACAGCTCCTTGTGCATTCACTCAGACACGCTCCAAACATAGGATACTCAGCCTCACTTGCATACATCTGCATTTTGAATGGGTCTTCCTGGGCTGGGAGGGTGGAGGGCCTGCTCTCCCACAAAGGACTGCAACACCCCCTACTGGGACCCTGGCAGACAGGATTGAAATGAAAGGGGACCTGCTGCACTTCTAAGCCACTCTTTGAAGTCTCCCCCACTTCAAAGGCACATTTGGGTATATAAACAGGGCCTCTGCCCCTTCCAACTCAGAAACGTCCTGGAGAAGAAACTTGTAACCAGAAGCTGCATCCTACCAAGACGAACTGCCTGGCTGCCCAAAGGACTCACCTGACTGCTTTCTTTGAAGGACTGCTGCCTTGCTGTTGCCCTGCTGCCTTGCTGCTCTCTGGCTGTGGTGAAGAAGTGCTCTTCAAGGGTTTGGATAGAGCTTGCCTCCAGTTCCCTGAAGTCTCAGGACCAAAAAGACTTCATCTCTTCAAGAAGGACTCCTTGTGCGGTGAAATCCAACGCACAGCCTGCCAGAAATGATGCACAGCCTGCACTTGCGGGAAAATTTCACTGCACGCCAAACCCTAACGACGCAGCCCGACTTCACAATGAGAAGATTGATGCAGCACGGGTGTAGTGACCAGAAATTCAACGCACGGCCCACTGGATCGACGCATAGCCGAGCCGGAACGATGCAGCCCAACTTCCAGAGAGGAATCGACACAGCATCTGCTGTGCAGTAGAAAATTAGACGCAACACCCACCGGATCGACGCAGCTCCTGTGACTTCATCTTGCCAGCACAGGAAATCCATGCTCCGTCCCTCGGGCATCTGAAAACCCCGCAACCCAAAGAGGATCCACGACCGAGTGCCGGAAATTGACGCACAGCCGCCCCTGCATGGAAACTAAACAATGCATTGCCGTATGGGGCCAGAGAAAGTGACGCACACCCCTTTGTTTCCACGCTTCTCCTCCTCTGCGGCCCTTTGTAGAGATTTTTCACGTGAACCAGGTACTTTGTGCTTGAAAGAGACTTTGGCGGTCATTCTGACTCTGGCGGTTGAAAACCGCCAGGGCAGAGTGCTGCGGAAGCACCGCCAACAGGCTGGCGGTGCTTCATGGGCAATTCTGACCGCGGCGGTAAAGCCGCGGTCAGAAAAGGGCAACCGGCGGTTTCCCGCCGGTTTACCCCTGCCCCAAAGAATCCTCCATGGCGGCGCTGCTCGCAGCACCGCCATGGGGATTCCGACCCCCTTCCTGCCATCCTGGTCCTGGCGGTAAAAACCGCCAGGAACAGGATGGCAGGAACAGGTGTCGTAGGGCCCCTGGGGGCCCCTGCACTGCCCATGCCACAGGCATGGGCAGTGCAGGGGCCCCCTAACAGGGTCCCATAATGATTTTCAGTGTCTGCCTAGCAGACACTGAAAATTGCAACAGGTGCCACTGCACCCGTCGCACACCAGCAACTCCGCCAGCTCCATTCGGAGCCGGCTTCATCGTTGCTGGGGCTTTCCCGCTGGGCGGGCGGCCTTTTGGCGGTCGCCCGCCCGCCCAGCGGGAAAGTCAGAATGACCGCCGCGGTCATTTGACCGCGGTGCGGTCTTCTGGCGGTCTCCGCCCGGCGGGCAGCACCCGCCGCCCGCCGGGGTCGGAATGACCCCCTTTGTTTGCTTTAAAAAGACTTAAGACACTTTATATCACATTTTCTGTGATATCTCTACATTTACTTATTGCATCTTTGATCGTTTTGACCTGCATTTAACCAGATAAATATTATATATTTTTCTAAACACTGTGTGGTGTATTTATCTGGTGCTATATGGTGGTAGTGTATGATTTATTGCACTAATACTTGCTTTCTATTTAAGCCTGACTGCTCAGTGTCAACCTACCAGAGGGTGGGCACAGGATAATTTAGATTGTGTGTGACTTACCCTGACTAGAGTGAGGGTCCTTGCTTGGACCGGGGGTAACCTGACTGCCAACCAAAGACCCCATTTCTAACTGCCATGTTACCATGGTTTAGGAGTATTTTTCATGACATGTGTGAAGCTTGCTTGCCTAAACTATTAGACTCATGCAGCTTGTTAAATGTGCTGATCAGTTGCACTTTGGATGAGGGAATGAAAAAGACAATTTACCAACAGTGAAGCCAACACAGTGGAGAGGCAACATGTGCATTTGACCATTTGGAGGCCTAGTTGAGTGTGATAGAGGCAAACAAACAACTTTGTTGTATCTGCAGTCATCATGTGTGCCTTGCTGTGTCAATATGTCTGCTGCTACAGGTTATGGCCTTAGGAATACTCGGTGTACACACTTAGTAAGGTGTCATTCCTGTCCTCAATGGTTTAATCTTGGGATACCAGGTCAAAATGGAGCTAGGATGACAGACACATCTCTGAGTCGAGCATGATCTGTATATTGCATCTGCAGGAGTTCACTAACAGATGTATTTGGGCAGGTGAACACAGGCTGGTGGTTGGAGTAACAGAAACGGGGGCTACAGGGTGTTGCAGTCAGGTCACTCCCTCTACTTCACAACACTTGACAAATGGTATACTCCAAGGTGAGTAAACTTAATTTGAGAGTCCACTAACAGGGAAAGAGTTGCAATGAGGCTCTGGGAGGGCCACCATCAGTCTTGTTGGCCTTCATCTGTTGCCTGAAGGTCAGGGAATGCACTTTGTCCCTCAGGTTGTTCTACCTCTTCCTAATGCCCTCCTTTGTGCGCAGGGTGGTGTCTATAGCATTCACTCGGTTGACGATCCTTTGCCACAGTTCAATTTTCCTACTGAGAGAAGTGTGCTGGACTTGGGCTTCAATAAATTGTGGGTCTACTCTTATGATTTAATCCACCATGACTCACAACTTATCCTCTGAAAACTGGGATTTTTGAGACATAGCATGGTGAGAAATTAAAGTGGGTGGCAGGGAGTTACTTACAAAAGGAAAGTGATGTGGGGAGTAAATGGATTAAAGTGTGAGAAAGGACTTTTAGGGACAGTGAAAAAAGGGGTACCCTTTCTCTCTGGTCAGCAATCAACTCTCGGTTTCAGTGGAGATGCAAAGGATCATGGTCTGTGAAGGGTTGTGTTTTATAGTGTGCTTTGCAAGTGTGTCCACTGGGCCCATGATTGTGAGCTGTGTTGTTTTTTAATTCATCCAATGGGCATTTGCCTGTTGCTTTGCTGAATGCGTACCGCGGCGGTCGACATCATTAGCTAACCTCCCCATGTGAAACGCCACGTTGGCTGTGTGTTTGCAATAGGCGCAGAGCTGATGGTGCTGTTGTATGCTCTGTCAAAACAGCAGTCCACCGCACCACTGGCGGTCAGCACTTTGGCTTAGTGGGCAGTGATTCTGCCTGTCTACATCATAATACAGCATAATACAGAGGTATGAGGACTGCCGGCGCAGTGTCTTTTTGGGAGTGCCAACATGGCGGACTGACTTGCAAATTTGGAAATGAGCCCTTAGTTTGTCTTCATTTTGTTGGTAGAAAGGGCTTTCTAATAGCAAGTTATAGTGGTTGATTGCCTCTGTTACAGTGATGTAGGCTAGTGCTATAATTTTTTTTTCTTTGGCGGCAAATTGGCTATTAGTGCAATATTTTACACTTAGGGCCACATTATGAACCTGGTGGTCCAACTGCCAGGGGACTGCTGTCTCTGCCAGGGTCTGTGATCCTGACTGGATGAGGGCGGTCTTGGTTGTGATCAGCCAGGGCGGCGCTGAAGTCAGCGCTTGTAGGAGGCTGGACTGGCTTGTAGTGAGTACCAAGGGGTACTTGCACCTTGCACCAGGCCCAGTTATCCCTTATTAGTGTATAAGGTGTCTAGCAGCTTAGGCTGATAGATAATGGTAGCTTAGCAGAGCAGCTTAGGCTGAACTAGGAGACGTGTGAAGCTACTACAGTACCACTTAGTGTCATATGCACAATATCATAAGAAAACACAATACACAGTTATACTTAAAATAAAGGTACTTTATTTTTATGACAATATGCCAAAGTATCTTAGAGTGTACCCTCAGTGAGAGGATAGGAAATATACACAAGATATATATACACAATAGCAAAAATATGCAGTATAGTCTTAGAAAACAGTGCAAACAATGTATAGTTACAATAGGATGCAATGGGGAAACATAGGGATAGGGGCAACACAAACCATATACTCCAAAAGTGGAATGCGAACCACGAATGGACCCCAAACCTATGTGACCTTGTAGAGGGTCGCTGGGACTATTAGAAAATAGTGAGAGTTAGCAAAATAACCCTCCCCAAGACCCTGAAAAGTGAGTGCAAAGTGCACTAAAGTTCCCCTAAGGACAAAGTAGTCGTGTTAGAGGAATAATGCAAGAAAGACACAAACCAGCAATGCAACAACTGTGGATTTCCAATCTAGGGTACCTGTGGAACAAGGGGACCAAGTCCAAAAGTCACAAGCAAGTCGGAGATGGGCAGATGCCCAGGAAATGCCAGCTGCGGGTGCAAAGAAGCTTTGACTGGACAGAAGAAGCTGAGGTTTCTGCAAGAACGAAAAGGGCTAGAGACTTCCCCTTTGGTGGACGGATCCCTCTCGCCTTGGAGAGTCGTGCAGAAGTGTTTTCCCGCCGGAAGGACGCCAACAAGCCTTGCTACACGCAAATCGTGCGTTTGGCGTTTTTGGACACTGCTGGGGCCCAGGAGGGACCAGGAGGTCGCAAATTGGACCTGCAGAGAGACGGGACGTCGAGCAAGACAAAGAGCCCTCACTGAAGCAGGTAGCACCCGGAGAAGTGCCAGAAACAGGCACTACGAGGATGCGTGAAACGGTGCTCGCCGAAGTTGCACAAAGGAGTCCCACGTCGCCGGAGACCAACTTAGAAAGTCGTGCAATGCAGGTTAGAATGCCGTGGACCCAGGCTTGGCTGTGCACGAAGGATTTCCGCCGGAAGTGCACAGGGGCCGGAGTAGCTGCAAAGTCGCGGTTCCCAGCAATGCAGCCCAGCGAGGTGAGGCAAGGACTTACCTCCACCAAACTTGGGCTGAAGAGTCACTGGACTGTGGGGGTCACTTGGACAGTGTCGCTGGATTCGAGGGACCTCGCTCGTCGTGCTGAGAGGAGACTCAAGGGACCGGTGATGCAGCTTTTTGGTGCCTGCGGTTGCAGGGGGAAGATTCCGTCGACCCACGGGAGATTTCTTCGGAGCTTCTGGTGCAGAGAGGAGGCAGGCTACCCCCACAGCATGCACAAGCAGGAAAACAGTCGAGAAGGCGGCAGGATCAGCGTTACAGAGTTGCAGTAGTCGTCTTTGCTACTATGTTGCAGGTTTGCAGGCTTCCAGCGCGGTCAGCGATAGTTTCCTTATCAGAAGGTGAAGAGAGAGATGCAGAGGAACTCGGCTGAGCTCATGCATTCGTTATCTAAAGTTTCCCCAGAGACAGAGACCCTAAATAGCCAGAAAAGAGGGTTTGGCTACCTAGGAGAGAGGAAAGGCTACTAACACCTGAAGGAGCCTATCAGCAGGAGTCTCTGACGTCACCTGGTGGCACTGGCCACTCAGAGCAGTCCAGTGTGCCAGCAGCACCTCTGTTTCCAAGATGGCAGAGGTCTGGAGCACACTGGAGGAGCTCTGGACACCTCCCAGGGGAGGTGCAGGTCAGGGGAGTGGTCACTCCCCTTTCCTTTGTCCAGTTTCGCGCCAGAGCAGGGGCTAAGGGGTCCCTGAACCGGTGTAGACTGGCTTATGCAGAATTGGGCACATCTGTACCCAACAAAGCATTTCCAGAGGCTGGGGCAGGCTACTCCTCCCCTGCCTTCACACCATTTTCCAAAGGGAGAGGGTGTCACACCCTCTCTCAGAGGAAGTTCTTTGTTCTGCCATCCTGGGCCAGGCCTGGCTGGACCCCAGGAGGACAGCTGCCTGTCTGAGGGGTTGGCAGCAGCAGCAGCTGCAGTGAAACCCCAGGAAGGGCAGTCTGGCAGTACCAGGGTCTGTGCTACAGACCACTGGGATCATGGAATTGTACCAATAATGCCAGGATGGCATAGAGGGGGCAATTCCATGATCATAGACATGTTACATGGCCATATTCGGAGTTACCATGGTGAAGCTACATATAGGTAGTGACCTATATGTAGTGCACGCGTGTAATGGTGTCCCCGCACTCACAAAGTTCAGTGAATTGGCTCTGAACAATGTGGGGGCACCTTGGCTAGTGCCAGGGTGCCCTCACACTAAGTAACTTTGCACCTAACCTTTACCAGGTAAAGGTTAGACATATAGGTGACTTATAAGTTACTTAAGTGCAGTGTGAAATGGCTGTGAAATAACGTGGACGTTATTTCACTCAGGCTGCAGTGGCAGGCCTGTGCAAGAATTGTCAGAGCTCCCTATGGGTGGCAAAAGAAATGCTGCAGCCCATAGGGATCTCCTGGAACCCCAATACCCTGGGTACCTCAGTATCATATACTAGGGAATTATAAGGGTGTTCCAGTAAGCCAATGTAAATTGGTAAAAATGGTCACTAGCCTGTCAGTGACAATTTGGAAAGAAATGAGAGAGCATAACCACTGAGGTTCTGATTAGCAGAGCCTCAGTGAGACAGTTAGTCACTACACAGGTAACACATTCAGGCACACTTATGAGCACTGGGGCCCTGGGTTACCAGGGTCCCAGTGACACATACAACTAAAACAACATATATACAGTGAAAAATGGGGGTAACATGCCAGGCAAGATGGTACTTTCCTACACAACCCCCCCCCCCCAAACGAAGGACAATAAGACTAGCCATTACCTGATGAGTCTTCATTGTCTAAGTGGAAATATCTGGAGAGTCCATCTGCATTGGAGTGGCTACTCCCAGGTCTATGTTCCACTGTATAGTCCATTCCCTGTAGGGATATGGACCACCTCAACAATTTAGGATTTTCACCTTTCATTTGTTTTAGCCAAAGTAGAGGTTTGTGGTCTGTCTGAACAATGAAGTGAGTGCCAAACAGGTATGGCCTCAACTTCTTCAGAGCCCAGACCACAGCAAAGGCCTCCCTCTCAATGGCAGACCAACGCTTTTCTCTAGGGGTCAACCTTCTACTAATAAAAGCAACAGGTTGATCCTGGCCCTCAGAATTAAGTTGTGATAGGACTGCCCCTACTCCTAATTCAGATGCATCAGTTTGGACATAGAATTTTTTAGAGTAACAAGGGCTTTTCAGGACAGGTGCAGAGCACATGGCCTGCTTCAGCTCCTCAAAAGCTTTCTGACAGCTTGCTGTCCATAATACCTTTTTAGGCATTTTCTTGGATGTGAGGTCATTAAGAGGGGCTGCAATGGAGCCATAGTTCTTAATGAACCTCCTGTAATACCCAGTGAGGCCTAGGAAGGCTCTCACCTGAGTCTGAGTGGTAGGGGGAACCCAATCAATAATAGTTTGGATTTTCCCCTGAAGTGGTGCAATCTGTTCCCCACCAACAAGGTGTCCCAGATAAACCACCTTACCCTGCCCTATCTGGCACTTTGAAGCCTTGATAGTGAGGCCTGCCTTTTGCAGGGCCTCCAAAACTTTCCATAGGTGGACCAGGTGATCATCCCAGCTGGAGCTAAAGACAGCTATATCGTCCAAATATGCTGCACTGAAAGCTTCCAGCCCTTGCAGGACTGTGTTCACCAACCTCTGAAAAGTGGCAGGTGCATTTTTCAAACCAAAAGGCATTACAGTAAACTGGTAATGTCCTCCAATGGTAGAAAATGCAGTCTTAGGTTTAGCATCTTCTGACAATTTGATCTGCCAATACCCTGCAGTCAAATCAAAAGTGCTTAGATACTTGGCAGATGCAAGTGTATCTATGAGCTCATCTGCCCTGGGTATAGGGTGAGCATCAGTTTTGGTTACCAAGTTGAGACCTCTATAGTCTACACAAAACCTCATTTCCTTCTTTCCATCTTTAGAATTGGGTTTTGGTACCAGTACCACAGGAGAAGCCCATGGACTGTCAGAGTGCTCAACCACTCCTAGTTCCAACATTTTCTGAACTTCTTGCTTTATGCAGTCCCTGACATGGTCAGGCTGCCTATAGATCTTACTTTTGACAGGTAAACTGTCTCCAGTATCTATAGTGTGCTCACACCAAGAAGTGGTGCCTGGCACAGTAGAGAAGAGTTCTGAAAATTGTCCTAGGAGATTTATGCAATTATCTTTCTGCTCAGCAGTAAGACAATCAGCCAAAACTACACCTTCCACAAGAGCATCTTGTTCTGTGGAAGAGAAGAGATCAGGTAGAGGATCACTGTCTTCTTCCTGTCCCTCATCTGTTGCCATGAGCAGGGTGAGATCAGCCCTGTCATAGTAGGGTTTCAAGCGGTTGACATGGAGCACCCTAAGGGGACTCCTGGCAGTGCCTAAGTCAACCAAGTAGGTGACTTCACCCTTCTTTTCAACAATTGTGTGGGGTCCACTCCATTTATCTTGGAGTGCTCTTGGGGCCACAGGCTCCAAGACCCACACTTTCTGCCCTGGTTGGTACTGAACCAAAACAGCCTTCTGATCATGCCATTGCTTCTGGAGCTCTTGGCTGGCCTGAAGGTTTTTACTGGCCTTTTTCATGTACTCAGCCATCCTTGATCTGAGGCCAAGTACATAATCCACAATATCCTGCTTAGGAGCTTTTAAAGGTTGTTCCCAACCCTCCTTTACAAGTGTGAGTGGACCCCTAACAGGGTGTCCAAAAAGAAGTTCAAAGGGGCTGAAGCCCACTCCTTTCTGGGGTACCTCCCTGTAGGCAAAAAGGAGGCATGGTAGAAGGATATCCCATCTCCTGCGGAGTTTTTCAGGGAGACCCATAATCATGCCTTTGAGAGTTTTATTAAATCTATCCACCAGTCCATTTGTTTGTGGATGATAGGGTGTTGTGAACTTGTACGTTACACCACACTCCTTCCACATGGCCTTTAAGTATGCAGACATGAAATTGCTTCCTCTGTCTGATACTACTTCCTTTGGGAAGCCCACCCTGGAAAATATTCCCAGGAGGGCCTTTGCCACTGCAGGTGCTGTAGTGGTCCTTAAAGGAATAGCTTCAGGATATCTTGTGGCATGGTCCACTACCACCAAGATAAATCTATTGCCTGAAGCAGTAGGAGGGTCAAGGGGGCCAACTATGTCAACCCCTACCCTTTCAAAGGGAACCCCAACCACAGGCAGTGGGATAAGGGGTGCCTTTGGAGTGCCACCTGTCTTGCCACTGGCTTGACAGGTTTCACAGGACTTGCAAAATTCTTTTGTGTCCTCAGACATCCTAGGCCAATGAAACAGGGGAACAAGCCTGTCCCAAGTTTTCATTTGTCCTAGATGCCCAGCTAAGGGAATGTCATGTGCCAGTGTTAGGAGGAACTTTCTGTACTCCTGAGGAATCACTAATCTCCTGGCAGCTCCAGGTTTAGGATCCCTATGCTCAGTGTACAAGAGGTTGTCCTCCCAGTAAACTCTGTGAGAGTCACTGACATCCCCATTAGCCTGTTTGACAGCTTGCTGTCTGAGACCCTCTAATGTGGGACAGGTTTGCTGTGCCACACTCAGCTCCTCTCTGGCAGGCCCCCCTTCACCCAAAAGCTCAGCAGTGTCTGCTTCCAGCTCCTCTGGTGTAGGTTCTGCACAGGGAGGGAATTCTTCTTCCTCAGAATTAGAATCCACTGTAGAGGGAGGGATAGTAGGAAGTGGTTTGCTTCTACTAGCCCTAGCTTTAGGGAGCACTTGGTCCATTGTTCCAGGATCCAAGCTTCCCTGTCCTTTTTGCTTTTTGGCCTGAGCCCTTGTCAAAGCAAAAATATGCCCTGGGATGCCCAGCATTGCTGCATGGGCCTCCAACTCCACATCTGACCAAGCTGATGTCTCCAAATCATTCCCTAATAGACAGTCTACAGGTAAATCTGAAGCTACCACAACTTTCTTTGGACCAGTTACCCCCCCCCAGTTGAGATTTACAACAGCCATGGGGTGGCTTTGTGTTATGTTGTGAGCATCGGTTACTTGGTACTGGTGTCCAAGTATGTGTTGTTCAGGGTGCACCAGTTTCTCAATCACCATTGTGACACTGGCACCTGTGTCCCTGTAGGCCTGGACCTCAACACCATTTATTAGGGTTAGTTGCTTGTACTTCTCCAAGTTATGGGGGCAAGCAACCAAAGTGGCTAAATCAATAGCCCCTTCAGAGACTAAAGTAGCCTCTGTGGTCTCCCTAATCAGACCAACCCCAACTAAATTACCAAAAGTGAGCCCAGCTACTCCCTTGGATTGGCTATTAGTAGGTTTGCTCCCACCACCACTGCTATTAGTAGGGACACTAGGTGTAGCAGTAGGGGTTGTAGTGGTAGGAGCTGTGGTGCCTTTCTTTGGACAACTGGGATCTGTTGTCCAATGGCCTTTTATTTTCCATAAATAGCACCATGGTTTCTTTTCCTTGTTCTGATTAAAGGAGGATTTGGACCCACCACCCCCACCAGAGTGTTTTTGTGGGCCTGATGAAGACTCATTTTTAGATTTGTCCCCACCCTTGTCAGAAGACTTACCATCCTTCTTTTTGTTGCCATCTTTGTCACCCCCTGTATGAACTTTTCTGTTCACTCTTGTTCTGACCCATTTGTCTGCCTTCTTTCCCAATTCTTGGGGAGAGGTCAGATCAGAGTCCACCAAGTACTGGTGCAACAAATCAGACACACAATTATTAAGAATATGCTCTCTCAGGATTAAGTTATACAGGCTGTCATAATCAGTAACTTTACTGCCATGTAACCACCCCTCCAAGGCCTTCACTGCCTGGTCAATGAAATCAACCCAGTCTTGTGAAGACTCCTTTTTGGTCTCTCTGAACTTTATCCTGTACTGTTCAGTGGTTAAGCCATAACCATCCAGGAGTGCATTCTAAAGAACTTGGAAATTATTAGCATCATTTTCTTTTACAGTAAGGAGCCTATCCCTACCTTTTCCACTAAATGATAGCCATAGGATAGCAGCCCACTGCTTTTGAGGGACATCCTGTACAGCACAGGCCCTCTCAAGTGCAGCAAACCACTTGTTAATGTCATCCCCCTCCTTATAAGGGGGAACTATCTTGTGCAGATTCCTGGAATCATGCTCTTTTGCAGGATGACTATGGGGAATACTGCTGCTGCCACCATGGGTATCTAAACCCAACTTCTGTCTTTCCTTCTCTAATTCTAAAGACTGTCTATCCAAATCCAGCTGTTGCTTCTTGAGCTTCAGTCTGGTTTGTTCCACTCTCAATCTATTGAGCTCCCTTTCTAACAATCTGTCATCAGGGTGGGTGGGAGGGACATTTCTAGATACAGAGGTATGATGGGAATGAACAGAAGGAGACCTGTCCCTTACAGAGGGCACCCTAACAGCTTGGCTAACAGTATAATGTGAGAGCACACCATCAGTATGGTGTGATTCAACCTCTGTACCAACTATGCTAGACTGTCTAGTAATGGGCAGGCTGAGAAGTTTCTTTCCTGAATCTTTTCCTGGGGGAGTCCCTGGATCAGATTGAGAACCATTAGCTACTTTTTCACCAGATTGGGCACTTATGGCCTTATCCTGTACTCTAAGCATGTTAATTAACAGTTCTAAGGAAGGATTCTTCCCTACACTCAAACCTCTCTCTATGCAGAGACTCCTTGCTCCTTTCCAGCTAAGGTGATCATATGCAAGTTTGGACAGTTCAACACTTTGGCCTGTGCCAGACATTTTTAGAGAGAGTTAAAGTGATAGAAAAAGTGAAGAAAGTTTTCAGAACTTTTTGGAAAGACAGAAAAAACTTTTAAAACTTTTAAGAACTTTTTGAAAGTTTTAGAAGTACTTTTCAGCACTTAGAAAAGAGTGAAAAGAGGAAATGCAAAACTTTTTGGCTATGTGTATATACACTGACCTTGTTTTGTATATTTTTCTCTTATGAAAAGTACAATGACAAGAGTGGTAAGTAGTCTCAAGCACTTATCCCACCACTGCACAACCAATGTAGGAGGCTGGACTGGCTTGTAGTGAGTACCAAGGGGTACTTGCACCTTGCACCAGGCCCAGTTATCCCTTATTAGTGTATAGGGTGTCTAGCAGCTTAGGCTGATAGATAATGGTAGCTTAGCAGAGCAGCTTAGGCTGAACTAGGAGACGTGTGAAGCTACTACAGTACCACTTAGTGTCATATGCACAATATCATAAGAAAACACAATACACAGTTATACTAAAAATAAAGGTACTTTATTTTTATGACAATATGCCAAAGTATCTTAGAGTGTACCCTCAGTGAGAGGATAGGAAATATACACAAGATATATATACACAATAGCAAAAATATGCAGTATAGTCTTAGAAAACAGTGCAAACAATGTATAGTTACAATAGGATGCAATGGGGAAACATAGGGATAGGGGCAACACAAACCATATACTCCAAAAGTGGAATGCGAACCACGAATGGACCCCAAACCTATGTGACCTTGTAGAGGGTCGCTGGGACTATTAGAAAATAGTGAGAGTTAGCAAAATAACCCTCCCCAAGACCCTGAAAAGTGAGTGCAAAGTGCACTAAAGTTCCCCTAAGGACAAAGTAGTCGTGTTAGAGGAATAATGCAAGAAAGACACAAACCAGCAATGCAACAACTGTGGATTTCCAATCTAGGGTACCTGTGGAACAAGGGGACCAAGTCCAAAAGTCACAAGCAAGTCGGAGATGGGCAGATGCCCAGGAAATGCCAGCTGCGGGTGCAAAGAAGCTTCGACTGGACAGAAGAAGCTGAGGTTTCTGCAGGAACGAAAAGGGCTAGAGACTTCCCCTTTGGTGGACGGATCCCTCTCGCCTTGGAGAGTCGTGCAGAAGTGTTTTCCCGCCGGAAGGATGCCAACAAGCCTTGCTACACGCAAATCGTGCGTTTGGCGTTTTTGGACGCTGCTGGGGCCCAGGAGGGACCAGGAGGTCGCAAATTGGACCTGCAGAGAGAGGGGACGTCGAGCAAGACAAAGAGCCCTCACTGAAGCAGGTAGCACCCGGAGAAGTGCCAGAAACAGGCACTACGAGGATGCGTGAAATGGTGCTCGCCGAAGTTGCACAAAGGAGTCCCACGTCGCCGGAGACCAACTTAGAAAGTCGTGCAATGCAGGTTAGAGTGCCGTGGACCCAGGCTTGGCTGTGCACGAAGGATTTCCGCCGGAAGTGCACAGGGGCCGGAGTAGCTGCAAAGTCGCGGTTCCCAGCAATGCAGCCCAGCGAGGTGAGGCAAGGACTTACCTCCACCAAACTTGGGCTGAAGAGTCACTGGACTGTGGGGGTCACTTGGACAGCATCGCTGGATTCGAGGGACCTCGCTCGTCGTGCTGAGAGGAGACCCAAGGGACCGGTGATGCAGCTTTTTGGTGCCTGCGGTTGCAGGGGGAAGATTCCGTCGACCCACGGGAGATTTCTTCGGAGCTTCTGGTGCAGAGAGGAGGCAGGCTACCCCCACAGCATGCACAAGCAGGAAAACAGTAGAGAAGGCGGCAGGATCAGCGTTACAGAGTTGCAGTAGTCGTCTTTGCTACTATGTTGCAGGTTTGCAGGCTTCCAGCACGGTCAGCGGTCGTTTCCTTATCAGAAGGTGAAGAGAGAGATGCAGAGGAACTCGGCTGAGCTCATGCATTCGTTATCTAAAGTTTCCCCAGAGACAGAGACCCTAAATAGCCAGAAAAGAGGGTTTGGCTACCTAGGAGAGAGGAAAGGCTACTAACACCTGAAGGAGCCTATCAGCAGGAGTCTCTGACGTCACCTGGTGGCACTGGCCACTCAGAGCAGTCCAGTGTGCCAGCAGCACCTCTGTTTCCAAGATGGCAGAGGTCTGGAGCACACTGGAGGAGCTCTGGACACCTCCCAGGGGAGGTGCAGGTCAGGGGAGTGGTCACTCCCCTTTCCTTTGTCCAGTTTCGCGCCAGAGCAGGGGCTAAGGGGTCCCTGAACCGGTGTAGACTGGCTTATGCAGAATTGGGCACATCTGTGCCCAACAAAGCATTTCCAGAGGCTGGGGGAGGCTACTCCTCCCCTGCCTTCACACCATTTTCCTAAGGGAGAGGGTGTCACACCCTCTCTCAGAGGAAGTTCTTTGTTCTGCCATCCTGGGCCAGGCCTGGCTGGACCCCAGGAGGGCAGCTGCCTGTCTGAGGGGTTGGCAGCAGCAGCAGCTGCAGTGAAACCCCAGGAAGGGCAGTCTGGCAGTACCAGGGTCTGTGCTACAGACCACTGGGATCATGGAATTGTACCAATAATGCCAGGATGGCATAGAGGGGGCAATTCCATGATCATAGACATGTTACATGGCCATATTCGGAGTTACCATGGTGAAGCTACATATAGGTAGTGACCTATATGTAGTGCACGCGTGTAATGGTGTCCCCGCACTCACAAAGTTCAGTGAATTGGCTCTGAACAATGTGGGGGCACCTTGGCTAGTGCCAGGGTGCCCTCACACTAAGTAACTTTGCACCTAACCTTTACCAGGTAAAGGTTAGACATATAGGTGACTTATAAGTTACTTAAGTGCAGTGTGAAATGGCTGTGAAATAACGTGGACGTTATTTCACTCAGGCTGCAGTGGCAGGCCTGTGCAAGAATTGTCAGAGCTCCCTATGGGTGGCAAAAGAAATGCTGCAGCCCATAGGGATCTCCTGGAACCCCAATACCCTGGGTACCTCAGTACCATATACTAGGGAATTATAAGGGTGTTCCAGTAAGCCAATGTAAATTGGTAAAAATGGTCACTAGCCTGTCAGTGACAATTTGGAAAGAAATGAGAGAGCATAACCACTGAGGTTCTGATTAGCAGAGCCTCAGTGAGACAGTTAGTCACTACACAGGTAACACATTCAGGCACACTTATGAGCACTGGGGCCCTGGGTTACCAGGGTCCCAGTGACACATACAACTAAAACAACATATATACAGTGAAAAATGGGGGTAACATGCCAGGCAAGATGGTACTTTCCTACAGCGCTGCCCTGCTGATTACAACCTTGTTCTCTGTCAGCCTTTTCATGGCAGTCTTACCGCCATGAAAAGGCTGGCAGAGAACAAGTGCGTGAGGCCACGGGGGCCCCTGCACTGCCCATACCCATGGGCAATTCAGGGGTCTCCCTGACCAGCACACTTGAAATACGCACTGTCTGCTGTGCAGACAGTGCGCATCTCAAGGGTGCTGGTGCACCCTGCATGTGGCAGTATTGCGCCAGCTCAATTATGAGCCGGGAACAATGCTGTTGCACCTTTCCCACTGGGCTGAAGGGTGGGAACCTTGGGAATGGGGCCGATGGTGAGACCACCAGCACTGTGGTGGTCTCCTCGTCGGGAGTATGGTGGTCAGATGCTGTGCTCTTTTACATTAATTACAACATTTCTTTTGTAGTTGTCCTTCCATACCATGCATTAGAATAATATTTTGCATATTTATAGTTTCTGTCAATGCACTTTCTTGGCTGTAGGTGTAGCCCAAATTAATTAGGCCCTGAGTACGAGTGCGGCGGTCCTGGGACCACAGTACCCTGGGTGCCAGGGTGGTGGTCGGACTGCAAAAGGCTGCCACAACCGCCTGGATCTTGGATCCTGCTGTGGAGGGAGTAGGGAAAGCAGTAGTCAATCGTGGCAGTGCTAATGCCAGCACTGCCGTGCTGATCACGACCTGCCTTTCCGCTGAGCTTTTCATCGTGGGGAGCCCACCATGAAAAGCTTTACGGAAAGGCAGGGAAGGGCCCCAGACAGGCCCCCGGGTGAATTTGCCCATTGGGCAGTGGGGCTGGGGGCACATGTTGTGCCCCCATATGCCTTCACTGTCAGTGCACACTGTTGCCATGCACAAAATTGTGCATGGCAACAGTGCACCTGAGGTGCATCTGGTGCCTCACTACAGCGGCTTGTGCTTCAGGCTTACTTTCTGAGCCAAAGCGTGCCACTTCAGAGACACAGCCGCACGCATTACCGTCAGCCCGGCAGTAGTGTTGCAAAATGGCGGTTGGGAGGCAGCCAGCTTAGTGGTATCCTTCCGACTGCCACATTGGCATTCCGGCGGTCGGACAGCCATAATCGTAATCAGGGCCTTAATAATTGCTTTCCTTTTTTGAGAAGTGATAAATTTGGCCCCGTTTGTCATTATGGGGGTCATTCTGACTCCCTCCGGCCGCGGTATCCGCAGGGCCGGCGGGAGCCGCCAGAATACCGCTGCACGGTCTCAAGACCGTCGCGGCTATTCTGGGTTTCCCGCTGGGCTGGCGGGCGACCGCCAGAAGGCCGCCCGCCAGCCCAGCGGGAAACACCCTTCCTCAAGGATGCCGGCTCCGAATGGAGCCGGCGGAGTGGAAGGGGTGCGACGGGTGCAGTTGCACCCGTCGCGATTTTCAGTGTCTGCATGTCAGACACTGAAAATCATGGTGGGGCCCTGTTATGGGGGTCCTGCAGTGCCCATGCCATTGGCATGGGCACTGCAGGGGCCCCCAGGGGCCCCACGACACCCCATACCGCCATCCTGTTCCTGGCAGCCAAAACCGCCAGGAACAGGATGGCGGTATGGGGGTCGGAATCCCCATGGCGGCGCAGCAAGCTGCGCCGCCATGGAGGATTCCCCAGGGCAGCGGAAAACCGGCGGTACACTGCCGGTTTTCCGTCAGAATGCCCTTGGGAGCACCGCCAGCCTGTTGGCGGTGCTCCCGCGGTCCCCGGCCCTGGTGGTCCATGACCGCCAGGGTCGGAATGACCGCCTATATCTGTAAACAGTTTAATAATATAAATATATGCTATAGTTTTACTTTTGCATGTTAGTTATTAATATATTTAAAAATGCAGTTACTTTTATTTTATTTACTTGTATGTTCTGTTGATGCTTTACACAGTTTTGCAGCTTTTCTTTTTAACTTGTTTTAATGTGGGGCAGGTGTTTGTTTTCCGTTGAAAGAGAAAAAAAGTTAGAGTTCTTTAAAATTGTATTTTTTTAGTTTGTCGAGGTTTATGTAGTTAGGTTTATTTTTGGTCGCTGTTTGGGTGATTTTAAAATGTATTTCTTATGTATATTTACTTTATCATATATTCGGGGTGCTTTGATATAGTTGAGATTTTCTAACAGTTTGTTGGTTTAGAAGTTCTTTTTTTCTTTTAGGAAGTCTGTGTAAAACCATAAGAGTTAAAGAATGTGTTACTATTTGCTTGTTAATTAATCTTTTCTAGATTACTTGAATATGTAGTTGTAGAGATGTATATTTTCATTTTTTAATTGTTTGTTGTGAGAATCTTGCAGTGTGTCATTTTTGGAGTTTTATTAGTGTGTTTTTCTATATTGTCTGATCGATTGCTTGAGTAATTGTATTGGTTAAAGTTGTTTATAGTGTTAGTTTATTGGTTGGTTTACTATAATTTGAATTTTTTTCATCAGATATATCCTTGTTTGGTAAACGCTAATTTAAGTTTTCTTTATGTAGTATTACATATAATTGTTTTTATTTCAATACAAATGTATTTATTTTTATATCGTATTTTATATTGTTGCTTGTTTTTAAATGTTTATAGGTAATAATAATGTTTTTGGTGTATTTATTGTATATGTTTTAAGTGTACTATTTTTGGAGGGTGATTGTTTAATTTTTGGGCGATGTAATATTTTAATTTAATTTTAGATGTTGATTTTAAGTTTAGGATTTATTTGAAGTAATTGGTTTATGTTACAATTGGTGTCTTGGTGTGTTTTTATGAATTTATTAGTTGTTATGACGATAATGTTGTAGTTGATATTGTGGCAACCAATATTTTTGTTATATCTTTATGGGTGATGATATTTGTGTAGCTGAAATTGTTATCAATATATGTAAAAATCTGTATTTTTGTCAATGACATTTGTGTGCTCCATATTAGTGATGTTTATAGTTATGTATATGGAGTCGATATTTTTGTTCTCAATATTAAATTTCTGATATTTATGTTTCTTAATATTTGTTAGATCAGTATTATGTCACGGATCTGGACGCATGTAATTCTTGGGATGGATACCTGGTAATTATAGAAAATATATTCTAGATGTCAATGACATTCTTACCATGCCAAACAATAGCTGCAGAACTGTTTATTTCACATTCTGCTACATTATTTTGTATCCATAAATAGGAACTAAGTGCTGCTTTTAAATTCAATGAATTAATTCATAGAAAAAAGATTAATTTTGAGTCACTAGATGGTAACGTTGATGCTTCAGTTCACCACCACGACCTTGTTTTGTGCCTCAAGCACTTTTATGAATACCAGCATCTTTAAACAGTGTAAAATAAACAGGATATTTGCTTCCATCAAGCTGCAGCCTTCCTTACAATAATTATCATAAAACATAACCTCTGGGGTGTGGCTAACATGGCGGCTGAGTTGCAGTGTCTCCTCGGACCTCCGCTGCTTCAATTTCTGACTGGGATGGTGATGGAATGCTGTGGGGCCCCCAACCTCACATTTGGCATGCTTAAGGTCAGCTGAAGGTGAGGAGAACTGAAGCAAACCTGCACAGAGTGCGGTCCCCTCCCCGGTGTCCTCTTTGACACAGCAGGTGAGAGCGGCCTGCGAACCCAATATGGTGACCACCATGATCCGGTGGCTGTGACTGCAATCCGAGTCTGACTCCAGGGCCGGGAGAGGACTCTGCACTCTTAACTTTTGGCTGGGAAGGTGCCAATGTCTATGATCGGAGTTGAGAAAAGTGGCACTGCCTGTTCCAAAGCCTGCCTCAGACTACAGCAGACCCGTGCAGAGGAGGAGGCGTAAAGTGGGAGAGACGGAGGCCTACTGGGTCCTAGTTAACCCTGATACAGAGGCACAAAGACTCTCTGCTGCCAAGTGAAACCAAAGTGAGCGGTCCCCACTTCTTATCAGCAAACTGGGCCGGGGGCCGCAGATACCACAGACAGTGATCTAGGGGCCACATTGTTGGGAACCACATGGCACTGATGAAGTCCTTGGCTTCAGCCGGCATAAAAAGGTGAGCGCACGGGAACTGGTGTGAACCGGCAAGGCCAGTCTCTCCCTTAACACTCTGTGAGCTGGTTACAACAGCACTGCTCGGCTCCTCTTGTGACCTGGCCCACCTGCACAGAGCTGGGAAACCCCAGCAGGGAGGCAGGGGAGCCCTCCACATGCAATAACTATTTTGAAAAACTCAGCATTAATCCCCAGACACGGAGGACCCTGCGAAGCACCTGTAACACAGATCACCCACCTGGGAGGACCATTGCGCTGCCCCACTGCTGTATCGTTCAACCAGCCCTACGCCTTAGCCGGATGGTACAGTGCTATACACAGTGCTGTACAATAAGCATTCACTCGAGGGTAGAACAATAACAGTGGTTCTGCACATTCATCTGGTTCGCTTACGCATGGAACCCAAATCGAGACTTTAATCACTAGAACAACTGAAGAGACACTGTGAACCCTGCATACCTCCTGTGCTTAGTGAAGGTTGATGCCCTCGGCGTAGGCACAGCATTGACACTGCATCATTAATTAAGGGAGCACCTTCTAACGTAGCGGACATCTTGTGCAAAGCGCAAATGAAGTCCTGAACCTTGCTGAACTCTGGCAATATCCACTGCAGCTGTTATGTCTGCCCACCTCCACCACAAAAAAGTAGCATCCCTTAAAGACATGTTCAGTAAACCCTCTGCAAAGAAAATGATCGAAGTGGTGATGGAGCAAGGCCAGCTACTCGACCCTCCTCGCCTGCGCCTACGCCTGTCAAGACTCAGGGGGAAGAGACACCAGTCACTTGGGCATTCTTGGAGAGATTCCGGCAGTCTCAGAAAGGACCTAGCAGCCTTGAAACATAACATAACAATGAAGGTTAAGGACATGAAGAAAGTGTTCGGTGAATTGGTCCAGAGAGTTAGCACTCTAGAGCACACAAGCGACATGCAAGTGATCATGCCAAGATGAGTAGGAGGAACACAGGTGCAAACTGTTTGAACTGATTGATAAAAATGTTGACCTCCTCTACAGACTGGATAGATCTTGAAAATAGATCCCAGTGCACCAACATCTGCATTAAAGGTATTCAACTACAAGTTGATTCGGGGAGACTTAAGGAGTATGTCACCCACCTTTTTTTCCATTTCACACCAGATCTTGCAGAAAATGACATCAATCTGTAAATTAGCAAAGGGATGCGCTATCATACTCACTCTGCTATCCCAACGGGGTACGTATGCCACCCCTAGAAAGCTAGATTGGTTACACAAACTGTGAAATCTTTTAGGAATGGAAAAACTAACAGCAGCTGCCACATACACACTGCCTCGATTTGGCAAAACATAGGGACCATGCACATGATTCCTATTTGATGAATTTCAGGAACTGACTTGCCCATTCTACATCCGGATACTCCAACTTACGTTGCCAACACACATAACTAGTTAATAAGGAGGAAAGATATCCCACTCCCGCCTCCACACATACACTGGGACCCTTCAGGGATTTTCTTCAACCTCTTAGATACTGTAGAGCCTCAGTTTCTTCTCTTTCCTCCCTCTTACTTCCCACTCCTCTCCCTCTCCATTTTCTTTGTAATTTTATTTAATTTGCCTCCCGCACTGGCCATTGGTTATAGGTAGGTGCGCTTTACAAAACTAATAAAAAAGTGATAATCCTAAAAATCAAAACCTCTTTCTTCCAGAGGAACAGCAAAAGAGTCATTGTAAAGTACCAGGAAAGGAAGTGATTTAAGGTGGTTTCCTTTAGCAGCAAAAACAATTAAGAAGCACTGTTAGGAGTCTTTTTAACTACGTCACCATAATGTTGCACATGATTGCGGTCTGAATCACTAGAATATGAATTCAAAAGTACACACAAGAGGCCTGACTCACAAACTGTACTTTGTAGTACGTTTTGTTGTACTTCAAAACATACTACAGTTTACAATTCACAAACTGTACAAAGTTTTTATGCCTCACCATTAGCAATGGGTATCTATGTGGGGGTTCACTGCTTCAACTGGGGATTTTTGCAGACGTAAGTATAGCTTTTAGTAATCAATGTGGGAGGGACACAGGGGAGTGGCTTGAAAAGGGGGCAGACTTACTACAAAAGGAGATGGGATTAGTGAGGATTAAAAGTGTTTTAGGGAGGTACAGACAAGGGGTTTAGGGAGAGACGTTACACCCCCAACTAAAAGACACACAAGCATAAGCCAATCACAAAACTCTGAGGATGTATACCCATAACTTACATTTTTGTAGTAAGTTTACACTTGGTGTTTGTGAACACCAAAAGTACAAACCTACTCCAAAGTGTAAATTTACTCAAAAGTGTAAGTGACGCTTGTGCATCTGGCCCAACCTGTCTGATAAGCATGCACAGGAGTTCTATTATACCATATTACTTATTTGTTTCTGGGATATTTAATGAACTGATTGAAAGAATATAATGCTTGGAAACTTGTGTGAAGAGACAATTATTTCTGATGATCAGCCCACACAAGATGGCCAACTTAAAATAGCCCCGCTCTGTTAGGGGACCCGACATATCACTGTGATCTGTTCCCCCTCGGACAAGCTATTCATCTGAGTGGAGGAAATGGCCTCCAGACCCCGTTTCGAACATCGTGGCCCTTCAAACAGGCTACCCCCGCTGGACAGACACGCCTAAAGCATGGAACCACAACCGGTATCCCCCACATGCCTGGTGCGCCTCTGGAGCTGAATTGGAGCTGCGTGAGGGACTCTGGCCTTGCTGGGACAAGGCTTGATCTACAGAGCCTTTTACCTATGGGAGCAGAACTCCAGAGACTGTCCAGGACTCATCACAGTCGTGTGGAGTTCAGAGAGCGACAAGGTTTTGCGTGGCCTGCGACGAAGCAGCGCACGCCCTCCGCAGTGTTTAACATGCCACACCGTGATAGTGGCTTCCCACAGGTGGCAGAATAAAGCACCCATAACTGAGACTGTGGTAGTTGCCTTGGAAGTAGAGTCAGGCACCACCGCGGGTACCCCTGTCCTGCACCTCATACTTGCCCAGGCACGTCATGCCATCTGTGGTTGCTGATATTTACTTTATGGTGGCACCCAAGCCGCAACGCGTGCTGAGGATCCTTGGTGCTACGACTACCCTTTTCTGCCTGCAGCACTCTTGCGGGACACTTGCTTCATGGGTTGGTGAAAGGGGGATGCACCTGTTCAGCCTTGACACACCTTTGGCCCCCTTGGACCCTATGTTCTTAGAACTGCATTAACAGCGGCACCCACCAGGATGCACGACGCGCAGTGTTCATACTGAGCACCCCAAATACAGCCTCTAACTGCTGATAGCACTAAACATCCCCCCTCCCCCTTTCAGCTGTAACCCTCAGGGGGTGTGGGGAAGATTCTGGGACCGTTTATAATTGCGCTGCATTACAAATGTCCTCACCACACCATGAAAGGACTCCGGTTGCTCATCCCCCCTTTGATGCCTCGCTGTTATGGGGAAGGCAGGTCCCACCATAGATATTGTTTCCCATGCAACAGAGGGCCCTTCCTGCAGAGCAGTGACAGGCACCCACCGTACTTAAGTGCTTACATCCGGCTTCTGAAAATTTTGCCTGGTGGTTGGACGGTCCTACTCCACTTCTCTCTATTTGCAGACTAGCCCCCCCAGACTGCATGTGCTGTCCTCTCCCCCCCAGATAACGACTGGGGCCTGAGGGGTTTGGTGGGTCCTGGGAGGAGCTCTTGCTCCACAGCAGCAGGCTACCCAGCGTCAATGAGAAGACCAACGTGCCCTACATATGGACTCCAGCCTGTGGTCTAGCACCTAAAGGGTCACAATCTAGACATAGGTCATAGAGGAGGCACAGTACCCCCCTGCCTGCACCAAAATGACAACACTAATGCTATGATGCTGGTCTCAGGACCAGAATCGCTCAGTACCTCAGTAGGATCAACTGATGTAAAATTGGACAAGAAGCTTGCTGCCATAACAGACACTAAACAAGAGCCATGTGGCAGGACTGACACAATAGCAGTGAAGATGGCCATACTTAGAGATAATCAATGGATGCTTACTGCGCAAGATGTCACTATTGAGAATGCCATCACTGACATTAAACCAGCACTCTCAGAGCTGGAAGCCACAGTCCAAACTCTCACTGCCAAGGTGTGAGAACTTG
This sequence comes from Pleurodeles waltl, assembly GCF_031143425.1. NCBI lineage: Eukaryota > Metazoa > Chordata > Amphibia > Caudata > Salamandridae > Pleurodeles > Pleurodeles waltl. The sequence continues at coordinate 488,517,441 of NC_090445.1, read as the reverse complement.
AGACCAGGGCAGAGGATTTAGAAGATAGGTTCTGAAGGGACCACATCCAGATAGTCGAGTTCCCTGAGGGTGTAGAGGGGCCATCCCCAGTGATGTTTTTTGAGGAATGGCTAACCCAAACAGTGGCTCCTGTCCAATTGTCCCCACACTTCCTACTGGAACGAGCTAACAGAGTTTCAGCCGCAAAACCACCAGTGGGTGCTCCGCCAACCAACAGTAGCAAGAGTAATGAACTACAGAGTCAAAGAGGCCAAACTGGGTCACCAGAGACACTGAACCCATTATCTTTGGGAATACACAAAGTTATATTTTCCCGAACTACACTATGGCGGTCCACCGCAAGAGTGGCTCATTCCTTGGTGTGAAATGGAAACTTCGACAAGCTGGCTACTCCGTAATTCTCACCGCAAAGCTAAAGCTCATGGCGAATGATACCGGCTACTTCTTCACAGAACCGTCGGGTGCCTGGGACTGGGTGGAACAGCGTTGCTTCGATGGCAGCCCCACTCCTTCATCTCCTGGGGCACCTAGAAACGATAGCCCCAGGAGGAGGGGCAAGAGCAACTTGCCCATAGACATATGGAACGGATGAGAAGCACCCCCACACCGCAGCAAGGAAAGGATGACCCAACACAGGCACTGTCCATGGCCACATCCTGGTGGGCAGAGAGGAGCTCCCCTCAATCAAAACACATTGATGAAATCCCATCTGAAGCAGGATCCTGCATCTCACACAGTAGCATGGAGTCTTTGGTGCATCCTGAGGTGACTCCTCAAATTGTGGACAGTTTGATATAAGAGCTCTGTTTCACTCTCGCTGCGTGTGAGCCAGCCAACTCACATGCCCATTTGCTACTAGTTGTGCCATTATGCATTTGCCTACTTCTACTCCCAATGGATGGGCTATGGCCCGGGCCCTAGCCGCTTACTCTCTGTCCCACACATACCCTAGAGCCTGGAAAGTCCCCTAGATTATACACCCCTCCCTCACAGCACATGCAAACGATAGCCAGCCTCCACACTAGAGCAGACATGGGTCCTCTTCCAGACATTGACATTTTCCCCCTTGTCCTTTGACCACCCCTCTCCCAACGGAATTCGACGACTGTGTATTATTTATGGCTGGCCACCGGTACCTCCTCCCCCTTTGAGTCTCTACAGAGACATAACTGACACCTGAGTATGCGAGAAGAAGTTCTCCCAAGATGGGACTGTTAGTGCACAGTTTGGGTAGATTCCCCGTTGGGATCTGCCATGCGATGGCAGTTGAGTGGGTTTTAGTTAGTTTCAGTTATGCAGACCACACAACCCAACAGGGATTAGCTAGGCATGGTGTTTTCGTTTAGGGCATGCAAACCATTGACACCTTAGCTGGCACCCCTTCCTTGATCAGAATGTTTGGCATTAATCAGTACCCTTACCCCGTTCTCCCCTGTTCCTCTATGTAGATCAACCATGTCCAGAATTATGGTACTACCTGGGAATGTGAGGGGTCTGATTACAGCACGCGAAAGGCACGTCATCCAACAGTACATCAGAAGGTGATGTGCGGGTAGAGATGCTACAGGAAACTCACACAGCAAAAGGAGAGGACACTTGCTGCAAATGTGCTGGTGGGGCAATATTGCTGCACCACTTACTCTAGCTTTGCTAGCGGTGCGCTTGTATGGATCCGGTTGGGAGTCCCATTTCGACATATGACAGTGGAGATAGATCTGCAGGAATGATATGTTCCAGTTGAGGGCCACCTTGACTGAAAAAACACACTCTTTTAGGTAGCATATAGGTACCCAACACAGTGCAATCAACATTTCTTGCACGCCTCACTGCTACACTGACTTGATGGGCACACATACCCTGGATCCTCGGAGTGATTTTAACACAGTCCTTGACTGACAGTTGGATAGATCATTTCCCCCACTACCATCCTCCCTAATGCAATAGGTGGCCACCTCCTTTGCACAGTGACTGGCACACTAGTCCTTGCACAATAGCTGGAGAGATCTATACACTGGGGCCAGAGAATACTCTCACTACTCAACCCCACACGAGCTGCCTGTGCACCTGGACCATAGCCTCTATCACACCACCTTACAGGTGCAGGTTACAGGGGCCGAATACTTGGGGAAAATCTTTTCTGACCACAACTCCTTGCAGGTTCATCTCAACTGGGACACACCTTGCCATCCTGTCCCCAAGTGGTGACTTCAACCAACCAGGTTGGGAGATCAGGCCTTTAGAGAAAGCACACAAGAAACCTTAACACACTACTTCATCGAAAACTGGGGTTCAGCCACTTCCAGCCTTGTTTAGTGGAAGGCATTGAACGTAGTAGTTAGTGGGCACAGTATAGGGACTGTGGTGGGGGTACGTGCTGATATTCAAAGAAATTTACTACAGGTCAAGATGTCTCTGGGAGCCCTAGCACGAGCTGATTGGTCAGATCCTTTGGCACCTGAGAGGCATGCCCGCCTGATAGAACACTTACGCTGTGGGGGCTTTTGTGCCTACCAGGCTGAAATGCACGCTGACAACAAGAAGTCAGGCTGACTCTGTAGCTCTACCCCCCCACCACCTATGACTATGCTCAGGGACACACCACTACATGTACTCACCACCCAATCGGATTTACACTCTGCCTTTGCTACACATTACTAGATAATCCCTCCATACAGTCAAACAGTCTTATATAGATGGCTTCTTCAGAGACATCGAACTTTCCTGCATCGACCCCCTGGGGAGAGAAGAACTGAATGCCCCATTGACCATCCAGGAGGTCAGGGCAGCCATCAAAAGCACCGCTACCCAGAAAACCCCAGGTCTTGATGGGCTTCCTGTCAAGTTTTACAAATTATATGAAACTTTCCTAGCCCCAAACCTGCTTGAGCTATATCAGACTGCTCTTGCGGAGGGTTGTCGCCCACCAACCCTGCACAAATCCCTGCTAGTGTCCTTGCCCAAGCAGAATAGGGATCCACTAGAGGCAACATCTTACCGTCCACTTTCAATTTTGCGAACGGTCTACAAGATACTCAGTAAAATCATAGCCATTCGGTTAAGGGAGCATCTGCCTCGCTGGTACATAAGGACCAAAATCAATCAATCAATCAGTCAGGAATTTGTAAAGCGCAGTACTCACCCATGAGGATCTCAAGGCACTGAGGAGGGGAGGTGGGAGAAGGGGGGAGGGTGCTGCTACTGCTTGAACAGCCAGGTCTTGAGAAGTTTCCTGAAGATAAAGAGGTCTTTGGTCTGGCGCAGGTGGGTGGGAAGAGTGTTCCACGTTTTGGCGGCGAGGTGCGAGAATGATCTACTGCCGGCTGTAGTGCTGCGGACGTGTGGGACGGTTGCGAGGGCGAGGTCGGCGGAGCATAGATAGCGGGTCGGGTGTAAAATGGCTCTGTTCCTGGGAGATCCACCACCTACAACATTTGGAGGCTCCACAGGGTTATGGAGGTAGCTTCGCTTCATTGGCCATATGCTGTCTACCTTGTGTTGGATCTTGAAAAAGCATTTGGCACAGTAGACTGGAACTACTTATTCACTGCGCTGGCCAGTTTCAGTTTTATTGGACGGTTTCTGAGGCATATCTGTCTCTTTTATACTTAACCAACGACCCGTGCAAAAACAGAACAACTAATATCACAGCCTCTCCCAGTGAGCTGGGCAACCTGACAGGGATGCCCACTTTCCTCACTCCGGTTTGCCCTGGCGATGGAGCCATAAGCCCACAGGCTGCCCAAGGTGGCTTGAGCTGGGGGATCCTATTGAATGATGAACTGTATATAGATCCTCATTACAACCCTGTCGGTCGGTGTTAAAGCAGCGGTAAGAACGCCAACAGGCCGGTGGAAAAAAAATGGGATTACGACCACGACTCCAACCGCCAACATAGACAGCCACTTTAACACTCCAACCCCCACGGTGGTACAGACAAACAGCATGGCGGACACCGCCAACAGTCAGACGGAAGACAATGTACCGCCCACACTATTATGAGGCCAATCCGCCTCCTTTTACGGGGTGTATTCAACGCGAACAAAAACACGGCGGAAACAGGACTTGGAAGGGGAAACACTCACCTCTACACAACCCATGAGGAACCAGGACTCTATGGAGCCTGAACTCCAAATACTCCCTGCAATTGTCTTCCTGCTCCTCTACCAGGAGCACGACTGACGGCGGCGACGACCACGGTGAGTACTGCACCTACAACACAGGGGAGGGGGAGGGAAAAGAGAGTGACACACACACGCAACATGCAACACCCCCACCCACAGTCTCACACACTACAACACACACACCAATACATGCTGAAACATTACATTTAAACCCCCCAACTCCCCCTGGAAGAACGCAATGACAAAAGGAAATGAGTTGAACGATTGTAATCATGTAAAATCCATTAAGCCAAAATTTATATACACTGTAAACAAATATGTACACCAAGATTTCAAGTCCAGGTACTGCACCAATATAGTCCGTGGACCACTGGGCCCAAAATGCATGGACGAGGCCCACACAAGATACTCGACTGAAACGGAGAGAACATTGCAGGGGCATCAGATCGAAGAAAAACAGGCACCTCAGGGGGAAGGGAAGGCGGGCACCTCAGCCGGATGAGTGCACGATGCCAGCTCCACGAGGCGGCTCCATGCCCATTGATGTATCCTGTGGAGTGAAAAGCCACAGTCTCTCAAATCTTTCCAGTGGGTGGTTTGCCCACTGCTTTATCCTGGGGAGTGCGAAGCCACAGTCTCTCAAGTCTTTCCAGTGGGTGGTTTGCCCACTGCTTTATCCTGGTGAGTGCAAAGCCACAGTCTCTCAAGTCTTTCCAGTGGGTGGTTTGCCCACTGCTTTATCCTGGGGAGTGCAAAGCCACAGTCTCTCAAGTGGATGCCTTTCTCCACTAGTTCTGGAGGGGGCTTTGTGCCCAGAGTACTTCATCCTGCCAAGGACTGAGGTAGTGGATGTGAATCTCCACTGGTTCTGGAGGGGGCTTTGTGCCCAGAGTGCTTCATCCTCTCAAGGACTGGAATTAGTGGATGTGAATCTCCACTTGTTCTGGAGGGGGCTTTGTGCCCAGAGTGCTTCATCCTGCCAAGGACTGGGGTAGTGAATGTATCTCTCCACTGGTTCTGTAGGGGGCTTTGTGCCCAGAGTGTTTCATCCTGCCAAGGACTCAAGTAGTGGATGTGAATCTCCACTGGTTCTGGAGGGGGCTTTGTGCCCAGAGTGCTTCATCCTGCCAAGGACTGAGGTAGTGGATGTGAATCTCCACTAGTTCTGGAGGGGGCTTTGTGCCCAGAGTGCTTCATCCTGCCAAGGACTGAGGTAGTGGATGTGAATCTCCACTGAGGGTGGGGCAACATGGAAGCTGCCCAAGCCCCTGGAACTGACGACCAGACTCGTATGAATGACCACTGGGGATGGCAGCCATGTCTGCGGTGGTGCCACTGGTTCAGGATGTGGTCTGTCCGCTGGCAGTGCTGGCGGCGGGCTCAGTAGCGGCGGTGCTTGCAGCGGTCATTGGGCAGCGGTGCTGTCAGTGGTGTCATGAGCAGCAGTGCTGGTGGGGGGCTCACTGACCTCAGTGCTGGCGGCGGTGTCATGAGCGGCGGTGCTGGTGGCGGGCTCACTGACTTCGGTGCTGGCGGCAGTGTCATGAGCGGCGTTGCTGGTGGCGGGCTCACTGACCTCTTTGCTGGCGGCGGTGTCTTGAGCGGGGTGTCATGAGCGGCAGTGCTGGTGGCGGGCTAACTGACCGCGGTGCTGCTGGAGGGCACAGTGTCTGCGGTGCTGGTGAAGGGCTCTGTATCTTGGGTGCTGGCGGCGGTGCCCGTGGCGGTTGGCGGTGACGTTGACTTGCCTTTCTTTTTCAAGCCCTTCCCCACCTTGGATGGTGGTGCAGCTGTCTTGCCACTCCCAACTGTTGTCTTGGCTGAGCCCTTGGTGGCAGGTGTTTTGGCCTTCTCCCTCTGGGATGTGGGCAACTTCTTCTGTTTTGGATGTGGGGGAATGTCTTTGGCCTCGCTCTTTGGGACACTGGCAGCCCTGCTGCTTGGCGCACTCCAGAAGCCGGTTACTGCTGGCACCACTGTGCCCGGTGATGTAGTGGCTGAGGTGCTGGGACCTGGAAAGGCGGGCCCTAGGGAACGGAAGGGGTGGGGGAGAGGTCAAGGGAAGAGGTCAAGGTTTGACAGGAAATGTTTTTTAGACACACTGTGATGGGTAGATGGAGGGAGTTTGGGAGTGGAGGAAGAGGTAGAGGTTGTAGGAGGTGTTCATTTGCTGACTTTGGGTGAAGGTGCATGGGCTGGAGGCTGTCGTGAGGTGGATGGTTGTTGGGTGGGTGTGTGACTGCGTTTGTGTACTTTGGGAGGAGGGCTCACAGACACACTGGGAGAGGACACAGGGGATGTGTGAATGGTAGTGGGGGTGGTGATTGCACATGAGCGGTGTGTGGTAATGGGCATGCTGGTGATGGAGGTAGTGGCTGAGTATGTAGTGCATGCAGGTGTGAGTGGAGACGTGACAGGGAGGGAGGAGGGAGACGTGGAAGAGGGGGACACAGTGGAGGCAGTGGATGTTGGTATGTCTGCATGGGTATGATGCTTGTGTGAGTGCCTGTGGGATGTGTGTTGCTTATGTTTGCCAGAGCTACCCTTGTGTGTTGAGGTGTGTGCATGCTGGTCTGATGGTGTGCTTGGGATAGGCTGAGGTACTGGGGGTTGGGTCTGGGTGGAGGAAGTTGGAGGGGGGAGGTTGGACACAGGGACAATGGCTGCCATCAGTGCTGAGGCCAGAGTCTGAAATGCTCGCTGTTGGGCTGCCTGACCAGAATGAATGCCCTCCAGGTATGCATTTGTCTGTTGCAACTGCCTCTCCACACCCTGGATGGCATTCAGAATGGCAGACTGCCCAACAGTGAGGGATCTCAGGAGGTCAATGGCCTCCTCACTGAGGGCAGCAGGGCTGACTGGGGCAGGGCCTGAGGTGCCTGGGGCGAAGAAGATGCCCACCCTCCTGGGTGAGCGGCCACGGGGCACATGCTGAGGGGCTGCTGGGAGGGCGGTGCTGGTAGGGGGGGGGGAGGCTCTACCTGTAGATGCGGGGGCACAGAGGGTCTCACCACCGCAAGGGACTCCCATCAGAGGAGGAGTCGGTGTCGCTGGTCTCTGCTCCAGTCCCCGCCGTGGAGCTCCCCTCGCCCTCCGTCCCACTGGTGAATTCTGACTCCATAGTCTCGCCCTCCAGGGCCATGTGGGATGCAGCTCCCTCCTGCTCCGGTGGCACAGCTCTTCCGCCTGATGATGCTAATGCACACAAGAACAGGGAGACCACAAAAAGGGGGGGAAAGAAAGTAGAAAGGCATGTTCAGTACATGCAATACCGCTACTTTTGGCGGACACTACAGACACAGCAGCCTTCTGCAGTACGCACTTAGAGTTCCCTAATTCCTCACAGGGCCATGGGGTACATGGCCTATGCCCGATTGCTGCACACATGGAAGTCACAGGAGCCTGACTAGGTGTAGATGGCTCTTACTACTGGTGGGGTTGGGGTGCCACTTAGCCTGCCTCACAAAGGTCCTTGCCTACAAAGCTCACCCCAGCCTAGGGGAACCCACAGCTCACTTCCCCCACCCAGACACCTCTAATGCGCGCAGAGTCAGATGGATGTGACTGTACTCACCCTCTTGTGGCTGCTGTGATGCCCTCAAGTGCCCATCCAACTCTGGATACGCCACCGCCAGGATCCGGAACATCAGTGGGGTCATGGTGTGACAGGCACCCCTCCCACGTTGGGAGGCTATCCCCAGCTGGGCCTCAGTCATCTTCTTGCTCCAGCGGCAAATGTCCTCCCATCTTTTACGGCAGTGGGTGCTCCGTCTGTGGTGGACCCCCAGGGCCCGGACGTCCTTGGCGATGGCATGCCAAATATCCTTCTTCTGGTGGGCACTGACCTACAGGAATAGTACAGGGGAAAAGGTACAACATTAACCGGCCGGACCGTCACAGTCATTGACCCACGTACCCACCCTTGCCCTGACACACATACACTCACCGTCGGATCATGCACGCCTCATCCACCCCCATCTCCCATCTACACCACTCCAAAAAGGCATTGCGCATACAGTATGCTCACAGTGTACTCACCTGTTTGTCTGGAGGACCGTAGAGTAGCGTGTACTGGGGAGGACCCCATCCACTAGTTTGTCCAACTCCTCCTATATGAAGGCAGGGGCCCTTTCCCCAGACACATGAGCTATTGTCGCTTCCAGACTGAAGTCACAGCAGCACTTGCAGTGTAGGTCCTCTCCTGTTGAAGATCAGGTATCAAGTGAGTGAACAGAGAGAAAATGCCGGTCACGTCCGTGGCGGTATGTACCGTCACCGCTGGCGTACATCGTCATTGGCTCCTGGGACCCATATGGTCCAATGTTAACCAATGCAGGATTGCGCCGCGGTCTTCGACCGCATACCGCGACGGTGTACAACGCCAGCGCAGTTACCTCATATCCCCTTATCCCACCTTACAGGTCAGGCAGCCACCATTTCAGGGAGCCACATGGCATTAAATTGAAATGCATCACACATATCTAGGCCTTGCATAAACACTAAGACAGGCGGATTGACAAAATGTGTGAAATAAAGTTGTTTTTTTAGTACCTCAGTGTTGGCTGACCCTCTGATCGCTGTTCTCATCCATAGAGCACGTCCGCTGGGGCAGGTGAGGAGATGGCGGCATCCTCCGGTGTACAGACCGCTGGTGGGCCTGTCGACAATGGAAGAGCGACATGTAATTGTGACCTACAGACTTGATCGTGCAACAATCCAGGAACTGTGTGCCCAGTTGGAGCCAGACCTGATGTCAGCGATCCGCCATCCCACAGGAATCCTCCCTCTGGTGCAGGTGCTGTCAGTACTCCAAAACTACAGTGGCCATAGCATCAGGGATGTCCCAGCCTATGTTCTCAAACGTGTTGTCCAGAGTATTGTCTGTCCTGCTGAGTGAACAGGTGTACAGAAACCGGAAGAGCTACCATTCTATGAATGTGCAGATGGTGTGTTTGGCAGACCAGTACATCTCCCATGTGAACGCCATGTTTCCTGGCTCAGTACATGACGCCTACATTCTGAGGAATAGCAGCATCCCTTATGTGATGGGCCAACTCCAGAGGCACTGTGTGTGGCTGTTAGGTGAGGAAAAGGACCCTATACAGTGTGAATAGTTTTCTGGGTCTGGGTTTGTCCCTAAGGGTTAGTGTGTATCTAACAGTTGTCCCTCGACATTTGCAGGTGACTCTGGCTACCCCAACCTGTCATGGCTACTGACCCCAGTGAGGAATCCCAGGACAAGGGCAGAGAAACGCTACAATGAGGCACATAGGCGAACTAGGAGGGTTATAGAGAGCACCTTCAGCCTCCTGAAGGCCAGGTTCTGGTGCCTCCATATGACAGGTGGTTCCCTACACTACTCACCAAAGAAGGTGTGCCAGATCATCGTGGCCTGCTGTATGCTGCACAACTTGGCTTTGCGACGACAGGTGCCTTTTCTGCAGGAGGATGGTCCAGAAGGAGGTCTTGCAGCAGCTGTGGAGCCTGTGGACAGTGAAGAAGAGCAGGCAGAAGAAGAGGACATAGACAGCAGAAACACCGTGATCCAGCAATACTTCCAGTGAGACACAGGTAAGAATACATCACTGCCTCCTACATCTGATAAAATTGTTCGACCTATCATCTGTCTGTCACTTTCACCCAGTGTATGGACCCTAATTTGTCACTTTTCCCTTTGATTTCACAGATGTGGGTCCCACTGTGTGACCTCTGCTATGTTACCTCATGGACTAGAGCTTTGTGGCATTGGTATGTTGACATTACGATGGACGTTGCTATTTCCCTCAATTATTGCAAATACACATTTGTGAAAGCACAGACTGACTCCAGCATGTTTTGTGATTCAAGGGTGTTTATTTCAGTGCTATATTGTGGATGGGGTTGTAAAATGGGCAGGGGTGATGGTGGAGGAATGTCCATGGCAGAGCCCAGTCTATTTGTCTCACAGGTGCATTGTCCAAAGGGGCATAGGAAGTGGAGTTAGGGCAGTTTAAGGATGGACAGGGTGACAAAGTGGGACAGTAGGATGACATTCAGGGTGGTCTCATTTCTTGGCGGGGGTCTTGGCATTGTTCTCTGTCTTTGTCCTGGATCTCAGGGACCGTTTGCGGGGTGGTTCTCCATCTGCAGGGGGTGGGGTGCTGGTGTCGTGGTCCTGTGGCGGTGCCTCCTGTCCACTAGCGCCGGCAGAGGTGGTGGGCAGTTCATAGGAGTGATCCCCATAGTTAATAAAAGTACCACCATATCAGACATTGAGTAACAACACTGTACATAGGTCACAGAATGCATACAAATTGCCATTGCACTTTTCAAGAGAATTCACAACATTGGTACGTATTTGGTGCGAACATGGTCTAGTTAGAGAAAATGATATAGTTCATCATCTAAATTCTTAACTTAATAATCCATTTTGCTTCATTCTTTCTTAAGTCAAGACTCCTATTTCCACCCCTGGGGTGTGCTGGAGTATGATGATTAATGCCCATGTACTTAATTAATGGGACTTCTGTACCCAAATGTCTTTTATTCATGTGTCGTACTATTGGTGAAGCCATATCATTATTTCTAAGAGCTCGAATGTGCTCCTGAATATGTTCTTTTAAGGGCGCGATGGTACTACCCACGTATATTTGACCACATTCACATTCCAATATATACACCACAAATTTGGTGTTACAATTAATGAAAGTTAGGATTTTTTGTTTATCACTACCATTGTAACTAAATTCTAAAGTTTTATGCAATGCCAAATTACACATATTGCAGTTACCACACTTATAGAAGTCAATCATTTTATCAGGGAGCCATGTGAGTTTATGCTCCCTTATAGGAGGTAAGAAACTTTTACAAACTTCATTTCTAATGGTTTTACCTCTTTTGTGAATCATTTTTGGCCTCTTCGGTAATATCTCTGCAAGTGTACAATCAGTCTCCAGTATGTTCCAATGTTTACATAGAATACAATATATGCTTTGGCTATTTTGACTATAAGCTGTACAAAAATGTACCGTCTTATGTGATGAGTTCTTTAGAGATTTTATATGTTGACCCAGCAGTGTGGTTCTGCTTATTTGATCAATCTTTTTTCTTGCTGTCCGTATGACATGTTTGGAATAACCTCTTTGTAAAAATATTTTTTCAAAATTGTCCAATTCAATATTGCATATGTTAGAATCACTGCAATTTCTTTTTAATCTAGTCATTTCCCCAAAGGGAATGGCTGAAATTTGACTCTTGGGATGGGCACTCTCGGCATGTAATAATGCATTACATGCTGTCAGTTTGCGATGAATTCTTGTCTGGATCTTATTGTCTTTGATAAATATATTCAAATCAAGAAAGCAAATACTGCTTTTACTATATTCATAGGTCATTTGTATATTAAAGGTGTTTATATTGATGTAATCATAGAAGTCCACTAACTGTTGTTCAGATCCAGTCCAAATCATTATTACATCATCAATATATCTCCCCCAGAAAAGGATGTTTTCAGTCAGAGCAAGGGGACACTCTTTCCAAATATGTATCGCCTCAAACAGACCCATATATGAGTTTGCATAGGATGGAGAAAACCGTGAGCCCATGGCTACTCCTTGTGCCTGTTTGAACCACTGCCCCTCGTGTACAAAAACATTATTCTCAAGTATGAATTCTATCATGCATAGTAGCATCTCAGTATGTTCATAATATGATGCCTATCTGCCAGAAAGAAAATGTCGCACCGCTTGTAAACCCTTGACTTTAGGCATACAGGTATACAAAGAGGATACATCTAATGTAACCCAGATCATTTCTGGTGTCCATGTAACATCCTCTAACTTTAGAAGGACATCCTTTGTATCCTGTAAATATGAGGGTATGTTCTTCACAAGGGGCTGTAGGTAGCTATCAATAAATTCAGAGAGCCTTTCAGTTGGTGCTCCTACTCCCCGTATAATGGGTCTGCCCGGTGGTGATGTCTCACTCTTATGTAATTTAGGCAGAACATACATACATGGTGATGTAGGATACAGATTGAACATACATTTAAATGATAAGTCAGAAATTAGGCCTTTATTCCGCCATAGTGATAACAATTTCTCTAAATTGTCAACAATTTCTTTCATGGGGTTAACTTGTAATCTTAAATATGCAACACTGTCTAATAGTTGTCTTTCAATTTCCTTAATGTAGTCCGTTCTATTCAAAATGACAATGTTGCCCCCCTTGTCGGCTTCCTTGATCACTATGCTATGATTATTGCCAAGTTCTTTCAAGGCCAGTCTCAGTGAGTTAAATTAAAGAATATGATGTGGGCCCTATATGAAGAATTCATATATAGGTTGTACTGTAACCAGGTCAGTATAAGAAACGGTAACCTTTGGGAATAACATACTGACTTATTGAAAGTTAAAGAAAATAATGTGGTTCTCTTCTTTTTTGGTAGTCCCAACGGGGAATGTGAGACTGAGGGCCATATGAATGACTAAGGTACTTATTTATAGAAATAGGGAGTATATCCACTGAGGTGATGAAATGACATGTAGGGCATTTCCTGCTTTAACGATTTTTGGCTTTTCTTTACTTCATACTCTTTGCTTGGTCTATTTTCTCAAAGAATACTTACATTTTCTCCTGCTTGAATATCTGGCTGTATTCACGGTGATCAATTAATTAATCATTTTTTAATAATATTTCATAATTTTTGACAACAGATACCTAGTGTTGGTTCTCTTTGCACAGTTTTAATTGTCACTTCACACCTTTGGTGATTGGAGGTGATTTTAATGAGTTTTTATATTAACATTTGATATATTTTTGTAATTGTTATATGTGTCTTTGTAATTTAATGTTTTTTATTACAATTTATCAGCCTTGAAGAAGTCCGGTTTGGATGAAAGACGTGTCGGGTGGTGTTCTATGCTCATCATATTTATTGTATTATTGTTTGTTATGTATTATTTTCATTATATGTGTTGTCTTTAATAAAGGTTTGTATGTATTTAAAATAATTTTTCTGTATATTATGATAAGAAAACCAACACCATTGCAGTCAATTCATAATACGATTTTGAAAACAATGGGAAATTCCTAATATTGTATTTAAGACATAACTGGTCTTTGAATTGTTTATATAGTTGATTACTTTGTGTACTCCACTAATTTTTTTCCTTCTGTCATATCCCAAGATCCACCTTCCATGCCCTACATTTGGCTCTTGGCATCTTCAAATGGAACAAAGGCAGGAAAAGAGTAGCATTACATAAACTGCAGCTATGAACACGAATATTTGGCAGTGTAATTACAATGGCCGGCACGATGGCTAGCAGGGCGGCAAACAGACAAAATAGGCTCCATACCAGGGACTAAGGTGAAAGCAATAATAGACACAGCACTGCTCCCCCAGACACACAACAGTTAAAAGCATGGCTTATGCTTTGTGGCGGGTATCACACCATACTCACTGGAAATACGCCTAGACACCATCACGCATTTCTGCATACACATTGGACGGGAGGGTGTTAGAGCATGGGCTGAAGCAGGAGTGGAAACCATTGGTGACCGTTTCAATGACGGAACACTGATACTGTTTGGCCGATTACAAGAGGAACATAATCTCCCGGAAGGGCACTTCTTTAGCGTATGTGACACTGATAGCTGAGTTACGCCACTTGTTGCATATAACGGATATGGAGCCTGAACACCACCCATTGGTGCATACCCTCCACATAATGGGCAGCGGTCACCGACTTGTCACATGGCTCGCCACGGCACTGGGGTATAATCCCTGCGATCCCTTATTAGCAACAGGGAGATGCTGGGAAGGAGATTCGGAGTGAGAGTTTACAGCAAAAGAGTGGGACAAAGCGCTCCAATACCCGTCGAAACACTCACGAAAAACCAAAATTCAATACATTCAGCACAATATACTACATAGAGCATATCTCACCCCAGTAAATCTGCACAAAATGTATGGTTCGTCCCCTCACTGCCCCAGATGTAGGGCACTGAACGCTGATATGGCCCATATGTTTTGGCCATGTCCTGTAGTGCAACTAGATGGGAAGAGGACACAAATGTTCTTTCTGAAATAGCAGAGCGCACTGACAATCGCACCATGGAGGGAGTTTTGTTAGGTCTTTACAAGAAGCGGAAACAGATAAAGCAAACAATAGGTTGATTGATCTGGGACTCCTCATAGCCAAGCGCTCTATAGTGATGGGCTGGAAAGCAAAGCACCATTCCCCCCATGCAGCACAGCGCACGCTAACCTTGAAATGGGGCAGGGCGGAATCTTTTGCACTGTGCCGCGAGGAGGTTCGAGGGTTCCCCTAGCAGTGCCCTGCTGCAAGACTTACAGGTATACCAGGACATGCTGACGACCTGAGAAACGGTTACCCTACCCACCGACTTACACTGCCAAAGAGCAACTGGTATGTGCCCCATCCTCCCCAGCGGAAGCCCCCCTCTGACAATCAAGTTGCTGCCCATGTCGGGGGAGGGATGAGGCCTGTCACAAAGGGCTGTGTTATAACCCATGTACTGTGTGCCCAGCCGACAATACCAACCATATCGTAACACTGTTTCCTATTTAACTGTCATGCCGTGACCTGTAGTTAGAATTTTTTCTTTTACCATGTTGTTATCAAACCTTCGACTCCGAACGCAAGCCCCAGCCTCCATTTACTGGAGAGTGTAAGTAAATGTTGTTAATTTAATGTGGTGAACTACATGATACATGTAACATTATGTCAAAATAAAAAACACATGGTTAAAACAAAAAGACAATTATTTCTCATTTCCTCATTTAATTAATAATTCATGAACATTCATAAAGCCCTTTTAGTAAAAAAAAGCTTTTTAATAATGTTTTTATTAATGTAAATGGATTATTTATTAAATTGAGGATCAGCTGTGTGTATTTATATTTGAACATTTGTGATTCAGCCCCTTGTTGTCCTGTCTCTGATCGTAGGTAGGAGAGTATTTTAGAAAGAGCGCACACTGTTGCTTCTGTAATCTGAACAACAATAACGAACAACACTGTAACAATAAGGTTTAAATGTCCAGCTAAGAGTTGTGAATACAACAGCACTTTTAAAAATAACTTGTATGTTTGCAGTAGAAACAGTTCAAATTGGAAGTAAGCAAATCACAATGCTACTTGATTTCAACTATAAACTTTATCGGACATTAGTGTGTTTGGATCACAATAAGAGTTTGTGAATATGTAATGCATGCCTATGTTAGGAATACTGATACATGCAATCAACCTTTTGGTTCTAATGCAAGAATGGTATTTGCAAAATGGAGTACCGCCCAGAAAGGACACCCAAACCCTTGCTTCTCACTCCTACTCCTCCCTTTGAGAGACTGCACATATGTTTTCACCAGGGAAGACAGCTGACCAGAAGCCATACATGCAGAGGCTCCGGCTATCCCAAACTTCTCTTTGAAGGGGGAAACTAATCTGAGTCTGATTGGCTAGCCCTTTGAGCCTGTGGAAAGCACTGGACAGTAATAGGGCTTATTTTCTTGACAACTGCCCACCTTTGTGTATATAAATTGGAGCTGCGGTCCTGAGGACCCCTTGTTGCAGAACTGTATCCAAAGTGAGATTCCTTAATGATTCTTCCAACGCACAGTGTGGACTACCTCTTGACCTGGGGAAGATAGCGAAGTCGATACCTATGAGCCTAAATAAACGATTTATGGATCAACATCCAGAAGAGGGTCTTTTCTTCATTACAGTTTGAAGGCGTATGTGTGTATATATATATATATATATATATATATATATATATATATATATATATATATATATATATATATATAACCTAGTGGTGGTTGCCACTAGGTAGTTATAGTTAGGACCTAGTTCCTATTAAAAAAAAGTTTTTTGTTTTGCTAATAACTTTGGCCCCGTTTGATGAATCTTCACCAAATTTTCCAAGAAAATAAGACACTCACTTCAGCATCTCTCTGAGAAACATTCGGGGTGAGCCATGAAAAAGGAATGGAGAAAAAGGGGGTCCCAAAATGCGGTTCCTCCTTTCATTTTTTCACAGGGATTTTGAACAGCTGGATGGAATTGCACCAAATGTGGCAGAAAGGTAACTCTTGATCAAGGAAGCACCCTGTTTGTCATTTGGTGTAAATCCATTCAGTAGTTTTTGAGAAATTGAAGAAAATCCAAATTTGTATCTACATGGACGCGAAAGCTTCGCAAACCCTCCTAATCTCATGCTGAGATCTGATTGACTGACAACACTTTAACAAGGAAGTGTTGGCAGCCATCTTGGGACTCGGCTTCAGCTGTGTCCCAGAAAAAACATCAACAAAACCCAAAGGGGCCAGGGTAGGGAGACCTTTACACCTTAGTTCTGGGGCTGGGGTCCCAAAGGGACCCTCCCAGAGCTAAAAAGCCTTTTGTTGTTTCTTAATTTTCACCACAAGTCACAACGGATCCGTGGGCTCCCGTGCTTGACAATGCTGAAGCCCCCAGATAGGCCAAGTCCCAGGGGCATTGCCATTTTAATGTAGGGGGCCAGCCCCGGGGACCGCCACCTCCTGGTGGCATTCCAACCAAGTGTATTACAATGTTCTCACCAGGCTGACCAGTCGGAACATTGTATTACGTGTTCTCTCTGGGCTGAGCAGAGCAGACAGTGTGTATTCCGAGGGTGTTGGCAGGGGGACCCCTTCACTACCCATGCCATAGGCATGGGCCCCTGGCACTGGCTTTCTGCTAGCCTTTTTTCGGCAGGGTCCCTGCAATGAAAAGGCTGGCAGAAAGAGGGGCTGTAATCACCCAGGCGGTGCTGAGTTCAGGACCACACTGGCTGGTTATAAGCCTGACGGCCGTCATGCAGTCAGAAACCATGCTCCGAGTGGGGACGGCGGTCCCCTGCCAGGTCCGCACGCCAGGATTATAATTGGGCAGTCAGACTGCCCTGAGTGCGGCAGTCCAACCATCAACGCAAGTCCATGCGGCCTGGGGAGGCAGGCCGAGTGGCCCCCCCCACAAAAAATGAAGGGGGTCATTACGAGTTTGGCGTTTTTTTTTGGAAGACCACCGCAGTAGTTCCCGCCAAAAGACTGCCATGTTGGCGGTAATCAGACCGCTGTATTAAGAGTTACACTGTGAAGTCCACCAAAAAACTGCCAAATTTCAGAAACCGCCAGGGCACTGGAGGACGTAAAAGAGGAGGTCCCATCACCAGCACCAGCAGCCTGACAAAAATCCTACCATCATAATACGGTCCACAAATCGTGACAGTGGTTCTTCCATGGCGGAAAACCATTGGCGGTGCAAACCATGGTGGTCTCAACTAACCTCACACTTTACACAACACCACATTGAATAGTTTGAATATCCCACACCTGACACACATCCACACACTCTACACATCTACACACTCCACTGTATAACACACCCCTATATAAACCACAATCCAGTGCAACCAGTATGCGACACACAGCCACAGAGGAGATATAACCCTCACAGATTTACCATAACAACTGTTGCTACCTCCACACATTTCAACATGCATATATCACACACCTGCACAGCATAGACAACACACAATTAACTTTCATACACAGCACACAACTGTCAACCACTCACATCACAGCACCTACACTTCATCACTTACTTCTGATACAATTTTCCACTATTTGAGCACTACCTCACCGTCTTTTCCACCACTACCATGTTCCCACAAAAAATGAGTTGAGAGTCATGGTGGACGAAATTGTCAGGGTAGAGCCACACCTGTTTGGAGCACAGGTGCAGCAAACATCAATAACCAGGAAAATGGAGTTGTGGCAAAGAATAGTTGACAATGTAACCCATCCCGAAAGTTCCACTGTGAAACAATATACGGCAATGACAGCAACGCAATGGCCCACTCCCAACTATCATTACAAACAAGCCACAGCTACAGCCGATAGCCCCATTAAACAGTCCTTAGAAAAACAATGCCAAGAATAGAAATGACTCACCTGGAGTGGAAATATAGATTCCAAAGTGAATGCACATGCAGTGCATCATGATAGAAGTCAATGTCAATTGCTTACTACCATACTGTGTCCCTACTATGACACTATAGTGGATTGTGCAGCTTTTTGTGCAATGTATCATGCCAGACACGTCACTAGGCAACAAAGGTTAATACCCATGTCAATAGTCAGACAACATAAGAGGGTATCAGCAGTCTGATAACTATCAATATGGGGTAACATCTTTGAGCATGGTATATGGTTTCGAAATTTCAGTCTCATATTGTACTAAGTGAGATTTTCCAGCAGCTATCACTGTCATTTCTGGGGATCATGTTAAGGCACTGTGTGCATCTCACACATCTTCACTAATACTCAAACTAATAATGACTCATCTGGCCCTTCTACATCTGTGGTTGCTAGTGGAATGGAGGCCCTGACAGGAGAAGGACATGCTCCAGACACCCCACCCTGTGTAGCAGAGGAACCCCCTGCAAATGTGGACGTCCACCCAGACATCCAAGAGGAGCAGATGCCAAGACCAAACCCACTGCCATGAAGTGAATCTCTCCTGATTTGTTCCCCTTGTGTGCCATAGATACACCCTGTTCACTGTTCTGAAACCTAAATCCATTTTCCTATGGTACAAGTACACTGGACTTGCATTTCCAAAGGGTGTGGCAGCTACCCTGATGTTTTCAGCCACCACGACAGAACCCTTCACTGTTTGCTTTCTGCCTTTTCTTTTTTAATTCACACATATTGTTTTGCACTCCCCAATAAATACAACTTAAACACAGGTTTTGTTTAAGTGTCATTTATCAACCATGTACAACTCTATTATCATTATGTCTTACTGTATTGTACAACCTTTGTTATGGATATCACACGTGTACCGTATCACCAGAGTCCCCTGTAAGGAATAGTAACAACAACACAAACATATATCTTGGATATGCACATTTGTGGTAGCATGAGATAAACTTAGCAAACACACGTCAATTGTGACTTACCAACCAGCGCGGCTCTCTCTGGCTAGATTTGTGTCATCAGCAGTGGGATATTGCTGTTCCAATAGATGAAGGAATCATGGACTGTTCCAGGATACTTTGCACAGACTTGTGAAATGTACTGGTCTGCCAAACACACCACTTGGACATTGATTGAGTGGTAGTTTTCCTGTATACCTGTTCATTGGCACTGGGGGAACCAAGGCTACATGTGTGCCATCTATGGCTTCAACCACATGTGGAATATGTCCCGAAGCATAAAACTCTACCTTCACATAGGCCAATTCCATACGTTGGGGAAACCTGATGTAGCTGTCCTGGTGTTTCAACAATGCAGACAGTACAGCCTTCAAAACCAGACTGAACATTAGCTAAGACGTCCCTGCTGTTAGGGCCACTGCATTCTGAAAGGATCCAGTGGCCAGGAAGTGTAGCACTGACATGCCTTTAACGAATGGAGGTAGCTATTGGGATTGCGAATGGCAGGCATCAGATCTGTCTCCAACTGATTACAGAGATCCATGATTGTATGCCTATTCAGGTGATAGATCCGTATTATGTGTTTTTCCTCCATGGTATCCAGGTCTACTAGTGGGCAGTACACTGGTCGTTGTCTTCCTCTCCTGATGCCCGGGTAACTATATGAGAAAAATCTGGATTGTAGGTAATTTTTAAATATATATTTTTAAATAGAAGTCACACATACCTTCATTTGATGTCAGATACAACATATTACATTAGACATACATTATATTGCTATGCATCCAGTGACAGTCCTCTTGGTTCACATTCCATGAATTCTCTGATGTACTATACAAGCATATCTATCTGTAACTGTCAGTGTTTGATACTCCAAACTAGGCTACATGTGAAACATATTTGTTGCACCTATATTCCATTGTCGTCACACATAGGATGTTAGGAATAGGTTATTATTTCCATTACCACCAATTCCTCTGTAACCCAGCTTTTACTACTCACATGCACAATTAGACTACTAAACATGAAGGCAACACTTTTAATAATTTGCATAATATAGATATTCATCAAGGAAGCTGATTTATAATTACCTCAAAATGGCAGCTGCCTGACCTACTGTACTGGATATAAGGAAGTGACCTAACTCTGCCGGTGGATGTTGTCATGGCGGTAGGCGGTTACAACCGCAGTGCATATTGCCATTGGAACACATTGCTACCTTTGGCGGACCTGGGCCAATAGCAATGTCCGCTGGTGGTGACGGTCATGTACGTAGTGGATGTGACTGCCATTTTCTGTTGTAATGGTCACTTGACTCCTGATACTGCTGCCATCAAGACCTCTGCTACCTGACCTGCTGTATACGGCCTCTGGGAGGTATCATGCCACATCCTGCAGGTGATAGGGCCCCAGCCTTCACTCCGTATGAGCTGGACAAGCTTGTGGATGAGGTCCTGCCCTTGTATGAACAGCTATATGGTGCACCAGAGGAGCAGGTGAGTCCAATGGTATACCAATGTGTGAAAGGTGGAGTGTATGATGGTGTACATGAAATGGGAGGTAGTAAGGGAATGGGCAGTCATGTCTGGGTGTATGGAAATGTGTACATGTGCATAGGCAGATATGCAGTAGTGATACATGGTAGCTAGTGTGTAAGCTTACGTTGTTTATACACAACATAGATTGCAGCATGTACAACAATAATGGTGTGAGAAATGTTCATAGAGACATACCATGTTATGGATAATCATGTGGCCTGGAAGGGTATGTTTGCCAGCTTACTTTGACTGAAGTTTTCTGACCACTTGTGTTTGGATGGTGCATGTAGACATAACTTCCTCCTTTTGTCTGTGTCATCCATGCAGGTCAATGCCCATCAAAAGAAGGGACTCTGGTGTGCCATCGCCAAGCAAGTGCGTACCCTGGGGGTCCACAGCTGGTGGAGCACCCACTGTAGGAAGCAGTGGAAGGACCTGAGATACTGGGCCCAGAAGTACGCAGAGGCCCAGCTGGGGATGTCCTCCCAAGAAGGGAGGGGTGCCTGTCAGACCTTGACCCCCATAATGGCCTGCATTTTGTTGTTGGCATACCCTGAGTTGGATGGACGTTTGAGGGCAGCTCAGCAGCCACAAGGCAGTAAGTACTGACTACATACATATACATCCCTATGCCAATTCAGTGTACAATGTGTGAGTATTGAAGCAGTGACAATGTGGTAAGTGCTAAAGGAAAATGGTCCCCTAGGTATATATAGGTGTAGGTGTACACGTTATAACATTTACATACAGATATGGAGCTTTAGTGTGTATGGGGACATTAGACACACCAAAGTGAACCATATTGTATTGAAGCATGTGGTAATGCACATGCGGCAGTGTCATATGTGTACCACTATACTGCTCTATATATTACCTGCTGGGTCATCCGTCCCACCTACTGATCCATACTCCAGGTATCCTGTTGGTGAGTTGCTCAGGTCTTTGGTCTCTGTCCATTCCTATGGCACTGGATCTAGCTCTATGTGCAAAATAGGGTCTGGCAGGTGAGTAACAGGCCAATTAATCATGAGTTGTGGACTAGATGTAAAGTTCATGTGAGGGTATGTTCTCAATCTGAAATTTCAAGTCATACTTGCTACACTTATTCTGAGATGTGAGGAGATGTCCCCATTGTTAAGTGAGGACTGTGCCTTAGAAAACCTTGATGTATAATCAGGGTGGAGATCCTACATGCTGAATACCATAGTGGTATGTCAACATTCCTAGTGCAAGACATGTCATAGAAATGTAAGTTCAGACTTTTTGTCCCATTTTCGTGGTAATTTTAAGGTAAGTGCTTTGCCAGCTATTCCCTTAGCCAATGTATTGTGGGCATGCTACATAGGGCAGGACATCTCTTAAATGGTACAATATACCATGTGTTTGACTATATCATGTGTACATTGGTAATCCTGCCATTTCAAGATTTATGATTCAACTTTGGCATACTTACTATAGCTATTCTGAATCTCTATAGATGGATGTTAGTATAGCTAAGCTCTATTTGCACTGACTTCATTGTATTGTTGGCTTTGGTGTTGACATTCACTTGTTGGTGGAATGGTAGATGTCGTCAGTCAAGTTGCTGCACTCTAGTTGTATGTCTTAATCATGGTCACTTAAAAGTTTGTTTCTGTCAGTGTAACTTTAGTCCAAAGATGTTAGGTTACTCATGCCTGAAGTTCTGATAATCATGTCATTTGGATAATGTTAATGCGAGTTTGATGATCATCAGTATTATAAGAACTGTATGTGGCCTTCATGCACATGACAGGTGTCCATTGTATTGAAGGTGTTGTCATGGTTCCTGGGGGTGTCTGTGGGTGAATCCTGTGTGCTGTGTAGGCCCCTATTGCTGTACTTGACTTTGTTTACAATGTGATCATTGCTAATATGAGTAGGTCCACAAAGTGAGTATCAACCTTAGAAAAAACACTATTAATACATGTGTTGTTAAAATGCATATGAAATCTATTATACCGCTACTTTGGATATGCCAAGTGGAGTAGGTGCATATGTGTTTTTTGCATTTGTGAATGTCATGGACACAGTTACAAGTTATGAATATGATTGCTAAGCAACAGTCTGTGTTGTAATTGGAATGTGATGAGGTAACTTTCATAGGACATGACATATGTTAATGGACTGAGCAAGTGTAGATTTGGAGTATGTATGAATGTGATATCACAGTCAACACTAATTCCCATTGATGGATCATAGTTTCACAGTGATGCTGTGTATAGGAACACACTTTTAATGTTGGCAATTCATCTTGTGCTGGTTTGTTATAGCTGTACTGATAGGATGGCGATGTAGTGTTTAGATAGTTGGCTTATGTTAAGTGACATTCTTGTCATTGGGTAGTGAAATTCTGTTGTTGTGACATGATGTTGGCTCAAAATGGTTCCTACCTGGTGGTGTTTTACACATAGATGTGATGTTACTGTTGTGTATAGTGTAATGCATGTGTATATAAAGAATGTGATGACCCTACCTCTCTCTCTGTTTCTCAGCATCAGCAGGTGAAGGAGATGTGGCACAGCCGAGTGGGGAAGCTGCTGGCCACGGGGCCCAAAGTCATGATATCACCGACACTGGTGACCCAGTGGCCCAGAGGGCAAGGGAAGTGCAGCGGGGAGACAGGATCCTATTCTTCATCTCCAGTATCCTCCTCCAGTGGAGACTCCCTGGCGGACCCATCTGGGGCCACCCCAGCAGCATCTAAGTCAGCCACCCCCTTACTACTACCAACCTCCCTGTAGCTCCCCACCCAGTTGGCTGTGCTGCTCACCCAAGAGGATGGGCATCTCCTTTGCCACAAGCACCTCTGCCCCTGCATCTGTCAGCCCTGCTACCCTCAGTGAGGAGGCTATTGACCTCCTGAGGTCCATCTCTGTGGGTCAGTCGACCATTATCAATGCCATCCAGGGACTGGCAACTCAGATACAACAGAGTAATGCATTCCTGGAGGGCATTCACAGTGCACTGACTGGCCTACAGAGATTCCTTCAGGCTCTGGCCTCCACACTGACGCCAGCCAGTCGCCCTTTGTCTCCCATCCCCCTCCACCTTCCTCTTCCCAAACTGACTCAGCCGAAGCACACAGGCAGACTGGCATGCATCCACCTCAACACCCAAGGGTAGCTCAGAAAAACACAAGCACCACAAGACACACTACCGGCATGCACATAAGCAATATAGCCCTGCAAATACAGCAACAGTCACTACCTGCCCCAACACCCCCTCCACCCCAGCATCACTGACAGCACACCTGACACACTGCAGACACTACACCAACATTCACAGATCCAGCCACCACACCAATCCTACCCACAGACACCAGCACAGCAGACCCTCAGACATCCACCCCAGTCACTACACCGGCAGACATCACAACCACAGGGCCTCCTACATGCATCACATCCACCATACCTGCAGTCACAACCCCAATAGACACTCAACCACCCACCGCAGCATCCCCCAGCACCTCCACCCCTCAATCCAAAACACATAAACACCCTCACACACCCACCCAACAGACTCCTACCACCCTCAAGCATACCTCCCACACACACACACACACACACACACACACCCACAACACCCACACCGACACATCAGACAACCACTCCCTCACTCTCCACTCCCAACCCCCTCTTCTGAGGACCATCCCAGTGTGTCTAAAAAAGTGTTCCTTTCATGTTTTGACTTTTTACCCTACTTGTCTTCTCCCTGTGAGACCCCTAAATGCTCTGCTTCCCTGCATATGCCCGTCCCTTCCACCTCCAAGGCCTCCCCTACCCCTCTGCAAGTACCCATGCTCCTCCCCCCGCCATGAAGTCTACCCCTCCCAAGAGAACCCAACCATTCCGAAGCCTAAACCTAAACCCCTCTCCCAAACCCAAAGGACGCCCTCCAAAGCCTAAGCCCAAACCCTCCCCTGTCTCCCAAACCTCGATAATCCCTGATGTGACTACCTGCCCTCTTGATGCCCCTACCTGTGGAGGTTACATGGCAGTCAGGAGTCAAGTTTGGGGCACACAGATGAGCATCAAGTGCATGTTGCACTATTTCCATTTGGACTGGCCTATGGCGTTGGACGTTTTCATATTTATTTTCACTTTTAATACATAATTGGACCAACCAGTTGATTGGTTTCGACATTACCTATTTGTCCTGCATTTCTTTTCTTAGGGCGTATTTGGGAATTGCTGACATTGTGTGTGAGTATTTGTGTGTAAGCGGTGCTTGTGCTACCAGTTTTGTCTGGGCAGCATATGAGGTTGTATGCAGTGCATTTGCCCCCCAGTGATAAGTGTGTGTTCTGTGATGGCCGTGAGTATGTTGAGGACATGTTGTTGTCATGGTTTTGAGTGATGTTTGTGTTGACATGAGTTTGTTCCATATTGTGTGGCTTTGTGTGCTTTGAAAGGGGGCATGTGATTGTTTGGTTCATGGTATATCAGATATGTTGTGAGGTGTGTTTGCTGTGAATGTTGAATGCTGCATTGTATGGTTGTGTGATTATGTGTGTTTGTTCCCTGTTGGTGGTATGTTGTTTTGTATGTGCGACTTGTTACTGGGTAGTGTCTATTGTGGGTGCTTGCCAATGCATTGATGGTGTTGCGGTTGTGGTGTTATAGTGACGTTTTGTGGTGTTGTGTGTGACTGTGCCAGTGCTGTGTTTCCGGGAGTAGGTGTGTTTTTTTGACGTGTGTGTGATAGCCATAGTGTGTGCACTGTGTATGTGGCTGTATGTGAGTGTGCGTGTCAGTGTCAGGTTACGTGTGTGTGTCGCCCTCACCCCCCATTCCTGATTGGTATGTTGTGTGAGCGTCCGAACTATGGCAATTAACAACAGTGACAGGTTAGTGTGTGTACTCATGGTTGCTGTTGTTGTCTTCTGTGTTGAGTCCGGAGTCTTTGGGCGAGTAGGAGCAGTGAGATGACGTGAAGTTCTGGTCCCATGACGGCTCCCCACATGTATGGCTTCCTGAAGGTGAGTGTCTCCTTTTATGCAGTTGGTCTCTGCCTGAGTTTCTGTGGTGGTGCGACCACAGCGGAAAACTCAGCGGTGTGCAACCTCGTAATCTGTCCAGCGGAAACATGGTCTCTGCCGGCCTGCAGGTGGCTACCGTTGTGACGGTGCCACTCTGGCTATATTCTCTACTGAATACCACCAATGTCATAATTTGGCGGTCTTCTCTGCCAGCCTGCTGGCGGTCAGACGGGCACCACCACCAACATGGCTGTTCTGAGACTGCTAAACTGGTAATGAGGCCCTAAATGTTTTAGCCGTCCCCTGGGGGTGGGATCCCTGGGCCAGAGATTGGCCGGGGGGCTATACGGAGTTTGGTTGGTATAGGAGCTGGCCGCAGTTAAGGGCCACAGACCAGGCCCTGCGGCCATCACCCACTGTGCAGGGCCGTTGGCCGTGTGCAGCGCAGGGCTGGGTAGTTATAGGGGTTGGCTGCAGGGCCCAGCTACAGGTCAGTCCCTGTAGCCAGCCCCTATGGAGTTGGGTTGTTAAAGGGGTTGACTGCAGGGCTTGGCAGCAGGCTAGGCTCTGTGCCAAGTGCCGCAGTGCACAATGGTAATGAAAATTACTTTATGTTAAAAAAAACATAGAAATTCACTAAAAAAAACAAAGGTTACAGGGACATTAAAGTTAGGAAATATAATTTTAAAAAACATAGAAAGAAACATAGAAATTCACTTAAAAAACTAAAGGTTACAGGGATGTTGTAGTTAGGCTCACATTTTAAACGTACCAAATAATAGAAATTCACCTGTTAGAGTTATCTCAACTAACTATGGGCCATATGTACGAACACTTTTTCCCATAGACACAGAATGGGTAAAAACCTTTGCTACATCTGGCCCTATAACTCGTACCCTAAGGTAACTATAACTTGCACCCTCACCATGTTCTGCTAATTAACCCTCAAATTACGGCACTCATGACATCTTTGATAACATCATTGATAATATCAATGTCATATTTGCAGTAAAAATTCCAACGAAAAAACTGTGCATGAGGCATGTGCGAGTTTTAGTTATCTTAGGGCACAAGTAATATTTACTTCAGATAACTCTAACTATAACAGGTGAATTTCTATGATTTGGTACGTTTAACATGTGAGCCTAACTATAACATCCCTGTAACCCTTGTTTTTTTAAATGAATATATATAACACAAGTGATTTAAACAGATAATAATGTAGTTTAAGGAGCGGGATGCAAGGGATACGGGGTAAGGTAATGAGTAACTGTATTACTACTCAGGTATCAACTGTGATACTTGAGTGTTAAATATGTAAAAAATATCAATATATTAATATTTTTTAAATATTTGATATAAATTAATTAAATACAAAAATAAAGTTTTAGGTGTGGGATGAAAGAGATATGAGGTAGTGTGTGTAGAAGTGTAATAATACTTGGGGAACAACTGTGATACCTGAGTATTCAATGTGTAATCAATTTAATAATAATTCAAATGTTTTTAAAATAATTTATGCAAATTAATTTAAAAATATCCTAATAAAGTTTTAGGAGCTGGAAGTAGGGTTATGGGATAATCGATGTGGAATTGTATTAATACTCAGGTATCAGCTTAGATGCTTGAGTATTAAAAATGTATTACATTTTTTTAATAATTTATGTAAATTAATCTAAAAGTATGATAATAAAGTTTTAGGAGCAGGATGCTAGGGATATAGGGATAATGGGTTGGGGACATCTCTTAATAATCAGATATCAACTGTGATACATACGTATTCATTTTAAAATTATTCAAAGATAGTTACAAAAAAGTATTTTGGATTAAAAATGTAAACTTACATATACAAGGATATACAAAGTTTTTAAAAGCATTACAACAGGAAACGTTTTTTGGGAAAAAACTAAAGTACTAAAGTAAATTTTTAATCATTTGATTACAAATTTAAAAAACACACCAAGATTGTGTTATACATTTATTAATATAATTATTTTTATTAAAAGATCAATGCAATAAAAAATAATTTATGTTTTTTTAATATAACACACATTTTTACATAAGGTTGAACATATATAATTACAATATGAAAACATTTTTCCATGGCTTCAATGGAAGAAATTGTCTTTTTTTATTTTTTATTTTTCCAGCTTGATGTAAACAGTTCAGCATCTGTTTCCACAGTCGGTAGACCATTGCTGTCAAGATTGGAAGCAAGGAAGAGACTGTGGTCATGTGGGAATTTAATTGAATTTATTTTTTGAGACACATTGGTGACACAATTTATTGTAAGGAGTGATGGAGATTTATTAAAAAATATACACTATTTGAGTTTCAAATCCTACTTGAATTTAAATCAATATTTTAAGTTTGTGCGCCTTTTATTATCGTTTGTCAGTTTTGCTAGAATAAGACTATTTTCAAAGAAAAAATTCTGGATTATTGAATTGTTTTTCTGTTTCACTATTCATTTCATTTTGGAAAATGCATACGTTTTTACTCTTTGTTTTTATTTTATAAAACAAAAATGATTTTCGGGTATTTTGATTTTTGGATTGCCTTACTTGTGGATTGTAAAAAAATGCAACATGAATTTTTTTAATGGGTTGTATGGATTTGTGATGAACTCTTTGGTCTGTTGGATTACTGGAGACTATTGGTGAAAGGTTTCTTAAAACAATCCCTAAAACTTAAAGAAAGAAGACAACTACAGTTTTTTTTTTAAATTTCAAAACCTATTTCAAAATTTCAAAAAATCAATTCAATTTGTTTAGATATTTAAACCAAGAGAGTAATTTTAGAGGGTATTACTTGGTGTAAAATGTATGCAATATTGCCAAGGTAGTCTGATACCCCATCAATGGAAATTAGAGATTTTTTTGCCAATAGTCTTACTGACATCTCTTTATTTTTTTATATCTGAGGATTCAGACTACCTCACAATGACTGTGCCACTCTCATTTCCTGGAAACATTGTTCTTTTTCATAATTTCCTGGAAATTTTAGCAGTTGTGGTTAGTTTTTCCTATTGAGTTTTTGAAAGAATTATGCCAACCCTCCTCGTTTTTGCACCTCCTTCTAAGCAGTATAGTTGCACCATTCAATAGGAAATCTTTGTTTCTTTCTGTGACCAGACCTGCTTGGGTGGCCAATCCATGCATCTTCCAAGTAATTTAAAAGTGGAGCCAATTTTTCCGTGTTTTGTGAAAAATATTTTCATGTATAATTGAAGAGTGGAAGTGTAAATTAAGGGCCTAATTACGAGTCTTGCGGTCCTAGGACAGCGAGACCTGCAGTGGCGGTGAGACTGCTCCTGCTATGGTGGTCCAACTGCCACATTATGACCCTGGTGGTCCAACTGCCAGGACCCTGGCATGAGCAGTGCAGGGGTTCCCCGCCCAGCACCCTCATAATTCGCACTGTCTGTGTGCAGACATTGAGCATTACAAGGGTGCTGGTGCCCCCAGAGGGTGGCAGCAATGCCACCGGCTTGATTACGAGCTAGCGACAATGCTGCTGCTGCTTTCCTGCTGTGCTGATGGGCACATCAGCCCAGCAGGAAAATCATAATGTGGTGGCCAATCTGTCAGGAGTTTGGCGGACAGGTGTTCCCATCAGCCAAACTTGTAATCAGGACCTAAATGCTACTAGTGGGCCTACAGCGCAGATTGCGCCACCTACAGAAGTAGCCTTTCAAACATGTCTCAGGCCTGCTACTACAGGGTCTGCGTGTGCAGTTTACTGTCACATGACTTGGCAAGTCAAACTACTTGCCAAGGCCTAAACTCCCTTTTTGCTACACCTAAGTCACCTCTAAGGTAGCCCCTAGATAGCCCTATGGACAGGGTGCTGTGTATGTAAAAGGTAGGACAGATATCTTTATGTACTACTTGGCCTAGTAGAAACAAACAGCCTTTTTAGTTTCTCACTACTGTGAATGGTGCTCCTCTCATAGGACTGCATTGGAAATGTCCTGACATCTGTCTAAGTGGTATCTTCTGACCTATGAGGAATGGCATGGGCATATTTAGTATGTTTGGAATGGTACTGAGAAATTGTGCTCATTGGTGTAGGTGGATTTTTTATTACCATGGTAGAAATGCCAGTTTGAGAAAGTGGGAATTTCACTGTGCTTATAACTCTAGTGCTTTTGCAGCCTGACTCCAATCCACGTCTGGGGCAGAGTGGCAGCTCCACTTGGTGCATACTCTCCAGACAGCCATAACACAGGAAGGGATGAGTGTGACAGAAGGGGCATCTGCATGTTGATAGTCTTCCTGGGCTGGGGAGAGGGAGGGTCGTTCACACCTTAAATGTGAATAGGCTGTGTGCTGCCCTCACACAATGGACTGATTACCCCCTATTAATGTCTGGAGACAGGGCTGGGTTGAAAGGGTGTTGTGCTTGACTTTAATGGACTCCTTTATAGTTACCATCCTGAACAAAGGCATTTTTGAGTATAAGTAGAAGGGGCTTGTCCCCTGATTTTTAGAGCACTTTTGGAACCCTTCCCCAAGAGCCGCAGTGGCAGATGCGCCGCGCGCCCACGGCTGCTGCCCTTAGTTTCTCCACACGAGAGGGGGACCCAGGAGAAAGATTCCCCCATGGGGCATTATGAAGTGTTGCCCCCCTTAAACACATACTTTGGGGAGCAGTTGTTGGTCTTTTGCTTGTAGGGTAACCTGGAAAAATTTCCCTAGAGTGAGGCGAGGCCGCTCCAATGCATAACGACTTGTTCGCAGAGATTCCCATATTTACCATAAGAGGCACGCATCTGACGGAGTGTGGCCTGTACCAAATACCCTCCAGTAGGAGCGCAGAAGCACTGTGGCCTTCACCTTGGAGACGTTAATGGTGATTCCTGTAATCAATGCATTTTCCCCTTGGATTTTGGGCCCTCACTATATATGCCGTATTCATTATTTCATTATTGCCTTGCT
This sequence comes from Pleurodeles waltl, assembly GCF_031143425.1. Classification (NCBI taxonomy): domain Eukaryota; kingdom Metazoa; phylum Chordata; class Amphibia; order Caudata; family Salamandridae; genus Pleurodeles; species Pleurodeles waltl. The sequence goes on along the minus strand of NC_090445.1, from coordinate 488,486,874 downwards.
AAGATAGTGGGCATATTTGAGGATACGCAATTCACGCATAGGGAGAGTTTGGTTTCTAGGGTTTTACATGACATAGGCAACGTGGGAATGTTTCTTATTTTCCATTCATGATAATGATGGTCTGACAAGTGCCTGTTTGGTACAGTATTACTGATGTATGTCATTGTTAGAAATGGGGTTTCTAGTTGCCAGTCATTATACACCTTGTCCAAGTAGGGACCATCACTCTAGTCAGGGTAAGGGAGATACACAGCTCAGATAACCCCTGCTCACCCCATTGGTAGCTTGGCACAAGTAGTCCGGCTTATCTCAGAGGCAATCTGTAAAGCTTTGTACCAACACACAGTAACAGTGAAAACACCCCAAAAGGACTCCACACCAGTTTTGAAAAATAGCCAATATTTATCTAAATCAAACTAGACCAAAATGGCAAAAATCTTACATACACAAGCAAAGCTATGAATTTTTAATGTAAAAAGAGTCTTAATCCATAGAAATCAATGGATGTGTTGTTTTAATACAAAGTACCTGCTATGCGTGAAAATAAAACCACATGGGTGTGCGTGCCTTGGAAAAGCAAACAATGCATCGATTCGTTAGTCGCAAGTGAGGCCATGCTTTGATTCTTTCTCCGCCGAGTAAGTGATGCGTTGGTTTCCGGAGCAGCAGCCTTAGGTCTGTGTAGTGCCGCTCGGCTCCGGTGCTTGGATTTTCACTGTGGTTTTGCCAGCTTCTCCATCCAGGAGCTCAGGTTCTGGAGGTGCCATCACTTGGCAAGTCAGGAGGTCTCTGCAAGAGAGCCCAGGTGCTGGCAGATGAACAGATGAAGTCTTTGATGTCCCTGAGACTTTTTATCAGGAGGCAAGCTCAGTCCAAGCCCTTGGAGAATCTCTACATGCAGGATACACAGCAAAGTCCAGTCTTTGTCCTCTTTAAGGCAGAAGCAGCAACTGAAGGCCAAACCAGCAAAGGGGCAGTACTCCTCCTCCAGCTCTTCAACTCTTCTCCTTGGCAGAGGTTCCTCTTGATCCAGAAGTGTTCTAAAAATATGGGGTTTTGGGTCCACTACTTATACCCATTTCTGCCTTTGAAGTAGGCAAACTTCAAAGGAAAGTCTCTGTTGTTCACAAGATCCTAGCTTACCCAGGCCTGGCCCCAGACACGCTCTGGGGGTTGGAGACTGCATTGTGTGAGGAAAGTCCTAGCCCTTTCAGGTACAGCTGTCAGCACCTCCCTCCCCACTCTATCCCAGAAAAACTCATCAGGATATGCAGGACAAACCTCAGCTCCCTTTGTGTCACTGTCTAGAGGTAATTCACAAACAGCCCAACTATCAGTCTGACCCAGATGTGGATTTCACAGGCAGGCAGAGGCGCAGAATGCTTAAGCAAGAATATGGACACTTTCTAAAAGTGGAATTTTCAAACTGACAATCTAAAAACCATCTCTACCAAAAGATATTTTTTTAAATTGCTAGTTCAGAGACACCAAACTTCGTATCTCCTTCTGCTCCCAGTGGGAAACTACAATTCAAAGATATTCAAAGACAGTCCCTATGTTAACCCAGGGGAGAGATAGGCCTTGCAATAGTGAAAAACGAATTTGGCAGTATTTCACTATCAGGACATGTAAAACAAACCATGGGGCTACCTAGGGCCTACCCTAGGGGTGACTTACATGTAGTAAAATGGAAGGTCTGTGCCTGGCAAGTTGTTACACTTGCCAGGTCGATTTGGCAGTACAAGACTACACACACAGACACTGCAGTATCAGGTCTGAGACATGTTTACAGGGCTACTCATGTGGGCGCCACAATCAGTGCTACAGGTACACTAGTAGCATTTGATTTATAGGCCCTTTGCACCTTTAGTGCACTTTACTAGGGACCTACTAGTAAACCAAATATGTCAATCATAGATGACCAATCATAATCACAATTTATACAGGGAGTACTTGCTATTTATCACTGGTCAGCAGTTCCAAGAGTACCAAAAACCAGAAAAAGCAAAGTCCAGCACACAGACAAAAATAAAGGAAGTAGCGGCAATAAGACAAGGAAAACCACGCCAAGGATGCCAGGTCTAACAGTCATCTTAGTCTAATGATCTATTATGAAATACAGTATATTTTTATAAAACCTGCTGTAGAATCTCTTTAGTGGTGTATTTATTGTGTCACTGGGGTATGTGTGTTGTGCAAGCTCTTTATACATGACCTCTGACTCTGTGCCAAGCTAACAGGGGGTGAGCACAGGTTTTCTTTGGTGTGTAACTTGCTCGCCCTGACTAGAGAGGTGCGTTCTGCCTGGCTGAGGTGCACACCCTAGCCAACTAGAAACTCCATTTCTTGGTCATAATAGAAATGAAAAAATGGTAAGGTTTGTTGAGAATGTTTTTAAATTGCACTGTTGATACTAAGGAAATTAAATCTTTGTTAGTTTTATGTTCTCACAAAAAGTGGCTATTATTGTACATTTATATTTTATGTGAGCAATTTAACCTGTTGATTTGTTCCTTGTTCTTTTGTTGTCAGGGTGCTGTAGATGGTATTCTTGGATATTTAGAGGGTATTCTTGAATTGTTAGAGGTCTGTTGTGGTCTTTGGTTTTTGTAGTGTATCTAAGGTTACAAAGAACTTTTTAAAATATTTTGTGTTTTTTATGCCTTTATGAACTGTATGTATTTACTATTGACTTTTAAATTGCTCTCATTTATTTTGGTGCTTTTCTTTTGATATGGCTCAATGATTTTAGGGTCTTTTTTTGGTTTCTAGAACTTTTATTCTCTTTCATAGTTTTGTTGTTTGCTTTTATGTTCTTAACTACCTTTCCACAGTCCAGCAGCTTCCTTGACGTAACATTGGCAGATTTGGAATGGTAAATCTGCCCGGAGTCACTGTCCAGCACCTTCCCTGAAGTTAGGACTTGCAGAGTTAGAATAGTTAATTTGCCCCCAGCCACAGTCCAGCACTTTCCCTGAGGTAAGCACTTGGTGGAGTTCGAATAGTTAATCTACCCCTCAGCCACTGTCCAGCACCTTCCCTGAAGTGGCGTTAGAATGGTAAATCTGCCCACCATCCACTATCTAGCACCTTCTCTGAGGTAAGCACTTGGTGAAATTGGAAGAGTAAATTTTCCTCCAGCAAGAGTTCAGCACCTTCCCTGAGGTAAGCTTCTGGCAGAGTTAGAATAGTAAATATGCCCCCTCAGTCACTGTCCAGCACCTTCTCTGAGGTAAGCACTTGGTGGAGTTAAAATAGCTAGGCCCTCATTACAATCCTGGCGGTCGGTGATAAAGCGGCGGTAATGCCACCAACAGGCCGACGGTAAAAAAAATGGAATTTTGAGCACAGCAGAAATCGCCAACACAGACAGCCACTTTAACACTCCGACCACCACATGCAGTAGGAACAAGCATCCCGGCGGTAACCGCCAACAGCCAGGTGAAATACAATGTACCGCCCACTGTATTATGAGAGGCCAATCTGCCACCTTTTCCGGGGCAGTACCAATGCCATCAAAAGCACAGCAGAAACAGTACACAGAAGGGAAACAACTCACCTTTCGACACTCAAGGAAGAACCAAGTTGCCATGGAGTCTGGCAAGGAGGGGGTGAGTGGATGTCTTCTTCCACTGGATCTGGAGGGGGCCTTGTGCCCTGTGATGCAGATCCTGGATGGTGCAAGGTCACAGTCTCTCACCTGGGAGTCACACCTACAGTTGTTGCATGGGCCAGGACGCACTACAGCCCTTGTAGGCATGAATACACACTGCTTGCTGGTGGTGATGGCTGGTCAGTGGTGGCAGGCTGCGGTGCTGGCGGCGGTGCTGTCAGTGGTGGGGGGAGGCTCCAGCCCTTCCCCTGTAGCCTCAGACAACTGCCCACTGGGGCTGCTACTGCTGGCAGTAGTGCTGCTGGCAATGGTGCAGGAGGCGGTGCAGGTGGCGGTGCTGTCAGTGGTGGGGGGAGGCTGCAGCACTTCCCCTGCAGCCTCGGACGGCTGAAGGGCCATGGCTGGTGTTGTTTGCCCAGATGCTGCTTCAGCCCCAGACACCCTATCCATCCTGCCTGCGGCGTCTGTTCCTTTTACATCAGCCTTGGCATGCGTTGTTCCCTTCCTGCCCTTGGCAGCTGGTGGTGCCTCCTTTCTTCTGCCAGCTGGTGTTCCCTTCCTGCCCTTGCTGGCTGGTTGTGCCTCCTTGCCCTTGCTAGCAGGTGGTGCCTTCTTGCCCTTACTGGCTGGTGGTGCATTCTTGCCCTTGCTGGCTGGTGGTGCATTCCTCCTCTTGCTGGCTGGTGTTCCCTTCCTGCCATTGCTAGCCGGTGGCCCCTTCTTGCCCTTGGCAGGTGGTGCAGGCACACTGGCTGTGCTGACGAGTGCCTCATTGGAGCCTCTCACACAGGTAGTAGCTGCAGAAACTACATTGGCTGTGGACTGGGTGGCTGAGGTGCTGGCCTGGGTTCTGCCCACTCTGGCCCGAAGTGAAGGACAGAGGGGGAGGTGCAGGGAATAGGTCAAGGGTGGAGAGGAAAAGCCTTTTAGGGACACTGGGGCTGGAAGAGGGTGAAGGTTTGGAGTGGAGGAAGAGGGAGTGGTTATAGGAGGTGTCTGTCTGCTGTGCAGGTGCATGGGCTGAATGCTGTTGTGAGGTGGATGGCTGTTCGGTGTCTGAGTGCTTGCGTTTGTGTACTTTGGGAGGAGGGGGCACAGACACAGTGGGACAGGACACAGGGGACGTGTGCATGGATGTGGTGACTGCCAGTGAGGGGCGTGTAGTGATAGGCGTGCTGGTGATGAAGGTAGTGGATGAGGATGTAGGGCATGCAGGTGTGAGTGGAGACACTACTGGGAGTGAGGTGGACAAGGAGGAGGAGGGGGACACAGTGGAGGCAGTGGATGTTGGTGTGCCTGCATATGGATGGTGCTTGTGTGAGTGCCTGTGGGATGAATTGTGGTGCTTGTGTTTGCCTAAGCCACTTCTGTGTGTTGATTTGGGTGCATGCAGGTCTAAAGGTGTGATTGGGATAGGCTGGGGTTGAGAGTAATGGGACTGGGTAGAGGGAGTTGGAGGTGGGAGGCTAGAGACAGGGACAATGGCTGCCATCAGTAAGTTGGCCAGAACCTGGAATGATCTCTGTTGGGCCGCCACACCAGAGTAAATGCCCTCCAGGAATGCATTTGTTTATTGCAATTCCCTGCTAGAGCCTGGGTGGCATTCAGTATGGTTGACTGCACAACAGAGAGGGATCTCAGGAGGTTAATAGCCTCCTCACTGAGAGCAGCAGGGCTGACTGGGGCAGGGCCTGAGGTGCCGGGGCAAAGGAGATGCCCACCCTCCTGGGTGAGTGGGCACGGGAAACTCACTGAGTGGCTGCTGGGAGAGCGGTGCTGGTACGGGGGTGGCAGCTGTACCTGTAGTTGGGTTGGCCACAGAGGTGTCCGCCACAGCCAGGGAGCTTCCACCAGAGGAGGTATCGCTGTCAGAACTGTCCCCTCCTGTCCCCGTCGTGGTGCTCCCCTTGCCCTCTGTCCCACTGGTGCCCTCACCGTCAGTGGATTTGGCCTCCAGGCCCATGTGGGATGCAGCTCCCTCCGTCGCATTACAAAAAGGGGGGGAGAAGAGACAGAGGTACACTTGGTCAATGGAGTACACAACTCACAGAGCACACCCTACGCACTAGGCCATGCAATACCAATTACAATGCTAGTCACCAGGCCATGTGATACAATGCTTAACTCCATTAGCTGCACAGCAGAAACCCACAGGACCCTGCCCAGTAGTAGATGCCCACTAGCATTATTGGGGTTGGAGTGCATCTGAGCTTGCCCATCATGGAACCTACCCTGCCATGTTCGCCCTGGTCTAGGGGCCACCCACAGACCCACATCCCCCACCCAGGTAACACCTAAACACGCGCAACTTCATGATTCAGAATCTGTACCTACCCCCTTGTGGCTGCTGTGATGCCTTCAAGCGCCCATCCAACTCTAGATAGGCCACTGCCAGGATGCGGAACATCAGAGGGGTCAGGGTACGATGGGCACCCCTTCCTCCTTTGGAGCCCATCCCCAGCTGGGCCTCTGCCGTCTTCCTTGCCCAGCGGTGCAGGTCCTCCCACCGTTTTCGACAGTGGGTGCTCCGCCTGTCAAAGACCCCCAGGGTCCGCACCTCCTTGGCGATGGCACGCCAAATACCCTTTTTCTGATGGGCGCTGGCCTGCAGAAAAAGATACATAAGAAAAGGTATTAGTCATACTGTCCAGACTATTATACTCATGGCCCACCATATCCCTCCTATACCCTTACGCACAGATATTGCCCACCAAACATGCAGGACTCTGCCCTGGACCCCTCAGCCTCCTCACCCTACACAAGGCTTACACACACAGCACTACATACATTCATGCCCCACGCATTGTGCTCACAGTGCACTCACCTGTTGTCTGGAGGACCATAAAGTAAAGTGTACTGGGGTAGGACCCCATCCACTAGTCTCTCCAACTACTCGGAAGTGAAGGCAGGGGCCCTTTCCCCAGACACTCCAGCCATGGTCGGTTCCAGATCCAGGTCACAGCAGCACTTGCATTGTAGGTCCTCTCCTGTTAAAGATCAGGTAGCATGTGAGTGAACAGATAGAAAATGGCGGTCATGTCCACGGCGGTGCGTACCATCACTGCCGGCGTACATCACCATTGGCTCCTGGAACCCGTAGGCCCCAATGATAACCAATGCTGTGTTGCACAGCGGTCATCGATCGCCTCCTGCAACGGCGCACAACGTCAGCAGAATTACCTCAGTTCTACTTGTCCCTCCTCACAGGTCAGGCTGGTGCCATTTCAGGGGGAACAAGCCATTGCACCTAACTGCATCACAGCAGACATAGGCACATCAACGGAACTACATGTTCACATACTGTTTCTGTAAAAAAAAATGCAAGGCATATTAATCTGAGTATATGTTTGAATATGACCATCTGCTCACTGTTTTTCACCCTAGAGTTCAACCGGTGAGGATGAATAGGAGATGGAGACATACCCCTGTGTACAGACTCCTGGTGGACCTGGCGACAATGGAGGACAGGCACATTATCCTAACCTACAGACTTGATAGGGCCACAATCCATGAGCTGTGTGCACAATTGGAGCCAGAACTGATCTCAGCTATCCGCCACCCCACTGGTATCCTGGCTCTTGTGCAGGTCCTGTCACTGCTCCATTTATTGGCAAGTGGGTCCTTCCAAGCTACAGTGGCCATGGCAGCAGGGATGTCACACCCTGTGTTCTCAAACGTGCTGACCAGAGTGTTGTCTGCCCTGATGAAACACATGCGCCGCTACATCGTATTCCCCCAGGTGGAGGATTTGGCCACACTGAAGGCTGATGTCTATGCACTGGGACATATCCCCAACATCATTGGTGCTAATGATGGTACACATATTGCCTTTGTCCCCCCCCACCGGAGAAAGGAACAGGTGTTCAGAAATCGAAAGAGCCTTCACTTTCTGAATGTGCAGATAGTGTGCCTGGCGGACCAGTACATCTCCCATGTCAGTGCAAAGTATCCTAGCTCTGTGCATGATGCCTTTATCTTAAGGAATAGCAGCATCCCATATGTGATGTCTCAACTCCAGAGGCACAGGCTGTGGCTAATAGGTGAACCCATGGTCCCCACCCAGTTGATGTGGATATATGGGCGTGGGTTTGGCCCTAAGGGTGAGTGTCTGGCTAACAGGTATCCCTTGATATTTACAGGTGACTCTGGTTACCCCAACCTCTCATGGCTACTGACCCCAGTGAGGAATGCCAGGACAAGGGCAGAGGAACGTTACAATGAGGCACATGGGCAAACAAGGAGGATCATTGAGCGCAACTTTGGCCTCCTGAAGGCCAGATTCTAGTGCCTCCATCTAGGTTCCCCTCTATGGTTGTTATTACCAAGACAGCTTTGGCTTGTGTGAGTTGTGGTTTGGTTGGCTAAGTGATTGTCACTAGTGTGCATGCAGTGGTGATAGGGGTCCATGCAGGTCTGTGATAGGAGTCCATGCATGGGTATTGCATGCAGGACTTGGTATTGGGATGAGTGGGTTGTGATGGTGGGGTGTATGTGAGGTAGTGGGGTGATAAGGGTGAGGGCAAGGGTGGGGGTATGTGATGGCATGCAGGTAGGGGGGTGATAGTAGTAGAGAGTTGACCTACCAGAGTCCAGTCCTCCTGCTACTCCTGCCAGGCCCTCAGGATGCATGGTCACCAAGACTTGCTCCTTCCATGTTGTTAGTTGTGGGGAAGGAGGTGGGGGTCCACTACCAGTCCTCTGTACAGCTATCTGGTGTCTTGCAACCACGGAACACACCTTCACCCGTAGGTGGTTCCACCTCTTCCTGATGTCATCCCTTGTTCTGGGGTGCTGTCCCACGGCATTCACCCTGTCCACGACTCTCCGCAATAGCTACAGGACGTCTGCTGCACCTGTGATCCGAATAGCTGTGGCTCTACCCTGATGATTTCCTCCACCATGACCCTTAGCTCCTCCTCAGAGAACCTGTGGTGTCTTTGTGGTGCCATGGGTGTAGTGTGAGTGGTGTGTGTGAGGGTGTATGGGGTGATGTGTTGGGGTGTGTGCTGTGAGGTGTGTGGATGGTGTATGGGTGATGGTGTTCTGTGGCTCTGATTCTGTGGGTGCTCCTGGCGTGTCTCTCCCTCAGTTGTCAATTTTCTTGAGTTGTAAGGGGTGGGTGGGTGTTTTGTAGTGGTGTGGGTGTGTGGGTGTGGTGTGTGTATGTGTGTCAGGTGTGTGTAGTTTGAATTGTCCAATGTAGAGTTGTTTTGTTAGGTTGTGTGTATTTTGAGCGCAGCGGTATGTACCACCAAAGGTTTATTGCGGTTGAATATCCGCTGCCGTGATTTGTGGGTCATAATGCTGTGGGTGTATTTCTGTTGGCGTAACGGTGTGGGTTTTGGTACCGCCATTTTATCACTGACCTTTGGGCTGGCGAACTTGTGTGTGTGTCTTTACATTGGGGGATTTCTATGTGTGGGTCATAATACGCGTAGCGGTATACTGCCGCGGTCATGGTATGTTGGCGGCAGTCAGCATGGCAGTAAGCGGCACTTACCGCAAATGTCATAATGAGGGCTTAAATCTGCCTCGAAGCCTCTTTCCAGCATGTTCCCTGAGATAAGCACTTGTCGGACCTAAAATAGTAAATCTGCCCCCAGCCACTGTTCAGCACCTTTCCACAGATAAATACCTGGCAAAGTTAGAATAGTAACTCTGCCCCCCAGTCACTGTATAGCACTGTCCCTGAGTCGATTGTAGTTTGTCAAAACATTAAGATGTATTGCTTTCTTTTGTATTTATTTTTTGAATCATTTGTGAGTTATGGTGTTTTGCATTGTGTTACGTTGATACATAGTAATGTGTAAGTCAGTTGCATAGTATTGCGTTGCATGGTAGAATCATCTTCGAAAAATCTGCGTAGGGTTGTGATGCGTTGCACTGATTTCCAATGTGTTGCGCTGTGTTGTGCTGTGTTCTGTTGCGTGGTGATGAGCTTCACAAAAGTTTTTTTCATAAAAATGTTTTTAAAAAATATGAAGGAGAGTAAAATTTGTTTATTAGTCAATTAAAACCATAGGCATTATTAAACTAAAATTAATATCACAACACGTAATAATAAAATCAAGTAGACAGCTTGCCAGACCAAAACGAAGAGTCTAAAACCAGCTCCCATTACCAAAGGTGCCCTCCTTCTTACACGTCCGAGCACCCATCCATGCACCTAAAATTGCGAGGGGGACATAAAGCTCCGAGGTGAATGGAGATATAGACACCATCCTGGCTAAGTTGAGTGGTCAAATAACAAAAAAGATGTTGAAGTACCCATGTAATGCTTCTAATGTGGTTTCCCACTCAATTTATAGGAATTTGATGCATCATAGGGGCTCGGAAAGTGCCTGGGTGCATAGGAAGTAAAGTGCCTGAGTGCATAGGATGTAAACAGAACTAGACTAAGACTAGACTAAGGAACTAGTGCCGTCCTCAACAGATAGTCGCCTTTCACAGCCCTCAATAATAAAACCTCTTTTAAAGTGCCACAGTACCAATAGGACTTAATATTTAACCTATACCCACAAAGCAGATTGGTAACTAGAAACATCCTAAAAGTGGGCATGCTGCTTCCCTGACTGGCCCATTTAGCTTAACAGAAGTGGCTGGACTTTTGGATGCATACGGTACCCGGGTGCACATGTGGATCTAGGGGTAAAATTAGCCCCAATAAAATTGGCACCAACAATTTCCCACATGGGTATTAACAGAGATGACTTCCAAATAATTATTTGTCGTGGCAGGGTGGAAACATCCCTTTCCAGGTGTGAAAACACACAGATAAAGTGCCACAGTACATATATCAATTTATACAGCAACTGACCGTAGATTTGGCAGGATAGGGAGGTTGATGCAACAAATATTACCTTAGCAGCCGCCATTACACGAATGGTTACCATATTCTCAGTGCCATTCCCAGCAGAGAGTCTCAAATCACGACCCTCAGTAATATGTCCTCTTTATGTGCCATGGTGCCAAAGGACTCAAGGTTTTGACCTGAACCCGCAAAGCAGGATTGAGGCAACAAGTATCCTAACATTGAGCATACTGATTCCCTGGCTGATCAATTGATCGTAATGAAAGTGCCTGATCTATTAGTCACAAAAGATACCAAGGTGCATTTGTGAGACAAAATGTGAGGTTAGCACCAATTGGATTAACACCAACAGGTTCAGGTGGATTTTGACAGGGATGATTTCCAGCTGATTCTCTACCATGGCAAGTTGGACTAATCCCTCCCAAATACGCAAGCTTAAAGTGCTGCAGTGGATATATTGATTTATGCGGGGAATGGCACTCTATTTGGCAGGATAGGGGCTTGATCGATCATGTATTTCCCTAGCAGCCTTTCGTAACACGAATGGGTTCTATATTCTCTGGGGCAACCCATCATGACTAACAGCTTTATCTCTAGTCTGAGTCGCAAAGTTCCTCTTAAAATGGTCCTTAAAAAAGTCCAAAAACTACACCAGTCAGATGCTGAGCATAATGTTCCTTGGGTCCAGTGATTTTATTTCTGCTGATCTGCATGTCCTAATCCCCAGTGCCTTAAACTCCCTCCTGAGCCTCATGTCCCCTGTCGGTCCTTTTCATGCCATTTTGGTGTAAAATCCAGAGTGGGGAGCTTTCCCAATCTCAATGACTGACATTTCTGTTTAACCTTCAGGGAGAATGTGGCTTCCAAAAGAGGGTAAACTATTGGATCGTCATAGGAATTCAACACCAGCCACCCATGTAATTGCTTGGCCACTGCTCCTTTATCCTCTATCCAACTTTGCATCTTAATGCTTTTATTTAGCATCCTCCTGAACATTTGAACAGATGTGTCTATGTTCCACTGCTTGCCCAGCCTGAGTTTTTTATACTCTCCTCCAGATACTTTTTGTAGTAGCCCTTTCCTCTTCAGGGGGTTGATTTCGGTCCAGACCAAGTAAGCTAGTGAACCCCTGGCAGCAGGTCTCAGCTTGCAGCAGCATTTTACAAATGCTCCAGGCCTGGCAAGGCAGATCACGGTAACCAAAGTGCTTCCATAAAGATATTTATTACTATTTTATCTAATAAACTGGCTTAATCAATTCACCTCCATATGAGAGGGGGGAATCAGTTTTGCCCCTATTATTGAAGCCAGGGTTGGGGGTGGTGCTCCCCAAAGGGATTTTGCTAGAGGTGAGAATGCAAAATTTAAAGTTAATGCCTTTTCCTTTATCGATTCCCTTTGTGGCACAAACGGGGCTCTTGAATCAATCTTGACACCTGAATAGATGTAAGCCGGTATTTCCTCTATCGTGGCTCAGTTAAGGCACTATTTGCGCTGCTTTAACAAGATTACTTTCACTTTCTGTAGGTTGATCTCAACCCATTATCAACAGCATAAGTTGCCAGGCGATTGATTGATCTCTGCAGACCTATACTGGTGTTACTAAGCAGAAGCAGATCATCCGCGTACAGGATGTTCAACAACAAGAAGTTGCCAAAGCTCAGGCATGTAATACCAATTCATCAAGTGCCAGGGAGAGATCCGAAATATCTAAATTGAATTGAAGGGGTGCAAGGACGCACCCATGCTTCAAGCCAGTCGATGATCTCACTTCCCTTGACATGTGGGTTCCTTCCCTGACCTCAATCTCGACCCAAGTGTCGATATAGAGCAGCCTGATTGCCCTAAAAAGGTTATGCGGGATTACCGTCTGGTAAAACTTTGCCTATAGTTTATCACATGGGATGTGGTTGAACACTGCTTTCAAATCAACAAAACACATATACAGTGGAATGTCAGTGGCCTTCGCTCTGCTAAAGATTAGTCCTACTGTCATAAGGTTAGTTCCTTGCTTTTTTGTAAACCCATCTGATTCAGCGGCAGCCACTTTGTGTTCAATATCCATCCCTCTAGATCTCAAAGCAGTAGTGTTAAAAAATACTTGAGATTTAATCCAACAGAGCAATTAAGCAGTACTTGCTTGATGATAAGGTGGCTCCTCCTTTGAAAAATTGGATGGAAAATTGAACCTTTCCACTTTCCCGGGATAGACCCTTCTCTCAGGATAGTATTAAAAATCTTAGGGAAAAAATGAGCCCACTGAGAGGCAGTTTGTTTCAGAACAACTTGGGGAATTCCATTTGGGCCAGGGGCACAAACAGGTTGGGATATCTCGGTTATTGCTGAAGCCATATACTCCAGTGGGTCAAAGGCAGTGTTTGCCCTGGAATTCTCCTGATGCAATTCTGGTCTGGCTATGTTTTGCATGGTTCCTATGAGGTGTGACTTTAGATGCTCGAACCTGTCATCCTTACTTATATTTGCGTTGTAAGCCTACTTTGGACATTTGTCAATGTCATTAATCAACTTCCAAGATTTCTTTGAGTCTTTTAACTTCTAGGCATGCAGGAGCTTAACCCATACGTTTTCCTGTTTGTTTCTTTTGAAGGTCTATACCTCACTTTTTAATGACCTTCTCTCCTTTTGCAGGGATTACATAAGCTCTAAATGCTCCAGGGAGTGTTGTAACTGCCTAAGCATTCTGCTGATTTTAGCTCTCAGCAGGCGGATGAATCTCAGCATAACTGGGTTCTTACGGGGCCCAATGCACGCACCCCTGTTTACACATTTAGCTGGATATTTAGAAGCCAAATAGTCACTGAAACTTTACCAAGCCATTATCAGAATCAATTCTCTTCGGGCAAAATGCTTGAGGGTTGCCACAGAATCATCCACCAGGTCTTTAATGATACTGGGGCTACACTTCAGGTGCTTTAAATTTTCAGAGTGAACGTCTTCCAGCAGGGCCTTACAGGCTCATGTTTGTGATTCCAATAGGTATTACTGGTGGGTGGTGGTCACTCTCCCTGTGGGTGATACTAAAATCCACTAAGAGATCACATCATTTATTGTTTACCATTGTGTAGAAGAAACAGATTTATTGGATGACCTGGTCCATGTTGATGGTAAGTCACCTGGTAGGTGGTCATTCAGGACAATGAGTCACACTTGCTCACATACCCTTACTAGTTTCTCCCCATTCCAATCCTTTTGCTTGTAACAAGGAGGACTTTCGTCTGGGAGGGACCCAATTACCTTGGCATGATCCTCACTTGGCCGATGAAACAGGCTTAAATTAAAATCTCCAGAGACTAGCCAATTTGCTGACTGACGTGTTTTTTTAACTGCAACATATTTGTAATAAACATGTCCACTGTTATAGCTTTTTTTCTTTGGATTAATATAAAGATTTACCAATAACAGTGACTCGTCTAATTGCTGAGTCCAACTGTCAAGGTGCAAGGCTAAATGCCAAGAATAATTTTCTTTTCTCTGCTGGTTTGCTCTGCAAGCCCTATAAAGGGGACACTCGCTTGGGCCTATGTTTCCTGTATCATAATAATATTGAATGTTATGTTATGTTATGTTATGTTATGTTATGTTACGCTATGTCTATAGCGCATGGCTACCCGAAGGCCTCCCAGCGCTGGGGGGAACAACTATCCTGCAGAGCAGAAGGTGCAAAGCAAAAACATTTAAAACAGCCAGGTTTTCAATCCTTTCCTAAATTTTAGTTCATGACCTGTCGATCGAAGGCTGTAAGGGAGGGAATTCCACATTTTGGCACCAAGATAAGCCATTGTGGAACCTTCCCATCTGGATTTTTTTACTCTTGTTATAAAGGCAAGAGCTGCTGATGCCGATCTAAGATTTCTAGTTGGCATATAAAAGGATGCCAGGGACTTTAAATGCCAGGGACCTCTGTTGTGTAGTGCTCTGTGTATACAGCACAGGGTTTTGAACATTATGCGTTGCTCGACTAGAAGCCAATGAAGGTCAACCAGAACTGCTGTAATCGAGGCATGCTTTGGGATATCACATAGTAGCCGGGCTGGGGCGTTCTGAACTACCTGCAATTTCCTTTTGACATATCTTGGCGACCCCAGTAATAATCCATTTCCATAGTCCAATCTAGAGATGATGAGTGCCTAAACAATTAGTCTTTTTGCCAAGAGTGGAAGTATGGAAAAGTTTTTCTCAAAAGTTTTATTATCCTAAAGCAGGTCATTGAGATTTTCTTGACTTGGTGTTACAGGGTACGTTGGGGGACAAGCCAGACTCCCAAACTTTTGACCTCTTTCTTTGGAGCCTGTGGCTCTCCAAAAGAGGTAGGTAATTTGGGACTCATATCCAGTCGTGTGTTCTGACCTAAAATAAATACTTCAGTTTTATCTTTGTTTAACTGGAGCATACTATCATTCATCCATTTTGATACCGCTTGTAGACAGCGGGATAATGGGCAATCATCGGGGTCTGAGGTGGTGGAAAAAGAAACCACCAGCTGGGTATCATCAGCGTAGGAGACCACAGAGATCCTGAAGGATTCCACTATTTTAGTCAATGGTGCCATATATATATTAAATAGTGCGGGAATAAGGGAGGAACCTTGCGGTACTCCACAGTTCAAATTAAGTTTGCTAGAGATGTATGACCGATCTAGAACCTGGAATGATCTTCCCTTCAGAAATGAGGAAAGCCAGTTGAGTTCCTTTCCCTCAATTCCCAGTTCTTTCATCCTCTGTCTTAGCAGATGATGATCAACCGTGTCAAAGGCTGCGCTAAGGCCAAGAGTATGATTGCTGTGGGGTACCCCTGATCCGTGCGCTTTCTGGCCTCTTCCATAACGGCAATCAAAGCCGATTCAGTGTTGAAAGAAGGCCTAAAGCCCATTTGTGTTGGATGGAGTCAATTATATGATTCTAAGTATGAGGACAGTTCAGCATTAATATGTTTATCTACAATTTTGGAGGGGGAGGGAAGTAGGGAGATTGGTCTATAATTTTTAAGAACTGAAGCATCCAGATTGTTTTTTTTAACAAAGGTCTAATAATAGCGTGTTTCCATTGTTCAGGGACAATACCGCTTGATATGGAGAGATTTATTAGATCTGTCAAGACGGGAATAATAGCTGAGGCCCCCAGGGCCAGAATCGCTGGAGGGGCTGGCTCCAAAAGGGATCCTGACTTCAAAGCTACTTGGTCCTGTGAGATGGAGGCTGAGCAGCTGGAATGCAGAGGAAGCTCCGCCTCCAAAATTTGCTCATTATTAGAGAAACTCAAGTAAATATCTGCAATTTTGTGTTGAAAGAATAGAGCTAAATTATTGCTGTGTTCTTGTGAGGCCTCAATTAAATTGTCCTCCACGGGAGATTGTAAGATTTCTTTAAATAGCTGGAATATCTCCTTTGAAGAATTGGGAGATTGTTCTATCCTAGCCGCATAATAGGTCCTTTGGGCTAGTTTAATTTCTGTGTGATAGAGTCTAATGGCTTTCCTGTAGTCCTCCTTTAGTGGCGGTTCATAGGTTTTCCTCCAATCTCTTTCTAAAGATCTGCATTTCCTTTTTAGGGTTCGTAAATGTGGCGTGAACCAAGGGGTGCCCATCCTCTGGCACCTCCCTATTTTCTTACTGTAAGGAAGTAGAGTGTCTAAATCATCTTTGATTCAATCATCAAAAGTGTTTGCATTAATAGCCTTTATGTCCAACAAGGCCGGTTTACTGTCTGTCAGGGTCTGGTTCCAGTCGCTGGCCTTAAGTTTGTGCCAGCATCTGAAAGGTTGACCTGATAATTGCGTGGAGCTTAAGTTGGACGATACAGCTAAATTGAGTGTAATTAAAAAGTGATCCTTTCTCATGAGTGGGACCTCTGATTAATTGATCCAACTCTAAAGATTCCATCCCAGCCAGAAGATTTTTAGCTGTTGTCTAAATTGTCTGCATGTAGGTTAAAATCACCTAAGATTGAGAAACTTGTTTTTGTGCAGGATAAATCTGCCATTAGATCGAGAAGTGAGTCTAAAATATTATCTGGTGGGCTCGGAGGACGATGTACCAAGACTCCTGAGACCGTGAATTGGGGGTTTAGAGTCAATGAGAAGAACATACTTTCGCACTCAGTAATCTGAAGTGGCCGGAAAGTGGCCTTAATAGATTCTTTCAAAATAATGGGGATTCCTCCCCCTTTCGAGGTGGTTCTGTAAGATCTAATTATTTTATATCCTTGGGGAAGTGCTAAGTTGACATCCGGTGCAGATCCTTTGTGTAGCCATGTCTCAGTAAGAAGCAGGGCTGTGGAGGAGAGGTCATTTATTAGTAGATTAATATCTAATTTATGAGCTGGTAATGATCGACAGTTAACCAGCAAGAAGACACTGTTAGGCTGCAACTTGGGTACTACCCCCACTGTTTCTTCCATTAGGGTATTCCAATGACAGGATGGAAAAGACCACTTATGGTTGCTCGGGGTAGGGCAGGTTTGGCAGAGATCTGCTGGGGGTGGCCTAAGAAGATGCAAAGTCTCAGAAGTGAAAGTAGGACCCTTTATTTTTGTATAGCTTGGGGACCTGGACCCTGCACTGTGACATACCACTAAGGGGCATCTTCGATTTTAACTGCAATCCTCCCATGTTCCATGAGCAGATGGTAAGGCCACCCCACTCCTTGACTCTAGATTGAGCCTCTATTCAGTCCTTGGGGCTTGTCATGAATAAGGCAGATGACAGCCAGCTCCAGCCATCCTGGGCATCTTGCATGTTTCTGGTCCTTCGCTGTTCTGTGGATTTCCCCTCTCTGCTTATTTGCACAGTGAAACGGGTGAGATGTTGAAGACTCTGCCTCCTTGGCTATTCGCTGCTGCTCTATCAATGGTGGGGGATCCCGAACCCTCTGGAAGAGTAACACTTCTATTCCCCAAGTCTTCAGCAGCTTCTTACTCTCTAGAATCTTTGCAGGTAGAACCAAATTGGTAAACGTAATGAGCTTTGTTTATGAGATCTGCCTTCCTCTAGCTGGCAGGAACTTAATGGAATATTGTCTGATACTACATAGTTCAGGCCTGGGAGTTCCCCAAAACATTTGCACAAATTAGTATATGTTGCATACCCCTGGATTGGAATTCTGGAATCCATAAGACCTGGGGCCCCTGCTCTTTATGCTCAACCAGAGTTTGTGTCAAGTCATTCGCCTGGGTTTGCCTCCGAGTTCCACCTCTGCAGTTGCAGGGAACAACATCCCTACTTAGTGATGGCCTGCCATTGTTGGGTTAAATGATATAATCGCTATTTGCGCTCTTATTTGTTTCTTCCTTGGGCATCTCTAATGGGCTGTTGACCTCATTCCCTTCCTTGCCTTACATTGTTACCTCGCTTACAGGTGCAGGCAATATCTCAATTTCTGGGCCTAGCTCCGCCGGGCTCGGATCATCTGCCAGTTAATTGGAGCTTTCCACATAGGACTCTTCCTCCCCGGTGGGCTGAATTAGAATTGGGATTACGGTTTCAGAGGACCTAGGTCTGGCTTTATTTCTACCCTTCCTCATGAGCTACTGTTCCCTCTTCATCAGAAGAGTACATACTGTGGCTAAGTCGCAGTGCAGGCTGGGACCTTGTGCTACAACCCATTGTGGACTGGGGGCTTGCATTTGACCTACCCCATTGCCCATGAACTCCCTAAACAATGGATTCCTTCCTCTTTACTCCCTGGTAGGAGACTCCTGTTGCACCAAGCTCCTGGTGGCAGTGCATTCAACTGCTTTAAGGAGTGTGGTGATGCTTAGGTGGGCACCCATTGGTGGAAGGTTAGCTTTTACTTCTCTAAGTATTCCTTCAAGGATTGCCGGAAGCTGCAGTAATTTGTCGACCTCTTCACTACAGGAACATATGGTGAAGTAATTATCCTTTTTTGCTTGCACCCACATAATAAAGGTATTTAGCTTTTCAAGCTTGTCATCAATGCCTGACACAACGACTGCCATGGTATTGAGCACATACACTTGGATGTCCATTTTATTGGCGTGCTGATTAAGAGCCATGACCGTTGCTTGCATGGAGTTCAGAATAACTGCCCCCAATTTATTTGTATCAGTCACACTTTGGGTACCACCATTATGCTTTTCTAACCCCACAATGTCTTTAGGGCACCTGGCTAGGGGAGTTACAGTCACCCTCCAATATCTGCATAAGGGGGGTTTTACTAATGCTGGTACTGCCCTCTGGCGATGCCGGTCCCTCAGCATTGCTAACCTTGAACTATGGGAAAGTGCAATGTGCGAGCTGGGGGCTTTTGAGGCTGTCAAGGCTAGGTTTATGTTCATACACAGGTGGTGAATGTGCAGGGTGCTGGTTTGCTGGGCTTTCCAACCACTTAGTTGTGTCAACACTTGAATCTTCTGCATCCAGCTCATGCATGGTAGTCCAAGGAGGAGGAGGACGTAAATTCTTTTGAATCACTACATTTGGTGACAAAGGGATCTGAGGAAGCTTCTCTGTTAAAGCCACATTGCTTCCATCACTTGTAAGGCCAGGTACTACTTGACTATGTGATCTCGAGTCGGTGGCAGCTTTTTCCCTTGCCTCGTCAAGCTAAGTCACTTGTGGCAGCGGTGACTTCCTTTTCCAGAAAAACCTAAAGATTGAAAAAGGTCTTCTATCTTGGTCAATTTAAAGCGTGAGATCAATCCTTTAGGCCATTCAAGTGTTTGGCCATCTTCTCTTCTTGCCAGACCTCAATCTGGTTACAGTGTGCGTGGAGGTGAGGGGTGTCGGCTGGAGCTGTCTTACAGGCTTATCTTGCAGGCTTATCGGCTGGCAGGATTAGATTGCTGGCACTAACCTCCTGGGCTCCAGTGAGCAAGTGTGCCGATGTGCAGTTTTCCTGGATTTTCAAGTGCCGCCAAGTGGTGACAAGTGCTGCCTCACCCCCCGAATGCTGATCGTTTTCTCTCATGTTGCAATGAGGTGGGCCTGTGAGCACTCTGGGAGCTGGGGGTTTGGGGACAGCACGGTCCTGAGATCAGATGGCAGGGTTATGAGGGTAAATTGGTCTCTCTTTCAACATTTAGGCCCTCATTACGACTTCGGCGGTCTTGGAAAAAGACCGCTGAAGCCGCGGGAGACAACATACCTCTAGTGCTGGCAGTATGCTTGGTCCCCTGTTATGACTTTTCCCCTAGGCAAGCGGATGGAAACAGCTATCCGTCCGCTGGCCCAGCGGAAAAGTCACATCAACATTGCCGCCGGCCCGTAATCGAGCCGGCGGCAATGTTGATGTGCAACGGGTGCAGCAGCACCCGTCGCACATTTCACTGCCTGTAATTCGGGCAGTAAAATGTGCGATGGGGCTGTGCCTGGGGGCCCCTGCACTGCCCATACCAAGTGCATGGGCAGTGCAGGGGCCTCCAGGGGCACCCCGAGTCCCCGGCTGGCGGTTGGGGACTCATAATCCCCAGGGCAGCGCTGCTTGCAGCGCTGTTCTGGGGATTATGACTGCCCGGCTGAAGCCTGTCGGTATACTGGAGAGACCAGTGGTATAACCGCGGCAAATGCGCCATGGTCATAATACGCTGGCAGAACACCGCCAGCCTGTTGGCGGTGCTACCGCCAGTGTTTCGCCGTTTGGGTCGTAATGAGGGTCTTAATGTTTAGTTGTTCCTGGTCTTCCAAGCACTGCCAAAGCGCTGCTTCACCCTCCCTGAATGCCCCTTGCTTCCTCGTATAATGCAATGGGGGGGCACAAGCACACTGGAGCTGGGGGGCAGCACAGTCCTGTCATTCTGAAGTCAGAGTGCAGATTTATGAGAGTGAGTTGGTCTCTCTTTATCCATTCAAGCTCATTGCGGGTCTCTACCATGGGGGTGGGGGGTGCTCACTTAGTCATAAGCTGCACCAGGACCTGGCTGGGCCGCTTCTGCAACACAGGGCGCTGACAGTGGAAGCTTAAGCCACTGAACCATGGACACCCCCAACCGCTTAGTGCTGGTACGGTGCAGTGCAGGCTGTGAGATATTGCTGTACAAAATATGGAGCAGGACTATGCAGCATATTGCCGTATATTTTGCTGTGCTGAGCTGCTGCTGATGAAAACTTAAGTCCCAGAGCTAAATTCCTGAGCGAGAGAAATGGGCTCAGGGCATAGGCATAAGCTGCTGATGAAAACTTAAGTCCCAGAGCTAAATCCCTAAGCAAGAGAAATGGGCTCAGGGCATAGGCATTGCCCTTGTGCAGCTTCTGGCCGTTGTGTATCTTACTTCTCGTTCCAATGACTCTTCTGGTTAGTGCGAGTGCTGCTGCAAGTAAGGCTGTAAGACTGGTGGGACGGTAGGTGAGGTGGCTGTGGGTGCAGGGGGAGGAGGGGCAGCAGGGGAGATGCAGCGGAGAAGCAGGGATGCAGCAAAGTGCCTGCCTCTATCCTCCTGCACTCACTCACTCACCTGTGCCTCTACTGTCCGCTGGCCTGCTGCCGCTGATTCCTTTCCCCCTCCTTTTTAGGGTTGAGCGCACAAGTGCTCCTTCGCTGTTGTAATCTCTCTTTGGGCTTTTAACCACATCCATGTCACGCCTGTCACCTTCATTGGTTCGTGGGCTTGCTTTTTAAAATCTGCTTGATTTAATTAGTGAAAGGCATGCATATGTGATGCCTTTTCCGGTGTTTAGCCCTCCTCGAGCGCACGGGCCAACTACTGAAAACATACGAGGTTCCATGTTTTTAGCCTGGTTTCTGCACTATTTTATCTTTTTATTTTCCATGCAGCACAATCACGCTGGATTTTCAATAGCGCTGCTGGTTTCTTTTCCCTTTTTCTGCTTTTCTCCGCGGCAGCGACTGATCAGGTTCTGATGTAAGCTCCTCCACACCAAGCTCCTCCTCCTCCTCCTGCTCTGATCATCATGACGTGGCAGAGGCACTTGGTTTGGGTCAAAATACAAGGTGCTGATAACATTATTTTTTTAAATAAAATTGAACATTACTACTGGTGTAGAAAATGTTATCACTAAACTAAAGAAAAGAACATGGTTGTATTTTTACTTACGTTAATGTGCAATTTGAAAAGCTTCACAATCGGTGTGTGTTCACAAAGTTCACAATGTCTGAAAAAGTGAAAAAAAAACATATTTCTGTTCTAATATTTCTAGCTATTTCTACACATATTAAAGCATGTAAGTTATCCTTCCTTGGATAGAAAGATGGCAGTGTTTTGTACTGCCTCTCGTGAACTCTCCTCCTCACTCTGGTGCATTTGGTCACGTCTGAAGGCAGTGTACAATTGACTATAAAATGATAGACACCTGTTTTTATATGTTTTTTAGGGTTAACCATAAATCACAGTAAAGTTAGTGCTTGAAAGTACTTTTTTTTCCTGAATCAAAACGTGACTAAATTTATAAGTATTTTTGTCTGAAATGTAATGTGTATTTGACCTTCTTCACAGACTTTGTCGGCTATCCTGGTTGGGGACAGGGTGCTTCCTTACGTAGAAATGTGTTTTACTCTTCTAGAACACGTTTACACCGAGTTATGATATTTTGCATTGTGTGCATTGCTATGAAGTAATGTTCAAGTAATTTGCATAGTATTGCGTTATTTTGCGTTGCATGGTAGCATCATCTTGGAAAAAAATTGCGTAGGGCTGTGATGTGTTGCACTGACTTACAATGTGGTGTGGTGTGTTCTGTTCCGTGGTGATGTGCTTCACACAAGTCATTTTTCATAAAAATGTTTCAAAAAAATCTGATATCTCACTTTATATTTACATTGTCTGTGTAGATATTATTTTGATTTTTGCATCCATATTTATTAGCATTTTGTAATATTAAAGTTGTGTGGTAAAGGTTTTTGTGGTAACAGTATGCATGGTAATGGTTCATATAATGTATTTCTATGTATATTCGTGGTAAAGATCTGCATGGTAGAAAGCTGCATGTTAATGGTATATGTGTAGTAAAGATTGTGTGGTGAAAGTATGTGTGTTAAAGGCATGCGTTGTAATGTCGTACAACCGCTTCCTTGCTGGGTAGTTTGGTTTCCTCTGTATAGAGCTTCGAGGATTATACAAACTAGTTTTAATTTGTTTCTGGTTTCATTGGGGATCCAATTGGGGTGAATTTAATAATTTAAAGGATGCATCCATCATCAAGAGATTGAGGCATGAGATGGAGTGAAACCAATGCTCATGAACATCCGCCGAGGCCCTGAACCCTCACAACAGCAGGAGGGATGATCTGCCAAAGACATCAATGCATCTCATATAGTTGAAATGTTGGTGAGCACTTCCCTCTGTGCACCAACGTTACATATTGTTAGAAATGTTTTGGTTGCTCCCTTGACTGTGCAGAGAGCTCTGCTGGCTAGCAACCTACCCAAATCAAGAGACATTTGGGTCCACTCTGAGCCATATATGCTAAGGGCAGTTGCCCCTATGTGCCCGCTAATACCCTCGAGGACAGTAGATCTCCAACGCACCTCTGTGTATATTTTTGAAATCCAAAACACTGTTCTGTTGCGTATTGTACTGCTGATGTATTTGCTGTTTGTTGCTTTATTCCAATCTTCACAGACATTTAGGTTTTCAAACACTGTTTAAAGTAACATAAAAAGTTACAAAGTGCATATTTTGGCCCAAAGGTTTTACACTTCATCCTGGTTAACTGTGTCTGTATACAATTATGAACTGTTTAGAGCTACCAGGGTACTGAAAACCATACAACTGTGCGGCTGTCTCTCCCACTTCATCATCCACCACACTGCTATGCGCTGCATCCCATAACAAAATTGCAACTCTGTGGTCATCACACACAACATGAAAACACTTCTTACATAGGAGCACAACAAACACAACCACACACCCTACATGGCGTAACGTGCTACCTATGTAGGCAAGCGATTCAACGCCTCACATGGGGTAGTAAGCGCTGTATAAATGCTGCATACAATACAATAATAACCATTTGCGAACCTCAGATACTGTATTTAGGGGACTGTTGTTGCTTTGTCTTTTCTGCTTGAAAGGTGTTTAGTATATTTTTCAAGGCTAGCAATCATTACTGCAATGCGAACAGTAGAGCTTCGCAGATATATTAAGGTGTGTTTAACCAGAGGCCGTGATTCTAATACCGTATTGTGTTTATAACTGTTCTGCTTGTGTTCAGTGTTCCATTCTAAGACTAATCTCATATTGTGCGAAAAAAAGGGCCTCTGTTTGCTCCAAACCTTTGAACCTATATCAACACGGTGATGCCAGGAAGCAATTCCAAGGGGAATTTCAGTACTCCAATAACATAAGCTGTCACCAGTCACTCATTGAACAGAAGAGGAGAAGCCGGATACAACCTTAAGACTAGTTGCATGGAAACCAGTGGAAATTCTTCCCATTCACCAAATGTGACTTTGAGAAGCACCATATTTGCAGTTGTAGGGGTTTCTATGGCTCTACTGCTCTTCAAACTCTGATAAAAATGAAGGATTCAGCTAAACACCTGGGACAAAATGAAAATGACAGTAAACATACAGTGTCCGTGCTTGTAGTGGACTTTTGTCCCTATTTAAAACATGAAAGTGTTAATGCATTTTGGAGGGACGACTTAGAAAGGGTTGGTATTTTTAAATAAATTAGTTACACAGTGATGAATGTCTCGAATTACATTTCTGATACTGTTGTTTGTGGTCTGAATTGAACATGTGGGTCCACTGATCTTGACTTCCATTTCCCTCCTACCATAACCTGCAAAGGACTTAGAGAAACTAATCAACTGATGCCTCACCGACCACCTAAGCAACAACCAGCTCCTAGACACCACGAAGTCTGGATCTAGGCCTAAACGCAGTACAGAGATAGCACTCATCGCTGCCACAGACGATATCCGCCTGATCCTTGATAGATGAGACACAGCAGCCCTCCTTTTCCTGGACCTCCCTGCAGCATTTGACATGGTCTCTTACCCCATCCTCATCAGGCACCTGCATGACATTGGCATCCAAGGACCTGCTGTCTGTTGGATCTGCTCCTTCTTAACAGATAGAACACAAACGTAAGCCTGGCATCTTCTTCCTCTGAACCCTACATGTTCATCTGCAGAGTGCCTCAAGGTTCATTACTCAGCCCCACCCTCTTTAAGGCATCCACGATCACTCTGGCCAGCATCATCTTGCACCTGACATCAACATGCGCTCCTATGCAGATAACATGCAACTCATACTCTCCCTCTCAGACAAGACCCCAACACAAGAAAACAAGTTTGTCATCTGCATGTCTGAAGTTGATAACTGGATGAAAGCCAACTGTCTCAAGCTCATCACCAAAAAGGCAGAAGTAGTGATCTTCAGCAAGAACACTTCACAGTGGGACTCCAACTGGTGGCTGGCCAAACTCGGACCCACACCCAGAACCCACACCAGGAACCTCACATTAATAATCAATAGCAAACAGGATATGACTGCACAAGACAACAGTATTACTTCATTATGCTTCCACACCCTGAAGATGCTGAGGAAGATGTTCAAATTGTTCTCAAGCAGCACTAGAGAAACTATCACTCATGCCCTAGTCACCAGCAAATTGTACTATGGCAACACCCTCTATGCCAGGATCACCATACAACTCCCTAGAAGATTACACATCATCCAGAACTCGACAGCCAGACTCATCCTCCATCTCCCACACTAAACTCACATCACATTACAATTCAGCTACCCTGGCTCCTGATACACAAACACTCTCAATTCAAACTCTTCACACACATATTCAAGGCACAACACAACTCATGCCTCACCTACTTGAACAGTTGCATCTCTTTTCACCAACAACCCAGACTCCTCTGCTGTCCAGGGCTCCTACTCGCACACATTACACACATACACAGAACCAGATCAGAAGAACAGGCATTCTCTTACATCACCTCTAAAGTGTGCAACAACCTCTCACTTCACATCAGAGACTCCTCCTCTCCTTGTATTCCGCAAGAAGCTGAAAACCTGACTTTTCAATTGACTAACCTACCATATGAAGATGTAGGCACACACACCTGCTCAGCACCAGGATACTCTCGCGGGTAATAGTGCACTTTACAAATACACAGAATTTCAGAGTATGGAGGACAAGGACAAAACTACTGGTTGAGGATTGGTTTCAGATAAATTGAGTATTTCAAAAACTAACAAAACTCAATGTATGAGAGAAGACAGTGTTAGACAAATTAAAGGAGGTGTGGTCTTTTATTGATTTATTGTCCGAATGTATGCCATTCTATTTTTAGCTCTGGTGTTAGGCAAGACCTTTTGATTTTACTGAAATGATATTACAATATACTTGCTTATAGGGGCTTTTAGCCAGCTGCCTTCATGCATTGGTCTGTTGTTGTGTCAGTCACATTTTTGTCTACAGCATACATCATGGGGCATTTTGTCAGACACACTTTAGTCACTGGCTAACATCACAGTGAGTGACGACATTCTGTCCTTTCACAAGGAGCACATCCAGACTCAAAGTAGTTCCCTTTTCATTCTGCATTTGGATTCCGATGTGACAGCAGCATACATTCTATCAGCTCTTCATGTTGTTTTTGATGTGAGCACAGGGTACATTCCAGTCTTATCAATTTCTGACTGCTGACATGTTGTTGTAAATTCCTTTTGGAGTGGGCTCTGTTTATTTGACTGCTAATATTTCACAGCATATGAAATTGTGTCCTTATTAATTTGCATCTTTTCAGTGTGTGCGCAATGAAGTGCACTTATAATTGCATTCTCGTATGTCATGATGGCATGTATTTCAATTAAATACTACATTTGTATGTGTAAACCAATTTAGTTTGGTTTCAAGGCTACTGTATGTTCTGCTTGCATGCCTTTCAGTGTTCCTAATAATGTGCTATGTAGACATTTAACTACTATGGACCCAATTCACAAAGGTAAACTTACACTTTTGGTCTAGGTTTAGACCAAAAGTGGAAGTTTACAATTTTCAGGTATTCACATAGGAAAATTACGAGCAATATCTTTCTGTCCGTCATTGGGGAGGATCATTCGCACTCGAGCGGAGTATTCATAATTTGGGGGTGAAGCGTCCTAACTCGGGTAGATTATCCGTAATCGAGCCGGATCATCCGCACTCAAGCCGGATCATCTGACCCTGGCCCGGAATCAGTGTAATTACATGCATCTGCACATTATCAATCCCACCTGCAAACCCAGCTCCAAAAAACAGATACAAGCATCCCACAAGCAAGGGTCTGGTTTTTCCACAATCACACTGTGCCTACTTGCTCTGCAAATTCTGAAGCCATGATGCCCACTAGGAGGAAATGTAACTCTACAGAGGAGGCGACCACCATGAGACTGAAATTTATTGTGAAGAACTACAAGAGACTGCATGGTCTCCCACCCTACAGCAGCAGTTCCTCAGAGAAGTCAGTCTTATGACAGCAGTTGCCTACAGCAGTCACTGTATTGGAGGAGGACATATGGACCATGAATGACATCAAGAAGAAGTGGCCGGATAAGAAGAGGAGTGTGAAGGAGAAGTACACCAGGATAGAGGTGGCCCTAGCTGTCCCAGGTGTTCAAACTGGGGCCCGCCTCTGACCCACCCCACTTAAGAGGGATGTCCTCTCCACCATTGACCCTCACCTGCTCCATTGGCTGCCTGTGAGTGATGATTTCAATGTGGTGCCAGGTAGTATGCTATGATAGTAACAATGACACCAAATAAGTAATGTTTGTGATACTCAAAAATGTGACCATAAATGTTGTTCCAAATAAGTGCACTCTGCATGGTGACTCAGACCCTCAAGTGTCTCAGCTAGTCCATTACAATACAAGTACCAGAATCCTTTGCGATGGTAATTGCAAATTACAAACCCTCAGTCCCAAACAGTGGCACATCACTGCTGCCTCATCCACTTAACACTGGTACATGGCAATAGATACTGTCCCTAATTTATTTTCCATTACTGTTGACATGCAGATGCAAATGTGTAGTTATGTGACAGTTTGAACATAATCAAATATCTTGGGTGCGTCTGATGACCTTTCCCTTTTGTTGCCACATACAGCCAGAGAACAGTCACACACTGAAGCACAGGCCTCTGCACCATCAGAGAGGCAAAGTCACGGAGCACAACAACCCATACCATCAGCACCAACTGGTACGTAAATATGGCCAGGGGAGGGCATTATCTCCTACATTGTTGTAAGTTATCTCATAGTTACATTACATGGAATTCATAACTGTGCCTAAATTGTGAAATGAACTAGGTAATGTTGGGTATCACAGGTGTCAACTAGTGTTAACTGAATACACACATATCATTGTAGGCCCCTTGATGTTGTCCAGAAAGACCCAGCCTGCAGTGACCTTTGCAACATGAATGGATGTGACATCTGGTCAGGCACCACACACTGGGCAGATGTTGGACACTGGTAAGGATACAAACAAATTACTTTACTAAGTGCTTATGCTTCTAACTTGTGGTGTAAATGTCAGCATTATGTGGTTTGTGTCTAATATCACTCTTGTCACTTATCCCCATATGCTCATATATGGCTCATAACAGTCTACCACCTCCTGACAAGATGGCAAATGATAGGTCAACCAAAATATATGTGTACAGTACATATCTATATTTGCTCTCATGTAGGGGGATTTTGTGTAGGTCGGTGCAGCAAGTCTATATGTTACAAGTCATTATGCCTCACCTCAGGAGATGTAAGGTGTTTGTGCCTCCCCAGGAATGGTTCTGTCACTCTGGGGAAGTGTCACAAGTGTCCCCAATGTTCATGAAATGTCTCTCAAGTGCAAAGTGTGGCAACACAGTGATTTGTTCAGCCTTGACATACTCCAGAAGGCCATTTCAAACCATGCAACTTGGCTTGTTGTGGCGACATAGACATGATTTACTGGTTTGTGCAGCTGGATTTGCACGAAGAGTGATGCTTGAGGGGCTCATAAATCTGTCCCCAAGTCCTTCATAAAGAGGAGGAGTCACAACCTGTTACTCAGTTCATGACATGGAGACTTGCTGACACAATGGCAGGAAGCAACAGCTAAAGTAATGATGTGGATGAGTGGTGCGTTGATACCAGCAGGCTTGCATTTTGGGAGTGTGATAATGTCTGGCAAGGTGGGTGTAGAGGAGGGGAAGCCTATATATCTAGTGGTTGAACTGCACAATGTGAAAACATTAAGGGGGTCATTCTGACCTCGGCGGTAAAAGGCGCTTACCGCCGGTCAGAAGACCGCCATAACACCGCCACGGCCGCGGTAAACCGCCACGGTCATTCTGACCCGCAACTGTAAAACCGCCAAAAACCCGACATCCACAAAAGTCCGCCACACCAAAGGTCAGCGAAAAACTGGCGATGACCAAACCTCCACCGTCACGCCAACAGAAATACGCCCCTGCCATTCCGACCGACGAATCCACGTGGCGGTCTTTCAACCGCGGTATTCCATTGGCGGTACACACCGCCGCGGTCAAAATACACACACCCTTACAAAACACAACCACATTGGACAATTTGAAATACACACACCTGATACACATACAAACAACACTCCCACACACCCAATACAATATAAAACACACACCCACATCACCCATAAACCCTTACGACCACAATTGCGACTGAAGGAC
Source organism: Pleurodeles waltl (assembly GCF_031143425.1). Lineage (NCBI taxonomy): Eukaryota > Metazoa > Chordata > Amphibia > Caudata > Salamandridae > Pleurodeles > Pleurodeles waltl. Next base: position 488,457,827 of record NC_090445.1, on the reverse strand, counting down.
AGAGAGAGACAGCACTGCTTAGAGTAGACCATCACACAGAGGCAAATCACAACATCACCCACACAATTACCACGCACAAAACACCATACACCACCACACACATCACACTCTACAACACATAAAACATCCCTCACCTCATCCACACCACCCCATGGCACCCCAAAGACACCCCAGGTTCTCTGACGCAGAACTCAGGGTCATGGTGGAGGAAATAGTTCGTGTAGAGCCCCAGCTCTTTGGGGCACAGGTGCAGCACACCAGCATTGCTAGGAAGATGGAGCTATGGCAAAGGATAGTCGACAGGGTCAACGCTGTGGTACAGCATCCACGCAATCTGGATGACATCAGGAAGCGCTGGAACGACCTACGGGGGAAGGTGCGTTCCATGGTATCAAGGCACAACATTGCGGTGCAGAAGACTGGCGGCGGACCCCCACCTACTCCCCCAGAATTTACAGCATCGGAGGAGGAAGTCTTGCACATCCTGCATCCTGAGGGCCTCGCAGGAGTAGGCGGAGGAATGGACTCTGGTAAGTCAAATCTTAACTACTTCTTCCCACCCCCACCCCACCTGCATGCCAGCACATACCCCCACCCTCACCCCCACCCCCATCACACCAACTCCCTGCAAATGGCTCACCATCACAACCCACCCATCCCAACACCAAGCCCTGCATGCGACCACAAAGCATGGACACCCATCACCAAAGCATGCCCACTGCACACACACATCACCCCCACAAGCCACCCTCACAAAAGCCCCCACAAGGGAATGCCTACACTTGGGTACACGGCCACCCACCCATCACACGAAATGCCACACACAGAAGCAATAACCATACCCTTATACCCCTGCAGGACCCGAACGCCACCACACCGCCACGGAGGGTCCAGAGATGTCCATCCCACCCCCAGAAGAGGCCCCCAGCGATGACAGCAGCTCTGTCTCCCTGGACCCAGATGACCAGCCCGGCCCATCGGGGACCTCGGGACAGTCGGTTCCCCACAGACAGCCACAGGCTACAGCAGACCTAACCCCCTCTGGGAACACCAGCACAGCTCCCACCCAGCGGGCCCATGCCTCTGTCTCCAGGACACGTCAATCAGCGGTGTGTCCACCACTACAGGGCACCCAGGTTGACCCACCACCCCAACAACAACAGGGACCTGGGGGCAGTGGTAGTGGGCACACCGTCCAGGGGACAGAGGCCCAGGAACACAGGGTAACTGGGAGGGCTGCTGTGCGACAGGGGGGGACAGGCCCAGGGAACCCACTCTCCAAGAGGCCCTCTCCTCCATCATGGGAGCCTACCACCACTCCCAGGAGACGATGGCTACGGTACTGGCCAGGTTCCAGGAGATCCAGGCACTGCAGGAGGAACGATACATGGGGTTCAGAGAGGAACTGAGGAACATTGGTTCCGCAATGGGGACCATCGTCGTGGCCCTTAACCAGATAGTCACCACATTGCGGGACCATGTGGCACCCCAAAGGGCCCCGGTCACTAACCCAGACCAGGAACAGCCTACCACCTCCGCCGGTGCTAGCGGACAGGAGGCCCCCACACAACAACAGGCCACCAGAACCCCACCTCCTGCAGAAGAAGAACCACCCCGCAAGCGGGACCTGAGATCTCACAAGAAGACAGAGTAGGATGCCAAGACCCCCGCCAGCATGAGATACCCCCTGATGTCATCCCACTGTCCCACATTGTCACCCTGTCCAACCTTTAACTGCCCCTGCTCCATCCTTCCACAGGCATATGGACAATGCACCTGTTAGACTGAGAACTGGACTCTGCCATGGACATTACTCCACCCCCACCCATCACCGTTTTACAATCATGTACCTAAATGTAGCACTTGAAATAAATCACTTATTGCACTTAAAAAATCAGGAGTCTGCTTGTATTCTTAACAAATGTATTAGACATAACGGTGCAAAAATGTTCAGTTACATTGTGATGACAACATACCAATGTCAAACAGCTTTAGTCCATGGGCAAACAAAGCAGAAGTCACGCAGTGGGTCATACAGCTCTGAAAAGGGAAGGGAAAGTCACAAATCAGTTAAAAGGAACTGGGGGGAAACACAGACAGTAGAGACGCAGGAGGCCTTCAGTAAATGTAAAATGGCGTGGGTGATTTTTACCTGTGTGCTACTGAAAATACTGTTGTATCACTGTATCCCTGTTGTCCGTGTCGTCCCCGTCGTCTTCCTCCTCTTCACTCTCCACAGGCTCCACAGCTGCTACAACACCACCATCTGGACCATCCTCCTGCAGAAAAGGCACCTGGCGTCGCAAAGCAAGATTGTGAAGCATACAGCAGGCCACGATGATATGGCACACCTTCTTTGGTGAGTACATTAGGGATCCACCTGTCATATGCAGGCACCTAAACCTGGCCTTCAGGAGCCCGAAGGTCCTTTCTATGATCCTCCTAGTTCGCCCATGGGCCTCATTGTACCGTTCCTCTGCCCTGGTCCGGGGATTCCTCACTGGGGTCAGTAGCCACGACAGGTTGGGGTAACCAGAGTCACCTATTAGCCACACACGGTGTCTCTGTAGCTGTTCCATCACATAAGGGATGCTGCTATTTCGCATGATGTACGCGTCATGCACAGACCCAGGGAACTTGGCATTTACATGGGAGATGTACTGGTCAGCCAAACAGACCACCTGGACATTCATCGAATGATAACTTTTTCTGTTTCTGTACACCTGCTCACTTTCTTTGGGGGGAACCAAAGCCACATGGGTCCCATCAATGGCACCAATGATGTTGGGAATATGTCTAAGGGCATAGAAATCACCCTTCACTGTAGCCAAATCGCCCATGTCAGGGAACACAATGTAGCTCCGCATGTATTTCATCAGGGCAGACAACACTCTGGACAAAACCTTAGAAAACATAGGCTGAGACATCCCTGATGACATGGCCACTGTTGTCTGAAAAGACCCACTTGCCAAAAAATGGAGTACTGACAGAACCTGCACTAGAGGGGGAATCCTTGTGGGTTGGCGGATGGGGGACCTCAGGTCTGGCTCCAGCTGGGCACACAGTTCATGTATAGTGGCTCTGTCAAGCCTGTATGTAAGTATTATATGTCATTCTTCTATTGTCGACAGGTCCACCAGCGGTCTGTACACGGGAGGATTCATCCTTCTCCTCGCAAGTCCCAGCGGACGGTGCCTAGGAAGGACAACATGGAGCACAGAGTCAAGCAACCCACAGGTACGTAACCACAGCTTGCACAGTACACGATTCGCTATGCATTGAAAGGCTTGTATGAGTGGCAATGCAAGGCCTAGGCCTGTGTGACGCAGTAGAAATTAAGCCATGTGGTTCATTGAAATGGCGGCTGCCTGACCTGTGAAGTGTGACAATGTGATGTGAGGTCAATGCGCTGGCGTGGCACACCGTGGCGGTAGGCGGTCGAAGACCGCGGTGCAAAGCCGCATTGGTTAACATTGCACCCTATGGGTTTCAGGAGCCAATGACGATGTGCGTCGGCGGTCGCGGTACGCACCGCCGCGGTACGCACCGCCGCGGGCGTGACCGCCATTTTCTATCTGATTAATCACTCGAGACCTGATCATCCACAGGAGAGGACCTATACTGCAAGTGCTGCTGTGACCTCGGTCTGGGAGATACAATGGCTGCTGCGACTGGGGAAAGGACCCCTGCCTTCACATCTGAGGAATTGGAGAAACTTGTTGATGGGGTCCTTCCCCAGTATGCGCTACTCTACGGTCCTCCAGACCAACAGGTTAGTACACAGGGTGCACGTTGTATGGGCTATGCCTGTGTTGAGTGGGGTGGATGTAAGATGGTGGGGAGGTGAGCGAATGAGGAGTGCAACGCACGACAGATGAGAGCATGTGCCACATGGCAAGGTTGGGGAGGGGGGGCCACTCACATTGACCATGCAGAAAAGTGATGATATTTCCTTTCCCACCCTGTACATGTCACATAGGTCAGCGCCCATCAGAAGATCGAAATTTGGCGTGCCATCGCCAAGGACGTCCGGGCCCTGGGGGTCCACAACAGACGGCGCACCCACTGCCGAAAAAGGTGGGAGGACATCCGGTGTCTGGGTGGAGGAGGAGGGCTGTGGCTATCTCTAGGCCAGGGCGCATTCTGTAGGCTAGGCGCCTCCGTTAGGTATGGCCCTGTGCCCCCGCCCCCCACCTCTATAGGGTGCTATGTACAGCTATCCATGGTCCGGCCTCACCTATGTGTGCATTTGTCGTCCATAGACCTGTAGGCTAAGTCACAATAACTGAGTAGTGTACCCCGATTGCGCGGCGTAGTGCTGGGGGCTTCTGTGTCTGTCCTCTCCGACAACGGTGTTGCCAATGCATGCACTCAACCTGTCTTTATTTCTCCCCCCCCATTTTCTTTGTCTTCCTGTTCATGTGTGCATTAGCATCATCAGGCGGAGGAGAAGTCGCATCGGCGCACGAGGGAGCTGCATCTCACATGGCCCCGAAGGGCCATGCAACCGACTCCGAGTACACCAGTGAGACGGAGGGCGAGGGGGGCTCCACAACGGGGATCCGTGGAGACGTCAGCGACACAGACACGTCCTCGGAAGGGAGCTCCCTTGCGGTGGCGGCAACATCCGTGCCCACCGCCACCCAGCGCACCAGCTCCGCCCTCCCAGCAGCCCCTCAGCGTTCGGCCCGTGCCCGCTCGGCCAGGAAGCCGGCCATCTCCTTCGCCCCTGGCACCTCAGGCCCTGCCCCAGTTACCCCTGCTGCCCTCAGTGCGGAGATCATTGACCTCCTCCAGACGCTCATTGTTGGGCAGTCTACCCTTTTGAATGCCATCCAGGGGGTAGAAAGGGAGGTGCATTGGAGCAATGCATACCTGGAGGGCACTCATTCGGGTCAGGCTGCTCATCAGCGATCGTTCAACGCTCTGGCCTCAGCACTGACGGCAGCCATTGTCCCTGTCTCCAGCCTCCCTCTTCAAACTCCCTCCACCCAGTCCCAGTCTCCTGTTCCTCTGCCTACCCCATCCACACCATCAGACCAGCCTGCACACACCTCAACACCCAAGGGCAGCTCATCCAGACATAAGCACCACAGATCACACAAGCATTCACCCAAGCAACATCCAGATGCAGACATGCCAACAGTCACTACCTCCTCTGTGTACCCCACCTCCTCGTCTCCCTCCTCCCTCCCTGTGACGTCTCCACTCACACCTGCATGCACACCCCCATCAGCCAGTACTTCCATCACCAGCACACCCTCCAGACCAGCCCGCACACGTGCAGTCACCACCCCCACTGCCATTTACACGTCCCATGTGTCCTCTCCCAGTGTGTCTGTCACCCCCTCTTCCAAACCACACAAACGCAGGCAGCCACCCACCCAACAGCCATCCACCTCACGACAGCCTCCGTCACAAGCACCTTCACCCAAAGACAGCACACTTGACTCTCCTACAACCACATCCTCTTCCTCCACTCCCATACCCACTGCACCTACCCTTCCCATTGCTCCAAAAAAACTTTTCTTCTCCAAAATTAACCTCTTTGCATCACCTCACCCACCCCCTCCATCTGGTAAGAGTCCAAACAGCACCTCAGCCACCACATGCCCTGCACCTACTAGGACCATAGTTCAGGGCTATTGGAGTCCACCAGCTCCTAGGGCAGGAACATCGGCCAGCAGCAAGGGGACAGCCAGCCCACCCCCTGGGAAGAGGACCGAAAAAGGGAAGGGCCGGCGCGACAAGCCTGAGACGGCTGCCCCCAAGGACAGTAGCCTTGCCCCGTCACCTGGCACATCAACAAAGGGAGGCAAGGGCCCCAGAGATTCAGCAAAGGAGGGCAAGGGCAGCAGTGCGGACAAGTCCGGCAGCAGGCGTGCTGCCCAGGAGGGCCCCACCAGCCCCATTCTGGGTGTGACGGAGGACACCCATGGGCCCAGGACTCCATCACAGGAGGGCCCCGCAACCGAAAGGTCGGATGGCGACTGAGCGGGAAGTATTGGCCAGGTCTGGTTCCCTAGAAACACAGGACAAGCACCGCTGAACAGGGGCCGGCCAAGACAAGCACCGCCGAACAGGGCCCCGCCAAGACAAGCACCGCTGAACAGGGCCCCGCCAAGACAAGCACTGCTGAACAGGGGCCGCCGTGACAAGCACCGCTGAACAGGGGCCGCTGTGAGAAGCACCGCTGAACAGGGCCCTGCCAAGACAAGCACCGCTGAACAGGGGCCGGCGTGACAAGCACCGCTGAACAGGGGCCGCCGTGACAAGCACCGCTGAACAGGGACCGCCGTGACAAGCACCGCTGAACAGGGGCCACCGTGACAAGCACCGCTGAACAGGGACCGCCGTGACAAGCACCGCTGAACAGGGGCCGCTGTGAGAAGCACCGCTGAACAGGGCCCCGCCAAGACAAGCACCGCTGAACAGGGGCCGCCGTGACAAGCACAGCTGAACAGGGGCCGCTGTGAGAAGCACCGCTCCGCTTGGCCCTTCATCTCAAGCACTGCTCCGCTGGACCCTTCATCTCAAGCACCGCTCCGCTGGGCCCTTCCTGTCAAGCACCGCTCCGCTGGGCACCGCCGTCTCAAGCACCGCTCCGCTGGGCCCTTCATCTCAAGCACCGCTCCGCTGGGCCCTTCATCTCAAGCACCGCTCCGCTGGGCCCTTCCTGTCAAGCACCGCTCCGCTGGGCACCGCCGTCTCAAGCACCGCTCTGCTGGGCCCTTCATCTCAAGCACCGCTCCGCTGGGCCCTTCATCTCAAGCACCGCTCCGCTGGGCCCTTCCTCTCAAGCACCGCTCCGCTGGGCACCGCCGTCTCAAGCACCGCTCCGCTGGGGACCGCCGTCTCAAGCACCGCTCCGCTGGGCCCTTCATCTCAAGCACCGCTCCGCTGGGCCCTTCATCTCAAGCACCGCTCCGCTGGGCCCTTCCTCTCAAGCACCGCTCCGCTGGGCACCGCCGTTTCAAGCACCGCTCCGCTGGGCCCTTCATCTCAAGCACCGCTCCGTGGGGTCCTTCCTGTCAAGCACCACTCCGCTGGGCACCGCCGTCTCAAGCACTGCTCCGCTGGGCCCTTCCTCTCAAGCACCGCTCCGCTGGGCACCGCCGTCTCTGAACTGCTCTGCTGGGCCCTTCCTCTCAAGCACCGCTCCGCTGGGCCCTTCATCTCAAGCCCCTGTACAGGAAGGCCCCTACCGTATACAGGGATCACCACCCCCTGTCCAGGAAGACCCCTACCCTGTACAAGGATCACCAACCCCTGTACAGGAAGACCCCTACCATGTACAGTGTTCACCATCCCCTGTCCAGGAAGAACTCCACCATATAAAGGGATCACCATCCCCTGTCCAGGAAGGCCCCTACCATGTACAGTGTTCACCATCTCCTGTCCAGGAAGAACCCCACCGCATACAGCGATCACCATCCCCTGTCCAGGAAGACCCCTACCCTGTACAAGGATCACCACCCCCTGTCCAGGAAGACCACCACCCTGTACAGGGTTACCACCACCTGTCCAGGAAGGCCCCCATCCTGTATAGGAACCACACCCACTGCAACTAAGAACCCCAGGAAATGCGCCACATCGCAATGATTCTCACGATCAAAACTGAGAAGAAGCAAGCGAGATCCCCCATGAGCACTGTAACATATATTTGCACAGCAGTAGGTAAATAAAATACATATTTCATATTTAAATTGAGTTGAGCATTAGTTGATGATGATAGTCAAATGCTTAATGTGACTGTAGGCCACATATGTGTCAACAACTTAGGTAAGACATGTTCATCACTAGAACCATCTATGTACTGTTGTGTAATGTGGAAGGCATAGCTAACCAACTCCAGACGTATACTTCCATACTTTGGTTCCAGCACATACAATGAACTACACAACATATTCTTATTGTTTTCTTTTTGTTTATATAAATATAATAGTAACTTAAACAAAAAAAGTCCATTTGGAAGGGAGAAACTAAGTCAAATAATGCCCTTCACGGAGTATGGGCAGGGTACTTGGAGGTGGTTGGACAAAATGAAGAAAACATGTTCTGAAACGTCAGGGAAATCAGTCTGTGTACAGGGGCAAAAACAAATTTCCAGTTAAATCGTATTGTCCAGTCAAATGTTATCTTGGTCATCCTCCTTCTGCACAACAATCAGATCCTCTGCAGTGGTGGCTGCTTCTGGGCTGGCTGGTGGAGGACCTAACACCCTTCGTGACTGGGACACACTAGGGGCAGAAGGGGTATGGTTGGAAACAGAGTGGGAGGACGAACAGGGAGACACATGGAGGGTGGTATGGGAGGGACTCTGAGACAGGGCTGCAATCATGGCTGCACCCAAGGAAGTGAGGGTGGCACTGATTGCATCCAAGTAACAGGTAATCTCCTCTCTGGACCTCCGCTGTTCCTCAATGGTCTGCTGTAGGAGCTGAGAGGAAATGCCCTGCTCCCCCTCAGATGCCACATCCCTTCCTGGGATGCAGCAACAGGGGTGACAACACAGGGAAGGGTTTGCGTGGCATACAAGGGATTTGGGGTGTCCGGGCATGGAGGCTCCTCAGGGGACTAAGGCAGGCACTTGGAGGGGGACTGGTGGCAGCTGGGTGCCTCGATGGACTGGGGGCTCCCTGTGGTAGGGAGGGGTCAGAGGCAGGCCCAGGTGTTAACAAATCCCACTCTGGGGACACCTCCAGCAGGTCAAGCTCTCCAGTGTCTGGGAAGAGGCAAAATCCCCACCACTGGCTGGCCAGAGGAGTCCAGTTCAAGGACTCTTCTACAGTTTCCACAGCCTCCACCCAGTCATTGTCTGCTGTTATGTCCATCCGGGTGGGTACACGCCCCTACCTGTTGATGGTCTTTGTCCTTCCTCCTCCTCTTCAGTGGACAAAAGAGGCCCCACCCACTGACGTCCCCATGAAGCTCTTCTCAGTCCCTGGTCCTCTCCCTGGTCTTCCTGCCCAGCGGGGGCTACTGAAATAGAAGTGAGAACATTATGTAGTTGGTGTCCTATTCAGGGCAAGGTACATGAGTACAAGAAGCAAGTGCTGACTGTGTACTCCTTTGATCTCACTAATCAATTCCATATGACTTAGATCCCAAATGTATGTGTTTTATCACTGTGATGTCCAGGCATAACTCACAGATTGGCATCTATCACAATTGTGGACAGTACACCCTTCTTTAGTGACAACGCCTAACCTTAAGCAATATTTAAATATCTAGGCCAGATTCACAAAGGCCATACAAGCTGTATGTGTGAAAGATTGGACAAAAGTCCAAGTTTACGTAAGTACTTTGGGCCAAGGGTTTCGAGTCCTTGCTACTTAGTCATCTTCCCAAGTCAGTGTACAAGTGGAGTTGGGACACAGTCTGGATGGAGCTGTCCACCCCAAAACATGTGTCCAAGATCACCCTGCCAAGTGCAGACTTGATAGTCTCAAACTATCACATGTTATCTGAGGTGTAGCATGGTCTGAATTCACATAAATGCCTGAATGGGTGTACATGTAAAAGCCAGGGGAACCTACCCTGACATGCTCTCCCGAAAAGTCTTCCACAAATAGTGACCGCTTTTGGCATAATACTTCCCAAGGGGCCCCCCATGTACCAAGGGATGGGCGACCATTAAAGGTTTCTGACAATTAGTGAACTTCAATGTAAGTGACTATATGATTTGTTTGACATTTTTGCAAACTTTCGGTAATATAGACAGGAGAAGTCTTATTATGTATTGGTCCTGAAGAAGCGTCATAGGATCTTGTTAGACCACTGTACGCGAAACATTTTGACCATGTCCTAGGAGCCCGACGATAATCTCCTTAAGCTCCAGCACCATGCAGAAAGTGGTTGAGCATTATTCCTCATTTTACACTTCCCTTCTGTTTTTAATCTTGGTCCCGGTCTTATTCCATTGATTAATTTAATTGACTCGCTCCTATTAAGACTGGGAACCAATTTTATCTTTCACTCTCCTGCCAGGATTAGCGCCTGACCACAACACCAGGTCTTGTAGTGTCCGCTACCACGGCTGCTACCTAAAAGATCTCCGGCAAAGAGCCCCCTTACGGGGAGCCCGTCAGACATTGCAGCGCCGGTCTGACGAGGAGCTACCCGATGATGAAGCATGACATCCTCTCGGATGTGTGAGGGCTCTTGCTCCTGAACTTTAATGTTCCCCTAGTGATTATATTTTTCCATTTGGAACAGTGTACACCTTTTTTGTATGTTCAGTTAATTGGGAGACCGTACACTGGACCAACTAATCTCCCAGTCCCTCCCTTAGTTGATACATGTAAAAGCCAGGCCTTGGTTCTGATCTTTGCTAAGCTGTGAGTCTATGTATTGGAGGATCCCTGGAAATATCAGCCAGTCTACATGGCATGTGTCTCATTTGGCATGTCAAGACTACTTATTGGTGCTATACACCACTTGGCAAATATGCAATGTTGGCTCAGCTAGCTAGATGTTACATAAGCCGTACGAGCCGCTGTTGTGAAGACTTGCGCATTTGCTTTCCTTTGGAAATGTTTGCACCATTTGTCTGAGACAAGTATACCAAAGTCAGCCTTTACTCCAAGATACATGTAATTATACTTTACACTGAGGAAATACACAACAAAGCCATGCATGAAATGGCATCCACAACTCAAAAGTCTTGACTCCACACTGGACAGTGTCTGGACCACCCCCTTGGCTATTGACCCTGTAGTGGTCAGTACACTACAAGTCCCAGGATGCAATTTGGTTTGTACTTCCAATATGCTCCCATGGGGCATTGGCCTTATGACTGCTGCAGCAATTGCTGTGATTATGTGAAAGGGGACATGAGAGACACACAGAAAACATGCATGACATGGCATTCAACACCAATAAAAATGTCTTTACCCTACACTGGACAGTGTCTGGACTATCCCTTTGCCAGTGCAGCCAGAAGTGATAAGACCCTTGGTTCATCAATCATGGTGTGGGCATTGTATTTTTTCATATAATTGCAAGAGTGATGGCTATTTGCCCTGTAGTGGTCAGTATACTACAAATCCCCGAATGCACTCTGGTTTGTGCTTTCAGTGTACTTCCATGGGGCATTGGCCTTTATGACTGTTGCAGAAATGTCTGGGATTATGTGAAGAGACAAAAGACACACACACAAAAAGCATGCATGATACGACATAAAAAAAAAAATCCTGACCCCACACTAGACAGTGTCTGGACCATCCCTTTGCCAGTGCACCCAGCAGTGATAAGGCCTTTGGTTCACCAGTCATGGTATTGGCATAGCATTTTTTCGTATAATTGCAAGAGTGATGGCTATTCACCCTGTAGTTGTCAGTACACAACAAGTCCCAGGATGCACTTTGGTTTGTGCGTCCAATATACCCCAACAGGGCATCAGCCTTATGACTACTGCAGCAATTGCTCAGACTGTATATATGGTGACATATGATACATGTTGGTCCAGATCAGTCACCACTCACATCATACTACCAGACACAGTATGCAGCCTGTGCACTTACCAGTTCTCTGCTGCTCCAACTCCTCCAGCTGGGCATGGAGGGTCAGCCAAGCTGCCCTCAGGGCCCTCCTGTACAGTGGTGTGAGGCGGGCCGGTGCACGTGGGGCTGGGAGGATTAACCCAAAAGTTCTTGGACCCTTAGTCAGGCCCAATGTTTAAAGTCTTCCCAGCACTTGCGGCAAGTCCTGGCCCGTCGGTGGTAGACACCCATTGCCCTGTAGAACTGCCCAATCTCTTCCCAGAGTCAGACACATGTTGCATTGCTCTGCTGTTCCTCAGGCCCCCATAAAGCTGAGGGTGATTGTCCAGCACCCCCAGCTAAAATGTCCAATTCACTTTTGCTGAAGGGGGGTGCCCTCTCATCAACTACCTCTGCCATATTGGGGGCAGTTAGGGTAAACAGGGTAGCAAGATGGCACAGGATCCTACCTGTAGGTAGGGATGACTCAGAATAACAATAAAATGGCTGCCTGCAACTTCCTGTCATGAACTTCCTGCCTTGCATTTTCTATGTGTCATTTCCTGAACAAATACATTTGGTTCCGTCCCTTCCCCGGATTGTACATCCTAAGAGCGGATCATTCACACCCCGAGCGTAGGATCAGCAGGTTCTACATAAGGGGTGTAGGATCCACAATCAGAGCAGAATAAAAAAAAGACAAATGTGACATCTACAAACGTGTAAGAAGGGCAGAAATACTAAGGGAGGAAGGAAAGGTTTTCTAGATAGAATCTACATTACAGTACTTCCCAGCACAGTTTGCCCCCTTGTACTGCATTATGGTACACGTGGGCAACATATCTTTCTTACATCTAAGAAGACTGTTCTGTATCACCAAAGTAAGCGCAGGTAGTGATATCAATCCCTGTACGCACAGTGCCAAGTAAACCAAGGGTCAGTGGTAGAGAGCATAATTGGGAACCCATAGCAGCACTGGCAAGTTTGTCATACCTGCCCCAACACCGAGAAAGTAAACACAAGTGTGTGGATCATGCAGGATTGCTGCTTTGTAACTGGGGGCACATACTGCAGCATTAGTTCTGAACCGAAACACAGTAATGAGACCTGCTCCACCCCTCCAGTCCCCTCCCCCGGCCAGTCGAGACATGCCCATGACCTACGCACTAGTGCAGGATCCCCAGTCATTGCACTTAGGGCATAATCTCCACAATGAGACATCAAGTGCGGGAGTCCATTGTGGCTCAGATCTGTGTTTTGGAATTCCATCCACCATCAGTAGGTAACAGCACTCCAAATCCCTTTCAATAAATGGAGGGGCTGACATCCATTTTATGTTCATTCAGAGTCAGCCTCACCTAATGATTCCTCTGCCATCCTGCTGCACTGTTGAACAAAACTCACCCAACATGACTGAAGGATCTGTGCATGAGGCACCCACAAAATCAGTGATATTGATATGTGTTAGAAATAGGGTCTCTAGTTGGCAGATGTATACACCCTTGTCAAAGTAGGGACCACAATCCTAGTCAGGGTAAGTCACACAAAATCCAAATTATCCTGTGCCCACCCTCTGGTAGCTTGGCACTGAGCAGCCAGGCTTAACTTAGAAGGCAATCTGTAAATTATTTTTGCAATAAATCAAACAGTAACACAGTGAAAACACCGAAAAAATACACCACACAAGAAAAGTAGAGAATATTTTTCTGAATAAAATATGGTTGAAACAATGAAAATCCAGTGTACACAAACAAAGTTATGAATTTTTAAAGATGAAATCCAATTAAAGTGCTCCAACTGAGGCTATCATGGTTGCGTTGATGGAGTCGTTCCCAACAACCCGACACCACCTGTGCCAGTCATGGAATTGCACGGACCCCCAGGTACATTACCTTTGAAAACAAATACGTTGCACGGAGTTGGAAAGCGGCGTCAGTGGAGTCGGTGCGCAGTCAGTCCCTTATGGGGTCCAAGGACAGAGGTGTCAATTCCACACTACTAAGCAGGTGGAGGTGCGGCGTTGGCTCCGTCCAGATGCAGGGGGAGATAATGCGCCATCGTCCATGATACATCGATTCCTTGTGACCCAGTGGGGTAGCTGGTTCCGGTCAGTCAGGACGTGATGTGTCAACTTCGCAGCATTGTGATGACCCTGGGTCGAACTTGCATTGAGGGACGGAGACGTGCAGCGAGGTCCACGGAATGGGAGCAAGCTGTGGCATTGCTTGGGTCGCTGAAGTCATTCCGGAGTCGCTGAAGTTGGTGTACCAGCAAAAAGCTAGCAGAGGAGGTCTTTGTAGTCCCTGAGACCCTAGAACAGGACGCAAGCCCAATCCAAGCCCTTGGAGATCACTTTCGAGGGAAGGCAGAGTTCTTCCAGTGCAGTCAGAGGCCAGCAGGACAACAGGGCAACAGCAGGGCAGCAGTCCTTTGCAGAAAAGCAGTCCAGAGAGTCTTTCTGACAGAGTTCAAGTGCAGGTCCAAAAATGTCTGAGTTGGTGGGGGTCAGAGACCCAGTTTATATACCCAAAAATGCTTCAAAAGTGGGGGAGACTTCAACGAGTGATTTTGAAGTGCACAAGTTCTCCTTTCAGTGCAGTCCTGTCTGTCAGGGTCCCAGTAGGGGGTTTGGCAGTCCATTGTGTGAGGGCAGGCCATTAGCCTTTGAAATGTAAGTGTCAGGTCCTCCACACTTGCAGCCCAGGAAAACCCATTCAATATGCACATGTGTGCAGGTGTGACTGAGTGTCCTGTGTTTGTGGCTGTCTCAGTGAAATGCACAAAGGAGTTGTCAACCAGCCCAGCCCAGACATTGATTGGAGACAGGCTGTAAGGCACAAATGGTTCTTAACCACTTTGCTGCCAGGCCTTTTCCCCCTCGGGTGCCAAGCCTTGTTCAGCTATTTGGGGCAGTTCGGGCTTACGCCCTCATAACTTTTTTGTCCACATAAGCTACCCACGCCAATTTTGCGTCCTTTTTTTCCAACATCCTAGGGATTCTAGAGGCACCCAGAGTTTGTGGGTTCCCCTGGAGGAGACCAAGAAATTAACCAATACAGCTGAAATGTTCGAAAATGCAAAAAAAGGGCTGCAGAAGAAAGCTTGTGTTTTTTCCCCCTGAAAATGGCATCAACAAAGGGTTTAAGGTGCTAAAATCACCATTTTCCCAGCTTTCAGGAACAGGCAGACTTGAACCAGAAAAACAACATTTTCAACACAATTGTGGCATTTTATTGGAAAATACCCCATTTTTACTATTTTTGTGCTTTCTGCCTCCTTCCACTTAGTGGCAGAAATGGGTGTGAAACCAATGTTGGATCCCAGACAAGTAAATATTTCTGAAAAGTAGACACAATTCTGAATTCAGTAAGGGGTCATTTGTATAGATCCTACAAGGTTTTCCTACAGAAAGTAACAGCTAAAATAAAAAGAATATTGAATTTGAGTTGAAAAAATAGCCATTTCTGTCCACGTTTTCTTCTATAACTTTTACCAGCTAAGGCAGATTTTTTAACGCAATATACTGTTATGTCTGCTGGACTTTTCTGGTTGAGGGGATATATAGGGCTTGTAGGTTCATCAAGAACCTTAGTTACCCAGAGCCAACCCAGGAGCTGCACCTTGCAATGGGTTTTCATTGTATACCGGGTATACAGCAAGTCATTTGGTGAAATATAAAGAGTGAGAAATAGGTATCAAGGAAAACTTTGTATTTCCAAAATGGGCACAAGATAAGGTGTTAAGAAGCAGTGGTTGTTTGCACATTTCTGAATCCCGGGGTCCCTATACTAGCATGTGAATTACAGGGCATTTCTCAAATAGACATCTTTTTTACACACTGTCTTACATTTGGAAGGAGAAAATGCAGAGAGAGACAAGAGTCAATAACACTTGTTTTTCTATTCTGTGTTTCCCCCAGTCTCCAGATAAAAATGGTACTTCACTTGTGTGGGTAGGCCTAATGCCCACGACAGGAAATGCAACATGGACACATCACATTTTTACATTGAAATCTGACGATTTCTTTCGAAAGTGTCTAGCTGTGGATTTTGGCCCCTAGCTCAGCCAGCCCCCAGGGAAACCTACCAAACCTGTGCATTTTTTAAAACAAGACACCTAGGGAAATCCAGGATGGGGTGACTTGTGGGGCTCTCACCAGGTTCTGTTACCCAGAATCCTTTGCAAACATCACAAATTGGCAAAAAACACCTTTTCCTCACGTTTCAGTGATAGAAAGTTAGGAAATCTGAGAGGAGCCACAAATTTCCTTCCACCCAGCATTTCCCCAAGTCTCCCAATGAAAATGGTACCTCACTTGTGTGGGTAGGCCTAGTGACCATGACAAGAAATGCCCCAAAACACAACATGGACGTATCACATTTTCCCAAAGAAAACTGACCTGTTTTTCCAACGTGCCTAGCTGTGGATTTTGGCCTCTAGCTCAGTCGGCACCTAGGGAAACCTAGCAAACCTATACATTTTTCAAATTTAGACACCTAGGGAAATTCAGTATGGGGTGACACCAGGTTCTGTTACCCAGAATCCTTTGCAAACCTTAAAATTTGGCCAAAAAAACACTTTTTCCTCACATTTCAGTGACAGAAAGTTCTGGAATCTAAGAGGAGCTACAAATTTCCCTCCACCCAGCATTCCCCCAAGTCTACCGATAAAAATGGTACCTCGCTTGTGTCGGTAGGTCTAGTGCCCGCGACAGGAAACGTTCCAAAACGCAACATAGTAACATCACATTTTTACATTGACAACTGACGTGTTTTTTGGAAAGTGCCTAGCTGTAGATTTTGGTCTCTAGCTCAGCCTGCACCTAGGGAAACCAAACCTGTGCATTTTTTTAAAACAAGACACCTAGGGGAGCCCAGGATGAGGTAACTTGTGGGGCTCTCACTAGGTTCTGTTACCCAGAATCATTTGCAAACCTCAAAATCTGGCAAAAAAACACTTTTTCCTCACATTTTGGTGATAGAAAGCTCTGGAATCTAAGAGGAGCCACAGATTTCCTTCTATCCAGCGTTCCCCCAAGTTTCCCAATAAAAATGGTACCTCATTTGTGTGGTTAGGCCTAGTGTCCGAAACAGGAAATGCCAGATAACACAACATGGACACATCACATTTTCCCAAAGAAAACTGACCTGTTTTTTGCAAAGTGCCAAGCTGTGGATTTTGGCCTCTAGCTCATCCGGCACCTAGGTAAACCTAGCAAACCTGGACATTTCTGAAAACTAGACACCTAGGGGAACACAGGATGGGGCAACTTGTGGCACTCTCATCAGGTTCTGTTACTCAGAATCCTTAGCAAACCTCAAAATGTGGCAGAAAACCCCACTTTTTTTTCTCACATTTCAATGCTGCAAAGTTCTGGTACCTCACTTGTGAGGGTAAGCCTAGTGCTGGCAACAGGAAATGCCCCAAAACAGTATGTAGACACATCAGAATTATCAAATACAAAACTACCTGTTTTTGCAGGGGGCACCTGCGTTTTTGGTCCTGGGCTCAGCAGCCATCTAGGGAAACCTACCAATCCGAGTCATTTCTGAAAACTACACACCCGAGAGAGTCCAGGGTGGTGTGACTTGCTTGGATCCCACAGTTTTTTTCTTACCCAGAATCCTCAGTAAACCTCAAATTTAGCAAAGAAAATCACATTTTCCCACATTTCTGTGTGGGATCAACGCACAGCCCAAATTTCCTACCACCCAACGTTCCCCTCAGTCTCCTGATAAAAATGATACCTCACTTGTGAAGGTGGGCCAAGTGTCTGTGACAGGGAAGAGCCAAAAACATGTCGAAATTGAGGGGGAAACCAAAGCGGGTCCAAAAGGGCAGTTTGAAAAAAAACGCTTTTAGGCTGACAAGTGGGGCCAAATTTTTATCAGTATAGATGCAACAATGCTGGGTGGTAGGAATTTTGTGGATTCCTACAGATTCCGGAAGGTTCCATCACAAAAATGTGGGAAAAAAATGTGTGATTTCAAGCAAAGTTGGAGGTTTGCATGGCATTGTGGGTAAGAAAATGGTGCGGGTGTATGTGAAGCACACCCCCTTAAACTCAGCCAGATATTTAGTTTTCAGATGTGTCTAGGTCTCATAGATTTTTCTAGATGGCAGCATCCTAAAGTCCAAAAAGTGCAGCCCTCACCATTCCAAGTGGGACGATTTTGAGAGTTTGCCAAGTTCTAATGGCCCAAATGTAAAACCAAAACGCAAAATAGTCAAATGTCCTCTTGCTTGCCATTGGGATAAGATCTTTTAGTGTGTGGGGAGAGAGCTTAAAGACTGTTACCCCCTTCAGTTGGGGTGGAGACATACCCATGCCCAAACTGGTTGGTAGCCACCACCCCACTATTTTTTTTAATTCCCTGGCATCTAGTAGGCTTTCTGCCCTCCCCCTGGGGAGTGGATTGGGGGTAATTGCCCCATCTGCCCACCAGTGGACAGAACAACTTTGTCCCCATTTATTTGGGATGGGGGGATGACTATACCCCCACTCTCTTTTTTTTGAGAAAAAATCTTCCCTGGTCTCTGCTGGGCTTTCTGCAAGGCCTTACAAAATAGGCTGATTTGCCCCCAAGGGGGGCAGAAATGGCCAACAGTAATGTGCCCCCATGGGGAGTGACCCTTGCCAAAGAGGCAGCCCCCCCAAACAAAACACACACACACACACACACACACACACACAGCAATCCCTGGTGCCTAAGTGGTTTCTGCCCTCCCTGGGGGCAGATCGGCCTAATAGAAATAGGTCGATCTGCTCCAAAGGGGGACAGAAATGGCCTAAAATAAATGTACCCCTGTAGGAGGCTGGACTGGCTTGTAGTGAGTACCAAGGGGTACTTACACCTTGCACCAGGCCCAGGTATCCCTTATTAGTGTATAGGGTGTCTAGCAGCTTAGGCTGATAGATAATGGTAGTTTAGCAGAGCATCTTAGGCTGAACTAGGAGACGAGTTAAGCTCCTACAGTACCACTAGTGTCACTTGCACATTATCAAAAGAAAACACAATACACAGATATACTAAAAATAAAGGTACTTTATTTTTATGACAATATGCCAAAGTATCTCAGTGAGTACCCTCAGTATGAGGATAGCAAATATACACAAGATATATGTACACAATACCAAAAATATGCAGTATAGTCTTAGAAAACAGTGCAAACAATGTATAGTTACAATAGGATGCAATGGGGACACATAGGGATAGGGGCAACACAAACCATACACTCCAAAAGCGGAATGCGAACCACGAATGGACCCCAAACCTATGTGACCTTGTAGAGGGTCGCTGGGACTATGAGAAAATAGTAAGGGTTAGAAAAATAGCCCACCCCAAGACCCTGAAAAGTGAGTGCAAAGTGCACTAAAGTTCCCCAAAGGACATAGAAGTTGTGATAGGGGAATTCTGCAGGAAAGACACAAACCAGCAATGCAACAATGATGGATTTCCAGTTGAGGGTACCTGTGGAACAAGGGGACCAAGTCCAAAAGTCACAAGCAAGTCGGAGATGGGCAGAGGCCCAGGAAATGCCAGCTGTGGGTGCAAAGAAGCTGCTACTGGGCAGTAGAAGCTGAGGATTCTGCAGGAACGACAAGGGCTAGAGACTTCCCCTTTGGAGGTTGGATCCTCCACGCCGTGGAGAGTCGTGCAGAAGTGTTTTCCTGCCGAAAGATTGCCAACAAACCTTGCTAGCTGCAAATCTTGCGGTTAAGGTTTTTGGATGCTGCTGTGGCCCAGGAGGGACCAGGATGTCGCCAATTACGTCTGGGGACAGAGGGGGTGTCGAGCAAGACAAAGAGTCCTCTCAGAAGAAGGCAGCACCCTCAGAAGTGCCAGAAGAGGCACTACAAAGAAGAGTGAAATGGTGCTCACCCGAAGTTGCACAAAGGAGTCCCACGCCGCCGGAGGACAACTTAGAAAGTCGTGCAATGCCGGTTAGAGTGCAGTGGACCCAGGCTTGGATGTGCACAAAGGATTTCAACCGGAAGTGCACAGAGGATGGAGTAGCTGCAAAAGTCGCGGTTTCCAGCAATGCAGTCTGGCGTGGGGAGGCAAGGACTTACCTCCACCAAACTTGGACTGAAGAGTCACTGGACTGTGGGAGTCACTTGGACACAGTTGCTGGATTCAAGGGACCTCGCTCGTTGTGCTGAGAGGAGACCCAGGGGACCGGTGATGCAGTTCTTTGGTGCCTGCGGTAGCAGGGGGAAGATTCCGTCGACCCACAGGAGATTTCTTCGGAGCTTCTAGTGCAGAGAGGAGGCAGACTACCCCCACAACATGCACCACCAGGAAAACAGTCGAGAAGGCGGCAGGATCAGCGTTACAGAGTTGCAGTAGTCGTCTTTGCTACTTTGTTGCAGTTTTGCAGGCTTCCAGCGCGGTCAGCAGTCGATTCCTTGGCAGAAGGTGAAGAGAGAGATGCAGAGGAACTCTGATGAGCTCTTGCATTCGTTATCTAAGGAATTCCCCAAAGCAGAGACCCTAAATAGCCAGAAAAGAGGGTTTGGCTACTTAGGAGAGAGGATAGGCTAGCAACACCTGAAGGAGCCTATCAGAAGGAGTCTCTGACGTCACCTGCTGGCCCTGGCCACTCAGAGCAGTCCAGTGTGCCAGCAGCACCTCTGTTTCCAAGATGGCAGAGGTCTGGAGCACACTGGAGGAGCTCTGGGCACCTCCCAGGGGAGGTGTAGGTCAGGGGAGTGGTCACTCCCCTTTCCTTTGTTCAGTTTCGCGCCAGAGCAGGGCTAAGGGGTCCCTGAACCGGTGTAGACTGGCTTATGCAGACATGGGCACCATCTGTGCCCATGAAAGCATTTCCAGAGGCTGGGGGAGGCTACTCCTCCCCTGCCTTAACACCTTTTTCCAAAGGGAGAGGGTGTAGCACCCCCTCTCTGAGGAAGTCCTTTGTTCTGCCATCCTGGGCCAGGCCTGGCTGGACCCCAGGAGGGCAGAAACCTGTCTGAGGGGTTGGCAGCAGCAGCAGCTGCAGTGAAACCCCTGAGAAGGCAGTTTGGCAGTACCAGGGTCTGTGCTACAGACCACTGGGATCATGTGATTGTGCCAACTATGCCAGGATGGCATAGAGGGGGTAATTCCATGATCATAGACATGTTACATGGCCATATTCGGAGTTACCATTGTGAAGCTACACATAGGTAGTGACCTATGTGTAGTGCACGCGTGTAATGGTGTCCCGCACTCACAAAGTCCAGGGAATTTGCACTGAACAATGTGAGGGCACCTTGGCTAGTGCCAGGGTGCCCTCACATTAAGTAACTTTGCACCTAACCTTTACCAGGTAAAGGTTAGACATATAGGTGACTTATAAGTTACTTAAGTGCAGTGGTGAATGGCTGTGAAATAACGTGGATGTTATTTCACTCAGGCTGCAGTGGCAGGCCTGTGTAGTATTTGTCAGAGCTCCCTATGGGTGGCAAAAGAAATGCTGCAGCCCATAGGGATCTCCTGGAACCCCAATACCCTGGGTACCTCAGTACCATATACTAGGGAATTATAAGGGGGTTCCAGTATGCTAATGTGAATTGGTGAAATTGGTCACTAGCCTGTTAGTGACAATTTGGAAAGAAATGAGAGAGCATAACCACTGAGGTTCTAGATAGCAGAGCCTCAGTGAGACAGTTAGTCATAACACAGGTAACACTTTCAGGCACACTTATGAGCACTGGGGCCCTGGCTGGCAGGGTCCCAGTGACACATACAACTAAAACAACATATATACAGTGAAAAATGGGGGTAACATGCCAGGCAAGATGGTACTTTCCTACACAACCCGCCCCCCAAACGAAGGACAATAAGACCAGTCATTCCCAGATGGGTCTTCATTGTCTAAGTGGAAATATCTGGAGAGTCCATCTGCATTGGAGTGGTGTTGGACCTGGCTTTTTGACAGGGACATCCCCAAACTTTTTGCCTCCTTCCTCCTATTTTTTCTGACCTGTTGTTGTTGGCTTTTGACCGCTGGGCACTTTACCACTGCTAACCAGTGCTAAAGTGCATATGCTCTCTGTGTAAATTGTACCACTGATTGGTTTATCCATGATTGACTATTTAATTTACTTGTAAGTCCCTGGTAGAGTGCACTACATGTGCCTAGGGCAGGTAGATTACATGCTACTAGTGGGCCTGCAGCACTGGTTGTGCCACCCACCTCAGTAGCCCCTTAACCTTGTCTCAGGCCTGCCATTGCAAGGCCTGTGTGTGCAGTTTCACTGCCACTTCGACTTGGCATTTAAAGGTATGTGCCAAGCCTAGAACTCCCCTTTTTCTATACATAAGTCACCCCTAATGTGTGCCCTAGGTAACCCCTAGAGCAGGGTGCTGTGTGGGTAAAAGCCAGGACATGTACTTATATGGTTATATGTCCTGGTAGTGTAAAACTCCTAAATTCGTTTTCACACTACTGTGAGGCCTGCTCCCTTCATAGGCTAACATTGGGGCTGCTCTCATACATTGTTGAAGTGGCAGCTGCTGATCTGAAAGGAGCAGGAAGGTCATATTTAGTATGGCCAGAATGGTAATATAAAATCCTGCTGACTGGTGAAGTCGGATTTAATATTACTATTCTAGAAATGCCACTTTTAGAAAGTGAGCATTTCTTTGCACTAAAAACTTGTTGTGCCCTTCAATCCACGTCTGGCTAGGTTTAGTTGATAGCTCCTTGTGCATTCACTCAGACACACCCCAAACACAGGGTACTCAGCCTCACTTGCATACATCTGCATTTTGAATGGGTCTTCCTGGGCTGGGAGGGTGGAGGGCCTGCCCTCACACAAAGGACTGCCACACCCCCTACTGGGACTCTGGCAGACAGGATTGAGCTGAAAGGGGGCTTGGTGCATTTCTTAGAGACTCTTTGAAGTCACCCCCACTTCAAAGGCACAACTTAGTATAAAACAGGGCCTCTGCCCTACCTCATCAGACACTTGCTGGAGAAGAAACCTGAACCAGAAACTACATCCTGCCAAGAAGAACTGCCTGGCTGCTCAAAGGACTCACCTGTCTGCTTTCTACAAAGGACTGCTGCCTTGCTGTTGCCCTACTGCCTTGCTGAACTCTTGTCTGGCTGTGAAAGTGCTCTCCAAGGGCTTGGATAGAGCTTGCCTCCTGTTCCTTGAAGTCTCAGGGCCAAAAAGACTTCTCTCTTTTACTTGGACGCTCCGTGCGCCGAAAATTTCGACGCACAGCTTGTTTCGCGGCGAGAAAAACGCCGCACTCCGACGCTGATCAACGTGACGCTCTGGGGACGATCGAAGATCCGACGCACGGCCTCGCAAGGACAACGCCGCCCGACCTCTAGAGGAGAAATCGACGCGACGCCTGCCGTGAGATCGTAATTTCAACGCGCAGCCCCGCAGATCGAAATCTAGAGGAGAAATCGACGCGACGCCTGCCGTGAGATCGTAATTTCGACGCGCAGCCCCGCAGACCGACGCGCAGCCGGAGAACAAGCAGGGAAATCCACGCACAGACCTTGGACATCTGGTAATCCCCGCGATCCACAGAAAGAGACTGTCCACGCGCCGGAAAACGACGCCGACTTCCCCGCGTGGAAAATAACGACGGAAGTCCGTGTGTGCTGGGGAGAAATCGACGCACACACCCTTTTTTCACGCACCTCTTCTCTTGTGGCCCTCTGAGGAGATTTTCCCACTCCCAACCAGGTACTTGTGCTTGAAAGAGACTTTGTTTATATTCTAAAGACTTAAGACACTTTCTATCACTTTTCAGTGATATCTTTACAAATTCGTATTGCAACTTTGATCATTTTGACCTGAAGATACCCAGATAAATATTATATATTTTTCTAAATACTGTGTGGTGTATTTTTGTGGTGTTATGCTATGGTGTTGTATGATTTATTGCACAAATGCTTTACACATTGCATTCTAAGTTAAGCCTGACTGCTCGTGCCAAGCTACCGGAGGGTGAGCACAGGCTGATTTTGGATTGTGTGTGACTTACCCTGACTAGAGTGAGGGTTCTTGCTTGGACAGAGGGCAACCTGACTGCCAACCAAAAACCCAATTTCTAACATTGGTGATCAGCGGTGAGGATAGGACTTGTGTTTGTGCAGTGCCATACAGTAGCTAAGTATTTCACTACCTACCCACAGTTGAAGGTCAACTTGATTTTTCATCTTTTTTTTGGCTTTTGGTTCTCTGATGTCCTCCTGGATATACTATTGATATTTTGGACTTTGGATTTTGGTTTTTGCTAGTAAGATCTTATCAGAATGGGATTGCTTACCTACTCATTCTTTGTTCGTACTGACCACCTCACTAAGGCTGACCTAAGGAAGCTTTGCAGACAATGGGGCCTTCCTGTAGCAAGGAGATCTACTAAAGCGGAGATGCTACATGCCTACATAGTCTGGGGGGAGGAAAGATGGGCAGAGAGAGAGGCAGCAAGAAACCAAATGACTAAGTACCCCTCAGATGAGGAGGAGGACTACACACATGAGGAGGAAGACTGCTCACATGAGGAGGAAGACTACTCAGATTTGGACAGTGACCCAGAAATAGATGAATGGCTCCGAAGTCAAAGGCGACAGGAGCAACAATTAGAGGAGTATCTTGCAGAGGTTGAGGCAAAAAGACTCTTAGCCCTGGAAGAAGAAAAGATTGCAGCTCAAGAGCTGAGCTGTAAAGAGCTGAAACTGGAGGCCGGAAGGGCTGAGTCCAGTTCAGATGGTGGCAGCAAAAATCTTGCATCTAGTACTGCTGAAGAAGGGCACAAGCCCAGAGATGTGGTGCCCAACTTGAAGAAGGGAGTTGACACACCCCAGGCAGTTCAAGGGTATGAGGTAGTTCCCGTTATGCACAGGGTCCCTGAGAAGGATTGGGGAACTGGCACAGGGAGTCATATTCCTACTGGGGGGAGGGACACTTTACTGACTCTAGCAGAGAGTGACAGAGAAAAGGGTTCCCCTCTGGTGGACGTCCTGGATATAGAGTGTAGAGACATCCCAGAAGAGTATGGGTTCAGTGTCAGGGACAGACAGATACTGTCTCACCAGTCTCAGGAGGGTGAAGTAGAGTGCTTTTCCAAGGTTGAGTTACTGGGTGGTTGGGCGAAGGGTACTGTGGTTAATACATATGAAGGGCAGAATGATGTAATTGCTGGAGAGCGTATGTCTGGTCCTTATTTTCCAGAGCTACGCCAACACCAGGTGGAGTGTGAGTTCTCTGACCCCAGGGAACTTACAATGGTGGCAGACTTCTGGGTGAGTACCAGAGAGTCTGAAGAGGCATTTGGGGGTGCTCCTGAAGGGAGTGGTCTAGGTGGTTCCCAACCAAGTGAGGTGGGAAAGGATTGTAGTGTCCCAGGTAGGTCCCAGGTCCTAGAGGGTTCCATGAGGGAACACCAGGAGGGAAGCCTAGCCTGTACCGTAGGGCCATCTTTTGAGGGAAGCCCCGCAGTGTCAGAAGAACTTGGGGGGGTGACTGTAGCCAGCATCCCAACAGTTCTGGTGTCTGGCAGTACCCCTCCTAGTGAGGGGGTGCAGAAGTCCAGACATAGGGTTGAGAGGGGGTTGCAGACCCCAGTGGAGGACCGTGAGAGTCAGGGGACAGCTCTGAGAACAAAGCCCCCCAGGAATGACCCAGGTGAAACCTTTTCTGGTTTGGGGGAAACCCAGACTCTGCCGGATGGGCAGAGGTCGGGAGACCTGCGCCAACCAGATCTTGTGTGACCCTTGGGGACGGTATGTCCCTTGTGGGGGGTGAGAGTGCCCCCCAGGAAGTCCTGGCATGCCAGGCAAAGATTCAACCTCAGGGTGGTGACTCTAGGTTGGATACCCAGGTTCAGAGGTTAAACTCTGACCTGGTGGGAGGTAGATGTGCCTCCCAAGACGTCCTGCTGTGCCAGGCAATTGTCCAACCTCAGGGTGTTGACTCTGGGTTGGATGACCAGGTTCAGAGGTTAAATTCTGACCTGGTGGGGGGTAGGTGTGCCCCCCAGAAAGTCCTGGCGTGCCAGGCAATTGCCCAACCTCAGGGTGGTGACCCTGGGTTGGGGAACCAGGCTCAGAGGTTAAACTCTGACCTGGTGGGAGGTAGGTGTGCCTCCCTGGAAGTCCTGGCCTGCCAGGCAATGGTTCAACTTCAGGGTGGTGACTCTGGATTGGCTAACCAGGTTCAGGGGATAAACTCTGACCTGTTGGGGGGTAGGTGTGCCCCCCAGAAAGTCCTGGTGTACCAGGCAGTGGTCCAACCTCAGAGTGCTGAGTCTGGGTTGGATAACCGGGTTCAGAGGTTAAACTCTGACCTGGTGGGGGGTAGGTGTGCCCCCCAGAAAGTCCTGGCGTGCCAGGCAATTGTTCAACCTCAGGGTGGTGACCCTGGGTTGGAGAACCAGGTTCAGAGGTTAACCTCTGACCTGGTGGGAGGTAGGCGTGCCTCCCAGAAAGTCCTGGGGTGCCAGGCAATTGCCCAACCTCAGGGTGGTGACCCTGGGTTGGGGCACCAGGCTCAGAGGTTAAACCCTGACCTGGTGGGAGGTAGGTGTGCCTCCCTGGAAGTCCTGGTGTACCAGGCAGTTGTCCAACCTCAGGGTGCTGACTCTGGGTTGGATAACCGGGTCCGGAGGTTAAACTCTGACCTGGTGGAGGGTCAGTGTGCCCTCCAGGAAGTCCTGGCGTGCCAGGCAATTGTTCAACTTCAGGGTGGTGACTCTGAGTTGAATGGCCAAGTTCAGAGGTTAAACTCTGACCTGGTGGAGGGTCAGTGTGCCCTCCAAGAAGTCCTGGCGTGCCAGGCAATTGTTCAACTTCAGGGTGGTGACTCTGAGTTGAATGGTCAGGTGCAGAGGTTAAACTCTGACCTGGTGGGGGGTAGGTGTGCCCCCCAGGAAGTCCTGGTTCGCCAGGCAGTGATCCAGTCTGAGGGTACAGACCCTGGGCTGGAAGACCAGGTTCAGGGTGTCCCCCCGGACCTGGAGGGAGGGGCTACTGATAACAGTGCCCCTACCATGTTGTCTTCTGAGGAGGCCACTCCTAGTTGGAGGGTGCTGGACCCCAGAAGGGAGGGCAGGGGGAGGGAAGCCTCACCCCGGGCCCTAGTCCAACCTGAAGGTACGGGCCCCAGGTTGGAGGGCCAGTTGCAGGTTAACAGCCCTGCACTGGTGGAGGAATGGTACAGGGCGACTTCTGTAAGCACCCTGACCATGTTGGACTCTGGGGGTACCGCTCCAGGAGGGAGGGTACAGAGCCCCAGAGGGGAGGACCAGGTTCAGGCTGTCATCCCTGACCTGGTGGAAGGGAGAGTGGTTAAAGGGTGCCCAGCACCTGGGGCTACCGCCCCCCACTCCCCACAGCCACAGTGGTTGGAGAGCTTTGAGAGGCCTGGGGCCTGGCTCTCATCCCTGGCAGCTGTCAGTAATCACTGTGGCTTGCTGTCCGGGTGGACAGAGTTATCCCTGGGGAGGGGACAAGTGTCACACCCCGGGGGTAGAGTGGGCAACACCACTGTGTTGGTCATGGTGGTACTATCCTGCTCCTGGGATACATCTGTGAGCAAAGTAAGGTTAGATGCTGCACAGATGGGATCCGCAGGTAAGGAGAAAGGTTCCCCATGGGTTGGCTTAGTGGGCCCTGAGAGTATGGACAGAGTGATCCAATTGGAGTCAGGAAGGCGAAGACCTGGAGCATGCCCCTGCTGTTGTGGGCCTGGGTCCTTGTTCTGTCGCCTCAAACAGGGAAGTACATCAGGGTAGTGATTGTTCTCCCCTGGCTTTAGGCTGGTAGGGGGGTCATGTTGGACCTGGCTTTTTGACAGGGACATCCCCAAACTTTTTGCCTCCTTCCTCCTATTTTTTCTGACCTGTTGTTGTTGGCTTTTGACCTCTGGGCACTTTACCACTGCTAACCAGTGCTAAAGTGCATATGCTCTCTGTGTAAATTGTACTACTGATTGGTTTATCCATGATTGACTATTTAATTTACTTGTAAGTCCCTGGTAGAGTGCACTACATGTGCCTAGGGCAGGTAGATTAAATGCTACTAGTGGGCCTGCAGCACTGGTTGTGCCACCCACCTCAGTAGCCCCTTAACCTTGTCTCAGGCCTGCCATTGCAAGGCCTGTGTGTGCAGTTTCACTGCCACTTCGACTTGGCATTTAAAGGTATTTGCCAAGCCTAGAACTCCCCTTTTTCTATACATAAGTCACCCCTAATGTGTGCCCTAGGTAACCCCTAGAGCAGGGTGCTGTGTGGGTAAAAGGCAGGACATGTACTTATATGGTTATATGTCCTGGTAGTGTAAAACTCCTAAATTCGTTTTCACACTACTGTGAGGCCTGCTCCCTTCATAGGCTAACATTGGGGCTGCTCTCATACATTGTTGAAGTGGCAGCTGCTGATCTGAAAGGAGCAGGAAGGTCATATTTTGTATGGCCAGAATGGTAATATAAAATCCTGCTGACTGGTGAAGTCGGATTTAATATTACTATTCTAGAAATGCCACTTTTAGAAAGTGAGCATTTCTTTGCACTAAAAACTTGTTGTGCCCTTCAATCCACGTCTGGCTAGGTTTAGTTGACAGCTCCTTGTGCATTCACTCAGACACACCCCAAACACAGGGTACTCAGCCTCACTTGCATACATCTGCATTTTGAATGGGTCTCCCTGGGCTGGGAGGGTGGAGGGCCTGCCCTTACACAAAGGACTGCCACACCCCCTACTGGGACTATGGCAGACAGGATTGAGCTGAAAGGGGGCTTGGTGCATTTCTTAGAGACTCTTTGAAGTCACCCCCACTTCAAAGGCACAACTTAGTATAAAACAGGGCCTCTGCCCTACCTCATCAGACACTTGCTGGAGAAGAAACCTGAACCAGAAACTACATCCTGCCAAGAAGAACTGCCTGGCTGCTCAAAGGACTCACCTGTCTGCTTTCTACAAAGGACTGCTGCCTTGCTGTTGCCCTGCTGCCTTGCTGAACTCTTGTCTGGCTGTGAAAGTGCTCTCCAAGGGCTTGGATAGAGCTTGCCTCCTGTTCCTTGAAGTCTCAGGGCCAAAAAGACTTCTCTCT
Organism: Pleurodeles waltl; assembly: GCF_031143425.1. Lineage (NCBI taxonomy): Eukaryota > Metazoa > Chordata > Amphibia > Caudata > Salamandridae > Pleurodeles > Pleurodeles waltl. The sequence continues at coordinate 488,429,283 of NC_090445.1, read as the reverse complement.
TTTACTTGGACGCTCCGTGCGCCGAAAATTTCGACGCATAGCTTGTTTCGCAGCGAGAAAAACGCCGCACTCCGACGCTGATCAACGCGACGCTCTGGGGACGATCGACGCACGGCCTCGCAAGGACAACGCCGCCCGACCTCTAGAGGAGAAATCAACGCGACGCCTGCCGTGAGATCGTAATTTCAACGCGCAGCCCCGCAGATCGAAATCTAGAGGAGAAATCGACGCGACGCCTGCCGTGAGATCGTAATTTCGACGCGCAGCCCCGCAGACCGACGGGCAGCCGGAGAACAAGCAGGGAAATCCACGCACAGACCTGGGACATCTGGTAATCCCCGCGATCCACAGAAAGAGACTGTCCACGCGCCGGAAAACGACGCCGACTTCCCCGCGTGGAAAATAACGACGCAAGTCCGTGTGTGCTGGGGAGAAATCGACGCACACACCCTTTTTCCACGCACCTCTTCTCTTGTGGCCCTCTGAGGAGATTTTTCCACTCCCAACCAGGTACTTGTGCTTGAAAGAGACTTTGTTTATATTCTAAAGACTTAAGACACTTTCTATCACTTTTCAGTGATATCTTTACAAATTCGTATTGCAACTTTGATCATTTTGACCTGAAGATACCCAGATAAATATTATATATTTTTCTAAATACTGTGTGGTGTATTTTTGTGGTGTTATGCTATGGTGTTGTATGATTTATTGCACAAATGCTTTACACATTGCATTCTAAGTTAAGCCTGACTGCTCGTGCCAAGATACCGGAGGGTGAGCACAGGCTGATTTTGGATTGTGTGTGACTTACCCTGACTAGAGTGAGGGTTCTTGCTTGGACAGAGGGCAACCTGACTGCCAACCAAAAACCCCATTTCTAACAAGTGGGTACTCCCAGGTCTATGTTCCACTGTATAGTCCATTCCCTGTAGGGATATGGACCACCTCAACAATTTAGGATTTTCACCTTTCATTTGTTTTAGCCAAAGTAGAGGTTTGTGGTCTGTCTGAACAATGAAGTGAGTGCCAAACAGGTATGGCCTCAACTTCTTCAGTGCCCAGACCACAGCAAAGGCCTCCCTCTCGATGGCAGACCTACGCTTTTCTCTAGGGGTCAACCTCCTACTAATAAAAGCAACAGGTTGATCCTGGCCCTCAGAATTAAGGTGTGATAGGACTGCCCCTACTCCTAATTCAGATGCATCAGTTTGGACATAGAATTTTTTTGAGTAACAAGGGCTTTTCAGGACAGGTGCAGAGCACATGGCCTGCTTCAGCTCCTCAAAAGCTTTCTGACACTTTGCTGTCCATAATACCTTCTTAGGCATTTTCTTGGATGTGAGGTCATTAAGAGGGGCTGCAATGGAGCCATAGTTCTTAATGAACCTCCTGTAGTACCCAGTGAGGCCTAAAAAGTCTCTCACCTGAGTCTGAGTAGTAGGGGGAACCCAATCAATAATTGTTTGGATCTTCCCCTGCAGTGGTGCAATCTGTTCTCCACCAACCAGGTGTCCCAGATAAACCACCTTCCCCTGCCCTATCTGGAACTTTGAAGCCTTGATAGTGAGGCCTGCCTTTTGCAGGGCCTCCAAAACTTTCCATAGGTGGACCAGGTCATCATCCCAGCTGGAGCTAAAGACAGCTATATCGTCCAAATATGCTGCACTAAAAGCTTCCAGCCCTTGCAGGACTGTGTTAACCAACCTCTGAAAAGTGGCAGGTGCATTTTTCAATCCAAGAGGCATTACTGTGAATTGGTAATGGCCTCCAATGGTTGAAAATGCAGTTTTAGCTTTAGCATCTTCTGATAATTTGATCTGCCAATACCCTGCAGTCAAATCAAAAGTGCTTATATACTTGGCAGATGCCAGTGTATCTATGAGCTCATCTGCCCTGGGTATAGAGTGAGCATCAGTTTTGGTTACCTGGTTGAGACCTCTGTAGTCAACAAAAAACCGCATTTCCTTCTTTCCATCTTTGGAATGAGGTTTTGGTACAAGTACCACAGGAGAGGCCCATGGACTTTCAGAGTGCTCAACCACTCCTAGTTCTAACATTTTCTGCACCTCTTGCTTTATGCAGTCTGTGACATGGTCAGGCTGCCTATAGATCTTACTTTTGACAGGCAAGCTGTCTCCAGTCTCTATAGTGTGCTTACACCAAGAAGTGGTACCTGGCACAGTAGAGAAGAGTTCAGAAAACTGACCCAGGAGATTAATGCAGTGGTCTTTCTGCTCAGCAGTAAGACAATCTGCCAGTACAACACCTTCCACCAGAGCATCTGTTCTGTGGAAGAGAAGAGATCAGGTAGAGGATCACTATCTTCTTCCTGTCCCTCATCAGTTGCCATGAGCAGGGTGAGATCAGCCCTGTCATAGTAGGGTTTCAGGCGATTGACATGGAGCACCCTAAGGGGACTCCTGGCATTGCCTAAGTCAACTAGGTAGGTGACTTCACCCTTTTTCTCAACAATTGTGTGGGGTCCACTCCATTTATCTTGGAGTGCTCTTGGGGCCACAGGCTCCAAGACCCACACTTTCTGTCCTGGTTGGTACTGAACCAAAACAGCCTTCTGATCATGCCATTGCTTCTGGAGCTCTTGGCTGGCCTGAAGGTTTTTACTGGCCTTTTTCATGTACTCAGCCATTCTTGATCTTAGGCCAAGTACATAGTCCACTATGTCTTGCTTAGGAGCTTTTAAAGGTTGTTCCCAACCCTCCTTAATAAGTGTTAGAGGACCTCTCACAGGGTGACCAAAAAGAAGTTCAAAGGGGCTGAAGCCCACTCCTTTCTGGGGTACCTCCCTGTAAGCAAAAAGGAGGCATGGTAGAAGGATGTCCCATCTCCTGCGGAGTTTTTCAGGGAGTCCCATAATCATGCCTTTGAGAGTTTTGTTAAATCTCTCCACCAGTCCATTTGTTTGTGGATGATAGGGTGTGGTGAACTTGTATGTCACCCCACACTCCTTCCACATGGCCTTCAAGTAAGCAGACATGAAATTGCTTCCTCTGTCTGAAACTACCTCTTTTGGGAAGCCCACTCTGGAAAAGATTCCCAGGAGGGCCTTTGCCACTGCAGGAGCTGTAGTGGTCCTTAGAGGAATTGCTTCAGGGTATCTGGTGGCATGGTCCACTACCACCAAGATAAACCTATTGCTTGAAGCAGTAGGAGGGTCAAGGGGGCCAACTATGTCAACCCCTACCCTTTCAAAGGGAACCCCAACCACAGGCAGTGGAATAAGGGGTGCCTTTGGAGTGCCACCTGTCTTGCCACTGGCTTGACAGGTTTCACAGGACTTACAAAAATCTTTTGTGTCCTCAGACATTTTAGGCCAATGAAACAAGGGAACAAGCCTGTCCCAAGTTTTCATTTGCCCCAAATGTCCAGCAAGGGGAATGTCGTGAGCAAGAGTTAGGAGGAACGTCCTGTACTCCTGAGGAATCACTGATGTCCTGGCAGCTCCAGGTTTTGGATCCCTTGCTTCAGTGTACAAGAGGTTGTCCTCCCAGTAAACTCTGTGAGAGTCACTGACATCCCCATTTGCTTGTTTGACAGCTTGCTGTCTTAGACCCTCTAGTGTGGGACAGGTCGGCTGTGCCACACTCAGCTCCTCCCTGGCAGGCCCCCCTTCACCCAAAAGCTCAGCAGTGTCTGCTTCCAGCTCCTCTGGTGTAGGTTCTGCACAGGGTGGAAATTATTCTTCCTCAGAACAAGAATCCACTGTAGAGGGAGGGATAGTAGGTAGTGCTTTACTTCTACTAGCCCTAGCTTTAGGGAGCACTTGGTCCATTGTTACAGGATCCAAGTTTCCCTGTCCTTTTTGCTTTTTGGCCTGAGCCCTGGTTAAAGCAAAAATATGCCCTGTGATGCCCAGCATTGCTGCATGGGCCTCCAACTCCACTTCTGCCCAAGCTGATGTCTCTAAATCATTCCCTAATAGACAGTCTACAAGTAAATCTGAGGCAACCACAACTTTCTTTGGGCCAGTAACCCCCCCCCAGTTGAGATTTACAACAGCCATGGGGTGGCTAAGGGTGTTGTTGTGAGCATCGGTTACTTGGTACTGGTGACCAAGTAGGTGTTGTTCAGGGTGGACCAGTTTCTCTATCACCATTGTGACACTGGCACCTGTGTCCCTGTAGGCCTGAACCTCAACACCATTTATTAGGGGTAGTTGCTTGTACTTATCCATGTTAAGGGGACAAGCAACCAAGGTGGCTAAATCAATAGCCCCCTCAGAGACTAACACAGCCTCTGTGGTCTCCCTAATCAGACCAACCCCAACTAAGTTACCAAAAGTGAGCCCAGCTACTCCCTTAGATTGGCTATTAGTAGGTTTGCTCCCACCACCACTGCTATTAGTAGGGACACTAGGTGTAGCAGTAGGGGTTGTAGTGGTAGGAGGCTTGGTGCTTTTCTTTGGACAACTGGGATCTGTTGTCCAATGGCCTTTTATTTTACATAAATAGCACCATGGTTTCTTTTCCTTGTTTTGATTAGAAGAGGATTTGGGCCCACCACCCCCACCAGAGTGCTTTTGTGGGCCTGATGAAGACTCATTTTTAGATTTGTCCCCACCCATGTCAGAAGACTTACCATCCTTCTTCTTATTGCCATCTTTGTCACCCCCTGTATGAACTTTTCTGTTCACCCTTGTTCTGACCCATTTGTCTGCCTTCTTTCCCAATTCTTGGGGAGAGGTCAGATCAGAGTCCACCAAGTACTGGTGCAACAAATCAGACACACAATTATTAAGAATATGCTCTCTCCGGATCAAGTTATACAGGCTTTCATAATCAGTAACTTTACTGCCATGTAACCACCCCTCCAAGGCCTTCACTGAATGGTCAACAAAATCAACCCAGTCTTGTGAAGACTCCTTTTTGGTCTCTCTGAACTTCATCCTGTACTGTTCAGTGGTTAAGCCATAACCATCCAGGAGTGCATTCTTAAGAACTGTAAAATTATTGGCATCACTTTCTTTCACAGTAAGGAGCCTATCCCTACCCTTTTCACTAAATGATAGCCATAGGATAGCAGCCCACTGCCTTTGAGGGACATCCTGTACAACACAGGCCCTCTCAAGTGCAGCAAACCACTTGTTAATGTCATCCCCCTCCTTATAAGGGGGAACTATCTTGTGCAGATTCCTAGAATCATGCTCTTTTGCAGGATGACTATTGGGAATACTGCTGCTGCCACCATGGGTTTCTAAACCCAGTTTCTGTCTTTCCTTCTCTACTTCTAAAGACTGTCTATCCAAATCCAGCTGTTGCTTCTTGAGCTTCAGTCTGGTTTGTTCCACTCTCAATCTATTGAGCTCCCTTTCTAACAATCTGTCATCAGGGTGGGTGGGAGGGACATGCCTTGAAATAGAAGTATGATGAGAAAGGACAGAAGGAGACCCATCCCTTACAGAAGGCATCCTAACAGCTTGGTTAACAGAAACATCACTTCTACTGTGGTGAGAAGGAATACTCTTGCTCTGATGTGAAACAACACTATCAGTATGGTGTGAATCTACATCAGTACCAACTATGCTAGGCTGTCTAGTAATGGGCAGGCTAGGAAGTTACTTTCCTGAATCTTTTTCTAGGGGAGTCCCTGGATCAGATTGTGAACCATTAGCTACTTTTTCAACAGAGTGTGCCCCTTTGGCCTTATCCTGTTCTATAAGCATGTTAACCAACAATTCTCTGGGGGGATTCTTCCCTACACTCAAACCTCTCTCTATGCAGAGACTCCTTGCTCCTTTCCAGCTAAGGTGATCATATGCAAGTTTGGACAGATCAACAGTTTGGCCTGTGCCAGACATTTTAGACAGTGTTTAAGTGACAGAAAAAGAGAGAAAACGTTTTTCAGAACTCTTAGAAAGACAGAAAAAAAAACTTTTAAAACTTTTTAAGAACTTTTAGAAAGTTTAGAGGTACTTTTCAGCACTTAGAAAAGAGTGAAAAGAGGAAATGCAAAACTTTTTGGTTAGGTGTACATACACTGACCTTGTTTTGTATATTTTTCTCTTATGAAAAGTACAATGACAAGAGTGGTAAGTAGTCTCAAAGCACTTATCCCACCGCTGCACAACCAATGTAGGAGGCTGGACTGGCTTGTAGTGAGTACCAAGGGGTACTTACACCTTGCACCAGGCCCAGGTATCCCTTATTAGTGTAGAGGGTGTCTAGCAGCTTAGGCTGATAGATAATGGTAGCTTAGCAGAGCAGCTTAGGCTGAACTAGGAGACGAGTGAAGCTCCTACAGTACCACTAGTGTCACTTGCACAATATCATAAGAAAACACAATACACAGATATACTAAAAATAAAGGTACTTTATTTTTATGACAATATGCCAAAGTATCTCAGTGAGTACCCTCAGTATGAGGATAGCAAATATACACAGGATATATGTACACAATACCAAAAATATGCAGTATAGTCTTAGAAAACAGTGCAAACAATGTATAGTTACAATAGGATGCAATGGGCACACATAGGGATAGGGGCAACACAAACCATATACTCCAAAAGTGGAATGCGAACCACGAATGGACCCCAAACCTATGTGACCTTGTAGAGGGTCGCTGGGACTACTGGAAAATAGTAAGGGTTAGAAAAATAGCCCACCACAAGACCCTGAAAAGTGAGTGCAAAGTGCACTAAAGCCCCAAAGGACATAGGAGTCGTGATAGGGGAATTCTGCAGGAAAGACACAAACCAGCAATGCAACAACGATGGATTTCCAGTCGAGGGTACCTGTGGAACAAGGGGACCAAGTCCAAAAGTCACAAGCAAGTCGGAGATGGGCAGATATCCAGGAAATGCCAGCTGTGGGTGCAAAGAAGCTGCTACTGGACAGTAGAAGCTGAGGATTCTGCAGGAACGACAAGGGCTAGAGACTTCCCCTTTGGAGGTTGGATTCCTCACGCCGTGGATAGTTGTGCAGAAGTGCTTTCCTGCCGAAAGACCGCCAACAAGCCTTGCTAACTGTAAATCATGCGGTTAGGGTTTTTGGATGCTGCTGTGGCCCAGGAGGGACCAGGATGTCGCCAATTGCGTCTGGGGACAGAGGGGGCGTCGAGCAAGACAAAGAGCCCTCTCAGAAGAAGGCAGCACCTGCAGAAGTGCCAGAACAGGCACTACGAAGAAGAGTGAAACGGTGTTCACCCGAAGTTGCACAAAGGAGTCCCACGCCGCCGGAGGCCAACTTAGAAAGTCGTGCAATGCAGGTTAGAGTGCCGTGGAACCAGGCTTGGCTGTGCACAAAGGATTTCCGCCGGAAGTGCACAGAGGCCGGAGTAGCTGCAAAAGTCGCGGTTTCCAGCAATGCAGTCTGGCGTGGGGAGGCAAGGACTTACCTCCACCAAACTTGGACTGAAGAGTCACTGGACTGTGGGAGTCACTTGGACACAGTTGCTGGATTCAAGGGACCTCGCTCGTTGTGCTGAGAGGAGACCCAGGGGACTGGTGATGCAGTTCTTTGGTGCCTGCGGTAGCAGGGGGAAGATTCCGTCGACCCACGGGAGATTTCTTCAGAGCTTCTAGTGCAGAGAGGAGGCAGACTACCCCCACAGCATGCACCACCAGGAAAACAGTCGAGAAGGCGGTAGGATCAGCGTTACAGAGTTGCAGTAGTCGTCTTTGCTACTTTCTTGCAGTTTTGCAGGCTTCCAGCGCGGTCAGCAGTCGATTCCTTGCCAGAAGGTGAAGAGAGAGATGCAGAGGAACTCTGATGAGCTCTTGCATTCGTTATCTAAGGAATTCCCCAAAGCAGAGACCCTAAATAGCCAGAAAAGAGGGTTTGGCTACTTAGGAGAGAGGATAGGCTAGCAACACCTGAAGGAGCCTATCAGAAGGAGTCTCTGATGTCACCTGCTGGCCCTGGCCACTCAGAGCAGTCCAGTGTGCCAGCAGCCCCTCTGTTACCAAGATGGCAGAGGTCTGGAGCACACTGGAGGAGCTCTGGGCACCTCCCAGGGGAGGTGCAGGTCAGGGGAGTGGTCACTCCCCTTTCCTTTGTCCAGTTTCGCGTCAGAGCAGGGCTAAGGGGTCCCTGAACCGGTGTAGACTGGCTTATGCAGACATGGGCACCATCTGTGCCCATGAAAGCATTTCCAGAGGCTGGGGGAGGCTACTCCTCCCCTGCCTTAACACCTTTTTCCAAAGGGAGAGGGTGTAACACCCCCTCTCTGAGGAAGTCCTTTGTTCTGCCATCCTGGGCCAGGCCTGGCTGGACCCCAGGAGGGCAGAAACCTGTCTGAGGGGTTGGCAGCAGCAGCTGCAGTGAAACCCCTGAAAAGGCAGTTTGGCAGTACCAGGGTCTGTGCTACAGACCACTGGGATCATGGGATTGTGCCAACTATGCCAGGATGGCATAGAGGGGGTAATTCCATGATCATAGACATGTTACATGGCCATATTCGGAGTTACCATTGTGAAGCTACACATAGGTAGTGACCTATGTGTAGTGCACGCGTGTAATGGTGTCCCCGCACTCACAAAGTCCGGGGAATTTGCCCTGAACAATGTGGGGGCACCTTGGCTAGTGCCAGGGTGCCCTCACACTAAGTAACTTTGCACCTAACCTTTACCAGGTAAAGATTAGACATATAGGTGACTTATAAGTTACTTAAGTGCAGTGGTGAATGGCTGTGAAATACAGTGGACGTTATTTCACTCAGGCTGCAGTGGCAGGCCTTTGTAGTATTTGTCAGAGCTCCCTATGGGTGGCAAAAGAAATGCTGCAGCCCATAGGGATCTCCTGGAACCCCAATACCCTGGGTACCTCAGTACCATACACTAGGGAATTATAAGGGGGTTCCAGTATGCTAATGTGAATTGGTGAAATTGGTCACTAGCCTGTTAGTGACAATTTGGAAAGAAATGAGAGAGCATAACCACTGAGGTTCTGGATAGCAGAGCCTCAGTGAGACAGTTAGTCATAACACAGGTAACACTTTCAGGCACACTTATGAGCACTGGGGCCCTGGCTGGCAGGGTCCCAGTGACACATACAACTAAAACAACATATATACAGTGAAAAATGGGGGTAACATGCCAGGCAAGATGGTACTTTCCTACAACCCCCTCCCCCCAGGGGAGCGAACCTTGTCTAAGGGGTTGATTACCATCTGTAAAAAATACAAAGATAATAAATCCCTGGTGCCTACTGGTTTCTGCCCCCTTTGGGGGCAGATTGGCCAAATAAAAATAGGCCAATCTGCCCCCAAGGGGTACAGAAATAGCCTAAAAAGAATTTGCCCCCCAGGAGAGCGACCCTTGTCTAAGTGGTCGCTCCCCACCTGTGAGAAAATTAAACATATATATCCCTTGTGCCTAGTGGCTTATGCCCTCCCTTGGGGCAGATCGGCCTAATTAAAATAGGCTGATCTGCCCCCAATGGAGGCAGAAAAGGCCTAATAAATAATTGCCCCTCAGGGGAGCGATTCTTCTCAAAGGGGTCGTTCCCATTTATTGTTTACATTATCAAAACACAAACCCCTGGTGTCTACTGGGCATTTCTGTAGCCCAATCGTGAATGCTCAGAGAGACATGAAAGGAAAGGAAAGGACTTTCCTTTCATGCCTCTCTGCCTGCCCCACCCCCCTGATCAGAAGAGGGGGTGACCTCTGATAAGGTCAGCGCACAACGTCATCAGATGTCACTGAGGGTGAGCGGGGGGGTCAGGGCGGAAGGGAAAGCGATTCCCCTTCCATCCCTGCCCCTAGGCCCTCAGGGGGTGCACTAGCTCTTCCCTCAAGGGCCAGTAGAAGAACGTAATGGTTACGTCCATGGCACCTCAGCGCTGCACCACTGGATGTAACCATTACTTCCTTGGCGGCCAAGTGGTTAAGTGCAGAGAGATGCTCACTTTTTAAAAGTGGCATTTCTAAAAGAGTAATATAACATCCAACCTCACCAATAAGCAGGATTTTCTATTACCATTCTGGCCATACTAAATATGACCTGGTTACCCCTTCACAGTAGTGGAAAACGAATTTAGGAGTTTTTCACTACCAGGACATATAAAACATGTGTACATATCCTGCCTTTTACCTACATAGCACCCTGCCCTATGGGTTACCTAGGGCTTACCTTAGGGGTGACCTATATGTAGAAACATGGGGGTTTAAGGTTTGGCAAGTACTTTTAAATGCCAAGTCAAAGTAGCAGTGACAGGCATGAGACATGGTTGAGGGGCTACTTAGGTGGGTGGCACAATCAGTACTGCAGGCCCACTAGTAGCATTTAATTTACAAGCCCTGGACACATGTAGTGCACTTTGCTAGGGACTTATAAGTAAATCAAATATGCCATTTAGGGATGAACCAATGTTACCATGTTTAAGGGAGTCAGCATGTGCATTTTAGCACTGGTTTGCAGTGGTAAAGTGTGCAAGGTTCTAAAACCAGAAAAAACTGTGTCAGAAAAGTGGAGGGAGGCAGGCAAAACGATGGGGGATGACCACAGTAAGGTGGTCAGGTCTAACAATATGGATATACACACTGTGTTTGCTAGGTAGTCCCAGTATTATGTGGGCCCAGGGAAACAGATGCATGCTGCTATCCACACTGATGACTGGGGCATGATTGTACATGGGGCACACTTTCTCTGTGCAGTGTAGGAAAGTGATCGCCATAACAATGAATGCAGTGCCCCCAGGGCAGCCGCACACTCACATTGCCCTGGGTGCAGCCCTATCATGTTGACAAATGAGCTGTGGTATAGCAGCCGCTCCAGGTAGCACTGTGCAGATGTCAACCCGCATGCACATTTGAGGGGAATTAGAGATGCCCTTGCAGGCAGGTGGAGTGGGTGACTAGACCCCCCTGTAAAGGTATGTCTATGGGGTATGTAGGACCACCTGTCTCTCCTACATGTGGCTCCCATCAGGATATGCACTGACAGCGGGCCACCTCTTATGTGGCATAGTCAGGGCACCTCCTAACAGCTGCTTTACCGCTGCACCCGCATCTAATCTGTGCTGGGACTGCAGTGGTAACATTTTTCTATGATCAGCACAGGCCTATGCCCCTATTCCATTGAGTGTACACCCACTAGTGCAGGCACCATATCTTCACCAGCACCATCTGCTTTGCAGAATGGGCAGCACAAGCATCTGCTGGCATTTCAGCTCTACAGATGTGCCTTGGGGGTGCACAGAGCCATTGCACATTCACAATGCGTACCTGGGACACTTTGTAGGAGGCAGCCAATGGTGTTTATTCACTGCATGCTGCAGGGTAGTGTGTCTTGTTACCTGCAGTAGTCCGAGATGTACCTTTGGAGCAGGGTATGTGTTAGACTAACATTACCTGCACAGATAGTTGCAGCCACTCCATGTCATATGTCTTGCAAAGTGCCAGTTGATTTGACAGGAGACCATGATATGTCATCATTGGGTAACATGAGACCTGCATGTGTGATGCACTCTCCATTACATACAATACAAAGTGGCTAAAAAAAAATTATGTGAACAGTAGGTGTTAGTCTGATTCATGAGGAAGAACATTTGTGATCATGGAGCACCGCAAAATTTACCTGGTCCATTCAGGATGTGCTGATCTGGGCCAGATGAACATAATGTATTCAGGGTCATGTAGTCTCAGTCGTTCCATAGAGAAACAGGGACAACATGCCCAATCTCCACTATAATTCTTTCCATGTGCAGCTGCCAAACATGTCAGCTATGAGTATGTCTCAACACTGGTCCACTTATTCCATGGATACCTATGTCAGACATTTGGCCATGCCACCATATGATTTACCAGACACACACATACAAGGGGCCTGGTTCGCAAGTGGCCTCTGGCTGTGCCTCGGCCCCTGGGTCAGAGGCCACAGTGTTGTAGGTGATTCTTTGCACTTGGGGCAGGATCACTACACTGTGAATTTTCATAGCAGGATCTTCCTTTTGTTTAAAGGTACCCACCCTCTGATGTGGCAACTTCACTCCAATGGGTGAGGCCCTTGGTGAAGCAGTCCACTTTTGCAACACTGTCCAGGGAGGTCTCACACATGCAGACATTTGGGGCCATATTTATACTTTTTGACGCAAAACTACGCTATCGCAGTTTTGCGTCAAAAAAATTAGCGCCGGCTAACGCCATTCTGAAGCACCATGCGGGCGCCGTATTTATTCAATGACGTTAGCCGGCGTTAGCCGCCAGCGCTGCCTGGTGTGCGTGGAAAAAAACAACATACACCAGGCAGCGCCGGCGTAGGGGGATATGGGGCTTGGGCGTCAAGAAATGGGGCAAGTTAGGTTGAGACAATTTTTTCGCCTCAACCCGATTTGCGCCATTTTTTTTCGACTCCCAACCCCCATAGAAATGACTCCTGTCTTAGCAAAGACAGGAGTCATGCCCCCTTGCCCAATGGCCATGCCCAGGGGACTTCTGTCCCCTGGGCATGGTCATTGGGCATAGTGGCATGTAGGGGGGCACAAATGAGGCCCCCCTATGCCACAAAAAAAAAAAAAAAAAAACACTTACCTGAACTTACCTTAATGTCCCTGGGATGGGTCCCTCCAGCCTTGGGTGTCCTCCTGGGGTGGGCAAGGGTGACAGGGGGGGTCCCTGGGGGCATGGGAGGGCACCTCTGGGCTCCTTCCGAGCCCACAGGTCCCTTAACGACTGCCTTTTGCAGGTGCTAAAAAGCGGCGCAAAAGCGGGCGTACGTCATTTTTTTTGACCCGCCCACTCCCGGGCGTGAATTTTGCCCGGGAGTATAAATCCGACGCACATGCCTCGGAGTCGATTTTTTAGACGTGAACGCCTACCTTGCATCTCATTAACGCAAAGTAGGTGTCCACGCTAAAAAATGACGCAAACTCCATGGACTTTGGCGCTAGACGCGTCTAACGCCAAAGTATAAATATGGAGTTAGTTTTGCATCGAAATTGCGTCAAAAAAACCGACGCAATTCCGGCGCAAACGGAGTATAAATATGCCCCTTGATCCCCAGAGTCAATGAAGAGCTAAGAGATGTTTTCCACGCTAATCCCTGACATGTGCATGTGACGTAATGCATGGCCAATCTTTTGAATCTTGGCAACAGCTGTTGTATACGGACATCATGTATGGCTTACAAAGTAATCTCAGGATGGTAAATGTGAACAGAGTGTTAAAAGTCCACCAATCATCATTGACAACAGACTGCAAACCACATGAAGGCCATGACACAACATGTTGCTCAGGTGATAATAAGTGTCAACCAGCTGGTCATGCACCTGCATACCTTGCCCTCTGTTTTATACAATGGCCATAGGCTGGGATGGCGGGGGAGCAGCAGGACACAGAGTCAAGATCCTGCTTCTACTCAGAAACCATTTCCAAGATGGTATCAGGGGAAAATGGTATCTGTCCATGACATCTTGGCTGGACATCCCAAAGAGGTTGATCACCATAGCAAGGGGCAAAACAACAAAAACATTCAGCAACATGTTGAAAGGACTGAAAGAGTTTGTTTGTGGCAGCTTTACTTTTATGTGTATAGCAAGGCTGGGATTGGGTGTGGGCTGATAAGTTTCAGCTGGAGCTGGGTAGGGGGTGGTAGGCCCTTACACAGGTGTGTTAGTATGAATTTTTGTCTCATTCGGCTCGAGTGCGGATGATCCGGCCCAAGTGTGGATGATCCACCCGAGTGGGGATGATCCGGACGTAAATATACTACTTGTAACTTACCTTTGTGAATACCTGAAAATCCTAAACTAACACTTTTGGTCTAAACTTAGACCAAAAGTCTAAGTTTACCTTTGTGAATCAGGCCCTATATTACTAATTCAAGCTGTGCCACAGATACCAATTTCATGTTCTATCTATTCAACTCTCTTGCTTTGCGCCCCTCTATCTTTCTATCTATTCAAACCTCTAGTTAGGCAAAACTTTCTATTCATCTAGCTCCACAAATCTCTCTACTTATGTATCTATATATCTATCTTTCTATGCAACCCTCTATTGTTGCAACCCACTCTCTTTTTGCAACCCTATCTTCCAATCTATGCAACCCATTCATCAAGCTATCCTTGCAACCCTCTATCTACTTGTAATATGTACTAACACATTTTCTTGCCAAAAACCCTGTGATTCATTTAGTGATCCAATAACATGTTAGAGAATTGCTAAATGGGTTAAGAAAATCAAAGGAATCACTATTTGGAAGGAGCAGGTTTAGAGCATTCTTTTCAAACAGCAGTTTCTCATCATATGTTTTAATGACGTGTGACCGAAATGCAGTTGCTAAACATTAATATTTTGCTGACACCTCAAAGGAGGTCGTTTGCAACCAGAAAAGGTCCCCAGTGAAGGGACCTACTATCTACTCCTAAAAATGTTTTCACACCTTTTTCTTTATGGAAAAAGAGCTGCATTTAAAAAAAGATTGCTTTATCTAAGTGCAATCACAGCCTAACGGTTTGCTGACTTCAGCAGGCCACCATCCCAGTGATGCCAGCGAATCATAGTGGGTCGCAACTTACTTCATTAATATTCATGAGCTAGGTAAAATTGAGACCCCATGCAATTTGGTATTTTGTGAATCGACCTATTAGTACTCAGGTCGGCTTGCAAAATACCATTGGATTGGCTAAAATCTAGTGCTCAAGTTGTGGCTACTTTTAGCTAATCCAATGTACATACATCTGGCCCAAAAAAGCTTAAGTTAGTATTTATAATTACAACTATAACTATAATTGATTTAAGTATAACAATTGTCAGGCCAGTTCTTTGGTGCCTGCGGAACCGAGGCAAAGCTAGAAAGCAATGGCTGCTAGCTGTTCCCAAACCCCTATAAATGCCAAGAACTTATCATTTAGGTTTTGATTTCAAGGGGATAGAGAGAACACACAGTCAAACCATTCTCCTGGAGCCTGATAAATGCTTCAAAAACATGAATGTCCAGGCATTGTTATAACTTTCTGAAAAGTCTAAAACTTTAATCACTTTAGGATCCAATTGTATGGTAAAATGATATAGGCTTCCTTAAAGTTAATTGTCTGCCAAAAAATAATAATCAGGACAATCTGATTCTTCTGTGACTGCATCAGGAAATCCACACTCTTTAGAAATGGAAGAAAAAGTATTTTATTAGGTGTACAACATGCAGCCTGAGCACAGTGACTCGTCTATGCATGTGAGTTGCAATGATTTGATTGAAGTGGAAAAAAAATGCAAGCTATTAGAGCCAAAACATCTAACTCCAGCACAATATTGGCAGTCTGGGAAATGCAGACATACAAACTACAATTAAAATGTGAAGATTTGGAGAACAGGATAAGGAAGAACAATATTACATTTGCAACACAAATGACAAATCCAAGGGATCTGACATTTGTGACTGCGTTCAGGCTATTTTGAGGACGTGTTATTATGTCTGTGGTTAATCTTTAAGATCAATCTGAGCTCCATTAACATTTCTGGTTATTGGTTTGGCCACATGGGGCGTCCGTAGTTCAACCATTCATACATTCAGTACTGTGAAATGGTTACCTTTTCAACATCTTGTCGCTCTTTGTGGTGCATTTAGGCCATATACAATTTGTCAGAGTATTATTAACAAAAGTTTAGTGGTTAGACATTTACAACAAAAACATTTAACCATTAACTACCCTTTCCTGGCCAATACCTGTCCACTTCAGTAATACAGGACCTATCCCTTGAACTACATTCAGTTCCCACCCACCTCACCATATCTCTGCCTTGCACTTGCTGTGTGATATCTGCCTGTGTGGCAATAGGCACAAGTGATGGGGCCTTTGGTGTCTCTCCCTTCTGCACAGTTAGGTTGGCAGGTAAGGCTGCCCAGTTACTTGCAAAAGCATTATGTCATAGGCCCCTTTGTTCTTCTATTCTCAGTGCAGATACCTCAGCCATCGCCCACTTTATAAATTCTTACACACTTGGTTTGTGTGTTGTAGCACTGATGCCCACTCCCTGGCCTCAACTCCCGTCGTATTGCGTCTTCCCAGTGCACTTTGACCCTGCCCATGGGTGCCTATGACATTGAAAGATAATCTTATAAAGCCAGGACATCAGATTCCTGACACTCCTGAATGTGAGGAGTGTTTTTAAGGTCTTGTGCGATGAGGTACCATCTGGCCTCTCCCCACCTAAACTGTATTGAGACTGTAAGAGCCTCCTCACTCATCAGATCTGCAAAACTTTGCAGTATGCCATTTGTGTAACAATCCCTTATGGTGAGTTGCCCAGAGAGGTTCAATTTGAATAGCAGAAAGTTTTAAAAGTATCTGCAAGTCTGCAATTTTTTATTTAGGAAAACTGGCGGGCTGCAGGATTCTTGAAGAGCCTGCTTCTAGAACTGTTGCTTGCCCCGAGGAATGCTCGGTAAGCCAGATATACCAAATCCTCAACTCTGATTAACCTGATGACCTGGAGAAGCCCAGTGTTAAATGGCAGCAGAGACTGAATATTGGGGATCCTTGTTTCTATCAATCAATCAATCAATCAATCACGTAATTTATAAAGCACGCTACTCACCCGTCAGGGTCTCAAGGCGTGGGGAGGAGCTACTGGTCGAATAGCCATGTTTTGAGGCATTTCCTGAAAGTCAGGAGGTCCTGGGTCTGGCGTAGGTGGAGCAGTAGGGAGTTCCAGGTCTTGGCGACGAGGTGAGAGAAGGATCATCCTCTGGCAGTGGTGCGGCAAATGTGGGGGACGGAGGCGAGGGCGAGGCTGGCAGAGAAGAGCTGGTGGATGGGAGTGTGGAAGGTG
This sequence comes from Pleurodeles waltl, assembly GCF_031143425.1. NCBI lineage: Eukaryota > Metazoa > Chordata > Amphibia > Caudata > Salamandridae > Pleurodeles > Pleurodeles waltl. Next base: position 488,412,558 of record NC_090445.1, on the reverse strand, counting down.
AGTCTGTCGTTGAGGTAGGCCAGACCTGTGTTGTGGAGGGCTTTGTGTGCGTGGTGAGTAGTTTGAAGGTAATCCTCTTTGATACGGGTAGCCAGTGTAGGTCTCTGAGGTGGGCAGAGATGTGGTCGCAGCGTGGGACGTCGAGGATGAGTCGGGCGGAGGCATTTTGGATACATTGCATTTCCGTTTGTAGTTTGCCCGTGGTTCCTGCATAGAGTGCGTTGCCGTAGTCCAGTTGGTTGCTGACCAGGGCGTGGGTGACTTTCTTTTTAGTTTTGACGGGAATCCACTTGAAAATCTTGCAGAGCATGCAAAGGGTGCTGTATCAGGAAGAGGAGACTGCTTTGACCTGCTGAGTCATGCTGAGTGCTGAGTCCAAGATGATTCCCAGGTTTGGTACTTAGGTGGTGGGTGTGGGTGCGGCTCCTAGGGAGGTAGACCACCAGGAGTCGTTCCAAGTGGAGGGGTTGCTGCCGAAGATGAAGATCTTTGTTTTGTCTGTGTTTAACTTGAGGCGGCTTGATTCCATCCAGTTGGCGATGGCGTGAAGTCCATTGTGGAGGTTGTTTCTTGTGGTTGTAGGGTCTTTCGTGAGGGAGATGATCAGCTGGGTGTTGTCTGCCTAAGATACTATGCTGATGTGGTGGGATCGTGCAATGTTGGCGAGAGGAGCCATGTAAACGTTGAAAAGTGTTGGGCTGAGGGAGGATCCCTGGGGGACGCCACAGATGATTTTGGAGGATTCGGACAGGTAAGGCGGGAGGCGTACTCTCTGGGTTCTGCCAGAGAGGAATGAAGAGATCCAGTCGAGGGCCTTGCCGCAGATCCCGGCATTGTGGAGGTGTGTTCGAAGGGTGTGGTGACAAACGGTGTCAAAGGCTGCCGAGAGATTTAGGAGGATGAGCGCTGCGGTTTCGCATTTGTCGAGCATGGTCCTGATGTCATCTGTAGCAGCAATGAGTGCGGTCTCAGTGCTGTGGTTCTTGTGAAATCCGGATTGAGAGGTATTGAGCGCTTTGCTGTCTTCCAGGAAGCAGGATAGTTGGCTGTTCATGATTTTCTCAATGACCTTCGCTAGGAAGGGGAGGAGGGCCGGTAGTTTTTGGGGTCATCTGGGTCCGCCTTGGGTTTTTTCAAGAGGGCGTTGACATCTGCGGGTTTCCAGCTCTCCGGGAAGGAAGCTGTTGATGATGGCACGGAGGTGGGGTTGATGATGTCGCTGGCTTTGTTGAAGGTCTGGTGTGGGCATGGATCTGAGGGGGAGCCGGAGTGGATGGAGTCTATGAATCCTTAGAACTTAGTCTCACTTTATTGTATTCCTCAGGGCTACAGGCATTGCATTACAAAACTATCTTTGCTTATTTCTTAACATTGCAAGGGTCGCTAAATGGGGTGACACAGAGGGGACATGTTGTCCAGGACAAGTTAGGGAAGCTGATCTGGTACATATGTTAGACTTGCTTAAGTCAGATGTCTCTAAGTCTTAGTCATGAATCCTCAAATTATGCTTTTTGGGGTTTTGTAGGTAACAGATGCCATTGGCGGGGAGTCTTTAATATTCATTGCTATGGCGGTTTTATGCATCTTTGTTGCTGCAGCTTGGCACAATCCTCAACCCACAACCTTCCATCAATGGCAAGGGCATTTTTTCTCAATATTCAACTTGGAGATTGCACTTTATGAGCACAGGGGAAAGAAGGCCTGGCAGATAGGAAAGAAGATCTGGAGACCACTTTTAGATTGGGTGCACCGTCAATCTGGATAACTTTCGTCTACCTCAATGCCTCTATTTAGATATTTTAGGGTGGTCTTGGTGTTAGATAATTGATAATAGGTTGCCATCCCTAGCACTTTTTTGCATGCTAAGCACTTTTTATTATCAAATACACTTGTAGTTTAGAAGATGTGGACATTAACTGGTTTTAGCATTGGTAATGTATTTTTTTATTTTGATGTAAACATATTTAGACAGAGATCAGCTACTGTTGTTAGTTATTACTTTTTAATCTAACTGTGCTATCTAGATATAAATTTGTGTGCAATCTTATGTCTAAGAACTGAAGAATCTAATTTATTTGCTCAGAGGATTCCCTTTAGCACTTTAGTAGCAATGCAATCATATGTTTTTGACATCTTACTGACAGATCTGAGCTATGCAACTTTGATCTGCTTATCTTATTTTTTTTAACTAATTGATGGAAGCTGACATGAAAATAAGCCAAGGTTGTGATGAATAATATATTCACGGACATTCGGATCTTAACATTATTGTTTGTATGCCATTGTACTGTTAATGTGTTTGTTTTTATATTTGTGTTATCATTTATGTGGCACATTTAAAAAGCACTAATAAAATGTATTTAAAATGATATAGACTTCCTTAAAGTTACTTCTCTTCTGAAAATAATAATCAGGACAATCTGACTCTTCTGTGACTAAAGCAGGAAATCCACACTCATTAGAAATGGTAATGAAAAGTATTTTGTTAGGTGTACAACATGCAGCCTGAGCACAGTGACTGGCCTATGCATGTGAGTTGCAATGATTTGATTGAAGTGGAAGAAAAATGCAAGCTGTTAGAGCCATAACATATAACTCTGGCAAAATATTGCCAGTTCTGAAAATGCAGATGTACACACTACAATTAAAATGCAAAGATTTGGAGAACAGGATAAGGAGGAACAATATTACATTTGCAACACAAATGAGGAAGCCAAGGGATCTGACGCTTGTGACTGCGTTCACTCTGTTTTGACGACATCTTTTGATGTCTGTGGTTAATCTTTAAGATCTATCTGATCTGCATTAACATTTCTGGCTATTGGTTTAGCCACGCGGGCCTCCGTTGTTCAACCATTCATACATTCAGTATTGTGCAATGGTTACATTTTCAACATGCTGTCGCTCTTTGCAGTGCATTTAGGTTATATAAAATTTGTCAGAGTATTATTCACAGAAGTTTAGTAGTTATACCTCTAGAAAAAAAATAACTACCCTTACCTAGCCAATATCTCTCCGCTTCAGTAATACAGTATCTATGCCTCGCACTACATTCAGATCCCTCCCAACTCACCATCAACTGCGACCTGTCCTTTGGGGCTGAGGGGCCACGCCCTCCTGCCTTTTGCCCCTCAAGAAGAGTGTCTGTCAGGCTTAGAAAAGGTCAGCCATGATAGACACTATCTTCATTTTCAGGTCAGGCAGCCAGGAGCTAGACACGTGCTATTTGCACAGGCTCCAGGGTGCCTGAGCTAAACTTTGTTGGGCTGAAGAAGTCACAGTCCTGTGGGTGTGGCCTCTTCAGCCTAGCAAGGGTGCCTCAAGGCCTTCCTCCTTGTGACGTGGTGGAATGTCGCCAATTGCTTTGTTTCAGTTTTAAGGCCTCAAGTGCCAAGGGCAGAGTGTCAATCAGTGACGCCTCGTCACAGTGTGGGGTCAGCAGTCTCACTGACCCCATCCCACTTTGTGACAAGTTGGGACTACTGCCTAACCTCATTGGCTGACCTTAGGTTAGCCAGTGAGGGAAGGCAGCATTCTCAACACTCCTGGGACCTCCAAGGCAGAGCTGAAGGTGAGTGTGTGTGTTTTATTTTTAATGAATGTTTGGTGCGTGCGTGTATGTTTGAATATTTGATGATGAATGTTGGGAATGGATGTTTGTGTGTGTGTGTGTGGGTGAGTGCGTGTGTAAATTAATGAGTGTGAGTGTGAATGTGTGTCCCGCCCTCCCCTATCCCTCCTAAAATTACTGACCACCACTGTTCACCACACAGTCAATGTTTAAGTTCCTCTGCCTTGTACTTGTGGTACGATATCCGTTTGTGTGGCAGTAGGCACAAGTGACTGGGGCTTTGGTGTCTCTCCCTTCTGCACAGTGAGGTTGGCAAGGAGGGCTGCGCAGTCACCTGCAAAAGGATTATTTCATAGGCCCCTTTGTTCTTCCATTCTCAGTGCAGATTCGTTAGCCATCGCCCACTTTATAAGTTTCTACACACTTGGTTTGTGTGTTGTAGCACTGTTGCCCACTCCCAGGCCTAAACTCCTGTCGTATTGTGTCTTCCCAGTGCACTCTGACCCTGCCCATGGGTGCTGTTGATATTGAAAGATAATATAAAACCAGGACATCAGATTCTGAATATGAGGAGTGTTTTAAGGTATCATGTGATGGGGGTCCCATCTGGCCTGTCCCCACCTAAACTGTATTGAGACTGTAAGAGCTTCCTCGCTAATCAGATCTGCAAAACTTTGCTGTTTGCCATTCGTGTAACAATCCCCTTTGGTGAGATGCCCAGCTTCCGTCCATGGTGTCCTAAACTGGGTGGATAAGTCTGCCCCCTAGTCGTGGGGAGTCCCACTAGTAGAAGTAAAGGGCTATATAGGGGTATATTTCCATTTCTTTTCACCACCATCCTCTAGCACTGCAATGCTAGAGGAAGGTGGTGCGTCTTCATGCAGCCCCGGGCATTAATATTCCTGCCCTCTATTAGGCCTTTTAAAGGTCTTTGTTCGGAGCATCCCCTAGGGAACACAGCTGTTCCTTTCTTATCTGTCCATTCACTCAGCAGGCGGGTTACAGGTCCAGTACAGTCAGCCCCTTACTCTGCAACCAGCTGCTGAAGAAATCATCCCAAATAAACTGCCACAAGAGGGTGTTCAGTTCCTTAAAGTAGGACTGCAGATTCCAGATTGGTAGAGCTGCAAACAAATAAAGGACCAGCGGAAGCATCAGCATTTTGTTCAGCACCACCAAGGCCATGAGCTGTAGGTGCAACGTGCACCAAAAAGTTATTGCAGCCTGCTCTGAACTCATGATGGGCCCCAAGTTACAGTCTCTAGTGCTCTTGACTGTGTGCTTGTATTGATCAAGAACCAGCCTTGGAGCTTCTGTCAGGGTGGGAGATACAGGGAACGTGCAAGTTTTATCCCAATTGGCATGGAAGCTCGAAAGCGCACTGAAAACTTCCAACTAATGGAATCCTCAGGTTACCCCTACCTCCTCAGCCCCGGTGAACAGCAGCATGTGATCTGCATATAGGGAAATTATATGTTCCCCCTCCTATAAACAGATGCCCCATCCCTGTCACTTTGTCGCTAGGATTTTACTTAGAATCTTATAGTCTAGATTCAATATAGGCAGTGGCCTATACAAGGCTACGTCAGGGGGTTTAGGGATCGAGATTAGGAGCAACTCTGGGAGGAGTCCGTTGTCACAAGCCTCTACATATATCACTGCCGGATGAGGGGCCAGAAGTGCGCTTTACTCCTGGTAGAATTCTACTTAGAGGCTATTGGTAATCAGAGATTTCCTCCTGACCAGGTCTAGTGCTCCCCAGACTTCTGCCTCTGTAATAGGTCCTCCTAGGGTACCCATGTCCTTCTTCTGCATGCATGACAGGGGTGATCAGTCCATGAAGGCCTTGATCTCCGTCATCGTAGCATCACTCAGGATTGGTGGAGGTCATAGTAGTGTCAGGTGAAGACTTCATGAATATCCAGTGGAGTTTGTGCAAGCCGCCCTCCTTTGTCTCCTTTGTGTTATGGGCCTGCTCCAGGTGTCTGAGCAGACCAACCAGGAAGCAGTCTAATCACCCTGCCATTCTCGGCATGCGTAGTGTATAGGTAGTCCCTGTTTATGTGCACCTGCAGCCATTCCTGTAATTTTCAGTGCTATTGCTGCTTCAGTTTGAGGATGGGCCCCCCCACCACAAGACATTCCCGCTCTAGAGACCATCGCAGCCAGACAGTTTGTTCATGCACCACCTTTGTATGACTACCTTAACGGCATCCCACTCTGTGTAGAGTTGGGCTGTGGACTGTTGGTTGTATTGGAAGTAGTCCGCTACTGTGATGCCCGTTTCAGGGTCTTGTAGGAGAGGGGGAGGGAGTCTTCATGTTGAAATCAACATTTAACAATGGCCTCACTGCAGGCGCAAGAGTAGCAAGTTGTGGTCCAAGGTTGTGTGCGCCAAGTATTCTAATGCAAGAGTGAATTCCCCCAGGGTGCGGGTGTCCAGGAGCCTATCTAGTCTCATGTGTAGGTTGTGTACGGAGAAGTACAAAGAGTATTCATTGTGATTCAGGTCTCTAGCCTGCCATTTGTCATGCAGTTCCCCAGTTGGTTGCCCAGTTGTTGAGGTCATGTGCTGATTAAACAACAGGGGGGTCATGTAGTGAGAGTGTTATTCTGTTTAGACTTATGCCCAGAATGCATTTAAAGTCCCCTACTATTAGCTTGGGTGGTTGTGTGCCCTGTGCTATCATCTCAGGTAGTGTGTCAAAATGGTGGACTTGACCAACATTTGCAGCATAGATGTTGCCCAAACTACCTGTATGCCATCCAATATTCCCTAGACCAGTACTTATCTACCTTCTCTATCAGTGTGGGTGGAGGTTGCCGGAAAGGGGATGCCTGGCATAAGCCATATTAGTGCCCCCTAAGCAAATGCAGAGTATTGTGTGGTGTATACCTACCCCATTCATCGCGTCTGCAGGCTGGAGATTCCTGTGTGGTTTAGCTATGTTTCCTGGATCAAGGCTATGTCAGTCTTGCACCTGAGGTATGCCTGCACTTTGTGTCTTTTCCTCATAGAACCCATGCCCCTACCATTCCATGTCAGGATGGTTTAGTTACCTAGTTGGGCCACCATCTAAGATATGTGTCGTAGTGAGTGATTGGGGTCATCCTCCGAGTGTGAACAAGGGGGTACAATTGACTAGGTGAGTCACAAATACAAGCAAAAACATTCCTCAACTCCTGCCGCCCCGGGCAGAGTGACAAGTGCTGTCTGCCCATCAACAGTCAACTATAAAAAGGTTCTGAAAGTCATACTCCCCAGCACTAAGGTGCAGGAGTAGGTGTGGGGTAGGTCTTTCTCATAAATGTTGGGCTGCTCATCCTGCCAATGAACCATTGTCATTCTCTGATGCAGTGTATTCTGGCACCCCCTGCAGTCCAGCGAGGGGCCATTAGTATGAGTCCATAGAGGTCCGGGAGGCAACACCCAGGCCCCACACATCATGCACCCTCTCTGATGACCACTTCAGATGTCATCTGTGGCCGGGGACTCAACTTCCTCTTCATTGGAAGTGTCTGGCTCAGAGCTCCTCCTTTGCTTATCCTCCTGATGATCGCTAGGCAAGCAGGAGATGACTGTGTAGAATGAGGATGCTGCCCCCACTGTGTCTGCCTAGGATTGTGCAGCATGCTCTCTCGATGTGTGTCACCCTGCTAAGCTGTACCATTGTCTCTGGCATTTGAGCTTTGAGGTGATACTTGCAGCACTGGGCCCCTGTCCACACTGGCTTTAATCTGCTCTGGCTAGTCTCAGGTGTGGTTCAGGATGCATTCGTCTACCATAACCTGCTCTTTGGACCTAGACCGGGGTGGGGGGAAACCATCAATTCTGTAGGGATGGGGGTCTCCTGTGATCTCTCACCTCTTGATGGAGTTTCTCCCCAGGGCTGCCCTGTGTCAACAACGTGTCCGAGGCCTAAGGTGCCAGCCTCCTTGATGCCCCCTGAGGTTGCACCTCACACCCTCCGAGCACAGGAGTCTCAGCAGGGTCTAGTTTCATCCAGCCACAGTATGTGGTAGAGCACCCTGCACTCTCAACAGCATCACAGGTGGGGCAAGTCTCTTCTGTTGCTCCAGGCGCATTTGACCCTGGAGAAACATACAAACACTTAAAACATGAATTGCATTCCTCAATAAAGGGCCATTTCCGATAGATCCTTCCTGGCGAGTTGTGCTTTCATTTTAGGACTAGGTCGCATCAAGTCCAGACTGTCCAAGAAGGTCAATGAGTGCTTCGTAAAAACAACAACCATAGATACAAGAATCATAGATGAAGCATCTGCAGCTCAAGATCCTGGGACTGGGAAAGTCTAGACACAGACACCGACAAATCAGCATACAGAACAAAGCCATGGCAGGTGGATAAGCAGCAGACAGTGAACTGGTCTCAATCTAGGACATGCATGTCTATGACAGAATAAGAGGTTCAATGCTTGCCTAAGAATTGTAAGTGTTCACTTTAGGTTTGGAAGGTGGCTGTACAAAACTTAAATGTGCCATGTGAGTGGTTTAAGGAGAGAGAAGCCAGACAGGGCTAGGAGCTTGGGCCTGGTTATTGTCCACAACAAAACCAATGGTAGTTGAAGTCAAGAGAGGGCTTTTGAATTTGTTTATTTAGAGAATAAAGCCATAAGGTAAAATGTTGACTCTATGTTCTTTATATTTTATTTGTAGCTGAAGGTTTATAAGGTGGGTGGGTGGGTGGAAACGAATGTGAGCACAGGAGAGAGCACATCATCAGGACTCTTGGGTTACATCACTGTGCAGACAGAATGTGCACATTCCACATCCTCTCATTTGAAGTTAAGGGTCATCCTACCCCTTCAGAGAGAGGTACAAGAACGACTCAGTTCTTGAAAAAGCAAACATTGTTGCCTTACAGGAAATGTACCAGTGTAAAGGTGATGCAGGCAGATTTCGATTCAAATGTTCGCACCTGTGGAAAGGTGAATCGGCAAAGACTCCTACTTTTTCCACTACCTTTGTTGGTAGGAGAATGGGACGTTCCCATTGAGCTTGGTCATATTGGTCCCTCCCAGATATTTGATGAATTATAGTTAATGGGAATCTCTGATTTCCAGGATTTAATTTTAGGCAGGGATCAAAGCAACAAATAAGGGTCTAAGGCAGAAGGTATGGTGAAGCACTGAGTGAGATACTAATGATAGTAGGAGATATGCTGCAACAGTAAAAATCGACTGAGAAGAGTGTGTGCGTGTGTGTGCACGCCCCACCACTACTGCTTGTTAAGAGCTGCCACGATCCATGTTTTACCGGAAACACCTGGACGCACATGGCTTGTCATTTTATTACTTTAATTAAACATAAAGTATACATGGCTAAAATTTAGGGCACAAAAGTGGAAGATTGTGAAAACATAGGGGAGATGTATTTTCCTCATTCAGTTATATTGAACAAGAGGCAATTTTAGGCGGACACTGCTAAAATAAAGTAATTTTTGGTTTAAAAAATCGGGGGTCTTCCATTGAGTTGGGCGTGTTGGCATGTATGCTAATGGTATACTGAAGGAAATGTAATGTGGTATAAGAGACTCGTCTCATATGTTCAGACACTATGAAATATTGTGTTGAGGGATACTTGTTGTCCCTTTGCTTCACCAGTTCATCCACAGAAGTTTAATTTTCATTGCAGACTGAAAATGTCAGAGAAATTTAACATGGATAGTATTGAAAACATGATTGTATAGTATACTATTCTTAAACACAGTATACATTTGAACCTTTGGTATGTACTACAAAGGAGTTTATTTAAATTCGCTACCTTTCACCAGAAAACATGGCTAAATTATTGCTTCGTAGTTCTGATTTCTTAAATTATTGCTTGTAGCTATGGTTTGTTAGGGCTGTGTTCTGCTTAAGGGTCTTCATAAGTGTATGCTGTGAGGCCAAGATTCCCAATCGAAGGGAAATTACAAGGTTTATAGGGCTTTTTAAATGAGAGAGAGCTCAGTATCACCAGCAAACAGAACTAATAATATTCACTCTCAAATAGAAAGATATAGGATCACCAAAGCCTCTTGACTCTGCATAGATGTGGTGAAATCAGGAAAGGATGTGTGGGGTGAATCTCGATATAATACAACTGTCACAACTATTGATACTGTCTGTATCTGTATTCTACCACAGAGGTATCATTAAAACTGCTGAAGAATGCTCACACCTAGTTCCACTGGGACTCAACCTCTAATAACTATGTTAGTGCATAGAGACTATTGGTTAAAAGGGAAAATGGATAGAACTGGGGCCTATGGTTTATGAGTGATACCTAAATTAGGAGACAGGACAAACATTACTATTACAATATGTATTTACTCATTATATACTCCAAGAATTAAACCAAATTTTAGTTAGCACATTCTTCCTTGGAAGACTGTCCCTCTATGGCAATGTGTGCATCCATATATGCATCTAGGAAACAATAGGTGTCATGTAATTGTGTGAGTGTAAGGGTGAAAATATTATATTTCCCTAAAAGTGTATGCAAGTAATTCTCGGGGATGGTTACCTTGTAATTAATTAGTGAAAATATATTCTATATGTCCATGTCATTCTTTTAATGCTAAGCAATACATGCAGAACTGTTAACTCCACATTTAGCTACATTCTGTTTCATCCAAACATAGGAACTGTATGCTGCCTTTACGTTCCATGAATTAATTCATAGAAAAAAATGCTATTTTGAGTCATTAGATGGTAATGTTAATTCTTCCGCTCAGCGCCATAGAATTAATGTGTGTACGAAACACTATTATGAATTCCAGTCTCTCTAAATAATTAAAAAAAAACACAAAGGCTTCATTCGAGCTTCAGCATTCCTTACAACAATTATCAAAAAACAAAACCTCTTTCTTCCAGAGGAACAGCAAAAGAGTCATTGAAACAGAGTACAAGGAAATTAAGTGATTTAAGGTGTCCTCCTTTAGGAGCAAAAACAATTGAGAAGCATTGACTTCTGTTCCGAATCTGTTTAACTAGATCACCGCACTGTTGCTCACGTTTGCGATCTGAATCACTAGCCCATGAATTCAAAAGAAGCCTAATGCACAAACTGTACTTTGCAGTATGTTTTGTGGTACTACAAATAACTACAAATTGGAATTCACAATTCCACATTAATAAAGGCAGGAAATATGCTACAGCAGTAAAAAAAAAATGTGCTTGGCCAGTAAAATCTATGCTAGGACTATGTTCCAGTGTCTGGCCCATTTACTAATTTTCTAGGTCTGACGAATCTGCTTAGAAATTGCGGGGGTAAGGGGAGACACATGAATTCATTTTCAATCAACTTACAGTGTAACCCATTTGGCTACACATTGAATTTCTGAGTCAGAATTAAAGTTCAAAAGGTTATTACAAATCCAAAACCAGACTTATGTAAACGAGTCTCAGAAACATACTATATAAGTACAGACTCACCAAAGGTGAATTATAGAGTTGAATCAGATTAAATTGTACAAGCATAAGGAATACCAGAATTTCTGTAGCAGCAATAAAAAAGATAAGGAAAAGTACTTGATGATCAGAGTCCAAATTTCTATCCGACTGTCTAATCTTTTAAATATAAATAATCTAACTATTCTAATAAACTAAGGCAATCTAAAGATTCTCCAGTTTATCGAAACAGGAAATAAATAAAAAGTGACCACATCACAGAAAGCTCAGTAGACATTCTGCAGAAGAGATGTGTGCGTAGCATAAAGCCACATCAGCCAAACAAAGGAAAAGAGGGCTGTACCTCTTTAAGGGCCTAATTATGAACTTGGGGGCCCCACAGCAGGACCGCCAAACTCGTGGGGTGGACGCCACCGCCATGGCGGTGGAATCCTCCGAAGGTATTACAATGACCAGCTGACCAACGGGAACAGTGCTACAATATTAGTCTGGGCTCCTTTAAGGGAGCTGAGGCCAGTGACGTAGCACACAGCAGCCTCGGAATGCACACTGTCTCAAAAGCAGACAGTGCGCATTCTGACGGTGCTGGGCAGGGGGGCCTTTGCACTGCCCATGTCATGCCATGGGAAGGAGCTTCCCTGTGGGCCCCCGGCACTGGCTTTCTGCTAGCCTTCTCATGGCAGGGACCCTGCCATGAGAAGACTGGAAAAAAGCTGAGTTTGTAATCAGCCAGGCAGGCCTGTACTCAGTGCCACCCTGGCTGAGTACAACTCAAACTGCCGCCACTCTGCCGGAAACCATATCCCTGGTAGAGATAGCATTCCCCTAGTGGGTCCGTCTGAAGGGGTTGTAATGTGGCAGTGATACCACCTAGAGTGCTGCAGTCTGACCATCACCACAAGTGTTGCAGTCCTCGGACTTCTACACTTGTAATAAGGCCCTCAGTCTCTAAGGGTACTTTTTAGTCAAAGAGTAAAAGAAATCTCCCTTTCTAACTAGCTAAGCACCACTTTAATCTCTACAGAACGTTCACTAGCTGACGTCATCAGCAGTAACTTTCCACTGTCTGTGGAATTTGCAACTCTCATTAGCCATTCATCTCTTGGTCAAAGCATCGGGACAACCTTAGATCCCTCCGGTGTCTAGGAATCCGGAGGGGAGTTCTTCTTCATAGCTCCTCGTTAACACTCCCCATCCTTGGCAACCCATCTTGCCATATGCCTTTACCTACTACTAGCAATAAGCTCTTCATTAACTGGAAATTTGTGCCGGCCCTCCTGAAAATAAAGAACTAGGCAATATGAGCAAAACTCCACATCAAAGGTTAAACACAGAAACCTTAACTTCAGCCAACTTAACATAGAACTCAATGCACATTTGAATACATGATTATACATGCATTTCTAACAAGCACAATAAACAAAGAATAACTATGAAAGTATATAATTTAACTAAGATATCATAGTACCAAACAATTTGAGTAATATAGCATATATATGTTTTTATTCAATCCATAAATGCCATTGCAAAACATGCATACAGCATTTGTGCATTTCTACTTCTAAGTGCACTTTCATTACATGGCTTTTCAGCGCACCACCTTTACATGAATACATATGAACATACATTACATATGTCATTTACTTTATCTTCATAGCATTTCTGAAATGCATAATGGCACAGCCAAGTCTCTCAACTGAGAACAAATTGCTGGGGTAAGCAAACAGTTTATTTTTGCAACAAAAAAAAAAAAGAGAGTTTGCTCTGGTCTCTTCGACTGTTGCCTACTCCCCAACAAGCTTTTTAGCTTTTTTATTTTTTTTTACATTCTCAAAGGGGAAGGGACCAGAAGGGAACCTTATCCCTATTGCGAATGAGCTACCACACTAACTCTGGAGTCTGTAACTTTTTCAATGTTGCAACTAGATCCAGATAAAAAAACATTGATAGATCACATATTGATTAGGTGGGAAACATCCTCAACAACGACTCCAGAAGAATGATGCCATGAAAAAAGCAGACGTAACCACGCTTGCCGGAACAACGACTGCCTTTTCTCTCTGCCTTAACCACGCAAGTGTTGAACAACGCATATGCATGGTTAGGGCAGAGAGAAAGCCAGCGTGGATTGGGAGAGGACGAGATCAGGTAGGTGGGGTTGGTGCAGGGTTGGGTTTAGTTTTTAGGGGTGGGGTGGAGGGGTCAGGTAGTTATGTTTTTGGGGTGGGGGGTCTGCGTAGTTTTGGTTTTAGGGGTGGGGTGGCAAGTCCGGGTAGTTTTGTTTTTCAGGGTGGGGTGGGGGATCGTGGTAGTTTTGTTTTTAGGGGCGGGGTGCAGGGTCGGGGTAGTTCTGTTTTTGAGGGAGCTGGGTGGAGAGTCCAGGTAGTTCTGTTGTTAGGGGTGGAGGGATCGCAGTAGTTTTTTTTTTAGGGGCGGGGTCTGGGATTGGGGTAGGTTGGTAATTAGTGGCAGGGCTGAGGGGATCAGGGTAGTTTGTTTTTTAGGGGTGGGGTGGGGGTCGGAGTAGTTTAGGGGTGGGGGATCAGGGAAGTTCTGTTTTTTGGGGTGGGGTAGTTTTGTTTTTGGGGGTGGGTGGTGGTGGGGTCAGGGTAGTTTTTTGTTAGTGATGGGGTATCAGGGTAGTTTTGTTTTTAGGGGCGGGTGGGGGATAGGGATAGTTTGGTTTTTAGGGGCAGCGTGGGGGGATCGGGGTAGTTCTGTTTTAAGGGGTGGGGTAGTTTTGTTTTTGCGGGTGGGGTATAGTTTTCTTTTTTGCGACGGGGGTCGGGGTAGTTTGGTTTTTACGGGTGGGGATGGGGGCGGGGTCGTTTTGGTTCTGGGGTGGGGGAGGGTAGTTTTGCTTTTGGAGGTGGGGCGGGGTAGTTCTGTTTTTTGGGGGTGGTGGTGGGGGGTAGTTTTGTTGTGGGAGGTGGGGTGGCCGGGTAGCTTTGTTCTTGTGGGTGGTGGCAGGGTAGTTTGTTTTTAGGGGCGGGGGTGTGTAATTTTGTTTTTAGGGCCAGGGTTGGGTTGGGGGCGTTTTGCTTTTGTGGGTGGGGCAGGGTAGTTTTATTTTTGGGGGTGGGGTTGGGTAGTTTTTTTTTTAGGGGCGGGGTAGTTTTCTTTTTAGGAGTGGAGGGTCAGAGTACTTTTGTTTTTAGGGGCGGGCCTGAGGGGTCGGGTACTTTTGTTTTTGGGGGCAGGGGGTCAGGTAGTTTGGTTTTTAGGGGTGGGGGGTCGGGGTAGTTTTGTTTTTTGGGGTGGTGGATCGGGGTACTTTTGTTTTTGGGGTGGGGGTCAGAGTAGTTTTTTTTTTGGGGTGGGGGTTGGGGTAGTTCTGTTTTTAGGGGGCCGGGTCGGTTGTTTTTAGGGCAGGTGGGGGGTAAGGGAAGGTTTTAGGGGTCAGGGTGGGTGGGGGTGTTGGGGTACTTTAATTTTTAGGGGCAGGGTTTGGGGGTTGGGGTAGTTTTAGTATTAGTGGTGGGGTACCTCTGGGACTTAGGGCACGTGGGGGGTTACATGCTAGAACCACACATGCCATTCCCACACATGTCTTTACTAGACATGCTTTTACAATGAAAATCATTGTAAAGGCATGTGTGGTAAAGGAATTTGTGGTAACAACGCAGTCGTTGTTCCGACCGCGTTGTTCAGGCATGCATGGTTATCACATTTGTTGTTCCATCATACATTCGATTGGGTATTTAGAGTGGACACCTACAACGTTTCATTGGAGTGCATGTGCCATTGCAATACTCCCATTATCTCAGTTTTGAAAGCATAATACACAGATCGGATTTCATAATGAGCCCGTATATCCAAGTTGTTTTTCAAAATTTCCCAGAATTTAAAACATAATGACCAGGGTAATTTTCAACACCCAAAACAACATAAACCTCAGTATCTCACAATGCAAAGGTAGGTAATCACAATGGCCTAATGTGTAACATAAAATAAACCAGATTTTTCAGTGCCCTAGAATAGAAAACAGAATGGGATTTAATATTTTTCCAGTGACATATGTAAAATCCAATCGATGGGTAGTATTACAAGTGCATTATATACTCTGGCGCTTGTAATGTAATGGACAGGATATCCATCATGTTTGTGACTGAGTAACTCGCCCTTGTAACTGTAAATCGAAGTCCTAAGTCTGAATGATAAAATCTCTGACCGAATCAAACTAAGTTGGTGCATCCAACCCGTGCTCCCTTGCAGTCAGCCTCAATTTTCACCTAGGTCCTGGCCTATCATGTCCAGTTGACCTGCATTGGTGGCTTATTTCTTTTTGACACTGTTTTTATTTAAATCTTTTCAAAAAAATCATAAAAATCATTTTTGGATTTATGTTTTGTTGGTGTCATTTTGTTCATTATATCATTCTCTATTTTTACACATTGGAGTGAATTTGTTATTGTGAAGTGTGTTTGACATTTTAACTGTGTTGACACATCCAAATGCTCTACAGATTTTCTTAAGTTAAGCCTGTCTGCTTAGTGCCATAGCTACCAGGGGTTTAAATTATTGACACCTTTACTTGACCTAACTAGATAGTGACATTAATACTCGTGGTGAACACACATTCACCCCAACTAATAATCAGTTACTGTTTAGCAGTAACACCACCTAATAAGTTGGAAATTAAAATTCCCTGAATTGAACTGAGAGCAAAGTTTGATTTGTCATTATTTAGTTGGCATCAGGTCTCTGTTTAGGTCATTTTAGATTTTCCCAAATTATTTTTATTCCAATATTTGCACCTTGTAAAAGTCTAAGGAAACATGGAGATGGTTGTGGCTGCCCTGACTACTCTCACAGTGGTAGAGATGAAGATCCTATGCTGAGAAAGTCAACTGAAGCCAAGCTATAAAAAGACCCTCAGGCCCTGGGAAGAATTCTGCCAAGCACACACACCCTCACAAAGAGATCAAAGCAACCCAAAAGGGTGAAGGATGAGGGAACTACCTGTCCTAAGGTAGATTTTCTGGTATACCTTCCAGAGCTGGGAGTGAAGCAGGCTCTGTCTGCATAAGACCTTCTGAACTGGCTATCTGTCAGATGGTGCTCAGTGATAAGTAATTGGCGAAGTAGTTGCAGGCCAACCTGGCTGTCAGAACTCTAGAGAAGAAGAAACTGGCTCTGGAAGAAAAAAGATTGGTCTTGGAGGAGAAGAAGGTCTGCTCAAGACTCGTAAGGTCTGAATAATATTTTGGCAGCAATGGTGTGATTTCTACAGGGTGGCCACACACCTCTCACTTGCCCAAGGGACTTGTGCCTCCCTTTGTGGTAGGATAAAACGTTGAAAAATGGTTTGTTTCTTATGAAAGAGCATTAAGAGTGCCCTTGTACATACGTTTGGGCTTACACATGGGTGCCAGAAGAAGCTCCTGGACATACACAAAAACATGCACCAATCCTGGATTGACTTTGCAGATGTCTCAACAAAAAGGGGGCCGGGTAAAGGGCAATATAGTCAGTACTTATGATGGGGCATGTAATCTGATCATGAAGGAGCACATCTTGAGTAACTGTCATTTAGTGTTCCAAGCAGATTCCAAGCTGACTGGCCCCAGGCAGCTTGGGAAGCAGCTGACGTGTGTGCGTTAGAGTGTCCAAGAAGTCCAGGTCAATGGGGTTGACCCCAAGAAAGGCATTTATCTTGAAGTTAGCCCATGATATCCCCTTGGCTAGGCATTTGGGTAGACCAAAACCTGGAACAGGTTGGCCAACCACATTTATTGGCCCAGATTTTGAAAAGGTGAAGGAATTTTGTCACTCCTGCACCACCTGTCAACAGAGATGTTGTAACGCATGGGCAAAGTGGGAAATTGCCTAGGGACCCCTCCTTCGATGGGGCCTCCTGGGAAAGTGACATTTCTCTCTTTTTCATCTTTTTTCCTATCTCACTCTGTCTTTCATTACCAAATGTCCCTGGGCAACACATATTTTAACTGTTTTTGTGTGACCTTTCTACTGTACTTTTTGAATATGATTAAGCATTGTTTGGTATTGTGCAGGTTAGATTAGCAGAAATTGATTAATTAAATTCAAAGCTGTTCTAGACACGGGCCTTAAAAATATTAGGGGTGGATGAAAAATTTTGATCTGCTGGCAGAGTTCACAGAACTCAGAAACTCCGCGCTACTTGTGTAACCCAGAGTTCCCACTAAAAACCACCATCTGGAGCAAGGTGAATTTGTTTTTCATGTGTGAGTGTGAGAGTTTTTTGCCAGCTGCAAGCGAGCGCACATGAGCTTTGCTGCCCGCTTGAGTGGCTTCCAGTTGCCACTGAGCCTTACAGCGCCATTTTTGTGACACTGGCGAGCATGAGCAACTGTGGCTGTTTTTAGAGGACATTTTCTCTTCAAGAAACAGCTAAATTTACTCAGAAAGGCATTTTCATGTGAATATTCTACTCCATCTGACCATTCAGCATTTTTGTATTTTACTTGACTTGACCTTACTTTTACTTTATTTTACTTTAATTTTTCAACAGGAAAGAAGTGCCCCAGGAATGTCAACTTCATCTTCCTGTCCA
This sequence comes from Pleurodeles waltl, assembly GCF_031143425.1. Taxonomy (NCBI): domain Eukaryota; kingdom Metazoa; phylum Chordata; class Amphibia; order Caudata; family Salamandridae; genus Pleurodeles; species Pleurodeles waltl. The sequence continues at coordinate 488,395,037 of NC_090445.1, read as the reverse complement.
GCAGGCTCTTCCCAGTGCTTTGTCCATCTCCTGGTCACTTTTCACTTGGATTTCAAGGTTGAAGGATCACTCTCTCTGCCTGCAGTTCCTTCTGAAAATATACCACTGGATTTTAAGGACTTTGTTCTTGTGATATCAAAAGTACTTTGAAAACTGTTTGTGTAAGAGTGTTGTTTGTTTGATAGAGGGCATGCACCAGTATTTATTCATGCCTTTATTCCATTTATTAATTTGATTGTGGTTTTGGTGGGTGGGCTGGAGTTTCAGTAGGTGCCTAATTATTATTTTGTTTTTAATTTTTTATCTTTTGTAGGGGAAAAGGTTACATAGTTCCATACATTTTCTCCATGTTTGATAAATTTGCACTATTCATTTATTTTACTATGTGGATTGTGTACTAGTCTGTCCAAGGGCCATCCAGCCAGTACAAGTCATGGGTGTATGAAACCACTGCTTCTATGGAATAGGATGTTTAACAACATCATTTAGACCAGGGGTGGCATTGGATTGAATTAAACATTTTTTCCTGAAAGCGTGTGTCTTGGTGAGGTAATACTTGATGCTTTGGGAGGATGTTTGTTGCTGTACAAGTTTTTTATTGCTCAATTAATTTTCGTTTTTGGCATTGCTCAATTAATGGTAGTGTTTTCTTCATTGTTACCATGCCACCTTTGTCTGCCCAGTGTGTGTGAGTGTGTGTGTTTGCCATAGGCCACCATTTGTCCTTTTTTGTTCTCCATGCCATGTGGCTTGGGGGGTATTTTGTGTAGTCAGTGTCCATAGACTTGCATGTGTTCTTTGTTGTCCGTGCCTCCTTGCTTGCTCTTGTTTGAGCATGTGGCTGGCATGCATTTTGTGCAGGCAGGCAATGTGCTTTTGCCATAGGCCTGCATGTGTTCCTTGTTCTCCAATGCCTCCTTGCTTGCTGCTGCTGTTGTTGTTGTTTGACCATGTGGCTGGCGGCTATTTTGTGCAGGCAGTCAGTGTCCTTTTGCCGTAGGCCTGTGCAATGTCTTCTGAGTTTTATGACAGCCTACATGGGTTCTTTGTTCTCCATTGCCTCTTTGCTTGCTGTTGTTGTTTGACCATGTGGCTGGAAGCCATTTTGTGCAGCCAGCAAGTGTGGTTTTGCCATAGGCCTGTATGTGCTTTAGTTTCCTACTGCCTCCTTGCTTGCTGTTGCTGATGTTGTTTGACCATGTGGCCGGTGGCCATTTTATGCAACCAGCCAGTGTGCTTTTGCCATAGGCATGCATATGTTCGTCTTTGTTGGCCATGCCTCCTTGCTTGTTATTTGACCATGTGGCAGCGGCCATCTTGTATAGAGAGTCAGTGTGCTTTTGTCATAGGCCTGCATGTGTTCTGGTCTCCAATGCCTCCTTATTTGCTGTTGTAGTTGTTTGACCATGTGGGCACTGGCCATTTTGTGCAGGCAGCCAGTGAGCTTTTGCCATAGGCCTACATGTGTTTTAAGTTCCTCAGTGCTTCCTTGCTTGCTGTTGTTTCTGCTGTTGTTGATGTTATTTGACCATGTGACCGGTGGCCATTTTGTGCAGCCAGCCAGTATGCTTTTACCTGCATATGTTCTTCTTTGTTGTCCATGGCTTTATTTATTTAATCATTTGTTTTTTATTTATATTTTAAAAAAAATTCAAAATAGTTTGTTTTCTTATGTTTTAAAAAATGTTTTTAATTTCTTTTAATTTTCTCTCCATCCTCTCCCTGCTTGCCATAGGTGCCTGTCACACACCAGCATTCATTTTTTAAAGGGTTGTCATTACTTTTTTTCCCTGGACCCCTGTTTGCTATAGCCTTACAGCAGCACACACACCAGCATTTATTTTTTAAGAATTATTCAATTTCTCCCTGGCCCCCTGCCTGCCATAGGTGCACACCAGCTTTAATTTTTTATAGATTAATCCATATTCCCCTGGACCCACCTGCCTGCCCCTGCCTCTCCACTTAGATGAACTAAAGAAACACTTTACATCTGTATGTTGTTAATTTGATTGAAATGAAATATTTTATTGTGGTGTGGTTTGACTTTGAAATGGATATACTAGCCACACTAAATTTTAGCATCTGTTCTAAGAAAAATTAAAGGAAACCCCACAGAAAAATACTAGACAAAAGGCAGACACAAAGGGCCTGATTACAACTTTGGAGGAGGTGTTAATCCTTCCCAAATATGACGGATATACCACCAGCCGTATTACAAGTTCCATAGGATATAATGGACTAGTAATACGGCTGGTGGTATATCCGTCACTTTACCGTCACTTTTGGGACGGATTAACACCTCCTCCAAAGTTGTAATCAGGCCCAAAGTGACATGACTACAACATGTGAGTCCCTCAGTCTCTTCTGCTTGTGCAGTTAAGTGCCACTCCCAACTGAGAGAGCTTGAAGATGGCCCAGAAGAAAGGTGCTGCCAAGAAAGTGGCCAGTGAGGAGGGGGAAGAAGAAGCAGATTTTCATCACTGTTGTGCAGCCACAAACCTTTTTCAGGAAACGTGTGGCTGCTGCACCGTCCTCCAGTCAATAAGCTGGGAGCAGCACTCCTGCATCAATGGCATCACCCCAACCTAAGCCCAAAGCCATGTCTCTTAGTAAGGCAGCCACTGCAATCATGGCAATGAGTTGTGAGTCTGAACTGGAGTTGTCTCACCCGCAACTAGTATTCAATCATTGCAGGAAACTGAGCAAAGTAGACAAAAGGAGCCTCAGCCAGCAATAGTAGATCTTTCTGAAGTAGGATCAGAACAGGAGGGTGAACTTCCTGCTGAGCAAGATGCACCTCTTCTTGAAAGATTGGCTTCCTGATATCCAGCAAAAAAAGGAAGGGTACTCCACCATCTTCTCCAAGCCATGCTTCTATTGATCTGGACATGGATTAGACCCCGGCTGAGTCTGAGACCTGCCACGAGAGACAAGGGAAAAGGAAAGTTCATGAAAACCTTACAATTCATGAGGATGATTAGCCAATCATGTAAGCTGGCTCTGAGGACACCAATATTACCTCTCCTATTCACCCTGTTATGAGAGAATTGGCATTCATACCACCACCGCAAGCCTCCATATTTGTAAGGCCCCCACTGAGACCTGCATACATTCGAAGTACTGCAGAGAGGCAATCATTGACACACCCACCTTCCTCCAGTTTTTTGAGCAGTGGCACCAGTGGACCACTAAAAAGTTCTCCTCCCCAGTTTGGGACTTCTTTACAAGTAGCAAGCAGGAGGATAACCATGCCATGCTGCATTTGCCTTGCAAGTGTTCATCGAGGTAAAACCTGGTTCACACTATGGTGCTGGAGGCCAGACGATTCATTATAAAAAAAACATCAGGCTATCTGGTGCGTGGAGCACCTTAAAATATTGCTGCAAGTAGTGGTTGTGACAAGAGCGGCGAATCAGCTCCGATCACGGTGGGAGGTGAAGGTGATGAGCAAGAAGAGGGTGACAGCTTTACACAAAGCTGTCCTGTCCCCAGCAGTGCGCCAGTATCACCCACCTACGCAACCTTGAAATGACACAAGAGATGACGATGATGATCATTCATGTACTGGTCATCGCCCTGATAAATTTTGCTGTTGTGTAGTGTTTGTCCTTGTCACATCTTTTACCAACTCCCCATTCTAATCTATTTATCAAACCCCTAACCCTCTTCCCCCGGGCTGTGTGATTTGTTGAGGTGTGGCTTAATTTACACCATAAATGCATCACACACGTTACGGAGCGGATGTGGTGAAAGTGATACCAATTCACTTCTATTACCTAAGTATTACCCCACACTAGGCCCACTTTACCCACGCATAAAAGGGATCCATGTTTTAGATGTATAACATCATTCATGACTCATCAACATCATTATTCAGGCCTTGTGTTGCATAAACGCTTACCCTTGTCCACTGACTCATCACTCTGAGTCCACTTCTTCTGACTTGAGGATTTTGTAAGTTAGTTTAGTTTTAATTAAATACTTGCTCCTCATTGATCAAAAGAAGTTACTATTGGTAGTTTTTGTTATAAGGTCTTCTTTATTGTGTCATTGTGATGGCAGTCTGATCTCAGTCTTTGTATTGTTATGTTATAAATATACAGCCCAAACACTCCAGTCTAGTTGCCTGTGATGGATAAGCCTTTTGATTAATCCTACAGTTGGAGTTCACCTAGGTAGGACTGGGACCTCGCTTGTGATGCCTTCCCTGTTGGCACGCTAGCATGCTACTACTACCACCACCATTAAGAAGACAGCTTGGGAAACCCTGCAGTAAGCTTTTATTGAGAGCGGTACCAGGCATTGATACATCTATTCAGGTAAGAGAACTATGGAGTGAAGTGAACTTGTTTAGTTAGTAAGTAACTAACTTCTACTGCAGATAAATAAGTTCTTGTTTATCTATGTTGTTGAAGGCAATATAGGAAATGGTAGCAAGAAAAAGAAAGCCTCCTCAACAAGCACACATAGAGAAAAATAGCTTACTTGGGCCTGCAATCTTAACAGTAGAGTGCCTAAATTCAGTTCTCTTAATCTTACAATACCAGTCCACAAGATATACAAGGGGAGGAGGAAAGCATAGTTACAAAGCAGGAGAAAGCTACAGACTACTACAGTCAGGAGGAAGTCAGCTACTGAAATATAAAAAAATGATAATGCAGGGATAACAAGAATTTAGCAAAGATTAGATAGAAGAGGATGGGGAGAGGTAAAATTAGATAGGGAAATAAATCATAATAGGACTGACTGGGGCCAACAGATCCATTGGCCGTGGCCCTGGTGGTGGTAGTGGTGGATGGTGATGGTTCAACTCAATCTCCCTTCTCGATGCACAGATGTTTACGACATATCACTGGGAGATTTTGACTGTATGAGCTACATAAAGAAAGGGACAGAGAATGCTAACTCATTGATATAACTTACTACCACTATTTTAGTGACAGGAGGAGAGAGGAGTCTGCATGACCTCTTAAAAAATCAGCCCAAACAAACTCCGAAAAGTACGATTAGGTAGCACTGGGCACCTGGCTAGCTCAAGCTGGATCACATAATATTTGTGATGTTGCGTAAACTTAACTTACCCCTAAGTGTGAGCAGCATGCTATCTGGAAAAATTATATTAGAATTTTAGAAAACAAACAATAAATAATTACTCACTGAGCCCTGCAACTTCAATGGCCAGCAGGGCGAGCAGGTCCTGTTTCCCATCGAGTATGTCAGCCTAGCAGTCCGCTGCTGCTGAGTGCACTGGGTCCCAGTGCTCTGGCGCATGCACAGACACACTCTTCTCCACATCAGCAAATGCTTCCGCAGGGCGTACCCACTCCCAGGCCTGCTGCCAGCATGGAGGGGAGGTGCGACTGCAAGGTGTGTGGCTAATAGCAGCAGTGGCACCGTCGCTTACTGCCAAGCACTGCTTCTCTGACATGACGCTTGTTAGACCTGGTGGGTTCTTGGCGTGTCTCCCCTGTCTTTTTGCCTTCTGACCTCCTGGTTTTGGACTCTGTTTTGCTGGTGTATTGTCTCTGCGCACTTTACCACTGCTAATAAGTGCTAAAGTGCAAGTGCTCCCTAAGTAAATTGTACTGTTGATTGGTTTATCCATGATTGGCATATTTAATTTACTGGTAAGTCCATAGTAAAGTGCCATGGAGGTGCCCAGGGCCTGTAAATCAAATTCTACTAGTGGGCCTGCAGCACTGCTTGTGCCAACCACATTAGTAGCCCTATAAACATGGCTCAGACCTGCCACTGCAGTGTCTGTGTGTGCAGTTTTAAAGAGCCAATTTGACTTGGCAAGTGTACCCACTTGCCAGCCCTATACCTTCCCTTTTACTAGATGTCAGGCACCCCTAAGTTAGGCATTAGGTAACCCCAGATCAGGGTGCAGTGTATGGTTTAGGTAGGACAGATACTAGTGTGCTGCTCACTGGCTGATGAACAGACTGATTGCTACTACGAAGGATATGCTCTAGACATTCCTAACTCCAGTGTGCTAATTAGGGCTTGTTCTGGATTAAGGCACCCTATATTTAGGTGTCAGACTGACATTGGACCTTTACGGATACGTTTCACAAATGGAGACATTCAATTACAGATTCTTCGTGATTATGTGATTAACTTTGGACTTACACTTTCAACTTTAAATTACGAATATCAAAAGGAAATAGACAAAGCCTTGATAAAGTCCCTTGTTAGGGAAAAAACACGTGTCGACTGAATCTGGATGAACCGGATAACTCTTTTCTCTATTGCATGAAGATAAATCTTTCTGCTTCCAAATCACCAGAGTGGATAATTTCCACCCCTATGATTAATCTGCTGGACTCTGTATGAACATGCTAAGGGACTAACGACTCTTTTGTTGATTCGAATATATACTTGTCCAATTTCTGGTGAATTTTTTCATGTATGGATAGGTTATTTGGTATGGAATTACAGTTGTATTGTCAAGTTTGAAAACAACAATTTTCTTGTTATATATTAAATGTAATGACTTTGATTTATCAATTAAAACTTTTTTTTTTTATTCTCTAAATTTTTAACTATCAAATTTGCACTGATACCACTTTCGTAGAAATTTATATTACGGTTCTCTTATACAACTCAGTGAGTTATGACCACTTTAAAATTGACAACAGAGTGATACTATTTTATGTGTGCTCCATTCTCACTTTCTCATAAATTTAACTTGCTGGTACAAGTTTGCTTGTTCTGACACACATGCTTGACAACAGGCATGTTTTGAATGTATGAGCACCTATACAATACTCCGTATTATAGGAATGTGCGGCAAGCCTTAGGTTTCCGTTGTCTATTTCCTGTAATGAAGAAGAAAATGTTTTATATGTCTTGACTGTGAAATACTGCCCAATTCGGTTTTCACTATGCAAGGCATATCTCTCTCATAGATTAACATGGGGACTGCCTTTAAATATCCTTAAAGCGCAGATTCCCTTTGAGGGCAGATAGAAATCTGGAGTTTAGAGTCTCTGAACTCACAATTTAAAAATACATCTTTTAGTGAAACTGGTTTTTAAATTGTCTGTTCGAAAATGCCACTTTTAGAAAGTAGGCATTTTCTTGCTTAAACCATTCTGTGACTCTGCCTGTTTGTGTATTGTCTGTCTGGGTCAGTTTGACAGTTGGGCTATTTTGCACCTCTCTAGACAGTGACACAAAAGGGGGCGGGTGTACCGTACATATCCTGATGCGCCATCTGAGCTAGAGGGGAGGGAGGAGTGGTCGTTCACACCTGAAAGGACTGTGCCTGGCCTCACACAATGCAGTCTCCAACCCCTTGGTGTGCGTCTGGCCTGGACAAGGAAGGATCTTGCAAACTCTTGAGACTTTGCAAAAAGAAAAAGGGAGCACACTGCCTTGCATTCAAGTGGAAAATAGCCCCAAGGCATCATGGTAAATGCAGTCATTTAAATATAAGTAGCGAGAATTAAAATAAAGATAAAAAAAAAGAAAAAAAATTATTCACCCTAAGTAGGTGCAGCAAGTGCTGTATCGCTGTAGAAAGTTCTTCACCTAAGGTAGGTTCAGCGAGTGCCGTATCTCTGGACACGTGTTTCTGGCTTTCGGCCGTCATCAGCAGAGAGCATATATAACTGAAGGGGTCGCTTGAAATGCCGCCAAACGTCTTCAGAGGTTTTTGTACCACTCAGTAGGCGCACAGGTGCATCGCCAGTGCTCGTCAGCAAGAGGCTCACGGGAGCCGTCATTTAGACATCCAAAAAGAAAAAGGGAGCACACTGCCTTGCATTCAAGCGGAAAATAGCCCCAAGGCATCATGGTAAATGCAGTCATTTAAATATAAGTAGCGAGAATTAAAATAAAGATAAAAAAAAAGAAAAAAAATTATTCACCCTAAGTAGGTGCAGCAAGTGCTGTATCGCTGTAGAAAGTTCTTCACCTAAGGTAGGTTCAGCGAGTGCCGTATCTCTGGACACGTGTTTCTGGCTTTCGGCCGTCATCAGCAGAGAGCATATATAACTGAAGGGGTCGCTTGAAATGCCGCCAAACGTCTTCAGAGGTTTTTGTACCACTCAGTAGGCGCACAGGTGCATCGCCAGTGCTCGTCAGCAAGAGGCTCACGGGAGCCGTCATTTAGACATCCAAAAAGAAAAAGGGAGCACACTGCCTTGCATTCAAGCGGAAAATAGCCCCAAGGCATCATGGTAAATGCAGTCATTTAAATATAAGTAGCGAGAATTAAAAAAATATATATTCACCCTAAGTGGGTGCAGCAAGTGCTGTATCGCTGTAGAAAGTTATTCACCTAATGTAGGTGCAGCGAGTGTCGTATCTCTGGACACGTGTTTCTGGCTTTCGGCCGTCATCAGCAGAGAGCGTATATAACTGAAGGGGTCGCTTGAAATGCCGCCAAACGTCTTCACAGGTTTTTGCACCGCTCAGTAGGCACACAGGTGCATCGCCAGTGCTCGTCAGCAAGAGGCTCACGGGAGCCGTCATTTAGATATCCAAAAAGAAAAAAGGAGCACACTGCCTTGCATTCAAGCGGAAAATAGCCCCAAGGCATCATGGTAAATGCAGTCATTTAAATATAAGTAGCGAGAATTAAAAAAAAACAATTATTCACCCTAAGTAGGTGCAGCAAGTGCTGTATCGCTGTAGAAAGTTCTTCACCTAAGGTAGGTGCAGCGAGTGCCGTATCTCTGGACATGTGTTTCTGGCTTTCGGCCGTCATCAGCAGAGAGCGTATATAACTGAAGGGGTTGCTTGAAATGCCGCCAAACGTCTTCACAGGTTTTTGTACCACTCAGTAGGCGCACAGGTGCATCGCCAGTGCTCGTCAGCAAGAGGCTCACGGGAGCTGTCATTTAGACATCCAAAAAGAGAAAGGGAGCACACTGCCTTGCATTCAAGCGGAAAATAGCCCCAAGGCATCATGGTAAATGCAGTCATTTAAATATAAGTAGCGAGAAATAAAAAAAAATATATTCACCCTAAGTAGGTGCAGCAAGTGTTGTATCGCTGTAGAAAGTTCTTCACCTAAGGTAGGTGCAGCGAGTGCTGTATCTCTGGACACGTGTTTCTGGCTTTCGGCCGTCATCAGCAGAGAGCGTATATAACTGAAGGGGTCGCTTGAAATGCCGCCAAACGTCTTCACAGGTTTTTGTACCACTCAGTAGGCACACAGGTGCATCGCCAGTGCTTGTCAGCAAGAGGCTCACGGGAGCCGTCATTTAGACATCCAAAAAGAAAAAGGGAGCACATTGCCTTGCATTCAAGCGGAAAATAGCCCCAAGGCATCATGGTAAATGCAGTCATTTAAATATAAGTAGCGAGAATTAAAAAAAATATATATTCACCCTAAGTAGGTGCAGCAAGTGCTGTATCGCTGTAGAAAGTTCTTCACCTAAGGTAGGTGCAGCGAGTGCCGTATTTCTGGACACGTGTTTCTGGCTTTCGGCCGTCATCAGCAGAGAGCGTATATAACTGAAGGGGTCGCTTGAAATGCCGCCAAACGTCTTCACAGGTTTTTGTACCACTCAGTAGGCGCACAGGTGCATCGCCAGTGCTCGTCAGCAAGAGGCTCACAGGAGCCGTCATTTAGACATCCAAAAAGAAAAAGGGAGCACACCGCCTTGCATTCAAGCGGAAAATAGCCCCAAGGCATCATGGTAAATGCAGTCATTTAAATATAAGTAGAGAGAATAAAAAAATATATATATTCGCCCTAAGTAGGTGCAGCAAGTGCTGTATCGCTGTAGAAAGTTCTTCACCTAAGGTAGGTGCAGCGAGTGCCGTATCTCTGGACACGTGTTTCTGGCTTTTGGCCATCATCAGCAGAGAGCGTATATAACTGAAGGGGTCGCTTGAAATGCCGCCAAACGTCTTCAGAGGTATTTGTACCACTCAGTAGGCGCACAGGTGCATCGCCAGTGCTCGTCAGCAAGAGGCTCACGGGAGCCGTCATTTAGACATCGAAAAAGAAAAAGGGAGCACACTGCCTCTCATTCAAGCGGAAAATAGCCCAAAGGCATCATGGTAAATGCAGTCATTTAAATATAAGTAGCGAGAATTAAAAAAAAAAAATATTCACCCTAAGTAGGTGCAGCAAGTGCTGTATCGCTGTAGAAAGTTCTTCACCTAAGGTAGGTGCAGCGAGTGCCGTATCTCTGGACACGTGTTTCTGGCTTTCGGCCGTCATCAGCAGAGAGCGTATATAACTGAAGGGGTCGCTTGAAATGCCGCCAAACGTCTTCACAGGTTTTTGTACCACTCAGTAGGCGCACAGGTGCATCGCCAGTGCTCGTCAGCAAGAGGCTCACGGGAGCCGTCATTTAGATATCCAAAAATAAAAAGGGAGCACACTGCCTTGCATTCAAGCGGAAAATAGCCCCAAGGCATCATGGTAAATGCAGTCATTTAAATATAAGTAGCGAGAATTAAAAAAAAATATATTCACCCTAAGTGGGTGCAGCAAGTGCTGTATCGCTGTAGAAAGTTATTCACCTAATGTAGGTGCAGCGAGTGTCGTATCTCTGGACACGTGTTTCTGGCTTTCGGCCGTCATCAGCAGAGAGCGTATATAACTGAAGGGGTCGCTTGAAATGCCGCCAAACGTCTTCACAGGTTTTTGCACCGCTCAGTAGGCACACAGGTGCATCACCAGTGCTCGTCAGCAAGAGGCTCACGGGAGCCGTCATTTAGATATCCAAAAAGAAGAGGGAGCACACTGCCTTGCATTCAAGCGGAAAATAGCCCCAAGGCATCATGGTAAATGCAGTCTTTTAAATATAAGTAGCGAGAATTAAAAAAAAACAATTATTCACCCTAAGTAGGTGCAGCAAGTGCTGTATCGCTGTAGAAAGTTCTTCACCTAAGGTAGGTGCAGCGAGTGCCGTATCTCTGGACACGTATTTCTGGCTTTCGGCTTTCGGCTGTCATCAGCAGAGAGCGTATATAACTGAAGGGGTCGCTTGAAATGCCGCCAAACGTCTTCACAGGTTTTTGTACCACTCAGTAGGCGCACAGGTGCATTGCCAGTGCTCGTCAGCAAGGGGCTCACGGGAGCCGTCATTTAGACATCCAAAAAGAAAAAGGGAGCACACTGCCTTGCATTCAAGCGGAAAATAGCCCCAAGGCATCATGGTAAATGCAGTCATTTAAATATAAGTAGCGAGAATTAAAAAATATATATTATTCACCCTAAGTAGGTGCAGCAAGTGCTGTATCGCTGTAGAAAGTTCTTCACCTAAGGTAGGTGCAGCGAGTGACGTATCTCTGGACACGTGTTTCTGGCTTTCGCCCGTCATCAGCAGAGAGCGGATATAACTGAAGGGGTCGCTTGAAATGCCGCCAAACGTCTTCAGAGGTTTTTGTACCACTCAGTAGGCGCACAGGTGCATCGCCAGTGCTCGTCAGCAAGAGGCTCACGGGAGCCATCATTTAGACATCCAAAAAGAAAAAGGGAGCACACTGCCTTGCATTCAAGCGGAAAATAGCCCCAAGGCATCATGGTAAATGCAGTCATTTAAATATAAGTAGCGAGAATTAAAAAAAAAAATTATTCACCCTAAGTAGGTGCAGCAAGTGCTGTATCGCTGTAGAAAGTTCTTCACCTAAGGTAGGTGCAGCGAGTGCCATATCTCTGGACACGTGTTTCTGGCTTTTGGCCGTCATCAGCAGAGAGCGTATATACCTGAAGGGGTCGCTTGAAATGCCGCCAAACGTCTTCACAGGTTTTTGTACCACTCAGTAGGCACACAGGTGCATCGCCAGTGCTTGTCAGCAAGAGGCTCACGGGAGCCGTCATTTAGACATCCAAAAAGAAAAAGGGAGCACATTGCCTTGCATTCAAGCGGAAAATAGCCCCAAGGCATCATGGTAAATGCAGTCATTTAAATATAAGTAGCGAGAATTAAAAAAAATATATATTCACCCTAAGTAGGTGCAGCAAGTGCTGTATCGCTGTAGAAAGTTCGTCACCTAAGGTAGGTGCAGCGAGTGCCGTATTTCTGGACACGTGTTTCTGGCTTTCGGCCGTCATCAGCAGAGAGCGTATATAACTGAAGGGGTCGCTTGAAATGCCGCCAAACGTCTTCACAGGTTTTTGTACCACTCAGTAGGCGCACAGGTGCATCGCCAGTGCTCGTCAGCAAGAGGCTCACAGGAGCCGTCATTTAGACATCCAAAAAGAAAAAGGGAGCACACCGCCTTGCATTCAAGCGGAAAATAGCCCCAAGGCATCATGGTAAATGCAGTCATTTAAATATAAGTAGAGAGAATAAAAAAATATATATATTCGCCCTAAGTAGGTGCAGCAAGTGCTGTATCGCTGTAGAAAGTTCTTCACCTAAGGTAGGTGCAGCGAGTGCCGTATCTCTGGACATGTGTTTCTGGCTTTTGGCCATCATCAGCAGAGAGCGTATATAACTGAAGGGGTCGCTTGAAATGCCGCCAAACGTCTTCAGAGGTATTTGTACCACTCAGTAGGCGCACAGGTGCATCGCCAGTGCTCGTCAGCAAGAGGCTCACGGGAGCCGTCATTTAGACATCGAAAAAGAAAAAGGGAGCACACTGCCTCTCATTCAAGCGGAAAATAGCCCAAAGGCATCATGGTAAATGCAGTCATTTAAATATAAGTAGCGAGAATTAAAAAAAAAATATATTCACCCTAAGTAGGTGCAGCAAGTGCTGTATCGCTGTAGAAAGTTCTTCACCTAAGGTAGGTGCAGCGAGTGCCGTATCTCTGGACACGTGTTTCTGGCTTTCGGCCGTCATCAGCAGAGAGCGTATATAACTGAAGGGGTCGCTTGAAATGCCGCCAAACGTCTTCACAGGTTTTTGTACCACTCAGTAGGCGCACAGGTGCATCGCCAGTGCTCGTCAGCAAGAGGCTCACGGGAGCCGTCATTTAGATATCCAAAAATAAAAAGGGAGCACACTGCCTTGCATTCAAGCGGAAAATAGCCCCAAGGCATCATGGTAAATGCAGTCATTTAAATATAAGTAGCGAGAATTAAAAAAATATATATTCACCCTAAGTGGGTGCAGCAAGTGCTGTATCGCTGTAGAAAGTTATTCACCTAATGTAGGTGCAGCGAGTGTCGTATCTCTGGACACGTGTTTCTGGCTTTCGGCCGTCATCAGCAGAGAGCGTATATAACTGAAGGGGTCACTTGAAATGCCGCCAAACGTCTTCACAGGTTTTTGCACCGCTCAGTAGGCACACAGGTGCATCGCCAGTGCTCGTCAGCAAGAGGCTCACGGGAGCCGTCATTTAGATATCCAAAAAGAAGAGGGAGCACACTGCCTTGCATTCAAGCGGAAAATAGCCCCAAGGCATCATGGTAAATGCAGTCTTTTAAATATAAGTAGCGAGAATAAAAAAAAAACAATTATTCACCCTAAGTAGGTGCAGCAAGTGCTGTATCGCTGTAGAAAGTTCTTCACCTAAGGTAGGTGCAGCGAGTGCCGTATCTCTGGACACGTATTTCTGGCTTTCGGCTTTCGGCTGTCATCAGCAGAGAGCGTATATAACTGAAGGGGTCGCTTGAAATGCCGCCAAACGTCTTCACAGGTTTTTGTACCACTCAGTAGGCGCACAGGTGAATTGCCAGTGCTCGTCAGCAAGGGGCTCACGGGAGCCGTCATTTAGACATCCAAAAAGAAAAAGGGAGCACACTGCCTTGCATTCAAGCGGAAAATAGCCCCAAGGCATCATGGTAAATGCAGTCATTTAAATATAAGTAGCGAGAATTAAAAAATATATATTATTCACCCTAAGTAGGTGCAGCAAGTGCTGTATCGCTGTAGAAAGTTCTTCACCTAAGGTAGGTGCAGCGAGTGACGTATCTCTGGACACGTGTTTCTGGCTTTCGCCCGTCATCAGCAGAGAGCGGATATAACTGAAGGGGTCGCTTGAAATGCCGCCAAACGTCTTCAGAGGTTTTTGTACCACTCAGTAGGCGCACAGGTGCATCGCCAGTGCTCGTCAGCAAGAGGCTCACGGGAGCCATCATTTAGACATCCAAAAAGAAAAAGGGAGCACACTGCCTTGCATTCAAGCGGAAAATAGCCCCAAGGCATCATGGTAAATGCAGTCATTTAAATATAAGTAGCGAGAATTAAAAAAAAAAATTATTCACCCTAAGTAGGTGCAGCAAGTGCTGTATCGCTGTAGAAAGTTCTTCACCTAAGGTAGGTGCAGCGAGTGCCGTATCTCTGGACACGTGTTTCTGGCTTTTGGCCGTCATCAGCAGAGAGCGTATATACCTGAAGGGGTCGCTTGAAATGCCGCCAAACGTCTTCACAGGTTTTTGTACCACTCAGTAGGCACACAGGTGCATCGCCAGTGCTTGTCAGCAAGAGGCTCACGGGAGCCGTCATTTAGACATCCAAAAAGAAAAAGGGAGCACATTGCCTTGCATTCAAGCGGAAAATAGCCCCAAGGCATCATGGTAAATGTAGTCATTTAAATATAAGTAGCGAGAATTAAAAAAAATATATATTCACCCTAAGTAGGTGCAGCAAGTGCTGTATCGCTGTAGAAAGTTCGTCACCTAAGGTAGGTGCAGCGAGTGCCGTATTTCTGGACACGTGTTTCTGGCTTTCGGCCGTCATCAGCAGAGAGCGTATATAACTGAAGGGGTCGCTTGAAATGCCGCCAAACGTCTTCACAGGTTTTTGTACCACTCAGTAGGCGCACAGGTGCATCGCCAGTGCTCGTCAGCAAGAGGCTCACAGGAGCCGTCATTTAGACATCCAAAAAGAAAAAGGGAGCACACCGCCTTGCATTCAAGCGGAAAATAGCCCCAAGGCATCATGGTAAATGCAGTCATTTAAATATAAGTAGAGAGAATAAAAAAATATATATATTCGCCCTAAGTAGGTGCAGCAAGTGCTGTATCGCTGTAGAAAGTTCTTCACCTAAGGTAGGTGCAGCGAGTGCCGTATCTCTGGACACGTGTTTCTGGCTTTTGGCCATCATCAGCAGAGAGCGTATATAACTGAAAGGGTCGCTTGAAATGCCGCCAAACGTCTTCAGAGGTATTTGTACCACTCAGTAGGCGCACAGGTGCATCGCCAGTGCTCGTCAGCAAGAGGCTCACGGGAGCCGTCATTTAGACATCGAAAAAGAAAAAGGGAGCACACTGCCTCTCATTCAAGCGGAAAATAGCCCAAAGGCATCATGGTAAATGCAGTCATTTAAATATAAGTAGCGAGAATTAAAAAAAAAAAATATTCACCCTAAGTAGGTGCAGCAAGTGCTGTATCGCTGTAGAAAGTTCTTCACCTAAGGTAGGTGCAGCGAGTGCCGTATCTCTGGACACGTGTTTCTGGCTTTCGGCCGTCATCAGCAGAGAGCGTATATAACTGAAGGGGTCGCTTGAAATGCCGCCAAACGTCTTCACAGGTTTTTGTACCACTCAGTAGGCGCACAGGTGCATCGCCAGTGCTCGTCAGCAAGAGGCTCACGGGAGCCGTCATTTAGATATCCAAAAATAGAAAGGGAGCACACTGCCTTGCATTCAAGCGGAAAATAGCCCCAAGGTATCATGGTAAATGCAGTCATTTAAATATAAGTAGCGAGAATTAAAAAAATATATATTCACCCTAAGTGGGTGCAGCAAGTGCTGTATCGCTGTAGAAAGTTATTCACCTAATGTAGGTGCAGCGAGTGTCGTATCTCTGGACACGTGTTTCTGGCTTTCGGCCGTCATCAGCAGAGAGCGTATATAACTGAAGGGGTCGCTTGAAATGCCGCCAAACGTCTTCACAGGTTTTTGCACCGCTCAGTAGGCACACAGGTGCATCGCCAGTGCTCGTCAGCAAGAGGCTCACGGGAGCCGTCATTTAGATATCCAAAAAGAAGAGGGAGCACACTGCCTTGCATTCAAGCGGAAAATAGCCCCAAGGCATCATGGTAAATGCAGTCTTTTAAATATAAGTAGCGAGAATTTAAAAAAAACAATTATTCACCCTAAGTAGGTGCAGCAAGTGCTGTATCGCTGTAGAAAGTTCTTCACCTAAGGTAGGTGCAGCGAGTGCCGTATCTCTGGACACGTATTTCTGGCTTTCGGCTTTCGGCTGTCATCAGCAGAGAGCATATATAACTGAAGGGGTCGCTTGAAATGCCGCCAAACGTCTTCACAGGTTTTTGTACCACTCAGTAGGCGCACAGGTGCATTGCCAGTGCTCGTCAGCAAGGGGCTCACGGGAGCCGTCATTTAGACATCCAAAAAGAAAAAGGGAGCACACTGCCTTGCATTCAAGCGGAAAATAGCCCCAAGGCATCATGGTAAATGCAGTCATTTAAATATAAGTAGCGAGAATTAAAAAATATATATTATTCACCCTAAGTAGGTGCAGCAAGTGCTGTATCGCTGTAGAAAGTTCTTCACCTAAGGTAGGTGCAGCGAGTGCCGTATCTCTGGACACGTGTTTCTGGCTTTCGGCCGTCATCAGCAGAGAGCGTATATAACTGAAGGGGTCGCTTGAAATGCCGCCAAACGTCTTCACAGGTTTTTGTACCACTCAGTAGGCGCACAGGTGCATCGCCAGTGCTCGTCAGCAAGAGGCTCACGGGAGCCGTCATTTAGATATCCAAAAATAAAAAGGGAGCACACTGCCTTGGATTCAAGCGGAAAATAGCCCCAAGGCATCATGGTAAATGCAGTCATTTAAATATAAGTAGCGAGAATTAAAAAAAATATATATTCACCCTAAGTGGGTGCAGCAAGTGCTGTATCGCTGTAGAAAGTTATTCACCTAATGTAGGTGCAGCGAGTGTCGTATCTCTGGACACGTGTTTCTGGCTTTCGGCCGTCATCAGCAGAGAGCGTATATAACTGAAGGGGTCGCTTGAAATGCCGCCAAACGTCTTCACAGGTTTTTGCACCGCTCAGTAGGCACACAGGTGCATCGCCAGTGCTCGTCAGCAAGAGGCTCACGGGAGCCGTCATTTAGATATCCAAAAAGAAGAGGGAGCACACTGCCTTGCATTCAAGCGGAAAATAGCCCCAAGGCATCATGGTAAATGCAGTCTTTTAAATATAAGTAGCGAGAATTTTAAAAAAACAATTATTCACCCTAAGTAGGTGCAGCAAGTGCTGTATCGCTGTAGAAAGTTCTTCACCTAAGGTAGGTGCAGCGAGTGCCGTATCTCTGGACACGTATTTCTGGCTTTCGGCTTTCGGCTGTCATCAGCAGAGAGCATATATAACTGAAGGGGTCGCTTGAAATGCCGCCAAACGTCTTCACAGGTTTTTGTACCACTCAGTAGGCGCACAGGTGCATTGCCAGTGCTCGTCAGCAAGGGGCTCACGGGAGCCGTCATTTAGACATCCAAAAAGAAAAAGGGAGCACACTGCCTTGCATTCAAGCGGAAAATAGCCCCAAGGCATCATGGTAAATGCAGTCATTTAAATATAAGTAGCGAGAATTAAAAAATATATATTATTCACCCTAAGTAGGTGCAGCAAGTGCTGTATCGCTGTAGAAAGTTCTTCACCTAAGGTAGGTGCAGCGAGTGCCGTATCTCTGGACACGTGTTTCTGGCTTTCGCCCGTCATCAGCAGAGAGCGGATATAACTGAAGGGGTCGCTTGAAATGCCGCCAAACGTCTTCAGAGGTTTTTGTACCACTCAGTAGGCGCACAGGTGCATCGCCAGTGCTCGTCAGCAAGAGGCTCACGGGAGCCATCATTTAGACATCCAAAAAGAAAAAGGGAGCACACTGCCTTGCATTCAAGCGGAAAATAGCCCCAAGGCATCATGGTAAATGCAGTCATTTAAATATAAGTAGCGAGAATTAAAAAAAAAAATTATTCACCCTAAGTAGGTGCAGCAAGTGCTGTATCGCTGTAGAAAGTTCTTCACCTAAGGTAGGTGCAGCGAGTGCCGTATCTCTGGACACGTGTTTCTGGCTTTTGGCCGTCATCAGCAGAGAGCGTATATACCTGAAGGGGTCGCTTGAAATGCCGCCAAACGTCTTCACAGGTTTTTGTACCACTCAGTAGGCGCACAGGTGCATCGCCAGTGCTCGTCAGCAAGAGGCTCACAGGAGTCGTCAATTAGACACACAAAAAAAGGGAGCACAGAGTCGCATTGCCCCGCTTCGCACCGCGACCCTGGTCTCACCAATGCCATCATCAGATGACTTCACCAAGCCGCTGCTCGCACCACAACCTGTGGGCCCCGCACTCCGGCATCGCCTGCTCACAGCGCAGCCTGGGCCTTCCCGATGATGACGCTCCTGCTGACATCAGCAACGCTGCCTGCACCGTGGCTTGTGGACATCGCTCTTGAGGAGCGCAAAGCCCCGTCCCACACCACATCCCTGGTTCACTGACGTCAGCACCATTGACTCCAGTGTCGTCACGAGGCATTCCTGCCTGCACCGTGACCTGTGGACACCGCATGTTTCACCGCCCCGCTTCACACCACAGCCCTGGTCTCACCGACACCGCTAGACACCATCACCGAGCCGCTGCCTGCACCATGACCTGTGGCCACCGCACGTCGCATCGTCCCGCTTCGCACTGCAGCCCCGACGTCATCAAGCCCAGAGTTCGATCCGCAAGGCGTGTGCCTTCAAGGGCCCGACGACTCCTGCACCGATTCTGGTACCTACACTGTGACGTCAGCAATGCCGCTCTCCAGAGCTCACCACAATGATCACAACATCCTACAAATCCAAGGTACTGTTTGTGGGTCTTTACGACACCGCAGCTGGCCAGAAACGAACTGTTGGTTTTGTTGCTCATGGCGCCGTATTAGCCCCAGGTGGAGCTATTGACTTCAAGGAACTGTATTTTTGAGTAAATTTTCCAGAATTCATATTTTTATTACTGTATGTTGGATTTTTATAATATTTCATCTTGTTTTAAAATGATGAATATCGGTTATTTATCTAAAACTGGTGTGGTGTCCTTTTGTAGTGTTTTCACTGTGTTACTGGCGTGTTATGTGCAAATGCTTTACACGTTGCTTCGGAGATAAGCCTGACTGTTTATGCCAAATTACCAAGGGGGTGAGCAGGGGTTATTTGAGCGGGTATCTCCCTTGTCCTGACTAGAGTGAGGGTCCCTACTTGGACAGGGTTCAAACCGACTGCCAACTAGAGACCCCATTTCTAACAGCCCTGGGTAAGAAAAAAATAGGGAAAAAAAGGAAAAAAAAGGTAAGAGAAGAGAGAAATTCAGAAAGGAAAGAAAGGGAAAGCAAAAAAGTCCAAAAAGTCAGGAAAAAGGAAAAAAAAAAAGGGTAAAATACACAAACACAAAGATACAAACTGATAGAAAAAGGAAAATGAGGGGTGGATGACTTGGCTAGAGGGAGGATTGAAATGGATAGAAAAAGCAGGCCAGCACAATGCCGAGAACAGAAAGCAGGTAAAATAAAATGGCTGCACCCGCATGGGGCTGTTCATGCTGACTTTTCAGTGCGGAACCGTGGATGGCACTACTTCCTGTGAAAAAACAGCACGAATGGGTAGACGAGCACCTCCTCCCACTTCGAAGTTCTGCCTAATGTTGCAGAGTTTTTTTGGCACTACGCAAAATTCAAGAGGAGGGTTCTTCAAAGAGGTAACCTCAGATAGGGAGACAAACTTCATATCTGCACTCATGGGATGTGTGGGGAGACTTACAAGTTTACTTCCTCTTATCACCCTCAAACCAATGGACTTGTGGATAAATTCAGCAAGAACCTACACAACATGATTATGACTGAGATACTCCCCAGAAAGTGGGATGTCCTACTCCTATGTTTTGCATTTGCCTAGAGGGAGTTAGCACAGAAGGAGGTGGGCTTCAGTCACTTTGAACTTTTGTATGGGCACCCTGTCAGAGGCCCCCTAATTCTTGTCCGAGAAGGGTGAGAGAAACTTCTCAAGGAACCAAAAGAGGACATTGTTGACAGTGTGCTAGCATGTGTTCCTGCATGGCTGAGTACATGAAAAGGGCTAATGAGAACTTGGAGGCGAGCCAGGAGATGATCAAGCACTGGCATTACCAAAAAGCAACCTTGGTGGTGTATCATCCAGGCCAATAAGTGTGGGTTATAGAGCCTGTCACTCCCAGGGCCTTCTTGGACAAATGGACTAGGACCTACACAATGCTGGAAAGGAAGGGTGAGGTCACCTCCCTGGTGAACCTTGGTACCTGCAGATACCCCCACCTGAGGATTCATGTCAACCATTTCAAGCCCAACTTTGACCGGGTAGACATGAGCATGCTGATGGTCATTGATGGAGGAGAGGAAGAGGATAGTGAACCTCTGCCAGACCTCCTGTTCCACAATCCTAAAGATGGTTCAGTGTTAGAAGTTCTCTTCTCTGCAATGAAGGAGCAGCAGCAGGGAGACTGTTGCCAATTGTTGGGACAGTTTCCTGGACTGTTCTCTCTAACACCTGGCCTGACTTAGAAGTGTGCCCATGACAT
The DNA here is from genome assembly GCF_031143425.1 of Pleurodeles waltl. NCBI lineage: Eukaryota > Metazoa > Chordata > Amphibia > Caudata > Salamandridae > Pleurodeles > Pleurodeles waltl. Next base: position 488,374,615 of record NC_090445.1, on the reverse strand, counting down.
TGACACTGGTGACAGCTTATCTGTCGAACATAAAATATATAAGTTGTTAGATGTAGTGAAGACCAGCAACCAGGAGGATGTTTCCAAGATGTAAGGGGGTTATTGAGCTATTCAGTAGCCCAGCTCAGGCCAGCCCAGTGGTGCTGGTGCTTAAGGCCACCCCAAATGGGAGGACCACAAACTGAGGTGAACTACAGAGGACTTAAGAGTGTCACACACCCTATTCACAGAGCTAATGAGTTCATCAATCAGTTAGGTGACCACTGGTACTGGCGTATTGCCCTGACTGAGACAGAAAAGGTTCATTCAGAATTCTCCACTCTAGAGGGCTACTTCCAATTTAAGGTAATGTGCTTTGAGTTAATGACACCTAACACCTTCCAGAAGCTGGTGAGCAGGGTACTGCCTGGGCTGGATACCTTTAATGGAGCATTTGATGATATTTCTGTCGGTAGCTCCACCTGGCATGAACACCTGACCCGCCTGATGGTAATGCTTCTTGCCCTGCAGCAGGTTGGACTGACTGTCAAGGTCAATAATTTGCCAGATAGGACAAGCGTCTGTAGTTTAGCTGGGCCACCTAGTTGTGGAGGACATGTGCAGTTTCCCCAGCCCAAGATCCAACGATCATGGCTTGGGAGTCTCCCAAAACCCAGGCTCAGATCAGATATTTCCTATGTCTAACAGGGTACTAAAGGAGACTTGTCAATGGGTGTGGCACCATTTGAGCCCAACTGACAGTGCTGACATCAGAGAAGCAGCCCAAGAAGGTCACATGGACTGAGGAGTGTCAAAAGGCCTTTGATGTCTTAAATGAGGTGCTATGTACAGCATCTGTACTCAAGGCAGCTCATTGCAGCAAGAGTTGGTGGTCCAAACAGATGCTTCTCAACATAGGATAACAGCTGAATGATGAGGGTCAGGTTCAACCTGTTGCCTTTATCATCAGGTGACTACTCCCCATAGAGCAGTGTCGAAAAGCCATAGAGAAGGAAGCCTTTGTTGTGCATTAGCCAGTGAAGAAGTTGAGACCCATTGATGGCCATTGGAGAAGTGCCCAGGAACTTGATTAACATCACAGGCAAATGTTAAATGACACTTGCGTGGGCTTCTTCTTTGGTCGTCAGTGAGGCAGACTCCTATCCCAGTGGGAAGGAAGCTGCCTCTAGGACTGGGTTGAACTGACCAAAGATGAGAATCTTTTCTCATTTCCCTGGCCTCACCTCTAGGTGGGCTCATTGACTCTGCACAAGTGAAGAAGGGGTTCTCCATCATGGGTTTAGGCAGTAAGAGGCACTGTCGGATTGTTTGTGGTAGAGCACACAGAAACCTTTGCAAAGGTGGGTAGGGTTACCCTGCAAACTAGTGTCATGTACTAATGTGGGCCCCATGGCACCTTCTTCAGAACACTCTGGACCAGTGGAAAAAGAAAAGAAGGGCTGTGCCCTTCTATATGAGATCTGTGATTAGATCTGAAGATCTAGACCTGTTCCCACTTGTACATAGGACAAAGACATGGGCTTCAATTGTCAGTTGGTAAACCTCCTGTGTAAGCTACAGGTCCACAACAAGATGCAAGAAACTTTTCCTTAAAGAGCAAGGGTGGCCATTTCCAACCGGACCTGCCCTGGACTCTCCTGCTACCTTCTGCTGGAGTGAGTCTTGATCCGCAAGTCCTGTTCCTGAGGTTCTGGGAGCTTCATTGTGTCACAGTATACTCGTCTAACATCCTGGAAAACATTGGCCTTAGAATCCTTTTGGCTCCAAAGACCTCCAGAGCACTGGATCAAACCTGTCAAGTTGATCTGATCAATGTGCATTGCTAATGGGCTGAAATTTATGGTTTTTCCCCCTCTGAGCTTTTCCACAGCAGCAAATCTGGTTCTGTGAGACTTCGCAAAGTAGTTATCCGGCCTTATGGAGCCCTCTTTGTCTACATTCTGCAGCCTTGCTAGAGGAGTCTGAGATCCAAAAAATGACTAAGGTCCTCATTATGAGGTTGGCAGTCTTAAGACTGCCAGCTTCGTGATGGCGGTCAGACTACCACATTCCAGGTGGTCCGTCCGCCACATTACGACGCTGGCAGTCGGACCACCATGGGACTGCCGACCTCGCCAGCAACATGGTTCCCAAAGGGCTGATGGAGGTCGGAGTCGTGCTCATCCACGGTGACACTGAATTCAGCACCACCGCACTGATCACGAGTCCAGTTTCCGCCAAGCCTTTTCATGGTGGTGACCCTGCCATGTAAAGGCTGATGGAAACCCATTGCTGGGGGCCAGAGGATCCCTGCACTGCCTATGTTCGGAATATCAGAATCAATATAAACTCTACTACAAGCCTGATTACTTCTTATTTCTTCAAAATCAAGGGAGAGCACCTGCTTGTTAACCTTATCATTGTTCTCCGTGTTCTCTTTCATATCTTGATCAGATATACTTGTAATATTAATAATGTGTCTTCCCCACTCCAACTTTTGCTGAAGTGACCATCCTTGTAGCATTTCCAACATTCCTACCCTACAACAGGAATGCACTGGAAATGTGAAGATCTAGAACGCATTTTGGAAGATATTTTATCAATATGTTTCCACTAAATCGCGAATAAGTTGTGACACAGAGATTTTGAATTCAAACAGGAATGCTAATAAATTGACAGCCATGATATACATGATAATTAACTCATTTGGTCCTTGAACTGTGATGAAGCTTTTATAACTGTGAGGTATTAAACTCACCTTTTCTTCAAATATATTTCCAGTTGCTTAACAGCAACTTGTTAATTGTCCAGTACTTCATGTTGAGTAGGCGTATAATCAGGTAAATGATAAAAGACATTTAGACCATTTACTTTTAAACAACAATAAAATAGATGTATTTTCCTGTCTGGTTTGACCCTTTATCCGTCAATGGTACCAAAGTATGAACAAAAAGATCAATCCACAAATGTCATTTCAAAAGTGGCTGTCCATGTTCCCAAAAAAAAAATCTTCTTTCTGGTGTTGCTACAGATTGCCTTGTGGGAAACAATAAAGATTAAAAATAATGAAATAAAAATGTAGGACAGCATGTCTAGCTGTAATAATGTCCTATGCAACAATTGATAACATTTAACAGTACAGTTAGGTTTTTTAACAAATTAAAAGTCTTTCAAACGTGTGCCAATCGCTGAACAAATGAAAATAATCGTAAATTGCATAAAACCACCTACCTCTAACTTGTTAACTAAGTGCTATTGAGATTGTGGGCAACTGATGAAGGACCGATGAATTTTCACTAGATGGCGCTGATGTCGAGAAATACTACTTTAGGCAGTAGCGCGGTAAAACTCTGTTATACGCCTCACACCCCATTTGACTCTCAAGTGGACGGGCCCTGGCAGGAGCAGAGACGTGCGGCGCAACAACGGTGCCTTATAGCTGCAAGAAAATAGAAGCCACAGTAAATCTTGTGCACGCTAAACGCGACAGTCACATGGTGCGGCTGACAACGAAGCAAAGAGCCAGCTTGAATGCGACTCGTAGGTACAGACTAGCACGAGTAAACAAAATATAAACGGGGCCACGGAAATGCGATTTAGCGGCTGCGATGATTTTCGCATAATTATGGATTTGCCGCATTTGCCACATAGTCCATCATCTGCTGCATAATTTTCAGATTTTACCCAAAAGATTTTGTTTCTAGCACAAAAGGTTCAAACGTTACTAAAAACGCAGCAAGATGTGTTACTGCGCAGCGGAACTCCCTTTACAGAAGTTTACTGGTCAGTTTTCTCTTGCTAATTACTATATTTGGGTGTTAAACCAGTAGTAATGAGGTGCAGTCTACACCGAGACAGTTTTAACAAGTATAACAAGCATTTGCAATGCAATGGGTCTCGCGTTTGCTCGAGTTAAAGCTATAAGTGTTGTAAACTCCTAACCTGACTTTTCTTACCACATAAACTGAAAATTAAAAGTAAAACAGTTTCACATAAGCGAGCCGACGGCTGCCATGAGCGCAAAGCAAACACACAAAAGGAAACATTAGTTTGCACGCAATGAAACGTATTGGCTAAAGTGCAATTATCCATGTAATTGGCAAAAGTGTAATTATCCATGTAACCGGCGAAAGTGCAAATATCCATTTAACAGGGTCGATGTCATGCAAAGCGCTCAACTACTGCCCAGCGAGATCGCGCTACCTACGAATTAAAGAGAAAAATTAGTCCAGAAACCATACCGAAAACATGGAGCCTTGTATGTTTTCAGTAGTTGGCCGGTGCGCTCGAGATGGGCTAAACATCGGAAAATGCACAACATATGCATGGCTTTCAATAATGAAATCAAGCGAATTTGAAAAGGCAAGCCCAATAACCAACCAAACTGATGGGTGTGACATGGGCTTGGTTAAAAGCCCACAGAGAGATTACATCAGGGACAGAGCGCTTTGCGCTTGACCCTAAAAATCTGAAAAAATGATGTAATACTATTACAAAATATGCTGCATTATGCTGTATAATTTGCCTTTTTTGATGCATAATATAATCAAACCTGCCACCTAATTTGGCCCTCCAATGCTGCATAATTCCAGTGGCCCTGAGTATGAGGCTTCGGGTGCTGCTACAGTCAGATACTTTTTTTAGTTTTTATGTAGCACAAACTCCACCTGAAGATACTGGAGCGCTTTACATGAGCATCAGTTGCATTACACAAGGACACCCTAAGGGTCTAAGCTGTGCAATTCATCCCAGTTTGCAGCAGAAGCTAAAATAAAGCATCCACAGAGTAACCACATAAAACCTGGCGGCAACAAATAGTCTGGATGCAGTCCCTGACCTGCTGAACTGAACCTAACAAAAACAGAGAAGCTGCACCAGCCACCAAATTTAATACAGTACCTTCAGGCAGCCACAAGGGCATTGCAAGAAATAACTAATTGCCAAAATATATAGAAAATATGCTGTCCAGGTCCTGGAGTCTTTCAGTGCTTTATTAGTATTGAAGAGATATCCACGTAGGCTGCAACAAGGCAGTGGTGGCTGGTGACAATTCAAAGTGGTGGGGCCTAAAAGATGCAGCCGAGTTTTATGTAGCAAACAAGAAATTTATGAAGCAAATGTAAATATGTATGATTAAAATGAAGCATTTAACAAAAGGGAATGCTCATGAGTAATTGTGACTCCTGATTTGAAAGTGGCTCTGCCCCCCTTATTCAAAATCTGAACGACCCCGCACCCTAAAGTTTGGGTCTAGTTTGGCCCCTGTAGAGGACCCTCCTCTGTTATTCCTCACTCATAATGTTTAATGTGGCTGTCCATCATCCCAGAGCTGTTATCTGCAGGTGATGCTAAAGGATTCCTATCACTTTATCCTCCAGACTTAAAGTCTCCTAGCTACAGCCTGAAACTGGAAACATAGACAAACATCTGCCAAACCCAACCATTTACATGGCCAACCATGTCAGCTGCCCTAGTTGACCATTAGACCACCCTCCTGATGATAGGTGTACCTATCAGTCAGTGTCCACCGCCAGAACCAGGATGGCGGGAACGGGTGCCGTGGGGCCCCTGGGGGCCCCTGCACTGCCCATGCCACTGGCATGGGCAGTGCAGGGACCCCCTAACAGGGCCCCACAAAGATTTTCACTGTCTGCTTCGCAGACAGTGAAAATCGCGACGGTTGCCACTGCACCCGTCGCACCCCTGCAACTCCGCCGGCTCCATTCGGAGCCGGCTTCATTGTTGAAGGGGCTTTCCCGCTGGGCCGGCCGGCGGTCTTCTGGCGGTCGCCCGCCGGCCCAGCGGGAAAGCCGGAATGGCCACCGCGGTCTTTCGGCGGGAACCGCTTGGCTGGCGGCGACCGCCGACCGCCGCGGTCAGAATGACCGCCTGTATCTCTTTAATATTTTCAATATGCATGTATACCTTCCTACGTAGTTATATATCTATTTATTTATTACTTTACTCCCACTGTGAGGAAAAACCCTTCAACTCTCTCCAATTCAATGCCCTATGTCTCATCCAATACGACTATTATTATATCCTCTACCTCCACTCTCTGACTCATGCCAAAACTCATTGTACTACCATGATCTCCCTAACAACCTTTCCTAAACTCTTCCCTCCTCTGTCCCGCCTTTGGCTTATCCCAAACCTCATTTTACTACTATGATCTCTCAAATACTTTCTAGACTCTTCCCTCCTCTACCCCTCCTTAGACTCATCCCAAACCTCATTTTACTACTAGGTCCCTAATAACCTTTCTTAGGGTCTTCCTCTACCCCTTCTTTGACTCATCCCAAACCTTGTTTTACTCCTAGATCTCCCAATTAACAGTTTCTAGACTCTTTCCTCCTCTATCTCCTGCTTTATCCTTTTCAATCCAACGAACTAATATGCCCACCGCTCAAATTAAAGACGCTTTTCTCCTGTACTAATCCTCCATTAATCCCCCTTTGGGTGCTGGCAAAAAACTTTCAACTCCTCATCAGGGGCAGTCAGCGCTATATAAATACAATTACAGTTAGGGGTTAGGTCAGACAATGCACCCTACTCCCCAAGTGATGTCACAGAAAAACCTTAATATTCACACCTTCGGATAGTGATCTATCCCAATATTCACACCTTCGAATAGTGAGCTGTTACTTGCTGTGGGATACTCCCCTAACTGAGCATAAATGCCTTGTTGGGGCTAGAAAGCTCTATAATAATAAAACTCCAATTACAACATAACGATTGGTATTGTATTGTCATATTTGTATAGATGTGTAGTGGTGGGCATTCCCTTATGGAATAACTTTATGCCATTACATTCCTTGTTCTGTGTATAAAGGGCTGTGGAATAGAATGTTAAGGGAGCATTCTGAGCGGAGGCTGCAGTGAATAGGCTTTGAAGAGTAATAAAGAAGATTCTCAATTTAAGGAAGTGCAGTCTGCAGTTTTATTATTTTGAAATTGCTACAATAATTTCATAAGGAGCCATTTGTGTTTAAAAAAAATAAAAGGTGAAGATTTGAAGAAGATTGTCTGGTACGGGTTGTGACTGTAGTGCAAACACAACTTGTATTGCTATTGCTCTGGGTACAGAAAATATGTTTGTATCTGTCTTTGTTGATGTATGTTTTTTGTATGTCGCTATATCAGCAATCTTATGATGAAGAGTAATACCGACTATAACAACTGATTACAGTCTTGTTCGGCTCTGCATTTTTGCAGCTGTTCATTGCAATAAATCATTTGTTTCACTTTCAAGCGAAGTTGTCCGAATTGTACTTTTTCATGTTTTAATTCGGAGCATTGTGGTCAGCAAACGTTTTCATTTTTTTCACGATTTTTCATGTTAAAACACACCATGTTTTAATGTGTTTTTCCATGCTGCTTAAACCCCTTGGGGACATAGGACATGTCCTTGCCACAGATGATAAATGAAAATTCTTCAGTATAGATGTTACCATTCAGGAGTCTGTGATATCAGCAAGTCTTGGATTTTAAAATAAACAGTCTTTGAAATACAAGCACTTGATGAAGATGCCATGATATCATCGAGACTGTCTACAGAGTCAGCAGATAACATGTAAGTGAGCACTATCAATATTTCAAATATCAGCACCGTTGCTTGCCATTCATTGTCACTCTTCTATGCTGCCTCCTTATTGCCTAGCGTTTGCTGGCTTCACTTCCTTTTCTTTCGGCTGGAGTATGAATAAGGTACTGATTGCTTCATCTTGTTGTCCTTCCTCTGATCATGCTTGATTGCGGTACTATTATTTCCTTTTCCCCGTTGTCTGTGTTGCTTCTTCTTCTTTCTCGTAATCCGTTTTGCAGCTTCAACTTTCGTCTTGTATGTGTTGCTTCATCCACCTTTTCTTCTTCTCTCCTGTGCTCTGTTTGTCTGTGTTGCTTCTTCTCTCCCAGCTTCCTCCATCCTGTTGCATGTATTGCCCCCTCGGAATCCCAAGAGGGAGTAGGAGGAAAATATGGGCCAGACTTACATAAACTAAATGACCAGGTAACATAACCTAGAAGCCCAGTGTAGTAATCACTGCAGTCATATTTTGATGTAGGTTCTTTATTTAGCAGCCCCAGACAACATTGTACAGGCGGAGGATCCTTCACTACCAGCTTCCTCCACTCCAACCGCCACCCATAGAATTCCCCACACCAAAGGTTCTAATGTTACATCATAGCACAAGACTGTGCTAATCTATCAATATACATATGTCTAAAGAATTACATACATTACCTACATTACAACACATCTTCCCTTTTTATATTTAAAAAAAAAAAAAAAAAATCATAGTAGAACTTCCATACACGTATATATATTATCACATAAATACACTACAAGCAAGTTACACATTTTCTTTTTAAATTCATACAGGTTGATAAAAACAGAAATTAAAAAAAAAATCTAACAGAAACAAACATTATATTTTTCCATTAAACTGTATTAACACATACAAAGTCATCAAACCTCTTTGGTTTGGAAATAATCCTACCAAACTTTCCAGTGTTGATTTGACTGTCATTGTTTGTACTGTTTTGTAAGTTTTGTGTACCTGTCGCTTCACTTTCACGCAGCGAATGCTGAATACTATCATGCATTGTTGTTTCAAGCGCATACCTTTTACTGTCACTCCTCACTAATCTACTGTATAAATTTACCTCTTCACTACTCGCCTTTTCATCTGTTTCCAACCAATCATAACTCTTGACATTCTCTGTTTCAGCTTGTTTAACATTCCTACACTTGGAAACCCTGCCCAAATGCCACACTTTCCCATCTCTTAATTTAACTGATTTACGGAATACTTCATATACTTTCAGAGGCTCTGAATATCTGCTTTCTCCTTTTCGGACTTTTCTCTCTTTTCTCACTTTAACCCAATCTCCACATTTTACTTTGGATTCTCTTGTTCCGATTTTCTTGTCATACCACTCCTTATATGCTTGTTGAGCCTTGTTGATTTTCAATCTTACTTGATCAGGTGACCATTTGACTCGCTTACCAGACGATAGCCAACCAAGATCCTTGCTGATAGGTTCACGACCTCTCATCAAGGAAAATTGACTTTCCTCAGTGACGCTACTGGGAGTAATTCTGTAAGCCCAAATTAACTTACATAGCTCACTTTCCCAATTCAAACCATTACTCTTGGCCAACTGGATACTCCCTTTGATGACCCTGTTGAATCGTTCCACTGAACCATTTCCTTCTGGATGGTATAATGAGGCAGTGATATGGATTACACCATTTCTTTTTTTTTTTTAATTGAATTTCTCAGCCACAAATTGAGGACCATTGTCAGTAATCATAGTTTTAGGTAGACCTTCTCCTGTAAATATTTGGTCTAAAAATGTAATAATTCTTTCACATTCTGCCTTATGAACTATTTCAATCTCTGGCCATTTTGAAAAATGGTCCACTGCGATCAGAATACATTTGTATTCACCATTATTGCATTCCACCGGTCCGACCACATCCAGACCTATCTTTTCCCAGGGCATATTGGGGCATGCAATGGGTAATAAAGGTGGTTTAAATGTTTTCTGACACTTATCAGAACTATTGCATTCCATGCAGTCTCCTATTTTCTTTTCAATTTGCTTATCAAGACCAGGCCACCAATACCTGCTTTTGACTCTTTGTTTAGTTTTGAATATTCCAAGATGTCCTTCATGACATCAATCTAGGATCTTTCTCCTAAGAGAAACTGGAGGTACAGCTCTTCCACCTCTGTACATCATATTGTTTTCTAAATAAAGTTCATTTCTCACCTCCCAGAAATTTTTTCCATCTGCCCCAAGATTTCTTTTTTCAGGCCAACCTCCATTTATGTAACCAGCTATTCTTTTTAAACTGTCATCCTTAATCCATCCTTCCTTCCATTCCATAATATCAATACCTTCCATTCCCTCATCAAATAATCCAGCCACACAACTCTCCTCACCCATTAGTTCATCTACATTTTTAATTGGTAATGACATTCTACTTAGAAAATCAGCTACTTTGTTCTTGACTCCAGGCCAATACTGTACATCATAAGTAAAATCCAACAATTTTACCGACATCCTGCTCAATCTCGGAGATGCATTTTGTAATCCAGCAGTCGTCAAAACCTTTGTTAAAGGTTTATGATCAGACCTCAACAAGACATGCAGTCCCCACACAAATTGTCGAAAATGGTTCAATGCCAACACACAGGCTAATGTTTCTCGCTCTATGAGTGAGTATCTCTCTTCAGCTGGGGTCAAAGACCGTGATGCAAAGGCAACAACCCATTCATTGTTCTCATCATCACACTGTGTTAGTACCGCCCCCAACCCTTTATTACTTGCAACTGTTGTCACAATGGATTTGCATTTGGGATCAAATCCCTTCAGAAATGGTGCTTTACAAATTTCAATTTTTAAATCCTGAAACGCCCTTTGACACTCATCTGACCAAATAAATTTGGATTTGTTCTTGAGTAATTGTCGTATATGATACGTTTTTTCAGAAAAGTTCCTAATGAACTTGGAATAAAATTCAATTAAACCTAGAAAAGCTCTCACATCCTCTTTCCCAGCAGGACAAGGAGCCTCCTTGATAGCTTCCACTAAAGCTTGCTTCGGTTTAATGCCATTCTTGCTGATGCTATGACCCAAGTACACCACTTCTTCTTGAGCCAATTTACATTTACTGTACTCTATTGTCAAACCTTTCCTCTTAAGGATTTCTAGAACCTGTTTCAACTTATTGTCATGTTCCTCTCTATTTTTACCCATGACTAGGATGTCATCTTGGAAAAACATCACCCCAGAGATTCCATTAAATATGCTACTCATAATCCTTTGAAACATCGCTGCAGCTGATGCTAGTCCAAAAGGCACTCGGGTATATTGATAACATCCAAAAGGCGTTATGAACATTGTGTATTTCTTACTATCCTGGTGTAATGGCACCTGATGGTAAGCAGATTTTAGATAGATAGTTGAAAACCAACACATATTCTTTGTTGCGGAAAACATTTAATTTATGCGTGGTAATGGATACTGGTCAATTAAGATGTTTTTATTCAGCTCCCTAAGGTTCACACATAATCTTACTTTACCATTGGAACGCCTTACAACTACTAATGGAGAAACCCATTCTTCTGACTCAACTTGCTCAATACTGCCACCCTCCACCAGTTTTTTCAATTCATCAAGAACCTCCTCCTTAATAGAGATAGGTATGTGTCTAACCTTATGAATACATGGAATTGCTGATGATTTTAATTCTATTTTGTGCTGAAAATCATTCAACAGCCCAACGTTACCAGAAAATAATTCTGGGTAAGAATCCAATATTTCTTCCTTTCCTTCACGATTTTCTTTAATTGTCAACACTGGATCTGGACTGTTGGGGTTCAAATTATTCCTAAATCACCCTGGTCCGTCCAACCTAAGACTGAGGGTCCCTTTTTAGAAACGTACAATTTGCACTGTGCTTTCCTTTCTTTATACTGAAATTCTAACTCCCGGAAACCCACAAATTCAATTTTGTCTCCAGTATAGCTCTTGGCAACAACCTCAGATTTGTCAAGATGTGTGCCTAATTTTTCCACCAATTTATCCTTCCATACATCTTCATTCACTATGGTAAAGGGTGAACCTGAATCTGCAATCACCTTAATCATCACCCCTCCTACCGCCAATTCACACCATGGTTTAATACTTTTAACTTGATCTACACCTAAAATGTCGTAATCTATACAAAACACCTGATGAACATTCGTATTCTCCAAATCATCGGAATTAGAGTCACTGTCCTCTCTAATTTATTTAACATTCACTTTTGAGTTAACAGATTTTCTCCTGCAAACCTTTGCAGAGTGATCCACAACACCACAATGAGAACACTTTTGATTCCTTGCGGGCATTTTTTGAAAAATGCTAAGTGGTCAGCTCTCCCACACCTATAACAATTCTTTTGTTCCACATTTATGGGTTTGCAATTATAATCCGTTGCTTCTTGAAGCTTTTTTTTAGTTTCACCACCTTTCCAGTATTTTGCATTAGATATTTTGTTAACTTCTTTTATTTCTTGTACTTCATCCATTACCGCTTTGGCACATCTACCTGTATGTTTTAACCCCTCCTGGACCTAAGCAATACAGCAGTACCTTTTTTTTTTTCTCCGGTGAAAAATCCTCTTCCTCAAAAGTGTCTATATAATTACAAAAGTACTCTTTCCATTCCTTCCAAGGCATAGTGGGCTCTCCTTTCGCAGGAATAAATGGTTGAGGATTGGATAAGTTCAATGAGTGTAATGCACACATGTTTCACTGCTTGTAATGAGATGGCAGAAACAAAGAAAATAACACAAGTGCACAATATATTGGTTAAATTTGATAATAAACAGCAAGTTTGTTAGTAATAGAGATCAACTAACATGTGAACAGTTGATTGTAATGATACAATTGTGTAAAATGCTGTTATTACATAAAAACCCAGTAGGTGGCGAAGTTGTATAATATTATAATGATATTAACTCTCCAAATTGATTCCACATTCAAAATGTTCGAACATTCCTGTTCGTAATCAGCTGTGATGATCAGCAGAGAATGATTGACTCATCTGTCAACAATATAAGCTGTGCTGATCAGCGAATCTTTGTAATGCTGAAATTTAACCAACAAGCTGTGTGGAACAGCAAATATACCAGAAATATGTCTGCCACGAGGAGACACTGTGGGTAAATTCACGGTACAGTTATATCATATGGTAATGAGGATACACAATTCTCGAGATCCGGCAGTTGAAGACTGGCTGGGAGACGCATAAAGTAGGTAATGGATTTAAAATGCACTCACGTGCGTGCTGAATTAAGCGTATACTTGCCACAGCTGAATCTGTCCTCTGAGACTGTCGAAGTGCATTCCTTGTATGTTTAGAGGACTCATGTGGGAACGAACGAGTATTTTGTGGCTCACTAATTAACAGTTTCCTTGGTTCTCTTCAATCCTGTACTGGGTCCGATTCTCCTGCCAAGCTTGATTACGGTAGAGCCTACAGTATCATTGCAACAGGCAGAGTAGTGTCACTGCCTCTCCATCAACACAATCTACTTCACCACGTCCAGGGCTGCGCCACTTTCGTCGCCAATTTCTGTAGTAATCACTGCAGTCTTACTTTGATGTAGGTTCTTTATTTAGCAGCCCCACACAACATTGTACAGGTGGAGGAGCCTTCACCACCAGCTTCCTCCACTCCAACCGCCACCCATAGAATTCCCCACACCAAAGGTTCTAATGTTACATCATAGCACAAGACTGTGGTAATCTATCAATATACATATGTGTAAAGAATTACATACATTGCCTATGTTACAACACCCATCCCAACTTTAAGGAGAGACCCTCCACAGGAGAATTGTGGGAAAACAATAGTTTTCCTAAGATAACACTCACCCACCAGGGTTACCCCTTGGTGGCATACTTCATCATTGGGTCCATCTCATTCCATTGCGGAATGAGGCCTGCTGCGACTAACAAGTTACGTGGGAGCACTTTTTAAAAATGTAACCTAAATTACTGAGGTAGAATGAAATAGGAGTGCGGGGGGTCTAGAAAAGGTACAAATACCTGCCAACCAGGAAAATCAATATTTGAATACCTGCCCTCGTGATGGTATGATTAAAAACTGGGTAAGTGGAAGCAGGGTATAATATGTACCAGCCTTTCTTGTCTACATGTTTCAAAGCCTATCCCTAAGATTATCATCAGAACCAAGGATGACTCCCTGGTGCCACTCCATACACGTCCTTTGCATACTAATGAAATCATATACTGCACCTAACTCTGGCGGTGCCATCAATATATTACCTGTGTTGACATAAAGGGAGAGTTAGCCTGCCCAACTATTGGCAGTATCCTGGCTTAATTATATGTAACGGGATGCTTCACAAACATTTAGCATACAACACCCCAAATGTGATAGAAACACTTGTGACTGCAGCATTCAGGAATTAATGCTGCATGACTGCATTCAATGATGCTTATCTATTGTTGTGATTGCAATCAGAAGTGCCTGTATCCGGTGGTACAAAACATGACAAACAACATAAAGTACATATATGTGATGAAGGCACAACATACATTGAAAATCACTCGTTCAAGTATCATGGTAAAACCGGGGGGGGGGGGTGAGAGTTGTGTGCATGTAGTCACACTCTGAACAAGCATTTGCAATTCAGTAGGTCTCCCATTTATGAGAGTTAGAGCTGTTGGAGTTGGAAATGACTATGGGGGTCATTCTGACCTTGGCGGTCCATGACCGCCATGGCGGAGTGCGGCGGAAGCACCGCCAACAGGCTGGCTGTGCTTCCTGGGCGATTCTGACCGCGGCGGTAAAGCCGCGGTCGGAAAAGGGGAGCCGGCGGTTTCCCGCCGGTTTCCCGCTGGCCCAGGGAACCCGCCATGGCGGCGCTGCTTGCAGCACCGCCATGCGGATTCCGACCCCCTTACCGCCAGCCTGTTTCTGGCGGTGTCCACCGCCGGAACCAGGATGGCGGGAACGGGTGCCGTGGGGCCCCTGGGTGCCCCACAAAGATTTTCACTGTCTGCTTAGCAGACAGTGAAAATCGCGACGGGTGCCACTGCACCCGTCGCACCCCTTCAACTCCGCCGGCTCCATTCCGAGCCGGCTTCATTGTTGAAGGGGCTGTCCCGCTGGCCCGGCTGGCGGTCTTCTGGCGGTCGCCCGCCGGCCCAGCGGGAAAGCCGGAATGACCGCCGCGGTCTTTTGACCGCGGTGCGGTCTTTCGGCGGGAACCGCTTGGCGGGCGGCGATCGCCGACCGCCGTGGTCAGAATGACCGCCAATGTCTTTTACCCATGTGTTTTGGTTTGGAGTGGAGCGGATGTATGTGATGTGGGGTGGAATTGTGTAGGTTGGGTTGGATTTGAATTGTTATTTGTGGAATTGTGTGGTGTGACACAGTTTGTGTAGTGGAATCATGTGGCATAGTGTGCAGTGAATTTATGCGGAATTATGTGGATAATAATTAAGAGGTTTTGAATGTACTGGAATTATGTGGAGTGGGATTGTGTGTCATGGAGTATAATTAAGCAGTAGGAATTTTGTGTTGTGTAGTGGTATGTTGTGGAGTTTAATTTTGTGGTGTGCTGTTGAACTTTGTGGCATGATGTGGTATTCTGTGGTGTGGATTGGATTTATGTGGTGTGTTGTGTAAGTGTGTTGTTGAGTTGAAATATGTGGTTTGTTGCAGAATTATGTGGTGTGGAATGGAAATGTCTGGAGTGGAATTGTGTTGCGGGGAACTGTGTGGCTTTGAGTTTAATTATGCTGATTGGAGTTATGTGGCATGATGTGGTGTGTATTTATGTGGATTGTTGCTAAGTGGCAGTTGCCAGTGTCTTAGAGTGGAGTGGGAGGAGTACATTGTTGTAGACTATGGCGGTCATTCTGACCTCGGCGGTAAAAGGCGCTTACCGCCGGTCAGAAGACCGCCATAACACCGCCGCGGTAAACCGCCACGGTCATTCTGACCCGCAACTTGCAAACCGCCAAAAACCCGACATCCACAAAAGTCCGCCACACCAAAGGTCAGCGAAAAAATGGCGATGACCAAACCTCCACCGTCACGCCAACAGAAATACGCCCATACCATTCTGACCCACAAATCCACGCGGCGGTCTTTCAAACGCGGTATTCCATTGGCGGTACACACCGCCGCAGTCAAAATACACACACACATAGAAAACTCAGCCACATTGGTCAGTTTGAAACACACACACCTGATACACATACTAACACCACTCCCACACACCCAACACAATATAAAACACACACCCACATCACCCACAAACCCCTACGACCCGAAATTATTGACGAAGGCTAGAGAGAGAGCACAGAATAGACAATCCCACAACACAGAGGCACACAACACCATCACCCACACAGAATCCATGCACCAAACACCACACACCACCACACGCACCACACTCATCACCACAAACGCCACCCCACACCTCATCCACACCACCCCATGGCACCCCAAAGACACCCCAGGTTCACTGACGCAGAACTCAGAGTCATGGTGGAGGAAATAGTCCGTGTAGAGCCCCAGCTCTTCGGGGCACAGGTGCAGCACACCACAATTGCCAGGAAGATGGAGCTATGGCAAAGGATAGTGGACAGGGTCAACGCGGTGGGACAGCATCCACGCAATCGGGATGACATAAGGAAGCGCTGGAACGACCTACGGGGGAAGGTGCGTTCCATGGTATCAAGGCACAACATTGCGGTGCAGAAGACTGGCGGCGGACCCCCACCTACTCCCCCAGAATTTACAGCATGGGAGGAGGAAGTCTTGCACATCCTGCATCCTGAGGGCCTCGCAGGAGTAGGCGGAGGAATGGACTCTGGTAAGTCAAATCTTCACTACTGCTTCCCACCCCCACCCCACCTGCATGCCAAATCATACCCCCACCCTCACCCCCACCCCCATCACACCAACTCCTTGCAAATGGCTCACCATCACAACCCACCCATCCCAACACCAAGCCCTGCATGCGACCACAAAGCATGGACACCCATCACCAAAGCATGCCCACTGCACACACACATCACCCCCACAAGCCACCCTCACAAAAGCCCCCACAAGGGAATGCCTGCACTTGGGTACACGGACACCCACCCATCACACAAAATGCCACACACAGAAGCAATAACCATACCTTTATACCCCTGCAGGACCCGAACGCCACCACACCGCCACGGAGGGTACAGAGATGTCCATCCCACCCCCAGAAGAGGCCCCCAGCGATGAAAGCAGCTCTGTCTCCCTGGACCCAGATGACCAGCCCGGCCCATCGGGGACCTCTGGACAGTCGGTTCCCACAGACAGCCACAGGCTACACCAGACCCAACCCCCTCTGGGAACACCAGCACAGCTCCCACCCAGCGGGCCCATGCCTCTGTTTCCAGGACACGTCAATCAGCGGTGTGTCCACCACTACAGGGCACCCAGGTTGACCCACCACCCCAACAACAACAGGGACCTGGGGGCAGTGGTAGTGGGCACACCGTCCAGGGGACAGAGGCCCAGGAACACAGGGGAACTGGGAGGGCTGCTGTGCGACAGGGGGGGGACAGGCCCAGGGAACCGACTCTCCAAGAGGCCCTCTCCTCCATCATGGGAGCTTACCACCACTCCCAGGAGACGATGGCGACGGTACTGGCCAGGTTCCAGGAGATCCAGGCACTGCAGGAGGAACGGTACATGGGGTTCAGAGAGGAACTGAGGAACATTGGTTCCGCAATGGGGACCATCGTCGTGGCCCTTAACCAGATAATCACCACATTGCGGGACCATGTGGCACCCCAAAGGGCCCCTGTCACTAGCCCAGGCCAGGAACAGCCTACCACCTCTGCCGGCGCTAGTGGACAGGAGGCCCCCACACAACAACAGGCCACCAGAACCCCACCTCCTGCAGAAGAAGAACCACCCCGCAAGCGGAACCTGAGATCTCACAAGAAGACATAGTAGGATTGCAAGACCCCCGCCAGCCTAAGATACCCCCTGATGTCATCCCACTGTCCCACATTGTCACCCTGTCCAACCTTTAACTGCCCCTGCTCCATCCTTCCACAGGCATATGGACAATGCACCTGTGCGACTGAGAACTGGACTCTGCCATGGACATTACTCCACCCCCACCCATCATCGTTTTACAATCATGTACCTATATGTAGCACTTAAAATAAATCACTTATTGCACTTAAAATAACAGGAGTCTGCTTGTATTCTTAACAAATGTATTACACATAACGGTGCAATAATGTCCAGTTACTTTGTGATGACAACATACCAATTTCAATAAGCTTTAGTCCATGGGCAAACAAAGCAGAAGTCACGCAGTGGGTCATACAGCTCTGAAAAGGGAAGGGAAAGTCACAAATCAGTTAACAGGAACTGGGGGGAAACACAGACAGTGGAGACGCATGAAGCCTTAAGTAAATGTAAAATGGCGTGGGTGATTCTAACCTGTGTGCTACTGAAAATATTGTTGTATGACTGTATCCCTGTTGTCCGTGTCGTCCCTGTCGTCTTCCTCCTCTTCACTCTCCACAGGCTCCACAGCTGCTACAACACCACCATCTGGACCATCCTCCTGCAGAAAAGGCACCTGGCGTCGCAAAGCAAGATTGTGAAGCATAAAGCAGGCCACGATGATATGGCACACCTTCTTTGGTGAGTACATTAGGGATCCCCCTGTCATATGCAGGCACCTAAACCTGGCCTTCAGGACCCCGAAGGTCCTTTCTATGATCCTCCTAGTTCGCCCATGGGCCTCATTGTACCGTTCCTCTGCCCTGGTCCGGGGATTCCTCACTGGGGTTAGTAGCCACAACAGGTTGGGGTAACCAGAGTCACCAATTAGCCACACACGGTGTCTCTGTAGCTGTTCCATCACATAAGGGATGCTGCTATTTTGCATGACATACGCCTCATGCACTGACCCGGGGAACTTGGCATTTACATGGGAGATGTACTGGTCAGCCAAACAGACCACCTGGACATTCATCGAATGATAACTTTTTCTGTTTCTGTACACCTGCTCACTTTCTTTGGGGGGAACCAAAGCCACATGGGTCCCATCAATGGCACCAATGATGTTGGGGATATGTCCAAGGGCATAGAAATCACCCTTCACTGTAGCCAAATCGCCCACCTCAGGGAAAATAATGTAGCTCCGCATGTATTTCATCAGGGCAGACAACACTCTGGACAAAACCTTAGAAAACATAGGCTGAGACATCCCAGATGATATGGCCACTGTTGTCTGAAAAGACCCACTTGCCAAAAAATGGAGTACTGACAGAACCTGCACCAGAGGGGGAATCCCTGTGGGTTGGCGGATGGGGGACATCAGGTCTGGCTCCAGCTGGGCACATAGTTCATGTATAGTTGCTCTGTAAAGACTGTATGTAAGTATGATATGTCGTTCTTCCATTGTCGACAGGTCCACCAGCGGTCGGTACACGGGAGGATTCATCCTTCTCCTCGCAAGTCCCAGCGGACGGTGCCTAGGAAGGACAACATGGAGCACAGAGTCAAGCAACCAACAGGTTCGTTCACACAGCTTGCACAGTACACGAATCGCTATGCATTGAAAGGCTTGTATGAGTGGCAATGCAAGGCCTAGGCCTGTGTGACGCAGTAGAAATTCAGCCATGTGGGCCCTTGAAATGGCGGCTGCCTGACCTGTGAAGTGTGACAGTGGGATGTGAGGTCAATGCGCTGGCGTGGCACACCGTGGCGGTAGGCGGTCGAAGACTGCGTTGCTAAGCCGCATTGGTAAACATTGTACCCTATGGGTTTCAGTAGCCAATGAGGATGGGCGCCTGCGGTCGCGGTACGCACCGCGGCGGTACACACCGCCGCGGGCGTGTCCGCCATTTTCTATCTGATTAATCACTCGAGACCTGATCATCCACAGGAGAGGACCGATACTGCAAGTGCTGCTGTGACCTCGGTCTGGGAGATACAATGGCTGCTGCGACTGGCGAAAGGGCCCCTGCCTTCACTTCTGAAGAATTGGAGAAACTTGTTGATGGGGTCCTCCCCCAGTATGCGCTACTCTACGGTCCTCCAGACCAACAGGTTAGTACACAGGGTGCACGTTGAATGGGCTATGCCTGTGTTGAGTGGGGTGTATGTAAGATGGTGGGGAGGGAAGCGAATGAGGAGTGCAACGCACGAAAGATGAGAGCATGTGCCACATGGCAAGGTTGGGGAGGGGGGGGGCCACTCACATTGACCAGGCAGAAAAGTGATGAGATTTCCTTTACCACCCTGTACATGTCACATAGGTCAGCGCCCATCAGAAGATCGACATTTGGCGTGCCATCGCCAAGGACGTCCGGGCCCTGGGGGTCCACAACAGACGGGGCACCCACTGCCGAAAGAGGTGGGAGGACATCCGCCGCGGGACCAGAAAGACCGCCGAGTCTCTGCTGGGGATGGCCTCCCAACGTAGGAGCGGTGCCAGCCTCCAATTGAACCCCCTGATGTCCCGGATCCTGGCGGTGGCCTACCCCGATTTGGATGGGCGCGTGAGGACATCACAGCAGACACAAGGGGGTGAGTATCAGCACATTCTGCTATCTTTGCTCGCAGTGAAGGTGTCTGGGTGGGGGAGGAGGGCTATGGCTATCTCTAGGCCAGGGCGCATTCTGTAGGCTAGGCCCCTCCGTTAGGCATGGCCCTGTGCCCCCGCCCCCCACCTCTGTAGGGTGCCAAGTACAGCTATCCATGGTCCGGCCTCACCCATGTGTGCATTTGTCATCCATAGACCTGTAGGCCTAGTCACAATAACTGAGTAGTGTACCCCGATTGCGCGGCCTAGTGCAGGGGGCTTCTGTATCTGTACTCTCCGACAACGGTGTTGCCAATGCATGCACTCAACCTGTCTTCATTTCTCCCCCCCCCCATTTTCTTTGTCTTCCTGTTCATGTGTGCATTAGCATCATCAGGCGGAGGAGAAGTGGCATTGGCGCACGAGGGAGCTGCATCTCACATGGCCCCGGAGGGCCATGCAACAGACTCCGAGTACACCAGTGAGACGGAGGGCGAGTGGAGCTCCACAACGGGGACCCGTGGAGACGTCAGCGACACTGACATGTCCTCGGAAGGGAGCTCCCTTGCGGTGGCAGCAACATCCGTGCCCACCGCCACAACAGGTACAGCCGCCACCCAGCGCAGCAGCCCCGCCCTCCCAGCAGCCCCTCAGCCTTCGCTCCGTGCCCGCTCGCCCAGGAAGGCGGGCATCTCCTTCGCCCCAGGCACCTCAGGCCCTGCCCCAGTTACCCCTGCTGCCCTCAGTGAGGAGGTCATTGACCTCCTCAGGACCATCATTGTTGGGCAGTCTACCCTTTTGAATGCCATCCAGGGTGTAGAAAGGGAGGTGCATCTGAGCAATGCATACCTGGAGGGCATTCATTCGGGTCAGGCTGCCCATCAGCGATCATTCAACGCTCTGGCCTCAGCACTGACGGCAGCCATTGTCCCTGTCTCCAGCCTCCCTCTTCTGACTCCCTCCACCCAGTCCCAGTCTCCTGTTCCTCTGCCTATCCCATCCACACCATCAGACCAGCCTGCACACACCTCTACACCCAAGGGCAGCTCATCCAGACATAAGCACCACAGATCCCACAAGCATTCACCCAAGCAACATCCAGATGCAGACATGCCAACAGTCACTACCACCTCTGTGTCCCCCACCTCCTCATCTCCCTTCTCCCTCCCTGTGACGTCTCCACTCTCACCTGCATGCACACCACCATCAGCCAGTACTTCCATCACCAGCACACCCTCCATTACAGTCCGCACACGTGCAGTCACCACCCCCACTGCCATTTACACGTCCCCTGTGTCCTCTCCCAGTGTGTCTGTCACCCCCTCTTCCAAACCACACAAACGCAGGCAGCCACCCACCCAACAGCCCCGCCGTGACAAGAACCGCTGAACAGGGGCCCGCCGTGAGAAGCACCGCTGAACAGGGGCCCGCCGTAAAAAGCACCGCTGAACAGGGCCCCGCCGTGACAAGAACCGCTGAACAGGGCCCCGCCGTGACAAGAACCGCTGAACAGGGGCCCGCCGTGAGAAGCACCGCTGAACAGGGCCCCGCCGTGACAAGAACCGCTGAACAGGGCCCCGCCGTGACAAGAACCGCTGAACAGGGGCCCGGCGTGACAAGAACCACTGAACAGGGGCCCGCCGTGAGAAGCACCGCTGAACAGGGCCCGCCGTGAGAAGCACCGCTGAACAGGGCCCCGCTGTGACAAGAACCGCTGAACAGGGCCCCGCCGTGAGAAGCACCGCTGAACAGGGCCCCGCCGTGACAAGAACCGCTGAACAGGGGCCCGCCGTGAGAAGCACCGCTGAACAGGGCCCCGCCGTGAGAAGCACCGCTGAACAGGGCCCCGCCGTGAGAAGCACCGCTGAACAGGGGCCCGCCGTGACAAGAACCGCTGAACAGGGGCCCGCCGTGAGAAGCACCGCTGAACAGGGCCCCGCCGTGAGAAGCACCGCTGAACAGGGCCCGCCGTGACAAGAACCGCTGAACAGGGCCCCGCCGTGACAAGAACCGCTGAACAGGGGCCCACCGTGAGAAGCACCGCTGAACAGGGCCCCGCCATGACAAGAACCGCTGAACAGGGCCCTGCCGTGACAAGAACCGCTGAACAGGGGCCCGCCGTGAGAAGCACCGCTGAACAGGGCCCGCCGTGAGAAGCACCGCTGAACAGGGGCCCACCGTGACAAGAACCGCTCCGCTGTGCCCTTCCTGTCAAGCACCGCTCCGCTGTGCCCTTCCTGTCAAGCACCGCTCCGCTGGGCCCTTCCTGTCAAGCACCGCTCCGCTGGGCCCTTCATCTCAAGCACCGCTCCGCTGGGCCCTTCATCTCAAGCACCGCTCCGCTGGGCCCTTCCTGTCAAGCACCGCTCCGCTGGGCCCTTCCTGTCAAGCACCGCTCCGCTGGGCCCTTCATCTCAAGCACCGCTCCGCTGGGCCCTTCATCTCAAGCACCGCTCCGCTGGGCCCTTCCTGTCAAGCACCGCTCCGCTGGGCCCTTCCTGTCAAGCACCGCTCCTCTGGGCCCTTCATCTCAAGCACCGCTCCGCTGGGCCCTTCATCTCAAGCACCGCTCCGCCCTTCATCTCAAGCACCGCTCCGCTGGGCCCTTCCTGTCAAGCACCGCTCCGCTGGGCCCTTCCTGTCAAGCACCGCTCCGCTGGGCCCTTCATCTCAAGCACCGCTCCGCTGGGCCCTTCCTGTCAAGCACCGCTCCGCTGGGCCCTTCCTGTCAAGCACCGCTCCGCTGGGCCCTTCATCTCAAGCACCACTCCGCTGGGCCCTTCATCTCAAGGACCGCTCCGCTGGGCCCTTCATCTCAAGCACCGCTCCGCTGGGCCCTTCATCTCAAGCACCGCTCCGCTGGGCCCTTCATCTCAAGCACAGCTCCGCTGGGCCCTTCCTGTCAAGCACCGCTCCGCTGGGCCCTTCATCTCAAGCACCTCTCCGCTGGGCCCTTCATCTCAAGCACCGCTCCGCTGGGCCCTTCATCTCAAGCACCGCTCCGCTGGGCCCTTCATCTCAAGCACCGCTCCGCTGAGCCCTTCATCTCAAGCACCGCTCCGCTGGGCCCTTCCTGTCAAGCACCGCTCCGCTGTGCCCTTCATCTCAAGCACCGCTCCGCTGGGCCCTTCCTGTCAAGCACCGCTCCGCTGGGCCCTTCCTGTCAAGCACCGCTCCGCTGGGCCCTTCATCTCAAGCACCGCTCCGCTGGGTCCTTCATCTCAAGCACCGCTCCGCTGGGCCCTTCATCTCAAGCACCGCTCCGCTGGGCCCTTCATCTCAAGCACCGCTCCTCTGGGCCCTTCCTGTCAAGCACCGCCCCGCTGGGCCCTTCATCTCAAGCACCGCTCCGCTGGGCCCTTCATCTCAAGCACCGCTCCGCTGGGCCCTTCATCTCAAGCACCGCTCCTCTGGGCCCTTCATCTCAAGCACCGCTCCGCTGGGCCCTTCCTGTCAAGCACCGCTCCGCTGGGCCTTTCATCTCAAGCACCGCTCCGCTGGGCCCTTCCTGTCAAGCACCGCTCCGCTGGGCCCTTCCTGTCAAGCACCGCTCCGCTGGGCCCTTCTTGTCAAGCACCGCTCCGCTGGGCCCTTCATTTCAAGCACCACTCCGCTGGGCCATTCCTGTCAAGCACCACTCCGCTGGGCCCTTCATCTCAAGCACTGCTCCGCTGGGCCCTTCCTGTCAAGCACCGCTCCGCTGGGCCCTTCATCTCAAGCACCGCTCCGCTGGGCCCTTCATCTCAAGCACCGCTCCGCTGGGCCCTTCATCTCAAGCACCGCTCCGCTGGGCCCTTCCTGTCAAGCACCGCTCCGCTGTGCCCTTCATCTCAAGCACCGCTCCGCTGGGCCCTTCATCTCAAGCACCGCTCCGCTGGGCAACGCCGTCTCAAGCACCGCTGGCCCATTGACAGTGCCGGTTCTGTGTCGAGCAGGGCTTCACGAAGCACTCTGGGCACCATGCCTCCTCCATTAACAGTAGAGTCGGTAATCCATCTGATGGACTGTGGCTTGGCACTTCCCAGGATGGAACAGTGGGCAAGCCACACACTGTAGAGACTTGAGAGACTGTTGCTTTGCACTCCCCAGGATGGCACAGTGGGCAAGCCACCCACTGTAGAGACTTGTGAGACTGTGGCTTTGCACTCCCCAGGATGGGACAGTGGGCATGGAGGCCCCTCGTGGATCTGGCGTCGTGGACTCATGTGGCTGAGGTGCCCCCCCTTTCCTTCCCCCTGAGGTGCCTGTAGTTTTATCATCTGATGCCCCAGCAGTGTTCTCTCCAATGGTGTCTGGTCTCCTGTGTGGGCTTTGCCCATGTGTTTGTGCACATTGGCCCACGGACTATGGAACTTTGACAGAATGGGCAGGACTTATTGCCTATGTATATATTTTTAACTATGTTCATTCCTTATTTTGTATCTTTCATATTGCATATTTCCCATAACTTCAATGGAGCTATTTATACATATATTTTATAGATCATTTTAATTGTGTCATTGCATTATTCCGGTGGGTTTGGGGGGTGTCACTCTGACTTGTTGCTCTGCATTGGGGTGTAGGTATTTGGGGTGGGGGGGTGGGTGTATGGTGCATGTGTGTGCCCGTAAGCTTTCCTCCTCCCCCCTCCCCTGTGTCGTAGGTGCAGTACTCACCGTTGTCGTCTGCGCTGTCATTCGTACTCCTGGTAGATGCGCAGGTAGACTATAGCTGGTAGGATGTTTAATTCGGGTTCCATGCTGTCCTCCTTCCTCGTGGAATGTGTAGAGGTGAGCGTTTTCCTGTTCGTAGTCTGTTTCCGCCGTGTTTTTATCGGCGGGGCTCCCGCCCCGGAAAAGGTGGCGGATTGGTGAGTTGTGATAGGGTGGGCGGTACATTTTCTGCCGCCTGCCTGTTGGCGGTGACCACCGTGCTGTTTGTCTGTCCCGCCGTGGCGGTCGCAGTGTTAAAGTGGCGGCCTGTGCTGGTGGTTCCCGCCAGGGTCAGAATTCCATTTTTGTGACCGCCTGACTGTTGGCGGGTTGGCCGCCGCTTTATCACCGACCGCAAGGGTTGGAATGACCCCCTATATTTGTTGGAGTAGAGTGTTGGAGAGTGGAGTGGGGGAGTAGAGTTGAGTAGAGGGGAGCAGAATTCAGTTACAGAGAGTGTCCTAGAGCGCTGTGTCTCAGAGTGCCGTGTTGTAGAGTGGCGTGGAGTGGGGTGGAAAAGGGTGGAGACCCACGCGAACTACATAACAAGCACACTCTCACTTAAGCGCATGCACACATAGACACACACAAGCACAGACACACACACTCAATCACACACAGACATACACTAACGCACACACAAATACACTGAAGAACACATCGTGGAGGACAGCAAAACCGGTAGCGTCCTTCAGGTTCAGGTCAGCACTCTTGTGCAGAAGGATTTCGGTGATTTCAGGGACGCCGATCTTCAGGACCTTGTGGAAATTGCAAAGATCGAAAGATCTGGGCATGTCTCACACAAATGAAATAGGATAGAAGTATTCAATGCTAACATATATTAGCATGCTTTTATATAGTGCTCAGTACTGCACTTCTGTCGGCCCTAAGCACTGGACATAAGAGGCATTTCAGTTTGTCTATGGTACTTAAATCACCGACCTTAGAAGGAGGAAAGGCTGAGTCAGCCTTGCTGAGGTTCGTATTCATGACCTAAACGCCACCGCAAAGCTGTGATTACTCAATTTAGCCATTCTGCGGCTTAAAGTATGGGCACACACCTATAAATGTTGTGTATAGTGCAAGTTGGTCTGCCAAAACATTAAACATCCAACAAACCAAATCATATTTCAAAAATACCTACACCTTAATTTTTAGGAGACACTTTTTATTTGGGTAGTTTTATATAATGCGAAACAAAGGTATCAAAGCGCTTTACATGAGCACTCGTAGCATTACAGACGGACACGTTCATTTTTAAACTCGGGAAGATTAAGTGATTTGCTCATACTTACAGGATGTTAAACCTCCTGCCAAATCTAGAACCTGGTTTCCCTGCTTCAAATTCGGCAGCTCTATCCGTTGGACCCCATCCTCTCCCATTTAATTTGGAAACATAAAACAGAGAACTACATCTCACCTATGCGTGTGGGCTAATATTAAAAATGGTGACATAAACAAAGAACATTGACTGTGCATATTAAATCACGCTTCTTGCATTGAGGAAAATGTAAAACTAGTTTATGGCGGTGCTGATGTAGGCCATCCCTAAAAGTTCACAATTGTAAAAGCGAACACAGGATTTTGATTTAAGGAAGGCCACTCCCTCAACCGCACCACTCTGTTGAAGGCCTTTGTTCTGCACCCGACTCTCTGGTGGTCCAGATGTGGGAAAAGGAAAGCAACAGGGAGAAAGGAGGAGCTGCGCCATGCATAACCAAGCATTGGCAATGCAACGGGTCTCGCATTTGCTCGAGTTAGAGCTATTAGCGTTGTAAACTCCTAACAGGACTTTTCTTGCCACACAAGTTACAAGAACAAAAATAACACACTGCGATTGTGTTATAGAAAATGCAGTGCGATTGCGCTGAAATAGAAAACGGAAAAACCGAGCACGTTTGTGCTATGTAAACCCCAGTGCAATCGCGCTGCGTGGAAAATAAAAAGGTAAAGTAGTCCAGAAACCATGCTGAAAACATCGAGCCTCGAATGGTTTCAGTAGTTTACCGGTGCTGTATAGGTGGGCTAAACACAGGAAAAGGCATGAGGTATGCATGCCTTTCACAAATGAAGGCAAGCAGATTTTAAAAGGCAAGCCCATGAACCAATGAAAGTGACTGACGTGACATGGGCATGGTTAGAAGCCCAAAGAGAGATTACAGCATGGGACGGAGCACTTTTGCGATCGTCCATAAAAAGGGAGATATGATATATTATGGCAACACTCACTCCATCAAAGTGCCACTCCCCGACCTACTAGTTTACTTGCCGGTGTCCGGATATTGCTTTTTCCATCATGCATGGTAAGTTTTATAGTGCTGAGAGAAGCACTGGGAGGCCGTATACGAAGAGATGCTCTGGCATCCAACCGGTTCACTGGGTGGGTGACTAGATCGTGAACCTTCTCAAAATGGTGGCCAGTCTTGGCTCATTTTACAAAGACCTCAGGAAGAAAAAGTTGGCTAGAAAGGTGCCTGTTTCGCCGGAATGGCTCTAGAGTCAATGTGGGAAGGAAAAGGAAAATAAGCAAGTGTTGGGGAGGTTGGATACTCATACGAACGAACTGGCAGTTAGATTCTGCATGCCCCCAACACAATTTTCTTTATATATTATAGCATAATTCCAAAGGCATTTCGTAATCATGTGGAGATGGCCATATCTATTATAAAACAAAACAAACCAGAATGGGGCAATGGAAAGTTTCTACTATGTGGAGTAAATATTATAGAAACCTTGTTTACGCCCCCCTACTGCCCATGAACTGTAGCTAATGAGATTGAGGATTCACCCTGCAGAGGGGTCATTATGGATCCACTTGGCCCCAGGGAATGTTCTCGTTCAGTCCCCTAACATATGTTCGTAATTTGAAAACCTAACTCTGTTCCTTCTCAAATAGTCTGGATTCACAGTTGGTGGTGTCTTTTAAGCGGTCGAGAATGACCCATTAGTACTCATGTACTGTATGACCCTTGTCTATGTAGTGGGTTGACATCTTAGTGGTAGGTCATCCGCATCTAAGGTTGCTGCGGTGTTCACTGATTCTGGTTTTGATTTTACGGGTAGTCATTCCCACATAGTGTAAGCTGCAGGGACATGTTGTCAGGTATACCACTTGTTGCGTGTTACAGTTAGTGGAAACCCTCAAGTCCCATTTTGTGTTATCATTGAAAGTTACGGTTTTGGTGACTTTTGTGAGGTGGCAAAGACTACAGCCCCCACGTGGGTTATTGCCTACCAACGGGGGTAATGGGTTAGGTCTGTCTGTCCTGTCTGCCTTCTTTTTTTGGGGGCATGTATGTACCAGCCCCTCAAACTTCCGTCTATCTGAGAACATTGGCTTAGGAATATTAGACGACCCACTGTTGAAAATACGCCAGTGTTTGTTAACAATCTTGCTTACTTGATTAGAAGCTATGTAGAACATTATTATGCTTATTGGTCTATCCTCCCTTTCTTTTGGGGAGGGGGGAATTTCCAAAAGGGCTTCTCTGTTATTATTACGTGCCTGTTTCATAGCTTGGTTTATCATCTTGGGTTGGTATTTCCTTGCTTTTAGTTTGGATGCTAAGCAATTTGCCTGTTCCTTGTAGTCTTCAGTCTCAGAACAATTTCTTCTTAATCTGAGAAACTTCCCAAAGAGGAGATTGTCCCTGACGTGGTGGTGGTGAAAACAGTCAAACAGAAGTAAGCAGTTCTTAACTGTGGGTTTCTTGTGAGTGGGGGTCTTTAAAACTCCTTGGTCAGCAATAATGTTCAAATTTAGAAAAAACAATAGTGCATTGCTTATTGTGTGGGTGCTGCAGGCCCACTTGCAGCATTTAACTTACATGCCCTAGGTGCATATAGTACTCATTTACTAGGGATTTACAGGTATATTAAAATGTGCCAGTTGAGTGTAAGTCAATTTCACCATGTTTAAAAGACAGAGCACAAGCACTTTAGCACTGGTTAATGGTGGTAAAGTGTGCAGAGTCCTAAAGCCAAAAAAAATGAATTCACAAAAACAGAAGTAAGGCCAAAAGTTCAAGTCTAACAGAGAGGTTAAGTGATTTGCCCAGAATCACAGGATGTTGAGCCCAAGGTGAGACTAGAACCTACTTTCTCAGTTCCAAAGTCGGCAGCTCTGTCCATAATACCACATCTTGTCCCCTAATAAGGGAAAATAAGCACACTAAATCAGCAGCCTGTAACTCTGGCACAAACACATTATTTTAAATGGAAAACAGTTGCCTTTAATGGTTCTGTTAATCTTCAGTTTACAGAGTTTTTATATTGAGAGGAAACATGCAGCACAGAACAGAAACCCTAACTAAATGAAACATGAGAATGTTCATATTCCCAGTGAGCCTCCTAATTGGAAACATGGGACAAGGTAATCTCATCATTTATATTTTGTTTATTTTTATTTCTAGAGATGTGCGACATTTGACTCCTTCAGAACTTCTATCCTAGCAAGGATTCTATCATATGTGCTTTAAAGCCTACTTAACAGTTTTCATTTTCAAGGAATCTTAATTAACATTGGAACTATAGTTTTAGTTGTTAACAGTTGGTAGTGTTACACCAACTGTTTATAATGATTGAGAGGTTATTCTCTAGAATGCGCTTCTTTAGATGAATGACCTGCAGCGATGAGTTTGACTGAGCAGTCTTGAGGAGGCACACATTTGCAATTCGGAACTGTTGCCAGCATCTTCGGACACTTAAATTTAATCTATTTTAAACTCTGGACAGTAAATTAAATATACTTGATTTAACTGTGCAGTGTCTGACTCCAAGTGAGCCTCATCAGCACTGGAGTCAACTAAAAATACTCGTGGCAGTTTAAAACACATTGGAATATAACCTTATAAGCTCTACCAGCTGCTAACTCTTTTAAAATCATCAACCACTCTTCTCTTTTTTCTTTATGTTTATTCTCACTGGCCAAGAAGATTGCCAACAATAGCTGGAGACGGTCAGCACACCGATTTTGAAAAAAACTATGCACAGGAGCGAGAAGCAGCCGCCGCTTACTCACTCACCCACCCGGCCTGCTGCATAAACTCTTTGTGTGCCTGGAGTCAGACGTGATTCGAGAAGAAGACGCTTTCTCCTCTACCCTCGTGCACAATGCCGTCACAGGAACTGTGCACGAGAGGAAAAACGCAGCATAACTGCATCACTTGAACAATTACTCTGCGGCATCCCCCTGCTGCCCTGAACGTGTGGGCCAACTGGGACAGGCTAGCCTGCTCAGGTCCAATGCAGACTTTGCTCCCATACTTTTTATAATCAAAGCTGCATGAGAGCAAAGCAAGGATGGGTTCAAGCAGGTGAACCCAGCGCTTCGAAGGAGTCCAGCGGGGCTGGGCTGGTTTCCCTGGCTCCTTAACAAAGCGTGGGTTTGAGGTCTGTCAGAGAACTGTCCATCCGGACATGCACACTGGACTTCAGCTGATGCTGCCTGTCAGCAGTGCCCGTCACCGGGATTCGCCATCCCTCCTTGCAGGCTGCACCATTAAATACGGAGCGAGCAGCCAGAGGCACACATCGTTTTTTAAATCAAGCATGGCACAGCGCCTCACACGAGGGGGCTACGCCCCAACGCCCTACAGAAGGAAACACCCCTGTTACAAGGGCCCAACATTCGCTGAATAACAGCCAGTAAATCAATAACACAAGAACACTCTAATATAGAAGGTACAGCTAGCCAATGAAGGTGCAGAGACCCAAATGCATCATACGTGAAGATGCCACTAGACATTATACTCTGAAAGCCGTATTCTCCAGCACACTGTGTCACTGATGCCATGGATTTGTTTTAACCATAGCTTATTTACTTTGCCCAATTAAAACCTTTGGTCACAATAACATCTGGTTTGAGCATGGAAGGACCCTTGCTTTGGCATCTGAATTCTTATTCTGGGCAGTAACTCAAAATTAAGGGGATCCCTGCAAAATGTGATGAGGGGGCCCTTGAGTCTCTCATATCTCACAGACATTCATTGGTTTTAGGTTGAATGGAGGCTCCCTGAGGGATGTGGGGCCCTCCTGCACTGCAGGGGCTGCATGGGCCTGCTTTACGCCCCTGTCTCTGGGATCTGTAAGGATAGAAGTCCTTTCATGGCCTGGATAGCAGTGCCTTCCTACCACTCTTTAACTTTGTCTGTTCTGTGTATCTCCACAAATGGCTTGAACATCTATGAGTCCATTGGAAGTGATCTATGATTTTGCTGTCATTTATCAGCAAAGCCCTAGGCTGTACTTTGCAAGGGTTACATCCAAAATATACCTTAAGTCTCAGTTGACAGTGGCTACTGTTCCCGTCATGCGATGGTATTGGGTGGTAAACAGGTGATGTTGTTCGTTTGTCGATACAAGTTACATTTCTTTTTACTTGTACCACTGGAGTTGAGGCAGTCTGTCAGTATGCCCCAGGAAAATCCAAATAGTTTCCCTTTGCATGGACCTTTCAGCGTCCCTTCCCTCAGTGATGGCCGTACAGTGTCCTCTGTGCATAAGAGGTTTAAGCATGGACAGTGTACCTACCCTTTGCCCGCCATCGCCAAGCCCTGTTGACACGTCTGCGCCAAGCCCTGTTGACACTTCTTCATCTGCACTAATGATAAAAATGTCCTTCGCAACATCATGTTTCGTACCTAGTGTTTATATATTTTTAGTTTAAAGAGGACATAAAGTGCAAAACATGAATCAGCAGATGTGACTTAATGCTTGTAAATGCTAGATTTTGCTTCAAATAGAGGTTCCTAATTTGCCCGAAACATTAAAGGTATACTGCTATTATATATTTATATCTATATATATAGCTATATATATAGCTATATATATATATATATACATATATATATATATATATATATATATATATATATATATATATATATAGGTATGTGGGTATATATATATATATATATATATATTCACTTACAAAACCAAAGGTTATTGGGACGTTATAGTTAGGCTCACATTTTATGTGTATGAAATCATAGAAATTCACCAGTTATAGTTAGGGTTACTTTAAGTAACTATAACTCGTGTCCTAAGGTAACTAAACTTGTGCCCCCGCCATGCACAGTTTTTACGTCAAATATTTTACTGCAAATATTACATTGATATTGTTAGTCCTGGCATCCTTGGCGTGGTATCCCCTGTGTTTTTTGCCTCTGCTTTTCATGTTTTGATGGTGTGTTGGAGTCTGTTTTTGCTGTCTTTGGTATTCTGGGCACGTTCCCACTGCCGACCAGTGCTAAAGTGCAAGTTCTCCGTGTAAAATGTATGTGTAATTGGCTTTTCCATGATAGGTACATTTGATTTACTAGTAAGTCCCTAGTAAAGTGCACTAGAGGTGCCCAGGGCCTGCAAATCAAATGCTACTAGTAGGCCTGCAGCAGTGGTTGCGCCACCCACATTGGCAAGCATATCCATTGCCAGGCCTAAACCTTCCCTTTTCATACATGTAAGGCACCCCTAAGGTAGGCCCTAGGTAGCCCCATGGACAGGGTGCAGTGTATGTTAAAGGTGGGACATATACTGATGTGTTTTCCATGTCCTAACAGAGAAATACACCAAATTTGGTTTTCACTGTTGCAAGGCCTATCTCTCTTATTGGTTAACATGGGGGCTGCCTTTAAATATCCTTAAAATGCAGTATCCCTTTGAGAGCTGATAGAAATCTAGAGTTTGGGGTCTCTGAACTCACAATTTAAGAATACATCTGTTTGTGAAGTTGGTTTTTAGATTGTTGGTCTGAAAATGCCACTTTTAGAAAGTGGGCATTTTCTTGCTTTAACCATTCTGTGACTCTGTCTGTTTGTGGATTCCCTGTCTGGGTCAGACTGACAGTTGGGCTGTTTGTGAATCTCCTCTAGACAGTGACACAAATGGAGCTGGGGTGTAGCCTGCATATCCTGATGAGCCATCTGAGCTGGAGTGGAGGGAGGAGTGGTCACTTACACCTGAATGGGCTATTCCTGCCCTCACACAATGCAGTCTCCTACCCCCTGGTGTGTGTCTGGGGCCTGGCCTGGGCAACGCAGGATCTCGTGAACAACAGAGACTTTCCTTTGAAGTTTGCCTACTTCAAAGGCAGAAAGAGGTATAAGTACTGGACCCAAAACCCCAGCCGTTAGATCACTTCTGGAACCAAGAGGAACCTCTGCCAAGGAGAAGAGCGGAAGAGCTGAGGAGAAGTGCTGCCCCTGCCTGTGATTTATTTGGCTATCCTGCAGTTGCTGATTCTGCCTGTGAAAGGGGACAAAGACTGGACTTTGCTGTGCATTCCTGCTTGAAGAAGAATCTCCAAGGGCTTGGACTGAGCTTGCCTCCAGTTTTGAAGTCTCAGTGCCATCAAAGACTTCCTGTGCCAGCACCTGGACTCTCTGCTGAGACTCCTGCCAAGTGGTGCACTGTCCAGTCCCTGGGCCCTTGAAAGGTGAAGTTGGCAGAGCAAGAGCTGAAATCCACGCACAGAATGCCGTGCAGGGAACTTTTTGACGCACCATCTGCAACGCGGCTGATAAACGATGCGCCACCCGCTTCGCAGCTAAAATCGGTGCACCACCTCCATCACGGCTGGGAGACGACGCATCGTGGCTGGAGAAACAACATAACACCCGCTTGCGACTGCTGATAACGACGCAAACCCCATGCAGAGTGTTTTTTCAATACTGTGCGACAGGATTTCTCACACATCTTCAATGGGCGTCAAAGTCATCATGAATCACCGTTGATCCGAGGAGCCCTGTCCGGAAATGAACGTATCGCTCTCTTGCGAGGGAGAAAAACAACGAATTGCCTACCTGACTGGAGAAGAAACAATGCACGGCCTCACTTCTGAGTAAGGAATCGACGCTTCGCTTACTTTTCTGATGCACTCTCGCCCATGCAGGTTTATTTTTGACGCAAACCAGGCACTGTGTAAAATCAGCGTTTCCATTGTTTTCTATGCAGTAGGACTCTTATTCTTTTAGAAAATTCATATCTTGACTTGTGTATGTTGGATTTTTGTCGTTTTGGTCTTGTTTAATTTAGATAAAAATATTACATATTTTTCTAAACTGGTGTGGTGTCGTTTTAATAATATTTTTCACTGTATTACTGTGTGTGTTGGTACAAATACTTTACACACTGCTTCTGAGATAAGCCTGACTGCTCGTGCCAAGCTATCAAAAAGGTAAGCAGGGGTTATCTAAGTGTGTTTCTCAATTACCCTGACTAGAGTGAGGGTCTCTGCTTGGATAGTGTGCAAACTGACTGCCAACCAGGGACCTCATTTTTAACAGATATTATGACACCCACTCATAGACCCACTCAGACACTCATGCACCCACTCACAGCCCCAGTCTGACCCTCACACACCCACTCAGACCCATTCAGACAGTTACGCACCCACTCACACACCCACTGAGACCATCACACATCCTCTCACAGACCCACTGACACCCTGATGTGCCCACTCACAGACCCGCGCACACACTGACACACCCAGTAAAACAATGATGTATGCACTCTAACACCTAGACAGACAATCTGACAGCCACTCTCAGCCCCAGATACACCCTCTCACACCTACTCTCACACCCAGAGAAGCCGTGGCCTACTCCCGCTGTGCACAGCCAAAGCTCTGTGCACATCGTGGTTTTGGGTAGTTAGTGGTGTTGGCCGCAGGGTCTGGCTGCATGCCAGGTCTTGTGGGCAACCTCCTCTGTGCATGAGTGAAGGCTGTGCACGTTGCAAGGTTGGGTGCTTTTAGGGGGTTGGCCTCAGGGCTTAAAATTAAAATTACTATATATTAAAAAAAACATAGAAATTCACTGTAAAAAACAAAAGGTTACAGGGACGTTATAGTTAGGAAATAGACTTTTTTTAAAACATAGAAATTCACTTAAAAAAAACAAGGGTTACAGGGATGTTATAGTCAGGCTCAGATACCAAACCACAGAAATTTACCAGTTATAGTTAGAGTTACCTCAAGTAACTTTAACTCGTGCCCTAAGGTAACTATAACTCGCGCCCTCGCCATGCACTGCGAATTACCTCACAAATTAAAGCAGTCATGCCATCTTTCATAACATCATTGATAATATCAATGGAATATTTGCAGTAAACTTTTTGACGAAAAAACTGTGCATGGCGGGGGTGCGAGTTATAGTTACCTTAGGGCACGAGTTATAGTTACTTGAGGTAACTCTAACTATAACTGGTGAATTTCTATAGTTTGGTATAGTTCAAATCTGAGCCCGACTAGAACTTACCTGTAACCTTTGGTTTTTTAAGTGAATATATATATATATATATATATATATATATATATATATATATATATATATATATTTTCCAACCAACCAAAAAGAATCATCGCACTCCAGGAAGATACTTCTTTAGCCTTTAACCTCTTCGTCGCCATGAACGTAACCCCGAGGTCCGCCCCCCCCCACCCCCCGAGGCCAGGGCTGAAAGGGGAATCCCTTCCCCTTCCACCCCCGCCCCCCCACCCCCCCTGTGACGTCAGCGCGCGAGCGTGCGCTGACAATCACAGAGCCTCCCCCATCGCGCTGGAAGCTCAGCTTCCAGCACGATCGGAAGAGAAATGCTTTGTATTTCTCTTACGATCACGTGGGGGAGGCCGAGAGAGGCTTCAAAGGGAAGGAAATGTATTTCCTTCCCTTTTAAGTCTCTCTCTGCGTTTTGGCAGCCGGATTGAAAGCAATCCGGCTGTCAAAATGCCCACTAGACACCAGGGATGTCTTTTCTCAAAAGGAAATTGGCATAAGGCAGCGACCCCTTGGGCAAGGGTCGCTCCCAGGGGGGGGCATTTTTTTTGAAGGCCTTTTCTGCCCCCCATTTTCTGCTATTTTTTCTATTATTAGGCCGATCTGCCCCCAGGGGGGGGCAGAAACCTCTAGGCACCAGGGATAATTTTTTTTGTTTTGTTTTGTTTTTGTTTAGTTTTTTGTTTTAGAGGTGGGGAGCGACCCCTTAGTCAAGGGTCGCTCCCATAGGGGGCAAATTATATTTAGGCCATTTTTGCCCCCCTTGGGGGCAGATTGGCCTATTTTTATGAGGCCAATCTGCCCCCAAGGGGGACAGAAACCACTAGACACCAGGGAGTTTTGTTTTTTTGTTCGTGAATTTCACGTGAGCGACCCCTTAGGCAAGGGTCGCTCCCCTGGGGGGAAAATTTATTTTAGGCCATTTCTGCCCCCCAGGGGGGCAGATCAGCCTATTTTAATTAGGCCGATAACCACTAGGCACCAGGGATCTTTTTTTTTGCGCCGTCACACAAGGGGAGCGACCCCGTAGGCAAGGGTCGCTCCCCGGGGGGGTGGGGGGGCACAGTTATTTTAGGCCATTTCTGCCCACCCTGGGGGCAGATCGGCCTATTGTTATTAGGCTAATCTGCCCCCGGGGGGGCAGAAACCTCTAGGCGCCAGGGCAATTTTTTTTTGTGTGTTTTTTTTTTGGTTTGTTAGAGATGGGGAGCTACCCCTTAGGCAAGGGTCGCTCCCCTGGAGGGGCAAATTGTATTTAGGCCATTTCTGCCCGCTTTGGGGGCAGATCGGCCTATTTTAGGTCAATCTGCCCCCAAGGGGGGCAGAAACCACTAGGCACCAGAGATCTTTTTTTTGCGCCAATGTCACGCAAGGGGATCGACCTTGTAGGCAAGGGTCGCTCCCCAGGGGGGTGGGGGAGGGGGGGAATTTATTTTAGGCCATTTCTGCCCCCCCTGGGGGCAGATCGGCCTATTTTTATTAGGCCGATCTGCCCCCAGGGGGGCAGAAACCTCTAGGCGCCAGGGCAATTTTTTATTTTTTTTGTTTGTTTTTTTAGAGATGGGGAGCGACCCCTTAGGCAAGAGTCGCTCCCCTGGAGGGGCAAATTGTATTTAGGCCATTTCTGCCCGCTTCGGGGGCAGATCGGCCGATTTTAGGTCAATCTGCCCCCAAGGGGGGTAGAAACCACTAGGCACCAGGGATCTTTTTTTTTGCGCCATCACGCAAGGGGAGCGACCCCGTAGGCAAGGATCGCTCCCCGGGGGGGGGGGGTGGGGACACACATTTATTTTAGGCCATTTCTGCCCCCCCTGAGCTAGAGGCCAAAATCCACAGGTAGGCACTTTGCAAAAAACACCTCTGTTTTCTGTGAAAAAATGTGATGTGTCCACGTTGTGTTTTGGGCCATTTTCTTTCGTGGGCACTAGGCCCACCCACACAAGTGAGGTACCATTTTTATCGAGAGACTTGGGGGAACGCTGGGTGGAAGGAAATTTGTGGCTCCACTCAGATTCCAGAACTTTCTGTCACCGAAATGTGAGGAAAATGTGTTTTTTTAGCCATATTTTGAGGTTTGCAAAGGATTCTGGGTAACAGAACCTGGTCAGAGCCCCACAAGTCACCCCATCTTGGATTCCCCTGGGTCTCTAGTTTTCAAAAATGCACAGGTTTGGTAGGTTTCCCTAGGTGCCGGCTGAGCTAGGGGCCAAAATCTACAGGTATGCACTTTGCAAAAAACACCTCTGTTTTCTGTAAAAAAAATGGGATGTGTCCACGTTGTGTTTTGGGCCATTTCCTTTCGTGGGCGCTAGGCCTACCCACACAAGTGAGGTACCATTTTTATCGGGAGACTTGGGGGAACGCTGCGTGGAAGGAAATTTGTGGCTCTTCTCAGATTCCAGAACTTTCTGTCACCGAAATGGGAGGAAAATTTGTTTTTTTAGCCAAATTTTGAGGTTTGCAAGGGATTCTGGGTAACAGAACCTGGTCAGAGCCCCACAAGTCACTCCATCTTGGATTCCCCTGGGTCTCTAGTTTTTAAAAGTGCACAGGTTTGGGAGGTTTCCCTAGGTGCCGGCTGAGCTAGGGGCCAAAATCTACAGGTAGGCACTTTGCAAAAAACACCTCTGTTTTCTGTAAAAAAATGGGATGTGTCCACGTTGTGTTTTGGGCCATTTCCTTTCGTGGGCACTAGGCCTACCCACACAAGTGAGGTACCATTTTTATCGGGAGACTTGGGGGAACGCTGGGTGGAAGGACATTTGTGGCTCCTCTCAGATTCCAGAACTTTCTGTCACCGAAATGTGAGGAAAATGTGTTTTTTTAGCCAAATTTTGAGGTTTGCAAAGGATTCTGGGTAACAGAACCTGGTCAGAGCCCCACAAGTCATTCCATCTTGGATTCCCCTAGGTCTCTAGTTTTAAAAAATGCACAGGTTTGGTAGGTTTCCCTAGGTGCCGGCTGAGCTAGAGGCCAAAATCTACAGGTAGGCACTTCGCAAAAAACACCTCTGTTTTCTGTCAAAAAATGGGATGTGTCCACGTTGTGTTTTGGGGCATTTCCTGTCGCGGGCGCTTGGCCTACCCACACAAATGAGGTATCATTTTTATCGGGAGACTTGGGGGAACATAGAATAGCAAAACAAGTGTTATTGCCCCTTGTCTTTCTCTACATTTTTTCCTTCCAAATATAAGAGAGTGTGTAATATTTGAGAAATGGCCTGTAATTCACATGCTAGTATGGGCACCCCGGAATTCAGAGATGTGCAAATAACCACTGCTCCTCAACACCTTATCTTGTGCCTATTTTGGAAATACAAAGGTTTTCTTGATAGCTATTTTTTACTCTTTATATTTCAGCAAATGAATTGCTGTATACACGGTATAGAATGAAAACCCACTGCAGGGTGCAGGTCATTTATTAGCTCTGGTTACCTAGAGTTCTTGATGAACCTACAAGCCCTATATATCCCCACAACCAGAAGAGTCCTGCAGACGTAACGGTATATTGCTTTCAAAAATCTGACATTGCAGGAAAAAGTTACAGAGTAAAACGTAGAGAAAAATTGCAGATTTTTTCACCTCAATTTAAATATTTTTTTTTTTCAGTTGTTATTTTCTGTAGGAAACCCTTGTAGGATCTACACAAATTACCCCTTGCTGAATTCAGAATTTTGTCTACTTTTCAGAAATGTTTCGGTTTCTGGGATCCAGCATTGGTTTCACACCCTTTTCTGTCACTGACTGGAAGGAGGCTGAAAGCACAAAAAATCATAAAAATGGGGTATGTCCCAATAAAATGTCAAAATTGTGTTGAGAAATTGGGTTTTCTGATTCAAGTCTGCCTGTTCCTGAAAGCTGGGAAGCTGGTGATTTTAGCACCGCAAACCCTTTGTTGATGCCATTTTCAGGGAAAAAAAACACAAGCCTTCTTCTGCAGCCCCTTTTTCCAATTTTTTAAAAAAAAACAAAATTTTCACTGTATTTTGGCTAATTTCTTGGCCTCCTTCTGGGGAACCCACAAAGTCTGGGTACCTCTAGAATCCCTAGGATGTTGGAAAAAAAGGACGCAAATTTGGCTTGGGTACCTTATGTGGACAAAAAGTTATGAGGGCCTAGGCACAAACTGCCCCAAATAGCCAAAAAAGGCTTGGCACCTGAGGGGGAAAAGGCCTGGCAGCGAAGGGGTTAATTACCATAAATGTAAACTGTGCTGCCACCGCCTAACGCGTTTCAACCTAAACATGTCTTTTTCACCTGTGATCAAGACCTGTTTAGGTTGAAACGTGTTGGGTGGTGGTAGCACAGTTCACATTTATGGTAATTAAAGGCTGAAGAAGTATCTTCCTAGAGTGCGATGATTCTTTTTGCTGGCTGGAATTAATAGGAGTTTGGGTCGCTAACTACTTCATCGGCACCGGCAGTCAGAGCGCGTCGTTTTCTTATGCGCCCAGTTGTTGATGTTACATATATAGTTACCACTATGTAGTTGTTCTTCGGTGGCACTTTCCATTGAAAATCCATTTTTCTTTTGCATATAACTTTGACGCCTGTCGATGAATATGCACCAATTTGGTAGTCTCTTAGTGTAGTCAGCAAAGGTCTGACAGGCAAATATCAAGCAGTTCCATAGAAAGTGGTCAAAAAGACCGTTTTAGCTTCCATAGAAAATTTTGCTCACAGCTACAGCAAAACCCGCTGTACAGATTTATGGACGACTTGGCAAAAAGTAGAACTCAAATCAGAAAGTGTGCCTGTATTGGTTTGGTGTAAATCTATTCCGTAGGTTTTGAGACATTAGCATTAGCATATAATATATAAATATCTAAAAAAATATAATTCTATATAACTCATCAAATATACACCATAAAGTTTAATTATGGCTCAGCATATATATAGAGTCCAATCTCCGTACGTAGGCACAGTGGGAAGCAGTGAAGCTCCCATGTTTCCTATGGGAACAACATGGGGTTTGACCTTCACACTGCATTAACACATCTGAATCGGTGTTTATCACTACACTTGCTTCCAATAACTTTTTAGTGGATCACCTTTATTTCACTGTCATGGTTACGTGCATGATTTCCTAACTGACTGCCACTTCACCAGTCAGGCTCCCAATGAAATATTTCTCAACTCGGAGCACAACTGCACAGGAAGTTACCTTTATGGCCTGATACTGTCGGCTTACTATCAGTTTGTAGGGCTTTGCATTTCTCTCAGTGGGGCATGGGTTTATGTTTACTGCTAAAACCATGAGCCCAGTGGGAACAAAGTGAAAAGTAATCTACAGTTCGTTTTTTTGTTTTTAGATGAATGTTGAAATCCATTTTGTTGTAGCATTACATTGTAGGCACATTTAATTACGTGGTATACAAGTGCCTTTGAAAAGGCATAAAGTTTAGGATGCAGTCGAGCATAAACCTAGATGTTGTCGCAGAAAATGGATCACGCCAACAATCCAGGCTTCAAAAAATGGCTAAAAGCTGGGACTGGCTAACGGTGACCTTCGTAACGTGCAGGCCATCAGGCAGCAGTGGGTATTGTACAAGAAATCCTTCTCACCTCGACTGGACCTGAGCCAGTAACACGTCCGGCTGATGATTCAAAAAGATCAGCAGGACTGTACTCAGTCAGTCACTTGTTCCCCCTTTCTTTAATGAACTTGATTGGGCCGATGTGAGGTAAATTGTGCATGAAACCAATATGGGTGGAGCTGTGGAGCGAGAGGTGTGGATGGTAACATTGCATGTCTAGTCAATACCTATAGCTAGGGCTGGATGGCCAGAATTATTTGGGTGGAGTCAGTTACATGTCAGATCTGTGTCTTCCTTGGCTTGTGCCAAGTCATAACCATGTCAGGCAAGGGCTCAGGGTTCACGGTGCTGCAGTGCATGCTAAAAGCACTTAGTTTATTGTTGCCAGTTGCCCTCATGTAATGACGGTCTCTTTCGGTCAGCAACAATTGCATGCAGGGTACAAGATACCCATTATTAAACTACGGGGATGTTAAACTGCAAGCTCCGGAATTCAAAGTGATATTGGCTAAAAGCTATAGCTTGCTCAAGGTGACCTTCATAACATGCAAGCCACTTGGCAACAATGGGTCGTGTGTAGGATACCTGTAATGTGCTCATTATGAATCAAATCAACTGTAGTCAAGCAAAGCTGAACAGCTGAAGTCATCATGAAAAGGAATACATTTAGCTGTTCCTCAAAAGATAGCGACCAGCGAAATTTGTAGCACAGCTGAATGGAAACACTAAGGGAATGAAACCTTCTTTTAAAAACAAGCATTGGCCAACCCAATAGGGTGCGCCTACATGAGAGTTAATGGCTTTGCCAATGTCTTTTAGCCATGTTGTACAGCAGTCTAGCTGCTGTTGAGCATGGCTAAAAGTTACAGGTGTTGCATACAGTAGAGTAGCTGAGAAGGGAGTACATAAGAGTGGCGTAGAGTGGAGTGGCTTAGAATGGTGTGCTGTAGAATAGCACAGAGTAGCGTAGACTGGAGTGGCATAAAATAGAGTGCAGTGGTGTAGAGTGGAGTTTAGTAGAGTAGAATGGCAGAGAGTAGAGTGACGTAGCATATAGTGGGGTAGGAAGAGTGACAATGTGTGTAGTGGCATAGAGCAGAGTGGCATAGAGTGGAGTGGTGGAGTGGACTGAAGTAGCATGGAGAGGCGTAGAGTGGAGTGGTGTGGAGTGGCTCAAAGTAGAGTGGTGTAGAGTAGACTCAAGTGTAGTAGAATGGAGTGTAGTGGCATGGAGTAGAGTGTATAGAGTGGAGGTGCATAGAGTGGAGTGGCTTAGAGTGCCTTAGAGTGTCATTGTGTGGAGTGGCACAGAATGGAGTGACATGGAGCAGAGTAGTGTGGAGTGGCGTAGAGTGGAGTGGTGTAGAGTGGAGTGGTGTACAGTAGCCAAGCCTACAGTAGAGTTGCGTAGAGAAGAGTGGCATAAAATGGAGTGGCATAGAGTGGAGTGAGGTGGCACAGAGTAGGGTGCGTAGAGTGCAGTGGAGTTATGTAGAATGGAGTGGAGTAGAGTGGCATAGAGTAGAGTGCCATATAGTAGGGTGGAGTAGCACTCAGTAGAGCATAGTGGGGTGGAGTAGAGTGATGTGGAGTAGAGTGGAGTGGTCTAGAGTGGCTTAGAGTAGAGTGGCGTGGAGTGGCATAGAGTAGAGTGGCTTAGTGTGGAGTGATGTATAGTGACATGGTGTGGAGTAGAGTGGAGTGACAGAGTACAGTGGTGTGAAGTCACGTAGAGTGGAGTGGCATAGAGTAGGCTGGTGTAAAGCGGTGTGGAGTGGCATAGAGAAGAGTGGAGTAGTGCAGAGTGGCATAGAGTAGAGTGACGTGGATTAGAGTGGCTAGAGTGCAGTGGCACAGATTGGAGTGGTGTAGAATGCCACTGTGTGGAGTAGCGTGGAGTGGCGTAGAGTACAGTGGCAAAAAGAGGAGTGGTATAGAGTAGAGTGGAGTGAAGTGGTGTAGAGTGGCATAGAGAACAGTGGCATAAAATGGGGTGGCATAGAGTATAGTGGAGTGATGTGGAGTGAATTAAAGTGGCGTAGTGTAGAGTGGCACTGAGTACAGTGAAGGGTAGTGGGGTGGAGTGGTTTGGAGTAGAGTAGTAGTGTGGAGTAGTTTGGAGTAGCAGAGACGGGCTTGGAGTATAGCGGAGTGGCATGTAGTAAAGTGGCTTAGAGTGGAGTGGCATAGCGTAGAGTGGTGTAGAGTGGCATAGAGTGAGTGAAGTGGCATGGAGTAGAGTGGGATGGGATAGAGTAGAGTGGTGTGAAGTGGCATAGAGTGGAGTGATGTACAGTAGGGTGGTTTAAAGCCGTGTGGAGTAGAGAGGAGTGGAATGACGAAGAGTGGCAAAAAGTGGAGTTGCATACAGTAGAGTGACGTAGCATAGGATAGCATAGAGTAGAGTGGCAGAGTAGAGTGGTGTAGAATGACATTGTATGGAGTGGTGTAAAGTACAGGGGTGTAAAATGGAGTGACAGAGTGGAGTGTCATAGAGTAGAGCGGAGGGAAGTGGCTTAGAGAAGAGTGGCATAGAGTAAAGTGTGTAGAGTGTAGAGAAGTGATGTGGAGTGGAGGAGTGTAGTGTACAGCGGCATATAGTTCGGGTGGAGTGACGTTGGTATAGTAGAGCATAGTGGGTTGAAGTAACTTAAGGTATAGTGGTGTGGAGTTGCACATAGTAGTGTGGCATAGAGTAGAAGGGTGTAGAGTGACAGTGAGTGGAGTGGCACAGAATAGGGTGGTGTGAACTGGCATTGAGTATAGTGGAGTGACATAGAGTAGGGTGGTGTAAAGTGGTGGGAAGTGGCATAGAGATGAGTGGAGTGACAGAGTGGCACAGAGTGGAGTGGTGCAGAGTAGAGTGGCATAGAGCAGAGTGGAGTAGAATGGCATTGTGTAGAGTACCGTGGAATGGCATAGAGTACAGTGATTTAGAATGGAGTGACGTTATGTGGAGTGGCATAGAACAGAGTGGCAAGGAGTAGAGTGGCGTAAAGTGGACTGGGATAGATTGGTATAGAATGGAATAAAGTGGAGTAGAGTACAGTAGAGTATAGTGGCACAGAGTAGAGTGGCTTAGAGTAGATTGGAATGGCGTAGAGTGGAGTGGTGTAAGGTAGAGTGGAGTGGAGAAGAATGGTGTAGAGTGGTGTAGAGTAAGTGCAGTGGAGTTGCATAGAGTGGCAAAAAGTAGAGTGGAACTGGGTGGAGTGGTTTTGCGTTAAGTAGAGTGCGTGGAGCAGTGAAGTTGTGGGGGTAAGTAACTAAAACGTTGATGAGACAGCAGATAGGGTGAAATCAGCATAAATAAATTGCATATCCATGAATAATACCAAAATGCTTATTAAAAAAATAGTGTTTTGCAAAAAGACGAGGAAGAACAAAGACGAGGAAGAACAAAGACGAGGAAGAACACGTGTACTTGCTGCATGCTGCAGAGAGGAGCTAACACAAGAAAAGAAGGTAAGCCTAGGGGAGCTAAGCAATCAGAAGATTGCAAGTGAGAGTGGCAACGAAAACAACTAATGCTAAGCAGCAGACGGGTTGTAAGCCCACTGAGTAGTAAACAATACATGTCACAGTGCATGTGCTGAGCATTTAAGACTTAAAAATGGCATTCACACATTGATAGTCTAAAACACATGCTTTCTATTCATATTATACAAACAAACTTGAAGCAGAGCCTTTACTCATAAGGAGAGCAATGACAACAGCAGATGAATTTAAAAAACGTTAAGATGGCCCCGTATTTTTAAAGGGAAGTAGATATTTTGAGATTAGTGTAGTTCTGGTGGCTGTTCTTAAACTGTAAACAGGCTCTGTGTTTACTTTGTCAGTTTTCCCTAAGATGAACTGCTGCATTGTGCAACAGCAGAGTGGCCTCAGTCAAACTTGGTGAATGCCTCACTTAGTAAAGAAGCAGCCTGCACAGGTCTGCTGTACTGAATGCTCTATTAGCCATGCCCCATTCCCATGTCTCATACAAAGGAAATCATCAATTCATTTTGTCCCAGTTGTGGTCTGGCTGGAAGCAGGTGCCAAAAGTCAATGGGAACCATCGCGCCCTGACCTTGCAGCCTAATATTGGAAACAGAGATACATTCTGTGTGTCACCTTACGTAGGAATAAAGTGTGTTACTTTCTTTTACTCAGTATGTATGTATGTATGGTTCTCTGTGAGTGTAATTACATAAAAAATTGATGCTTATACATGCAAAATTGAAAGTGGTTGTTTTGGGGACTTAGTAGTAGGTGTCACTCACTGCCTATTTCAGAGGTCCTGATTATACCAATCTTAGATGTGCAT
The DNA here is from genome assembly GCF_031143425.1 of Pleurodeles waltl. Taxonomy (NCBI): domain Eukaryota; kingdom Metazoa; phylum Chordata; class Amphibia; order Caudata; family Salamandridae; genus Pleurodeles; species Pleurodeles waltl. The sequence goes on along the minus strand of NC_090445.1, from coordinate 488,329,698 downwards.
GAATTCAACCTTCATTTAAGCAGGCGAGGCTTCAAATGCAAGTGCTGCTGATTGGATGCAGATGTTTACTGGGGAGGCCTAACCCACTGAGCTATATTTATGTGACTGGAATATGTGACCCGGAGGTTGCACAAGGTTCTCAGTAACAATAACACTAATCTATCTTCCATTAATAAAAATAGGGGACCTGCAGGTTATATGGAATGCACTGCACCAGGCATGTTAACCCTCCAAACTATTTTACAATATCGAAACCTGTGACCAAAAATTACACACAGATCTCTGAAGCAAGTCTGTTAATCGCCTGAGCAGTAATTCCTTTATTATTTCCCAAGACCTGCTGGGTATATATCACTTTCTAAAGCAGATGCCTGGACATTTTAAGGTATCAAAGCCGGACTGGAAACCAAAACAGGCACAGGGGTTTCAGGAAAGAGAGGGGAGAGACAGAGAGAAACAGAGAATGATGTGAAGATAAAGAGGGAGATGGAGGGGTGGGATGGAGTAACGGTGGGTTGAGCACTTTGGCCGGGGCTGCTTTTGATTAGCAGTCCAGCCCTGATCTAGAGGAGTGGTGCAGTGCTGGGGGCTTTAAAGGGTGGCTACATCCGGTCTCATATTGCCAGTATCAAGATGTAAAGCTTTGATTTTACATCACCTGCATGAGGCATTTGGGATTTCCAACAAGATAGACAAGTGCTAAATCTCTGACAATTTGTCTTAGAGTTTAGATGTTCACGTCAGCCCTTCTCATCTCTGAGTTGCTAAAAATACACAAATGCCTTAGAATGCAGTAATGTACTCGGAAAAATGTAAGACTTTCTCACACCTAGGGCCTGCAGTCACAGAATGATCACATTTCATGTTCTCTTTGAAGTATGTGTAATTTTCTCTCAGGGTCATTTCAGTCACTGAGGCTCCACGCAACTCCTTTGCAAGAATGTGGGGTAAAGTTCAAGGCTGCTGGTGAACTCGATGCTCTCTCTCCCGCCCAGAGCTGTGCAGTGTCACTCAGAAAGTGTGCCCATGCGAAAAGCTGCAGACCTGCCAGTGCCCTTACGCTTGTATGGACGTATTAATTCGTTTTCTGCCAGGGCACAGATTCGTTTCCTGGTGTGACAGATGCTGCATAATGACCTACTGCAGAGAAATTAATCGCCCCTACGGTTGCTTTCTCTTTAAATGCGTCAAATACCTTTCATCCTTTTTTAGGTCGAGCACGCAAGCGCTCTGGCCTGTTGAAATTTAACTGTGGGCTTTTAACCATGCCAACCGCACACCCATCACTATCACTCATTCACGGGCTTGCCTTTAAAAAATAATTTGTTATCATTGGTAAATGCTTTATGTTTGTCCCTCCTTGGGGTGGTTTTCTTACTGCCTTGGACACCGACCCTGTTACATGGATAATTGCACGTTTGCTGAGACGTTTGACTACGAGCAAAGTTCTTTTTCCTTTTGTGTCTCTCCTTCGCGCTCATGGCGGCTGTGACTCTTTGAATAGGCTTGCCTATGTCAACTGTTTTACTTTTCATTTTCAATTTATGTGGCAAGAAAAGTCCAATTAAGAATTTATAATGCTAATAACTCTAACTCGAGCAAACGGGAGGCCCATTGCATTGCTTGTTTGTTGCTCTTGCTCATTCATCTCTCAGCTTCTTCACTAAGGACGTTCCAAACATCACCAAACCATATTACCTCTAGTTTGATGATCCTAAAAATGCATTTGGTGAGATGGATAAACTTGGGTTCACGCAACTAGTGGATTTCCACACACATGGCAGTGCCAAAGACGTAAACTTCTCTTTTGCTAATTACGCTAATTACTAAATGTAAGGAAGGCAGGGCAAAGGGTAGGCCAGCCCCGAAGCTTCCACCAGGAACATGTCTGGCAAAAATCACAGTCAAGAAATCTCAAATTACAGACAAGTATCCTACTGTGTCAGCTCCAAGGTTATCCTTCATTTGAACAGCACACCAGCTGACCTATTGGCAAAAATGTAACACTGTGACCAACAAGTGGGTCATTTGGGTCTCTCTAACTAGTCCAGGTATATCATAATGTCCTGTAGGAGGTAAGCTCTTGACATCGGCTAGAATTGCCGGTGTTGTCAAGGGTGTCTATGCCGCTTGGATAAACAATGAGATGCTGCTTACGCTGGGGTGAGACTAAGTTGATATGCACTCACCACATCGCTGCACAACTGTGTGCGCTTGTGGGCATTAGACAGCCACCCTATTGAAGAGAAACGTAGCACAGTCAGTGCATTTACATCACAATCACTTTATTCATCATTTTTTCAAATTTCATTATTTGCTTATTCTAAGAGAGAGAAGCTCCTCCAAGGCTGCCCAAGCCTAATTCTGTCCAGGTGCTCGACCTCGGTCTGCTGCAGGTGTGATGAAAGCCAGGAGGCCTACATATCCTGTAGGAGGCGGGTTGCTCAGGGGTCCTGGAGAAACAGAGCAAGGCAGGGCAAGGGTAGGGGCAAAGGCAAAGCCAACCCAGCTCAGTCCCAGTCTAGTCCAATCATGCTGGCCTGCCACAGCCAATGGTCAGCCAACAGTCCAACAAGTCTGCTGCTCTCAACCATGCACCTGTAATTACATCAGCAGCAATGTTGGTAATGGCTGCAGCAATGGTAGCTGGGCTCAGCGTGCTCCAGCCGCCTGCCACCAGATCAGTCAGTCCTCTGCCGGCCCGCCAACCTGACCTCCTTTCCTGGACCAGGCTGCGCTGATGGTGGGTGCCAGGTGAACTGGGGTGCCGCATTGCAACAGCAACGGCTCACTCATGGCTCACAGCTCGTGGCTCTGACTCCTCCTTCCGTAACAGCAGAATGGCCTAACAGCATCCCCAACCCGATCCTAACAATGAATCAGTATATTGAAAGAAAATCTGTCATTGTATCTGTTCTCCATAAGGTACTCTCCTCAATAATAGCAACATATGGAGGAGAGATGCAATGCCAAATGTTTTTAAGTTTCAATACGTCTGTATTTTGTGAAAAGGGAACAGCATGGAGGCCCAAATGCCAACCTGTTGAACATACCCTCCTTCCAGGTATGTCAAGATTTGGGGACCAACGAGAAGGCCTTGACTGCTACTGCTCCCTCACAACAATCCCATCCTTAACCTTGATATTCACTTGCTCCTCGTCCTCTGGGTGCTTTTCGACCCATCTACATTTAATAGCCTTCCCTTTATTGGAGCGATTTATCCCCTGTCCAACTTGTGAACAATCCTTGGATGAAGGAACATTTGAAAAAGCGCCCAACAATGTCAGGCTAAGGACACAGTGGTTACTGTCTACCCTCTCAAGGACCACCATGTCCTGAACATATTCCCAGCCCTTCAAGCTGATTAGAAAATAATCAATGTGGCTTGTGTGACCTGGCCTATTGAAACTATGCCTACCTGCAGTATGAGATGCGGTGTGCCCATTTGCTGCTCTAAGATCAAAATTTAGGGTCTGTGCAATTATTTGGGCAGCCCTCGGGGACCATTTAACTGGAGGGAAATCCATAGGGGGAATCCTCCATCTTGCATCCTGCTAAGCCAATAAGGATGGGTCAAAGGATGTAAGGGGTTCGAAGGTGGAATTTAGATCACCTTCCACAATAACTTCCCCCTTGCCCCTAATTTCGATTAAAAGCTCCTGTAGGACATTTATCGTTTGAGTTGCTTCTTTCCTCCCATCACCCCCATTGTACACATTGATCAATACAAGGGAGTTACCACTATTAAAAACTACTCTTAAAGCCAACAGATCAATGATATTGATATGTAGGGTTCTGTTTGAGCACTATAAATCTGTTCAGACCCACGTTACCAACCCCCCAAGATTGCCTATCTCTGGATGATTGAACTGCATGAATGCAGAATGAGGTAAACCCATTACTATTAATTGAAGAAGTGCTCCATGTCTCCTGCAGGAGACATATATCATAGTTGTCTATAAGCTCCCCCCAATATGCATTCCCCAAATTTGCTCTTATCCCGCCACTTTCCATGAGAATATTTTTATTGTTTTATTGGCATGCCCAAATGTTGCTCCTTGACTACACAGGGTACTGTCCACCCTCTCAGCACACACTTTTATTGATCTATTAGAGGTCTTCACAAACTCATCTCCCCACTACCTCCCATGGAAACAGGCATCCATGGGCTGGCAATATTGGACCCCTCACCCACCGTCATGGATCTCACACTTTCCAAGTGTTCCGGATCAGTTGAATCATGCCTACCCAAATGACTACCTGCTGGGATCTCTCTAATAGGGGGCATATTCAGTCCATTATTATCTCCAAGTCTGCTGTACCCAACAGGGTCCTAGGGAGTGCGTCTAGGGGCACATTGAGCATCATAGTCAACCCTGTACCTGATCTGAATTTGGGTGGCAGCATTACAAATCCTATTAGCATCCATGGCCAAAAGGCCGATAAGCAGATCGTGGTCATTCAGAACCACTTTTACTATGTCATGGGGTTGACCAGGGGTCTTAATGCGCTCCACTTGTTGTATGTCACTCCTGATAATTAAGTTACACCCTTTCACATTCCTAAACCAATGGATAACTTTGTTAATCAAGGAGTGAGTCCTTGTCTTCCCAACACCTTGGGCCACCTTAGGAAAATCTGTGGCTGGTTTGAAATGTTTGTCTGGGAACTCTTAACTTCCGGGCTCCTCCTTCGCTGATGGTATAAGTTATGTGAATGATAAGGGTATTGGGAGCTCCCTCTGGTGTAATAATCAGTGTAACCTTCCTTCAAATCCTCCCTATACAGTCATTGCATCTTCAATGGACCCTGGGCAATAACATTACTGCCCTCCATTTCCATATATCTATGGGTTTGTTTATTTCCTCTGTGAATCAGTAGCATCAGGGCATAATACTGGCCCCGGCAAATATCTTTGGGGTGTATTGCTGATATCATCATCTCACCAACTTTCCCTTCTAACAATTTTAAAGTTAATTTCAGCCACTGGCCCTCCTCCATGAGCCCCTCGATAACCTCCATTATTCTTTCCAAACGTACAGGCACTATGGAGTGGGGTCATTGACCCTCTTGTCACCCTCGACCACTCCACCTCCCTGTAAACATAAGACCGCAAACCTGTTTTCACATATAACATCAGAATTTAATACAGACATTATACTACGGTCCGTTGATTGGCCAGCGATACTGAAAAAGTGGTTGGTGTAGTTTACCCAATGGTAAAGCTGGTCAGAGTCCAGCACTGCAGGAAGTCCGGTGAACGCTTTTCAGTGCATTTGAGCAGGGTGGCACCTTCCCCTTCTGTGGATGTCGATGCCTCTGGGTGCAGTGGTTTGTTGAGGTTGTGGTCCCTTCCAGGGGCCTAGTGGCACCTGAGGGGTGGCCAAACCCCGTGAAAAAGCTGTGGGAATTCCAGTGAGCGTTTTTCAGTGTGTTTGAGCCAGGCAGCTCCACCCCCTTCTATGGATGTCAGTGCTTCCTGGCGCAGTGGTTTGAGGAGGTTGTGGTCCCTTCCTGGGGCCTAGTGGCACTCACAGGGTGTCCAAACCCCATGGTAAAACGAGTCAGAGTCCTGCGCTGTGGAAAGTCTGGAGAGCAGTTTTCAGTGCATTTGAGCCAGGTGGCCCCACTCCCTTCTGTGGATGTCAGCGCCTCCAGGCGCAGTGGTTTGTGGAGATTGTGCTCCCTTCTAGGGGCCTAGTGGAACTTGCTGGGGAGGTCCAAATCCAGTGGTAAAGCTGGTCAAAGTCCCACGCTGTGGAAAGTCTGGTGAGCGCTTTTCAGGTGTTTGAGCTATGCGGCCTGCACCCCTTCTGTGAATGTCGGTGCATCCAGGTACAGGGATTTGTGGAAATTGTGGTCCTTTCCAGGGGCCTAGTGGCACTCTCAGTGGGTCCAAACCCCTGTGGTAAAACAGGTCAGAGTCCCGCACTTTGGGAAGTCCGTGAGAGTTTTTCAGCGCGTTTGATCTGGGCGGCCTCACCCCCTTCTGTGGATGTCGGCGCTTCCGGGTATTAGCTTGTGGAGATTTTGGTCCCTTCCAGGGGCCTACTGGCACTCACAGAGGGGCCATAACTTCGTGATAAAGCTGGTCAGAGAATGGTCAAATCCACTAGCATGTGTAAAACAGGAATCCCTGAGAGTTAAATTATGTCCCAGGGCAAATTTGCAATTGGTAACCAACCCTCACATTTATTCAGAGTACAAAGCACTCCATCATCTCTGCAACACTGGATATTCAATTCACAGTGAAAATCCCATTCCAAGATGGTCACAAAATTCAACAAGAGCAGAACCACGCATCAGAATTGGCCATCATCTGGAAGGTTCTTATAAACTAAAGGAACTCATAGGCCACAGTATACTGGGCCATGGCACACTATGTGCCACTGTGTCCTTGCTTCGGCTTTCTCAGTAATTTCACATAACACATTTCACGCAAAACGACTATGTCATTACGCCACATTGTGTAACTTTGGGTAGAAATTTTAATGCAAGACATACCATTTAGGTCATTTTTTAAAACAAGCAGCATTTCAGATAGATGTTTTTAGTAGAGTGGACCTTTTAAATAATTGTAATAATAATAAATTACACGAACATGAACATCAGAGTTTTTAATGTGAGCTCAAGCTCCTTTAATGTGGGTGATCAGCAAACATTTTAGGTGGATTTTTTTACCCAAGTGGAATGTTCAGTTAATTTTTGAGCTACAAATAACAAACATGAGCTACAGTGTTTTGAATGTTTCATTTTCAAGTTGAATTTTTACCCAAACAGTCGGTTTGGGTATGTTTTTGAACTAAAGATGCATTTTGTGTACTCATGTAGAATTGTGCATAATACTGCTGTAATTTCACATAGTCATGCAACAGAAAATCACGCATGTTTCACTCCACCCCATTCTTGACCTTTACACAGTGTTTGATACAGTGGAATCTATTTCTCTCTTTGGTCACATAGAGAAGATTTATGGTGCAAAAGTCACAAATTCTGCATTGGCTCAAGCCCTTCTCCTGTCTGCCTTATTTTTAGAATCGCCCACTGAGTCCTGAATGGTGAGTCATGAGTCATCACTATCCTCTACCTAATTTATCACCTACAAGATTTCACTTGGTCATGTTTTTTAGAGCAATATAATCTGCATTTGTATACAGGCTGATGATCTGATTATAATCCCCTGTGTTCAAAGGGCTTGGATGATCCTAAAAATCACCACCAGATCACAGACTTGAGCGTCAATGGAGGACTGGCACCTGCATGTTCCTAAAGGGCTCAAGTGCTGATTATGATTTGCCTGTTAATGTAGAGTAAACTCCACTTTAGGAGGTTACTCTGTTTCTTCCAGAACTGGTTTTGCTACAAAATCATTGGAGGCAATTACCTATCCTCCAACCTGTCTACCAGCATAACTGACCTTTGTGAATTCCCAAAGTCGTAAACCTGGACATTTATTCTAAGTTTAGACCAAACGTCTAAGTTTACCTTTGTGAATCAGGCCCTCGGAGTGGATCTCCGCCCCGAATGCCGACCTAAAGATACTACTCGTAAATGCCCTTTGTGAATTCCCAAAGTCGTAAATTAAGACGTTTGGTCTAAATTTAGACCAAACGTCTAAGTTTACCTCTGTAAATAGGACCCGAGGTTTGAAATGAGGTTTATAGTCTTTAACAATAATGGTATGAAATCTACATATATTTTAGCTCTGCTTTGGCATCCATGGATCCTGCAAGGTATGGGTTTAATAAAAGGGACACACTTGTTAGCATGCTATATTCTTTGCATTTCAAGCCAGGTTTCCGCAGTTAATTTTTGAAGGCATTCTGCACTCCCCCTGAAAGTGATGTTGCTCATGATTGTTTAAATAGTGGCACAAAATTAAATGGTGTTGTGGCAAATTTCAAAGACGAAATGTCATTTAAAGACAGCAATCATTTGTGTAGCTTTTTAAATTCACGGTTTACTCCTTGCAGCTCCTAAAAGAAAGGTGTGGTTCCGTGCTCAGTTGCTCAGTTTAAGACCTTTTGTCAATTCATTCCCAATATGATCTTACTCCATTTACTGATCAGGCACCAGGAGCTTCCAGCCTATATGCCAGCCATTAGCACAAGGACTGATGACAAGCTTGATGAAACATATGTTCTTCAAAAAGCTACAGAGATTCTTATCAGCTTATCTCATCACATTGAGTCAGGAGCAATATCTTTTTTAAAACGTATTTTATTGAGTTTACCCATCCATATATGTCTGGCACACATCCATTTTTTACATGAGGTCCACCTAATACATGACATTGTTTTAAAGAATTGCACACTGTCTACGGTGATTATTCACAACTTATCACATTGTGTTAAGTGTTAAGGAGCAACACCTTCATGTGACATGTGTCACCTGTGTATACTTTTAACAAATGTATCATGAATATATTGGGCATTTTCATCAGATGACCGACTAAATCATATTTATTATATCATAATATACATCATAATAAACTTTCTCTAAACAAATAAAAAATCAAATGGTAATCCTTTCTGTACTACACAGAGACAACTTGTGCACCAAGCATTCATTGGGATGTCTTGTAGGAGATGCTCTTTCATTTACTGTGATTACAGGTTTTGGTTGTAAGAGTGTAGCCTGACATGCTTCTTTCTTCTCTTAGGTCCACATTTATACTTTTTTAGTGCCGCATTTGCATAATTTTTTTACGCAAAAGCAGCGCAAACTTACAAAATATAATTGTATTTTGTAAGTTTGTGCTACTTTTGCGTCAAAAAATTATGCAAATGCGGTGCTAAAAAAGTATAACTATGGGCCTTAATGCCCTCAAATCCTACCAGGCGCAACTCAGGAACACCAGGAAACAAGCTCTTAACTCCCACATCAAAGCCAGCTCCAACCTTCCCAGAGAACTCTTCAACATCGTTAGAGAATTCTCCTGCCCCACCGCCACTACAAACACCGTCCACCCGTACCAATCCCTCTGCGAAAAAGCTCTCTGACTACTTCCACTGGAAAATCATCAACATGTACAGCAATTTCGATACCCAGCTCTCCAAATGGAAGCAGCTATCCACGGAAGACAACTCAAAACTCATAAAATCAATCTGCTCCAGATCCCCCTCTGACCCCTGCTCACACCACCTCTACAACCTGGGCCAAGAAGAAATAGCACCTACCCTCATAGAGATCTTCAACAGCCTCATCACCACCGCCACCTTTCCTGACACCTGGAGAAACACCAAGATCAGACCCCTACTAAAGAAACCCTCAGCCGACCCCAACAAACTGAAGAATTAGTGCTCAATCTTAGTGCTCCCGTTTCCCGCCTAAGTCGGGGAGAAAGCAATCAACATCCATCTCATCCACCACCTTGACACAACCACCTTCTCGACCCCTCCCAATCTGGTTTCCAAACAAACCACAGCAAGGAGACAACACTCATAGCAGCCACCAACAACATCAGGCACATCTTAGACCTCTGCGGCAGTGTGGCCCTCATCCTCCTAGACCTCTCAGCAGCTTTCGACATCATCTCCCACCACACCCTTATTACCAGACTACACGCAGTTGGAATTCGAAACTCGCCCTCAACTGCATCTCCTATTTCCTCACCAGTCGAACACAGAGGATCCTCCTCCCTCCCTTCATCTCCACCCCGAAAGACATCATCTATGGCGCCCCCTAGTGCCCCTCCCTCAGCCCCACCCTCTTCAACATCTACATGTCTCTGCTAGCAGACCTCGTCCACATCCAAGGCCTCTACATGATCTCATACGCCGATGACACCCAGCTCGTCCTCTCCTTCACCAATAATGCATTCCTCCACCTGAGCCAACTTCTAGGACACCATGTCAGACATCACCAAATGGATGAAGGACAACTACCTCAAACTTAACTCATACAAAACAGAAATCCTCATCTTCGGACACAAGCCCTTCACATGGGACAACACATAGTGGCCTGCAGCCCTCGACCCCCTCCTACCCCGCTGTCCACGCACACAACCTCTGGATCATTCTGAATACCCACCTCACCATGAGAAAACAAATCAATGATGTCTCTGCGGCCTGTTTCAACATACTCTGCATGCTGCGCAAGGTTTTCCGTTCCACACTCCACCTGGAAGATTGTCACCCAGGCCCTCATCAACAGTCGCGTTGATTGCGGCAACTCTCTCTACGTCGGGACCACTAAACAACTTGTGGGGCAACTCAAAATCATCCAGAACACCGCCTTGACCACCCCAGAAGAACCAGCATCACTCCCTACCTCAGGACCCTCCACTGGCTCCCCGTACAGCAAAGATGCCTCTTCAAGTTCCTCGTGCACGCTTACCGAGCCCTCCACAACACCAGACCCGCCTACATCAACCAGCACCTCAAATTCCAACAGTCTACCAGAGATCTCTGCTCTTCCTCCCTTGCCCGTGACCCCCGAACTTCTCGGAGGACACTCCTTCACCCACTTTGCCGTGAGATTCTGGAATGACCTCTCCCCCTGCAACTCCGGACCACCACTTCCCTGAATGACTTCAAGCAGCAGCTCAAGACCTGGCTTTTCGACCATCACTCCCGCCAGTAGGACTGTCCCCAACGCACCAAACCAGTGCCTGGAGACCCCCCCCGGGGTGACAAGCCCACGCTCTACAAGAGCCTCCTGGTTGATTGATTGATTGATTGAACACTATCTGAATACTAGCCACTGACTAATAGGATGTACAGTTAACCTATACCACTGCTATCATTGTAATAGTATACAGCTTGGGGTGGGTCTCTACAATAGATCTCTGCTGTAGGTAGTTAAATCCTAGTTGGCTAGATAGGCGGTTATTGTTCCTACTGTGATTAATTCAGGATTGCAGCCGACATAGTCTCCTAGGGTAAAAACAATAAGATGCATTTTAGCAGCAGTTATGAACCTTACAAATGGGATAAAAAAAGACAAGAAAAACGTGTATATGCACATTACTATATTTTAGTTAAATATTGACAATTCTTGTAAATGTAAGAAATAAAGTGAAAATCGCTGTGTCACTTTGATGTGGGCAGTGACAAAACAAAATAAAATGGCTATTTTATATACAGTTAAAATGCACATAGGCACACATTCTGCACATCATTATGCTGTAATTTTAGTATCATTTTACACAATCATTTTACCTTTTCCTCCTTGCATATCTCTTCGGAAAATGTAGTTCACATTATGCAAGGGTAGTAAAATAGCAGGGTGTGTAAGTTATGTCGGGCAAAATCTGGCTGTATACCACTGGCCATTGAAGATTAAGGCCCATAGGTATACTTTTTTTGTGCCGCATTTGTGTCATTTTTTGACACAAAATCGGCGCAAACTTACAAAATGCAATTGTATTTTGTCGGTTTGTGCCGATTGTGCGTCAAACAATGACACAAATGCGGCGCTAAAAATGTATAAATAAGGGCCTAAGATTTTTCAAAATAGAGGAAAATACTGCAGCAAGTTCACCAGGTCTTTCAAAATAGGGTGGACAATCAGGAAAAGAAACTGAATCGAAGCTTTACCTAAAAACAAGTTCCCAGGCAATGGAAAGCAGGCAACAAAGCGGAGGCCTGAGGCTCCACTGAGACAGTATGGAGGACTTTAATTGGACCTTTAAAATCAGTCCCGGACAGTACATAAATCATGCTAACTTTGTTAGAAGGATAATGGAGATAACTGCTAACCTAGGACAATATCAGGATTGGCACCTCAAAGTCAGACTCATGTTCTCAGACTAATGGGCCCTTCATGAAGTTCACTATAAATTAAGCACAAATGATACTCCAGCTTAGTTGAGGTTATAGGAACAGAAAACCCAGACGCAGTCACGGACCCTTCACCCACCAGTATGTTTCTGGACATGCAAGTGAAATCTTGAAAGAGAATCGTCGATTTGCCCGTCACAGAGACAAATATGATGAAAGCAAGATTATACAAACTGTGCACCATCACAGGACCCTGCTGCTACCGATTGGAAGCCTTCTTGTCTTTATAGTTGTCATCTCATGGTTTGACCACTGTAACAACAAGTTGGTGGGCTGTACTGCCAGAATCCTGGATAGCCTCCAGATTGTGCTGGCCTACATGGTCCTCTAATATGGGCTTTGAGTGAAGAGATCATACAGCTGCTGATCAGACAAAAGATGGATTCACAATACTGTGTGTGGTCACACATTTGAATATCTTTTAAAATTATTGACCCATGGCAAGCAACAAGACACCTAATGTCAGCCACCCAGATTAGACTATCCCTCCTCAAATTCCGGTGCAAACATTTAGTAGGAGGTCAATTCACTACCAAAGCTCCTCCCCTTGAACCTCTCTTCAGCCATCCCTGCTCCTTGATGTAGACATCATAAAGTATCACAAATGGTGGAAAGCCCACATTTTAATCAAGCACACAATTTAGTCCCTTATGCACTGACTTCAAACTCTGTTTGCTTCTCTCCCCATTGCCTCCACTTCCTCTTATTGTATTCTGATGCATGCTTGATGAAGTGTGGAAAATATGCAAACACTGTTTACTGTCCGTGCCATCTGTTACACCACACAGTTGCTTCATTGTTTCTTTGCTGAAACATTTCATGAACTGTCATATGTTAATCTAATCTTTACCATTGGGCTCTAGCAAGTTATTTAGATATACAAATAGAGTAAAACTTGAAGCCTACTGCCCAGTCATAATTACAATGCATAAACCAAGTACATTGGTAGATTAACATAGATTATTATTAACATAACTCAAATGCAAATTATTACTTTGAAGTACATTAATGTTATTGTTAGACCTGGCATTCTTGGTGGGGTTTCACCCTAACGTTTTGCCTACAAACCTCATGTTTTTACTGACTTTGCTTTTGCTGGCCTTAGGACTCTGCACAATTTACCACTGCTAACCAGTGCTTAAATGCTTGTGCGCTCTGCTCAAAATATGGTAACATTGCCTTCTACCCAATTAGTATATTTAATTTACGTATAAGTCCCTGGTAAAATGCACTACATGTGCCCTGTGCCTGTTAAATAAATGCTACTAGTGCACCTGCAGCACTGATTGTGCCACCCACTTAAGTGGCTCTTTAAACATGTCTCAGGCCTGCCATTTCTGAGCCAGCGTGTGCAATTTAAACCTGCTGTATCAATCTGGCAAAATAAACCTCTTGCCAGACACAAACCTTCCTGTTTAATACCTATATGTCACCCCTGGCGTAGGCCCTGGAAAGCCCAGAGGGCAGGGTGCAATGTATATAAAAAGTAGGACATTTGCTTTTAAGTTTTAAATCTCATGGTAGTGAAAAACTCTTAAATTAGTTTTTTACTACTGCAATGTCTATCTCTTTTATAGGATAACATTGGAGTTGTCTTATTATATTTTATAAGTGTACTTTCCAAATGGGAAGTGATAACTGTTTCATATTTGGTGTCTCTGGAATCCTAATTTAAAATCCTAATTTATATGAAGTCGGATTTTAAATTACAATTCTAAAAAATGCCAGTCTTAGAAAGTTGGCATTTTCTTGGCTTAGCCATTTGGTGTCTGCAGCATGTCTCTGGTCACATGACTGGGTGTAGTTGGCAGTTGGGCTTTGTGTATTCCTCTTCGACAGCCACACACAATGGGAGCTTAGGTGTGACTGCATGGGCCATCACTGGCATGATGGGATGGAAGAGCTGGGTCCAGCCTTACTTACACCTGAATAGGCTGTGCCTATCTCCACACAAAGGGCTACGTACCCTCTGCAGTTAGTCTGGAGCCAGGGAAGAGAAAGCAGGGCATCTGTGCACTTCAAAGGCAGGCCTTTAGAAGCTTCTCCCAACTTCAAAGGCACAACTATGTATAATTGAAGGACCTCAGACACCACTACTCCAGTACAGTTCCTGACCTGTGGATACTCTGCCAGGAAAAAGGACTGCTGTGCTGCTACAAGGACTGCCACTCTGCTGGACTGCTACTCTAAAGGAACTGCTTCCCTGCTGTGCTGACTTGCTGCCTGCTGCCCTCTTGCCTGGGGAAGGAGAACTAGACCTGCAACTTTATCTGGAATCCAGGACCAGAGAGTGACTCAAATGGCTATTCTGCTGGCCTTGTCACTTGAGCCTCAGGGACATACATGCTCCCCAACACCTCCTGGACCTGTCTTCAGCAAGTTCCTGACCCCCAAGTGGTTCTTCTCAGCTCCTGGACCTTTGGGAGAATCCTGAGTTCTTGAAATCAAGCTTTTAGGCTCTTCATGACTGCGAGCAGGCCTGTTCACATTGGAAGTGTGCCACTCACACCAAAATCTAGTGCGAGCCACCACCAACCTGTATCTTTGCACAGCAGCATTGACAGCCAACGGGGGACCACCAATACCAAGCTCCAGTCAATGACACCTGGCCTGCTCTTTGCACCATACCAACTGCTACCCACAATGCTTTCTTTGCTCCTTGCAATCCTCTCTACCATGAATGGGACTCTTGAGAAGGTTAAACTTCAACGGGACTTATCTGAGACTGTATCCTACCAGTGATTCATCGCCGTTTGCCTGAACTTTTGACTTTGACTCAGTCCAGCATGTCCAGATAGCTGCAGTTGGCACTTTATGCTTTTAGGTGCTGTTTTACAGTTTAATCTTTAAAAATTCATAACTCCGGTTCTACGGATTGGATTATTACCGTTTTGGTCTTGTTTTATTTATTACGTATTGCTTTATCTTTCTAACCTGGTGTGGGATACTCTTTGTGCAGTGTTTTCACTATTTTACTGTTTAAAGTGTTGCACAAATACTTTATACATTGCCTCTACATTAAGTCTGACTACTCTGTGCGAAGCTACCAGGGACATGAGCAGAGGTTAATTTGGTGTTTACTTGTGCCTTACCCTGGCTAGGATTGTGGTTGCCGCTTGAACAGAGCTCACAGCCCCAGTCAACCAGTAACCCAATTTATCACAGTTATTATCCAACAAAATGTATTTTATTGTAGTATAGTGATATTTATATAGTTTCTTCCAAACCACTTGTGAGGCAAAAAGTGCATTTTGGATGGTTCGACTGAATTATTTACATAGAGGGCAGTGAAATGCGCTGTTTATCAGGTTCCAAGGCTCCCTTCGGAATGCATGGGTGAATTTTTTTTTGTACTTTCGTCTACATGTGTTAGGTGTTTAGGTTTGAAAGATGGTGGAAGCCAGTTGTGTCCAATGTCTGCGCTCAAACACGAGGTTTTGCGAATGGTGTAGGAATAGATACCATTGACATGCAGATAACTAGTGTTGGGTGTTTGAGTATGTTTCATTTGTCTTTAATGATTTTCTGGTCTTGTGTTGGGTTTTCACCTTCGCTGCATGGAGACAGACCCAGCACTTCTATAAGACAAAGTAAATCACCAGCCTTCAGGCCACTTAGTTCAATGCCAAATTAAAATTACAAGAAAAGGTCAGAAGAAGTGAGAGTTTCATCAGTGTCTAGGGCCTGCTCTGGCAGGCAAAAGTCTATTTCACCCTGAGTTATGAAAATCTTCACATATTTCCCTATTATAAGCAAAAACTTGAAGTACTCTTTCCATAGTCTCGGGTTCTGGATTGCACTCCAGTGCATGTTTATGTAAATCTTAGTTCGTACCGCTCTTCCAAGACTGTGTTTACCCTTGCGTTGATATGATAATTTATAGAAGAAAGTCGTGTTTCCAAACCCAACTTGCAAGTCTCAGTACTGGCCCCAGGAGGGCAATGTTTCCTCAATATTAAAATGTTATGTTAGTCATTTTATAAAGCGCAACTGTTCCGTGTACAGGTGTCCTGTCGCAGGGTTGTAGAACTCTTAAGAAAAAAGATTCAGCGACAACGTTCAACTAAAGCAGATAGAGCCTATTTTTTAACACCTTTCTAAAGGCTGGCAAATGATTTATAGCGCGCAGGAAAGAAGGTAAGCTATCCATCATCGTCTAACGAAATCATGCGGTGGCTGCAATTGCTCTTATTTTTCATAGGTCAAACATCTTTGCGAGAGGGCCGTTCACACGTTGTATCTGCCAGTTATTGCGTTTGGCTGGGCCTGCAACTGTCCATTTTCCCCACTCATTCAGGGCCAGACTGGGAACCAAAAGAGGCCCTAGCAAATGTTGTCAGACTAGCCCTCGTCGTATACGTAGCGAGCAAGCGCAGCGAGGGAGCTTGCCCACTGCGACGGCGGATGTGGGTCAGTTTAGTTATGGTTTTTTGACCGACAGCCCTGTGCCGAGTAGTTGTGCACCTGTACTTCGAACATGAGAATGAAAACTATAAGTTCCAGAATTGAAAGAGCTGTCGTCTAATAGCCACACGTGTCTCGATGTGACTCAAGGCGTGGGGGACAAGTGGCAGTTATGTGTGTGAGTAAATTTAACATGCTCAATGCAGACCCAATCTATGACTGATAGAAGGCTTCAAGCAGATGGACCGACATACGATTTAAGAGGATAGTTTGGAATTGAGGGTTTAGCTGAAGAAGATTAGGCTGGGAGAAGATTAGATGGGGTTCTTGCTGTAGGGCCCACAAGCCACATATGTGCATAATTGATCCTTCGGGACAGGCTGGTGGTCGGAGCAAGGACGCCCATGAGTACTGGGGGCACAGTTAACTACAGAATTGCATAAAATGGAAGGATAATCCACGGGTCCTATAGGAGTGGGCCGCGGCGAAATTACTTTCTTTGGTGATTGACTGTTCAGCACTGCTGCTGAGAACAGGTTGAAGTTTCATCTGGTGACCTTCCTGAAGGTCTCTCCGCTCCACACATAGCGCATGCGCAGAGTATGCAGGGTAAAGTTCAAGGCCGAGGCTGAACATGGCGCTCCCTGTTCAGAGGTGTCTGTTCTCACTCTGGAATGAGACGTCCAACTCCGCAGGCCGTCCCGCCGCCGGGCAGACTCGGGAAGGGATGGTCAAATAACACTTCGCACTAAGCAAATATTCATAACACGTTTTTAACCATATTTGGCAAGTTTAAAAGAAGAAAGAACTTGTTACAGAAGTTTTCTGCTTTTGTTTTGTACTTGTAACAAAATAAGTCACCTTAATCTCTGTCCTCGTTTCCCTATTAGACCCCCGTGAGTTAATGTACACTATGTACTAACTGGACTACTGGAGTTACTACAGTGTCCAGCAGATCAGACGAGTGAAAGTCTTATGGTCTGTTAACAATATTAATTTAAACGAAAATAGATTTGTAAACAAGTCCGGGATATGTTGAAAAGCTAACACAAAACTGAACACCTAATAGGACCCTGCAGGCAATGCTGGGACATCTGATCACCCAGTTAATTTTCAGTCAGATAAAATATAAAGGTATGATCCAGTGGAATGACTTAAACTCCGGCCTGAGCTCTTCCACATTGGCTGAACTGTATCAATCCAGGAGTTGCAATTGATAAATGTCTCATTGGAGCCTCCTGTGCACCAACTGTACCCAACTTCTGTCCGGGCGCATAGACCGCCTGATCTTAGTAATTTCAAAGTAACTGAAGATTGGTGTGCAGCAAATAAACACATGAATATGGATTTGTTAATATCAAATGAATACAATAGCTTATGACTTTGATCTGTCCATAACAATACCTGAAGAATTTGCAACATCAGGCAAGTTCAAAAGAAGTCAAGGTGTGGTGCATGTTTTCGAAGCTATGTAGTCAACCTGATATCAGATGATGAGCAGAGGTTTCAAAAAGGTGGCTGAATCAGCAGACAGAGGTTCATTATGGGAAAAATTCCACATTTTATTATGGATGGGTGTTGTGTCTAGTATACTGAAGAATGGATCATGCACACACAAATATGTCCTTGCGCTATTCTTTATTGGAGTTCCTCCTCTTACACCTTGTTCATCCACAAATGGAGGAGCTTGTCTCCATCAGTATTGCCCCTGTAGTACCTTACATTCAGAAAGCCCTGCTCCTCCGCAGGCGTCCTGTCCAGTCTCCTGGGGCAGGAAGTGGTGTCCAGTGTACTGGACCTGGGAGGATTTCTTTGCACAATGGTCTAGTGTCCTCTTCAGGGCATGACAATGAGCATCCGGATGCTTCAGCCAACTAATGTCCTTCTCAATGAATCCCAGGATTCATTGTCCCCATCAGGTAGAGGCCAGCTGCCAACCAATTCCGGGTTCCTCTATAGACAGAAAGAGAAAGAAAGAGAGAAGAGAGAGAGGGTGTGTGTGTGTGAAGACAGGGAACTAGAAAGATGTTTCAATGCAGATGTTGAATTAAGGATGGGCACTATCATGCCCCTAATGAATTAAGGAGGTGCATCAACAACTATGAAGTCAGATGTGTTCTAGGCCAGTGGGTGTGGAGCCTTAAGTGGCCTCTGCTTTATGGAAGCTTTAGTGTCATTCATCACTTACGTGAATCCTAGCTTATGAGATCCTACCAAGTGCTTCAGGTAAGTGTCCACGACTTTCACATCTGAAGTCTCAGAAAAATATCTAAACTGACAGGCAGATTGGTACTTCTACAAATTGTACTTAGCCTTCGTTTTATTCTCAGGCTTGCAAATATAAATCAGGATTTTCTGCCTGCCAATGCACCCAGCTATGGACTCCCATAGTTTTTGCTGCAAAAGTTGCTTTTACTAGCAACAATATTGACATGAATTTAGTTTGGTTTCCAATATTGTGAGCAAGTAATTTTAGGACACTGAAAAATTGTAGTGAAAGATCTGACACTACATATCCTTTTATAAGCCGTTGGATGTGTTCAGGCCTTGTGTGAAGTATGATAGACTAAGGAAGCACCACCATTTTAGAATATCCAGGACTCCAATCTGTGGCTCCTACAAAGGATGTGTTGTACTTAATATCTTTGATGTTGTGAAGAGAGCCTCAAAAAAGTGATGAGAACATTTCACTTTCCTGTCTAAACTTATGGCAAATGACCTTAGTATTAAGACTATGCATGCCCCACGAACTGAGTTATCTCCTGGCTTTAAAATAAGTATTCTAATTTAATATCCTTGAAGACATCTCATGAAACTTTGAAGACTCAGGCTGTGAGTGCTTTCTGGCAGGGTATGAGCCTTCACTCCAGGTTGTACACCGATCTCTGCAATGGTGAGTCACACCACTAAGCCATTTTATCACATGCTGTAATTAATTGCCCAGGAAAGATGCAGGGAGTGAAATAAGAGGTGGTCTCAACCATCTCCTCTTGCCTGTAACCAAATGCACAGCTGGTAATCTATAACATCTGCCATGGGCCCTCCTCAGGAGGCCACTACAACTTGCACCACCCATTGCCACTACAAGTGCTGCCAACGACAGTACCAAGACAACTACTAAGCATCACACTCCGACAGATGCAGCAGTCAGACTATTCCATTCCCCCAAAGCTATAAGAGTTCCTTGGGTGGCAATTATCCATCATTTGTAATGTGTATTTAATGAATAAACTATTGTTGTGTATCTCTAAATTAGGCAAACAGTGCCTCCGTGTGGCGGGCTGTCACACGTGCTGGTGTTAACAATTAAGTACTGGTGCCCAGCACTGGAAACTATCAGCTCAAATTAAACAGTGGCCCTGGGACAAACAGCAGTGCCACAATTGACAGCTGAGTGTCTCAGAGAGCCTGCTCGCAGAGCAGGGGTTTGTGTTGTGAGCAGCTCCAGCCTTTGTCCAATAAAGGAGTAATAAAACCTTTCCTTTGCACAGGGAGGTGCTAACAACCAACCTCATTAATGTTAACGGAGCGGTGATCAGCTTTGCTTCTTGTTGCACAAAGCAGTTTATGCTGGGACGGAGTAATATATGGGATAGAACACCTTAGTTTCAGCATTGATCTTTGTAATATGTTGACCTCGAAAGGCGGAGCAGCAAGGGTTACTATGCCACAAAACCTAGCACATTGAAATAAACCGGCGGACTGAAAATCGGGCATTGCGGATCATATATGGGAATCAAAAAGTAATCTCTGCTTTTGGGAGGCTACGGTGGCTATCAGTGCGTAAATTTCACGGACCGTCCGTTATTTATGGCTCAAGTCCGTTGTCCATGATTAGCTCTTTTATGGACGCCTTTTGTCCGTAATTATATGTAATCCTTGTGAGCGGTGACATGTCTGGTGCTAATCACACCTTTCACCAGCCGCCACTGCCCACTGATCAGACTAGAAAAAGAAGAGGACCAGGCCCACCTACAGCTGCTCTCCTGCAAGAAGCCTCAGAGCTCTGCAGCACACAGCACAGGTTCTTGTTCTGCAAGACCAGTGCGGAAACTGTGATCCTGAATGAGTGCAATAACTATTAGGTTGGCCTTTCTCTTAAATATCATGCAAACCCCCTAAATGAAGAATAAATGCAAGTTAAATTAATCTGTGTGAAATATAGTGTTCTAATAGAAAAGCTTAGTTGGTTACCTTACCAGATGTTTGTGTATGTAACTGGAGGGACGTTGATTTACATCCTCTTTGGACAGAAGGTGCATATTCTGTGCCTCTCTCGCTCTCTATCTATGGATGTAGCTTTCTAATTACATAGACAGATAAATATATATTTATTCATATCACTCCTTTCTCTTTTCTCACTACAATTTATCCTTCTGTTTCACAGTCTGTGTCCTCCCTGTCCTCTCTTCCCTCACTCCCTTTCTCTCTCCTGTTTCACACACACACTTTTTCTGTGTCTTTTGAGCACTTTTATTAACTGCCTCACTGTCATAACATAGGACGCTCTTCAACCCCACTCTAAGAAAATAGGAGTAGCAGGGACAGCCAAAAGTGATGCTAAAGTTCTGTGTAGAGTGCCTTAAAACCTGTCCGGTGAAAAGGCGCTATGTAAAAACTTCAAATAAATGAATAAAAAAAAGTGCTACTAGGTACCTCTTGTCCATCAGCCCCTAACTTTTTACTGTTCTCTGTGAACACCTGATTTTGGACATACCCACATGTTGCCTGAAAAAACAAGGTGCTTTTTGCATTGAATACTGAATTTCAGCCTTGTACCTGAGCATGCTCGACATAATTGTGTCAGTATATGTGTGTTGGCAAAAGGTTCAGGGGTTTCAGTCTCCCAGCATACTCACAGGTACACAATGAAACCTGCACTCTCACACTCAGCATGCTTTCGCAGTTGTGGTGGTGAGAGACAATTTGGGTGTGAGAGCTGTAAATGTTGCATCGTGTGATAAGCACTATCACACTCAACACTGTAACACTCAGTGCCCTCTTACTACAAGTGCTCTTAGAGCAAAATCATTTTCTGACATCCAACACTTACACAAATTAGAGAGTTCTGGCAACCAACACTTTGACCAAACCATTGCTCCACAACATCCACATGTTCTCGCATTCAACACGCTCACAACAACTATACTATCTGACAGCAAACCCTTCCACAAACCATTGCTGTCCTACACAACACCTGAACTCTCTGGCACTCAGCTTCTCTTGAGAACAACTATTTTGGTAACACTGCCAATTACGATAGAAAGTACACCTTCACAATGACAAATTAAAGCTAGTACTGCTACTGTATATGAACGCAAAGCCATATTCAGCAAAAGAGTGCTGCTTCTGTCACAATCATTCATGGTGCGGGAGAAGAATTGTGACAACTGTCCATGACCTCAACTTCCAAATTCTGCTTGAAGTGTATATGTTTGCTATTTTTTCCAAATTTAAATAAATCCACCTATATGGGAATATCTGCTCAGTACTCCTGTGTGTCACACAAACCGAAGGAAATAAACCAACTTTTATTTGTACCTCTAACGACCGTCCTGAGATGTGAAAATTAACCATTGTCCTGAAATTTTGTCATGAATTTTGACCCTTTGTCCTGAATTTTGACAGTCACTGTCCAGAATTTGCCTTCTTGCTTGGGGGTTACGTTATTGGCTGATGGTAAACACTTTATAGTACTTTGCATTACCTTGTCAGCTACAAATACGGAAGGACGTCACTTCTTCGCTCCGAACCTCTTTAGGATTCTCAAGGGTTCAGAATTGCAATTCAGAATGCCAACTGTGAATCGAAATGAACAAAAATATATTCCTAATTGACAGAGTGCTTCCGCAAAGTCAGCTACTCTGCCACTCTAACCTTTATGATTCAGATCTCATACACATATGTACTTGTGAGCGCATATACCTTAGAATTCACGACGATATTCGATAAATACCATTGATTAAGGCTGCCTTCCGCTCTTTGCTCTCAGCCATTTAAGCTTCTTTATGAAACTCGCGTAGTTACACTCGTTGACCTCCCTGAGGGTCATTCCTCCCACCTAGGCTCCACGCACAGCGCATCTGCCGAGAATGTGGAGTAAAGTTCAAGGCGGCTGGTAAACCTGATGCTCTCATTAACTCCCCCCCCCCACACATTCCCATCACCACCACCAGTCCCCACACACAGCTGTGCAGCATGAGTCAAGCAGGAAGAAATACGCCAGTGTGTAAAACCCCAGACCAACCAATTCGACGCGTTTTAATTAATTTAGAATCTGTACTTTTCACTGTGACACGCGCCGCCTTGGTAATGCGTCACTCACTGTACAGCAACTTTACTGCCGTGCCACCCGACCGCGTGCCATGTTACGGTCTCATTAGTTTCCAGATTTTTTTAGAAAAAGAGTGGTATATGTTGAAAACAGGAATATCCTAGAGATGGTGAAATATTGTGAAACCGGTGCCACAGAGGCTGGGATGTGTAACGAGGGTGAAAACCCCAGCGGGTTGCTACACCGCAGGGCGCACTGCTGCGGTCGTTACGCCTTGACGGCGGACACAAAAGACTCACACACGTTTACTTTTCAGGGAGATTCAACATTTCTCCTCTTTATTGTAGCCTCTGGGCGGGGCTGTGCCCGTGGGGTGCATAAAGAGCAACAACGTATAAGAGGGACGGGATAGCTATCTACGTGATCTTTCCCATGTTTTAGATCACCAAGTCACAGGGTCGTGAAAAGAAAAGATGAGCAGACAAAGAGAAGAAAAGAGAGAGAGAGGGAAAACATCGTAGCGAGGACTATCGCTCACAAGTGGCACACATAGTCTCGCAGCTGCTGGCTGGGGGCGTGGGGGAGATGGATTAGATTACAATCCGTACTTCTGGCTTCTGCTGGCAGCTCCTTCTTGCATGTCACCAGAAACAGCCCTTGGGGTCATTTGAGGCGAGGACGAGTCACCATTCTTGCACTCAGTGATGGTGCTGGCCCAGCCAGGCGGGCCTAGGGGCTGATAAGTGATCCCACATCTTCTTCTTCTTCCCACTCACCAGCGGCATCGTCTTCACCTCCACTGCTGCCCGAAAGTCCTCTCCTTGGTCTACCCCTGTCCTCAACACACGATTAGGGTCCTCATGAATCTGTCGACGTCCCCATTGGCTTGGGGGTATTGAGGAGCGATCCTTCTGTGTCTGATTGTGAGGGACACAAGGTAGTCTTGGTTTTCCTGGCCATGGAAGGGAGGCCCATTGTCAGTTTTTACCTCCTCGGGGAGGCCTAGAAGCACAAGCATCTTCTCCGATACTGATTTGACATGCTCAAAGGGTGTTGACGCCACCAGCTCGACTACGGGAAATCAAGTGCATAAATCGATCAACACTGCAGTCAGACGGCCATCAGGAAAGCTCCTGAAGTCCATGCTCAGTCGAGTCCATGGTTGGGTGCTGGGTTCTTCAGGAAGGATGGGTGCCGTATGGTGCACGGATGTCACTGTCCCACATGCTCCTCCACCACGGCATCCATTCTGGGGAACCATACTTTACTTCGTAGGTGGGCTTTGGTCTTCGCCATTCCTTGGTGTCCTTAGTGAGCTAGCTCCACCACTCGGTCCCATAGGCAGCATAACATCACATCCGTGCTTTCAGACAGCTCACTCCGCACCTTCCACAGATGCTGCCTCACTTGGTGTTCGTCATGGGTGAGCTTTTTGGATCCTTCCAAGAATCAATGCCACTGTCTCTTTGTTAATGCCTTCTTGGCCTTCTGTATACTGGTGTCTTCCTGGGTGGCCTCCGTGATCTCCGATACTGTCAGTGATGGGGGACACGTCAACTTTACAACCATCTGCACAAAGCATTTGGTCTGTGCTTCATCCTCAACAGTGTCTGTCTCACTCAGTTGGTGTGCTGATAGTGTTGTTACAGATAGTCAGCTGGGTTTTTGACACCTGGCCTGTACGTGACCTGAAAGCGGTATGGCTGCAACAGCATGGCCCAACTTTTGATCTGTGATGGTATGTGTCTGGCCATGGCTACGAAGAGGGATACCAGCGATTTGTGGTCATTGACCATCTGGAACTCGTGCCCACTTAGGTACAGGTGGAAGTGTTGCACGCCCACTGAATAGCAAGCTCCTCTCTCAGTCTAGACGTGTCTTGTTTCAATGGCTGACAGTGCTCGGCTGGCACATGCCACCGACAGCCACTCTTGGCTCCACCGCTCTTGAAGAGGATGGCCCGAGCCTGACCGGGCTGGCCTCCAATACGACCTCCGTTCTTCTGTGTGGGTGTAAGCAAGCCATCGTTGCTTTGTTAAGTAGAGCTTCCTTGATGGATCAAAAGGCTTGGTCCGCTTCGTGATTCCAATTCTACTTGCCATCAGCTCGGGTGAGATGTCGAAGGGCCATGGTTGCCATCTTGGGAATGAACCTCCCGAAATAGGTTGCCATCCTGAGAAAGCTCCACACTTCAGTTGGGTTGTGTGGGATCAGAGCGTTCCGGATTGCTTCGGCTTTCTTGGAGTCTATTTGCAGCCTATCGCAGGAGCAGACACACCCATAGAAGTCGACTGAGTTCCTGTAGAACAAGCATTTCCTCTTGTGCAATGTCAAACCAGCCTCTGCAAGTCTTTGGAGGATCACCCTTAGACTTGTGTGATGTTCTTCCAGCCCTCTGAGTATATGAGGATGTTGTTGCTTAAGTTAATGATGCTCACTAGGCCGGAGAGGGTTTCCCTAATGGCTTTCTGGAAAACCTCAGCTGCTGAGGAGACTCCGAAGCTAAACCTTGTATAGCGCCTGAGGCCCATGTGAGTTGACAATGTGGTGATGTTCCAGCTTTCGGGTGTTAGTTCTAGTTGGTGGTATCCAGAATCAAGGTCTAATTTTGAAAACTATTTCGCCCAGTTCAGGTCAGCGACTATGTCATGCATTGTATCAGTAAGGTGCTGTTTCCGTTGATGGCTCGATTCGGGAGGCTCATGTCCACACTAGGCATGTGGTGCCGGGTCCCTTCAGTTTTGGGGCGATGACCAACGGTGATACCTAGGGGGTGGGACCTGTGACCCTTTCAATCACCACCAAGTCTTTCAGCGTTAGCAGTTCTCCCTCTACCTGGGGTCTCAGATGGAGAGGCACCGACCGATGCCGCAGGGCCGTGGGCTGGACCAACAGGTCAATGTGGAGCTGGAACCGCTTGCCTCACAGTTTGGCCAGCCCCATGAACAGCTACGGGAATAACTGCAGTACCATATTGTATTGTATTGTATTGTAATCGTATTTATATAGCGCTTACTACCCCTGACGAGGCGTCAAAGCGCTTTTCGATGAGTAGCACGCTACTCCGGAACCCTACAAGAATTAGTGATGGATTAGTATCATTTAATAATGAGTACAGTTTTAGTATTATTATGAGTTAATTTGAGCTGCGGATATGAGAGTTTGTTAGTTAGATTGACTGGAGTAATGGAGGGGTGGAGGAGGAAAGACATCTAAAAGTGTTAATTGGGAGTATATCCTTCATTTACTCAATCCAAAGTCTTGGGATGAATAAAGGGGGGCAGAGGGGGGAAGAGTATGTGGAAGGGTTAGGGAGAGCATAGTAGCAGGGTGAGATGAATGCAGGAGAATTTAGTAGGGTTGTGTGGGAGGTCAAGAGGTAGAGTGAGGTTTGGTGAGTTAGATGTGGAGGTGGAGGGAAGAGCTTAGGCAGAGATATTTAGGAGATGAAAGTGGTCGAAGGGATTTGGGATGAGTCAGAGTGAGAATGGAGGATAGTTTGATAGAGACATGAC
The DNA here is from genome assembly GCF_031143425.1 of Pleurodeles waltl. Lineage (NCBI taxonomy): Eukaryota > Metazoa > Chordata > Amphibia > Caudata > Salamandridae > Pleurodeles > Pleurodeles waltl. Next base: position 488,303,722 of record NC_090445.1, on the reverse strand, counting down.
ATAAGAGTGATGAAAAATGAGAGCAGAAATTCATAGATATCTAGTATAACAACCCAAAAAAACCAGGAGCCATGCAATGATCCACAACATGCCAAGCACAGAAACAACATATACACATATATATATATATATATATTTATACACACACACACGAACACACACATATGCACATACAATACATAATTAGAATCACGTGTAAAAAATACTTAGTCAGACAGGTTTAAAAGAGTGTGTGTGTATTTTATTGTTATGACAGTAGCAATACATATTTTCCAAAGAAACTATAAATAAATAGAAATATACATATAATCTGAAAAAATATTTATCCACATAGGCATATGCAGTTCATAGTTGTTTGAAAAAGGTGGTTATGAAGGAAAGAGCCAACTCTTGAGTAGTTTTCTGAAAACTAGAAAGTTATCTGTGGCTCTTATAGTTGGGGGTAATGAATTCCATAGTTTTGCTGCTTGGACGGAGAAGGATGTACCACCTACAGTCTTTTTCTTGTATGGTGGTGTTCTAAGGCGGGGTGCCAGTCTTGAGCGGAGGGTTCTTTGTTGGATGTATTTGATAATTTTCTTTCTGATAAAAAGCGGTCCTGTTCCATGTATAGCTTTGTGGGTGATACAAAGCAGTTTGAAAGTGCATCTTCTGGCAACGGGTAACCAGTGTAGTGCTCTCAAGGCAGGGGAGATGTGGTCTTGCGGCTTTATATGTAGTAGTAGCCTGGCTGCGGAATTCTGGATACGTTGTAGTTTTTTCATAACAGATAGAGATGATCCATGGTAGAGGCTATTGGCATAATCCAGTTTGGATAATACAAGTGAGATAGTAGCTTGCACCTTGTGTGGAAATCCGAGGTGGGGGAAGATGCGTCGTAAAGTCTTTAAGGTGATGAAGCTTGTTCGTGCTAATTTGTCTACTTGAGTATTCATAGTTAGCTTGGAATCCATGGTGATTCCTAGGTTTTTCACTTCCTTGGATAATTGAGGAGGTGGTCCGAGATCTTCAGGCCAGATGCACAGAGGCTCATATCAGCATGTGAGTCGTGGACTTGTTGCACGAAGAACACCAGGTCTGTGTCTTCAGCAGTGTGGCACCCGAGTAGGGTTCCTTTATCCCCTTCGGCCACATGGAATCTTGCTGTTGTCAAGCGATTGTTGCACCACACGGTGATGCCCATCGCACCCCGTACGGGTAGCAGCTTTGTCCCCCATACCTATAGATCCTTGTTTTGCGCAGTAAGAGTGGAGGAGGTGGTTTTATTAGGTCATGTTGTTCTGCTTTTATTACATTCACCGAGGTGCCGGTGTCAATAAGGGCTATCATTTTGACGCCATTGATGTTTACGTCACCCATTGGTGGTGGCCTTCTCTTCTGGTTTGTCCTCCCGGCAAGGGATATGACAAAGATATCTTCCTCCTCCTCATCGTTGAACATTTCTGCCTTTGTAGGGGCTACCTCCCTATCCTTCAGAGGCCTTTTTCGCCCAGTGACACTTGGTGGAATGTAGCTGTGGTCCTTTTGTATTGGCTATTATGGGGTTGGGGGTCTCCCACCCTTGTAGACCTTGGCAAAGTGGTTTGCCTTCCTGCAGCGCAAACAGGTCTTTCCTTTAGCAGGACTGACACCAGGTGTCTTGTGCTAAAGCCCACAGTTACTGCAGCAGCGTTCATCGAGTTTTTGGGAATTGGGCGGGTGCATGGGTGTTCACCGCCATTGGATAGCGTCCACCTGTTCTTCCTTCACTGCTGTGACTTTGCGGGACCTGCGGTAGTTGTTGGTCAGCCTATCGCTGCAGCCATGTCTTCAGTGTGGATGTTGGACAGTTCATGCAATCTGGCCAAGATCAAAATATTGTCTAGGGAGTTGCCAGGCTGCCGGAAGATCAATGTTCGAGCGGCACCCTTGGATGATTTGGGCATGAATCTCTTCATGTTGGTTGAGACCCACGCAGGAGCTTGTAAGCTTCCTCAGCCTTGCGTAAAACATGTCTATGGATTATGGCCCTCATTACGACCCTGGCGGTGGGTGATAAAGTGGCGGTGATATCTCCAACAGGCTGGCGGTGAGTACCACCAAATTATGACCATGGCGGTGATATCTCCGATAGACAGGTAATGTACCACACCGACTGCCAGGGCGGAAACAACAGTCACCATGGCAGTAGCCACCTACAGCCAGGTGAAAGACAAAGTACTGCCCACCATATTAAGACACATCACGCTGCCACCTTTTCCGGGGCAGTACCAACGCCATCAAAAGCCTGGCAGAGACACATCACAGAAGAGAAAGGACTCACCTTCGGAGACACAGGGAAGAACCACGCCACCATGGAACCTGAACTGCAAGTTTTCCTGATGATCTTCTACGTTATGCTCCACCTGTTACACCAACGCCGGCGAAGACGACAACGGTGAGCACAGCCGCCTAGCACACAAGGGAGGGTGGGAGGAAAAGGAGAGTGACACACACATGCACAACACACACCCGACACACGCACACACCATACATACAACCATATGCATTCCAAAATCAATTTGACCACGAAAATCTGCAGAATAATGCAAAGGCAACAGGAATTGATGAAAATGATTGTAATCAGTCCAACAATAAAATGAACACTCCGATTTACACATTAAACAGATCTGTACACATGTATAAAAAAGGGACGCTGCCCAGTTCATAGTTCGCAGGGCCCACATGGCCACAGGGCAAAGTCCAAGGCCCCACTCCAGTCCTGCCCCAATCTGGAGAGACCACTGCATGGGCATCAGTTGGCAAATAGGCAGTCACCTCAGGGGCTGGAGGGGGGGCACCTCAGCCGGATGCGGAAACAAGCCCACTGGTTCTGGAGGGGGCAACATGCCCTGTGCTTGGTCCTGGGGAGTGCAAGGCCACAGTCTCAGGAGTGGGTGACTTGCCCACTGGTTCTGGAGGGGGCAACATGCCCTGTGCTTGGTCCTGGGGAGTGCAAGGCCACAGTCTCTGGAGTGGGTGACTTGCCCACTGGCTCTGGAGGGGGCAACATGCCCTGTGCTTGGTCCTGGGGAGTGCAAGGCCACAGTCTCAGGAGTGGGTGACTTGCCCACTGGTTCTGGAGGGGGCAACATGCCCTGTGCTTGGTCCTTGGGAGTGCAAGGCGGGGGCAACATGCCCTGTGCTTGGTCCTGGGGAGTGCAAGGACACAGTCTCTGGAGTGGGTGACTTGCCCACTGGTTCTGGAGGGAGCAGGCCACACAGCAGCCCTTGGAGGCTGGACTATATGTAGTCCGCCGGCAGTGACGGCTGCACTGTGGTGGTGGTTGTGGGAGGCTCATGCTCAGCCCCTGCACCCTCCGATGGCTGCACTGTGGTGGTGGTTGTGGGAGGCTCCTGCTCAGCCCCTGCACCCTCCGATGGCTGCACTGTGGTGGTGGTTGAGGGAGGTTCCTGCTCAGCCTCTGCAATCTCTGATGGCTGCACAACCACGGCTGGCGGTTTGGGCTCTGGGACAGCTGCTAGTGGTGTTTGGCTGGCAGCTTCCGCTGGCGTAGATTACATCTCTGCCCTGCTTATGGGTTGGCGGTTCCTTACCCTTCCTGGCACTGGTGGATGGACTCTCCCCCCCTCTGCCTGCTGGTGCAGGCTCCTTCCTCTTCTCTACAGCTGGTGCAGGCTCCTTCCCCTCCTTTGTAGCTGGTGCATGTTCCTTCCCCTTCTTTGCAGCTGGTGCAGGTGCCTTCCCCTTCTTTGCAGCTGGTGCAGGCTCCTTCCATTTCAGTATTGTTGGCCTGGAATCCTTTCCACCACTAGTAGGTGGTGCTACCACTGGGCCCATGGAATGTTTGGCTGAGGTGCTTGGCTGGGTCCTTGCTACCCTGCCCATACGTGCAGGACAGGGGGGTTGAAGGGTAGGGAAGAGGTCAATCTGGGAATCGAAAAGCTTTTTAGGGACGTTGGGGCAGGAAGAGGGAGGAGTAATGGGAGTGGAGGATGAGGGAGTGGTTGTTGGATGTGTTTGTCTGCTGGATTTGGGTGCATGGGCTGTATGCTGTTGTGAGGTGGATGGCTGTTGGGTGTCTGAGTGCTTGCGTTTTTGTACTTTAGGTGGGGGGACAGACACGGTGGAAGAGGACACATAGGATGTGTGCATGGATGTTGTGGAGGTGTCTGCCAGTGAGGTGTGTGTTCTGCTTGGTGTGGTGATGATGCTGGTAGTGGATATTGATGTAGTGCATGCAGGTGTGAGTGTGGATGTAACTGGGTGGGAGGTGGAGGACGAGGAGGGGGAGACAGATAATATAGTGGATGTTGTTGTGGTGTTTGTGTGAGTACCTGTGGGATGAAGTGTGGTGCTTGTGTTTGTGTGTGACACTCTTGGGTGTTGTCTTGTGTGCATGCTTGTCTGGCTGTGTGCTTGGGATGGATTGGGGTTGAGGAGAACGGGACTGGGAAGTGGAAGTTGGAGGGGGGACGGTTGAAACAGGGACAATGGCTGCCATCAGAGAGGAGGGCAGAGCCTGAATTGATCTCTGTTGGGCCGCCAATCCAGCGTGAATGCCTTCCAGGAACGCATTAGATTGCTGCATCTGGGCTGCCAGTCCCTGGATGGCATTCACAATGGTTGTGCGCCCTACAGAGATGGATCTCAGGAGGTCAATAGCCACCTCACTCAGGGCAGCAGGGCTCACTGGGCAGGGCCTGAGGTGCCTGGGGTGAAGGAGATGCCCACCCTCCTGGGTGAATGGGCACGGGCAACTCGCTGAGGGGCTACTGGGAGGCCGGTGCTGGTACGGGGGATGGCGGCTGTACCTGCAGCTGGGGTGATCACAGAGGTGTCCTCCACCACCAGGGAGCTCCCATTGGAGGAGGTATCAGAGTCTGTATTGTCCCCCTCCAGTCTCCGCCGTGGTGCTTCCCTCGCCCTCCATCCCACTGGTGCCCTCAGCATCGGTGGACTCTGCATCCAGGGTCCTGTGGGATGCAGCTTCCTCTGTCGCTGGTGCCTCTGCTCCTCCGTCAGATGATGTTAATGCACATAAGGACAGGATGACAAAACAAGAAAGGGGAGGAGAGAGACAAAGGATACACTGGGTCAATGACTGCACCAACACCACCATTGGCGTACACAGCACCCTCACACAGAGGGAACAGGCCTACGCACTATGCATGGCACTACCAGTGAAATAGCTACTCAACAAGGAATGAGGAGGGGTACACACCGCCAACTGCAGCACACCTGGGATCCACGCAGCCCTGACCTGTAGTGAATATCAACAAGCTAGGTAAGCAGTATTTCACAATCAAACCCTTAGCCACCAGGGACCTATGCTGCTATGTCTGTCCTGGCCTAGGGGCACGCATTGACACACAACTACCACCCGGATATCACCCCTCCAGCCACGAGTTTCAATGATAGCCCCTATACTCACCCCTTGTGGCTGCTGTGATGCCCTCAAGCTCCCATCCAGCTCAGGGTAGGCCACTGCCATTATGAGGGCCATCAGGGGGTCAGGGTCCGACGGGCACCCCTTCCTTGTTGGGAGGTCATCCCCAGCTGGGCCTCCGTGGTCTTTCGTGCCCAGCGTCTCAGGTCCTCCCACCATTTGCGACGGTGGGTGCTCCGCCTGCCATAGACCCCCAGGGTCCGCAGAGGACAGGCGGACACCATTTCAGGGGGGAAGAACAGGCCTATGGATTAATGCTGCGTCACAGGATAAATAGGCACTTACTTCACAAATTACACTGTACCATTACATGTTTGCACATTGTAGACTGCTGTTGTGGCTCCATTGTTCAGTTTGTGACAGTCTGCTTACCCTTTTGTCTCTTAGATACCTACTACTGCGGATGAATAGGAGATGGAGACATACCCCCATGTACAGACCCCTGGTGGACTTGGCTACACTGGAGGACAGGCACATAATACTCACCTATAGACTGGACAGGGCCACAATCATAAAGCTGTGTGCCCAATTTGAGCCTGACCTGATTTCTGCTATCTGTCACCCCACTGGGACCCCCCCTCTTGTGCAAGTGCTATCAGTTCTCCATTTCCTGGCAACTGTTTTTTTCCAAGTGACAGTGGGCTTGGCAGCAGGAATGTCACAGCCAATGTTCTCAAATGTACTAACAAGAGGGTTGTCTGCCCTGTGAAAACACATGTGCAGCTACATTGCATTCCCCAGGTTGAGGATTTGGCCACTGTAAAGACCGGATTCTATGCAATGGGACATATCCCCAATATAATTGGTGCAATTGACGGAACACATATTGCATTTGTGCCCCCATGCCAGAATGAACAGGAGTTCAGGAATCGTAAGAGTTTCCACTCCATGAATGTGTAGATGGTGTGCTTGGCGGACCAGTACATCTCTCATGTCAATGCCAAGTATCCAGGATCGGTTGGTGATGCCTTTGACCTGAGGAAGGCATCATCAAATGTGATGGCCCGACTACAGAGGCACAGGGTGTGGCTAATAGGTGAGCCCTGGTTCCCACCCAATATATGTTGGTGTATGCCTATGGTGTGGGTCATACAGGATAGTGTGTGGCTAAATGTTGTCCTTCAAAATTTGGAGGTGACTCTGGTTACCCAAACCTATCATGGCTGCTGACCCCTGTGAGGAATGCCAGGACAAGGGCAGAAGAACGTTATAATGAGGCACATGGGCGAACCAGAAGGATCGTAGAAAGGAACTTTGGCCTCCTGAAGGCCAGATTCCGGTGCCTCAATCAAACAGGTGGATCCCTGTGCTACTCACCCAAGAAGGTCTGCCAGAGGGCCAACTTCAGTGGCAATGCTTGTTGCTAGAAAGTGTAAGTTTGAATTGGATAATAGTATTGCCTACAATTTGTTTTGGTATAAGGACCACTCTTATTTGCACATGGCTGAAATGTTTGATTTGTCTTACGAAGATTAAAACTCAATAAATTAGGTAAACACTTGGCCGCTTGGTGTGAGAGGTTAAGAAACCAAGCTCAGTTTCTCAAGTTCATAAAATCTGAAAATCCTAAGTGCAGTTTTTTTTAACATTATCTAATGGTTTTATATAACACTGTTAATGAAGCAGTATTATAGCTAAGCATGCATAATCTGCATGGAGCACACAAGTAAAGAGTTCTCCAGAGGAGCACTCGGGGAAGGGAGAGTGAAAATTCTAGTGTTTAGATATTGAAGGGTAGGAATGCGAGGAGGGGAAGATAGAGAAAGATAAGATTTGAAGTATATAGTGTACAAAGTATCATGTGAAGAGTAACCAATATCCAGTGTTCAAACAGGGGAAAACCATCAGCATAAACCCCTTTCCTAATATACCCTCTAAGAATAAACCAACCCAGCCTCTATAGTCCTTCAAACAACTATCACAACGTGAATTTATGGATTTGGTTAAAGCAAGCAGACCTTCCAGTTGCCATTCTAACCCTTGCCGACCACACATCTTTAAAAAGATTATTTTATCTACTTCTGCTGCCACACCTGTAAGAAGAATCATCAACAACTCTTTAACTACAGGAACTTTTCCTGAAGACCTGAAAAAGGCATACATATGTCCGTTATTAAAAAAAACAAATCACAGACCAATCTCAAATGGACCTTTCCTGGGCAAACTGATAGAAAGAGCAGCATTCACCCAGATGTCACAATTAATTGAAGACAATTCTTTACTTTCAGACTTCCAAACCGGATTCCACCCAGGAAGAGGCACTGAATCAGCACTCATAGCAATCTGGGATGATCTTAAAAACACAGTCGACCGTAATGGAGTTGCTGCACTACTTCTCTTGGTCCTTTCGGCTGCCTTTGATACGGTTGACCATGACACCCTAATTCAAAGACTCCACGAAGCTGACATGGAAGGGACTGCGCTCGACTGGATTACATCCTACCTTCAAAAAGAACGAATATCATCTATTCTCCCCCCTTCTCGTCCAAACCCTACCTCACAAAAGCAGGGGTCCCCCAATGTTCAATCATCTCACCTTTGCTTTTCAACATCTACATGATATCATTACCAGAACTGATCAACGATTTTCATCTTACATGATACAACTATGCAGATGACACACAAATACTACTTAAATTAGATTGCCCCAAAAACATTGAAAACTCACTAATCTTCAGTTGCCTCAGAGCCGTTGATAGGTGGATGACTTGGAGCCATCTCAAACTAAATGCCTCCAAAACAGAAATACTCATATGTGGTGACTGGAAAAATTACGACCCACTGTACGCCTGGCCTGACGATCTCCGACCACTTCCTCAATTATCCAAGGAAGTTAAAAACCTTGGGATCACCATGGACTCCAAGTTAACAATGAATGCCCAATTGGACAAATTAGCACAAACAAGCTTCATCACCTTGAAGACTCTGCGACGCATCTTCCCCCACCTTGGATTTCCACAAGGTGCAGGCTACTATCTCGCTTGTACTAACCAAACTGGATTATGCCAATGGCCTCAACCATGGATCATCTCTATCTAAATATGAAAAAACTACAATGTATTCAGAATTCTGCTGCCAGGCTACTATTACATGTAAAGCCACAAGCCCACATCTCCCCTGCCTTGAGAGCACTACACTGGTTACCTGTTGCCAGAAGCTGCACCTTCAAGCTGCTTTGTATCATCCACAAAGCTATACATGGAAAAGGACCGCTTTTTATCAGAAACAAAATAACCAAATACATTCAACAAAGAAACCTCCGCTCAAGATTGGCACCCCGCCTTAGAACACCACTGTACAAGAAAAAGACTGTAGGTGGTACATCTTTCTCTGTTCAAGCAGCCAAACTATGGAATTCATTACCCCAATTATAAGATCCACAGATAACTATCTTGTCTTCAGAAGACTACTCAAGAGTTGGCTCTTTCCTTCATAACCACCATATTCAAACAGCTATGGACTGCATATGCCTGTTTTGATACATATTTTTTATCTGATTATGTGTATAGTCTAGATATATATAGTTCTTTAGAAATTAGGTATCGCTACTATGTCATAATAATAAACTACACACATACTCTTTAAACCTGTTTAACTAATGTATATTTACTCACAGTTTAAATATGTATATGAATGTACAAATATGTGTGTATATGTGTATTCATGTGTGTGTTTGTGTGTGTGTGTGTTTGTGTGTGCATATATGTGTATGTTATTCTATGCTAAACATGTTCATAGGTCATTGCATAGCTCCTAGATATGTTGTTATATTAGATACTTATGAATCCCAGCTCTCATTTTATATCACACTGATCAAATATATATATATATATATATATATATATATATATATATATATATATATATATATATATATATGTGTGTATGTTATTCTATGCTTAACATGTTCATAGGTCATTGCATAGCTCCTAGATAAGTTGTTGTATTAGATACTTATGAATCCCTGCTCTCATTTTATTTCACACTGATCAAATGTTTATTATCATAGGTATTTGGCTATTAAAAAATTGAGTAAAGATAAATAAATACATGTTAGAAAAGTACACTTATTAATTAACTTCAAATATTACAAATCTTGAAAGACTGTGTTTATACAATACTACTTTTCTTCTCATATTATACCCGTTATTATATTCCGTGGACATATATTCCCTTACTATGTACTTACATATCTATTTATTTATTACTCTAGACCTACTGTACTAGAGAAAAAATTAAAAAAACTTTAAATAAAATCTATAAAAAAAATCAAATTATAAATAAATCTAAAAACTATAAATTAATAATAATAAATAATAAATGAATTCAATAACAATAAAGATAAAAAATGTGTATGTATATATATATATATATATGAGAAAACAAACTGGTCCTGCTTCTGGCGCGCTCTTTCATGTTGGTGCAGGTGTGAGGAATGGACCATTTCCTCTCATAAATCCAAAAACAAACAGTTGCAAGCAACTTCACCACTGCACTCCAGGAGGAAGTTATTTCTTTTTATTGCAGTCAAGATTAAATCACCATCCTTCACCACCGATGCGTTTCGACCTATAGGTCTTGATCACAGTAAATTAGTCCTAGCTCCATGTCCCCTATTTATAGTGTCTCTCCTATGACCCCTATTAGTGCATTGTGGGACATGTAGTCTATTAAAAATACATTAAATGTTGTGCATTAAAAACCAAGCTCCCCACCACCACAGAACGTGCCCAACGCTACACAAATTGTCTAAATCAATATGTACAAAGAATATCACTATTCACAACAATCATTATGTCCATTTCTATTCTGTTGGAACTATTAACCTTGCTTAATGCAATTACCTCTGTGATTGCTATATATACCTGATAATAGATTGGTGCACTTATCTATTATTGTTTTCATACTTTCTCATATACATCCTAAATTTACCTCATTTTCTCCTTGATATTTATCTATAAATGTCCTCTATCCACACATCCACAGGTAATCTTATCTAATAACTGTTAGCAAGAGCGTTAAAAATCCTCAACCTACAGATGATAATGCAATTCTTCATCCCCATTCAGACCCCACGGGCTTTTGGTTTTGAGCTGTATTATGAAGCGTGACTCCAAACGTCTCAGTTGTAACTCTCTATCACCTCCCCTTTCATTGCTATCTACACTCGCAATACCAAAAAATCTCATGTCTGTCCATTTAGCTCCATCATGAGTCATAAGGTGTTTTGCAATAGCATAGGTCGTATCCTTATTTTGCACGGCTCTAATGTGTTCCAAAATGCTTTTTTTTAAAGGACAAATTGTACTGCCCACATACCGCAGACCACATGTGCATTGAATCACTTATACCACATAATTGGAATTACATGTGATCTTTTTGTTGCTAGTCATCTTGCTACCACCAGAGTCCTCAAATTCCTTCACGTTAATCCCAATGCGGCTTGCTTTGCACTTCTTACAGCAAACCAAAACCATTTGTTGGCTCGAGAGCCAGTTTGACTGTTCTTTGATCTGAAAGTGACTATTAACCAAAAGGTCCTGTAGAGATGGTACTTTTTTTATAGGTAACCATAGGTTTTTCCCCAACCAACTTTCCCACCTCTGGGTCCTTCCTTATAATGTACCAATATTTCCTCAGAATTTTCGAGATTAAATGGCTCTCATTGGTGTATGTCATTACAAATCTGATAGTTGTATCTTCCTGAGGTTTTTTATCATTGTTTTGTTCAATATATTATCTCTGGTTCGAGCTCTTGCTTTTAGTTCCCCAGCTCTAATATCTTTGTATTTGTATTTTCTTTGAAGAAATCTCTGTCTCGTTTCAGTGAATTTTTGTTCCATCTCACTTTCCATGGAACAGTTACGTTTTATTCTGACAAATTCTCCATAAAGTATACTCTTTTTCAATGACAGTGGATGGACGCTCTCTCCATGCAAGATGCTGTTAGTCGACGTTTCCTTCTGAAATAGAGTTGTCTGAATCCGATTGTTCTCTACATATACCATCACATCCAAAAACTGGACCTGTTCTTTACTTATATTATATGTGAATTGGAGGCCCATATCATTTTGATTTAGTTTTACAAAGTATTGCAGGAATTCATTTTCTGTCCCATTCCAAATGATGAAAAGATCATCTATAAATCTTAACCAGATCACAGCTTTCTCCGCTAGTTTCTCATTCTCACCCCCCCAGGCTATCTGTTTCTCCCACCAGCCCATGGTCAAGTTGGCGTAACTCGGTGAGAAGGAAACGCCCATTGCTGTCCCGCAGATTTGGGCAAAGATTTGATGATTGAATAGGAATATATTATTGTTCAGACACAATTCTATCATCTTTAACAGCATTTGAGAGTGTTTTAACAGACTGATGGCACGTTGTTGTAAAAAGTATTGTACTGCTTTCAATCCAATCTCGTGGTCAATAGATGTATAGAGAGATACCACGTCAATAGTGACCAATTTATAGCCTTCATCACATCCAATGGCAGCAAGAATCCTCAGGAAATCACATGTATCCTTAATATAAGGACTCACATTTTGTACTAACGGTGCCAGAAAGTAATCCACATAAGTAGAAATATTTTCATACAGTGCTCCACAACTCGAGACAATTGGACGCCCTGTTTTTTTTTTAAGCTCTTGTGTATCTTCGGGAGGAAGTATATTGTAGGAAGTGTCGGATTTACATTTCTAAGGAATGTTTTTTCATCATCATTTAACAAACCAGCCTCATATCACGAGTCCAGATATCTATTCAACTCAAAGATCAAATCATTTATGGGATTTCTTTTCAGTTTCAGATAGTGATTTTTATCATTTAATTGATGGTATGCCTCCTGCATGTACTGCTGCTTTTCCATAATCACTATGTTCCCACCTTTGTCTGCTGGTTTGACTTCCAAGTTGTTATTCTCCATAAGTGCCTTCAGTGCCTGCCGTTCTCGTATAGTGATATTTTCACTTTTCTTATTCTTGATCTTAACCATCTTATCAAGATCCTCGATTACCAAATCATGGAATGTATCCATTCTATTACCTGGTGATAAAGCTGGACAGAATTTAGATCTAGGCTTAAAGTCTGTATGACAGTGTTTAGATGTTTCAATCCGCAGCTCCTCCAATATCTGTGTCTCTGTGAGCTGATCGTCTTCAAGATTGTGCATCAAATCAAATGCAGTTTTAATATCCGATTTTTGTTGAATGGTCAGACTGGGGCTATTCACAACCCCATCATTATTGGTCACTTTTTTAGGTGCACTCTTTGCATATTTTTATATATTCCATCAGTTTCTCCACAACAAATAGAGAAGCGCCGAACTCAGGTTAGTAGTGAAGTGAGGCATTTTAATTTAGATCACAGAAGCAAATGTTCTTACACTCCTGACGCGTTTCGGCTGTCGATTACAGCCTTAATCATAGGTCCTTCTGTTTGAAAATAGCCATGTGATATGACCTCTCCTTTATATTGCGGCTTTAAAGGCACAGAGTCACTTTAGTTTTTAAATGCAATACACAGTTTCAAGATTTCAATGCATGGTGTCGTTATTTTTTGCTGAGTCAAATATATATATAAAATATTGTATTTTTACTCTCTTGTAAGCTTTACTTTGTCTACCCATCACCACATGTCATGTCTCTATCAATCTATCCCCCATTCCCACTCTGACTCATCCCAAATCCATTCTACTACTTTCATCTCCTAAATAACCCTGCCTAAGCTCTTCCCTCCTCTTCCACATCTAACTCACCCAAACCTCACTTTACTACCATGATCTCCCAAACAACCCAACTAAATTCTCCCTCATTTATCTCACCAATTTAACTCATCCAAAACCCCTTCTGCTACTATGATCTCCCTAACCCTTTCCACAGACTCTTCCCTCCTCCATCCCTCCTTTACTCATCCCAAGCCTAAATCCTATTACCATTAACTCCCAATTAACACTTATGGATTCTTCCCTCCTCCACCCCTCCATTACTCCAGTCAATCCAACTAACCAACTCACATATCCGCAGCTCAAATGAACCCAAAATAATACTAAAACTGTACTCATATTTCCTTTACTAATCCACCACTAATTCCTTTTGGGTTCCAGAGTAGCATGCTACTCACTGAAAAGCGCTTTGACGCCTCATCAGGGGTAGTAAGCACTATATAAATATTATTACAGTACAATACAATATAATAGTAGTTGCATGCTGCATGTTGCACAACCTGGCCCTAAGACGACATGTGCCTTTTCTGCAAGAGGAGGAGACTGGAGATGCCCCTGTGGCAGCAGTGAACCCTGTGGACAGTGAGGATGAGGAGGCAGAGGATGAGGATGTGGGCAACAGAACATCTGTGATACGTCAGTACTTCCAATGACACACAGGTGAGACAGTTCAACTTTACATTTCTATGACTTTGGTTGTATTCTGCGTGGCATTGGCAGGCTGGCATTTCCCACTTCTTTGCCCACTTACTGTTACCTCTGGATATTCATTTTCCAGATATTACTGACAAATTCTCCTGGTCTGATCACAACATCCAACTACAGGTCATTAAATCTATGCTCCTTCTATGTACACTTTATTTGCAATGGTTGTAACTGTTTCAATCCTCAATGTACTTTAAATACATGAAATACTCGTAGTCAATTTTTATCCAAGGGTGTTTATTGTAGTGCTAATATATAGAGGGGAAAGTGCAATGGGATGGGGTGATGATGGAGGAAAGTCCAGGGTATTGTTCCAGTCTGTTTGTAGCACAGGTGCATTGTCCATAGGGACATAGGAAGGGGAGCAATGGCAGTTCAAGGTGAACAGGGTGACTGAGTGGGACAAAAGGGGGACAATCAGGAGAGTCTCATTTCCTGGTGGTGGTCTTGGCAAGTGTCTCTGGCTTCTGTCTGGTTCGCAGGGAACGTTTGCGGGTTGGTTCACCTTCTGCAGGGGGAGGGGTGCTAGTGGCCTGTTGGTCCTGTGGCGAGGCCTCCTGGCCACTAGCGGCAGCAGAAGTGGAGGACTGTTCAGATGACTGGCTAGTGGTAGAGGCCCGCTGGTGTGACACTGCCTCCCTCATAATGTTGGTCATGTCCGCCAGCACCCCTACTATGGAGATCAGGGTGTTTTTGATGGCCTGCAAGTCCTCCCTGATCCCCTGATACTGTCCCTCTTGCAGCCGCCTGTTCTCCTACACGTTAAGAGACGATCTGGCCCATCGTCTCCTGGGAATGTTGATAGACTCCCAGGATCTCGGAGAGTGCCTCCTGGAGAGTCGTTCCCTGGTCCTGTCCTCCCCCTGGCACACAGCAGTCCTCCCTGTGTTCCTGTTGGCCTGTGCCTCTGTCCCCTGAACGGTGTGCCCACTGCCACTTACCACAGGTCTCTGATTGTCTTGTGTGCGAGGTGTGGCATGGGGCCCCTGTACAGGTGGGCACACTACTGATTGATGTGTCTGGGGACGCTGGGTGGGTGCTGTGGTGTTGGTTCCTGATAGGAGAGGCTCTGTGGTGGTCTGTGACTGGGCTTGGGTGACCGACTGTCCAGTGGTCCCCGATGGGCCAGGTAGATCGTCCAGATCCTGAAGTCCAGAGTTACTGTCATCACTGTGGGCCTCTTCTGATGGGGAACTGGATAGTGATGGCACCTCATCTCCAGTGACATTGGCTGGGGTACCTGTGGGGATGTAAATGATGTAGAATGTTTTACGTGTATGACATTTATACATCCCTGGCTTCCCCTCTATGGTTGGTGTTGTCCTGCCAGCTTTTGCCTGTATATGTTGGTGTATGGTGGGATTGTTAGTTTCCCCAAGCTGTGCATGCTTTAGTGATGAGTGTTCATGCAGGGCTGTGAGGGGTGTCCATTCATTGGTACAGCATGCAGGGCTTGGCATTGGGATGAGTGAGATATGATAGTGGGGTGTGTGGGATGTAGTGGAGTGATGGTAGTGAGAGTGAGTGTGAGGGTATGTGATGTCATGCAGGTATGGGGGCTGATAATTGTTGAAAGTTGACTTATCAGAGTCCAGTCCTCCTCCAACTCCGTCCAGACCCTCAGGATGCAGTATTGTCAAGACATGCTCCTCCCATGCTGTGAGTTGTGGGGGAGGAGGTGGGGTTCCACCACCAGTCCTCTGTATAGTGAGCTGGTGTCTTGCTGCTGTGGAACGTACATTCCCCTGTTGGTTGTTCCACCTCGTACTGATGTCGTCCCTTGTTCTGGGGTGCTGTCCCACAGCGTTGACCCTTTCCACGATTCTCCGCCATAGCTCCATCTTCCTTGCTATTGATATCTGCTGCACCTGTGCCCCAAATAGCTGTGGCTCTACCTTGACAATTTCCTCCACCATGACCCTTAACTCCTACTCATTGAAACAGGGGTGACTTTTTGGTGCCATGGGTGTTATGTGATGTGTGTTTGTGAGGTGTGTTGAGTAATATGTTGGGGTGTGTGATGTGGAGTGCGTGAGGTGTGTATGGGTGTGAGTGGTGTGTGGGTCTATTTGTCGCAGTAGTCTTTGTGTCAATCTCGTGCAAATGATTTGTATTCATAAAGGGTTGTGGGTACTGTGGGTGTGTGTTTTATAGTGGTGTGGGTGTGTGGTTGTGCTGTGTGTATGTGAGTCAGGTGTGTGTTGTTTAAAGTGTCCAATGTGTTGTTGATTTATCTGTGGGTGTCCATTCTGTGCGCGGCGGTATGTACCGCCAATGGTTTACCACTGTTGAATGTCCACCGTGGTGATTCGTGGGTCATATTGTGACTGACATTGTTCTGTTGGTGTAACGGTGTGGGTTTTGAGACAGCCAGTTCATCACTGACCTTTGGTCTGGCGGATTTGTGTATGTGGCTGTATTCTGTCAGATTGGTGTGTGTGTGTCATAATATGGTGAATGGATATCCGCCACCGTGGCAGTAAGTTGGCAGCCGTCAGCGTGGCGGGTAAGTGGGATTTACCATCAGTGTCATAATGAGGGCCTATGTGTCCATCTGTTTTGCCTGTTGCAACTTGAACCGTTCATAATCCGGGTCGAGTTGTGGATCAAAGTACCTGTTGGGTGCCGCTACCACAGCGTCAAAGTCTTCATCTCCCCCAGTGTTAGGCAGCATCTCAAAAGGTTCGTAGAGCTTATAGCCCCCAAAGTGCATCATCAGAGATCTCTGGACAGCGCCATCCTCCTCCCTAATGGCGCAGAAGTAGTGTTGCAGCAGGATCTGATATCTGGCAGAATGGTGGTAACAGTGTCACCAATGTGTGTGATCCTGGGGTGTGCACCTGTAGTGGCTGGTCGTGCTACTAAGACGCGCTCATTGTTCCCTCTTGGGGTGATTGTGAAAGTCTCTATGGGGTGTGATAAGTGCTGCCCATGTGCCCTGCTGAAGTCTTGGGTGTGGTCTCCTGTGGGCCAATTTGCATGTGATATTCTTGATGCCACAAGAGGAAAGCAAAAAGGGGGGCTCACCTTCGTTCGTTATTATCGTCAGCACCTCACATGAAAAGGGCCTTTGCCATATGTAAGCCACTTGAGCGCTGGATTCCCTTGAGGTGTAAAAGCCTCTCCCACTCCCGGCACCACGTAGGTGGGGCTTCACTCGCCCGACGCAGACCATGGTAGCCTGAAGTGGTCTGGTGCTGTAATTCTCCAGGCTCAGGCCGGTGTGTGGCATCGGCGGTAGGCAGCCCTGCTCATTGGTTGCAAGGTGCTGGTGCTAACAGAGCGGCACGGCGCTCTGACGCTGGGAGTCCCGCTGTGACCGTGGGTTGTTCCGCTCGAGGTTGCCGGCTGGGTTTCCCAATGTAATGGGCGATTGCTGGTGCTGCAGGGTGCTCTACCCTCGTCGCCAATGTAGCAAGGGTCAAAACCCCTGCAGGTTGTTACACTGCAGGGTGCACTGCTGGAGTGGTTAGGCCTTGACGGCGGACACAAAAGACACACACACGTTTACTTTGTTGGAAGATCCAAAGGTCATGTGCAACTTTCCTCCCATTTATTTACAGCCTCGGGGTGATGCTTTTCATGTGGACCTGCAAACAGCAACAAAGTATAATAGAGTCAAGATGGCTCTCTACAGGATGTATGTTGAAAATTAGAGTGACAGATACATGTGAAAACATTGGTTACATGCAGAGGACATAACGTTTGCACAAAGGCATGTGGACATTAGTGCCTTCAAGTTCTACCTAGTAATAATGCCAAGTCTGGGTAGAGAATATTTAATCTTCAAGAAACACTGAGCCCTCATGCACCCAACATTTCTGGTTTATTTCCAGAATACATAAATATATCAATATTCAACTGATGATTTGATTATGAGAGTGAGTGGAGGAGTACTTTTGGAGTATGTCATAGCTTCTTTTGTTATGGCAACAGACCCAGCTCCAGAATTTGGGAACTGAGAGGGCCATGAAGACAAATTGGTAGCCCATAAAAATGAATGGAGTTGTCCAGAGGCTTCCAGGTGTCTGAGGGCTGGGTCTGGACATATTGGATGGTCTTGTACGGGTGTGATCTGCCTACCAAATCTACTTCTGGTTTTCTGTCTACTAGTTTTAGCTGTGTCTTCCTAGTGGTTTAGGTCTATGGGGTTGATCTTTCCTGCCTCACACTCCTTTCAATCAGTCCTGCCCTCCTCTCTCCTCACTTCACCGTGCTGTCCTGCTCACCTCGCCCTCTACTTTCTCCCACCTCACTTTTTCTGTATTCTCATCATCCTACCTTATCCATTTGTTTTGTACTGTGCCCTGCTCTTTCTCTACTTTGCCTTCATATTTCTCTCACCCTCCTACCTTTCCACCTTATCCTGCTCTTTATCTCTTCTGACCTTGCATCCTCTCACTGCTCGTCACATTACTCCCACTCAACTTCACCCTTCTATTTCCACTTCCTCCTTCTCTTTACACATCATGCTTCTCTCTCCACCTCGCCCTTCTCTTTCTACCTCACCCTTCTCTCTCTTCTCTGCCCTCTGTTCTTCGCTCTCCTCTCACTCTTACTCACCCTTCTCTGTCTTTCAAACTCACCTTCTTTTTCTTCCTCCTCTGCGTCCTTGTATCTGTGTTTCACTGGTAGCTCTCCACATTCAAGTGCTTATTTTGTGCTGGTGTTTTCTGGTGCTCAGCATCTGCACTTAGTTCTAAACACCAGGTCAGTTTTTTAGCAGAGTTTATGAATTGTGCATTTAGCTACTTAACAGATTTTTAAAAAATATGATGATAAAACTCTCATGCAGGTAATTCTGTCACTGATGTTCGGCAGCAGTGGGTGAACCTTTTGTTAGTGGCAGCTAGAGTGGACTCCTGTGAAAACACTTGAGACTTGGCACTTTATTTCTTATTTATAAATTAAGCACTGTCACATTCTGAGCAGTGGCATCACCAAGGTCTTGATAACATAGAACATACTCACGAGCACACCTGAGATCTACAAGTACATGGGGCCTTGCGAATCTCAACTAAATAAGAGAGATAATTGGAAGAGCTAACAAAGGCGGCAACCTGAGCAACAAAACCAAATCAGATATCAAATGTGGCCGTGTTTCTACCCATATCTGCCAATTGTGTCAAGAGTCTATCTTCTGAGGTTGGCAACTTGACTTGCAGTTTGGTAGCTAGTTTCTCAACAGTAACAAAGAAGAAACATACAGCTAATATGAGTGCCTCAAAATTGACCTCTCCTAAATAGTACTGGCATGCTTCTTCTTCTTTCTCATTCTCCTGTTTTCCACCAGTCTCTCCCATTCCCATCACTCTCCCTGTCCATCAATCTCCGCTTATTCTTGTCTACCACTACCCTCCAGTCACTTCACACTCCTTCTCTGATCCCTCCCCCATAACCCATCATTTGCCTCCCATGTAACTACCTTCCTTTTTCATTCCACCCTTCACAAGTGTCATCCTCCTCCTTCACCCTTCTGTATTCCTCTTCCTCTACTCACCTCTTATCGCCCGGCAGAGTACATGGGTACCCATTCCACTATTCACATCACTCATTTTGCTCATCAATATCCTGCTCCATCCATCCTCCTTCCACAAACCCCTGTTTCAACCTCCTTCATCCACCACTCACACCGGATGCACCTTTTCTACTTTATGACACACATCACCCACTACACCTCACTAATCAACCCTCTCTCTCATATTTCTTCCCTTCAGAACACTTATTTACTTTTGTTTTATCCAACAGTTCCCTTACATAATTTTGTCTGAACCTTCCTTTTCTTTTTCTTACTATATTTTCTGTCCTCACACTTGCCGCTAATCAACCTCCATCTTTCATCTCTTTACCCCAACACCTTTTCCCCTTATCAATAGTCTAGAATCTTTGATTGTGTTTGTTACCCATTGGAGCCATAGTTTTGAAAATAATTGTGGGTTTTTTAGGACTTTATTATTTTTCATAACCAACTTCATTGAATTTTTGGTATGAAGACAGTGCAAAGTCAGTCCCTCCCCGCCCTTGTTGGCAGTGCTGCTAACTCTGCAACTAGAAATTACATCCATCCACTTGATTATGGGAGAACCGTCTCAAATAAAAAAAACTTCTGACTTCCCTTGTCCCCCTACCAGCTCAAAGTAATCCCACCAGGCTCCCCATATCTTTGCATGTTTGCAGGGGCAACCCCTTGGTCTGTATACTGTCTCCTCCATCTCGCTGCATCAGTCCATTGCCCTCTGCTAGGCAGTGAGTTTGGGCTCCTGGCTTTGGTTCCAGTTATGTGTGGTCTCTTTTTATCTGTAGCATAGCCAGACCTACTAGAGTGCATGGAGCTTGTGCACTGACCTGGGCATGTCTTCCAGAAAGCCAAGGACAGCTATCCCCACTGTTAGTTCAAGGGGTGTTTCGAGAACTGTGGTCCACTGTCTGCTGTATGGCTTAAGGAGTGGACAAGACCAGACCAGGTGAAATAAGACGGCTTTTGGGGCTGCACAGTGGGGGCACACAGGGGAGGGGAGAAGGAGATTGCCAGAGTCGATAAGGTGTTTATTATGTTGTGTAAAGGTAAAAAAATAATAAAAAAAACTTTGTACTTGTATAGCACACTACTCACCCGTTAGGGTCTCAAGGCGCTGTACGCATACTCCTGTGGAACCCCTCCTGGCTTTTCCCTGTGAGGTGCCCACTCCTGGGCAACCTCCAAGGTGAAGCCAGGCATCCCAGCACAGTTGGGGCCATTGTGGAGATTAAGCAAGGTATTGCCCAGAGTGGGACCCATGAATTAGATTAGGCACCAATGCGAGAATTATCAGGTCTGAGGAAAATGAGCCCAAGGCCCGCTGAGGTAGGAATTGAACCCTGGTCCCAGGCCAGATTTCGGCATCAGGGTCGGCTGCTCTAACCATTGAGCCACACTTATCCACAAAAGGTAGTTCAGCTGTATCAAAAATAGTTGGGAGGAGATAGCTAGGACACAGGGTCCAATTCTGCATTTCTCTAGGCTGCCTTGCCCAGGGGACCAACCTATTCCTCCCATTTCTTTTGAGGTGAGAGAATTTGTTGGGTGTGTTACAAATTAAGGATTTATATATTTGGGGTTCCCTCCCTTTCCCAGTGGACCTAGGAGAAGGAGGCCTCCATACGGCTGTACTCAGTGATATCTTGTAGCCCAGTAGAGTGAGTGGCTAATGTGTGTTTAAGTTGGAGATATTTATGAAATTGTATCGTGTATAGCGAGAAGTGTGACTGTTGTTTTTGGAAGAACATCATCATGGAGTCTTTACACACATCGCTGAGGTGAGACATCCCAATCATGAACCATCTGGAGAACACTTGAAGCTGGGCAGCGTGGTGGAGCCACGTGCCTCTCCAAAGTGGGGTCATCAGGATAGGTTTCACCTTCCATTTCATCATTTTGTTAGCCCCTCTGCAGGACCACCTTGGTCAGTGACTGGAGGTCTCATGTGAAACTGTATTGATCTGGGTGGATTAGGTAGGGAGGAACCAGGAGAAGCCAGTGGGTCAGAATCTTCGCAAACAGTTTTAGTTCTGTATTTATTAAATATATTGACTTGTATAAGAAGAAGTGTTCCAGTGCTTTTCCGGGTCTGTGGATCAGTAATATAGTGGCCAGGTCGAGATTGGTAGGGAACACTCCTGGGCCGCTGCTTCTGTGTATAAGCTCAGTAAGGGGGAGCAGTAAATTTCAGAATGTAAGATACAATTCTACCTGGAAACTGTCTGGCTTTGGAGTTTTCCAGGACATCACTAACCTCTTCAAGGTCAGTAGGATACCCAATTTTGTCCTTTGAGAATCCATCAGCTAAGGTAGTGGGATATCAGAAGGAAATGGATTTGCTTGTTTCTCTGGTAGTCTTAAGACATAAATGTACAGTGAGCAGTAATATAGTTAGTAAAAACTTAGACAATGCTTGCCGCTGAGGTCTCTTGGCACCCGGACTCGAAAAGTACTAGAGGTATAATCCTAGATGAGAGGTCCGATGTGGTCAGCCGGTAAGAGAAGTTTACCACACTCGTCTCCATGTTCATATATTTGTTGGGAGTTTGCTCTCTACCACTGAGAAGCCTCGTCGAGGGCTAGTTGGCAGAAAGGTTTTGTCCAATTCTAGTTGATGGCGCATATTGAAGTCTGGGTCAAAAGTGTATTGTCCCTCCAAGCTAATGTTTTGGGTCTTAAGTGTTGTGATCTGCTTATGTTTCTCATGTCCTTCTCTGCAAATGTGACACTTGGCTAGATCTCTGACAGTGACTTTCCCAGCCTCCCACACAGTGCACAAGTGCCTTGAATACATTTAAAGTAGGCTTCCATCTCTGTGGCTAGCAGTTTGCTGGTTTTTTGGTTACTAAGTGTTAAGATGCCATATTGATCTTCTGGCCAGAGCTCCAATGAGGGAGTATGTCTGTGCACATGGTGTGTAAGTAGTCCAGAGCCGGGAGAAGAAAGAGATCAATACTTGAAAGTGTTTACAGCCATGCTGAGATGTAGATGTAATCTCATGTGTGTGAAGGGGACAGGCCATCCATATGTCGCAGAGGCCCAGGGCCCCTTTAAGGTTCCAGCATTTTTTTGTGTGTGTTCTGTGGGTCGATGGTCGCACATTATTGTCCATTGGAGTGTCTGGGACTGTGTTAAAGTCGCAAACCACAACCATGACACCCTGGGGAAGGCATGTCAGTACCGAGCAACAGGCCACTAGGGTACATTTGGGGGCCTATGGAGGGATGTATATATTTAAGAAATTAGGGAGGGTGCTCTTCAGGAGACCCTTGAACCCCACATGTCTACCCAGCTGGTGCAGGTGTGTTTTTGTGATAACTAGCAGGAGGCTCTTTCGAAAGAAGATAGCCACCCACCTTGAACCTTTGGTGAATCCTGAGTGATAAATCCTGTTATAGCCATAGAGGCCCGAGAATGTGCATTGGGTACCCACTAGGTGGGTCTCCTGAAGCATGATGATCACAGATGCATGTCATTTTGTGTACTGAAGCACTGAGGTGCATTTAATCTTATCTAGCAGAGTGTTTTACATTCCATGAGAGAATCGTAGTGGTGGAAAAAGCTGTGAGAGTTGGGGGAAGGGGCTGGGGCTCAGACCTGTGGGTCAAAATCCTCTTGCATAGATAGTGTTGAAGGAGGGTAGCTGTGCTCAATTGAACAGGCTGTTTTAGCAGCATGTGGGGATGGTTGCCTATGCCAAATTAGCGGAAAAAAATACAACATTGTCTATAATGGCAAACAAACTCTTAACTGAAACCTCCCTTCCCCCTCATCCCGCCCCATATTTCCCTCCCAGAAGCATCTGTCAGTCCAAAAAGCCCTCATGAACAACTGCTAAAACAATCTAATTTGGGTGTCTCATGGCCTTTCTGACAGTGCCTGACAATATGTAGTGTGAGCCCTACTTCTGGGTGGTGGCGGCTCTACAAACCCATAGGAGTTGTTAGAAATTGGGTCTCTAGTTGGCAGAAGAATGCACCCTGTCAATGTAGAGACCACAGTCCTAGTCAGGGTAAGTTTGATACACATCCTAAATTAACCTGTGCTCACCCTCTGGTAGCTTGGCACAGAGAAGCCAGGCTTAACTTAGAAGGCAATGTGTAAATTATTTGTGCAACACATCATTAGAGTAACACAGTGAAAGACACCACAAAAGACTTCACGCTAGGTTAGAAAACAGATAACACCTATCTGAGTAAACAAGACCAAAATGACAAAAATCCAATCAGTAGAAGTTGAGATATGAATTTTTAAAGATTAAATTTGAAGACTGTACTCACAAGTCTATGGTGGTAAAAACCGTTACATGAGGTCGCGAGGTACCAGTGCAAATCCAAAATCTAGGCCGACTGCGATGGAAGGTGGAACCCACGCAGGGTCCGCTGAACAGTACCTTTTTGGAGCAATGCGTCTACAGCAAGGACACAATGTGTCAATATTTCAGCCACACTTGGAGAGATGCATCGCTTTTTGAAGTTTTATAGCGGCAGAATCCACTTCTGAGGCCCAGGACTGGAGAGGGCAACACAGGCAAGGATAGGACTCACAGATGACAGAGTGCAGCAGCACCAGGAGAGTTGCAAGCAGTCTTTGATGTCCCTGAAACTGCAGAAGAGCAGGGGGCATGCCAGAAAGTCCTCAGAGACTCTTAGACTCAGGGTCAAGATGGAGAACAAATCCAGTCCTTCTCACTGCAGGACAGAAGCAGCAGGCCAACACAGCAGGGCAAACAGCAAAAGTTGCAGTCCCTCCTACAACACAGCACACTGCAGCAGTAGGCCAACACAGCAATGCAGTTGCACAGTGGCAGTCCCTCCTGGCAGCAAGGCAGTCCTTCTTGCTGGCATACTGTCCTTGATCCTAGTAGAGATCTGATTTAGTGGGGTTTGGGATCCAGTATGTATACTTTGGAGCACTGGTTCTGGAAGGTGAGAGAAACTTCCAGGCCTTCCTTTGGACTCCACAAGGTCCTGCCCGGCCCTGCCCTCCCTGGCTCCAGACACTCTACAGGGAGTTGTGCATTCCTTTGTGTGGGGAGAGGCACAGCCATAATCAGATGTAAGTGAGGCAGTGCTAAGCTCTGCCCAGCCAGTTAATGGGCCATTAAGGCCCATTAAGTTACACCTAAGCTCCCATTGTGTGACTGTCTAGAGGGAATGCGCAAAGCCCAGCTGTCATCTACTCCAGACGTGTAGCTATAAGACAGGTAGAGGTACAGAACAGTTAAAGTAGGAAAATGCAAACTTTCTAAAAGAGGCCTCTTTAGACTTACTATTTAAAATCTGATTTCACCATGAATTGTGATTTTAAATTGTCCAGGGACACCAAACTCCACATTATTTGGAAATGACACTTAAAAGTTGTTTTAAGGTAATCCCAATGTTATCCTAAGGGAGGGATAGGCCTTGCAATCATAAAAAACAAATTTAAGAGTTTTTCACTATCTGGATATGTTAAACTTAAAAGTGCATGTCCAACTTTTTAATACACTGCACCCTGCCCTTGGGGCTAACTAGGGACTACCTTAATGTGTTACTTAGATGTAATAAAATGGAAAGTTTGGGCCTGGCAAATAAGTACACTTGCCTGGTCGAAATGGCAGTTTAAAACTGCAAACACAGGCTCTGCAGTGGCAGGCTTCAGACATGTTTGAAGGGCTACTGTAGTGGGTGGCACAATCAGTGCTGCAGGCCCACTAGTAGCATTTAATTTACAGGCCCTAGGCACATATAGTGCACTTTACCAGGGACTTTCAAGTAAATTAAATATGCCAATTGTGGAGAAGCCAATGTTACCATGTTTAGAGTACAGAGCACCTGCACTTTAGCACTGGTCTGCATTGGTACAGTGCCCAGAATCCTACAAGTCAGCAAAAATGAGTCAGAAAAAGAAGAGGAATAAGGCAAAAAGTTAGCGAATGACCTACAGGGGTTTATGAAGCAGTGCTGTTGTTTTTCAGCTGTCCATCTAAGCCTCCTCATAGGCCAACCATGGAAGGTTGTCCTGGCTGTGGCCTGGTGTGATTGGGCCTGTGGCACATTGCCTATTTGCCTCCGCCTGAGAAAAGTGCACCCTGCAATAGTATCATGTGACTGGGGTGAGGTGACTGATCTTTGCACTTCCTTGTCACTCCCTTCCTGAGGATGCATTGGGATTTCTCTTGAACCCCAGGAGGATCTGGCATACTCATCCTCTCTTAGTCCATGGTGTGCCCCCATGGGATGTGGACCCAGGAAGGAAGACCGATTTTTCACTTTCCCCCGGGTGGACAACCGGCGTCCTGACACAACAGACCACCAAAGAGCAGTGGGCACTGTCAGGGCTGTGTATGCAGCTACTGGGCCAGGCCAAACAGCCGGAACGTGATGTCTCCTCCACTGTGCTCCGATGCCGGGCTGGGCCAGAGCCACAGAATATATTCCTCTCCCAGCCTTGGGACACACGTCGCACTCTGCCTTCACCATGGGGTGGGCCTGGAGCTTTCAGGTGCGGCCTGCAGTGAGCGCAGCAGCCCTCTTCTGAAAGGAGGTCGTTCGGAGCATCTGGGCATCTCCTTCAGAAGAGGCAAAACTCAGAAGGGGCAACTGGCAGCTCCAGGAGTCCCCGGTAGCCAGATCAGCAGATGACAAGACATTCGGGGCTCGAGGATGTGTTTTTTCAAGACTTTAAATTAAGTGACACCCCCATCCTCACATCTGTGAGTTGATCTATAACTGATATTATTAGTGGTTATGCATTTTGCTTTTCGAAATGCCCCAAACATCACATTTATTTAAAGCTTAAATAAGTTTGCTGTTTATCCAGATTGTGGACACCTACAAATGCAGAATTCTTATATTGATGAAAAATGTAAGTGAAATTTGATAAACAAAATTATACCAAAATGGCAAAAATCCAATAAGGAGAACCAAAGGTATATGTTTTTAAAGTTTTAGGTGAAAATAGCACCAAAAACAGAAAGCGCCAATGGTAGTCAATGCTCATGGTAGCCTGGGACACAGGTGTGATTTGAAGCCAATATCGATGGAGCCTGGGTTGGATACACCAAGTGGGTTGTTCCTGGTGAAAGTCTGGAAGCAAAAAGTTCTAAATAGTTAAAAGTTTTAAATCGTTTCTAGGCCCCACTTCAGAAAGGGACTTTGTCACTTTTGTGGATGAAAAATCCTCTCCATATGGGCGTTGCTGAAACTGTAGCTGCTGCCTTGGAATCAAATCCTGGATACCTGAAACAGGCTGGTCCTGCAGACTCTCTGAAGCTTTTGAAATTTCTTGCTGAAAGTTTTTTAAGTGCCAACTCAGAATGAGAATTTGTTGTTTTTTCAGAGGTACAGAGATCTTTGTGTGGTTTTGAAGCTGAAATTTAATCTGATGCAGTGGAAGTGCTGGGTCTGGTACTTTCCTTGGAGAGTCTTACTGAAGCACTCAAGAAAAAGTTTTCAAAAGTGTCCAAACTCTTCTGGTGCTAGAACAACCATAGGATTACAGTTCTAAGGCCCCCAGTACCTCAGGGGAAGGCACTTGCAGACTATCAGGGGACTGTCAAGCAGAGACCACCTGCGAAGTCCAGTCCAGGTCCAAGTGCCACTAGTCAGCTGGGCACTTCAAGGAAAATTACTTTTGCAGTTTGTCCCTGTAGCTAAAGAGAATGCCAGAGAACTTACCTTTGGAGTCCATCTCTTTGGCCCTAATTACGGGTAAAATGATGCGGCTAGAGAATCACATAATTCCAGTGGCCCTGACCATAATCTATTTATGCCTATTCATATGACAAAATAAGTGCATTTGTTGGGAGAGAATAAATGTAATGCACTGGTGCCCCAAAATGTTCTTTAAGTTTCCTCTAATTACATTGGCGGTCTCCACTTTCTGTGAGCAGTGATTGAGAGCAGCCAGGACAGCGGCAGTACCTGTTGCCAGTGCTGCCATGGAAATGTTGCCAGTGATTTTCTTTGTATAATAGCACTTGCACTGCTCCTTCCCCTTCTGTATCTGTGGTGAAATTTGACACGTTTTTTTCACATAAGAAGAACCAAAACCTTTCCATTGTCCATGTTTTTTGCTTTATATAGGGCAATACGCAAGTTGACTTCAAATATGGGATTCTCTATCTGAAGAATATTTCAAGGATATGCCACATATGCCACATAATCCATCATGCACATTTTGCAGATTTTAACAAAAAAGGTTTCTAGTTAAAGCTTAGTAAAAACATAGCAACAGATGTTGCTGCACAGTGGAAGGCCCCCCACAAAGATTGTGTAGTTTCCTTTCAGTTGCATAATGCTTTATTTTGGTGTTAAAATGTGTGCTGTATTTTGATATCAATTATGTTTAACTTTGGCCAAGACTGTGTACAAATGTAAAGATAATGAAGTAATACTATCACAAAATATGTTGCATTATACCACATAATTTGTCTTTTTTTGCTGCATAATTCAGTCAACCCTGCAGTGAAATTTGTTTTTCCTCGGCAGCATAATTCCAGTGGCACTGGCTTTAAATTAGGAATAGCCCTACAGCAGAAAGAAAATAAAACAAACCACTACTAAGATATTTATCCTATTTGTATGCACATTTTCATTTACTTTTCTTGCAATAGTAAAATTCTTCACACTGTTTCGCCCATAAATCTGTTTCTATCTCCTAATTACTGTGTGACAGGAGCTTGTGGTCTCGATATAGTGAGGGTGTTTCAGGTACCACTTCTGTTTGCACTTCACAGCGATAGCAACCATATCCGTGACTTCACCCGTTTCCAGGTATTTAAATTTAAAGTAGCCCAAAGCATTGGTGTTATGCATGAAAGT
The DNA here is from genome assembly GCF_031143425.1 of Pleurodeles waltl. Classification (NCBI taxonomy): domain Eukaryota; kingdom Metazoa; phylum Chordata; class Amphibia; order Caudata; family Salamandridae; genus Pleurodeles; species Pleurodeles waltl. The sequence goes on along the minus strand of NC_090445.1, from coordinate 488,275,543 downwards.
TACACAATAAGGCTACATGACCGTGTGATTTCTTTTCATTATGAAAAAGAAAAGTTACCATTCTGCTTCTGAATGGGCCGCGGGTGAGTCACGCAGATGTCTTTGCAGGGCCTAGCCAACTTGGTCCATCCTCTAGGACCGGGTCTGCCTGGCAGTAATATTCTTTCTCCCCGCCCTTCAGATTCCTGTTTCCTTAATCCATCACACAAGTACCGTAAATGTTGGCAGTCGTATGTCAGGGGCAAACCACTCTAGTATAGTTCCTTTTTCCTCTTGGTACAACCTGTGATATAAGTAGGAGAGGCTTGTTCAGTGCCTGCTACGATGGGCCCTTCAGAGTTGTGTGCTGAAAATGTGACTACTCACTCTTCTTTAACTCCGTTGGTAAAATGTCCAGGAAGACAATGCATAAGCAAATCTTAGGAGAAAAGAAAAACACCCACCCACAATAACCCTGGGCTAACTTCACCCTGAGGATTGATTATTGTACTGCTGGGGTATCTTGGTATTCGGTGGGCATTCAGGAATCACAGTTTCTGTAGATTCCATAGCTGCCACCTATCCTATGCCCTCAGTAACTAATCGGACACGGTTATGTGGATGGAATAATTGGTCAATGCCATGATGGTATTGGAAATCAAGGGACGTTACCTAATTTTCTTAAACCTTGGAATTTTGTTTAATCAATGCCTGTGGAAACTACCACTCTTAGCCATAATTAAAGGCACCTGGAGGTGCAAGGATGAAACGTCACCTGTTTCTGGGTCACCACCCAATTCAGGAGAATGTAGGCTACCTATTGGAAGGGTGTCCTGACTATACATGGATGCTCCAACATGCTGTCCACTTACTTTTCAATTTCAGAGTTTCTGTAAACTGGTACAGAAAATTCTGTTGAGTTTGGGAAGTAAGCTTATAAACTCATAAAGCAATGTATCCAATAGGAGGTATAAACGTGACAAACACAACAACCTACTTGACCCATCCCAATTCGGCTTTCAAATGAATCACAGCATCGAAGACCGCCCTGATCGCAGCAACAGATGACATCAGACGCCTCCTGGACCTTGTGGTAACTGCGGCCCTCATGCTCCTTGACCTGTATGCAGTTTTTGAAACCATCTCCCATCACACCCTGATCACTAGACTCCACACCATCGGTATCTGAGACAACACGCTCAACTGAATCTCATCATTCCTCACTGGGCAAAAACAGAGGGTCCTCCTCCCACCCTTAATCTCTGACCCCAAAGACACCATCTGCAGCATTCTGCAGGGCTTCTCCCTCAGCTCCATCCTCTTTAATACCTACATAATGCCGACAGCCAACATTGCCCGTGCCCACGCACTCAACATCATCTCATACGCCGACACCCAACTCGTCCTCTCCCTTGCAGACAACGCCACCCCCACATGTACCAACTTCCAAAACACCATGACAAACATTGCCACATGGATGAAGTCCAGCTGCTTGAAGCTAAACTCAGACAAAACAGAGATCCTCTTACTCAGAAACAAACACACCTCCTGGTATGACACTTGGTGGCCCACCACCCTCGGCCCTCCGCCTGCACCCACCAACCATGCACGCAACCTTGGGATCATCGTAGACACCCACCTGTCCATGAAGCTACAGATCAACGCTGTTTCCTCGGCATGCTTCAACATCCTTTGCATGCTCCGCAAGATCTTCTGTTGGCTACCCATCTTTACCAAAAAAACTGTTGCCCAGGCCCTCATCTTCAGCCACCTCGACTACGACAAAGCACTCTATGTTGGAACCACCAAACAGCTCCTAAACTACCTTCATACCATTGAGAAGGCTGCAGCAAGACTCGTCCTTGACCTCCCCAGAAGGACCACCATCACTCCCCACCTCACCTCCCTCCACTGCCTCCCCATACAGCAAAGATACCTCTCTAGCTCCTGATGCATGGCTACAAGGCCCTCCCTGACTCCGGACCCATTTACATGAAACTGCCTCACGTTCCACACACGTTCCACACATGTTCCACACATCCCCTGCACCTGTCACATACGTTTCGGAGTACGCTTTTTCTCCCACCTCACGGCCAAGTCCTGGAACAATCTCCCCCTTCACCTTTGCACTTCCTTTGCACTAAAGAACTTCAGAGAACAGCTCAAGACCTGGATTTTCGACCATCGCCAGTTGGACAAGCCCCACAGAACCAAACCAGCACCTGGAGACCCCCCCAGGTGACAAGCGTGCGCTGTACAAGAACTTCCTGATTGACTGATTGATTTCACACAGTACCATTATTCACACAAGAATAAGCACATTGAAAAATATTGTAAACAATGTTTCAAACAAGAAAATGCCGCAAGTGGACCACATTGATGAAGTGATTGTTCTTTAATCACCCGAGCAGCAAAAACATGCAGCTTCTGCTCCCACTAAAAACCAGTGATATTATTTTTGGTTGGTTAAGGAGGAACACCTATAAACAACACCCATTCAGCTGCTCCTATGGCTCACCTTTGCTTCCATGCATTGCTAAACTGCACAACTGGCCCTCATTTGATGAATGCCTTACTGTTCAGTAACTCTCTGGAGTGGCGTGCACCTGCTGTTTGAAAAAGAAACATGTTGGCTGCTTCTGAAAAAAACCTATTTGGGTCCGAGTGGACGGAATATTTGCAGACTTGTTTTAACATTATTCACAAAAAATCCTTGAAAAATTGTCTTTCTGCAGATCCAGGAATTTATAGAAAATTGACATTTATTTGACACAATCCAAGGGGGCTTTAGAATTGCCATTCGCACAGAATTTGTGGTCCTATCTGTGTTAGATGATTTAGGGCATAGGTTGGAAGTGTGGTGTATTAACTGGAAACCCTTGTCTACAGCTCTCTTATCAACCGCCTACAGGAAGTTTGACCAGGAGGTACAGCAATAAACTGTTTCAATCTTTTCTGTCGAATAGGTCTCAATCAGTAAGCCTGTTCACATTTGACTCTGGAGAGAGGAGCTCAGCTAAGGCATACCACAAAATGTAATTCTGTCGCTATTTTTATAGAATATCTGCAGTAATCTGTTACTTCTTACTGCAGTCAAGCGAAGGGTCATTGTAAGCCTCCTTCCAGAGCATGTGCAGCCTTAAGACAGGATTCTTGTGCATTAACAGAAGCACTCATTTTCGTCAGGTGGTTGATGGTAAAATAATTAAAACTTAAACCTGTCAAAACTAAGATTTTGGTTGTCTACAACTTTCGCATTACTTACGAAAGCGTCGTCTGGCTGAAGTCAATGTGACTATGCCTTTCTCTGACAAAGGCCTCCACCCTCATCCACTCACGCTTACATCACACCAATATTATCTACGAAGCCAAAAAAATGCATTGTATTTGCAATCTTCACTGCCTTTCTGTGCATAAACGAGACTCATTCAAAGTCATGACAGCGGTCCACAAGGCTGTTAATCCGTACTATCTAGGGTTTCTAGCCTCTAAATTCAGTTGGTATTAACATTGGTGTTCTTTACCCTGAGCTAATTTGTCCCTTTTGACAGTCTTAAAGTCTTAAGGGACAAAACATTTTGAAAAGTTACAGTTGAGCTTAATCAATCAATCAAATTTCACTTGATAAAGCATGCAGCTGCTTCAACAGAAGCGCCCTGGCATTCCAGCGGACAGAGTGAGGCAGGTCGAAGTGACAGGGCGAATAAAAAGAGTCCAATAGGTCTTATGCTGCCTTTTGAAGGTTGTCAAAGACTCGACCTGATACAGTTTAGATGGGAGGCTGTTCCGTAGTTTTGCAGTGAAAACAGCGAGAACTTCAAGCATTTTGAGATCCGAAGAAGGTGGCTATTGTTGGATCTTAGTACCCTCTCGAGTGAACGGGGACAGTCTATTCGACAGATGATGCGGGCCTCACTGTGAAAGGGTCTGAAAGTCAGCGTCAGAGATTTGAATTTATTATGCTACTCTACTGGGAACCAGTGCAAGGGTCTCAGATGTAGAGAGATAGGATGGTGCCATGGCACACTCCTGATTAATCTTGCTGCAGCATTCTGGATTCACTGAATTCTGCATATCAGATACATGGGGATGCCATGGTAAAAACTGTTAAAGTAGTCCAGGCGAGAGGTGACTAAAGAATGAATTACTGCCTTCCTTGTCTCTTCAGGAACCAGCTAAATGAACTTCTTTATGATTTTCATCTTCGTAGATCAGACAGACTTGTTTAATTTGCTCAGCACAGAAGAGAGTGGAATCAGAAATGATGCCCACATTTCAAACTGAAGAGGATGGGTTTGGGGGAGCATTGAGTTCAGCAGGCCACCAGAGGGAGGTTGGGGAACCATTTTGATAAAAAAACAAAACTTCTGTTTTATTATAATTTAATTTCAAGCAATTAGCATCCATCCACACACTTTAAAACTGTAAAAAGCTGCCTCCAAGTTATCTTGGAATGAAAAAAGCATTTGAATGTCATTGGCATACAACACTACCTTGGCACCCCAAGATTCGATATGAGAGAAAGGTAAAGATTAAACAAAGAGCGGACTCAAAGCAGAACCCTGTGAGACACCACATACCAATGGCGTAGGAGATGAAAAATACGGGTGTAAAAACACCAGTTGTGATCTGCCATCCAGGAAGATCCTTGCCGTGAATGCAAGGGTTGCTAAGTCTATTCAACAAAATAGAATGTGATACAGTGTTGAACGCTTCCAACAAATCAAGGAGCAACACCGTAACAGGTGCGTTCATGGCCAGATTCTCCCTGGCAAACTCTGCCACCCCCAGAAGAGCTGTTTCCATGCTAAAAGCCTGCCCGATAGCCCAACTGTGAATCGTGGAGAATGGCATTGGCCTCGCAAAAGTGAACAGCTGTTGATAGGCTGATTTCTCCAGAACCTTTTCTGGAGCAGGGAGGAGAGATATGGGCCTATAATTTCTCAAAACACTTGTGTCAGCTTTAGTCTTTTTAGCAACGGCAGAAGAGATGCTTTTTCCAAAATGAGGGAAGAATTCCAGACATTAGCGAGACATTTGATATTTTATTGAGCTGGGGGTTAAGGTGCTGAGTCTTATGTCTGAAAATATGCGAGGATAGACATCATCCGAAAAGTCGGACTTGCACTTTAATAGCTCGTTCAATGAGCATTCTTCAGAGATGGAGGCAACTTCATAGAAGACTGACTTGTGACAGGAAATAACGCAACAATAGTTTTCCACTTCCCCAAATCAACTGAACTAATGACTAAGGCCTTCCAAGGAGACTTAGAAGAGGAAGAGTATGCGTTTTGAATCTTCTCAACAAAAAAGACCAACATCTTTTCGCAGAGTTTGGCTAAGGGAGTGATGGCAGATATTATCCCTCCAGGGAACACACAGGCATTCACTATTTGAAACACTTCCTTAGGTGAATTACGGCCACCTTGATATGATGTGCAAGCTATTAATTCATAACAATACAAGTTTCTTTGTGGAAGCTCCTAAGCAACCCTTTGTAGAGAATCTTAGCATTAGAGTTATACGATTTCCTCCGATTGAACCCTCATTTTTTTGTACAGACTTTTCTCCATTCTTAGAAGTTGGGAAAGCCAGGGGGCAGAAGGCCTCAATCTTTTTGCTACATACTTTTTTAGGGGAGCAAAGCAATCTAACGAGTAAGACATCCAACTATCAAACAGCAAGATGTCAGATTCAACTGCTCCTTGGAAAGGCAGAGGAGAGGAGCTGAGGGACTGAGCCCTTGACTCCCCTGTCAGCTTCTGCCCCTTTCCTTTTCATCTCCTGGATAGGGGCACTCCTACTCTGTACAGAGGAACCATGAAACACAAAAGAAATACAGAAGACCAAATCAACTGTTCCAGGTCATTGACCTTCATGCTAGAGAAATTAATAAAGATGAGTAAGGGCCAGTAACTGTTGGATTGAGTTAAACCAGCCGAAATTTGAATGAGATGAGATGAGTAGGGTCATCAGCATGGACATTAATATCATCCAAAGTGGTCAAATTTTTGTATTGGAGCGAATATTGTGCAATAATGTCAAATAGAGTAGAAAAACCACGGCTAGGAGAGTCAGGAGGTCTGTACAACAACATGCCAAAAAAAGAAAGAGAGGGGGAGAGTTTAAAGCTAAAGGAAAGACCCTCAAAATTTCTGCATTGGCTTAGTGGAGAATTAAGTGCTTCAAATGAGCCTTTGAGGATAATAGCCACTCCCCCACCTGCATTATTCCTACCACAGTTCTCAGCCATTATGCAATATGCTGATGGCATTGCAAAGGTGACGTTAGAGCTGTCATTCAACCATGTTTCAGTAAGGAAAATAAACTCCAAGCAACTAGCAGCCAGAAGGAGGAACATTTCGGATGAATGTTTGGGTAGGGACATGCAGTTGATAAGTGTAGGAAGTTGGCTCTTAATATAATATCTCAAAATGAGATTTATCGTGCAATGAGTCCAGGGGTTCTCTTACTAGTGAACAGGGCCTTTCTCTAGCAATCCCAAGGTGCTCTTCTAGGGGGTAGTGTGGTCTAGCAGCCTTACGCTTATCAGAGAGGAGTGTGAGACATCTGCAATTGCACAGTAAATAAATGAGACACATGACTCAAGAAGGAGATCCATACAAGTGCAATTTCTGGAAAGCTGCAATGTTATCCTATGGAGAGGAAAATAAGTATAGATTCAGGTAGGACAGTGACTTACAGGCCCAATCTCCTGGACTTAAAGTGAGTATTGAGCAAGGGCCAAGGCCACACCAGCAGGTCACACTGGGCAGAACTGGGACAGCAGGGTGCAGAGGTGTAGTATGGCATCGGGTGCTTAAGGTTAGTCAAAGGGGATCAGTCTGCTCGAAGACATGCTGCAGATGAGGACTGGAGATCCAGTTTGGAGGAACCAACAAGGGGGTTCCACTCTTGAGATATCTGGGGATGTGGAGACACTCTGGGTCCTCTCCTCCACAGGCCCGGGGCAATGGTTGCAGAGGTGCTTTGAGGCATCGGGCTTGCTGCACCGGAGTCCAGGTGGGCATGTTCCAGGTGGGCTTTGTCTCTGGAGGGCTGGGGAACCATGCTGGCACTGTTGGTCCACTTCCAGGTGTCTGGTTTTAGGCAGTCCGGAGAACTCACAGTTCTGTGGCTCTTGGGTGTCCTTCTTCTTCATAGATCAGCATGAATCTGCTTTCCTGGTGCCAAAGCCTTCTCTAAATATTGAATATAGGGGCATTTCCGGGAGTGTAGGGTAGTAGCCAATGGGATAATTACCCCTGGGATCACTACCCCCCTATATGACTACTTCGTGTGGGAAGAGGGCATAACCCTGTCCCAGAGTTCCAAAATCTGCCAACAGCAAGACAGCAGATTTATAAAAGTTTTGCCACATTGGGCAGCTCACTTGGGGGTCAGGGGGTGCGATTGACCTGAGGGGTGGGCACACCTCCCTGAATACTAAATTTCCCACCTGTGCAGGTGCCAAATTGGCTCCTGGCAGGGGGGTCGGCATCTCTCTTGTGAGTGAAGCCAGATTTTCATAACAAGGGTGGTGGGACTCTTTGAAGCCCCCTGCCTTGGAATACAGGTTTGCGGATCATCCTGTTGAGTAAGGTGTGTAAGCACGTCTCCCTGAGCAGGCTTGGTTTATGACCGCCCTGACAGCAAAGGCTGTCACCTGTGGGCGGTCATATCTGTGTCTGGTGGTGGCAGACTTGCTAAAACTGGTTAGTCTGCACACGAGTAGATGTAGGTTTTCAGGAGGCACTTCTAAGGTGCCCTCTGGGGTGCATGTATTAGTGAGCCTTTATTAACACAAGATGTTTGATACCAAACATCCCTATATTCAGTGAAGCCGTCATGCAGCTGGAGAACTCGTATTGACCAGTGTCCAGCACATGTACTTAAAATGGCTTCCCTGCTCACTCACTATGTCTAAGAATCGACAAAGGCATAGCAGGGGCATATCTGCTTCTGCAGTTATGTCCTTACATGCAATTAATTGTACTCTGGCTTAGGGCTGTAAAGCCTGCTTGTAGGGGTGGCATGAATATATTTCATGCAGTGTTTAGGGGACCTGGCACACAACTGTGTGCCATGTCGTGTTTTCACATTTAGCTGCACCAAGACACACAGCCTGCAATGTCAGTTTGCACGTGCTAGGTGAGGGGCCCCTGAGGGTGGTACAATACATGCTGCAGCCTCTGGGGACCTCTTTAGTACCCATGACCTAGGTACCAGGGGTACCATTTACTAGGGACTTATAGGGGGGGCAAAGGTATTGCCAATCAGGAAACAATTGTACAATTTTAGGGAAAGAAATCTGGCACTGGGTACTTGGTTAGCAGGAACCCAGTGCATTTTCAAACAAAATTGCATTGAATACCAGGCTAAAAATGGGGGTGACCATGTAAAAAAGGGGCACTTTCCTACACTAAGGCAGGCCTTGTAATCCACAGTTGTTTGCACTGAGATGGTCCCTGTTTTCGATGGTGGTAAAAGAACACCCGCTTCAAGGGAAGACCACCCTTGTTCAAAAATAAGCATCATTATTTAGGACTAGCCCACATACCCCGCAGGAGTAGACACTTGTAAACATTCCAGGAAAAAAAAGTCTTGCTGGGACAGCAAGCGTTGATGTTTAAGGCCAGGAGTGCCTCTCTGGGATATCTGCTGCACTGACTGATGGCAGATTGGGCAGTATGGCTGGGACTGGCCATGGACTAGACATGAAAGGGTGTAGACAAGCTTGCAATTTGGTGTGCTGGTGGCGCACCCACTGCGCGCGTCCTCTGCATAGTCTCCCTTATATGAGAGAGCAGGAGACTAAGAAGCCAAGCTGTTAGAGCACTGAACCCAAGATGGTGGCTCTAAGAGGCACTATAAGAATGAGAAAAAATGGCGCTCCTGTGTTGTACAATGAACAAAGCGATGTGCCACAAACAATGCTTTCCCCTCAGCCTTTTCCCAAGAGTGCCCCAAAAGTGCAAAGGTGCTGGTAACAAGAGTGAAATACAGGAGATCTCAGGTATGATAAAGTGATGTAGATTGTTTTTTAAAGCAATACGGTTACTACAATAAAACAGAACACAAACTAGATATAAAATACAACAACTTTATAAGATGAAGCACTGAGGATCTTAAAAGGAATTAAAAAAAGGTATGAACCAGCAACCTTACTGTCTGCTGCACGTTCATGGCATAGTCTCCCTTATATGGGGGAGCAGGAGACTAACAAGCCAAGCCTCTAGAGCTCTAATCACAAGATGGTGGCTCTAAGCGGCAGTACAAGAGGAAGGAAAAATGGCGCTCAGCTCTTGTACAATGAACAAAGCAATATACCAGTAACAATGCTTCTCCCTAGCTTTTCCCCAAGAGTGCCCCAAAACTGGAAAGGTGCTGGTAACAAGAGAGAAATACAGGAGCTCTCAGGCACAAAAAAGGACGAGATCAGAACAGCTGATTATGATCAGAAAGGTTCATAAAGATTAGTCAAATGGTGCCAAAGTGTTTAGCAAACCAAGAAACGCCTTGTTAATGGAAAAGCAATCCTAACTATAACTACCCAGTGGTGATTGTAACTGGGTAATATATATAATACATATATGTATGTATATAGATAGATAGTTAGATAGATAGATAGATAGTTAGATAGATAGATAGATAGATAGATAGATAGATAGATAGATAGATAGGAAAACAATTTAATATTTGTATACAAAACCAACTTAAACTACACAAACCATAGAAATTGAAACGTTATAGCTATAACAAAGTTATAATTTGCACCCAAGCACAATGTACTATAACTGGCGCACCTCTTTACACAGTGTTGTCAACTTGCTAGCCAGAGTAAGGGCCCGATTTAGATCTTGATGGTATTTCACCCATCTGCTGTGTCAAGTCGACAGTGTTCTGCCCGCCGTATTTAGATGTATTGTGGCGGAGTACTCTCCCTAGCTGTCTGGCTGGGGGGTTCCCACCAACCATATTTAGATGTTACAGTCCTGCAGGCAGTGTACTGGCGGCAGAGGGATCCTTGCACTACACAACACACTACATACACACAATAACCCATTGCCATTCCAACACCACACAGCATGTACATGCCGAAAATACACATTGCCATAAATCCATGACCCAACACGTACACTTCATTGACACTGCACCAACAAACAACACAACCACAACAACCGATACAATTACACACTCAGGTACACAAACACACCCCCACACACACAACTACACACATCACAATAATGACCACCATACAACAACACACCTGAATGTTGCACCCAGCAACACAACACACACCCAGACATACACAACATCCATCCCACATGTGCATACAACACATCACCCAGTCCAGCTCCCTCCACCTCGACCAGTCAATCTAATCTCACATACAAATACACCTACTGACTCACATACACAATTGGACTCACAACATCACAGGTACAGATTCACTTGCAGTGGGCCCGTGGGGATGGGTCATCGGGAATATGGCTCAAGGAAGGGGGTTATGCACCCCTCCCCCTAATAAATGGTTAAACCCAGGGGATGGGGTTCCCAAGGGCTGAAAACAGCTCTGGGATGAGGGCAGCACACTTCCTCCCCAAAGATATATCTAGCCCTGGGGAAATGGGCTGCCTGGGTCCTAAATAGACTGGGGAAGGGCACCCTAATGACATACCTTCCCCATTAAATTGATATAAAATAGCGGATGTCCATTTCTTTCTGCAGTTCCATGGGACTCCCAGGGATTGCTGCAAAATTTGAAGATTGTTTTTCTTATTTTGGTCCAGGGGACCCTATGGGTTACCCCTCATGGGGCCTAGATGGGTAGACATGATGACAAGTGTGATGCCATTGTTATTGTGATACCAGAATTCGTTTGGCAATGAATACTGACACCACAATAACAATTGTGTATGTGTGTGACATATGTACTGTACAGTGTGTCCCCATTAATCTCTGACACAAATATGTTCTCGATATATGCATGTCAGAGCTATTTAAAAAAAATACCTGTGGCATGTATATGTCTGCAAAGGTCCCAAGCTCATGTGCAGTGCCCACACAATGTACATAGTACAAGCAGTATCCTTACCTTAGAGTCCGGCAACGGCAGGGTTGTGTGTCCTCCATGGTCTAGTGGCAGCAGCAATGGCAGGTGATGTCCAGTCGGATTCAGCCCAAACCGAAGCAGAATTGTTGGAAAAGGTAGGTTTTTTGCCCCTCCATTATGCCAACTCAGGTGTGGTCGGACCGTATCAACATCAGGACAGTGCACGCTCTACGGGCGACGTAAATGCAAAAACCCAGTCCTTATGCAAAGGCATATTTCATGCATTCTGTTTCTATGCAGTATGTTAATCTTTTGCATTGCAGAGCTTTTACCTTGAAAAGTCATTAATGCTGTTTGTAATTCATTGTTCATTTGCAAGGCTTGTTTGCAGGACTACAGGGTGTGGTCCTTTATTCTAAGACTTTCTAGAAGCCTTTCTTGCAGCATGGTTGAGCGTGGTTCATGGGTGGGGCTTGGCTCTATTTAAGGGAGCCAGCCCAGCTCTACGTGCTCACTATTCAGAGGTCCCGGTGCAGAGCAGTAGCATTTTCCAGAGCTCCTGTCCCGGAGGCCTATCCAGTCATTTCCAGGCCTGCCCTCGTTTATTTGGTGATCTTCAAGCAGGGCGGAAAGGTGAAGGTGGAGGTCGGGTTAGGCCCCCAACTCTGTTTTCCAGTGACACTCGAGTTTGGCCTAAACTTGAAATCGCTTGTGCGATTGTTTTCATGCGATTGTTTTCATGGCATTTTTATTGTGAATTCCGAATCGGCAACAATGTGCGCGATTCATTCCAGGCATTTACTTCTTGGCATTCAGATCGGCAGTGTGCATGATCATTTCATGACATTTGTATTGTGAATTCCGAATCGGCAACCTTGTGCGCGATTCATTCCAGGCATTTACTTCTTGCCATTCAGATCAGCAGTGTGCACGATCATTTCATGGCATTTGTATCGTGAATTCTGAATCGGCAACAGTGTGCGCCATTCATTCCAGGCATTTATTTCTTGGCATTCCACCAGGATAACCCTATTACCTGAGCTGATGGAGGGTCAAGGGGACCAGCTAGGTCAACCCCTACCCTTTCAAAGGGCACCCCAACCACTGGAAGTGGAATTAAGGGGGACTTTGGAGTGCCACCAGTCTTGCCACTGGCTTGGCAGGTCACACAAGAGCGACAAAACTCTTTAGTGTCCTCTGACATATGAGGCCAGTGAAACAGGGGAACAAGTCTGCCCCAAGTTTTACTTTGGCCCAAATGTCCAGCCAAAGGAATGTCATGTGCCAAGGTAAGAAGAAACTCTGTGTATTGCAAGGGAATGACCAATCTCCTGGCAGCTCCAGGTTTAGGGCCCCTTGACTCTGTGTACAATAGGTTATCTTCCCAATACACCTTATGGCTATCACTGACATCCCCATTCTGCTGTTTGACAGCTTGCTGTCTTGAACCCTCTAGTGTGGGACAGGTCTGCTGTGCCACACTCAGCCCTTCCCTAGCAGGCCCCCCTGCACCCAAAAGCTCCTCAGCAGTGTCTGCTGCCAGCTCATCTGGGTAGGTTCTGCACAGGGAGAGGATTCCTCTTCCTCAAAAGGGGAATCTTCTGGAGAGAGAGGGATAGTGGGCAAGGATTTACCCTTCCTACCCCTAGCTTTTGGGAGCACTTGGTCCATTGTTGCAGGATCCAAGTTTCGCTGTCCTTTTTGCTTTTTGGCCTGAGCCCTTGTCAAAGCAAGAATATGCCCAGGAATGCCCAGCATTGCTGCATGGGCCTCCAACTCCACTTCAACACAAGCTGATGTCTCCAAATCATTGCCTAGTAAGCAATCTACAGGCAATTCAGTGGCTACCACAACTTTCTTTGGACCAGTAACCCCCCCCGTTGAGATTCACAACAGCCATGTGTCCCTGTAGGCCTCACCCTCAACACCGTTGATTAGCGGTAGTTGCTTGTACTTACCCATATTAAGGGGACAAACAACCAAGGTGGCAAAGGCAATGCCACCATCAGAGGCTAAAACAGCCTCTGTGGTCTCCCTAACAAGACCAACCCCAACTACACTGCCAATAGTGAGCCCAGCTACACCCTTGGATTGGCTATTTGTAGTAGACTTGCCACCACCACTGCTATTACTAGGGGCACTAGAGGTTGCAATTGGGTTTGTGGTGGTGGGAGGTTTGGTGTTTTTCTTTGGACAAGTGGAATCACTTGCCCAGTGGCCTTTTACTTTACATGAATAACACCAAGGATTTTTCGGATTGTTAGAAGAGGATTTGGACCCACCACCCCAGAGGATTTTTGTGGGCCTGATGAAGACTCAGATTGTTTTTTATCTTTGTCCCTACCCTTGTCAGAAGACTTACCATCCTTCTTCTTGCCATCCTTGTCATCCCCGCTATGAACTTTTCTGTTCACTCTTGTTCTGACCCATTTGTCTGCCTTCTTTCCCAGTTCTTGGGGAGAGGTCAGATCTGAGTCTACCAAGTACTGGTGCAACAAATCAGACACACAATTGTTAAGAATATGCTCTCTCAGGATCAGATTATACAGGCTTTCATAGTCAGTCACTTTACTGCCATGCAACCAACCCTCCAAGGCCTTCACTGAACAGTCTACAAAGTCTGTCCAGTCTTGAGAGGACTCTTTTCTGGTGTCTCTGAACGTAATCCTGTATTATTCAGTGGTTAAGCCAAATCCATCCAAGAGTGCATCCTTCAAAACTTTGTAGTTATTAGCATCACATTCTCTGACAGTAAGGAGCCTATCCCTACCCTTACCAGGGAAAGATAGCCACAAGATAGCAGCCCACTGCCTTTGAGGGACCAACTGTACCATACAGGCCCTCTCAAGTGCAGCAAACCACTTGTTAATGTCATCCCCCTCCTTGTAAGGGGGGACTATCTTATGCACGTTTCTGGAATCTTGCTCTCTAACAGGATTGCTATCAAAAACACTGCTGCTGCCACCATGGGGAACTAACCCCAATCTCTGCCTTTCCCTTTCCACATCCAGAGATTCACTGTCTAAGGCCAGCTGCTGCTGTTTAAGCTTCAGCCTGGCCTCTTCCAACCTCAGCTTTCTGAGTTCCCTTTCCATTAAGTTATCCTCAGGGTGGGAGGCTTTGGAATTGTGAGGTACAGAGGAAATATGGGAAATGGCAGAGAGAGACTTGTCCGTAACTGGCTGGACCCTAGTAACCTGACCTTTAGGAGTGAAAGGTGCCCTACTAATGTGTGACCCCTCCCACTACCAGTGTCACTAGGTGGCCTGCTAGCTGGCAGGTCCTTGGAAGAACCCTCCCCAGTCGCTTCAGGGAACTCCTCTGAGTCTGACTGGGTACCCTCCCCTCCTCCCTCCTGTTCCTGGGATGGGCCAGACTGGTTCTTGTCACTTTCTAGGAGAAGGTTACAGAGAAAGTCTTTGGAAGGATTCTTGCCAATACTTAAACCTCTTTCTATGCAGAGACCCCTCACATTTTTAAAGTTTCAACTCACATAGGTTGCCTGAACAATTTTGGGAGTGAGCTCTACTGCAGACATGATAGAAAAGGTTTAGGACAGAGAGAGAAAAAGTTTTAGAACTTTTGAAGGTACAGAGAAAAAACGTTTTCAAACTTTTTGAAAACTTTAGAAAGTTTTCTCAAACTTTTTAGAAACTTTAAAGAAAGTTTTAGAGAAGGATAGTTAAACTGTTTGGTTCAATGTGTATATCTTGAAGTATTTGGTATATGTTTTTCTCATGAAAAGCACCAACGACAAAGTGATAAAGCAGTTACAAGTACCTATCCCACTGCTGCACCACCAATGTAGGAGGCTGTTCTACCTTCCTGGGACCAGGCTGCCCAGGCCCCAGGGGGGCAGAAACCTGTCTGATGGGTTGGCAGCAGCGGTAGCTGCAGAGGAGATCCCGGAAAGTTAGTTTGGCAGTACCCGGGCTCTATGCTGGAGACCTGGGGATGCATGGAATTGTCCCCCCAATACCAGAATGGGGGGACAATTCCATGATCCTAGACATGTTTCATGGCCATGTTCGGAGTTACCATTGTGATGCTACATATAGGTATTGACCTCACAAAGTCCGGGGAATTTGCCATGAACAATGTGGGGGCACCTTGGCTAGTGCCAGGGTGCCCACACACTAAGTAACTTTGCACCTAACCTTTACTAAATGAGGGTTAGACATATAGGTGACTTATAAGTTACTTAAGTGCAGTGTAAAATGGCTGTGAAATAACATGGACGTTATTTCACTCTGGCTGCAGTGGCAGTCCTGTGTAAGAATTGTCTCAGCTCCCTATGCGTGGCAAAAGAAATGCTGCAGCCCATATGGATCTCCTGGAACCCCAAATCCCTGGGTATCTAGGTACCATCTACTAGGGAATTATAAGGGTGTTCCAGTGTGCTAATCAGAATTGGTAAAATTAGTCACTATCCTGCAGTGACAATTTTAAAAGCAGAGATAGCATAAACACTGAGGTTCTGGTTAGCAGAGCCTCAGAGATACAGTTAGGCACCACACAGGGAACACATACAGGGCATACTTTATGAGCACTTGGGTCCTGGCTAGCAGGATCCCAGTGACACATAGGCAAAAACAAACTTACATACAGTAAAAATGGGGGTAACATGCCAGGCAAGATGGTACTTTCCTACAATAGACTCCTTCATTTCCTGAGCTGTCCTGTCCTTTGCCTATCAACATAATTTGGGGAAACTCTGATTTTCTGAAACGCAATCACTTTATATTACCCTTTCATCACCTCTTCAAATGGCACACCTGTTACTGAATCTCTCAGTAGTTCATGGGTTGGCCCATCAACACTCTGCCTGCACTCAACACACAAATCGACTGGAACCACAATGTCAACTAAGGTGTTTGAATCGTCCCACAGGCAAATTGAAAGTTTTACAAACCTCTCTGTCTGCTCGTACCACTCTACTGGTTTATCTCTCAATGTAGGGTAATCATTTGTAAATGACTGTTAGAAATGGGGTCTCTGGTTGGCAGTCAGTTTGCACTCTGTCCAAGCAGCGACCCTCACTCTAGTCAGGGCAATGGAGAAACACACTTAGATAACCCCTGCCTACCCCCTTGGTAGCTTGGCACAAGCGGTCATACTTATCTCAGAAGCAATGTGTATAGTAATTGCACCAACACACACAGTAATACAGTGAAAACACTACAAAATGGACACCACATCAGTTCACAAAAATAGGTAATATTTATCTTAATCAAACAAGACCGAAACGTCAAAAATCCAACATACTCAATTTAAGATATGAATTTTCAAAAGATAAGAGTCTTACTCCATAGAAAACAATGAAAACGTTGATTTTATTCAAAGTACCTGGTTTGCGTAAAAAATACAGCTGCACGGGCGAGCGTGCGTTGAAAAAGTCAGCAATGCATTGATTCATTATTCACAAGTGAGGCTGTGCGTCATTTTTCTCCCTCACAAGAGAGCGATGCATTGATTTCCGGACAGGGCACCTCAAGTCTGCGTAGGTTCACAATGACTTTGACGCCCAGGGACTATGTGTGAGAAATCCAGTTGCATGGTGTTAGAAAACAGCACTGCAAGGGGTTTGCGTCCTTATCAGCAGCTGCAAGCGAGTTTTGCATCGTTTCTCCAGCCACGATGCGTCGATCTCCCAGCCCTGCAATGCAGGTGGAGCATTGATTTCAGCCGTGAAGCGGGTGGTGCGTCATTTATCAGCCGCGTTGCAGATGGGGTGTCAAAATTTCCACACACAGCATTCTGAGCGTGGATTTCAGCTCTTGTTCTGCCAACTTCACCTTTCGAGAGCCCAGGGACTGGATAAGGCACCACTTGGCAGGGCAGGAGTTTCAGAAGAGCATCCAGCTGCTGGGAGAGGAAGTCTTTGATGGCCCTGAGACTTCAAAACAGGAGGCAAGCTTAGTTCAAAGCCTTGGAGATTCTTCTTCAAGCAGGAATGCACAACAAAGTCCAGTCTTTGTCCCCTTACATAGGCAGAAGAAGCAACTGCAGGATAGCCCAACCAAGCACAGTCAGAGGCAGGGGTGCCATTTCTCCTCAGCTCTTTAGCTCTTCTCCTTGGCAGAGGTTCCTCTTGGTTCCAGAAGTGATCTTGAAGAAATCTAAAGTCTGGGGTTTTGGGTCCACTACTTATACATCTTTCTGCCTTTGAAGTAGGGAAACTTCAAAGGAAAGTCTCTGTTGTTCACAAGATCTTGCTTTGCCCAGGCCCCAGACACACACCAGGGGGTTGGAGACTGCATTGTGTGAGGGCAGGAACAGCCCATTCAGGTGTGAGTGACCTCTCCTCCCTCCACTGTAGCTCAGATGGCTCATCAGGATATGCAGGCTACACTCCAGCTCCCTTTGTGTTACTGTCTAGAGGGAATCCACAGCAGCCCAATTGTCAGTCTAACTATGTTGTGGGATACACAAGCAGGCAGAGTCGCAGAATGGTTTAAGCAAGAGAACGCCCACTTGCTAAAAGAGGCATTTCCAAACTAACAATCCAAAAACCACCTTCACTAAAAGATGTATTTTTAAATTGTGAGTTCAGGGACACCAAACTCCATATTTCTATCTGCTTTCAAAGGGAATTTGCACTATAAGAATATTTAAAGGCAGCCCCCATGTTAACCTATGGTAGAGATAGGCCTTGCAACAGTGAAAACCAAATTTGGCAGTATTTCAGTGTTAGGACATTAGTACATGTCCCACCTTTAAAATACACTGCCCCTTTCCCATGGGGCTAGCTAGGGCCTACCTTAGGGTGCCTTACATGTATAAGAAGGTAAGGTTTTGGCCTGGCAAGTGAGTACACTTTCCTAGTCGGATTGGCAGCTTAAAACTGCACACACAGACACAGCAGTGGCAGGTCTGAGCCATGTTTACAGGACTACTCGTGTGGGTGGCATAATCAGTGCTGCAGGCCCAATAGTACCTTTCGATTTACAGGCCCCAGGCACCGCTAGTGCACTTTACTAGGGACTTACTAGTATATCAAATATGCCAATCATGGAAAAGCCAATTGCAGATACACTTTACACAGGAGCACTTGCACTTTAGCACTGGTCAGCAGTGGTAAAGTGCCCAGGGTAACAAAAACAGCAAAAACAGAGTCCAGCACACAGTCAAAACATGGGAAGCAGAGGCAAAAAAGATAGGGAAGTCCACACCAGGGATGCCAGGTCTAACAATTACAGTATGCCACTTCTGCTGCAAGGGACAAGGGTATAACCTCCACCTGGTATTTCTTTCATTGACAGCATTCTTACAAGTACCTACCGGGGGTGCCTCCAAGAAGGATGAGTACCAAAAGGCGCTTAGAGCCTGGGCCGAAGCCCATTCACAAGAGAATGTTGAGTTAGGAGAGCAAAAGGATGGCTGTACAGAGGATTTGCAACCCCTGGATGACCCCTGGATTTGTGCTCCCTGCTAAAAAAGGGAGCAGTATCTCAAGTCAAGGCCTAAACGCAGAGGAAAGGAAGGAGGAAAGAGAGTATCAACAGCAGTTGGCAAGATTAACAAGCCTTTGCAATGCAATGGGTCTCGCATTTGCTTGAGTTAGAGCTGCGTGCATTGTAAACTCCTTACCGGACTTTTCTTGCCACATAACCCAAAAATGAAAAGAAATACAATTTTACATATGCAAGCTGACGGCCACTAGGAGTGTCAAGGAAACACACAAAAGAAAACAGAAGTTCTCTCGCAGTCAAGCATATTGGGAAAAGTGCAATTATCCAGGTAACCGGCAAAAGTGCAATTATTTATGTAACAAGGTCAATATCATGCAAAGCGCACCACTACTGCCCAGCGAGATCACACTGCGTAGGAAATGAAAGATAAAAAAGAAGTCCAGAAGCCATGCAGAAAACATGGAGCCTCAGATGTTTTCAGTAGTTTACCGGTGCTTTCGAGGAGGGCTAAACACCAGAAAAGGAATGACGTATGCATGCCTTTCACTAATGAAATCAAGTGACTTTTAAAAGGCAAGCCCACAAACATAGGCGTGGTTAAAAGCCCACAGAGAGATTACACCAGGGGCCAGAGCGCTTGCGCAGTCGACCCTAAAAATGGAAGCCCAACAAGAGGAGAGGAAAGCTTGGAGAAAAGCCAAACAAGCTGAGGCCGAGAGAGCCTTGGCTGAAAAGAAACTACTTCTGGCACATTAACTGAGTCTGAAATAGCTGGAGCTCATGTCAAGGCTGTCTGAGTCTAGCAGTGATGGTGGCAGCATACATACAGGACCTACTGGAGACAAAAAGGTTCATATACCCAAGGATCTGGTGCCAAATTATGTGGTGGGAGATGACATTGACAAGTCGTTTGCTGCTTATGAAGTTGCACTAAGGGCTCATGAGGTTCCTAAGAACAATGGGGGTGGGGGGGGGGCTTATGGAAATATTACCCAATATTTGGGAGGGACACACTTCTCACATTACAAATTAAGGACCAGAACACATACCCGCTCATGAAAGCCATTTTAATTGCCAAGTTTGGACTGACTCCCGAAAAGTATTGTCAGAAATTCAGGGACAGTGACAAACTCTCCAACCAAACTTTGGTAGACTTTTATGATTCTTCTAGTAAGGCACTGAATAGATGGGTGCAGGGCAGAGAGCATATGCTCAGTATTTGCTTTACAGTGTTGCACCAGGACCTGATTGACAGTAAGCTGACTGATCCCAGGAAGCTTGCTGAGGTGGTGGCACCAGAGTGCCCAAAAAGGTATCTGGGGGACACCCACAAAGGTGGTCAGGGTTCCTACTAGAAGAAAGGGGGGGGAGAAAAACTTAAAAATAAGGAGTTCTCAAAAGGCCCCCAAAATAATTTCCAAGGGAATAGTGGTAACCAGTCCCAGTCTGATTCCGAGAGTAAAGGGTTCATTGACCATCAGACAGGGAGGTTTGTACCCCAATGTGCAGCGTGCTCCATGTATGGTCACTCTAAGTGCGACTCCAAGTGTCCCAAGAGGGCACAGCCCCCCATTGGAGGGCAGACACATGGGTTGGCTAGTGTAGCACTCGGGGAGGAGGTAGTCCCAGTTAATTTTGGGGAACAGATAGAGGTGACCCTAGTGCCCCTGGGGGATGCAGGGATGGTGCCAAAAGCCCACATGCCTGCAAATACTTCCAAGTCTAGGCAGAGGGTCACCATCAATGGGCAACGGGAGGAAGCTCTGCGTGACATAGGAGCCAGCATGACTACTGTCAGGGGTCAGCTGGTGTCAGCAGAGCAGGTCCTCCCGAACACATTCCACCAAGTCATAGTCGCTGACAATCATGAGAGCCACCTACTGGTAGCTCTGGTTAACTTTGTGTAAGGGGGCGGTCTCTGGCACTCTAAAAGTAGCTGTGAGTCCTGCAATGCATGTAGATTGTCTGTTAGGCAATGACCTTTAGCACACTACCTGGAAGGAGGTAGAGCTAAGGTCTCACTTGGAAATGTTGGGTTTGCCTGAGTGGGTCTGCATGAACACAAGGTTCATGGCTGCCTAGGAAGGAACTCAAGGACGTCTGGAGCCTGCCTGGAAGAATGGCCTAGACAGCTGCCAAGGAGAGAGGCAAGGGTTGCGGAAAACCAGTCCCAGAAGTTCCCGTGGTGGTTGACGGGTCCCTGAGGAGGAGGCCCCTGAGCCAACCGGGGAAGACATTGCTGCCCTAGGTGACCTACCTGAGCTTGCTGGCTGGCAAGTGCTGGGTGGGCCCACCAGGGAAGAATTCTGCAAATCGCAGAAAGAGTGCCCCACACTTGAGGGTTTGAGACAACAGGCCTCAGCCCAAACACAGGGGTGAAACCTCTGGTGAACACCTGAACGTCTGGGAGAATGATCTCCTTTACAGTGAGCCTAAGGTACAGCAGGCTGGGGCAGCACGTCTGCTGGTGGTCCCCTAGTATTACCGGGCCTTCCTACTGGGCCTGGCTCACAACATTCCCCTGACAGGACATTTAAGGCAAGACAAGACCTTTGCCAGGCTTGTCGCCCACTTTTATTTGCCCCCAATGTGGACAGCCTCAGATGCATTCTGTAGGTCCTGTCCAACCTGCCAGGCCAGTGGGAAGCAGGGAAAAGGCTCAGGGTCCCCCTGATCCCACTCCCCATTGTTGGCACCATTGGTCCATTGGACCCCAAAGCTGCTCCAGGCAACAGGTTTATCCTTGTTCCTCGGCTCTACCCTCTCCACATGGGACGACTCCTGGTGGCCTGCCACACTGGGAACCGCACCGACACCCACCAACGACGCACGCAACCTGGAATACATCCTGGACTCATCGCTATTAATGACCCAGCAAGTCAACACCGTCTGTTCCGCCTGCTTCAGCACCCGCTGCAAGTTTCGGAAGATCTACAAATGGATCCACACTGAAACCAGAAGGGCGGTCACCCAAGCCCTCGTAAGCAGCAAACTGGACTACGGTAACGCCCTCTATGCAGGAACCACAGCCAAGCTCCAGAAAAGACTGCAACGCATACAGAACGCCTCCGCAATCAATCAATCAATCAGGAATTTGTAAAGCGTACTACTCACCCATGAGGGTCTCAAGTTGCTGAGGAGGGGAGAAGGGAGGGGGGGAGGTGCTGCTTCTGCTCGAACAGCCAAGTCTTGAAAAGTTTCCTGAAGGTAAGGAGGTCTTTGGTCTGGAGCAGGTGGGTGGGAAGAGTGTTCCACATTTTGAGCAAGGGTGAGGAGTTTGAAGGTGATTCTCTTGTTGACTGGGAGCCAGTGCAGGTTTTTCAGTGGTCTGTGATGTGGCAGTGGCGGGGGACGCCTCGATCTTGGACATCCCCCACCACAGCCACATCAGAGCCCACCTGAGAAACCTGCACTGGCTCCCCTTCAACAAGAGAATCACGTCCAAACTCCTCACCCACGGTCACAAGGCACTGCACAACACCGGACCAGAATACCTCAACAGACGGCTCTCCTTCTACACCCCGACCCAACAGCTTTGCTCCGCTGACCTTGGCCTCGCCACTGTCCCACGCATCAACAGAACGACCGCCTGTCGCAGATTGTTCTCCCATGTCGCTGCCAAGACATGGAACACTCTTCCCACCCATCTGTGACAAACACAGGACCAACTTACCTTCAGGAGACACCTCAAGACTTGGCTGTTCATGCAGTAGCAGCCCCCTGTACCTCCCCTCAGTGCTTTGAGAAACTCACGGGTGAGTAGTGTGCTTTATAAATGCTTTGATTGATTGATTGGTTTTAGTGGACCACAACACCCGCTACCCAGAGGCAATCCCTCTGAGGATGGTGACTGCACCAGTGGTGACCACAATTCTAATGGGAATCTTTACCCATGTGGGATTACAAAGGAGATTGTGTCTGACAGAGGCACAAACTTCATGCCTGCATACATGTAGTCCACGCGGGATGCGTGTGGGGTGACCTGCATGTTCACCACACCCTATCATCCTCAATCCTATGGTCTTGTGGAGAGATTCAACAAAACCTTGAAAGGCATGATCACGGGCCTCCCTGAGGCCATAAGGCATAAGTGGGACTTCCTCTTGCTATGCCTAGTCTTTGCTCACAGAGAGGTACCCCAGAAGGGGGTAGGGTTCAGTCCCTTTGAACTTCTTTATGGTGTCGCATGGGCTCTCATTATCCTAAATGAGACTACTGGATTTCTAGGTAGCAGGGTTGTTTCTGGTGTGGGGGACTAAGTCTTACCCACTTGGAAGGACCACTGTCACCCCAAATCCGGTTTTGCTCCGGCTTACTAGCAGTGCCTCATTTCTCCCAAGGGGAAGAGATGATTGGGCAGCCGAGCGCATGACATCTTTGGAACTTCTCAGGGAAGTCGTGGTCACTCAGACCCAAACCAGCTCTCTCATTTACAGTATGATCTCATATACAAATGACAAAGGCAGTTTGAGTTTTATAGATTGTTTTAATAAAACGACTGCATTTTAGATATTAATGCGTGAGCCGCAATAACCAGAACTATACAACACAGTAGGATTGAAATAGTCACGAGGAGAGTGAAACGTAAGAATAACGCTATCATGGTGTTAATAAATTCTACTCTCTCTCAGTTAGTTCTATTTCGAGCACAGCATGTTAAGCTTCTAACTTGCCTTTTAGATTCCCTGGGAAGCCATCAACCCCCATACCTGAGCAAAGGCCTGTGATCTGGTTCAGCATCTGCAACGAGGCAGTGAGCGTCTAGTTGTGGTTCCCTGGTCGGAATCTCCCTCTCCTGTGTATTAGGACAAGGAAGTGTTTTTATAACTAACATGTCAGTGTGATCACAAAATGTCCCTACGCAAGAATGCCAAAGACTAAACTCCTACCACGTCTATTGGCAATGTACCAGACTGTATCCTTGACTGAAGCACAGAGTGAACAAGAATGTGTTATTGAAAACTCCAGTGCTGAAGTAGGCTAAACAGTGTGATATAAAAAATAAAACAAGACCGTAGAACTGGCTATTTGAAAAATAACAGTATGAGGCTGAATAAAAAGCATTTAGAGCAAAGTGCACAGAGGCTCTATGCTGCGAGCAAAGGAATAAAATACATCCAGGGCAAAGTGCACAAAGGCCTAATGCCTGAAGCTAACGCGCAAAGGATACATAAAACTGACCACACTACATCCTCCCCTTGTTGGTAGCAAGTGGTTCTAATCAAAAACAAAAATAAAAATATGCCCCAGATACAAAACTATACAAACATATTTCGACAAGTCCAGAGGACATCAAAGTATAAAACTAATTTAAATTTGTAAGCATGTGACGGTAAAGCCAAATCATTACAATGTCAATTACAAAAAATCAAATTCTTAAACGGAAGCCACGGAAAGCAGAAGATCCTCCACTTCGACAGATGTCAACACTGGAAAATCCACGCCAAAAACTATCATGGAGCAGGTGTGTTCCAAAGCCCCAGAACCATCCAGGGCGGCACCCGGTGCAGGGCCTATGAATGAGACAATACCATCTTCCTCCAGGAAGGGAATCTCATAAACTGCCTCACGAAGCAAACGCAACCGCAGTACACAAGTCTGGGGATGAGCCCTAATCGGGAACATCAACAGATTAGTATCAACCACTGGGGGGCGCTGCAGTGAGAGACAGAGAGACAGTGCATGTTCAAATGAGCACCAAAGGCACCGAAACACAGGTTGCACACAATCCAAAACTGGTCGGAATGACAGAGACCAGTCACACTCCAACTGTCCTAGGAGTGTTGCTCCAAAATGCTGCATCAGGCGTTCACGACACAGCTGCGCTGACGGGAGCGCCAATATTGGATCTCGTTGCGGTGGGACAGCCATTGCAGAAAAACAACAGCAACAGCAAAACACCAGCCAGCAAAGCCAAAGTAATCGGAAATCCCCCAAAAATGCTTCAGAAAATAGAATGAATAGCCGAAGGTATCAAACCGAATATGGAAGAGAAGGTATGAGCAAAACCAACACCAACGGCTTTGAAAAAATGTGCAATTCCAGCAGTGCTGGACACATTAAATATATGTCCCACGAGTTCACCAAAGTGGCTCGGAAAGTTAGTATTTAATAGGGACTGTATTTCTGCTGATGACCTCGCCACCTGAAGTGCGTAGGTCTCGCGTGCAGATGTAAGGGCCACATACTTTTGAAACAATAGAGCCTTTAGTCGACTCAACTTCTCGAAATTCACCTTGGAAGTAGCAATGTGAGGCCAGATGTCCGCTACCTCCCTAAATTGAGTGGGGGGAAACAACACATTTCCCGCAGCACGTAACAGCCTTGGTGACAACGACTACGTAAACTATTCTGGCACGCATGCCACAACAGGCTTCACTGTTAAGAAGGACGTAGCTGCCGTTTGAAAGCACCTGGAAAGTGTTTTTAATTACTGGGACTGGAACTCCCTTAAGATAGCAAACCAAGTTCGCAACCGAGGCATTACATGCCCCATGCAAAGACAGCTGCTTACAAACCATCGAATGGCTGACAGAAGTTTCGCATTCGCTACCGCTAAGAAAAACCTCCCTCATACCATTAAGACATTTGTATAAAAAGGGAAGCTCCCACACCTCATGTATGTAACTGTCTCCCAACTTCTCATATCTACCCACCGGAATATGCTTCAAACAAGAAGTGAATTGCAGAGTGGAGATAGGCAAATTGATAACCCTGTGAATCAACCACTCAGCTGACGGAATCTCAGCCACAGTAAAAGGCAACTTCTCCAACTTTTCAATATTTAACATAACATACGTCGTTTCCTTTTTAGCCATTAGCTGTTGTTGACGTGTCAAATTAAAGGAAAAAAATATCTCCCTGGCTTGGATGTGCTGCCACGGAACGCGACCTGCCTTTAATGTCTGTAGAGTCCAACCCAACTGCATGATGGACCGCGTTTGACTCTGCCCATGATATAAAGAAGACATATCTGATTTAATAATGTCTATAGCAGAGGAAACAATGTTATCAATCGTATATACACTGTCGGATAGGGTATGTATTCCATTATCCACAACAGACAATGCTTGTTTTAAATTCTCCTGATCTATCTGCCTTAACCAGGCTGCTGCCTCTTGTTGTGAAAGTTTCCAAATCTCATTGTACACCTCATACAAAAAACGTCTCTTCCGGGGTACTCTTGGACCTGACAAAAAATCTTGCAAGTCAGTATTATTAGACAGTAACGTGAGATGTGACTTAACTGCATCTAGCGTGGATGACTTCAACCATTGTTGACAAAGTTTCCCCACACTATATGTAGTAATGATTTCAGCATGTTCTGGTGATATGTAGCGAGGGTCTGCCCTACTAGTCCTGAACCCCCCCGAAGAGGTGACAAAATGTTGATGACACCCATTAGTGTCTATGGGCCACAATAACCACCCGCCCGGACGTGTCAATGAAGTGTTAAGCGTACCATTCTGGACCCAGTCTGTAAGCTCACTAAACGTGGCATTAACTGCCAATTTTTCAATTTGGAAGGGACAGGTATGCTAGGCAAATTCAAGTCTCTAATTGTTGCTAAGCCCAAACAGCTAGTCTGTTGTACAGTGTCATTTAAGAAAATCATTTGGACAGGAATAATACATGCCCTAAACAATGTGTCCTTACCCCGCATTTGCCAATTTGTCGTTCCCCAGACACTTTTCAAATCAACAGTTTTGGACCAGTATTCATACCCCTCAACTGAAAGTTTGGATACAAACAAATTTGAATACAGTAATTTAGTATCAGTCAATAACATTTGCTTATTAGTATGCAGAGTAACCTTAAAATAGTAAGACTTAGCACTCTGTTGATTATGCCCAGAAAAATATGCAAATTTATCAGAATAAGTTTTAGAACTCCCCTGTGGAGGAGTCGGGCAATGTTCCCATTGCATATATTCAAATATTGATTTAGGGCTACTAGCTTTATGAATAAAGTGGTGTCCATAATAATTGTAGCAAAACATGTCACCATAATTATCTCTAAATTGGTAAACATCTTCATTTTCATAGACAGTATAATATTGCAATTCAGTCAGCATAGAATCTACTGTCTTCACATCCCAATCATCAGATACAATGCCTGGTATAACGATATCATTCATTGACAATTTGAGAACATACAGTATTTGAATTATTTCAGTGGGACCATATATATCAAACAATACTCTATCCCACACAATCCCATCTGGAATCGGTACAGCAGAAATGTTCACAAAGGACAAGTCTCTTCTAACCATATGTGATGAAAAATGTGGTTTCAACACCTTCTCCACGTGCTCAATCTCAGATAGTTCAGGAAGAAAATGTCCATGTATCACTAGAAAAAAAGTAACAACAAACCCCAGCCACAGAAAAAAAGTCATCACAGCCATGAAAAGCCAAAGATAGTTCCACGGAACAACAAAATATGTATGTTTGAGCCAACACAGCATCTTACGTGGACCCAGGGCTGATGTTGAAGAGGACGAAGAGTCCGACACGGTATCATCAGTGGTGTTGAAGCAGCCGGAGGCAGTTCTTGCAAAAGGTGCAACCTAAACAAAGGAGCAGATTGTGGCTCCCGCCTTGGTACGCTGTAGACTATACTTTCAGTAACTTGATCAAAAGATTCCAAATTATTCGCCGTTAGTGGAACAATCGCAAAATTAGCTTCCACCCTCCCCAAGCTCGGAGAGGAAATATCGTCGGTGCAAATCACCTGCAGCGGAACTTCGTACTGTGAGAGGGATTCGGGAACTACTGGGCGTTCCTCTTGGTCTGCTGTGCAGAATCGGCCGCATGTTGTAACTTGACATTATCAATGGAAACAAAGCGATTTCCCTTGGCCCCTTGCAGCGGTGGCAAAATCACAGTTCTTGTGCCGTGGATCCCTAGCACAGGGACTGGCACTCGATATGAAAGGCCAAATTATTTTTTCACTGCGACCTTTTCACGTTCAAGATCCCCAATTCTGGGAATCCAACCAGTAGGCGTTACTGGTTCATCCTTAATTCCTGTGGAGGCAGCACTGGCAGAAGAGTTATCTTCACGGAATTGTTGTAAATCCTGTAAAACAGTGACACGATCATTTATGTCAAAGGGCGTATCTGCCGTCTCCACACCAGGACCATCTAGATCAGGAACATACATTTGTGTTCCAAACAGGCACTCATATAAAGTACGACCCCCCAGGGACCTTCTAGGCAAGTTATTAAGTGCTCTCTGTACTCTATACAGGTGGGCTAGCCAACTACGACCCTTACCTATAACTCTGGCTGTTAAGGATTGCTTTAAATCACGATTCAAACGCTCCACGACAGAATTTCCCTCGGGATGAAATGGAGACAAAAACTGGAGCTGGACCCCCAATGAAGCCATGGTGTCCCTGAATGCCTTAGAGGCAAAAGCAGGGCCCTGGTCCGAATGAAAAGCCGCAACTGCATATGTATCGACAAAGATGCGCAAATCTTTAATAACAGTTCAAGCGTCAGCCGAGCGCTGTGGCCAGACCCACACAAATCTGGAGCACGAATCTACAGCAACCAATATATATTTGTATGCACTATCTGGTGTCAGCGGACCACAATGATCCAAGTACACACATTGTAAAGGTTTATTTGATATGAGAAGGGGCGTCTGCTGCGGGCGTCTAGCCGTGGAAACTTTAATTTGTTGGCAGATATCACAATAAAGGACATACTGCTTTGTCTCCTTATAGAGACCAGGCCACCAATAACAAGCCTGTAAGAGCGAAATGGTGGCAGCCACGCCTGCATGTGCAGATGCCGCCCCCTCATGTGCTGCAGTAATTAATCAAGGTCGCTCAATTTTGTTGGGCAGTTCACGTACACCAACGCCTGGGATCTTAACTACAGCGCTTAGCATACCACCCATGCAGTAACTATATTTAGAAGGGAATCCTTTAGGAAATGGCGTGCCATCAGCCGTAGCCTTTATGGCAGCCAAAATCTCTGTGTCTGGTTTGGAACTCGAACGAGTTACTGCGGCCACAGTGGCAACTGCCACTGCCGATTTCGCTGCTTCATCAGCCAAAGTATTCCCAGCAACGTGTATTCCAACACGCTGGTGTCCAAGTGTATGCACAACATGGACTTTAGGAAGCGTTTCCTTCAGATCCACAACCTTCCCCCACAGCAATTTGTGTTTAATGGTGTTACTCTTGGAATCTCTGAACCCATTCAACCTCCAGTAATGTAAATATTCATTGAAAGACTGAACACAGTAATAGGAATCACAAACCAGCAGAGTAACTATTGCTGTATCCGCATGTTCCAAGGCTAACAACAGAGCTTTCAGCTCAGCCAACTGTGCTGTACAGTCTCCCAATGTCTGTGTATAAGTATGTTGAGGGCAGAACTTTTCCCCCTCCATATAGCCGCTCACCACCGCACATGCAGCAGAATATTGTTGTTTAGTCCCAACCGCTGGTTGCGCAGAGCCATCGGTGTACACGACCACCTGATATTGATCAATAGGCAATGTGCCAGCGGCAACTGGGTACTCCATTTCATATTGAAGAAATTCTTGAGTCTGCAGTTTAGGGTCAAATATGTAATCTACATCAGTGGCTGTCAAAGACGTAGAGCTTTCGAATTAGGAACACTCGCTTTTGTAACAGTCTCTGAGGCTGGAACCATGGAAACGACAACGATGCGTTGGCCCTGGGCAAGAGGTCGTTCTTTAATCACAGCCATCTGTACAGCAGTGAGAATTTTCTCAGTCTGTGCAAAACGTTGTTCTGCAGCAGAGTACAAGTGGGACTTGTATGCTATCGGGACTGTCTCACCCTCATTAAAGGTGACATACCTAAACCCAACGGCCCCAGGTATAACCCTAATGACCAGATGCGTTTTATTGTCCCGAGTGTGTAAATGCTTTACTGCCAAGAGATCAGTTTGCAAATCACGAAGAATATTTGTATGTTCATTCGTCCAAAATCTACTAGAAAAATTCGGGTGAATCAACTCGTATAATGGTTTTATACGTGTAGCGTAATCAGGAATGTAAGTTCTGCCAAAATTTAGAAACCCCAATAACGACTGGAGTTTCCGAATCATATTAGGAGGTTGCAACTGTGCACATTTTTCCAAAAAGTGTGGCGCTAAGCTCTTGCCCTCATTTGACAACTCATATCCCAGGAAAATGATGCTGAGGAAGGCAATTTTAGATTTTTTAAAATTAAATTAGAAGCCAATTTCGGCAAATCCCACAACAACGCAGGCTACCCGCCTTAAATGTTGTAGTAACTCATCATCTGTCAGATATATATCATCAAAATATGACAAAGCTTCAGGGTCCAACTCGTGCAGAATTTCAGTCACACGAGACGAAAACAGACCTGGGCTATTCTTATACCCCTGAGGCAAACGACAAAACTTTTTCTGAGAGCCAAACGCACTAAAGCTCGTAAAGTCCCTACTTTCGGGCACTATATTTTGGCAGAAGAATCCATTCGAGATATCTAAAGTTGTTTTGTATTTCTTACGCACAATATTATTCATGAGCGCTGCACTGTGTGAATTTTGCATTGCATATGTGCGTGCATGTCCATTTAAATGTCTGTAATCCACCACTATCCTATAAGAATGGTCCGGTTTAGCTACAGGAAATAAGGGATTATTCATCGGCGAGACACAGGGTTCAATAACTCCCTGGTACTCCAATTGTGTAAGCATTTTCCTTACCGATGCCCTTGCCTCAAATTTTATAGGATATTGCGGTTGCGGCTGAGGTTCGCCCTTTATCGGAATTACATGATAAGGTGAAGCCCTATCCCACCCCACATGATTTCTATATAAGGCGGGTGCCTGTGCCAGAGCCCATGTATTAATATAGGACTCTGCTAGTTCTCCCGGAACAAGTGGTGAGAATGAAGGTGTAATAACCTCCTCCCCAAATGGACAGTCGCGAACAAAGTCTGGGGGCCAATCCTGTTCGGCCAACAGAATGTCATACAATGTGACCACACGGTCCCAAAAGATGGCGTTTATAGTGCGCTCAATGTCCCCTTCTAATTGTAAAGTTACTGTATAAACTCTATCGGGATCAGAGACAGGCATATCTGCTGTTTCGACTTGTATGAAGTCATCAGTTGCTTTCACCTCCAGATGCTCTAGAAGATTCCGGCGAACTATTGTGACCTCTGCCGCGCTGTCTAACAGTGCTAACACCCACGTCTTGTTCTTCAAGAGAACTCTCTTCTTGTGCGGCATTTCTAACTGAGACTGCCGCCACCTTCTTCTTTTTAAATTGCTGTTTTTGTTGGATCGGTTTCTCTTCTTTCTTGACAGAAACCTCTGTTGAGCGTTGTGATTCCTGTCTCGGTTTCACGTACTCTGTTCTCCACTCTGACCTCTCTCATTTCTCTTTTCCGATGAGTCCTGAAAGGAACGAGATTGGCGTGTATCAGTATATTGATATCTATCAGGCGTCTTCAAATTATCCCTATTTCTGAGATTATACCTAGTCTGCAGGGTCTCCGGTCGCGGAGATTCTCCCCTTTCTTTTTTAGGTGTTTGTTGTTTTTTCTCCCAGCGCTTTTTAGTACCCTCAGGTTGCTGTTGTTTAGTAGTATCCTTACTACTCTTACCCTGTAACTGTGGTTTTTGCGGTCTAGCTCCTAGGCTATCACGACCGATACTCGAATAGGTTTCCGCTATTATTCTCGGCAGCTCCCGCTCTTGATTAAGCTGCGGGACGTCTCGAAGACGCATATGCACCGCTAGTGCCACTGCCTCCCCTTTGAGATTACTCAATATAATAGAAGAAACTGCGGCAAATTTGCCCATCAGCTGCATCCCTAAATCTAAGGCTGGGGCAGCCCCATATTCAGCTTGAATTTGTTGTAGCACTTCCGGTAGATTAGCCAATGTTGGTGTACCGTGTGCTGTATTGTAGAGAGCAGCAAACACCGTGCCCCAGGTATTACAATGGTCCACAGTAGGAACCATTCCATACGGCAAACACATCGTCAATATTCTATGTTTATCCTGAGGTCCCGTATGGGGAAATACTGCTTCCAGCGTATTCATTTTTTGCGCCAGCCAAAATGGAGTTTCCTCTTGTTTTGCTGGTACTTTACCCATAACTGAGTGTACAGTGGCCGGATTGATACCCGGAACCACCGCATGTGGTTGCGCCTGAGCAGCACGCGCTGCGTTTGTATTTAGAGTCTGTATTACAAACTGAACGAATCTTCTATATGTAGTCGCTAAGTCTATATATAAACGACGAACTTCAGCCACCGCCAAGTTAGCAACCGCAGGATATGGTGTGTATGTAGCCAATAAAGGCCAGGTAGGACCATCATTACTCAGTGGACCTAACCTAACTTGTGCTACTGTGTGTGGGAGGGTGCCATCAAGCCAATTATGGTGTTCTTGATAAGATAAAGGTATCTCTAAGTATGCATATGCCCTGTATTGTCCAGGGACATTCGCAATAGTGTAATCATGAAAAGTGTGTGTTCCCCCATCAACTGCTGGAAATACGACCCAAGAATAAAAAAGCTCTGTTCTATAGGCTGCATGGGCGTCCACGAACAAACGTGACCGGACCCCCCTGGTTCATCAGACCATGTGCTATCACATGTCCTGTGAGCGGTTGTCGTATATTAAGCGCAATATTCACTACTTGAAGATTCGCCATTATAAAAGCAGCACTAGGTCAGACAAGGCACACCAATATTGGGGTTTTCCTTTCAAAGTTCAAGCTTGAACAACCAACCACAAAACACTAGGACGTACCTATATTGTGGTGGCGGAAATCCTCAGCGCCACGGGCGTCTCCGTTACCGGAACTGAGGAGTCAATATATATATGAGACCGAGAGAGTCAGCCGGACCCGAAAATTAGAGCCAGACCAATCGTTGGCGGCGCCATGTCTCGTGGGCTCTCATTATCCTAAATGAGACTACTGGATGTCTAGGTAGCAGGGTTGTTCCTGGTGTGGGGGACTAAGTCTTACCCACTTGGAAGGACCACTGTCACCCCAAATCCGGTTTTGCTCCGGCTAACTAGCAGTGCCTCATTTCTCCCAAGGGGAAGAGATGATTGGGCAGCCGAGCGCATGACATCTTTGGAACATCTCAGGGAAGTCGTGGTCACTCAGACCCAAACCAGCTCTCTCATTTACAGTATGATGTCATATACAAATGACAAAGGCAGTTTGAGTTTTATAGATTGTTTTAATAAAACAACTGCATTTTAGATATTAAGGCGCGAGCCGCAATAACCAGAACTATACAACACAGTAGGATTGAAATAGTCACGAGGAGAGTGAAACATAAGAATAACGCTCTCATGGTGTTAATAAATTCTACTCTCTCTCAGTTAGTTCTATTTCGAGCACAGCATGTTAAGCTTCTAACTTGCCTTTTAGATTCCCTGGGAAGCCATCAACCCCCATACCTGAGCAAAGGCCTGTGATCTGGTTCAGCATCTGCAACGAGGCAGTCAGCGTCTAGTTGTGGTTCCCTGGTCGGAATCTCCCTCTCCCGTGTATTAGGACAAGGAAGTGTTTTTATAACTAACATGTCAGTGTGATCACAAAATGTCCCTACGCAAGAATGCCAAAGACTAAACTCCTACCACGTCTATCGGCAATGTACCAGACTGTATCCTTGACTGGAGCCCAGAGTGAGCAAGAATGTGTTATTGAGAACTCCAGTGCTGAAGTAGGCTAAACAGTGTGATATAAAAAATAAAACAAGACCGTAGAACTGGCTATTTGAAAAATAACAGTATGAGGCTGAATAAAAAGCATTTAGAGCAAAGTGCACAGAGGCTCTATGCTGCGAGCAAAGGAATAAAATACATCCAGGGCAAAGTGCACAAAGGCCTAACGCCTGAAGCTAACGCGCAAAGGATACATAAAACTGACCGCACAACAATGGGTATCCTGTCAGGGGACCCTTCAGCATTGTGAAAGTGGGGTGGGAGAAAGCTCCCAAGGCACCCCCTCAGGAAGTGGTCAGCTACATGTTGTCCCTCCGCAACCAGATGCAATGCTTCTGAAAAAAGGCCGAGAGCAACCTCGAAGCCAGTCAAGAGGTGATGAAACGCTGGTACGACCAGAAGGCCACTGTGGTGGAGTTTCAGCCTGGATATATAGGGCTTCAGTACGAGGCTGGCGGTCATCAGACTGCCAGGCTCACCATGGCGGTGTTACCTCCGCAGACCCTGCAGTAAAGACTGCCACATCACAAGTTGGGGGGCTTGGCAGATGCAAAACTTACACAACACCGCCTGGCCCTCCGGTGCGGTCACACTGCCGCAGCCGGCAGTGAGCACCTCCAACCTGGTAACGGGCCTCAGCCTGCCAGATGGATTGCAAGGCTGCAGGCCGCCAGACTTTCAATGATGGTCACCCTGCCACGAAAACTCTGGCAAAAACGTACCCGGTGACAGGAATCTACATTCCTGTCACTGGCACACTCACCCCCACACGTCCACACACATGCACACACACACACACCCACCCATCCACACACTTACAAACACCCCTCATCCCTTCATGCACGCATGCATTCACATACAAACCTCTTGACATATGCATACATCCACAAAGATACCCCCACTCACTCGTAAACATGCAGACACCCCCCCACTCGCTCACACACACGCACTCAGACACCTAAATACACACGCACATACACACACACATTCACATTCAGTCGCATACATGCATGCATTCACCACCCCTTCCCCTCCGCATACACACACACTATATCCCCCAACCCCTCTGCATACACGCACACACGTACCCACACACACAGACACCCTTCGGACAACCACTTACCTTCTCTGTCAAGGAGTTCGTCCTGGGGAGAAGGGTCCTGGCCGTCATGCACCACCAGCACCACCACGTCAGCAGGACACCGCCAAGCTGCATTACAGGTTGTAATACAGCGGGTATAGTCTTGCTGGTGTGGCAGTGCTGGTGATGCAACCGCCTCTTTGGAGTCGGGCTTCCACCCATAAATGGGCGGAAGTCCTCCAATGACTCCTAATATGGCGGGCAACAGACCACCAGCACTGGCGGTCTGTTCCCTGCAGCAACTTCGGCGGTCTTACAAAAAGACTGCCGAAGTCGTAATGAGGCCCAAAGTTTGGGTGATGGAGCCAGTAGAGCCTAGAGCTCTCCAGGATCACTGTACTGGCCCATTTGAGATCAAGGAGTGTATAGGAGAGGCACTTACTTAGTGGACCTTCAGTCCTCTAGGAACCCCCTAAGGGTGCTCCATGTGAACCGGCTGAAGCCTCATTTTGAGAGGACTGAGGACAACATGCTTCTGATGATAGATGAGGGTGTGGAGGAGGAGAGTTAATCTCTCCCCAACTTCTCTCTGCCAAAGAAGACAATGGGTCAGTGGAGGGTGTCAATCTCTCTGACTCCCTGACCCTCGACCAGCGAGGGGACTGCTACAAGGTACTGGAGCAGTGCTCCACCCTGCTTTCCCTCACCACTGGGCTCACACACTTGTGTGTCCATTATATTGACGCAGGAGACAATCCCCCTGTAAAGAACAACATTTACAGGTTGTCAGGCAGTGTGAAGGCTATCATCAAGGAGGAAGTAGCCAAGATGCTGGCTCTTGAGGTGATTGAGAAGTCCATCAGTCCCTGTTCCAGCCCTGTGGTGCTGGTACCCAAGGCTGTCACCCTTGGTACCAAGCCAGAACTTAGGGTCTGCGTGGACTACTGGGGTCTCAATTCTGTCACAAAGACAGACGCTCACCTCATCCCACGAGTTGATGAGCTCATAGACAGGGTAGGCACTATCAAATTCCTCAGTACTTTTGATCTTACATCAGGGTACTGGTAGATTGCCTTGACTGAGGGAGCCAAAGAGAGATCTGCTTTTTGCACTCCCTAGGGACATTACCAGTTCAGAGTAATGTCCTTTGGGTCAAAAAATGCCCCCGCTACCTTCCAACAGATGGTTAACGGGGTACTCGCTGGGAAGGATGCTCTCTGCACTGCCTACCTAGACGACATTGTGGTCTACAGTTCCAGCTGGGGGGAACACCTGCACCACCTCCAAGACGTGCTCCAGGCTCTGCAACAGGCAGGCCTGACAATCAAGGCCGGTAAGTACCAGATTGGGCAGGGTTCCCTGGTTTACTTGGTACACCTAGTCAGTGGTGGCAAGGTGCAGCCCCTTAAGGACAAGACTGAGACAATCACGGCCTGGCAATCACCTAGAACCCAAACAGAAGTGAGAGCCTTTTTACCGTAGGTTTGTTAAGGGTTATGGCACCAAAGTGGACCCTTAACAGAATTTACTTCCAAAAACCAACCTAGGTTAGTGATTTGGACAGAGGCTTGTCAGAAAGCATTTGACTCTCTAAAGGAAGCCATGGCACCCAGGCTCAGGGCCCCTGACTACTCCAAGAACTTCATTGTGCAGACGTACGCTTCAGAGCATGGCATAGGGGTGGTTCTAGCATAGCTAAATGAGGAGGGCCTAGAACAGCCAGTAGTCTTTAATAGCAGGAGGCTATTACCATGGGAACAGAGGTGGAGTGGCATTGAAAACGAAGCATTTGCTGGGTACTGAAGAAGCTGAGACCATACTTGTTTGGGACTCACTTCCGGGTTCAGACTGACCACAGGCCCCTCAAATGACTTATGCAGATGAGGGGTGAAAATCCTAAACTCTTGAAGTGGTCCATTTCCCCATAGGGGATGGACTTTAGGGTGGAGCATCGCCTGGGGACTGACCATGCCAAATGCTGATGGCCTCTCCAGATTCTTCCGCCTTAGCGATGAGAGCTCCCAAGGGATTGGGTAGCTCTCCCCACTTTCAGCTGGGGACACACGTGTTAGACCTGGCATCTTTGATGTGTTCTCCCCTAACTTTTTGCCTCCACTTCCCAGGTTGTTGCTGTGTGCTGGACTCTGTTTTTGCTGTTTTTGTTACTACGGGCACTTTACCACTGCTGACCAGTGCTAAAGTGCAAGTGCTCCCTATGTGAAATTGCATTTGTAATTGGCTTTTCCATGATTGGCATATTTGATTAATTAGTAAGTCTCTAGTAAAGTAGGCTAAAGGTGCCCAGGGCCTGTAAATCAAATACTACTAGCGGTCTGCAGCACTGACTGTGCTACCCACATGAGTAGACCTGTAAACATGGTTCAGACCTGCCACTGCAGTGTCCGTGTGTGCAGTTTTAAACTGCCAATTCGACTTGGCAAGTGTACCCACTTGCCAAGCCTAAACCTTCCCTTGTTGTACATGTAAGACACCCCTATGGTGGGCCCTAGGCAGCCCCATGGTGTAGGAAAGTACCATCTTGCCTGGCATGTTGCCCCCATTTTTACTTGTGTGTCAGTTTGTTTTTGCCTGTCTCACTGGGATCCTGCCAGCCAGGACCCAGTGCTCATAGTTGTGGCCTGAATGTGTTCCCTGTGTGGTGCCTAACTGTGTCACTGAGGCTCTGCTAACCAGAACCTCAGTGCTTATGCTCTCTCTATCTTTAAAATTGTCACTGCAGGCTAGTGACCATTTTTACCAATTCTGATTGGCACACTGGAACACCCTTATAATTCCCTAGTATATGGTACCTAGGTACCCAGGGTATTGGGGTTCCAGGAGATCCCTATGGGCTGCAGAATTTATTTTGCCACCCATAGGGAGTTCAGACAATTCTTACACAGGACTGCCACAGCAGCCAGAGTGAAATAACGTCCACATTATTTCACAGCCATTTTACACTGCACTTAAGTTACTTATAAGTCACCTATATGTCTAACCCTCACTTAGTGAAGGTTAGGTGCAAAGTTACTAAGTGTGAGGGCACCCTGGCACTAGCCAAGGTGCCACCACGTTGTTCAGGGCGATTTACCCAGACTTTGTGAGTGCGGGGACACCATTACACGCATGCACTACATATAGGTCGATACCTATATGTAGCTTCACAATGGTAACTCTGAATATGGCCATGTAACATGTCGGAAATCATGAAATTGTTCCCCCAATCCCAAATCTGGTATTGGGATGCCAATCCCATGCATCCCCGGGGCTCCAGCATGGACCCCGGGTACTTCCAAACTAGCTCTCTGGGGTTTTCACTGCAGCTACTGCTGCTGCCAACCTACAGACAGGTTTCTGCCCTCCTGGGGTCTGGGCAGCCCAGTCCCAGGAAGGCAGAACAAAGGATTTCCTATGAGAGAGGGTGTTACACCCTCTCCCTTTGGAAACTGGTGTTAAGGATGGAGCCCTCCTTGCATCAACCAGTTTACATCAGGTCAGGGATCCCCCAGCCCCTGCTCTTGTGCGAAGCTGGACAAAGGAAAGGGGAGTGCCCACTCCCCTGTCCATCACCACCCCAGGGATGGTGCCCAGGGCTCCTCCGGTGTGTCCCAGACCTCTGCCATCTTGAATGCAGAGGTGTGAGGGCGCAATGGAGGCCTCTGAGTGCCCAGTGCCAGCAGGTGACAACAGAGATCCCTCCTGATGGTTGCTTACCTGGTTAGGTGGCCAATCCTCCTCTGAGGGCTATTTAGGGTCTCTCCTTTGGGTTTCTTGTCAGATAACGAATGCAAGAGCTCACCAGAGTTCCTCTGCATCTCCCTCTTCGACTTCTGCCAAGGATCGACCGCTGACTGCTCCAGGACACCTGCAAAACCGCAACAAAGTAGCAAGACGACTACCAGCAACATTGTAGTGCCTAATCCTGATGGCTTTCTCGACTGTTTCCTGGTGGTGCATGCTCTGAGGGCTATCTGCCTTCACCCTGCACTGGAAGCCAAGAAGAAATCTCCTGTGGCTCAACGGAATCTTTCCCCTGTTAACGCAGGCACCAAATTTCTGCATCACCGGCCCTCTGGATCCCCTCTCATCTTGATGAGCGTGGTCCCTGGAACACAGGAGCTGGGTCCAAGTGACCCCGACAGTCCAGTGGTCCTTCTGTCCAAATTTGGTGGAGGTAAGTCCTTGCCTCCCCACGCCAGACAATAATCCTGTGTGCTGCGTGAACTGCAGCTGCTAGGGCTTCTGTGCACTTTTGCAAGGAATCCTTCATGCACAGCATATCCCAGGTCCCCAGCACTCCGTCCTGCATTGCTCAACTCACTGAGTTGACCACCGGCTTCGTGGGACCCTCCTTTGTAGTGTTGAGATGACCGCTGTGCTCAGATTTCTTGAACCCCTGTTCAAATGCTTCTGTGGGTGCTGCCTGCTTCTCTATGCTGGTGAGTGCCCCCTCTGTCTCCTCCTCCAAGGAGCGACCTCCTGGTCCTTCCTGGTCCTGGGCAGCACCCTTTTTCTTCAACCCCGACCTTTGCAGCTAGCAAGGCTTGTTTGTGGTCTTTCTCCATGGAAACAACTCTGCATCCTCCAGCATGCCATGGAACATCTTCTGTGCAAAGGAGAAGTTCCTGACATCTTCTGTTGTTGCACAATCTTCAGCTTCTTCCACCCAGAGGCAGCCATTTTGCACCTTCATCTGGGGTTTAGTGGGCTCCTGTCCCCCCTGGACACTTTCTTTACTCTTGGACTTGGTCCCCTTCCTTTGCAGGTCTTCAGGTCCAGGAATCCATCTTCAGTGCTTTGCAGTCAGTTGTTGTCTTTGTAGAATCTCCTATCACAACTTTAGTGTGTTTTTGGGGAAGTAGGGTAACTTTACTCCTACTTTTCAGGGTCTTGAGATGGGGTATCTTGGACACCCTTAGTGGTTTCATACACTCCCAGTGACCCTGTACACACTACACTAGGCCTGGGGTCCCTCAGTGGTTTGTATTCTACTTTCTTAGTATATGGTTTGTGTTGCCCCTAGGCCTATTGCATCCTATGGTATTCTACAGTGTTTGCACTACTTTTCTAACTGTTTACTTACCTTTTTTGGTTTGTGTGTATATTTTGTGTATTTTACTTACCTCCGAAGGGAGTATACCCTCTGAGATATTTTTGGCACATTGTCACTAAAATAAAGTACCTTTATTTTTAGTAACTCTGAGTATTATTTATTCTTATGATATAGTGCTTGTTAGAAATGGGTTTTTTGGTTGGCAGTCAGGTTGCCCTCTGTCCAAGCAAGAACCCTCACTCTAGTCAGGGTAAGTCACACACAATCCAAAATCAGCCTGTGCTCACCCTCCGGTAGCTTGGCACGCGCAGTCAGGCTTAACTTAGAAGGCAATGTGTAAAGCATTTGTGCAATAAATCATACAACACCATAGCATAACACCACAAAAATACACCACACAGTGTTTAGAAAAATATATAATATTTATCTGGGTATCTTCAGGTCAAAACGATCAAAGTTGCAATACGAATTTGTAAAGATATCACTGAAAAGTGATAGAAAGTGTCTTAAGTCTTTAGAAAGTAAACAAAGTCTCTTTCAACCACAAAGTACCTGGTTTCTGGTGGAAAATCTCCTCAGAGGGCCACAGGAGAAGAGGTGCGTGGAAAACTGGTGTGTGCGTCGATTTCTCCTCAGCACACACGGACTTGCGTCGTTATTGAGTCGGGCGTCGTCTTCCGGCACGCGGACAGTCTCTTACTGTGGTTTGCGGGGAGTACCAGATGTCCCGGGTCTGTGCGTGGATTTTCCTGCTTGTTTTCCGGCTGCGCGTCGTTCTGCGGGGCTGCGCGTCGAAGTTTCGATCTCACGGCAGGCGTCGCGTCGATTTCCCCGGCGGAGTCGGGCGGCGTTGTCCTTGCGAGGTCGTGCGTCAAAGTTTTGATCTCACGGCAGGCGTTGTGTCGATTTCTCCTGCGGAGTCGGGCGGCGTTGTCCTTGCGAGGCCGTGCGTCAAAGTTTCGGTCGTCCCAAAGACGTCGCGTTGATCAGCGTCGGTGTGCGGCGTTTTTCTTGCCGCGGAACAAGCTGTGCGTCGAAAAGTTCGGCGCACGGAGCGTCCAAGAGGAAGAGAGAAGTCTTTTTGGTCCTGAGACTTCAGGGAACAGGAGGCAAGCTCAATCCAAGCCCTTGGAGAGCACTTTTACAGCCAGACAAGAGTTCAGCAAGGCAGCAGGCCAACAGCAAGGCAGCAGTCCTTTGTAGAAAAGCAGACAGGTGAGTCCTTTGAGCAGCCAGGCAGTTCTTCTTGGCAGGATGTAGTTTCTGGTTCAGGTTTCTTCTCCAGCAAGTGTCTGATGAGGTAGGGCAGAGGCCCTGTTTTATACTAAGTTGTGCCTTTGAAGTGGGGGTGACTTCAAAGAGTCTCTAAGAAATGCACCAAGCCCCCTTTCAGTTCAATCCTGTCACCCAGAGTCCCAGTAGGGGGTGTGGCAGTCCTTTGTGTGAGGGCAGGCCCTCCACCCTCCCAGCCCAGGAAGACCCATTCAAAATGCAGATGTATGCAAGTGAGGCTGAGTACCCTGTGTTTGGGGTGTGTCTGAGTGAATGCACAAGGAGCTGTCAACTAAACCTAGCCAGACGTGGATTGAAGGGCACAACAAGATTTTAGTGCAAAGAAATGCTCACTTTCTAAAAGTGGCATTTCTAGAATAGAAATATTAAATCTGACTTCACCAGTCAGCAGGATTTTGTATTACCATTCTGGCCATACTAAATATGACCTTCCTGCTCCTTTCAGATCAGCAGCTGCCACTTCAACAGTGTATGAGGGCAGCCCCAATGTTAGCCTATGAAAGGAGCAGGCCTCACAGTAGTGTAAAAACGAATTTAGGAGTTTTACACTACCAGGACATATAACTACACAGGTACATGTCCTGCCTTTTACCTACACAGCACCCTGCTCTTGGGGTTACCTAGGGCACACATTAGGGATGACTTATATGTAGTAAAAGGGGAGTTCTAGGCTTGGCAAGTACTTTTTAAATGCCAAGTCGAAGTGGCAGTGAAACTGCACATACAGGCCTTGCAATGGCAGGCCTGAGACAGGGTTAAGGGGCTACTGAGGTGGGTGGCACAACCAGTGCTGCAGGCCCAATAGTAGCATTTAATCTACCTTCCCTAGGCACATGTAGTGCACTCTACCAGGGACTTACAAGTAAATTAAATAGTCAATCATGGATAAACCAATCAGTAGTACAATTTACACAGAGAGCATATGCACTTTAGCACTGGTTAGCAGTGGTAAAGTGCCCAGAGGTCAAAAGCCAACAACAACAGGTCAGAAAAAATAGGAGGAAGGAGGCAAAAAGTTTGGGGATGTCCCTGTCAAAAAGCCAGGTCCAACAGTGCTGTATGATATAAGTGGTATAGTAGGAGCTTTTCATGTCTCCTAGTTCAGCCTAAGCTGCTCTGCTATAGCTACCTCTATCAGCCTAAGCTGCTAGAACACTACTAATCTACTAATAAGGGATAACAGGACCTGGCACAAGGT
Source organism: Pleurodeles waltl (assembly GCF_031143425.1). NCBI lineage: Eukaryota > Metazoa > Chordata > Amphibia > Caudata > Salamandridae > Pleurodeles > Pleurodeles waltl. The sequence goes on along the minus strand of NC_090445.1, from coordinate 488,233,761 downwards.
ATACATACCATCAGGAACCCACTATAAGCCAGGCCAGCCTCCTACACATGGGCAGGGTGCAGTGTATGTTAAAGGTAGGACATGTACTTGTGTTTTTACATGTGCTAACCGTGACATACTGCCAAATTCGGTTTTCACTGTTGCAAGGTCTATTGCTCCCACAGGTTAACATGGGGGCTACCTTTAAATATCCTTAAAGTGCAATTTCCCTTTGAGAAGAGATAGAAATGTGGAGTTTGGGGTCTCTGGACTGACAATTTTAAAATACATATTTTAGTGAAGGCGGTTTTTAGATTGTTTGTTTGAAAATGCCACTTTTAGGAGGTAGGCATTTTCTTGCTTGAACCATTTTGTGACTCTGCCTGTTTGTGGATTCCTTGTCTGGGTCAGATTGACAGTTGGGCTGTTAGTGCATCTCCACTAGACAGTGACACAAAGGGTGCTGGGGTGTAACCTGCATATCCTGATGGGCCACCTGAGCTGGAGGAAGAAGTGGTCACTTACACCTGAAAGGGCTGTGTCTGCCCTCACACAAAGCAGTTTCAAACCCCTAGTGTACTTCTGGGGCCAGGACTGGGAAAGGGGGGATCCTGTAAACAACAAAGACTTTTCTGTGAAGTTGGGCGATTTCAAAGGCAGAAAGAGGTATAAGTATTGGACCCTAATCCCCAGATAGATCACTTCAAGGATTCAAGAGGAACCTCTGCCAGGAGGAGAGCTGAAGGAGAAGTGCTGCCTGTGACTGTGCTTTGTTGGGCTATCCTGCAGTTGCTGCTTCTGCCTGAGAAAGACGACAAAGACCGGACTTTGTGGTATATTCCTGCTTGAGAGGTATCTCCAAGGGCTTGGACTGAGCTTGCCCCATGTTCTGAAGTCTCAGGGCCATCAAAGACTTCCTCTGCCAGAACCTGGATTCTCTGCTGAGACTCCTGCCCTGCCAGGTGGTGCCTAATCCAGTCCCTGGGCCCTTAAAAGGAGAAGCTGTTGGAAAACCAAGTGCACTGACTTCAGATGACCCCGGATGGATGTCGCTGCCGGATTCCGTGATGCCACCTCCAACTGAAAAGGTGGTCCTCACTGGAGTGAGGCAACCCCGCAGGCCCGATGCTGTGGCAGCCCCGCGGAAGTCTGTGACTCCATGAGACCTGAAGTGATGTGTCACTGACGTCCATGACACCCGACTTTGTCGCACCACGCAGTGACCGCCGGATATAGACATCGTCCGAAGTGTGCAGATCCAATGCTACCCACCCATGCCTCCTCACCTCCATCACTCCGCAGCAAGGACTCAACGCCTCTTCATGACACCTCTGCTCCTTTGCTCCGCAGCAACGGAACCAACGTCGCACCGGATTCAGCGACGCCACGATCCCCGCTTCCGTGCACTGGCTTGTTTCCTCACTTTCACAAGGTACTGTACCTGGGGGTCCGTGTGACTCCGTGACCGGCACCGTTAGTGTTGGTTTGATGGGAAAGAGTCTGTCATAATGCCTTGATATCACCAATTCAAAGCATTTGTGTTTCTAAGCGCTACATTGAAGTTTAAGCTTTAAAAAAATTCATATCTTTGCTTTTGTATGTTGGATTTTGTCGTTTTGGTCTTGTTTTGCTCAGATAAATATTGGTTATTTTTCTAACCTAGTTTTGAGTCATTTTGTAGTGTTTTCACTGTATTACTGTGTGTTTTGGTACAAATACTTTACACATTGTCTCTGAGTTAAGCCTTTCTGCTCATGCCAAGCTACCAAGCAGGTGAGCAGGGGTTAACCGGATGTGTTTCTCCTTTGCCCTGACTAGAGTGAGGGTCCTTGCTTGGACAGGGGGCAACCTGACAGCGAACCAAAGACCCCAATTCTAACAGTAGGACTGAAAGATTTTGACAGCTGTATGGCTTACACATTTGACTGTGGCATTTGCACATACACAAGTGAAACTTGACCAGCAAATCTCACCCTGGTTGATACAGATTCTCCATGTGCACTCAGGATTCACCTAATACTAACCAACAACTCACACTCACTCAAGGAAAAACTACTGGTATCGTCAGTGGTGCCTCATGACCAATACCTCACTGCAGACAGTAAATTAACCAAGTGTCTCCATACACTTGTGCGTTACCCCAGGTCTTAGGCCATGATGGACCCATACACAACAACAACAACCATGGATATTTTTTAGCACAAAGCGCCACAATCACTTTGAGTCCGACAACTCCACAAACACCTTTCAATATCACACTTCACAACACTTTTTAGAAAAAGCACCACAAGCACGAAACCCTACTCATACATATACCGTAACACTTGTAACACAATGCTGGAACTTTATCAAACTCTCAACTAACCATAGAACAACTCACAGTGTGGGCAAAAGTTTGAAAGCTAGCCAGTCATCAACCCAACAAAAGAACTATAATCAAAATATACTTTTCCCCTCCTCATGGGGCAAAACCATAACTCCACTACCAGAAATGTTCTAATGCGTTTTCTCCTCCCATTCAGGATTCAAAAACACTCCACTCTGAGGTCAATGTGATCTTTGGACCCAGTGTAGAGCATGGTTAACCGCACACAATCATTCAAATCTTAATCACTACAGCAATAAATTTAAACGCTATGACCAATGTGGCCACAGAAACAAAATTCCAATCTGTGAAGGATTTCAAAGCTTTATTACAACCACTGAGCCAAATTAACGTAAATTGTGCGTAAAATTAGATTATACAAATAAACGAAATCATAGGCTGACCAAATCTATGAAACAAATTTTATCTGCTCAACATCAACACTATTAAACAACCCAGAAGGATTACACACATTAGCAAAGAATCAATTTGCACAACATTAACAGATTTCAAATCATAAGTTGAAGGTATTAGTCAGGCAAATTTACATGTCAGTATATCAGATTCAAAGGACAAAATGTAGGGTAACCTACTACTATTATGAATTAGGATAAGCATGTGTGGTGATTGACTAATACCTGCAGGCAAAAGCAAAAAGAAAAAAAAGAAAACTATTTTTGGATAAGTCATCTACCTCGGGCTAAGTTAATCTAACTAAAAAAATAAAAGGCAGGTGTCAACATACTAACTCATTAAGAGGATAAAGGGACCAATCAACACTGCTATTTTATATACCTCTCCTGGGATCAGCATACAATTCAGGTTAATCAACAGAACAGCATATCTCCGGCAACGTCCATTAGATGCACCATCAGGGGGACAGTACAGAACACAAGCTGCACAGAGAAAACAGGAAAAACCCAAGGGGACAAGTTAACCGTTCAGAATGTAAAGGGGCTCTGATTTGGATAAGGCTCAAGAAAGGACTGACTAGAACTTAAAAAATGCATCTCTATACTAAATCACTTTATACAATTTGATTGGGTAGTCCAATGGGTCCACTTTAAGGCTAAAAGGGAAAAAGCCAATGAAAATTAAAACACAAAATGAATTTGCAACAACAATGAAGATTCTGAGGTCTGGGTGAAGTCATCTGTCCTTCTGTGTGACACCGGCAATAACTAGCAACTCTGTTCATTATTTGATACATCACAACATCACAACATCTTCCCATGACTCAAGACAGTTCCTATAGTTCCCATGAGACCAGATGATTTAAACAATAAGATCTGTTTTAATTGTGAATCACCAGCTCTTGATTTACCACATTCAATGTAAGTAGGGGAAAATCTTACACATGATACAATAAGACTCTTCACTATTCATATGAAGCAACCTAATGGAAAAATTCATGATAGAGAGGAAAAGAAATGATTCAGCCTTTCACTGCTGCTGCAGTTATAAACACTTCAGGCCTAGTTATGCTAACACAATAAATTAAAGGCATTAATATTGTTATTAATAAAACATAAATAATATACAAACTTATGAATTCATTGTTAATAATATATCATAAAACAAGCAAATAAAATTAAATATTGATTGCTAACTTTGTTAATGCATTACGTTAGATATGACAGAGATGTGCATTTATTTTTCTGCACACACTACTTTAAAGTAATAAATCATAAATCAACATAAATCATATTCATTTCTACTCATAATTCATTCTAGTGATTAATCTAATTCAACGTTATTAAATCAGTTTAACATTTCATCCGGTTATGATAGGCACAGTGTCTGCCATGTTAGGCACAATATCCACCATCATTTAAACGTGTACACTTTCAAAATACATATTAGTGCAACTATATAAGTTGAGCTTTTAAAAATGAATGTACAGTCAACTAATGCTGACTTCTGTGCCACTAAAACATTACTAAGATGTTGCGCTCCAACAATGATACCATACTAATGTTACGAATTGTGGTGTGTTCTAAAGTGATTTTACCCTGTGAAAAAGCCTTCTGCTGGGATTTCATGAATCATGTTTGAGAGAAAACAGTTTTCTCATGATTTTCCCACTGAGGTTATGGAAGGTGCTCCAGAAACTAAAATGAAAACATTTTTTCTGTAAATTCACACTATCTTTCTCAGCCATATTAGAATGAAGTCTGACATTCTCAGTCAAAATGTACTTCCTATTGGAGCAGACTGTCAGTTGATTCCCTTGTGTTTTACTGCAGCTTCCCAGAGTGTTCTAGAGAACAACTAGATCGCTAACAGTCTTCCTTATGGCAAAAGTGTGACACGCCTGAAGCCATCTTGATTTAATCAGAGTGATAAAACTTAAAACATTTAGGCCCTCATTCTGACCTTGGCGGGCGGTGTTAAACCGTCCCAAAAGTGGCGGATATACCACCTACCGTATTACGAGTCCATTATATCCTATGGAACTCGTAATACGGTAGGTGGTATATCCGCCACTTTTGGGACGGTTTAACACCGTCCTCCAAAGTTAGAATCAGGCCCTTAATTTAGAAAGGCACAAAATGAGAGGGTTCATTTTGTCATAAACATTCTGGTGAGTGCTGTAGAAAGAAAAATTAGGATAAGTTTTAAGTGAGTTCTCAAACATCTTCCTCTTCTATTTCATTAACACATTCTGACATGCAGGCTAAAACATGCACTTTCAACACCAGCAGCAGACTGCTACTTAACTCCCTGGTGATCAGAAGCTTTACTATAGTGTTGCTCTAATGAGCAACCAGAGTACTAACAGTCTGAATGTATGCCAAAATTGCGGCACATCCAATCGCCTTCTTGATAGAATCAAAGTAGAAAACTGAAAGCATTTTCTACTGCATATGCTGCAGTAAATGAGGAAAGTAGGGAGCTTAATAACAAATAAGTCTCACAAGATGGCCACCATTTTGCAGTTTTTTAATAGCTCAGACTTGACCTGAAGGTATTGGAGTGCTTCACATAAGCATCAGTTACATTACACAAGGATACATTCATTTTGGTTTTAGGCATGGGGAGATTAAGTGATTTGTCCTAAATCGCAGGATGTTGAGCTGGCACCCTGAAACTCAAACCTGGTTCACCAGTTGCAAAGTCTTCATCTCTGGCCGTAACGCCACATCTTCTCCTCTTAGTGTAACAAATAATCAAGTGATCAGCTAGATATAAAACAATAGATGGCAAAAAATTTAAAAAGTGCTTTGTCACTATTTGAGAATGATGACGCAGAAAAGAAGGTCTCACAAATATTCATATATCATATATCATATAATCATAAAATCAAAATCGTATAAGGTAGTGTGATTTTAGCAAAGAAAAATAATGTACATGGGAAATTGTGCCCACGGGGTAGTTCGCCATCATTTATAAACAAGCTTAAATTAATCATGAAGAATTGACAAATGTAGTAATCCGTCATAATTGCAAATGTATTCTATGATTTTCTTGTCAAAACTGTTATATGCTTAGCTTAAATTTAGTAGAGGATTTGGCCTAGTTGCCTGGTCTCAAATTTAACTGTGTGGTTTTCACTTGCTTTAACAAAGACATACTATTTTACTTTAAGGTTGTATTTTTCCAGTAGAGATGACTAATACACTTATCTCAGGGTTTCGTGTTAGGCCGGTTTCATCCCTTTTAAGCAAGGTCAGTTTCTGCAGGTGCGGACAATAAAAGCACTGATACCGAAATAATTGGCAAACTTTGTTGCAACTTGTGTTCCAAGGCCCCAAGGACGCCTTATGTAAAAATGAGTACTAGGAGAAAGACACTAATCATTGGTCAAATTGAAGCCATCCTATGAACCCTCCAATGGAAGACCCTGAAGGATTTGGAATGTTTCTTACTTAAACCCACCGGACAAAGAGAAGTCAGCCATTTTCTACGATGCCATTTTGAAGCAAGATTCAAGAAGCCATTTTAGAAAGACCTCTTGATGCCTTTTCTCTGTCGCAGAGAAAGAGACTTTAAGAATTCTCAACCTAGAGACTTTAACTTTAATTTTGCCCCGTCTTGCCCATGCAGTAACTGTTGCCCCATTTTCCTTGCTGCCGCAAGGAAACATGCCTTCATTTTTCCCCCTTGAAATCTGCCCCATACTGACCGAACCGGTACCTGAAGGACGAAGTCTTTTCTTGAATGCTGATTGTATTTGGTAAATATGAAAGGATAATTGTATTATGCATTGTGTTTTCCTTCCTAGGTACCAACTGCTTATTTTGATAGGGCCCAAGCTAGAAGTTTTCTAAATTTGTGTTGACTAAATTCGTTTTGCATGAAGCCCCACATGCCAATGCTAATTAGAGGCTAGTCGAGGTATTCATCTGATGCACCATGCTAAACTGAAATCTTGTTATGCTGACCGATGTATGAAATTAGTCAAATTCAATTGCTTATATTAGTGATTTGCATTGCTATAACCAAGTGCATTATAATCCAGATATTGCGTAGATTGCGTTTCTTCCGTCGCTATGGATAGCTAGTAATGTTCGTATACATATATCATTTGATTTTGAGACTTACTTATATTGTGCTAGCTTTGTTAATATAGGGAAATAAACTCATTAACTTTCAATAAACTGATGTTGATATTCATGACTGAAAGGTCATGTTGCGTCAAATTACTGATTGTTATTGATTCCAAATGTGTTAACTGATTATTAATTGATTATTGGTTGTTGATTATAACTAGTTATCGATTATTAATTTGAGTGATCTGACTATTCTTGGATGAGGAGAGCTCAACTAGGTTAAAAGGTCCACCGACCTCCAGCGTGTCCGAGTACAAGTAATTTATAAGGACTGGACACTCTATCAAGAATACAGGAAATATGTCCTCATTTTAGTTTTTTAGAGCACTAACCTTAATTTCTATGGGAATAAGGCTCTCTCATTTTTATAAATTCTAAAGGGAATTCTTTAGCTATTACAGTTTTGATTACTTCAAGCTGTCGTCAGGCGTGCCACACTCTTGTAATAAATATAGAATGTTAGCAATCTAGTTGTTCACTGTGAGGAGGCAGAGGTCAGGGGCACAGACTCGAAGAATTGAGGGCAGTGAGAAGGGTGCAGAGGCAACAGGTTGAGGACGCTGGGCAGGTGGGAGGGGCAGTGGCAGCACAACAGACCATGGAGGGCAGGCAAAAGGGGGGCAGTGGCAACAAACTAACCATGCAGGACATGCAAGGGAGACTGACCATTGAGGGAAGAAAAAAAGGCATTGGCAGAACAAACATACATACCAACAGACCTGATTTTTGTTCTAGAAATATTTTATTGACATTTTGAGGGTTAACAGCAATCCTTTTGCCTTGCAAAGAACAGAAATCAATATAAAGTGCATCATCATTGTCACAGGAGATTGGAGTGAATCCCACAATATAGCCATCCCATTCAAACAGAGGAAGTGTAAATAGCAGCTAGTTTTCCAGTCCGTGGTAGTCCCACCATTTTTCCATACTTTATCATATTTGTGGGGGTACCCCCAGGACTCATAAATTGTTTCATCCAATTTGCCACACCAATCCATCTTCCTAGTCCATACCTCCAATGATAAGGTCATCGGGGAGATCCAATTGCGAGCAATATTGCGTTTATCTAGCAGCATACCGAGGCCCACCAGGGTCCTATGCCCCTAAACCCACCCAGTTCATCTAAAATCCCACTCCTGATGATATTAAGCCCAAAAGGGCTTTATTTTATCTCTCTCCTTCATAAAATCTCCTCTTTTTCAATGTAAGTCAGTGGGGAAAATTAATTCCCCAGGTTTTGTTTTTCAAAATCTCCCTCTTATCACGTTCAAAATATTGGCAAGTATGGTACATTGGATCACAGAGGGCATGAGGGAGATGGGCAGGGACACCAAACTGACCTTACAGGGCAGGCGCCAGGGTTGCAGCAGCACACTACACCACACAGGGCAAGTTGGACGTCAGTGCAGCACAACGGACCATGGTAAGCAATAGGGAGGGGACAGGGCCATGCACATGGACAACAGAGAGGAGAGGGGAAAAGGAAAGGGTAGCAAGGTAATCATACTGGAGACAGTTGCAGCATAATGGACTATAAAAAGCAGGAGGGAGGGGCAGTGGCAGCACATCGAACCATGCAAGGCAGGAGGGAGGGGCTGGTGCATGGACTCTGACAACAGAAGTTAGGGAGGAGGTGGATGGGACAGTAAGCTAACTGTTCGGAGCAGGCGGGAAGTGCAGTGGCAGAGGAACGGCCACACAGGGGGATGAACTTGGACAATGGATCACAAGGAGGGGCAGGAGCAACAAGCTTGGGTGACGGCAGCACAGTGCCAGGCCCCGCATTCAACCCTCTACACCCCCCATGTGCATTGCAATTGGCATCTTACTTAGTGTTAAAAGAACCTAGAACTGTTCACTTCATGTTGCTGAAAATGTTTAGCAATTGCATATGGTAAATCCTTATGCAGAACTGATATGTTCGAAAATTATTTTCTTAAGCATGCAAATTGTACTACCTATATATTTTAAACCACAATGACACTCAATGACGTAAACTGTGAATTTTGTATTGCAAGTAATTCGATGTTTTATCTTCAATTTCATATCATTCCATAATTTCACTTCTTTGGTTGATCTACCAATTTTACATGCTTTACAACTATTGCATTTAATAAATCCAAGTTATTGTTCTGACAGCCAATTTTGTTGATTTTTTATAATGAAGTGACTACTTATAAGATGATCTTTTAATGAAGGTGCTTTCCTATACGTTATTAATGGGGCTAAACGAATTTTAGGACCCAAATCTTGATCTTTTCGTAAAACATGCCAATGTTTACACAAAATTCTTCTAATTAAGCCACTTTCCTTTGTATAATCCAATATCATTCTGACTTTACTTTCACCAGAATTATCCTTCTTGTCCTCGCTGATTTCGGAATTAATGTTTCATCCAGAGGGATAGTTCGTACTCTTTCTAAATTCTTTTGTAGAATTTTCTGATTATATCCTCTTTGTCTAAATATTTGTATGGTGTCTTGATATTTTAACTCAACTTCCCGATCATTAGAACAATTTCTACACATTCTAAGTAACTCCCCATATGGGATACTTTTTATAAGAGGTTTAGGGTGAAAGCTTTTGCCATGCAGAATGCTGTTTGTTGAGGTTTTCTTACGATATACTGTGGTTTCTAGTTTATTATTTTCCACATAGATATTAATATCCAAAATATTTATCGATAATTTGCTCATTTCACATGTGAATTGTAAACCTAAATCATTATTGTTCAATTTGTTAAAATACAATTGAAAGTCCTCCTGTGATCCCTGCCAAATTATAAATAAGTCATCAATGAAACGAACCCAAAGTGCAATTTTATCCATAAATACATCATTGTCCTTACTCCAAGCAATTTCCCTTTCCCACCAACCCATTGTAAGGTTGGCATAATTCGGAGAAAGGGAAATGCCCATTGCCGCTCCGCACATTTGTTGGTAAATTTCATGATTAAAAATGAAGGTGTTATTTTTAAGACATAATTCTATCATAGATAATAACATTTTTGAATGCTCATACTCCACAATACTTCTCTGCCTTAAAAAATATTCACATGCTCTTAAACCAATTTCATGATTAATAGATGTATATAACAACACAACATCAATTGTGACCAATAAATATTAATCTGTCCAATTAATATCCGATAAAATTCGCAATAAATCTCCTGAATCTTTAATATATGAACTTAAGGTCATCATGATGGGTGCTAGATAATAATCTACATAATCTGAAATTCTCTCATATAATGAATCACACGCTGATACTATTGGCCTTCCTGGTGGTGCTGTTAAGGATTTATGTATTTTAGGTAAGAAGTAAATTGTGGGTATGGTTGGATTTTCTTTTTTCAAAAATTGAAGTTCTTCCTTGTTCAAAAGTGATTGTTCATACCAATCATCAAGTCTTGAATGTAATTGATAAATCATACGATTCATGGGATTATGATTTAATTTTTTATAATTGGATTCATCATTCAGTTGCCTGTATGCCTCAGACATATAGCTCCGTATGTTAAGAATCACAATATTTCCACCTTTGTCCGCAGGTTTTATTATGATGTTATTATTGTTTGTCAATTTCTTTAAAGCCAATCGTTCTTCTTTCGTCAAATTTTCCCGTTGTCCATGATGTCTAGTCTTTTGTAATCTATTTAGATCCTCCATCACTAATTCAGAAAATATATCAATTTTGTTACCAGGTGATAAAACTGGACAAAACTTTGATCTTTCTTTAAAATTGCTGAATTGATGTTTATTAGTGTCCACTTGCAATTCTCGAAGGACCTCTACTTCAGTATACTCCTCGTCCGGTAAATCATGATATAAATCAAATAGAGTTTTCAAATCTGCAAACTGATCAATTTGCAAATCTGTTGTCTTAGAATTATCAGTTAGTACCTCCTTATGATCTAGATCTGTGTTGTTGGAATTTATAGAATAAAATGTTGCCAATTTTAATTTTCAAATAAATTTATAAATGTCAATACGAGTATTTACATAATCAAAATGTTTCTCAGGGCAAAATGATAAACCTTTATTTAATAATTGTAGTTCAGATGAAGTTAACTCATAGTCTGAAAGATTTATCACCAAATTTGGCTGATTTGATGTTATTTCTTCTGACTACTGAGGGGATATTGCCTTTTTCCTATTTCTTTTGGCTCTTCTGGTTTTTCTTTTCTGTTTACCATTTGGTCTGTCTTTCTTCCAGAGCCTCGATTGTAATTTCTTCCTCTGCCCCTCATTAATCGTTGATCCAGATATAATACTTGCATTTCCTCTAAAAAAGTATTCCTACTTGAAGTTTCCATACGTTCCGAAGAGCTTTCCCTTTCACTTACATCTACGTCCGATTCACTGGGAGTATCATCATTACTAGGAACAGTTCTAAAGTCCTTTCATCCCATATCCAGTTTGAGGCTCTCAAATCTTCTCGCAAAAGTTAAAATCCTACCATATTTATAATCTTTTTCATCCCGTAGGAATTTATTTTTCTTGCGTTCCTGTATTTCAACTTCATATTTCTCCAATTTCCCTTCCATATTTTTTCTCAATAATATTTTATCTTCCTTTTCTTCATTCTTCTCAATCTGTTCCTCCAATTTTTTAATTTGATTATAAATCTCTTCCAAATCAAGTTTAGCATATTTTATGAGAATCCTCATCATATTCAGTGAACACTGTGTGCTATTCTCTTCCCACTCCTTGAATAGTTCAGAATTTTCTCCTGAATATGTTGGTATAGTAAATATGCGTAGGCCTCTTGGTATTCTTTTCACTTCAATATATTTTTCTACTGATAATACTTCCCAGCTTTTACTGATTTCTTTCTTATAAATCTTTTCCAGTTGAAAAAACGAATATTTTAATGATGAATTTCTCTGCATTAGTGTGGTTCCTAATAAAGAAGTGGAGACATCCTCATCAAATAATTTGGTGGCCACTGCTAGCCGTTTCATATGCCTTGCTTCCATTTTAAAGTATCACACTGTGTTTGTCATTCATGAACAAAGCATCGAAAAATAATAATCACCAGTGTATCGTTTCCAGAGACTGAACCGCCAGTGCGTTAAAGAAACAATTACTCTCTTTACGCGAGGGCCGCTTCGGCATAGCAAGTTTCAGCGATTAAAACAATGATACAATGTATCCAATATGTCCATGTGCACGGCCTTACCCTGTTTTGTAGCAGTTTGTTCGGAAGGCGCCCTCCGACTCCAATCCTCCCAGAACTGATTTCAGGGGCCGCGGTTAGATCAAGTTTATAGTTTGCATCGAATAAACTTGATTTATATTTTTTTGAGGAACTGAACGGAGTGCGTGGCATTTATCTCTTGTTCACAAAATTAATTGAGGGTTCAGCCACCCTCTTTGCCTCGCACCAGCTGAGTGCGCGTCGTTTCTTTTCTCTTGGCGTGCTTTGTTTTGAATATATATATATGTATATATGTATATATATATATATATATCACCCAGATAGGTCTGTGTTTCAATAGGCAATACCTTTTTTTAGTTTGCTAATAACTTTAGCACAGTTTGATGAAACTTCAGAAAACTCTTTAAAAAAGTGCTCTTTCTTGTCTAGTTTCTCATGGAAAGTTTTGAGGTGATCTGTCAAGTGGAGGCCAAAAATAAGGCAGTCCCAAAATGCAAAATCCTCATGCAATTTCCATAGGGATTTTTGAAGAAGGCTACAGTGAAAAAGGCTGAAAGGATTTACTTCAAGTTTGGCAGAAATATAGATCTTGGTCCAGAGAGTGTGCTTTTTGTGATTTGGTGTAAATCTGTTCAGTAGTGTAGGACAAATTAAGGTATAAAAATATTTATAAATCTGAACAGATGAGATTGAGGGACTTTTGTTAGAGTCTTGCAAGCTTACCTTCAAAATCAGAGTGTTCTAATTGTCCCAGAGGGCTTTTTTCCCTTGAGCCAACTCACTCTTGTGAAAGTAAGGCTCCTGCAGAGGGAGTTCTCTGATTGGCTGACCAAAACATGCATAAAAATGTTGCGTCAGACATTGCATTATTCAGGGATTTAATCACTTGTCATGAAATTTTTTTTTTTTTAAAGATATGAGGGCAAGGTCGGGATACCCTGCCCCATAGCTCCTGTGACCAAAATGGGATCCCCAGGGCCAATGCAGTATATTATTTTGGAAGTATGGCATGCTTGGGGGCCCCCTCCCCTATATTATAAATCAATATAACGAGCAGAATGAGGATACCTTGTCTCCATAGTCCTTGTGCGTGGTTGGTCCCAAAAATTCACCAGTTATAGTTATCTCAAGTAACTAGAACAAGTGCTCAAAAGCAGTTAGTTCCCAACCTTTTGACTTCTGTGAACCCCCACTTTATCATTACTGGAACCCTCACTGAATCATACTGGAATCTGGGGACCCCCCACTTAGCCATTACTGAAAGATGGGGACCTAATCTGTTAATATTATTTAATTTTCTAAGCAGTAGTGGACCCGCTGAGGAGGCCTTGTGGATCCCCAGGGGTCCCTGGACCACAGGTTGTGAACCACTGCTCTAAAGTAACTATAGGTCTCACCCTCGCCAGCCTCAAATATTTCCTCATTCATGACATGTTCAATGACTGCATTAACAACATCCCTAATAATTATATCATTGATAAGCACGTGTACGTAGTGCGGGCACGGGTTACAGTTACTTTAGGGCACGAGTTATAGTTACTTCAGAGAACTATAATCAGTGGTGTTGTTCATTTATAACATTTAATTTTAACTGACATTTTCACCTAACTATATCTTGTCCTTCTACTTTAAAGTTAGATATTATTACAATTCCTAAATATAATGTGAAATTAACCTTTGTATTTTTCATTGAATTTCTTTATTTATTTAGCATAAAGATGTCCATCGCTGTGCTCGACGTGGGGATAGGTTGGGCAAGGGCCTGGTCTGTGCCCAGGTCCTGCGCTCAACCCCTCCCCAAGGGTGTCCAACAGCCCCCCGTGGGGACACAACTATCGAATGCGCATGAGCCTCCCATATTTATCTGTTCAGTAAGTTACTGTTTGTTGTTTTATTCTCGCAGTTCATGTGATTCTCCCCCGCAGCGTGGAGAATAAAAGAGCGTTATATAATAGGGTCGGCCCAAAGCTTTCAGCAGCTCGCACTGCTGCCTCCAGCCTTCTCTTGGCACAGGTTGCTCTGCTCTAAGATTGTTGTTTGAATTCTGGGATCCTTTCCACGGAGTTTGTCGATGTAGCTGTAAGAGGCGCCTGACTGCTATGCCGGGGAGACATAAAGCTTTTTCTGAAAACATGAGAAGGCAGCTATCAACCTCGATGATTTAGTCACACAGATTAAACTCGAAGGGATAGATTATATGTTGACCACGTTGAGCATGATCATGTATGGAAGGAGGAAAGTACTTCAAGTTAAAAAAGCCTGGACAACGCTAAGCGTATTCTCACCCATCTGATCTTCCCACTCAGAAGCAAAAGTCAAAAATCTGTTCAACTCCCAGGGGATCCTGCAGGACTTGTAAGGGAAAACTTCTAGTAGCTTTAAGTTTCGGTCTGGCTTTAGAAAAAAGAGGGCTCACATAACTTGCTAGTGCTTTAATCTATAGCATACAAATGCATTGTATTGTAGTTAAAACAAATATTATTGAACAATGCAGTAAAATGAATCAATTTGTGTGACGTGCACGAATTTGATTGGACAGAGGGGCAGATTGAGGCATATTCACTGTCGGAGATCGACAGTGGAAACGACCCGCCACAATTTAGGATGCTGGGCTTTCCGTCCCCCTCCCAACCATGTGACTTGAACTCATAAACACCAACTCAGTCCGTAGCATTCGAAGGAAGGTCTATCGATGTCAGCTGGTTATTCCTATCTCAGTATATTGTGATAATGGCGAAACACACATATCAGAAAAATATTTAGTCAAGGTTTGAGAACCTCTGGAATGTAACTGAATCATCGGAGTGTGATATAACCTCATAATTGCAACGGAAAATCAGTTTTGAGAAATTACAATCTGCCTCATCAAACACACTCAAGTAACTAAAAAATACATTTCATTGCACACAGAGCCTCAGATCAAAGATTATAAACAAATAGATACAATTGCTATCCCACTTTCATATTCGAGGCTTTTTCAGCTGCACGTTTTTAAACTTATATGCAGCTGTGAGAAAGTAGCCTCTTTCTAGCCTTTTTACCCCCACTTTTGGCCTGTTTGTGAGTGTATGTCAGGGTGTTTTCACTGTCTCACTGGGATCCTGCTAGCCAGGGCCCAGTGCTCATAGTGAAAACCCTATGTTTTCAGTATGTTTGTTATGTGTCACTAGGACCCTGCTAGTCAGGACCCCAGTGCTCATAAGTTTGTGACCTATAGGTATGTGTTCCCTGTGTGATGCCTAACTGTCTCACTGAGGCTCTGCTAACCAGAACCTCAGTGGTTATGCTCTCTCTTTACAAATTGTCACTAACAGGCTAGTGACCAATTTTACCAATTTACATTGGCATACTGGAACACCATTATAATTCCCTAGTATATGGTACTGAGGTACCCAGGGTATTGGGGTTCCAGGAGATCCCTAGGGGCTGCAGCATTTCTTTTGCCACCCATAGGGAGCTCTGACAATTCTTACACAGGCCTGCCACTGCAGCCTGAGTGAAATAACGTCCACGTTATTTCACAGCCATTTTACACTGCACTTAAGTAACTTATAAGTCACCTATATGTCTAACCTTTACCTGGTAAAGGTTGGGTGCTAAGTTACTTAGTGTGTGGGCACCCTGGCACTAGCCAAGGTGCCCCCACATTGTTCAGGGCCAATTCCCTGGACTTTGTGAGTGCGGGGACACCATTACACGTGTGCACTACATATAGGTCACTACCTATGTGTAGCTTCACAATGGTAACTCCGAATATGGCCATGTAACATGTCTAAGATCATGGAATTGCCCCCTCTATGCCATCCTGGCATTGTTGGCACAATCCCATGATCCCACGGGTCTGTAGCACAGACCCGGGTACTGCCAAACTGCCTTTTCAGGGGTTTCACTGCAGCTGCTGCTGCCAACCCCTCAGACAGGTTTCTGCCCTCCTGGGGTCCAGCCAGGCTTGGCCCAGGAAGGCAGAACAAAGGACTTCCTCAGAGAGAGGGTGTTACACCCTCTCCCTTTGGAAAATGGTGTTAAGGCAGGGGAGGAGTAGCCTCCCCCAGCCTCTGGAAATGCTTTCATGGGCACACATGGTGCCCATTTCTGCATAAACCAGTCTACACCGGTTCAGGGACCCCTCAGCCCTGCTCTGGCGCGAAACTGGACAAAGGAAAGGGGAGTGACCACTCCCCTGACCTGCACCTCCCCTGGGAGGTGCCCAGAGCTCCTCCAGTGTGCTCCAGACCTCTGCCATCTTGGAAACAGAGGTGCTGCTGGCACACTGGACTGCTCTGAGTGGCCAGGGCCAGCAGGTGACGTCAGAGACTCCTTCTGATAGGCTCCGTCAGGTGTTGCTAGCCTATCTTCTCTCCTAAGTAGCCAAACCCTCTTTTCTGGCTATTTAGGGTCTCTGCTTTGGGGATTTCCTTAGATAACGAATGCAAGAGCTCATCAGAGTTCCTCTGCATCTCTCTCTTCACCTTCTGCCAAGGAATCGACTGCTGACCGCGCTGGAAGCCTGCAAAACTGCAACAAAGTAGCGAAGACGACTACTGCAACTCTGTAACGCTGATCCTGCCGCCTTCTCGACTGCTTTCCTGGTGGTGCATGCTGTGGGGGTAGTCTGCCTCCTCTCTGCACTAGAAGCTCTGAAGAAATCTCCTGTGGGTCGACGGAATCGTCCCCCTGCAACCACAGGCACCAAAGAACTGCATCACCGGTCCCCTGGGTCTCCTCTCAGCACGACGAGCGAGGTCCCTTGAATCCTCTGTCCAAGTGACTCCCACAGTCCAGTGACTCTTCAGTCCAGGTTTGGTGGAGGTAAGTCCTTGCCTCCCCACGCCAGACTGCATTGCTGAGAACCGCGTCTTTTGCAGCTACTCCGGCCTCTGTGCACTTCCGGCGGAAATCCTTTGTGCACAGCCAAGCCTGGGTCCACGGCACTCTAACCTGCATTGCACGACCTCCTGAGTTGTCCTCCAGCGGCGTGGGACTCCTTTGTGCAACTTCAGGTGAGCACCGTTTTACTCCACTTTGTAGTGCCTGTTCTGGCACTTCTGCGGGTGCTGCCTGCTTCTGAGAGGGCTCCTTGTCTTGTTGGGTGCCCCCTCTGTCCCCTGACGCAATTGGCGACATCCTGGTCTCTCCTGGGCCACAGCAGCATCCAAAAACCCTATCCGCATGACTTGCAGCTAGCAAGGCTTGTTTGCAGTCTTTCTACAGGAAAATACTTTTGCACGACTCTCCATGGCGTGGGACATCCATCCTCCAAAGGGGAAGTTTCTAGCCCTTGTCATTCCTGCAGAATCCTCAGCTTCTACTGCCTAGTAGCAGCTTCTTTGCACCCACAGCTGGCATTTCCTGGGCATCTGCCCACTCCCGACTTGGTCGTGACTTTTGGACTTGGTCCCCTTGTTCCACAGGTACCCTCGTCTGGAAATCCATAGTTGTTGCATTGCTGGTTTTGGTCTTTCCTGCAGAATTCCCCTATCACGACTACTGTGCTCTTTGGGGAACTTTAGTGCACCTTGCACTCACTTTTCAGGGTCTTGGGGTGGGCTATTTTTTAACCCTCACTGTTTTCTTACAGTCCCAGCGACCCTGTACAAGGTCACATAGGTTTGGGGTCCATTCATGGTTCGCATTCCACTTTTGGAGTATATGGTTTGTGTTGCCCCTATACCTATGTGTCCCCATTGCATCCTATTGTAACTGTACATTGTTTGCACTGTTTTCTATTACTATACTGCATATTTTTGGTATTGTGTACATATATCTTGTGTATATTTGCTATCCTCATACTGAGGGTACTCACTGAGATACTTTGGCATATTGTCATAAAAATAAAGTACCTTTATTTTTAGTATATCTGTGTATTGTGTTTTCTTATGATATTGTGCATATGACACTAGTGGTACTGTAGGAGCTTCACTCGTCTCCTAGTTCAGCCTAAGCTGCTCTGCTAAGCTACCATTATCTATCAGCCTAAGCTGCTAGACACCCTATACACTAATAAGGGATACCTGGGCCTGGTGCAAGGTGTAAGTACCCCTTGGTACTCACTACAAGCCAGTCCAGCCTCCTACATTGGTTGTGCAGCGGTGGGATAAGTACTTTGTAACTACTTACCACTTTTGTCATTGTACTTTTCATAAGAGAAAAATATACAAAACAAGTTCAGTGTATGTACACCTAACCAAAAAGTTTTGCATTTCTTTTCCCACTTATTTTCTAAAGTGCTAAAAAGTACCTCTAACTTTCTAAAAAGTTCTTTAAAAGTTTAAAAAGTTTTTTTTCTGTCTTTCTAAAAGTTCTGAAAAACCTTTTTCTCACTTTTTCTATCACTTAAACACTTTCTAAAATGTCTGGCACAGGCCAAACTGTTGATCTGTCCAAACTTGCTTATGATCACCTTAGCTGGAAAGGAGCAAGGAGTCTCTGCATAGAAAGAGGTTTAAGTGTAGGGAAGAATCCCCCTAGAGAACTGTTGGTGAATATGCTTGTTGAACAGGATAAGGCCAGAGCTGGCACTCCTGTTGAAAAGTTAGCTGATGGTTCCCACTCTGATTCTGGGGCACCCCTAGCAAAAGATGTGGGAGGGAAGATTCCCAGCCTGCCCCCTAGCAAGCCACCTAGCATAGCTGGTACTGATGTAGAGTCACACCATACTGATAGTGTTGTCTCACATCACAGTAAGAGTATCCCTTCTCATCATAGTAGAAGTGCTGTTTCTGTTAGTCAAGCTATTAGGGTGCCATCTGTTAGGGACAGGTCTCCTTCTGTTCATTCTCACCATACTTCTGTTTCAAGGCATGTCCCACCCACCCACCCTGATGACAGAGTGTTAGAAAGGGAGCGCAATAGATTGAGAGTGGAACAAACCAGACTGAAGCTCAAGAAGCAACAGCTGGATTTGGATAGACAGTCCTTAGAGGTGGAAAGAGAAAGACAGAAATTGGGTTTAGAAACCCATGGTGGCAGCAGCAGTATTCCCCATAGTCATCCTGCAAAATAGCATGATTCTAGGAATCTGCACAAGATAGTTCCCCCTTATAAGGAGGGGGATGACATTAACAAGTGGTTTGCTGCACTTGAGAGGGCCTGTGTTGTACAGGATGTCCCTCAAAGGCAGTGGGCTGCTATCCTATGGCTATCATTTAGTGGAAAGGGTAGGGATAGGCTCCTTACTGTGAAAGAAAGTGATGCCAATAATTTTGCAGTTCTTAAGAATGCACTCCTAGATGGTTATGGCTTAACCACTGAACAGTACAGGATGAAGTTCAGAGAAACCAAAAAGGAGTCTTCACAAGACTGGGTAGACTTTGTTGACCATTCAGTGAAGGCCTTGGAGGGGTGGTTACATGGCAGTAAAGTGACTGACTATGAAAGCCTATATAACATAATCCTGAGAGAGCATACACTTAATAATTGTGTGTCTGATTTGTTGCACCAGTATCTAGTGGACTCAGATCTGACCTCTCCCCAAGAATTGGGAAAGAAGGCAGACAAATGGATCAGAACAAGAGTGAACAGAAAAGTTCATACAGGTGGTGACAAGGATGGCAAAAAGAAAGATGGTGAAAAATCTCAAGATAAGCATGGGGATAAGGGTAAAATCAAAGATCCCACTTCAAATCTTAAACACTCTTCAGAGGGTGGGGATAAAACAAATTCTTCATCTTCTTCTCAACCCACACACATTAAAAAGCCTTGGTGCTTTGTGTGTAAAAACAGAGGCCATAGGCCAGGGGATAAGTCCTTTCCAGGTAAACCCCCTGAGCCTACCACCACTAATACATCAAGCTCTAGTGCCCCTAGCAGTAGTGGTACTAGTGGTGGGACTGCTGGCAACAGTCAAGCAAAGGGTGTAGTTGGGTTCACTTATGGGTCCATAATAGAAACTGGGGTAGTCACTCCCAAGACAGTTTCTGTCACACCTAGTGGCATTGGCCTTGCCACACTGGCTGCTTGTCCCCTTACAATGGATAAGTACAGGCAGACAGTATCAATAAAGGGTGTTGAGGCCCAGGCCTACAGGGACACAGGTGCCAGTATCACTTTGGTGACTGAAAACCTAGTGGCTCCTGAACAACACATCATTGGACAACAGTATAAAATTATTGATGTCCATAACTCCACTAAGTTTCTTCCCTTAGCTATAATTCAGTTTAGTTGGGGTAGAGTTACTGGCCCTAAGCAGGTGGTGGTATCACCTAGCTTACCTGTAGACTGTCTCTTAGGTAATGACCTAGAGGCCTCAGGTTGGGCTGATGTAGAGTTTTATGCCCATGCAGCCATGCTGGGCATCCCAGAGGAATTGTTCCCTCTCATTTCTACTGAAATAAAAAAGCAAAGGAGAGAAGGCCTGAAAACTCAGGATCCCTCTCCATCAACAGGTAAAAAGGGTATCACAGTATCCCCTAACCACCCAGCCATTCAGGATACCATTCCTGTGGTGGGAGAAACCTCTCCTGGGGTGGCACCTGTTCCAAGGGAAGCATCAGCTGGCAAAGCTGTACTCCCTGAGGTAGAAGTACCTCTCTGTAAGATAACTAACATTGGTGAGAAAAAGAGCACCATTTTAGTTAACATGGAGCATCCCTCCAACCCTCCCAGAGAAACTTTAGTGCAGAAACTCTGCACTGCCTCACAACACTTAGGACAGCATCACTGCCCTAGTCTGGAGCTCATAGGACAGCATCCCTGCCCTGCTCCAACTCAAGAGAAACAGCATCCCTGTTCTCTCTTCCAGCCATATGGACAAAGTTTTTGCCCAGCCATGGCTTTTCTGAGACAGCATCCCTGTCTGGCATTTCCATCACTACAAATAGGTTTAGTGGACAATTCCCACTGCTCTAAACTAAAACTTACTGATAGAAACTCTGAAAATACATCTTCACATTGTTGCTTAGCTAACAAACTTCAAACAGGGTGGTTTACATCCCCACAGCGAAGTAACCATATAGTGGATGATAAAGGGAGTAACCAGTCTATTGCAGAGCTACTCTCTACTTATCACCACTTAGACAATAAAGTCTCAACTGGCCAAGGTTAGCCTTATTGTCCTTCGTTTGGGGGGGGTTGTGTGAGAAAGTAGCCTCTTTCTAGCCTTGTTACCCCCACTTTTGGCCTGTTTGTGAGTGTATGTCAGGGTGTTTTCACTGTCTCACTGGGATCCTGCTAGCCAGGGCCCAGTGCTCATAGTGAAAACCCTATGTTTTCAGTATGTTTGTTATGTGTCACTAGGACCCTGCTAGTCAGGACCCCAGTGCTCATAAGTTTGTGACCTATAGGTATGTGTTCCCTGTGTGATGCCTAACTGTCTCACTGAGGCTCTGCTAACCAGAACCTCAGTGGTTATGCTCTCTCTTTACAAATTGTCACTAACAGGCTAGTGACCAATTTTACCAATTTACATTGGCATACTGGAACACCCTTATAAGTCCCTAATATATAGTACTGAGGTACCCAGGGTATTGGGGTTCCAGGAGATCCCTAGGGGCTGCAGCATTTCTTTTGCCACCCATAGGGAGCTCTGACAATTCTTACACAGGCCTGCCACTGCAGCCTGAGTGAAATAACGTCCACGTTATTTCACAGCCATTTTACACTGCACTTAAGTAACTTATAAGTCACCTATATGTCTAACCTTTACCTGGTAAAGGTTGGGTGCTAAGTTACTTAGTGTGTGGGCACCCTGGCACTAGCCAAGGTGCCCCCACATTGTTCAGGGCCAATTCCCTGGACTTTGTGAGTGCGGGGACACCATTACACATGTGCACTACATATAGGTCACTACCTATGTGTAGCTTCACAATGGTAACTCCGAATATGGCCATGTAACATGTCTAAGATCATGGAATTGCCCCCTCTATGCCATCCTGGCATTGTTGGCACAATCCCATGATCCCACGGGTCTGTAGCACAGACCCGGGTACTGCCAAACTGCCTTTTCAGGGGTTTCACTGCAGCTGCTGCTGCTGCCAACCCCTCAGATAGGTTTCTGCCCTCCTGGGGCCCAGCCAGGCTTGGCCCAGGAAGGCAGAACAAAGGACTTCCTCAGAGAGAGGGTGTTACACCCTCTCCCTTTGGAAAATGGTGTTAAGGCAGGGGAGGAGTAGCCTCCCCCAGCCTCTGGAAATGCTTTCATGGGCACACAAGGTGCCCATTTCTGCATAAGCCAGTCTACACCGGTTCAGGGACCCCTCAGCCCTGCTCTGGCGCGAAACTGGACAAAGGAAAGGGGAGTGACCACTCCCCTGACCTGCACCTCCCCTGGGAGGTGCCCAGAGCTCCTCCAGTGTTCTCCAGACCTCTGCCATCTTGGAAACAGAGGTGCTGCTGGCACACTGGACTGCTCTGAGTGGCCAGGGCCAGCAGGTGATGTCAGAGACTCCTTCTGATAGGCTCCTTCAGGTGTTGCTAGCCTATCTTCTCTCCTAAGTAGCCAAACCCTCTTTTCTGGCTATTTAGGGTCTCTGCTTTGGGGATTTCCTTAGATAACGATTGCAAGAGCTCATCAGAGTTCCTCTGCATCTCTCTCTTCACCTTCTGCCAAGGAATCGACTGCTGACCGTGCTGGAAGCCTGCAAAACTGCAACAAAGTAGCGAAGATGACTACTGCAACTCTGTAACGCTGATCCTGCCGCCTTCTCGACTGCTTTCCTGGTGGTGCATGCTGTGGGGGTAGTCTGCCTCCTCTCTGCACTAGAAGCTCCGAAGAAATCTCCCGTGGGTCGACGGAATCGTCCCCCTGCAACCGCAGGCACCAAAGAACTGCATCACTGGTCCCCTGGGTCTCCTCTCAGCCCGATGAGCGAGGTCCCTTGAATCCAGCAACTCTGTCCAAATGACTCCCACAGTCCAGTGACTCTTCAGTCCAAGTTTGGTGGAGGTAAGTCCTTGCCTCCCTACGCCAGACTGCATTGCTGGGAACCGCGTCTTTTGCAGCTACTCCGGCCTCTGTGCACTTCCGGCAGAAATCCTTTGTGCACAGCCAAGCCTGGATCCACGGCACTCTAACCTGCATTGCAAGGCCTCCTGAGTTGTCCTCCAGCGGCGTGGGACTCCTTTGTGCAACTTCGGGTGAGCACCGTTTCACTCCACTTTGTAGTGCCTGTTCTGGCACTTCTGCGGGTGCTGCCTGCTTCTGAGAGGGCTCCTTGTCTTGCTGGGCGCCCCCTCTGTCCCCTGACACAATTGGCGACATCCTGGTCTCTCCTGGGCCACCGCAGCATCCAAAAACCCTAACCGCATGACTTGCAGCTAGCAAGGCTTGTTTGCAGTCTTTCTACAGAAAAACACTTCTGCACGACTCTCCATGGCGTGGGACATCCATCCTCCAAAGGGGAAGTTTCTAGCCCTTGTTGTTCCTGCAGAATCCTCAGCTTCTACTGCCAAGTAGCAGCTTCTTTGCACCACAGCTGGCATTTCCTGGGCATCTGCCCACTCTCGACTTGGTCGTGACTTTTGGACTTGGTCCCCTTGTTCCACAGGTACCCTCGTCTGGAAATCCATTGTTGTTGCATTGCTGGTTTTGGTCTTTCCTGCAGAATTCCCCTATCATGACTACTGTGCTCTTTGGGGAACTTTAGTGCACTTTGCACTCACTTTTCAGGGTCTTGGGATGGGCTATTTTTCTAACCCTCACTGTTTTCTTACAGTCCCAGCGACCCTCTACAAGGTCACATAGGTTTGGGGTCCATTCGTGGTTCGGATTCCACTTTTGGAGTAAATGGTTTGTGTTGCCCCTATCCCTATGTGTCCCCATTGCATCCTATTGTAACTATACATTGTTTGCACTGTTTTCTATTACTATACTGCATATTTTTGGTATTGTGTACATATATCTTGTGTATATTTGCTATCCTCATACTGAGGGTACTCACTGAGATACTTTGGCATATTGTCATAAAAATAAAGTACCTTTATTTTTAGTATATCTGTGTATTGTGTTTTCTTATGATATTGTGCAGATGACACTAGTGGTACTGTAGGAGCGTCACTCGTCTCCTAGTTCAGCCTAAGCTGCTCTGCTAAGCTACCATTATCTATCAGCCTAAGCTGCTAGACACCCTATACACTAATAAGGGATACCTGGGCCTGGTGCAAGGTGTAAGTACCCCTTGGTACTCACTACAAGCCAGTCCAGCCTCCTACAGCAGCTGACTTTTTGAAGAAATGTAGTTTGAATTTTACGAGTTTTTCTGGCATGTTACGCATCACGTGGCATTTAAGACACAGAGGGCCTGATTTATAGTTTGGAGGAGAGTGCACTCTGATGCAACAGCAACAGAGAACCCTTTCTACCACACTGAAGGCCCGACTGTCTCATGTAAAGTTGGGGGGACCTTTCCGACTGACAAAACCCTCCAGAGGTCGGACAGCGTAGGGACTGTCTGAGATTTGGTCATGTGCCCACCCACCCGACTTTGAGTGGGCGAACACATGGGCAGGTTTCACTGTCCGTCATTGCCAGGACCTGGCAATAAGGGGCAGTAAAAACAGAAAAATGCCCAACTCACCATAGGAATTTCCTCACATGACGCGTTGCCTTTGACGTTTTTTCTAAAACAAAAACCCATTTTTGTTTTGAAAAAATAAATAAATATATTGTAAGTTTGTTTTGCGGCTCCATCAAGTTGACGGAGATGTCTGTCAAACTCACAATGCATTTGCAGGAACCAACATGACAGCGGTCCTGCCAATGCTAGAGATGTCTGCTTGGGTGGTGGACTTCTCAAAATTAGTAAGTAAGTAAAATCCCATCCACCAACGTGTAAATCAAGCGCAGAGTCACAATAGAGAGAGAAACAACAAAAAATGTGCAGGCTGTGGAGGAAGCACGGAAAATGGAATCGCTTATCAGGCAAGCAAAGCATGCAGATATATATATTTAGTGTAATGTGCTGACACCAGCTCGCTTGAGTCATTAACTTCTACTGCTGTTCACCACCGATTGATTGGCGTGTTTTACAAGGCCGTGCCGACACATGCGTGGCCTGAAGTTCAAGTGCACCAGAACCTCTCTAGGACTGGAGTTCACCGAGTACACTCATGGGGGTGTCATTCCTTAACTATTTTTAAACATGTCGGCATCCTGCTCGGCTATAGATTTATGTGTAACCTCTGATCTCTCCTGGTTGATAATACTGCTTGCTTTAAGGGTGTGTGCTGCTAGCGAGGGCTGAGCTTTAAGCAGCCTGATGGCTTCCAAAGGAGGGGAAGGCAGGAGAGAGTTTTGTCACATAGGATATGCTTTGTATGCAATATACAATGTTATAATTTGCTATTTTTATCATATAGAATCCAGCTTCATTGTTTTTCTTGTGCTATCAAGAGATTATGAATCTAGTACAAGCAGAGTTGCATAGCAATACATGGAAAAGGGAAGATATTTGTTGGACATCCCAGTTACAAGGAATGGTCTAATAAGACTAGAGGCAGAATGGATCCCATCTAAACATATGGCGAGCTCTGTCTGCCCCAGCCTTAGGAGGCATAGAGAGGTACAGATCTGTCAGGAGTGTAGCTAGTTTCCTTATGGATCAGTCCCAGTCTGAATGCAGGATCGCACTAGAGGCCTATTATGCGCTACATGCCTTGAACCTTGCAAAATGACCCAATTATCATTTACTCTGGGATGTATCCCTCATGAAACTGACACAGACGACAGGATTTGCATTACCGATCCATCCTGTTCCATGACGTGTTACCCCGTCATGTCAAGCAAGTTGTAGAATGTTTAGCAGAATTTTGCAATGATATTGTATAGTATTTAAAAGTTTTGTTTCCATGTGTCCTTCGCATAAACATGGTGTTACTGAATAAGCTCAATATATTACAGATTTATCTTGATGGTATATTTGACTGTGTGGATTACGATTCACAAAGAAAACTAATGCCTGCCAATGATGTTCATACATCCAGTGCTCACTATTTGTTCACAATTTATTCCTTCCTTCCTCTTTGACGTGTCTTTTGATGTTATTTTTGTACTTTAGAAAAGTACATCATTGTCTTCCCGGAAAAGAGAATTATTTGTTCCATCAACACACCATGTGGGAGCACATTGATCAACTGGTACTTTTCTTCCCCACATCAGGGTCAAAAGGCCTCAGTGAACAAGGGCTGTTCCAAGCCATTCACTACTATCACATTTACCAGTATGTCGCTATTTTTATTATGGCAACTACAGTACCTGCCAGTAAGGACACCAATAGAAGAGTAACAGTCATGATTCTGAGCAAAGAAGAATTCTACTACGATGGACGCTGGCTGATTGCTGGTGAGATAAACCTAGTAGAATATGGCATTGCCTCTGAATCGGAACGGTGTACAGGAGGTTTGTAAGGATTCTGTCTGCTTTGATCTGAACCGCAAACATTTTTTCTTGCTTTTGCACCTCGTCTTTGGCATCCATTGCTAACTAAGGCTTGTCATTTTTGCCCCATTCATGTTGTGAGTCTGTTAAATTACAAAACTTGACACTCCACTAAATCCACACTGGTTCTGTGAGGGTAGGCTGATATCAGTCATGATTGGTGTTTTTTACAACATGCGTTTGTGTCTTTAATGAACTTAGTTTCTGTGCTTACATTCGTTATTATGTTTGATTTGTGATTTTTAAGCTCTTGCACCCAATCGTGTCTCTTCGAGTGAATTTCAGATAATCAAGGAAGAAACACAGATACTTGAATAAGTTCTATGATTTGAATCGAGAAGACTTCCCCTAGCAAACCTGCAGTGTGAGATTAGATGTAGCACAAATAAATGTTTTAGTCTCTTTCCCTTGTTAGTGTGTCAGTATTATTGCTTACCGAGATCTAGTGGAACACGTTTCTGAAGCGACCGCTTGAAATGGTGAACTGATAATATTTTGTGTTATGAGAATTTGTTTAGCTAAATTCTATACTTGAATGACCCTGTAGTGCTGTCAGGTTTTGGGTACCTTCCAGTGCCACCTACCCATTTTCATGCACCTGGGGCACAGTCACTGTCCCCTGCAGACCAAGGGCAAACAATGCTAGATGAGTCTGCTGTTGGCCTTTGGAAATCAAAAGACATGGGAGAATGATATCCGGGCGGAACAGTATCTGTGATGTGAGCTACTTGACAAATGAGACAATGGCATACCATTGATAAATCTAGATGCCCAGGAGATCAAGGCATCCCACAAAGGTATGGCTACCAGATTCAGGCTCCAGAGCACCAAACCCCACCAAAAATGTACGTATACTCTGGCTTTCCACCACTGTAGTGCTCTACTGTGATCTAAGATCAGCAGCACACATCCACTCTCTCCCACCCTCCAACACCTCCATCTGACAGAGTGATACTAATTTAAGGTAAAAGGGTGCATGTGTTTGGCTCTTGGCTGCCTGAGGCGCACCAGCCCTGTGAGAAATCAGAAGTTCACCATATCTTAGTAGATATGACACATTTTTGCTCTTGCTCTCCCTTTCATGCAACACAGCCCAGCAAGTTGCTTTGCTGCACTGCAGTGCGTGAAAGATTAGTAAATCTGACCCCGGTTTCTGACGTAAAAGGTGCTTAATGGTTCTGTGACAATAAGCACAAAGGCCCTCATTCCAACCCTGGCGGTCATAGACCGCCAGGGTGGATGTCGACGGAAGCACCGCCAACAGGCTGGCGGTGCTTCATTTGGCATTCCGACCGTGGCGGTACAGCCGCGGTCGCCCAGCCGGGTCCGGCGGTTTCCCGACGGATTTCCCCCGGCTGGGAGAATCCTCCTGCGCCGACATGGGGATTCCGACCCCCTTCCCGCCAGCCTGTTTCTGGCGGTTTTTACCGCCAGGAACAGGATGGCGGGAACGGGTGTCGTGGGGCCCCTGGGGGCCCCTGCACTGCCCATGCCACCAGCATGGGCAGTGCAGGGGCCCCCTAACAGGGCCCCAGCATGATTTTCACTGTCTGCATAGCAGACAGTGAAAATCGCGACGGGTGCTACTGCACCCGTCGCACACCTGCAACACCGCCGGCTCCATTCGGAGCCGGCTTCTGTGTTGCAGGCCCTTTCCCACTGGGCCGGTGGGCGCTCCCTTGGCGGGCGCCCGCCAGCCCAGCAGGAAAGTCAGAATGGCCCCCGCGGTCTATTGACCGGGGGGCGGCCATTTGGCGGTTCCCGCCAGGCGGGCGGCGACCGCCGCCCGCCCGGGTCAGAATGACCCCCAAAGTCTTCACATGGACCTCAGATCACTAAAGGAAGATTTTTACAAATATGATGTGATGCTAGGCACACAGATCACACATAAACATTATTTTACACTTAGTTGGTCTCACGATGTAGTAGTGGGGGGCACATGGACTCTTACTTACTGTGCTATTTGCAAAATAGATTTACAGCTCGGAAGGGCAGAGGTTGCCAGCTTCTGGTCTTTGTAGGCCCCAGCTTTCTGGCCTCTTCATGGCAAGTTTCTATCATGCAGAACTTGGGCTCTTGGCTGAACAAAGCAGGTCCTCTACTCTAAGGGAACTGTACTTCCTTGTCTCCATAAGGAGCAGCAGCAAAGTATTTTCCTAAATCCTGATGGCATAGTTCTTACCCCTGAAAGGAAAAATGTGATCGCTCAATAAGCTAAAATGGCCAGTTTTTTTTAACTAGTCAGGTGGCAGGTAGTCTGAATCCAGTCTTTAGGGGAAAATACATCAAAATAAATTGCCTGATTCACAAGGGTAAATTTACATTTTTGTGTAAGTTTACTATTTTTTTGGTAATACACAAGCCACGAGTTAAATTTTACTAATAGTAATTTTACAGCTGTGGAGTCTCCACAGTCGGGAGGAGAACTCTGCACATAAAAGGAAGTGACAGGCCTATCGTTTATATGTGGAGTCTCCACAGTCATAAAATTAATAAAATTAAGCTCATAGTTTGTGAATGACAAAATAATAGTAAACGTACACGAAAGTCAGGCCCACTGAGTATTTTCCTTTGAAGTGTAACAAAACTCCACGGAAAATAGATACAAGCAGGTTGTCACTCTCAGATTTGTATTGTGTTCAAACTACATTCTAGCCAATCAGGACATCACTCTCCTGCAGACAACAACACCAGATGCATGGATGTATAGGTATCCTATCATTTTGTATGACATTTGCAGTCCTGGTCATGGCATTGGCCAAATGTATTTTGTGGGTATTGCTCCTGTTAGGCCATAGACTGACTTGCTGACCCTGGCTTTGACCAAGCACAATGAAAAATGCTAGATTGTTCATGATTCTTTCACTTGGATGCAAATTGAAGGCAGGCAGTGGCACTTGGCTTTCAAATAGTGCTGAATAGAGGGAAGGATCAAGAGAACAGCAACGGGGAGGGAGAACGATTAGGGACACAGAGAGACTGCATTATTTAACTCCCACTAAACCCAATGGAGCACTGCACAACTTTATGGGCCACATAGGACCCAGGAATACCCCCTTCATGCACCTAAGCACTCTCATACACTCTACATACAATCAGTAGGAACTAGGAGCCCAAACATGACATAACATAAATATTTACCATTCAGAGCCAGTACAGTTGCCCTACTGGGGTGCAGGTGTGTACTGCACTACTATAATCAGCTGCCACCAACCCAGTAGTGTCATGGCTAGGTCATGGGTTGCCAAGACATTCATGTGAAAATAAAGTACCATTTTATCACCCAGCAGGGTCTAGCACTCTGTTTATGAGTTACTCACCAAAATCAAGTAGAGCACTTGCCAGGAGATTTGTGACACAGGTCTCCTGCACAAGAAAACAAGAAGAATCACCAGAATTATATAATAAGGAACGGGCTGTCACATGGTCTCAGTGCTAGGGACTATCAATGAATGTTACATGAGCTGAAGGAAAAACTCATACTCACTGTTAGGTGCTGCAGGGTGCACAGGAATCAAATATGCGAAGTAGCCATTGAGGGAGGCATTGGCAATGTGGAGAGAGGGCAAAAAAGGTTCCTGGAGAGCCTTCCAGGACCTGGGAGATAGAAGATAGGAAAGAAGGCAACCAAGGGTCAAATTCAAGTGATACAAACTAGCAATTGTCTGTCTGGGTCTAGAGAAAGTAGGATTGTGCGGGCTGGACTTTTTTGGTTTGAGCATTAGACGGGCTCTCACATGCTCTACACCCATCACTCCCGGCGAACTATCAGTGACATAAGAGGAGCATGAGTGTTTTCACAGTAGAATGAAGAAGCAGAATAGGGGAAGAATATAGAGGAAGAAGGCACATGTTTTCTCTTGCTGGAAAACATAAAATGAAGTGTAGCTCAACAATATTCACGGGGGAGCAGTAATGGTGGAAGAACACAGAGAAAAAAAAATCCTGTAGCAGAGGCAAGAATGGAGGGATACAGGGGTATAGCCAACAGGGAAAGGAGTGCACTGGGGAAGGACAGAGGGGGTATGAGGCAATGCTCAGTTTCAAGAAGCAACAGAGGAGAGTAGGAAAATGTTCACAGCTGTGGAAGAGAATAAAATAACAAAGGGATAAAGGAGTGGACTTTTTCCATTGTCCATCTGCAGAGGAAGTGACATCACTGAATTTCCCAGTATCCATCTGCACAGGAAATTACATCACTGGATTTCTCATCATCCATCTGCATGAGAAGTGACAACACTGTTTTTTGCCAAAACCGTCTTTAAAAGAAGAGGACAAGCATGAGGACTTCATTTCTGATTGCCTATCTGAACAGGAGGTGACATCACTATATTTCACGTGAGTCCATCTGCATAGGAAGTGACATCTGGTTGCCCAACAAAACCATCTTTAAAAGAAGATGCCAGACAAGAGGACATCATTTTCTATTGCCCATATGCACAGGAAGTGACATCACTGGATTTATCACCATCCATTTGCACAGGAAGTGACATCACTGTTTTCCCACCCACAGAACTCTGCACTCCACCCAGGACCTCTTTAATGGCAGCTGAAGCATGAACATGGAGCTGGTGCACCGAAGGCATGCCAAAATAAAGCGTGGCCTGTGCCTTGACCACGTCCATTGCCAGGGACCCTCATTCTCTGCTACCTACCAATACCCTCTGCATTCTTCCATGCTCTTAACTTTGGCTACTACTGGACACACTGCTGCCATACTGCACCACACAACTCGGAAGGGGTACCTCCAGTAACTTCTCTTGCACTCTCCCACACTCTACACCCACCACTCCTGCACCAATAGAACCCATCACTCCACTCGCTCACACTCACAAACCAGCCACCTGCTCACACAGACCAAACACCACCCAAACAACACACTACACTTACATGCATGCTCGTCAACACCTGCTGGCTCACCAAACATGCCACAGTGGACCTACTGCACAACCATGCTGTGGATCCGCTCATTCTCACAGAAACAGGAAATCACCACAGCCACCCCACCAGCTACAAGCTCATTATACAAGACTGCCATCACAATGCAGGAGGTGGCACCATCATCATATTCAAAGATACTATCAGCTTCAACACCTGCACGGACACCCCATCAGCTACATGGAACACTTCACGTTCAAGATACGTATCACAGCTAACTTATCCCTGTGCCAAACCTGCATATACAGTCTACTAGGACCCTGCAATCTTCATTGCCAGGACCTTCATTCTCCTCAGAGACCTTAACTTTAACTTAAAATACTGAACCGAACCAAACTCTATGGCTCTTTCAGAAAACCTCAGAAACTCTGACCTCACCCAGCAGGTTACTGAATCCACTGACACTGCCGGATACCCATTGGACCCAATTTTCTCCTCAATCAGCAACATCAGTGTTGACAAGCCAGCAACTATGACGTGGACTGACCACTCCCTCGTCTGTTTCAGCGTACCCTTCCTGCATCATTACAGACCTACCACCTGAACCTCCTGCAGTAGCTGGAAAAGCATCTCAGAAAAGGGGTGTACTTTCTCCCTCTTTGTGCACTTGCCTGAGCACAGGAGCAAGTTGTTGAAAGCTATCAGAAACCTCAACAGCTGGATCACCGCATGCGCCATCACCCTGGCTCCCCTCAAGTGCAAACCAGCGGAAAGAGCCTTTTTAGAGGCCAGCTGGTACCCAGAGGAACTCAGACTGACGAAACTCCACTGCAAGCAACTCTATCACAAATGAAGAACAAGGTGAGGCAGCTCAAAAAAAGACATCTTCAAATCAGTCCTAAGATGCTACTACCAGCAGATATGGAACACCAAGCGCACAGCTCATGCAGATTGCATCAATGCCAACACTAACAACAGCAAGGAATCTTGGCCATCATCAAAGGTTTAACTGAGCCTCATGCCGCCTTCAGCAACATCAGCCCCTCACAAGACCTCTACAACAAGCTCTTGGAATTCTCCTGTAACAAAATCACCTCCATATACAGCAACTTCGAACCTCAAGTAGACCCCATTACTGTTGAAACTCAACTTCCCACCACAGCTGATGATTAAACTCTGACCTTGTGGCCTGCAGTCAGCACCAACAGAATTGCTGGTACCATGAAGACTATCCACCCAGGGGCTCCAACGACCCTTGCCCCAACACACCTTCACTAAAGGACTCCCATCTATCAGCGAAGCACTACCACCCATCCTGTACGCCTCCCTCGACTCAGCCGCATTTCCAGACACTTGAAAACATGCCACTATCATGACAATACTGAAAAAGGCATCCACTGAACCAACCATGATTTCCAACTACAGAACCTATCTCCCTTCTATCATTCCCGACAAAAGTCTTAGAGAAACTAATCAACCAACGCCTCCCTGACCACCTCAGCAGCCATCAGCTCCTCGCAGACTGGGCTCAGGCCTGACCATAGTACAGAAACAGCAGTCATCACTGCCACAGCTGACATCTGCATGATTCTTGACAGGGGAGACACGGCAGCCCACATTCTCCTGGACCTCTCTGCAGAATTTGACATGGTCTCACACCCCATTCTCATCAGGTGCCTGCACGAGATTGGCATCCAAGGACCAAATTTTTGGTGGATCTGCTCTTTCTTAATGGATAAAGCACCTGACACCTGCAAACTCATCTGCTAAGTGCCTCAAGGCTCATGGCTCAGAACCACCCTCTTCCATGCATGCATGATCCCTCTGGCCACTGTCATCCCAGCATATGGCATCGACTTTGCCTCCTACTCAGGTGACATGCAACTCAGACTCTAACTCTTGGACAAGACCCCCAACACAAGAAACAAGTTCCCTGCCTGCATGACCGAAGTTGCTAACTTGATGGAAGTCAATTGTCTCAAGCTCAAGGCCAACAATACAGATGTTGTGATCTTCAGAACACCTCACCATGGGACTCAAACTGGTGGCCAGCTGAAGTCGGACCCACATCATCACCCAGACCCCAAACCAGGAACCTCAGAATAGTCATTGACAGCAAACTGGTCTTCACTGCACAAGTCAACACCATCACTGCATTCTGATTTCACACCCTCAAGATGCCGAGGAAGGTCTCAAATGCCTTCCAAGCAACACTAGAAAAACTGTCACTAATGTCATATTCACCAGCAAGGTGGAGTATGGGAACACCCTCTATGTCGTGATCACAAAGCAGCTCACTAGAAGACCACAAACCATTCAGAACTTGACAGCCATACTCAGTCTCAACCTCCCTTACAGAACTCACATCACACCACACGTCAGGGAAGTACAATAGCTCCAACCACCAACCACCCAGATGTCTCCTCTACACAGGCCTCCTACTCACACACATCCCATTCATACACAATACCAGATCAGGGGGGTGGGTGTTATCTTACATTACTCCTAGAGCATGGAACGATCTCCAACTCCACATAAGAATCTCCTCCTCTCTTCCCAAACTCTGCAAGAGGCTGAAGAACTTACTTTGCAATCAACCAACCTACCATAAGCAGGACTAGGTACACACAGCTGCTCAGTTTCAGGATACCCTTGCATGTGATAATGCACTTTACAAATACTCATAGCATAACAGTGGATATGAAGGTTCCTAGGGGCTGGGACACCTGTAAGGCATGTAAACAGCAATCAGGTTTAAACATTGTGGGTATTTACCAGTTCTTCGAATGGAATTCCCACCCTTCAAACACACAGAAAAGAATTGCTACAAATGGATGAAAGGTGGGGCAGGTTAAAGGAATCCTCAACGTTTTAAGGGATGTAGAGGAAGGGGTTTCACTGCAGGTAAAGAAAGTGCTCTGTGGATAGAAAATGAGATACAAAGTGCAGAACTCACTTTACATGCTTACCTCGAACAAGTGGATTCATTGTCTTTGTTATTTGTGCAGGACCTGGTGGACTGGCATATCCAGGTATCTGCATGTCAACAGACATGCATACCAGCTGTGTAGAAACATTGAATATCCTGGGTAAAAATAAGGATGCAACTCAAAAGAAGGATTTAAAATGGCTGTACACCAACTTTATATTCCTGCTTGGAATTACAGAGGGGTTGTCTAATGCTGTCATCTGCTTAGTGGGATCAGTTTCTTGAGTAACCTATTCATTACACAAAGCATATTTCTGGAGAGAAGTTCGTCTCACATTTACACAGTAGTTATATTACAAGACTACCTCAAAAGGGCAATTATTGTGTCCCATTCGTACATTTTCATCACTTACTCATCAGCTTTCTTGGTGTTGATCTGGTAGCTTGTTGTACTGACTCTCCTACTATGATTACTAGTCTGTTTCTCCTCATCCAGCCAAGATCAGATTCTCAGCCCTTAAATGAGGAAGAGGCATATACTGCCACCCAAGACGTAACCGTTGGTACTACCAGATGACAAGCTGGTTTTGCCACAACTATATTGATAAATAGCCTCTGAGATTAGCTGGGCATTCACCCAACACTAGATTCTTAGCAACTGTAGAAGGGCAGGTAACCCCAGGTTTTCCACCTCTTAATAATGCACAGATCTCTTCTTTGCTCGCACGAATGCCACACATGTAGCTCATTCAGGCTGAACAACCCTTCAAAGACAACCTATTTGTTATTGTTTTTTTAAAGAAAAAAACACCTTTTGCAGGTGATGAATCTGAGTGTGTGATTGCTTACCACCCAACTCGAATTCCACAACCATTGCACAACTTGCTAGTGTTGGTCCAGTAAACTCACCAGTGACAAATATCCTATGACCTAATAACTCTGGTGTTAAGTTGTCCTACCAAGGTAGTAAATATTTCTATATTAGATCATAACATAGGAACTGTTGCACTGCTCTCCCCTGTTCATGCTCTAACCATGTAGCATCCTGATGATGCAAAGGTACAGCAGGAGTGAAGATCTCACTCTTGCATGGGAGAGGCCAAGTGACCTAATCTCTTAAGATATAGATATTGCGGTGCCTCCGGTCAAAATGATGTGCAGAGAATGATCAAGGATAATGCATACTAACTTGTTATAATGCTATAGAGTTTCTACTCTGTCTTCTGAACAGTCGAAGGATGGACAGATAAATACCGTAACAATCAGTGGGCATCCTTTAGCAGTGCATAGAGAATTACTCTCCACACCTTCTCTTGGGCATATAGAATTGTATTCTGAAACCTTAAAGCTATATACATTTTTCTCAAATTAATTTAGTGATAAAAACAGGATAGCTTCTGGTATCATGAGTTCACCGCTTTACTTTGTCGAGAAGTCAGATGCTCCTAGTACTCAGCTGAAAACAGGATTCTGTAAGCTCTTAAGTCTTTGTTAACCAGTCAAAACTGCCAGGATCACAGGGACTGCTGAAAAATGCATGTCATTTATCTTTCTTAAAATGCTAGGTTTCATGGTTTTAATAAAAGGTACTTCTTACAATGACTACTGAAGAATGATTATAATTTTAGCCCTGCAAGAATATTGGTTTACTTATCCATCAGGTATTTCCATGACTGGAATTTCGCCCTGATTCAGAAACTGCTCTTTGTAGTACGTCTAAGTGATATCCATAAACTGCATATTTGTAGTAATTTGCACTTTTTAGTAAATTTAATACTTCCCAGTAGTCACAAACTGCACGTTTGTAGTGACAAACTTTTGTAGTAACTTTCACTTTTGTAGTAAGTCCCTACCTCCATTATTTTCCATGGGAGGGTACCAGTGGTTGGCCATGTGTAGTGCTGGGCTTATTACAAAAATGTAAATTACGACAATTGTGTAAATTACTACAAAAGCAGTTTGTGGATACTGAAAAGTAGTAAACTTATTCAAAAGTGTGTTACCTCTGTGAATCATGTCCATAGTGTCTCACAGCTAATAGCTAAGATAACTATTTCTCAAGTGTCCGAGTTTACTGGTCTGCGTCAGACCTTATAACATTTAATCGTGGCTCATTTTCTCGGTGAGGTGATGTGTTAGTAAACATAACACATACCTTCTCTTGGGTCTGCGGGACTGGGGTGGAGCGCATGCACAACAAGCAGGACATCACAGAGCATGGTGACATACTGGCTCACTGCTAGGAGGAAAACCCCGCCCGTCTGAAGCATGTTTATTTATATAAGGTTTCATCACTCAGGGTATACTAAGTATTGGGAAAGTTAGAGGGATCGCCTAAAGTTCCCCAACAGCAATGGTTGACGAGCCCTGTGGACATAACAAACTTCAGCTTCAACTTTGTTTGGCCTCCTTAAGCTTTCAACATAGGACAGTGAGTGATACAATCATTTTCACTGCACAATAACAGTATTCTTAGTTAAGTGTCCCTTTGTGTTTTAGGACAATTCCACCTCTGGGGTGCACCTTTTTAAGTGAATTTCAGGATGACTGGTCCTTTCTCTTTAGACACCTAGTGAATCGTGTGTCTGTCAAAATGTAGCTTCCATGAAGACAAATGTGGGGCTTTCTTCCGGGTGGAAAATCCTTCTAACCACATCTCCAATTTACAGAAATATCCTTCCGCTGGTGTAGGATTAAAATGAGACTATAAAAGGCACTATGTAACTCTATTGATGCGGCACAGATTCAGTCATCTACATTCTTGTCCCCCCTTCATACTTATATCCTGTTCTTGCCGTCATCTCCATCAGAATTCAGGATAACCTTTTGACAGTGCCACTTAGTCGGCCATGGACCTGAGTCACAACTGTCTTGACCTGTTTGCATTAAACAGGAGGTCCACCTATTCCCCCAAGAGCAATCAGCCTTCCAATGCGTTTCACTCTCAGAAGACTACAAGGTCGTCTAGCTGATCTGATAGTTTGAGTGCTTGCGTCTGAGTACAAAGGTCTGCAGATCACTGGCTCAAATTCCATTAGGGCTAATGCAGCCTTTCATCACTCTAATATCAATAAGATGTGTACCACTGAGCACTTCTAAAAATGGGCAAGACAGTTGTTATTCATGATGCACTAGTGAGATAACGATCACATGGTAAGTGCTATATAAGAAAACATACAAAAGGGCCTTGAATACGGATCATCCTGAAATTATCCCTGTAATTTCCTCACTCTGGAGATACTTAACCGGTGGTTTTGGTAATTTTAAGAGTGGGGGAAATAATGGGGATTAATACGTTTTGTGGAATAATATGCAGGAATCAGTGTTTCCTTCCTATTTTTGCCCGGTGTTTCACACAGAGAGGTTTTGGCTGTTTTCAGAATTTTAAATCTTAATGTAAATTACGACAACTCATAACTTTAATGGGATCACTTATAACCAAGGCTTAGCTTTGTGGGGGCACCCTGTAAATAGGAGAGTGAGGATGGAGTTGCACAGATGACTCACTCCTGCTGCCCCTATCTTGATATAAAACCCAGACTACTCACTACCAGAAACCCCCATAGCTGTATTATGGTCCTGGGGTTTTACAATCGGCATAGAGAATCCACTTCTTCTCTCCTCTCAGCCTTATCAGTACCAACTACGACAACTGCATTTTCAGGATGAGGCAGAATAATCTACCAAGCAAGCTTTCATCTTCTCTCTGCCTAATCTCACAGAATTCTTCTAAGTAAGCAAAAGCCTGGAGGAT
The DNA here is from genome assembly GCF_031143425.1 of Pleurodeles waltl. Classification (NCBI taxonomy): domain Eukaryota; kingdom Metazoa; phylum Chordata; class Amphibia; order Caudata; family Salamandridae; genus Pleurodeles; species Pleurodeles waltl. The sequence continues at coordinate 488,195,772 of NC_090445.1, read as the reverse complement.
CACCTGAGATCTAATTACAGGTGCACAAAATACTGAAATGTGTTGTGATTAGGAATGTGTATTTAAGAAGAAATATATGCACAATTATGTGGATAACTTGAAATATGGTGAGCCAATATCTCACGAGATACTAGCATTAGATTAGTTCAAGCAGAAAATATCTCTTGCTGAGACATTTTCTGCTCAAACCTGTCTCCCACAAGGAAACATTGAAGCAATATTGCTTAATGCACTTTTGTTGCAAATGTTCTTAATTTTGTGAAACATTAATTTTGCAAATGTCATACTTTTTTATCACAATTAAATTATGCTAGTGACCTACTTGTGAATTTCTCCAAGGATCTAAGTATTCAGACATAAATATCAGAAAATACTCAAAGTGTTAGAGACTTTCTTCTTACAGGTGGATGAAATATCAACCCTGAGCAGTCTGCACCTACTTACACTTTCACCATATCTTTATTTATACTGAGTTTCTTACGATTTACACAAAATCTGCTCCTTAGGGGTATTTAGATGATGAAGGTATTTCCCAAATTATTGACTGATTATCTGTATTTAAATATCATAGGTGATGTTTGCATATTAGATGCGTTCATTTGCCCAAAGGCGTGGCTTTCAGCCAGCCCTCTTCATCCAGTGGTCTGTTGTGTCGTTCACACATTTTTTTACACCCACTGTAGCCTTCAGCAGGGGTATCGGGTCAGCCTCCTTCTGCCAATAATTAAATTCACTATGAGAGACGGCGTTCTGCTTTTTCACATGAGCACATCAGTGCACAAAAGTAGTTCCTTTCAGTATTAGGGAGTACTATTGCAATGTGTGCTTTTCAACACCCGACAACATTTTTGTTTTCACCCAATTTTTATATCAGTGATGTCATTTTAGCTCCCTCAACAATATAATTTTTTCAAAAACCATAAGAAAACAAATATTAACCAAGCCTCAAGGCTTAGAACCAATACCAGATCTATTGGCTTTGCCAGTACTTGCTTTAATGTGCCTTTATGTCTTGATACATAGCAATCACCTGTTTTTGACAGGCAATGACTTTGAAAAATCTGATAACCGGTTGTAATCCAACAAGATATTTAATGCCGTAGTTCATTTTTTGGAGAAATTAATTCCTGAATGTGGAAATGTCCTATTTGCATTGTGATCCGGCTATCCATTATGCCCTAGACACTTTGGGCCGCATTTTCGAGAAAGTGGCACATCGCAGTGCTGCATCAAAATTGGCAGCGCGCTGCTGCGTCACTTTGGAAAGGGAAACGGCCTTAACCACGAATCCGTAACAACGAAGTCGTGGACAACGAAAGCGGAACAACGCTTTCGTTAACCACAACTTCGTTGTTTCGTGCCTTAACCACGTATGTGCTGAACCACGCACATGCGTGGTTAAGGCACAGAAGAAGGGAGTCGGTTGAGGAGGACGACGTGATCAGACAGGTAAGTGGGGCTTTTTTAGGGGGTGGGGGGTCAGGTATTTTTAGTATTAGGGTTGGGGGTGGGGGGTTGGGGTATTTTTAGTTTTGGGGGGTCAGGGTGGTTTAGGGGAGGGGGTTGGGATATTTTTTGTTTTAGGGGCGGTTTAGGGGTGGGGAAGAAGGGGTCAGGGTATTTTAGTTTTAGGAAGGGGTGGGGGGTCGAGGTATTTTTAGTTTTAGGGGAGGGGGCGTCGGGCGGTTTAGGTTTAGGGGCGGGGAGGGGTATTTTTAGTTTTAGGGGGAGGGTAGGGGGTCGAGGTATTTTTTGTTTTAGGGGTGGGGGATTGGGCGGTTTAGGTTTGGGGGAGGGGTATTTTTAGTTTTAGGGGCGAGGGTGGGGGTCGGGGCATTTTTAGTTTTAGGGGTGGGGGGGGTCGGGCGGTTTAGGTTTGGGGGAGGGGTATTTTTAGTTTTAGGGGCGAGGGTGGGGAGTTTGGGTTATTTTTAGCTTTGGGGGTCAGGGTGGTTTGGGGGGTTCGGGTTATTTTTTGTTTTAGGGATGGTTTAGGTTTAGAGGCGGAGGAAGGAGGGGTCGGGGTATTTTTAGTTTTAGGGGCGGGGTGGGGGATTGAGGTATTTTTAGTTTTAGGGGAGGGGGCATCGGGCGGTTTAGGTTTAGGGGCAGGGGAGGGAGAGAAGGGGTATTATTCGTTTTAGGGGCGGGGTGGGGGGTCGAGGTATTTTTAGTTTTAGTGTTGGGGTCAGGCGGTTTAGGTTTGGGGGAGGGGTATTTTTAGTTTTAGGGGTGGGTGGTAGGGGTGGTTTAGGTTTAGGGGCGGGGAGGGGGGTCGGGGCATTTTTAGTTTTAGGGGTGGGGTGGGGGTCGGGTATTTTTAGTATTTGGGGGTGAGGGTCAGGGTGGTTTAGGTTTTTAGGGGTGGGGTGGGGGATTGGGGTGGTTTAGGTTTCAGGGGTGGGGGTTGGGGTGGTTTTAGGGGGGGGTGAGGGGTTGCAGTAATTTTAGGGGTGAGGGTTTGGGTGGTTTTAGGTTTTAGGGGTGGGTTGGGGTCGGGTAATTTTAGGGGCAGGGTGAGGGGGCTGGGGGGTTTAGGTTTTAGGGGCGGGTGTGGGGCTCGGGATAGTTTTGGGTGCAGGGTGTTGGGGTGGTTTTAGGTTTTAGGGGTGGGGGTAGGGGTAGTTTAGGTTTTTGGGATGGGGTGGGGGTTGGGGTTGTTTTAGCGGTGGGGGTTGGTGTGGTTTTAGGTTTTAGGGGTGGGGGTTGAAGTTGTTTTAGGGGCGGGGTGGGGGTTGGGGGGTTTTAGGTTTTAGGGGCGGGGTGGGGGGCTCGTGGTAGTTTTAGGGGCAGGGGTGGTTTTAGGTTTTAGGGGTGGGGGTTGGGGTAATTTAGGTTTTAGGGATGGGGTGGGGGTTGGAGTTGTTTTAGGGGCGGTGGGGGTTGGGGTGGTTTTAGGTTTTAGGGGCAAGGTGAGGGTCGCGGTAATTTTAGGGACGAGGGGGGGGGGGTTGGGGTAGTTTTAGGGGCAAGGGTGGGGGGGTTGGTGTGGTTTTTGGGGAGGGGGTCGCGGTAATTTTAAGGAATGGTGGTGCCAGGGGAGATGCATGCTGGAACCATGCATGCCTATCACTAATGCCTTTACCAGGAATGCCTTTACAACGAAAAATAGCTGTTAAGGCATTCGTGGTAAAGGCATTAGTGGTAACAACGCGATCGTTGTTCTGACCTTGTTGTTCAGGCGTGTGTTGTTCCAGCATGCGTTGTTCCGACATACATTCCTTTGAAAATGCAGGGATGTTCCTTATTTACAAACATATGGTGCACCCCTGTTTTTCCTCTAGTGCAGACACTAAGTTTAGCTGCCTAGCGCCAAACAGGCACACTTGCACCATAGTGCAAGGGTGCCGGCGTTGCAGGGAATGATTGTTTATGTGCAGGAAGGTGCTCCTTTCTCCATATAAACAATCAATAATGGTGAGTTGCTAGTTCTATGTGTGCTGCATATTGCGACCCAGAATGCCGTGACAAGGTCTCGCTCGTGAGTGAAATTGACGCATTGCAAGCCCTTTTTGACACACACTTGTCTGTGCGGGTTCATTTGTGACGCACCCAAGGTACATTTTCATGCTAACAGTGTTAGTGTGTGTTTAAAATTACATGAATGTTCAGTGATAACTTGACTTGTGTATTGTGGATTTTTGTCATTTTGGTCTTGTTTTGTTTAAATAAATATTTCCTATTTTTCTAAACCTGTGTTGTGTCATTTTGTAGTGATTTCATTAAGTTACTGTGTGTGTTGGTACAAATACTTTACACCTAGCTCTCTGAAGTTAAGCATACTGCTTGTGCCAAGCTACCAAGGGGGTAAGCAGGGGTTAGCTGAGGGTGATTCTCTTTTACCCTTACTAGAGTGAGGGTCCTTGCTTGGACAGAGGGTAAGCTGACTCCCAACCAAAGACCCCATTTCTAACAGTGAGGAAATGCCTGATCCTGATTCAAACTTTGTATGTGTGCCAGAAAATCAGGTTTACTTCGGCTTACAACCCACCCTTTTGAGAAAAATCCATTGGCATACATTTTCTACCAGGGACAGAAAGAGGGAGTTCTTGGATATCTCCCCACAACATGGTGGGATATGGTACATTCCTTAATTTCCCCAGGGTCTAAGGGGAAGAGTTTGCTCTGTAGTGAATCATGGATTTCCATGGAGAATGTGCCTTTGCGTGATTCTACCAGACTTACTCCAGCACAGTTACTGCCCTGCAAAAATGTCCATAGGAGTGTGCATGGATAACTAAGGGTATGCTTGGAAAACTATGATTTTTGAAGATTTCCATACAAACAACTACAGCAATATAGAGTACCCAAATATGGGTTAATCCGCACAGATTATAACTGTTATTCAATGGCATGCAAAGTTATGGACATATTTGTGAATCGGACCGTTGATACTGATATTATTTTTGAACAGCATACTTCCATTTTCAACTTGAATTTCACATTTACACGCTGATCTCATTCGTTTTCCACTGAAAATACACTGTCCTACAAAACATTTTAGTGCTATGATGCTGACCATGTAACCTAACTTCTCCGTTCAGGAAACCAAGTGCCACCTCATCTATCAGTCATGAATGCCATACAAGGAGCTATGCACCATGCTTCACACTAAAACTGTAGTCTTGAACATGGGGTAGTGTACAAGGGAAGCCATTATCCCATGAACTCGTGTAGTAGCGCTCATGAATCCTCGTCGCCAGAGACGTTTGAGGATGTTGATTGGTCAGGTTTCTTGTATTGTTCAGGGTCCTCTCTCAGAGTTGGTAAGTAGAGTATCCCTTTTCTAAAGGCTGATGCAAAAGGACATGGAGCGGTGTTGAAGTCCTGGGTGCTGTTCTATTGAAAAAGGATTCAGGTTGCCTCTGGGTATAAAACGAAAGCCTATACTAGAAGAAGCACAAGAATCTGAAGCAGCCAGAGGCCCCACTCTCTTGAAAAGAGAAAGACTTATTTTAATTACTAACTCCGCTCAATCACTGGTCAGAACTGGTCAAGAACTGGGTGGACGGACTACAGCCTTCAACAAAGGTTGATATGTTTGCCCCACCTTTCTGAACCCAATAAATGACCTACCAATCTGTGTGACAGCTAGATTTATTCCAGGAATAGGTCCCAAAGTGAGAATAGGAATCCTTAGTCAAAAGATTCAGTTATGTAAAATAAAATTAAAGAGAAGTAGAAAAGTATTCCCATTTTTTTAATCATGAAACTTGTCACAGACTGACAGTAAAGTCAGGACTCTAGCATTATGCTTTGTAAGTCATTATTTCTATGTACAGGATTACACAAATTCTGCTGTTTCATTTTGGGGAGTTCACCAAGTTGAAGGAATGCTTTGCAACTTCAGCCCTGAAACAAGGTGGGTTGCTGCACTCCTTGGTGAGAGATGTCTGAAAGGATTAGGAAGCTGAGCAGGGACTACACCAAAGAGAGCTAATCAAGGAGCCAGTCCAGAACTAGGTCGAAGTTGACACACCTGCACATGTTCCAGGGCTGAGCTTGAAGCTGGCTCCTGGCATCTGTGTGTTCAACCCACAGAAGTATTTTTGGAACAGTCAGCGTGGACTATAGCACGCACAACGCCTCCCTTGGCCTTGTTATCGTCAGGGTAGAACGACCTTTTGTCGATTCTGGCCTGTGACAAAGAGTGCAAACAAAACATAGAGGGTAGTAAACACTTGCAGCTTAAATTAAAACCATCTTTCCCTCAAAAACATCTCTAACGTTCTGTGTTGGCCAGTTCGGTTTCGCCCCCTCTTGTAACCTCACCAATCATGCCCACAACTCAACTGGACTTTCGACTGGTGTTTCTCACTAGGCCACAAGACGAGCAAGTAATTTTATGGTACTAAATGTAGGCATTTATACGGAATTTAATTGGAGAAAAAAATAACATTCCCCTGGAAACTGAATCTAAAATAAAATAAACAGTATTTAGACTAAAAAGTTAAGTACCTGAATACATCCGTTTGTATAAATATTACAATTCTTGAATGTTTCCGACCCACTTTACCTTGTGCAGACCACACTCCTTCATACGCAGGCCCAACTCCCAGCTCACAAATCTAGCACCATTTTACCTAAACCCACCCTCCTAAACCATTTGATTAATATAATGTTATCTTCCAGCAACTGTTCGCTGGCAGCCCTATTTTGCAAATCCTTCTCCTTGAGATACCTCTACACACTCAGAAACTTCAAAGGCACTCTTTAAGATTTATCGCTTCAGACTGCAGGATTTACACCACTGTTTCTCAGTTCCCCATCCTCCCATGGTCCACGCCACTTGGGTAAAGTACATCACAGTCCCTCTAATGAGTTCTGCAGAACGTATGCATTGCCTAGTGCTCTCTTGTTGCACACCGTCCACCTCACATCCTGATTTTTGTTACCACGCAGTGTAAACGTCCCACGCGCTGCTTTTAATGCAACCCAGTGCAGACTTTTTTCAGATATATACAGTGTGAATAATATATATTACGACCAGAGACCAGGCAGTCATGAAACGTCATCACAGTCCTTTTCAGTCCTAATGGCCTGTTGGGAGATTGATGTGCTCAGGATGCAAGCATTCTGTCTCTGAGGATGCTGAGAAGCAGTCTTTGAACGTCTGCCAGCAGTGCTTTCAGCCCTTTCCAGCACCTTATCAAGGCCATTATAGGCAGAGACATAAGAGCATCCTCTCCCTTCTCCTCACCTAACACAACTCCAGCGCCTCCTCGTGAAGTGAGCGCCATCCTAGACTCCCATCCCCATAGCACTTACCATTGAACAATAGAAACCAGCCAGAAAAACTACTCATATTGTAATGAATCTGATAGAGTCTGATGTTCTGCATGTTCGGGTCAACAGCTCAAGATTTTGATATAATCACATCGTTTTCACCCCCTCCCCTCCAGTTCCCAGATAACATCCATAAACGTCAAACAAATTATTGAAAGTGAAATTGGTTAAGATTTCTGTCTCTATGAATGAGGGGTGTAAGTGTACCACTGTGAAAGGAGCAAAGCAATAACATTTGATCCTTCTTTCGTAAAAGATAACCTTCAGAACTCATAACGCAAACGTTATATTAAATGATGATAAAAACTTCATGGCGAACAGGTGTTGACTAGGTTACCAAGTAATGGCAATTGATGATACTGCGCCTCCAAATTTCTCACAAACCTTTTCATCAAATCGTGTTACTGGTTGAAATTAGTTAATCGGTTGGTAACATCTTTTTGTACCTGACAAAGAAATAAGGCAAGGTCATTGTGAGGCATTGCCCTTATGAGTTGGGAATTAGTTACACAATATACATAGAGCATGCAGCAGAGTTAATCAAGATTACTAAACTGTTAACCTTTCAAGAACAATAATTGTAAGATATAGGATTCACCAGCAGAGCTGTTTTCTGGGACTCGAATTTCCCCTCATTTCTACCCAGTTTCCCTAGTCATCCTTCCCCTCCACTTGGCACTTGAAAAAATTCTACTTCATAAAATGAAACCGAGATGTTTCGAAAACAGAAGCTTCAGCGAGCTAATTAAAACTGATTGATTTTATATCACCACATAGGCATGAGCATTCCTCTAACCCATGTTAATTGTAGGGATGTGCCCGGGATACTTCCCTTTAATTCAGGGATGGGCTCTGCTGCTTTAGGCCAAATCTAATTTTAGAATAGATTTGCAGTCCCACATCAAAGGAAAATCTGGTCTGCTGACTCATCAGTTTTCCCCTTTGAATTAGAGGTAGATTATGGGCGAAACATCCTAGATGGAACCGAATACGTTTAGGCATAAATCAACCTGCGAAAAACGCACGAGGGAAAGCATTTTGTGTTGGAGTAATTATGAAACACACACAGTGGAGAGCAGAAGAGCGAACAACCGAACAGTTGGTTTGTGATTACAAATGTTCATGTAAATCCAGGACACCGGTGAACGATACATTTTCCTTCTCAATTTGCATGGCGAGTCACTGGTGAAAAAAGTGGCAGTCCTGAGTTCCTTTACGTAGGATGCCCTCAACACTAACAAGGATTGGCAAAGCCAATAGGCCTCGTATATGCTAGAGCTATTGGCTTTGCCAATGTGTTTTAGCCAGTGTGGCTGCTGTTCAGCATGGCTAAAAGTAAGTAGCATAGAGGAGCGTGCTGGGGAGTGACGTAGAGTGGAATGGCGAAGAGTGGACTAGAGTGTTGTAAAGTGGAGTGGCAAAGAGTGTCATGTACTGTGGTGACAGTGTGGAGTTGCGTAGAGTGGCATACACTAGAGTGGCAGAGAGTAGAGTGGACTGTTGTAGAGTGTATTGAGGTAGAGTGTTGCTGACTATAGTGGTGTAGAGTGCAGTGCCATTGAGTGCAGTGGCATTAAATGCAGCAGTGTACAATGCAGCATCATAGATTGAAGTGGTGTAGATTAGACTGGTGCATCGTAGAGTGCAATGGTGCAGAGTGTAGTGGTGCAAAGTGGGGTGGCACAGAGTGGAGTGGCACAGAGTGGAGTGGTGCAGAGTGGAGTGATGTAGAATGTAGTGCCATAGAGTACAGTGGCATAAAGTAGAGTGGTACAGAGTAGAGTGATGTAGAGCTGTGATGCAGAGGGCAGTGCTGCAAAGTAGAATCTAGTGACATCAAGTGCAGTGGTGTAGAGTGCAGAGTAAAGTTGAGTGGCATAAAAGTACAGTGGCATAGAGTAGTGCACAGTAGGGTAGCATAGAGTGGTGCAGAGTGGCATAAAGTGCTGTGGAGTGCAATGGCATAGGGTGGAGTAGCATAAAATGGAGTAGTGCAGAGCAGAAAGGTATAGAGTTCACTGGCAGAGAGTGCAGTATGCAGAGTAGAGTGTCAGACTGCAGTGGTACAGGGTAGAGTAGAATGGCATAGAGAGGCAGTGGTGCAGAGTACAGTGATGCAGAGTAGAGTTCAAGGGCGTAAAGTGCAGTGACATAGAGTGCACCATAGAGTGAACTGGTGTACAGCGCAGTGGTTAAGAGTAGAGTGGCGTATAGTGCAGAGGCATACAGTATATTGTATCAGAGTAGAGTGAAGTGACGTAGAGTGGTGTGGTGCAGGGTAGAAAGCAGTTGTGTAGAGTGGCATAGAGTGCAATGGGGTGGAGTAAAGTGATGTAGAGTGCAGTGGTGCACAGTAGATTAAAGTGGCATATCATGGATTGGTGTAGAGTGCAGGGGAATAGAGTTGAGTGTTACAGAGTAAAGTGTATTGGCGTAGAGTGCAGTGTCATGGAGTGCAGTGTTGCAGAGAGGTGTAGAGTACAGTGGCACAGAGTTGAGTTGTGCTGTGTAGATTGGTGTTGCCTAGTCTGGAGTGGTGTAGAGTGCAGCGGCGAAGAATGCAGTGATGTAGAGTAGAGTGGTGAAGAGTGCATTGGCATAGAGTAGAGTGGTACAGGGTAGAGTAGAGAGGCATAGTGTTAAGTGGCATAGAGTGCAGTGGCATAGAGTGGAGCGGTGCAGAGTGTAGTGGCATTGAGTAGTGTAAAGTGGAGTGGTGCAGAGTAAGGAGCAGTGGCGTGAAGTGGCACAGACTAGAGTGGAATGGTGTAGAGTGGAGTATTCAGTGCGTGATAGCACATTGCCATTACAGACAACACCTTTTCAACTGAAATGACCATTACATTTGCACAGACATATAGTTTTACTAATAAAAGTATATCCTGCACAGACGAAAATGTGTGGAAATTACATAATGATTTGTTCTGATCATATTAAAGTATTTGTTTCCAACACACTTGAAAAATAACAAAAAATAGGCTTCATTTGTGTTCCTAATTCTGATATATTCTGAAATACTTGCACAGTTTATTTAAATGCTGTCATGTGCTAGGAAAACATATTTTCTGCTCCCATTATCCAACAAGATTGTCACATAAATCCTCTCAGTTTGAAGTCAGAGAGGAAAAGTAAACAAGTGCCCTTGGAAGACTGAGCCTGACATTTGACCTCTTTGAATGCACAGCAAATGTGAGGAGGTAAGAACACGATTTGCAGGCTTGTTTACAGAAGGGAGCACTCGGAAGGATGCTGTAAATAAGGTTTAGGCCAGGGAAGGTACAAACTCAAGCTGGATAGCTTAAAACCAATAAAGTCAGCAAATAGAAAGCAAGAAAATATGAGTTACAAACCAAAAAGCCAAATGCCAAGCATAGGGCAGAATGTATTCCTAGGTCAGCTTTCTGAATGTCCCCAAGATGTCTTTAGCCTGTCTGGTAGGCTGCGACCTAAAAAACGTAAAGGGACAGTTATTGTCTCAGTTGTTAACAGAGGGAGTAGAAAAGGTAAAGTTAGATCTGGAACAAATAATAAACAACTTCTCCATTCTCTGTTTCAGTGATTTCTGCAGAGTATCAGCAGATCAGTAGTAGGGCAGTCCTTCTGTCAGCGCATGTCTGTTCTGTGGACAAATTGAGAAGTTTCGTTTTCACTTCTTTCAGTGCAGCACATGCAATGATCTCTACAAATTCATGTAATATACAATGTGGGCCATTTGGAGTTCAGAGAAGAGAGAGCTCCACAATAAATTGGTGGTGCTTCCACACTGGCAAATTTGCAGTTTTCCATTCCCATGTACAGGTTGATTTTTTGATGGCAAAGCATCAGCTGGCTCCCCAGTAGGAACCCTTGGTGGTTCATCCACAACTGGAGTGGGTGACCAGCATTGATTTTCTCTTCCTAGGACCACTGTTTAAGGAAGGATAGTGTGTGAATCAACGTTTCTAAATGCCCCTGATGTGCAGTAAGGTAATTTCCTGCGTGTGAGGGACACTTATCTTGTTTTTCAGCATTGATTCCCTGCTTTGCAGTATATTGCTGAAAAGCTAACAAAAATGCCACGTATTACAAAAAACACAGCAGCCCACCTGACATTTAAATGATAAAAATGCATTTGCCTTAGAGTCAGATGCACTTTCTTCTCAGAGATCTCCATCAGAGGCAGAGCAATCTCTAAATGAGGTAGGCATTCCCCTGCCAGGAAGTAGAGTCCAGGGCCTGTTTGGCTGTCTTTAAAGCTCTAAATGAGTTCCCTTATAACTTATGTCCCGTAAGATTCCATTTAAGATAAGGGCACTACACTATCAAGGTAAGCTTGGCATTTAAATTTAACACTTCACAAGAAGAAAATGATTTGTCTTTTTGTTACATGTATTGATCACGTCTGTGGCCATGCTATCCTTGACCAACTTTAGGCAGTCCTCCTCCAGATACATAGACTGGACACATTGTTAACCGTTTAAAGATAGGCGACATCTGAAAAACAATCTTCTTAATTCTATATGCTGCCATTCCTCCATCCATATTCACTGATAGTTTTTAGTGTCAGCCACAGCAGCTTTTTTGTGAGTTTGTTGGCCAGTTGACTTCCCTTCTGAGTCATGTCTGTGGGTGCCACTAACTTCCACTACATACTGCTGTCTGAAAAGGACATGTGTAAACCAGACCACTCAACACAGACATTGATTCTGAGGATGCCATGGGCGAGAATGCCAGCTAGCTGATGTATTTTTGTTTGCTTATGGACAAACTGAGCAGAATAGAACTTTATGCCCCTAGAATTTCTTGTGATTTTGAAACGTGTCTTATCAGTTGATCTGAGAAGATATAAATCTACGAGCTGAAGTTAAAACAGTGCAAGATCCTACAGAGAATGTTTAGAAAACTGGACAAGTGATAAGTGGGATATCTACTGTACCCTGACATGATTGGTCTGCTGGAGAAATCTCCCCACTGGATGACGTCAGCGCATCAGTTCCTCGGGATTAAAATATTAACTTGTCCCAGAATGTCTACATACCCTTGGCTCAAGATCTTCAGATCCCCTGAGTCAAGTGCGCGATGCACACTTGCCTGTGTGTGACATTTTGAAAGAGGAAGGTCTGGATTTCCAGATATGGTACCTTGTGCTCACCACTGACATGTATAGCAAGGAAGGATAGACCGCCTTGTAAGAAGATCGTAAGATTAATGAAAGACCCGTGTTTTTAAAATTCCAGCAGTCTAGTTTGAAGTACAGAAGTCATAAACAGCTGACTAGCTACTTCTTAGCACTGTAGCCCTTTCATTTGTATAAGATTGTTAATAAAAAAGCTAACATTTTAAGTAGACAAACCCACCCTCAAATGCAGCTATAAAACGATGAAATATATTCACGGATCTTACGGGAGGACATTTGACATTGAAAAGTGCTTTCGGTTATGATCTGACCGAGCAAGGTTATGTGTTTCTTAACAAACAAGCAAGAGTTTTTGGCTGTAGCCGTTGCCATTATCTTGCCCTTGCTGCATGTTCAGATTTATTTCTGCTTTAAGTGTACAATAAACCCTTGTCGTTCACCTCTATTAAAATGGCTGCCCTTGAAAGCAGCTCTTGTTGTTTGCTTCACTTTGTTGATCTCTACATGGATCTAAATTTAGCTGGAGGCATTTTGGAGAGGGGAGCCAAAAACGCTGAAAGCGCCAGTCAGCAGGGAGAAAGAGCTGCTGTATGCCCTTGAATGTTATATCAATGCAGATCACGCAGAAGTTAGTTGATGCCAGCACATTTTGTGAAATTAATTATATTCTGCCCTCCAATCACCCTTAGACGGAAAGCTAAGCAGGTGTGTATTATATTGCATGCAGTGATTAATTTCTAAAAGAAGAGCGTGTTGGAGCATAACGTTTTGCTCAGAGGCCTGCAGGTGGTGCTTGGTTGCACAGTAACAAGGCTGTCTAGTCTTGATTCCACCTCATACCTTTTACTCCTCCAACCAAACACTCCTTGCCCATTTATCAAACTTACAGACTCTATTTCATCCCACTTGTCACTATTTTTGATCGTTCTGTTTTTCCATCGTTCCTCTTCTCTGTTTTTCTCTCTCTTGTTCTGAGTCACAGTCTCATGATGACAAATAAGTGCAAGTCTCCAAAAATGAGTGCTGGGGGGGCTCTACCGTCAACCACTTGCTCAAATGAAGCACTAATTTCTCCATGACCAGTGTGGGAATTTTGGTTGTTAGGTGGAGGGAGGGGGTGGAGAAACCCTACTAAAGCGACAGCTACATACTGTCTTGATCAGGGTGAACCACGAAAAGTAAATAAATTAACCTGTGCTTAACCCTTTGGTAGTTTGGTACAAAAGTAGTCAGGCTCAATGTAGCGGCAATGTGTGAAGTTTTATGCAGCACTTAAACAGTAATAAAGTGAAAACACCACAGAAGGACCACAGACACCTAGTTTCTACATAGAGAGCCAGCCTCCTACACTGTGGGACACCCGCAAACTCACACATCATTAAAGATATCTATCTGTGCAGAAGTGAGAAGGTAATCAGGGGAAGTTCCTAGCACAATCCCTGTTGAGAAGAGAAGTGAGAAAACATCAACCAGTTCACACCAGAAGGGCTGGGTTGGAGAGAGCGTCATTGACAAGCACCCCCACTGTGAGGCAGTCTGCCACACAGAAGACAACAAGCATAAGCTCATGCAAATAAGGGAGAAGGCACCATGTCTGCATCGCCTCAAGCAGTGGCATCTCCAGCACAACAGCACTGTGCACACGCGCTTGTTGTGACGTTGCCACTGTTTAGCCAACTAGCCAATCCCACAACGGTTCCATCACGGTGGTGCCATTAGATCGGACAGTTGCAGTATTATTTTTGCACCATGTGTGAAAAGGATGCAGCCGTTAAAAGATCAATGATGCTACACATGGGGGGGTGACAAGCTATACGAATTGTTTGAGAAGCTGAAGCTGGAGCTGATAATGATTTTGATGCCAAAGTAGCAGCACTGAACAAGCATTTTGACCCCCTATTAAACTCAAACTATGAAAGCTTCAAAATCAAGCACGTCAAGTGGAAGGGGAGTCGGTGGACAAGTTCTTTGCACGGCTGCGCAAGCTGGTGAGCACATGTACAGGGATCAACAAGTAAGATAAAATCATAGTGCAACTGATTCAATGCTGGATGATATTCTAATCCTGGCCCGCTCCCATGAACTGTCTGACAGTCGAGAAGGGGACATGGAGTCCACCCTTGCACACTGATCAAATGGTCCAGCGATGTCCCAAGTTGAGGTGTGAAAGTCAAAAGAGAGCATGTAAAACCAATACAACGTCACCCAGTGAGACCACGTGGGACTGCCAGCGCCAAGCTTAGCGAGAAGGGGTGTGGAAACTGACGATGATCCTCCCCACCCACTGAGAGGATGCCCAGCACAGTCCCATGCCGATGACTTTCTTGCTGATTTCCCGGAACTGTTCAAGGGGTTAGGGTGTTTGAAAGGCATCCAAGTCAAGCTCCAAATTGATGATGTAGTCCAGTCGGTGGCACTGTGTCATCTGAGGGTGCCTTTCCATCTTTGCTCTTTAGGTGGCTAAGAATTGCTACCCAACTGCAGGATGACCCCCCACCTGCTGAGAGGATGCCCAGCACAAGGGGGACCGTGCCTCAGTGGCTGTCTGAACCACTTTGCAAAGGTCTGCCGTAGCTCCAGTTCATAGGCGAGCTCGACCAACAAAGGAAGGTGAAGCATGAATATCAGACAGCTGTCACTGGAAGACGGAGGAGATGACCACACACAGACTACCAGTACCCAAACCAACTGACAAGAGAAGGAGGAGAATGAAACAGAGATATTCACCATATCCTTCACAGGAAGGGACAATCAGAGGTGGAGGCCTCCTCTCATGTACCAAGTAGATGTCAGTGGCATAGAGATCACTGTCCTCATTAATACTGAAGCATTGTAAATGTCATGGATTCAGGACAGTTCCCCAATCTAGTACTTCAGCCGGGGATACTCCCAACAAAGGCCAATATATATACACGTAAGTAGGGGTGGACCCCATCCCATTGAAGGGTGTCATTGAAGTGGTGGTACCCCATAGAGACACAAACACATGAGCCAAGTTTCATGTGACAGAAGGCAACATGGCACCCTCCTGCGCTGTCACACAGTGGAGAATCTCGGCTTAGTGTTTTTTTGCAAAGCAGATCCACCAGACCCATGCTGATGACTTTCTTTCTGATTTCCCGGAACTGTTCAAGGGGTTTAGGGTGTTTGAAAGGCGTCCAAGTCAAGCTCCAAATTGATGATGTAGTCCAACCAGTGGCAGTGTGCCATCCGAGGGTGCCTTTCCATCTTTTCCCTTTAGGTGGCCAAGAATTTCTACAATTCGAGCAGGCCAGGGTAAATAGCGAAAGTGAGTGGCCCAACGCCATGGGTGTCACCGTTTGTCATAGCCCCAAAACCCAAACAGCCTGGTGCAATAATACTGTGCATGGATATGAGGTTACCTAAAAAAGCCATTCACAGGGAGAGACACATCACAGTGACCATTGACAAAATTGTGGGAGATTTCAATGGGTCTAGATGGTTTTCTAAAATTGATCTAAATTCAGACTATTACCAACTAATAGTTCAGCCAATAAATAATGACATTCCCCACCTATGTAGGACTACAACATTTGAAACATCTCAGTTTTGGTGCCTCTTTGGCGGCAGAAGTCTTCCAAGACACAACACGTGAGGCACTATCTGGACTACTGGTAGTCATCAATGTAAGCGACAATATGCTGATTTTCTCAAATACTCTCAAGGCACATCGTGTGAGGTTGAGAGCTACCTTGAAATGGTTGGTAGAGCGAGGACTGACCCTCCACTGGCAGAAAGCTCATTCTATACAGACGAGATAGAATTTTTTGGGTACAAATTCTCTAAAGAAGGCCTCCAGGTAGACCCACAGAAACTCAAACCCATCAGGACTATCGCCGTGCCTGGGAATCAATCAGAAGTTTGCAGTTTTCTGGGAATGGTTAATTACTGTGACCTGTTCAGACCTAACTTAGCCAGTCTAGCAGAACCTCTTCATGCCCTGGGAATGGAACAGTAAAGCAGCACAGGTGTTCAGAGAAATAAAGAAAGCTCTCCTACATGATGCCACCATGGCATATTTCAGCCCGAGGCTCCAAACAGAACTAATTGTAGATGCAAGTCCAATTGGGCTCGGAGGTGCTACAAATGAAAGGCAAGGTGGTGTGAGTCCCCATGATGGATGTGAGCAGAGCACTCACCGGTGGGGAGATGGGATATGCTCAAATAGAACGAAAAGTGCTGGCCAGAAGATGGGCTTGTAAATACTTTCACCTCTACCTCTGCAGACACAGATTTCAAGTAGTTACCAACCATAAGCCACTGGTACCACTGTCTGATTCAACAGACTTTCGAGGATTGAAAGGTGGGCTGTCCAGCTCCAGCAGTACTCCTTCAAAGTAATTTACCAGCCTGGAGTAAACAGCCCAGCTGATTATTTGTCATGCCACCCCATTGCCGGTGATCTAAGCCTTAAGAGAGAGGATGACCCTGGAGTTCAAGGGTTCATTAGAATGATCACAGACCTAGCATGCCTCAGAGCTCTATCAGTGGAGAAAATTGTGGAGTCAATCAAGTCCAGTGCATGCCTGGGAAGTATCAAGGAAGCGCTGCGGGGACATCAGTGGAGGAACTTCCTTGATGGCCTTCGTGATCTGACTGAGGTAGACCCAGAAGCTCAGACGCAGTTGTGGAGATACTGGGATGAGTTGAGTGAGAGTGAGGAAGGGCTTATCCTCAGAGGCCATCAAATAGTCATCCTGCATGTCCTGTGGGCCCGCACAGTGGAACTGGCACATCAGGGACACCAGGGCATTGCCAAAATGAAAGTTCACCTCAGGAGTAAGGTATTGTTTTCTGGAATGGACAGGTAATTTGAGGAAAGAGTGAAGAGCTGTCAATCCTGCATCCTCACGAGTGGGGAACCTCCTGTAGTTCCAGTGATTACTGAAGCCGCTGTTACCAAACCTTGGTCATCCCTGAGTATAGACTTTGGAGGTTTTCCGGATAACAGACTGACAATGGTGATCCTTGACAGCTGTACCAAGTTTCCAGCAGTGGAGCTTGTCAGGTCTACAGCATTTGAGTATGCTAAACCTGCTCTAGAAAGGATCTTTGCATTGCTGGGACTTCTGGATGAAATCAAAACGGGCACTGGTCTCCCATTTCAAGGCCAAGAGTTTCAGGAACACCTACTTCACCTCAACATCCGCCAACAAAGGATAACCCCCCAGTGGTCACACAAATGGTGAAGTGGAAAGATTTATGTGGACACTCAAACAAGCACATAGGATTGGTGTAGAAAACGGTGAAGACTTGAAGTGCTGTCTGAATCAGTTCTTAAGGGCTTATCGCCAAACTCTGCACAACATGACAGGTGTGCTCGAACGATCTTTTGATGAAGCGATGTGTCCGAGATGTGCTGCTGGGGGGCCCTAAGTGGGAGCCAGCTGTCATTGATAAAATGGCTGTGCAGGAGAGGGGGAGAAAAAACAATGAAAAGGCAAACCGAGACTGGAGGGCCATGGATCCTGCCCTTCAGATGGACTTCAGTGTCGTCTTCAAAGATTGCCACCTAGGTTGGAAATTCCGCACCCCCTATGAGAAAGAAATATGGGTGGTAGTGGGAGTCACAGGTACAGAAGTTTCAAGAAATATGTAATGGTTCAAAAAAGTCCCTGGGGAACAGTTCAATGTCAGGGAGTAGGCATCCACGTATAAACAGGATGGCATAACCACGGAGATTGCTCAGAGAAACAGTGGAGAAATGGACCAAGCAGACAGCGACAGGAATGAACCAATCACAGCACAAACAGCTCCGTTGAGAGAGGCAGGTCAGCCGGCCACCCCAAGAGACACCAACCGCCGGGGTCCCTCCTTATCAATTAAGATCCAACCCCTGGCCAAACCAGAGACTGAGACTTTGGGGGTCATTCTGACCCCGGCCGGCGGCGGAAGCCGCCGGCCTGGCTGGAGCCTCCAGAATACCGCTGCGCGGTCAAAAGACCGCTGAGGTTATTCTGAGTTTCCCGCTGGGCGGGCGGGCGACCGCCAGAAGGCCGCCCGCCCGCCCAGCGGGAAACCCCCTTCCACGAGGATGCCGGCTCCGAATGGAGCCGGTGGAGTGGAAAGGGTGCGACGGGTGCAGTTGCACCCGTCGCGATTTTCAGTGTCTGCATGGCAGACACTGAAAATCTTGGTGGGGCCCTGTTAGGGGGGCCCCTGCAGTGCCCATGCCATTGGCATGGGCACTGCAGGGGCCCCCAGGGGCCCCACGACACCCCTTACCGCCATCCTGTTCCTGGCGGCCAAAACCGCCAGGAACAGGATGGCGGTAATGGGCGTCGGAATCCCCATGGTGGCGCAGCAAGGTGCGCCGCCGTGGAGGATTCCCCAGGGCAGCGGGAAACCGGCAGTACACCGCCGGTTTCCCGTTTCTGACTGCGGCTGTACCGCCGCGGTCAGAATGCCCAGGGATGCACCGCCAGCCTGTTGGCGGTGCATCCGCGGTCCCCGGCCCTGGCGGATTTTACCGCAAGGGTCGGAATGACCCCCTTTGTGTGCTGAACACCGGACTCTGGTGTAGCAGTTGTTGTTTTTCTCATTACTTTGCATTTTTCTTTTCTTTTGTTAAAGGTTGGAAGGGATGTAGTAAGCTACCCAGCCACCACCATACATTGGATAAAGCCTACAGCCCAAGGGCTGGGCACTACCCGAGGGTTTAAATAAAGGTGCCTGAGCCTCTCGAGGCCAGTGCACATCACCACCATAATCTGAGCCTCTGTGTCACTGTTCTTGAGTGCGTCGGGGCCTACAAGGGGCCTATGTATGTGGAAGCCAGCATCCAACATCCCCACCAAGGATCAAAAGAGATTAAATGATTATATGACTAACAAAGGTATGTGCCTTAGGAAAACCAGGAATTGGGTACTTCCCTCAATAATAGTAGGCACACATAAACGCTCAATCATTATGTACTTTGGTGTTGAGAAATGTTCTTCTGGCGTTGGCCCATGTATCTATAAGTTGCCAAGAAAAAGTATGCTGTGTCCTAATAAACTAATAAGCAGTACACAGCTAAACACAAAGTTGCTTGATCTCGCTTTAATGTTGTGCAGTCCTTTAACAATAATTCCTTTGATTTAGTAAAGTTTTTTGTTGGATTTTAATATAAGAGGGGAATACAGTATAAGCTGTTACATTCAAAATGATAGGTAGTCTGGCTAGCTAATAGCTAAAAAGGACTTCTGCAGCTACTGTTGTAAGTGTTTCCTGTTTTGTACTGAATCCTGGTGTTAGAATGCAATGATCTGGTCCCCTCCCAGAGTCATGGGTGTCTGATTTCCAACTCTCTAGTGCAAGGACTCAGTACAGTGCCCCAATACAAATTAGAAATCTAGTTGGATTTTGACCCATACACAGCCCACTGAGCAGTACTATGTAGGAAGTGTTTTCTGGTCATGATCAGTCCCACTAGATGAGTTCAGGGACAATGAGTTCAAACACTCTTCCATAAATAAAAAAAAAAAAACTCAGAATAGTAAATACAGCACATCATGACATGGCCAGAAAAAACAATATGTACATTTCTAATATCATTAGTAAGTTCCTACCATGCTAACATCCTATGTCTACTTCTAAGCACCGTGCTCAATTGTAGAGCAGAAGCACCATATAGCAAGCCTATAATTGAGTTGCATAAGGTGGATCACACAGCATACCTTCAATCAGAACAAAATAGCTGTTCAGATATTTTCTATAACAATTCTAGCCTGCGAATGATGAGCAGTGCATGGCTTAAGGCCACTTTTTTGCACTGCTCCAGGAACACCCCCAATTGAGGCTGCTTGCCATTGTAAATTGGTGTGAACTCTAGCATGATAATCCACATGCAAAACCCCTCCAAATTAATGGGTGGATACCCGTTTTAATAGTATTGGATCGCTCATTTTATCACATTTATAAAATAAAACATACAAATACTGGAGCATCTACAAGACTGAATAAATGTGCTAATAAACATGTTGTCTCAATTTAGATGTAGATAATAAGCTGCTATACCTAAAATGATTAAAACATTCCGGTTTCCACTATAAGCGTCCATGATGTTATGGCAGTGCTTCTAACAAATACAATACAAATATGTCAGTCTAAATAGGAGGTAGATACAATACCAACACTTACAGTGCCTCTAAAACTTCACACTTTCTACTAAAAGAGATACAACAATCTGCAAATAAGCACATGATCAAAATAGAAGTGGGTGGCTTGAGTTGAGCCTTTGGAGGAGTGCTCCACATATAAGACTTTCATGGGTAGCAATGAGTTCGGGGTTATGGGTTTTAATAGGCATGTTCTAATTGGGCCCATATTGGAACATGTATTGTAGAATCTTCCTGTAACCAATGTGAGGATTGCCTCACCAAGAATGCTGTTCAGAATTTGAAAAAGTTTGGAAGGTTAGCATATCCTTTATTTTGTTCATTCTAATTTTATGTTGTGGGATTCTGGCAGTCTTATGTTGTCATTTAAATGTAGCGATCATTTTAACTAGTGTTTTATAGAACTTTTTAGATAACAGTAGGGGGATAATGCTTGTGATAAAGTTGCATTCTACTGTGCCCCACCACGTAATAAATTTGGATGACCATGTTTCGGTTACGTTCTGGATTTTTGTATGTTAGGTATGGATGTGCTCCCTTGAGATCAATAGTGGGGTTGGTGAAGTGAATACCCAGATAGTTCTTTGAGTCGTTTTGCCATTTCAGGCCAGTGTTTCCTACTGTTTTAAAGAACTAAAGTGGGTTTACAGGGAACACTTCGGTTTTCTCCATGTTCAGAAAACAGCATGGAGCATTTGAATATGATTTATTTGTTTAAAGAATTTCTGGTGTCGCCAACTCGGCTTCCTCTGAGAATATTAATTCATCATATGGATAAGGGACAACTTTCTGGTTTCATGACCTGAATGGAATTCCTTGGATTAGGACATTGGATCATGCTTTGCACTTCAAAAAACATAATAAGGAGTGGTTTGATTGTTTGAAGGAAGACTACCAAGGACAGGGGACAGCCTTGACTCATATCCTGTGATAGACTGATTTTCTCTCATAATGAGCCATTAACTTAATGCAGGAGGTTGGATTAGGATAGATTGCACAAGTTGTGGTTTCAAAGATAGGTCCTAAGTTATATTTGTGTATTACTGTTTGCAGGAAGATCCATTAGACTTTATCAACGTCCTTCTCAGTGTCTAAGGCCATGGCTATTGAACCAGACTTAAATGATTTTGCCCTTTTTATAACATGGGAGAATAATCAAATGTTGTCAAAGGCCAATCTTTTTTTTTTTTTTTTAAAAACCTGTTGGACTTTTTTGCTTATGCCAGATCATCCCCAATCTTTTTGCCTCCTGCCCCCTATTTTTTCTGACCTGTTGCTGTTGGCGTTTGAACTCTGAGCACTTTACCACTGCTAACCAGTGCTAAAGTGTATATGCTCTCTGTGTAACATGTATGCAATTGGTTTATCCATGATTGGCATATTTGATTTACTAGCAAGTCCCTAGTAAAGTCCACTAAAGGTGCCAGGGCCTGTAAATCAAATGCTACTAGTGGGCCTGCAGCGCTGGTTGTGCCACCCACATAAGTAGCTATGTACTCATGTCTGAGACCTGCCACTGCAGTGTCTGTGTGTGCAGTTTTAACTGTAAATTCGACTTGGCAAGGCCTAAACCTTCCCTTTTCTTACATGTAAGGCCCCCCCAAGGTAGGCCCTAGGTAGCCCCAAGGGCAGGGTGCAGTGTATGGTTAAGGTGGGACATATAGTAATGTGTTTGATATGTCTTGACAGTGAAATATTGCAAAATTCATTTTTCACTGTTGCAAGGCCTGTCCCTCTCATAGGTTACCATAGGGTTTACCTTTAAATCTGATTAAGGTGTAGATCCCCTTTGGGAGCAGATGGACATGTGGAGTTTGGGGTATCTGAGCTCACAATTTAAAAATACATCTTTTAGTAAAGTTGATTTTAAGATTGTGTGTTTGAGAAGGACACTTTTAGAAAGTGAGCATTTTCTTGCTTACGCCATTTCTGTGACTCTGCCTGTTTGTGGATTCCCTGTCTGGATCAGTTTGACAGTTGGGCTGGTTGCGCCTCACACTAGACAATGACAGAAAGGGAGCTGGGGTGTAGTCTGCATTTCCTGATGAGCCATCTGTGCTAGGAGGGAGGGAAGGAGTGGTCACTGACATCTGAAAGGGCTGTGCCTGTCCTCACACAATGCAGTCTCCGGCCCCCTGGTGAGTGTCTGAGGCCTGGCCTGGGAAAGGCAGGATTTCACATTCAAAAGAGACTTTACTTTGAAGTAGGCCTACTTCAAAGGAGAAATTGGGTATAAGAAGGGCACCCAAAACCATAGACTTTAGAACACTTCTGGACATCAAGAGGAACCTCTGCCTGGAGAAGAGCTGAAGAGCTGAGGAGAAGTGCTGCCCTGCCTGTGACTGTGCTTTGTGGAGCTATTCTGCAGTTGCTGCTTCTGCCAGAGTATGAGGGCAAAGACTGGACTTTGTGTGCCTTCCATCTTGTGAAGAAATCTCCAAGGGCTTGATTTAGAGTTGCCTCCTGTTGTTTGAAGTCTCAGGGACAGCAAAGACTTCTCTCTGCCAGCACCTGGAGTCTCTGGAGAGACTCCTGCTCTGACAAGTGGTGCCCTATCCAGTCCCTGGGCCCTTAAAAGGAAAGCTGTTGGAAATCCAAGGAAATCGACTTTGGACGACTTCGGACCGCCGCCGCTGCTGAACCAGGTGACGCTGCCTGCAACCGACTCCGTGATCTTCACTGGAACGCAACGACCTTCGCAGGCCCGACGCCGCTGAAGCCCCGCTGAAGTCCGCGACTCCGTGGAAGTCGCCGCACCACATCGTGACCGACACCACTCGAAGTGCAGGGATTCAATGTTTCGCACAGTCGCCGCGATCCCCGACTTCGCACATCGACTTGTTTTCACTCTTCACCAAAGGTACTGTACTTGGGGGTCTACGCGTTTAATCTTTAAAAATTCATAACATGACTTGTGTATGTCGGATGTTTGTCGTTTTGGTCTTGTTTTGTTTAGATAAATATTTCCTATTTTTGTAAACTGGTGTTGTGTCATTTTGTAGTGTTTTTATTAAGTTACTGTGTGTGTTGGTACAAATACTTTACACCTAGCACTCTGAAGTTAAGCCTACTGCTCTGCCAAGCTACCAAGGGGATAAGCAGGGGTTAGCTGAGGGTGATTCTCTTTTACCCTGACTAGAGTGAGGGTCCTTGCTTGAACAGGGGGTAACCTGACTGTCAACCAAAGACCCTATTTCTAACAAAACCCTTTTGGGATGAAAAAGTAATTGTGACTATGGGGCTGATTTATGCATGGGTGGACGCCCTTCGTTCCACCAGTGGGACAAGTAAATTACTCTATCCTCCCGATAGAGGGACTGCCCGCTACATATACATATATTTATATATAACTGCTAAGGAGGTAATTTTTTATGTATTGGCAGGAACGGCTGTCAATCTAGCTCCTGCCAATGCTGTTTGCTGTTTGGTGCAGGGCTCCAGATACATGATGGAGCGTGCACTAAACAGTTTTCTTTTATATTTTCAAAAAATAAATCCCGAAATGGGATTTTCTTTTAGAAAAAATAAAATGCCTCTCCTCACTATGGAAGTCGTCTCCCATGGCGAAGGGGGCATTATTCCTTTTTTACTATCCCTTCCCACCAGGTTTTGCCTGGATTGCCTGGAGGTGACGAACAGTAAAAAAATGGCTAAATGTTCTCCCATGCTAATTGGGTGGGTAGACATATAGCCATAGTTTGGCTATGTCAGTGACAGAGTATTCAATGCCTTATCCATACCTATCGGCGCTCGCTTCTAAATCAGGCAGATGGACCTTTATCTTGGCAGTACAGCCATGATATAAATTGTGAACTATGTTTCCTTCTGAGAAGGAGTCGCTTGTTAACTCTGTATTAACATAGGCCCTCATTACAACCCTGGCGGTCGGTGATAAAGTGGTGGTAATACCGCCAACAGGCTGGCGGTAAATACTGCCAAATTATGTCCATGGCGGTGAGAACTCAGATAGACAGCCACTTTACCACACCGACCACTGGGGAGGAAACAACAGGCACCACGGTGGTAGCCGCCTACAGCCAGGCGGAACTCAATGTTCCACCCACCATATTATGACCCTGGAAACTGCCACCTTTTCCGGGGCGGCACCAACGACATCAAAAGCCTGGTGGAAACACTGCACAGAAGGGAAAGGACTCACCTTTGGAGACACAGGGAACAACCACGCCGCCATGGAACCAGAACTTCAGATATTCCCAATGATTCTCTACGTCCTGCTCCACCATGAACACCAACGAAGGCGAAGACGACCACAGTGAGTACAGCCACCTAGCACACAGAGGAGGGAGGGAGGAAAAAGAGAATGACACACATACGCAACACCCCCACCCCAAACACCATACACACATACAGCTGCAGTAATAAAACATATTTACCCCGTACCCCTCATGAATAATGCAAGGACTACAAGAATGTGATAACGTGATAATAATAATACAAATACAGTAGAAATACGAAAATTCAATCAAATGGTATATACATATGTACAGTTCAAGTGACACTGCCCAGTCCTCATTGTGCGTGGGCCACAGGGCCACAGGCCAAAGTCCAAAACCCCACTTGTCACCTGCAGCAACACGGAGATAACACTGCAGGGGTATAATTTGGAAAATAGGCACGCACCTCAGGGAGACGGGGGCACCTCAGCCGGCAGATGGAACAACACCACTGGTCCTGGAGGGGGCAACATGCCCTGTGCTTGGTCCTGGGGAGTGCAAGGCCACAGTCTCTCAGGTAGGTGACTTACCCACATGCTCTGGAGGGGGTAATATGCCCTGTGCTCTGTCATGGGGAGTACAAGGCCACATTCTCTCAAGTGGGTGACTTGCCCACATGCTCTGGAGGGGGCAACATGCCCTATTCTCTGTCCTGGGGAGTGATAGGCTGCAGTCTCTCAAGTGGGAAGGCTGGGGGAGGCTGGGTTTGGTGGGTGACTTGCCCACTGGTTCTGGAGGGGGCATTGTGCCCTGTGCTCTTCATCCTGGGGAGGCTGGGGTTGGTGTGTGTCTTACCCACTGGTTCTGGAGGGGGCATTGTGCCCTGTGCTTCTGTTTCTGGGGAGTGCAAGGTCACAGTCTCTCAGGTGGGTGTCATACCCACAGGATTACCAGGTGGAAGGCCGCACAGCAGCCCATGGATGCAGGACTACATACGTCTGCCAGCGGTGATGGCTGCTCAGTGGTGCTGCTGCTGCTGCTGGTGGGGGGAGGCTCCTGCCCATCCTCTGCAGCCTCAGATGGCTGCCCACTGCTGGGTGGTGGTGCTGCTGCTGTTGGTGGTGGTGGTCGGGGTAGGCTCCAGCCAATCCCCTGCAGCCTCGGACAGCTGCACAAACATGGTTGGTGGTGGGGGCTCCGTCTGAGTCCCTGCACCAAGCCCCTTGTCCTTCCTGGCAGCACGAGGGGCAGGCTCCTTGCCCTTCCTGGCAGCAGCTGGTGATGGTTCCTTGCCCTTTCTGCCAGCACTTGGAGCAGGCTCCTTGCCCTTCCTGGCAGCACTAGGGGCAGGCTCCTTGCCCTTCCTGGCAGCAGCTGGGGATGGCTTCTTGCCCTTCCTGGTAGCATTAGGGGCAGGCACCCTTTCCTTGACGCTGCCTGGTGCCCTGGATCCTTTCCCACCACGGGTGGGTGTGGAGACTACTGGTCCCGTGGACTTGGTGGCTGAGGTGCTTCCCTGGGTTTTTGCCACCCTGGCCAGACGTGAAGGATGGGGAGAGGGGTAGGGAAGAGGCCAATGGTGGAGTGGAAAAACTTCTTAGGGACATTGAGGCAGGAAGAGGGAGAAGGTTTGGGAGTGGAGAAAGAGGGAGTGGTTGTAGGAGTTGTCTGTCTGCTGAATTTGGGTGCAGGCGAATGGGCTGGATGCTGTTGTGAGGTGAATAGCTGTTGGGTGGGTGTGTTCCTGCATTTGTGTAGTTTGGGATGAGGGCTCACAGACACACTGGGAGAGGACACAGGGAATGTGTGAATGGTAGTGGGGGTGGTGATTGCACGTGAGCGGTGTGTGGTAATGGGCGTGCTGGTGATGGAGGTAGTGGAGGAAGATGTAGTGCATGCAGGTGTGAGTGGAGACGAGACAGGGAGGGAGGAGGAGGACATGGAGGAAGGGGACACAGTGGAGGCAGTGGATGTTTGTGTGTCTGCATGGGGATGGTGCTTGTGTGAGTGCCTGTGGGATGTTTGGTGCCTATGTTTGCCATGTCCACTCTTGTGTGTTGATGAGTGTGCATGCTGGTCTGATGGTGTGCTTGGGATAGGTTGAGGTACAGGGGACTGGGTCTGGGTAAAGGAAGTTGGAGTGGGGAGGCTGGACACAGGGACAATGGCTGCCATCAATGCTGATGCCAGAGCCTGAAATGCTCTTTGTTGGGCCGCCACGCCAGAATGAATGTCCTTCAGGTATGCATTTGTTTGCTGCAAATGCCTCTCAACACCCTGGATGGCATTCAAAATGGTTGCTTGCCCAACATTGAGGGATCTCAGGAGGTCAATAGTCTCCTCACTGAGGGCAGCAGGGCTGGCTGGGGCAGGGCCTGAGGTGCCTGGGCCGAAGGAGATGCCCACCCTCTTGGGTGAGCGGGCACGGGAAATTCAATGAGGGGCTGCTGGGAGGGCGGTGATGGTAGGTGGGTGGCGGCTGTACCTGTTGATGCGGTGGGCACAGAGGTGCCCGCCACCGCAAGGGAGCTCCCATCAGAGGAGGAGTCGCTGTCGCTGGTGTCTGCTCCTGTCCCCGTCGTGGAGTTCCCCTCGCCCTCCGTCCCACTGGTGCCTTCGGACTCCATTACTTCACCCTCCAGGGGCAAGTGGGATGCAGCTCCCTCCTGCTCCGGTGCCACTGCTCCTCCGCCAGATGCTGCTAATGCACACAAGGGCAGGGTGACAAAACAAAAAGGGGGGGAAAGACAGAAGAGACACATGCCTGCAACACCACTACCGTTGGTGGACACAACACACAGGGAGCAGCCCTATGCACTAAGCCATGCACCGACAGGGCAGGGGAAAAGCACATGCCCACAGGGGACTCTGTGGAGAACCATTTTAAGCACAGCTGGAAGCCATAGGAGCCTGACTAGGTGTAGAGGGCAAATACCACCTTTGGGGTTGGACTGGGAATGAGGCTGCAAATCAATGGATCTACATTTGCGCATCTGCCCTGGCCTAGGGAAACCCACAGCTCACCTCCCCACCCAGACACCTTGTCAAGTGCGCAGAGTCAGCTGAATGAGAGTTGTACTCACCGCCTTGTGGCTGCTGTGATGCCCTCAAGTGCCCATCCAACTCCAGATATGCCACCGCCAGGATCCGGTACATCAGGGGGTCATGGTGCGACGGGCACCCCTTCCGCGTTGGGAGGCCATCCCCAGCTGGGTCTCCGCCGTCTTCTTGGTCCAGCGGCGCAGGGCCTCCCATCTTTTCCGGCAGTGGGTGCTCCGTCTATGGTAGACCCCCAGGGTCCGCACTTCCTTGGCGATGGCATGTCAAATACCCTTCTTCTGGTGGGCGCTGACCTAGAGGAAAAGTGAAGTAAAAATGAATGTTACTTCCCCATACATTTCTTCTCACACATTGGCCACAAACCTCCCACCCTGGCCCAGAAATACATACACACACCATCCTCACATGCTGGCCTGTCACCCTCCCCTGTCTCTTCCATCCATGACACTCCATACAATAATGTGCCATTCACCATGCACACAGTTTACTCACCTGTTTGTCTGGAGGACTGTACAGTTGCATGTACTGGGGAGGAGCCCATCCACTAGTCTCTCCAACTCCTCTGAAGTGAAGGCAGGGGCCCCTTCCCCAGACACTGTAATTGTAATTGTAATTGTAATCGTATTTATATAGCGCTTACTACCCCTGACGAGGCGTCGAAGCGCTTTTCGATGAGTAGCACGCTACTCCGGTACCCAACAAGAATTAGTGATGGATTAGTATAATTTAATAAGGAGTACAGTTTTAGTATTACTATGAGTTAATTTGAGTTGCGGATATGAGAGTTTGTTAGTTAGATTGACTGGAGTAATGGAGGGGTGGAGGAGGAAAGAAATCCAGAAGTGTTAATTGGGAGTTTATCCTTCAATGTAGCCATTGTCGCTTCCAGACGCAGGTCACAGCAGCACTTGCAGTGTAGGTCCTCTCCTGTTAAAGGTCAGGTATCAAGTAAGTGAACAGATAGAAAATGGTGGTCACGTCCACGGCGGTGCGTACCACCACCACCGGCCTACATCATCATTGGCTCCTGGAACCCATAGGGCCCAATGATAACCAATGCTAAATTGCACCCCGGTCTTCGACCGCCTACCGCGATGGTGTACAACGCCATGGCAGTTACCTCATTTCCCCTTGTCCCACCTTACAGGTCAGGCAGCCGCCATTTCAGGGGGCCACATGGCAGGCCAACTAACTGCGTCACACCTATTTAAGCCAGGAATACGGACAGACAAATGCACATAGAGAACATTTAACGTTTGTGCTAAACAGCCTTGTGAAACCTATGTGGTGTATGACCCTCTGCTCACCGTTCTCCTTCATAGGGCATGTCGGCTGGGGCAGGTGATGAGATGGCGGCATCCTCCGGTGTACAGACCCCTGGTGGACCTGTCGACAAAGGAAGACAGACACATCATTATCACTTACAGACTTGATTGTGCAACAATCCAGGAACTGTGTGCCCAGTTGGAGCCAGACCTGATGTCAGCTATCCGCCATCCCACAGGAATACCCCCTCTAGTGCAAGCCCTGTCAGTACTCCATTTCCTGGCCAGTGGGTCTATTCAAACAACAGTAGCCATGGCATCAGGGATGTCACAGCCAATATTCTCTAACGTGTTGTCCAGAGTGTAATCTGCCCTGCTGAAACACATGCGCAGCTACATTGTTTTCCCTCAGGTGGAGAATCTGCCCACAGTGAAAGGTGACTTTTATGCCGTGGGACATATCCCCAACATCATTGGTGCCATTGATGGGACACATGTGGCATTTGTCCCCCCCGCAGGAATGAACAGGTGTACAGAAACCACAAAAGCTACCATTCTATGAATGTGCAGATGGTGTGTTTGGCAGACCAGTACATCTCCCATATGAATGCCAAGGATCCTGGCCCAGTGCATGACGCTTACATTTTGAGGAATAGCAGCATCCCTTATGTGATGTGGCAACTCCAGAGGCACCGTGTGTGGCTAATAGGTGAGCCTAAAGTCCCCACACAGTTTCATTTGCTGTCTGGGTATGGGAGATTCCCTAATGTTTGGAGGATGTCTAACAGTTGTGTCTCGATATTTGCAGGTGACTCTGGTTACCCCAACCTGTCATTGGTACTGACCCCAGTGAGGAATCCCAGGAAAAGGGCAGAGGAACGCTACAATGAGGCACATGGGCAAACTAGGAGGATAATAGAGCGCATCTTTGGCCTCCTGAAGGCCAGATTCCGGTGCCTCCATCTGACAGGTGGATCCCTATACTACTCAACGAAGAAGGTGTGCCAGATCATCGTGGCCTGCTGTATGTTGCACAACATGGCTTTGCGACACCAGGTGCCTTTTCTGCAGGAGGATGGGCCTGGTGGTGGTCTTGTGGAAGCTGTGGAGCCTGTTGACAGTGAAGAAGAGGAGGCAGAAGAAGAAGATGTAGACAACCGAAACAACATCATCATGCAATACTTCCAGTGAGACACAGGTAAGAGGATGGAACTGCTTTCCACATCTCATACTATTGTAGGACCTAGCATAAATCTGCCTTTTTACCTCTGTTTATGGACCCAGACTTGTCACTTTGGCTTTCCATTTCACCGATCTGGGTCCCACTTTGTGCCCTCTGCTATGTTTACTGCTGGCCTACAACTGTGTAACATTGGTATGAGAACAAGTACATTGACATTGCTATATTTCAGATGTGTTGCAATTACACATTTGTGAAAGCACAGACTGACTCCAGATGGATTTGTGATTCAAGGGTGTTTATTTCTGTGCTAATAAGTGGAGGGGTGTGTGCAATGGGCTGGGGTGATGGTGGAGGAATGTCCATGGCAGAGTCCAGTCTCTTGGTCTCACAGGTGCAATGTCCAATGGGGCATAGGAAGGCGAGCAATGGTAGTTTAAGGTGGACAGGGTGACAAAGTGGGACAGAAACTCCATTAAGGAGCTGACAAGGTCTGCCAGCACCCCTGCAAGGGTGACCAGGGTGTTGTTGATGGACTTCAAGTCCTCCCTGATCCCAAGGTAGTGTTCCTCCTGCAGCCGCTGAGTCTCCTGAAACTTGGCCAGTACAGTGCCCATGGTCTCCTGGGAATTGTGGTATGCTCCCATGACGTTGGAGAGTGGAGTGTCGGTTCCCTGGGCCTGTCCTCCCCCTGTCGCACAGCAGTCCTCCTAGCTTCCCTGTTATCCTGTGCCTCTGTCCCCGGAACCATGTGCCCACTGCCACTGACCCCAGGTCCCTGATTGTCTTGGGTTGGTGGGTTTGCCTGGGTTCCCTGTAGTGGTGGACACACTGCTTATTGACGTGTCCTGGGGACAGAGGGATGGGCCCGCTGGGTGGGTGCTGTGCTGGTGTTTCCTGAGGGGGCAGGTTCTGTGGTGGCTTGTGACAGTGGCAGGGGAACCGACTGTCCACAGGTCCCTGATGGGCCGGGCTGGTCATCTTGATCCTGGTGTGCAGAGCTGTTGTCATGACTGTGGGCCTCTTCTGTGAGGGGACTGTATATGTCTAGCACCTCCTGTCCGGTGACGTTGGGTATGGGTCCTGTTGCGGTGTAAATGCATAGTTTTAGTATCTGTGTGTGCCTTCTTGCGCATTGGGTGAGGTACCCTCTACTCCTGTGCTTGCATTGTTGTGTTTGCCCTTTTGTGATAGCTGGTTTGGGGTCTGTGTGGGTGTCTGTACTGGACATGCTTTGGTGATGGTGGTCCATACATAGGTGTTGCATGCAAGGCCTTGGTATTGGGATGTGTGGGTTGTGATAGTGGGACATATGTGAGATGATGGAGTGATGGGAGTGAGGGTAAGGGTGGGGGTATGTGATGGCATGCAGGTGGGGTGGGGGATATAGTAGTAAAGACAGGACTTACCAGAGTCCAGTCCTCTTGCTACTCCTGCAAAGCCCTCAGGATGCAGTATTGCCAAGACTTGCTCCTCCCATGATGTTAGTTGTGGGGGAGGAGGTAAGGGTCCACTGCCAGTCCTCTGTACAGCAATCTGGTGTCTGGATTCCACTGAACGCACCTTCCCCCGTAGGTCGTTCCACATCTTCCTGATGTCATCCCGTGCTCTTGGATGCTGTCCCACTGCATTGACCCTGTTGACGATTCTCCGCCATAGCTCCATCTTCCTAGCAATGGAGGTGTGCTGCACCTGTGATCCGAAAAGCTGTGGCTCTACCCGAATGATTTCCTCCACCATGACCCTGATCTCCTCCTCAGGGAGCCTGGGGTGTCGTTGAGGTGCCATGATGTGGTGTGGGTGATGTGTGAGGTGCTGTCTGTTGTGATGTGTGGGGGGATGTGTTGGTGTGTGTTGTTTGAGGTGTGTGGATGTTGTATGAGTGATGGTGTTGTGTGCCTCTGGATGCTGGTGTTGTGTTTGCTAATCTCTCTCTCTGAGCTTCTTCCAAAATTTTCATTGTAAGGGGTTGTGGGTAATGTGGGTGTGGGTTTTATATTGGATTGGGTGTGTGGGTGTGGTTTGTGTATGTGTGTCAGGTGTGTGTATTTTGAATTGTCCAATGTGGTTGTGTTTTGTAAATGTGTGTGTATTTTGTGCGCAGCGGTGTGTACCGCCAAAGGATTACTGGGGTTGTAAGACCACCACATTGATTCGTGGGTCGTGATAGTGTGGGCGTATTCTTGTTGGCGTGACATGTAGGTTTTGGTATCGCCAGTTTATCACTGACCTTTGGTGTGGCAGACTTGTGTGGATGTCTGTATTGTGGCGGATTCCGACATGTGGGTCATAATAGCTGTAGTGGAATTCCGCCGCCGCAACGGTATGTTGGTGGTCTTCAGCATGGCGGAAAGTGGGATTTACCATCAGGGTTGTAATGAGGGCCTATGTGTATTTGACCTTTAATGAAGGTAATTATGTATAAAATGATCTGTATAGTAGGATAACAGGTGGTGTGGGAAATGTGTGTATGATATGTGTGTATGATATCATAAAAGTGTAGAAGGTTCATATATCATGTCAGGTTTGACTTCATCCAGTCTTGTCGGTGAACCATTTCAGACTGCTGTAGGTTGTTGATGAGTGTTTGTATTGTGGCTGGTTCGAAGAAGTAGATGTTTTTTTCGATATGTGTGATCTTGACCTTGGAGGATCAACCCAAAAGGGATGTTACCAATCTTAAGTCACTCCTTAGCACCAGGGACTCTTTTCTGCTTACCACTGTCTCTTTCGCATAGTCCTGCGCTATACCTAGTTTTGAGCCATTCCATAAAATTATCTAGAAGCCTTAGAATCATTGGTCTCCGAGCTTTTACGGATGGGATTGGTCTGGTTGGCACTCTGTGAGCTTTCTATTTTTATGTCCTTATCAATTGTGAAACCCAGAGTCTGTAGTATCCGTTTTTCAAGAAAGTATGCACATGATTTTGCACCCTTTTCCACATTTTCCAGAAGTCCAAAGATCCTTAGTTTACCCCTTCTGTTTCTGTCCTCAAGATTAGTAATTTGTCAGGTTAGGAATTCATTCCTTCTAAGTGCTGAATCTGCTTGCATCTTGAGTTTTGCTGTATTCCAACCTGTTTATCCATTGATGTTACTTCAGTTAGTCTGTCAGAGAGGTTCTTGAAGACATTTCTCAGTCCTTGTATTTCTGTTTGCAGTAGGTCTGTGTTAGTCTTGGTGTATTGTGCCAGATAATGCAATAATGATAGGTGTTGTAAAAGTAGGTCCATGTTATTGTCAGATTTGCCCTTGATTGGGAGTCCAGATTTGGTAGAGTTGACTTTGGTTTTGCTTGCCAGCTTTTTTTTCCTATGTTATCTTTGGAGTCTTTTTCTTTTGGATCTTTCCATTCCACCATTACGGAGGTCTAAGATTAGTTGAATATAGATGGTAGATGTTTTAGTAACTGTGAGAGAGTATAGTTGGTAAAGTGTGATCAACAGGTTAGTGATCTGGCACCTTTTGGTGTCTGATAGGTAGTAGACTGAAGGGGTTTTTGTTGCCAGTGAAGAATATGGTGGTAGCAGTTAAGCTTCTTTTCCTGGTAACATGACAGATCTAGATTTGCATGAAAGATCGTTACCCTAAAGTGAGTCATCAGTGTACTTACAATGGGTAATTGTTAGTTTAAGCAGCTTGATTTGTCTAATGTTTCTTAGAGCTGTTACTCTACTCTATTATCTAAGTAAGAGGATGACAATGTATTTTGGGTGACAGGTTAGTAATGTTGCTGGTGTGCAATAATCTCAGCAAAAGAATTTTATTTTTCAAAGTAATACAGTGAGTCACAGCTCATGTTGTTGAATTGAGAGAATGAGAGCAGATCTTTAGAACTGTCTTTTTTTGGCACACTATGTTGTGATGTTAACTCCCATCCTTGTCCCTTTTACTCTTGTTTAGTTCTCATGTCTTGGCGTCTATTTCACATGAAGGTGCACTAGTTGCAAGGAGTCAGGCTCCTTAACTGTTTGTGCTGGCCAGTTTTGAATGGGGAATGGTGAGTGAAGCCAAAGAGGAAGGAAACGCAAAGCCCTCGGTTTTGGATCATGGTTCTGCTTGTCTGGCAATGGGATGTTGTTGCCCTGTGCATCTCCAAACTAGTTCCTGCAGATTCAGGATGGAAGATGATGTGCTTTTTCCTCATAATAGCATACTGCAGCGCTTGAGCTCTGTCTTTCAGCAGAAATTGCTTTGCATCAGGCATAGTATTGCCTGTTAGCCATGGACTAAGAGGATTATTACCCTGTCACTGTAGTGTCTTGCGAGTTTTATAACGGAATTGTTTTGGCTACGAATGGACTCCATAGTAGTGTGACATAATTGTTAGAGTGGAATGTAATGAAAGCTTGGTTTAGAATGTTGAGCTCAGAGGTACATGCAGAAGAATAAAGACATGTAATTTACAGCTCTGTGTGTGGTGTAGTTATTAGCTGGTACCCAGGCTGCGGAGGATGCTACAATTGAGGACGAGATAGGGGATAACCCAAAGAACAATCATGCTCTCCCAGAGAGTTTGCCATGGTCCAAGCAAACTGCTTGTGCATGACACGTGTGCTTCCATCAAAGTGCCAAAGCGACAGTCATGTGATGTCAAAGCACATCTCCAGCCGATGTAAAGCATTTGAAGATAAGGAAAGCTTTTCTGAGAAGTCTAAGCATTTTCGTCAAGAAATTAGGAACAGGGCCAGATATAAAGGTACCACGCTGCCATGCAAGATAAAATTATACATTATATGGAGTGTTAACGCTGAAGGCAGATACAACCATGTTTACAAAGTGCTTAAAAATTCCTGCAGTCAAATATTAACAAAATATACAGAAGCACTGCCTGGCGGAACAAATAAGAAGGAAGTACACTGTCATTACACTTATCAGAGTCTTGATAAGAGGAGCATTACGACCTCGGCACAGGGCGGGTAGACCCAAGAGGAAGCACAGGGTGGTGCTTACTGAGCTATTCAATACCTCAAGCAGCATACCACCGAGTCTGCCAGTTGGTGGTTGAGAACAACTCCAGAGGTCCCCAAAAAAGACAGGGCTCCAATGGAGACCAAGAAGAAGGTCAAAGTCCATCACAAAATGTAGGTCCTAGTGGACAGCAGATAGCATCTGAAAGAGCTCCACCCTGAATGTCAGCCACTCCAATAAACAGCTACTATGCTGCTGCCTTCCTGAAACCACCACCATCTTTCTATACTGCCGAAAAGCAAAATATTGCTGATAGATAGACTACATGGATAGAGATATTTGATGATTTCATTGATGCACATGAAGAGACTGATAACAGAAGGATTATCAAGTTCCTCAGAAATCTTGCTGGTGATATGTGAAAGAAGTCATAAAGAAAATGCTGAGAACTGATGAAGAAGTCACATACCGTTAAATTAAAGAAACGTTAAATCACAAGTTTAATCCAGTACCATACACCGATTACGAAAAATACATTTTCAGTCACGAACAGCAAAGAATTGGTGAAACTATTGATGAGTTTGTGGAAAGACTCGATGCATAAATCAAACACTTAAGTTCAATAAATTTAAAGATGAAGAAGCTACGCGCCTTCGAGTTATGACGAATGCATGTCAGATTCATTCAGACAATGAATGCTGACAGAACCTCTTAGTCTGGAGTGAGTGTTAATGGATGCTAGAGCTGCAGAGCATGCTGAAAGACAAGCTGCTGACATGGAGGGCGGAAGTTACCAGAGCAATCAGTCATGAGTGTGAAATGTAAGGGAAAGTAAAAGACTGAAGGGCACAAAGTGATGTCCACACGTAAAGAAAAGTTGTGTTTTAGGTGTGGATTTTTGTTTCAACATGAAGGTAAATGTCCCGCCATCGGGCAGATATGTAAAGGCTGAACCATTTTGTGACGGTGTGTAAAGCGAAGAAAAAAGTAAGTGCATCATAGCGCAAAGACAAAATGGTCGCCCCAACATTCTTGAAGCAATGCTGGATGCACACCCACAAGACCAAGCACCGATATCAGTTTAGGCAAATTGACACTAAACCGAGTCGATCGTCATCTCAATCATCGTCAAAAAGTTATTCTGCCTCAACATCAAGTGAAAGTGAAGAAAGTGATTGTACCATGTTGATGTTTACCTTAGAGAAACGTGTGAATGTTGGACTGGCCACATGTGAAGAAAAATGTCAGTCAAAGAAAAGCCAATATGCCAAAGCCTCGAAATCATATAAACACTGTCCAAAGATTACATTGAAAAAAAACGGTTATTCAATACCCTTCCTCATCGACAGTGGTACGTCAATAAGCTTAAGAGAAATACAATGAACTATCTCCATTACTATAGCTGATGACATTGAAAACCAAAGTGTACACATGGGCTGCGTTGATGCCCATGGAAAGCTAAGTACATGTGCAGCAAAAGTGAAACATAAGAAAACAAAGATACAAGCACCTATCCATGTGCTTCATGGTACAACATCAAGTGCCTACTCAGTTTCAACACAGCAGCTGAATTTTTTTCACAAGATTTTTATTGTTTTTTTTAATTAGGAGTTACAAACAATGGAATCAAAAATATATGAAATTTATGAACATAATACATTACTTCAGGAGGAGAGCTAGATATGCCTGTGTATTCCAGGTAGGAAGTGTAGCGGGTTGTTGAATAAGTAATCAGCATCTCAGTGTTCTCTTGTAATTAACAATATGATGTGTATCTTATAGCCTTAACAAACGAGGTGGGGACGAACTGGGTCATATTCAGAGGAGTTGGATGAGAAAGGGGAGGGCACAGCCTTACGCGAGGGGGGATACAGCTTAGATGATGTGCAGTTAGCGTAGGGAATCATACCGATGTGTCTGCACTTGTCGGGAAATAAACTACCCAGTAAAGTTGCAGTCGACGTGGATTAAGGTAGAGGGTGGCAATTCCATGGGGTGAGAATGCTGCAGGATGTGATGTCATCCGATGGAAATGAGCTAGAAGTTTGGCCCACTGGGGGGAGATTAGACATTTGCGAAGACGACACATCTCCTGCTAACAGAGGGCATCCTCTTCTGCTGCCCCCCCCACTTGCATACAGTGCCATGCCAGGTGGCCACTGGGGAAGCCGTGGGCGAGCACCAGTGCATCGTTAGGGTGGGCTTCTTAAGAAACAAAGTGGATTCGCATTTGCTGTTGTTTAGTGTGATGGAATATGCCTAGGGAGCTGACCTCCCATGTATGAAGGTCTGTGAGCTCTGTGACTGTTCGCAGCATGGAGTGCACCATATGCGGGTAGCATGTAAAGGAAATCTGCCTCTTGGTCCGAGCAGGGTGGGTAATTCAGCGATGCATTAGGAAATAGGCCATGAATGCGTGCTGGGGTGAGATACGCCCTGTGCAGTATAAAAAGCTGTAGGATCTTGAAGCGTGAGTTACGTGAAATTGACTTGGGGAACTGTATCGCTGTGTCCTGGAGTGCCCTTCCAAAGTCTCTCTCTCACTGCTGCCAGAGTGCGGTTAGTGGGATGTGCATGAGTTCCCTAATTGCGTATGGAGCCATATGATCAGGTGTCTTCTCTCCCCCATGAAGAGGATAGAATGTAGTACCGGGTGAGCATGGGTTTACCCTCTGTTAGATCCCAGAGTGCTCTACATGCACTGATCAGCCTGGTGTGGAGGAGAAATTGTCCCCGGGGCAGGTTGTTCTCCTCTGCTAGTTGTGCAAATGGAAGAAGTTGAGCGCTCCGGAAAAGACTGCCTACTGTACAGATCACATTATCTGCCCATATGTTTAATTCACTGGCAGTATGGTATCCATGTTGGTGGGGTAATCCAAAGAGCAGGAGTAACAGGGTGTATAGTGGGGTGTCTTGAGACAGTCTGTCTATCCAGACCATACATAAGCTGCTGCCACCTGTAGGGGCCATGTGCACACAGGCTGTGTGCTTTTAACAAGGAATCCCTGCAGCACTGGCAGTGGGGTCGGCCCCAAGTCTCTCCCAGGTTGCGGCCTGATGTCCATCTGGAGAGCCACTGAAGCTGTGCAGTGAGGAAATAAGCCTCAAAGGAGGGAGCACCAATGCCCCCTTGTCAGTTCATAATAGTAACTTAGCAAGTACAACCCCGTGGAGGCCAGTGCCCCACATTAGGGCAACAAGGAGGGTGTTTACCTCTGCAAAGAAGGAGCGGGCAGCACAAGTGGGAGATTGGTGAAGTAGTATAGTAAACGTGATAGGATAATCATATTTGTCAGAGCCACCCGGCTTATTGAGGTCAGGGGGAGGGCATACCAGAAATGCACTTGGGATCGGATCCCACTGAGAACGTAATGGTAGTTGCCATTGAATTAGCCAGTGTGTGTGTGATAAAGATAAACACCAAGGTCTTGCCACATCTTGGGGAGGTTGCCCATCGTAAAGGGATACCGCATGGGTCTCATGCACTAATGGTATACCCCAATTTCCTCCACTGTCACAGGGCCGCAGGGCCAAAGGTGCCCCAGCTAACACAAACAGCAGGGGTAAAAGGGGGCACCCCTGTCGGGTGTCTGGGCCGATGGGGAACAGCACTGAGATGTGGCGTCCCAGACGGACTTGGTGGTTGGATTGGTGTATAAGAGTTTAGTATATGTCAGTAACCGGGGTCCAATACCCATTGATGCAGTACCTTAAAGAGGTAGATCCAGGTCAGGGTGCCAAAGGCCTTCTCCAAATCCAGGATCAGGCAGACTTGGCGGGTATAGCAGTTCCGGTTTGATCCTGGATGTGGAACAGGAGACAAATATTGTGAGACCTGTTTTGTTCCAGCACAAAGCCACTCTGGGCTGTATGTTCAAGATCTTGGAGGATTTGGAAATACCTGTCCACCAGAAAATTTCCAAGTATTTAATAATTGGAGCCAAGTATGGGTATTAGCCTATAAAAGGCTAGATCTCTAGGGTCCCTGTCTGGTTTTGAAATGGGAACCAGCAAGGAGTCCCGTTGTGTGCGAGGAAGATCCCCGGAGCATTGTGCCTCCTCATGCAGGGTCACAAGGTGCCAAAAAAGTGCTGTAGTACTCCAGCGGTATGCTGTCAAGTCTCGGGGTCTTAGTCTTGGTGAGATCCCAGATTGCCAGTGTGACCTCTGAGACAGTAATGATCTCATCAAGGGCTTGCCTGTCAGAGGCTGCAAAAGTGGTGAGGGGAACATGGGTGAGAAAGGTCACAGGAGATGTCGTTGTGGGAACCTAATGTGGTCTATACAACTTTGAGTAGAAGTCTACGAAGGCATGGAGGATTTATGGCTTGGTTAGTACCGTGACACCCTCAGGGTTCACCATCTCTGTGAGGAGAGGGGCTGTGACTACCTATTGAGCCAGCCAGACAAGAAGTCTTCTAGCTCACACATCTTCCCTGTGTACTTTGGAGGCATAAGCTTTGAAGTTGCAGTGGCGTAAGTCTTCCAATAGCTTTGTGCAGTGGTTTTTAATTCTGCTAGTCGGAGGCAAGCTCCGGTTCGGCATCCGCTGTCTTACTGTGATCGGCTAGTTGGCACTCTGTTTTTTCTATGTCTGTCTCTAAGGTGCAGCGAGCCCACACTATCTTTTATATGCAAATCCCCCTAATGGTGGCCTTGAAGGCATCCTATTCAGTTGCCTGGAAGAGGCTGTGCCTGTGTTGTTTAGAAAATAATGCCTGATGTGTTCTCGTTGCTCCTGCTGGAAGACTGGATCCACCTGGCAATCTCTGGGTGGCCTCCACGTGGGGACTGGTGGGGGGGGGGGGGGTCGGACTAGCACATTTCCAAAGTGTGGGCGTCATGGTCAGATACGATGTGCCCGAGATAGTTGGAATGTTGGAGGTGTGGCTGTAAAGTCTGGGAGCAGAGGAACCTATCTAGTCTCACGTAGAGGCTGTGTACTGCAGAATTAAAAGAGTAGCGGTGGTTGATGGGATTCAGTGTGCGCCACACGTCTTTCAGCGACCAGTGGTGTGCCCATGTGCGAAAGTGGTGTGTTTGCATGTGTGGGGGGGATCGAGGGTCGAGTAAGGTCTAGTGCGCAATTGTAGTCTCCTCCTCGAGGCCATGGGAGATGGGTTTTATGTGCTAGGACAGCAGATAATGAATCTCGAAAGGGGCTTTGGTTGGTGTTAGGGGCATATACACTACCAATGAGAAGGGGTTGGCTGTCTAGACGGCCATCCAGTAGGACGTACCAACCATTTTTGTCGATTGTAGAACCCAACTCTTGGAACAGGATACCGGGACAGACCCATATTATAACACCTTTAGGAATGCGTTGTGGCATGGATTTGTCCTCACCAACGCTTACGCAGGCATCCCAACTCTTGTTGTGGTATGTGTGTTTCTTGTAATAATATTATTTGTGCTTGCTGTCACTTGATGTAGGAATAGACCATGTTACGCTTTCTGGCGGTGTGCATGCCTCAGAT
This sequence comes from Pleurodeles waltl, assembly GCF_031143425.1. NCBI lineage: Eukaryota > Metazoa > Chordata > Amphibia > Caudata > Salamandridae > Pleurodeles > Pleurodeles waltl. The sequence continues at coordinate 488,155,682 of NC_090445.1, read as the reverse complement.
ATTTAAAGTGAGGAACCTGATACCCTGGAGGGGAGGCTTGTGGGTGGGGCGACGTGCCAGGGCTCGAATGGGGGGCAGTGGCCGATCCATGCCTGACGACTTGGTGCCCTGGTGTCGCTCAGTCCAGTCCCACACCTCCTGGGGGTTTGTGAAGAAGGTGGTTGTTCCATTGTACAATATTTAATATGGGCCGGATACAATAGGAAGTGTTGCAGTCCCATGTGGAGTAGTTGCTTTTTTACTTCAAGGATGGAGGCTCGCTAATGCTTCACTGTACGTGTATAGTCTGGAACAAGCATAATGGTGGTGCCGTCTACTCACAGAGGCCCCACTCCTATGGCCGCTCGGATGATGGCATCCCTGTCCTTAAAGTGTTGACTGTCTGGGGCAAACGCAGTAAGTAGGAGCGGGCAGTCTCCACCACGTGCCTCGATCGTGGCGTGGATGTTGTGGCCTCACTCCTCTGACACAAAGGCCAGCCTCCCCGAATTCTGTGCTTGTTGGGTTCAGAGGGGCCAAATCTGGCAAAGAGTGCTGTCTGAGCCCCCTGGGGAGAAGAGAAGACCTGGAGGGCTGCCAAGCATCAGAATCAGCAGTAGTTATCACCGGCATCAATTTCAAGAGGCTGTGGGCTCCAGTGTTCCCCCAGGTACAAAGGGGTCATTCCAATAGAGTCATCTGCAATCCGCTGGGCCACGTTCGGCCCCACAAGACCTCTCGCACTCTACCCGCGTGCCCCCTTCCAAGCGCTGAGGCAGGAAGCACAGGAGGTCTCTTCCCTGGGCTGAGGTGCCAATACAGAACCGCCTTCACATGTGCAGGAGAGTTTGTAGCGTTGGTCATGGGGGCCCCATGGGGACTGAGGAAGTCCCTCAGGGGTGATCACAGGGAGCAAGGTCGCAGGCTGTGATGCCTGAGGGGCCGGAGCTCTTCGTGTGTTCAGGGACATTTCCCCACCGCACCGGAGCAGTCGGGGGTCCACTGCTGAGGTCCGAGTATAGTATTTCTTTGGCCCGGGTGACCAGAGATCCCAGAGAAATGACGGTTGGTGGGTACGGATACAGAGCTTTAGAAGAACGTGTGCAACATGTTGCCCTCTCAGCCATGCCACACCAACACAACCGCTGATATGGGTTTGATTTCTGTGAATCTCAACATGAATGCTCATCACGAAATAGTAAGTCAATTCCCTTTGTTGTTTCATGGTTTAGGAAAGCTTGAGACTATGAGAGTAAAGCTGCATATTATGAGGGTGTCTGCCCTGTTGCTCAGAAACAAAGACGATTAGCTTTCCATTTAAAAGCAGCTCTTGAAAAAAGGCCTTGAATCCTTACTTAAGCATGACATTATTGAGTGTTCCACTGGTCCAATGCCATGGGTTTCTTCTATAGTGGTCGTGCCCAAAAAGGACACTGCATGCATCTGCGTTGATATGTGTCAGGAAAACAAGGCAATTGAACCAGAACGGTATTGAGATCCAGATTGTTGCCCTGATAACACAATTAAATGGTGCAAAGGTCTTCTCGCGCCTTGATTTAAACAAAGGTTATCATCACTTAGAACTCAAAGAAAATTGCAGGTACATTATAATAATTTCTACACGTTGGTCTGTTTCGATACAAAAGACTTAGGGCCTGATTTTGATTTTGGAGGATATTACTACCTCACAACAGTGACGAATATCCTTTCTGCCAAAATGTAAATTACATTATTTCTCTATAAGATTTATATTTCAGCAGATGGGGTATCCATCACCGTTGTTACAGCCACCAAAATATAAATCAGGCCCTCTGTTTTGGTGTGCCATTGTTTGCAGAACTTTTACAAGACATCATTCGACGTATCATACAGCCTGTTGTGAATGTGTTCAATTATAGCAACAACATAATAGTTTTCAGAGCTACACAGAAGGGGCACAATAGAGCTCTCACACAAATATGTTGTTTACTTAGTGATGCAGGTTTGACTTTGAATGCAGACAAGTGTAAGTTCAACAAGACAAAACTGAAATATCTGAATATCTTTTCTTGTGGGGGTAGGACACCCAATACTGCAAAAGAAGAAGCTCTGCCAAATGCTGATCACCTCCAAGATGTTTCTATGGTACGCTCAATTCTTGGCATGGCCAGTTACTGTTCAAGGTATTTACAACACTGTGCCATTGTTAGTGCTCCATTGTGAGAGTTGACAAAGAAAAATGTTTCATTTCAATGGTCACTCGAGTGTAAGAGAAGTTTCAGGAAATTCAAACACACCATTGAAAATGCTACGGGAATGGCATACTTCAGTCCAAAACTTCATACAGAAGTTGTTGTTGATGCTAGCTCAGCCAAATTAGACGCTATCCTTGCACAGCACAGTGGACACCCAAATGCTCGAAGACCTATTCTAGCCGATGTTAGTAGAAATTTGTCCCAAACAGAACGCGAGAAAGAACACAACCTGAAAAAGAAAGTTTAGCCATGATATGGGCTTGAGAAAAATTCCATTTATTCCTGTATGGAAAACCTTTTATGCTGGTAATTGATCAGGAAGCTTTACTGACCAATTTTGGCAATCCAAAAGCCAAGATGCCTCCCCGAATTGAATGATGGTGACTATGTTTTCAAGAATATGATTATACAAAATGTGCATCGTCCAAATAAGGACCAGAAAACTGTTGACCACTTTTCTAGAGTGCCGATACAAGGTTATGGTACTTCATCCAAGACGGCGGAAGCCTATATTAATTTCATTGTAAAATCAAATACACCAGCTGCTTTCTCATTAGCCCAGATTGTCATTGCCACAAGCCATGATAAGACATAATTACACATGGGTCATGGAACCGACATACTCATCCTCTCACCAATGATGGTGAATATCACAAATACAGAAACGTCAAAGATGAATTGTCCAAAACTCAGAAAGGAGTTACACTGCAAGGGTCAAGGATCCTGAATCCAAAAGTCTGTGACAGAAAGTGGCCCATGAAGGACATCTTAGTATCGCTGCCAAAAAAAGAGGTCTCCAAGACAAAGCTTGGTTTCTGTACTTAGATGAAAGCATTGAAAAATAACTCAAGGCCTGTCAAATATGCAAATGCCTTTCTACCAAGGTTACTCAAATACTCTGAACATGTCAGAACTCCCCAAGCATTTCTGGGAGAGGATGGCCATTGACTTCTTCAGTCCGTTCAATGATGGACATCATCTGATGGTGTCTGTAGATGAATTCTCACATATTACTTTGAATGAAGATGTCTCATCCATGACTCATGAACGAGTGATTGAAAAACTAGATAGAATCTTTGTGACATGGGGCAGCCCAGCCATTTTGAAGTCTAAGAATGGTCCACCTTTTAACGTTTGAGAGTTTAAAGAATTCACGAAGCATCTGAATATAAAGCACCAAAAGAGTACACCTTTATGGCGGCAGGCCAATGGACTTGTTGAGCATTTTATGAGTACGCTAAAAAAGCAGTACAGCGTTCATTATTTGAAATGCTCAGTTTGAAAGCCATATTAAATTCTACCCTACAAGCTAATGGTTCAACATTTCACTCAACAATAGGTGAAAATCCTGTGACCTGGATGTTCGGGAGAGCAATGACAACCAAGTTACCTCAATGGACCACCAAGAGAGAAACAGTGAGAATATGATTCTTACAAGGGACTTAGTTAACAAGCAGTAAATGAAAGCTTATGCAGACACGAGGCTACATGCAAAGAACATCATGTTGGAGAGGGAGATTTAGTGATTGCCCGACAGATGCACAGAAAGAAATCTGATGCTCCATTTGATGCTGAACCTTTTTATGTGGAGTCTACCAAGGGACACGTGGTGACTGCCCAGCACCCTGGGAAGTCTGTCTTCAGAGAATCTTCACACTTAATAAATTGAGGTGGTGAAAGAAAGTCTGAACCTTAAACTCAGTGACTGTGTTACCTCTTTACCGTCTTTAAAAACCTCTGACGCTGAGGATGACAGATTCCACTAACCAGAACAGGTTGAATGATCAAATATATATACTTATTCAATTAAAAAAACCAAAGGTTACAGGGACATTATAGTTAGGCTCACATTTTAAACATACAAAACCATAGAAATTCACCAGTTATAGTTAGTGTTATCTCGAGTAACTATAACTCATGCCCTAAGGTAACTATAGCTTGCACCCTCGGCATGCACAGTTTTTTCATCTAAAGTTTTACTGCGGATATTACATTGATATTATCAATGATGTTATCAAAGATGTCATGAGTGTTGTAATTTGTGCTGTAATTAGCAGTGCATGGCAAGGGTGTGAGCTATAGTTACCTTAGGGCACGAGGCCAACAAGTGGTGGGTGTGTGTGTGTCTGACAGCTCCCGGTCATCCTGGCCCCCACCCACGGGGAAGTGGTGGTGCTTCCCCTGTGGGGTGCTGTTGTGCACCCACCCACACCAGGGGCGGCAGCGCTTCTGCTTTGACTCTGACCCCCCCGCACGGCTTCTGATGAACTTTTCAGGACGCGATGGAAGCCATTTGCTTCCAGCACAGCCAGGGGATTAGAGATGAGTTTTATGGTCGGGGAAGGGGATCGGGGACAACAAAGAGGCATCAGGGAAAAGGAAAGGGTTTGGTGTGCATTCCTGCTGCACAATTACATATTGGGCCCCGGTTGTGCAGCAGGAATGTCCACTAGACACCAAGGATTTGTTTTTTGTGTGTTGTTTGTTATGCATTGTTGGGGAGCAAGCCCTTGGGGATGGGTCTCTTTCCTTTGGGGAGCCTGTATTTTGGACGTTTCTGCCCCTGGGGGGGCAGATCGGCCTTTTTGTAGGCCCATCGGCCCCCAAGCAAGGCTGAAGCCACCAGGCCACAGGAATATTTATTCTGGCAATATTTGGAGAGCGGCCTTTTGGGGAGGGGTTGCTTCCCCCTGGGAGCAGATTGGCCTTTTTTTTCAAAGCCTCTCTGCCCCCAAGGAGGACAGAAACCACCAGGCCACTAGGGATATTCATGTTGGCAATGTTGGGGATCAATCCCTTGAGAAAGGGTAGCTCCCCTGTAGGGACAAATATTTTGGCTGTTTCCGCTCCGCCTTGGGTGCAGATCGGCCTTTTTTTTAAGTCCATCTGCTACCAAGGGATGCAGAAAGCCACAAGAACCCATGGAAAGTTTGTGAATGTTTGCTGGCGAGGTGTGTGTGGGCTGGCGCTTCATTTGCATTGTTTGACTCCTTTGCTGTGACTCCTGCTTGTGGTTTCGGCAGTGGTAGGTCTGAAGTTTGCGTAGTTGCATGTGTTTGGTAAGAAAACCTTTTTTGTAATGTTTACTCCAAATGAGGATCACTGTCATTAGTTTTTGTAAATGGTGTAATAATAGCAACATCTTTAGCGTATGTTTTCTTGTGTGTGAAATTCTCCTTGTATTTGTGTCAATGTGTATTGTGTTGTCTTATGTGCAATTTCATTTTGTTTTTCCTCTTAAGTGGGATATCGTTGGTGCTTGCTGTGTCTGTGAAGAGGGTGCTGATGAGTCTAGCTGTCTCCAGCAAGTCAGTGGTATTGTTTTTGAGTATATAGGTCGAAGCAACAATTTGTTTATTACTTATTTTACATTGTGTTGGTTGTTGTTGGCTTATCTGCCAGGTTACTTTTAATAGCAAGGATTATGGCTAGTCAAAGGATTACTGCTCAGCATGTTGTTGGTATGCTTTTTGAATCTTCCTATGACCATGATTATGACACTGATTCTGCATCTGAGGCAGAGGAGGAAGCGCAAGCTTCTGGCAGTGAATTTTATGTCCGAGAGGAATCATCTGATGATAAAGCCACTCTCAGTGTGGAGGAAGTGCCTGTTTTAGAGGAGGACACTGATGTGCTGTTAGTGCAGCAAGAGGCATCTGGATCGCAGCCTTGGGTTGAAAGGCTTCCTATTAGAAGAGCTGAACTCTGGCCCCAAACATGGTGCTGCCGGTGTTGCCTGCATTTACTGGTGTATCAGGGTGTTGAGTAAATACTGAAAACTTTTTGCCTATAAATTTCTTTCTTTTGTTTATTGACAATGTATTTTGGGTGAGATTGTTGAGTAGACTAACATGAATGCTGAACAGTATTTGAGGGACAACAGTACCAGATGTAAGCCCTGCCCTGCCTTAGAGATACCCAGTGGGCTCCCACAAATCTGGATGGGTTGAAGAAGTTCTTGGGTTTAATGTTTTTGATGGGCTTGATAAGAAAGCCGTTGCTGTCTTCATATTGGTCTACCAGTCCCTTGATGGCAACAGCCATATTTCCTGTAATCATAAGTCATGATCAGTATTTACTTCTGCTTTGAATGCTGCATTTTGTTGATAATGCCTCACCGTTTTCACAAGATCACTCTGATTTTGGCTGGCTGTTTAAGATTTGGTCTGTCCTTGGTCTTTTTCTAGATCAATTTTCTGAAATCTATGCTCTAGGGAAAGAAATATCTGTGGACGAGTCTTCGGTCCTGTTCAGGGCTTTTTGATTTTTAGACACTACATACCTAGCAACAGGATATGTTATGGAATTAAGATGTATATGCTGTCTGAGAGTACTACAGGATATGTCTATAATTTCTGGGTGTACACTGGTAGGGATTCCACTATTGACCCCCTAGTTCTCTGTTCACTTTCGAAGTTAGTGAGAAAATTGTGTGCAAACTTGGTAGAGGACTTTTTAGCAAAGGTCACCATTTATATGTAGATAACGTCTTCACTGGTGTGCAGTTGTTCAGGGAATTGTTCAAAGTGGACACTGTTGCTTGTGACACAGTCTGCTCTAACCGTAAAAGTTTTGCAAAGGAGCTTGTTTGTAAAAAAACTGAGTGGAGACAATGCAGTGCCTTCCACAGTGATGTACATGCAAGCTATGAAATCTGCAGGCAGGAAAGATATCAACATGCGGACTACCATCCATGATCAAAGTACTTCACCTGTGATTGTTTGGGGTCAGGATGCTGAAGTTCGCAAACCTGTGTGCATTTTAGACTACAACAAGCACATGGGTGGTGTACACAGAGTAGATCAGAGGTTGGAACCTACAGTGCTCTTCTTAAGGCTTCCATTTGGTATATGAAGTTGGCTAACCATCTGTTCCATTTAGCAACCTTTAGTGCTTTTGTTGTGTTCAAGGATTGTTCTCTAGAGTCAAAGGTGACATTTGTTCAGTTTCAGGAGTCTGTGATAGGCAGCCTTGTTGTAGCGGAACAGGCAAGTGTTCCAAGAGTTGGAGTTCTGAGGATGTAGCTAGACTGAAAGATCACCACTTTGGTGATTACATTCCTCCGATGCCTAAAAAAAACAAATTCCTGTAAGGGATGTAGAGCCTGTATGCGAAGAGGCATGCAGGAGAGTTGTCTGCACTGCCCTAAGTGTCCTTCTAAACCTGGGCTGTGTGTGCCCGCATGTTTTAGATTGTACCACAAAAGAGTTTTTGAGAGCACCTGTGAGCCTCTGTATCATTTTATATTTTTTGTTCAGCTTCACAGGTGACATTAGTGTGATGTATTTAGGTACAGCTGTTGTGTTTGTAGTTTTGTATTTACTTACAATTGGTTTGTGTTTTCTTTTTTGCTAAACAAATGTGATGGCCGTGTGTGTGGACTGGTGGATGGCTGTCTGTCTGTGTGGACTGGCACTTGGCTGGCTGTGTACGTGGACTGGCACTTGGCTGGTGGTGTGAGTGGAGTAGGGCTTCGATGGCGGTGTACGTGGACTGGGGCTTCGCTGGTGGGGTCTGTGGACTGGCACTTGGCTGGTGGTTTGCGTGGACTGGTGCTTGGCTAGCAGTGTGTGTGAGCTGGTGCTTGTCTGGCGGTGTTTGAGCTGGTGCTTGGCTGGGGGTGTGTGAGTAGTGACTTGCTGCTGTTCACTACACACACTGCTGGCCAAACACCAGCACACACATTCCATCAGCCGGTGTGATTGATGTGTCAGGCATGTGGGTGTATGAAAGTGATTGGCCCCTGAATGGCGCTGTCTGTTGATGTGACTATTGTAATGTGCTGGGCCCGTGGCTGGCGGCGTGAATGGTCATGTGTGTGTCATATAAGTAAGGTGTGTGAATAGACTGTAAAGCAGTTGGTGCCTTGACACGGCTTTACAGCTCAAGAGCTCACTTTACAGGCCCTAGAACTCGATCACCTTCCCAAATTACTATCAACAAACACATGCTACCAAGTCTTTTACTTCTGTGATGTCCCAAACACTTAAATGATGAAAATCACAGTTTTTAGCCGTTGTCCAAGGTTACCCTGATTAAAAACACACCATATTGGTGGGTAACAGCAAGACAATTTTATTGCACTTCTTCTCTCAGTTGGGAATTCAGCTCACGAAAAAAACATGCTCTGCTGTAATCAGGCATTGAAGCACACCCCTGACACGTAGTCTCGGGTGAGACCCCAATGATGGAGAATGCCACCAACTAGGTTGGTGGGTGAGGGGTCTCTTTAGCAAAAGATTAGGGCATTTGGTTTACAATTTGAATGTTTGGGACTTCACAGAAGTGAAAGACTTGGTAGCGAGTTGGCCTCTTGTTAAGGGAATATCTACCAACTCTAGGTATGTTAGAAAACTAGACACCCAGGGGAGTACAGGGTGGTGTGCCTCTCGTGGATCCCAACAGGTTTTCTTACACACAACGCCATGCAAACCTCAAAATGTGACTAAAATCATAAATTTTCCTTGAATTTCTTTGCCATATTCTTCCACAAACAGAAATAGACTACAAATTTCCTACCACCCAACGTTCCCTTTGGTATTCCGATAAACCTTATACCTCACTTGTGTGGGTGCCCACAGCAGAATGAGCCTAAAAACGTTTTAAGAAAACTGCCCTTTTTCACCTGCTTTGGTTCCCTGTCAAACTCCACATGTTTTTGACCCTTGCCTGTCGCAGACACTTGACCCACCCACACAAGTGAGGTATCATTTTTATTGGGAGACTGAGGAGAACGCTGAGTGGTAGGAAATGTGTGGCTCCCTTCAGATTCCATAACTTTCCATCATTCCACCAAATGTGAGGAAATTTGTTTTTTAGACAAATTTTGAGGTTTGCAAGGGATTCTGGATGGCAGAACCTGGTGAGAGGCACACACGTCACCCCACCGTAGATACCCCTAGGTGTCTAGTTTTAAAAAATGTACAGGTTTGCTAGGTTTTTCAAGGTGGCGACTGAGCTAGGGCACAACATCCACAGCGAGGCATATTGCAAAAAAAGAGTCAGTTTTCAGTGGAAAAATGTGATGTGCCCATGTTGCGTTTTGGGCCTTTCCCTGTCTCGAGCACTAGGCATACCCACACAAGTAAGGTACCATTTTTTTAATGGGCGACTTGGGGGAATGCCGGGTGGGAGGCAGTTTGTGGCTCCCCTCAGAGCCTAGAACTTTCCACCACAGAAATGTCACGAAAACATGTTTTTAGGTTTGACGGTATTCTGGGTGGCAGAACCTGATGAGATGCACTTAGGTCACCCCATCCTGATTTCCCCTAGGTGTCTAGTTTTAAAAAATGGAGAGGTTTTCTAGGTTTCCTTAGGTGGCAGCTGATGTAGCGACCAAAACCCACAGCTAGGCACGTAGCACAAAATGGGTCAGTTTTCAGTTGAAAAATGTGACGTGTCCATGTTGCGCTTTGAGCCATTTCCTGTCCGGGGCACAAGGCCTACCCACACTTGTGAGGTAAGAGTTTTATATGGAGACTTGGAGGAATGCTGGGTGGATGGATGTTTGAGGCTTCCCTCAGATTAAAGAACTTTTCATCACAGAATTGTCAGGAAATGTGTTTATTAGACATATTTTGAGGTTTGCAAGGGTTTCTGGGTGATAGAAACTGGTAAGAGCAGTCACAAGTCACCCCACCCTGGATTCCCCTAGGTGTCTAGTTTTAAAAAATGGACAGATTTGCTAGGTCTTCTTAGGTGGCGGCTGAGGTAGGGTCCAAAATCCACAGCTAGGAATGTTGCAAAAGAAGGGCCAGTTTTCAGTGGAAATATATTATGTGTCCATGTTGCGTTTTGGGCCATTTCCTGTAGCCGGCACTAGGCGTACCCACACAAGTGAGGTACCATTTTTTTCAGGAGGCTTGGGGAATGCTAGTTGGAAGTAAGTTTGTGGCTCCCCGAAGATTCCAGAACTTTTCCACCACAGAAATATCAGGAATATGTGTTTTAGACAAATTTTGGGGTTTCTGGGTGACAGAACCTGGTGAGAGCCCACACGTCACCCAAACCTGAATTCCTCTAAGTGCCTTGTTTCCAACAAGGTATAGGTTTCTAGGATTTCCTTGGTGCCGACTGAGCTAGGGCCCAAAATCTACAGCTAGGCACATTACAAATAAAGGGTCAGTTTTCAGGGGAAAAATGTGATGTGCCCACGTTGTGTTTGGTGCCATTTCCTGTTGCGGGAACTGTGCCTTCCCAAACCAAATCAAATCAGGGTTTATAAAGCGCAACTACTCACCCGTAAGGGTTTCAAGGGGTTTGTCCTCTGAGCTTCAGTTAAAGAGACAGGTTTTAAGGTCCTTCCTGAATTGAATAGCGATGGTTACTGCCTGAGGTGCAAGGGCAGGGTGTTCCAGCTGTTTGCAGTGAGGTAGGCAAAGGATCTTCCACCCGTCGAGGTCTTCCGTACGGTGGCTAGTGCTCGTTGAACGGAAAGGTCTGGTGGGGGAGTAGAATGTGATGCAGTGGTTGAGATAGGCGGGTCCTATGTCATGGAGGGCCTTGTAAGCATGGTCAAAGAGCTTGAAGTTAATTATTTTCTTGATAGGTAGCCAGTGGAGGCCTCTTAAGTGATTGGAGATATGTTCACGGCGGGGAATGTCCAGGATGAGTCTGTGGTATTTTGGATGCGCTGTAATTTCTTCCACACAAGTGAGGTACCATTTTTATCAGGAGACTTGGGGTAATGCTGGGTAAGAGGATGTTTGTGGCTCCCATCAGATTCCAGATCTTTACACCACAGAAATATCAGGAAAATATGTTTTTAGACTAATTTTGAGGTTCGCAAGGGATTGTGGGTGACAGAGCCTGGTGAGAGCCACACAAGTCACCCCATCCTCAATTACCCTGTGTCTAGTTTTCATAAACGTACAGGTTTGTTAGGTTTCCTTAAATGCTAGCTGAGCTACAGCCCATTGCCAAAAACGGTCCGTTTGTATAGGAATTCAGCATTGATTGAAGTGCAAGCAGGAGCAGGAGCAAAGAAGAATGAAAGATGTGTAAACAGACAAGGAAAGGGGGAACGAATATTGAATGAAAGGAAGGAAAGATGGTTGGGTTAGTGGGTGGATGAATGAGTGGGTAGATGGGTGAAAGGGTGAAAGGGTGAAAGTGTAAGTGCATGGATAGGTGGACGGACAAGTTAAAGGATGGCAGAATAAAGGGATGGATGGATAAGTGAATTGATGGGCAGAGTGAAAGGATGGATAAGTGCATGGACAGGTGAAAAAATGAGTGAATGAATGGCAGAATGGATGTATGGGTGATGGATGGCAGAATGGATGGATGATGAATTGATGGATGGATAGGTGGCAGAGTGGATGGATGGATGGATGGCAGAATGGATAGCAGACTGGATGGATGTATCGCAGACTGGATGGTTGGATGGATGGATGAACTGATGGATGGATAGATGGCAGAGTGGATGGATGGATGGGTAGATAGAGTGGATAGCTGGATTGCAGAGTGGATGAATGGATGGGTGGCAGAGTGGGTGAATTGATGGATGGCAGAGCAGATGGATGAATGGATGGATGAGTGGCAAAGCTGATGGATGGATGGCAAGGCAGATGGATGACAGTGGATGGAAGGATGGTAGTTGGAAGGATGGAAAATAGATATATAAATAGATGGCAGAGTGGATGGATGGATGGAATATGGGAAAATAGACCAATGGGTGAAAGACTGGATGATGACAGAATGTAAAAGGGAAATGGTGGATATCAGTAGGTGGATGGAAGAGTGAAAGGATGAATGGCTAGATTCTTGGACCAAAGAAACAAGGGAGCTCTTCTAGGGGGAGGGTTGGGCTCACTTGCTTTGCTCACTTGGTGCCATCAGAGCTTTAGTTCAAAGCGAGGGGTATTTTAATTTTCTGGCTGACACCCTTTGCTCCAACCCATTAGGCCGCTGAAACGAGATGAACATAATGAGACTCACATATTGAAATAGGAGGATTAAATCGAAAGTAAACTCGAGTGATTTCAAGTTCTCATTTACCACCATTATTCTCACTTTTCAAACTCTTTCCCCTTTCTAATCCCTGGGTCAGGGGTTGCCCATAAACCCCCTCTCCCTTCCTAATACTTCCAGTTCTTTTATGTGTGCACTCTTTATTTCTGAGGAGTTTAGCAGTGGCAACTTCTTTGTTCCCTAGGGGTGCTAGGGCTCCCTTCTCTTCTGCTGCTGTAAGGTAGGAGCGTTGTATGTTTGTTATTTCTGTTCCATATGGTCTTGCTACCTCTCTGTGTTCCTTAGTGGCTGCAAATGCAACACTTTCTAAGTTTTATACAGTGTGGTTACTCTGGCTCTATTAGCATATTTACGGCGGCTCAGGCGGCATGATACTTTATTTTTATAATTTTTTTTTAGCACGTTTGTCTTTTAACAGCTGCTTAGCGCCATTCTCATTTCCACATACAATTGATCTGCACTTGATATGCAGCTGCTTGGACGCAGTTGGGCCAGGGTACAGCTTCCTCCAGCTACATTTGTTTCCAGAGTTCGGGAGCTTTCTATTTCTAGAATATGAGTGGGTCAGCACCACGCACATTATTTAAATATGAAGGTGAGTGTGAAGAATGATTAATTGGGGAGAGGGCGCAGCATGTACCACTGACTACTTGTACAGTAGTGTGGAAACGCTGCTTTTTTGAAGCAGGTGCACATCACAAAACATTACCAAACACTAGGCAATATGCCTTATAAACAAAACACATCACTATACATGAATACCTACTGCTTCTCCTACTCCACCCCTAAGTTTTATCTCCAACACTCCCCCCTCAACTTGACTATCACTGTGAACTTAATTAACCAAACGGAAACCTTTAACTTCCTGCCATTGCAAGATAAAGCAACTTGCACCCCCACCATTCAACCATTTTCGCCCCCCCTCAACAGCAATACATAGCACTTGAAACCATGAATACCACTCATCAAACTCCACCTGGCACCTGCTCCCAGAAATGAATTTAACAAAAAAACCTTCCCTGTGCACCTGGTTTAACTAAGGCCTTCACTCTTCAAGAAAATCTACCCTTCCAACCCCTTTTCCTAAAAATGTAAAAGTGGGTGGGCAAAAATGGGTGTATTTCCCCCACCTCCCAGCTACCAGCCACATTTCTCCCACCTCCCAGCTACCAGCCACCGTATACACCTTTACAGAAAATGGTGGTGGGTAGGTAAAATAATCACTCCATATCTCCACCCCCCCTCACCCCAACCCTTTTACTAAAATAGTCCATGTCGACAGCAGTTCTTCTGGACTGCACCAATCACCCATTCCCCTGGGGAACATACCTCCTGAGTTGGCTGCCCCTCTGATCCACCACTGGGTGAGAAGCCATAGCATGTACCACTGATAACTTGTAGGGTGAGAAAGGCTGTTTTATTGAAGCTGGTGTGAAGTGCACGTTTTACATGTCCTGGCAGTGAAAAACTCTTAAATTCATTTTTTCACTACAGCAAGGCCTACTTTTCCCGTAGGCTAACATTGGAGTTACCTTATCACATTTAATAAGCTGTGATTTGGAAATGGGAACTGGTAAACAGTTCATGTTTGGTGTATTTGGAATTGTAATGAAAAATCCTCTACTATGGTAAATCTGATTTTAAATTTCAATTTTGAAAATGCCACTATTAGAAACGTAAAAAGAACAGATGATTGGCAGAATGCTGAGCAATTCAAACATTCACCCCCAGTCACAGGGATCTGGGTTTAATCCATCATTTGTTTTGCCCAACACGGCACCCCAGTTTGGACCCAGCCATATGCCAATCGATCTTGACCCCATGGGAGCAGTCCAACCCGAACTGCCAAGCCAGCTCCACTCTGGACTGGAAAGAAGTATCTGGGACTGGTTTCGGGGTATCACCCCTCATCAGCCAGGCTAGCTTGAATCAGTGGCGCAGTGAGCACAGGACCCATGTCTGGGCATACCCTTCCCAGTTAGGAAAACAAAAGCAAAAAAAAAGAGATGATGGACAGAATGCCCCCAGTCACAGAGATCTGGGTTTAATCCATAATTTTATTGCCCACCTCGCCACCCCAGTTTGGACCCAGCCATATGCAAATCAGGCTTGACCCTGTTCCCCATGGGAGCAGTCTAGCCAAACTGCCAAGTCAGGTTCTCTGTGGACTGGAAACAAGCATCCTGGGACCCGTTTTAGGGTATGATTCCTCATCAGCCAGGCTAGCTTGAATCCAGTAAGGCAGTGAGCAAGGGACCCATGTCTGAGCATACCCTTACCACTTAGGACAACAAAAGCAAAAAGAACAAATGATGGATGGAATGCTGAACAATGCAAACATTCACCCCCAGTCACAGAGATCTGGGTTTAATCCATCATTTTTTTTGGCCCACCACGCCACCCCAGTTTGGACCCAGCCATATACCAACCAGTCTTGACCCCATGGGAGCAGTGCAGTGCAAACTGCCAAGCTGGGTCCTCTCTGGACCGGAAACAAATACCCTGGGACCAGTTTTGGGGTATCACTCCTCATCAGCCAGGCTAGCTTGAATCCAGTGGTGCAGTGAGCATGAGACCCACATCTGGGCATACCCTTCCCACTTAGGGCAACAAAGCAAGAGAAACAGATGATGGATGGAATGCTGACAATGCAAACATTCACCCCCAGCCAAAGAGATCTGGGTTTAAACAATTGTTTTTTTGCCCACCACGCCACCCCAGTTTGGACCCAGCAAATGCAAATCAGTCTTGACCCTGCTCTCCATGGGAGCAGTCCAGCCTGAACTGCCAAGCCTGGTCCTCTATAGACCCGAAACATGAATCATGTGACCGGTTTTGGGGTATCACCCCTCATCAGCCAGGCTAGCTTGAATCTAGTGGTGCATTGAGCACGGACCCGTGCTTCACCCTTACAAGGACTGTAGCTACTACTTGAGTAGGGTTTCACCCCCCTTAACCAGTAACCCAATTTCCCACACTCACTATTTTAAGTGGGTTATGGCTACACTTGTGCTGTGATGCTTCACTTTACTTTGATGATCTAAAGTTGTTAAGGGGAGAATATTCAAAAAGAAAGAAAAAAGAGAGCTATAAAAAAGATATATTCTCACCTTGAGGGAAGTGCTCCTTTAAGATCGAAGCCTACCAGACAGTACAGCTGGGTCTGGTTTGCTATCAAATTCTTAGTGACATTCTGAAAGCATCCCTGGGAATGCATTCCCCCATTGCTTACTACTGGCTTTGTGATTTGTAACTCACATTTGCTTGCTTTCTATTTGGTGGCTTTATTTGTTTTAGGCTTCTCAGCTTGAGTTTGCCCGTCTTGTGCAAAATAGCATATTTAATATGTTCTTCCATGGGTGCTTGGTTTCTTGTTCTTATCTTGTTATATCTGCTGTGCATTCAAAGACAGAGGTCAATGTCAGGCTCTGTCTTCCAAGGGAGCTGGTGTTTACTTTTTTCTCTGACTTCAAAGAGCGAGGATTAAATAGACAACCTTGCTGTGAAAGGAAAGGCTTGTGCTAGCACATACAAAATTTAAATACCTGTAAACGAACTGTGCAGATGTTTTGAAAGCAGAAATAAAGCTCATTTAATTACAATCGTCCCAAATGGATGCACTAGGTGATGACATTTCCACACAATATTGTTTGTGCACTGTTCACTTTTATCAATAAAACTGTATGTCTGTGCAAAGGTAATGATCATACAATTGAAAATATGTTATTTGTAATGGCAGTGCACTAACACATCATGCATACTCCAGACTATGCCACTCCACTCTACAGTATTCCACTTGATAGCTCTCTACTCCTTTCTATGCCCCTCCACCGTATGACACTCAACATGCCAGTCCATTCTATGACTATCCACTCCACAACACACCACTCTATGACACTCCATTCTATGACATTCCACTTCATGTCACTCCACTCAACAACACTTCACTCTATGCCACTATATGACATGCCACTGGACTCCACAACACACCCCTCCATTCTGTGACATACCACTGTGGTGGTGGTTGTAGTAGGCTCCTGCTCAGCCCCTGCACCCTCCGATGGCTGCACTGTGGTGGTGGTTGTTGGAGGCTCCTGCTCAGCCCCTGCATTCCCTGACAGCTGCACAATCACGACTGGCGGTGGGGGCTCTGTGACAGCTGCTGGTGCAGGCTCCTTCCCCTTCTTGGTGGCTGGTGCAGGCTCCTTCCCCTTCAGTATTTGTGGCCTGAAATCCCTTCCACCACAAGTAGGTGCTGCTGAAACTGAGCCCATGAACTGTTTGGCTGAGGTGCTTGGCTGGGTCCTTGATTCCCTGGCCATACGTGCAGGACGGAGAGAGGGGTAGGGAAGGGATCAATGGTGGAAATGAAGAGCTTGTTAGGGACATTGGGGTGGGAAGAGGGAGGAGTAATGGGAGGGGAGGATGAGGGAGTGGTTGTTGGATGTGTTTGTCTTCTGGATTTGGATGCAGGTGCATGGGTTGTATGTTGTTGTGAGGTGGATGGCTGTTGGGTGTCTAAATGCTTGTGTTTGTGTACTTTAGGAGGGGGGAAGACACGGTGGGAGAGGACACAGGGGACGTGTGCATGGATGTTGTGGAGATGTCTGCCAGTGAGGTGTGTGTTCTGCTTGGTGTGGTGATGATGCAGGTAGTGGATGATGATGTAGTGCATGCAGGTGTAAGTGTGGATGAAACTGGGTGGGAGGTGGATGAGGAGGAGGAGGGGGAGACAGTGGAAGGAGTGGATGTTGTTGTGTCTGCAAATTAATGTTGTTTGTGTGAGTGCCTGTGGGATGAAGTGTGGTGCTTGTGTTTGCCTGTGACACTCTTGGGTGTTGTCTTGTGTGCATGCACATCTGGCTGTGTGCTTGGGGTGGGTTGGGTTTGAGGATAATGGGACTGGGAAGTGGTAGTTGGAGGTGGGACGGTAGAAACAGGGACAATGGCTGCCATCAGAGAGGATGCCAGAGCCTGGATCGATCTCTGTTGGGCCGCCAATCCACCGTGAATGCCCTCCAGGAATGCATTGGATTGCTGCATTTGGGCTACCAGCCCCTAGATGGCATTCACAATGGTTGACTTCCCTACAGAGATGGATCTCAGGAGGTGAATAGTCTCCTCACTCAGGGCAGCAGGACTGACTGGTGCAGGGCCTGAGGTGCCTGGGGCAAAGGAGATGCCCACCCTCCTGGGTGAGCGGGCATGGGCAACTCGCTGAGGCTGCTGGGAGGGCGGTGCTGGTATGGGGGGTGGCAGCTATACCTGTCGCTAGGGTACTCACAGAAGTGTCCGCCACAACCAGGGAGTGCCCATCGGAGGAGGCATCAGAGTCTGTGTTGTCCCCTCCAGTCACCGCCGTGGTGCTCCCCTCACCCTCCTTACCACTGGTGCCCTCAGCGTCGGTGGACTCTGCCTCCAGGGTCCTGTGGAATGCAGCTCCCTCTGTCGCCGGTGCCTCTGCTCCTCTGCCAGATGATGCTAATGCTCATAAGGACAGGAGGACAAAACAAGTAAGGGGGAAAGAGAGACAAAGGATACACTGGGTCAATGACTGCACCAACACCACTGTTGGCGTACACAGCACCTTCACACACAGGGTACAGACCTACACACTATGCATTGCACTACCAGTGATATTGCTAGCCACCAAGGCATTAGGAGGAGCACACATCGCCAACTGCAGCACACCTGGGACCCACGCAGCCTGTCCAGTAGTAGATGCTAACAAGCTAGGTAGCCAGTATTTCCGCTTCAGTCCCTTAGCCACCAGAGGACCTACACTTCTGTGTCTGGCCTGACCTAGGGGCACCCACTGACACACAACCACCACCCGGATACCACCCTTCCAGCCGTGATGATGGCAACTGTACTCACCCCCTTATGGCTGCAGTGATGCCGTCAAGCGCCCATCCAGTTCAGGATATGCCACCGCCAGCATGCAGGCCATCAGGGGGGTTAGAGTCCGACGGGCACCCCTTCCTCGTTGGGAGGCCATCCCCAGCTGGGCCTCCGTGGTCTTCCGTGCCCAGCGTTTCAGGTCCTCCCACCGTTTCCGACAGTGGGTGCTCTGCCTGCCATAGACCCCCAGGGTCCGCACCTCCTTGGCGATGGCACGCTGTATACCCTTCTTTTGATGGGAACTGACCTGCAGGGGCAATACAGACAGGAGAACACCATTAGCCAAACAGTCCAGCCTGTTACACAAATGGTCCACTATACCCGTTTCCATCACCATTGGCACACACATATCCCAGCACACAACATGTACACCTCCAAGAGGACATTCCCCCCGTACATGATGCCTCACACACAACACCATGCATTCATGCCACATGCATCGTGCCCACAGTGTACTCACCTGTTGGCCCATACAGCAGTCCATACTGGGGTAGGACCTCATCCACCAGTCTCTTCAGTTCCTCAGCAGTGAAGGCTGGGGCCCTTTCCCCGGTCACACAGGCCATGGTAGGTTCCAGACACAGGTCACAGCAGCACATGCAGTGCAGGTCC
The DNA here is from genome assembly GCF_031143425.1 of Pleurodeles waltl. NCBI lineage: Eukaryota > Metazoa > Chordata > Amphibia > Caudata > Salamandridae > Pleurodeles > Pleurodeles waltl. The sequence goes on along the minus strand of NC_090445.1, from coordinate 488,136,984 downwards.
TCTCCTATGGAAGGTCAGGAAACAAATGAGGAATGAGAGAGAAAATGGCAGTCACGACCGCAGCGTTGTCTGCCATGATAAAACACATGTGCAGCTACATTGCATTCCCCCAGGTTGAGGATTTGGCCACTGTGGAGGCCTGGTTTTATGCAATGGGACATATCCACAATATAATTGGTGCAATTGATGGAACACATATAGCATTTGTCCACCCTGCCAGAATGAACAGGTGTTCAGGAATCGTAAGAGTTGCCACTCCATGAATGTGTAGATGGTGTGCTTGGCGGACCAATACATCTCCCACGTCAATGCTAAGTATCCTGGGTCGGTGCATGATGCCTTTGTCCTGAGGAATAGCAGCATCCCAAATGTGATGTCCCATTACAGAGGCACAGTGTGTGGCTAATAGGTGAGCCTTGGTTCCCACCCAGTATATGTTGGTGTATGCCTATGGTGTTGGCCATATAGGATAGTGTGTGGCTAAATGTTGTCCCTCAATATTTGCAGGTGACTCTGGCTACCCAAACCTATCATGGCTGCTGACCCGTGGGAGGAATGCCAGGACAAGGGCAGAAGAACGTTATAATGAGGCACATGGGCGAACCAGAAGGATCATTGAAAGGACCTTTGGCCTCCTGAAGGCCAGTTCTGGTGCCTCCATCTGACAGGTGGGTTCCTGTGCTACTCACCCAAGATGGTCTGCCAGATAGTCGTGGCATGCTGCATGTTGCACAACCTAGCCCTCAGACACCATGTACCTTTTCTGCAGGAGGAGGAGACTGGTGTTGCCCCTCTGGCAGCAGTGGACCCTGTGGACAGTGAGGATGAGGAGGCAGAGGATGAGGATGCGGACAACCAACATCTGTGATCCGTCAGTACTTCCAATGACACACAGGTGAGACAGTGAAACTTTACATTTCAATGACTTTGGTTGTATTCTGTGTGGCATTGGCATGCTGGTATTTCCCACTTCTATGCCCAATTACTGTTACCTCTGGCTATTCATTTTGCAGATGTTGGTGATTTAACAAATACCCTTGGTGTGATCTCAACAGCCAGATACAGGTCATTGATTCTATGCTTATTCTATGTACAGTTCATTTGCAATGGTTGTACCTGTTTCAATCAATACTTATTTGAAATACATGACATACTCGAAATCGATTTTTATCAAAGGGTGTTTAATGTGGTACTAATATTTAGAGGGGAAAGTGCAATGGGATGGGGTGATGATGGAGGAAAGTCCAGGGTATTGTTCCAGTCTGTTCGTAGCACAGGTGCGGTGTCCAAGGGGACATAGGAAGGTGAGCAATGGCAGTTCAAGGTGGACAAGGTGACTGTGTCCCTGATTGTCTTTGGGGCGAGATGTGGCCTGGGGTCCCGGTACAGGTGGGCACGCTGATGATTGATGTGTCCTGGGGACAGAGGTTTGGGTACGCTGGGTGGGTGCTGTGGTGTTGTTTCCTGGTGGGGAGGTTATGTGGTGGTCTGTTACTGGGCTTGGGTAACCGGCTGTCCAGTGGTCCCTGATGGGCCAGGTAGATCGTCCAGATCCTGAAGACCAGAGTTACTGTCCTCACTGTGGGCCTCTTCTGTTGGGGCACTGGATAGTGCTGACACCTCCTCTCCAGTGACATTGGCTGGGGTACCTGTGGGGATGTAAATGATGTATTATGCTTCATGTGTATGACATTTTGTACATCCCTGGCTTCCCCTCTAAGGTTGGTGTTGCCCTGCCAGCTTTTACTTGTGTATGTTGGTGTATGGTGGGATTGTTAGTTTCCCTATGCTGTGCATGCTTTAGTGATGAGTGTCCATGCAGGGCTGTGAGAAGTGTCCATGCATCGGTATGGCATGCAGGGCTAGGCATTGGGATTATTGTGATGTGATGGTGGAGTGTGTTGGATGGAGTGGAGTGATGGGAGTGAAGGTGAGGGTATGGTATGGCATGCAGGTATGGGGGTGATAATTGTTGAAAGTTGACTTACCAGAGTCCAGTCCTCCTCCGACTCCGGCCAGGCTCTCAGGATGCAGTATTGCCAAAACTTGCTCCTCCCATGCTGTGACTTGTGGGGGATAATGTGGGGGTCCACAGCCAGTCCTCTGGATAGCAAGCTGGTGACTTGCTGCAATGGAACATACATTCCCCCGTAGGTTGTTCCACCTCTTCCTGATGTTGTCCCTTGTTCTTGGGTGCTGTCCGACATTGTTGACCCTGTCCACGATTCTCTGCTATAGCTCCATCTTCCTGGCTATTGATATCTGCAGCACCTGTGCTCCAGATAGCTGTGGCTCTGCCCTGACGATTTCCTCCACCATGAGCCTTAACTCCTCCTCAGTGAAACTGGGATGCCTTTGTGATGCCATGGGTATTATGTGATGTGTGTTGGTGAGGATGTGTTGGGTAATGTGTTGGGGTGTGTGAAGTGGGGTGCTTAAGGGATGTATGAGTGTATGTGGTGTGTGTATGTAGTTGTCACAGTGGTCTTGGTGCCAGTCTTGTGCCAATGATTTGTATTCATAAGGGGTTGTGGGTAATTTGGGTATGAGTTTTATAGTGGTGTGGATGTGGTGTGTGTATGGGTGTCAGGTGTGTGTTGTTTAAATTGGCCAATGTGGTGTAGTTTTGTCTGTGGGTGTCCATTGTGAGCGCGGCGGTATGTACAATGGTTTACCACCGTTGAATGTCCGCTGTGGTGATTCGTGGGTCATAATGTGATGGGCGTTGTTCTGTTGGCATAACGGTGTGGGTTTTGATACCTCCACTTTAGTACTGACCTTTGATCTGGCGGATTTGTGTCTGTGGCAGGATTCTTTCGGATTGGTGTGTGTGTGCGTCATAATATGGTGAACGGATATCTGCCGCCGCTGCGGTAAGTTGGTGGCCGTCAGCATGCTAGTAAACAGGATTTACCACCAGGGTCATAATGAGGGCCATAGTCTGTCAACATCCCTACCATAAAGTCTTTGAAGATTGAGTAGTACTTTTACTCAATCCCAAATATCTACCAAATGTTAATTCTACTTTTCATAGAGGTCAAGAGATTATCCTACCTCATGTACCTCCAGGTGAGTCCAATAAGGGTTATTTATCTCATCTCTTGGATGTAGTAAGGGTTATTAAACATTGTGTTACAAGAGCCGCAGAATGTAGGGTGTCAGACACTCTTCGTGACTTTTGGCCCTTTTAAAAAGGGGAAAAACCTTCTTCTTCTTCTACCATGATACAGTGGATAAGGTGAGTTATCTTGTCTGTTTTAACAGGACTGTGGTAAAGAGATCCTTAACTCAACAAAAGCTCATAACACTAGAGGAATGACAGTTTCCTGGGCGGAGTACGCAGATGTCTGAATTAGGACACTTGTAGAGCTGCAACCTGGCCTTCACTTACTACATTAATTTTACACTATAGAGTGCATGGTGCACAAGATTCAGTGTTAACCTTTAGGTCAGGGTTTTCCTGAGTTGTATGTCTACTTAAAGGTATTTTTCATTTTTGAATTTCTATTTCTGTGTTTATAGTGAGTTACTCGGGTTTGATTAACTAGTTAAATCTGATTCATATATGTATGGATTTAATGATGAATTAGATTCTTCTAACTCAGTAAATAATGTGATGAGGAAGGAGAAGTTGAGGTAGTGCTCACATTACTTATTGGTAATCTTCATCACTCCAATTCTTCCTTACTGATCCAAGTACTTACAAAACCTCCCTCCCTCCATTCCTGTTTTCTACATCAACTTTTTTAATTCTGGGCTTGGTGGAGACAAGCAATATTGGGATGGGAGAGGGGTTTTATTGGTAATCCATGGGTCAGGTATTAGAAAGGGAAATGGCTATGACAAGTGGGGAACAATGATGGTGAATGGGAACCTTCACTCATCAGTAAGTACATGGATGAGTAAAGAAGAATCATAGTAATGACAAACACTGGTATGTAATCCAAGCATTCAGGTTGCCCCTTCTGAGATCTCCTGTAGTGACCACCAGAAGTTATAAGAATATCTCCCCACTTTCTTCCAAGTAGTCAGCGCTTTCGATATTCAGTAAATGCTTCAAAAGCATCAGCAAATGGTGATGGTTACAATATGAGTTTCTCTGAACATTTTTGCAGATGGCCTTCTTTTATTTTGCTTTCCCCGGCAGATGGATGTGACATCAAGTAGGCAGAGAAAGTCCCTTTAACATAACATAAAATGTACATTCCAGCTGCAGCAGAGGCACTTGCAGTAGTCCCCTATGCTAAAATATGGCCGCAAATGACTTCGGCGCACCGGGGAAATGCCTAATAGAAAAACAAGCATTTACAATGCAATGGGTCTCGCATTTGCTGGAGTTAGAGCTATTGGGGTTGTTAATTCCTAACTGGACTTTTCTTGCCACATAAATTGAAAATGAAAAGTAAAACAGTTGACATAAGCGAGCCGATTTACAGTGCAATGGCCGCCATGAGCATGGGTGTGAATGAGACACACAAAGGGAAAAAGAAGTTAGCTAAGTCAAACATATCAGCAGTCATGCAATTATCCATGTAACAGGGTCAGTCTACAAGGTCGTAACAAAATCCCAAGCCGGGACAAATATAAAACATTTACCAATGATTACAAAGGATTTTTGAAAGGCAAGCCCAGGAACGAGTGAAAGTGATGGGCATGAGGTGGGCGTGGTTAAAAGCCCACAAGACTTACAACAGGTCAAAGCGCTTGCGCGCGTGACCTAAAAAACAAGTGCCTGGTACTGAGCTGCAGAATTCATTCATAGTAGTTCAGTTGACCTTCCCTTGTCAAGTGGGATCTCATTGGTCGCCGTGTTGGAACCCGAGGTACTGTGCATGAGAAGTGGTGAATGATGAAAATAAGCACCAATTTTACTGTTGTGTTCAAAACGTCCCTAGTTACTGAGCACTTGGAGCTTGCAAGGTAGTGCTGATGAGCCACCTAATAAATAGTTATTAATCCTTGAACTTTCAAAGTTAACAATTGAGTTCCCATTTAACATTGGGCACTTTGGGATGCGTGGTGTTTATCAGTTTGTCTAAAAAAATATCTTTGGGAAAAATGTTTGTCTCGATCTCCAATAGGTTAATTCGGATTATAGTTTTTAATATTTGGAATCTGAGCTGAATGATACAGTGTCCTCTTTCCATAAAATGAGTTGCCAGTCCCAATTTGAAACTGCATGTTCTGATGGTACTTGTTTTGTTTCTTAAGCAAGTTTTGGTTTTCCAGTTTTTCCTAAGTATCCAAAGCTTCTGGGATATTTCAGTAGATAAATGCAGAATAAATGCAGAATGTGGTATGACATGGCATGAACCTTCCGTTTTATTTTATTGTGTTTGTGTTCAGGAGATTCACCTTCAAACCCTTAATATTATTATTGCACTGCAGCGGTTGGGATCATAGTCAGCGCTGCTGTGCTGATCACTAGTCCTCTTTCCGACAGCCTTTTAATGGCTGAAAGCCAGTGCGGGGGGCACTTGCACGCCCATACCCCCCTGCCAGTACCCTCGCAATGCACACTGCAGAGAGTGTGCATTCTGAGGGTGCTGTTGTGCCACGGCATTGGCCTCTGCTCCCTTAACAGAGACGCAGCCAGTGCAGTGGCACTGTTTCCACTGGGCTGACCGGCAGAAATGTCGTAATACAATGTTTCCGCCGGTCAGCCCGGTAGAAACATCAGAATATGATTGGCGGCGGTGACGGTGTGACTGCAGCCTCCTCCCTGCAGCTTTGGGGGTCAGCTCAGGTTGACCACCAAGTCGTAATCAGACCCTAAGTGACAATCACTGGCCTGTGCGCTTTCTCTATTTGTTTTTCCATAGGAAACTGTTTCTGTAAATGGAGTTGACTTCTACCTTAATTGTTTCTTGAGTTTATTCCTTTCTAGGTTTTCTCCCTACATCTTTAGCTTTTCATTTGTTCTTCACTTTAGTGGTAATGCATTTTATTTTGATCCATTGGAAGACTGTAGGTTGTTTTGCCACGTTCTACATGAAAGTATGATTCATGCATCCAGGAATTCTATGTCTTCCTTGCTCTGCATATGCATGAATGTAATTTTGGGTTCTTCTCACTTCTTCAGTGTTATTTGTGTGGTTATCTTAAGACTCAGTACACGTCTAAAATACACTGTCCATGTATCTGAGGTATAACATTATTTCCTTCCATCAATTTCCCCTTTGAAGACTTTTATCATGCTCATAATTATACATGAAAACATTGGCATATGATGGAACTGCTCTAAGGACCATGGAAGTGCCTGTCAATTTAAGAAAAAAATGCTCTTGATCCTCTGATGAGCCTCACTTTATTAGCAGTTCAATCCTTGCAGAAGGTTCTAGGTAAGTACTTGGATTACTTTCTACAACAATTCATGAAATCTATGCATAATATGTCAAAAACACCAGTGTTTTTTTTTTTTTAAAGAAAATTAGAAATAATTACACCACCAGATTAACAATTTCATTCTTTTCGCCTCGCACACCTCTATACCACATGCAAATGGCTCAGAAACAGTTGAATTGGCATAACTACAGCAGGAACTACAGGGAGCTTTTCTAATTGTCTTACTGGAATTACTAACATTTTTGTTTTACCACTATTTTTCAGGTATGGCGGTTATTTTTTTGTACTTCAGGAAATATTATGTGGAGAAAACGTCTACTGTATTTAGTAATCCACTTCATAACAAATACTTTGTCTACAATGTTGTGTTATATTTGCTCACATTCTCTTGTGGGGTAATAATCCAATCTGAAAGATGAAATTCTATCATTGTGGAGCTCCTCTAGTTCATGTTAGTCAAACGTAAGGTCCTTTAGAACAACTGGTGCACCTTTGTCAGGTAAAAACATCTTGAAGTTGGTTTTGGATGCCTATCTGTTAAGAATGTTTCCCTAGTTGTGTTTTCTTGTGTATGCACACTACAGAATTTGATATAAGTGAATCAAGGATTGTGTTATTTGTTGGTAGTATACATTTACATTTATTTCCTATTTCTATCACACAGAGCCTACAGAATACATTTACCACCTGCTCAGAGCAGGTGTTAAATGTATGGGTTAACGTCATGGAATTGGTAATTATGTGTGATTTTACGTCCAGAAAAACTGTCCCTCACCACAATTCTCCATTCCTTGGAGATTAACTTGCAATTGTACAGTACTGGGTGGATTTACCACATGGTAATGGTAATTTCCCATTCATATTTACTGTGTGGTAAACATGCCTCAATACTGTGCAACTTGAAATGGGGATCTTAGAAATGTTAGTGCCAACACAGGCATCTGCGTTCCTCGAGGATTCGGGGGTCTCATGGTACATAAGATTTTATGCTGTAAGAGCATTGCAAACCCTCTGATTATGGCTGTAGAAGGTAAAAGACTTAGGGTCTGATTACGAGTTTGGCAGTCAGACCGCCAGACTGCCGTAGTGGGAGCCACCAAAAGACCCCCATGTTGGTGGTCATGCAGACAGCCGTATTATGAGTTACACAGGCAGGACCAACAAATGCCAGCCAAAAAATCAACACCACCAGCACTTCAGAGGGTGGGATACAGGTGGCCTGATCACCAGTAGCGACAGCCTGACAGCCAACCACTGAACCTATTACAAGAATTAAATTGCAATGGCGGACATGCCGTGGCCGTGCTCCAATGGCGGTCCGAACCATGGCAGTTAGTGGCCACCACAGTAGTACACAAAACCACATTGGATGATTTAAAAAACAACACAGCTGACACACATTCACACACCCAAAACACATACAAACCACACTAAAAAATATACCCCTTCACACACCATAATCCTTTGCAACTCCCACTCAGAATACACCATCCAGAGCACCTACAAAAAGAACGTCCCAACCTAATTGGCACCCCTCTAGCTCTCACTGAGCAAATATCCCACACCCTCAACACACTCACATCACACCCATTAGCACCCCTACACTCCATTTACCACCCATCACCTTCTAATTTCCTAGCACCTATCTTTATCATTGATTTCTTTATTTCACCACCATGTCACCCCAGAAAAATCCCCATTTCACCGAAGATAAGTTAAGAGTCATGGTTGATGAAATTATTAGAGTAGAGCCACATCTATTTGGAGTCCAAGTCCAGCACACTACTATTGTAAGGAAAATGAAAATGTTGCAAAGGATAGTCGACAGAGTGAATTCCGTACACCACACCCCACACACAAGAGACAACATCAGGAAGAGGTAGAACAACCTCAGGGGCAAAGTACCTTCATGGCATCCAGGCACCAGCTGCATGTCCAGAAGAATGGCGGTGGGCCCCCACCTCCTCCCTTACAACTTACTTCATGGGAGGTGAAGTCTTGTCCATCCTGCATCTGGAGGGCTTGACTGGAATACCTGGGAGAGTGGAGTCTGGTAAGTCACAACACTAAAAATGTCACCAAAATGTATTGGCATGCATGCTCCCCTTTTGCCACCCTCACTGTTGCACCACTCAACAGTCCAGTGACCACCTGTCCACAGACCCCTGTCTGGCCACCAATATGTAAATTAGACCCACCTGGGGGACCTATATCTCTGTATAATAGGTGTCATACAGGGATTGACAGACCTACAAATCCCAGCAGGCACTGTCCCAACATTACTAAAACCAGAACAGTGTAGCATACTCAAAATTGACATTTATTACAAACTCCACATTGGAGTGTACTCACCTGAGAGGATGGCATCAGTATAGTCTGTGGATAGGACAGGTACTGAGAGAAATGCTAAGGCAGGAGGTCCTGCTACTTTCACTGTACTCTGCCACCACACTACTCTCTGCTCCAATGATCCTTCTCCCTCTACTCAACCAGTAAACTGTACTCACCTGAGAGGATGGCATCTGTACCCTCTGTGGGTAGGACAGGCACTGAGCAATGCTAAGGCCAGGAGGCACTGCTACTCTCACTCCACCCAGCCACCTCATTGTCCTCAGCCACTATGACCCTTCCCCCTCTACTTCACCAGTAAACTGTGCTGATCTGAGGGTATGACCCATGCATATTGTATGCATATCTCGAAGTAACATGGCTGTATATCCAAGGAGGGCTTGCCCCTGTAACTACAAGAACTAGACCAGTCCACATCACAATGTGCATCTGCCTATGAACTCACAGATGAGGTTTACCCACCTGGGAGGGACCAAGATACAGATCATGTCTAGATGCCAAAAATTTGGAAAGGAAGGACAGCTCAAACCATATGCCAAAACATCAAAGACAGATCAAATGCACAAAAATGCATCATATGAATAGTATTGGCAGCAGACATATTCCCAAAGCACTGACCACATGATGATAACTATCACATAGGCAACAAGGTTCTGGATCTCCCTGCAGGACAGTCAACTTGGTCTTAAGCTGATCTAAACCACATCCTGCCCAACCACTGTTTTCAGTGTACTGCTGGCGAGATATAAGTTTATGACCATCCCTTCAAGTGCCAATAAACTAAGACATCTTGAAGCTAATTGACTGAAATGGAATTGGTATGTGACCCAAATGTTAGGTCGACACAGTTTATAGCATGTGTGCCTGTTACATAAGTCAAAATGGTATATCCAATGCGTAAATGGCCTTAGACAAATGTCACTGTGAACATTAACAATTGGAGGTAGGTGTCACAATACAACCTGTAACATTCTGTTTCTCACATCAACAGGTTTACCTGCCACTTGGAATACAGAAACCACTCGAAAGATTGCCACTACCCCCATGGATGAAGCCCTCTGTGAGGACCACACTCCTGGATGTGTGGATGTTGAGGACGGTCCTGGCCCATCCGGGCAACCTGGTCAGAAGAGGCCTGTCAGCCTCACCCTGACCACATTGACTCCTCCAGCCCAGTTGAGTCAACTTCTTGCCCCCAAACCTGTGTTCCAAGGACAGTGACAACAATCTTGTTTCCTTTAGTCCAGGATCCTGAGTAACAGCAAGACACCTCGTCCTCAAACCACTACCGGGGGCAAGTTGTGCCAAGGACACAAGGGCGCAGGCACATGGGCTTAGGGTGCGTGGAAGGGATGGTGTGGGCCAGCGCCATGTGGCTGCTGGGGATGGCTCTGGCCAGGACACCATTACTCAAGTCTTGGGAGCATACCAACAATCCCAAGGTGTAATGGGCCAGGAACTTGCTGAACTCAGGGAGATCAAGGAGCTACAGGGGGACTTCCATGGGGAAATCCATGAACAGTGGGAGGCCTCCCTAACAGGGGTGCTGACATACATCAAAACCAACCAGAGCAGGGATCATCAACAACACCGGACCCCTTCCATTGGCCAGTCAATTCCAGCCCCTACTACATCTTTAGCAGTCACTGGAAGGGAGGACCTACCAGAGGAAGGACCTGCCTTGCACTGGATGACAACATGTATCAAGGCCATATGATCGCACAGAAGACATTCAGATCAACACACCACATCAAACATGTGTATTGTGCACTTCAGAATTTCTCACCCACTGTCCTAGTTGCTTTTGGCAAAGGACCTATACACCCCAATTCTGTGAGCAACATTAACTGAATCAATCAATATCCACTTCATATGTCAGGACATGAACAGCTACATACCAATGTTACAACTCTCAAATGCCCACATGAGGATGGCATGGTGAAGAGCCCTGAATAAAACACAATGCAAGGAGTTCAGTAAGGAAAAACACATACATATGACCATAACCTTACATCAGAGTACGGTACATCCATACACATTTCCATAAGACTGGCAGAAATAAGGAAGATAATGATGGTATTAGCATTTTTTTGAGTCAGAATTTGCTATTACACCTTGGCTGTACACTGCATGGCGTGAAATCCTCTGTCCTTTGTGAAAAAAATGCCCTGCTCAACACATCCTGTCAACAACAGTTTCACATACAATCACAGGAATCACATATTATCACACACTTACACCCAAGTAAAGTATTGATAGATGAGTTCTGCCAGCAAATTTTCACCGTCTTCCTCATCGCTGTCATCCTCGCTTGGCATTTCAGGATTCTCACCTGGTGGCACTGTTAGTTTCCTGTCATCTGGTATATATGGGATGTTCCTCTTCAGGGCAAGGTTGTGGAGCATCCACCAGACCACAATGATCATACATACTTTTTTGGGTGAGTAGGGGAGGGCTTCACCAGTCTTGTCTATGCTCCTAAATCTGGCTTTCAGGAGCCCAAACTCCCTCTCCACGACACGCTGTATTCTTCTATGGGTATTGTTGAAGCGGAGTTCCCCTGTCATAGCTGGGTTCCTTACTGGTGTCAAAAACCATGGATAGTTTTGGTATGCAGAGTCCCCTGAAATGGACATATGCAACAATCAGTCCTTCTCATTGTTTTTTCCGCAGCACTCATTTGATACAAACCCACATGACATATGCGACTTACCAACCAGCCAGGGCCTCTCTGGGTACAGTCATGACATCAGCTGTGGAATTGCACTGTTCTGCATGATGAAAGCATCATGGACTGAATCCGGATAACGGGCACAGACCTGTGAAATGTAAAGGTCCACCCAACAAACAACTTGGACATTGATGGAATGGGAGTTCTTCCTGTTCCGGCAGACTTATTTGTTGCCATTCGGTGGAACCAAAGCATCGTGTGTACCATCAATGGCTCCCACCACATGTGGGATGTGTGCCAAACCATAGAAGTCAGCCTTCACATGGGTGAAATCCTCATGTTGAGGAAAATGGATATAGCTGTCCAGGTGTTTCAATACTGCTGAGAGTACATCCTTCCACACAATAGTGAACATAGGCTGGGACATCCCAGCAGATAAGGCCACTGTATTTTCAAAGGACCCTGTGGCCAGAAAGTGCAACACTGCCATAATTTAATGTGTGGTATGCTATTTGGATGAGAAATGGTAGGCAGTAGATCTGGCTCCCACTGATGACAGAGATCCACAATTGATTGCCTATTCAGGCGGTACTTCTGGATTATGTTTCTGTCTTCCCCGACCTGAAGGTCTGGCAGTGGACGGTTGACAGGAGGATTTTTGTTCCTTCCTCTCCCTGGGTACCTAAGTAGGACAAGAATGAGTATAGCCATCATCTAAATCATTTCTAGCAACATACATAGTGCATGATATTGACATACTGTAACAAAGTATGTCATGATGTGATGACATGATGCTCAGTACAAGTTACCACTGTCAATTACACAGAAATAACATGCCTCTCCATTGCTTCACCACAAAGGTGAACACATCATCTATCTGGACAGCAACGATTTTTTACATTAAACATGGTACTCAAAATGTGACATAAGTTCCCTAATTTAAAATGACCCTTGGGGTGTTTGTGGCCAAAATAAACTTGCCAAATGTGCCTGGCGATGTACAAAAATACTATCAAAGTAGAAAAATAAACATGACAGGACAAGACCAGCACTTAGCAGTTGTTCAGACCATTTTGCAGACTTGTGATGCATTTTTTATTTGCCAAATACAACAGAAAATGCTCTTAAAGTGGCGGGTGCCTGACCCACTCCACTGGATACCTGGAACCGCCCACATCTGCCAGGGGAGGCTGTTATGGTGGTAGGCATTTGCTACAGTGGCAGACACAGCCATAGGCTAACGTTGTTGCCAGTGGTGGCCTGTAAATTGGGAAATGTCTGTAGTCTTGTCCATGTACTCAGTGACTGGTATGTTCCCCACTTGGGTATTTTGGGCTAAACCGGTGGTTCATTACAATGTGTACTGACATGTATGTGGCTCGGCCATTTTGTATGTGGTTTGGGGACATAATTTCCTGTCTTGTGTTTGTGCATCCATGCAGCTCAATGCCCATCAAAAGAAAGGGATTTGGAGAGCCATTGACAAGAAGGTGCAGACCCTGTGGTTCTACAGCCGGTGGTGCGCCCACACCTGAGACGCTGGCCCGGAAAGATTGCGGAGGCCCAGTTGGGGCTGTCCTCCCAACGTGGGCGGGGTGTCCATCGGACCATGACCCCAGTTTTGGCCCAGATTCTGGCTGTGGCTTAACCGGAGCTTAATGGGCATTTGAGGACAGCACAGCAGCCACAAGGGGGTGAGTACACAGAGAATTCATGCTTGTACCATTGCCAGGTGATTGTTTGGGGTACTGACTGGTCTCCCTGGTAATTTGGGATGAGCTGTGTGTCAAACAGTAGTTGGGGGATTGTTTGTATTGATGTGTCATGTGTATCTAACTTGTATACCTTGCCTTCTAAACCTGGGATCTAGTTCAAACCTTAGGGGATTTGACAAACCACTTACACTGTGGGGTCCTAAAATGGCTGTGTCCACCCCTCATTCATGTACTATTTGTTGTTGTAGTTAATGTTATTTGTGAGCCAATAATCACTTCCCCTGACTGTCACAGACAAAAGGTATTTGGAATATGACTCACTGTCCTCTGATATGTGTTTGGGCATAGGTGTAAGTAGACGTCTGATGTCCAATACCAAGTTATCCTCAGTATATGATGGGTACTGGTGGTTTCTGTGGTAAGTGCCTGTACCACAGAACACTCATTTGGACATATGTGTCTAAACTACAGAGATGGCATCCAACATACAAAGATGTGCATGTCCAATTTCTGCTATGTAACCACCCTTCTGAGTCACATGTCATGGCCTCCCAGGAATCTACACACTCTCTGCACTATGGGTCTGTCATTTGTGCACTAAGCCTGTACAAGACAAATACGACTTCTGTGAAGGTGACAACAGAGCTGTGGAAGTAAGGGACATGTCATGAGTCAAAGACACATATTGACAATGATGTAAAATGTAGATATGTACTAGTTCTGGAATATTCCTCTGTAGCCATTCCTAATTTAGTCAATGGACTGAGGCATTCAGGGTGAGTGTTGCAACTAGAGCCTCATTGAGCCTCATATTGGCCACATGACAGGATCTGCTGGTGTACAGGGAATGGGCACAGTGCCACAGTTGCATAGCCACAGTGACTCTTCCACAACCTGGACTATGTCCTATACTGGGAGATACATCTGACAGGCCCTGGTCACTGCAGGCTGAGCATAAAGAACGTACATGTCACTCACATTCCCATCCCTTCCATGCATGACAGTACATCATGTGGCCACAATCAATGTGGCTTGTGGTTTGTGTGGCAAGCTAAAGGGCAGAGTGAGTCATGGGTTGCCTTCCAGACAACAGTTTTGCAAGGCTAGATGTGGGTTGAAAGATCTGTGGCACTGCATACATTGCTTACAAGATCCTCAAATGACTCAGACAAGATGCATACACAGCTTATGATGTCATGCACATCGCTGTCTAACATTTACCACCATCGTAAACAAAGAAATGTCATTGGATGGCATTAAAGTCTCCTTGCCTAGCTTTGTGCATCCAGCACAAGGAGGATCTAGGACTGCAAAAAACTTCACACAACACAATGTTAATGAACACAACACATAGGCCCTCATTATAACCCTGGTGGTCGGTAAGCACCAGGGCTATAGTGGCATTCGTACCGACAACAGGCTGGCGATACTGGACACCACATTTTGACTGTGGCGGTACCACCGCGGAAACACTGCCGGGACCGGCGGTATACCGCCATGGGGGTCCTAGCGGTCGTAATCCGCCATGGAAAGACTGACAGTAAGGGGACTCGGGGTGCCCCTGGGGGGCCCTGCACTGCCCATGCACTTGGCATGGGCAGTGCAGGGGCCCCCAGGCATAGCCCCATCGTGCATTTCACTGCCCGAATTTCGGGCAGTGAAATGCGCGACGTGTACTACTGCACCCGCTGCACATCAGCTTTGCCGCCGGCTCTATTACGAGTCGGCAGCAATGTTGATGTGACTATTCGGCTGGGCCAGTGGACTGTAACACTGTTACCGCCCGCTGGCCCAGCAGAAAAGTCGAAATAGGGAGCCAGACATACCGCCATTCTGGCGCCGGCAGCCTCAGCAGTCTTCTAGGAAGACCGCCGAGGTTGTAATGAGGGCCATAGTAATGGTCACCAATATCTGCAATACCTGCATACCGCATTTTGGTGGTCTGAAATACTGGATATGGCTTCGTAAACTGTGTCACACCTACAATATGTGTTGTATCATCACAAACATCCTTATACTGTCTTGTTATGTAGGTCCTACTACACAAACACCAGTGTAGTGTGTTACAGGGTACAGATGGCATATGACGGTGGTGCATGGCCCACCATCGCTGACAGTATTTTTGGCAGTCGAAAAATACAGCCACATTTTGAGGGACAATTGTGTAGCAAATAGTTGGGTTTTGCCCAAATTCATGTTGTGGACACGTACTGACAACCATGTTGGTCACATGTAACCCTTGTGTACCTGCCAGCTGGGATGTGTGCTAGGTATCATGTCTATCCGGTCAGAAATGCTTTGTCACATGATATTGTTGGCATGCATCATGTATGTTGCAGTGGACACACTGACTAATGTTCCAAATCTAGTCTTGTCACACATAGGTACCCTGGGAAAGGGAGAATGCAACATCCTCCTGTCTACCATCCACTGACAGATGTTTAGACCATGGAGGAATGCCACACCATCCAATTATACTGCCTAGATAGGGAAACAATAGAAGACTTATGCCGTCAGTTTGAGCCAGATCTGATGCCAGCTAACAGTCATCCAACCTGAATACCACCCATTGTATAAGTCATGTCAATATTGCACTTCCTGGTCACAAGGTCCTTCTAACATACAGTATCCCTATCTGTTGGTATATCCCAACCTATGTTCAGTCTGGTGTTAAAGGATTTCCTCTCAGCAATGTTGAAACACATTGGCAGCTATATCAGGTTCCCCCAACATGAGGATTTAGCCATTGTGAATGCTGTCTTTTATGGTTTTGCCCGCCTTCCACATGTGGTGGTAGGCCAACGGATGGCACGCTTCTTGGCTTGGTGCCACCTCAGGCCACTGAACAAGTCTATCGCAACAGAAAGAACTTCCATTCCATCAACATGCAAGTTGTCTGTTTGGCGGATCTCTACATCTCAAATGTGTGTGCCCGTTATCCTGGATCAGCCCATGATTCCCTCATAATGTGGAACAGCACCATACCCCAGCTGATGTCACAACTGCACCTAGATAGGGCCTGGCTGGTTGGTAAGTCATGTATGTCCTGATTGTGTGTGAGCAATGTCAGGTGCTACAATCTTGAAGTGAGTGACTCATTGTTGTCCCATTCCTGAACAGGAGACTCAGCATATCCAAACCTTCCTTGGTTGTTGATGTCACTCAGGAATCCAACTATGCCAGGGGAAGTCTGCTTCAGTAAGGCCCATTGAAGAACACAATGGGAGGTGGAGCAGGCTTTTGGGCTCCTGAAGGCCAGATTTAGCTGTCTGGACAGGACTGGTGGAGCCCTCCTCTACTCACTTGGGAAAGTGTGTCAGATCACTGTGGCATGCTGCATGCTCCACAACATCGTCCTGTGGAGGAATATCTCAAACATCCCAGAGGAGGGAGAACCTGCAGTGCCACCGGGTAAGAATCCAGACATGCCAACTGAGGATGACAGTGGTGAAGAGGAAGGAGCTGACTTGCGATAAGATCTCATTCACAGCTACTTCTCCTGAGTGTATGGCATGTGATGTCATGACTGTGACTGTACAGTGAAATGTAGTTGTGAGAATGTGGGGAGCTGAGTGTTTGAATACAGCTAGTGAGATGATACTCTGCAATAATCAGCCAAAGGCTGCTTGATAGGATAGCTTTTGACACCCCCCACCTTGATGATGTTGCTTTGTTTGTGTCAGTCAGGTTCCTTGCAATGTACTCTGTTTTCCAGATGCTTGCTTTGTGATTTGTGTCATATGTATGAGTTCAAGCCTATACTCCTTGTTTTGTCTGTTGTACAGGTACCTTCACCATGACAGCTTCATGTGGGCGTTTCAGAGTTGTGACATTGGCAGGTATGTGATGCTATTCTGACATAGAAAGTGAACATGGATTGTTCCAGGTAATGTAGGTCACAGAATTTGGGTGTATAAGGCCTGTGCCAAGACAGCTTGCACAGTGTTTGGATGGAAGGTCAGAAGTGCCCACTGGACTTGTTATGTATGCTGTGGCAGGCCTGATTCATCATGTGTGTCGTCATGTGTTTATAAAATATGTAGTTCTAGTTTACAACATTGGCTAAACACTCTTCTTGTATGACCTGTATGTGGCTGTAGATGTGTTTCATCACTGTGGGCCACAGCGATTGTGCCCCAACACTGACATATGTTTGTGTCATACAACCAGATGCATGGGCATTGGATTATGACGGCCCTGTGATCAGGGACTATTGTACTGCCATTTGTCTATATCTTGGATTATGTGATGTTACTTTGGTGTGGTATGTTATAAGGCCATGCTGATGACATCAACCACATCAATGTTTGCCTATGCTACAGGACAATGTCTGACAAATCCCTTCCTTCCGTGGTCTGGGGTCTGTACCTGTCAATATGTTCATTTACTCAGTATGAGTCAATCATTCATGATTTCCAATAGTTCAGACAAATTGGCAGCCTACGTGCTGAAACTTTTAATAAAAAATTTTGTTTGAGGAGACACTTTTATGTATGGACTTGTGTGGGAGGGTTGTAATCCAGAGCTCGACACTGTGTACACGCAACACATCCCATTTTGAACAAGTACCTTGGATCATCGTTGTATGGTTCACATGGTCGGTCAACACCTGGCTCATTATGCCTTAGGACTCCTGACAGACCTCCCAAGATGTGGCTGATGGTGTCCTGGATGACAACAGTCCCAGTGGCCTCACTGCTGGCCCACAGCATCCCTCCTATGCACCCTACCCCCAACGGCCTGTGCCCTTGCCACAGGGTGCCCTCTCCAACTTGTTCCTGGGCCCTTGTTGTCCTAAGTGTTGCGCTGCAACTCAGGATCCAGGACTTGGGGGCATGAGATGGTGGACACTGCGCTAGGACACAGGTTGGGGAGGTGAATGGTGGCCTGGATGTTGAAGGTGATGTTGTGAGCACAGTAAGATTCGCTGTTTCTGTCTGACCAGGTTGCCCAGATGGGACAGAACCGTCCTCCATGTCCAGACGTCCAGGAGTGTCGTCGTCACTTAGAGCTTCATCCAGTGGGGTAGTGGAAGTCTGTTCCATGGCCTCTGTGTGCCCAATGCCAGATCCTCCTGTTGATGTAAAAAGTACATTGTTACTGGTTGTATTATGACATCTACCTCCAGCGGTTAGTATTACTGTAAGGAGAGACCTTGGACAAAGTTAACTTGTAGTTAATCCAACTGTGGCAAGTAACTGGTGTTGGGTGATTTGACATGACATGTGTGAAGCATGCCAGCCCAATTTGACTCAAGCAGCTGTTGAGATGTGCAGATCAGTTGCACTTTGGAGGATGGCCTGAAAATGACATCTTGCCACCAGTGCAGCCAACACAGTGGAGAATCAAGATATGGCTTTGCCATTTGGAGGCCTAGTTGAGTGTGATGCAGGCAGACCCAGAACTTTGTTGTATATGTGACTGGAGTCATCATGTGCACAGTGCTGTGTCAATGTGTCTGCTGTTGCTGCCAATCTGGTGATGAATCTTGAGGCTCTATTAATACTTGTTGTACCCACTGGGTAAGGTGTCATCCCTGTCCTCAATAGTTTAATCTTCGCATAGCAGGTCAAAAAGGACGTAGGTAGACAGACACGTCTCTGATTTGAACATGATCTGTGCTTGCTCACTCCCATGTGAGTAAACTTAATTTGTGAATTGACCAACAGGGGTATATGGGCAAGTGAACACTGGGCTGGTGGTTAGAGTTAGAGGAACAGGGCCTGCATGGAGTTGCAGTCAAGTAACTCTCTCTACTCCCCAACCCTTGACAACTGTTGTGTACTACTTATCTATAGGCAGGCTCCATTTAGGTTTGAACATACATTTACATTTTGAGACATACCATGGATCCTGGAATGTGTTTCTGCTATTGTGAGATATCCAGGCCACATTTGGACTTATGGCATGTGATTGGCCTTGGTAACTGTGATGTTGGGTTCAATGCTACACATTGATACTGTTAAAACTCAGATTTTCTGATGAAAAATTGGAACTTGCTAAAATGTGAAAATGTCATAGGGGAAATGGATAGTGATAAGTCTTCCATCACATACCGGAGGAGTAGATCACCGAGAGATGTTTTGATACACAGCAATATTACGACTATGACTAACAATATTGATATTGAACTGAAAGATTTTTACATTTGTGGCAAATGTAAGGCTTGTACCAATTCAAACAATTTAAAACAGTTTGATGTACTTTTTTCCAAGGATTCTGGAAAAATACTTCGATTTTATTATGTGTTCCACTACTTTTGTGATCTATGTTTTGGAATTTGCGTGTGGCCTTAGGTACGTGGGTAGCATGATTCACCCAGTATGTAAGAGAGTGCTAGAACATATGCGTGCAATTGAACATCAGGATAAACATTATCTAGTGGTGCAGCATTTTCAGAAGTTTCGTTTTAGTGACCGCAGCTTGCTCAGAGTTTATGGAATTGAGGAAATTGAGGAGGCTCCCCGGGGTGGTGACAGACCTCTCAAACTGAGAAGAGAATCTTGTCTTATAATTGATCTTAACACCAAAACCCCATATGGTTTGAATTCTGATTCACTCACCCCTCCATGCAGTTTTTTCCTCAAAAATTGTATTGCACATATTACACTGGTATTATCAATATTGTTATCAAAGATGTCATAAGTGCTGTAATTTGTGGAGTAATTGGCAGTGCATGGCAAGGGCACAAGTTATAGTTATCTTAGGGCATGAGGTATAGTTACTTGAGATACCTCTAACCATAACAGGTTAACTTCTATGGTTTTTCTATAAGAACCCCGTAACCTTCAGGGCCATATTTATACTTTTTGACGCAAAACTGCGCCGGTGCAGTTTTGCGTAAAAAATAATACCACTGGCTAACGCCATTTTGGTGCGCCGTGCGGGCGTCAAATTTATACTCTGACGCACGGCGGGCCAAACCACAGGTGGAGGTCATTTATTTTGACGCACACCGCAGCATCAAGTCGTAAAGCAAAACGACGTTAACGCGCCGGAAATGACTGTGGGTCGATTTACGACCCTGCAAACTGGATATGTGGCGTTTTTTGACACAATAGCGTAAAAAAAAAACGCAAACACTGCCATTTCAGCAGAGGAGAGCCAAAATGGAACCCAGATGCCACTACAGACCCCAGGAAGATGACAACAGACCAGGAACCAGCCAGGAGGACCCACACAAGAACCAGGACACTTTTAAGAAGAAAAGAAAGTGTTGCTTCAGTGCAGAGGAGCAGGAAATTCTGGTTAAAGAGGTGACAGAACACCAGCACCAACTGTTTGTCACCTCTAAATTGCCAATTAGTAGGAGAGAGGCTATATGGCAACAAATTGTCGACAAGATCAACAGTGTGGCAGAAGTACGCAGAACAGTCATCGAGTGTAAGAAACGCTGGCATGACTGCAAGCGCAGTACCAAGGAAAAGATGGCCAGGAACAGGAAGGCAGCACTGCAGACTGGAGGTGGGAGTCCAGCACACCAGGAGGCGCTGGACCACATGGAGGAGATGGTCGCACCTACTACACAACACATGTAAGTCATCATATACATGGAGTGGCATGGGTAAAGGGGGATGGCAGGGGGGCATGGCCTGCACAGACAGAAGCTGGGGCACACCATTACACTACACCAACAACAGTCCCATGAGGGCATGCTGCCATGCCAACGATGGAGCAAAGGGAAAGCCACGCCAGGAGGGAAGGGCACAACGTCAAACTGACATCCCGGCACACGTCAGCCACCATACCCCCTACATTAACTTTGGCCCTATTAACAACCTCTAGCCATACCGACAACTGGAATGTAACTGCGACAACAGTTGCCACTAACACCTCCGCTCTGTGTGCAGCTCAAGTAGCCAATGGCAGTGACCGCCCCATGGATCATACACACCTAAATTAGAGGGTTGAGGAAGACAACTTCAACAATCCCCTGAAAAAAGACAAAGGCCCCAGTACTGTCAAATGTCAATGCCCATAGTTGTTGCAAACATCAGCCAATGTCAACAACAATAGGAGCTACAACACTAAGGACATACCCATGCTGCATATGTCAGGGTCCATCCTGTGCCTGGGTCACAATGGAACATCCCAAATGTCATACTGCTCAGACAACAGCATTGAGGGGGAGGACACATGTAACTGGTCACTGAAATACACCTGCACAGTCAGAGGAGGAAATAGGACACTGCTACGATTATCAGGGCAATCCAATGTACCACACATTCCCAACATCAGCTGTACACATTACCAATGCCAACATCCATATCGTGCCATAACATTGCTATGCATAGGATATGCTACATGTCAACTACATTTAAGTGGATGTGAAAGGTCAGAGAGGGGGGCAGGTCCAGATTGTCAAGCGTGCTGCCAGTGCCATCAGAACACCCACAGCCAGTGAAAAGTGTCACCATGAGAATGGATGTAGACGGAGGGTTGAGTAGGACAAGAAGGTGGCAATTCACTATTTGGCCTAAAACAAGACTAGAGGAGATGATGCAGAGAAATCCAATAACTTAATACTATACATGTGACATGCAGGTGGGCCATAGGCCTGGGAGAATGCCCATCTGAAAGACTGGAGCAACAAACACGAAACAAGATCACAATGTGAATTCATCACAAGGCAGGCATGTCACATCACTAATGCCACAACACAGACACACTAATTGTACCCAGTTTCATTGCAGAGGAAGATGGATCTCCTGCGGATATGCCTGTCCCAGACTACCCTGATGACATGGATGACGAGCTGATAAACATTCCCCAGAAGACCATCCAAGAGGTCCTTGAAACCCTCCAGTCCCCACCTTCAGTCACAAGGAGGAGCACAGAACAAGCAGCCATCGCAGAGGACCCACCCACCACCCCAATTGTAAGACCTGCCAGCTCCAATACAGCTGAGGACTCAGACGACACAGGCACCAGCTTTGAGCAAACTGTAGTCGGAGTACAGCGGGAGCTGGCCAAGGAGGTGTGGGTAGGGATGCAAACTATGGCAGCCAGCCTTGAGGGGGTGCGTTCGTGCATGATGTCAACTGAAGAACAGGCAGCAGCTATGCAAGGGCGAACAACTATCTTGCAGGAAGTAGAAAAAAGGCTGAAGGAAATCAGCACAGCCGTAATACAGTTGACCCAACACCTAAAACAGCAATCCTATCAACGCGTGCACGAATGCAACATTGAACCCCTCAGGGCTGACCTGGCTGCCTACCATCGTGATGTGGCTGCTATTCTCAAGAACCAGCAGATCCTCCTTGCTGCAGTACTGCCCTTAAGACCTTCACAGGTAGCAGCGACCGGGATGTCTGACTCCACGTCTTCTAACACTGAGGTGTGTGTTGCCCCTTCACAACCACCACCAACAAGGACAGAGGAGGCAACACACACATCAGAAGAAGAAGACATGGAACAGATCACTTTCACACGGAAAAGTACCCGGAAGCACTAGTCCCTGCCACATGGCCAACTATTACCAAGGTCCTGCGCTTTGTAACATGCCAGTCTTACAACAACTCTACTTAATGACTGTTCTGCTTACCACTGTATATCTTGTCAGCCTACCCAGTGATTGTCTTTCTCTTACTCATTGGCAAATCCTGTCCCTCTGCACTGTCTGAAACATCACCCCAGCATGTCAAAAGCATTTCCGTAACCCCTTGTGTAGGATCACAATGTAAGATGTCACTCTAATGGACTCACAATCATGGACAATGTACCTATGGCACTACAGCACTTTTCAATAAATAGCACTTACACAACAAATCTGTCTCTGGGTAATGTGACATATCAACTGTGCAGTAGATAACTGAAATGTGCCTACTGTCAAATTACGTAGCTTGTCAATACAACTGTCCTGATATTATGTAGTCAGATAATTCTGCACAGTGCCCATGATTGCATCATACTCTGCCCTTCCTGAGGGACATATCTGATGAAGTGAGAAACCATACACCATCATGCTGTGTTGGACAGAATAATGCTTCCTCAAGGGAAATCTAAGTTATCAAATAGTGGCCTCAAAATGTTGTCACCATGCAATATTAACACATATAACAGTGCACACAAATCTAAGCAAACACTACAAAAACTGCATGAATGAAGCTGTCTGAGTTTACATACAAATAGGTAATCATGCTGAACTGTGTCACAAATGAAGTATGTGAGTCATGAAGACAAGAATACAAGAGTGCTTACGAGAACTCAATCAATCAATCAATCATTGAATTTGTAAAGCGAGCTACGTACCCGTGAGGGTTTCAAGGTGCTGGGGGGTGAGGGTGAGCTGTTGTTACTGATCGAAGAGCCAGGTCTTGAGGAGTCTTCTGAAGGTGAGTAGGTCTTGGGTCTGTCGCAGGTTGGTAGGGAGCGTGTTCCAGCTTTTGGCGGTGAGGTATGAGAAGGATCTGCTGCCGGAGGTTTTCCGTTGGATGCGGGGGGCGAGGGCGAGGTTTGCGGAGCGGAGCTGACGGGTGGGGGTGTAGAAGCTGAGTCTGTTGTTCAGGTAGGTTGGTCCGGTGTCGTGGAGTGCTTTGTGAGCGTGGGTAAGAAGCTTGAAAGTGATCCTCTTGTCCACGGGGAGTCATTGAAGGTTTCTCAGGTGGTGGGCGATGTGGCTGCGGCGGGGAACGTCGAGGATCAGCCGGGCGGAGGCGTTTTGGATGCGTTGGAGGCGTAGTAGGTCTTTTGCTGGGATGCCTGTGTAGAGTGCATTGCCGTAGTCTAGCCTGCTGCTGACGAGAGCCTGTGTCACCATTCTTCTTGTTTCTGTCAGGATCCACTTGAAGATCCTACGGAGCATGCAGAGTGTGTTGTAGCAAGAGGAAGAGACTGCGTTGACCTGTTTAGACATGGTGAGGGAGGAGTCAAGGACGAAGCCCAGGTTGTGTGCGTGGTTGGTTGGTGTCGGTGGGGTTCCTAGTGCGGTAGGCCACCAGGAGTCGTCCCAGGTGGAGGGGGTGGGTCCTAGGTTGAGGACCTCCGTCTTGTCCAAATTGAGTTTCAGACGGCTGCTTTTCATCCATTCGGCAATGGATTCCATTCCCACGTGGAGGTTGGTTTTGGCTGTGCGCGGGTCTTTGGTGAGCGAGAGGATGAGCTGGGTGTCGTCGGCGTAGGTGAGAATGTTGAGGTTGTGTTGTTGGGCTACTTGTGCGAGGGGGGCCATGTAGATGTTGAACAGCGTCGGGCTGAAAGATGAGCCTTGGGGGACGCCGCAGATGATGTCGGTGGCTTCGGAGCAGAAGGGAGGGAGGCGGACTCTCTGGGTTCTGCCAGAGAGGAATGAGATTTTCTTTGGATTCCGATTTTGTGGAGGCGTGTTTTTAGGGTGCGGTGGCTGACTGTGTCGAAGGCGGCAGATAGGTCCAGGAGGATGAGGGCTGATGTTTCGCCGTTGTCCATTTGACGTCTGATGTCGTCTGTGGCTGCGAGAAGGGCGGTCTCAGTGCTGTGGTTTCGTCTGAAGCCGGATTGGGAGGGAGCCAGGATGTTGTTGACTTCGAGGTGGCTGGTTAGTTGTGTGTTGACTATTTTTTCAATCACCTTCGCTGGGAAGGGGAGTAGGGAGATCGGTCGGAAGTTCTTGAGGTCGTTGGGGTCTGCTTTGGGCTCCTTGAGAAGGGCGCGGATTTCGGCGTGCTTCCAACTTTCTGGGAAGGTCGCTTTTTCGAAGGAGATGTTGATGACCTTCCGTAGTTGGGGGGGGTGATGGTGGAGTTGGCCTTGTTGTATACGTGGTGGGGGCAGTGGTCTGACAGAGATCCTGAGTGGATGGAGTTCATGATCTTGCGTGTCTCTGTGTCGTTGCCGTTGGTCCAGGAGGTCAGGCGGTTTGCACAGGTGGAGCTTTCTGGGGTGGGGTCTGGCGTGGGAGTGGCATTGAAGCTGTCATGGATGTCGGTGATCTTTCGGTGGAAGAAGGTGGTCAGTGCGTTGCAGAGTTCTTGGGATGGAAGGATGTCGTTGACGTTGGCGCTGGGGTTGGAGAGTTCTTCAACGATGCTGAAGAGCTCTTTGCTGTCATGTGCGTTGTTGTCCAGGCGGTCTTTGAAGTGGGATCGTTTGGCTTGTCTAATGAGTTGGTGGTGTCTGCGGGTGGCGTCCTTGTGGGCTGTGAGGCTGTCAGGTGTGCGTTTGAGGAGCCATTCCTTTTTTAGTTTTCGACAGTCGCGCTTGGAGTTCAGGAGCTTGTCTGTGAACCAGTCGGCTTTTCTTCTGGCTTGGTTGTTGGTGGGTTTCTTGAGTGGCGCGAGGATGTTGGCGCAATCGTTGATCCACAGAGTGAGGTTGTGGGCGGCTGTGTCTGGGTCGGTGGGGTTGGAGGGTGG
Organism: Pleurodeles waltl; assembly: GCF_031143425.1. Classification (NCBI taxonomy): domain Eukaryota; kingdom Metazoa; phylum Chordata; class Amphibia; order Caudata; family Salamandridae; genus Pleurodeles; species Pleurodeles waltl. The sequence goes on along the minus strand of NC_090445.1, from coordinate 488,111,572 downwards.
GTTCTGGGCGAGGGTGTTGGTAAGCTGGTCTTCCGAAATTTTGCTCCAGCATCGGCGGGGTGGTTGTTGGGTGCGATGGTGCTCGGTATGTTTCTTGTAGGTGAAGTGGATGCAGTGGTGGTCGGTCCAGTGGAGTACGGTGGTGTGGTTGAAGGTGACGTGGGCGCTTGAGGAGAAGATGGGATCAAGCACGTGGCCGGCGATGTGGGTTGGTGTGTTTAGGAGTTGTCTGGGTCCGTGGTGTGTGAGGTTGTCGATCAGAGTAGTGGAGTTGGTGTCGTTGTTGTTCTCCAGGTGGAAATTTAGGTCCCCAAGGAGGATGTAATCCGTTGAGTTGAGTGCGTGGGTGCTGGTGAGGTCGGCGAGGGATTCGCTGAAGGGTGCTGGTGGTCCGGGAGGTCTGTAGATGAGCGTTCCTCTGAGAGTGGTGTTGGGGTCGGTGTGGATGCGGAAGTGTAGGTGTTCGGCGGTCTTGAGGGTGTCGTCAGTGTGGGTGTAAACCTTGAGGGTGGATTTGTGGGCGATGGCTATTCCTCCTTCGATTCCGTTGGTGCGGTCCCTTCGGATGATCTTGCAGCCGTCCGGGATGGCTAATGCGATGTCGGGCGCCGAGGAGTCGTTCCACCAGGTCTCGGTCAGGAAGGCTACGTCTGGGGCGGTGGAGTCGAGCAGGTCCCAGAGCTCAACGTCGTGCTTGCGTGCGGAGCGGGTGTTGAGGAGTATGCAGTGGAGGTGGTTTGTTACGGTCTTTGCAGGTTTCGTTGTTCTGTCGCAGGTGAATCTGCAGCTGCGGCATGAGAAGGGTCCGTTGGTGTTCCTTGGTGAGGACTGGAAGCATGCTGTGATGTGGCCGGGATTGAGGGCGTTGAGTTGGTCAGCCGTGTAGAGGTGTCTGGAGGTGCGGAGATCTCGCGGACCAGGAGGGGTGGCGGTGGGCGCGGTCCAGACACAGACGGGCGCCCGCCGTGCGCGTCCCATGCGCGGACGTGCAGCGACCGCCATTAAGAAGGGAGGGGGAGGGAGGAGCAGCTGGGAGGCGGGAGGGAGCGGCAAATGGGGGCACGAGGGGGGCGGGCCGCAGGGAGGCAGCGGCGGGGAAAGCAGCAAAAAAGGCACAGAATGAAACTGAAAAAAGAATGGCACAGTAATTCAAGCACAGAAAATGAGTCACAAGGTTAAAAAAAGGCACAAAAGCACAGAAAATGAGTCACAATAGCGGCACAATAATTCAAGCCACAGAAAACGAGTCACAAAGTTAAAAAGGTACAGAAGCACAGAAAAACGAGTCACAAGTTAAAAAGGCACAGAAGCGCAAGTCTAGTGACGCTTATCAGAGCCCACTAGACACCAGGGATGAGGCGCAGGCGAGTGGTGGAGGGCCTCGAATGCGCAATCGGCTGCGTGTGTGGGGTCAAGGACAAGGGGACAGCTTAGTGGTGCTGCGGATGTGGGGGAGCGATCTCCTGACTAAAATCAGGTCAGAGGTCGCTCACCCTCGACGCGCAGCGACCGCCATTAAGAAGGGAGGGGGGAGGGAGGAGCAGCTGGGAGGCGGGAGGGAGCAGCGAATGGGGGCGCGAGGGGGTCCTTGATCATCACACTGCAGTCAGACCTAAAACTGTTCCCCCAATACCAAGTCTGGAAGCACTGTTTGTGACTGAACATCCACCCCCCTTATGAGATGGGACACATGGAGGACAAGACATACTAACCTAAACACATACTATACTATCCCAAACAAATATAGATTTGTTTGTATTTTTTTTTTTGTAATTTATTTTTTTGTTTTTTTGTATTTTTTGTATTAAACACACAATAACCCCAACATAGCCGACACGTAATAAGTAAAAATAGAAATAATCAGGACCCCCCCACCCACTAACACTAACTAAACTAACAGCCTATACTCACCTAACACTAAGCCCCCTAAGCCCACTAAGTATGAGAACAAGGAAAGAGGAGGGAGGGGAGGGAATCATGTCCATTGTTACATCAGTCTAGAGGTTGGCCCTCCGGAGGGTCCTCTTTATGGACTTCACATGCCTGTTAATGTGGCGAACATCCCGGCTCAGATGGCTTAACTTTCGCAACACGGTCCATCTTCCGTTCCATGTTGTGTAATGCTGCACGGTCAACAGATGGAGCTGGGGCAGTCTGGGTACCGGTGGAGGAGGTCTGTGCGTGTGTGGAGCAAAGGCCAGTGGGCTGTCCTGCACCTGTAGCAATGCTGGGGCCTGGAAGTCTGGCAGATGTAGGGACAACAGTCCCAGCTGTGGGTGGGGCCACCTGGCTTGAAGTGGTGGTTGTGCTGGTGGTGGCTGTGGTGGGCAAAGTAGGGCCACCCTGTGGGAAGGCCCTCCATGCCCCGGAGGCCCGTTCATGGCGGTATCGACGGCCCATCCTCCTGAACCCCGACTCTTCCAGCAGGATGTGCTGGTATCTCATGGCCTGCCGTTGGAACTCACGGACCTGGTCTGGAGTCATGTTTGCAGCTGTGAAGACAAATGCAAATAATCTACATTAGGAACTGCATTGTGTGAAATGGCACAAGAAGTCAATCAGACAATACATCTACAGTACTTGTAACAGCTCATATCACAATACAGATAATTGAATGTCCCTGAGTAAGTACATGGTAGGCCAGCCTACAAAGGTCACATCACACATAGCACGTCTAATACCTACAAGATGGGTAACAACTGGCATTGGCTTGCCATCTGAGTTCTGCCAGTTATCAGCTAACAATCATGCTGCATATCCTCCGCCAATACCTGGGCTACAAATGTCAGGCCACATGGTCTACAAGTTGTAACAGGACTTGCCAGTATAGTACCCATGTGCCATAACTGAGTGTGTATACTAGGTTCCGACCAAACAGTCACTTATTCACATGTATGTGTAATATACTGGTAGCATCAGTCCTAGGTACCCTATTCACATACCCATGCCTGTGTTTGAGGGTGGGGGGGGGGGGTGGATAAACAACTAACAATTCCAAACAACATGGACACCGAGGAGTGTATAGAAAACTCCACACGTGTTTGGCTCTACACACACATCACAGGCAAGGTCTATCAAAAATGAGGAGTCTGCAAACTCTAGACCAATCACAGCGCCACACATGTCAGGAAATGTAGAGCTTGGTACACAACATATACTTCCAGTAAAGCATGACTTACATCAGACATATAGGCCCTCATTCCGACATTGGCCGGCGGCGGTCGCCGCCGGCCTGTCGGGGGCCGCCAGAATACCGTTCCGCGGTCGAAAGACCGCGGCGGTGATTCTGACTTTCCCGCTGGGCTGGCGGGCGGCCGCCTTCAGGCCGCCCGCCAGCCCAGCGGGAAAGAGGCTTCCACGATGAAGCCGGCTCGGAATCGAGCCGGCGGAGTGGAAGCTGTGCGACGGGTGCAGTTGCACCCGTCGCGTATTTCACTGTCTGCAAAGCAGACAGTGAAATACATTTAGGGGCCCTCTTACGGGGGCCCCTGCAGTGCCCATGCCAGTGGCATGGGCACTGCAGGGGCCCCCAGGGGCCCCGCGACCCCCCCTACCGCCATCCGGTTCCCGGCGGGAGAACCGCCGGGAACTGGATGGCGGTAGGGGGGGTCGGAATCCCCTCGGCGGCGCAGCTAGCTGCGCCGCCTTGGAGGATTCCTATGGGCGGCGGTACACTGGCGGGAGACCGCCAGTGTTGCCGGTCCGACCGCGGCTTTACCGCCGCGTTCGGAATGCCCATTGGAGCACCGCCGGCCTGTCGGCGGTGCTCCCGCGGTCCTCCACCCTGGCGGTTTGAAACCGCCAGGGTCGGAATGAGGGCCATAGTTGCAAGAACACCCATGATCATGATTAGCATGCACACCTAGAGCATTGCACTTAAGTTCCACATACTTGTAGCACTACATGTGGAAGTACATGCTGCTAGGAAGTTCTACCTACAGTTTAATAAGTACCTTGGTAAATAGGGAAGCAGAAGTCTGTTGGAAAGCAATTTACTGTACCAATCTTGGAGAATGTGGGTCTGACAGGCTGACTAAATCTGAGCTGACTTCCAGTGCGACTCTTGTTGATACAAGTGTCATCCACATGACTCACCCCAGTACTCACTGTGGTGCCTACAGGAATGGCCTACAATCCCTAGATAATACAATAGGATACGCATTGGCCAACTCAAAACATTTGAGAAACTGAAATCCCACTCATGGAACAAGACAAATGATTGCCCAACGCATCACACCTTGCTATGGTTTCAACACACAGGAGTCCATCACACATACCTAGCAAACACAACACATAACAGATATATCAGCACTTACTGGAGTGGTCGAGGCCCTCAAATGTAGCCACCTCTCTCACAGTGTAGGGTGCCGGTCCACCTGTAAGGCATGGAAGGAAGAAATGTGCTCAAAATCTGTTCACTGACCAACAATTTCAAACACATATGCAATGTGTAGGCTGAATAAGGAAACAGCAGGCATTCAGACATGGTGATACTGCATCTGATATATCACGGCTAACTTGTACATAGCATGGGTCTCCTGTGAGAGTTACACACATATCTGCACACATGCAGTAGCCCTAACTATCATGTGATGGCAAACATGCCCGTCATTAGTGACCAGAAAAAAATATGGAGTGTAATCGTCTCATCATGTGCATCAAAGTGAGACATCCAAAGCCTGGTTACTTGAGGACTGCATTACCAGTCAAACAGCCTATGTGGCCATGACACATTTATTACACATAGGTACAATGTACAGAGGGACAGGGACTTTTGTAAGCCCTCATGTTGTTGCAGTTTCTTCATTTGATGTGGCCCAGCTATGGTGATTTGCACCAACCATGGAGATGTGGACCCATGTGCATACCTTTGGACTGCCATCCCTAATTGGAATGTGGCACAACTAACTCCAAAAACCATTCTAAGATGTTAGCTGAGGGCACCTTACACCTTTTCACTATGATTTCAAATCCAGATCTGACATGTATCCAAAAAGGTAAAGGACCACAATAATCCCTAACATTCATAGAACTTCTGTGAACGCTTTCCTTCCACACTCACCAGAATCACATGAGACACGTGTCTGGGCAACTTTGCTATCATCAATTGACGTGAAGCCAGCACTCATTTTCTGCATCATGTAGTGATTCTAAAGTCAGTCTAGCTATTGTGTCAACAAAGTTAGCCAATATGTTAGTACATCTTTACTTCTCTGGCAAATGTGGCCTATATAGACATGAGTGGCTCCTATTTTGTTTGGTTGTCTGACACAAAGGCAGCACCAATTTAACCGAAAATTATCCTGTAGGTTTGCAGAGCACGTGCTACCTAACAGCTAGCAATTGTGATCCTTCCCATAGTGCATCAATTACCCTGTATGTTTCCCCAACATTACACACAGTCAGCAACTTAGCTGGCAGATATTGTACAAATCATCTGATGTCACTACAGAGCATTTAATCGTGCACATTTACATGATTAGTACTCACCAACAGGGCCACCAATCACGATTCCCAGGTGGTCCCAGAGATCCTTCTCCCTGGTGATGAGGTCAGCCCACCGGTGCTTCAGCTGGTAGTCACTCCTCTGGCTGGCATACACACGCTGCAGGTGATGCAGCACCTTTCTCCACCGGATTCTGCGCACCTCAGTGTGATACCCCTGTATCACCCTGCCTCGATCATCAGTGGCAAGAAGTGGCACACAAGCCATAAGTAGCCCCCCAACTCCTCTTCACCCATCCTGCCAAGACGTGGCCTACAAGACATTGTACAAATGAGAAAGGGAATAGGGGTTAAAGAAATAGAAAGGGGAAAAGGGGGAAAGTAGGGGTACAAATACAGAAGAAAAGTAAACTTAACCACTAAAAGAGCCCAACTCTCCCCAAACTAGCACTACCCACAACAGACTCCCACAAACAACAAAAACACTAGAAAACTGGACAAATGTACACAAAACACAGTAGGACAGTATACACCAACAATATTTATTTCACCAATTGACAATAGAGACAGCACACAGGACACAAAAGCACAAAATCAATGGACACCACTTTCAACACAGCCACACAGTCTAGAAGAATCACAGACTGCAAAGTGAAAGTGAAAGTACACCCACTGTACATGATCTGTAAACAGGATATCCTATTACATCACTTCCTGAATATAATGTCTGCCCTTTTTGCGTTATGCGTCATATTTGTTTCACGCATACAGTTTGTGCGTCATAGTTTTCGACGCACAGGAGTGAAAATTAGCCCGCATCCAAATAATAGTAAATAGTCTGTACAATTATCTGGATGCGGCCTAATTTTCACTCCTGTGTGTAAAAAAAAGTACGCAAAATCTGTATTGGAGTACAAAAAATGACGCATAATGCTAACAACGTCAACATTTCAGTGCATGAACTGGTTTGGGGCATTTTTTCTGTTTTTATGTTATGTTACATTTGGGACACATCAGAGATAGGCTGATGGCACCCACTATGGTGTTGATGGTGTATGTTCACATGTGTCACATCATACTGCAGCGGACCATGACCTGCTACTTCCTTCACAGTATTTTGACGGTTGGCTGATGCACTAGATGGCCATATGTGTGGCCTACATATATGTATTGCACAAATTGGGCATGTTTGGCATTAGGAGAGGATAGCAATGTGACGCACATATGTACAATACCTAAATGCCTATGGCTCAATGTGTGTGTTGTGGCAACTAATGTATTTGTTGACCAAATGTGTGTGCATCACATGATGCATTATTGCACATATGCTTGTATGAATGTGAAGTCCATGTGTCCAAACCTTAGATGCAAGTCATTGTGGAAATGAGAGAGGACATGTGTTAGTCATACATGTAGCAACATCCGTTATGTGCACTTCCAAGATTTAGGGTAACATAGACACCACATATGACAAAGCATGCACCAGATAGATGGCAGACGCTTGTTCATGTCAATGGTCCACATTTTCAACATCCTATGTCCTAGATTTTTGGTAACAGCTTCCTAGGCACTTGTTGGTGAATCCCACAGTGAGTCATACACATGCATTGAGGAAGTGGGTACCATGTTGTTTGCCCAGACAGACAAAGGTGAACCACAAATGTATGATGACACCACAGTTGAGGTCATATAACTGAGCCACAACTCTCAAGTGGCTGTGGTGGACCAGCAGACGAGGCAGCACGTGTCCACATTTTTCCAGTGATCAATTGCACATAGGTGTCTTGTTCATGTGTGTGGGCCAATCTTGAGCCTGTATATTTTTGGGGGTGTAATTTGTCACAGTTAGGTCCAGGACTCATCATGAGTCAGTGGCAGCTATTCCTGCATCAACTGAGTATCCTTTGTTGATCAATGTGAGTAAAGTGGATGTGGACATAAGAACCTACATGGGGATGGTCCCACCCTGTCACTGAAGACGTGTAATGAGACAGTCAACAGGGCAACCTTGGTGTGCTGAGTGAGATAATGTCTCAGGTGTCATGTTCCGGCAGGTGTCATTACCACATTTTTTACACAGGTTAGCCTCTGCAATTCCCACTGCATCTGGGAACATCATAGCCTCTGTGCTGATTATTTTCGCAGCTATTCACCACACACGGCCCATCAATATGTTGTGAGCAATGTAATTCTGTGTGTGAACTGTCAGGGTCCTGACATGTGTGGATTTTTCATGGACATTATCAGAGGTTGCTGGTTCTGCTGAAGGCCCGTACCCAATTCCTGCATACGGCCCTGGGACACTGTCACACTTTGTCGTTCATGCATAAATGAGACCCAGACAACGGATGGGCCATGAATTTTGGTTTTCACAGAGGATTTAACTCATATGGTACAGTTAAAAGGCAGATGATGCTATACAATGTATTTGGGTATGCATTGAAGAAGCACATGTCCAAATACCCTCTGATGAATGAGAGGTTTGCTAACGCAAGTGTGGTACATATGTAGACACAGGGATACTTTAGTGTGCTGCACAGACAGATGCCAGCCAGGCTGAGAGAATGCAAGGTGAATCAGGATCCAGCAATTTGACAAGTTACATAATCAGTGGTCTGACTAAGACTGTTTGGAGGACGAACTAGACAGTTGACATGTCAAACTGTGTATGTCCTGTGTTTTTGAAGGTGACAAATGAACCCAAGGGCTGTGTTACACGGCTTAATTAGTATCAATGCTTAATGTGTATTTGACAAAATGGCAACTCCTATGCTGTTCCAGGCATCAGCAGGGTCAGTGCTTGTTGAAATGGGTGGTGTGCATGGAGGTGATCACAGGTGTGGGCTGCATCTGGTACTGACAAGTCCTGTAGGTGAGATTTGCATTCTAATGGCCAACAGATATTTTCACACGGGAAGCAATCTACAAGTGCTAACAGGGTTTGGAAACTAGAAGCCAGTGTATTAATTGACCTGACATCCATGCAGTCAGATGTTGTATGACAATGGTATACCATAGGAAAGGGTGTAGCACACTGGATTGCTATTGACAAGCTGTGCGTGTAGAGGAGGGAATATCAGGGTACACATCTTACTATTCCAGGGACCTCTTCAGACAGGTGGGTTGTGACCAGGTGCATGGGTGTGTCAAGAGTTAGGAAATGGGCTGACATGTACATGGAATGTCATGTGCGCAATGCTTGTCATATGTGTGGCACTTGTGCTGTCTACTGTATGTACTGCTTCTATGGAACTCTGGTCACAGATAGTCCTTGCAAATATTAGATGCAGTTGAACTTACTGCTGTCAAGGGTCTGGTCAGACATTCCTGTTACTGATGAAAAAGCACATCCACTGCCTCATGTATGAGGCTTGTTTTCCCCTTATTGAGTGATGGTGTCTTAGTTGTGAGCCATATGCTGCGATGAACCATGATTTCAAAATGTATGTGTGAAATAGGTGTGGTCCTCTGCCATTGCCCTTCAAAGATGAAATGTACAGGATATATGTCATTTACAGTGTGTGTGTATGTGACCATTTTATGATAAGCATCACATTTGCTCTGGGATTTTCAGTGTCCTAATCGGTATATCAGCAATGCTCCATGAGGCAACACTCTTATTCTGACAGTTAGAGATGAAGGTGTGCAAAAATGAATAGCCAAACGATGATATGGTGATTATTATAGGTGTTTATTTAAATTAGTTCATAAAGTGGTGATGGTGATTATATTTTAAAGAAATTGTCCACAATATGTTGCTGCCTGCGTAAACCAGCGGCCATGTTCTGTTGTTCCCCCTCATGTTGTAGGCCACCATCCTCCTCTTCCTCCTCTTCAGGCATGTGTGGCTCGGGTTCCAGGAGGGGAATGTTCCTTTTTATGCAAATGTTGTACAGAATAGCACATGTTAGGATGATCTTACAGACCATCTCCCGGGAATATAGGAGGCTACCATCAGTGATGTCGAGGCACTGGAACCTTGACTTGAGGATGCCGAAGGTCCTCTCGACTATGGTGTGTGTCCTCCTATGTGCGTCATTGTAGGCACACTCTGCTGCAGTACTCGGGTTGCCAATAGGTGTCATTATCCATGGCTGGATGCCATACCCCTGATCAGCTGCAAGAGAAAATGAATGGGATCATGTTGATGTAGTTAGCCCTATTGAAATCTCCTTTCGTGGCAGTAGTTGTCTTGTGTTGTCTGTGACTCTTTTGTGTTATTATGTCGCATCCTAGGCTTGTAGGATGTACCATCTGCATTGTGTTGTTTCCTTAGCTGAACGAGTGTTTGGCTGCTAACCGGCTGTCAGCACTATGTTTTGGGATTTGCAGTACAGTGTGCCCTCCCTAGCATTGTGACTTGTGATACAGGTGTCCCCGTGTCTTCACTGGGGGTGAGATGATAGTTCCATACACAGATTCATTTTGACAGTGTTGTTAACACGTTCATATCAATGTACCCTGGACATCCCATACCTTTAGACTTATGCAATGGACTAATGTAAACATCATTGAGACACTTACAATTTGCAAGGTGACATTTAGACAACCCACTCCAAACGTTGTGATCATTGACGTCTTAACATTAGACTGTACACTAATTTCAGATGTGTGACAGGTTCAATGGTGACCTAAGAAACATGGCTAGCGGTGTCACGACCTCAGTGTGTTCCTGTCGACATGTTGCTGTTGTGGTGAATGTGTTGTGTGTCCTAGAGGGTTGCTGTGCAGTGTGTATATAAGTAGGTTTCTGTACTTACCAACAAGTAGTCCATTGCCATACCGTCCATCCTGGAAGTGTTGATTGATGGTGCTGTGACGGAAGATGAATGAGTCATGGACACTCCCAGGATATTTGGCCATGATGTTGGTGATCAATCCTTGGTGATCGACAATGGTCTGCACATTGATGGAATGTGTGTGCTTCCTGTTGCGGTAGAGGTGTTCAGTTGCAGCAGGTGGCACAAGGCGTATATGTGTGCAGTCGATTGCACCAAGGACGTGTGGGAAGCCACTAATGAGGTAGAATCCCTGTTTTGTTTCCTGCTGCTTCTGCAGTGTGTTAGGGAAGCAGACGTGGCGGGGTGTAAGTCCAATGATGGCATCCAGTACTTTGGGCAAAAAGGCAGAGAATGATGGCTGTGATATTCCGGCAAACAGGGCGCCAGTTGTTTGAAAAGAGCCACTTTCCAGCATGTGAAGTACGGCAAGCAGCTTGGTTTCTGTTGAGATGGTGCGGGTATCAGCAAAGTGGGTGCCAACTGCGGCTCAATGTTGTGCAGCAGCTGCTGAATGGCCTGCCAGTTCAACCTGTACCTCTGGATGATGTCGTGTTCCCTGAGACCATGAAGGGTTGTTCTGGGGCGGAATATCCTCTCCTGCCTTCTGCGCTGCCTTTGGGGTCCCTGCTGGTGTTGTGGTAGCAGCTGTTGTAGCTGCTGGGCTCTGCGTCTGCGTGCACGCTGGATAAGAATCACCTCCATGTCTCCCTTTTGCTGCTCTGCTGCTCTGCTGTTGCTTCTGTGTGTTCTGATTAAATACAGGTGTGTTTGCCCCATTTTAACGCCTGCCCTGACCCAGGCGTTAAATTTTGACGCAAATCGGGCTGTACTAATTTTCCGGCTCTGCCTCACGCCGTGTGTCATTTTTGCCCGAAAGCGTAAACACGACGCACGGCCGTTTAAGTCATTTTTTGGACGGGAACGCCTACCTTGCATATCATTAACGCAAGGTGGGTTGCCGCATCCAAAAAATTATGCATATGGCGGAATTTTGTCATCCGCGGGTTCGGGCGTCAAAGTTTAAATACGGGGCAAGGTTTGCGCTGAATGTGCGTCAAACTTTTTGACGCACATTCGACGCAGACGGAGTATAAATATGCCCCTTAGTTTTTGAAGTGAATTTCTATTTTTTTTAAATTCTGTTTCCTAACTATAACAACCCTGCAATCTTTGTTTTTTTCAGTGAATTTCTATGTTTTTATAACGTAAAATAATTTTAATTACTAAATGTTAATTGAACCATCACCTTTGGCTGTGCACAGCGGGAGTTGGCTGCAGGGCCTGGTCAATGGCCAGGTCCTGCACGCAACCCTCTACAACCATCTAACCCCACGCCATGTCCGTGCATGGTGTAGGTTGGCTGCAGGACCTGGCCTGGCCTGTGGCCATGCCTTGCGGCCAACCCCCTATAACCACCCAATCCCCTGCCATGTACTTTGTGCCACACATGGCCTGCTGCCGTGTGCGGTGGGGGTTAACCGCAAGGCCTGTCCTGGGGTTAGGTGGTCATAGGGGATTGGCCACAACCTAAAGATTTTGCTGGGGAAAAGATTTCAATGATCCATCATGGGGAATGTTTAACATTCAAAACACTAGTAAATAAACAGACACACCACCATGGGAAAGGAGAATTTGAACCCAGTACTCATTAAGTGTTAGTCCAAGAGCTTTACCAGTAGGCCACAAGTGACTCTGCTGTACTGTGCATCAAAACATAGCTATAACATTCAAACCAAACATTTTGATAGTATGACACTTTGAAGTCATTGTATATAGAGACCATTGCATTACCATTCTCTCTTGCTCTCTCTTCCTTCCCATTTTGGGGAGGAAGAGAAAGAGTGAGAAAGTGAGAGATTAAGAGACATTTACAGGAGGACTTTCACAGAGAGAAATTGAGAGAGAGAGAGAGAAAGAGAGAGAGAGAGAGTTTTTCTAGACTTTGATAAATGATATTCTTAGATTGAGATATTTTAAGACAAATTGAAAAGAGATGAATTTGGATATAAGTATTGATCAAGTAAAAAAAAAGTGCAATCAAATTTCGCTATATACCTTAAATATTTGAATTTGAAAAACTATTAAAACAGGAATGTGACTACTGACACACCTAGGCTGGAACCCTCAAACTTAAGGGTGAGAGCCTGAGACCTTAACCTCTTGACCACAGGTGACTCATTGCTATGCAGTTTCCAGACATAGATATGACATTCAACCCAATGATTTTGATGGCAAAAGATGTAACTGTTCCATCACTAGAAATGTTTAACAGTCAAAACACTAATAAATCAACAGACACATTGCCATGAGATATCAGGATTTGACCCTTCAATCAACTGAGTGAAAGTCCAAGAGCTTTATCAGTAGGCCACACGTGACTCTGCTGTACTGTGTATCAAGATATACTTATAACATTCAAACCAACCGTCTTGATTTTCTGTGCTGCTTTGAAGTCATTCTATGGAGAGGCTATTGTTATTTCAATGGTCTCTCCATAGGTTGACTTCAAAGAGGCAGTCAAGAAACATGCTTGCTTCCAGGAGAGGACTGCGGGGGGGAGCCTGAAGGTCCCCAAGGTCCTAGACAGCTCCTGGCAGAGCTGGCATTGCTCCCGCAAGCTGGGAGCTGGTTTAAATAGCAGCTCCCTGCTTGCAGGACCAACGTTTTCATCTGTTTCCCTGCACGCATATTTGTGTGCAGGGAAACAGATGAAAACTCTCCTTTCTGAAAGTGGGAGCTGTTTGACATCTCCTGCTTGCATAAAACGGAGTTTTGTTTGCTTTTGCTTGGTGGGAGCTGTCATCTCCCACCAAGCAAAAGCAAACAGCTACCTCCCGACGGTGTGCACCTCGGGAGGTAGCAGGAGTCAGTCCTGGGGGATGGCGGTCCCGAGGTCCATCCATGGCTCCACGAAAGGGGAGGCGTGGCCCCACTCCATTGTTTAATTTAGCCCCAGGGAGGTGGTGGTCCCAGGGTCGGAGGACCGCAACATTAATTTATTTCAGTTCTGGGGAGGTGGCAGTCCCTGGGACTGAGGGGGGCAATGTGGCCCGCTATAATTTGTATGAATTGCCCTGGGGAGGTTGCGGTCCTCAGGGTGCGGGGGGGGGTTGTGCAGCCTCCCCCCCAAGTCATGTAACAAGTTTTGCCCTGGGGAAGTGACGATCCATGCTTGTTTTTTTTTGTTGTTTGAAAATCATGGCAAAATTCACGGATTTACAGGATTTTTGCTGTGGTTTTAAACAAAAACTTTTAAGTCTTGGGGGTGACCCCTGCACCACGGATAGGGTGGGTAGGGTAACAACACCCTCCCACCTTTTCTTTTTTTAACATTTGCTTTTGAGACTGGGCTGAAGCTGAGTCTCAAAATGGTTGCCAACACTTCCTGGTTGAAGTGTTGGCAGCCATTCAGATCAGGAATATTTGCAAAGGCTTCGAGCCTCCTGATTTGGTTTTCTTCTAATATTTCAAGAACTATTGAATAGATTTACACCGAATAACAAAAAAGCACTCTTTCTGGACCAAGAGCTACCTGTCTGCCACAGTTGGTGTAATTCCATCCAGCAGTCTGGGCTGTAGTTGTATCTAAAATCCATATGGGAATTAAAATGGGAAATGCACTTTTTTTTACCCCCACCTTTTTCTCAGTCCCTGCTTGACAGATTTCCCCAAAACTTCCCATGCACAACAAGATTCTCTGGCAACACTTTTTTGGGCAAAATTTTGGGAAGATTCGTCAAACTGTGTCAAAGATATAAGCAAGTCCAAAGACTGTTAATTCTTCAACAGATGGACAAATGGCCATCTGACGGCTGCACCAATCCCGTTTGTTGGATCCCAATATCGAGACAAACTCACATCCAGCAAGCTCGAATTCAGTTCATAGTTTTATTTCTTAATGCAGTTAACACAGTGTCCTGAAATGCGATGAACAAATTAAAGACGCCATCTACTAACAAGACTCAAGATTTCTCTTTACCTAATACTTCTTCTAGACCTTCAACACACCACCAGGGATTTTTTTATCCTCACTACATGATTGGACAATATACTCTGTGTGCTGTGGCCAATTTGTTCCTATTTCCATAACATAACAATGTAAACCAAAGCGGCGCCCATCTTAAAACAAGCTAAAATCTATAATTGTATTTAGAATTTCACAATTAATACGGGAATCACCTATATTGTTTATATATACATACATACACACACACACACGTATATGTATGTATATCACCTACTGGCAATAGCCAGTAGGTAGTTATAGTTAGGACCTAGTTTCCATAGTGAAAGCATTTTTTGTTTTTCCTATAAGTTTAACACCATTTCATGAATCTTTACAAAATTTTCAAAACTAGTCCATAAGTTAGTTAGAGATTTCTCAAGTGGGGGCCAAGAAAAAGGGGGGAATCGCAAAATACAATTTCCTCATGCAATTTCACACAGGGATTTTAGACACAACTACAGTCCGAACCGTGAACAGAATCACACCAAATTTGGCAGAAAGCTAGATCTTGGCGCAGAAAGAGTGTTTTTGTTATTTGGTGAGAATCCATTCAATAGTTTTGTAGTTATTAATGGAAAAAGAAATATGGATATCTAGTGAGGCGGATCCCTTGCAGACCCACTTGCGGAGGATCCACAGTTCCGGGGGAAAAGCAAAGCTCCGATTGGTTGGCTGCAACAAGAGAGGAAAGTAGCGGCTGCCATTTTCTTTCTTGCATTGGGCCAGTGGGAGGAACAATAAAACACTGACATAAGTGGTCAGAATAGAGGTATTGTGACACCATAGCTCAGATGGAGGGTCTCTGGGAGACACCTTATTGGAAACATCTGCTGAAATATTTATTTTTGGCCAATACATAGATCCTTGGATCCACTGCAGTGCTCAGCGAGACCCACAGTGTAGATCTGCAAGGGATCAGTGGATCCAAAAGCCAATGGAAAAAAAATACACCCACAAAATGTGCTGAGCATAGCAAAAGGCCACGCACGGGGTGGGGTTGGGTGCACGTGGGGGTGGGGTTGGTGAATGGCCTGGTCATAAGCCAGGCCCTGCTACCAATTCCCGGTCGTGCACGGCAGTGGTTGTATTAATGTACAGTAACTATGTAATACTTTACTTTAAAAACAAAGGTTACAGGGGCATTATAATTAGGTTGCCATTTTACCCATACAAAACCATAGACATTCAGCAGTTATGGTTATACTTATAGTTGTACTTATCTGAAGAAACTATAACTTGTGCTGTTAAGTAACTTTAGGCCATGAGATGTAGTTACTTCAGATGATTATAACTATAAGTATAACTAGAACTGCTGAATTTCTGTGGATTTGTATGGGTAAAACGTCAGCCTACCTATAACGTTTCTCGTAACCTTTGGCTTTTTTCAGTGAAAAAATATATATATATTGATATAGATATAGGTATGAAATCGTCATGGAGTAGCTATAGTTAGGACCATTTCACCATAGGAAAAGCATTTTTTGTTTGCTTATAACATTGGCACCAGTCTCATTCACCTCAGCTCATTCCTGATACATTTTGGTGTGAGTCATTAAGCAGGGTCCGAGAAAAAGGGAGGGCCCCAAAATGAATGGCAATACTACAAAAACTGCTGAGCGGAATTACATAAAAGCTAGAGCTTGGTTCAGTAAGTGGGCTTTTGTTATTTGGTGTAAGTCCATTCAGTAATTAGTTTTTTTTTAAGATTAAAAAACATTCTAGATTTCAAGTCGCTGAGGATCCGTGAAGCTAACAGATCTTGAGATAAGATCGGATTGGCTGTCATCAATTCAACAAAGATGCGGCAGCAGCCATTTTAGGACTCAGGGACTATGTCCTATAAAATTTTTAAAAAACATATGGGGGGCAGGATAATGATATCCTGCCTTCTCCCAGACCTGGTGGGGAACCACAAAGGTCTGCAAACATTTTGTTATCACCACTGCGGATCCTCAGAGAATACGCAGAACCACAGTGCTGATAAAAAAAATATATTGGTCTGTTCCCTTTTTTTTTAGGCCCCCCTCTGCTCCCCCGGGGTTGGTCAGAGGATTAGTACACACTCATTAATAAGGGAACGGGGCATTGAGCCCCCCCGTTCCTTGAGCCTTCAATAGGCTCCAGGTACTGCATCTCCTGTGGCTGGTATACTAACATTAAGTGGAGAGGTGATACCAGGGGACCACATCTCCCAGACCCAATACATTCTTATTAGGGGAGGGGGCACGCGGCCCCCCTCCTCAAGCCCTGAACATTCCCTTGGGGCTCCGTCCCCCAGGGCTGATAATTCAGGTAATGGGAGGGGTACATTGTCACCCCCTCCCAGAGCCACAGATCAGCCCCTGGGACCCCATCCTCTTGGGCCCTATACAACTGTAGTAGCCCAGGAACCCCATCGCCCATGTAATGTTTTGAATTAAACATGCTTTGTTAAAAATAAAATGACACAATCAACTTTAATAACTATTGCTATCAATGAATTTATGAAATAAGCATTTGGTTATAGTTATTGGTGGCTTTTTGGCAAAGTCCTGCTTTATATATGTTGATGGGCTGACTCCTTGATAAAGCCAATCAAATCAAATCAAATCATTAACATTTATAAAGCGCGCTACTCACCCGTGCGGGTCTCAAGGCGCTAGGGGAAAAAAGGGGGGGGGGTTACTGCTGCTCGAAAAGCCAGGTTTTTAGGAGTCTCCGGAATGCGGAGTGGTCCTGGGTGGTCCTGAGGCTGGTGGGGAGGGAGTTCCAGGTATTGGCTGGCAGGAAGGAGAAAGACCTCCCACCCGCCGTGGAGCGGCGGATGCGAGGGATGGCAGCGAGCGCGAGGCCAGAGGAACGGAGGAGGCGGGTGGGGACGTAGAAGCTGAGGCGTCAGTTGAGGTATTCCGGTCCCTTGTTGTGGAGGGCTTTGTGTGCGTGGGTGAGAAGTCGAAAGGTGATCCTTTTGCTGACTGGGAGCCAATGCAGGTGTCTCAGGTGTGCGTAGATGTGGCTGTTGCGGGGTACGTCGAGGATGAGGCGGGCCGAGGCGTTTTGAATGTGTTGCAGGCGATTTTGGAGTTTGGCGGTGGTCCCAGCATAGAGGGTGTTGCCGTAGTCCAGGCGGCTCGTGACGAGGGTGTGGGTCACGGTTTTTCTAGTGTCGGCGGGGATCCAGCGGAATATCTTGCGGAGCATGCGGAGGGTGAGGAAGCAGGCGGAGGACACGGCGTTGACCTGCTTGGTCATGGTGAGAAGAGGGTCCAAGATGAAGCCGAGGTTGCGGGCGTGGTCTGCGGGGGTCGGAGCGGTGCCGAGGGCCAATGAGACCACTGTTTTTGTATTTTGACCCTTTGACAAAGCCAGTAGGTCTGCATTACTTAAAATGAAACCCTTTATATTGTTACATGCCATAGTCAGCCAGGGGTTGGGGCGTGGCAACAGCCAGGCCCTACAGTCAACCTCATGGCATGCATAGCTGAAAGCCACGCTGCAGTGGTTTTGGGCACCTGCTGTGGGTTTAACGAAGGACCAGGCCACAGGCCAACCCCTGCGACCAGCCACGTGCTACACACAGCCATGTCACAGTTAGGTGAAAATGTAATTTAGAACATGACATTTTAAAGTAATAAAACCACTGAATTTCATTAGTTATATTTATCTCAAGTAAGTGTAACTCTGTAACTCATGCCCTAAAGTAATTGTAACTCACAAGCTCTCCATGCACTGGCAATTACCTCCAATATTACATAACTCATGACATGTTCTATGATATCATTGATAACATCAATGCAATATCTGAAATTACATGATTGATGAGAATTCTATGTATAGCAGGGGCACAAGTTAAAATTACTTTAGGGCATAATTTATAGTTATTTAAGAGAACTATATCGGGGGAACATATATATCATATATATGTATTTAAATGTTACCGTTCTGTGTTATTTTTTATATTTAAAGTGTTAAATAAAACTATTTTTATATATTTATGTGAATATTTGAAATTAGTATTTTTTTGGTTATCATTTTTCTACATTTTAATTAATTTACTGTAAATACTTTAATGGTAATGTACTTAAAAACAAATTATTTTCAGTTGTTTTAATTATATATCTATTTATATATTGGGAGTATGTGCATATATATGTATGTGTGTGTGTATATATATATAGATATATAGATAGATAGATAGATAGATAGATAGATAGACAGATAGATATATGCCTAATTGATTGAAACTATGAGGTTTACATTATGTAATGTTTAACTATAATATTGAAAATTATCACTTTACAGTTGACATTTTTCATTTAAAAAAATCCATATTCTTACCTTGTTTTTGATGATATTCCCTTCTAATCGACTTTTGGCACAATATGTTTGTCACTCCTATTACAATTTTAAATGTCAGCATACCAACACAAGACACATCTTTAAAACAAATGAGCTAAGACCAATTTAAGGGCACAGTAAAAAGCAACATAGAATTTTGTTTATAATGGCTTGCTAGAAATTGGGGCAATACTTGGCAGAGGTGTGCACTCTGTCCAAGTAGGGACCACAATCCTAGTCAGGGCAAGATACACACTAAAGGTTTACCTTTGCTCACCTCATGGTAGCTTGGCACAGAGCAGTCAGGCTAAACTCATGAAGCAATGTGTGACGTATTTGGGCACACTCACAGTAACACAAAAGGACTCCATACCAGTTTAAAACAAGACCAAAACAACAAAACTCCAACATACACAGGCCCGGTTATAAATTTTTAAAGATCAAGTCAAAATGCAGTGCTTAGAAGACAATAGCTCCCACCACAGGCTATTTGATTGCGCTGGACCTGGGCAAATCCAAAAGTTCAGTCCGACCGTGCTGGAGCATGGGTTGGGTACATGAGGCGCACAGGCCCGTTGACAGTACCTTGGTTGCCGATGCTCTGATCCAACGAGGGGATGCGTTGCGCTTGCAGGGGATACATCATTTCCTGATCCGGCAAGGTCAGTGATGCGCCAAGGTCCAATACTGGTTCCGATGCATTGCTGCTGCATCGGCCAAGCCGGGGCTGCGTTGTAAGTCAGGATCGTTGCTTTGCACAGTCAGTGAGCGGTGTGTGTGGCTTCGATTCAGGCAGCAGCAAAAGTGACGTTTCTGCAGCAGGATGCATCAGGTTAAGTGTTGCGCCGGTGTTGTTACATCAGCTCCTGAATTGCAGTACCACACTCACCTCTAAGGGCCCAGGACTGGATTTGGCACCACTTGGTAGAGCAGGACTCAATGCACAGAAGCCCAGGTGCTGGTAGCAATATGCAGGTAAAGATTTTGCTATCCCTGAGACTTCAGAAACAGGAGGCAAGCTCAGTCAGGCCCTTAGAGAAACTTTAGATTGCAGGGAGTTAGATCTAGTCCGCTCACTCCCAGGCAAGGAGTAGCAGGCCACCTGAGCAAACAACAAAGTGGCAGTCCCGCCTGACAGCCCTGCAGTCCTTCTTCCTGGTAGAATGTCCTCAGGCCAGAAGTGTTTCGATGGTAGGGTGTCAGAGGCCCAGTACTTAAACCCAAATGGGCCTTTGAAGTGGGGGAGACTTCAAAGTGTGGTTCTGAAGTGCCCAAGCTCCCTTTCAGCCCAGTCCTGTCTGCCAGGATGTCTGTGGGGAGTTATCAGTCCTTTGTGTGGAGTCAGGCCACAACCCTTTGAAGTTTAAGAGCCCCTCCAGCATTCCAGCCCTGAATGACCCATTGGTATGCTGATTGAATGCAGGGGCAGTAGAGTGTTCTTTGTTTTATGGCTGTCTTGTTGGAATGCACAGATGTAGTTGTCACCTAACCTTTACACAGACCAGACATGGATTAGAGACAGAATGGTTAAAGTAAGAAAAAAACAACATTCTAAAAGTGGCATTTTCAGCCCAGCAATTTAAAAACATAGACAGAGAAACACCATGGAAAAGCCTGTTTATAGAGAGGGTGATGGACTGTTCATAGCTAAACTGCATATACTGCAGGAACACACTCTGCAATTGAGCTTTTATAGGTGACTGAAGATCTTTAATTTAATTGTATGATCAGACCCCGCACATGAGTGCATCAGCACACCAGCACTACCATCCCTACCAGCATTGGTATCTACCTTGTTTCCAGGATTGTTTTAAACTTGGCAAAGCAACATTTCCTGCTGGCATATAA
This sequence comes from Pleurodeles waltl, assembly GCF_031143425.1. Taxonomy (NCBI): domain Eukaryota; kingdom Metazoa; phylum Chordata; class Amphibia; order Caudata; family Salamandridae; genus Pleurodeles; species Pleurodeles waltl. The sequence continues at coordinate 488,091,175 of NC_090445.1, read as the reverse complement.
TTGGCATTTGGTGGAGTGGGCAAAGAGGTGCAAGGAGCGCCCGATGATCGATTGGAGGCAGTGCAAAATAGAGGAGCGGCAGTTTGGTTACTGCTGTATTGCGCTTGAGCCCTGTGCCTGCGGAGGCGGCTCGGGTAGGTCTGAGTGTGGCTTGTGGACCAAGGGAGCTCTCCCACTTTTCTTCTCACTCCATCTTGCCTTGCTTCCCCACTTCCCAGGTGTGGTGTCTGATATTCTGCAGCCATGCTCCATTGTAAGCACATAATTCGGGAGTTTGTAATAATTATTATATGCTTTATTATTAATGTCGAAGTATGTATGTTTTGTATTGTTTTGGATCTTACCTCTGTATTCTATTTATGGAACCTGCGTTCATTGGTGGTTTACTCTGGGTTCTGGAGCTTCGGTCACAGCATTGTCAGTTGGCCGTTGTTCCAGTAGCTGGAAGCTGCTGTTGTGGTCGTGGGTCCTTTCGCATGGAATACACTCCTTCTTGTGCTGGCTTCTGAATCCTCCTTTATGTCATCGTATACCCCTTGCTACAGAGTTGCTGTACAGAACTGAGAGGTTGTGCACAGGTAAAGAGGCAAAGAGGAAACAACTCCATATACCACTTCTGGCTTGGATTCGAGGCCCCTCCAGGGCTCGGATTTCAAGGTCCTCCCTGAGGGGGAAGGAATTTTAATGGGGAACTATGCATTCTGGTACCAGTAAGGCAAATAAAAAAGGAAAGACCACGCCTGTGGCGCCCAGACCCAAATCTCCTTTAAAATCCCCTTCAATAAAAAAACAGGGCCTGGTCTCCAAAAAATGAGACGCTGATGGCAGCAGAATTGATTCTCCCTCTATCCCCTAGTACAGTTCGGTTTAACCAGGAAAGGGAATCATGTTTGGGAGACTGTTCACTTAAACGGCTAAAAGACGGCAGTGAGACTGAGTGTTGTAACCAGTTTACCGCTCACAACTCAGCGGATGGTGTGCAACCATCCTGCGAGCATAGCAGGGTCTTGGAACAAGAAGTTTGGTTTCGTCTGTTTCAGACATTAGATGCTAATTCAAAAGCGCTCGAGTTTCACTTGAATAACTTCGATATAGAAATCTCACTGCTGGAGTCTGGCACAATACCCTGCTGCTATAGAATCACGCTTCGAGAACTTGCACTTGAAAGGAAAATAATTGCTTAGTGAGTCTAATAAACCTCTTTCTACTGCTAATCGGAGACTAACTTGAAAAAAATACACATGTAGTCCCATCGTGGAAAAACTTCAAGAATTCCCTGCTATTATGTTTTCTCTGGTTGAAGAAGTTACATCTATCAAGGCGACTTTTCACCCCTTTACAATGGTCACTCACCCTGGGGTGTCTCATTGTTCAGAAACGTTAGGATCAGCACAACAAAACATTCTTCAACCATCTGTAGCTGACTCCCAAGTGCCAACTAAACTGTGTGTGATAGTAGAGGTACACAAACGTCAGGACCGTGAGGAAAATAATGGGTGCAAATTTCCCAACTCCAACGAGCCTGCACCTGATATAAGAACTTCATTATTTTCTGAAACTACTAGGAACAAATGCATCCATTACTTACTTTAATGGCATTACTCCTAGTCCTACTCCTTCACTTTCCTTTAAACCAATGAGGCTCCCTGCCTCCCCATAGACCCTCCCTTCCCCTTAAACCACCCTCCCCACCCCCACCCCCACCACCTCCTGTACAAAAACAAGCCCAAGTAGCAACTCAGGCAGTCCATACCGGGAGGGCGGGAGGGAACGGAAAGGAAGGCGAGGAAGTAGGACTAAGAGTAATGCCATTAACGTAAGTAATGGACGCATTACCTCCCGTCCCTCCCTCACCTTCCTTTAAACCAATGAGACATAGCAAGAGAAAACAGGAGACGGACACTGAGTTGCAACAAGTTTAATCACAACCAATAAAGACCACCGAATCCCCACCCCCCCTATTACACCATAGAGGACAAGACACGGTGACCCAATACCGACTCCAAATTGCCCAAGTCCGCCAGTCTGTAATGAAGAACAAAGGTCGAAGGTGAGGCCCAAGTTGCGGCCCTGCAAATTTCCACTACAGAAGTGCCCTGAAGCTCTGCCACCGTAGCAGCCATACCCCTGGTAGAACGGCCCTGACTCCCTTGGGGTGGAACCACCCCTTCAAAGAATAAGCCATCAGTATCAGTGAGCGAACCCACCGACTCAAGGAAGCCGTGGATGGCTTCTCCCCTTTCCGAGCCGGACCGAAATTCACAAATAGAGAATCACCCTTACGGAAAGGAGCAACTACCCGTAGATATTCCAACAAGGCCCGACGTACATCTAAAGAATGCAACCGAACCTCCTCCTCCGAGGAAGGATCCGGACAAAACGAAGGAAGGATAACCTCCTGGCGAGCATGGAAAGATGAATTCACCTTGGGAACAAATGAAGGAACCGGAACAAGCACCACCCGATCCGGAAAAACTTTACAAAAAGGAAACAAGCAGGCCAAGGCCCCCAATTCCCCTAAACGGCGGGCCGAAGTAATGGCCACCAGAAAAAAAGTTTTCAAAGAAAGATGACGCAAGTCACAGGCCCCCAGAGGTTCAAAGGGATAAACCGTCAAAGCATCCAACACCAATGAAAGATCCCAGGAAGGAAAGGACCGCACCGGACGAGGAAACAAGTTAAGAAGACCCTGGAAAAATCGAGGCATCAAATGACCCTCATCAGACAGATTACGCCATGGACCCGTAAAAGCCTGAATCGACGCCCACTGCACCCTCAGAGAAGCCACAGACAAACCCAACTGGGCTCCATCCTGTAAAAACTGCATCATATCAAAAAGAGAAGCAGACGTAGGATCCAACCCATGTCTGAAACACCAAGAAGAAAAATCTTTCCACTGCCGACCAGAAGACAGCAAAGTGGAAAGCCGTCGGGAAGCCAGTAAAGTAGAACTCAAAGCTACTGGAACCCCAAACCTGTCAAACCCCGTTGTTCAACTTCCAGGCCGTCAAGTGCAACCTCCTCAACGACCCCATCGAGAGGCAAGGAAACTCCATAGGCGACGGACAGAGAGGAAGAGTCCACACGCGATCTAAAGCCATCAACTGAAGCAACTGAAACCAATTTTCCCTCGGCCAATGAGGCGCAATCAAGAGAACCCTGGCTTTCAGAAGACGTACCTTCACCAGAAACGCACGGAGCAACTGAAAGGGTGGGAAAGCTTGCAAAACACCCTGAGGCCAAGGACACGACATCCCGTCCACCATCCAAGCCTGAGGACAGCGAAACCGGGAGCAAAAGCGACTGAACTTCGCATTCTCTGGAGACGCAAACACATCCACCACTGGAAAACCCCACAGGTGAACCAGATGACGAAACAGAGACCACCGGAGGGAGAAAAGCTGAGATGAAGGAATTACTCTGCTCAGAAGATCCGCTCGAACATTGACCACCCTCCCCCCGAATTTAGGTGGCACGCAGGGAAAGAACCCATTTCTGTGCCCAAACAAAAATCTTCCTGACAAGGCGGAACAGCACCCATGACCTGGTCCCCCCCTGCCGGTTCACGTAAGCCTTGGTCACCAAGTTGTCTGTCCGAATAAGAACCGCTACACCTTTCAGGGAGTCCTGAAAATGAATCCGAGCTAGAAGCACCGCCTTCAGCTCCTGCCAATTCGAGGAACGTCTGGCTTCCAGAGGCGACCAAAACCCCTGGACCTGAGCCGACCCCATCCAAGCCCCCCAACCTGAGAGGCTGGCATCGGTCGTCACTACCACCGGGCGAGGAGGAGATAAAGACACCCTTACACGAAGATGAGCTGGCACCAGCCACCACACCAACTTCCTGCGAACCTACCCCGACACTGGAATCCGCACCCGAAGCGAACATGACCCCGGAGACCAATGAACCAGGAACCAGTTTACCAGGCAAAGAAGATGGCACCGTGCCCAGGGCACTAGAAAAACCACCAATGCCAAATGACCCTGCAGACGCAACCACTGAAGGGCCCTGGGAGCAGGCTGCGACAAGATCGACCTCACCAGAGACTGGAGGCCCATTAACCTCTTTTCGGACACAGTCACCAAGCCTTGAAGAGTCAGAAACCGAGCCCCGAGAAAAACTAGATCCTGGGAAGGAACCAAATCTGACTTCCCCCATTTGACCAAAAAACCGTGGTTTTGCAGGACAAACAGAACCCGGGCCACATGCCTCCATAACAGCCCTTGAGAGGATGCTTGGATTAGAATATCGTCCAGATAAGGATGAATAAACACCCCTTCAGAATGTAGAAGAGCCACCAGAGGGGCCAGCACCTTGGTGAAAATGCGGGGAGAGGATTTGAGGCCGAATGGCAGAACACAAAACTGAAAATGTTCCAGGCCTACCGCAAAGCGTAGGAATCACTGAGAAGACCGAGACACTGGAACATGCAGGTAAGCATCCTGCAGATCCAGAGACGGCAGGAAGTCCCCCGGACTGACCAGAGGAAATATTGACTGAATGGACAGCATACGGAAATGCACAGTCCTGATCCAGGAATTCACCCCTTTCAGATTGAGGACAGGCCGAAAACCCCCTGACACCTTCGGAACCAGAAACAAGACGGAATAAGTGCCCAGACCTCTCTCGACCACAGGAACCTGGGAGATGGCCCCCTTGAGAAGCAAGTCCTGGACCCCATCCAACAACGCCTGTCTCTGGGCCCCGTCCGCGGGCAGAGGAGTGGGACTCACCCCTGAATCTGGAGGCACCACTTCGAAATCTATGGCGTAGCCATTGCCCACAATGTCCAGCACCCAACGATCGCTGACACTCTCCTGCCACACAGAAAGAAAGTGCCTCACCCGTCCCCCAACTGGCCCTATGCCAGGCCCACAATGATTGTCAGGACCCCTTCTTGAATCCACCCCGGCTCGAAGGGGCAGACTTCTTAGGAGAAAAACGGGGCTGAAAATGACGTTTCCTGAAAGAAAAAGACTTGGAATCCATTTTGGGAGAGGAGCGCGAATGCTTCCGCCAACCCTTGCCAGAAGAAGAACCACCTTTGTAAGGCAAGGTGTGTTTCCTCTCCTTAAAGGCCTTTGAAAGCATGGAAGGCAACTGATCACCAAATAAATTACGCCCCTCAAAAGGTAGTCTCAGGAGAGCAGCTTTCTCCCTAGGATCTGCCTTCCACAACCTCAACCAGAGGGACATACGAGCCCCAATCAAAGCTCCCGCTGCCAGAGCCAAAGTCCGGACCACATCAGAAGACATGTCCACCAGCAACCTGGCCTGCTGCTCCACAACAACCAGACGTTCCGAGCATTCCGAACCTTCCTGAACCGCCACCGCCAGCTTGTCAAAATCCTGCACCAAAGATTGTGCCGAATAAGCAGAAAAAATACCCGCTCTGAGGGCCAAATTCTCCGCCGCAAATGTCCTCTTAAGACCAGAATCCACCTTACGGACAGTGGCATCAGCAGGCACACAATCCTCCGGATTGATCGCCATCTTGCCAATCAGGGTCGCCAGAATGGAATCCAGTTTAACTGAGGGCGGCAACACATCCTCCCCTTCCAGCAAGTACAGTTTCTGAAGGAACTTTGGCACCTGAGATTTGTCCACATCCTTCCACTCCCGGAGTACAATATCCTTCACAGGGCCCTGAAAAGGCATGGCAAACCTTGAAGGAGTTTGATACTGAGGGAACAAGTGCGAATCCGTTCCTTGTAGGCTGAAAAACAGGAAAACCTAAATTGTCCCAAACATGAGACATCACCTCCCACATCTCTTCCCTGGAGACATATTTCCCACCAGAAGAAGTAGATGGAGTGTCATCATCATCACAAGAAGAGGATCTCTCCACAGCCCCAGGAGGACGGGCCGCCGGAGAACGACCAGGCCTGGTCACCCCTGCTTGGAGAGCACCAGAGACAGCAACCTCAATCATGTCCTGAACCTCTTCTCTGGACATGAGAGGTGTAGGAGCCCCCACCGGCCCCTGGTGACCCCAAGGAGTGGAGAGGGGAACCTCAACATCCTCCCCGATGAAGAGGAAGAGGAAACAATCCTATGTCTTTTAGCAGGCACCTTCGGCATGATATAAACAAGAAATGCAAGCCATAGGACCCCGACCCCCTTAAATAAAGGAGACAAGTCCTCCCCTAAAAAAAAGAACAGCAAATGACAATGCAGAAACAATTAGCCCAAACCATAAAGACTGCGGGCAGAAAGCCCGTCCTACCACCAAAAACACCGAAAATCCAAACCGGCATACCAGCTCGTCCCTGCGAGCCGAAGATCTGGAAGTTGTAGCCCCAACCGCAAAGAGCTGACCGACCTCGTCAGCCGACTCCCAGGACGCGTCTCCAAGGCAGCCACGCCCGCCTCCCGAAGATGTGACCACCAGGAACCCTCCCTGAGGGGCGCCGTGCCTCGAGCAGAGTAAAGTCGAGGACCCCCAGGCCCCGCCGTAGAGGAAGAAGAAGGTAAGTCTAGCGGGGCTAGACAAAAAAGAACAGGAGGTGGTGGGGGTGGGGGGATTTAAAGGGAAGGGAGGGTCTATGGGGAGGCAGGGAGCCTCATTGGTTTAAGGGTAGGCGAGGGAGGGACGGGAGGTAATGCCATTCATCAAATTCCTCGAGGAGTAAAGCGAAAAACGTAAGTCAACAGAATAAAAGGATACAAAAGTTCATAAACTAAGAAAAACTACTGCCAATGTTTTCACATTTTGTAAACAAGCCAAGGGAGCATCTGCTAATAATGAAGCACAGGAATCTACATTTATCTAAAGTCTCCAAGAGGAGGCACTCATTGATCAGTTCCACAAACAATCACAAGAAGCAAATCAATCTATCAGTACTATGATGGCTTCTCCAGATCACAAAATCACAAAATCATCTATCTGAAAGTATGAAACTCCCTGTACCTACATCTATGAATTTGTCACCTTGTTTGCAAATTACACTTGAGGAGCGAACCAGCTCTGGTAGTTTCCAGATTTTGAGAATATATAGTAAAGAACTAACTGCTGGGATCCATCAGAAGACACAATAACTGAGAAATGGTTTGATCATCATCGTAGCATGAATATACCAGAAGAGTTCTCACTCAGTGGTTCATCTCAGGCTCCTGAAATCAGAACACAAACACCAATGCCATAGAAAAACAAGCCTTTATCTCACTCAGGCCTCTCTAAATTCCACAAAAATGAGGCAAAAAACATAAAGGGAAGAACTAAGACTGTATTTCAACTTCAATATAAATCACGGGGCAGCAGTGACATCTTAAATAGATGTAAAATTTTGAGACTTTTAGCAACACAGGTCATCTCTTCTCCTCGAGCATTGAGGCAGTTGAATTTAAAACAGGGGACCCCATAGGAGGGCACACTGGTAACCTGGTCTTCAGCTGCAACTGCAGAACTGGTACTTTGAATGGGAAATAATTTTATTATACTTGCCTGAGGAGAAGTACCTTGTAGATGAATATGAACGACAATCAAGGGAGAAGGATGGTCATTGGGCCAAGCAGAATTTGTGGAAAACCTCCACTTTGCTAAAAAGTGCATAAGGTGCTTTTGGAGCCAACCAGACTACTCTAATAGATTCTGTAACAATCTCACTAAACACTTCACAAGGCCACTACTGTTGGTTTTCCAACTCCATAATTTCTCAATCCGCAGATTGGAACTGGCTATCATCTAACCACCAATTTAATAAAATTGTCTGACTCTGTTTTGAAAAATATTCTGAAAAACTCGCGAAATAAAAATTCTGAGCACAACAATTTCCTTTTGAACAGGACATGGAAAACAAAAACTGCTGTGACAATAAGCCCCTCCAAAAGACACCACGGTCCATGTTCATGTTCATGGAACATAGCAGGAAGTAAAAAACTCCATTCTTATCCAGAACTTGAGTTGTATTTGAGAAGTTTTGATGTGTCCTATCTCTAAAGACATGGAAAATGGAGGAAGAGCCACTGGAAGGGTAGGTGGAAATTTTGCCCGATCAGAAAAAGGCCAGGAAAAATGGGCACCCTTAGGGTGACCTTCCAAATCTACATGAAGCTGGGCAAGCCTTTCAGCTTAACTCACTTGGAGTCAAATTCACTGCACATACTCAGCTTAATAATATTCAACTGGGTATTTGGAAATAAAACTGGTCCAGTCATCATTTTTAATATCTATCTCAATCCTGGCTTCAGGCAAAAGCAGCAAAATATAAAAAACTATAGGAAATGTCTTCATGGAACTGGAAAGTGCTTATAGTGGTATCCCATGAACACTCACAGGTGATTTTAATCTCAACTTGGCAAGTCACAGCATAAGAAGTGGTAATTTATGAAGAATGGATTTGTTCTGGGGTATTCCGATTCATCTGTAAATTAGACCACGACCTCCTCCCTACTCTAGAGGCTCTCAGATAACTGGCCCTCAATGGACTCTGCCAAAGCCACATTCTCATAATTGCCACAAGACAATCTTGCAAAGCTGATTCTGACTTGAACTACACTTTTGTAACTCTCTCTTCAATAAAATCATGAGTTTCAACATAACTGCAAGATGCGAGTGCAACCATTCACCGCAGATCATCAGGGTCATGAACTCCAATGAGCTAGTTCAAGCATATAGTGTTATTGGCACAAAGGACGCAGTCTGCCATTGGCAAAGGGTCAGGTGGAACACTCTTTCCTCGGACTTTCATGAGGAGTGGAAACAGACAAGTACAACATTGGAACCTAGGGCCAGATGTAGCAAAGTTGGGAATTGCGAGTCGCAATTTCCAATGCAGAACGGTGTCTCAGACACCGTCTGCGACTCGCTATGGGGTCGCAATGACCCACCTCATCAATATTCATGAGGTGGGTCGCAAATTGCGGCCCCATAGCGAGTCTAGGCACTCGCAAACATGGAGGCCTGCTGTAGTCAGCAGACCTCCATGTTCGTGACTGCTTTTAAATAAAGCAGTTTTTTTTTTTTTTAAGTGTAGCCCGTTTTCCTTAAAGGAAAACGAGCTGCACTTAAAAAAAAATCCGAAACCTTTAGTTTCGTTTTTTTTGCAGGGCAGGTAGTGGTCCCTTGGACCACTACCTACCCTTAAAAAATATTTGTGGGTCCATTCACAAAGTGAAAGGGGTCCCATGGGGACCCCTTCCAATTTGCGAGTGGGTTACCATCCACTTGAAGTGGATGGTAACTGTGACACCATTTGCGACACCATATGCGGTCGCAAATGGTATTGCATTCCACTCGGAATCGCAAATAGGAAGGGAACACCCCTTCCTATTTGCGATTCTGAAATGCATATTGCAAGTCGGTACCGACTCGCAATATGCATTTCTGCATAGGGAAACGCGATTAGCGAGTCGCAAACAGCAATTTTTGCCGTTTGCGAGTCGCTATCCGTTTCCTGCATCTGGCCCTTAGTTCTTAAAATCTGTCAATCGGCCTCTGCAGAGATGTCGCCTACGGAAAAACAGAAAATCATTACATCTCCAACTTCAAGCAATGGCAACTGAAATGAACGCCATTAATACCCATCCTGATCCCGCACTTCAACGTAAAAAATTTGGTGAGCTAAGTAAAGCATACAAAAAGGCATTCTGGTCAGAAAAGAAGATCCAAACCGAACAGGATTGGATAGACATCGTGCAAGCTTACAAAAGTAATAATGGTAAATCTCTTTGGTCTATAACTATCCAACTGGATAGAGATCCAATTGCCACAACAGGCAATAATATCACCGAAGAAACATGGGTGAGGCATATTGAATATTTATATAAAAGCAAGGACCTAAGTTCTCTCCCATCACACAGCACCACTGTACAGCATCTTTATCCTTCCCTCTGAGTGAAATCAAAGAAGTGAAGACATGTAGAGGGAATGGTGCACCTGGCCCAAACGGGCTTCCTTCGGCTATATATAAACAAGACTGTGAATTTGGTGTGCACGTTTCCATTCCTTATTCAGTTTCTGTTTATCTGAGAAGGTAGTTCGAGAACCATGGTGTATCTCTATTTTTCAACCTATTTACAATAAAGGCCCGTATGCCTCCCCTGACAGCTGTCGTATGATTGCCCTTTTGGATGTAGACTCAAAACATTTTGCCAGCTTGCTACTGGCTGAGCTGGAAGACTGGGTGGAAAGAGAACAATTAATCACCTTCAATCAGAGCTAAATCTAGTACCACAGATAACTTAGTCGCACTCTCCATGGTTGCTGATAAATATATCAGCAACAAAAAACAGCTTTTATGTAGCTGCTTTGTGGATTTCTCTAAACGCCTTGAATCATGTCAACCATAAACTCCTATGGCGAAAGCTAGCCGGCTAGATCATCCCTGCACAATTATTAGGCGCTATCCAACTTATATACTAAAACAATTGGGAAAAGGACAAACTTGGTTCTAACAATGGCTTGCCGACTAAAATAGAAGTCAACAGAGGTTCGAAACAAGGGTGTGTTCTGGCCCAAATACTTTTCAATCTATTTATATCAGACTTAAGTGCACTTCTTGACGCAGCTACGTTACATCCACCAAGGCTGGGGCATTGTCAGGCTGCCTCATTACAGTATGCTAATGATGTAGTTCTGGTGAACTTGACTGGCATTGGACTTCAGAGGCTATTAAATAATCTCCATATTTATTGTGTTGAAAATGAAATGGTGGTGAATGTCACAAAAACTCAGATTTTGATGTTTGGAAGAAAGGTCAGGAAGAAAAGTGGCTGATTCCTGGGTGGCCTGCCGGTTTCAAGAAGCTCTTGCTATAAATATCTTGGTATCTTTGTGTCTGGCTGCAGGATCGCCTGTCTTACCGTTTGCATATAAACTCACTAAAGCCAAAGACTGGCTCCTTCATAGCAGCTTTCCAATTCTTACACCGCAAATTGCAAAGACCAACTTTGGCGCCTCTTCTTGCAGGATAAAAGCCAAACTTACTCTAACAATTAGTTTTGGCACAGCGGCTTTCCCGGGGAAGCATGGGTCCTTTCTCAATTCTACACAAAGTAAGGCATTTCACATTCTTTTTACTACCTCAAAATGCTCCCCCGGCCCATTTGTGCCTGGAATTTGGCCTGCTTAACCAAGTGTTAGTTCAACACTGCTCCTTTCTTAAGTATATGTCACTATTAAGGCTGTCTGGTCAAGTGACACTACATTCTCAGATATTGAAAGAATTTCAAATTGCTATAGCAAAAAAAAAAAAACAACTGGACGCGGGCTTTTGGTCAGGCCTTGAAGGACCTTGAGGCAAATGAACTATGGGAATCTACACTTGCGCATGATCTCTTCAAAACATCTCTAAACAAATAAATGAAGAAGACTGCCTGGAACAAGGATAAAAAAAAAAATAGCAAAAGGAGCCATGCGTGGACAGTCATTGACTCTTACAACCTCCCTCACCAGCAATCATATTTAACTGCTTTAATGAGATTCTTTTTCACAATCAAGTTGCTCCACCTGCGTTTCAGTCTGTGCCAAATTACCGACTGCCTACCAAAATGGTCAACAGAACCTCTTTGATTTAAGTGAAGGCTCAATCATCAATATACGGAAAACTTGACTCACATTGTATTAATTTACCCCACGCTTTTGACTGAACACAAGGCTTTGCTGCACAACATTTTTATCAGAACGGCATCAGAACATGCTGTCATGCATTACTCTTTGGTCAAAAGAGTGAATGCCCCAAAGTGGTTGTGGCGTCCATAAAACTTCCATAAAATGTATTAGAAAACCGGACAGGTTGACGTCAGATAAAGGCTTAGATGTGGCAATGTGAAGGAAGCACGAGCAAAAGCTCTCGACTGATGCCGTTCAATGGTTTCAATGTCAAGGTTGCACTTGATGACGCAGAAAAAGAGGGTCCTACATATATTCATGCATATCGCTTAACCAGATGTAATGCAGTGTGGTTTTAGTAAAACAAAATAGAATGTACGAGGGAAATTGTGTCCTCGGAGTAGCTCGCCAACATTGTAAACGAGCTTTATTAATCATGAAGTGTTGAAAATGTATTAATCCGTCATAATTACAAATGTATGCCATGATTTAATGTTTGAAAACTGCTTCACTTAGCTTAAATTTAGTGCAGGCTTTGGCCTAGTTGCCTGGCCTCAAATTTTAACTGCGTGGCTTTTTCTTGAACTAATGAAACATATATTCTTGCTTGAAGTTGTATTTTTTCAGCAGAGATGACTAATACACTTATCTCCAAGGTTTCGTACTAGGCCGGTTTCATCCCCTTTGATACAAGGTCAGTCTCTGCAGGTGCGGACAATGAAGGTACAGATACTAAAATAATTGGCAAGCCATGATACAAGTTGTGTTCCAAGGCTCCAAGGCTAATGTATGCACAAATAAGTTCTAGTAAAAGACAATTTTTCATTGGACAATTTGAAGCCAACCTATGAGCCCTCCAATGGAGGACCCTGCAAGATTTGGAATGTTTCTTACTTAAACCCACCAAACAAAGAGAAGCCAGCCATTTTCCTCGATGCCAGTTTGAAGCCTGATGCCAGACTCCATTTTGGACGACACCCCGATGTTCTTTTCTCTATATGAGAGAAGGAGACTTTAAGACTTCTCACCCTAGAGACTTTAACTTTGATTTGTCCCGTCTTGCCTATGCAGTAACTTTGCTCCATTCTCCTTGCCGCTGCAAGGTAGTTTGCCCCTAACTTTGCCCCTTATGAAACTTGCCCCATGCTGATCAACCGGTACCTGAAGGACGAAGACTTTTCTTGAATGCTGATTGTATTTGGTAAATATGAAAGGATAAATGTATTATGCATTGTGTTTTTCCTTTTAGGTACCAACTGCTATTTTGATAAGGTCCTAGCTAGAAGTTTTCCAAATTTTGTGTTGACTAAATTCGTTTTGCATGAAGCCCCACATGCTGATGCTAATTAGTGGTTAGTTGAGGTATACATTCAATGTTCTATGCCGAATTGAAGTCTTGTTATGCTGACCGAATGTACGCAATTAGTCAAATACAATTAGTCATATTAGTGATTTGTATTGCAATAACTGAGTGTATCATTATCCAGATTTTACGTAGACTGCGTTTCTTTCGCCGTTATGGACAGCTAGTAATGTTCATCTACATATATCAATTGGTTTTGAGACACATATATATCGTGTTGGCTTTGTTAATATAGGGAAATAAATTCACTAACTTTTAATAAACTGGTGTGGTTATTCATGACTGAAAGGTCATAGTGCGCCGTAATATCAACTGTTATTGATTTCTGATGTGCCATATTGTCCTATTAATCATGTATTGATTACCAATTGCGATAGTTATTGATTATTGATTTGAGCGACTCAGCTATTTTAGGATGAGGAGAGCCCGACTCGGTTAAAAGATCCACCGACCTCCAACGTGTCCAGGTACAGGTAATTTATAAGGGCTGGACGCGTTATCAGTAGATGGTAGCAGAGATTGATGGTTTTGCCCTTTGGGACCCCATCCGAACAATAGACAGAGTCAAGTTAGAATTTTCATTGATAAAATAAGTTGGAGGGATGATGATGCCCTAAGTCCCCAATGACATTCCCGGGATCTCGGAGCTTGCGAATGGAGGACATGAAGGTGTGAGAATGTTCTTGGCGTTTCTAATGACGGTATGAGTGAAGTTAGGGTTTTGCGCTTGCAAAGCTTATTGCCGCAGATTAATTGAGGAATTTGTGAGAGGATTTTAGGGAATTATTCTAAAGGTGTGAGAGTAGGGAAGTCGTCGAACTTCACGTGTGTGTAGCGCTTTGTGCAGAAAAAATTGTCCACGTGGTTGTTGATGTTGAGACGGGCCCTGCGAGGTCAAGAGACTCCGGAGTATGTTGAAAAGTGTATGAGACACTTGTTAATGTTGTAATCTGGTCGGTTTAATAGGTTGATCGGGCGTGGTCAACGAGTCGGTATGAATGTTGCAGAGTGAGAGAAAACTTCGACTTTGAGATTTGACAAATTCTAAAGTGCACTAGAATAGTTCATTGATCAGTTGAGAGTAAAGTTTGCGGGTCAAATTTTGCTTGCGAAAGCGGGAAACCGAGAAAGATCGAATAACTGCCGAGGCTAGTGAAAAATCCCTAAGGTTTCCGAAGCGATTGTGTTACCCTTCCTGTAGTAAACCGACAGATTTGTTTTATTATTTTGGTAAAGTGCTCGCATTATATTGCAGAAATTAGTTTGAGAGTGAAAGACGAGTGAAAGAAGACAAGCCGCGGGACTTTGTCAGCCGCAGTGTGTGAGTGTGACGTCACTAGAAGCCGCGCTGGGATAGGTCGGTTGGTGAGAAGGGTCGCGCACGGATTGGACACAGTCCGGGAAGCGCAATTGGAAGGGGAAAGGCAAGCGAAGAGTATTCCGGGAATTAAAGTCACTTATTGATTACACATATTAAGAAAAATAAGAGACGGAAAGATGAAATTTTTCAAAGCATTTAAGAGTGCAATGAGGGGAGACGCTTATATTAAAGCAAACGTAGGAGAGGAAACACCGCCTGAGGGTACACCAGCTTACATTGTCATTGAAGAAAAGGGTGTAGCGCCATGTTTATGGTTAAAACAATGGTGCAAATTAACGGAAAAACATGGGAGTGTAGCGTTCCCTATCCACGGGTCATTTAATTTGAGGGTTCTAGAAAATTTGAGATTCGCGCTATACGATATGAAAGTACCTCCAAGACCAGCACAATTTGAGGCACTAGCAATTTGGGAGCTGATAGCTAGAAACCAACAACAAAAGAATTCGAGAATAGGATAAGAAAGGTAGAGAAGACACTAGCGGATGCTAGATGGGACACCACACAAAAGGTTTGGAGATCAGATGTATTGCAGGGGATTAAATTGTTTCCAGCAATTACTGACGAAGGGGAAACGGAAGGAAGGAAAGCTACTCATAAGACAAACAGGAGTCAGTCCAGAGATAGAGAAAGCAATAGAAACTCAAAAAGGGGAGACGAGTCAGACGATGAGGAGTTCATTATACAATTTTTGATTGATCGCCCACCTCCGTATGTGGAGAATGAACAAGGTCCAAGTATCAGTACTGCCCCTCCAGAACCAACACAGGGTAATGTAACGCCCAATCTGAGAACATCTCAGAGACCGAGCAGCTCCGACATGCCTTTTTTCCCACAAATACCACAGGTTCAGAGAATTTACCCGGAGGTGCCTACATTGAAACCTGCTGATAACTATCAGCCAAAGGTTCAGGGGCACTGTTGTGATGAGCATAACATGAGAATGACTTCTGATTAAATGGCGCAGGGAGGACAAAACTATCAGAGACCAACATTGATTGAGGCGGAATCAACACAGTTCTCGATGCCCCAAAAGCAGACACAAGAGGCGCGAGTAATAGAAAGTCAGTTAGGTATGCCAGCAATGATGAACCACAATGTAGGGATTAACATGCCACAGAATTCGGGGAATAGACAGAATCCAGACGCAATATCTCTACCTATCACTGTAGGCCCACCAGTACCACTGTACATACAGGCAAATTCAGGCACAAGCGACCAAGGGTCAATGATACAGAATGGGACAGGGAGGAGATGCATAGAAAATACTCCAGAGACAACTCCGATAGCGGCAATGCCGAATGGATCTGGGTCCTTGTCGGAATTTAGCCCAATTCCAATTTGTGCTCTGTCAACCGTGGTAAGGTCACATCCACCACTATTGGTACCGTTGACCTCACAGACTGAAACCTTACAGAAACCGTCAGTGGCAGTCGATGTAACTGCTACACTGATGGGATTGAATGCACAACAGTTGACACAATGGTTCAACAGCCTGAACTCCCCACAGAGTGCATCTAGCGGGAAGGGAGAAGAATACCTAAATAAGATAAGGTTGGGTATGGAGGCAGATGAACTGGTTGAGGGAACAATGGGTTTGAACAGATTAGAATCATACACGGAGGAAGAACTAAGATACATGTGCCCTAGGATTACAAGAGAAGTGAGCAGCATACACAAGAAATTACAAGAAATTGCAGACAGACACGAGATTGATGTAGGTAAGACTAAACATCTGAGTAGAAGTTACAGATTAGATTTCGACACAAAAGACTTTGAACACATGAGGTCCGCAGGGATGAAAACTCACCTTAAGGAGATACTGCAGAGTGCACAGGTATGGAGATGTTTGGACAAGTGGGAAAATAGATGGGTTAAGAAAAAGGATAAAAAGAAAGAAAATACTCTAGAGCGAAAAGAGAAAAAACAACAGAATGACGATTTGATAACAATGTTACCAATGAGAGAGACAGCAGGGGGAAAACTTGTACATGTACCATGGCACAGGTGCGATATTCAATCCTTTACGGATGACTTTCCCAAATTGAGAGAGAAACCGATTGAATGGTATCAACAAACAGATAGATTTGTGAAACTTGCGAAATGTCTCTGGGAAGACTTGAATACTTTGTTTGAGATTGTGGTTCCGGCAGATTTGTGGGAAGATTGTAAAAGGGCTGTAGGTTGGCCGACGAGCGAACCAGAGAGAGACAGGGACACAGGTGCGCCATCACCTACGGTAATGAGCTTGTACCACAAGGTGATCGAGCACTTGAAAACCAAGGTTGCGTCGAAAAATGTGGATTGGCAAAGGATTGATAGGACTGCCCAAGAGGTTAAAGAGTCTATACACGCGTATTATGAGAGGTTGTTGAAAGCGTTTAAAAATTACAGTGGCACGGAAACGATTGAGCCGAAAGACATGCTCCATTTTGTGTTCAGGTTTGGGGAAGGGCTGAGACCCGAAATTAGCCAGATGATTAAGTCACAATTGATTTGTTGGCAGTCAAAGTCGATCGATGAAGTGTTGAATTATGCGAAATACTGCAGTGATGAGATTGAGACCAAACAGAAAAGATTGAAGGAAAAGGTGATGGTGATGCAGCTCAGAGCAGCTCAGACAGGTTTACAAGGTTTACAAGGTTTTCAACAACAGATGCCGCAGCAGCAGCAGCAGCAGGGAAATGCTATATTTCAGCCGCAGATGAGAGGCAGAGGCCGAGGAGGTTTTGTGAATAATGGTCCTGATTTGAATACTGTCATGATTCCAAATGGTATACAGGCAATGAAGAAGGTGATGCCATGTCACACGTGCGGAATTATCGGGCATTGGAAACGGGAGTGCCCAATGATGGTGCAGGAAGGTGTAGGTCAGCAAAACAATGATGTCAATGCATTTCAGACTATGAGGGGACCGAAACAGAGAGGTCCGAATCCAAATTTCCAAAACAATATAAATCAGCTGCAGGGTTTACAACCCCTGCAACCGCAACAGGTGCAAATGCCCCGTGTACAAATGTCACAATTGCAACCAATGCAACAGCAGTTTCCCATGGTACCTAATCAACAAATGCAAATACCCTTGGCACCCATGAATCAGCAGCAAGCAATGCTTCCTCAACAGGTTGCGGGTCAGGGAATGAGTCAAAATGACACAGTACACCAGTTTCCATTACACAGCGAAAATGGAATAAACGATGTATGGGAGAGTGAGAGCTCAGATGAGGAGGGAAATTGTGTGCTTGCAGCATCTTTGGAGGTTGATCAAAAGGGTCCGTATGTGGAAGGAATAGTTATGGGTCATCGCGTCTCATTCTTGGTTGACACAGGAGCTACACGCTCCACTGTTAGGAGCATTGAAGTACCAAATTTGCCACTATCAGGAAGAACAGTACAGGTAGTGGGAGTAGCAAATAGGTACCTGACGAACCCAATCACAGACCCCGTACAAGTCAGAATTGGCAATTACCGAGGGTCGCATAAATTTGTGGAATGTGACTCAAGCCCGATATCACTGTTAGGAAGAGACCTGTTGTGCAAATTGGGATGTTCAATTATGTCTTCAAATAATGGAATTAAAATTCAGACGAGTAGCGATGGGGAAGAAGAGGACAGTGTAGAAAGGGACGAAGTTGAAACTGTAGATGAAGAATATCCCCTGATTACCCTTTATCCAATGGTCACTGAGGCAGACATTCCTGCTGAGCTACAAGAAGCAGTCGGAAAGGAAGTGTGGGACATGACTGGGAAAGAGGTGGGATTGGTGAAAGGAGTGGAACCAGTGAAGGTGACTGTAAAACCCAACGTAACCTTTCCCCAGACCCCACAGTACCACATGGCACAAGATACCCTCATAAAGGTTGCCCAACTCATTGATGAGTTTGTGAAACAGGGAGTACTGAAAGAAGTGTTGAGCAGTCCATGCAACTCGCCGATAATGGGATTGATAAAACCTAGTGGAAAGGTCCGAATTGTTCAGGATTTGAGGAAAATAAACGACATAATAGTAAAATGTTGTCCTGTAGTACCGAATCCAGCTGTGATAATGTTTCAAATTCCTTGTGATGCTGAATGGTTCTCAGTTATCGACTTATCACAAGCATTCTTTTCTGTGCCCCTTCATGAGGACAGCCAGTTTCTCTTTTGTTTTAAATTCCTAGACAGAGTTTACAGTTGGTGTCGAATCCCTCAAGGGTTTTCAGAGTCACCATCAATCTTCAATCAGATTCTAAAGAAAGATTTGGAAGCACTGGAGTTGCCATTTGAGTCAACACTAGTGCAGTACATTGACGACTTATTGATTGCGTCTAAGACAGAAAGTAGCTGCACAGCTGACACCATCGCCCTCCTGAATCATTTGGGAAGAAATGGACACAAGGTGTCCCCTTCCAAATTACAATTCTGTCAAAAGAAAGTGAAATATTTGGGCCATCAAATAGAAAAAGGGTCTCGTAGAATAATGAAGGAAAGAATAACAAGTGTACTTCAAATGAGTCCTCCAAAGACGAGGAGGGAGGTGAGGAAGTTTTTGGGAATGGTGAGCTATTGTCGCCAATGGATTCCCAACTTCTCAACTCTAGCAAAACCTTTGCTGAAATTGACCCAGAAAGATGCGTTGGATGAAATTGAGCTGAAAGGAGATGAGATGGATGCTTTTATTGAATTAAAGGAATGCATGTGCAGGGCCCCAGCTTTAGGTATGCCTGACTACACAAAGCCTTTCACATTGTTTTGTCATGAACGTGATGCATGTTCCTTGTCTGTCTTGACCCAAGCCCATGGTGGCGTGAACAGACCAGTAGCATATTTTTCAGCTACTTTGGATCCGGTCGCAGCAGCACTGCCAGGGTGCTTGCGTGCCGTAGCAGCAGTTGGTATCAGTCTCACTCAGAGTGAAGGTATAGTGATGGGACACCCTTTAACAGTCATGGTCCCTCACTCAGTCGAGATACTTTTGACACGTTCCCGGACACAGCACATGACTGGTGCTAGACTCACAAGGTATGAGACAATAATCCTGGGATCACCTAATGTGCAGCTGAAACGGTGCACTACGTTGAATCCAGCAACCTTGTTCCCCACTGAAAATGCCGAAATTGAGAACGCTGAAGACATCGAGCACGACTGTCTTCAGATGACTGAATTTTGCACCAAGCCAAGACCTGATATCAAAGACACCCGATTGGAAGAAAACGATCAAATAATTTTTGTTGATGGTTCATGTTTAAGAGATGCATTGGGAATATTAAAAGCAGGATATGCTGTATGTACTGTAACAGGTGTCCTGGAAGCATCTTGGCTTCAAGGAGTCTACTCTGCACAAGTAGCAGACTTGGTAGCCCTTACTAGAGCTTGCCAACTCTCTGCATTGATGAAGGTTACCATTTACACTGACAGCCAGTACGGATTCGGAATAGTGCATGATTTCGGACAATTGTGGTCACAGAGAGGCTTCATGACCTCTTCAGGATCACCGGTGAAAAATGGTGAAAGAATAAGAGAATTGTTACATGCCATTCAATTGCCAGGGGAAGTAGCAGTGGTAAAATGCAGTGCACACTCGAAGGGACAAGACTATGTTTCCCTGGGAAATGGATATGCGGATCAAGTCGCAAGGTTTTGCGCATTGAACTGTATATTGCTCAGGGATGAATGGAACCTGATAAGTGAACCAGAACTTGAACAAAGCGAAATATTTGCTCTAAAAGTTATAGATACAATGGACAAATTGAAATCCTTACAGAATGATGTCAGTGAGGATGAGAAACTCTCATGGACCAAATCACAATGTGTAAAGAGACTAGATGATTTATGGGTCTCAAGTGAGGGGAAGTTTGTTCTTCCAAACAGCCTTTTGACCCAAATAGCAAGATTTTACCATGGACAGGCTCATCTTGGGAGGGATGCCATGATTAGATTGTTTAAAACTGATTGGTTTAACCCCAAATTCCGTCAAGTTGCTGAAACAGTTTGCCACCGTTGCGTCATTTGCCAGCAGATGAACGCAGGGAAGGGAACCGTAGTAAATTTGAGCCACATTGGAAGGGCAGGGGGTCCATTCAGCAGGATGCAAATGGATTTCATTGAGATGCCTATGCATGGAGGATTGAAGTATGTATTGGTGGTTGTGTATATTTTTAGTCACTGGATTGAAGCATACCCCACACGCAGAAATGACAGTCTCACAGTTGCAAAACTACTCCTGAGAGAGTTGATACCACGTTTCGGATTCCTGATCTCTTTAGAATCAGATAGGGGAAGTCACTTCAATAACGAAGTAATAAAATTGCTTTGTGCAGCACTGAACATTGAGCAAAAGCTGCATTGTAGCTACCGCTCTGAAGCATCAGGTCTGGTGGAGCAAATGAACGGCACATTGAAATCAAGAATGGCAAAAATATGCGCATCAACAAATTTGAAATGGCCTGACGCGTTGCCTTTGGTGTTAATGTCAATGAGAAACACCCCTGACAGAAAGACTGGACTGTCCCCACATGAGATTCTCATGGGCAGAGCTATGAGACTTCCAGCAGTTCCTGCAAATGCGCTTTTCAATATTACAGATGATATGGTGTTAGACTACTGCAAAGGTCTAGCTGATGTGGTTCGCTCTTTCTCTCACCAGGTGGAGGCAACCACCTTGCCACCGATCCAAGGTCCAGGACACGCCCTGAAAGCAGGTGACTGGGTCGTGATAAAGAAACACGTGAGGAAATCGTGTTTGGAACCCCGTTGGAAAGGACCTTTTCAAGTGATTCTGACGACTACCACCGTTGTGAAGTGTGCGGGAGTTCCCAACTGGATTCACGCCAGTCACACAAAGAGGGTACTGTGTCCCACAGATGAGGAAGTAGAAGCGCTGAAATTACCAGTACCTGATAGCAAAGTAACAGGCACTGAGACAGAGCGAAAAAGAACTAGAAGCGAACAGGCAGAGATAGAGGAGGGAGAAATATTTTCCGAAGACGAGGCAACTGATTCACTTGGGGAAGACCAAGGAGGAGCCTCAGAAAGCGACGAAGCAGCTGAAGGAAACAAAGAACTTGACGCGGCTGAGGGTGACAAAGAGCCTGAAGCAGCTGAAAGTGACAAAGAGCCTGAAGAAAGTAACGGCGACAAAGGGCTCGAAACGGGTGAAGAAACAGGAGAGCCTGGTCAGAGGAGGGCTTTCCCAGAAGTAGACAATACGGAAAAGGAGCAGGAAACCCTGATCGACTTCCCAGAGGGAGAAGGTGAAACAACACAGGGTGGAACGATTCAAACTCCCTCGGAAGAGGTTGCCGGTCCATCAAGTGGACCCAGTGCAAAAAGAAGACAAAGCATAACACCAGTAAAAATAAGGATAAGAGAAATATCAAACAACAGTGAAGGGCCAAAGGTGAAAGAGAAAAGAAAGGAAGTGTCTGTCGTAGTACCGGCACCAAGTGAAGAAAAGGACTTGGCCAAAGAGGAAAGTACCAGCGAGAAAGAATCAAAGAGAGATGCAAAATTGAAAAGAAAAAGGATACCGAGCAGGAGGTATTCCGGTCCGGAATGGGCATATGTAGCCAATAACGATTGGTCAGACGAATTCGTATCCCTCAGTCTCGAAAACGAAGAGGCAGAACTTCATTTTGGAAACAAGAGCCTCATGGACTCTGTTGATTGAAATATTGACAATCTGATCGACTTTCAACCGGCTAAGACATTGCTAACTTGATTGACTTTGAAACCGATCTTGAGACAACGCTGCTAACCGATAAGAGACAAAAGCTGCTAAAGAAAACTGTGTGAACATTGAACTCGTTCAGCTTTGAAAATACCTGCAAAACCGCTTTGATAGAGTGCCTTGAACTTTCTGATTCTATACAGATCATGACTAGTTTTACTACACAGGGGCGTAAAATGAAGTATTGTAAATACATGTGTATAGGCTTAATAACCGCATGCGTACTAATAATTGTAGCAATAGTTCTTGGAATGAATGGTAAAAGTGAGAGTGAGACGAATGATGCTTCTACTTCTAAACCTATTATCGTTATTGAACTAACAGCTCTGAAAAGACTCGAAGAAGACGAGAGGCACTTGCATGATAAAAAGGAACTTTCATCTAACGTTTTCTATCGCTTGCTGAGTGAGTATGTTGAGACCATGGATGCGAAAGATTGTTATGTGTGTACACAAATACCTACCTCAGTGGTGGAAGGGGTAACATATCACAGTATGCCTCTTACCTATGGAATTACATGTAGTATTATAGCATCTAGATTTTATGGTCAAAAGGATATTCATTATTTTTACACTAATTACGACGTTACGTTTGCATATGTCCCCATAATAGGACATCTAAGTAAGGTAGCTAGAGATTGGTCTGCCAAATTAATGAGGGAATTTTTCGAACCAATGTCCCCTTTTCACACAGCTCACGCACATAGGGAGAACCTTACATGCTTGCTTTCACCAGTAGAAATAGAATTTTTAGACCGCACTGATGACAGAAAGAACGAAATGAAGGAGAAATTAGAGAGGGAACTACATGAAAGAACATCTGTAGAAAATGATGCTTTTGCTGCAATAAAGACACAAGGGAAAATAGCTTTAGATACATTGCATGTGGGAAGATTTTGTATACATAGATTCCCATCATATTATGACACAGTTTTCGTGGGAACGAGTGAATGTAAACACACGTACGCATTTCAACAAAAATGGACATTCATGCTGAATGGACAAGACTCAGTTATTCCTGGAGTATATTATATTTGTGGACTCAACGCCTATTATCGTCTTCCTAAAGGATGGTACGGGAGGTGTTATTTGGGAATAGTGTTCCCAAAAGTTTACCAACTAGACGACTTAAAGAAATTTCCAAGGCTGTCTGAATCACATCGTATTCAGAAAAGGGAGACAGCTTCTGGTGTGGTAGGAGATATATTTAGAGCATTGATTCCTTCAGTGGGAGTCGTATTGAATTCAATCAAAATACGAAAGTTGTCTACTATTGTGGATAACATGTTGACAACATTTTCAGGAGCTATAATCCTGATGGATGCTGAACTTGCTGCAGAAAGAGCTATGACTCTTTAAAATCGGCTTGCCTTAGACATTCTTTTAGCAAAGGATGGCGGCGTTTGCAAAATGCTTGGTACGCGTCACTGCTGTACCTATATACCAGACAGTAGTGGAAAAATTAGGACAATGCTTACAAACTTAACAAGAGAAAGCGTAGATTTAAAGGAATTGAAAGAGCCCGGAGTTTGGGAGAAGGTTGGAAAGGGATTTGCTTCTGTGGGAAATTGGCTCAGCAACGTTTGGAACGGATTATTATTAAAGATAGTAAAGGGAATATTAATAGTATTAATTTGTATATTAGGTCCCTGGGGAATATGGAAAACTATTAAAATGATAAACGCAAGGAACAAAAGGAAGAAGGAAGAAGAAATAGAGAACAAAATGGTGGAAATATATAGGGAAAAATCAAAAGGGACTAAAAGAAAAAGGGAATTGACTGAAGTGCCAAATTATTATACAGAATTTTAATGGAATAAAATTTGTGGGGAGATTTGATGTGATGACATAATTAGTCATCAGAGGAGGGATTGATGACGCAGAAAAAGAGGGTCCTACATATATTCATGCATATCGCTTAACCAGATGTAATGCAGTGTGGTTTTAGTAAAACAAAATAGAATGTACGAGGGAAATTGTGTCCTCGGAGTAGCTCGCCAACATTGTAAACAAGCTTTATTAATCATGAAGTGTTGAAAATGTATTAATCCGTCATAATTACAAATGTATGCCATGATTTAATGTTTGAAAACTGCTTCACTTAGCTTAAATTTAGTGCAGGCTTTGGCCTAGTTGCCTGGCCTCAAATTTTAACTGCGTGGCTTTTTCTTGAACTAATGAAACATATATTCTTGCTTGAAGTTGTATTTTTTCAGCAGAGATGACTAATACACTTATCTCCAAGGTTTCGTACTAGGCCGGTTTCATCCCCTTTGATACAAGGTCAGTCTCTGCAGGTGCGGACAATGAAGGTACAGATACTAAAATAATTGGCAAGCCATGATACAAGTTGTGTTCCAAGGCTCCAAGGCTAATGTATGCACAAATAAGTTCTAGTAAAAGACAATTTTTCATTGGACAATTTGAAGCCAACCTATGAGCCCTCCAATGGAGGACCCTGCAAGATTTGGAATGTTTCTTACTTAAACCCACCGAACAAAGAGAAGCCAGCCATTTTCCTCGATGCCAGTTTGAAGCCTGATGCCAGACTCCATTTTGGACGACACCCCGATGTTCTTTTCTCTATATGAGAGAAGGAGACTTTAAGACTTCTCACCCTAGAGACTTTAACTTTGATTTGTCCCGTCTTGCCTATGCAGTAACTTTGCCCCATTCTCCTTGCCGCTGCAAGGTAGTTTGCCCCTAACTTTGCCCCTTATGAAACTTGCCCCATGCTGATCAACCGGTACCTGAAGGACGAAGACTTTTCTTGAATGCTGATTGTATTTGGTAAATATGAAAGGATAAATGTATTATGCATTGTGTTTTTCCTTTTAGGTACCAACTGCTATTTTGATAAGGTCCTAGCTAGAAGTTTTCCAAATTTTGTGTTGACTAAATTCGTTTTGCATGAAGCCCCATATGCTGATGCTAATTAGTGGTTAGTTGAGGTATACATTCAATGTTCTATGCCGAATTGAAGTCTTGTTATGCTGACCGAATGTACGCAATTAGTCAAATACAATTAGTCATATTAGTGATTTGTATTGCAATAACTGAGTGTATCATTATCCAGATTTTACGTAGACTGCGTTTCTTTCGCCGTTATGGACAGCTAGTAATGTTCATCTACATATATCAATTGGTTTTGAGACACATATATATCGTGTTGGCTTTGTTAATATAGGGAAATAAATTCACTAACTTTTAATAAACTGGTGTGGTTATTCATGACTGAAAGGTCATAGTGCGCCGTAATATCAACTGTTATTGATTTCTGATGTGCCATATTGTCCTATTAATCATGTATTGATTACCAATTGCGATAGTTATTGATTATTGATTTGAGCGACTCAGCTATTTTAGGATGAGGAGAGCCCGACTCGGTTAAAAGATCCACCGACCTCCAACGTGTCCAGGTACAGGTAATTTATAAGGGCTGGACGCGTTATCAGTAGATGGTAGCAGAGATTGATGGTTTTGCCCTTTGGGACCCCATCCGAACAATAGACAGAGTCAAGTTAGAATTTTCATTGATAAAATAAGTTGGAGGGATGATGATGCCCTAAGTCCCCAATGACTTTCCCGGGATCTCGGAGCTTGCGAATGGAGGACATGAAGGTGTGAGAATGTTCTCGGCGTTTCTAATGACGGTATGAGTGAAGTTAGGGTTTTGCGCTTGCATAGCTTATTGCCGCAGATTAATTGAGGAATTTGTGAGAGGATTTTAGGGAATTATTCTAAAGGTGTGAGAGTAGGGAAGTCGTCGAACTTCACGTGTGTGTAGCGCTTTGTGCAGAAAAAATTGTCCACGTGGTTGTTGATGTTGAGACGGGCCCTGCGAGGTCAAGAGACTCCAGAGTATGTTGAAAAGTGTATGAGACACTTGTTAATGTTGTAATCTGGTCGGTTTAATAGGTTGATCGGGCGTGGTCAACGAGTCGGTATGAATGTTGCAGAGTGAGAGAAAACTTCGACTTTGAGATTTGACAAATTCTAAAGTGCACTAGAATAGTTCATTGATCAGTTGAGAGTAAAGTTTGCGGGTCAAATTTTGCTTGCGAAAGCGGGAAACCGAGAAAGATCGAATAACTGCCGAGGCTAGTGAAAAATCCCTAAGGTTTCCGAAGCGATTGTGTTACCCTTCCTGTAGTAAACCGACAGATTTGTTTTATTATTTTGGTAAAGTGCTAGCATTATATTGCAGAAATTAGTTTGAGAGTGAAAGACGAGTGAAAGAAGACAAGCCGCGGGACTTTGTCAGCCGCAGTGTGTGAGTGTGACGTCACTAGGAGCCGCGCTGGGATAGGTCGGTTGGTGAGAAGGGTCGCGCACGGATTGGACACAGTCCGGGAAGCGCAATTGGAAGGGGAAAGGCAAGCGAAGAGTATTCCGGGAATTAAAGTCACTTATTGATTACACATATTAAGAAAAATAAGGGACGGAAAGATGAAATTTTTCAAAGCATTTAAGAGTGCAATGAGGGGAGACGCTTATATTAAAGCAAACGTAGGAGAGGAAACACCGCCTGAGGGTACACCAGCTTACATTGTCATTGAAGAAAAGGGTGTAGCGCCATGTTTATGGTTAAAACAATGGTGCAAATTAACGGAAAAACATGGGAGTGTAGCGTTCCCTATCCACGGGTCATTTAATTTGAGGGTTCTAGAAAATTTGAGATTCGCGCTATACGATATGAAAGTACCTCCAAGACCAGCACAATTTGAGGCACTAGCAATTTGGGAGCTGATAGCTAGAAACCAACAACAAAAGAAGTTCGAGAATAGGATAAGAAAGGTAGAGAAGACACTAGCGGATGCTAGATGGGACACCACACAAAAGGTTTGGAGATCAGATGTATTGCAGGGGATTAAATTGTTTCCAGCAATTACTGACGAAGGGGAAACAGAAGGAAGGAAAGCTACTCATAAGACAAACAGGAGTCAGTCCAGAGATAGAGAAAGCAATAGAAACTCAAAAAGGGGAGACGAGTCAGACGATGAGGAGTTCATTATACAATTTTTGAATGATCGCCCACCTCGGTATGTGGAGAATGAACAAGGTCCAAGTATCAGTACTGCCCCTCCAGAACCAACACAGGGTAATGTAACGCCCAATCTGAGAACATCTCAGAGACCGAGCAGCTCCGACATGCCTTTTTTCCCACAAATACCACAGGTTCAGAGAATTTACCCCGAGGTGCCTACATTGAAACCTGCTGATAACTATCAGCCAAAGGTTCAGGGGCACTGTTGTGATGAGCATAACATGAGAATGACTACTGATTAAATGGCGCAGGGAGGACAAAACTATCAGAGACCAACATTGATTGAGGCGGAATCAACACAGTTCTCGATGCCCCAAAAGCAGACACAAGAGGCGGGAGTAATAGAAAGTCGGTTAGGTATGCCAGCAATGATGAACCACAATGTAGGGATTAACATGCCACAGAATTCGGGGAATAGACAGAATCCAGACGCAATATCTCTACCTGTCACTGTAGGTCCACCAGTACCACTGTACATACAGGCAAATTCAGGCACAAGCGACCAAGGGTCAATGATACAGAATGGGACAGGGAGGAGATGCATAGAAAATACTCCAGAGACAACTCCGATAGCGGCAATGCCGAATGGATCTGGGTCCTTGTCGGAATTTAGCCCAATTCCAATTTGTGCTCCGTCAACCGTGGTAAGGTCACATCCACCACTATTGGTACCGTTGACCTCACAGACTGAAACCTTACAGAAACCGTCAGTGGCAGTCGATGTAACTGCTACACTGATGGGATTGAATGCACAACAGTTGACACAATGGTTCAACAGCCTGAACTCCCCACAGAGTGCATCTAGCGGGAAGGGAGAAGAATACCTAAATAAGATAAGGTTGGGTATGGAGGCAGATGAACTGGTTGAGGGAACAATGGGTTTGAACAGATTAGAATCATACACGGAGGAAGAACTAAGATACATGTGCCCTAGGATTACAAGAGAAGTGAGCAGCATACACAAGAAATTACAAGAAATTGCAGACAGACACGAGATTGATGTAGGTAAGACTAAACATCTGAGTAGAAGTTACAGATTAGATTTCGACACAAAAGACTTTGAACACATGAGGTCCGCAGGGATGAAAACTCACCTTAAGGAGATACTGCAGAGTGCACAGGTATGGAGATGTTTGGACAAGTGGGAAAATAGATGGGTTAAGAAAAAGGATAAAAAGAAAGAAAATACTCTAGAGCGAAAAGAGAAAAAACAACAGAATGACGATTTGATAACAATGTTACCAATGAGAGAGACAGCAGGGGGAAAACTTGTACATGTACCATGGCACAGGTGCGATATTCAATCCTTTACGGATGACTTTCCCAAATTGAGAGAGAAACCGATTGAATGGTATCAACAAACAGATAGATTTGTGAAACTTGCGAAATGTCTCTGGGAAGACTTGAATACTTTGTTTGAGATTGTGGTTCCGGCAGATTTGTGGGAAGATTGTAAAAGGGCTGTAGGTTGGCCGACGAGCGAACCAGAGAGAGACAGGGACACAGGTGCGCCATCACCTACGGTAATGAGCTTGTACCACAAGGTGATCGAGCACTTGAAAACCAAGGTTGCGTCGAAAAATGTGGATTGGCAAAGGATTGATAGGACTGCCCAAGAGGTTAAAGAGTCTATACACGCGTATTATGAGAGGTTGTTGAAAGCGTTTAAAAATTACAGTGGCACGGAAACGATTGAGCCGAAAGACATGCTCCATTTTGTGTTCAGGTTTGGGGAAGGGCTGAGACCCGAAATTAGCCAGATGATTAAGTCACAATTGATTTGTTGGCAGTCAAAGTCGATCGATGAAGTGTTGAATTATGCGAAATACTGCAGTGATGAGATTGAGACCAAACAGAAAAGATTGAAGGAAAAGGTGATGGTGATGCAGCTCAGAGCAGCTCAGACAGGTTTACAAGGTTTACAAGGTTTTCAACAACAGATGCCGCAGCAGCAGCAGCAGGGAAATGCTATATTTCAGCCGCAGATGAGAGGCAGAGGCCGAGGAGGTTTTGTGAATAATGGTCCTGATTTGAATACTGTCATGATTCCAAATGGTATACAGGCAATGAAGAAGGTGATGCCATGTCACACGTGCGGAATTATCGGGCATTGGAAACGGGAGTGCCCAATGATGGTGCAGGAAGGTGTAGGTCAGCAAAACAATGATGTCAATGCATTTCAGACTATGAGGGGACCGAAACAGAGAGGTCCGAATCCAAATTTCCAAAACAATATAAATCAGCTGCAGGGTTTACAACCCCTGCAACCGCAACAGGTGCAAATGCCCCGTGTACAAATGACACAATTGCAACCAATGCAACAGCAGTTTCCCATGGTACCTAATCAACAAATGCAAATACCCTTGGCACCCATGAATCAGCAGCAAGCAATGCTTCCTCAACAGGTTGCAGGTCAGGGAATGAGTCAAAATGACACAGTACACCAGTTTCCATTACACAGCGAAAATGGAATAAACGATGTATGGGAGAGTGAGAGCTCAGATGAGGAGGGAAATTGTGTGCTTGCAGCATCTTTGGAGGTTGATCAAAAGGGTCCGTATGTGGAAGGAATAGTTATGGGTCATCGCGTCTCATTCTTGGTTGACACAGGAGCTACACGCTCCACTGTTAGGAGCATTGAAGTACCAAATTTGCCACTATCAGGAAGAACAGTACAGGTAGTGGGAGTAGCAAATAGGTACCTGACGAACCCAATCACAGACCCCGTACAAGTCAGAATTGGCAATTACCGAGGGTCGCATAAATTTGTGGAATGTGACTCAAGCCCGATATCACTGTTAGGAAGAGACCTGTTGTGCAAATTGGGATGTTCAATTATGTCTTCAAATAATGGAATTAAAATTCAGACGAGTAGCGATGGGGAAGAAGAGGACAGTGTAGAAAGGGACGAAGTGGAAACTGTAGATGAAGAATATCCCCTGATTACCCTTTATCCAATGGTCACTGAGGCAGACATTCCTGCTGAGCTACAAGAAGCAGTCGGAAAGGAAGTGTGGGACATGACTGGGAAAGAGGTGGGATTGGTGAAAGGAGTGGAACCAGTGAAGGTGACTGTAAAACCCAACGTAACCTTTCCCCAGACCCCACAGTACCACATGGCACAAGATACCCTCATAAAGGTTGCCCAACTCATTGATGAGTTTGTGAAACAGGGAGTACTGAAAGAAGTGTTGAGCAGTCCATGCAACTCGCCGATAATGGGATTGATAAAACCTAGTGGAAAGGTCCGAATTGTTCAGGATTTGAGGAAAATAAACGACATAATAGTAAAATGTTGTCCTGTAGTACCGAATCCAGCTGTGATAATGTTTCAAATTCCTTGTGATGCTGAATGGTTCTCAGTTATCGACTTATCACAAGCATTCTTTTCTGTGCCCCTTCATGAGGACAGCCAGTTTCTCTTTTGTTTTAAATTCCTAGACAGAGTTTACAGTTGGTGTCGAATCCCTCAAGGGTTTTCAGAGTCACCATCAATCTTCAATCAGATTCTAAAGAAAGATTTGGAAGCACTGGAGTTGCCATTTGAGTCAACACTAGTGCAGTACATTGACGACTTATTGATTGCGTCTAAGACAGAAAGTAGCTGCACAGCTGACACCATCGCCCTCCTGAATCATTTGGGAAGAAATGGACACAAGGTGTCCCCTTCCAAATTACAATTCTGTCAAAAGAAAGTGAAATATTTGGGCCATCAAATAGAAAAAGGGTCTCGTAGAATAATGAAGGAAAGAATAACAAGTGTACTTCAAATGAGTCCTCCAAAGACGAGGAGGGAGGTGAGGAAGTTTTTGGGAATGGTGAGCTATTGTCGCCAATGGATTCCCAACTTCTCAACTCTAGCAAAACCTTTGCTGAAATTGACCCAGAAAGATGCGTTGGATGAAATTGAGCTGAAAGGAGATGAGATGGATGCTTTTATTGAATTAAAGGAATGCATGTGCAGGGCCCCAGCATTAGGTATGCCTGACTACACAAAGCCTTTCACATTGTTTTGTCATGAACGTGATGCATGTTCCTTGTCTGTCTTGACCCAAGCCCATGGTGGCGTGAACAGACCAGTAGCATATTTTTCAGCTACTTTGGATCCGGTCGCAGCAGCACTGCCAGGGTGCTTGCGTGCCGTAGCAGCAGTTGGTATCAGTCTCACTCAGAGTGAAGGTATAGTGATGGGACACCCTTTAACAGTCATGGTCCCTCACTCAGTCGAGATACTTTTGACACGTTCCCGGACACAGCACATGACTGGTGCTAGACTCACAAGGTATGAGACAATAATCCTGGGATCACCTAATGTGCAGCTGGAAAGGTGCACTACGTTGAATCCAGCAACCTTGTTCCCCACTGAAAATGCCGAAATTGAGAACGCTGAAGACATCGAGCACGACTGTCTTCAGATGACTGAATTTTGCACCAAGCCAAGACCTGATATCAAAGACACCCGATTGGAAGAAAACGATCAAATAATTTTTGTTGATGGTTCATGTTTAAGAAATGCATTGGGAATATTAAAAGCAGGATATGCTGTATGTACTGTAACAGGTGTCCTGGAAGCATCTTGGCTTCAAGGAGTCTACTCTGCACAAGTAGCAGAATTGGTAGCCCTTACTAGAGCTTGCCAACTCTCTGCATTGATGAAGGTTACCATTTACACTGACAGCCAGTACGGATTCGGAATAGTGCATGATTTCGGACAATTGTGGTCACAGAGAGGCTTCATGACCTCTTCAGGATCACCGGTGAAAAATGGTGAAAGAATAAGAGAATTGTTACATGCCATTCAATTGCCAGGGGAAGTAGCAGTGGTAAAATGCAGTGCACACTTGAAGGGACAAGACTATGTTTCCCTGGGAAATGGATATGCGGATCAAGTCGCAAGGTTTTGCGCATTGAACTGTATATTGCTCAGGGATGAATGGAACCTGATAAGTGAACCAGAACTTGAACAAAGCGAAATATTTGCTCTAAAAGTTATAGATACAATGGACAAATTGAAATCCTTACAGAATGATGTCAGTGAGGATGAGAAACTCTCATGGACCAAATCACAATGTGTAAAGAGACTAGATGATTTATGGGTCTCAAGTGAGGGGAAGTTTGTTCTTCCAAACAGCCTTTTGACCCAAATAGCAAGATTTTACCATGGACAGGCTCATCTTGGGAGGGATGCCATGATTAGATTGTTTAAAACTGATTGGTTTAACCCCAAATTCCGTCAAGTTGCTGAAACAGTTTGCCACCGTTGCGTCATTTGCCAGCAGATGAACGCAGGGAAGGGAACCGTAGTAAATTTGAGCCACATTGGAAGGGGAGGGGGTCCATTCAGCAGGATGCAAATGGATTTCATTGAGATGCCTGTGCATGGAGGATTGAAGTATGTATTGGTGGTTGTGTATATTTTTAGTCACTGGATTGAAGCATACCCCACACGCAGAAATGACAGTCTCACAGTTGCAAAACTACTCCTGAGAGAGTTGATACCACGTTTCGGATTCCTGATCTCTTTAGAATCAGATAGGGGAAGTCACTTCAATAACGAAGTAATAAAATTGCTTTGTGCAGCACTGAACATTGAGCAAAAGCTGCATTGTAGCTACCGCTCTGAAGCATCAGGTCTGGTGGAGCAAATGAACGGCACATTGAAATCAAGAATGGCAAAAATATGCGCATCAACAAATTTGAAATGGCCTGACGCGTTGCCTTTGGTGTTAATGTCAATGAGAAACACCCCTGACAGAAAGACTGGACTGTCCCCACATGAGATTCTCATGGGCAGAGCTATGAGACTTCCAGCAGTTCCTGCAAATGCGCTTTTCAATATTACAGATGATATGGTGTTAGACTACTGCAAAGGTCTAGCTGATGTGGTTCGCTCTTTCTCTCACCAGGTGGAGGCAACCACCTTGCCACCGATCCAAGGTCCAGGACACGCCCTGAAAGCAGGTGACTGGGTCGTGATAAAGAAACACGTGAGGAAATCGTGTTTGGAACCCCGTTGGAAAGGACCTTTTCAAGTGATTCTGACGACTACCACCGTTGTGAAGTGTGCGGGAGTTCCCAACTGGATTCACGCCAGTCACACAAAGAGGGTACTGTGTCCCACAGATGAGGAAGTAGAAGCGCTGAAATTACCAGTACCTGATAGCAAAGTAACAGGCACTGAGACAGAGCGAAAAAGAACTAGAAGCGAACAGGCAGAGATAGAGGAGGGAGAAATATTTTCCGAAGACGAGGCAACTGATTCACTTGGGGAAGACCAAGGAGGAGCCTCAGAAAGCGACGAAGCAGCTGAAGGAAACAAAGAACTTGACGCGGCTGAGGGTGACAAAGAGCCTGAAGCAGCTGAAAGTGACAAAGAGCCTGAAGAAAGTAACGGCGACAAAGGGCTCGAAACGGGTGAAGAAACAGGAGAGCCTGGTCAGAGGAGGGCTTTCCCAGAAGTAGACAATACGGAAAAGGAGCAGGAAACCCTGATCGACTTCCCAGAGGGAGAAGGTGAAACAACACAGGGTGGAACGATTCAAACTCCCTCGGAAGAGGTTGCCGGTCCATCAAGTGGACCCAGTGCAAAAAGAAGACAAAGCATAACACCAGTAAAAATAAGGATAAGAGAAATATCAAACAACAGTGAAGGGCCAAAGGTGAAAGAGAAAAGAAAGGAAGTGTCTGTCGTAGTACCGGCACCAAGTGAAGAAAAGGACTTGGCCAAAGAGGAAAGTACCAGCGAGAAAGAATCAAAGAGAGATGCAAAATTGAAAAGAAAAAGGATACCGAGCAGGAGGTATTCCGGTCCGGAATGGGCATATGTAGCCAATAACGATTGGTCAGACGAATTCGTATCCCTCAGTCTCGAAAACGAAGAGGCAGAACTTCATTTTGGAAACAAGAGCCTCATGGACTCTGTTGATTGAAATATTGACAATCTGATCGACTTTCAACCGGCTAAGACATTGCTAACTTGATTGACTTTGAACCCGATCTTGAGACAACGCTGCTAACCGATAAGAGACAAAAGCTGCTAAAGAAAACTGTGTGAACATTGAACTCGTTCAGCTTTGAAAATACCTGCAAAACCGCTTTGATAGAGTGCCTTCAACTTTCTGATTCTATACAGATCATGACTAGTTTTACTACACAGGGGCGTAAAATGAAGTATTGTAAATACATGTGTATAGGCTTAATAACCGCATGCGTACTAATAATTGTAGCAATAGTTCTTGGAATGAATGGTAAAAGTGAG
Source organism: Pleurodeles waltl (assembly GCF_031143425.1). Lineage (NCBI taxonomy): Eukaryota > Metazoa > Chordata > Amphibia > Caudata > Salamandridae > Pleurodeles > Pleurodeles waltl. The sequence continues at coordinate 488,056,870 of NC_090445.1, read as the reverse complement.
AGTGAGACGAATGATGCTTCTACTTCTAAACCTATTATCGTTATTGAACTAACAGCTCTGAAAAGACTCGAAGAAGACGAGAGGCACTTGCATGATAAAAAGGAACTTTCATCTAACGTTTTCTATCGCTTGCTGAGTGAGTATGTTGAGACCATGGATGCGAAAGATTGTTATGTGTGTACACAAATACCTACCTCAGTGGTGGAAGGGGTAACATATCACAGTATGCCTCTTACCTATGGAATTACATGTAGTATTATAGCATCTAGATTTTATGGTCAAAAGGATATTCATTATTTTTACACTAATTACGACGTTACGTTTGCATATGTCCCCATAATAGGACATCTAAGTAAGGTAGCTAGAGATTGGTCTGCCAAATTAATGAGGGAATTTTTCGAACCAATGTCCCCTTTTCACACAGCTCACGCACATAGGGAGAACCTTACATGCTTGCTTTCACCAGTAGAAATAGAATTTTTAGACCGCACTGATGACAGAAAGAACGAAATGAAGGAGAAATTAGAGAGGGAACTACATGAAAGAACATCTGTAGAAAATGATGCTTTTGCTGCAATAAAGACACAAGGGAAAATAGCTTTAGATACATTGCATGTGGGAAGATTTTGTATACATAGATTCCCATCATATTATGACACAGTTTTCGTGGGAACGAGTGAATGTAAACACACGTACGCATTTCAACAAAAATGGACATTCATGCTGAATGGACAAGACCCAGTTATTCCTGGAGTATATTATATTTGTGGACTCAACGCCTATTATCGTCTTCCTAAAGGATGGTACGGGAGGTGTTATTTGGGAATAGTGTTCCCAAAAGTTTACCAACTAGACGACTTAAAGAAATTTCCAAGGCTGTCTGAATCACATCGTATTCAGAAAAGGGAGACAGCTTCTGGTGTGGTAGGAGATATATTTAGAGCATTGATTCCTTCAGTGGGAGTCGTATTGAATTCAATCAAAATACGAAAGTTGTCTACTATTGTGGATAACATGTTGACAAAATTTTCAGGAGCTATAATCCTGATGGATGCTGAACTTGCTGCAGAAAGAGCTATGACTCTTCAAAATCGGCTTGCCTTAGACATTCTTTTAGCAAAGGATGGCGGCGTTTGCAAAATGCTTGGTACGCGTCACTGCTGTACCTATATACCAGACAGTAGTGGAAAAATTAGGACAATGCTTACAAACTTAACAAGAGAAAGCGTAGATTTAAAGGAATTGAAAGAGCCCGGAGTTTGGGAGAAGGTTGGAAAGGGATTTGCTTCTGTGGGAAATTGGCTCAGCAACGTTTGGAACGGATTATTATTAAAGATAGTAAAGGGAATATTAATAGTATTAATTTGTATATTAGGTCCCTGGGGAATATGGAAAACTATTAAAATGATAAACGCAAGGAACAAAAGGAAGAAGGAAGAAGAAATAGAGAACAAAATGGTGGAAATATATAGGGAAAAATCAAAAGGGACTAAAAGAAAAAGGGAATTGACTGAAGTGCCAAATTATTATACAGAATTTTAATGGAATAAAATTTGTGGGGAGATTTGATGTGATGACATAATTAGTCATCAGAGGAGGGATTGATGACGCAGAAAAAGAGGGTCCTACATATATTCATGCATATCGCTTAACCAGATGTAATGCAGTGTGGTTTTAGTAAAACAAAATAGAATGTACGAGGGAAATTGTGTCCTCGGAGTAGCTCGCCAACATTGTAAACGAGCTTTATTAATCATGAAGTGTTGAAAATGTATTAATCCGTCATAATTACAAATGTATGCCATGATTTAATGTTTGAAAACTGCTTCACTTAGCTTAAATTTAGTGCAGGCTTTGGCCTAGTTGCCTGGCCTCAAATTTTAACTGCGTGGCTTTTTCTTGAACTAATGAAACATATATTCTTGCTTGAAGTTGTATTTTTTCAGCAGAGATGACTAATACACTTATCTCCAAGGTTTCGTACTAGGCCGGTTTCATCCCCTTTGATACAAGGTCAGTCTCTGCAGGTGCGGACAATGAAGGTACAGATACTAAAATAATTGGCAAGCCATGATACAAGTTGTGTTCCAAGGCTCCAAGGCTAATGTATGCACAAATAAGTTCTAGTAAAAGACAATTTTTCATTGGACAATTTGAAGCCAACCTATGAGCCCTCCAATGGAGGACCCTGCAAGATTTGGAATGTTTCTTACTTAAACCCACCGAACAAAGAGAAGCCAGCCATTTTCCTCGATGCCAGTTTGAAGCCTGATGCCAGACTCCATTTTGGACGACACCCCGATGTTCTTTTCTCTATATGAGAGAAGGAGACTTTAAGACTTCTCACCCTAGAGACTTTAACTTTGATTTGTCCCGTCTTGCCTATGCAGTAACTTTGCCCCATTCTCCTTGCCGCTGCAAGGTAGTTTGCCCCTAACTTTGCCCCTTATGAAACTTGCCCCATGCTGATCAACCGGTACCTGAAGGACGAAGACTTTTCTTGAATGCTGATTGTATTTGGTAAATATGAAAGGATAAATGTATTATGCATTGTGTTTTTCCTTTTAGGTACCAACTGCTATTTTGATAAGGTCCTAGCTAGAAGTTTTCCAAATTTTGTGTTGACTAAATTCGTTTTGCATGAAGCCCCACATGCTGATGCTAATTAGTGGTTAGTTGAGGTATACCTTCAATGTTCTATGCCGAATTGAAGTCTTGTTATGCTGACCGAATGTACGCAATTAGTCAAATACAATTAGTCATATTAGTGATTTGTATTGCAATAACTGAGTGTATCATTATCCAGATTTTACGTAGACTGCGTTTCTTTCGCCGTTATGGACAGCTAGTAATGTTCATCTACATATATCAATTGGTTTTGAGACACATATATATCGTGTTGGCTTTGTTAATATAGGGAAATAAATTCACTAACTTTTAATAAACTGGTGTGGTTATTCATGACTGAAAGGTCATAGTGCGCCGTAATATCAACTGTTATTGATTTCTGATGTGCCATATTGTCCTATTAATCATGTATTGATTACCAATTGCGATAGTTATTGATTATTGATTTGAGCGACTCAGCTATTTTAGGATGAGGAGAGCCCGACTCGGATAAAAGATCCACCGACCTCCAATGTGTCCAGGTACAGGTAATTTATAAGGGCTGGACGCGTTATCAGTAGATGGTAGCAGAGATTGATGGTTTTGCCCTTTGGGACCCCATCCGAACAATAGACAGAGTCAAGTTAGAATTTTCATTGATAAAATAAGTTGGAGGGATGATGATGCCCTAAGTCCCCAATGACTTTCCCGGGATCTCGGAGCTTGCGAATGGAGGACATGAAGGTGTGAGAATGTTCTCGGCGTTTCTAATGACGGTATGAGTGAAGTTAGGGTTTTGCGCTTGCATAGCTTATTGCCGCAGATTAATTGAGGAATTTGTGAGAGGATTTTAGGGAATTATTCTAAAGGTGTGAGAGTAGGGAAGTCGTCGAACTTCACGTGTGTGTAGCGCTTTGTGCAGAAAAAATTGTCCACGTGGTTGTTGATGTTGAGACGGGCCCTGCGAGGTCAAGAGACTCCAGAGTATGTTGAAAAGTGTATGAGACACTTGTTAATGTTGTAATCTGGTCGGTTTAATAGGTTGATCGGGCGTGGTCAACGAGTCGGTATGAATGTTGCAGAGTGAGAGAAAACTTCGACTTTGAGATTTGACAAATTCTAAAGTGCACTAGAATAGTTCATTGATCAGTTGAGAGTAAAGTTTGCGGGTCAAATTTTGCTTGCGAAAGCGGGAAACCGAGAAAGATCGAATAACTGCCGAGGCTAGTGAAAAATCCCTAAGGTTTCCGAAGCGATTGTGTTACCCTTCCTGTAGTAAACCGACAGATTTGTTTTATTATTTTGGTAAAGTGCTAGCATTATATTGCAGAAATTAGTTTGAGAGTGAAAGACGAGTGAAAGAAGACAAGCCGCAGGACTTTGTCAGCCGCAGTGTGTGAGTGTGACGTCACTAGGAGCCGTGCTGGGATAGGTCGGTTGGTGAGAAGGGTCGCGCACGGATTGGACACAGTCCGGGAAGCGCAATTGGAAGGGGAAAGGCAAGCGAAGAGTATTCCGGGAATTAAAGTCACTTATTGATTACACATATTAAGAAAAATAAGAGACGGAAAGATGAAATTTTTCAAAGCATTTAAGAGTGCAATGAGGGGAGACGCTTATATTAAAGCAAACGTAGGAGAGGAAACACCGCCTGAGGGTACACCAGCTTACATTGTCATTGAAGAAAAGGGTGTAGCGCCATGTTTATGGTTAAAACAATGGTGCAAATTAACGGAAAAACATGGGAGTGTAGCGTTCCCTATCCACGGGTCATTTAATTTGAGGGTTCTAGAAAATTTGAGATTCGCGCTATACGATATGAAAGTACCTCCAAGACCAGCACAATTTGAGGCACTAGCAATTTGGGAGCTGATAGCTAGAAACCAACAACAAAAGAAGTTCGAGAATAGGATAAGAAAGGTAGAGAAGACACTAGCGGATGCTAGATGGGACACCACACAAAAGGTTTGGAGATCAGATGTATTGCAGGGGATTAAATTGTTTCCAGCAATTACTGACGAAGGGGAAACGGAAGGAAGGAAAGCTACTCATAAGACAAACAGGAGTCAGTCCAGAGATAGAGAAAGCAATAGAAACTCAAAAAGGGGAGACGAGTCAGACGATGAGGAGTTCATTATACAATTTTTGAATGATCGCCCACCTCGGTATGTGGAGAATGAACAAGGTCCAAGTATCAGTACTGCCCCTCCAGAACCAACACAGGGTAATGTAACGCCCAATCTGAGAACATCTCAGAGACCGAGCAGCTCCGACATGCCTTTTTTCCCACAAATACCACAGGTTCAGAGAATTTACCCCGAGGTGCCTACATTGAAACCTGCTGATAACTATCAGCCAAAGGTTCAGGGGCACTGTTGTGATGAGCATAACATGAGAATGACTTCTGATTAAATGGCGCAGGGAGGACAAAACTATCAGAGACCAACATTGATTGAGGCGGAATTAACACAGTTCTCGATGCCCCAAAAGCAGACACAAGAGGCGCGAGTAATAGAAAGTCAGTTAGGTATGCCAGCAATGATGAACCACAATGTAGGGATTAACATGCCACAGAATTCGGGGAATAGACAGAATCCAGACGCAATATCTCTACCTGTCACTGTAGGTCCACCAGTACCACTGTACATACAGGCAAATTCAGGCACAAGCGACCAAGGGTCAATGATACAGAATGGGACAGGGAGGAGATGCATAGAAAATACTCCAGAGACAACTCCGATAGCGGCAATGCCGAATGGATCTGGGTCCTTGTCGGAATTTAGCCCAATTCCAATTTGTGCTCCGTCAACCGTGGTAAGGTCACATCCACCACTATTGGTACCGTTGACCTCACAGACTGAAACCTTACAGAAACCGTCAGTGGCAGTCGATGTAACTGCTACACTGATGGGATTGAATGCACAACAGTTGACACAATGGTTCAACAGCCTGAACTCCCCACACAGTGCATCTAGCGGGAAGGGAGAAGAATACCTAAATAAGATAAGGTTGGGTATGGAGGCAGATGAACTGGTTGAGGGAACAATGGGTTTGAACAGATTAGAATCATACACGGAGGAAGAACTAAGATACATGTGCTCTAGGATTACAAGAGAAGTGAGCAGCATACACAAGAAATTACAAGAAATTGCAGACAGACACGAGATTGATATAGGTAAGACTAAACATCTGAGTAGAAGTTACAGATTAGATTTCGACACAAAAGACTTTGAACACATGAGGTCCGCAGGGATGAAAACTCACCTTAAGGAGATACTGCAGAGTGCACAGGTATGGAGATGTTTAGACAAGTGGGAAAATAGATGGGTTAAGAAAAAGGATAAAAAGAAAGAAAATACTCTAGAGCGAAAAGAGAAAAAACAACAGAATGACGATTTGATAACAATGTTACCAATGAGAGAGACAGCAGGGGGAAAACTTGTACATGTACCATGGCACAGGTGCGATATTCATTCCTTTACGGATGACTTTCCCAAATTGAGAGAGAAACCGATTGAATGGTATCAACAAACAGATAGATTTGTGAAACTTGCAAAATGTCTCTGGGAAAACTTGAATACTTTGTTTGAGATTGTGGTTCCGGCAGATTTGTGGGAAGATTGTAAAAGGGCTGTAGGTTGGCCGACGAGCGAACCAGAGAGAGACAGGGACACAGGTGCGCCATCACCTACGGTAATGAGCTTGTACCACAAGGTGATCGAGCACTTGAAAACCAAGGTTGCGTCGAAAAATGTGGATTGGCAAAGGATTGATAGGACTGCCCAAGAGGTTAAAGAGTCTATACACGCGTATTATGAGAGGTTGTTGAAAGTGTTTAAAAATTACAGTGGCACGGAAACGATTGAGCCGAAAGACATGCTCCATTTTGTGTTCAGGTTTGTGGAAGGGCTGAGACCCGAAATTAGCCAGATGATTAAGTCACACTTGATTTGTTGGCAGTCAAAGTCGATCGATGAAGTGTTGAATTATGCGAAATACTGCAGTGATGAGATTGAGACCAAACAGAAAAGATTGAAGGAAAAGGTGATGGTGATGCAGCTCAGAGCAGCTCAGACAGGTTTACAAGGTTTACAAGGTTTTCAACAACAGATGCCGCAGCAGCAGCAGCAGGGAAATGCTATATTTCAGCCGCAGATGAGAGGCAGAGGCCGAGGAGGTTTTGTGAATAATGGTCCTGATTTGAATACTGTCATGATTCCAAATGGTATACAGGCAATGAAGAAGGTGATGCCATGTCACACGTGCGGAATTATCGGGCATTGGAAACGGGAGTGCCCAATGATGGTGCAGGAAGGTGTAGGTCAGCAAAACAATGATGTCAATGCATTTCAGACTATGAGGGGACCGAAACAGAGAGGTCCGAATCCAAATTTCCAAAACAATATAAATCAGCTGCAGGGTTTACAACCCCTGCAACCGCAACAGGTGCAAATGCCCCGTGTACAAATGACACAATTGTAACCAATGCAACAGCAGTTTCCCATGGTACCTAATCAACAAATGCAAATACCCTTGGCACCCATGAATCAGCAGCAAGCAATGCTTCCTCAACAGGTTGCGGGTCAGGGAATGAGTCAAAATGACACAGTACACCAGTTTCCATTACACAGCGAAAATGGAATAAACGATGTATGGGAGAGTGAGAGCTCAGATGAGGAGGGAAATTGTGTGCTTGCAGCATCTTTGGAGGTTGATCAAAAGGGTCCGTATGTGGAAGGAATAGTTATGGGTCATCGCGTCTCATTCTTGGTTGACACAGGAGCTACACGCTCCACTGTTAGGAGCATTGAAGTACCAAATTTGCCACTATCAGGAAGAACAGTACAGGTAGTGGGAGTAGCAAATAGGTACCTGACGAACCCAATCACAGACCCCGTACAAGTCAGAATTGGCAATTACCGAGGGTTGCATAAATTTGTGGAATGTGACTCAAGCCCGATATCACTGTTAGGAAGAGACCTGTTGTGCAAATTGGGATGTTCAATTATGTCTTCAAATAATGGAATTAAAATTCAGACGAGTAGCGATGGGGAAGAAGAGGACAGTGTAGAAAGGGACGAAGTGGAAACTGTAGATGAAGAATATCCCCTGATTACCCTTTATCCAATGGTCACTGAGGCAGACATTCCTGCTGAGCTACAAGAAGCAGTCGGAAAGGAAGTGTGGGACATGACTGGGAAAGAGGTGGGATTGGTGAAAGGAGTGGAACCAGTGAAGGTGACTGTAAAACCCAACGTAACCTTTCCCCAGACCCCACAGTACCACATGGCACAAGATACCCTCATAAAGGTTGCCCAACTCATTGATGAGTTTGTGAAACAGGGAGTACTGAAAGAAGTGTTGAGCAGTCCATGCAACTCGCCGATAATGGGATTGATAAAACCTAGTGGAAAGGTCCGAATTGTTCAGGATTTGAGGAAAATAAACGACATAATAGTAAAATGTTGTCCTGTAGTACCGAATCCAGCTGTGATAATGTTTCAAATTCCTTGTGATGCTGAATGGTTCTCAGTTATCGACTTATCACAAGCATTCTTTTCTGTGCCCCTTCATGAGGACAGCCAGTTTCTCTTTTGTTTTAAATTCCTAGACAGAGTTTACAGTTGGTGTCGAATCCCTCAAGGGTTTTCAGAGTCACCATCAATCTTCAATCAGATTCTAAAGAAAGATTTGGAAGCACTGGAGTTGCCATTTGAGTCAACACTAGTGCAGTACATTGACGACTTATTGATTGCGTCTAAGACAGAAAGTAGCTGCACAGCTGACACCATCGCCCTCCTGAATCATTTGGGAAGAAATGGACACAAGGTGTCCCCTTCCAAATTACAATTCTGTCAAAAGAAAGTGAAATATTTGGGCCATCAAATAGAAAAAGGGTCTCGTAGAATAATGAAGGAAAGAATAACAAGTGTACTTCAAATGAGTCCTCCAAAGACGAGGAGGGAGGTGAGGAAGTTTTTGGGAATGGTGAGCTATTGTCGCCAATGGATTCCCAACTTCTCAACTCTAGCAAAACCTTTGCTGAAATTGACCCAGAAAGATGCGTTGGATGAAATTGAGCTGAAAGGAGATGAGATGGATGCTTTTATTGAATTAAAGGAATGCATGTGCAGGGCCCCAGCTTTAGGTATGCCTGACTACACAAAGCCTTTCACATTGTTTTGTCATGAACGTGATGCATGTTCCTTGTCTGTCTTGACCCAAGCCCATGGTGGCGTGAACAGACCAGTAGCATATTTTTCAGCTACTTTGGATCCGGTCGCAGCAGCACTGCCAGGGTGCTTGCGTGCCGTAGCAGCAGTTGGTATCAGTCTCACTCAGAGTGAAGGTATAGTGATGGGACACCCTTTAACAGTCATGGTCCCTCACTCAGTCGAGATACTTTTGACACGTTCCCGGACACAGCACATGACTGGTGCTAGACTCACAAGGTATGAGACAATAATCCTGGGATCACCTAATGTGCAGCTGAAACGGTGCACTACGTTGAATCCAGCAACCTTGTTCCCCACTGAAAATGCCGAAATTGAGAACGCTGAAGACATCGAGCACGACTGTCTTCAGATGACTGAATTTTGCACCAAGCCAAGACCTGATATCAAAGACACCCGATTGGAAGAAAACGATCAAATAATTTTTGTTGATGGTTCATGTTTAAGAGATGCATTGGGAATATTAAAAGCAGGATATGCTGTATGTACTGTAACAGGTGTCCTGGAAGCATCTTGGCTTCAAGGAGTCTACTCTGCACAAGTAGCAGAATTGGTAGCCCTTACTAGAGCTTGCCAACTCTCTGCATTGATGAAGGTTACCATTTACACTGACAGCCAGTACGGATTCGGAATAGTGCATGATTTCGGACAATTGTGGTCACAGAGAGGCTTCATGACCTCTTCAGGATCACCGGTGAAAAATGGTGAAAGAATAAGAGAATTGTTACATGCCATTCAATTGCCAGGGGAAGTAGCAGTGGTAAAATGCAGTGCACACTCGAAGGGACAAGACTATGTTTCCCTGGGAAATGGATATGCGGATCAAGTCGCAAGGTTTTGCGCATTGAACTGTATATTGCTCAGGGATGAATGGAACCTGATAAGTGAACCAGAACTTGAACAAAGCGAAATATTTGCTCTAAAAGTTATAGATACAATGGACAAATTGAAATCCTTACAGAATGATGTCAGTGAGGATGAGAAACTCTCATGGACCAAATCACAATGTGTAAAGAGACTAGATGATTTATGGGTCTCAAGTGAGGGGAAGTTTGTTCTTCCAAACAGCCTTTTGACCCAAATAGCAAGATTTTACCATGGACAGGCTCATCTTGGGAGGGATGCCATGATTAGATTGTTTAAAACTGATTGGTTTAACCCCAAATTCCGTCAAGTTGCTGAAACAGTTTGCCACCGTTGCGTCATTTGCCAGCAGATGAACGCAGGGAAGGGAACCGTAGTAAATTTGAGCCACATTGGAAGGGCAGGGGGTCCATTCAGCAGGATGCAAATGGATTTCATTGAGATGCCTGTGCATGGAGGATTGAAGTATGTATTGGTGGTTGTGTATATTTTTAGTCACTGGATTGAAGCATACCCCACACGCAGAAATGACAGTCTCACAGTTGCAAAACTACTCCTGAGAGAGTTGATACCACGTTTCGGATTCCTGATCTCTTTAGAATCAGATAGGGGAAGTCACTTCAATAACGAAGTAATAAAATTGCTTTGTGCAGCACTGAACATTGAGCAAAAGCTGCATTGTAGCTACCGCTCTGAAGCATCAGGTCTGGTGGAGCAAATGAACGGCACATTGAAATCAAGAATGGCAAAAATATGCGCATCAACAAATTTGAAATGGCCTGACGCGTTGCCTTTGGTGTTAATGTCAATGAGAAACACCCCTGACAGAAAGACTGGACTGTCCCCACATGAGATTCTCATGGGCAGAGCTATGAGACTTCCAGCAGTTCCTGCAAATGCGCTTTTGAATATTACAGATGATATGGTGTTAGACTACTGCAAAGGTCTAGCTGATGTGGTTCGCTCTTTCTCTCACCAGGTGGAGGCAACCACCTTGCCACCGATCCAAGGTCCAGGACACGCCCTGAAAGCAGGTGACTGGGTCGTTATAAAGAAACACGTGAGGAAATCGTGTTTGGAACCCCGTTGGAAAGGACCTTTTCAAGTGATTCTGACGACTACCACCGTTGTGAAGTGTGCGGGAGTTCCCAACTGGATTCACGCCAGTCACACAAAGAGGGTACTGTGTCCCACAGATGAGGAAGTAGAAGCGCTGAAATTACCAGTACCTGATAGCAAAGTAACAGGCACTGAGACAGAGCGAAAAAGAACTAGAAGCGAACAGGCAGAGATAGAGGAGGGAGAAATATTTTCCGAAGACGAGGCAACTGATTCACTTGGGGAAGACCAAGGAGGAGCCTCAGAAAGCGACGAAGCAGCTGAAGGAAACAAAGAACTTGACGCGGCTGAGGGTGACAAAGAGCCTGAAGCAGCTGAAAGTGACAAAGAGCCTGAAGAAAGTAACGGCGACAAAGGGCTCGAAACGGGTGAAGAAACAGGAGAGCCTGGTCAGAGGAGGGCTTTCCCAGAAGTAGACAATACGGAAAAGGAGCAGGAAACCCTGATCGACTTCCCAGAGGGAGAAGGTGAAACAACACAGGGTGGAACGATTCAAACTCCCTCGGAAGAGGTTGCCGGTCCATCAAGTGGACCCAGTGCAAAAAGAAGACAAAGCATAACACCAGTAAAAATAAGGATAAGAGAAATATCAAACAACAGTGAAGGGCCAAAGGTGAAAGAGAAAAGAAAGGAAGTGTCTGTCGTAGTAACGGCACCAAGTGAAGAAAAGGACTTGGCCAAAGAGGAAAGTACCAGCGAGAAAGAATCAAAGAGAGATGCAAAATTGAAAAGAAAAAGGATACCGAGCAGGAGGTATTCCGGTCCGGAATGGGCATATGTAGCCAATAACGATTGGTCAGACGAATTCGTATCCCTCAGTCTCGAAAACGAAGAGGCAGAACTTCATTTTGGAAACAAGAGCCTCATGGACTCTGTTGATTGAAATATTGACAATCTGATCGACTTTCAACCGGCTAAGACATTGCTAACTTGATTGACTTTGAAACCGATCTTGAGACAACGCTGCTAACCGATAAGAGACAAAAGCTGCTAAAGAAAACTGTGTGAACATTGAACTCGTTCAGCTTTGAAAATACCTGCAAAACCGCTTTGATAGAGTGCCTTCAACTTTCTGATTCTATACAGATCATGACTAGTTTTACTACACAGGGGCGTAAAATGAAGTATTGTAAATACATGTGTATAGGCTTAATAACCGCATGCGTACTAATAATTGTAGCAATAGTTCTTGGAATGAATGGTAAAAGTGAGAGTGAGACGAATGATGCTTCTACTTCTAAACCTATTATCGTTATTGAACTAACAGCTCTGAAAAGACTCGAAGAAGACGAGAGGCACTTGCATGATAAAAAGGAACTTTCATCTAACGTTTTCTATCGCTTGCTGAGTGAGTATGTTGAGACCATGGATGCGAAAGATTGTTATGTGTGTACACAAATACCTACCTCAGTGGTGGAAGGGGTAACATATCACAGTATGCCTCTTACCTATGGAATTACATGTAGTATTATAGCATCTAGATTTTATGGTCAAAAGGATATTCATTATTTTTACACTAATTACGACGTTATGTTTGCATATGTCCCCATAATAGGACATCTAAGTAAGGTAGCTAGAGATTGGTCTGCCAAATTAATGAGGGAATTTTTCGAACCAATGTCCCCTTTTCACACAGCTCACGCACATAGGGAGAACCTTACATGCTTGCTTTCACCAGTAGAAATAGAATTTTTAGACCGCACTGATGACAGAAAGAACGAAATGAAGGAGAAATTAGAGAGGGAACTACATGAAAGAACATCTGTAGAAAATGATGCTTTTGCTGCAATAAAGACACAAGGGAAAATAGCTTTAGATACATTGCATGTGGGAAGATTTTGTATACATAGATTCCCATCATATTATGACACAGTTTTCGTGGGAACGAGTGAATGTAAACACACGTACGCATTTCAACAAAAATGGACATTCATGCTGAATGGACAAGACCCAGTTATTCCTGGAGTATATTATATTTGTGGACTCAACGTCTATTATCGTCTTCCTAAAGGATGGTACGGGAGGTGTTATTTGGGAATAGTGTTCCCAAAAGTTTACCAACTAGACGACTTAAAGAAATTTCCAAGGCTGTCTGAATCACATCGTATTCAGAAAAGGGAGACAGCTTCTGGTGTGGTAGGAGATATATTTAGAGCATTGATTCCTTCAGTGGGAGTCGTATTGAATTCAATCAAAATACGAAAGTTGTCTACTATTGTGGATAACATGTTCACAAAATTTTCAGGAGCTATAATCCTGATGGATGCTGAACTTGCTGCAGAAAGAGCTATGACTCTTCAAAATCGGCTTGCCTTAGACATTCTTTTAGCAAAGGATGGCGGCGTTTGCAAAATGCTTGGTACGCGTCACTGCTGTACCTATATACCAGACAGTAGTGGAAAAATTAGGACAATGCTTACAAACTTAACAAGAGAAAGCGTAGATTTAAAGGAATTGAAAGAGCCCGGAGTTTGGGAGAAGGTTGGAAAGGGATTTGCTTCTGTGGGAAATTGGCTCAGCAACGTTTGGAACGGATTATTATTAAAGATAGTAAAGGGAATATTAATAGTATTAATTTGTATATTAGGTCCCTGGGGAATATGGAAAACTATTAAAATGATAAACGCAAGGAACAAAAGGAAGAAGGAAGAAGAAATAGAGAACAAAATGGTGGAAATATATAGGGAAAAATCAAAAGGGACTAAAAGAAAAAGGGAATTGACTGAAGTGCCAAATTATTATACAGAATTTTAATGGAATAAAATTTGTGGGGAGATTTGATGTGATGACATAATTAGTCATCAGAGGAGGGATTGATGACGCAGAAAAAGAGGGTCCTACATATATTCATGCATATCGCTTAACCAGATGTAATGCAGTGTGGTTTTAGTAAAACAAAATAGAATGTACGAGGGAAATTGTGTCCTCGGAGTAGCTCGCCAACATTGTAAACGAGCTTTATTAATCATGAAGTGTTGAAAATGTATTAATCCGTCATAATTACAAATGTATGCCATGATTTAATGTTTGAAAACTGCTTCACTTAGCTTAAATTTAGTGCAGGCTTTGGCCTAGTTGCCTGGCCTCAAATTTTAACTGCGTGGCTTTTTCTTGAACTAATGAAACATATATTCTTGCTTGAAGTTGTATTTTTTCAGCAGAGATGACTAATACACTTATCTCCAAGGTTTCGTACTAGGCCGGTTTCATCCCCTTTGATACAAGGTCAGTCTCTGCAGGTGCGGACAATGAAGGTACAGATACTAAAATAATTGGCAAGCCATGATACAAGTTGTGTTCCAAGGCTCCAAGGCTAATGTATGCACAAATAAGTTCTAGTAAAAGACAATTTTTCATTGGACAATTTGAAGCCAACCTATGAGCCCTCCAATGGAGGACCCTGCAAGATTTGGAATGTTTCTTACTTAAACCCACCAAACAAAGAGAAGCCAGCCATTTTCCTCGATGCCAGTTTGAAGCCTGATGCCAGACTCCATTTTGGACGACACCCCGATGTTCTTTTCTCTATATGAGAGAAGGAGACTTTAAGACTTCTCACCCTAGAGACTTTAACTTTGATTTGTCCCGTCTTGCCTATGCAGTAACTTTGCCCCATTCTCCTTGCCGCTGCAAGGTAGTTTGCCCCTAACTTTGCCCCTTATGAAACTTGCCCCATGCTGATCAACCGGTACCTGAAGGACGAAGACTTTTCTTGAATGCTGATTGTATTTGGTAAATATGAAAGGATAAATGTATTATGCATTGTGTTTTTCCTTTTAGGTACCAACTGCTATTTTGATAAGGTCCTAGCTAGAAGTTTTCCAAATTTTGTGTTGACTAAATTCGTTTTGCATGAAGCCCCACATGCTGATGCTAATTAGTGGTTAGTTGAGGTATACATTCAATGTTCTATGCCGAATTGAAGTCTTGTTATGCTGACCGAATGTACGCAATTAGTCAAATACAATTAGTCATATTAGTGATTTGTATTGCAATAACTGAGTGTATCATTATCCAGATTTTACGTAGACTGCGTTTCCTTCGCCGTTATGGACAGCTAGTAATGTTCATCTACATATATCAATTGGTTTTGAGACACATATATATCGTGTTGGCTTTGTTAATATAGGGAAATAAATTCACTAACTTTTAATAAACTGGTGTGGTTATTCATGACTGAAAGGTCATAGTGCGCCGTAATATCAACTGTTATTGATTTCTGATGTGCCATATTGTCCTATTAATCATGTATTGATTACCAATTGCGATAGTTATTGATTATTGATTTGAGCGACTCAGCTATTTTAGGATGAGGAGAGCCCGACTCGGTTAAAAGATCCACCGACCTCCAACGTGCCCAGGTACAGGTAATTTATAAGGGCTGGACGCGTTATCAGTAGATGGTAGCAGAGATTGATGGTTTTGCCCTTTGGGACCCCATCCGAACAATAGACAGAGTCAAGTTAGAATTTTCATTGATAAAATAAGTTGGAGGGATGATGATGCCCTAAGTCCCCAATGACTTTCCCGGGATCTCGGAGCTTGGGAATGGAGGACATGAAGGTGTGAGAATGTTCTCGGCGTTTCTAATGACGGTATGAGTGAAGTTAGGGTTTTGCGCTTGCATAGCTTATTGCCGCAGATTAATTGAGGAATTTGTGAGAGGATTTTAGGGAATTATTCTAAAGGTGTGAGAGTAGGGAAGTCGTCGAACTTCACGTGTGTGTAGCGCTTTGTGCAGAAAAAATTGTCCACGTGGTTGTTGATGTTGAGACGGGCCCTGCGAGGTCAAGAGACTCCAGAGTATGTTGAAAAGTGTATGAGACACTTGTTAATGTTGTAATCTGGTCGGTTTAATAGGTTGATCGGGCGTGGTCAACGAGTCGGTATGAATGTTGCAGAGTGAGAGAAAACTTCGACTTTGAGATTTGACAAATTCTAAAGTGCACTAGAATAGTTCATTGATCAGTTGAGAGTAAAGTTTGTGGGTCAAATTTTGCTTGCGAAAGCGGGAAACCGAGAAAGATCGAATAACTGCCGAGGCTAGTGAAAAATCCCTAAGGTTTCCGAAGCGATTGTGTTACCCTTCCTGTAGTAAACCGACAGATTTGTTTTATTATTTTGGTAAAGTGCTAGCATTATATTGCAGAAATTAGTTTGAGAGTGAAAGACGAGTGAAAGAAGACAAGCCGCGGGACTTTGTCAGCCACAGTGTGTGAGTGTGACGTCACTAGGAGCCGCGCTGGGATAGGTCGGTTGGTGAGAAGGGTCGCGCACGGATTGGACACAGTCCGGGAAGCGCAATTGGAAGGGGAAAGGCAAGCGAAGAGTATTCCGGGAATTAAAGTCACTTATTGATTACACATATTAAGAAAAATAAGAGACGGAAAGATGAAATTTTTCAAAGCATTTAAGAGTGCAATGAGGGGAGACGCTTATATTAAAGCAAACGTAGGAGAGGAAACACCGCCTGAGGGTACACCAGCTTACATTGTCATTGAAGAAAAGGGTGTAGCGCCATGTTTATGGTTAAAACAATGGTGCAAATTAACGGAAAAACATGGGAGTGTAGCGTTCCCTATCCACGGGTCATTTAATTTGAGGGTTCTAGAAAATTTGAGATTCGCGCTATACGATATGAAAGTACCTCCAAGACCAGCACAATTTGAGGCACTAGCAATTTGGGAGCTGATAGCTAGAAACCAACAACAAAAGAAGTTCGAGAATAGGATAAGAAAGGTAGAGAAGACACTAGCGGATGCTAGATGGGACACCACACAAAAGGTTTGGAGATCAGATGTATTGCAGGGGATTAAATTGTTTCCAGCAATTACTGACGAAGGGGAAACGGAAGGAAGGAAAGCTACTCATAAGACAAACAGGAGTCAGTCCAGAGATAGAGAAAGCAATAGAAACTCAAAAAGGGGAGACGAGTCAGACGATGAGGAGTTCATTATACAATTTTTGAATGATCGCCCACCTCGGTATGTGGAGAATGAACAAGGTCCAAGTATCAGTACTGCCCCTCCAGAACCAACACAGGGGTAATGTAACGCCCAATCTGAGAACATCTCAGAGACCGAGCAGCTCCGACATGCCTTTTTTCCCACAAATACCACAGGTTCAGAGAATTTACCCCGAGGTGCCTACATTGAAACCTGCTGATAACTATCAGCCAAAGGTTCAGGGGCACTGTTGTGATGAGCATAACATGAGAATGACTTCTGATTAAATGGCGCAGGGAGGACAAAACTATCAGAGACCAACATTGATTGAGGCGGAATCAACACAGTTCTCGATGCCCCAAAAGCAGACACAAGAGGCGCGAGTAATAGAAAGTCAGTTAGGTATGCCAGCAATGATGAACCACAATGTAGGGATTAACATGCCACAGAATTCGGGGAATAGACAGAATCCAGACGCAATATCTCTACCTGTCACTGTAGGTCCACCAGTACCACTGTACATACAGGCAAATTCAGGCACAAGCGACCAAGGGTCAATGATACAGAATGGGACAGGGAGGAGATGCATAGAAAATACTCCAGAGACAACTCCGATAGCGGCAATGCCGAATGGATCTGGGTCCTTGTCGGAATTTAGCCCAATTCCAATTTGTGCTCCGTCAACTGTGGTAAGGTCACATCCACCACTATTGGTACCGTTGACCTCACAGACTGAAACCTTACAGAAACCGTCAGTGGCAGTCGATGTAACTGCTACACTGATGGGATTGAATGCACAACAGTTGACACAATGGTTCAACAGCCTGAACTCCCCACAGAGTGCATCTAGCGGGAAGGGAGAAGAATACCTAAATAAGATAAGGTTGGGTATGGAGGCAGATGAACTGGTTGAGGGAACAATGGGTTTGAACAGATTAGAATCATACACGGAGGAAGAACTAAGATACATGTGCCCTAGGATTACAAGAGAAGTGAGCAGCATACACAAGAAATTACAAGAAATTGCAGACAGACACGAGATTGATATAGGTAAGACTAAACATCTGAGTAGAAGTTACAGATTAGATTTCGACACAAAAGACTTTGAACACATGAGGTCCGCAGGGATGAAAACTCACCTTAAGGAGATACTGCAGAGTGCACTGGTATGGAGATGTTTAGACAAGTGGGAAAATAGATGGGTTAAGAAAAAGGATAAAAAGAAAGAAAATACTCTAGAGCGAAAAGAGAAAAAACAACAGAATGACGATTTGATAACAATGTTACCAATGAGAGAGACAGCAGGGGGAAAACTTGTACATGTACCATGGCACAGGTGCGATATTCATTCCTTTACGGATGACTTTCCCAAATTGAGAGAGAAACCGATTGAATGGTATCAACAAACAGATAGATTTGTGAAACTTGCGAAATGTCTCTGGGAAAACTTGAACACTTTGTTTGAGATTGTGGTTCCGGCAGATTTGTGGGAAGATTGTAAAAGGGCTGTAGGTTGGCCGACGAGCGAACCAGAGAGAGACAGGGACACAGGTGCGCCATCACCTACGGTAATGAGCTTGTACCACAAGGTGATCGAGCACTTGAAAACCAAGGTTGCGTCGAAAAATGTGGATTGGCAAAGGATTGATAGGACTGCCCAAGAGGTTAAAGAGTCTATACACGCGTATTATGAGAGGTTGTTGAAAGCGTTTAAAAATTACAGTGGCACGGAAACGATTGAGCCGAAAGACATGCTCCATTTTGTGTTCAGGTTTGTGGAAGGGCTGAGACCCGAAATTAGCCAGATGATTAAGTCACACTTGATTTGTTGGCAGTCAAAGTCGATCGATGAAGTGTTGAATTATGCGAAATACTGCAGTGATGAGATTGAGACCAAACAGAAAAGATTGAAGGAAAAGGTGATGGTGATGCAGCTCAGAGCAGCTCAGACAGGTTTACAAGGTTTACAAGGTTTTCAACAACAGATGCCGCAGCAGCAGCAGCAGGGAAATGCTATATTTCAGCCGCAGATGAGAGGCAGAGGCCGAGGAGGTTCTGTGAATAATGGTCCTGATTTGAATACTGTCATGATTCCAAATGGTATACAGGCAATGAAGAAGGTGATGCCATGTCACACTTGCGGAATTATCGGGCATTGGAAACGGGAGTGCCCAATGATGGTGCAGGAAGGTGTAGGTCAGCAAAACAATGATGTCAATGCATTTCAGACTATGAGGGGACCGAAACAGAGAGGTCCGAATCCAAATTTCCAAAACAATATAAATCAGCTGCAGGGTTTAGAACCCCTGCAACCGCAACAGGTGCAAATGCCCTGTGTACAAATGACACAAATGCAACCAATGCAACAGCAGTTTCCCATGGTACCTAATCAACAAATGCAAATACCCTTGGCACCCATGAATCAGCAGCAAGCAATGCTTCCTCAACAGGTTGCGGGTCAGGGAATGAGTCAAAATGACACAGTACACCAGTTTCCATTACACAGCGAAAATGGAATAAACGATGTATGGGAGAGTGAGAGCTCAGATGAGGAGGGAAATTGTGTGCTTGCAGCATCTTTGGAGGTTGATCAAAAGGGTCCGTATGTGGAAGGAATAGTTATGGGTCATCGCGTCTCATTCTTGGCTGACACAGGAGCTACACGCTCCAATGTTAGGAGCATTGAAGTACCAAATTTGCCACTATCAGGAAGAACAGTACAGGTAGTGGGAGTAGCAAATAGGTACCTGACGAACCCAATCACAGACCCCGTACAAGTCAGAATTGGCAATTACCGAGGGTCGCATAAATTTGTGGTATGTGACTCATTCCCGATATCACTGTTAGGAAGAGACCTGTTGTGCAAATTGGGATGTTCAATTATGTGTTCAAATAATGGAATTAAAATTCAGACGAGTAGCGATGGGGAAGAAGAGGACAGTGTAGAAAGGGACGAAGTGGAAACTGTAGATGAAGAATATCCCCTGATTACCCTTTATCCAATGGTCACTGAGGCAGACATTCCTGCTGAGCTTCAAGAAGCGGTCGGAAAGGAAGTGTGGGACATGACTGGGAAAGAGGTGGGATTGGTGAAAGGAGTGGAACCAGTGAAGGTGACTGTAAAACCCAACGTAACCTTTCCCCAGACCCCACAGTACCACATGGCACAAGATACCCTCATAAAGGTTGCCCAACTCATTGATGAGTTTGTGAAACAGGGAGTACTGAAAGAAGTGTTGAGCAGTCCATGCAACTCGCCGATAATGGGATTGATAAAACCTAGTGGAAAGGTCCGAACTGTTCAGGATTTGAGGAAAATAAACGACATAATAGTAAAATGTTGTCCTGTAGTACCGAATCCAGCTGTGATAATGTTTCAAATTCCTTGTGATGCTGAATGGTTCTCAGTTATCGACTTATCACAAGCATTCTTTTCTGTGCCCCTTCATGAGGACAGCCAGTTTCTCTTTTGTTTTAAATTCCTAGACAGAGTTTACAGTTGGTGTCGAATCCCTCAAGGGTTTTCAGAGTCACCATCAATCTTCAATCAGATTCTAAAGAAAGATTTGGAAGCACTGGAGTTGCCATTTGAGTCAACACTAGTGCAGTACATTGACGACTTATTGATTGCGTCTAAGACAGAAAGTAGCTGCACAGCTGACACCATCGCCCTCCTGAATCATTTGGGAAGAAATGGACACAAGGTGTCCCCTTCCAAATTACAATTCTGTCAAAAGAAAGTGAAATATTTGGGCCATCAAATAGAAAAAGGGTCTCGTAGAATAATGAAGGAAAGAATAACAAGTGTACTTCAAATGAGTCCTCCAAAGACGAGGAGGGAGGTGAGGAAGTTTTTGGGAATGGTGAGCTATTGTCGCCAATGGATTCCCAACTTCTCAACTCTAGCAAAACCTTTGCTGAAATTGACCCAGAAAGATGCGTTGGATGAAATTGAGCTGAAAGGAGATGAGATGGATGCTTTTATTGAATTAAAGGAATGCATGTGCAGGGTCCCAGCTTTAGGTATGCCTGACTACACAAAGCCTTTCATATTGTTTTGTCATGAACGTGATGCATGTTCCTTGTCTGTCTTGACCCAAGCCCATGGTGGCGTGAACAGACCAGTAGCATATTTTTCAGCTACTTTGGATCCGGTCGCAGCAGCACTGCCAGGGTGCTTGCGTGCCGTAGCAGCAGTTGGTATCAGTCTCACTCAGAGTGAAGGTATAGTGATGGGACACCCTTTAACAGTCATGGTCCCTCACTCAGTCGAGATACTTTTGACACGTTCCCGGACACAGCACATGACTGGTGCTAGACTCACAAGGTATGAGACAATAATCCTGGGATCACCTAATGTGCAGCTGAAACGGTGCACTACGTTGAATCCAGCAACCTTGTTCCCCACTGAAAATGCCGAAATTGAGAACGCTGAAGACATCGAGCACGACTGTCTTCAGGTGACTGAATTTTGCACCAAGCCAAGACCTGATATCAAAGACACCCGATTGGAAGAAAACGATCAAATAATTTTTGTTGATGGTTCATGTTTAAGAGATGCATTGGGAATATTAAAAGCAGGATATGCTGTATGTACTGTAACAGGTGTCCTGGAAGCATCTTGGCTTCAAGGAGTCTACTCTGCACAAGTAGCAGAATTGGTAGCCCTTACTAGAGCTTGCCAACTCTCTGCATTGATGAAGGTTACCATTTACACTGACAGCCAGTACGGATTCGGAATAGTGCATGATTTCGGACAATTGTGGTCACAGAGAGGCTTCATGACCTCTTCAGGATCACCGGTGAAAAATGGTGAAAGAATAAGAGAATTGTTACATGCCATTCAATTGCCAGGGGAAGTAGCAGTGGTAAAATGCAGTGCACACTCGAAGGGACAAGACTATGGGGGTCATTACGACCCTGGCGGAACAAGTTCGCCAGGGCCGTGGGACGCGGTGGCACCGCCGACAGGCCGGCGGTGCCCCGCGGGGCATTCTGACCGAGGCGGCTCAGCCGCGGTCAGAGAAGGGAAACCGGCGGTCTCCCGCCGGTTTCCCGCTGCCCCAAAGGAATCCTCCAAGCCGGCGCAGCATGCTGCGCCGGCATGGGGATTCCGACTCCCCCTCCCGCCATCCAGTTCCTGGCGGTTCTCCCGCCGGGAACCGGATGGCGGGAGGGGGAGTCGCGGGGCCCCTGGGGGCCCCTGCCGTGCCCATGCCTATGGCATGGGCACGGCAGGGGCCCCCGTAAGAGGGCCCCTAAAAGTATTTCAGTGTCTGCAAAGCAGACACTGAAATACGCGACGGGTGCAACTGCACCCGTCGCACCTTCCCACTCCGCCGGCTCTATTACGAGCCGGCGTCATCGTGGGAAGGGAGTTTTCCCCTGGGCTGGCGGGCGGTCTTGTGAAGACCGCCCGCCAGCCCAGGGGAAAACTCGGAATACCCTCCGCGGTCTTACGACCGCGGAGCGGTATTTCGGAGGGGGGAAGCCTGGCGGGCGGCCTCCGCCGCCCGCCAGGCTCGGAATGGGGGCCTATGTTTCCCTGGGAAATGGATATGCGGATCAAGTCGCAAGGTTTTGCACATTGAACTGTATATTGCTCAGGGATGAATGGAACCTGATAAGTGAACCAGAACTTGAACAAAGCGAAATATTTGCTCTAAAAGTTATAGATACAATGGACGAATTGAAATCCTTACAGAATGATGTCAGTGAGGATGAGAAACTCTCATGGACCAAATCACAATGTGTAAAGAGACTAGATGATTTATGGGTCTCAAGTGAGGGGAAGTTTGTTCTTCCAAACAGCCTTTTGACCCAAATAGCAAGATTTTACCATGGACAGGCTCATCTTGGGAGGGATGCCATGATTAGATTGTTTAAAACTGATTGGTTTAACCCCAAATTCCGTCATGTTGCTGAAGCAGTTTGCCACCGTTGCGTCATTTGCCAGCAGATGAACGCAGGGAAGGGAACCGTAGTAAATTTGAGCCACATTGGAAGGGCAGGGGGTCCATTCAGCAGGATGCAAATGGATTTCATTGAGATGCCTGTGCATGGAGGATTGAAGTATGTATTGGTGGTTGTGTATATTTTTAGTCACTGGATTGAAGCATACCCCACACGCAGAAATGACAGTCTCACAGTTGCAAAACTACTCCTGAGAGAGTTAATACCACGTTTCGGATTCCTGATCTCTTTAGAATCAGATAGGGGAAGTCACTTCAATAACGAAGTAATAAAATTGCTTTGTGCAGCACTGAACATTGAGCAAAAGCTGCATTGTAGCTACCGCCCTGAAGCATCAGGTCTGGTGGAGCAAATGAACGGCACATTGAAATCAAGAATGGCAAAAATATGCGCATCAACAAATTTGAAATGGCCTGACGTGTTGCCTTTGGTGTTAATGTCAATGAGAAACACCCCTGACAGAAAGACTGGACTGTCCCCACATGAGATTCTCATGGGCAGAGCTATGAGACTTCCAGCAGTTCCTGCAAATGCGCTTTTGAATATTACAGATGATATGGTGTTAGACTACTGCAAAGGTCTAGCTGATGTGGTTCGCTCTTTCTCTCACCAGGTGGAGGCAACCACCTTGCCACCGATCCAAGGTCCAGGACACGCCCTGAAAGCAGGTGACTGGGTCGTGATAAAGAAACACGTGAGGAAATCGTGTTTGGAACCCCGTTGGAAAGGACCTTTTCAAGTGATTCTGACGACTACCACCGTTGTGAAGTGTGCGGGAGTTCCCAACTGGATTCACGCCAGTCACACAAAGAGGGTACTGTGTCCCACAGATGAGGAAGTAGAAGCGCTGAAATTACCAGTACCTGATAGCAAAGTAACAGGCACTGAGACAGAGCGAAAAAGAACTAGAAGCGAACAGGCAGAGATAGAGGAGGGAGAAATATTTTCCGAAGACGAGGCAACTGATTCACTTGGGGAAGACCAAGGAGGAGCCTCAGAAAGCGACGAAGCAGCTGAAGGAAACAAAGAACTTGACGCGGCTGAGGGTGACAAAGAGCCTGAAGCAGCTGAAAGTGACAAAGAGCCTGAAGAAAGTAACGGCGACAAAGGGCTCGAAACGGGTGAAGAAACAGGAGAGCCTGGTCAGAGGAGGGCTTTCCCAGAAGTAGATGATACGGAAAAGGAGCAGGAAACCCTGATCGACTTCCCAGAGGGAGAAGGTGAAACAACACAGGGTGGAACGATTCAAACTCCCTCGGAAGAGGTTGCCGGTCCATCAAGTGGACCCAGTGCAAAAAGAAGACAAAGCATAACACCAGTAAAAATAAGGATAAGAGAAATATCAAACAACAGTGAAGGGCCAAAGGTGAAAGAGAAAAGAAAGGAAGTGTCTGTCGTAGTACCGGCACCAAGCGAAGAAAAGGACTTGGCCAAAGAGGAAAGTACCAGCGAGAAAGAATCAAAGAGAGATGCAAAATTGAAAAGAAAAAGGATACCGAGCAGGAGGTATTCCGGTCCGGAATGGGCATATGTAGCCAATAACGATTGGTCAGACGAATTCGTATCCCTCAGTCTCGAATACGAAGAGGCAGAACTTCATTTTGGAAACAAGAGCCTCATGGACTCTGTTGATTGAAATATTGACAATCTGATCGACTTTCAACCGGCTAAGACATTGCTAACTTGATTGACTTTGAAACCGATCTTGAGACAACGCTGCTAACCGATAAGAGACAAAAGCTGCTAAAGAAAACTGTGTGAACATTGAACTCGTTCAGCTTTGAAAATACCTGCAAAACCGCTTTGATAGAGTGCCTTCAACTTTCTGATTCTATACAGATCATGACTAGTTTTACTACACAGGGGCGTAAAATGAAGTATTGTAAATACATGTGTATAGGCTTAATAACCGCATGCGTACTAATAATTGTAGCAATAGTTCTTGGAATGAATGGTAAAAGTGAGAGTGAGACGAATGATGCTTCTACGTCTCAACCTATTATCGTTACTGAACTAACAGCTCTGAAAAGACTCGAAGAAGACGAGAGGCACTTGCATGATAAAAAGGAACTTTCATCTAACGTTTTCTATCGCTTGCTGAGTGAGTATGTTGAGACCATGGATGCGAAAGATTGTTATGTGTGTACACAAATACCTACCTCAGTGGTGGAAGGGGTAACATATCACAGTATGCCTCTTTCCTATGGAATTACATGTAGTATTATAGCATCTAGATTTTATGGTCAAAAGGATATTCATTATTTTTACACTAATTAAGACGTTACGTTTGCATATGTCCCCATAATAGGACATCTAAGTAAGGTAGCTAGAGATTGGTCTGCCAAATTAATGAGGGAATTTTTCGAACCAATGTCCCCTTTTCACACAGCTCACGCACATAGGGAGAACCTTACATGCTTGCTTTCACCAGTAGAAATAGCATTTTTAGACCTCACTGATGACAGAAAGAACGAAATGAAGGAGAAATTAGAGAGGGAACTACATGAAAGAACATCTGTAGAAAATGATGCTTTTGCTGCAATAAAGACACAAGGGAAAATAGCTTTAGATACATTGCATGTGGGAAGATTTTGAACACATAGATTCCCATCATATTATGACACAGTTTTCGTGGGAACGAGTGAATGTAAACACACGTACGCATTTCAACAAAAATGGACATTCATGCTGAATGGACAAGACCCAGTTATTCCTGGAGTATATTATATTTGTGGACTCAACGCCTATTATCGTCTTCCTAAAGGATGGTACGGGAGGTGTTATTTGGGAATAGTGTTCCCAAAAGTTTACCAACTAGACGACTTAAAGAAATTTCCAAGGCTGTCTGAATCACATCGTATCCAGAAAAGGGAGACAGCTTCTGGTGTGGTAGGAGATATATTTGGAGCATTGATTCCTTCAGTGGGAGTCGTATTGAATTCAATCAAAATACGAAAGTTGTCTACTATTGTGGATAACATGTTGACAAAATTTTCAGGAGCTATAATCCTGATGGATGCTGAACTTGCTGCAGAAAGAGCTATGACTCTTCAAAATCGGCTTGCCTTAGACATTCTTTTAGCAAAGGATGGCGGCGTTTGCAAAATGCTTGGTACGCGTCACTGCTGTACCTATATACCAGACAGTAGTGGAAAAATTAGGACAATGCTTACAAACTTAACAAGAGAAAGCGTAGATTTAAAGGAATTGAAAGAGCCCGGAGTTTGGGAGAAGGTTGGAAAGGGATTTGCTTCTGTGGGAAATTGGCTCAGCAACGTTTGGAACGGATTATTATTAAAGATAGTAAAGGGAATATTAATAGTATTAATTTGTATATTAGGTCCCTGGGGAATATGGAAAACTATTAAAATGATAAACGCAAGGAACAAAAGGAAGAAGGAAGAAGAAATAGAGAACAAAATGGTGGAAATATATAGGGAAAAATCAAAAGGGACTAAAAGAAAAAGGGAATTGACTGAAGTGCCAAATTATTATACAGAATTTTAATGGAATAAAATTTGTGGGGAGATTTGATGTGATGACATAATTAGTCATCAGAGGAGGGATGGATGACGCAGAAAAAGAGGGTCCTACATATATTCATGCATATCGCTTAACCAGATGTAATGCAGTGTGGTTTTAGTAAAACAAAATAGAATGTACAATGGAAATTGTGTCCTCGGAGTAGCTCGCCAACATTGTAAACGAGCTTTATTAATCATGAAGTGTTGAAAATGTATTAATCCGTCATAATTACAAATGTATGCCATGATTTAATGTTTGAAAACTGCTTCACTTAGCTTAAATTTAGTGCAGGCTTTGGCCTAGTTGCCTGGCCTCAAATTTTAACTGCGTGGCTTTTTCTTGAACTAATGAAACATATATTCTTGCTTGAAGTTGTATTTTTCCAGCAGAGATGACTAATACACTTATCTCCAAGGTTTCGTACTAGGCCGGTTTCATCCCCTTTGATACAAGGTCAGTCTCTGCAGATGCGGACAATGAAGGTACAGATACTAAAATAATTGGCAAGCCATGATACAAGTTGTGTTCCAAGGCTCCAAGGCTAATGTATGCACAAATAAGTTCTAGTAAAAGACAATTTTTAATTGGACAATTTGAAGCCAACCTATGAGCCCTCCAATGGAGGACCCTGCAAGATTTGGAATGTTTCTTACTTAAACCCACCGAACAAAGAGAAGCCAGCCATTTTCCTCGATGCCAGTTTGAAGCCTGATGCCAGACTCCATTTTGGACGACACCCCGATGTTCTTTTCTCTATATGAGAGAAGGAGACTTTAAGACTTCTCACCCTAGAGACTTTAACTTTGATTTGTCCCGTCTTGCCTATGCAGTAACTTTGCCCCATTCTCCTTGCCGCTGCAAGGGAGTTTGCCCCTAACTTTGCCCCTTATGAAACTTGCCCCATGCTGATCAACCGGTACCTGAAGGACGAAGACTTTTCTTGAATGCTGATTGTATTTGGTAAATATGAAAGGATAAATGTATTATGCATTGTGTTTTTCCTTTTAGGTACCAACTGCTATTTTGATAAGGTCCTAGCTAGAAGTTTTCCAAATTTTGTGTTGACTAAATTCGTTTTGCATGAAGCCCCACATGCTGATGCTAATTAGTGGTTAGTTGAGGTATACATTCAATGTTCTATGCCGAATTGAAGTCTTGTTATGCTGACCGAATGTACGCAATTAGTCAAATACAATTAGTCATATTAGTGATTTGTATTGCAATAACTGAGTGTATCATTATCCAGATTTTACGTAGACTGCGTTTCTTTCGCCGTTATGGACAGCTAGTAATGTTCATCTACATATATCAATTGGTTTTGAGACACATATATATCGTGTTGGCTTTGTTAATATAGGGAAATAAATTCACTAACTTTTAATAAACTGGTGTGGTTATTCATGACTGAAAGGTCATAGTGCGCCGTAATATCAACTGTTATTGATTTCTGATGTGCCATATTGTCCTATTAATCATGTATTTGCGATAGTTATTGATTATTGATTTGAGCGACTCAGCTATTTTAGGATGAGGAGAGCCCGACTCGGTTAAAAGATCCACCGACCTCCAACGTGTCCAGGTACAGGTAATTTATTAGGGCTGGACGTGTTATCACACTTCATAGCGGCTTTGCACAGCTACCCCGGCACTTTATACTAGGTGTTATGACAGTAGCATTATAGACATGATGAGGTGTAATAAGAAACACGGGAATATGAGAAGACACTATGGGTAAAATGTTTCAGTCGGATGCTGCTTAATATTATCTCTTGCACTTTGTAGCAAACTTTGCACTAATTGGAAAAAGTAAGCAGGTCACTTCTAGATAAAAACCCACTGCAGTTGTTGCCATATGAGGAAGGTTTGAGTGATTGTTTGTTTAGCCTGATGTCTTTTTAGTCCATTTTTGAACATTTTAGTAAATTGTATCTTGTCATACCTACACTTTATATTTGGTTTTATGGAAGAGGCAGTGTAAGACAATGAGAAAAAATGTGGACAAGAGAATAGAAGGTTAGACTACTGTCCATGGACGAGTTTACAATTTCTTTGTTTCTCCTTTATGCTACCCTTGCACTATTAGCAAACCTTGCACTGTCATATGTGCACAATATAGCTGGTTTCATAGTAAGAAAAGTTGTAAACAATGTGAAACAAGAGAATTTAGGGTGATACTGTTCACTGAAGTAGGTTGTTGTTTTAGATTTCCTTGAATGTTTTAAAACTATAGTTTTTGAAGTGCAAAATTGTGGTTTTAATTAACTGAGATAAACTTGTCAATGTTAAATGCCATATTAAATAATGCAAATGCTTATGTGTACCCTCAGAACCAGTTAGTCAATAAATCATCAAACACCTTGCCCCCTCATCATGAGCTCTCTATTGACTGCCTTTACTTTTCATGAGTCATTGAGCTCTAACCTCCATATTTCAAATAAGCTACTGCCCTGCCCTTTCTAAAGAAATCTAGTTCTCTCCCTAAAGCCCAGCCCTGCTAATCAATGCCCCATCTTTTTAGTCCCTTTCTTCCCTGTGGCCCTGGAATACTTTATGTTTTATCTGCATCCCTATGTTCCTCACCACATGGTTCCTCGTTAACCTCTTTCTTTGTTCCTCTGTTGTATGTAGTCAACATAATCACATCTGCTCACCACATCCAATTCTTATCTATGCTAATACTACTAGTTGCATACAACACCACTAATGACTCTATGCTCCTTTCCTCACACTCTGCCTTGCTAGCACAAACCAAGCACTTGAATGTTTCCCCTTGTATGTAACTAATCAACTCTTTCTCTTTCTCCTGGTAGTTTTACTCCTCTGCCCCCCATTAACCACTCTGTCAGCCGGACTATTCCACAGGCTTAGTCTTTTTTCATTCTTTTCTACTTGTCTAGGAGACATCATGTCATCCTCTAGTTTTTTCTGTCACCAAAGCCAAGAGCACACATCTCCCCTGTCTTGAGGGTGCTACACTGGTTACCAGTTGCCAGGCAGTCCTCCTTTAAGCTGCTTCCTATCATACACAAAGCAATACATGGCAAAGGACCACTCTTCATCGGGAGGAAAATCAACAGGTACATACAACAAGGAAACCTATGGTCAAGGATCGTTCCTCACCTCATAATTCCCACATAGAAGAAAAAACATGGGTGGAACATCTTTCTCTGCTCAAGCAGCCAGACTATGGAATTCCCTACCCACAAATATAAGATCCACAGACAAATATCTCAGTTTCAGAAGATTAGTCAAGAGCTGGCTTTTCCCCACATGACAACTATTTTTACAACTCAGTCATGACAAACTATACTTCGCACAGCAAGGAAAAGAGCTGTGGTTATTCAATTCAAGTTCATGTAGTTGTACTTTGAACTATGCCTCCTGCTATAAGCATATCCATTTATATAAGGGGGAAATTATGTATTACACCACAAGATACATGTGTATTTCAGACCATGTCAACCTTGCTGCTTCTTTGTATTCATAAGTGCATATATAGAGGGTTATGCCTACTATCAATACCTATTGTAAATGTGTATATTTATGTGTACATTCGTTAATACAGTTATTTGAAACTATAAACAATGTACCACAAGATAAATGTGGACAGCATACCATGTAAATATTGCAATATTAATATACATATGGGTATTTATATAGATGGGTTTAAATAGGAAAACAAATGTCATGTGTGCATATATGTATGCATAAATTATTTACATTTTGCTAAAAAAATAAAATCCCTTTCGTCTTTACCATCCCTCCTCTTTTTCATTCATCCCAAACCTTTCTGACTACTTTGAACTCCTAAACATCCTCCTCAAACTATCACCCTTCTTTTTTAGTGACAACATCCAGCTAACAATGACACACACGACAACTACCCACAAAAACAACTTACTGCTTCCCCTTTTCAAATCCATTCCTCACATTCTGTTCCTACTCCAAACTCTCATGGTCAGATCAATTCCTGTCATTCTATCCGTACTCCAAACTCTATTAAACACAGAAGGAATCAAAAGTGGAAACTTAACACAACTAATGCATAAGAAAAAAGAAACAAAAAAAAGTAGTACCAACCGGAAGGCAGTCGTAGTCATAGGTGTTTTTGACTGACTACGCTCGCTGCAAGCGGCAAGTTCACCTTCTTTTTATCGATTTATGAATTCTTTTAATGTTGAAGTTCAGTCAATGTATTGAATCTGATATTTTAACGCACGGAGGCACTTTATTGCACACTTGCTGGTCTATAAGTAAAATTGGATTACTGAGAACTGAAACGATTAGTGCTCTTCATAGATAAGTTATTAGTTCTCAGCGCCGCCATTTTAGGTCAGGGCTCTCCTTTGTGAGTGCCATCTTGGGGAGTAAGCGCTCTAGTTTTTTTTGGTGTTGGGCTATTTTTAGCCCACATGACCACGGAGCGCAGCGGAAGGTAGTCATAGGTGTTTTTGACTGCCTACTCTCGCTGCAAGCGGCAAGTTCACCTTCTTTTTATCGATTTATGAATTCTTTTAATGTTGAAGTTCAGTCAATGTATTGAATCTGATATTTTAACGCACGGAGGCACTTTATTGCACACTTGCTGGTCTATAAGTAAAATTGTATTACTGAGAACTGAAACCATTAGTGCTCTTCATAGATAAGTTATTAGTTCTCAGCGCCGCCATTTTAGGTCAGGGCTCTCCTTTGTGAGCGCCATCTTGGGGAGTAAGCGCTCTAGCTTTTTTTGGTGTTGGGCTATTTTTAGCCCACATGACCGCGGCGCGCAGCGGGCGCGCCACTGACGCGCCGAAGGCGCGCCAAAGGCAAGCCCGTCTGCGCCCATCCGCGCCAGACCGTGCCAAGAGCCAAGAGATTATGACTCAATTTCTACTGAGAAAGTACTGACTACCTACACTAAGGACATACTTTTCTCGCTGAACAATAAATCTTATAATAGTTGCACGCAAAAGCTAGATCCTTGTGCTAAAAGGTATAGATGCCCCGCTTGTGCTTGGACCCAACTAGGAATGGATCTCCAAAAAGATAGGGAATTTGACAATTCTTCGATTTTGGTAGTTAATTGTCGATCGCTGGGGGCCCATATAATGGATATCCACCTTTTGGTGGAACAAGAAAAACCCCTGGCTTTGTTTCTTACCGAAACTTGGCTGGATGATAGTTCTGGCCCAGACATTGTTATGACTCTTCCTACTAGATATAAACTTAGCAGAATTGACAGACCGACCCGAGGCGGTGGTATTGCAGTTGTTTATAGAGATACATGTAGAATAACTAAGGCCCCACACTAATTAAGGGAGGTGAGAGTATGTCATTTTCTATCAGTGTAAATCCCCATTATACTATCTTTGGTGTCCTGGTCTATCGACCACCGGGTCCCATAGGAGACTTTATGACATCACTGGCAGAAATCACCTCACATCTGGTTTGCACTAAATCCAACTTTTTACTGTTGGGCGATTTTAACTTACATGCAGAATTGGAAGATAAAGTCTCGACCAAGATGATAATAGCAGACATGAAGGCTTGTGATCTAGTGCAATTAGTGAAGGGCCCTACGCATAACAGAGGCCACACTCTTGACTTGGTATTCACCAATATGCGAGATCTAGAATTCATTTCAGCACGTCCGCTAGCCTGGTCAGATCACTTTTTGGTAGAGCTAGAACTAACCATCTCTCGACACAAATCCTCGATTATCAATCACCCACCTTATAGAAGGAAATGGCATAAACTGAAGTCCACAGAGTTCATTAATTCACTGGAGAAAAAGAAACCAGGAAACCTAGATTCAAATAATATAACTGTTCTCACTCGCTCCGTAAACAAGTGGATAGAGGATAGTTTGGAGGAAATTATACCTCTCTCGACCACAAAAAAATTGCCTCGAAAGAAATCAGCTCCTTGGTTTACTACAAACTTACTTGAGATGAAAAGAGAATGTAGGAAGCAAGAAAGTAAATGGAGATATACTCTAGATGACTCATTGAAAAAAGAATATAAGAATATGATTCGAGCATATCATTTAGAAATTAAAAAGGTTCAGGCAACCTACTACTCCAGCAAAATTGAAGCTGCAGCTAACTCTCCTAAGGAAATCTTTAATGCCTTAAAAGACCTTATTCATCCTAAGGAGGAGCCAGGAAATATAGAGTCCCCGCAGCAACATGTGGAGGATCTCGCAAGCTTTTTTCTAAATAAAATTCAGGACATCTATGTCTCTTTTCCTGACACCCAGATGGTAGATCAGGTGGTGGCCAATCTGGAGGTCAGGAAGGAAATTGTTTTAACAAATTTCGCCCCGATTGGTCTGGACACAGTGACTAGACTACTGAGCCTAACCAAATCGGGCTCTCCACTCGATCCTGCTCCCCCACAGACTCTCTGTCTGGGAATTCCAGTGTTGGGTCCAGTAATCACAAATCTTATTAATACTTCGCTAGTTTCGGGAACTGTACCCGACTCTTGGAAAGTGGCTATTGTTAAGCCTCTCCTGAAAAAAACTAATCTGGACTCTAAAATATTGTCCAATTATAGACCGATTTCCTTGCTACCTATAATGACCAAAATAAGAGAAAAGTTCATACACACTCAGTTATCTACTTTCTGGAAGAAAAAAAGCTTCTACATCCCACCCAGATGGGTTTTAGACCACGCCATGGGACAGAAACCGCTTTGGTTGCGATCACAGAAGAAGCGAAAAAGAGGATGGACAAAGGAATGGAAACCGCCATCATCTTATTAGATCTGAGTGCAGCGTTTGACACTGTTGATCTGAATATTCTTAAAGACAGATTACAAGGATGTGGCATCTCGGGAGTCGCACTGGAGTGGATTATTTCATTCATTTATGGAAGATCCTTCCAGGTCCTAGATAGATCTTGCGCTTCCAGACGTATCCTTAGCAACTGTGGAGTTCCACAGGGGTCTGCTTTGAGTCCACTACTTTTTAATGTCTATATTCGTCTTCTAGCAGAACTCATCGAATCATTTGGACTGAAGTTGGTGTCTTACGCAGATGACACTCAACTGATTGTCTCCCTTTCTAATGATCATCCAGACATGGGGACAGCTTTGGGTCCATGTCTGAAAGCAGTTGCTACATGGATGTCAGGAAGTAAATTAAAACTTAATGATGATAAGACAGAAGTCATGTTCTTTGGGCTACCAAAAGCATCCACCACCAGTCCAAGCACTTCAATTGGTGCACTCACTCTCCCACCCCCTAAATGTCTCATTAAAAGTCTTGGGGTGTGGTTAGATCCTCAACTTTCAATGTTACAACATGCCAACAGAATAGCTGGAACCTCCTTTGCTCTACTTAGAACCTTGAGGAAGGTTCTAATAATACTTCCATTACTTGCCAGGAGACTGGTTATCCAGGCATTGATCGGCTCCCGTTTGGATTATGGCAATGCATTGTTTGTGGGAGCCCCAAGATATGTGATCCAGAGGCTGCAGAGGGTACAAAATGCAGCCGCTCGTCTACTTTTAAACACTCCTAAACATCACTCTATACGGGCCGCAATCTCATCCCTACACTGGCTTCCAGTGGAAAAAAGAATCCAGTTCAAGGCTCTATGTCACTTTCATAGATCCATATTCAACCAGGGCCCGGAAATGCTAAAAACCCTGGTATCTATCTACAGCCCGGCCAGACCTCTGAGATCATCCTCTGCCATGCTGGCCACAGTTCCGACAGTAAAAAAAGCGAGATGGGGAGGAAGATCCTTATCCTATCAAGGGGCCATCCTTTGGAATGGTCTTCCTGTTAATATCAGATCGACATCACAAGAAACTCTGTTCAGGAAGGCCTTGAAAACCTGGCTATTTAAAGCTTAATCTCCATACGATATTTAGATGGTGACACCACCTGTTTGCAGCTAAAGCGCTACGAGGCCTCCGGGCAGTTTTAAGCGCTATATATGTACTGATAACATAACATAACATAACATAACCTTGGGTTCTGTAGTAGCATGCTACTCGATGAAGAAAGGGCTTAAATGTCTTGTCAGGGGTCATAAGCACTATATAAATATGTTTACAATTTACCATATACCGATTAAATAGAAATCTTCTTTCCTATCTTTGCTTCCAGTCTTGAATGTAAGATCTCACAATCATCCCCTCACATCCCACTAGATGGTTATGTGGGAGATGGCTGTGAGATCTCACTGCATGGCTATGTGTGGGGTGGCTGTGAGGTCCGACTGGATGGTCATGTGGGAGATGACTGTGAGATCTCACTGGATGGCCATGTGAGAAGTGGTTGTAAGATCCCACTGAATGGCCATGTGAAGGATGGCTGTCAAATCCCACTGGTTGGCCAAGTGGAGGGTGGTTGTGAGCTGTGAGATCACACTGCATGACCACGTGGGGGATGGCTGTGAGATCCCATTGCATGACCATGTGGTGGATGGCTGTGAGATCCCATTGGGTGGACTTGTGGGGATGGTTGTGAGATTCCACTGCATGGCCATGTGAAGGAAGGCTGTTAGATCTCACGTGATATCTATGTGGGGAATGACTATAAAATTCCACTGGATTGCCAAATGGAGGATGGAAATGAGGTCCCACTGTGTGGCCATGTTGAGTGTGGCTGTGAAACCCCACTGAATGGCCGTTCTCAAATCATCCAAAAAAGAAAATCATTTATTTTCCTGCCAATGCTACACGTGCACATCTTTCTGTCCCCGTACTATTTACCCCTTCGCACTCTCATAGAAACGTAAATGTTTAATTCAACCTGGTATTTCGAATTGTCCATAACTATGACAGCCACATCTGCCGGGTATCACGGATTTATTATTCGTGTAAGTAGTCACTGCATCTCCTTCAGACACCCAAAACAATGCTCCCCGCAGTTCAACTTGCACTAATATAGGCTCGTTTGCACTTGTATCTTTTACTAGGATGTGGAAATGTGTTTGAGAATCGGGCCGTAAATATAACGTCACATAACATTCTGTTTTATCTACTTCCATAAAAATGCTAGTAGTTGGAATGAATGCGTCAAAATCAGTTTTCATTTAATAAATAGTACAAGTTGTTAACAATGCGCTAAAACGATATGTATTCAGTGGGATTGGTTTAAATCTGAGCCTCTTGGAGATGCTCAGACAGGCTTACTGTAAACAGGGATTAGCCAAGATTTAAAGTGTTTGTGCAGCAACCATTTTCAAATGGCTCTCTTCTACAGATATTTTTCTAATTAATTTTTCATGACCAGTTCAAATAAATAAATATTGCTCTTTGTACTGCCAAGGATTAAGTGCTACTAAATAAACGCATTCCCTTCTGAAGGTTCTTTACCATCTACTAACATTAAAAAAACATATCTGAGAACGTGTTTCATTTTGTTCCTAAGAATTTGGAGCTGAGTTTCCCGTCTGGCTTTTTTTTATTATGGTGGCAAAGCTAAAATGCGCACAGGTATGTGGTGCGCTGGGCAACGTTCTGTGTTGGTGCCCCCCATGACCTTCTTGTCCATGCATTCTCTCTCTACAGCCCTCCAAGGTGTCCCTCATCACACACTAACAAACTATATGGAGACAATGAATCACAAAAGTGTGTAAATCAATGAATACGAAATGTTACATAAGACAATGAAACCTACATGGTCTAGGAGTCACATGTCACCCACAATGGTAGACTTTATATACTAAGAGTGCTTGGTCTGTAGAAACGCAAACTCAGGATTTAAAATGTAACACAATGGCTGCGGTTGCCTTTACTAATATGAATTTGTTAATATCCAAAGGAACTCTTTTTAGCAACCTTAGATTAAGAAAGATTGTGGAAATACACAGTTATTAAACCTATGACATGCAGTTGGCGTGCAGCTCTTTGATTCCAGTTGATAGCTCATTGTGCCACATTGGAAAGACTGTAATGTATGAACTTTAAGTAACTAAACGATCTCTGTGACAAAAGCAGCAACTCACGGTACTACCTACATAAAATACAATTCTGTGATATGCATCCTACACGTTGTGATTTGCAGCAGGCACATTAACCCTCTGAATTACTTTATGATGAGTCATAACTCAGGCCTCTCCAGCAGGAACATTGATCACCAGATTTAACTTGACACTCCCTGAAAATTCCTAGGTATACAAGGCACTCTGCCCCAAGTACTTTTAACCCCATGAGATATTTCAAAGTACAGACCCCGAGCTTGGAGCCCGGTGCACTGCCACCAGTCACGCTACCCTAACATTCGCACTGGTTCACGGCATTGATTCCGTGAACTATGCATTCATTGCATTTTTCTTCACCTATAACTCTACTATTAAAATAGAGACTTGCTCCAGAAGGGTGTCTCAGTTCTCTCCCAGTGTTTGAATCAATGTCACAGACATTTGAGGAGAGATGAATGCTCTGCTCCATGGCTGCCATCCTGTGACTGCTAATCCCTTAAGGGCAGGGCCAGGTTCAAAACCATCATGTCCCTGCATAGAGATTGGGACAATGTGCTTCTTGGCGCTGACTCAGGACTTCCTGACTCAGGCTCATTAGTACTCTGCAGGCTGCAATTGCAGCAAGGACGGAGCTGTGGTGGCAGCAAGGGGTGCTGTTGCAGCTCT
Organism: Pleurodeles waltl; assembly: GCF_031143425.1. Lineage (NCBI taxonomy): Eukaryota > Metazoa > Chordata > Amphibia > Caudata > Salamandridae > Pleurodeles > Pleurodeles waltl. Next base: position 488,020,015 of record NC_090445.1, on the reverse strand, counting down.
GGCTGGTGTTGGATGTTGTTGCTGACCTGCTCCTGGCATCTCTGGTGGGAAACGAGGTCTGGCATGTGTAGGGGGCCTTCCAGTATTCCTAAATCTTCCTGTGCAGTTTCGCTTTCAATGGGAGATGTTAACTGTTTTTGACAGTTCTACATATATGACTCACTGAGACTGACAGTTTACATTGGTATGTGAAAACATACAGGACACAGTATGTTGATGCACCATCATGGCATCACCTGGGGTGCTTCACGTGTCCAACACATCCTTATTAATTCCACAATATGGCCTACATGTAGCCTTCCATGACTGTGACTAAAAGATAAACCCTCAACTTAATGTGTACTGCCTGCCTGTTTACCTGATTGAAAAGGGACACCATTTATCCTCAGGCACATTACACCTGCCCCACATGTCTCCTGACTAATTTACATACAAAGTATGAGCAAATCATCCTAATAATTCTATAAGTAAACTTGTTCATGGTTAACCAGATAGTATGGCTGAGATTTACTAAGACTTGATGCAGTGCATCGTAGCAAGAAAACGTGCTGTGTTGTATCAAATGGAGAGAGCAGGAATGCGCCAATTCTACTAACATATGTCACATTCCTGCTCTGTTTGCACTGGTGCACACAATGTACCCTAGCACCAATGCAGGCACCCTTGCACCATGATGCAAGGGTGTCTGCATTACAGGCAGGATTATTTTGGTGCAGGAAGGAACACCTTCCTACACAAAACAATCCTCAGAGGCATTTTACTCTTACTACGTGTGCTGCATCTATTTGTGCTGCAGAATGCAGAACAAGTAGAACGGGGAAATAACAAGGACTTTTTGAGAAGGTGCACCATTTTGGTTCAATACCCGTTTTTTTAGTCTTAGTAAATCTGTGAATATGCAAAAATCCATAGGTGGATGCATGGAAACACCCATGCTGTGCATTCCCAACACAGAGTAATACAAGGCAGCAACTTACACTACCCTGGTTACTCCAGATTTGCTAAGCTATGCAGAGCCGCACAAGGTGGTTCTTCATTGCTTAAAAAATCGGACTTAAGCCCTTGCAGTAGTAAGGACTTAGTAAATATAGTCCTATCGGTCTAGGATTCTGAAATGGCCAGGTCACTCATTCGTAAGAGGATGACATCACCCAGAACCAGGGCTGGCATTGTGGGTATTCCCAGGGCACCTTTACTCAGAGCGGCGACCTGCGGTCTGTTTCCTATGTCCCATCACATGTCAGGGTTTTTGTTTAAATGGGGGAGGGCGCCTAGTTTGATCTTGTGCATGGCTCTGTCTCAGCAAAGTGTGAAGGTTAACAACAGACATGGACCTGGAGCAGATGACAGGATCAAGGTCGACTCAGATTTGAAGAACTCCGAATGAGCCTTTGTCAGTGAAAAGCCCTAATCAAGGAAACAATAGGGATGAGATTGAAAGAGCGTTTGGCTTTTGAAACTCTTTAAAGCTCCTGCTGTGTCAGTGACCACACTTAAAGCTCCATTTTATCTTTTGGCTCAGCTACATAAACGTGGTATCACACTTGCTTTCAGGTTGTCATCAAAGGCAGCCTTAACAACCCAGAGCCTGGCACTGAGTTTTTAGGGTCAAGCGCGCAAGCGCTCTGGCTGCTGTTGTAATCTCTCTGTGGGCTTTTAACCACACCCATCACTTTCATTGGCTTGTGGGCTTGCCTTTTAAAATTCACTAGATTTCATTAGAGAGAGGAATGCATACGTCACACCTTTTCTGGTGTTTAGCCCTCCTCGAGTGCACCGGGCAACTACTGAAAGCACCGGCCAACTACTGAAAATATACGAGGCCCCATGTTTTCCGTTTGGTTTCTGGACTACCTTTTCTTTATATTTTGTACACAGTGCGATCTCACTGGGCAGGAACCGAGTGCTTTTCATGATTACCAGTTTAATTCTAGTGTTTATCCAGCACTTCTTTGCAAATTCAAGGTTTTACACAGCTGGATCATTTTTTTTTATTTGTTTTTTTTTTCTAATGTTTTTACTGTCCTTATCATACCCTCCCCCCTCCCTCGTCGCCCACTCTCCCCTTGTTCTGGTTTGTGGGCTCTAGTCTAAGCTGCAGTTGTTTAGCTTCACGGTTGTTTATTTTTGGGTGACAAGAATGATTAATATGGCATCTAAGTAGGAAAGTGAGTTCAAACTGCCCGGGTGGCTGGCTTCATGGAGTTTGTGAAATGTGCAAGCCTGTCTTCATTAGATGAGTTTCCCTCCATCGTTGCCAGCGTACGTGTCTATCGATTTAGTTAGCAGCAAGTACACCTTTGCTAATGCAAACCCCGAAATTGTGACAGGCCCCATGTCGCAACGTTTCATTTGTTCTGTACACAGCATACTTTTTCACCACGTCTAACGGCATCCAGTTATTCCCCCGCCGACGGGATCTAGTTATCCCTCCACACAGTGCTCGCTGGAGCATGGATAAAAGCAGTCGTCTCCCAAAAGGGAAGACTTAAGGCAGAAGAGAAGCAGCCTACTCAGCAAAGAAATATAAGTAAATTCAGAAATTTTACTTGTTGTAGTTATTTTACATTTGATCAGGGATTCATTTGCTATAAAAACTAATGTAAAACCTGCTTGTAGTGACTTTGCATTTACAAAGGAAAAAGTATTTTCAGGTGACTATAATGGGCAATTTGGAAGACACTATTCTTTAGCTAAGTTGTACAGCACAGTCACATGTATCTGATAGTCTCTAAAGATGTGGGAAGTAGGGCACTGCTGACACACACAATTCAGTTTGGTAGACGTATTTTACATATGTAGCATAAACGGCAATGCAAAGCACTTGTTTTTAAAAAAATTTATTTAGCCATACCTCCCAATTCTGTCTCTTATACAACACTATCATGCAGAGTTACTGATGCATGCAGCATGATTTTTGTGGCTGTAAACATACATAAAAAATATTATAACTCATAAAAATACCAACAGTATTTGATCGTAGAAGGCCTTTTTAGGTTGAGTATAGGAGCAGGCAAGCTCTGCTTTTCCGACGTGCTGTTACCTATTTGGGCTTTTAGCCATGGCCACCTCATGCCCATCACCATCGCTGGTTCATGGGCTTGCCCTTCAAAAAGCCTTTCTTATAATTGGTAAAGTCCCTCCTTGGGGCGGTTTGGTTACTGCCTTGGACATGGACCCTGTTACACTTTTGCCCATACGTTTGAGCGAAAGCAAACTTATTTTTCCTTTTGTGTGCCTCCTTCATGCTCATGGCGTGGTGCTCTGAATCGGATCGCTTATGTGAAACTGTATTACTTTTCATTTTCAATTAATGTGGCAAGAAAAGTCCGCTTAAGAGTTTACAACGCTCATAGCTCTAACTCGAGCAAATGCGAGACCCATTGCATTGCAAATGCTTGTTAAGGACTGTAACCAAAGGAAAGAAATCAATCTTTTTTTTTCAAACCCCACCTTGCATTTGACAGCCTTTTGCGCACGTGACATGCCAGTATTTTTACTTTCACTGCTTCTGAAAATATGACAAGGCTCATAAACAAACACTAAGGCCCTCATTATGAACGCCGGTGGTGGCGGTGAAAACCGCCAACAGATGTGCCGTCCGAACCACCAAATAATGAACCAACTTAAACACAGGCATCCTGAAAACCACTCACCACCAGCAGAGGAGTGCCAACAACAATGGCGGAGCCCGCCCACAGGCCGACGGAAAGGCCTTACCCGCCCATCAAATAATGAAGTACTAGACTGCCGTCAGTTCCGGGGCGGGAACCACTGCAACGCAAAGCCAGGCGGAAACTAACCAAATATAAGGAAACACTCACCGGAGACTCACACAACATGCCGAAGCAGACATGGATAGAGAGTTACAGATAATGCCAGCCTTGCTCCTTGCCATATACCTCCACAACAGAGACCGCTGACGAAGACGACAACTGTAAGTACCGCAACCTACTAAAAAAGGGAAGAAAGGGCACAGTTACATATCCACCCACCCTGCAACGCTACCACAACCCTTCACAGCAGCACAAGCCATACACCCCACAGCAAGAGGTACTTACCCGACACAAGGCAAATCCAACCTGCCCAAAGTACACACATGTGCTCAACACCCCCAAACAATGAAATGATAAACCAGGGATTCAGATTCTGCCATGAACAACACAGGCCACGCATTAACTTTTATTCAGCTCAATGAGCATTATAAGTGCAACATAAGGCCAATGGCCAGTCCAGAGTAAGTTGTCCGATGGGCCACATTGGCCCCAACTTGACTCCCACAAGTGCAACGGTACTCCACCTCATAGGGGCAACAATGGGGCATCAAGGCACCTCAGGGAACAGGGGCAGGGAATGGTGGGGGTGGGGACTTATGACTGGGAGGGGTGGCTTAGATTTACTTTTGGAAGGTGGAGGGGGCTTGGGTTTTGTGCTTGCAGCTGGTGGAGCGGACTTGGCCAGGGATGCGGCAGATGTTCCTGGGCCAGCACGGGGTCTCATTCTCACAGGGGAGGTACTACGGGAATGGGAAAGGCAGAAAGGGGCGGGCTGTGACCTGGGAGGAGTGGACGGTGCAAGAAGGTGGGCACATTTAGGGACGAGACGGGGTGGGCCAGTGGGTTCAAATAGGTCTACAAGGGATAGGGAAAGTTTCTGAGGGGCAATTGGGGTGGACCTGGAGGAAGGCGTGGGAGTGGAGGTAGAGGGAGTGGCTGTAAGAGGTGTAGGTGTGCGTGATGTGGGTGCAGGGGACTGGACAGTATGCTGAGGTGTGGTGGATGTGTGATGGGTGGGTGTTTTGGTGCGTTTGAGTGTCTAGGGAGGAGGGGGGTGGACACAGTGGGACAAGACAGGCTGCCAGTGTAAATGTATGTTGTCTGGGTGTCTGCAGGTCTGGTGAGTGTGCTGCATGTGTCAACTAAAGTCGTTGTGGTGAGTGCAGGTGTAGTGTCTGGGGTGCATGAATGGATGTTTGCTATTGTAGTGACTGCAAGAATAGGCTCAGCAACATTGAATGAGGGTGCAGTGCCTGTAGAGGGGACAGACACAGAGGCGGAAGAGATGGACACACTGGGGGAAGTGGATGTTGGTGTGTGTGCATGTGTATGTTGGCTGTGTGTATGCCTGTGGTGGGAGGTGTGGTGCTTGTGTTTTGAAGTGTGCTTCTTGTGTGTTGAGGTGTGTGCCTGCGTGTTAGAATCTGTGCTTTGGACGGATGAAGGGGGTGGGGTGCTGGAAGGGGTAGAGGTGGTTTGAGGGGGGACGGAATGACCAGGGACACGGGCTGCCCTCAAAGAGGAGGCCAGAGCCTGAAAAGATCTCTGTAGGCCAGACACGACACCGTGAATGCCATCCAGATAGGCATTGGTCTGCTGCACCTCTGATGCTAGCCCCTGGATGGCATTGACAGTGGTTGTCTGCCCTACAGAGATGGTTCTCAGGAGGTCAATAGCCTCCTCCATGAGGGCAGCATGGCTGACTGGGGCAGGGGAGGAGGTGCCTGGGGTGAAGGAGATGCCCACCCTTCTGGGTGAGCGGGCACAGGCAACTCGGTGGGGAGCAAATGGGAGGGCAGTGATGGTATATGGGTGGCGGAAGATGACACAGAATGGGTGGGCCCACCCGGGTCCCCGCCGCCAGGGAGCTCCCATCGCAGGAGGTATCAGAGTCTCTACCTCCAGTGGTAGTTGCCTTCCCCATGGTACTCCCCTCTCCTTCCAACACATTGGTCCCCTTGGCGTCGGACGAATCTGCCTCCGAGGAACATGGGTCGCTGCGTCCTCACTCGCCGGTGCCTCAGCTCCCTCGCCAGATGATGCTGATGTACAAAGACAACACAAGAGAACAGAGATGGGGAGACAAAACAGGAGAGACACTTGTAAATAGCTGAATGGAGGTACATAACTGGTTCACACATACACCCACCCTGAAAATATTCCACCAGGCAGCACCTACCGCTATACACATGGCTATGCCCCTGACTAGTGGCCAGAACCCTGCTCTACAGCCATTCCCCACAGCACCGAAGGACCTGATATACTGCAGACTTGAGCCTTACAACCCTACTCCCAAGGGGGCCATTATGTAGATGGGCATCAGTCAGAGTCCCTGCTACTAGACAGCATACATACGACCGCACACACACAAATCCATCAAGGAGGCAAAGTATGGTATTTGTACTCACCTCCTTGGGACTGCTGTGCAGCCTTCAAGCACCCATCCTGGTGCACCACCGCCAGAATGCGTCGCATAAGGGGAGTCAGTGCCCGACAGGCACCCCTTCATCATTGGGAGGACTTCCCCAGCTGGGCCTCACAGATCTTCCTTGCCCAGCGCCGCAGGTCCTCCCACCACTTCCTGCAGTGGGTGCTCTGCCGGTTGTAGACCCTCAGGGTCCGCACCTCCCTGGCGATGGCCTGCCAAAGTCCCCTCTTCCGATGGGCGCTTACCTATAAGGGACACACAGAAAAAATAACACTGAGGTCAGACATTGGCCAATAACATACAGCTGGCTATACGTCCACTATGGGATGGACATTTTAAACAGCCTAACAGCACACACACACGCAGCATGTCAGGAACCCAGGACTATACAGTGTCACATGTGCACACATGTATACAGCAATCTGCCACCATTAAACACATCCATGCTCCCCAATCCTACTACTCACCTGTACCTCTGCCTGACCGTAGAGCTTGGACTACGGGGGCAGGAGCCCGTCCACGAGCTTCTCCAATTCCTCGTTGGTGAAGGCTGGGGCCCTTTCCCCTGCCACATGTGCCATTTCCATGACCAGAGGCAGCACACAGCAGTACACTCAGTGGAATACCTGCATGCACAAGATCCGGGAGTCAAGTGAAATTGGGGTGACGAGTTCGCGTACGCACCACAGCGGTGTGCACCGTCACCACCGGCGGCGATCATGATACACAAAGAATGCCCATTGACAACCATGTTAACCAATGAATTTGCGCACGCCGCCTTACGCTATTATGTCAACAGCAGTATGAGGTCACTTCCACCACAACACTTCTGGATTACAGGGGGCAGACACTTTGGCCTTAACTACGCAGTTGTAAAATCCTCATCTGCACCATGCAGGCCCTATTGTCCCCTAAACACCCATAGGCATGAAACAATATACATTACCTCAGCAGAACAGTCCTGATATATCATTGTGGTCATGTTGCTGTAATGTCACACATACTAAGCATTTGTGACGTCGACAATCATGCCAGCAGTGCTGAATAAGAAACAAGGTGTGCAGATGTATGTGTGTTCCTCACATGTGTTCTATACTCCTCCTAGGTACAGACCCTTGCGGCGAGGGAGGGCCCCATCGGTGTACAGACCACTTGTTGATTTTCGGACCATGGTGGAGCGTCACATCATTATCAATTACAGACTCACTCGTGCTACTATTCATGAACTTTGTGCATGACTGGATCCAGCACTGAGACCGGCTAATCGGAATCAGCATGCCATCCCTACTGAAGTAAAGGTGCTCTCTGCACTCTGTTTCTTGGCTACGGGCTAATTTCAAGTGACAGTGGGCATGGGTGCAGGTTTTTCACAGCCAATGTTTAGCATTATACTGTCCAGATTCCTGAATGCATTGACACCTGCAGTCCTATGTGAGGTTTCCCCAAAGTGCTGACCTCCCTTCCATCAAGTCAGACTTCTATGACTTTGCCAACATTCCCCATATGATAGGTGCCACCGATGGCACCCACATAGCTCTCATCCCCCCAAGAGTCAGTGAACAGGTGTACAGAAACAGGAAAGAATTTTGTTTCATGAACATTCAATTGGTGTGTACTGCAGACCAGTACATCTCACATGTGAATGCCATGTTCCCTGGGTCAGTCCATGATTCCTTTATGCTAAGGAACAGTAGTGTGCCACACAAGATGGAACAACTACAAGGGGACAGAGGATGGATCATAAGTAGGTGTGCCTGACACTTATTGCCACATAGCAGACAGCCAGGCTTTACCCCCTTTGTAGGTGAAATATGGCTACCCCAACATGCGTTTGCTCCTGACACCAGTGAGTGTAGGAAAGTACCATCTTTCTTGGCATGTTACCCCCAATTTTACATGTATGTCAGTATGTTTTTGCCTGTCTCACTGGGATCCTGCTAGCCAGGACCCTAGTGCTCATAGTTTGTGGCCTGAATGTGCATGCCTGTGTAGTGCCTAACTGTGTCACTGAGGCTCTGCTAATCAGAACCTTAGGGCTCATGCTCTCTCTGCCTTTAAATTTGTCACTATAGGCTAGTGACCACTTTTACCAATTCCAATTGGCATACTGGAACACCCTTATAATTCCCTAGTATATAGTACCTATGTACCCAGGGTATCGGGGTTCCAGGAGATCCCTATGGGCTGCAGCATTTCTTTTGCCACCCATAGGGATCTCAGACAAACCTTTACACAGGACTGCCATTGCAGCCTGAGTGAAATAACGCACACATTATTTCACAGCCATTTTCACTGCACTTAAGCAACTTAAAAGTCACCTATATGTCTAACCTTCACTTTCTGAAGGTTAGGTGCAAAGTTATTAAGTGTGAGGGCACCCTTTGCAAAGGTGCCCCCACAGAGTTCTGGGCCATTTCCCCGGACTTTGTGAGTGCAGGGACACCATTACACGCATGCACTACATATAGGTCAATACCTATATCTAGCTTCACAATGGTGACTCCGAATATGGCCATGTAGCATGTCTAAGATCATGGAATTGTCCCCCCATTACAAATATGGTATTGGGGAGCCAATTCCATGCATCCTGGGGGGCTCCACTATGGGCCCCCAGTACTGCCAAACCAGCTCTCGGGGTTTTCTCTGCAGCTACAGCTGCTGCCATCCCACAGACAGGGTTCTGCCCTCCTGGGGTCTGGGCAGCCCAGTCCCAGGAAGTTAGAACAAAGCATTTCCTCTGAGAGCAGGGTGTTACACTCTCTCTCTTTGGAAATAGGTGTTAAGGGCTGGGGAGGGGTAGCCTCTCCCAGCCTCTGGAAATGCTTTGAAGGGCACGGATGGTGCCCTCCTTGCATAAGCCTGTCTATACCAGTTTAGTGAACCCTCAGTCCCTCCTCTGGCCACGAAACTGAACAAAGGAAAAGGGAGTCACCACTCCCCTGTCCATCACCACCCCAGGGGTGGTGCCAAGAGCTCCTCCAGTGTGTCCCAGACCTCTGCCATCTTGTTTCCAGAGGTGTGAGGGCACTCTGGAGGACTCTGAGTGGCCAGTGCCAGCAGGTGACGTCAGAGACCCCTCCTGATAGGTGCTTACCTGACAAGGTGGCCAATCCTCCTCTGAGGGCTATTTAGGGTCTCTCCAGTGGGCTTTTCCTCAGATTACAACTTGCAAGAATTCATCAGGGTTCCTCTGCACTTCTCTCTTCAACTTCTGCCAAGGATCGTGCGCTGACTGCTCCAGGACACCTGCAAAACTGCAACAAAGTAGCCAGAAGACTACCAGCGATATTGTAGCGCCTAATCCTGCTGGCTTTCTCAACTGTTTACTGGTGGTGCATGCTCTGGGGGCTGCCTGCCTTCACCCTGCACTAGAAGCCACGACGAAATCTCCCGTGGGTCAACAGAATCTTCCCCCTGCTCCAGCAGGCACCAAACTTCAGCGTCAACGGTACTCTGGGTCCCCTCTCATCCTGACGAGCGTGGCCCCTGGAACACAGGTGATGGACCCAAGTGGCCCAGACTGTCCAGTGGTCCAACTGGTCAAATTTGGAGGAGGTAAGTCCTTGTCTCCCCCCCAGACAGTAATCCTGTGCACCGTGTGATCTGCAGCTACAAGGGCTTCTGTGCAAATGTTCAAGAAATCCTGCATGCACAGCTGAGCCTAGGTCCCCAGCACTCCGTCCTGCGATGCTCAACTCCCTGAGTTGATCTTTGGTGTCGTGGGACCTCTCTTTGCAGTGTTGAGATGACCGCCGTGTTCAGACTTCTTGAACCCATGTACAAGGACTTCTGCAGGTGCTTCCTTCCTGTCTGAGGGCTCTCTACGTTGCTGAGGGCCCCCTCTATCTCCCCTCCCAAGTGACGACATCCTGGTCCTTCCTGGGCCCGGGCAGCACCCTTTTTCTTCAAGCGCGACTCTTGCAGCTAGCAACGCTTGTTTGTGGTATTTTGCCAAGAAACAACATCCTCCAGCACGCCATGGGACATCTTCTGAATGAAGAAGAACTTCCTACCGCCTTCCGGTGTTCCAAAACCTGCAGCTTCTTCCAACCAGAGGCAGCCATTTTGCACTTTCATCCGGGGTTTAGACGGCTCCTGCCCCCTCTGGACACTTTAGCGACTCTTGGACTTGTTCCCCTTCCTTTGCAGGTCTTAAGGTCCAGGAATCCATCTTCAGTGCTTTGCAGTCAGTTGTGGTCCTTGCAAAATCCTTTATCACGACCTTAGTGTGTTTCTGGGGAAATAGTAGTACTTTACTCCTACTTTACAGGGTCTTGGGATGGGGTATCTTTTACACCCTTAGTGTTTTCTTACACTCCCAACGACCCTCTACACACTGCACTAGCCTAGGGGTCCATTTGTGGTTCGCATTCTACTTTCTTAGTATATGCTTTGTGTTGCCCCTAGGTCTATTGCATCCTATTGTATTCTTTGCACTATTTTCTGACTGTTTTACTTACCTGATTTGGTTTGTTGTGTATATTTTGTGCCTTTTACTTACCTCCTAAGGGAGTATATCCTCTGAGATATTTTTGGCACATTGTCACATATGAGTATTGTGTTTCTTATGATATAGTACCTATATGATGTAAGTGGTATTGCATGAGCTTTGCATGTCTCCTAGTTCAGCCTTGGCTGCTCTGCTATAGCTACCTCTATCAGCCTAAGCTGCTAGAACACTACTACACTCTACTAATAAGGGATGACTGGACCTGGCACAAGTACCATTGGTACTCACTATAAGCCAGGACAGCCTCCTACATTGGTGGCAGCGGTGGGATAAGTACTTGTAACTGCTTTACCACTTTGTCATTGGTGCTTTTCATAGGAAAACCATATTCTAAATACTTAGAAATATACACAAGTAACCTTAACAGTCTTACTTTCACTCGAAAAACTTTCTAAAACGTTTGAAAACGTTTTTCTCTTTTCTTTAAAAGGTTTCTAAACTTTTTCTCTTACCAATAACCTCTTTCTTTTCACCATGTCTGTGGTAGAGGCCACTTCCAAAGTTGTGGAGACAACTTCTGATAGTCTAAACTTTAAAGGTTTGAGGGGTCTCTGTATCGAAAGAAGTTTGGGGATTGGTAAGAACCCTACTAAGGATCTTCTTCTTAGCCTTCTCCTTGAAAGTGACCAGGGTCAGACTGGTCAAACCCAGGATCAAGAGGAAGAGGAGGTGGTTACCCAGATAGATTCAGGGGAGGGCCCTGTGGACTCTGGGGAGGGTACTTCCAAAGACCTTTCACTTATCAGGTCACCTAGTGAAGCTGGTAGTGGGAGGGGGTCACACAACAGTAGGGCACCTTTCAATCCAAAAGGCCAGGCCACTAGGGTTCAGGTAGTTAGAGAAAGGTCCACTTCTGCACATTCTCTCATTACCTCTGTATCAGAGAATTCCCAAACCTCTCACCCTGAGGATAACACCATAGACAGGGAACTCAGAAAGCTGAGGTTGCAAGAGGCCAGACTGAAGCTAAGACAGCAGCAGTTGGCCTTAGATAGGGAATCCTTAGATGTAGAGAGAGAAAGACAGACGTTGGGGTTAGTTCCCCGTGGTGGCAGCAACAGCAGCAATCTTGATAGTCATCCTGTTAGAGATACAGATTCAAGAAACCTGCATAAGATTGCCCCCCCCTTACAAGGAGGGGGATGACATAAACAAGTGGTTTTCTGCACTTGAGAGGGCCTGTATGGTACAGTTGGTCCCTCAAAGGCAGTGGGCTACTATATTGTGGCTATCTTTCACCTGCAAAGGTAGGGACAGACTCCTTACTGTCAGGGAGAGTGATGCCAACAATTACAAAGTTTTGAAGGATGCACTCTTAGATGGTTTTGGCTTAACCACTGAACAATACAGGATAAAGTTCAGAGATACCAGAAAAGAATCCTCTCAAGACTGGACAGACTTTGTAGACTGTTCAGTGAAGGCCTTGCAGGGATGGTTACATGGCAGTAAAGTGACTGACTATGAAAGCCTGTATAATCTAATTTTGAGAGAGCATATTTTGAATAATTGTGTGTCTGACTTGTTACATCAGTACTTGGTAGACTCAGATCTGACCTCTCCCCAAGAATTGGGAAAGAAGGCAGACAAATGGGTCAGAACAAGAGTGAGCAGAAAAGCTCATACAGGAGGTGACAAGGATGGCAAGAAGAAGGATGGTAAGTCTCATGACAAAGACAAAAATAATTCTGAGTCTTCATCAGGCCCACAAAAACTCTTCTGGGGGGGAGGTGGGTCCAAATCCTCTTCACACAATCAAAAGAAGCTATGATGTTATTTATGTAAATGTAACGGCCATTGGGCAAGTGATCCCACTTGTCCAAAGAAAAACACCAAGGCTCCCACCACAACAACACCAACTGCATCCACTAGTGCCCCTAGTAATAGCAGTGGTGGTGGGAAGAACACTACAAATAGCCAGTCAAAGGGTGTAGCTGGGCTTGCCATTGGTAATGTAGTGGGGATTGGTCTAGTTAGGGAGACCACAGAGACTGTTTCAGTCTCCGATGGTGGTTATTGATTTTGCCACCTTGGTTGCTTGTCCCCTTAATATGGGTAAGTACAAGCAACTACCCCTAATAAATGGTGTTGAGGTTGAGGCCTACAGGGACACAGGAGCCAGTGTCACCATGGTGATAGAGAAACTGGTTGCCCCTGAACAACACCTACTTGGTCAACAGTACCAAGTGATGGATGCTCATAACAACACTCATAGCCGCCCCATGGCTGTAGTGAATCTCAACTGGGGGGGTTACTGGCCCAAAGAAAGTTGTAGTAGCCATTGATTTACATGTAGATTGCTTACTAGGAAGTGATTTGGAGACATCAGCTTGGGCTGAAGTGGAGTTGGAGGCTCATGCAGCAATGCTGAGCATTCCAGGGCATATCTTTGCTCTCACAAGGGCTTAGGCCCAGAAGCAAAGAGGACAGGGAAACTTGGATCCTGGAAAAATTGACCAAGTGCTCCTAAAAGCTAGGGGTAGACAGGGTAAATCCTTGCCCATCATCCCTCCCTCTCCAGAAGATTCCCCTTTTGAGGAAGAGGAATCCTCTCCCTGTGCAGAACCTACACCAGAGGAGCTGGCAGTGGACACTGCTGAGCTTTTGGGTGCAGGGGGGCCTGCTAGGGAAGAACTGAGTGTGGCACAGCAGACCTGTCCCACACTAGAGGGTTTAAGACAGCAAGCTGTCAAAGAGAAAAATGGGGATGTCACTGATACCCACAAAGTCTATTGGGAAGACAACCTTCTCTATACTGAGGCAAGGGACCTTAAACCTGGAGCTGCCAGGAGATTGGTCATCCCTTTGCAGTATAGGGAGTTTCTTCTGACTTTGGCACATGACATTCCTTTGGCTGGGCATTTGGGTCAAAGTAAAACATGGGACAGACTTGTTTCATTGTTTCACTGACCTCATATGTCAGAGGACACCAAGGAGTTCTGTCGCTCCTGTGTGACCTGCCAAGCCAGTTGCAAGACCGGTGGCACACCTAAGGCCCTCTTAATTCCACTTCCAGTGGTTGGGGTGCCCTTTGAGAGGGTAGGGGTTGACATTGTTGGCCCCCTTGACCCTCCAACAGCTTCAGGAAACAGATTCATCCTAGTAGTAGTAGACCATGCCACTAGGTATCTTGAAGCTATACCCTTAAGGACCACTACAGCTCCTGCAGTAGCAAAAGCCCTCCTGGGAATCTTTTCCAGAGTGGGTTTCCCTAAGGAAGTGGTATCAGACAGAAGTAGTAACGTCATGTCTGCATAGCTCAAGGCAATGTGGAAGGAGTGTGGTGTGACCTACAAGTTCCCCACTCCTTATCATACACAAACAAATGGATTGATTGAGAGATTTAACAAAACTCTCAAAGGCATGTTCAGACTCCCTGAAAAACTGAGAAGATTGGGTGTCCTGTTGCCATGCCTCCTTTTTGCTCATAGGGATGTACCCCAGAAAGTAGTGGGCTACAGCCCCTTTGAACTCCTCTTTGGACACCCTCTGAGAGGTTGCCTTGATCTTGCTCTTGTGAAGGAGGGTTGGGAACAACCTTTAGAAGCTCACAAACAAGACATTGTGGACTATGTGCTTGGCCTCAGATTGAGGATGGCTGAGTAAATGAAAAAGGCCAGTAAAAACCTTCAGGCCACCCAAGAGCTCCAAAAGCAATGGCATGACCAGAAGGCTGTCCTGACACAATACCAACCAGGACAGAAGGTGTGGGTATTGGAGCCTGTGGCACCAAGAGCACTCCAGGACAAATGGAGTGGACCCCATCTCATTGTGGAGAAGAAAGGTGAGGTCACCTATTTGGTGGACCTGGGCACTGCCAGAAGCCCCCTTAGGGTGCTTCATGTCAATCGCTTTAAACCTTATTATGACAGGGCTGACTTAACTCTGCTCATGGGCACAGATGAGGGGCAGGAGGAAGAGAGTGACCCTCTCCCTGACCTCTTCTCCACCACTGAAGCTGATGGCTTAGTGGAGGGAGTTGTATTGGCAGATTGCCTTACTGCTGAGCAGAAGGACAACTGCATAAATCTCCTTGATCAGTTCTCTGACCTCTTCTTACTAATTCCAGGTACAATTACTTGGTGTGAGCTCACAATTGACACTGGAGACAGTTTACCTGTCAAAAGTAAACTTTATAGACAGCCTGACCATGTCAGAGACTGTATCAAACAAGAGGTACAGCAAATGTTAGACCTTGGAGTGACTGAACCCTCTGAAAGCCCCTGGGCCAGCCCAGTGGTGCTTTTTCCCCAAACCTCATAGTAAAGATGGAAAAAAGGAAATGCGGTTCTGTGTGGACTATAGGGGTCTCAATCAAGTAACAAAAACTGATGCTCACCTTATACCCAGGGCAGATGAGCTGATAGATACACTGGCTTCTGCCAAGTATCTAAGCACTTTTGATTTAACGGCAGGGTATTGGCAGATTAAGTTATCAGAAGATGCTAAACCAAAAACAGCATTCTCAACCATTGGAGGGCATTATCAGTTCACAGTTATGCCCTTTGGATTGAAAAATGCACCTGCCATTTTTCAGAGGTTGGTGAATACAGTCCTCCAAGGATTGGAAGCCTTTAGTGTAGTATATCTAGATGATACTGCTGTCTTTAGCTCCACCTGGGATGATCACCTGGTCCACCTGTGGAAAGGTTTGGAGGCCCTGCAAAAGGCAGGCCTCACTATCAAGGCATCAAAGTGCCAGATAGGGCAGGGGAAAGTGGTTTATCTGGGCCACCTGGTAGGTGGGGAACAGATTGCACCACTACAGGGGAAGATCCAAACCATTATGGAATGGGCTCCCCCTACAACCCAAACCCAAGTGAGAGCCTTCCTAGGCCTCACTGGGTACTACAGGAGGTTCATAAAGAATTATGGCACTATGGCTGCCCCTCTTAATGACCTCACATCAAAGAAGATGCCTAAAAAGGTATTATGGACAGCTAGCTGTCAAAAGGCTTTTGATTAGCTCAAACAGGCCATGTGCTCTGCACCTGTCCTCAAAAGCCCTTTTACTCCAAAAAATCATAGTTCATACTGATGCTTCTGAATTAGGGGTAGGGGCAGTTCTATCACAGCTAAACATTGAGGGCCAAGATCAACCTGTTGCTTTTGTCAGCAGAAGGTTGACCCCTATAGAAAAGAGTTGGTTTGCCATAGAGTGGGAGGCCTTTGCTGTGGTCTGGGCCTTGAAAAAGTCGAGACCATACTTTTTTGGTACTCACTTTATTGTTCAAACAGACCACAAACCTCTATTATGTGTTAAACAAATGAGCGGTGAAAACCCTAAATTGTTGAGGTGGGCCATCTCTCTACAGGGAATGGACTATACAGTGGAACATAGACCTGGGAGTACCGACTCCAATGCAGATGGACTCTCCAGATATTTCCACTTAGACAATGAAGACTCATCTGGGCAAGGTTAGCCTTATTGTTCCTCGTTTTGGGGGGGAGGGTTGTGTAGGAAAGTACCATCTTTCTTGGCATGTTACCCCCAATTTTACATGTATGTCAGTATGTTTTTGCCCGTCTCACTGGGATCCTGCTAGCCAGGACCCCAGTGCTCGTAGTTTGTGGCCTGAATGTGTATACCTGTGCAGTGCCTAACTGTGTCACTGAGGGTCTGCTAATCAGGACCTCAGTGCTCATGCTCTCTCTACCTTTAAATTTGTCACCATAGGGTAGTGACCACTTTTACAATTTCAATTGCCATACTGGAACACCCTTATAATTCCCTAGTATATGGTACCTAGGTGCCCAGGGTATTGGGGTTCCAGGAGATCCCTATGGGCTACAGCATTTCTTTTGCCACCCATAAGGAGCTCAGACAAACCTTTCCACAGGACTGCCATTGCAGCCTAATAACGCAAACGTTATTTCACAGCCATTTTCACTGCACTTAAGTGACTTATAAGTCACCTATATGTCTAACCTTCACTTTCTGAAGGTTAGGTGCAAAGTTACTAAGTGTGAGGGCACCCTTGCACTAGCAAATGTGCCCCCACAGAGTTCAGGGCCATCTCCCCGGACTTTGTGAGTGCGGCAACACCATTACATGCGTGCACTACATATAGGTCAATACCTATATGTAGCTTTACAATGGTAACTCCGAATATGGCCATGTAACATGTCTAAGATCATGGCATTGTCCCCCATTCCAAATCTGGTATTGGGGAGCCAATTCCATGCATTCTGGGGGCTCCATTACGGACCCCAATACTGCCAAACCAGCTCTCTCCTGGGTTTTCTCTGCAGCTACCGCTGCTGCCACCCCACAGACAGGGTTCTGCCCTCTTGCGGTCTGGGCAGCCGAGTCCCAGGAAGGCAGAACAAAGCATTTCCTCTGAGAGAAGGGTGTTACACCCTCTCTCTTTGGAAATAGGTGTTAAGGGCTGGGTAGGGGTAGCCTCTCCCAGCCTCTGGAAATGCTTTGAAGGGCACAGATGGCGCCCTCCTTGCATAAGCCAGTCTACACCGGTTTCGGGAACCCCCAGTCCTTGCTCTGGCGCAAAACTGGATAAAGGAAAGGGGAGTGACCACTCCCCTGTCCATCACCTCCCCAGGGGTGGTGCCCAGAGCTCCTCTAGTGTGTCCCAGACCTCTCCCATCTTGTTTCCAGAGGTGTGAGGGCACTCTGGAGGCCACTGAGTGGCCAGTGCCAGCAGGTGACGTCGGAGACCCCTCCTGATAGGTGCTTACCTGACTAGGTGGCCAATCCTCCTCTGAGGGCTATTTAGGGTCTCTCCAGTGGGCTTTTCCTCAGATTATGACTTGCAAGAGAATTCATCAGGGTTCCTCTGCACTTCTCTCTCTGACTTCTGCCAAGGAACGACTGCTGACTGCTCCAAGATGCCTGCACAACTGCAACAAAGTAGCCAGAAGACTACCAGTGACATTGTAGTGTCTAATCCTGCCGGTTTTCTCGACTGTTTCCTGGTGGTGCATGCTCTGGGGGCTGCCTGTCTTCGCATTGCACTGGAAGCCATGAAGAAATCTCCTGTGGGTCGACGGAATCTTCCCCTGCTCCAGCAAGCATCAAAGTTCAACGTCACCGTTACTCTGGGTCCCCTCTCATCCTGACGAGCATGGCCACTGGAACACAGGTGGTGGACCCAAGTGACCCAGACTGTCCAGTGGTCCAACTGTCCAAATTTGGAGGAGGTTAGTCCTTGCCTTCCCCCCAGACAGTAATCCTGTGCACCATGTGATCTGCAGCAAGAACTCCTGCATGCACAGCTGAGCCTAGGTCCCCAGCACTCTGTCCTGTGATGCTCAGCTCCCTGAGCTGATCTCCGGTGTCGTGGGACCACTCTTTGCAGTGTTGAGACAACCACTGTGTTCAGACTTCTTGAACCCGTGTTCAAGGACTTCTTCGTATGCTTCCTTCCTGTTCAAGGGCCCTTTACGTTGCTGAGGGCCCCCTCTGTGTCCTCATGCAAGTGGCGACATCCTGGTCCTTCCTGGGCCCGGGCAGCACTCTTTTTCTTCAACCGCGACTCTTGCAGCTAGCAAGGCTTGTTTGTGGTATTTTGCCAAGGAAACAACTCTGCATCCTCCAGCATGCCCTGGGACATCTTCTGCATGAAGAAGAACTTCCTACCTCCTTCCGTTGTTGCAAAACCTGCAGCTTCTTCCAACTGGAGGCAACCATTTTGCACCTTCATCTGGGGTTTAGTGGGCTCCTGCCCCCCCCGGAAACTTTAGCGACTCTTGGACTTGGTCCCCTTCCTTTGAAGGTCTTCAGGTGCAGGAATCCATCTTCAGTGCTTTGTAGTGTGTTGTGGTCCTTGCAAAATCTTTTATCACAACTTTAGTGTGTTTCTGGGGAAATAGTAGTACTTTACTCCTACTTTCCAGGGTCTTGGGGTGGGGTATCCTTTACCCTTGGGGGTCTTACACTCCCAGCGACCCTCTACACACTACACTAGCTTACGGGTCCATTTGTGGTTCGCATTCTACTTTCTTAGTATATGGTTTGTGTTGCCCCTAGGCCTATTGCATGCTATTGTATTCTACAGTGTTTGCACTATTTTCTGATGGTTTAACTTACCTGATTTGGTTTGTTGTGTATATTTTGTGTATGTTACTTACCTCCTAAGGGAGTATATCCTCTGAGATATTTTTGGCACATTGTGGCACATTTTCACTATAATAAAGTACCTTATGTACAATATGGCAACATGGTTGCTGCATTTGTTGGCAGTAGTGGTATGTCCATCTATGTTTTCCAGTGTGTGTTGTTGTCTTTCTTATGATTGAGCACCTATATGATATAAGTGGTACTGCATGAGCTTTGCATGTCTCCTAGTTCAGCCTTGGCTGCTCTGCTATAGCTACCTCTATCAGCCTAAGCTGCTAGAACACTACTACACTCTACTAATAAGGGATGACTGGACCTGGCACAAGGTGTAAGTACCATTGGTACCCACTATAAGCCAGGCCAGCCTCCTACAGTGAGGAATCCTGGAACAGGTACAGAGAGGAATTACAATGAGGCCCATGGACGTACTAGGAGGGTGATAGAGCACACAATAGGTCTCCTGAAGGCTAGATTTCGTTGCCTACATATCACTGGTGATTTCCTGGCCTATGGGCCTGAAAAGGTGTGTAGAATAGTGGTGGCCTGCTGCATGCTGCACAACGTGGCTGTGAGGAATTCTGTCCCCCTCTTGGAGGAGGTGGGTGCTGTATATCTAGACCTGCTTCCTCAGAGAGGGGATGAGAGTGATGGTGATGATGAGTAGTGGGAAGATGTACATTCCAGACCCAAATGATACAACTCTACTTCCAGTAACTATGTGGGACTAATCAATGAGATTGCTGTCTGTGCAGCATACTGTCAGTGTGCCTTTTCATCTAGTGGGGTGTTGGGTCAATAGTCATTGCCACTGTGACCAGGTCTGCATAGGACAGGTAACATTATAGTATAATAGTTCGACATATCTGTAGGCACAACAACATGTTATGCGTGTGGTGCAATTCCTGCTACTCAGATAAAAATAAATGATTTATAATACAGTTGCATTTATACTTCACTTTGTTTAAACATAATGACAGGGGACATTGTAATAGGTGAACTGGTGTTTTATTTGGTGCAGGGATTATATTGTGCAGTTTACAGTGATGGGAGTGGGCTACTGGTGGTTGTACAATATGGCAACATGGTTGCTGCATTTGTTGGCAGTAGTGGTATGTCCATCTATGTTTTCCAGTGTGTGTTGTTGTTTTCACACGGTTTGGTCGTTGGTTCAGTGGGACACTTGGAGGACAGTTCTTGCCAGAGTCACTTCTTTGAGGGGTCCTTGGTCTTGGCAGGTGTTCCTGTGCCATATCTGGGCCTGAGGGACCGTCTGGGTACCTGGTGTTGGCCTTTACGGGTTGAGATGCATGTCTCCTGTGTGTCCTGAGATGGTAAAACATGTCCAGTTGCTGCTGCTGTTGTCCGGTCTGTATCTTGACCTGTAGTAGGGGCTTCCTGGTCTGTGTGGGCCTCAGTCTGTGTTGGGACAAGGTGCAGCAGCGCACCTGCAATGGTGGCCATTGTGGCATTGTGCAGTTTCCACTGCTCCATGGCCTCTTGGTGGTGTGCTAGCTGCATCCTTTGACTCTGCTCCAGGATGGACACTATCTGGGCCAGTCTGTCCTGGGTATGGTGATATGCTCCCAGGACTTCAGAGATCACGTCCTGGGCTGCAGCATCAATCCTGTGGCCTCCCCCCTGGGCCAGTGATGCCCTCCCACTGGGCCTAGCCCCCTGTGCCTGTGTCCCCTGCACAGGTCTGGCAGTACCACTTGTACTGGGGCCATTGTCTTCCTGCCTGTTGGTAGGGGGTGACTGTGGCCTCTGTCCATGTGTTCCACCAGTCTGTGGCCTGGATACACAGGTGTGGGGACGGTTGCCCTGCGCTGATGTTGTTGGCTGGGTGGTAGGGGTGTCAGTGGTGTCCTGGGTGGGGCTATTGGATGATGACAGTCCAGGACTGCTCAGTGTACCAACACCAACCGACTAAAGGTACTGTTGGAGCATAATTCACCACTCCATTCTAGGATGAGGGTGGCAGGCAAAAGTAAACATGGGGATAACAGATGAAGGACAGTTAACATAATAGAATTTCAAGAACGAATACATGTAACATAAAGAAATGAATATAACATTACACATATACTACAGCCCAAATAATGTGCCTCCATCTTATTTCCTCTGATCCCACTCTATTATTTTGTGGTGTCCCTCAGGGATGATCATTCAGTCCAACCCTTCTTAATATTTACATGATCTATCAGGGTGCCATTTTCCAAGCATTTGGTTTTGAGGTACTGTCCCACGAAGTTGATGCACAATTGTCTGTATCATTAAAGAGTGACTCGACCTCTTGCCAAGAAAGATTCAGGTAATACCTTTATTTCCGTTGCCTCATGGATGCATGACAATCACTTATAGCTTAACACAGTAAGATTGAAACGATGATAGGACAAAATAAACCTCTTTAGAGTGATCTATGGTGGCCTCTGGAATTTGGCCGAGCTCCTCCCCGGCTGACGTTGTTAAGAACTTAGATAGGAAATTCGATAGTCAGTTCAATTTTAAACAGCAGATTCTGGCAGTGTCTTTCAACTTGCTTTAGGCTACTTAAAATATTTTCTTTCTTTTAAGGCCAGAAAAACGGTGATCCATGCACTAATAACATCTCAGCTGACTCATTCTATTTCCTTATACCTCGGCCTGCCCAAAAAACACATTAATAAACTTAAGCAGGTGAACAATTCGGCAGCTAGGCTTGTCCCATATTGTGCCGTCTAAATTAAAGTGCCTTCATCGGTTGCCCATTCAAAAAAGGGTTCAATTTAGGATCTTAACACATATAGATAGGGCTGTTTTGCAATCTAGCCCACTTAGTCATCAGAAACTGTTTACATTTCATGTTCCTCTTAGATTACTTGGATTCTCTAATGCTTTTTGCTAATAGTTCCCCCTAGATACAGCACTTCTCCGTTGAGAGGAGTCATTGCAGCTGGGGCTGAAGTCAAACTTTGGAATTCTCTTCCGTTATCTCTTTGCTGTTAACCCAATATAGCCAGGTTCACTAAGAACCTGAAAACGTGTTTTTTTTTCTCGAAAAACTGACCACTGCCATCTTCCATATATTACTGCTGTTTCTCTATGTTGGCTTCCTTATAATCTTAGCATATTGAAGCAATGTCCTGAGCACAGGTTGTCTTTTGAATCTCATTTCAAATTCAGGGAGATGAAGGGGAAGCACATAATAGACAATGAGAAACCTCTTCACAGCATCAAAGTCTTGGCCATGTCCTTTTTGCCGAGCAAATGGATCCGACCGAGTGAGATACAAATGTTACAAAAGACTGAAGGGACCCCACCGGTGACAGATGTCAGAAAACACCACAAAAACTCATCTGTCATCATCAAACAAAGCAACATTCTAAAATTCTGCTTGTTGGTGATTACTAGCGATGCATGACTGTGTAAAGAGAGCAGTTTTTTCTCTACACCGGACAGCTTCTTTGCAAGAGGGAGATGAGGCAATCAAGTGATGTATCGAAAGTGTATGTGAGGAGAGGATAGAGCGGGAGTGAGAGTCGAGCAGTGAATGACATTGATAGATGGGATAAGAGAAGTAGCAAGAGAGAGACAAAGGAAAAATCAGACCCACGATGTAGAGAATGGGAAAGCTAAAGATATTGAGAAAAGGAAGGTGGCTGGAACACCATTGCCCAATTGAGGAAAAGATGAAAAGCAAGCCAAGATAAGTAACACAAAAGAAGGAAAGTAAGGAATGTGAGAATTAAAAGATTGGAAATAAAATAAGAGCAAGAAAGAGGAATGCCTCGCTAAAAACAAGAATCAAATATACTCTTTAGTACATCGACTAAATAAAGTGTGCCTTTTGTGGTTTGCTTTGTTTAATGGGATGTATGTTATCCAACACAACACATTGTGCAGACTTTGTCATATACAAAGCAAACAACTCAGATATGCCATATACCCGGGTGGTAAATGACCGCAGTTGTCTTTAATAAAATTTGTGAATGAGTGTTTACGTGTTTTGAATAATGAGTTTATGTAGAAAATGAAATAACGTCGAACAATAATACACACATTTGAAAATGTGACCTTGAAGAATGGTCACCAATGTTCACGAAAAGTACTAATTAACGATTAATACATATGAAATGTTGAAAGAGTATTAGATTAATGCAGTAATATGTTCTATTAAGGGTTATGAAGTATGCTTTAGCTTTATAAATTGTAGGCCTTAACTCAGCAAGTGTCTTGGCCTATTTTGCCAGGCCTCATGCAGAAGCTGTATTTATTAGCGTCTAATAAAATGCTGACCAAGTGAATTAAACTGTGAAATGTCTATTGTATTGTTAAATGTGCTTAACGGAAGCTTTTTCCTGAGAACCGACTGCTAGGAGATGATGTTCTTGCTAATGCAACATTTTATGTGTAATGTGTATGAGACTGACTTTCCCATGACAAGAACAACTGAGATACTGACTGGAGTGTGTTGGACTTTTTTTTCCTTATGCAGGGTCATCCCCAATCTTTTTGCCTCCTGTCTCCTATTTTTTCTGACCTGTTTCTGTTGGCTTTAGAACTCTGAGCACTTTACCACTGCTAACCAGTGCTAAAGTGCATATGCTGTCTGTGTAAATTGTATGGTTGATTGGTTTATCCATGATTGTCACATTTGATTTACTGGTAAGTCCCTAGTACAGTGCACCAGAGGTGCCCAGGGCCTGTAAATCAAGTGCTAATAGTGGGCCTGCAGCACTGGTTGTGCCACCCACATTAGTAGCCCTGTAAACATGGCTCAGACCTGCTACTGCAGTGTCTGTGTGTGCAGTTTTAAACTGCCAATTTGACTTGGCAAGTGTACCCACTTGCCAGGCCTAAACCTTCCATTTTCTTACATGTAAGACACCTAGCCCCTTGGGCAGGGTGCAGTGTATGTTTAAGGTAGGACATTTACTAATGTGTTTTATATGTCCTAACAGTGCAATACTGCCAAATTCGGTTTTCACAGTTGCAAGGCCTATCCCTCTCATAGATTAACATGGGGGCTACCTTTACATATGATTAAAGCATAGATTCTCTTTGGAAGCGGATAGACATGTGGAGTTTGGGGTCTCGGAGCTCACAATTTAAAATTACATCTTTTAGTAAAGTTGATTTTAAGATTGTGTGCTTGAAAATGTCACTTTTAGATAGTGAGCATTTTCTTGCTTAAACCATTCTGTGACTCTGCCTGTTTGTGGATTCCCTGTCTGGGTCATTTTGACAGTTGGGCTGTTTGCACCTCTCTCTAGACAGTGGCACAAAGGGAGCTGGAGTGTAGCCTACATATCCTGATGAGCCATCTGTGCTAGGGGCGAGGGGAGGAGTAGTCACTTACACCTGAAAGGGCTGTGACTGCCCTCACATAATGCAGTCTCCAACCCCCTGTTGTGTGTCTGGGGCCTGGCCTGGGCAAGGCAGGATTTCACAAAGAGAGACTTTTCTTTAAACTAAGCCTACTTTAAAGGCAAGGGTGGGTATATGTAGGGCAATCAAAACCACAGACTTTAGATCACTTCTGAAAATCAAGAGAAACCTCTGCCTGGAGAAGAGCTGAAGAGCTGGGGAGAAGTGCTGCCCTCCTGTGACTGTGCTTTGTGGAGCTATCCTGCAGTTGCTGCTTCTGCCTGTGCAAGGGGACAAAGATTGGACTTTGTTGTGCATTCCTGCTTGTGAAGACATCTCCAAGGGTTTGTCCTGAGCGAGCCTCCTGTTGTTGAAGTCTCAGGGCCATCAAAGACTTCCCCTGCCAGCACCTGGACTATCTGCTGAGACTCCTGCCCTGCCATGTGGTGTCCTATCTAGTTCCTGGGGCTTTGAAAGGTGAAGCTGGCAGACCAAGATTGAAAATCCATGCATAGACCGCCGTGCAGGGACATTTTTGATGCAACCTCCAAGACGCTGCTGAAGAAACGACGCGCAGCCAGCTTCACGGCTGGAATCGACGCTCCGCCTGCAGCGTGGCTAGAAGATCGACGCATGCAGCTGGAGAAACGATGTGCAACACCTGCTGATGGAGGCTGATAACTTCGCAACTCACACAAGCTACTAAGGTGTGAGCAGGGGGTAGCTGAGGGTTATTCTCCTTTACCCTGACTAGAGTGAGGGTCGTTGCTTTGGACAGGGGGTAACCTGACTGCCAACCAAAGACTCAATTTCTAAAAGAGTGGAAGCAGCAACAATATTGTTACCTGACAAGCCGGATGATGAGAACATCGTAAGACGGACCAATCAACTGTGTGAGAACGTAGAAATATTAGAATTCATCAGTTTGGTATAGTAATGTTATTGGACAAAGTGTGAACATGCGATTAACTGACCAACAGGTATTTAGGGGATAGTTTAGGTGACTTTGATATAACAACACCACTGAGGGAAATGACTTCAGACTTATTCAGATTTTGAGAGACTTCAGAACTTTAGGAGAGATTCGAGATTTTAGGAGAGAGACATTCATACCGACATTGGGCTCATATTCCCTGACTGAGAGCCTGATGCCTTGCTGATCGACTGATGTCCTGACGACGAAGACTGATTCTGCTTTGCTGACCCATACTGAGGATAGGTATAATGTGATAAACTGTGATTATTATGAATATTTGCTTTTTCTTTTTGGGTACCAACTGCGCTGTTTTGTTTATGACTCTATCATAGTTAGATGTTTTCCAAATTTGTGTTACTAAATTGTTTTGCATGAAGCCCAACATGCTGATGCTAATCTGGTGTTAGTTAAGGATTCTGCCTTATGACGAAAAGACTAATGACTCATGGATTTCTCTGCTTGACTACATGTATTACATCTCATTAACGCAGCTGACTCTGCTATTGATTTGCACTGTAACTTGAGAATGTGTTGTAGTTCAAGCCTTGATTATGTTCTGTTTCTTCCACCGCTTTAGACAACCAGTGTTGTTTTTATATGTGTTTCATTTGATATTGAGATTAATCTACATGACGTTAGCATTGTTATTATAGGGAAATTTATTTACTAAACTTTTACTAAAGGTGTGGTTATTCATGGCTGAAAGGTCATGGTGCGTGACAATTACTGACTCCATTGATTATTGATTTTATTGGCTACTAATGATTGTTGATTATTGTGTATTGGTTATTGATTATGTACTGGAGCTATGGTAAGAACTTCTTCATTGTGAGTCAAAAGGTTCATCGACCTATTTGCGCCCTCTTATATGTATACTTATTAAGGTCTAACGCGCTAACAGCTACCAAGAGTACCTGCAAACAAGATGCAAAAATAGAAACGTAATACATTAGACAGAAAACTTCATTTATGTACACAACAATTATACGCTGTGCAGTAGGTTATCACGGTTTTTCTCAAAAACATGCACCACAATACACACCACAGAGAAACACAGAACACAGACAAACTAGCATTGTCAAAGTCAGTAGGTCTGGCATTGGCCACCATCCTTTTGACTTTGACAATTTTTTGCAAAAATGTATGGTTAGGGAAGCTGCTGAGCCACCAGCAATCGAAAAAAGATCACTAAAGGCAAAACTATTTTTGCTCTCAAAAAAGCACACATTACCCTAATAGTCCCTGTCACTGAAGGGAACTATCATGTGTGTCCATTTGTTCCTTGTGAAAGGGCAGCAGGTCATAGTGAAGTCAACCAGTGACTGAATTGGGCTGACTCATTGCCTCATGATGCATCCTGGATTGGGTGGAAGGGAAATGTGAATGACACCATAATAGACTAGTGGATGACGTCTTGCAGATAACCCCTATAAGTACCTGTGTTACACAAATATTTGTTGTTAAAACAAAAGGTTTATGCTAACACCAGACCTAAAGCCAATTGGTCTGGCGTTTCTTGACAGTCTCTTGCGTTTGCTAATGCTTTTTTAGAACGGTTTTGTGAATCTTTATTAAAAAAATAGAGGGTTGAAAAACAGAGGGGCTTGGAAAGGGAGGGTTGCATAGACAGGGTTGCATAGATAGATAGATAGATAGATAGATAGATAGATAGATAGATAGATAGATAGATAGATAGATAGATACATAGATAGATAGATAGATAGATAGATAGATAGATAGATAGATAGATAGATAGATAGATAGATAGATAGATAGACTGGAATAAATAGCACAACTTCAATTCGTAGTACAATAGTTAAATGTTGAAATAAACATGACATACAAAGCACTCACAGAAAACTAAAAAAAGGCATTCATGCAGGTAACACAAAGTAAATTGCTTTATAACTATAGCTGTAATCCTCAATCAGAATACACAACAACACGACATATAGAAGTGTAGTTATAAATGAATTTCATTGTGTTGATGTTAAAACAGGATAAGATTATAAAGAACAGTTTCAAATGGACAGAATATGATTTGCTGTGAAATAGCAGTTGTTTGACAAACAAGGGCTGCTCCAAAAGTATTTTACAACAGCATTCGCAAGAGACATGAACTAATAAAGCTAGAAGGGGCCTGGGTACACATCAAAGCTACACAAGGAGCTTGTAGAAAGTGTCCTGCTATCACATCAAGGTTTAAACACAAAAAATGCCAAATAATAAAGTAAAAACAAAAACATTGGCACTGAAGGGAACTACCTTGTGTGTGAAGGTGCTCTTTGTGAAAGAGCAAAACGCAGTCGCTCACAGTGATGTTAGCCAGTGGCTGAAGTAGGCCAACCCATCGCCCCATGCTGTATGCTGTAGAGGCAAAATGTGAATGACACAACACAGACCAATGGATAAATATAGGGAACTGAAATCGCCTATAAGTGATTATATTGTATATATAATTATAGTAAAATCAAAAGGTCTTGGCTAACACCTGACCTAAAAATAGCATTCAGCTGCCAATTAGGGGGCTTCCAGTAAGGGTAGCTATCAAAACATATTACTTAAAACACCCACAAGACCACATTAAACAGAACAGCTTACATGCCTGCAACACCACCTAAATATGTCCTAGAGATTGCTGTAATGCATGGGTTCTGCCATGTCATACATAAACCAATTCCATTATTATACTGGTGCTAACTAAATGTGTAAAGTGCATTACTCCTGACCTAAGAATCGCATGAGCAATCAATAAAGCCCTTCAGCCTCACGTCTCTCACACAGATATATTACACCCACAGCCCGATGATTTCAAAATGTCTCCAACTTAACCCAACAGGACTGCAGATCTTCCTGTTACCTATAAATCCAATGATCGATCTCACTCCAAGCAAGTCACACCACGTACCCTTATACATGGACTATGATATGCTAACCACATCACGACACGGAATTACAGAGTCTGGTCTGTAATGAAAACGTTAAAAAGGTATCAGTGGAAACCAAACAAGTAACAGCTCTATAAGGCCATACTACAAGGCCGAATGTGCGCTATACAAAAGATTATATGTGCATAATATAGTGCATAACATATATCAGAAAGAGACAAACATACATTGATCAAGAAAATGGGTATTGTTTTGTCTTTGTATACTATTTTATAAAAGCATGATTCGCATCAGGTAAGCTGCACTGTATGTGCCAGGGTTTTGGTGTACTCATACATCAAGGCAGGATGTAGTACTATGTCCAGGGACTTCCTGTTATGATAAATGAAGCATTTAAAGAGGTTCTGTCATGTGATCTTACCACGAGTCCTCTTCTTAAAAATCACCACTACACTGACTTATGGGGATCAAGCTCCCTGCAGCAGATGTATTAGGAGAAAAAATACGTTTTAATTATCAAGGGCAAAACATACAGTCTCTCAATGGATGAATGAATGAATGCATTTTGAATGTATTTAATATATCCTCAGAACAATGATTTCCCATAAAAATACTAGGATACTGCTTTGTTATATGCAAAACATCTTTCCTTGGAACAACACAGAAAACCTGATTCCCATCATTGTGTGTGACCAATAAAAGACCTCAGTCTGTACAACAAAATAATTTATTTACAGAAACACTACGACAACATGGTTCAAATTCTAACTCCTAAATGACCACTCCACTAAAGCACAGCAAGTGTGCGAGCCAAAGCTTTCCTATGAATGTTTTGGTGGAAGGGCAAGGAAAGGGTTGAACGGATGTTTATAACTGCTCAGAACAAATCTGCAGGCATGCTGCCCGTTTACCATGGAGACCTGGCAGGCTGCATGTAGTGGAGATTTCCACTGCCATTTCACAAACAGACTAAGCCACGTAGTCTGCATCTAGCCCGTGATTATTCCCGTAGTTAATCCATTTTCGGCCTACACACTGGCGAAAACACCAGAACTCTTCGTAAACATGGAAGGGTCGAGTGTGACTCGTGACAGCATTAGTTTAACACAAACAATGCTAATGCTATTAATGTTTAAGTGGATATTGAGTACTGTACAGTTGCTTCCGGTCCTCTCGATTCACACAGCGCTTTAGCAAGCCAGCGGCCCAACGGTACTTTCTTACGAGAAAAAAACACAGAAAGTACCAAAAATGAGGGACCCCGAAATCAAGGGGTGATTGATTTCTGTGCATGGCAGCTGGTATAGACAGATCAAAATAATAATGAGAAACAGCCAGAAAATATGCCGAGAGCTGGGCTTGTGAAATGCTCCTCTGCTCCTTATGGTGAGCCAAAAATGAGGTAAAACTGGAGACTAGGCAGGTAACTACACCAGCCAAACAAGCACCGACAAAGCCAATAAGGCAGGCAGAGGCTGCCAGAATTTTGCGTTTGCTTGTTTTGTTTTCTCGCGTTTTTGCAAAACTTTGTTGGGAAAGTTGCTGGATCCTTGTCAAGGTAAAAAAACTGACTTGAAGCAAAAAATGCTTTTGGTCTTAAATAGTACATACTGTTGTGGTAACCTTGGCACTGAAGGAACTGTTTGGTGAGTGGATGTGCTCTTTGTGAAAAGGAATAATACTGTCACTCACAGTGAAATTAACCAATGGCTAAAGTAGGCCGGCCCACTGCTCCACCATAAGATGTAGTGGGCAGAAGAAAAATGTTAATGACAGAAAAGTGGCTGAAGAGGGGTAGGTGAAAGCCTGTATAAGTAAATATATTGTTTGTCTAATTTTAGTGAAATCAAAAAGGTCTTGGCTAATGCCAGACCTAAAATTGTGACATTCGATTGGTCTGGGTGTTGTTATGTTTACAACCTGGAACATACCAGGTTGCGAAGGGGTGTTTTCACAGGCGTGGGTTGGGAACACGCACGGGAAACTACCCTGTAAAACGAGGGACGCATGGTTTGGTTCTGACTTCACGAAAAGTAATAAAAGTGCCAGTTGGGTGGGCGCCAACAGGCAGAAACCCGAGTATCATAACCAGTGTGTGGTGTAGTCATAACTTGCACAGAATATTTAGGGCCAGATGTAGCAACAGAACATTTTGCGAGTTGCAAATTGCGAGTCATACCGACTCGCAATTTGCAACTCACAAAATGGTATGCAGAAAGGTGTCTCAGACACCTTCTGCGACTCGCTATGGGGTCGCAAAGACCCACCTCATGAATATTAATGAGGTGGGTCGCAAATTGCGACCCCATAGCGAGTCCCTGCACTCACAGGGATGGTGGCCTGCTGGAGACAGCAGACCTCCATGTCTGTTACTGCTTTTTTTAATAAAGCTGTTTTTTTTTTTGCATTGCAGCCCGTTTTCCTTTAAGGAAAACGAGTTGCAATTCAAAAAAATAATGAAACCATTTGGTTTCATTTTTTCAGAGTAGGCAGTGGTCCATTGGACCACTGCCTGCTCTGAAAAAATATTTTCAGTGACATTCACAAAGGGGAAGGGGTCCCATGGGGACCCCTTCCAGTTTGCGAATGAGTTACCACCCACTTCAAGTGGGTGTTAACTGCGAATTGCTTTGCGACCACTTTTGCGGTCACAAAGCAATTCTACATAGCAGTGCGAGTCGCAAATAGGAAGGGAACATCCCTTCCTATTTGCGAGTTGGATTCACATTTTGCGAGTCGGTACCAACTCGCAAAATGTACGCAGTTTGCGACATGCAAACCGGTTGCTACATCTGGCCCTTAATTACTAGGCCCTCTCATGCCATAGACCTACCAAATGAGGCGCAGTTGAGGAACACAACAGGTGTCTTAAAAGCTTTGGCAAAGTAACCCCCTGGTGCCAAGAGGTGCAGGCAAATTAACAACGTTGTTTGCTTGTGTAACACATGTAATGTTTTTGACATTTTTATAACACATTTGACTGAAATTGTCTCTCCCCATCGTTCTACCACCAAGAGTTAACTCCTATTGAACTACCCTCAGCTTGTTAACAAGAAGGGGGCCCTAGCGATCAGCCTGTAAATGTGCGGATCTCTGCTTCTACTGTGTCAGTCTGTGAGACCCTTGAGTTTATGGTGATGTCCCTGTGATCCGCCCACTTCTTCCCGATCTTTATGTATTTGTGAGGACAACCCCTGGCTTTGTAAACGGCCTGTTCCCTGCTTAAGCACCAGTCAAGTCCTTAGTGCCATTCTTCTACAGCCAGAGGGTATCTGTCTTTCCACCTGTGGGCTAAGTCCCTTTTTGCCACGGTGAATTAAATCTTAGTAGTGATAAGCTGTACTGGACTTTGTTAAGGTCTGTGGTCATATGTAAGAGGACCAATTTAAGAACTAGAGGAATGATCCTCTTTAGTACCCCTCCCGAATGGAAAAATGTCAGTCTCCAGTATGGTTCCAGTTTGCCACATCTCCAGGTATTGTGTAGGAGCTCGCCCTCTTGAGCTGTGCATCAGAGGAGGGGGGATACTACACTAATCCTATATCTTGGTCTCATGAAGTATGTTTCAATGGATGTATTTAGGCTGTATGAACCAGAAAGGTGTCACAATTACTGAATATCATGGTGAAACTATGGCCTCTGCCCATTTCTCATCTGTGAGAGTGCCTAGGTTGCACTCCTGTGAGGAGGGAAGCGCCACAAAGATGTCTGGCATGTGATGTATTAATGAACAGTATATCTGTGCCACCTTGTGTTTCCCTAGTTATCCCGGAAATAATTTCACTCCAGGAGGTCCTCTAGTCTTGTTATGTAGGACATTAGTGCATGTCATGCTTGCAGATATTAGAACTATGATGCAATTTATACTCATTTTTTAGTGTTTGGTAAGGCTTAAGGATTGTGCCGTCCAAAAAATCCAGAGGATAGAGATTCCTAATGTCTTCCATCTGTGAAATCTCTCTAGTGCTACCACTTGTGGCAGCATGGAGCTCTCCTATAGCTGCGTCTACTCGGTGTGTTTTCCTCCCATCACGCTTGGGAGTAGTGGTCCATAGTTGGGTCACCACTTTCAACACAGAGAGGAACGAGGATTGCATCTTGCCTCCATAAAGAAGGTTTTGGATGGTGGCCCCCTGAAGAGCCCATTTCTCAGTGGTGTATGCATGATCTGCCTTTGTACCACCATTCATTTATAATCATAAGGTGTAAGGCCTTATAGTGGGATTCGGTATCAGTTGCTGCAATGCCACCTTCGTACACAGATTAAAAGCATTTTGTGAGGGCTATACGTGGGAGACCTTGGTTCCACAAGAAACTTTGGTGCCTAGAGTACATTTTGCAAAAGAAGGATTCGGGTAGACCATAAGTATAGTTTGTAGTTGGTACAAGAATTAGGGAAGGGGATACCATTTTAAGCATGGTAGATTTACCCATGAGAGATGGCGGGAGTGCAGACTATTTCTTAAGGCCTGCCATTAGTGAGTCGATAAGTATCTGGATGTTGTGTGATCATGCCATGTGTTTGTGCAGAGTGATGAACACTGCAAGATAGCGAATGGCCTGCGCCAAGACTATCAACTCAGATACCCAACCTAAGTCCTGGTGGTGGTTGGGAATCAAGAACACCAAGGACTTGGCTAAGTTAACAAAAAGGCCAGACATCTCTCTGAAGAGTTCAAACATTCATAATGCTCTTGGGCCTTATCTCTCAGAGTCCGTCAAAGGATCAACACGTCATCAGCATAGAGGGCTATTCTCTCCAACAACACGGGCCCCTTGTATCTGTGCATCAATGTGGAACCATTCAGCCAAGGGTTTAAAGGTGATTGCGAAAAGGAGTGGGAACAGTGGACAGCTTTGGTGCGTGCCACTCTGGATGACAAAAGGTGCAGATGTTGCGTAGCCCACCCCAACGCAGGTGGGGAGATTCATATACAGGAGCTGCACATAAGCAGGAAATGG
This sequence comes from Pleurodeles waltl, assembly GCF_031143425.1. Lineage (NCBI taxonomy): Eukaryota > Metazoa > Chordata > Amphibia > Caudata > Salamandridae > Pleurodeles > Pleurodeles waltl. The sequence continues at coordinate 487,987,055 of NC_090445.1, read as the reverse complement.
GGTCCAAAGTTGAGGAGGTGGAAAAGGGAGAACAGGTAGAACCAGCCCACTGAGTTGAATGCCTTCTCCATATCTGCCAACAGCACTGTCTCCGGTTGCCCCAGTTGGTTGGAGAAAGCTAGAGCATTGTGTAGTCACCTAATATTGTGTATGGTAGCACATCTGGGGATATATCCTGCCTGGTCTGGGTGGGCCAGTGAATAAGTCAATGTAAGTAAGCAGTCTGCTAATGTCCTGGCAAGTATTTTGGCATTCGTATTTAGGAGGGAAATAGGACAATGCGCAGAACAGACATCTGAGGGCATCCTGGCTTCAGAACTACTATGCTCTCAGTCTTGCAGAGTCAGGGGGCAACCGCGTGGTTTGTACTGCTTTGTGTACTACTGTCTCCAGAAGGGCACGCAATTTTTGCATGAACAGTTTGAAACATTCTCCTAGAAAGCCAGTGGGTCAAGTTGATTTGCCTGGGTTCAACTGTCTCAATGTTGCTGAGAGTTGCCCCACTGTGAGATCGTTTTCCAGGGATCTTTGGTTTATATCAGTGTGGGTCCAAAGGGACAGGTCAGTCACAAACTTGTCTATCAGTGCTTTGGGGAATCCATCTAGCTGGGTTTATAAGTGACAATAATACTCTGTGAAATACTGGGCGATGGCCCCATCGCCGATGATTCTCGACTCATCAGGGTCAAAGAGGAAGAGGATTGGGGTGTGCTGCTGTGGATTGGAGCACAGGTGATGGAGAAGTTTGCTAGCTTTGTCTCCCCACTGTGTGTTTGTGAGGCAAGCCAGCTGAATCTCACCTTATCTACTAATGTGTGTTGCAAAACAGTTTGAGCGTGCACCAGTTCTGTACGTAGCCCCAGCTCTCTAGGCAATGTGTCGTGAGATCTAGTATCCAAGACTCCCGGGCCTTGACCATTTGCTGCTTTTTACGGTTTTTGCCCGTTGAGTAGCTGATGATGGTTCCTCTGGGGGCTGCTTTGAAAGATTCCCGCAAGATGCCCAGGGAGTTTATTGATTCCCAATTCTGTGTGAAATACGTGTCAATTGCCTCACCAACATGTGGCGTGGATGCCTTATCATGGCGAGACCAAGAGACAAGCTTCCACTGCAGGAGAGGCCTATGTTGACTTGTCATCATACACCTCTTATATACCCCATTGATTTGACCATTCCTTGGTTACCATGAAAGGGAGGCTTCCTTTAATGGACATCCCCGGAAGCCTCTGGTGAACCCTGAATGATAGACCTGGACATACCAATAGCAGGCAAGTTAGGGGGTCTTGGTACCTAACAAGTGGGTCGTCTGGAGGAATAGGACATCAGCCTGCAGTCTTTTGGCCGCTTGGAGAACAGCTGCCCATTTGATCTTATCTAGTAGACCACTGAAGTTTCAGGACAGGATATGGATCTGTTTACATTGGGTCCCCCTACTGTAATCATTCATTTGGGAGAAGACAGGGTTCTCTCAGGGAGGGAGCAGTGGGGTTCTGATCTGGTGCCCACATCATAAACAGCAAATAAGAACACAAACTCCCCATACCCACCCCCCTACTTCGGTAATGTGAATTATCTGTCATGGGCAGTACATCTCCTGGTGCCAATGGGACATCAAGGCCACCCCTCCCCTCCCAACCAGTCAGATCCAGTGCTCGTGCCCTTCAGTCACAGGTGACAGGTTTTGATTGATGTCCCTTGGCCCCAGCACCATCTTGTCTTACGTGACAGTTTTTAATAGCCTCAGTGTGAGTTAATATATCTGTGGTGCATTGAGCCAAGAGAGCCGCATCACTCTGCCCGCTCCCCCTGTCTCCAAAAGAGATATTAATCAGATCTTCACTATTTCGACCCTCTATGATTATTGTCTATCTCCTCCATCAGTGTCGCCGATGTTCCCATTGCCCCATCTCAGGTTTCATATGTCTCACTAGCTTCATCTTGTTTATGTCTGTATGATGAATGTTAACATTTCGAGAGGGGACCTTGAGTTTAACGGGGTACAGCAACATATATTGGATATCGAGGTTTCGCAATTTCTTCTTAGCCTCATTGAAGGGTTGGTGCTGTTGTTAGACCATCTTGGTGTATTCTTGAAAAAATAGTATTTTGTTGGATTGATACAGCAAGGCTTCCTGAGTGCATGCATGATGCAATATGATGTCCGGATCATGATAGTTCAATATTTAGATAATGAAAGGTCTGGGTAGGGCCACTGAGAGCAGCCTCGGAGTCAGGGCCTGATGTGCCCGCTCAACAGCTAAACAGGAAGAATGTGTATTTGGCTGTATGATAAAACATAGCCATGAGTCCAGAAACTCCTCTGGGGAGACCACTCACTGTCCTCCAAGAATCCTATGAAATGATTCTCCCCTCAGTAGCCTCAACCCTTATAGCTAGTTTCTTAGCGATGGAGGTGAGCCTAAAGATTGTCTTCCACCCCAGTTATTCTGACTTCAGCCTCTGTATTCCTGTCCACCGCACAGCAAAGGTCATCGCACAACAAAATAACCGGCTCCCACTATACTAATCTTGACTTTTGGAGTGTTGTGCGATTGATTAATGACAGTGGTGATCATGACTGTGTTCGTGGCAGTGCTGTGTGCCTCCTTCTCTGAACCTTGTGATAGTTCTGCGAGTTTTTGTAGCGAGGTGTGGACATTTATCCAAGGTCCCTTTTTTACCTTATTAGGTGATCTTCTCCTTGGTCGTGGCTGTCGCTCAAAGAGAATGTACCCTGGCTTACCCTCAATGTACAGCAGGCTGGACATGCCAGCCCACACCACAGAGTAGGCCACAGGGCTCCCTGAGGTGGCACGAGCGGTCCTTCAAGAGTGTTCATAAAGGTGAATCAATGAATGCCCTATGCGGGGTCTACAAAGCCAATAGTCTCCATTTTGCTTCCTGGCAGCATGTCCAGGGGGGCAAAATAGGGGTGGCCCACATTGCATGGTGTCCCTGCTCTTTCACAAGGCCTTCTCCTGTTACAGAGACCACAAAGGCTCTCGCCATGCAGAGGCATTCAAAAACAGAGCAACCTCCTCCCTCCTCAACAGCGCCCAGGACCCCACAGCATCAGTATCAGTTTGGCCACAAAGGATGCTCCTCCACCTGTGCTCATCAGTGAAGAGGTAAGCTGTGCAGCATGTGTTTGCCTCCTGTGGTTTCCCTTGTTCTGATATTCCTCTGAGCACCGAGGTAGGCTCTCCTGTGTGTCTCCAGGGTGCAAGGATGTAGGTCATCATGCAGTGGTAGTGTAGCATTGCCTAGGCCCTCTCTTATGTACCCCTCTCTCAACTTGGGTGGCAGCAAGGCCCCGTAATGAGGTCTAGCCGGGGGAGCCGAATACGGAAGGTCTCCACCCCAGGGAATTGAGCTACATTGGGCTCCCTTTAGGCTCTGTCAGGCGGGTGGGGGTATAAAGCAGATATTTTTGATGACCAGCCACCATTTTGTTATCAGTTACCCGGTGGCTGGTAATCTACTCAGCAGGTATTTCTGGTAGCTTAGTCAGGTTGCGGATTGCAGCTAGTTTAGGCACTCCTTTATCTTTGCATGCAAAAAATTGAGCCTACCTTGACTTCTGCAGAGGAGAAAGTGTCCCAGACTATGCGGCTGCTTGAGGAAGCGGGCCGCTTGGACTTAGTGGCCCAGTGTGACTTAGAGCGAGGCCGAACCCAACGAGGCCGCAGCCAACGGCCTGGGGCCAGACCGGGCAGCCTGACTCAAAAGGATGAGGACCAGCACTGGATGAGGAGCGAGAAGGAGTTGCTTCATCTTAGTGCCTGTGGAGGCAGGGGTGGGCAAAGGAGGCTTGTCCCTATATTCCGATAGGCCCCTGGGGAACCCTTATCAAGCCCTATTCCCTGTAAGCGAGGAGCCAATCGGAGAGGTCCAGGACTTTGGGGGCCCACACATTTCATTATATAAGGCAGCGTGGGCAGAGTGGGTGCCGGCTGGTGCACTGGGTCAGGTGGCAGAGCTTTTAGATAGTGAAGGAATGGTACAACATTGGCAGTTTGATTAGGCGGAGATGCTATCACAGGAGGGAAGGCAAGGGGAGCCAGGCAGGCAGGCACAGGGTATAGATTTAGTGCAGCTGCAATGGAGTGAGGAGGAGTCTGGGGATTAAGAAAATGTGGAGGAGGTGCTGCATTTTAGGACCAAACCTCCCAAGAAGGTAAATGGTAAGAGGGCACTTAACGCAGGGATTGCCAGGGTAGTGTCAGCTCAGGATACCTGGGGGGGGCACAAATTGTGGAGGTGGGGCAGTGGAGTCAGGAGAATATACAACAAGCAGTGGATCTGACCAGCACACCAGCAAAATTTTCTTGCATGCAGGTTGATGCAGCACGGAGGCTCCTGACTTGGGGAAGCTTGGTGCGGATTCGTGTCCCCTAGATGAAGGGAAGGCAGGGCCCGGGTGGCCAGCTGGACAGCAGCGAGGGACCGCAGTGATTCTGGGCCACGTGAAGGAGGATGGGTCTTCCTCCCAGGTGGAAGGCCTATGGGGCAGGGCACCCTGTATCTGGGGAGTCACGGGGGGCATCATGCGGCCTCTTCCCACTTCTGTGGCGATAGAGGTTTGGTGCACCTGGGGGTACTGGCCCAGGGTAGGGTGCACGCGGGCTACCCACGGGTTGGTGAGCTTGGTGGAGTTGAAGATACAGTGCTTGATTTTGATGAAGAGAGTTTAGAGGAAGGGGGGGTGCGGGTGGAGCAGGAATGACAGTTGGAAAGGCAATGATGGGCAGCGGGGGTGAAGGGGTTTCTCAACAATCTCTGTGGTCTATGTTGCAGGCACAATATTCAAATCAGGGTCGGCATGGAAGAAGCATGTAGCAGGGGCAACGGGCAAGGCAGAGAACTCAAGAGCAGGCTCCGACCTTGACGCCAGGTATGTCTGCAGGGGGGGAGGAAGCATGCAAAAATGATTTCTGTAGCAGTGGAGGCGAAAGGTTCGCCTGAACAATGGGAGGCCCACCTGTGTAAAGGAGCTTATCTGCAAAACATTGGTGTGAGTACGGAGGACAGGGACAACACACAGGAGCTGGCCAAGGGTGACAACACTATGTTCCATAAGCAGTAGGGGATGAGTACGATGTTGGGTCGGGGGTGGAGGCTGGGCTGACGTCCTGAGGGAGCTGAGGAAAAGGAGGGACCAGGGTCAACTAAGACTTTAGAGAGTAAGGAGAGGAAATTATAGAAGCTTCCCTATATGGGGACGTCCAAACCTTTGGGAGCACACTTGATGCTTTCCACAAAAGAGAAAATATGGAGGGGGATATGTTGAGATGCTAAAACTCTTAAATAGAGAGTTACGGGTGAAGAAAGGGTCCAAGGAGGAGGAACACGAGTTGGCCAAAAGGCCTAAGGTACAAGTAACAATTGAAAATTGGACAGCTGCATTTCTTATATACGTGAGCGTCTACTGTGAAACGTACCCTGTGGCCCTGTTCAAATACATGGAAATCATTAGAAAGGTGTACATCAATTACAGAGGCTACACGTAGGCGCAGTATGACAATGAGTTCTGGGCATGCTTGGCAGTTGACCCAGAAGCAGTGGGGCAAAATAGACTCGGATCAGTGGCAGCACACGGTGGAGGCGGCCAAATTTGGCAAGACCGTTTTACTGCTAGTGGCCTCCCCACTGCATATCACCACTTTCAAGGGCGTCCCTCTCGGGGTGGGGTGGAAGTGTTCAATAAGACGTCAGGCGGTTCCTCCTTCAGCACTACTGGTCAGATGGGCGCATGTTGGTATTATAATAAAGGATTTTGCACTACAGAATACTGCAAATTCTGACATGAAGGCTTGAAGTGTTAAGGTCGTTACATGCAGGTTCATTGCTATGGCAACACAAGCTTTTACGGAGCCACAACAAGTCAGTCGAGGGGGTAACAGCCCAGCATGGGTGGTCGATCAGGGTGGAGGATTTAGAGGTGAACAAGGTACTCAGGGTACTGGGGGAAGGGCTCCTACACCAATGACCTTGACAAGTTAGCTTACTGGCTGGACAGATATGACCATAGGGACAACTCAAGGCTACTGTGGGACAGTGTTCAGGTGGTTTCAGGCTGGGGTATGAGTGACCAAGAGTGCGGCATCGGGCAGACAACCTAATGTCAGCACACGCTCATCAACAGGTTGTTAGGGATAAACTCAGAAAGGAGGTGCAGGAAGGACGTGTGGTGCGCCCCCTTAACCATTGGCCCCTGGAGAATCTCATTGTGTCTCCAATCATAGTGGTCTGCAAGAAAGAGGCAGGCCAGTACTGTTTTATCCAGCACCTGTCATGGCCAAGAGGTGGGCCAGTGAATGATCCCATACTGGAGGAACTGTTCTCTGTGTCATACTCATTGGTGGACGTGGCAATGGCAATGGTGGAGGAAGTCGTGGGAGGGGCACTCATGGCCAAGACTCATATCAATTTGGTTTATGTTTGCTGCCAGTACACCCTGCTGGTTCTGAGCTGCTGGACATCCAATTCGAAGGTCAGTAGTACGTGGATTAAGCCCTGCCAATGGGCTGTTATATTTCCTGTGGTTTGTTTTAGTGTTTCAACCCCTTTCTTCAGTTGCTGTTTACACACCTCACTGGACACTGCCAGATTACCCACTATTTGGATGATTTTTTCAATGTGGTTCCCCGGGATCACGCAACTGCCAGCAGTCGCTGGAAAAATTTCAGACCATCATGGGTGACCTAGGGGTTTCCTTGGCACCGTACAAAATGATGGGCCCATCCACTGACCTAGCCTTTTTATGGATCGAGATCAACTTGGTTTTAAGGATGGCTGAGCTGCACCAGGAGAAGAAAATAATAATGCAGTTGCTGATGATGACTTGATTTGAAAACAGAGTCACATTGCACAAGATTCCAATCCTTCTCGGCACCTGAATTTTACCTGCAAGGTTGTGAGAGTGAGTAGAACCTTTTGCAGGCGCATAGAGCTGGCTCTGGCGCCGCACTTTACGCATCACCACATTCGTCTGTCAATGGGACTAAAAGAGGACCTACGGATGTAGTGCTTTTTTTTTTTAATCCTTCAATGGGATTCTCACCATGTGGCACGCATGGCAGTGGGATGCACAAATCTTCTCTGATGCAGCAGGTGGCCAAGGCTTTGGGATCTATTGGCAGGGAAAATGGTTCACAGAGGAGTGGCCACAAGCTTGGTGATGCGGAGGGTGCAGCATTGCTTTTTCAAGTTGTTTCCCTTGGTAGTTGCATTTATGTTGTGGGGAGTGCATATGATCCATAAAAAAGTACTTTTCAGAATAGACAACTTGGCCATGGTGCAGGTGGTCAATTGACAATCCGCCAGACACCCCAAAGTCCTGAAATTGTTGCAGGTTTTTGTTTTAGGATGTTTAAAGCATGGCATTGCTTTTATTGTGCTACACGTTCTGGGAGTGGAGAATGACATTGTGGACGCTTTCTCTCATTCACAGTGGAGGAGATTCCCTGGGTTGGCCTCTGAGGTGGACCCCACTGGAACTCGGATGCCCCAAGAGCTGTTGACAGTAGGCGACAGCTGCTGCTTCAACTGGTTCTGAACTTGTTAGCGGTGTTCACACATATGGCATACGCGCAAGCATGGGTGGAGTTCCTAAATGGCAGAGCGCCTTACCAGTCAGGGCCCAGGGCGTGAAAGGAGGATGTCTTACATTACATCATGTCCCTTACTGATAAGGGCCAGTTGAGGATCACTATAGCAGAAAAGTTGGTTGCCATTGCATTCATGGGCAAACTGTTTTGGGGGTACTTGCCATCGGGGGGAGGTAGGTAGAAGAATCCTAGAGGTTTGGGCCAGGGAACAGGGGGTGGTGAGCCTTAGGTGCAAACCTGTCTGTTTGGGGTTACTGGGTGACATAATTGAGGTCTTGCCTCAGATCTGTCTTGGACCCTGAGCGACCTTAATTTTCCGCATGCTAATATTGTGAATGTTCTTCAGGGTTTTCCATGTTTCAGAACTAATGGGGATAAAGAGGGGTCAGGGCATCACATGGACTGACGTACAGTTGGGACGGCAGGGAGTCCAGCTACATTTGTGAAAATCCAAAAAAGACCAAAAGGGTAAGGGCAAGGCAGTCTGGCTACCAACCTTCCCCAGGATGGCCATTTGTCCGGTGGTTTTGGAATCCTGGCTAAAAACTGTGGCCCCGCATGGGGTACCGGCAGTGCTCACACATGCGGATGGGAAGGGAGTGTCAGCCTTTCAGTTACTGGCAGTTTTGCATAAAGCTTGTACTGCTATTGGCATAGACACCAAAAATGTTGGGACTTATTCATTTAGGATTGGTATTGCCACAGAAGCTAAGAACCGGGGTTGGAGTAATGACAGGATCGTGAACCTGTGAAGATGTGTTTCAGACTGTTTCCAACATTATGTTAGTCAGGGCAGGGAGGACTGCTAATGGGATCACAGACCCAATTTTGTTTTTATGTCTTACAGGTTCGGTGAATGGCCTCGACACAAGGGGCATCAGCATATGGATTGTAGGGCTTTCATTTATAAGAAGGGCAAAGCAACAGGCTCAACGCACCGGTTTCAGGGAAAATCTGGGTTTTGACATCTCTGCGTTTCATGTGTTACGGCATGGGAAAGGGGGCATGCAGTGGCAGGAACTCCTGCCTTCCTTGAACTCGTTGCTGCGGTGAGGAATATGTCCTACCTTTTGGTACTTCACGTAGGGAAGAATGACATGGTTGGTATGAAAAGCTTAGCATTAATTTAGCAAATATAGAGAGATTTTAAGGAGATCAAGGCAATGTGTTTCATCTGCCATATAGTATGAACAGCTTTCATGCCAAGTAGACTCTGGAGGGGGGGGCAGCACAGCAGGCTACAATTGAGAGGGCTAGGCTCAAGCTCAATAAGGAGATGTGGGGTTTTTGTATGGAAATAGACTTTACATATATGGAGCACACGGATATAAAATTTGAGGACAGGGAATTCTTCAGGGATGATGGTGTCCACCTGTCCTTCATGGGCACGGAGCTGTATTTACTCAAAGTTAAGGAGTTTTGAAGTCCTTATTGGATCTGGGTTAGTCTTGAGCAGTAGTCTTCAAACTTTTGAATGCCAAGCCCCTCTTAATGAAAAAAAAAACATTGGGCCCCCTTACGAATGTTTTCACAATTATTCTACTGGACTTATTTAAACATTGCAGTTAAGTTCTGATACTCTTTTAAAACGTAATTAAATACATGATGTCAAACATACTATTCTGGTTGGGCGGGCTTTACTAACATGTAAAAGTATCCACAGCACTATTATTGAAAGCGGGGGCATGTAAAAGGTATTTGGAGTCCCTTCCCTTTTGACACATACTCCCAGCTTGGATGAAAATAACAAAACATGTTAGTGATGGCCCATTACAAAGCAGTTTATTGCTGCTCACGTTTTTTCAACTTAAAATAAAACCCTATTATCAGCATAACGCTTCTTTTGGCCAGAGCCTGGTGACCCCCTAGGATCACTTGATGCCCCCACTAGGGGGGGCCCGGACCCCAGTTTGAAGATCCCTGGTCTAGAGGATATATGGGTGCTAGGGTGGGGAGGCAGAAAAAGGCCATCACAGACCTTTCTCTGGGTGACGGTGGGAGGAAACGTTAGTCTGTTTTTCACAGGTCTATGGTTCGAGACACTGGCAGTCCAGGCTGGAAAGGGTACCTGATCTATGGACGCTAGAGAAACCATTTTCGTCATGGAAAAGGAAGCACCCTTGGGCTGTTTGTTTAGCTAACATATTTATCTATGATCAAAGTCTAACATCATTTCCTCTGCTTCACACATTTGAATACGAATGTGTTTTAAAGCCCCGACTACAAAAACTTTCCTTTATAGGTTCAGGCCATGGGTCCACGTCTTTCCTTGCTTAGTGTTTTATATTATGTTCACTTTTATAGTTTGACATATCTTTTTGTGCTAGTGAAAGTGTAATTTACAAACCTTCAAAAGCACTGTGTAACCAAATCCAATTACAAAACGTGATAATGTAGTTCGCCTTTAAGACCAAGTTATGTATGGTTAGGTTGGTGGCACTTCAGCGATAGTAGAGAGAAACCACTGGAGTGGAATCACGAGAAATGGGATACAGGGCAGACCTTTAGAGGATATATATACCACATATGCTGCCATGTGAAATAGAATGGCCTGCATTATACATTGCAACGGGAAAACAGGATGATCATCTTTTCTGCAAACTGGACATTACACAAATGAAACTTGCTGGTCGTGTTGGACAAGGAGCTGAAGCCATTAGAGTCGATTTTCCATTTCACTCACTTATAATGGTTTCTAATGATGCCCCCCATGCTCTTACACCTCCTACACATGTTTCTGTCGCTCGTATACTTTGCTTGGTTCCCTCTTGTGTCCCCTTGCCACCCAGTGGCGTAGTCAGTGTGTCATGGGCCCTCGTGCAAGGAAGGAAATGGCCCCTACAGTTGTTTGAACTGTAAACTACAGCAAGAATTAGGGTTCAGTGGGCCCCTCAGGCATCTGGGCGTCGGTGTCACTGCATCTGCCTCACAAATGGATGCTACGCCCCTGTCGCCATCAATAAACTGTCTGTTATCTTCCCCCACGCTTATTTTTTTTCTGTTGCATACATAGGAAGTTAGCACTGTTCCATTTTGCCCTTCTCATGTTACGTTTCAATACTGCGACATAGCTAGATTTAGCTCCCCTTGTTGCAACTCTTGCACCTTTGTGAAAGGTTTGGACAGAGCATGCTTTGGAGAAGGCCTCATCTCCCACTGAAAATTGTGCACGCAGTTTTGGGGTATAAAACCATCACATATAGAAAGAGAAGAGGGGCTAGCCTAATAAGCCCCCATTGAGTTTGATTCAGCCCTAGAGCCACTGGGCAACACATTGGGATGAGCAACATAGTTCCAAAAAAAAAGTCTATCATGGACAAAAAGAGCACAACAGGGTGTTAACAAAACTCAACAGCTATAGTTGAGCAAGTTTGCTATTCTGAATACGAGGTAATGACATTGCAGTTTTTTTCCAATTTCAGTAAAAAATAAAAAGACAATGTTCTCTTATTTAATGGCTGTGCTCTTGTCCATTCGCAGATGTGGCACTCATGCATATGGCACATGTTTTTGTATAGTAAAGGCACAAGAGTGTCATCTCGCTGCCTTCTTTACCCCATCTTGCACCCTCCCAACCTCACCTAATCGTATTCACTGTCTTTTGTTGTTTGCAGGTTCATACTGCTTTGTGTCTGGGCCTGGCCACAAAATCTGTCTTTCCTGTACCTGTTCTATATTTCCAGTCTGTAAAATGTTTTTCATCCACTGGCCTACTTAGCGCCTACCTTTTTACATCGACGCCTACCAGACAGAGCAGCTGTCCGGTTTGCTAAAGACATCTTGGGGGCATTCAGAAAGCTTCCCTGGAACTGCATTCCACTCATTGCTTACCATTGGCTTTGAGATTTGTAAATCACATTTGGTTGCTTTCCATTTGCTGGCTTTATTTGTTTTAGGTTGGGCAGCTTGAGTTCGTCCCTCCTGTGGAGCATACCCTATATATTGTATTCTTTTACTTACTCGCTTTCTGTAAAGAGTCCTTTAAATCTTGTTCTTATCTTGTTACATTAGCTTTGCATTCAAAGACAGAGGTCAAATGTCAGGCTCTGTCTTCTGAGGGCGCTTGGTGTTTACATTTCTTTGTCCAACCTCAGAGTGAGAGGATTTATATGAAATCTTTCTGTGAAAAAAGGCTTTTTTCTAGCACACAACACAATCTAAATGTCTGTAAATAAACTCTGCAGATATTTCTTAATATATATGAATTAGGACAGCACAAATTAAGCACTTTTTTTGTAATTCTGAAGTATGGTGGAAACAAATATTTTAATATGATTGAAACAAATCAATATACTAGGTGATGACATTTCCACACATAATCATTTGTGTGCTGTATATTTTATCAGTAAAAATGTGTGTCTGTGCAAATGTAATGGTCATTTCACTTGCAAATATGTTATCTGTAGTGGCAGTACGTTACCACACTCTGCATCACTTCACTCTATGCCACTCCAATCTATACCACTGTACTCTACGCCAGTGCTACCTATGCTGGGCCACTCCATTCTATGCCACTGCACTCTATGCTACTCTACTTCACAGCACTGTACTCTATGCAACTCCACATTACTCTTCTCCGCAACACTGCACTCTGTGCCACTGAACTCTATGCCAATCCACTCTACGCCACCACAGTCTACGTCACTGCACTATGTCACTCTACGCTGCAGCACTCTAGTCACTGCACTCTACTCTACTATGCACCACTCTACACTATGCCACTCCACTCTGTCACTCTACTCTGTACCACTGTACTGTACTCTACTCTGTACCACTGCACTCTATGCCACTGCACTCTCTGCCACTTCACTTTCTGCCTCAATACTGTAATGTACACCACTCTACTTAATGCCACTGCCCTCTACACCACGTGTACCTATGCTGCGCCACTCTATGTCACTGCATTCTGTGCCACTCCACTCTACTCTGCAGCACTCTACTCTATGCCACTCCACGCCACTCTACTCTGCAACCCTATGTCACTACACTCTGCAGCACTCCACTCTATGCTACTGCACTCTACTCTACACCACTCTATTCTACACCACTCCACTCTACACCACTCTGCTGTGTCCCATTGTACTTTACTCTACCCTACACTATTCCACTCCATGCCACTGCATTCTCCACCTCTTCACTCTATGCCTCTCTACTTTATTGTGCACCACCCTATATTATGCCATTGCACTCTACTCTATTCCACTCTATTCTACTCTGCGCCACTCCACTCTATTCCACTGCACTGTACGCCACTCATATCTATGCTGCGCCTCTCCACTCTATGACTCTGCACTTTATAGCACTCTACGCTGCAACACTCTATGCTACTCCACGCCACTTTAGTCTGCAACACTGCACTCTATGCCACTCCACTCCATGAGACTGCACTCTATGCCACTTAGCTCTGCAACACTCTATGCCACTCTACTCTGGACCACTGCACTGAACACCATTGCACTCTATGCCACTCTAGTCTACTCTGCACCACTCTAATCCACACCATTGATTTCTAGTGTTGCGACACTCCACTCTACCACATTCCACTTCACAACACTCCACTCAGTGACATGCCACTCTATGACATGCCACTCTACACTGCTCCACGCTACTCCACTCTATGCCACTCCACGCCACTCTCTTCTATGTCACAAACGTTTAGCCAAGCTGAACAGCAGCTATGCTGGTGTACACCATGGCTAAAACACTTTAGCAAAGTCCATAATTCTTGAATAGGCGAGACTTACTCGCTTTGTCGATGCTTGTGAAATGTAGGAATCTGTACTCCAGATGCTTCCGAGATGATTGCAACAAATTAACACAACAACTTTAGCGTTAGAATCAAAGTATTCTCCTCTGTCTCTGTAACAAGATGATTATTAGAAGCAAGCCCTTTACCCTTAAGTAACTGGTAAAAGTCTGGTTTAAAACTGAGGCGTCATATACTGATGCACAAAAGAGCTCTAAGCAAAACTAAACAACCTGAGTACATTTGTGCCAGTAGTAGTGTGTATGTGTCTTCGGTTTCCCCAACGTGTGTGCATGTTCAGTGCAGGAAATTAGGGGGATCCAGCCGGATGCCACAGGTATTATTGAACTGGAACTGAGATTCGGGATCCGGGCTGAACCCATTGAAATATGCTGAATTTGTCGTAGTGTAATTTTTGACACTGGGACACATTCAACAGCACCCCCACGATGCCTCCTTTTAATTTGGTGAACTAATGTGCATTTAGTTAGGGGTATGTCTTATTTTCAATTCCAGCTGGTCCCAAACCAAAGACCGAATTTAAGTGTCAATCAACTCTGCTTTTGTGTATGATCCCGGAGCTATCTGGAACTAATCACCCTGATACCAATTAAATTAAAGGAAACAAAGCAGCACAACTCATCACTTTACAAGTACTCAAGTGAAACAATGGGAGCAGGTTTATGGCTCTATTCAACCCCTGTATATTAGCACTATGTACGCACTGCAAGCATGTCAGATGCATGTGGCTGTCTGCGTAGTTATAAAAATAACATTTTGAATAGCACTTACTAATCTATTGTTTCATTAATTCCTTATAGCGTTACTGATACCAGTGTAGGCTGTCAAAGCGCTTTACATCGCATGCACGCATTTTACAGTGACAATAAATAAATCGTGTTGAAATCAAGTAGTCACACACCGTGTTTACTGGTAGGCACTGTATGTTAAAAGTGCATGGTCATAAAAAGACACAAAGTTAGAAATTAAAACGAAATACAGTGCTTGCGATTGCTTATACCAACCAAAGCACCCTCCTGTGGAAAACAGAAGCCCACTTAAAACAAAAAAAACTGTTATCTGCATGACAGAAAATGTGTTTTGCAGCAGACACATTAACCCTCTAAGCTACTTTCTGAGTCAAAGTATGCCTATAAAAACAGATCTCTCCAGCATTAATCACCATTATCATCTCTTGAGATTTGTGGGGTACTGAAAGATCTCTACTACAGCAGCAATAATCCCATGGGATATTTTAAAATGCAACCTTTGTTACCAATTAAGCCAGAAAATATTTACTGCTAGGTTTGTCTTTTTTGCTGTTGGAGCAGGCCCCTTCTGCAGGGTCACCTCATATTTTGCCTTCCTTTGCTGAACCCGTTTACTCCTGCTATTCAGTGGTAAAGTGCCTGTTCTGTCCCTTCTAAACATGGCAAAATTGCCCTACACCTGAGAGATCTATTTGATTTACCCAAACGTCCCTGGTAAATGGTACTACATGTACCTGGGCCTGTAAATTAAATGTTATTTGTTGGCAGAAAATACTCATTGTGCCACCAACTAAAGTGGCCTTTAAAACATCTCATGCTTGCCACTGTAGCCTGTAGTGCAATTTTAAAGTGCCATTTTGATCTGGCAAAATGAAACTTTTGACAGACCTAAACCATCCTTTATAATACTGATAAGCCATGATACCATGCCCCCTGCCCTATGAGCCTGTACGGGCGTGAGGTATGCCCTTGGGGCCCTACAGGCTCATAGTGTAGGTTGCAAAAAAAGTAGGGCATGTGTATTTAGGTTTTTCATGTCCTGACAGTGGAAAACTCCTGAAGTAGACTTTCATTGTTGTAAGTCTATGTCTCCTATACACTGACACAATTAATAAGTGATATGTTCAGTTTGGGAACAGATAGAGAAATGCTTCTTCCACTCTTTTGAATTGTAATTAAAATCTTTTTTATTAGTAAATTGGATTTTATGTTACTGTTCGGAAAATAACACTTTTAGAGAGTTGGCATTTTTCTGCCTGTAATAAGTGTGCTTTCTGACAATGTCCAGAGTCACTTGACTGTGAATGTCTCTCCTTTAGTGCACTGTGCATTCCTTTCGGACATTTGAACAAAAGGAGCCTAGGTGTGGAGGGATTGGGTTGAAGGGTAACCAGTCACACATGATAGGTCAGCCAGGCGCATGGTCGGGATGTGTCAGGCACAGCTCGTTCAGCTATGCCTGCAGGTCAATTCTCTGAATTTGTCTGAATGGTACCGTTTGCAAGGGGCACATGACTTATCAAACTGTGGCAATGTACAAGTCACCACCACAGACAGCTTTTCCCTACCCATTACTTCCCGCAGTTTATGCAGCCAATCAAGTCTCATTAGGATTCTGTCCAAGCCCCATCGAAAAAGCAGGAATTGCTTTGCGGCTCTGAGCTATAATGTGATGATGTGTCCTTTTGCAGATTTTATGCGGTATGACAAGGGGGTCGGAAGTCCAATTAGGATATAACTTGGTGTAAGAAACAGGGCTCTTTGCTGATGTTCCCTCCAATTTTGGGCCCCATTTTTGCTGCTTGATGCCGTTGCTTTTAGCCTGCAAGTGTGTCAAGGCCTTCTAACCAGACCTTAGCACCAATGCTCTTTCCTTAAACTGTACCTTAAAATTGCATAGGCTGATTGACAAGGACTTTACCACCCCTGTAGATCCATAGTAAATGGTATCAGTGGTTCCCAGGGAAAGGGTGGTAAAGGGGTCACCAGGGCTGCAGCACTGATTGTGTTACCCTGTGTGACCCGAGTAAAAGTGAGAATGTAAAACTGCCATGTCAGCCTGCACAAGCAGCCTGCTGCATGATTGTGACTCAGCCCACACCAGGTGCAGGCAGAGTCCCCCTTACAGCCCATTGAAAGTCAGTCATCCCCAAGGCAGGCCCCCCATAGAGAGGAGGCAGGGTGCACTGTACTATGAGTGAGGACATATATGCAGGACCATATATGACCCCTTGGTAGCATCTAAAATGTAATGCTACCATGAGTAACTGGCGGCCCATGGGATAACATGGACTGGCTCCTGTGCAGTTCTCAGATGTCCAACTCCGTGATGGCCCAGCCGATTCCCCTGTGCTTGGTATCAAACACCTTGCTTTATAACCATGAGCACAATGCCCGAGTTTAGGATTAAGTAGCCTGTGCCTTGGTGGCACCCTTACATGGTGCCCACCAAGTGACCAAGCTCTCTGCTGTTTTGATGTGCACTCTTAGCATCAACAACTCTCCCTGGAGGAGAGAAGTTTTGATCTTGAGGAGAGGAGACTAGCCATAGAAGAGAGGAGGGGTAGGTTGGGACTAGTTCTCAAAGATGGCGGCAGCAAAGTAAACAAAGAAAGTGAGGGTTCATGACCCTAAAGTCTCTAAAGTGACTGTCCTAGTAGGGAGTGCAGGAGATGACAGAGTACAGAGTCAAGTTTAGGGATACCCAAAAAGGTCAGGACCAAGCTTGGGTAGACTTTGTTGACTCCTCAGTCAAAGCGCTTGAGGGCTGGATAAAGGGCAATAAAGTTGACACCTATGAAGGTCTGTATAATCTTTTAATGAAAGAGCATATATTGACTAATTGTTATACATAGAAATTGCGACAGCATCTGGTGGATTCTGAGTTGTCTTCTCCTAAAGAGCTGGGGAAGACAGCTGACAAATGGGTCAGTTCAAGGGTAACCCAGGACAAGACCCATAGTGGAGGTGACTCCAGGAAAGGTGCTTAGACTTCTCAGCAGGGGAAAGGAAGTAGCACTGACAAAAGTAAAAAGACAGAGTCCTCAGTAGGCCCCTCCAGGGAGGGTGGGCCTTAAGATGGTACTCATTCTAAAGGAAAGCGGTATCTTGGTAAACACTGGGATTCCAAGAAGGCTGGGACCTATTTTGATTCTCAGCAGCAGGGCACAAGAGAGGTGGCCCAGTCTGTTCAATGAGGTTGGTTAGCACTGGGTTGTCCAGAATAGCCATAGGGGAGAACTCCTCAGATCAGGAGGTCCTCATAGCATTTAACTGGGAAAATGATCCAGATGGTAAGCTGGTGATCCCTGAGGGTGGTAGCAGGCACTTTCACTCCATTCATGTGAATGGGATTTTTGCCATTGGCTTAAGAAACACATGTGCCAGTCAGACTTTAGTAGTTGACAGGTTAGTGTCCCCAGAGCAGTTTCTAGAAGAAACCAGAAGAGTAAGGGTGATCCCTGGGGAGGCCACAGAGAGACCTGTAGCAGTAGCGCCCCTAGAGAGGGAGGGTATCCTTAGTTGGCCCAGGGTGGTAGTCAGTCCGGACCTCCCCTTAGATTGTCTCCTGGGTAATGACCTACCAGAGGGGAGTCAGGGCCCAAGTATCAAGAGCAGGGGAAGCCTTTGAGGCTCAATGCCTTGATTACCTTTCACATTAGCCATCCTGGGAGGGAGAGATGTGACTTCCTGTCTGCCCAGGCCCTTTGTCTCTGTCCTGGGGAAGTGCTAGCACAACCAGCAGGAGCTCAGACTCTTGTCAGTGGTGGCAGAGGCTCTAGAGAGCTCACCAAAATAGCAGAGAGCTTGGTAACTTCGTGGGCACCCTCTAAGGGTGCCACCAGGGCACATGCTAGTTAATCCTGAGCACAGGCATCGGCCTCAGGGTTAAAAAGCAAGGTGTTTGATACCCAACATGGGGAAATTGGCTGGGCCATCACAGAGCTGGACATCTGGGAACTGCCCAGGTGCCAGTCCATTTATCCTATGGCCTGCTGGTTACTCATGTAAGCATTACATTTTAGATGCTATCACGGGGTCATATATGCTCATGCATATACGTTGTCACTCATAGTACAGTGCACCCTGCCTTCTGGGTTATAGGAGGCCTGTCTTAGGGGCAACTGACCTGTCAATGGTGTCAACATCAGGGCAGTGCGCCCTCTACGGGCGACAAGGATGCAAAAACCCAGCACTCTCAAGATAACATAATTCATGCATTGTGCTGATATGCTGTTGTTTAACCTTTTGCATTGCAGAGTTTAATCCTGAAGACTTATTTTCAAGGTGCATATAAATACTGCTCATTTGCAATGTACTGCTGCAGGCTTTTAGAGTGTGTCAGGGTGTGGTCCCTTTCCAGGGCCTTCTAGAAGCTTTCCCTGCAGCATGCCTGGGTGTGGTTTGTGGGCTGGGCCAAGACTCTATATAAGGGAGCCAGCTCAGCTCCACGTGCTCACTATTCAGAGGTCCCGGTGCAGAGCAGCAGCAATTTCCTGAGCTTCTGTTCCGGAGGCCTACTTTAATCTTCCAGGCCTCACCCTTTCACTTGGCTCAGTGATTCCTGATCAGGGCGGTAAGACGGAGGTCGGGCTGGGCCCCCGATTCCGTTCTCGAAGGATTTCGAGTTCTTGGGCCTAATTAGCATGATAAAACTATTTTGATCTCGTGCGTGTGAATGTGCGCTTGAAGTTTAATGGTATTTTACATGCTGGCAATCGAATCGGCAAGACGTGCGATTCTTTCCTTGAGTACAAATCTTGATATTTATTGTGCGCTACCACTTTATGGCATTTACAGGGTAGCATTTGAATCGGCAAGATGTGCGATTCATTTCTCGTGCTTAATTCATGTTATTCATTGTACGCTACCATTTCTTGGCATTCATATGGTGGTATTCGAAATGGCAAGACGTGCAATTCATTTTTTTGTGGTTAATTCACGATATTCAGTGTGTGCTACCATTTCTTGGCTTTCATATGGTGACCTTCGAATCAGAAAAATGCGCGATTCATTTCTTGTGCTCAGTTCACGATATTCAGTCCGCTACCATTTTTTGCCATTCACATGGTGGCCTTCGAATCGGCAAGACGCGCAATTCATTTCTTGTGCTTAGTTCATGATATTCAGTGTGCGCTATCATTTCTTTGCATTCACATGGTGGCCTTCGAATCGGCAAGACGCACGATTCATTTCTTGTGTTAAAATCACGAAGTTCATTGTGCGCTACCACTTCATGGCATTTACTTGGTGGTCTTTGAATCGGCGAAACGCACGATTCATTTCTCGTGTATAATTCATGTTACATCTTGTGCACAATCATTTCATGACAGCTACAAACCTTTGTGGAAATCTGTAATGTGCTCAATTCATGTTCCTGCATTTCGAGAAAACAAAAGTGTTTCAAAATTCTAGATGTTATATTGTATGTGCATAACAAGCTCTCAAGTAATATTCATATGGTGTTATAGAAATCATTCAGATTATTTCCTTGTCCTCATGCCAAAGTCTATGCTTGAATTTGAAAGCGTAATTCTAGAAAATGCTGATGTTTGTAATTCATGTGGAACATTTCATTGAGTGGTTCATTAGAATGTTGTATTAATCTTTCTTGATTCCCTCACAGGTATTCAAACATTTTTGAGGCCTTGTTATTTTAGTTCATGTTTAAGTTATTCATGTTTCCAGTATAACAATGCTTAGAGTCACAGCCTAGTAATGATTAGTATGATATAATCTTGATATTGTGTGTTCTAACCTTTTTGCTTCCTACAGGTCTCCTTCCCAGCTGTTCCCTACCTAATCCCCTTTTCCCCACTTGGTCTCTCTTAGACTCTGTGACATTCTAATCAGAGTACTGGAGATGTATTGTGGTGGACGTGTTGGAAACGTGCACAGACCCCGAGGATCTGGTGACTCTGACAAATGGGCAGTAAGGGGACTCTGCCTTCGTCTGGTGTGGGCAGAGTTGCACTTGAGCAGCATGCTGTTGTGCAGGCTGTAATAGCAGCTCTGCAGTCTAACTTTTACTCATGTCACTAAGGGTGGCACAATCAGTGCTGCAGCCCTGGTGACCCCTTTACCACCTTTTCCCTGGGTAACACTGGTACCAATTACTAGGGACTTACAGGGGTGATAAAGGTCTTGCCAATTGGCCTGTGCAATTTTAAGGTACAGTTTAGGGAAAGAGCATTTAAGCTGAAGTCTGATTAGCAGGCTTCGGCACACTTACAGGTCAAAAGCAACAGCACCAAGAAGCAAAAAGTGGGGGCATCTGCAAAGAGCTCAGTTTATTATATGCCCAGGAGACTCAACCCACCTCTGGGAGAGTGTTCCTGGCTTGTCAGGTGGGGAAGAATGTAACTGGCTTTAGTATTGCAGGGCCTACTCTTGCCTTACATCCGTCTGTCCAGGCCACTACCTCTGGGCAGCTGACCTATCTCCACAGTGACAAGACCAACCTAAAACTGAAACTTCCCTACAGCTGTGTCTTTTTGTGCTTTCCCTCCTAACTTGGGTGAGGAGGTGTCACCTCTCCTACCCCTATCCTTGCTAGGGCAATACCTAACTTACCCACTGTGGTCACCCAGCACTTGAGCAACCCCACGATGATCAGCAGGGTCAGGTGGCCTAACTTATTTTTGGCAATGGAGTCTGCCTCTCCTGCAAAGGTCAGTGCTGCCATGAAGGCTAGCACCCAGCAGAGGCTACTGACAGCTGTCAGAGTCCAGAACCACACTGTAAGCTCCCCACTGACAGTGGGCTGAGCTGCTCTTGGGGCAGCAGGGGATTCTTGCAAACTGTCAAGTGGGTTAGGGCCCGGATTATGAAGTACAAATGTTTTTCAGGGCTAGGTCTAGGCCACTCCACCATGTAGCGCAGCTGTGCTGCCTGATAATAGCATAGCAGGTGTGAAACGCCCAGCCCTCCCTCCAACTGAGGTAAGTTTGCCTGCTTCTTTGCATATGCGCCTTCTTCCCATTCCAAATAAAGTTTTCTATGAGACCTTGTCATTTATTGAGTGCGTATGGTGGGGGTTGGAGTGAAGACAAAGCCCTTCCCGCCCTGTCCAGCGTGATAGGCAGGAGAATTAGCTATGCAGAGTCGTACACCACCAAAAAGCTAGCCATACCTTTAAGGTCGGCTAGGTAGTCTGTACAGCTGAGGAAGGATTCTGCTACTTTGGCAGCCCTTAGGATTAGTGGGTTCTGGGTAGAAAGTGGCATCCACCCACAGGAAGTTGTCACTGCAGGGGCGAACTAGCCATGGGTACCAGTAGCCCATTGGCCACTGTCCCCATACCCTTAACTCCCCCTAACCTAGGATTTATGATTTAAAGGGCTCCCCTGACACCAGACTCTCAATATTTGCTTGCAAAGAAGAAGAGGCACAAAGAAGATGCTGGACCCTAGCCACAGCACAAAGAGAGGACACTGAAGTGACATAAGGAGACCACCACTGGAAATTTGTGACTGGCATGTACCCATGGTGAAAGCTCAGAGGTCCCATCAGGAGGGACCGCTGTGTACACTGAGAAACCATCAAAGACTCCCCTGACTAGTGGTACCAGTCCCCTGCAACTTGAAGGAGTAACGCTGTGCTGTAGTCGAAGAAGTGTGACCCAGAAGGCTCCGTGTGAGTGAGCCTAAAGAAATTCAGTGTGCAGCATCCAAAGAGTAGGAGTGAGGTCTCTTCCAAGTTTCAAACACCTACTATCTTCCCGATGACCTCCAGACATCAATGTGCCAGAAGACCACCTTTGCCGCTACCAAGGCTTGTCTGTCACCAATCTGGAAACCGACAGCCACTCGGACAGCACAGACTTCAGGGCAGATCCCAGCATAGAGACCGATGTCGGCAATTACCCCTCTTCTGAGATTCTGCCCCTCGAAGAGAGTGAACTCGAGAGGAGCAGCAAAGCATTTTTGGTGCAACTAGCGCTCGTGGTTGACAGCTGGAAGTCACCTCTGCACCCAGAGCCACCAGATGTGGTGGCAAAGTTCCAACTGTTGATTCCTGGTCTTTGCCCCCCAAAGACTTCTACATCCAAAGGGCAGAGTGTGCATCCACCTCCAAGTGCTGGTGTGTCAAGTGGTGCAACTTGCCAACCGCTGCGGACCCTGTCAGAACCAAGTACAGCCAAAGCACCTCTGCACCTTGACTCCCTGAGCAAGGTAATAAACAATTGACTGTTGACTCTTGGTTTACAGCCCTGCAACATCTGATGTCCAGGTGGGTTCCAAGGAACTTCCCCCGCAAGTGCCCAAGTGCACACTTTGATTTTCCCCATTGACTTCAACGGTAACCATTTGACTTCAAGAATTACAGTATTTTCCCAAGCTTCTAAAATTCACAACTTCGGTTGTAGGATACAAAGTTAATTTTGTTGTCTAAATTATTATTAAAATCTACTTTATTTTTCTAAATTGGTGTTGGATTTTTTTCGAGTCATGTAATTTACTTATTGTCCATGTTGGTATTGTGAAATGTTTTACACATGTTTCTCTAAGTATCCTGACTGCACTTTGCCACTCTACCAGGACTGAGCTAAGGTTTACTGGTGTGAACCCGAGGTTCACTACTGGGCAAAGTGCTAGTATTACATGGTAAGGCTCCCCAGTCATACCACATAATACTGCCACCTTGCTACACTTGGGACCCTGGGAGAATCAGTTTCATATATCTTGTCTACCGCCACCAGAGCCTCTGTCCAGAAATTTATTTTTTTGGGGCAATGCCGAAGGAGATGCTTACGAGTACTAATTTGACTGCAGTGTTGCCAGCAGGTATTGTCATCATCCCTCATCTGTTGGGCAACTCTGGCTGAGATATAGGAACAATAGTGAGCAATTTTGAGAAACACTTCTTTGCTGGAGCTGCTGCGGTCAGAGGCACGTGCACAATGGAGGATATCCCTTCATTCTTTAGTGAGAAATGTGCATTCACACTCCGCTTCCCACTGTCGCTATGCAGGTGATCTACAGGGTGGTTGAACAGTGTTACAAAATATGTAGAATCCGCTGCTATGTCGTTCTTGAGTGCTGCAATGTCTCCCCTAAGGGCCCTGAAGAAGTTCTCCAGGAATGCATGTGTGACAGGTGCATCTTCACTTTGGGAGCTTATGGTTGCCATCTCTGTGGGCGGAGGTGTGGACAAGTGCACTTCCCCACTCAGGTCTGGTTTCTTTGATAAAGGCTTGGCAAACATATCTTTAAGGGTGGCATCCTTTTTGGTGTTGTGCTGCAAGGATATGTCTGTTTTAGAGGACGACTCCAGTTTTAGCAGAGAAACGTTGCTGCGTTATCAGTAGGGCTTCTGTTGTGTCAGCTAGGATGGCCAGATCCCCCCAGCAGGCCACTCCCCCATAGAAGTCTCAGGCGACTGGGCTCAGCAGTGGAGGTGAAGGGCCAGATGTGAATACTTCAATGCAAGAGGATTTCACCAGGCAAAGCTGCACACACAGGACTGTTCATGCCAGGTGGGCATGAACGGGAACACAGATTCCGTTAATGTCCCCCAAGGTGAGTCACTGTGAAGGCCCAGTCACCTATGGGAGCGCCAGGCCAACCCCTCCATCAGCAGAGGAGATATACAACAGAGGCCAAAGAAATAAATGTAAAGGGTGCCGCCTGCAGCACAAGATTACCAGCGAAGGTAGAGTGCAGTCAGTAAATGAGAGGCCACTATGTCCTAGAGGTCATCTCCGGGTGTAGCTGCAAAACTGACAAATGTTTTTGAGGGAGCCAGGTCTCTAGTTCTACTCCAGGTGCTCAGTGAATATCAGCGGGCGGCACAGGCCACTATATCAACACCCCCACCAGCGAGGTGCACAAGAGGTAGCAGTGAAGCAGGTCTTCACGGAGCCCCACCAGGTCGCACCGTAGCTGTCACATACCTTCGGTCTCATAGGCCCATCATCAAAGGCCTCTTCAGCTCTGAATTGCAGCCTCTCATGGATTGAACTGGTTTGGTCATCCTTTTGCGGGAGGAGTTGTGCAGGGCCGCGGGGGTCCACTTAGTGGCACGGGCCATGCAGGGCAATGGGGAGCACGACCATTCCCCATACGCCTTCAATGCCAGCACTGTGTCCGGGCGAAGTTCAGAAGCCCTGCCATCCACGTATCAGCAAGCAGGTTTCATGTGCTCCCCTTTCCCGGGCACCACACTCCACAGGGCTGGAAAAGCAATCGCAGTTCATGGACTCCTTTAAGTACAGTGCGGCGTGGAGCCCAGGTGCAGAGCTCCGTCGCAGCCACCATCTTAGCCTTTTGGTCGATCAAACGTCTCTCCTCCAATTAGGCTTAGGTTGAATTTCCCAGGTTAAGTAGGATTGAGTTTTGATCCTGGTGATGAGGAACACCTCTGAGCATGGTGTCGTGCCATGTACGGTTCAGGAAAGCCTGGCAGCTGCCTCCCTGCGATATTCATGCAGCAGAGCTCCGTGGAACTGACAACTCAACATGATAAAATAACCATTTTTGCAATGTCTAACCCTCCTTTTTAAATATTTGTAAGTCACCCCTACAGCAAGCATTAGTAGCCCATTAAGCAGGGTGCCGGATATTACGAAGAGAGACATGTTGAATTTAAACTTTACATGTACTGACAGTGACACTTTGAAATTGTCATTTTCACTGTAGCAAGGCTGGCATTCTCATTGGCTAACTTAAGTGCTAACTTTTATTTGGGACCACCAAATATTCCACTTCAATTTAACAAATGAATTGTGATACTACACCTGACATTTTCCTGAAGTCTGATGATTTTAGGCAACTGTTAATGCAAAATTGACTTTAGAAAGTAACCACTTTCTTCCCCCAGAATTATAGCAGTCAAATCTGATTAACTACAGTATTTGTCACCTGTGACCGCCTGCTGCCCTCTTGCCAAGAGGTGTGAAACTCTCTCAGGAAAAGACTATTGGTGGAAGAGGTTGTGGCATCCTCCAGTGGGATGGCCAGAGGACATAGATTTTAGGTAACTTTTAATGCAAAATTGACTTTAGAAAGTAACCACTTTCTTCCCCCAGAATTATAGCAGTCAAATCTGATTAACTACAGTATTTGTCACCTGTGACCGCCTGCTACCCTCTTGCCAAGAGGTGTGAAACTCTCTCAGGAAAAGACTATTGGTGGAAGAGGTTCTGGCATCCTCCAGTGGGATGGCCAGAGGACTGTGGCCACTGATGGCTCAGCTTAGAAGGGACTACTGCCTCTAATAGGGAAATGTGAATCACACTGCAGCCTGTCTTTCCCTTTGTGCAGAAAGACAGGTTGGTATATCTTCCAAGGTGGAAAAGCATGTTGCTAAACTAGTTTTCCAGGAAAGGTGGCTAATTATAGTAGACACACAGCAAAGTTGTTCTCATGGCTCTGTCCCAGGGAAGAAGGATCTTGACATCTTGGAATTTGGCAGAGAGATGCACTGCCGGCTTTTTTTTTGTGCCAACCTCACAGAAAATGATGTAAAAGTGGGTAGGATTGACCCATGGGAAGAGTAGCCACATTGGTTAGTGATTTGTCCCCAAACACAAACTTAAACTTGCATAAGAAAAGCACTCCTAGCTGCACCAAGGAAGTCTGCACCTGCTGCAGCTACGGAGCCAAGACAGGACTACAGAAAGAGAGGGGCTGCTCCTGCTAGTGACCCTGTGGAGAGAGACCCCAAGGGCTCAACCAGCTCCCACCCATGCCAAGGACCAATAAGTGAACTCTAGGGGCTAGTAGCCTAGCCTCCTGTTTAGCTTGATGCACCCACAATCTAAGGAAGCCCTATAGGAATCTGGTTCTCAATATGGTGCACTAAAAAGAAGTATACCATGCAGAGAGTCCAGTGGATCCCCAATTGGTTTTCAGGTGCAAAAGTAGATATGACTAATGCTCTATTTTGTGCTAGTGTTTGAAAGCAGTTAGGCATATCAGAGGGTAGTGCTAAGCATTTGTTGTACTCACAGAGGCGCTAAATGAGGCACACACTCAAAGAATAAATCCAAGGCCAATTTAGAAAAATAACAATTATTTTTGTATATGTTTGAAACCCAAGAACTTCATAATCAGGTAAAAGTTCTCTCAATGCTATCCTATGGAGGAAAACAATGTTCAGCAAACACAGGGTTACCAACGACTTACGAGGTAGAGCTCAGGAAGCAAAGGTAAGTACTGGGCACTGATCAGAACTGCACCAACAGGTCACACCGGGCAGCACTTGGGCGGCCGGTTGCAGGGTTGTAGTAAGGCATTGGGTGGACAACGGTTCCCTTCAGAGTTGGACCTCGTGAAAAACAGGCTGCATGCTCTGGTTAGGAAGCCAGTCAGGAACAACAAGCAGGTAGGTAGTAGACTTGGGGCACACAGGGACATAGGTGAACCTTTGGTCCTTTTCTCCAGGGCCCATGGGTGACAGATGCAGGGGTGTCCTTAGACGTTGGGTTTTCTTGTCCGGGAGCACTCACTGTCAAGGGGTCCTTGAGGCTGTAGGAATTATTGGGGAGTCTGGCGGCGGTAGGCCCAGGGTGGACTCAAGCTCTTAGGAGCTGGGGGATGTTGTTGGCAACAGTGATCCACCTCAGATGGGGTCAGGGGCGATGAGTGCAGTGGTTGCTGGAGGTGTTGGGTTTTCTCTCACCACGAGGCTGTGGGAGAGTGGGCCTGTGTGCAAAGGCTGCAGGCATCCCGAGTGAGTCCAAGATGGGTGAGACCACACTGAACTCGGTCTCCAACAAGGGAACCATGTTGGCACCATTATTTGGCTTCACCTCGGGTCATGGACATCGGGTGCAGTGATCACTTCAGGTGTTGGTCTTTGGGGTTCCAATAGGTGCAAAGTCTTTTTCCTTGAAGTTTCTTGTTTTAGAGTAGGTCCGCTGTTCACAGGAGACTTGAGTTTTATTGAAGGCTGGATAAGTTGGCTTCTTGGGCATAGTCCTTTGAGGTCAGCAGGCAGTCTGGCATGGTCAGCAGTTTCTTCTTTTCCTCTTCTGTGGGTGCAACTCTTCTTTGTCCTCGTCTTCTTAGGTCATCAGGATCTGAGGTCTAGGGAGCATGGGTGACTACACCCTTTCTATGATCACTTTCACTGGGAAGTGGGCTTAAGCCTAACCCCAGTGGCCTAATTCCTTCCAAACAAGAATTTAAGAAGTAGTATACACTTAAGCTCATCCAACTTAGGGGTGAGACTGCCATGAAGTGAACCCACATCCTAATTTTACTAACTTTTTCGCCTGTGCTGCCACCAAATGTGGGGTCAGGACGGGGGGTCAGTCATCTCCACCATCTAGAAAGACCTGGGTTGCATTACAACAGCAGCTAGGCCTTTGAAACTCCCCACCCTGGAATGTCCATCCTGCCTGGATAAGGTGATAACACCTCCGTCCAGTGCAGACTTTTGTCTCAGGCCCTCAAGAGTGCTGGCTCTCCCCTTGGGGGCCAGAAACGCATCTGTGGTGACTGAACTGGTCAGGATTAGTCAGTCAGTACACTAGCAGCTGGAAGGTTTTCAGGGGTACCTCTAAGGTGCCCTCTGTGTGAATTTATTATTAAATCCATAAATGGATTCAGTGAGGGTTTATTATTCTGAGATGTTTGATACCAAACATCCAAGGATTCAGAGAAGCCATCATGTAGCTGAGGAACTCGTAATAATCAGTGTCCAGCACATGTTTTTAAAATGGCTTCCCTGTTCACTTCCTATGTCTCAGAATCGACAGAAACATAGCAGGGGCATATCTGCTCATGCTAATATGGACTCACATGTGCCCTGACACACCCTGCTTTAGGTGTGACTTACACCGGGCACATGCAGTGATAGGGGACCTGGGACACAGGGGTGTGTGACAGGTTTTGTTTTCAATTTTAGCCTGCACCAACGCATGCTGTCTGCAATGGCAGCACTGTGTGGGTTTGGTTAGGGGTACCTGGGGGTGGCACAACTGGTGCTGCAGCCCTCAGGGACCTTTTTAGTACCCCAGGCCCTAGGTACAAGGGGTACCATTTACAAGGGACTTACAGTGGGTGCTACAGTGTGTGCCAATTGTGCAAAACAACTGTGCAGTTTTGAGGAAGGAGATCTGGCACCGGGAGCCTGGTTAGCAGGGACTCAGTGAACTTACAGTCAAAGCCACATCAGAAACCATGCAGAAGGTGGGGGCTCATCATGCCAAAAAGGATGCTTTCCTACAGGCCCTGCACCTGCACAGTTTCCAGCTGACCTGTTCACCCTGGACTCGGATGTAGTCAAAAGATCATGGTCTAGCCCACAAGAGGTTCCTCTCAGGTCTAGGACCCTCGGCTAATGTTGGAGTGTACTCTTTTTTGCCACTGGACTACAACTTGTGAGCCAAGGCCAAAGATAAGAGCATCTGAGCCCAAAGCCCAGGGGTCATAGACTACTGCTGTCTTGCCAATTTGTAAGTTACCTTGAATGCTGCTGAGATGCAAGTCTTTCACCAGATCCCTGGACTTTGTCAATCCATTGATGTCAACCCTAAGGTCGGACTTAAGTTGCAGAGGCCACTGCTGATCTCACTGTCAATGACGAAAAAGAA
This sequence comes from Pleurodeles waltl, assembly GCF_031143425.1. Lineage (NCBI taxonomy): Eukaryota > Metazoa > Chordata > Amphibia > Caudata > Salamandridae > Pleurodeles > Pleurodeles waltl. The sequence goes on along the minus strand of NC_090445.1, from coordinate 487,958,387 downwards.
CCAGAAAAGTTTTTAAGTATAAATATAAAATATTGACCAGGACTACCCTGGTTCCCACATCCGACCGCAGCTTCCATTGCAGCTTGCCCCAAACATTGACTTTGCACCAGGCCCTCAAATGCAGGGCTCACAGACTATATATGAGAATGAAAAGTTGTGATTTACAAACATTTTAAAACTTTTTGGAGTGAAAAGCAGTGATTTATGCAATAATCTGAACTCAAATTTCCTTCATTCAATTTTTGTCATTTTGGTGTCTAATTAAAGATGAATATATTCTATTTTTATCAATTGGAATAGGATTTGCATTATGTTGTATTTCTTACTTATATACTGTTTTGATACAAATAAATGCTTTACATTGGTTTTCATTTGAGTTAAGCTTGAATATTCTGTGCCACAGCAACCCAAGACTGATCTGAAGTTTAATTTACAGAACCCTGACTGGAACTGACATGGATTAGTGACATTATTCCTTGGTGAGGTTTAACAGCCACCCCAACTAATAGTCCACTTTTCTCATAGTTGTTTTAGTGTCATTTTATTCAATACGTTTTACTCAGTCTTTCTACATTGGTTTGCGTTTCTTCTTGTGTTGTGTTGCGTTTTCACTTTATTACTGTCTGATTGCTGCACAAATACTTTACACAGTGCCTTTATGTTAAGCCGGACTGAGTGCCAAGTTACCAGAGAGTCAAGTACAAGTTTATTTAATGACTTTTGTAGCTCACATTGAAAAGGATTGTGTTTATTATTTAGGTGGGGCTTCCAACCCTATCAACTAATAACCCAGGGCCAGATGTAGCAAGGCGTTTGCATGTCGCAAACTGCGAAAATCGCAGTTTGCGCCATGCAAACGGCCTCACGCAATGCACATTCACAAATTGCGAGTCGGTACGGACTCGCAATTTGTGAATGCGACTCGCAAATAGGAAGGGGTGTTCCCTTCCTATTTGCGACTCGCATCGCAATTCAGAATTGCTTTGTGACCGCGAATGCGGTCGCAAAGCAACTGGCAGTTACCACCAGTGTCACACTGGTGGTAACTCATTTGCAAAAGGGAAGTGGTCCCCATGGGACCCCTTCCCCTTTGTGAATGTCGACAAAAAAAAAAATTCAGAGCAGGCAGTGGACCAAATGGTTTCGGTATTTTTTTCATTTTGCAACTCGTGCCTAGATGGCATTCACAATGGTTGACTGCACAACAGAGATGGAGCGCAGGAGGTCAATAGCCTCCTCACTCAGGGCTAACTGGGGCAGGGCTTGAGGTGCCTGGGGCGAAGGAGATGCCCACCCTTCTGGGTGAGTGGGCATGAGAAACACGCTGACAAACTGCTGGGAGGGCGGTGCTGGTATGGGGGGTGGCGGCTGTACCTGTAGTTGGGGTGGGCACAGAGGTGTCTGCCACCACCAGGGAGCTTCCATCGGAAGAGGTATCACTGTCCGAAATGTCCCTTCCTGTCTCCTCTGTGGTGCTCCCCTCACCCTCCATCCCACTGGTGCCCTCACCGTAGGTGGATTTGGCCTCCAGGGCCACGTGGGATGAATCTCTCTCCATCGCTGGTGCCTCTGCTCCTCCGCCAGATGATGCTAATGCACATAAGGGCAGGGTGAAAAAACAAAAAGGGGGAAAGAGACAAAGGATACACTTGGTGAATGGCTGCTCCAACACCACCGTTGGCGTACATGACACACACACGGAACAGCCCTACGCACTAGGCAATGCACTAACAGTCACAATGCTAGTCACCAGGCCATGGACAGGAATACCTAACGCCAATAGCAGCATACCTGAGACCCACAGACCCCTGCCCAGTAGTGGATGGCTACTAGCTTGGTTGGAGGTGGTTTACATCATACCCTGCCCAACTTGGGACCTACCCTGCAATATCCGGCCTGGCCTAGGGGCACCCACAGGCCCACACACACCACCCGGAGACCACTCCACCATGTGCAAGTAGTATATTGGGAAACTGTACTCACCCCCTAGTGGCTGCTGTGATGCCCTCAAACGCCCATCCAGTTCCGGATAGGCCACCGTCAATATGCAGGCCATCAGGGGGGTCAGGTTCCGACGGGCACCCCTTCCTCGTTGGGAGGCCATCCCCAGCTGGGCCTCTGCGGTCTTCCGTGCCCAGCGTCTCAGGTCCTTCCACCGTTTCCTGCACTGGGTGCTCCGCCTGCTGTAGTCCTTAGTGATAGCACGCCGCAATCCCTTCTTTTGATGGGCGCTGACCCACAGAGGGAATGCAGACAGGAGGACACCATTACACATACAATCCAGCCTGTCACACATATGGCCCACAAATCCCATTTTCAACTCCACTGGCACACACATCGCCTGGTGCCCACCACGTACACTACCAACAGAAATCCCCCCAAATGACACAATGGCTGCACACACATCTCCATGCAACCTTCCCACATGCATCGTGCCTAAGATGTATTCACCTGTTGGTCTGGAGGCCCATACAGCTGTCCATACTTGGGTCAGACCCCATCCGCGAAGCGCTCCAACTCCTCTGAAGTGAAGGCAGGGGCCCTTTCTCCTGTCACACGGGCCCTGGTAGTTTCCAGACACAGGTCACAGCAGCACACGCAGTGTAGGTGTTCTCCTGTGGAAAGTCAGGCATCAAGTGAGGTTCTAGACAGAAAATGGCGGTCACGTCCACGGCGGTGTACACTGTCACCACTGCCGCTGATCACCATTGGCCACTGTACTCCACAGAGCCCCATATTAGCCAATGAGGAATTGCACAGCATTGCAAGACCGCCTTCCACCACGATGTCCAACGTCAGAGTTACATCACTTCCACCTGTCCCTAGGTACAGGACAGCGGTCGCCATTTCATGGTGGTGGACTACATACAGATCTTCCATAACTGTGTCATTGCTTAATATTGCACATACATTGCCATTCCCACTGTCCCATCACATTAATGCTGTATGCACACTGAGGTGATGGTTCCATTGTTCACATTTTGACGGCCTACTCACTCTTGTATCCCTTAGATACCTACCACTGCGGGTGAATAGGAGGAGCAGACAAACACCTGTGTACAGACCTCTTGTGGACTTGGCTGCACTGGAGGACAGGCACATAATACACACCCATAGACTGGACAGGGCCACAATCACAGAACTGTGTGCACAATTGGAGCCTGACCTGAAAACAGCTATCCATCATCCAACTAGGATCCCCCCCGCCTGTGCAGGTTCTATCTGTGCTCCATTTCCTGGCAACTGGTTCTTTCCGAGTGACAGTGGGCTTGGCAGCAGGAATGTCACAGCCAATGTTCTCAATTGTGCTGGGAAGGGTATTGTCTGCCTTGGTGAAACACATGTACAGCTACATTTCTTTCCCCAAGGCAGAAGATTTGGCAACTGTGAAGGCCGGATTCTATGCAATTGAACATATACCCAATATTATTGGGGCAACTACGGTATACATATTGCGTTTGTCCCCATCGCCAGAATGAACAGGTGTTCAGTAATGAGAAGAGTTTCCACTCACTGAATGTGCAAATGGTGTGCCTGGTGGACCAGTACATCTCCCATGTACATCTCCCACCTCACTGCCAAGTATCCAGGGTCGGTGCATGACGCCTTTGTCCTGAGGAATAGCAGCATCCCAAGTATGCTGGCCCAACTGCAGAGGGACAGGGTGTGCTAATAGGTGAGCCAGAGTCCCACCCACTGTATTTCAGAGTATGCCTTCAGGTGTTATCCCCATAGGATTGTGTAAGGCTAAATGTTGTCCCTCAATATTTGCAGGTGACTCTGGCTACCCAAACCTATTGTGGCTCCTGACCCCTGTGACGAATGCCAAGACAGGGGCTGAGAACCGTTATAATGATGCACATGGGAAAACTAGGAGAATAATCTAGAGGACCTTCGGCCTCCTGAAGGCCAGGTTTAGATGCCTGCATCTGGCAGGTGGATCCCTATGCTACTCACTCGAGAAGGTCTGCCAGATAGTATTGGCATGCTGCATGTTGCACAATCTGGCCCTCAGACGACATGTGCCTTTTCTGTAGGAGGAGGGGACTGGAGATGCCTCTGTGGCAGCAGTGGACCCTAAAGACAATGAGGAGGCAGGGGATGAGGATGTGGACAACAGAACATTGGTTATACGTCAATACTTCCAATGCCACACAGGTGAGACAGTACAACTGACCATTAGTCTGACTATTAATGTTTTCTGTGTGGCTGTAGCATGAAGGCATTCACGTCCTTTGCATCTCAACTTACTGTCACCTATGGTTTCTCATTCTACAGATGTTGGTGATATGAGAACAGTGTCCTCATGTGTTTACTGTAGACAGCTACAGGTCATTATTTGTATGCTATCACAGTGTTCAGATCATTTGCACTAGATGAGACTGTTCCCATAAATGCACATTTTCAACACATAAAACAGTGTCACTCAAATTGTGTTCAGGGGTGTTCATTGCAGTGAAAATAACTTTCTGAAAAGTGCAATAGAGTAGGGTGATGGTAGAGGAAAGTCCAGAGTATTGTTCTATGGCTTCTGTCTGGGCCGCAGGGAATGTTTGCGGGTGGTTCACCTTCTGCATGGGGAGGGGTGGTGGTGGCCTGTTGGTCCTGTGGTGGGGCCTCCTGCCCACTAGCTGCAGTGGAAGTGGAGGGCTGGTCAATAGACTGGCTAGTGGTAGGGGCCTGCTGGTGTGCTCTCCATTCCCTCATGATGTTGGCCATGTCTGCCAGCACCCCTCCTATGGAGATCATGATGGTGTTGAGAGCCTGTAGGTCCTCCCTGATGTCCTGATGGTGTTCCTCCTGCACCCGCTAGTTCTCCTGCATGTTGGTAAGGATCTGGCCCATCGTGTCCTGGAATTCTTGATAGGCCCCCAGGACATTGGTGAGTGCCTCGTGGAGTGTCGGTTCCCTGGGCCTGTCCTCCCCCTGACACACATTGGTGTCCCTGTTGCCCTGTGCCTATGTCCCCTGAATGGTGTGCCCACTGCTACTGACCTCAGGTCCCTGATTGTCTTGGGTGTGAGGTGTGGACTGGGGTCCCTGTACAGGTGGGCACAATGCTGATTGACGTGTCCTGGGGACAGAGGTGTGGGGACACTAGGTGGGTGCTGTGGTGTTGGATACTGATGGGGGAGGCTCTGTGGTTGACTGGGAGTGGGCTGGGGTGACCGACTCAGCAATGGTCCTTGATGGGCCAGGTAGTTCCTCCAGATCCTGAAGTCCAGAGTTATTGTCATCACTGGGGGCATCTTCTGTTAGGGGACTGGTTAGTCGTGGCACCTCCTCTCCCCTGAGATTGGCTAGGGCACCTGTGGGGATGTAAGTGATGTCTTATGCGTCATGTCTGTGATAAATTGTACATCCCTAGCTTCCCCTCTATCGTTGCTGTTGCCCTGCCACCTTTGTTTGTGTATGGTGATGTATTGTGTGATTGTTAGTTCTCCATGCTGTGCATGCTTTTGTGATGGGTGTCCATGCAGGGCTGGGAGGGCTGTCCATGCATTGGTATGGCATGCAGGGCTTGGCATTGGGGTTAGTCGTATGTGTAGGTGCAGTGTGTGGGATGGAGTGGAGTGATGTGGGTGAGAGTGAGGGTGTGAGATGGCATGCAGGTATGGAGGTGATAAGTAGTAAATGTTGACTCACCAGTGTCCAGTCCTCCGGCAACTCCAGTGAGTACCTCAGGATGCAGTAATGCCAAGACGTGCTCCTCCAATGCTGTAAGCTGTGGGGGAGGATGTGGGGGTCCACCGCCAGTCCTCTATATGGCGAGCTGGTGCCTTGCTGCCACAGAATGTACATTCCCCCGTAGGTCGTTCCACCTCTTTCTGATGTCGTCACTTGTTCTTGGATGCTGTCCCACGGCATTGACCCTGTCCACAAATCTCTCTGCCATAGCTCCATCTTCCTGGCAATGGATATTTGCTGTACCTGTGCTCAAAACAGCTGTGACTATTTCCTCCACCATGACCCGCAACTCCTCATCTGTGAAACGGGGTGCCTTTGTGGGGACATGGGTGTTGTGTGGTGTGTGTAAGTCTGTGGGTGTTGGCTACTGTGGTTGGGTGTGCAAAGTGGGGTGCATGAGGGATGTATGGGTCTGTGTGTCTAGTTGTCGCAGTGGTCTTGGTGTCAGTCTAGTGGCAATAATTTGTATTTTAAAGGGTTGTGGATGATATGGGTGTGTGTTTTATAGTTCTGTGGGTGGGTGTGTGTGGTGTGTGTAAATGAGTGTCAGGTGTGTGTATTTGGTATTGGCTAATGTTGTGTAGTTTAGTATTTGTGTGTCCGTTCTGAGCGCGCCGGTGTGTACGGCCAATGGTTTACCGCTATTGAATGTCCGCCGTGGTGATTCGTGGGTCATGATGTAGTGGGAGTTGTTGTGGCACTGACCTTTGGGCTGGCGGATTTGTGTATGTGGCAAGTGGCAGTATTCTGTCGGATTGGTGTGTCTGTGTCATATTATGGAGAACAGCTATCCACCAATGCGGCGGTATGTTGGCGGCCGTCACTGCGGTGGTAAGCAGGATTTACTGCGGGATTTACTGCCAATGTCATGATGAGGGCCTAAATTTACAATCACCTCATTTTGCAGGATTTAGCAGGATTCATATACGTAAAATCACAACCTGCTAATTGAAGGCAATGGTTAAGAATGGGCAAACACACTCATGCGTGTAAACTGCTGTGTGTTTATTGTCAGTGTGCGTGTAAATAAACATAAGCCACATACTTCTGTGAATATGTGAAAATAACCTGTTTTAAATGCCAAGATCCGGTGCCTCGAGACAGGTTCTGCAAAGAGCATTGTATGAGTGCTGTCATCCTGATGGGCTGTTGTGGTGTTTACCCACCCTACGGTCAAGTGCGTTTCAAAAGGCTCCTGCAAGCACGCTCACACATTGGTACCTCAATCACTATGTTAACCTCTGCCATGCCCTACTGTCTTAAATATAATCCATGTGGCATAAAAGCCAACTTTAGTAAAATGCATCATACTGTCAGTGCAGCAAAAGTGTGAATGGCAAGTTAAATGGCAGCTGTCCCACTTTTTGTTTTCCTCTTACCACATTCTGCTGAGCTGTTCGGCACTTGCACTCTTTGTGACCCCAGTGCCTACGACAGGGAAGGGCCAAAAATGTGTAGAGAATGAGAGGCCACCAAAGTGTGTTGATTAATGCATTTCTTAATACGTTTAAGGCTGACTCTGCTTTGGGCACCTAACAAGTGGGGCATAGTTTTTATCTGGAGGACGAGAGGAACACTGGGTGGTAGGAAATTTGGGCCGCCAAAGCAGATTCAGTACAAGAACTAATAAAATGAAAAACTGAGGGGGAATCAAAGTTGGTCCATAAGGGCAGTCAACATTTTTTGGCCCTTCCCTGTGGCAGGTGCTTGGCCCACCCACGCATGCGTCTTCTGATGATTTTTGCCAGGAAAAACAGGTTGGATAGAGGGTGAAAATTGTTGACGTTGCTTACACCTGCAGTGGAGTAACATGTCCAATTTTCAGAATGTCAGCAAAAATTCCTTGTGGTTGATTGAGAGATTTACCAATTTAGTCCAGTAGGGCAGTGTTGTCCAACCTTTTTATCGCCGCGGACCGGTAAATGTTTGATCATTTTTCCGTGGCCCGCTTGTCCCATTGTGTGACAAGCGGGCCACGGAAAAATTATCAAACATTTACCGCCCGCCACAGTGGGGTGGCCCGGTGCCGATTGATCCACGGACCGGCACCGGTCCGCGGCCCGGGGGTTGGGGAACACTGCAGTAGGGGAACCTGTGTGAAGATCTTTGGTAATGTTACCCGGAATCAGGTCTACAAAGTGATTGGATAGTTTAGTTTTCATGATAGTTTTCAGTAAATCTTGATCACTAATTATGTTAAAGAGTTGCCAGGCATTCTTGGATTTGCACATAGTATTCAGATTAGGGCATCACGAGGCAATAGCAATTTCACTTTGGAATAGAAAAAGTGTGCAAATTCTGTTTTCTTGGTTCGTTTATTGAGTTTGATGGATGTGGAAATGGGAGGGTTGTGTGCAATTTTGATCAGACTGAAAACTTAAGTAGATTCTTAGCTGAGTGTAGTAGAGAGCTGAAGTGCGAGACATGTGAGGTTAAATATGGAGGGTGATTATACCCATTTCTTCTCTTGTATTCTCAGAGCTCTTCTTTCCTCATATAGTTCCTGATTAAACCAAGTAGTCAATGATTTAGATATTTTTGTTTTACTCTAAAGTGGAGCTACCTCATCTAACAGATCTGAAAATTTTTCATAACAATGTGCAGTCGAGACATTGATATCACTGTCCAGTTTGATGGGTGGTACTAATATATGTGCAGTGTTGCTAATGTTGTTGACATCAAAGTTCTTGATGTCTCCAAACCAGGTTATCGTTCTTCTCAGTTGGATCTGGGTCACGGAATGTGAGAGCAAAGAGAAAAGAGAATAAGAAAAAGATCAGACAAATTGACTAGTGTGGGTTCATCAAGTGAGATTAGGTCTTCTTTCGAGATTATTTGGTCTAGAACAGCTCCTTTGGTATGTGTTGGTCTTCGGTTATATTGGATCAGATCATTTCCAGAGAGAAAAGAAGCAAGGAGATTGACTGCTGAGTCTTCTGTCTTATCCCAATGAATGTCAAAGTCTTCCAAAAAGATAGTTTGTCACTTTCCATTGATTAGTTGTTTGTGAGGTCCATGCATTCCTCAACACAAGTTGTGTTGTCACTTGGTGGGTGGTAAATGAGATTTAGTATGAAAGGGGAATTGTGACTTGTATATACAACTATATAGTTAGGCACTGAAAAGAGGAGAACACACAGTTCAGTATATCTGTGCATTTTATAGAATCTCTAAATATGGCTGCTATTCCGCCTCCAGGTGGCCCTAAATGGTCATTTTTGATGATGGAGTAGTTTGGAGGAAGTAGAAGGTTTATCATGTTGTGAGATGTATCACTGAACCAGGCCTCAGTGAGGACTAATAGGTCAATGCTATAGTATGAGATGGTATCTGCAGTTTCCAGCTTTTGCTTCATTGCTATATAACAATTATGCAGCATGCATCAGAGGGTTGAAGTGATTGATTTGGTGCGGGAGTGTCAAGGAGTTCAGTTGTGATAGAAATAATGCTCTAGTTGCCCTTTTCCTGCTTTGAGTGGGAGTTAAGGTTTAGTTCTTGTCATTGTAATAGTAGGTATTCTGTATTGTTTAAGTTTGGATTGAGTTGAGGTGCTGGAGGAGGATGAGGATAGAGGGGTGTTATAAGAGGGAAGTAGGTTGACGATATCAGTCTGTGAGAGGTCAGGTATCGGCCTTTTGGGAGCCGATGGACAATTGCTCAGTGATCATGTACACCAGAAAATTTGGGACCCTAGTTTGGGTAGTAGAGAGTCATCTCCAGCAGAAGACCTAAGCTTAAGATGGGCTAAGTTGACATTAAGCTGGGAAAGCTTTGAGTTTAGGAATTCAAGTTGGTCTTCCAGGGATGTTGAATCTGGGACCTCAAATTATTGAATATGGAGTCCTGTGAAATGGCATGTGGCAAAGAGTAATTAGCAGTGGTTGGGATTAATTCAAACATTCCATCATAATTTTATTATTCTTTAGTTTGTCATCCAAATAATTCAAGCCAGCTCGTCTGTGCAATCAAATAAAAACAGCTGTAGAACCTTTACTTAATGTAAGCAAACCAAAATGAAATTTAAGGATATATGTAAACCTCTTAGCGAGGCATGTCAACAAACTATTTTACCTAAAAACGCCAAGATTATTTTGCAACAACATAGTATTTTTAAGCCTGGAACCCGAGTGAGGCGTTTGTATTGTATTTTACCAAGTGTCAGAAATAGCAGTATCCTGCTCAAATCCAAGAGGAAGTTTGTTACCTATTGGAAGAAATGTTGTTTGTTTTCCTTGCTTTGACAATTTCATAAGTGTGATGACTTCACGGGTGAAGAATGAATTCTGCTGGAAGAGCAGAGAGGAGGCACGTATGAAAGTCTAGAAAATGGGGAATCAAATAAATTAAAGATGTGAAGCTTTCTTTCTGATCTGTCAAATGTAACATATCTAAAGAAATTGTCCGTGTGTTTTCGAACCATGAGGTTTAAAATCATTAAAACATAGAACTAGCATTGCAGTCTTTCTTTAGTTGCATGTTTGACTGATTCGCTGGCTGTATGTGTCTGAGCTTCATTGTGACAGAGCATCCACTCGAGCAGGGCCACGAAAGTTACTTTTCAATATTTTTAGGTCTGCACTTGGCAGTGGCGTCTCTAAAATTGATTTGTTATTTTTTTCACCAACTGAGCAAAAGACAAAATTAGTGGTGCCACCTAAAAAAAGGGTTATGATAAAGGGACATCATAATGTATTGTAGGGGGCTCCATATAAAGGAGCGGCTCTACACCTACACTTGGGAACTGCCCAGAGTTCCCTGCTTCTTTTTTTTGCATAATTTATGTGGCACTCTAAGCCTGATATGGTATTACCCTAAATCGGTGCTCCCTTGTGTCTGGACAAACGTGCCTTTCTAATGAGCTCTAACTAGGGGAAAACACGTGTCAGGGAGATACCAGTCACTGCATTTTCAGAACAGACTTCAAAGGTAATGGGGAAATGTTTCTGTACAGTATGTGGATTGCTAGATATACACATACATGAGCTTTCAAAGTCAGATTTAAACATTTTAAGTGAGCTCATATACAGCCTCAAGGAAACCATGCTTTGTGGTGAAAGTTAGTAAAAGTGTGTGCAGCAAGGTGCAGTGTTTTTTTTCTATGTACATATGTATACCTATAACTGCTGAATTTCTATGGTTTTGTATGGTAAAACATCAACCTAACTATAACGTCCCCGTAACCTTAGTTTTTTTTCCTCTGGGAATATATATATACACACACACACACACATTATTTATGCACGCCTAAAATGCCTATATTTGTCTTGTGTGTGGATTGCTAGATATACACATCCATGTGCATTCAAAGTCAGCTTTAAACATCAAGTAATTGCGAGCTCACGTACAGCCTCAAAAAATCGATGCTTAGAGATGAAAGCTAGTAAAAGTGTGTGCAGCAAGGTGCAGTGTTTTTTTTCTCTCCCTGTAACCTCCTAGCAATGGCAACAACTATGGTGGTGGTGGTGGTGGTGGGGGGGGGGGGGGGGTGCTAGGACAAACGAGGCAGGTTAACGCACCCCATCTGACAAATCTCCCCATACCAACCGCACTCCCCACCCCCTTCTGGAAATTCCACAGGCACTCTGAGGTAGCTTTGGTTGACTCTCTCCACCATCATATTTTCTGAATTTACATTTATATATATATATATATTCAAAATACATGAATGTATATACATGCAGAGGCTTTCGGAGAGCGTTCTCCAGCCACTGGTCTGATTAAGCGTCATTCACGTTTTACTACCGCCCATCGTAGTCTACAGCATGGGGCAACGGTTCTGCCTATTTCAGCAAACACAGAATCCTGATGATTGATATACAGTAATCAAATTTGAGGTGGAAGGGCAGTCTTTAAGCTAGTGCAGGGGTCGCAGTTTGATTGAGATAGGGGTTGCTTCTTGTCATGGAGCAATATGAAGACCAGAGGGAGCTGTGATGGGCCATTTCACAAAGCGGTGATAGGAGATTTAAGGCTACGTGGTGAGAAATTCGTCGAGGGGAAGAAGTATTGTGGAAGGCTAGTGCCACTAGCAGGATGACTCAATGGGTCAGCAAATGCCAAGGCTTTGGATGAGCGGATCCGGACCCTCCCAAAGCTGAAGAGAGGGGCTGGTAGTTGAGGAGACGAACGTGGTAGCTACATGCGACTGCCAAAACATGGGTGACTGCAAGTAAAAGGAAGAAGACAGCCTAGTGTGACGTCATCAAAGGCTGGATAACACAGTAAGGCCGACAGTTAGTTATGGATGGATACAAGCAACTACTCGGGTCTGCTGGCAAAAGGGGGGCAGTAATCCCCAATCGGGTAACCATGGACTTCCGGGCAAGCAGGAGGCAAAGGGTAACACTAGGAGAAAGTCTAGGATAGACCTTTAGGGGACACAAAAGTCAGTTGGCATAAACTCAGAAGTGTGTAAGATATGCAACAAAAATACAAGACGACAGTGTACAAGGAGGGAGTTGTGGTTTGGGTGCTGTCGGCCACCTAGACCTGTGTAAGGACCGTGTCTGTAGAGTGTGATGGAACAAGACGTGAAGGGTCAGAGGACAAACTCAGAGTGACCATCAGAATTCTGACTTAGTGAACGGAAAACAAATCGTACGTGGACAAGACAAGGCTCTTCTCCCTGCAACAAGTGAAATGACTGGGATTTTAATCAAGGACAGGCAGGCTGCACTTGTCGGCAGGCAGGCAGAAGGTAAGCGTGCTTGGCCTTAACTGAATCGTTGCTGGATAGGCCCTCCTTCCCACAAGACGTTTCTCTCCTTTAAGCCAAAATGAAACACCCACTGGATGCATCTCTTCCACTACTTAGGAGCACAGAAAAAGGGCACATGAAAAATGAGAACACACAAACATTATTCCATTGTCACGGATAAGGGCGTGAAAGCCTATGTTTAGTAACCCTCCTCGTGTAATTTTACAGTGTAACCAAGAAATCCAGAGCAGACTGGCATACAGAGAAATCGCAGCGTGTGTCCAAAGACGGCCACTGGAGAACTTCGAAGAACCTTGGGCAGACATGCAATGGGTGAAGCACAGCTAGTGCGTTATCATTAAGGCTGCATTTGATAAGCAAACCTAGAGTTCCCCGGCATTAACTGTGCACAGATCTTCTGGTCAACAAGTTTTTTTGTGTTTAATTTGTATTTTGGAACCAGGACTTTTGCCCGCTCGCGTTATACAACATGAATGGACATCCTACCCAGAACTATCACACGAGAAGTCGTACCACGTGGCTTCTTATCACAATATGGATCATTCACTGTGCCTTATGCAGTAGTAATGTACATGCTGCCGTATAATCAATAGAAACTGATAGCTACAATAGAAACGGTGCACCTACAGGTCCCAGAATGCAGAGCTCACCAGCCATAGCTAGTTTTGCACCCAATATGTCTGGGTGGGGACGTACAAGAACCCAAACCTTTCCCCACACGCTCACTGCATACACTGACAAGTACGAGTGAAATGTATAAAAAACTAAAATATTTATTGAGTGAAAATAAATGAATCTGTAACAAAAATGAAATGTACAGGCGTTTTAGCGTACTCTCGTATTTCAGTGCCACCTTGGCAGAATCAGTTCTGTGCAACTGCTGCACAGCAGCAATAACGTCTTTGTGCGAAGCCCACGAACTAGGTAGGCCTCGTTCAGTGCCCTTGTTCTGGCATAGTCCAAGTCTCACTCATTGCCAGATTTTAGGGGCCGTTGCAGACATCCCTGTGTATCTCTTAAGAAGCGTGCCCCCTGGTGGCCGGGCTCCTGACTCCAAATGCAGGCTTGGAGTGGGTCTTATCCAAGATTACCTCGACCGTCTGCTCCGGGAGCCTCGGTACCAGCTCTTTGTGAGGGACTGCCCTTTCTTCTTCCTCCTCCTCCTCTTGTTGTTCTGAAGACGTGAATGGGCTCACGACTGTCTCGACTAGCCCAATGACCACCCCGAAGAAAGCCAGGACACTGCCCAGCAAGTACATCTTCACCATCTTCCGGTTTGGCTTTTGGCTCATCATCTCCTTGGCAAAAGGGATCAGCTCGTGCATGACCTCCATTGTATCTCCGCAGGGCACTACCTGGAACACAAGGTAGGGGTGGTTAAGTTAACTGCGTGAGGTGCACACTACATCAGAATTATTCTGCATCAATAAACTAATATCCCCTGGTAACACGTTTCTAAAATGCCAGAGGCCACCACCTTATCTAGTACTTGATTTTTTACTTTACATTCTGACATTTATATTCTATCATTCAGTGGAAAACTAATAACTACAAATGATAGTGTTACAGAAAAAAAGCAGATGCGTTCATCCTGCTCAAAATCTCTGCTAGCCCAAAATGCATTACTGAGACCTCTGGTGGTCAAGGGTGAGTATTATATCCAGTCCCAATGTAAGGTTTACGTTCTTTGCATGTGCAACACATACAAAAGTGCCATGTGGGTCACTGCTTACGTGTTAAAAGGCAGTCCTGCGCGCACTTTTTATTTTTGACAGTTACTTTCTATACATGTTAATACAGTGGCAGAACAAGGTCCTGCAACTTTACTACTGCATAAAAAAATAACCAGCCTATCAAAAATTGTTTGTTTAAAAGCAATGTAGGTAATCAACAGAATGACTAAGGGCCATATGTACGAAAGCTTTTTCCCATGGACACAGAATGGGTAAAATCCTTTGGTACATCTGGCCCTAAATGACTGCACGCTTGCCTCCTACAAAGATACAATTTTAGCAACGGCTACTTTTGAAAAGTACGCTACACAATTGCAGTAGATTTTCGCACTTTCTGCTACCATGTTTTGGTCATAGTTGACTTTAGGCAACAGTAACACCTCTTTGATAGACCTGCAGGGCATACAAACGGTAGAAAGACATGCGAGCACTTCTACGTATTTATCTACAGCCCCCAAGAACATCTATTTCAAATAATCAAAAATGTATGTCATGCAACTAGAATAGTAAAACGAGTGTTCTTTGGAACTGACCTTTATAGGATGTTAAGCGCTTTCAAGCAAGAAACAGCTGTGCTGCAGTTTCAGGCAGATCTCCGACAATCGTTCGTAATCTGAATATCTGAGATCACTCTTTTTGTCTTTTATTCATGGACCGGGACGGGTCTCGTGGAGAGAATACCAAGTCGCTGGCTCGTATCTCCCAAAGTAGCAAGCTGTGTTTGATTCCCTAGTCTCAGCCACCTCTTTATAATCCAGCCGGTCCAGCCTCCATAGTGACGTGGGGTCCTGACAATGGGGGCTGGCCACGCGCTGAGCACGCCGTGTACATGCTGGAGCGACCGCCTCATATTACACTGCAGCTAGGGCAATTGTGAGTGTCCGTCCAGGGCAAGTGACCCTTTGAGAAGGGCCCGAGGGGCGATCACGCTGCAGCCACGACCTGTCCATCCAGCTACCGGCGTCCATTTGAGACGCAGGGGCCAGCACGTTCTCGTCGTCCATAGGGCACAGCTGAGACCAGGCGCGTATGCACCCGCAATGGGTGAATAGGAAATGCACGTGTCCCGACTTTCAATGCAGCATATACTTTTTACGTGCATGTACGATACTCACGTGCTCCTAACCCCCCACATTCTAAATGCAAAATCTCCTCCCCTCCCCCCCCCGTGTACGTACCCACACTTAAGGACTATTGCTTTGCTAGGGGAGGGAGGCGGAGAGTGAAATACAACGCTTGCCCCAGCACCCAGTGTCTAATGCCGGGGTGATAAGTTGAACACCACCTGTAACGCACGAATTTAAAGATTCCCTGTGGGATGTCCGTGATTTTTCGACCACCAACCTGAGGGATTTATATACACTGCTCACGCATGCGATCCGTTTCTATGCGTGCACCATTAACTAGAACAGAAGGTTTGTGGCAGAGATAGGCTCCTCACTGTTAAGCAGAAATGTGCGTCCAGTGCTGGGGCGAAAAACAAGCACAAAAAGCGCCCCTCTCCCACCAAAGAAAAAAAAAGAGCGCATATTAACTGACGTATTTTTCTCTAGCAGCAGGCAGTATATGCTCAACTATGCAACTTGTTCGCAGCGCAGAGATTCAACAAACTAGTTACAGCCCTCTCCAGCAGTTCCCGGCAAAAGGTCTGAGTGCCCCTATAACGGAGCCCTGGTAGCTACTGGAACGTGGGCATTTGCAGTTTTACACAGGCTTCCCTGCAGATATGGGGACAGTTTGAGGGTTCCTGCTGTTTCAAGGTTTGGGCTACGTGCAAGCAAGGACAGAGGGCAAGCTTTCTTTAGATCTTGTGCAGCCATTGAGGTGATGTATGAGGCTTCGAGTGCTGCACCAACAGTCATGTTTCTTGCATCAGCAACTGGCAAGAACCCAATGAACTCTCTGTTCAAACAAGGAACTACTGCATGTGTGCACGTCACGCACAGCAGCTGTTTGAGGAGCACGGACCGCGCAGGAACAGTCCAGCCCAGCCCAGTCTTTGGAGGAGAGTAGGCTGCCTTCTGCATCTTAAAAGCAGTGTCAAGGCATGCTGAGGGAGATAGTTCGATGACTAGGCCGCCTATACGCTGGCCTGAAGTAAATCTCCTTTTAAGCTTGAGCAAATAAGTATTTTGAGTTGATTTATATGCATACCTTGTATTTAAAACACCGAGACACCATCCGGAAGTACCATGTGCACTGAAAGTAAAGTTAAGGGACGCAATATTCTTGCCAAAGTTTATTTTTTTCTATTTAAACAATTAATTGCTATCACGTGAGTAAGCTAATTTGATGGGCTAAAGAGAACTGAGACTACATGTCCCGTAGTGCATTTTGTTGTTAATCGAATCCCAGGAGTTATAGCAGTACACCATCCACGCCATTGAGTCAGCTTGTCCATCGAGCCCCAGGGAACTGCGTTAATTTTATCAGTAGATACATTGTAACGAAATAAAACTTATCAATTTGACAAGTTTCTCATCTCTTTACTGTCCTTTGCATATTGGATTGGATCCAAAGCCAAGTAAGTAATTCACTGTGACGTATCATCTGCTTACTTGCAAGTAGCTGCACAAGTAACACATAATGTATCCAGGATTGTGTGTACACAGATTAGTTGGGCCGGAATGAGCGTGACTCCCTTCCAAAGGTAGGCACTAAAATTTACCAAATAGCCTTTTCAATTGCACACAATGAACATCGAAGCCTTTAAATGCCTTATTAATGATTTTGAGTAATGGAAAGTAACCACCAGAGTGAAACACACTGGACTTAAATATGTCAGTAACAGATGTGACTCAGTCTCACATTTGTACGGAATTTCACCTTATATTGATTTATTACTCAAAGTTTCTTAAAACAATATTAAAGTTTGATTCCTTAGAGTGCTGAAAAATAAACCTTCTTAATTTCGAAGAGAGTTATATTTCAAATTTGGGCAAAATACGCGTTATATCTGAACTCAGTCCAACGTACCCCTTTTATGGTGGTACAGTGTCACGACTTCGTGGCTGCAGTGGGAAGACAGTTTTGTTTCCAAACAGGCGCTGGTCACATCCTGCACGTACTGCACGCTTGGTTCAAGTACCCCTCACCCTTCGCCCAACCCCACCGCTATTCACTGCTTGTAATCGCCCTCCCCCTATCTCCAGCGGCCACTCTAGTTCTCCGCCCCTCCTGCGTCACGTGGCCAAACAAAGGTCTGACGCACATCAACATACGAACGTGAACGACAATAGTCTACGCTGGCTGTGGTAGTTCTTAAGGAGTAGAGCACCAGACATACACAGACATTGGTGGGCAGGAGAAAATGGCGAGATCAAGAGAACGAGAAACACATAACGAGAAATGAGATGCATTCCCTGTCAAAGGTGCACAGGATTCTGTCCGAACCACACTGTACGGGAAGTACAGAAAACACAGCTAAATGAACAGGAACAGAATAAAGCACCGTAAACGTTTGCACTGGAAACAGAACATGTGTAAGGAAAACAACATGCTATTGCACATAAATAAAGTGCGCAAAAGCAGAAGCAACTAGACAAAGCAAGAGTACGAACAGATTATAGAAACTACATAGAGGACACAAGTCGGGATGGACACGAGGAGGAAGGTGTCAAGTTCTCCCATCTTCCAGATTGTACAGTGGTGGTGGTGTCATCTTTGTGACCCATCAACTTGGCTGCTTGCATCTGCAAACATTGCAAGGCACTATATTCCCTTGTAATGTTACGTCAGGGTTTTTAACACTTAACCCCCCCTGGTTTCACCACCATTAACTGTGAGAATGGCATAACGTGTTTTTTTATTTTTATTTATTAACTGTGAAGGACCAAGAGAACCGCGCACCACTAACATCCCTTAATCATTCTGGAGAGCGAGACAATATGGCTTACAGAAAATATGTTGAGCACGTGAGCACAGACAACAGAATAAGGTATGCAGGAATCTGATTGAGTACACGTGGGTGTAGAAAACGGGGATGTGGACCCAAAAGACAAAGATGCAAATGAAATATTGATTAGGTGCACAAGACAGCAAACGACCTTTTGAAATGTCTTAGTTCGCGAATGTTGCCATTTATCAACATGACATGTAGAAAACAGGATGGTGCATAGAAAACATAATGCACGGAAAACAATACAATATGCATAAAGGAGACAAGTAGCAGAAGAAATGTAGCCCGGGTGGACAGGGACCTTCTTGGAGCACTACTCGGAATAATGCAATGCAGAGAAGCTATAGCTCAGTGTGCAAAGAAAACAAAATGATATCCCAAACCGAGTGCACAAAATATGGTAATTTCTGCTTAATTCTTATCAAAGAATCGGAACACTTGCAGATGTGCTGCAGAAAATAAAAGTTGCGTAAATCCTGTAATGGAATTAAGTATGGAACATGGTGGTAATAGCAGCATTTGTATGGAAACTGATCTTCCTACCTCTCACTGCCTTTTTTGACACTGGACCACAAACTCCTACTCCCCGGGCTCCAGTCATTGCTGTGTATCACATGGACAGTAAACCTAATTAAGATCAGGGTCATCCACATCTTCTGCTCAGTAGACAATCCTCTGACTACCATAAACGATACTGCCCAATATGACAGATACACTGCACCAACATCTCTGCCAACATCTTGACCATGACCTTGTTATTCTTGTTTTAACTATGTGCTGAATCACTCTTGTTGGGCCAATGCAGACGTACTCGTCCACCATGAATTATTATCAGACAGGATCACCTTGAAAAGCAGGATAGTATTGCTGTGATTCACAAAGTAATCTGTAGTGTTCGACTGTTCTTAAACTATTGTTAGCTCCTCTTTTGAACTCCTCCGGATTCATGTCTCCCTTACCAATATAAACAAGCTGAGATTAGTGGCTACATACCATCAGACTGACAAGAACTGCACTCTCCAAACCAAGCTCCTGGAACTCGTCACTCCAAACCTCTTCTCCCTTTTGACACTGTCTTTCTTGGAGATTTCATCGTCAGGTGGAAAAAACATTTAATGCAATCACCTTTTATTAGACCTGGCATCCTCGGGGTGGTTCCTCCTAAACGTTTTGCCTTCAGACCTCCTGTTTGCTGACTTCGTTTTTGCTAGCCTTAGGACTCTGGGTACTTTACTACTGCTGACCAGTGCTAAAGTGCATGTGCCCTTTCCCTAAAAAATGCTACAATTGGCATATTTAATTTACTTGTAAGTTCTTAGTAAAGTGCACTACATATGCCTAGGGCCTGTAAATAAAATGCTATTGGTGGACCTGCAGCACAGATTGTACCACCTTCAGTAGCCCTTTAAACATGACTCAAGCCTGCCATTGCAGAGCCCATGGGTGCAGTTTTAAACTGCCATGTCGACCTGGCAAGTTAACCCACTTGCAGGCCCAAACCTTCCTTTATAATACTTGCATGTCACCCATAAGGTAGGCCGTGAACAGCCCCAATGGCAAGGTGCAGTGTGTTTAAAAAGTTGGACATGTACTTTTTAGTTTTCATTGTCAAGGCAGTGAAAAACTCTTAAATCAGTTCTTAACTACTGCATGGCCTATCTCTCCCGTAGGTTGACATTGGGATTTCCTTATTACATTTTATACATGTAATTTCCAATAGGGAAGATGGGAGACCCCCATGTCTGGTGTCTCTAGAATCACAATTTTATGGATCAAATCTGTTTATTTTTAGTTTCAAATATAAACAATGCATACGTACTCGTCCACCATGAATTATTATCAGACAGGATCACCTTGAAAAGCAGGATAGTATTGCTGTGATTCACAAAGTAATCTGTAGTGTTCGACTGTTCTTAAACTATTGTTAGCTCCTCTTTTGAACTCCTCCGGATTCATGTCTCCCTTACCAATATAAACAAGCTGAGATTAGTGGCTACATACCATCAGACTGACAAGAACTGCACTCTCCAAACCAAGCTCCTGGAACTCGTCACTCCAAACCTCTTCTCCCTTTTGACACTGTCTTTCTTGGAGATTTCATCGTCAGGTGGAAAAAACATTTAATGCAATCACCTTTTATTAGACCTGGCATCCTCGGGGTGGTTCCTCCTAAACGTTTTGCCTTCAGACCTCCTGTTTGCTGACTTCGTTTTTGCTAGCCTTAGGACTCTGGGTACTTTACTACTGCTGACCAGTGCTAAAGTGCATGTGCCCTTTCCCTAAAAAATGCTACAATTGGCATATTTAATTTACTTGTAAGTTCTTAGTAAAGTGCACTACATATGCCTAGGGCCTGTAAATAAAATGCTATTGGTGGACCTGCAGCACAGATTGTACCACCTTCAGTAGCCCTTTAAACATGACTCAAGCCTGCCATTGCAGAGCCCATGGGTGCAGTTTTAAACTGCCATGTCGACCTGGCAAGTTAACCCACTTGCAGGCCCAAACCTTCCTTTATAATACTTGCATGTCACCCATAAGGTAGGCCGTGAACAGCCCCAATGGCAAGGTGCAGTGTGTTTAAAAAGTTGGACATGTACTTTTTAGTTTTCATTGTCAAGGCAGTGAAAAACTCTTAAATCAGTTCTTAACTACTGCATGGCCTATCTCTCCCGTAGGTTGACATTGGGATTTCCTTATTACATTTTATACATGTAATTTCCAATAGGGAAGATGGGAGACCCCCATGTCTGGTGTCTCTAGAATCACAATTTTATGGATCAAATCTGTTTATTTTTAGTTTCAAATATAAACAATGCATATGCAACTGTACATATTAAGACCATAGCAATGATAAACAATGTGCTCTATGCATGACGATAAGACAAAAGAATAAAAGGTGGAATAAAACTTCAAACATAGTTTCTCACAGTTGACATACAGAATTACATCAATATCTTAAGCTCCCAGGACTTGTACCAGCGCGGACACGGCCCTGGATAATAGCAAGCGTTGCACACCCTATTCTCCCCCTTCAAATCAGCCTCAAAACCCTCAGGTAGGTTGGACATGTTAGTTCCGTGAACTCCGTAGACAGTATCTGTAAGAATGGTTGCCACAGTTCTTTGAAATCTTCACCAAACTTTAAAGAGGACAGGGTAAGCTTTTCCATGGCGAGAATAAACCATAGCTTATGGAGCCATAATGTTAGGGTCGGGATCTGATCAGACCCCCACATGCTTAACAACAACTGAGTGGCTGCATTTAACGCTAAGGCCATCTGTCTACCTTTCATTGACTTCAAGGGAAAGGTGAGCACATCAGGTAGGCCCAGTAAAATGTACGCAGGAAATCTGGGGATATGTGTATCAAATGCCGAGTCAAGAATGTCTAGTATGCTCTCCCAGTATCTATGAAGCTTAGGGCAGTGCCATAGGAGATGAACAAGCGATCCGATCATTCCACATCCTCTCCATCACAAATCAGACTTAGCAGGATCCCAGGCATGGATCCTCGCCGGAGTATAGTACCAGTAAGATGCCACCTTATAAGCTGATTCTGTTCCTGCTGCATTATAAGCTGTGTGATGTGTTCTGTGGAAGATACTCTCCCACTCCTCAGAGAGCTCTCTCTCCAGCTCCCTCTCCCATCTCAGCTGACCCTTAGATTTGGGTGGTCGGACCCCCCCTGCAGAAGAGCATAAAGCTCAGAGATCAATCGCTTGCCATCCTTTTTCGTTATGATCCATTTTTCAAACCGTGTTAGGGGCCTATCTATTAAAACTCTATTGGGTGGTAACAGAGCCCAATGTCGTATCTGATAGGACACCATCCTATCTGTTTCAGCTAAGCCATATGTCTCCCTCATCTGGTCAAAGGGGATCACCCCCTTCTCATCAAAAAAGCAACCAACCCTTTTACAGCCCCCTTCATACCAGTGACGGAGCACCTCAACCCGCAGGCCCGGACCAAAATCGGGATTCGCCCCCAAGGGGGTCATTGGGGACGGAAAGGTCGCCAGGCCCAGTCGACTAGCCAAACGGTCCCACACCCTCATCGATACTTCCGTGAAAGGGGATACGTACAGCCCACGGGCTCTATGGCGTCGCTTAAGCCAGGGCTCCTTCCATATATGAGAGCCAACCACTGCCTGGTCCATGAAACACCAATGTTTCTCAGAGGACGGGCGGCTCCATTCCATTATAAAACGCAATTGTGCCGCTTGAAAGTATCTCAGGAGGCAGGGACAGCCAATCCCCCTTCCCGCTTAGGGCGATACATCAGTCGCCTAGGTAACCGCGCCACATTCCCCTCCCATATAAATCTTAGGACTGCCGTTTGAAGGCCTGATATTGCTTGTGGCGGGGGTTCTACCGGCAGTGCCTGAAACACGTACAATACTCGCGGCAGGATGGACGTCTTAACAGCCGCTACCCGACCTAACCACAACAGTTTAAGCCTCACCCAGCTCTCCAGATCATGCTGTACCTCCTGCGTCAATTTAGAATAATTCAACGTCGCAGTCCGGGCAGCCGTGGGGCCCAATTCGACCCCCAAGTATGGAAGCTTTGAGGTAGACCACATGAAATGGAAGCGATCCCTCAAGTCCTGCTCGTGTTCCGCACTGAGAAATCTACCCATGGCCTGAGACTTTAGCATATTGATTCGGAAACCCGAGACCTCTCCAAATTCCTCAAATACAGTCATTAGCGCAGGCAGCGAGGCCGTGGGCTCCGCCAAAGTACAGTAAGAATAACATCATCCGCATATAGTGAGATGGGGTGCTCTTCTCCCCCAAACTTAATGCCCATAATCCTAGGGTCATCACGCAGCCGCTGAGCTAAAGGCTCCATATACAAAGCGAACAAGAGGGGTGAGAGGGGGCACCCCTGCCGTGTTCCTCTTTGAACCGAAAATGGCGAAGAGAGCGTCCCATTAACCGCACCGCCGCGCGAGGCGCTCAATAAATACATCGGATCCAAGCCATAAAACCAGGGCCCAGACCGAAGCGCTCTAATGCCTTAAACAGGTATGGCCAATGAACCCTGTCGAACGCCTTTTCAGTGTCAACCGAGAGGAAAAGCGCCTCCCTTCTAGAATGCTCCAATGATCCAATAGGTGGAGCAATTGTTTGGTGTTATCGCTACACTGTCTATGCGGTATAAATCCTGCCTGATCAGGATCGACCAAGCCTGGCATATAGTAATTCAGACGGTGCGCCAAAATGCCCGTGAACAATTTGGCATCAATGTTAAGGAGCAAGATCGGCCTTATGATGCACAATCCTCGGAATCCTTCCCCGGTTTTGGAATTACCACAATAGTGGCGTCAAGCATGCTAGGCGTGAGAGCCCCCGTGAGTCGAAAAGAATTAAAAAGTCGCACCAGAACTGGCACCAACTCCACATAAAAAGTCTTATAAAAGAGTGCAGAGAAGACATCCGGCCCAGGTGATTTCCCGGCCTGCAGGCGCAAGATTGCTGATACAACCTCTTCCGCCCTAATAGGTTGCTCAAGAGAAGCTGAGTCTCTCTCAGACAGGGGCGTAACTGCTACATTCTCTAGAAAGGCCTCCGGAGAAGAAGTACCGGACTCCGCTGCCTGATACAATGCCTGATCAAACTCTGCAAAGGCTCCTGCTATTTGGTCACTTGTGCGAGCCTCCGTTCCTGAGGAAGAGCGAACCATTTGTATCAGTGACGCCGTTCGCTGCGCTCGCAACCTGTGTGCTAGCATCCTCCCACACTTGTTACTTCCCACATAGTACTTGTGTTTGAGGCGCGCCAACGCGTATTCTGCCCTATCCCAGTCCAACCCTCTCAACTGCTTCCTTACTTTCTCCAGCTCGCGCCAGACTCTCGGTGCCCCAGTGCGTTTATGTGACCGCTCCAACTCGCTCATGCGCTGCTCCAACTCCACCCTGAGGAATCTCCTTGCCTTGTTGTCTCTAGCTGAGAGCTAAATGACCTCCCCCCTAACGACAGCCTTCAGTGCCTCCCACAGCGTCGTCTCAGGAAACGGACCCATCGTCATTCCGGACGAGATAATTTGTTGTAACATTGCGGATCTCCTGTACTGTTACATCGCTCTGTAGCATTAAATCCCTGAACCACAACAGTAACCGGGGTGTGGTCCGAAAGAGTTCGGGGTTCAATCAGGGAGTCCCTGATCCGGGATAGAAACTCCTGCGAAGCCAAGAAAAGATCTAGGTGGGCATATGTCTTGGACTCTGCCGAATAGAAAGAGTAATGTCTTACCGTGGGGTGAGCCCTACGCCACACACCAACCAGGCCACACTCACTCAGCAAATTACGACCAGCTTCGGATATAGACCCTGTCTGCCTCCACCTTTGACCTGAGCGGTCCAAGCCTCCATCCATAACCAAATTGAAATCGCCCCCGACCAGAATAACGCCATCTAGGGAGTGCAACAGCGGGGCAATGCCCGTTTTAAGAAGGCCTCCTGCTGAGAGTTAGGCGCGTACAAAGAGGCAATAGTGAAGGAAAAAAAACCCCAACCTCAGTCGCATGACCAGAAGCCTCCCTGGAATCTCATGGAGTTTGGACACCACTTCCCCTGTGAATGAGCGCGCTAATAATATCGCCACCCCTGCATGCTTTGTTGTAGACGAGGACCAAAACTGCCTAGGGAAACACCTATAACGCATGCGAAAGGTGTCTTTCGAGACGAGATGCGTCTCTTGATGCAAACATATATGACAGCCTGACCTCTCCAGAGCGGACAGAACAGCCAACCTCTTGGTGGGATTATTGAGCCCACGGTCATTCAGACTCGTACACTTGATAATCATGCGTTATAGTAAAGGTTGCAGGCAAAGAGAAGGAGAGAACGCAAAAAGAAAGTCCCCACGCGCAGACCTACCCCACCAGTACCCACAAGCCCTGGGAGAGTCTTCACATAAATGCCAACCTCGCCGGGAAACCAACAAAAGTCAACCATTACGCACAACAGGTGCCAAACACATGAGTCCTCGCGCATCCATTCTTATGAGGAAAAGTCTCCAGGCGGCAGTAGAACCAGCCATGATTAGTGATCCACGTCCTTCACCCCTGCCGCCCGACCCTCTCCAACGGCCGACATGCCGTTCGCAGCAAGGTCCATCATAATTCAGAACATCCCCAGGCCCACTCTCTCTACGCCGAGGTTCCGGCCACCACACTGCTCAAAGCAGACTCCCTCTCCGATCGTAGCTCTGAGGCCGATGGACGCCGCAGTCTCCGCCTCTTCTCCTTTCGGCGCCAACGCGGGGGCCCCCCCGCCATCACGGCCGACCCCTCACTCAATATCTGGGGTACATTCTCCAAGCCTAGGATCCTGGCCGCCTCAGAAACAGACGTCACCTGCCGAAGCTGCTCCTCCCAGCGAAAGACAAGACGGAATGGATGACCCCAGAAGTAGGAAACATTTTGCGCCCGCAAGTGTTCCGTGATCGGTCTAAATTCTCTCCTCCTTTGTAATGTACGCACAGAGAGATCCTGGAATAGTTGAAGTTCATGTCCCTTAAAGAGTACCTTCTGAAGGGTGCGGGCACACTGTAAAATCCGTTCCTTGAGGACGAAGTTGTGAAGGCAGGCCAAAATATCTGGCGGGCGATCTCCGGGGGCACCACCGCGGCTAACTCGATGCACCCTATCCAGGGTTATCTCCTGCGTCTCATCCGGACCCAGTAGAGAGCGAAAGAGGCCCCTCACATAATCCCCAATGTCCTCCTTCTCGACCCCCACTGGGGCCCCCCTGATGCAGATGTTTTGTCTCCTCGAGCGATTTTCCAAATCCTCAACGGTTATCTGGAGAGGATCCTGCTGTTCTCGGAGACGGACAACCTCCTGCTGTAGGCCCGCCAATTTCTTCGCCCCGAGGAATCTCGCCCTCCTCCAACTGCGAAACTCTCTCCCCCAGAGAGGTCACCTCGCCCTGCAGCTCCTTCACCTCCTGGGATATGTCCTGTCTCAAATCCTGTATGTCACTGCGAAGCGAGTCAAACAGGGAGGTCAAGAAACCCTTCGTAACCGGCGAGCCTCCAGCAGAATCCCCCTCCAGTCGACCCTCTGGGGGTCTTGTCGCCGACGGTTTCTCCGCAATACCACCAAATGTCGAACGGGCGCCTGCCAGCATGTCCTTCACAGACCATTCTCGCATAGCCTTGGACGACGCCATCTTTTACAGGCCCAGTCGTGAATCGCCAGTGCATCTTCCACCGCCGCTACAGCCCCTCAACTTGCAGCAATGTGGTCAAAACTGTGCAACAGGTTCTCCGTCCGAGCTCCGCACCCTAAAATCACCTCTTGCAACTCGCGGATGTTAGGGCCTCTGCCGACCTGTGCCCATCCCGCTGTCCCCGGCAATCGAGGGGGCAACCGCGTGTCGCTATCAATATTCAAACCAGCACTCGCCTATCCTTCTCTGTGGCGTCCCGATTTGAGATTCCTAGTTGGGCCTGCTCTCACTTACTGTCCTGGGGGGGCACTGGGTGGATCAGGGGGCTGGATTGGCCCCCCCGTCTGCTCCGGGAGCCCGGGTCTCTCCTCCGTCCCCAAAGGGGTACACCAGCGTGGGGAACCAGCCCCCGGGCCTCAGCCAGCCCAGGCACGCATGGGTACCTCCCCGCGACCTCAGATCCGAGGTCTTAGCGTCCCGGCCCTCCGCTCCGTCCCATCAGAGCCAAAAAAGAAAGAAAAAAACAAAGAGGGAGAACAGGCCAGTCCGGCCCAGCACCCCCGGCGCCAAAGCAAGCGAGGCGCCGGGGAAAGATCCTCCCGCCGGCTCAGGCCGCTGCCCACGCCGCACTGCAGCCAAGGCCCTGGCTCCGCGCTCGCCGGCTCCCAAAACAAGAACAAGAGCCGCTCGGTGCACCACAAGGTCCACAGGGGCCGATCTCGACTCACTGCAACATCCGCTGCTTCTGGGGGGCCTCAGCGCGACCCCCCCACCGGACCAAAGAGCTCCTTAGAGGGCCAGGGCGGCAGAGCTCAGACATACGTGTCCTAGCACGCCGCCATCTTGGCCACGCCCCCCCAGAATCACAGTTTTAAAACACAGCTGATGGTAAAGTTGGATTTTAAATTGTAATTCTGAATATGACACTATTAGAAATATGTCATTTTCTAACCTTTAAATTATCTATTGCCTCTGCCTGTCTTTGAATACAAGTCTGGGGTGGGTGACAGCTGGGCTTTGTGCATTCCCTCTAGACAGCCACACACAAATGGAGCTTAGGTGTGCCTGATGGGCCATCCACATCCTGATGGGCTATTAACATCTTGATGGGTCAACCTGGCCAGGGTGGGAGGGAGGTGATGACACTTGCACCTGAATAGGCTGTAACTGTCCAGACACAAAGAGCTGTATTGTATCGGGAGCCAGGGCAGCAAGGGCAGGGACTGTGTGCACTTCAGTGGCCTCTCTTTGAAATCTCCACCACTCCAAAGGCACCACTGGGTATTAGAACAGAACTTCTGACCAGTGCTTAATTTGTGTTTATTGTTTCCGGTGCAGAGCACCAGCACTTATTTTTGAGGGCCGGCACTTATTTTTCTGCCTCAAGCATTTACTGCGAGCAAAAGACACATATGGGAAAGACAGAGGAAGAGAAAAACAAAAAATGTCACTAAGGGAAAAAGCAGACAGCTGCAAGGGCAAAGAGCTGACATTTCTAAATGTAAAGATGCCTGTCATCCAAGAGGCCCTCAATCCTTCTCCATCTGCAGCTGAGAGCAGACAACTAAATACCAGTGAGCGGCTCATGCAAGGTCACACTGTAGACCCTGTAGAGTGAGTGGGCAGTGTGCTGCCTCTTACAGGTTCTCTATCCAGCCAGCTCGTGTGTGCATTTTATAGTTAGAACTTTAGATATGAGTTCCTGTATGGGCACTGTTTGTGAGCCAGAGGGCAAAAAGTCTACTGTGCTCCACTTGTATCAGTTGAATCCATTTGTCTCTTCCTACTGTTATATCCAAAACTGAACATCCAAGTACACCTCCTGAGGACAGTGAAGCAGAGCAGCGCGAGACTTAATCAGGAAGATGATAAGAGTTAGACTATCAGAACAAAATGATTCACAAAATAGCATTTGGTAAATCAGTGTCTGGTTGGTGTTTTATCTTAGCTATAGAAAAAGTACTCTCTTTTACTCACAAAATATGCTAAACAGGTAGGGAAATATGGCAGTGCTAACCACTACCTTTAAAGTTACAGGGAAATAGCAAACCACGTTTCACAATGGACTTAAAAACACAAGGGGGCAAATACCTCTTAAATACCATTAACCCAGGGTGAGATGTTCACTGCGTGCTGTAAAAAGTTCCTATTCTGAATTTTCAACAGGAAAAGGCGGCATACAATGCAAAGTGGTTTCGAACACACCAACGTCTACATGTTTTGCCTTTTTTCTCTGCCTACCTTTTCCCCCAGTTGGTGTAATCAGGTTTGGCGCACCAGAATTTATAAGGGGCAAACTGAGAGTGTAAAAAGTTATCACACATCTCATAATTCTGATCCTTGTACAAATGTGTTCGCACAAGGAACGGCACTTAGCCCTTACTCTTAATGAGGACCTTAGGAATGGCAATGCCTTACACCATCAAGCTAATGAGGGTTGGAATTAGGGTTTTATTAATCCAACATTTTCTCAAGTCTCTGGGATGCTTTTACCTTTGACCATGCATTGGATTAAGGACTTCCATGAGGTTCGTATGAATTTCTTTAGTTGCACATTTGGCCATAGAGATTTTTATTTTTTATTTTATTAGGTTAATATATGCCACAGCTTAACCCAGAGGAAGGTGTCAGTGTGCTTCACAGAGAGCAATACAAACAAGAGGTGTACTACACAATATCATATTAAAAGCAAAGCTGACACATACAGCAGAGTTGCAGAAACAAATGTCTCAAGAAAAGGAGGCGATTGAGCCAAGATGAGGTGGTAGTGGGATAGGGGTATCTGAGAACAGTGAAGGCCTAAAGGTACCAGGATGAGAAGGATAAGACTCTTGCTGGTACTCATTAGATCGTTCTTCAATCTATATGTAAACAGTGTGAAGTAAGGACGTTGTGAAGATCCAAAGGGACTGCAGGCAATGTTTTAGATTAATTACTGGAAAAAGCTTTTTCCATGGTGGGTTCTAATTTTGATTTCTTCTGTAGTTGAGGTGAAGGGCTGCTTGCCATATCAAACAGCTTGTTCCAAAAGAACGAGTCTGTTTGCAAGCTGAATATGTGTAGGGAAGTACCATCCTCCTTGGCATGTTACCTCCATTTTTCACATGTATATCAGTATGTTTTTGCCTGTCTCACTGGGATCCTGCTGGTCAGGACCCCAGTGCTCATAATTGTGGCTTAATGTGTATGCATGTGTAGTGACTAAATGTGTCACTGAGGATCTGCTAACCAGAACCTCAGTGCTTATGCTCTCTCTGCTTTTAAATTTGTCACTGTAGGCCAGTGACTTCATTTACCAATTTCAATTGGCATACTGGACCCCCCTTATAAGTCTCTAGTATATGGTACCTAGGTACCCAGGGCATTGGCCACCCATAGGGAGCTCAGACAACCCCTTACACGGGACTGCCACTACAGCCTGCGTGAAATCACGCACACGTTATTTCACAGCCATTTTCACTGCACTTAAGTAACTTGTAAGTCACCTATATGTCTAACCTTCACTTGCTGAAGGTTAGATGCAAAGTTACTAAGTGTGAGGGCACCCTTGCATTAGCAAAGGTACCCCCATATAGTTCAGGGCCATTTCCCCGGACCTTGTGAGTGCGGGGACTCCATTACACGCGTGCACTACATATAGGTCTCAGGGCTATTTAGGGTGTCTCCTGTGGGTTCTCTTCAGATTATGCTTGCAAGTTTTCTTCGGGAATCCTCTGCAACAACTTCAGATTCTTCTGACCTCGGATCAACTGCAGCCTGCTCCAAGAAATGCTGTAACTGCAACAAAGTGTCTACAAGAGACACTTTTCTTCAGCAACCTCAGCTCCAAGTCAGCAACTGCAACAGTTTCCACAGTGTGCACGCTCTGGGGGGTCCCTGTCTTCATCCTGCACCAGAAGGACCAAAGAAATCTCCAGTGGAGTGACAGAGTCACATCCCTGCTCCAAGCAGGCACCTTCCAAGACAACAACCGGTACCCTGGGACTCCTCTGACAGCGACGAGCATGCTCCTAAGGACATAAAGGGGGGACATCATTGGCATAGACTGTCCTGAGGCCCTGCTGACGCAATTTGGAGGAGGCAAGACCTTGCCTTCCCCGAGAGCGACGATACTCCTGTGTACTGCGTCTTCTTCGCCTCTTGAGGCCTCTGTGCACTGTTTGCAAAATTCCTTTGTGCACAGCCTGGCCCAGGTCCCCAGCAGTCCATCCTGTAATGCACAACTCACTGAGTTGTTCTCCGGAGGTGTGGGACCTTCTTTTGTTGTGCCGCATCAACCGCATTTTGCACCTCCTTTGAACCCGGATCCTGCGACTCCTGGGGGTGCTGGCTGGTATCCTGAGGGGTCTCTAAAGTGCTGAGAGCACTTTATTCCTTCTCACACAGAGTTGAGGCCCCCAGGTCCCTCCTGGGTCCATCCAGTGCCATTCTGATGCAAAACACACTTTTGTCATAGCCAAGGCTTGCTGGCGACTTCCAACACGAAATCTCATCTGCAACGATCTTCACACCATGGGACATCTTCTGCATCATGCAGGAACCCACTGGCATCTTCCTAGGGTGCATTTCTGCAGTCTTCAACTAACTGGGGACTCTTCTTTTACACCCTCTTCTGGGTTGTCAGGGGCTCCTGTCCTTCCTGGAACTTCTTTCGAATTCTGGACTTGGTTCCCTTCCTTTACAGGTCTTCAGGTCCAATAATCCAGCAGTTGTTCTTTGCAGACTTGGTTGGCTGCTGCATAATCCTAAAAACGAGGTGTAGTGTGTCATAAGGAAACTTGCAGTACTTTACTCCTGCTATTCTGGGCTCCAGGTTGGGGTAATTTACTTACTTTTACTGTATTCTTACTCTCCTGTGGGTTCTGCACACACTACACTTGTCTAGGGGGGAATTCGTGATTCACATTCCACTTTCTTAATATATGGTTTGTGTTGCCCCAAGACCTATGTTCTCCCATTCCATTCTATAGGATTTCCTACTATTTGCATTGTTCTAGGACTATTTACTTGTCTAATTTTGGTGTCTAGTGTATATAATGTGTATAATACTTACCTACAGATGGAGTATTGTCTCGAAGATATTTTTGGTACTGTGTCACCCCAAATAAATACCTTTATTTTTGGTAACACTGAGTATTGTCTTTACTTATGTATAAGTACTGTGTAACTATAAGTGGTTTTGCATGAGCCTTGCATGTCTCCTAGTTCAGCCTAAGCTGCTCTGCTATAGCTACCTCTATCAGCCTAAGCTGCTAGAACACTACTACTTCACTAATAAGGGAAAACTGGACCTGGTACCCTCTACAAACCAGGCCAGCCTCCTACAGTATGGAGGGGATTCTACGTCAAAGTCTTATACTAAATACAAGCAGTTTTGAAGGCACTGTGTGCCTACAGCAGTTGCCAGTTTAGAGACCTCTGAATGGGAGAGATCTGATCACATTTCTTTTTTCCATCAATAAAACTGGCTGCAAAGTAAAGAATTGATTTTAAAGAAGTGAGGCTGTATTAAGGGAGGCCCATGAACAATGTGTTGCAATCTTTGATTCTAGATATGACCAGTGCTTGTTCAGTGGTTTAGATCAGATCTGAAGAGGAAGTGCCTGATGTTTCTTAGACTGCATAGATAAAGGAATGCACATTTAGCAGTAGGTTTGTTTGAATAAAGGCTATGTCTAAAATGCAGAGCAATTATTAGAGAATTGGTTGTTGAGTTGGCCTTGGGAGTAATACCTAGTGTCCTCAGTTTGTCAAACCATACAGATGATACCCCACTATTAAGTTTTTAGAGGAGAGGATGAGGAATTTTGTTTTGTTTGAATTAGGTTTCAGTTTCGTATGAAATATCCAGTTTACAAGTGGAACCAGTTTACTACAGTGCCTTTATATCCCATGGTAAAGGCAAAAAGCTGCTCTCTTTCGTATTCTCAAAGAAAGGTTTGTAGATCTTGTTCAGTGGGAGACTCAAAATGGCTTGTGGCAGAATTCCACCCAGAGTTACCAGTTCCGGTGGCTACTGCCAGCAGCAATGAAGACTTTAGTTACTATCATTGATTTACTGCCGAATTTTCATTGGGGGTTAAGAGAACAAAGGATGAAAACAAGAATGGTCCGAGGATTATCGGCGTCACAAGCCAATATGCATTTTGCCTGTTGTGATGCTCACTTTTTCTTGCACCCAGTAAAATGCCCAGATTAGCTGCAGTGTGTCATATTTCTCTGCCTACTGACAGTGGCACAGTAAGGCAGCTGTAAATCAGCAAATGTGCTTTTCAGTAACACTCATTATTCAAAACCCTTAATTAATTCAGAGCGATAACCAATATTAAATAACATAACACCAAAATATATGTGTTGCTCACCAAAAGGAAAAACATTTGTAGAGTGCTATAAGTACTTTTTTAAGCAGTGCAATCTCTATCCTTTTCAACCCTATCTTTTATTGACATGTTGGTTTTTCATCAACAAATATTTAATAACATATAATTGGCACGTAATTAAATAGTGATGTAACTAGTGCTCTGTCTTGTTCTGCAGGAGGGATGTTACATGAAGCGCCTCCTGTATTTTTTTTATGAATGTGGATGGTTAGTGAGGTGGGCAGCTTTCACACCTAATCGCAGACACCTATTACACATCTTGGCTAGTCTGAATAAAGGGGGAACAATTAGGAAGGGAGTGAGGCATCAGCTATTGAAAGCTAGTAGCTGTAAACTGCCTTGTTTTGAATGGCAGAGCAGCAAGACTTTAACTGAAGTATTAGGCCTGCAGCCCCAGCCCAGTCAGCATGCCCCAAGCCAGCAGACCGATGGGAGCTTGGGGATCTTTAACCTCCAACCTCGGGGATCTCTTGCACCTTCCTCCTCAACCCCCTCGAGGTATCTCTCAAGGCATATTGAGGTGCTCTTAATGATCTAGGATCCCTGCCTGGCTGAAAAAATAGTCTTCTCTATTACTACCCCAAAAATATAGGACAAAATATATTTGATCATCTTATACAGCACAAGGATGTGAAGGAGATTTGGATGAATTCCGAATCCAAAGAATTTGAAAAGTACTTTGAAGAAAGTACTTTGAAGTGTAGAAAATCTTTTCTTTATTGACACAAGTAACACACAAGTTCTTCACAAGGCCTCAAGCTCCAAATGAACCTGTTGATGCATTTTTCACATCTCTTAAGGTTTAAGCAAGTAGCAGTGAATTAGAAGATTTGACTTATCGGTTTACCAGGCAGCAGTTAGTGGCACGATGAAATTTGAAGAAAATGCAAGAAAAACTGCTAGCGTGTAAAATATATCTTTAGACTCTGCACATGATAAAGCCAGGAGCATTGAGCCATTGAAAGAAAAAGGTACCCGTACGTTATCTGCTCAATCCATTTTAAGTGCCGCTGAACAAGGGGCTAGCAGTAAGGGAAGACGTACCCGTCTGCAGACTGCAACAGGGCTAAATCAGTAGACAAAAACAACTTCTTAAACAAGTTTTAAGCAGAATATATTTCAAGAGTGGATTATTTGCATGCTGTTTTGGCGTTCGGTGAGTGGGAAGGTATGCTATGATAATATTATATTTAGAAACTGTAGAAGTATTCCTATCAGGTAGGGAGTGAATAGGAACATTGGAGAATGGAAGGAGGGTGAATGTAATGTGTGTCGTAAAACGGATGATTTAATATTAGCTGTTGTAATAACTGAAGTTGGGAGTAGCGAAGATCTAAAGATAGATGGTGTTATTGACAACAAGAGTTGCAATTTACCTGTCAGTTCTGGAGCAAGAGTTACTATAATTGCTAGTGACAAAATGATTGGCGCCTAGAGGTCCTAGGTACATCGGGTGTCACCACTCTAGCGTCTGAAGGCAGTAGAACTGATATTTTAGTCTACTTTAGGCCTCATACTGCATTCAAAGATAGAGTCCTCAAAGGTAAGGTATATGTAGCAATAAAAGTACTGAACATATTAGGATGGTGGTATCAATCTAGATTTACATTTGGTGAAAATTTGCAGGTTTGACTAGTTAGAGTTAATAAATTTACACAGCATGTTGCCTACAATCCCAAGGGCCAGCTGCGATGACTAGTATCGGAACTAGAAGCGTTATGTACACAGCTTCCACCTACTACCCGGAGGCCGGCAGCACAAGATAGGCATTAGAAATAAAGCAAAACATACAATCGAGAACTCCCAGTAACTCCCCCCACCCTCCCCCAAAGCAATGGCTCCAGTCTATCTGTAGCTGAGTGGTCAATGGACATGGCTCCAGTCTATCTGTAGCTGAATTCAATGGACATGTGTCAATTTGCTGGTTTTGGAAAGATGTTGAAGAAAAGGGACTCCTTAGATTTCTAGTGGGGGCGCATCTGGGATTAGGCAAAGTACTCTCAAGTATGCCAGGTAAGTCAGCTCCCGGAATTCAGATGAACGAAGGTTAATGAAGAGGGCCCACATGTCTGCATATGCAGAGTGGCCTGGTTCCATTTGCAAGGGATAGCTTCTCCATTCCCAGTGCCCGGGAGCAAATGTCTGCCATTCTTTAATAGAGTGGGATCTATCCAATTTGGCTTTTCATCGAAGTTGCTCTTTAGATTTAGTTGTGGAGTGTTCCTGACCCAGGAGGGCATATAGCTCCGATATGAGGCATCTGTAGTCCCTTTTCAGAAGCACCCATTTCTCAAAGGGGATCATTGGTTGACCCATGTTCTGTCTCGTCCCAAGCCCTATCACCCAGCAACGCAATTTGAGACGACGAACCCGGTCAGCGTCCTGCAGGGAATAGTCATCTTTGAGTTGATCTAAGGGTATCATCCCTTGATTGCCAAAGAGGGAGCCCACACGCTTACACCCTCCATCGTGCCATATGGTAATATCGGAGCAGGTGAGGGCCTGCCAACTCACATTCCCCTTTCTGTCAAACTATCAACTGAAGTTTCTTGACAGCCTAGATAAATGTATTGACCACCAGCTGAAGAGAGCGGATTGTGGTCGGAGGTGGTGACAGAGGCAAGGTTTGAAATAGATATAGGATGCGGGGAAGAACAGTCATCTTGACCACTACAACCCTGGCCATCTATCATAGGCAAAGACGGCTTCATGATTCTAAGTCTTTGTGGGTCTGCATTACTAGGGCTGAGTAGTTGAAGGTCGCCGTTTTGGAAGCAGAGTGGGCCACGTCGATGCCCAGGAATTGGATCGTATCCGTTGACCACTCAAAGGGGAAGAGGGAGTGGAAGATCACATCAGGGCTAACAGTGGGGTTCAAGATCTGTGATTTTTGCATGTTTTCTTTAAAGTCTGAGACCTCCCTGAAAGCACGGAACTCATCTATTAATGCCAGGAGCGAGTTCACCAGGTCTCTTATGAATAAGATGGCATTGTCCGTATAGAGGCTTATCAGATGTTGTTCCCCTCTGAAAGGAATCCCCAAGACATTCCTGTTATCCCTCACTTGTTGAGACAGTGGCTCCATGTAGAGGGCAAAAAGAGGGGGGACAAGGGACAGCCCTGCCACGTGCCTCTCTGGATGGAAAAGGGTGGCAACGAAATACCATTAACCTTGACAGTGTCCCTCGGGTCGCTGAAGATACTACTGACCCATTTGCAGAAACGTTCACCAAACCCAAAGTGTTGGAGCACGTCGAGGAGATAGTGCCAGGGGACATGGTCAAAATCTTTTTCTGCATCAGTTGATAGGAGCAGAGCTTCCTTCAGTGACCACCTGGCTTTATCTATAAGGTGAATCAAGCACTTGGTATTATCACTGCATTGGCGGGCAGGGATGAGAACTGCCTGATCTGGGTCGATCAAGCCCAGCATCAGTAGGCTCAGACGATGAGATAGAATATTGGCAAATAACTTTGCATCTATATTTAAAAGAGAAATAGTTCTGTATGATCCGCAGAGGACTGGGTCCTTACCTAGGTTCAGGATCACTGAAATGACAGCTTCCAACATGGAGTCTATTAGGGTCCCGGAGTCTGCGAAGGAGTTGTACAAGCGGGTAAGTATGAGGGCCAGATCTTGGCAGAATGTTTTGTAGAATTGTGTGATAAAGCCATCCGGTCCAAGGACTTTCGTTGGTTTAAACCGGGCTGTGGCTGAGATCACCTCATCAATGCGAATATGCTGCTCCAGAGCCTCATCTGCAGACAAAGTAGTGAGAGGGATATCCTGAAAGTAACTCACTGGGGTGTTACAGGGGTTATCAGTGCAAGCATAAAGGGAACCATAAAAGTCCCAAAAAGCTGATGCTATTCCATCTGCGAAACGTACTTCCACGTCCGAGCCAGTGCGGATTGCTTTCACAGACCAGAGTATATCCTGCTGCGCAGTTGATGTGCAAGTCTACAGCCACACCGAGTAGTGCTCAAATAAAATGTATGTTTGAGATGTACCATAGCATACTCTGCTCTGTCTAAGTCGAGATGCTTGAGGAGAAGCCAGGTGTGCTGAAGCTCCCTCCACACCCTATGGGCTCCCGTGCACTTATGCATGGTTTCAAACTCAGCATCGGACCATTCAAGGGTGCTTCACTGATCTTGGCGGCTGCAGTTTTCGGTTGCTGAGGTTGCTATCAGCTCACCAACTTCAGAGTTTCTCAAAGAGAGGGGAGGGAAGTCTCCCCATTGTCATTGATCTGAATGTAGGATGCAGTTGCTGCCTTGATAAAGGCAGCGGTTGTCTGGAACTGCAGCAGGGAGTTGCACAAGCACCAGTTGGAAGTTCTTGGGTGAGGAAATGGCAAGTTAAGAGAAAGCGACAAAGGCATGTAGTCAGATAGGGAGCAGGGGTCAATGGATTCCTCGGAGACTACTTCCAGTATGGAAGGAAGCATTAAAAAATCGTCAATTTGGGCATATGCCTTGTGGACAGCCAGATAGAATGTGTAATCCTTGGTAGATGGGTATAGTCCACGCCACACATCATGGAGTCCAGAGTCAGAGAGCCAGCGTAAGCCAGTCACCAAAAAGGCCCCCGCTTGGGCCGATTGTTGTCCAGATTGGTCCAAGTCACTATCCATGACGAAGTTCAGGTCACCTGGCACCAAAATTTCTGCGTTAGTGAAGAACCGTAGCCAAGGAACTCACAACGAAGACCTCTTAGTGCTCATTAGAAGCATAGACATTCGCCAGTGTAAAGGAAAAGGGCCCACACTTAGTTGGATTGCTAGAAGACATCCTTTAATGTCAGCTAATGTGGATAAGATTTCCCCATTAAAAGTAAGTGAAAACAGGATGACAACTCCCACTCTCTTTGCAGGACAGGAGGACCAAAGTTGATGTGGGAACCACCGGGAGTGCATTCTATGGGTGTCTTTAGAAAGTAAGTGTGACTCATGCAACAAACAGACGTCACCCGTGGACTTCTCCAAGAGTGAGAGGACTGCAGTCTCTTAGCGGGGTTGCTCAGTCCCTGTACATTAAAAGTAATAATCTTATGTTCCATGACAGTGTATGAGAGGTATAGATGTCAATATTATACCATGGGAGGCTGTTTGGACGTGTGGTAGGGAAGCTGTCCTCCCATTCCCAACCCATAGGATTTTATGCCAGTAGCCAGAAAACGACCTTGATATACAGCAGGGCAGGTATGCCCAAGATTTTACAGGAATAAACAGCAAACATAGAACATCTTCAGCTACAAACATCAGACTATAGAACATGGATAGGTGAGAAAGAGTATG
This sequence comes from Pleurodeles waltl, assembly GCF_031143425.1. Classification (NCBI taxonomy): domain Eukaryota; kingdom Metazoa; phylum Chordata; class Amphibia; order Caudata; family Salamandridae; genus Pleurodeles; species Pleurodeles waltl. Next base: position 487,920,494 of record NC_090445.1, on the reverse strand, counting down.
GGCCAGACGGTCGAGGTCAGGAACAGAGAAGGACCGCACAAGGGGAGGGCGCCTCTCCAGGGAGACTTGGGTGTAAGGAGATAAAGTTATAAAGATATCCATGTTCTGTCCCTGCCTTTATCATCCCCACCAGCATGTACATCTGTAGAGGGAGAAGAGCCCCCGACTTAATGAGGCCTCAGGCTTGTTGGATTCCCCAGAGAGCATTTCCAAGACTGATTTTCTCTCCAACGCCATGGTCGGGAGGTCTGAGCGTACAGTGTCGAAGGGTCGGCAGGGCCCTCGTCTGTGAGGCCGCTTATGCATAGAGTGATTCTGGGGACTGCTCAAACATGGTTCAGGAGTGGGTACCTCAATGCCCAGCAACCTGCAAGCTGCTTTGAGTGATCTGATTTGATACAGCATACCGTCAAGTCTGAAGATAATCCGGAACCAGTGGCCCCAGGAGTAGGGAACCCCTTCTTTCCTCAAGTTGGCCGGAAGTCACAGAGTGATAGCCACCAGGTCTTGATAAAGCAAGGGTGCATGACCCCGGAACTGGAGTGGATGCTGGTCTCTGGCTTTGCGTAAGAACAATTCTTTAACCTGAAAGTCATGCACACAGTCTAAAATGTCCACATGGAGGACGACTCAGTGGAGCCAGTCCAGGTTTATCTCCATTTCTGCCAGACCTCCCAGGATATAACAGTAGAGGTCTCATACATGTTCTCTGAGGTCAGAGCCTTCTGCAGCTGTGGGACCCACTGAATACGTATGCTATTCCATCTCGAGTGGTTTTTCAAGTCGTCGGCATGTGATTGACAGTCACTTTGCTGCTCTTGTAGGCAGAGTTTCTTGTTGGAGCCATTCAACCTTGTCACTGCGTCCGGCATCTTTGTCTTCTAAGGCCGCAATTCTTTCTCCAGAGCTGTCCAAATCGGGCCGGATCTCCCAAAGGTCGGAGTAGAGGTCTTTTTTGAGTGCCTGCAAATCCTCTCAGAGGGAGGCAAAAAGCACCTCCAAGAAAGACCATGTGATTGGACTTTCACGTCGCCGAGTTCTTGTGAGTAATCTGCAACCATTCCAGGTGGGTTGTCCCACTCATGACCTTCAGGAATCTTTGTCAGCATATCCTTGAGTGAGTGGTCTTTCTTACCCCTGGATGCCGACATGGCCAAGGCCACCACGTGTGGGGTGTTGTGTGCTGTGCAAGGATCACCAAGGGGTAGCAGGAAGGTTGGTGCGGTCCCCACTCAGTCTGGCCAGACTGAGAGAACAGTCAGTAGTCAAGAGCCAGGACCATCAGCGTTCAAGGTGTCACAAAACCTCACAAGGGCACGTATTGTCTGGAGACAGAGGTTTCGGAAAAAAAGGAGGAACAGCAGTTGGACAGGGGATTCTGGCTTCTGTAACTAGTATGTCGGCAGCCCCATTTTCCAGGAGGACTTCTCTATGTCACGGTGATAAAAGACCATAGGGCCAAGTGTCCAGAAGGGCCCGGCTACCTTCGTTATACGTTTAGTAGCATTATCGGTTCAATTAGGGCAGCCCTGGTCCATTAAGGCATGTCTAGATTATGCAGGACCCAGGTGCTGAGGCAATGAAGGTAGTGCTTTGCCTGTGGATGTGATGAAAAAAGTCAATAGCATAGGGGATGAGGGGGGCACCCCACAACGTACTTCTGCCTTGCGGGGTACCCCCATCTTTTCTTCACTCCTTTCGCTACTGCTACTCTTTTCTAGGCCCAAGACACTCCAGGTCCAAACAGTTCCTCAGCATGTGCGCGCTGAAATACAAATTGCCCGTTCTGTGGCTCAAGGCTACGAACCGGGCCCTCGCCCCTCCCCCAGAAAGCAGCATTGCAGGCCCAGCCTCAAGTCTGCCTACAAAATCTGGGAGAATGGGGGGGCTACGTGCAGACTCACCCATTTTCTGTCCTTGAAGGGCCGGGCTGTACTGTAGGTGGCCGTTTGCTGCAAGGAAGCAGCAACCCCAGTTGTTGATCGGCCCTCATAGATGGGAAGGGGGCCCACAGGCAGAGCCACTTGTTGGCCACTGCAAGAGAGCTGGTCTGTGCCCCAAGGGGGGGTGGGCATCTATGCCATCTGCTTCGCTTCCGATGTGAGGCAGGAACGTGAGGACCGCTCAGGAAAGGAGTAGGGCGGAGTATGCTGTCTGCCATCTTGTGCGCCATGATTGGAGGCTGGGGCCTAGAAACCGCAGAACACTATCTGTCCCACAGCAGGAGGGGCCGACACGTTACCGCTACCTCATGCACCCGCCTGCTGTGAGGTCTTCTGTGTTGCGGGGGCTATTCGGTGCAGCAGACAGGGCACTAAGGAAGTGCTTTAGTGTGGCGAGGACGGAGAGACAGAAAAAAGAACTCCTTACCTACCTGCCATCTAGCATAACAAAAGCACCATTACTGTCAAAGATAAGCCATATTTTATCGTAGGTTTATGAGAGTTCTATGCCAAGTTTATGGAGTGGTTTACCGTTATTGGTGAGTGTTTTAGACCACATCTAAAGAAAGGTGTTATGTATTTGTGGAACAGTGAATGCCATTATGCTTTTATCAAAATCAAGAAACTGAATTTTGAGACAGTGTGCTACAATGGTTTGTCACAAGACGTTTGATTTGTGTCACAGGCGATGCAAGTTCATATGATCTAAGTGCAGTACTAAATCAGTCAGAAAGGAAGATTAATTTCACTGTGGGGTTTGCATTGAGAATTTTGACAGCTGTTAAATGCAGGCACTCTGTGATCAACAGAGATCTTCTGGCATATATATAAATATATATATATATATATATATATATTTATACATGGGATGTAGAAAAAATTCAAAGCAAATTTTTGAGACTTCAATGTGTTTTGAGGATGAATCAACGCATTCTCGTAGATATTATCCCTGGCAGTAAAATCAAAAGAACGACTTCACAAAATGCCTTGAATGTAAATTCAGGATAGAATACAACCAAGAGGTCGCAATGTCAGAACTAATTGCTGATCCAGATTGCCAGTGGGATGTAATGAAGTTGGAAGAGGCAGTCATATGCAACATTGCAGAGGTCAATGTGAATGCTGTAGTATGGAAACACAATAAAGGGTGCAGAAAAGGAATGGAAAACGATAATACAATGTTGGATATCTGAAATTTCTTCTTAAAGGGTGACTTTAGGCGAGAGTATCAAGAAAAAACATTCTGACCATTTTGGAAAATTTCTGATGAGTTGCCTGACGCATGCTAATTTTTATTAAGAGGTAAACATTGGTTCCTCTTTTGGGCCTATGTGAATTTTTTTTTAGAGTTAATGCATGAAATATATATATATAAGTATGACTTTTACTGAACAGTGAGGGTGAGAAGAGTATTAGTATCTTCAGCTGGACAGTGATGTATATAGCAAAATCAAAGAATTTAGCCAGTGTGTTTCTAGTGACAAGCACTTGATAATGAGATGGTCTCATGAAGTACCTCTCTTGTGCCTAGGCAGGGCTTGGCAGAAGGTGCGGTTGAATTTACCATGTTCTTATTATATACTACCCAAGGGATTCATTATATTTGTGTTGACTGACCATCTTTCACACTGGGTTAAATAAGTTAACAGTGTGAGTAAATCCATAACTGTGGAGGTAATCACATTTTTGTTAAAGATGGTGTGCTTGAGATCAGCCTTATAGACAGTAGGATCCAGTTCACTTTTCATGTTATGTTTGGCTTTTTAAGTGACACTTCAGTAACCATTGTACAAGCCACAAAGTAATGGCATGATCAAAAGATTTAACAGTGCTCTGATTGACGGCATGCACAGTGGGTACAGAAGCAGAGGCTGTGTATGTGAGGCACAGAAGAGATTATTATGGCCATATCGTAAATCCTCATATGCAGCAATAGGGAACGCACAGTTTGCACTGATGAAGGGAAAGAGATCGTCTTCAGAAATGAATTAGTTGTGGGTAGTTTCCGGGTATATAGCACAGCAGACAGTAAGCAACAGATAAAGTGTGTGAATGTAAAAGTTGTGCTTGTAAAGTTGGTGAATGAATTATGGTTATGGAGCCCCTCATATTAAAGAAGGTTTTATCTAAGTACTATGATCATGTGCATGTATAGGATATGAGAGTTAATGGCCTGATTACTTATAGGTAACCTTCATTAGTCCTAGGCCTTATGCTAATCACAGTCATTACCAATGAGGTGATCACCTCCATGAGACAGGAGACACCAGAAAAAGCTAAAAAAAGAATGTCTGCCCACCAACTGGATGCCATAAGAAGGTTACCTTCCCAGCATCCTCCTGACATATAAAGCCCTGACGAAGGTCATACTGTCAAGAGCAGGTGGGTAGGCTCTGACTGGGGGAGGTATGAGTGGGACTAAAAGTAATGAAGATGAGTAAATAATCAGGCCAATCCATCTATGTCCCTCATTCTTATCAAAGTCATTACTAATGAGTATTACCAAAGCACGAATGTACTACATAAGTTATAGATCATGCTAGATTTCAGTGCAGGCCCAGTGATTTTAATGAAACCCATTGATTCATGACCTAAGAGAGCTTAACTCACTTTCTTAAAAAATCTTATTAATTCTATGCAATCAAAAAAGTCTATTGTGACAGACAAAGTGTGAGGAGTCACCCATGCAGTGCTTAATTTGTGCTTGTTGTTTCCGGTGCTGAGCACCGGCACTTATTTTTGAGGGCCGGGGCTTATTCTTCTGCCTCAACCATTTGCTGCGAGCAGAAGACACATATGGGAACGACGGACGAAGATAAAAATGAAAAAGTGTCACAAAGGGAGAAAGCAGAAAGCTGCCATAGTGAGCTGAAGGGGCTTTAAATGGATTGAAGAGGCCCAAGATGGCTTCAGGATTTTGCTGCCTCCTTATTCCGTGCTCGCACATTTAAATCAGCAGCTGTGTGTTTTAAGAGGAGGGCTTTGGGCACCGGCACTATTTTATTTATAAATTAAGCACTGCACCCATGTAACTTCCCTACAAATCTTAGAAAGGGCCACACTATTGAACTCTACCCCAGAAGCTCCCAAACTCCTTGTTGATCTACCATGAATCCCGTCTGGCTTAGTAATGTCAGCCATTGAGCAGATCAAGGTAATTGTTGACCTGGTCAAACAACTAAAACCCGGGGAGGAAGCTTTCTTCTCCTGACCTTCTTTCTCAGATGTGACAAAAATATTATCACATTTGACAAATTTTCAGTGTTAATCCAAATATATGACTAGAGCCTAACCACATCAAGTAATTGTTGGTCTCCATCCTCAGGGGAAGAAAGAGAGTCAGAAACCCTACGCACCCATATTCCTGAGATCTGTGGAAGACAGATCCTTTGGTAAAAAGAAGGATCATTACACTGATCTCCTGTCTTCAGAAAAATTAAGTAAAGGTTGTCTGGAAAGACGAGCACCCAATCTCCAACCCTTCTGACTAAGGTAGCCATTTCTACCCATTTAATATCCACTATTTTTAAAGGCTTAAAAGAGAGTTTTGCTGATCCCTCAACACTAATACAAAGTACTAAGGAAGAAACATGGGCATCACAACAGGTCAGGAGAGGGGAAACTCTAGATACCAAATCTTTTACCGCCTATAGATGACTGCGTTTCTTTGAAGTCTTTGATTGCTACCCATAGTAATTTTAGAGTTGTAAGAGACAACCTATGTTTAAAACCATCCAAAAGGAAGTGCGAAATATCAGGAATCCCACACTGAACAAGGTCTGTTATGTGCCTTACATCGAGATGGAAAAGTTCTTCTGTGTCTGGCAATAGGTTCAAGGGTAGAAGGCTTTCTAGAGTTCTGAATGACATCGGCTAAATGAACCTCTGAAATGACCCCTCCCAAATTCCATTCTCGGGGTTCAGTGAAGAGTCTATTTTTTATCCATTGGATCTTTCAGAATTGTTTCATATGCCATTGAGGTTCTCCCTAGTAATTCTTAACCAAAGAATCCACTGGCACTGTGTCAGGAAGCTTAAATTCCATCTCATTCAGTGGACATAGCTTTTTCATAAACGTGTTAAGAACAATCTTGCCCTGTTCTTTCCACTCACAAAGAATCACATTCATAGTAAGAGGTTGGATAGGAAGACTCCTCTTGAGAGGATGAACAAACTGTCTGAGTAAAGTCTCAGCTGAAGAACCAAGGCTTTTCAGGAGTAGAAAACTCAATATGTTGCTTCACTTGAGCCAGAATAATAGATAAAAAGGCCTTTCCCCCATATTTAGATCTTCTCTCTTTGGGACAATATCCACCTCCATGCTATGAACATCTGAAGACTCTCAAGGACTTACAGCAGCTGCAGTTTCAGAATATCAGTTTCACCACAATATAAATTGAAAGACCTCTCACTGTGATACCATTGCTGTCTAGGGAAGCTTCCCTGTCTCCTGCTTCCAGGCACCAAAAATTAAACTGTACATGCGCAATGTCTTCATTCCTCAGTGAGCATGCACAGACACCAGCGCTCTCACATCCGTTCCCCTCCTCCAGGGACGTAAGCACAGAGCCATGAAGTCGCAATCCTCTACTGCCACGATAAGCAAAGCTGCTTTACCTAATATCCAAAAAACACCAACAAGGTTCACTGTTGGAGAGTGGTTTATTAGTAGGTGCAGGTAGGCACCTACAGCTAGTAACAACACCCCTATTACAAATAAGGTCCAGTCGAAGTCTCAGTAAATTAAACCTTACTCAACCCTTGGTAGCTTGGCTGACAATTAGTCAGGCTTAACTTAGGAGACAGGTGTGTAAAGCATTTAATATCAACAAAACAGTAAATAAGACACAATGCACAATAAAAATCCAACACCAGTTTATAAAAATAGATAGTATTTTTATCTTTAAAATGACACCAAAATGACAAAAGCCAATGTAGGGAACCAGATACATAAATTTTTAAAGATTAAGGTGGTCATTACAACCCTGGCGGACGGTGTTAAAGCGGCGGTAAAACCGCCAACAGGCCGGCGGTAAAAAAATTGGAATTATGACTGTGGCGGAAACCGCCAACAAAGACAGCCACTTTAACACTCCGACTGCCACGGCGGTACAGACAAACAGCGTGGCGGTCACTGCCAACAGACAGGCAGAGGACAATGTACCGCCCACAGTATCACAACCTACCAATCCGCCAGCTTTTCCGGGGTGGATTCACCGCGGATAAAAACACGGCAGAAACAGCCATTTCAAAGGGAAAATGCTCACCTCCACACACTCCACGAGGAACGACGACACCATGGATCCGGAACTCCATATTCTGCCAGCGATAGTCTTCCTGCTCCTATACGAGGATCATCAACACCGGCGGTGAAGACCACGGTGAGTACTGCACCTACGACATAGGGGAGGGAGAGGCAAAAACACAGGGACACACACAACCAACATCCCAAACCCCACCCCGACCCTCACCCACTACAACACACACACCAAAGCATATCCAAACATTACAATAACAACCCCCAACCCCCCGGAAGAATGCAAAGACAAAAGGAAATTAGTGTAACCATTGTAATATATCAAAATACAGTAAGCAAATATATACATATATATATATATACACATTAAACAAAATATACACCACGATTAGTAGTGCAGGTAATGCACCATTCATTGTCCGTGGACCACTGGGCCCAAAATGCATGGGCGAGGCCCACACAAGATACCTGATCAAAATGGAGAGAACACTGCAGGGGCATCAGATAGAAATACAACAGGCACCTCAGGGGGAAGGGAAGGGGGGGCACCATGCCCACTGATGTATCCTGGTGAGTGCAAAGCCACAGTCTCTCAAGTCTCTGCAGTGGGTGGGTTGCCCACTGTACCATCCTGGGGAGTGCAAAGCCACAGTCTCTCAAGTCTCTACAGTAGGTGGTTTGCCCACTGTTCAATACTGGGGAGTGCAAAGCCACAGTCTCTCAAGTCTCCCAAGTGGGTGGTTTGCCCACTGTACCATCCTGGGGAGTGCAAAGCCAGTCTCTCAAGTCTCTGCAGTGGGTGGTTTGCCCACTGTTCAATCCTGGGGAGTGCAAAGCCACAGTCTCTCAAGTCTCTACAGTGGGTGGTTTGCCCACTGTTCAATCCTGGGGAGTGCAAAGCCACAGTCTCTCAAGTCTCTGCAGTGGGTGTGTTGCCCACTGTACCATCCTGGGGAGTGCAAAGCCACAGTCTCTCAAGTGGATAACAGTCTCCACTGGTTCTGGAGGGGGACTGGTGCCCAGAGTGCAACACACACCCAGTGACGGTCGCAGTTGCGTCACTGCCCCTGCCGCAAATGGGCTAGCGGTGCATTCCATGGCTGTCTTTGCCCTGTTCAGCGGTCCCTGGCCTGTTCAGGGGTGCTTGCGTTGCCAGTGTCAGACCCGTTCAGCGGTGCATTCCATGGTGGTCTTTGCCCTGTTCAGCGGTCCCTGGCCTGTTCAGCGGTGCTTGCGTTGCCAGTGTCAGACCTGTTCAGCGGTGCATTCCATGGCGGTCTTTGCCCTGTTCAGCGGTCCCTGGCCTGTTCAGCGGTGCTTGCCAAGGCGGTCCTTCATTGCCCAGCAGGGCTGTGGCTGGCGGTCCTTCATGGGTCAGTTGGGCTGTGGCTTGCGGGCCCTCCTGGGCAGTGACTCTGGGGCTGGCGGTGGCCTCCTGGGCAGTGAGGATGGGGCTGGCCTCCTGGGCAGTGACTCTGGAGGTGGCCTCCTGGGCAGTGACTCTGGGGCTGGCGGTGGCCTCCTGGGCAGTGACAATGGGGCTGGCCTCCTTGGCAGTGACTCTGGCGGTGGCCTCCTGGCCAGTGACAATAGGGCTGGCCTCCTGGGCAGTGACTCTGGTGGTGGCCTCCTGGGCAGTGACGATGGGGCTGGCCTCCTGGGCAATGACTCTGGCGGTGGCCTCCTGGCCAGTGACGATGGGGCTGGCCTCCTGGGCAGTGATTCTGGCGGTGGCCTCCTGGCCAGTGACGATTGGGCTGGCGGTGGCCTCCTGGGCAGCGGGGATGATGGCGGTCTTCTCCGCCGTGCTGCCGCTCCCAGACTTTGGAGATTTCTTCTGCCCCTTCCCCACCTTGGGAGGAGTCACAGATGAGTCGACACTACCCCCAGGACCCTTTCAGCGGCTTTGCTGGCTGGAGTCTTCCCCCTCTCCCGCCGGGCACTGCCCAACTTCTGGTGCTTCACAGGGGGGGGACTGGCTGTACTGTGGCTCTGTGTAGGAGGTGTAAGTTTTGTGGATTTGGGTGCAGGTGTATGGGCTAGAGGCTGTCGTGAGGTGGATGGCTGTTGGGTGGGTGTGTGCCTGCATTTGTGTACCTTCGGAGGTGGCATCACAGACACACTGGGAGAGGACACAGGGGACGTGTAAATGGGAGTGGGGGTGGTGAGTGCACGTGAGCGGGGTGTGGTGGTGGGTGTGCTGGTGCAGGACATAGTGGCTGTAGTGGTAGTGCATGCAGGTGTGAGTGTAGACGAGACTGGGAGGGAGGAGGGAGACGACGAGGAGGGGGACACAGTGGAGGCAGTGGATGTTGGTGTGTCTGTATGTGTGTAATGCTTGCGTGAGTGCCTGTGGGATGTGTGGTGCTTATGTTTGCCTGAGCTTCCCTTGTGTGTTGAGGTGTGTGCATGCTGGTCTGTAGGTGTGCTTGGGATAGGCTGAGATACAGGGGATTGGGTCGGGGTGGAGGAAGTTGGAGGGGGGAGGCTAGACACAGGGAAAATGGCTGCCATCAGTGCTGAGGCCAGAGTTTGCAGGGTTCGATGAAGGGCAGCCTGACCAGAATGAATGCCCTCCAGGAATGCATTTGTGTGTTTCAATTCCCTTTCTACACCCTGGATGGCATTCAAAATGGTAGACTGCCCAACAGTGAGGGACCTTAGGAGGTCAATGACCTCCTCACTGAGGGCAGCAGAGGTGACAGGGGCAGGGGCTGAGGTGCCTGGGGCGAAGGTGATGCCTACCCTCCTGGGTGAGCGGGCACGGGCGAAGGCTGAAGGGCTGCTGGGAGGGCGGTGCTGGTAGGGGGGGTGGCGGCTGTACCTGTAGAAGTGGGGGGCACAGATTTTGCCGCCACCACCAGGGAGCTCCCATCGGAGGACGAGTCCGTGTCGCTGGTTGCAGATCCTGTGACCGCCGTGGTGCTCCCCTCGTCCCACTGGTGTATTCTGAGTCCGTGGTGTGGGCCTCCATGGCCATGTTGGATGCAGCTCCCTCGTGCTCCGGTGCCACTGTACCTCCGCCTGATGATGCTGATGCACACAAGAATAGGGAGACCACAAAAAGGGGGGGGGGGCGACAGAAGAAAGACAGGTTGAGTGCATGGCTTACCGCTACCATTGGCGGACAATACAGACACAGCAGCCCCCTGCACTATGTCGCGCTGGTGGGCTCTACAGATGCAATTCCTGGGATATGGCCTACATGGCTATGGTCGACATCTGCACACATAGATGACACAGGGGCATGAATACCTGTAGTTGGCACTCTACAGAGGTGGGGTGGGGTGCCACATGGCCTGCATTACGGAGGGGCCTAGCCTACAGAACTCGCACTGGCCTAGGGAAACCCACAAAGACACCTTCACTGCGCGCAAAGTCCACTGAATGATGTTGTACTCACCCCCTTGTGTCTGCTGTGATGCCCTCAAGTGCCCATCCAACTAATGGTAGGCCATCGCCAGGATCCGGAACATCAGGGGGGGTCATGTTTCGACAGGCACCCCTCCCACATTGGGAGGCCATCCCCAGCTGAGCCTCCGCCGTCTTCTTGCTCCAGCGGCGAATGTCCTCCCATCTTTTCCGGCAGTGGGTGCTCCGTCTGTGGTGGACCCCCAGGGTCCGGACGTCCTTGGCGATGGCACGCTAAATATCCTTCTTCTGGTGGGCACTGACCTACATGACATGTACAGGGGAAGAAGAGAAGTCATTAACAACTTCACCATCTAAGTGAGTGACCCACATCCCTACCCTTGCCATGTGGCACATGCATTCACAGTCCTTCATGCACGCAGCACTGTGCCCCCTTCATTCTTACAACCAGCCCTCTCCACACAGGCATAGCCCATACAGCATGCTCCCTGTGTACTTACCTGTTGGTCTGGAGGACCGTAGAGTAGCGTGTACTGAGGGAGGACCCCGTCCACGAGCTCCTCCAACTCCTCTGCAGTGAAGGCAGGGGCCCTTTCGCTAGACGCACGAGCCATTGTCTCTTCCAGACCGAGGTCACAGCAGCACTTGCAGTGTAGGTCCTCTCCTGTCGAAGATCAGGTATTGAGTGATTGAACAGATAGAAAATGGCGGTCACGTCCGCGGCGGTGGGTACCATCACTGCCGGCATACATCGTCATTGGCTCCTGGGACCCATAGGGTCCAATGTTAACCAATGTAGCATTGCGCCGCAGTCTTCGACTGCCTACCGCGACGGTGTACAACGCCAGCGCAGTTACCTCACATCCCATTGTCCCACTTTAGAGGTCAGGCAGCCGCCATTTCAGGGGCCCACATGCCCTAATTACCAACTGCGTCACACAGACCTAGGCCTTGTCACACAACACAAATACAGGCCACATTTTGTGTATGAATGGTGTTCTGTGTAAACTGTGGGTACATACCTCTGAGTTGTTTGACTCTGTGGTCGCTGTTGTCATTCCTAGGCACCGTCTGCTGGGACATGTGAGGAGATGGCGGAATCCTCCGGTGTACCGACCGCTGGTGGACCTGACGACAATGGAGGAAAGACATTTGATCATCACCTACAGGTTTGACCGTGCCACAATCCAGGAACTGTGTGCCCAGTTGGAGCCTGACCTGATGTTAGCAATCCGCCATCCCACAGGGATCCCTCCTCAAGTGCAGGTGCTATCAGTGCTCCATTTCCTTGCAAGGGGGTCATTTCAAACAACAGTGGCCATGATATCAGGGATGTCCCAGCCTAGGTTCTCCAACGTGTTGTCTAGAGTGTTGTCTGTCCTGCTGAAACACATGCGGAGCTACATCGTTTTCCCTCAGGTGGAGGATTTGCCTACAGTTAAAGGTGACTTCTATGCCCTTGGACATATCCCCAACATCATAGGTGCCATTGATGGGACCCATGTAGCTCTGGTCCCCCCCACAGGAGTGAACAGGTGTACAGGAACCGGAAGAGTTATCATTCTATGAATGTACAGATGGTATGATTGGCAGACCTGTACATCTCCCAGGTAAATGCTATGTTCCCTGGCTCAGTGCATGACGCCTACATCCTGCGGAATAGCAGCATCCCTTATGTGATGGGTCAACTCCAGAGGCACCGGGTGTGGCTATTAGGGGACTCTGGTTACCCCAACCTGTCATGGCTACTGACCCCAGTGAGGAATCCCAGGACCAGGGCAGAGGAACGCTACAATGAGGCCCATGGGCGGACTAGGAGGGTGATCGAACGCACCTTCGGCCTCCTGAATGCCAGGTTCAGGTGCCTGCATATGACAGGTGGATCCCTATTCTACTCACCAAAGAAGGTGTGCCAGATTATCGTGGCCTGCTGTATGCTTCACAACTTGGCTTTGCAACAACAGGTGCCTTTTCTGCAGGAGGATGGTCCAGATGACGGTGTTGTGGCAGCTGTGGAGCCTGTGGACAGTGATGAGGAGGAAGCAGAGGAAGAAGACATTGACAACAGGGACTCAGTTATCCAGCAATATTTCCAGTGACACACAGGTGAGAACACATTCCTGCCTACTACAAGTACTTTCACACTTCTACCTCTATCCTGTCTGTCGATTTCAACCAGTATATGGTAACTGAGTTGTACATTTCCCTTACGGTTTCACAGGTGTGGTTTCCAACGTGTGTCATCTGCTTAGATTCCTCATGGACTTGAGATGTGTGACATAGGAATGTTGACATTACATTTGAAAACTCATTTTGTCACTGTCATTTCTAATACACATTTTCAAAATCACAGACTGACTCCAGATTGTTTTGTGCTTCAAGGGTGTTTATTGAAGTGCTAAATATTGGAGGGGGGTTGTAACATGGTGAGGGATGATGGTGGAGGAATGTCCATGGCAGAGTCCAGTCTATTAGTCTCACAGGTGCATTGCCCATATGGGCAAAGGAAGTGGAGCTGGGGCAGTTTCAATATGGACAGGGTGACAAAGTGGGACAGTGGGATGACAATCAGGGTGGTCTCATTTCTTGGCAAGGGTCTTGGCATCGTGCTCTGTCTTGTTCCTGGATCTCAGGGACCGCTTGCGGGGTGGTTCTCTGTCTGCAGGGGGTGGGGTGCTGGTGTGGTGGTCCTGTGGCGGTGCCTCCTGTCCACTAGTGCCGGCGGAGGTGGTGGGCAGTTCATCGTCCATGCTATTGTCAGGGGCCCCTTGGAGTGCCACAGTGTCCCTCTTGGTGTTAAGTATTTCCTTCAGCACCCCTACGATGGTGCCCAGGGCGGAGCTGAAGGTTCTGAGTTCCTCCCTGAACCCCAAATACTGTTCCTCCTGCATGCGCTGGGTCTCCTGAAACTTGGCCAGGACAGTTGCCATCGTCTCCTAGGAGTGGTGGTATGCTCCCATGATGAAGGAGAGGGCCTTGTGGAGAGTAGGTTCCCTAGGCCTGTCCGCCCCCTGTCGCACAGCAGTCCTCCCAGTTCCCCTGTGTTCCTTGGCCTCCGTCCCCTGGACCGTGTGCCCACTACCACTGCCCCCAGGTCCCTGTTGTTGTTGGGGTGGTGGGTTATCCTGGGTTCCCTGTAGTGGTGGACACACAACTGATTGACGTGTCCTGGGGACGGAGGCATGGGCCCGCTGGGTGGGTGCTGTGCTGGTGTTACCAGAGGGTGGAAGCTCTGTGGTGGCCTGTGACTGGGTGTGGGGAACCGACTGTCCCGAGGCCCACGATGGTCCGGGCTGGTCATCTGGATCCAGTTGGACAGAGCTGCTGTCATCACTGTGGGCCTCTTCTGTGGGTGGGGTGGAGATGTCTGGACCCTCCTGTCTGGTGACGTTGGGTAGGGGTCCTGCAGGGGTGTAAAAGCATGATTATTGCATCTGTGTGTGTCATGGTGTGCAATGGGTGGGTGACCGTGTACCCCAGTGCTAGCATTCCTGTGTGGGGGCTTGTGTGATGATGTTTGAGGGGGGTGTTATGGGTATGTGCAGTGGGCATGCTTTAGTGATGGGTGTCCATGCTTTGTTGTGTCATGCAGGGCTTGTTGTTGGGATGTGTGGTTTGTGTTATTAGTACATTTGTGAGGAGTTGGAGTGATAGGGGAGGGGGCGAGGGGCTGTGATAGCATGCAGGTAGGGTGGGGGATATGATAGTTAAGATTTGACTTACCAGATTCCATTCCTCCACTGACTCCTGCGAGGCCCTCAGGATGCAGAATCGGCAAGACCTGCTCCTCCCATGTTGTTAGTTGTGGGGGAGGAGGTGTGGGTCCGCCGCCAGTCCGCTGTACCGCGATGTGGTGTCTCAAGACCACAGAACGCACCTTCCCCCGGAGGTCGTTCCACCTCTTCCTGATGTCATCCCGATTTCTTGGGTGCTGTCCCACTGCGTTGACCCTGTCGACTATTCTTCGCCATAGCTCCATCTTCCTTGCAATTGAGGTGTGCTGCACCTGTGCTCCAAATAGCTGTGGCTCTACCCGGACGATTTCCTCCACTATGACCCTGAGCTCCTCCTCCGAGAACCTGGGGTGTCTTTGCCGTGCCATGGGGTGGTGTAGGTGATGTGTGGGGTGGTGTATGTGGTGATAAGTGTGGTGATATGTAGTGGTGTCTGGTGTTTTGTGTGTGGAAGTAGTGTGGGTGATGTTCTGGTGTGCATGTGGATGCTTGGTAGTAGTTTGTAGTGTCTCTCTCTGGCCTTCTTTCTGTGTTTTTGTCGTAGGGGTTTGTGGGTGATGTGGGTGTGTGTTTTATATTGTATTGGGTGTGTGGGAGTGGTATGTGTATGTGTCTCAGGTGTGTGTATTTTGAATTGTCCAATGTGGTAGTGTTATGTAAATGTGTGTGTATTTTGAGTGCGGCGGTGTGTACCGCCGATGGAATACCGCGGTTGAAAGACCGCCGCATGGATTCGTGGGTCGTGATAGCATGGCCGTATTTCTGTTGGCGTGACGGTGGAGGTTTTGTTTCCGACAGTTTATCACTGACCTTTGGTGTGGCGGACTTGTGTGGGTGTCTGAATTTTGTCGGATTTTGAGATGTGGGTCGTAATAGCTGTGGCGGAATTCCGCAGCCACGGCGATGTGTTGGCGGTCTTCTGCACGGCGGTAAGCGGCTTTTACCGCCAATGTTGTAATGACCCCCTAAATGTAAAAATGTGCTTTGTAGCATCAAAACACAAAAAGCGCCAACAGCATCTATCTGGTTGTGGTGACCTGTCACCATGGATCAGATACAACGAGTGGCTGGGGCCAGTCAAGTTTTCACCTTCACTTTTTTGGAGCTTTTTCTCTTGATATCGAGAGTCTCCTCTGCAGGCCAGGTTGCAGTTCAACGACGGTGGCTTGCTTCAGCGCGAGGCCTCGGTCATTCCTGAAGGTGTTGGTTCTCATTGTTCAGCAGGCAAACCTGAATTTCAGGCCGAGTCGTGGTTCGACGTCACTGGTTTGACTCTTGATAACGGGTCAATAAACTTATGGAGATTTTTCCCATAAACTCTCCAAATGATTCCAAATGTCTGCATCTTGTTCCAGAATGTCCTTTTGGGGTCTTCTAGGGTCCGTAAGACCAGCCAAGCTGCCAGAAGCTCTGAGTTGTTCCTTGGAGAGTTTGGACTACAAGTGACACAATGCATCTGGTGAAATCCCGTGTCCAGTGAACTTTGGCCAGCTGGGCTTTTCTTGCAGGAGTTGTGGCAGGTAACTCTTGGTAGCTCTTTTATACCTGTTGCTTTCAGGAAGTCAACTCCTTAATCAAATTCCTCTTTTTGTGAAGCTCAGAGTGTGCAGCAGGTGTAGTCCTTATGAGTGCAATCCTCTCTTGTGCACATCAGGGGTTCAGCAGGGCATTCCTTCTTCTCTTGATGTTTCCAGGCAGGAATCTGAGTTGCTTGACAGCTCTCACATATTTATCCAGGTTTATAGGCTGGCAAACATGGGGTAACCCTGACCAGTGGGGAACAGGGTGCCACCGTCTGTGATGACAACTTCCTTAGAAGTGTGGCATATTTTTGTCACAGAAAGCACTGTTTCACAAAAATCCAAAATGGAGAAAATCTCTCCTGGAGGTTCAAGTCCGGCTAACCTAACCCACAGGTGTAGCTAACATTTCCCTACACTCACCTTCCAGCCCCTCTCCTAATCTAATTAGAGAGGCTCCCATCTGGCTGGGGTTCAGGATGTGGGGTGGGCCTGGGTCCTGCACTATCTGCCTTTCACCCTTCGAAGACAAGTTTGACTACCCAGCCCCCTTCCTGTCCTGGCATCTGCATCATCAGATCTCCTTCTACCAGATGGCCCCTTTGTCTCAGCCCAGGTGACTTCATACCTCACCAGAGCAGCTTGGCTCAGCCTGTCAAAACTGACCAATCAGAAGAGGCTGCTATAGGGCTTATTTTAGGTAACTTTAGGAAATCAGTTCTGAAATTTCTTTCCTGTCATAGTTATAATAAATCCAACCATGGCAGTTGTTGGATATATTTGAGAACGATTACAGTTTATTAATACATTAGTGGCATAGAAGTTAGCATATGGTGACTAATTAACATTCATTTAAAACGCCTAACAGAGAAATTAACACAAAATGTAAAATGTCCACATTTGAATTATGATGGACAATGTGGCCTACATTCGTATTTGACAACACATTTTAACATGAAAATTATTGTCCATTTATGTTAGATGAAGTACTGACACAAACTATTCGTGAAAGGTATTTTATTACATGAATATTAGAATTTGAAGTATTAAATGAACATGAATTAATCGTAGTTATACTGATTTAAATGGAAGTTATTTACATGAGCTTACATGAGTGAAGAAAAATAAATGTACGTTCAAACTGTTCTAATATGTCATAAATAATCCTACAGTAAAATAATTTATTTTGCATATTGATTTAAATTGTAAGGTGTGCAATAGAGTTTTTATATGTAGTAAATTGAATTAAAATGTATGTAGTCTTTCCTAGCTTGATTAGGCCTGAAGTTATATTTCTGCAGCAGTAGACGAAAATTACTTGTTTCCCTCTGACCTGAATTATTTCCTAGGTTGCTTAGTGTGAGATTGACTGTCCCACTGTATTAAAGACTGAGAACATTTCGACATTTATAAAGTAACAATATCTGTTCTAGCTGCCGTGCAAGACAAGTAGCTTTAATAAATTTAATGTGAGAATTACTTAGCTGATCCTGTGTACTGCGAGAAAGGATCCTGATGTTGCAGTCAACTAGAAAGTGTAATATTTTGGCAGACCTCACAAATTCATTGGAATAATCATGTACTATTCTCTGAGAAAATCCGGAATAGTTGCGAACAGGTTTTATCAGTTGACACTGGATGCTGAATCTTTTGCGTACAGTGAGCCCACCTGGAGGACCAATCAGAAGCCTGTAGTTATTTCTAGTTAGGCAGAGACTCTCTGCTGCTGTCATCTCCACCTCTTGTTCCTCTCTAAGCCTTCTGCCATTTTTGATCTTCACATTATGAGTTTCCTTTAATTCTAATTGGACCACTTTTTTATGCTGGTCAGTACTAGTATGCCCAAATCAATTCTGAACTTTTGACTTGTCCTATGTGTACACCGTGTTCTGCACTGTCCTGATGCTGCTATCTACTGACGATGTACAACAGTGAACATTCTGCTCGACGAAACCTTCCTGTCTCATGAGGAGAGGTATAAACTAAGTGTGGTTTCTTTGTTTCCATTTTCAGCTTAGATATTTACATCATCATAGCTTTATAAAGAGTAACCCCAGTTAGATGAATTTCCAAATTATTTTTGTCTCTTCTTTTGTTTTGCCCGCATGTGTTAGCCCACTCCTACACATGTGTTAGAGTTAAGGATGGCCCAGCTCTGAAACTGAATTTCATGAATTGAATTTTGATGATTTACTGATGTTACCATCATCAGCGTTTGAAATCTGAAGTAAATGTGCATATTGTAGTTTTGCTAATTTATGTTATTCTTTTGGAGTACTTAACGGTATTGATGTTTAGTAGACTTAGGCCCTCATTACAACCCTGGTGGTAAATCTCGCATTCCGCCGGGGGCTGAAGGCCGTCAACATACCGTGGCAGCAGTGGAATTCGGCTACAGGTATTACGACCCACATCTCGGAATCCGCCACAATACAGACACCCACACAAGTCCGCCACACCAAAGGTCAGTGATAAACTGGCGATACCAAAACCTACACCGTCACGCCAACAAGAATACGCCCACACTATCACTACCCACGAATCAACGCAGCAGTCTTACAACCATGGTAATCCATTGGTGGTACACACCGCTGCGCTCAAAATACATACATTTACAAAACACAACCACACTGGACAATTCCAAATACACACACCTGATACACATACACACACCACACCCACACACTCACAACACTATAAAACACCCACCCACATTACCCACAAACCCTGAGAGAGAGAGAATAGCAAACACAACACCAGCATCCACAGGCACACAACACCATCACTCATACAACATCCATGCCCCTCAAACAACACACCCCAACACAACACATCACACAGCACAATAAACAGCACCTCACATATCACCCACACAAAATCATGGCACCTCAAAGACACCCCAGGTTTTTAGAGGAGGAGCTCAGGGTCATGGTGGAGGAAATCATCCGGGTAGAGCCACAGCTTTTCGGATCACAGGTGCAGCACACCTCCATTGCAAGGCAGATGGAGCTGTTGCAGAGAATCGTCGACAGAGTCAATGCAGTGGGGCAGCATCCAAGAACACGGGATGACATCAGGAAGAGGTGGAACGACCTACAGCGGAAGGTGCGTTCCGTGGTATCCAGACACCAGATTGCTGTACAGAGGACTGGCGGTGTATCCCCACCTCGTCCCCCACAACTAACAACATGGGAGGAGCAAGTCTTGGCAATACTGCATCCTGAGGGCATCGCAAGAGTAGCAGGATGACTGGACTCTGGTAAGTCATATCTTATTTACCAAATCCTCCCACCACACTTGCATGCCATCACATACCCTCACCCTCACTCTCATCACTCCAACACCTCACATGTGCCCCATTATCACAACCCACACATCCCAATACCCACGCATCCCAATACCAAGGCCCTGCATGCAACACCTATGCATGGACACCCATCACCAAAGCATGTCCAGTAGAGATACCCACACAGACCCCAAACCAACTATCACAAAAGGGCAAACACAATAATGGCACATACAGATACTAAAACTATGCATTTACACCCCAACAGGAACCATACCCAACATCACCAGACAAGAGGTGCCAGACATATCCAGTCACCCAACAGAAGAGGCCCACAGTGATGACAGCAGTTCTGCATGTCTGTATCAAGATGACCAGCCCGGCCCATCAGGGACCTCAGGACAGTCGGTTCACCTGCCACTGTCACAAGCCACCACATACCCTCCCCCCTCAGGAAACAGCACCCACCCAGTGGGCCCATCCACTGTCCCCAGAACACGTCAATCAGCAGTGTGTCCACCACTACAGGGAACCCAGGCAAACTCACCAACCCAAGACAATCAGGGACCTGGGGTCAGTGGCAGTGGGAGGACTGCTGTGTGACAGGGGGAGGAGAGGCCCAGGGAACCGACACTCCACGAGGCACTCTCCAACATCATGGGAGCATACCACCATTCCCAGCAGACCATGGGCACGGTACTGGCCAAGTTTCAGGAGACTCAGCGGCTGCAGGAGAAACACTACCTTGGGAGCAGGGAGGACTTGAAGTCCATTAACACCACACTGGTCACCATTGCAGGGGTGCTGGCAGACCTTGTCAACACGATGAGGTACACAGTGGCACACAAACGGGCCCCTGACAATAGCCTGGACGATGAACAGCCCTCCACCGGCGCTAGTGGAAAGGAGGCACCACCGCAGGAACAACAGGCCACCAGCACCCCACCCCCTGCAGAAGGAGAAACACCACACAAACGGTCCCTGAGATCCAGGAACAAGACAGAGAACATTGCCAAGACCCCTGCCAGGAAATAAGACCCTCCCGAATGTCACCCTTCTGTCCCACTTTGTCACCCTGTCCACCTTAATCTGCCATTGCTCCCCTTCCTATGCCCCATTGGACAATGCACCTGTGAGACCAAGAGACTGGACTCTACCATGGACATTCCTCCACCATCACCCCAGCCCATTACACACCCCCTCCACTTATTAGCACAGAAATAAACACCGTTGAATCACAAATCAATCTACAGTCAGTCTGTGCTTTCACAAATGTGTAATTGCAACCTCTCTGAAATATAGCAATGTCAATGTACTTGTTCAAATACCAATGTTGCACAGTTGTTGGCCAGCAGTAAACATAGCAGAGGGCACAAAGTGGGGCCCAGATCTGTGAAATGGAAAGCCAAAGTGACAAGTCAGGGTCCATACACAGAGGTAAAAAGGCAGATTTATTCTAGGTCCTACAATAATATGAGATGTGGGAAGCAGTGCCATCCTCTTACCTGTGTCTCACTGGAAGTATTGCATGATGATGTTGTTACGACTGTATACATCTTCTTCTTCTGCCTCCTCTTCTTCACTGTCCACAGGCTCCACAGCTGCCACAAGACCACCATCAGGCCCATCCTCCTGCAGAAAAGGCACCTGGCATTGCAAAGCCAGGTTGTGCAACATACAGCAGGCCACGATGATCTGGCACACCTTCTTCGGTGAGTAGTATAGGGAGCCACCTGTCAGATGGAGGCACTGGAATCTGGCCTTCAGGAGGTCGAAGGTGCACTCTATTATCCTCCTAGTTCACCCATGTGCCTCATTGTAGCGTTCCTCAGCCCTTGTCCTGGGATTCCTCACTGGGGTCAGTAGCCATGACAGGTTGGGGTAACCAGAGTCACCTGCAGATATTGACAGACAACTGTTAGACATCCTCCAAACCTTAGGGAATCTACCATACCCAGACACCTACTTAAACTGTGTGGGGACCTTGGGCTCACCTATTAGCCACACACAGTGCCTCTGGAGTTTCCCCATCACATAAGAGATGCTGCTATTCCTCAAAATGTAAGCGTCATGCACAGAGCCTGGATACTTGGCATTCACATGGGAGATGTACTGGTCTGCCACACACACCATCTGCACATTCATTGAATGATAGCTTTTCCTGTTTCTGTACACCTGTTCATTCCTGCGAGGGGATGGACAAATGCCACATGTGTACCATCAATGGCACCAATTATGTTGGGGAAATGTCCTAGGGCATAAAAGTCACCTTTCGCTGTGGGCAGATATTCCACCTGAGGGAAAACGATGTAGCTGCGCATGTGTTTCAGCAGGTCAGATAGCACTCTGGACATCACGTTAGAGAACATTGGCTGTGACATCCCTGATGCCATGGCTACTGTTGTTTGAAATGCCCACTTGCCAGGAAATGGAGCACTGACAGGACCTGCACTAGAGGGGGGATTCCTGTGGGATGGCGGATAGCTGACATCAGGTCTGGCTCCAACTGGGCACACAGTTCCTGGATTGTTGCACAATCAAGTCTGTAAGTGATAATGATGTGTCTGTCTTCCATTGTCAACAGGTCCACCAGGGGTCTGTACACCGGAGGATGCTGCCATCTCATCACCTGCCCCAGCAGATGTGCCCTATGGAGGAGAACGGTGAGCAGAGGGTCATACACCACATAGGTTTCGCGAGGCTGTTTAGCAGAATCGTTAAATTTTCTCTATGTGCCTTTGTCTGCCCGTATTCCTGGCCTAAATAGATGTGACACAGTTAGTTGGCCTGCCATGTGGCCCCCTGAAAGGGCGGCTGCCTGACCTGTAAGGTGGGACAAGGGGAAATGGGGTGACTGCGCTGGTGTTGTGCAGCGTCGTGGTAGGCGGTCGAAGACCACTGCGCAATTCAGCATTGGTTATCATTGGGCCCCATGGGCCGCGGACGTGACCGCCATTTTCTATCTGTTCACTCAGTTGATACCTGACCTTCAACAGGAGAGGAACTACACTGCAAGTGCTGCTGTGTCCTGCGTCTGGAAGCGACAATGGCTACAGTGTCTGGGAAAAGGGCCCCTGCCTTCACTGCGGAGGAGTTGGAGAAACTGGTGGATGGGGTCCTCCCCCAGTACAAGCAACTCTACTGTCCTCCAGACAAACAGGTGAGTAAACTGTGTGCATGGTGGATGACACATGATTGTATGGAGTGTTGTGGATGGAAGAGACGGGGGGAACAGGCCAGCATGTGAGGATGGTGTGTGTATGTTTTTTCTGGGCCAGGGTGGGGGGCTTATGGCCAATGTGTGAGAAGAAATGTACGTGGGAGTAACATCCATTTTTACTTCACTATTCCTCCAGATCAGCACCCACCAGAAGAAGGGTATTTGGCATGCCATCGCCAAGGAAGTGCGGACCCTGGGGCTCTACCATAGACGGAGCTCCCACTGCTGGAAAATATGGGAGGACCTGCGCCGCTGGAGCAAGAAGACGGCGAAGGCCCAGCTGGGGATGGCCTCCCAACGTTGAAGGGGTGCCCACTGCACCATGACCCCCCTGATGTACCGGATCCTGGCAGTGGCATATCCTGAGTTGGGTGGGCGCTTGAGGGCATCCCAGCAGCCACAAGGGGGTGAGTACACTCTGATTCAGCTGACTGTGCGCGCTTGACGAGGTGTCTGGGTGGGGGAGGTGGGCTGTGGGTTCCCCTAGATCAGGGCAGATGCGCAGAGGTAGATCCATTGATTTGCAGCCTCATTCCCACTCCAATCCCAAAGGTGGTATTTGCCCTCTACATCTAGTCAGGCTCCTATGGGTTCCAGCTGTGTATGAAATGGGTCTAGACAGAGTCCCCCATGGGCATGTGCTTTTCCCCTGCCCTGTTAGTGCATGGCTTAGTGCATAGGGCTGCTCCCTGTGTGTTGTGTCCGCCAATGGTAGCGGTGTTGCAGGCATTGACCATGAGTCTCCTCTGTCTTCCCCCCCTTTTTGTTTTGTCACCCTGACCTTGTGTGCATTAGCATCATCTGGCGGAGGAGCAGTGGCACAGGAGCAGGAGGGAGCTGCATCCCACATGGCCCTGGAGGGTGAAGTAACGGAGTCCGAAGGCACCAGTGGGACGGAGGGCGAAGGGAGTTCCACGACGGGGACAGGAGCAGACACTAGCGACAGTGAATCCTCCTCTGATGGGAGCTCCCTTGTGGTGGCGGGCACCTCTGTGCCCACTGCATCAACAGGTACAGCCACCACCCCACCTACCTGCACCGCCCTCCCAGCAGCCCCTCATCGAATTTCCTGTGCCCGCTCACCAAGGAGGGTGGGCATCTCCTTCGCCCCAGGCACCTCAGGCCCTGCCCCAGTCAGCCCTGCTGCCCTCAGTGAGGAGGCTATTAATCTCCTGAGATCCCTCACTGTTGGGCAGTCAACCATTTTGAATGCCATCCAGGGTGTTGAGAGGCATTTGCAGCAAACAAATGCATACCTCGAGGGCATTCATTCTGGTGTGGCGGCCCAACAGAGAGCATTTCAGGCTCTGGCCTCAGCACTGATGGCAGCCATTGTCCCTGTGTCCAGCCCCCCCCCCTTCCAACTTCCAACTTCCTCTACCCAGACCCAATCCCCTGTACCTCAGCCTATCCCAAGCACACCATCAGACCAGCATGCACTCTCATCAACACACAAGAGTGGACATGGCAAACATAAGCAGCACACATCCCACAGGCACTCACACAAGCACCATCCCCATGCAGACACACCAACATCCACTGCATCCACTGTGTCCCCCTCCTCCACGCCCTCCTCCCTCCCTTTCTCGTGTCCCCTCACACCTGCATGCACTACATCTTCATCCACAACTTCCATCACCAGCATGTGCATCACCACACACTGCACATGTGCAATCACCACCCCCACTACCATGCACACATCCCCTGTGTCTTCTCCCAGTGTGTCTGTGAGCCCTCCTCCCAAAGTACACAAACGCAGGCACACACCCACCCAACAGCCATCCACCTCACAATGGGTACGCGTCTTTACTTCCATCAGTCCGAGCGCATTGCGGGGATTTCCCTGTGAGCCTGCTTGACTGCTCCTGACCATGGAGTGCTGGTTTAAGTGCCCCGACTGCCATGAACATTACACTTCATATTCTACTCTGTATTTTCACATGCTACTCAAGCGCTTTGTGAAGGGACATGGCCAAGGAATGTGGATTGTTTTTTCAGGCCCTTGTGAATTCTTTTAGGGTGTGTGTGTCCCTTTGAGATCACTTGGCTAGCAGACCAGGGGGCTCACTTATCTTAAACCTACTAGGCTTTCCATATTGCCTGGGAGCTTGCCAGCACGTATTTATCCCCCCCATCATGCAGAAGTTAGAAGACTCATTTCTAGAGGAGGAGTCTGTCTCTTATTTTCCTATTCTGAAGGAATTCTGTGAGGCCATGGGCACCTCTATTCATGAAGTGGCATCAGACATGGAGCTCCTGGCAAAGGCAGAATGATGCCTAAAACCACTCCCTTTGAGGCAAGACCCTCTTCGACCATTGGTACCCCTACCTCTGGGGCACCCACCTGTGAAGACTCATGCTAACCTGCGCAAGCGCACATATGACACCAGGGTTGATTTGAGTGATTTTGCAAGAATTAAGTAGGCCTTTATGTCACAGGCCCCACGGGCCCCCTCCCCTCCTTCCTCCTTCACCCTCAGGTGCCTTAACAAATGAACCCAGTGAGAATGATATTCCTCCCCCTCTTCTTCAGATGGGAATGACTCCCCAGCAGGACCTGATGGGGATATAGACTAAAAATCAGGCCCTGGAGTCCATCCACAGATACTTCCTGGGTGGAGCCCCCTCCCCTGTTGGAACCACACAATGAAAACTCAGACATGCTTGATCCAGAGGATGTATTACACCGTTGCTCCTCAGAGTGAACCCCAGTGGGAAAGGTTGCCACATATATGGCGGGCAGAATCAGAAAAACCCTGGAAAAGGAGGTTCGCAGCCTTCTGTGAGCAGAGTTCCCCTGTCCGTCCCTGGAAGGTAAAATGGCACTTACGCCCAATATAGACCTGCTGATGGCTACCATCCTAGCCAAATACATAAAGGATCCCTATAAGGTCATCGACCACTCTTGGCAGTAATGCCAATGTAAACTGTTGGACATCACCAGGCCCCTGACCATGATTCCCGACATGGCTGAGGACACTGAGGTGCCGGGCATCCTAATCTCTCTGGAAGTCCTGTCAGGCTGTGCCCAGAGGGCAACCATTTTGCTGAAAAATGCTAACTGCGTCATCTCTACTGAGTGGCACAGGTCTCTTCTCATCAAAACAGACCCAAAACTGGGTAACTTGCTGACTTCAGAGGCAGGTCAGATAGCACAAGGCTGGCTCTTTGAAGACCCATTCATTAAAGAACTCAGTAAATTTCTGTCCACTTTTAAAACTCAACAAGGCTCAGTCTTCCATTAAACAAATCTTCACCCCTGGGTTTTCACTGAGGCTGGCCTTGGCAGGGGTTGCTCAATCAGCAGTGCTCAATTGCATGCCTCCAGAGGCCAGGGCTCTAAATGGGGCCAGTGGCAAGATGCTTCCAAGTTCAGAGGTTTCTACCTCACCAGAAATTACCCCACCCCGAGGAGGCCAAGGGCATGCCGGAGGGAACAACAACTCCTCCATGGCCCATGGTGAGCATTCAACTTTTCTCTCATGTACGGTTGGGGGGTAGACTAGTAGGTTTTGTTCACAATTGGAAGGCGATAACTTTATATTCTTGGGTCCTTCAGAATATTCAATGTTTCAACAAAGAATTCTACAGTTCACCTTTTCAGCCTACCCGTGGTCCTGACCTGGTCTTCTTTGACTCGGAGGTTTGGCTCACAGATATAAAGATACCTGACTTGCTCTCCAAAGGGACTATCACTCCAACAGCGGTGCATCCCATGGGCTTCCTCAGCAATCTCTTACCAGTGGAAAAGCGCGATAGGGGTCAACGTGATCAATATATGGAAATTCAATGAGCAGCTGCTTTTCTGCCACTTCAAAATGGATGGAATCCACCTCCTTTGGGATCTCCTAAGACCCAATGATTGGTAGGTACATTTGGACCTCAAAGATGCCTACCTGACGATCCTGATCCACCAACCATATCGTTGATTCCTCCAATTCCAACGGAGATCCCAGACCTTTGAATACACAACTCTTCCTTTTGGTTTATCCTCACACAATGGTGCTTTACAAAGGTCTTGAAGCCGGTGGTAGAACATCTCAGGGCCAGGGAAATCAGCATGATCATTTATCTCGATTACATTGTCCTCATGGACCACCTAAGCCGTAAATTCAATCTTCTGCAGTCTCTAGGGTTAATTATCAATGTCAAAAGGTCCATCTTACTCCATTCTCAGTCTCTGACATTCTTAGGTTTCATGGTTGATTCTGTCAAGTCAACATTGAGTCATCCCTTCAGGAAGGTTGCCAATATTTGCCACCACATCCGTAGAACTCTGGTCAGACCCATTGCATCACTCAGATAACTCGTGAGAATAGCGAGACTCCTGTCCTCCTCCATTCAAGCTATTTTTAAGGTCTCTTGCACTACTGAGTTCTCCAACACCTGAAGGCCTCGCATCGCTGGAAAGGGCTCACATATTCACAGAGAATCAGCCAAAGAGGAACTCCATTGGTGACTCTCCAAATGGAGGCCTGGAACGGATGTGCTTTTTTCAGATCTCAGCCAGATTTTATATTAGAATCTGATGCCAGCGCTACTCATTGGGGGGTAACATGTGGGGATTTCGCCACCGGTGACATCTGGTCCACTTCAGAAAAGTCCTTGCATATTAATTGCCTTGAATTGCAGGCAGGTTCCTTTGCAGTGAAATGCTGGACTAAAGTCAAAGCACAGTGTTGCGTACTTCTGAAGATGGACGATGCAGCAGCGGTCAGATATATCAACCATTTGGGGGAACAAGATCCAAAGCCCTCTTAGATCTAGCTCTAAATACCTGGGAATATTGTCTCCAGAATCACATATCGGTGACAGCAGAAAATCTTCTAGGCTCACACAACCTCATAGTGGACTGGCAGTCCCTCAGTCTCAGACATGCGAGCCTCTGGAAGCACCAACAGTTTTTCAAGCCCTAGCAACAGGTGGGACCCTTTCTCTATAGAGCTCTTCGCATCTCATCTGGACCACCAGTTTCCCAGGTATTAGAGCTGGAGGCCAGACCCTCAGACAGTAGCGATGGACGCTTTCCTCCAAGACTGGACGATGGAAATGGGGTATGTGTTTCCTCCGTTGTCTATTATCGTGAGGCTGGTAGCTCAGGTCCATAGGCAACAGACTGAATTAGTGGTGATAACCTCAATTTGGAGATCTTCAGTATGGTTTCCAGTTTTGATGGAACGTTTTTGAGATTCTCCGATTCCTCTGCTCCCGTCTCCAGATCTCCTCAAGGATCCTTCCAGAAAAACTCATCATATGGCTGTGGAGGGCACTATGCAACTTGTGGCCTGGAGGATTACTGGGTGAGGTGGCAGATCCCGGGACTTTCAGGAGAGGCTGTGCCCCTCCTTTTCAGATCATGGTCAGATAACACCATTAAAGGCTACAGATTGGCTTAGTCTACTTGGATGGGTTGCTGTCAGCAGAGATGTCTGGATCCCGTGGGGACAGATGTAGTCCACATACTAAAGTTTCGGGCTTCCCTGGCTTTGGAGGGTAAGGCATATTGCTTGATCAGTACCTTTCACTCGGAGGGTAAGGCATATCGCATGGTCAATACCTTTCACTCTGCAATATCAACAGGGCATACCCCCATTGCTGGTTTTTCTGTGGGTGAACACCCATTAGTCTGCAAATTGCTCATAGGGATTCAGTTATCCCCAACACCAGAACCACAATACCATGATATTACTCTGCCTTGTGTCATGTAGGCGTGTTTCTGATGTCAGGGACCTGGATATCTCAGGAAGGACCTTCAAACGGGAAGGGTTACTTTCCATATATCGAGGAGAGCCAAATATAATCTAGAATTGTTTTTAGAAATGGGGTCTTTGGTTGGCAGTCAGGTTAACCCCTGTCCAAGCCAGGACCCTCACTCTAGTCAGGGTAAAAGAGAATCACCCTCAGCTAACCCCTGCCTACCCCCTTGGTAGCTTGGCACGAGCAGAAGGCTTAACTTCAGAGTGCTAGGTGTAAAGTATTTATACCAACACACACAGTAACTTAATGAAAACACTACAAAATGACACAACACTGGTTTAGAAAAATAGGAAATATTTATCTAAACAAAACAAGACCAAAACGACAAAAAATCCACAATACACAAGTCAAGTTATCAATTAAAAAGCAAAAAGAGTCTTCATGTAGTTTTAAACACACACTAACACTGTTAGCGTGAAAATGTACCTTGGGTGTGTCAAAAATAACCCTGCATGGGCGAGTGTGCATCAAAAAGGGCTTGCAATGTGTAAATTTCACTCACGAATGAGACCTTGTGTTGTTTCTCCTTTCGTCAGGCCAGGGAGCGTCGTTTCTTCTCACTGCAGGAGAGCGATGTGTTGATCCGGTCAGCACTCTCGTGTCTGGGCTGGCCTTGCGTTGTTTTTACACGCCCAGCGGTGTTTGTGTCGGAAATCCAGCCGCACGATGATCCGATCTGCAGCACGGGTTGCGATCTCACCAGCCTCCGTTAGCGATGCTGTGCGTCATTTCTCCAGCTCTGTGCGTCAATTCTTTGGCCGCGTTGCAGACGAGCGTTGATTTTTCAGCCGCAGGTCGGAGTCACGCCGATCTTCTCCCCCCATGGCGTTCTGTGTGTGGATTTCTTCCTCTTACGCTGCCAGCCTCTCCTTTCAGGGTCCCAGGAACTGGATGGACACCACAGGGCAGAGTAGGAGTCTCTCCAGAGACTCCAGGTGCTGGCAGAGAGAACTGTCCCCGAGACTTCAAACAACAGGAGGCAAGCTCTAAATCAAGCCCTTGGAGATCTTCACAAGATGGAAGTCACACAAAGTCCAGTCTTTGCCCTCTTACTCTGGCAGAAGCAGAAACTGCAGGATAGCTCCACAAAGCAGAGTCACAGGCAGGGCAGCTCTTCTTCCTCAGCTCTTCAGCTCTTCTCCAGGCAGAGGTTCCTCTTGTTTCCAGAAGTGTTCTAAAGTCTGTGGTTTTGGGTGCCCTTTTATACCCAATTTCTCCTTTGACATAGGCCTACTTCAAAGCAAAGTCTCTCTTGAATGTGAAATCCTGCCTTGCCCAGGCCAGGCCCCAGGCACTCACCAGGGGGTTGGAGACTGCACTGTGTGAGGGCTGTCACAGCCCTTTCAGGTGTGAGTGACCACTCATCCCCTCCCTCCTAGCACAGATGGCTCACCAGGAAATGCAGGCTACACCCCAGCTTCCTTTGTGTCACTGTCTAGTGTGAGGTGCAACCAGCCCAAATGTCAAACTGACCCAGACAGGGAATCCACAAACAGGCAGTCACAGAAATGGTATAAGCAAAAAAATACTCACTTTCTAAAAGTGGCATTTTCAAACACACAATCTTAAAATCAACTTTACTAAAAGATGTATTTTAAAATTGTGAGCTCAGAGACCCCAAACTCCACATTTCCATCCGCTCCCAAAGGGAATCTACACCGTAGCCCCCATGTTAACCTATGAGAGGGACAGGCCTTGCAACAGTGAAAAACGAATTTAACAATATTTCACTGTCAGGACATATAAAACACATTACTATATGTCCTACCTTAACCAAACACTGCACCCTGCCCTTGGGGCTACCTAGGGCCTACCTTAGGGGTGCCTTATATGTATGAAAAGGGAAGGTTTAGGCCTGGCAAGTGGGTACACTTGCCAAGTCGAATTTACAGTTAAAACTGCACCCACAGACACTGCAGTGGCAGGTCTGAGACATGATTACAGAGCTACTTATGTGAGTG
The DNA here is from genome assembly GCF_031143425.1 of Pleurodeles waltl. Classification (NCBI taxonomy): domain Eukaryota; kingdom Metazoa; phylum Chordata; class Amphibia; order Caudata; family Salamandridae; genus Pleurodeles; species Pleurodeles waltl. The sequence continues at coordinate 487,890,444 of NC_090445.1, read as the reverse complement.
GCACAACCAGTGCTGCAGCCCCACTAGTAGCAGTTGATTTACAGGCCCTGGGCACCTCTAGTGCACTTTACTAGGGACTTACTAGTATATCAAATATGCCAATCATGGATAAGCCAATTACATACATATTTTGTAAAGGAGCACTTGCACTTTAGCACTGGTTAGCAGTGGTAAAGTGCTCAGAGTAACAAAAACAGCAAAACCAGAGTCCAGCACACATCAGCAACCTGGGAAACAGGGGCAAAAAGTTAAGGAAGACCACGCCAAGGATGAAAAGTCTAACAGTTGCCACCTATTTGGCCTTCATGGATTCTCCCAAGCTTTGCATGGTTTGGTGTCTGAAGGCTTGCGAGGCTATTACCGAAGATTTCCGACCACCACACGAACATAAGCACCTTATTGCTATTAAAAAGCCACACAGGGCGGTGTCTTCTACTACTATTGATCAGTGGGTTAGATGGGCTATGCAAGAAGCTGGTATTGATACCAAGGTATATGGAGCTCATGCTACCAGAGCAGTTCTGGACGCTAAAGCTTTTGCCATTGGGGCACATTTAGGGGACATCCTCAATGCCGACTGCTACACTGATTATGCCTTTAGGAGAATCTGTTTCAAACCAGTCTAGTCGATTGTGGCTCTTGTGGTAGATAAACTTTAAACTAGCATAATCCTTGCATTCGGGCCTGATTTAGAATAGAACAATTCTTAGCTTTGTAACAGATAGTTTCAATTCTTTTAAGGAGAAAGAGGCAAGTATTAGGTCACCCTAGAGCTTGATTGTCTTTGCCCCATGTTAGCCTGGCAGTGATAAACAGCAAAATAAACACATAGACCACTGTAATTCAGGTAGACAGTGCTATATGTGAACCTCCGATGGCCCGTACTCCGTTGGGCCATGGGAAGAGCATGTCTGCGAGAGAGCTGGATATGGCTCCCTCACTGCCATCCTTAAGTTTTGCATGCCTGTAAAATCAGGCAGGCAAACTTTCAATCTGGCACCAAGTGTTAAAAGCCTTGCTTTAACGTGGGGCATTTTAATAGTCCCTTTCATTCTCTCTCTCGGCTCTGAGTACAAGTTGTTCTGTACTGTACCTCACAAAATCCGACACCATCAGTGTTCAGAATTTATCGGGTGTGATAAATAGCACTCATTAAAGTTTTGCCTTTAAAAAATGACGCATAACATACAGATTTTGGTGCATTACAATGTGCCTATCACAGTAATTATTGGGCCTTTGCCCCCGTTAAATTCCGGAAGATGTGACCTTATTACACCTGGTAATTACTGGGTGTGATTAAGTCTGCAAAAATCTTAATTCCGACCCCTGAAGAAACGGGTTGAGGCAGGCCTCAACATTCTGAGGCTTACTGGCCCAGGGTCCAGAATAGGACTCCTGCAAATCTGAATGGCTTCTCTACTGCCATTGACTGTGTAAAAACACCTCACTACTGACTTCCATTTTTTTTACATGGATTTCATGTACCAAAAATAGTTTAGCAATAGAACTGCTTGGGTCTTTAAAAATAGCGATATGACTTACATATTATGAGACATGGACACTTTCGACCAGTTGCGTAAAGCAGAATTAGGCAACGTACAAAAAGATCACCAATGCTCTCGAGCCAACCAGTGTACAGTTTAATGCTTCAGAAATGTGCACCTCAAGACTGCTGCTGACATTGTCTCGTGATCTGCAGACATAATGAATCCTCCGGCAGCTGACACCTCTATCTCTGACCTTCGAGAACAAAGGAGTCTAAGCGGAAAGTGTCCCCTTGATAATCTTTACAGCCCCGTGGTAAAGCATTGCAGCATCACGCCACCATATGCCCTCTGCCACCTTACTCACGCATCATCGCGGTACAGGGCCATCTCCCGCTGAACATTGCCACGTGTACTGATTTGTAAGGGGATTCATGGACTAAGGCTATAAACATACACCAAGGTTTAGCATGAACTCACTGACTGCAGGCGCCGTTAATCTATAACCAGGCTTTGTGTTTGTAAATATTGCGCTCCCTGTTCTTCCTCTTGTCTGAAGTATGAAGGTGGATGTGTTTGTGGCACCTTCGGCAAGCTCTTTAGTTACTACTCTGGTGGAGAACAGGTTTAGGGATTCATAGGGCCACATGTACGAACACTTTTTCCCATAGACACAGAATGGGTAAAAACCTTTGCTACATCTGGCCCATAGTTCGGTGTGTTTTCAAAGGTGCACCAAGACAATGTGAAATGTGTCCACCAAACCTTATTCAGTTTAACATCTGTACTGTTGCTTCAATTCAATTCATTTTTTTCTTTTTTTTTTAGCACATTTTTATTGGCATTTAGCAATAATTTTTACAGATAGTTATACATTTCACTACATTACCACGTTCTTACAGAGCAAACAGAAATATCCTGCCAGTAACTATGGGCCAGATGTAGGTAGGTTTCATATTGCGACTTGCAATTTGCGAGTCATAGCGACTCGCAAATTGCAACTCACAATATGAAATGCAGAAAGGTGTCTCAGACACCTTCTGCGACTTGCTATGGGGTCGCAAAGACCCACCTCATGAATAGTAATGAGGTGGGTCGCAGTTTGCGACCCCATAGCGAGTCTAGGCACTCACGGCGATGGTGGCCTGCTGGAGACAGCAGACCACCATGTCCGTGATTGCTTTTTGAATAAAGCAGTTTTTTGTTTTCTTTTTGCAGCCCGTTTTCCTTAAAGGAAAACGAGCTGCAAAAAGAAAATTTCCGAAACCATTTGGTTTCGTTTTTTTCAGAGTAGGCAGTGGTCCATAGGACCATAGGCCACTGCCTGCTCTGAAAAAATATTTTTAGTGGCATTTACAGAGGGGAAGGGGTCCCCATGGACCCCTTCCCTTTTGCGAATGAGTTACCATCCACTTAAAGTGGATGGTAACTGCGAGTTGGTTTGCGACCGCATTTGCGGTCACAAACCAACTCTGCATGGCGATACGGTCGCAAATAGGAAGGGAACACCCCTTCCTATACGGTCGCAAATAGGAAGGGAACACCCCTTCCTATTTGCGAGTTGCAGCCTCAAATTGCGAGTCCGTACCGACTCGCAGTTTGAGGTTGTGCATCGCGTTAAGCCTTTTGCGCCTCGCAAACTGCGTTTTTAGCAGTTTGCGAGGCGCAAAAGACTTCCTACATCTGGCCCTATATCTTATATTGGCTAGATGCATTCCACATAACCTTTTGGGTGGTCACTCATATGACTGATAAATTTGTTGTTCCATTTGTGTTCATGCGTATGTAAGAGCTCTGCCCAGTATTCAGGAAGGGTCCTAGGGTGGTGTGTATGTGTCTAGCCTGGGTTATTTTTCCATAAGAGGCAGTGTGATGCTGGGCGGAACAGCTCAGACCGATTCACAGAGAAGAGGTTTCTCAATTCACCAGGATACCCGCGATAACATTTTGCCAACCCACCTACTAGAAACAGGTAACATAAATGAAACATACAGCAAACCAGTGTGTATTGGGTAACATAGGCTAAGTCCGGTATCAGATGGGAGGGTAATGGGTCAGGGCAGTTTATGTACTAATGGAGATCCTAGTGTGTCACTTGTTTTCCGTAGTAGGGGGGAGTGTTTGTCATACACCTGGGGGATAGAGGAAAGACAGCGTCATTGGTGTTTTCGGGTACATCCCAGTCAGTGCAGCTGGTCATTGCAGTCTTTCTAATCATTCATTGCCAGTCCCCATTCAGTGTCCCCTTCCAATCCAGTATCTTGGGAGTTGTCCTCTAAAGCCACCTAGTCTTCCTCCTCTGGGTCTATATCATCTCTTGGGTGTTCCTAGTTAGTAAGAATCTCTGTCCATAGTTCCCCTATGGGTCGTAGTATGACCCTCCTATCTTCCCTCTGAAGAACCCTCTCCACGGCCATTTTCCACAAAATAACGTCCCAGGCCCATTAGTCTATCATGTGGCCCTTCCCAGATTTTCAAGACATTGTTATCCTATGCTTGGCTAGTACAAAGGCTAGGTCTAGAAATCTAGAACCGATTTAAAGTTTTTTAGCTCTAGAAAAGTTCCCCAGAATACAGGCCTCGATTGAGCATGGGGCAGTACGTCCAAGCAAGATGGGCAGGCACTGAAGAGCTGCCTGTCAATATACTTGAAGGACAGAGCACCTGCCTGGGTGTACACATTGAGGGCAACTCAATGGGTCTCCACCATATATGACTTGCAATCTGCAGGGTGTGAGGTACGTCATATGTAAGAAGTTAAATTGGATATATTTGAGTCTCGTATTACAGAACACCTTTTTAGGGTACTCCACTATCTTGCTCCATTCTTTGTCTGTAAGTGCCCTGCTCAGGATACTCTCCCACCTTGTCCATAAAACAATCAACACCTTCCTTCCCATTTTCCTCAGGGACTTGTAAAACCATGGGATCAACCTTCTTGTCGAACCCATAGCAGCAGCTGCAGTATAGCATGCGTAGTGGGTTCCCCTCTCCCACAGTCCCATAAGTCAGTGAAGGTCCACACCAGTGCTTCATAGTTAAGGAATTGACCCTGGTGCAAAAGTAAAGTGTAGTATTAGGTCATCAAGTGGCATGAGTATGCCCATCGAGAAACAGTCCTCCACTGTTTCTAATCCAGCTTCTGTCCAGTCTGAGCCAGGAGGCTGTAAAGTTGATGACTGGGTTGCCATGCGGGAGCCCCACCATACAGAGCTGGTGCGTAAGGAAGTTTCCTACATGGCCACACCCAACTCCTTCACCAAGCATATAAGGCTACCTGTAATAATGTAGTTGGGCGTGGGATAGTTCCATCTCGCCGCAGCAGTCTGGGCAGGAAGAGTCCCTGATGAGGTGCCAGTCCCAGCAGATCTAGCGAATCCGGCCATGTCTTATCACGCCATCTAGCTATCCACAGCTGCTGGGCCACCAATTAAAGTTTGAAATCTGGTGCCCCAAGACTTCCTTTCACTGGGGGGCATCACAATATCTCCAGGGAGACTCTCCGCTACCCCTGTCCCATATCAGGTCAAATCAGTAAACCATCTAATTGCCGAAACCAAGTCACAGTGACCGGGAAAGTAGTAATAAATACAGCAGGCGGGGTAGAAGCATCATCTTAGAGATGGCAACTCATGCCATGAGTGATAAGTGTAATGACCTACAAAAGGAGACAGATCCCTTAAGTGAGCAATATGCTTTCCCCAGATTTCACTCCCTTAGGTCTTCAACATTGTGGTTTACTTGAGCACCCAAGTATTTGAAGGAGGTGCATGCCCGTTGAAGCCTTGAGGGTATATCTCAACGGAGAGGGTGCCCAGCACGCAGGGAAACAGACATGTTTCAGTGCGTTTCAATCATAGGCCAGATACTCTCCCAAACTCCTCGAAGCACGTGACTGTTGTCTGTGCTCCCCCGGGTCTCTCAGCTAAGTACAAAAGAATGTCATCTGCATACAGTGAAATAATGTGTTGCTCTCCATCGACCACAATGTCCTCACCCGTATCCTCCTTTCTAAATATGTCTGCCATGGGTTCTATTACCAGTGCAAAGAGTAAGGGTGACAGTGGGCATCCTTGTCTGGTTCCACAAAAGATGTCATAAGGTGTAGATATTGTGTAGGCCATCCTAACCCTGGCTGTTCGGGGAGTGAATAGAAGCATGACCCATCTTATCCAACCTTTTCCTAGCCCTATCTTTGTCATGTCTGTCGTAAGGAAGTCCCACCTTATAGAGTCAAAAGCTTTCACGAGGTCTACTGATATTAGCATTGCACCCTTTTAGGCTTGCACTGTTGGGTGGTACAATACATGGAAAAGCTGTCTCAAACTGAGGGAGGTGCTACAGTTTGGTATGAACCCATTCTGGTCTTATGAACAAGCTTCGACATGTAGGTAAGCAATCTATTAGCTAACACATTGCTAAGGATTTTAAAGTCTATGTTTAATACGGAAGAAAAGCAGTAGTGGGCGCACCTGTATTCAGTGTTTTGGGGAGTGGTATCACCAGTGCACTTCTAGTAGATTCCAGGAGACAACCAGCCCTCAATGACTCTGCATGTAGGAATTCAAATTTCGAGGCCAAAGCATTTATGCCTGTTGAGTAAAATTCTGCTGGTAAGCCATGTGGCCCTGGAGTCTTACCTTTGGCCATCTCCATAACAGCATGTTGTATCTCAGGGATTGTGGTTGATCCTGCCAGTGTCACACATGCGTCTGGTAGCAGTGACCAGAGGTATACTCGTTTTAGGAATCTGGCCTGCAGATAATCAGGCAACGCCACCGGAGGGACATAAAGGGATTCATAATATGCCCTCAAGTCATCATTGATAAGTCCCGGCGAATAAACGTGCGCTCCTGGAGTACTGGTCAGATGTGTGATGGGTGTGCCCTGAAGTTCTGGGCAGATATGCCAGGCTAGTAACATTCCTGATTTGCCTACATTATCATGGGCTTTGGTACATAGGCATTGTGTTCACTGCACTGTAGTATAGCTTTATCTTGTTCTTTAGCTTCAGACAGCGTCTGACGCATAGTGGGATCCATTCCAGGGTGGTTTCCAGAGTATGGATTTTATTATCGAAGGACTGTAATTCCCTGTGTTGTTCCTTACAGACCTCTACTGATTGGCTCATGCAATGGCGCCTTAGTACCACCTTAAACGCTTCCCAGTCTATGAGTGCCAATGATGCCGAGCCTTGATTAGCCTCAAAGTATCCCATGATGGTTGTGTGTAGGATGTCTGTATAACTGTCATGTTCGAGTGTCACTGGAGAAGTCACAAGGGGATCACTGGTCAGTCATGTAGTGTATCAACACCCAAGAGCAGGGGCCTTATGATCTGACAGGGTGCGGCCTAAATACTCAGTGAGCTTTACTTATCGGCACATCCCTTCTGAACACAGAAACTTGTCTAGTCTGGTATGTCAGTCATGCATGTGTGAAAATAAGGAAAAGTCCTGTTCTAAGCCATGCTGGGTGCACCCGATGTCTGTCTGTCAGTGTCCAGTGCTGTAACCAGTTCCAGAACCCAGCTGCTATTTTTTGGGCCGGCGCTCCCTGCAGTGGTTGTGTAGACCGATCTAAGAGGACATCTAACACACAATTAAATTACCTTCCCAAGAGGACATCACTGCCCACCAGTTGGCCCAGTGGTTGCAACAGGGTTTACAGAATTGCTAGCTGGTAATGACAGGGGCGTAGACACTTCCCAATGTCACCTCCCTCCCAAAGAGCCTGCCTTTCACTAGGACATAGCTTCCCTCTTTATCAATAAGTATTTTGGGTATTCGAAGGGGACATCCACCCTAACCCATATTAGCCCTCCCCTTGCAAAAGCAGAGACATATATTTGTCTTCGTTACCTATAGCATAGGCGTTCAATCTCTACCCCCCATTGATGTGGGTGTCTTGCAACATTGCTATTTGTACACCTCTATGCCGTAGGTATCTATACATTTGATGGCGCTTTGTAACAGATCCTGTCGCCCTGACATTCCACATTAAACAACTTATCACCTGGGACTTAGAGGCCACGTTCGTAAATGCAGTGCAGACCGTGTCTCGGCGGGTCTATCTCGCCCAACCCCCTTCCATCCAGACAGCCTTCACAGACACACAGAAGGTAACAACTCCCCCATCTCCAGGGCCGAGTAGCACCAGCTGTCTGCCCAAACTGAAAAACATTTCCAAACAAAACAGTGTTATGTATAAAGATCTTTCTGGTACCTGTAAGGGGTCAGATGGTGGGGTATGTGGTCTCCTAATGTAGGAATAAATGTTCGTCTCAGGCCTACAAATAGAGTGCTTACACTACGAGAAAATGTTTACTGTGGCCGGACTCCCAGCTAAGCAGGAGCAAAGGGCATCAATTCTCACATCAAGAATATAATTCCCCTCAGTCACCTGTGTTACCATGGGAAATTCCCAACTGTCCACAACTAGCAGGCACTAAGAAGTGTTGGTGTAATAGTTTGAAATCAGGTTGAGATTTTGAATGAGGTAATCTGCAGTTTGTGGTGTCACCAACGGGGGCTCAGTCTCATCTCGAATGGATTTTTCAGAGTCTGTGGGGGTGATTCTGACTGCGGCGGACGGCGGTTGCCGCCCGCCAAGCGGTTCCCGTCGAAAGACCGCTCCGCGGTCAAAAGACCGCAGCGGTCATTCTGGCTTTCCCACTGGGCTGGCGGGCGACCGCCGAAAGTCCACCCGCCAGCCCAGCGGGAAACACCCTTCCCACGAGGAAGCCGGCTCAGAATGGAGCCGGCGGAGTGGGAAGGTGCGACGGGTGCAGTAGCACCCGTCGCAAATTTCAGTGTCTGCTAAGCAGACACTGAAATTCTTTGTGGGGCCCTCTTACGGGGGCCCCTGCAGTGCCCATGCCATTGGCATGGGCACTGCAGGGGCCCCCAGGGGCCCCACGACACCCCATACCGCCATCCTGTTCCTGGCGGTATGGGCTGTCAGAATCCCCATGGCGGCGCAGCAAGCTGCGCCGCCATGGCGGATTCCCATGGGCAGCGGAATGTCGGCGGTACACCGCCGGCTTTCCGCTTCTGGCCGCGGCTGTACCGCCGCAGTCAGAATGCCCGGCGGAGCACCGCCAGCCTGTTGGCGGTGCTACCGCCAACCTCCGCCATGGCGGTAATTACCGCCAGGGTCAGAATGACCCCCTGTGTCTGCTGTGGAGTGTCCAGAGTTTGAGCCATGCTCCATTTCTGATCTACTCCGCTGTGCAAGTTCCACTGCTGTTCGGAGTGCCAAAGCCCTGTCCCATGCAGCCTGTAACTCTTATGGTCTCTGAAAGAGACCTCCCCCTCTAATTTTGAGGTGCCATTTTTTGGGGCACCGTCATCCCTCTCATTGTCTCGGTTACTTCCTTGTCCAAGATGTTTTTAAGCTTCCAGCCATTCCTATGCCTCATGTGGCTCCCCACAGAATGTTTTTTCCGTCTAACATCATTTTCAGTTTGGTAGGGAATATCAAGCAGTATTGAAGACCTTCCTCTCTAAGGGCTGTTTTTACTTCAGTGAAGAATGCCCTCTTGGCTTGGACTGCAGCGGTATAGTCAGGGAACAGCATGATGGTTCCGTTGTTGATTTGGTATGGACCTTCCATACAGGCTTTCTGTAACAGGGTATTGTGGTCCTGAAAGTGTAGCAGTTTGGCAACCACTGGTCGTGGCAGCCTACCAGGGGCCAGAGGGTGTGCAGGGACCTTGTGTGCCCATTCTAGGGCAAAGAAGGGAGTGAGACTGTCTGGGGCTACCACAGTTTTCATCCAGTTCTCAGGATAAGACACCATGTCCTCACCCTCGGTCACCTCCGGGAGGCCCACTATGCAAATATTATGTCTGTTGCAGCCATCTGCGTCTTCTGCCCGGTGCTCTTTCTGTGCCCGGCATACTTCCGCGATCCCAGCCCCAGCCTTCTGCAACCTGTCAGCCAGCTTGTGATGTTTTGCCCTCAGCAGTTCAAGTTCTACCAAGACTGCACTTATGTCTTGCTGGAGGGCAGTCTTAGTGGCGTTAATGACCACCAAGATTTTGTCAAACTGTATCTCCATATGCAACACCTTACTGTTGAGAGAGCGTAGTTTAAATATGACATATTATAGATGTGAAATGCTTATGTCTAACAATGCTGTATTAATAAAATATTAATTGAAGCGTATTCATAAACGTGGAGAATTGTTCATATGTATAAACTAATGTCGACTGTAAGAAATAATCGTTTATAGTTTGCCTAACTGAGCACATTAACACGTATAAAACTGCATTAATTGGAACCATATATCCTAAGTTAGCGTGAGTCGAGAACTAGCTGTGTAACTCTCATATTAAAGCATATTTTTCTGTTTCTCCAGTGTGCTGACTTGCAAAAGACCATGACCCAGCAATTGTTCTTTTCTTTATTAAATTCGTAACAACGCTGAGTTTTCCCATCCGCATGCTAGCAGCTTTCATATAAAAGATATGTGCTGCGAAACAATAATGGACACTTCCAAGGACGGTGAAGCGAGAAGAAGAGAACTTTTGACCTGATATGTACAAAGACGATGAAGTAACCCAGGATGTGCCACCTACAAAAGACGTCAATTATGAAGACCAATTAGGAATTAGGAAATTATCATGAAATGACAAATGCATTACTTAATGTATAATTTAATAGGCTACCGATAGTGGGGTGTAATGACTGACCAATAGAATTTTGGGGGAATGTATTACGAAAAAGGTTTAAAAACCCATGACACAAGAGACAAAGAGCATTAGGTAGGGAATGATATCGATTGCATCCAGAAACTCTGTCACTTTATTTGGTGATTTGAGACTTAGACAAAACCATCCTAGCCCATAGATTGCCCCATTACACTTTCCTCCTTATGAGGAGAGTGTCCCTTGCCTCTAACTTAGATAGACTGATGGTGAACTAACTGATGTCCTGAAGACGAAGCCTGATCCTATACGCTGTCCTATTCTGAGGAGGGTAAATATAATCATTAATAATGGAAATGCATTCATTTGCCTTTTCTTTCTAGGTACCAACTGCTGTATGTTTTTGATTAGAGACCTTAGTTAGATGTTTTCCAAATTGGTGTTCAAAATTGTTTTGCATGAAGCCCAACATGCCAATGCTAATTAGAGGTTAGATGAGACATTCATCTCGACTGACAACCTGACGTGACTGACATAGTGCTATGCTGAACTAATATCTCTAGAAGATTCTATGTACTACGATCTGCTTATAGTCATCTGATTGTCTATGCTTCTGATCTTTGCATTATTGAAAGCGTATTATGATTGTCATCTTGTGATTATGTTTATTTTCTTCTTGGTTTTGATATTAATGCATTTGCTATTAGATTGTAATCAATAGGGAATAAAATTCATAAAACTCCATTAAGGTATGGTTATTCGTGACTGAAAGGTCATGATTGCGCCGAAGGTTTATTAATGACTAAAGTAAGATATATTTTAGTGTTAACTGTTGACAATGTTATTGACATATTGATTGATATATTGATCAGTTATCTCGTCCTACAGTGTCTCACCACTGAGCCCAAAGATTCATCGGCCTAAAACGAGTCCTGATGTGTATAAATTAACATAGAGGGACGCGTTAACAGTTCTGGTAGCAGAGGATGGTTTGGCCCTTGGGGGCCCTTGGACGGAGTTTTATTGTTAATTTGTTGTTTTTCTGTGATAATGCAATTTAGAGAGATGATGAGTGGCTAGGTTCGCCATGGCTTTCCTGGGATCTCGGAGCCTGCCTAAATGAGTTGGGAATGTTCTCGGCGCCATAGTACGTGTGGTTAGGGTCTTTTGCGCTTATGAAATCTTACGCATCTTGCATGTGGTTGTGAAAATTTGCGTGTGTCTAGGCCAAAATAAGTGTTGTTTAGAAGGAGTGGGCGTACTCCACAGTATGAGAGTGAGAAGTCGGCGTACTTCATGTAAATGCAGCGCTTATTGCTCAAAATTATCCACGTGGTTGGTTGTTATATACGGATCTATTGAGGTCTAAGACTCCGGAGTATGATAATAAATGTGGTTTATGTTGTAATCTGTGCGGTTTAATAGGTCAATCGGGCGTGGTTGACAAGTCAAGTTTCGAGTTATAATGTATGTGTGAAACCTTCGATGGAGATTTGACAAGTTCTAAAGTGCACTAGAAGGAGTCATTGACAAGTCGAGAGTAGGATTTGCAGGTCGAATTCTGCTTGCGTATGTGGGAACTGAGAAGGAGAGAGTAGCGGCCGAGGCTTCAAGTGAAATCTCTGTAAAGTTCTGAAGCGAATGTGTTACCCTTCCTGTAGTAAACCGGCAGATTTGTATTGTCATTTAAGAGCTTACAATAATTTGCATTAGTTTGTATGAGTTGTAAGGAGTTGTGAGGTGTGGACAAACCACAGGACTTTGTCAGCTGCAGTGTGTATGAGTGTGACGTCAGTGGTGCCGCGCTGAGATAGGTCAGATGCCGAGAGGGGTCGCGCACGGATTGGTTACCGTCCGTGAGAGGCAATAGGTTGAGAAAAGGGTAGGTGAAGAGTGTCCTGGGAATTAAGCCGTTTTCTGATTAAATACGAAAAAAAATAAATAATAATAATAATTCAAATGAATTTTGTTAAGGCATTCAAAAGCGCTTTGAAAGGAGATGTATATATTGTTGCAACCGATGGGGAACCTACACCACCTGAGGGTACTCCAGCTTTTATAGTTATGGAAGAAAAGGGTGTTGCACCTTGTTTATGGATAAAACAATGACGCAAACTAACAGAGAAAGAGGGGTGTCTAGCGTTTCCAGAACATGGGACATTCAATCCAAAGGTGTTAGAAAATTTGAGGTGGATGTTAAGTACGCAGAAACCACCTCCGAGACCGGCACAATACGAGGCTTTGGCGATTTGGGACCTGATGGCTCTTAAACATAGGCAAGAAAGGTTTCACAGAAGATTGACAAGGGCAGAAAAATCCTATGCAGAGGCTAAATGGGACAGTGAGAACAAAATGTGGAGATGAGGAATAGTAGATGGGTTAAAGCTGTTTCCAGCAATAACACAGGGAGAAGAGACACAGGGAAAGAAAGCTTCTTGCAAAACCGACAAAGATTCAGGCAAATTCAAAGTTAACAAAAGGTCCTGGGAAGAAGAGGATGATTCAGATGATGAGGCGTTTATGGATAGATTGTTACATGATCGTCCGCCACCATATGCGGTGAACGACAATGCTCCAAGTACTAGCTTGGATCCTGGGAACCAGACAAAGGAAAAGGGAGTTACTGATACGGCACAGACTAGCGATACAGCCTTGATACAGAATGGTGTCAGTGTACCCACTGCACCAGACTCGCCGATACAGTTGCAGCCTCCACCGCAGATAAAAAGAATTTACCCCGATGTCCCAGTGCTTGAGACTACTACGAATTTGGTGGTGCCGCCAGACCCGATATATACTAAGCCAAGGCTAATACAGATTGAATCAACTCCAAAGCTAGTGTCACAACCGCCACAGCTGATACCTGGGGGACCGACAGTGATAGGTAGCGATATAGCAGCAGGTGTCTGACCTGGTCCCAAGCTTCTTGGAGCTGCAACACCATAGGTCTGTTCTAATGTACCCGGTACAGGTACTAACGGAGGTCCTGCTACAGGATATCTGTGAAAAGCAAAAAGTCTTGACTTTTTGCTTTTCACAGATATCCTGTAGCAGGACCTCCGTTAGTACCTGTACCGGATACATTAGAACAGACCTATGGTGTTGCAGCTCCAAGAAGCTTGGGACCAGGTCAGACACCTGCTGCTATATCGCTACCTATCACTGTCGGTCCCCCAGTGCCGTTATACGCCCAGGAGAAAACAAAGACATGCGAACAGGGAGTTATGACTCATGAAGTGATAAGAGGAGGGCCTATTAGAACTCCACAAATAATGGCCCAGGGAGGACAGGTATGCGAGCAACAGAGACCCTTAATGGACCTTAGTCCTATAGGGGCACCTCTTGAAGTAATGCGACAAGCAGGGTTGGGAGTCTTGACCCCCCAAACTATGAATACAAATACCTCCCACACTCCAATGATACATGCAGGGAACATTTCACTGCAAGGTTTTACAGTACAACAGTTAAATGAGTGGTTAGAGAAAACGTGTACTTCACAAAAGACTATAGTGACCACAATTGAACCTGAAAAGGAAAAACAAGATGAATATTTTAATCTTGTGCGATTAGGAGCAGAAGCTGCTGAGTTGGTGGAAGGAACAATGGGAGTGAATAGGTTAGAATCATACACTGAGGCAGAATTGAGGTACTTATGCCCTAAGATTACCAAAGAGGTAGGCAAAGTACACCAGAGATTAACAAATTTGGCAGACAAATACAATATCGATATTGGAAACACGAAACACCTGAAAAGGAGCTACAGATTAGATTTTGACACTAAAGATTTTGAACACATGAGATCCGCAGGCATGAAGACACACTTGAAAGAGTTGCTTCAAAGTGCACAAATTTGGGGAGCACTAGAGAAATGGGAAGGCCGGTGGGCAAAGAAAAGAGATAAGGGAAAAAGAGATAGCCCAGGGACTAATGAAACAACAGCCACACCGAGTTTAGAGACAGTGAAAATCCTACCTATGAGAGAAACGGCTGGTGGTGTCTTAGTGCATGTGCCTTGGTCTAGGGGAGACATTTTGTCCTTTACGAATGATTATCCTAGGTTAAGAGAAAAGCCGATCGAGTGGTATCAACAGACAGATAGATTTGTGAAGCTTGCAAAGTGTCTTTGGGAAGACTTAAATACTTTGTTTGAAATCATTGTTCCGCCAGATTTGTGGCTCGAGTGTAAGAGAGGGGTAGATTGGCCCACAAAGGAGCCGGCAAGGGATAAGGTGACTGGAGCACCTTCTGAAGAGGTGATGAAATATTATCATAAAGTAATTGAGTTTTTGAAACAAAAGGTGTCGCCGAAAGTGACCGATTGGCAGAAAATCGACCGGACTTCTCAAGAGGTTAAAGAATCAATACATGCGTATTATGAGAGATTGTTGAAAGCATTCAAACATTACAGTGGTACGGAGACAATCGAACCGAAGGACATGAACCATCTTGTGTTTAGGTTCGTCGAAGGGCTGAGACCGGAGGTCAGCCAGATGATTAAAAATCACTTGATTTGCTGGCAAGCTAAACCGATTGATGAAGTGTTACAGTATGCGAAATACTGTAGTGATGAAATTGAGTTGAAACAGAAAAAGTTGAAGGAGAAAGTGATGGTGATGCAAATAAGGGCTGCACAAGCTGGAATACAGGGAAATGGTGTCCAGCAAATGATACAGCAACCACAAATGAATGGTGTGTTTCAGGCACAGCCGAGAGGTAGAGGTCGAGGGTTTGTGAACCGTGGTTCGGACATGAATAATGTTGTTATTCAAAATGACGGTCAGGCATTAAAGAAGATGTCACCATGTCACGCGTGCGGGGGCGTGGGGCACTGGAAGCGGGATTGTCCGAATATGGTGCAGGATGGTACAGTTCAGCAGAGCATTAATGCCGGTACACTACAAAATTCACGAGGTCCAAGAATGAGACACCAAAACCCGAATTTTCAGAATAATTTGGTACAAATGCCAGGGGTACAGCCCATGCAGCAAATGCAAATGCCGCGTTTCCAAACAGCACAACCGATACAACAGCAGATCCCTATGGTGCCTAGACAGCAAATGCAGTTACCCCTAGCTCCGATGGGACAGCAACAGGTGACGCTTCCTCAGCAGGTCACAGGCCAGGTAACAAACCAAAACAACACTGTACAACAATTCCCATTAAGGGGTGAAAGTGACATGAATGGGGATTGGTCAGACGACAGCTCAGACAGTGAAGAGTGCAGGCTTGCAGCATCCTTAGAGGTAGATCAGAGAGGCCCATATGTAGAGGGAAAAGTAATGGGCTATAATGTTTCCTTTTTAGTCGACACAGGAGCTACACGCTCTACAGTTCGCAGTGCAGAGGTACCGAGATTACCTCTTTCAGGACGTAGCATACGAGTGGTCGGGGTGGCTAACCAGTACCTGACTAATCCAATTACTGATCCAGTGGAGGTTGAAATTGGAAACTTCCAAGGCCTGCATAGATTTGTTGTGTGCGACTCAAGCCCAGTGTCCTTACTAGGGAGAGGCTTATTATGTAAGACTAAATGTTCGATTACCTGTTCCAATGATGGAATAGAGGTACAGACAAACAGTGACGATGAAGGAGATGAGGGTCAATTGATAGAAGAAGGAGGAGAGACGAATGAAGATTACCCTCTTATTACTCTATTCCCAGTGTTTACCTTGATCGATCTACCTGCTGATCTACAAGGGTCTGTAACAGAGAAAGTGTGGGATTTGACTGGAAAAGAGGTCGGATTAATCAAGGGAGTAGGGCCAGTCAAGGTGCAGATAAAGCCAAATGCAGTGTTCCCACAAGTACCGCAATACCATATGACTCAGGATGTCCTTATTGAAGTGACACAGATAATTGCAGATTTTCTCAGACAGGGAGTTTTGAAAGAAGTTCTGAGCAGTCCGTGTAACTCTCCTATTATGGGTTTGAGGAAGCCTTGTGGAAAGGTTCGAATTGTGCAGGATTTGAGAAAAATAAACGAAATTGTGATAAAATGCTGCCCTGTGGTACCTAACCCAGCAGTAATAATGTTCCAGGTTCCTTGTGATGCTGAATGGTTTACTGTGGTAGACCTATCACAAGCATTTTTCTCAATACCTCTCCACGAAGATAGCCAATTCTTGTTCAGTTTAAAATTTCTGGATAAGGTGTACAGTTGGTGCAGAATTCCTCAGGGGTTTTCTGAGTCACCATCCATCTTTAATCAGATATTGAAGAAGGATTTGGAACCACTTGTGCTGCCTTTCAATTCGACTCTTGTGCAGTACATTGATGATTTGCTGATTGCATCTAAAACCAGAGACAGCTGTAAATATGAAACCATTGCATTGTTAAATCATTTGGGAAAGAATGGACACAAGGTGTCACCTAAGAAGTTGCAATACTGTCAAAAAGAAGTGAAATATTTAGGGCATCTGATTGAGAAAGGGTCCCGAAGAATATCAAAAGAAAGAACAACAGCTGTTCTACAAATGAATCCCCCAACAACAAAGAGAGATGTCAGGATGTTCTTGGGAATGGTAGGCTACTGTCGCCAGTAGATACCCAACTTCTCGATCATTTCAAAGCCCTTAATAAAATTGACAGGGAAAGAAGTCAAGGATGAACCATACACAATCACTTTGACAAAAAGAGAGCTTGAGTCATTTTTAGAGCTGAAAGAGTGCATGTGCAGGGCTCCAGCACTAGGAATGCCTGATTATGAGAAACATTTTCTGTTGTTCTGTCATGAACGTGATGCTTGTTCTTTGTCTGTTTTAACACAGGTCCACGGAGATGCAAATCGCCCTGTAGCATATTTTTCAGCTACTTTGGACCCTGTCGCAGCAGCCTTACCGGGTTGTTTGCGAGCAGTCGCAGCAGTTGGTCAAAGCCTTTCCCAATGTGAAGGCATAGTCATGGGATACCCTTTGACAGTATTGGTTCCACATTCTGTTGAAATTCTATTGACACGAACTAAGACGCAACACATGACGAATGCACGACTTACCAAATATGAGACGATTATTTTGGGGTCACCAAATGTTACATTAAAGAGATGCAATGTCCTGAACCCGGCAACTCTACTTCCCAATGAGAATACAGAAATCAAAGATGGGGAAGAATTTGAGCATGATTGTCTTGAAGTGAC
This sequence comes from Pleurodeles waltl, assembly GCF_031143425.1. NCBI lineage: Eukaryota > Metazoa > Chordata > Amphibia > Caudata > Salamandridae > Pleurodeles > Pleurodeles waltl. Next base: position 487,873,179 of record NC_090445.1, on the reverse strand, counting down.
TGAGCTTTGTACCAAACCTCGATCAGACATACAGGATACCCAGTTAAAAGAAAACGATTGCATTATGTTCGTTGATGGGTCCTGCCTAAGAGATTCAACAGGAACATTGAGAGCTGGTTATGCAGTATGTACCATATCTGGCATAGTCGAGGCCTCTTGGCTCGAGAAAGTATTTTCTGCACAGGTGGCAGAATTAATGGCTCTTACAAAAGCCTGCCACGCTGCTGTAAATTTGAAAGTGACAATCTATACTGACAGCAGATATGGATTTGGAATTGTGCATGATTTTGGCCAACTCTGGTCTCAGAGGGGTTTCATGACATCCTCTGGTTCACCAGTGAAAAATGGAGAACAAATAAGAGATTTGTTACATGCAATTCAGTTGCCTCTTGAAATTGCCGTGGTGAAGTGCAGTGCTCACACCAGATCACAAGACTTTGTGTCAATGGGGAATGATTATGCAGACCAAGTTGCCAGACTCTGTGCATTAAACTGTATATCATTTAAGGAGCAGTGGGAACTGTTACCACAACCTGAGAATGACACAACCTTAAGCCTAGCATTACGAGTGGTTGATACCTTAGATGAATTAAAGACATTACAAAGCCATGCTAGCAAAGAAGAAAAACGTTCCTGGCAGAAAATGCAGTGTGTACAAAGGGCAGATGATATGTGGGTTTCAGAGGAAGGAAAATTGGTTTTGCCAAATAGTCTTCTGTCACAATTTGCCCGATTATACCATGGGCAGGCGCATTTAGGAAGAGATGCCATGATCAGATCTTTCAAAATTGATTGGTTCAATCCAAAATTCAGACATGCCGCAGAAATTACTTGTCACAGGTGCGTCATCTGTCAACAGATGAACGCTGGAAAAGGAACACTGGTAACTTTGAGCCACATTGGAAGAGCTGGAGGTCCATTTAACAAAATGCAAATGGATTTCATTGAAATGCCTGTTTGTGGAGGATTGAAGTTCGTGTTGGTAATTGTGTGTGTTTTCAGTCATTGGATTGAGGCATATCCCACACGTAGGAATGACAGTCTTACAGTCGCAAAACTACTACTCAGCGAATTAATACCAAGGTTCGGGTTTCCGGTTTCTATAGAATCAGATAGGGGAAGACACTTCGACAATGAGGTGATTAAACTTCTGTGTGCCGCTCTTAACATTGAGCAGAAGTTGCATTGTAGCTATTGCCCTGAAGCATCAGGATTAGTTGAACAGAAGAATGGTACTTTAAAATCAAGAATAGCAAAAATGTGTGCAGCAACAAACATGAAGTGGCCAGATGCGTTACCTCTAGTACTGATGTCTATGAGAAACACGCCAGATAAGAAAACGGGACTGTCCCCCCATGAAATCCTCATGGGCAGAGCAATGAGGTTACCGGCGGTACCTGCAAATGCACTAGTGAATATTTGAATATTACAGGTGATATGGTGTTGGATTACTGCAAAAGTTTGGCTGACGTGATTCGCTCTTTCTCTCACCAGGTGGAAGCTAACACGTTACCACCAATCGGCGAACCAGGACACTCTCTGCAAGCTGGAGATTGGGTGGTTGTCAAGAAGCACATGAGGAAATCGTGTCTTGAGCCGCGCTGGAAGGGGCCATATCAAGTAATACTAACAACCACTACTGCTGTGAAGTGTGCCGGGGTTCCCAACTGGATACATGCCAGCCATACAAAAAGGGTAACGTGTCCTGTTGAAGAGGAACTTGAAGATTCCGGTACAGTAACTTCAGGAGGAGAAGTCTCAGAGTCAGAGATTAGTCAAGAAAGATCTGAGACTACAGGAGAGCGCACTGAGAACAGCCTTGTCACTCAAGCTGACAGTGAGTTCAAGAGAAGTGACGGAGTGCCTATCTCAGTTGAGGCAGCAGGAGAACTAAGACAAGGAGAGGCTCTCCCAGAAGTAGACGAATACAATTCAGAGCCTGAATACAGTGTAGAACCAGAAGACGACAGAGAAGGAGAAGTTGTAAATTCAAATCGAAACGGATCAGAGTCTTCTGAACCGGTTGAAAGTCCGTCAAGAGAAAACACCATATCACGAGAGGAGGGTGCTGTCCAATGTCCTGAAGGAAAACACCGAGACAAGACACACAGGGGTGATAGTTGGCCAGACAAGTCACATCTTAGAATAAGAAAAATAGCAAACGAGACAATAATAGAGGAAAGCGATACTTCACAGGCAGATGATCTGAGTGAAGGAGAACAACAAAGTGAACGAAAATTAAAGAGAAAGAGAATAGCAAACAGAAGATATACAGGTCCTGAATGGGCATATGCTACAACCTCTGAATGGCAACAATAATTTTTTGCATTCTGCTTTGATCGAGAAGTACCAAGCCAATACTACGGTACCTGAACAATATACAACAAGAAAACGGAGATAAAATTTGAAATAGTGAAAGCTGAAAAAAAAAAAAAAAAAAAAAAGGTCTTTAGAAAACTACCGGAAAGAGACATTAAACCTGGATTTGACTTAAAGAAACCTGATTACGACAAGATGCTGACCTGAATTGACGAAAAGGGTCCTGGAGTGAGTGAAGACGCTGTAAAATACGCAGAAAGAGTTTGCTTCTCAGAGTTGATTGTTGATCTGCTATTCTGATTCTATACAAACATGGCTTATAGTAGCAAAGGAAGTAAAGTGTGTGGTTGGTTAGGACTTATGATAGGTGTTGTATGTGCAATAATGATTGTGGGAGTGATTGTAGGAATGCCATGGAGAGAGAGTGAAACTGTTAATGCAACTTCAAAACCTAAGACTACTACTACTGCTAACAAACTATCGCCGTGGGAGAAATTTGAACAAGATTCGAGACATCTTCATGAGGGAACTAATACGAAAGGGGAACTTTCTACTAATGTCTTCTATCGCTTTCTAAATGAGTATGTGGAAACTATGGAGGCGAAAGATTGTTATGTGTGTACTAAAATTCCTTCGTCTGTGCAGGAGGGAGTTACTTATCACAGCCTCCCTCTTACTTATGGAATTAGCTGCAGTTTGCTATTAACAAGATTTTATGATCAAGAGCATGTGCAATACTTTTATTCAAATTTGGATGTTGTATTTTCTTTTGTGCCTGTAATTGATTTCTTAAACAAGTTAGCTAAAGAGCATGATATTAAAATAGTTAGAGGATTCTTTGAACCAACACTTACATTTGGAACTGCTTATGCACATCGCAATAATTTGACTTGCTTATTGTCTCCTGTAGAGAAAAGCTTTTTAGATCACACAGATGATAGACGCAAAGCACTGAAAGAAAGATTAGAAAAAGGCTTAGAAAAATGTACTTATGCAAATGATTATGCTTATACTGCAATTAAAACACAAGGCAAATTAGCTATAGATGCATTACACGTAGGTAGACTTTGTGTATAAAGACCGAAATCTGATCAAGATAATTTGTTTGTGGGAACGAGTGAATGTAGGCATGTGTTTCTGTTTCAGAGTAAATGGACCTTTATGTTAAATGGACAAGACCAAGCGATTCCTGGAATCTATTACATCTGTGGGTTAAATGCATATTACCGTCTTCCTAAGGGATGGTATGGAACATGTTATTTGGGAATAGTATTCCCAAAAATATACCAGATTGATGACTTAAAACAAATACCTAAAATGTCTGAATTACAACATACTAGACAAAAACGAGAATCAGTGGCGGCTGTCATTGGTGACATATTTGGAGCTATAAACCCATCAGTAGGGGTTATCTTAAATTCCATGAAAATCCAAAGGTTGTCTACTATTGTGGATAACATGCTGACAAATTTTACAGGAGCTATACTTCTGATGGATCCTGAACTTGCTGCAGAAAGAGCTATGACTCTTCAAAACCGGCTTGCTTTAGACATTCTTTTAGCAAAGAGTGGAGGTGTGTGCAAAATGCTTAATGAACATCATTGTTGTTCATTTGTACCAGATAACAGTAAGAGAATTAGAAGCATGCTTACTAACCTTACTAGAGATAGTACAGATCTAAAGGATCTAAAAGAACCTGGTGTTTGGGAGAAATTTGGGAAAGGAATTGCCCGAGTGGGAAGCTGGTTTACCAACATTTGGAATGGGGTGCTTGCAAAAATTATGATGGGTCTATTAATTGTTTTAATTTGTTTATTAGGATTATGGGGAATATGTCAAATTAATGATAAAGTGAAAAGAAATTGGACTAAAAGAACCAAAAGAAATGAAGAAAGTGAAAGAGAGAAAATGTTCAATGAAATATGGGAAAGCTCACATAAAGGGCAGGATGTTGAAATGCGTATTATGCGCAAGGTGAAAAATTAAGATCAAAAGATTGTGTGATGACGAGCGTCATCAGAGGAGGGACTGAGAGAGCGTAGTTTAAATATTACATATTATAGATGTGAAATGCTTATGTCTAACAATGCTGTATTAATAAAATATTCATTGAAGCGTATTCATAAACGTGGAGAATTGTTCATATGTATAAACTAATGTCGACTGTAAGAAATAATCGTTTATAGTTTGCCTAACTGAGCACATTAACACGTATAAAACTGCATTCATTGGAACCATATATCCTAAGTTAGCGTGAGTCGAGAACTAGCTGTGTAACTCTCATATTAAAGCATATTTTTCTGTTTCTCCAGTGTGCTGACTTGCAAAAGACCATGACCCAGCAATTGTTCTTTTCTTTATTAAATTCGTAACAACGCTGAGTTTTCCCATCCGCATGCTAGCAGCTTTCATATAAAAGATATGTGCTGCGAAACAATAATGGACACTTCCAAGGACGGTGAAGCGAGAAGAAGAGAACTTTTGACCTGATATGTACAAAGACGATGAAGTAACCCAGGATGTGCCACCTACAAAAGACGTCAATTATGAAGACCAATTAGGAATTAGGAAATTATCATGAAATGACAAATGCATTACTTAATGTATAATTTAATAGGCTACCGATAGTGGGGTGTAATGACTGACCAATAGAATTTTGGGGGAATGTATTACGAAAAAGGTTTAAAAACCCATGACACAAGAGACAAAGAGCATTAGGTAGGGAATGATATCGATTGCATCCAGAAACTCTGTCACTTTATTTGGTGATTTGAGACTTAGACAAAACCATCCTAGCCCATAGATTGCCCCATTACACTTTCCTCCTTATGAGGAGAGTGTCCCTTGCCTCTAACTTAGATAGACTGATGGTGAACTAACTGATGTCCTGAAGACGAAGCCTGATCCTATACGCTGTCCTATTCTGAGGAGGGTAAATATAATCATTAATAATGGAAATGCATTCATTTGCCTTTTCTTTCTAGGTACCAACTGCTGTATGTTTTTGATTAGAGACCTTAGTTAGATGTTTTCCAAATTGGTGTTCAAAATTGTTTTGCATGAAGCCCAACATGCCAATGCTAATTAGAGGTTAGATGAGACATTCATCTCGACTGACAACCTGACGTGATTGACGTAGTGCTATGCTGAACTAATATCTCTAGAAGATTCTATGTACTACGATCTGCTTATAGTCATCTGATTGTCTATGCTTCTGATCTTTGCATTATTGAAAGCGTATTATGATTGTCATCTTGTGATTATGTTTATTTTCTTCTTGGTTTTGATATTAATGCATTTGCTATTAGATTGTAATCAATAGGGAATAAAATTCATAAAACTCCATTAAGGTATGGTTATTTGTGACTGAAAGGTCATGATTGCGCCAAAGGTTTATTAATGACTAAAGTAAGATATATTTTGGTGTTAACTGTTGACAATGTTATTGACATATTGATTGATATATTGATCAGTTATCTCGTCCTACGGTGTCTCACCACTGAGCCCAAAGATTCATCGGCCTAAAACGAGTCCTGATGTGTATAAATTAACATAGACGGACGCGTTAACACTGTCCATCTTTTTGGCCTCTCTGGACTCCGCTGTCTGTGGATCAAGCATATCCCGGGGTGCTGGGATTGTTTAGCTTCAGGTTTTCCCATGGTTAGTGCTGGCATAGGTGTGGTATCTCGTTCACCTGAAACAGCAATCGTTGAGGCAACAGTTTATGCTACATGGCCAATCTCAGCAGCCCAGTGGGCGCCCACCATCCACTAAGGGACTCCATGCCAATCGGCCCTAGCTCTGGGCCTCGAGATTTTCGAGAAGCCTCATCTGCATCGTCACAGCTCGGTACCCATCTACAACCATTCACCCCAGTAAGAGGAGGTTGGGCCTCTGCCAATCTGTTTTACCCTCCAGGGTCCCTCAACTGTAGGTCCTCTATTTCCGGTATTAGGAGAGGTGGATAGTTCCGTAGTGCCCAGCAGTCTATTCCTAAAGTGACAGCATTGTCTAGCTAGCTCCCACTGCCACTGCCACCGGAGGGATCTGTGTATGTACTCAAGAAGCCGGTAGTTACTTCTTCCAGTCTGGGTTTCATAACTCACTAATTTGGCACTACTTTTTGACCTCCCCAGGCCTTACGCGTACATCAGCACAGCAGTGCACCTACGCCTGTCTGCAACAGCAGGTCACCAATCGTCGTCTTCAGAGTACTTGTACCTATATTCGTAATTAGGGCTAATCAATCCAACATATGCTGTGTATAGGCCCCCCTGAGGACATGTGGAGTTGGCCAGATGTGAGTGTGAGCTCACAGCAAGGCCAGGAAACTTCAGTCCGTGCAGGGCCCCAATGTCTGAGGGATGGAATCAAGTGCGGGGGCCTGAGGTTCCTCATGTGCCATTCAGGCCATAAGCACTGATAGTGGGCTTCTTTACTGTCCGAGTTCCTTCACTTTTCCACAAGATTGTGAAGGTGGCCACCATCGTTGTGCTGACAAATGTTTAGGAGTCCTCCTAATCCTCTGTATGCCTCGCTAGGAATGGTTTAATGTCCCAGGCCTCAGTTCAGATCTACTTGTTTGGCCGCATGGTCTGCAGGGTGACTTTCATCCACATATTTCTATGCGGTGTGCTTCATCATTGAGCCCTCACCTGATGAGATGATGTGTCACCAGGTAGACTCAACCCCACCCACTATTTGGGAGTTACGGGCCCTTAATTGGTGCAGGGCTGGACTAGCTCTCCGAAGAATGTATGACACAAGGGCCACCTGCCCGTATTCTCCTATGGGACCTAATATGAACCTCAAAAATAAATAACTCACTGAGTTGTGCCCGGTTACATAAGAGTAATGAGAGTTCACTAACACATATAGTAATGGTGAATAAACAAAGGATTTTTAGGCAACAATAAAGGTGGTATGTCTACAGTACAAACGATTAAATAACAGATGGGACTAGTCAGGTCCTGATGAAAGCTGGCAAACCATTTGCGGCTATGAATACAGCTGATAGATGTTGGCTTATTGACAAAAGGACCATTAACACTCCCTTTTCTTTCTCAGCCTGTGTGGCATTTTACTCTGCCCAGGGAGTCTTATTAGTACAATAAGTTAAAGGGATTTTATTCAGACACCTTACGGCATTTTAACTGTTCCCAGTCCCCCATCTAAAAAGATCAGAGCTGCCCCAAGAGCAGTGTTGTGCCCACCCGTTGACATAGCATCTCTTTGGGTGACATCTCACCAGGTGAGATGTTATGTCATAATAAAGCATGCTACATAGAAGTATGTGGGTAAAAGTTGTTTAAAAAAAAACAGGATCATCCCCCTCTTAATGGGCCTTTACCCTGTTTAGGAGGACCCCTCCCATTTGTTCACATTGGAACGGTACTAGAGAGCACAAATGACAATTGTGGTTCTTTTATTTATATTAGACATTTCAAGTTGAGGGCAATAAAAACCCTTTTAAAACCACCTTTTCTTAGACTTGGGTTAAGAACATTTGTAGAGGCCATTGAAAGATGTTTTAACTGTAAAGATGAATGCCTTCTGGACGCCCAGTGGATTTATAGAAAGTTGTCCAGTTTAAATTCTTGTCAGCCTTAACACCATTTGATCATGATGCTGGCTGCTTTGGCATTTTTCATTTTGGTTTGGCACCTCAACACTTTTCCTTTATCTATTGTTATCAGGACCACTGAAATTATCCAATTGTGCAGCTGTGGCGATTTCCGCATGCCCAGACAGTGTTACCACGTTTAACATGCATTTACAATGCAATAGGTCTCGCATTTGCTTGCGTTAGAGCTATTGTCATTGAAAATTCATAACTAGACTTTTCTTGCCATATAAATTGGTCAACCCTGTATCATAATTCAGTCTTTTCCTGCCACATAATTCCAGTGATCCTGCATATAACTAAATCACTTCAATTTATCTTCTTCCTCTATCTGCAGCCTAAAATGAATATGTTGGCATTTAGCATCCAAATTTAAATCTGCCACAGTAATCCAAATTGATTACCACTTTCACCACTCCACCATGAGAGTTTCTGGCTGGCTAACACAATAAAAATTGTTCTAGCTAACAAAATAAGAATTTTCAATTCTATTAAGGACAGGAATGCAAGGATTATGCTTCCCTTTCTTTACTGCACATAACACAGCAGCCAATCAGATACAATAAAGAAAAAACTGCAATAAGACTACAAATCCCATGAACCCCAGTTCGTGAATCACATGGGCCAATCCCCAACCGTCTAGCCCTTCAATAGTCACTGCCACCATCTTAACCTCCTCTTTCTTTGCAAAGGCTGAAGTAAAAAGTCAATCTCCATAAATCCGTCGGATCTAACAAGTCTAAATGGTGACAAACAGGACCTGGAACTCTGCCAATTTTCCTGGTCAAGAACGAAGACCTTCAGAAGAGGACGTTGTAAACTGCTAAACCACGTGGAACCAAAACTCCAATTCATGCTTGTTTCTGGTCATTATCTAGGAGAGGAACCATAGCAATAAAATCTGTATCCATAGCATGCATAAAGAATAACAATAGGGGTGGGAATGAATCTTTTATACATTAGAATTATTGAAAACTATGTACTTATACCTTACATAGTCATTCCATCATTCAGGGCGGGATAATCCTCGCCTCCGTGTCCTTAATAGAAATGAAAATTCTTATCGCGTTTTCTAGAAAAAAATGTATCCTATGTCAGGATCGGAGGCTTCGATTATGCTTGTTCAAAGCTTGCCACCACAACCGACTCTACACCCACAATCGGTTTGTAATAAAAAGATGTGAATGTGGATTCCCAGGACCAGTCGCTGCCTTCATGATATCCTCCAAATGAGATCCCAATGCAAAGGGTTTTGACGCCATAGCGCCTCGCGCCGAATGAGCACCAAACATCAAAATGTCAATTCCTCCCTCAGATAACAACCATCGCATCCATCTAGCCAGAGTGGCTGATGACACCGGTCCAAAAGGTTTCCGGAGCGCAATGAGCAATTGTCCCTCAGGCCCAACCCGAAATTCACTGGTAGCTGCCTCGTATGTTTCGATACGTTACCCCTGACATCTATAGCTTGTACATCTGAGACCCTTTTGCAAGAAATCAGGCACAGTAGCATAGTCAGTTTAGCTGATAATTGCTTACGGATAAATATTTATTATGAGGCCAAGAGATCACAGTCTAAGCACAATGTTCACATCCCACAAGGTCGAATATCTGGCTTGGGGAGGATTAGAAAACCTAATGCCTCTCATTAACTTGCACACCAAGGGATCCTCGCCAACAGGTTTTCCATTAACCTGGAAATGACCTGCTGAAACAGCTGATCTGTAGTTGTTTACCGACATGTAAGCTAAACCGGAATCCGCCAATGATGATAGAAAATTGATTATCAGACAGACATCTGCTAGAGAGGGATCTGCATTCCATTTGTTACACCAAGATACCCGTCTCCACCACGCAGAGACATATTGTTTGTGAATATAAGGTGCCCAGGCCTGCTCAATATAGTTCGAAGTCTGTGCCAAAATGCCTTGCAAAATCCATCTTTTCCAGAAACCCTCCAAGCTACTAACCTCAATTGGTCTGATGTGATCAAGGGATGTTGAAGGCTCGCTGGATCCAAAAGGAGATTGTGCCTCGACGGGATTAGGAGAGGAACCTCGCATGTCATGTCTAACACCATTTGGAACCAAGGCTGAGCTCATCCATAGCGGTGTGACCCTAACAATCTCGGCCTTCTGGCGTCTCGTCTGAGCCAATACCCTAGGAATCATGCTGAATGGGGAAACGCATAGCCCAGGAGAGGTGACCAGTCCTGCAGGAATGCATCAGTTTCCAGAGCCTCTGGATCCGGACGCCAGCTGAAAATAATTGGAAGGTGATGATTGAGTCACAATGCTAAGAGGTCTAGTGAACATGGGCCCCATCTGCGATTGAGAAGGAGGAAAACCCTTGGGTGTAACCTCCAATCACTGAAATCCCAAAGGTGGCGGGAATGCCAATCTGCTACCTAATTTTTTTCACCCGGCAGATACTCCGCTATGAGAGAGACCTGGTGCTGCAGACAAAAATGACAAAAATCCTTGGCAATCTCCGCCAACATCTGGGACCTCGTACCTCCCAGCCTGTTGACATACCTGACTGCTGAGATGTTGTACATCCACAGTAAAATGCAGCATTCCGTCTTGGGCGGGGATAGACTCTTGACCGCAAAGGAGCCCGTTAGAAGCTCCAGGCAGTTAATGTGGAGCTGAAGTTCCTGCCCCGACCAGCGGCCACCTGTGGAGAGGGACCCACATCTGGCTCCCCATCCCCACCTGCTGGCATTCGACTCCAAGATAATGTCAGGGGCATTGCCAAAAATCGCCCTGCTATTCCAGGTTTCCATGTGGGCTAACCACCAATTCATCTCCAGCCTGGCTGCTGACAAAAGGTGAATCTGCCTGAGAGCGGAAATTTCCCCTGAGATAAGGTCTCGATCTTGATTGGAAAAATATAGCTCCTGAGGAGGATCTGTCTGTATCGGGGAGTTGTAGAACTCCGTCTTGTACCCCATGACAGACTCGAGAACCCAAGGATTCTGAGTCAGCGACCTCCAGTTGTGAATAAACATTCTGATCCTGCCCCCTTTGATAAAGGAATGGGACTCACCAGAATATCCTGGTTCAGGGTTGTTCCTTTGTTGGCCCCTGCCGTAACCTCTGTCAAAGCGTTGGTGACCCCCATGATTCCTGGTGGGGTAGAAGGCTTGATCAGATTGCTGGTCCTGCCAACCTCGCCGGAGGTGATTAAAGTTTTCTCTTTGGGGGGCCCTGGTACACACCACTGGTGAACAGGCTCTCTATCACCCAGCCCTGCCAAAAAGGTCCTTTACAAATGGCCCACCAAATAGGAGACCATGCACCACCGGACCTGCCTCTGAGGAAGCTAGATCGTTGAGCTTAGGGTCTATCCACATTAGGATAGAGCGTGTTCCTTATGTTAAAAATCGCAACATTGGCGTTGCCCAGCTGGCAGACGGCACACTGAGCCCATCCAATGAGGAAATTCGGGTCCAATGTCACCCCGGCTTCCATAGCCTGGACCCCCATCTCCAGGATCTTAGTTAAGGGGCCCAAAATATCCAGCAGTCTATCTTGACAGGACCTCCAGACCCTGTCCAGCACTTTTTTGGGGTCCTTGGCCCATTTCTTCATAAAAGTCACCATAGTGGGATCCACCTCTGGTGTATCGGAAACTTTGCTCTCCAGGTCTCGTCTAGGACACTCCAACCTGGGCCTCAACCTGATGTCCTTGTCAAAACCCTGTCGGAGGTGTGATTGAGCATAGCTAGCCACCTCAGGGAGGGGTGTCCAGTTGGTGGAACGTGGGTGAACTATCTCCATAGGATCGATAGTTAGCACCTTGAAAGGTGCCTGACGGTCTGATCCATAGTCCGGGCACTTCCTCTTGCTGGGGCCAGGTTTTTCCTCCTGGTCACTATCTGAGGACTCCTGAGAGGCATCAGAATCTGCCCATTTGGAGTTATCCGAGGGGGGCTCTTGGGCGCGAGGGTTACTGTAGCCATGTTCATCCAGAACGGTAGCTGACAACCACTCGAAGGCCTCAGAGTGTGCCCACTTCTTAGCCTTGGCTTTCCCTTTGGAAGGCTTAGTCTGTTGTGGAGGTGCCTCTGCAGCGGCTGCTATAGAAGGCAACCAGCCCTGCTGGCGCGCAAAACCCTTAAGGTGTGACATCAGGCGGCCGAGGGCTTTGGCCGAAGCCTTATTCACAGAGAGCTGGACATTGGAATACAATGCCTCCACCAGACTCTCTTCAAATGAAGAGCGTATCTCTTGCCTAAACTCCTCCTCATAGGTGTCATAATTAGCCAAAGCACGGACTAGAGAGGGCAACCCCTTAGCAAGGGCAAACAGTCCGTGAACTGTATGGTAGCGGAGTGCAACCCCAGCAGGCGCAAACAATATAAAGCGTGGAGGGAGGCGCCTGCTAGCACTCTAGCATAGCCTATGTACGATTTATACGACCCTGGACACTCTCTGATGCCTGAGGGCGTAGGGAGCAGGTAGAACTATCTAAATAGACTTCTTGCCTGTAAGTCTTTTCCACCAAAAGGTAAAGCGCGTGAACTGACTTTTCCAGTCTCACAGTAGCATTCAAATGACGCACGCGTGTATCAGCGCATGCGCGCAAATGCCACAGTCCTATAGGAATAGACTGGGGATTAGTGGCCGACCCAAGATGGCCGCCGCTCCCCCTCCCGCTCAACCAGGAATGAGGCGTGCGACGAGCGTCGCTGCCTTGGAGGCCGAAGCGCTCCCCTAAAATGGAAAAAACACCCGAGAGATGCTCGAAGAATTGCCCCCCGAAGGTGTGCTTGCACTGATACACAAGCTCTGCTGACAGCCAGAAAAGCCGGCAACGTCAGCCACACAATCGTCGTAACAACTACACACTTTACTAGACGCGCTCACAGAAGAATAGAATCAACATATCACAAGGAAGGAAAAGAGTGACTTAACTGGCTGCCGAACAGCAAAGAAAGAGGAGGTTAAGATGGTGGCAGTGACTATTGAAGGGTAGACGGTGGGGGATTGGCCCATGTGATTCATGAACTGGGTTCATGGGATTTGTGGTGTTATTGCAGTTTTTTCTTTATTGTATCTGATTGGCTGCTGTGTTATGTGTAGTAAAGAAAGGAAAGCATAATCGGAGCCTGCGGTCCTTACATCGAATTCCTAAAAATAGACACTAGATGGCCACAGAGGAGTAACAAGAAAAATAAACTAGAAGGGTCATCTAAACATATCAAGAGTGTTCAAACAGTGACAGTGTAATAAGGATGTTAAGTTGGCCTGAATCATGTCATAATTACAATTAGGAGAGATTAATAAAACATATACAATTAGAATATAAACCCAATAATAACCATATTCAGAAATAAACGTTTGTTATTAGACTGTAATTCTCAGAACAGCCTGTACTGTAGAGAACACCACAATGAAAATAGCATTTGTAACAAACTTGGTCATGTAACCATATTGTTAGCCCCTAGAGGATATAATCACATGAAAAGAAAATAACCAAAAGTAATGTAGCATAACCATATATTTATCCCCTAAAGGGCACAGTGCATTACACATTTTCAGGGCTAGCGGGCCTATTGCAATGATATTACAAACAAGACCCTTAAAACACAGAGGGGTTCTTATTTCAGGGTCTCCACTAACCTAGTGTGGGGACCCAGAGATGATCTAGACAGAAAGAGCACGTTGTGGTGAACAAAGGTGGTCCCATTTTCTTAGGACCACTACGGGCTGAGTTATGAGCAAAAATATTTTATAAAAGAATACCCTGCAAAGCATTATGGGATGACCGAGTGCAGCTAATATTCCAGTATGTTGATTGTAATGCTCAGAACAGCCTTTAGAGGACACCACAATAAAAATAGCACTTGTAAGAAACATGGGGGGTCATTACAACATTGGCGGTAAAAGCCGCTTACCGCCGTGCAGAAGACCGTCAACACACCGCCGCAGCATTCCGCCACAGCTATTACGACCCACATCCCGAAATCCGACAAAATTCAGACACCCACACAAGTCCGCCACACCAAAGGTCAGTGATAAACTGGCGATAACAAAACCAACACTGTCACGCCAACAGAAATACGCCCATGCTATCACGACCCACGAATCCACGCGTCGGTCTTTCAACCGCAGTATTCCATTGGTGGTACACACCGCCGCGCTCAAAATACACACACTCTTACAAAACACACCCACATTGGACAATTCAAAATACACACACCTGATACACATACACACACCACTCCCACACACCCAATACAATATAAAACACACACCCACAAACCCCTACGACAAACAATTCAGAAAGAAGGCGAGAGAGAGACACCACCATCCACAAACTAGCAGCCATAGGCACACAACACCATCACCCACACTACTTCCACGCACAAAACACCCCACACCACTACATATCACCACACTTATCACCACATACACCACCCCACACATCACCTACACCACCCCATGGCACGGCAAAGACATCCCAGGTTCTCTGAGGAGGAGCTCAGGGTCATGGTGAAGGAAATCGTACGGGTAGAGCCACAGCTATTTGGATCACAGGTGCAGCACACCTCCATAGCTAGGAAGATGGAGCTATGGCGAAGAATTGTCGACAGGGTCAACGCAGTGGGACAGCACCCAAGAAATCGGGACGACATCAGGAAGAGGTGGAACGACCTACGGGGGAAGGTGCGTTCCGTGGTCTCAAGACACAACATCGCGGTACAGCGGACTGGCAGCGGACCCCCACCTCCTCCCCCACAACTAACAACATGGGAGAAGCAGGTCTTGACTATTCTGCATCCTGAGGGCCTCGCAGGAGTCGGTGGAGGAATGAACTCTGGTAAGTCAAATCTTAACTATCATATCCCCCACCCTACCTGCATGCTATCACAGACCCCCACCCTCGCCCCCTCCCCTATTACTCCAACTCCTCACAAATGTACTAATAACACAAACCACCCATCCCAACACCAAGCCCTGCATGACACAACAAAGCATGGACACCCATCACTAAAGCATGCCCACTGCACATACCCATAACACCCCCCTCAACCATCATCACACAAGCCCCCACACAGGAATGTTAGCACTGGGGTACACGCTCACCCACCCATTGCCCACCATGACACACACAGATGCAATAATCATGCTTTTATACCTCTGCAGGACCACTACTCAACGTCACCAGACAGGAGGGTCCAGACATCTCCACCCCACCCACAGAAGAGGCCCACAGTGATGACAGCAGCTCTGTCCAACTGGATCCAGATGACCAGCCCGAACCATCATGGGCCTCAGGACAGTCGGTTCCCCACACCCAGTCACAGGCCACCACAGACCTTCCACCCTCTGGTAACACCAGCACAGCACCCACCCAGCGGGCCCATACCTCCGTTCCCAGGACACGTCAATCAGCTGTGTGTCCACCACTACAGGGAACCCAGGAAAACCCACCACCCCAACAACAACAGGGACCTGGGGGCAGTGGTAGTGGGCACACAGTCCAGGGGACGGAGGCACAGGAACACAGGGGAACAGGGAGGGCTGCTGTGCGACATGGGGCGGACAGGCCTAGGGAACCCACTCTCCACGAGGCCCTCTCCTCCATCATGGGAGCCTACCACCATTCCCAGGAGACAATGGCAACGGTACTGGCCAAGTTTCAGGAGACCCAGCAGCTGCAGGAGGAACAGTATTTGGGGTTCAGGGAGGAACTCAGAACCATCAGCTCCGCCCTGGGCACCATCGTTGGGGTGCTGAAGGAGATACTTAACACCAGGAGGGACACTGTGGCACTGCAAGGGGCCCCTGACACTAGCATGGACGATGAACTGCCCACCACCTCCGCTGGCGCTAGTGGACAGGACGCCCTGCCACAGGACCACCACACCAGCACCCCACCCCCTGCAGACAGAGAACCACCCCGTAAACGGTCCCTGAGATCCAGGAACAAGACAGAGCACGATGCCAAGACCCCCGCCAAGAAATGAGACCACCCTGATTGTCATCCTACTGTCCCACTTTGTAACCCTGTCCATCTTGGAACTGCCCCAGCTCCACTTCCTATGCCCATATGGGCAATGCACCTGTGAGACTAATAGACTGGACTCTGCCATGGACATTCCTCCACCATCACCCCTCACCATTTTACAACCCCCCTCCAATATTGAGCACTTCAATAAACACCCTTGAACCACAAAACAATCTGGAGTCAGTCTGTGATTTCGAAAATGTGTATTAGCAATGACAGTGACAAAATGCGTTTTCAAATCATTTGTCAACATACCTATGTCACACATCTCAAGTCCATGAGGAATCTAAGCAGATGACACACGTTGTAAACCACACCTGTGAAACCGTAAGGGAAATGTACAACTCAGTTACCATATACTGGGTGAAATCGACAGACAGGATAGAGGTAGAAGTGTGAAAGTACTTGTAGTAGGCAGGAATGTGTTCTCACCTGTGTGTCACTGGAAATATTGCTGGATAACTGAGTCCCTGTTGTCAATGTCTTCTTCCTCTGCTTCCTCCTCATCACTGTCCACAGGCTCCACAGCTGCTACAACACCGTCATCTGGACCATCCTCCTGCAGAAAAGGCACCTGTCGTCGCAAAGCCAAGTTGTGAAGCATACAGCAGGCCACGATGATCTGGCACACCTTCCTTGGTGAGTAGAATAGGGAACCACCTGTCATATGGAGGCACCTGTACCTGGCCTTCAGGAGGCCGAAGGTGCGTTCAATCACCCTCCTAGTCCGCCCATGGGCCTCATTGTAGCGTTCTTCTGCCCTGGTCCTGGGATTCCTCACTGGGATCAGTAGCCATAACAGGTTGGGGTAACCAGAGTCCCCTAATAGCCACACCTGGTGCCTCTGGAGTTGACCCATCACATAAGGGATGCTGCTATTCCGCAGGATGTAGGCGTCATGCAGAGAGCCAGGGAACATAGCATTTACCTGGGAGATGTACTGGTCTGCCAAACATACCATCTGTACATTCGTCGAATGATAACTCTTCCGGTTCCTGTACACCTGTTCACTCCTGTGGGGGGGACCAGAGCTACATGGGTCCCATCAATGGCACCTATGAAGTTGGGGATATGTCCAAGGGCATAGAAGTCACCTTTAACTGTAGGCAAATCCTCCCCCTTAGGGAAAACGATGTAGCTCCGCATGTGTTACAGCAGGGCAGACAACACTCTGGACAACATGTTGGAAAACATAGGCTGGGACATCCCTGATGCCATGGCCACTGTTGTTTGAAATGACCCACTTGCAAGGAAATGGAGCACTGATAGCACCTGCACTTGAGGGGGGATCCCTGTGGGATGGCGGATTGCTGACATCAGGTCTGGCTCCAACTGGGCACACAGTTCCTGGATTGTGGCACGGTCAAACCTGTAGGTGATGATCAAATGTCTTTCCTCCATTGTCGACAGGTCCACCAGCGTTCGGTACACCGGAGGATTCCGCCATCTCCTCACATGTCCCAGCAGACGGTGCCTAGGAATGACAACAGGGACCACAGAGTCAAACAACTCAGAGGTATGTACCCACAGTCTACACAGAACACCATTTATACACAAAGGGCCTGATTACAACTTTGGAGGAGGTGTTAATCCGTCCCAAAAGTGACGGTAAAGTGACGGATATACCACCAGCCGTATTACGAGTCCATTATATCCTATGGAACTCGTAATACGGCTGGTGGTATATCCGTCACATTTGGGACAGATTAACACCTCCTCCAAAGTTGTAATCAGGCCCAAAATCTGGCCTGTATTTGTGTTGCGCGACAAGGCCTAGGTCTGTGGGACGCAGTTGCTAATGAGGCCATGTGGGCCCCTGAAATGGCGGCTGCCTGACCTGTAAAGTGGGACAATGGGATGTGAGGTAACTGCGCTGGCGTTGCACACCATCGCGGTAGGCGGTCGAAGACCTCAGTGCAATGCTGCATTGGTTAACATCGGACCCTATGGGTCCCAGGAGCCAATGACGATGTACGCCGGTGGTGATGGTACGCACCGCCGCGGACGTGACTGCCGCGGACGTGACCGCCATTTTCTATCTGTTCAATCACTCGATACCTGATCTTCGACAGGAGAGGACCTACACTGCAAGTGCTGCTGTGACCTCGGTCTGGAAGAGACAATGGCTCATTCGTCTGGGGAAAGGGCCCCTGCCTTCACTGCAGAGGAGTTGGAGAAGCTCGTGGATGGGGTCCTCCCCCAGTACACGCTACTCTACGGTCCTCCAGACCAACAGGTAAGTACACAGGGAGCACGTTGTATGGGCTATGCCTGTGTGGAGAGGGCTGGTTGTAAGAATGAAGGGGGCACAGTTTTGCCTGCATGAAGGACTGTGAATGCATGTGCCACATGGTAAGGGTAGGGATGTGGGCCACTCACTTCGAAGGTGCAGTTGGTAATGACTTCTCTTCTTCCCCTGTACATGTCATGTAGGTCAGCGCCCACCAGAAGAAGGATATTTGGCGTGCCATCGCCAAGGACGTCCGGGCCCTGGGGGTCCACCACAGACGGAGCACCCACTGCCAGAAAAGATGGGAGGACATTCGCCGCTGGAGCAAGAAGACGGCGGAGGCTCAGCTGGGGATGGCCTCCCAACGTGGGAGGGGTGCCCGTCGAACCATTACCCCCCTGATGCTCCGGATCCTGGCGGTGGCCTACCCTGAGTTGGATGGGCGCTTGAGGGCATCACAGCGAGACACAAGGGGGTGAGTACAACATCATTCAGCGGACTTTGCACGCAGTGAAGGTGTCTGGGTGGGGGAGGAGGGCTGTGGGTTTCCCTAGGCCAGTGCGAGTTCCGTAGGCTAGGCCCCTCCGTAATGCAGGCCATGTGGCACCCCACCCCACCTCTGTAGAGTGCCAAGTACAGGTATACATGCCCCTGTGTCATCTATGTGTGCAGATGTCGACCATAGCCATGTAGGACATATCCCAGGAATTGCATCTGTAGAGCCCAACAGCGCGACGTAGTGCATGGGGCTGCTGTGTCTGTATTGTCCGCCAACGGTAGCGGTAAGCCATGCACTCAACCTGTCTTTCTTCTGTCGTCCCCCCCTTTTAGTGGTCTCCCTGTTCTTGTGTGCATCAGCATCATCAGGCGGAGGTACAGTGGCACCGGAGCACGAGGGAGCTGCATTCCACATGGCCATGGAGGGCCAAACCACGGACTCGGAATACACCAGTGGGACGGAGGGCGAGGGGAGCTTCACGGCGGGGACAGGATCAACAACCAGCGACACGGACTCGTCCTCCGATGGGAGCTCCCTTGTGGTGGCGGCAAAATCTGTGCCCCCCACTTCTACAGGTACAGCCGCCACCCCCCTACCAGCACTGCCCTCCCAGCAGCCCCTCAGCCTTCGCCCCGTGCCCGCTCACCCAGGAGGGTGGGCATCACCTTCGCCCCAGGCACCTCAGCCCCTGCCCCTGTCACCTCTGCTGCCCTCAGTGAGGAGGCCATTGACCTCCTCAGGTCCCTCACTGTTGGGCAGTCTACCATTTTGAATGCCATCCAGGGTGTAGAAAGGGAATTGCAACACACAAATGCATTCCTGGAGGGCATTCATTCTGGTCAGGCTGCCCTTCATCGAACCCTGCAAACTCTGGCCTCAGCACTGATGGCAGCCATTGTCCCTGTCTCTAGCCTCCCCCCTCCAACTTCCTCCACCCAGACCCAATCCCCTGTACCCCAGCCTATCCCAAGCACACCATCAGACCAGCCTGCACACACCTCACCACACAAGGGAAGCTCAGGCAAACATAAGCACCACATATCCCACAGGCACTCACGCAAGCATCACACACATACAGACACACCAACATCCACTGCCTCCACTGTGTCCCCCTCCTCGTCATCTCCCTCCTCCCTCCCAGTCTCGTCTACACTCTCACCTGCATGCACTACCTCTACAGCCACTACGTCCCGCACCAGCACACCCACCAGCACACCCCGCTCATGTGCAGTCACCACCCCACTCCCATTTACACGTCCCCTGTGTCCTCTCCCAGTGTGTGTGTGATGCCCCCTCCGAAGATACACAAACGCAGGCACACACCCACCCAACAGCCATCCACCTCACGACAGCCTCCAGCGCATGCACCTTCAGTCAAAGTCACCAAACGTACACCTCCTACAACCACTACCTCTTCCTCCACTCCCAAACCCCCTCCAGCTACCCGTCCCAGTGTTCCTAAGAAACTTTTCCTGGCCAACCTTGACCTCTTTCCCTCCTCCCCCCTTCAACTCATAGGTCCCGTAATAGCACCTCAGCCAAAAAATCGCCGGGACCAGTGGTGCCTGTTACAGGTATGTTGAGTGCACTGGCCACCAGGGCAGCCAGTGTGGCACGGAGCCACAGCACAGCCATTCCCCCCCTGTGAAGCACCAGAAGTTGGACAGTGCCTGGCGGGAGAGGGGGAAGACTCCAGCCAGCAAAGCCGCTGAAAGTGTCCTGGGGGTAGTGTCGACTCATCTGTGACTCCTCCCAAGGTGGGGAAGGGGCAGAAGAAATCTCCAAAGTCTGGGAGCGGCAGCACGGCGGAGAAGACCGCCATCATCCCCGCTGCCCAGGAGGCCACCGCCAGCCCAATCGTCACTGGCCAGGAGGCCACCGCCGGAGTCACTGCCCAGGAGGCCAGCCCAATCGTCACTGGCCAGGAGGCCACTGCCGGAGTCACTGCCCAGGAGGCCAGCCCAATCGTCACTGGCCAGGAGGCCTCCGCCGGAGTCACTGCCCAGGAGGCCAGCACAATTGTCACTGGCCAGGAGGGCAGTGACGCAACTGGGACCGTCACGGGGTGAGTGCTGTACTCTGGGCGCCAGTCCCCCTCCAGAACCAATGGAGACATGCATCCACTCCGTCTGTCCTGCACAGGATGAAGCACTCTGGGCACAAGTCCCCCTCCAGAACCAGTGGAGACATGCATCCACTCCGTCTGTCCTGCACAGGATGAAGCACTCTGGGCACCAGTCCCCCTCCAGAACCAGTGGAGACTGTTATCCACTTGAGAGACTGTGGCTTTGCACTCCCCAGGATGGTACAGTGGGCAAACCACCCACTGTAGAGACTTGAGAGACTGTGGCTTTGCACTCCCCAGGATGGTACAGTGGCAAACCACCCACTGTAGAGACTTGAGAGACTGTGGCTTTGCACTCCCCAGGATGGTACAGTGGGCAACCCACCCACTGTAGAGACTTGAGAGACTGTGGCTTTGCACTCCCCAGGATGGTACAGTGGGCAACCCACCCACTGTAGAGACTTGAGAGACTGTGGCTTTGCACTCCCCAGGATGGTACAGTGGGCAAACCACCCACTGTAGAGACTTGAGAGACTGTGGCTTTGCACTCCCCAGGATACATCAATGGGCATGGAGCCCCCTCGTGGATCTAGTGTGGTGCACTCATCCGGCTGAGGTGCCCCCCCATCGCTTCCCCCTGAGGTGCCTGTTGTATTTCTATCTGATGCCCCTCCAGTGTTCTCTCCGTTTTGATCAGGTATCTAGTGTGGGCCTGGCCCATGCATTTTGGGCCCAGTGGTCCACGGACAATGAATGGTGCATTACCTGCACTACTAATCGTGGTGTATATTTTGTTTAATGTGTATATATATATGTATATATTTGGTTACTGTATTTTGATATATTACAATGGTTCAACTCATTCCCTTTTGTCTTTGCATTCTTCCGGGGAGGTTGGGGGTTGTTACCATAATGTTTGGTTATG
Source organism: Pleurodeles waltl (assembly GCF_031143425.1). Classification (NCBI taxonomy): domain Eukaryota; kingdom Metazoa; phylum Chordata; class Amphibia; order Caudata; family Salamandridae; genus Pleurodeles; species Pleurodeles waltl. The sequence continues at coordinate 487,851,496 of NC_090445.1, read as the reverse complement.
CATTGGTGTGTGTGTTGTAGTGGGTGAGAGTCGGGGTGGGGGTTGTGATGTTGGTTGTGTGTGTCCCTGTGCTTTTCCCATCCCCTCCCTTATGTCGTAGGTGCAGTACTCATCGTGGTCTTCGCCGCCGGCGTTGTTGATCCTCGTATAGGAGCAGGAAGACTATCGCAGGGAGAATATGGAGTTCCGGCTACATGGTGTCGTCGTTCCTCGTGGGGTGTGTAGAGGTGAGCATTTCCCCTTTGAAATGGCTGTTTCCGCCGTGTTTTTATCTGCGGTGAATCCGCCCCGGAAAAGGTGGTGGATTCGCCTGTTGTGATACTGTGGGTGGTACATTGTCCTCCGCCTGTCTGTTGACGGTGACCGCCGCGCTGTTTGTCTGTACCGCCGTGGCGGTCGGAGTGTTAAAGTGGCTGTCTTTGTTGGCGGTTTCCGCCACGGTCATAATTCCAAATATTTTACCGCCGGCCTGTTGGCGGTTTTACCGCCGCTTTAACACCGACCGCCAGGGTTGTAATGTCCACCATGGTCATGTAACCATATAGTTAGCCCCTAGAAAGCATAACTATACTGTATGAGAACAGAATGTAATGCAGTACAACCATATATTTAGCCCCTACAGGGCATAATGCATTACACAAGTCAGACCTAACAATCCTATTACAATACTAAGGCCCTTAGAACACAGACTACTCCCAGCTGTAAAGCAAATGTTCCAGCCATAAGAGAGCTTAAAAAGATACTGAATGGTGGGAAGGGTTTTTATTTTAGTGTCCGCTCTAACTTAGTGTGGGGATCTAGAAATGACCTACATAGAAAGAGTGCGTCCTGCTGAAGATTTTATAGGCAAAAATGTTGTGAAAAAGAATGCTTACAAAGCATTATGGGTTGAGTTTTCTTGAGTGCAGTGGATATTGTAGTATCCGCTCTCCCGCTCTGCTGGGAGAGCCACCTTCAGGGTTTCTGCATTTTTTAGTAAAGCAATTATCAATTACAAGTGTTTTTGGGAAAGCTATGGGGCACGAAGGGGAGAAATCACTCTGATTAGGTAATAGTGTGAAGAATGTGACCAGCACCCTACTACCACTCATGGAGTTTGCGCTGTTGGCGCTTTAAGCACTGTGAGGGCCATAGCCACCATGGAGCATGAAGTGGAGAGACAAAAGAAAAAAATAGTTTGCCCAAGCTGAAGTATAATGGCAATCATGCAATTATCCATGTAACAGTGTCAGGCAGGAGGGTGGTAACAAAACCACCCCAAGGCGGGACAAACGTAAAGCATTTACCAATGACATCACAGGATTTTCAAAAGGAAAGTCCACGGATGAGTGAAAGTGATGGGCATGGGATAGGCATGGTTAAAAGCCTACAGATAGATAACAACAGGTTGGAAAGTGCTTGCACGCTCAACCTAAAAATGATGAAATAATGAAGTAATGCTATTACAAAATGTGGCATCTTATGCGACATCATTTGCCTTTTCTTGACGCATAATTTACTAAACCCTTATAATTTGGCCCACTCCGGCTGCATACTTCCAATGGCCCTAATTATTATATATCATCACTTCATTATAAATATGATGATTCCCTGTATGTATTTTACTCATAAAGTGCTGGAAATATTAAGAGATCATTGTTTAATAAGTGAAAAGGAGAGTAATGTATTAAAACTCAGAGAAGTGATAAATCTTGAATTTAGCTTCTTTGATTGAGGCCTGAAAGCTAAGTTTCTCTTTTAATTTTATGATGAATTATCTGTCCCTCGTTTATCGTGTGCATTTTATCGTTTCGTAATCGGTTTAACTAACTACACAAAAAATAATGTTGGTTGAGGACAATAAACGAATTTGCCCAGAAGCAAATGATTTTTCTAGTAAAGGGTCAAAGCAGAGGTTAGAGTCAAGGTCTCTTACTTTCAAGGTCAACGGGTAGGCAAATGGGGGAACATCTCCTACTTGGAGGTGTCATTGGCTATTTATCATTTTCAAGTTAGTCAAACCAAATTAGAAATTACCTCAAGGAGAAGCCTTCCATGGCTACTTGATGGCTTGCATGGCTACTTGAGGGAAAATTGAAATTCTGTAGGACTAATCAAAAATACAATGGACCGTTGAATGTGTGAAAACTGGTGTCTAACACATTGAGATTACCCATTCACTATTACCCCAAAAGGATGGATTCTTATTTTAAGAGAAGTACGTGTGAGTATTCCTCTGAAGAATATTGCATACCTTGTGTGCAGCTAGAAGTTGGGGCATTTAAAGAGCATGGTTTTTGTATTCCCGTTTTCAGTACTGCATGTTGAATTCACTTTAAAAATAGTTACACATATATTTCTAAACACAGGCAAAATCTCGGACGGAGAACAAACTTTTACTGTAAAGTAACAGGATTTCTGTACTCTGCAACTGGAACAAGCACTGGCAAACCAATAGGTCTTGCCTATTCAAGAGCTATTGGTTTTGGCAATGTGTTTTGCCATTTTGTACACCAGTGTGGCTGTTTTTTAGCATGGCTGAAGGTTAGTGGCGTAGAGTGTCAGAGCGGAGTGGGGGAGTAGAGTGTCAGAGAGTGTATTTGGTAGAATGTCATTGGGTGGAGTAGGAGTAGTAAAGTGTTGTAGAGTTGAGTAGAGGGGAGAAGAGTTCAGTTGTAGAGAGTGTTCGAGTGTGGAGTGGGGTGAAATAGTGTGGAGTGGGTTGGAGTGGTTTGAGGTAGTGGGGTGGATTGGATTGGGGTAGAGTGGGGTGCATTGCAATGGGGTGAGTAGAGGGGATTGGGGGGATTTGAGTAGAGTGGATTAGATTGGATTGAGGTGGGTGGTTTGGATTGCGTGATGGAGTGGGGTGAATTGAATGGTAGTGAGGTGGATTAGATTGGACTGGAGTGGGGTAGATTGCATTTGACTGGAGTGGGGTGGATTGATTGGAGTGGGGTGGGGTGGATTGGATTCACTGAATTGGAGTTGGGTGGATTGGACTGGGTTGGAGTGGATTGGATTGTGGTGGACTGGATGGACTGAAGTGGAGCAGGCTGGATGGATTGGAGTGGGGTGGACTGAACTGGGATGGGGTGGGGTGGATTAGATTGGGTTAGAGTAGGTGAATTGGAGTGAGTAGGGTGGGGTTAATTGGAGTTGGGCGGATTGGAGTGGGGTGGGATAAAATTGGGTGGGATGGATTGGATTGGGGTGTGTTGGGCTACAGTGGGTTGGATTGGGATGGATTGGATTGGGGTGGATTAGAACTGGGTTGGATTGGAGTGGGCTGGGGTGGATTGCATTGAGGTGGGTTGGATTGGAGTGCGATGGGGTGGATGGACTGGATTGGAGGGGGGTGGACTGAACTAGAAATGGGGTGGGGGATTGAATTGGGGTTGGATGGAGTGGATTGAATTGGAGTGTGTTTAGACTGGACAGGGATGGGGTGGGCTGGATTAGAGTTTAGTGGGTTGGATTGAAGTGCAGTGATTGGGATGGGGTGGAGTCGATTGAAATGGGATGGGTGGGGTGTACTGGAGGGAGTAGATTGGATTGGGGTGGGGTGGACTGGAGTGGGGTGGGGTGGGGTTGGGTGGATTGGGATGGGGTTGATTAGAGTGGGTGGATTGAATCAGTGTGGGTTGCATTAGGTGAGGTGGATTGGATTAGGGTGGGGTAGATTGGATTAGGGTGGGGTGGATTGTATTGGAGTGGGGTGAACTGGATGCAGCTGGGTAGAATGGATGAAAGTGGGGTGAATTGGGATGGAGTGGACTGGACTGGACTGTGGTGAGGCGGTTTGGAGTTGGGTGTGTTGTTTTGGATTGGAGTGGGGCAGAATGGAGTGTGACATAACGTTTTGGAATGGAGTGGGGTATATTGGAGTGGGGCAGACTGGAGTGGGACAGAAGACTGGAGTGGGGCAGATGGGAGTGGGACAGATTGTTTTTGGATTGAAGGGGGGAAGATTGGAGTGGTGTGGTTTTGAGTGGGACAGATTGTTTTGGATTGGAGTGGGGCAGATGGGAGTAGGGCAGATTCTTTTGGATTACAGTAGGCCAGATTGGAGTGAGGTGGACTGGAATGGGGCAGACCATTTTGAATTGGAGTGTGGCAGATTGTTTTGGATTAATATGGGGAAGAATGGAGTGAGACGGCCTGGATTGGGGCAGATTGTTTTGGACTGCAGTAGGGCAGATTGGAGTGGATAGTTTGTTTTGGATTGCAGTGGGGCAGATTGGAGTGCAGCCAATTGTTTTGGATTGGAACGCTGCAGATTGCATTGGGGCAGTGGGGCAAATTATTTTGGAGTAGTGCATATTGTTTTGATTAGAGTGGGGTGAACTGGAGTGGGGCAGATTAGATTGTGGTGGGATGGGATAGGAGGATTGAAGTGGGGTGGGTTGGAGTGGATTGGATTAGGGGGAGTGGTTTGGAGTGGGGTAGATTGGTGTGGGCTAAAGTGGTGGTGGTAAGGGGTGGACTGTAGTGGGGCAGATTAGAGTTCGGTGGATTGGGGTGTACTGCATGATTATGTGTCAAAGCATCATTTCAGAAGTTACACATAATAAAGAAACAGTGTTGCTTTGCAATATTTCAAACAAGTTAATAGTCATCTTTTGAGAAGAGGACCCACAGGCAAAAACAAAACAAAACATGAGTCGAAAGTGAGAAGAAACAACTTGGCAAAAATAAAATAAAGTTCACCTTTAAAAAGTAAAACTTTGCAATTTTGTTTGTCCTCCTGGACACGTTTTTGCCAGTCACAAGCCTTCTGTTTGAAAGAACAAAACAGTACCTCGTATTACATCAGGAGCAGCAAACCGGCACTAATTAAGTGGAACCAATCAGTGCTTGGTCCCTGCTCCACACAGAGGAACGGTAATAAAGCCAGGACGAATTTTGAGGCTGTAAAGAAGAGTGCCAGGCCCACCAACAAATGGTAAGCGACAGGCAAGCTCCAAGCCCTTTACAGTACACACCAGAGTCTCGCAAGCGGGATGCATGTGCTAATGCATGCACTCGCAGGCTCGACCCTAAAACTGCTTGTTACTGCTTGAGGTGAAAAACAATATAATGCAATATTTTATAGGATAACAGTAGACACATTTTCAAGATGGAGTGAGCGCAGTTGTGGAATCTTGACAAAAATTAGGACTGCTCCTCGAAATTCAGCCCAAGAAACAAAAGAACTGGAGTGTTGGTGGAAATCTAGCGTCACAGTAATCAAAGATTTGATAGCTGATTGACATACTGTAGTTTACAATCGTGATTCCTGTTCTCCTGATAAGTGGATAGTTCCAACAGCAGTGTCTAAAGAAAAGGCATTCGTGTACAAAATGATACGTGGCTTTTTCTGAAGAATACCGTTTTTCTTCAATTGTTAATTTTTTCAAGTTTCCTGTATTTCGACACCGGCCTGCAGCATTCCTCTGCCCGCAGGGTAAGGCAAGGACCCTTGGCATATCGGCTCCACATGGGCAGTGACTGGGTAAAGGTCGCTTTCCATTGGACTTTATCCCTGTGGCTGTCTAGTTTGCACAGTTAAAGATCTGGCGAGCATCCGAGTGGGCCAGGAGTGACAGTCTAGAACAGCACAACCAGTGATAGATTAAGAATTGTAATAAAACCAGGGTTTTATCCAGAAAGTGTTTGATGTTTGGGCGTCTGAACTTTTCCATCTTTTAAAACTGCTGCAGGTGTGCAAGGTATATGGAATATCACAGTCAGAGTCTCCTTGGATCAGTGTCAGTGTTAGGGACTTGGGAGGTTGGATAGCAGGTTGAGAACAAGTTAAGTTACAGTGATCTGATTGCCTTCTGCAGGTCACTGTTAAGAAGTGTGGTTGATCCAACTCAAGCCTTTCAGTGTTTTTCGATGTATAATATGAGTGCTATTGAATTATGAAGCACTAGTAAACGATTCAGTTTGTAGCCTATGCTGTGGAAATGGCGAATAATATACTACTGTTAGTGGTGCAATGCAAATGATGCAGCACCCTGCAAAATATGATGCGTATCCAATATTTCACAGATATATTGGCCTTGGACTGAATGAGTTCCTCCCTGTAGGATAGCCCCCACCCCAACCCCGGCCACAGGGGTTGCAGGGGCCTACATTAGGCCTTTGGCTATTATTGAGGGGCACTTCATCTCAAAGGTGTGAAGAGTACAGTTGAGACAAACCTCAAGGTGGCCAGGATTCTTTTAGGTCCTACTGAATCGTCACACACCCGTAGCTTGAATGAAATGTTTAAGACACATAGAAAGATTGGGTTGCTTCTAGACAAAGTAGCTGTAGTCACAGCCATCATTTGCCTTATCATAGAGGTTGAACGAAGATGATTAGATCTATGTTTAGCAGTGTTTAAGCCCCTTGTTAGAAACATCTCTGCATTATCAATAAAAAGTCATCTCTGCTAGGTCTTTCTGTTTCTTTTGCTAGTTGACATCAATATCTAGAAAGACTGTCCAGCTGATTCACAAAGTTGTATGTTATGTTAAGCAGATATGTAGATTGCACTATCACTCTGGAGGGGATAATGACTCTGATGAGGTGTGAGCCTAGCCAAACCTTCTAAAAGCCATGTCTTCAGCTTCTTGTGGAATTCAAGGTGAGGAGGAGATTCTTATGTCTAGTGGCAAACCGTTCCATGCTTTGGGAGTGATGTAGAAGTCTCAACCACTGAATCTGGTTTTCCATATCCTTAGAATGTGTGTAAGTAGGAATCTGGACAAACAGAGGTGTCTGGAAGGTTTGCAAAATCAGAAGCAATTGTTGAGATATACTGGGCCAGTGTTACATAGTGCCTTTTAAGTATGGGTGAGGAGTTTAATTTGTACTTGTTTGTGCATGGGGAGCCAGTGGAGCTCCTCCAGGTGTGGTGTGATGTGAGTGTAGCATGGGAGGTTGAGATTGAATCTGGTCGCCATGTTCTCAATAGTCTGCAGCTTTCTGGTGAGTTTTTTTGTTAATCCTGGCATAAATGGTTCCTGTAGTACAACTTACTTTTGACGTGGGTGCATTTGATGGTTTTCCAGGTGCTGGTGCTGATTGGAAGCCATTTGAAAAACTTACTTAGCATCTTCAAGGTATAGAAGCATAAGCAGTAGAAGGCATTGACCTGGGTGGTCATGTCGAGTTTGCTGTTGATGATGATACCACGGTTCTTAGCCTGGGTGTCTGTCCTAGCTCTGTTAACCACCTGGTGGAGTTTCACTGTTAAGCGCTCTTCCCAAAGATCACAATTACCGTCTTGTTGGTGTTCAGCTTTAGACAGTTGGTGTTCATCTAGTGAGTGGTTTCAGTCATGCAGGCATTGAACTTGATCTGGGCACTGGGTGTCTTATCTGTGAGGAAGAGAATGAATTGCATGTCTTCGTCAAAGGCAAGGACGTTGATGTTATAAGAGTGGATGATATTGCCTAGAGTGACATGAGACTTATCCCTAGAAAATGTTTCAATGTGCACATGCCTAAATTACAAGTTATTAGTAAAAGAAATTAGAAGTAAAATTACACAACCTTATTTTGAGTGCGTGTGTTAATGGCAAGTAATTTGTCAATGGCCTAAAAATGTGGTTGCATTCAGGGAAGTGTCAGATGAGTGGGCAAGGAAATGGGACGTATTCGTAGAGTACATTGAAGTAGGAGTCTCTTTTTGGCTATTCATCATCTTCTGTACATCTGAATTAAACCACTGTTAGGTTGTGCAGTGATCTGAGCAAACCCATCCCATATGTAGAAGACATGTTTTGAAAGTTTGGTCTATACGCAAAAGATTATTATGTTTATGGAAAGAAATGAAGAGTACATTTTCGAAATACTTAACTTTCCCACACTAGAAATGCTTATTGTAAGCAAGCTCTCCATTACTGAAGAGCCCGGAAGATGGATGCACAGATGTATCCATCCTGTGTTTCCAGTGTTAACCTTGCTAAGCAGTGGTCTTGTAGGTGCCTCCCCAAGTGGCAACAGATTAAAATAGGGACAAGCAAAACTTTTTTAAGTTTTTATCCCCTCCGCTTCCCATTTCTTAGCACTGATGTTACAGGGAGCATTTGGCAGGCAGGAGCAAGACACTCTTTGACTACAGTTGGTACATTGTGCAGATGCTTAACACTCAGTTCTGTTCCACCTGCTGTAGAATCCCGCTCTCCTCCTGCACGTAATAGTGCTCCAGAGTTTGTGCCTATCCAGTGTGTAATCGCAGTCCAAAGGTCTCACATTGTCCTGCGTCGTGAGTGAGCATTTCTCACAGGAAGCAACGTGTTTTCTCTGCGTCCTATTCATGGTTTTTGTGACATTTGGGTAAGGTAGGACCATGGACGTCATTTAGGGATCGCTGCGACCCCTGGCTTGCCCCTTGCAACCCCTGGCACTTCCTTTGTAATCCCTGGTCTCAGAGGTGGCAAAATCAGTGCCTTTAGCACGAGGGGCATATCGTCCTAATGGGCTTCAGTTGGGGGTCGACTCACCTGTTTTTTTCTCAATGTTTTTATTGCACAAAAAGTGAATAATATTTATCACTATTTGTGTAATAAAAATTGAGTACAAATAGCTGGATTATGACTCTTTCTGGCAGCTAAGGTATGCAAAAAATGCTTTCAAATGTATGAAGCATGCACGTTTGCATGTGAGTGTGTATGAAAGACAGCCTGTGTGAATGTGTGTATATGTAAGCATGTGTATGTGAGTCACACTAAAGGTCAAATAGCATTGAATGTCACTTCTGCTACCCCTGGCATTTTGGTGAATTGACGCTTTTGGGTAGGACCGCAGGTACCAGGCTGCTTATAGGTAATGAGCTGGACGAGCTTAATGCACCTAAAATGAGATAATGGAAGATCACAGCGAGGACTGATCCTCATTTGGGTTAATATATTCTGATCTGCAATGCGCATGCTTGCCACCACGCCATTCAGAGCTCTCCTGCCAAGTTATGTCCGGGACAGATAATACATAACGTTCTGTTTCATCACTTGTCCTCATGCACGGTTATGGGATGTTTTGGGAGTTCTTTTCCAAGGGTGTTGCTTCAAGTAAGTGGTGATGTGTGGCACGATACAAGTAAGGTTTGCAAAAAACGTAACTCCTCTACGGGGCGTTGAAGGGCAAGTTTTGGGACGCCAGTCCTGACTTGTTTTTCAAACTAACCGATATTTTACAATCTTAAAGCTCACTTTTCAAGTGAGAATACATGCAAGCAGTGAAGCCTGTAGAGTAAATATATATATGTTGAGGAAGCAATCTGCCGCCTTCCACCAAAGAAAACTCCAACATGGGGGAAGGAGAATTAAATAAAGTGACACTGATCTCTTGTGGAATGCAGGAATCCAAACCATGAATATACCAAGCCACAAGGATAAACATAAACTACTAGGCATTTACTCTCTCACCCCAGCGCCCTGATTCCTTGCAATAGCGACAAAATGTCGATAAGAAACATTTGTTCCTAGTGGAGACAATTGTATGTCATTGCTGGGAAAAATTGCCCTTTTTGTAAGCAACGATGCGTGACAGATATTTAATAATATCTGAGCCAGGCTTGACTGGAAGTATTTAACCTGTGAACAGAGCTATGGGCTGTGTGAATCTCCTGCCCTCATCCCCTTCTCAGTATAGTGTGGCTATGACAATTCCCCTGCTTGTAGGGTGATTAAAGATTCCTCAAGGTCACGCTGACCCAATGCTCCGAGTACATGAACGCACCGAGAACCCCTGCGGCTCTAGTCTCTACACCCACAGCAAAGGGAACATACTATATACAATAGAAATGAGGGGAAAACACAAGGAATAAGACAGAGAAATGTAGACACTGGACTTTACTCTCTTTCGGAACCTCAGCGATTCTCTCGGGGACGGTACCGCACAGGCAGTTGTTGATGGGGTTTGGGGAGTTGACACAGTTGTACTGCAGGAAAGGATTGGTCATTATAATGCAATAGATTGTAACTCCACATAAGCAGCTATACAAAATGTAGGCTTACCAGTCTCTTCAGCGAGTGTGGCTCTTACGCGCCTAAGCCGACCTGGAAACTAGCTGACTGCCCTAGGACGATGCTGACAACACAGCAACACACCAACTATGAGGAATAAATTAGGTAAAAATGGCACCGAACATCAGGATAACTGACTAACAAGAGGCGTGGCAATGGGATGTTGGAGGGGGCACGTTCTGCTTGGCTTTGGGGGGGCCCCAGCCAGGCATCACCTACCACTCCCGTTAGGGGTCGGTGACTACACTAACTGTATAACTTGCGCTCACCCTCATGTAGCTTGGCATCGAGCAGTCAGACTTATCACAGAGGCAATGTGTGAAGAATTGGCACAGCACTTTCACACAACAAATATACTTAGTGCCTCAAAAGAGACTTCACACCTATGGTAGGTAAACACAGTTTGTATTCAATACACAAGTTAATTAATACAGTATAAAAATCATGAACATCTGGGCATAAATCACACTTGGTAATATTACTAGCAGTACTAGGTCCAACTGCGTTAAAATGACATCAGTAGCATGTACATTTGGGAGAAATCCTACATTACCTCCCCCACACCTTTATTCGAAGCGATACAGTGTCAGAACTAGGCCCACCCTGGTAATTAATATAATGTAATATCACACAGTTATAGGACCACGGGCCAAGGCTGCACGGGTAGAACCAATACCAAACGTTGTATCCAGTTGGCAAGAAATCAATGTGTAAAGCAGCAGGTGGTCGTCATGCAAGCACTTCTACACAAACACATTCACTCAGCACCCCTTCGCCGTGCTACACATTTCAGGCAGATCTGTATGGAGCACACTTACACACAGACACACAGCACAGTAAAGCGGTGCACTGATATCTGGCAGCACAATGCAGACCCCGTGGTCCAAACCCTCCTCCACTCTCTGTCTCACCCGACTACCCCAGAGAGATCAGATCACCGAGATTAGGCTGCCCTTGGCTAGCATCACACTTAGTTGAGGTCCTAGGGAAGAAGGTGGGGGGTAGGTAGCAGGACAGGTTAGGAAGCGGTTGACAAACAAAGAGAGTTTGCCACCACTCAGGAAGTTCACCCATGGAATGCGGAGCAGAAGCGGCTGAGGGCAATAGTTTGTTCAATCAAAGGTCTCCATAATGTGTCTTCTGGCACCAGCCCAGTTCTGTGAAGCACTGGGTAGGAAGAAAGGGATCGTACAGTCATTTGACCCACTTTCAGTCACTCTTAGAAGTGTTCCTCACTACCCATGCCTGGTCTGGGCAGTACAGCTTGGCACACGCTGTTTGTGGGGGCCCGGGAGAGGGGAGGGCAAGTGGTTCTCCAATCAGAAGCCTGAAAGAGAGCAATTGATGTAAAGAGGAATGTAGCAGGGGAGCCTCTCGGAAGGCAGAGGTGCCCCGTCGGGTACACGTTGTTCAAATTCAGTCCGGGCACAATGTCTGGTGTGCAGTAACTTGAGTCGCACTAGACAATTCTGGTTTCACACACACAGATGAGTTGCAATTTCTGTGCCTCCCTGGAAATGAGGCACAACACCCGGTGCACGTTGATACAGGTTGCACCAGACAGTTTTGATCACTTATGATGAAGAGTTACCAATTCCGTGCCTCCTGAAAAATGAGGCACAATTCCTGGTGCACGTTGATATGAGTTTCACCAGACAGTTCCGATCACTTGCGATGAAGAGTTACCAATTCTGTGCCTCTGGGGAAGTGAGGCACAACACCTGGTGCACTTTGATATAAGTTGCACCAGAGAGTTCCAATCACACACAGTTGAAGAAATGCAAGTTCAGTACCTCCCTGGAAATGAGGCACAATGCCCGGTGCGCATGGATACGGGTCACACCAGCTGATTACAGACACAAGTTCAGTATTGCGGCACGAGGTACAATGAAGCACTTCTATGGTTAGAGCCCCACCTCTGAGGGTTGCAACCTGCGAATTGGACACTGCATGCAGTGAACATGCAGTCCGCATGATGCATGAAGCGATGCGGCAAGATTGATGAAGCGGGGTCCCACAACCGGTAAATCCACTCACTGCCAGCAAGACACTTATGTGTTTTGAGGCCCCAGGATGAAGGGGCCACTCTCCTTAGATGCAGGCAATGCTTTTGGGGCACAATTCCAAGCAATCAGGTCTCCAATCACAATTCTTAGCTTCATGCTCATGCCGCACTGTCAGTTGGAATCCAGCAGATGATATGGGCACTTATGAGGGCACCACTCTCCAGATATCACAAGCAGATGGTATGAGTCCCTCGCAGGAGGTCTTTGATGTCCCTGAGACCTCCACAAGAGAACAAGGGACAAGCTGACAAGCCCTTCAAGAGCACACATGGGGTGCCACGCACTAGAAGGCAGTCTGCCCAGGCCCTACATGATTCAGAAAGGGTGTGCGGTCCCTTCCAAGGGCAGTAATCCTCCTTGTGCACAACAGATTCCTCTGGCAGTGTGCACCCCGCAGTCCAGGGTCTCCTGTCCCACATCCCTGCAAAAGTATCACTACCCTGCGGCAATTGGTACCAGTAGTTATACTGTAGTGTGCCTTTGAAGGTGGGAGTGGTTCAAAGGTTCTTTCTTCGAACCACAGATGTCTCTGCTAAATTTCAATCCTGTCTGCCATGGTGCTATGGAATGCAGATCTTAATCTTTAGTGGGTCCATGATCAGTCTCCCAAGTGTCAAAACCTCTCACTCCAATCTTTCCAGCCAGGCCCTTAAATGGCAGAGGTATGTCGTTCCAGTTGGGAGCCCATTCTTTATAGCTGTCACTGGGAAATGCACAGATGTGCTCCCCTAACCTCCGGTGTTGAGTGGAATTAGGTAGAAAGGCAAACAACGAACTCTAGAGCAGAGAAATGCTCACGTTCCATAAGTGGCATTTCTCAGCTAATAATGACAAAAACACCCTTACCATAGGAAGGGGTTTATCTCTGCAAATCCAATGATAAGAGACATCAGGAGGCTGCTCCACTGCAATCCACTGTTCCAGTTGGAAGTGATTTCACTCATTCCCCCATGTTAGTCTAAGGGAAGATCAGTCCTCAGAGCTAGTGAGAACACATATGGGTATTCTTCACCACGTCTAGAAACACCCTTGGTGCAAGTGCTCACACTGGCCTGCAGTGTCAGGCCGGACACGTGTTAAAACTAGGGGTGGGCGGTGTGCTCCGCTCCGCTGCGGAGTTAACATTGTTTTTGGCACTCTGTCCTCCGCTAGGAGTGTGGAGTTTGGCTGAAAACTACACTAGCTGGGCAGCAGAGTGGAGCTCACCGCTGTGTGTACTGCAGCCCAGTTATGGGCCACACAGCTCAAGCGCTGTCTGTGCTCGCGCTGTGTGGTCCGTAACTGGGCTGCACTTTACACTCAGCTCAAAATGAAGACATTTGCCCTACCACAGACAAGGAAGCCCCTAACTAAGGCTTTGCTTTCTGCTGGTCGGCGACGTGGAGCTGCCGCAAGCTGCTGCTCAGGGACTGCATCGGTGCCAGCTCTGGATCCAGACCTCCCTCCTTTCACTGTCATCAGCAGACCGGGAGCAGGGGGCAGAGAGCAAGGCCACTGGTAATAGGGACCGAAGACCCAGCAGGTAAGACCCTTGTTTTGCTTTCTCTTCTATGTGCATACTGGGTCCGGCACTAGGCATGGAAAATATTTGCATGTGAGAGGGGTCTGTGTTTGTAAAAAAGGAAACTTGCAGTCAGAGCTCCACTTGAAAAGAACCTGTCATCCCAGAGTCCCTGGGAAAGGAAGTGGTGTTATGCGATGTTATGCGGTGGTATGCAGTGTTATGCAGTGTGTGGCCTGAGAGGATGCCTTAGAGCCCAGTGGCAAGCAAGGCTAGGCACTTTGTGAAAATACCAGGCTGCTGGTGTTGAGCTGGTTTGCTGCTTCTGCTGGTGCTGGGCCATTAAGAAAGGGCAGTCTGAGGCTGTGTGTAAGTGCAGAGGAAGTGATTGCAAGGGTGGTGCAAGATCGGGTGTGTGCTTGGCCCTCCGTAGCAAGTTTGTGAAGGAGGGCAGTTGGTGAAGGGAAGTGTCAGGTGTGGTTGAGAGCAGAAGGCTCCAGGCCGGAGGGCTGTGTCAGCACAAGAGGGCTGAAATGGTAGCTTTCGCTACCTATGGCATACCACCCTGGCCTGAATGCGCTTGATCTCGGAAGCGATAAGCAGGGTCGAGCAGCCTCACCCTCCTTAGCGCTTCCGGGATCGGACGCATTCAGGCCAGGGTCGTAGGGCAGGTGGCATTCTGCCACAGGCAGAATTCCACAGTATTTCAAGGAGTTCTTAGCTAACTCCGCAAGCTCTTCCCAGCCCTAGTTAAAAAACCATTGTGTGAGCGCACACACACACACACAGGCCTGCAATGGCACTCTCAGCACATCTGGTTAGTGCAATTTCCTAAAATTTGTATGAAGGTCGTACACACATTCACACTATAGGCATAGTGGGAAAGTGACCAGGGCCTTAAGGGTACTAAAAGGCAATCAACAAAATATATGGAAAAAGGATCAAAGTTTGGGGAAACTACCTCAGAATGTAAGGTCTAACTTGAGCACACGGAGGGAAACAAATAGGAGGAGAACAACAAAGGTGAATAAACAAAGCACAGGTGCAAACTAACCATAAGCTAAGAGTAAATGCAACTAATAACTAATTGCAACGCAAGGTGCATGACTCCTCATGGGTCTTATATAGGGCTCTGCCACCATTGATACCCAACTGACCTCAGACCCTGAAAAAGAGTAGTTCAAGGGTCTGCAGTAAGTGGCCTTGTATTCTGAATCTTCTAAGTTTAACTTCTCCACTTTCCATCTCTTCCTGTCCACCCAGTGCAAGTTGAGTGGTGTTTCTGTCCCAAGTCTTAATCATGATACCCAAGCCCGCCAAGCCATAGTCTCCAATATGCAGAATCGCCAACTGAGGGGTAGAAGTCCCCAATGAATTGCTTTTGGTATTATGTGCCAATTGAGGTGGGCTTCTAATTCAAACCCATGAAATTACAAGCCATCAAATTCAACCCATCGCAAAAGGTCTGAAATGTCTGCTTTTTCAGCTACCCTCTTGATAATTGAATGTTTTGCATTCTAGACTCATCTTGGTGATATGACCTGACCCATCCTGTGATGCAGTGGAGACAAAAGACAACGTAAGGCACAACAAAGCATACACATCATTGATACACTTAAAGCAGGATTTGGCACATGCATCACTTATAGCACTCAGCCTACTCTCCTTCTAACATCTTAAATTGAGTGGGGCCTAAACCCCAACCTTCTGCTGATGTGGTGGTGTCATTTCTAAAGGATTGAGAGAGCCCTTTGGAGAACTTCTTAGTTTCATCCTGGCCTTCCTCCTCCCTCTCTTGAGGAGGACCTCAACCACCTTTCTTTGGGTCACTCCCCAGTACCATTTGAACACTCTGGTGCTGATCCAAATATCTGATTTCTTCCCAAGCTATCTGGATACAGTCAGCTGAGAGTCAATAAGGTATTGGCACAACTCTGAAGAACTGTTACTGCACATGTGCTTCTTCAGTATTAAATTGTAAAGCCCATCGTAATCTTTTAGTTTGCTGCCCTCACTCAACCATCCAGTGCTTTACTGCAGTAATGTGCAAAATCAACCGATACCTGGTGTGGGTGGTTCTGGCTATCCCTGGATTCTGGCGATACATCTCAGTGGTCACAGCAAAAGTCTCAATAAGGGCTTCTTTCTTGGGGGTATATCTCATTCTGTCTGCTTTCTCAATGGTCAACAAGATATCCCTCTCCGAAATGTGCATGAGCTTCCTTTGGCTAGCTCCCCAGTCCTTCTCTGGGACTCTATGCATGCACAAGGCCACCTCACAGGCTGCAAACCATTTGTTGGTCATTACCCCACCACATAGCTAGGCACCAGGTATTTGGGGATGTGGACTCTATTATCTCCTAGACACTACACTGTTGCTGTCACCATCATCACTGTACTCAGAGACCTTCTTTGCCCACGGGTCCAGTTTGTTCTGATTCATCTCATGGGCCAAATGGGCCTTCTTCTTCGGGGCCAAGGCTAAACCATTCTTTGCTAGAGTCATCTTTGTCTCCTATGGGGCTAGCTCTGCTGCTGCTTTGTCCTTTTCTCTTCAGCAGCTAGGGCCAGCTTGTTTTTCTCTAGGGATGTAGTAGCCAGCTGTAGCTTTAGAGACCTCTCCACTTTCCTGTCATCCAATTCTGAGTGAGTCAGGCTGCGGAAGGACAGACGGCACACAGCTCTGGACAAGAAAGGTGATATTATTCCTGTGGGCATCCCTTCCTCCTTTGGCCCAGCGACCACTGGAAGATCACCCTCCTCTCTCTCTCGGCCTTGGGGCCACTGCAGGGTCATTGTCTTCTTCAACTCAACTCATTCTCATCCTCCTCTCCATCACCCTCTTGCTCCTGTGCTGCAGACTACAGCATGCGGACCTACTCCCAGGCTGAGAGGGCTAACTGGTCCTCCAGCATCTTGAAGTCCTTTGTCAGGTTTAGCCTTCTCCTTACACAACCTCCTCAGGTCTGCCATGCTGAAGCTCTTGATGTTGCAGAGGGCCACGTCAATTTATGTAAATATCACAGTTGCAAAATAAGGGATTGGACTTTAAATTTAGGAGAAATTAAAAAATGACCAATTACAAATAAGAGTAGACTTAAAACATCAAAAATCGATTTTGATGTCAGATTATGAAAAGAGAGTTTGGTTTTAACTTAAATCACTGTGTGACACTGCAAAATACAAATCCTGGACCCCTTCTCTGAACACCAATGTAAAACATTGGGTTATCAGTTGAAGTTTGTCATGGCAACAACCTTGATTAAATTTACAACTTAGAATCTTTGACTAACCTTAGTCTGACCCAGTGGGAGCGATGCACATTGCCTTGTCTCCAATGCCGCACTGCGTTCTACTGAGAGAGTGACAATAACTGTAAGGAAATGCCTCCTTGGCATGGTTACCCCCTGACTTTTTGCCTTTGCTGATGCCAAGTTATGATTTGAAAGTGTGCTGAGGTCTGAAAACCAGGCCCCAGCACCAGTGTTCTTTCCCTAACCTGTACCTTTGTTTCCACAATTGGCACACCCTGGCATCCAGGTAAGTCCCTTGTAACTGGTACCCCTGGTACCAAGGGCCCTGATGCCAGGGAAGGTCTCTAAGGGCTGCAGCATGTCTTATGCCACCCTGGAGACCCCTCACTCAGCACAGACACACTGCTTGCCAGCTTGTGTGTGCTGGTGGGGATAAAATGACTAAGTCGACATGGCACTCCCCTCAGGGTGCCATGCCAACCTCACACTGCCTATAGGCATAGGTAAGTCACCCCTCTAGCAGGCCTTACAGCCCTAAGGCAGGGTGCACTATACCATAGGTGAGGGCATAAGTGCATGAGCATTCTGCCCCTACAGTGTCTAAGCAAAACCTTAGACATTGTAAGTGCAGGGTAGCCATAAGAGTATATGGTCTGGGAGTCTGTCATGCACGAACTCCACAGCACCATAATGGCTACACTGAAAACTGGGAAGTTTGGTATCAAACTTCTCAGCACAATAAATGCACACTGATGCCAGTGTACATTTTATTGTGAAATACACCCCAGCGGGCATCTTAGAGATGCCCCCTGAAACCATACCAACTTCCAATGTGGGCTGACTAGTTTTAGCAGCCTGCCACACACCAGACATGTTGCTGGCCACATGGGGAGAGTGCCTTTGTCACTCTGTGGCTAGTAACAAAGCCTGTACTGCTTCTCACCTCCCCCTGCAGGAACTGTAACACCTGGCGGTGAGCCTCAAAGGCTTACCCCCTTTGTTACGGCACCCCAGGGCACTCCAGCTAGTGGAGTTGCCCGCCCCCTCCGGCCACGGCCCCACTTTTGGCAGCAAGGCCGGAGGAGATAATGAGAAAAACAAGGAGGAGTCACTGGCCAGTCAGGACAGCCCCTAAGGTGTCCTGAGCTGAGGTGACTCTGACTTTTAGAAATCCTCCATCTTGCAGATGGAGGATTCCCCCAATAGGATTAGGGATGTGCCCCCCTCCCCTCAGGGAGGAGGCACAAAGAGGGTGTAGCCACCCTCAGGGCTAGTAGCCATTGGCTACTAACCCCCCAGACCTAAACACACCCCTAAATCGAGTATTTAGGGGCTCCCAGAACACAGCAAGATAGATTCCTGCAACCTAAGACGAAGAAGGACTGCTGAGCTGAAAAACCTGCAGAGAAGACGGAGACACCAACTGCTTTGGCCCCAGCTCTACCGGCCTGTCTCCCCACTTCTAAAGACACTGCTCCAGCGAAGCGTTCCACAGGGTCCAGCGACCTCTGAAGCCTCAGAGGACTACCCTGCATCTAGAAGGACCAAGAACTCCCGAGGAAATCGGCTCTGCTCCACAAAGACTGCAACTTTGCAACAAAGAAGCAACTTTGAACCAACACACGTTTACCGCCGGAAGTGTGAGACTTTGCACTCTGCACCCGACGCCCCCGGCTCGACTTGTGGAGAACAAACACCACAGGGAGGACTCCCCGGCGACTACGAGACCGTGAGTAGCCAGAGTTGACCACCCTGAGCCCCCACAGCGACACCTGCAGAGAGAATCCCGAGGCTCCCCCTGACCGCGACTGTCTGCCTCAAAGACCCGACGCCTGGTAAAGACACTGCACCCGCAGCCCCCAGGACCTGAAGGATCCGACCTCCAGTGCAGGAGTGACCCCCAGGTGGCCCTCTCCCTTGCCCAGGTGGTGGCTACCCCGAGGAGCCCCCCCCCTTGCCTGCCTGCATCGCTGAAGAGACCCCTTGGTCTCCCATTGAAACCTATTGCGAACCTGACGCCTGTTTGCACACTGCACCCGGCCGCCCCCGTGCCGCTGAGGGTGTACTTTTTGTGCTGACTTGTGTCCCCCCGGTGCCCTACAAAACCCCCCTGGTCTGCCCTCCGAAGACGCGGGTACTTACCTGCTGGCAGACTGGAACCGGGGCACCCCCTTCTCCATTGAAGCCTATGCGTTTTGGGCACCACTTTGACCTCTGCACCTGACTGGCCCTGAGTTGCTGGTGTGGTAACTTTGGGGTTGCCCTGAACCCCCAACGGTGGGCTACCTTGGACCCAACTTTGAACCCCGTAGGTGGTTTACTTACCTGCAAAACTAACAAACACTTACCTCCCCCAGGAACTGTTGAAAATTGCAGTGTCTAGTTTTAAAATAGCTATATGTCATTTGTGTGAAAACTGTATATGCTATTTTGCTAATTCAAAGTTCCTAAAGTTCCTAAGTGAAATACCTTTCATTTAAAGTATTGTTTGTGAATCTTGAACCTGTGGTTCTTAAAATAAACTAAGAAAATATATTTTTCTATACAAAAACCTATTGGCCTGGAATTGTCTCTGAGTGTGTGTTCCTCATTTATTGCCTGTGTGTGTACAACAAATGCTTAACACTGCCCTCTGATAAGCCTACTGCTCGACCACACTACCACAAAATAGAGCATTAGAATTATCTCTTTTTGCCACTATCTTACCTCTAAGGGGAAACCTTGGACTCTGTGCATGCTATTTCTTACTTTGAAATAGTACATACAGAGCCAACTTCCTACAATAACCATTCACTTAAAGAGTGAAATTGGAAGACAGACAAAAATAATAAAACTTACTCAAGGTTTTCCTTCACACTGGCCAACTACATCTTTCTAGACACCTTTGGTGAACAGTCCAAATGATGAAGCTATCTTAAATAGCTAAAAAAATAATATTACCAAGAGTTATTTCTCAGTGATTAATAACAAGAAGCCAAAGCCTTTAAGCTGTAAGACTTATTTCTAGTAATATGCAAGCTACCTTAGCATCATTCAGTACTTAAACTCTCTAAGTCCAATGCTCTCTCTTTTGAGCCTTGTTGTTTATTTTAAAGAGATAAATAACTTTGTCTAGCAGCTTTGACAGTAGTTGCTTGAGAGGAATGTTCCTTTGTGTCTCTCAAACACTGAAATTCTTACTGTTTACCTTAATTCAAAATGTTTCTTTGCTTTCCAAGCAGTTTCAGTTTGCTATATCTTCAGATTATTGTTGAATGTTAGACCTGACAGCCTTTGGGTGGTCACCCCCAGCTTTTAGCCTGCCTCCCTCCACTCTTTGACACTGTTTTTGATGGTTTTAGGACCCTGCACACATTATCACTGCTAACCAGTGCTAAAGTCCATATGCTCTCTCCCTTAAAACATGGTAACATTGGTTCATACCCAATTGGCATATTTGATCTTCTTGCTAGTCCTTAGTAAAGTGCACTACATGTGCCCATGGCCTGTAGATTGAATGCTATTAGTGGGCCTGCAGCACTGGTTGTGCCACCCACATAAGTAGCTCCTTAACCATGTCTCAGGCCTGACATTGCAAGGCCTGTATGTGGAGTTTCACTGTCACTTCGACTTGGCATTTAAAAGTACTTGCCAAGCCTTAAACACCCCTTTTTTACACATAATTCACCCCTAAGGTAGGCCCTACGTAACCCAGAGGTCACGGTGCGGTGAAGGTAAAAGGCAGGACATATATCTGTGTGTTTTATATGTCCTGGTAGTGGAAAATTCTTAAATTTGTTTTCCACTGCTGTGAGGCCTGCTCCTTTCATAGGCTAAAATTAGGTCTAGCCTCGTAAACTGTTTTGAGTGGAAGATTCTGATTAGAAAGGGGTTAATAGGTCATATTTAGTATGGCCAGAATGGTAATACAAAATCCTGCTGACTGGTGAGGTTGGATTTTATATAACTATGTTAGAAATGCTACTTTTAGAAAGGAGCATTTCTCTACACTTAAATCCTTCTGTGCCTTACAGCCTGTCTCCAATCCACGTCTGGGCTGGGCTGGTTGACAGCTTCCTTGTGCATTTCACTCAGACAACCACAAACACAGAATGCTCAGTCACACCTGCACACATCTGCACACTGAATGGGTCTTCCACGGCTGGAAGGGTGGAGGGACTGACACTTACATTTCAAAGGACAGTGGCTTGTTCCTCACACAAAGAACTGCCAAACCCCCTATTGGGACCCTGGCAGACAGGGTTGTACTGAAAGGGGACCTTGTGCACTTCAAAACCACTCTTTGAAGTCTTCCCCACTTCAAAGGCACTTTGGGTATATAAATGCAAAAACAACAGATGATGGACGGAATGCAGAGCAAATCAAACATTCACCCCAGTCACATATCTCGGTTTAATCCATCAGCTTTTTTTGCTTGCCATGCCATTCCAGTTTGGCCCCAGCCATATGCAAATCAGTATTGATCCTGTTCCCCACGGGAACAGTCCAGCCCGAACTGCCAGGCCAGGCCCTCCCTGAACCAGAAACAAGCATCCTGGGACCGGTTTCAGGGTATCACCCTTCATCAGCCAGGCTAGCTTGAATCTGGTGGCATAGCAAGCACAGGACCCACGTCTGGGCATACCCTTCCCACTTGGGACGACAAATACAAAAACAACAGATGATGGACAGAATGCAGAGCAAATCAAACGTTCACCCCCAGTCACAGATCTGTGTTTAATCCATCAGTTTTTGGGTATATAAACTACCAAATCAGACACTTCTTGGGAAAGACCTTGCACCAGAACCTGCAACCTGCCAAGAGAAGCTACCTGGCTGCCCAAAGGACTCACCTGGACTGTTTTGCCGTAAAGGACTGCTGGCTTGCTGTTGCCCTGTTGCCTTGCTGGCCTCTGGCTCTTCTGAGAACTGCTCTCCAAGGGCTTGGATTGAGCTTGCCTTCTATTCCTGAAGTCTTGTGGCCAAAAAGACTTCATCTCTGCAAAGAAACTCCTTGTGTGGTGAAAATTGACTCACAGCCTGCCGGAATCAATGGACAGCCTGTCCAGCGGTGAGAAAATTCCTGCATTCTCGAACCAGAACAGTGCAGCCCGACTCCCCCAGTGGAGGTCGATGCAGCGCCAATGTTGCACCTGGAACTTTGACGCACAGCCCACCGGATCGACACATCCTCAAGCCGGAACGATGCAGCCCGACTTTCTGCAAGAGGAATCGACACAACGCCAGCCGTGCAGCAGAAATTCCACCGTATCACCCACTGGATCGACGCAACAGCACGCCCAGGATTTCCATGCATCATCCCTGGGCGTCAAAAGAGCCCACATCGCAAAGAGGATTCAAACCTGCTCGCCGGAATTCAACCAAAGCCCTTGCTGCATAGAAAAGAATCGACGCATTGTCTGTGTGCACCCGGAAAACCGACGCACACCTCTATCTTATTCCACACATCTCCTCCTCTGCGGTCTTCATGCATGTAATTTTGACGCAAACCAGGTACTTTGTGCTTGTAAGAGACAATTGTTGCTTTTAAGAACTAAAGACTCTTTTCATCATTACAAAAGTGATATTTCAACTTGTGATTATCAAATCTTGATTGTTTTAACTTTAATTTAATCAGATAAATATCTTATATTTTTTTAAACCTGTGTGGTCTCTTTCTGTGGTGTTCCCACTGTGTTATTGCATCATTTATTGCACAAATACTTTACACATTACATTCTAAGTTCAGGCTGACTGCTCAGTGCAAAGCTGCCAGAGAGTGGGCACAGGATAATTTGGATTGTGTGTGATTTACCCTGACTAGGATTGTGGTCCCTATTTGGACAGGGGTGTATACCTCTGCCAACCAGAGACCCCATTTCTAACATTGAACATTTTTTTAAAAGAAGTGTTTCTTCTTAGAACTTGTCGAATGTCATGTTATTCTTGGCTGTTTGGGAAATTAATGTTACTTATCTTAAATGTTGCTTTCTTTCTCATTCAGGATCTGGATTGCAGGAAATGCTTGTGGATTTCTTCCACCATGATGGCCTGGCTGAAGTTTCCAGGTTCTGGATTAAAATGCTGGTTTCAGGTAATTGTAGGACTCCTCAGAAACTCTTGTTTTAATGGTTGCACCATTGCGTAGCAACTGTAAGGCTGTTAAGGTGTGGTATTTATAGACTGGTGATCCAAGGTGGACTCCGAAATGTCCAAATCTCTCATAAACCTTTCTTGAAGTTTTCACACTGACAAGCCGGTTTCTTGCTGGCAGAGTATAATTTTAAATATGCACTTGCCTATTCACTATTCTTGAAGCATAATGTTGTTTTCAGGTTTACTGACAGCTAACTCTAAACAATTTGGGCATTTTTAAGATGACCAATGTCTTTGACCACTCTAAACCTGGACTCTGAGGGCAGAGGGTATGTGGGAAGTCTACTATGGTAATCCTAGTGACCGCCCACCTCAAACATAAAAATCCAGTTTTAGGCAGTTCTTGTACCGCCATCAAAACCAGAGACAGAAGTCTGTCAGAACAAAGCTTTGCATTTGAGTAGCCAGTCAGTGAATACAGAAAAATGTTTTGCCATTCTGTTTCTCTCCTTTGAAGTGTGCCCCAAACCTTGTATGTATATCCCATCAGACCTGTCAAATATGCTTTGACACTGTAATGTGAAAAAGAGCCTCACTGTGAATGGAACTGCCTGGCTGGGAGGAAAAAAGAAGGACCCTGCATAAGTGTCAGCTAACATTTGCCTGTGATAGCAGAGGCCTTTTTGAAGTGCACCCCAAGTGTCATATGAAAACACCAGCAGCTCTTTCAAGCAGGTCGTGGCACTCCACCAGGATCTAACACTGTGATTACATCAGTAGGCCCACTGTGATGGCAGATGGTTTGGCTGGGGGATAGAACAAGGGTGCAAGCCTTTGTGTTAGCTGCATCTGCTTGCAAGAGGATGGCCTTTTTAAAATTAATCAAGCCCTTGTGCGCAGCCCACATGCCATCCTGTCAAGGGCCCAACAACACCTCCCCACACCCAAAGCCTTTTGTCCCTTTTCTGTGAGCAAGTTTACACCTCATTCACACTTATTGAAATTCTAATTACTGGCTGGCAGACGAGGGAGAGCAAAGTGCAGATTTAGCTTCCAGGGATTTCAGGCAGCACAAAAGTAACTTATAAAAGTAATCTTCCAAAATAGTTATTACAATCCGACTTCACCAGTGATTTTTTTAAATTAAATATTTCAGAAAGTCCCAAAATTAAATTAGTAGCTGTTTCTTAGGCAGATATAACATTTATTAAACCTAAAACTGTATGCCAATGTATTCTGTTCGAACAGACAACCTGTGAAAATAGTGTTTAGGGACTATTTCCCTGCAAGGATATGTTTAACATTAACATTTCCTGCCTTATAGCCAATAAGGCCTTCTTAGGTGTGACTTATTAATATTGAAAATGAAAATTTATGCCCGTCAAATGGGTGATTTTAACAGGCCGAATTTCGAATTGCAAAACTGCACAGCCAGGCTCCAGTGCTAGGATGGAGACATCCTTTTCCGTGCACTGTAGCAGATGAGTGCTACAGTCCACTTGTAGTCCATTTAATTTACAGGTCCTGGGTGCACTTGGTACCATATACTAGGAACTATGAGTAAAATAAATGTTCCAGTAAGGACTTTAACAATGTTACCCTGTTGAAACAAGGTGCACAAGTATGTTACCTCTGGTTAGCAGGGGTAAAGTGCACAGAGTTCTATAGCCAGCAAAGATAGTGTTCAGCAAAAAGGAAAATAAAACATGGGGTGACTCTGCAGAAAGGGCACATTTCCAACAGTACACCAACTGTAAAAATGTTGCGTAATATATCACTAACTGCAACATATAAAAAACTATTTCTGGGCTATAAGGAGTAGTGTGCTACCACTCTGCAAAGTGTTTCAATGCCTCGTATGTGATAATAAGCGCTGTGTAAATTTACAATATAATACTGTTAGACCTGTCAGTTGTTGGTGTGGTTTCCCATGTCCTTTTTGGCTTCTCACCTCCTGTTTTGCTCCTGTGCTGAACTTCGTATTTGCTGGCTTTAGGACTCTGGGCACTATACCACTGCTGACCAGTGCTGAAGTGCATGTGCTTTCTGTCTAAGTTGTATTGGTAATTGATTTACCCATAATTGGCATATTTGATTTACTAATATGTCCTTAGTACAGTGCACAGTGTGTGCCCAAGGCCTGTAAATGAAATGCTACTAGTGGGCCTGCAGCACTGATTGTGCCACCCACCTACGTAGTGCTGTAAATGTGTCTCAAACCTGCCACTGCAGTGTCTGTTGTGTAGTTTTAACTGTCAGTTTGACCCGACAAGTGTACCACTTGCCAGGCCTAAACCTTCCCTTTTACTACATGTGAGTCAAGCCTCAGGTAGGCCCAAGGCAGCCCCATGGGCAGGGTGCAGTGTACTTAAAAGGTAGGACATGAAATGGTGTGTTTTACATGTCCTGATAGTGAACTACTGCCAAATTTGGTTCTCACTATTGCAAGGCAGATCTCTCCCATAGGTTAACATAGGGTTTGCCTTGAACTATCTTTCAAGTGTAATTTCCCATTGGGAGCAGATAGAAATGTGGAGTTTGGGCTCTCTGAACTCACAATTTAAAAATGCATCTTTTGGTGAAGTTGGTTTTTGTATCGTAAGTTTGGAAATGCCTCTTTTAGAAAGTGATCATTTTCTTGCTTAACCATTCTGTGCCTCTGCCTGGTTGTGGAATACACGTCTGGGTCACAATGACAGTTGGGCTGTTTGTGAATTCATTCTAGACAGTCACACAAAGGGAGCTGAGGTGTGCTCTGCATATCTTGTTTGGTCTTCCTGTACTAGAGTGGTGGAAGAAGCTGAAACTTGCACCTGAATAGGGCTCTGCCTGTCCCTACTCAAAGCAGTCTCCAACCCCATTGCAAAAATAACATAACAGATTTGGGTTTAATGTGGTAACATGTTGTGTAAGTGCATGAAAGCTAGACAAAGAAATTAATGACAGGCCATAGTGAATGCCCCATTGCCTTCTACACAGTCTTGTTTTAGTTTCTATGTCAAATAAAGGTTGGATAGCAAGGACATTTTATTTTAATCATTTTTAGTGCATTTTAGATAGAAAGAAAGGAACGGTGACATGGAAGGCTGCGTGGCCACTGGACCTCCTCTGAACATCAAAACAAAGGAGGACTCTATTGAATGCAAGGGAACCTACCATAAGAAATGGCAAAAGAATACCCTCTCCCTGGAGAAAAGGGTGTGACTAAGGCACTGAGAAGCAATGGCAGGCAGGCAGAAATACAAAGAGCTGACAGCGGGAGGAGGAAGGAGCAGGAGGGAGATGTGAGATTGTGCCATGCAGGGAACAAGGTGTGCACAGGTGTTGTGAGGCTACTTTAGCTATTACACATGCACATTATTTTTTGCCTAAGCCTACAGCTTGTACCATTTCACTCTGAGGCATGCATTTTTATTTTTCTACTATTTTAGCAGAAGCCTTATTTTAGTGGACATGTTCTTATTATTTTATCATTTTGTCTTTTCACACAGACTTCTGTTATTCTTTTCTCTGCATGGAATTTTCATTTTGTGCTCTATCCAATGTTGCATGTGATAAGTTACAAATGATTGCTCGTAGAAAGCGTTCATCATGTCCCCACTCTTATACACAGTAATATATGTGTTGTCACATCACAGCAGTTTTCTCAGAACACCAGATGTTTTATTATAAAACACCTCATTGCCCCTACACAATAGAGGGGAATTTTAACCAGTTGCCATCATACACCGCATCTCGCTTTGCAAGTTTCCGCTGAGACCTGACACAGTCTCTCCCTCCATATGGGAGAATTCTCAGTAGACCAAAAGACCTCTTCTTTGCCTACAATCATAGGTATAGGGGATGGGGTTCTCCCTGGGGGCCTGTTGGGTAGATTAGGGGTTACACTGCCATGCTCTTGTAGAGAACCTAAGTAGTGCAGGTAGGGATTTTAGAACCGTTGTTGTAACAATACGGTGTGTCTTTTCCTGTTTCACTTTCTTTTTCACTGCCTTGCTTTTATTATGTTTTATCATCTTAATAATCACAATGTATGCCTTTTTACATAGAATGCAGTTGATTCAATAAAACCTATTCAACCTCGTCCTGCACCTCTTTTACCTTTGTATGTGTGCGACATATGTGACTGAGAGAAAGGGGTAAGATCGGTCCCACCATGATTTCCCTTAGGAATCCGGATGACATGCTAAGGATTGCCAAAACTCACCTTTTATTCTCTTTTACTGGTGAGGTGCTGCTAGCTGACTGGAAGGGTTAGGCTGACAGTGTTCACACAGCGCAGGATCAGATTCAGTCTCCCGCACCCAGGGGTGCTGATGCCCAAATCCAGCAGTTTTGTTACTCATTGCAAGAGTCTTTACGACACAGGTAAATGAAGGAAGACAGGAGGGAGGGAGATAATAGAAGGTGCAGGGCAGGGGAAGGGAACAAGAAGTGCAATAGAAGAGGTGATGTGCAACAGGGAAATATGATTGGGTTGTGGACACAGGGAACGAGGAGTGCCCAGGGAAAGGAGTGAGTGATGGAGAAAGATAAACACAATAAGGAGCAGAATGAAGCACATGGGAGAGACCCTGCCGGAGAGGACAGAGTGGCACTGCACCATAACAGCCAATAGCAACATATGAGAATTAAATACTCCTCTGAGCTGAGCCAAACAGTGACTGGCAAAGTTGTAAGCCAATGGCTGAAAGAGGCTGGTCAAAAAAAGTCCGTGGCTGAAGGAGGTGGGCCCAAAGCCCTCTCTAAGTATGTTGTGAGCAAAAGGTCATTTGACCGCTTCATTCCATCGTCAACTAAGATCTTAAAAAAGAGGCAATACTCTGGCATTGGCTTTTGAGTTCATTCACCATTAAGGTGAACAGCAAGTCGTGGTAAGCAACTATAGGTACACCTGAAGGGAGCAAGCAACAACAGGGACAATGGGTTGGGACAAGCAACAACTTGGACAGTGGAAGGGGCAGGGAAGAACACAACAATGGGAGGGGGATAGCAACAACAACACCGAGAACATGGACAGCAGGAGGGGCAAACCACAACACGGTCAGCATATGGGGGTAAGCAAAAACATGGACAGCAGAGGGGAGAGGCAGCAACACGGACAACAGATGGGCCAAGCAACAACATGGACAGTGGGAGGAAAGAGGGAAGGGGCAAACAACAGTGTGGACAGACAGCAGAGAGAGGCGGTAAGCAACATCACGGAGCGAGGGGGCACGCAAGAACACAGGAAGAGCCAAGCAACGGAACGGAAGCAGGCTTGGAGGGGAGGATAGGAGCACATAACAGGAATGACATGGGTATAGGGAGGATAGATGGGGAAGCAACACGAAGACAACTGCACTCTCATAGAGTGCTTCAACAAAAAGAAAAAAGTAGCAAAACATGAGCAGTAGAATGACACAAGTATTTTGGCTGTGCTTCAGGGGTAGAGGGAATAAACCGAAGAAGAGGACGTGAAGCCTGAGCGTGTTAACAAATCAAAAGCAAGCAGATAAGAGTGATGATGAAGCCAACCAATGGTAAGCAACGGGTGGGCTCTAAGCTCTGTTTCTTTGGGTTGTCACAGAACCACTTTGTATGCTACTTATTTTATTCACTTTCTGCATATATACCCTGATGCCAGGTCAAAACCCTCTCATAGAACATTTAAGTCTACACTCAAAGACTACATTCTTCAGTTGTAGTCTGCAAGGAATTGGTTAAAGTTGCTTGGTCTCATCCAGTTAAGTCTTGCTTGTACGTGAGATGCTGTTTGCCTGTTTGTTTACTCTGTCCCCACGCCAATGTGTTATAATTGTCCAGAACTGGATTTAACTTTACCCATAACAAATCTTTTCATTGTATGATGCAGTTTACTCATGATCCTCACGTAAGACCATTGTAACGAAAACGCGTATGTCCTGTTCTTATACAAAACCAATAAATAAAAACGGAAGCAATAGTGCTAGACGTCGCACATGCATGTTTGCAGTCGCCTTCTGCTATCTTACACTGCAACTGACAAATGCTGTCTTTGGGAAGGTGCCAAGAGAATCCCCTTCATATGCCTGCCTGAACCCGCAGAACGGGAAATGCCAGACAACGATGGTGGGTCCAGGATGACTCATCCAGGATGAAGAGTAATCCCGGAACACTCCCCGTCATGTACACCTCACTCCTGTCTACTATAATGTGTCGAACGGAATTTAAATTAATATTTTTCAATCAAATTCTCTACACTGTTGTTTTTGTTTAAATTTTATCACATTTCATTTAACATTAACAATGCATACAACACGTGGTCAGGTGACGACATGGCATGACAATACTCCGTGAGCAGGTATATAGCACACAACAGTTAATTTCAGAGGTAAAAAAGGCAAGAATAAACCTAAAATTAGGTACAACATAGTTCCTTCCAATGCAATATCTAAATGTCACATAGCTTGACCTCAATGAACTCCGAAGTCCAAAAGCGAAGATTGCAGCGCATAACAGCGTGGAGCGTCAGACACAGACAGGATCAGCCAGCACTGGAGCAGTACAACCATTAATCAAGGTCTAGCGCTAACAAGTACGAGCGTAATGGGTCCCAAAAGTCCCGTGGCCGTGCAGCCAATGGCAGAGTTAAAGCATAGGTCCCCAACCATTCCTCGCAGAGGGACATATCTGAGCCAATCTTGAAAATTCGGTGCATTCCTGCTCCCCCACATCATGGCCGCTCTACATTTACCCAGAAGCAGACCTGTCCACTGGAACGCAAAACATTTGAACTTAGTACCGTTTTTTTGTTTTCACTGCATATAGAGTGGATCAACCACTTTTTGCTGCAAAGACTCCTTTATTACACGTTTTCACCAGGCAAGATTTGAATGATCAGATGCATCTACTCTTAGTCCATAATTTATAAAAAAAAAAAAAAAAAAAAGTTTCTTCTCTTTTTCAAATGTCAAAAATGAGCCTACATCTGAGACAAAATTGTGCTTCATTCTGTGGTGATCCCATACCCTTGTAGGACACTGGTCAGTGCTCCTGTGGGCGTGTCTGTGGGTGTAGATGCCTTGGGTATGTGTGTGTGTGAGTTATGCTTGTGTTTGGGTGGTGTCTGTTGCATGTTTGAGTGTGGTTATTTGCATGTCTTGGGGGCTGGGAGGTGGAGGTGCTTGATGATGTGAGAGTGGTGAATGTGTGTGTGTGTGTCTGTTGGGGTGGTGTCTGTGGGTATGGTGGATGTTGTGGATGCGTCTGTGTGTATTGGGGTGGTGTCTGTGGGTATGGTGGGCGTGGTGGATGTGTCTGAGTGTTGGGGTGGTGTCTGTGGGTATAGTTGATGTGGTGGATGAGTCTGTGAGTGTTGTGCTGGTGTCTGGGGTTATGGTGTCTTGGGTGTGCGGGTCCGTGGGTTGTGAGCTGCTGTCTGGGTGTATGGTGGGTGTGGTGGACATGTCACTGGGTGTTGTCATGGTGTCTTGGGTATGTTGGATGTGGTGTGTAGGTCAGTGGTGGTGTATGTTGAATGTGGGTAAATGTTGAGTGCCTGCGTGCCGGTGTGTCTTGTGGTGTTTGTATTGATGTGTGCTGAGGTGGGTGCCTGCGGATGCGTCTGTGTGCTTGGGACAGGTAGGGGAATAGGGAATTTCGATTGAGAAGTGGGAGGTGGTACTGGGAGGAATATGGGGGAGGAGTGGTTGGCTGCCGTCAGTGAGGAGGCCAGAGCCTGAAAAGATCTCTGTAGGCCAGACATGTCACTATGAATGCCTTCCAGGAAAGCATTGGTTTGCTGACATTGGCTTGCCAACCCCTGGATGGCATTCACAATGGTAGTCTTCCTAGCAGAGATACTCCTCAGGAGGTCAATAGTCTCCTCACTCAGGGCAGCAGGGGTAACAGGGGCTACGGCACAGGTTCTTGCGGCCAAGGAGACACCCACCCTCTTTGGTGAGTCGGCATGGCCAACTGGGTGGGAAGCAACAGGAAGGGTGGCAATAGAACTGGGGTGGGGGACAAGGATGGTACAGGAGTATGTCCCAGAGGATCCACCACCACTAGAGAGTGGCCAGTGGAGGTAGGATTTGATGCTGAGGATGTAGATCCAGTCTCCCCCATGGTACTTTCCTCACCCTTCTGGCCACTGGGTCCCTCTATGTCAGTGGTGTCCTGACCCGAGGTACTGTGGACAGATGCTTCCCCACTTGGCTCTGCCCTGTCTCCTTTGCTTGCCTGGGCTGATGCTGCAAACATAAAAAGAAATAGGGTCACCACATGTCTCTGATCACACTTGAACAACAACTCTGATTAGCAAACATTACCATGATGTCAAGTAGGCCCCAGCAACAGACTCCACCAAAGTGGCCCTTACATGTACCATACCATATGCATGCATGTCACCTCAGTGGTCAACTGTTGCCCACAGGAAAATCAGGACCTCAGACAACGCCAATTGCACGGCTGAAGTTGTGCAATCACTGTAACCATTGAATAAGCGGGAGACCACATTTCCTTCAATGCCTTGCCTCATTAAGCATAACTCAGATACCTGTTGTCATACAATAGAAGGCTAATGACAACTGCATTCCCATAGAACCCACAGAAGGTCATGCAGACATTTATTTGTCACATACACAGTAACACAACAATAAGAAATGATGCTCCCAGAACATGCCATGTTGCTGATAACAGTACAGTAGTCTGGAGAAGGTGACATAGAAGTACTCATCTCACATTGGAAACATATGCACAATACACAGTTCACCAAGTTAAATTTGTCTTGGTGCAGTCATGGACGTAGTATCAGTGTTGCTCTGATAGGCCACACATTTGGCATGGTAACGTACACTACATACATCATGTGCAAATTGTCAGGAAGATATGTCCCTAAAATCCACAACACAATGAATCAGCAAGCCCCAGGGAAATCAACACTAATGTCTAGCATCCCTTACAATTGCATACTCTGATTGCATCAGTAGAAGCAATTAGTACTTTGTATGTTGGAGAGACACAGAGATTAGCAAGTACCTGTAGAAGGCCCACAAAATGTTGCCCAATGGGGAGCTACATCACTGTCTCCATTTCAGTCCTGCAAAACCAGATGTCCGTGGATTAATGGTTGTACCCAACCACATGTGATTCCAGGATAACTGCAAGTCACTCCATGATGCATGCCAGCAGTCCAGTAACAAACCTTCCCCATTGCACATGTGCAGTGCACATTTCACTTGATGCCACATCAGTGGCATGGAAATGCACAATGTGTGTAAAACCTCTAGTCCTACCAGTCATGTCCCTCATTGCTACTGCAGTTGCACATGCCAAATGGCATGCAATGATGGGTGAGGGTATGTGAGAGCCAACAGTCAATGGTGACACACTTTTGTCTGTGGCACCAAATGAAATGTAGCAATATTGCATGTGTTCAATTCCAAACACATGTTGGCATGCACATATATGTGAGGGAATACAAGAATCATCCCATGAACACAGGTAGAACATGCACGAAACAGCAGCAAACACATTTTGTCAGAAGAGAAAGGGACGCATGCCAAAATGGAGGCACAAAGAATGTTGGCAACAGTGATGGCACACAAATCATGTCCATGGATATTTCCCACTTACCAAGTGAAAGTACTGATCTATAGCTGTACCCAAAGAACAATGTTTGCTTGGTCACATGTATGATGGCCATCTTCACATTGCAGACAGTAGTAAGGCACCAGCAACCGGCACGCGCTGAAAACAAGTAGCCTCTGGGTGGCAGATGCCAATATAGTCATTTAACCAGACACATGGCTGATGACAGTGATCCATCACTTCCATTCATTTGGCCTGTAACACTAAGGAGGTGGTCTGTTGCATAGAATTTACACCCCTACAACACACAGTACTTGATTGATCAATTTACACAGCCATATGTTGTCCCTGGAGAGAAAATCGTTTGAGGTTTGTACACAATTGTGTCCCAGGTCCCTTGGGCCAACAGGAAAGGCACATCAGTATGCACCACATTACATATCTACACAAGCAGTCACTCATCAACTGTGTCACACAGGGAACATCCCTAATCATCAAGGGGAGTTGTCAGAACCTAATAATTTAACATGGCAATGTCACAGGCAGTATTAGAACCTGTGGTCACCCCCTTGAGGCTGCTGTGCCCCTCTCAAACGCCCATCAAGGTCTCTCTACGCCACCTCCAGGATGCGTGAAATTAGGGAGATCATGGTCTGACATGCGTCCCGACCTTCAGATGGATCCCCATGGAAACCAGAAGAGCGGTCACCCACGCCCTCATCAGCAGCAGACTGGACTACGGCAACGTACTCTACGCGGGAACAACGGCCAAGCTCCAGAAGAAACTCCAGGACATCCAGAACGCCTCAGCACGATTCATCCTCAACCTCCCTCGCCACAAACACATCTCAGCCCACCTCAGAGACCTCCACTGGCTCCCTGTCAACAAAAGAATCGTCTTCAAGCTCCTGATCCACGCTCACAAAGCTCTCCATGACGCCGGACTGGCCTACCTCAACGAATGTCTCAACTTCCACATCCCAACACGCCAGCTCCGCTCCACCAACCTCGCCTTCGCAACAGTCCCCCACATACACCATACCACAACTGGCGGTAGATCCTTCTCCCACCTTGCCCCCAAAACCTGGAACTCCCTCCCTGTCAACCTATGTCTGACCCAGGACCTCCTGACCTTCAGGAAGCACCTCAAGACCTGGCTCTTCCAGCAGTAGCACCCCCCCCCCAGTGCCTTGAGACTCTTCTGAGTGAGTAGCCCGCTTAACAAATTACTGATTGATTGATTGATTGACACTGCTCAGGCCCTACAATGGCTATGCAAATCTACTGACATCAGGTAGCCCATGGTCCAGCAACTTGTACTGTGATGTGAGGCACAATGGAAAACTACACACATATGTGGCTTCTGAAGGGTAAACTCCTGAGGCCTGACTGGACCAACACATTCACACTGTGAAATTGTGTCACTGCATGCAGTCCCTACAAGCAACTGACATAGTAAAGACTTCACCCCTGAGTGACAATGAAGGGGCTGGCAAGGTGGGTACAGAAAGTGTATTCCTTGAACATGTGTGGACATGTGGCCTACCAAATGCAGACTTGTGCCACTTCAGGGGGTGGGGTCTGTGGTATGTACCTGTACCACAGAACACTCCTTTGGACATATGTGTCTATCCCACAGAGATAGCATCCAACATACAAAGGTATTCATTGTACAATTTCTACTATGTGACCAAGCCACTGAGTCACATGTCATTGCCTCCCAGAAATCAACACACTGTCTGGACTGTGGGACTGTCATCAGTGCAGTAAGCCTGTACTGGACAAATATGACTTCTGTGAAGGTGACAACAGAGCTGTGGGAGTAGGGGACCTGTCATGAGTCATAGACACATATTGACATTCATGCTAAATGCACATATGGACCAGTTAATGGATTTACCTCAGTACCCATTCCTAGCCTACTCAATGAACTGAGGCATTTAGGGCATGCTTTGCCGCTAGAGCCTCATATTGGCCACATGACAGGGTCTGCTGTTGTACGGGAAGTAGGCACAAAGCCACAGTTGCATAGCCACATTGACACTCACACAGCCTGGACTACATCATATTGTAGCAGATACATTTGACTGGCCCTGGTCTCTGCAGGCTGAACATACAGACCTACATGACACTCACATTTCCATCACTTCCATGCATGACAGTACATCATGTGGTCATCAGCAAAGTAGCATGTGGTGTTAGTGGCAACCTGAAGGGCAGAGTGAGTCAAGATATGCCTTCTAGACAACAGTTTGGAAAGGCCAGATGTGGGGTGAAAGATCTGTGGTACTATAGACATTGCTTACAAAATCCTCAAATGACTCATACAAAATGCTTACACAGCTCATGCTGTCAAGCATAAACATGTTGTCTAACATTTACAAACATTGTAAAGAAAAAGATGTCATTGGATGGCAGTAAATTCTCCTTACCTAGTTATGTGCATCCAACACAAGGAGGATCTAGGACCCCAAAAACCTCACAAACCACAATGTTACTGAACTTAACATATAATACTGGCCATCAGTACCTGCCGTCATTGATGCCACAGACTGGAAGAACAGGCACACAAGAAGTCTAAGTGGAACACAGGGCACATTATAGCCTGTGAGGAGGGAAAGGATGGTGTCGAACAGTGTCTGTTGTGTCTATGAGATTCTTACCTGCTCCTCTGGTTAGCCATAGAGCTGTCCATACAGGGTAGGACCTCATCAACAAGCCTCTCCAGCTCCTGTGGAGAGAAGGCAGGGGCCCTATCACCTGCTGGACATGGCATGATTGCTTCCAGAGGTGGCACACAGCAACTCAGGTCGTGGAGGTGCTGCTGGCAGCAGTGTTAGGAGTCAAGTGAGTGAATGTACACAACATGGCAGACACGTCTGCCACATATGTAGTCATCATGGCCGGCAGACACAGCCATTGGGCTGCTACCTCCACAGGCAACAACGTTAGCCTATGGCCGTGTCCGCTGCAGTTTCAACCGTGTACCGCCATGACGAGTTCTGCCCGCAGTCGGGGAGGTTCATAATGTCCAGTGGAGTAGGTCAGGCATCCGCCATTTTGGCGGGCTGAAATGTTGTATTTGTCTTCATAAACTACGTCACACCTACAATATATGCATTGTTGAATCACAAACATCCTTATTCTGTACTGTCATGTAGGTCCTTCTACGCAACCACCATTGTAGTTTGTTGCAGGGCACAGATGGCATTTAACAGTGGTGCACGGGCCACCACCGCCTTTGGTCTTTTTGGCGGTCTGAATATACAGTCACATTTCATGGGACAATTGTGTATCACATCTCAGAATTTCATCCAAATACATGTAGTGGGCACATGTGTTGAAAACCATGGGGGTCACAAGTGACCCTTCTGTAGCTGCCAGCTGTGAGGTGTACTTTGTCTCATGTCTATCCAGTCAGAAATGGTTTGTCACATGATGTTATTGGCATGCATATTGTATGTTGCTGTGGACACACTGACTAATGTTACAAATCATGTCTTATCACACATAGGTACCCTGGGAGAGGAAGGATGCAACAACTTCCTAAACATGGTCCACTGCCAGACCTTCCGACCATGGAAAAACGCCACATCATCCAGCTCTACCGTCTGAATAGGCAAACAATAGTGGACTTATGCCGTCCGTTGGAGCCAGATCTGATGCCAACTATTAGTTATCCAACCAGCATACCACCCATTGTACAAGTCATGTCAGTATTGCACTTGATAGTCATAGGATCCTTCCAAAATACAGTGGCCTTTCTGCTGGTATGTCTCAAACTATGTTCAGTCTGGTGTTGAAGGATTTCCTCTCAGCAATGTTGAAACACATTGATAGCAATATCAAGTTCCCCTGATGTGAGGACTTAGCCAATTTGAAAGCTGACTTTTATGGTTTTGGCTGCCTCCCACATGTGGTGAGGGCCATTGATGTCACACATGTTGGGCTGGTGCCACTGCAGACCACTGAACAAGTCTATTGCAACAGAAAGAACTTCCATTCCATTAATGTGCAAGTTGTCTGTTTGGCGGATCCCTTCATCTCACATGTCTATGCCTGTTATCTGGGTTCATCCCATGATTTCTTTATAATACGGAACAGCACAGTACCCCAGCTGCACCCAGAGAGGGCCTGGCTGGTTGGTAAGTCACGTCTCTCTTGATTGTGTGTGTGCAATGTCAGGTGCTACAATCTTGAAGTGAGTGACTCATTGTTGCACTTCTGTCCCATTCCTTGACAGGAGACTCAGCATATCCAAACCGTCCTTGGTTGTTGACGTCGCTGAGGAATCCAACTTCGCCAGGGGAAGTCCACTTCAATGAGGCCCATGGAAAAACATGGCAGACAGTGTCCTGAAGGCCAGATTTCGCTGTCTTGACTGGACTGGTAGAGCCCTCCTCTACTTACCCGGAAAAGTGTCAGATCACTGTGAAATGCTGCATACTCCTCAACATCACCCTGCGGAGGAATATCCCATGCATCCCAGAGGATGGAGAACGTGCAGTGCCACCGGGTGAGACTCCTGAAATGCCAAGTGAGGATGACAGTGGTGAAGAGGAAGGAGCTGGCTTGTGGGAAAATCTCATCAACAGCCACTTTTCATGAGTGTAAGTATGTCATGTGATGTCATGACTGTGACTGAACGATGAGCTGTAGTTGTGAGAATGTGTGGATGTGAGTGTTTTAAAAACAGCTAGGGAGCTGATACTCTGCAATATTCAGCCAAAGGCTGCTTGATGAGATAGCTTTTGACTCATCCCCACCTTGATGATGTTGCTTTGTATGTATCAGTTTCCTTGCAATGGACTTTGTTTTCCAGTTTCTTGCTTTGTGACTTGTGTCATAGGTAAGGTTTCAAGCCTATACTCCTTGTTTTGTTCTTTGTACAGGTACCTTCACCATGGTATCTCCATGTGGGCATTTCAGAGCTGTGACATTGGCAGGTATCTGCTGCTGTTCTAACATACAGAATAGGCTTTGTCTGTATCAGGTAATGTAGATCGCAGAATTTGGCTGTATGAGACCTATACCAAGACAGTTTGCACAGTGTTTGGGTAGAGGTACAGAAGTGGGCATTGCTTTTGATGTGTTGTGGTGGGCCTGATGCATCATGTGGGTCATCATGTGGGTCATCATGTGGTCATAAAATATTTAATTGTAGCTTTTGACCAAGTCATTTTTCCTCCACATTGACTAAACACTCTTTTTGTATGACCTGTATGTAGCTATAGATATTTGTCATCACTGCAGGCTACTGTGCCTATGCCACAACACTGGCATATGTTTGTGTCATACCACCAGATGCATGGGCATTGGATTATGATGGGATTGTGATCTCAGACTGTTGTACTGCCATCTCTCTATATCTTGGATTATGTCATGTTGGTTTACTTTGGTGTGGTTTGTGATAGGGCTCTGCTGATAACCACTGTGATGTTTGCCTATTCTTCAGGACAATGTCTGCCAAACCCCTTCCCTCCCTGATCTGGGGGTCTGTGCCTTCAAATATGTACTTTGACTCAGTATGAGTTACACATTCTTGTTTCTAAAAGTCCAGACATATTGACAGCTTATGTGCTGTACACTGGAATAAAATTTTTGGTTTGACCAGACACTTGTACTAATGTGTTGGTGTGTAAAGGTTGAAATCCTGAGCTTGACACTGTGTACCTGTAACAAGTCCTTGCTTGCAGAAGTTGCTTTTCTCTTCATCGTATGGTTCACATGGTCTTACATCTCTACATAGCGAAATGTGAAAATTAAGCAAGCAGGCAATGAGATTGTGATGGTTGAATTTATTACAATGCTAATGCAGAAAATACATTTTTGACAGAAAGAAACAAAAGATGTAAAGTGAAGGGGTCAGTAGATGCCACGCCACTTGGAGTCCAAAGTCCAAGGTACTCCTGGAATTGGAAGTGGTAGGTGATTGAGGATCAGTCAACAGAGTGAATGTGCGGCACACAAAGGGGTGTCCTTTAGGAAGTGGTCACTTGCTGGCAGTGTTGGGTGTCTTGCCATCTGCAACTCTTAGATTCTTTGCTGGATGTCCCCGCTTGCGGAGGGGAGAGGATCTGCTGCTACAGAGGCAGGGGTGTCTGGGGCTGGTTTTTCCTCTAGCAGGGCCTCCCTTCCAGTGGTTGACATCAATGTTGATGTGCATGTTTTTGATGAGCCAAAGTAATGGGTAGACTGTTGTTGAAAAGCCCTGCTCAGAGTGGTATGAATGTCCCTCAGTACCCCTGTTAGGGAGGCCATGTTGGTATTGTGGGCCTCCATCCGTTCCTGCATGTCTTTGTGCATGTCCCTCTGTAGCTGTTTGATTTCCCGGAGCTCAATCAACACCTGATCCATCATGCCTTGGGACACCTGGTTCATGGGCCCTCAATGTCAGAAGTGTTGCACTGCAACTCAGGATCCAGGACTGGGGGCCACAAGATGGTAGACACTGTGCTAGGTACACAACACTGTTGCCATTTGACCAGGTTGCCCAGAAGGGCCAGAGCTATCTTCCACGTCCAGATGTCCAGGAGTGTCTTCTTCACTGAGGGATTCATCTCTTCTGTGGCCTCTGTTCCCCCCCCTTTTTTTCACATTATAGTTTTTTCACATTATAGTTCCTTCCACTCACTTCACCCTCTCTCTCTCTTTCTTCGTTTCCTCTTTTC
Source organism: Pleurodeles waltl (assembly GCF_031143425.1). NCBI lineage: Eukaryota > Metazoa > Chordata > Amphibia > Caudata > Salamandridae > Pleurodeles > Pleurodeles waltl. The sequence goes on along the minus strand of NC_090445.1, from coordinate 487,812,398 downwards.
TCTTCTTTTTTGTTGATTTTTCATACTGTTACCTTATCACACATTATTTGCGTATAAGGGGCCATTTTCAGCGCGTTATACATTCTCTTTGCCTTCTTTTTACTTTTCAAAGATGGCCGCCTTTGTTTTCAGTTCTCCGTTCTTCCCTGACTCGATAGTGAAGACATTTCAACATGGCGACTGCCAATTTGCGGTCCGTTTTCCTTTTTACCTTTCTTTTCCTTTTCTTATTTTTGATATGACGGAAGCACTTAAGAATTGGCTTCCGCACTGTTCTCTACCCTCCTTTGATCAATTATTTCGTTGGTATGTGCCTTTTTTTGACTTAATTTTTTTTTAAAAAACATTTTTTAAACTCGTTTCACTTCTCACATTCATGTGAAAGGGTGCCCCTTGGTAGGGAAATTTCCACCTTTTTTTGTTGAAACTTCTAATTTTTCCTATATACTTATCTTCTATAAGGAACCTGATCTCATCACGCTTTTTGCACGGCAATTTCCTCAATTTCTAACTAGTTCACGTTGCACGTTATGGACTCCTTTGATGCTTGCTTCATATCCTTGCCGGTTCTTTTGATCATGCGCTTTCTCTCTCTTGTTTTGGTTTACACCACATTAAAATATTTTAAAATATTTGCGAATATTTAGAATTCTTTTTCTATATTGTAATTTTGATTATTTACCACACAAGGTGTTCACTTAACTACTATTACTTAAAACAAGTATTTCATTCATTTGTCAATATTGTTTTTTTTGGTGGTATATGGGCATTTCCATAGCATTTTTTATTGTCTCATGGTTATATGTTACTTTGCAGCCCTGATGAAGCCCCTTGTGTATGGGGCGAAACGCATTGGCTGCCTTTTCCTTTATGCACCTCTTGCTACAACAAGTACTACTTGTCAACAATAAAACATCTTCGGAAAGCAACTGAAAGGAACTTCACATTATTTCTACGAAATCGGACTTTTCGTGTATATTGTGGCTATTGGATGTTTTCAGAGTGGTGCACCCCCTAAATGTTCTTGTATTGTTGGGGCTCCTTTTGCCTCTTTGGTTCCTCTCTGCAGCGGGGGCCAGGGTGGAGTTGCACACCATATCTACTGAATTACTATTGTCTTACACTGGGTACTTTTAGGGATTGATGCATGTTCTTTTTAGGCCTGCTGCATTCTGTCTTTGTAATTCACTTCCTGTACTACACACACTATACAAATGTGATCTTCCCAGGTGAGTACACTTAATTTGTGGGTTACCAAACAACAGTATTTGGACAAGAGAACACTGGGCTGGTGAGTGGAGTAACAGTAGCACATCATCCTGGCCTCAGTAGTCACGTCACTCCCTGTACTACACACACTGTACAAATGTGATCTCCCCATGTGAGTGCACTTCATTAGTAGGCTACCAAAAATTGGTATTTGCACAAGAGAACACTGGGCTAGTTAGTGGAGTAACAGAAAAAGAGCCTCCTGGCCTCAGCAGTCATGTCAGTCCCTGTACTACACACACTATACAAATGTGATCTCCCCGGATGAGTACACTTCAATTGACAGTTACCAAACAATGGTAGTTGGCAAGAGAACACTGGGTTGGTGAGTGGAGTAAGAGTAGCAGAGCCTCCTGGCCTCAGTAGCCATGCCGCTCCCCGTACTACACACACTATACAAATGGTATCCTCCCAGGTTAGTAAATTAAGAGTAATAGAAACAGTGCTTCTTGGGAACTGCAGTCAGGTCACTCTCTCTACTTCACATACTTGACTAATTGTATCCTCCCAGGAGAGTGAAGTTCATTTGTGATTTACCAAACAGTGGTCTTTGGACAAGTGAACACTGGTCTGGTGTTTTAAGTAATATAAACAGTGCCTCCTGGGAGTTGCAGTCCGGTAACTCTGTACTACACACACTTTACAAATGTGTACTACATATCTGTATGCAGGCTGCATTTGGGTTTGGGCATACATTTACCTGTTGAGACATACCACGAGTCTTGTTATTATTCATTAATTTTGAAAAGGCTTACATGCCCCTTTTAGACTTATGGCACGTGATGGGCTTTGGTAGCTGTGATGTTGGGTCCAACAATACAGATTGACAGTGTTAAATCTCAGATTCTCTTTGTATTGAATGTTGGTGGAGTACATGAACAAGACAGTGACAAAAGCTGAGCTGTGAGCATGCATGACATGGCATTTTTGTAAAAACTTTTGTGTTGTGACTTACCAGACTCCACTCCCCCATGTATTCCTGTCAAGCCATCAGGATGCAGGATGGCCAATACCTTCTCCTCTCAGGGAAAGATATGTAATGGGGCACTAGGAGGGTCACTGCCTGTCTTCTTAGCCTGGTGCCCGGAGACCAGACAACAGACTGAGGATGTGCCACCTCTTACTGATGTCTTTCTTTCTGAGTAGGGTGGTGCCTACAGCATTCACTCTATCGACTATCCTGTCCCACATTTCCATTTTCCCACTGAGAAGTGTGTGCTGGACTCGTGCTCCAAACAATTGTGTTTCTACTCTTATGATTTCATCCATCATGACTCTTAACTCGTCTTCTGAAAAACGGGGATTTTTCAAATGTGACATTGTGGGAAAAAAGTGACAGGGACTTACTAAACAGGGGAAGTGCAAAATGGTATAAATGGACACAAGTGTGTGCAGGGAGTTCTATGGAATATTTACAAAAAGAATGCCTAATCTATGCAGTGTCTGGGAAATAAGGTGCTCTGGTTTCTGTGTTTTGCATTATAAATGCAAAGGATTGTGGTCTGTGAAAGGGTGTGTTTTATAGTGTCATTTGCAGATGTGTCCACTGTGTCAATGTGTGCTAGCTGTGTTGTTTTCAAATTCATCCAATGTGCAGTTGCCTATTACTTTGCTGACCACGAACCACCATGGTTCGGACCTCCATTAGCTGACCACCATTAAGGATCAGCCACAGCGACTAGGTTCTTGTAATATGGCCGATGGTTTGTCGTGGTGCTGTTTTCGCTAGAGGTCAGACCAATCATTTCCAGGCTGCCGCGCTACTGACGGTCTGCCATTTTTGCTCGGCGGTCAGTGTCCTGCCTGTATAACTTGTAATAGGGATGTCCAGCATGACGATCTTTCCAGGACTGCCAACATGGCGGTCTAGGAGTCTGACCACCAAACTCGTAATCAGGCCCTATGTCCTGAGGGTGCATTTACTTTGGATTTTGGGGAATATTTCTATAAATATAAATACATGTAATATGAAAAATAATCAAAACTAAATATAAAACATTAAGGCCCTCATTACAACATTGGCGGTAAAAGCCGCTTACCGCCGTGCAGAAGACCGCCAACACACCGCTGCGGCTGCGGAATTCCGCCACGGTCATTATGACCCACAGCTCGGAATCCACCAAAATCCAGACACCCACACAAGTCCGCCACACCAAAGGTCAGTGATAAACTGGCGATAACAAAACCGACACCGTCACGCCAACAGAAATACGCCCACACTATCACGACACACAAATCCACGCGGCTGTCTTTCAACCGCGGTATTCCATTGGCAGTACACACTGCCGCCCTCAAAATACACACACTCTTACAAAACACAACCACATTGGACAATTCCAAATACACGCTCCTGATACACATACACACACCACTCCCACACACCCATTACAATATAAAACACACACCCACATCACCCACAAACCCCTACTACCTAAAATTCAGAAAGAAGGCCAGAGAGAGAACACACCAGCAAGAACAACAGCATCCACAGGCACACAACACCATCACCCACAGAACTTCCACGCACCTCACACAACACCCCACTACATATCAGCACACTTATCACCACACACTCCACCCCACACATCACCTACACCACCCCATGGCACGGCAAAGACACCCCAGGTTCTCGGAGGAGGAGCTCAGGGTCATGGTGGAGGAAATCGTCCGGGTAGAGCCACAGCTATTCAGATCACAGGTGCAGCACACCTCCATTGCAAGGAAGATGGAGCTATGGCGAAGAATAGTGGACAGGGTCAACGCAGTGTGACAGCACCCAAGAAATCGTGAGGACATCAGGAAGAGGTGGAACGACCTACGGGGGAAGGTGGGTTCCGTGGTCTCAAGACACCACCTGGCGGTTCAGCGGACTGGTGGCGGACCCCCACCTCCTCCCCCACAACTAACAACATGGGAGGAGCAGGTCTTGGCGATTCTGCATCCTGAGGGCCTCGCAGGAGTAGCAGGAGGAATGGACTCTGGTAAGACAAATCTTTACTATTACATCCCCCACCCTACCTGCATGCCATCACATACCCCCACCCTCACCCCCATCACTCCTACTCCTCACATATGTCCCAACATCACAAACCACACATCCCAACACCAAGCCCTGCATGCAACAACAAAGCATGGACACCCATCATTAAAGCATGCCCACTGCACATACCCATACAACCCCCTAAACCATCATCACACAAGGTCCAAAACAGGAATGCAAGCACTGGGGTACACAGTCACCCACCCATTGCACACCATGACACACACAGATGTAATAACCATCCTTTTATACCCCTGCAGGACCCCTACCCAACGTCACCGGACAGGAGGGTCCACACATGTCCACACCACCAACAGAAGAGGCCCACAGTGATGACAACAGCTCTGTCCAACTGGATCTAGATGACCAGCCCGGCCCATCGTGGACCTCGGGACAGTCACAGGCCACCACAGACCTTCCCCCCTCTGGAACCACCAGCACAGCACCCACCCAGCGGGCCCATACCTCCGTCCCCAGGACACGTCAATCAGCTGTGTGTCCACCACTACAGGGAACCCAGGATAACCCACCACCCCAACAACAACAGGGACCTGGGGGCAGTGGTAGGGGGCACACGGTCCAGGGGACGGAGGCCCAGGAACACAGGGGAACTGGGAGGGCTGCTGTGCGACAGGGGGCGGACAGGCCAAGGGAACCCACTCTCCACGAGGCCCTCTCCTCCATCATGGGAGCCTACCACCACTCCCAGGAGACAATGGCAACGGTACTGGCCAAGTTTCAGGAGACCCAGCGCCTGCGGGAGGAACAGTATATGGGCTTCAGGGAGGAACTCGGAACCATCAGCTCCACCCTGGGCACCATCGTAGGGGTGCTGAAGGAACTCGTGAAAACCAAGAGGGACACTGTGGCACTACAAGGGGCCCCTGACACTAGCATGGACGATGAACTGCCCACCACCTCCGCCGACACTAGTGGACAGGACGCCCGCCACAGGACCACCACACCAGCACCCCACCCCCTGCAGAGGGAGAACCACCCCGCAAACGGTCCCTGAGATCCAGGAACAAGACAGAGCACGATGCCAAGACCCCTGCCAAGAAATGAGACCACCCTGATTGTCATCCTACTGTCACTTTGTCACCCTGTCCATACTTAAACTGCCCCAGCTCCACTTCCTATGCCCATATGGGCAATGCACCTGTGAGACTAATAGACTGGACTCTGCCATGGACATTCCTCCGCCATCACCCCTCACCATTTTACTACCCCCTCCAATATTGAGCACTTAAATAAACACACTTAAAGCACAAAACAATCTGGAGTCTGTCTGTGATTTCGAAATAGTGTGTTAGCAATTACAGTGACAAAATGCTCTTTCAATTGTAATGTCAACATACCTATGTCACACAGCTCTAGTCCATGAGGAATCTAAGCAGATGTCACACAGTGGGACCCACATCAGTGAAATCGTAAGGGAAAGTGACAACTCAGTGACCATGCACTGGGTGAAAACGACAGACAGTAGAGAGGCAATAGTGTTAAAGTACATGTTGTAGGCAGGCCTGTACTCTTACCTGTATCTCACTGGAAATATTTCTGGATCACTGAGTCCCTGTTGTTCATGTCTTCTTCCTCTGCTTCCTCGTCTTCACTGTCCACAGGCTCCACAGCTGCCACAACACCGCCATCTGGACCATCCTCCTGCAGAAAAGGCACCTGTCGTCGCAAAGCCAAGTTGTGAAGCATACAGCAGGCCATGATGATCTGGCACACCTTCTTTGGTGAGTAGAATAGGGATCCACCTGTCATATGGAGGCACCAGAACCTGGCCTTCAGAATGGCCTTAGGTCCGCTCGATCACCCTCATAGTTCGCCCATGGGCCTCATTGTAGCGTTCCTCTGCCCTTCTCCTGGGATTCCTCACTGGGGTCAGTAGCCATGACAGGTTGGGGTAACCAGAGTCACCTGCAAATGGCGAGGGACAACTGTTAGACACGCACTAACCTGGAGGGATATCGCAAGACCCAGACAACCATTCCCACTGTCTTGCTTCCAGGTGCTTACCTAATAGCCACACACAGTGCCTCTGGAGTTGACCCATCACATAAGGGATGCTTCTATTCCGCAGGATGTAGGCGTCATGCACTGATCCAGGGAACATGGCATTCACACGGGAGATGTTCTGGTCTGCCAAACATACCATCTGTACATTCATCGAATGATAACTCTTTCGGTTTCTGTACACCTGTTCACTCCTGTGGGGGGGGGGACCAAAGCCACATGGATCCCATCAATGGCACCTATGATGTTGGGGATGTGTCCCAGGGCATAAAAATCACCTTTCACTGTAGGCAAATCCTCCACCTGAGGAAAAATGATGTAGCTCCGCATGCGTTTCAGAAGGGCAGACAACACTCTGGACAATACGTTGGAAAACATAGGCTGGGACATCCCTGATGCTATGGCCACTGTAGTTTGAAATTACCCACTTGCAAGGAAATGGAGCACTAACAGCACCTGCACTTGAGAGGGGATTCCTGTGGGATGGCGGATTGCTGACATCAGGTCTGGCTCCAACTGGGTACACAGTTCCTGGATTGTGGCACAGTCAAGCCTGTATGTGATAATCACATGTCGCTCCTCCATTGTCGACAGGTCCACCAACGGTTGGTACACCGGAGGATGCCGCCATCTCCTCACATGTCCCAGCGGATGGTGCCTATGAAGGACAACAGCGAGCACAGAGTCAAACAACTCAGAGGTACGTACCCACAGTTTACACAGAACACCATTCATACACAAAAGTTGGCCTGTATGTGTGTTGAGTCTAGGCCTAGGTATCTGTGACGCAGTTGAAAATGAAGCCATGTGGGCCCCTGAAATGGTGGCTGCCTGACCTGTAAAGTGGGACAATGGGATGTGAGGGAACTGTGCTGGCGTTGTACACCATTGCGGTAGGCGGTCGAAGACCGCGTCGCAATGCTGCATTGGTTAACATTGGACCCTATGGGTCCCAGGAGCCAATGACGATGTACGTCGGCGGTGACGGTACGCACTGCCGCGGACGTGACCGCCATTTTCTATCTGTTCAATCACTCGATACCTGATCTTCGACAGGAGAGGACCTACACTGCAAGTGCTGCTTTGACCTCGGTCTGGAAAAGACAATGGCTCGTGCGACTGGGGAAAGGGCTCCTGCCTTCACATCAGAGGAGTTGGAGAAACTCGTGGATGGGGTCCTCCCCCAGTACACGCTACTCTACAGTCCTCCAGACAAACAGGTAAGTACACAGGGAGCATGTTGTATGGGCTGTGCCTGTGTGGAGAGGGCTGGATGTAAGAAGGAAGGGGGGAGAGTGCTGCGTGCATGAAAGACGGTGAATGCATGTGCCACATGGCAAGGGTAGGAATGGTGGCCAATCAGTTTGACGGTGCAGTTGGTAATAACTTCTCTTTTTCCCCTGTACATTTCATGTAGGTCAGCGCCCACCAGAAAAAAGATATTTGGCGTGCCATCACCAAGGACCTCCGGACCCTGGGGGTCTACCACAGACGGAGCACCCAGTGCCGGAAAAGATGGGAGGACATTCGCCGTTGGAGCAAGAAGACGGCGGAGGCTCAGCTGGGGATGGCCTTCCAACGTGGGAGGGGTGCCCGTCGCACCATGACCTCCCTGATGTTCAGGATCCTGGCGGTGGCCTACCCGGAGTTGGATGGGCGCTTGAGGGCATCACAGCAGCCACAAGGGGGTGAGTACACTCTCATTCTGCTGACTTTGCACGCAGTGGAGGTGTCTGGGTGGGGAAGGTGGGCTGTGGGTTTCCCTAGGCCAGGGCGAGTTCCGTAGGCAAGGCCCCTCCGTAAGGCAGGCCATGTGGCACCCCACCCCACCTCTGTAGAGTGACAACTACACCTAGTCATGCCCCTGTGTCATCTATGTGTGCAGATGCCGTCCATAGCCTTGTAGGCCATTTCCCAGGAATTGAACAGTGGAGCCCAAGAGTGCGGCGTAGTGCAGGGGGCTTCTGTGTCTGTCGTGTCCGCCAACGGTAGCGGTAATGCATGCACTGAACATGTCTTTCTTCTGTCGTCCCCCCCTTTTTGTGGTCTCCCTGTTCTTGTGTGCATTAGCATCATCAGGCGGAGGAGCAGTGGCACCGGATCACCAGGGGGCTGCATCCCACATGGCCATGGAGGGCCACACTACGGAATCGGACTTCACCAGTGGGACGGAGGGCGAGGGGAGCTCCACGGCGGGGACAGGAGCTGACACCAGTGACACGGACTCGTCCTCTGATGGGGCTCCCTTGTGGTGGCGGCAACATCTGTGCCACCCCCATCTACAGGTACAGCCGCCACCCCCCCTTCCAGCACCACCCTCCCAGCAGCCCCTCCGCCTTCGCCCCGTGCCCGCTCACCCAGGAGGGTGGGCATCACCTTTGCCCCAGGCACCTCAGGCCCTGCTCCAGTCACCCCTGCTGCCCTCAGTGAGGAGTCCATTGACCTCCTCAGGTCCCTCACTGTTGGGCAGTGTACCATTTTGAATGCCATCCAGGGTGTAGAAAGGCAGTTGCAGCAAACAAATGCATTCCTGGAGGGCATTCATTCTGGTCAGGCGGCCCTTCAGCGAGCTTTTCAGACTCTGGCCTCAGCACTGATGGCAGCCATTGTCCCTGTGTCTAGCCTCCCCCCTCCAACTTCCTCCACCCGACCCAATCCCCTGTACCTCAGCCTATCCCAAGCACACCTACAGACCAGCATGCACACACGTCAACACACAAGGGAAGCTCTGGCAAACATAAGCACCACACATCCCACAGGCACTCACGCAAGCATCACACACATGCAGACACACCAACATCCACTGCCTCCACTGTGTCCCCCTCCTCCTCGTCTCCCTCCTCCCTCCCAGTCTCGTGTACACTCACACCTGCATGCACTACCACTACAGCCACTACGTCCCTCTCCAGCACACCCACCACCACACCCCGCTCACGTGCAGTCACCACCCCCACTACCATTCACACGTCCCCTGTGTCCTCTCCCAGTGTGTCTGTGACGCCCCCTCCCAAGATACACAAATGCAGGCACACACCCACCCAACAGCCATCCACCTCACGACAGCCTCCACCGCATGCACCTTCACCCAAAGTCACCAAACGTACACCTCCTACAACCACCACCTCTTCCTCCACTCCCAAACCCCCTCCAGCTACCCGTCCCAGTGTCTCCCAAAAACTTTTCCTGTCCAACCTTGACCTCTTTCCCACACCTCCTGCACCCCGTCCGTCTCATAGGTCCCGAACTAGCACCTCAGCCACAACATCTCCGGGACCAGTGGTGCCTGTAGTCACCGGAATCTGGAGTGCACCGGCCACCAGGGCAGCCAGTGTGGCACGGAGCCACAGCAGAGACAGTCCCCCACCTGTGAAGCATTAGAAGTTGGCCAGTGCCCGGCAGGAGAGGGGGAAGACTCCAGCCACCAAAGCCGCTCCCAGGGGTCCCGGTGGGAGTGTGGAGTCAGCTGTGACACCTTCCAAGGTGGGGAAGGGCCACAAGAAACCCGGCAAGTCTGGGAAGAGCAGCACGGCGGAGAAGACCGCCATCATCCCCGCTGCCCAGGAGGCCACCTCCAGCACAAGCCCAGCTGCCCAGGACAGGACCGCCAGCACAAGCCCAGCTGCCCAGGACAGGACCGCCAGCACAAGCCCACCTGCCCAGGACAGGACCGCCAGAACAAGCCCAGCTGCCCAGGAGGGGCCCGCCAGCACCAGCCCACCTGCCTAGGAGGCCACCGCCAGCACAAGCCCACCTGCCCAGGACAGGACTGCCAGCACAAGCCCAGCTGCCCAGGAGGGGCCCGCCAGCACCAGCCCACCTGCCCAGGAGGGGCCCACCAGCACCAGCCCACCTGCCCAGGAGGTCACTGCCAGCACAAGCCCACCTGCCCAGGAGGCCACCGCCAGCACAAACCCCGCTGGGCCATGAAGGACCGCCAGCACAAGCCCCGCTGGGCCATGAAGGACCGCCAGCAGCTGAGTCCCTGCAATGGAGACCGCCGCCTCAAGCACCGCTGCACAGGGCACCGCCGTCTCAAGCACCGCTGAAGAGGGCACCGCCGTCTCAAGCACCGCTAAAGAGGGCACCACCATCTCAAACCCCGCTGAACAGGGCATCGCTGTCTAAAGCATCACTGGCCCATGAGCGGCAGGGGCACTGACGCAACTGAGTCCGTCACGGGGTGAATGATGCACTCTGGGTACCATGCCCCCTCCAGAACCAGTGGAGACTGTCATCCACTACCTCTGTCCTTTGCAGGATGAAGCACTCTGGGCACCATGCCCCCTCCAGAACCAGTGGAGACTGTCATCTACTACCTCTGTCCTTAGCAGGATGAAGCACTCTGGGCACCATGCCCCGACCAGAACCTAGTGGAGTCTGTTATCCACTTGAGAGGCTGTGGCTTTGCACTCCCTAGGATATTGCAGTGGGCAACCCACCCACTGTAGAGACTTGAGAGACTGTGGCTTTGCACTCCCCAGGATATGGCAGTGGGCAACCCACCCACTGTAGGGACTTGAGAGACTGTGGCTTTGCACTCCCCAGGATTGGACAGTGGGCAACCCACCCACTGTAGAGACGTGAGAGACTGTGGCTTTGCACTCCCCAGGATTGGACAGTGGGCAACCCACCCACTGTAGAGACTTGAGAGACTGTGGCTTTGCACTCCCCAGGATATGGCAGTGGGCAACTCACCCACTGTAGAGACTTGAGAGACTGTGGCTTTGCACTCCCCTTGATATGGCAGTGGGCAAACCACCCACTGTAGAGACTTGAGATACTGTGGCTTTGCACTCCCCAGGATTGGACAGTGGGCAACCCACCCACTGTAGAGACTTGAGAGACTGTGGCTTTGCACTCTCTAGGATTGGACAGTGGGCAACCCACCCACTATAGAGACTTGAGAGACTGTGACTTTGCACTCCCCAGTATATGGCAGTGGGCAAACCACCCACTGTAGAGACTTGAGAGACTGTGGCTTTGCACTCCCCAGGATTGGACAGTGGGCAAACCACCCACTGTAGAGACTTGAGAGACTGTGGCTTTGCACTCCCCAGGATATGGCAGTGGGCAACCCACCCACTGTAGAGACTTGAGAGACTGTGGCTTTGACCTCCCCTTGATATGGCAGTGGGCAACCCACCCACTGTAGAGACTTGAGAGACTGTGGCTTTCACCTCCCCAGGATTGGACAGTGGGCAACCCACCCACTGTAGAGACTTGAGAGACTGTGGCTTTGCACTCTCCAGGATTGGACAGTGGGCAACCCACCCACTGTAGAGACTTGAGAGACTGTGGGTTTGCACTCCCCAGGATTGATCAGTGGGCAACCCACCCACTGTAGAGACTTGAGAGACTGTGGCTTTGCACTCCCCAGGATATGGCAGTGGGCAACCCACCCACTGTAGAGACTTGAGAGACTGTGGCTTTGCACTCCCCAGGATATGGCAGTGGGTAACCCACCCACTGTAGAGACTTGAGAGACTGTGGCTTTGCACTCCCCAGGATATGGCAGTGGGCAACCCACCCACTGTAGAGACTTGAGAGACTGTGGGTTTGCACTCCCCAGGATTGGACAGTGGGCAACCCACCCACTGTAGAGACTTGAGAGACTGTGGCTTTGCACTCTCCAGGATATGGCAGTGGGCAACCCACCCACTGTAGAGACTTGAGAGACTGTGGCTTTGCACTCCCCATGACATGGCAGTGGGCAAACCACCCACTGTAGAGACTTGAGATACTGTGGCTTTGCACTCCCCAGGATTGGATAGTGGGCAACCCACCCACTATAGAGACTTGAGAGACTGTGGCTTTGCACTCTCCTGGATTGGACAGTGGGCAACCCACCCACTGTAGAGACTTGAGAGACTGTGGCTTTGCACTCCCCAGTATATGGCAGTGGGCAAACCACCCACTGTAGAGACTTGAGAGATTGTGGCTTTGCACTCCCCAGGATTGGACAGTGGGCAAACCACCCACTGTAGAGACTTGAGAGACTGTGGCTTTGCACTCCCCAGGATATGGCAGTGGGCAACCCACCCACTGTAGAGACTTGAGAGACTGTGGCTTTGCACTCCCCAGGATATGGCAGTGGGCAACCCACCCACTGTAGAGACTTGAGAGACTGTGGCTTTGCACTCCCCAGGATATGGCAGGGGGTAACCCACCCACTGTAGAGACCTGAGAGACTGTGGCTTTGCACTCCCCAGGATATGGCAGTGGGCAACCCACCCACTGTAGAGACTTGAGAGACTGTGGGTTTGCACTCCCCAGGATTGGACAGTGGGCAACCCACCCACTGTAGAGACTTGAGAGACTGTGGCTTTGCACTCCCCAGGATATGGCAGTGGGCAACCCACCCACTGTAGAGACTTGAGAGACTGTGGCTTTGCACTCCCCATGAAATGGCAGTGGGCAAACCACCCACTGTAGAGACTTGAGATACTGCGGCTTTGCACTCCCCAGGATTGGACAGTGGGCAACCCACCCACTGTAGAGACTTGAGAGACTGTGGCTTTGCACTCTCCTGGATTGGACAGTGGGCAACCCACCCACTGTAGAGACTTGAGAGACTGTGGCTTTGCACTCCCCAGTATATGGCAGTGGGCAAACCACCCACTGTAGAGACTTGAGAGATTGTGGCTTTGCACTCCCCAGGATTGGACAGTGGGCAAACCACCCACTGAAGAGACTTGAGAGACTGTGGCTTTGCACTCCCCAGGATATGGCAGTGGGCAAGCCACCCACTGTAGAGACTTGAGAGACTGTGGCTTTGCACTCCCCAGGTTATGGCAGTGGGCAAACCACCCACTGTAGAGACTTGAGAGACTGTGGCTTTGCACTCCCCAGGATTGAACAGTGGGCAACCCACCCACTGTAGAGACTTGAGAGACTGTGGCTTTGCACTCCCCAGGATTGGAAAGTGGGCATGTGGCCCCCTCGTGGATTTGGCGTTGTGCACTCAAGCGGCTGAGGTGCCCCCCCCTTTCCCTCCCCCTGAGGTGCCTGTTTAGTTGCTCTCTGATGCCCCTGCATTGTTCTCTCCGTCATGGTCGGGGATCTTGTGTGGGCCTCGCCCATACCGTGTGGTCCCACGGACTTTCTTAGAGCACTACCTGGACTACTATGCTTGGTATATATTTTGTACATGGTGTATATATATGTTTCTGTCTACTTGCTTTTAATATATTACAATGGTTACACTCATTTTCTATTGTCTTTGCATTCTTCGGGGGGGTTTGGGGGTGTTACTGTGATGTATTGATTTGCATTAGTGTGTGTGTTGTAGTGGGTGAGGGTGGGGGTGTTGCGTGCGTATGTCCCTGTTTTTTCCCTCCCCTGTGTTGTAGGTGCTGTACTCACCATGGTCTTCGCCGCTGCCGTTCGTGCTCCTGATAGAGGAGCAGGAAGACTATTGCAGGGAGAATTTGGAGTTCCGGATCCATGGCGTCCTAGTTCCTCGTGGGGTGTGTAGAGGTGAGCGTTTTCCCTTCGGGACTCCTGCTTCCGCTGTGTTTTTATCCGCGGTGAATCTGCCCCAGAAATGGTGGCGGATTGGCCTGTCATAATAGTGTGGGCGGTACATTGTCCTCCACCTGTCTGTTGGCGGTTACCGCCGCGGTATTTGTTTGTACCGCCGTGGCGGTCAGAGTGTTAAAGTGGCTGTCTTTGTTGGCGGTTTCCGCCACGGTTGTAATTGCAAATTTTTTAGCGCTGGCCTGTTGGCGGTCTTACCGCCGCTTTAACATGGTCCACCAGGGTTGTAATGACCCCCTAAATAACTTACCAAACTAAATAAAATATAAAAACACAAAAAATAAAATTTATAAATATATTTCATAAAAAATAATTAAATATAATTATTACAGGAATTTATAAATTATTATTAAATATATTAAACTCTGGAAACAATAGCATTATACTTCATAGATATAAAATGTATTATTCCCACTCCAATTTCTGTAGGGAAGTTGTTGAACTCAGGAGAGGTAAAATTTTCTCTTACCACTCCAGTCTGAGCAACAGTAGGGAAAGTGTTGGACTCAGAAGGGGTAGAATTTACTATATCCTCTCCAGTCTGTGTAACAGTACAGAAAGCATTTGAAAGAAAGAATGTGGTTCACTTAAAAACACATAACAGAATTTCAGAACTAATGCATCCAAAATATAAATATTATAATATACAAATATATATGTAAATTTGAACAAGATATACACAATTGACATAATTAATAAGGTGGTCATTATGACCTGGGCAGTCCTGCCCCACCACGCCTGGTGTCAGTCTGCCGACAGCGTGGCGGTGCAGGACCGCCAAATAATGACTGCGGCAGTGAGACCGCCTGCAGAAGGTTGACCACCTTCAACCCGGCGGTCCACCTAACATTGTCCATGGTATCATGAGTATCCTTTCTGCCAGGGATTCTGTTGTGCAGCCCTGCCACAAAATCCCTGGCGGTAAGGATACTGGTGACAGGAATACTAATTCCCCAACCTCGGCCCTCTATGTAGGACTCTCCCACCCCGACCCCATCAGAAGCCTCCCACCCCCCAATTAGCAATATCCCCCTCCCCCGATACCCGTACGGAGACCCCCACCCACTGGTCCACGCACGCACATACCACACTTACATACATACACGCACACATCCACACTCACTCATTCACACACACACGGCCATGACACTCCCCCTCCCCCGCATACAGGCATTCACACAAGCACATAGACACTTGCACACACACGCACACAAACACACACAATCCTCCCACCCCCCTCCATTCACACACACACCCTTTCACACACACAACACTCAACACCCCACCTCCCCTATCAGGCGATCACCTTACTTGGTGGTCGCTGTGGTCATCCGGGATGGAATGGGGTCCATGGTGCTTGTTCCGCTGCCAGCGCCCCTCTAACACAACACCGCCATGCCGTTTACAATGTTGTAATGCGGCTGGCAGTGTTGTGGTGACCTTGCGATGGAGCAAGCTGCACTAGACTGCCGACCGCCAGTATGGCTGATGGCGGCTTCCCCGCCAAATAGTGGTAGAAGGCAGCCAGCAGTCATAACATGGCAGTCTTCAGACCGCCAACACTGGCGGTCATATGGCAGCAGTGACTTCAGCGGTCTACGGAATAGACTGCCGAAGTCATAATGAGATAATTAAAATATCTAAAAAATTAACATAATAATAAATAAATAAAAAGTATTAATATATACATAACTAAATTATAATTATTGCTTAATCTTCTTAGAGCGGGCATCAGCCACTGGCTGACGCCCACACTACCTCCCTGGTGCAGGTCATGACCGCTGGCCAACACCAGGGAGGGGGTTAAAAAATCCACGGGTGCTATTTTTTTAATCTAAAAATACCCCAGGAGACATGGAAGATCTTCCGTGTCTCCCCCCATTACCCCACCCGCCCCTTTGTGACGTCGGCACGCTGGCGTCACTGTTTTGTTTTTTCCATCGAAGCAGGAAGTGGCCTTGCGGCCGCTTCCTGCTCCAATGAGAAAAACAACCCCAAACGGCCTTCCCGACATTCTGGAAGGCCTCGTTTGAAAAGGGAGACTCTCCCCTTTCAAACGAGGCCTTCCTGAACCGGTTTTCTGGCCCTCCAGGAAACCCCACTAGACACCAGGGATTTCACTTGGGGGGGGGTCAGCCCCCTCGGCAAACACCTCCCCCCCGGGGGAATATTTTTTTAAAAAGAAAGGTAAGTGTCCTCTGGGGGGGCACGATCGCGCCCCCAGGGGTTAAATTTAAAAAAAAAAAAGAAGAAATTGACAGGGGGTCGCTCACGATTTCTGCTGCTGTGAAGTGGAAATAAAACACTTGATTTTACTGTGGATTCGTGCTTCGGCTTTCTGTTGCAATATATATATATATATATATATATATATATATATATATATATATATATGTATATATTTATTTACACACATATATGTATATATATACATATATATATATATACACATATATATAGATCACTTTTGTCAATGCGTGCGTGGTTTCCCTGGGGGCTACGATCAGCCCCCAGGAAAACTGGACTCACATATAAAAGTGATATATATATATATATATATATATATATATATATATATATATATATTCATCACCAGTTGTCTTGCAGTTGCAGCTTGCGTCTTCAATGCAATGCACATACTTCAACTGATGCGTTTCACCTGTAGCTTTTAGGCAGCAATAAAAAGTCAAGTAAGTCTTGTGATTATGTTTCTGCTACAAAAGGATCAGACTTTTGTCTAGTGGCAGTTTTGATGCCATAAAGTGGCGTAGAAGGTTTATATGCCTACTGCAAAGATCAAATCTGTATTTTATGTAAATAGCTGAGTACATTAGTAAAGTCGGCCATTACCTGCGCTATAATACAAATGAAATGTATGTGCGGGGGGGCTATGGAGAGATGAAGGGCACTTTTGCTGGGTGGTAGTGAGGGAATCCGAGGAGGAGGTCATGGAAGTGGGAGCACCAATAATGATTGTTGGACTGGGTGCTAGAGGTGCTAAAGACTGTGATGATTGGTATGTGACAATGTGAAGTAATAGTGTGTCTTTTTTTGAGTGTCTTGAAAGAACGTGCTGATTGAGGGAAGAAGCGAAGGTAAGGTGACCTCTACTGTTGCACGTATCACACACACACACACACACCTATCAGCAATTTTGTGACTGTCTATGTAGGCTAGTGTTTTAGAGCAACAGTTTAGCCAGTAGCAGAGATGGGATCTCGTTGGATGACTGCTTCTCGAGCCCTCACTCGGTTTATAGAGAACAGCTCTAACGTAGGATCAGAGACAGCAGATACTGAGACAGCATCTGAGGCAAAGGACAATGGCGCAGACTCTGGGAGTGATTTTTCAGTCAGGGGAGTCCCATTCAATAACTCCTCTTCCAGTGATTATGAGGGAGGTGATGAGGACAGTCCTTCTGTCCCTTCGCAAGCACAGTTTGTGCAACGGGACAATAGCGGGTTAGTACAACCCAGAGAGCAGGTGCATGCGGCGGCAAGCACAGAGAGAGTGCTCTCTTGGGAGCTCCCCAATTTAGTTCAGCCCTAAATTCCACCGCCCAAATCGTATTGTGGAGACATCAAAATTATCTATCACAAAACAAACTGGTTTTGTAAGGCAGGCACCTGTGTTTTTGGTCCTGGGCTTGGCGGCCATATAGGGAAACATACCAAACCAAGACATTTCTGGAAACTAGACATCCGGGGGAGTCCACAGAGGTGTGACTTGTGTGGATTCCCCAAAGTTTTCTTACCCAGAATACCCTGCAAAGCTGAAGTGTTGAATAAAAACTCTATTTTTTCTTGCATTTCTGTCACACAAACTACAGGAATATGATGGGATCCACCAAATTCCTACCACCCAGTGTTTCCCCCACCTGTCCTGATAAAAACACTACCCCACTTGAGTGCCTGTACCTAGTGCATGCGTCAGGAATGGATCACCCCAGGGTCAACAGTAGCCCTCATGTAAGGACCTACATTGACCGTTGTGTGATCTATTCCTGTCGCGGGCACTAGGCCTACCCACACAAGTGAGGTACCATTTTTATCGGTAGACTTGGGGAATGCTGGGTGGAAGGAATTTTGTGGCTCCTCTCAGATTCCAGAACTTTCTATCACCGAAATATGAGGAAAAATAGTTTTTTTGCCAAATATTGAGGTTTGCACAGGATTCTGGGTAACAGAACCCGGTGAGAGCCCCACAAGTCACCCCACCTTGGATTTCCCTGGGTGTCTAGTTTTTTAAAATGCACAGGTTTGGTAGGTTTCCCTAGGTGCCGGCTAAGCTAGAGGCCAAAATCCACAGCTAGGCACTTTGCAAAAAACAGCTCTGTTTTTTTTGGGAAAATGTGATGTGTCCTCGTTGTGTTTTGGGGCATTTCCTGTCGGGGGCACTAGGCCTACTCACACAAGTGAGGTACCATTTTTTTGGGGAGACTTGGGGGAATGCTGTCTGGAAGGAAATTTGTGGCTCCTCTCAGATTCCAGAACTTTCTGTCACCGAAATGTGAGGAAAAATAGTTTTTTTTTTGCCAAATATTGAGGTTTGCAAAGGATTCTGGGTAACAGAACCCAGTGAGAGCCCCACAAGTCACCCCATCTTGGATTCCCCTAGGTGTATAGTTTTAAAAAATGCACAGGTTTGGTAGGTTTCCCTAGGAGCAGGCTGAGCTAGAGGCCAAAATCCACAGCTAGGCACTTTGCAAAAAACAGCTCTGTTTTCTTTGGGAAAATGTGATGTGTCCACGTTGTGTTTTGGGGTATTTCCTGCACTAGGCCTACCCACACAAGTAAGGTACCATTTTTATCAGAAGTCTTGGGGGAACACAGAATAGCAGAACAAGCATTAGTGCCCCTTGTCTCTCTCTACATTTTTTCCTTCCAAATGTAAGCCAGTATGTAAAAAAGACATCTATTTGAGAAATGCCCTGTAATTCACATGCTAGTATGGGCACCCTGGAATTCAGAGATGTGCAAATAACCACTGCTTCTCAACACCTGATCTTGTGCCCATTTCGGAAATACAAAGGCTTTCTTGATACCTATTTTTCACTCTTTATATTTCAGCAAATTAATTGCTGCATACCCGGTATAGAATGAAAACCCATTGCAAGGTGCAGCTCATTTATTGGCTCTAGGGATCTTGAAACCCTATATATCCCCGCAACCAGAAGAGTCCAGCAGACGTAATGGTATTTTGCTTTCAGAAATATGACATCGCAGGAAAAAGTTACAGAGTAAAACATGGAGAAAAATGGCTGTTTTTTTCAGCTCAATTTCATTATTTGTTTATTTCAGCTGTTATTTTCTGTAGGGAAACCTTGTAGGATCTACACAAATGACCCCTTGCTGAATTCAGAATATTATCACCTTTTCAGAAATTATTAGCTTTCCAGGATCCAGCATTGGTTTCACACCCATCCCTGTCACTAACTGGAAGGAGGCTGAAAACACAAAAAATAGTAAAAATGGGGTATGTCCCAGTAAAATGCCAAAATTGTGTTGAAAAATGTGGTTTTCTGATTCAAGTCTGCTTGTTCCTGAAAGCTGAGAAGATGGTGATTTTAGCAGTGCAAACCCTTTGTTGATGCCATTTTATAGTGAAAAAACCACAAGCCGCCTTCGGCAGGCCTGTTTTCCCTTAAAAAAAAAGAAACTACATTTTTGCTGTATTTTGGCTAATTTCTTGGTCTCCTCCAGGGGAACCCACAAACTCTGGGTACCTTTAGAATCCCTAGGATGTTGGAAAAATAGGACGCAAATTTGGTGTGGATATCTTATGTGGACAAAAAGTTATGAAGGCCTAAGTGCGAACTACCCCAAATAGCCAAAAAAGGGCTCAGCACTTGGGGGAAAAGGCCCAGCAGCTAAGGGGTTAAATAGCTTCCGATGATCCTACGAACACAGGTTATGTAACCTACAACTAATATACATAACTAATAATAGGTATGTATTGAAAATTTTACATAATTATAATTCAGTTTAACATTTGAATAAACCTGAAAAATGAATTAGTAATTATTACATAATTAACAATTAATTAATACACAATTAACTTCCCACCCTGCATCCCTACAAACCAAACAACCCGCAAATAATATATAAGATACAAATATAAGAATGTTAAAAAATTTGAATATTTATATTTCAATTGAATATTTTATAAAAAAATTTTTTTTAATTAATAATGAATTAGCACTTAATTAACTTCCCACCCTATACCCCTGCAAACCTCACCACCAACTACTGGTATAGATAACATAAAAAATATAATTATTAAACACATTTGCATAACTATAATTCAATTAAGTATGTTAATAAATATTATTAATTAATTACTCCTTAATTAATCATTAATTAGTACTTAATTAACTTCCCACTCTATATATAGCCTTACAAACCCAACAACCCACAACTAATATATCATATAAAAAGTACAACTTTAAATAATTAGCATAATTATGATTTGATTACATATTTTATTAAAAAATAATAATTAATAATTAACTAATACTTAATTAACTTCCCACCCTACACCACTGCAAACCTTGAAATCTGCTACTAATATAGAACAAAAACACATAAATATTGAACAATTTCCAGAAGTATATTTCAATTAAATATTAAAATATTAATAATTAAATATTTTTGAATTAACTTTCTACCATATACCATTGCAAACCATGACAACCCGCTACTACACTATAACTTACTATTAGTAATTAATTAAAAAATAAATTAACTTAAAATTTCATACTATATTTAAAAATATTAACAACAATTATGCAAACAATATACAACATATGTAATTAAAATATAACTAAAACACATAAAGATAATTAAAAAACATTAGTTTTTACAACTATATTATTGAAAACAATATTAAGGTCACCAATATTATTGCAAATGATTTTACTTACCTAAATGTCGATATATGTCAACGATATTTGTGCATCACAATATTTCTGTGTCACGATATAAAAAACTCAATATTTGTGTAACTCGATATTTTTTATCAGATATTTTGTCCAAACACCATTGAAAACATATTTACTGAACAAAAATGAAATTTAGAATATGAGTCTTTGTTCTGGTTTTCAAAAAGAAGGTATAATGGAAGGCCTGATAAGTTGTCATAAAAAACATGCATGTAAAACCTTAACCGGTTCTGTGTCGAGGATGTAGTGGTTACGTCCTGCGGCACAGTGCTGCTGTGCCGAGGACGCAACCATTACGTCCTCGGCACACAGCCCAGAGGGAGCGCTCTCGCTCCCTCTGTGTGCTTCCCCCCACCCCCCCAAAGGCAGGGATGGAAGTGGAAGCCCTTCCCCTTCCACCCTGACCCCCCCCACCCCCAGTGACATCAGAGCGCGAGCGCGCGCTGTTTGTCACAGAGCCTCCCCCATTGCGCTGGAAGCTGAGCTTCCAGCGCGATCGAAAGAGAAATGCTTTGCATTTCTCTTTCGATCACGTGGGGGAGGCCCAGAGAGGCTTCAAAGGGAAGGAAATGTATTTCCTTCCCTTTGAAGTCTCTCCAAGCGTTTCAAAAGCTGGATTGCTTGCAATCCGGCGTTTGAAATGCCCACTAGACACCAGGGATGTTTTTTTTTTTTTTTAAATTGTCATAAAGGGAGCGACCCCTTGGGCAAGGGTCGCTCCCAGGGGGGGCCTTTTTTTGGAAGGCCTTTTCAGCCCCCCCAGGGGGGGGTAGAAACCTCTAGGCACCAGGGATAATTTTTTTTGTTTTTTTTGTTTTTTGTTTACTTTTTTGTTTTAGGTGTGGGGAGCGACCCCTTAGGCAAGGGTCGCTCCCCTAGGGGGCAAATTATATTTAGGCCATTTCTGCCCCCCTTGGGGGCAGATTGGCCTATTTGGATGAGACCAATCTGCCCTCAAGGGGGACAGAAACCACTAGACACCAGGGAGTTTTCTTTTTTACGTGAATTTCACCTTAGGCAAGGGTCGCTCCCATGGGGGGGGGGAAATTATTTTAGGCCATTTATGCCCCCCTGGGGGGCAGATCAGCCTATTTTGATTAGGCCGATCTGCCCCCAAGGGGGGCAGAAACCACCAGGCACCAGGGATTTTTTGTTTTTTTTGTTTTTTTTGTTTTACAGATGGGGAGCGACCCCTTTTTTTTGTGTTTTTTTTTTGTTCGTTTGTTTTTTTAGAGATGGAGAGCGACCCATTAGGCAAGGGTCTCTCCCCTGGGGGGCAAATAGTATTTAGACCATTTCCCCCCTGGTGCCGACTGAGCTAGAGGACAAAATCCACAGGTAGGCACTGTTTTCTATGAAAAAATGTGATGTGTCCACGTTGTGTTTTGGGCCATTTCCTGACGCGGGCGCTAGGCCTACCCACACAAGTGAAGTATCATTTTTATCGGGAGACTTGGGGGAACGCTTGGTGGAAGGAAATTTGTGGCTCCTCTCAGATTCCAGAACTTTCTGTCACCGAAATGTGAGGAAAACATGTTTTTTTAGCAAAATTTTGAGGTTTGCAAAGGATTCTGGGTAACAGAACCTGGTCAGAGCCCAACAAGTCACCACATCTTGGATTCCCCTGGGTTTCTAGTTTTCAGAAATGCACTGGTTTGCTAGGTTTCCCCAGGTGCCGGCTGAGCTAGAGGCCAAAATCCACAGGTAGGCACTGTTTTCTATGAAAAAATGTGATGTGTCCATGTTGTGTTTTGGGCCATTTCCTGTCGCGGGCGCTAGGCCTACCCACACAAGTGAGGTATCATTTTTATCGGGAGACTTGTGGGAACGCTGGGTGGAAGGAAATTTGTGGCTCCTCTCAGATTTCAGAACTTTCTGTCACCGAAATTTGAGGAAAATGTGTTTTTTTAGACAAATTTTGAGGTTTGCAAAGGATTCTGGGTAACAGAACCTGGTCAGAGCCCCACAAGTCACCCCATCTTGGATTCCCCTAGGTCTCTAGTGTTAAAAAATGCACAGGTTTGGTAGGTTTCCCTAGGTGCCGGCTGAGCTAGAGGCCAAAATCTACAGGTAGGCACTTTGCAAAAAACACCTCTGTTTTCTTTAAAAAAATGTGAAGTGTCAACTTTGTGTTTTGGGCATTTCCTGTCATGGGCGCTAGGCCTACCCACACAAGTGAGGTATCATTTTTATCAGGAGACTTGGGGGAACGCTGGGTGGAAGGAAATTTGTGGCTTCCCTCAGATTCCAGAACTTTCTGTCACCAAAATGTGAGGAAAATGTGTTTTTTTAGCCACATTTTGAGGTTTGCAAAGGATTCTGGGTAACAGAACCTGGTCAGAGCCCCACAAGTCACCCATCTTGAATTCCCCTAGGTCTCTAGTTTTCAAAAATGCACAGGTTTGGTAGGTTTCCCTAGGTGCCGGCTGAGCTAGAGGCCAAAATCTACAGGTAGGCACTTTGCAAAAAACACCTCTGTTTTCTTTCAAAAAATGTGATGTGTCCACATTGCGTTTTGGGGCATATCCTGTCGCGGGCGCTAGGCCTACCCACACAAGTGAGGTATCATTTTTATCGGGAGACTTGTGGGAACACTGGCTGGAAGGAAATTTGAGGCTCCTCTCAGATTTCAGAACTTTGTGTCACCGAAATTTGAGGAAAATGTGTTTTTTTAGACAAATTTTGAGGTTTGCAAAGGATTCTGGGTAACAGAACCTGGTCAGAGCCCCACAAGTCACCCCATCTTGGATTCCCCTAGGTCTCTAGTTTTCAAAAATGTACAGGTTTGGTAGGTTTCCCTAGGTGCCGGCTGAGCTAGAGGCCAAAATCTTCAGGTAGGCACTTTGCAAAAAACACCTCTGTTTTCTTTCAAAAAATGTGATGTGTCCACGTTGTGTTTTGGGGCATTTCCTGTCACTGGCGCTAGGCCTACCCACACAAGTGAGGTATCATTTTTATCGGGAGACTTGGGGGAACGCTGGGTGGAAGAAAATTTGTGGCTCCTCTCAGATTCCAGAACTTTCTGTCACCGAAATATGAGGAAAACGTGTTTTTTTATCCAAATGTTGAGGTTTGCAAAGGATTCTGGGTAACATAACCTGGTCAGAGCCCCACAAGTCACCCCATCTTGGTTTCCCCTAGGTCTCAAGTTTTCAAAAATACACAGGTTTGGTAGGTTTCCCTAGGTGCCGGCTGAGCTAGAGGCCAAAATCTACAGGTAGGCACTTTGCAAAAAACACCTCTGTTTTCTTAAAAAAAATGTGATGTGTCAACGTTGTGTTTTGGGACATTTCCTGTCATGGGCGCTAGGCCTACCCACACAAGTGAGGTATCATTTTTATCAGGAGACTTGGGGGAACGCTGGGTGGAAGGAAATTCGTGGCTTCCCTCAGATTCCAGAACTTTCTGTCACCAAAATGTGAGGAAAATGTGTTTTTTTAGCCAAATTTTGAGGTTTGCAAAGGATTCTGGGTAACAGAACCTGATCAGAGCCCCACAAGTCACCCCATCTTGAATTCCCCTAGGTCTCTAGTTTTTAAAAATGCACAGGTTTGGTAGGTTTCCCTAGGTGCCGGCTGAGCTAGAGGCCAAAATCTACAGGTAGGCACTTTGCAAAAAACACCTCTGTTTTCTTTAAAAAAATGTGATGTGTCCACGTTGCATTTTGGGGCATATCCTGTCGCGGGCGATAGGCCTACCCACACAAGTGAGGTATCATTTTTATCAGGAGACTTGGGGGAACGCTGGGTGGAAGGAAATTTGTGGCTCCTCTCTAATTCCAGAACTTTCTGTCACCAAAATGTGAGGAAAATCTGTTTTTTTAGCCAAATTTTGAGGTTTGCAAAGGATTCTGGGTAACAGAACCTGGTCAGAGCCCCACAAGTCACCCCATCTTGGATTCCCCTAGACCTCTAGTTTTCAAGAATGCACAGGTTTGGTAGGTTTCCCCAGGTGCCGGCTGAGCTAGAGGCCAAACTCTACAGGTAGGCACTTTGCAAAAAACACCTCTGTTTTCTTTAAAAAAATGTGATGTGTCCACGTTGCGTTTTGAGGCATTTCCTGTCGCGGGCGCTAGGCCTACCCACACAAGTGAGGTATCATTTTTATCAGGAGACTCGGGGGAACGCTGGGTGGAAGGAAATTTGTGGCTCCTCTCTGATTCCAGAAGTTTCTGTCACCAAAAGTTGAGGAAAATGTGTTTTTTAGCCAAAGTTTGAGGTTTGCAAAGGATTCTAGGTAACAGAACCTGATCAGAGCCCCACAAGTTATCCCATCTTCGATTCCCCTAGGTCTCTAGTTTTAAAAAATGCACAGGTTTGGTAAGTTTCCCTAGGTGCCGGCTGAGCTAGAGGCCAAAATCTACAGGTAGGCACTTTGCAACAAACACCTCTGTTTTCTTTCAAAAAATGTGATGTGTCCACGCTGCGTTTTGGGGCGTTTCCTGTCACGGGCGCTAGGCCTACCCACACAAGTGAGGTATCATTTTTATCGGGAGACTTGGGGGAACATAGATTAGCAAAACAAGTGTTATTGCCCCTTGTCTTTCTCTACATTTTTGTCCTTCCAAATATAAGAGAGTGTGTAAAAAAGACATCTATTTGAGAAATGCCCTGTAATTCACATGCTAGTATGGTCACCCCGGAATTCAGAGATGTGCAAATAACCACTGCTCCTCAACACCTTATCTTGTGCCCATTTTGGAAATACAAAGGTTTTCTTGATAGCTATTTTTCACTCTTTATATTTCAGCAAATGAATTGCTGTATACCCGGTATAGAATGAAAACGCACTGCAGGGTGCAGCTCATTTATTGGCTCTGGGTACCTAGGGTTCTTGATGAACCTACAAGCCCTATACATCCCCGCAACCAGAGGAGTCCAGCAGACGTAACGGTATATTGCTTTCGAAAATCTGACATTGCAGGAAAAAGTTACAGAGTAAAACGTAGAGAGAAATTGATGTTTTTTTCACTTCAATTTCAATATTTTTCTTTTTCAGTTGTTATTTTCTGTAGGAAACCCTTGTAGGATCTACACAAATGACCCCTTGCTGAATTCAGAATTTTGTCTACTTTTCAGAAATGTTTAGGTTTCTGGGCTCCAGCATTGGTTTCACGCCCATTTCTGTCACTGACTGGAAGGAGGCTGAAAGCAGAAAAAATTGTAAAAATGGGGTATGTCCCAGTAAAATGCCAAATTTGTGTTGAAAAATTGGGTTGTCTGATTCAAGTCTGCCTGTTCCTGAAAGCTGGGAACTGGTGATTTTAGCACCGCAAACCCTTTGTTGATGCCATTTTCAGGGAAAAAACCACAAGCCTTCTTCTGCAGCCACTTTTTCCCATTTTTTTAAAAAAAACGAAATTTTCACTGTATTTTGGATAATGTCTTGGCCTCCTTCGGGGGAACCCACAAAGTCTGGGTACCTCTAGAATCCCTAGGATGTTGGAAAAAAAGGACGCAAATTTGGCTTGGCTAGCTTATGTGGACAAAAAGTTATGAGGGCCTATGCGCGAACTGCCCCAAATAGCCAAAAAAAGGCTCGGCACAGGAGGGGGAAAAGGCCAGGCAGCGAAGGGGTTAATTAAGTATTTAGCAAGGTGCTTTTCTTGCTGGAAGCCGTTCTCCCATTAAATGGAGCAATGACTTAAAGGCTACAAGAAATTACCAAAGATCACTGGTGCAGAAATTGTTGAGACTCAGATGAAGAGATCATGCAGCAAACTCCTCTGTAAATCAGATCTCAAAAGACCACGGAATCATGTTTGTTTATGTGTAGGGTCCGACTGTGTCTGTAAATAGGCACTGAAGTAAAAGTACCCCCATTACCGAATCAGATAGCTAAAAAAGGCCCTCATTTGAAAATAAGAGCAGTTTTAAACGTGTAAAGAGAAGCTATATAAGTATTTTGCAAGGTATGGGAGACTGTATGCATTTATACTTACTGTAGGCTATGTTTATGATAATATTAGGGAAATCATCAGTAAAAACTGGCCAATAAGGTCATAAAGCCAGACCACAAACAGCCAGGAAAATGGCCCTTACACTGATTTGTAAGATCAGCCATTTGGGCACGGCCCGATTGTCCTATAGTGCAGTCTGGCCTTATTTATGCAAGAGCTTATTAGCTGGGATGTGAGTGTTCAAATTTGGGGACGATGTACCCTGATTAGCACTGAAAGTAGTCTAGGGGAGTGATAGCTAGCCACCTGGTGACCTTAATTCTTCGTCTGCTCTGCATGAGGATTAACAAGGGCATTTTAATAGATGACGGACACCATACATTGTAAATGTTCCGGCCTCCCCATGGCTGTCAAAAAGAGCTTTAAAGTTTCAAATATGCAAAATAGAGATTGACAGGCAGAAGAGAGTGATTTTTGTGTGTTCTGATGTCATTTACGTTTTGTGAGTCAGAATCCTCAATGACAGAGCTCTCTCAAGGCTGCTTAGTTCACTCCAAGTGTACCTTGGTATCGTGTATGGCACCCAGGTCAGGTGCCTCAACTGTACCGGGCACCAGACTAGTCATAGTCGGGCTGCCACCACCTTTCCCCACATTGTCCCCTTTTTAGCTCTTAAATGCCATTCAATGCTAATAATAAAAGATAATTGTCTGGGAGGAAAGCCTAGAAGTCGGGAAAATGTCACCTTATGTAAAGTAGAAAGAGAAGGATCTCTGGAATCTAATAAAAGGATTAGGCTTGCAAGAAGTGGTGAGGACAAAGGGGTAACACGAGGCAGGGTGGTCCACTCTTGTGCTGTCAGGGCAGCGACCGACCAAGAGTTTTCTCTTTCACCCTCCCATGTGCAGGGTGGCAGTCTGGCTAGGATTTGACCCACAACCCGATGAGAGCTTGCCTCACTGATGATCGTTGGCCTTTGAACGCTTGCAATAGGCCCAGGGCGCAAAGCACTGTTCAAAATATTGGCTTCCTTTGGGCTAGGGCCTAGGGCCTTTAAAAAGAATGTGTAGTTTCTGCTCAGGTTCCTTACTTGTTTATAAGGAGTATTTGTTACCATATCTTTGCATTTTGAAAAAAGAAAGTGCATGGCACCAATTCCAGTACTTGCTCTTTTGGCATAATTTTACCTGTTCAAGACTATGGCCCTCATTGCAACCCTGACGGTCGGTGTTAAAGCGGCGGTAATACTGCTAACAGGCCGGCGGTAAAAAAAATTGAATCACGACCACGGTGGAAACCGCCAACACAGACAGCCACTTTACCACTCCGACAGCCAGGGCGTTAGCAACAAACACTGCGGCGGTCATCGCCAACAGACAGGCGGAAGACAATGTACCGCCCACGCTATTACAAGGCACCAATCCGCCAGATTTTCTGGGGCGGTACCAACAATATCAAAAGCACAGCGGAAACAGTACACTGAAGGAGAACCACTCGACACTCCCTTTCGACACTCAACGAAGAACCAGGACGCCATGGAGCCCGAACTGCAGGTCCTCCCCATGCTGGTATATCTACTAATACACCAGGAATTTGAATGAAGGCGGCGGCGACGACGACGGTGAGTACTGCACCTAGCACACAGGGGAGGGGGGGAGGAAAGAGAGAGTGACACACACATGCAACACGCAACACCCCCACCCCCACCCCCACCCTCACCCACAACACCATACACACACAAACACATCCAACAACATTACAGATACACCCCGTTAGCCCCTGGAAGAACGCAAGGACAAAAGGAATTGAGTTCAATCAGTGATATTGTGGAACATGCAGATATAGTTAACGAATATAAAAAAATAGTATATACAAATATTTACAATATGTACAGAAGGACGTACACTGTCCTTTGTAAGTGTCCATGGACCAGTGGCCCAAAAAATCATGGGCGAAGCCCACACTTGACTCCTGCCCCAAAACGAAGAGAAGACTGCAGGGGCATCAGGTTGAAAAAACACAGGCACCTTAGGGGGAAGGGGGGGCACCTCAGCCGGAAGATGGTACTACGCCACTACTCCTCGAGGGGGCTCCATGCCCACAGCGATGTCCTGGGGAGTGCAAAGCCACAGTCTCTCAAGTCTCCCAAGTGGGCGGGGTGCCCACTGCTTGGTCCTGGGGAGTGCAAAGCCACAGTCTCTCAAGTCTCTCAAGTGGGTGGTTTGCCCACTGCCTGGTCCTGGGGAGTGCAAGGCCACAGTCTCTCAAGTGGGTGACATGTTCCACTGGTTCTGGAGGGGGCCTTGTGCCCAGTCTGCTTCATCCTGCCAAGGATTGGGTGAGTGGATGCATCTCTCCTCTGGTTCTGGAGGGGGCATTGTGCCCAGTCTGCTTCATCCTGCCAAGGGTTGGGTGAGTGGATGCATTCCTCCACTGGTTCTGGAGGGGGCATTGTGCCCAGTCTGCTTCATCCTGCCAAGGATTGGGTGAGTGGATGCATTTCTCCACTGGTTCTTTGTGCCCAGTCTGCTTCATCCTGCCAAGGATTGGGTGAGTGGATGCATTTCTCCACTGGTTCTGGAGGGGGCATTGTGCCCAGTCTGCTTCATCCTGCAAAGGATTGGGTGAGTGTATGCATCTCTCCACTGGTTCTGGAGGGGGCATTGTGCCCAGTGATGCTGCACCTGGGGTGTGGCAGTTCCCATTCCCTCACCTGGGTGTCTGAGGCACGAGATGTGCACGGAACAGGTAGCATGATACTCCATGGAGGCAGAGCCACGCTCCATCCTGCGGCGACTTAGGCTGCAAACTGCTGGCAGTGCCAGTGCTGGTGGTGGTGCCTCAAGTGGTGTGTGCAGGGTCCAGTATGTCTCCTGCAGCCTTGGACGGCTGCCCACTGGGATGCTGCTGGTGTCCGATGTAGTGGCACCGGCTGGGCATGTGGCAGTGCATATGGCGGTGCAGGTGGCGGTGCCTGCGGCGGTGTCTGCGGCAGAGATGCTGCCACTGCTGCCCGTGGTGCAGGTGCTTGTAGTAGTGGAGGGAGACACCAGGGCGTCTCCAGCAGCCTCAGACGGCTGCCCACTGGGGATGATGCTTGTGACTGTCGTTGTGGAAGCGGCGGTGCATGGCGTGGTGCAAATGGCGGGTCAGGTAGC
Organism: Pleurodeles waltl; assembly: GCF_031143425.1. NCBI lineage: Eukaryota > Metazoa > Chordata > Amphibia > Caudata > Salamandridae > Pleurodeles > Pleurodeles waltl. Next base: position 487,782,534 of record NC_090445.1, on the reverse strand, counting down.
GGGTCAGGTGGCGATGCAGGTGGCGGTCGTTGTGGCGGTGCTTACCGTGGTACAGGTTGCTGGCTTGTCAGGACAAATGGTGGTCACCAGTCCCTCACCAGGAGGCTCCGAGCCCTGAGGTGACTCGCCCTTGCTTTTGTGTCCCTTCCCCACCTTGTTAGATGCTGCTATGACCTTGGCACTGTCCTCTTTTGTTTTGGATGAGGCCTTGGGTGGGTGGTGCGTCTTGTCCGTGCTGGATGCCGGCCCCTTCTTAACCGTAGCAGGTGGCAAAATCGGGTGGTTTTTAGCATTGGTAGGTGGCACACTGCCAGCCCTGACGGGTGACCCCTTCAATCCTCTCGGACTTGCAGGGACCACAGCGGACGCCGACTTGATGGCTGAGGTGCTGGCCTGGGATCTAGACATCCTGGCCCTAGGGGATGGACGGGGGGGTGTAGGGAAGAGGTCAAAGTTAGCCAGGAAACGTTTTTTTTACACACTGGGACGGGAACATGGAGAGGGTGTGGGAGTGGAGGAAGAGGTAGTGGTTGTAGGAGGTGTACGTCTGCTGAGTTTAGGTGAAGATGCACGGGCTGGAGGCTGTTGTGAGGTGGATGGCTGTTGAGTGGGTGTGTGCCTGCGTTTGTGTACTTTAGGAGGAGGGCTCACAGACACAATGGGAGAGGACACAGGGGATGTGTGCATGGTTGTGGGGGTGGTGATTGCTCATGAGGGGTGTGTTGTGATGGGCGTGCTGGTGATGGAGGCAGTGGCTGATGATGTAGTGCATGCTGGTGTGAGTGGAGACGCTACTGGGAGGGAGGTGGACGAAAAGGAGGAGGGGGACACAGTGGAGGAAGTGGATGTTGATATGTGTGCATGGGTATGGTGCTTGTGTGAGTGCCTGTGTGATGATGTGTGGTGCTTATGTTTTCCTGAGCCACTTTGGTGTGTTGATGTGTGTGCATGCTGGTCTGAAGGTGTGCTTGGGATAGGGTGAGCTAGAGGGGATTGGGTCTGAGTAGTGGAAGTTGGAGGGGGGAGGCTGGACACAGGGACAGTGGCTGCCATCAGTGCTGAGGCCAGAGCCAGAATGAATGCCCTCCAGGTATGCATTTGTTTGTTGCAAATGCCTCTCGACGCCCTGGATGGCATTCAGAATGGTTGACTGCCCAACAGTGAGGGATCTCAGGAGGTCAATAGCCTTCTCACTGGGGGCAGCAGGGCTGACTGGGCAGGGCCTGAAGTGCCTGGGGCGAAGGAGATGCCCACCCTCCTGGGTGAGCGGGCACGGGTAACACTCTGAGGGGCTGCTGGGAGGGCAGTGCTGGTAGGGGGGTGGCGGCTGTACCTGTTGTTGGGGTGGGCACAGAGGTGTCCGCCACCACCAGGGAGCTTCCATCGGAGGAGGAGTCGCTGTCACTGGTGTCCCCTCCTGCCCCCGTCATGGAGCTCCCCTCACCCTCCGTCCCACTGGTGCCTTCACCCTCAGTGGTTTCGCCTTCATGGGCCATGTGGGATGCAGCTCCCTCCGTCGCCGGTGCCTCTGCTCCTCCGCCAGATGATGCTAATGCACACAAGGACAGGGCGACAAAACAAGAAGGCGGGGGATAGACAGAGGATACATATGGTCAATGCCAGCAACACCACTACCGTTGGCATACACAACACACACTGAGCTGCCCTATGCGCTAGGGCATGCCCAACCACTCACTAAGGTAGTCACCAGCCCATGGGGTACAATGCCTAATGCCAGCATCTGCACATCTGACACCCACAGGACCCTGCCCAGTAGTAGTTGGCCACTTGTACCATTAGGGTAGGGGTACCTCAGAGCCTGTAAACAAGGGAACTACCCTGCCATGATCGCCCTGGCCTACCTACCCAGCCCACATCCCCTACCCAGCTTTCTGAAACTGTACTCACCCCCTTGTGGCTGCTGTGGTGCCCTCAAGCGCCCATCCAACTCCGGATAGGCAACTGCCAGGATGCGGAAAATCAGGGGGGTCATGGTGTGACGGGCACCCCTTCCACGTTAGGAGGCCAGCCCCAGCTGGGCCTCCACCGTCTTCTTGGTCCAGTGGCGCAGGTCCTCCCATCTCTTGCAGCAGTGGGTGCTCCGCCTGTGATAGACCCCCAGGGTCCGCACCTCCTTGGCGCTGGCACGCCAAATACCCTTTTTCTGGTGGGCACGGACCTAGAGGGAAAAGACAGCGGAAAATGTAATTACTCACCCGTCCGGACTGCCATACTCATTGCCCACCAGTTTCCACCCCTGCCCTGACACACATACAGTGACTACCTCTCATGCAGCATTCAGGCCAGGATGCCTTAGCACCCCACAACATGTGGCTTACATCCACAACACCAAAACAGGCATTGCCCACGCATCATGCTCACAGTGTGCTCACCTGTTTGTCTGGAGGACCCTAGAGTAACATGTACTGGGGGAGGACCCCATCCACCAGTGTCTCCAACTCCTCCACAGTGAAGGCAGGGGCCCTTTCCCCAGATACTCTAGCCATTGTCGCTTACAGACTCAAGTCACAGCAGCACTTGCAGTGTAGGTCCTCTCCTGTTGATGGTCAGGTAGCAAGTGAGTGCATAGGTAGAAAATGGCGGTGACGTCCGTGGTGGTGCGTACCGTCACCGCCGGCGTACATCGCCATTGGCTCCTGGGACCCATAGGGCCCAATGATAACCAATGAGGAGTTGCGTGGTGGTCATCGACAGTGCAGTTACCTCATGTCCCCTTGTTCCTCCTCACAGGTCAGGCAGCCACCATTTCAGGGGGGCACATGGCATGGCACCTAACTGCGACACAGCACATATTGGCGCATATACTGACTCTCAAATTCACACACTGCTTCTGTGACATTAATTCAAACACAGTTGTGTTATCTATGTGGTAAATTACCTTCTGCTCACTGTTCTCCTCCATAGGCCACAACCGCTGAGGCAGATGATGAAGTGGCGGCATCCTCTGGTGTACGGACCCCTGGTGGACCTGTCGACAATGGAGGACAGACACATTATCATCACATACAGACTTGATTGTGCCACCAACCAAGGACTGTGTGCCTAATTGGAGCCTGATGTCAGCTATCCGCCTGCCCACAGGAATACCCCCTCTAGTGCAGGTCCTGTCATTGCTCCATTTCCTGGCAAGTAGCTCCTTTCAAATAACAGTGGCCATGGCATCAGGGATGTCTTAGCCAATGTTCTCAAACGTGTTGACCAGAGTGTTGTCTGCCCTGCTGAAACACATGCGAGGCTACATCATCTTCCCCCAGGTGGAGGATTTGGCCACAGTGAAAGCTGACTTCTATGCCCTGGGACATATCCCCAACATCATTGGTGCCATTGATGATCCACTTGTGGCCTTTGTCCCCCCGCAGAAATGAACAGGTGTACAGGAATAGAAAAAGCAATGATTCGATGAATTTGCAAATGGTGTGTTTGGCAGACCAGTACATCTCCCATGTGAATGCCAAAAATCCTGGATCAGTGCATGACGCCTATATCTTGAGAAATTACAGCATCCCTAATGTGATGGGCCAACACCAGAGGTACCGGGTGTGGCTAATAGGTGAGCAATAGGTCCCCACACAGTATAAGTAGATGTCTGGGTATTGGGTTGTCCCTAAGGGTTAGTGTGTGTCTAACCGTTGTCCCTCGATATTTGCAGATGACTCTGGTTACCCCAACCTCTTATGCCTACTGACCCCAGTGAGGAATCCCAGGACAAGGGCAGAGCAACTTTACAATGAGGCACATGGGAGAACAAGGAAGATTATTGAGAGGACCTTCGGCCTCCTGAAGGCCAGGTTCCGGTGCCTCCATCTGACAGGTGGATCCCTGTACTACTCATCCAAGAAGGTGTGCCAGATCATCGTAGCATGCTGTATGTTGCACAACCTGGCTTTGAGATGCCAGGTGCCTTTTCTGCTGGAGGATGAGTCTGGTGATGGTCTTATGGCAGCGATGGAGCCTGTGGACAGTGAGGAAGAGGAGGCAGATGAAGAAGATGTGGACAACAGAACAAACGTTATACAGCAGTACTTCCAATGACACACAGGTAAGAGACTCTAACTCCTCTTCACATTTAAGTATACTTTTGGACATTGTACATGGCAGCCTCTTACCCTCGGTCTATGTCCACTGACTGTTCCCTTTGGATTCCCTTTTTTCAGATCTGTGTATCCCATTCTGGCTCCTGCTATGTGTACTGCTGCCCACCAATTTCATACATTGGTATAATTCAATGAACATGGACGTTGCAATGCTTTGAGAATGTTGTAAGAATACATCTTTCCAATCATTACACTGACTCCAGTATGGTTTATATTTCAATGGTGTTTATTTTTTGTGCTAAATAGTATAGGGGTACGTGCAAGGGGCTGGGTTGATGGTGGAGGAAGGTCCATGGTAGAGTCCAGTCTCTTGGTATCACAGGTGCATTGTCCAATGGGGCATGGGAAGGGGAGTAATGGCAGTTCAAGGTGGGTGGGGTGACATAGTGGGACAGAAGGGTGACAATCAGGAGAGTCTTATTTCCTGGTGGGGGTCTTGGCAATGTTCTCTGTCTTCTGCCTGGATCGCAGGGACCGTTTGCGGGGTGGTTCTCCTTCTGCAGGGGGTGGGGTGCTGGTGCCCTGTTGGTCCTGTGGCGGGGCCTCCTGTCCACTAGTGCTGGCAGAGGTGGAAGGGTGTTCCTCAGTTTGGCTAGTGTCAGGGGCCCTTTGTTGTGCCACTGCCTCCCTCATGGTCTTGCCCATGTCAGCCAGCACCCCAGCTATGGTGACCAGGATGGTGTAGATTTTTGTGAGGTCCTCCCTGATCCCCAGGTACTGTCCCTCCTGCAGCCGCTGGGTCTCCTGTAACTTGGCCAGTACTGTGCCCATGGTCTCCTGGGAATTGGTGGTATGCTCCCATGATGTTGGAGAGTGCCTCGTGGAGGGTCGGTTCCCTGGGCCTGTCCTCCCCCTGTCGCACAGCAGTCCTCCCAGCTTCCCTGTTGTCCTGTGCCTCTGTCCCCTGAACCGTGTGCCCACTGCCACTGACCCCAGGTCATTGATCGTCCTGTGTTAGTGGGGTTGCCTGGGGTCCCTGTAGTGGTGGACACACTGCTGATTGACGTGTCCTGAGGACAGAGGTATGGGCCCGCTGGATGGGTGCTTTGCTGGTATTTCCTGAAGGGGGAGGCTCTGTTGTGGGTTGGGACTGTGGCAGGGGAACCAACTGTCCAGAGGTCCCTGATGGGCCAGGTTGGTAATTGTCCCCTGCCTATCTTTTGCCGTGTGGGGTCCCTCAGGGTTCTTCGTTAAGCCCGACGCTATTTAACGTGTACGTGGCACCGCTGGCAGAGCTGGTTCGCTCTTTCGGCTTTATTCCTACTTCATATGCAGACGATACTCAAATTATCATCCCTATTAATAAAGATCTGGAAGAAGTGGCCAACCGCTTCAACGCCTGTATGACAGCAGTGAATCATTGGATGAAGACCAACTGGTTGAAACTCAATTGTGAAAAAACTGAGATTTTGTGCTTTGGAATTGGAAGGGAACATTGGTTTTCTAGCTGGTGGCCTGAAGAATGTGGAACTCTTCCTGTACCACGGTCTACCGCAAGAAACTTAGGATTAGTGTTTGACGATCAATTGTCATTCAAACCTCAGGTCAATCAGATAATCAAGACCTGTATGTGGACTATGAAGAAATTAAAAAAAATATTTCCTTTTATTCCACAAACCTGCAGAACTACCGCCATTTTGGCTTTAGTCATTTCCAGATTGGACTATGGGAATGCGCTTTTGCTCAATCTGGATAAAGAATCTTTGAACAAGCTACAGTTGATGCAGAACACTGCTGCCAGGCTTTTATTAAAATTGCCTTGCGGGGCCTCTGCTAAGAGGTGCCTTAGAGATCTACACTGGCTTCCGGTAATCCAGCGGCTCTCTTTTAAGGCTCTCTGCATCACCCACAAGGCTGTCCATGGGATTGGGCCTAAGGCTTTAACCACCAAGCTGCAATGGTACAGGCCTAATCGGCTGTTGCGTTCGGCCTGTGCCTATCGAATTCAAACATCCCGCACCAAGAAAGTAAAATGGGGAGACAGAGCATTTACCATCGCGGCTGCTAAAATCTGGAACTCTTTACCATTAGACATAAGGCAAGAACATAACTATCTAATATTTAGGAGGCTGGTCAAGACCTGGCTTTTCTCGCAATAAGTCTGGTAGTCTCCTTGTTAAGTCGACTCGCCTCACCCAGTTAGCGCTTCGATGCCCTTGGGCCAGAATGCGCTTTATAAATACTCAATACATACATACATACATACATACATACATTGTGATCTAGGCGTGCAGAGCTGCTGTCATCACTGTGAGCCTCTTCTGTGGGGGGACTGGATGTTGGTGGCACCTCCTCTCCGGTGATGTTGGGTAGGGGTCCTGTTGGGATGCAAATGCATTGTTATTGTATCTGTGTGTGCCATCTTGTGCATTGGGTGTGTTTCCCAGTACAATTGTGCTTTCCCTGTCGCCTTGGCCTTGTGTGATTGATGATTGTGTGGGCTGGGTGAGTCTCTCTACTGGGCATGCTGTGGTGATGGGTGTCCATGCAGGGCTGTGATGGATGTCCATGCATTGTTTTTGCATGCAGGGCTTGGTATTGGGATATGTGGGTTGTGATGGTGGGGTATATGTGAGGTGATGGAGTGATGGGAGTGAGGGTAAGGGTGGGGGTATGTTCTGGCATGCAGGTAGGGTGGGGGATATAATGGTAAAGATTTACCTTACCAGAGTCCAGTCCTCCTGCTACTCCTGCGAGGCCCTCAGGATGCATGATCACCAAGACTTGCTCCTCCCATGTTGTTAGTTGTGGGGGTGGAGGTGGGAGTCCACTGCCAGTCCTCTGTACAGCAATCTGGTGTCTTGATACCACGGAACGCACCCTCCCCCGTAGGTCGTTCCACCTCTTCCTGATGTCATCCCTGGCTCTTGGATGCTGTCCCACGCATTGACCCTGTCCACGATTCTCTAGCATAGCTCCATCTTCCTTGCAATGGACGTCTGCTGCACCTGTGATCTGAATAGCTGTGGCTCTACCCAGATGATTTTCTCCACCATGACCCTTAGCTCCTGGGGTATCTTTGGGGTGCCATGGATATGGTGTGAGTGATATGTGTGAGGTGATGTGTGGGGTGATGTGTTGGGGTGTATACTGTGATGTGCGTGGATGGTGGATGGTGTATGAGTGATGGTGTTCTGTGCCTCTGATTGAGTGTGTGCTCTTTGCTTGTCTCTCTGCTTGGTCTCTTTTTTTTAGTTGTAAGGGGATTGTGGGTAGTGTGGGTGTGTGTTTTATAGTGGTGTGAGTGTGTGGGTGTGGTATGTATATGTGTGTCACGTGTGTGTATTTTTAATTGTCCAATGTGGTGTAGTTTTGTAAGTGTGTGTGTATTTTGAGCCCAGCGGTGTGTACCGCCAATGGTTTACCGCAGTTGAAAGACCGCCGCATTGATTCGTGGGTCATGATACAGTGGGCGTATTCCTGTTGGTGTGACGGTGTGGGTTTTGCTATCGCCAGTTTATCACTGACCTTTGGTCTGGTGGACTTGTGTGGGTGTCTGTATTGTGGGGGTATTCTCTGTGTGGGTCATAATACCAATGGCAGATTACCACCGCGGGCATGGTATCTTGGTGGCCATTGGCACGGCGGTAAGTGGGATTTACCACCAGGGTTGTAATGAGGGCCACTATCTGTTTGGCACATATAGCCGTATGGATTACTGGAACATCTCTGATTACCCCCTTTTTTCTTGTACACACACTGGACATACCGCTACCCTTATGGCCAGGCTGGTGCAGTGTAGCTGACTATGGGGGTCATTACAACATTGGCGGTAAAAGCCGCTTACCACCGTGCAGAAGACCGCCAACACACAGCCGCGGAATTCCGCCCGGTCATTATGACCCACTGCTCGGAATCCGCCAAAATTCAGACACCCACACAAGTCCGCCACACCAAAGGTCAGTGATAAACTGGCGAAAACAAAACCTCCACCGTCACGCCAACAGAAATACGCCCACACTATCACGACACACGAATCCACGAGGCGGTCTTTCAACCACGGTATTCCATTGGCGTTACACACTGCTGCGCTCAAAATACACACACATTAACAAAACACAGCCACATTGGACAATTTGAAATACACACACCTGATACACATACACACACCACTCCCACACACCCAATACAATATAAAAAACACACCCACATCACCCACAAACCCCTACAACCAAAATTCATGACCAAAGGCCAGAGAGAGACACCACCATCAACAATACTAACATACACAGGCACACAACACCATCACCCACACAACTTCCACGCACCTCACACAACACACCACTACATATCACCACACTTATCACCACACACACCACCCCACACATCACCTACACCACCCCATGGCACGGCAAAGGCAGCCCAGGTTCTCGGAGGAGGAGCTCAGGGTCATGGTGGAGGAAATCGTCCGGGTAGAGCCACAGCTATTTGGATCCCAGGTGCAGCACACCTCAATTGCAAGGAAGATGGATCTATGGCAAAGAATAGTCGACAGGGTCAACGCAGTGGGACAACACCCAAAAATTTGGGAGGACTTCAGGAAAAGGTGGAACGACCTACGGGGGAAGGTGCATTCCGTGGTCTCAAGACACCACCAGGCGGTTCAGTGGACTGTCGGCAGACCCCCACCTCCCCACCCACAACTAACAACATGGGAGGAGCAGGTTTTGGCGATTCTGCTTCCTGAGGGCCTCGCAGGAGTTGGTGGAGGAATGGACTCTGGTAAGTCAAATCTTAACTATTACATCCCCCACCCTACCTGCATGCTATCACATACCCTCGCCCTCACCCCTATCACTCCAACTCCTCACAAATGTACCAATATCACAAACCACACATCTCAACACCAAGCCCTGCATGCAACAACAACGCCTGGACACCCATCACTAAAGCATGCCCACTGCACATACCCATACACCCCCCTAAACCATCATCACACAAGCTCACACACAGGAATGCCAGCACTGGGGTACACGGTCACCCACCCATTGCACACCATGCCACACACAGATGCAATAATCATGCCTTTCCACCCCTGCAGGACCACTACCCAACGTCACCAGACAGGAGGGTCCAGACATGTCCACTCCACCCACAGAAGAGGTCCACAGTGATGACAGCACCTCTGTCCAACTGGATCTAGATGACCAGCCCCGACCATCGTGGGCCTCGGGACAGTCGGTTCCCCTCACACAGGCACAGGCCACCACAGACCTTCCCCCCTCTGGAAACACCCGCACAGCACCCACCCAGCGGGCCCATACCTCCGTCCCCAGGGCACGTCAATCAGCAGTGTGTCCACCACTACAGGGAACCCAGGATAACCCACCACCCCAACAACAACAGGGACCTGGGGGCAGTGGCAGTGGGCACACGGTCCAGGGGACGGAGGCCCAGGAACACAGGGGAACTGGGAGGGCTGCTGTGCGACAGGGGGCGGACAGGCCAAGGGAACCCACTCTCCACGAGGCCCTCTCCTCCATCATGGGAGCATACCACCACTCCCAGGAGACGATGGCAACGGTCCTTGCCAAGTTTCAGGAGACCCAGCGGCTGCAGGAGGAACAGTATTTGGGCTTCAGGGAGGAACTCAGAACCATCAGCTCCACCCTGGGCACCATCGTAGGGGTGCTGAAGGAAGTACTCAACACCAGGAGGGACACTCTGGCACTCCAAGGGGCCCCTGAAACTAGCATGGACGATGAACTTCCCACCACCTCTGTCGGCGCTAGTGGACAGGACGCCCCGCCACAGACCACCACACCAGCACCCCACCCCCTACAGACGGAGAACCACCCCGCAAACGGTCCCTGAGATCCAGGAACAAGACAGAGTACGATGCCAAGACCCCCGCCAAGAAATGAGACCACCTTGATTGTCATCCCACTGTCCCACTTTGTCACCCTGTCCATATTTAAACTGCCCCAGCTCCACTTCCTATGCCCATATGGTCAATGCACCTGTGAGACTAATAGACTGGACTCTGCCATGGACACTCCTCTGCCATCACCCCTCACCATTTAACTTCCCCCTCCAATATTTTGCATTTAAATAAACACACCTAAAGCACAAAAAGACCTGGAGTCTGTCTGTGATTTCGAAATAGTGTATTTGCAATTACAGTGACAAAATGTTCATGAAATAGTAATGTCAACATACCTATGTCACATAGCTCTAGTCCATGAGGAATTTAAGCAGATGACACACGTTGGGACCCACACCTGTGAAACTGTAAGGGAAAGTGACAACTCAGTGACCATACACTGGGTGAAAACGACAGACAGGATAGAGGTAGTAGTTTAAAAGTACATGTAGTAGGCAGGAATGTATTCTCACCTGTGTTTCACTGGAAATATTGCTGGATCACTGAGTCCCTGTTCTGCATGTCTTCTTCCTCTGCTTCATCCTCATCACTGTCCACAGGCTCCACAGCTGCCACAACACCGCCATCTGGACCATCCTCCTGCAGAAAAGGCACCTGGCGTCGCAAAGCCAAGTTGTGAAGCATACATCAGGCCACGATGATCTGGCACACCTTCTTTGGTGAGTAGAATAGGGATCCACCTGTCATATGCAGGCACCTGAACCTGGCCTTCAGGAGGCCGAAGGTCCGCTCGATCACCCTCCTAGTTCGCCCATGGGCCTCATTGTAGCGTTCCTCTGCCCTGGTCCTGGGATTCCTCACTGGGGTCAGTAGCCATGACAGGTTGGGGTACCCAGAGTCACCTGCAAATGGCGTGGGACAACTGTTAGACACACACTAACCTGTAGGGATAACCCCAGACAACCATTTCCACTGTCTTGCTTCCAGGGGCTCACCTAATAGCCACACACGGTGCCTCTGGAGTTGACCCATCACATAAGGGATGCTGCTATTCCGCAGGATGTAGGCGTCATGCGCTGAGCCAGGGAACATGGCATTCACATGAGAGATGTACTAGTCTGCCAAACATACCATATGTACATTCATGGAATGATAACTCTTCTGGTTTCTGTACACCTGTTCACTCCTGTGGGGGGGGAACCAAAGCCACATGGGTCCCATCAATGGCACCTATGATGTTGGGGATATGTCCAAGGGCATAGAAGTCACCTTTCACTGTAGGCAAATCCTCCACCTGAGGGAAAATGATGTAGCTCCGCATGTGTTTCAGCAGGGCAGACAACACTCTGGACAATACGTTGGAAAACATAGGCTGGGACATCCCTGATGCCATGGCCACAATTGTTTGAAAAGACCCACTTGCAAGGAAATGGAGCACTGATAGCACCTGCACTTGAGGGGGGATTCCTGTGGGATGGCGGATTGCTGACATCAGGTCTGGCTCCAACTGGGTACACAGTTCCTGGATTGTGGCACGGTCAAACCTGTAGGTGATTATCAAATTTCTTTCCTCCATTGTCGACAGGTCCACCAGCGGTCGGTACACCGGAGGATTCCGCCATCTCCTCACATGTCCCAGCGGACAGTGCCTATGAAGGACAACAGCGACCACAGAGTCAAACAACTCACAGTTTACACAGAACACCAATCATACACAAAATGTTGCCTGTATGTGTGTTGAGACTAGGCCTAGGTATGTGTGACGCAGTTGGAAATTAGGCCATGTGGGCCCCTGAAATGGCAGCTGCCTGACCTGTAAAGTGTGACAATGGGATGTGAGGTAACTGCGCTGGCGTTGTACACCATCGCGGTAGACGGTCGGAGACCGCGGCGCAATGCTGCATTGGTTAGCATTGGACCCTATGGGTCCCAGGAGCCAATGACGATGTACGCCGGCGGTGATGGTACGCACCGCCGCGGATGTGACCGCCGCGGACGTCACCGCCACTTTCTATCTGTTTAATCACTCGATACCTGATCTTCGACAGGAGAGGACCTACACTGCAAGTGCTGCTGTGACCTCGGTCTGGAAGAGACAATGGCTCGTGCGTCTGGGGAAGGGCCCCTGCCTTCACATCGGAGGAGATGGAGAAGCTCGTCGATGGGGTCCTCCCCCAGTACCCGCTACTCTACGGTCCTCCAGACAAACAGGTAAGTACACAGGGAGCATGTTGTATGGGCTATGCCTGTGTGGAGAGGGCTGGTTGTAAGAAGGAAGGGGGCAGAGTTCTGCGTGCATGAAAGATGGTGGGTGCATGTGCCACATGGCAAGGGTAGGGATGGGGGCCACTCACTTTGACGGTGCGGTTGGTAATGACTTCTCTTCCTCCCCTGTACATTTCATGTAGGTCAGCGCCCACCAGAAGAAAGATATTTGGCGTGCCATTGCCGAGGACGTCCGGACCCTGTGGGTCTACCACAGACGGAGCACCCACTGCTGGAAAAGATGGGAGGACATTCGCCGCTGGAGCAAGAAGACGGCGGAGGCTCAGCTGGGGATGGCCTCCCAATGTGGGAGGGGTGCCCGTCGAACCATGACCCCCCTGATGTTCAGGATCCTACCCGGAGTTGGATGGCCGCTTGAGGGCATCACAGCAAACACAAGGGGGTGAGTACACTCTCATTCAGCTGACTTTGCACACAGGAGGGCTGTGGGTTTCCCTAGGCCAGGGCGAGTTCCGTAGGCTAGGCCCCTCCGTAAGGCATGGCCCTGTGGCCCCCCAGCCCACCTTTGTAGAGTGCCAAGTACAGCTATTTATGCCCCTGTGTCATCTATGTGTGCAGATGTCGTCCATGGCCTTGTAGGCCATTTCCCAGGAATTGCACTGTAGAGCCCAAGAGCGCGGCGTAGTGCAGGGGGCTTCTGTGTCTGTCTTGTCCGCCAACGGTAGCGGTAATCCATGCACTCAACATGTCTTTATTCTGTTTCCCCCGCCCTTTTTGTGGTTTCCCTGCTCTTGTGTGCATTAGCATCATCAGGCGGAGGAGCAGTGGCACCGGAGCACGAGGGAGCTGCTTCCCACATGGCCATGGAGGGCCACACTACGGACTCAGAATTCACCAGTGGACGGAGGGCGAGGGGAGCTCCACGGCGGGGACAGGAGCTGACACCAGTGACACGGACTCGTCCTCTGATGGGAGCTCCCTTGTGGTGGCGGCATCTGTGCCCCCCGCATCTACAGGTACAGCCGCCACCCCGCCTACCAGCACCGCCCTCCCAGCAGCCCCTCAGCCTTCTCAGGAGGGTGGGCATCACCCAGGAGGGTGGGCATCACCTTCACCCCAGGCACCTCAGGCCCTGCCCCAGTCACCCCTGCTGCCCTCAGTGAGGAGGCCATTGACCTCCTCAGGTCACTCACTGTTGGGCAGTCTACCCTTTTGAATGCCATCCAGGGTGTAGAAAGGCAGTTGCAACAAACAAATGCATTCCTGGAGTGCATTCATTCTGGTCAGGCGGCTCTTCACCGAGCCTTTCAAACTCTGGCCTCAGCACTGATGGCAGCCATTGTCCCTGTGCCTAGCCTCCCCCTCCAACTTCCTCCAACCAGACCGAATCCTCTGTACCTCTGCCTATCCCAAGCGCACCATCAGACCAGCCTGCACACACCTCACCACACAAGGGAAGCTCAGGCAAACATAAGCACCACACATCCCACAGGCACTCACACAAGCATCACACACATGCAGACAGACCAACATCCACTGCCTCCACTGTGTCCCCCTCCTCCTCGTCTCCCTCCTCCCTCCCAGTCTCATCTATGCACACACCTGCATGCACTACCTCTACAGCCACTACGTCCCTCACCAGCACACCCTGCTCACGTGCAGTCACCACCCCTACTACCATTCACACATCCCCTGTGTCCTCTCCCAGTGTGTCTGTGACGCCCCCTCCGAAGATACACAAACGCAGGCACACACCCACCCAACAGCCATCCACCTCACGACAGTCTCCAGCGCATGTACCTGTACCCAAAGTCACCAAACGTACACCTCCTACTACCAACCCCCCTCCAGCTACCCGTCCCAGTGTGTCCAAAAAACTTTTCCTGTCCAGCCTTGACCTAATCCCCCCCCGTCCATCTCATAGGTCCCGGACTAGCACCTCAGCCACAACATCTCCGGGACCAGTGGTGCCTGTAGTCACAGGTATGTGGAGTGCACCGGCCACCAGGACAGCCAGTGTGGCACGGAGCCACAGCACAGCCAGTCCCCCCACTGTGAAGCACCAGAAGTTGGCTAGTGCCCGGCGGGAGAGGGGGAAGACTCCAGTCACCCAAGCCGCTCCCAGGGGTCCCGGTGGGAGTGTGGACTCAGCTGTGACACCTCCCAAGGTGGGGAAGGGCCACAAGAAACCCGGCAAGTCTGGGAATAGCAGCACAGTGGAGAAGACCGCCATCATCCCCGCTGCCCAGGAGGCCACCGCCAGCCCCATCCTCGCTGGCCAGGAGGCCACCGCCAGCCCCATCCTCGCTGCCCAGGAGGGCTCCACCAGCCCCAGCCCAGCTGCCCAGGAGGGCCCCGCCAGCCACAGCCCAGCTGCCCAGGAGGGCCCTACCAGCCACAGCCCAGCTGCCCAATGAAGGACCGCCAGCCCCAGCCCAGCTGGGCAATGAAGGACCGCCAACTCAAGCACGCTGAACAGGGCAAGCACCGCTGAACAGGGCAAGCACCGCTGAACAGGGCACCACCAACTCAAGCACCGCTGAACAGGGCACCGCCAAATGAAGCACCGCTGAACGGGGCACTGCCAAATCAAGCACCGCTGAACAGGGCACCACCAACTCAAGCACCGCTGAACAGGGCACCGTCAACTCAAGAACCGCTGAACAGGGCACCGCCAACTCAAGCACCGCTGAACAGGGCACCGCCAAATTGAGCACCGCTGAACAGTGCACCGCCAAATCAAGCACAGCTAGCCCATGAGCGGCAGGGGCACTGACGCAACTGGGACCGTCACGGGGTGAGTGATGCACTCTGGGCACCAGTCCCCCTCCAGAACCAGTGGAGAGATACATCCACTACCTCTGTCCTTCACAGGATCAAGCACTCTGGGCACCAGTCCCCCTCCAGAACCAGTGGAGACATGCATCCACTACCTCTGTCCTTCACAGGATGAAGCACTCTGGGCACCAGTCCCCCTCTAGAACCAGTGGAGACATGCATCCACTACCTCTGTCCTTCACAGGATGAAGTCATGCATCCACTACCTCTGTCCTTCACAGGATGAAGCACTCTGGGCACAAGTCCCCCTCCAGAACCAGTGGAGACATGCATCCACTACCTCTGTCCTTCACAGGATGAAGCACTCTGGGCACCAGTCCCCCTCCAGAACCAGTGGAGACTGTTATCCACTTGAGAGACTGTGGCTTTGAACTCCCCAGGATGCAGCAGTGGGCAAACCACCCACTGTATAGACTTGAGAGACTGTGGCTTTGCACTCCCCAGGATAATGCAGTGGGCAAACCACCCACTGGAGGGACTTGAGAGACTGTGGCTTTGCACTCCCCAGGATGCATCAATGGGCATGGAGCCCCCTCGTGGATCTGGCATCGTGCACTCATCCGGCTGAGGTGCCCCCCCTGTTTTTTGCCTCCCCCCTCCCCTGTGTCGTAGGTGCAGTACTCACCGTGGTCTTTGCCGCCGGCGTTGGTGCTCCTGGTACAGGAGCAGGAAGACTATCGCAGGTAAGATTTGGAGTTCCGGGTCCATGGTGTCCTCCTTCCTCGTGGAGTGTGTAGAGGTGAGCGTTTTCCCTTCGAAATTCCTGTTTCCGACGTGTTTTTATCCATGGTGAATCCGCGCCGAAAAAGGTGGCGGATTGGCCTGTCATAATAGTGTGGGCGGTACATTGTCCTCCGCCTGTCTGTTGGCGATGACTGCCACGCTGTTTGTTTGTACCGCCGTGGCGGTCGGAGTGTTAAAGTGGCTGTCTTTGTTGGCGGTTTCCGCCACGGTCGTAATTCCAAATTGTTTACCGCCGGCCTGTTGGCGGTCTTACCGCCGCTTTAACACCGTCCGCCAGGGTTGTAATGACCACCTATATGTTTAGTCTTTTTACAATTTGTGTGTTTATCTCTCACATACTCTAACCCGTCACATCAAGAAGTGTTCCTTCCCATAACATGATAACTGCTTCTCTGTGATTATCAAGAACAACATGCAGACATTTGCCACATAGCCTCAAAACAAAAACTGCATTGTTTCAATCACACGTTAGACAGTGTAGCTTGTGGTCCAAGGGATATGTGCCTTCAGCACTTAAAATGCGGCAGTAAGTGCTATAGATATGCTACAGTACAATTACAATTGAACCTCAAAAAAGGCACCCCAGGACACAACAGGGAAGGGGGTGAGCTGGATGGGAGCAGGGGACCGTTTGGCAGAGGAGATGCCATATTAACAGGTACTATTTTCCATAGCTGTCAGATGTGTAGTGATGTCACTTGCCAGCCTGTACAACCCATGATATTCAAGTATCATGTGAGCTGCCTTCAAAGTGTTTACCTTCCTCTTAAGTAGAGATACAAATGCTGTAAATGAGACACTAGCAGGGGCGGCTCCTTCGGAATGGCGAAGGAGCGTCACCCCCCCTGGCTAAGCCAGGAGTTGAAAAATAAAACAATATTTCTTTATCGTTTTATCTTTCAGCTGCTGGCTCAGCCAGCAGCATGTGAAGGGAGGGACTGGGCTGGGCCAAATGAGGGGGACAGGGGAGGAGGAGGAGAAGATAGTCCACCTAAGTGCACATGTGTGTTTGGCCTGCTGTCTTTTGACCTTGAAATGTTACTTTTTAAACCTGCTGGAGGTGTGTGCATTCTTGCTTTTTTTAGCACAATATCTCATGAAGTGACTGTAACGAGTGGGTTCTTTACTGTCAATTGCTGCTGAGACCTAACCACTGTCGCACATGGTCAAAGGCCATGTGCGAAGTGGGGTTGGGAAGTTGGGTTCACCGCAAGCCCTGCTTGCAGGCCAGGCCTTGCGGCCAACCCCCGCTATGCATGGCTGTAGGCTGTGTGAAGCAGTGGTTGGATTAATGTATAATAATTATTATTACTTTACATTAAAAAATATAGAAATTCACTGTAAAAAACAGGTTACAGGGACGTTATAGTTAGGCTCACATTTTAAATTCAGCATTTATATTTAGAGTTATTTCAAGTGCCCTAGGGTAACTATAACTCACGCCCTAGCCATACACTGCTAATTAACCCAGATATTACATCACTCATCACATCTATTGTAAGATCATTGATCTTACAAAAGCAGTAACGTTATTGATAACTGCGCATGGCAGGGTGAGGGTTATAGTTACCTTAGTGCACGAATTATAGTTACTTGAAATAGCTCTAACTATTACTGCTGAATTTCTATGGTTTTGTACGTTTTACCCCTTTGCTGCTAGGCCTCCCAACTACTCCCCACCTCTCCCCCACCCCTTGATGTGAGCCTTTTTTTAGCTACTTGGGATAGTTTGAGCTTAGGCCCCCATAATGTTTTGTCCACATAAACTATCCATGCCAAATGTGCATCTTTTTTTTCCAGCATCCTGGGAATTCTAATGGTACTCAGGGTTTGTAGATTACCCTTGAGGGGACTGGGAAATTAGCCAAAGTACAGCAACATGTAGTTTTTCAGAAACAAATGGGAGAAAAGTGCTGCAGAAGAAAGTATCTGTTTATTCCCTGCAAATGGCATCAACAAAGGATTTGTGGTGCTATAATCACCACCTTCCCAGCTTTCAGGAACAGACAGAATCAGAAAACCAAAATGTTCAAAACAGTTTTGACATTTTACTGGGATGTACCCCATTTTCCCTTTTTTTTATGCTTTGAACCTCTTTCCACTTAGTGGTAGAAAAGGGTGTGAAACCAATACTGGATCCCAGAACGTTATACATTTCCAAAAAGAAGATAAAATTCTGCATTCAGCAAGAGATCATTTGTGTAGACCATTCAAGGTTTTCTTATAGAAAGTAACAGTTTAAATAAAAAAATATTGAAATTGAGTTAAAAAACAGCTAACAAAATACAACATTACCACAGCACATTTTTCCACTGAAAACTGACCCTTTTTTTGCAATGTGCCTAGCTGTGGATTTTGAGCCCTAGCTCAGCTGGCACCTAGGGAAACCTAACAAACCTGTGCATGTTTGTAAACTAGACACCTAGGGGAATTCAGGATGGGGTGACTTGTGTTGATCTCACCACTCCATTTTCGTCACATTTCTGTGATGGAAAGTTTTGAGATCTGAGGGGAGCCATAAACCTCTTTCCACCCAGCATTCCCTAAAATCTCCTGATAAAAATGGTACAACGCTTGTGTGAGTAGGCCTAGTGCCTGCGACAGGAAATGGCCCAAAACGCAACATGAACACATCACATTTTTACACTGAAAACTGACTGTTTTTAACAATTTGCCTAGCTGTGGATTTTGGGCTCTGGCTCACCTGGCACCTAGGAAAACATAGCAAACTCGTACATTTTTTTAAACTAGAAACCAAGGGGAATTCTGGATGTGGTGACTTGTGTGACTCCCACCACGTTTTTTGTACCCAGAATCCCTTCCAAACTCAAAATTTGTCTTAAAAACACATTTTCATCACATGTCTGTGATGGACATTTCTGGCATCTGAGGGGAGCTAGAAACTTCCTTCCACCCAGCATTCCCTCAAGTCTCCCGATACAAATGGTACCTCACTTGTGCGGGTAGGCCTAGCCCCGGTGACAGGAAATGGCCCAAAACGCAACATTGACATATCACATTTTCCCACTGAAAACAGACTCGCTTTTTGCAATGTGCCTAGCTGTGGATTTTGGCCCTAGCTCAGCCGGCACCTAGGGAAACCTAGCAAAACCTATACATTTTTGTGAAATAAACACATTTCTATGATGGAAAGTTCTGGAATCTGAGGTGAGCCACAAATTTCCTACCACTCACCATTTGCCTCGGTCTCCTGATAAAAATGATACCTCACTTGTGTGGGTAAACCAAGTGTTTTCACATTGAAGGCCAAATACATGTGGAGATTGTGGGGGAACCAAAGCAGGTCCAAAAGGGCAGTTGTTTTAAATACGTTTTTAGGCTGACTCTGCTTTGGGCACCCACATAAGTGAGGTATCATATTTATCGTGAGGCCGAGGGGTACACTGAGTGGTAGGAAATGTGTGGTTTATATCTGTTTCTGGAAGAATATGGCACAGAAATGCAAGGCAAATGTGTGATTTTAGTCACATTTTGAGGTTTGCAGGGCATTGTGGGTAAGAACTCTTGTTGGGATCCACGACACACACACCATTCTGTAGTCTCCTGGGTGTCTAGTTTTCAAAAATATCTAGAGTTGGAAGACTTTCCCTAGACAAGAAGCGAGCATGCTACCAAGTTTCTTACTTCTGTGATTTCTCAAACACTTAAATTGTGAAAAAATGGCCTTGGGTTTTGTTAAAAAGACCCCTCTCCCACGATGATGACACAAGCAACCTCGGCGTCATCATCGACTCAGCGCTCACCATGACAAGACAGGTCAGCTCCGTCGCCTCCACCTGTTTCCACACCCTCAGACTCCTACAGAAGATCTTCAGATGATCCCAAGTGACTGCCGCAAAACCATGACATACGCCCTGACCATAAGCAGACTTGACTACGGCAATGGCCTCTATGCCGGAGCCTCCAAGAAAAACCTGAGCAAGCTACAACAAATCCAGAACGCCTCTGCCAGAATCATCCTGAACAACCCCTGCCGAGAACACATCACAGGACACCTGAGAGATCTCCACTGGCTCCCCGTCGAAAAGAGGATCAACTTCAAGCTCCTTGTACAAGCTTACAGGGCCCTCCACAACCTTGGACCCAGCTACCTCAAACACTGCCTCACCGTTTACTCCCCGGTCAGACTTCTCCACTCTTCCCAGCAGTCATTCACCACCGTACCCCGCATAAGGAAGTCCTCAGCTGGAGGGAGATCGTTGTTCTGGTGGCAAAAAGTTGGAACACCTTATCTCTCCACCTCAGACAGTCGCCATTGCTACCTCAATTCAGGAAGGAACTCAGACCTGGCTCTTTGACTGAACCCTGAGGACATACCCCACAGCGCCTTGAGACCCTTGATTGATTGATCAACCTTGTTAGTGGCATGCGTCATTTTGATCTAGCGTGTCAGGATTGTGCTTCAATGCCTGATTACAGCAGAGCGGGTTTTTTCGGGAGATGAATTGAAGGGAGAAGTGCAATAAAATGGTGCTGTGGTTATCCATCAATATGGCATGTTTTTAATCATGGTTACCTTGGAGAAAGGTTACAAACAGTGATTTTCATAATTTAAGTGTTTGGGTCATCACAGAAGTAAGCGACTTGGTAGTGTGCTGGCTTCTTGTGGTTGTTGATAGTAATTTGGGAAGATGCGCAAGCTCTCTCTTCTTACTCTCTTTATTGGTACACGAATATACTTGTTGGACTTGGCACGAGGGTGAGTGATAGCTCAATATATTCAATTTTATTAACAAGAGATTTCACAAAAATGAAATGCACTGTTAATAACTGATTGGTCAAAAAAAATGAAGCAATGACTCACAGCTCATGAGCTGTAAAGTCGCAACAAGGCACCAACCGCTTTATAGGCCATTTACACTCCTTTCATATGTGACACACACAAGACCATTCACACTGCCAGCCACAGACCCAGCACATTACAACATTCACAAAAAGAGGCACTGTAGAGACAATGTACACCCTGGCAGAGAAAGACAGAAAAGACAATTATTACTTCACAACCATCTATACACACACATACAGGTTAGATTTGGCATGAGGGTGAGTGATGGTTCAGTATATAAAATGTTGTTAACAAGAGACTTCACAAAAATGAAATGCACTATTACTCACTGAAAGTTACAAAACTGAACCAGTGACTCACAGCTTGTGAGCTGTAAAGCCGCGTCAAGGCACCAGCCGCTTTACAGTCCATTCATCTACCTTTCATATGTGACACATACAAGACCATTCACGCCACCAACCATGAGCCCAGCACATTACAACACTCACATCAACAGACAGCATCGTTCAAGAGCTAATCACTTTCATACACCCACATGCCTGACACAGCAATCACACAGGCTGACGGTGTATGCGGACTGGCATTTGGCTAGCAGTGTATTTAGTGACCAGCAGCAAGTCAGTACTCACACCACCAGCCAAGCACCAGCTCACACATACCACCAGGCAAGCGTCAGCTCCCACACACTGCCAGCAAAGCTCCAGCCCACACACACTGCCAGCCAAGAGCTGATCCACGCACACCCCCAGCCAAGCACCAGTCCACACACATCGCCAGACAAGTGCCTGTCCATGCATACCATCATCACATTTTTTTTAACAAAAAATAAATCACAAGTAAATACAAAACTACAAACACAACAACTCTAACTAAATACATCACACTAATGCCAACCGTAAAACTGAACAAAGAATATAAAATGATACAGACCAGGCAATGCTCACGGGTGCTCCCAAAAACTCTTTTGCGCGCTGTACAGTCTAACATGTGGGCACAAACAGCCCAGGTTTAGAAGGACACTCAAGGCAGTACATACAACTCTCCTTCTGCATGCCTCATTGCATACAGACTCTACATCTCTTACAGGGATTGTTGTTGGCTTGGGAGGAATGTAATCTGCAAAGTGGCGATCTTTCAATCTAGCCACATCCTTCACCACTCCAACTCTAGGAACACTTGCCTCTTCCATTACAACAAGGCTGCCTATCACAGATTCCTGAAACTGAACAAACATCAGTTTTGACTCTGGAGAACAATCTTATAACACCACAAAGGAATTCGAGTTGCTAAATGGAAAAGATGGATTGCCAACTTCTTATACAAATGTAAGCCTTACGAACAACAGTGTAAGGTTCCAACCTCTGATCTACTCTTTCAACACCACCTGTGTGCTTACTGTAGTCTAAAATACACACAGGTTTGCTCACTTCAGCAACCTGACACCAAACAGTCAAAGGTGAAGTGCTTTCATCATGGATGGTAGTCAGCATGGGGACATCCTTCTTGTCTGCAAATTTATCAGCTACCAGTTCATCATCACACAGGGCAATGCACTGTCCCCTCTCAAGTTTTTTACAAACAAGCTCCTTTGGATAACCTTTATGAGTAAAGGGTACTGTGCCACAAGCAACAGTGTCTACTTTGAACAATTCCCTGAACAATTGCACACACCGGTGTAGAAGCTATCTGTGTATAAATGGTAACCTTTGTTAAAAAGTCCTCTAACAGGTTCCCACACAATTTTCTCTGAAAGTGGACCTACAACCAGGAGGGTCAATAGTGGAATCCCTACCAGTGTTACACCCAGACAATATAGACATATCCTGTACTACTATCAGACAGCATATATATCTGAATTCCATAACGTGCCCTCTTGCTAGGAATGTACTGCCTAAAAAACATACGACCCTTGAACAGGACCAAACACTCATCCACAGCTATTTCTCTTCCTAGAACATAGATCTCTGAAAATTGATCTACAAAGTGATCAAGGACAGGCCGAATCTTAAAAAGACAGTCACAATTAGGGTGATCTTGTGGCAACTCTGAAGCATTATCAACAAAATGCATCATCCAAAGCAGAAGCAAATACTGATCACGACTCATGATTGCAGGAAATATGGCCATTGCCTTCGAGGGACTGATAGATCATATGAAGACAGTGACGGCTTCCTTATCAAGCCCATAAAAAATGTTAAACCCAAGAACTTATTCAACTCATCTAGATTTGTGGGAGTCCACTGGGTAGCTCTAGAGAGGGGCTTAAGTCTGGCACTGTTGTCCCTCAAATACTGTTCAGCATGCAAATTAGTCTGTTCAACAATCTCATCCAAAAATATACTATCCATGAATAACTGAAAGAAATTTATAGGCAAAAAGTTTTCAGTATTCACTCTACACCCTGCGACACCAGTAAAGGCAGGCAATTCCAACTGCACCATGTTTGGGGCAACCCAGAGTTTAGCTCTTCCAATGGGAAGCCTTTCAGCCCCAGGTTGAAATCAGGATGTCTCTTGCTGCACTGTCGGTACATCAGTATCCTGCTCTAAAACAGGCACCTCTTCCGCACTGAGAATGGCTTCATCATCAGATGATTCCTCTCGGACAGAAAATTCACTGCCAGAATCTTTAACTTCCTCCTCTGCCTCAGATACAGAGTTTTTCCTTTTAAATGGATTTCATTGGTGCTTGCCTTGTCTGTGCAGAGTAGGTGCTGGTGAGTCTAGCTTTCTCCAGCAAATGAGTGTTATCGTTTTTAGTAGATATGTTTTTGTGATAAGTCACACTTTGTTTATTACTTATTTTACCCAGTGTTGGTTGTTGTTGACTTATTTGTCAAGCTATGTATAATAGTAAGGTTATTGCTAGCTGCAAGATGACTGCTAGGCAGGTTGTTGGTATGCTTTTTGAATCTTCTTCTGACCACGATTACGGGACTGACTCTGCATCTGAGACTCACCAGCACAGACACAGCAAGCACCAACAATATCCCACTAAAAAGGAAAAACAAAATAAAATTACACATAAGAACCATCAATACATATGTTAACGTGTCCCTTTATGATAATTTATTACACATCAGGACTCGTTTTAGGCCAATGAATCTTTTGACCCAGTTGAGAGACACCTTAGGACGAGATAGCTAATCAATATGTCAATCAATACGTCAATAATGTCATTAATATTTATTACAACAATGCATTTCACTTTAGTCAAAGACATTAATCAATTCAAAACGCCACCATGACCTTGCAGTCATGAATAACCACACCAGTTTTAGTATGAATTTAGTGATGTTTATTCCCTATTGATTTACAATTCTAAAAGCAGATGTGTTAATCTCAAAAGCAAAACGCTCAACAACATTGTCATAACTTGGTAACTCGAATAAGACTTTATCAAAGCAAGGAACGTAATTATTAGGACATAACACAGCGTCAACATAGATCAATTTCAGCAGAGTGTCATTAACGTGTCAGTTCAACAAAGCATAGATTCAGTCATTTGTCTATTTGCGTCAGTTCAGGGAACCCCTGTCCTAACCACTGATTAGCATTGGCATGTTGGGCTTCATGCAAAGCAATTTAGAACACCAATTTGGAAAACATCTAGCTATGGTCTCTGTCAAAAGTAACCAGTTGGTACCTAGAAAGGAAAAGCAAACAGACAAATCACAATTTCATTGTCATAGTTACCCTCCTAGGTTTAGGTCAGCACTCAGACTCAGTCTTCGTCTTCAGGACATCAGTTGGTTCGCCATCAGTCAAGACTCAACTCTGGGGCAAAAAGGGGCACTTCCCTCATAAGGAGGTAAAGTGTAAAATGGGCAATCTAAGGAAAAGGATGGTTTAAGCTAAACTAAATAAGTCACCAAACAGAGTGACAGAATTTCTGGATAAAATCAATAGCATTTCCCTACCTAATCTCCCCAGCTCTCCGTGTCATAGGGTTTTATCCCTTTTTCGTTGTACATTCCCCTAAAACTTGAATGGACAAAAGTTATACCCCACTATCTTTAGCCAATTAGAAAACGGGTTATGTCATTAATCTTTCACCCACATTAGTTCACAGATATTTTATTGGTCCATATAATTGACGCCTTCAGAGATAGCACGTCCGGTATGATTTCATCCTTCTGTAATTCTTTGCACATCTTCGGTCAGTAGCTCCATTGTCTGTACCACTTTGAGCGACCTTGTACATTATACTAATCTACACTGTTTCATTTTAACTAAACATTTTCTACAAGCAATATGAATTTCATGAGAACGGATCCACTATAGTTACATTCAGCTTCTAGTTTGAAGAAAACAAGAGTTCATGTCCTTTTGCGAGTCAGCACACTGCACGTTAGAAAAATACATTCAATATGAGAGCCAGGCAGCTAAGCTTCGGCTCTTGCTAACTTAAGGCCTACAATATTTATTTAGCATACCTTAATAACATAATCATTAATAATTAGTACAAAACTAAGTCTAATACAAGAATTCATAAACATTAGTCATTTTCATTAGTCCACGTATACATTGGTGGCCACTCCCCATGGTCACGTTTCAGGTGCACTTTTAAGCAAAATATATTAATACAGCTTCTATGTGGCATTATCATACATTAGTTCATAGGCATTTGCATATTAATATAGATTATATAAGCTACGCTTTCTCAGTCCCTCCTCTGATGACGTTCGTCATCACACAAACCTTTCCCTTTCAACCTTTCACTTAAAATTTTTCACCTTGCACATAATGAACATTTCAACATCTTGTCCTTTGTGTGAACTCTCCCAAATTTCATTAAACTTGTTCTCCCTTTCATTTTCTTAGTTTCTCCTGTTCCTATTTGTCCAATTTCTTTTAATTCTTTCATTAATTTTGCATGCTCCCCATAAGCCCAATAAACAAATTAAGACAATTAATAGACCCCCTAATATTTTTGCAAGAACCCCGTTCCAAATATTACTAAACCAGCTCCCCACTCTGGCAATTCCTTTTCCAACTTTTTCCCAAACTCCGGGCTCTTTCAAATCTTTCAAATCTGCACTATCTCTTGTTAGGTTAGTAAGCATACCTCTAATCTTTTTGCTATTATCCGGAATAAATTAGCAATAATGGCGCTCGTTAAGCATCTTACAGACTCCGACGCTCTTTGCTAAAAGAATGTCTAAAGCAAGCCGATTTTGAAGAGTCATAGCTCTTTCCGCAGCAAGTTCAGTATCCATCAGGAGTATAGCCCCTGTGAAATTTGTCAGCATGCTATCCACAATAGTAGACAACTTTCGAATCTTTATGGAGTTTAAGATAACCCCTACTGAAGGAATTATGGCTCCAACTATGTCACCTGCGACAGCAGCCACTGTCTCTCTCTTTTGTCTAGTATGTTGTAATTTAGACATTTTAGGTATTTGCTTTAAGTCATCAATCTGGTAAATCTTTGGGAAGAATATCCCCAAATAGCATGTCCCATACCATCCTTTAGTAAGACGGTAATAAGCATTAAGTCCACAGATATAATAGATCCCAGGGATCGCTGGATCCTGTCCATTTAACATGAATGTCCATTTACTCTGAAATAGAAACACATGCCTGCATTCACTCGTTCCCATAAAGTGTCATGCTCAGATTTTGGCCTATATATACAAAGCCTACCTACATGTAATGCATCTATAGCTAATTTGCCTTGCGTCTTTATTGCAGTGTAAGCATAATCATTTGCATATGTGTGTTTTTCTAATCTTTCTTTCAGTGCTTTGCGTCTATCATCAGTGTGATCTAAAAAGCTTTTCTCTGTAGGTGTTAAAAAGCAGGTCAGATTGTTGTGGTGCGCATAAGCTGTCCCAAATGTTAGTGTCGGCTCAAAGAAACCTCTAACTAATTTTATACTATGCTCCTTAGCTAACTTGTTCAGAAACTCGATTACAGGCACAAAAGAAAACACTACATCTAGATTTGAATAAAAATATTGCACATGTTCTTGGTCATAGAATCTTGTTAGTAGAAAACTACAGCTTATCCCGTAGGTTAATGGAAGACTATGATAAGTGACCCCTTTTTGTACACACATAACAGTTCCTCGCATCCATCGTATCAACATACTCATTCAGTAAGCGATAGAAGACATTAGTAGAGAGTTCCCCCTTTGAGTTAGTTCCTTCATGCAAATATTTTGTATCTTGCGCAAACTTTTCCCACGGTGTTAGTGTAGCAGTCTCAGGTTTTGAAGCATTGTTAGTCACTTTCTTATCCAACCAGGGCAATCCCACAATTACACCCACAATTATTATTGCACACACAATACCTAATATAACAATTAACCAACCACACACTTTACCCTTTTTGCTACTACCTCTAGTGTAAGCCATGATCTGTAAAGAATCAGATAGCAGAATGATTCAAAACAAACAATCAACTAGAGGACGATTTAAAAGCTCTCTTTTTTTTCTCAAAGTCTCTCTTTCTCTCTGCGTGTATTTACAGCGTTTCACTCACCCCAGGACCCTTTTATCAAATCAGGTTAGCAGCTTGTCATAATCGGTTTTTCAAAGTCAAATCAAGTTTCAAAGGTCAGATCCGGTAATTCATAAGTCTCTTTTCTCAGCTTTTCAGCTTTAAATTTAAATTTTCATTACTTAACACAGTCTCTTTCTCAGATGGAATTCAGGCACCGTAGTATTGGCCTGGTACTTCTCGATCAAAGCAGAATGCTAAGAATACTTGCTGCCATTCAGATGTCATTGCATACGCCCATTCAGGACCTGCGTACCTTCTATTTGCGTCTCTCTTTCTTTTCAGCCTGCGTTCGCTTTGCACTTCTCCTTCACTAAGGTCCTCCCTTCTAGTTGTATCGACTTCTTCCTCGATTGTTTCACCTGGAACAACCTTTTCCCTTGCAGCTTGTTTCTTTGGCCAGTTATCACCTCTATGCGTTTTCTTCCTGCTTGGCTTTTCAGGACTCTGAACAGCACCCTCCTCTTGTAATATGGTGTTTTCTCTTGACGGACCTGCAATTGGCTCAGGAGGTGTCGGTGTGCTTTGACCTCCTTCTGCTCTTTCCCCCTCATCTTCAGGGTCTGTAACGGGTTCAAGTTCTAACCCGTATCCGTCTACTTCTGTGAGAACCTCTCCTTGTTGGGGTTCTCCTGCCGCCTCTACTGAGATAGGCTCACCATCACCTCTCTCAAACTCGTTTACTGTTTGAGGGACTAAGCCGTCCTCAGTGGGCTCTCCTGTAGTCTCAGTTCCCCTTTGAATGTTCTCCGGCCCTGAGACTTCCTTCTCTGGAGTTGTCGTTTCGGACACCTCAAGCTCCTCATTAGTTGGACATGACACCTTCTTTGTATGACTGGCGTGTATCCAGTTTGGAACGCCTGCACATTTCACAGCAGTGGTTGTCGTCAGGATTACTTGATAT
This sequence comes from Pleurodeles waltl, assembly GCF_031143425.1. NCBI lineage: Eukaryota > Metazoa > Chordata > Amphibia > Caudata > Salamandridae > Pleurodeles > Pleurodeles waltl. The sequence continues at coordinate 487,754,573 of NC_090445.1, read as the reverse complement.
GGTCCCTTCCAGTGCGGCTCCAAGCACGACTTCCTCACGTGTTTCTTGACAACCACCCAGTCACCGGCTTGCAGAGTGTGACCTGGATCACTGATTGGTGGTAACCTGTTAGCCTCCACCTGGTGGGAAAAAGAGCGGACCACATCAGCCAGACCCTTGCAGTAGTCCAACACCATATCATCTATGATATTCACAAGAGCATTTGCAGGTACTACGGGCAACCTCATAGCTCTGCCCATCAAGATCTCATGGGGAGATAGCCCCGTCTTCTAATCAGGGGTGTTTCTCATTGACATCAGCACTAAAGGCAATGCATCTGGCCACTTCATGTTGGTAGCTGCACACATTTTTGCCATTCTCGATTTCAAGGTACCATTCATCTGTTCCACTGGTCCTGATGCTTCGGGGCAGTAGCTACAATGCAGCTTCTGTTCAATGTCTAATGCAGCACACAAGAGCTTTTTCACCTCATTGTCAAAGTGTCTGCCCCTATCTGATTCTAAAGAGACCAGAAACCCGAACCTTGGTATCAATTCTCTGAGCAACAGCTTTGCAACTGTGAGACTGTCATTTCTACGTGTAGGATAGGCTTCAATCCAGTGACTGAAAACGCACACAATCACCAACATATACCTCAAGCCTCCACACACAGGCATCTCAATGAAATCTATCTGCATCTTGCTAAATGGACCTCCAGCTCTCCCTATGTGGCTCAAGGTCACCACAGTCCCTTTTCCTGCATTCATCTGTTGACAGATGATACACCTGTGACAGGTAACCTCTGCGGCTTGTCTGAATTTTGGATTGAACCAATCAATTTTGAATAATCTGATCATTGCGTCTCTCCCAAGGTGTGCCTGCCCATAATAAAGCCTTGCAAATTGTGACAAAAGACTGTTTGGCAAAACCAGTTTCCCCTCCTCTGAGACCCTCAAGTCATCTGTTCTCTGTACACATTGCATTCTCTGCCAGGAAAGTTTTTCCTCCCTGCTTGCACGACTCTGCAGTGATTTTAGCTCATCTAATGTGTCAACAACTCTTAATGCAAAGTTCAAACATGTCTCATTTTCAATTTGCGGTAACAATTCCCACTGATCCTTGAACGATATACAGTTCAATGCGCAAAACCTTGCGACTTGATCTGCATAACCGTTTCCCGTTGACACAAAGTCTTGTGACTTAACATGAGCATTGCATTTCACCACAGCAATTTCAAGAGGTAACTGAATCGCATGCAACAAGTCCTTAATCTTTTCGCCAGTTTTCACTGGTGAACCAGAATAGGTGATGAAACCCCTCTGCGACCACAATTGGCCCAAATCATGCACATTCCCAAATCCGTATCTGCTATCAGTATAGATAGTAACTTTCAGATTTTCAGCTGCATGGCATGCTTTAGTAAGAGCAATTAATTCAGCCACTTGTGCGGAATACACTCTTTAGAGCCAGGAGGCTTCTATGATACCTGTGATTGTACACACAGCATATCCAGCTCTTAGTATTCCGACTGAGTCCCTTAAGCATGACCCACCAACAAACATGATGTAATCATTTTCTTTCAACTGTGTATCTTTAATGTCAGGTCTGGGTTTGGTGCACAGTTCTGTTACCTCATGACAGTCGTGCTCCACTTCCTCTGAATTATTAATCTCAGTATTTTCAACAGGAAGTAGAGTTGCCGGGTTCAATACAGTACATCTCTTTAATGAGACATTAGGCGACCCCAGAATGATTGTCTCATATCGGGTAAGTCGAGCATTTGTCATATGCTGAGTTTTAGTTCGGGTCAACAGAATTTCAACTGAATGTGGAACTATTAGTGTTAAGGGATGTCCCATCACTGGGCCTTCACACTGTGTGAGGCACTGACCAACTGCTGCAACTGCGCGCAAACAACCCGGTAAGGCTGCTGCGACTGGTTCCACGGTAGCTGAAAAATATGCTGCAGGGCGGTTTGCACCTCCATGGACCTGTGTTAAGACAGACAAAGAACAAGCATCACGTTCATGACAAAACAGTAGAAAAGGCTTTGTGTAATCAGGCATACCTAAGGCTGGTGCCCTACACATGCACTCTCTCATTTCCATGAATGCCTCAAGCTCTTCCTCGGACAAAGCTATCGTATACGGTTCATCCTTAGTTTCCTTGCCTGTCAGCTTTATCAATGGTTTAGAGATAATCGAAAAGTTGGGAATCCACTGACGACAGTACCCAAAAACATTCTGACATCTCTTTTTGTTGTTGGAGGATTCATCTGCAGTTTGGCTGTCACCCTCTCCTTTGATATTCTTCTGGACCCTTTCCCAATCAAGTGCCCTAAATATTTCACCTCTTTCTGACAGTATTGCAGCTTCTTTGGGGACACCTTATGTCCGTTCTTTCCCAAATGATTCAATAAGGCAATTGTGTCATACCTACAGTCGTCTTTTGTTCTGGACGCAATCAGCAAATCATCAATGTACTGCACTAAAGTCGAACTGAAAGGCAATTCTAGCGACTCCAAGTCCTTTTTCAATATCTGATTGAAGATGGACGGTGACTCAGAAAACCTTTGAGGAATTCTGCACCAACTGTGCACCTTGCCCAGGAATTTGAAACTGAATAAAAACTGGCTGTCCTCATAAAGAGGCACCAAAAAGAACGCTTGAGACAGGTCCATAACTGTGAACCACTCTGCATCACACGGAACCTGGAACATAATTACTGCTGGATTTGGCACTATGGAGCAGCATTTACCACAATCTTGTTTATTTTTCTCAAATCCTGCACAATTCGAACCTTTTCACAAGGCTTTTTCAGACCCATTATTGGTGAATTACATGGGCTGCTCAATACCTCCTTCAGAACTCCTTGCTTTACAAAGTCCGCAATTATCTGTGACACCTGAATAAGGACATCTTGTGCCATGTGATATTGCAGCACCTGGGGAAACACTGCATTTGGCTTTACTTGCACTTTAACCGGTTCTACTCCTTTTATCAGTCCCACTTCCTTTCCTGTCAGGTTCCACACTTTCTCCGTCACTGTCCCCTGCAATTCAGCTGCCAAGTCAGTCACTGTAAGCATCGGGAATAAGGTTATATAAAGGGTAATCTTCATTTTCTGTCTCTGACTCCAATTCTGAAAATTATCCATCATCCCCTTCATCATCACTGTTTGTTTGAACCTCAATCCCTTCATTAGAACAGGTAATCGAACATTTAGTCTTACACAGTAGGTCTCTTCCCAATAGGGATACTGGACTAGAATCGCAAACTACAAACGTATGCAGTCCCTGGAAGTTGCCAATCTCAACCTGAACCGGGTCTGTGATCGGATTCGTCAAGTACTGGTTTGCTACTCCTACCACTCTTATGGTACGCCCTGAAAGTGGCAATTTCGGAACCTCTGCACTTCTGACTGTAGGGCGTGTAGCTCCTGTATCTACCAAGAATGAAACCTTATTACCCATCACCTTTCCCTCTACATAGGGTCCCCTCTGATCTACTTCTAGGGACGCTGCAAGCCTCAACTCCTCACTGTCTGAACGGTCATCTGACCATTCATCATTCAATCCATCCTCGCCACGCAATGGGAACTGCTGCACTGTATTATTTTGACTCATCACTTGACCTGTGACCTGCTGAGGAAGCATCACCTGTTGCTGTCCCATTGGAGCTAATAGTAATTGCATTTGCTGTCTAGGTACCATGGGAATCTGCTGTTGTACTTGCTGCATTTGTGCTGGTTGTACACGCGGCATTTGCATTTGCTGCATGGGCTGTAACCCCTGCATCTGAACCATGTTATTCTGGAAGTTTTGATTCTGGCCTCTCAATTTTGGACCCCTCACATTTTGAAATGTGCCGATATCAGTGCTTTGTTGAACAACACCATCATGCACCATATTCGAGCATTCCCGCTACCAATGCCCCACGCCCCCGCACGCGTGACATGGTGACATCTTTTTCATCCCCTGCGCATCATTTTGGACCACAACAGTATTCAAGTCTGGACCGCGATTCACGAAACCTCGACCTCGGCCTCTCGGTTGCGCTTGAAACACACCATTCCCTTGCGGTTGCTGCTTGTACCATCTGCTGGATTCCGTTTCCCTGCATACCTGCCTGCGCTGCCTTAATCTACATCACCATCACTTTCTCCTTCAACTTTCTCTGTTTCAGCTCAATCTCGTCACTACAGTATTTCGCATACTGCAAAACCTCATCAATTGGCTTTGCTTGCCAACAGATCAAATGATTCTTAATTATCTGGCTAGCCTCTGGTCTCAATCCGTCAACAAATCTGAACACAAGATGGTTCATGTCTTTCGGCTCAATAGTCTCAGTGCCACTGTAATGTTTGAACGCTTTCAACAACCTCTCATAATAAGCATGGATTGATTCTTTGACCTCCTGTGAGGTCCGGTCAATTTTCTGCCAATCAGTCACTTTCGGCGACACTTTCTGCTTCAAAAATTCAATCACTTTATGATAGTACTTTATCACCTCCTCGGATGGTGCTCCAGTCACCTTATCCTTTGCCGGTTCTTGCGTCGGCCAATCTACATCTCTCTTACATTCAAGCCATAAGTCAGGTGGCACAATGATCTCAAACAAGGTATTCAAGTCCTCCCAGAGACACTTCGCAAGTTTCACAAACCTTTCTGTCTGCTGATGCCATTCTATCGGCTTCTCCCTCAACCTGGGATAATCATTTGTAAATGACAAAATGTCTCCCCTGGACCATGGCACATGAACTAGAACCCCTCCAGCTGTTTCTCTCATCGGTAACATCTTCATTGTCCCAATGTCTGGTGAAGTTTTACTCTGATTTGATTCCGGACTATCACTTTTCTCCTTATCTCTTTTCTTTGCCCATCTGCCTTCCCATTTCTCTAAGGCTCCCCAGATTTGTGCACTTTGCAGTATCTCTTTAAGATGCGCTTTTATTCCGGCAGACCTCATGTGATCAAAATCTTTAGAATCGAAGTCTAATTTGTAGCTTCTTTTCAAATGTTTAGTGTTCTCAATATCAATGTTGTATTTGTCTGCCAGGTTCGCCAACCTCTGATGCACCTTGCCCACTTCCTTAGTAATTTTGGGGCATAGATACCTTAACTCTGCTTCAGTGTATGATTCTAATCTGTTTACCCTTATTGTTCCTTCTACTAGTTCAGCTGCTTCCACACCCAGTCTTACAAAGTTCAAGTAGTCATCTCGTTCTGATTTCTCTGCGGTCACTGCAGTAGTTTGTGAAGCCTGAGTCTTTTCTAAACACTCTTTCAATTGTTGTGCAGAAAACCCTTGCAGTGAAATATTTCCTGCATGCATCTTTGGCGACTGTGAGGCACTTGTACTTATTAACTGTGGGGTTAGCACACCAAGCCCTGCTTGTCTCATTGCCTCCAAAGGTGCTTCAGCCAGACTAAGGTCTAGCAAAGACCTGGGTCCTTCAACTGATTGCTCTCCTGGGGCCATTAGCTGGGGAGTTCCAAGGGACCCTCCTCTTATTGCATCTTGGATCATCACTCCCTGATCTCACATACCAGGCTTACCCTGTGCATACAATGGCACCGGTGGACCAACAGTAATTGGTAATGATATGGCAGCTCGTGTCTGACCTGGTCCCAAACCCCGTGGAGCAGTAATTCCTGAAGCTTGGCTCATTGTAGCCGGTGCAGAAACAAACGGAGGTCCTGCTGCTGGACTGTAACCCGGAATCAGCTGTTGCTGCGGCTGTGGCAGCAATTGCGGGTTTGGCTCAATCTGCACTAACCTCGACTTTGTATAAATCGGACCAGGCGGCACCATCAGATTCGTAGTAGTTTCTAGTACTGGGATGTCTGGACAGATTCTCTGTATCTGTGGCGGAGGTTGCAACTGTATCTGTATGTCTGGTGCAGTGGGTACACTGACGCCATTTTGTGTCAAAACCGAATCACTAGTCTGTACTGTATCTGTAACTCCCTTGTCCTGCGTCTGGTTCTCAGGACCCGCACTAGTGCTTGGGGCAGTGTCACTTATTGCATAAGGCGGAGGGCGATCATGCAACAACTGATTAAGAAACTCTTCGTCATCTGAAGCATCTTCATCTATCCAAGACCTCTTGGTCTCTTTCGGTTTACTAGAACCTCTATCTGTCTTACATGTAGCTTTTTTACCCTGTGTCTCGTCCTCCTGTGTTATTGCTGGGAACAATTTGAGTCCGTCAACTATTCCCCTTCTCCACATTTTACTATCATTGTCCCATCTTGCCTCAGCCAAAGTCTTCTCTGCCCTCTTCATTCTCCTCTTCATCATTTTCTCTTTTGTTTTGTATTTAATCAGGAAGTGACTTTAACTCCCAGGACACTCTTCACCCACCTTTCTCAACCTATTGCCTCTCACGGACGGCTGCCAATCCGTGCGTGACCCCTCTCGGCAACTGGCCTATCCCAGCGCGGTACCACTGACGTCACACTCACACACACTGCTGCTGACAAAGTCTTGCGGCTTGTCCTCCTCACACTGGATTCACACCAAACTAATGCAATATATTGCAAGCACCTTTTAACAACAACAGTAACCCAAATTTGCCGGTTTACTACAGGAAGGGTACACAACCGCTTCAGAACTTTACAGAGATTTCACTTGAAGCCTCGACCGCTACTCTCTCTTTCTCAGTTCCCGCATACGCAAGCAGAATTCGCCCCGCAAATCCTACTCTCGACTTGTCAATGGTTTGTCCTAGTGCACTTTAGAACTTGCCAAATCTCCATCAAAGGTTTCACACATGCAATTTGACTCAACTCGACTTGTCAATCACGCCCGATTGACCTATTAAACCGCACAAATTACAACATAAACCCAAGTGTCTCCTACACTGGTCAATATACTCCGGAGTCTTAGACCACGACGGGTTCGTACATTACCAACCAACCACGTGGATAATTTTCGAGCACAAAGCGCCACATTCATATGAAGTACACCGACTTCCCTACTCATACTTTGGAGTACGCCCACTCCTGCTAAAACAACATTTACCTGGCCTAAACACACATTGGTGGTCATTATGACCCTGGCGGTATTATAACCGCAGGCCCAAAACGACGGGAGCACCGCCAACAGGCTGGCGGAGCCTCCCGGCGTATTTTGACCGCGGCGGTAGCGCGGCGGTCGCACCGCCGGGGCTGGCCGTTTACCGCCACAATGGCCCCGGCGGATGTAATCCGCCAGGGCAGCGCTGCCCTTGGGATTATGACATCCCTACCGCCAGCCTGTTTCTGGCGGTTTGCACCGCCAGGAAGAGGCTGGCAGTAAGGGGTGTCCTGGGGCCCCTGGGGGGCACTGCCACTGGTATGGCATGGGCATGGGCAGTGCAGGGGCTCCCTAACAGGGCCCGGACAGCTTTTCACTGTCTGCATAGCAGACAGTGAAAAGCGCGACGGGTGCAACTGCACCTGTCACATGACAGCAACACCGCCGGCTCCATTAGGAGCCGGCTCCTATGTTGCGGCCTCATCCCCGCTGGGCCGCCGGGCGCAAACTTGATTTGCGCCCGCCGGCCCAGTGGGGATGTCGTGATGGGGGCGGTGGGAGTGCGGCCGCATTGGCGGCCGCACGGCGGTTACCGATTGGCGGGCAGCGGTAGCCGCCCGCCAATGCCGTAATGACCCCCATAATCCTCACAAAACACCTGCAAAATGCATAAGCTGAGCAAGCGCAAATTCTACACCACACATGCTAAGACGCCGAGAACATTCCCAACTCACCTAGGCAGGCTCAGAGATCCAGGGAAAGTCATGAGGAATTTAGAAACACATCATATCTCCAATTTGCATTATCTCAGAAAAACAATCTAAACAATAATTCTCCGTCCTAGGGCCCCAAAGGGCCAAACCGTCGCTCTGCTACCAGAACTGTTAACGCGTCCCTTTATGATAATTTATTACACATCAGGACTCGTTTTAGGCCAATGAATCTTTTGACCCAGTTGAGAGACACCTTAGGACGAGATAGCTAATCAATATGTGAATCAATACGTCAATAATGTCATTTATATTTATTACAACAATGCATTTCACTTTAGTCAAATACATTAATCAATTCAAAACACCACCATGACCTTGCAGTCATGAATAACCACACCAGTTTTAGTATGAATTTAGTGATGTTTATTCCCTATTGATTTACAATTCTAAAAGCAGATGTGTTAATCTCAAAAGCAAAACGCTCAACAACATTGTCATAACTTGGTAACTCAAATAAGACTTTATCAAAGCAAGGAACGCAATTATTAGGACATAACACAGCGTCAACATAGATCAATTTCAGCAGAGTGTCATTAACGCGTCAGTTCAACAAAGCATAGATTCAGTCATTTGTCTATTTGCGTCAGTTCAGGGAACCCCTGTCCTAACCACTGATTAGCATTGGCATGTTGGGCTTCATGCAAAACAATTTAGAACACCAATTTGGAAAACATCTAGCTATGGTCTCTGTCAAAAGTAAGCAGTTGGTACCTAGAAAGGAAAAGCAAACAGACAAATCACAATTTCATTGTCATAGTTACCCTCCAAGGTTTAGGTCAGCACTCAGACTCAGTTTTCGTCTTCAGGACATCAGTTGGTTCGCCATCAGTCAAGACTCAACTCTGGGGCAAAATGGGGCACTTCCCTCATAAGGAGGTAAAGTGTAAAATGGGCAATCTAAGGAAAAGGATGGTTTAAGCAAAACTAAATAAGTCACCAAACAGAGTGACAGAGTTTCTGGATAAAATCAATAGCATTTCCCTACCTAATCTCCCCAGCTCTCCGTGTCATAGGGTTTTATCCCTTTTTCGTTGTACATTCCCCTAAAACTTGATTGCACAAAAGTTATACCCCACTATCTTTAGGCAATTGGAAAACGGGTTATGTCATTATTCTTTCACCCACATTAGTGTAGGAGGCTGGCCTGGCTTGTAGTGGGTACCAGAGGTACTTACACCTTGTGCCAGGTCCAGTTATCCCTTATTAGTGTAGAAGAGGTGTTTCTAGCAGCTTAGGCTGATAGAAGGTAGCTATGGCAAAGCAGCTTAGGCTGAACTAGGAGACATGTAAAGCTCCTACTATACCACGGGTGTCATATGCACAATATCATAAGAAAACACAATACACAGAAGTACAAAAAATAAAGGTACTTTATTTTTATGACAATATGCCAAAAGTATCTCAGTGAGTACCCTCAGTATGAGGATAAGATATATACACAAGATATATGTACACAAACCAAAATTATGCAGGTAATAGCAAAAGGAAGTAATGCAAGCAATGTAAAGTTACAGTAGATTGCAATAGGAGCACATAGGTATAGGGGCAACACAAACCATATACTCCAAAAGTGGAATGCAAACCACAAATGGACCCCAAACCTATGTGAGCTTGTAGAGGGTCGCTGGGACTGTAAGGAAACAGTGAGGGTTAGAAAAATAGCCCGCCCCAAGACCCTGTAAGTTAGGTGTAACGTGCACCTACTACCCCCAGAGAGCACAGAAGTCGTGATAGGGGGATTCTGCAGGAAGAACAAACACCAGCAAGGCAACAACAGTGGATTTCCGGACCTGAGTACCTGTAAGACAAGGGGACCAAGTCCAATAGTCGCAACAGTGTCGAGAGTGGGCAGGATCCCAGGAAATGCCAGCTGAGGGTGCAAGGAAGCTGCCACCTGTTGGAAGAAGCTTGGAGTTCTGCAAGAAAGAAGAGGACTAGGAACTTCCCCTTTGGAGGATATATGTCCCACGTCGCGATGAAGCTTGCAGAGGTATTCCCATGCAGAAAGACCGCAAACAAGCCTTGCTAGCTGCAAGGGTCGCAGTTAGAGTTTTTGGATGCTGCTGTGGCCCAGGAGGGACCAGGATGTCGCCACTTGGATGAGGAGACAGAGGGGGCGCCCAGCAAGTCAGGGAGCCCTCACAAAAGCAGGCAGCACCCGCAGAAGTACCTGAACAGGCACTTGGAAGAAGAGTGAACCGGAGTCCACCCGAAGTCACAAAAGGGAGTCCCACGACGTCGGAAGACAACTCAGAAGGTTGTGCACTGCAGGTTAGAGTGTCGGGACCCAGGCTTGGCTGTGCACAAAGGAAATCCTGGAAGAGTGCACAGGAGCCGGAGCAGCTGCAAATCATGCGGTACCCAGCAATGCAGTCTAGCGTGGGGAGGCAAGGACTTACCTCCACCAAACTTAGACTGAGGAGTCACTGGACTGTGGGAGTCACTTGGACAGAGTTGCTGAGTTCCAGGGACCACGCTCGTCGTGCTGAGAGGGGACCCAGAGGACCAGTGATGCAGTCTTTTGTTGCCTGCGGTTGCAGGGGGAAGATTCCGTCGACCCACAGGAGATTTCTTCAGAGCTCCTGGTGCAGAGAGGAGGCAGGCTACCCCCAGAGCATGCACCACCTGGAAACAGTTGAGAAAGCCGGCAGGATGAAGCGATACAAGGTTGCTAGTAGTCGTCTTGCTACTTTGTTGCGGTTTTGCAGGCATCCTGAGCAGTCAGCGGTCGATCCTTAGCAGAAGGTGAAGAGGGAGATGCAGAGGAACTCTGGTGAGCTCTTGCATTCGTTATCTGGTAAGATCCCCAAAGCAGAGACCCTAAATACCCAGAAGTAGGTTTGACCACCTAGGAAGGAGGATTGGCTACCAAGAGAGGTAAGAGCCTATCAGAAGGAACCTCTGAAGTCACCTGCTGGCACTGGCCACTCAGAGTAGTCCAGTGTGTCACAAACACCTCTGTTTCCAAGATGGCAGAGGTCTGGGACACACTGGAGGAGCTCTGGGCACCTCCCCTGGGAGATGCAGGTCAGGGGAATGGTTACTCCCCTTTCCTTTGTTCAGTTTCGCGCCAGAGCAGGGCTGGGGGATCCCTGATCCGGTGTAGACTGGCTTATGCAGAGATGGGCACCATCAAAGCATTTCCAGAGGCTGGGGGAGGCTACTCCTCCCCAGCCCTCACGCCTATTTCCAAAGGGAGAGGGTGTTATACCCTCTCTCAGAGGAAGTCCTTTGTTCTGCCTTCCTGGGCCAGGGCTGCCTGGACCCCAGGAGGACAGAAACCTGTCTGAGGGGTTGGCAGCAGCTGCAGTAGAGACCCCGGAAAGGCAGTTTTGCAGTACCCGGGTTCTGTGCTAGAGACCCGGGGGATCATGGAATTGTCCTCCCAATGCCAGAATGGCATTGGGGTGACAATTCCATGATCTTAGACATGTTACATGGCCATGTTCGGAGTTACCATTGTGACGCTGTACATAGGTAGTGACCTATGTATAGTGCACTCGTGAAATGGTGTCCCCGCACTCACAAAGTCCGGGGAATTTGCCCTGAACAATGTGGGGGCAACTTGGCTAGTGCCAGGGTGCCCACACACTAAGTAACTTTGCACCCAACCTTCACCAGGTGAAGGTTAGACATATAGGTGACTTATAAGTTACTTAAGTGCAGTGGTAAATGGCTGTGAAATAACGTGGACGTTATTTCACTCAGGCTGCACTGGCAGGCCTGTGCAAGAATTGTCAGAGCTCCCTATGGGTGGCAAAAGAAATGCTGCAGCCCATAGGGATCTCCTGGAACCCCAATACCCTGGGTACCTCAGTACCATATACTAGGGAATTATATGGGTGTACCAGTATGCCAATGTGAATTGGTAAATTTAGTCACTAGCCTGTTAGTGACAAATTTGGAAAGCAGAGAGAGCATAACCACTGAGGTTCTGGTTAGCAGAGCCTCAGTGAGACAGTTAGGCATCACACAGGGAACACATACAGGGCACATACTTATGAGCACTGGGGCCCTGCCTGGCAGGGTCCCAGTGACACATAGACTAAAACAACATATATACAGTGAAATATGGGGGTAACATGCCAGGCAAGATGGTACTTTCCTACAATTAGTTCACAGATATTTTATTGGTCCATATAATTGACGCCTTCAGAGGTAGCACGTCCGGTATGATTTCATCCTTCTGTAATTCTTTGTACATCTTCGGTCAGTAGCTCCATTGTCGGTACCGGTTTGAGCATCCTTGTACATTATACTAATCTACACTGTTGCATTTTAACTAAACATTTTCTGCAAGCAATATGAATTTCATGAGAACGGATCCACTATAGTTACATTCAGGTTCTAGTTTGAAGAAAACAAGAGTTCATGTCCTTTTGCAAGTCAGCACACTGCACATTAGAAAAATACATTCAATATGACAGCCAGGCAGCTAAGCTTTGGCTCATGCTAACTTAAGGCCTATAAGATTTATTTAGCATACCTTAATAACATAATCATTAATAATTAGTACAAAACTAAGGGGGTGATTCTGACCCCGGCGGGCCGCCCGCCCACCCAGCGGGAAAGCCCCAGCAACGATGAAGCCGGCTCCGAATGGAGCCGGCGGAGTTGCTGGTGTGCGACGGGTGCAGTGGCACCCGTCGTGATTTTCAGTGTCTGCTAGGCAGACACTGAAAATCATTATGGGGCCCTGTTAGGGGGCCCCTGCACTGCCCATGCCTGTGGCATGGGCAGTGCAGGGGCCCCCAGGGGCCCTACGACACCCGTTCCCGCCATCCTGTTCCTGGCGGTTTTTACCGCCAGGACCAGGATGGCGGGAAGGGGGTCGGAATCCCCATGGCGGTGCTGCGAGCAGCGCCGCCATGGAGGATTCTTTGGGGCAGGGGTAAACCGGCGGGAAACCGCTGGTTGCCCTTTTCTGACCGCGGCAGTAGAATTGCCCATGAAGCACCGCCAGCCTGTTGGCGGTGCTTCCGCGGCACTCTGCCCTGGCGGTTTTCAACCGCCAGGGTCACAATGACCGCCTAAGTCTAATACAAGAATTCATAAACATTAGTCATTTTCAATAGTCCACGTTTACATTGTTGGCCACTCCCCGTGGTCACATTTCAGGTGCATGTTTAAGCAAAATACATTAATACAGCTTCTATGTGGCATTATCATACATTAGTTCATAGGCATTTGCATATTAATATAGATTATATAAGTTACGCTCTCTCACATATCATACACAAATCCAAGGAAAATTTCACACACAATAAAACATAGGCTAAATATGCTGCTATTATTACACCATTTACAAAAAACTAATTCATGCATGGCAACACTACTCTTTTGGAGTAAACAGTACAAAAAAGGTTTTCTTACCAAACACATGCAACTATGCAAACTGCAGATCTACCACAGCTGGAACTGCAAGCAAAGTCACAGCAAATGAATAAAAAGCTTTGCACTATAATAAAAAGGAGAAATAAAACATTATGATCATAAATGCAAATTATGTGCCAGTCCACACACACCAAACATTCAGAAACTTTCCCTGGTGTCTAGTGGTTTTTGGCAACCCTTGGGGTAAGATGGGCTTACAAATATTGCTGCTCTGATCCCAAGGGAGGACAGAAACGGTCAAAATAATTGCCCCTAAATGGGAGCAACCCTTCCCCTAGGTGCTGCTCCCCGAACACAAAAATCAACAGCATAAAAAATCCCTGGTGTCTAGTGGGCTTCTGTTCCATTTAGGGGAAGATGGGCCTAAATCACAATGGCTGATCTGCCAGAAACGGCCAAAATAATCTCCCCCAAAAGGGGAGCAACCTTTGCCTAAGTAGCTGCTCCCAAAACACAAGATCATAGATATATATATATATGTCCCTGGTGTCTAATGGGCTTCTGCCTCCCCCCCATGGGCCTACATTATATAGAAATTACCAAAATATTTTCCCTCAAAAGCAGAGCAACCCTTGTCCAACGGGCTGCTTGCCAAACACAAAATTCTACAAAATTCTACAGCATTAATAAATCCCTAGTGTCTAGTGGGCTTCTGCCCACCTTGGAGGCAGATGGCAGATGGGCCTAAATCATAATGCCAAGGGGGGCAGAAGAGGCCAAAATATTCTCCCCAAAGGGGAGCGACCCTTGCCCAAGGGGGCGCTCCCCAAACACAAAAAATCGACAGCATCAAGAAATACCTGGTGTCTAATGGGCTTCTGCCCCCCCTGGGGGCAGATTGGCTTAAATCATAATGGCTTATCTGTCCCCAAGGAGGGCAGGAATGGCTGAAATATTCTCCCCAAAAGGGAGTGACCCCTGCCAAAGGGGCCACTCCCCAAACACAAAAAATCTACAGCTCAAAGAAATCCCTGGTGTCTAGTGGGCCTCTACCCCCATTTGGGGGCAGATGGGTCTACATACAAATGGCCAAAGGGGGGCAGAAATGGCCAAAATATTCTCTGCTAAATGGGGAGCGACCCCTGCCCAAGGCGCCGCTCCCCAAACACCAAAATAATACATGTATATAAATCCCTGGTGCTAGTGGTTTCTGCCCCTCTCGGTGGCAAATAAGCCTAAAAAAAGGCTGATGTGCCCCCAAGGAAGGACAGAAACTGCCAAAATACTTGCCCCCAAAGTGAAGTGACCCTTCCTCCAAGGGCCACTCCCCACAACAATTATTTAAATGCCCCCAAAAAATCCCTGGTGTCTAGTGGGCCTTCCTGCTGCAAGATCGCGGCCCCATCCTCGATCGTGCAGCAGGAATGCACACCAAAGAGGATTGGGAGAAAGGAAACACCAAAGAGATATCGGGGGAAAGGAACACCCTTTCCTTTCCCCTGATGCCTCTTTGGATGGTCCTAAATCATCCCCGGAGGAAAAGACTCATCTTTTTCCTCCTGGTGCTGGAAACAAATGGCTTCCAGGGTGGTCCTGTGGGGTTTAATGATGTTGGTGTGCTGCACGTGTTGACGTCATCAAATTGCCAAGGGACCCATCCGACGCACATGCCCACTGTGTCATTATATCCCGGCCGTCCGACGCAAGAGGTTAAAATGTGAGCCTAACTATAAAGTCCCTGTAACCTTTGTTTTTCTCAGTGAAAAAAATAAATAATAATAAAATATATATATATATACATGTAAAAAAAAAAATATATATATATATATATATATAATTTTTACACTGCTCCAATCAGGTTAAAATGCTAATTTGACCATGTGTTTATATGATAAAATGTCTCTAGGACCAAGGAGGGGCACAGGCACTTTGATAATTGTTAGCAGGGTTAAAGTGCACAGAGTACTAAAGCCAACAGAACAGGTAAGGCAAACATTTAACAGGACATCATTGAATAGATGGTCATTTCCAGCAAACTAATAGACATAAAATCTGCTAGTACAGTTTAACATTCAGTTCTTACAGGCACTCCCATCGTCCCCTGTTAGAGAAGGGATGATTGGTTGCAAGAAGAGAGCCCATGGAGAACAGCCATCCAGGGTTTCAAAAGAGAGTCTCTCTCATCCCTCTCATTAAGATGTCCTGTCAATTCATCTGAGGAGAAGCACAAGAAATAAGGCTAAGGTGAATTTCCAAAACAAGCATGTGAAGCCACTCCTTGCGAATGGGATAGCATTATCATTTTATGAATCAACTAGAGGCTAAATGATTCTGAGAAGGAAGATCACTCTCCTGTCTTCCTGCTTTGGAATTTTGTGCCACCTGCCAGACAAAGGTACCAGAAGTAGTAGCAGGAAGTTTATGCGTAGCTTTCCAATCTCTGAATTGCTTGGAAAATTAACAATTGTCCAACGTCAGACAATTACGGTGCTCTACAATGACAGATTCAGACGTGAAAGTAGCAAACCCACAATTTTTAAGAAGAAAGCTTAGACTCACAGTTTTTTAGAAAAAAATGCATCACAACTTCATTAGCCGTGCTTTGTTGGCATTAATTTTGGTGGGTCACCAGCAGATTTCTGTGTACCATGTTATTGCTTTTCTTCTTGGGATGGACCTTTTTAGGATGTCTGAGAGGTAAAGGATACTTAAAATCAGTCTTAGATTTCAACTTACTGTGCAACCCATTTGGTCACACATTAAATATCCGAAGGCGATATGTAAAGTTCAAAAGTTTAATACAAGTTCCCCTAAGAAGGTGGCTACAAGCTCAAAGTTCCGCCTTGTGCAATTAAAAATTCTTCTTAAATCCTACTACGCATGGACCACCATGGTAAAAAGGCAGGGTTGCAGATGCATAATGTTGCAGGTGGTGCGGCTAAATAAGTTAATTGTTCCACATTATATGGAGCTGTCCTGATATACAATAATAATGGGAATCTGTGGTTACTTGTGTCTCTTAAATGTCTGGGATGCAACAGATCTCAACTGCATAGAGCAGATTTGTAGGACTCTGCGATTGGCAGTAGGCAAACAAAATACGGCATGTTAATAGGGGGTGGAGCAAGCATCACAACTGGGTGACTGGAAACGAGACATGGATTGGTGCATGCTGGCTTAGAAAGTGGTATTTGAGGGATGTGGCTGTCCTCAAAAATGGACTAAAATATGGGAAAAATTTAATGAATACAAAGGTAATCCCTGCACCCTCACTGGTGCTGGTCCTGATGTACTGCTCACTAATCACTCCAAATCAAATGTTATTGTCAGCAATGTGATGGAGAGGGGAAGGGAACACAAAGACTATTTGTGATTGCAATGACAACTATACCAATGTACAACAGTGTGTCACTTTTCTTTGTCTTTATTATTTTTTTGTCATGTTTTCAATAAAAAGACATAAAAATGTTTATTACAAGTTAAGGGCCAAACAAATGTGAATAGATCTCAAAAACATACTACATAAGTATGAAATCAACAAAGGCAAAGTAAAGCGCCAAATAATATTATATTGCACAACCATAGGGCATACAAGAACTTCAGTCAAGGCAATACAAAAGTTGAGAAACTGAATCTGATCATCTCTATATATATTTTGGTCTTCTTGTCTAATAATTAGATATGTCTACATTAATATAATTACCCTAAACTCAACTAAAAAGAATCCCTAATTAATTATCTGGAAAAGGAAAGTGGCAGCATTGTAGAACCTTCTGTGGAGGTTCTGATAGACAGGTGTTTCATATTGTAAAGCCACCCAAAAGATAGAGTTTGTACCTGTCCAGGTCTCAAGGGACTCACCCCTCCACTGGCTATGCGAATGCCAATGAAATCTACAGAACCTTTGAGAAATCCACCCCATGAACACCAGTAGTTTTCCATATTCCTTACAGTTGAAATTGTCAATTCCCTCCTGGTCCCCATCCCAAGAATTGGACATCAGGACAACCTTGGACGCCTTCTGGGGTCTGGAACACAAACAGGAGTATTTGCTTCTAAGTTTGTTAGCGCTTCCTTGTCCTTGCCAAAATGTCCTCCTGGACTTCACTATCTCTAATACACACTAGGCCTTTCACTAACTGTAGAGTCACATGAACACACCTACAAAAAAAGAACATTGCAATGTAAACAAAACCCTTGTTGAAGGTTAAACACAAAAAAACTAACTAATTAAGGCCTTTGGTTATGCTAACTTAACGGTCAATGCACATTCGGGATACATGATTATAAGCACATCTTGCAATTATAAATGAGAGTGACAATTTATTATTGAAACATGAGTATATGCAGTTTCAATAAAGCAATATAAATCAAAATACACAGATATAAATTTGAATGAGCACTACAGTTTGGCATGTAAAAGTCAAACATTAGAACACCTGCATATATAAATCTATGGTCTACAGTGAATGCACCTTCAACAATATGATTTGGATGCTCCACTTAATATTAGTAATGTTAAGGCACATGATATATAAATGCTGTCAATTATACAATTGATTGTTTTAATAAAATGAATAATTTCCTACTTTGGAGTGTAGAGATCTCCACAAATTACATAGGGCCTGTTTAAGCAAAGGCCGGAATTACGAGTTTGAAGGTATTTAACACATTCAATAATTATCGGATGCATTAATTAACTCAACCTTCCTTAAATTTCAGCAGGTCAAACCTGCTAAAATTTAACAGGGGAAAACAAATGTACATTATTCACATGAACTAGTTATGTGTAAGTTATCGCACCGGATAAATAACGTACCCTGTAATATCGTCATTTATCTGGGGCAATAAATAACGCCTTCGCTCATAATTAGGCCCTTAATCACGTTTCTTAGGAATCATCAAATGCCATCTACAAGGAAATTATTTTCAGCCAAGCCGATCAAGAACATAGCCAGTAACATGATCAAAATACATCCAACGGTACTAAGGAGCCTTTAGCATAGCTTGCCACAGAGTACACAAGCATTCTCAGGAAGCGATCTTGACCGTGGTTCGAGACACTTACAGCTAACACTCAGAATAAATCGAATCCCACCCTGCCATTGGCCAAAAAACATCTCCCACTTCTGTCAACAAATCATTCTTAAAGTATAAAGTGTAAGGAATTATGACATAGTAAGCCGCAGCATAGATTTAGTATCAGCTGATGCATGGAATTGTTTGTAGATCCCCGCCAGCCAAATAAGAATGAACCCAGTAGCTACTGATGGCTCACTCGGTCCCAAAAGTTAGCCCTTACCCTACATTCAGAACAATTGTGAAAAAGCCAATTTTCATCACAACATCCTTCAGGGGTCAGGACAAGTTGCAATGAAAATCAACAGCTTTCATTTATTAGTCCTTCATAGGTTCCATCAGCAGTATCATAAACATTCTAATGCATATTATTTCATGGAGTGAGTGATTCAATATTGCCTATACCACCCTAATGTCAGTGTAACTATACTCAGGGCCAGGGGAATTATGCGGCAATGGAGAGCCAAATTATGCTCCAAGAAAAACCCAATTGTTTGGCATAATGTAGCACATTTTATGATTCTTTTACTTCATTATTTTGTCATTAATACTCTTGTTAACAATGTCAAGGCATTGGCTGCACTTCATTAATACCAGTTTAACACCCAATTCTAGCAATGAGCAACAGAACGGTGACAAGGCAAACTTTGCAGAGGGCCTTCCACTGTGCTGCAACATGTACCACTGCATTTTTTAATCGTTTGAGTTAGAAACAAGTTTTTTTTGTTAAAATCTGCAGATTATGCAGCCGATAATGCATTATGTGGAAATACAGAAAATCTATAATTATGTGAAAAATGCCGCAGCCACATAATCTCATAGTTCTAGTGGCCCTGCCTATACCAACATAACCTAACATCAATATTTAACTAACTTTTCACACTTTATTTCAATACCACTCTCTATATATCTTTATCAAACCCTAATAATAATAACATTCATCTAAATTGCCTAGTATATACCTGATAGAGGCTTCTAACCGCAGAATCCTTACCTTAGAATTACCCTAGTCATCAGACTAGATCGGGAAATTTTGGGGGAGCAGTACCCCTGTGCGCTGGTAGGTTGCGTTGTTTGGCTGTGGTGGTGTCATCTGTGTTGTATTCGCTAGAAGTGACTTGCATGGTGCCTATGTAGGCACTACCCAGGCACCCTGACATTACTTTCCAAGCCAGTCAGCGCAGAACTGGGAAGAGCTACTCCCAGTAATTTTTTGACTGACTTCTTTTTCACTTTCTGACGAAGTTATTTCGAGGTCTCTTCTCCTGTATGATAGGTATATCAACTAGGAAAGCCAGCTTCAAGCACTGCAGCACCTTCCTACGACAAATGTCGGTGACAAATCCACATCTTTTTTGCCTCTGGTGCCTTGAGTGCAACCATGATGAGAAGACCTGCATCGACTCCTATGCCATGCACCCTAAGGCCTTGAGGGAGCGGTCCCTCAGGCTCCTTGCTTCTTGAATTGCAACACCTCGACCATCTCAATCCCAGTTGAGAGGAAGGACCTGGAATTGGTTGCGAAGTCACACTCAAAGTCATCGCCTGGTAAGTCCCACAAAAAGGAAGAAGAGCAAAAAGGCAAAGAGGTCACCCCACCCGTAAGTGATCCAATGAGATGAGGGAGCATTGTCATTCAAGGCCTGGCTGCACGGTAGAGCTTATGCCTGGGACGGTTCCACTCCTCCCCAAGTTTCCTGGAGCCAGAGCAACACCTACCCAACTTGGTGAATTTTATGAGGCTATGCAACTCATATTTGGATGACCTGTCCTTGCCGTAGTGCCTTCGGGCCCCATGGCTTTGGGAGGGGCTCCTACCGATTCTCTGCTGGCTATTTTGCTCGCAGCGTCAGTCAGGCCTCTTGGATCTATGGATGGATCCAGACCAGTGCCGGTCATACAACCTCGACCTTCCCTGGCGCCGCCTTTCCAATAGTAATCCCCGACTCTGACACGCAGCTGGAGAGGCATAGTGCGACGCCGATTCTGGTGCCAACTAGAGCTATGCCCTCCATGCCTGAGCCTGAGCCCTGTTCCTTTGGGCTAGGACTTGGGGAAGATTGGGATGGCCCACTGGACCCTGAAGAATACCAGCCCCTAGAATGAATGGTGTGAGGAATTGGCGGATGCCAGTGGACTGGACACCTTCCTTGTCATGATCTCACTTCCTACAAGGCTATGGAGGAAGGAACATCTTTTGCTGTGGTAGTGAGAGGGACGGCTGAGGTCCCGTACCTTAGCATGCCCTCAGTGACGGTCAAGACTAATTTGTTGACAGGTGCTTCAACCGGGAGTGACCCCCTCAGAACTGCTTCTCCCATTTAATAAAGCCCTTATCGATGTCCTGCTTGGGACCGAGTCCAAACCCTGCACAGGTGCTCCTGTGAACAGAAGAATTGCCCACCACCAACTCCCTACCCCAGGGGACTCCAGTTTTCTAACACAACACCATACCCCAGAGAGCTTGGTGGTCCAAGCCTCCACTTCCAGTGTAAATCCTGGCGCTTTCCCTACCCCCACTGGGTCGGGAATTTAAGGGGCATGAAAATGTTTTTTGCCACCAGCCTGGCATTGCGGTCTGTGAACCCTGCGTGGCTTGGGGGGGGCATTACTCCCATGCACTTTGGGATTCAGTTGCGCATGTGCTGCCCCTGGTTCCGGAGGAGCCCCGGGCCATACTCTCTCAAGCTATGACAGACAAGTTCACAATCGGATGTGGGCTGGATGCTCTAGGCAGAGCATTTTTTTCATCAGTGGCCTTATGGCACCACACCTGGCTGACTAGCACTGGCTTTTCAGGTGATATCCAAGTTTCGATTATAGACATGCCTTTTGATGGCTCTCCTCTATTCGGAGACAAGGCAAACTAAGCACTGGAACGCTTTAAGGACAGAAGGGCTATTGTCAGGTCCTTGGGGATTTCCATGCTCTCCCCACCAACCTAGACCACTTTTCACTCCTTTCATGGCCACGGAAGGGGCTTCCAGCCATGTCTTTACTCACCCAGTCACCACAGCACGCAAGCTTCCCAGCCTCTGCTTGGCCAAGTATGTGGTACCCACAGACCCCGTGGGTTGGGCCGCCAGAGGCCAGGACAGTTCACCACCACCCCAGCAGCCACAGCCTCCAAACCGCTTTAGTTCACCCTCCAGCCATCATGGGATTGGGAGGCAGGATACACCATCACCTGCAACACTGGAGGTCGATAATACACGACCACTGGGTTCTCCAGATTGTCTAAAGAGGCTACTTTCTCCCATTCATGACTACACTCCTCCCATACCACCCACTTGTGACAGGATGACAGAAGACTATCTCTCCTTATCCCACCAGGAAGTGGTGGCACTCTTGGCCAAGAAAGCCATAGAGAGGGTGCCAATGCCAGATGTAGGTCACAGGTGTTATTCCTGCTACTTTCTAGTGCCAAAAAAGAACAGAAGCTTTTTTCGTATCTTAAACTTGTGTCCTCTCAATTTCTTCCTCAAGAAGGAGAAATTCTGAATGCTCATCCTTGCTCAAGTCCTGTCTGCCCTGGACATGGGAGACTGGATGGTAGCATTGGACTTACAAGAAGCATATTTTCACATACCAGTCCTGCCTGCCCATAGATGTTACATGTGGTTTACAATGTGCCTCTAGTGTTCACCGAGGTAATGTTGGTGGTTGCAGCTCATCTAACACAATCAAGAGTACCAGTCTTCCCCTATCTCGATGATTGACTGCTGAAGGCGAGCTTGCCCCAGGCAGTCATAACCACCTCTAGACTATGGCGGATCTCCTGCACTCGCCTGACTTCACTATCAACGTGCCGATGCAAGGCTTGACTTTGCTATCAACGTGCCCAAGTCACACCTGACTCCCTCTCAGGCGCTCACTTTCATGGGAGCTGTTCTGGACAAGCTGGGGTTTCTGGCCTATCCTCCCAAACGGCGAGTCCAGAATAGTCAGGCTATTACACTAATGTTCAGCATCTGTCCTGGGTTCGGGTGAGAGTGACTCTGAGGATGCTGGGCCTCATGGCCTCCTGCATCCTTCTTGTAACACATGCCTGCTGGCATATGCAGGCTCTGCAGTGTGACCTGAAGTTCTAGTGAGCACAGCATCAGGGAAATCTCTCCAACTTGTCTCAGAGGGAACTGCACAAGTTCTGCAGAGGTGGTTAACAAACCCCGATTGGGTCATGGGTAGACCTGTCTCCCCTCCGCAACCAGATCTGATGGTACTGACATATGTGTCACTCCCGGGATGGGGTTGCCATCTGGGAGAGGTGGATATCAAAGTTGTCTGATCTCCGGCAAAATCCAGACTCCACATCAACCTACTGGAGCACTGGCTGGTCTGGTGATCTGGCTGGCATTGAAAGCCTTTCTACTCTCTGTTAAGGGGGGACTTGTGCAGGTGTTTACGGACAACACCACTGCCATGTGCTACTGCAACAGACAGGACTGGGTGGGGTCGTGGACCCTTTGTCAAGAGGCCATGTGTCTCTAGACATGGCTGGAATGTCAGGGCATATCCCTGGTTGTTCAACAGTTGGTGGGCTCTCTGAATGCCAGTCCAACAAACTGAGTTGTAGGTGCCTCGTGAGGTGATGCAAGGTCTCTTTCAGTAGTGGGTAGAGCCTTGGTTAGATCTGTTTGCCACTGCCGAGAAAGAGCAGTGTCCACAGTTTCCTTGGCGGTTCTCGCTTAGAGATGATTTTTGTCTTGAGTGGAGCTGAGACCTCCTGCACCCCTTTCAGCCCATACCACTCCTGCCCAGAGTTCTCAAGAAGATCAGGAACAACTGGACCTAAGTCATCCTTGTGTCTCTGGACTGGGCCCGAGAGTCTGGTATCCCAAGCTGTTGACCATGGCCCTAGGTCCTCTGATCAGGCTGCCCCTTCAGGAGGATCTTCTGTCACAGCAGCAGGGTTAAGTTCTCCACTTAAACCTGTCAACAGTCCGCCTTCATAAATGGATTCTGAGTGGTGACAGCTGACAGCTTTTAACCTTCCGCCCCAAGTCTGCAATGTTAACTTGGCAGCCAGGTGTTGCTCTACCAAGACAGTATACTCCTGCCACTGGTGCAAGCTTGTGACATGGTGTGCAGAGAAACAGGATGACCCTTCCTCTGCTCCCCCCTCTCTTGTCCTTCTCTTTATTCTTTCTCTTGCCCTGCAGGACTCTTCTCTGGGCACCATAAAGGGGCTATCTTTCTGCCATCTCAGCCTTTTAGCAGTTGCCAGATTAGCCATCCCTGTTCAACTCTCCTGTTGTAAATAGATTTTTGAAAGGCCTGCAACACGCTTCCTCCTTCACCATTCATCATGCATCAGTTTGGACATTAATCTAGTGCTCACTTTTCTTATGTGCGCACCCATTGAACCACTGCACAGCTGTCCTCTCAGGCTCCTTGATGCCTTTCTAGTGGCAAAAACATCTGCCCAGAGGGTCAGTGAGCTTCAGGCTTTGTCATCCAAGCTTCCGTACCTAAACACCTACCCAGGCAAGCTGGTTCTTCGCACTAGAACTTCCTTCCTGACGAAAGTCGTCATTCCCTTTCATGAAGGTCAGTCCATCACCCTGCCTACCTTTTATGCTCTGCCACACCCCTCTAAGGAAGAGGATAGATTCCACCAACTGGACCCACAAAGAGTGTTGTTGCTTTACCTTGACCTCCCAAAAGACTTCTGGGCTGAAGACCAACTTTTCTTCGTGGGGTATGTCAGAGTGAAGGGGAAGGCTGTGCAGAAACAGACCAGCTCCCAATGGAATGTGCTGTGCATTAAGATTTGATGCACATTGGCCAAGAAACAGCTCCCTGAGGACTTGCGTGTTCATTCCACCGGAGCTAATGATGTGACCACTGCCTTAGCACATAGAGTTCTAGTCCTGGACATCTGCCAGGCAGCAATGTGGGCTTCTCTACACCCTTTCACAAAGCATTACTACCTGGACAGTCAGGTCCGTTGGGATGGGCACTTTGCTCATTCGGCTCTGCAGGACCTTCTAGAGTGAAACAGTTCCACAGACCCACCTCCAGGGTGGTATTGCTTGGGTATCTATTCTAAAGCAAGGAATCTGTGGCTAGAAGTCTCTATCAGATGAACAAGATACTTACCTTTTTAATGCCTTATCTGATAGATATTCTATCTAGCCACAGATTCCTTACTGACCCATCTATCCTCCTTGCTCTGTGAAAGGATTTCTAGGGACAGGGCTGTTCCCCTTTCAGGGCCTTCGTTTTCATCACCAGCGGTCAGTGTTCTTTGTGACTCTGCACTCATGGTGTAGAAAGTTGTGAAAATAAACTGAGGCAGCACGCTGGGGTGGCACCTGTATAGGCACCTCTCATTTCACTTCCAGCGCGGATGATGCCCCGTGGAGCAGAACAACACCACCTACCCACGCACAAGGGTACTGCTCACAAACAATTTCCAGATCCAGTCTGACACCTATGGATAATAGCTAGCATCTCTATCAGATAAGCCATTACTGAATGAAAGTAACTTGTTCTTCAATGATTTTCTTAATATGTTTCAATAGTTCTAACATTTACATTTCACTTGATTTATAAAACACAATTAATTATACATTTATTGAGCTTTGCTGATATGCTAAATGTCCATGAATAGTTGATACAATTTTAAAGTGTCCATCATAGTATTAAGGCATATATATTAAGGCATATAGGTGGTCATTACAACATTGGCGGTAAAAGGCACTTACCGCCGTGCAGAAGACCGCCAACACACCTCCGCGGCCACGGAATTCCGCCACAGCTATTATGACCCACAGCACGGAATCCGCCAAAATTCAGACACCCACACAAGTCCGCCACACCAAAGGTCAGTGATAAACTGGCGAAAACAAATCCTCCACCGTCACGCCAACAGAAATACGCCTACACTATCACAACACACGAATCCACGTGGTGGTCTTTCAACCACGGTATTCCATTGGCGGTACACACCGCCGCGCTCAAAATACACACACCTTTACAAAACATAGCCACATTGGACAATTCAAAATACACATACCTGATACACATACACACACCACTCCCACACACCCAATACAATATAAAACACACACCCACATCACCCACAAACCCCTACGACCACAATTACCGAGAGAAGGCCAGAGAGAGACACCACAAACAACTACCAAGCATCCACAGGCACACAATACCATCACCCACAGAACTTCCGCGCACCTCACACAACACACCACTACATATCACCACACTTATCACTACACACACCACCCCACACATCACCCACACCACCCCATGGCACGGCAAAGACACCCCAGGTTCTCTGAGGAGGAGCTCAGGGTCATGGTGGAGGAAATCGTCTGGGTAGAGCCACAGCTATTTGGATCACAGGTGCAGCACACCTCCATAGCTAGGAAGATGGAGCTATGGCGAAGAATAGTGGACAGGGTCAACGCATTGGGACAGCACCCAAGAAATAGGGATGACATCAGGAAGAGGTGGAACGACCTACGGGGGAAGGTGCGTTCCGTGGTCTCAAGACACCACCTTGCGGTTCAGCGGACTGGCGGCGGACGCCCGCCTCCTCCCCCACAACTAACAACATGGGAGGAGCAAGTCTTGGCGATTCTGCATCCTGAGGGCCTCGCAGGAGTAGATGGAGGAATTGACTCTGGTAAGTCAAAGCTTTACTATTGCATCCCCCACCCTACCTGCATGCCATCACATACCCCCACCCTCGCCCTCACCCCATCACTCCTACTCCTCAAAGATGTCCCACTATCACAACCCACCCATCCCAACACCAAGTCCTGCATGCAACAACAAAGCATGGACACACATCACCAAAGCATGGCCACTGCACATACCCATACACCCCCCTAAAACACCATCACACAAGGTCCCACACAGGAATGCAAGCACTGGGGTACACGGTCACCCACCTATTGCACGCCATGCCACACACAGATGTAATAAACATCCTTTTATACCCCTGCAGGACCCCTACCCAACGTCACCGGACAGGAGGGTCCACACATGTCCACACCACCAACAGAAGAGGCCCACAGTGATGACAGCAGCTCTGTCCAACTGGATCTAGATGACCAGCCCGGCCCATCGGGGACCTTGGGACAGTCGGTTCCCCTCACACAGTCACAGGCCACTACAGACCTTCCCCCCTCTGGAAACACCAGCAATGCACCCACCCAGCGGGCCCATACCTCTGTCCCCAGGACACATCAAGCAGCAGTGTGTCCACCACTACAGGGAACCCAGGCTAACCCGCCACCCCAACAACAACAGGGGGAGGACAGGCCAAGGGAACCCACTCTCCACGAGGCCCTCTCCTCCATCATGGCAGCCTACCACCACTCCCAGGAGATGATGGCAACGGTACTGGCCAAGTTTCAGGAGACCCAGCGCCTGCAGGAGGAACAGTATTTGGGCTTCAGGGAGGAACTCAGAACCATCAATTCCACCCTGGCCACCATCGTAGGGGTGCTGAAGGAAGTACTCAACACCAGGAGGGACACTGTGGCACTACAAGGGGCCCCTGACACTAGCATGGATGATGAACTGCCCACCACCTCCGCCAGCGCTAGTGGACAGGAGGCACCGCCACAGGACCACCACACCAGCACCCTACCCCCTGCAGAGGGAGAACCACCCTGCAAACGGTCCCTGAGATCCAGGACAAAGACAGAGAACGATGCCAAGACCCCCGCCAAGAAATGAGACCACCCTGAATGTCGTCTTTCTGTCCCACTTTGTCACCCTGTCCATCCTCAAACTGCACCAGCTCCACTTCCTATGCCCATTTGGGCAATGCACCTGTGAGACTAATAGACTGGACTCTGCCATGGACATTCCTCCACCATCACCCCTCACCATTTTACAACACCCTCCAATTTTGAGCACTTAAATAAACACCCTTGAAGCACAAAACAATCTGGAGTCTGTCTGTGATTTTGAAATAGTGTATTAGCAATTACAGTGACAAAATGCCCTTTCAATTGTAATGTCAACATACCTATGTCACACAGCTCTAGTCCATGAGGAAACAAAGCAGATGTCACACAGTGGGACCCACATCTGTGAAATCGTAAGGGAATGTGACAACTCAGTGACCATACACTGGGTGAAAACGACAGACAGTAGAGAGGTAGTAGTGTTAAAGTACATGTAGTAGGCAGGTCTGTATTCTTACCTGTGTCTCACTGAAAATATTGCAGGATCACTGAGTTCCTGTTGTCCATGTCCTCTTCTTCTGCTTCCTCATCTTCACTGTCCACAGGCTCCACAGCTGCAACAACACCGCCATCTGGACCATCCTCCTGCAGAAAAGGCACCTGTCGTCACAAAGCTAAGTTGTGAAGCATACAGCAGGCCACGAGGATCTGGCACACCTTCTTTGGTGAGTAGAATAGGGATCCACCTGTCATATGGAGGCACCTGGCCTTCAGGAGGCCGAACGTCCGCTCTATAATCCGCCGAGTTCGCCCATGGGCTTCATTGTAGCGTTCCTCTGCCCTGGTCCTGGGATTCCTCACTAGGCTCAGTAGCCATGACAGGTTGGGGTAA
The DNA here is from genome assembly GCF_031143425.1 of Pleurodeles waltl. Classification (NCBI taxonomy): domain Eukaryota; kingdom Metazoa; phylum Chordata; class Amphibia; order Caudata; family Salamandridae; genus Pleurodeles; species Pleurodeles waltl. Next base: position 487,726,831 of record NC_090445.1, on the reverse strand, counting down.
CCAGAGTCACCTGCAAATGGCGAGGGACGACTGTTAGACACACACTAACCTGTAGGGATATCCCCAGACCCAGACAACCATTTCCACTGACTTGTTTCCAGGTGCTCACCTAATAGCCACACACAGTGCCTCTGGAGTTGACCCATCACATAAGGGATGCTGGTATTCCGCAGGATGTAGGCGTCATGCACTGAGCCTGGGAACTTGGCATTCACATGGGAGATGTACTGGTCTGCCAAACACACCATCTGCACGTTCATGGAATGATAACTCTTCTGGTTTCTGTACACCTGTTCACTCCTGCGGGGGGTACCAAAGGCACATGTGTCCCATCAATGGCACCTATGATGTTGGGGATATGTCCCAGGGCATAGAAATCACCTTTCACTGTAGGCAAATCCTCCACCTGAGGGAAAACGATGTAGCTCTGCATGTGTTTCAGCAGGGCAGACAACACTCTGGACAACACGTTGGAAAACATAGGCTGGGACATCCATGATGCTATGGCCACTGTTGTTTGAAATGACCCACTTGCAAGGAAATGGAGTACTGACAGGACCTGCATTAGAAGGGGGATTCCTGTGGGATGGCGGATAGCTGACATCAGGTCTGGCTCCAGCTGGGCACACAGTTCCTGGATTGTGGCACGGTCAAGCCTGTAGGTGATGATCACATGTCTTTCCTCCATTGTCGACAGGTCCACCAGCGGTCTGTACACCGGAGGATGCCACCATCTCATCACATAACCCAGCGGATGGTGCCTATGAAGGACAACAGCGAGCACAGAGTCAACCAACTAAGAGGTACGTACCCACAGCTTACACAGAACACGACTCATAATCCGAAAAGTAGCCTGTATGTGTGTTGAGACTAGGCCTAGGTATATGTGACGCAGTTAAAAATTAAGCCACGTGGGCCCCTGAAATGGCGGCTGCCTGACCTGTAAAGTTGGACAATGAGATGTGAGGTAACTGCGCTGGTGTTGTACAATGTCGCGGTAGGCGGTCGAAGACCGCGGCGCAATGCTGCATTGGTTAACATTGGACCCTATGGTCCCAGGAGCCAATGACGATGTACGCCGGCGGTGACGGTACGCACCGCTGCGGACGTGACCGCCATTTTCTATCTGTTCAATCACTCGATACCTGATCTTCGACAGGAGAGGATCTACACTGCAAGTGCTGCTGTGACCTCGGTCTGGAAGAGACAATGGCTCGAGTGTCTGGGGAAAGGGCCCCTGCCTTCACATCGGAGGAGTTGGAGAAACTCGTGGATGGGGTCCTCCCCCAGTACACACTACTCTACGGTCATCCAGACAAATGGGTAAGTACACTGGGAGCATGCTGTATGGGCTATGCCTGTGTGGAGTGATGTGGATGAAAGATGGGGGGGGGAGATTGAGGAATGCATGAAACGACGATGAGTGCATGTGCCACATGGCAAGGGTAGGGATGGGGGCCAATGACTGTGACGGTGCATTTGGTAATAACTTTTCTTTTCCCCCTGTACAATTCATGTAGGTCAGCGCCCACTAGAAAAAAGATATTTGGCGTGCCATCACCAAGGATGTCTGGACCCTGGGGTCTACCACATACGGAGCACCCACTGCCGTAAGAGATGGGAGGACATTCGCCGCTGGAGCAAGAAGTGGTGGAGGCCCAGCTGGGGATGGCCTCCCAACATGGGAGGGGTGCCCTTCGCACCATGACCCCCCTGATGTTCAGGATCCTGGCGGCGGCGTACCCGGAGTTGGATGGGCACTTGGGGGCATCACAGTAGCCACAAGGGGGTGAGTACACTCTCATCCTGCTGATTTTGTGCGCAGTGGAGGTGTCTGGGTGGGGGAGGTGGGCTGTGGGTTCCCCTAGGCCAGGGTGAGTTTAGTAGGCAAGGTCCCTCCATAAGGCAGGCCATGTGGCACCCCACCCCACCTGTGTACAGTGCCAAGTACACCTAGTTATGCTCCTGTATTATCCATGTGTGCAGATGTCGTTCATAGCCTTGTAGGCCATGTCCCAGGGATTGAACAGTGGAGCCCAAGTGCGCGGCGTAGTGCAGGGGGCTTCTGTGTCTATCGTGTCCACCAACGGTAGCAGTAATGCATGCACTCAACATGTTTTTCTTCTGTCGTCCCCCCCTTCTTGTGGTCTCCCTGTTCTTGTGTGCATTAGCATCACCAGGTGGAGGAGCAGTGGCACTGGAGCAGGAGGGAGCTGCATCCCACATGGCCCTGGAGGGCGAGACAATGGACTCGGATTTCACCAGTGGAACGGAGGACAAGGGGAGCTCCACGGCAGGGACAGGAGCTGACACCAGTGACACAGACTCGTCCTCTGATGGGAGCTCCCTTGTGGTGGCGGCAACATCAGTGCCCCTTGCATCTACAGGTACAGCCACCACCCCCCCCTACCAGCACCACCCTCCCAGCAGCCCCTCAGCCTTTGCCCCGTGCCTGCTCACCCAGGAGGGTGGGCATCACCTTCGCCCCTGGCACCTCAGGCCCTGCCCCAGTCACCCCTGCTGCCCTCAGTGAGGAGGCCATTGACCTCCTCAGGTCCCTCACTGTTAGGCAGTCTACCATTTTGAATGCCATCCAGGGTGTAGAAAGGCAGTTGCAACGAACAAATGCATTCCTGGAGGACATTCATTCTGGTCAGGCGGCCCTTCAACGAGCTTTTCAGACTCTGGCTTCAGCACTGATGGCAGCCATTGTCCCTGTGTCTAGCCTCCCCCTCCAACCTCCTCCACCCAGACCCAATCCCCTCTACCTCAGCCTATCCCAAGCACACCTTCAGACCAGCATGCACACACGTCAACACACAAGGGAAGCTCTGGCACACATAAGCACCACATATCCCACAGGCACTCACGCAAGCATCACACACATGCAGACACACCAACATCCACTGCCTCCACTGTGTCCCCCTCCTCCTCGTCTCCCTCCTCCCTCCCAGTCTTGTCTACACTCACACCTGCATGCACTACATCTACAGCCACTACTGCCATTACTAGCACACCCACCACCATACCCCGCTCACGTGCAGTCACCACCCCCATTGCCATTCACACGTCCCCTGTGTCCTCTCCCAGTGTGTCTGTGACGCCACCTCCCAAAATACAGAAACGCAGGCACACACCCACCCAACAGCCATCCACCTCACGACCGCCTCCAGCGCATGCACCTTCACCCAAAGTCACCAAACGAACACCTCCTACAACCACAACCTCTTCCTCCACTCCCAAACCCCCTCCAGCTACCTGTCCCAGTGTCTCCAAAAAGCTTTTCCTGTCCAACCTGGACCTCTTTCCCACACCTCCCCCACCCCATCCTTCTCCTAGGGCCCGACTCTCCAGGTCCCAACCTAGCACCTCAGCCACAACATCTCTGGGACCAGTGGTGCCTGTAGTCACCGGAATCTGGAGTGCACCGGCCACCAGGGCAGCCAGTGTGGCACGGAGCCACAGCACGGACAGTCCCCCACCTGTGAAGCATCAAAAGTTGGCCAGTGCCTGGCAGGAGAGGGGGAAGACTCCAGCCACCAAAGCCGCTCCCAGGGGTCCAGGTGGGAGTGTGGAGTCAGCTGCGACACCTTCCAAGGTGGGGAAGGGCCACAAGAAAGTCAGCAGGTCTGGGAAGAGCAGCACGGCGGAGAAGACCGCCATCATCCCCGCTGCGCAGGAGGCCACCGCCATCATCCCCGCTGCCCAGGAGGCCACCGCCAGCACCTGCCCTGCTGCCCAAAAGGCCACCGCCAGCACCTGCCCTGCTGCCCAAGAGGCCACCGCCAACACCTGCCCTTCTGCCCGGGAGGCCAACATCCCCGCTGCCCAGGAGGCCACCGCCATCATCCCCGCTGCCCAGGAGGCCACTGCCAGCACCTGCCCTGCTGCCCAGGAGGCCACCGCCACCAGCCCCGCTGGGCCAGAGAGGACCGCCAGCACCAGCCCCGCTGGGCCTGAGAGGATCGCCAGCACCGCCAGCACCAGCCCCGCTGGGCCAGAGAGGACCGCCAGCACCAGCCCTGTTGGGCCAGACACGACCCACCAGCCCCGCTGATCCAGAGAGGACTGCCAGCACCAGCCCCGCTGGGCCAGACACGACCGCCAGCACCAGCCCCGCTGGGCCATGAAGGACCGCCAGCAGCTGAGTCACTGCAAAGGACCCCGCCGCCACAAGCACCGCTGAACAGGGCACCGCCGCCACAAGCACCGCTGAACAGGGCACCACCGCCACAAGCACCGCTGAACAGGGCACCGCCGCCACATGCACCGCTTAACAGGGCACCGCCGCCACAAGCACCGATGAACAGGGCACCGCTGCCACCTGCACCTCTGAACAGGGCACCGCAGCCACATGCACCGCTGGCCCATGAGTGCCAAGGGCACTGATGCTACTGAGTCCGTCACAAGCAGGATGAAGCACTATGGGCACCAAGCCCCCTCCAGAACCAGTGGAGATTTACATCCACTATCTCAGTCCTTGGCAGGATGAAGCACTCTGGGCACCAAGCCCCCTCCAGAACCAGTGGAGTATCACATCCACTACCTCAGTCCTTGGCAGGATGAAGCACTCTGGGCACCAAGCCCCCTCCAGAACCAGTGGAGAAAGGCATCCACTACCTCAGTCCTTGGCAGGATGAAGCACTCTGGGCACCAAGCCCTCTCCAGAACCAGTGGAAATTTACATCCACTACCTCAGTCCTTGGCAGGATGAAGTACTCTGGGCACCAAGCCCCCTCCAGAACCAGTGGAGATTTACATCCACTACCTCAGTCCTTGGCAGGATGAAGCACTCTGGGCACCAAGCCCCCTCCAGAACCATTGGAGTATCACATCCACTACCTCGGTCCTTGGCAGGATGAAGCACTCTGGGCACAAAGCCCCCTCCAGAACCAGTGGAGATTTGCATCCACTACTTCAGACCTTGGCAGGATGAAGCACTCTGGGCACCAAGCCTCCTCCAGAACCAGTGGAGTATCACATCCCCTACCTCAGTCCTTGGCAGGATGATGCACTCTGGGCACCAAGCCCCCTCCAGAACCAGTGGAGACTGCCATCCAGTTGAGAGACTGTGGCTTTGCACTCCCCAGGATTGAACAGTGAGCAAACCACCCACTGTAGAGACTTGAGAGACTGGCTTTGCACTCCCCAGGATTGAACAGTGGGCAAACCACCCACTGTAGAGACTTGAGAGACTGTGGCTTTGCACTCCCCAGGATTGAACAGTGGGCAAACCACCCACTGTAGAGACTTGAGAGACTGTGGCTTTGCACTCCCCAGGATGGAACAGTGGGCATGTGGCCCCCTCGTGAATTTGGCGTCGTGCACTCAACCGGCTGAGGTGCCCCCCCTTTCCCTCCCCCTGAGGTGCCTGTTTTATTGCTATCTGATGCCCCTGCAGTGTTCTCTCCATCATGGTCGGGGATCTTGTGTGGGCCTCGACCATACCGTGTGGGCCCAGTGTTCCACGGACTTCAATGGAGCACTACCTGGACTACTATTCTTGGTGTATATTTTGTTTATAGTGTATATATGTATATTTTTGCGTCCTGGATTTTAATATATTACAATGGTTACACTCATTTTCTTTGGTCTTTGCATTCTTCTGGGGGGTTTGGGGGTGTAACTGTAATGTATCATGCTGTATTAGTGTGTGTGTTGTGGTGGGTGAGGGTGGGGGTGGGGGTGTTGCATGTGTGTGGCCCTGTTTTTTCCCTCCCCCCTCCCCTGTGTCGTAGGTGCAGTACTCACCGTGGTCTTCGCCACCGGCGTTCGTGCTCCTGGTAGAGGAGCAAGAAGAAAAGGGCTGGCAGGATGTGCAGCTCTGGTTCCATGGCATCCGGATTCCTCGTGGGGTGTGTAGAGGTGAGCGTTTTCCGTTTGAAGTCCTGTTTCCGCCGTGTTTTTGTCCGCGGTGAATCTGCCCCGGAAAAGGTGGCGGATTGGTAGGTTGTGATACTGTGGGCGGTACTTTGTCCTCCGCCTGTCTGTTGGCGGTGACCGCCGTGCGGTTTGTTTGTACCGCCGTGGCGGTCGGAGTGTTAAAGTGGCTGGCTTTGTTGGCGGTTTCCGCCACGGTCGTAATTCCGTTTTTTTTACCGCTGGCCTGTTGGCGGTCTTACCGCCGCTTTAACACCGTCCGCCAGGGTTGTAATGACCACCATATTTTTTCTTGAAGGGAATGACATATGTAGTCCTAGATTAGTTAGAGCAACATTATTACATTGTAGCCACATTCTTCAACAAACTCCCTGACACTATGAAATTTCACAGTGGAACAGTTTGTGAGAGGTTTGTTTCTTTAGATAGTCCGCTGTAATAAGTGCTGCTACTTCCAGATGCTTGTTCAAGTGAATTCTGTGAGCTTCTGAAATGGATTGAAACTTCAATCACCATAGCAGTACCATATTTAGTGAATGCTAAATCAGATATTCTTAATTCACCTTGAGTATTCTTTAAATTATGTGCTCTATATCTTAGCCAGCAACATCTATTTCTGCTATCTATGAGTAGCTCCAGAATCTTGTGTCTTTTAATTCCTATGTACTTTGTTTTTAAACATGCACCGGACACATGCACATATTTTTCACATATATCTTTACAATGCAGCCAGTGTTCGATTTCTACCTCTGGAAATTATTTCTCTAATGTTCATGGCATTCATTGTCAGCATAAGTGCAGCTATGTATTGATTTTCCCTTAGTTTCATACGCTTTATAATGCAAAAATTTGAAGTTGGGTTATTTTAAACATATTTTATAACATCTCCTTAAGCAGGAAAGTTTATCTACTTTTCAAATTCTTTCCTCCAGTCATAAGATGCTAATAATTGTAAAGAGCAGTCTAGGAATATGCTGTCTCATAGCTTTTGGTTGTAAGTTTTGATAATGTGATCAATTCTATCGTTGATTATATCGCATGCGTAGATGTAAGAGTGAACAATGTACAAGTCCGGAGTTTGTCAACAGATTATTCACTTTGTTGCTCCCTATAGTTGAACACAGATTTGGTATGTCTAAACCACCATATGATATTTTTGAGTACAATAGTACATTGTATATGTAGCAGGTAAGTGGAGATAGTTTCTAACCTATTTGTTTATTGTCTGATAACATTCAAGGAGAGTCTTTGCTTCTGTGCTACCGTTTCTAGTTTGAATGACAGTTTAGGAACAAGTATTGACACAGTATTTCAACCTTTTGCATGGCCTTCAGTGCTAAATTGTCCAGTTTGTTAGCCTGTTCTGGTAGTACCACGTTTATTTTGTTGCCTTTTTTGTATGACCTGTGTGAGGATCAAAGTTCAATCCAACGTACCTCTCACTGCTACCTGGATGTATGTTTTCGATGTTGATGTTCTGCTTTTCAAATTGCCATGGCTTGCAGTTATTCACCAAAATCTTATCTTTGTGATAGTTAATGAAGAACCCGTGTGTCTTTTGATATTTCGTTTTAGACCTGATGTTTTACTGATTCTTTTCAATTGTCTTCAAGTTAGTACTCATGCCTTCCCAGGTGTTACTGAGTACTGCTATGTCATCAGTAAAAGCTAGAGCAGTGATTTGTTCAATAAGTCCTTTTGAGCCCAATGTAAAGTCTTTGCCATTTTTCTGAAGCTCACATAGTAAATGATCTATGACAATATTAAACAATAGTGGGCATAGTGAGTCACCTTATTTGACTCCAAGACTTCGTTATTATTTCTGGTGTTTGATTCATTGTTTTTTCCTTTGAAGTACACAAATTAATCTGTGTTTAAGTCTTTTAATAGATCCGAATATATGATGGAAATCCTTGTCTTTCAGAACTCCGTATATTTTTGATTAATACTTTTGAAATGTCTATGAACACCACTGCAAGAGATTGTCTGTTTCTTTGTGCTCCTTGCATGATATTCTGTAGGATTGTCAGACTTTCGATATATCCTCTCCATTTCATGAATCATTTTGTCTTTTATCTGAATGCATGAAGCATGCAAGTCTTTTTTGTCTGGATTTTTTTTAGAAACTTCATGAATGCTGTACCTATTGTAATCTGTCTCCAATTGCTTTTCTCATTAAACTTGTTGATGGGCATGTTCTGCCCCCTGATTTGCTCCTGAGGATACAGGGTGCTTGAATGAGGTGGAGTGTGGCTGAGTGCAATTGGCTAGTGGGTTGGTGTAAGTTGAGGTGGTGGTTGTGGTAGGCAGGCCTGACACTGTGGAGGGCTTTGTATGCATGGATAAGCAATTTGAATTTGCATCACTTCTGGATAGGTCACCAGTGTAGCTGTCTGAGGTGGGGCATGATGTATGAGCTGAGGGAGATGTTGTGCATGCGTCTGGCGGCAGCATTCCGGGTGGTCTGGAGTCTTTATATGAGTTGATTCCTAATGTCATTGTAGAGTGAGTAACGATAATCCAGTCTTCTGGTAATGGGGGCTTGGGTGACTCGTGTCAGTGGGGAGCCGTCAAAATATTTAGCAGTGCATACATAGGATGAAGAAGCAGGAGAAGATGACAGCATTTACTTATGTGGTCATCATAAGTCTGTTGTCCAAGATGGTGGCACGTTTTTCGGCATGGTCAGCGGGGTGGGTGTGGGTCCCAGGTCTGTTAGCCACCAGGGGGAGTACCATGGAGAGCTCTTGTTCCCGAAGATGTCTTGAGTTTAAGGCAGTTCTGTTTCATCCAGTTTGCTATGTTTGAAATGCAAGTAGCGAAGTTGGTCCTGGTGGTGTGGTTGTTGTGGGTGAGGACGAGGATGAGCTGAGTATCATCTCCGTGGGAGACAATGTTGATATTGTGCGATTGTATGATGTGAGCAAGTGGTGCCATAGAGATGCTGAAGAGGGTCAGGATCAGTGATGATTCTTGAGGGACTCTGCAGATGAGGTTCTTCGGTTTGGAAGTGTAGGGAGGGAGCCTCACTTGCTGGATCCTATTGGAGAGAAAGGAGGCCAGCCATCTCAGGGTGGGCTCAAGTACTCCTGCATTGGGGAGTCTTGTGACAAGGGTGCTGTCAGAGACGGTGTTGAAGGCTGCTGAGAGGTTGAGCAGTATGAGTGCTGTGGTTTCCCTCTGTCCATGATGGTCCAGATGTCATCCATTGAAGCAATGAGAGTGGTTTACATGCTGTGGTTATTACGGAATCCAGACTGCCAGATGTATAGTAGGTGGTGCTGTTCAAGATGGTTTGAGAGTTGTTTGTTGATAGCTTTCTCTATTACTTTGCCTGGGAAGAGCAGGAGTGAGATGGGTCTGTAGTTGCTGAGCGCTTTTTGGTCTGCTGTGGGAGTTTTCAGGAGAGCTGTGGTTTCTGAGTTGTTCCAGTTGTCTGGCAAGGTTCCTCTTTGGATTGAGGTGTTGATGATGGTGATGACTTGGGAGCTGATCAGAGATCCTCCTAGGTTGTAGATATTGTGTGGGCAGGGGTCGGTGGGGGCCACGGATGGATTGTTCTCATGATTTTGATGGTGTTTTCTCGGATGAGGGGTTTCCAGTTTGAGATCTCGTGGTCCACATTAGTGGTGTTGGGCAGCTGGTTAATGAGATCTTGTATCTTGGGCTGGGGGTTGAAGTTGGGGGTCTTAAGTATTATGTTGTGAAAGAAATTGGAGAGATTGTTGCAGAGGTCTTGTGAAGGAGTGATGGAGTTTGTGGCAGCTGGGGGTTTGGATAATTGTTTGACACGTTTGGAGAGCTCTTTGCAGTTTGTGGAGACTTTCTCCAGTCTGAGAGATAGAGCTGTTTTTCTTGCCTCTTAGAGTTGGGTGTGGAATTTCCTGAGTGTGGGCTTGTAAGTGTTCCTTTTGGTGGTGTCATGGGTGTTTCTCCATTTTTGCTCCAGCTGATTACAGTGGTGTTTGGAGTTTTTAAGGTATTCATTGTACCAGCGGGCTTGTGTGTTGGTTCCTGAGTGTCTGATGTTCTTCAGGTGGCTAGGGTGTTTGTGCAAGTGGTGATCTAGTCGTTGAAGGCTTTGATGTCCACATGCAGGTTGCTGATGAGGTTTGGCTGGAGAACATTGAGGTTGTTGGTCCAGTCTTTGTCCTTTATCCTGTTCCAGCTATGTGTGAAGATGTTCATAGTCTTGGCTATGGGGGATGGGGTGCATTGATGAAGAAGTGGCCGATGGAGTGGTCTGTCCAAGTGAGCAGAGTAAAGTGGCTGAACTTAACATTGTTGCTGGCTGTGAACATGGGGTCGAGGTTGTGTCCTGCATTGTGGGTGAGTCCCAGGATCTCAAGGTTTTTGAGTAGGGTGGTGAAGATAGGATTTTCCAGTCATCAAGATAGAAGTTGAGGTCGCCGAGTAAGTCATTCCAGCTGATGGTGAAGGGGGCGATGAAATCTGTGAGGAGACTGCTGAAAGTGTTGCATGGTCGAGGGAGTTAGGAGGCTAGGGTGCCTTTGATGGTGGTGTGGTTGCCGGTCTGTAGTCAGAAATGCATATTTTCCCTGAAGGTTGTGTTCTCGTCAGTGGAGGTGGTGCAGGTAATGGAGTCCTTGTGGATGATGACAAGTCCTCCTCCTGGCTTGTTCAGTCTGTCTTGGCAGGAGATCTTGTAGCCCAGTGGAATGGCTGTGGCGATGGGAGTGACAATGTGGGGTTTAGCCATGTCTCTGTCAGACAGAGGATGTCTGAGGAGTTCGTGTTGATGGTGTCAAGATCTCAGTGGCGTGTTTGCTGAGAGATCTGGTGTTGAGAGGCATTCACTCCAGATGAGGTGGGGTATGTGTGGTGCATGGGGTTGGCATGTTGGTGCAGGTGAAATGGCAGTGAGTGCATGAGAAAGGTCCTACCTTGAAATTAGGTGAAGCGTGAAAGCAGTTGTGGCAGTGTTCGGTGTTAAGTGCATGCAGGAGGGAGGCTGTGTAGAAGCAGCATTTGGTCAGACCAGGGTCTGTGGTGCTGGGCACAGTCCAGGTGCCAACGGGCACATGCATGCTTGCTGTTGGTGCACCTTTAGTGTGCTGTTCTTGTTATCGAAGTGTGATAGCTTGCAGTTGTACCTCTTGATGGAGTGTTTCCAGTTAGTGACTTTTTTTTGGTAAAGTCACGTTTCTTGCCATTGGGTTTGTGATTGACCTCATAGACTTCAGGTAGTTTTTTCCAAGTATTGGTGCTTTTTGTTATACTTGAAACTGATGAAGTTATAGATTTGAAAGTTTCACTCAGGTTTGAAATTTCCTCATTATCAATTGTAGGGTGGGTGAATGTTGGCATCATATTAAATACTAAGGCCCTCATTACAACCCTGGCGGTCCAAGACCGCCAGGGCTGTTCCGGAGGAAGCACAGCCAACAGGCTGGCGGTGCTTCCCTGGGCATTCCACGGTCGCACCGCCGGGGCCGGTAGTTTCCCACCACAATGGCCCCGGCAGTTGTAATCCGCCAAGGCAGCGCTGCCCAGGGGATTACGAGTCCCTCTACCGCCAGCCTTTTCCTAGAGGTTTGAACCACCAGGAAAAGGCTGGCGGTACGGGGAGTTGTGGGGCCCCCTGACAGGGCCCCGTGCAGCTTTTCACTGTCTGCCATTTGGAGCCGGCTCCTGTGTTGCGGCCAAATGGCCGCAGCGGGGGTGCGGCTGCATTGGCGGCCGCCAGGTGGTCCAATCTTGGCGGGCGGCTTCAGCCGCCCGCCAAGGTCGTAATGAGGGCCTAAATGTTGAACCTGTGTCCACTAATAAACAGAGAGCGATAAGATTAATCTTTAGTTTAATACATGAGCCAGAAAATCATTATTGTCTGTGATGTCTTCCAGTGTTCTATCCTGTCCCCTGTCATTTCAACCTGGATGTCCAGCACCTACCAGGAGCCTAAGCCAAATGAGAGATAATTCCTATTATTGTCAAGAACAAATTAGAAATATTCCAAACTTGGCTCCAGGACATGACCCTTGATGGCTTAAAAGCCCCAGCTTTCTCTCAATGCCAAGCCAATTGGATTCACCATGGACACCATCGCCAAGGGATACATTGCCAAGAAAACAAGGATGACGTGGTGCCAGGTTTCTCTACTAAAGAAAGTGGACTGGCTGTTCAAGCCATCACACTTTTGCATCTGGATGGTGGATCCCCCAGCTTCTCAGAAGCCTCTTTTAATCCACAATGCCCCCCCCACTTAATGGATTCCTTCACACTGCAACATATATGATCACATTACCCCCATGATCATATCTTCCCCATCCTGCTGGAACTCCACAGACTTCCCACCCAGCATTCACTATCTACAGAACAAGCTTCATTATTTGTGAAACCATCATGAAAAGCATCCCACCTATCTGAATAAAAGGCTTGCAACATACCCACATCCAATAACCATTAGATTGGAGACAAGCAAGTGTAAAAAAGGAAAAAAACAAGGCAACAAGCCTTTTCTGCCTATGCACCCAGGATCTGGAACAACATCCCTATATACCTTCCCAGCCCTGCTCCAATTTAGGAAAGAGTCGAAAATACACCTCTTTAAAGAACACTTAGGGGCTGATTACGAGTTTGGCCGTCTGAAAACCCGACCGCCAGACCCGTGGTGAGGAGAATGCCATAGAGGTGGCGATCTCCCCACCGGCGATATTACAACTTTCTCACTAGGCTGACGGGCGGTCAGCCAAGTGGGGAAGGTGTGGCAGCATTTTTTCCTGCTTATAACTGAGCTGGCGGCAATGCTGCCACATGGAAGGTGCACCAACACCCTTGAAATGTGCACTGCACAGCAGACAGTGAGCATTTCAAGGGTGCTGGGCAAAGGAACCCCTGCACTGCCCATGCCATTGAGATAGATTTATAGTCCCGAGCAAGAGGTTAGATATCCAGTTTTTGGAAACCATTTTGAAATGGTAGACACCATTGTTTTAATTGAACTCTAAGTTGGCACAATCTATTACACAATTGTGATTCTGGTTTGACAGTTAGTCATTCACTGTGAGGAAATCTGATTCTCATAATTTTTTTAGAGCTTGGGAAAGGGTCTTTCAGATAGTCATAATTGCTGAAGCTGAGGTAGGCTTTGTCAGTGCTTCAGTAGATAAGATACAGGAGGAGGTATTTAAAAATTAATTCATAGGCAGATTGAGAAGTTTGTGAAGGATGCTTTTCATTCTGCCATGAATAAAAGGAGAGAGCATTGGTTTTAATGGAAGGAGAAAGTGAAGAATGCAAGGTTGGGGAAACAATTGAGGCAAAACTAGCATATGGAAAAAGGTTAGTAGGGAAAATGGTACTGATTCTTCATGTGTGGATGGTCTCAGTGATCACAGAAAGATCTGGTGTCACAGACTGTGCTATAAATGGTGTCCTTTGAGGCACAAATGAGAATCAAGATCATCGTAATGATTTACTACATGATTTATGTTACAATGAGAGAGAACTATTTTGATGAGATTGACAAAGTATGTTTTGGGACTCTCAGAATGACTGGGGTGAAATTATATTTTTGGAATAAGATTTCAAGCAATTAAAGATGATAAGAAACATAGAGATGTAATAGGAACTCCTTTGCGTGAGTTAATATTTAAACCAGGTGCTAATTGTTACCATCAAAGTGCAGAGTGGTGGTATTTGCTATGGCTTGCATGAGTGTCCATTGTGAGTCATAGCATGTTCTAAGTTCCATAAGTTGGAGCGGGGTAGGGAATTTGAAAAAAAGCTTATCAGTTGCTGTGTTGTGGATGGGGCAACAATAAACTTGCATCTTCTCAAATAAATTCCTGTGTATGTCATTACTCATTTTTTCGCACATTGGCACATGCTTGCTGAATGAGAAGGTCAGTGGACAGGTTATAAATATTAGGAAGCCAGAGTGCTCTAGGTCATCAGTATGTCATGTTATGTTACTATATGTTATGTTATGTTGTGTTGATTTGCATAGTGCATGAATCACCCAGTAGATTATCCTGGTGCTTGTGAAAGGTGTGTAGGTGTGTGGTCCCAAGGTGATTATATGAAGAGCCAGGTATTCAGCTTCTTGTGAAACTCAGGAAGTGAGGAGGAGGCTCTGATATGTTGCATTATGTTGTTCCATGTCTTGGGTGCAATGTAGGAGATCTTGCAACCTCCAGTTTTGCATTTGCAGATGCAGGGAGTGTGTGCGAGTGAGGCAGAGAGTTGATGTGCGTGAGAACTATGAATTGGTTCTGCTTGTGAATGGGAGCCACTGAAGGTTCCTGAGGTGAGGTGAGGTGGGGTGTGATGTGAATGCGGCATGATAGACTGAGGACATCTTGCAGTTGCGTTCTGGATGGTCTGGAGTCTGTGTAGCAGTTGTTTGGAGATTCTGGTGCAGAGAATGTTGCTGCAGTCCAGCCTACTGATGATGAATGGTTGTGTGACAGTCTGTCTGGTGTTCTGAGGCAACCATGTGAAGCTTTTTCACAGCATATGTAGGAAGTGGAAGCATGAGGTGCATACTGCATTGACTTGAGCCGTTATGTTGAGCTTGTCATCTCGAATGATCCCTAGATTTCTTGTGTAGTCTGTGGGTGTTGGTCCTAGCTCTGACAGCCACCAGGTGGAATCCTGTGGGGAGGTCTTTTTGTCGAAGAGCAGTGCTTCTGTCTTGTTGGAGATGAGCTTCAGGCAATTAGTTCGCATCCAGTCTGCTACCATGGTCATGCAGTTGATGAAGTTGGTCCTGATGGTATTTGTCTTGTCCGACAGGGAGAGGATGAGTTGGACGTCATGGGAAAAGGAGATGACAGTGATGTCTTGTGATCGCATGTTGTTAGCGAGGGTGTCATGTATATGTTGAAAAAAGTGGAGCTGAGGGATGATTTCTCTGGGACACTGCCTATCAATTTCTTGGTCTCTGATGTGAAGGGTGGCAGCTTGACCCTTTTAGTTCTTCCTATGAGGAAAGAACAGACCCATTAGAGAACGAATCCATATATGCTAATCTTATGGAGTTTTCTGATGAGGGTGTTGTGAAAGACAGTTTTGAAGGCCTTGGAGAGGCCAAGCCGGGTGAGGGCCTCTGTTTCTGCTCTGTTCAGGATGTTTCAAATGTCGTCGGTGGCAGCGATGAGTGCTGTTTCGGTGCTCTGGTTCTTTCTAAATCCTGATTGTGTGTTGTCTAGAAGATGGTCACATTTGAGGAGGGCTGTGTGTTGCTTGTTAATGCCCTTCTCAATCACTTTTGCTGGGTAGAAGGGCAAGGAGATGGGTCGGGTTGGTTGCAGGCTTCTTGAGGAGATGGTTGACTTCTGCTAGTTTTCATTCTTCCAGGAAAGTGGCAGAAGTGGTGGAAGTGAGGATGATGTGGATCAGGGTGGTGCTGTTTGGTGATGTTCCCAAGTTGTGGATGTGGTGGGGCATGGGTCCTTTGAGGCCCCTGAGTGGATGGTCTGCATGATTGCTGCTGTGTCATTTCTGGTGAGGGTAGTCCATTCGATCAGGTGGCCATCGTGGTTGGTGGTGGGTAGGTTAGCTGTGAGTTCTCTAGGGTTAGGTTGTTGTAGGTTGGTGTGCGAAGTTGCTGTAGAGGTATGCAATTTAGTTGTGGAAGAAGTTAGATAGGTTGTCACAGAGTTGTTGGAAGGCAGCAATGTAGTTGACAAGAGCTGAGGGCGAGGTGAAATCCTTGATGATCGAGAAAATTACCTGGTGGGCATTGGAGCATCCTTTGATGCTATTCACAAGTGCTATTTTCTTGGTGTATCTAACTTTCTGGTGATAGCGTCTCAGTGCAGCCTTGTAGGTAGTTATGTCTGTTGTGTTGTGCTGGCCATTCATTTCCTTTCTAGCTGTTTACAGTGATGTTAGCTGTCTCGGAGGTCTTCAGTGTACCAGCTGGCCTGCTTGTTTGATCTACAATGCTTGTTGGGTTTAATAGGTATGAGAGTGTCCGTGCAGTTCTTGATTCAGTTCTTGAAGTTGTTGATGTCCTTGTCAAGGTTGTCTGAGGGACTAGGCTGATCAGTGCTGAGAGCGTAACTTCTTTGATTTTGCCCCAGCTGCGGCTTGGAGTGGTGAACCTGGTAGGGGTGTTGACTTGAGGTGTATTGACTTGAAAGAGGATGATGAAGTTACCTGTCCATGTGAGCTGTGTGGTGCAGTTGTATTTCATGCTGTCGCTTGTGGTGAAAATGAGATTCAGTGTATGTCCTGCAGTGTATGTTGGTTCTGTGATGAGCTATAAAAAAGTAGGAAATAAGGCTTGTGAACTTCAGACTTGGACCCGAATGTAATACATGTTTTATTTAAACTAGGTAGAGATCCCAGTAATGGTTTAGAAAGAGCACTAAAACAATGTCAAGAACAAGTTCTTGGTTTGATTGTGCCATGAGCGAAAATAATGTTCAAAATGACAAGGGAAACCCAAGGATGATTCGGGACCAAGGTTAATAATATGTTGTAAGTAACAGGAGCCCCTAAGCAAAAAATAAATATCAACCAGTACACTGGGGAAACAATTTTAACCCAGGAAGCATTCAATCAAATATATACAAACACCAATCATCAATTTATTAATACAAAGGATTCGCATTAAGGGTAATACCCTTACATGGATGCTTTTTTGTACAGGTACATAGCTTACAGGCAAAAAAACTGGATGGTAATCTTCTGTATGGATTGAGCCAACGAGCAATAAGTTTGTTGGGAGCTACCAATGCAGCTTTGATTTCCAAAAGGTAAAAACCATTATAATGCACCCTAAATTGTACACATTAGCTAAGAGGGAATTTGTGAAAGATGCTTAGGGTCTTCTTTTTGATGATGGTTTGGTAAAGACAATTGGTAAATATGTCTCCACGTTCACTGCTCTGGATAAGGCCCAGACCCCATTAAGGAGAGTCTTTGGGGACAGTGAATTTATATGAAGGGGGGGGTTCCGGCTTAGGTTTCCAAAAGTCTCAGTATAATTCTGGAGGAAGAGGGGTGTTCCTTGGGTTTTATTCCAATACAGGATTCTTCCCACAAAAGTTGAATACAGGTCTATTAGGAAGAGGAAGAGTGATGAAGGCTTTGAGGTCCCAAGGAAACTTTGAATATTATCATTGGTTCTTCCCAGAGAGAGGAGCGTGGGCGACTAAGTATATTTTTAGACAATTAGTGAATGGTAACTGGCAACCTTTAGGTGTTGAAAACTGTAAAAGGTTATGTGACATAGTTCATGCAACTTTCAAGGCAGGAACAGGAACCAAGTATGATAGAGTTCTTGCAAGATCAACAATGTTTGGTGGATTTAGAAGGGAGTCAAACGGGCCATTATACAGGCACCAAAAGAGTCAAGGAACTTTGTAAAAAAAATTCCTGGTAGAAAAGAAGGACCAATTATTATGTTCAGTGATACATTTGAGAAATCTGAACAGGTTTGTGCATCAAGATAGAGGGAATTAGTCCTTCCAAAGACATCCTTCAAGAGGGAGATGGCTATTCCTTCACCTTGTTTGTTGATCTGGTCGTGGTGGGTGATCTTGTATCCTTTGGGTACCACTGTGGCAATGTCGGGGCCAAAGCTGTGTTGAGCCATGTCTCTATGAGGAAGACAATATCTGGGGTGAAGCTGGCGATGAGGTCCCAGAGCTTGGTTGTGTGTTGACATAGAAGCAGATGTTGAGTAGGATGCATGTGAGAGGGTTGCTGAGTTGTCTGAGTGGGGGTGGGTGGCATGCTGGTGAGCACATTGTGGCAGGTGAAGCAACAGCATGCACAGCATGGTGTGAGGGTTGGCTCAGCAGCAGTGTCCGTTGCAGCATCTAGGGTGTTGTAGCTGTAAGGGGGGGCAGGGTTTCTGGTGCTGGACATGGTCCAAGCACAGATTGGTGCAGCCAGCTTGACTTTAGCACAGCCGCAGTGCGGCCACTCTACTGCCTCCATTAAGTAGGTCCTGGGGGGTCGAAGAGGTGTGGGGGCACAGTGTGAGAGCGTGGGAGGATGGTGGGAGGGTGGTGGGAGATGGAAAAAGGCGGGAGCAGCCCTGGACAGAAGCAACTCACTGAGAAAGATGAGCAAAGAATGGGTACAAAGGCGAAAAAAAAGAAGAATCACAAAAGAGGCACAAAATGTCACAAAAGAGGTACAGAAATGTTTAATTGATGACCCTTTGCGTGGAAACACACACCACCTGGAGTTAGCAGTCGGGTGTGCAGTGGGTTAGGGAGAGAAGAGAGTACACAAAGAGTCAGCAGCAAAACACCACCACTAATGAAACCTCAGGAAGGCATACACGCAAGGCCAAGGGAGGAGATCAACTATTTCAGGGTGGGACTTTACTTATTGAGGGATGCCAACACACAGAGAAGGAGCATAATGTAATGCCCCAAGGTAGAGAGGCCCCAACCTCCCCCTGCCCCAGCCAGTCCATTAGCAGTCTGCTGACAAAGAGAAACAGTGCCATCAGAATGCAGTAACATTGCACGGGCTGTGTCAAGCATTTAGCTAGCACTGGTGCAGCTTGTGCAGTGGCACTGAGGCCTAGCTGTGTGAGGGGTCCACAGGACCCCAATTATGGCTTTGACTTACTGCTCCACTGAGGGCATTTTCCATTTTGCATTAAGGTTTAAGGCACCCTACAGCAGCCACATGTGCGCAAAGGTTACAGGTTTGACTACCTGCAGATCCACTTAGCCTTTCATCCTTTCATTGTTGATCTTGTATCCCTGTATGTCTGTCTAGCAGAGTAGCCATGTATTAGGCTGGGAGAAATTTCCGTTGAAGACTCAAGAGATTACTGGCTATCAAGGATAAGGTCAAAGCTAATGGTGGCAGAGGGGTTTTGCTGATAAGACCGTTTTTTATAAACCTATTTTACTTGTAGAACTTTAGTCAAGGCATCCCGTGCAAGCCACAACTCCCCATGCTTATGTAAAATTTTGTCGGAAGCTTTAAGGTGTAATAAGCCATGTGACAGTAAGCGTGCATTTCACCAACACTGTCAACTTCTGGTGAAGTCAGACCCGAGCTCATTACAGTCAAACGTGCAGCTACCTTGCAGGCATTAGGGTCATGATTTGAATGGTGCAGCAGGTGCAGTGATACCAGGGCCAAACGTTGTCAGAACTCCTCTACAGACCAAATATTACTATATTTGACTACTAAACAGGCAGTCACAAGTGCTGTTACCTTGCAGGCACAAGGATCATAATTTTAATGGTGCAGCAGGTGTAGTGACACTGAGGCCAAAAGCTTTAGGAACCCCTCCAAACACCAACTATTGCTATATTTTTCGACTAAACAGGCAGTCACAAGTGCAGTTACCTTTCAGGTAATAGGGTCATGATTGGTGCAGCAGGTGCAGTGGTACCGGAGCCAAAGGTTGTCATAACTTCTCTAAACACCAAATATTGCAATATTTTGCTACTAAACAGACAGTCACAATTGCAGTTATCTTGCAAGCACTACAGTCATGGTTTTAGTGGTGTGGATGGTGCAGTGGCGCTCTGACTCGTTATGAGGCACCAGTATAATCAGTGACCCTTTGCGTGCCACTAATAAATCACCAAAATACATTTCTGGAAAAAACCACTGATGGTGGCAATGCTTACCACCTGGAGTTAGCAGTTGGGTGTGCAGTGGGTTGGAGAGAGAAGGGAGTACACAAAGAGTCAGCAGCAAAACACAAGGTATCAGAACCCCTCTAAACACAGCTTATTGCTAAATGTTACTACTAAACAGGCAGTCACAAGTGCAGTTACCTTGCAGGCACTAGGGTCATGGTTTTAATGGTGCAGGAGGTGCAGTAGCACTAGTGCCACAAGGTGTCAGAACCTCTCTAAACACAGATTATTGCAAAATGGTACTACTAAACCAGCACACAAGTGCAGTTACCTTGCAGGCATTGGGGTCATGATTTGAATGGTGCAGCAGGTCCAGCGGCATGGTGCTCAAAAGCTCTAGGAATCCCACTAAACAAAAATTATTACCAAATTTTGCTTCTAAACAGTTTGGAACCCTGGGATATTAATTCAACATATATCACAACATCAACAACTATTAACGATTTATGAAATTTAAAACAAATATTATTACAACCTTTTTCTAATATTTATAATCCAGTTACAAAGAAAGAATGCAAAAGAAAAAACAAAGACAAAACCAATTGGCTTTGCCAATGCTTGTTATTATTTTTGCAATGAGGAGGTCAAGAGCAGCCAGGTGAAAAAACATTTTGTAGAATTCGAGCACAAAGTAATACAAAAATGCCCACTTCATTTGGATAATCTGTCATCATACAAGAAGGATACTTCCATGTGGGATTGCTATGGGGATTGCTTATCTGGAAAATACAAGAATACATGAACCATCTCTTTCCATTCATTCACGTCTTCTCTCATTTTCGCATTAGTTCTTGGCCAAAGCATAGATAGCTCTCGGGCCACGGACCACTCCTCTGCCTCGCTCCTCCATTTGTCAGAAGTTGGGCCAGCAGTCTGTAGCCAAGGCACTGCTACTCTCCATTGGGCCATAAGCAATCATTGAGCAGTAAACTATATTTAATTTAAGCCATCCAGGGTTTCTCGTGAAGACCTAGAAGGCAGAGATCAATTCACCATTTGACCAGGCCTCCTGTCAGTCTATTCACTATTTCAATTATTGCATCGTTCTTTGTAATTACCGGACATTGTCAAACCATGTGCATAAAATGAGTGATGGATGTTCTACATCTTAGACATACATGCAGATGGGGATATGTAATATTTTGGTGGCATGGGAGTTCTGTGAAGGAACTTGAATTGAACAGTGTTAAATTTACCATTTCCAAAACCGGCCTTAATTCTGAGATAAGAATCACACTACTGTCCATTGGAAAGGAGCGATCCAGAGATGTCATCACACATCTGTTTCATAAGAGCAGCATTTACTGTACATTACTCATGTAATGCCCTATATAAGACAGAAATAGCATGTCTATCCTGCAGATCATCTCCCTACATGGTCAGCACACTTGACACCGGATGTTTCTCCGGAAAGTGCCATGTGAGCGTGGTTGCTCCCACCATACGTAGAGACCATGGACCCACCCGTACACCAAAAACCTTCTGTACCTCTGCAAGTTCAAGAAAATCTTAGTTCTTACACACACGATCCATTTCAGCCCTCCCACCTTGTATTCACTGAGTCACCGCTGCCTCATTCAAGAAACCATGACAAAGATGGCAATCTTGGGTTCTGCTGGAGTATATGCTCTATTTCGACATAAACTGCGTCCATCTCTATGCAGTACATGTGACATCAGTGGAAACAGATGATAGGTTGAAAAATCGGATCTTCTCCCTTCCAAGCTGATCTGTTTTAAGTCACCACATCCACTCATGCAAAGCAGCAACAGCTTGCATTCACTTACATCATCTGCCCACCATTCGCGTCTGTAACATCGCTGGGATCCCATATAACATTCCAGGTCAGAAAAGGCCAGTGATCCCCATTCATAAGGATGTTTCAACACTGCACATTTGACCCTAAGGCTCACACCGGTTGATAGAGCAGTATTTATAACGATATCTAATTCTTTGAATATGCAAATGGATACTAAAATCATCATTCCATATAAATAATACTAAGAATCTAGGAAGCAGAATCATTTTATTTAATGCCACTTCTCACATTAGAAAGATACCGAGTTCCTTATTCCATTCATTACTTAACAAATATTATGATCAGGGGTCCACTCTTCAGTGTGGGTGAACCAAATAATCAGATATTTCAGTATCTTAGGCTGCCGTATCAGGCCCACCCCTAGGAGCTCTGTAGATATTCTGCCTGCTAGCCCACCTAGAGAGAAACGTTTTCATTTCGTCCAATTTATAACAAGGCACGAGACTCCCTCAAATTATTTTATGTGCAGCTAAAAAGGAGTTGATTGGTCCTGGGCCATTACCCATACCAGTTTCTGTCATTCATTGACAAAACATTTTTTGATCCCCTATTATTACGTATTCTTACATAGAGTACCTGCCAATGGTTTTATCCCCAGTGCAAAGAGAAGGTGGGTGAGCTGGTAGCCTTGCCTGGTGAGAAGTCTATCCACTCAGGAAATTCAGTACAGAGCTATCATTTTCAAGGGTCTTGAAGATAGACTCTCAGTTACCCATGTTAAAAACATTTCCCAAGTCTAGGTAGGACACCTCAACGTCCTCTACTGTCATCAGGAAATGTTTCATGTGAGCCAGCCACCTTAGATCACACACCCTGTGCTCCTCCTAGCACTAAACCCAATTAATCCAAGCATACCAAGGTCTGAACCATGTTCAGCCACCGGGATGTCAGTATATTGTTGCGTATCTATGTTAATTATTGATAACGGATGGTGTGAACAGCATTTCTCCCTAGTTTCTACCCGATTTATATACCTCTCCTATGGAGCGTGGCAGTTACGTACTCCAACAATTCATTATACACCTCAAGGAATTTGATCACCAGTTAGTCTATGTTGCCCTCAGGAAATTCCACTGGAAGTCCACCCATCCCAACTGTTGTCCAAATGTCCATACTGTCAATAGAAGCAAATAGGGTGTCCCTACTCAATGGGCCTTCCAGAGCTTGCTTCAATTCTGCTGTCAGACATGGCAAACCAGCTGCCCCCAAGTGCTTCTAAATGTCATCCTCCTCTGGTATCCATTCCTTAGAATACAATAGCATTAAACGTTATCTAAATGCAATATTAACACCTTCCTGAATATCAACAGCTGTGTCGCCATTTCTGTTTCAAAGGTGGGCCACTCTGTTTTATCAATCAGGATAACATTCCAGCTACTTTGTCTTTGCAGTCTCTGTCTGTTATGTTCTGTTGATTTGTATAGCGCACTAATCACCCGAGAGGGTACTGAGGTGCATAGGCAAGGTGTGTAGTTGTGTGGTTCCAGGGTGCTTATATGAAGAGCCAGGTCTTTTGCTACTTGCGGAACTCAAGAAGTGAGGGGGAGGCTCTGATGTGTTGAGGGAGGTTGTTCCATGTCTTGTGTGTGATATAGGAGAGTTTTGCTTTTGCGGATGTGGGGAGTGTGTGCGAGTGAGGCAGAACGTAGGTGTCTGGTGGACTGGTGAAATGTATGCCTCTGTTCAGTTATTCTGATCCTGTGTTCTGTAGGCCTTTGTATGTGTATGTGAGAAGTATGAATTGGCTGCGCTTATGTATGGGGAGCCAGTGAAGCTTCCTGAGGTGCAGTGTGATGGTGTGATGTGGAAGCGGGGGGTCGAGTATGAGTCTTGCAGCTGCATTCTGTATAGTCTGAAGCCTGTGTAGGGTTTTTTTGTAGCCACTTCTGGCCTAGAGTGTTGCAGTAGTTCATCCTGCTGGTGATAAGAGCTTCCATGAGGGTCTGTCTCAGGTTCTGAGGTAACTGTTTGAAGATCTTTCACAGCATTCATATGATGTGAAAGCAGGAGGTGCACACTGCATTGACTTGAAACGTTATGTTGAGCTTGTCATCTAGATTTCTTGCATGGTCTGTGGGTGTTGGTCCTAGCTCCAGTGGCCACCATGTGGAATCCCATGGGGAGGTCTTGTTGCTGAAGACTAGTACTTCCATCTTTTTGGAGTTGAGCTTCAGGCATTTGGTTCGCATTCAGTCTGCTACCATGGTCATGGAGTTGGTGAATTTAGGTTGGGTGTCATTGTGTACACAATGGTGGAGGGATCTTGTGATCGGATGATGTTGGCGAGCGTGTCATGTAAATGTTGAAAAGAGTGGGGCAGAGGGAAGATTTCTGTGGCAGAAAGAATATCAGTTTCTTGGTCTCTGATGTGAAAGGTGACAGTCTGACCCTTTGGGTTCTTTCCATGAGGAAGGCACAGATTCATTTGAGAGCTGATCCTTGTCTGCCAGACTCGTGGAGTTCCATTGATGGTTTTTGTGGGAGACAGTACTGAAAGCTGCAGAGAGGTCAAGCAAGATGAGGCCCGTTGTTTTTCCTCAGTCTAAGATATTTCGAATGTTGTTGGTGGCTGCAATGAGTGCTGTTTTGGTGCTGTGGTTCTTTCTTTCTGTAGTTGATATTGATGGATTTGTCCAATTTAACATATGAGATACCTAGTTCCCACTTCACCTCAATTAGCCTACATATCACTTCAGGGGATCCAGGAGCTGTGGCTTCCAATTAGCCCACATCTTTTTCTAGGGTCTTTATCTCCTCCATGTTGTTTTGAGCCTCCATGAACTTTCCTTGTTAGCATCCTCTCACTAACACATGTCATCACCTTCTACTATAGAGCACGGGTGGATGAAAGCCAAGCTTAAAATGTGAAGAAGGTTAGATCACATCTTTTCACATAGTTTCAATCTAAGTCCAACATCTGTCAGAGCCTCCACTCCAAAATGCCATGCAGGAATCTTTGTCCTGAGTTTACCCCAAGAGCATTCTGTCTGTAGAAGGAACGATTATATAGTATATAACTCAGATATCTACTTTTCATGCATCTTCCACTGATGCTATAATTTAAGATAAAGTAACTGAGCCTATTCTTTCACATTAGAACTTCAGTAACTGTGTCATGGCAGGGACCTTCCAATCTGCCCTTCTCCTCTCAAATCTGTCTTGCATGCAACAATCAGATTTGTGAGACTGGTTTTGAGGTTCTCGCGTAGGACTGCAGCAACTCCATCAAGGAGTCAGACTGCAGACAACTACGTCTTCTATCATGGAAGAGCCATCCTCTGTGATGGAGCTCACAACTTTGGGAGGGATGCACAATGAGCAATGAGGGAGGATGGTGGCACCCGCCTAGCCAGCCAGGTCAACCTAATCAACCCTAGCTGTTAATGAGTTGACGTATCCTGCAACCATGTTGCCCACACATCCCACATTTAGAACCTTACTTTACACAAATAAAATTCACCACATATCTCCAATCTTTATGAGTTGCATTAGCTCACTATTGTGGAAGAATCACATTTAGGCTGGGATGTCTAGCTTAGAAAGCAGTCTATGCACGATCCACACCTTCCCTGGCTGGTCTATTCAACATATCTGGTGGCACGAGAAAGCTAAAAACAAAGGCAACTATTTTTTCAAAATCCCCTTATAGAGAATATCTCCAACCCTCCATCCTCCATCTCCTAAAGACTACTCTTTAGACCCATTGACTCTCTTGTAATGAAGATGCAAACGTTCTTTATCCAACTGACTCTTTCCAGCCTTAAACTGGTTACCTGGATACTTGCTTTATCTAATCTTGTTTCATTAAAATGCCTTCAACCTATACTCAATTGCTATTCTGCTTCTCTTTTTTTCATTTTACCTACTCCATTCCATCTCTCTGCCTTCCTCTTATTTCCTACCCTCCACCTTCCACCCTTCTGCACCCTGCAACTATTCCTCCCTCTCTTTCTTCCCCCTCGCCCTCCACCCTTCCCTTTCAACCACATCCCCACCCAACCATCCCCCTTAGCCTTACCTTCATCCACTTCTTTACTTCTTCTGCCTCCATTCCCACTTATTTCCTCTGGATGCTTCCCTGCCCCTTCTTCTACCTTTTTTCCACCCTTTCATCAGCCATCTCCTCCTTCCTCACCTACTCATACCTGAAATCCTCCCACAGGTTTACCTTTCTTATTTCTCCTGTACCTTTCCTCATCTCCTACTTGACCTCTCCTTTGTTGCCTCCTCCCTTTCCTCCCAGTCCCTTCCTGTCTGCCCTTATGCTGTCCCCTCTACCAAACGGTACTGTCTACCCATTCTTTAGCTCCACACTTCCTCTTGTTTGTTCATCTTTAGTTCATTGGAAGACCATTTGTTGCAGTTAATCTTTTTTGCCTCCAGATATCAATCAATCCTAGTGTTAGAAAATACCTCCTTTTGAAGGGTCATCCCCATTATTTGCTGACTGGTTTGCTGTTTTGTAACTCTGCACACTGAGTTGCCACTGACCAGTCCCTAGCTATGTGCTTTGACCCCTAAAAACATGGCAAAAATGGTTATTCCCCACATTAGAATATTTAACTTTCCAATAAAGTTGAGGAAATGCACCAATGATGTGGATGTTGAATGTCAAATCACATATTGTGCCTTCCATTAGGCTGACCAGAAACACATTGCTTCTGGCTTATATGTGTAGCCTGACTGCTGCAGCTTTTAAACCTGAGGGCAACATAACACTTTTTGATAGGAAGGAACCGTACTTTTAAATATTAAGTACGTCTCCCCATAGCAGCTCTTGTAGACTGCAATGTGTTTTTTAGTATTTAAAAGTAGAGCATGTAATAATTTAGGGTTGCCATGTCCCTGTGATGACTAGCCCTCCAAAAGCTATTTTCAGTATGGAGGGCTTTAGTTGTTCTATAAGTATAAGCTAAAGTACAAATAAAATACTATTTTTAAACATTTCGGTTTGGAATCAGCTACATAGTCCTTTCAACCACCATTTTAAAAATGTATTTAAAAGCCAATTCAATGGTGAAGCGGGATTCTTGATAAATATACAGCAATACTAATTTATAAAAAGTTACTGGCTTAAACTCTGGAGGGCTACTTAGTATTTGCCTGCCTGCAGCTACTCTACCTGTCAATGCTTTTTTCTCAACTGGATGTGAAACGTGCGCACAGAACAGAGACATTGGCTTTGGTCTTTGTATGTGACTGATTCTCTCACAGTAATAGCAGATGGGGAGAGTCCAGAAAGTTAATTAACTTGAAAAGTACCAGGGAGAAGCTAGACCATTCATAGTTAGGTGTAAAGTGATATCTGGGGAAGAGAGGTACTTTGATCCCAGGGCCTCCTTGACCTCCCAGATTACATTATAGTGGAAGCAGAAGCTAGTCCCAGGAGGAGGAATGGACTACTTTTCCTAGACACTTCCCTGGGTTGGCCACCAGCCTTCCCCAGGGGCAGAAATGTTCTGACATCTTGATTTTCCCTAGAAATAGAGCACTGTGGGATAATTTACAGTGACAAAAACAGGTTGTGCACAGAAAAGGGGAAAGGTTTGCCATCAGGAACATTTTATCCATTAGTCAGGGAGTGTTCCTAGAGTCACCCCACCCATTAGCAATTGAGTTCTAAAAACGTGGCCCCTCACCATCAGCTCATCCAAACAAATTTGGACTGGTGGGTGAACAGGAGAGGGCTGGACCTGCTTCATGTGTCCTTTATGGACTGACCTCCTGTGCTGCTACAGGTACACTAGTAGCTGCAAAAGGCTAATTCCTAAAATTACCAGGCAGCCAGTTACACCTAGGCGGTCATTCTGACCCTGGCGGTCAAAGACCGCCAGGGCGGAGGACCGCGGGAGCACCGCCGACAGGCCGGCGGTGCTCCAATGGGGATTCCGACCGCGGCGGTAAAGCCGCGGTCGGACCGGCACCACTGGCGGGCTCCTGCCAGTGTACCGCCGCCCCATTGAATCCTCCACGGCGGCGCAGCTTGCTGCGCCGCCGAGGGGATTCCGACCCCCCCTACCGCCATCCAGATCCCGGCGGTCCGACCGCCGGGATCCGGATGGCGGTAGGGGGGGTCGCGGGGCCCCTGGGGGCCCCTGCAGTGCCCATGCCACTGGCATGGGCATTGCAGGGGCCCCCGTAAGAGGGCCCCTAAATGTATTTCACTGTCTGCTGCGCAGACAGTGAAATACGCGACGGGTGCAACTGCACCCGTCGCACAGCTTCCACTCCGCCGGCTCGATTCCGAGCCGGCTTCATCGTGGAAGCCTCTTTCCCGCTGGGCTGGCGGGCGGCCTGAAGGCGACCGCCCGCCAGCCCAGCGGGAAAGTCAGAATTACCGCCGCGGTCTTTCGACCGCGGAACGGTAAGCTGACGGCGGGACTTTGGCGGGCGGCCTCCGCCGCCCGCCAAGGTCAGAATGAGGGCCCTAGTCTTTTACTAATCCTTGTTAGTGTTCTCTACTGATGTGAGTCCTGGTCCCTAAGTGATGTCCCTGAGGTCCTGGGAACCTTAGAAGCGATTAAGAACTTCTCCAAAAAGAATGAACATTTTGGGCTTACAAGTTTTTGATCGCCGGATGACTGGGCTAATCACCCAAGAGTATCCACCCAAATCGCGATCTCAGCGGGCAAGAAAATATGGTTGGTCCACTTTGGAGATGTTTGCCACCAGAGACAAGGTTTTAGTGGACCCTAGCGGCTATGATATCTGGCTTTCGGTGTGACTTGCTTGGTTAAATCTTCCAGGCTTGTCCCATTTGAAATTTTCAAACTCCAAAAAAGAGGTCCCAGTGTAGAAATCTTGACCAGATGAAGGCACTAAGAATATCTGGCGAATGAGAGAACTTTGCTGGGCATGAAAAGTGAAATTTCCCACTCAGAGCTTCTCCAGTCAAAAGCAACAACTTCAGTGGAACCTCGTCCAGCGGCTATTTGACTTTGAGAGGACTTTGCCAGATACTGCCTTTAACCTTGTCCTGCTGGAGGATTTCAACTTCTATAAAAAGTAAGAAGGTAAAAACTTTGACCAGGATGACTCAGATGGTGAATCCAACTCTTGCTCCATTGCAGTCAGGCTGAAACGGCACCAAGGTCTCAGAAAACCACAAACAGTGACTTCTGATTGGTGCTGTGCGTTTTCTTAGAGATTTTTGTCCTAAAATGGTAAAACATCCTCTCTGGTTCTCCATATTTGATTTTAAACTTTTCAACATAATTTTTCTTATTACATTTGGCTTGGTTTTTAGAAATGGGTTCTGGGTTTTTGTTGTGTTGTATTTGCTTATTTAATTATTTTGGTGCTCATAAATACGTAAGGCAGTTAAGTCTGTCAGCTCTATACCATAGCTACCATGGGTTGAGCCCAGTTTTAAATAACTGAAACGGTGTGTTTAACCTTGAAGGAATCTGGACTTATTAATTAGGAGACTACACATCTTCCCCAGATATTAACCAATTTTGTTACACATAGTCATTGTTATACATCATACAGTGCTTCAAACATCATAGACATTGCAGAGTACACCAATAGTATCTCAGTCAGCAGTTGGATCTAATGTGTAGTTAAAGTACCTTGCCCAAATGATTGAAATTTGCAAGTACGTGTTGAGAACTGCAATAGTATCTGAAAAAAGCATGCATCCACTACGTTTGAGGCATGCACATTCAGCAGGCCGAGCTCCTGTTTATCCAGCACCCTATGCACTAATACCATTCGCGCATCCAAAATCTTTTGCAATAGATCGTGTGAAAACCATATCATCACCCCTTGTTAATAAGAAAAATATTTCAAAAAGAACCTGGCCTCTTCTCTTGCTGGCTAGTTTGACACACTCAGAATATTATTTCAATGCGTTCCCTGAATGGAAGCCATTTGTACCTTCTGCCCTTTAATAAACACCAAAACCTGGGTGACGTTTAGCGTAGCAGTCAGAACTGTTACAATTCCAGGATAACATTCCAGTTAGCATGTTCTTTTCCACAGTGTCATCCAAAAATCACACACCTCAGTTGCCATACAGAAGCATCCAACACTGTAATGCAAATACCCTTCATATAAAACAAGCACAAGTTCATGGTGTATGAATCTAGATTTCAACTCACCTTCCGGAGCAGATATAAATAAACGTGAAATGCTCCTTTCCACGCAACATGGGATGGATGATCCCGCAAGAGAGATCCACATCCCCTCACCCTAGTCACCTAGTAAGCAAATAATTTAAAACAACTGTCAAACCTCATACAACCTTTTTTCTACACTTGACTGTGAAGCTTCTTAGGCAGGTAGTGTATGAGGCAGAGGACAAAAAATCAGAACTCAACAAACAACCAACAGACACAATATCTTAGTATCGAGCCCAGTACTTGTTTTTTGGTTAACAAAAAGTACTTTAATCACACAGTAGAACTAAATTCAGTTGGTTTAGCCAATACAGAGTTATGTCCCTAATAGTGATCTAAGTAAGCTTCCCCACCCCTACCCCCCACAGCGTTCCAGTATTTTCTCCCCACCCAGGACTCTAGTAGCCACTGTCCCTGGTATTTTGTGACATGAATTAGGCACAGGTGCAGATTATGTGATTGTTACCCAGGCGGGAAAAGTTTTAAATCCTTGCACTCGATTCCGTTGGAACATACTCCGGCTTTTGTTCTGGTAGCAGAAGAAATATAGGTGCATCCAAAGTCCTCAGTTTAAGTGGCAGACTCTCCTCAGAATGAGGATCACTAAACTGAATCAGCATGGTGGGTCCTAATGTAGTGGCACTGTCCCTTTGGCAGTTGCAACCTTCCCAGCTGAGTGATGATGGGTCCAATCATAATGCATGTGTCTCCTCCGGGCGATTTAGTTGGTGGAGCTGTGTCGTTGGCCGTTGCAGTCTCCCAGGCTGACTGGGTTCCAGTTAGCTCTGAGGTGTCTTCTTCCTGTTTCATTTCAGCAGTGGCAGCACATGTTTGCTGCCCTCAGCAGCAGCCAACAGACATGTAAACCTTCCTCTGGTAAAATCCTTGGGGAAATTCTCAGTAGGTGCCACACAAAGAGACCAGGAGACCCACTCACAACATGGTTTGCCCATGGCTGCTCTCTCCAATGTAGTCTGCTTTCTCATGGTTTTCCTCATACCAGGCACACGCTATGTTTCTGCTCCAGGAGTACTCTTTCCCTCTCTCAGCAGGACCACAGGCTTCTAGGCACCAGGCAGTCCCTCACCTCTTCCAGCAGAAAGATCAGACTTCAGGTGATGTCATCTCACCTCTGGAAGACATGGCTATCAAGCGGCACCAGCTCTGGATGCATAGCAGTTCTCCGAGTTTTCACTGGAGAAGTACCTTTCTTAGTCAGACAGAACTAAGAACTGGAATAAAGTGTGGTAGTTTGGGTCACAATTTTATATATATTTTCCAGACCAGGGAGAAGGATCCACCATCTCAGTCTTCAGAACTGCTTTGGATCAGTTCCCTTTCAAGTGTCAAGGCACAGTAATTAAAAGGTAGCACAACCAAAATGCATTTGAACAAATGAAGTTGCTGTGCTCTGTTGTGCTAGGAACGAGAGCAGTGCAAAGCCATATCTACTAAGGTATAGCTCTGCTGCTCTTTTCTCCGCTTCTCATGCTCCTTAAGGTGGCCCAGAGCCATACACTTACCTTCGCACCACAGTAAAAAGGTGTGCATTTGATGTCAAGCATTGTTTTTGTACTGGAAGAGTACTTTTCCATTACAATGTACTATGCTTGGACTACCTTTAAAACGTTTCACACATTTGGTGTATGCTGTCTAGTGCAGCACACATGCAATGTTTTAAAAGTTAGTAGACATAAAAACATTTCTCCTTGTGATTGCCAGCTTTAAGCATGCATGGTTCTTGGCACACAATCCTGTCTACTAATTTTTGTAAATAGGGTTTTACCTACAAAACAGTGGGTGGTAGAGTATGAATGCCCATGTTCATCCAATAGGACACCCCCTTTACATGTGCTGTAAAGGCTACTCTCCAATGCAAATAAAGTTTTGGTTGGAAAGTAAATACTTTATGAACACTTTAGCCCATATTTATACTTTTTTAGCGCCGCATTTGCGTCGTTTTTTGACGCAAAATCGTCGCAAACTTACAAAATACCATTGTATTTTGTAAGTTTGCGCCGATTTTGCGTCAAAAATCGACGTAAATGAGGCGCTAAAAAAGTATAAATATGGGCCTTTGTGCTGCTTTGCGTCACTTTGCATGAGTGCAGAGTGTTGATACTAAACTGTTGCGCAGCGCCCTAAGCAACCGCTCCTTGGAACAAAAAATGCTGGTGTTGTGCAAGGTGCAAAACAGTGTAAAATCATATCTACAAAGATGTGGCACTGCTGCTGTCATCCCCTGCGATATTGCTCAAATGGGTTGCTTAGCACCACGCACTCACCTTAGTGCATATGTGTGTGTTTGATGGTTGGAAGAGGCAAAACAATATGCTGCAACATGTTTTAAAACTTTTTGCACATTCTATGTGTCCTCTATGGAGCCGCACACATTCGATGTTGTAAAGGTTAGGAGAAATCAAACAATTTCTCCTTGTTAGCACCTGGCTCAAGGAGGCGGTATTTTTGGCTCAAATCGGTCTGCCATTTTTGGATAAAGCTTTGCGTTAAACACCCTGGGTGTTAGAAGAGGAATACCTATGTGCCATAAGTGGGGCAAAGTAACATAAAGAAACACTAAGCTCAATTGTGTTACTTACAGGCTACTTTCCAGTGCAAACACTATTTTTGCTAGAAAATAGATAGTTTAGCAACACTTTGCAACAATCTTTGTGAATATACACCAGCACAAATTGATAATAAATCTGCCCTGCCATTTCCAGGCTGCTCTAAAAACACAGCCTTTATGTAAAGTGATGCTTCTGGCAGCAAGCACTGGGGTTGGCTCCAAGCAAGGAGTACGCCAGGCGCAATGATGTGTTAGATCTTTGCACCTGGCTTCCAAGAGCCCACCTAAAATAATTATGGAAATACAAAAGGGCAGGCCTGGCATATAAACCTCCTTACCCTGAACAACAGAAACTCCAGTCCCACCCCTCACCCCTATCATCCAACAAATTACAGTGCACTAATCAGAAGACCCTTGCTAACAACACGTTTTTCAAACTTCTAAAGCTACCCTGCCTCCACTGAAGGTAGCCCTTTCTCCATCCACCTCATTTAATTGTTTGCGTTTCCACCCTCCAGCCAGTAGAAATTGTCCACATCTTCTGTCTTGTGCCTTACTAAAGCAGTGGAATTAAGTATTGAGCCCATTGGCTTCAGTACTTAGACTCTTTCACACTACACAGAGTTCCTACAACCATACGTTTCATGGGCTTGATGTACACACTGCCCTGCAGTGGTGGATTTAGTAGGCAGACCAAGAGTGCACAGCCAAGCCTGGTATCTTTTTTGTTTCAGGAGCCTCCTGGTGAATTCCTGGCCCCCGTGCTAGCATTTAGTTGATAATGCTAAGAAAAAGTAATGCATACTTTAAAATTAAAATGGAATAACTTATTTTCAAGCACTGTTCCAGTCTGAGTACTGGTGACTTACATTTTCAAATGAATTGCTTGAACGTTAAGGCAAATGTTGAGCAATTAATTGTGTTCATTACTTGGCAGTGTATGCAGGGTCCAGGTAGAGTCTTGATCCATCAGTGAGCAAGGGTGAGTGATACCATGAGGGAGTCTGGAAGAAGACCAGAGTGCAGAAGGATCAGTGTCTCTAGGTCCAGACTGCTGCTACAAGATGAAAAGGGAAATTCAAGAGAGGAGTCAGGCAGATAAGCTTCCAAGTAAATTTTAATGTGCACCTAGCAGACTGGACTGTAGTGCTTGGAAGTTTTCGGGTGCTACTAGATGTTTAACAACCTGGGGACCTCAGGGTTAGTGGCTAAGGAAGGAGCTGGGCTGAGAGGTGTGTAAATGGGGGGGGCAGGGGATAGTGAGGAAACAACTCTTTGAGCCCAAGGCAGCAGGTCAGAGAGAAGAGTGCTGCAATGCCTGGGGCCGGAAGGGTTGGGGTTAGTTCTTTTGTCTTTGTTTTGTCCAGTGGTGTGGGAGTACACATGTGGGGGGCGGGGTTACTGGATGAGGTGGGTAAGTGTTTGTTGGTCATGCGTGCAGTGGCTAGTGAAGCTGGGAAGGGATTGTTAGATGGGTTGTGACTTAGGTGGGGTTAGGACTATAGTGGATTTGGGCTTAACCTTAGGAGGGGACAAGGGTGTAGTGGTCAGCTTAGCTGTGACTGATGGGGTGGGAGTATATGCTGGCACATGTCAGTAGTGACTGAGGTGTGGAGAGTAGGAACAGGAGAGTGGAAGCAGGTGGACGATAGCTGAGGAGGGAACAGGTTGGAGCATAATACAGTTTAGAGGACTCCCAAATGCTAGAGGCATATTGTGGCCTTTGCTATTAGAAGTTTGTCCTAAACTGAACTTGCTTACTCACAACCTGAGAAAGAAGGTTTGGCTGTAGTGCGGGCTTGAGAACATTTCGATGTATTCCTGGATGGAAAGCCTTTAATGCTGGTGCCTGATCATCAAGCTTTGCTGACCATCTTCGACAATCCAAGAGCACTACTACGAGGCAAGGTGGATGCTGGAAGGAAAAGGTGACCCCCAGACACATCCATTCTGCTGGAAATGGTGTCTGTTCTGTGGGGGTGCTCTTGAGGCAGCACCTTCCAAACCAGACATTGAATGAGTGACAAACATGGCACTGAAAATGCTAATGGCTACTGCAATGTGTCTATATTGTCTTGTTATATTTTCAAGATGGTGGAGTGTTTACATAACATTTTTATAATATATATTGTTTATGGTGCATATAATTTGCATTAACAATACTTCATAGCATAGTATTAAATATGGTGTCTTGTGTTTCCTTTTTTCTGTGAGAAGTATCTTTGAAAATGTTTCTTTCAACAGGTTTACATCCACAATTTGCCTTCAAAAATTCTCAACCTTTTATAACCCTTAAAATCCTGCATGAAAAATTGACCTTCCATCACTTATGTTTTTTAAAATCGCCCTTTGCTGCATCCTACCCTCTGTCTCCCTCTTCTGAATACAAATCACTCTAAAAATCTCACACCTAGCTGCCTTAAAGCTGTTTGGAAAACATAACAATATTTATTCATTCCAGCTAAAAACTGTGTCTCACCTAGCCCCCCCAATGATCACATCTTTGTCAACAATTACACAGAGTGCATGGAATGAGCATGCAAAACTAACCCCTCTAACCAGTTGACGGACCACTTATTTGGCTTCTGAGTAGTGTGCTACTTGCCACAAAGTGCTTCAACGCCTCATCAGGGGTAGTAAGCGCTATAGAAATACAATTTATAACAATGTATATACTGGGGACTACAATTGCAATAATAGGATTATAGGATTGTGCATCGACCAGGAAAGGATCATAATCCTGCTGACTACTTTTCGAGACTACCTATACAATGTCACGGTACTCCATCGAAAACAGCTGAGACATATATCAATTTCATTGACAAGTACACCATCTGCTGTATCAATAGTCCAGATTGTCACTGCCACAAGTCATTATAGTGACCTGCTGAAGTTAAAAGACATAGGCCCTCATTTTAACCCTGGCGGTCTTCTGACTGTCAGGGTTAATGTGGCAGTATCATCACCAACAGGCTGGTGGTGTATACCGCCACATTATGAGATTCGTGGGTTGACTGATATATATCTCCAGCCCGGTGGCCAACATAGTACCGCCAGCGCAATTATGAGTCGGCCTACCACCATGGTTTTAATGCCACGAAAACCATGGCAGTATGCCCTACCGGTGGTAGGGAATTCCTTCCCTTTCACCGGTAGGTGGCTCCCCCCACCCCCAACACTCACCTGATGCCCCCCATCCAGACTCACCCCCGATCCACTCACTCACCCCCCATACACGTACACACCACACAACTGACCCCCCCCACAGCCACATAGGCACACATCACCCGGCCTCCCCCACCCCCACTACAGTCACAGCGCCCCTCACACCACACATCACCTCCCCGCATACACCCACAGACACCCACACGCACCAGGCATACACCCATTCACTTAGACATACGTACATTCATCCACACACTGACATACACACATTCATTCACACACTGACATACACGCATTAAATCATTCACTGACATACTCACACACATTCTAACACACAATCACACTGACATGCAGGGATGCACTCACCTAACCATTCTTACACGCATTCACTCACACACATGCACCCACGCAAACAACACAACACACACAGACGCATTCACACACACAATCAGACATTCATGCACACTCCCAGACACACACACACAACACCCCCCACCCTGCAACAGAAAGTGATTGAAGTGGGTCCTGACGGACATTGTGGTATTGTTGCCACAAAGCGAGCTCTCCGAGACCAAGTCTGGTTTCCATATTTAGACGAAAGAGTTGAAAGGGAACGCAAGGCCTGTCACATAAGCAATTGCCTGTCAACCGAAATTACTCAAAATACTTTGAACATGTCAGAACTCCCTAAACATGCTTGGGAGAGAACAGCCATCAAGTTTTTTGGTCCACTTGATGATGGACATCACTTGATGGTGATTGTGGATGAATACTCATGATTTTCTTTGGTTGAAGATCTTGAAACTATGATTCATGAATGAGTAATTGAAAAACTTGATGGCATCTTTGTGATATGGGGCATACCAGCCATTCTGAAGTCTGACAATGGTCTACTCTTCAAGAGTAAAGAATTAAAAGAATTTCTGGAGCAGCTGATCATAAAGCATCAAAAGGTCACATCTTTATGTCCACAGGCAAATGGACTTGTTGAGCGTTTTATGAGTACACTAAAAAAAGCAGTACAGCGTGCAACTCTTGAAAAGCTCAGTTTGAATATCATTCAATACCCCACTTGACCATAGATGAAAGTCCAGTGGCTTTGATATTTGGGAGCGCAATGACAACCAAGTTACCTCACTGGACCACCAAAAGTGATAAAAGTGAAAAAACGATTAGCATAAACAACTTGGTTAACAAAAGTTTTTGCAGACAGGAGGCAATATGCAAAAGACCTCTCATTCAAAAATGGAGATTTGGTGATCGCACGACAGATGCGCAAAAGAAAGTCTGATGCGCCTTACAATGCTGAACTTTTCTAAGTAGTGTCTACCAAAGGACACATGGTGACTGCCCAACGCCCTGAGAAGTCTATTACCAGAGACTCTTTTCACTTCAGGCCTGTATTTCATCAGTCTTCAACTCGAGATGGTGAGAGAAAGACTGATTCTGAAAACTC
This sequence comes from Pleurodeles waltl, assembly GCF_031143425.1. Lineage (NCBI taxonomy): Eukaryota > Metazoa > Chordata > Amphibia > Caudata > Salamandridae > Pleurodeles > Pleurodeles waltl. Next base: position 487,690,227 of record NC_090445.1, on the reverse strand, counting down.
AGTGACTGTTGCTGATTCCTTACCATTATTAGCAATCTCTGACATTGAAGATGACAATTTACAGCCTCCAGTAATCAGGTTGATCAAAGCACCAGGAAGATTAATTGAAATTATATAGTTGTACATGCTTCTATACATAGCTATTTGTGTATGTCCAATGATTTTCTAGAATTGTGTTTTTTCAATTAAAATGAGGGAAAATATAAGCCCTCATTACGACTTCGGCAGACGGAAAAGCCTGTCTGCCAAAGTTCCGGCGGGGAGGTTGCCCCAAGTGTGGCAGCCTCCCAACTGGGGCCATGACGAGTTTCCCACTGGTCCAGCAGGAAACAGCATACAGCATTGTCTCCAGCTCGTAATAGAGCCGGTGGCAATGCTGGAGTGCGTAGGGTGCACCAGCACCCGTTGCAATGTTCACTGTCTGCAAAGCAGGCAGTGAACATTGCTATGGGGCTGGCTGGGGGGGCCTATGCTGTCCATGCCAAGTGCATGAGCAGTGCAGGGGGCCCCCTGGGGCCCTCTGTAGCCCCATCTCTGCCAGCTGTGTCATGGAGGTGCTATCCCCAGGGCAGCGCTGCCCTGGTGGATTAGGACCTCTACGACTGCCAGGCTGACGTTGAGTCGTAATCTGGCAGTCTGACTGTGACGCTACCGCCACGGTCGTAATATGGCTCTTGGACCACTGCATTGGCGGCAGTCTGACCACCACCACGACCACCAGGGTCGTAATGAAGCACATAGGCCCTCATTACGAACCTGGCGGTCTGTGATAATGTGGCGGTAATACAGCCAACAGGTTGGTGGTAACTACCGCCAAAATATGACCATGGCGGAAAGATCTCTGAAAGACAGCCAATGTACCACACCGACGGCCAGGGCGGAAACAACAGGCACCACGGCGGTAGCCGCCTACAGCTAGGCGGAAGTCAATGTACCAACCACCATGTTAAGACACTGCAAACCGCCACCTTTTCCGGAGCGGTACCAATGACATCAAAAGCCTGGCGGAAACTGAGCTCAGAAGTGAAAGGACTCACCACTGGATACACAGGGAAGAACCACGTCGCCATGGAACCCAGACTGCGTGTTCTCCCAATTATATTGTACCTCCTGCTCCACCATGAACACCAACTCCGGCGAAGACAATGGCAGTGAGTACAGCCGCCTAGCACACAAGGGAGGGGGGGAGGAAAATGACAGTGACACACACACACACACCACACACACACCATACACACAACCCGATGCACAAGAAAAACAATTTAGCCCAGTAAATCAGCTGAATAATGCAAGGACAAAACGATTTCGCAAAAGTGTATGTAATAAGATCAACACATTAGAAATAAGTTAGGCAATATAACAGATATATACAAATTACAGAAAAAGGGACACATCCCAGGCCTCAATTTGTGTGGGCCACATGGCCACAGGCCAGAGTTCAAGGCCTCACTTGTCACCTGCTTCAACATAGAGAGAACTCTGCAGGGGCCTCAGTTGGCAACTAGGCAGGCATCTCAGAGGGATGGGGGGGGCACCTCAGCCGGGAGATGAAACAAGACCAGTGTTTCTAGAGGGGACAACCTTCCCTGTGCTTGATCCTGGGGAGTGCAAGGCCACAGTCTCTCAGGTGGGTGTCTTGCCCACTGGTTCTGGAGGGTGCAACCTGCCCTATGTTTGATCCTGGGTAGTGATGGGCCACAGTCCGTCGGGTGGGTGTCTTGCCCACTGGTTCTGGAGGGGACAACCTTCCCTGTGCTTGATCCTGGGAAGTGATGGGCCACAGTCTGTCGATTGGGTGTCTTGCCCACTGGTTCTGGAGGGGGCAACCTGCCCAGTGCTTGATCCTGGGGAGTGCAAGGCCACAGTCTCTCAGGTGGGTGTCTTGCCCACTGGTTTTGGAGGGGGCAGGCCGCACAGCAGCCTACTGAGGCAGGATTACATTGCATCCACTGACAGTGATGGCTGCACAGTTTTGGTGCTGCTGGTGGGGGGAGGTTCCTGCTCATCCCCTGCACCCTTGGACAGACGCACAGTGGTGGTGCTGCTGGTGGGGGAAGGCTCCTGCACATCTCCTGCACCCTCGGATGGATGCACAGTGGTGGTGCTGCTGGTGGGGGGAGGATCCTGCTCATCCCCTGCACCCTTAGACGGACGCACAGTGGTGGTGCTGCTGGTGGGGTGAGGCTCCTGCTCATCCACTGCACCCTCGGACGTATGCACAGTGGTGGTGCTGTTAGTGGGGGATGCTTCTGCACATCCCCTGCACCCTTGGACGGATGCACAACCATGGTTGGTGGTGGGGGCTCCGTCACAGCTGCTGGTGCAGGCTCCTTGCCCATCCTGCCGACTAGTGCGGGTTCCTTACCCTTCCTGCCTGCTGGGGTAGGCTCCTTGGCCTTTTGGGTGGCAGGTGCAGGCTCCTTGGCCTTTCTGGTGGCAGCTGCAGGATCCTTGCCCTTCTTGCCTGCTGTGGCAGGCTCCTTCCCCTTTTGGCTGGCTGGTGCAGGCTCCTTCCCCTTCACTACATGTGGCCTGGATCCCTTTCCACCACAAGTGGGTGTTGTTTTGACTGGACCCGTGGACTGTGTGGCTGAGGTGCTTGGCTGGGTTTGTGATTTCCTGGCCATACGTGCAGGACGGGGGGTAGGGTAGAGAAGAGGTCAAGCATGGATAGGAACAGTTTTTTAGGGATATTGGGGCAGAAAGAGTTTGAAGGAATGGGAGTGGAGGATGAGGGAGTGGTTGTTGGTGTCTGTCTGCTGGATTTGGGAGCAGGTGCAAGGGCTGTATGCTGTTGTGAAGTGGGTGACTGTTGGGTGTCTGAGTGGTTGCCTTTGTGTACTTTAGGAGTGGGGGACAGACACACTGGGAGAGGACACAGGGGACGTGTGCATGGATGTTGTGGAGGTGTCTGCCAGTGAGGTGTGTTTTCTGCTTGGTGTAGTGATGATGCTGGTAGTGGATACTGATGTTGTTCATGCAGGTGTGAGTATGGACGTGGCTGGGAGGGAGGGGGAGACAGTGGAAATAGTGGATGCTGTTGTGTCTGCAACTGGATGGTGTTAGTGTGAGTGCCTCTGGGATGAAGTGTGGTGCTTGTGTTTGCCTGTGAGACTCTTGGATGTTGTCTTGTGTGCATGCTTGTCTGTATGTGTGCCTGCGATAGGTTGGGGTTGAGGGAAATGGGACTGGGCAGTGTAAGCTGGAAGGGGGACGGTAGAAACAAGGACAATTGCTGCCATCAGAGAGGAGGCCAGAGCCTGAATCGATCTATGTTGGGCCGCCAATCCAGTATGAATGCCGTCAGGAATGCCTTGGATTGTTGCATCTGGGCTGCCAGCCCCTGGATGGTATTCACAATGGTTGACTGCCCTGCAGAGATGGATCTCAGGAGGACAATAGCCTCCTCACTCAGGGCAGCAGGGCTCACTGGGGCAGGGCCTGAGGAGCCTGGGGCGAAGGAGATGCCCACCCTCCTGGGTGAGCGGACACGGGCAACTTGATGAGGGGCTGCTGGGAGGGCGGTGCTGGTACGGGGTGGCAGCTGTACCTGTAGCTAGGGTGGTCACAGAAGTGTCCACCACCACCAGGGAGCTTTCATCAGAGGAGGTATCTGTGTCTGAACTGTCCCCTCCAGTCTCCGCTGTGGTGCTCCCCTCGCCCTCCATCCCACTGGTGCCCTCACTGTCAGTTGACTTTGCCTCCTGGGACCTGTGGAATGCAGCTACCTCCGTCCCCAGTGCCTCTGCTCCTTTGCCAGATGATGCTAGTGCACATAAGGACAGGATGACAAAACAAGAAAGGGGGGGAGAGACAAAGGATACACTGGGTCAGTGGCTGAACCAACACCACCATTGGCGTACACAGCACACTCACACACAGGGAACAGCCCTACACCCTATGCATTGCACTACCAGAGAAATAGTTTGCCTCCAAGGTATGGGGAGGGGCACACACCGCCAAATGCAGTACACCTGGGACCCACTCAGCCCTGACCAGTAGTGGATGCCTACGAACTAGGTAGCAGGATTATCCCTTCAGAACCCTAGCCACCTGGGGACCTATGCTGCAATGTCAGGCCTGGCCTAGGAGCACCCACTGACACACATCCACCACCTGGATGCCACCCTACCATGCGTAAGTTGTAATCCTGGGCACTGTACTCACCCTCTTGTGGCGCTGTGATGCCCTCAAGCGCCCATCCAGCTCTGGATAGGCCACCGCCAGTATGCGGGCCAACAGGGGGGTCAGGGTTAAACGGGCACCCCTTCCTCATTGGGAGGCCATCCCCAGCTGGGCCTCCGCCATCTTCCGTGCCCAGAGTCTCAGGTCCTCCCACCGTTTGCGACAGTGGGTGCTCTGACTGCCATAGACCCCCAGGATCTTCACCTCCTTGGCGATGGCATGCCATATATCCTTCTTTTGATGGGCGCTGACCTGCAAAGTCAATACACATAGGAAAATACCATCAGACAAACAGTCCTGCTTGTTACACGTATGGCCCACCATACCCGTTCCCATCACCATTTCCACACACATGGCCAGCACACAACCTGTACGCCAAGAAGAGGACATCCACCCACCCCTTACACGAGGCCTTCACACACACACATCCATGCATTCATGCCACATGCATAGTGCTCACAGTGTACTCACCTGTTGGTCTGGAGGCCCATACAGTAGTCCGTACTGGGGCAGGACCCCATCCACCAGTCTCTCCAACTCCTCCGAAGTGAAGGCTGGGGCCCTTTCCCCAGTCACACGGGCCATGGTAGTTTCCAGACACAGGTCACAGCAGCACATGCATTGTAGTTCCTCTCCTATGGAAGGTCAGGTAACAAATGAGGATTATGATAGAAAATGGCAGCCACATCCACGTGGTGTATAAAGTCACCGCTGGCATAGATCAACATTGACTACTACCCATAGGGCCCAGTGTTATCCAATGAGGAGTTGCATGGCGGTTTCCGACCGCCTCCTGCAATGGCGTGCAACGTCAGCGGAATTACCTCACTTCCACCTGTTCCTCCACCCAGGACAGGCAGATGCCATTTCGGGGGAGGGGGCAGGCCCTGGAATAATGTTGCATCACAAGAGATATTATCACATACTGGACAAATCACACTGACCCATTACATGTTTACAGGATGCAAACTACTGTTGTAGCTCAATTTTTCAGTTTTTCACCGACTACTAACGCTGCGGATGAATAGGAGATGGAGACATACCCCTGTGTACAGACCCCTGATGGACTTGGCAACACTGGAGGACAGGCACATTATCCTCACCTATAGACTTGACAGGGCCACAATCACAGAGCTGTGTGCCCAGTTGGAACCTGACCTGATAGCTGCTATCCGTCACCCCACTGGGATCCCCCTCTTGTGCAAGTGCTATCAGTACTCCATTTCCTGGCAACTGGTCCTTTCCAAGTGACAGTGGGATTGGCAGAAGGAATGTCACAGCCAATGCTCTCAAGCTTGCTGACAAGAGTCTTGTCTGCCCTGATAAAACACATGTGCAGCTACATTGTTTTCTCCCAGGTTGAGGATTTGGCCACAGTGAAGGCTGAGTTTTATGCAATGGGACATATCCCCAACATAATTGGGGCAATTAATGTAACACATATTGAATTTGTCCCCCCGGCAGAATGAACAGGTGTTCAGGAATTGTAAGAGTTTCCACTCTATGAATGTTCAGATGGTGTGCTTGGCGGACCAGAACATCTCCTACGTCAATGCTAAGTATCCTGGGTAGGTGCATGATGCCTCTGTCCTGATGAATAGCAGCATCCCAAATGTGATGGCCCAACTACAGAGGCACAGGGTGTGGCTAATAGGTGAGCCCTGGTTCCCAACCAGTATATGTTGGTGTATGGGTATGGTGTGGGCCATATAGGATAGTGTGTGGCTAAATGTTATCCCTCAATATTTGCAGGTGACTCTGGTGACCCAAACCTATCATGGCTGCTGACCCCTATGAGGAATGCCAGGACAAGGGCAGAAGAACATTATAATGAGGCACATGGGTGAAGCAGAAGGAAAATTGAAAGGACCTTTGGCCTCCTGAAGGCCAGGTTCCGGTGCCTCCATCTAACAGGTGGATCCCTGTGCTACTAACCAAAGAAGGTCTGCCAGATGCTGGTGGCATGCTGCATGTTGCATAACCTGGCCCTCAGACGCCATGTCCCATTCCTGTAGGAGGAGGAGGCTGGAGATGCCTGTGTGGCAGCAGTAGACCCTGTGGACAGTGAGGATGAGGATGAGGACAACAGAACATATGTGATCCGACAATACTTCCAATGACACACAGGTAGGACAGTGTTACTTCTCATTTCAATGACTCTGGCAGTAATTTCTGTTGCAGTGGCATGCTGTTATTTTCCACTTCTATGCCCACTTACTGTTCCCTCTGGCAATTCATTTTGCAGATGTTGGTGACCTGACATATACTCCTGGTGTGATCACTACAGCCAGCTACCGGTCATTAGTGAATGCACATTCTCTGTACAGTTCATTTGCAATGTTTGTCCCTGTATCAATGAATACATATTTGATATACATGACATAGTCCAAATGGATTTTTTTTCACAGGGTGTTTATTGAAGCACTATCATATAGAGGGGTAAGTTTAATGGGATGGGGTGATAAAGGTGGAAAGTCCAGGGTATTGTTCTAGTCTGTTTGTAGCACACGTGCATAGTCCAAGGGGACATAGGAAGGGGAGCAATGGCAGTTCAAGGTAGACAGGGTGACTGAATGGGACACAAGGGGGACAATCATGAGAGTTTTATTTCCTGGTGGGGGTCTTGGCAAGTGTCTCTGGCGTCTGTCTGGATTGCAGGGAATGTTTGTGAGGTGGTTCACCTTCTGCAGGGGAGGGGTGCTGGTGGCCTGTTCGTCCTGTGGCAGGGCATCCTGGCCACTAGCAGCAGCTGAGGTAGAAGGCTGTTCAGATGTCTGGCTAGCGGCAGGGGCCCGATGGTGTGAGACTGCCTCCCTCATAATGTTGGCCATGTCTGCCATCACCCCTGCTATGGAGATCAGGGTGTTCTTAATGGCCTACAGGTCCTCCCTGATCCCCTGGTACTGTCCCTCCTGCAGCTGCCTGTTCTCCTGCACATTGTCCAGGATCTGGCCCATCGTGTCCTGGGAATGTTGATAGGCTCCCAGGATCTCTGCGAGTGCCTCCTGGAGAATCAGTTCCCTGGGCCTGTCCTCCCTCTGGCGCACAGCAGTCCTCCCAGTGTCCCTGGTGGCCTGTGCCTCTGTCCCCTGAATCGTGTGCCCACTGCCACTGACCCAGGTCCCTGATTGTCTTGTGTGCGAGTTGTGGCCTGGGGTCCCTGTAGAGGTGGGTACACTGCTGATTATCTTGTCCTGGGGACAGAGGTGTGGGTACGCTGGGTGGGTGTTGTGGTGGTGTTTCCTGATGGGGGAGGCTCTGTGGTGGTGTGTGACTGGGCCTGGGTAACTGGCTGTCCAGTGGTCCCTGATGGGCCACGTAGGTCATCCAGATCTTGAAGAACAGAGTTGCTGTCATCACTGTGGGCCACTTCAGTAAGGGGGCTGGGTAGTGCTGGCAGCTCCTCTCTGCTGACATTGGCTGGGGTACCCGTGGGGATGTAATTGATGTGTTATGGCTTCTGTGTCTGACATATTGTACATCTGTGGCTTCTCCTCTATGGTTGGATTTGCCCTGCCAGCTTTCACTTGTGTCTGTTACTGTATGGTGAGATAGTTAAATATCTATGATGTGCATGCTTTAGTGATGCGTGTCCATGGAGGGCTGTGTGGGGCGTCCATGCATTGGTACAGCATGCAGGGTTTGGCATTGGGATGAGTGGGTTGTGGTGGTGGGGTGTGTGGGATGTAGTAGAGTGATGGGTGTGAGGGTGAGGGTATGTGATGGCATGCAGGTAGGGGGTCACAGTAGTTGAGAGTTGACGTACCAAAATCCAGTCCTCATCCCACTCCGGCCAGGCCCTCAGGATGCAGTATTGCCAAGACTTGCTCCTCCCATGCTGTGAGTTGTGCGGGAGAAGGTGGGGGTCCACTGCCAGTCCTCTGGATAGCGAGCTGGTGTCTTGCTGCTATGGAACGTACCTTCCCCTGTAGGTCGTTCCACCTCTTCCTGATGTCATCCCTAGTTCTTGGGTGCTGTCCCATGGCATTGACCCTGTCCACGATTCTCTGCCATAGCTCCATCTTGCTAGATATAGATATCTGCTGCACCCGTGCTCCAAATAGCTGTGGCTCTACCCTGACAATTTCCTTCACCATGACCCTTTGCTCCTCCTCTGTGAAACGGGGGTGACTTTGTGGTGCCATGGGTGTTATGTGAGGTGTGTTGGTGAGGGTGTGTTGGGTAATGTGTTGTGGTGTGTGATGTGGAGTGCGTGAGTGGTGTATAGGTGTGAATAGTGTGTGGCTCTAGTTGTGTCAGTGGTCTTGGTGTCTCTCTGCTGGCAATGGCTTGTAATCATAGAGGGTTGTGGGTAATGTGGGTGTGTGTTTTATAGTGGTGTGGGTGTGTGGGTGTGGTGTGTGTATGGGTGTCAGGCGTGTGTTGTTTGAATTGTCCAATGTGGTGTTATTTTGTTTGTGTGTGTCCGTTTTGAGCTCGGCGGTATGTACTGCCAATGGTTTATCGCCGTTGAATGTCTGCCGTGGTGATTCGTGGGTCATATTGTGGTGGGCGTTGTTTTGTTGGAGTAATGGTGTGGGTTTTGATACTGCCAGTTTATCACTGACCTTTGGGCTGGCGGATTTGTGTATGTGGCTGAATACTGACGGATTGGTGTGTGTGTGTCACAACATGGTGGACGGATGTCCGCGGCGGTGAGTTGGAAGCCGTCAGCATGGCGGTAAGTGGGATTTACTGCCAATGTCATAATGAGGGCCATAGTGTCTTGCATGATTTAGAATGGAACCTTTCTGGCTCCCCACAGACTCTATCAGTATAAGGTAATTGCTTGAGTAGAATGTAGAAAGCGTAATTTAGAATTTTAGAGTTCACAAGGTACACCCAGAGGAATAAAGGTGTGATTTACAGCTCTGTGTGTGGCCTAGTCATTGGCAGGTACCCAGGCTGGGGAAGATGCTACACATATATTCTGCGTAAGTCCGATAGTGGAAATAGGGCATGTCTTTCTAAGCTTCTGTTGTACACAATACCACTACAGAAAGTGCCAGGTATACTTCACTGCCATCTGTTTCTCAAAGTCACAGCAAAGGTGGAGGTGAGAGCTGCTCTACAGAGCCTATAAATGCAAATTGTATTATAGGCAGGCAGACCAGAATAGTATATTTGTCATCTGGTTTATCAAGAGAGATATTCCACAGTAGGCCCCGATGTGTTGCAAACAACATTGACCAGCATCATCAGCTTCTGTATCCCAGAAATATGAAGACTCACCTCTTAGAACACCACATCACAATGCAGTAACAATCCAATTCCCAGCTACCTCTCCTATCACTAATTGACTGTATACTTGCTTTTGACCCTTTACAACGCTACACTGACTTACTCTTGGTATTCATAATATAAGACATGTCCTTGAGAGTTGAGAGATGAAAAGCTGGTTGGCATATATCACTATCAGAACAGGATATTATTGCACAATCAAAGGAGGAATATGACTCTTGATCAGCAACGAATGTTATGCTCAGTATATCCCTAGAAAAGCAGAGTACCAGTTAACTGAAGATGGTGATGATAAATATGTTATGTTATGTCTATTTGTAAAGTGCACAAATCACCCATAAAGATATCCAGACACTTTCTCAGGTGATTTGGCAGCAGCTTCCTCAGAGAGATTATTTGAAGAGCCAAGTTTTCAGCTTCTTGCGGAACTCAAGGAGCAATGAGAAGGCTCTGATGTGGCGTTTAAGGTTGTTCCACGCTTTAGGGGAGAGGTATGAGAAAGTGCGATCGCTGGCCCTGGTTTTGTGCATACTAGGTACATGTGCTAGTGAGAGCTGAGCAGATGTATATGGAATCTTGGTGGAAGTGTACGCAGATGCTGAGGTAGGCGGGCCTATATTGTGTATTGCTTTGTATGTGTGTGTGAAAGGAGTTTGAACTGAGTGGGTTTGTGGATGGGGAGCTAGTGAAGTTCTTTGAGGTGTGGGGTGATGTGGGTGTGGTGAGGTAGATTGTTGAGGAGTCCTATGGTGGTGTTTTGGATGGTTTGGAACTTGTTGAGCACTTATTTAGTATTTCCAGCACATAATGTGTTCCAATAGTCCAGCCTGCTGGTTATCAGGGCCTGTGTGATCGTGCTCCTAGTCTAAAATGGTAGTGGATCAGCAGATTTTGAAATTTGTGCGTCACTGACATGAAAACCTTTATATAACTGTGAGATCTTGGAAAACTCTGGCAGGCCCACTTTGTCTTATGCTGTTCGGGCTTCATCTAACAATAATGTCATTCCTTGGTCTCCAGCTTTGTCTTTTCATTGCCGTTTAGATTATCCTGCTAACTTTAGTTAGTTAAAGGACTCTAGTGCCTCAGTCATGCACTCTCTTCTGTTTCTCTGTAAAATATCCTTAGGCTGAGCCAGGTCTCCAAACAAGCCCTGCTCTAGAATGCCTTTTTCCCTTCCATGGCGAAACTTTCACTAGAATATTCTTATTTCAACCAGTGTATAAATAACTGTGAGTTATTTATTATCTCTATTCAGATGTAAGCCCTGCCTTGCTTCATCTTCCATATGTTCTTAAAGAAATAGAAGGAATTACATACCAACAGGTGGGTTTGCAATAAGTTTGATGAAAGATTAGGGGTTGGGGCTTCGAGAATGAAGGGACATGATTAGAGCCCAGAGCTGCGCCTTGTAAAATGAATCACAGCAGTTTCCGATTACCCCCTGCTCTGTAAAGACCTTTTTACGCCCTCCTTTTATTCGAGGGGGGTGAATGTGTGTATTACGCCACTATTCATCAGACACAAATGCAGACTGTGCCAGGGGAGGGCACGCCCTGTCCTGTGTGCTTAGTCAGCGAGCCCCGCCTGCCTGCACACCTTAGAAGGGAAGAAAACTTGCTGCCGAGATCTGAGATCTTGCTCCCCGAGGGGATGTTTGTTTGTTTTCCGTGCATGTTTGGTTCTGTTCTGCAAATCTACTCTGAACTGCTCTTCCTGACGGGTGATCAGATATTCGTCCTGGGGCGCACGCGCACCAAATGTTCCTGTGTTGACACTGCCATGCCCATCTCTGTACCTCCGATTTACACCACTTCCGCTACCCATCTTCCTCCAGTGAAGTGCACAGTGTACCGTTTCCGACCCCTTTGAGCAATGTATGGCTTGAGAGTGATGACGCAGAAAAGAAGGTCTCGCAAATATTCATATATCATATAATCAAAATCGTATGAGGTAGTGTGATTTTAGGAAAGAAAATTAATGTACGTGGGAAATTGTGCCCACGGAGTAGTTCGACATTGTTATAAACAAGCTTAATTAATCATGAAGAATTGACAAATGTAGTAATCCGTCATAATTGCAAATGTATTCTATGATTTTCTTGTCAAAACTGTTATATGCTTAGCTGAAATTTAGCAGAGGCTTTGGCCTAGTCGCCTGGTCTCACTTTTTTAACTGCGTGGTTTTCACTTGCACTAACAAGTATAGTATTTGACTTTAAAGGTTGTATTTTTCCAGTAGAGATGACTAATACATTTATCTCAAGGTTTCGTGCTAGGCTGGTTTCATCCCTTTTTAGCAAGGTCAGTTTCTGCAGGTGCGGACAATAAAAGCACTGATATCGAAATAATTGGCAAACTTTGTTGCAACTTGTGTTCCAAGGCCCCAAGGACAATGTATGCAAGAATGAGTACTAGGAGAAAGACACTATTCATTGGTCAAATTGAAGCCACCCTATGAACCCTCCAATGGAAGACCCTGAAGGATTTGGAATGTTTCTTACTTAAACCCACCAGACAAAGAGAAGTCAGCCATTTTCCTTGATGCCAATTCTGAAGCCAAATGCCAGACGCCATCTTAGACGACATCTTGATGCCCTTTTCTCTATTCCAGAGAAATAGGCTTTGAGAATTCTCACCCTAGACACTTTAACTTTAATTTTGCCCCGTCTTGCCCATGCAGTAACTTTTGCCCCATTCTCCTTGCTGCCTCAAGGAAACTTGCCTTAACTTTGCCCCCTTGAAAATCTGCCCCATGCTGATCGAACCGACACCTGAAGGACGAAGACTTTTCTTGAATGCCGATTGTATTTGGTAAATATGAAAGGATAATTGTATTATGCATTGTATTTTCCTTCCTAGGTACCAACTGCTTATTTTGATAGGGCCCAAGCTAGAAGTTTTCTAAATTTGTGTTGACTAAATTCGTTTTGCATGAAGCCCCACATGCCAATGCTAATTAGAGGCTAGTCGAGGTATTCATCTGATGCACCATGCTAAATTGAAATCTTGTCATGGTGACCGATGTATGAAATTAGTCAAATTCAATTGTTTATATTAGTGATTTGCATTGCTATAACCGAGTGCATTATAATCCAGATATTGCGTAGATTGCGTTTCTTTCGTCGCTATGGACAGCTAGTAATGTTCGTATACATATATCATTTGGTTTTGAGACTTATCTACATTGTGTTAGCCTTGTTAATATTGGGAAATAAAAACATTGACTTTTAATAAACTGGTGTGGTTATTCATGACCGAAAGGTCATGTTGCATCAAAATACTGATTGTTATTGATTCTTAATGTATTTATTGATTATTGGTTGTTGATTATAATTAGTTATCCATGGTTGATTCGAGTGATCTGACTATTCTTGGATGAGGAGAGCCCAACTAGGTTAAAAGGTCCACCGACCTACAGCGTGTTCGAGCACGAGTAATTTATGAGGACTGGACGCGCTATCAAGAGTGGGTGACCCCTCCAGGAGAGAAAGCAGGCAACTCGAATACAGTCATGATAGAAAGATACACAGACGTCCTCATTGCGCAATCCCTACACGTTCACATCGTTCAAACATCCAGGCCAAGAAGAAATGCTGACTGTCACTGCGTCTTTAATTTTCCTGTAGCGGGCCCCGCTATGCAGCAACTTACACTAGTGGTATCAACTTACAGGTACATGTTATTTTGCCCAATGAGATAAAAGTTGCAATTTGCAGCTTCCGATCAATGTTGTAGGCAATAATAATATAGTAACTCATGGACATCAATATTTGAAGCTAAAACGGGGATATAATCGACCCCTCCAATGAACCTTGCCTCTGATGATTTACATACTCGCCCATAGCTGGGCACCTGATAATGCCCAGACTCACAAATACATATGTGGGCCCCAGTCCAGTCCGCTCACCTTTCCCCCTTTTGTTCTGAATAATGTCCATATTTGGGTTCTTCCCCACAAATTACCTAAACAGCCTGGACACTCCGACTAAAAACTGACTCTGAGATCTGTTCCTCGGTTCTGCTCTTAAATAACACAGAGACTCGTCCAACTATCCTTCTCTCACACAGTGGAATTCAGCTGTAGCTGTGCCCGGTATCTCACCACTGGCAAAAGACGAAGGGGATAAAGAAACACCTTTAGATATTACATAAGCTGTTCCTCTGTGAAAACAACCTTTACAGAGCTTAGCAAATGCTGAAATTCAGCAAAATTTGAAATCATACTCTTTTCTGAACCCTAACAACTCATTTGCCAATGGCTCCACACTCAACTTGTTCTAAAGAATCCTCTCTCTAACCCAACTGTCATCTGCCCCCTCCACATAGGCCCTATGGGCTCTTGAAGGCATGGGCCAGTTAGGAAGCCTTCCACGCTTCATGTTAGCCTGTCACCACCATTCAGTAGCATTGATGTTCAGTCCTTTGTAATCCCATATGCCACTTATTTCATTTCAGGACTTTCGAGTAGTGTCCCTCAGGAATACAGGTCCTTTGGCTCTCCAAATAAATTCAATTTGATTCAAAGATGCTCAATGCGTCTCAATTTCTTATTTATTTAGACTCAAAACATCCTCCATTTCCACATACTTTTAACTCCAGCCACCGCAACGGCTAGCCTTATGCGTCTGACATACCTGATATTGAGGGGCTATGAGGGCTCTTCGACAAGTGGGTAGCATGATTCCAGTGAATGCAGACATTCTCCAAATCTCTGGAAGCGTCAGCAGTGTCTTACAGTTGCCAATGAAGACAGAAAACTACTCCCTGCTGAATGTTGCATTAAAGTATATCTTTCTGCTCATTTTGCATGTGCTAAATTGTGGAATGTTGATTTTTTTTTGGGAGTAGAAGAAACAAATGTTCCCCATCATGCAAAGCATCAAACAATGATGCTATCGGGGGCTAGAGGTAAAACATACTGGTGATAAAAAGTCACAATATTTCAAATAGAAAAACGCAATTTCACTGGTGGAGAGTTGACATATTTCGTGAAAATAGGTATGATCCTGGGCTAGGTAGCATTGTATTGTGGTGTAAGCTACATTTATCCCCTGGAACTATTACTCCATGTCTGAAGCGCATAGGCCTTTAAGGAAAATCAAGAGATTCCCTGACTGGTTTAAGCCATTGAAGGGGCGTAGACATGAAGCAGAATTGACCACGTTGCCTTCTAGCACAGCAAGTGACTGACTGGCACCACCTCCCTTGTCATTTGTTTACCTTTCAGGAATTCTTCTGTTTCTTATAATTCAGTCAGTATTTTGTCCTCTCCACCCCACCACTTCCTCATAGAAAAACAAAAAACCCACATTAAAATGGCAGATAGTAGTAGCTGCAACTTTTATTTTTCAGTTCTTTTGTCAGCATTGGAAATTACCCATATTAATGGAAACTATCATCTGTATTAACACCTTTCATCCATAATAGAGTTTAACATGGCATAAGGAAGGGGTGAGGTGAAATTGAATGGCTACCCCTCCCTCCACATCTACCTTTTATGTAAGATCGAACCTAAACGCAAGTTATTTTTTGTGGTCATTAACTGCCACCCCAGGCCAAAGACAATAGCTATGTGAGAAAACATCCACCACATGTGGCCAGCAGCTGGATCTGTTTAAAATCTGACATTGGAGAGAAAGTGGTGTAATCACAACATGGCTTCCTGTTAAGGCTTGTATGCTGAGGTGGTCTGTTGAGTCCCCTTCTTGATGTCCAAAGAATGGGTGGGTCCACCCAGTAGCCAGCATTCAGTCTGAACAGAATACTGTAGTTCAAAAATGTCAAGGGTCTCCTTAATAGGATTCCACATAGGAAGAAATAACCAGAAAGGGTAAAAATCTTCCAGTCCTAGGTTGCTTGTGTTCCGGTTCCAGAAGGGTGACATGGTGGGTAAAAAATGATGGGTTAGGATGCAGCCCTGAGCTTTTGCCAGCGACTGAGATGAATTCACGCATCCCATCCAACACCTTCTGGTATTTTCATTTGACACCATAAGTGTGATGAGTATGCCCAGACGCGTGCGGTCCCGGGATCACTGTGCCACTGGAACCAAGCTATATCTGGCTGAGGAGCCCTAACTAGGGTCAAACTGATCCCAGATTGCTTGTGTCTGGTTCAGGAAGTACCTGGCCTGGCAGTTTGGGCTGGACTGTTCCGATAAAGTGCAGTGTTGAGACTAATTTGCATATGGCTGGGTCCAAACATAGTTGGCATGGTAGGCAAAAAATGGTGGATTAGGATTTAGCCCTGAGCTATTGCCAGTGACTGAGATTAGTTCAGGCATTCCGTTCATCCCTTTGTTTTTGTATTAACAATCTTCCATGGCAGTGTTGTAACTCTTCCTTGACGATGCAGATCAACACTGCAGTGTTTAGCAGGGAACAAAACCACCTCTCGCAACAGGGAGGCAAAAACGAGACAAGCATTTCAATGCAGAAGTCGAATTCAGTAGATGCTCTACTTGCTAGAAGCAAAAATTAGGAACAAAAATAGAAGCACTGGGAAGATGGTTACACAAAATAGGGGAAAAAATGCATTGCAATGCATTCTTCATTTGAAAATGTCTCCTCATATATGTTAAAGCAGGAAGTAACATCACAGGAAAAGACTCTACTTCATCTTGGAATAGTGACCTTGGATAGCAACCTTTGTATTGTCGACCATCTAGGAAAGTGTAGGCTTTTTCACGCTCAAGCTTGACATCTTTTTCCCAGTGCTGTATTCCGCAGTCTGATGCTCCAGGTAGCTTGCAGAATACCCCTTTGGATGACCACAAATGCAGAGATTTTGGGTTTCTAGGGGGCTGGGACACTCAGCCACGTACTAAACGCGGCGTTCAGGAACAGTCTGCCTGGCAGTACAAGGAGATCTCTTTCTTTTCCCAAATATGTGTAGGCTCTGGTAAGCTCTTGACACAGATTTAACACTACAATACCCTGAACATTGATTCTAGCCATCCTGAATGGGTAAGCTTGTTGAATCTGTCAGCAGATGTGATCTCTAGGCATGTTGAGTTTTTTCAAAGAAGTAGAGATGCAATCTTTTACAGTGGTAGCTGCTGCAAACTCAAGGGGAGGGGCGGGCACGGGGAGGGACGTGGACGGGGGAAACAAAAAATAATAATTTAAAAAATGTACTTCTTCCAGTCGCCGCCACCTGCTGGCTCAATCCTGTTCTGGTGTCCCAGCATTCACTGGGACACGAGCACAGGCTCCACAGCAGTCCTGGCATTGCTTTCATCCAAAACCTAGCATGAAAGCAGTCTCAGGATTGGTCTGATTGGCTTGGACTGCCGCTCAGACACAACCCTAGTGTCTGCACAGTTTTTGCAGTCCGTCTGTTCATACAGCCCTGCAGTCCAACACAGCCGGGCTGGAGAAACCTAAGTGCACATGTGTGTTTGGCCGGCCTGAGACGGCCAGCTAAACACACATGCACACTTCGGTGCACTCTCTCCCCCTCGCACCTCCTGTGGGATAATAGAAAGAAACACAGCCATTCCTAGTGCTCAATCCCTACACGTTCACACCCATCTAAATATCCAGGCCAAGAAGAAATGCTGACTGGCACACGTCTTTAATTTTCCTGTAGCAGGCCCCACCATGCAGGAATTCATACTAGTGGTATGAATTTACAGGTACATGTTATTTTGTCCAATGAGGTAAAAGGTGCAAGTTGCAGTTGCCGATCAATGTTGTAGGGCATAATAATATAGTAAATCATGGACATCAATATTTGAAGCTAAAACGGGGGGATAATCGACCCCTCCAATGAGTCTTGCATCTGATGATTTCCATACTTGCACAGATGTGATCTCTAGGCATGTTCAATCAATCAATCAATCAAAGAAATTTGTAGAGGCACTCACCCGTGAGGGTCTCAAGGCGCTGGGGGGGGGCGCGGGCCAGGGAAGGTCACTGGTCAAACAGCCAAGTCTTGAGGTTCTTTCTGAAGACTAGTAGGTCTTTGGTTTTGCGAAGGTCGTGGGAAGGGAGTTCCAGGTTTTGGGGGTGAGGTAGGAGAAAGACCTGCCTCCTGTGGTGGTGTGCAGGATGAGGGGGACTGTGGCTAGGGCGAGGTCAGCTGATCGGAAGTTGCGTGTGGGAGTGTGGAAGTTTACTCTTTCACTGAGGTAGGTTGGGCCGGTGTTGTGGAGGGATTTGTGTGCGTGGATGAGGAGTTTTTTCAAACAAGTATAGATGCAATCCCAATCCTTTACAGAGGTGGACGCCACTAATCTCAAGGTGAGGGGCATGCAGGGGGAGGGATGTGGACAGGGGGGGAATAAAAAATAATAATTTTAAAAAATGTACTTCTTTCAGTCGCCGCCACCTGCTGCCTCAATCCTGTTCTAGTGTCCTAGCATTCACTGGGACACGAGCACAGGCTCCCGAGCAGTCCTGGCATTGCTTTTATGCTTAACCTAGCATGAAAGCAGCATCAGGATTGGTCTGTGCGGCTTGGACTGCCACTCAGACACAACCCTGGGGTCTGTGCAGTTTCTGCAGCCCGTGTTGAACAGCCGGGCTGGAGAAACTTAAGTGCACATGTGTGTTTGGCTGGCCTGGGATGGCCGGCTAAACACACATGCACACTATAGGTGCACTCTCTCCTCCTCCCACCTCCTGTGGCCCATCCCCAGCCCTCCCTTCACATGCTGCTGGCTGTGAAAGATAAAATGATAAAGAAATATTGTTTTATCTTTCAGCTCCTGGTTTAGCCATTGGGCCGACGCTCCGCCATTGCAAAGGAGCCGCCACTGATCCTATAGTTTTTTTAACTATTAAAGGTAGGTAGGGAGGAAGATACATTAGGTCTACCCATGTCCCATGGCCATGTCTTCTCTAAAATGTACAGAATGAATCTCCGATTTCTCTGCCCACCCATATCTAGCTGGGCTCTATATTGCCAACCAATGGCAAGAGCATTGCATGCTTTTCCCTGTAGATAAGTTCTTACACAGAACAATAAATCGTTATTCAAGGCAACACCTTTTTCTTCTGTAAGGTGACTTCCTGGCTTTGATATAATGCAGTCTATCCTTGGTTCGAAGTCTGATTTTTTTCTGTTGTCATTCGTGCACTACCTGTGATTTCAGGTGCGAGGGATGCTGAATTCTTCGTGTTTATAAAAAGTTTCTCGATGATATCACCGCGGGATGTTTTTTTTTTGTTCCTAGGAAACGGTGTAGGCAGTGAGTGATCCTCGTTGGGTGGGTCCGTCTGCTCGAGTTCCTGGCGCACTCCTTTATCACGATTACACTCACCCTGACTGTCACAGGTGGGGCTTGGCTTAAAAAGCGAAGCCCGGAGGAGCTCGCAGACAGACTTCAGGTGGGCTGGGAAGAGACCGAGGCCGTGGAAGCAGGGCTTCAGAAACAGGTACGTACAGGAGACCCTGAAAGTGCGTGCATCTGCCATGCTGAGCTGCCCTGGCAGGCAGCGTGTGGGAGGAAACACAGTGGCTCCATTGTGTGCAGCCTTAGTGCAGGCAGACACGCCTGCGATAGCATGTATGTTTCATGGCGCGTCAACGCACTGGCGCCAAAGAGCTATTGAGGACGGTGTGTGGCTAAATATGCATACTAATAATAATCAATTAACAACATTAATTTGGAAGGTCCAGTGATAAGCATCTCGGTTTGTGAGCCTTTCTTAAGAATTAAGTTAGTGTTCTGTCCACGAAAATAATTGTTTTGTCCTGCGGCAGTGTGTTTGGCAATCTGTTTGATGGGAGTTTCTCGATCTGTGGAGAAGGGTGGGTCACCTTATCGGGCAGTGTAGAGGAACTGACAGGACGTCACCTAGGAAAGGCTACGCTTACAGCAAATGGGTCTTTACCAATGTCACTTCTAGTTTTTGAAATCAAGTATGTTTTAGTTTCCTGTTCACCACTCTTGTGCAGCCACTAGGTTAGTGACGTGCTGCAAACTCGAGTTTTTAAGAAGTCTTGTATAACACAAAATGTGCAGCGGAGGGCCCATCTTCAAGGTCAAAGGTTTGGGACGTCACTCCCTTGTATCGTGCTGCGAGATTATTCCTGCTGAAAAGACTTGCAACATCGCTCGTATTACTCCTTTAATTTTAATCTAATGACCCCAGTGAGGAAGTCGCACGGATTTAGATCATTTCACCACTGAAGTTTGAATGTTCAGAAGTGTAAGAAAGTAACCTTTCACACAGCATGTCAAGTCATTTTTTAAGTAGTCATAATATTTTGCTGAGTCCTAGTGTTGGACTCGGCCCATTAATCATCCTATACAAGATAACATGCAATGCTAATTCATGCTTTGTGTAGGTATGTTTATTCAAAGTAATCATTAAAATGTTCAGTCAGTTATTTTATTAGGTTATTGCTTTATGGTGCCAATAGGAAGTGAGGCTGGTGCTGCTGCTATTTGCTGAGAGCACCATATAATATGACCGGGCAGGGCTTGAACAAGTAAAGGTTTACTTATTATGGACTGGTTTACTCTTTAGTAATGCTGCCAGTAAGTTGTGCAGAGTGTGTGGTCAGCAGAATAGTCGCTCCTATTATCTCAAACTATAGTAGGAGGTGAGGACGTTTTGTAGAACAATCGGAATTCCAGTTGCTCTTATATTTTCTTTACTCCTGTCGGTTGTGCTGCTTTTGCTCTCCTCTGGAGGAAGGAAGAAGAATGATTGGACAGCACTCATCGAGCGTATTTGTTGTGGTCTCTCTTTCTCAACTAACTTAGTCAAAATTGTATATTGTAGCTTCAAAACACCCAATGCACTCATAAGCAGTGCAGTTCATTTTATTTTTTCTATTTGTATGAGCAGTATCATAAAACTATTGCCCTAAAATCACGTAAACGCATCCCAGTAACTGGTGGGAAATCCTGGAGAATTACAAATATTCCGGTTTTCCAGGTGGAAAGTTTTACACATGCAAACTGTTGGATTTGTGCGTTAGCTTCGTTAACCTTTTTTGTTTCTTCATGGGGAAAATATCCCCCCTTCTCCTGAACAGCCAATAATTTTATGGGATATTCCCTTTCCTTTCCCACGCTGCTACTGACAGAAGTAAATTCATCGGTTTACTCTGAGACGGAAACAAAGCCACACTGTTAGTCACAACTGACAACCCTCTGCGTTTGGTGGTATTCACCTACCTAAAAATCGGGAACGGCTAGATCCAGATTAAAAAGCAGGCCAAAAGTAACCAACCGTTTTCTGGACAATCAATGTATTGACATATTTGCATAATGCAGATAGAACGATAAAAGTGCTTTACATAGTGCATATTGTTACACTTTTACAGTGGTGTGTTTACGGAAATATAAATTGCGAAGAAGCATTTGTCAAGGTTACCAAGATTGAAAGCAAACATATACAATTACAGTGCCAGAAAATACACACATGTAAACACAATGCATAAGTAACATCATAGGGTAGGCATTCCCTAATCAGCTAACAGAGTAGATGAGGAGCCCAGTTGACCAAATCTGGGAATTATTAAATTAGATCAAGAGGTCTTCATTTTTTAATGGTCCGTATAAAGGGTCTATATCTAGCCTAGGCTTCAAGATTTTCGCATCACGGCTGTGAGAGATTTGAAAGGTTCTATGAATAGTTTCATTTATGGTAAGCATTTTTTTCGCAGGCCAACGAAAACTCGCTTGTCAGTGGCAGGAAGTTGAAAGATGTGGACCTGGATAATGCTTTTAGGTAAGTGACATCATTTGTGATGAAAGTGTTAAACAGGCATCTAAGGGAGTGTTTCAGAATTCAAACTTCTACGTTACATTCCATCTTGGTTCGTTATTCCTAGTTTAGTGTCTCACTATTATTAGATAGCATCACTTGCGAATAGCCCAGCTAAGAGTTGTTACTTATTTCTAAAGGCTGAGTTATTTAATTTCACCCATCTACCGTGGTCTACTAAACTTTGAGATTGTGTGAGGGTCAACCCACATTTTTCGTGAGTTTCTGCCAATAACTCTGTGTGCAGGATATCTATACATTATGTTGAAAAATAATATGATGGTTGCTGAACAAGATCATTTCGTAAATAAAATAAATTATGGCCAAACCTAGCTATGTGAGGAGCACATTGGTGTGGGATTTTTACTTTAAATTTAAGTTCCAAGGCATCTTCATGGATAGTGAGTGCTATATAAACACAACTTACAACTTCGCAGTGCTTCACATAATTATATGACATATAAAGGACAGGAGGATATTACATTTGGGGCAACCCCTTATTTTAAGGGAAGCAATCAGATGTGTAGGTCCAAGGGCAATTGGCAGACTGTCAGCCCCATGTCCTGACACAAAGAACTGTAGTCTCTCCTGGATTTTTTATTTTATTTCAGAACACTAAAGTTTCCATTGTGACCTTTCAGGGGGCAGACTGGGATGTGATGTGCTAGAGTGGTATCACGCTACTTCTTAAAGGTGGCACTTGTGGCCCACGTAGACTTTTTAAATGTAATGTGTGAGTGGTATGTCATTCAGTCCCATAATCTTTTCAACTCTGTTAACCACTCTGTGCATGTGTGTGGAATTGATGCTGTATTAAGATGTGTGGATGATGGACATTTATTATTTAGACCATCCATTTTGACAAGAGGGAGGCTTTTCTTTAAAGAAAGGTGTTCCCGTAGACCTTAAATATGCCCAGCCAGGATGCAGGGTACAAAGGAACCAATTTGTGTATATTTTTTCAGTAAGTTTCTTTTCTGGTTACTATCCACCTTGTTAGACACACTGTGATTATCCAGAAGAAGAGTACAGCTCGATTTTCTTTGATTTGAACAGGAGTGAAGCAGTGTAACAGCTCATGCACTAATTCCCCTATGATAGAGGAAATATCTGATGTTCAGGAGGGCCTCAGAGCCGTTTGATCTTCACAAAGCAACAAAAGTTCACCTGGTGCACACCCAGTCATCGCATGAATACTAGTTTCAACCAATGCTGAGAGTCAGTCCTCTTTGATCAGAGAAGGGTTAACTCTCCAGAAACCCACAGCATGGTTTCTACACAAACCAATTATCGCAAGTCCACCATCCCATGCAATGAATGCATAGTCATTAGTAGTAGGTGATCACAGCAGTGCAATCACCTGGAGGCAAGCAACGCATATTTAGCATACCTTACCAAGCATAGCATCGTTACCACTTCTAGCCAAGCATAGGAAAGTTACCTCTCCTAACCAAGTACAGCATGTTAACCAGACATAGCATTTTTACCACTCCTACCTAGAGCAGCATGAGTAGTACTCATAACCAACCATAAAATAGTTACTACTCCTAACTAAGCATAGCATGACTACCACTCCGAACCAAGTACAGCATGGTTACCATTCCTAATTAATCATAACATGGCTCTATCTGATAACTAAGAAGAAAATTCTTAACGCTCCCTGTGAACCATAGCTTGCTTATCACAGGCAACCAAAGAAGAAAAACATGGTTACCTCTCCTAACTAAGCCTATTAAGGTTAACACTCATAAGCAAGCCTACCTTGGCTACCACTTCTAACAAAGCGCACAAAGTTTAGCACTTCCTACAAAGCATAATGCCATTACCTTTCGAATCCAATCTCTTTATGGCTACACCCAGATTGGGACGTGACCCTTACATTGGGACATAGCTATTACTAGTGCAACAGGTGCACAAAGGCCCAGGGAGGGCCACTGCACCCCAAACATGTCTTTTACTACCAAACCGAGGATAAGAGGGGCATTTCCCTTGTTTGTATTAGTACTTGTGGGACCATGCACTTGGTGAGGGTCAGCTATGGCAGCACTGCATCAGCTCTGCAGGTGTTTAGGAGAAACATCTTTCCTATCCCTTCAGCACTATTAATTAACTAATTATTCTGATGGGGGTTGGAAAATTGAGTTATTGACCCCATCGAGAATACAGGTTGTGATGTTTCACATTGAAATTTCAGCTGCTGAAAGCAACTGAAATCTGCATGTGATACACCGGGGAAAAACATGCTAGATTCAGTGCAGAAACACTGGTTATCCCATGTTATTCAGGCACGGCTCCTCCACTACGGCGGAAGAGCGTCGCCCCGCCACCACCACCAGCAGCAGCTGCCAACCTTTTACTATAAAAAGATAATAAACTATGTTTATTATCGTTTTATAGTAAAGGGGGTGGGGCCACGAGTTTTGATGGAGAGGGAGTGCACAGCACCCCCCCTCAATGCACATGTACGTTTGGCCGGCTGGCTCGGCCCGTCCAAACACATATGTGCACTGGGCTCTCTCCAACCTAGCACTGTGTTGCCGGATTGGAGAGAGCAGGCAGCGACTTTCACTCTGCCTGAAAACACCCTGGCTGGTCACTTCAACCAATCCGAACGCTGCTGTAATGCCAACAGCATGACAGCAGCGTTCGGATTGATCGCAGCGCAGGCTGGTAGCCTGCAACTGCAGCTTAGGAATGGCGCGGTGGTGGTGGCGAGAAAGGAAAGTGTTTTTTTGTTTTTTTGTTTTTTTTTTATTAATCCCCCCTGCACGCACCAGCCCACCCCTTTAAAGTGCTGCTCCTGATGTTATTTCCCCCAAATTTTAAACCTGTTATTTCATCAACCCTGGAATTAATTTCTAAAACGCCCGTTAGTGATTATTCCTGAGAACGGTGTAGTAAGGTGGATTATTTTGGGCAACCCAATTGAGGCCTATTGATAATAATTGGGAACAATGTAGATTTGGCCCTAAATAACTGTTATTCATTTATAGCCCATCATAAAACTAGGGGGAAGGGCATGTTTCTGGGTGGGTTTGCAATGTGTCATGCCTTCTATAAATGATAAGTGGAAAGTATTGGCTGATTAGCCAGTGTTGAAATGCCTAGGCCCATTATATGTCTTTTTTGTGCTACCATATTCAGCGCAGTTCTAAATGAAAATACTGCCTCACCGTTGTTTCCATGCTGACTGGTGCCTTATCAAGTTACAAAGTATACGACTTCACTGTAACTAAGGAGAGGGTCCTAGGTTTACATAAATGGAAAAATGCTCAATTTCTAGTGACCTTTCCAACAAAGTTTGCACCTTAGTCTCTAATCAGCCACTGTGGTTCCAATACGAGGCAATGACTGCCCAGTTCCCTGGACAGGAGGTTAGAGAATGTACTGTCTAGCCACAACTTACCGATCATGACCTCTCCGTTTTTCATCCTTCCACCATGGTCAGCAACTTTAAAGGTGAATCTGATAACTGGTATTATATTCTCACTGGTGAGAAAGACAAGAATCTTTAAGCCTGATGTAGTATTTGAATGAGTGGTAGTGCACAACTATTATTTTGTGTCTGCGACCAGGCAAAGCCATTCCACTGCTATAGATGTACTGTTATGTTTTGTGTACTTGAATAATGCACAACTCACCGGAATCCTGGCACTAAAGCAGAAGCTATATTGGCCTAGCCATGGCTGAGGCTAGGTAAAGAGCCAGGTCTTCAGTTTCTTGTGGAATTCAAGAACTGGGAGGGGTGCTCAGATGCACAAGGGCAGGTCATTCCAGGCTTTAGAAGTGAGGTAGGATAATACACAACCACTGAATCTGGTTCTGCATATGCGGGGTGTGTGAGTAGGTATCCAGCTGAGTGGTTGGTTTGTAGAAATTTAGGTTGTTGTTGAAATACATAAGGCCAATGTTGTGTAAGGCTTTGTGTGTGTGCGTGAGGATTTTGAAGAGTGCTTGTTTGTAGACTTTGAGCCAGAGCAGCTCTTGGAGGTGTGGGTTGGGAGGTTGAAGCTGAGCCTATCTATTGAGTTTTGTTTGGTCTAGAATCTTCTGATCAGCTGAACATTGATTCCTGCATAGAATGTGGTGCCATAGTCCAACTTGTTGATGATGAGAAGGACTAGGGTGATGGTTCTACATGTGTTGTTGGGGAGCCATTTAAAGATTGTCTTGAGCATCTTGAGTGTGTGGAAACAGGAGACAGAGTCTGTATTCGCTTGGCCGGTCATAGTGAGTTGGTTGTCAATTACTATTCTGAGGTTCTTTGTGTGGGTTACCAGGATGGGTGTGGATCAAAGTTTAGCAGACTACTAGCTGAAGTCAAAGAGTGAGGTGGATTTGCCAAAGATGACTACTTTCATCTTATCTGTGTTAAGCTTGAGACAGTTGGCTTTCATCCATCTCTCAACTTCAGTAATGCACGTGGAGAAATTGGTTTGTGTGTTTGCCATCTTGTCAGAGAGTGAGTGTATGAACTGGGTGTCATCAGCATAGGATACAATGGTCATTCTGTGGGTGTGGATGACACTGACGAGGGCGGTTTTGTAATGATTAAATATTTATTTTCCCATCCAATCACTTCATGGTTACAACTCATATGGAGGCATGTCATTTACGTCGGGGTGTAACTATCAGTAGTGCAGCAGGTGCACCAAGCCCAGGGACTTGAGAAGGCCATTGCACCCCCAAAATGTCTTTTACTATCCAAGCATTTGTATTAAAAAAAGCCTTGCACAGCATACAGTGATTTTTTGCAAGACGTCACAGAATTCCCACCTCTTTAACATACATGAAGTGGTATACAAACTTCAGATTCTCCTGAAAAGCTACAAATTCTAGGACAGAAGCCTGCAAATAAGAGCAGATCTTCAATCCACATACAAAAACTGGCAAAGCTAATATGTCAGGTGTTGGCTACCAGCCTTTTGACTTTGTCAATGCTTGTTTTGCTTTGTCATAGTTTTTGGAAAACGTTATTGTTGAAGTAGCTCCCAGACCTTCATCACTTCAAAGAAAATGGCTAAAAGCTAAAATATTTTTTTGGTCTCAAAAATGACATATTGCCATAGTAGCCCTGACACAGAAGGGAACTACTTTTTGTGTGGCTGTGTTCCCTGTAAAAAGGAAGAATGCCGTGGCTCACAGGGAAGTTAGCCAATGGCTGAAGTGGGCTGTCCCACTACCCCATGAGGTATTTTGTAGTTGGAAGAAGAAAAATGTGACTGACACAATAACAGACCAATGGATAAGGAAGGTTGGCTGAAAGTCTATTTAAGTAAGTGTATTATCCATAGAACTTTAGTAAAATCCAAGGGTCTCGGCAAACACACTACCTAAAAATGGTGTATCCTGGATGTAATATTGAATAGTCATGCATATACCAACATCTGCTTCTCATATGTCAGTTGATGTCAGTGGAAGCTATTCTTGTGAAAGGTCAAAGATTGCTGTTGGCTGCTGGTAATCACACATTACTACTGGACTGCAAGAGTAGAGACAAAATAGTCACAAGGTCATAAAGAATATCAGTGTCACTTTACATGCCTCTTTGCATTGCAAGTCATGAAGATGAAGACTTGCAAATTAGAAATAGCAATTTGCTAATCCATTAGAGATATTCGGATTGCGGAGTCTGCCAAATTGTGCAGTGCATACTTTGAAAATGAATAAACGCTTAGAACATGAGTACTTGAACATATTTTCCCAGGAGCCACACATTTTTTCTGTTATGTGACAGAGGGCTGCATTGATGCCAGCAAGATGGTGGTTGAGGTTGGAGGGGATTGGTGGTAAGGTATGTGTAGGGGAAGCGAAGAAGATACATAAAATGTGTCAAATGTGAAACCTAAACTTTGGGATTAATCCCAGCTTCTCCACTCAACCAAATTGTGTGATCCTAGGCAATTATTTTATTCCACTTTTTCTCCATTATCACACATGTGAATCTTGAAATACATGACTTCAGGATGCGTGTTATACAAAACCTTCTCCTGTGTTTAATTTAATTAACTGTAATGTTATTCATATATAATAGGAACCCAGGCTACCCAATGAGTGCACATGACAACTGACCTGCCTCTTAGTTTACTATTGGCGTTGTTGTCAGGGTTGGGGGGTGAACATTTCTTTAAAGCTGACACTTTAAAAACGACTACTCAAATGCACTGATGTAATCTCATGTGCTACGGTGAAATAGTTCTGCATGGTAATGTAATACGCTCTTTGAATTTTGAATAGACCTTTTCATACATTTACACTTGTGCTGCAAGATGTCTTCAAAAATTAAGATGTTTCTAAATTTAAGTGGTGCAGGACACCCTAGTTACTTCCTTTCCTTAACTTAAGTTAACATTTAAATACACGCTTACCTGTTTATTTTTCCTATTTTTAATGTTATGAGTCGAGTAAACAGCAGCCCAATGATGCTGTTTACCACTTTGAGCATCCCTGGCTTGGTACATGTGGTACTTCATTGCTTCTAAACCAATGACCTGTAATATCGCTTATGCTTCCCTATAATTTCGATAGTAGTTTTAGGACTCCATCGAGCAATTGTTACTAGCACTTTGGCAACATTGGCTGACAGGCATATTGTCAGTGTGAGTGCTGCGCATTATCTTTGTAGGAACCTTGAGCTACGTAAAGAACCATAGCTCAAATACAACACTGTGTTTTTTCTGTATGTTTGCTTGTGAGCTATGTAGTGCTTCAAATAATCTGGAAACGTACTTCACTCCACTCAGCATTCCTAATGCACTTTTATGTATTTTGTTTTTAGCTTTGCCATGCCTACTCCATGCTCAAAGAGACTGTTTGCAGGCTGCCTGCTACCCACCGGTCGGAGACATTCTGATTGGAAGAGCCAGTGACCTTTGGGCCTCCTCAACCTGTGGAATGGACAAGGTTGAGACGTTTTGCACCCCTTATGCTGAGGTATGAGCAAAATACTCTCACAAGGAACACACACTTTCTGCTCAGAAAAGTCTGTTTAGTTGTCAGTTCTCCTTCACATACTATAGTCTTATCTGGATTCCCAGTACTCTAGCTTATGAAGAAGAAGGAGAAAGAGGTGAAGAAAGTTTTGGACCCTTGGCCTATGTTATAACATTTCTGTGATAGAGGAGATTATCCCAGTTGTAAAATGAAGAAGATAAGTGGGCTGGCTGCAGGAAGGCAGATAGACAAGTCGGTGAATATTTATTTGTCTGGTATAACAATGCATTCCTAGATAGGTGAGACTATTCTAAGATAGAGGTATAAAATAGAAACTCACTCACTTATTCAAGTAGATCCGCTTCTACCTTAGCAAGGGAATATTCCGCTTCTCAGATTCTGAGAGGTGTTCTCCCTGCCTAATACTTAACTATTAAGTTCTAATTAACCCTTTATTTGTTAGGCTTTTGTGTCTACAAAGTACCTTTTCTCACAGTATTCGGCACTATTTCATAAAACGTCGTGCTTAACCTTAGCGACAAAGGCACACCATAGAATGTCAGTAAACCACACATATCTCACACAATGTTTACTGTGTAGTTGTCATTCTACACCTAAACCTCTGTCTCAACCTTGCACTCCGAAAAGGTGCCAGGGAGGGTCCTGATGCAAAACAGAGCGCTTCACGATGCTGTAAGGGGTATGAAACACAATAGAAATAATATAATACGGTGCAATACAATACAATGCAGTATATAAACTTGCCACGTCAAACCTCTCTGACAGCTAATCACGTAAAACTCTTGAAGTGTACCCCTTACGTGCTGCCTGTTGTACATAGTTCCCCTGCCATGTACAGTTCTGAACTGCCTTTTGAAGCGAAAATCTCATTGTTTAAAGAAAACCAATAAATAACTTAACTCAAATTGTTCCGGGTTGCTTAACCCTAAAACAGCAGAAATTGTTTATTTTTCTTTTCTGAGGCAGATATTTTCAAGGGTGATGGCCAGCCAGAGAAGAAGCTCTGCCTTTCTGTTGAGTGCAACTATAGTCAATGTATTGAAATAACGCCTTCGTAATAGGATTCTGGGGGTATTGATTGAAGTACTAGTAAATTACATTAAAAACAGATATCCTTCAGGCACGGACGATAAACCAGAAGGAAAGGCATCCTAGTAGATGATTGATAGTATTCCATTTGGCCAAATGATAAAACCTAGTGGTCTAGCAGGAATATAATGCTGTGTTTGCTAGACATTTTTGCCACTTAAATGAAAAAAACGTCTCCCTCCATAGGTAGCTCGGGGAACCCTAGGGATTGCCACAATCATAATTCTTATTGTCTAATGAATGTGTTCAGCTGTAGGCTGCCACTTAAATTTTGAACTACTCTTGAGGTGATGTACGTAGTATGTAGGTGTTTACCTCAGGCAGGCCAACTTACATTTCATCTCATATTTGATTGGGAGCCAAAATTAGACCTTTCCTGACTTGGTTGGTTGTCCTTAAGACCTACATTTTCCTCTTGCATTATGGCGCATTAGATTGGACCCCGTGCTGTAATGTAGGTGGCAATGAATATGCTTTTTAACATATTGAGTAATGAAAAGACTCGCTGGAGCTAGCATCAACACGTATCATCAAGTACATTCTTGTACTTGAAAGGAAATTTCAAGACCAGAGCTCCCCCCCTCCCCCCCTCCTGGAGAATCCACTGGCGATAACATACAAACAGTAGCTAGTAATCATGAGGACAGTACAGACATGAAGTATGAGCGTGCGAACACACAACCAGCACCAAACCTCAAAGAAGAAGAGCAAGTAATACTCCACTTAATAATTGTAACAAATGCTCACAGGGTCAGAGAGCATAATTCACTTGTGGTGTGAGGAGCCACAGGTTGAGATTAACAGTCTCAATTCCCCTTTAGGACCACCCTCCAATCTGAGTCAGCCCTTGGCTGAAAAATGCCAAATAGCTATATGGGGTGGCTGAGCATCCATATCTAACACTATATTAAACATCATAATATATCATAATACATTGAAATGTAAAGTCACATGGCATGATGTATTCATATAATATTTTGACGACATTTGAATTATATGACATAATTTCACACTTCATTTGAGTTTGCTGCACTGTACTCCTCACAAACACGCCAAAATAGCAATTGCATATTTAAGGAATACGTTTTGTTACAGATTGACCCTCTAACGTGGCCTTTCATCATTTCCGGCCTGTGATGGCACATACGCCCTCTGCACAGACTATGAGGGTTATGGTGACGTGGCCGGCAGACTCATTTTATGAAACGTGTCTGGACCCAGCTGGTCACTCGGGCAAAAGGCGCGTGGGATTAATTTCCTGCATTGCCCCATGGGAATCTTTAATTGAGAGCTGCCATGGTGAGCCAGTAACTGTAAGCACAGTTTGAATTGTCCTTAGTTTTTTGTTCCCGCAAGGGTTCCATGTGTGCTACCAGGGCATTCATTGTACTGGCCAGACGTGCATATTTTGCATTGGAATGTGTTATGTTACAACATTATACCCTACTTTTCTCCATCGCACTATTTTCCTCAGTTAAATATTACTAAATTTACGGTATATTTTTCAGTCAATGGTTACAAAAGTAAACTGGGCTACTATGATAAGTTACTTGCAGTCGCCAAACAGATACATTATTGCTGCTCGTAGCATTTAGAGTAGGTCTGTCCTTGGTAGCGAAGGCGGCTAAGAAGACTTTGAAAAATGTCGGTGGTGGGAGACTGGAGTGAGAAAGATAGTTTACGCTTTTCTCTCTCTCCCATTGGTTTTGTAAATTTTTACAGCTCCATTGCTATCTTCCTATCAAAGCCTCTGTTCGTACTTTATCCAGGACGGGGCCCATAGATTGAGATGTTGCCAGACAGGGTATTCCACTGTAAGCGTGATGGAGTACACTGTTCCTCAAACCCTGTGTCGGCCCGCTTCATTTACACACAGGCGGACCTTGTGTATTCTGTTGATGGAGCCCCTGTTGGCTACGTTGACAGAATACCTCCGCCAACATCTAGAGGAAGGGTATGGCAGCCACATTACAACCGCGGCGGTCGCGCCACTGTCGGACCGCCAGATCACGACATTTTGTTGGTCTGTCGGTACTGGCGGTCCTAATCCACCAGGGCAGCGCAGCAAGCAGTGCTGCCCTGGGGATTACGAGTCCCTTCTCTGCTGGTGATTACATGGCAGTAGCCCTGCCATGTAAAGGCTGGCAGAGACAGTATGCAGGGTGTCCCAGAGGGGGCCCTGCACTGCCCATGCACCCTACGCACTACAGCATTGCCGTCTGCTCTATTATGAGCTGGTGTCAATGTTGTAGGCCGTTTCCCGCTGGGCCAATAGGTGGGAATTCTGTTTCCACCCACTGACCCAACGGGAAACACTTAATGGGGCCCATGGGAAGGGGACTGCACTGGTGGTAACTTGACTGCGGGAGTTTGGTGGACGGCCTTTTCCATCCACCAAACTCATAATGACCCCCAGAACAGTGTCTAGCTTTGGCCAAGAATCTTTATCCATAGCTATTGCTATATGCACCATACTGAATTGAGACGTGACAAGTGCTGGAAGTGTGGATATATTATTTTGATTTCAATCTGGGACATGCAATTGGTTCATTTCTTTATTACAGAGAAGTGTTTATGGTATGAGTATGGTAGAATGAGTTTGCTGATTGTGCTGCCTGCTCCGGTGGTACTTTGAGTGAGTGGAATGCTTTTTGTGACATGCCCGTTTTGGTGCAAGAAAGAGGTGTGAAAAATGTGCGACTCCCCCAAAGTGCTACTGATCAGTTTGTAGCTAACCTTACACAGTTAGAAGTAGCCGAATTTGTATTGACTTTAAACCATATCATCTCAAACTAACCCACTTTCTATAAAGATGCTGGTAACTTTTCATAACCTCTGTTTGCACGCCCTATTCTCCACAAAGGATAATTTTAGATCGCCTCTAACATGTTGCAGTGTGGTTTCACTTTCCTGGCGGTAGACTGTGGTTCAGGCTGTTTTGTAATAGGCGCAGAGGGCATTGCACTCGGGCGGCTTTCCCTCTGCCTTCGCCTCTGTGTACTGTCTGGGTTTAGTGCCAAGCTGTAGTGTAACTGTCGAGCACTGTTTTGCAACTCTCACTTATCTGCCCGTGCGTGAGTTTCAGACAAAAGTTTTCCTTTACACATCAGTAATCGGAGATGAAAGGTCTATATTTTCCATAAACCATAGTCTGGAGTCTGTAACTATGAGAAGACTTTGGGGGGCTGGATTTGGGGTAGGAAGGAGAAGTATGGGGGCCCCAGCTTAAACTGATTATAAAACAACTCAGAATTAGAGGTGGCAAACAAGTTTCACGCTGAGCAAAGTGGGAGAAATACACTAGGGATTCTGTACAACCCTATGGGTTTATATACAGTGGAATCTGCATTTTAAATCTGTATCTCTCTGGTATTTTTCTGCAAATTTGATTGGCCAATTCACCGAAATATTTGTTGGCTTGCATGGCTACTGGGTGCCATTGCGTAGCCAAAATGATGGGGCCTCCCTAGAAAATAATAGAGTGGCTCTGTAACTTCCACCACTCAGTAGGAAATGGCCAAAGTGTATTGATTTCATTTTACTGTATTGTAGCATTGATATAGTGCTTACTACCACTGTGTGGGGCACTGAAGCTCATCCTTACATGGTAAGTAAGGTACGCCGTGTAGGGTGTGTGGTTGGGAGCTCATTGCCTGTTTTTTTTTGCTCCAGTGTGGGAAATGTTTCCATGTGCTGCATGATGACTGACGAGCTGTGGTTATTGTGTTATGGGATGCAGCGCTTAATACATTTTTAGATAAAGAGGTATGAGAGGCAGATACGCAGTTTATGGTTTTCAATAAGCTGGCAGCTTTGAGCAACTCTGCACATAGCTTTATCATATTTCTTATGATCATAGGCTACTCAGCGGGTTACTGCACTGGGATGTCGAACCTGATGTTTTGTTTAAAGTTTTTTGGGTCCTGAGCAGGCGTACTTGGAGAGAAAAATGGTGAAGGAGATCTACTGGGATTGGGTGTGTTGCTGTCATCTCATGCCTCATGTCTGACTGCCATTGTGGGATGTAAAGAAGTGGTCATAGTGTGAGTCAGGTGAGACCCTCAGTTGTGGACCAAATTTAATTCCTCTGATTGCCAGGTGATATGTGGCAAATCTCTTCAGTTATTCCTTGCATGTTCAGTTAGTGATAATCGGTTTGTTGGTTGATACAGTACCGGGTGATAGACAAGACCCTATCAGATTTTCCTATATGAGTGTAAGAGATTTACGTTTTAGTTGACTGCTGGCCGCTCACTGTTATGGTATTACTATTAGGGTGGGCCAGAAGGGTTACATATAAATTCACATTGCTATATAAAGCTCATGCTAACCACAGGGCAGCCCTTCTTAGCTTACCTGGATATAGAAAGTATTGTGCTGTTTGAGTGGTTACGTATCTGTGGGCTATAAACAGAAAATTCTACTTGAAGGTACAATTGTCTTTCTGGGTTCTGTTCCAGGGTTACAGGATGTTATAGGTATGTTGGAAATGGTGATGATTTCAACTGTCTGCTGAAGAGTAAATATCCTCCTGAATACTTCAAATCTTGACTGGTAGGGAGTTCAAGGGCTTGGCAGTTTGTACTGAGAAAGCAGTGCTTCCTATGGATTTCTTATGGTAAGATGTTATAGTGAGCTGTGGTGCAAGCCTGAAGTGCAGAATCCTGTTTTAATTGTTATTTCTTGAAGTTAACTGGAAGGTATTGTGGTAATTTTCCTTGGAAAGCTCTTTTGGTATAGTAGCCAGTGTGTGACTCCAGGGCTTGAATCTTGCATTCTCTTGGGTGAAGGCGGAGAAAAGGTTAAAACATTTTGGACTAGTTGTAATTTGGGAATAATGAGTCAGGGTGCAGTAAGGTACAGGCTGTTGGCATAATCCAGTTTGGAGATTATAGGTGTGAGTATTGCTTGTCTTTTTGGTATCTAAGGTATGGCAGGCCCTCTTTTTGAAGGTCTTGACATGGTATCAAGGACTGATCTGAATTCATGGTTACCCCTAGGTTTCTAACCTCTCTTGAGATTGTAGGAGGGACTTTGAGTTCCTTGGGCCATGAGGAAATATGCTGATATTTTTGTAATTGTCCGTGGGATATGATCTCTGCCTTTTCAGTGTTAAAGTTTAGGTGGTTGCTCAGCATATATGTATTGATGGTGCCAAGGCATTTCCATTTTTGAATGAGTGGTAACAGGTGAGGTTGAATGATTTAATCATGTTTGGTAAGGGGTTTAGATAGATGTTGAACAACATAGGTGATATTATGTACCTTTGTCAAACGCTACAGTGTTGGGCGTGAGGAGCTGATGTGCAAAATAGTAGGGAAACCGTGGCAAACATCCTTCACCCTGCAGTTACACCAATTAACTGTATTTACAATGCAGTCACTACCCCGACTGTGATGTTACCATGTATTACTTTAACCCACCAATCGTTACTAACAACTTACTTTAGTGGGCGCGTTGTTGGACTGGTGCAGGATTTATAAGTCCAACACCTTCTGTACTGTTGCATAGACTGGAGTCAGAATAGTAATTTATACTATTCCAAAGTCCAGCACCACTTCTGGCAAGTCGTTGTAACAACTTTAGTGGTAAAGTAATGTGTAGTAACGTTGCAGTTGGGGTAAGGACTGCGTTGTAAGGCAAGTGGGTTTCATCACACAACCATAAACCGTATTTTCTTTGTCTCTGATGCAAGCAGTAAATGTAAATATGAATCGATTTATGAGGTGCAACTTATACCCAAGGAAATGAGCTTCAAGATGCTAAGGCCTGAATTTAACAGGACAGGTGGAAGTAGCCCATATAAACTAGGGAGTTTTGAAAAGCCATGTTTTAAATTCTTTCAGAAAGTCAGAATTGGACTATACTGTTCTGAGCTCAGGTGGCAGTTGGCCTCAGGGGTTAGTTTTTAAAACTGCAAAGGAACAACCTCCTCTCCGATTCATGTGTTATTTGGGAGGGATAAGAAGAACAGAGAGGGAGGATCTCAAATTTCTCAGAGGTAAGGAGAGAGAGATGAAACCTTGAAGTGGGCAGCTTTAATGATAGGTCTGTGTTTGAGAGATAGAATCCTAAGTTTGATTATCTTTCCTATTGGTTGCCAATAAAGTCCCATACGTTCGGATGAAATGGAGCATCTTGTTGGAAAACTGAATAAAAATCAGGCTGCTGCAAGACACTTAGAAGCATTCTCACACATTCTGACATAATGGAGTTTTTGCAGTAGCACAGAGTGGTTGACAGTGTTAAATGTGCTGGTAAATCCAGAAGCATTAGGGTGGCCATTCTATCCTTGGCAACCCTGAGTTTTAGGTCATCCTAAATGGATATAATGGCTGCCTTTGTGCGTCTTGCTGGTCGAAGTCAGACTGTTTTCTTGGACTTCAAGTAATTTTCTTCTGTAATTTTCTAAAGTTGAGTAAATAAATACTATTCTTTCAAATATTTTTTCAATGAATGGGCCATTCGATATAGGCCTTTAATTTTCTGGGTCGGACAGGTCAAAGGTTTTCTTTTTTACTGGTGCCCTAATGCAGGAGGTTTTTAGCTCAGTTGGGAGCCAACCTAGTTCCAGGTACTTGGTAAGATTTTAGCTGCCTCCCTTGCACAGGTTATGCGAAGGATATCTTCTTGTGGGAGAGTATTAAAAGTAGGTATTGGTATTTGTCTCTTTCTATGGCATTTCGGGAATGTACAGGGGTGGTGGTGTCTGTGTTCTCCTTAAGGTAATTTTCTATCTTTTAAATTTTTTAGATCGATTCCATAGATATTTTGTCACAGAAGTCCTGTGATTGTGGTGTTTCTGGCACTCAGATTTGCGGATTTCTTCTAGAATCTTTTAGAAGAGCAGTCTGTGCAGTTATTCATGTCAAGTAGTTTTATCTTTTTGTGGTTCTCATTGTTCTTCTGTACAGTCTGTTAAAGTGACATAGGGCCAGATGTAGCAAAGGGTTTTTCCCATTCTGTGTCAATGGGAAAATGTGTTCGTACATATGGCCCATAGTGTGGTTTTGTATTTTTCGTTTCTTAATTTTCTCCACCTGCATTGTAGCATGTTGAATTGTGTTCTCATTCTTTTGGTGTTGTCATTAATCCATGTGGTGTTCCTTTTTGTGGTTAACTTTGGATGTGGTCTTTTTCTGCTTGCCCTGAGCAGTGGAGAGCCACTTGTATAAGGTGTGCATGTTTTGAGGTTGCATATTTATTAGGGTTTTTTTAGATAGGAGTTGCGTTTGTGGAGGCTTAGGGGCATATGTACAAGAAAGTGGTGCACCAGCTCTGATGAACCACTTTTCTTGCCTTGCCCTGCGCTCCCCCTAACGTCACCATGGTAGCACTGAATATACTATACAATGCACCATGGTGCACGTTAGCACAATAGCATCATAATCTATGATGCTATTGTGGCACTTTGCTGGATTTGTGCCATAAATTAAGGCACAAGTCCAGCAAATCACGGGGATCGCCATAGCTTATTATGGAAACGTCACTTTAACGCCTGCCCTGATCAGGCATTAAAAATGAAATAAAAAATGTTGCTGTGAAATCTTGTAAATTTCACTGTGCTATTTTATTGGTCCTCCCTGCATGGGAACGCCCCCCCTTGCATACATTGTACCTTGGGCAGCTATGATATGGCAAGGAACAAAGTGGCTAAATGCATTTATTGCACCACTTTGTAAATATTGTGCACTGTGAGGGCCTCCTTTACGCCTCCTTGGCGTAAAAAAAAATGATGTTAGGGTGACGCAAGGAGGCGCAAGGGCTTGTAAATTTGCCTCTTATTTTTTTCTGCTGTCTCAGTGGGTGCCGTTTGTTTTTTTTTTTGTCTTTGTAGTAGTGTTGTCATTGATAGGAGTGTTGATCCTGAGGTGATGATCTTGTCGTTGCTTCAACTTACAGGGGAGTTGCCTGTAACTGTGGTCTGTCCCTGTGGACAATATGACATCCTAGTTGTGTCCAGTGAAGTGTGTTAAGCTGAAAAAAATTGGTTGACAGTTAAAGGCCTCAAGGTTAGTTGTGATAGCTGTGGTTAGATTCTTCTTGTGACTTTATGTTGACGCCTCCTAGAATTTACAGGTTTGGGTTGTTCTGATGCGTGATGGTCACTGTATCTAATAGGACATCTTTAAAGATTGCATTAGGGTGGTCTATATATTAAGAAGAAATAATTAGTGGTATTTGAAGTGGGGCGACATCTTATCATCAAAGATTCACAGCTTTCCATGGTGTGGATTCGATGTATGTTAT
The DNA here is from genome assembly GCF_031143425.1 of Pleurodeles waltl. Lineage (NCBI taxonomy): Eukaryota > Metazoa > Chordata > Amphibia > Caudata > Salamandridae > Pleurodeles > Pleurodeles waltl. Next base: position 487,652,780 of record NC_090445.1, on the reverse strand, counting down.
TTTTATGATTTTTTTTTATGGGTGACAGCAAGGCCTTCTCCAATTTTGCCAATACAATTATTGTTGATGATACCAAATAAAATTCAGCTGGGATGGCTGTGTAGCATGTTGATGCAATGTCTTTGCTGAGACATGTTTCTGTAAGGAATATGAGGTCTGGTGTGGTTTCTGAGAGTAGACAGAAATGGTGAAGCAATTTTTTTTTTCATCGATCTGTCGTTAAAAAGTAAGGGCATCATTAAAAGTTTGGCAGTTAGACTGCTGGACCGCCATGGTGGCAGTTTTTCAAATGGCACCAGGTCGATGGTACCATGACCGCCGGATTATGAATTCCCCTGAGGGCTGCTGTGACTTGCAGGGGTAGGCAGGGGGCAGTATAATGGAGCTACTGCTGGCCATGCATCGCTACCTGTTGGCACGACAGATGGACTGTGCCCATGCACCATGTTGTGCATGGATACAGTGCACCCTTAAACCCCAAACTTTTGGGGGGCCACATGAGCCCCCACCTCACCCTCCATAGGGCCGTACCTCCTGGGGCCTCCCATTTTGGGTTTCTCACCTGCCTGACCACCAAACTTTCCATGGCTGTGGGATCACCATTGAAAGCTTAGCAGTCTTGCAGGTCCTAATAGCAATAGCAGTCCCAATGCCGGAATCTACAACATTGGCCACTGCGGTCAGGACAGCCTTGGTTCCCTCTGCACTGACTATGGCGGTGCGAGATGTTCACTGGCGGTCTTCCAGCAGTCTGACTGCCAAACTCGTAATCCGGCAGTCGGACCGCCAAAGTTGCGGAGGTCTGACTGATGCCATGGCAGTCCACGGACCGTCAAACTCATAAGGAGGCCATTAGTATTTTATTTGTTATGTTTATTTCTTCTTGATGTCATTGTGCTTTTAAGGGGATGTGTGGTCTAGTGTGGAAATAGGAACAGGGACATAGGGGATATTAGTTTGAGTGGCTGGTGGGGCTGGCTGCAGCTTTAGGTGGAGGAACAGTTGTTAGCTTAGAGAATTCTGAGGTTTGAGAGGTGTGTGTGTGTGTTGGGGCTTTTGTGGATGGTAATTTTGCTGTAGCTGCTGTGTTGCCTGGCGGATGGAATGACGTGTGTAATGTTCTGTTGGGAAGGTGCGATCGAGGAATCTAGTGATCATACGTTCATGCTGTGTCTTGATATTTAGTTTCTTTCTGGCAAGTGATATTGTGTTTGTCACTTGTTTGTGGTGCGGTTTTACAGATAGTGTGTTGCTTGTATGTTATTGTAGTTGGTTTTGTTGTTGATGAGATTATATGGATGTTGTGGATGGTCCCATGGAAGTTATGGTCACCCTGTGAATGTATATGAGGGGTGTGTATTTATGTTAGATCGTTTTTAGGGGTCTTACTAGATATAGGGGGTCATTACGACCCTGGCGGACGGCGGAGAAGCAGCGGTAAGACTGCCAACAGGCTGGCGGTCAACATTTTGCAATTATGACCATGGCGGTTACCAGTCATAATACACCGAGTGGAAAACCACCACCACTGGCGGTCTTCAGCACGGCGGTCCCTCGGCGGTCTTGACAAAATGACCCCCATAGATTGTGTGAATAAGACACGGGTTACCTGGTAAAGACATCATAATTTTGGTCTTTCCATAGGGACCAAAATGAGTAGGTTCATATGGTAAATTACATTATTATATTTCAATTGCATTATTTTCACTGATCTGTTATGCTACTAAACTTGCTTGATGAAAAAAAAAGTAAATGGTCACCAGAAATTTTTATTGTGCCAAATCATGTTTGGAATTGCCCTTTAGGGTCTTAACATATATGTATGCATGCTAGTGGAATTTATGTTGCACAAACTTAGCCGGAAAGCAGTGAAGTGGTGTCTTAAAATGGTCAGAATCGTGCTACGGACAGATGAAACAATTCTCAATCTGTATCTCGATTTCCTGATTGCAAGCAAGAGTGATATTTATTAATGCCAAAATCATTCTCTTTTATTTGCTTCGTTTTGTGATGTCATCACTGCTGTAGATGGCAAACATAGCCTCTGTTTAGCTGAGATGGATGATGAGTTTGTGCGGAGATTCATAAAAAAGCTTTGTAGTAATGTTGGTTGATCTAGCCATATACTAATAGAGTTGGTACTATAATTTGTAATCTGGTACTAATACTTATCCTGAACTCTACTAGAAATGGCAAGCTTTTTCCTTCGTTGCCCATCTTCATTACACCCCAGTATCTTTCTCGAGACACTAGCAAATACAATTTCTCCGGAAATGTTAATGCCCTTTTCTTTGCTATTCATTTTTTTAAATAAATGTCCGTAATTGAAACTAAGAATTGTTAAATAACTCATCTACATTTGTGTCGCAAAAAATCTTTACATTGTAGCGTGCATTTTCAGAAATTATTTTGATATATGAGGGACAGTAAGTATTGTAAATCGAAGTAAATACTACCCAGCACTCAGAAATAAACATAAGTGCCGGTCTGCCAAAATTTCTAACATACTGTAATAAAAACAAGGCTTTTTGACAAAACTCTGGATAAAAAGATGCGATACTGTCCTGTTCTGCTTTCTAACCAGTGGTAGTCCTGCTTCGCCATAACCATAAACCCCACTGTAATTTTTAAGTTCAGCAAAAATGTTATATCAGATGTAATACGGCTTGCTTTGCCCTTTCTGGCGTCTCAGAGATAAACTTGGGCTTTTTAGAGAAATTTGAGGGAATTCATATGTCGGGTGGAAGTAGGGGACCCAAAGACAAAAGCAACGTTTTGGCTTGGCGTGACCCGTCACATATTGATAGACCAAGTTATTTTACTGTATCCCTTCTGCCCAGTGTGTTACTTGATGAGTCACCACTTTTACCTCAGTTATTTATTTATTGTGCAAATAAATGTACCACAGTGTACCACAGGGAGGCTTGGCGCGAATCATTAGAAAATATATTTTTTGTAAATGTTCCTGGACGATGGTGGAGTGAGATAAGATTGCCCCAGTACGAGCTGGCGTGGAAAAGATATGAATCATGGGTCATGCACATGGGAAGAGAAAGGAGTGTTTAGCCTTTGACTGAATATGACTAACCAGTGGTACAATGCGGCCTGTCATAAGTATGCACGAAGAACGGAGCTGCAAGAACACACTAGAACAGAACGAGGAGTAAAGCACCAAGAATAGCTTTCCATGGGCGCCCCACTTGTGTGCAACCCATACACAATGTATGACGTCGTTGTCTCGGGTCTTTCCATGAAAACTACATCGATGATTTGAGCAATAAGCTGGGACATAAAGTCACTGGATCTGAGGCCAACCTTTGTTTTCATAGTTTGACACCCCCTTTTTAGCGATGATTAATCCGTGTGCAGCACAATTGTAATTGTAATTTGGCTATCTTAATAGGCTGAACATTGGTACATTAGGTACATTGCAGCACTGGTGTTTTTAATTTTGATATGCAGATTTGGAATCCAGTTTGGTATTTGGAATAGCTGGTGGTGGATTGAATTTTAGAATGTACATGTTATAATGTGAAAGTCGGCTGGCTTTCGTTATAAATGAATACTCATTTGAGTTTATGTTGGTGACTCATAACATCGCTAACAGAATTTCAATTCGTTGTTTGGAAGCATGATATTACTTTTAGCCCGTTTCTTAAAACTTAGGGGGCAATGCTAGAAAATAATTCCCTTAGGGTTACTGCTATATTTATATGTAAAGGTCTGACTTTTTGAAATTCTGAAAGAAATCCTGACCTGGTGAAAAAACGTGAGGGTGATACTCGTACATTTCAAACTTTTTGGGCTTCCAAGAGCTCTACCTGTTATCTGGTGAGTACTCAGATAAGTACATTTTACTCTAATCTTTTTGATAAATCATGGAATTCAGTTTATGGAAGAGCAACTCTATAAAGCTCTTCTGAAGGCTAGGATTTATCCAGCATCCATTAATCTTAAGAGGGGAGGATTCCAGGGCTAGTCAATGCTGGAAATAACAATGAACCACTCATTAGTCTACGTTTTCAGTGATCAAATGAGCACCTGAGCTCATTATAGGATCCCTGCTTATTTAATCATAAGTCTCAAATTGCTCTTGACAGAGAGTGAATGACTTTGATATCAACTTGCTTGTTATCTCATCTAGTCATTTTCCTATATATCGATGCCCCTTAGGCATGCAGTCGAATGCGCACAACTAGTCCCATTGTTGGTGCAGCCTTTTGCCCTGAGATTTGAAAACATTACCAGAGGAATCCTTCACACCTCTTTGCTCATCATTATATTGCTATCGTTCATCAGTGTTAATTGGCAACATTTATTTTCGGAAAAAGTAGATATTTCAGGCAGAGGTGCCCCTGGAACAAAGACGGCTATCACATCCATTCTTGCTTATAATACAAATTCAATTCCCTTTTGATGCTTGAATAATATGCACTATTGATCTGTAGAACAAACATCACTTTGAATTGGAGTCTGGTCATTAGGAGCGATTAGGCATATCTACAAAAGAGGTTTTCTGAAAGTTTATGGATTTAATTAAGTGCGCTGTTGCCTGCCGAAGCCACAGAGGAAAGAGACTTATTCCAGCGAAAGGTTTTGGCGCACTGCTCGATATTTCCCATCATTAACATCCTCTGCACTGCCGTAACAAAGGTCCCCGCAGACTCCCGTGGGTAGGAGTGGGGCTCCAAATTCTTTGCAGGGGGTCCCCCCTCCAGTTTCGTTACGCAATGTATTCCTTTGCCTCAGTAGTACTGTGTCATCACAAGGTAAGACGATTTATTGATGAACTGCAGTTCACCAAATGAGCAGTGTGCGATAATACTGATGTAAGATCAGTGTGCAGTGCTATTAAGATACTTTTGAGTATGGCGTTCTTTCATAGCCTTACGTGTGACGTAGGCAATGATGGATTCATGCTTTTTAGAGGTATTCTACCGTGTTATTCTTGACATATGACCCTTTAATATTCAGGCGGCGGAATGGCCTGGAAAGTAATCCAGGCCGATGCCGCTGAAAGGATGCATGTCAACGCAAGACTCAGACATGTCACAGACTCCGATCTTCCCTCTGCACATTCTATTTTTATAAACCATTTCAGACCTGTGTCCAGAAGCCTTTCATGTCTCCCTAATGTCATAGTTAGCACGTTGGGCTTTTAATTGACTGCGACATGATTTAATTTGCTTGCTTATATATGTATATGAATATATGTTCAAACAACGCATGCTGGAACCACGCATGCCTGAACAACGCGTTGTTACCACTAATGCTTTTATCACGAAATCCTCACCAACGATTTTTTATTCCAAAGGCATTCCTGGTAAAGACATGCTCGGAATGGCATGGATGGTTCCAGCATGCGACCACCCTGACCCCGACCCCTGCCCCTAAAACTACTGAGACCACCCATCCCACCCCTAAAACCTAAACTACCCCAACCCCACCCCTAAAGCTGCAGTGACCTCCCCACCCCACCCCTAAAACCTAATGCTATCCCTACACCCACCCCACCCCTAAAACCTAAACTACCCCAACACCCATCCCTACAACTACCCCTGCCCCCAACCCCCACCCCTACCCAAATCCTAAAACTACCCTCACCCCCCACCCCTGCCCATAAAACTACAGCGACCCCCTACCCTGCCCCAAGAGCTAAAACTACCCGACCCACTACCCCTGCCCCTAAAACCTAAACTACTCCAACCCTCCACCCCGCCCCTAAAGTACTGCAACCCCCACCCTGCCACTAAAACCTAAAGCTACCCCAACCCCGACCCTCAAACCTAAAATTACCTTGACCCTCCCCACCCCGCCCCTAAAACCTAAAATTATCCCACCCCGCCCCCTAAAACTAGCCCAACCCTACTCCAGCCCCACTTACCTGAGCGCGTCCTCTCCGATCCGGAGTCTGTTTTCCTCTGCCTTAACCTTCCATGTTGGTTGTTCCCGACATGCGTGGTTAAGGTAGAGGAAGACAAAGTCATTGTTCATGAAAGCGTTGTTCCGCTTTCGTGGACAACGCACCTCGTTGTTCCCGTGTCGTTGTTGAGGCTGCTTCCCTATTTATATAGATATATATGTACTTATAGGTGGTACTGTAAAATCTTTTGTAGTGGAAAACAATAGATAATCTAAAACATTTGCAATGAAAGTATGTGCTTGTCTTACAGCTTATTGTTAGAGGATCCCAAATAGAAAATGTAGGAATTGATGGGCTTTGTGGCTTACTTTCTGTTTTTTTTAAGCAGGAGATATAGTTCTGGCGACGCCTCACCTCTTGACTAGGTGCTATATTCAAAATATGTATATCACTGTATTTCTTTCATGAAGTATTAACTTATAGCCTGATGACCGCGTTCCGGCACATGAAAACCATTGAGTAAGGGGCAAGCTGCATGAATTTCATGGAGGGCAATGGAGTTACATTAGCTCTTCTGTTGATGGGTTTGTTGCGTCCTTTGATCGTTTGTTAGGGTGGGCAGCAGTAACTCTGCCTGTTCCTTTGCTTTGAAAAGGGTAATGGTAATTTTGTGCTAGCATTTACAATCAGCTCTAAGCGCTATTATTTTAGGCAAAAGTATGAGCGCTAATATTTTTGTGCTACTCAATAGAGAGGTGGCAGTAACTGTCATGCTTTCCACCAGAAGGAAGACTCTATCTGCTGAGAGTATGGGCTTCACACTAAGGTTACCCATCAGCGTTCCAGAGTAAGTACAGCACATTTTGTAGCAAACAATAAAGTAATAAACAAATCTTAAAAAGCCTTACTAAGCACAACGACCCAGTTTGAATTCCATCCATTTGACTATTATCCAATGTGTCCGTTTCTTCACCCTTGAACTATGCCTGATTATGAACGTCCAACATTTTTTAATGTCTCAGCAGACACGAAATAGATATAGTGCAGTGGAGATGAATGTGATTGTGTCTGCAGTTGTGAGGGAGCCAACTCAAATATGCACATTAATTAAAAAAATGTAACAGTTTGACTGTCATTGAACTCTGGGACTCCAAATAAGGGGTAGTAGAAGTTTCTTTAGAGTTCAGTTGGCTATAGGCCAGACCTCTTGAAGCAAAGCTATATTGCATAACAGCTAAGTGGTCAACTGAGACCCTCGACAGTCCTTTGTGGCTTGCCACAAAATGTTAACCCATTGGCTTTTGAATTTGTACTAGGATGGTTGCTGGTGCGGCCCACTGGCACTCTTTTTTGGGGGACCAGCACTTATTTTTTTCATCTGACAATTCCTGAGCACAAGAGAGGGAAAATACCCAAAGGAAAAAAAAGAGAAAGACGGAAAAGGATCACAAAGGGACCTGCAAGAGTGGGGTAAAGGGCCAGAGAGTGTCTGGTAGTTGAATAAAGAGGCATGAGAGAGATTTCAGACTATGCAGCTGTGGCATTCAGCATGCTGGTACCACCTGTGGTCTTCTAAGCAGAGCTTTGGACACAGGCACTTATTCTTTTACAAATTATGCACAGGTTGTAGGTCAGACGATCAGTAGCCAAGGCACTCTTCCTTACAGCCTAACTCTTCTGTAAGAAAATGTTGTCAGGCAGTTACCACTGGCCAGCAGTATAATGTGATATCCCACAGCATCTGCCACTTTATCACACCTCATGCTAGTGCAAATGTACACAGGTTCACATGTTGGGGTGCAAATGTACTAGAAACTTACAGTTAAGCTCACTTCAAGAGAGCAACCAACATGGACAACAGTGTGTGTTATTACACCAAATGTAGTGACCAAGTGAGTGCAATAATGAGCTACTGTCTTTCATGTTATGCTGATGCATTTAGATCTAAATAATGAGGTGAGGTGAAAGACAAAGGCCAACAATTGACAGCACACTCGGATTTTGAGCAGAAGTAGAAGCAAGAGGAGATTGACTTGAAAGTGCTCAGATGAGCACAGAAAATTACAATTCCAAGATATCAGGACTATGAGCAATAAAGGAGAGCCATGTACAAGAGAATGCAAAAGGTAGGAACCTTTCAAAATACAGGACTGTCACAATGTACTTTGAAAGAGTGATGTAAATTCCACTCAGTGTGTACAGGCTTGAGAGTGGGTCAGGTAAAATTATAGAGGGAGTATGCAGCTACATTATTAATCTTTCATCTTTGATGGTTGTCTCTGGATGTGTAAACTCTGTAAAGATCTAGCACCATATGTACGAAACACTGGTCGCAAATATTGGTAAAAAATTGATACTTTTATTTTAGTAACCAGTGTGCGCTTTTGATCTATGTAATAACAGATCAGTTAAAAAATTCCCAATTGTAGTGGGTTGTAATTCAGCTTACTTCATCAGTATTCATGAGGTAGGTCTCAGATTGTGACTGCCTATGATTGGTGACTTATCACGAGGATGGTGGCCTTCTGGGGCAGGACCACCATGTTTGTGATCGCTTTTTAAATATTTTTTCTGAAATGCAGCCGCTTTTCCTTAATGGAGTGGGGCTGCTTTAAAAAAAAAAGTACAATTTGTATCTTCACAAAGGGGAATGGTTCCAAACAGGACCCCTTCTCTTTTACGAAGGGTTACCACCTCCTTTGATGTGTCAAACCCCAAATCAGAGCATTTGCAGCTGTGACAATGCTTAGTACATGTGGCCAGTACTTCTGTTTTTTGGTGTTCCTCATGAATCAGCATCCGTACCCAGAATACGGGAACTGCGTCAGTGCTTAATTTGTACAAAATTAAGTTCTAGGGTTTATAGTATTTCTCAGGGGGCCATTGCAGCTTACACTACTCACTGCTGTTACCAGCACCACAACATGCCATCACACTCTTTCAAATGTGAAATTTTGAACTACACCAAGACACCTAAAGTTGTAAGAATATCCCAGATGCGCTGGCATTGTAATTTTTGTACTGTATATCATTGGTAAGCACTCTGTTGATGCCCTGTGCTAAAAAAAAGACTGAGTCAAACCATGTGGTTGAATGTCGTGAACAAGTATGTTTGGTAAGAATTAAATGCTGGGCCTGAACATGGGCACAATTTAAGCACTGAACTGCATGGAACTCAGGCTGAAATTGACGTGTGTATAGTAAAAAAACAGATGTTGTTTCATTGCTCTTAGCTTTGTGGACTAACTAGTACACTCTGAAATTCACACTTGCATGCACTAGCTGATGACTTGAGACTGTGAGAGGAAGTGAGGCAAAACTTGTACCCATACAAGAAATCAGCATGAGTCTACAGAGTCTCACAAGGGCAATTAGGTGTATGGCTGGAGATATTCACTGCAGTGCATTTCATGTTGTGTCTGGCTGCAAAGAGGGGCACATCCAGTTTGTACATATTCTTGATATCATGCTGGGGGCAGTGAGAGTCACACAATATAATGAGACGTGGACCATTATTTGGGCCATTGAGTTGCAGTTAAATGGAGGAGAGCAGGTGCAGTGGATCAGAAGCTGCAGATGTTCCAGGGTCCTATGATGCCTACTCTGGTATTTATGTTTGTTTAGTCTACATGATCCCCTTTTCTGTTCTTTCTGGAGAGGAGTAGCAGGGAATGGGGGAAGCATCCTTGTATTTCTGCAGAGAACTTTGCAGTGACTGAAAAGTAAGACAGAGGCAATTGAGGATTTCCATGAACAATTCCAAATGATCTTGTATATCAGATACCAGTGGCTGATTGAGTCGTCACAGTGGGTGAGATTTAGTGGTTTTGACTGGTGAGCCCACTGAAATCTGTTCTGATGAAAAACACTTGGGGGCGATGGAGGTTTTTCAGGTGAGTGATCTCAAAGAGGGTTTAAATTATTTGATTGCCCCTGACAGTCTCTAATAGAGAGTGAGTTGAGAGGTACGAATAGAGGTATCATTGGCCTACACCACCTGCCTTTAAAAGTGGTTAGCTTTGGTTTGCACTCCACCAATTCAAGCAAAGTTATGTTGTTTAAAAATGCCTCCCTGCAACATGCACCATTATTATTTTTAAAAAGACACAAATATGCAAATCGCAGAACAGAGTTCACTCTAGGATGGATTAGCATAACATAAAGTAACATTTTTGATCTCCAGCGATTTTTTTAAAAGTTGGAACCAGCGCCAAATGAACTGTGATTCTCCTTGAGGGAATCAGACACTCGTCCAACCAATGGTTCAGAAGCAGTGCCCACCCACCCCCAGGGCAACCCTAGGGCGTGTCACGAGACATAGACAGAAAACATGGTACAGTCAGGACAGTGGCCGGTCTGACATGGCAAGTCAAGGGCATCCTCCTGATGAAATGGAAAAATACTAGGCTATATGCCAGCACATGAATCTGCACTTTGCAGTCAAATAACTCTAAGTTTAGTTATCGACACGGGGTGGGCTGCGGGCTGACTTTCTCAATACCATGGCCATGCCAAAGTTCTTGAATAAAAACATTATTCTGATATTTGTTTATAGGCAAAAGCGGTGTTAGCAGTCGAACCTGGCTTTTTTAAAACAGAATTGCAAGTTAGAGTGAGCTTGCGGGGTGCAGATCATGAGTCAAAGCTGCACCACACTCCTCAGTATGTGGTCATCTTCAGCATCTTTGGGAATGTTGCTGAGTGAGAATGACTGTATAGTCTCACAATAGGATAAGGTTTGTATCAGTTAAACCCATGACACACACAAATCAAACGTGTAGAATTTTAATGCTTTTGATCTTATTTTGCTCTGTGAATTGAAAATAAGTTCTTAGAGGGTGAGTTTACCTAATTAAATTACGAGAAGACAGATATTTTGGCCCTGAGATGTTCCGAATGCCTTTTGGTTTCACATTCACTCTAAATACATCAAGAGTAGGTCAAGCAAAAATTGCAGAAAGTTGCAACAGTTCTGTCATAATGTGGGACATTTACATCCCACTTGCTTTCTCTTTCTGGCACTAAGGCAGCAATGTGCTTTAACGACAACTTGCTACTTTAAAGGGTCCCTACTGTAGCACAAAATGCATCTCATTAAAAAGGAGCTACTGTCCCTTTACTTCTGTAAGATACATAAAGGAGAATCAGTCACCACAAGAATGTCTCAAAATGGCAGCTTATATTTGATGGAACAGTTCAACCCAGACATCCCCGAATCAGTGGCAAGACCGTTAGTGTAACCAAGAGATATGAACACTCTGGGCCTCATACAGAGTGCTCCCGGTACTTCTGATGGGGATGCTAATTATAGAAAATGTCAGCAGGAGCCTACTAGAGGTTCGACCCGGAATCCCTCCCTTTGTGGGCTTCACAATCGATTTTTGCAAAGTACCAAAAACAAGACATTCCCATCTTTGGGGCTGAAACTCAACATTGTGATGCCATAGTTTACAAATCAAAGGGAGAGATCAATGCAGAAATCAGACCTGATTCTGACATCTCTTTGTGGAATGGAGAATATGTCAGCCTTCTAGATCATGATTCCCTTAGAAAGCATTTTAGTCAAAATGATGAAGGTGCCTCCATATTTGTGTTGTTTTAAGGTACACTGATGCATTTATCACTGACTGCTACTCTGACATAGGTCTGCTTTCCTCTTTGAAGGAAATCACCTAAAACTGTCAACATGCATTCGGTCTGAAAGTAAAGAAGGATTCTACGTGCAATCATTTGGCCTCTTTTACTGGATGTGGTTTGTGAGCAATGTTACAGAAGTGGAATACATTTAAATTGTTTTCTATTCATATTTGCTACTTGGAACGTTTCATAACTAATGGCTAAAATACAGACCTTGGGTGATCTACTTCATGTTGTCTGTGAGTCAGCTCTCCCAAGTGGTCCCGAGCCAAACTTGAAAGCCTCAGCTAGAAAATAATTCTGGCTATTGTCTTTTATTTTTATCTGTCTCATCGGGGCACCCCTAAGTGATGCGTCTTTGCTTCCTCTTCCTTCTCCACGATGGCGTGGTCTCTGTGGATCTCTCCACTCCCTCTCACTCTCCCTTACCACACCCTCATTACCTTGCTCCCTCACACTCACCCCTACCACACCTCAACTACCTTACTACAATGTCTACAAAGCGGATAAAAGTTGGAGCCAACTGCTACAATATCATCTACTCATCCAACTTTTCCAAAGCCTCTGTAAAAAGGTTAAAAGACAACACACTCGAGCAATTCCATGACACCCTTTTTGTTGATAAGTACTACAGCAGTCGGGATGGGACGCTCAAAACTGATGTAATTTTCTTTACCCACAAAATCTCATCTTGAAATATCATTTCCCACAACTTACTTAATGTGACATCCTCCTTCAGAATCACACATGTCTACCGGCTTAAAGTCTCCCCTTCGGCCTGCTTCAAAGGATCAATCACCATCTCTATATACGACAACGGTAAGGTCACGTTTCAAGCTAAAGACACCTATCTATCGCTGTTTGACTATATATTTCTATCCCTGCTCCCCTCTCCTGACACTCCGACCCTCATCGCCTCTCCAATGGACTCCACTCCCAATATTACCCCCCCACCCCTCAAATCCACCTGAACACCTTAAGGCCAATGCCCCAGGAAGTACATGATTCCCCTTTGGCCCACCTGCCCCCATCTACCCGCCTAGTCTCCTCTCCTCTCAATCTCCACAGCTGGAGCTTCACCCACAATACTGCAGCCCAACCGTAGACCAGTTCTCACATTTGTCCTCACGCACCATCTAGGGAAATTGAAGAAACAACCACTTCAACCAGGAGAAATCCCGCCTCTAGCAGATCATACCAGCAACAATCAAACTACCTAGCTCACCTATCACCCTCTCCTCCTTTCAATGTTCCTCCTCTTCCACCCAACCTACCTTCCCCTGCTCTCCCCATTTACCCTTAATCTTTCCCATTCCTCATACACTACTCCCACTACCATCTTCAGGCCTGCACAGCCACTTGACCCGATGCTCTCCCATGCCAACCTCAACCTCTCCCCTTTTCCCCAAACAAGAAGAGCTATCCACTCTCCCCATCTATCCTCCTGGACAATTTTTCACATTGTCCACTTATTCGGCCCCATATACTCATGCACCTAAACTCATGTGCCTCCACCCAACTTCCCTCTCTTCACTTCCAAACTCTCACACCTTTTCCCCCCATCTGCTCCAGCTACTCCCTTCCACTACACAAGCCTCTGTCCCTCAACAGCTACCACCCATCCTTGCCCCACACACTACACAATATGTCTGTTTCTCTGAATGAATGTCCTGAGATATTAATTCTCACCACAGTGGCACCCACACTCACCTCAAACCATCATCACTTGACCTTGCACCCTCCACTGTAGAATCCAGCACCACTCTATCACCCTATCTCCCACCCCTCCCCACTCTGCCTTTCAAAAAGAACTACACTCAGAACCAGCCGCCCTTCTGGGCATCATAGCATTCCCTGCAGAGCTCTGCACGCTTGAATACAAACTAGGCCTCCTCGACTCCACAATCTCCCAGCTTGAAGCCACTGTTTCCCACTTAAGTTCTAAAATGTCCATTGTTCTAGATATTGTATTCCCATTAACGGGAACTCAATACCTCAGACACTTAATCCAGATGAGTTCACTTCTCTTATGCCCCAAAAGAGCTTTGCACAATCTCTCCCAAACAGAACTTTCTAATTTACTTGCTCGCTATAATATCCCTATCGCCCCCACTTTCTCCCTTCTTGACAACACAACACAATGTACCATATCCATCAGCTCCCTGGCCCAAACCAATCGCCAACCACCTACAATCCAGGCACCAATCTATAGGAACATCATTCCTCTCTGCACCAAATGCTCTGACATTTCATATACCAAAACAGTCAACTCAGAGCTGCTTTTTATGCTACACAACTGCAGATCTGCAACAAAACACAAGTTGGAAATCTGAGATACCATCACCAACTAGATTCTTGATCTATTAATCCTCACTGAGACCTGGATTAATGACACTTCTCACACCATTCTCAATCTTCTAATCCCCCCAACTATTCCTTTACCAGGACTGACAAACTTGGTAGAGTCGGGGGAGGCGTCCCTGCCATCTTCAGAAACTCCCTTCAATTAGGAGAATTACACAGTAGGTCTTTCCCTATGTTTGAATGCCTTACTCTGGAACTTCATGTGAAGCACAACTGTCCTATCAAGATTAACACCATCTACCACCCACCAGGTGACAACTCTGCTTTTACTGAGGAATTTGTTGATGTTGCAAGTGACCTATCTACACAAAGCAATAAACTGATCTTTTTAGGAGTCTTTAACCTTCACTAGGGCTCCTTGGAAGACTCAGCTACCAACCAGCTTGCCACATTTCTCTCTTGGAATGATCTTTTATAACACAACTCTAAACCAACACACTCCAGGGAATCCACGCTTGACCTTATTATTTCCAAAGATGACCTGCTCACAGTAGATTATCCTATACCAGTAGACTGGTCCAACCACTTCCTCATCCCTTTCCTCGCTTCACCACATGCATATTGAAACGCAGGAAAAACATTGACCTTAATACTCTCAGAAACTTCGGTAAGAAGGTACTATCAGACATCAGCCCCAACTCTAACATCAATGAGCTGACTACTCACTGTTTCACCAGTCTATGTGTCTTGATTGATAATGTAGCTCCACTACAAAGCAAAAAGAAACAGTCCATACCCTCGGCTCCATGGTACAATATGTCTCACTATGATGAAAAAAAGAACAAAGAATCCTGGAGAAGAAATGGAGACAGTCACCCTCTATCAATAATCTTGCTGTCCCCGATATGCAAGATCACTTTATCAATAACATATCATTAAGGCAAAATCAAATCACTTAAGAATCCTCCTTGACTTTGCCAAGAACAGACCAAAACATGTTTTGACCTTATCAAACCACCGGCAACCCCCCACTCATCTACAACCATCAAATTTGATGACCCACCCAAAAAAGCTGAAAAATGTGTACAAAACTTTGATGCAAAAGTTAAATCGTTCCTTGATCACGATTCACATCCAACTCTACATGAGATATGCAAATCCGAATGCCCCTGGCACACCTTTGACGTTACTGAGGATGCCCTTCTCAGGAATATCTTGAAAACCAAACCTTCAAACCACTCTCTTGACCCTATCCCAGACGACATTGCAATAAATCTCTACACTCTCCCCTACTGGACAAAACTAGTTAACCTCTTTCTCAGCCAAGGATCATTTCCTGATGCCCTCAAATCTGGTCAGGTGACCCCACCATTAAGGAAACCCTCTGCTGATGTGAATGACGTAAACAACTTCCGCCCTATCACCAACCACCCTTTCCTCCCCAACATCACTGAAAGGTGTGTAGCGGAGGAACTCACCAAACAGATCAATCGGAACAACCTTCTAGACAAATTTCAATCTAGCTTCTGTCAAGGATGCATCACCAAAATAGCATTGCTGCAGATGGTTGACAATGCCCTTCAAGTCCTAGAATTTGGCAGCTCCTGCTTCCTGATCCTTTTTTACCTCCTGGCAGCCTTTGATACTGTTAACCATCACACACTTCTTAAGACACTAAAACACAGAACGGGAATTGAAAAAGTAGTACTTATATGGTTTGAATCATACCTCAGGGGGACATCTCAGATGATTAAAATAAAAAAACATCTGTCAACTCCAAAGGCGATGGATCAGGGTGTTTCTCAAGGCTCTGGCCTTGCTCCAACCCTATTTAATCTTTACATTGAACTACTAGAAGCCTTTTAAAAGAGGCTGGGAAACTCTATCACCTCTATTCTGATGACCAACTCTTCTTCAAGATATCCTCTGCACACATCTCACTTCTCACCACGACCCTGAACTCTATCCAAGAATGTATGACGCCTCATCACCTCAAACTGAATCCCTCTAAAACCAAATTCCTTTCTATGTCTTCCTCCTGTGCTCCACCTCCTGTTCAATCATTGATGTATAATCTAAACATTATTAACAGTAAACCTATCATCATTGACAGTGCTAAATATGCAAGTGCAATCTTGGACAAAAGACTTATCCTCCAATCACAAATATGCACTATGGCCAAGAATGCATACTTCCAACTGTGCCTTCTCTGGTGGATCCAACGTTACAGTCCTAAAAAAAACATGAAAACTATTGCCCAGTCCTTGGTACTCTCCAGACTGGGCTACTGTAATACTTTCCTTGCCGGCCTACCCAAGACCCACCTATCTCCTTTAAAATCCATCCTCCACTCAGCTGCATGCTTCATCTACAATGGCAGAAGAAACAACCACATCACACTTAAGCTGCTAACTCCTTGCTGGCTTCCTATAGAAACCAAGACTATATTCAAGACTGCTTGTATCACCCATGAAGACATTCACACTTCCATACTTTGCTAACTAGCCAACAAACTCAAGATATCAGGTGGCTCTAGACCTTCACGAAATGCTGGAAATCTGCTGTTTGAACCTCCAACCTTCAAAAAAGAAAGATTCATAGTGCAATCTTTGACGTTGTTACTGAGGATGCCCTTCTCAGGAATATCTTGAAAACCAAACCTTCAAACCACTCTCTTGACCCTATCCATGCGACATTCCAATAAATCTCTACACCCACACTCTCCTCTACTGGACAAAACTAGTTAACCTCTTTCTCAGCCATGGATCCTTTCCCGATGCCCTCAAATCTGGTCAGGTGGCCCCACAACAACCAAACAACTTCTGCCCTATCACCAACCTCCCTTTCCTCTCCAACATCACTGAAAGGTGTGTAGTGGAGGAACTCACCAAACAGATCAATCGGAACAACCTCAGGCAACACAACTAGAATTTGGAATTTGCTACCTCCAAACCTTTGCCCAACCACCTCTTTTCAGATCTTTAAAAAGGACCTTAAAAATCTTCTCTTCCAAAGACATATTTCTCAATTACACTCCTCGCCAATACCCCCCACCCGGCATATGCCCTCACAATATATAGCTTGACCTTACCAGTTGCATGACAGCCGAAAGAGCTATTCTGACCTTTCGCTCCAACTCTGTAAATGTGTTTTATTTATATTTATGTAACTCTAATCGTTTTATCATTTCCATTATGTAATTTGTTTTGATTATATAATTTGTAAATACTTAACACTCACCATGAGCAACTGTAGTTGCTATATGTACTGACACACACTACTATGTTTCTCAAACTTTTTCTGATGTAACATTCCTTCGCCATATTGTAAAGTGCTCTGACACCTCCTGGTAATGTGCATGCTATATAAAAACGCATAACTGAATAAATAAATACATAAATACTTAATGGATGATGATTGTTAAGTGAAAGTGCAATGCAAAGCTTTGAATACCTGCCTCTATTTCCAAAATGTGGAGAAGCTGCCTTTCTGACTCTGTCTCTATCTTTGAATCAGCAGATGAGAATCAATTCAAGTAAGCGGTTTTATGTTGTGTGAAAACTAGAAAATCAGGTGATCTCAATTGAACACTGAATATATCTTGAACCATGGTTATGACTTTGTTTTCTACAGATTGACACATTTAAAATGGCTTTATTCTAAGGTTCCAATGCATAGCCTATTGCCTTCCTAGTAATATACGCATCTTCTGCTTTCCTACATATCCATTTTGTGATGGAGGTTTGACTCATAAGATAAAAATGTGAGAACTCTTAAGATTAAACATTCAATTCGATTCTCTTGGCTTTAGACTAGCTTGTCCTTTCTCTTAATTGGTGAAACTAATCTTGCATCATTTCTAGCCCCAGTTCCTTGCAAATCCCCCATCCTACTTCAGTTATTGAACTGGTGTCCATTTGGTGGAGAGTTGAAAAAATGGGCAAAGAGTTTGACGAGGGTGCAGTAATATATGACATTCAATTTCTAGGGAAAGCAAAGTAGAAAAGTTTTACTGAAAGTCTGGTAGAGGTTAGATTCTACTATGTGATCTGGATTGTCTTTGGAAGTGAGAGAGAAAGGTGGGAGGTGTGTGTAATAAAGTAAACCTTTGGGCAGTGGCATCAGTAATGAGTGTTTCACTCAACCTACTGAGTTTGTGGGATTATGCCATCAGTACTTAATTAAGGCAGACTCAAAATGTTGTTTGACAAATGGCACAATCTGCCTGAAAGGTTTGGTCAAATCTGTACGGTGAGGTATTTAAAAACTGGTAATGCAGATCTCATAATATACCAGGTTATCTGTGTGCATCTTGAATGGGTAGAATGTTTGTTGGAGGTTAGGTGGCTGAAACATCTTGACATGGTGAGAGGTCATTAATGTTAGGCCCTGTTTGCAAATAGGTTGATATTTCCAAAGCCTGCACAAACCCAGTTTGTGCAGGGTTTGGAATTATAAGTTGTTTGGAGTTTACTGCACCTGACAATTACTGTAAATTCCCAGTAATACCTGGGACATGCAGATTTTGGTGCTTAAAGCTATTTTTGTGGCTAACCCTGAAATACTGAAGTAGCCTCATGCCCAATAAAAAAAATTGTATTGAATGTGTAAAACCATTTTTGTGGCAAACCCTGAAATGTGTAATCAGTCTCATACTCAAAAGGAACATTTTTTATGAAATTCAATAACTATCCTCCTGGGGCCTTGTATTCATAAATCTAGCTGTTCAGAACATAAAGAAAAATGTCTCTGTGTGTTACTTCTCAGTCTCTCTTTGTGCTAACGCTGCAGGACTAAGGCCTTATTACGAGTCTGGCAGTCCAACAACAGCCAGCCTCATTGTGACAGTCAGACCACCGCAACTGTGGCGGTGCGACCACCACATTACAACCCTGGCGAGTGGACCTGCCAGAAGACAACCTTCTCTGCTAGGAGTGTGGTTCCCGACAGGTCAACAGAAGCTGGAATTGTACTCAGCCATGGCCTCTCTGAACTCAGCTTCTGATTACAACCCCACTTCTTGCCATCCTTTCCATAACAGAATCCCCGCCATGGAAAGGCAGAAGGGAAGCCAGTGTCGGGGGCCACACTGCTCTTTCACTACATTTAAATGTTCACTGTCCAGAATGTTCACTGTCCACTACTGGCCTCGGTTCCCCTCTGCTGTTGCACTGCTCGGAGGAAACCTCGTAATACAATGTTCCCGCCAGTCAGCCCGGCTGGAACATTGTCATATAGTTGGGGGATGCCATGGCTGTGGCGTCATCCCCGTGGGTTTGGTGGTGAGTTGGTAGCCTGTTTGATGTGAGGTGGTGGCCTTGAGTGGCATGAGTTGATTGGAATCCTTGTGTTGCATGAGTTGGTGGTGTCAGGCTAGGTCTGAGAAGACAGATGTTAACTTTAAAAAAGGTCATTGGAGTTAGCCAAAATGGCTTCTAGGTGGCTCCATGCCTGAGAAGCAGCAGCTGCAGAGAGGAAGAGGTATCCCTCACGGTGTCTCTCCAAGGTACAGCTCACACTACTGGCCATAAAAGTTGGGGGATTCTTACCATGTGACTGCAGAGGCTCCAACTGTTCAGTAAGCTCCTAATTTACCAACACCCTCAATTCAGCATCTTTCATGAGAAACAAATCCACAGGAGAGCATTGCAAGTAAGAGATTGCAGTTTTTTATATATACCCTGGACTAGAAACCTAGTATTCAAGTGAAACACGCCTTAACCCCATCCTAAATCTGTGCTAAGGAAGGTTGCTATTAATGAACACTGGCTATTATTTCTGGTCTTTTCAAATCGCCATAGTTAGAGGAACCCGATACACCTTGTTCTGTCAATTACCAATTCACTGCATTTTGGGAGTGGTGGTCTTGGCACTGTTCAACTGTACCGTTTTAGTAACACATCTGAAAACAATTAATTTCTAAGAGAAAACTGTACTGGAAACATTGTCCCCTGTTGAAATGGAGTCATTTAGTCTGAGAGTTTACTTTTGAAAAATGATAAGCAGATGTGGCCCTGTCAGAAATAATACCAGTGAACATACTGGCAGAAAAGATCTTACAAATTCTATCACAGAAAGACCAGTGATCTCACCATACACTGCCTTAATCAGCATGCTCTGTTGCATCACGTCAGCCTGTCGGCACGCTGGCACTACTGCAGTGAGAGTCTGAGGACTATATCAGCTTCCAAGGCCCAGAAGAAGTGGTGACCTATCCCCTGCTGGTTCTGGTATCCTGTTTTGAGCAAGGTATCGCTCGAACCCACCCCGAGTCACCCTGAAAACCTGGTGGAGCAGCAGATGATTGATGTGACCTGTGGGGTGGAAGAAATTGACATATGTATCTAAGGATCACCGTCAGATCTTAGTGAATTTGATAGATGTATAGTTTAAACTTCCATAATACACAGCTACCTCGAGAGCCTAATTTGTCCTAGGTCGTTCAGCTAAGATGGCAAATAGTGCTATAAGAACCATTCGCATGAGGTACACCCTGTAACCAGTGATTCGTGGGGTCTTTAGGTAACTGAACAACTTGGAATTAGCACCCTATGGGATTCATCTTCTGTCGATTGCCATGTGGTTATCTTCCCAGTGCTAACACACAGAAAGCATGGGGAGTTGTGGTTAACTTGTTGGCCATTGATAAGTTCCAGTTTTTCACTTGACCAAACGGTGTGATCTTGGGCATATCACTGTGAATTGTCGGACAGTGCAGACCAAACCTGGACGTTTACGTAGCAGACACATTGTGAAAGACGTCCCCAATTATATGACACTTGTTTTCGGTTTCGTTTGATTTGCAAAGTCGGTTGTCCCATTTTCACCCTGTGCTGTTACTTTATTGGGTAGAGGGGCCTACCCCTGTTCTACCGGGAACAAAACATTTTAACAGACTTCTGACCGTACAATATAGGAGAACTTCTAATACTCTTTAAATGTGCGCAACAAATAGCTGACGTTCCTTCTATTTAACACAAATCTACGGTTCTTGTTGCGGGCTGAGATTGCATAAAGTGGGCTAGAAGCTCGCCAACGAATACGTTTCAGATGTGCTCAGGGAGAGTTTCACAAGTGCAGTCTGCTCGGTTCTGCAACGCGTTTCCCCGGTGTACGTGCGTAGTCTACAGATCTTGGCACCGTTCGCCGAGCCGCGATGGACACCAGCCAAACTGGGCCTGACGTTGAACTGAGGCAAGGCACGCACAACAGCGCGCGGATTGCAGTCTGCGGCTGAACCTTCTAAATAGGGCTAGGCCAAGGTTTAATCGCAGGCAGGCTCGCACTTGCAGCCCCTTAGCGAGGCATTCTGTGAAGAGATCACAGTGCAGAATCAAAGGGTGGAGTAGAAAAACAATTTCATTTGAAAAACTTGAATGTTCTTAAATGTCACAAGCATGCATCTATGTGTATAGTCTCGCAGAAAGCAGGAGTCTTTTTAATTTTTCAGTTTTTAAAGGTGTCCCTTCCTGCACATAAACAATCATTTTTGGCAATGTGTTATTTCTATGTGTGCTGCAGGATGAAGCACATGGAAGGAGCAAATTGTCATTATTCAATGATTGTTTATGTGCTGGAAGCGACACCTTCCTGCACATAAAAAATCATTAATGGCATTTTGCTCTTTCTATGTGTGCTGCAGAAAAAAAACTAGGAGAAATAAAACTATTTCTCCTTGTTACACCACCCCTGGGGTGGCCTTAGTTTTTGGCGCTGCATCATATTTACTATTTCTCGAAAATCTGGGACAGTATCAAAAGCACATGGGTGAAACGCGCACAGCAATACCCATTGCACACCTCTCTGCAGAAGAAAACTCCATCGGTTGCCCAAATTTACAAGACAACATTAAGCCACGCAAAGTTGCTTAGCACTGCCTTGTAAATGTGGAAATGTGTACAGCGCCACTGCAGAATCGCTGAAAGTGACGCTCCGATAGTGCTAGAGGCTTGTAAATAAGCCCCACAGGGCCTCATTCACAAGAAAGTGGGGCAGCATGGCCCTGCGCCAAAATTGCCAGCGCTGCACTGCATCACTGCAGAAACACAAGGATGCACCGTATTTATGTAAATACGGCGGCGCCTGTGTTTCCTCTAGCACTGGCGCTAGAATTAGCTAGCCAGTGCCAACACAGGAACCCTTGAACCATAGTGCAATGGTGCCTATGTTGCAGGGAATTATTGTTTATGTGCAGGAAGGTGTCCCTTCCTGCACTTAAACAATCAATAATGGCGATTTGTTAGCACACATAAAAGTAGCACATCGTCATTATTTAATGATTGTTTATGTGCAGGAAGGAGCACCTTCCTGCACATAAACAATTATTGATGGTGTTTTTCTCTTTCTATGTGTGCTGCAGAGTGCAGTACACATAGAAAAGGCAAAGAACGAGGAGAAATAAAAGTATTTCCCCTCGTTGTGCCATGCTAACGCCACCCCTGTGGTGGGATTAGTTTTTGGCGCTGCCTCAGGTTTACGATTTATCGTAAATCTGGGGCAGTGTCATAATGCAATGGGTATTGCAGTGGAACACCCACAGCAATACCCACTGCACGCCCCTTTCATGCTAGGTGATGCGTGTAAGGGGCCGTATTTACAAGATGTTAAGCCAAAAAAGTGGCTAAACACTACCTTGTAAATATAGCGCAGGGCATTGAGCCACTGGAGCGTTGCTAAAAGTGACGCACTGGTGGTGCAAGGGCCTCGTAAATGAGGGCGATAGTGTTTATTTTCAGTGTCTGTTTATTTAGTGATGAGAATGATGGTTGTTAATTGAACTGTCATGTTGTCCAATCATCGGGAGCAATGGCTCTACTTTTTTTTTGCGACATTCCATCGTTATTGTATATTTCTGTTCCAAGAGCTTGCATACATTTTGCTTCTTATCGGAGAGAAGACTAACAATCAGCAAATATTTTCCTACCATTCACAACCTATTTTCAGGGAAATGCTGTGTAAATGATTTCAATCAATTGGCATCTTATCGCTATAGTTAGAGGAATGAACACAGTTCTTCCAACCATTAACTGCAGTTCGGGTATCTCTCACAGTCATTACATTTCTTACAAAATTCCGGGAGAAACAGAATCAAAATTTTAACGCCTACGGTGCCTTGGATGAGGTGATCTCGTCCAAGGCATCGGTTCCCGGGTGCCTTGGACGAGATCACCTCGTCCTGCACCCGGGACCCGGGGGAGCGCTAGCGCTCCCCCCATGGGCCCCCCATCCACACACCCCGGTCGTGGATGGAAGGGGAATCCCTTCCCCTTCCACCCCAACCCCCCCACCCCAGAAAACTCTAGGCACCAGGGATCTTTTTTTTATTTATTTTTTATTTATTTTATTTTTTAGAGTTTTTAGAGGTGGGGAGCAACCCCTTAGGCAAAGGTCGCTCCCCTAGGGGGCAAATTACATTTAGGCCATTTCTGCCCCCCCTGGGGGCAGACTGGCCTATTTTTATGAGGCCACTCTGCCCCCAAGGGGGACAGAAACCACCAGACACCAGGGAGTTTTTTATTTATTTGGAAATTGGCATAAGGGAGCGACCCCTTGGGCAAGGGTCGCTCCCGGGGGGGCTTTTTTTTAAGGCCTTTTCTGCCCCCCCTGGGGGCAGAGACGTCTAGGCACCAGGGATCATTTTTTTTTTAGAGGTGGGGAGCGACCCCTTAGGCAAGGGTCGCTCCCCTTGGGGGGCAAATTACATTTAGGCCATTTCTGCCCCCCTTAGGGGCAGATTGGCCTATTTTTATGAGGCCGATCTGCCCTCAAGGGGGACAGAAACCACTAGACACCAGGGAGTTTTTTTTTTCTTCGTGAATTTCACACAAGGGGAGCGACCCCTTAGGCAAGGGTCGTTCCCCTGGGGGGCAAATTTATTTTAGGCCATTTCTGCCCCCCTTGGGGGCAGATCAGCCTATTTCATTTAGGCAGAGAAACCACTAGGCACCAGGGATTTTTTTTTGTTGTTTTACAGATGGTGAGCGACCCCTTAGGCAAGGGTTGGTCCCCTGGAGGGGCAAATTGTATTTAGGCCATTTTTGCCGCCTTTTGGGGGCAGATCGGCCGATTTTAGGTCAATCTGCCCCCAAAGGGGGCAGAAACCACTAGGCACGGGGATCTTTTTTTTTGTGCCAAAGTCACGCAAGGAGAGCGACCCTTTAGGCAAGGGTCGCTCCCGGTGGGTTGGGGGGGGCATATTTATTTTAGTCCATTTCTGCCACCCCTGGGGCCGGCTGAGCTAGAGGCCAAAATCCACAGGTAGGCACTTTGTAAAAAAGACCTCTGTTTTCTGTCAAAAAATGGGATGTGTCCACGTTGTGTTTTGGGGCATTTCCTGTCGCGGGCGCTAGGCCTACGCACACAAGTGAGGTATCATTTTTATTGGGAGACTTGGGGGAACGCTGGGTGGAAGGAAATTTGTGGCTCCTCTCAGATTCCAGAACTTTCTGTCACCGAAATGTGAGGAAAACGTGTTTGTTTAGCCAAAGTTTGAGGTTTGCAAAGGATTCTGGGTAACAGAACCTGGTCAGAGCCACACAAGTCACCCCATCTTGGATTCCCCATGGCGTCTTGTTTTCAAAAATGCGCAGGTTTGGTAGGTTTCCCAAGGTGCCGGCTGAGCTAGAGGCCAAAATCTACAGGTAGGCACTTTGCAAAAAACACCTCTGTTTTCTGTCAAAAAATGTGATGTGTCCACGTTGTGTTATGGGGCATTTCCTGTCGCGGGCGCTAGGCCTACCCACACAAGTGAGGTATTTTTTTTATCGGGACACTTGGGGGAACATAGCATGGCAAAACAAGTATTATTGCCCCTTGTCTTTCTCTACATTTCTTCCTTCCAAATATAAGAGAGTGTGTAAAAAAGACATCTATTTGAGAAATGCCCTGTAATTCATATGCTAGTATGTGCACCCCGGAATTCAGAGATGTGCAAATAACCACTGCTCCTCAACACCTTATCTTGTGCCCATTTTGCAAATACAAAGGTTTTCTTGATAGCTATTTTTCACTCTTTATATTTCTGCAAATGAATTGCTCTATACCCGGTATAAAATGAAAACCCACTGCAGGGTGCAGCTCATTTATTGGCTCTGGGTACCTAGGGTTCTTGATGAACCTACAAGCCCTATATATCCCCGCAACCAGAAGGGTCCAGCAGATGTAACGGTATATTGCTTTTAAAAATCTGACATTGTAGGAAAAAGTTACAGAGTAAAACTTAGAGAAAAGTTGCTGTTTTTTTCACCTCAATTTCAATATTGTTTTTTCAGTTGTTATTTTCTGTAGGAAGCCCTTGTAGGATCTACACAAATTACCCCTTGCTGAATTCAGAATTTTGTCTACTTTTCAGAAATGTTTAGGTTTCTGGGATCCAGCATTGGTTTCATGCCCATTTCTGTCACTGACTGGAAGGAGGCTGAAAGCACAAAAAATCGTAAAAATGGGGTATGTCCCAGTAAAATGCCAAAATTGTGTTGAAAAATTAGGTTTTCTGATTCAAGTCTGCCTATTCTTGAAAGCTGGAAAGCTGGTGGTTTTAGCACCACAAACCCTTTGTTGATGCCATTTTCAGGGGAAAAAACACAAGCCTTCTTCTGCAGCCCCTTTTTCCCATTTTTCTGAAAAAACCGAAACTGTCACTGTATTCTGGCTAATTCCTTGGCCTCCTTCAGGGGAACCCACAAAGTCTGGGTACCTCTAGAATCCCTAGTATGTTGGAAAAAAAGGACGCAAATTTGGCTTGGCTAGCTTATGTGGACAAAAAGTTATGAGGGCCTAAGCTCGAACTGCCCAAAATAGCCAAAAAAGGCCTGGCACAGGAGGGGGAAAAGGCCTGGCAGCGAAGGGGTTAATATTCTTGATTTAATGCAGCAACTTTATAATAAAGACTGATCCAAGCAACTACTGAACTCAAAAGAATAACATATTTTACAGGCATTTGTGTTATTGGAGATCTGACATGGAATTCTGAGCATAAAAGGCAAACAGTACCGGTCACAGGCAATTAATCCTTTACATGCGTTTTAGGGGGTATAACTCATTTCATCAGGATGCAATAAGCTGTTTTGGAATGTGCTTTTTAATGACATACTGATTTGATCATTTTGCTTCAGGCGCTGAAGTATTACAGAATATGATGAAGAGTTCAGCTTTTCAGCTGTTCAGTACAGTGGAAGTGCTTGTCCCGTTTTTTAGATTGGGTATAGCAGCACTCAAGCGCTGCTTTTCCGACATGTTGGTATCTATGTGGGCTTTTAACCACTTAACTCACGCCCATTACTTTCACTCGTTCGTGGGTGTGCCTTTCAAACATCCTTTGATGCTTTACGTATGTCCCTCCTTGGGGCGGTTTTGTTACCGCCTTGGGGACTGACCCTCTTACAAGGATAATTGCACGTTTGCCGATATGTTTGACTGCAAGCAAACTTCTTTTTCCTTTTGTGTCTCTCCTTCGCGCTCATGGCGGCTATGGTGCTTTGAATTGACTTGCTTATGTCAACTGTTTTACTTTTCATTATTAATTTATGTGGCAAGAAAAGTCCAGTTATGAATTTACAATGCTAATAGCTGTAACTCGAACAGACGCGAGACCCATTGCATTGCAAATGCTTGTTTATCTTATCATGACATGATACTTCTTGGTTTTAGCCACTTTTCAAATGACCTTGCCCATCCTTACCACACCTGCCAACTCCATCACCTCACTTAGTTCCACCATGACTATTTTCTCCACTGGACAGATTTAGGGCTACATTATGAGGCTGGCGGTCTTCAGACAGCCAGTCTTGTGGTGGCTGTCAGGACCGCCACTGCTGTGGAGGTCCAACCACCACATAAAGACCCTGGTGGTTAGACCACCAAGGTTCCACTTGCACTGCCTGGATCCATGATCCCAACGGCGTGGCGAAGATCGTAATCCATCAAGGCAGCTCTGCATGCAGCGCTGCCCTGAGGATTACGACCTTGTTCTCCGCCAGCCTTTTTATGGCGGTTTTACCGCCATAAAAAGGCTGGCAGAAAACAGGAGCAGGGGGCTTCAGGGGGGCCCCCTGCACTGCCCCTGCCCAGCACTTTCGCATAATTTACTGTCTGCTGTGCAGACAGTGAACATGGCGAGGGTAATGGTGCACCCTGTGGGTTACAGCATTGCCACTGGTTTGATTAAGAGACGGAGACAATGCTGTACCCTGTTTCCTTCTAGCGGGAAACTCCTAATAGGTCCGGCGGGGGGTCGCTACGAAGGTGGTGGCCACCCTGTTGGGAGTTTGACGGACATGCTTTCCCATCTGTCAAACTCATATTGAGGCCCTTAGTATTTTTGCTGTAGTCCTGGCCAATATGGCCACCAGCTCTAAGTCGAGTAAGGTAGAGGGGATGGGATTAGCATGGCCGGTCAATAAAGTAGTCAGTTACTCTAATGGTGTTGGGGTTACTGGGAGCGCAGCCCTTATTCATTGGGCTTAAGAGGTCCATACATGATTTGTTTTCTGTGCAAACTTTGAATGCTTTACAATAAGACCACACTCATTCCATGAGCATCATGAAGCTGTGTCATTCTTATTCCACGAGCCACTGTACAGTATAGGATGTTGAATGCCACCTTAAGGAGGGGTGGGGCGAAGCACACAATATAATGCTAACAAGAGTACTGGAGGTGTCTGTGATTGTTGGTCACATCTTGAAAAAATGTCTGACTTGGTGAGAAAGCTGAGGCAGTCAGAAATGCCATTATCTGAGTTTTCACCGGATTAGTAGGTCTCTTGGGGGAGGGAAGTGAGTGTGGATTATTATGAAGTTTAACGCTTATGATGTCGAATTTCTTGATGTAAATGGCGGTGATGCGATGGATGTCTTGAAAATAGGAAAATGTATGTGTAGAAGGACACTACCAGTATGGTATTACATTAGTGTACTATACCCTCTCTCTAATATTTGTCCAAACTTTTTTTGTGTTTTTTTAAAATATGGAAATAAGGTTGCTTTATCAAACACCTTTTGTAACACTTACATTTGGTATATTTAGGCACACGCACAGACTTTATTTGTGTAGGTTGACTACTTACCATTATAAATATAAACATAGAACTTCCTTGGGGTTCAGTCAGTATTTTTCATTAAGGAGTGTCATTTTCATATGTTCAGATATTGGGGCTTTCAGATTCCAATGACGAGCTCAGGTGGACTGTGGTGATAACACCACTGAAACATGATGAGAATCTCACCTGTCGCTACAACTGTTTTTCTTTATAAGTTTCAAATGGGACCCAGGTTGTTTCAAATTTGGTTATTTTATTCTTTGGAAGTGCCTGAATCCTCCATAATTTGGTCGACCACACGTTTACAGGAGGGAAGATGGGAGCTTCCAAAAGTCTGCTATATGAGTGAGCATTTATTCCATTTAAATGGTCTGTGGGTAGGGCCTTGAGACCCTGTGGGTGATAAGCGGTGCTCTACAAATCCATGATTGATTAATTGATTGGGTATTCATCATCATTCTCAGAGTCGCCCAATAATAATATCAGCTGGTTCAAGTTAGCTCACTAGTAGTTATAGTTTTGATTTGCTGTACAATATCTTCCCAAAATATTAGGATGGATCTGTAAGACCACCACACAAGCATCATAGTTACCCCCTCAGCACATGCTCTCTAGCATGTGCCTACAGATCCAGATATGACATTTAAGCAGACTGTGTTCATGTACCACCGTGATATAATCTTAGAACTGTTCTCTCTGTGTGTGCATATTGAGGATTTTGCAGTTTTCCGTCTGCCATGTCATTTTGTATGAGTAGTAGTTTGTTTTAGATTATTCAGTAATTTATATAAAACTGAAATGCCCTTTTTTTGTGCAGTGTTCTTTAAATAAGGCTTCCAAGGTAGTAAGGTTTCTGGTGATCCCCTCCTTTCTTGCTCCCTGTGTTTCCTAGTGCACTAATTGGTGGAATGTGCAGGGGTGTAACACAGGCCTCTGCATCACATTGGGGTCCCCACCCCTCCAAGTGGCTCCCAACCTTTCAAGAGGGCGCTATTCAAGCCAAGACTAATAAACATCAGTGAGATGTGGAAGGCTTTGTGGCCCCTCATCACATTATGATGGGGATGGTCCGTTATTTTCCATTACACCACTGGAAAAGTGCTGTAACTATTGGCATGCAGCCATGGTTCTAGATTGGCCATTTTCAAACATGTCCCCAGTGCTGTCTTTGAAAAAACTAAGCAATCCGTGAACCCTCTGTCATGCTGTCCCCAGGGAGGTTCTCGGTGATTGAGGACGAGCGACACGGGTGATGGGCATATGTAATACACTGCCCCTCCTAACCATCACATTCCAGTGTTGTAAAGTAGTGGGGGTGGAATTTTGAAGATTTTCTTTCCCTCTTGATCGCAAAGGAAAGACGCGTAAAGTTATTCTTGTGTGTTCCTGTTTCACCTGACCCATATATTTTGCACTATTCCCTCAGCTTGAATCATGTCGAAACCTCTCGGGACACACAACTTTTTGTTAACCTTGTTTATTCAAGATACGCAACCTATTTGCTAGCTTTGCAAAGTACTATTGATTTTCAGATGTGCTGTAAAGTTCAAACTTTCGAGTGTTTACACAACCTGCTGTTGCCACCTGCCCCTATTTCCCCTTGCGCCATCTGATGCTAATATAGCTCAATGCCCCTGTTTAGTGAGATAACACTGGACCATAAGTTACGTTTGGTGCATTTTATACATATTTTTGTTTGTCGGTTATGTTTGTTGCATTTTGTAGATATTTTGTAAGACTTTTCTCAACTCATCTCCTTTATGGTAGCACAAAGGGTTAGTTTATTCTGTTTCCAGAGGGTGGAAGGAGCTGTAAAAGTACAATGATGTTAAATTACATTTGATTGCATTGATGTAGCAGAGAAGAGTGATAGAGCACTATGGCCCTCATTTTGACTTTGGCGGACAGAAAAGTCCAGACGGGTAGGTTGCCACCTCCCCTCATGCCCCATTACGATTTTCCTGCTGGGTCAGCGGGCAGAAACAGAGTTTTCGCATGCTGGCCTAGCGGGAAACGACCTAGAGCTTTGTCTCCGGCTCGTAATAGAGCCGGCGGCAATGCTGTAATGTATAGGGTGCACCAGCAAAGCAGACAATGAACACTACGATGGGGCTGGCCAGGGGGTCACCCTGCACTGACCATGCCAAGTACTACAACCATGAAACCTCTGGCCGAGGAGGGACTCGTAATCCCCAGGGCAGAGCTGTTTACAGTGCTGCCCTGGCAGATTAAGATCGCAGAACCACCAGACTGTCGTGTCAGTGAAAACTGCCGGTCCGACTGCGGCGCTACTGCCGCAGTCGTAATGTGGCGGTCAGACCGCTGCATTGGCAGCGGTCTGACTGCAAAAGCAACCCTGGAGGCCTTTAGACCGCCAGGGTTGTAATGAGGGCCAAATTGTTGGAAAATTGAGGTGGGAGAAGACGGAGTACTGAAGTCAGGCTGTAATGTGTCACTCCAGGTATCTGTGTTGGATGCAAAGGAGCCGGATAGAATTCCAGTGGAACTATTCAGCCTTTAATACTGCCTAGACTGAGGAAATGTTGGCATTGTGTTGAGGAGCAATACATCTGTGGTATCTGTAATAGGGTCTGAAGTCCACCCCAGTGGTTAACGCATGTTCTACAAATATACTTTTTATGTTATGCCTGTATACTGCAGAAAGGAATAAAGTGCTTGGTAGCCAATGAGACCGAACATGACCCTTAACACCTCCCAAGGGTGTGTTCTGGAAACCTTCTAATCCAAAGTGAATTATTAGGCCCTAAACTCAGGGCCAAAGGCCAATAAACACCTTTGTCCTAGATGACGTAACGGACATTCATGTTTGCTAGGCACTGGTCTAGCAATCCCCCACATCCTCCACTCCGTCCACTCTTCCTATTTCCTACCACAGTTTTTGTTTTACCTGCTCCGTATTTTTGCTGTGAATGTCCATGCTGCAGCTCTGTAGAGCATTTCTGTTGAAGACACGTACAGGTAAATACATGCAAATTAAAAAGCTATGATCCAAAACACATAATGGTGTTCTCACTCCTTCTTAACAGTCAGATGTTTTTTTTATTGGTCTTCTGTTGCATTGTGGACCTCGTGTTTAAAAGCAGCCCTTGGCTTAAAGGCCCATACACTCAAGTCCCACTGCAAGCATACTTCCCCCGGTGTGCTTCAGTGCCACACTTTACAGGTTTCCTGACATTGTAATGATTTATATGTTTATACATTTCTTCTCATATTGCTCTCGTGCCAGCTCTGATATATATTTTTGGGATGTCCTCGAGGAAGTGTAGCATTTCCCGGTTGAAAGTAACTTAATACTCACATCATAATGCCACAGTACTAGTTGAGTAACAGTCTCTTCTGCAATTGAAAGTGTCCCTCGGGGTGATGCCAGTTCTCGCAAGAAAGCCTTTTCGAAATCCAAACACATAGTGTGGTTTCACTCCATTCAACAGCCTCAAGTGTAATTATGATGCGAATGGTGATAATATTGGGATGTAACAAATGTTGACTAGTACTCATAGAGGCACTGCCTCTGCGATCCCTGGTCTCAAGGGTGGAACAATCTGTGCGAGGAACATAGTGGCAGATCGTCCTTATGACGTTGCTTGGGGCTCCACTTTCTAGCTTTCAATCCGTTTTTAATTACACTAATAGTGGATAATATGTTATTTACTAGCAGTGTAATAAAAAATGGAGTTAGCTGGAATATGACCCTCCTCGGTCGCTGAGGTAAGTAAAAAACACTTTCAAATGTATGTATGTAAAAGAGAGTTTGTGTATGAGTGACTGTGTGTTTGTGTAAGCATGTGCGTGAGTGAAAGTAAAGATGAAATGGCGTGTGATATCACTCCCGCTACCCCTGGCATTTTGGTGAATTGACATCCATGATCTAAGGTTGCTCTGTGAATGGATGCACCTGTAGAAGTGATCTCCATGCAAAGCAGTAGATCACAACTGAAATACAGACGATTGAGTAACAGTGAAACCTGTTACATATAGTACTACAAATCCAAAATATGTTGCCAGCAAGTACTATATTAAATAACTTATTAATGTTGAATTTTGGACCTTTCAATAGGGCATATCTCAATAGTGATTTCAATTCAGATAAGGCTATCTCCTATGAGTGCCATAAATATTCACTCTGTGAGGATTTTGGCGTATTTGTGGTTGCAAGAGTGCAATACACTCAAGAAACAATCTTGGGTCCAGTCAGGCTCATTTGTAAAACCTCTTGCTCAACCCTTAATAGCTGTGACTTCTCTCAGCAAAGC
This sequence comes from Pleurodeles waltl, assembly GCF_031143425.1. Lineage (NCBI taxonomy): Eukaryota > Metazoa > Chordata > Amphibia > Caudata > Salamandridae > Pleurodeles > Pleurodeles waltl. Next base: position 487,620,666 of record NC_090445.1, on the reverse strand, counting down.
TTAAACAAAGGAAGTAGTGTAAAACATTTAGAAGCACCAAAAAAAACTGAATAAGAAAGTCTCTCAACAGGAAAGAAATCTGACACCAATTTACAAAAATTGATTCGATTTTTATGAATTTTCAGACAAAAAAGTGAACGAAACCCACCTAAGGGTTCTGGAGATATAGATTTTTAGGTAAACCATAAACAACATTTTAGTCAAAAGCCCAACCAAGCATTGTGAACCGTAAAGTTTGGAAACTTTTGAAAAGTTTTAAAGAGTTGTTTTTTACTACTCTGGCCGGACTAGAAAACCATCTCTCACATGGAGAAGGTCAGAAGGTAGGAGAGGCCAAAAAGAAGGTTTTGGAGAATTACCTGGTCACTAAGGTAGTCTCAAGTCCAGTTCCACACTTTATGCAAGGATCACCACAGACTTCAACGGAATGGTCCTGATGCTAAGGATACAGGATGCTGAAGATGCAGAAAGATGCTCTGGTTGCCGTGTTGTTGATGTAGGCCTTGCTGGGGTTGTTCCTTAGTTCACAGAATGCAATGGTTGACTTGGTCAGCACAGGTTGGCGTCTCTCAAAGTCCTCTTTGAGCCAGCAGAAGCCCAACAACTGCGGTGCTACTGGTCTCCGGTCACAGCAGGTCCAGCGTTGTCCTTTGTTCATGGCCAACCCACACTCTGACATCTCTCCAAAGTCTAGCAGTCTCAAGGGAAACTTTTGAGCCTCAAGAGGTGGTCTTCTTGGCTGCATGACGACAGTCAGCTGCGAGTTTGCAAAAGTGGCTACCAACCAGCTAGGACTGGCTACTTCAGCTTTTATGGCCCTGGAGCTGGAATAGAGAGTCAGCAGACTGACTCTTGGAGTTCACCTTTTTTGTATAGGGTTCTGGAGCAACTTTTCCAGGAGACAGATACCACAGGCATAGTCCTTTCCATGCTAGCTAAAGGATTAGCAGGTGCAATTCAGCCATTGGTGCAGTCTCTCTTGCCAGGTCCAGAGATCTGCAGGGCAGTCCTTCACTGGATCTCTGTCCAGTCCAGATATGATCTGAGGTTAGGGTGCAGTATTATTGCCCAGAGAGTGGCGTGGAGGATGAAGCAGTCTGTAGCTAATGGGCTACCAGGTCCTCTTCAGACTTATGATGACTTTGGGCTATGTGTGACACCGTAGCAATCCCTCAGGGCACTATTCTGCCCACTCCCAAGATGTCTGAACTCATCGCTCAGAGTGAGGACCATGGTAGCCCACCCTAGAGGTGTGGCTTCTTGTGGACTACACACCTATGCGAAAAAAGAACAGTTTGGCATCTACTTTTCCTCTCTGTTCACACTTCTAGCCCTGCTAGCTGTACAAAGGGGCAGCGCCTCTCACCTGTGGTTGCCATTTGCCCATCAAAGGTGGCTTCTTCTTTGAAGCTCGCCTTTTAGGCCAACACCCTGTATGAATTCCTTAGAGGGGGAGGTAACAACTTCCTCTGGGGAATGGCCTTTATTATTTTGAGACTAGGGAGTCATTCACATGACTCCCCAGGAGTGCAGCCGGCTGTCTGGTGGTCAGCAACTGCGAGTGGCCACTGGAAAAACGGATTGGTGTATCATTGTTTTTTCTGATAGAGTGGTGCCTCTAAATCTCTTTTTTCCGCTTCCTTTGTGATATAGGTTTTACCACATGGACCATATTCATTGTAGATAATGGATGTAAAGTGGTGCAAAGCTATGGTGTCCATTAAGTAATGAATGAAAGATCACACTATTTGTGAGTGGTTGGGTCTTTCACACATGTGGTGTATGATAAACAGTATTCGTTTTGGCCATTCATATAGTGCTTGTCACAAAATTAATTGTTGCTTTTCCCTTTAATAAGGACAGTGATTCTAGCTTGTTCCAGGGGTACTCATTTGATTGATCTGAGAAAGATTAATGACTGAGAAAACCTTGCAGGGATTTTATTATACGTCTCTGCAAGAGGAGCTCGATCCACTAAGCTGTTTTTCAGCTTTAGTTCACTCCTGTTGAAGATTTGCAGCAGTTCAGGTTACCTCCGCAGTAAAAATAATATCGCATTTCCTCTTCTGCTCATATGGTTGTGACTGGAGGCATGCTTCAGCAGCCAGTCTCGGGCTTGCACTCCCCTTCCCGGTCTATAAATACCAGGAGAGGAATTCCTCTGTTCGCTAAGTATAGCCTTAGGACTTTTCCACCAAGCTGAGAGTGGCAGGGTGATGGGCATGTTACTGCAATGCTTCTCTGACAACTGAAGTCTCTATTAACCAATTTTTACCACACAAGGTGCCCCATCGCGGTGGCGGTAAATATTTAATGTTAGCAGCAGCCAAATATAGCGGGAAACAACAAGAATTGTGGTAACCAAACATAACATTCATCTGGAAACCACCGAAAATCTACGCATTCACTTAGCAAATATGTAGTACCTGTAAGCCCCCCAGGCTATACTATACCAACTTGTTTACAACAGTGAGAGTGTAGCAAATAGCAGACCCTGCCTCCGAGTGGTCGACATGTTGGGGGAGAGTCAGTCGAATGGTTCTACATTAAAAGGCCGTTGTAGTCTGCCACGTTATGTGCATGTACCTTCCAGTGTGACGTGCAGAGTAATCAAGCTCTCCACACCAGCATTATCTCCCTTCGGATACATATGCCTGATCAGCTGCCCTAACAGTCTGGGGGGAAGGTATTGTGTTCTCATTCTCCTCTACGTATGTATGAAGGGTCTCCTTTACAAGCTTTTTGTCTTTTGGGAATTAGTACCTAGACATTTTGAGCCTCCATTGCCTCTTGGGAGGTTTCATTATGTCAAGATCTTGCTAACTCTGTATATCGCTATGGTCCTGTGTGCTATTCAGTTGTATAGCTGTGCCTGTCACCTGGCTAAAAAGTGGAGCTGGGGTTAGGAAATAGTTTATGGAAATGCACGTCATGTACACAGGAGATGCATGTGTAGTCTGGCCCTGTCAGGTGCATGAGTCTCTAGGGCGCAGTTAGGAAAAATTCCTCATGAAGTCTCCTCACAAGCCTGTTTATGTGCTGTCTTACCTGTAAATAGTCACATTTTGTCCAAAATGGGTCCAGCACTACGTTCCAGTTTCCACAGAAAAGGACTTTAATTCTAGTCTGATTAAGTAGTATTTTGGATATTTCACTCAGTGGCTTGTGCTTATCATGCAGTGGTGCATATATATCGATCCTATGATAAGTAATGTTTATGTCATAACATGTCCTAATTAAAGATTTGTGCCAGATGATATGATCTTTGCAAGGCAGCCCACGTTTAGTCAGGATACCGACATGGAACTCTTTCCCTACCCTAGTCTTATATGAGTTTTTCACTTTTCAAGTCGCAGAGCTGGGTCTCCTCAGTGAGGGCTGTATCTGGTCTCAGTGGCCCAAGGTAATTTGGGAATTTCTCACTCTTTAGAATGTGGTTTAGGCCATTTACATAAATGGGAGCTATGTGAGGTATTCATTTGTGGGAAACATCCTAAACAACACGTTGGGAACAACGCGGACGTTTCCCACGCAAGCGTAACCACACTGGCCGGAACAACCACTTACTTTTTCTGGGCCTTAACCAGGCATATGCTGAACTACGCATATGTGAAGGCACAGAAAAAGGAAGAGTGGACGGGGAGAGGATGTGGTGAGGTAAGTGGGGCTGGGGCATGGTTGGTTGTAGTTTTTAGGGGTGCAGGGTGGAATAAGGGCTTGGGGTGGATTGGGCTATTTTTTTGTGGCAGGGTGTTTGGGAATTCCTTTTTCCTATGGTAAAGCTTAGGGAGGGCAGTCGCTCTATTTTTGTTTGTGTGAGCGGTGGGCTATTTTTTTTTTTTAGGGCTGAAGTGGGGGGATTTGGGTATTTTAGGGTAGGGGGTCGTGCTATTTTATTTTTAGGTTTTAAAGGTGGGGGTGGATTAAGGGTTTGGGGTGGGTGGGGGGTTGGGCTAATTAATTTTTTTAGGGGCGGGTGGGGGTTGGGTATTTTAGGGTAGGGGTCATGCTATTTTTCTTTAGGTTTTAGGGGTGGGGTGAATTAGGGGCTTGGGGTGGTGTGGGAGGTTGGGCATTTTAGGGTATGGGGTCACGCTGTTTTATTTTCAAGGTTTTAGGCGTGGGGTGGATTAAGGGCTTGGGGTGGGTGGGGGGTTGGGCTAATATTATTTTTTTTAGGGGCGGGGTGGATATTTTAGGGTAGGGGCATTTCAGGTTTTAGGTGTGGGGGTGGATTAAGGGCTTGGGGTGGGTTGTGGGGTTGGGAAGTTTAGGGTAGGGGGTTGCACTATGTTTTTTCAAGGTTTGAGGGGTGAGGTGGATTAAGGGTTTAGGGTGGGCGGGGCAGTGGGCATTTTAGGGTAGGGGTCACGCTATTTTTTTTTAGGGTTTAGCGGTGGGGTGGATTAAGGTCTTGGGTTGAGTGGGGGTTGGGCTAATTTATTTTTTAGGGGCGGGTGGGGGGCTGGGTATTTTAGGGTAGAGGGTCATGCTATTTTTTTTTAGGTTTTAGGGGTGGGGTGAATTAGGGGCTTGGGGTGGTGTGGGAGGTTGGGCATTTTAGGGTATGGGGTCACGCTGTTTTATTTTCAAGGTTTTAGGCGTGGGGTGGATTAAGGGCTTGGGGTGGGTGGGGGGTTGGGCTAATATTTTTTTTTTTAGGGGCGGGGTGGATATTTTAGGGTAGGGGGCATGCTTTTTTTCAGGTTTTAGGTGTGAGGGTGGATTAAGAGCTGGGGTGGGTTGTGGGGTTGGGAAGTTTAGGGTAGGGGTTGCACTATGTTTTTTCAAGGTTTGAGGGGTGGGGTGGATTAAGGGCTTAGGGTGGGCGGGGCATTGGGCATTTTAGGGTAGGGGTCACGCTATTTTTGTTTAGGTTTTAGCGGTGGGGTGGATTAAGGTCTTGGGTTGAGTGGGGGTTGGGCTAATTTATTTTTTAGGGGCGGGAGTGTGGTTGGGTATTTTAGGGAAGGGGGTTGCATTTTTTTTTTTAGGTTTTATCGGTGGGATGGATTAGGAGCGTCAGGTGGGTGGGCAGGTTGAGCATTTTGAGGTAGGGGGTTCGCGCTATTTTTTGAAAGGTTTTAGGAGTGGGGTGGATTAAGGGCTTGGGGTGGGTGGGGGGTTGGGCTAATTAATTTTGTTTGCAGCGGGGTACTTTTGGGCCTCAGAGTGGGACGCGGGGTGGTATGATAGAGCCACAAATGCTGTTCCCACACATGCCTTTACTAGGCATGCTTTTACAACAAAAAATAATTGTAAGGGCATGCGTGGTAAAGGCATGCATGGTAACAACGCGGTCATTCTGGCAGTTGTTTCCAGAATGCGTGGTTCCATCATACATTCATTCATTTGTTGGTGTTTCAACTAATCTGGGTTGTTTTAGTCCAAGTGTACTAGAGTCAAGTGAAATAGATAATCCAATGGGAGGATAGTGTTTATAGAGGCTTAGCAAGGAGTGATCTATATGTGATCAGGCTACAGTGTTTATTGTCTGGTTGCTAATATGATCTTTGGTGTGGGGTAGGTGAATGACCATCTAACTCTCTGTTGGGATATTTCAGTATCTGTTGATAATGGGGTAAATGAGGACCATTGTCTGGTCACTTCCGACAGCCTTGTAATTTCATCTGGCAGTTCAGGATCTGGCATATCCTGTTGGCATGGCCATGGATCCTGGTTTCCACCCCCCTGTGTAATGTCCATTTCAGAGTTGCCAAGTGGGTCTACAGAACCTAGCTCAGGACATCATATTCCATAAATGCTGAGCATTGTCACAGGATCCAACAAACCATAAAAGGGGGCCTAGTTTCCTAAGGCTGGCGTCTCAGCATCATGAATCTTTTGTGTTTGTGGAGAGTTTCTTCTTAGAAATCTTGTAAACAATAAATATGATGACCACAATATATAAAAAGCCCACATTGCTTTGCCTCTGTGATAATCAGGGGTGTGTATTGGTGTCTGTAGAAGCATGCAATTACTTAATGAGGCTCTTCTTCCCCTACAAAGTGTCGGATTAAAAGCATATTGCCACACTGCAGTTCCAATGAGGGTTCAGACATTTTTAATTTCTGGAGTGAAGTGAGTTTGAAAAGTTATCGTATTGTTGCCTTCCAGCTTTTTGGGTGTGCCAGAAAAATGAATATTGTCTCAGTGAATTTTGACATCTAGCTCCACAATCGTTGTTTAATTATGCCAATGGTCAGTCATAACTGCTATCTTCAATTTGACCTGCAATAATATTACTTTATTTTCAGTCCCTTGTAGGTGTATGTGAAAAGAACCGATATCCAACCTAACGGAGAGCATATCTGCTGACTGTTTTATAGTGGTATCTTCAACTGAGGCCATAAATGTTCTTTGGGATGGCAGTTCTTTCAGTATCATTTCTAGGGTGATGTCTTAGGATGAGGCGCCTTGATCAGCCATGGATGTAGGAAGCTTTCCCAAAAAATATTCTGTGAAAATAAGTTTTCTGTCTGGCTTCAATGTTGTACTTTGATGGCTTGAAGTTGATCCATTAGTTGCCTTTGTTACCACTTCCTGCCTCTTCTGCATTGTGTGTGACTGCATCATTGGCAGGAAGTGTGGCACATTGGATGGTTCTCTTCAGTCGACTGAGCGCCCTCTTCCAGATCTGTGATTAGTCAAATACTGATCACTAATATTGGGTGGAGTGAGGCCTCACGTAGTTCTTTTAAGCCATTGAGGATCACTGGGTCATTTTGTAAATGTGCACTGCATTTGCTTACTATTTCCTCAAATGTGCACCTCCCTTGAAATTTTGGGCAATAACATTGAGATCTTCCGGGTTTAGTAAAGTCTTCTTCAGGTGTCAGCCCTTGGCTCAAAGGCAGTCTGATCTGCCCTCATCCCAGTCCTTTCAATATAATACAGCTGTGTAAAAAATGATATACCTGAGCACTTCGGTTCTGATTTTTATTATGCTACTCCAGAGAATCTGGAACAGTGATGCCGTAATTTTGTTAGCTGTTCTTATTCCAAAACTCACTCAATATATTATTAGCTTTCATCAAATAATTCAGTTTTATTTCAGTGTGAACTTTGAATAATTTACAGTACGGCCACACATTAACATTCCTTTGATGCACACTCTGACGTTTTGCCATATTTCTTCCACATGAGCCACCAATTTTGAATTTAGCAGACATCTTGAAGTAGGCATCAGTTTTCTCCTACAATCGGCAGTGTCAGACACCATTTTGTTTTATAATTGAGGACTGTTTCAAATGGTCTCTTCAGAAGAATATCTTCCCTAGCTAACGCTCTGAACCAACTGAAGAGCTTTCACCTGTAATGAAGATATGAATTCCACAGCTCTGAAACACATGACCACTACTCAATCGTATCAGGTAGAACATTCAGCTGGTGAGAATTGTGACTTAGCAGGTTCAAGGCTTGCTTTAGCACTGGGGGTGCCTGGTGCAATAATCTTTTTTGGCACCCTCCCTCTCCCCATGGCCTCCTTCTCGGATTCCCTCCTTATCGCCCTGCAAAAGTGCCCCTAATTTCTCTATATCCCCCCTCTCACATACAGTTCATTTGTTTTAAAGTGTTAGTAAAGGCTGGCTTTACTAATCCACTCAGTCATTCACATTAAAAACTGATAGGTTTTTTACAGCAGGCGTATTAACCCTCTGCGCGACTTTATGGCGAGTCAAAACTGCCACTAGACAAGACTCTATCTCTCTCACTCTATCTCTCTCTAGCAGGCATATTAATCAAAAGCGTGATATTTTTATTGCTGCCTGAAAGCTGGATGCACAAGGAACTCTGCAAAAAGTACTTTTAAATCTTAAATTATTGCTAAATGCAGCACCCGCCCCTTGAGTTCAGTGCCCCCTTCAGGTCAGCTCCCAGTGAAGCCGCACCAGTCGCACTGCCCTAAAGCCGGCCCTCAGTGTGTTAATGGGAATTCCAGCACATTTTTCATGTGTGTGGTCTACAAAAACATCATACTTCCTGCTTGAAGAGTGTGAGAAAGTAGCCTCTTTCTAGCCTTGTTACCCCCACTAAGGGCCTGTTTGTGAGTGTATGTCAGGGTGTTTTCACTGTCTCACTGGTATCCTGCTTGCCAGGGCCCAGTGCTCATAGTGAAAACCCTATGTTTTCAGTATGTTTGTTATGTGTCACTGGGACCCTGCTAGTCAGGACCCCAGTGCTCATAAGTTTGTGGCCTATAGGTATGTGTTCCCTGTGTGATGCCTAACTGTCTCACTGTGGCTCTGCTAACCAGAACCTCAGTGGTTATGCTCTCTCACTTCTCTCAAATTGTCACTAACAGGCTAGTGACCATTTTACCAATTTACATTGGCTTACTGGAACACCCTTATAATTCCCTAGTATATGGTACTGAGGTACCCAGGGTATTGGGGTTCCAGGAGATCCCTATGGGCTGCAGCATTTCTTTTGCCACCCATAGGGAGCTCTGACAATTCTTACACAGGCCTGCCACTGCAGCCTGAGTGAAATAACGTCCACGTTATTTCACAGCCATTTTACACTGCACTTAAGTAACTTATAAGTCACCTATATGTCTAACCTTTACCTGGTAAAGGTTAGGTGCAAAGTTACTTAGTGTGAGGGCACCCTGGCACTAGCCAAGGTGCCCCCACATTGTTCAGAGCCAATTCCCTGAACTTTGTGAGTGCGGGGACACCATTACACGCGTGCACTACATATAGGTCACTACCTATATGTAGCTTCACAATGGTAACTCCGAATATGGCCATGTAACATGTCTAAGATCATGGAATTGCCCCCTCTATGCCATCCTGGCATTGTTGGCACAATTCCATGATCCCAGTGGTCTGTAGCACAGACCCTGGTACTGCCAAACTGCCCTTCCTGGGGTTTCACTGCAGCTGCTGCTGCTGCCAACCCCTCAGACAGGCATCTGCCCTCCTGGGGTCCAGCCAGGCCTGGCCCAGGATGGCAGAACAAAGAACTTCCTCTGAGAGAGGGTGTGACATCCTCTCCCTTTGGAAAATGGTGTGAAGGCAGGGGAGGAGTAGCCTCCCCCAGCCTCTGGAAATGCTTTGTTGGGCACAGATGTGCCCAATTCTGCATAAGCCAGTCTACACCGGTTCAGGGGACCCCTTAGCCCTGCTCTGGCACGAAACTGGACAAAGGAAAGGGGAGTGACCACTCCCCTGACCTGCACCTCCCCTGGGAGGTGTCCAGAGCTCCTCCAGTGTGCTCCAGACCTCTGCCATCTTGGAAACAGAGGTGCTGCTGGCACACTGGACTGCTCTGAGTGGCCAGTGCCACCAGGTGACGTCAGAGACTCCTTCTGATAGGCTCCTTCAGGTGTTGCTAGCCTATCCTCTCTCCTAGGTAGCCAAACCCTCTTTTCTGGCTATTTAGGGTCTCTGTCTCTGGGGAAACTTTAGATAACGAATGCAAGAGCTCATCCGAGTTCCTCTGCATCTCTCTCTTCACCTTCTGCCAAGGAATCGACTGCTGACCGCGCTGGAAGCCTGCAAACCTGCAACATAGTAGCAAAGACGACTACTGCAACTCTGTAACGCTGATCCTGCCGCCTTCTCGACTGTTTTCCTGCTTGTGCATGCTGTGGGGGTAGTCTGCCTCCTCTCTGCACCAGAAGCTCCGAAGAAATCTCCAGTGGGTCGACGGAATCTTCCCCCTGCAACCGCAGGCACCAAAAAGCTGCATTACCGGTCCCTTGGGTCTCCTCTCAGCACAACGAGCGAGGTCCCTCGAATCCAGCGACTCTGTCCAAGTGACCCCCACAGTCCAGTGACTCTTCAGTCCAAGTTTGGTGGAGGTAAGTCCTTGCCTCACCTCGCTGGGCTGCATTGCTGGGAACAGCAACTTTTGCAGCTACTCCGGCCCCTGTGCACTTCCGGCGGAAATCCTTTGTGCACAGCCAAGCCTGGGTCCACGGCACTCTAACCTGCATTGCACGACTTTCTAAGTTGGTCTCCGGCGACGTGGGACTCCTTTGTGCGACTTCGGGTGAGCACTGTTTCACGCATCCTCGTAGTGCCTGTTTCTGGCACTTCTCCGGGTGCTACCTGCTGCTGAGAGGGCTCCTTGTCTTGCTCGACGTCCCCTCTCTCTCCTGGTCCAATTTGCGACCTCCTGGTCCCTCCAGGGCCACAGCAGCATCCAAAAACGCTAACTGCACGATTTGCAGCTAGCAAGGCTTGTTGGCGTTCTTTCGGCGGGAAAACACTTCTGCACGACTCTCCACGGCGAGAGGGATCCGTCCACCAAAGGGGAAGTCTCTAGCCCTTTTCGTTCCTGCAGAAACTTCAGCTTCTTCTGTCCAGTAGAAGCTTCTTTGCATCCACAGCTGGCATTTCCTGGGCATATGCCCATCTCCGACTTGCTTGTGACTTTTGGACTTGGTCCCCTTGTTCCACAGGTACCCTAGATTGGAAATCCACAGTTGTTGCATTGTTGGTTTGTGTCTTTCCTGCATTATTCCTCTAACACGACTTCTTTGTCCTTAGGGGAACTTTAGTGCACTTTGCACTCACTTTTCAGGGTCTTGGGGAGGGTTATTTTTCTAACTCTCACTATTTTCTAATAGTCCCAGCGACCCTCTACAAGGTCACATAGGTTTGGGGTCCATTCATGGTTCGCATTCCACTTTTGGAGTATATGGTTTGTGTTGCCCCTATCCCTATGTTTCCCCATTGCATCCTATTGTAACTATACATTGTTTGCACTGTTTTCTAAGACTATACTGCATATTTTTGCTATTGTGTATATATATCTTGTGTATATTTCCTATCCTCTCACTGAGGGTACACTCTAAGATACTTTGGCATATTGTCATAAAAATAAAGTACCTTTATTTTTAGTATAACTGTGTATTGTGTTTTCTTATGATATTGTGCAAGTGACACTTGTGGTACTGTAGTAGCTTCACACGTCTCCTAGTTCAGCCTAAGCTGCTCTGCTAAGCTACCATTATCTATCAGCCTAAGCTGCTAGACACCCTATACACTAATAAGGGATAACTGGGCCTGGTGCAAGGTGCAAGTACCCCTTGGTACTCACTACAAGCCAGTCCAGCCTCCTACAAAGAGTCCTTTTGGATAGCAGGACTTCTGTTTTTCAGGTGGTCTGACTTCTTATTATTACATGGCAGGGAAAGTTTAGCAATCTTTCATGTTATATTTGAGGAAGGGATGAGCTGATTCTTGGCTACTTTTTGTTTTGCAAAAGTGGATTTAGGTATATTTTCTGCAATTGTTTATAAAAAGATCCATTACGAACATATATATATATATATATATATATATATACATATATATATATATATATATATATATATATATATATATATATATATACACACACACATTCACACATAGAGGAGGTTTTTGGTAAGCCCCCTGTCCATTGGTATGTTAAACTGTTATTCAATTTTGCATCCTGTCACTAGTACATACAGCATTAGTAAATGGATCAGTCCACTTCATCTATTGGCTCGCTTGCACTGTGAGTGATAGCCTTTTGGCTAACCACCTGTACACAGCCATCTACAAACGTAATAAGCATACATTGCAAATGTTTTTTTCTTAATACTTTTAGGTCAAGCGTAAGCGTATGGCCCCGCAATCTTTTAGTCTAATTACTTCTTTGGGCTTAAAGCCATTTGCTTTGTTCGTCTCAGTGTCATTTACAAATCCTTGCTTGCTAGTGGTCAGCCATGCCTCTTTGTCCCTCCTTTTTCTCTTTGGGAGTAGGGACTAACTACTGTATAATTATGCTTTTGTGTTTATCTGTTCTTTGGGGGACTTTTTTTTATCTTGGTTTCCTTCTCCTGTCAGTCAGTGTACTTACAATGCTGAGCTCAGGGGCACTGTACATACACCCTATTGCTTCATCCACAGCGATGAAATTGCACTACCACATGCCCTATTCCTGCTTGTCCCACCTCCCAATCACCCTCCTCCCGCTTGTTAACTCCTGTGCTACCATGGCCGCTTGCCCGGTACCCCCTTCTTATCTTTTGGCTCACCGCTTTGCGCTTAAGGCGTATGTTATTTTCTTTCTCTTCCTTGTTTTCGGGCATCTTACTGTTTGTTTTTCAGTTTCATGTAGCGTGAACTTGACACAAAGGTATTGGAGCGCTTTATTAATTTTTCTGTAGTTTTGTATAGCGCGTACTTGATACAAAGGTGTGACAGCGCTTTATATGAGCACCTGTTACATTACACAAGAACACATTCATTTTTGATAGGAAGGGGAGAAGAAGCTCAGAATCACAGGATGTTGAGTTGGCACCAAGACTTGATCCGAATTCACCAGCTCCAAAGTAGGGAGCTCTGGCCCTTATGCCACATCCTCTACCCTAGAGTTCTTTGTCTGCTGTGTGTTGGAGCAGTCTGGGAAAACTCATTTTTTAAATATAGCTCTTGGTAATACAGGTTCTGCCATTTTATAGCGCTGCAAAGCAGGTGCCATTCGTAACAAAATCGCTATAATTCATTTTCATCGACCTTGCAGAGATGAAGAGGTGAAAAAGCTATGTCAGGATTGTAATCTGTGCCATTCTTGTTCTCTACAGTGGGTGCATTAACCAACTGAGTAGAGTAGAGTTAAACACTAGGCAATAGCTTGTGCTTTTGATAACCTCCATAGGGTCGCCAACCAAGCACATAGGTTAGTTCAAGGTAAGCAAGAAGATGATGAAAGATGTCTCCAAAATGGTGGAAAAGGAGTTGTTACTCCAGACCCAGGCACTTCACATCCTCAAGCTTGATAGCAAAAACACATCTAGCCTTTGGATGTAAATTGGGCCTCTTGAAATAGAGTTCAGTTAGTGTGATAAAAAGGTTTCACAGTTCTTTACATGCGCACTGATTACATTACACAAGAATGCATTAATTTTTGGTAACAAGGGGAGATTAAGTGATTTGCCCAAAATCACAGGATATTGAGTCGACACCGAGACTCGAACTGTGTTCCCCAGCTCCAAAGTAGGCAGTTCAGGCCCTTACACCACATCCTCTCCCCTAGGGTTCTTTGTCTGGTATGTGTGGGGGCAGACTGGGAATAACTCATTTTTTTATGCCAGTCATAGGTAAACCAAATCACCAATACTATTTATACAGAGAGCACTTGCACTTAAGCACTGATCAGCAGTGGTAAATTTCATAAAGACAATAGCCTAGCAAAAACAGAGTCCAGCATATCATAAAAACAGGAGAACAGGTGGCAAAGAGATGAGGGAAGCATGCCAAAAGATGCCAGGTCTAACAGGCTTCACATGGCAGGGGATGTTTTAAACAGGAGAACTGTTATTTCACAAACTATGGCCACCAGAACCAGCCACTGCTTATACTTATGTAACCCAAATGTGTTGTGTCTGAAGTCTTTTTTTGCATAAGACAACAAAGAAAGACTACAAGTAGATGCTACCACGAGTCCAGATTTGTCGCTGGCACAGCATTGATAGGTTTTTATAATATGACTCACTGAGGGCCACGGTGGAAATACCCTAGACAATTGAAATAGTGTAGATCAATTGTTTTATTTTTTTTTACATAATTGCATCACTCATTTTGTTCACATTACAAATATTTGAAACTTTAGGTCCCAGCATTTAAGTGAAGGTAGCCTGAATGTGGACTAAGGGAGCCCACAGGGCTAATGTGTCATCCGCAAAGATCTGTGTGGCAGCAAGAATTAAATGTTTGATTCCCCGAGGGGCTAGCTTGGCCTTTCATCATCCAGATTGATACCACCTGAGCCTTTGAATGATATATCACACATCACTGCATGGAAGAGACCGGGCGTCACTGAATTAACACACTGAGCCCAGACCACAACTATCCTAGTTAGTGAAAACTTTCATGACCCAGCGGAAGGGGTGCCACAGCTTCAGATGATGCCATACAGAAGGCAAAAGTGTACAAAACAAACAGGAGGAAGAAAATATATGTTTCATCTTGTGTCTGTCTCTTGGTCCTTTCCTTGTCCTGGAGTCATGTCTTGTCATGGTTTTCTGTGAGATGCCATGTAGTTTTTCAGGATTTTATATGTCAGCTGGAAACAGGAGAAACTACTTAGGGAATGAGATATTAACATCACACTGCTGGTGGGACAGTGCCATATACTACCTTCTGTACTGATTTGTAATAAATGCTTCAACACATGTATTTGCCTACCTCATGTGCTGTGCATCTGTATCACCTATTTTCAGGGCCTCTGGAATTATACAGCAAATGGAGGGCAAAATTATGTGGCAGAGGTGCCTCAATTTTGTGGCTGGAAAGTACAAATTATGCTGCTTAATGCTGCACAATCAGTGGTAACATTATTTTGCTGTTTTGACATTTAACACACATTAGTACGGTCTGAGCAAAGATGTATCCTTATAAGTGCAAGTTTAATGCATGACCAGACCACAAGAGCCAGCAACTAAAAAGTGACCAGATGACCTCTGCACTGGATCTGCCTCTCTGAGGAATATGCCAGTCACAGAACTGCATCTTTCCAGTGGCCCTTCCTCTTAGTAACATGCACGAAGAGGAGACACCGCATGCTTAATGTGGGCTACATAAGTGATAGTTATAATTTTATTATTATTGTTATTACATTACTTGTTTGATAGGATTATGAAGAGGAATGCATCTTTACGACCTCACTACGTATACATGATGCAGTCTAGGTTTCCAACACAGGAGTTAATTTTTTCTCTAAAGTAATCCATGATTCCTATTTATGACTTGTGAGTCACTGGAAATTTATGGATGGTGCAACATCTATTTATGCTTCATAGACTTGGATGCATCCTCTCCAAGTATCACCACACCATTGATCTGTTTCAGAGCAGCGGTTCACGGCATCTACAAAACACACAAATATTCCTGTCACATGACCAGACTATTTCTGGACATTTTCTTTGAATGTAAGAGAGGTCAGAGCTGAGTCACTGCCTGAGAGGGACATGACTGTCTTAGCTTATTCTCACTGTGTGTTCTACAACTACACATCGGAAGTACACTAATGCTGTATCCTTCACAGGGTATATGGTTTAACCAAGCCCGGTGGTGTAAGGAAGGTGCCTTATGGAGTCACCCAGTGGTTAGGTGAAATTATTGCCATTTTACCTTAAAAATCTATATGGGGACTGCACTTTTGGCACAGTTCTATTTTGGCCGAGGAGCTGAAAATTGCACCCCTCCCTGGCCCAACTGTAACAACAGAATCTCCATTTAATCGCTGGGTCAAATTAATTCTCACATGGTTTGTCCCAGCCTGTGATGGCACAGTCAAGCTAAAAATGATGGAACAGAATGTGCCTCACCATGTCTCATAATATTGTATTCAATATTACAATTCACACAGTCCAGTCCTGAGCCGAGGGCTGTCATGAGACTATTAACTCAAAGCAGTGCTTTAAATGCATACAGAGTACTGGCCCTTCTGTATTTCCATTTAAAACACTGACCCAAGGTCACAGATGTTGTACCTCTGGAACCTATCCTGTTGGCCCATCTACAGCTGAAGCTCCGTTTCAACAACCTGCACACATTAGAAGCCTCCTGTTCAGTCAAGCTGCCTCTTCTGTTTTTCTCGTTGTATACAATCCATTTTTTTAAAAGTTAGGCTGCTATTGCCAATGTAAAGGAATAATTCCTTTAAAAGTTTAACACAGAAATATATGGCTCCCCCCTTTTCTTTGATCCTAACTCTTTTGACCCCCCCATTCTCTGGGTTAAATGCCACAAAGGTGCCTCTTCGTGGCTTGTTTGGTGCCATAAAAATTTAAGTAAACACAGTAGAAAGGGTTGCATCTCTGGGCTATCACAGCCAGTCTGTCGGAATGAGGCAAAAACACTCCCAAGATGGCAGCCTTGTTGTGTCCTCTCTCCTGCAGCGACAAGCCTGGGAGTGTTGCTGTTGCACATGACATACATCCACTACACTTCAAACCAAAACACGTAGATAAAAGACATTGTTATTTACAACGCCAATAGCTCTAACTCTCACAAATGTGAGATCTATTGCATTGCAAATGCTTGTTTTTTAATGCTTTGTGTCGTCCTGGTGTGTGACTTAAGGTTATAGTAATTTAAAGCCAACAGTACCTTTTCTTTGCACCAATATCAATCATATTTTTTGTGCTGTGCAATAAAATCAAAAAAAGAGTTTTTGTGGCTGTTAAATACACTTGCCTTCTAGGAAGCACCCTTACTGTTCTATTAAAATGATATGCATATTTATTTTTTTCAAATTATTTTTTCTATTGCAAGCAAAAGGCCACCATGATTAAGCAGAAGAATTGTTTATTTTTATTCTTCTTTTATTTTTGTGATGTATGCTTGAAATAAAAATAATAAAAGTATTTAACCATCTTCAGTTTGTCAAGGCCAGACAATATTGTTCTATAGAGTACTGCAGACTTATGGCTGTGTTGTGTATTAAGCAAATCTGTGTTTTTCATATGTAATGCATATCTCCTTCATTTATATAAATTGGATAGGTATTAAGTAGCAATGCAAAGTAAATGTTTAATGTAAGAAATGAAGGCATATTTTCTTCTCTTGTTTCAAAGAAAATGTGAAAGTTTTGTCTGTCTGTTTACCAAAACGTTGCATTAGCCATTTTTAGGATGAGTGAAAGGGTTCAATCTTGTGTATACTTTTAGTATACTTCTTATGGCTTAAAGCAATTTTATTTGTTGATTGCAATGTCCTTTAAAAAAATTCTTGCTCGCTAGTGGTCATTTCAGCCGTTTTTCTCCCTCCTTTTTCTGGTTCAGAGCAGTGACCAACTACTGTATTATTCTACTTTGCTTTCTTTATCTGTTGCTATGACGGACTACTTTTGTTATTTCTTGGTTGCTCACTTTTCACTGTGGGTGTTTTAGGCTGGTAGCTGCCTGCGTTTTGTTGCAGCATTCTGTTCCTCCCACCTCCTCCCATGCCGCTGTCATTTGTTTTGGCTTTATTCCAGTGTAGTCCTCATTTACCTCAGGCTCCTAAAATAAGCTTATTTTACAAAAGAAACAACCGGGCCTAAACATTAGGCTCACTGTTTGCGAAATCCTCAATATCCCCTTTCTGGTATAACGTAACTAAACCTAGAAGCAATGATGTGAAACTTGCCTAGCCTCTCCAGGGCCCCTCCATGCCAGCACTCAAGACATTGCCCATAGGGCATTGCTTATCTTTTTTATTGGGGCTATACATCTTCTCACGCTGCTCTGCTATTGTTAACTTCATTAGAGCTTTATTGAAATGGAGGCAAAAATACTTGCAATACTTTTCATTTTGTTACATGAAAAGAAAAATACTTTTCCAGTCCTATTTTCCAATTTTTGTTGACATTTACACAACTCGAGGTAGTGCAGTCATCTTTTCATTTCTCCTCAAGGGCTTGTGATTTCTGATGTCAGTAGCCGCCAGTGACCACTAAAACATGGCAGGAACAGACAAAATTATGAGGCAAGGTTGAGCATTTATATTGCAAGAAAAGTCCAGTTCTGAACTTACTATGCCAATACCTCTAACTCAAGAAAATGCGAGACCTGTTGCATTGCAAATAACTCGTTGAATCTTGGTATTATTTTTCAGAACAATAGGATCACAAAACTTTGTTGTATCAGTATCCAACTCTGACCAAAATAACAATCCCACAAATATACTTTTAGCAGGTCACACCCTTCTCATCCTCTCTGAATTGCCATCAAAAGTTAATTAATGCACAGTTTTTACCTGTTTGCACCTTGTGTCTCATGATACTTTTAGACTGCTGTCTACCAATAACTAACCGCTTGTTTCTCTTTTTCAATTATTTGAATCAGCTAAACAATTTAGCATCTTTATTACCTACATAAATAGAAGTATAATAAAAAATATGAAATAATTAACAATGGATGCTAGTTGTCTATTTCTGTCCCTGTGCCTACCATTTATAAATGCTTTCCTTTGTAAACGTTCTGTATGCTCCTAACAACAAATCATCTAAAACACAATTTTGTCTTTTTTACTCCATTAGGCAAACGTTTATTTTCCCTTAGAATATATTTCTGAGTACATTGCTACAAGAGCTGGGACGAGTAACAGCCCCCCTTACCTTTTTCACTTGTACACACTGATGCTATTCATGGCCTTCTGAGTTACCCACCGGTGGAATGAACTTTGCATGGAACGGTAAAGATGACCTTTGTACACAGTGACTGCTCACCCAGTAACCTTTCACCCACTTAGCTGTTTGCCTCCGCAGCCACACATGACGGGAAGGCCTGCCTCAGGCAGTGCTTGCGAGGCAACCCCCTAGACGCTACCAGGGAAACAGCGTACCGTGTTACAGGAAAGCGGCGCGGCAGATTGCTACACGCAATTTTATGTGTAGAGTAATCTCTCCAGAGTTAGGCCTAAAAAATGTAAGAAGTCTAATATACAATGTCGGCTTGCCTTTGCTTTGAAGCAAAGTAATGCATTGCCAAATGGAGCATTCCAATAGCAGTATTATACTGCCTTGAAACGAGACTCAAATAAAAGCCGAAAGCAGACAATTTATTGCTGCTAAATTCCTCAAAAGTAACGTCCAGTCTGCAAAATAAGAGACGCCCAAAAGATTATAGGGCGTTCAGATATCGTTTGTAAGTGCATAGAGCTGAGACCTTTTCCCGCGGGTGTGTGAATTACGTGGACAATACGGTTTAAACGAACCATCCAGTGTGAAGAAACCGTCGTCTTTGCCGTGAATTGCATAGTTGCATCTCTAACAATTACTAACGGTGTATTCAAGACTGTGCCTTTGTGTGGAAATGTCTACTTGGTTTTAGAAACCTATTGTGACATCATTCACCAGATGGCCCCTTTAAACAGTAACAGGGATTGTCTGGATCATTAAATAGCTTATGTCATCATTTCTGGGAGTCACTGACGACTGAGGAACTTGCCTTCCTGACATGCCCCGCAGTGCAGCCTGTACACCACATGAAAACGTCTCCAATACTTCACATTAATTACCACATTAGTGTCAAAGGCGGCATTGCCATACCCTTTCATTTTTAAGCCTACGCATATTTTCAAATTGTGTCCTTGTGGCACATAGAAGGAGTTGCACCAGAAAACTATTTAAGTGCAGTTGGGCCAAAGAGAAATCATGCCATCGACCTCTGGACGATGAAGCTGAGAGGGCTTACCCCGATATAAACGTGAAATGATTCCAGTTGTAACCATTTCACTCTGTAGGCGCTTTAACCAAGTGAACTACCTACCTCGCAATTTACACGTTTACATGCATGGAGCAATTGGCGCATATCCTGTTGTGGAATGTTCATGTTTGTGTTATATGTAACAAAAAAGACCCACCAGGTTTCTTTCCACTTCTCCTGCCTCAAAAAAGCTATTGATGGGATACTGTGAACAGAGTAGGCCAAAGTCCATCATAATATTTGCATATGGCAGGAGATTTATACCACAGTAGTCTGATTCATGTCTGCATGCCTTTCAGTGCCGCTTCAGTGTGCTGTCTTGGAACGTTTTGTACAGCTCATGTACTATTGCGTTGTAGCCATTTGTGCTGCCAGGGAAAATTCCCACGTCCTCGTCAATTTCTTACACCTGCCCTAAACTACAGCACATTACGGCACGGCACGTACTAACTGGGTCGCTTATCTTCGGAAGGAGGAGCAGATGTCCACCCAGACACTGATTTCTGAAAACAGGCTTGTGAAGTCCTGAGCTCTGGGTTTTTCCAAGGGATCGGGAAAGAGGGATACTGTGACACATGCAGCTGTGTCATGAAAATAAGGGCGAGGGGGGCACTGAAATTTCAGTTATGCCGCCTGCCTTACAGTTTTACAAAGACTTGTGGCTGGACACATGGGCATCGTACGGATTTGGGGGCCCTGTGCAGGACAGCTTTACATTTATGTTGCAATTTCAGCTTTTTCAGGCCCTATTTGGCCAGGCCACTGACAGTGCAGAGGCACACTCGTCCAAGTTCTAAATGTTTGTTCATGTAATATTCAGGAATAGTGATGTATGTTTTCAATATTGTAACACAGCAGCCGCTCGCTATTATTTCTGCAAATACTCTCTGTGACACCCTTCGATTTCTCATATGTGAGCTCCTCTTTTCATCTAAAAGGAATCTTTTATGGATCTTGCACAAACCATGAATACAAGTCTGTAATAGATGGTTACACATAAAAATAAATTAAAGGAAACGGTATTTAAAACAACCTGTTTAAGAATTATTCAAGGTCATCAGTGCTAAACTCTGCAGAGCAGTACCAGCGGTCTCTCTGAAAGACTGGCACCCTGGGCCAGAGTCCACTTTGCCCATGCCTTAAAACGTCTCTTGCTGGGCAGGGGTGACTTGAGGGAACGCAAACCACCACCACCACTTTAGCATTTCTCAGCCTTAATTAACTATATAGTAACAGTCTATTGAATGCGTGTACAAAAGATTTATAAAAAAACATTCTAACTCAATCAAGAAAGGACAATTGTACTAATGTAAAATGAGTAGTCCCTAGGGCGTGATACCTGAGAGTAATGGTCCAAAACTTCGGGAGGTATTGCCATATTGCCTGGTGTGCAGCGTGAGCTTCTCCATGTAAAGTGGACACTTGTGGTGACACTGTTTGCTTCACCGTTGGGATGCCATTTTTCTTGTATTCGCGCCCCACATGGAAGCACTTTTGCGTGGAGAGGCTCACGCTGCACATCAGGCAGTGGAGCATTGTCTCTCTCGGCTTGGGGATGCCTGTATTTGGCTCCGGGTGTTGTCCTCCTTGAGTTTTGAGCATTATCCACAGGTATCACGCCATAGTGCTTGTCAGCTTTGTTTTACCCCTTAGGTCTTTTGCGAGGTCCATTTTTGATCAAACTTCTCTGTTATATCTTGAGACTTGATGATGATCCTATTATCTCATTAGAGATCAAAACGTTGACTGAAATCACAGACCTTTATCTATATTTCTGATTAGCCAAGAACAGTCTGTGTTATTTTGGTTTTTAGATATGCACTTTTGATCACTATTGTCACATGTGTGTGTATCACCAATGAGAGAGCACCGATCACGGTTTTCACTCTCACCCACTGAGCTAATATACAATGTTTTTTTTTTTTTAAACAAAGAAACTTTTTCCTGATTATTGTTTAGAGTAAATCACCATTTGGTCGGTAGCATTGTTGAATTCACATGTCTAGGGGCAATTGTTTTGTAAAAGAAATGAAACATGGCCATGTAACATTTCACTGACACCCACAGTTATTGTATCTGTCTACAATGAGCTGAACCAATGCAGCTAGTGGGAATGATTGACAGTTTCCAAAAGTAGTACATCTGCACCTGTCCTTCGGTGTAGAGCTAAAAATGCAGATTTGCTCTTTTTCTTTCTAAATTTGGACTTCACACTTATTGAGAAAGACTATTTGATTTATTAAACTTGCACCATGAAACTTAAAAATGTGGGTACACTTCTGAATTAAACCAGGATGTGCTAAGTATTCCTCCAATTTTTTCTAGTGGCAAATGAAGTGCTGCAAGTGTGATTCGAGGCAGCCATACACCGAGTTAAGTCATGAAGTGGCAAATGTCCTTTCTACTGTTGGACCCCTGCGCTGGTGGCAGTCTCAGAATGGTAAGTGAAGTGTGACTATGCAAAGGTGAGCAGAAAAGGAATGGAAAAGAACACTGTCAGTCAGAATCAGATATTAAAATGCTACATTTTCTAATTAATAATTTGGAACGCATGGTGAGTATTATCAGTGCCACCTTGAGAAGGCGCCCTCCATGCTAAGCCTTTTTTTGGCTATTTGGGGTAGTTCTTGCTTAGGTACTCATAACTTTCTGTCCACGTAAGCTATCCATGCCAAATTTGTGCCCTTTTTCCCAACATCCTGGGGATTCTAAAGGTACCCAGGGTTTGTGGATTGCATTGGAGTGGAGGGGACTGAGAAATTAGCCAAAATACAGCTAAAATGTGGGTATTTGGGGAAAAATGGGAAAAAAGTGCTGCAGAAGAAAGCATCTATTATTTTCCGCAAATGTCATCAGTAAAGGGGTTGTGGTCCTAAAATAACCATCTTCCCAGTTTTCAGGAACAGGCAGACTAAAATCAGAAAACCAATTTTTTCAACAAAGTTTTGGCTTTGTACTGGGACATACCCAATTTTTGTGCTTTCAGTCCCCTTGCAGATAGTGACAGAAATGGGTATAAAACCAATAGTGGATCCTGGAAAGCCATACATTTCTGAAAAGTAGACAAAATTCTGAAATCAGAAAGGGGTCATTTGTGTAGATTCCTCGAGGTTTTCCTAAATAATGTAACAGTTGAAATGAAAAAGATTGAAATTGAGTTGAAAAAAAACTAGCCATTAATGACTACTTTTTAATCTGTAACCTTTTCTAACTAAGGCAGATTTTCAAAAGCAATATACTGCCACATCTGCTGGACTCTTATTGCTGTAGGGATATGCAAGGTTTGTAGGTTCTCTAAGACCCCAAGCTACGCAGAGCCAATAACTGAGCTGCACCTTGCAATGGCTTTTCATTGTGTACTGCGTATATAGCAATTCATTTGGCAAAATATAAAGAGTGAAAAAAAGGTATCATTGAACCCTGTGTATTCCCAAAATGGACACAAGATATGTAGAAGCAGTGGTTATTTGCACATCTTTGAATTTTGGGGTACCCTACTAGCATGTGAACAAGAGAGCATTTCTCAAAATGACTTCTTTCTTACACATTGTCTTACATTTGGAAGGCACAAATGCAGAGAAAGACAATTGATAATAACACTTGTTCTGCTATCTGTGTTTCCCCAAGTTTTCTGATACAAATGGTACCTCACTTGTGTGGGTAGGCCTACTACCCACAACATGAAACACCTCAAAATGCAACATGGACAAATCACGTTTCCACTGAAGACTGCCTCATTTTTTGCAACATACATAACTGTGGATTGTGGGCTCTAGCTCAACTGGCAGCTAGGAAAACCTAGGAAACCTGTGCATTTTTGTAAACTGGACACGAAGGGCAATCCAACATAGGGTGACCTGTGGGGCTCTCACCAGGTTCTGTCACCCAGAATCATTTGTAGACCTCAAAAGTTGCCCAAAGAACATATTTTCCTCACATTTCTGTGATGCAAAGTCCGGAATCTAAGGGGAGCCACAAAGTTCCATCCACCCAGCATTCCCCCAAGTCTCCCTATAAAAATGGTACCTTACTTGTGTGAGTAGGCCTAATGCCCGTGACAGGAAATGCCCCAAAACGCCACATGTGTGAGGCACATTTTTCCACTGAAAACTGATCCTTTTTTTCCGATGTGGGTGGCTCTAGATTTTGGACCCTAGCTCAGCCAGCACCTAGGGAAACATAGCCAACCTGTACATTTTTCAAAACTAGACACATATGGGAATCTAAGATGATATGAGCTGAATGCAAACTTCAAACTTTTCCTGAAATCACTAATTTTCTCTATATTTATGTGATGGAAACTTGTGGAATCTACAGGAATCCACAAAATTCCTTCCACCAAGCATTGCCCCACTTGTGCCAATAAAAATGCTGTGGCTGGGCCAAGTGCTGTGACAGGAACTGATCAAACCAAGGATAATGAGAGCGCTTGCGTGAAGCCGCCTATTGATCTCAGTTGGATCCTAGTAGGCTTTCTGCGCCCCCAGGGGAGCAGATGCTGGGGCTATTGCCCCTTTTTATCCCCCGGTGGGGGGAGTGTGGACAGAAAGTCTTGAGCCTCATTTATTTTGGATGGGGGCATGACCATGACCATTGTTGGCAGCCCCCACCCCTCTTTTATAAAAAAAAATAAAAATAAAACAATCCCTTGTGCCTAGTGGGCTTTCTGCCCTGCCCCTGCCCTGGGGAGCTGATCGGGGGTAATTACCCCATCTGTCCCTAGGGAGGCAAAAAGACTGTGCTCATTTTTGGGGGTGGGGGCATTGCCAGGCCCAATCTGGGCAGCCTCCACCCCATGCTTTTCTTTAAAAAAAAAAAAATCCCTGGTACCTCGTAGACTTTCTCCCCCCTGGTGGGCAGACCGGGGTTATTGCCTCCATTTACCCCTGGGGGGGCAGAAACACTTAGGACCCATTTATTTTGGGTGGGGGTATGGCCATGCCCATTGTGGCCAGCCCTCAACCCTCTAATATGTGAAAAGAAAAAATCCCTGGTGTCTAGTGGGCTTTCGCGGGTAATTATGCCCATCTGCTCCTCAGGTGGGCAGAAAAACTGTGCCCACTTAAATTGGGGTGGGGGCATTGGCATGCCCATTTTGGGCAGCTCCCACCCCATACATTATAAATAAATGTAGTCCCTGCTTCCTAGTTCGCTTTCTGTCCCCCAGGGAGGCAGAAAGACTGAATTGTGCCAAAACAATAACCCCCTCCCTGGTGTCTAGTGGAGTGGATCCCTGCTTGGAGATCGCTGTCTTTGGGTGGTCCCCAAGCAGGTATCGATGTAGGAGGATTACCATTAGAAAGGGGAGATTCTCCCATTTCCAATGATACCTCTCCAGCCTGCCTCGGTGCTCGGGGGTGCTGAGGTAGCCTCCTCAGTACAGAGGCAGGGAAAGTGAAATCAGCTGAAGGCATTATACCTTTGTTTTCATTAAAATTACGTCAGCACGCTGTGCACTCTGATTGTCATTTCAATGAAAACAAAGAAACATTAAAGGGTTGTGTACTTATGTGTCTGTGTAGTTCTAAAACAGGAAGATCTCTTAAAACCATTGTTGTTGTTCTTGCCTAGGCAAAGACATCCTTGCATATGTTATTCCCTCTTGCCAGCTAGTTAAATGTTTTCCTGTTCAAGCTGTCATTCAGATCAGACTCTCAACATTTCTTTCTCCATAGCTAATCAGTTCTGTCTACTAATGTGTTGACCACTCTGTTTATTTGCCATGTGCAGCCTGACTGCTGCCACTGTTCTGCTCTTGCACTTAATTGATCTAACACAACAGAAATGGGGCAAATGTAAGGAAGCCAGGTCTCGTAGAATTTTGGTGTGTGCTTGCGTAACTATTTTAGATCAGTAGGGTTGGTGTAGGCTAGGCAACAAAGGTATCAAGGAGCGTTAGTGTGGGCACGAAAGCTGGTTTTCACAGGGGAATGTTAGACGGTTATGCATGCCTCTTATGTAGACTGTGAATGCATGCTGAAAACAGATAATTTCCAGTATGAAGCTCATACAGAAAGGAGTCAGTTTGTGTTTGGAATGGATAGTGTGAGGCAGGCACGGTTATGGCTGGTTGGTTGCTGCATGTGTTGTTAATGTGTTGCATAAGTATGTAAGTGTGCTTCCTGTTACGGTTTTGTGCAAGTTGGCTATCATCTGAATTGGACTTGGGAAATGGTGGGGAGAGCATGCTGTAGGTGTGATCTGATCCAAGCTACGTGCTTGCTATCACGCATGTCCAATTATAATGAGTTGCATTAGTGAAGTAGGGAGAGCATCAATACTCAAATGCTTTCTTAAATTGGTGTGGGGGAGTAAGGGCTCATAAGGTTAATGGATCTGATTGAAAGTGGTGTTGTTGTGCATGTTAGAACACATGTATGTGTGCTTGGACACCCACATATACCTCTCCAGCATATCAATTAAAGTTATTGTACATGCCAACTGTTTCAGTGTTTTCCCACTCTTTTTTCACTTCATGTAGATACTGTTATCTACACAATTTCTACAAAACCGTAGACCACTTTTCCCTCAACACTGGATTGAAAACCACATATCCACAATCAGTTCATATGGCTCTACACCATAAAATATCACACTTTCTACCTAACATCACATCACACCATGCAAAGAAACACCCCCATTATACCCTTTCTCACTATACCTTTCCATATGATGCCATTTATCACCATCATTGAGCTCTCATCATCATACCACAATATACCACTCCATTCCCTTCCACACTTCCATAAATTGTACAGTATCACACTCAGCTCCCTCACATCCCACCACACAGGACCTCACCACAACTTTCCACACTATAGCATTCTATTAACATGACACATTCCATATGGACTATACCAAACGGTATTGCATAATGTTCACTAACAAATTCTCACCTTACCATATCACACAAGGCATCACTAATTACATGATCTACATGATCTAATAGCACATCACACTCTGAAACACCACATCAAAACATCCAACACGTCATCATGGACCAAAACATATAGCACCTCAGGGCTACACAAAATGGAATACCGCACAACATTTTTCCACACAAAATAAAACCGCAGGACATCACACCAGATCACACAATACAACGCTATAAAACACAGTTCAGCTCCAGTATGAAGTGACCATATACCATACCACCTTATACCATTTTTTCACACCATTGCACAGCACTGTAAACTATTCCACATAATATCTCACCACATTACAGTAGACAGGACCACTTAATTCTTTACAGTGCCATTTAACTCCACACTTCTTGAGACTGCATCACATCACTCCACGCCATACTGCCCTACAAATGGAACATTGGACCACTTTACGCAACGCCCCTGGCTATATACAACGTAACTCACACTTTGGAGAAGGATACCCTACCACATCATAACTCACCCTAACAACTCACCAGATGGTATCACAGCATACCGTACAACACACTACACTACCCTCCAGCAAGCCACAATCCAACACAAAATGAAAATAGACCACATCACAAAACAACACACATTTGTACAGCATACCATTCAACAGAACTTTACATCATCCCACACGGCATTAGATTGGCAAATACCACACCACACCATCCAAGACACACCACAAGGACAACAGAGAGCACGCTATATCTCAAAATACTTTGTCAGAGAATTTCACACCACTGAGTCACTAAGACCACAATTCACTTCATTCTTATTACCATCCATGACCCTACTTCAAATCACACTGCATCTCACTATACTATTTCATACCATCCAACATAGCATCACATCAAACAAACAATACTACACCATACAATCACACTCACAGCACCACTCCACTCCATCCAATATTACTTCACACTGTAACACTGGTCACCATACTTCACATGCTCAAAACATACTCCCCAGAACACAGTACATCACTTAATATGCCAGTAGTACAAAACATATCTGTAAGTAAGATAGCCTGTGCTTACAAGGAAAGTGGAATCCTAAGCTGTCACTTTCTTTCTAGATGCTGCTGTGTGACTGCTGTACATTCCTTGTGGAGTAGCCTCTTGGTTTATTAGGACTTAAGATTCTCAGCGACACCACACTCAAGAGTAGCAACAAGAGTGCATTTTGGCACAATGTTGGTAGTAATTATAGAATGGGCTGCTAATTAGCATTGTAACAGTAGATAGATTAAAAGCTACTGTCGAAGTAGCAGTACACTTTGGTAAACTCGAGGAGGCACAAATAAATGTTGAGTTATTTATTGAGGAAAGGAGAAACTCCATCCTCATAAGCCCATCTACACAGTCCTAGTGCAACTGTCCAGACCTTAAAGACATAACATTCTATACATTTCATTTATAATGAACCAGCAGTGCATCAAGGGGGATACATAGGAGCAAATAAATATAATGCGCACATATCACAGCTACCACTTATTTCTCCATAATTTCTCCAAAATGCCACAACACCTGGTTATTGTCTAGCACTGAACGAAATTTAAATTACACCTGTGAATTCTGCAAAATTCCTGCATTTCGCCTTGCATGATATTTTCCACTCATTTGTCTTAGGCGATTTGATGTAATTTTATCCTGATGGGAGACTGGTTTGCACAGAAAATGTCTTGCAGAGAGACGGGGGTCTCCTACTGGTATCTTGGATTACTTGTTTACCTCAAGTATACCCTTGTGTGACAGTAGGCAGACAAGCTACCTGTAAACCAGATTTTAAACTTGAAAAGAGTAATTTTGTGCAATTTCATATAAAACTGTGAAATTAAAAAATACTCACATTTTAACACCCCTTTTTTACTGATTCCAATGTACATTTCCATATGGAGCATATCCAAGCCTCCTCTTTTAGATTCTTGTACAACAGAAATTGTGATGGATTACTGTTGGTCTTGCTGAGGTAGAGATGATGATTTGTCTTCTCTTATCTTTTCTAGATGTGAACCAGGTTTCTATACAGCTGGATCTTGATGGAAAATTCCAGCTAAGTGAGGTCATGCTTGATTTTAGGGTAGGTTTTACACTTGGCTACAGCACTTCTATTTTAATGGGAACATTTGATATTTTTTCTGTAGGACATTGTGTGCAAAAAGTAGACATAAAAACATAACCACTGCCCTATAGCTTTAGATGATGTGTTTCAACATGACAAGTAAACAGATTGTTGGTGATGATGAAGAAAGGTTGGCAATAGTTCAAGACAGATGAATGGCGTAGGAGGGAACAAAGCCGACGAGCTGACAGAAGACTGTATATATAATGAACCAAAAGTTATAGATTGCTTGATGCACAGGTAGCTCTTGGTCAGTGCACCAACCACTGAGAACTTGTAATATTGATGGCAATGATTATACACTGTGGGCCAAGTGGTACAGCTTCTCATATTCTTAAATTTCTGTGTATGATGTTTGATACACTAAGAAGAATTTAGGAATGTAGTAAAACGATAAAAACTTAAAAATATCCAAAATGCTTAATTAAACATATATTAGCAGTACATTTGCAAGCATTTGATATATTTATTTAAAAGCCCCACTTGTTAATTATGAGTTTTTTACAAAGTTGTAGTTGACATTTTAAAAATGCTAAAAGATAACGGGAGTTCGAGAGATTGTCAGAATAATTATTTTTAAAATGTACAAAACTGTTTAGGATTTTTTCAAATGTTTGAATTGTTAAAAAATAATTTGCACTTAATAATTACAAGTCATGTTTGTTTATTTTGAACACACACACGTTTAGCAAATGTTGAAATTTTAAAAGTACAGTTTAGATTAGAAGACTGCAAGGTATGGGCAATATTATGATTTTTAAAATGTTGAGATGCGGGTTATTCTTTTAAAACCACATTAACATTATTTAAGCATTCTTAAAAGTTGGAATTGTTAATTTAAAAGTTATAAAAATTATCATTATCGAAGAAGGTTGAAATTATTTAATAAAATCGTTATTTTCTCAGTATGATGTCAACATTTATTTTTAACATGTACAGTAGAATTCTAAATAAGTAGAAGTAAAGCGCTGTTGGATTTTTTTTCTTTAGTAAAATTAGAATAAATTAGTAGGTCTAGGACATGGTTTTAGCATGAACATCTACAAACTGACCCACCATGTAAGAGATTTGTAAACACTATTTCTCTCTTTGTACCACATTAAAAGACAGTTACTCTTCTGTTGTTGTGAGTTTGTGAGTGCTGTTGCATGAAACAAATGTGTCTCTATAACTGCTAATTACATTTTGTTTAGGCTGAATTGAGGGAAGATTACACAGCTCTTATACTGAGAAGCAAGGGTGTTATGAGTTAAAGAACAGTTTTCAATTTATATTAATGGATAAAATAACTATTATAGTGGGGAAGGACACGGCCTAAAGCTCTCAGTATAAAAGGCCACATTAGTTTGGAGATACGTGAATGAGATAAACTTCATTTATCGCCCTTGTTTTTGGTTGTGAGTCAGAGTGCAATACAAAACTATCCCAACTAATCCAAAATATAGAGTGAAGGTTTCTACATTTTGTTCCAGTAACTGTTTCCTTGGTGTGCTCAGTAAAATATTCCCAATTCTCTACTCTTGCTTCTCTTCCAGGGGCCACTACCCACCAGCATGTTCATTGAGCGATCGAGCGACTTTGGTAGCACATGGCAGGCCTACCAGTACCTTGCACATGATTGTGCAGCCTCCTTCCCGCATGTGAGTCGTGGTCGCCTCCAGAACCTAGCGGACGTGCACTGCCAGGAGTTTCAAGCTGATCCGTCACACGGTGGAATGGTATTATATCTCACTTCTACATTGCATAATGCATTTGAAAGGGTTTAACAGATATTGGCATCTGGAAAGAAAAAGACTATGGTTAGGGATTAAATGTAGAACCTCATTATTGTCAGGTCATAAGGTTTGGTGAATTATTTCATTTTACCTGACATAGCAGTGATGATTGGCACGGTTGAACAGGTGCTTGTTTGATACATTTTTGACAGTAAGAATTTACAAAAAATGTATTATTTGATATTTGTTTTTTTGGAATGTGAACCAAGCCGTTTCGTGCATCAGAGTACTACACTTGAAAAGATATAGCTACCATAGATATAGGAGCTTTACTTAATGTAACAGAGAGGGAATCGTACAGGTATACTAAATAATAATAATAACAATAATAAAAATAATGATAATAATAATAATAATAAATATTACTGCATTTAAAAAGGAAACCTTTTCATTTGTCTGGTCTATGTGTGCTTCTATTAAGTGTTAATTCTGTAGCAAATTACTAGTGTGATGTGGAGGTCCCTTTGTGATGTAAACAAATAACGCCTAGGAGTCGTTTTGGAAAAAATATACACCTAATGGCCCTTTGCATTTGTGCAGGGGTTAACACTGATGATCATGTGTTAAAAATAGTAATTCTCTGTTCTTTTAAATGAATAAGACCTGGTTATACATTATGCCACTTTTTTGAGGGTTGTGTTAAGATTAGCCAAGAGCATTCTCTTTGAGGATGTGATAGGGTGATGGGGACGCATAGTATATGCTAGGGACCATGCTCAGATGTTGGATATATGAACAACCAGCCTTTCTCACACTAATTTGTGAACGCAGAAGCATTCTACTTACGGAGGTAGGGAATAAGGAGAAAGTGTAAAAAGAAGCATAGGGCATCTTATCAAAAAAGTTAGGGCTACTCTTAGTACATGACATTGCAGTATAATGTAAGTTCTGATCTGTTTCTTTGATTTTTAGAAATTTGGGAGTTCTTGTCTTAGATCGTTAGCTGTTTGAAACTGTGACACCTTCTGAGAACATAACATTTTCTACCAGGTGTCTGGGGATTTTAATGTGGAGGAATTTATTGCAGTAACCTTGGTGGTTACTTCCCACCTGTTATATACAAAGCTGGATGAATGACATGAACCTGGGGGGTGGGGAGGAGAGGAACAGTGAATAGAGCTGTTGTATCTTCTTGTGCCCCACCACCACTGTCATAGGTACTTCTGCAGGGGCCTCTTTGAGCTTTTAAGCTTCTGTGGAAGGAAAGGCCCAGCACTTACCATGTGCTCGCTGATTTTAAAGAGGTGTGAGAATTCCTGCCACGGGCTGAAAGAATCGCTTTGATCCTAGTTATAAAAACAGCAGGATACAAAAGGGTCACTCTTTTTTGTAGAGATAAAGCCTCAATAGTTCAGCAGGAAATGTCTTCTTTGTACTGCGGCTTTACCACACTTAGGGGGTTATTCTAACTTTGGAGGAGGTGTTAATCCGTCCCAAAAGTGACGGAAAAGTGACGGATTTACCACCAGCCGTATTACGAGTCCATTATATCCTATGGAACTCGTAATACGGCTGGTGGTATATCCGTCACTTTACCGTCACTTTTGGGACGGATTAACACTCCTCCAAAGTTAGAATAACCCCCTTACTGTGTATTTACTGTTGCCAGTCTCACGTTGCACTCATTTCTTTGAGCTTGGAAGGAGGTAATGAAGGGTGGACCTTTGGGGGAGGGGTCCGGACTGAACCTGTGACCCGCGAGTCACGTACACGTCAACAGCGATTGCCTTACCCACGGATCCACATTAAAACAGAAATAAGAAATAAACGAAGTAAAGGAAAAGGTATAGGAAGTGCATATACAGAGGGCCCCAGTGATGGATACACAGGAGATCTGACTTGCATAGAGCGCATAGTAAATCTCTTCTATTAAAGTCCTGTGCGAGGGCTGTGGTGTCCCGCATCCTTGGCTTCCTGTGATGTACAGGTTCGGTGTCTGTTCCGACTACCTTCCTTGTACTTTAGGCCACCCCCAAAGGACCATCCTACGCGGACAACTTGATCAGCAATGACCAACAGCGCTACCTTGAGACTGAGAGAGAAGGTGGCAACACATACTTTGATGGGAACAAACATTAAGTATATAGAACCTAACATGTTATATGTTTGTCTCTTAGGTTCGATTCAGCCCAGTTGAGTCCCTTTCTGGCGTGACTACGTTGCAGAACCAGAGGATTGACGGTGAGACCATGTATTGAGAAAGAGTGGGACATATAATCATTGTTCTGTGCATAAGTCATTCATTTACAGCCATGCTGAAACAAAGTTTACACTTAAAATCATATATCCATGGCCATTGCCTCTTATCCAAGCCTCACCATTTTTGTCTAAAAATTGTCTTACCACTTTTGAATTTGTAAATCAGTATGTGGGTTAAGATTGTCAAATAAGTAGGCACAGTTGTAGCTGCCCCAAAAATGTGGTTTCCCTTTCAGAATGACTTCCTTTAAAATACCTCTAATACCTCTGAGTGTAAGATACCCCAAGAATTGCCTGGCAGTCAGTCACATTATTTGTAATATATGGCTCCTTGACACAATGGATGTCATGGGACGAATTTGTAAAAAATCGTAGTGTAACACAGCACAGCACTCAAAGTTGGTGCGCTGTGTAGTGTTAGGGGAGAGAGCTTCGCAGAGCCTTATCTACTAAGTTAAAGTCCTCACCAGTGCTGGCGCACAAACAGGCTTCCTATTACCCGGCACCCACCTATCCATCATAGTGCACAGATGTGTGCATGATCTCTGGCAGATTACCTTTCCAGTAGAAAACGCTATGCTTAAATTTACTTTGAAACGTTTCATACATTGGAAATGTGCTGCTCCTATAAGGTGTCTCCCTCAAGAAGAAGTATTATTTTTAGTAACAAAGCTCTGTTAGTCGTTGTTAGTAGTTAATGCTTTGCTTAAGAAAACCATAGGTTGTAGCAGGTAAATGCCAATATACCATTTCTGGGATGCCCCTTGTAGTGCAAAGGGGAGTTTCTTTTTGGAAAAGTAGAAACTAATGACTCCAACATCATGGGAGTTTTCTTCCATGGTGTGGGGATCTTTTTTTAATTTATACACTCCCTCACCAACAGGATATCTTGGCGGTGACAGACAGTTAAAAAAAAAGCCATCCGATTGTCCACTGTAAATAGGACGGATAGTTGAATGGCTATCATATGCATGTCCATACTGCTTCGGGTCATTGGAGAAAGGTTTATGCCAATGGAGTCAATTTTACTCAGTCGGCAAAAACATGGCAGTCCACCGGACTAAAAATTGGGTGGGAAGACCGAAAATATGGTGGACAGACTATACTGCTGCTGCTGGTATTGAGTACCCTGTCCACTAAAGTCTAAAACGGGCCCTTAGTGTTTATGTCTTACAGATTTAGATTGCTCAACAAAACAGTGAACGTTACTGCCCTGAAACACCTAATCTAGGGAATCCATTGAATCATCTAGTAACCTTGAGCCGTAAAGGATGCTCTATTTTTCGTTATAGAAACTGTGATGCAGTGCTCACCTGTTTTTCTTAAGCACATGCACTATATCATGTATCGTGGCTAACAGCCTGTTTTAGAGGACATTGGTAATGCAACTATTGTAGAAAAAAAAGAGACCGGTGACGCGTCGGCTCCTTTCATAGTTGTGATTTCCTGTTTAGAGGGGGGCAGGCAAAAGTAAGTACCACTACCAATCTTGCTATCTGATGACTGCAAACAGTATTTTAATTCTTTCCAATTTAGCGTGGCAGCTGTGACCATATTTGGTATTCTAAGTTCTGAATGAGAACCCCATGCTCCCAGAATCTGAATCCCCCTCCCTTTTTAGGGTCGAGCTTGCGAGTGCATGTGCTAGCGCATGCGTCTGGCTAGCGAAACTCTACTGTGTACACTAAAGGGCTGCAATCTGCTGCACTCCAATCCAAAACAATCTTCCCCTCTCCAATCTGCCCCACAGCAATTCAAAACAATCTGCCCCACTCCAATCAAAAACAATCTGCCCCACTCTAATCTGCCTCACTCCAATCTACCCAACTTTAATACAAAGCAGTCTGCCCCACTCCAATCTGCCCAACTTCATTCTGCCCCACTCCAATCCAAAACAATCTGTCCCAATCGAATCTGCCCCTCTCCAGTCTGCCCCACTGCAAACTGCTGCACTTCAATCCAAAACAATCTGCCCCACTGCAATCTGCCTCACTGCAATCCAAAACATTTCGCCCCACTCCAGTCCGCTTCACTCCAATCTGCCCAACTTTAATACAAAGCAATCTGCCCCACTCCAATCAGCTCCACTCCAGTCCAAAAACAATCTGCCCCATTCAAATCCACCTCTTGCCAGTCTGACCCACTCCAATCAATAACAATCTGCCACACTCCAGTCTATCCCACTCCAGTCCACAACAGTACACCCCACTCCAATCCTCCAATCCAATCCAATCCACCTCACCCCAATCCAATCCGCCCCACTCCATCCCATTTCACCCACTCCCATCAAATCCACCAGACTCCCATCCAGTTCACACCACCCGCACTAACCCAATCCACCCCACTTCAAAACCACCCCACTCCAATCTAGTCCACCTTCCCCAATCCACCCTAATACAATCTGCCTCACTATAGTCCAAAACAACCTGCCCCACTCCAGTCTACCCCACTCCAATCCAAAGCAATATGTCCCATGCCAATCCGCCCCACTTCAATCTGCCCTACTCCAATCCAAAACAATCTGCCCCACTCCAATCGACCCCACTCAAATCCAAAACA
Organism: Pleurodeles waltl; assembly: GCF_031143425.1. Lineage (NCBI taxonomy): Eukaryota > Metazoa > Chordata > Amphibia > Caudata > Salamandridae > Pleurodeles > Pleurodeles waltl. The sequence goes on along the minus strand of NC_090445.1, from coordinate 487,585,906 downwards.
ATCTGCCCCACTCCATTCCAAAACAATCTGTCCCACTCCATTCCAAAACAATCTGTCCCACTCCAATCCAAAACAATCTGCCCCAACCCAGTCTACCCCACTTCAATTAAAAACAACCTGCCCAACTCCAATCTGCCTCACTTTAATCCAAAACAATCTGCCCCTCTCCAACCTGTCCTACTCAAACCTGCTGTACTCCACCCTGCCTCACTCCAATCCCGAACAACTCACTCCAATCTAAAACAATCTACCCCACTCCAATCCAATCCACCTCATCCCAATTTAATCCACCCCACACCAATCCAATCCACCCCAATCTAGCCTAGTCAATCTACCCCACTCCAATCCAATGCACCTCACCCCAACCCAATCCTCCCCACCCCAATCCAGTCCAATCCACCCCACTCCAGTTGATCCACCCCACTCCATTCTGATCTACCCCACCCACTCCAATCCAATCCACATCGCTCCAATTCATTCTAACTCAACCCAGTCCTCCTACTCAATCCCCCACTCCAATCAAGTCCACTGCCACCCAATTCACCTCACTCCAATCCAATCCACCCACACCAACCCAATCCATCCCACTCCAGTACAATTCACTTTCACTCCCCCTACTCCAGTAATCATTAAACCACCATACTCCAGTCCATTCCAGCCCACTTCAATCCACCTTAATCTATCACACTCCAATCCAGACCACCCCTTTCCTATCAATCCACCCCACCCCAATCCAGTCCACCACATACCATTCCAACCCACACCACTCAAATCCAATCCACCCACTCCACTCCAACCATCTCCAATCCAATCCACCGCCCTCCACTACAACCCACTCCACTCAAATCCACCCACCCCACTCCAATCCAATCCACCTACCACGGTCCAATCCACCCCACCCCTATCCAATTCACCTCAATCCACCACACTCAATCCAATCCACCTGACCCCCACCCTAATCCTCCCCACCACACCCTAATCCACTCCACCCGGTTCACCCCACTCAATCCAATCCATCCATCTCACTTCAATCTACTCAACTCCAATCCATCCACCCCACCCCAATCCGCCCCACTCCACCCCACTCAATCCATTTCACTTTACTCCAATCTACTCCACTTCAATCCACACCTCCCCACCCAAATAACAGCGCCTTGAGACCCTCATGCAGTGCCTTGAGACCACCACGGGTGAGTAGCTGCACTTTACAAATACTGATTGATTGATTGATCCACCTCACCTGATGCAATCCACCTCAGTCTGATCCACCCCACTCCAATCCAGTTTACCCCAGTCCAGTCCAATTTACCACTCTCCAATCCAATCCAGCTCACTGCAGTCCACCCCATTCCTATCCACCCCACCCAAATCCACCACACCCCATTTCAATCCGCTCCACTTCAATCCACCCCACTGTAATCCATTCTAATCCACCCCATCCCAGTTCAGGCCACCTCACGCCAATCCATTCAGCCTACCCCACCCCAATCCATCACATTCCAATACAATCCACCTCAGTCCAATCCACTTCACCCCACACCAATTCAATCCACTCCACTCAACTTCAGTACACTCTACCCCACCGCACCCCAATCCACCCCACCTTATCCCAGTTCAGTCCACCCCACTCCAATCCAATCCATCCACCCAACTCAAATCCATCCCACCTCACTGAAATCCACCCAACTCTAACCCATCCCAATCCCGTCCACCCCAATGAAGTCCAACACACCCACCCCACTCCAATCGACCCAACTGCAGCCCACCACACCCCAATACAATCCACCCCACCTCATTTCAATCCACCCTACTCCATTCCAATCCACCCCACTCCACTCAACCCACTCAGGTCGACCCCACTCACTCCAATCCACCACACTCTACTCCAATCCACCCCACTTTATGCCAAACCAATCCACCCCACATCCCAGTTCACTCAACCTGACTTCAATCCTATCCATCCAGTCCACTCCACTCCAGTCCATCCCACTCCAATCCAGTCCATCCCACTTCATTCCAATCAAATCCAGCCCACTGCAATCCACCCCACCCCATTCTACTCCAGCCCAATCCACTCCACTCCAATCCAATCCAATCCATCCCACTTCAGTCCAATCCAACCCAATCCACCCCACTCCAATCCACCCCATTCCATTCCAGCCCAGCCAACCCCACTCCAATTCAGTCGACCCCACTCAAATCCAATCTAATCCACCCCTTTCCATCCAACCCCACTCCAATCCACTACACCCCACCCCAATCCAACCAACGCCACCTTATCCCTATCACTCCAATCCAAACCACCCACCCCAATCTAATCCACCCCACTCCCATCCACCCCAGTCCAATCCAGCTCACCTATTTCAATCCACCCCACTCCAATCAGGTCCACACCAATACAACCCACTCCACTCAATCACCACACTGTACCTCAATCCAATTCACCCCACCCTACTCCAATCCAATCCATCCCACTACCTCAGTCCACTCGAACCCACTCCACCCTATTCCACCCCACTCCACTCTATGTCACTGTGGCTCTCATTACGAGGCTGGCAGTCATGAGACCGCCAGCTTTGCCGTGGCAGTCCTACCGCCGCGGAGCTGGCAGTAAGTACCGCCACACTAAGAGTTGTGAGACTTGGCAGATGCCAAGCTTCCACAACCCTACCAGGCCCGCCGGTGTGGTCGCACTGCTGTGGCACTGCGGTGGGGAGCACCTCCAAATCGGCAGCAGGCTGAGTGAGGCTGCAAACCGCCAGGTATTCCATGGCGGTCACCCCCCCCCCCACGAAACCCTGGCGATCACGCACCTGGCGATAGGAATCTTCATCGCTGTTGCTGGCACACACATACATACATGTCTGCACACATCCCCCCACCCATCCACACACTCACACCCCCCCACACCCCTACAGGCACTCATGCATACACACCAGTTCAGCATACGCATACATGCACTCATACACACCCATTAACTCACATTCATCAACAGTGACACCCCATTTATGAGCACATACACGCACACACACATTCACATTCACTCGCATACACGCACGCATTCAGCATCCCCTCCGCAAACATGCACACACACACACACACCCAAACACACAGACCACCCCCCCTTCGGACACCCACTTAACTCCTCAGTCAAGAGGGATGTCCGGGAGGGGATGGGTCCTGGCAGTCTTCCCTCGCCGCCACCACCATGCCAGCAGGACTCTGCCAAGCTGTATTATGGCTTGTAATAACGTGGGGTGGAGTCCTGCTTGCGTGGCGGTGCCGGCGAGGGACCCGCCTCTGGAGCACCAACCACCAGCACAACTGCTGGCTCCTTTCCATCTCAATAATGGCGGAAAGCAGCCAGCACTCGTAATATGGCGGTCTGCTGACCGCCAGCACTGGCAGTCTTCTGGCAGATTGGGCATTGGCGGCTAGTGAAATTGACTGCCAAAGCCCAAATGAGGGCCTCTGTGTCAGTGAGCCACTGACCTCTACTCCTCTCTACTCAACTCTACGACACTCTACTCCCTATTCCACTCTGACATTCCACACCACTAACTTTTAGACATGCTGAGCAGCAGCCACACTGATGTACACCATGGCAAAACACATTGTCAAAGCCAATAGCTCTTGTATAGGCAAGACCTATTGGCTTTGCCAATGCTTGCTTATGTTATGAATTCTTCTTCCTATTAATTTTAAAGAAACTTCTCCTTTGCAATCATCTAAACATGTTTGTTTAATCTCAGCACTCCTGCATACCTTATCAGGGAAGCTGTCTGTTCTGTACGCTCCAACTGCTGTGTGGTTCAAGTCTCCTAATCCCCCGCACCTATGCCAACTACAGTGATGAGGTGGGCTGAGCTGTTGCACCTCGTCCCCCACCTGGCCACCCCGTATGCAAATCTTAAAATTATTCATACACCGTTCCACAAATGTATAGGAAAACACAACACTTGTGTAGGTTTTATGGCTACAACCATTTTAATGTTATTGCATCATATGAATGAATGGAGAAAACACCAATGTTTTGGTCATTACCATTTGAAATATAAAAGAGGAACACGGTCATAGAACAGCCTTGCACAGTTACTTCTCCTGAGATGGAGGTCCCTGATAATCCACCCCTCTGCCATGAATCTTTATAGGAAATTACAAGGAAGGAATGTTCCCACAAGTCCCCATAATGATGTTATAAATCCTGTTTGGAATGTCAATGCGCCGCTCTGGGTTTGATGACAGATGCAATAATTTCCTTGGCATTCAGTATAATATAGGCAGGAGCAGGCTACTGAAACTACCAGCCAACCACATTTTATCCTAGCAATCATAAAAGAATCACATCTAGCAGGGATAAGCAAGTCAAAGGAATCCCCCCTTACTGCCCAAAGCATATCCCTTTATCCATGAAGCATTAGCTGGCTGTTATCTCTCTCAAGAGTGCTGAGAGCTTATACCATCCTTTGGCAACACCCAGTATAATTTTATGCTACGACCCCACTGTCGACAAATGCCAGAGGACTTATAGCCTACAACTCCTTTCTCTTGCCTATCACTGCTGCTCTGTGCGTCTTTCAATCCACCCTTGAAACATTTGCTTAAGGGTTGTGGATAACAGCACTAGGTGCAGTGGAAGCTGTTGTGTATTTAGAGTGACGGAGTAGGCAAAATATGGGTGGCATTAATATAATAATTTTAAAAATGGCACTTACCTTCCTGACTTGCCATGACATCCTCCTTGCTCCGGTGTCTTCTCTCCTCAAAGCTCCGGACCCAGGAAACTGCACTACCCAATCCTGGCACTGCTCTCATGCTGGTAAACAACATAAAAGAAACGTCAAGATTTGAGGGATCAGCCTCTCTTAGCGCTCATCAGAGCACTGGAGGCCTGTGTTTTCTGTAATCCACCTGTGTTAAGACAACTGGGTTAGAGAAGTTGAAAATGTGCATGTGTGGCTAGCCATCGCAATACAGCCAGCCAGCCAAAGGGACATGCGCACTTCAAACATAAGTGTACATTCCTTCTCTGCTGCCACTCAGCAGCAATTGCCCCCTCAATTGCCCCCTGGGTTCAGGACGGGATTCTGAAAAATAAAATGGCACTAAATAAACTTTATTACCATTTTCTTTTTCACCTGCTCTGGGGCATTTTTTCAGCAGGCGATGCTCCTTCGCTCTCATGGAGGAGCCGCTCCTGACTAGGTGTATGCATGCTAAATCCTGCAACTCTGCCGCAGAAGTCACTGCCCGCAAATAAACAGCAGATTATTTTCCATTGGATGTGGCTCTACTTTTGTCTCCCAAAAGCTCCCTGCAAATTGTTCTTAATCAAAGTGCTCATTCAAATCTCATTGTCCCCCTTGCCACAGCTTTAGAGTGTTCTTATATCGCCTAAACTTTTCATCATACATACCTCACCCACCACTGGCTTTATTATGCACATACATTTCCTTACTGTACTCCCCATTATTTTGTAGGCAAAATGCCATTTACTGCTTGCCCTGGAGGAGGATGAAGTTCATAACAGTCAAACCTGATCTCAGGCTTAGGAAAGTCCGATTGACCTTCTTCGTAGGCCGCTTTTTCTCTGGATTGACCCACTTCTCTCCCACTCCTGGCAACAGCATAAACATGCTACATTACTATCGCTGCACCACCTTTTCTCTCAGATCATGTGATGTGCTCTCATGTCAGAATCTTCTTCCTTAGGCCCCAGTAACAGTGAGTGCAACTGCTCCCAAAACAAAGATAATATCTGAACATACCTCTTTTCATAGCTGTCCCTGTTCGTAGGAAGTACTTCTTGGTATGTTCCTTACCGGCATTTTGGCTCTTCCCTCCCTTGTCCATCTGTTTTCCTTAGCTATTTATGATATCTAAATAAATCTTCAATGATGCTTGTTTTAACATACTGCTGTTGCTCTTCAACCTCAGGCCACACTCCTCTTTCTTGCTGTTTCCTGCCTTTTGAGTTCTGGACCCGTTTAAGTTCTACTCCACTCTCTTCACTGCTTCTGATCTGCTACCCCCTTTGCCTCTGCTCCCACATCCCAAGTGCCCCCTTGCTATCACCTTGCTATCTCTACCTTCCCATCTTGTTAATTCGCCTCATCTCCTAAAGGCCTTAAACTTTTCCTCGGTGGAAGTCAGCCCTGGGCTTCCACTGCACTTCTATCAACTGCAGTCTATAATCCTTTATTCAAGCTGCATACCTTTCCTTCCTGCTGCACCATTTGGTATTGTTTTCCTTTGCCTCTCCCTTCTGCGTCCACCTCTCACCTTTCTCTCCTTCTCCCCCACTCACCTAAATTGCTCCCACAAGCTGTACTTTCCTCTGCTACCCCCTTTGCTTTCTTGCAATTCCACTCTTCTCCAAGGTCCTCATCACTCCCACTAGATATCTGCCCATCCTCGTTTGACAGAGGTAAGTATGTCTCTGGGACCTCTATAATCTCTTCTTCTTCCACCTCACTGGCTCCCGGACCATTGACCCACATCTTTGCTGTAGCCTCATCCACTTTATCCAGCGTTGCATTCTTTTTCTGATTACCCTCTGCCTACTATATCATCATAGCTTCGATTGTTGCCCACTGCGGACAGCTTTGTCACCACTGTTTCCCCCTTTTATTCCCCATCACTCAGTGGCCCAACTCAATATTCCTTTTCCTATCCTTATTGCACCCACAGTGTTTGTTTGGCCCAGTGGGAGGTTAGGGACAATTCCTTATTCCCTTTGCTACCCTCCACAGTGCTGCTTAATTGGGGAATGGGAGAGGCGTTGAGAAGCACTCCTTCCTTTTCTCACTTGCCTTTTACCTTCAGTTTAGTGCATCAGGTTCCACTGCTTCTGAGCAGGTTTCACCTCTGGTCTCTCTTCCTTTGCCCAAGAACACCCACTCCCTATTCTTGAACCAAACAAAGGGGGTAATTTCGACCTCGGCGGTCTTTTCACAAGAATGCAGAGGGACCGCCGTGCTGAAGACCGCCAGTGGTGGCGGTTTTCCGCTCGGCGTATTATGACTGCTGGCAGCCCTCCGTCCTTTTCTGGAGGGAGAGCCGCCAGCAGCCATACTGGCGGGCGGCGGGGAAGTGGAGTTTGCTCCACCTCCACCGCCACGTCAACAGAACACCGCCCACCGAATCACGTTCTGTGATTCAGCGTGGCGGTGTTCTGTTGACGGTGTGGTGGCGGCGGAGCAGCCCCCATGGATCCCGTCCCCTCCCGGAGGATCAACGGACCAGGTAAGTTGATCGTCCGTTAGGGGAGGGGGGTGGGGGGCTGTTGTGTGTTGTGTGCGTGCATGGGGGTGTGCGAGTGTGTATGTAGAGGGGGTGTGTGAGTGCGTGTATGCATGCAGGGGTGTTGTGTGTTTGGAAATGAGTGCGTGTCTGTCTGTATGTATGTCTGTATGGATGTGTGTGTGTGTATGTCTGAATGTGGGTGTGTGCGTATGACTGTGTGTGTGGCAGTTGGCATGTATGTTGGTGTGTGTGCCTGCATGTGTGTTGGTGGTGCCTGCGTGCGTGTCGGGTGTGTATGTGTAATGTAATGTTGGGGGTAGATGTGGGGAGGGGGGTCCTGCCACCTTTGGGGGTGGCAGGGGTGGTGGGGGGTGTAGGGGAAGGACTCGGGTGGGGGTGGGGGAGTCCCCTATCAGTGCCAGGGTAGGAATTCCCTGGCACTGATAGTGCTTACCGCCATGGATTTCATGGCAGTTCCAAACCCCATGAAATCCATGGCGGTCAGCCGGGTCATGATACCGCCGGCGGTATTGTGACGACCGCCGGGCTGGAGACCCAGGTCTCCAGCCCAGCGGTCGTCTCCGCCCTGGCGGTCGGATCGGAGAAGTGGCGGATGACCATGGCGGTAACCGCCATGGTCATAATTCAATTTTTTTTACCGCCAACCTGTTGGCGGTAAGACCGCCGCTTCTCCGCCGACCGCCAGGGTTGTAATGAGGGCCAAAATGTCAGAGGAGGAGTTATAAACTCCCAACCGTACAGGAACAGAACTGGTATCTCCACTTTATACAAACTCACCAACATCCCTTGCAGATCCGAGATTGCTTAGTGGCTGCTCTGGGCAGCCCCTCTGGAGCCACTTCCCAACCATGCCCCACTGCATCTGCTGCTGGCACACTGCCTCAGAAGCTCTTGCCTAATGCCTCTGCTGCCTCAGGATGGAAACTGGTTAGAAACTCTCTCACGCTTGCACTTTGCAGGAAGTGGTGAGCAGGTGCAGCACCGGTGTAAGAGCCTGGTGACATCATGCGCCAGTGCTCACATCAGAGCATAGGAGCAATTTTGGAGGATTGTTCCAAGTCATGTCCACTGACTCGCCCCCACAACAGCCTTCCTGCCTGTAAACAGTGGAAATGGGGAGCATTTCCATGTTCTAAATGTATTCAATCTATATTTAACATGGAATTTGTATCTCTTATAATGCTCCCACTGCTTCTGATCCACTTTACTTCCTTCATCCTCTGTTGACTTTCTTGCTCTTTTTTATTTTTTGAAATGCTCATTATGCCAATGCTGACTTGTTCTTGTTTCTGTTATCTAATGTCTTATGTGTCTGATTTGTTGCCTTTTCACCAACCTGTCTGAAACACTACAATTATGCTCACTACTTACCCAGACTTCCTAGCTGTAGTGAGCAACCCGGCCACTATGCCCCAAACCCCTGACCCAGATGTGCTGCACCTCAGCCTCCAGCCGGGTGTGACCAGAGGTTATAAATAAAAGGGCGAAAGCTAGTTCTGGGTCTTTGCCCGCATTCAAGTAACTGCATGGTGTGTGAGTCTGTGCTCTGGCATTTTCTGCTGCGTGGCTGCCTATTAACAGGGTGCAACACTGGCAATGAGTAAGCACCTGGCAGCTACAGCCGCTTTGATCTTACCATTTCTTCACAGCAGCTCTCCGCAGCTCCATCCTCATGGCTCTGTCTGTGCAATGGCCACGAATGTCATGCCTGTGCTCTTAGTTTGTCTTGTTGAGTGGTTCCACCCCACATTGGGGCATGGCCAGAACACAGCTTCCATCGGCCTCCCTGCCCTCAAATGGTGAACCTGCCCCAGTGCTCGAGCACTCTTTGCTGAGGAAGCAGTGCGGGGCACTTGCAAGGAGGAGGGGGATACTGCCAGCACAGATCCATTGAGTCGAGGGGGACATCTTCTCCTACACAGGCCTGCTGCAATCCAACCTCGTACTATGCAGCATCCCTAGATGTTGACCAGCTGCTCCAAGCCATCATAAGAGGTATGGTTACAGCTCCCTCAACTATTGTGCAGGTCAAGTGATCCACGTACTGCGGCAGATGATTCCAACACTGCATGTCCCTCAACGCCACCTATACCAGCAGCCCATCTGCAGCACAACCTGGTGGTAGTGTTTCAACCCTTCAGTGAGCTAGCAGTTCCTGCCACTGCTGCTCCTAGATTAAAGACATGGGTGGGTCAGCTGAGCAAATACTTCAAAGCCACCAGCAAACCTGATGGTGCCCTCAAGTGCTCGATTCTACTCCATTATGTGGGGGAGATCTACAATCTACCTAACACAGCTGTGTATGATGGCGACAATGACACTATGAGGGCCCTCAATGCTCACTTCGACCTCCAACTGAACCTGAGCTTTAGGTTAAGCTACACCAAGTGCGGCAATGCGAAGGGGAGTCAATTGACAACTTTTACGTCCACAAATTGGCCAGCACCTGCACTACTGATGACCAACCAAAGGAGATTCGAGCAAAGATCATCCAAGGATGTCGGTCCAAGACTCTCCAGGGTGTGATCTTGAGGCAACCCAACATCAGTCTTGGTATCTTCATTCTGGCACAGTCACACGATCTATCAGCGGCACGGGCCGCAGAGTAAAACAGAGCCCTGACCCAAGGCCCCAGCAATGACAAGGTGCCAGTTGTTAAAGTGGAAACTGTATCCACTAGAACGAAAGGTACATGCCGCAAGCTAGCCGCACACACCATCCCTCGATGAATGAACTGTAGGCGAGAGGAACACCACGTAGAAAACGGCCCAGCCCAGGGAAAGATGTGCTCCAACTGCAGCAAACCCAATCATTTTGTCAAAGTATGCAGAGGAAGGCTGCGGGCTGTGGGACACGAGAAAAGCACTAGCAGTGAAAGCCATTCAACAGCTCTCATTGGATGACCCAGAAAACCAGAGCCTGGCCCCACACTGCACATAGCCGGCTGACACTCAAGATGACATGCCCTCTGAAGACATATTCCTCATCTCATTCACTGAGCACCTCAAAAGACACAGGAGACGCCAACCCACATGCGTAGTCTATGTGACAGGCAGAGAAACCAGATGCTCCCAAATCGAGGGGGAAGCCCTTGCCATCTAGTGGGCCTGTGGATACTTCCACCTGTATCTGTGTGGGTGACCTTTCTGAGTAATCACTGACCATCAGCCCCTGGTCCTACTTTTCATGGGCACCGCGCCTCATCCTCCCCCTGGACTGAGCTCTGGGCGATACTGCTGCAGCACTAACAATTTGAGGTGTTATACCAACAAGGATCTAGGAACTCAGTCACTTCTTATCATGCCACCCACCACAGGTAGAATACAGTCCAGGATACGATGCAAGCCGTACAGAGGAATACATACGGATGGTGAGCCAAGGAACATGCCTGAGGGCATTAAGCCTTAGAGAGATCAGCCAACCAATTGCTGATGATACAGTACTTGTGAAGGCCTTGGTGACACTACAGAAGGGGGCCTGGAACACGTTCCTGCAGGATGCCGACCAGTGGGGTGGCCCTGACAAAGAGAGGCTGATGCAACTTTGGAAGGTCAGGCATGAGGTGAGTTGTACCCAGGATGGTCTTTTGCTACAGAGTCACTGGATAGGTATCCTCGCACGTCTGACAGCGTGGGTGGCAAAGCTTGCTCTTGGAGGGCACCAAGGGACGGCCAAGACCAAGAGCTAGCTACGGGGGAAGTGTGGTTCCTATGGTTCCTAAGACAGCCGGCAAAACTGACATGCCCACTTAGTGCATTCCACTCCTCCGCCCCCCCCCCCCCCCCCCATGGCCCAGCCCTGCACCTCCCTGCACATGTTGGCTGAGCCAGCAGTTGAAAAATAAAACAATAATGAAATGTAGTTTTATTTTTCAGCTGCTGGTTCTTAGCCAGGGGGCTACCCTCCTCTGCCATTGTGGAGGGGCCGCCCCTGTATTGAAATACTGACTGGTCAATAGATGAAAGGACATGATTAGAGCACACCTAAAATCATAAGGCTACAGAATCAATGTTACAGCAACCAAAAACCGATAATATTCAATTCACAATTGAAAATCTACATTTGTTAATGTATGTTTTCTTCAGGATTGGATACACTTGAAATTAGCGAAGTATATTACTTAGTCGCCACCTGCTGGTCAAGTATAAGACTGCATTACTGTCTGACGTTTCTAGCGAACCTCTCTGTTTCTGTCTAAGAGCTGCACTTGCAGTTCTATTATAAATCACCATTTAAATGATTGTGCTTTTACCTTCCGAATCTCCCTGCAGACCTGGTACAGTTTACAAACCTAAGAGTAAACTTCACACAGCTGACTCGACTCCCTGCCCGGAAATACCATACGCCCAGCGCTTTCTACGCAGTGTCAGAGATGCAGGTGCAGGGCAGCTGCCTCTGTCACGGACATGCGGACCGCTGTGTGCCTGGCGATGCGTCACAATCCAACGTACAGGTGAGCGTGACTGATTAAATGAATGAATTAATGAATGCTGATTTATTGAGCTTGCTAGCTGCACAAACTAGGGCCTCCTAGCGCAGAAGGTTCCTGGTAAATTAGTGCGAGAAAGAGTTAATTGGAATGAATTACTAATGTTTTCAGTAGTTTTTAAAAGATAATTCTGAGATGGTCTAATTCGAAACTTGAGGGAGACTATTCCACTGGTTTGCTGCTAATGAGAGAATGAGTTTTCCCTAGCCAGGATTGCTTAAATTGAGGGATATTCAGAAATCTGGGATTACAGGATCTAAGTAGTCTTGTAGCAGTGCACGGACAGGTGGCAGCCCTGAAGGTATTTTGGGCCCTTATTGGCTATGGCATGAAAGGTGAGTACTAGTGCTTTAGAAGTGATTCTTTTATGGAGCTGTAAAACGATAGATTGGTATTTAGATACATTAAAATTGAATCTAGTTGCAGCATTCTGCATGGTCAGCAGTCACTGAATAGGTTATTTAGAGAAACTCAGAAATATGGAGCACCCGTAGTGCAGCCTAGAAGTAATCAAAGGCTGAACCAAAGTTTTGGGAGTAGAGGATGTCAAAATGTCTAATATTTCCCTGAGGGCATTCAACAAGATGAAACAGGCATAGACGACAGATGGCATCTGAGATTTGAATGACAAGTCATGAGAAGGTTGATGTCCACATTTCTATTTGTTCTGGCTACGGTAGGAACATTGCCCAACTCCTTAGACCACCATGCTGAAGACAAGATGGCATTAAGTGTGCCGAATAAGGGATTTTGTTCATATTGCCACTTAGTTTGAGACAGATTTGTTTCATTGGAGATGCAACCTCCATAAGGCATATCTTGAGGTAGTCTTACATTCTCTTCCATGGAGACAATCAGGTCAGCTGAGCGTCATCACATCATGATACTATTTTGAGGAAAAAATATACAAGAAGCTTTGCTAATGGCTTCATATACACATTGAATAGGGTGGGTGGGGCTCAAACAGGAGCCTTGAGTATTCTTTAGTATGGCAATAGAAACAAAAAAGATTGAAGAGTGAGTATCTGGTGGCGATCTGACAGGAAGGGTGGCATCCATGTGAGGGCAGAGCCTTCTATTCCAAGCGTATGCAGAAGTTCCAGAAGAAGTTGATGAGAGACCATGTCAAAGGCTGTAGAGAGGTCCAAGAGGTCCTGTGTTGCTGACCCTTCATGGTCTTATGTTACACAAAAGTGTTCCAGAACTGCTAAAAGAGTGGACTCAGTGCAGTTCATAGGATGAGAATTCAATTGGTGGTCGTCAGGTAGGGTTACAACCTAATTTTGTGCACCGTTGATTTGCATGTTAAAAAAGAATATTACATTAAAATGTGAATTTGCTTGTGTACTATGTAATAATCTGTTGTATGATATTTATTCTTAATATTTTGATATTTGAAGAACGTTTTACTCCTTGCCAAGGGCTTCAAATTCTAAAGTTATATTCATCTCTGGCTTAAACAAGTACTTTACCAAGCTGGCCTAGATGTAGCAATCTAGTCAAGAAGCGCTTACACGTTTCAATGTCCTCATCATACTTACTTATGTGCTGTAATCACTGTATTTTAGAAAATGTTTCTGTGATCATTGGGTAGTATCCCTGTTGGCGAACAAATGGCTCTCGCTGAGTTTCTTCTGCCTCCTTCCAGGTGTACGGAATTTGCTCTTGCCAACACAACACAGCCGGGCCCAACTGTGAGCGCTGCGCAGACTTCTACCAGGATGAGCCCTGGAGGCCAGCTGATGCACGGAATACCAATGAATGCCGGCGTATGTACAGCTCCTTGACGCATTCCTTCCTGAGTGTCAATCTTTTACCTTACTTTTTCCACTTATGTATTCATTCTTTCTTCCTCGACCTCCGCTCTCCTTCCTCCCTTCATCGCAGAATTCACGTTGTTTTCTTCCATGACTTCCTTCTTTCCATCCTTCCTTCTTATATCACCCACTCACTCGCTTCCTTCCTTCCCCTTTCCCTTGTTAGTTTCTTCCGACCTGATGTTTGCCTCGGTGAACGCTGCCCACATGTGCTTGTTACTCAGGTCTTGTAATTTAGGGGCATTAGCCGTGCCGCAAAAATAGGCAGCACTGCTGGGGCAGTAGCTATCTCTCAACTGAAAGGCAGGGACAACATGGGCCCCTTCTCCCTCTGCACTCCCGGAGCCTCTAGAGAAGACGCCGCTGATCCATGGACAGCTTCTCGGGCTCCTCCCTTTACATTCATTCAGAAGAAAGCTCAAACAGCTAAAAAGAAGCAGAAAAAGGATTCTTTATGTTTTCTACTTTTTTTGTGTTGTTTTGGCTTTGTTTTCAGCGATAAGAAATAGGGGTAGCCTGAACAGCTGTCTGTGAACCAGCGGCTACTTCATACGAAGCTGAGGGAGTGCAAAGGTTTTTTTAAAGTATTTTCCAGGTATGAGCTCCTTCTCCCACTGAGGTCACGGGGCACACAGCACACAGAAGGGACGTTGGGATCTGGGATCTGGAAGCTTGGAACGCCACCTATGTTAGCCTGTAATAATAGCCACAGGCCAGAAAGGGAGCATTCTGATAGGCTGGTCTGCTTCTGACCTTCTATACGGGGTGCTCGTATTTGCTTATGAATATAAATTATTTTTTAAAGTAGCAGCACAATGAAGAGTATCAAAAAACAACATTTACTTCAAATCAGAATGTGCCATTTTATTTAGATTTTGTATCATATTTATCAACATTTTACACACATGCAAAATTGCCGGAATATGCAAACCAGTGAAAAGTGTTGATTCGTTATTCACTTTCCAGGTCAAACTTTTTTTTAACCTGTAAAGTTGCCTTAAAAAATGTGCTATGTACTGCTTTGCACTACTTTGCATCAAGAGGGTCTCCCATGTGTGGTTCATGGGCATTTCCATCATATTCCCATGGTTTTGATGTAAATGTACTAACAGTAGGAGATAAGGTTCTGCCATTAAAAATTAATGCTCTTCGAGGAAAGCATCATGTAGGAGAAATATTTTTTTCTACAAACGTTTCAAACTTTAAATGTGTGCTGCGTTGTACAGCACACATACATTTTTAGGAAAGATTTAAGGTTTGTCTAATCATAGTATTTTGTACTGGGAGGCTATCCTTCCAGTTTAAACTGGTGCTAGAATAACACACAACGTTTTGCACTATGGTGCAAAGCTGCATGAGTGGTGCCAGCCAGCCTCACTGTGCACCAGCACTTGGGAAAGAACAGAAGCACCATGTCCTTGTTGATATGGCTGTGACCCTTTCGCACAGTGCAGTGGAGCAGCATTTGTTAGTTGCGTGAAATAACAGTACATTGGCCTCTTCATTTGCATACCCTAATCAGATAAACTCTTTGGCCCCTTATTTATACTTTTTTAGTGCCGCATTTGCGTCATTTTTTGACGCAAAATCGGCGCTGTAGAGTCCAGCTGGACTCATTCTAGTCTTTCTGCCAGCCACTCTGCTGAGGGCTGGTCTTACAGATGTAACCCACACCCACCCAACACAGGCGTCACCAGTCAGGTGACCCTGCCAATAAAAGAGGCCAGGCGCACGTGCCTGAGGCCAGTTTATTACCACCCTTCAACCGTGTCTGCGTCCCTTTACTTACCAGCATGAGGGCCTAGGGCCCCACATTACAATGGCGACGAGTGGGATCTGCAACCCCACGTGGTTGCAGACATGAACCTAATCGGTGGATGAAAGAGGAGAAGTGAGGCCGTCGCAGCCCCAGTCCCACTGGAGTAAAAGAAGGGGGTGAGTGCTACTGATAAGCGCGTCCCGCAGCACTGCAAAAAAAACGGCTGCGGGCGCCGAAAATAAAGCGCTACAAAGTGCGCAGATTTGATTTCCCTCAGCCCGAGGAAAAATGCACTAAGCCCCCCCCAAGAATCTGATCCAGTGCGGCCCGCAGTGTGAGAGAAAGCTGCTGGGTCCGCGCAGTATGTGTGGGAAATGGCGCTGTCGCGCGCCGGAGAAAAGAAAATAAAGAATTGTGGCCAGGGCTGGTATGGTAGCTTCCAAGAGGAAAGAAAGCAGCCCGCAGCGTGCCGCCTACGGTGAAAGAAGAAGAGGGCGCCGAAACATGCCTGGAGCCGGTCGCCCCCCACCCCCAAGAAAATAAACGCGGTCCGCAGCTGTCCCATGCTGCTGCGGCCGCGCGCGCAGAAAAGAAAAAAACACGGTGCGATCGAGCACCAAGACCGGGGCTGTTTTCCCCCTTTTACTTTGAATGTGGCGCTGTCGCGCGCCATGCGCCGTAAGAAGAAGTACCCAATTGTGCCGGGCGGTCGCCCCCTTGTCACTTTTAAGGACTGGTGCACTCGCGCACCAAAGAAGAAAATATGCCCAGGGCCGCCCCCCCATTTTCCCTGCAGGAGTGTAATGGTGCTCAGAGGCACCAGGGAAAAGACACGCCCGGCAGCGCAAGTGAAGCTCCCGCGCCGGAGAGCGAATGGTGCTGTTTTGCGCACCGAACAAGATGTGCCCAGGGCTGCCCCACCCCAAAAATGCCAGAAAAACGGCCCTCAGCACAAACCACGGCTGCTGCGGCTGCAACGTGAGATCACCGATGGTGCTGGCATGCACCACCTAAGGCAACAAAAATGCCCAGGGGCTGCCCCCCCCCCCCTGTACCGGAATTAATGTAAGCATGAGGTGCAGACACGCACCGAAGCCAAGTTTAAAAAGAATATGGTGCAGCCACGCACCAAAGCACCAGGTGCCCAGGGCCGCGCCCCCACCTCTATCGACTGAACAAAGAAGTGAGGTGCTCACAGGCACCTAAAGAGAAGAAAATACAGTGCCCGTGCCCCCAACCCCCTCACTAAAATTCGTGTCATCTGCATGCCTCTTCAAACGAGGCTGTGCAGGTTGGAAGAAAAAGAAAAATTTTGGACAGAAAGAAAAAAAAAAACAAAGAGAAGAGAAAAGAGAGAGATAGAAAATAAATAAAAATTGCACTTACTTGGAGCCCCCACCAGCATGAGAAGTCCTCCCAGCAGCACGCCCTCCTCACCGGCCGGCATCTGTTCAAACAAACGAGCCGGTAACAGGAAAGACTGTCTTTCAAGCTAGAAAAAAAGTGCACTACTGGCATCCAGTGGCCAGAGTTGGTATTGCACCCTATTTCTGTTTTAAAGGGAAGAGAAGCTTGGATGAAGGAAAGTTTACAGCAGCACCTTCAGAAAGTGACTGCTCCAAACCAAGAGTGCGCCCGTGGACAGAAACGGCGCAGAAGACGGAAACGGCGAGAAAGAAGGAAGCGACGCTGCAACGGTGAGAAACGGACGCAAGTGCCACGTGAGGTACGAAGAGAGCGCGCATGGTCTGCGCAGCCCCTGGTGGCCGTCCGCCGCCACCGACGAAAGAACGCCACATGCCCCAGCAGTGATGGTCATCACCGCAGGACAAGAAAGGGACATGCCAGGCGTTGCCACAGGACGCCCAGAAAAAAAAAGAGACTGACACGTGCGCAGCGTGCACAGAGAGCTGCGCCCGAGAATGTGACGACATGGGTAAAGTCCGTGAAGATGGAGAGAGTACCCGAGAGCGTGACGTAACGCACGGGAAAAGAGGCCATGTCAGCTGGCCGCGCAGCGACGGAAGATGGCCACTGTTGGCCCATCAGTGAGCAGGTCATTTGAACTGACCGACCCTGCCAGAGCAGATGGCAGGAGTGAGCGCCAAAACAGCGCAGCCTCAAGGAGCAAGAGTGGCGCCCTCGAGTGAAGAGAAGGAGGAAGAGAGCGGGGACCCTCCTGCCAGAGAGAGGTCCACCAAGAGGATCCGGGAACGGACCAGACCGGGAGAGGTCTGCCTGAAGAGCAGATCATGTCCTACCCGCAGGACTCAGCCTGTGAGAGGCTGCGACCGAGCAAGATGCACCAGAGGAGGTGCAGTGATAGGTCCATGTGACGCAGCATGCGACCTGTGGCACAACGCCACATCGAGGACGAAGAGGAAGATGTACCAGCAGAGGTGCAGCGCAAGGTCCATGTGCCGCAACATGTGACCTATGGCACAACACCACACCAAGGAGAAGAGAGAGTGGCACAATGCCAACAAGAAATGAGAGGAGTGTGACAGACCGGTCACACCACAGATCAACTCCATCGCAGGTGTGAAGTGGAAGGAAGTAAAGTGACAACTGAGGACTCGTGCGAGCAGATGAGGAGGCACCCATCAGTACAAGACAGTCACCGGGGTGAGCAGACGTCACTGAAGACAGCGATGCGGGTGGTCCCCCACGCTTCCCAGTACGACCGACCTGTCACCGGCTGCTTGGCTGTGATGGCATCCCTGACGCCGACTGCACAGGCCACACAAGACCCGCCGTGGCCACTACGTCCATCAAGTGGTCCTTCCGCTGACGAAGCCGCCGCCACCTGTTTGATCTGCAAAAGGATGAAAAAACATCATCATCATGATGAGGTGCATCGCCCAATCTTCGAAGGAGGAGCACAGCACCACCTGAGTGGAGACAGTCAGCAACAAGAATCGATGCTGACAAGGCATGTCTGGCAACGTAGAAACTTATCATCTGAACACTTGCCATGAGCTCCGTGAACCAGACGCCTGCCGGTGAGAGCAGACCAGATCATTTGGACCATCCACCCTTGGGGTCGCACAAGACTAGGACGTGGCCCTGTTGGGAGTTCAGAGCGACTCCTTTGGTGTGGCCGACGTTGGCCCGCACAGCCCACGCAGTCCCGTCGCAATCCAAGGACAAGGGCCTCCAACTAATTCCTGTGAGAGCGGAATCTCGCTGAGAGAGAATGCATCTGAGACAGCTCCACGTCAGGCATCCGGAAGCACGGAGGTCTCATATTGAGAGACTGGTCACCTGAAGACTTTGCACTATGGCCAGAGCACCTGAATCCGGATGGCTGGAGCAAGCGGACCCTGCATCAACAACCCTTGTGGCTCCATGCGAGACTAGGATATGGTCCTGTAGGCTGTTCCTCTGAGGCGTCTTTGCTGGGCCTGAGATAGGCAAGCACAGTCCACACAGTCCTGTGGAAGCCCGCGAAAGGGCCTCGAGGAAACTCCTGCTTGATGGAGATCTGGCACGAGAGGGAAGACTGCTGCTTCTCTGCCGCTGGACTCCCAGGCGCCCCAGGCCGTCACGTCATCTGCAGTTTTAGGAGGTAGACAATCTCCAGAGTCAGAATGCCGTCCAGAACTGTGTACAGTGGACTCCCCACTGCTCCAGATGCACCCGCATCAGAAACTGTAAATAGACTTTGACCACATGAGCCCAGGCAGGACCGGATCGACAATTTCCAGCGAACTGTGAGGTCGTGGACAAGCGACTGAAGTATCTGGACTTCATCCACACAGTGTTCATGCCCAGCTGTACCTGGTTAAATTATGGACTCGTGCGGAGGTGTCCGGGTGCTCCCAGCTGCACCATGTCCACTGCAATTCTGCAGTCTGCCTTTTCGAGGCCGAGAGACTAATTGTGGTGCTTTGTTATTGTTTCTTTTACAGGTTGGACTTTTGTTTGGTTCCTCAATAAAGTTTGGGAGGGATGTAGAGTCCAGCTGGACTCATTCTAGTCTTTCTGCCAGCCACTCTGCTGAGGGCTGGTCTTACAGATGTAACCCACACCCACCCAACACAGGCGTCACCAGTCAGGTGACCCTGCCAATAAAAGAGGCCAGGCGCACGTGCCTGAGGCCAGTTCAATACCACCCTACCACCGTGTCTGCGTCACCTCATTTACGAGCATGAGGGCCTAGGGCCCCACATTACAGGCGCAAACTTACAAATACAATACGGGCCTTTGTGTCCAAATGTTCCACGTGTAAAATGGGGAAATTGAATAAAACCTGGTTCGGTGGTACTGCTTCTTGTCATTATAAATCGATGAATAGTTTAATGATTGACTCACCTATACAGCACAATATTATGGCTGGCTCAATAATGTAATAGAAAGGCAACAATGTAAAGCACGCCTTAGAAAAACGTAAAGGTGACCATAATAAACTTCCAGTAAGGAAAAATGTGAGCCAGTTAGCAAACTAATATATATATATGAAATTTTAGTTAGGGTTGCTAAAAAACAACGGGAAGCAAATGGAGTAACAAAGGGTAACGAGTGCGGAGAAATGTTCTGGTTCAACGAAGTTTCATTACAAAGCTCATATTACCATCTAGTGGTCATCTGTCGAACTTCAGCTAAATGTACTAATTTAAAGTGTGCTCTCACTGAGAAGGCCGTTCATTCTTCTTTTGCAGAATGTAATTGCAACAACCATTCCCAGAAGTGCCATTTTGACCTAGCCGTTTATCGAGCCAGTGGAGGGGTTAGCGGAGGAGTTTGCGATGAGTGCCGTGGTGGCACAACGGGCAAAAACTGTGAGGTGTGCAAGGCCAACTATTACCGCAACACACTCCGTGACATCGGCCACCGTGACGCCTGCGTGTGTAAGTGTTATTTCTGCCTCTATGCAAAGCTGCCAAATTGTCCGGTTGCTTATGTGTGACATTTATTTGTTTTCGGTATCTTTATGTATGACATTTTAATGCCACATGTGACACATTGAGTCACATGGAGATACATTTATGTCAGGTGGAAATAGCAATAATGTACGTTCAATGAAATAAGCTTCAGAAAGGCAGTGATTTATTGTCTCAGTGGTCGGACGCGATACATGCATCAATGGGCCTAAGGAATGACTTCCATACACCCAAGACCTGCTGTATCAGTGACCCTCATGGCCCTGCTGTGTCAGTATCATCATTCTGGACCTGAGTCAAGAGATTCCACGAAGGACTGCTAAAGGAGATGCGTAAGTGGTACCACGTTGTGCAAGTATTAGTGGTCCCTTGCCTCACGGGCATTAGTGGCTCCTACATCACATGCATCCATGGCCCCAAGGAGTAATGAACATCCTCTCAGGACCTGCTGCCACAGTGTCCCAATTCTGAGCCTGTTGCACAAGTAGTTCCAAGTAGGTCTACTGCAGTAGATGCACTATTGGTCATTACTGGGCACTCGCAGCACATGCATCAGTGGTTTTTTGGAGTACAAGCATCAGAACCTCCACATAATACATGCATCCATGGCTCTTCATACTACATGCACCCATTGTTCCAGAAGTGCAGCGGTTCTACAAACACTACTGTTCCACTCCTGCAAAATAAAATTAAAGTAGTGAGCCAGACAACAAGAATTAACATCTTCCTGAATGAAAAAATGTAAGTGGGCCACCTAATGATCAGAAATAAAATGAACAATAAAGCGCTATTAGACAGCACATCACGAAAAAATTGTTTTTTAGATCTTCATGACACATACGTACTGGAACCAAAATATATTATAGAAAAGCACATGGCCAGCATTTGTACAGTATCATTTCTACCTAGGAAAATGCTAATTTGGGCAACACAAACTTCTCTCTAGCGAATAAGTTTAAGGTGGCACAAAATGTCTGCTCACATTAGTAACCTTTGGTTTGAAGAATCCGTGCATATTTTACCATAAATGTCCCAGGAACTGTACTATGTCCCATTGTTTCTATTTAGGTGAGAGGCATCAAAGACCACTGCAGCGCTAAGTGCCTAGAAATGGGTTTGGGCGCTAGCTAAATTAAATTGTAATTGGCTGACTCACTGAAATTCACTTTCGCCCTCTCATTCCTCTTCCACTCCCTTCCAATTGTGTATATCTAACTCCCACCATTTTCCTTTTAGCTTCTATTTCTTCTCCTGTTTCTTTCCTCGTTGATTTTCTATAATCCTTTTGCTCTTGCCATCTTCTTCACTCATCTTTACAAGCTTCACCCTCTTTTTTTCTTTCCACTCTCCCTCTCTTATTGTATCTTTCCTCCACGTTTTGTCTCTCCTCATCTCTCTATGCCATGCTTCCCTCATTAATTCACTAGGGAATCCTGTCTATTTTGCTTTCAGCCTGGCGCTGGTACTTTCAAAGTCGAGGTGCTTCTAGATTGACACTACGCAGACGTACTCACACCCAGAACTCAGCAGCGTTATTTCTAGGCACGATTCATACTGCTGTTCATAGCTATGGCCACGGTTGGGTGGTGCTGATTTGGGAGCGGGTTGAGTTGAGGTATAGTGCAAGTCTCAAATGCCCAATTAGTCAGGAGGGCTTGACGTACCTTCGACCTTTGACTCCCATAGTGCTCAGACACAGAAGCATTAGCAGTCAGTGGAAGAGATGGGGAACACTGGCCTTGAAATTTCTTTGGGATAGCAACCCCAGCTGTCTTTTTATCCGGGAAGTCATCTTTAAACCGCATCTCGTTCTGCCCAGTGTGTGATAAAATGCACATTTACAAAAAAAAACCTTCTTGAAAGAGAAACCCACTAAGCTTAAACCACCCTTTGTAGTGGCCTTTAAGGCCAAACTAATGTGGGTAGTATTAATGATCCAGTGCAATCTCCCCAGGAGTGTACCTCAGCGACCCACCAGTGTTGTTCACGGCATTGTGCATACATCAACCAGCCTCATCTGTGATACTGAAAAGCTCATCACTTACTAAGTTTGAACCGGGTCCGGTCTCTGGCAGTGGGTTATTAGACATGGGCTGCAAGGGGCGAGACAGGACCACAGCAAGCAGGAAGTCTCTTGCTGGTTCTGTGAGGGGCAGTGGGAAAGGCAAATATTCTTGGGAGCCGGAGGACAAGGGGAGTCTGCTCATGAACTAGAGTGTGGGCCTGGACAATGAGAAGTGGCACCAGCAGTAACAAGAAACTTCTGCGTGTGCCAATGCACAGGTCGTGGCGCCAGCTGAGGTCCAGTCAGTAACTCAGGCCCACTCAGGGAGAGAGCCATCAGCTCAGAATCCTGTGAACATCCTTCCCATTATCTGCATGAGCCTGCAAGGTTCAGAACAAGAATTAGGTGTGAGAGGTTGTGATGGGAGAACAGGACATCCTGTCGGCTCAACAGCTGATATGGGCAAGAAAATCTGAGGCCTCACGATAATGCGAGGAAATTCCCAGAATGTGTTAGTCTAACCACTGATAAGTGACATTTGGCAGGGCTGTCTATAATTCAATTTTTAGGGTCGAGCGCGCAAAGCTCTCTGTCCCTGATGTAATCTTTCTATGGGCTTGTAACCAAGCCCATGTCACGCCCATCAGTTTGGTTGGTTCGTGGGCTTGCCTTTTAAAATTTGCTTGATTTGATTAGTGAAAGGCATGCATATGTCATACCTTTTCTGGTGTTTAGCCTTCCTTGAGCTCACCGGCCAACTACTGAAAACATTCGAGGCTCCACGTTTTCGTATGGTTTCTGGACTACTTTTTCTCTTTATTTCATAAACAGCGCGATCTTGCTGGGCAATAGTCAGGCACTTTGCATGACATCAACCCTGTTACATAGATAATTGCACTTTTGCTGGTTACATGGATAAATGCACTTTTGCCCATAACATGGATAATTGCACTTTTGCCAATACATTTCACTGCAAACAAACTTCTGTTTCCTTTCGTGTGTCTGCTTCACGCTCATGGCGTTCATCGGCTCGCTTATGTGAAACTGTTTATCTTTTCATTTTCAGTTTATGTGGCAAGAAAAGTCCAGTTAGGAGTTTACAATGCTAATAGCTCTAACTCGAGCAAAAGCAAGACCTTGATATTGTCACATTAATCATGCAGTTTGTTTATGTAGCACTTATTAGTCAGGTTGTAGTCTATTTTTAAGGGTACATGGCGATAAAGAAAAAATGTGCCCTCTTTCACACAGTTTGTTGAAGTGGAGGATCTGTGACTGGAAATCAGATGCTTGAGTGGGGCAGTCAGCAACTTAGCCACAATGCAAGTCTGCATCCCCTCTTACTCTGTTCTTCTGGCTTCCCCATATCTATGGTGTGCCTTGGCATGCCCATAATCGGGGGACCACTGATGGAATAAGAGGGTCAGGACATATGAGAGGTCACACTACATGGAGACCTTTTCAAGTCGGTATAACAAACCCGTGCCAGGATGAAATTGTCTCTTCCTGCAAAACTTTGTTGTATTGGCGAGACCGCTTAGCTTGTCTACATAGATGCATTCCATTGGTCAGTGTGCTGCTATGCAGTTACCATAGATCATTTTGAACAGCGCATCTCTCTACTTCTCATTTGCTGCCCATTTATTTGTTGCTTTTAGGAGATTGTCCAAGTTGGGAGTAGACGCTTGAGAATGTTTATTTGAACAGCATATGTTTGGGTGCCTCTAATCTGTATTCAAATGAAATACTCCATACGTTTTTATCAATATTTGATAAACCTGCATGCCTGTTTCCAGCACTGACACACACGCTGGTGGTTCACATTGTACTTTACTGCCAAAAATCAGGGAATCATGTTTGACATGTCTCTTCTCATAAACATATATAAAGCTCTGCTTCACCTTATTTCACCTGTTTACCGTCATCTTTCATCTTACCATGGTTGCCCCTAGATGATGAACTAAGGAAACGTTACTCGGGACCCATTCAGTAACGCAGTTAGTTTAGTGTAAAAGGCCATTTATTTAGGACAGGATTGCAACTTATACATAACTTTTAAATAACTCTCAACAATAACCTCAGCTTTGGAACCCCACCTTTAAACATTATCTTTGCTCATCCTTTCAACACCTCCCTTCACTTTACACTTCCATACCCACACACATTCCCCTTTTCCTTTCATGCCCTACCTGTTTCGGGCCTCCCCCACACTCTCATCCTTCACCTGCTTCTTTTTCCCCTGGAAGGGAGGCCAGGCCCGCATCTGACTCTCCACCCTTCCCCATATACTGCCACCCGCACTCTGTCGCAACCTGCCCTAACTGGCGTCAGAAACCTCCCCCCACAAGCTTTCCCCTCAATTTAAAAACACCATGATTCTCTCGTAGAAACTCATCTTCATGCCGGATGGGTGGGTGGCCAATTTCCTTAAAAGTGCGATGAGCAGCGCGGAAAGAGGCCGGTCCCTCCCCTACAGCCCCTAATAAACCCCCCTCCCATGGCCCTCCCCCACTTACCTGTCCTCCAATCCCGTCACTGCAAGTTACTTCCTCTCCTGAATGTTCCCGCCGAGAGACAAGACTGTTTCTCTCTCTCCGTGGGACCCTCCACAGTGAAATAGACTGGTGAGTAATTCCCATAATAATTATACGTTTGATGCTAGCAGGGCCAACGCATTCCTTTTTTCATTGTACACACTGAGTTGTGTAACTGAAGTGCTCCAATCCATCCACATTCCAGTAGCAAGTGCTATCTCAAACAATTTCTGAAGAGCTGTCCAAAGATTTTATTCCAGAATATTCTTTGGATGAGATTACAATGTGCAAATATCAGGAAATATTTGACAGAGATTTTCTTGTTGACAGAACAGGGTATGTCTGCGAGCTCCACAGATAATGCATTTGGGTAAAGCTATACAGTTGTTTATATTTACCTTTTTACTGTCTAATGGAGCAAGTTTGATGGAGATAGAATATGTTTACATGTAACTTCACTGACAGTTTCACCACAGCCAAATCCCATATTCTGAGCATCGTCTCAGCGCCTGGCAACTGATTGCTAAGAGTTCTAGGCTAACCAGTGATACTACAGTTAGTCAGTGGCCTCTAGAGAGAACCATTTCATGTGAACTGTGATTGGTAATAAATTTATCAAATTCATAGAAATATCTGAATAAATAAATACATGTAGTTATATCACCTAGTTCATGGGTACTTGCAAAAATATTCTCAGGACCAAAAAGTAAGGTCTGTGATGTGACCGACAGTCATATAGATGTCAGCAAGGAAGAGGGACCACGGGAGGGGGTGTAAGGTGGGTGTAGCTGGAGCAAAACACATACATGTTGTGGACTATGAGTCGTAGAGACATTTTCTTTCCATACTGCCGTCTAAATAATACCCATAGTGTCTAGAAGAGTCATAGCTTTGACAGTACTGTGTAATGTTCTGTCTGAGTTCCTATCCCTCTATCACACATTGTAGTAAGCCTTCTCTGCTTGCTATCACTGCCTTTGACAAGTCAAGTGTGCAAAGAAAGTTACCTGATTGTTGAATGTATCTTAGGCCTCAGAATCCTGCTGTGTCTTTAGCCTCTTATCTGTGAACATTAGGAATGCCTAGAAAGTAGCAAGTGATATAAAAAATCTTTGATTAACACCCCCTCAACAAGGAATGCCATTTACTGAGGTGGGCAGACACAAACACCCGACCTCCTTCACTTGATTTGGTACAGTGGGAACGTTTTAGCATGGTTTAAGACTATATTGTTGTTCAAGTGTTAATAACAACCTAGGCCACAGAGAGTGTGCACATGACAATTGACTTACCTCTTGGTTCACTAATCACATTGTCGTCAGAATTGGGGTGAGGACATGAATGTTTGCAAGTCCATGTTTGAAAACTATCACACTTAATAAATGGCAATCTGTGCAGTGATCCCTTCTGATGTAATAAGCTGAAACACTTTTACATTTTAGAGAAACCCCCTTTTTTGGAACTTGAAAAGACTTTATCAAGTTTTGACCTTTTTTTAACAATGTCTTCAAACATGATGGGGTTCCTACATATAAGTGACACATTTTACGCTTCTTTTTTCTTTACATCACTTAGCATGTCAGTAGATGCTTGCCCCTTTGTTTACCATGTTTCTGAATGTTAGTGCTCAGTCACGTAACAGCAGTCCAATTCCGTACAATGAGGCTTCCTGATCGAATTTTTGTATTGCGTGCAAATGCTTCTACAATATGGCAATCTGCACTAGTGGTCCAGAAACCTCAGGAGTGGTTCGAGAGGTAGGGGATTCTTGAAGTGAATTCTTTCCTGCTATGATGCAAGAGAAAGGATATATACGAAGTTAGGGGGTGAAAGAACAGAATGAACTAGAAAAGAAAGAAATCTAGAAATCCTGGCTTAAATGAGGCCAACGAATCTTTTGAATTAGTCGTTTTTTCTGTTGTGAAATAAGTGAAGGGCTACACTGAAGGAAAAGAGATTAGTTGTCATTACACACCCCATTGGTGACACACTGCCAGGTGCGGGAGTGGTACGTCCAGTTTTGAAGGTCATGTCACTATTGGGGTTATTGACAAGCAAAGAATATTCTGCAGTAACTGTACTGTATTGTAATCATTAGTCTAAAAAGATAAATGTCTAGAAACGTACGCCACATTGGACTGGAGACAGAGGAGTTGATATGATTTTGGTGAACAAAATGCTTTAGGCATTTTCCACATTAGAAGTAGCAAGCACATTTGAGTGAACGTTTCTTTCTAGAATTAGGAGGTCTGATATTAAAGGTGGCAAGGAGACCATGGGTTGACAAAGATAAATATCTCGTCTTTGGAAGTTGATCGAATGCTTTGAATTCCATCTCAACATGAATAATAGAGACTGTGCCAGAAGTACTCGTTTAGAAGGACAACAGTAAAACCTGGATTAAACTGCGGACCACGTAGTTGCCGGGATAGTGGAAAGGCAGGAATGGGGACACCATGTGAGCCGGACAGTTCAGTCCTTATCTTTTATCAAACCATGTTATTAAAAAGGTTAGAATGCGTAATAAACATAGGCCCTCATTACAACTTTGACGGGCGGCGGAGGCCGCCCGCCAAAGTTGCGCCGCAGGAATACCTCACCGCGGTCTGAAGACCGCGGCCGGCATTCCAAGTTTTCCCCTGGGCTGGCGGGCGGCCGCCGAAAGGCCGCCCGCCAGCCCAGGGGAAAACGACCTTCCCACCATGAAGCCGGCTCGTAATCGAGCCGGCGGAGTGGGAAGGTGCGACGGGTGCTACTGCACCCGTCGCGTATTTCACTGTCTGCTATGCAGACAGTGAAATACATTTTGGGGCCCTCTTACGGGGGCCCCTGCAGTGCCCATGCCATTGGCATGGGCACTGCAGGGGCCCCCAGGGGCCCCGCGACTCCCCCTCCCGCCATCCGGTTCCCGGCGGGAGAACCGCCAGGAACTGGATGGCGGGAGGGGGAGTCGGAATCCCCAAGCCGGCGCAGCAAGCTGCGCCGGCTTGGAGGATTCCTTGGGGGCAGCGGGAAACCGGCGGAAGACCGCCGGTTTCCCTTCTCTGACCGCGGCTAAGCCGCCGCGGTCAGAATGCCCCGCGGGGCACCGCCGGCCTGTCGGCGGTGCCACCGCGTCCCGCGGCCCTGGCGGTTACAAACCGCCAGGGTCGTAATGGGGGCCATAGTGTGTTATTCAAACCATGGCATGTGTACTGCCAAGCTTCAGGTTGATGGCATCTCTACCCCTCCCCTAACTGTTTCAGCCCGCCCATTGTTCATGCAATAACTGGTCTGGTTGGGAATTTCTGACGGAAGGAATTCCACTGACATGGTAGGAGCATTTCTGTCAAAATTGTAGTGCTGGGAAGACCGCTATATTATGTTGGTCTTCTCTGCCTTTTTTGCTGTTTTTCAGAAATAAACCACCAATGCACAGGTGATTTCTTCAGGATTAAAAGTTTGAGCTTGGAATACAACGCATTTTCGCATTTTCCTCCTCACACGTGAGAGACAGTTATGATTTTTCCAGCAAAGCATGGTGATCCTGGGAGGAAAATTGAATTGTGGAAAAACGTTCTAAATGGGTGGATCCTCTGGTGCTCTAGAGCAGTGATGCTGTGGCAGATGAGCCACCAGTCATAGCTTTCCAATGCCCGTGCCAACTGAGGCACCATTATAAGAAAACTCGTGGTTCCCCCACCTCTAAATCAGGTGTGGGAGTTGCAGGTTGCTACAGTGGAAGATCTGTCATTCTTTGATGGGTCCACCACTCTGCTAATTCTACATGAAGCCCGTGGTCTTTCTGACCCACTATTTGCATATGGTTACCTTCTAGATATACAGACCAATAACATTGCACGTGTGTCTAAAAATAGGATATTTTGTTTTGTGGTTTGAACTCGTAAGAGCTTTCTCTGACAAGCTTTTTTTTCTTTATTTCTAGCATGTGACTGTGACCCTGAAGGTGGTATCGGAGGTGGCAACTGTGAGCCACCTGCTGGGCGCTGCCTGTGCAAGGAAAACACAGATGGAGAACGCTGCGACCGCTGTAAAGTTGGATTCTACAAGCTGAGTGGAGAAAACCCACAGGGATGTACCAGTAAGTATCAAGAACTTACAGCAGAGGTGCCAGATCTGTTGGGTGATAGGAAGGCAAAATACTTTAGAAATCCATGGTAAAGAATTCAGGCTAATTCAATGCATCACAATGGCTCATCAGCATGGCATGGCTGCATGCAGCATGAATTGTGTCAAGGCCAGCTGGACCTCCTGGACTGCTCGATGGGCCCATGGAGCCCTGGCAGTGCTGCTGAGCTGCAGGGGACAGGCTTGCTCATCTGCGCTTCTTGCTGGTGCTGCGAGGGGCCTCCTTTTGTGATTGAGAGTCCCTTGTGAGCTGATTGCTGTACGTGACTGCCAACAAGGAATTTGGCAGCCACGGAGGCACACAGGAATGTGTCAGCACCAACAGTGTTCCCCAATCCTGCGCTCCTGCCCTGGGGAGGTGACAAAGTGGTACTGACCTGTGGGACTGCTGCTGGGGCCCACCCCATCAACATCAAACATTCAGGGGAGCAGAGTGGCCCCTCCCCCATTGAAGCCTTGAGGTACAGCTGCTGCTTTGCACTGACTGGAGGGGTCTTCGTGTGCATTGCTGTCACCCTTGTGGTTGTCTGTCTCCCGCACTTGATTGTTGGAGGGTGCCAGAGACTTGAGAGGAGGATATCTCCCTCATCTGGAACTTCTGGGTGCTTGTGTGCAGCCCTGGATTATAGCTTGGCGTGGCGCCCGTCTTCTCCCCCTGCCTGTGAACTATTTGAGCTGCTTTATGGTGGTAAAAACCATTGCCTGTAAATGGCAGTTGTGATGGCCAGCACCTGGGATGTGCTGCCCTTTGAAGCACTATAGGTGGATTCAAGTGGGTCTCTGCTGGTGACAACTGCAAAGACACAGACCGAGATGCCGGGACTGCCTGGGGTGCTTTGCTCACTGCTCCCTTGCTAATTGGACTAGCTGCCCCTGCAGTCATACCCTATGGGGTAGGTTCAGACCCAGAGCCCCTGCTAGGTCAACATAGTGGAACAGTACACTTCACTCCACCCTCGCAGCCACAAACAGATGTGCCGGAGGGGAAATGACGCAATCCTAGTCCGGATCTAAAAGCAGGAGAACCTTCCAAAGCTGATTCGCTGATGGCAATCCTGGGCTCCAGGGCTGCCCTATAGGAGAAGATCGGAATGGTGTCCATAGAGGTCAACTTGCTTCACACTGATCTCTGAAAGAGTGCACTTCGCTGTGGAATCTATTGGGGGCATTCAACTTGAGGTCGATACCTTGCGGCAACCAATGACTGGCATCCTCTCCAGGATGGCATCCCTGGAGACCCAGGCGGAAGACACTAAATAGAGATCATGACTTAATAAATTTAACCTCCTGGGCTTCCCAAAGCAAGCTGAGGGACGGTATACTGAGTGCTTCGTAGAATGGTGGGTGCAGGAGATCCTGAAACCAGTAGGCATCTCTGACTACTTTGCTGTGGAGGGAGCACATAGGGCGCTAACCACTCTGCCGCCTCCTGGGGCACTTCCCTGGGCAATCATTGCCCATGTCCTCAATTACAGGGACAGAGACTGCATTTTTTAAGTGGCCCATGAGACAGACGCCACACACTTTGACAACCAAAAAATCATTATTTATCTGGATTACACACAGTGAGTTCAGGGAGGCAGGACATCTTTCCTGGAAGTTACATGGAAACTGAGGGCCATGGGATTGAAGTATATGCTGCTGTCCCCGGTCAAGTTGTGAGTGATCTCAGATGGGAAATCGCACTTTTTGATTGGCCAGATTATGTTTGGCACTGGCTGGTAGTGTGGGATAAGGTTCTGTTTGACAAAACTGGCTCTTGGAGATATAGAGTGGAGTGCTCATAATAACTGGAGAGACAGAGTTGGGTGACTGGAATCCCACTCAGCCTGTGTCACCCCACACTGTGATCCAACCAGGTGGCACTATGGCTGAGGAACTTTACCTGGTGGGTGCGGAGAAGGATACTGGTACTCCAACAGACACATAGACAGAATCAAATGTCCTTGTC
Source organism: Pleurodeles waltl (assembly GCF_031143425.1). Lineage (NCBI taxonomy): Eukaryota > Metazoa > Chordata > Amphibia > Caudata > Salamandridae > Pleurodeles > Pleurodeles waltl. The sequence continues at coordinate 487,555,074 of NC_090445.1, read as the reverse complement.
ATGGAGACTGCCCAATATGACCCTGGATATAGCAGTGTTTATGCTATGTTGTTGCTACTGAAAATGCGGTAATTGATGGTGTGCCTCTGGACGCAGAGCAGACTTGTGAATTTGTTTATCATTTGTTATATTGGTTTCTTATTGCAACTGGGGGGATGGGGACCAGAGTGCTGGTGGTACGTAATTGAAATGCTGTGGGGGAGCATGTACGTAGGTGCATTCTTTTTTGTGTTCTTGTGATTTTTACTCCATGCATGGGGTCGGAGAGGCCTTCTCCCACTTGGTAAGTGGTAAACCTTGTTGTTTTTCTCTTTTTTGGGTTGAGGCTGCAGGTCCTGGCAGCTTCTATAACTGGGCAAACATGTCTGTTGTTGGTTTCTATTACATTGTTTGCTAGGGATGGGGGGATAGAATGGTTCATTGTTTGGACTGTTATTGTGTACTGATGGGTCTGTTTGATTTGAGTTTTTGTATTTTGTCCTTCACTGGATTCAGGGGTAGGGAGGAAGTGGAATGCTCTCTAGAAGCCTTAAGCATTGGAGTGGGGGAGGGCAGAGGTGGGCACACATAAACCCCAATGATTAACACTACCAGGGATATGGCCTAGAATTGGCAGAGGGATTACTTGAAGTGGTATAAAGTTCATTTCTTGCTGTAGCGCACCAAGACCCATATAGCCTGCCTGCAGGAAACGCACCTTGTGGCTGACAAAGTAATGAAATTGGCCAAACAACTGGCCACATATTCCTCCTATGCCAGAGGAGTGGCCATCTGGGTGGGTCCAGGGGTGCCCTTTCGACACACATATATATTGTTATTTGCTAGTGCAGGGTACCCTCGATGGCAGTCCCCTTTCCATTCTTAATATTTATGCTCCCAAAACAGATGATGAGCATTTCTTTGTGGGGACGTAGGCTCTGCTCCAGGGTAGTACTGGCTCCACTATATGTTGTGTGGGGAACTTTAATTGCATCATGGACAGTAAAGCTGATCCCCACCTGCCCCTCATGGGTTTGAAGCCCCATATGACTGAGTCTCCTATGGAGGTCATGCATAGTTTGGGTTTGCTAGAGAGCTAGAGGGGGGCTTCACCCTCAAAAATGTGAAGACACTTGTCACTCCTTAACACACAATACCCACAGTCGGCTAGATTGTATACTTATTTCAGGATTTCCCCACTATGCCTTGAGGGAGGCAGTGCACCTGAAGAGGTGTCTTTCTGATAATGCTGCGTCTTCAGTTGCAGGATGTGGTGGGGATGAAAAACTGGTGTCTTCCCACTGGCATCTTTTTGGATAGTGCATGTCAGGAAACACTAGCGGAGGCAATGAAGGGGTATTGGAGCTCCACAACGTTGAGGGCCACTGAGTGGGAGGCCATGAAGGCAATGATATGAAGGGTATGTATTGGATCCTCCATTGGGAAGCGCTGGCAAATGGAGGCAGACGTATTGCTTCTGGAGAAATGGCTTGCTGACTACTAGAGGGAAGAGGTGGACTCCCCCAAGTCTAGATGACAGATAGTGAAACTAGATGCGCCCTGCTTGACCTCTGAGATACACTGGACAGTTACACGCTGCTCACTTTATATAGACAGCGCTTGCACAGAGAGGGGGATAAATTAGGGAAACTCCTGGCTTGTATTCTAAGGCGAGAGACCACTTCTATATGCCAACTGAGGGACCCAGGGGAGACAGATGGTCACAGATGAATTGCACATACTAAGGGCCTTTCAAGCACGTTCACAAACAGTTTACAGTGTGGGGGCACTTGTAGAGGAGGGTCAGGTGGATCTTTCCCATCATAGATTGCACCTCCCACTGTTCACTCTGGAAAGTATGCAAGACTTCGAGGAGGATCGCTCGTTAGAGGAACTGTGGAAGGCCATGTGGGACCTCAATAGATCCAAGACCCTGGTAAGCAACAGCTTCCCTGCGGAACTTTGCTAAACCTGTACACCTCACCTGGTGGAGAGGTTGCTGAAAGTCTATCAGGAGGCCTGTATGAAAGGAATTCTCCCCTTAACTATAAGCAGAGGTGTCATCAATGAGGACCCCTCCTCATGCCGACCCCTTACCATGATCAGCTAGGACATTAAGATACTTTTTAGGTTGTTGGCAACCAGGCTTGGGGCAGTGGTGCAAGATTTGATGCAGTCTGGCCAATGTGGTTTCATCCAGTCGAAATACAGCAATGGATATATGCTGGTTAACACGTGCTGCATGAGACTGCGGTATGGAACACGAACTATCACTGGTAGCCGTAGGCCTGGAAAAGGCCTTTGATACAGTAGATTGGTCGTACCTAATGTCAGTACAGCAGGTACTAGGGATGGGCCTTCTTTTAGACTCTGGGTACAACTATTGTATACGGAGCCTGTTGCCCAGGTCAGGATGGGGGTCTGCTCTCGGACTCATGGGTGTGATTGGGAGGGGGACCAGGCAGGGTTGTCCTTTTTCTCTTTTGCTTTTTTGCACTGGCATTGGAGCGACTGGCTGTGCTGTTACTGCAGGAGATGACAGGCTGGGGCATCACAGTGAGAAACAGTAAACACATTGTCTTACTCTAATCAGATGACACACTTGTATATGTGCTCTCACCCAGGGACGCAGTCCTTGAGTTGATGAGACATGTAGAGGTGCGTAGAGGGATATTGGGACTCAGGGTTAACAGGCAAAAACCCCTGTTAATCCTGATAAGTGGGAGATTGGCTAGTATCCCACGTGCCATCTACTGGAGCTTGGCTTCCTTTGAAAAACTGAAAGATTCTGTTATTTGGGGATCACAGTGGCCCATAATCCCCAAATCATTGTGGACTGGGTTCACTTTAGTATCACGCTGACTCTTTCTGTTATGGGCAGGGGAGCTATTGCTAAAATGGTGTTCGTACTGCGCTGCCTCTATACAGTCTAGAATTCCTTGTGTCCGATACCTTCTGGAGCTTTCAAGAAACTTGATCATTTGCTCCCTTCACTGGTCTGGGTGGGTTACCAAAGCAGTGTTGCGTTACAAGTCCTAAATGGGGACTTGATGGATGGAGGGCTGTCCCTGCCTGATATGCAGCATTATTATTATGCAGTGCACCTGCAGTATGTAGCACTGTGGGTTGCTGACTCAGATAACTGGGGAAAACATCTGCTGGGTGGTACTTTTGGCAATGAGATGCTACCGCGCCTTCTTTTAAGGAGTGGGAGGGCAGATATCCCACTTCCCTATTTCATACAACAGACTGCAGCTATTTGGGAGAAGTGGTGGTCCAAAAAATGATTCGTAGAGCACCACTTGAGCGGGGACTCCGGATGTGGATCTCCATCCTTTTTATATTGTAGATGTAGGCATGTCTATGGAGCATTGGCAGAGGGGTGGCTGCCCTCCCTTTATGAATTCCTCAAAAAGCTTACTCAGTTTTAATTTAACTATGCAACACAATCCATCTACAAGTTGCTTACCTTGCCCTTTGGTTAGGTGGCTTTTTGGGAGTGAAAACCAACACTCCCCATCGAATGCTGCAGGAAGATGGGTACTCCTAAACCTCTGCCTTCTTGATGAGTGAAATCCCTTATCTCATGCATTAGAGCACAACAAAGGGTCCACTGCTGACCCTCAATATGTGAAGTCTGTTGGCTGACCTCACTTATGAATAGGCTCAGAATTTACTTTTCCAGATTGGAGCAAAGCCTGCTTTGGCTTTGCCTAGGCTCTTTATCCCGTCTGCAAGTCCACTAACTTAACCTTATGCATTTAGGGACTAGATTAAATAAACATGCCATAGTGCAATTTCAAATTGACATTTGCAGTGATCAAGCAAAGCAATAGCAACATTGTTTTGATCGACTTGTAGAAAATCAACATTTGCTCCAACAAGCAAATGCACTGACAGAAATATTTAGCCTGGGCTGCTCAGAGAGTACACTGCTCAGAGAGTGCAAACGTTGATGCTTAATTGCACTGCACTTGGGACTGCAATTACCTCAGCCCAGGTGCTTACGTACAACCTGAATTTTCATTCATGGTACCCACACTAGCTGATCCCTGTGAAATTGGGAAATTTTTCGGAAAATATTTTACAAGTCTCATCATTATGGCAGCCCTAAGCTAAACCACTCTGCGTGGCTTCGCTGTTGTCCATTTCTAATTAAAATTCTGTTTATAAAAACATAAACTAAATCTAAATATTCCAATTTCAATCAATGGCCACTGTTAACTACACTTTGTTTTGAGCACCTACCACAGTCTCTCACTTGTACCGATAGTGTGTTTTCAGCAAAGCAAAATGTGTTTTTAGCAAAACTTCTGCATTTTAACTACATATTAAAGAATGTTCTTATATTTTTACAGACAGCCAAACTTAATAGTTTAGTATTTCACTTACATATTTCTATAAACATTTGCCTGTTTGAAACAAAACTTTTCATAGTGCATACTCCAAAATTAACAAGTAATATGGTCCCCTGTTACCATCTTGGGTCTTTTGTGACATTCAAACAAACATGAAAAACTGCCATGACATAACCCATATATGCAGATATGCAGAGAATAATATGCTATTAATTACCACTGCTGAGGGAGAGAAGTAATCACCAGTAATGCCATATTATACTCAGTGCATCTGAAAATATTTCTTATATATCTATATATCTAAAGATTTGTACGAGCTATACTGAAGACAATTTAAACATGTTTCTTGCTTATGTTAGAGGTTTTGGAGAAATCCATTAGTGTCTCAAGGATGCCATGAGCATTAATCAAAGCAAGAACCAAAAGAGCCCTTTTATGCTTGGACTCCTGCCACACCTGGGCTTCAGTGCTTATGCTGCCTTAAAGATACCTACGACCCTGAATAAATCACCCGAAAATCTGCCGTAGTCGTCCTCAACTATAAGCAACTGAGGTGAACCCACAGCAGTATAAGTGACTGACGATATCATATGATCATTTGAATTACTCTTGTTAAGAAGACCAGCCTATGAGGTAGTACAGTAGGCTGAGCCCTCCCTATGGGTTCGTGGATACCAAGCGTGTCAAAAAGCTGAAGTCCAAGGCGAGCCTGTTAAAGCTCTCTGATATAATGTGCAGAACCTCAGGTCCGCCATTAAAAGTGTCGGAAGCGATTTCCGCAATATCTAGAACTCGGCCAAAAGGTTTTGAGAAATAACTACTACAGTCATTGTTTTGGCGATTATTACTAAAATGTTTTGGCTGCAAAAGGCTAGAAGAGGCTTTGTGGGGATTAAATGAGTGGCACTGCATGACCATCACAAGACGAGTCATTTTTGTCTATTTTATAATGCGTTGGGAAGTAATTTAATTACCATATTTGTTGCATTGCAGACCACTACCCCCATGGTCTGCTTGTCCACCAAAGCATTTCATCCTCCTGAGGCAGATAAAACGAGGAAGGGATGCATGTAGATTACATGCAAGCTGCATGTTGAACCGAAGGACAAAGGAGGAATTTGGGTTGTTAATATTATTCAATGTTAAACATCCTTCTGGAATTCAACTAAAGGGAACACGAATTTTGAGATAAACGAATGTATATAAAGCTATAGTATTTTATCATTAGATTTTTTAGGACAGGGGAAATGCTGAGTCAGCTCTGCTGAGCTTGGAATATGAGGCCTGCAGGATACATGCAGGTCTGGTGGAAGCAGAGATGGAGTACATATGGTGCTGATCACAGAGAGAATTTGTTTGGGTACATGCGCGACACAATACAGATAGCCACAGACATAGGTAAGCCATTTCACGAGTGCGCCTGTTTTCCAATCTGTCCCTACCTCATTGGTCGACCGTTTTTCCAGCGACTTGGTGACAACTTTGGTGCTTCTGCAGTTGAATTTGCTAACGAGAAATTTCAGTTGCAAGCACAACCCTGCATAAGTAGTTACTGTTCAAGCATCAAATATTTACCTACGTACTGGTTTCCAGCACCCATGTATGTGAAGCGCTAGCAGCACGCTCACATTAAATGCCCCCCCCCCAACTCTTGTGGGTGTTGTGAGCACATACAACAGGATGGGGTTTAAATCGTTCTCTGAAATGTTTGTTTTACTATTCACAATTCTAACAGTAATAAAAGAGTGGAAAGGGACACTTCTTAACTGTGCCTGTGAAGCACATGACCTCATTCGCCTTTCCGAGGCATAGGTGAAATGTGACTTGTTTCACTTGGTTATTCCTAAGCACCTGGACCTCAACTGGTACCATCTTACTAGTGTTATTGTAATAGTTTGTAGCGTGCCAAGGCGGCCATCAGCGGTGAGAGGATTCTCTACAAGATGCCGACTCAGATAGCAGAAGACGGTATAAGGGGCACGTACATGCACTGGTGAACCATGCCTAATGTGTGCAAATTTCAAGCTTTGCTCACTGGGTATCCGCATGCGCTTGACTATGCTCTTTGTAAATGAAACATTTGTATTTTGCACTGGGAAGGGAGATACAATATTAGATGTTATCATTTTTCCACATATATTTAAGAAAGTGCAAAGTACATGTTATTCGAAGTATGATATGTATGTGTATCGAGAAGAAAGTGTAAGAAACAAAAATAGAATAGAGGCTGCGAATCTTCAGATGGTCAGTTTCTACCTTATGTGAATGGAAAGTATGAAACAGCCTAGATTTTGTCAGTTTAAAGAAGCTGGAATTTGATATGTTAAGGACCTATCGGTGTACATAAAATGTGTAATTACCATGACCATAACAATAGTCCAGGAGCAGCAGTAGAAGTTTAGCATGCAACACTGGAGCCTTGTTCTAAGGTCTCTACTTTCACATTTCAGGGTGTCCCTGCAATCCCCGTGGTACCCGTCCAAACATCCCATGTGACCCCGAGACTGGGCGCTGTGTCTGCCTCCCCAATGTAATAGGACCCGCGTGCGACCAATGTGCCTCCAACCACTGGAACCTTGCGAGTGGCCTAGGCTGCCAGACATGCAACTGCGACCCGCAGAACTCCTACAGCGGACAGTGCAACCAGGTAATGAAAACACGCCGTAGTTTCAAACTTTATTTCTTCTTATTATTATTATTTTATTTTTTATTTTTATTATTATTATTATCATCATCATTATTATTATTATTATTATTATTATTATTATTAGTAGTAGTAGTAGTAGTGGTAGTAGTATTATTCAGGTTGACATGAGAACATACGTGACTCATACAGAACATTTCGCTACCCTTTAAATAATTTTTGCATCCAAACATTAGGTCATAGGTTTTTCATCAACTAATTGAACTGATCCAGAAAAAGATACTTAGCTAATCTATTTTTGTTTGTTTGGTATTTAAAGACACCCTTCTCAGTATAGCTTCAGTGGTAAAAAAGGGATTGTTAGCAAAAATAAAGTGAGCTGCTGGGTAAAAGACAATAAATTATACCGCGGAAAGCCTGCTAAATCGGAACACATAAGCCTGAAGTACCACAGCTTCTAATGGGAATTAACCTGTTTAAGAGTGACTTAATAATGCTTTTCTTATATGCAGCTGTTTAACATTTGGAATTAAATATATAGTTTGTTGTAAAGATCGTGTTTTAAGCTCTAGGATTCCCTTCATAATATTAAAATGTTGGCCAGTTTCTTCCTTTCTACTTCGTTGTGTTTCATTGAGTTCTTCCTTTCTACCCCTGTGTGGTTCGAGTGATTATTTCTTTCTTCCTGTCTACATCTCTATGGATAGTGCAACCTCTACTTTCTACATCTCTACAGTCCTTTAAACTCTTCTCTCCTCTTCTCTGTGGTCCACTGACTCTTGCTTTCTACCTCTCTACTATTCATGCCACTTGTGTCTTTCTTTCTCTTGATGGTCAGCAAAACTCCTCCACCCTCCTGCTCAAGAGGTAATGTGACATCACCTCTCTACATATCAGTAGTTCATTTGCCTATTGTTTTTATTTAAAATGTACATCATTCAGTTCTTATTTTCTCGCTCTCTCTAATGATTCATGACTCACACCTTCCTCTTTCTATGGTGTATATGTCTCTTCTATGCAACTTTCTATCAATCGTTCAAATCTTCCCTTCAACATCTCTATGACTTATACAGTTGTTCCTCACTTTCTCTCTATGGGTCATGTGACTCTTCAAAACCTCCAAATGATATATGAATATTATAAAGCTCTAAATAGTTAGGCTGATTATTCCTCTATTCCTCTATTTGGTAGATGCATGGATAATATGACTCATATTTTCTAACTCTAATTAGTTCACCTGTCTCTTCTTTTTTCTACCTTGAGGTGCTTTGTGTAGCTGTTCATTTTCAGCTCTCCCTGGCATGTATGACTGTTCCATTCTTTATGTAATTTCTCTTTTTTGTATTTTTATGATTTAAGTGAGTCTACCATTCTACATCTCTTTGATTCTAGATTTCTCTTCACTACCTCTCTGTGGACCATATGACCCTTTCTTCCTACGTCTCTAAGATTTGTACAACTCTTAACACCGTGAGACCCCATGGGTGATAAGCCACCTTTTATAAATGTTGATTGATTGATTGACTCTTCCTTTACATTTTTATGGTTGCAACAGCACTTCCTGTTTACCTCTCTATCACGTGGCCTTTTCTTTCTACCTATTTGTCATTTATACAGCTGCTTATTTTATCATCGCTCTGGCATACACAATCAACTTAGGGGACCAAAGGAAGCAGTCGGCTAGTGAGCTCACACTTCTGTATACCTAGAAGTGTAGGCTTAACACTGATCTTTAATTCAAAAGAAATAGGCATTTTAGTCTGAAGATCATGTTCACATGAGACCTGTCAGGGCAGAATAGCCTCTATAATGGATTAATGTTGCATTATTTCATTGCATTAATCAATGACGTAATTCACTCGCCCTCTTTTATTCATGCAAGGCACTGTCAAGGCTGTAAACCACTTAACAACTCAAAACTACAGACACGCAGGTCTCCAAAATACATGGATGTGCATGATCCAAATTTAAAAAAAGCTCAACAAAATAAAACAAATTATTAAATTAAATAGACAGAATTTTACAATACATTCTATGTTATACTGCAGTATCCGATATTTATTAATAAAAATGCACTAATTCTACCCTCCTATAATTGTATTTATTAAAAATTATAATAAAATGCAATCTAACATTAAAGAAAATAAATCAAATAAGTATTCATGACTATTAGCCTTCTCACTAGTTCAGACCCAAACAGAACAAACAGTGCAGGTCTATTCCATAAGATAAATTGATAAGACTTGTAAAGATATAGCTTGACTTTATAGGAAATGTTTTTAGAAATATAAAAGTGGCAGAAAAAAGTTTTAAAAACATAAGCAAAAAAAACATCTCTCTGTTGTCAAAGTCCGCCAAACCCTGGAACTTAAGAATTATTTTCTGAACTGTCTCGACTCCTGAATAGTGATATGCTCAGAACTGTGTATTGTCATTATCTTACAGTGACAGTTCTCTGTAGTTCTGAAATACATTTTCTTTGGGTCTTCTGTCCTTTGTACTGTGATATTCTAAAATTGGATTGATTAGAAAACCTACGGAAATAAATATGGAAACAAAATGTAACTTATCGGACTAGCTTAATTATTCTCAACAAATAGTGGTTCCATATTTTTATCGCTCTGTTTTAGGCCTGTCTAGAAGAATAATCATCTAGAGCAGTGGTTCCCAACCTTTTGACTCCCGTGGAAACCCACAGAATCACTCCTGAAAGCTGGGGATTTCAAATTTCAAACATTAAAACAGTAAATCACAAAAAAATACACAAACAAGTACACACCAAAGTAATACTCGAATTACTAAAGATATAATTATTTTATATTGAAAAAATATGCAAAAATCGAAAAATTTTAATGGGAAGGTCGGCGCTGCAGCTGAACGACTAACTTTTCAATGTTTGGTTTTATTTAGGAAAACTGAATCCTCAGGTCAGATTCTACATTTCCCAAGAGGTTTCTCTTTTTATTTGTTAGGTGCATACAATCTGAGAAAACGTTTTCACATAAATATGTGGTGGGGAAAGGAAGTGAAATCATAAGGGCCTCTCTCCTCTCCATAACTTCTCTGCCACATGTAATTCATTTGTTTTTTAGCACCTCTCATGCCAGTGTAGGGTGTCTGAGCACTTTATAGGGACTACAATGTGTAGGATTCACATTTCATCCACATGGGAAGGCATTTTCTAAGAGTGATTGGTCTGGAGAAGCAAAAACTCATGATTCAGAACATAACACAGTGGTTAGCTTTGACTTTAATAATAAGAATGTATTTCTACACAAGCAAACCTTTTTTAGCAGCAAACAGAAAATGAAAGACTGGAAATAAAAACATAACTTTCTAATTTGTGCCATGCAGTTTGCATGCAGCTCTTTGATGGCAGTTTATAGTTCACTGTGCTAGATTAAGATTGTAATTTATGAACTGCTCAGTAACAAAAGAATCTATGTAACAAAAGCAGTAACCCACAGTGATATCCACATAAAATAATGTTCTTTGCATGATACACATTCTTTGCAGCAGGCATATTAACCATCTGTGCTACCTTAGATGAGTCAAAACGGCCACTAGACATAACTCACATCTCTCTCCAGCAAGTAAATTAATCACCAGAGTTATCTTGACCTTTTATTTTTGCCAGAACATGGCTTTGCAGTGCTTTTAAAACTGCTGCACAAAGGAAGTAATAAATATAAAAACACACACATCTCTGTCAGAGGCCCCAGCTGGAGAAGAGCCTTCCTGTTGGCCTAGGCCTGTGGACCCTCTGGGAATCTGTCACGGACCCCTGGGGGGCTGCGGACCACAGGTTGGGAACCACTGAGCTAGAGTAATGTGATAATTATGAGGAAACTTACAAGAAGTCAGCATGTTGCATGCAAAAAAGTCATGAAATGGAGAATTTCTCATTCTCATACAGGCCGTGTTTGTGTGTGTAATAGTTGCACCATTGAATGCATGGCACAGTAGTGACCAACGTTCAATCTGTTTGCCTGGCTGCACTAACGGCATGATACAAAACACATCTAGAAATGTTTATTTTACATGTCGTTTTTGTAGGAGTTTTCCTATAATGCACATTCCTCTCTTTGAAAAGGTCACTGGTCAGTGTCTATGCAAGGACGGGTTCGGGGGGAAGCACTGTACAGAGTGTGGAGACCGATTCTATGGGTCAGTGAGGACTGGATGCCGAGGTACGTAAGAATGTATGGTAAATCTGAATTTAATTAATTTAACCATTTTTTGCGGATTATAATTTAGAACATGCTGTTGGAATGCTGCAACAAACTCTCGAGTGATTAGAACCCGGGGCAATTATTAAATAATCAATACATATTCGGTTGGTCATGCAGCAGGTCTTCAAGCTCCTCCCCTAAAAGTGGTCATTGGAAAGGGTTAGGCGGTGCCTATTCAGCAGTTAGTAGGGCTTGCTCTTGAAGTTCTCATGGCCCTTGGTCTCACGAGGCAGACTCGTGGCCACATGTGTTTTCAAAGTATTCAGTAATCTGAGGCAGTCATCTTTGAGGCTGAGATGCGGAGGAAGGCTGTTCCACAGACACGAGCCTTGTATGTGCAGTGTTCTCTCCCCAGAGCTTTCGAAGTCCACTCAATAGATGGCAAACATCATTGGGAGCCACTGACCTTAAGCATCTGGACAGGTGGCACAGAATTACTACATTAATGTAGACAACACTAAGACCATACATGGCGTTTTGTACAATGGCAAGTGATCTGCACTACAATAGTAATACTGCAGTGCATACCAGCAAACACATAACTGAAGTCAGTGGATGATTGGATGAAAAATAGCCCGATAGCTATAATACCATTACCATAAATCTGTAAAACAATAATCATTGGTAAACATTGATTTGCTGGTAAAGATAGGGGATTACCAGAGATTAAATTATTACTGTCAGTAAATTCTGCAGGTTTACTGAGCTGCTTTCCAACAGCATTTAGCTTCTTTTAACCAGAGCCTCATAGATTAGTGGCAGTGATTAAATGGAGTGGAGTGACAAATATTTGTGTCAATCTAATTCCTGGTCATGGATACTTTTCCACTTCATTATCGCCACCTTCTAAATGAAAGCTCATGTGCTCCCTTTAGCATACATATAACTGCCTGTGAATCCATGTCATGTGTGACAACCTTGAGAGGTCATGACTCTTTAGCCAGTACCGCTTTGCCCTCTAGAAATTGTATTTTTTTATACCTTTGTCTGAGTTGCACAGCTTTGCTCTCTAGAAATTGTAGTTTTGTATATCTTTGTCTGAGTTGTGTGTGCCTGTGAACATCTGTTTGGTATTTGCATGAGTGCCCCTATGCATGCTGACGGCAAGGATTCCTGCTTGTATCTAAGTTGTTTATGCTCATGGCTTCACTTAAATGGATGTATTCCTGTGTCCCTGTATGCTTTGTGTCAATGTGTGCATGCCTTATACAAAAACCAAACCAGTTTGACCTTGTCAGTGACAGTTTACATTTGTGAACATCTCTCTGGCCTTACCGCCATGCTTCATAAAGTAAAGTCCTGTTTGCCTACTCCTCTGAAAGCATAATAGACTGAATAAAACAGTAAGCCATCAGAAGCACACACAATATCATGCTATGTTATTTTGTTATGTTATATTATGCAGATTTGTAGAGCACACTATCAAGGTGGAGAATCTCCTGGCGCTGAGTAGATGTGAGGTTAGGCATACTCATGTCCTAGTGGAACTACTCGAAAAGCCAGATGTTCAGCTTCTTGTAGAATTCAAGAAGTGAGGAAGAGGCTCCTATGTGTAGTGGCAGGTTGTTCCACACTTTAGGAGCGATATAGGAGCAGTCTCAACTGCCGGATATTAAAGTTATTTGGGAACCCATTTTTATCCCAAAGCACTGCATTGTCATAGTTATTATTGAATGGCATTAGTGTCTTCTGTATGAATAACCTTATCGAGTTATCAGATTTCTCCAGGGTTGGACAGGTACAGAAAATTGGCCTGGGCACTAAAATAAAAAGTGCCTCCAATTAACAAATGAGTTCGCTAAAAGTGCCCCACATTTGCAAAATGGGGCAGTTTTGGATTTGTAAAGACATGATGTATGCGTGTTTTGCAAATTAATGGGAAATGAATGCATTTGTGCTTGCTCCAGCCACGTTTGTGGTAATATCAGGGAAATCAACAGTAAAAACGGGCTAACAAGTCAATAAATGAGATCCACAAACACCTAAAAAACAGGTCCATACGCTGACCTCTCAGACCAGTGCTTCAGGCACTCCCAGATTGTCATGTCTCATACAATCAAATTCACACTTAGTGTAAACCAAGTTTACCAAGTGTAAACTCTTAGTGTAGGCTGTAGTCCCCTCTACTTCAACAAATCCTGAATTTTACTTTCACGGACTGAATTAATTGGGTAAGAGGCCAGCATTCACTTTCCACCCAACGGCTTTCAATAACACCAGAATGGAGGTGTTTTTCAGATGGTGTGGGTGTTGACAGCCTTTTTGGAAACCATTGTTACAGTAAATGCCTCACATAAATACCATGTAGGCCACCTGAAAGCCATTGCACCTTGAGCCACATTCTAATAAGTGAAAAGACTGTTGCATTTGTAAATTCTGCACATGGCTCACTGCCACTACAATACTCATGAAGGACTGAGGAAAGGCCAAGTACACCGACCTGGCAAATAAATTTAAAATACATAAGCACTGGACCCTAATGGTCGTGCCAGTGAAAGCAGCACTCTGTAATGTCCTGTCAGTGATGTAACTTGTAGGACGTATTTGAGGGACCCACCCAGGTGCTGGAGGGGTGTCCTAAACATGATACCTGTCCTACATGTCTGTTGGTGCGGCCTTGTGTACCATGTGGGTGGCAAGTAATGAATATCGATGCTGGCAGGTGGGGTCAGGGAGACCATCAGCATCATGAGCGCAGATACCACAACCCTTTCATCTCCGCTGTGAGTTGTTTCTAGGCTTGTGGCCCGACTCTACCTGTGCTACTGCTGCGGACTGGCACTCCCGCTCGATCTGAGCTGCCATCCTAACATTGTGACAAGGGTGTGAATTAATTCCCCTGTCCCAGTTAGACAGGCTTCCAATCAGGGGCTAGCACATGTGGGTGCCACTAGCTCAATGTTGGGGACATAGGACTCGTGCCACGTGCGCAATCATTGGCACTGCACCTAAGCAGAGTTCTGTGCTAGCCCCTCCGAACTCCTCTGCTGTGAGCGAGGTCGCACTGGGAGGTGGACCGCGCTCAAGTCCTCCCATGTTTCTCCACATGCAGGGAAGACAATGGTCTGCCCCCTCCCCCATCCTGATTGACGCCTGCAGACTCTACACTGTGCAAGGTGGGTCTCACAACCATCTGCCAGACATCTTAGGCCCCGGTGGAAAGGAGGAAAAGGGAACCAGTTTGAGGGGCCAGCGGCCACATCTGTCCCATGGGAGTGAAAGAGATTCACAACTAACAAACCCTGGCAAGTAACAGAAAGTGCCATCCTAAGCCACACACACCCAAGAGAATCACGACAAGTGCACCTTCCCAGTCCTGGGAACCTGTGACACAGTCCTGACAGGGTGCATCGATTTTATCGATAGATTAATTCCACCACCATGGCTCAGATTCCTGCAACTGAACCATTCATCCTAGAGGGTGCTCCCTCTGCACAAGCTCCCAGATGGAGAGACTGGGTGGAGAGAATGGAATTATTCTTTAAACAGATGGAAGTTTCAGACGAAAGGTAGCGAGCCATGCTTCTCTACCTCAGGAGTAAAGCCATCAATCAGATATCAAAAATTATCAACAAAGCTACCCCAAAGACACACTCATTGCTACTCTTAATGCATATTTTGAGCCAATGGTGAATCAGTAGTATAAATGTTCCACGTTCTGCCTAGCTTGACACCGGGAAGAATCAATTGACTCATTCTACACAGGATTGAAAGAACTAGTGAAAATGTGCGGCTTTGCAGATGAGAAAGACGAGGTATGAGGCCAAATCATTCAGGGTAGCTGAGGTAGCAGAGAAACTGAGAGAACACATTCTGCAAGAATCTGGCAAACTGCTAGCAGACATTCTGTCCATGGACTGCTCTAAGGAACTGTAAAAAGCCCATGCATCCCACATGGAAGCAGCCTTGCAAAGAATGGTAGAGACTGAGCCAAGAAGAATAGAACAGCAGCGGGGTGTCTGCCCATCATCGAGGAGAGTGCCCTGCAATGGGCAATTGTATGCAGGGTGTGGAAAGTTCAACAACTTTGAAAAAGTATGCCACTCTGACAAAAGCCGGGTACCCCGTACAACCATCAACACAATACCAGAAGCACCGGAAAACAATAGTGACATAGATGATGATGAGGCAGTGGAACACACAGTACATTCCATTTTCAGCTAAGATGGGGACTGCAGCTAAGTCACAGAGCCATTTACCACAATGCCAAACACAGGTGGGGAGCACCTGCTCTTAGCCATCGTGGACATGGGTCCATAAACATCATGTTGGCCGAAGCATTCACATCCATGCTGCCAGCTCCACCCCACCAAAAGGCGGTTATCCTAGTATTCACATACAGACAAGCTGCACCACTGCCCATGCTGGGAAAATTCAAAGCACCCATCACCCATAGATTCCAGACTATGGACTCACACATTTATGCTGCTGGGTTGTTGCACCACAGAGGCCTCAGAGTTGTCATCATTGCATTTTGAGTCCATCTAGAAGGGGAGTCCCAAATACTGGCAGAGTTCCTGAAAAAGTTTGCTGGCATCAGATGCCTAAAAGGAAAGACAGTGAAACTATTGCTTTTCACCTGAGACCTCTGGTGGAAAAGGAGCTAGAAAAAGCTGGAAGCCACTGGGATTATGCAGGGGGTGTCAGGTCCTACCACATGGGTATCACCTATTGTGGTGACTCAAAAACTAAAACAACCAGGTGAAGTATGCATTTGTGTAGATATGCAGCTCCCCAATGGTGCAATAAAAAGAGAAAGCCACCTAAACCCCACCATCGATGACTTAATTGGAGAACTGAGTGGAGCTAGCTGGTTCTGAAAGGTGGGCTTACGGTCAGGCTACCACCAGCTCACCTAAGATGAAGAGTAGAGATACATTACATTATTCTCCACTCATGGGCCTTTGATGCTACCGGAGGCTTAACTTCAGAATTTCAAGCGCAGAAAAGATGTTCCAGAACACCATACAGAAACTGCTGAGGGTCTACCAGGTGTGGTTAAAGTTAGTGATGACATTCTTATCTATGCAAAATCAGTGATGGAACACAAACACCCGACCAAGAGGAGTCTTCCAAAGAATACAGGCCTCAGGGCTTACTTTACACCAGAGCAAATTTGAATTCCTCAAGCAGAAAATTATTTTTTTCAGCTACATCTTTTCAGTGGAGGATATGGCACCTGACTCCCGAGAAGGTGATAGACATCAAAGAAGTGCCCCTGCCATTCATGTGTCTGAGGTTCGCAGTTTTTTTTAGGTATGGTGAATTACTGTGGTGATTCATCAAAGATCTGACTACCCTTACTAAGCCACTCTGGGACTTGACCAAGTCTGCAGTCCTCTGGGTGTGGGACAAGGACCGAAAACAATTGTTCCAGGCCACCAAAGATGCACTTTTGTCTGACATCACACTTCTATCACAGAAGAGACACTACCATTGCAGTATATAGAGGCTCCAAAGGCCTCGGGCAGTGCTGATGCAATGACCAGAAGGTGGAGAGTGGGCACATGTAGCATTTGCGAATAGATCCCTAACTCCAGCAAAGCAATGGTGAGAAGGAGGCCATAGCCATACACTGGGAGTGGCTGTATTTCCATTTGTACATGTATGGACATCCTTTTGTGGTTACTACTGGCCACAAATGCCTCATTCTACTTTTCTGAGGGACCACATCAAAACGATCCCCCAAAAATGTAAATGAAAAGCGGATGCTGCAACTACAGGAGTATACTTGCGAAATGGAATATCGATCCGGGACCATCAACCTAGCAGAATATTTTTTGAGCCATCCCCGGGCAGCCACTCCAAAAGATGAAGCAGATAAGACTGAGGAATACGTCCATTATTATGTTGTAGACCACTCCCGCCCTCTACCCATGTCTATGGACACCATATGCCAAGGCACCACACAAGATGAGTGCCTGAAGGTGGCGTTAGAAGCCGTCCAAACTGGTGATGACATTGATTTCATTCCCAGTGGGCTCCATGTACGCATGAGGCCCAGCGCATCTTAGACAGGATGTACCATCTCCTTCATGAGCTGGCTGCAGACCCAAATGGCTGTCTCTTGCGAGGGCCCCAGCTTGTCATTCCTACCAACCTCACCAACCAACTAGTGCAGCATGCCCCTACAGGCCACCAATGGATGGTTAAAACCAAGAGTCGTCTTTGCATGAAAGTGTGGTCCCACTCATGGATGAGCTGGTTGAGACAGTAGTACGTTCATGCCTGTGGTGCCAAGCAGCAGGGCGGTCTCCCCTGTCTGCCTCTGTGATAACCAAATGGGGGCCTCAGAAGCCCTAAGTTTGCACCAGCTTAGATTTTGTGAGCCTCCCGGATGAGAAACACATGTTAGTTCTCATCAATGATTACTCAAAGTATCTAGAAGTGTAGGTCCTTAATTGCCAAGGTGCGCATGAAGTGCTTCCCAAATTGGAGAAAATGATGGCCACTCATGGCCTACTCCAAGAGCTGAGGATAGATAATGACCCACTTTCCAAGGACAGGAAATGACTGCGTACCTGCAATCTATGAATGTCATACACAAGAAAGTCACTCCTCGCTGGCCCCAGGCCAAAGGGGAAATTGAACTCTTCATGAGGACATTGAATAAAGTCATCCGAATCGCAGATGCCAATGAACAGCAAATGGACAATGGCCAATGAACAGCAAATGGAATGGCCCATTTACTACTCCTTACAGGAGTATCGCCATACCCCGCACTCCACAATGGAACAAACACCTGGACATCTCATCATGGGACGAGTGAGCCAAGACAATCTTCCCCACCATCCAGAATGGACCCCTGCTCCTCTTGATGATCCCACCAACAACCAACTGGCTAAGGAGAGCCAGAGAGTCCAATCTGAAAGTCGGAGACATGATACTTGTGAAAGGCTGGTTCCCTGGAAGCAAATTCCAGCTTCCGTTCGAACGTCACCCCTTGGTGATCACCCACAGGAGTGGTACCAGAGTGACCACCTGGTGGGGTGAAGAAGAGGTCACTAGAAACTTTTCTCATTTTAAGTGATTTTATCAGTGAGCTACTCCTGGCGATTACAGAGAAAGACATGAGGGGACCCAGGTGACGAAGACTACACCTCGGTTAGTGCTGATTCCTAACAGGACATGCCATAACTGGTGAGCGGGGACAAAAAAGACACCACCCCTACCACATCTCCAAGGGCTGACAATGAACCCGCCCATCCTGACGTGGTGGAAGTCCGAAGCACACACATCAGTTATGGACTGTGAGGTAATCCTGCTCCCTCCGCTCATTTGAGAGACCATGTAGGTTACTTTCCAATTTATTGTTGTTGCACGTTGCATTTATTTGTTTCATATCAAATTAAAGGAGGATTGTAATGTCCTACCAGTGATGTAACTGGTAGGACGTCTTTGATGGACATACCCATGTCCGGAGGGGGTGTTCAAACATGTTTGTCGTCTCACGAGTCCTTTGCTGCGGTCCTGCAGACCACGTGGGCTTCAAGTAATAAATATCGGCGCAGGCACTGGCGGGCAGGGAGACCACCTGTCCCACCACCGCAGATACCACAACCCTCTCGTGTCAGGTGTGAGTTAGTTCTATGCCCGTCTGCCCGACACTACTGGCATTACTGCTGCGGACTGGCACTCGCATCTCGATGGGAGCTGCCATCCCAACACACGCATTCTCACCGTCTCCTGATGCTAAAGGATCCTCTTACCGCAAGACCCGCTACTTACTCCTTAACCGTTACCTCCAGAAATAACTTTCATTCGTTTTAATGTTCATGTGCTTCATATTGAGGATCGTCTGTATTTTTATTCTTAATAATTCATTAATGGCCTATTAGATTGTATTTTCCCCTTTGCCTTGTTAAGTGTAAACTAGCCCGACATAACCCCCGGAATTAATTTTTACCTTGAATTTCGTTGTTGGTCTTTTTGCTGCATCTTTGCTTTATGATTGAGCCTCGTCCGCTCTGCTTACAATTACAAAGATGAATACATAAATGAAGTCCTTCAGCCATGGGATAATCAGATCTCCAACGGAAACTCACATTTAAGAAACAAGTTCACGTCTACAACAAATTCAACTTTATTCTGGATAATTCAGTGGAAGTTTCTTGAATTTACACACATGTAACGTTTGAAGAAGGCTTAGGGCTAAGGACATGCACGGATTTGAGTGCCGTGAGTTCGGGAGCTTGAACTGTGCAGACCGGAAGGGGGAGCTGCAGCACAGAAGACCGACAGAACTTTAGGAACACATTGCCATTAGTGGTGTGAATAAGGATACACCTGCAAGGAATGAGCCCTAAATCCGCCGAGCGAGCTCAAAGTCATTAAGGTAGTTACGTAACTGGCCAGTTTGCCTTTGGCTGACATGCCGGTTCTAAATATAACACAAATGTTAGTATTTTAAATCATAATATAAAGCAAAAACCTGCCTAGAAGCAATTTCGTACGCAGAACAAAACCATTAGTAATCAGTAGCTAACTCATATTCAGGAAAAACTGGAATGATGTGACAATGAATTACCAAGTAAAGCAGAAGGTTGACTAGATTAGCAGGATAAACATAGCATGCAGGTCATTGTGTTGTTTTGTGGCTAGCTTACCATTTGACCACTCATACTTTTTGATTCAAATGCTATAGGAAATACTGAGTTTGCTAAAAAGAAAAAAAGTGGTAAATACCGTTTGCACCATTACTAGCTCACTATATCCTGTGACACTTAAGGCTGCCGTGTCTGTGACGAAGTAACCCGTCTGCCAAACTCAAAATCAGGCCATATGCCCTTTAGGAGATCCGATCAAACCATCATTCATCAAGAGTCAAAGATATTGTCTTGCATAAAAGTGCAGTAAAACTATTTTACTTACACAGTGATTTCTACTTCTCGTGTAATATATTTTTGTGCATAGCATATGCTCTGTTACAATAAACAGAGAACAATAAGCAATAAGCATAAATCAAGTTACATTGACATCCTGTGGTATTAGTTATGTGCCCCAATCTATGTATCTCCAGAGCATGCCTAGTAACGAACACTGCTAGGCCAACATACACCAATGCATACACACCAACTGACATACATCTACACCATGCGGATCAACAAATGCTGCACAGACCAACTTATATACAGGTGCTCAGGCCCACAGACGAGCGTGTGATGGCTCAAACCAACAGAGACAACATGCGTACAAACCCAGATACAACCTCATATAACACATATAGAAGCAAATAGCAAGCAATCCAGCAGACACAAGCAGGTGGACAAACTGTCAAATGGTTTCACAGATGTATGTTAAATTGGTGTTGAAGAGATTCAAGCTCCGTGTTCACCTAATATTTAGCTCTACGCAGGATGTGATATTTGAGATAGAGAAAGTAGTTGATTGGTAAGGCCCAGTCACACCTTGGTCTCACCTTGGAGAAGGCGTTTACACGGGGGCGATGATACACCTCAGTTTCCATGCCCATTCAGTCTTTTCTTCTTAGTAACAATCACCAGTATGTAGCAATAGTCATGCCCATTCCATTGCTGGGTTCTTTGGTATAACTGTATATATGCAGCACTACCTCCTTCAGGTATGACACATACCTTGTTACTAGATCTCATTCTGCTATAATGTTATTGGTGTTTATATAGCTCACTGCACAACATGCATCCAGTCCTGGGCTAACGCTTTGCAAATCGTTGTCAAAGGTATTAGCTGAACTAGGTCAAATGAAGCAAGCTAAGCCTACAACCCTCCGAACTGATGGTTTAAATGAAAACCAAGACCTAGAAGCATGGTGTGGAATGAATAGGTTGCAAACTGGAAACTCGAGTTCCGCACTGCAGTTAGAATCGATAAACTGGGCCAAATGTAATTGTGTACAGTAAACAATTACTTTTGTATTTACAAGTTAACTTAATTTTTTTTTCTTTCTTCAAAACGTGTTTCCCATTGGCCTACAATTCTTTAACGTGCTAACTGCAATATAAATGTTTAAATGTTATTTTTGTCTACCTATGTTTCAACAGAGACTTGAAGGGTCCCTAGTAATAGATCTACTTTGGGCTACTAAGAGATGATGAATGTAGAGATAAGTGACTTGTTACGTCAAATCCATGGATCGAGGCAGTATCACGTTTCCTTTATATATGTGTTTTTATTCAAATTGTTTTTCTATTTTTGCAATGCCAACAATGGAAACTGCAGATGCAAATTTAAAATGCACAGGGGCTAAAACAATTTCCTGGCACATCACACTTGAGTTGACCTCCCATTCAGCCAATTAATTGCAAAGCCTGGACTTCCAGAGTTGCTTACTTTTCATGGTCTGGCCTGACAGCACAGCTTTCGCCAGACAATTATGTGAGAACTCCCAGGGGAGGGGCTTTGGCTCTACCCTCATGTTGGAAGCAGTGAGTACATTTTTTAATTGGGCGAAGTTGTGTGGTTCCACAAAAAAATTGCTTACTATCCTCAGGGGCATACACATGCCATTGTAATGCTATTAAAGTGTCTTAGATAACTAGATAATGTATGGCATTTTTCTCTGGCAGCAGCACAGAGGGGAGAAGTCAGTCATTAACATACATGAATTTATAGGACTGGCTTGATAGTGCATTCATAAACTTGACCTATCAGCATTGCCAATGCGTGTTTTTTCTGTCTCCAAAAACACTTGGCATATACATGCTGTAAGTACCAGTCATTAAGTGAAACTAAAACTGCGTCAATATTTTGCATATGAAAGTATACCTTGCAGAGTGCAGTTTGAAGGATGGGGGTTTTTCTTAAATTATTTCTCTGCCAAGGGTAAATCTCTAATATAAAGTTTCATCCAAAAGGACAGCGAACATCGATGTAACCGGTTTGATGAATGGCCGGTAAATGAATCACTGGAACAGAAAGGGACAATGTGCAGATACTGCCTTCTGCATTTAATGAAGTGGTTGTAAAGTGATATAAATTGTGTGCAATTGTCTCATTAGGCTGTAAAGCAGCAATACTGTTCACAATTCACGTACTAGTACCACAACTGAACTGTCTCATGGCACATAAAGTAGGTTATCTCAATGGCACCGATTTAGCAAACGTGTAAGATACATCGTTCAAAGTGCTTACAGGGTAAAGGAGGGTAGTGGATGATGCCAGCATTAAATGAACACAAACCGACACACTGATAGTCTAAACTAGAATGTGCACTCTAATGCATCCTGGGTCATCAAGAGATGTGTGTGTTAAATACTTTCAGGAGCAGACTTTTGGGGGTTTCAGAAAACCGTGTTCAAGCCTGAAGTAGAATGAATGAATATGACTGGGGTCCTGGCAGTTAAACCTTGAAGATGAAAAGATTTTCCTTAATAAAATTTGCATGTGGTTGACTGGAAGTTGAGCAAGTTTAGAGAATCCGCCCCTAGGGATTTAGCAGCCATTTGAGGAATATTTTTGATTGGGTGATTGGCACTTTCCTATCTCAGGGCTTGGTGCTTGGATGATGCTGACCATTATTTAAGACCGAATGCTCTATTTTCCCAGTAGTCACCAGAAAGCACATAGTGCAGGAATGATGTGCTGAGATTGATGCATGCTCAAGAGAAGTCTGGTGGTTTGTTTAGAGTCCTGTGTAACGTTTATGATGTTTTGATTGATAAACTGATGTAGAAAGCACTGCAATATTCCAGTATATAAGTTAGCACCATGATGACAGGTGAAAGGACTGGGAAATGTTCAGCAGGGTAGGGCATTCCCAAGTAGACGTACATGGGGAAACATTTTTTAAAGATTTCTGACTTGAGAGACGAAAAATAAGTTTGAATTGACATCATGGTTTCACACTTTGTCCATTGACTAATGTTAATTCCCCTGCAATGTCCACCAATTAAGTGGGAAGTTGGTAGCAGGCAGGCCTACACTCAGATAATCTGTCTTAGAAACATTGTGGCAGAGTACGTTTTGTTTCATCCAGTCTTGCATCTCTCCTGGCCGGAATCAATTAGTCACCATAGAGTTCACATGGAATCCAGCACAGTACATTTCAGTTGTCTGATTCAAGGGAAAGAAAGCAAACTACCAAAGAAGAGTACATCTATCTGGGTGTAGGTAGCCATGTGGTGCAAGAGCAGAAAATGGCTGATGTGATCATGATTCATGTGCTGCTTAGAACTTGGGTTCTCCACAATATGTAACAAAAAGACGGCAAGTAGTACAAAATGCTGCTGCACGTTTACTACTAAAATTCCCTAAGCACCAATCAGTCTTAAGCACGTTGGTCTCACGTCACTGGATATCAGTTGAACAGAGAATACAATTTAAGGCCCTCTGTATAGCTCATTGGATATATCACAAGAGAGGCTCCCAACTGCTTAAGTCCCCACTAAAGCCAAAGAGCCCCAGCAGGGTGTTAAGGTCTGTGATGGCAATGGAACTTTCAATGCGTAGAATTCACAAAGCAATGGCGAGTGTCAGGTCCTTTTCCTGTCTTGCTCCGTTGCTCCAAAGTTATGAAACTCTCTCCCAGTTAGGATTCGGAATATCCAAGAAGAAGTCAGTTTCAGGAGACAGCTAAAAGCATGGCTGTTTGTAAAATAGACTACCTGGATTTAACCATATAGATGGTTCAACTGAGTAATTGCTACTATTTAGGCTGTTTCAGCGCTGGGAAGCCCTCCGGTAGCCATGCGCTGTATAAATCACATAGAACAGAATAGAAGAGGATAGAATGGAATAGAAGCACTAATATCCATTGATGATCTTTATCTGTAGATGGTACTGGTTCCTCCCTACTGTTCATTAGCGCAGTCTGTTGCCCTTCATTGAGTGGAAGTCAGAGTGGGGATCACTGAGTATGTCGTGAGATAAGGGTTGGTAGTTATTTGTCCAGTGACCCACCTTGCTAGAGCCTGAGCAAACCAAGAGAGGCCAGAAATTGGGCAGAAATTAGTTTGGTCGGTCTTTTTAATGAGGGTTGCGAATGTGATAATGGAAAGTGTCAGTTTTCCCAGTAGAGATGCATTGGTGAAAAGAGTGGTGATATCTATGTCATGCACTCAAGCTTCATGGCAAAATTGATTTCTGATCTGGGTATTGTCTGCGACCTTGTTGGATCTGGGATGTGGTTTTCTATGCATGATGCCATTAGCGCTGTCAAAGTGATCTTGTAATAATTGCTCTGCGGGTGGAGGTAAGGTTGTCTGTTGTACGACAAACCAAACAATTCAACTGAAAGGGTCAATTTTTGTCTGTAATTAAATATGTCTTACTCCTGGATATTCTTGAATAAGCATTGGCTGAGACTCAACTATTTATCGAAAATGCTTTTCAAATTAAGGCTCCATATCCTGGTGTAATCCACCTTAGTTGGTGAAAGGAGAAGGCATGCATAAGGTTAAGCTCTTTGGAACTTGTTACCCCCAATACCTGATGAGAGCATCCTCTGGTTTAGGAAAAAAGCTAAAATGTACTTTTTCGGAGTGGGGCCTGCTGACCTCTAAATCTGCACTAAAAATCCATCATCATATATTTGGTCCTGCTCACCCAGTAGGCACACATAAGTCTATCATATGCCTAAAACTCACTTTCTGCCACCAGACGCAAATTCAAGGAATTCTCAACTTCCTGCTAACTACAAAGTTGTACATTCTTTTATGGTGATTGAGAGGCATGGCCCCCACAGCATCTTGATCAACTGATTTGGCTTAAGGACCATATTATGATCTTTTGGACCTCTCTGGTCCTATCTTGTGTTATGTGCTTAAAGATGGCTTCTACGTCGTATGCAACATGTCTGAACAACCACTGAAATAAAACACATTAATAAATACTCATGGAAAAAGTTTTGTGAACCAGACTCCAAGTGGTGACATCCTGCGTAGAGTACTTTCACATTTACTCATTTACATAGGCTTGCTTCTCTAATAGGCCTTATCCAGGACATAAATGGCTAATACCCTTCAATACATTTCACTATAAGCTACTGCTGTGCCTGGCTACTCGACTTAATGATCTACTATTTTTTTTATTTAACATACAATAAGTTGAAGTTTTTTATATTGAATATTATTGTTTTTTCCCAAAAATGTGAAATGAGATTGATGCAAGAATGTCTCTACCTCCTTAGCTTCACAGCTCCTCTGATATAAGGCTGTCTAACTATTTGATTCCTTAACATCCTAGTATCTCATTTTGCTTCCCTATGTCTATGAAGCTCCACTGCTCTCTGCTGACACCATTACTTTTAAGGTTGTGAACAAAATGTCTTCTCATAGCCATATGGTCTGTGGGTAGGACCAAGCAGAAAACAGCCTTTTGGCTCTCTAATCCAGAAGGAGGCTCGGCAGGTGCTGTGCCTAGCTATGGCTGTCAACAATATTTCAAGCCTATTGAAAAGGGAGTAGGATCAAGGACTTATCCTATTAACTCCTGCCATTTTCATGTGGGATGGACTGCTTGAGAATAATGACTAGTACTTCTAGGTTATGGGCTACAGGGTGGTATAGGAAAATGGTCTTCAAAATATTGTTTTCAATTCTCATTTATGGTTAGTAAATACAACTATAATATGTTCAATCGAATTTTTATATCCATTAATCTCTTACTTAGATTGTAGCATGAGTGTATGCATTCTCTATGTTCAGCTTCCCAACTTTATAATTCTGTAGCACCCCATTCTTTTTTTATATATATCTGCTACCTCTCATGGCTCTCTCATCTGTACAACTAAGCAGATCTGCAGCCACACAGCTCCTGTAATTACCATATTCATTCGTACCTTGAACTTAGTTCCCCATCTTTCTAGTTCACTAGCTCTGGTGATCCCCTATGCCATGGCTTCCTCATGCTTCATGGCATTAAAACTCCACTGCTTATTTTCCTCTCCAGCGCTACAGATCCCATGTCACATTGCCCTTTGCACTAGCTCTACAATTTATAATTTGTGCATCTGTTGAACTCTTGATTCATCACATCCTCAACTTCTTCTGTCTCTGACTAACCAGCTCTTCAAAACCCATTGTTGCCTATCATCAAATCGCCAACTTAGAACTATCACAGGATGTCAGCTTTCGATAACCCTCACTCCAGCTCTACCAGTCACCATCTTCACATCTGCCCAGTTGTCCTTCTTGAAAGAATCCAACTCCTCATCCACCTACTCCCTGGCCCTGTCAGCCTCCCTTCAACCCAAGCTTCTTTCCCCAAGCATTAGCCTTCTACAAACATACTCCTCTAACCCTCATTGAAAAATTGTTAGTTCATGGTAGTATGGAACACTGATGCCAGAGAATGTTTGTTTGAATTTTACTGATGACATTCCTAGGCTTTCACTTTCTAACTGTTTGCACTTTCTCTCTCCATGAACAGCCTGCACCTGCAACTTCATTGGCACAATTGATGGGGGGTGTGATAAAACCACTGGAAGATGCATTTGCCGCCCTGGCTTTGCTGGCTCCCGTTGTGATGAGTGCCAACGCGGTTACTGCGACAAGTACCCAAGTTGTGAGGCCTGTCACCCATGCTTTCATTTTTATGACCGCGATATCCAAGGCTTTGGGGTGCAGCAATCTATTTTGCGGAATGCCAGCCAAAAGCTGGATGGGATGGCAGATGTCAGCTTGGGTCCAAAGATTCTGCAGGCAGAGGCGAGTCTTCAATCCATTCAAAGTATCCTCAGCAACCCCTTGTTATCGGACAAAGAACTGATGCAAGTGAAGAACACATTTTCCACAATGAGGTATGGTGCACTTGGTGCTCAACTTGAAAATATTCCATTCCTTTCCCAGTGTGAGTTCAGCTGTGCACACGCTCCCCACATTATGAACCCTGCAGTGTCATCTGATAGGCAAAGCAAGTTATGGATGAGGTAATGTAGGGCCTAATACATGAAAATGTTTTCTGGTTGCAAAGTCTGGGATTCTCAACATCACAGGCTTTGTGACCACAAAACAGTGGGAGAAGTGTATTAAAGTGCACGTCAGAAATGATTTACAATTCTCAAAGTGCCTTTTGTGACCCATATCAATGCGTAATGGGTACAATGTCATTCCCTGGACTTCGAGTAGGTATGCAATGAATCAGTGGTTTGCTTCCACAATGGCAGTCACAAACTGCTGTTATGTTACTGAGACCCAAAAAGGAATGGTAACAGATTTCAAAGTAGCAGAACTTCCACCTTGTGAATGTTGGCTACTAGCATTGGGGAACTACACCGTTGCCCCAGTGGACTGCTGCATGCTCTCCCCAGTTCAATTCCATAATTCCAATTCTTGTTTTTGAAAGCAGCCCCAGTGCCTTTAATGGAGAAGTGATGCTTTAAAGTAAAATATTGACATTCATTGAATGCAAATTCAAATATTGACGTCTTCTGTCGCAGATCTGTACCTCGGCATTCACAGCCTTTCGTAGAGTTTTGCAGAAACGTTCTTGCCACTTGCATGCTAAGGAGATTGTGTGACCTTCTGTGAATGGGCATTTTCTTGTGCAACTGATTAGTACATCGGTCACACGCAAAGCGAAGATCGGGTCACAAACCCATGTGTCAAGCACCGACTGGATCAAACCAGATCTTAGTGCATCAGGCATGTAGTGGGCTAAGGGGTGACTGCTGCGATCTGTGTAAAATTCATTTACCTCATGTATAAAGCCTTGTGTCTCATTCAGTAAGCTCCTGAGTAGGATTAATGGAATACTTTCAAGATAGACTTTAGCATTTACAGGGTGAAAACCTCCCACCTCCTGACAAGGCCCTGTGTCACTCGTTGCATGTTTGGCAAAAATCCAGAATCGGTTTGAAGTTTACATCTGTATTAGGAAAACTGGGTGTTTGGCGTGTAGAGGAGAGTGGTGGGGAGTAGAATGGCATTGAGTGGAGTTGCGTAGAGTAGAGTGACATAGACTGGAATGGCATAGAGTGGGTGGCATAGGGTGGCATAGAGTGTCCAGGAGTGGAATGCCATAGATGGAATGTCAGAGAGTGAAGTGTCATAGAGAAGAGTAGACTATCGTAGATTAGAGTGGAGTGGTGTAGAGTACAGTGGCACAGAGTGGAGGGGCATAGAATGGAGCGCCATTGAGTGGAGTGGCGTAGAGTGAAGGGGTATAGAGTGGTGTTGTATAGAGTGGAGTACAATGTCATCGAGTGGAGGGGCATAGAGTGGCATAGAGTGTTTTGGAGTGGTAGAGAGTAAGTGGAGTGGCGTAGAGTGTTTTGGAGTGGCATAGAGTGGAGTGACTTAGAGTGGAGTAATGGGGCACAGAGTGGAGTAATGGGGCATACAGTGTTGTGCCACAGAGTGGAGTAGAGTGTTGTAGAGTGGAGTCACTTAGAGTGGAGTGGTGAAGGGTGAAGAGTGTCACAGAGTGGTGTAGAGTCTAGTGGTGTGGAGTGGCAAGAGTGGATTGGCATTGAGTGGTGTTGGGTGCTGTAGAGTGGCATTGCATAGAGCAGAGTGTCATGGAGGGCCGCAAAGTGTCATGGAGCAGAGTAGAGTAGTGTAGAGTAGAGTGTCATAGAATGGGGTGGAGTAGTGTAGAGCAGAGTGGAGTAGAGTGGCATAAAGTGAATTAGAATGAAAGGGCATTTAGTGAAGAGGCACAGAATGGAGTGAAGTAGAGTGTAGTGTAGTAGACTGCAGTGGCTTAGAGTGGTGTAGAGTGGGATAGAGTGGAGCAGGTTGGAGTAGAGGGGACTAGAGTGGCGTGGTGAGGACTTGAGGGTTGTAGAATGGAGTGAAGTGTCATAAAGCGGAGTAGTGTGGATTGCCATAGAGTAGACTGTGGTTGACTGAAGTAGACTGTTGTACAGTGGAGGGTTGTAGAGTGGAGTAGAGTGGCCTAGAATGAAGTAGCGTAGAGTGAAGTAGATTGTCATAGAGTGGAATCGAGTAGAGTGTCATAGACTGGAACATTATGGAGTAGAGTGACATAGAGAGGAGTGGAGTGGAGTAGAGTGATGTAGAGTGGAGGAGCGAGGGGTGTTGTGGAGAAGAGAGTAGTACAGTGGTATAAAGTGGAGTGGCACAGAGTGGAGTGACATAGAATGGCATAGCATAAAGTGGAATAAAGTGAAGTGGAATGCCATACAGTAGAGTGCAGTGGAGTGCAGTAAAGTGTCAGAGTTGAGTGGCATAGCATGAAGTGATGGAGAGTGAAGCAAAGTGGTGTAGAGTGTTGTAGACTGTCCTAGAGTGGAGTGTCATAGAGTGGAGTGTCGTACAGAAAAGTGTTATAGATTTAAGTAGAGTGGAATGGAGTAGAGTGTCATACACTGTCATGGAGTTGAGTGTTGTAGAGTGAAGTGTCAAAGAGTAGAGTAAAGTGGCCTAGAGTGAAGTGGCTTAGAGTGGAGTAGAGTGGCTTAGAGGTAAGTGGCATAGATTGGTGTAGAGTGTCACAGGTTGTTGTGAAGTGGAACTGTATGGTATGGAGTGGAGTGGAATGGCGTAGAGTGGAGTAGCATGGAGTGGTGTGGCATGGGGTAGCATAGAGGGGAATGTCGTGGAGTGGCATAGAGTGGAGTAGAGTAGAATGGTGTACAGTATTGTGGCATGGAGTACAGTGGAGTAGAGTGTCATAGAATGGGCTAAAATGTTGTATAATGGCATGGAGTGTCATATCGTTGAGTGTTGTGGTGTATAGTGTCATGGCATAGAGTGGAGGGGCATAGAGGGTAGTAGAGTGTCAAATAGTATTGTAGAGTGTAATATAGAGGAATGACATGGAGTGGAAGGGCGTAGAGTGATGTAGCTTAGAGCTGAGTAAAGTGTCATAGAGTAGAAAAGAGTGGAATGCCATAGAATGGAGTAGTGTAGCATAGAGTGGAGTAAAGTGTCAGAGCTGAGTGGGGTGGCATGGAGTGACAGGGCATGGAATGGTGTATAGTGGTGTAGAGTGGAGTGTCTTGGGGTGTCATAGAGTGGAGTGGTCTGGAATGTCTAAGAGTGGAGTAGAGTAGAATGATGTAGAGTATGGTAGCATGGAATACAGTGGAGTAACGTGTCATAGAGGGAGGTAGAGTGTCATAGAATAGAGTGGAGTGTTGTGTTGTAGAGTGTTGTGAAATAGAGTTTCATTGCATAGAGGAGAGGGGCATAGAGTGGAGTGGAATGTCATAGAGTGAAGTGGCATGGAGTGGAGAAGAGTGGCATAGATTGTAGTAGAGTGTCATAGAGAGGAGTGACATGGAGTGGAAGGGCATAGAGTGACATACCATAGAGTGGAATAAAGTGTCATAGAGTCGAGTAGAGTGGAGTAGCATAGCATAGAGTGGAATAAAGTGTCAGAGTGGAGTGGCATAGCGTGTAGTGGCAGGGCATGAAATGGAGTACAGTGGCGTAGAGTGGAGTGTCATTGAGTGTTGTAGAGTGGAGTTTCATCTAGAGAAGTGGTGTGGAGTGGCGTAGAATGATGTAGCGTGGCATGGAGTATAGTGGCATAGAGTAGAGGGGAGTGGCGTAGAGTGAAGTGGAATGATGTAGAGTGGAGATGCGTAGAGGGGAGTAGAGTGCTTTAGTGTTTCATGGAGTGGAGTGTTGTAGAGTGGACTGGCATAGAGTGAAGTAGTGTGGAGTTGCATAGAGTGGAGTTTGTGTGGTGTGGTTGTGTACTACCATTACAGACAACACATTTTCAATTGAATTATTTATTGCATTTGCACAGACATATGGTTTTCTGATAAAACTATTGAGTGCACAAATGGTAATGTGTGGTAATGGCTTCACCAAGCGTATTGATTTGTTTTGATCATGTTACTATATTTATTTTCACCACCCTTTAGAATTACAAAAAAAGTGCTTCATTTTTGCTTTCCTAGATCTCATATATTCTGAAATATTTGCAGAGTTCATTTGTAGAACTTTACATTTTGCTGTGTGCTAGAAAAAATAAATCCTTCAGCCCCTATTCTCTTTTGGGTACTCTGCAGGATGGTCACACAAATCCTCTCACTTTGAAATCAGTGAAAAAAAAGTAAAAACCAAGCTCCCTCAAAGGACAGAGCCTGACATTTGAATTCTGTTTTTGAAAGCACAGCAAATGGGACAAGATAAGAGTAAGATTTAAAGGCATGTTTACAGAGCGTGAGCTGTGGAAGAATACAGTAAATAGTGCAGTAAATAGGGTATGATCCATGGAGGGACAAACTTAAGCCAGACAGCCTAAAATAAATAAAGCCAGCAAATAGAAAGCAAGCAAATGGAAGTTACAAAACACAAAGCAAGTGGTAAGCAATGGGTGGACTGCATTCCCAGGAAGGTTTTCAGAATGTCACCAAGATGCTGTTAAAAAACCATAGAACTGTGCTGTCTGGCAGACTTCAAATTAAAAAGTGGCCGGAATGAGGTGGAAACCTGCGGAAGTCACTGTGCAAGTCACTGTCATCGTACAAACACCTATTTACCCAGTTACCAACATTGCAATGACCTATATTGGTGTGCCAATACTGTACATGGTAATTATCATACCCCTCAGAATCCATAATTACCAGTGTGGTTTTACTGCATCATGGTAGACGTGGGGCAGCCGACCTTCAGATGATGACCAAAGGCTAACAAGCTATCCTATGCCTCATACAAATGCTATCACTGATATCTATATGTAGGAAGGTCTATAGTGGGAGCACATAAACTTTCCTTGGTGAACAGCAGTGCAGAAATAGCACTTGAAACAACTACCAAATATTGAATTTTTGCAGTCGTTGGTTAGTATAAGTATTATTTTTGTTCTAATCACTTAGTGAATTTATCATTTTTGCAAGGCTCAATTAGGATGAATCCCTTGGCAGACTTGATCTAGCAGTGGCATGTAGAGTGGTCTCCTGTACAGTCAGGGCACATGCTTCTTAAACACTCATCACTCAGACTGGTTGTGGATAATGATCCTGCTCACACTAGTTTTCTTTGACGACAGTCTCTAATACCGTAAATGTACACCTATGAATGCCTGCTAAATAACTACTCGAATATGTCTATATTTTTATACTAGAGTTGCTGCTCAAAAGGTAAACCCTGATTTACCACACATGGATGATGCATCCACTCTGTCGTCTGATGTGAAAACGATTAACAGCCTCCTTCTCACTGTGAACGCTGAGTATCTGAGCAAGAAGATGCAGTATGATAGCACCGGCAATGGTGGCACTTCAGGTACAGTCTGTCTTCTCATCTAATTTTGTCCCTTACAGAGTCACTTTCTATCTGGCACCTTTTGGGGACCGGCCAATATTGTGTGCAGGTTTGATTTGCTTCATTGATCAATAAGTGGCAGATCAACTTATCTCAGAGCAACACAAAAGGATGATGGATGGTGTGCTGAAACTTTTCAAACACTCGCCCCAGTCACAGATCTGGGTTTAATCCATTGTTCTTTTGCTGTTTTGCAGTTTGGACCCAGCTATATGCAAATTAGTCTTGACCCTGTTCCCCATGGGAACAGCCCAGCCTGAACTGCCAGTCCAGGTCCTCCCTGGACTGGAAACAAGCATCCTGGGACCGGTTTCAGGAGATCACCCTTCATCAGCCAGGCTAGCTTGAATCCAGTGGCACAGTGAGCATGGGACCCATGTTTGGGCATACCCTTCTTACTTGGGGCAACTTTAGCATCACAAAAGGATGATGGATGGAATGCTGAAACTTTTCAAACACTCACCCCCATTCAAGAATCTGGGTTTAATTTATTGTTCCTTGGCTCTCCATGCCAGCCCAGTTTGGACCCAGCCGTATAGAAATCAGTCTTGACCCTGTTCCCCATGTGAACAGCCTGAACTGCCAGCCAGGTCCTCTCTGGACCGGAAACATGCTACCTGGGACCGGTTTCAGGGTATCACCCTTCATCAGCCAGGTTAGCTTGAATCCAGTGTCACAGTGAGCACAGGACCCACTTCAGGGCACACCCTTCCCACTTGGGGCAACTTTAGCAACAGAGCCATGTAAACTCTCAAAGCCATGTAGATTTGTTTTGTTTTCACATTGTTATAGTTAAGAAACAGAGTATTTGTACAAGAGTCTAGAGCCATTCACGTAGGGGGTATGTTCTTGATTACTAGTTAGGCCTTTAGGCTACAG
Organism: Pleurodeles waltl; assembly: GCF_031143425.1. Lineage (NCBI taxonomy): Eukaryota > Metazoa > Chordata > Amphibia > Caudata > Salamandridae > Pleurodeles > Pleurodeles waltl. Next base: position 487,521,821 of record NC_090445.1, on the reverse strand, counting down.
CAATAGCAGGTAGTTGCTTTCAAGGCTTCATCCTGCCCCTAACTTCCCCTATCCACTGCAGACCATGCACCAATGTTCTATTACGTTATTTACTCTTCAGCATCAGCTGAGACATACAGGAATGGGAACACAGCGTACCATACATATCTAGCGCCTATGTTGTCTCCTGGAACTATTATTGTTACATGTGTAGTGAGTGTGACCATGTTCAGTGCTCCTGGATATATAAGAAATTATGGAACATTTGTGTTTTTGGCACTAAGAGAACAAGATTGACTTAAAATAGATTTATGTTTGCGCACAGCTCTCAGACTGAACAACATTTCCCATGTAACACTGGCATAAACAGGCGAAATGCCTAGCTTCTCCACTAAATTAATACAGTGAAATCTTGTGAGCTGTGCTGAAAACAGTGTAATGCCCCATTCTCCTCATCAGAACATTATCTGCCAATAGCACAGGATAACTACTCCACAAATTGTGGTACAGTCATATTGATTGTGAGCATTGTCCAAGAGCAAGTAAACTACATTGTTGCTATTTATCCCACATTAGTTTTCTTGCGATGAAAAAAGTTTCTGTTGTTGAGTTACTGATTCAGAATATCTTCCATTTCCTTACTCAGTGTGATTCCATTTCAATAGGAAAATCGATCACAAACGTCTCCTCGACACTGATGGCTTGACCGAAAAATGTATATTTCATAATGATCATAATGATCCTATGTATGCAATTAATAATGAACACAAACAAAAAACGTTCTAATGACGAACTAGTGATTAATATATGTGTTTCTGCTATGATCGAGCTCAGCGTCTTCATGAAGCGTGAGTCATCAAGCTAATCGTGCTGTGTTTGTTCCCTTCCCCCTGAAAGGAGTTTGCAAAACAATCGCCTCTGCATACCGCACCTCCACGGATGCGGTGAACCGCGTGTCGGAATCCACCAGGATGGTCTCCCAGTCTCGGGAAAGTAGGAGCAGCGCAGCAAAGCTAGAGATTGAGATCAAAGGCGAGAGGTCTAGGCTACAAGAGCTGCAGGAGGAGATGTCCTACCCAGACCTGACTCCCACCATGAACCTGGTAAGTTGTTATTAAAAGTAAACAGTTCATGGGAATTTATGTTGGCCAAGGCCTCAGAATAGACCATAACATCAGATCAGACCGCTATTTCAGCATTTTAGGAATGGTTTATTAATGTACTGCTTGACTGGACACTGTCCTGGGACCGGGGTATCCTTCTCCATAGTGTATTGTGGCCAATGTATATCTTCACCAAAATGTGTAGCCGAAGCTCTGTCATGCATTGGCTAATAACACACAAGTACACCTGGCTTGGCCAGTGCTACGTTAGGGCCACTGTAAACAACTGCCTTATTGCACAGCCCCGAATAGTCACAAGAGAGCGCCAGATTGATAGGGATAAGGAGCACCAAATAGGTGAATGTAACTTTTCACGATGCTCCAAAAACCCTTAGCAAACAGACTTATGAGCTATACTGGTGCATTATTTTTTATTCATGCCTTTTTAAATATGGTCATGTTCATTACGCTTTTATATACTTTAGATCTGTGGTGGTGCACGCTCAGTTCCCTGCACACCTCAAGGGTGCAAGGGGAGTGTTTGCCCGGTGGAAAGTAGCACTGAATGCGTGCCAGGCTCCAGCTGTCGAGGAGTGATTCCACTGTCAAAAAGTGCAGTCCAAACAGCTAAAAAAACCGCCGGTGAGATCAAGGCCCTTAATGCCCAGCTTCAGCAAACTACTGAAATGGTAAGACGCTTCCGATGTTTATGCAACGGTTATTCAAAGTATTTCAGAAAGAATGACTGTATTTCACAAGAATGATTGAGTGTTTAAGCCAATGGCTGGGTGTAGTTTCAGTCATGCAGCTTAGCAGTGGTGTCGGAGGAGTGCACATGAACATGTGTTTGCCCACCTTACATTTTAATGTATGACAAGTGCTCCTCATGGTCTGGAAGGATGTCAGGTCTGGGAAGTAAGGAGTATGTAATTCAAGGTGAAGGCTGGGTAACAGAGTAGTAAAGGCATTCTGTGCTACTGATTACTCAGACACCAAATATACAGTGGCGGAGAAGGTCAGAAAATAAAGAAAGTACTGAAGGGTGCGGCTGAGTAGCCTATCTCCTGTGGAGAGTGGCTGTTTGTGACTCATCAATATGAGAAAAAAATTACTAAAAGAAAAAACATTTTTGGGCATTCAAAATAGCAGTGGCCTAAATAAATAAAAGTGGTGGAGGGGGAGCGGGGAGCGCAGAAGGGGGTGGGGAGGGAACCGTGAAGGAGGAGTGCGGGGTGTTAACAAAAAAAGCACCTGGTGCTGTCGGCCGCCTCACATTCCTCTGCTTCCCGGTCCCAGCATCAGAGACACCCTGTGCAATCCCTGCACTGCTCTCAAGCTATTACCTAGCATGAGAGCAGCGTGGGGATTTACCTGAGCTGGCTGGTTTGCCGCTTGCTCGGGCTCAGGGCGTCTGTGCTTTTACTCCAACCCGGCTGTCAAATAAATCTGGGTTGGAGAAACCTAACTGCGCATGTCTATTTGGCCTGCTGAGAACGGCCAGCCAAGCAAACATGTGCATCTAAAGGGCACACTCCACTCTCCCCACCTCTCTCCCCCATACCCTCTCCCATGGCCTAGCCCCGCCCTTCCCTGCACAGGCTGGCTCAGTCAGCAGCAGAAAAATAATACAATAGTGAAATATCGTTTTCTTTTTCTGCTGCTGGCTCTGAGTCAGCAGGAGGATGCTCCTCCACCATTGTGGAGGAGCTGCCACTGATCCAACAGCATACAGTGACATGGTAGTCGCTTGTGCAGAAGGGAACTACTTTGTGTATGAATGTTCACTTGCAGTGAAGTTAGCCACTGCCTGACGTAAGCTGAGTCACTCCTCTCAACTGTATGCTCTAGTGGCCAGAAGAAAACTTTGAAAACTCCTAAATGTGTATATGATGAAATAATTTGACTAAATTGAAGAGATCTTGGCTAACAACAGACCTAAAAAGTGAAAGCAAACATTTATTTCACTTCTTCATGAAACCGAGACGCTTCTGCAATTCATCTCAATAGACCACATTATTCTCACCTTAAAAAACTGTACTTAGCACGTCCTCCGAGCAAAGGAGACACTAAATTTCAGGATGGGGAGATCAGGGACAAACTCAACTATTAGGCAACCCAATTGCCTTATTATAGAAATCTACGCGAAATCGACAAGTCCCCATATATTTGCATAAACTTAAAAAAACACAATGTTTTGATGTCAAGTAATGAGAAATAAACAGTTCAAAATAATAGCAGTTCACAGATTCTGGTACTGAGAGTACAGTTGTGGGAAAATGTTATGCTGCATGGGACTCTACACCAGGAAGCAGTCACTACTGGAGGAAGACCATCCTAAAGTTCTATAAAACACAGCAGTTCCAAAATGGTGCAGTGTTTTATACTTGTCCAGTATCTTTGTGTGTTTCAGAAACTAACATTAGTTTAACACAAACTTTTCTAAATTTCATCAAAGTCCCCTTGTTATTTTTAGGCCAAGCATAGCTTTTTTTGACGTGTTGTTATCTGTTTGGGCTTTTAACTGCGCTACCTCATGCCCATCACTATCGCTCATTCATGGGCTTGCCCTTCAAAAATCCTTTGTTTTCATTGGTAAAAATGCTTTACGTTTGTTCCATCTTCGGGCAGTTTGGTTACTGCCTTGGCCACCGACCCTGTTAAATGGCTAATTGCACCTTTGCCGATACATTTGACTGCGAGCGAACTTCTTTTTCCTTTTGTGTGTTTCCTTCACGCTCATGGCGTGGTGCTTTGAATCGGCTCGCTTATGTGAAACTGCATTACTTTTCATTTTCAATTTATGTGGCAAGAAAAGTCTGGTTAGGAGTTTACAACGCTAATACCTCTAACTCGAGCAAATGCAAGACCCATTACATTGCAAATGCTTGTTCATTTAGTGAATGCTTCCTCTTCAGATGGCCATAAAGTGACAAAGAATTGGGAATACAATTGTAAATTCCAAAATGATTTTACATTTTGTTTGGTGAACACGATAATTTGCAACGTCTGTTCCAGCATTTTCTGCTGTTCACAGCCTCTGCTTCTCTGAGAATAGGTTTGCACATTCGGATTAGATCACAACCTTTCTGTTTGCTCTTGGAGACTTCTGAGTGGCAGGGTCTAGATTCATTTTACGATGCAACAAGAAATACAACAATAACGCCTGGCTGGCTGGCGCTCAATTCTCTGTCACCCTGCATCCCCCAGCTGAAAATTCTGGGTGGGGCAAAATCCCCCACGCTTAGCCCCAAAACCCTCCCTCCTTGGCTCCCATGCCTATCTCCTAGACGTGGTGTCAGCAAGTATAGGGAGATGCTCAAAGGGAAAGGAGTCTGAAATAACTCCAAATCTGCTTTGGTGCAGTCGAGAATATTCAGCAGTTACTACAATTAGTTCTGAGTGCAGTATTGATAAACACTGTGAACTATATCATCAGTAAGTGAGGGCACACTGTGGTGGATTTCCTGTCCACTGGCTAGCTATGTTTCTTATTATGTTTGCAGTTATCTTCCCGTTAAGCCTGGAAAGATGGAGTGGGCCATTTACATTTGCAGGACAGAAACGCCCGTGCCAATCTGTGTGCAGTATTAAGGCATCCAACTGCCCTAGGCCCTGCCTTCGAACATGTCTGCGCTAATGGCTTCCATAGCAGAGGTTTCCATCTGTGAAAGTGTGGCTCAGACACCTGTTGTCCCCAAAGTCTTCTCTTGGACAGCAGAACGTCAAGAGGCGGCTGTTTTCTATTTTGTTTTTCATTTCGTTACATGAAAGCCTCTTACACCTGCACATTTTACGATATTAGAGATGCTTTTAATGCTTCCATTATAAAATAAAGAATTGAAAGTTATTATCCGAAATCTCTGACTCTGCGGGAAACGAGGTAAACTTATTACCGCCCATTACTATCAATACCGCAGTACTCTACATGTCTGGGAGGTTCCACCGAGAGTGTGGGGGGCAGCAAGTGACATCAGTATACACGTTTGTCCCACCTTCTCTGTCCCACCTTCTCCTTATCAGGTTCAATTCCAGTAAGGACAACTCGTTACATTTTATTAAGTCCAGTTGATAATTACCGGATGTAATTGCAGATTTAATCAGTGTTGCTGTGCACACAAAGTGAATATTTATGCACACCTATGATTCATAAAATTAATTGCTATTGGCAGATTCGAGCAGCGGAGCAGTCTGTAAATGGAATTCAGAACAGCGCCCAGAAGCTAACGGAGCGCGTCACAGTCGCCAGAACACAGATGGAAAGGGACATAAGGCACAGTCGGCTGTTCATACAGCAAGTTAGAGACTTTCTCACAGGTACAGCAGAGATCTGGGTGATGGTGGCTTCGTTCTGGTCCCGGAAGTTTCAGTTATTCTTTTCAATGAGAGTCCTTCACAGCAAATATATTTTTTAAAAATATCGTGTAATTTATTTAATTGTGGCTGTTCTGCTTTCTGTTCTAGCAAAGTGGTTTGGAGTCATTTTTTCCCCTATTTTGTGACTGTACATATGCATTGTTTACATTTTATGCTACTCATAGTTTTTAATGTTCCAGCTGTGTCACCGGCCAAAATAGCCACAGCGGGAGGATGTTGGGGGCGTGGGGGGGGGGGGCGGGGGGGCTTGCGGTGGACTCCACCTTTGGGTCTTGCCACCCCTCGTTGATCACCTTTACCGTAGGTAAACCCCCCTGAAAGAGCGTAATGCAGAAATGTCATGGTCAGAATATCGACTGACATAAATATTGTTCCCTGTACAGTTGACAAAAATACCACCCCACTGTAGGAAATAATAACAATGTACACCTAATGTGATTATATTTTTGTAAACGCTGTTTAGGGCTCGCTGTTTATGCCAGGTGATATTTTAGTTTACGATAGTGTGACAGACAGCCCTCTTAAAGTCAAAGACTTAGATGGTTACCTTGGCAACAGACAAGCTTTGATCCCCTCAGCGGGTGTGCATGACTCTATATCTACTTAAGTAAGTCTTTGAGGAGCTGAGTGCTAAACTTGCTGCGTCAGCAAAATTCCACGCTTGAAGCTCAAGAGCATGGACCGCTGCACGTGCCTTGCGCGTGGCAGACTACTAATCATAAGGAAGACGCTGACAGACTAATCCCTGCTTGCTCTTCTGTCTTTTCCGAAGACACATTTAAAGGCAGACGAGACTCGGTGCTTAATTTGTAGAGGAATAAGTGCCTGCGCTGAAAGTTTTGCACAGAAGCTGCAGTCCAGCGCGATACAAGGTCGGAGTGCTAAATACCAAGGTTGCATAGTCTAGATCCGACCACATGGCTCTTTAAATCACCACCAGACACCCTCAACACTTTGTCTTACTCTTGCATGTTCTTTTGCATCCCTGCTTTCTTCCTTTATCACTCTTTTCCAGCCTTCTCTTCTCTTTCTATGTGTTTCTCGCTCTTGCTCTGGATGAAAGTCTGGTCAGGAAAAGTAAGATCTGGTCCACAAAAAAGAGTGTGGATGGGCCTCCCATTGGCAACCACATGCTTCTGCGAATCTCAGACGTGACAAGACTTTTCCTACTGTGGGAGGTGTCTCAGCTAATTCTGCCTCACCACAAACTTGGACCATTAGAATCATGGTTCAATTAGATCGTATTTAGATGCACTGTTTAACAACAGATGTATGTAACATTGATTCATAGACCATGAGTGGGCATTTCTAAGGACATCATTCTGAGTTCCATTTTATTCCCAATTCTGCAGTGTAAGGGAGGCTGCACCCACAATGCAATGCTGAGTTTCCTTGCATGTCTTACTGCCACTGTTCATGCAAAAAAGTATTATTCTGGGTTTCGCACATCAAAACAAGTCAGAAGCATGCAGTATTACCACAGTATTCCCATTTCTAGTGCGATGTCCAATGATTACTATACCCTGTTGATATTTACTGGATGCCATCAGGGGCATAGCTTCTCGGGAGTGGGATTTGGGTGTCACACACCCCTAATAAATGTATTTTCAGATAAATAGTTGAATACAGGTACTTTGATTCTGGTATGGTGAGGTGTCTGTCGGATTTCACCAGGAAGTTTTACATAGACAGAGACAAAAACGCACACACTCACTCTTTTCCTCTGGTTTGAAATTCCTCATAAATGTTGGGTATTTTACAATATTTTGTACTTTCCTCACTTACACTCCCTACCAATCCACATTCATGTCCCTTTCCACTGCCTCCAAAGCCCCTCTTATGCACCCTGCTTTTCATATAACGTATTTTAACATTAAAGCCAGTGTGATTGTTGCAAAATCTGAAGCTCACACCCACCAAATCTTACTGACCAAGCTACACCCCTTGATGCCATAGAAATGCTGTAACTATGAGGTGCTCCTAACGCAGAGCTTTGTGCTTATTAATGTCACTTCATATAACTGAGGCAGCGGGAGATGCAGACACATGTAAAATACACTGGTATTAATGGTAAAATCTGCAGAGGGAAACAGAGGAAAACTTGGTTTAAACAAATAAGTCGCAACTAGTAGTTGAAATCTTCAATTCCACATAATCTTTAGCTTCTCCAAGAGTTCCCATCTGTGCTTAACTTGACAATTTGATGGCCAACAAAAACCCATTCAAAGTTTGGGGCAAAGAGCCACTTGTCTTTTGTGTTAGGGTGTATCTGTTTTTTTCGGCTTATATAACTTATGTGGTGCAGTGTATGATCACACAGTGAGTAGCGTCTAACACTGAAAAGCGAGGGTTAATGTTGGAAAGAGTGGGGCAGGCTATAGCAATAGATCAAATTATTTTGTCATATTGTATGTAATTCGACTTTCAATGGCACCAGTAGCCAATATTATTGCTTCAGGTCACCTGTCCAGATGGAACTAACTTGATGGGAAGCAATAGCCCAGTGAAATAGTTTTGCATTGAGGCCTTCCTGAATGCAAGATGGTATCCATTGTTGTGAGGGTACCAGAGCAGAGCCCCCTCTGCTGAAATGGATTTTGTAATAAACAAAATAACGATTTGTGTGTTTGTGTGCACTAGTGAAGAGACAATATGCACAGAAAATCACTGTACCTCATCAATTACATTGTCATTGTTTGCCGCACTGTGGATGGTAGTACTTATCTGCAGTTCAACCTTTTCTACTTCAAAGACATAGGAATGCAGGGTCCAGTAACAAGTGAAAAATGGTTACTCAGCTGTAATATCCCCCGCATTCATTCTCTGGACTGAGGCACAGGTTAGTAAAAAATACGCTTAGGCACAATAAAGGGTTCATTACTCTAATTTAGTCAAATACTATAAAGGCCTGGGAATCCGATTACAGCCTCTGTCCCGTGATAGGACCAGTTGAAATGAGGGCCTTAATATTAGCATATGCCCACGAGCTTTGAGCCAACTTTGGAGCTATATCTTCCGGCTCCCCTCTTATCTCATACATAATTAATACTGGATAGGGGATGGTAAAATATGCACCTGTGATATGTTGTTACTGAAGGCCACTTGAAACTGACAACTGCATGAAATTGCACCAATTAACTCAACTAATCAATCCATATGCAGCCAATTATCATTGGTTATGTTTGCTAAATGTTGCCTCTTAAACAGTGCTGTGAGCTTGGAATTGAACCACTCCGGGTAGCCATTCAGATTTATGAATAGGGGTCCATTCACAAATCCATTTGCGTAACTAGGTTTAGAGTGTTAGAATGTCAAAGAATTCCCAGGGTGATCTTTGTAAACTGTAAAGGTCTTGACGTTTCAAGAGTTCTCACAGTCAGAAGCAGTTACACCTGTGTAGTTGAACAAAGGATACAATGGACAAGTCCATCATATAGAGCATGATGGTAGGATAAAAGACCTTTAGAGGTTTTGTTGATTTTCCCTATGGAGTCCAATATATTTCCCACCAAAAATACGTTTTAGGATTGAGGAATTACATATTGTAGATATTACAAATTATGGATGTGGGATTGATCTTACTTCTAGCCCTTCACTGATCACAGAATGCAAACGACAAGATGTGACTCTGGCCCTGTTGAGTGCTTATAACTAATACAGTAGAAAAGGTAGCATGTCATAGATCATGTATGCAGATACACAGAAAGTGATATGCTACGTGTTAACATTGCTGAGAGAGGAAGAGGGAGTCGTTCCCCGCACGGGGCTTTGCATCTCGTGGTAATACTTAGCATATTATATTCTGTGTGCACGCACACACACACACAAACACATTCCAATATGAAAACAAAATCATAAGTGAAATAAAGTTACGGTTGATAACTGTTGACAGTGGTTTGCCTAAAAACTAAAAATTTGGTGAAATTACAAGTTAAAGTGCTGCCTTTACCCCACTGTTTTAAGTAAACCTTTTGGTACTCGGGACGTTTAAAATAAGATATTATTTAGAGAGTCATTAATTATGTTTGGAAATTTAAGTTTATATGACTAATATTAAGTTGTTAAACTGACAATATGAATAATGGTTGTTGCAGTGACTTCAGATTTTTTGTGTGTTGGTGTATAATGATGGCTAGTTGTTTGTAAGGTGGTGGATGTCTGGGCATTTCATTGTGGCTGTATGATCACACATGTTAGTGGGTGTGAATGCATGATTATTGATGTGTGGTAGTATTATGGAAGGATGTCAGCATACCGTGGTGGTTTTACTTAGATATAATGGTTTGTTTGCAATTATATATGTGAACATCTCTATGATAATTGATTTTTGTTGTTGACAGTGTAAGTTTGTACATGTGACATTTGTAATGTTGGCTGTTTGAGTGCATGATGGTTGGTATGTTGATGGCCCTCTGTGTTTATGCTGGTGTAAATATGGATTGCTTGTGTGCATATTGGTGTATTTTAGTGGATTAGGGTATATAAATATGGCTCTGTAGTTGTGTAAGTGGAGGTTGTGGTGTTCATAATGGTGGCTGTATGGTCATACAATGGTTGGTGAATACTAATAATTTATGTGTGATTGGCCGTGTGATGGTTGATATTTTGTTATAGGTTCTTTAGACCATCGGTAAATGGTGGGTGTATGGGTGAATGATGGTCGCTATATTGGTTGAAGGTGGTGGTTGTGCGGACGTTAATGGTGTGTGTATGAATGGTTATTGGTGAATGCGGGCATTTGAATGTGGCTGCGTGTTTGGATTGTTATGAATCTGTGAGTCTTAGTGGTGATATGTGGACACATAATGTTTGTTGTGTGGTTTTATATGGTGGTGTGAAAATGGTCATCTGGTGCTTGGTTAATTACTATATCACATTCTAATAATGATGTGTATTCTGTATGTAGCACATGCTGAAGTGGGTATTCATTTTGACTTAATACAGAGAGGTGAATGCAGCACCTTATCTTGTTTCTGAAGAGTGTGTGTATCAAGAATATGTGTCTCTGAAGAGTCCGTGCAGTAAAGAATATGGAGAGAGGAATGTGTGTTATAACTGTATCGAGTGGGTGTATGTTTTGTTTGGATTATCGGTGCCTGAGGTGTGTGAGTTACATGGCATGTGTGTATATAGTGCATCGTGAAAAATGTGCATCCTTCATGTGTGTGGGTTTTGTATATTAGTCGGAGTGTATACCAGTCTTAGTGGATATTGAAGCAGGATTAAAAAGTGTAGATGCCTGTAAAGATTGTATTTAGAGATAGGAATATGGATTAAAAATGTGTAAAGTCTGAGGAGTGTGTGTATTTCAGGGAGTAGAGTCAGAAATGTTTGTTATCGGAAACAAATCAACTTGTTTCATACAGTATTAGCAGATCAACAAGTGTTTTCTTTCCCTACAAGGACATAAAAGTGAACTCTCTCCAGTGCTTGGCACCTATCTCTGTAAGCCTCTACCTAACAGTACTCTGGTGTTGTCCCTACGTTTCCCTCAGTTTACAAACTGAGGCCCACAGTCTTTTGTTTGAGTTTCCTCTGCCCTTCTTCTTAGTAAGGTATGAACCCAATTACAGAAGTGAGTAGATGCAGGGATGGCAGTAGAGCGTAGGAAGTATTTCATTGTCCTTTTTGCGTGAGTCTCATGAGAGCCCTTGAGTGTTTATGTGATAGATATCTACAGATATCGTGAGTTAGTTGTTGCTGACACAGGCGACCCAAAGATCGAGTGATTGTATAATACATATTTAAATATACTTTTCCAAGGGCCTCATTACAATCCCCATATGAAACCCAAGTCTGGCACAAACAAGACTTTCCACCTTAGAAAGGAATCTAGGTGTTTCAGTAAATACTATACCCCTTTTTTCCACACATAGTTTTCCGCAGGTAAAAAGTGGCGCAAGTCATGGAAAATATGTAAGTATTCTGAGCTTTGAACCGAGGAAGAGGGAAAACATGACGTGTAACCGCTTTATCGCTCATTCACAGGTGTGAAACTCAGAATGATGTGGTAATATGACATTTAGAAAAAATTACCAAACCTGTGGGATTTCTAAATATGGATCCTGCATATCACATTATTTTACTATACGATGGGGGTGAACCCCTTTATCTTGGTAAAAGGAAGTTTTTTTGCATTTGTTAGATTAGGCATCCTTGGTGTGGTTTCCCCTGACGTTTTGCCTTCTGATCTCCTGTTTTTCTAATTTCATGTTTGCTAGCTTTAGGATTCGGTTAACCACTGGTAAAGTGCTGGTGCTCTTTATTCAAGACATGGGGACATTGGCTTCTCCACAACTGTCATATTTCATTTACTTGTAAGTTCAACTAAATGCTACTGGTGGACTTGCAGCACTGATTGTGTCACCTACTAAAGTAACCCTTTAAACATCTCAGGCCTGCCACTGCAGAGCCTGTGTTTGCAGTTTTAAATTGCAATTTCGACCAGGCAACTGCACCCACTTGCCAGGCCCAAACCTTCCTTTTTATTACATGTAAGTCACCGCTAAGGTAGGCCCTCGCTAGTCCCAAGGGCAGGATGCAGTGTATTTAAAACATTGGACATGTACCTTTGAGTTTATCATGTCCTGGTAGTAAAAACTATCAAATTTATTTTTCACTACTAAAGGCCTATCTCTCCCTTCGCTTAACTTTGGAATCACATTGAAGCAGTCTTTAAGTGTAATTTCCAATTGGAAAAGATAACATTTTCGAGTTTGGTGTCTCTGGACTCACAATTTAAAATCACAACTTATGACGAAGTTGGATTTTAAATTGTAATTCTGAAAATGCCACTTTTAGAAAGTTGTCATTTTCTTGCTATAAACATTCTGTACCTCTGGCCGTCTCTGAATACACGTCTGGGGTGGGTGACAACTGGCCTTTGACATTGTAACATTTATATCCTGATGACCCATCATCACTTTGATGGGCCTTCCTGGGCTAGATGGGAGGGAGTAGCTCACATTCACACCTGAATGGAGCTGTGCCTTCCTCCACACAAAGAGCTACATAACCCCATGTAGTGTTTGGATCCAGAGAAGGAAGGACTGGGACCTTGTGCACTTTAGAAGACTCTCTTTGAAGTCTCCCCCGCTTTAAAGTCTCAACTGGGTATACGTTCTGAACCCCAAGCCCCAACAAATCAGTACATGTCTGGATCTGAGGACATTCTGACAGGAAGAAGAACTGCTGTGCTGCCTGGAGGGACTGCCACTCTTCTGAACTGGTTTGCTGTGTTGGCCTGCTACCTTCTGCTTCTTGCTTGGGAGTGAAAAGGACTGGCCTTTACATCCTCTAAAGAAACTTAAGTGACTTAAAGGGCTTCTTGGCTTGTCTCCTGTTCTATTCTGCAGTCTCAGGACCATCAAAGACTTCCTACAACTATGCTCAGCTGCTGGACTCTGCCAACTGTGAGTCCTGTCAAAAGCTGCCAATCCAGTCCTGGGCTTGAAAGGGGACTTTTCAGCTGTTTTCCTGCAAAAATTGATGCATCAACACCATTGTGTCAATCGGAACCGCCGTATCCTCCCATGACGCATTACTGCTGCTGTTGTCGAGGACTTCACATCACTCACTCTTCAGCTCAGGATAGACACATCACACCCAGCCCGCGCATTCACATCACTCACTGTGTAGCTCACGGTTGGCACATCATCAGCTCCAACGCATTGCCTTCACATCACTGGCTGTGCGGCTCGACGATGATGCATCACCTTCATCACAAGAAGTTCAAAACCGCCCCTCAAGGACATCGCTTCAACCACTGTGTAGTTCGATGATGATACATCCCCTGACTGCACGGATTGGAACAGATGCATTGCCTTCTCATCTCTGCGACGCCGACATCGATGCAACTCTCCATCCAAGGTACTTTTCAGTGGGCCCTGCATGGGTCCTGTAGCCGGCTTGCCTTCCATCACAGTCAGCCTGAACTTTGGATTTACCCCACTCTAACGCGACCTCAAGTAACCTTTAAGTGCTAGTGATTTTTAAGCACTACATTGCAGTTTATACTTAAAAATTCAGATTTCAAGTTCTGCTTATTGGATTTTTGTAATTTTGGTCTTAATTTACTCGTATTTGTATGAGTGGAGTCTTTTTGCTGTGCTTTCCCTCTGGTACTGTAATTTAAGTGTTGCATAAACACTTCACATTTTGCCTCTCAAGTGAAGGCTGACAGCTGTGTGCCAAGCTAAAAGTGAGTGGGCACAGGTTAATTTAGGGAGTGTGCTGATTTACCCTGACTAGGATTGTGATCCCTGCTTGGACAGAGTGCATACCTCTGCCATCTAGAGACCCAATTTCTAACAGTGGTTGAAAAGGTCTGATACTGTTTTCTAGAGGTGCTACTGTTAAAATTGGGGTCTCTGGTTGGCAGTCAGTTTGCACTCTGTCCAAGCAGGGACCCTCACTCTAGTCAAGGCAATGAAGTTACACACTCAAGATAATCCCTGCTCTCCCCTTTGGTAGCTTGGCACAAGCAGTCAGGCTTATCTCAAAGGCAATGTGTAAAATATTTGTACCAACATACACAGTAATACAGTGAAAACACTACAAAATGGACAACACACCAGTTTAGAAAAATAGGCAATATTTATCTAAATCAAACAAGACCAAAGCAACAAAAATCCAACATACACAAGTCAAGATATTAATTTTCAAAAAAATAAGGACTTACGCCATAGGAAACAATGGAAATGTTGATTTTACACAAAGTACCTGGTTTGCGTAAAAAATAAAGCTGCACGGGCGAGTGTGTATCGGAGAAGTCAGCGATGCGTCAATTCCTTATTCACAAGTGAGGCCGTGCGGCGTTTCTTTTTCCGGTCAGGTAGGTGATGTGTTGTTTTTCTTCCTCGCAAGATAGCGATGCATCAATTTCTGGACAGGGCACCTTGGATCCACGCAGTTTCACAATGACTTTTACCCCCCACGATGATGCGTGAGAAATTAGGTCGCACTGTGTTAGAAAACCACCCTACATGGGGTTTGTGTCATTATCAGCAGCCGCAAGCGTGTGTTGCATTGTTTATTCAGCCGCAATGCATCGATCTCCCAGCAGCAATGCAGGTCGAATGTTGATTCTAGCCGCAAAGCGTGTGGCACGTCGTTTTTCAACTGCGTTGCAGGTGGTGCATAAAAAATGTCCCCGCATAGTGTTCTGTGCATGGATTTCAGTCCTTATTCTGCCAACTTCACCTTTCAAGGGCCCAAGGACTGGATGGGGCACCACTTGGCAGGGCAGGAGTCTCAGCAGAGAGTCCAGGTGCTGGCAGAGGAAGTCTTTGATGGCCCTGAGACTTCAAAACAGGAGGCAAGCTCAATCCATGTCCTTGGAGATTCTTCTCAAGCAGGAATGCACAACAAAGTCCAGTCTTTGTCCCCTTTCACAGGCAGAAGCAGACACTGTGGGATAGCCCAACAAAGAACAGTCACTGGCAGGGGCAGCATTTCTCAGCTGTTCAGTTCTTCTCCTTGCAGCGGTTCCTGTTGAATTCAGACATGATCTATAAATATGGGATTTTGGGTCCACTACTTAAACCCTTTCTGCTTTTGAAGTAGGCAAACTTCAAAGGAAGTCTCTGTTGGTTACCGGATCCTGCCTTGCCCACATCAGGCCCCAGACACACCAGGGGGTTGGAGACTGCATTGTGTGAGGGCAGGCACATCCCATTCAGGCGTAAGTGACCACTCCTCCCTCCACTCTAGCCCAGAAGGCTCATCAGGATATGCAGGCTACACCTCAGCTTCCTTTGTGTCACTGTCTAGAGGAGGCCCACAAACAGCCCAACTGTCATTCTGAACCAGACAGGGAATCCACAAACAGGCAGAGTCACAGAATGGTTAAAGTAAAAAAATGCCCACTATCTAAAAGTGGCATTTTCAGACTAACAATCTAAAAACCACCTTCACTAAAAGATGTATTTTTAAATTGTGAGTTCAGAGACCCAAACTCCATATTTCTATCACCTCTCAAAGGTAAACTGCACATCTAAAGGCAGTCCCCATGTTAACCCATGAGAAAGATCGGCCTTGCACCTGTGAAAAACAAATTTAGCCGTATTTCACTTTTAGGACATGTAAAACACATCAGTACATGTCCCACTTTTAACATACACTGCACCCTGCCCATAGGGCCTACCTCAGGGGTGCCTTACATATATGAAAAAGGAAGGTTTAGGCCTGGCAAATGTGTATACATGCCAGGTCGAATTGGCAGTTTAAAAACTGCACCCACAAACACTGCAGTGCGAGGTCTGAGCCATGTTTACAGGGCTACTCCTGTGGGTGGTGCAATCAGTGCTGGAGGCCCACTAGTAGAAATCTGCAATAGTGGTTCCCACTGAAAAGGTCGTAAGTTCATGTTCTAAGGCCTAGTTCGCCTTGGAAGTTTATGAACACATACACATATGTATGTTAGTGGACATTTCCAAACACCTGTATGTTCCCTGTCCACATTGTAACTGGTCAGTGATTTACTCCAGCCAAGAGGTCACTCCTAGACTTGATAAAGATACAGGGGATGGGCTCTTTGTATGGGGAAAATGTTTCCAGAAATGTGAACTTGGGAGATTGCACGCCTCATAATCTTTATGTCATACACCAAACTTTCCCAGGCATGCTATGCAGATGCAACATCTGCTCATGAGTGCCAGTATCTTGTCCGTTTGGCACTTGTCCAAGTGGATACCCACGATGCACTGCTGATTTGCAGTGTAAGGCAGACTTAAATTAATTCTATTAATCTGAAATATGTTTTCACTCGAAATTTTATTTTAGTTGGTGCTCAATTATAATACTCTTCTTTTTCTTGTGTAATCACTAAATGCATAAAGACACGTACTGATTTCCTGTAATCCCAGGAAAGTGTTCCTTTCTTAATTTATTTATACAATATTCTCATTGCTTACAATAGCTTTAATGCATCTTGAATTGCTATCCTTCATCAGATGATTTCTTGCTTTTTTTTGCAATGAGTTTACCACTGCTGCATGGGGAAAATGTTTCACCATGGAGAATAAAATGTGCATTTGCACAGGAGTCTCCATACCTCCAATGCAGAGTTATCCTCTATGCAATGATAGGCAGGATTAGGATACCTTCGAGAAAGTCACATGACATTCCCAGGTGTAACCTTGGGAACCTGGATCTGGCCCTGGGAATGTTTGCAAAAAAAATTAAAAATGCATTCAGGCAGAGATGTAATTATCGGCTCACACTTTACATTTCTTGTTTGTGAACAAGGGCCTTGATGTTTCTTTCCCATGATTCTGTCTCATATATTCATATACCTGGCTCTGGTTCTGCCATTACTGTTTTATTTATCCGTTTATCCTTTGTATTTCTTTGGAAGTTTGGAGTGTCATCTCTCATGACACAATTGAATTTACCTCTTTTTCCATTGTGGCACACTCCTTGTCTGTATAATGAACAAGTCAGAATGTTTCCAAACATGATAATAACTGTGACTGTCAATCACGTGTTTTGTGTTTCTTTGCAGATCCAGCGACTGATCCTGCAACCATACAGCAGGTCAGTGAGTATGTCCTCTCCCTGCAGCTCCCGACTGACTCGTCTTCTGTGATGCGGAAGATCAAGGAGATCCGTGATATCGCTGGCAAGCTGCCCAACGTCAACATGGTGCTTGAACAAACCAAGCTGGACATTGAGAAAGCCAAACAGCTGCAAAGAGAAGCAGAAACTGCCAGGTACAATATTCATAATTCCTGAACACATATTTGTCAAGTGATCTGTGCGTGTACAGTTTTAGTGACTTCAGTTGCTATTACATTCATTTTCCATGCTCTGAATTTTTCACACTCATTTAGAACATGGGCCTCATGCATTATAGCGTGTTCAGTTAGGTCAACTAATATTTATGTATTTACTTATTAAGCCAGCAGCGGCTCCTCCACTAAGACGGAGGAGCGTCACCCCCCTGCTTTATGCAGTGAAGGAAAGGGAAAATTAAAAAAAATAATAACAGAACGTTATTATCATTTTATTTTTCCTCAGGAGCACAGTTAGGGTTGGGCGAGGCTGAGCTGGGCTGGAGGAGGGATGTGTGCAAATGAGCTTGTCAAACAGTCATTCGTACTTTGCATTTCTCCACTCAGCTGTATTGAACAGCTGGGAGGAGAAAGTGCACAGGGCCCTACTCCCTGTCCGAGGCAGGATGCTCAGACCAATCACAATCCTGCTGTCATGCTGTTGACAGCATTGTCGTGATTGGTGGGGAGTCTGAAAGCATGTGTGCTTCCAAGAGCCTGAGGAGGAAGGACCGTCACTCTCAACATAAAAGGTACGGTTTTTAAATTTTATTTTATTTTTTTAATACCCGCCACCCCGTTGACAAGTGGGCACCACTGTATTAAGCCCTTTCATTTAGTACACTTGCACCACAAGGAACATTTCAATCTTTGTAGTGAGTTAAAATCACAGCAAACCGGGTACCTTTGAGAAGTGAGCGTGGCGTCTAAAGTATGACCCAGCTATCTTAGGATGATAGAGTGATAACAAATGTCCCATTGTTAAGATGTTGAAAAGAAAATGTTCAAATTTGTTGCCATTGATGGGTGACATAAGTAGGAATTCATGTTCCTTTTTTGTGTTTTGTTATCCAGAAATGGAGTGTTCTTACACATGAACAGAGAGTCAGATTGGCCTCCAGAGTTAGAACATTTTAGGTACACCTAGGTGTGATCAACATATTGATGTACAACACTTGTACCATCGAATTCGAGGCTCAGAGGTTTCAGGTTCAGGTTCAGCAGAGCTGGGTCTAGGTTCAAAACTTCCAGATCCAAAAGAACGATCCATCTTGGGATGACTTGCATATGCTGATAATCATTCAACATGAAAGTAATCAACCTTTAGAAATTGATAGGGAAGAATGCAAATTGCATCACAAGACAAATAAACTAAAGACATTTCTCCATTATTTCCTATGGGATGATTGATTACGAAATGTGGGGAGACATTGGCACTTCGAGAACATTAAGGCCCATATTTATACTTTTTTAGCACGGCATTTGCGCCACTTTTTGATGCAAAAGCGGCGCAAACTTTGCACTACTTTTGCATAAAAAAATTACACAAATGCGGCGCTAAAGAAGCATAAATATGGCCCTAAATGTGACTGGATCATCTAATGGTAGCCTCATTGAGTGAGAAATTGTGGATTAAGGATGTGCTTGGTTGGGCAATAAGGTGCCAATGATGAAAGGATTTACCGAAAATAATGCTGCATAATCTGGATCTCCACAACCATACATCTGTAAACTGCTCCTGCAGGTGGCATCCACTATTCTCTTGGTTTGTGTGTGAGAGAATACTTTGACAATGAATACAAAACATTTAAGTGGTGTGATGTGATTACAAAGATGTGTCACAAAATACACCACAAAGACAGGACAAGGGACGTATTGGCCAAATCTTTTCTCATTTACGGTCTCTCCTTGCAATCTGAATTCAGTTACGTAACTAAATATCTAAGGCCAACAATAGTTTTCGAAGGTAATTGTGTCCTTAATGCTTAAAGTGGTCTTGTGGGAGAAGATGGCCACCACGCACTGGCACAGAGGGTTACCTGCTGATTGTCATAATGTACAATTAAAATAACAAAGAGACTGTTTCACATGGAGCAGAAGGAACTGATGAGAGCCTCCGAGTACAATAAATGTAGTCGTGAAAGACCTTAACATTTTGTTTCATTCAGTTTTCACTGGTTCCTAACTGCAGGCAAGAATATTAATTAAAATTGGGAGAAACCCGAACAGGCACATTTCTTAGGGCTGGCCAAAGGGAGCAAACGTTAATTGGGAGGATCAGAAGCCGAAGACCCCATTCTAGTTACCACTACATTATCTGACCTCCATTATAGAATAAACTTTGAACAGATTTACTTTATACCGTGCAAGTGGGTACCATGAATCTAAATGGATCCTTTTTAGAATGATGGAAATACATCCAGTACTTTTTGGGCAAATTACACATTACGCTTTAAACATTACACAATACATAGGGTCACGTACCACAAACCTGTGCTGAAATAATACAATGCTGGATTGGGACTATTGTGCGATAGGAACACTCCTCAATCCCAGGGAGGACACGGACAAAATGCAGATTGGAGGCAGAAAAAATGCTTTTCCCCAGAAAATCTTAGAAACATATTTTAATGATTCTATTTTGCAACAGTGAAATTATTCACATCAGAAAAATGGTGCCTTGACCAGCTAACCCTCTCACGTTGTGTTAATTGTGGGTGGCACCTTAGGAATAGCGATTCTATACAAATAATGGTTTATTCTTAGATTCTCTTTAGAGGCCACTCATATGCATGTATTTTTCTTTATTGAATTGGTGTCTGGATACCTGTTGTACACCCTGTATCCTCCTCATTTTCATGCCTCTCATTCACGTTTATCTTGCCTATGATGCCTTTTTTAAAAACTTTTTTCGGCCTTTACAGAAATAAGGCTAATGCTGTGGAAGGAAATGTGGAGGGTGTGATAGAGAACATGAGCCAAGGCAAAGCTATCCTTCAACAAGCAACGGACACAATTGCTGGAACAGGATTTCAGCTACGGGTTGCAAAGGATCGGATTGCAGAGGTGAGAAATGTACTGAAAATCTTTGATGAATATATGGTACACGAACCATAAACCTCAACACTGCCATACCTCACACACAACATCTCTCATGGCATCTCCAATGACCTCATTCGCGACATTATTCATATATATTTTACACTCACTTGGCACACACCATATCTGGACACTAGTCTCTTATTGGCACAAAGGGCCTCATTACAGCCCTTATGCCCGGCGGTACACCGGCAGTAACACCGCCAACAGGCTGGCGGTGTACCGGCAGTGTATTATGACCATGGCGCATTAGCCACGGCCATACCGCCGGCCCCTCCAACTGACCACCAGGCTTCTGCCAGGCAGTCATAATCCGCAGGGCCGCTGCCCTGGGGATTATGAGTCTCCAACCGCCAGCCTGTCTATGGCGGAAAGGCTGGCGGTAAGGGGGACTGGGGGTGCCCCTGGGGGCCCTTGCACTGCCCATGCACTTGGCATGGGCAGTGAAGGGGCTGCCAGGCACAGCCCCATCGTGCATTTCACTGCCCGAATTTTGATAGCACTCTGTAGTCTAACAGGGCTCTCCATGATTCCCAAGATCTCCCTTAAGATAGACTGAGGTTTCATAAATGTAGGAATAAACATGCAGCTTATGGGTAGGTCTGTCAGTGTCTGGCGTGTGCAGGTTAAAAAACAGAGACAAGAAAAGGTGGCCTTGCAGGACTCCTCACTGACATACTTTCTTATTACAAGAGAAAGACTATGCCTTTGTCTCCCAATCTTGTAATTTGGAGCAGCACCACAAGCATTTCTGGACATACCTCATGTGCATCGTGCTCTGCAAATCTTTGCCAGAACTGACTGTATCATCCATTCATGACCAATTGCTGCTCGAAAGATGACCTTACTCTCATTTTGTTCAGATTCAGCTTGTGTTGACACCGTCCGAGAAGATTTTGAAGGATTTAAATGGACGTATGCGTGGCTTTAGTGAACAAGTCAACCGTCTACGCCTGGAGGCAAACCAGAACCAACAAGGAGCGCGCCAGGCTCAGGAAGCCTCAATGGAAGCCAGTGCTCATGCGGGCAAGGCACAACAGGTAACAAGAGAAACTGTGTGTAAAGATTTTAGGTACTCACTTCTTTTAACCTGTGTTGTACTTTCAAAGCTCGTTTGTATTTAGCCCCTGGTTGTGTTGCTCCTCAGTGCTTTCTTTTATTAAAAACTCTTGGTAAAGGACTATGCTATCCTGCAGATTATTTATCATAAAGTGCGCACACATTAAAGTTAAGAAATATTGACCAATTGAGAGACCTCTCTGAAGGGGTAAATGACAAGTAACAGATTTAGAGGAAGGATGCAAGTCAAAGCCAAGTGCCCCACGCAGTTCCTTAGGCAAAAGCACTCTTTATGTACCCAGTATTGACAGCCACTGTTGGTATTGTAAACGGCCTCCCACCTGGGGTTGTACAATGGAAGGAGACGGTTTAATTAAAGGTGGCAGAGGATAAATCAGGAACTGTGTCTGCAGACTAGAGCACGGCTTGTGGATACTATTTCTGCAAAGGCTAGCAGAGTATACTTTGGTATATAATCATGTCAAGCCTGGGCTACTGGCAGTAATTCCATTATCAGCAACACATAATTAAATGTAAGTAGTATTTGGTATAATTACACTCCTTAGCTTTTTCACAGTGTAATTAATGACATACTAACAGTGTATAGACGTGGCAATCAGAGACTGGAAGAAAAGGTTGTTAGAGTCCTGCAGAAAACACCCATGAACCTGAGGCCAGTAATGTTTGAGCACTAAGGTCAGCTCATAACAGCAAGTAACTGTTCTGCAAGTAAGACGCATTTACAATCTTAAGGTGTGAATTGGTCCACATAGATCCGAATCCTGCACCACTCCCAAATCGAAATGTATGAGATCATTTGATCGTAGCATTCAAATTAGCCTTTCCTATCCACCTTCCTAATAATCAAGGATATCTGTGGACTTTGAGGCCCTTAAACGTCTTAATAAAAAAAAAATCTTTCCCTTCCCAGGTGTTATGATACATCATTCTCTATAGTGTTTTTATGCACCTTATAAAAGCTCAAAATACATAAATAAATCCACATTTACCCAGTTAATGACCTCCTCCAGTCCGCCCCACTGTCCCTTATTACCTTTCCTTTGGCATCTCATTGGCCATAGCTGCTATACAGGGGGACCTTCAGTACCCACACCACCTACCAATTCGTAGTAGTTTTGATTTTGCATAGCATGTATATTTTGCTGGTGTTGTCTGCATTGTTTTCAGGCTGGCTGTGGGATTTGCTATAGCTAAACATTCATGTATACCTTTCTTTGGCTTTTCTCTCAGGGCTTTGAGCTGGTAAAGCAGAAGTATGCCCTACTGAAGAGCAGAGTTGGGCAGTCCCCGGACCTGGGGGCACTTGGTGCCAGCATAAAGAGCATTCAGGCAGAAGCTGAAAGTCTCTTCCAAGACTCCATGAGCATGGTGTCCAGGATGGAAGGTATGACGACATTTCCACTTACTTACCACACCATAATATACCATACCATCAGGGTTCGTTAAACGTCTGCTTCCTGTCCTTGTGGAGAAAGATATCTGGAAATAGCAGTGCGTTTGCTTTGTTGAGACTAGCCGTGACATTGAACTAATGTTATATTTATGCAACATGATATTTGGTTACTTACTGGTGTGATGGACCCCGAGGCTCTGTAGATTGCTACAGAAGTTCCCTTAATGCAGATGCATTCAGTGGATGCTGTAAATACTAGTTATAGCAATCATCAGAAAAAATTACAAAATCGTCAGCTTAATGCACAATGCAATGCGCCTCGCACCAATTGCAACAGCTAAATTAGTACCACCATAACATTTCCTACTGGTGGTAATACAAATGCGGCCTACCACAATTGAGGCTTCAAATACAGATGCTGAAATAGCTAGGAGAACACGTCTATGATTATGTGGCTGTTTAGTGACCATACATGAACTTCAATTGAGATAGTAAGAGCCATTCCGAGTTTTGGACAGGAGTTGGTTTTATTGTCAGCAGAATTAAAATCAAGTATTAGACAAATGTGATTAATTCATAGAAATTTCTAGCACACTGGTGGCAGTGTTTTTGCTATGTGCGTTTTAAGGGTAGCCCAGAATTAGGCTGAGCTCTTTTAGCTATTGATCTCCTGCCCCTTTTTTTTAACCAAATATTGGTGTGATGTATTTTATAATGCCCTTTCCAGATTAAGACTTTTGGGTCAGATGTAGAAAGCAATTTTCCAGTCGCAAACGGCCCGATTCACTAAAGCAGGCCATTTACGACCATAGAAATGCGTTTCCAAATGTATAAAATGCATAATGCGATTTGGTAACTTATTATACTGAACTGCAATTTGCATGTATGATTCAGTATTTGAAAGGAACTTGTTTTGGGCATCTCTTCCAAATACCGAATCAGTATGGCATGTATTACTGTTTGAAACCGAATTCTGGTCACAAAACAGTAATACTTTGCCACCATTCTAAAAGTGTTGGCAACACATTCACAAATGGGAATGGGTCCCCTTGGGACCAACTTCCCCTTTGAGAATGTTGAAAAAATATTTTTTTAAGAGCAGGCAGTGGTCCCACATACCTTTGCCTACTCTTAAAAAGTTAAATTTCAAACTTTTTCTTTTTTTTTAAACACATCCCATGTTTCTTTACGGAAAACAGGCTCCATTTTTTTTTTTTAAAGATTGCTTTATTGAAAAGAAGTCACAGGCATCGTGGTCTGCTGACCTCAGCAGGCCACCATTCTGTGTGATGGCTGCAATCCCTAATGGGTAACAAATTGCCACCTACCTCATTAGTATTCATAAGGTAGATTGATTTGTGACCTTCTTGAAACTGCTATTTGGAAATAAAAAGCTTCATACATTAGGAATACTGATTTCCTGATCTGAGATAATCACAGTTAGGAAATCAGTATTCGTAATATTGGTACATCTGGCCCATAGATACTAATTAGCAGTACCATAACTGAAATAAGTTTGTCACATAATCAGGGCTATTAGACGTAAATGGAAATACAAGCCCAAAATATGCAGCAGAGTTGACTAATTGTTGATGCAAGAAAAAGCAAAGTATATGGTATAATGCAGCACATTTTGTGACAGTATTATTTTGCTATTTGAGTACCGGTTTTATGCCAGGATTGTGAGAAGAGACCAGTTAACCTTTGGATGGAGCCCACCACAGCAGCACAACATGGACTAGATATATGAAGATATTTGCGACTGGAAAAATGCTTTGTACATACGGTCTCACGTCTTTTTTTTTTTTTTTTGCTTTTTCTTTAATAAGTCCGCCTGTATTAGAAACATATTTTGGAGGACAATGGAGAGTTACATCTGTAAATTATGCAGTTGATGGTGGATTATGTGGAAAGTCAGTAATTTTGAGTTAACGCTACAGCTTCAGAGTTGCAGCATGCTAGTGGCCCTGGGAATGATTCCTGTTTACAGTGTGAAATCAGTTCTCACCAACAAATTAGAATCATTCCTACTTCCAGACAGTGGTCTCTCTTTATTGCCCTGCAGCTGAAAGGCAGAGCTCTGAACAGCATTAAATAATAAAATTAACTTGTATTTTTTCTGGTGCTTGGACCGAACTCATTTCATTGTGCAGCAATGCAAATAACATTTGAAACATTTGCTCACTTTAATGGTACTCGGGTGGAAGGTTCTCCTACACATGTCAATCTACCCGATTGAAGAGGGGCGCAGTAGGTCTTGAGTTGATGACACTTTTCTACAGCCTCAACAGATACACTTAAATAAAGGATTCAAAGTCACAGACAAGAGGTCGAATGTATGTGTGCTGTGTGCAAGATAGCTCACCCTCTGCCAGGATATAGCGACCAGGAAATGGAAAATGTTGCAGGATCTCTTTACCTCTAAAACAGGGGTCTTCAAACTGGGGGCCTCAAGTGATCCCGGGGGGTACCAGACTCTGGCCAAAAAGAGCATTATGAAGATAATGCGGGTCATTCCGACCCTGGCGGTCGGTGGCCGCCAGGGCCACCGACCACGGGAGCACCGCCAACAGGCTGGCGGTGCTCCTACGAGCATTCTGACCGCGGCGGTTTAGCCGCGGTCAGACGCGGAAAGCCAGCGGTCTCCCGCTGACTTTCCGCCGCTCGTAGGAATCCTCCATGGCTGCGGAGCGCGCTCCGCAGCCATGGAGGATTCCGACTCCCCCTCCCGCCATCCAGTTCCTGGCGGTTCTCCCGCCGGGAACCGGATGGCGGGAGGGGGAGTCGCGGGGCCCCTGGGGGCCCCTGCCGTGCCCATGCCTATGGCATGGGCACGGCAGGGGCCCCCGTAAGAGGGCCCCTAAAAGTATTTCAGTGTCTGCAAAGCAGACACTGAAATACGCGACGGGTGCAACTGCACCCGTCGCACCTTCCCACTCCGCCGGCTCTATTACGAGCCGGCGTCATCGTGGGAAGGGAGTTTTCCCCTGGGCTGGCGGGCGGTCTTGTGAAGACCGCCCGCCAGCCCAGGGGAAAACTCGGAATACCCTCCGCGGTCTTACGACCGCAGAGCGGTATTTCGGAGGGGGGAAGCCTGGCGGGCGGCCTCCGCCGCCCGCCAGGCTCGGAATGAGGGCCAATATGTTTTGTTTTAAGCAGAAAATAATTTATTGCATTTTTAAAATGATAACAGAGCTTAACTGGAATGTTTAAATAAGTCCAAACATATTTAAACATTGCCAACTTAATAGAATAATTGAGAAAATTAATGAAGTAGGCCCGATGATTTTTTTCCCCACTGGGGGAGAACAGCATTAAAAGGATTTAAAACCACTGCTCTAAAACAAGCCTTGTAGTGCAAAGAAAGGGACTGTCACCCATCAGAACTGCATAAGTACATCCTAAAAAGCATATTGGTTGATTTTGATTTATGCATTACGAATTGTGAGGCATCTGTGCTTGTCAATGGAATTTCATGTGCTTATTTTTGTCTAATCAAATTTACTCCTGCAGCCCTTTCCACCGTGTTTATCACACATTTATTTAATCTTTTATAACATTTATTTTCAGAAATCGAGACAGAACTACAAGAGGGGAGTGAAGCGTTAATGGCTAAATCGGCTACACTGTCCGGCCTGGAGGAGAGGGTTATTGGCCTCAGAGACTACATTAGCCAAAGGGTGGAATTTTACACAACCTGCAAATAGAGACACTGGACTCTCCGTTTTTCACGTGTCGCAGTATTGTTTCCCTCTTATTAAGAAGCCTGAAGTACCTACTTATCCCCATTTCCCAGCTCAACGTGTTGTTTTCCTTCTTAGCATGCTGCACGCGCTCCTTTGTCTTGCCAGTTGGGATTGCGGTGGAAGAATGGAGCTCTGAGCCAAGAGAGGAAGACCAGGAAGCAAAAGAAGGGAACGTGGGAAAGCGTGCGTATAGAGAGAAAAGGGAGGATAAGACGAGAGGAGAATCGTGAGAGCCAAAACAGGAAAAGGAGAGGTTTAGTCAGAACAAAATGAAACTAATTGAGTGAAAATGGGAGAAAAACAAAGAGAGGGACAAAATGAAAGGCAAAGAGCAAAGCGAGGGGACTAAAGGAGAAAGAAATAGATGGAAAATGAGATTAAGAAAGAAACAGCGCACATAAGAAGACAATGGGGAAATAAGAAAAGGCAAATCAAGGCACGATTAAGGAGGAACAAGGCACAGAAGTGATGTGCATAGTGATAATTACGTATGTATAAGGTGCTTACAGCTACTGGCTTGCGCGTCAAGGCACTGAAGATAGCACATGTTCATATTTTCCCAAACCACTGGTGCTCATTGAAGGGACCTCTGATCAATCTTAGGTTGAGAGCCTGAATTTGTGATGCTCAATGACCCATTAAGTGAAATATGGCTCAGTGATCAGGCCATAGTTTTATGGGTTTTTTTTGCTTTCAGAATACAGACAAAGGTTAGGCCTGTTGCTGCCCCATGGACTAAAATCACCATCAATATTTGCACTAACAATAGCTGCATAAGTGCAAAGTAAGAATGGTCATGAAGCTAGATATCCCCTATCAGCTTTCAAAATGGACTCCTCCCAGAGAGGGTTGAGGTAAACTATCAGGGCAATTTATGCTTTATGGAGTCTGACATAAAATTTCAGTGCTATCAACATGGCATCTGAGTATTACATTCAGGTTGCCAATGGACTTATTTGAATCTTACTCACTTGCTCACCTCCTCGCTTGCTCCCTCACTCACAATGCCACGTATTCATTCACTGCCACAATCACTCCCTCACTCACTAAGTTAAACGTTGACTAACATGCTTACTTGGGGTTAGATGCACAAAGCATTTTTCTGCTTGCAAACGTCTCGATTCACACAATTGGGCTGCTTGCAACCATAAGAGTGATTTTTCTAATATAAAAAATGCAAAATGTGACTCTGTAACTTGTTCCCAAATTCCGAATACCATATATGATTTGGTATTTGGAATGTGTTTCCTTTGAACGTCCCTTTCAAATACCAAATCAGTGCGGTATGAATTATTGTGTTACGCCTGAATTCTGGTCACAAAACAGTAATACTTTACAACCATCTGAAAAGTGGTGGTAACAATTTGCAAATGGGAAGTGGTCCTCTTTAAGAAAGTTGAAAAAATATTTTTTAAATGCTGTCAGTGGTCCAAAGGACCACTGCCTGCTCTTCAAAAATGAAACTTCAAAGTTTTCTTTTTAAACACATCCTGGTTCCCTTTAAACATTAAAAAAAATGCTTTATTTAAAAGCAATCACAGACCTGGTGGTCTGCTGACCTTAGTAGGCCGCCATCCCTGTGATGACTGCAATACCTGCATTACGGTCGTAAATTGCAAACTACTTCATTAATATTCATGAGGTGTGTATTTTAACAATCTGCTAGGAATCACTATTTGGGAATAAAGCATTTCATGCATTAGGAATACTAATTTCCTAATTACAATTAAGAGTTAATTGCAAATAGAAAATCAGTGTTTCTAATGTTAGTGCATCTGGCCCTTGGTTCCTCTCAGTCATGTGCTCACGCTAGTCATTCACTCACTAGATGAGATGGGTGAAAAGACTCAAATAATAGAGGATGGAAGTAAAAAACTAAAGAAATAACCTTAATAGAAGGGAAAAATATGCAAGTGGTTGAGGAAAAGGGTTACAGAGAGAACCGAGGGGATAAAGACTGTAATGCAGGGAATGGGATTAGGGAAGTGAGACAGAGACTAGAGCAATATAAATCTGTAAAGGACACCATATTCTTAGGGATTAATTCACAAAGAAGTTGTATAGCCCTCCAGGTTATCTGTTTATGAGTCAAGAGAGTTCGATTTTCTGACCATGTTTACAGAAATTCCAAGTGAACGTCAGAGTAATCTGTGATAGGCATATTTTTCCACATGTTGTATGTATCTCCTAAACAAAAGTGTGAAGAATGTTTGCATTGCCAACAATAAGCAGGTCAGCAGGAGTAGAGTGAGGGTAGGCTCGTGTTTTTGTTTTCTTTACTTGAACAAATATTTTTCATGTAAAATTTCATTCCCTCATACCACCTTTAAACATGGAGTGTTACATGTCCAAGCCACATGTAAACAAACAACAAAGTGATGGAAGCAATGCTTGCATTAAAATCAGCCACTAACGATCGCTGTTGGCCGCATTCCAGGTCATTGTTTTTGGCAGGTCTCTGATTAGAATGGCCGTAAAAATGGCGGACTGGAATGCGCAATGAACGATCTCCAGTGGCTGAGATTAATTCAGTCATTCCTTGCACCATCTTGTTTATTGTTGAAAGCTGCACTTAAAGCCTCACTTTTGCCTTGTTCTTCCTGAGATACATATAGAACTACATTTAACTGTGGGGAAAGCATGCAGCTGCCAACAGAGCTACCTTTTGGATCGTACTGTATTTTTTGGAAATTCTGCATATGTCGATTACATTTCTTCATAGAAAATTCACGGATTCAGGCCTGTGAGCCAAATTTAGGAATTTGTTGTGAAGTTCACTTTTTTAGTGAGTAGGTAGTTCAAAGAAAATTATGTATTGCTACAGCCCGTAGATCTTGATTTGATGAGCTAATACATGCCAACTGCACCTATGCATGCTTGTGTCTCCATGTGTTACCACACTAAAGCCAGAGCTATTGACTTGCCAAGGGTTGTTTAGTTTTAAACAGCTGGATTATGTGCGCTATTGTATGTGTCAAACCTATATGTGTACATGTATGTGTGCCTCACAAGATTCCTGACTAAAATATATTTTTTAAAAATACTACTGAAGTGAAAACAACAAAAAAGTGTGTATTGTGTATACAGTGTATTTATGCAATAAAGACATGTGTGTGCCATGATTCAGAGTACTTTTGAGATGTAAATCAGTCGCTCTTGAATTGAAATGCAAGCACTCTTTACAAAGTTGAACAATACATCTAATGGCCAAAACAACAGGGCGAGAAAGAATTACTCCTGTCCTGGGAGGCCATGCCCTCTCTGTATATTTCAATGAATTGATGCCAGTAGGTATTGCAAACAGCTTCAATTTGAAGCCACACCTAAAAATAATAAGGCCTTCAATCAATAGAGGTTAAGTGATGAAACATATTGTAGTATTATGATAACGAGAGGTTTACCTTGTACAAAAAATAAACTGAACACTCAGACTATTCGACACAGTTGGTTAATATAGATGGGTATCATTAACTTCTAGCAATTACCTTCTTTCCACCTCTCTAAATCTAGTGTTATTATGTTTCAGCAGGCAATTAAAATCCTATTCCCACATCATTTATAGCTGATGCTGCATGTGATGCCCCACTATACTAACTGTTAACCGGTACTGCTAAGCAAGTAAGTTAGGCACCACCACTGTGATAATCAAGTAAATCCTTAGATACAGTTTGCTAAACTCTTGCTGCTTCTATCAAGCATTTTGGAATATAATTAATGAGCATTCCGTTGGTTATTAAAAGTGAAAATTACTCAGTAAGACGTTATTCGTGCTTGCCCTGGGTTTGCAATGCATTTTTTTGCGGCATGTAATCCATACAGACGTTTATACAAAAGTAATTAAATAATAAACGTGCCTATAAAATTTTATAAACAAACACCAGTAAAATATGCTATATTTTTGCACTATTCCGTAGTTTATGTAGTTCAGGTTGTCATTTTCTATTGTACGAAAGGCACACTCTATATTGTTATGATAAAACCAGGAATGGAGGCCCCTTGCCTGCCTCTTCAAAGTATTCTATGCATCCTCTGTGACTCTGGTAAGGCTGCTTCAATTGAAAGCAGAGCATCAAAACTGCAAACATTGACGCAGCCACAGTTCGTTGAAGAGTTCTTTACAAACCACCCTAGCCATTAAGAACATGTATGTTTATGCTTAATGTTCAAACAGTGGACAATAATCCAGGTGTCTGTAAGTGCTAAGCCTGACCTTTAGTCTAGATACGAGTGCTTGTTGCTAGGTTTGCACAGAATCGCATATGCTGATTGTTTGTATCATTGCTTAGTAAACTTCACCAGCTTCTAAAAGTGCACAGGTAGTGAAGTTTAAAAAAAACATATAGTGATGAAATGCAACCCTCTGTGACATCAAATATGTTTTTGCTGCCACTCATGGTCACAATACCCCACTAGTCATCCCATCACAACTCTCGTAGTCACTCATCTTTCACATTACACATCGTGCATGATTGCACTCTCTGCACTCTAAAAGTTATGCTCCTTAAGTTGGAAGTGGATTTGGAAGACGGCAGATGGGGCCTAGGTTCTTCAGTTTTTCCCTGCTGTCACTCAGAACTGTGAGTGGCAATGGGGATAGCTTGGGAGGGAGTTACCTGCAGTCTGACATTTTTATACCTGTCAGATGAGATATTAGCCTGCAGGCGATTGGTGGTGGAGAAGTTAAACCTTCCACCAGAAAAGATGGTGACGTCCACCAGTAAAGTAGATGAAATCAAGAAACCAACCACCTTTATCTAGGGTGGCATCTCCTGACCCTCTAAAGTTAAACGGTGCACACCCCCACTTTTTCCCTAAACTTTACAAATGAAGTCGATTTGAGACTGACAGCTTTCAAATGTTTGGAGATTACCCAACTTTGTGTTTTTTAGACCTGTCAGCTGCTGGGTGGTCTTTCCCCCAACTTTTTGCCTTCATTCTCAACTTTTTTTTAACGGCATTAGAACTCTGCACATTTTACCACTGCTTAACAATGCTAAAGTGCGTGTGCTCTCTCCTATAAACGTGGTAATATTGGCTTATCCCCAATTGGCATATGTAATTTACTTATAAGTTCCTAGTAAACTGGCACAACATGTGCTCAGGGCCTGTAAATCAAATGCTACTAGTGGGCCTGCAGTACTGCTTGTGCCACCCTCTTAAATAGGCCTTTAAAACTTGTCTCAGGCCTGCCATTTGGAAAGCCTGTGTGTGCAGTTTAAACTGTCATCTTGACCTGGCAAAATAAACCTTTTACCAAGCCCAACCTACCTTTTTAATACCTATAAGACATTCCTAAGGGAGGCCCTGGACAGCTGAGAGGGCGGGTGCAATGTATTTAAAAATGAGGACATGTACTTTTAAGTTTTACATGTCCTGGTAGTGAAAAACCTGTAAAACTCTTAAATTTGTGTTTCACTATTGTAAGGCCTATCTCTCCCATAGAGTAACATTGGAGTTAGCTTATTACATTTATACATTCACTTACAAATAGGACGAGATCACGCCTTCAAGTATGGTTTCTCTGGAATCACAATTTAAAATCGTAACCAATTATGAAGTCAGATTTTAAATTGCAATTCTGAAAATGCCTCTTTTAGAAAGTTTGCATTTTCCTGCCTTAGCCATTTGGTGCCTGTAGCCTGTATCTGGTCATATGACTGGGTGTATATTTTATCAGTTGGGCTTTGCATGTTCCTCCTAGACAATCACACACAGTGGTAGCTTAGGGGTGACTTGATGGGCCATCACAGGCAGGATGCAAGAGAGGAGCTGGGCACAGCCTCACATACACCTGAATAGGCTGTGCCCTGTCCACAAACAAAGGGCTTAACAAACCCTGCATTGTCACTCCAGCCAGCTCAGAGCCAAGGCAGTGGAGGCACGTACTTCCTTGCACAGCAAAGCCATTGTCTCGAAGCTTCTCCCACCTTCCAGAACCAGGGCACCAGGGTATAGATGATGTACATTAGATACTAGAAAAAGACTTCTGTGCTGCTGGAGGGCTACCACTCTGCTAAACTCCTGCTTTGCTGTGCTGATCTGCTGCCCTCTCTCCTGGGTGAGAAGGACTGCACGTGCATCTCTTGAACTCAGAGTGACTCGAAGGCTTAGGTAGCTGGCCTCCTGATCCGAAGCCCCAGGGACACAAAAGACTTCCAAAAACCTTTAATCTGCACCAGGCCTCTGCCATCTGTGAGTCTGCCCTACCAAGTGGTGCCTCCCCAGTCCTGTACCCTTGGAAGTCAGCCTAAGGTGGATCCAGTGGAATCAACGCCTCTCCTCTGCTGTGCAGCGCAGACCCGAGCAGAACTGATGCATTGCCACCACTGTGTGGAATGGACCCATAGCAATGATTTGCATCACTGCTGAAGCCACCCCTTCAGACTTGCCACTGCACAACGCACCCTCGGCGCAGGCCCTCACATCTCTCATCGACAGAGGCCACAATGCTGGACTCTGCAACGCAGCCTCGCAGCTTTTTGCATCTGACATATCACCAGAACTGCGCATTGCATCTCCTATGCTGGACTTTGCGTCGCAAGCCCGTCGTCTGGATTTTTGCTGCAACAGGAACTCCCACCACTGTTTCGCCACAACTCTGAACTGACACATCAACTCGGCTGCGCAATTCACCTTTGTTGCAGATCCACGCAAAGCATTGAAAACTGTGTTTAAAAATACTTTTGGTGCGCATGCCTAACTGGGTCCCTATTGTCAGATCACGCTCTATCCTGGTTGGCCTGAACTATTGGCCCAGACCCGCACGATGATTTCCACAGTTGGAACTTTACGCTTTGTTGTGCTATTTTCTTTAAAAACTTTAAAATTCAATATCTCCAGTTCTACTGATTGGAATTTTTGTCATTCTGGTCTTGGTTCATTTATTAAAAACTACCCTATTTTTCTGACTCTGTTGTGCACTCCTTTTTGTGGTGTGTTTTCACTGTGTTACTCTTTGAAATGTTGCACAAATACCTTGGACATTGCCTATAAGTTAAGACTGACTGCTCTGTGCCAAGCTACCGGGGGTTGAGCACAGGTTAATTTGGGGTTTACTTGTGCCTTAGGCTGAGTAGGATTGTGGTTGCTGCTTGAAAATGGCTCACACCCCAGTCAATATGTATCACAAGTTGCAACAGTGGTATATACTGAAAAGGCACAAACATCGATCCTTTACAGCATCAATGAATCAATAGATTTGTAGAGCGCTTCTTGTCTCCTGTGAGGGTATCCAGGCACTGGCAAGGTCCAGATAATTACCTGCATTTTTTGGTCTTTAGGGACTTTTGGAACTCTGGAAAAGGTGGGATTGTCCTGGGATGAAATGGCAGCTTGTTATTATATGTGTTTGCTGCTAGGTAGGAGACAGAGTGACCTTCGCATGTGCTATGTTGGGTGGGGATGAGGGTTAGAGAAAGGGAAATGGAGTAGAGGTGTCTGGTGGGCTCCTGGAAGTTCATGTGGTGTTCAAGTAGGCAGGTCCGCAGTTGTGTATGACCATGTATGCATAGGTCAAGAGCTTAAATTGGCATCTTTTCTGTACAGGAAGCCAGTGGAGTTCCCTGAGGTAGGAGCTTCAACTTTCTGTATGATCTGTAGTCGCCTGAGGTGAGCTGCGATCCCTACGTAGAAAGGATTGCCATAGTCCAGTTGGCCGCCGATAAGGCCCTGGGTGATAGTGCATCTTGAGCTTTTGGGTAGCCATTTGAATATCTTACAAAGCTTGCGGAGGAAAAAGAAGCAGGAGGAAGGGACGGAGTTGACCTGAGTCATTATGGTTAACTTGTTGCCCAGAATGATGCCTAGGTTCCTAGTGTGGTCCGTGGGGGTCGGAGTGGGTCCGAGTTCTGAGGCCACCAGGATCTGTCCCATTGGGAGCTTTTGTTTCCGAAGATCAGTACCTTTTTCTTGTCTGTGTTGAGCTTCAGGCAGTTGTCCTTCATCCAGCTGGCAACATTTGTCATGCAGTTGTGGATGTTCTTGAGTTGGTGATGTATTCAGAGAGGGAGAGGATGAATTGTGTGTTTAGTATAGGATACAGTCCATGGGTTTTAAAATGCTGAGCAGAGGTGTCATATAAGTGTTGAAGAGGGGGGCTGAGCAAGGATACTCTACAGATGGTTTCCTTGGATTCGGACGTGAAGGCAGACTTTTTGCATTCTTCCAGTGAAGAAAGAGGCAATCCATCTGAGAGCTTCTCCTTGGATGCCTATGTTGTGCAGCCTTGTGATCAGTGTGTGGTGAGAGACCATATCGAAGGCTGTTGAGAGTTCTATGAGGATCAGAGCCACAGTCTCTCCTCAATTGAGTAGGGCTTGGATACCATTTGTAGCCACAATGAGGGCTGCCTCTGTGCTGTGGTTGCTGCAGAATCAAGATTGGAAGGATTCGATGTAGGAGGTTCTGTTCCAGATGTGAGGAGAGTTGTTGGTTGATGGCTTTTTCTAATACTTTGGTTGGAAACAGGAGCAGAGAGATAAATCAGTATTTGTTGAATTTGCTTGGGTCTGCCAATGGTTTCTTTAGTAGGGGTTTGCCTTCTGTGTCACTGTGGCAATTGAATTGTTGAACAAGATGATGAGTACATGGCTGATTCTGGCTTCACCTAGGTAGAAGATGTGGTGAGGGCATGAGTCAGTTAAGACCCCCGAGTGGACAGAGTTCATGATGGAGGTGGTATCAAGTGGGGCGAGCTGGCTCCATTTGGTTGGTCGGATGACTGTTGTGGTAAAGGGGTTGTTGTATTGCTCGAAGAAGTCAGTGGCCTTGAGTTGGGGTATGAAGTTTCTGTAGATGTTGGTGATCTTATCATGAAAGAAGTTTGCAAGGTTCTCTCTGAGTTCCTGTGAGGGGGTAATGTTGTTTGTTGCTGCTGAGGTGATGGAGAATTCTTTGACGATGTTGACGATCTCTTGGATGTTATTGGAGCTTGATTCCTTGCATGAGGCTAAGGCCTTTCACTTCACTTCTCTCAACTGTTGTGGTAGAGGTTGAGGGCGGTTTGAAAGTGATCTTGCTGGTTGTGTCCCTCCTAGTGTGCCGCCTCCTTTCTGCTTGTTTACAGTGTTGTTTAGTGGTTCTGAGGTCTTCAGTGTACCAGCTAGCCTGCTTGGTAGACCTTCTATGGGTGTTATTGTTGATGGGAGCGATGCTGTCAGCACAGTTGGTGATCCAATTGTTGAAGTTTCTGACTTTCTGGTGTAGGTTGTTGGAGTAGATGGGGTATGTGGTGTTGAAGGCATTGATCCATGTGTCCCTTGAGACTTCGCTCCAGCTATGGTGGGGGGCACTGGAAAGACAGGGGGCAGAGTCCCATGAGCTGGTGATGTTGAAGTGGACGATGGAGTGGTTAGTCTGTACCTGATGCGGTCGCTGGAGGTGAAGATGGAATCTAGCATATGTCCTGCGGTGTGCGTGGGGTTATGGGTGAGATGGGTAAGTCCTGTGTTGTTCATGCTGTCAAGGAGGTTGGTAGTGTTGATGTCATTGTGGTCATCAAGATGGAAGTTGTGGTGGCTGAAGAAAATTTAGTTGTTGGAGTC
The DNA here is from genome assembly GCF_031143425.1 of Pleurodeles waltl. NCBI lineage: Eukaryota > Metazoa > Chordata > Amphibia > Caudata > Salamandridae > Pleurodeles > Pleurodeles waltl. The sequence continues at coordinate 487,485,953 of NC_090445.1, read as the reverse complement.
CATGGTTGTAGGAGGCTGGCCTGGCTTGTAGTGGGTACCAGAGGTACTTACACCTTTTGCCAGGTCCAGTTATCCCTTATTAGTGTAGGAGAGGTGTTTCTAGCAGCTTAGGCTGATAGAAGGTAGCTATGGCAAAGCAGCTAAGGCTGAACGAGGAGACATGTAAAGCTCCTACTATACCACTGGTGTCATATGCACAATATCTTAAGAAAACACAATACACAGATGTACTAAAAATAAAGGTACTTTATTTTTATGACAATATGCCAAAAGTATTTCAGTGAGTACCCTCAGTATAAGTATAAGATATATACACAAGATATATGTGCACAAACCAAACTTAGGTAAGTAATAGCAAGAAAAGTAATGCAAACAGTGTAGAATTACAATAGATTGCAATAGGAGCACATAGGTATAGGGGCAACACAAACCATATACTCCAAAAGTGGAATAAGAACCACGAATGGACCCCAAACCTATGTGAGCTTGTAGAGGGTCTCTGGGACTGTAAGAAAACAGTGAGGGTTAGAAAAATAGCCCACCCCAAGACCCTAAAAAGTAGGTGTAAAGTGCACCTACTACCCCCAGAAAGCACAGAAGCCGTGATAGGGGGATTCTGCAGGAAGAACAAACACCAGCAATGCAACAACAGTGGATTTCCGGACCTGAGTACCTGTAAGACAAGGGGACCAAGTCCAATAGTCACGACAGTGTCGAGAGTGGGCAGAAGCCCAGGAAATGCCAGCTGAGGGTGCAAGGAAGCTGCCACCAGATGGAAGAAGCTTGGAGTTCTGCAAGAAAGAAGAGAGCTAGGGACTTCTCCTTTGGAAGACAGATGTACCACATTGCGATGAAGCTTGCAGAGGTGTTCCCATGCAGAAAGACCGCAAACAAGCCTTGCTAGCTGCAAGGGTTGCGGTAGAGGTTTTTGGGTACTGCTGTGGCCCAGAAGGGACCAGGATGTCACCACTTGGAGGAGGAGACAGAGGGGGCACCCAGCAACTCAGGGAGCCCTCACAGAAGCAGGCAACACACGCAAAAGTACCTGAAAAGGCACTTGGAAGGAAAGTAAACCGGAGTCCACGCAAAGTCACAAAAGGGAGTCCCATGACGCCGGAGGACAACTCAGAAGGTTGTGCACTGTAGGAAGGAGTGTCGGGGACCCAGGCTTGGCTGTGCATGAAGGAAATCCTGGAAGAGTGCACAGGAGCCGGAGCAGCTGCAAATCACGCAGTACCCAGCAATGCAGTCTAGCGTGGGAAGGCAAGGACTTACCTCCACCAAACGTGGACTGAAGAGTCACTAGACTGTGGGAGTCACTTGGACAGAGTTGCTGAGTTCCAGGCACCACGCTCGTCAGGATGAGAGGGGACCCAGAGGACCAGAGTTGCAGTTTTTTGGTGCCTGTGTTAGCAGGGGGAAGATTCCGTCGACCCACAGGAGATTTCTTCAGAGCTCCTGGTGCAGGGAGGAGGCAGGCTACCCACAGAGCATGCACCACCTGGAAACAGTCGAGAAAGCCGGCAGGATGAGGCGATACAAGGTTGCTAGTAGTCGTCTTGCTACTTTGTTGCGGTTTTGCAGGCGTCCTGAGCAGTCAGCGGTCGATCCTTTGGTAGAAGGTGAAGAGGGAGATGCAGAGGAACTCTGGTGAGCTCTTGCATTCGTTATCTAAAGAATTCCCCAAAGCAGAGACCCTATATAGCCAGAAAAGGAGGTTTGGCTACCAAGGAAGGAGGATTGGCTACCAAGAGAGGTAAGAGCCTATCAGAAGGAGCCTCTGACGTCACCTGCTGGCACTGGCCACTCAGAGCAGTCCAGTGTGCCCCCAGCACCTCTAAATCCAAGATGGCAGAGGTCTGGGACACACTGGAGGAGCTCTGGGCACCTCCCCTGGGAGGTGCCGGTCAGGGGAGTGGTCACTCCCCTTTCCTTTGTCCAGTTTCGTGCCAAAGCAAGGCTGGGGGATCCCTGAACCGGTGTAGACTGGCTTATGCAGAGATGGGCACCATCTGTGCCCATCGAAGCATTTCCAGAGGCTGGGGGAGGCTACTCCTCCCCAGCCTTCACACCTATTTCCAAAGGGAGAGGGTGTTACACCCTCTCTCAGAGGAAATCCTTTGTTCTGCCTTCCTGGGCCAGGTCTGCCTGGACCCCAGGAGAGCAGAAACCTGTCTGAGGGGTTGGAAGCAGCAGCAGCTGCAGTGGAGACCCTGGAAAGGCAGTTTGGCAGTACCCGGGTACTATGCTAGAGACCCGGGGAATCATGGAATTGTCACCCCCAATGCCAGAATGGCATAGGGGGTGACAATTCCATGATCTTAGACATGTTACATGGCCATGTTCAGAGTTACCATTGTGACGCTATACATAGGTAGTGACCTATGTATAGTGCACATGTGTAATGGTGTCCCCGCTCTCACAAAGTCTGGGGAATTTGCCCTGAACGATGTGGGGGCACCTTGGCTAGTGCCAGGGTGCCCACATACTAAATAACTTTGCACCCAACCTTCACCAGGTGAAGCTTAGACATATAGGTGATTTATAACTTACTTAAGTGCAATGGTAAATGGCTGTGAAAAACCGTGGACGTTATTTCACTCAGGCTGCACTGGCAGGCCTGTGTAAGAATTGTTAGAGCTCCTTACGGGTGGCAAAAGAAATGCTGCAGCCCATAGGGATCTCCTGGAACCCCAATACCCTGGGTACCTCAGTACCATATACTAGGGAAATATATGGGTGTACCAGTGTGCCAATGTGAAATGGTAAATTTAGTCACTAGCCTGTTAGTGACAAATTTTAAAGTAAAGAGAGAGCATAACCACTGAGGTTCTGGTTAGCAGAGCCTCAGTGAGACAGTTAGGCATCACACAGGGAACACATATAGGCCACAAACGTATGAGCACTTGGTTCCTGGCTAGCAGGGTCCCAGTGACACATAACAAACATACTGACAACATATGGTTTTCACTATGAGCACTGGGCCCTGGCTAGCAGGATCCCAGTGAGACAGTGAAAACACCCTGAGATATACTCACAAACAGGCCAAAAGTGGGGTAACAAGGCTAGAAAGAGGCTACTTTCTCACAGTGGTGTGGGGGATGATGAAGTTGCAGAAAGCTGGAGATGGTGCTGGAGGACGGAAGGCAAGGGTGCACTTGATGGTGGTTTTGCTGTCTGTTTAGAGTCAGAAGTTGTGGTGTTCTATGGCTAGGGTGATGCCATTTATGGTTGTGCATTGGATGGATTCCTTGTGTATGATGGTGATCCTTCCACCAGGCTTGTTGATGAGGTTGCAGTGGGTGATCTTGTACCTTCCGGGTATTGCGGTGGCAAAGTAGGACACAGAAGTGGGGTTGAGCCAGTTTTCAATGAGGAAGGGATGTTGGGTGTGAGAGTGGAGATGAGGTCTCAAATCTTGGTGGTGTATTTGAAAAGTGAGCATGTGTTGAAAAATGCACTTGTGAGTTGATGTTTTTGTTCAGATGGTGTCTGTGATGTGTTTGGGTCGGGGCTGGTTGGCGGTCAGGTGTGTGTGCTGTGGCAGGTGAATTGGATGCAGGTTCAAGGTCCTACTGTGTATAGTGAGTCAGTGTGGTGGCACTGTATGTTAATGCATTGGGGGTCAAGGGTGTAGAGCACTGTGATGGTCTATCTGTAGATGGCAGAAGGGCCAGGGGTCGTGGTGCTGGGTGTGATTCAAGTGTGGACAGGTGCATTCAGGCTTGCCTTTGGCTCTGGTGGGAAGGAAAACCCGGGCAGTAGCAGTGTCACTTGTCAAATGGTGGCTACTAGATCAGGCTGGAAGAAGCAAGAACTAGAGGTCACAGGCAAGTGGCAGGCTAGGTTCCCAGGTGCCTACTAGTCCGGCTACAATACGGCCTGCATTGATTAAGTCCTGGTGCGGTTGAGGCTTCTGTTGGCAGGAAGAGCAGTTAGCGGGAAAACCCAGTCATCTGCGCTGTCACTTGGTCAAATGGTCGAAACTGAATCAGACTAGAGCAAGCAGGAACTGGAGGACACAGGCAAGTGGTAGGCTAGGTGACCAATGGCTTACTACTGTAGTTGCACTGCTGCCTTCATTAAGTAGGTCCTGCGGTGTGCAGGGCTTTTGCTGAGGGGGAAAACAGTGAAAAAGAAAAGCAAGGTGGGAAAACTCAGGCAGTGGCTGTGCCACAAGGTCAAATGGCGGCAACTGGATCAGGTTGGAACAAACTGGAACAGGAGGCCACAAGCAAGTGGCAGGCTATGTGTCCAGGTGCCTTCTAGCATGAACCATCCAGTCCAGAGTAATTGATTCATCCACCTAGAATCAGTGTTAGCTGTGCAGTAATGGTGCTGTGAGAGCTGTTTGTATGGTGCCTTTGACTGCCCTGGGTGCTGTATTCTAGAAACATTGTCACTTCATAGGAAAATATGTTAACCCCATTTTTATTTATGGTTGTATGCTGTATGATTGAAAAAACAGATTAAAGAAAATTGTTCTGATGAAATGTGTCTAACCCATGTGGACCATTTTCTTTTCTCAGTATTGGATCATCATGTTGAGAAAACAAAGCTTATAAAATCCTTACTCGACGAAAAATTCCATTCCTTAGGCTGTTTTTTGGTTCTTCTAAAAGGGATTTCCTCTAACTCTCAGTCCCTTTTCTCCTTTTACTTAATGACCCTCTTCTCTGCTTTCAATGCCTTCCATGAATCCTTACGATAGTAACCACCCTGCTTTCCTCCCCTCTTTTTACAAACTCCTTACTCCCGCTCCCATTTTACTCCTGTTTTTTTACAAGCCCCTTGCTACCCCTCCTGATTCACTCATATTTTTTCTTATAAACCCCTCAGCCCTAATTTATCTTTACTCCCTGTTCTTTATATAAATCTGTTACTCCTACTCCATCTTTCCTCCTGTTTTTTAATTAAAAAACACTAACTCCTCCTCCCGGTTTGCTCCCTTTTCATTTTTTTATGGTAAATCAGCTTTATTAAAAACAAGATACATATGAGTCACATAATAACAATGTAAGATATCTGTCGCAAAGATAGTAATATAATTTTGAAAGGAATTGTAAAAGTTGTTTAACATTTTAAAGTATAAAATGGGGGAAAAACAATGAAAACAGAACGAGACCAGTTAAAATAGGAAAGGTACATTGGATCTTAAAGAGTTAAAAAAAAAAAAGAAACAAAAGTGATATTCAATAAAGCATAAAGTTAAACTAAATTTAAAATCACTTAAAAACAGAGAAAATAAAGAATTCATGGTGGCTTAAAATTCTCAGATAATGTACAATTAGTAGAATTACAAGCAACAGCATTAAGATGATCAATCAAAGGTAACCAGTACAAATCTCTATTTATGGAGGGGCAGCACAAAGAGGTAAAAGCAATACTTAGTCTATGATAATGGCAAACATTATACCACCAAGCCTTATAGGAAATGTTGGATGAATTTTTCCAATTAAGAGTAATTTTCTGAAAGACCAAAGCTAACATGAGATCTAACAGTTTTAAATTATCATCATCTAAAACAATATCCGCAGAGAGGCTACCTAGAAAAAGCAATGAGGGAGATAATTGGGATCGCAAATAAAAAATGGAGGTAAGCTGACGCCAAACTTTTCTCCAAAAAGAGACGGGGGGGACATTCAAAAAGGATATGCATAAGATCTCTCTTTGGGCTATCGCAGGACCATTAGTTTGAAGTAGAGGATACAGAAAATGTTGCTACAGTAGAAGGGGTAAAATAAATTCTGTGGTAAAGAGGGAAAAGTGACTGTGTGGTAGAAGCTGATCTAGATATTTTATAAGAACGATGCCACAACTTATTCCAAAAGGAAACAGTCCAGGTACATCCCAAATCCAATTCCCATTGAGACTCAATTTTAGATTTAGGACGTGTCAAAACAGGAGAATGAAAAAGCTTATAGATATTTGATGCCTTAGGATATGAGGTAAGAAAGGTGGACAAAGAAAGGGGTAATTCCGAAGAAGAAGGATGGGAAGGCAAAGTAAAAGGTACATCAAGAATAATATTAATAAGAAGAAGAGATTTAGGTATAAATGAATTGGGACAATGAAATAGAAGTTGGAATTGTGAAAAAGAAAGTGGAATATCATTGGAGAATAAATCCTTGACCCACGCTATATTCCTTTGTCTCCAGGATTTCCAAAATAAAGGTTTTTTATTGATAGTGATGAGAAGATTATGCGAAATAGGAGAACTCAGAAAAGAGGAGTAAGTGACGGATGGAGGTAAATAGTGAGAACGCAGGAGAGCACAAGTATGTTTAAGAAGCGGGGAGGAGATAAGCGAAATATTATAAGAAAAGGATACCACCTCACAAGGGGAAAAAGGCAGAAGAAAAGAACATTCACTATCCAACCATAAGGGAGTAAACATAGAACCTGACAGAGAGATCCATCTAGAAGCTTGACGCAGACAAAAGGATATAGGGGGTCATTTTGACCTTGGCGGACGGCGGAGGCCATCCGCCAAGGTACCGCCGCTGAATGACCGCACCGCGGTCAAAAGACCGCAGCGGCCATTCAGACATTTCCTCTGGGCCGGCGGGCGCTCTCCAAAAGAGCGCCCGCCGGCCCAGAGGAAATGCCCCTGCAACGAGGACGCCGGCTCAGAATTGAGCCGGCGTAGTTGCAGGGGTGCGACGGGTGCAGTTGCACCCGTCGCGTATTTCAGTGTCTGCAAAGCAGACACTGAAATACTTTGCGGGGCCCTCTTACGGGGGCCCCTGCAGTGCCCATGCCATAGGCATGGGCACTGCAGGGGCCCCCAGGGGCCCCGCGGCACCCCCTACCGCCATCCTGTTCCTGGCGGGTCTCCAGGATGGCGGTAGGGGGTGTCAGAATCCCCATGGCTGCGGAGCGTGCTCCGCAGCCATGGAGGATTCACAAGGGCAGTGGTAAACCGGCGGGAGACCGTCGGTTTACCCTTTCTGGCCACGGCTGAACCGCCGCGGTCAGAATGCCCTCGGGAGCACCGCCAGCCTGTTGGCGGTGCTCCCGTGGTCGGTGACCCTGGCGGTCACCGGCCGCCAGGGTCAGAATGACCCCCATAGTCTGAAATCAGGAAAATTAGCTTGTCCCTCCTTTTTAGAATGACGAAGATGACTAAGGGAAATTCTAGATTTCTTATTGTTCCAGAGGAATTTAGACAATCTGGAGTCCAATTGTTTAAAAAAAGTAGCAGGTAGAGAAAGCGGAATCATGGATAGTATATATCAAATGTTAGGAGAAATCTTAATTTTTTCAGAGTCAAGACGACCCCACCAAGATAAAAATAAGGGATTCGATGACAAAATCGATTTATCAACCTTCTCTAAAGAATCAGAGAAATTTACTTCAACTGACTTTTTAATGGATGAGGAGAACCAAATACCTAAATATTTAATTTTGGAAAAATTCCAGTGAAAGCCAGTAATATCAAACGATGCTCTAAAACAACATTTTGTTAGAGGAAGGATTTCAATTTTATCCGAATTTATCTTATAACCTGAAATCAAAGAAAAGTCTTCAAGCTCCCGAAGTAGAAACGGAATTGAGAGTTCAGGATTTGAGATATATAAAAGTATATCATCTGCATAAGCCGTTAATTTTAAGTGTTTCTCACTGTAATGGAAACCCTCAATTTTAAAGTTATTTCGAATACAGGATAGAAAGGGCTCTAGAACTAGAATAAATAGGAGTGGAGAGAGCGGACACCCTTGACGAACACCACGATGTAATACAAAGTATCTGGACAATTTCCCACTCACCAATACCGATGCCAATGGGGATTGATAAAGCAAAGAGATAAATGAAATTAAATGAGGCCCTAAACCATGCCAGGCTAAAGCTTTTAAAAACAAAGACCAGTCTAACCGATCAAACGCTTTCTCAGCATCTATGGAAATTGCTGCTAAAGAGTACGAAAGAGTGGGAGCTTTGCTGAGTACATTGACAAATGTTCTAGAGTTGTCAGAAGTAAGTCTACCTTTAACAAAACCCGTTTGGTCCTTACTTATCAGCGCAGGTAAAAGGGTATCAAGACGTAGGGCTAATAATTTAGCAAAGATTTTATAATCTGTATTGAGAAGAGAGATTGGTCTATAATTTTTACAGAAAGTATGGAATTAAGCAAATCGAAGCTTCTTGAAATGTTCCCCCCATACAACCAGACCCCCATGAAGAATTGAAAAAGCTGAAAAAGTTTGGGAAGTATAATATCAGAAAAATGTAGAAAACATTCCACTGTAAATCCATCCGGATCGGGAGTTTTACCTTTTTTTAGAGATTGAAGAGCTTTAAAAATTTCTAACGAAGAAATATCTACTTCAAGTGAAGTAGCATCAACAAGTGTCTTATTAGGGTTTGGAATGTTCTTTAATAATCATCAATCTGCAAGGAGGTCAGGACTGACTCAGGAGTATAAAGTGTCTGGCAATAATTAACAAATTTAACTAAGATATCTTCATTTTTAAAAAGGGACTTACCAGTATCTGTAACTATAGACTTCACAGTATGGCGTTGCTTTGGTACTTTTAAATAATTAGCCAGAAGTTTCCCCGATCTATTTCGACCACCATAATAACGGGCACTACTACATAGAAGAAAAGTGGAGGCATTATCCGTTGAGATTTTGTTAAATTGCATTTTTGCTTGAATAAATTCTTGTAGATTAAAATTAGAGGAGGAAGAATAATATTGATGTTCTAACCGTTTAATTTTGAGAAGCAGAGATTGATGCTGGGCATTAAAAGTTTTCTTTTTATTAGAGACAAAATTTATTATATGACCACGAGCCGCAGCCTTAAACGAATCCCATAACAATTGTGAAGAAACGTGAGAATCCTCATTAAATCTGAAAAATTCCTCCGCAAAGGTAACAAAGGAAGTGGAAAAATTTAGAATCAAGCAAAAAAGAATTATTAAATCGCCACCTATTGGACTTGGGATGCCCCAGGAGTAAGTCAAAATCTGTGATGACTGGAGCATGATCAGATATTACCATAGGTTCAATAGAGGAGTTAATGAGATTTTTGGGATAGTGATTTAGAAACACAAATATGGTCAAGTCTAGATAAGGAACCATGTGGTGGAGAATAAAACGAAAAATCCCTACTACCAGGATTACAAGTTCTCCATGAATCAATTAAATGACATTGTGTGAAAAATGCCTTAAATTGTTTATGCATTTTATGGGGAGAAAACTTAAACACAGAATGCCTATCTATAAAAGGATCAATAATTTGTTTGCAATCCCCTCCAAGAAGAAACAATTCATCATTATAATGCAAACATTGTTTAGTAATAGTAGGCCAAAAAAGAAATCTGAGTTATGAGGACCATAAATATTACCAACAGTCATTATAATCCCATTAATACTTAGCCTCACAAAGAGCCATCTACCATTGGAATCTGAGTCTTGTGAAATAACCTTAACTGATAATTTTTTATGGCAGAGCACAATTACACCATTTTCCTTTGTAGATGAAGGAGAAGTAAAAACATTGCAAACCCAACCTCTTTTAAGTTTCAGAGCTTCAGAATCATCAAATCGGTCTCTTGTAAAAGAACCTAGTCAGGATTATATTTAGCTAAATGAGATAAAATTCTCTGCCTTTTAATTGGGTTAATAAATCCTTTAACATTCCAAGAAATAACTCTGACTTCTTACGTCAATAGCCATATATATATATATATATATATACGAAAGGTCTTGTACCATAAATAACTGAAAGTACATATAGGGGAAAGGAAAACAGGAAAAACAAAAAGAGAGAAGAATAAAGGGAAAACAACAAGAAAAAAGATGGAAATATTCAAGAAAAAAAGAAGAGACAGTACATGCCAAATAGAGACGACTGCAAAAACATACCTGAGATGAATGAACAATAGGGGAGGGGTGACGACAGCACAGACTGAAGACGGCACAGCAAGAGCAAGGGAACAGAACACATCAATGAACAAAAGTTACGAGCAAAACTCATGATTATAGAACACCAGGAACCTGTGAAAAGAAAACAATACATTAACAAAGAGGGCCTGTAGTCACATCAATATAGTATACTGTATAAACTGCATAGGAAGGACCATCAACTATATTGTATTGGTAATGAACAATGAACAAGGGCATACTAGATTAAGAAATGTTTATAGTCAACGTGTAGAGGGACCAGCTGTCTCCATAGGGTTTGTAGAGTGTAGTCTTAGAAAATCACGAAGAGGTGCAGGAGAGGTATATGAAGTAGTCTTTTTTTGATATGTCACTTTGAACAAACACGGATGGAATAATCCAAAACGAGCTCCCAAGTCACGAAGTTGTGGATGAAGATCCAAACATTATTTCCTCCTGTTTGCTGTAGCTCTGGGCACATCCTGTGAGATGAAAATTTTACTTACCTGCCAAGAGATTTGTTTTTTGGCTTTGGCAGCATTAAGAATTTTCAACAAATCAGTAAATTCAAGAAAGAAAATAATCACGCCTCTTGGATTAGATGTGGAGGTGTGCGGAGGACGATGACCAATGCGATGTGCCCTTTGGATGTTCAATACTGTAGAAGATGGAAGGCCCACGAACTGTGGAAAAAATGAAGCGAAAAATGAAATTGGGTCACTCCCTTCAAGACCCTCCTGTAATCCATAAAGACGAAGATTATTGCGTCAGTTTCTGTTTTCCAAATCTTCCGCAAGTGTCTTCAAAGCTGCCACTTCCTTCTCCAAACTCGCAATTTTATGTGTTTCATCCTGCACATCCCTGACTCTTTGCTCCAAGGCAGAGACTCTCCCTTCCATTTGAGACCACTTAGTATCAAGATTTTGTATCCAAGAATTAGTTTCTTTGATGAAAGGATGCAATGCGCATATTTCGTCAAGCACAAGCTTAAGAGAGATCGGCGAGGGAGATTTTACTGGTGAAGGGGGGTCCTGCTTGACTCTTTTATGGGTAGTTGTAGAAATATTCTGAGAAACTTTAGGTGAAGAAGAGGATGAGGAAGATATCTTTGACATAGAAGAAGACGCTGCAGCAGAAGTGTCCAATTGTAAAAACTGCGAGAGTTTGTCAGTTAAGGAGAACTGATGCGACAGAGATTTTCTTTTCTTTAGTTTGCCCATATAAAAATAAAAGCCTTCAATAAGGAGACGAGTGACACAGGAACTCCAAATAAATGTTGATGAGACAGCAAAAATAAATTACATGGCTTGCGCAAAAAACTGCAAGCAGAGCCATCAAATATTCAAAGAAAAAACCGATAAGTACACTGTAATGATGAGCAAAAATTATTCAAAATGGCCGCTCTCATGAGGAGAAAAATAAAAGCGTAATTAAAGAGTCTGAAAAATAGCTAGGCGACCTTAAGAACATAAAAAATGCTCACCAAAACATCCCACAGCCATTATATTCCAAGCACCAACAAAAAAAAAACGGCTCCAGCGGTAAAAAAACGTCTGACATTGCACGGAGCTCCCAGATCAGTCAGCCATCTTGGATCGGGGCTCGCGCGTGCATTCGCTCTCTTTTCATTTTTTACAGGCCCCTTACTCGTCTTCACTTTACACTCTTTTTATACAAACCCCTTACTCATAATCATGCTTTGCTCCCTTCTTTTCCAAATCTCTTGCCCCACTTCCTGCTTTACTCTAGTTATTTTTTACAAAACCAATACTTGTTTTTGACAAACCCCCTGTTTTTTTCTAAAGAGACACATGGTTATCTCCCCTTCCCAATCAACACTTTCCCAAGTCTCGTATACCACCTCTTTTCCCTTCTTTCCTCTTGACATTTTTCACAATAACATTGTACTTTCGTGGAGGAGGTATTTTCATCATTGTAACGTTTTCCAAAAAGTTATGGTTGCACATTTTCATCAGACTGGCTGTATTCATTTTAGAAATTCCTCAAAATAACAGAATGCTAACAACTAAACACGCTTCCATGCAAGCACAAAAGCCAGGTATAGAAGGACCGAGGTAATATTCACTCACATATACTCATAGCTGTGGCTTCACAGGCAAAACCCGTGTAAGACGTCCTTGCAGGATACTGGCCCATATTTATACTTTTTGACGCTAAACTGCGCTAACGCAGTTTAGCGTCAAAAAATTTTGCGCCGTCTAACGCCATTCTGAAGCGCCATGCGGGCGCCGTATTTATGGAATGGCGTTAGCCGGCGCAAGCAGACCGGCGCTGCCTGGTGTGCGTGGAAAAAAACCACGTAGACCAGGCAGCGCCGGCGTTGGGCAAAAATGACGTTAGGGCGTCTTAAAATGGGGCAAGTCAGGTTGAGGCAAAAATATCGTCTTAACCCGACTTGCGCCATTTTTTAACGACGCCCATCCCCCATCAACATGACTCCTATCATTGTAAAGATAGGAGTCATGCCCCCTTGCCCAATGGCCATGCCCAGGGGACTTATGTCCCCTGGGCATGGTCATTGGGCATAGTGGCATGTAGGGGGGCACAAATCAGGCCCCCCTATGCCACAAAAAATTATTTTAAAAAAAATAAAAATACTTACCTGAACTTACCTGAATGTCCCTGGGGTGGGTCCCTCCAGCCTTGGGTGTCCTCCTGGGGTGGGCAAGGGTGGCAGGGGGGGTCCCTGGGGGCAGGGGAGGGCACTCTGGGCTAATTTTGAGCCCACTTGTCCCTTAACGCCATGCCTGACCCAGGCGTTAAAAAGCGGCGCAAATGCGCCGTTTTTAGCCACGCCCACTCCCGGGCGTCTCTTTTGCCCGGGAGTATAAATACCACGTAAAGGCCTGGGAGTCATTTTTTAGACGGGAACGCCTCCCTTGCATATCATTAACGCAAGGAAGGGGTTCACGCTAAAAAATGACGCACATTCCGGGAACTTTGGCGCTATACGCCTCTAACGCCATAGTATAAATATGGCGTTAGTTGGCGTTAGTTTAGCGTCGAATTTGCGTCGAAAAAAACGACGCAAATTCGGCGCAAACGGAGTATAAATACGGCCCACTATGTTCATCTGACTAGGTAGGTCTTGAGCATAAGCAGTACGTGTTCCTTACAAACTGGTGGTGTAGCATGCCAGAAGTCATGTAAGAGCTCTTCAGAATTAGTGCAACTCAACATAATACTGGATTCTAAATTTGTTTTGTCAATCAATAAATACTTTATTTAATTACGTTTGTACTAATAAAAGGATATTAAAAACAAATAAAATTTGAAAATCATCAAACAGGCATTTCATGACAGATTTTAAAAACGAAACTACAGCGAAGCAAACATCATTCCTGTTCAGCAGCTGTAAAAAATCAATGCTGGCCTACATTGCTTAAATTTATAATGTTTCAGGAAGAAAACAATGTGCAGTAGTGTCTGATCCGAATGCTCATCACAAGGACCAATAGAGTCATATTGCCCCAAGTGAAAACATATCTGAGAGCGTATGGCCCCAGTCCTGAAGTGGGTTAAAACAGATGTTTCTCAATGTCCTACTACTTTCAATATGTAAGATTCGGTTTCCGGAGTTGTCAGAAACTTAATATAAATCCTGACTGTGATTTTAGTCAGTTTCTCGTTTTCCCTAGCAAGACGCCTTTTGACAAGAAACAATTATTTTACTATCAATTTATCAGCCTTACAAAGGCCATCAAGGCAGTCTCATTAAAAGAGAGCCAAGGGATATTTAGGTGCTTAGCACATCCTAAACAATTTCTAATAAATAAGCTGGTTTAGTTTCGCATGTGAATTTTGACAGACAGAGACTCAGAGTAAAAGCGGGGCACGTTTGATATAATCATCTCAGTAAAAAAGTCCGAGATGTTTGTGACATATTTGGCTGGGGCTAGAGGGGGTAAGCTCCAAAAAATGCCAAAGGAAACAATTCTCTTCCCAGCACCAACTGCGCACTTGCATAGCCCCAAACTCTTGCACCATAGAGTGCCACAGGCACACATTGGGGGTCATTCTGACCCCGGCGGTCTAAGACCGCCGGGGCCAGGGTCGGCGGGAGCACCGCCGACAGGCCGGCGGTGCCCCGCAGGGCATTCTGACCGCGGCGGTTCGGCCGCGGTCAGAAGAGGCAAACCGGCGGTCTCCCGCCGGTTTACCGCTGTCCTTAGAATCCCCCATGGCCATGGGGGATTCTGACACCCCCTACCGCCATCCTGTTCCTGGCGGTTCGCCCGCCAGGAACAGGATGGCGGTAGGGGGTGCCGCAGGGCCCCTGGGGGCCCCTGCCGTGCCCATGCCAATGGCATGGGCACGGCAGGGGCCCCCGTAAGAGGGCCCCGAAAAGTATTTCAGTGTCTGCTAAGCAGACACTGAAATACGCGACGGGTGCAACTGCACCCATCGCACCCCTGCAACTACGCCGGCTCAATTCTGAGCCGGCGTCCTAGTTGCAGGGGCATTTCCTCTGGGCCGGCGGGCGCTCTTTTGGAGAGCACCCGCCGGCCCAGAGGAAATGTCTGAATGGCCGCCCATTGTCTCTTATAAATCGCTAATAATGGGGCAAGGTGCTTGTTTCCAATTGCAGAAGTTAAGTTAAATAAAGCACCCACTGCCTGTCTAGATTTTTTGCTTTCGAGAGAAAGATTGTGGCTCCATGATGCTGAGGAATCAAAATAATCCCCAAATAGGGTAAATGGGATACCTTCATCTGTTTATTTCTATCAATAGTGAAGGATTGCAAAGAAGAGCTAAGTGGACCCCAGTGATCAATTAGGATTTGTGTCCAAATCAGACTTAAACTTGAAAAAAAACTCCCACCAATAGCTCCAACCTTTTTGGGGTAGGTGTCATTAGTACAGCATTGTCCTCATACAGTAAAGCAGGGACTGATGTGGACTTAATTATTGGCACGTTCAGGTCATGCTGTACATGGTCCTTATTTAAATTATTAATATATAGACCAAACAAGGTGCGTACTAGGACACAACTCTGGTGTACTCCTCGCTTTAATTTAAAAGGGGCAGCGTATGTAAATCCCTGTGCAAATCAGCTAGATAGTGCATTAATGTGACATTTAACCCTAACAAAATTAGTCAGAGTTTTGATCGATTTACATGATCAAATGCACTAGAAATCTCCATGATAACCAGGAACGTAGGAAATTGGTTTGGTGGTGTATATTTATTAATGATAAGATGTACATTCATGCATTGTTCTAAAGTGTCCAAAGCCTTCTCGAAACTCATGTTGGCAAGGGATAATAACATCATTCTTATTTGCCCATTCTCTAATTCTGTTGAATATAACTCTCGCAAAAATTTTGCAAGTGGAATCAATTAAAGAATTAGGTCTATAACAACAAGGTTACAGCCTATCCGTTTTATTAAAAATAGGAGCAATTGTTGACAACCACCAGGTTCTGGACATACATTTGTCAGAAAGTTTATTAAAAACACTGGTGAGTAAGGGCGTCCAAATCATTGTTGTGCTTGAATAAATGCAAAGGAACTCCATCTGACACTGTCACCTTACATAAGGAGCTCTCCTGTAGAGGTGTCTAAGTTAGAGTTAGTTGTTCATTTTATGAGGTATGCATTTTTGTTTTTTCATAATGACAATTGTAGCAAAGATGATATACCCTTCAGCCCAGAAATGACTTTTCCAGATCCTGGATCCCGCTAGTAAAGTTGGGTATGTTCTTGGCGCATTGTGAGAGAGTGAAAGTGATAGGTTGTGCTTGCAAAGGCTTAAGCAGACCTCATGTAATTTGTAATGTATGAGAGCTTTGTGCTCAAAATTGTCCACGTGGTTGTTGGTGATGGACGGACCCTGCGTGGTCTAAGACTCCGGAGTATATTGACAAGTGTACAAGACACTTGGTTATATGTTGTAATCTGTCTGGTTCAGCAGGTGAATCGGGTGTGGTCAACAAGTCGGTGTGTGAGTTAAGCGAGTAAGAGAAATTTTCCCACTGAGATTTGGCAAGTCCTATATGTACCAGGCCAGACCCATTGATCAGTCGAGAGTGAAATTTGCGGGTCGAATTTTGCTTGCGAATGTGGGATACTGAGAAAGAGGAATAGCTGCATGAGTGAAAGGGCCATCAGTCAAAATCCATAAGGTCTCTGAAGCGATTGTGTACCTTCCTGTAGTAAACCAGCAGGTTTGTTTTGGTTATTGGGTTTTGGTTAGTGCTCACAATAATTTTCATTAGTTTTGTGTGAACTGGAGTTTAGGAGGACAAGACGCAAGACTGTCAGCCGCAGCGTATGAGTGTGACATCAGAGTGAGCCCTGCTGGGATAGGTTGGTTAGTGGGAAGAGTCGTGAGCGGATTGACCGCCGTCCGTAAGAGGCAATTGGTCGAGTAAGCGGGTGAAAGGAATCTTGGGAGTCAAAGTCATTTCCTCATTGAATCGAATATACAAAAGCAATTAGCAAGATGAAGTTTTTCCAAGCGTTCAGAAGTGCCATGAATGGTGATTCTTACATTAAGGCGACAGTTGGGGAGCCTACCTCACTGGGAAATTCTCCGGCATTTATTGTGATGGAGGAGCGAGGTGTCACGCCATGTCTTTGGTTAAAACAGTGGTGCAAATTGACAGAGAAACAGGAAGCTTTAGCGCTTCCAGAGCATGGAACGTTTAATTTGAGAATTTTGGATCAGTTGTGAATGACATTATATGAGATGCAGCCACTTCCGAGGCCAGCACAGTTTAAGGGTTTAGCAGTTTGGGAGCTCATAGCTAGACAGTAGCAAGAGATGAAGTTCCAAAGGAGAATAAGGAAGGTAGAAAAATCCTTAGCAGAGGCAAGGTGGGATTGGGAACAGAAGAAGCGGAGAATGACAACGTTACAGGGTGTTAAGTTGTTTCCTGCTATTGCAGAGGAAGAAGAGTCAGAAGAGAAAGAGGATGATGGCAAAAGTGGTAAGAGTTCAGGGAGTAAGAAAAAGAAAAAGACTTATGTAGAAGAAGAAGATTCAGATCTTTTTACACAGATATTGAGGGATTGACCAGTTCAAGTGACGGGAACGGTGGGACCAGTGCAGGCAGATAATGGACAGATACAAGGAGTAGTGCAGAGTACTCCTAATGCCGTGACTACTTCAGTGGTCCAAGCGCAGATGCACCCACCATTGATACAGAGAATTTATCCAGATGTACCTTTTCTTGAGACAACTTCGAACTTAGTGGTACTGTCAGAGCAAGTGCTGCTGAGGCCAATGCTTGTTCAGACTGAGCCGACTCCAATGTTGTTGCCTCACGTACAGCCACAGGGTTTGACAAACTTCACGCCAATGATACGGACACAGTCAGATGTGACACCAGTGATGAATCAGAGTATGGGAGTAGCCCTTCCACAAATACGAGTGTCAGAGAAGCACCAGATGCAATATTGTTTCCGATTACTGTTGGTCCAGCGGTACCACTGTTTGCGCAAAAGAAATCGAATGCAGGAGAACAGGGTGAAATGTCACAGAGCCTCGTGAGGAGGGGAGTGAGAGATCATGTACAGGTGATATCATCTATGGGTTAGACCTTTGATGGATCTAGACCATTAATGGATCTTAGTCCACTTGTTGCGCTTCCAGATGTGGTAAATGGTCTGAGTGTAAGTCAGAGCCTGAAGCTTTTGACACCGCAGACTCCAGGTACAGTAGTACGACAGGTGCCAGTGCCAAATGGAAGTAATATCTCATTACAGGGATTGACAGCACAGCAACTGAATGAGTGGTTGGATAGTTTGAATACTCTTCGAAATGTTTCCAAGGGTGAAGAGCAGATAAATCGTGTAAGGCTGGCTACCGAAATAACCAAGCTAGTTGAGGGAACAATGGGAGTGAATAGATTAGAATCCTATACAGAAGAAGAGCTGAGGTACTTGTGTCCGAGGATTACGAGAGAAGTGGGCAAGATACATCAGAAATTGGCGGATCTGGCAGACAAACATGACATACTGTAGAGATTGAGAGAACAAAACACCTGAAGAGGAGTTACAGGTTAGATTTCAAGGCAAAAGACTTTGAACACATGAGGTCAGCAGGGATGAAAGTGAATCTAAAAGAATTATTGCAGAGTGCTCAGATTTGGGGAGCATTAAAAAAGTGGGAAGACAGATGGGCGAAGAAGAAGGATAAATGGAAATGAGATTCACAAGAAGGGTCTGAAGGTGTTCAGAAAGAAAAGGATCCAGTAAAATCTTTACCAATGAGGGAAATTCCAGGAGGGCAGTTTGTTCACGTTCCATGGCACAGGAGTGATATTTTGTCATTCACAAATGATTATCCAAAATTGAGAGAGAAACCGGTTGAGTAGTGACAGCAGACAGATAGATTTGTGAAACTTTCTAAATGTCTGTGGGAAGACTTGAATACCTTGTTGGAAATAGTGGTTCCAGCTGACTTGTGGATTGAGTGCAAGAGAGCAGTGGATTGGCCGACGAGTGAACCAGAAAGGGATAGAGTTACAGGTGTACCATCAGATGAAGGAATGAAACATTATTATAAGGTGATTGAGTTCCTGAAAACGAGAATCTTGCCTAAAAATATTGACTGGCAGAGGATTGACAGAACAGTGCAGGAGGTGAAGGAGTCGATACATACCTACTATGAAAGATTGCTGAAAGCGTTCAAGGAGTACAGTGGTAAAGAAGCAGTTGAGCCGAAAGACATGTTGCACTTGATGTTCAGGTTCGTCAAAGGATTGAGACCTAAAATAGGGCAGATTATTAAGAGTCATTTGATCTATTGGCAAGCAAAACCGATTGATGAGGTGTTGCAGTATGAGAAATACTGTAGTGATGAGATTGAGTTGAAGCAGAAAATGTTGAAGGAGAAAGCGATGGTGATGCAAATTAAGGCAGCTCAGACAGGAGTGCAAGGAGCTTTAGTGCAACAAATACCGCAGCAGCAGGGAACTGTCATGTTCCAACCTCAGATGAGAGGTAGCGGTCGTGGAGTCAATATGACTCATGGTCCGGATTTGAGTACTGTAGTGGTTCAGAATGATGTGCAAGGGATGAAAAAGATGTAACCGTGTCATGTGTGCGGAACCGTGGGACATTGGAAGCGAGAGTGTCCGATGATGGTGCAGGATGGTGTTGTTCAGCAAGGTGATGATGTCAATACATTTCAAACTGTGAAAGTCCCTAGAATGAGAGGTCTTAGTCCGAATCTTCTAAATCAAGAGCAGAATATTCAATCCATGCAGCAGGTGCAAGTGCCGCATGCACAAGTGACACAGTTGCAACCAATGCAGCAGCAGGTTCCTATTGTACTTAGACAGCAAATGCAGATACCACAAGCCCCGATGGAACAGCAACAGATGATGCTTACTCAGCAGGTCACAGGTCAGAGACAAGACAGAAGTAATGATACAGTGCACCAATTCCCGTTACATAGTGAGAATGAAATAAACGATGAATGGATGAGTATTAGTTCGGATGAAGAGCCATGTATGCTTGCAGCGTCCTTAGAGGTAGATCACAGAGGGCCCTTTGTGAAAGGAAAGGTAATGGGTCAGAGGGTCTCATTTTTAGTGGACAGAGGAGCTAAGTTCCTAACTTTCCTCTTTCAGGCAGAACAGTTCAGGTTGTGGGGGTAGCAAACAGACAGTTGACAAATCCGATCACAGATCCAGTACAGGTTGAGATTGGCAACTTCCAGGGACTGCAGAAGTTTGTAGTTTGAGACTCAAGTCCAGTATCTCTATTGGGAAGGGACTTGTTGTGCAAGACTAAATGTTCCATTAGTTATTCGACTGCAGGAATAGAGGTTCAGACCAATAGTGATGATGAGGAAGAACAGGCACCTGAAACTGATAAGGAAAATATCAACAAAGAGTACCCGCTGATTGAGTTTTTCCAGATGTTTACTGTGAAAGAATTGCATGCAGACTTGCAAGGAACAGTACAGGAGAATGTATGGGAACTGACAGGTAAAGAAGTGGGCTTGATCAAGGGAGTCGAGCCAATTAAAATCACTTTGAAGCCAAATGTAGTGTTTCCGCAGCTTCCACAGTATAACATGGCACAAGATGTTCTGATGAAAGTGGCACATATAACTGGAGATTTTCTGAAACAAGGGGTTTTAAAAGAAGTGTTGAGCAGTCCATGTAATTCACCGATAATGGGCTTGAAGAAGCCGTGTGAGAAAGTGCACATTGTGCAGGACTTGTGAAAAGTGGATGACATGGGGGTCAAGTGTTGTCCTGTACTGCCGAACCCAGCAGTGATACTGTTTCAGATTCACAGTGGTTGACTTGTCACACACTTTCTTTTCTGTGCCACCTCATGAGGATAGTCAGTTTCTTTTTAGTTTCAAATTCCTAGACGATTGGAAGAAAATGATCAAATTGTCTTTGTTGATGGTTCATATCTCAGAGATGGTACAGGGGCATTGAGAGCAGGAAACGCTATATGCACAATCACAGGTACATTAGAAGCTTCCTGGCTTCGAGGTATATATTCTACACAAGTAGCAGAATTGGTAGCTCTTACTAGAGCATGCCATGTCTCTGCGAGACTGAGAGTCACAATCTATACTGATAGCCAATATGTATTTGGAATTGTTCATGATTTTGGTCAATTGTGGTCGCAAAGAGGTTTCCTGACCTCAACTAGTACACCAGTAAGAAATTAAGTTGAAAGAACCACAGCACATCCAAGCATTCCAAATGTAAGTCCTTTATTCTTCTTGGGTATTCAATGAAAACAGCAAACGTTGTACCAATCCATGTATATACAGCCGACACGTGTTTCGTCGTGAAAACGGCTTTTTCAAGGCTGTGAAACAATATCCAAAACATATCATGGTCAGCCAATAGTTCCAATGCCTAGAGTACGATCTTTGCCATCACCAAAAAAATTTACCCCTCCTTTTGTGTTAGGTGGGTTAGCAAATAACCGATTGGTGCTCGCCTAGATTGCTAGAGAAAGGAATAATAGGCATGCTGAATGGATATAACCCATAGATAAGAATTTTATGGAGTGAGTCGTTGTATCACCCAGTGTACAAGATTACAAAAATGCATATCAGTGACCCTAGTGGCGAACAAACGAGAGGAAGAGAGAAGATATCTGTATAGAAGCAATAAAAGAACCACCAAGGGTTATACTCAAGAATCATACCTCATTAAAGACTGTAAGTTATTTGATCTTTGTCACAATATGGTCATCTTGTAATATTCGGTGTAGAAGTTGCTTATCACATGTGTGGATATATCAATATATATTTGACGGTACACCTTGGTAATGAATCAAGGTTTGTACCAGGACCATGATAAGTCCAACTGAGAAAAGAAAATAATCAAAAGAAAAGCTCAGTTCCATATACTAGTAAGATGAGTAATGAAAATAGTGACATCATATACAG
Organism: Pleurodeles waltl; assembly: GCF_031143425.1. NCBI lineage: Eukaryota > Metazoa > Chordata > Amphibia > Caudata > Salamandridae > Pleurodeles > Pleurodeles waltl. The sequence continues at coordinate 487,464,667 of NC_090445.1, read as the reverse complement.
TAACGAGCTAGAGGTGAGTGATGTGTCCTTCTATATCTGGAGAAAAGGTATGTGTGTTCATACTACAAAAACATCCATCTCCTGATATGGTGGTAAGAAAAAAGTAGACAATTTGCACTATTAGGATTCAATCTTTAAATGCAGCATAGCATATTGGTCCTATCTCCCTCCTAGGGAATATTCAAAACAGATTGCCAAAGTGGAGAAAATAAATGAATAGAGCTTGAAATTAAATCACCCGCACATGGAGTGTCCATTATGTTGTTGCCACACAACTCAGACTAACAACGGTAAAGCCTTTAGAAAAACATGTACACCACATGTTTATAAATGCGGTAAAATATGGAGGCATTGAGCTTAATGTGTATCCTCTTATTTTGTCTTGCTGTCTGTAATGCAGTCAAATCGTAAAGATTCAAGGAGTTTGTGACTTCCCATATTCGAAGAAACAAACGGTAATGTTATTCGCGAGTCATATCTATTTAGAGAAATGCCAAGAACATGTGTTGAAGACATGGAGAGAGAATAAAAGAGAAAAGCGAGCACAATACTGTGAGCATTCTTTTCAGTATTGTATTTAAGCAACTAGCACATCTTAAAGCCAAATATATTGGCAAGGGCGACAGAGAAATAACGGTTGGTTCATCAAGACACGTAATGTCTAGCGTTAGTTAAACAAAAGAGAATATTATTAAAGATTTAGATAAAGCGGACATGGATTCCTACCAGTCATGTGTTCGATCCCGTTTCTTGTTTGTAGTGGTCAGAAACGCTCGTGCTGGTTTGAACCAGTTTTATAGTTTCACGAGCGATGAAATGGAAAAGGGACAAATAAATTACCGATCTTGGCGGCGGCCATCTTAGAATGGACATAAAGCACCATAGATAAATGGAAATCAATGGTAGAAAGTATCTCAATATAACAATTTACTAAAAGATGTGGAGTATAAATTGTGTAAAAAACTAACAGTGAGAGCGTGAAAAAGTAGAAATGAAGAGAGATTGTTCAAAACCTCCCTTCATACATTAGAGAAACCAAACATCTACTTTCTTTGGTTTCTGATTACCAATGGACAGAGGGACATCTTTTAGTCACCCTGGATGTGACATCTCTATACATATGCATACCCAAAAAATCAGGCATAATGGCCATAATAAATTTTTTGGACAAAAGGGAGGGCATGTATCTGCGACACTCAGATATGCTACTTGCTCTTATATGTCTAGTCATGAATAGCAACGTCTTCCTACATGAAGGTGCATGGTATCAACAGACACAAGGAGTGGCAATGGGGGCTAAAATTACTGTTTGTTTCTTCGAATATGGGAAGTCACAAACTCCTTGAATCTTTACGATTTGACTGCATTACAGACAGCAAGACAAAATAAGAGGATACACATTAAGCTCAATGCCTCCATATTTTACCACATTTATAAACATGCGGTGTACATGTTTTTCTAAAGGCTTTACCGTTGTTAGTCAGAGTTGTGTGGCAACAACATAATGGACACTCCATGTGTGGGTGATTTAATTTCAAGCTCTATACATTTATTTTCTCCACTTTGGCAATCTGTTTTGAATATTCCCTAGGAGGGAGATAGGACCAATATGCTATGCTGCATTTAAAGATTGAATCCTAATGGTGCAAATTGTCTACTTTATTCTTACCACCATATCAGGAGATGGATGTTTTTGTAGTATGAACACACATACCTTTTCTCCAGATATAGAAGGACACATCACTCACCTCTAGATCGTTACTGTATATGATGTCACTATTTTCATTACTCATCTTACTAGTATATGGAACTGAGCTTTTCTTTTGATTATTTTCTTTTCTCAGTTGGACTTATCATGGTCCTGGTAGAAACCTTGATTCATTACCAAGGTGTACCGTCAAATATATATTGATATATCCACACATGTGATAAGCAACTTCTACACCGAATATTACAAGACGACCATATTGTGACACAGATCAAATAACTTACAATCTTTAATGAGGTATGATTCTTGAGCGTAATCCTTGGTGGTTCTTTTATTGCTTCTATACAGATATCTTCTCTCTTCCTCTTGTTTGTTCGCCACTAGGGTCACTGATATGCATTTTTGTAATCTTGTACACTGGGTGATACAACGACTCACTCCATAAAATTCTTATCTATGGGCTATATCCATTCAGCATGCCTACTATTCCTTTCTCTAGCAATCTAGACGAGCACCAATCGGTTATTTGCTAACCCACCTAACACAAAAGGAGGGGTACATTTTTTTGGTGATGGCAAAGATCGTACACTAGGCATTGGAACTACTGGCTGACCATGATATGTTATGGATATTGTTTCACAGCCTTGAAAAAGTCGTTTTCACGACGAAACACGTGTCGGCTGTATATACATGGATTGGTACAACGTTTGCTGTTTTCATTGAATACCCAAGAAGAATAAAGGACTTACATTTGGAATGCTTGGATGTGCCGTGGTTCTTTCAACTTAATTCACTCATTGTGGACCTTCAGGATCACAATCTACACACCTTGTGGCTGGGTGTGGAGCCACTCTGGCACTCCATATACTATATATGTCTAACTGTCAATAATATGTACTTTTTTGGATTTTAATACCAGCAAAGAAGAAATTTTTTGGGAAGTGCGCACCATCTTAGTACACAGCCACTGGCTATCGCTATGTTTACGACCAGTAAGAAATGTCGACAAGATAAAAGAGTTGCTGTATGCAATACAGTTACCTGAAGAAATTGCCGTGGTGAAATGCAGTGCACATCAAAAGGCACAGGATTACATCTCACTGGGAAATGGATATGCAGATCAAGTTGCAAGGTTTTGTGCATTGAACTGTACATCGTTCAAAGACAAATGGGAATTGATGTCAGAAGAAGATAACACATGTACAAGTTTTTCATTGAAAGTGATTGATACTCTGGAAGAGTTGAAAACATTGCAAAGTAATGTTGACAAGAAAGAGAAACGTCTCTGGGCCAAACTGAAATGTGTCCAATGTCCTGATGAGATTTGGGTTTCTGAGGAGGGTCAGATGGTCCTGCCCAATAGTTTATTGTCGCAAATGGCCCGATACTATCATGGTCAGGTGCACATTGGGAGGGATGCCATGGTTAGACTGTTCAAGATCGACTGGTTTAACCCTAAGTTTAGGCAGGCAGCAGAGGCAGTATGGCATTGCTGTATAATTTGTCAGCAACCAAACGTGGGAAAAAGGGACAGTGGTGAACTTGAGCCACATTGGAAGAGCAGGATGCAATTGGATTTCATTGAGATGCCTGTGTGTGGAGGAGTAGGTGTTGGTGATTGTGTATGTTTTTAGTCACTGGATTGAAGCATACCCTACCAGAAGGACTGACAGTCTCACAGTACCAAAATTGTTGCTCAGGGAGTTGATACCCTGTTTCGGGTTTTCGATCTCTTTAGAATCAGATAGAGGAACTCACTTCAATTCTGTAATGCAGTTAAACTCTTATGTGCAGCACTGAACATCGAGCAAAAGTTGCATTGTAGCTATCGCCCTGAAGCATCAGGACTGGTGGAACAGATGAATGGTACCTTGAAATCAAGATTTGCAAAGATGTGTGCAGCTACGAATCTGAAATGGCCAGATGTATTGCCTTTGGTGTTGATGTCGATGAGGAACACACCTGACAGGAAGACAGGGCTGTCGCCCCATGAGATCCTCATTGGCAGAACAATGAGATTACCAGTAGTGCCAGCCAATACACTTGTAAACATTATAGATGATATGGTGTTGGACTACTACAAGGGTCTGGCTGATGTGGTTCACTCTTTGTCTCAGCAGGTGCAGGCCACCACCCTGCCACCCATCCACGATCCAGGGCACAACCTGGGAGCCGGTGACTGGGTCGTTGTCAGAAAGCATGTTCGCAAGACTTGTTTGGAGCCGCGCTAGAGGGGCCCTTATCAGGTGGTGTTAACAACTATGACAGCTGTGAAGTGTGCAGGGCTCCCGAACTGGATACATGCGAGCCATACAAAGAGAGTGCTATGTCCACCAGATCATGAAGAAGCATTGTTGAAAGCACCAAAAACAGGGAAACAGGTCGCAGCACCTGATCCAGAAAAAGAGCCAGCAGAGCCTGAAGTTGAACCAGAGCTTGTGGAAGATGGTTCCATTACCCCTGTCAGAGATGAGAGTGAAGAAGTACAGGAGGGTGCAGAAGAACGAATCTCAACGGCTATAGCAGGAGAGCCTAACTCAGCAGAGGTTCTCCCAGAAGTAGACAGTGCTGAAAATCAGACAGAGCAAGTGCCAGACCAAGGGGGGGAAAGAGATGAGACGGATCAAAGTCAAGGTGATCCAACTCCTCCTGAGCCCGTTGCAGGTCCATCAAGAGAAAACACTATAGAGAAGGAGAAGGAGAAGAGTCCAGTCTTGAGAAGAATATTAACAGAAGGAACAAGAAAAGGAGATAATTGGCCTGAATCGCAGATAGGGAAGAAAAAGGTATTGGTCATAAATGAAACAATAGAGGAAGAAGTGGATACTACGAGAAAAGAAGAATTGAGTGAAGGAGAACTAAGTGGTGATCGAAAGCTTAAAAGTAAGAGAATAGCAAGTCAACACTACGCAGGTCCTGAATGGGCATATGCAACTACCAATGAATGGCAACACAAGTTTCTGTCTTTTTGTTTTGATAGAGAAGTTCAGAGGCAGTCCTTTGATGTAACCTGAAGGTGATCGAGGAAGCTGAATTGTTGATCTAATCTGAAAACCTAAGAAAGAGACTGTTTGAAAATAAAACTGAAAGAGGCATTGATAACCTGATTTGACATTGAAAACCGGATGTGACAAGCTGCTAATTGATTTGACAAAAGAAAGGGGTTCCTGGATGTGAAACTGAACTGTGAGGGAAGGATTTTTCCTCATTTGTGATTTTGTTTAACTTTATATAAGAGTTACTTCTGCTTTCTGATTCTTTACAGATCATGGCTGGGCTAAATAATCAAGATAGAATTGCTAGACACTGTAGATACATGAGTGTTGGATTGGCAGTCATGTGTGGAATCTTATTTATAGTGATGATTGTGGGAATGTCTGTTAACGATATGAAAAGAGCTACTTTTACTTCTGCTTCTGAAACTACTACACTAACAGCTTTAGATAGATTTAAATTAGATGAGAAGTACTTGCATGATTATACTAATGCACAAGGAGAGCTTTCTTCTAAAGTTTTCTATTGTTTGTTGAGTGAGTATGTTGAGAAGATCGATGCAAAGTATTGTCTTGTGTGTATGCAAATTCCTTTGTCAGTAGAAGAAGGGGTTACGTACCATAACTTACGGAATAAACTGTAGTTTGCTACTAACAAGGTTCTATAATCAAGAGTACATACAGTATTTTTACTCTAATTATGATTTGGTGTTTTCGTTTGTTCCTATTATTAAATATTTGAGTGGAATAGCTAAAGAGCATGATATAGTATTAGTTAGAGGATTCTTTGAGCCTACAATAACATTTGGGATAGCCTATGCACACCAGAACAATTTGACGTGTTTGCTTACACCTTTAGAGAAAAACTTCATAGGCCATACTGATGATAGGAGAAAAGCACTAAAAGAAAAATTTGAAAAAGGTTTAGAGAAAAGGACTTACAAGAATGATTATGCTTACACTGCTATTAAAATGCATCGGAAATTAGCATTAGATGCACTACATGTAGGGAAGCTTTGTGTATATATAGGCCAAAATCACGCACTCATACTTTATTTGTGAGTACGAGTGAATGTAGGCATGTGTTTTTGTTTCAGAGTAAGTGGACCTTATGTTGAATGGTCAAGACCCTGCGATTCCTGGGATTTATTATGTTTGTGGATTAAATGCTTTCTACAGTCTTCCAAGAGAATGGTATGGGACATGTTATTTGGGGAAAGTTTTCCCTAAAATTTACTAGATAGATGACTTGAAGAAGTGTCTGAAATTGACTGAATTACATCATAAGCGACAGAGGACTGAAACCTCTTCTGCAATTGTGGGAGATATCTTTGGTGCAGTGATTCCTTCAGTGGGAGTCAGTCTGACCTCGATCAAGATATGAAAGTTGTCTACTATTGTGGATAACATGCTGTCAAACTTTACAGGGGCAATACTCCTGATAGATACTGAATTAGCCATGGATAGAGCTATGATGCTTCAAAATAGGCTTGCTTTAGACATTCTTTTAACGAAATACGGTGGAGTCTGTAAGATGATTAATGCTAGGCATTGTTATTCCTATATACCCGACAATGATAGGGAGATAAGAGACTTACTCACTAATCTGACTAACTCAAGTAAGGATTTGAAGGAATTGAAGAAACCAGGTGTTTGGGAAAAGGTTGGAAAAGGATTTGCTTCAGTGGGAAATTGGCTTAGTTAAATATGGAATGGGGTATTATTAAAAATCATACAAGTAATATTTATTGTGATTGCGTGCATATTAGGAATATGGGGTTCATGTAAATTATGTCAAAAGATAAAATTGAAAAGATCTAAAAATAATCAGAGGAGGGAAGAACAAAGCAGGGAAAGAATTTATAGGGAAGATTTGAGGAGGAGACAAAATAGAGCAGAAACAGAATTGTGAAATGTTGTGGAAAGGAAAGGTGTGATGACATTTTTAGTCATCAGAGGAGGGACTGTTGAAGCAGATATGATAATTAGAAATTATTAATGAATGTTTATGTGTTTTGATTAACAAAAAGTTCATAGAGAAATGAATTGTAGAGAAAATGTGCCCACAGAGAGTAACAGACACTTATACGAATTTGTACTAAAATGATTAAAAATGTGGTGAAAAAAATGAAAATATATAATAATAATGTAGTAATGTGCCATATGGAGATGTATAACCTATGTTTTGCATTATATTGTAGAGTTAACTTAGCCGAAGTTGTGGCCTAGTCTTTCCAGGCCTCACGCAGGAGCCAAATGAATAAATGCACAATGTAGAAGTTGCTGGTGCATTGAACTGACCGTGAACTGTTTGCTGCTTAATAAAATTTGCTTGCTAGAGGTTTCTGCAATGTACCGATGGACAGGAGATGATGGAACTAAAATTGTTACAATTTGGTGTAAGGCAGACTCGATGTACTTTCCCAGGTCTCAAACAATAGAGACACTGACTGGAGAAGAAGATGCAACATTTTCAATACCTGATGAGCTGGAGGATGAGGACATTGTACAGTGAACCAATCAATGAACTGAGAACGATGTAATATTAGAATTCTTAGATTTGCAAGAATAAAATTATTGTTTAGAGTCATAACTGGTGATTAATTGACCAATTAGGAATTTGGGGGATGGACTGAAAAGCTCTAACAAAAAGTCATGACAAGGGGCTAAAACTTCAGATTGCGAGGGGAGAGTTGAAGACGTCAAGAGACGCAATTCGAGATTCCGTCATTGGGCTTATGCGCTGAGAGCCTGATGCGTTGCTGATCAATTGATGACCTGAAGACGAAGACTGACTTTGTTGCTGATCCATTCCGTGGATAGGTAGCTATGACAATGTGAATGATTAACTTTGTGCCGTTTCTTCTAGGTACCAACTGCGCTGTTTTTATAGTTTATCTTTAGCTAGACGTTTTTCCAAATTCACATTTCTAAATTGTTTTCACATGAAGCCCCGCATTCTAAATGCTAATCTGGGGTAGGTAAGGATTCTTTGGGTGACGTTGACAGTGACAAATGATTGACAAACTGATTGCTGAACTCTGCTATTGATGTTGACACATTCTTCTTTGTTGGCTTATGCTGAGGCATTAAAGCATATGTTTTCTCAAGTTCTGATTAGATTGTGTTATTGGTGGTTGCTAATTAACTAATTCTGAGCTGATTGAATAAAGTTTGAGTTAACCTTATGCACTAGAATTGTAACTAATAGGGAAATAAAAATTGTTAAAACGTATATTGAGTTGTGGTTATTCATGAATTGTTGATATAATTGTATAATGATTAATGATTCTCTTACTGGTTATTGATGGGTTATATTGAATATTGATAACATTGGTCACTACATGGCTAGGATTCTCCATGCTATCCAAAAGGTTCATCAGCCTATACGCTTCCCTTGTAAATTTACTTACTAAGGACCAGGCGCGCTAGCAAATCCATTCTGATTCCCCTGGCAAGGATCATCAAAACAGATGGATGAACGATATATCTGTAAGAAAAATGAGCGACCCACTGATCTGCAGTTGCTTAAACTAAATTGCTACCACTCACTCTAGTAGCTTTAACTGTGCTTCAAAAAAACTGGTGCTCTTTCACAAGCAAACATTAACTGATCCCAGTTTTGCTTTTGGGTCGCTTTCTGCCTGTTTGAATGAATGCTTTATATGTCGCCCTGCAAGCTGAAATAACCACTGGATCTCTTGGTATGGAGAGTTGGGATACATTACGTGCTGTCTTAAGCAGGGATTGGAAGATGCCCTGGTATAACCTATCAAAAGAATCCACTAATAAAGCATCAGCCACATTTGTAGACAAAGATTAAAAAGGTCAAGATGTTCATGAATCAGTGACTTTGATAAGCCATCAGGATCAGATAGTATTCAGACGATCCTAAGCCCGTCTGTGGCAAAGTATAAACCTTAATTATCCTGCGTAAAACAGTGACGATCTGGAGTCAGAGAGAAAATTACTGCAGCATGAGGGTTGTGATCACTAACAGATTTTTCTATGACATCACAAGCTATCAAAACATTCCAAAGACCATGGTAAAAGAACATATGTCCTATCAATGAGTGAAAACCAAAAGTTGGAGTTGGCAACTGCTCCACGTTCATGAATATTAATCAAATCACGCACACTGATGCAGTTGGCAAGTTCCTGCCCTCTTGAGTCGCAGGGGGCCAGAGCCAAACTGTCAACATGGCAAGGGCCAGACTGAGTGAAAAGTCAAATTCCAGCCTGCAATTTGCTATTAAAAAAACACTGCAATCAACCAAATGCAGGTTCCAAGCACGAGTGCCATTTGTATTATACAGTTCACCAATAAATTGAAACCGATGAAAGCAGGGATTTAAAATTACCAATGATTGAATGAGTTGGTAAAATTAATAGATAAAGCCAGAAATCAGTTGTGCATTGAACTCAGAAAACCTGAATATGCTGATTATGAGTGTTTAGAAATGTAACTATCACATAAAAAAAAAAAATTCCAAAGTGCCAGCCCCCCTTCCCCACAAACTCTTGACCCACCCACAGCATGAGGTAATATCCAGAATAGAATGACAAAACCACTACAAAATAGGTTTGTAACAGCTCATGTTTCTTGGAATAATGCAAAGTCGTAAGTATTAATGAAAGCAAACAGCAATTGTTTTCGTTCTCAACCCTGCAATATTTTAGCTCAAAACTCAAAGTAGAGATGGACACATCTGATTTGTCAGCTTGTGTGAGCATAGGATAGAGATCCAGAGCTAATAAAGTAACACCACCTGCTGGCAATACAGCTGGTCAGTCCAAATTATCCAGGCTCTATGAGGGGATAATCTATTAACGTTTCTCATTGGCGTGCTCAGCAGAACCAACTACCTCCCTAGAGATCCAGCAATAATTTACTTGAAAAGGGCTCCACGGAGACGTGCAAAAATAGCCAAGTGGTAGAATGTCAAAGCAAACATTGTTCTTATAGGGCAACCTGGAAATTGATTATAAACTGCAAATAAAGGTGGCCATCTGAAAACGAATCACCACACAGTCACCATCCAGAGATTTCCTAAAAGGACCTAGCCATGAAACTCCGCTGGTGTTTAATATATGACTGGAATCATAGACATTAAAGTTTAAGTTCCTTGTCAGCCAATGGATAATTTTGTTCTTTAATTGATCCCCATTTTTGGATGAAACAGCAGGCATAGCTCAGACATTTGCCAAGGTGAGCACATAGGGACAAGCTTTGGAGGAAAGCTTAATACCGGCAAGCTACCAGGGCATGAGCTAGGTCCTGGCTTACCCGTGAAGAAATCGTCTGCTGTGACATAGATAGTAAAGTTGCATGGGAGAAAAGGTAGATCAGTTTTGGGATTTGTAGATACCTTAGCATTTGCAACAGTATCATTCACAGGGTCTGAAACAGGTATAGTTGCCACAGATGGCAAACTAGTGTTAAGCAGACTTCACTAACATGTTGCAGCAGACACGCCTAAACCAGGCAAGCAATTGTCCAGAAGGGGAGCATTCCCTTTGCCAGATTCACACAATCTTGACTCAGGGCCTCATTATGACTTTGGCGTTCTGATAGTAAGACTGTTGCGGTGGCAGCTGCCAAAATACCACCCTGTTGGCAGTGAGCTGACTGCCGTATTAAGAGTTACACTGTGAAGTCTGGCAAAAACCAGCTAATTTTCCAAAACCGTCAGGACACTGGACGACCGAAAAGAGGTGATACTTCCATGACAGAAAACCATTGACGGTGTAAACAGTGGCGTTCTCAACTCACATTACACTGAACACAACACCACACTGGATAGTTTGAATACACCACACCTGACACACATCCACACACCTACACACTCAACTACATAACACACCTCTAGACAACCTATATTCCTCTGCAAAGAAAACGCTACACACAGACACAGACAACCTACATATTACACAGATACAAAACGTAAGAATAGGCACCCATAAACACTTCACTACGCACACAGCCCACACCTGCACAACATACTCAACAAACATTTTACTACCACACATAACCCACAACAACCGTCACCCACTTACATCACAGCACCTACATCTCACAATTTACCTAACTCTGCAGCCTTTCACTTTGAACACTACCACATCGTCTTCACAGCCACTACCATGTCCCCACAAAAACACCCACTTTTCACAGAAAAGGAGTTGAGGGTAATGGTGGACTAAATTGTAAGGGTAGGGCCACAGCTGTTCGGAGCACAGGTCCAGAAAACATCAATGGCTAGGAAAATGTAGTTGTGGCAAAAGATAGTCGATAGAGTGAATTTTGTAGACAGCTATCCACACACAATGGAGGACATTAGGAAGAGGTGGAACGACCTCAGGGGGAAGGTATGTTCCATGGCTGTGAGGCACCAGTTGGGGGTAATGAAGACTGATGGTGGGCCCCCACCTCCTCCCCCCTACTTTCACATCTTGGGAGGAGAAGGTTTTGGACATATTGCATCCTGAGGGACTGACAGGAATACCTGGAGGAGTGAAATCTGGTAAGTCACTACAACATTCATGTCACTCAATTGTCAGGTACTGCATGCTCCCTCAACAACTTATCCCACCCCAATTAACACAACACCCACAACAGCTCTGTCCAAATGACCTAATACCCCTCTCTTGCATGCCACATGTCCACTAAAGTCACCTGTCTCCACAGCCCTTGGAAATGGCATGTGAAGTACCAGCAAATTATAGCACTACAACTCTCAGAATGCAATAGCCCATCATTGTGAAAACCTAGAGAGTGCACCAAATATGAGATGTTGTGCATGTTAAACTAACTATGTATCCAAATCATCTTGAATGCCCTAGTGTGGAACAGTATATGGCAATGACAGCAACGCAGTGGCTCACTCACACTAGCATCACAAGCAAAACACAGCCATAGCTGAGTGCCCATTCATAATGGCCTCAGAGTAAAGATTCTTAAGATAAAAAAGGTACTCACCTCGGTTGGAAAGTCAGATGGCTGAATGGATGCACATGCAGTACATCCAGATACAGGTCAATGTCCATTGCTCAGTCATATACTGTGTCCCTAAAATTACACTAATGTGCATTATACTGTTTTTATTTGTGCTATCTATCATGCCAGACAGTTCACTAGGTAACAGAGGTGGACAGCCAGGTCAACAATCAGACAACATCAGATGGCATCAGCAGTACAGTCACTACCAACATAGCTTAAGAACTTTAAACATTGAGTACAGAATTCAAGTCTCAGAGTTTAATGTTGTTCTAGGTTATTCTGTGCAGCAGCTGTCATTGCCATTGCTGGGGATCATGTTGAGGCACTGTCTGCATCTCACACTACTGAAACAATACCCCCAATGTAACCTAAACTCTGTGTTCCACTTCTCCCACAGGTAACCTTGCCAGTGTCACCATGGACAGGATACCAGAGACTGTCACTATCCCTCTGGATGAAGGCCCCAGTGAGGACAATACCCTGGGGTGTCTGGACACTGGCGATGAACCTGGTCAGGCAACAACTGTCAGCCTAACACTGCCCACATCCACTTGTCACACCTGTTTTGCATCTACAACACAGACAACCATTTGCCCCCAACCTGTGTCCCAAGGACAGTTCGATCCATTGTACGTCCCAGTGTACAGGTACCTGAGTCTCCTCTTGTCATCCTTGACAATGATGGTCCTGCCACCACTGGAAGTGGGCACCCTGTGCCAGGGGCACAGGCACATGGGGCTTGGGTGTGTGGGAGGGATCCTGGGGGCCAGAGGATGGGGTATCAAAAGGACAATATTGACCAGGAAACCATCTTCCAAGTCTGGGGAGCCTATCAAAATTCCCAAGGCATGTTGGGCCAGGTAATCACTATGTTGGGAAAATACAAAAACTGCAGAGGCACAACCACCGGGAAGTCATGCAGCAGTAGCAGGCACAAAATACCATCCTGCTTCCATTGCTCGGGTCCTGAGGGAACTCAACACTACCCTAACTAGGTCTGCAACACAACATCAGGCCTCTTCCACTTGTGATGACTCTTCACACCCTTCAACATCTGCGGCTGCTAGTGGAACAGAGGTCCTGCTAGGGGAAAGACATGCCTCAGACACCCCACCCTCTGTAGCTGAGAAAACCCCTGCAAATGTGGATGTCCACCCAGACATCCAGCAAGAGCGGATGCCAAGACCAATCCCACTGCCAGGAAATGAACCTCTCCTGACCTGTTCCTCTTGTGTGCCACCGATACACCCTGTTGACTGTTCTGCAACTAATCTCCATTTTTCCTTTTTGCAAGGACACTGGCCTTGTGTTTCCTCATAGTTTAGCAGCTACCCTCATGATTCTAGCCACCATGGCTGAACACTTCACTGTTAATTCTGTGTTTCATTTAGTTACTAGTCACTCATAAAGTTTTACTGTCCAAAATAAATTACACCTAAACATATTGGGACTGTAACATGGACAGATTCCCAAAAAGTTGTATACTACACCTACACACATTCTTTGGTAGATATGCTAACAGCATATAGAGCATAACTGAGAGTAATATCAGGATGTTTGCTACGGGCCCACACAATGCTAAAGCACAGGATACAGAAGTTAGGGTCATGTTAGTCTTCCTACAAGGCAGGATGCACACAGGTTGGTCCTTTGTGTCACCTGGTAAAGCCTTATCACATACCCATATCTAAGCTTCCAAATATTCACATCCCATGGTACAGACATAGATCAGTACTGATGTCCCCAGTCCAGGGATCTCTCACTTACATTGGTCACATACCTGTAGGCTTGTCACTCATCTATGTCAGCCAACAGTGACATGCACATTGGTCTGCAAAGTAGGAACACACTGACAGCTAGATTCAAGTAAGAATATATACTACAGAAACCATTGTGATGGGCAAGGCTATGGTCCTACATTTACACACGAGCCAGACACATATGGAGACACAAATGACACCATTTGACCACCTCCGGTACCCCACAGGTGAACTTGATGGGAAAACACATTTTCACCCCTGTTTCCTGACAGTTGGACAATGTTAATTGCACTCCACATACTCATGACTATTAGTATCTTATTTCAGCCATGTCCACTTCTGATGTCTGCCCGCAATTCCCATCTGTAGCTGACACTGTCTGTCACTTGTCAAGGTTGATGAGCCAGACAAGACTCAGCAAATCTGTGATTGACAGAGAAAAGGGATAGGACATAGCAGAAAACATTCCTCAAATCAGCTGCTGGATAAAAAAGTGGGTGTTTCAGATTGCCTAGCCATATGCAGGGCAAAGGTGATTGGTATTCCAGTCCCCATGGGAACAGAAGGCCATGCCAACAAGTGCATGCAACAAGTGCATGTGCGTCACTGTGAGACAGATTCTGACACCCCCTTTTTTAATTTCTTCTTCTACTAGTTTATTATCCCATGGCCAAAATGAAAAAAGCCTCAAAAGGCAGCTCAACACAATTACGGTTGGACTAATATTTTGCGTTTATTTGTCTATAAGTGTAATGATTAAGAAAACACATATAATGGAATTGAAAAGGTCCATCTTACAAATTTATTCAACCCTATATTCATGTTTACAGACTTCAATGAGCGTAGAAAGACAGCTGCAATGATTTAGCCACAGTTACATTGCCACAGAACTTAAGTAACCTAAACTTTGATGATTATTGTCTGTAAGCCTCCATCTGATAGTTAACTCATGTTGAAGAATAACAATACTCAGACTGAAAAAAACCCATTATAAGATATGATAGTACATAAGTTAGTCGAAGTTGACTAGAATCTCCTGCCACATAGGGAAAGAAAGCCACACCAAGCATCTCAATGCAGCGAGCATGTGTTTCTTTGGGTGCACAGTCTGCCACTCCTTCCTCTCATTTCATCAGTCACAAATTCATTATTATATGGTCACCACAAAAAAGTCTAAAACTTCAACTCAATACATTTCTGTTTTGGATTAATAGACTTTTAAATGTATTATTCTTTAAATGTAATAAAGTAATGAAGAACTTGAATACCATCAGATTTGAAAAGGTCCAACTTACAGATTTGCTTAACCCTCCTTTTTTGTTTACAGTCTTTGAGGTGTGCACGAAGAAAGCTCTTAGGCTCTTTGCATGGTTATATTGCCACAGTACTCAAGTGACCCTAAGTTTGATGACTATTTTCAATAAACATACAAAATGTATTTAACTCATGTTGAAAAAAAGACTCATCAGTCTGAAAATAAGGATTAGAAGATAGAAAAGCAAATTGTAAGGAAAGGCATCATAAACCATATTGTATTGTCGTAACCATCTCTTTTGTTGAGGTTTTTATTATTTTGGATAAATCTTGAACAACGTTTGTAGAGAAATAGGTAAGGGGTGAGGTACAGAGAGAGGTGATGTAGAAACAGAGGTGAATTATAGGAAGGTAAATGAGTGAGTGGTAGATGCAGACAGAGAGAATTGAGGAAAAGCACAGAGATGAACAGAGATGCTTTTTTTTAAAAGAAGCTGATTTTGGTGAAAACCGTTATTATGGCAAGGCGTTTGACTGTCCCATTGTAAGGTGTATATATATATATATATATATATATATATATATATATATATATGTATATATATGTATATATATATACACATATATATATATATATATATACACCTTACAATGGGACAGTCAAACGCCTTGCCATAATAACGGTTTTCATATATATATACACATATATATATATATATATATATATATATATATATATATATATATATATATATATATATATCTTAAATTAACAACATTTAGAGCAGGAATATAATTTGTGGGAAAAGTTTATGCTGGGGCAGTTGGAAGATGGACGAGTGCTATCTTCAACAGTAACGCTGTAATATCTTCGCATTGCATTCAAGAGCAACTTGAAATTGGCCAGAAATAAATATAAATTGCAGGCTATAAGAAGATTCAGCCACAGATTTTGAAGATATTCTTTGCAACGTTTAGTTGATGTGTACCACTTTAAGTGCACCTACAGAACCCAAATTTGGCTTCTATCCATCAGTCTATCAATTGACTTATTAAAGGTTCTATTTTCAGAAGTGTTCTAGGTCTACATAATTCCATGGCAGTCAAAATTGTACCATTAGAGCTAAGTATCAGTTCTCAATGGGCGGCTTATAAGGTCTAATTATCACATGGTAATTTTAGTACAAGGGGTTCTAATGTTTATCAAGGAGTAACTACATTAAGTTATGCCTACCTAAAACATTATTTTTGTTTTTGGATGAATTTTTGCAAAGTTAATCTGAAAACCGATCCCTAGAATGGGTTTAAAATGAAAACCACTGCTGATAAAAAGAGGTAATCTAAGCTCTCTGAATTTTGGTTGGTTAGTTAGTAATTCAAATATTATTCAGTGGTGTGGTGAATTTTCTGTGGGTAATTGTAACATCTGTTTATTTGGATTACTAAACACTTCCATAAGAATAAAAAAACTATTAAGGATCGGATTAAATCAGTTTCCAAGTTTTTTAGGTATTAGGATCTTGCAAAGGTGCACCTCATAAAAAGTATTCATTTGACTATGTAAGAGGAACAACAAATCACTCAATCAGTTGCTAGCAAAGTGTGTTTCGAATGAACTAAGGCGGGACATATTTGCATGTATTATAATCATGCAAAAACTACATAGGAAAATTTCAACTTGATTATTGAAATATAATCACAAGAAGATTCTTGAGTACTTAATAAATTATTTGGGCACTGTCTTTAACGCTTTAGAACTTAGTGTGTTTATTCTCGTGAAGTTTTATAATCCAAAATAACTACAATTGTTAAATAAAAAATAAAACTCTGTCACAATGTGAGTCAGGACAGTGGTTTGCATTCTTAATCTAGGTTTTCCTCCAAAATATAATTACATTGATTTATATAAAATTATGGTTATTTGTTTTTTAATAGATTTTGGATTTATTGTTCAAATCCATACAAAACACATGAAATGAGTCTCAGGACGTTGTAGTGGCTGGCCCTTAAATCAATAAAATCAAAGCCCAATGTATAGTTGTTTAAGAAGCAGAACAGGGTGGAAGTGAAAAAATCTTAAAATCTGAATATTATTGGACTAAAGGGTTTCTCCAGATAACTAATTTAATTAATTATCAGAATTGCAGAGAAGACTATCAGTACTTTATTGATAATGGTACGACAAAGGGCTTTTGTGTTCAGGTCTTTTGTGTCTTGGTCAGTCATCCCAATTTTGTACATGTAACCAAAAACCCATATACAATTGTCCTTTCTCAAAAACAGTCAAATTGTTCAGATCTATTTCATATCATGGAGAAAATACCTGAATACGGGTGTCATTTCGAGTTTGGTGGATGGGAAAGCCAATCTGCCAAACTCCCAACCAGGTGGCTGCCGCCTACCTCCGTGCCAACCTCCCGCCTGAGTCATTATGCGTTTCCCGCTAGGTCAGTGGGCAGAAATCTGAGTTTCCACCCGCTGGCCTTGTGGGAAACAGGCTATCGCATTGTCTCTGGCTCGTAACTCAGCCGGCAGCAATGCTGTAGCCATCAGGGTGCACCAGCACCATCGCAATGTTCACTGTCTGCAAAAAAGACAGTGAACATTGCAATGGTGATGGCCAGGGGAGCACTGCTTGCCCATGCCAAGTGCATGGACAGTGCAAGGACCTCCCTGGTGCCCCCTGCACCTGTTCTCCACCAGCCTTTTCATGGCGGTTTTACCTCCATGAAAAGGTTGGCGGAGAACAAGGTTGTAAACCGCCACCGCCAGGCCAGCAGGATCCATGATCCTGGCAAAGCTGGTGGTTCCCTTGTGGTCCAACTGCCAGGGTTTTAATGTGGTGGTTGGATCACCGTATCCGCAGCTGACCTGACTGCCACCGCAAGTGTGGCAGACCTGACTGCAACTGCAAATGTGGCGGTCTTAAGCGCCACACTTGTAATGATACCCTATGTGTTTTTTTGAAGTGATTCACCTATATGTATTCACATACTGAATATTAGGGTTATCCTAAATCAGGTAATTGTCAGTCAATTGGCATAACATGAGTCATTTTGAATTTCATGGTGGTGCAAATACATTGTTTCCTAACACATGATCTGTCCAGTTTTAACATACTGTTATTCTTGTGAAAAAGTGTACTAGACAGTAAAACATTTAGATTCTATTTGACATGACAATACATCTATAGGAAAGTGTGTGCACCACCATTTGTACCAGGTTTGTTCCCTCATATGGTAACATATTGTTCAGTTGGTATGGGAGGGGGTCATGCCTCATGCCATCAGGCCAGTGCATTCAAGAAATCCGCAATCCTCTGGAACCTCTACCTAGATGGGTTAAAATGAATATGGAGTGGATCTGATGAGTGGTCGAATGTGAAAAATAATGATAATTATACTAACATTAATTTTATATAAGAACACAGTGGCAAGCAGATTAGTTTCTGCATATTAACCATAATATCTGTGAGGGACTAGATTCTTGTTTATGCAGAAAACTAAAAGCTGCAATTTAAGTAATTCACGTTCAAGGTATATGTAAACAAATCTGAACCAGGACATTTCTAAATGAGAGAATGCAAGAAGAAAAAGACATGCACTCAAGACAACCAATTTGTTTGCACCAACTAAGGAGACTGCAGATGCTTGACATCTTCAGGTTATTAAAAATCGTGTCTATATATGGCATTTATGAAGTCACAAGTCCCATTGTGATACTTTTTATATTAAAAATAGACAAGCACAAGATCCATTCCTGCCTAAATTTGTCATAAATTTTTTTCATAGTTTAACATTACATTGCATTATACAGATGATACAGGGAATTATAATGAGGAACAATCAATTGCAATACTCTATGACACAGCTAATGTCTCATATAAAATGATAATTAAAGAGAAATCTGAAGCTTAAGTGACATTAACTCAAAAAACAAATTAAAACAATTGGCTGCCTATTGAGTCGTCAGAATGTAGTTTTTTTTGGTATTGAAGTATGTCTCACTTCGGAACAAATAAATCAAAATCTTTCATTTTATTGGCAGTTAAAAATCTTCAGTTAATTTCTTTGTAAATGTAATACTGCCCATGTGTTGGGTGTAATTATTTATTTACACCTTTTTTCTGTGATGACCGCATTTTTATGTTGTAAAGGTTTAATATACTGATAAGAAAAATGAACACACATTATTTTGTTTAGTATTGAACATACCACTCTAGCTTGGTGTATTTTATGTTTTTGCTGTTGAAATCATGTCACAAAGCAGGTCAGAATATGCATAGCGGTGCCACTGCTAGCACCGCCTCAATTGTCTGCCACTGTCCCTACTGCCACTGCCACGGTGAGTCAGGAGTCAGGGGTGGTGATGGTCTTGTGGCAGTTCGACCACCACCGTCCTAATCAGGGGATCAGAACCCGAGGACATGGCTATCGGACCGCCAAAGCTGGTACAGAGGTCCCAAGACTGCCATAGTCGTAATCGGGCCCAATGTGTTTCTCATGTTCAAATTTAATAAAACATTTATGGTTTATGAACATGCACAGTTTGAATAGTGTAAAAAGGAATTATTGATTGATTTTAAATGAACTGGGAATGTGGAAAAATTTATCTTGTCTGCCCACCCAAATACATTTAAAGCATATGTTAGCTGAAAAGATGCTCTGAAGAAAGTATACTATGATAACATTTGATTAGACATAATACCTTGAGTGTGCAAAATTCCTATTAGTTTGTTTGTAAAAAAAGAAGTACACAATCATTTACATTATACAAGATTTGCATTGTCCTTCTACTAATTCTGTTTTGTTAGGTACTTAAATGTTCATATCACACATCTTTCTATGGCAAACGTTTTTTTATTAAATTCTTATGATCTTTGATGCACTGCTCAGAAGTCTAAAGATATGAATCAAATAATCCCCTACTTTTCAAGACAGGTCTTTCAATTGTTGTCATGTTGTTCAACAAGGTGGTGCCATTATGCCTTGGTTATCATTTCACTCACACAGTTGCATATGAAATTCTGTTGTAATGTTTCATCTCTGTGTTCTTTAAATGTTTGACATCCTGCAAATAACATTTGACTCTTTGATAGAAAATAAGACAAAATGGTGCTGTTTACACTGAGAAACAAGGTGTGACTTTGTTTGCCTTTTACTGAAGGAGCTGCTTTTCAGGAAAATTGTTCCTATGTATTTCAGCAAAGTCTTCCTTTAAGATGAATGTTTCATGATGCTCTATGAAATACAGTCACTGACAAATACCATGTTGAATTCATATTGGTATGGTTCTTACTTTTTCTTAAAATAAATAACTATGTTTTGTCAGTTGTTTTAGACTATGGGTGCCGGTGGTGGAGCAAGCATCGACGCCGGACCTGGTGCCGGAGGAGGTTGTCTGTGTGAGAGAGGCGCCGGTCTGGATCTGCTATTGGATCCTAGGGTTCCCAATTGCGCTGAGGCTGAAGCCACCAATGTCAAACCCGATGGGGCCCTTGCTGAACCCGCGGTGCCCAGAGACCCACCCGAGGGTGCAGCCCACTCAAAAACAAGGTGCATGTCCTTGTAAAATTCCTTTATTTGAGTGGGGGTCGCTCCAGTCCACGGAAAAGGGGGAAGACGCGGAGTTAGCCCTGGTGACGGCTCCACAAAACCGTGCTCGGAACATCGACGTGCCCAAGACGCCTCACTGGCCGACGGGCATGGCGAAGTCGAAGTCCACTTGGACTTCTTCTTCTTCTTGTGCCTCTTACCTGAGTGATCGGATGACCTTGAATGTGAGGCAGAGGACTTGGGTCTCAGGGAGCGGTGCCGCGACCCCCTCCTACTGCGGGACCGTGACCTCCGCAGAGTCGTGCCGACCGAAGATGGATGTCAGGCCGCCAAAAGTGTGAGGGATCTCTCCCGCAAGGCCTTCAGAGCCATGGCCCGACAGTCAGAACACGAAGTTGAGTCGTGATACTTCTTCAAACACCAGAGACACACTCTGTGTGGATCCGTGACCGACATGGTGTGATGACATGCATCACACGGCTTGAATCCAGTCTTTCTAGAAGACATGCTTTAAACAATCAAGACGAAAACCCGTCGAACAAAAGGGTAGCTCTTTCCGCATCTGCACTTAACCGGCGGGGAAGGAAAAGAACAGACGTACACGCATCGGGGTGGTGCCTATATAGAAGACCGTGACGTCACAGACGGCTCCAACGACGCTGACAACGCAACATGGAGTCGGTCGACACACACGGATCCAAACGACGCCACCCGACGGCGCGCGCAGGGTACTGCTCAGCAGAAAAATTCTGGATTCGAAGCTGACGCCAGGGAATTCTAAGGTAAGGAATCTGCAGCTAGAAGTATCAGATATGTAGTTATTTGGGCTCAATTCACAAAGAAAGTCAGTTATTCATATAAGCATATCAGATTTATGATTTTCAGGTGATACGCAAAACTGTTTTATATCCTGAAACTCCATACCTATTCTTGGTTTTTGGGAGTATGTCTTTCTAAAAAATATGGATTTATATCCTTCAAATTCTTCCTGTTAGGCTACAGAAGGAGCCGTTCATTTTGGACTGCATGATTTTCTATTTTCCTCCACAGTCAGCCTGCAATGCATGAGTGTTAAAAATATTTTTAATGCATAGAGGTCTGGAAGACAGATTATAATTCTCTGTAGAAGACTGCTATACTCTTCTGGACTTTGACCTAAATTTCAGTTTCGTTTCCTAGACAGGGCTCTACATTATGCAGAATTCAACATCCTTTCTCGGGTGTTATCTCAGCACGTCATTTATCAAATATCAATTCACTTTAGGCATATGTAGTGATCATTGTTATTTGAATTTGGTCCTCTTTTAAAAGTCCCAGACACTTTCACATTGTTATTATAATTTTGATTTCTAAGAAGCACCACAGCTATATGGTACAGTACTCATGCTGTTATACGTGATTACAGCAGCATGCCAGAATGCACTTCTTACCTGATTTGACCATTGTTGTATACTAATCAGACTAATTTGCTAATGGCTATTTAAAGAAGCCATCAATATCTGTAAATGTTTACATGTAAATAGACCGTTAAAAATAATGTGTTTTACTATTGCTTCTCAGCTGACCTTCGGGCACAAATACAGAGGTTCTGTTATATAAAACCTGTTTTGAGTTTACAATGAAACAACCAAAGCTGATCAGAAATAGTGGAACAAATACAACTGCAAACTTCATATAGCATCCCAAAATAGAGGTCTAGGAATATTTTCATGGTAGCATCAGATATTTTCAATGCCATTACTTTTGCATGTTGTCATATTATATCGTCAACTTTTAAGATGAGGCAGTGAGAAGAGAGGTCGAAGTTGCGCACATTAGTGAAAGGAAATGAAAGATCAAGCTGTATGGTGGTATCAGTAGTCTGTGATGGAATTTGGCACTGCCTTCACCAGTTAAATAAAAGTTTTGGTGCTGCTTGGAAACTTTGCATGTCACAAAATTGTTACATACTTGTCTTAAAGCAATAGTGCAGGATGAAAAACAGAATATAACATTTTCAAAATTTTGGAAGCCGATTAGCCATCCTTTTTCTCAAATTACTGCTATTTAAAGCAAAATTGAAACCAATATTAAGGAAACAATTAAAATACATTACGTTATTAACATTAAAGAAACATAGCCTTCGAGCCAGCAAAACACAAAATGATACATTCTAGTTAATTTGCAAACATAGCAATGCAACAGATACTTTGCAACTCCAAGATTCTAAATGGCATCTGGTATCTGTCCTAGAAAAATTTGCCAGCTCTAACAAACAAAACTCAGCTTTATCTCCAATGAAAGTTTTATAAAGGGTTTTCACAAGAATTATAGTAGAAAAACATCTGTTGCTTTCTAGCTATCTTAATTACAAAACTAAACTGATACAAATATGGTACTGAATAGCCCTATTAAGTGAATGTTTGTGCTGTGAACACAATAGGAAAAGCGTTGTAATGTCAAAGTTCATGTCTCCAGTGGGTGTGATCTATGTGACCTACCCCCAGAGTTCATTTAATCCAGTTTCTATACAACTCATTACTAAGTTGTACCCTATGTAAATGCAAATTTCTCATTTGTCACCCTCAAACAGTTTAGTGTTTTATGGCTCAAATAGAAATCAGAAAACTGCTTTTGGCAGTGAAATATACATGTATACAAAACCACCATGAAACCACAGTCAATACATGTTTACATTTCTTTTTTGCAAATGTGTGTTTGCAAAGAAAAAGTTTGAAGTCCATCCCAATATGTTCTTCTTCCAATGCCCTCTTTCAGCCGTCATGACCTCCACAGCGGAGAGCTCTCCATGGCTTAAATATTCAACACAAACTATCAGTTTGTGTGGCTGAGGACTTCAAAGGAAAAAATGAAGACAAATGTTCTCCAATTATTTTCTCCTCATTCAAACTCTGTTGACGCTTGTCTTCAAAGTGCAGAAACGTGGATAGAATACAGCCCTTCTGTGAAATGACATATGAAAAAAAATCAAATAACTGAATATACCAGACAAGGAGTGCATTGTTTGCTTTTTTTCCATAGGTATCCTGTTACATTCTACCAAAGAATGGTAACCTGGTGCTCTTTGGATAAATGTAAGAAAATTACAGTTATAAGGCAACTGAGCAACACTTTATACCTCACAGTTATTACTTAGACCTCTAGCAATATTGCTGTTTTGAAAGGTATTTAAACACCAATTGGCCTTATTCACAAAATGTTTTTGGCATGTTGTGAGATATTGGTTTACTGGCTTAGGGGTGTGAAACCCTATTCGAGAAAAAACACAATTCTTGAAAGGTTGAGGCACAAGCAAACCCCAAGCCAACCTGTGATCAACCCTCTGGTAGCTTGGCACAGAGCATTCAAGCTTAAATTGTAGGCAATGTGTAAAATATTTATGCAGCACTTCAAACAGTAATAAACTGGAAGCACAACACAGGAAAAATCCCACACCAATTTAGGACAAACAGAACAAAATGTAATAAATAAATGAAGACCAAAATGACAAAAATCCAATCAGTAGAAGTAGAGATATGCAACTTTATATATTTAAGTGAAAATTGCACGAAAAATTCCAAAGTGCTACTCATGGCCATCTGGTCATACGAGACTGGGAGCAATTTGCACGTTCAGACTGACTGTGATGGAGCGTGGGTAGGATACAGGGACCAGGTTAGTTCTGCTGAAAAGTCACCTTCTCAGTCCAGCACACAGAGTCCCGTTTGCAATTGAGGGGGCCAAAAGTAGCAGAGAAGGGTCAGAGACATTTGTTGCTGTAGCATAAAGGGCAGGGCAGGGCTGTCATTGCGGACGGCTGTCACACAGCATGACGGTCCTGTCTTTGTCACAGACAGTAGTGCTAGAGTTTTGCAATTGAGCTCCCCATAAGCAGTCGATGCTGTGGCACAATGGCTTAGGTTGATGGAACTGTGTGAGCGAGAAGGTTTTGGTGCCAAAGGACACATTCACAGTCACAAAAAGCCCCAAACTTAAATTCAGCCTCTCTGAGGTCACACCAATGGTCCAGGACCTGGAGGGCACCTGGTGAGGGTCAGGAGCTGGATCTGGGCTCTGGTTCATATGGCTTTAAACCTGTTTTGTCCCTGTGGCTCTGAACAGGAGGCCAGCAGACTAGCCTGTGGAGTCAGTCTGGGAGTTCTGGCCTCAGGTGCAAGTTCGAGTCCCGCTGACTCAGGCAGGATGGCAGCATTTCAGCAAAGCAGTGGTCTCAATTGTGTATGGCTGTCTAGGAAGAATACATGAACTGTCACCTACAACCAGTCGTGTGACCCAGAGACAGGCTTCAGGCACTAAATAGCTAAGGCAGGAAAATGCCAATTTTCTAAAAGTGGTATTTTCAAAATTGTCATTTAAATCTGACTTTACCATAAGAGATGATTTTTCATTACAATTTCATAGACACCAATCTTGGCCATGATTACCTGTTCCCATTTGGAAGTTATAGATTATTAATGTATTAGGGTAACTCCAATGTTACACTAAGGGAGAGGTGGGCCTTTCAGTAGTGAAAAATGAGTTTAAGAATTTTTCAGTACTATTGGATTTGTATTCAGCATTTATAAAGCACATTAGACCTACAAGGCATCAAAGTGCTAGGAGGAAGCAAACTAGGGGAAACGAGAACCACCAGTAATCTGGATCAGCCATCAAAAAGGCAGTCCTTAGGTCACTAGGAAATGTAACACTCAAAAGTACATGTTCAGGTGAGGTGAGGCTAATGCACTGAAGGTAAGTACCTGCAAATTTTTAGCTTTGTGCTAATACACAAATGGTTGAACTGCCACAAGACTGCAGCAGCCATTAGGATCTTGGATCCCGCTGCGGCAGTAGGGAAAGCTGACGTCAATCGCAGCATTGCCAATGCCGGCATCGTCATGCTGATCGTGAACTGCTTTTACATCAAGCTTTTCACTGCAGGGACCCCACCATGAAAAGCTCAGTGGATAGGCAGGGGAGGGTCCCCAAACAGGGCCTAGGCCGATTTTGCCCAAAGGGCAGTGTGGCTGCGAGCACATGTTTTGCTGCCCTGTGCCTGCATTGTCCGTGAACACTGTTGTCATGCACAGCATGGTGCATGGCAACAGTGCACCCGAGGCGCATCTGGTGCTGCATTGTGGCGGCATGTGTTTAAGGCTCACTATCTGAGCTGAAGCATGCTGCTGGAGTGGCACCGCCACAGACAGCCCAGCAGTAGGCTCACAATATGGCACCTGGTAGGCTGCCGGGCTGGCGGCGTCCTCCCAACTGCCGTATTGGCAGTCTGGTGGTCGGACCGCCAAAGTCATAATCAGGGACTTAGTATTTACAAACTATCAGTGTATCAGGAACAACAGTATGTGTAATGGTATTGGTATTGGGCTCTCAAGCAGTGACGAAGAATTAGAACCCAGCAGGAGTTACATTCCTGCTGTTGCACACATTCCCAATCATTTACAATAGAAGGAAAACTATTTCATCTTTTTGTCCCAACTGTGCCAACTTGTCAAATCATGGTCTATAGAAACAACCATGATTATCTAATGTGCTCTACTCCTTTATCTCATGCCATCAGTAAGTGTGTGAAGCTGGGAGAGAGCAAAATTTGGACATCAGAGAATTGTCTCCACTTCTGGGAAAGTTGCAATGGACTTGGTTTGGGGATACAGAATGTTTCACAATTCTGCAAAATCTTAGCTTGAAAGAGATGAGCGAGATAGTGAAATCTTATTTTAGACAGAAGTATCAAAAGTGCACCTGCAAAGTTTAGATGCATTTATCAAAATTACACCTGGGCGTTCCCTGTTGCACGTTTATGGTAATATACACAAGCACGTTACAGCAAAGTGTGCAACAAACAACTATGGTGCCCTAAAGATTATTTTAATTCACCTTCACATCGATTGAGATGTGTTTACTTGCTCCCCTAACTCCCAAGTATTTTAGGTTATGTTTCTTTTCTGAGATTAGCATTAAAGATAGTTTTGATGTTTGTGTATGACACTCTTTCTTTGATCATCAGTACGCATAATTTTATCCTCAAATGTGATAAAGAAGATGATTAATGATTTATCTGTCAATTTTTTCTCGGACTATTGTATCTTTCTTTTCCAACCGTCTCCCACTGAAACTGTTTCTCATCACCATTAGCCCAGAATTGAGCAGCACAACTAGTGTCGGACAAAAATCCTATTTTTCTAGATTTTCATGTCCTACATTTTAGGGACACCGTCTCGTTATCTGGATCGCCCTCGAATCCTGCTCTTGTCAAAGCACTTTAAAAAAGACAATGTGTCATTTTTTGTGTACCTTCTCTTGATGTATTTTCTTTCAGATAGTAACATGATAAATACAAATGTGTTGGCCAACATAGGTCTGTCGCTTATTTTGCTCAAGGTTGAATACTATATCAGGAACAGTCTGTATTAACGAACTGCTAGAAATCTAAGAATTTTGGGCCAGATGCATCATCACGGCCCTTTGCGATTCGGAAATAGCGATTTTTAAGAAATTGCTATTTCCAACTCGCAAAGTGCCATGTATCACATTTACGATTCGGTAATAGCGATTTCTTAAAAATCGCAAGTGCTATTACCGAATCGCAAATTGCGATACCGGCTCCATTAGCAGCTATGGGCCTGTTGGCCCATAGCTGCAAATTTTTTGCATTTCCAAAATTGCGATTTCTGCACCAGAAATCGCAATTTTGGAACTGCAAAATCCCAGGGTGCTGGGGGGCTAAGGCCCCCTCTTCTGCACTCCCAAAAAATTTTGAGGACATGTAAGGTGCACACATGCCGAAAGGGCATGTGTGCTTTACATGTACAATTTAAAAATGCATTTTTAAATTTTGCACATGGTTACCACCAAGTTAAACTTGGTGGCAATTAGCGATTCCTAAATGCCAAAATTGCATTTAAAAATTGCTTCATACATGTGCTAAGAAATCGCAAATAAGGAATCCTTATTTGCGATTTCTAATTTAAAGAGTCGCAATTTGCGACTCTCTAAACAGGGTCGCAATTTTAAGGAATCGCTATTTTAGCGATTCCTTAAAATTGCATTCAGAATGTATTTGATACATTCTGAACTTGCATTTTGCATTCGCAAACGGGCATTCGCACCGTTTGCGAATGCAAAATGCTTTCATACATCTGGCCCTTTGTGTCTCCCCCACCCAAAAGTGGCTTCGCCACAGAATGTGCTGTTCTTTACCAGTAGGGGTGTGAAAAGTTGCAAAGTCAGTCGAATCAGTATTTAAAATGTATTTTTAAATGTTGCAACCCTTCTGCAGTATAAAGCTTTCAAAGACTTCATGAAAAACGTTCCTGCTGCCTTGAGGGGGTACAAGGTACAATGGAAGAACTGGCAATACTTGGCAGCCATCTCCTGTTTGAGCCTCAATTCACTGCACTTCGCCTGCCCCCCATAACAACTTTTTGCCTTGTAAGCCTCTCATGCTCTCTGGCACGATCTCTTTTCTGAATTCTGCAAGATGCACACCATCTACATCCCTCTTCCTCGATCCCTATCCAATCACTGGCCTGATCCCCCACCAAATTAAGGCCCATATTTATACTTTTTTAGCGCTGCATTTGCGCCGCTTTTTGACGCAAAAACGTAGCAAACTTTCAAAATACAATTGTATTTTGCAAGTTTACTCAGCTTTTGCGTCAACAAATGACGCAAATACGGCGCTAAAAAAGTATAAATATGGGTCTAAGTATCCCTTTACAGTAGTTTACTAACCAGCCCCATCCTTCAGGGGCAACACATTCTGGCCCATATTTATACTTTTTTTAGCGCTGCATTAGCGCCGTTTTTTACGCAAAAACGGCGCAAATTTACAAAATACAATTGTATTTTGTAAGTTTGCGCCGTTTTTGCGTCAAAAAGCGGCGCAAATGCGGCGCTAAAAAAGTATAAATATGGGCCTCTGTGTGTTGGAAACAGCCCAGATGTGCCTGCCGTAGGTCAAGAGAAGTCAGAAATACTTCAACAAAGCAAAGTTCCCCAATTCACCCAACATCACCATTCCCCCTGGTTCTCAGACACTCGTCTCAAAGCAGAAATGTGTCCATTATGAAAAATTGTAGTTTCATTTCCTTCTCAAATATCTTCTCAGCCATGGATGAACCAGCATATTGCCTTCAAGATATGTGGCATATTCACTCATGCATAATCAGTTCACTCGATCATGCCAACTAATACCAATGATATACTCTAAGGTATTATAATATTAACTTTGGTGCTTAGGATAATGCTCTCGTTTTTGAGGGTCATAAACATTATGGGCCATATTTATACTTTTTGACGCTAAACTGCGCTAACGCAGTTTAGCGTCAAAAATTTTTGCGCCGGCTAACGTCATTCTGAAGCGCCATGCGGGCGCCGTATTTATTGAATGGCGTTAGCCGGCGCAAGCAGACCGGCGCTGCCTGGTGTGCGTGGAAAAAAAACACGTAGACCAGGCAGCGCCGGCGTTGGGAAAAAATGACGTTAGGGCGTCTTAAAATGGCGCAAGTCCGGTTGACGCTAAAAAATCGTCTTAACCCGACTTGCGCCATTTTTTAACGACGCCCATCCCCCATCAACATGACTCCTATCATTGTAAAGATAGGAGTCATGCCCCCTTGCCCAATGGCCATGCCCAGGGGACTTCTGTCCCCTGGGCATGGTCATTGGGCATAGTGGCATGTAGGGGGGCACAAATCAGGCCCCCCTATGCCACAACAAAAAAAAAAAATATACTTACCCGAACTTACCTTAATGTCCATGGGATGGGTCCCTCCGTCCTTGGGTGTCCTCCTGGGGTGGGCAAGGGTGGCAGGGGGGGTCCCTGGGGGCAGGGGAGGGCACTCTGGGCTCATTTTGAGCCCACTTGTCCCTTAACGCCATGCCTGACCCAGGCGTTAAAAAGCGGCGCAAATGCGCCGTTTTTGGCCACGCCCACTCCCGGGCGTCATTTTTGCCCGGGAGTATAAATACCACGTAAAGGCCTGGGAGTCATTTTTTAAGACGGGAACGCCTCCCTTGCATATCATTAACGCAAGGAAGGGGTTCACGCTAAAAAATGACGCACATTCCGGGAACTTTGGCGCTAGACGCCTCTAACGCCATAGTATAAATATGGCGTTAGTTGGCGTTAGTTTAGCGTCGAATTTGCGTCGAAAAAAACGACGCAAATTCGGCGCAACCAGAGTATAAATACGGCCCTATGTTTCGATTATAGGAAGTTTAAAATAATACTGGCTTCATGTATGACTGAAATGGAAAGTGGCAAAAAGGCATGGGCATTGCTCTCAAGCACAAAGGGATCAACTGCATTTAAGGGAGACCTTTCATCACTGTGAGCTACAACATTGTCCATCTAGAGTTCTGCTGCATTTAATTAATGCCCTGTAAACTTCAGAATAGACACTCAAGCGCCTTCTCCAGGGTGATCAGTGTTGTTGCTTTGCTTATGTGGGATCACTAATGCTTTATTACAAAGGCTGAAGTAACGTAACAGAGAGAAATCATATCACTGGGAGGACAGGCACAGCAGTTGCACCTTTGATGTAATGCCCATATATTGTGAACAGTAAGACTAGAAGATAGAAAAGAGTGCCACACCTAAAGCCCCTTTTAAAAAAAATCCATGAAGGAGCCAGAACTGTTCAATACACCGCTGGAAAACCTGTTTACCTATAACATTTCTGAAAGTACGACCTTTCCGTTCCCATCCCATTCTCAGATACTTACACAGACAAAATCCAGTGAGTCAAGCAGCCATTGTGACAATCACATCACAGAACAGACTCCAGTTTGCCCGGTGCCAAACTGCGTGAAGTTATTGTTCTTTACAGGCGCTGTAACAGCCGTGATAAAAGGTCTGGAAAAGAAGACAACACACTAATAAACAAATAAGCATTAGAAGGAAATATATTGTGCAGTACTGTGAAGGTATTTTACAAATATAAAATGCTTCTCCTCTTTCGCTTTTACTGTTCACAGAATAAAAACAACTAGAAATACAAACTAAATTGTAAATAATTTGACAATTTCAATTGGAATTGCACAGGGTCTACAGGTCAAAATGCATTAACAATTTTCTTGTTGTTCTTGGAGTCTAAATTCCCGATTATAAATTGGGCGGAGGGTATTCGTGGGTGGGATTATAACTGATCCGATGTTCCTGCACCCAGACTTCCCAGGATCAGGAATAATAAACCCCATTTTCGGGCAGACCAGAAGCAATTATAAATGTAGTACTGATTTTACACATGAGATTTCATACCATGTTACCCTGAGCTCTGTGAAAGGGAAGACTTTGAATGTAGTACTGTTTACTGGCTTCAGTATCTGTTGTTTAATTATGTTGCACTTTTAGGTGTTTTTACCTATTGTCATAAAACATGTCGAGGGGTCATTAGCACTACATTTTGTGCGCAAATTATGGTTTGCATGGCTATTTTGCAAGTTATGGATTGCAGAACCCACCTTGACATTCAAACCTATGTGGTTTTACATTTTTAATTCATAAACATTACTTTACTTTGTGTTTATAAGTTAATTTTAGATGCTTTATAGACGTCCATTAAGGTGATATTAATAAAGCAATTTATAACTACATTTTAACCTTGTCTTTTCAGTGAATTTCTGGGATTTTAATTCACGTTCTACAAGAGCATGTTGTCCTTGATGGGCGGCCAGCCCTTTCTGTGCAGGACCTTCAGCCATGCGCCAAGGAGGGCGGCTGCAGAGTGCAACACGCCGCTGACTATCAGCCCTTCTGTGCATGGCCTTTAATTGCATGCAGTGGATCAGGCCTGGCACCCAAGCCACTTGGGTGGCCAACCTGCACTGCACATGGAGGCCTGGATACAGCCAGGCAATGTGGCCCACACTCCATGGGCTGCAAACTGACACTTCACAGGGACTTCGGCCTGTGCAGCAGGGTTGACAGTTGGACCTGGCTTTTATCCAGGGATTGTGCCTGTGTGTTCACCTAGCTGCCCTTGCTGAGTGACTAGATCGAAGAAAAGGGATTTTAGAACATTTTTGTGGAAGACACCCATTGCAACTTAAATATAGGTCAGCAGAAGGACCTGATTTTATTTATCTTGTTGTTCAAGTTAACTTCCTGCAAACTGTTTCTTTCTTCACAAGTGTTATTCCCTCAAAGAAGTATAAACAAACATTCTAGAACAATTTACATCTGTGGCATGAGAGGCTACATGTGTATACCGAAACCCTGGTCTGGTTTCTGTTCTGCTGGTTACATAATAGCAATTTGACCTCTTACCCTATTAGCTTGCAGACGAAAAGCAAAATAGAAATGGATAGGGCGCTAAAAGAAGAGGCAAAATCCAATGCTGATGCCCTTGAATTTATACACACTCAACTGATTGCCTAAAGAACTTTCTTTTTGCAAAAGAGAGTGGCTCATAATTTCATATTGGCTGAAAAAGGTAGCATCCATACTTTTACTGAGGAAGAGTGTAGTCTTTACATACCTGCCATCTCAGATTACTAATATCCAATATAGAGTTGGGGGTTTGCATTCTATCAGTGATAGATTAGAATGACGATACCTTTGGCTTGGATTGCAAAGTATATGTGGGCATTAGTTAATGAAGATATTGAATGTTGTTATTATTCTTCTCATATTTTTCTTTTTATATTTTATCCTGAGCCTGTAAGGCCCCAATAAGAAGTTTTACTTGAGGCAAGCAAGTGTCCAGTTCTGCTGCTAACACTACTAGATTACGGCACTAGATGACGGCACTACTAGATGACTAGATCACTATTTGAGGATATAGATGATGGTGAAAGAAAGGAGGTGTTTAATGTGATGGATGCAGAATTTTATACATGTATGTTGGGTTGTGCTATGGATAACAAAGGGAGGGATTGTCAGAATAATGTGATTTGCACACTCTATTGCATAATTGATGTAACATACAACAGCCATAGTTTCCTAACAATGCTGAAAACTGTTAATTGGTAGTCACCACATCGTAGCCAAAATAAGGAGCATTCTTGACATCTGAAAGCGTCATTTTCAAAAACCTGAAGCAGTTTTAGAAACTATGGTGCGTATTCACGAATTGCATTTTGTAGTATGTTTATTAGTACTATAGTAGCACTACTAAAGTACTACAAAATGTTATTCACCAACGTACAAGTATAAATCTTCTCTGCCACCTCTCTTATCTTTTCTGTGGGTAGATCCTCTGACATGTAAGTTTAATAGATAGTAGTAAATGTGGGAGGGACCAGGGAGAGTGGCTGGAAAAAGGGATATACTTATTAATAAATGGGAGGGGTTAAGGAAGGATGAAGGAGTGGTTTATGGAAGGTTAGGGAGATGTTTATTGAGGGGCACTCACCCACCTACAAAAGAGTAAGGCCATTGCTATTCATAAACTGCACTTCTAAGGTAACTGCAGGAAAAAGACAACCAAAAAAGCAGTAAATTACTCTAGCGCAGATCTGGAGTACGTTCAGTACCACACATGGCAAATCACTGGTACTACAACACCCTTTCATATGAATTAATGGATGTAGAGACTTAAAAACATAATAATGTTACAATAAATCAAATTACTTAAAACAATTAAAATATATTTAAGTATAATTTAATGTTAACAGAAATCTAAAAAAATATTTATTGATGATTGTGAAATATTTTAACAACCCTTTTTAATTTATGAATTATTATAACATTCATGTTTATTAAAATAAAATGAAATTACTTTAAATAAGTCTATGCTAGGGCTGGGCGGAGTTTGCGGAGTTGATTAAAAACTCAGTGGAATTCCGTGGAGGTGGAGTTCTGTGACCTGGTTAGCCAGGCCCGACCCTGCTTAGCGGAGAGGGCCGTAGGCAGAGAAGGCTGCCATTTTAGGCCTCTTGTGCACCTGCCTGCCCCAGGTGCACTGCACACGGGCAGGCCGGTGCAAAAGAGGCTTGAAATGGCAGCTTTCTCTTGCTGCCTATAACCCTGGCCAGCATAAGCTGGCAGGCCTCTTGTGCGCCAGCCTGCCCCAGATGTACTGCACACAGGACAGGCCGGTGCAAAAAAGACCTGCAAAGGCCCTGGCCTGAATTCAGGGCGGGGCCTTAGGCAGTGAAAGCTCCCGTTCCAGTCCTTGTTTGTGCACCCATGTGCACAAACAAGGAAAAAGAAAAGAGACAAGGACTTACCTCGGTCCTCCAAGGGGTCCTCTCCTCGACTTCCTCTACAGCAGCCTGGCTCCCTACCTCCCTCTGCCCCCTCCTCCCACACTGCTGGCAGAGGGACTGCTGGCCCTATATCCATCACTGGTGCACACTGCAGCACAGTTATGGGCTGCACAGCGCAAGCGCAGACTGTTTGCACTTGCACCGTGTAGCCCATAACTGGGCTGCAGTGCGCACCAGGTGAGCTCTGCTCTGATGGTGGGGCTAGCAGAGTTTTTGAATGAACCCCGCTCTCCAAGCGGAGTGCGGTGTGCTCGAAACTCCATTAGCTCCACCAGCGGAGCGGCGCTCCCCACCCACCCCTAGTGTATGCATTACTTTTAAAAATTATTAATCCATAAGAATAAATGTAATGTTTCTACTTTAAATCAGAGCTTACTTCTTTATTTAAACTATAGAAAAATATTTTTATTCAATTATTAAATTATTTAAATATTTGAATGAAAATGTTGTAGTTAGTGCCTTTTGATTTTGATCTACAATTAAAATAGACATATACAATTGTTTTACATATTTATTTTGAGCTCAATAAACATTTTTACTTTTCCTCATTTTTTTCAATAGGGAGACTCCACAGTGAGGGTG
Organism: Pleurodeles waltl; assembly: GCF_031143425.1. Taxonomy (NCBI): domain Eukaryota; kingdom Metazoa; phylum Chordata; class Amphibia; order Caudata; family Salamandridae; genus Pleurodeles; species Pleurodeles waltl. Next base: position 487,430,609 of record NC_090445.1, on the reverse strand, counting down.
GGGAGGTCCCTATAGCAAAGTATAGCAACAATGTTAAAAAGATAATTAAACTCTATAATAAATTAGTAAAAATGTATTCATATTAAATGGTAATTAAATTAATGGTATATATTTAATTCTAAATGTAACACAAACTGATACAGCATAATGAACTTAACTTTGATTTAAAAGTTACATTATTTTAAATATATTAAATTAACCATTATTTTTCTGAAGTTAATTAAAACCTTTTAAAAACATTTTAGAATTTAACAATAAATGTTTTATTTTATACATTTAGATCATTTTATTGCATTTAATGTTATTTTCTACTGGGTTTTATTTCAAGCCCATGTCACCATTATTTTCCATGGGAGGGTGTTGCAGTACCAATGCTTGACCAAATGTGGTGCTGTAATTATTACGGTTTCTTTTTTTAACAGGAGTAACATACACTAATAAGTTTTACTGTGCCCCTTTTTCTGGGGAGTGGAGACTGGAAGTCTACATATTTGAGTAACTTTACATTTGGATTGTGTGAATAGCCACAAGTATTAAAGTTACTCAAAATTGTAGGAGTAAATTACATTTGTAACTTACTCACTAGTGTAATTTACTGTCATGAACAGCCCTGAAAATGTGCACATTGAGACTTGAGAAGGCCGTTTGCTTGTGGATTCTCTGCCTCCGATAAGCTCATCCAAGATCTTTTTTGATAGATTCTGAAACATATGTGATTGTGATAGATTCTGGGAACTTAGAAACTACAGTATAAATCTGTGAGTTTCCTGGTCTTAGAAGCTCGACTCCCTAGCTGAATTTGGAGGCATCCCTGCTCCATTTCTCTGTTATTCGCAGCTGTTAATAAATGCGTTTGCACATTCAACCAAAAATGAATCCTTTTTTGATTTCTTTCATATAGTAAAGGGTTCTATATGAATTACAAGTGAGAACTATTCTGTCAAAATCATTCCATATTTAAAAATGGCCAATTCAACAATCAGTGTTTACAGGGGCGGCTCCTCCATGAGGGCAGAGGAGTGTTGCCCCTCCACCAGCAGTGGCAGCTGCAAAACCTTTACAAGGAAATGATAATAAACAGTGTTTATTATTGTTTCCTTGTGAAGGGGTGCGGCCACACAGTGATGAGTGTGAGGGGAGTGCTCAGAGCGCATGTGTGTTTGGCTGTCCACTGCGGGACGGCCAAACACACATACGCACAGCAACACAGTTGCTGGGCTGGAGAGAGCCTGCACAGGATCCCAGTCTGCCTGGGAGTGTCCTGGCTGGCTGCTCCCAGCCAATCCTGATGCTGCTTTCAGCAGTGTCAGGATTGGCCGCAGGGCAGGCTGGGAGCCTGGGCCTGCAGCACGAGGAGACGGCGGAGCGGCGGGAGAGAACGGTGTTCAGTTACGTTTTTTTTTTTTTTAAATGTATTAATATTTTCTCCCCCCTGCTACACCCTTACTCGCGCTGCCCCACCCCCTTTATCACCCACAAACCGCGACTGAGTGTTTATGTACGACTGCAATAAAAGATTGTTCAAGGAAAAACTTGTGATTTGTTGTAGTTATCCCAGAGGTTTTGAGTAAATAATGAAAAAAGTCTGAGATTAAAATTGTCTACATACTGTTTTTTGTTGATCTTCTTAAGAAGGCCAGAGTCGGAACAGGATGTGTGCTTCCCCTTCTGGGTTGACCTCCCTGGAGAGCTGCAGTTGCAAAAATCCTCATGAGCCGTGCCTTGGTTGGCAGAAGAGTGGATCCCTCCATTGGTTTGTGCATCCTTACTACAGTGATTCCTAGTCTTTGCCACCTCTATATCAGTGCTGGGGGCTTCGTCATGGTTGCTGTTTTTTTGCTCATAGTTCATGTGAGCAGGACTGTTCTTAACATAGTTTCTTTGTGTGTGTACATTACGATCTGGGCTATTTGAAGCACTGTTGTTTTGCGCAGGGCCATTTTGGCAATAGTCACTTTGGGCTGGAATCACCTGAGCAGATCCAGCTTGACCAGGCTTGTTTTGAGAACTGCTCTTGGGGACACCATCATTTGCAGGAATGCTCTTTAGACAAGGGCTGGTTTGACCAGTGTTTGGTTGAAAGGGGGCAGTTTGTGGAACATTCCTTTGAAGTGCTGTGGCTTTACACACATCTTTTTGGATGGGGCTGGTTGAAGCAGCACTGTTTTGTACATTGTTGTCATAAGCAGTATTTATTTGGACAGAGTTGGTTTGATCAGAACTCTTTGATGAGCTTCTTTGCCCAGCACTGATTGGTGGAAGTTCCTTCTGAAAGCAGACCTCTTGGGCAGCTTCTTTTTGCATAGAAAATGGTCCTGCTGTTGTCTTTGGAAGTGTTGCTTGCGTAGGCAAGACAGAGGCTGTTCCTGGGCTCAACTTGTTTTTTTCCTGACCAGATTTGTCTTCAGTAGTGGTATCTGGAGTATTGGGCCTTGTTGCTTCTGACACCTTGATTGTAGGGAACCCATTCTTCACCTCCACAATAGGTGCTAGACCATTATTGGCACTGTTCATGTGGAGCTTTTTCATATGGTACACTACTGTTGCAGCATTGAACGCTTGCTGTGAATGGAATAGAATAATATTAGTAAGAGTTGCACAGCACCTGATCACCCACTGTTTCATTCAGATAACCAGGGCCAGATGTACTAACTTGCAATTGTGGATTTTGTAAAAAGCAACTACATAGAAATCTCTATTTAGGAAATGCAAAATGCTGTGTACAAAGATACCGATTTCCCAATAGTCCTACAAAGTAGGAATCGCTATTAGGAAATCACAAATAAGAAATCCCACGCAAATTGAGACAATGGGCCGGTTTTGCATTTCCCAAATAGCAATTTCCTATTGGGAAATGCAAAACCAAGGATGGCTATGGGCAAAAAGCCCCCCTTGGTGCACCCCAAAAATGTTAGTGCACTCGTAGAGCACACATATACCCAAGGGGCATGTGTGTGCTGTGTTGCACTTTAAAAAAACATCTTGGAGTGCCTTTTTTTAATTGCACATGGTTACCATCAACTTGAAGTTGGTAGTAATTGTGATTCTGTCCGTTAAGAAATGCAAAAGGCCTTAGTACATCTGGCCCTATGTGAATTAAAATATATGTGCATTTCAAAAAACACCTGCCTGATGCATAAACCCCTCTTGTTAAACTGCATAAAGAGCTCAATTTACCGCCATATGACAAAATTCAGGGTGCGCTAATTTGCTCCTTTTTGGGGGAGAAACCCACTCCTGACTGTTAGCAGCAGAAATCAATGGTATATTTTGATCATACAGACAGAACACTGACCGAAACAACATCAAAGGGGGGAAAGTGGGCCATGTGTGCCTTACTTCATATGGGACTAAGTAGCACTTATATAGCAATGTCCGAGAAGGTTAAGGAATCAGTCCTCTGTGCGCCATTCTCAATAATTACTTTCTGCTTTCCTTCTCCTCTTCCTTCATGCCCCCCTGATGCCTTACTTCATCTCGCCCTGCCTCTCACACCCTCTTTCCTTTTTTCTCTGCTCCCCTCTACTTGTCTTCCTTCTTTCTTTGCTCTCTTCCAACGTGCCAGTCTTCTTACATTGTCCTCCTACCTCTTCCCTCCTCCCTTTTTGTTCATCCCTCCCTCTTGATCTCTCTTAAAATCTCCCTTCTTTGGCACCTCCAACTCTTCTTCCTCGTGTCACTTTCTAGGCTCTTTCTAGGATCCTCTTTCTCTACCCATCTCTCACAAAAGTCTACTCACTGCACGTGACGTGTATAATTAAGACAGAGTTGAAGGGGCAGCTTCCCTGTGAAGTTGTAGCAGTTCACTGTGTACCTAGTAGCAGCGATGCTAATAAATAAATAAATAAAAGCAGTTTAGCCAGGTTTGCACAGAAGATTAAAGATTAGGTGGTACAGTCCAGTGACCGATAATGGTAAGCGATCACCTGACGTCTTGTAGTAGTATTTCAGTACTATCGCAAACAAACACCAGCAGAAGCAAACCTGCATTGCTAGTTTCATAACGTGGAAAGGACGTGGCCAGAGTTAATACTATAATAGTTTAGAAAAACAATTACCTGTGGTATCAAGCAAGCGTGTTGCACTATACTCAAGTATTGCTTCCACTCAGATACTGTTAGATACATTTTTGATGAACTATCTAAATCTGGCATGTTACTCCTCCTTCTTTCCCAAATCAGAATGGTTTCTACCCATTACCCGGGTCTTTCTGGATGGAGACCCTGTTGTAATTCTGACACAGGAGGTTGAAACTTTCATAAATGAACACCGACCTATTTTAGAGATGACACAGTTGCATCTTTTCTTTTCTCATTGATTGACACATTACTGATGTTCATACAATGTAATAAAATCTCATAACTCGTGATCCTTTTAAAAGATATAAATCCCAGCAAATAAACACAACTGCAATTTAACAAGACTGGGTTTATCTGAGGAGATATACATATCTCAGTATTTTCAAGTATGACTAATATGCAATATTATATCCTCCTGAGCTGAAATCACTCTACTACCTCCTGGAGTCTCGACTATGAAATAGGTGGTGTGATTTTCAGTCCCAGGATCGCTATGTAACCAAATTGCGTGGAATTACATTTTAATACAAGTCATCTGCTCACATTTGGTGCAAAGTTAAAAGGTACTTAGAATGAGGCTAAACACTACCAATAAGAGTTTGAAACTGAAGCTAAAACAGTGGCCATTACACAGTGACTATTACCATGGTTGAGACAATGCTTAGGGGCAAATGTGTGATTTTTTTGGCGCAGGGCAGCACAGCAAGTCACTTTGCTTCACTGCCCTGCATCACAGGGAAAGGGCAGAAATGTGCCGTATTTATCCAGTACGGCAAATTCCTGCCTTTTCGCTTGTGCTGGCACCATTTACGCAGCCTAGCGCCAATTCAGGCACTCTGTAGGCACAATTGATTTTTTGCAGGAAGGTGCTCCTTCCTGCACAAAAACAATGTTGAGAGACCTTTTCCTTCTCCTCTGCATGCTGTAATACACAAAGAAAGAGAAATAAATGAGGAGGAATAAATATATTTCTCCTCGTTGCGCATCTCCATGGAAGGTTATCTTTTTGGTGCATTCCCTGGTTCACCAGACTTGGTAAATCTGATGTGTGGGAACATCCACACAACACCCATGGAACCCCCTTTCTGGAGCAGAGTAATGCCACAGAGCAATTTGCACTGCATTGCATTCCTCCTGCTTTTTGAAGCCATTTAAAGCTATGCAAAGTGGCGTTGAGTGGCTTCAAAAATCTAAATTAAAGTTTGCATCCCTCTTGCACTACGTTGCATGGTGCAAGAGCAACGCAAACCGGATCATAAATCTGGCCCTTAGTCTTTGCTCTACTCCCTATCAAATGTGGTTTCGCGGGAAAGTTACTGGCCTTGAATTCATCAGTCCTGCTTTGGAATTCTGGTTTGACTACGTTCTCAGATACTTTGATTTTGAGTAATCATGTTCTTCATATGCATTTATTCCTTAACTGCTGTTACCTGAGAACTTTGAAACAGGCTAAGAGCACAATAAAACATTATTTCAAGCTCTGTATTTGCTCTTACGTTATGATCACAGTAAATATGTGCATACATGGCAAACTTCCCACCCATCCTATAGTGGTACAGAATAGATTTCCAAAGGTCTTTAACATTTCTAGAGGTCACTTAGTTGTATATTGTTTTTCATAAACAGCATATTTGGTCAACTGCAGTTAGGACACTTGAAGGCCTATCTTAGAGTAGAACAGATTGTAGTACTCTTTTACGTACTCCTTCATGGCTTTGTGAAATTGCACCAAAACGTCAAAAAAATTTAATATTTTGGTTATATTCATACACAGTTAGTATCAATAGAAAGGACTGTGCCCTCATTGCACTTTCACTAATAGAGAGTTGGAAATTTCTGGGATAATTCACAAAGGTATGTAAATGTGCATAAAACAGTATTCCTGTAGTAATCTTTCCTATATTCATAAATGCTTTTATGACTCGACTAAGGTAATGGCTGTGGGTTTAGCACCACTTCCCTGTGGGTTCAGGGTCCCTTGACTACAGATTTTAACATTTCTCTGTATCAGACCCTCTAAAGGGAAATGGGTTGCTAAAACATCATCTGAAAGAAACATTATGGCCCTAATTATGACTTCGGCTGACGGAAAAGGCCGTCTGTCAAAGCCCAGCGGTCAGATTACCGCAAGTGCAGTCCCCTTCCCGGGGCCCCTATTACGAGTCTCCTGCTGGGTTAGCAGGCAGAAAAGTGGGAAACAGCCCACAACATTGTCACTGGCTCATTATAGGGCCGGCAGCAATGTTGCGGTGCATAGGATGCACCACCTGTAGCGCTTTTCACTGTGTGCAAAGCAGACAGTGAAAAGCGCAAAGGGGCTGGCCATGAGGGCCTCTGCACTTCTCATGCTCCCTGCCCCCATCTCTGCCAGCCTTTACATGGCGGTGCTACTGCCATGTCATCGCCGGCGGAGAAGGAACTTGTAATCCCCAAGGCAGCGCTGCTTGCAGCGCTTCCCTGGTGGATTAGGACTGCCAGCACCGCCAGCAACTCCAGTGGAGAAGTAGTGGTGATGCTGGCGGTCCAACCACGATGCAACTATAACGGTTGAAATGTGGCTGTCAGACTGCCAGGGTCGTAATGAGGCCCTATGTATTGTAGGTCCACCTCTCAACTTCCATGTCAGCAAATGCTGACCCTTCATGCTCTCCTTCTCATTCAGTGTCAGGACTAGGAAGTGGTTCTAGTCTGCTGGACACTTAATAGCAAGACCTTTATTTTACAGGCTCCTGCTTGATAACCTGCTCTGAGCGGGTGAATCTTTCTTGGTAAAGGGATTTACATGTCGATTAGCCTGCATCATCCAGTGAGGAGAAAAAGCAGGATATTTGGCATCATGCCAGTGTGTCATGAGCCCTAGAGCAAGGACAGAAATAGACTACCTGGCTGCTGGTTTAACTCTGAAATACAGCAATATTCAGGGTTCAGTGTGCCACTCCGGCCCCCGGGCCTTGTTGTCACTGCACCTGTTGCACCCATGGACGCTACGTCCCTGTATCGTCCACCAAAAAAAGTGAAAGAGACTCCTAATGTGGGACAATCCTGCAGAAGTGGATGTTTTGTCATCTTAGGCTCCACCGTACTACATCATATTCATTTTACGTTTTACCATGTCGCAGTCTAATTTGTGCTCCATTGGAAGGTTCTAAGAAGCCCCTTTAAACCGGCCCAAAAAAACACAACGTACCCTCCATTTGCGTCTTGCAAAGTTCTTCTTGATTTGTACACTGACAGATCTGTAGATGTCGCGATTTAGTGCAGTGTTTCCAGCAATCCTGAAGAAGTAAAAAAATAAAAATGCAATGAAAAGTTAATCTGGAGGCGGAAATTGATCTTCCACATTTATTCCATAACTGATATCCGGAGCAAAACTAATGTCACATAGCCATGCTAACACATTTGTCTCTATTCAAATGGCCATCTTTATGTTTGGTTGTAATGGTTAATTAGTTGGCAATAATGCCATATCTATTATCATTTAAAAAGACATAGAACGCAGTATTCTCATTGGCCCATCACGTTATAGCTTTATGATTTTATGTTATTTGTAAATGCACCTGGCCATCACAGGTAGCTCAAAGGCTAGATTACACAAATTGCTCCAGTGTAGGGTAAATTTGCTTCATTGGCAGGCACGTTTGGACTTAAAGCTGCTCTGACAGGTGGCTACGAAATGTTGTTTGACACTGGTCAGTTAAACCTAATGTTGTCTTCACATGTTAGTAGAGAACTGCACAACAGCAAAATTACCTGGCGCGGGTGCAAAAGTGCTGGGTATGGGTGCAATTTATGTAATCTGGACCCAAGTATGCTAAGCCCTCCTGTATAAGAGCATGCCTTGCATTGTCTAACTTCTTGTTGGGTAGTGTTTTGTATAATGAACTTGAATCAATTTCAAACATATGTCTTTTTATTACAATATTTAATGCTCATTCCATTCATACCTGGTGTATTCTACAATATAGGCAAAGTACTGTGGCTTCCTATCCAATCTTTTAATAGTAGTACAACACTGGATAACTATTTGACTTCTATTCCTATTTAGTTTTTTTTTTTAAACCTAGTACATGGAAGTACATCCTCATACTAACATATTTTAGCCAATTCAACTACTGATATAGTCACAGGGCCTTCTTCATATCCTTAGCTTTCTAATATATGAGCCGGATGATTTGTGATAGATGTGAATGGTTTTGATGAGGCCTACAATGGTCCTGGCCCTTTCTGCAGGGTCATCCCTAAAGTTTTTGTCTTCCTCCTCCTATTTTTTCTGACTTCATTTTAGTTTACTTTAGGACACTGTGCCCTTTACCACTGCTTACCAGTGCTAACGTGCTCTCTCCTTAAAATATGGTAGAATTGGCAGACACCCACCTGGCATATTTCATTTACTTGTAGGTCTCATGTAAAGTGCACTACATGTGCCCAAGGCCTATAAGCTAAATGGTACTAGTGGGTCTGCAGCACTGATTGTGCCACCCACTTAAGTAGCCCTTTGAACATGCCTCAGGCCTGCCACTGCAGAGCCTGCCTCTGTGTGCAGTTGTCAACTACCATGTAGACTGCAAAACAAACCTTTTGCCAGGTCCAAACCTTCCTTTTTAAAACATATAACACCTCTGTGCACAGCAAAGACTTTTTTAAAGTCTCCCCCACTTCAAAGGCACCACTGGGTATAAAACACAGACCCTACCACTTCAATACACTTCTGGACCTGTGGTTACTCCACCAGGAAGAAGGACTGCTGTGCTACTGAAGGACAACCTCTCTGCTTGACTGCTGCTCTGGATTAACTGCTTTCATGCTGTGCTAACTTGCTGCCTGGTGCCCTCCTTGCCTGGGTGAGAAGGATTGAACACATTTCACTGAAACCCAACACCCAGAGTAATTCCAAGGGCCACCTGACGGGTCTCCTGTTTTCTGAAGTATCAAGGTCATAAAAGACTTCCAACTCATCTGCTCCTGCACCTGGACTATGCCAGTTGTGAAGTTGTGAGTCTGCCCTGCCAAGTGGTGCCCATGCTGATCCAGAATGGTGAAATCTTTGAACCAGGTCTCTAGCGCTCATGTGAGTTTTCATCCCCAGGGCAGAATTAATGTCAGAGAGCACATTGTTAGGACCCAAGTAGGCTGTAACTCGGATTTTCTTGTCCTATCCTTAGAGTGACAAAGTATATTCTCCTAAGATTTATTGAGGGTGTCCTGGAAAATGCATCTTTTTATTTACACTCAAGCCATACTTCCCTGACTCTGTCCCTGTCTCTGTGTAAAAGATCTCAATGTGGTTATTGGGAAGAAAGTAGCTGACAGTGAGTGTTTTATTTATTTCAAATCTAACCTCCTTACTTTACGAAAGTCAAAGTGTCCAATAAAGGTGGGGTTTGCCTTGTTTTGTAGAAACGTTTTGTCCCCCACAACCTAAGACAGGTATAGGCTGAGAGAAGGTACACAGTACATGATGTTCAAGAGGCGGCAAAATGTTTGTAAGGGTTTGAATGGTGGAGTCTATGTCCCAAGCCCACTAATGAAGCCAAACGGGGAAAGTAGAGGGGACATTATTCGCTGGGCCCAGAGCTTTTTTCAGGACCTGCACTTATGCAGTAGCCATTATTTATACATTTAACCATAAACCTGCATTATTCATTAGCGATGAGACAGCTATCATGACATATCACTAGATGACATAGACACATGCTACCTCTGCCTTGTTATCTCTTAACCTAAAGGGCATATTTTTTATAAACGTTGAAAATGTCCTAGCCCTCAAAAGGTCCTCCTTTAAGTTGTTGACTCAGTCCCTGCAAACACTGACCTTACTGATTGAAGCAATTTATGGTTCATATTGTTGTTAAGAGTGCTATCTGTACTCAGGGGAGAGGAACGTTTATAGAAAGATAGGCTGACAAGAAGAGATGGTTGTAATATGAAGTTTGTGGATTTATAGCCGACAGGGGAGATGGAGTATTTAGTATTACAATTTGATGACAGAGGCAGCAAAACAGAATAGAGAGGATAAAGTGGCATGCTAATTGCTAGAGGGGGCGGGCCAAATACATCTATTCATGTCAGGGCTAGGGAAATACTGCACGAGCTGCACGCAGGAGTTCAAAACTAACACTCGTAATTGCAATTGTAAATTGCATTTATATAGCGCTTCCTACGATTACGAGGAGTTGAAACACTTTATTCCTAGTGCCATTTCTGCCTTTAGCATTAAATGTCAGCCAGATTCCTTCATGATTCCACACACTTTAAGCATGTCATTCTTCCTACTTTCTACTTCTTGATTCATGAGGGATCGGGGCCAAGATTATTCTGTATCCCCAGCGTGTGTTGCTTGTGCATACATTAGAAGCCGACACCAGCATGTGTGCCAGAAACAGAGCCGGGTGCCCACGCAAGACCATGAGGTAATGCGAGCAGTAAGGTTCTCTGCCAAAAATTACACAATCCCAGCGTTTAAACCATGATCTCAGTCAATACATCTGCCTCCCAAGAGAGCCTGCCAGAGGGGGCTATTCATAGCTCAGATGCAGAGAATATTTTGATGAAAAGAACGACTCTATATAACAAGGAATTATTGCATGGTTGCAATATGACCCAGCCGTTTTTGCACACAAGTTTTAATTTTCAAGGTTGGTATGAGGAATAACCAGTGCCAGTCGTTTTATCACTCTTTAAAACCACACAGTTTCGCTTTTACCAACTTGCTTTCTCGCCTTTCAAACACCTCCAGGTAATACAGAGGTAATAGCCATAGGCAAATAGCTCAAACAAGTTTCATTCAACTCAGAATCCGAAACCTAGCACAAGCATCATTTGTGACCAAGTCTGGAATCTATATTGGACATAGAATGTACACATAAGTAACAAATGTAGGAAAATATGGCCCAGTCTTCAGCCTTTAAGTTCTGTGCGAGTTAAATATGAGGAAGGCCTTTGCAAGGCCATTAGGGTGTCGTTCATCTTTCCAAAAGCAAGTAACATGTGTCAGGTTTTCTCATTTACTAGTACACACGAGGCATAATACATACCATGCGCCAGCCTCAGTCTTCTTGGGACGAGGTAAAACTATGCACAGTTAGTAACCATTTTGAGTAACATAAACTGTGGAACAGTCTCAGGTCTCGTAGGAACAACAGTTGTTTTCATGCATGCATTTACCATGCATGCCATTACCATGCATGTAATGACCTTTAAAATATGTTGTTATACATGGTAGGGTTTAGGTGTTTACCCTGCATGGTTTGAAGGTAACAACTTCTACTCTCTCACTCTCTCCCACAAAATATGCATACACACACATAAGTGTATGTGTTATTTATTTATCCATTTAAACACTTTCCCTAATCCGCTACCCTTAAAAACACCTTCCTTCCCTCTAATCTTGCATCTCTGAACCTTTATACCTTATTAATTCCCCATACACTTACCCTTTCCTAAACCTTTAAATCACTTAAACCATTTACTATCCTTTCCCATCCCTGAACCTTAAAAACCCCTTGCCATGCCATTCCCTTGTCCAGATGCGAACTCTAAAAAATACCATTACTACCGCTTACTGCCCCTACTCTTACCAATCAAGGGCCCCTAAACATCACTTACTATCCCTCCTCTAAGCCCTATAAAACCTTTACTACCCCATACTCTTACCTATTCCTGAACCTTAAGAAACTTACAATCCAGTACACTTTCTCTTCCCGGAACTCTATATATATTCCTTACTACCCCATACCATGTTCCATTCCTGAGCCATAAAAAGCTCTTGCTACCAGTACCTTTACCCATCCCTTAGCCCTAAAACAACCTTACTACCCCATACCCTTACCCATTCCTGAACCCATAAAACCCCTTACTACCTCTTACCAACCCAAAACCTTATCAATGTGTGATCCATAAAAAACCCTTATTACCCCATCACATTACCCATCCCTGAATCCTTAAAACCTCTTACACCACTTCCTTCCCCGTAATTTCCTTATTTAATATAATTATCCGCATGAAAAATCCCAGCATTGTAAAGTGCCAGAAAATGGCATGTGTGGGGTCTGGCCTGTATGGTAATGTCTGTTTGAATGCTAGGAGACGGTATGAAACACTTACAATACAAGTGTTACCATCAATACAAGTGTTACCATTCCTTATCTTTACAACACAGCCATTACCTCCTTGTCCATTCTTCCCTGATCCAGTCCTTACCGTGCCTGCAGATTATGTTCCCTAGCTAACCAGAAGAAGTTCCCCCAAAATGGCAATCACTACCAAGCAGCCAGTAGAAAACAGAGGAACTAGATCATCACTTCCTGTAATTTACCAATCAAATAGTAAGAGACACGCTCTGTTATAATTAATGCCAGAGAGGGATTGCAAGAGGAATGCATCAAACAAAACTTGGTCTCAGAGTAATGAAGATTATTGGTAAGTAACCAGATGATGATGCTACAAGGGGCTTTCCTCTTTTGAGAAGATGGAGGCAGGAGGAAAATCTACCCTGCAGAGCTACAAAATAGCAGTAAACATTCACTCACATCTACTTCGAACACCTCACAGGAAATACTGATTGTGCTCCTACACTGCAGCAGTATCCGCTTTTTCTGCGGGACTGCCCACATTTCAACCGACTCCATCTAAAATGGAACCACTAGAGTGCAACAACAAAATCATGTCCACTAAATAATTACCTTAAAGTGCAAGCTATACAGACAAGGTAAAACACAAGCTTTACGTTCAAGAATATTTTACACTGTAATCAGTGGTGGCTTGTGGAAGGGAAAGGGGTGGGGCAGCACGTTGTGGGGGAGAAATAAAATAATAATAATAAAAAGCTTGCCTTAATTCTGTGCTGAGCTGCGCAGCTCCGCTCCTGCATCCTCGATTGCAGGAACAGGCTCATAGCCTGCCCTGCTGCCAGCCTGAAGAGAGCCTACTGAGCATGTGTGTTTGGCCAGCCGGAGACGGCCAGCCAAACATACATGCACAATGAGGGGATTGCTGTGCACTCCCCCTCAGTGCTCATCACAGTCTGTGGCCCTGTCCCTTTTAATATAAAACGATAATAAACGTAGTGTATTATCTTTTTGTATTAAAAGGTTTGCAGCTGTGGCTGCTGGCAGGGGGATGACGCTCCTCCGCCCTAGCGCAGGAGCCACGCCTGATTGTAATGTGTTCCCAAAATGTGTTTGGGCACTTGAATGATTGACTTTAATGAGCCGACTATCAGTGGCACTTTCTTGACACTTTGTAGAAAGATGAAAAGAGAGCTTTTCAGAGATAATGATTAATTCTATTAGCTCATTTGGTTCCATTCCTTTTATCACATTTCAGTCTCTTTTAATACCGTCCCCTCTAGGATGAAGCAGTTCTCTGCAACTAGCTTTCTCACAGCTCAGCATTTTAGCAGCCTATTGACAATGTCCAGAACCTCTTTATTTTATTCAACTTTTAACTGTTCACCTTGTAGAAAGGAACTTGGTATAACACCTAAAAAGAAAATAAATCATAAATACAGAGCTGCCTGCAATGGTTAAGTGGATCTGCAAAGGAGTGTTGGCGGGGGAGGGGGATTATGAATTTCTATTGCAAGCTTGAGCATTTGAATAAATGACTAACTGAGCATTTGTTGATAGTTATCAAATCTTAGCTAAATCATTTGGAAGCCAATTTTCTTACAAAGCTAGGGCATTATAAATAAACAAGTGACTGCAATTTACGCCTAATTGCCTCTGTGAAAGGCCTCCGCATCTTCTCAGGGCTTCACTGGCACATGGAGAGTTGGCACGAAACTGTGAAGCTGCAACGTTTCCGGGATAAATGCACACTTAGTCCCAAAAAAGTGAAGCCAGTGACAGGAAAATTGTTGCAGTGTTCTAACGAGCTAGTTTGTTTCATATTTGCTCTGTAGCTGTTAGTGCTGCTCAAATGCTCCGGGTGATTTTAAATGCTATCAAATCGTGCATACAATTGATTTCTGAAGCACTGTTGTCGCCCCATCTTCTCAGAGATACTAGTTTTTTTTAAAATGTTCTTAGATTTGCTCTTTTTGACTTTGACAGAAGTAGTGACTTCATGCCAAGATAAGGACTCATGAACTTGCTCCTTTAAAGCTCCTGCCATGGCCCCAGAGCAGTAATCAAGACAGGGAGCTTAGTTAGAATCACCACTCCTAGGTACTAAACCATGCTGCATGTCACCGTGCCCCATGTCATATAGGAGTTGGATTTGATTCTGTATACAATTTGTATAAATATCTATATTACAAATTATCAATGTTTTTGGTTCACTTGTTTTTCTTTTTTTTTCTTTTTGGCGATTAGGCTTCTCTTTCCATATGTTATGTTTTTCAGGTTTATAGTGCGCATTATAACAACGTAGGATATCATGGCGCTGAGGAGCTGTGAGTTTAGGCACATAAAGGGCCTAGTAGGACTACTCAAAAAGCCAGGTCTTCAGCTTCTTGTGGAACTCAAGAAGTGAGGAGGAGGTTCTTATGTGTAGAGGCAGGTCGTTCTATACTTTAGGAGCGATGTAGGAGAAAATAAGGGGACTTGATCATTCCTCTTCTTCATGTTGCTTCATGCAGTTTTGCACTGTAGACGCCACTGCAGCCTGTGTGTGCATTTTTAAACTTTCATTTTAACCTGGTAAAATAAACTCTCTGCCAGGCTCATGCCTTCATTTTTATCACCTATAAGTCACACTTAGGGTAGGCCCTGAACAGCCTATATGCCAAGATGCAGTGAAATTAAAATGTTGGGCATGTACTTTTAAGTTTTTTACATGTCCTGGTAGTCAAAAAGACTTACATTTGTGTTTTTGCACTACTGCAAGCCCTACCTCTCCCATAGAATAACTTTGGATTACATTATTACATTTATTAAGTGATATAACGTTAAATTGGGAGCAGGTAGACAAATTGAGTTTGGTTTCTATAGAATTGTAATTAAAAGCCCTCTTTAATGGTCAAGTTGGACCTTAAATTACAATTCTGAAAATGCCACCTTTAGACACATGGAATTTCCTTATCTAAACCATTTGGTGTCTGCCGTTTGCATCCAGGGTCACATGACTAGGTGTAGTTGGCAGTTGGTCTTTGTGAAATTTCTTTAGTTGTGTCTGCACTTTAATACTGTTTGAAATGCTGCATAAATACTGTACATATTGCCTCTAGTTATGCCAGACTGCTATGTGCCAACCTCCCGGAGGGTTGAGCACACGTTAATTTGGAATCGCTTGTGACGAGACCCTGACAAGGATTGGGATTGCTGCTTGAGTAGAGTGTCATACCCCTAAACCAGTAACCCAATTTTTCACTCTTACAAACTCTAACACTTTCCTTATTGTTGTATTTTTGCAATGGGAACAATAAACCTGACCTCTTCCAAGACCAACACTTTCCCTACTGTTTGAGTTTGGAGAATGAATAGTAATTTTGACTTATCCAAAGTCAAGCACTTCACCACTGCCATTCAAGTTGAAGTGACAATAATAACTCTGACCCCTCCAAAGTCCAACAATTTCACTACTGTTTATCAGGTTGGAATGCAATAGTAAATCTGACACCTCTAAAGTCCTGCACTTACCCTTCTGTTGCTCAAGTTGGAATGGGAAGAGTAAATGTGATCTTCCAAAGTTCAGCACTCTCCCTACTGCTGCTTAGTTTCCAGTGACACTAATGAATTTGAGTCACCCCGTGTGTAATTATTATTTTTTACAATACTTTGTTTATTTGTTTTATTTTTTAACATATAGGGCCATATGTACGAACACTTTTTCCGATAGACACAGAATGGATAAAAACCTTTGCTACATCTGGCCCATAGTTCCTTGTGGTTTATTTTGACAGACATTTTATTTTTAATTTTATTTTTTTTCAGTATTTTTATTTTTTGAAGTAGTATTTTTTATGAAATTATTTTAAAAATGTAATACTATTGTTTATTTTATTATAACTTTTATCTTGTAGTTTTTTGATAATATTTTAAGTATTATTAGTATTTTGTATTTTATTATTCATGTTTACATATATTTTAAAGTATATACGTTTTATTCCTTAAATTTATATATCCATTTTCCATATTATAGTTATGCATCTATTAAATGTAATTTCATTTTAGGGTTAATATATTTTAAAGGCAATATAATGTTAAATGTTTAAAATTCAATATATTTCCCTATTTAATGAAATACTTTTTGTCCATTCTATTTTTGTAATCACTATTTTTTAACTTTACATCTAAATATGTACAGTTTATATTTGTGTCCTCATGTTTTTGGAAAAAATATTTATTTATTATTCAGTTTATAAATAAATGTGTCATTTCTGAGCAGGACCTAGTTTTGGCACCGTCAAGCTGGTCCCAGGCCTTGGGCGCCAAGATATAGAAGGCTGCACATGGAGTTAACCTCACCAGCTGTTCTCAATAATGTTTTCCCAGGCTGCCAATACAGTCCATCTTCTCCAAAATATCTATAAAATCTAATTGTTTTGTTTACGTTCTTTAGCCTTCCTCCAATTCCCTTTCTCCTACTCTCTTTACCCACCTCCGATGGGTCTAACCTCCAGATAGGAAATTAGTAGGTGATTTAGGTGAGGTGCAGAGGGTGGATGTGCATTCACAGCCCGATCACTGCTCTAATGTAATCTGCCAGAACCTGACCTGTGAGCTCAAAAGGACCCCACTAGAATGATTAATGGGAGACTTTGGAGATAAGATGGGGGAAGCGGGTCCACAAGTGTGCCAAATTTAGTTTCACCAAGGGGACTCTGTGATGAAAGGCCTGCCGTGTTTCTTGGACTTATAAGGTTTGAGTGGGAATGGACTCCTATTTAACACTACAACAGTGTTGTGTATAATAGGGTTTAGAGGCAGTGTTATAAATGACAGGGAGAAGAATGGCACCTAAACGCAGTATCATGGAAAATGGATTGAAAAGATGACATTATAATAAAATAGGAGATGTTGATATTTAACTTATGTGCTATATAAATTGGCTTCAGGTTTGCTAATACAATAGCAGAATATTTCATATTAACTCCATGACTGGGTGAGATGAGACTGTTTTAATACCTGGGTCCACGTATTTAATCTCACTGGTGTAAAAGATGGATTGTAAAACTCATGCTTTTTTAAGAAGGGGTTGGTATTTAACTGACTCTCTATTTAGGGTGTGAATTAGCACTGACGTTTTAAAAGAGCAGAGAGCATTATTTCACGGAAAGAACTAATACTGCTTATGCAAAAGGGACATCAGGTATTAGCATTTAATCATTTAATGCCAACGTAAGTAGTGGAGGGGGTTGCATATAAGTACCACAGACAGTGATGTACCAGCCAGAAGATGTATTTCCTAATCTCAGTTTCCCATATTGGGAACGTTGTTGTTGTTCCCTCATGTCTCTGTTTCAATTGATCTAAAAAATTGATAATTATTTTACCATCATCCTGAAAACAATTAAAACCTATTATTGTACTTGTATAAAAGGACTAGCCCTTTTTTGTTTGGGCGAGAACCTTTTAGATTTGGTAACTGAGTTTGTCATGCTCTGCTAAGCAAGTCTACTCAGTCACTCAAAAGCACCTACCACACAAACAGGAAAAACTCGCAGGGATCAGTACATACTGCTCTTTTGCCAGACTTTTGCAAGGGGACATCACAAGTGTCTGCGGCAAACATACATTTCAGGGTCAAGTTGCTTCTTTCCTCTTACCATGGATGATTCAGGGCCTTCTCACAGGTGAACCTCTTCTTTGGATCTTTTGCCAGAAGATTACTGATGAAGTCCTTCGCTGCAAACATAAATAAGGACAACAAATGTTAATGTTTATTGCTGCTAATGTTCTAACAGATACATATATGATTACAAACCAACATTTAGATGGGAAAATAACAAGCACTGGAAAAGTCAATAGGGCTGTATTGATCACAAGCAATTTGACTTTGTGAATGCTTGTTTTGTAGTGTTATGGTTTTTGCAACGTTTTAGTGTTGGAGAAGCTGTAAATCCAAAAAATACATTGGTTAAAAACAAAAACAAAAATATTTTTGGTCTCAAAATAACAAATAATGTTGACACTTCCAGTGAAGATAGCCAATCGCTGAAGTGGGCTGACTCACCGCCCATGCTGAATGCTGTAATGGGCAGAATGAAAATGTGAATGACCAATTGATAGAGGTCGCTGGCTGAAACCCATATGAGTATGTATATTATACACATAATTTTAGTAAAATCAAAATGATTTGCTCACGCCAGACCTATATTATATACTTGCATTCAATAATATCCCTATTTGGTGCATGCTTCTATGACCATTTTTGTTTAATTGGTTCATATAGTGATAATGGAAGGGAACATCATCCTAGGTCCTGTCAAGTTGAAATGGAATTCATAGTACAATCCAGTTCTGGTATTGCAGAGCTATGCAGACTGCTGTCTTCTGCCCTGAGCTGCTTGCCAGTGCTAGAGAACCTTCCTCAGCAGATGAGAAAGCTTGCTTTAGGTCCATGCCCATTCAAGCTGTGACATGCCTTTAAATGGCACTCGAGAAAAAGGGCGTTGCTGATTTCAGCAGCTCCTACCCAAATATGCAATTCACACTACCAACTAATTTTATGTTGTCATTCTTAAGTAACCTAGACTGAATATTAAATGGAGACTTATTGGGGGAGGGGAACATCTCCAACTTTTTCTACAACAACTCCATTTCTCTCTGTGCATAATTAGCCACAGCCCACATCAGGGAAAACTTAGTACACTGTTTACACACACGGGGTATTTGTCATTATCGTTTTTAATGAATCCACCCCCTAGGCCCACTCTACTGAAAGTTTATTGACTCTAGCTTTTGTTTTATTTTTAGTAAGTGCATTTCGGCACCAAATGGTGCACATAGCAATACGTTTCGGGTTAAATAGCTCAACAATAAACGTTTTGTGGGATAACATAAAGATGATGGCAGTGGTGGTGTTGGTGAGTGGATTCTACAGTTATGTCCCACATTTACAATCAGCTAGTTCAACAGGAAAGACTCCCAGGACCCCTTCCACAACAATGACACCACCCAGCCCCCATTCTCCCAAAAAGGAATCCAAATTATGTTCGACCAACAACATTTAATAAGACTTTCTGCAGTGGCTTATCTAAAGACACCTGCAATAGCTGCACTGATAAGTCGAGTGGGATGCATCCAAACATTGATTATGTTAATTAACCAGCAGTTGAACCATGGCATATTTTTCACAATGGCACACTCTTCTGTTTTAATGCTTGTGTTCATACAGGAAACTCCAAGCCTCAGTGAGTACTGAACACAAACATTTTAGAGCCAGGAAAAGAAGAAATACAAGGGAATACGCCAACAGTTAAACATGATCTTCACCCCATTATCAGTTCACTCTCTGAAGGATGCTCATTTGGTGTAACAGATCTGCCATGGAGCTCTGTGTGTCACAATGTAGTAGTTCTAATTCATCATTTTAGGACGATAGAGTTCAGCAACAATGTCACTTAGAATTTAAAGCAGGTGTGTGGATGATAATTGTCATTATCCTCCCAAGGTCTATCTTGCAAAAGCAGAGATTGTCCATAGCATCCAGACAGTGGACCTTCTAGTGATGGCCACATTTTTTTGATCTACGCATCTAAGCTAATAGTGTGTAATTTTGGAATGATTTCACTTGGGTGTGGTCATACACACAAGAAGGAAAACACACAATATTGCATTTCATCCTCCGGAAACTCTATGTTAATATTACCCTCCTGGACTCAAACAATAATTATGCTAAGACCTCTAATAATCGCAAATCTTGGAGAAGGTCCACAATACTGCAAATGCACACTCCATACAGCCGAAACTGCTACGTGGCCATGTCAGCTAAATATGTGTGCTATCCAAATGTAGGTTATGTATTATAGCAAGCTCTAGTTGGAAAAGAACAAGTACAGCAAGGCCATTATCTTTGGTAAAGCAGGAGATTTCAGCTCCTTGAAGGCCAGCCAAGTTCACTTTATGAATGCAAGTATGGCTTATGTAGTGTGAACCATGCTAAAAGCAGCACGGTGCTATGCGGTGAAGAAGGAGGAAGGGGTGGAATAAAATGTGTTTTCGATAATTGGACATCCTGAACTGCCTACCACATCTCCTCCCTTGCTGATGGTGAATCAAGAATGGATAAATGAACTGTCGTGCTTCTTTTATACTATCTTTTCTAAAATTCAATCTTCCATTAAGATTCTTCACAAATTGCGGACTGCCAAACTTGTAAATGAGGTCAGTCAGAGCTGTTGGGTCTGCGCCTCTCAGGGTATCTGTATTGCCCTTCAGCCAAGGAAAATATTCCTAGATCGGTCCAATATTTGAATAAGGAAGTCATAGATATTAGCTGGGCTCTAAAAACATCCCCATGGCTTGTTATTAAGGAGATGGTAGAGACTCTGTTACACACAGTCACCAATTCTACATCACCCAAAAGAGACTTTCGGCAAGCCTCTTAGAAGCTTGTCTGTAATCTACAATTAATGTTCCACCCTGACAGGTATATGCAAACATTCTTAAGCCCTCTTTACAGGTAAATCTTCGAGAAGGAATATTGCTAAAGGAGAGCTGCCTCCTTCCATTCCAATGTTAAATGATGTTTTGCATTTGAAGGCTGTGATTTGGAGAGATGTCCTATCACCTGTGATGTGCATGGAGAGTTACGTCACTCTCCCACAACGTTTATGTGCATCGTCTACATGAACTGCTTCATCATCAGTGCATACAGTTCTACCTACGTGTGATTATAATACGTAGGTGATTTTTGATCTAATATCACAACAGCTAATATGGCGCAAGGTGACAAGGATAATATCTATTATAATATTTTTTCTGTTTTAGTGACATAAAAACTGAATATCTCCTGTGCTCAAACCCACACAAACTGGTGTCAGTGACGGTTCCCCATTTATCCAATCCATTAAACAGATTGATAGATTCATTTTCAAAGTCAAGACTCGGGGGATTTACTTGGACTCTATCCTTTCTATGAATATGCAGGCAAATGCAGTGTTTAACTTCACATTTTACAATCTCAATCAGTTCCCTCGATCCCTAGATTATTCCACAAAGATGGCTCGAGCAGTAGCGAGAGCCAAGATTGACTGTTTCAATATCTTGCAGGCTGGATGAGCAAACATCAGGTGGCTATGATTCAGTGGCCGCCGGCAGCTTTAGGAGAGAGGGGGATGCACACACACACACACACACAAACACACACACACACTCATTCTTTCACACACAGACACGCACGCATGCACATCCATTAACAACACTCATACCATTCAAACATGCACGCACGCACCAAGCATTCATTTTAAAACATCACACACACTCATTCTTTCACACACAGACATGCATGCACGCACACACGCACATCCATTAACAACACTCATACCATTCAAACATGCACGCACGCACCAAACATTCATTTGAAAAGATCACACACACTCATTCTTTCACACACGCACGCACATCCATTAACAACACTCATAACATTCAAACATGCACGCGCGCACCAAACATTCAATTTAAAACATCACACATATACACACACACACACACACACCTTACCTTCAACCTCCAGGTCCCAGGAGGGTTGGTACTGCTGCCTTCCCTCATTAGCAGTCCCACCCGCGTCACAGAGTGGGATGGGGTCTGTGAGACTGCTGACCCCACCCCACTCTATGACGAAGTGTCACTGATTGACACTCGCTCTGGGCACTTCAGGGCTTAAACCTGAAGCGCCCAGGGCGAGTGTCAATGGGTGACGCTTTCCTCGTCACCCAGGGGAGGGCCTCGAGGTACCTTTGCTGAGCCGAGGAGGTCACGCCTATAGGAGCTGTGACCTCCTTAGCCGAGCAAAGTTCAGCTCAGGCAGCCAGGAGTCTGCTGCCTGAACTGAACATGAAGAGTGTCTGTCAGGCTGACCTTTTTTCAGCCTGACAGACACTCTTCATAAGGGGCAAAAGGTGGGGGGGCGTGGCCCCTCCGCCCTAAAGGACGGGCCGCCACTGTTATGCTTGTCTTTAATACCCACAAAAGGCAGCAGCTTGTGTCAGCTCTGTTTGATCCATAGGAAGTCACTTTAAGGTTTTGCCCATGATCTGCTCTGCTGCATATCATGATTTGCAAGTCAAAAAGTCGCTAGGGCTGTTTGGACAGTTTCTCCTTGTAGTCACTGGTTTTGGTTAAGCTGTCTGTCAAACTGAGGAAAAGGGTAATGAGATTTCAGTTTTAGTCATAGAGGGGGTCATTCCGACCCTGGCGGTCATGGACCGCCAGGGCCGGGGACCGCGGATGCACCGCCAACAGGCTGGCGGTGCATCCATGGGCATTCTGACCGCGGCGGTACAGCCGCGGTCAGAAACGGGAAACCGGCGGTGTCCCGCCGGATTCCCGCTGCCCTGGGGAATCCTCCATGGCGGCACTGCTTGCAGGGCCGCCATGGGGATTCCGACCCCCTTACCGCCATCCTGTTCCTGGCGGTTTTCGCCGCCAGGAACAGGATGGCGGTAACGGGTGTCGTGAGGCCCCTGGGGGCCCCTGCAGTGCCCATGCCAATGGCATGGGCACTGCAGGTGCCCCCTAACAGGGCCCCACCAAGATTTTCAGTGTCTGCCAAGCAGACACTGAAAATCGTGACGGGTGCAACTGCACCCGTCGCACCCCTTCCACTCCGCCGGCTCCATTCGGAGCCGGCATCCTCATGGAAGGGGGTTTCCCGCTGGGCTGGCGGGCGGCCTTCTGGCGGTCGCCCGCCAGCCCAGCGGGAAACTCAGAATTACCGCGGCGGTCTTTTGACCGCGCAGCGGTAATCTGACGGCGGAACTTTGGCGAGCGGCCTCCGCCGCCCGCCAAAGTAAGAATGACCCCCAGAGTCTTTTCACCTTTGCATTTCTTGTTCACTGTTTATACGCCTTCGAAGCCATGAGGTGCTGAAGGAATTCAATTTTCTAGTATTTTAAGAATGGAATGTCCACTCCTCCGGCTCAGGCCCAAAAATTATTTATTGGCAAGTTTTTCTCCTCATCTGTCTGATAGTTATCTATTGTCTATTATCTATATAGAGCATAGTTCCTTTCTATGCTCCACAGGAGCATTGGGCAAAGTTATGAAAATATACGCTTTTCACATTTTCATCTTCAAGGATACTCCTTCCTCCAAATGCTGGCAGTTCTCTGGAAGGCCCAACAAAGTCTTCCCTGAAAATCTCCCTGGATTAGAAAAAGGCTAATCTTGGCCGTATTCTCCATTAATTCACCAGCTCTTTGATACAACGCAGGATCATAACGCTGATCGAGCTTCTGAACATCTGTTAGCAAAGTTTAAAGATGGCATGCCCGGGATTAAGAAATAACAGAAAACATGTACAGTAGATAATAAAAAAAAAGATATATTTTTCTAGCGCTTTGTATTCTTGTAAATAATAGAATAACTGGTGTTATTAAATGGCCCAATGTCTCAAAGAAAAAGCATTTCCAAATCTTCTAAACTTGTTTTGCAAACCACTGTAACCTATGTATATAGTAGACTGGAGTGAATGAAAAAGAGCTCACAGAAAGCATTTCTTGCAAAATAAAAACCCCATACTTCTCATGGCATTCTCAGTGCCTCTGAGTCACCTAGTAACATTAGACCAGGCGAGGAGCACCTCAGACTTCCAAACCAAAAGCACCAGTGAGAAACATAGAAACATTACCTAAACCAAGTAATTGCCGCGACGTGTCATTGCACATAATTGTTTCAGTAACAAATTACTCTAATGTTTGTGTAATGTAGCATGATGGCACAAATAAATTAAAAATTGGATGGACAATGGAAAACGGGGACAAGGACAGCAGCGGCCAGTTGTGCATTTTGCAGAATTATCTAAGAATTATTTTTTAATTATTTACTTTCGCCTCTCTGTTAAAATTTGAGGTACATCGTCTTTCTTCAAAAACAGTTGTGGACACTTGTGTAAATAGGGCCAGTTAATAGACGTAGCCAAGCCTAATGTCAGGCTCTCAAAAATTGGAGATCTTGACTCACCTCAG
The DNA here is from genome assembly GCF_031143425.1 of Pleurodeles waltl. NCBI lineage: Eukaryota > Metazoa > Chordata > Amphibia > Caudata > Salamandridae > Pleurodeles > Pleurodeles waltl. The sequence continues at coordinate 487,406,459 of NC_090445.1, read as the reverse complement.
CACAAATATTGGTGTGCAAAATGTTACATTTCCTCCTCAAACACAATCAAGTTGTTTTTAGAAAATGTGAACAAAAACCGCACAAAAAGGTTTTGCAAGAAGACATCTTGCAAAGAACTCAGGCCCATATTTATATTTCTTGAGTATAGCGCCGGCTTGCGTCATTCCAGAGCGCCAGACGCACGCCAAATTTATGGAATCCTGCAAGCTGGCGCAAAGGGTGGGTTAGCGTCTTGGAAAATTACGTTAGCCGGGTGGGGGTGGCGGTATGGGGGAAGGGGATTTTGCACCAAAAAAGGACGCTAGGCTGGTAGAGACAAAAAAAAGTCTTTAACCAGCCAAGCGTCATTTCCTGATGCAAAACCATCCATACCACATAACTCCTGTCCTATAAATGACAGGAGTCATGCCGACCACCCCAATGGTCAGCAGAGGGGACAAGGGTCCCTGGGCATGGCCACTGCACCCAGTGCCATGTAGGGGGCCCATTTCAGGGCTCCCAAGGGCACTTTAAATAACATTTTCAAATACTTACCTCTATTTACCCTACTTACCTGGGATGGGGTCCCATCATCCTCTGGAGTCCCTCTGGTGTGGGTGGGGGTGTTCCTGGGGATTGGGGTGGGCACCTGTGGGCTCTTTCCATGGTGTTTGACCATGGAAATGGGTCCACAGGTCCCTAAAGCCTGCTCTGACCCAGGTGTTAAATAATGGCGCTAAGCAGGCTTAGCGCCATTATTTATGCCTGCCTCCTCCATTTTTGCATGGGAAGATAAATAAGGCGCTATGGGCTTTGAGTCATTTTTAGGACAGGAACGCCTACCTTACATCTCATTGACGCAAGGAGGTTTCTCGCATGCAGAAAATGATTTTAACTCAAATACTTTGATGCTAGACTGGTCTAGCGTCAAAATATAAATGTGGAGTTAAGTTTGCACTGGATTAGCTAAAAACAAATGACGCTAATTCAGTGCAAAGAAAGTATAAGTATGCCCCTCAGTTTTATATGGAAGGTCTGCAAAAATGTTATAGAAATATTTTTTGTGAGAGGTCTTAACCACAGATGAAGTTTTGTGATGTTAACACCCTTCAAACCAAAACCTCATAATCGAAATGTACATTTAACAGGCATATAAAAGTGCACTTGTCATATGGCCTCCCTTTTTATATGAATCTAAACTGTATTATCTAAGTACCCCATCTGCTACTAGCATTAGTGCATGTCATTGAAAGCTTTCGGATTGGTACACTTCGTCAGTGAGTATGAGGTTTGATAGACTGTGCTGGAAGGGAGAATGTTGTCAATATTATTTGGTAGTGTGTGGGACCATGTCTTTCGAGTGTCATTAATGAGAAACCTTTTCTTCATGTCCCTTGAACCATTTATTGGTGTATCATGGTCCCTGTCACTATTGTGTAGTGTCTCCATGTTACTGTGTCTTTGTGTCTATACATCCGTCTTGTCACGTGTCAGTTTTGTCTCCCCATGTCACAGTGTACATGTCCCTTGTATAAGTTTATCAGTTTTACTCTTTCGGTAATAGGGTGCTATTGGAGGATCCTGATAGTAGACAAGGTCTGATCTCCTGGGTGCAGTTATTGGAAGACCATTGCCACAGGATTTTAAACCCAAGGTGTTATCTCTGGCATCAGTTGGCATGATTTCCCCTGTCTTTTCTGCCTCTGACCTCCTGTTTCTTGATTGTTTGTTGCAGATTGTTTTTGCTGGTCTTAGGACTCTGGACCCTTTACCACTGCTAACCAGTACTAAAGTGCAAATTCTCTCTGTGTAAATCGTATTGGTGATTGGTTGCTCCATGGTTGGCCTATTTAATTAACTGGTAGGTCCCTGGTAAAGTGCACTATGTTTTCCAAGGGGCTGTAAATAAAAATGCTACTAGTGGGCCTGCAGCTCTGATTTTGCCACCCACATCATGAGTAGCCTTGTAAACCTATCTCAGACCTACCACTGCAGAGTCTGTGAGTGCAGTTTTAAACTGCCAATTCGACCTGGCAAGAACACCCATTTGCCAGGCTCAAACCTTCTCTTTTACTACATGTAAGGCACCCCTAACGTAGGCCCAAGGCAGCCCTAGGGGCAGGGTGCAGTGTATTTAAAAGGTACGACATGTACTGGTGTGCTTTGCATGTCCTGAAATTTAAATACTGCTAAATCAATGTTTCACTATTTCAAGGCCTCCCCCACACACAATAACATGGGGATTGCCTTGAAATATGTTTTAAGTGTAATTTCCCATTGGGAGTAGATAGAGATTTGGAGTTTGGGGTCTCCGACTCACAATTTAAAATTACAACTTTTGGTGAAGTTGTTTTTTGAATAGTAAGTTTGAAAATGCCACTTTTAGAAAGTGGGCATTTTCTTGCTTAACCATTCTGTGCCTCTACCTGTCTGTGGAATACACATCTGGGTCAGGATGACAGTTGGCTTGTTTGTACATTCACTCTAGACAGTCAAACAAAGGGAGCTGAGGTGTGCCCTGCATATCCCGATGGCCCATCACCAGGCTGATGGGTCTCCCTGAGCTAGAGTGGTGGAAGGAGCTGACACCTGCACCTGAAAAGGGCTGTGCCTGCCCTCACAAAAAACAGTCTCCAACCCCCCCTGGAGTATGTCTGGGGCCACAGCAGAGAAAGGCAGGGTATTTTTCACTACAAAGAATTCTCTTTAAAGTTTGCCTACTTCAAAGACAGAACTGGGTATAAGTACTGAATCTCTGACCCCACATATTTAGAACACTTATGGACTAAGGACATGCTCCCAGGAAGAAGAGCTGGATGATTTAGGCGGTACTACCACTCTGTCTGTTGCTTTGTTGTGCTGGCCTGCTGCTTGCTGCTTCTGTCCTGGAAGTAAAAATACTTGATTTTGCTTTCTACATCCTGATTTCCAAGGTTCTCCAAGGGTATGAACTGAGCTTGCTTCCTGTTAGGAAGTCTCAGGCCCATCAAAGACTTCACCTCCCAGCACCTGGGTTCTCTTGCTGAGAGTCCTGACCTGCCAAGTGGTGCCAAATCCAGTTCCTGGGCCCTTACATGTGAGCTCTGGTTCATCTAAGAAGAAACTAAGCACATCAACTCCAGGGAGACTTTGGAACCAGTGCCGCTCTCTGACTCCACACCGCCACCTGCACCAGAGGCAACAACCCCGACCCTTCCATACAAAACAAGCCCGATGCTGTCGCAGCATCTCAGTAGTCCTGCCACTGTGTGAGTCCCGAGTGCTGTGCCACCAACGTCACCAACGTCCGTGACACCCGACTCTGACTCTGCCACAGCACCTGTGGCCCCATGGTGTGATCATGACACCGCAAAGTCGAAGCTTTGTATCTTGACCTGCTGGATTCATCTGCCCGACTTAGTCGTAAGGAATGATGCCTCACGACCATTGCTGCATCACCTCCCCTGCAACTGTAAGGAACTGAGACCTCACCTCCCCTACTTGGCAGTAAGGAACCAACACCTCACCTCCTTGGTAGCAGTAAGGAACCAACGCTGCACTGGCTCCAGTGAGCCCTCACCTCTCCAACTCCATGCAACATCTTTGTTTCCTCATTGTTTTTCAAGGTACTGTACCTGGGGTCTGTGCAACTCTGTGACTGACCCTCGCTCCCTTGTGAGTGGCGTCGGACTGTTGGGAACGTCTCTGTCAAGATGCCATGATAGCCACAGTTGGAGCTATTGTGTTTCTGAGCACTTTGAAAATGTGTATCGTTGGATTTTTGTCCTTTTTTACTCAGATACATAGTGGCTATTTTGCTAAACTGGTATGATGTACTTTTGTGGTATTTTGACTGTGTTACTGTGTGTGTGTACAAATACTTTACACATTGCCCATACTACCAAGGGGGTGAGCAAGGGTTATCTTAGTTATGTGACTCCATTACCCTGGCTAGGGTAAAGAGCCCTGCTTAGATAGGGTGCAAGCCACTGCCAACTAGAGACCTCATTTCTAACACAAGGTTTGTGGAACAGGAATAATCCTTCTTCCAGGTAAAGTCCATATGTGTAGTCATGTGGGACACAACTAAGGAGATTAAATCAAAGAGTGGATGGTGTAGGATAAGCAGGGGCGAGGCAGAAAGATATTTCTTAAGGAGTGGAGGTGTTTCTCTCAATTTTAGGATGACATTGGAGTCCATCTGCATGCCCAGGATTTAACCACCTTCGGAGGTGCTGGCGTAGGCCCAAAAAAGCTGATAATGGGAAAGGGCATAGTACTCTCTATTCCCAATGAACTTTATTTCGTTTTGTGGCTCACGTTTAGGTGTTTCAGGGTCTCACTGAGCCTTTATGAACATGTTTTTCAGTGCTTGTGGGCATAAAACTTTTCATGTCAGTGAAAAAAGACATGACCTAACACTGACACTATTGAGCAGCACCACAGTCTCAGGTACTGAAATACTAGCAGTTATCTTGGCTTATTGCAATTGAAATAGAAAGTGCATAATATTTTTCTGAAATTATGTATTTTACCTGTCTGTGACCAGAAGTCCTGAATTTGCCTGGACAGTCCTGATTTTTTCAAAGACTGTCCAGGCGTCTCAACAGTTTTTTGAAAAACAAATACATGTCTGATTTTGGGAGAAGGTACGGTGAGCACGCACATTCATCACAATGCTGTGAAGGCTCATACTCACACCATCCCTCTCTTTACACCAGGGAGAGAGCTTACTTTATGAAAAAGACAGACTCCTGCTTTGCTACCTCGCCTCAGTCACACAACACAGCAGGATTTATTGAGAGGTAAATCTGTCTGCATGGAGACCATCACCCAAGCCAGCACCACAAGCCTCCTGCCCTTGGGACAAGCTTCCAGGAGGGCTCTAGAGAGAGACAGAGGAATAGATAGATAGATATATAGCCTTCCTGTTTTTTGTACAGAAAATCTAGAGACCCTACTATGGGAGAGGTTTATTGACTCTGACGCCTCGTCAGGGATAGTAAGCGCTTTACAAATACAATTAGATACAATTTGTGGAGCGAGAACATTTGGGCTGAACCACAGTTGGCCAGGCTCCACCCCCTAATTAGCACTGCACTGCTGCTCACTTAAAAAACCGATTGTCGAGCAGCGAACGCTGGAATTTACGGGCCTGCTAATATTTAAAAACCAATTCTGCCGCCATTAGTGGAAATGCTCAGATATTTTTAATTGCCATTTTAGGAGAGTGATGATTGCAAGTCAGTGCGGGCTGTCAGTCCCGTGGTGCTGTCAGCGATGCACAAGGATGCTCACAGCAATAAGCAACGCATGAAAGAACTGAGATATACTAATAAAAGACAAGTCATTCGAGGGAACCTCAATAAATTGCACCGTAAGCTTTTGATCTTTACGATGGGCGCGTATCCATATAGTGCTTCATTTTTAGACAACCTGATGCGGTTTTTGTCGACATCACCACTTTTGACCAGATTCAAAATGTTTCTCTATGTTTGTGTGCGCCTTTCGAATAAAATGTGCACGTCATTTCAAGTTATGTGTTTAGTTTTATATATTACAACATGCTTGTCATAACACTAAACACTTTTATTATGACATATTGACATAGCTTTCTCTATGCTGCCTGCAACTTACAGTAGTGTAAACTGATGTAAATTGATGTCGAGACTGTATCCAGAGTCGATACACTTCTATTCCCCTGGCTGCTGTTGACAGGACAGTGCCCCACTCAAAAGCTCAGCTCTTGTTCATTCAATACGAATGTTCTTGGGTTTCTGTAACAGTATTTTCAAACTTCTGCGAAGTTCTTGGAATCTACTTCCGCCGAGTGTGCTGGTTTGTGTTGAGTACTCTTTCTTTTAAGTATAATTTCTAATAAAACTCCTAAGCCTAACTTGTTGCACATTCATACAGTGAGAGATAGTCCTAGCAGGTACTGCGCTTCAGTGAAGCAAGTCTTCTGCTAGTATTCTGTGCAATGATTATCCACTATAGACAACAATTTCTCTTTTTTATCGATGTGATCACATCTTTTAGTAACCTGAATGGGTGGCTCAGTTACGTCCATTTTCAACAGTGCTAATATGGTCTTCATGTTTTATTTCACTACTGTTTTTCGTGCAGTGTTGCCACTTCTGAGATCAAACCGTGAGCTGGGATTTTGGAAGTTTGTGCTTCCACCTTGATGCGGGGCCATCTGCAAAAGTCTGTCTGCAGGATGCAGTGTCTGTGTATCCTCCTCTATGTGTCTCCCAGTGTTTCTTGGCCTTTATGTGCCACCGGTATGGCCTTTCGGTGCCACTGGTATGGCCTTTTAGTGCTGTGAGCTGTCTAGATGTGATGATTCTGTAGAGTCCCGAGATTCCTAGCAGGTGGGAAACTCATTAGAGAGGTCACCCTGTCTCATTGAAAGGGGCCATGTCCCATGCCCAGAATCAGCATCTCCATGTTACCAATGTTAGTACTGAGACACATCACATTTATTGAATATACTAATGGCACAGAAGTAAGCATATGATGATGAATTAACCTATATTTAAAGGCCTAGCAAAGAAAATAACATGAATTGTAAAATGTACATGTTTGAATTATGGTGAACCATGTGGCAACCGTTTGTATTAAAACACTACGTTTAACATGAGCTATTTTGCATTCATATTAAATGAAGTATTAATGGGAATTTATATTGAATGTTATTTAAAATATTAAATGTATACGAATTAATCGTACTTATATTGAATTAAATTAAGTTTATTAATGTAAGTTTCATGTGTGCAGAAAAATAAATCCACGTTTAAATCAATTCTAACATGTTGTAAATAATGTTTGCAATGAAATAATTCGCTTTGCATATATAAATTGTAAGGTGTGCAATAGGTTTGTTAATGTATTATTGTATTGAATGTATTAAAGTAGTCTTAACTTGACTAACCCTGGAAGACTCATTTTGCAGCAGTAATGGAAAATCACTTGTTTATTCTGTCCCTTCTGACCTGAATTCTTTCCCTAGGCTGCTAATGTGATTTTGAACGTCCTATTGTTTTGTAGGCAAGAAACATATTTTAGAAATAATAATGTTGCAGTATTTGTTCTATGTGTCGAACAAGACAGGACATTTGTAGTTCTCATGTGAAATGTATTAGTTTAGTTTTTTGTGTGTCGTAAGAAAGGATCTCAAGTAACAAATAACTAGAGAATGGAATAATGTGTTAGAAATGTGTGAAATCATACAGATGATAATGTACTTTTGCTGAGAAGATTCATAATTGTTGCAAATTCGATGGTGCCATCTGCATCTATTTCATGCTGAATCTGACGTCTGAAGTGCGCCTACCTGAAGGACCAATGAATGGATTGTGCATATTTCTAATTAGTGAGGAACTATAAAATTGAAGTCAGTCTTGAGGGAGTCTTGAGTTAATTCTTGTCAAAGTCATTCCTAGTTAGTTTTTCTCCTGCCTCAAAGCTGTCCAGAGCCCTATTATTTAAGTTTGCTGTCACTCTCCTGTTCTTGAAGTTCTCACATTAGTTTTCTCATCTTAGTCCTGATTGCCCTATTCTGTTATGTGATTAAATACTAATAGGCCTAACTAATTCTGAACTGCTGATATGTTCTATGTGCAGCCAGTGTTCTGCACCGTACTGATGCTGTTGTCAACTGATGCTGTTGTCAACTGATGCTGGAAGAAGGTGACTGTCCTGCTTGAAGAATCATCGCTGTATGCTGTCCCATGAGAAGAGGTATAATTGAATGTGGTTTTCTGTTTCCTTTTCAGTTAGGTACTTACACCAGCTTAAGTTTTATAGTGAGTTGCCCTAGTTAGATGGTTTTCTAAATTATTTTTGTCTTTCTTTTATTTTTGCTTTGTCCACAAGTGTTAGCCCGTTCCCACACATGAAAGTCAAAATTCATGTTAGTGACAGGAATAGCCTATCTGTGAAACCTGAGATCTGAAATTGATTGTGAAAACTGCATTGTGATGATCTACTGATGTCACCATCATCTCTTTTGAAATCTAACAATAATGTGAATATGGTTTTGTTGATAATTTACATTATTCTTTTGGAGTGTTTGACAGTACTGATGTTTAGAAGGCTAAATCATTTCAGACGTTTTGGTCAGTCTATGGTTTTCATGTATGTTTATAATTTAGTTTTGCGCACCATAAATGTGACATTGATTGTGGGATTGTAAAAAAGCTTTAAAATTGTATTTGGTTTGGAGTTTGATTTAGTGTTAAATTGCCAATGATGTTTAGTATTGTTTACAGTATAATGTCATTTGTTATTAAATGATTCTGACATCTACACTCTTTGCCAAGTCCAAAGATTCAGTCAACCTCAATAGGTGAGAACAGTGATGGTATCTCATCTGCGTGCTGGCAGTCATTGAGCCTAGAGCGGGGAGAAAATTGTTCCTGGGGCCCAGCGCACCAACAGTACCAGTGTCTCTTTCTTCAGGTCCCATTTTCTTTCTGTACCGGTGTTAGTGTCTCTCTGGCCATGGGCCAGTCAAAAGGAAATTATTTCTTAGTGCCAAAGTCATCACTGTCTCACATGACTTACTATACATTGAACAGCCACAACAGGCAGCCCTGTTACAGCCTTATACAGGCATGTGTAGGTCTTCACACAGGGTTCAGATACCCTGCCCTGTACGGATCTCAATGTCTTTCCCATCTATGTTTACACAGACAGTAAATATCGCTTTAGATTTCTCAATGTCTCCTCAGTGAGTCCCACTTAGTTTGCTGGCAGTGTTTCACCAGTGAAGACGTCTTAATATATTTACATACTTAATTTCCACATAAAAGAAAACTACATCTGGGGGTGAGTTTTCATTTTGTTTCCCATCTAGTCTACTATTATAAACTCTTTTGGGTACTACTGCTGCTTTAGATTACAGACTGAGGTATGAATGGCATGATTGAATTTGCCCATTGCCCATTTGTTCCTCCACAAGCAACAATATAAACACTGCATTAATGTGTATGCTGATTATGTACAAGGTCCATACAACAAACACCATTGCTTCTTAGTGCTTACATTTTTTGAGCTGTTTTTACCACCTCCCGAATTTGCAATTTATCAGCTTCTGAATGTGAACATACCAATTCAGCTCTCTCATACTTAAACATGCATTCTGCAGGTTTGATTGTTGAAACATATCTGTGCAGTAGGGTCTCAACCCACTGAGCTTTCATACCATAGTTAATAAACAGAAGTGGAAAAACACTGACATTATCCTATGAAGTGTGCGTTTCACAAACATCAAAGGTAGTGGTACAACTTTCTTTTGTAAAAGTTTTATAAGTTGACCTGGAAAGGCATTCTGCCTGTTGCTTGCCATTAGCTTTGCAACTCATGTTTTCTGGGTTTCTATTTACTAGGTTTATATGCTTACGTCTCCCCAGCTCTAGTTCATACCTGCCCATGTGAAAGCCATGCTTACAGCATACTTCCACAAACTCCTTTTCTGTAATCCTATATCATCACATTTGCAGGACATTCAAAGATCAAGGTCAAATGTCAAGCTGTGTCTTCCAGAGAACCTGTTGTTTATTTTGCTTTCGGCTGACTTCAAAGTGAGAGCGCATACAGAAAATAGGAATGTAGTGTACTTTCTCCATGTATCCTACTTATACCTTTTTTAAATTTTGTTTTAGATATAGCCATCTCAAAAGGTATCTCGGTCTTCAGCTGCACAAAACATTTGCCTTTTAGTCGTGGGGCATGAAGTTCACTATTGGTATTGTCAGGGTAGGTGGGTGGAAACATGAACATTTCTAAAATTATGTTTGAAAACTATTAGACAATTTTCGTTGTTTAAGGCCCATTTACTGACAAGCACAGGATAACATCGTTTTACATGATAGAGCCAGCCATATTGTAACACAATTTAACAATGCTTGTTTTTAACTTTGATGTGTAAAGTATGTGCTTTATTTATGGCATATGTGGCAATTTATTTTGGAAAGCAGGGTAAGTTTAAACGCAAGTTTTGTAAAAGCCTTTGTGATTATGTTTAGCAACACGATAATTATGTATTCTGTCAGCAACTGTGCCTACAATTTACTAATAAACAACCAATCACAAGCCCAGTTACCTTGCAGGCACTAGGGCCATGATTTGAATGGTGCAGCAGGTCCAGTGGCACAGGGGCCAAAAGCTCTCGGAAACCTACTGAATACTGATTATTGATATATTTTACTACAAAACAAGCAGTCACAATTGCAGTTACCTTTGAGGCACTAGGGCCAAGATTTGAATGGTGCAGCAGGTGCAGTGGCACAGGGGCCAAAAGCTCTAGGAATTTCACTGAACACAACTTATTGCTATCTCTTACTACTAAACAATCAGTCTAAAGTGCAGTTACCTTGCAAGCACTAGGGCCATGATTTGCATAGTGCAGCAGGTGCAGTGGCACAGGGGCCAAAAGTTCCAGGAAACCCACTGAACACTGATTATTGCTATCTTTTATTAGTAAACAAGCAGTCACAAGTGCAGTTACCATATAGGCACTAGGGCCATGATTTGAATGGTGCAGCAGGTGCAGTAGAGCAGGGGCCAACAGCTTTGGGTTACCCTTTGAACATCGATTATTGCTATCTTTTACTAGTTATCAAGAAGTCACAAGTGCAGTTACTGTGCAAGCACTAGGGCCATTATTTGAATGGTGCAGGAGCAGTGGCACAGGGGCCAAAAACTCTAGGCAATCCTTTGAACACTAATTATTGCTATCATTTACTAGTAAACAAACAGTCACAACTGCAGTTACGTTGTAGGCACGAGGGTCAATATTTGACTGGTGCAGCAGCAGCAGTGGCACAGGGCCAAAAGCTTTAGGTAACCATTTGAACACCAATAATTGCTATATTTTACTAGTAAACAAGCAGTCGCACATGCAGGTACCTTGCAGGCACAAGGGCCATGATTTAAATGGTGCAGCAGGAGCAATGGCACAGAGGCCATAAGCTCTAGGAAACACACACAACACAGATTATTGCTATATTTTACTACTAGACAAGCAGGTACCTTGCAGGCACTGGGGACTTGATTTCAATGATGCAGCAGGTTTAGTGGCACAGGGATCAAAAGCTCTAGGAAACCCGCTATTGCTATATTTTATTAGTAAACAATCAGTCACAGTGCAGTTACTTTTCAGACTCTAGGGCGATGATTTGAATGGTGCAGCAGGTCCAGTGGCATGGGGCCGAAAGCTCTAGAAAACCCACTAAACAGTGAACATTGCTATCTTTTACTAGTAAACAAGCAGTCAGAACTGCAGTTACCTTGCAGGTACTAGGGCCATGTTTTGAATGGTGTAGCAGGTGGAGTGGCACAGGGACCAAAAGCTCTAGGAAACCCACTGAACACACTGCTATCTTCTCCTACTAAGTAAGCAGTCGCAAGTGCAATTACCTTGCAGGTACTAGGACCATGATTTGAATGGAGCAGCAGGTGCAATGCCACAGGGGCCGAAAGCTGTAGGAAACCCACTGAACACTGAAAAGTGCTATATTTTACTACTATACAAGCAGTCACAAGTGAAGTTATCTTGCAGGCTCTAGGGCTATGATGTGAATGGTGCAGTAGGTGCATTGGCACAGCGGCCAAAAAGGTCTAGGATACCCACTGAACACCAATTATTGCTATATTTTACTGCTACCCACAACTTGAAACTAGCTATGGCCGATATCTCCCTGCTCACTAGTGACCGTCTGCCATCCCAGTGCTACCTGCAGTACATTGCAAGCGTGGCCTCCCCCACTACTGCTCCTCCTCACCCTTCCTTTGTCACCTCAGATGCTTCCTCCTTTGCAGGCTTCCTATTCTCCTCACCTATAACACTGGCACACCTTAAAAGTGTACAGATCACCTTTTTTCACAGTATGAGCAGCTCTTATAAAAAACACTTTAAAGTTCTATGAAGTATTTCAGTGGTTTATCAGAGCACAAGTTATATTGCACAAATACACTATTTTATGGCACTAGGGAGATTACATGATTTGTTCAGGATCACAGGATGTTGAGCCAATGCCAAGATTTAAACCCAAGTTGGCAGCTCTTTATGTTACTTCACGCCTTTATTATAGTCATCTGCAAAATGTACAAAAAGCATTGACAAAGGCAATATATTTTGCATAGGTGAAGCCTGTAAGCTTTGCCAATGCTTCTTCTTTATCATTACATATAATACGATATTGCACTACATATCTTCAGGATGTGCACTGCATGAAAACATCTTCAACATTTGATTTTATTAAAATGTTGTTGATGTAGAATAGCAACCCAGGCCATCCAAAGTGTGCACATAACTGACTTGCCTCTTAGCTCACTACTGGCATTGTCAGGGTGGGTGGAAGCATGAACGTTCAAAACTTTAAGTTTGAAAACTATTTCTTAAAATAATACTTGCACTGATTTAGTCTGATGTACTATTACTAAGATAAAACAGTTCTGCACATGAATTTTTGGGAATTTTTGAAGATGCTTTTTTATATTTTACACGTTTGTTGCAGAATGTCTTTTAAAATGAAGGTGTCCAACAGTTAACTGTGCAGGACACCCTAGTTACTTGCTTTCTTCCACATCGATTAACTTGTATATAAATGCTTCACTGTTTTGAACAGGGGGTGGCATGCAAAGTTCAGGAGTGTACCTGCCGCCCAGACTATACATTTATAGGGACGTTATAGTATAGATTATACAGCAGAGATGGATTCAGTGCAGCATAGCTACAAGTAAAAAAATGCTATAATGCAGCCAACGCTGGCTGTGTCATAAAGCTTTTCAGCTTTACTTTCAGCCATTTACAACATGGCTAAATACATTGGCAAATTGGCAAAGCCAATAGGTCTTGTGTAGGTAAGACCTATTGGCTTTGACAGTGCTTGTTTTGTTTGTGACTTCCTGATTTTCCTGATTTTTATTCCTTGGAAGACTGTGTGTTCTTCCTTTCTTGTCTCCCGTCTTTCCACCACAACTCAGATTCTAAAGCAGGAGAGATTCCGCTTACCTGACTTGGAGATATCATCCCAGAAAGGAGATTCAAATTCATAGGATCCATCTCGGATCTTCTCAAAGAGTTTAGACTCTGTTTCTTCATAGAATGGGGGATAACCACACAATCTGGTGAAGCCAAGAAGATGACATAACATCAGTTAGTGTACGCTCCTTAACCAAGTAATTACAGTCCCATTAAGCAGAAGACTGGAATAAACTGGAATTAGGCATGAACTACGGAGCAAATATATAACAAACATGTTGCTGGTTGGTGGGCTTTTCAGTTTGGAAATTCCAGGAAAGTTAAATTTTTCATAACCAATTTGGCAACATTAAAATCATATCAAGTCTTTGCCATTGAAACACTAACGTTCTTGTTGTATCTTCTTGAAGCAAGATGCACAGTCTACAAATTTGAATATGGCCCATCTTGAGGAAGAAAACAGGGAAATAAAAATGATTTGGATGACAGTGGTTGATACTTACAAGATGTACGTAATTACTCCAATGGACCAGCAGTCCACCGCCTTGCTGTAGGGCTTTTGAGCCAATACCTCTGGAGCTAAATCAGAAATAAAATTGAGACATTGAGGCAGCTAAAGCTAAGGGAGGTCTTATATACATGTGACAATGAGCTTGTGGTAATAGGCATCATCGAACGATGTTGGCTTTGTGAGAGCTGATTGTAGAATCGAATAATTGAACATATTTGAGCAGTTAACAATACTAAAACACAGAAAATATTAGAAGTACTACATCTTTTTTATGGGCAAGGTGAAGAACAAAGAACTCTACCTAACCCCTTCCAGACTATCCATGAAAGCTATGACACCTTCTAGAAACCCAAAGTCCCTTGATCATCTCTTTGCATAGTGACCTAATCAAACTCATTCAACACCACTTCCAAAACAAAATCATGGTCTCATTTTCTTGAACAAATTCCCTCAATTCTTCTCAAGGAATTTTTTTTTTTACACCCAACTAGACATGCCTGAATAACAGTTTCCTATCACAATGCACAGTCCAAAACCGTCCAAAAATAAAGCTGAAGAGAACCCTAAAGATACAAACATTATCAGTTTAGGTTTCCAACTTAAGGTTCTTTGAGAATGCTCTGGAAAGGAGACTTGAGGCTCAGCTCATTCTCTGCACAGACAATAATGACCTACTTGACGAGCTACAATTAGGGGTCAGTTTGAGATGCAGCACAGAACCAGCAAATCTAAAGGCAGCCAACAATGCAGTCAGCACAACAAACAAAGAAAATGCCTGTCTCCTCCTACTAATGCACCATTTGACAGCACTCAACACAGTAGATCCCTCCACTGTACTTGAAATTTCCTAAGTTAGAATGAGGTAGAGGGGACCAGTTCTCAAATGGGTCTCACCACACCCCACGAACAGACCTATACTGGCAAAAATGGCAACTCTGTCCAACCCTTCATCATTCCAACAAGGTGCACTACAAGGCTATATTTTCTTTTCCACTTTTAGCAATTTCTATATGAAACCACCTGTCTCTTCCCTGAAACACTCAAATATCCCATTCCACGTTAGTACGGATGACTTGCAGCTTTATTTAAACATTTTGTTTGCGATTAGTACTGGAAAACACAGCCCAAGCTCTAGAGGACATCCAGTTTTGGATGACAAAACACCACTTCACTTGAAATTGAGTTACTTTTGATTGCTCGCTCACCTCAGTCCAACCATGGTTCAATTTATGCTCTGTGCTGAACTGCCACTATACCATTATGGAATGTGCCAGATCCCTAATGTTGTTCTTGGACAAGAGTTTGAAGTTCAAACCAGCTACTCACTGAAGGAGGCCACACTATGATGTTGCCAGTGTGACATGGGTGGGTCATGGCCGCCTGTTTTGCTCTGAAGGCAAAACCCAAGCCTGCGGCCTACCAGGGAAATGCTAGAGGGGCAGAATGACCAGACAGGCCATGCCCTTTTATGCTTATGGCCTACATACACATGCTGCATTGTAAAAAGCCATTACCAGTGGGACAAAAATCCTGTTTGAGTTAGTAATGGCAGTTACAAGCTCCGTCAGTTTTACAAGTTCTATGAGGTTAGCGTGGGTCAATAGTTTTTACCTGGACATTTCTCATGGTCAAAGCTCGCAAACAGTAACACTTAAATTTCTGGGCAAAAAAGGAGGGGTAGAAAAATGAGGACATTTGTGCAAAAACACTGATTTTTGCACGTTATTCCCCACTAACTTGTAATCAGAGGTGAACCCCACCACATTTGACATAACGGATGCTTGTGGTATCAGTAGTTCCAAGGGGTGGTGGGATTCCTGGACCTATTACTGGCCCATGTAAATGAGCCATTAGGAACAGACAGTAGCTTGTAAAAAGCAAGTGCATAAATGAATCACTTGTATAAAATAACAACACATGATAGATTATTTGAGATAGGCTCTACCCAAATCCATCCAAACTTTCACTCACCCACAATAATGGAGGGAATCAGCCTCCATTAAGTGTTCCCGTTTCCCTATAGATCAGTTTACCTGGGTTGGTGACATGCAGAGTTGCTACACAGTTTCTTTTTTGAGTATTTACATTTTAATGTTCTTTCTTTCTGTCACTTACCAACATATCCCGGAGTGCCGCACGCTGTGGACATGATTCCGTTCCCTTCCATTTTTGATAATCCAAAGTCTGTAATCATTATCTTGGAATTTTCTTCTGGCGTAAGGTAAAGCAGATTTTCTGGCTGTATGAGAAAGTGAATGTAGACTTCAAGCAAAGCACAAAATGGTGGTCACTACATTCAGCTGTTTGCAGGGGAAATTAGGCCATCCCCACGAATGGGAGACAAATTCCAAGGGTGAATGACCAAAATTGAAAGCGGGAAAGTTCCCAGTAGGTGGCATAACATAACAAGTATAGTCTAATTTCCAGACTTACAGCTCTTTCAGTAGCAAATCTTCTTGAAGAGTGACTTTTTACTCATTTTTTTGTGGGACATATGTTTGCTTCTGGGGTCTACTTCTCCAAATATTTGTACTATAGCACCTTAGTGCAATTGGTTAAGTAAGCAATCTATAAAGCTACAAACATCATAATGCATGAACCTATCCCAGTCCTGTAAATATAGTCTTCCAAAGGCTAAGAGCCTTCTGATCCCTCTTCCTTTTAGTATATATCTAGCTCTTAAAATCAATGTTTGTACTAATGGACATATGGCATTTATTAATAGAGTGACATGTTTCTTTCACAAACATCTTAAAATCAGAAAATGAACTATTTCCTTTAGAGAGACCATTCAGATAAAACTTCGGTAGCAAAAATTATTTGTACATTTTGCTTTAATTTCTATTCCACTGTTCATCACATTTCACCATCTGAGCAAACTCTCACCATTGCTTGCTTTGTTTTTGCCAGCTTTTTTTTAAAACCATTTTTAGATCTAACTACTAATATCTTTAGCAATGGCCCACGCCATTCACATTAAAAACGTACAAAGGGGGGCATTCTGGTCGGCTCCATTCAGCCGTTAGTTTGTTCTCTACACTGTTTCATCAAGACACTGGCATTCCCATTTTATGAGGCCAGAGGTGTATATCAATCTCACTATTAGCTATTGACTATTAGGAGTGGTGCCTGCCGAAATACTGCTTTCCACTGCAGTGTATGGACATTTAAGCAAAAAGTTCATACAATGAAAAGAAGGCACACCTGTGCCCCAAATGTGTTTCATCATTCCTGTTAATGCTGCGCCAACAGTACGTTTGTATTTAAAATGATTTTTCACTTAAATGTGGTTTTGCCTCTAAAGGTAAGTTGTGCTCCTTAAAGGGTTTCCTGTCTTGCCTATGACGCAGCAATGATACTTGTGCACCCTGCATGATTTTGCACCTTGTAATGTGATTTTGAAGATGAATGTAATATAAACTCCTAACGGTTTTCTACACTCATTCAGATGTTCCACAGGGGTGATTTTAGCCTTAAAAGTGCTGTAAAGTTAAATGTGTTTCACTAAATGAGGTTTTACCTGGATGTGTGTTGTACTCTCCGTGTGCTTTTATGTTGAAACGTCATGATGCATTTAAATGTGATTTGGCACCTTAATGGTTTAGTTTTTTTATATCTATTCCGTAATACTGCTTACTTTGCAACAAAGATTATCTCATACCAAATAGTAATTTTCACCTAAAATTGATTTGTACCTTTGCAACTAAATTTGATTTTTTCATGCAAAAGTGATTGTGAGTTCCTAAAGAGTCTTCACACTTGTGTTGCAGAATTGGTAATTTTGCACTCCAAAGTGTGATCAAATAACACCTTTTACACATCATGTGATAGCTTACTACCACATTTTATTTCTTCAGAGATTCCTAAACATACATTGCACCCACACATTCAAATTGTGGTTGTGCAATAATAGATCGTCTTGTCAAGATCAATAGCTTACATTTTCCTTATGGTCTTATTAAGGCCGCCAAACCTACAAGAGAACTTCATATAAGACTCTATGGTGCATACAATAAAAACTCAGAGATTCTTGTCTGCTCTAGCCTGCCCCAAATTGCCCTTTTGTGTCACCAACCGAAGCCCAGATAGCCAACCTGGAAAACTTAAACAGTAGAAAATGCCATAGTCTCAGAATGGGCTCCTTTAAAACTGATCCTATATTTCTAATTTTAAGGGCATGACCGCCTTGATACACGCTGTGTTTTATTCTTGGTCTTAAAGAATATCAATATTTTCCCTTACGGGTGTTTTATTCTTAGTCTTAAAGAATATCAATGTTTTCCCTTATGGGACAACCACTGATATCTCTGCCTAAGATCTCTATGATTTCAACACCACTAAATGTCCCTACTCCACTCTCTCATATGCCCATTACCACCCACGGAGATCAGGAAATGAAACCAGACAGCATTTAGATAACCAGCAAAAAAAAAGGCAGTCACTACCAAAACTTGGAAACGCCATCCATATAATAAAGCAAACAAATCGAAATACTGTAAAAGAACAAAGCCACAGATTTCCTGGTACCCATCACCATCCATTGCTACAGGCTTCCTCTGTCAACAAAACTCTCAATTAAGCCAAGTCAAGCTACACCAAAAAATGCAGCTTGCATACTGACCCTCCACATAAGGACTAGGCCATCTGACTTAATGCACATGAGAGCCATTCGTCACCTGGTAACAGCTACATACCCCAGATCACAGCACACGTCTCTTATCGACTCCCCAAAATTAGTTCATTTACATCAAACTAGCGGTGTAAGAGTTGATATCATGTATGTAAATCACAGCACTCTACCACAAGCACTTTTCCCCTAGAACTGTTCCACTAAGCCTTCTCGTTACACATAACTTAACAAATCTACTTCTGATTAAATCACCTTTCACGCCAACTTCAATACTTCAAAAACATATTATTGCACCCACACACCCAGGTGTGACCTGTCCGTGAGAGCAGAGGAGCAGCAACCTGCTAAACAAATGCCCCACAGTAGCTTAAATATAAAATCGTAATAATGTTTATTTATTATAATTTTATTTTTTAGCAACTCTGTCAGGATGGGGCAGGGCAATTGCTTCTTAGTGGCAGCAGGGAGTTGTGCACTTATGTTTAAAGTGTGCATGTCCCTTTGGCTGGCCCTCTTGTAACGGCCAACCAGACATGCACATTTTAAACTTCTCTAACCTAGCTGTCTTAGACAGCCGAGTTTGAGAAAGCACAGACATCCAGTGCTCTCAAGAGCACTGAAAGAGGCCACTCCATCCAATCCTGATGCTTCTGTCATGCTGTTTATCATCGTGAGAGCAGTCAATCAATCAATCAGGGAATTTGTAAAGCGTACAACTCACCCGGGAGGGTCTCAAGGCGCTGAGGGGGGGCGGGCTGCTACTGCTCGAATAGCCATGTCTTGAGATGCCTACTGAAGGTAAGGAGGTCCTTCGTCTGATGCAGGTGGGTGGGAAGAGTGTTCCACGTCTTGGCGACGAGGTGCAAGAATGATCTGCCACCGGTGGTTGTTCTATGGAAGCGTGGGACGATGGAGAGACCAAGGTCGTCGGAGCGAAGCTGTTGGGTAGGGGTGTAGAAGGAGAGCCATCTGTTGAGGTAGTCTGGTCTGGTGTTGTGCAGTGCCTTGTGAGAGTGGGTGAGGAGTTTGAAGGTGATTCTCTTGTTGATGGGGAGCGAATGCAGGTCTCTCAGGTGGGCTGTGATGTGGCAGTGGCAGGGGATGTCCAGAATGAGGCGTGCGGAGGTGTTCTGGATGCGTTGCAGTCTTTTCTGGAGTTTGGCCATGGTTCCTGCACAGAGGGCATTGCCGTAGTCCAGTTTGCTGCTTACGAGGGCTTGGGTGACTGTTCTTCTGGTTTCAGTGGGGATCAATTTGTAGATCTTCTGAAGCATGCAGGAGGTGTTGATGCAGGAGGAGGAGATGGCGTTGACTTGCTGGGTCATAGATAGTGAAGAGTCCAGGATGAATCCCAGGTTGCATGCGTGGTCGGTGTGTGTCGGTGCAGTTCCCAGCACGAGGATTGGGTATTGCTGTTTCCTGGGTCTGAGATTCCAGGAGAGAAGACACCCGAGAGAGGAGGACATTGTGCGGTAAGTCAGAAAGGTATGTGACATTTTGTTTATTTCTTTAATATCACTCGTATTTTGCCCACCCCACCACTCTAAATACATGACAGCCGCCACTGCACACACCGGAACACTTTATGGTCACAGTTCCCACGAGACATCCTATCTCAAGATTTAGACATCCTAACAAAATTAAGGATCAATTTGTCCAATCAACGTCAGTGGAAGATGAGGGTCTGTGGTTTCTAAGGCTTCTTCCATGTCTGCCATGCCACTGTGTTACCACTAGCATGCAGCATTGTCTACCACGAAAGAACAGCATAAACTAATAGTTGGTTGTCTCCATCCACACGCAGTCTCTTAAATGCAAAGTAATCCACTAAATTAACTCCTCCCCATTCTAATGCCTCACTGACTCTGGAGATAACAACATGAAACCTAAAGTTCTCTGCAGAAAATATAATTTTGTTAGTTTCCTCGTATATTGCACTGATCAACTTGCTCTTGGAAAAAGACAAAGGCACAAGCACATGCATCCGCATGTTTTTTTCTATTGGACAACTACCTATTACAACATTTCGCCTTCAGAGCCCAGAGTAGACTCTCTACCCTGGACCTCTTATTCATAAGGAAATACCACATGCAAATCTCTAAACCTCTCAGATTGGATTGATAAAAACTACTTCTTCATTCCTTTCAAAATCCTGGCCATACTGCTCCCTCCCTATGCAGAACCAGAGATGGAAATTGTAAACTCTATAGACTTCAAAGCCATTTATGCATGCCTCTGTGAGCATGCGATCGCACACTAAATTCAGCCCTCTTGGCTTTGATAATGCTTGTCTGTACTATTCTGGGATAGCAATTGACCCAAACATAACATTGTGAACTACACATTTTGCAAATCAAAGTGCCCTACTGATCCCTTTTTAAACAATAAGATATTGTTAAATACTAGTCTTGGGCAACTGGATTATTTTTTTGCGTCTTACCTTTAAATCTCTGTGAACTATCCCACTGTCATGAAGGTATTTTACTGCATCTAGCACTTGGCGGATGACATCACTGGCATCCTGCTCTGTGTAAACTCCACGTTCCAAAATCCGGTCAAAAAGTTCTCCCCCTGAAACGCTAGTGACAGAAAATACTAGGATAAAACATCTCGAAATGAATGCTAAGCTTCTTAACCTCTTTTTGACTAGTTCCAAGCCCTTATTTCACAACCATTTGCAATTTACTATGTTATGGGATTGCTTACTCTCAGAAAAGCAGTATGTCAAACTGAGACATGTATGAATTATTGTGTGTATGTACGTATGTATGCAAGCATGTATGTAACTATGTTTTATTTGTATAGGACAAACCAGCAGAAAGGCAGTTGGACCAAATGGGAAAGAAACAGTCAGAAAGTGATTGAATGAGAAACTGAGTTGT
Source organism: Pleurodeles waltl (assembly GCF_031143425.1). NCBI lineage: Eukaryota > Metazoa > Chordata > Amphibia > Caudata > Salamandridae > Pleurodeles > Pleurodeles waltl. The sequence continues at coordinate 487,385,486 of NC_090445.1, read as the reverse complement.
GGGACTAGCAAACTGTTACTTCACTGCATAAAATGTAGAACTGTATTTTCAGCTCTTTCCTAAACTCGATCAGGGTCGGGGTTGTTGTAAAATATACATGAATGTTGTTCCAGATCCAAATTATAGGTCACGGTTGACTAAATCATGTAGCAAGAGAAAGAACATTATTCAATATGATGAGTCACATTCCGTAGCAGTTTTAATTTGTTATATTGTCTATTTAATGCATTTTAATACAGTATGGGCAAATGTTGCACCCCATTGGTACCAGTTTAATACAAAGATCAGCACCTGAAAGGTTGCAAGTGAACTTTTGCTAAGGACCTTCCCCGCTGTGGAAGCCAGCCATGTCATTCTTTAAGTGACTTTTGATTCATTTGAGCTTTAAACCTTCTAAATCTCCAATTTATGCAGCAGATAGTAGATTATGAGTAAGTGTAGTAAATCCAAAACTATTCAGAAAACGCAGTGGCCACAGAATCACATGCTTCCATGGGCCCTGCCTATAACACTATTTTAACTCTTGCTTCCGTCAACATTTAGATAGTACTCCATTCAAACACATTCTGAATATAGGTAACTACACACCAGGCAGGCAGAGTCTGAGAGAGCTCTGTGACTTTTGAATCACTGTGTTAGAAGACTATCCCCAATATTTCCAACCCAGTGCTGCTTCTGTATTACCAGCCATGACACTTACAATGCCAAATGTGTTATGAGAGTTGATTTTACTGAAGGACAGGTAGGTTGCCTGATACGCCCTAAATCATGTACCAGGTCAAGGGAGAGTCTTGCTCAGGCCAAGCCAAGTTGCCCAGCAGAGGCAAGATCCTTCACATTATCGCAGACTTCGTGTAATGCCTGCCACATCCACTGAGCTTCACATTAAATGAGAGAATCTTTGTCTATTGCAGTCGCCCGCTGTGGGCATCTCTCTGAGTGGACATTTTTAGTGTGCCTGTGGAGGTAGACATCATGTCCACGTGGAGGAGACATGGTCTTCTGAAAAAGTGGAAATTTAGATGTAAAGTATCTAGGGGTAGACAATGATGGTTGCCACTAGCGCTACCAGTATAGATGTGTGTATACTATGCATCTTCACAATTTATCCAGAAATAACACTTCAGGTACTCACAGTTGCATGACCAGGTAGTAGTGGCTCGAGCTCTCGTAGATGTCCTCCAGAGACACAATGTTTTCATGTTTGATTCTGCGAATTAAGAAACAAATGCATGGACGTCATTTAGCAGCTGTTACCCCTGGCCCTTGGCATTGTCTCATTTTGCCTTTGCTGTCCATGGTCTCAACAGCCATGCAGTAGATGTGGAATTATAAAGTGAAGCATCCTGTTTACTTTTTGTAGGCTTCACTCCTTACACTTCTCTTAATAGATCAGCAAATGGGAGGTTGCTGAAGCAGGAAGATGCAGTGGGTTAATTCTGTGATCTCATTGGGAAAGGGGATCAAAACGTAAGGTAATGTCACTTGTGCTACCCTTGGCATTTTGATGAAACTTTGTGGCCAGATGGAAAACTCCTCTTCCTCTTAGGGAAACTGTTCGTTTACATACAGAGATGAGACACATGGACATCCTAGGATGGAATTTTCTCTGTTTCTGGAGAAATGCTGTGGAATTAATAGTGTGTGGGTTTCTAAGTACATTGTACGGGCGCACACAGTAGGGAAACAGTGCTAAAAACCCAAAAGGAAAGAAATAAACATGGTCTGTGAAAATGATGCTCTCTTCTGCCTGCGTTTCAGGCTGCATGCACCAAATTACTTTTTTGCACAGCTAAAAATCAATGTCAATTTCAGATCTTAACAGACATTTTACAAACCACTGAATACAAGTGTGGGTTTTTATTTAACAAAGGATCTCTCTGCTCCTCAGAACTTTGAATTTGCCATGAGTCATTCTCACAACCTCTTTCCCATTGAAACATATAGGGCTTAGATAGAGATAGTGTAGCAGGTGCAGCGGCAATGGGGCCCAGAGGTGTGAGGAGCCCTCTGCACCTTATTTATTCTGCAGCTCAGAGCCATATCTACAAAGATATAGTGCTGCTGCTCTCTTCCTCAGTGTTGGTGCTCTTTGAGCCTAGTTAGCGCTGCGCATGCCAAATGTGTAAAACTGCAAGCAGAGGTATTATCTATGTATTATCTATTTGCCTGTGCTCTCTCTCTACCTACAGCACGGCAGCAGATGTCCCACTCCATCCACCCTTGCTTGCCCACATTGCTGTTCACACTCACTTCTTGAGCACTGCAATCTCGTTCTCCAGGCTGGTGTCTCGCATGTTGTGAGACTTCTTGATGCACTTGAGGGCATAGAGTTGTCCTGTGGCCCTCTGCTTCACGAGGTACACTTCCGAGAAGGCCCCGCTGTGGGAAGGCGCACAACAAAAATTAGTAAATCTCTCAGATTTGCATTGTATCATTGAAATAACGGTATAATGCACTATAACAGCAATTCCTTATAAGAACACCAACGTCTTGAACTGTACTTTACCTCAGATCTCAATTTAAATGAATAAGTAATGGGTTTGTGGAGGTTCCAAAATCTTAACTTTAAAGGCCCCCATTGTCATTATAAACCAACAGAAGAAACTTTTGTAAACAGTAAGGCAACTCTTAGGGTCTCCCTGCCATCCTATGTCAACAAATATCAGCAATAAATGAGCAAGAGGCAGTAGGAATGTTTCGCGTTTTGACAAGGAACCAGACGTTGCTTCAATAAAATCTCACAACTGACTCCTTCCCAGCTCTGTGTATGAATGGCTCACCGGGTCTAAAATGTTTGCACTCTGGAATTTGTAGTCCTGAGGGAATAATCAGGACTGCACGTCCAGAGTGCAAAGAAAAAACAGGATTGACTGGGCAAATCATGAAGATGCCTGGGAAAGCTGAGAGCTCTGGAAGCCAGGATAAATGTCGACAAATGAGACTTTCTCATTTAAAGACTGGTGCCTTCTCTAACATTCCATAAACGCATAACAAAATAGGCATAAAAAATTAAGACATTCTAAAATTGACAGTCCACATTTTAACGTGGTACTCCACACACAGAAACTGTGTTTGTAATTACAAGCTAAAATCCGAAAATTATACATAATAGTTGAGGTGATGGAGTTTTTAAGATGGTGAGTGGAGATTGTTTTGAAATAAAAAGTACTCCTTGTATTATAAAAACTGCAAATGTTTAAAATATGGAAAGCAACTGGCTATGAAATTGATAAATAGGTACAGAGTGTAAGATCACAAGCATTTGCAAAGTCAATAAGTCTCTGCTATGCAAGAGCTATTGGCAATGTGTTTTAAACATGCTGTACACCCGCGTGGCTACTGTTCAGCATGGCTAAATTTAGTGGGGTGGAGGAGAATGACATGGATTGTCGTAGAGTGGACTGTCAAGGAGTTTAGTAGAGTGTTGTAGAGTGGAGTGGCACAGAGTGGAGTCACGTAGAGTGGCGTACAGTGGAGTGGTCTAGATTAGAGTGGACTGGTGTAGAGTGGATTGGCGTAGAATGTTGTGGAGTCTAGTGGCATAGAGTGCAGTGGTGTAGTGGGCAAAGAATTCAGGGGAGTACAATGCAGAATCGTAGAATGCAGTGGCATAGAATCGAGTGTTGCATAGTAGAGTGCTGTGGTGTAGAGTGCAGTGGTGAAGAGCAGAGTGTAGTGGCATAGAGTGTAGTGGCATAGAGGGGTGCAGAGTAGAGTGGCGTGTAGAGTTGCGCAGAGTAGAGTATAGTGCTGTACAGTGCAGTGGTGTTATTTGGACTGCTGAAGAGTGCAGTGGCATAAAGTGGAGTGATGTAGACTAGAGTGGTGTAGAATGCAATGACATAGAGTGCATTGGCATAGAATGTAGTATTGCAGAGTAGAGCGGCATAGAGTGCAGTGTTGTAGAGTAGTGTTGTAAAGTGCAGTGGTGTAGAGTGGAGTAAAGTAGAATAGAATGCAATGGCGTAGAGTAGCTTGTTTCAGACTACAGTGAAGTGGCATGGAGTGGAGTGGTCTAGGGTAGAGTGCAGTGGTGTAGAGTAGAGTGGCATAGTTGCAGACTTCAGTGGAGTAGTGCAGGGTAGAGTGCAGTGGCATAGAGTCAAGTGACGTAGCATGTAATGGCATACAGTAGAGTGGCATAGAGATGATGGTATAGAATAAACTGGTGTAGAGTGCAGTGATGGAGAGTAGTTTAGAGTGGTATACAGTTGATTGGCGTAGAGTGGAATGGTACAGAGTAGAAAGTATTGGCATAGAGTGTATTGGCACAGACTGCAGAGGGGTAGAGTGCAGTGTTGAAAAGTGACGTAGAGTGGAGTTTTGCATAGTAGAGTGGAGTGGCCTAGACGGGAGGGGAGTAGAGTGCAGTGGCAAAGAATGCAGTGGTGTTGAGTAGAGTGGCATAGAGTGCATTGGCGTAGAGTAAAGTGGTGCAGAGCAGAGCTGAATGCCATGGCGCAAAGTGCAGTCATGTGGAGTAGTGTAAAGTGGAGTGGTGCAGAGTAGAGTGCAGTGGCGTGGAGTGGAGCAGGATTGAGTGGAGTGGAGTTGCATAGAGTGGAGTCTGCATGGTGTGGTACCACACTGTCATTACAGACAACACATTTTCGATTGAAATGACCATTACATTTGCACAGACATACAATATACTAATAAAACTATACAGCACAAACAATAATGTGTGGAAATGGCTCCACACAGTCTATTCATTTGTTTCGATCATATTAAGGTACTTGTTTCTAACACACTTCAGAATTTACAAAAATGTGATTCATTTGTGCTTCAATGATTCTAATACATTCTGAAATACTTACTTCCTACACCAAGTATCCAGCAAGATTGTCACATAAAAACCCTCACTTTGAAGTCAGAGAAAGAAAAGTAAACAACATGTTCCCTTGGAAGACAGAGCCTGATATTTGACCTCTGTCTTGGAATGTACAGCAAATGTGATAAACTAATAACAAGATTTACAGGCCTGTTTACAGAAAGGAGTATTCATAGAAGAATACAAGCAGAGATAGTGTGAAAAGCCTTTACTCCTTTTGAGGGATGAACTCACGCTGGACAGCCTAATACAGATAAAGCCAGCAAACAGAAAGCCAGAAAATGTGAGTTACAAACCACAAAGCCCATGGTAATCAATGGGTGGAATTCATTCTCAGGGAAGCTTTCAGATTGTCCTGAAGATGTACCAGACAGCGGTGCTGTCTGGTAGGTTTTGACCTAAAAAGGGATGTTTACATACAGAAATGAGCGACTGGTTCTTATTAGCCTAATGACTCTGCCTATATTAAATTATAAAGCAACATTTGACTCTAAGGCACTCATTCTGAGTTCTGTGAAATTTTAGGCACATATTCCGTAGGTTGTAAATATTGGAAGATTGTTTCACACTGAAGACCCAGTAGGCTAAGGTAGTAGTCTCCTAACCCAGATCACTTGAAACGACAGAGCAAACAGAAGTTTAGAGTTTAATCACACGTTTCCCCCTAAGATGTGGCATTTGAAGCAGTGCCTAAAGTATGGCTTGCTGCTGGGCACCACTGTCGCTTATTTTTCAGATCAGGACACCTTTTGTGTACTGCAGGTGAAGTTCCGATGCTTTAACAAGTTTGAAGTGCCTGACCAGTTCCCTAGGTTGTTACAGAAAAACCTGTGTGTCAGTGGCTTCACATGACTCGCCCCCAAGACTTGTTTTCATACATCTGAGGTGCTGTCTGTCACGCCAAGAGGGAGCAAGTGTGGTCAGTTGTGGTCCCTTTGCACTGTTCTATCACCAATGGTCCACAAGCCCTCCCCCCCACCATGAAGCAGAAATAAAGATCTCAGTTCAAAGAGAGAGTCCTGGATTTGAGGAAGAGCACTTTAAGGTGAGGTGTATGAGGGGGGAAGGGGAAAGAGAGAGGAGCAAGGTGGCAGAGAGAGAGACACACAAAGACAATGACTGTAGGAGGGAGATGGGTGCATCTATGCAGGAAGGGCAGGGAAGTAGGTGGGCGGGGTAAGGGTAGGAGTAGTGACAGAAGGAAATTTTGAGAAGTAGTAGTAGGGTGGGCACACGTACTTGCACACTTCCACCCATCTACAAGCATACACATGCATTCATTCACAAGCGCACACGTACACCTATACTCACATTCATTCACAAACACACATGTGCACGCAAACATGCTCACACCCACCCACTCACAAGCACATACACACGAACACTTGACACAACATTCACAGCATACACACGCAAATACACATACATTCATACATACACACATCTAAAAATTGGCAGCAATCTTGAAATGCTTACGTTTGAGAAAAAAGCATTCTAAGATGGTGCCTGTGAATGTGCATGTGTCATGATGTGCGGGCTGCCATTTTGAAACATATTTTCTCAAACAAAAAGCTTTCCAAGATGTGTATGTGTACATTATCATTCACTGGTGGCCATTTTGCAATGCTGTATTTTTAATTTTCTAACAATGCTTTAAGAACAGCCAATACCTAGCCACTATCATTTAAAAAGTGTGTCCTGTTTGTTTGCCAATATTTGTTTACATGTTCTGTCCATCTGTTTAACTATTCCTTTCCCTTTCTCCTATTTTTTATGTTTAGAAGAACCTTTCAAAACCAAACACCAAGCTACCAAGATCTTATTACTAAGATATGCCCATGCTATTGCATTTTATTGTTCATTGCAGACATAGACAACAATGTGAGGTACATTAGTGATTCATACTATATAGTTGAACGTCACTATAAATATAAAATCTTATTTGGGAGAGAAACAAATTGCAATTAACTTAAGAGCAGTTTTTTCTCTGTTGGAGGTGTGCAGTGCCTACTAAGCAAGAGAAGAGATTGGCTGCATCACAGTGTCTCTTAAGCAAGAAAAGGGATTTGCTGCATAACTTATATGATGCAGGTTTGATAGATCTTTTAACAGAGAGAAAGTAAGTAGTAAACAATTGGATAGCATTTCATGCATCATGATATATCTTTTAACTATGGGTACTTGCCAACATTTTTCCTGAGGCCAAACAATATGGCCTGTTGTGTGTGCGAGGGCTGCATTGATGCAACAGGGTGGCGGCCGGTATTGGAAGATGGGCGTAGTCGAAGCCAAGGATGTACATGGTGTGCACACTGAGTCATGGAGTTATGTTGAGTGTTTCATCCTATATTGCCCTCTAAATTAATCTACTAGTCTCTAGAAAAGGCATAGATTTGACAACATTGTTTTATGCTGTAGCTGAGCCACTATCTCTTTAGTGCACCATGAGGTAATTATTCTCTGCTTGCTATCACTACCTTGGCCATGAAGTGGAATAATGAAGCAACTTGATTATTGAACTGGAATGACATAAAAACTTAGGTCTCACAGTCTCCTTATGCCTTTAGTCTCCTATCTATGAACATTAGACATGCTTAGAAATAGGCTCTTTTAAAGTAGCAAGTAGCTGATAGGCATGGGACAGTGGGAAAGTGTTATCAATGTCACTATGAGACTTGACATTTAATCCTGGCTTACACTTTATTAAAATATGCTGGATATAAAACTTGTATTTAAGGTCTGAGCAGGTTCCACAGTGGCATATGTTTGTGGGAGTAGCCCTTGAGTCTTATAATCAGAACCACTCCCACCCTAGTTTTTGTGTAATGAGCAGGATGGAAATTTTAGAACCAGAAGGCTTTTTTTTTATTAATCTCGACCTTCCCCTGTGGCAAAGTGTGTACTCTTATGCAATCACTTTCTGAACATGTTTCTCTGCTACAATTTCTTTAATTGAGACAGGAAAAATGTAAATCAAGCAAAACACTGGTAGGAAGTATGTGATAAAAAAATGAAGCTGTGTGCTTCTTTGCTTTAAACTGAGAGGAAAAGGTGCCAAGGAATGCAGCACTCTTAGGCCCTGATTTAAGAAAAGTGGAGCTGCACCCACCTTTGTAAATCTGGTGCAGCATTTTTGGCCTTGTTGGGCCATATTAGCGTAAAAAAAAAAAAAACACGCAAGGAGGCACTAGGAGCTCTTAAATCACGCCTTTAGTTTGAGTAATGAATTTATTAAGGCACTTCCCAGATATCAAATAAAAGCACACAAAAATCTGAACATTAGCATTTAATTGTAAATGCCAAAATACTCACAATTGTTAAGCAATGACAGACAGAAAAAGTGCAATAAATCAACAATGAATATATGCAATGAATATATATAGGTGCACAGCCAAGCTGGATAACTAAGAATAAAAATGCCTCACCATGGAGGTCGAATCCATCATCATCCTTCCTTTGCCAGCATCAAGATGGGGAACCCTGAATGGCTGAGACAGGAGAATTTCCCCAACAGGATCTTTTTGGGTAGTGCTAAGTTTTCCCCGCCTTATATATATAAAATTAACTCAAGAGGAAGGTTCTAGTAATTGACCTCTCCCTTCGGTTATTGACTTCAAATACTGGCTGTACTTGGTCTGTGTCGAAAACACGCAAAAGAACTGGCCAGGTCCTAATGCGCATTCTTGAGAGAGAGCGGTATCTTTCTATGCTGAAAACATAGTATACTCTTATCACCTCCGCATTCCCCACTATATGTTCCCTGCTCTAGTGAGAAGAGCAAAAACACATTCAGTGTAGAAAATAAGGTTTGTGGAAAAATACCTGCACCGCCACTGTGACTGCACCTGAAGCTGAGCACAAAATGGAGTCAGTGGTCAAGATGGAGTCGGTGGTCAAATACAAATAGCATTACGGGATGTGACCCAACAAACTTTTTATTTTACACATGAAGGAGAGAATACCCAGCCCCATAGTACACTAATTAAAATATAGTATAGTGAGAACTTAATGACTCATAGAACAAAAAGTTCTGCACTGTGCTGTTGGTACTCCTTCTTCACCGATTTGTTTTATGATAGTCAAATCATATCTTTCCTATGCCTTTGCCCCCTTAATTGCCATTATGGCTTAGAGGTGGGTGAGCCTTGGAAGGCTGGAGCCAAGCTTGAGCCAGATGCTTGGCTCACTCGAGACTCTCTTGGAACTTCAAGACCACAATGAGTTGATCCTTCTGCCTGCCATCCACTCTAACCTCATGCAGCAAGAATTAAAGACAAAGCATAAACGTTTGATGACAAATGTGAGAGAGAAAGCGATACGCTTCTATTGGCTGAATTGCCCAATGTGAAATAAGAAAACCTGGGATCAATCCCAGCTTCCCTCCATGACCAAAGTGTGATCCTAGGCAATTGTTTTATCTAACTTTGCCTGATTATTCTTCATTATCAGGTATGAAAGAGCTTTGAAATACATGAGTTCAGGGTGTGCACTGTACAAAACTTCTAGAGTTTGATTTAATAAACTAGATTGTTGTTCCACAAGGCACAGATGTGCCTTTTGGTTCTGTCTGGGTGGGGAAGGGCATGAACATTTCTAACTCATAGTGGAGTACTACCACTTTTAATAAATTCTTTTCAATGCAGTCACATAATGTTTTTGAAAGAGTCTTTATCATAGTTTTACATGTTTGTTATACACAGTTTGTAAAAATCAAGGTGTTTCTAAAGAGGTACAGGACATCTTCTTTGCTTCTTTTCCTTTTACTTCAGTTATCATGTAAATAAATATTTGCCTCTTTAAGAACTTTCTGAATCGCAATGCCAAGCAAGGTAAAAAACAGCCTAGGTGATCAAATGTAAAGGTCAGGAGGGTCGCATGCGGCACTTTGGATACTTTGCGTATCCCTGCTTTAAGGCAACACAAAATGTATACTTATTTGCTCTTGACTGGGAGGCCCATACATAGAATGGGTAAAGAAAGCTCACTGCTGTTGTTTACAAAGATAGTATGGCCGAAGGTGTCCTACGTGAAAACTGCCATATTGGAGCACTTCAACTGTAATCAGAGATGATAAAACCTTTGATTGTTGCTGCAGTCTCTTATATGTCAAAAGTCCACAAAGCCAGTTCTACCTGTTCAAGTACCTAAATAAAGCATTGTTTATTGTGTGTGACACCTATTGCAAGTTACTATTAATGCATATACACATGCACTTCATGCCATTCAAACCAGATTGCAAATATACATTAGTGCACACTTAGATGCAACCAGCAAGACAATCATAAAAACCGACATCTGCTTCAGATGTCATAACTCACTGAAAAAACGTGCTCCTCGTAGGCTGCCACCATTTGCCCCCATTGAATTCTAGTCACGTTAGGAAGATCTGAGTTCTGTGTGCCGACTCCATTCATATTAAACATCTGCTTTGTCTTCTTTTGAATGGAGCGTGGAGAGCATGATGCAGCCGAGATTTGTAGGCTATTGTTAGAGCCCCTATGGTGAAATGTCTGACTAAAAGCTGTTGAAGCCAGCCTCGTCCATTCATGAACAGACGCCTTACCACCACTATTACAGACGCTTCTTAAAAGGATGCTTTTAGGTCTTTGTAGAAGAACATAGGAGGCCAGACATACGGAGCCATTTTGTGGTCGCAAGCCCTGTTATTCACAAAATCAGAGTATTTGCGACCATACTAGGCTTAATGTGTGTCAAATCAATTTTCCAAGTCAAAAAAGAAATAAAGGAAATGCAGTGGCAACATTTTGAACCATTAGAGTACCTCCACAGAGGTGGTAAAATATGTGCAAAGGTGAAGATGTCCCCAGTGGAGAATTTCAGAAAACAGGTCCTTGCAGGAAAATATAAATGGTTAAAGTGAAATAGGTAAAAGAAATTGGTCCACATTTGCAAATTGGGGCTATTTTGAACTCCTAAAGATTTGCTGTATAGGAGTTTTGCAAGGGAGAGTGTTTGTATGTATGCTTGCTGAGGCAATGTTTGTGGTAATATCCAGGAAATCAACAGTAATAATCCGCACACCAGACCATAAAGCCCACAAGCAGCCACAGAATGGCCTCACACTGACCTGTCAGACCACACGTTCTGGCACTGCCAGTTTGCCCTACAAGGCACTACGACAGCTTTTCCTCTGGGAATTGTAATGGGAGACTGGTGAATGGTGACCTCAGAGGGAGTGGCATTGGTCCAGAGAAGCCATGGCTGCAACCATTGATATTTTCCCAAAACGGAGCCATTAAAAAAAAAAAAGCAGCATCCGTTCCTCTGAGGAGCACTGGCAAATGTCAAAAAATAGTATCCTGTTTGAGAACGCACAGGGATGATTGGTGGACCGCTGGTCCTTGCAGGCCACTAGCTGTGTGTTTGTAACCAATTACAACAGGTCACAAATACCTACCTGCTTAACTAACATTCATTGGGTAGATCCTTCTGCAGCACTCTGTGACAGGAGATATTGCGAAGAGACTTATTAGTACATAGGTTGCTTGCAAAACTAAAGACTGGTCACAAAAGGTTGGTACGCAGTTAGTGATTACTTTTTGTGAATGGTCTGTTGCTATATCAGGCCACTGACCTCTTTGGCACTGAAACCTAAGTTATAGGGCTGAAAAGACAGCTAGGATATTACATAACATTTTTAAAATGTGCATTATGCTAAGAGATGACTGACTATTTAAGGCTATGCTCCCATTTTATGAAACATCTCTGTAGTAAAAAAAGATCTTAATTTACATCAACAAGCACCCCAAAATGTGACTAATTCTGTAACTGAATTATACTATCCCTTCCAGTCACACCTTTTCCCCAATATCAATAAGCTAGTGACATCACTCCAGAGGTGTGGTAAGAGTGCAAAGGGCTCCAATACATGCAAGGAAAAAGGGCTCCCTGTTCCCCTAGGTTAGTAGTAAAAGACAACCAAATTTGGGGTTCAGTGAGCTCGTCACACTCCAAAACCCCTCTGCCACTGCATCTGCTGTACGATTGATAACTACAACCCTGTATCACTCTAGGGAGGAATCAAGGATACTGAGGGCACTAATAAAAGCAAGGAAACTTGTGCTCTTTCCTCTCCAGTGGGGCATAAAAGGCAAACATAACTGGGGTGCTGTGACCCCCTAAACTCCTGGCACTGTTGCCAAAATACCTGCTGCACTGTCGATAGCCACATCTGTGTCCTTTGATCTAAGTATGTGCACTGTCAAAGAGGTCCTGGGTTATATTGTGGTACCTACCAATAGTGCTTCCGAGACTGGTCAAAGCCTTTAGTAAAAAGTGGAAGGATTTGGGAAAAGCTGTGAGTACTGCATTTCATGTGTCCAAGGTGGAAAGCAATGAAGGTGGAGTTGCTCTTATAAAGGTTACTGCTAGATAGGATGGTGAATACTCCACTGTAAGAAATGGAGTTACTGGTCGAGGGGAGGTGGTAGCCCCAACAACCACAATCCTTGTCAGGGTTACTAAATTAACCTGTGATGAACTCACTGGTAGCTTGGAACAAAGCAGCCAGACTTAACTTAGAGATAAAGTGTAAAGTTATTATGCAGCACACAAGAAATAATAAGGTGAAAACTCAAAATTAAAGTAAATTGTAATAAATAAAAGGATAACAGAATGACAAACAGCTAGTCTATAGAACTGGAGATATACACCTAATAGCACAAAGCTCCACTCGCTGTCATCTGGTCCTGCTATACTGGGGGGAAGTCACAAGTGCAGGCTGGATATAGGAACCATGTTAGTCCCCCTGAAATAGTTACCTTCTCAAAGTCAGATGCGAAGAGTTCCATTTGCGGTGGAGAATCCCACAAGGAGCGGGGTGAGCTCCATGGATGATCATTGTTGTAGTGCGAAGAGCAGACATGGCATCACAGACTGTTATTGCTGTAGTGTGAAAATCTGGTTGGGTGTCATGGACAGTAATTGCTGGAGCTTTGCATTGGCTTCACGTTGGCGGTCACCAATCGCTGTTGTTGTTGTAGCGTGAAGTGCAGATCCTGTGATGCCAGTCGTAGATAGGCGTCCCTGTAGAGAGAAGAGTCAGGTTCACCAGAGCTTCACATTGTCGGTCATTGTGGGTGGCAGAGTTGCACGATCGCAAAGAGCCCAAAGCTTCAAGATTTCATTTTTCTTCACAGGAGGAACTCAATGGATGCAAGCCAAGGGTCAAGGGTCTGGGGAAGCACCTCTTAGGGATCAGGACCTCACTTCAGCAGAGGCCAGCAGGGCTGAGGCAGGTCCATTTGCAGATACAGGCAGTTCCAGTGCAGTAGGCCAGCTGGGCAGTTGCAGGGAGGCCTCTGGAACTTGTTGTGTCCCTGTAGCTCAGACAGGAGGTCATCCAACTGACACTTGGAGTCACTCAGGTTCACCTTGGATAAAGGGAGCAGGCACAGTCTGCCTTCTCAGAGAGCAAGGCAGTTCTCAAGCAGCAGGGCAGTCCTCTGGTAGTGATGGAGCGTAAATATTAGGAATACTTTTAGTGACCCAGACATCAGCAGAAGTTTTCATTCATCTTTAAAAGCTTAAAGTAGAAAAGCTTCACGGACACGCATATAAAAAGTGTTCATGTTTTCCTTTGTGGTGGTCACCATTGTGCCTACCAGATTTAACAATGTGCTAACAAGAGTTCAACAATGCCAAAATATATTTTAGACTCTAAATTACTTAATGATATGAAAACAAATTTTGTTCTTTAATGTTTAATGTGTGATTTATGAGTTTAAATAGACGAGTACATAAAAATGAATACACTTCTTTGTCATACCTAACATGATGCCTTAACAAGTTTGCAATTTATAGTGAAATGTTTTTACATATTCTGATTATATATTATTAATGCTGGATTTATAAGTTTGCATATTATGTGTGTTTATTAACAAATATATTAATACATTATGGCCCTCATTCTGACCTTGGCGGGCGGCGGAGGCCGCCCGCCAAAGTCCCGCCGTCAGGTTACCGTTCCGCGGTCGAAAGACCGCGGCGGTAATTCTGACTTTCCCGCTGGGCTGGCGGGCGGTCGCCTTCAGACCGCCCGCCAGCCCAGCGGGAAAGAGGCTTCCATGATGAAGCCGGCTCGGAATCGAGCCGGCGGAGTGGAAGCTGTGCGACGGGTGCAGTTGCACCCGTCGCGTATTTCACTGTCTGCACAGCAGACAGTGAAATACATGTAGGGGCCCTCTTACGGGGGCCCCTGCAATGCCCATGCCAGTGGCATGGGCACTGCAGGGGCCCCCAGGGGCCCCGCGACCCCCCCTACCGCCATCCGGATCCCGGCGGTCGGACCGCCGGGATCTGGATGGCGGTAGGGGGGGTCGGAATCCCCTCGGCGGCGCAGCAAGCTGCGCCGCCTTGGAGGATTCAATAAGGCGGCGGTACACTGGCGGGAGCCCGCCAGTGGTGCCGGTCCGACCGCGGCTTTACCGCCGCGGTCGGAATCCCCATTGGAGCACCGCCGGCCTGTCGGCGGTGCTCCCGCGGTCCTCCGCCCTGGCGGTCTTTGACCGCCAGGGTCAGAATGACCGCCTATATTTCTTCTGTTAGCATAGCTAGGCCTGCAGACTTCATATTTGCAGTCATATAAAGTGATGGATCATTCTTTTTTTTCTAACATGAATTGTTCCATTAGGTTGTTCTTATGAATAGTAAAGGGTTGCTTTCTTTAATTTTACAAGACTTGTTTCTAAATGACCTGGTTCTGGAACATGTATGCCTGTGGACTAAACATAAAATAAATTGTTTCTATCGACATGTGCTTTCACATGGGAAGAAGACAAGTCCATTTTATACCCTAGGAAGAATTTGTATTGTTGCAACTGATAGAAAATTGTAATGCACTGTCACGGAAGAAGAAGATGATTCCAGACGAAACCTGAGAAAACTTTGCAGTGTTGAACTGTCAAATGAGAGATGTTCATGCAGTTTCCTATAGGGATGGACTTCGTACGTTTTAGTTAGTTGTCCTCTTGTTCTCCATGAGAACTGTTCTATGTGCAGCTTGTGTTCTGCACTTTCGCTGATGGTGCTTCTATCAAACTTTGCTGATTATCTACATGCTTTGCTGATGAAGAAATCTTTGAATGCTGACCCTAGGAGAGGTATATTGCTGTGTTAATGCTATTTCCCTAGACATGCCCTTTTTCTAATTGACGCTAGTATGAGGGTACCTACCTATTTCATTTTTTAAGTTTGCTTCTCTTAGCTCAAGAAAGATTGTTTTCTGAATAATTTTTGACTCCTTTTGTCTTTTATCCGCATATGTTAGTCCATTCCCACACATGCATGTCTTAATTTGGTTAGTTGTAGGGACAACTCATGTTCAGTCCTGAATCTTGATCTCTGTTCAATTTGATTTGTTAAATGTTGACACAGACTGATTTGAGATATGTTTCTATTGCTTATATTATAACTTTAATGATATGTATTATTCTTCTTGAATGCTTAATGGTGTTGATGCTCAGATCAAACTTGTTTCGCCATTTTGAGGAACCAATGGTGTTGATTTATCTTTACAATTTGAATTTGCGCACAGTCTGTGTGACTTTAGCCTTGTGGATGTAAAACCTTTACTGATTGGAGTTTTCCTTCCGTGGCCACATTGGTCAATTTGTTGGGGTAAATGATTGTGTATGGTTAACCACATTCTTTACTGGGTCAAAAGGTCCGTCGACCTCAGTAAAGCCTTTTGGTTCATGTGAAGGATGAGACAACACATTAACAATAGCAGCAGTGCAGTCTTTTGGGGGCCAATGCAGTCCTTCTTCTGTAATGTCAGAAGGTCCAAGAGCATACTGAAGAGTGCACTATTTATACCTGGTACTAGCCACTGAAGTGGTGGGGTTCCCTACACTACCCCCAAACCTGGTCCTGGAAAGTTCTTCTCCTCCCCTGTCAAGTCTCCAAGATGTCTGTGGTGACATAAGGCTGTTGTCAGGTTCTTTAGTTTATGCTTGAGGATACAGCCCCGCCCCCAACCATCCTGGCAGGATGGCCTATCCTGCCTACAAATTATCCTCCTTGTGTCTAGAGCATGGTTAGATGAGACATTGAGCCACGTTTCAGTGAGGATCTGGATGTCAAGTTTATGGGTCAGGATTGAGTCTGATAACTCTAGACAGTGTTTTATCGCAGATCAACAATTGTGTAGCATGCCATTCAGGGAAAAGCAGTTGTCTTTCTGACTTGGCTGATCCCGGAGGGTAGTTGGGATTCAAATCAAGTTAAGAGGGGATGAGCGTCTACTGGGATGGTGTGTGTGAGTTTTAATACAGTCGGAGATGTTGATGGAAATCTGGCAGCCCCCTACATGACGATAGGAGGAGGGAGTAGCAGGAAGATAGGAGGAAGGGGCAGCGGAAAAGTGTAGTTCTTTAGGAGAAGGAGTAGGTCTGAGTTGTCAAGGAGAGGTTGCAACCATTTGGGTCTGGGAAGGCGGCGGTTTCTCAGTATGCTGGAAAGGTGTGGGTGAAGGGTCCACAAGAGGAGATGAGGATAGGAGTGACAGCAATACTTTGGAACAGAGCCGAAGTGAGGAGGTCCATTCTTTGGGAGAGGTCTGAGAGCGAGGAAAGGATCTTGCTGAAAAGAGGCCAGTTTTGTTCAGATATTGTGGGAGGATTTGGGTGGACTGTTAGGAACGGACTCCAAGGGGTGAGGTGTGAGATGGAGGAGGTGCTGGTTGTTGATGTCTAGTGTTTGGAGATGTGGGCAAGATATGGGGAAACATATGGGCTGACTCTGGGGATAATGAAAGGGTGGAGACAGCAACTGAGGCAATAATAGTTTGTGGGAGGTTGGAGAGGAAAAGTGTGGAGATGGTTTGTGGGAGGGATGTTCAAGGTCTGGAATTGATGGTGAGCTATGAGATGGGGGGACATTATGGCTTGCAGCAGATTGAAGAATATAACCCTAACTAGTAGCAGCAAAGAGCAGAACGATTTGCCATAAAGGGATACCAGGTACAGTAAGTCTAATATAGAATAGTTAGAATGCTGTTGCATTCCAAGATGCCTGCTAGATCTTCTCTGTGTTCCCAGTACAGTCTAGCATTTGAATCCTTTGTATTTCTTATATATTGCAGGCCTCCCTTAAATTATTCAGTCAGGCACCAAAAGTGAATGGGGATCTAGTGTGGCACATAGCTGTGTTCTGGCCCAGCTGCCCAGGCCTCTAAAGAGCGTTCCTCCAACAGATTGCAAGCACAGAGGACTCCTGTTGCTCTTTTCCTGACTTGATGTCCCTCGTGGCTGCCATCTTGGAGTCAGGCAAGCTTGACCCGATCCATGGTCAGGATTTATAATGCATAGCACAATATTAAAAAATGTCTGATATCCATGTTGCTCATTGCAGAGAGGCAGTTTGTAGTTGCTCTGCGGTGGCATATACTTTCACCGATGATGGTCTCCGTGATTAGTATCAAGTCCTGCAGCACCGTGATCATTTCTGGTCTTTAGTGTGCTAATGACCCATGGTGCAATCTGCAGAAGACTGGCAATACCAACAACCTCAGGATGAGCTACTCAAGTTAAATGTTTCCTTCCTCTGTATCACAAATATACCACTCCTTTTATCGGATGACTGCAAGCTCCATAACTCACTGTTTGCCGAAAATGCTCACAGACCCTTTCTCCCTTCGGAAGCACTGCTTCGCGAAGGGCAGAACTGGGAGCAACCCATCCCCAGTTCCCCTGCGGTGGTGAGTCTGGAATCCCCTTGGACGGTGTGTCCGGGGCACAACTCAGCTACTTGACTGCAAGGAGCCCCGCTGACCTGGTCGGTGATTCCACAGCACTCGCACCACTCTCAGCTGGCAAAGTGGTAAAGTGCACAGTGTGCCAAAAGCATAAAAAATGGGTTCAGAACACAGGTGGAATGTTTGGGGGTGGCCCTGAAGAAAGAAACAGGTCCAACAATATCTGTATCTGCTCCCCAAAATGAATCGAAAGTTATCACTTGTTAAATGTAAAACATTTTACCAGTGTTAGTCAATGGGAGAGATAGGCTTTACAACAATGAACAAGCTTTGGTAAGCTAATAAGTCTGGCATGCATTTTGAGTTCTACTTTATTCAAAAGCCCGTGGCAGTGAAAAAACAACAGAAAAAAATGATTTCCTTCATTATCAAATGGATCTATGGGATAACAAATTTAATGTGTGAGGATTCAGTGCGCTTTCAAGAAGGTAAACAGTCCATCCTCCGTTGTAGAGCAAGGACTCCATAAAGTGAAAGGCTACACATCTTAGCCAAGAACTGAGGTGCCAGAGTAATCAAGTCGATAAGAAAGACCATTGTTAATGTTAAAGAATAGGTAACAATAGGCCTTAATTATAGCTGCACTGTTAATCCAGGGATAAAATGGATATTGCAGTTCCCTGACTGCAATGTCTGTAGGAGACTAGCCTGGTTTGTAGTGAGTACCAAAGGTACTTACATCTTATACCAGGTCCAGCTAGCCCTTATTAATGAAATGCAGTCAGTGTCTAGAAGCCAGGCTGTCTAGGGGTAGCTGTAGCTGATCAGCCAGGGCTGATCTAGGAGACATGCAAAGCTCTTGCAATACCACTGTAGTCACACAGTACTCACACACATGAAAGAAAATACTCAGTGTTACAAAAATAAAGGTACTTTATTTTTAGTGACACAATGCCAAAAATACCTTAGAGACTATACTCCCTTAGGAGGTAAGTAATATACACAATATATACATTAGTGTCCAAAAACAGGTAAGTAAACAGAAAACAGTGCAAATAGTGAAAATCATAATAGGTTGCAATGGCCCTAGGGGGAACACAAACCATCTACTAAAATAGTGGAATGTGCAAGTCGATTTCCCACCTAGGCAAGTGTAGTGTGTAGAGGGGCGCTGGGAGTGTAAGAAAACACCAGAGGTAAGTGATAGAACCCACCCCAGCACGCAGGAAAACAGGAATAAATCACAGTAAGTTTTTTAGAACACATAGGAAGTCGTGATAGAAGATTATGCAAGAACCAAAAGAGACTGCAAGACACCAACGATGGATTCCTGGACCTGAAGACCTGTGGAAGAAGGGGACCAAGTCCAGGAAGCACTGAAGAGTTCAGGGAGAACAGGAGCCCCTCCTAACCCGGATGAAGGTGCAAAAGAAAAACCACCAGTGAGAAGACAAATTCAGTTATGCACCCAAGAAGACAGATCCGGTTTCCTGGTTGGTGCATTAGATGTCCCACGCTGGATGGATGATTGCAGTCTGGTTTGCGTCACTGGAAATGGTGCTGCCTGGGACCAGGAGGGACCTGGTGGCCCCTACCCTGGAGGGGGAGACAAAGAGGGCTCTTAGCAACTCAGAGAGCCCTCAGAAGACCAAGCTGCATGCACAGTAGTCCCACAGCATAGGGACAAAGAAGATGCAAATGGAGGCCCATGCAGCACAACACAAAGGGATCCCACACCGCTGGAGAACCACTCAGGAAGCTGTGCATCGCAGGATGGAGAGCTGGAAGCCTAAGCTGTGCTATGCATGAAGAACATCTTGGAAGGTCGCACACAAGCCTTGTCAGCTGCAAGTCACGTGGTGCACGGGGGTACTGTCTTGCGTAGGAACGCAAGTTCTTACCTCCAGCAAAGTTGGACAGCTGGACCTTGGGACTGTCAGGGTCACTTTAGTCCACCACCCGTGTTGCTGGATCCACACTCATCATCTAGAAAGGGGACCCATGCCACCGGTCATCACTGCAGAAAGGTGCCTGCTGAAGCAGGGAAGTGACTCCACCATTCCACAGGAGATTCCTTTGGTTCTTCTAGTGCAGGTTGAAGACAGGCAGTCCTCGGAGGATGCACAACCTGGAAACAGTTGCAATTGCTGGCAGGAGCTGAAGATACAATGTTGCAGAAGTCGTCTTTTCTTCTTTGTTGCAGTTTGTAGAGTTCCTGGAGGGTTCAGCTGCGGTTCCGTTGGTAGAAGATGAAGTAAAGGATGCAGAGAATTCCTCCTGGAGTCTTGCAATCCGAATCTGAAGAACCACCCAGGAGACAGACCCTAAATAGCCCTGAAAGGGGGATTGGTCACCTAACCGGTAAGCACCTATTAGGGGAGGGCTCTGACATCACCTGCTGGCACTGGCCACTCAGATGCTCCCAGGGTGCCCCACAGCCTTGAAATCCACGATGGCAAACCCCAGGGACACTCTGGAGGAGCTCTGTGCACCACCCCTCGGGTGGTGATGGACAGGGGAGTAGTCACTCCCCTTTCCTTTGTCCAGTTTCACGCCAGAGCAGGGACCGGGGGTCCCTGAACTGGTGTAGACTGGATTATGCATGGAGGGCAGCATCTGTGCCTTTCAACGCATTTCCAGAGGCTCTGGGATGCTACCCCCCCATACCTGTAACACCTATTTCCAAAAGGAGGGGGTGCAACACCCCCTCCCAAAGGAAATCCTTTGTTCTGCCTTCCTGGGCTTGAGCTGCTCAAGCAACAGGAGGGTAGAAACCTGTCTGTGAGGTGGCAGCAGCTGGGGCTGCCTGGAAAACATCAGAAGGCTGGTATGGCAGTATTGGGGGTCCATAGTGGAGCCCTCAAAGTGCATGGGATTGTGCAACCAATACTAGAATCAGTATTGGGGTACAATGCCCAGTTGTTAGACACCTTACATGGCCATATTCGGAGTTACCATTGTGAAGCTGGACATAGGTGTTGACCTATATCCAGTGCACACATAAAATGGGGTCCCCTCAATCACGAAGTCTGGGTAAATGGTCCTGGATGATGTAGGGGCACCTCTGCAAGTGCAGGGGTGCCCTCACAAACAGGTACCTTGCACCCAGCCTTCAGGGTTGGAAGGCCTGACATATAGGTGACTTATAAGTGATCTGGTGCAGTGTAAATGGTTGTGAAATGGTGCATGCACCATTTAACACAGACTGCAATGGCAGTCCTGTAGAAGCCTTTGCCTGGGCTCCCTATGGGTGGCAAAAGTAATGCTGCAGCCCATAGGGATCCCCTGGAACCCCAATGCCCTGGGAACCTAGGTACCATATAGTAGGGACTTATAAGGGGGCACCAGTATGCCAATTTGGGATGAAATACTGGGTTACCAGTATGTAGTGACAAATTTGGAAAAAGAGAGAGAGCATAAGCACTAGGGTCCTGGTTAGCAATATCCCAATGACACAGTCAAGCATACTGACAAAACAGTCAAACATACTGACAAACAGGCCAACAACCATAAGCACTGGGGTCCTGGTTAGCAGGATCCCAGTGGCACAGTCAAGCCTACTGACAAAACAGTCAAACATACTGACAAACATGCCAAAAACCATAAGCACTGGGGTCCTGGCTAGCAGGATTCCAGTGGCGCAGTCAAGCATAGTGACAAAACAGTCAAACATATTGACAAACAGGCGAAAAAAAGGTAAGCAGTAGGGTCCTGGCTAGCAGGATTCCAGTCAAACACACTGACAAACAGGCCAAAAATGGGGGTGACCATGCTAGAAAGAGACTATTATCTTACAATGTCCCATTGGCTAAACAGTCCATACTGGCTGAAGGAGTCATGCACGATATGGCTCACTTTGCAGCAATGATTAAATTAGTGATCACAGCTGGACTACCCCAGCAATTAAAAGGTGTCAAAACTTAACATTTTCTTTTGAAAGTGATAGCTGCACAGCAGCCAGAAGAATACCACATGATACTAATAGGGAAAATATTCACAGGAATTCTTATCATCTTGATGTCACTGTGTACTCTATAGCCAGCTGGTTTCCAGCACATTATCTCTTGTTCAACCTCTTCAGCCGAATCAGCTCACGCCCACCTACTCCTTTCAGCAATGCAGACAAAAGAAATCCTTATTTGGGAGAACGGATGTCGCCTTATGGACACAGCTCCGGAATTTGGAAGGGTTGACTCAGTCACTCAACATCCTTTGATCCTGGGTGAATCACTGATCTCCCTGAATCTAAAAAATTAATGTAATAAATGCTCATGTAAAGTACTCCAATATCTTCTGGTCAGTTTCGCATCTTAAACTGCTAAACAAAAGAGAGGACGTAGTTAAATGAGGAGCCCAACAGCAAGTGACGTCTTTTTATCTTCAGGGTTCATACTTTCATCACTTCCTAATGTTGTGTAAGCGCTTAGGAACATCTGCATCTCTTTTCCTATTTCTTGTGCTTTCTCTTTTGTTTTGTAAACTGCTTACAGATAGGGCAGCATGCATCTCTCTAACCCTTGAAAATTAAAGCAATTAGCAGCCCTCTGTTTTTTAATCTTAAAACAAAATCTAAATTGCATTTGTTGCTTAACAAGCAGCGCTTCATCAAGAAAAATGAAATAGTATCTGTAATAGCAAATCCGGAGTGTGTCTCCTGCAACAAGGATGTAATCATTGTGTCTCAAACAGGAATCGGTCCCTTTTCTTGGTGAAACTTCATATACTATTGCTGTGTATCACAGTCAGTCTTAGGGGCATATTTAGACTTGTTTTGCACCGAATTTGCGTCATTTTCTTAAAGCAAATTCACTGTAAAACTAACCCCATATTTATACTTTGGCGCTAAACCCGTCTAGCGCCAAAGTTATGGACTTAAAGTAATTTTTTAGACATGGAAACGTACCTTGCTTCATGAGATGCAAGGTAGGCATTCCCGTCCCAAAAATGACTCTATGGCCTCAGCGTCATATTTATCCCCCGTGCTAAAATAACGCACAGCGGGGAGGAGGGGTCAAATAATGGTGCAAAGCTTGCTTTGCACCATTATTTAAAGCCTGGGTCAGGCGTTAGGGGACCTGTGCGCCTATTTCCATTGTGGAACACCATGGAATAAGCCCACAGGTGCCCTCTCCAGGCCCCAGGGACACCCCGGCCCACACCAGAGGGATAGCAGAAATGGGGGACCCCCATTCCAGGTAAGCATAGGTAAGTACAGGTAAGTATTTTTTTTTAAGTGTCATTGGGGGCCCTGAAATGGGCCCCCGACATGGCACTGGGTATAATGGCCATGCCCATGGGACCCTGGTCCCCTATGCTGGCCATTGGTGTGGTGGGCATGACTCCTGTCTTTTCTAAGACAGGAGTCATGTGGTATGGATGGTTTTGCATCAGAAAATGATGCTAGGCTGATTAGAGCAATCTTTTTTTTTTCTCTAACCTGCCTAACGTAATTTTTTTGGTGCAAAACCCCCTTCTCCCATACCGCCACCCCCACCCGAGTAACGTCATTTTTTTAATGCTAGCCTACCTTTTGCGACGGCTTGCACCATTTCATAAATATGTTGCCTGGCTGGCGCTCAAGAATGGTGCAAGTCAGTGCAAAACGTTTTGATGCAAAACTGCGTTAGTGCAGTTTTGCACCAAAAAGTATAAATACGCCCCTGACTGTTTCCATCCAGATGGCATGACTGCTCAAAATGTTTAATGCCATGACTGCGAACGTTTCTTAAATGCTTGGTTGAAGCCCACAGGGGCTTTGTGTTCGGGGCAGAATGGCCACCTTTGGAGTTGGGAACTAGGGGCCAGATGTACGAAGATTTTTTTCTGGTCGCCAATGGCCCCATTTTCAGAATTGGGCTGTTTGGGACCAGAAAAAAAGCATTTTTGAATGCACAAAACCCTATTTTGCGATTCAGTAATCTATTACTGAATAGCAAAATGGGTAGTGAGCGATCTGTATCAGGAAGGGACGTGCCAAGGGCGTCCCTTCCTAATAGCGAGCTGCACTGTTATGTAGGAATGTTTTACAACTAAGAATGCAGTCGCAAACATTTGCAGGTACCACCACCTTCAAACTGGTGGTAAGCTATTCACAAATGGGAAGGGGATTCCATCCCATTTGTGAATGGGGGTGCAAAAAAATTTTAAGAGCAGGCAGTGGTCCCACAGACCACTGCTTACACTTAAAAAAACAAAAAGAAACCTTTTCATTTTTCTTTTTGTAGTACATCCAGTTTTCCTTTAAGGAAAATGGGCTGCATTACCAAACAAAATGCTTTATTGAAAAAGCAACCACAGGTATTGTGGTCTGCTGACCCCAGCAGATCACCATCCCTGTGATTTTAGCCATTCACGATGGGTCGCAAATTGTGACCTGCCTCATGAACATTGAAGAAGCAGGTCCATTTGCGATCTACTGTGAATCGCTAAATGTGTCTGAGACACATTAGTACATTGCAGTTTGCGATTTCCTAATTAGGAAATCGCAAACTGGATCCTTCACACATCTGGTCCTAGAGGTGAGTATCGCTGTGGGTTCAATGCTCCCTGCCCAAAAATACAACTTAAATACAATCCTATGTATTGAAGCTGGTGCTCATGTAAAGCAAGCCTATAAAACTGCAAAGAAAAAAAATGAAAAAGGTACAACGTCTAAGAAAAGAAAACAGCCATAAGAACCAAGGAAAAGGAAACAAGCGTTTCCCTTGCATGCCGCCATGTTATCACATTTTAACAAGGCAGCCATATTGGTGAAGAGAAACCCTCCAACTGCAAACAGGAGTGCAAGCGTTCTTTCCAAGTACGTACACAACATTTGCCCAATTAAACTGTGTATGAAAAAGACAAAAGGAGATTTGCCCATCTCACCCCACGTCACCTGTGCAGTGCAATATTCAAAACTAAGAAAAAATTGGTGCACCATAAGGACAAATTCTTACAACACCATTCAACCTCAATGCAACAATTAATTTTCACTGGGATGTATAGTTAATCTGCATTCATTCTTTTTATCTATTTATTGCATCCGTCTATCTGAGTATCTGTTTACATTCCATCAAATTTATAGGGATCTGCACAAAAAACACAAACAACAACAATTACAAAATATCACCTAAACATGTCTCTGGACCAAAATTAAACACCACAAAATACAAAATATAAAACCACATCAACATAATTTTCCACATTAGTGACGGAATCCCCAAGATATGGGAAGGTTTATTATCAAAGTTTTTCTCTTTGCTTCTTTATGCGTATGCCCTAGTATTCATTTTCTTTCGTGACTATTTTCCAGTGGAATGCTACTTGGGCTATATACACATCCACTCGATAATAAGAATTAATGCAAATTAACTCTATATACCAGTGAAAATTAATTATAATATTTAGGTTGAACGGTGTTGCATGAATGATGCAAGGAATTAATCCCAAGAATGCAGCACATATAGAGGGCTGACATGTCCTTACAGGGTTTACTGTGATTGCTGGTGGCAGATCTTAATTCCTGACTCTTGACAGTTTGACTAACACAGATTTTCGATTGAATTCCGTTGATTCCTAATTAGTGATTAATTATTCTACAGAGTGTGCTTTATACGTACTGATTTGAGATATTTCAGTCCTCTATATCAGCCACTCTCTTGGGATCCATTCCTTGTGATATTGTAAATAAGGGGTCTAAAATGTATTTTAATTCTGACACATTGTCCTGAAGATGGTCTGTTTAGACAAAAAAGAGACTGCAACCTCAATGGGTTAACCACCACAGTTGCTTATAAATGGTTTTACTTGGCAAACCTCTCTTCGATGGAAAATAACTTTAAAGGACAAATAATGAGCAGTTGGGTGGTTGTCCTATACATCTCATATCACTTCTTGTTGATGGCATAATTTATTTTGTGACCATTGTGTGACATAGGGCTTGTAATGAGCTGTCAGTCTGACCCTGTATAGATATCGTATGATTTGTGGAATATTGTGAATTAAAAAGTAATCAGGTTATATAGAAGGATGCCTCATAATATTATAAATACATTTATGCATCACTGAGGTGCATGAATATGTCAAGAACAACCAAATCAAAAAACAATCTTCTCCTTCAGGGGTCAATTTATTTTGACAGATCCACTGGTGGAATTTAATTTACAGGCCCTGGGTACATGTAATACCATATACTAGAGGCATACAAGTACATTAAATGTACCAATTTGGTACAAGTGAACTGTACCATGTTTTAGGCAGAGACCACACTCAGTGGTTAGCAGGCAAAAAGTGCACAGAGTCCCCATGCCAACAAAACGGGTTTAACAACAGAAGACAAAAATCTGGTGCAAACCCTGCAAACATTGCAAGGTCCAACATCCACCTCTCTATAACCTAATGGTTTGCAAGTTTAACTATGGCTTGAATAAGGTGTTTGAATGATTAGCCAATATGAAAGGCAGTACATTGAAATTCTGCATAAACTGTGGAGCCACAGGCTTTGCAGTGCAGAAGGAAATCCGCTAGTGAATATATTCCTGCAATCAGCAGAAATTAAAGGCCTGGCTCCTTTTCTGGCATATCAGCCAACAAATAAACAGTGTGGTGGGAGTGCTGCATCTCTGCAATAAGTAGCAAACATGATAACAAACTTTGGATTGCCGGGCACTGCCACAGACATGGCTGCCCTGCAATGGCATCCACCGTGTAATTCACTGAAAACAACATTGTGGAGTTGGACCTGTCGTACTATAGAGTCTATTTTATGACAAACCTGTTGCATATGTAATTGCAGCAAGCCATGGAGATCTAGAGAGGTAGGTGGGATATAGGTGGGAGGGGCAAGACATCTGTTTCAGTTCTAGAGGTGCTCCTATGACTTTCCTGGGATGGGCCAATCGACATGTAGTTATGGATGAACACTTCAAGCTATAAAATTACTGCCTTTTTGTATGCAGCACTGCTCTGAGCACATGCTGCCTGGGCCGCAGTCATGAGGGTACAGACAGGAGACAGCATGTGTGCTTTATGACTTTTAGGTCTGGCATTAGTCAAGACCTTTTGATTTTATCAAAAATATATGTACAATATACTTCCAAAAGGGGCTTCCAACTACTTATATTCATCCTTTGGTCTGTTCTTCTGTCATTCAAATTTTTCTTCTCCCAACTGCAAAATACAGAATGGTGCATTGGGTCAGCCTATTTCAGTCACTGGCCATTTCACAAGAAGCACATCCACACACAAGTTAGTTGCCTTCAGTGCCAGTGTTTTTGTTTTTGCTTTATTATTATTTTAGTGTTGCCTTTGTTAGAAAGGCCTGATGTGGTAGCAGGACACCTTCTACCAGATGAGGACACAGGACACGTCACAGCTTTATCAGTTCCTGTCTCCAGTCAGTGCTGTTGTAAATTCCTTTTGAAGTGTCCTTTATTTACGTGATGGCTAATTTTTCATACCATACCAGCAGCTTATATGAACTCTGAATATAAACTCATGAGGGTGCTGTATTTTGCAGTCCTTTCTTCCTTTCTTTCCCTTCTTTTTTCTTCCCTTCTATCTTCTTCCCATTTTCGTTTATTTTGAATTCTTCTTTCATTCTTTTTTCTTTCTTTCTTTCCTCATTCTTTCCTTATTTCATTCCATTTCCTTTCCTTGTTCACGTGTAATTTTGTTCTTGTTTTCCTTTCCTGTTCCTTCTTTCCTTCTTCCTTTTCTTCTTTCTTCCTGCCTCCTGCCAGTGCTGTTGTAAATTATTTTTAAAGTGTCCTTTATTTACCTGATTGCTACTTCTTCATACCATACCAGTTGCTTACATGAACTATGAATATAAGCTCATGAGGGTGTTTATTTTGATGTATTTTGCTGCCATTTCTTTCTTTCTTTCCCAAAGGCAAGAATGTTGCAGCCAATGCCAAAACAACTGACTTTTTTAAGTCTGTGTTAGGCGAGACTTTTTGATTTTACTAAGATTCTGTGTACAAGAGTTACCTATAGGGGTTTTCTGCAATACTTTGGTCATTAGTCTGTGGCCCTTTCATTCACATTTTTCTTCCACCCACTCCAACAAGCATCAAAGGGCAATGTGTCAGCCCACTTAAGCCATTGGCTCACTTCACTATGAGTTAAGGCTTGCTGCCCTTTCACAAGGAGCACATCCACAAACAAGTAGTTCCCTTCGGTGCCAGGGAGTACTGTGGCAGTGTGTGCCTTTTTGAGAAAAAAACAATGTTTTTGCTTTTAGCCAATGTTTTTGTTTAAATTGATGAGGGTCGGCAGCTTCCTGAACAAGAACGTTTTTCAAAAACCATGACAAAACAAGAATTGACAAAAGAGTAACAGCCAACACCAAACCTACTGGCTTTGGCAATGCTAGTTATCTCTGGCCCCAGTGCTGTCTTGGAATGGACTCAGGCTCAAGGCTGACACTATATTGCTGAGTCTGTGAGGTGTGTCATGTTGTAGAGGCGTATGGAACCAGAATAATATTTTCAGAATATCATTTGATATAATTATTGTGTCCTAAATTTCATTTATGAAAATACACCCTATTGGGGTTAATAATAGGAAATCTACATCCATTGGAACTATTTTTGTGTAAATATTTATGGGACAATATTTATATCAGCCAATATGTTTGTCTGCGATATTCTGACACACAACCAAAGCTAGCAGACTAGATACAACGTTGTACTTGCAAAAGCCTCTAAAGCAGTGGTTCCCAACCTGTGGTCCGGGGACCCCTGGGGGTCCGCAAAGCCTTTTCAGGGGGTCCGCGAGAGCCTAGAAAATGAAAAAATATTAACAAATATTGACAAATTAGGTCCCCTGCTTCCAGTAATGACCAAGGCGGGGGTCCCCGATTCCCATGATGATTCCGTGGGGGTCCCTGGGTTCCATTAATGTTAAAGTGGGGGTCCACAGAAACCAAAAGTTTGGGAACCACTGCTCTAAAGTGTACATGCTGAGATATATAAAACTACAAGACCCAGAAAGCGAAGGGTGTTAGCTAAAGAGGCTGGGAAATCTGGAGGTGTCTTACATGACGTAAAGCCTCTTGACAGCCGCTGCGTGCATGCAAATCCTTGTTGATTGTCTACTTAGGTGTCTGTCACCGGACATGAACAGTAAAGGAGAAGTGGGCAATCCATGAAACAGCTCGTCGTGTCCTATAAATATCTACCTTAAAGACTCTCCTGAATGCCTTTTGTACCTTTTTTGGAACCACTGCACGACTCTGCTGAAATGTTGGAGATCAATGAGTGAGCAGGAGTTTGAACTTCCTTAGAGGGTAAATATTTATAACTTTTTAATCCTTCAATCTTATTAACAGCTTTTCTACAGGGTGCTCTTCACAAGGCTTCCAGTGCCACTGAGTTCGCTACCCTCAGGACGCATGAGCCTCAACAAAATCACAGAGTATTACATGCTCATGTCGGGCCGCAGGTAGGCCTGGCTGATGTAGAACCACGAGATAAATACCTGGAACAGACCTCATATTTTTGGCAGCAAATTTCTTGACTAAACAGGGTCACCACTCCAGGCTTTAATTCCAGCCCATTTTAAACAGCGAGACTCCATTGCGGCATTATTTTCCACAAGCAATGCAAGCATGTAAAGGAGCACACTCACCATGGATTAATTTAAGAAAAAGCATCTCACTGCACGTCTTTACCCCATAAAGCACCTCTGAATGGATGTTAAAGAAAATAAAAGTGACCAAAAGGAGATGCATCTGAGAAACTATCATATTGCACAAACATGACTAAAGGCTTATTAAAATAGGACCTGATGCCCATATGGATTGGTACCAAAATACTGTAAACAGAAATGCGCTGTACTAAATATTGTGGCAGAAATATTTCTGCATTGGAGTTAATAATAGAACATCTACACCCAATGGGAGGGTATATTCTTAAAAAACAATGTATGGCACAATATTTATGAGAGACAATATTTCTGTATATGATACGCTGACCTACATCAGTAATAAGTCATTTGGGGCAGCAATAGGATACTGGGTATGTAGACGATTGGGAATTATTATTTGTTTTTGTAAAAATGTTGCTTCTAGGCATCCCATTGAAAGCCCTAGAGCTGGGGAATAACCTGATTGAATAAATAATAGAACTAATACCAATGGTTTTCTTGACAATGATCCATTTGAATCGTCATGCTGAGGAACATTCAAAGGCTATCTGTTAGTCCTGTCAGCCTTAAGGTAGTCTTCCCCCAATTTTGTGCCTTACTCCTCCATGTTTGCTAACCTGATTTTGTATTGGCCTGAGGACTCTGACCACTTCACCACTGTTAACCAGTGCTAAAGTATTTGTGCTCGCTCCTTTAAATGGGGTGAAATTGGCTTGCCCTCAATTGACACATTTAATTTACTGAAGTCCCTAGTAAAGTGCTACTACATGTACCCAGGGCCAGTAAATTAAATGCAGCTAGTGGGCCTGCAGCACTCATTGTGTCACCCACTTAGGTAGCCATTTAAACATGCCAATGCAGCCTGGGTGCAGTTTTTAAACTGCCAGTTCGACCTGGCAAAATAAACCTTTTTAATACATATGTCACCACTAGCGTATGTCCTGGATAGCCCAGAGGGCAGGATGCAATGCATTTAAAAAGTAGGATATGACTTTTAAGTTTTACATGTACTGGTAGGGAAAAACTCTGAAATTTGTTTTTCACTACTGAAAGGCCTGCTTGTCCCATAGGACAGCACTGGAGTTACCTTATTACCTTTTATAAGTGTCATTTCCAAATGGGAACAGGTAATCAGTTCATTTTTGTTGTCTCTGGAAATGGAGCCCATACGTTCGGGGTGTGTATACACACTAGTGATTTTGGATTTTAAATTAGAATTTTGAAAATGCCACTTTTAGAAAGTTAGCATTTTCTTGCCTTAGCCATTTGGTGCCTGTTGCCTGTCTCTGGATCACATGGCAGGGTGTAGCTGATAGTTGGACTTTGTGTATTCCTCCTAGACAGCCACTCACAATGGGGAGATTAGGTGTGAGTGGATGTGCCATCACTGGCAGGATGAGAGGGTGGATCTGTGCTGAACCCAACTACACTTGAATAGGCCATGACTTATCTCTGTACAAAGGGCTCCATACCCCCTGTAGTATCAAGCTAGGAAGATTGGGCACCTGTGAACTTCAAAGACATGCCTCTAGAAGCTTCTCCCAACTTCAAAAGCACAATTGGGTTTAACTACTATACATCAGACACCAACTCTTCAGTACACTTCTGGACTTGTGGATACTCTGCCGGGAAGAAGGACTACTGTGCTGCTGAAAGGACTGACACACTGCTGGACTGCTGCTCTGAAGGAACTGCTTCCCTGCTGTGCTGGCCTGCTGCCTACTGCTCTCTTGCATGAGTGAGAAGAGAACTTGTCCTGCAGCTTCACCATTGAACCCAGGACACCAGAGTGATGTGAGGGGCTAGTTTGCTGTCCTTCCAATCGTAACCTAGCCCCTGGACTAGCCTGCAATGAGTTCCCGATCCTCAGGTGGTGTACCTCAGGTATTGGACCCTTGATGTGGCTCAGAGAGCTGCATTCAGGCTTTTGAGCTCTTCATGACCGTGAACGGGTCAGTTTGCACCAACACCTAGCCATCTGCACTGCGATTCAATGTGAAGCTCCAGCAGCCACCTCTTAGTGCTACAGCATTGACCACTAGCGGTGGACCACGAACATGAAGTTCCAGCAACACCCAATCATGGACTGTGGTCTGCTGTTCACATTACACTAACAGCCACCTGCGATTCTCTCCCTGCTCCTCGCTACCCTCTCTATCGCAATCAGGACTCTTGGCACGAATTTGAGAATGTAAAGTTCAGCAGGCCCAACATGGTGACTGTAGTCTACTTGCGCTCCATTGTGGTTGGCCTGAAAGTGTGCCTTTGACCCAGTCCAGTGCAACCAGACCTAGTTGACACTTTGTATTTTTGGTCACTTACATTCTTAAAAATTCACAACTCTGGTTCTGCTGGATGGATTTTTGTAGTTTTGGTCTTGTTTTATTTTTTACAGCTTACTCTATTTGTTTAACTTAGAATATGATCATTTTGTGTGGTGTTGTCAACTGTATTACTGTTTGAAGTGCTGCACAAATACTTTACACATTGTCTCTAAGTTAAGCCGGACTGCTCTGTGTCAATCTACCGGGGGGTTGAGCACAGGCTAATTAAGGTTGGCTTGTGCCTCGCCCTGACAAGTATTGTGGTTGCTGCTTGACCTAAGAGGGTCATGTGAGCACGCACATTTATCACTGTGCTGTGAAGGCTCATGTTTACACCAGCCCTCCCTTTACACCAGGGAGAGAGTTTACTTGATGGAAAAGTCTCCTGCTGTGCCACCCTTCCTCAGTCACACAACACAGCAGGATTTAATGATTAGGTGAATCAGTCTCCATGGAGCCTATCACCCAAACCAGGATCACAAACTTCCTCCCCTTAGAACAAAGCTTCCAGGACAGCTGTAAATAGAGAGACAGAGGAATATATAGATAGCCAAACCTCTCCGACACCATGATGGACTAAGGGCCATGGTAGAAATAGCTGCATGTCCAACTGCCCAATTTAGATGGGCCGACATGTAGCTAATTTTTACTGTCCATCACGGTCAGGCAAACCCTGGTGGAGAGGGACAGTAAAATATAATTAATGCTTCCCCTGCCATGGGAGATTACTTTTACGGTGAGAGAAGCATTACGTTTTTTATCTTGAAAAGGAAAACTAAATTTTTAGATTTTCTTTTTCAAAGTAAAAAAATAAAGTTGTTTGATGTTGATGCACTTCTGCACCAAACAGCGATATGCACTGACAGGAACCACTATGAGAGTGGTTCCTGCCAATGCTTTATAAATTACCACCAGCTTTTCTCTCTCCTTTAGAAACACTTGCCCTGATTTCTAAAGAAGATGTGCTTTCACTATTTGCCTCTTTGATATCAGGTTCCCTGGATAATATTTGTATAGTTTGGCTTTGCACCTTTAAGCCCCTGCTGTTATTTATTTCCTTCTGGCCATTCTCAAATTTCTGGTTTGCATTCGGAATAGTACCCCATGGTTAGAAGGTGGCTGTTGCCAAGCCCCTGCTAAAATAAATCTGGACCTGTCAATCTTACCTGACTAAAGACTCATTTTACTTCTCCTTGCAGTGACAAAAAATGATGAGAAGTTTATTGGACGTTGGTTAGTCAGTTACCCTGAAGGTCATAAGTTATTATATTTCAGTTGGCTGGCTTTTATACCTGATCTAGGTACTGTGAATGCTTTAATTACAGTGTTGAATCACCTGAGAATGGGCCTGTATATTCCTGCCTCGTTACACCTGCCCTTTGCTCTGCATTTCATACAGTGGATAATTCTATCTTTGTCAAGAACATTGGGAAGGTGGACTTCCAAGGACATGCTGCATAGTCGGGTGCCTCGTTTGTAATAGACAAAAAACCAATTGTTAGCAATTTCTCCTTTTTTTCCAAACACTCTTGCCATTGTATTAGGGGTGCGTGAAACTTTTAATTCCACTGGGGGAATTAGAGGAATTTGGGAATTACTAATAAGTTCTGCCATTCCACCTGTGGAATTAATCTATAGAGTTTCGTTTTTGAACAAGGCTGGAAGAGGGAACAATCCTTCTCCGTTTAAAACCCACTGCAGAGTAAACGTTAATATGCAGTGATTTTTTAACACAGATGGACAGCTCCCTCATCTGGCCCTATTTCAAAACTACTTACTGCTTTGTTGTGCATACCCCTCATTTCCCTTTTCAGGGTATTACAGGTTTATATACACTGAGCATGTAAGGGCCCCGACGGATATCCATATCCTTTGGCGGCCTTACGTTCTCTGCAGTAATCACTGCAGAGTATGTACGTATGTACGGGTGCAGAGGAGTATGCATTACAGTGACAAATACTAAATGCACTTGCAGTGCATACCCCTCAGTGCCCTTGCATACATAATCTGCAGTAATCACTGCAGAGTATGCAAGGGCTCCGAGGGGTATGCACTGCAGTGCATTTGGTATTTGCAGCACTATTTCTTAGCAGAAAATGCATCCTGACATCCATTTTTTGGAGGAAGGGGTGACATTTTTGCTAAGAAAATACAGCCAAATGCCCACTCCGACATGTTGCGGAATTCCACAGAATCTCACTGAATTTTAAAGCAATTCTGCGGAATTCCGCAGAATCAAATTCCGCCCACCCCTAGATTGAATGTGGTGCCACTCAGGATTCATCCCTTTCCCATATCTTGTCAAAGCCTTTGGTTTTAGAGTAATCAAGAGTAATCTCCTAAGAAGATGACCCAGGTCATTTTAGGGCTGGATAAACTCAGAACTCAGAAACTCAAGGCATTATGAAGCAGTGTCTTCCTGTAGTTTTATACTGCATAAACAATAATTTCTCAAACCCTAGTCTTCCTAGAATGGAAGTATTATGTGTGGTTGTTAATTCTCCCTGGTCCACAACTGTCCAGCCAACTTGAATGTGAGTTACATCATACCCTGCTGAGAAGGTCAAAAGCCTTGGTTTCTGGATTGACAAGTGTTTTAGCATGTTCTCTTGGATTAAATGCCCTCATTTCTTGCATTCAACAGGGCTGCTGTTGCCAACTCTATCATCATCTCTAGGGTAGATTACGCTAACACCTGCTATCTTGGCCTTGCTATACCTTCCATCCAAATACTAAGACAGGTTCAAAGTAAAGCTGTGTAGCTTGTAAACAACTTCAGGACGTTTGTCTGAGTTCGAAGACCCAACGGAAGTTGCATTGGCATCAAGTCAAGCAAATTCCGTGTAATGTCTTATGTTTTTGGCACAAAACATTTTATGGGGTGGTGCCCTCTTTACTGCCGACATTACTGCTCAGATATATCTCAGAGCGTTTACAGACTCTGAGTCGTCTTTTGATGACAGTTCCTGGTTTTGTAAGATCCATGTGCAGATAAATGGGACATTGAACCTATTGAAAAACCACTTATTCTGCTGATGTTTGTAAAAAAAACTATCAGTGTCAGCTTAGAGTCAAGATGCCTATGGATGATAGAATTGCTCTTTATAAACACATTCACTCATTCATTTAATAGTCGCCTGCATTCTGATACAATTGTTTACATTGTTGCTAGAATAACTGTAATCAAAAGTCACCTAATTACATAATAACCCCTGTCAATTTAATAAAAATAAATCTCCAAAGCTATGAAATGATATTCAAATACTAGGAACACCGGGTTCAATTATATCTGAACCTGTCCACATTACAAAATAATATTTTCGAGTTAAATGTTTTTCACACTCTCTTAAAATTTAGCTGGAACCCCATCTTCCACTATGAGACACTAGGTCTTCTAACTACGGGCAAATATGTTATTATTTAATCACCTTCTTCTGAACCTTTCTTTTTTGGAACATTTTGTGATTGTAGGAAGGAAACAGTCAATATCAGCGAAGGGACAGGAAGTACGACTTTACTGAAGGGTAAATATTTATATCTTTTTAATCCCTCAATCCCATTAGGAGCTCTGCTTTAGGCTGTTCCTCACATGGACCCTTGCAAGTGACACTGAGTCCGTGTCCGTGCATAGCCCGACTGGAGCATTAACTGCTCCTGTTTAAACGACCGCTTGGCAGATGCTCTGTCGTACAGTAATTGTAGATAACATGATGATGGAGTGATATGTAGCTGTGTGAAATCTAATGCCTTCATTTTCATATTTGGTTCCGGTTTCTCATTCACAGCACAGTCTCCGTTTCATGTCCTTAATACAGATCATTTTGGATCTCTCCTAAGAAAATCAAAGAACATTTGGGTTATTTATTTTTCTGCATGTCTTTTAGTTCGTTTAACTATTTTCTAAATACTTCTCATTCTTTTGCAAATGTAATCTAAAATAATTTGTGTTTTCTATTTCACATGTATTTGTTTTGCTCTGAAATATTGCCCTTTCAATTTTGTTCCTGGAACAGGTTTAGCAGTAGTTCTTCCCTTTCAGCGAGGGGTACCTTTTCATAAATGAGACAAATAACTTTTCATCTGGGCTCTGTGGCTGGCAAACCATGTATTTCTAGAATCGGAGGTTAGGACAGGTGAAAAGGAAGCATTACACTACGGAAATTGCACTTGGTTATTTCAGTGCTGGGGGTGTAAAGTAAGTATTCCAGGAAGAACTCAGTTGTAGAATATTATTCAGGCTCATGCATAAAACACTCCCATCAAGTGGTCTTGCTGTGCTCTCTGCACGACATATTTAACAGCCAGAACACAATGAGAGCCATGGACTTTTCTGTAGCTCAATTGCTGGCCCATCAATAAAATTCGCCTAAATAATTCAGGGGTGAAAAGGAACAGTTCGGCCTGGGCATTATTGTGTCACTCGGTTGTCTTGCCTTCTGTTTTCTTTAAGTATTGCTTCTGTGTGCTGTGTACCAAGGGGGGAAAGAGTTCTCCTAATTTGAGATTAACCTCTACTGCTTTATGTGACAGTATCTTCGCAGGAAGTCATTGACTGTTACAAGTGCCATTTCTACAACTGCAGAGGCCAGGAAACAAGAGTCATGTCTACGCATTTCAGATATGTGCCAACATATGCAAAAACGCTGCGATTTGCAAAATAACCGAGTTTAGCACCTAAAATGTTCTCTTAACATGTTATAAACCCATTTTATGATCTATGAAAGCATTTCCAAATAACAAAATACTTTAATAAATGAACGAAATAAGTTTAAAAAGTACTTGAATACCCTAGGGCATGGGTACTCGCAAAAATTTTCCCAGGGGCCAAAAAGTTTGGTCTGTGACGTGCCTGGGGCCGCATTGATGCCAGGGCAGTGGCGGTCGGGTGGGGTGACTAGGGGGATTGGTGGCAAGGTAGGTGTAGGGGAAGCAAAGAATATACATTTAGTTGCTGAAATAAACAATGGGCAACCAGAAAACCGGGAATTAATCCCGGCTTACGCACTTTTCCAAATTGTGTGATCCTAGGCAATTGTTTAGTGTCACTTTCCCTTCTTTTTCTGCATTATCACATTTAAGATGACCTCGAAATACATGATTCATGGTGTGTGCTGCACAAAACCTGATTCTGCGTTTGATTTAATAAACTCTAATGTTGTTTATGTATGATAGGAACCCAGGCCACCCGTAAAGTGCACATACCAAGTGACTTGCCTCTTTTAATTTATTATCGGTGGTGTTCTCAGTGTAAGGGGAATAATTAATGTTTTCCAATTTATGTTTCAAAATTTATGTTTGAAAACTATCACTTATAAATGAATACATCTCAATGCGCTGATAAAACAAATTGTACTAAGGCGAAAAGGTTCTGCATGTTAACTAAATACACCTTTTTAATTTTGAAGAGACTGTCTTAGTTTTACACTTATGCTGCAAGATGTCTTTAAAAATGAAGGTGTGTCTAAAATTAAGTGCAGGAGTCCATAGTTACTTCCTTTCTTTAACACCAGATAAGTTTGAAATAAAAGATTGTGTGTGTATTTAATATTTTTGTTAGTGCTGAGTCGAGCAAACAGCTGCTCAGTGCTCCTGTTGCCCCAGGGGCCGCATGTAAAGGTCAGAGGGGCCGCATAAGGCCCGCGGGCCGTACTTTGAGTATCCCTGCCCTAGGGGATCTTGCCCTTTAAAGAAGTGAATATAGTAGCAGATGTCCAAAGGTGTGGCCCTATCCTAATTGAAGAGCGAAGAGACATTTTTATGGCTCTTTTGAAATGAGAATGGCATCCTAGGGATTTGATTTCAAGGGGCATGGAGTTCCAAAATTTAATTTTCGAGTAAGAGACAGAGCCATCCTATTTGTAGTTCACAATGAGATTGTATACTTGGTTTGAGCCCACAACTGCAGTTGCATTTGAAATAAATAGAGGATATTATTGAGATATTTGTGAGTAATGGATTGCTTACAACATTTCATCTGTAACTGTGATTATTTTCAATTTCTTTAAAACAACCCCAATCGGATAAGTTCACTTAATGTACACCAATATGATACAGTGGCCCTCACTGCTTTGATAATACATAATATTGAGTAAATGCATTATGGTTGATAGCGTTCCATTTTCAGCGTGCAATATTCTGACAGTTCCCCCTTATTCTCAATACACCTCATTTTATTTGTAAATACAATGTTGTGTGTTTATATTTGTCTTTTATTTTAAATAAAATATAATTCTTGTATATGTTTACATTATTCACAGCCCTAAAGAAGTTGCATCGAGAAAAGGAATGAAACATATTGATTGGCTGTTGGATATTTTTATTAAATGATGGAAGAAAATACAGCAAAATTTTATGGAACCTACTGAAGATTCATTTTTGGAACTTATTGAATGAGTGCACGGAAGTTTAAAATTAACTTGGATGTGGTCCACCATCTGTGTGTTTGCAGAGGATCAAAGGGGTCGCAAATAGTGACTTGCCTAATTAATATTCATTAGGTAGGTCATTCTGCCAACCCCGTGATTGAACATTTTGTGATGAAACTTAGTATATAGGTGCATCACTGAATTAAAAAGTGGTCACAAAACATTAGTGCCCAATTTTCTACCATATTTTGTAGCTAGTCTATACATGTATCTGGCTTCTAGTAGCTAGAAACCTGAAGTATTACCATGATTGCAACTGAATGGTGTGCCTTACAACAAACAACAATTTGGTCAATTGATGTAAACATGAATTAGCTCACTCTTACTGACTGTATTCTTCTTAAAAAACTGAAATGCTGAGAAAGTGAAGTTGTGATTTGGACCTGTGACTCGTACAGGTATAGTGAATCAGCAGAAGGCGAATAATCCCACTTAGTAGCCTCACTGATTATAAACTGTTATTGAACTAGCCTCTGAAAAAAATATATTTTTCTATTAGAATTAGGATTAAAGGTTCTGCAAAAAAAGGCTCACAGGAAGAAACTTCCATTCGTTTTATTCCAGCCGACGTTACATCTATTAGGCACTCACGAAATGTATCATTTGTATAGATTTTTCAAAATTAACGCATTTGAATTTCAATTCAACACTGAGGATCATCTTTTAGTAGGAAGAAAAATGTGGAGAAACTCAAACTGGGAGCCAAGACATTGATGGTTTTGAAGTGTGAAATATATATATTATCTCATCCGTTCAGTAAACCATGTGACTTTGCTATAAAGCACAAACTGCATCCCATCAGGGTATTGTAAAATACGAGGTACGTAAGCATCAAAAGGTAGAGGTGCTGTAGGCATTACAAAAAGGTAGTTAGTAGGGGACTCTTGCATCAACTTTTCTATCCCAATTATTGACCTACAAGTCCAGAATGCAAATCTCTGCAGGGCACGCAGAACTTGTCAATGCGACACATGGCCCATGCCTTCTATGCCTATGATAAAGATCCTGAGCGCAGGATGTATCCCTCATAAGGTTAACGTAAAACACGTGCATGATCTCCCTTGTCCCCTTTTACCTGGTGGAAACCTCACAGGGTGCCACAAACCCTTGTCAGAACATTAAAAGTGCCTTCAAGGGATGAATAATGTAAAAACAGGTCTCAAACCCCACACAGGCACAATCAAACAAAGAGGGTATGATGGGATCTATCCTTAGGACGGCTGCTGATGATAGAGCACAGGGTAAGAAACAGGATAGCTGTCTATTTACTTGATGTCCACTTTAAGTTGACGAACATTATGAATTTATTTTCATGGGGAAGATGTACTCTTCTGTCAATAGAAATGGGTGAACGCCTGAAAGGCAGAGCAGTAGCTGTAGTCTTGAGGTATTCTGCTGAGGAGATAACCCCCTGTATTATTTCCTTAACATGTAATTTTTGTTTTACATCTCAACAGAGACATCTTTTAAAGGTCACTGCCAGCATGCTCAATCATGTTGAACGTTTTATTCCACAGCTATTGGAACAAATTGGAAACAAATGACAAGGCGCAGTGTTTTTTTTCATTTGGCCCCTGCAGTCTGTGTATATTTCTTTTCTTCAGAGCACTACTCCCAGTGGCGGAATAAAAGTACCTTTAAAATGAGTCTGACTCACATAGCCTTTCTCTTGCTTTACTACACTGGCAGCCCAGCATGATCGCTTCCTGGTTAATGTCGCAATCCATCTCCCATTAGAAGTGCGCATTCAATGGCGAGAATACGGGGGACGAGTTTGTAGCAGATCTCCTCCTCAACAATAATCAAATATTGGCAAAGCTGTACGTCTGATCTTGGTAATATGAGATGGCTACATTTTACAAATCTGAAAAAGCATACTACCGCTTAAACGTGGTTGCTATCTGTTTGCAATAAATAAAGTAATTTGAGTAAAAATATTAAATCGCACGTATTTTTAATAGAAGAGTATCGATGCTTCCTAGCTTGCAGGCGCACTTAGAACAGGTATAGAAATTACTTTTATTTTTATTGCATATGACTGGAAAATATGATTCTCAATTGAGCAAAAATTTACTATTGCTTTACAAATGCCATAACAAAAAGACATTGCCCCCCTGTTATGAGTGGCCTGGAGCAGCATGCCCAGGGGTCATAATGCTCGAGGCTGTTAAACACCCTCTGTGACTCAGAGAAGAAGATAATAGGTCGCAGATGCCAGACCTAATAATTCCAATCCAGTGTGGGAGTGGCAGGGCGGGCGGTCTTGCCAGCTGGTGGGCCAGTTTAATATGTAGATAAAATCAAGTTTGCCTGGGCCGGCTTGGCCGCTGACGCTTGACTTTAAAGAATGGTGCAGATTATAACCAAATACAGAGAATGGCTTACTCACTGTCTTGTGCACTAGGAAAATGTGCCAAACCGAGCAGACACAGCATGTGGCGGGGCTGCTCCCACCCCGAGTCTCTCAGGACAGTGTACAGCTATCACTAATCTTACCTGGGGTCAGGGTGACAGATTACAAATGGTGGCCATTTAAAAGGCTCTACTTTTGTCTCCAGCAGCAAACAGACGAGCCCCGGGAGCCCGCTGCCACCTTGTCATTTAAAAACTGTGAGGGGGCTCCTGTTCACCACTGAATACAAATAAAAAATAGCTCAGACAACCAAAATGAGCAAAAAGAAAAATGTTTTTGACAACACAAAGCAATTATTATGAGAAACGTTCATTCTGAGACAAAATGGAAAAGGGAAGGGAGAATAGACATGGCAGGCCAGTAACCAAGTGGATTGAGCGATAAGAGCAACGTGGAGAGACACAAAAGGAGAAGTGAGACAGCAGAGTGGAGAAGAATGACAAAAATATTAAAAGGGGAAAGATAATCAAGTGAGGAAGAAAGGAAAGCTGGAGGAGAGAGTATAAGAATGCTAGAGATGCAGACATATGGAGCGAGTGAAGGGGAAGAGAAAAGGGACAAGAAGTGATGAAAGACATAAGAGAGGAGGGTCAGAAATTTGTTAAAGAATAGAGATAAAGCTGGAAAGCGAAAGTGGAGAACAGGGAGACAGGAAAGTGGTAGAGGATGGGGTGTAATGGACAGAGCTGCTGATTCGACTTTGGAACTTGAGAACCAGGTTATGAGTCTCAGTGTTGGCTCAGAATCCTATGATTCTCGGCAAATCACTTAATCTACCTGTGCATAAAAAAATGAATGTGTCCGTGTAAAGCACTCCAATACATTTGGGTAGGGTTTGCGCTATATAAAACTGCAAAGAAAGTGAATGACAAAGGAAATGATGGAGAGTAGAGGAAGATAGAAGAGGCTGTCAAACATTTCCTGGTCTATGAGTAAAAAGGAAGGTTGACTACTACCTCACATTCACTATCCTAATTCTCTACCTCAGTCTAGGGCTTATTTTAGAGGTTGTTGACATTCCAGGAGGCAGTGCTAAATGTAGATTAAAATCCACTAGTGGAATTTTATTCTTCAAAGGGACAGAATGGTAAAGGAAATTCCACTTGTGGGTTCTCTTTGGGTTTCAACACTGCCTCCAAACACAGGAGGACTTTTCATTACTGTCTACAGCAAAGCAATAAAGGGTACATATGGACATACAACATTAGGTATAGCACAAATGAATTTAAGAGGCAGAGGGATGTGAATGAGGCTGACAGGAGAGAGCAAGACAGGAGAAAAAGGAAGGTTTGCGAGACAGAGAAATGAAATAAAACTTCAAGGAGAGATATAAAATGACAGGAGGAATAAGGGCATAAGACCTATAAAAATAAATGAAGAACGTGCCCACTGGGGAGGCAGGAGTGGGAGAGAGAGGGGGATGTCTATCCAGCTAGGAAAAAAGAGAGATTAAGTGAAGGTCGTAGGTAGAATGAGAGACACCGAGGAGAGAAAAAGTTGAAGAATATGAGAAAAAAGAAGAACAAGACAAAGGGGCAAAATAGTGATAGCAAGAATGAGAAAGGTGTACAAACAAAGTAAGAAGGGGGTATAGAGACAGACAGAATGAAAGGCATTGGAATGAATTCATGCAGCTATTCCAGATTCAAAACAAGTCGCTACTCACAATACAATCAACATCAAGTACAATGCTGTATGCAATCCCCAAAAACATTGCTTTCAGAGAGGCTCCTGAGTGACAGCATAATGAGAAAGACCCCTGGTTGGTTGAGGGTGAACAGAAGCCTCCAGACACGAAGGATGCATTTGGTTCTCTGACTCATGTTCTGATATTATACAGGACATTCAAAGATCTTGTTTTTGGTGGGGGGGGGAGTGGAGGCTACCGGACCAAGAAGTGACTAACAAATTCAGGCACCCAATGTAGAGAAATGTATAGTCTTGTCTTGGCCAGTGCTACTGACCCCACCAGTTACAAGAAAGTTCAATGTATCAGAGAGTTCTCTAAAAATGACTCCTGATACTAAGCATCATTTCATGAAACTCAATAGTCACAAATCTGTGCCACTTTTTCTTTTGGTGTCCAGGGCTAATTTTGTTCCCAATCTGACTCGGTTCCGGACCTGGCACCACCAAGTCCACACTTCTGAGTGGAGTTGGAGGGGCTGAGGGAACCTCCTGCTCCCAAACCCTGCCCACATTCTAAAGCCTGCATTAGCGGAGGAGTGAACGCTCTCCTCTCATCTGCTCTGCCCCCTACATAGAGGATAAATGTGTGAGGATCTGGGCCAATTATTTCCCACAGAAAGGGGAAAAGTGAACGGATTTGGCCCCGGTATTTCCAGGTACTCGACTTATTGCTCATTTTGGGGAAATAACTTGCAATACTCATATATAGGTGCAGGGATACCAGCCAGAGTCAGAGATTCTAACCCTATGGTATTCATGAATTTACTGTACCCCAATCTAGTAACATTCTAATGTGGGCCATAGTAAGCACACACACAGAAGACTAGAAAAGGATAAAGACTGGAAAGAAAAAAAAACTTTTGCAAAGTACTGCCCCTCTCGGCTTGGTGTGTAAGTGCACACTTTTTTAGATGGATGTGTTCATGTGATCTGCAAGAAAAGCTGTCACTCACACTGCAAGAATGCCAATGGCTGAAGTGGGCTGACTTACTGCCCTGTGCAGTATGTTGTGTTGGGTAGAACAAAATAATAATGATTGTTGAAGTGATCGGTGAATGGAGCGCTGGCTCAAAACTTTGGTGTGTATTTGTGTATTT
The DNA here is from genome assembly GCF_031143425.1 of Pleurodeles waltl. Classification (NCBI taxonomy): domain Eukaryota; kingdom Metazoa; phylum Chordata; class Amphibia; order Caudata; family Salamandridae; genus Pleurodeles; species Pleurodeles waltl. Next base: position 487,342,358 of record NC_090445.1, on the reverse strand, counting down.
TTTTATTTATGATTTATTATATGATGCTGGTGATACAACGAAAGCAGTCTCTAGTCCAGGCCTAAAAATAAGAGCATATGTGTTTTTGCTTCTATGAGTAGCTGTTATTCGGTGCAGTGGTTCATTTGTGCGAGCTGTAAATCACCAATTCACAGCTTAGAGGCTTAGTCAGTATACAAAACATAAACTCACAAAAACTTGCTTGAATTCATAAGAGATGCCATGAAACAGCACCTCATAAGTTAGCTAATGCAAAAATGAGGGCCGCCTTTACGCAGAAAAGAGGATCGGTCACAAGAGGGCGGTCCACTAAAGCTCAGAACGGCATGTTCAGTCATTTTAAAGAGTAGCTACTGTGTGCAGTAAATCTTTTGTGAGACTAGTAATCCAGTAGCCATTTTATGATTAGCTATTGGGAGTGGGACTCCTTCTTGCACAAAGTACAAAGATTGAGTAGGAAGCAAACAGTGATATTAGAGAAGATCAGAAGCTCCATTAATGTACATACAAACTAGCAGTCTGATTCTTCTTCCTAACCTTCCTCCGCTTGCAGCTGCTGTTCACCTCCAAGCTGCAATATTCGGCCAGTAATACCATACATTCGGCCCTTGCTTTAAGGTATGCAGCCTCCCCATCTACATGTGTCAGAATTTTGTGAGAAAACCACTAAAGGATGGCAATAGCAGTGCAAAGTAGAGGGCCTGGAGAATGTATAATTGATCACCAATTTCTCCCACCTGCTATAGTGTCCTGTATAAAACTCGATTGTCACATGTCCTAATGCACACAGCGCTGACTCAGCCTTTTATCCTTCTGGGGCTGCTAGACACTGGGAATCCCAGGGTGAGGTATCTCGAAAGCACTGCTAGGATTTGTACCTTGTATCTCTTCTAAGTGAGACACACTGGTAGGAATGCATTGAGGAGGGAACAACACTGCATTGTGTAGACCAATACATATTACAAAAGGTCTTGCAGAGCTATAGGCTGCCTAAGGCAATCTCAGACAGATAAGCTTTTTTTGTGGCATGGAATGATGCTCTGCTTCCACATAACTCTCTAAGGAAGCAGGTTATTTCTGTCACCAGAAGACAATAGTTCTGAGGAGGTATTCTTCTTTGAGGTACGAAAGATGAAATGTTAAACTGTGTTCTGCATCTCCCAAACCTTCAGAAATGCCAATGTCAGAACAATGGTAATCTAAAAAGGTTCCTTGAATTCAAAGTCAGATAGGCACCAAATCAAACATTCTCATTAAACTGGCCTTAGTAAACTCAGCAGATCAGCTGAGGAAGGCTGCACAGCTGTGCTGGCCCACTGACTGCTTTAAAGTATGTGGGAATTGTAAGCCACATAACAGTTCTATGCCAGGTAATAACTGAGTCAGTACACATATATTGGTTTGAAGATGGGTGTGACGTCTTATGAAACCTCCTGAATATGACAACATTGCTCGTATTTACTAAGAGTTTAAGCTTGCCCTTGCGTAACAGAATGCATTGCAAAGAGGTACAAACAGCAGTGTATGAATTCACTTTTACACAAAAAAAGCTTTCACAGTGTCAAGACCTCTTTGAGCCAACCCCCTATTAATGTACGCCAGAGTAGTATGTCTTGCGTGAGCCAGCGCAAAAACCATAGTTTTGGTGGGGGGGGGGATTTGCTAAAGTACTGTGATCTGGTTTTGTGTTGTATACAGTGCCAGAGAACAAGCAAGGGGTCAAGCGTAACACTGCAACTGCAGAATTGCAGAATTGATAAAGGGCTGGATGTCCGGGTGTGAGGGGGGCAACTATGTGATTGCTGAAGACATAGTCGGGCTATATCTGCCTGATTAAGAAAGACCCAGGAAGGGCTTGCAACTTCCCGAGAACCATAGGTCCAGTTAGGGCTGCATTGCATGACTACCTTATGGTATACACTTCTGTAGGACACCAATGATATTTGCCCACCCATTCTTACTTGACTTATCCTGTTGTAGAGTACAAGCATAATAAGTCATGAAAACATATTCCACCACATTCCTCAATGCCATTACCTTTTCTTGTCCACCTTATTTTAATGTATTTTTAGGTCTGGCATGAACTGGTGCTCCACTGTGTGCTTGGCATTGGCCCACGCTGGGCTGCACCTACCTTTGATCCACTCTAGACTGCAATATTTAAGACTGCTAACTGCCCAACCCATGTGCTGTACCCACTCCTGTGGAGCCACATCACTAAAGCTCTAAAGATCTGCAACCTCGCTACATGTAACCGGACACTGCAGCCTCTGCAGTGGAGACTGGGCAGGCATACTGCAGAGTGTGGCCCATGCCCAACTCCACTGAACACCAGAGGACTTGATAGTTCTCAGCAGCTCTTCTGGAGCACGTGGGAGGAGCACTGTTATATACAGCAGCATCTGAAAGGTCTCTGAGAAACTGCATATCCAGAGGACACGTAAGATATCTCAAAGACTGAGCGCATTTTAACTGTCTTTGCCAAATCATTGTGCTTGAGTGTGAGTCATACTACTCTTGATTACTCTACACAATGAATCCCAAGCCCGGGAGAAAATCTGGGGGTTGGGAAGGGCACAAAGAGAGTGGGATGGGTGTAGTGCTTACACTGAATAGCGCCCAGGATCACTTACTTTTGCTCATAGAAGTGGTAAGTATTTACTACAACTGTATGATTAAAGCACTTTAATGTTTACAAAGATAGGCATTAGGCTGGACATCAATGTTATTGTGTCTGTTGGTTGATTGTTGAGTGATGAGCTCAAGCATCCTCACACCACCTCACTAAGAAATCTCTGACTGCTTGACTTTGCAACCCAAGAGTGAAGCATGAAATTGGTTATACTTGATGCAGTCTGCAGAGTCAAATATGAATGGCCCTGGGTCATCAGTGGTAAACACCTCAACCTCCATGACTGAGGCAGAAAAAAACGTGCCTGTCTGTGGCACCTTAAATTGGGTCTCAAACAACTCATTGCCAGTGACAGCAGTGGAACCATCTCAAGGGTTCAGAGTTAGGTCACAAATGCACCCTAGGAACGATATGTAAAGGTCTGCGCTGCTTGATTATATCCATAATGGTGGCTCTGAGAAAGCATATAAGCCTGAAAGGGAGAGTCATTGTGATGAGTTGTGACACTAGGCTGCATGTACAATAATTGCATGTGCAGAAACAAAGCAGGGGGGAAGATGTGGGTGACAATCTCACACCTCTTGTCTGAACGTGAGTGGTCTGCAGTCTAACAGCACCAAGAAGGCCTGAATGCTGCATAAGAATGTGGTAATGGAGACTCAACCTGGATCTCAGAACTGGGCACCAGGATGCCCAGACAAAGAGAATTACAGAGCAGGATGAAGTGGAGACCAGATGGTCCATATCACCTGATGAAAAGAGTACTTTCTAAAGAACTTGAGAAATACGGAGGAGAAGACCAAGATGGAAGAATCTGAAAATCAGAGAAGCTGGTCTGCCATACCAGAAAATATTGCTTACCTGGAGAGTAGTCTCAGCAGAGAGGCAAGGAATAGAAATGGCATAGTCAGCGGATGAACAAGGGGCAAACACTGTGGCAAAATCTGGCTGCACAATGGTCCATTGGTGGTGTTTGTGGGGGGCAGGGAGGAGCCAGGCCCAAAGGAAGATTGGCCCACCTTGACACTCCCTTCATATGGCTCTTCAGATGAGCCAAAGCCACACTATTGGTCTGACTCATACATGAGAGCCAAAACACCAGCTGTGCCTTCAACGTGTGTAAATTATAGAACAAATAATGCAACAACATGATAAAATGTCAGTGTTTAACATATGGGAATGATTCAGTTTAAAACATTATCTTACATCAATGCACTGATATTTATTTAAAGTGAAAGTTTCTAAAGATGAACTTAGAAACATTTATGTATCGTCCCTCCTCACAAGGATCACATGAGTGAACCAGGTGAACCAAATGTTAAAGGCCTTTACATCATAGACAATATTATTGTGATAGATGGAGCAATATTACTGGCTATTACAGCATATACAAGAATGTTTTTGTGTGTGTACAATCCTGATCTGAATTATTCGATAGTGCCCTCAAACGTTATGATCAGTAAATTAGACAAAGTGAAGTAAAGTGATTTGACTAAGATAACACAATTTGGTCAAACAGGAAAGCCAAGATTTCATCACAGGTTTCCTGGTACACAGTGCAATTAAGCCATTGATCAGATTAATGTATTTTCCTCTATACTAAAAACACTAGAGGCCAGTGTTTTGTATTGTTCTGTCGGAAGCAGACCTGTCCACTCATACGATGTGTCACACGATTTTGGCTCGCTTCACATGGTCACCTGGTGAGAAGTCAAAATCACACAGTGGCCAGCAAGAGGAGCTGAATTTCTAGCACCTTGTTGGCAGCTGCAAGCAACAGATGTCCAGTAAGAAGTGTGACTGCTGTGATGAGCAGTTGTATGTAGTTCCGGTGGATTGTTGAATGTCAGCAGGAGCGTGATGACAAGTAAGCTAGTTTGCAATGATGAGGGTGAGGCGGTTGTTACTGTATTTTGGGAAGATGGGGAGAAAAACATACAGGACCAATGGGGTCTTTTTTAAAGTCTGCAGGCAGGCAGTCACAACACAGCAATACGAGAATCGTTAAAAGGAAGTGACACAGCTTTGAGCATGAGCAACGTCATTTGTGTTTAGGTTTCGCCTGCAAATGTGCACCTCCATGCTGTGCTTACAAAATCTTTTGTCAATAAAAAAAAAACCTTAAAAGAGGCTTAGATCCCATCTCTTACTTACCTGAACTTACCATTGGCTAAGTCCAACATCGCTCTAAACACACTTTATGGGAAAAGGTTTGCAGGTGCCGCTGCTGATGAAGGGCGATGCTCGTTTACCCTTATGAAGGAGCCGCCCCTGATAACAGCCCTCTCGTGCACTTCTGAGCCTTAGAGTGCAGGCTTCAGCGTGAGCACCTGCCCACCCCTGAAGGTGATAGGTGGGCATTTCACTGCAAACATACTAGCATTTCTCCATATTTTAATTTTAAAAACTGGTGCTTATTTACAAGGCCCCTGATCCGCCAGTGCATCACTTTTTTTCCAGGGCGCAAGGGGCTTATAAATAAGTTCTCTCACCTCTTCCTACACACACACACACCCTCCTAGAATGCTCCTAAGGGCATCATACCCCATCTTGCATTAATTGGCAGCAAGCCTTTCAGGATCATTTCTCTAAGGGGGCAGCATGTCATTTGGCCCAAACAAGCAGATGGACTGCTCGAGTTCATGGCTGGCATCTTGTAAACAAAAATGTATTGGTTTTGTCAATTATTTGTTCGACTGTTACAGAACACCTCGAGCTGCTGTGCAGTATGTCTTAAAGTTTTAAAAAGTGCTATGACTCGCCCAGCGTTGACCGTGCCATAGCGCCTTTTTTTCTTTACTTTAAGACATGCTGTACAGCAGCTCGCGCTGCTGTGTCACAGGTCTAAAAAAACCTTAACAAAACCAATAGATTTCTCAGGGGCGAAACGTGTTGGATTTGCCAATGCTTGTTTCTACAGTGACGTATTTTGTGGATGCCTGCTGTCTTTGAATTGTAGGCCAACTGAGGGCTCAGTAGGTCATCGTGTGGTGGTGAGCACATCCTCCTAACTCGTGACCCAATAACCTCGCGTGGGATGAAGAATAATTGAAAACCGGAACCCCGGCAAGACAGTGTTGTGACAGAGATTCAGGGGCGTTCAGAGGTCATTGTTGCTGGAAGGTGCTCGATGTTTCAAACAAACATTGAGAAACTGCGACGTTGTCGTAGAAACAGCGGAAGGAGGATCGCTGCTGCACAGTGCATGTTGAGTAGGCTTTGCTTTACCATGGCAACGCAGTGTTTTGTACTCTAGAGAGGGTATGTGTTGTGTTACACAGGAAAGAGGGGGAGTAAATGATTTACCTCCTACCGGATCCTAGGAAAATATTATGATGCCCCACTTCGACTAACTTCGGCGTTTGTACATTACCTCTACTGGGCAGAGGCCATTTTTGAGTGATTGCTTTAAACACCGATGTCTGGTGAGTTTCATAAATGGTAAACTGTAAAACGAAAATACGCAGTAAGATATATGCAATAGTCTAAAAATAGAAAACAGAAACCAAGTTGTTGTTTTGAAAGCTCTCTCGACCTAGATTTTACTCCTCTTTTTTTCTTTTCATCTCTTCTCACTCGGTTTTCTTTGTTTTGGGACTAGATCTCCGATGTCAATTTTTTTTAATCAGATTACTACATTATAGGGCTTCGTCAAGGCGCCACTAACACACCCGAGGTGGGAAGGAAGCTCTTAGCGAGTCCTTTCATCTTCTGCAGATATCAGCATGCAATCTGCAGATCACATGCTCGAATCTAAGTGAGACAGAAAGATTCTCTCATCCTAGTTAGACATAGGACATGAGCACTGTCTTGAAAGGTGCTATAAAACTTAGAAACTATAGAAGGTTACTTTTGGTTGGAAATGTAGCTGGCTACTCCCTGATCACACAAGAGGTCTAAGAGTTCCTGTATTTCTACATTTACTGACATGCTGGCATATAGGAAAAGTTTGTGGGGAATCGATTGTTACATGTCAGTCCTTCCTGGCAAATTACTGATTTTTTCCCAGCCATAATGATCTTATAAGAAGTTTCATGATGCCTGGTAAGTCCATTCACCACCGTTTTGACACAAATATGTTTTGTTACGTGTATTTGTAAAGCACACTATCACCCGCAAGAGTATCCTGGAACTGAGAAGGTGCATGTGCCTAGCCCTATCTATGATCGTTAATTGAAAAACCAGGTCTTCAGCTTCTTGCAAAATTCAAGAAGAATGGAACAGGCTGTGATGTGGAGAAGGAGGTCGGTCCACACTTTAAGAGCAATGCAAGAGAATGCTCATCCTCCTGACCTGGTTCTGTGTATGAAAGGGATTTGTGCAAGTAGGAGTGCTGTGGAGGGGAGGTGTCTGGATGGTTGGTGGAAGAAGATGCGACCATTCAGATAGGTGGGGCCTGAGTTGTGGGATGCTTGAATGTGAGTGTGAGGAGTCTAATACACCATGAAAACTGTAGGCTTCCACAGAAATCCCTACAACTTACATGCCATTCTGACAGTGAAAAAGTGAACATTAAAAAAAAAAAAAAAATAGGAGGAGGGCAGATACATAAAGTGCTTCATAAAATAAATGGAAGAGGGCAGTCCAGGTGCATGGTCATTTCACAAAACACAGAAACAAGACTAACATGGAGTCGGCAGGGAACAGCAGCATTAACCAAGTATCAGGGTGGACCTGCCACCAGGAGGGTTTCTTCTACTTGGCACTGGTGCTGGCACTGCAGGGGCAGAGTCTGTAGGTGCTGGTTCGGAAGGCACTTCACTGTCAGATAGGATAGCTTGATCTGCCTCAACGTTTTCATACTCTTCGGAGTCGCCGGTTTGTTCAACGGAGTCGCCACACTCCCCACCAGGTAGCGGCCTTCTCTGCGGTACTAACGGCTCCGCATCGCTGGAAACGCTCTCTTTTTGCCCTTGCTTAGGAGCTGAGAGGTCATCGGGAGGCCGAATATATTAGATGCCATCTTGTACTTTCTTGCTGGTTGATCCCGCTGCTCACCAAAGCCAAGAGAGAAGTTGGACGCGCCTCCGGGTGGCTGCAAAACCCTAGAACTGCTCCTGCTGCTGGGAGCCACACCCGAGAAGGTGATGGTGGTCCTCATGGCATTGCTGCAGGTTAATGTAGTAATAGGCAAAAAAAATACTAACAATAAGAGCCGACAAAGGGCAAAAAGAGGAACAAAACGAGCCCTAACAGTCCACTGCAATGAATCCGGCAAGAGTCTGAATTGAGCACATTTGTGTTTTGGAACCCAGTGAAGTTCCCAGAGGTTTGGTGTAATATGAGTTATGTGTACCCAGTGAAGTTCCCAGAGGTTTGGTGTAATATGAGTTATGTGTGGGAGGTTGAGGATGATTCTGGCTTCTGGATGGTCTGTGGTCTTCTGATGAGTAGCTTGGTGATCCCAGAGTTGATGGTGTTCTGATGGTCCAACTTGCTGGTGACTAGGGCATGAGTGACAGTTTTTGTTGTGTTGCTTAGGAGTCATTTGAAGATCCTCCTCAGCATCTTCAGGATGTGGAAACAAGACGCAGTGATGGTGTCAACTTGTGCAGTCATGTCCTGGTTGCTGTCAATGGTTATTCTGAAAATCCTGGCGTGTGTTCTTGGTGTGGGTTCGACTTCAGCCAGCCACCAGGTGGAGTCCCAGGGTGAAGTGTTCTTGCCGATGATCACTACTTCTGTCTTGTCCATATTGAGATTGAGACAGTTGGATTGTCATGCAGGTGGAGAACTTGTTTTTTGTGTTGGGATCTTTTCTAAGAGGGAGAGTATGTGTTCCATGTTGTCTACTTAGGAGAGGGTGTTGATGTCTTGTGCGAGGATGACCTTGGCCACAACGATCATGTATGCATTAAAGAGGGTGGTGCTGAGCGAAGAACCTTGAGGGACTCCGCAGGTGAGTTTGAGGGCTTCCAAGGAGTAAGGTGCTAGGCTGACAGCTTGTGTTCTATCCGTTAAGAAAGAGCAGATCCAGACGAAAAAGGATCATTGGATGCCAATCTCGTGCATGCACATGATGAGGATATAGTGTGAGACAGTGTCAAATGCTGCAGGGTGGTCCAGGAGAATGAGGGCTGCTGTGTCTCCTCTTACAAGGATCATGCAGATGTTGCCTGTGACGGCAATGAGTACTGTTTCTGTACTGTGGCTGGCCTGAATCCAGACTGTGTGGTATTGAGGATCTGGTGGTTGCTGTTGTAGTCGGTGAGACATTGATTGGTTACTTTTTCTAAGACATTTGTCGGGTATGGTGGGAGGGAGATGGGTCTGTAATTGGAAAGTGTGGCTGGGTCAGTGGATGTTTTCTTAATCAGGGGTCTGACGATGGCATGTTTCCAGGTGTTGAGGAGTGTGGCTGAGCTGATGGATACATTGAGGATAGGTGTTAGTGCTTCACTGATTGGTAGGAGTCTTTTGGTGAAGGCGTGATGGGACAAGGGTTAAATGGAGTCCCCAAGTGGATGGTCTTCATGGTAGCAGCAAATTTGACAGTGGTGACAGCAGACCACGAGGCTACGGTTCTTTCATCTGCTGTGATGGGAAGTGGAACTGCAATGGTAATGGGGTCCAGTTCACGGTCAAAGTTACTATGCTTCACAGCTGCCAAAGGGTGATAGAAAAACTTTCACAGGCAATCTCCAGAGAAATTGTGCACTCCACAGGAAAGCCAAAGAGAACCACTATGTGCCTGTAATTTGACTCAGTGGCTTGGTCATCCCATCTCCTTGGGACTCAAGCATGTATAATCTCAATAGTATCAACTAAACCCACTAAAAATGCTCCACTGATTTCAGGGATACCCCTCTTAAACAACCAGCTTCACAGAGAAGAAGAAGTCGGGAGAGTGACTATTAAATCTCTCCAGGAGATCGATTAGAACAGGATTCCATTAACTCCTTGTAAGGTGCACATTTTTCGAATGAGCTCATACAAGTACCAAGAAGTCAAGTGTGCTGAGCTACTCTGTACTACAAATTGTTCTTCATGACCCCTAGTGTAATCATGCATATTTTACAGATAGGGCATTCCTTTCTGTGCTTGTGGCTTTCCCCTTGTAAATAATATAATCTCATTTACATCAGCATAAGTGGTCAGTAGAGAACATGAACTGGGGCAAAGAAATCACTGAGATGTATGGGATGCACAGGTGTATGGTACATTTCTCAGCACAGTGCCAATAGGGTACCACTCGTAAGGTAGTCTAGTGGTTACTTGGTTAAAAGCGGGGCCATGGAAACCCTTCATGGTTCATTGGTGCGTAAAAGGTTCAGTGAACCCTCATTGTTGTCTCTAGTAGAACAAGTGTGAGAGTATTTCAGGACCCGATGCCTTTCCTCAACAGCTGAGATCCACAGAAATACCTTAAGTGAATCGAAGGGCACACCATTGCTCTTTTCCAGCATGCTGTGCACTATCAGTCATGTGCACACCCTGGAAACATAGATGTTTACTCCATATAGAACTGCACATTGTGTAATGTCTACAGTGTAGGCAGCACATGATTGCCCCTTTCCCCACCCCCAAGATGAGTGTAACACACCGTAGCTATTTCTATGCTTTAAATAACACACCACAAGGTGGAATGCTGAAGTTGCTGTTCGCAAACTGCTTTTTGCAGCCTCCTTGATCTTAACGCAGGAGAATCCTCCACCTCGGTCACCAGATGCCTTTGGGAAAGGGTGTTCTATGTGTAAAGAGAAAAGATGTGTCTACTCAAGGATGGAGAATGCTGGCAGAGGGATACACAAGTGTATCACAGAGCCAGGGGATAGCCTCCCTAGCATTTACATGGGTTGGCAATGGCAATCATATATCAGCATCAGTGGTCCAGAAGCCCACATCTTCTAACTTGACATCCTTTTGTAGAACCAAAGCATCATAAGCCATCAATAAATAATACACCACATTCCTCAATGTCAGTCTCTTTTTTTGCCCATCTGATTTTAATGTATTTGTTATGACCAGGTGAGCTTACTCCACAGTGTAAAATAGAGGGTAGCCAGATTTAAAAAATGATGAACAAGAGAGCTAATTGATAGGATCAAATGCAAATTAGATTGATTGCACAGCTCAATTAGGTTAACATCCAAAAATCTCAGGTAAAAACATTAGTGAGGTGGAGTAAATAAAATAAATAAGCTATCAGATAATGGGGGTCATTCTGATCCTGGCGGCCCACCGACCACGGGAGCACCGCCAACAGGCTGGCGGTGCTCCCATGAGCATTCTGACCGCGGTGGTTCAGCCGCGGTCAGAAGCGGAAAGTCGGCGGTCTCCCGCCGACTTTCCGCTGCTCGGGGGAATCCTCCATGGCGGCGGAGCGCGCTCTGCCGCCATGGGGATTCTGACACCCCCTACCGCCATCCTGTTCATGGCGGGAAACCCGCCATGAACAGGATGGCGGTAGGTGGTGCCGCGGGGCCCCTGGGGGCCCCTGGGGGCCCCTGCAGTGCCCATGCCAATGGCATGGGCACTGCAGGGGCCCCCGTAAGAGGGCCCCGCAAAGTATTTCAGTGTCTGCTTTGCAGACACTGAAATACGCGACGGGTGCAACTGCACCCGTCGCACCCCTGCAACTACGCCGGCTCAATTCTGAGCCGGCGTCCTCGTTGCAGGGGCATTTCCTCTGGCCCGGCGGGCGCTCTTTTGGAGAGCGCCCGCCGGGCCAGAGGAAATGTCTGAATGGTCGCCGCGGTCTTCTGACCGTGGTGCGGTCATTTGGCGGCGGTACCTTGGCGGACGGCCTCCGCCGTCCGCCAAGGTCAGAATCAGGGCCATAGTTTCTAAAATTCAAAACCATATACAGTTTCTTGTTGGTCTTACTGTATTCTGCTAAGGCCTCTGGCATTATCTCACCCATTTTGTCTTAGAACATCATCTTTTCAATGCTTCACACCAGAGTGATCAATATAATTTAAATGTGCAAAAAAAAAATGGAGGTTCGGGTTAAGTCCCGTTGACGGTAGTGGCATTTCTGAGCATCTCTGCAAGAATAACTAGGGGGAATATTTACATACCCCTTGTGGCGCCTTAGCACCGCCACATCTTCATTTTATGACGCTAAGGCAGCGTTAAGGTCGACATTCCCCAGTGCCACATTTATAAAGTGGCGCAATGCATGCCTTGTGCCACTTTGCAACCCCTTGCGCCTCATTATGCCTGTGTCAGACATAATGTATGCAAGGGGGTGTTCCCCTACAAGGAGGCTCAAAAAATGGTGCAGTGAAATTTACAAGATTTCACTGTGCCATTTTTTCTGTCATTTTTAATGTCTGCTCAGGAAAAGCGTTAAAGTGACGCACCCATTATAATCTATAGTCCTTCTTATGCTTTGCTCCACTAGCATCAACATTTTTGGCACAAGTGCAGTAAAGCACTACAACAGCGTCAAAAAGTTTGACGCTGTTGTTGTAGTGACCACCATGGTGCGCCGTATTGTACACAGGCAACCATGGTGTCGTTATGAGGGTAAAGGGGGGGTGCAAGAAAAGTGATGCATCAGGACCCATGCACCACTTTTTGGTGATCTGCTCCATAGTTTTTTGCCATCTAAAAGGACGAAGGATAAACAGTGCGACTGGGAGTGTTTCATTTTATTGTTACATACAGTAGCTTTTCTGTCGGGGCTGTAGATGTTTATGAATTGCATTAAACGTTTGTCTGTCACGGTTAGGTGTGTCATGTAAATCACTCCTGTCCTGTATAGACCGTACTTAGCCTAGAAAAATATATTTGTACTCGAATATACATAGGTGATGAGGAGTCTCTAGTTCAGTGTAAAGAAAAAGGAAGTCAAATTTCACAGACAACATCCACTGACCCAACTGTTAACTCTTTTTTTCTTTTTCGTAAAAGCAGATCCAAATGGGCACTTAAGGAGTTGAGTTACAGAAGTTACCACCTGCTCCATGCAACTGCCTTCGAATTACGACTCCATCCTTCTTCTATGATACGTTCATCTTCTTCCATATCTCTACTCATTTGAAGGACCAACTCTGGAGTTTAGCCCTGGCCATCATAATCATATTCCCGGCGAGTAGTAACACAGTTCTGTAAGTTTTTGAGCAGGGTATGACCAGTCAAATATTATTTTTTCCGACCTCAATATCTTAAATATGATGCTCGGCCATTTTTAAAATACAGCCATTTTTCACTTTCATTTAAGTAATGTAAAAATTCCAAAATAGTTTCCTGTTGTTCATTTTTTGGCTACTTTGGAGTGCCGTACTGGAGGAGGAAGTTGTGCTAGCCCTCGCATGTTACTGAACAGAGGGTTTAATGCAACCACTGTTGATGAACATCAGTTCAGGCAAATTCTATTAGAGGTGTAGTCAAATGATAAATGGGTAAATGCTTCTCACAACTATCATAATCAGCGATTTGGTATGGAAAGCCTATACAATTGAGTATGTTCCACAACTGAAAAAAGCGCCCTGCCTTTAATATCCAAATGAAATGGTGAGAATGTTTAAATTATGTCACACTGAGAGTCTTTTGTACTGGTAAAGTAATTCCATCAGTATTTTCGGATTACCTAATTTGTAAAGTGGCATATAATTTATTGAACAAATAAAAAAAGATGTTGAATTCCTAGGTACCAAATAATATAAGAATAACAATCGTTTGTGGAGCGAGCTACAATTCATCTGGTCCCTGGGTGCTAACAGAGATGTTGCCATTTCCAGGGCTTGGCAGAACAATCATTGAGAGAAATGTTCAGAATTCAATGGTATTTTTGTCTCCGCCACCCTTACTGCCTCCATGAAATGAATGCTCCTAGAGTTGCATTAAAGGAGCAGTGGTAGTGTTAGCTGAACGCAGGGGTGTAAGGAGTCGACTGTACCCTATTTACAACTCTATTTTACAAATTAACAAATTGCACCAATCCCGTCCAATGCAACGCAGCATGGAGACTTACAGTTTTAAGAAATGTCATACAATCACAACAAATCTAATACAGTACTCTAGCAACATTGGTCAACACCGTGCCCTGCCCCTGCTACTGGTGCTCGTTGCGTGGAGCACCAGAGGGGATGATACTCTTTCTGGGCAGGGAGAGTAATCAGAGGTGGCAGAAGGCTACGAACACGGAGTAAAATAAATTACTTTCTCTTTTGCCATCCTCTTCCCATTCCTTACGGGGTAAGATTTCATCTCCAACACAGAAATGTTTCACCTATCTAAGTGAACACAAAAAAACACCAAAATGGCTGATTTCCTATTCCTCTGTAGAGAGTATGCTGACGAAACAAACAGGCATCACTTACTGTGTTTTTCATTTCTGTGTGAAAGTTTTCCTGTCAGGTATACGCAGGGCCACTGGAAATATGCGATTGTGCAACTGCAGCAATTTTGCATATTTGTAGATTTGTTGTATTTGACACACAATGCCTCATCTGCCGCATAATCTGCAGATTTTAAGAAAAATATTTTTTCTAGCTGAAATGGTTCAAACGTTATTGAAAATTCTGCAACGCCTGTTGTCGAGCAGTGGCAGGCCCTTTGCAAAGCTGGACTGCTCACCTTTTTTATTGCTATAGTTGGGTGTTAAACTGGAACTAATGAGATGCAACAAATGCCCATACAATATTCCCAAGTAAACAAGCATTGGCAAAGCCAATAAATCTCGGCTATACTAGAGCTACTGCATTTGGCAATGTCTTTTGCCATGCTGTGCACCCGTGTGGCTGTTGTTCAGCATGGCTAAAAGTTAGTGTCATGGAGTGTTGGAGTGGAGTGAGGAGCAGAGTGTTGTAGAGTAGATATGTTGTAACGTTGGAGTAGGAGGAGTAGTGTCATAGAGGGAAGTAGAGTTCAGTGGTTCAGTGACAGAGTGTGTCGTATAGTGGGATGCAGCAGGGTCGAATAGGGTGAAGTGGATTGAGGTAGTGGGGTGGTTTGGCGTAGAGTGGGGTGGATTGGATTGAGGTAGACTGCAGTTGATTGGATTGGAGTGGGCTGGATTGAAATGTGGTGGGGTTGACTGGATTGGGAAGTTGTCGACTGCAGTGGGATGGATTGGATTAGAGTGGGGTGGGGTGGATTGGATTGGGGATGATTGGAGTGGATTGGAATGATGGGGTTGTCCTCTCAAAGAGTGATCATTTCCGAGGATACAATCCGGTCAGTTATGGTAGGGAAGAAGGTTGAGGTAGTTGTCAATTAAGTATGTGCCGCTGCCCCGAATCTCTCAACCAGAACCCGCATATATTCAAACTATGCAATCCAATCCCCATTGAAGGACAAGATTAATTGGGGAGTTGATTTTGCTTAAGTGTTGTCCATTATAGAACAAAAAGTGGGGTTCCTTTCAGACATTTCCTTTTGATGCTCTAGTAGGAGCAGAGGCTGCATCAGGAGTCTATTGGAATCAAAAGGCAGATGTGAGCTTAAAAAGCAGGTGTGTCTCAAAGGAACATGCTTTTGCATCTTCAGTTCTCTGGTTCCAAGCTTCTTCACCATCAGGTGGTGGAGATGGTAAAAAGTCAGCCAGGGATAGGAAACTCCCACCTCTAATGAAGACTTTTGCAAAAGGAAGAAGATTTGGGTTCAAAAGAGTATTTGGCCCAGCTTCAACATCAAAAATGTTCAGCTTTGTGAGGCCGGGGTCATAGCCGGGGTGGTATCCACACACAAATTCCAAGAAATTCAGTTTGTCATACAGCTCTGCTGGATAGCATTCTGAAATTGCTCAACAAAGCAGCGGGCATCCTAGTCCCAGAGGGCGAACATGGGAAGGGTTGCTATTCCAGCATTTTCCTTATTCAGAATCTTGCCAATGAGTTCAGTACTTGAGTTCAAGGATGTAAACGATGCATTCTTTATCAAAGGTTAAAAATGTTAACTTTGCAATCCATCCTACTTTTACGGAAGAAGGGGAATTATCTCACATTGACAGATAGAAAGGATGCATGCCACCACATTGTGATTAACAGGGACTCTCAGAAGATACTTAATTTTTGCCTTCTAGACAGACATTTCCAATTCCAAGGTTCCAGCTCTAAGTTCTTCAATTAAGGTTGGCTTCAAGGATCTTCAAGACGTTTCTCTCTTCTGTGGTGGGAAAAGTTCATTTAGACGGGAGTAGGGTATTTCCATATCATTGCTTCTCCTTCTTTTCTCAAGGAAACAGATGATTTTCTGCTTGTGTCCAAAGTGCTCACTGAGTTTGACTTCCTGCAAAATGCAGAGAAATCCAACCTGTCCCAATCTCAGATGATTCAGTTCATCAGTGTCAATTTCAACATGTCCCTGGGGAAGAATTTTGTACCAGAATGCAGGAAGAGGAACCTTCAAGCTCACCTGAAGAACTTGCTGCACATCCTCAAACTGCACCAAGAGAGTGACTGGTTGTCCAAGGAAACATGGTTTCAGTTGCAGCATACCCTCATGGCTCTACATCTATCTTCACCTCTTAGTTCATTATCTCTTATGTTACAGGGTCCATCATCTCAAGAGTATACTCACCTGGTTCCTCTCTAGACCCAGATTACTCAGGAACTCCAATGATGGCTTCAGTTAGAGCTGTTAAGTAGGACTTCTTCCTTCCTCCCCGAAGGTGATTTCAATGGATGCTGGAGCAGAGAAGCCTTTGAAGAAAAACAGTTTCAAGGCAGCTGGAAGCTCTAAATGCTCTCGAGATCCTCCAGTCGGAAGGAAATTAATGTTGTCCAGTTGGCTCTATTGCACTTTGCCACACAGTTGTTTAATAAGGTGGTAACAATTTGTTTAGACAATCAAAGCCAATTTGAATTACCAGTGAAGGATAGGGTTCTCCTCTCTAACTCTGCTGACTCACCACATTTGCACTTGGGAAGTGAGTTGTTTACTCAGTCTCTCTGCAGTTAATCTTCTGAGGAAGGAGATTAATCTGATAAATTGAGTCACACCTTCCATCCTCAGCCTCTCTTGTTCTCCATCCCAGGGTGTTTCTCCAGGTAGATTATGGTCAGAATCATTTACCACCAAGGGTAACACTCAGCTGCCCTGGTTTTTCAGTTGAAGTCCAACCCAGGAGCTTGGTCAGTGGATGCAAAATCAATAGCTTGGCCCTGAGTGCTGCTTTATGCTTTTCCTCCAATTCCATTGATAAAATAATTCTACTGAAAATCCAGGTCGATCAAGCAGAGGTTTTGTTAGTGATGCCATGTTAACCCTTCTTTTTCATTTGTCAGTAGTCCCTTATTGGGTGCTTTCCTAAGAGCCTTCCTGTCTGTTAGCTCCACACCTAAGCAGGGCATCTCTGACCCACCTGCAGTTAGGGATTTGGTGCTTGAAAGGATGATTCTTCAAGTGTTAGGCTGTTCGACAGAGTTGCTACCTCAATCTAGTAGTAGGCTTCCAGACATATTGAAATTGCATACTAGACATTGGAAATCCGTTTCTACTTGGTGTGGAGCAAAATCACGTGAACCATCCCCTGGTGACCCTATGAGAATATTAGATTTTTTAAGGGACTTTTTGTATGGGGGTAGCTGGTAGTATCTGCCTTGTGAAGCCAATGGGCTGCAATCCTGGCCTTTAGAAGGACCTTAGAGCAACACATAAATTCTTTACTGACCAGACATCTGAGAAGTTGAAGTTTCTTGAAGAGACCTGTTGTGTATTTCCCTGTTCGAGCTTAAGTTCTTCCATTACTGCTTAGATATGTTTCAAATGCCACCCTTTGAGCCATTAATTTTAGTTGACCTGACAGCTTTTTCTTCAAGATATTATTTTTAGTGTTTTAGTACACGAAAATGGGAATTGAGGTTTTACTATGTTCTGAGGCCTGGGCTCTCTATTTTGGCCAAAGTTCCTTTGGATTTTCATGTGTCGCAAAATGTAGTTCTCACAGTGTTTCGTCCATCCCTGTCCTCTCCAGAACATGAAATATTCATACTGATGATCTTCATAGGGCTTTGTCAGTTTATGTACAGAAAATGGCTTCCTTCAGGAAGGTGCAAGCTCATTTTAGGATATTTGGATTTTTGGTACAAGGTTTGAGACACTCCACTGCCATTCTGAGCAAATGTGTAAAACAACTATTTCTTCTATGAAAAACAGAATCAGCCATTGCTAGGGACAGTTCAGAGGAGATCAACTCAGGGCATTTCTGCTTCCTGGACCACTTTGAAAGGGGGTTCTATGAAGAACATGTGGGACCCTCCACATAGGCAATACCAAAGGCTTTTATGAATCATTAGCCTCTTTAGGTGGGAGGTAGTGAGTTGGGTTTTGATGAATGTTTGCATGATTCATGGTTAGCTTTTCATTATATTTTTGAGTGTTTCAGTGGCTGTGATATTTATTTATATTTGCTGTTTCTTGGCTGTGATAGCAACAGTAAGGACTAAGAAGAGGAACACAAACAAGGAGGCAATAGCCCAGTTTTATTTACCAGTAATCTCCATTATTCTGAGTTTATGTCTTCCCCATCACGCTCCTAGGTTGTTTAAACGACACTCTCAGTGTTGAGGATATAACCAGAAAATGAGATGTAAGTGTTTTTTATTTTTGACTATGCTTGTATTGGTCAGGAAGTGATGTTAGTTTGCTTCTCAATAGTCTCTGCAGAAAGGATGATTAAGTCAGCCATCTTGGTAATTTTCGTTTTAGGTTAGATAGGTAAACCATATTTGCACAGCTCTTCCATCAGAAAAGACCTTGACAAAATGATATGCTTCAGTTCACCACTGTCTGACCAACCACACCCAGTCTGTGACTTGTGTACTTACGATCCCAGCACCTCCATAAAGATGAATGTGTCCCGTATGTTGTTTGTTTGCTTCTTCCAGGCGCTTCCATCTTCCTCTTCCTTACGGCCCATTTTATCCAGAGTTGATTTTGGAAACTCTACCAGTGAGAAAAAGATACAAAGGAAACTTGAATAAACTCTTTGCTATGAACCGCTCGCAAAATACATGAGAACTTAGTTTAACAAATCTTAGCAAAGCAAGTGCTACCTAAAGGCCTCAGTACGGAGCCGCCTTAATAATGGACTATGGGGGTCATTCTGACCCTGACGGGCGGCGGAGGCCGCCCGCCAGAGTTCCCCCCTCCGAAATACCGCTCCGCGGTTGAAAGACCGCAGAGGGTATTCTAAGTTTTTCCCTGGGCTGGCGGGCGGTCGGCAAAAGACCGCCCGCCAGCCCAGGGAAAAACTCCCTTCCCACGAGGATGCCGGCTCGTAATCGAGCCGGCGGAGTGGGAAGGTGCGACGGGTGCTGTTGCACCCGTCGCGTATTTCACTGTCTGCCAAGCAGACAGTGAAATACTCGTAGGGGCCCTCTTACGGGGGCCCCTGCAGTGCCCATGCCAGTGGCATGGGCACTGCAGGGGCCCCCAGGGGCCCCGCGACCCCCCCTACCGCCATCCGGTTCCCGGCGGGCGGACCGCCGGGAACTGGATGGCGGTAGGGGGGGTCGGAATCCCCTCGGCGGCGCAGCTAGCTGCGCCGCCTTGGAGGATTCAAAAGGGCAGCGGTACACTGGCGGGAGACCGCCAGTGTTGCCGGTCCGACCGCGGCTTTACCGCCGCGGTCAGAATGCCCTGCGGGGCACCGCCGACCCTGGCCCCGGCGGTCTAAGACCGCCGGGGTCAGAATGACCCCCTATGTCTTCTCTCTGTCCTCTACAGTGAACTTCTAGAGTGCAAAGATTTCATAAATTACACTTAGATTAGGACTAGAAATTATAACGTTTTTACATTTCAGTGCTACAAACTCAGGTTTTACTATCTCATTTAATACACTCAGTTTATCTTCACCTGAAGCAGTAATGGCTGAGTTGGCCCTGATAGTCAAACGCGATTTGAACAGTGAGTGTTTGACCTAATCCTGTCAATGTTAAATAATGATGGTAATATGCAAGGCATCTATAAACAGTGTCCACAAAACTAAATAAAACAGTGTTTTCGGGGTTTGCTGCTTTAACCTTTGCCAACTTTTAACTCTATCTTTGTCTTGGCTAACAACAACAAAAATCAAAACTATTTGGGTAATAAATGCATGTCATATCTTCTTCCTTTACAGATATTGCAATCACAGACTACAAATTTTAAAGACGATATACATATATAAACATGGGTCTGTTGTACACTAGAACCCTTCAGACTAGAGTGATTCGTTGCTAGATCCTGTTTGTTCAATGTCCTAGTTAGCAATACAGTACTTTGGGTTATGCTTCCCATGTCTCTCAGTGGGTCAGTTCCTAGGACGACATTGCATGTGCTCAGAAGTTTCCTTCTGAGACATTTAAGTGTTTGCAACTTGAAGAAGTTGTTTATTTGTGCCACTAAATTGAGCTGCAGAGGTTCCTGGCACCTGCTTGAATCATCAGTTCGTCCCTGACAAAGTGCCTGCTACAGAGTGTTGATCTGTGTACTACACGGTGCAATAGACCGGACACAGCCGTATTAGGGTTAATAAAGATTGGCCGACTGTTCGCCCTAGAGTGATGTCCTAATTGCTGCTTTGTGGACATGACAGGGGCCTCACAAGGAACAAGTAGAGATTTCTCACATTTAGGAAATGCCTGAGATTGCAATGTTACACAGCCTTATGCTGAAGGATTTTCAGTCTGTAAGTGAACCTTAACGGTGGAGAAGAGAAATAAGTTCCACAAGGTTAGGAAAGTCAGGAGGTGGAACATTTGCAGGTGTAATGTCTTGAGCTGACTGCAGCTCGTTATCCTTTGGTTCGATGGGGTCTGTAGTGAAGAACTGGAATGACATTGTTTTTGAATTTGCAGGTGTCCAAAGAGGTTGTTCAAGTGGTTAAGATATAAGCTTTGACACCCGAGTCTTGTGTTCTGACCCCACGTGCCTCTTTAATTTTTCTTTGTTTTCAGCACTTTGGACTGCACATTGAGGGTGCCTTGAAATTACGGACATCTGTCTGAAGTGTCGTGTATTTCTAGACATTTACATATAACTACATTTTGCATGTAAGTCATTTCGTACAGTGCCCCAGTGGATGAGCAGGCAATCTGCATCCATCCTGTTTCCTGAGCCCAGAAGCAATAGACCCTTTCATGAGGATTCTGAGCTGGTAACTCTCTCTCCCTCTTGCCTTGCTTTCTCGCCTGAACCTGAATTTCACACTGCAAGGTGGGAAAATGCAATTTTCCGCTTGAGTGGAAGTTGGAAGACGTCTTCTTCTCAGATTTAATATGAAATAATATCTATCTGTGTCAATGGACACAGGGCAGGTGTGCTAGGGTTTAGCCTGCACAGCTGTATCCCACAAACCTTCGGATCCGACAATCCTTTCCCTTCTGTAGGCTCTTAGCATCTGAGCCACTTGAAAACGCACTCTGGTCTCCACACAGAGAAGAGAGTTTTTGTTAGCGTGATCATGAATAATTCATGTTCATGTTTTTCTTTGAAGCTTAGATTGCCTACTTTGTTATTAAAAATAATATTATTATAATTGCTACAAGGGTAGGTTGTGGAAATGACGTTCCATGGCCGTACAAATCACCCACTCTCCTTCACTGCGAAGATGGATACATACGCACTAAGGGGCATATATATATATATACCCCATTTGCGCAGAGTTCGTGTAATTTTTTTATGCAAATTTGGTGCAAAATTAACTCCATATTTATATTTTGACATTAGGCCCATCTAACATCAAAATATTGGAGTTTGCACCATTTGTTAGATGTGGGAACGCCTACCTTGAGTCAATAGGATGCAAGGTAGGCGTTCCCATCTAAAAATGGTGCTAACCTCATAGCCCCATATTTATCCCCAGGTGCTAAAATGACGCACTGGTGGGAGGAGGGGCTAAATAGGTGCAAAGCTTACTTTACA
Organism: Pleurodeles waltl; assembly: GCF_031143425.1. Taxonomy (NCBI): domain Eukaryota; kingdom Metazoa; phylum Chordata; class Amphibia; order Caudata; family Salamandridae; genus Pleurodeles; species Pleurodeles waltl. The sequence continues at coordinate 487,320,928 of NC_090445.1, read as the reverse complement.
CCATTATTTAACACCTAGGTGAGACCGGGCATTAAGGTACCTGTGGACCCATTTCCATGGTTAAACATCATGGAATGGGTCCACAGGTACCCTCCTCAAGCCCCAGCAACAGCCCCACCCACACCAGAGGGACACCAGAGGATGAGGGACCCCATCCCAGGTAAGTATAGGTAAGTCATAATTTCTTTTAATTAAAGAGCCATATGGGGCCCAAGTTGGGGCTCCCTGCATGGCACAGGGTTTAATGGCCATGCCCATGGGACACTGGTCGCCTGTGCTGGCCATTGGTGTGGTGGGCATGACTCCTGTATTTTCTAAGACAGGAGTCAAGTGGTATGGATGGTTTTGCGTCAGAAAATGACCCTAGGCTGGTTAGAGTAATCTTTTATTACTCTAACCAGCCTAACATCATTTGTTGGTGCAAAACCCCCTTCTCCCATACCACCAACCCCACCCTAGCTAACGTCATATTTTTGTTTTTACGCTAGCCCACCCTTTGCACCGGCTTGTGCCATTCCATAAATAGGGCGCCCGGCTGGAGCTCAGGAATGGCGCAAGATGATGCTAAACTTTTTGGTGCAAAACTGCGTTAGTGCAGTTTTGCACCAAAAAGTATAAATATGCCCCTTAGTACTCGTGGTCAATTAATCATCAACTTTAAAGGACTCTGATCTGTTTCAAAGAGATGAAAAATATCAGATTACATAACTACATTTTGAGTGTCTCTAGAGACTTGAGTACCTAGAAGCAGAATTATTGTTGCAGAGTGGTATTCAAATCTAGGACATTTGGGGCCAGATGTACGAATGTCCTGAATTGCGACTCGCAAATTGCGAGTCAGAACGACTCGCAATTGGCGAGTCGCAATTCAGGATGAAGGATGGTGTCCCTGACACCATCTGCGACTCTCAAGGGGGTCGCAAAGGCCCACCTCATTAATGTTAATGAGGTGGGTTGCAATTTGCGACCCCCTTGCGACTCGCAGCACTCACAGTGATGGTGGCCTGTGGAGACAGCATACCACCATGTCTGTGACTGCTTTTAAATAAAGTATATATATATTTTTTTTGTAATGCAGCCCGTTTTTCTTAAAGGAAAATGAGATGCATTACAAAATGAAAAAATTTAATGTTTCAGTTTCATTTTTTCAGAGCCGGCAGTGGTCCATAGGACCACTGCCGGCTCTGAAAAAATGTTTTCCAGGCCATTCACAAAGGGTAAGGGGTCACATGGGGACTCCTTCCCTTTTGGGAATGGGTTACCACCAGTGTGATACTGGTGGTAACTGTGATCGCGGTCACAAAGCAATGCAGCATCGCACTGCGACTCGCTATTAGGAAGGGGAACACCCCTTCCTAATTGCGACTCGCAGTCCCGTTTTGGGAGTCGGTAACCAGGTTACTGACTCGCAAAACGGGAATTGGGCATTGTGATGTGGGTTTTGCACGTCGCAAACAACGAAATTCGCTGTTTGTGACACGAAAAACCTTTTCTTGGCATGCAATTGAAGGAATCATATGGCCCCTAAACTTTTTTTCTTTGGGTATACTTTTTGATTTTTAGTGGATTCCCATGTGCTTCTTATTGGGTCACAAGAAAAATTCAGGTGAAGAAAAGAAATATTGTGTGTGAGCTTACTTGTACAACAGTCAGATAGTGTTGTTATAAGAGTTCCTTACAGAAAGTATAGTCACTAAGTCCATATTTAAACTTTTTTTGTGCAGCATTTGCGTAAATTTTTGATGCAATAGTGGCACAAACTTACGAAAGAAGACTATATTTTGTAAGTTTCTGCCACTTTAGCGTAAAAAAATTACTCAAATTAGGCACAAAAAAGTATAAATATGAGCCTTAGAGTGTGAAAAATGTGGGTAGTTTGCGTTTGCATAATAACACAACATTTTGGAAAAATTTAGCAAAATCTTTCATTTGGTGGTATATTTTAGCAAGTAATGCTTCCCTGCATCCATTTTTGACAGACACAATGACATATTTTGCTATGAAAAGTAGTACGAAAAACACCATTGCTGTGAACAGAAGGTGCTCACCTTATGGGTGTTTATGCTGTTCTTATACTTCTGTGTTATAATTTTGCCGCAAACATTGCCATAATTATGTGACATGGAATAATGGCATGAATTTGAAAATTTTGCATTACAAGCGTTCTGGAACTGACGTCCTTGGTGTTGGACCTGACATCCTTGGAATGGTTCCCAACCAGTTTTTTGCCTTCCAGACTCCTGTTTTTGCTTACATTGATTTTGCTGGCTTTAGGACTCTGCACACCTTTCTACTGTTGACCAGTGCTAAAGTGCTTGCGCTCTCTCTGTAAAACATGGTAACATTGGTTTCATTCATTCGGCACATTTAATTTACTTGTAAGTCCCTGGTAAAGTGGTATTGCATGCATCCAGGGCCTGTAAATTAATTGCCACCAATGGTCTTGCAGAACTAATTGTGTCACCCACTTAATTAGCCCTTAAAACATGTCTCTGTCCTGCCAATGCAGCCAGTTCGTGCAGTTTTGAACTGCCAATATGACCTTGCAAAATAAACATTTTACCAGGCTTAAACCTTCCTTTTTAATACATTTTAATACATATGTCACCCCTAGGGTAGTCCCAAAACAGCCTACAGGGCCGTGTGCAGTGAATTTACTCGCCTTGGTAGTGACAAACCCTTAAATTCATTTTCCACTACTGCACAACCTACCTGGACTCTTGGAAGTGGGACTGAAGGTGTTCTGACAGCCCAGTTGTGGTCCTGTGAGCCGATCCAGTGCAGTGTAATGCATCTCCTCACAGATCTACTTCGGAACGACCACAGCTGTAAGTATTCCCACCATCAGACTGCATATCACAGCCTACAGTCTCCTCTGACCTGCTACTGTGCAACACAGCCTCAGCACAGGCCTTCACATTGCAATCTCCTCATTATTTACATCCTTGACAATGACTCCGGACTTCGCATCGCAGCCCTGCTGCTTCTTCAGAACTGCAGGTGCACAATGCAATTTGATGCAGGACTTTGCATCACAAGCCCCTCATCAATGGCAGGCAGGACTCTGTATCGCAGTCCTGCAGCTTCTTTGGAAACTCCCCTGCACAATGCATCCTTGATGCAGGATCTTGCAAAGTTCTGCCACCAGGATTTAAGGTACTTTGTTTAGCAGGCCTAACTAGGACCCTGTATCCAGCCCACACTCCATCATGGTCAGACTGAACTTGTGACTTTGTCCCAGTCAAGCGCGACCAGATAACCGCAGTTGCCACTTTGTGCTTCTAGGCACTATTTTCACTTAAATCTTTCAAATTGCATATCTCTGGTTCCTCTGAGTGGAATTTTATGATTTTGGTCACAAAAAAATTATTACAGTTTACTCCTTTTTTCTAAATTGGTGTAGGATTCTTCTTCTGATGTGTTTTCACTTTATTACAGTTTGAAATGCTGCATAAATACTTTACACATTGCTTTTAAGTTAAGCCTGACTGCTTTGTGCCACTCTACCAGAGGGCTATGCACGTGTTTCACCCTGACAGAGATTTGGGTTGCTGCTTGAGAAGGGTTTCCATCCCCCTTAACCAGTAACCCCATTTCCTACAAAGAGTAATGTGAACTTTCTTAAATTACACAAATTACATTGGTGTTATTTAAATTTCACTCATGCTTAGTAATTAACAATGATAAAACAATAGAATGTGAAACAAGTAGGGGTATGAGAAGCGGAAATTCTGTTAGTGAAGTTGTGCAAAATTCACAGGTTTTCAGCTGTGTAAAGTTGCAAGGTTTATCTTCACACAATGAGCAAATTTACTAAGAACTAAAGCAAAGCAGCAACCAATGTTGCTGCCCTACCTTGCATGAAATGAAGAGAGCAGGACAGCGCCAAATCAACAAAGATAAGGCTGAAGTGCTAATACCCTGTCCTCCTGGATTGGTACACTCTACTGTTTGTGGCAAGCAAACTTCTTGCTTCATAGCGCAAAGGTGTGTGCGTGATGTCAGGCATAGATAGTGTACTTGAAGAATACTTGGTTTTAATTTTGGCTTTGTGTTGCTTAAATAGTACACATTTCTCTGGGAAAAAGGCTGACGTTTTTTGTCATTGTTACCCGCTCATTAAATCATGTTTTCTAATTAGATCTGTGCTTGGCCTAGCAACATATTAGATTACTAACTTGTTGGAAGCCTTCCCTCAAATTAATCATCCAGAATCTCTCAATAATGTTTCCAGATTTGTGAATGTTTTAAATAATTCTTCAACAAGTCTGATCAAGCTCCACCTAAAAAATCCACAAAAAATCCACAGGTAGCCAGTAATTTGTACTGATGGCCCTTAGGTGAGCACACAAAATATGTTATGTGCTTTGAAAAGGATTTGAGCTTTCTCACAGGATATGCTTCACATAAGATTGTATGGCACTGCATTTGGGAATAAGCAAAGGACTAAGGGCCAGATGTAGCATTTTACGATTTTGCGAATTGGAAATTGCGAGTCGGTGCGACTCGCAATTTCCGATTCGCAAAATTGGATGCAGAACGGTGTCTCAGACACCGTCTGCGAGTCGCTATGGGGTCACAAAGACCCACCTCACTAATATTAATAAGGTGGGTCGCATTTTGCGCCCCCATAGCGAGTCCCTGCACTCACAGAAGAAAAACGAGTTGCAAAATAAAAAAAATAACGAAACCATTTGGTTTAGGTTTTTCAGAGTAGGCAGTGATCCATTGGACCACTGCCTGCTCTGAAAACCCCTTTTTGGCAACATTCACAAAGGGGAAGGGGACCCCTTCCCTTTTGCGAATGGGTTACCACCAGTGTGACACTGGTGGTAACTGCGAATTGCTTTGCGACCGCATTCGTGGTCACAAAGCAATTTAGCATAGCGATGCGAGTCGCAAATAGGAATGGAACACCCCTTCCTATAAATTGTGAATGTGCACCGCAAACGGCATTTTGCATGGCACAAACTGCGATTTTCGCCGTTTGCACCATGCAAATTGCTTTCTACATCTGGCCCTAAGGCCCTGATGTATACATTTTCCATTTTCAAAATGTGCTTGCAAATTGTGCATCGACTGTCTGCAAACTGAAAGGAATTTTACAACCCAATCTATGTATTAATACAGCGGTTCGCACAATTATGAATCATAGTGGTTCGCAATTCAACTTTGCTCATGAGTATGCTTGAAGCAGGTGGCAAATTGTGACCCACTGCGATTGACTACAGCCACCAGCATGATGGCCTGATGGGCACAGAGGTCAGCAGACCTGTTTTCCTAAAAGGAAATTGATTCATTTATAAGAAACATGAAAAGTTCAAATTAAACCTTTTCTTCAGAGTAGGCATTCCCACGAACCATGGACTACTTCTAAAAAACCTTTTTGTCAACATTTTTAAAGGAACATGAGGACCCAAAAAGGACCCATTCCTGGTTAATGGCTAAACTTCAAATTTGAATTAGTGGTAAACTATTAATATTTTGCCACCAGATATTAGTCACAAAACATTAATACATAGCCTAAGGACTCTGTATTTAGAAGGGACAACCTAAACACGTCCAATCCAAATAACAATACCCTAGTGTCTACTCAATTAATTTATTGATGTTGAAAAACTTTTCCAAATAGTTAATTGGGTTTAGTACTTTATAAAATGTGATTTACCTAATCCGAGGGTTTGCAAATTTTAAAACACTTTGGGCCAGATTTACAAGGCCCTATCACCACCTGTACGTCACTTTTAGAGATGCTACGGTGGTGCTATGCACTGTCATATTTACCAGATGGTGTTAAGCCCCTTTTTGTGGCTTAACACCACCTTATAAATACAGCCCCTTCACATTGCAGCACTTTGTGAGGAAGGGGCGTGCAATGGGTGTTGCTGTGGGCGTGCCACAGCAACACCCATTGCATTTTGATGCTGCCCAAATTTACAAGTTTTCGTAAACCTGAGACAGTGCGTTAGCATGGTGCAACAAGAAGAAATGCTTTCATTTAATTCTCCTCATTTTTTACTCTTTCTATGGGTGCTGCATTCTTCAGCACCCATAGAAAGTTCAAAAGGCCATTGTAGATTGTTTTTGTGTAGCAAGGTGTCCCTTCCTGCACAAAAACAATCTCCCCTGCAGCGCAGCTATCCTTGCACCATGGTGCAAGGGTGGCTGCATTGGCACTCGGCAGCAAATTTAGCGCTGGCACAAAGGGCAACACAGGGGTGCGCTGTATTCTATGAAATACGGCTCATCCCTGTGTTTTGAAAATTATGGAGTGTGGTACTGCCAAATTTGGTGCAGCATTGCGCTTTGTCCTTTTCTCGTAAATCTGGGCCCGTCTACATCAGACGTAAAATGGTTGTTACTGGTTGCCAGTTTAATAATGCTTAAAGGAAACCTGGCTTTATTGTAATTTGAGCTTTTGCTTGGGACAACTGAAGCCAAAGTGTTGCTGTTCATCTATCACAACTTGCAGACTGAAGAATCTGGTTGGACGTTCCTTTTGGGGCAAAATCCATAATTAAAAACTCCAGGGAAGGTTGTACAGAATATATTTTTCCCCACACACTAGACCTGACGTCTGCCTTTTTAATTTATGCATCGTATTATTTAGATCATTCATTCAATCAATCAAACAAATTTCTTAAGTGCACTACTCACCCGCTAGGGTCTATAGGTGCTGGGGGGGGGGTTTTACTGCCCGAAAAGCCATGTTTTGAGGTGCTTTCTGAAGGTTAGGAGGTCCTGGGTCTTGCATAGGTTGGTTTGGAGGGAGTTCCAGGTTTTGGCGGAGAGGTGGGAGAAGGATCTACCGCCGGAGGTGGTGCGTTGGATGTGGGGAACTGTAGTGAGGGTGAGCTCGGCAGAGCGGAGCTGTCGAGTTGGTTTGTGAAAGTTGATTAGTTCGTTGAGGTAGGCTGGTCCAGTGTCGTGGAGGGCTCTGTGAGCGTGGACATGGATTTTGAAAATGATCCTTTTGTTGATGGGCAGCCAGTGTAGGGGTCTGAGGTGGGCGGAGATGTGTTCGTGGAGAGTGAGGTTAAGGATGAGACGTGCGGCTGCATTCTGGATTCGCTGGAGTTTTCTCTGAAGCTTGGCTGTGGTCCCTGCATAGAGGACATTGCCGTAGTCCAATCTGCTGCTTATGAGGGCGTATGTGATGTTCTTCTTGTTTCTAAAGGAATCCATTTGAAAGTCTTGCGTAGCATGCGAAGGGTGTTGAAGCAGGAAGATGATATGGCATTGATTTGCTGAGTCATGGAGAGAGATGAGTCCAGTATGATGCCAAGATTGCGTGCGTGGGTGGTGGGTGTTGGGGGTGGTCCAAGGGTGGTGGGCCACCAAGAGTCGTTCCATGCTGTCTTGTTGGGACCAAAGATGATGATCTCATTTTTTTCTGAGTTCAATTTGAGGTGGCTTGCTGTCATCCAGTTAGCGATGGCGAGGGTCCGGCATGTAGGTTATTCTTGGTGGTAGATGGGTTCCTCGTGAGGGAGAAGATGAGCTGGCTGTCGTCAGCGTATGAAATGATGGTGAGGCCGTGGGGGCGGATGATATTGGTGAGAGGAGCCATGTAGATATTGAAAAGGGTTGGGCTGAGGGAGGATCCTTAGGGGACCCCACAGATGGTCTTGGGCTGTAGACCGGAAAGTAGGGAGGCAAACTCTTTGGGTTCTTTTGGAGAGGAAGGAGGTGAGCCAGTCCAGGGCTTTGTGGTGAATTCCGATATCGAAGAGGCGTGGGCGGAGGGTTTGGTTGGATACGGTGTCAAAAGCTGCGGAGAGGTCTAGGAGGATGAGGGGGATGGTTTTGCCCTTGTCCAATCTGGTCCTGATGTCGTCTGTACAGGCGATGAGGGCGGTCTCGGTGCTGTGGTTTTTGCGGAATCCAGACTGGGAGATGTCGAGTATGTTGTTATCTTCTAGGAAGCGAGACATTTGTATGTTTACTATCTTCTCTAGGACCTTTGCGGGAAAGGGGAGTAGTTTGTGAGGTCTTCAGGGTCTGCTTTGGTTTTTTTGAGAAGAGCGTTGACTTCGGCGTGTTTCCAAATATCTGGGAAGGTTGCGGTCTCGATGGAACTGTTGATGACGGCCCGGAGCTGGGGAGTGATGATTTGGCTGGCCTTGTTGAAGATGTGGTTCGGGCAAGGGTCTGTTGGGGAGCCTGAGTGGATGGAGCTCATGGTGTTGCCGATTTCTTTGTCTTTGGTGGGGTTCCAGGTGCTCAGTAGGTTGGTGCGGCAGGGTGCTGTGGTGTTGGTTGTGTCGGTGGTGTGATGGTGGGTGATGACGATGTGAAGCTGTTGTGTGTGTCTGCGATCTTGCGGTGGAAGTAGTTGGAGAGGGAGTTGCAGAGGTCTTGGGAGTGTGGACGGTCGATGGTGCAGGATTTGGGTTTGGTGAGTTCTTTGATGATGGCAAAAAGTTCCTTGCTGTTGTGTGTGTTGTTGTCTATGCGTTCTTTGTAGAAGGATCGTTTGATGGTCCGGATGAGTTGGTGATGTTTGCGCATGGCTGATTTGAGGGCGGAGAAGTTGCTCATTCAGGGCTCTTGGCGCCAGACTTTCTCAATTTTTCGTCATTCTCGTTTGGAAGACTGAAGTTCTGTGGTGAACCAGGGGGCGGTCTTGATGGTGCGGGTGTTGTTGTTTATTTTGAATGGGGCGAGGGAATCTGTGCATGTTTCTAGCCATCGTATGAGGTTGAGGGTGGCGGCGTTGGGGTTGTTGGCACTGGGAGGTGGAGTTTGTGTGAGGTTGGAGATCAGTTGTTCTTTGGAGATCTTGTTCCACTTGCGGTAGGGGGTAGGATGTTGTTGGTGATGGGTGGGGGGTTTCAGGAAGGAGAAATGGACGCAGTGGTGGTCAGTCCAGTAGAGTTCGGTGGTGTGAGTGAAGGCGATGTGGCTGCTGGAGGTGAAGATGGCGTCTAGCTTCTGTCCGGCTGAGTGGGTGGGTGAGGTGACCAGTTGCTTGAGGCTGAGGTTTGCGAGGTTGTCCAGCAGGGCCCTGGAGTTGCAGTCGTGGGTCGTGGCTTTCAAGGTGAAAGTTAAGGTCACCAAGGAGTAGGTAGTCAGTGGAGGTGAGGGCGTGGGAGCTGATAGTATCGGCGACTGTGTCACAGAATGGGGGTTGGGGTCCTGGTTGTCTGTAGATAAGGGTTCCTCTTAGGGTGGTGTTGGCATTGATGTGTACCTGAAAGTGTAGGTGCTCTCCGTTGTCTAGGGTGTCGTTGGTGTTGGTGGAAATCTTGATGGAGTTTCTGTGTATTATGGCGATTCCTCCTCCTGGTTTGTTGATGCGGTCTCTACGGGTGATTTTGTATCCTTCTGGGATGGCTATGGCGATGTCGGATTCTGATGAGGAGGTCACCCTATGTTTCAGTGAGGAAGGCGATGTTGGGAGAGTTTGTGGTGAGTAGGTCCCAAAGCTCGATGGCGTGCTTGTAGATGGAGCGGGTGTTAAGGAGGATGCAGTTGAGGTGATTGGGGGGTTTGGTGTTATTGTGGTGCTTGTTGGTGTTGCTGGTGTTGGTGTGAGTGCAAGAGAAGTGGCATGAGTGGCATGTGAAAGGTCCGTGTGTGTGTCTGGGGTTGGCCTGGGCACAGGCAGTGTGCCGGTCGGGGTTCAGAGCAAGGAGCTCTGTTTAGGAGTAGTGGCACTTGGGAGGGGTGGAGGAGCATGGACCAGCCAGACAGGTGCTGGGTGCTGTTGTCAAGGCACGGACGGGCGCAGACGGGCTTGCCTCTGGCACGCCCCTGGCGCGCCAACAGAGTGACCACGCAGTGGCCGCCATTAAGAATGGGAGATGGGAGGGAGGAGCAGCTGGGAGGCGGGAGGGAGTGGCCAATGGGGGCACGAGGGGGTGGGGCCACAGGAGACGCAGCAGCAGGGTCAGAACAAAGCGGCAAGAGCCGGAAAAGAAAAACGGGCACAATCAGAGAAATACAAAGAGGAGCAGCATAACAGTGTGTAAAACGAAAAACAAATTGCAAGAAACTAAATACGATATACAAATAACGAAATACACGGTACGAAGCACACTAGATACGCCTACCACTAGGCACCAGAGGTGAGGCGCAGGCAGGTGCCTCCAGGTGGTGGAGGGCCTCGAACTTCTATTTTCAGCAACGGTGGGGTCAGGGGCACGGAGGCAGGCAGGTGGAACCGAGTGTACTCATGGACCAAAGCAGGTCAGGGGGTCACACTATGCGCCGCACAGGAGCTGCCATTAAGAAGGGGAGGTGGGAGGGAGGAGCAGCTGGGAGGTGAGAGGGAGTGGCCAATGGGGTGTGAGGGGGGCAGGGCCGCAGGGGACACAGTGGAAGAGTCAGAACAAACCGGCAAAAGCCGGAAAAGAAAAAAGGGCACAATCAAAGCAATGCGAAGCGGAGCAGCATAACAGTGTGTAAAACGAAAAACAAATTGCAAGAAACGAAATGCGATATACAAATAACGAAATACACGGTACAAAGCACACTAGATACGCCTACCACTAGGCACCAGGGATGAGGCGCAGGCAGGTGCCTGCAGGTGGTGGAGGGCCTCGAACTTCTATTTGCAGAAATGGCGCGGTCAGGGGCATGGAGGCAGGCTGGTGGAGCCCTGTGTACTCCTGGCCCAAAGCAGGTCAGGGGGTCACCCTTTAAAGAAGGTTAATTGAATCAAGAGAATAGATGAGGAATTCAGTAAAGTGTTCCAACTGAGACCACCAAGTTGAAAAGCGGGGTCTGTGGTCACAATGCTCTGCAGTTCTGAAGTGTCTCATTCAGCAGTTAAAACGCCACTTTCATCCTAACATCCCCTGTGCTTTTCATAAACAGAGGTGGCATGTTAAAAAAGGGTCAACAAATGAAGGATCATAACATATGGAAGAGGAGATGGGGAAGGATGAACAATGAGGGCAAGACTGGGGGCTAGAGATGGCCTTGTGGTAGATGCATGAGGGGCACATGGAACATGGCGGCAAGATAAATGCAAATGCAGTGCCTCAGTAAAGGGAGAAAGAGGAGCACGTGACATTTGGGGGTAGAATGAACATGAGCTATTTAAAGCCTCTTGTTTTGTTGATCTCCCCTGGAGTAGGGCGGTATGCTTAAAATCAGCATTGCTATTTCTATGGCCATTCAGGTGAATTCCACAGGCATTTCCTTGTAATCTTTTCAAGCAATTCAGGAATGTCCTCTGAAAAACAGTGTCCAAAAATAACAAATGGAGTTGAATATCTGCATTTTTTTTTATGCTATACTTATCTGTTTCACTTTCAATTGATCTAGTTATTTATCCACATCAGGTACATTGACATACACCACTTCTATTAGTAGACACCAGTACATGGTTCCTACTTATTTATCTCCTCCTTACAGCACAACGTAAACTCATTTGCAATAAAGGGTATCAGTTACACTATGTGCCTTTGACGTGTTGGTGACTTTTAAAATCAGGTCATCATTTTCACTTCCAGTGTGATACATTACCTTGTAGGAGTGGTGCTATGATGTTTTGCTCGTTATAGTGTTCAATTTAATGTTCCAGTATTTCCAAACTTTGCTCCATGGCACTGTATGCCACGAATAAAAGGAACTCACAGGAGTATCTGGGAGACGAAGAGCATACAATGGTGCTGCCTCTTTTCATAATCCCCAGAAATGGCCTTCACTGTATCCTGTGGCATACCCTGACATTAGTGAAGGTCAAAGTTCTTAGTAGAACAAAATTAGGCCCTGATTTAAGAAAAGGGGTGCTTCATGTCAATAAGCACCACTCTTCTTGTGGACCATTGCGCCCCCCCTAACGCCACCATGTGTGCACCGAATTTTAATATACGGCGCACCATGGTGCAGGTTAGGGACAAAAGTGTCATAGTTTTTCACGCTATTGTACTTTTCAGGATTAGCACCAAAAATGTTGGTGCAAATCCTGCAAAGGACATAGAGGCCCATTAAAAATAATAGTGTGCCTCTTTTTAATGCCTGGTCTGTGCAGGTGTTAAAAATGCTGCTAAAAATGGCGCAGTTGAATCTCATAGATTCCACTGCGCCATTTTTCGGACCCCCTAACGGGGGAACTCCTCCGTTGCATATATTATGCCTGGTGTAGGCATAAAGTTGCGGAAGGGTGTACAAACTGGCGCAATGCGTGCATTGCACCACTTTGTAAATATGGCACTGCGTTTTTGCGACACTATCGCCACATTAGCATAAAGAAATGACACTAATGAAGAGATAGTTTGCGCTAGGCCCTTCTTAAATTTGGGCCCTAATGTCTTAAATTTGCAGTTACCATTCTTACCTTACTGGTACATGAAATGACTACAAATAAAAGTATGTGAGGGTTAACAACTATTAATACAACATCTCCATCATGTAGACGCAGGGATACTGAAAGTACGGCCCAGGGGCGCATGCAGCCCTCCTGATGAGTAATTGCGGCCCCCTGGTGAACAGTAGCACTGGGCTGTTGTTCACTTGACAGAGTAGGAACAAACAGAACGCTGCAAAACAAACTGGTATACTTTAATTACATGTTAATTAAAGTGACAGTATAGTTATGATTGAGAAATTTGTATGTTTTATTTATTTATGTCTTTTATGGTCTTTTTGCACCGAATAAAGTAAAGTAATGAAATGAATGACAGTATAGTAGAAAAGGTGTCCCAGACAACCTCTCTTTAGGGACACCTTTAGTTTTAAAGACATCTTGCACTTAACATGCAGAAACATGTTCAACTCTGTAAATTTTAAAGAAGTGTATTTTATCAACATGTATAAGCATTTTACCTTAGATGATCAGATTATATCACTGCATTAGAGGCATTAGCAGTGACAGTTTTCAAACATGATCTTGGAAACATTAATGCTGCCCCCATTTGGAAAACAATGCCATTATTGAACCAAGAAGCAACTCATTTGTCAGGTGAACCTTATGCATAGTCTTGTATATAATTGGAACAACATTATAGTTTTGTACAGCACACATCCTGAACTCGTATGTGTCAAGGGGCTGAAGAAAATGGAGGCAAAGTAAAATTAACCAATTGCCTAGGATCACACAATTTGGTTAAGTGGGGATGCCAGGACGGATAACCAGGTTTTCTGGTTTCATAGTTTGCAATTCACCCACCAGATGAGTGTCTGTTTCCCTCTCATGTTTAGCATTAGATGTTAATGCTTTGACTTTAATTCTAGGGGCATGAGAATAGAGCATTGATGGCAGACAGAAACCATGGGAAGGCTTATTTTATTGTCCATTCCATGCAGCTGCTTCACACCCCCCTACGCCAACCTTTCATCACTGCAACCCTCGCAATACTGGCATCTGTGTGGCCCTCTGGGATGCCACAGACAGAACTTTGCAGCCCCCAGGGAAATGTTTGTGAGTACCCATAATGTAGAGCCTATAAGTCTCAGATAGGGGCTATGCCATTCTTATTAGTACTATGGTTTTCAACATGATACACTTGTGCAATACATGTACTAAGTGTGCATAGCCTTGTTATCTGAGCTTTTGTATGGTCCTTTATCAGACTCAATACAAGAAAAACCCTTCAGGGACTTCAGCTTTCTATCCCTTTTGCTCAAATTAAGTTCAGAAATAATTTTTCACAAGTGATTGCATTGATGGAAATTCCATTATCACTGCATTCTTTTTTCGTAAAAATATCCCGCTTGAGGATTCTATGTCCTTTTGTCTCAAGAGTTCTTTGTCTCCCAGGCATTGAAAAGAGAAGTTGCTAGTTCATCCCACGCAAACATCAGGAAAGGGACTGGGGAAGGTCTCCTGCGCGCAGCTGTGGGTGGAAAAAGGAAATTCTGCCTACTTTTCCCTTATGTTAAAGTCTAAAATTCTTCAACATACTCTCTTGACAGCGTCATTGGTTCTTTTTTTTTTTTTTAGAAAGATTCGCCACAATGGAAGGAGGTTAGCCTCAAAGATGTGAGCAGCAACGCTTTCAAAGCAGGCCTTGAAGATGCCTCCCAGGTCAATCTTTCAATTCAAAGCACTTCCCGGCCTGAATCGCATTGATTGCCGAGGAAGCTGACTTTTCTGTGTCTCCATGGAGGAAAGAGTGACTCACCGAGAAGGAAGAAATTAGGCTGTGTGGAATCCTTAGCAGACAGAGACACCTCATGTCTTCCACATTTAGAGCACAGTCACAACCATAACTTCTCTGTGTGATACTTTCATAGACACTATTTTTTACACTTAAACCAACCTTTTTGGTCCTAAAAAGGAATTGTTAATGACTATATACTCTTTTACAATAAATTGTCTGATGTGGGCCATAGACAGCGCTTTTTGAAGGTCTATGACGTCTAGAGTGGCTCAGGGTGAGGTGCAATTGTTAATATTTGCAAAAGTCCCATTGAAAGCAAAGTAATTAGACTGCACATTCAATTTATAATCATCTACCTACAGTGTATTACAATGCTTCTTTTCAAATGTAATTAGACTTCTTTCAAATATAGAATGGACTTTGGCTCCACCCACTGAAACATTCTCTCTCATCTTCCCTCATCCTAATAGCTAATTGTTGTATCAATCACCTGTTCAATAAGCACTCCAACTGAAATACATGAGGGACTATTTTACTTCTGTAAAGTACGCTCAATCATCAGACTGTAGCAATCAAAAATTTGTCACCTAAATGCTACCTATACGGAAGGCAGTACTTTTTTGCCACTTTCCCCCAGTATTGGCAAATCCAATATGACAAGCTTTAATGTGATAAATAAACATCATTCATGTATTTAGCATATTGAAATAGCATTTATCTTTGTTTACATGCCTAGGTACAATAAAGCCAACTCAATTGGCATGACCCTTTGTTTTCCCTCCGAAGGCGTGTTCACACATTTTGCATTACTGCATACCTTATTCTAGTGTTTATTGTTTCCACCTTTTCTGCCTTTACGGGTGAAGAGCTGCTTTGTGGAAGGACTAAAGAGTGGCTCTGTGTTGTTGTTATCGCCCTATTTTTTCAAGATAAGAGAGGGTTTACACTTGCATCTTTCTTCTGCTGCTATTTTTGTTTTCACTCTTGCACCTGCTGAGCCAGCTAAAGGGACAACTCCAAATGGATAGAGCAGGCCAGGAAAGGTTCAGTTGCTTATCTACAGTGCTGTTCATCTAGTATGTAAAATCTCAGCGAAAGAGGAGCTTTTTGAGGCAAACTGTAGGTAGGTCGCTCGCTTTACTCCTCCAGACCCCAACTAACAATCTGTTATATTTTTTAAGATATGCCAACATTTTGTTCTTTGCACAAGAGACGTTATTCCTCAACCCTCAAAATCTCCCTAGCACCTTGGAAAAGATACGGAGATGATGTGCCGGCAACAGTTGATGCTGAGAAATGCTCAGGTATAAGGATCACAAGTCTTAGCAATACACATTTAATTCTGTTTAGACACCTGGCTGCTGAAAAAGTGAACTGGCAATGCTTGGAACTAATTAGGCGGTTGATGAATCAGCTATCTGTGAATGGTCTTAGAAGTACTTTCGGGGTTATTCAATTTTTTGTCGTTAGTTTCTACAATTTAGATTTGTGAAAAGCTCAATCAATCCAAAACCTTTTTACCTTTCATGCTGGCTGTTCACGAACTTGTTTCCCTGAGCTTCGCAGAATCTTTCCCTTCTCACTCACACACCTCCTGAGATGCCAAACTGACCATGTTTTACCAAGGATCAGGAATCCTGATAGTAATGTAGATCACCCTCTCATCTATAGAGCCAATAAACTACTCATGTTGCTTAACCCATATCATATGTGATGCTACCAGAAGTTCTCTCAAATCTGAGAATATATTTCTGTGTTCCGTTGTACAAATTTCAATAGCGAAAAACAACTTAATGACATGGCAATAGCTTCAAACAAACAAAGCTTTTTTTGCTGCATCCACATTATGTTAGCAGCTAGCACATCAACAGAGATCTTCAGGGTTACTGTAAAACTGATGCCCCCTTCTAATACAAGATAACTGATTTGAGCCTTTCCAAACTCCTTATAAAAAACTGTCAGAATTCTTTGCCACCAAGATCGATAACATTCAATTCCAGATTGAGGAAAAAGCCTCTCCTAATACCGCTGCTTCACTTCCCTCTGTATTAGGGAAAACCCCCCAAAAAACCTCACCCACTTTGCAAAGATTTTAGAAGTGCAAGTTATTAAGATTCTCTCCCCTACAAGACTCTGGGGGATATCTGCCCAGCGTCCTTAATAAACGAACTGGGCCTTGCTCCCCAATATAGTAATTCTTTATAATCATTCCCTAAATCAAGGTATCGCCCAGTTACAATGGAAGGGAGGAATGGTCAAACCCCTGTTATAAAAAGCCTCCTTGCAGAAGAGGACCCTAAAAACTGCTGTCCAAAATCACTGTTACCATTGCTTAGGAAACATTGGTATTCACACAGTTATACACCTTGTACATCACCTATAACATTGTACATCACCTTCAGACAGGCTTCAGATCTGGTCATAGCACAGAGCTGGTACTGAATCCTACCCTAGGTGATATGCAGAAGCTAGCTGACCCTGGTTTAGAAGGGTATGTGGTGCTTTGAAGAATGAAGGATGTTGGGCTCAATAATCTTGCACTAAAATGACTCTACTAGTTTTTGACAAATCGCACGCAGTTTTTCTGCCACTTTTCAAGTGGTGCCAGACCATGTTGAATGTGGAATGCCTGGGGGTTCTGTATTTTCCACTTTACTTTTTAATATTTACATATTACTTCTTGCTGTAGGCTAAGGATGAACAGTTTTATATCTACTCTGATGATACCCAACCTTGTTTAAGCTAACAGTTCCGCAGCCAATTCCTTACACCTATGATTCCCTAAAGAAGAGGTTAATTGATCTCATAATCAGTGTAGGCCAATGGATGGCCTCTAATTTTCTCAAATTGAATCCATTAAAAATCGAACTGGTGATCACAAAAAATTATATTCAAAAATGGAACCAGCCTTCATGGCTCGCGAGGATGGAGCCTCTCTCTCTTCTATCTAAAGTCCACTGGACTATGGAAATTCACGTATATTTGAACCTTTCTCTGGAAATGCTGATATCGATGGTAAGTAACTCCTGAGCAAAATCCTCCTATATATTGCACCAGAATAGCACACCCTGTGAAGCCACAACTTGATTATGGATATGCCACCTACGTATGGCTGCCAGGGTACATTTTTTTACAAGGCTCCAGCTTGTGCAAAAAGACTGATGCCTGCTACTGTTAGGTGACATGCCTAAAGATCATATTACCCCCATTTTAAGGATGACTCACTAGTTACCTCTCAAGTAAAGAGGTTGTTTAAACCTCTCGTGGCACACAGGACAACAACTTTAAATTGAGAGATGGTTGCACACCCATGTGAAGAATTGAAACAAGAACTGGCAAAACCAATAGGTCTAAGCACTGCAAGAGATTTTGACTTTGTCAATGTCAATTTCTTTCCATCATGTTGTGTAGCAGCATGCCTGCTATTCTTCATGGCTGAAAGTCAGAGAAAGAAGCTCTATGACACTGCTATACAACATGGCTAAAAGACATTGACAAAGCCAATAGCTCTCCTTTTGCCGAGACCTATGGGCTTTGTACTTAGCAACAGGGGGACAACGGAATGAAGGGATGGGCACAGTGAGCAATAGGACCCATGCCTGAGAATTTTCCTCACACTTATGGCATCTCAACTGGCAGCATGCAGTGTATTCGACTATGAGTTGTTTATGAACTACAAAGGTCGGTTAAACAGATGGAGGGTGTGTGGTTGTGGGTTTGTGTGCTTAGAGCTTTGACACTGTAACACTTATGAGTTTAACGAAAGAGTGGGTAGCAGCAGTTTGCCCCAACCTCTATTGTATGCTCCACCGCTAGACACAGTGATTGAGAGGGAAGGTGCTTTGTTAGAGCTAGCTATGGAAAGGAAAGGTCGGACTGTAAGCCAGGGCAGATGGAGTCCACTCCAGTGTGTGAGTATGTCTCTTTCTACACTAAGAGAAGAGATAAGCGTACTTGGATTGTTAGGGTGCAGGGGAGATAGTTATGTTTATAAACTTTAGGTAAAAGGAGGGTGTCTGAACTGTTGGGGCAAAGAGGAGATCTGAGTCTATATGTTCAGAGGTGTACAGCAGAAGGGGTCATTATTGCTAGGTGTTTAGTGGGATGCATGTGTTTCTGTCAATTTCTTCTGCTGGAGGCTGGCTGTGTGTCAGAGGCAAGGGATGTTGTGTTTATAGGGGAGTGTTGTTTGGGGGTCCATGTAGTAATGGAAAATAGGCCTTTGTGACTGACCCTTGTATTGTTTGATGGACAATTCCAATATTGCTGTGTGTGTTTGTGGGTGTGTGTGCATGCTTGGGCAGTTTCCCCATTTAAGAAGCTGTGATTTTGAGGAAGTGGGCACACGCGGTGTTGGGGTGATAGACTGGAATAGCTAGGATGGCATGGTCTCTAATGCAAACAGAGAAACTTGCATCCTTGTCTCTGAGTAGAACACAGCCAAAACTACTCTGCTATGGGCCCCTCACAACAATTTACCCCAGTGCTACTGCACCCGCTGTATTCTGTATTGATCATTTCTCACCTGCTGTGGTCATGCCTTCTCATTGTGTCACGCTCTCCTTGTTTATTTAATTGCCCCCTGCCTGTGAGTCACTTTTCTCTAAGCTTGCCTTCCTTTCTTCTCTCATGTAAATCTGCAGCTTTCTCAACACTATATTACACACTGGACTAGACTCCAGAACTCTGCTGATTATGTCCCAGGCTTGATTTCCCCAAATGTCCAACAGTTCATGTTTAACCTCACCAGACCTGTGTGGGTACTGCAGTGTGAGCGTGAATCAGTCTCACATGAGACCTCACAGAACAGAATTAGATTGCTGGTGTAAGCTGGTAAGCACGTAGTAACGGTACAACCAATTTGGATATCAGGCACACACAGGGGCCTAGCCATCATGCACAATGGCAATGAGCTCTATTCTGATTGTCTCTCTGTGCAAGCAGAATTCAAAGCACAAAAGGTAAATGTTTTTAAACAGTTTGCCATCAGCTTTTAGTTTGAGCGAGCGTTATGCATGTATTATACGAAACCCTGATGAATGGCACTTTGCTGCCCAGACATAACTTTCTGCATAAGAGGAGAGGATGTGTCGACTTTGGAGCTGGAAAAACCTGGTTCAAGCCTCAGCGTCAACTCAACATCCTGAGATTCTGGACAAATCACTTAATCGCCCTGTGCCTACTGCAAACAAATGTGACCTTGTTTAATGTTACTGGTGCTCTTCCAGTCGAGTTCCCACTATGTTAAACAAAAGCAACAAAGTAGAGAGAGGGAAGCTCAAAAAATGAACATTTCTCCAAGTACACATGTGGTTTTATAAGAAGTCTGTGTAACACTGGTAGCTTCACTGTCACAGATTTTAATTTAAAGAGTATTATTTGCAAAAAGAGACAACACAACATATACTGTAGTTATAAAATTGTGTTAAGGGCTTCGGCTCAGAGGCTGAATGAGGGTGGATGTAGCACAACAGCCAGCGCTGCTGACTTTGGAGCTGCGGACCAGGTTGGAGTCTCTAAGTCAGCTCAACATTCTGTGTTTCTGGGGAAATCACTTAGAGCCTGATTTAGATTTGGGTAGATGGTGATGGATATCCCGTCTGCCGAAATATAAAATCCTATTATTTGGTATGAGATTCATATTTTGGCGGACAGGATATCCCTCACGGTAGAGTAACCCGTCCGCCGAAATCTAAATTAGGCTCCTAATCTCCACATACCTACAAAATGAATGTGTCCTGGCGTAATGATGTAACTGGTGCTCACGTTAGGGTCTTCAATACCTTTGAGTTGAGGTTGTGCAAAATCTTCAAAAACGAAAAGAAAAAAGAAAATGAAGTTCAGCATGTGATCGGGTGGGTGGTGGGGGCAGACCAAAATAGCATGATCGGCCGCGAAGGAAAGGAGGGTGAATATGTAGAAGGGGGGAAGTACCGTGGGCAATGGAAGTGAAGGAGGGAGAGGGAGATGGCAACATCACAGACAAGGGAAGGTGAGTGGTATGTAGGAAACTACACAAGGGCGCCTGCTGAATAAGACACACCATGGTAAAGTATATCCATGCGAAGAAAAAAAGGAGCGCTTAAAAAAAAATTTAGTGGAGGGATACAAGTAATGCATCCATGCTCCTAGGGCATGGATAAACACAGGAACAGAAGAGATGCCTACAGCGGCTAGCCACTAAAAAGTAAAGAAATGAAACTGAGCGGGGCCCCAACCTATGGTAAGTAATGACCTAAAAAACAGAAGCCTTCCCTCTTGAGAAAGGGTCTTGGGAAAGCCACTTTGGGAAGGGAGAGGGTTTGAAGCACTTGGGGGACCCTGGCCCAAAATTTGTCATTGTGAACTGAGAACAAAGGATTCTCTATTTAAAAAAAAAAAAATACTAAATATAAAAACAAGGCGACATGAAATAAGGAAAGCCTCTGTGCGTCTGCTGCATTCCATACTTCACTAAAACGCGTCCATACCTATTTACAGCAATTCAACAGGTTGAGAAATGAGAAATGTGTGAAGGAATGAAAATATTATAATGTAAACACCCGGCCCCTACCCTTGAAACCCACGATCGCTTTGCAACTGGTTTTCCAAGCATGTGCGCGTGTGCGCACACGACATGCCATTGCGATTCAAGCTAAAGCAGCTGCCATGGAAACCCACTTGTGATTCCTGACAAGGCGTCGACAACAGCTTCATTACCCTATAGACAGCCACGCTGATAGTGTGCTCGTTACGAGCCGTGGAACCACACCGAACACAATTAGTATTCTGGGGGCTGTCCAACATGTCCGGCTATCTTAAGCTGATCTCAGAAGTTGGGCCGTGCTGGCCCTGCCAGTCAGTCTCCTCTCCATGAATGAATGCCGAAATTCATTCACAAACATGCTGTCGCCCTCCCCACGGCGGCCCCGTGGTTGTTATGGCAGCAGATAAGCGATTGGCTGTCGTTCATAGAGATCCGAGATGATTTCCTTCATTGAATACTAATAGAATCTTCTAAGTAAGACACATATAGTATCCTTCTGTTTCCTTAATGATCAATGGATGGCAATGGTCTAATGGCTGCTAATTTACAGATGAATCAGGGCCACGAGAAATATTTCTCACGGTAACGAGTGTGGAATAATAAAGAGCTCTAAAGATTGTGGAGGAAATATTGCTCCAAGGACTATTTTGTGAAGACAGAGAATTCCAAATTATATGCAGCATAGGAAGGGTGCCATGGTCCCTAATGCAAGCAAAGAAAATGGCCTCTTGCCCTTTAGTGCGGTAGCGAAAGACAAGCATAACTGGGTGAGCACAGGGTCTCTGACACCTGGGACCTGGTAGCACTGCGCCTGTTGCACTATCGATAGGTAGGTCCCTGTTTGCTGTCCTAGCCCCAAAGTGCAGGGCAATGGCAGAGCTGAAAGCCTTTAACAATGAAACAATAGTAAACTATGAGCCTGATTTATGAAAAGTTACTGCTCCGCTGCCTTTGTGTCATTTTTTGATGTAAAAGCAGTGCAAATTTACAAAATATAATTGTATTTTGTAAGTTTGCACAGCTTTTGCGTCAATAAATGACACAAAGGCAGTGAAAACTTTTCATAACTCAGGCCCTATGTTTATTATCGTTTTGTTGTTAAATGGGCGGGCCATAGGGTATGACAGGGATAAGGGGGAGTTCACTGTGCACTGTGTTCTCTCCAGCCCGCCATTGGGTTGCCAGGCTGGAGAGAGCAGGCACTGGCTCCTGGTCTGCCTGGAAGAGCCCTGGCTGCACACTCCAGCCAATCCTAATGTTGCTCTGTGCAGCGCCAGGATTGGCTGCAGGGCAGGCTGGGAGCATGTGCCTGAAGTGACCAGGAAAGAGGAGCAGCGAGGCATTTCATTATTTTATTTATTTTTTTGATTAAATGTTTTTGTTTCCCCACCCCCACGTGCAGGCCCACTACTTTAGTGTGGAGAGAGCTGCGACTGCTAAAGTGTGGTAGTCCCACAATTCTCTACTGTTGTAGTATTCTCCAACAGAATATGCATCCTTTCTTCTACAAATCTGGGGATTTTCCACTGCTATGCAGTTCTATGGCAGACCCTATGACTTTCCTTGGAAAAACACAATGTGTGATCTCAGGAAACTTGATTTAGCTAAAAACCTAAACAAGCATTTCAAAGCCTTTAGAGCTGATGTTGTTCTTCAGCCTTTTGTTAATTCAGTTTTCATTTTGTCACTGTTTTTGCAAAATATTATTGTTCGGGAAGCTGCTGGGTGTTAGTCAATCTAAAAAAAAAAAAAAACTAAAGGCTAAAAAAAAATTTGATCTAAAAAAAGCTCACATTACCTTATTTTTTATTACACCATGGCACCAAAGGAAACTACTTTGTGTGTGGATGTGCTCATTAAGAAAGGAAATAAATAAAAATGACAGAAGGAAATAACTCATGGAACAAAAGAAAGAGAGAAAGAAAATTACAAGAAGGTAAGGAAACAGGCAAAAGAGAAGGAATCAAGAAAGAAGGAAAGAAAGAAAGAAACAGAAAGAAGGAAAGTAACAAACAAAGAAGGAAGAAATAAATAAAAAAAAGTTGCAAGTGCAGCAAATTAAACATGAAAAGGCTGATTTTTTCCCTGAGTAAAGCTTATTAGAGAACGTTTGGTGAAACTGAGTCCATAATAAATGGGTTCTGAAGAATTGTACGCCTAGGAAATCTCATGTAGAATATTTAAGCTTTTGGTTTGTGTACTGCATGCATAATAATAAGAGAATAACTTAACAGTTTAAAATGAAAGCACTATGCTGTGCTGTGAAATACTAGCAGTCACATAAAATGACACTTCGAATGAAAATTAAAACTGCATTGGCAGGAGACATGAACTAGTAAAGAGTTGAATGTGTCCTGTGCTCTCATCTGCTTGAAAGCACCCTGCTAGATTATCAGGCTGTATCCACAAAAGGCCACACTAACATAACTATAAAGTAAGAACACACACTCTGTCACTGAGGGGAACTTCCTTGTGTGCACATGTGCTGTTTGTGAAAGAACAACATTCAGTCACTCAAAGTTTACCAGGGCTGAAGTAGGTTGACCCATTGCACAAGGCTGTATGCAGCAGAGGGCGGAAGAAAAATGGGAATGACACAAGAGACCAGTGGATGAAGAGAGGTGGCTGAAAACTCCTTTAAGTAAGCGAATTGTACATAACATTTTCATAAAATCTAAATATCTTGTGTAACACCAGAACTAAAAAGATTGGTAGGCTCCGATCATAGAGGATTTTAATATCTGATTCATATAATCACAAGTGACCCTGTATTCCAATGATTAGATTAGGCTGTCACTCATGTATAATTTACGGATTTTCTTAAAAGGGTACAACCCCCTCGCCCACACTAAGGACCTGATTTATACTTTTTTAGTGCTGCATTTGCGTTATTTTTTACGCAAAAGTGGCACAAACTTACAAAACTAAATTATATTTTGTAAGTTTACCCCACTTTTGCATCAAAAAATGTCGCAAATGCAGCACTAAAAAAGTATAAATCAGGCCCTAAGTGTCATCATTCATCATAGGAGCTCTCCTTCGCCAGCACCAGATGGTACTAGGCGGGTTCATGCAGAGCTCTTTTATAAGGGCGTTTTTGGGGGACGGGTGACAGAAGGATGCTATGGATGGCATTGTCAGGGCAATTACTGGATAAAAATATACTTGTGTTCGGGATTCTGAGAGCTAGTCGCCACTTTGCGCATACTTTGGTTTTGCAAATGTATTTAAATTCAATCTGCTTCTTCCTCCAAGCACTTTTTCTCACACATCATGGCTACAGAACGCCCATACCTCCACAGCGGAAAAAAAAATAGGAAAACAAAATATACCATCTCATCTTCTGGCTACACCTTCAGGAGACCAACGAGAACAATTCTTTGGAATAAGCATTTTTGTGTACTGTGCTATTGATTGGGCACTGTAAACTACTCATATTTGTAGCTTTTAAGTCTCCCCACAGATTCTGCACCTAAAAGGTGTTTTGGCTTTCATTTTAATTCTACAAAAATCATAATTTGGCTGCAAACTGGGTCGGAAACTGCATTGCAAATAGTGCATAAATACAGAGATTATTGACCACACCATTTTTTCAGGTAAATCCTGGCAGAAGTTGTCCTGCAAAAATACTGCAATTTAGAAAATTAGCAGCTCAGAATGGGGAAAACATGTTACATTACCGTATTAGTCTCCATTCTGAAGGGAATAACTTAAAAGTGGGACATAACAATTCTACAGATAAATATCCAGTGCTTTCAATATCTTTAAATTGAAAGGGAGAGTTCCTGCACTTCTGAGGAGTAAAAAGCTACTGTGATAGCGAGTACCTGCATTTCTATATTTCCATTTAAAACACTGTAAACCACACACTAAGATATCAATATTTACTGGTATTACTACCCCAAATACCAGCGACATTCCTAATGAGACCTTTTGTTGTAGAATCTGTTCCTCATGAGTGCTCCGGAAGGTTAAATTGTTC
The DNA here is from genome assembly GCF_031143425.1 of Pleurodeles waltl. Lineage (NCBI taxonomy): Eukaryota > Metazoa > Chordata > Amphibia > Caudata > Salamandridae > Pleurodeles > Pleurodeles waltl. The sequence continues at coordinate 487,296,366 of NC_090445.1, read as the reverse complement.
CCGCTTGGAATAACTCAACATGCATCTTTGACAAAATAAACGAATATAACATTTTGTACAATTTCTGCACAGCTGCAAGACACAAAAATTGGGTAAAAGACAGGCTAAAGATATCCATCTTATGCATGTGTATAATGTCTTAGAACTCAAGCTAAATTATTCCAGTTTGGGCACCTTGAGGCCGAGTGAACACAGCGGAGGGGAGACATTTTGTTCAATACAAGTGAAGTGTTCCCAACTAAAGTATGTTTCTCTTAAAAAATGATTTACGGACGAACATGGGCTGTAGTCCAGTTACTTTTAAATGACCTGTCAACTGTATAGGATAGGACATTCCTATAGCCCTGCGTGAAATGAGGGGGATAACATGGTATGCACAACTTTCCCGGGAAAGAAACAGATTAGTATATTTTTTATGACACGTGGATAAGTCTCAGTCGCTTTCTTTTCCTTACAGATACTTGCTCAAAGTAGTTATCAGGAATAATATGTGCCGAATTTCATAGGACCCCTTAGAATCATATATGATGAGTAATCTTTTGGAGCTATTGAAGTCCATAAACAACTCTTGTATTATCATGTGCTCTTTTTGAATATTTACATGCACTGTTTATTTTGTTTCTTAACAGAATTTTACTAGAAAATAAACCAAGCAATATAGTCACTTTTGTGCTCCCAGGTGAGTTTCCCTGCGAGTAAATTATAAACAAATGAAAATGTGCCATAAGAACATAAAGCTGCATTATATAGCAAATGGTGCCTAACTAGTTTCGGTCCATATATTATTTAAAGCACAATGAGTAGGGAAGAGACATCAAAGTATTACTTTTTATATATTATATTGCATTAGTAATGTGTTTCTGTTCAGTGTACTGTTTTAAACCACTGTCTTCTTTCTGGTCTTATTTAGAGTCTTATTTTATGGTCTGACCAGAAATAAGATGTCTTATAAGCACAGCAAATAACTATACATCTATACATAAAAACATACACCTACAACAAAGGAAAATGTATGGCTCTGATTAAGTAGTGATTCCTTTCAATTGGTCTTGAGAAACTAAGCTTGTAAAGTGGGAGTACTAATATGGCATTTACAAACTAGTTTTGATGAACTCTTTTAAAAGGTTGTAATCCCTACACTGCAGCTTCTAAATAGTTAGGTCGCGACAAGGTCAGCTTCGAATTCTCTTACCTGAGACTGGGGCAATCCTGTTACTGTTGTTGGATGGCCTCTTGCTGCTATATTGAACCAGGTCATTGGGAGGCATTTCTTACAGCACTGTGGTCGGCTGTCCCTGATAGACAAAGATGACTTCAAGGGCTGGTGCTCTCTGTTTCTGAAGGTCAAAAGTTGGGACTTCCTTAGACTGCTGTGCAAAATGAAAAATAAGGCACTAAACAAAATACAGGGCCTCTACCAAGAACAAATAATGCAGTTTTCTGTCACTGACAGATCAGGCTAAGTAGTCCTCACCGTCAAAGAAAGATGGGTTGCAATCTTTTGTCTCTGGTGGATGAGATGTACGATTTTCTGTCACTGTTGGGTAGGATATGTGATCTGCTGTCACTGATGGATAAGACTAGTTGACTTCTCTTACCGGTGGGTAGGATTTGTGGTCTGGTGTCACTAATGGATAGGATGAGTAGTCTTCCTTCACCAAGATTTGCCTTCTTCTGTCGCTGATGGACAGGAACCAGTGGTCTTCTCTGACTGGTAACTAGGATTTGTGGTCTACTACCGCTGACGGATAGGGTGAGTGGTCTTGCCTCACTGATGAGTAAGAGCAGAGACCATCTGTCAATGTGGACAAGAGTTTTTTTCTGATGCCAGCCAAAGAGTCATTGTCTTTTGCCACCAGCGAATGAGAGGTGCACTGACTGAATGACAGGATGTTTAGCTCCTCTCCCAACACATGGAAGAAAACAGGCACACTGTCATTTGTGTGCACCCAAGATGCATGGCTTCTTGCCACAGACTGAGTGCATGTGTGGCTTTAAAATAACTGATTCAGCATGTCACTAGAGACCAGAGCCGACTGCCAACATTTTAATGTTTTAAGCTCTAATGAAAGTCATCTTGTTTTGCACGAATTGCCTAAGCAGGCTTAAGATTACTTGTTTCAGATAAGTTTGTTCTCATCTCTGTCCTCTGTATCTGTCTGAGACTCATCTATGAATAACTTTAGGCTTATGCACGTGATGGTTCCAAAAAGGGGCCATGATTTTCTTATATCTTTGGTCTAAGGGTAACTTTTCCTTCTACACAGAACACACATACTAAAAACCTCTGACCAAACATTCTAGCTCCTACCTTCATCATTTCATTGCAAGGTCTTAACCTATATTTTTGAGAACTATAAACAATGACAACGAGTGACATAGACCAATCCAATCTGTCTCATAACCAACAACATCAGGTTTTCAGTTTCCATCTCTCAGATGAGGTGTTAAATAATTTGAGCTGCTCTCAGAGGAACACTTTCATGGAATGCTCATCAGATGCTTGTCAGCCTCGTCAAAGCATTCTTGTTTCCCTGCTACTATATGAACGCTGATGGCTTTAATCTCAGCTAAATATCATGCGCTTAGTAAGAATTCCCTTTAATTAGGATTTGTACCCCGGGAGCTAAAAGGGTCTAGTGGCCCTGATGCAGAGAACCTCTTGATTGATCATTTCAAGCTGTCTACTACTCCAACGCCCCATCTTTACTTCAGCCCAAGTCTTTAAGGATAAGAATTCAACAGAAAATGCTAAACTTTTTAGAAGCAACACATCAGTTAGGTTCACTTAAAGCTTGCTTCTGCCTCCTAAGAATCAGAGAATCCGTGTCAATCTTAATTTTGCATGATGTGAGATGGAATACTGATGGTCGTGGCCTTACTGGTGTTCATTGTTGTGGTGTTTTACGAAATGCTCACACTTCAACACTTCAACCTTTTCAATCAGGTTTCTTGACAGGTTATTCATCAAAATACTTTTAGCAAACGTTTGTAAGTCAGAGTATATATACATATGTACATATGTATATACACACACACACACACACACACACATATATATATATATATATATGTATATATATTTGAAGAAATCCCAGCATTCCATGTCCGGGATACTGGAAGGAAAAAACGCACTCCAGGATCACATTCTCAGTAAAAGCTTTATTGTTGCTGGCAACGCGTTTCAACCTTATATATATGTGTGTTTGTGTATAGCTTTATAAATATATGTTATATACATAGGCATATATGTGTGTGTACATATTTGCTTAAACTGTTTAAATCTCACTTTGCATGTGTGTATATCTCAATCTGTACATATAAGTATATAAACACTAGAAGATGAAGGATCACAGAAAATAACAGCCAGCCAGGGCAAAAATCCAGATCCCAAAGGATACGAGTCACAAAGAAATGAAATATTCAAGAAAGACATCTTCTTTGATTTTTTTCTATTCCCGTGATTTTCATAGAAAAAGAAATATACTCAAAACATAGCAATAAAGAGATGAAAATTAGATTTTCAACTTTTAAAATATGTTGATACATCAGCCTTAGAGACCTCAAATTGTTCCATGTTAAGTGGAATATCTGGCCACTCCTACCTGTTTAGTTACACCACTGTTAATCTCATTAACAGATGTGTGGGTCAAGGGGATGTAAGACGGTTATGGCTTTAGCTCATAACTCTGCTACTCTTCTTATATCTGATCCTATCCAATAATAGCTCAAGGTGTTTCTGACTCTGAGGTCACTACGTATATAGACCAAATATTTCAAAGTTTCTGCTACTGGATGGTTATGAATCCACTTAGCCTGCTTTACATAGGAGTGTTGCATTCAACCTGTTAGCCATGAATCCAAATTGTCATAAAACTTCTCAAAATGTTCGACCGTTCATGACACAACAAACAATAAGAACTAATTAACAAATATGTTGTATATCTTTATTGCGTGCAAGACAATATTTCACAGTGCCAAGAGTCAATGAAACATCACACTGTTTTGGAAATGCTGCACTTACCAAATTAAAGAATAATAGCCTGATTTAGATCTTGGTGGAAGGGAATACTCTGTCACAAATGTGACGGATATCCCGTCTGCATTATTAGAATCCCATTATCTCCTATGGGGATCGTAATAAGGCGGACGGGATATCCGTCACATTCGTGACAGAGTATTCCCTCCGCCAAGATCTAAATCAGGCCATAAATGAGGGCTCATGCACAAACCAACGTTTGCAGGCACAAAGGTACAGGCTTTGTGACTGAAAAAGAGTAATTTATTATGTACCACTTTCTGAATCACAAAAAGGGGCTCTGTGAACCATAATGAATCACAAATAGGAAGGTTTGACAAATTGGTGTTGTCATCATGCTTGGGCGTCACAATAATATTTAACAATATTTCCAGCTACAATTGCGGTTACACACCATTGATCAGATACTGACAATGGACTTAGAGGCATATTGACAAGCAATGTGCGTTGCCGGTGTCTCACTTTTTGTGACACACTGGTAGCGCTTAGTGCAGATCCATATCTACAAGGCCAAACAAAACCACTTTGGGTGGCTTAGATGGGTTTGTAGATGTGGTTTAAGGCAACACAGAGCAAGTTGGTGCGTTGCCTTACACTACGTCAGGAAGAAATACCATGGGCATTTCAGTATGTGTTCCCATGCAACACCCATGGGGTTTGAAGCATTCCCAGATTTACAAGAATCTGTAAACCTGAGAATGCATCAAAACTGTATGACGCATATAGGGTAGGCACAACAAGAAGAAATACCTTTAATTCTCCTTGTTGTTTCCTCTAGAAAGAGGAAAATGACTCTTTGGTTTGTTTTTGTGCAGGAAGGTATACCTTCCTGCACAAAAAGAATCCTGCTGACAATGCGCACACCACTGCACCATGGTGCAAGGGTGCCTGCATTGGCTCTAGGCAACAATTTGTGCACCAGCGCAGGGGTAAAGGACAGAAATGCAGCATATCTTGTAAATACAGTGCATTTGTGCCTTTTCCCTGTGGCGCAGGGCAGCACCACAAGGTCACTTGTTGCCCTTAGCCACGGGGCTTGTACATATGCCCCTTAGGGTGGTATCCGATTACAAAGTAGAATCTGTTACTGTGTGATAGCTTACACTTTGTGAATAATCACGACTAGCCTGTGGAGAGAAGAGTGTGGTTTAGGTTATTAGCCCTCACAGGAAGTATTTCTTTTAATATAAATCAGCATTTTTCCCTTTAGTGTATATGGGTTACTTTAAAAATATTTCCTGTATTTAGGATGGAGGTCTACTGCCCCTTGCAGGCTTCCAATCCTGCATTTTGCCAGCATTTGCTGGTGTTGCAAAAGGCCACACCATATTTTGCCATGTAAGTGATTAGTACATCAGTCACATGGCAAAATATGTGTCAGGTCACAAAAAGTCAGTGCCCATTTTATTCCAGTCAGACCCTGATCTGAGGGATACAGGGCAGAGAGGTGCCACTAGGAGCCAGCCATAGTGGAATAAACCGCTTCCCACTGGTGTTCTGGTGTCTGTCCTACTAAGGCTCTGCAATCTCAGCCAAGTACAACCCTCTTCATGCTTGACTCTCATGGTGTAGTGTTGAGGGCAAGGCCTCAGAATTCAGCGATCAACTAAGAGAGACAAAAACATCAGTGTTCAGCCCAGTACTTGTCTTTTAGTAAAAAAAAGTACTTCAATTTCACAATAGAACTATATACTACACAATCCAATTATGTTCAAGAAAACAGGGCTAAGTCTCTGGTTGCATTCTTCAGGTGGTGTAGTGTCCCAGTAGCAGAGAAATTAATTAGACACAGGTGCACTTTACCACAATTACCCCCAAGGGATTTAGAAGTTCAACTCACTCTTACCCTTGATTTATTTCAGACAGAAAGTCTGAAATTCTGTGCCCTCCTCTTCCTTCAAGTGCATCTAAAACCACGTGCTCTAGTCATGGGGAGGCCTTGTGATACCTCTGGACCAGTCTTCAAAAGTCAACAGTGAGACAGACAGCCTGTGCTTGTAGTAGCTGCTCCCTGATGTCGATAGTGAAGGGTTTATACAATTCTGTCTTTGTGTCTTTCCTGTTCTTATTATCAATATTGTACATATTGTCCGTTTTCCTGGATTTAAATGACTGGAACTCGTTTAAACTTTATGTGCATTGAACTCTGTAGTAAGTCCATAAGAGTAATACACAAAATTGGACAAATAATAACTACTGTTTTCTTACATTTCCTGGGAGAGAACTATATTAAGTTTTAGGAAGAAAGGGCTGTTTCCAAGGACTTATTACTTGAGGTAAGTAGGTAAAAGGATTGTATATGATTTGAATATCACAAGTGTTACAAGGTTCTTTTCTAATCTCATATAGTTTCATTGCAGACTTCCATGAGCAGTTCCAAATGAAGTGTGATGAGTCTCAAATCAGTGTTTTCTCTCCCTTCGCCTTACCCTTTTCCTCTCTGTATGGTCTGCTTTGATGTGTGTTACAATTAGAAGTCATGGCCGCTCTGTGGGGGTAAATAGGATTAGCTTTGTGGCATTCCTGCAGACTGGTAACAAAAATCTGTGAATTATGACAATGTTACATTATCTCATGGTGGATACTCCCTGAGACTCCTATTACAATTACCTAATTTGCCTTTAAGTAGCAATTATCCTTAACTTGTTTTTTTAACTTCCCTCTGACAGTGATGTAGTGGTCAGGTGATGTGGCAGAGATGTATATATTAATTAGAAAATGCTAGACAGGGTAATTATTTCATCTCATTATGAACAGTCCTGGTGCATTTGTGGTGATTTCACTGCACATTGTGGCACTCTGAAGTAAGGCAGACATCCTTGATAAACTGTGCAGCTATGGCTTTCCTGCTATTTTTTATTTTTTTCTCCAGAAAGCACCCATGCGGGTTTCTTTTTGCAGCAACTGCAGGTAGCCCTGTTCATGCAGACCGCTGGAACTGCAAACGTGGTGCTGCTTAGGGAAAAGCACTTGCGAGCCTTGATATGACAAGGCTCCAGGGAGTAGTGCCTCTTGAATTCCTCTTGAAGGTCCCGGCTGGTGGGAACATATTGTAGGTTTCTGCAGTGGGACTGCTGCACCTATGAGAGATGCTTACCCACTTCCTCTTGTAAATTAATCAAGTGCCTTGAGGCCACTGGGGCACTTTGGCATTTTGGTGTTTAGAGTGTGGCTGTTGTTTACCATTGGTTGGCTTTATTGTTCCTCTCATTTACTTGATTCTTATTTGATGGCTTGCTTCCCTCTTCGTGTGTGTCCTCCTAGAGTGTAGCCTCTTTACAATCGTTTAAATTGGATGGCTTGTAGTCTTCCACTGCTCACATTCAGGGAACTACCTTTTTCTTTTCTCTTTCAGCACTCCATGGGAGTGCACAGGTTCTTTTATCTCTCTTCATTGTGTGCTGATTGCAACACCTTCAAACATCCTCTGCACCCAAGCGTGTTCCATGTTACCCCCTCATCCCTCACCACAAAATCATCCATTGCTTTCCTTAACCTCACTGGCTTTTTATTCTTTTTTTCTGGCCTCCCCTGGGCTGAGCCACAAGTACCTCTGTTACTCTCTTGTCCGCCCACCCACACTGAAGTCCTTACATTCAACTTTGTTTCCTAAACAGATCAGGATATTAAATGCACGCACCTCTACACAGTTATGACTAAGCTATGATGCACAGTGTGATCCTAAGCACATCGCATATCATTAATTTTCCCGCACCATAAAGCCACCAACACACCTTAAACCCATCAATTTATTATCCTCGATGCTTTGTACGGGGGAAAAGAAAAGGACAAATTGAGAAGAATAAAGCCACAATTCATAAATGACCCGGGTAATGCAGAAACAGAGACAAAAGAGATGCAGCAATGGCAGCACAGAGAGACGCCTAGTTACCATTCACTCAGTAACTAGACATACATTCCTTCCAGCAAAGAACACATACACGCACAGTATCATAGACCTATTGACTTGTCTAGTGCATCTTATCTATATAAACTGGGTACAACTAAACTAGTCCACTGGAAAAGGTTTAAAACTTTGCGCATGAATCACAATTACTGCCTCTCACGCAATCGTCCATAGTCTGCACTTGCACGCCTCTTCATCCTAGAACAAACATTGACTTTGGAAAGCTCACCGACAGGTGACATCACAAGCAGGTCTAAGGTCAACTACAACCTGAAAGGAGCCAACGCAAGTAACTTGCACCATATTCTTTTATTTGTACCACAATGTACATATCCATTGGCTTAATTTTCTTAATTAATAAACATGAGGCGTTCTTCTGCATTCTGCTGTATGGTTATGGAAAAACCTGTGATGGGCCTGTATGCCTATTGTCTGTTATGGTTGCTTCACGAGATTAACCCAATGTTGTAAGGTGTTGCAAGGCAACACTGGTAAACGAATATAGATGGCTCTAGGACGTGCTGTGTACATTTTCTATGAAATGTGGTTCATAGTTAATGTTATATGAAGAAGGGGTGACATTTAAGGTGGGTTTTGGGATCAGTGTGCAGTTAGATGAGGAGGGTGAAATTTAACACAGGTTCTATTTAAGCCATGCTTTACTGCTGGTTCCATATTAGGAAGGGACAGATTTAGATTTAACTTCTGGTGCTATTATGCGATTTAGAAACCTATCTATCTAAGGGAAGGACAGAGTGATGGTGCTATTTGGAGAAGGGTTTAGAGCTTACGTTTCAAAAAATAGAGTGATTGTGCTTTTTAATGTGGATTTCGTGCTGTAATTATAACAAGATCTTGTACTTAACTCCGGGACAGCTTCAGGTAAGATTAAGAGGTTGTGTTTATAACACAAGGGAGCAAGTATAACTGAACTCCTTGTCCTTGTCGGTTCATTTCGGTGTTATGTAAAAGGGTCTAAGATATGTGTGCTTGTCTGAGAAGCAGAACACTAGCTGCAATAACAAATAGCTCTAAAATGAATAAATGAAGCATAAAGAGTATGGTTACTTTCAAGCTTCCTGGTGTCAGTTTATTGACTGGCATGAGCATCTACAATCATAGGGCTCACAGAATCAACAATAATGTGGTGAGAAAATCTGCTCTTTGCACATATTTTAATTTGAAAATAAAAGCCAAAAACAGAAAGAGGAGCAAAAAAGTGCTTATAACTGGCATGTCCTCTTTTGCTGATGACACTCTTCACAATAACTTAAAACACTTTCTGTCAAGTTTAAATTTTGTTTCCTTATTAGAGGTATTAGTCTGGCCTTTGACTAGAATTTTTTGTAGATATCAAATGTCTACACATGTATCATTTCCCCTAAGCAAACGATTAATCTGTGTTCTAAAAATTTACCTGGAGAGCTGAGGAGGAGTGTTGCCCTGCCTGTGACTGTGCTTTGTTGGGCTATCCTGAAGTTGTTGATTCTGCCTGTGAAACGGGACAAAGACAGGACTTTGTGGTATATTCCTGCTTGAGAAGAATCCAAGGGCTTGAATTGAGCTTGCCGCCTGTTTTGAAGTCCCAGGGCCATCAAAGACTTCCTCTGTAAGCACCTGGAGTCTCTGCTGAGACTCTTGCCCTGCCAAGTGGTGCCCATCCAGTCCCAGGGCCCGTGAAAGGTGTAGCTGGTACAAAAAGGACGGAACTCCACGCACAAGAAGCCATGCGGGGAAAATTTTGATGCACCATTTGCAACGCAGCTGAAAAACAACGTGCCACCTGCTTTGTGGCATCACGGCTGGGAGATCACGGCTGGAGAAACGATGCAACACCCACTTACGGCAGCTGATATTGATGCCAACTCTATGCAGTGCGGTTTTCCAACACTGTTACCGGATTTCTCATGCATCATCACTGGGCGTCAAAGTCATCATGACTCCGTGCGGATCCGTGGTACCCTATCCGGAAATTGATGCATCGCTCTCTTGTGGGAAAGGAAAATGATGCAGCGCCTACCTGACCAGAGAAAAAACGACGCACTGTCTCAGTTGTGAGTAAGGAATCGACGCATCGCTGACCTTTCTGACTCACGGTCAACCATGCAGCTTTCTGTTTGACGCAAACCAGGTACTTTGTGGAAAATCGTTTCCACTGTTTTCTATGGAATAAGAGTCTTACTACTTTGAAAATTCATATCTTGACTTGTGTATGTTGGGGTTTTGTTGTTTTGGGCTTGTTTGATTTAGATAAATATCTGTATTACTGTGTGTTGGTACAAATTCTTTACACATTGCCTTTGGGATAATCCTGACTGCTTGTGCCAAGCTACCAAGGGGGTGAGCAGGGGTTATCCAAGTGCTTATCTCCATTGCCTTGGCTAGAGTGTGGGTCCCTGCTTGGACCGAGTGCAAACTGACTGCCAACCAGAAACCCCATTTCTAACATTGGTGATCAGTGGTGAGAATTGAACTTGTATTTGTACTTGACATACAGTGATAAAGTGTACGCTACTGTCTTCCCTGCAGACCATTACGTGACCACATACTACTTTTTTTGCTTTTTCTCTTTTTGCACTTTTTCCTGCTTCCATTTTTTGTGATTTTCTAAGTTCTCATTGGGAACTCTTTGTTCTTCCTTGGAACTTTGCACTTTTGACCTGCCAACATGTCTCAATCTGGGGATGCACCAGCTGTAGTTTTTTTGAGTTGGAGAAGCTGGAGAGATACAAAGTTGTCCAACTTAAACAGTTTTGAAAGGGTCTTGCCTGTCTCATCAAGAGCTTCACAAGGAAGGGGGAGCTGTGAAAGGCACTGAGGGCCTGGGTTACAGCCAAGGTTTGTGGGCACACAGAGGAGGAGATTGAGGGGGAGGATGTGAAAAGTATTCATAGTGGTGTGGTGGATGTACCTATTCTGCCTCAGGGGAGGGCCCCAGGGCAGGTAGTAGTGTGTCATTCAAGGGTCTGACTCCTGAAGAGTTGCAGGACAGACAGGCAGAGAGGGAAGAAGATGCTCCTGGCTCATGAGCTTAGTTTGAGGAACTAGATCAGAGGAGCCAGTCTAGTAGAGATGGTGGCAGCAGTACCACAGTCTGACAGGAGGGTGCACATTCCTAAAGACCTAGTGAAGGATTATAAGAGGGAGTATGATATCTACTTGTGGTTTAAGGGGTATGAGTCTGCTCTCCACATGTATATGGTCCCTGGAGCACATTTGGGGGCAGGTCTATAGAAGCACTTTAAGGTAGAGTGGAGGGATACTCTGACATCCTTAGGGGATCCTCAGGGACTCACTTACTCTATCATGAAGGATGCCCTACTCACAAGGTATGGTCTTACCCCTGAGTAGTATAAGGACAAGTTTAGGTCCTACAAGAAAAAGGAATCCCAAACATGGTTAGAATGTGTTGACTCTTTCTGCAGGTCACTGGATGGTTTGGTGAAGAGCAGTAAGGAAACAACTTATGAGGGGCTGTACAACCTAATTGCTTGGGAGCACTTTACAGTCTCTCTTTTCCAGAGCTGCGCCAGCACCTGGTGACAACAAGCTGACTGACCCCAGGAAGCTTGTGCTGGAAGGGGACCACTGGGAGAGCACCAGGGTCCAAAAGAGGTATGGGGGCGACCACACCAAGGATGAGAAGGGTCCCTCTCATAAGAAGTGGGGCATGGGGTTAACGGTAAACAGGGAGAGATTTCTAAAGGGCCCCAACCTAGTTCCCAGGGTAAGGATTCCCAGACCCCAGTTGAAAAGAGGCCATGGCTTACTAAAGGGAAACCTGCAGAGGGTGTCCCTGCAAGAGTTATGCATGTGACCAGGAGGGTCATTTCAGAGGGTGTCCCAAATGTCCCAAGTGGACACCGGCGCCCACTGGTGCTCAGTCACAGGGTTTGGCCAGTGTAGCGCTTGGAGAGGAGTTGGTTCCAGGTGGGTGGGAGCCAACTGAGTTGATCCTTGTCTCAATAGGGGACAGTGAGATGGTCCAGAGAACCCCTGTGCCTGAAAACACTAAAATGTACAGGCAGTGGGTGACCATCAATGTACAGAGGGTGGAGGCTCTGAGAGCCACAAGAGCCAGTGTGACTACTGTGAGAAGTCACCTGATGTCTGAAGAGCAGGTAGATCCCCATGCACTTCACCAAGTAGTTGCGGTATGCAACTCAAAGTACCTGTGCAGAGTGCCACAGGTTCCCTTTGAATGGGAGGGGTCTCAGGTGCCTTGAGAGTAGCTGTGAGTCCAACCATGCCTGTAGATTGTCTGCTTGGCAATGACCTGGAGGATTCCCCTCGGAAGGAGGTGGAACACAAGTCTCACTTGGAGATGTCAGGCCTGCCTGTGTGTGTGTGTGTGTCCACCCGGTCAATGGCAGCCCATCAGGATGATCAGGAGACCCTGGAGCCTGAAAGAGTGTCCCAGGTGTTTGCCAGAAGGAGGAAGGACAAGCGGCATGGGAAACCCACCCCAGGAGTTCTTAAGGTCCGGGAGGAGGCTGAACCTGAGTGGGACAACCTGGAGCCTACAGGGGAACAAGTGGCTGAATAGGGGGAGGTCTCTGAGCTGTCTCAGTGGCAGAAGGAAGGGGAACCCATCAGAGAAGCATTATGTGAGGCACTAAAGACATGCCCTACTCTGGAGGGTTTGCGGCAGCAGGCTGCAGACCAGGCGTCTGGCAAGGAGTCTAGTTCACATCTTATTTATTGGGAGGATAGTGAGCCTAAGGTTGCTGAGCCTGGGTCAGCCCGTGTGCTGGTGGTACCCCATTGCTTCAGAGCCTTCCTACTGGGTCTGGTTCATGATGTGCCTTTAGCTGAACATTTGGGGCAGGACAAGACCTTTGAACGGCTTGTCACCAACTTTTACTGGCCCCAAATATGCAGGCCCTCAGGTGCACACTGTACTTCTTGCCAAACTTGTCAGGCAAGTGGCAAGAGTGGAGAGAAATGTTAGGTTCCCCTTCAACCTTTTCCTGCGGTCAGCAACCCCTTTGAAAGGGTTATAATTGACACTTTGGGGTCTCTGGATCCAAAGACAGCTATGGGCAAAATATTTATCCTAGTCTTGGCGGACCATGCCACCCGGTACCCTAAAGCCATTCTGTTGAGGTCAATCACTGCCCATGTGATGGGACATGTATTGATGGGGGTTTTTACCCGCATGGGGTTCCCCAAAGAAAGTGGACTCTGATAGGGGTACCAACTTCATGTCTACATATAAGATGTCTCTGTGGAGGAAGTGTGGGGTAACCTACACGTTTACCACTCCTTACCATCCCCAAGGAAATGGTCTGGTTGAGAGATTCAATGGCACCTTGAAGGGCATGATCATGGGGCTGTCAGAGTCCTTGAGGCGTAAGTGGGACTTCCTCTTGCCTTGCCTTCTGTTCACCTACAGGGAGGTGCCACAAAAGTCTTGGATTTAACCCTTTTGAGTTATTGTATGGCCACCCTGTCACGGGAACTTTTTAGTCTTCTTAGGGAAGGCTTGGAGAAAGCTTCCATTGAGCCCCCCAGGATGTATTTATTTACATGCTGGGCTTTAGAAATAAGACAGCACGCTTCAGGAAGCTCGCACAAGAGAACCTGGAAGCAAGCCAGGAAGATATGAAATGTTGGTATGACCAGAATGCCACTCTGGTTAGGTTTCATCTTAGGCAAAAAGTGTGGGTGATGGCCCCAGTGGAGATTGGTGCTCTCCATGATAAGTGGACTGGGCCTTTTGTGGTGGTGAAGCGAAAGAGTGATGTCACCTATCTGGTGAACTTGCAAACTCCTAGGAATCCTTTGAGGGTCCTACATGTGAATTGCCTCAAACCTCGCTTTGAGAGGACAAAGGTGACAATGCTCCTAGAAACAGATGAAGGGGTGAAGGAAGAGAGTGAGCCTCTTCCTGATCTCCTGTCTGTGAAAGAGAAAGATAGGTCTGTGGAGGGTGTGAAACTCTCCCCCTCACTGACCCCAGAGCAACAGAGGGACGGTCTCAGGTGTTGGGACGTTTGCCTCATTTTTTTCCTTGATCCCAGGATTCACTCATCTGTGTACACATGATGTGGACAATGAAGACAGTCCTCCTGTAAAACAAAGTTTACAGCGTGACTGACAAGGTTAGGGCCAACATAAAGGATGAGGTATCCAAAATGTTAGCTCTTGGGGTTATTGAGTTTTCCAGTAGCCCTTGGGCCAGTCCTGTGGTCTTGGTCCCAAAAGCTGCTGCTCCTGGTGTCACCCCAGAACTCAGGTTCTATGTGGACTATCGGGAACTCAATGTGGTCACAGAGACTGACACGCACTCCATGCCCCAAGCAGATGAGCTCATTGATCAGTTAGGGGCTGCCAAATGTCTCAGCACGTTTGACTTAACATTCGGATATTGGCAGATCGTTCTTGCCGAAGGGGCTAAGGAGAGGTTTGCCTTTTCTACCCCAGATGGGCACTACCAGTTTAGGGTGATGTCCTTTGGGATGAAAAGTGCCCTTGCCACCTTTCAGAGGATGCTTAATCAGGTCCTGGCTGGATTCAATGATTTCAGTGCAGCCTACCTAGATGACTAGGCTGTGTTCAGCTCCACTTGGGAGGAACACTTGCAGCACTTCTTCAAAGTGTTAGAGGCCCTGCAGAAGGCAGGCCTCACTATTAAGGCTAGCAAGTGCCGAATAGGGCAGGGCTCTGTAGTGTACTTGAGGCACCAAATGGAGAGTGGCCAGGTGTTACCCCTACATCCCAAGATTGATACTATTCTGGCTTGGGAGTCCCCCCAAGACCCAGACTGGGGTGAGAACCTTTTTAGGTCTCACACTATAGGAGGTTAACTAAGGGGTATGGCACAGTTGTTGCTCCCTTAACGGAGTTAACTTCCAAGAAGCAAATGAAGAAAGTGATCTGGACTTAGGCCCTCATTATGACCCTGGCGGTCTTTTGACCACCAGGGTTAATGTGGCGGTATCACCACAAAGGCTGGCGGTGTATACCACCACGGTATAAGTGTGGTGGGTTGGCCATAGCCAACATGCCATATCTCCAATCGTACCGCCATGGCGGGTTGAACCGCCGGGCCAAAGATGAACATCTGCGACCCGTGGGTCCACAGCAGACTGGCGGCGGCATTATGAGCCTTCCTACCGCCATGGTTTCTGCAGCTGTAGCACTGCCACGAAAACCATGGCAGTAGGACTACCATTGATAAGGAATTCCTTCCCTGTCACCGGTAGATGGCTCCCCCCCCCAGTAAGCACCTGGCCCCCCCACCCCTTACAGTCACATTGTCCTCCACCCCACCTACTTACATGATGCCCCCTCCCCGCATACATGCACACATACACCCATACGCACCACTCATACACCCATTCAGTTACACTTCCATACACGCATCTACTCACACTCATCCATACACGCATTCACTCACACATACTCACACACATTCAGGCACACATACACAACATCCATACACGTATACTCACACCCATACACACTGACATGCAGACGCGCACTCACTTCAACATTCATACACACATTCACTTACATGCATACAACCACGCATACATCATAACACTCTGAGCCTCATTCACACACGCGCGCACACATTCATACACACATGCAGAAACCACACACTCACACACAACCCCCCCACCCTCCCACCCCTTTCCCCTGTCGGACGCCCGACTTACCTTGTCTGGTGAGGAGGTCATCCAAAAGGGAAGGGGCGCTGCCACCACCAGGAGCGCCCTGCCAGCAGGACACCGCCAGGCCGTAGTAATGGTCTTAATATGGCTGGAGGTGTCCTTCTGGTGATGAGGAGCAGGTGGTAGCAGCGCCAGTGCGCCACCATCTGCCAGCCTGGCTACTGCCGAATTTCCGCCCAGAGTGTGGCGGAAATCTGGCAGTACCCATTATATGGCAGGTGGAAGACCGCCAGCACTGGCGGTCTTCTGATGCCGCTGGCTTTGGCGGTCTCCCTTATAGACCACCAAAGTCATAATGAAGACCTTAGTCTTGCCAGACAGCTTTTGATGCCCTGAAGGCAGCCATGTGCACGGCACCCATGCTGAAGGTAGCTGACATCTCTAAAGAATTTGTCATGCAGGTTGATGCTTTAGAGGATGGTGTAGGAGCAATGCTGTCACAGCTCAATGAAGAGGGCCTAAATCAACCTGTAGCCTTCATCAGTAGGAGGTTACTTCCCTGGGAACGTAGGTGGAGTGCAATTGAGCGCGAAGCATTTGCCATAGTCTTGGCGCTGATGCAGCTGAGACCCTTCTTGTTTGGGACTCACTTCCGGGTTCAGACAGACAACAGATCCCTCAGATGGTTAATGCAGATGAGGGGTAAGAACCCAAAACTGTTGAGGTGGTCTATCTCCCTACAGGTAAAGGACTTTACAGTGGAACACTGCCCTGGAGCAGAACACGCCAATGCTGATGGTCTGTCCAGATTCTTCCGCCGTAGTGTAAAGAACTACCATGATGTTGGGTAGTTCTCCCCACTTTCAGCAGGGGGACACATGTTAGACCTGGCATCCTTGGCGTGGTCTCCCTGTCTTAACTTGCCTCTGCGTCCCATGTTTTGACTGTGTGCTGGACTCTGTTTTTACAGCTTTTGGTACTCTGGGCACTTTATCACTGCTGACCAGTGCTAAAGTGCAAGTGCTCCCTGTGTAAATTGTATGTGTGATTGGCTTTTCCATGATTGGCATATTTGATTTACTAGTAAGTCCCTAGTAATGTGCACTAGAGGTTCACAGGGCCTGTAAATCAAATGCTACTAGTGGGCCTGTAGCACTGGTTGTGCCACCCACATGAGTAACATGGCTCAGATCTGCCACTGCAGTGTCTGAGTGTGCAGTTGTAAAGGGCTGATTCGACCTGGCAAGGGTACCCACTTGCTAGGCCCAAACCTTCCCTTTTTTATATATGTTAGGCATCCCTAAGGTAGGCCCTAGGTAGCCCCTTGGGCAGAATACAATGTATGTTAAAGGTGGGACATGTACTGATGTGTTTTACATGTCCTAACAGTGAAATACTGCCAAATTCGTTTTTCACTGTTGCAAGGCCTTTCTTTCTCACAAGTTAACATGGGGGCTGCCTTTAATATCCTTAAATTACAGTTTCCCTTTGAGAGCAGATAGAGATGTGGAGTTTGGGGTCTCTGAACTCTTAATTTAAAAAATTCATTTTTAGTGAGGGCAGTTTTTAGATTGTTAATTTTAAAATACCACTGGATTTAAGAGGAACCTCTGCCAAGGTGAAGAGCTGAAGAGCTGAGTAGGAGTGCTGCCCTCCTTGTGACTGTGCTTTGTTGGGCTATCCTGCAGTTGCTCATTCTGCCTGTGAAACAGGACAATCTTGTGGTATGTTCCTGCTTGAAAGAATCTCCAAGGATTTGGATTGAGCTTGACTCCTCAGGGTCATCAAAGACTTCCTCTGACAATACCTAGACTATCTGCTGAGACTCCTGCCAAGTGGTGCCCCATCCAGTCTCTGGGCCCTTGAACGGTGAAGCTGGTAGAAAAGGATGGAAATCCACGCACAGGAAGCCATGTGGGAAAAAGTTCAATGCACCACCTGCAACACTGCTGAAAAATGACACCCCACCCGCTTTGCGGCTGAAATCAATGCCCCACCTGCATTGCAACTGTGAGATTGACGCCTCACGGCTGGAGACATGACGTAAAACCCACTTGTGGATGCTAATAACGACACAAACCAAAAGCAGCGCGGTTTTCCAACACAATGCAACCAGATTTCTCATGCATCATCACTGGGCGTCAAAGTCATCATGACCCTGCGCGAATCTGAGGTGCCCTGTCTGGAAATCAACACATCGCTCTCGTTTCTTTTTTAGAGTTTAGGGTGGCTATGGGTTTTTGGGTGGTAAGAGTCTTTTTAGGGTTTGGGGTGTATGAGATTTTGGATGGTAAGGGTATTTTTACGTTTTAGGGTGGGTATGGGTTTTTGGGTGCTAAGGGTATTTTTAGGTTTTAGGGTGGTTATGGGTTTGTGGGTGGGGAGTGTTTTTTAGCATTTAAGGTGGGCGTGGGGTTTTGGGTGGTAAGTTGCTTTTTAGGGTTTAATGTGGGTAAGGGTTTTTGTATGGTAAGGGTATTTTTAGATTTGAGGGTGGTAAGTGTTTTTTAGGGGTTAGTGTGGGTACCACCCAGGAGAACCTGAAGAAATTACAGAATATACATTCCTGACAAAGGGTCCTACCCAATTGGCACTGCGGGGTGAATATCCGCGGGATATGGGCTAAGTCCACGTCTTGCAGCAGTTGTCAGCTGTGCTCGTGGCTCTGGCACAGTAGGTAGTGATGAAGAGGAAAATGGGAACGTGTGATTTCATATATTGAATTTTATGTAGTGACTGATATTTCACCTTTATATAAAGGGCTCTACAAAACATTAATCAATTAGAAAAATAAATACATATATAAGTGAAATGAAAGAAACACAAGGAAGCAAAAGAAATCAGCTAAACAGATCATGTTGCGAAAGAGAGAGCTTCATATGATGTTTAAACAAATAAACAAGCAGCAGTCGAAGGAAGCATGAATATAAAGTCCCACACCTTTCTCTAGAGAAGGCAACAGCAATGTTGCCACATGACAAGTGGACAAAACTCAATTGTTCACTCTTTTTCCCTGAGCCCAGTATTCCAAAGAGGACTAAAATGACAAGATGGTGCAAACACAAGTGAAGCAGGGAATCCCATCATCCTCTGTTCAGCCACCTGATAGTAATTAAAAAGTGGATGTTAAATTTCTGGTTAAAATTCAATGTCGACAAAACGAAAGCCTTAATGGTGAGCCCAGATACAACCTGCTCGTCCAGAAATCTATGGCAGCAACATTGTTGCGTCACCTGGGTGAAAAACCTGGGTACCATTTTTGCCTCTAACCCTACCTTTGACAAGTAAGTTGAGAAGATATGGAAGACTGTGTTCCAATAGCTAAGACTCCTTTGAAAAATTGTCCATTTTCTAATGCCCAATCTGCACTCGTCTGTGGTGGAAGCACGTGTACTTTCCCACCTTGACTATTGCAATTCTATTTATTCAGGGCTCCTTGTGAAGAACATCCAGAAATTACAGACGGATCAAACGTTTCCAATATGGCTTTTTTTCTGGTAAGTAACAGATTCGGAACAAGACCATTTATTTGATGCATTGGTCAGTTAGGTAAGAGGCCCTTACTTCCTGTCCAGTGTCATCAATCCATACAGACCAAATAAAACTCTCTCATCTGAACAGCAGCTGCTGTTCAAGGTACCACGTTTCATGAGGTTAGTTTGTGATGGTAGATTATTCAGAGTCCACTCTTCTCAAATAGGGAATGCTATTTCCCTCCGTCTTTGATTGAGCTATGAAAAATCATGCAAAATTGTTTTGCTGATCCTCCATCCCTGTATACACCTTCACCAGTTAGGCTTTCAATATTCCATGCACCAAGAAGCATTTTTGTGTGAGTGCTCTTTTATGATAGATAGATAGATAGATAGATAGATAGATAGATAGATAGATAGATAGATAGATAGATAGATAGATAGATAGATAGATAGATAGATTATGAATCAATTATAGGGCAGTGGAAGGTAAGACAAGCTTGTTTTTCATGGGAATGTCTCATGCCTGTAAATATGTGTTTTCATAGGAATGGCCCCTGCTCTGAGTGCCTGATTGCATGTGAACCTGGTATCCTGCCTTTTTTTGGGCCCTAGCTTCAAGCTAATCTAGCATGTCTTTAGAGACCCACATCTGTCCCTGGTAACATAAAATTGAGAAACTTGGGCCCTATTATGAGTCTGGTGGTCCAGGGGCCACCAGACTCACTGTGGAGTTCGGACCGCCGTGGCTGTGGCAGTCGAACTGCCACAGTATGACACTGGTGGTTTGACCACCAAAAGATCTCCATCCCCGCCAGGATCTTTGATCCCAACGGGATTACGGCGGCCGTGGTTGTAATCAGCCTCAGCGGCACTAAAGTCAACGCCGATGTGCTGATTACAACATTGTTCTCTGCCAGCCTCTTCATGGTGGTTCAACTGCCATGAAAACCCTGGCAGAGAACAAGTGTTTGGGCCCTCCTCCCCAGCACCATTAGAATGCACACGGTCTGCTTAACAGACAGCGCGCATTCCAAGGGTGCTAGAAGGGCCCCCTGTGAGACTGCATTGTATTCAGCATCATGTGGAGCCGAGTCCAATGCCACCACATGTTTTCCATTGGGCTGACCGATGGAAACCTTGGTTTCTGCCAGTCAGCCCAGTGGAAAACTCATAATGGGGCCAGTGGGGAGCTGGCCAGCACTGTGGCTGTCTCCTCATTGGGAATTTGTTTAGCGGTCGCGTTTTTCAGACAGCCAAACTCGTAATCAGTCTCTTGGTCTGTAATAGTAAATGGGTGCACAAAATGTGCACTTAGGTTGGGCATAGGACTATTATCATTTCCTGGAGTAAGACATACCATGTTCTGTTAGTTTTATCAGACCATTTGTTTTTGTGCAAAATTTCCCTGTAAATTCTACTCCCAGAACCTTGCACTGGCATCCCATGTGCATTTCAAGTGCATGTGCATACAGTGAATGTGTAGTGCTTGTATGGTAGTGGAACTCTATGTATGATATGAGTCTGAGTTCTGGGGCGACTAGGATCAATTTTGATGCCCCTGGTTTTGCATGACACAAGGAGGAGAATGAAGACAGCTTCCCCAGACAGAGGAAGTGTTCTGTATATATTACTGTAGCTGTAAAGTGGACACCAACACACTAAAGTGAAGGAGGATGGAGGCAAGGCTTCTTTCAGAAATTCAATGAGATCCTTGTTAGCAAAAGACTGCTGATTATTGCCTCCTGAACACTATCATTTGGAAGAGTGAGGAACAGAACTGCAGAACTGCAGTTTCTGGCAAATTTCTAGGCAAGTCCAGCCTTTTGTCTCTGATTACTGCTTCAGGAAGGTTGATGGCAGCCAGCTAATACACGAGCTCCACACTTCTTAGAGTCCATGTTTTAATACCCATGCTTGGATCCAGCCCTATTGTTACCTGATTGAGAGACATTATTTTGCACAAGGTCTGTGTCTGAGGAATAGCCAAAAAGTGATATCCCAAAATGAACCAACCCACCTGGTTCTAAAGCTTTAGAGATAGAATCCAATCCACATACTCTGACTGGAAAATTGGATATCTGCTGAAGATGCTGATAGTCTCCCTTAAGTGCCTAGAAGCCTGCCTGCCTGCTGAGAGCTGGTAGGACTGTGCGTAGCCATGCAGACAGAGAGACTGTCCAAGAGGAAAAGCAGTGTGAAGAGCACCCACAACTAAGCTGTCTACCACATATAAAAAAAAACAGGAGTGACCACTGCTGTCAGGGCTCCCTTGTCTATCTGTGCCATTCATGTGTGAACTGTGCCACAAGAGCAAGAATTTAAGAAATGGAGCTACTGGTTGAGAGGGGTGAAACCCTTCACAAGGCAGCAACCATAATTCTTCTCAGGATACAGCCATTAGCAAACCCCAAATTAACCTGTGCTCAACTCTTGGGTAACTTGGCACAGAGCAACTGCATTGTTTTCATATGGGAGAGTCAAGCCTTGCAGTGGAGAAAATTAATTTAACAGTTTTTCATACCAGGACATGTAAAATTTAAAAGTACATGTCATACTTTTTAAATACATTGCACCCTGCTCTTTGTGGTGCCCAGGTATTACCTTAAGGGTGATTTATATGTATGATAAAGAAAGGTTTGGGCCTTGCAAGAGGTTTATTTTGCCAGGTCGAAATGGCAGTTTACAATTGCACACACAGACTCTGCAATGGCAGTCCTGAGACATGTTTAAAGTGCTACTTAAGTGGGTAGCACAACCAGTGCTGCAGGCCCAGTAGTAGCATTTAATTTACAGGCCCTGTAGTGCCACTTTAAGGAGGACTTATCAGTAAATGAAATGTGCCAATAGTGCCATGTGTAGATGAGTGAGCACAGGCACTTTAGCACTGGTTAGCAGTGGTAAAATGTGCAGAGTTTTGACACCAGCAAAATCAAGATCAGGAAAAATGTAGGATAAAGGCAAAATGTTTGAGGGTAGACCACCCTAAGGCTGACAGGTCTAAGAAAGAATCATTATGTTGACTTGAACTCTTTGTTAAGTGTGAGACACTGGTGCTGCTAGTGCTGGGGTGTAGGAGGCTGGCCTGGCTTGTAGTGGGTACCAAGGGGTACTTACACTCTGTACCAGGTCCAGTTATCCCTTATTAGTGTAGAAGAGGTGTCTAGCAGCTTAGGCTGATAGAAAGGTAGCTAGCAGAGCAGCTTAGGCTGAACTAGGAGACATGCAAAGCTCCTACTATACCACTGGTGTCACATTCACAATATCATAAGAAAACACAATACACAGATATACTAAAAATAAAGGTACTTTATTTTTATGACAATATGCCAAAAGTATCTCAGTGAGTACCCTCAGTATGAGGATGCCAAATATACACAAGATATATGTACACAATACCAAAAATATGCAGTAATAGCAAAAGGAAGTAATGCAAGCAGTGTAAAGTTACACTGTATTGCAATAGGAGCACATAGGTATAGGGGCAACACAAACCATATACTCCAAAAGTGGAATGCGAATAACGTATGGACCCCAAACCTATGTGAGCTTGTAGAGGGTCGCTGGGACTGTAAGAAAACAGTGAGGGTTAGAAAAATAGCCCACCCCAAGACCCTGAAAAGTAGGTATAAAGTGCACCTATATTCCCCAGAGAGCACAGAAGTCGTGATAGGGGAATTCTGCAAGAAAGAACAACACCAGCAATGCAACCAAAGTGGATTTCTGGACGAGAGTACCTGTGGAACAAGGGGACCAAGTCCAAGAGTCGCGACAAAGTCGAGATTGGGCAGATGCCCAGGAAATGCCAGCTGAGGGTGCAGAGAAGCTGCCACTGGGTAGTAGAAGCTGTGGATTCTGCAAGAACGAAGAGGGCTAGAAACTTCCCCTTTAAAGGATGGATGTCCCACGTCGTGAAAAAGCTTGCAGAGGTATTCCCACGCAGAAAGACTGCAAACAAGCCTTGCTAGCTGCAAGGGTCGCGGTTATGGTTTTTGGATGCTGCTGTGGCCCAGGAGGGACCAGGATATCGCCACTTGTGTGAGGAGACAGAGGGGGTGCCCAGCAAGACAGGGAGCCCTCACAGAAGCAGGCAGCACCCGCAGAAGTGCCGGAACAGGCACTACGAAGAGGAGTGAACCGGAGCTCACCCGAAGTCACAAAAGGAGATCCCACGACGCCAGAGGACAACTCAGGAGGTTGTGCATTGCAGGTTAGAGTGTCGAGGACCCAGGCTTGGCTGTGCACGAAGGAAATCCTGGAAGAGTGCACAGGAGCCGGAGCAGATGCAAATCATGCGGTACCCAGCAATGCAGTCTAGCGTGGAGAGTCAAGGACTTACCTCCACCAAACTTGGACTGAAGAGTCACTGGATTGTGGGAGTCACTTGGACAGAGTTGCTGAGTTCTAGGGACCACGCTCGTCGTTATGAGAGGGGACCCAGAGGACCGGTGATGCAGTCTTTTGTTGCCTGCGGTTGCAGGGGGAGGATTCCGTCGTCCCACGGGAGATTTCTTCATTGCTCCTAGTGCAGAGAGGAGGCAGGCTACCCCCAGAGCATGCACCACCAGGAAACAGTCGAGAAGGCGGCAGGATCAGTGATACAAGGTTGCAGTAGTCGTCTTTGCTTCTTTGTTGCGGTTTTGCTGGCGTGCTGAGCAGTCAGCGGTCGATCCTTTGGCAGAAGGTGAAGAGAGAGATGCAGAGGAACTCTGATGAGCTCTTGCATTCGTTATCTAAAGAATTCCCCAAAGCAGAGACCCTAAATAGCCAGAAAAGGAGGTTTGGCTACTTAGGAAGGAGGATAGGCTAGCAACACAGGTAAGAGCCTATCAGGAGGAGTCTCTGACGTCACCTGCTGGCACTGGCCACTCAGAGCAGTCCAGTGTGCCAGCAGCACCTCTGTTTCCAAGATGGCAGAGGTCTGGAGCACACTGGAGGAGCTCTGGGCACCTCCCCTGGGAGGTGCAGGTCAGGGGAGTGGTCACTCCCCTTTCCTTTGACCAGTTTCGCGCCAGAGCAGGGCTGGGGGATCCATGAACCGGTGTAGACTGGCTTATGCAGAGATGGGCACCATCTGTGCCCATCAAAGCATTTCCAGAGGCTGGGGGAGGCTACTCCTCCCCAGCCCTGACACCTTTTTCCAAAGGGAGAGGGTGTAACACCCTCTCTCTGAGGAAGTCCTTTGATCTGCCTTCCTGGGCCAAGCCTGGCTGGACCCCAGGAGGGCAGAAACCTGTCTGAGGGGTTGGCAGCAGCAGCAGCTGCAGTGAAACCCCGGGAAAGGTAGTTTGGCAGTACCCGGGTCTGTGCTAGAGACCCGGGGGATCATGGAATTGTCTCCCCAATGCCAGGATAGCATTGGGGTGACAATTCCATGATCTTAGACATGTTACATGGCCATGTTCGGAGTTACCATTGTGACGCTATACATAGGTAGTGACCTATGTATAGTGCACGCGTGTAATGGTGTCCCCGCACTCACAAAGTCCGGGGAATTTGCCCTGAACGATGTGGGGGCACCTTGGCTAGTGCCAGGGTGCCCACACACTAAGTAACTTGGCACCCAACCTTCACTAGGTGAAGGTTAGACATATAGGTGACTTATAAGTTACTTAAGTGCAGTGTAAAATGGCTGTGAAATAATGTGGGCATTATTTCACTCAGGCTGCAGTGGCAGGCCTGTGTAAGAATTGTCAGAGCTCCCTATGGGTGGCAAAAGAAATGCTGCAGCCCATAGGGATCCCCTGGAACCCCAATGCCCTGGGTACCTCAGTACCATATACTAGGGAATTATAAGGGTGTTCCAGTATGCCAATGTGAATTGGTGAAATTGGTCACTAGCCTGTTAGTGACAATTTAGAAAGCAGAGAGAGCATAACCACTGAGGTTCTGGTTAGCAGAGCCTCAGTGAGACAGTTAGTCATCACACAGGGAACACATCCAGGGCACACTTATGAGCACTGGGGCCCTGGTTGGCAGGGTCCCAGTGACACATACACTAAAACAACATATATACAGTGAAAATATGGGGGTAACATGCCAGGCAAGATGGTACTTTCCTACATGGGGAGAGCAGTTGCATAACTACCAAAGTTGATAAACCCTTCCGAGAAGAGTATTCAACTGCCATACCTGATCACCTGTCTGCACCCAGCCCAGGAGGCCACCCCTGCTGACTTTATCCATCTGTCCCTGATCCAAAACAAGATAATCACAGCAGCCTCTACAGATGAGAAGCTAATACTACGAAGTTAGGCACGTGGACTGACATTTTTCTATTTGATCAAAGAGGTAGTTGAAGTAAGCTGAACCTATGTTTAATTGTTGCATATGCCAAAAGTATTCTGGGGGAATGCAGTCACAAGATATCTCATATGGCATGGAGAGTGAATAAAGGAAGAGGAGTGAAGCTGTTTTACTGAAGATTGTAACTGAGATAACAACCCTGTACTTGCATTCCTATTGAATCGGGGACTATTTAGTTTTGCTGTGTGATTAAAGTACTTCCTTTTAACTAACTGGGGTGGACAATATACTATTGTGTTTACTGGTTGATAGTTTAATTCATCGCTTTTCTCCTGAGAATGCTAGTTTTTGCAGAGAAGCTAGGTACGGACCACTGAACCCCCATCCAAAAGAGCAGCTACTGCAAGAATGGTCAAGCACTCGACACCACCTGTTCTCATTACAGAATGGAAGGTTCCTGTTTCAGGATAATATGCCTCGCTTCATAGCTGCAGCTCTGGGACCATGGCCGGAGCCATAAATTGCAAGACCGAGTTCTTGAAAGCTCACACCATTCCGGCAGCTACCTGTCATTGAGTCTAAGCACTGTGCCTTGCAGTGTCAGGGGAAACGAGCCTGAGTTAAAGGTGTGGCTGGTTGCTACACGCTAACTCCAGAACATATCTGGCATAGTCAAACACCAGGGCCTGTATGCTTTAGGGTAACAGGAACAGGGTGCAGGGTATGGACAACGACTACATCCTGTGTCCTGACCCTGCTCTGAATGTCCAGTTATTGTGGTTGCTGGAACTCAGGGGTAATTGTAGTATGTAGGGGCAAACATTAATCTAATCTAAACCAAAATGACATTGCTCAAAATCAAAAACTGAATTTTCAGTTACTTGTTCATAAGACACAGTAATGTTTGTTATAAAAAAAACTATAGAAATTCTTTAAAATCTTCAAGAAAAGGGAGGCGATTGTTAAGACACCACATGTATAAACCAATTCAATGTCCACCCATGAAGAAGTACTTAACCATAATTTTCTTGATGCACTGCTCATGACTTCATACATGAAGTCACAAATTACATCAAAAACGTAATCATGAATGACATCAGTAGTCATATTGCATATCACATCACCATTAGGGTCAATAACATCATTGACGTTACTCAATGCCCCTGAACAACAGAATAAACTGTGTTCTAACCTTGTTCATACCCCACATGCTCGACATCAGGGCTGGCCTCCTAGAGGCTTTATTAAAATGTTGAGGTTTGCTGAGCCTAGAGCCCCCTTGGCAGTGGTTTGAAGGATCTGGATAGTGGTGCCATGTGTTCAGCACTCCTTCATCTAATGGTGGGTGGCGTGACTGAAGAGTGTCTGGGTGAAGTTATCACACTTTGGGAAATGAGCAGAATTTTGAACACCCAAATAAAATATTGTCTCCTTATCAATAATATCTGCAAACATCAAAGGATTTGTTGGCTTTGAAAACACACTGAATGAATCAAGAGCCCTAGTGTGCATGGGATACTGTGTTCATTGTGAAAGTAGGTCAGGATCCAATTTGGTTGAAATATTATTGTAAAGAAAAAGACATAGTAACCTTTAATCATTGAGATGGTAAAGATAAAGTCCTGCTTTATATATTTTTCTGTGGAATTTATAATCACCTGATTTTTCCTTACTATCACTTAAATCAGGGGTACTAGGCTACGGTAAGAAACAGCAGGGTGTCATAGTCCTGAGGAAGGCTCCTAGATGTTCTTTGCACTGGACAGTGCTGAAACATGAACAGCTAGATACGGCAGTGAAGATGTGGACTTAATAACTGCTTAGCTTCTCCATGTCTATTTGTCATCTTTCAGCTTGTATAGGATATGCTCCAATACTTTGAAAGAGTAAATGGTTTGAGTATTTCTGTTACTAATACAGTATAACAGTTCACAAAGAAATCCACTGTTGTCTCCACCTTACTATTTTACCTAAAAAGACTCAAACGAGTTCTGGATGAACCAACTGAGTACCAAGATGGTGGCAGCAAAGGAGTGGAACCGATGATGAAGCATGCCAACTTGAGTGGATGAGGGGTCTTGTTAGAAATTGGATTATTATTTGAAAAGGATGGGAGTCCTTCACAAGTAATAAGTCCACAATTGTCCTTTTACTGTGAGAAAAGTTCCCCATTGC
Organism: Pleurodeles waltl; assembly: GCF_031143425.1. NCBI lineage: Eukaryota > Metazoa > Chordata > Amphibia > Caudata > Salamandridae > Pleurodeles > Pleurodeles waltl. The sequence continues at coordinate 487,268,907 of NC_090445.1, read as the reverse complement.
AGCATTTGACTGTCTCAGGGTAGCAAAGCAGAGCAGTCCAAGCCCTACTTAGGGGAGATTATATGGGTTAGTAACCCCAGCTCTGTAGTATGCACTAACAACAGTCACTAAATTATTTTCCAGTCAGTGTTTGTTCTCATAAACAGAAAATATATGTTTATTATACACACTACTAAATACTACACATTAAGTTACAAACATTGACATCAGATTTGTGACGCCCTTGTATCATGTAACACCACTGGTGGGTCCTGAACCCTATATCCCAATACCCCTCACCTAAATTAGAAGCAACATTACAGAATTAGGGGGTGTCATTATTAATAAGGCAGGTCTACTGGCTATGTCAGGGTATCACCACATAAATAAAAATAGCCACGTGTTATATTCAACCCTCCACCACTCTTGAAATCAATGGGAATTGTACCAATATTCAAAAACATTCCTTATTAGGGAACACATTGCATTGTCAACATCAACATTTTCAATTAAGCATTAGAATTGAAAACGTGGCTTATAGTATTTCTTTAACTTTATTTAGACTTCTACCGAAGTGACATGCCCAATTACTAGCGGTCTGTGCACTCTAAAGTCAAAGAACAAAATATAAGGAAACCTCTCCTGGGGTCAGGGATTTAACCCTCTATAATAGGAAAAGTTAGTTTTAAAGAATTCAGCGGGCCTGCGGCACATCATGGAACCTCCCAAAAAGCTTGTTTTATCAGCTGTTGGTGATACCCCATCCCTCATTGGTGCATCACATAAAGCAAATATGAAAATCTGAGTCCTCTTGAGGAGAATTATAGGAATCTTAACGCTTGGCAGGCGGAATATTTGATGAATGGCTTTTGCTTGCTCAATGCGAGAAGCCACAACCCCTTTTCTCTTTATCTAACATCTTGGTTTGTTGGTGAGGGCATGGACAGTATGGGGAGCTCAACCGAGCTGCCCAACTGAATCCCCACCCAGGTGGCATTATCCAGTGCTGGCACGGGAGCTGGCATGAATATTCACTCACCGGTATCCTTGTGGGCAGGTTGCTGCTGTTCTGCACATCTCCCACTGCAACCAGTCAAGGACACGGGAAGTGGGAGGTGGCGCAGTGCCCAACCTTATCTGCCAGGACTTTCTTTTTTCAGGCAGCTTGAAGTTTAAAAGGTTATTTTTTTAAGATCTTGGTTTTCTGGCTCTCTGTGCCAGGCTCTCTTCTGCTTGCGATGCACCTTCTCACCGCCTCTCTAAAGCCAACAATCAGAACAACCTTCCTGCTGCATTCACCAGGCTCCATGCCCCCCTGGCTGTCTTGCAGTGTACCTGTGTGTCAGCAGCAGAGTCAAAGGCCAGTCCACAGAAGTCATATGAGACCATCCAGGGACCACCAGCAGGTCAATTTCCCCAACTGTTCCTCAGGGGGCAGAAGGGGGCCAATGCCACTGGCCCAGGAGAAACCCAAGCTAGTCCTAGAAGTGAGCTGGAATCAAAGTCCCAAAATCCATCCTTGCATGTAATCAGGTGGCTTCTCCTTTCATCTGGGCATCCTTTGGCTGTTGTCACTCCCAGGTCTAGTGTCTTCTCATCTGTCTCTCTCTTGCGCAGGGCTTTTTAAGTGCAGGTGAAAAGTTCTAGAAGTAAGGCAGTTCTAGAGGTAAGGCACCCCTGGCTAATCCTAGGGTGCCATATCATCACTGTCCCAACCATTCTGTAAAGCATTATAGGACAATCCAGTAAGCTCCCTTGAAAGCCAACTGCCTGAACCCTTCCGACCAAAACTTCAAACGTGAGCCCCTCCTGTGTTGCCTCCAAAAAACCTTCCTCTCAAACCCTTTATTTCCCAGGAACTGCGTCGAGCATTGTTAGTTGCTCTATTGTATAGGGAGGCCTTTGATCCCTCTCCTGGACAGAAGAGTAATTAACTTGGCTTGGTAGGTAGGCCAAAGACCCAGAATCTGACTCTGAGCCAGGTAATTATGACAAATCATATCATATTGTGCCATATGGAGTGGAGATGATGTTACAGACTTCTATGTAATTATACACTCCGGATGCATGTTTACTCCTAAATTGGTGCGGTGCTGCACCCTGTTGGTGTAAGTGGAGATAATCTATTTTAGTGCAAATTTTCACTATAATGTGTAATAAATACATAGCTTAATTAAGGATATTGATAATGCTATTTCTGGTGAAATCTGTGTTTTGATGTGAAGGTCATGAGCATTGACTCGTTTGAGTGATGGTTGTGTTGCTCACCATTAATGCCAAATTTGTATTCTTTAGGTAACAAAAATACCATAATGCCTTTCAACTGGAATTCTTTAAAAAAAACATATTTTCACTTCTGTGTAAACAAGCATAGCTTCCATTTATTTTTGTGATATACTTTGATATGGATGTAGAGATCAGCCTTTGGCAATACTTGACACCCACCATCATTCCCGTGGTACCCCCTGTGAATTATCATGTGTGGAGCCTGTCTCTTTTTTGCTGGCACAGGGAAATCCGTTGGGGTTGTGGGATGACCTGGCCAGAGGCCTCATCCTGCACCCACAACTTGATGTGCACGGTTAAAGGCCTTGTGCAGGGGGAGTATCCCATCTGATGAAGCATAAATAAGGCTTAAGGGACCTTCCATAGTGAATACTCCATCACAAAAGTGGCACATGCTCAGTGCTTAATTTCTAAAAGAATGACTGCTGGTGCCCAAAGTAGAAGCCTGGACTGGTATAATTATATATTTGTGCACCAATTCCAAAGCTGTATTCCACCTTGTGCCTCTTTAATCCATTACCAGACACTCACTGCACCTTTATTTCACTCTTGAAGGTTGCTGCTTCCTCCCCTCATGGCTGTCTTTCCATCTTTCTCTTCCTCAGTTTTTCTATTTTGTTTATTTTTCTTTCTTCCTTCTCCTGCTCTCAGAAAACTTCTGATTCAGCAAAATAAGTGCTGAACCCCACAAATGAGGGCTGGGGCCCCCACCAGCAACCATAGGCTCAATTAAGCATTGACAATGCCCCATCTGCCACATCACAAGAGCATTATAGTCCATGGAATCTGAAATACAGAAGAAATGATATCTGTCATATTTTGACAGAGTATCCCATCCACCAAATTCTAAATAAAACCCTGAAAGATTAGAAGGCACCTACCTAATTTTGTTGGTTTTCAATACACTGACATCCATAATTTGATGGCATAGAACATTAGCTGTAAATTGTAGAAAATATTTCCTAATATGACATGTTTCACAAGAATTTGCCCACATACACATCCTCTCTCTCTCTCTCTCTGTAGTATTCTGTGTGTTCCCACTCCACGTATGTTTGAGCAGGTTTTTGTAATGCTAAGAGTGAGTGATGTAATAGAATGTTGGAGTATGATCTGCGGTGGAAGGTAGGAGACAGGCAGGGTCTTTAAGTGAGTTGAAAAAACTGGGGGGCCTCTCAAAGGGACATGGCCAAATGTAGTTAAGGGCGTGGCCTACACATGTAAGTTAAAAATCTGTGCTTCCCATAGTGCGCCACCCGTCTATTTTGCTGCCTATTCCTGTTTTTTGCATCCAGATATATAACACAGCAACTAACATTACACCTAAAACAAACCGAGACTATTGGTTTTGTTAAGGGTGGTTATCTGCATTAAGATAAATAAGTAACAACAATGACTTTGTTGTAAATAATTTTCAAAATGCTCCAGTTTTGAAAATATGAAACTGTGAAATATTAAATGTTCCATTGTATTGTACTGCAACATCTATATAGCACGTATTACCCTTGAGAATGTATTGTAGAACTTTATGTTGGGCAGCATACTTAATTCCATAAAGCACTTCAGTATCAGAATCAAGGCAGGGGATTGGCTCTGCCCAAGCTCAATAAGCCCCATAGAGACATCAACCTGACCCTTGCTTGACTGTGCTTTAGCCCACAATGCTCGATAAAGATGCCAGTAGGGGGGGCAGAAGTCTGAAATAACTTCTGTAGTTTATCTTTTTGTTTCAGGCAGTGCAAGAGGTCAGCTGCATGCACCAATAGAGTCCATATTTCCAGAGTGTACTCTTAAAGTGACAGTCATCCAATTTCCACCCAAGTAGTACACATGATTTAAAAACACTAGACAACACGTAGTTTTCCGTTTACTCCTACTATTTTGAAGTTGAAGTTGATTGTAACTCACTATTGTTCTAGTCTCAATATCTTATACAACTCTTCATTTAATAAAAAGGCAACAATTGTCCACAAAGACAAAAACTAATTGAGAGAAAATGGATAGTGTCTCAAAAAATGGCAAACAGAAAGTGAGTAGTCTGCAAGCCCAACTAATTGTTGTCATTATGCATCAGGAGACAGGGTAAAATACCCTTCAGTCAAAGCTCCATTTTGAAAAGTTGTTATTATTTTAATGAAAGAACATTCATGCAAGGAAACTCTTGAAACAATCTCAAATGTTTCAATCCTTTAAAATGTTTTGAGTTTTCTTTAACCTATTTGAAGTGCACATGCTTCTTGTAGTGTAAAAATAAGGCACCAATGATTGCACAGTTTCACAACAAATTCATGTTAAAGGCAATGCCTTTCTGTTTCTTAATATAAAGTGCTTATGTATATTTCTCACTATTAAATTAACTTTGTATGACCATGGTTCCGACATACCTTATGTAAGCAACTATTGCACAAATTATTGAATTATTACTTCAAGATATTTCACTATTGTACACATCAGTAGATCAATGTTTTAAAGTATTCCATTTAAAGTGCTCATGCTCTTGTTTAGACAAAATTAAACATTAAAATTCAAGATAAAGTACCCATGTTAAGTACATATGTAATTTAAATGTTTTATCTTTCAAAATGTTCTTAAACTTTGTTACATTTGCATATGCATCTGTCATGTAAACATGAAACCCCAATGATTGCTTAACTTAAAGTGCTTGTGTGTATTTCTTACAATTGCCCTAACTCCATGTAACCATGGTACCAAAATATCAGATAAAAGCAATTATTGCACAAAGTATTGAATTATTCATTTAAAGTGCTTCACTATTGCATGCATCCTTCGGTCACCAAGTGCTTCATAAAAGGTGCTTGTGCTCATGCTTAAACAGAATCAAGATAAAGTACTCATACAAACTGTATATGTTGTTAAGGCTGTTTGTACAAAACATCAATATATTGCATATTAATTGGAAACAGGTCTCATTTGGAAATAGTTAGGCATTTCATTTGATAAAATGTCTAATAGGTGGATATGAAGCTCTGCATCTACATTTAGTCCCCTTGGGATCTCCGTGCCCATCAATATGAATGACTTTGAATGCACTCTCCTCAACAGTAGTTCTAAATTTCCTCCTGTTGGCTTCTTAAAATGTGTCAGATGCCATAATATTTAAGTCCTACTTTATTCCACCGTGTGCATCCCAAACATTTTTTGCCACCATATAGGAAAATACCTTATTGTTGATTGCACGTAGATGTTGTAGAATTCTTAGTCTTAATCTGTTGACTGTATTTCCAATATATTTTTGCAACATCCACTTTCCAATGTGTATACTACATGTGTAGTCTTGCACTTGATATGTTCTTTGATTTTTCTTTTGTCCATTGTAAAGTTCAAAACATAGTTTGTTGTCACTACATTCATATGCCTTGCACGTAGAGCATTTCCAAAATCCATTCTGCTTACTTTCAGCCACGTGCAGTCTGGAATGTTTCATGGTGATTTGTTAAGGGGGGGGCGAGATAAAGGGGGTGAAATTTAGAGCTTTTCCAATGTTAATTCCAATAGGAAAAATTGAACAGCAATAGTGCAAAAACCACTGGGCGGAATTACACCAAATTTGGCAGCAGGGTAGCTGTTGGTCTAGAAAGAGCCCTTTTTGAGATCTGGTGTAAATCCATTCAGCAGCTTATGAGAAATTTAAGGAAATCTAAATTTGTAAAACTAGGGACGCGAAGGATTCACGACCCTTTGCGACCCTTCCGATCTCATGCAGAGATCTGATTGACTGCCAACACTTCAAACCAGTGTTGTCAGCCATCTTGGGACTTGGCTTGAGCCGAGTCCCAGAAAAAATGAATAAAAAACACAAAAAGGGGCTAGAGTATGAACCACCCCGACCCCTTAGCTCTGGTGCTGGGGTCTCAAAGGGACCCCCAGGGCTAAAAAGCATTTTTTTCAAAAAATGTTTACCACAGAATCGTAACAGGGTCGCGTATCCACAATAAAAATAAAAAAAAGCAAGCACGGCTCCTGTGCTTCTTTTATTCAAATCCCCCAGGTGAGCCAGGTCCTGGGGCCGCTCTTTTCTTTTTAATAGAGGGGGCCTCCTAGCCCCCCACATCCCCAGGGACCACCACCTCCCAGGGCAAAAATGCATTATTCATGTGAGGGAGGCCTGATGCCCCCCCCCACAGCCCTGAAGTGCACCATCTCCCTAGGGCTATAATGAATTATGAGGGGGGGGGGCTGCCCCCCCCATGTCCTGGGAACCACCACCCCTGGGGCAAAAATACTTTTCATATGTTGGGGAGACCTGATGTCTTCCCTCACAGCCCCAGGGACCACCCACTCCCCGGGGCTACAATGAATTATGAGAAGGGGCTGCATGCCCCCTCGTGCCCCGGGGACCACCCCGCCTGAGCAAAAATGCTTTTCATATGTGGGTAAGGCCCGATGGCCTCCCCCATTGCCCTGAGGACCACTACCTTCCCAGGGCTACAGTGAATTATGAACAGGGGGCTATGTGGCCCACCGTACCCTGGGCACCACCACTTCCCCAGGGCACACACTAAAAGAGGTAAAGGGGGTCCATTTTGGAACCACATTAGCCCTGGGGACCACCACCTCCCTGGGGCTATGTGGACACTGGAGGGGGGGGGGGCAAGTGGCCTCCCTCGTGGATCCACTGATGGCCCTGGGACCACCACCCCCCCCGGGCCATCTCTTGCTATGTCCTAAGGTACCCACCCATGGGACATAGCTGTTTGCTCTGGCTTAGCTGCAGCTTTGAAGCTGCAGACAAGCCACAGCAAACACTCCACTTTTTGACCGCTGGATCTGTAAAGCAGGTCCCGCTATCAGAAAGTGGAGCTTTCATCTCTGTGCCCTGCACACATATATGCAGTATTTATACTTTGGCGCTAGATGGGTCTAGCGCCAAAGTTATGGAGTTTGAGTCATTTTTTGTACGTGAAAACCTACCTTGCGCTAATAACATGCAAGGCAGGCTTTCCCGTGCAAAAAATGACTCTAAGGCATGTGCGCCTTATTTATCCTCCGGCGTCAAAATGACACACGGGAGGAGGCGGGCCTTAAATCATGGCGCCCAGCCGGATTTGCGCTGTTTTTTAACACCTGGGTCATGGGAGGCGTTAAGGGACCTGTGGGCTCATTTCCATGGTGGGAGACCATGGAAGCAGTCCACAGGTGCCCTTCCCTGCACCCAGAGATACCCCCTGCCACCCTCGCCCACCCCTGGAGGACACTCATGGATGAGGGGACCGCTCCATGGTGAGTGCAGGTAAGTGCAGGTAAGTATATATATATATATATATATATATTTTTTTTTTTTAAGTGGCATAGGGGGGCCTGACTTGGGCCCCCCTTACATGCCATTGTGCCCAATGGCCATGCCCAGGGGACAGAAGTCCCCTGGGCATGGCCATTGGGCAGGACGGCTTGACTCCTGTCTTTGCTAAGACAGGAGTCATTTCCATGGGGGTTGTACACCAAAAAATGGCGCAAGTCAGGTTAGAGCCAATATTTTTGACTCTAACCTGACTTGCACCATTCTTTGGTGCACGACCCCCAGTCTTCCCTTCGCCTCCGCTGCCCGATTACCGTCATTTATCTTGACGTTAACCAGGCCTCAGCGCGGGCTAACGTCATTCCATAAATAAGACGCCCGGCTAGCGCCTTGGAATGGCGTTAGCCGGCTGTAAAGTTTTTGACGCAAATCTGCCCAAGTGCTGATTTGTGTCAAAAAGTATAAATATGGGCCTCAGTCCGAAGGTAAAAATCTCCACCGAGGGCTCCTGCGACGCGTATCTGAGGAAAAGTTCCAAGAGGTCTGATTGGACTGGCAACTTGGTCCTACTGAAGAAAATCTCCAAAAAGGTGACTAAGTCCTAAGGTAAACTTTTGACCGAGGCCAGCCGCGGGCTATAGCCGAGCAGGGCTCCATCGTGGTCGGTCTCAAAATTTGACTTTGCCCTGGTCGAGGTGCGACCAGATGACAAGATTGGTGCTATTTGGTTCTAAGCGCTAAAAAAGCATTAATTATTTAAAAATTCATATTTTCGGTTCCCCTTATCCGATTGTATTTGTTTTAATGTCATTTTAAAGATGAAAATATAACAATTTATAAATTGGTGTTGGATTTTTATTGTGTTTTGTGTTTCACTTATCTACTGTTTTGTGATTTTTAAATGCTTTACACATATATCTCCTAAGTTAAGCCATGTTGCTCGTTGCCAAGCTACCAAGGGGTTGAGCTGGGTTTAACATATTGAGACCTAACTGAGCCTATGTGGAGGTTAGTGGCCTATTGCTAAGTGTAGGTACTTACCTGCCCTTACCAATAACCCATTTTCCAACAGTAAAATTAGCTCAAACCCATTTGGCATATTTAATTTACTTGTAAGTCTCTAGTAAAGTGCACTACATGTGCCCAGGGCCTCTAAATTAAATTCTGCTAGTGGGCCTGCAGCACTGATTGTGCCAACCACATAAGTAGCCCCTTAACCATGTCTCAGGCCTGCCATTGCTAGGCCTGTGTGTGCAGTTTCACTGCCACTTCGACTTGGCATTTAAAACTACTTGACAAGCCTTAAGCTCCCCTTTTTCTACATATAAGTCAACCCTAAAGTAGGCCCTAGGTAACTCATAGGGAAGGGTGCTACGTAGGTAAAATTCAGGTCATGTACTATGTGTTTTACATGTCCTGGTAGTGAAAAACTCATAAATTTGTTTTCCACTACTGTGAGGTCTGCTCCTCTCATAAGCTAGCATTAGAAATACCCTCATACACTTTTGAGTGGTCGATTCTGATCTGGAAGGAGTGGCCCTGTCATGTTTATTATTGCCAGAATTGTAATAGAAAATCCTACTTTCTGATGTATTCGGATTTAATTATACTATTTTAGAAAGTGGGTATTTCTCTGCACTTACAGCCCTGTCTCCAATCCACGTCTGGTCTGTGCTGGGTAACGGCTCCCCTTGTGCATTCCACCCAGACAGCCATAAACACAGGACACTCAGTCACATCTGCATTCATCTTCATACTGAATGGGTTTCCCTGCGCAGGAAGAGTGGAGGGGCTCTCTCTTACATTTCAAATGCCAGTGGCCTGCCCTCACACAAAGGACTGATGACCCCCAACAGGGATCCTGGCAGACAGGACTGTGCTGAAAAGGGGATGTCCACTTCAAAGCCACTCTTTAAGTTTCCCCTACTTCAAAGGCATTTTGGGGTATATAAACTGGGTCTCTGATCCACCGAAATCAGACACTTTTGGACCTACACCTACACTCTGTCAGAGGAACTGCCTGGCTGCCCAAAGGACTCATCTGGACTGCTTTGCTGAGAAGGACTGTTGCCCTGCTTGTTGTCCTACTGTACTGCTGGCCTTTGACTCTGCTGAAAGGACTCTGCCTTCCTCCTGAAGTTCCCTCCAAGGGCTTGGATTGAGCTTGCCTCCTGTTTCTGAAGTATCAGAGCCAACAAAGACTTCATCTCATCAAGAAAATCCTTGTGCATCAAAAATGTACACAACGCCTGCAGAAATCGACGCAAATTGTGCATTACAGCTGGGAAATCGCTGTACCGCTGATCGGAATGACGCAGCACTGACTTCCTGACAGAAATTTCAACGCAGCGCCTACCTTGCGATGGAAAATTCAATGCATCACCTACTGGATTGACGCAGTGCCTGCTCCTTCTACCAGCATGTCAAGGATTTTCAATGCATCATTCCTAGGCGTCATAATATCCCCACATCACAGTGAGGAACCACGACTGGTTGCCTGAAAAACGACACAACCCCTTGCAGTGTGGAAAGAAATTATGCATCGTTTGTGCCATGCCCGAAAATCTGATGCAACACCTTATGCATTATTTTTGACCCACCCTAGTACTGTGTTTTACAAAGAAGCAACTAGTAATTCTAAGCACTGAGACTCTTTTAACCCTTTTAAAATTGATATTTCAACTTGTGCCTATTGGATCTTTGTTGTTTTGACCTAATTTTATTCAAATAAATATTACCTATTTTTCTAAATCTGTGTGCTGTGTTGTTGGGGTGTTTTCACTGTGTTTTTATATGAGTTATTGCATAAATACTTAAGAGAGTGCCTTCTAAGTTAAGCCTGACTGCTCAGTGCCAAGCTAACAGAGGGTGGGCATGGGATAATTTGGATTGTGTTGTGGCTGATCCTGACTAGGGTTGTGGTCCCTACTTGGAAAAGGGTGTATACCTCTGCTTACTAGAGACCCCATTTCTAACAGGATAAAAAATAAAAAATAAATTAAAAAAATTTGAATAGCTCAGTGTGAAAGTCACAGACCTTCACACTGAGCGTTCGGTGTTTGATTACAGCCAGACTTGTACCCCTTTTTTTTAAGTAAAAATGTTTAAGGCTCATAATGAGAGGTGATCTTACTCTTTTTAAATAACAAATACATTTTTTTTTCAAATTGTGCAAAAATATATCATTCTAATTAAATCATACATCAAAGCGTAAATAACTTGCTATCTCTCTCCCTCTCACTTTCTCTCTCTCTCTTTCAATCTTTCTCCTCTCACACACCCACTCAAACACTTATGCACCCACTCACAGGCTCACTCACACACACCCTCACAGACCCACTAAGACCCATGTGTACCCACTCACAGCCCCAGTTAGACTCTCATGCAACCACTCACAGACCCACTCAGAATCTCACACACCCACTCACAGACCCACTGTCAGCCTCAAGAACCCACTCACTGACCCATCCACACACTGACGCACCCACTAAAACACTGATATATGCACTCTCACACCCAGACAGACACTCTCACAGCCACTCTCACCACCATATACACCCCCTCACACCTATTCTCACACCCAGAGAGGCCGTGGCCAACTCCGGCCATGCACACCCAAAGGGCTGTGCACAGCATGGGGTTTGGTGGTTAGAGGGGTTGGCTGCAGGGTCTGGCTGCAGGCTTGGACTTGCGGGCAACCTTTGCTGCACATGGCTGAAGGCCGTGCATGGTGCAAAGTTGGGTGCTTATAGGTGCTTGGCCTCAAGGCCTGGCCAAAGACCATGTACGATGGTGTTGGATTAACGTATAGTAATGAACATTAATATACATTAAAAAATATAGAAATTCACTGAAAAAGCAAAGGTTACACTGATGTTATAGTTAGGAAATAGAATTTAAAAAAAACATAGAAAGTCACTTAAACAACCAAAGGTTACAGGGATGTTATAGTTAGGCTCACATTTTAAATGTATAAAACCATGGAAATTCACCAGTTATAGTTAGATTTACCTCAAGTAACTATAACTCATGCCCTAAGTTAACTACAACTCGCACCCCTGCCATGCACTGCTAGTTAACCCACAAATTGCGGCACTCATGACATCTTTGATAACATAATTGATAATATCAATGTAATGTTTGCAGTGAAATTGTTGATGAAAAAACTGTATATATATCTAAATAAATTGGGTTTCTGGTTGGCAGAGGTCCAAGCAGGAACCACCATCCTAGTCAGGGTAAGTCACAAACACACCCTAAAGTAGCCTGTGCTCACCCCTGGTAGCTTGGCAGAGAACAGTCAGGCATAACTTATGAGGCAATGTGCTAAGTACTTCTGCAACACTTCAAATTGTAAAACAGTGAAAACACAACACAAAGGATACCAGACCTGGTTAGGAAAATAGAGCTTAATTTAATTTTAAAAAACAAGACCAAAATGACAAAACTCAAATAAGTAGAACCTGAGATATGAATTTTTTAAAGAATAAATAGTAATAAAGTGCCAAATCGCATAAAACACCAACTGTGGCTATCTGGTTGCCCTGGACCTAGTCAAAAGTTCAGGCCAAGAGCAATAGAGCGCGGGTCGAATACAGTCCCAGATTAGTCCCGCTGAAGATTTACCTTCTCAAGAATTGAGCCGAGAGTCCTGTTTGTGGGGAAGATGTTTGCTGTGTTCCGGGAAAGTGTGGCTGGCGATTGTTGGTGAGGCACGAAGAGCTGGCTGAGCAATATGGTCATGGAAGCTGGAACCTTGCTGTTGCGTGCGGCAATGCTTGCTGTGCCAAGAGACAAACTTTGAACTGCTTACGCAGGATTTCCAGGGAAGTGTCCAGGTTCCAGAGTAGACAGGCCCGTTTGTATTTGCGAAGAGCCTAAAAGCATGATCTAAAGAGCTGGAGAACCTCTTCTAAGGGCCCAGGACCTGACAAGCGCCTCCTGGGGGGTCAGGAGCTCAATGAAGATGGGTCCAGGCACTGTGGTGAGTCTTTTATGTCACTGAGACACATACCAGGAGGCCAGCAGTCTAGCCCTTTGAGTCACTCTGGGGTCCTGGGAGCAAGATGGAGGTGGAGGTCCAGTTCTCCTTCTCCAGGCAGAAGGGCAGCAAGCAGTAGGTCAGCACAGCAAGACAGCAGCTTCTTTAGAGTAGCAGTCCAGCAGAGTAGCAGTCCTTGTAGCAGCAGAGCAGTCCTTCTTCCTGGCAGAGTGTCCACAGGTCCAGATGTGTACTGAAGTAGTGGCGTCTGTGGTCCAGTACTTATACTTTGGTGTCCTGGTTCTGGAAGGTGGGAGACACTTCTAGATAGTGGCTTTGAAGTGCAAGGAACTCCCTTCTTCCCCTATCCTTATTCTGAGCTGGCTGGAGGGACAATACAGGGTTGTTAAGCCCCTTGTGTGTGGACAGAACACAGCCTAATTAGGTGTAAGTGTGAGACTGTGGACAGCTCCTCCCTCCCATCCTGCCCATGATGGCCCATCAGGGTGTCCATCAGTCATACCTAAGTTCTCTTTGTGTGTGGCTGTCTAGAGCGAATGCAGAAAGCCCATGGCTATCACCCCACACCAGAAGTGGAGACAGGCTGCAGGCACACAGGGCTAAGAGCAGGAAAATGCCAATTTTTTTTAAAGTGCCTTTTTTCAAAATTAGAACAATAAATCCAATTTTACCAATAAAGAGGATTTATCATTATAATTCCATAGGTACTACACATGACATATCAACCTCCTCTCAATTCAGAATTACAGCTTATTAAATGTAATAAAGAATCCCCAATGTTATCCTATGAGAGGGGTAGGCCTCAAAGTAGTGAAAAACTAATATGAGAGTTTTTCACTACAGACATGTAAAAATTAAAAGTATGTGTCCTACCGTTTAATAACACTGCACCCTGTCCTATGGCCTTCCTTGGGCCTAACTCATGGGTGATTTATATGTAGGAAAAGGGGAGCTTAAGGCTCGGCAAATGGTTTTTTAATGCCAAGTCAACATGGTAGTTTAAACTGCATACACAGACACTCCAGTGGCAGGCCTGAGACATGCTTAAAGGGCTACTTAAGCGTGTGCCACAATCAGTGCTGCAGGCCCACTAGCATTTAATTAACAGGCCCCGGGCACATGTAGTGCAATTTACTAGGTATTTTTTGGTAAATTAAACATGCAAAGAATGGATAAGCCAATATTACCATGTTTTAAGGAGTTAGCACATGCACTTTAGCAATCAGGCTACCCTAGATGTCAGTCATGTGACTACCTTTTCCACAGCCCATGAAGCCCCATAGAGACATTAGCCTGACACATGACCAACGTTTTGCTGGCCTATGAAGTCCCTTGGAGACATCAGCCTGACACATGACTGACTCAGCCTCAGCCCATGAAGTCCTGAGAAGACAGAAGCCTGGCATGTGATTTACTCTACCCCGAAACTAATGCTCCAGACTAAACTTCACAGTCCCGTATGAAATTCCCAGGGCAACTACGAGGTTTAAACGAACTGCTCTATCTATCTGTAAAACACGCTCATTCCGTTGTCTGTTCCAGCTCTACTTAAATTATGAAATTGTATATTTTTAATGTTCTCTTCTACTCTTTCCACTTCGCCTTTAATAGTGTAAACTTATATATGGGCTCTGTTGTTAACAATAATCAATAATAAACAGAAGTGCATTCAGGGCATCAGCTTGTGCTCGGGGCGATGGATGGGGGTCTGTTTCTTGAGTGATGTGCCTCTGGGCACACAGAGAGCAAGCAGCCTGGGACTTTACTTCAGGTATCATACAAGAAGACCCCTTTAAATGAATGAATAAATGAATAAATATATAAATAATTATCTGGAGAAAAAAAATAACACGAATTTCACGGTACGATGACGGTAGATAGAGAGGGACAGATGTGGAGAGCAAGTTTATTTGAAGCAAAAAAAACACACAAATGCTTGCAATGACATTAAAACTCTTTTGTGAGACAGTAACAAAAAACTAGGGGTCTGGCGATGCACGTGGTTCAAGGGTGGGCTGCTGGGGTGTTTGTAGTCACCTGAAAGCTGATACAGTTCCCCAGCACTGCCTAAATTCAAGGCAAAGGCACATGTAGTCATCAAAGCACAAACCACCTATTTTTCTTCCCTCGTCTTTACCCCTGCATTTTCAGCAATGTCAGCCAGGCCAAATCCTCTTACTTACTCAGCAGTCTGTGCTATAGGGTATAATGACAGATATTTCCAAACAAACAATGGAGTACATCTGAATACTGTGACTTTTCCAGTTGTATCCACCTAGGAAGGATGAATGGTGAGGGAAAATCAGCATATTCCTTTGCCTCTCAGCGCGTCACTGCTCCCCCTTTCACCAGTGGCTGTGGACCATAACCATTGGTCAGCCTGAATGCAGACCAGGAAACGGCTGTATAGGTCATACATTTAGGGCCTGAGCCCTGCCCTCCACCCCTTCTGTCTCCTGCACATTTCAGATCACTCTCAAACAACAAACCAAGGTGTCTCTTGGAAGGTCGGTGATGGCTGATACTACCGGCGAGTTAAGGTTTTTTTTTCACGCTGAGGGTAAAATGAGAGCCCAATAGAGATCCATCTCAGAACTTGATTTTTAGATCTGCCGGTGCTGAGCACCAATAGGACCCGGTTCACTTAAAGCCCTGGAGACAGGGACAGTTAGTGGAAGATAGAGCCCTGATAGGATCTATCTGCTATTGCTGTAAGCTAAGGGCCCAACATGAAACAAAGAACTTTCCTCCTACCAGAAGGTTCAGGCCTTTTGCATGAAGATCCTGCTCTCCACTACAACATTTACATGTCTTTGTGGAGACTTACATTAACATGTAAGAAGCACTACATAAATGTAATTGTACAACGGCCAATGCAGTAAAAGAAGCACTTTAACTTATAAAATGAGACCAAAGTAAATATCCCTGTATTAAAGTTTTAAAATGGGACAAGCTGCAAAAGAGGATTGGGGATAGTTCCCACAGTGCAACACGTATTTCCTTTAGCTTGTTGGCTGCATCAATTTTAGTGTTGAGTGCATCAATTTTAGGTGCAGAACATGGCTGCAAATAATTCTGAAAACCTTCAGTGATTGGCTGCATTTGTGGGCGCACAACCAGGTACCTCTGGTGCTTCTTTACTTCTTTGCTTCAGGAAGTTTCTCCTGTTGTCCAATCGCGTTTTGTTATGTACGGTACAGCATACCCTACAAATAGCATCAATGTACTGCAATGTCTGGCTTGTCTTAGCATTCTTCTGCACTTTACAGTGTTTGGCTTTCTGTGAGAAAAACAAACAGCAACAGTTGGATGATATTTTGTATTTCCATTGTTCTCTTTCAGGACGACGTTTCATTAATTTCCGTTTTAATTATTTCTGACACAGTGCCAGAGCGAGAACATAGCCATCTTTGCAGCTTTACCCGCATGCCAATGCTGTAGAATTGCCAAGAGCTGTTCATTTACTCCGTGAGCCCTGACTGCTGTCTTTCACAGTCTTTCACATTGTTCAGTGAGTACCTGGCCTTCGTCCACTCTTGCACACGTGGGGCTTTTATTTCAGGTTTATCCATGTATACCCAGCCCGCCTCAATCCACGTGCCATTCAATGGCTCGCGATCAAGCGCGCTGTCTTCATGTTCAAAGCCTCTGTTTGCAACATTCCATTCCGTCGTGTTTTCTATCGTCGGCTCTTCTCTGCTCGGGGCTATGCCTCTGCTTGATATTCTATATCAGTGTTATTACATTTGAGTCCAGTTTGCCCATTACTCCACGAGACACCCACATCTTGAAGGATCTTATGTATCTCTGTCCCCGTACTTTCGCCGATTCCATCACTTTTCCCGTTTTCATTCGTCTTATAAGAAACGATTGACAATTCATCATATTTCGTTAAGACAGTGCACGCCTCACTTCTCTATCCTACCCATTCGCCGCCCTTACTCTTCAGTCCCTTCCTCGTGCCCCAATTTTTATCTATACTGTCTAATTTTCCACTCTGTGCTCTCTCTTTCTCCGCCTAACCATCTTACTCCCTCCTTCTGTCTCTTTCTCTGGATGCCCCCACTATCGTAAGGTGCATCTCTCTCTCTCTCTCTTCTGCTACTCCTCTCTTCAACCTAGTCTTTTGCTCTTCTTCACTGTCTCCCTTTCGCAACCCACCCACATTCCTGTCTCTTCACTTACCCCCTCCCCCGTTTTCTGTTCCCTAGCTCTTTCATCGCTCTTTCGGTTTCCATTGCCTCGCCTTGTGTTTACCCTCTCGATTTCTTCCTCATATGCCCACTTCTTCTTTTTGAAACTTGCCCGTAATTAATTATTCGTTTTTCTCTTTCGTTCCTACTATAGGAAGCGATTTTAAATTCACCCTGCTTCATTCACAAAGAGCGCACTTTCTGCCGTTGTAAAATGGCCGGGTGAGTGAAGCGCCCTTCGCTCCTAGCGACTGAATCAATATAATGGCCATTTGACCTCTGTGCCCGGCCTCTTCTGTCCTCTTTCTCCTATCTAGTTCCACACAATAAATACATTAAAGCTCATCAGGATATAACTCGGAAGTTTGTTCCTCACGAAAAAGCTGATACAGCGTCATCGGGATAAATAGCCTTCGATGGTGCACACATACACGAATATTCACTGAAGCGCACAAACACACCCGCACACGCACACTTTCTGTGGAACACACTTTGAATAAACTCTTCCTACGTCCCATTTGCTGAAACCTACACATTAATTCACACGCAGAGTCGCAGACAACGTCTGCCCACATTTCCATGCACACACATGCGCTTGCTCATATGGGCACGCACTTGTTTGTGCCCACACGCTTGCACACGATGGCGTTACCCCAAATAAAACATACATAAAGACCAATGGCGTAACGAAACTTGACCTTCTTACCCCCGTCCCCCCCCCCCTCCTGGGGGAAAAGTGGATCCAGTCAGGGGCCTGCCGTCCCTGCACAGTGTACTGTGCTGAGGGTGCCCCTGGAGCTCGCCTCTATAAACACAAAAGCACACACTTTTTCAATCACTTGCACAGACACTCACTGCAATGCGCGCCTACTCAAATATACACACGTAAAAACACACATCTTTCGCATACACACAAGCTTACATGTGTGCATACCCTTGTTTGCGCACGCATGCACATGCACACAAAATTGCACACATCCTCACGTTTGTACTCATACACGTATTACTTCCATTTCGCCCTTCCACAGCACGCACGTACACTTAAGTTCTTCATGCGTGCCAGCAGCACAAAATTTAGCGCGAAATCTTTTTTCACTGCAGTCATAATTTTAACATTTCACAAGTTAATTAGTTGTTGTTTCCTTCCTACCTCATATACTGGCATCTGTAACTAGGATACAATTTACACTGTGCAGCCATATGTTAATACGATAAAATACGTGCCCTGTAGATGCTAGCAGTAAAGCACGTATGTTCCATGTTTTCCCTCTGCTTTCCGCATATAAACGATAAAGGCTCAATCGTGCGCCTCGTAACACCCCTCAGATCCATCGCTTTGAATGAATGTGCTCGCGCACGCGCGCGCGATGGGAGATGTTCTCGCCAAGCTAGACAAGGAATGCCATTATCAATGACCATCATTACACACTCAGTGTCATATCTTCTACATCAGTGGCTGCCTGGCAAGGAGATGGCTCTCTAAGACCAACCAACACACTCAATTTCTAAAGTGAGTAGACGCTTGGACGAGCAGTTAGAGACAACCTGTCTATTTTTTTAAACACAAGCTCACACAAAAACTCCTCCGCCAAACAGTCCGCGTGCCCATCCACCCTTTCAGCCAAAAAGTGGCGCGTTGGAGTGAACGAATTCTCGTAGTAGTTACAAGTTTGTTGGCTTGGCTCTGTTGTAGCTCAGTTCGTCCGTTCATTCATACACACGTTCTTTGGTTTCTTCGTTCATTTACTGACCGTGGAGAAAGCTCAGCCATCCCAATAAACTGCGGTTCATGCTCCAGGTTACAAAAACATGAACTGGGTTTGTTTCCAACATTATAAGCATCAGCGTTAAAAAACAAACACGGCGAAGCTACCACGATAAAGCACGTGGGTCTCATGTTAATACCGCCTGCTCAATAAATTAAAGCAATAAAATAGCCTCCTTATTCCTAAACGGAAGCTTCCACGAAATTTTCTCTTCAAAAGTCAGTTGGGCATCCGGCTGCCAGCCCCCTTTTTAAAAGGACAAAGGACCGGTACTCCCGGCAGTTTTTTCATTCGAGAATAAATGCCTCCGTAATGTTTCCTTACCTAACCAAGAGAGCAGAAAAAGGGGGCGCTTGCTGGTTCCCGGGTCCTCGTCGGCACCAACAGGTCTGCAAGGATTAGCAGCTCGAGCGAGGTTGACAGTGTGCGGGGATTAGAGGGAAGGAGCGAGCCGAGCCCCCGCCTTCCTGCTAGGAGCCCGTGCCTAGGTAGCATTTAAAGGGGAGTGCACACGGATGCTGGCGAGGACATAAATGCTGGCAGCTGCATTGATTTTGCAGTGTTTGACTGGCCCCGGAATAGCTTCGTTTTATTGAGAAAACGAGGAATACTAAGGACGCGCTGTGCCAGGGTGGACGTTATTGTTTAGGAAGGGTGCTGCCACAGAGATTAGAAATGGTTTTAAACGTCCTTCAATTTACCCAGCACCACTATTATTTCTCATATATGTTTAGACCAAATAAATTCTGTCAAAGCCTATAGATCTGCTTTTGTAACTGAAAGTGCCTGAATGCTTCCAACCATGAAGTTACAAATCTAATCATGTACTGTCCTTCATCCTTGCGCTCCTGCATTTGTTCATCAACTGATTGACTCGTTCTTGCATTCACTCACCTATCTACAAATGTAACAGTCAATGAGGGGGCCCTTTCAGGTGGCTTTGCTGTTAGTTTGTGATGGGTGTGAGAATGCTTCAGGTAGTGTATGACTACTAGTCTGAAAGTGGTACACCAGTGTTTCTGGTAGTGCTTGCATCCTACTTTGATGGGTATGGAGTGCTGTAGGAAGCTGTTCGCATAGGGACTCCCCATTAGTCCCAAAGAGTTAGCTTTAGTAGTTCTACGCACATTATTAAGGTCAGTGGACTAAGTAAATAAGCAAAATTAGACTAATTTGACTAGTAGGAATTTTAGACATTGGGTTCCCCACCATCCAGCTCCGCAGGAAGTGATATCACCAGTTTCCCATCTAGGAGAAGAAGCCAAGTAAGAGAACTTAATTTTCCATCATCCACTTGAACACCATCCACTCCGCCCCCTTCTCAGAACCTAATTAATTACATCCACTGTGCAGACACACAGCGGACTTGCCACTGGATCACCAAAGGTGCACCAAAGGCAAGTCCATCTGCACTCACCCAGCCTGGACCTCACTCAGCACCTGGAACCCTAATTCTCCCACTGCGCACCACTACTGAGCACTGCTACCCCGCGCCCTCAACCCAGGCTGCCACTAGGCACACTGCTTCCATACCACGCCACAGAAGATGGATAGAGCATTTCATGTGCCTCCTGCAAGGTCTCATGCACTCTCCCAAGCCCCACAACCAGCACTCTTGCACAAACATTACCCCATTTGCTCACACTCACATAAAAGAGCCATCTGTTCACCTTCACATAGACCAACCACTACCCATGCAACCCACCACACTAACATGCTTGCTCCTCATCACCAGCTCACTCACCAGCACATGCCAAAGAGATAAGGGACCTACTGCACGACCACGCTCCAGACATGATCTTCCTCACAGAAACATAGCTTAACCCACCCTGTGCCCCAGACATTGCTACAACCTCCTTGCCAGCTAACAAGATCACAACACATTCAGTTGCATGGAACAACTCATGTTAAAGATACACATCACAGCCAACTCCTCTCTGGGAGGAACCTTTATATACAGACTACCAGGACCTGCACCAATATCAGTAGCAACGTACAGATTTTTCCGCACCCTTCATCATCAGTGCTAGCAAAGTCATCCTCCTCAGAGACCTCAACTTTTAGCTAGACAACCACATAGAATCAAACTCTACGGCCCTTCTACAAATCCTGGGAAACCCTGGCCTCACCCAGCACGTTACTGAACTCACCAACACTGCCAGACACCTAAAGGACCCAATTTTGATGTCAATAAGTAACATCACAGATGACAAGCCAGAAACTATGACCTCAGCAGACCATGGCCTCATCAGTATCAGCAGTCCTATCCAACACCACCACAAACGTATCACCACTGGGCATGCCTGCTACAGCTGGAAAAGCATAGGAGGGCTGAGCTTCACCTTCTCCAAGCACAGCCCAGGTACACCAACAACTTTCGGGAAGACATAAAGAACATCAGCAGCTGGATCACTGCATGCACTGACACCCCATACCTCTCAAGTGCAACCAAGTGGCAAGAGCCCAACCACAAGCTGGCTGGTACACAGAAGAACTCGGACTGAAGAAACGCCCTTACAAGCAACTGGAGCACAAATGCAGAACAAGAGAAGACACCACAGATAAAGACATCTTCAAACCTGCAGCAAAATACTACCACCTGCAGCTTCAGAACACCAATTACACAGCTCTTGCAGATTGCACAGATGCTGGCGCAAACAGCAGCAAATAAATCTTCTGGCCTTCTTCCACCTTCAGCAACATCAACCCCTTGCAAAGCCTTTGTAACAATCTCTCAGAATTCTTCTGCATCAAAATCACATCTATATATGCCAACCTGTGACTATTTCAACTCAACCATCAAGGCTGAAGAACAAACCTTAACTCTATGGCCTGCCAAAATCACAGGTGAAGGCACCAATGCCATGAAGACCATCCACTCGGGGGCCCCATCTGACTCTTGCCACACCATGTCTCCACCAAAGGACTCCTACTGATCAGTGAAGCACTAACACCCATCCTCAATGGCTCCATTGACTCAGCCACATTTCCAGACATCAGAAAATATGCCACCTTTGTGGCCCATTCTCATGAAACCATCCGGCTCTTCAACTACAGGCCCATCAGCTTCCTACCATACCCGGTCAAGGTTTTACAGAAAGTAATCAACTGTTGCCTCAAAGACCACCTCAGCAACCACCACATCCTCAATGCGAAGCAGTCCAGATTCATGCCCAACCGCAGTACTCAAACAGAACTCATCACTGCCACAGACGGCATCCACATGATCCTTGACAGAAGAGACATAGCAGTCCTCATTCTTCTAGAACTCTCTGCAGCATTTCATATAGCCTCATACCCCATCCTCATCAGGCACCTCTAAGAGATTAACAACCAAGGACCCGTTCTCCGCTAGATGGGCTCCTTCTCAACAGATAGAACACCAGCTGTCATCCTGGCACCTTACTTCTTAGAAGTGTGCAAACTCCTATGAGGCGTGCCTCAAGGTTTATCATTCACCCCCACACTCTTCAACACATACATGATCCCTCTGTCCAACATCATCCACACATACAAAATGTTCACTGCCTGCATGACCAAAGTCGCTAACTGGATGAAACCCAACTGTTTCAATCTCAGAACTGTCAAAATAGAAGTAGTGATTTTCAGCCAGAACACCTCTCCATGGGACTGGAAAAGTGGTGGCCGGCCAAACTCGGACCCACACCTACTCCCAGCACTGTCACCAGAAATCTCAGAATCATTATCAACAGCAAACACAACATGACCACGTTAGTCAGCGCTATCACTGCATCCTGCTTCCGCAAACTGGAGATGCTGAAGAAGATCTCCAAATGAATACCAAGCAACACCAGAATAATTTTCACTGACAACCTGGTTACCAGCAAGTTGGATTATGGGAGCATACCCTATGCTTGGACCACCAAGCAATTCTACAGAAGACTAACCATCCAGAACTCAGCAGCCAGACTCATCCTCAACTTCCCAACACCATAACTCAGGTAGTTCCACTGGTTCCCAAAACACAAATGTACTCATTTCAAACTCCTCACACACACATTCAGAGCACTACACCAATTAGGTCACACCAACCTAAGCAGTAACATCTCCTTCCACCAACCACTCAGCCACTATCATTCCACAGGACTCCTACTTATTCATACACAGAACCAGATCAAGAGGACAGGCATTCTCTTACATCACTCGTAAGGCATGGAATGACATACCACTCCACAACAGAGTCACCTCCTCTTTTCTTGAATTCAGCAAGTAGCTAAGGACGTGGCTTTCCATTTATGCAAACTACCCGTGGCAGGGCTAGGCACACACACCTGCTCAGCACAAGGATACCCCTGCAGGTTATAGTACGCTTTACAAATACACAGAACTTAACATAACACTCATTTTGGATCATACCACAATGCTGTAGATAGTGCAGCACTACAGACACACTACAATGATATAGCACTATGACACACTTCTAACAATATCAGTGCAGTGTTAGATTGTGTGTGGCAAAATAATTATTCTGTTAGTATGCAACTGGTATACTCTGTGAGGAATGCAAGTGTGCTCCAAGTAATGTGTGAGGCGTGTGAGAGTTCTGTCACTATTTCTGCTTTCCAAAATAAGATCCTTAGCTGTTCTCCTCATGTTTTTTTTAATGTTAATGCTGAAGAAAACCTGTAAACTTACTTATTTAGCAATGGATGGGTCTTGCTCTCGAAACAACACTGCAGCGATCGCTCCTAAGCATAGATCTGATCCTCCTTTTGTGAGCCTTGATAGTTTCTTTTCCCCAAGGAGACTGCTCAAAAACGGGGAGGTCCCTAATAACCCAATATCTTCATTTTATTTTACTTTCAAGAACCCAGGCCCAGTGAGCTTTTGCAGGCTGTCCCCAGCCACCAACTCCTAACAACCATCGCAACCCCCCAGATCATGTATAGAACAAGATGTGTTTACTGGAATTACTGAGTATGAGTTCCAGCAGTGAACAGTCTCTCCCCTTGGGCCCTTGGTGTTTTCACACACTTACCCTCTGCTCCAGAACTTTACCTATGGCCTCAGGAGAACAGCTCCCCAGTTGTTTCTAGCCACTGCTGATCTGGCTCATGCCAGTTCCAGTGTACCAATTCTGAAATTACCTTAACCCCTCTGCGCGTGTGCACCCATTATTGGCATGTGCACACAGAGCACATACACAATATAGTGAGCCTGACTGGAGAAGCTGGGTGACCACCAGGGAGGAACCGTACATTCCCATGCCCAGGAGACTCGTACATGGTCCAAGGAATTCTATACTTATGCACTATTTAAACCAGAATAGCACAGCATAGACTGAACACACTGCTGCCATTGCCCACTGAGATAGTCAAGAAGCAGCTCTGAAGGTTACACAGTTTGGTCAAATCATAGCATGATCACGAATAGGAAGAAGCAAGAAGCAGACCACGGTGACTTGGCCATTGATGTATTTACTGTAAAATGCACCACCAACCACCCACTTCCTACAACTCCACCTCATTACGGATGTAGCAATCTTGTCAGGAGCAGGGAATCCACAATGCATTTTTCGATATCGTACCAGACTCGCTGGCACATGTGGCATTACACACTACTGCTGTTTTTTCAGCAAAAACCAGAAAAACAGCTATTTAACATTTCAGTGTTACTGCAGGGAATACTAGGTAAGTTGACAGGAGGGGCTAGATTCTTCTGATTCAGTGGGCAGTCAAAATGCACCTCTATTGCACTTCATGTTGGAATTGATGCAGTGGTAGGGGCACTTTGCAATAATGGGTTATTCAGTTCAATTTGTAAAAATAAAAGGTTTTCTACGTTTTGTATCCTGGGCTCGCTTTACTATTGGACATGAAGTGATCACCACATACACCCCTTTAAAACGTGACACTCAGCATGTCCTTGGAAGGAGTAGTCGAAGGTTTAAACTGTAAGTTGGTACAGGCTAGAAAGCCAGAAGTATGCAAAGCACTCAATAAAACTTAATGCATCAATTTCCAGTCAGTGATGTAAGTTTAAAAATAAGTTTAAAAAGAAAATATAGTTTAATTCACACACAACTAAATACAAAATGACAAACGTAGACAATGAATTCCACACTTCTCTAGGTCCTCCTGAACTAGAAACCTGTAGTAAGAAGGACTTACCTTGTTAAACACTGTACCTTCCTATGGTGTTTATCACAAAATTCACAACATGAAACACTTGCCATTGTGTTTGTCAGAGAGAGAGATAGAGAGTTCATAATATAAATCGCTTCGTATTATATTTGTCAGAAAATTGACAGTGTATAAAATGTTCTCATTGTATTTCCAGAGTTCATTATGTTAAACCTTGTTTTTGTATTTGTTTAAGATTTTAAATGCAAAAAATGTGCCTGCTCTGTTTACAGGATTACACAATGTAAAGCCCCTTCATGTTGCATTTGACAGGATATCTGTTTTAAGTTGTCGCTATCAGTTATAAGTAATGAAAATACTTCATAGACATGCTAACAAAACTATGAGTGTGTTGAGGAAAACTTGTAGTTGCAACTAGGCATGTAGAGAAGTGATGACAAGTTGGCCATACAATTATATTTTGAGTATACTTACCCTCTTTGTGTGTGGTTAATCCATTTATTTTGGGGGTTGTAACGGGCTGGGTGTGCACCTCAGAATGTTGTTTTACTTAAGGCATAAATTAATGCTCCATGTGTGTCACCTCAGAATGTTGTTTTACTTAAGGCATAAATTAATGCTCCATGTGTGTCTCAAGATCTAACATTTCTTCCATTGTGCTAAAACCAAGAAGCGTGCTCAAAAAGCTTATTCTATGTCTTGGGTGTGTTAGGTGGGAGAGGGATAATTGAAACAGTTGAGAATATTTTATCCTCCTCTTTGGGTGAGAGAGTCATCTGTTTATGAAGAGCCAAGTCTTTATCACCTTCCCGACTTCCAGTTGATTGTGAATCTTTCTAACCTTTGTCAGCAGCGGGTTTCAGAACTTGAATGTTTGAGATCCACCAGGTACCACCAAAATGTTTTTAGAGTGGTTGACAGTAAGAAAGGGGCTAATATTGATAGAAGGCTCATCGTTTTAGTATGTCTTCAAAAGTTCAATTGGATGAAAGATATCTCTGATGTGGCTGCACAGGTGAAGAGGTCCTTTGGTGGCTGTGCTTGGGATTCTCTTTTTATCTTAATAATAAGTCAAGTGAGACTCCAAACTATATACCATTGGTGTAGCAAAGGTGCAATAACAACAAAGAGATGATGACCTGGACCCTCAATATGAATTCCAGAGGAATGAAAATGCGGGGTTTGCATGTGATGAAAATAACTCTTGTAGCTTCATTCTCTAGAGAATCTAGTGATAGGAAAGAGTCTATTTCTCTTATTTCCATTGATGTCGTAAAGGATGATCTAAGTTCACGAGGCCTGGTAATGGGTCATGACACTTACCCATTTTCTGCACATGGGAATCTTGGTTTTTGATCAGCTGTGCACCCATTGAGCCAGATCAAGGAGTCTGCAAAACGTGTATCCATGTCTGCTGGATTTTTGTAATGAAGGATGGTCAGGTTGTCATATTCATAGTCATTGTAAGATGGGTTGAAAGATTTACTAAAGTCCGTTAGAGGGTTGACATATGCATTGAAGGTTAGAGATGATATGATGGAACCCTGCAAGATGCTGGAGTTTATGGGTGAAGGAGTTGAAGAAGAGCTTGGGATTGAATATAAACTGGAACTGTTGGTGAAGTAGCAGGGAATCCAGTACATGATGGTATCATTAATACTGACATAATTCAGCCTTTGTAGCTGACTTGTGGTGGATTGCACTAAAGAAGGATAAGATATCCAGTACTAATAGTGTGGCAACTTCATTTCTGTCGACTGTGGTTTCCCATCTTCCCAGAGAGGGATGCAAGCATATTCTATTACCTTTCTAAGATGGAAAACTGTTTGGTTTGGTGATCCGAGGGCAAGTTATGATCTTTTAAGAAATTCGATTTCTGGGTTAAGGTAGTTCTTTCAAAGAGTTTGAGGAGGATTGGAGATTAGATGGTCAGATCTATTGGCTTATAAGTTTTATTCTTCATGATTGACTTGATAAGTCAGCAGGATTTTAGGCCGTTGGAAAAGTTGCCCGAAGCTAAGGAGTCATTGGTGTTGTTTGTGGCTGGGGCGACAGTTATAATGAGAGCATAATGTCTTTGAATACCTAAAGTGGGTTACAGTCCACTGGGGAGCACGTGGTGCTGTTGGACACAAGCAGTTCCATGAATACCGATTGCAATATTTGCAAGTTTTGGCATACTATGTAAATATAACTCTCCCAATGCACTGTTCATGTCTTCAGACATGATGTCACCATTGGAATCATTGATAACATGACTGGTGAAATAATGTATCGCATCATAATTGAGCATCTTAATGACAGCGCTGTACCCCTCCCTACAGAGTCCAATACGCTCAATCTTTGACTGTGCCTAGAAGGCTCAGTGCACAGACTATGCACTTAGCTCCCATTGCTCTAGGGCTTGCTGGTTACAGCCTTCGGTCATGAACAACATGCCCATGCTGCAGGGTCCCTTCAACCACAGCTTTTTCACCTGCTCCCACGAGTTACTCCCATGTGCTGTACTCTGTATACTTGTCTATATGATTGAAGAAGATGATCTCATGCCACATCTTATCTGTACACTACAAGACATAAGTGCAAAGCCCTTTGCACCGCATCCATGTGTGGTGCCAGTCAGAAGCAATTAATATGGTAAAAACTGTGGCGTGAATTTAAAGTTTGGCGGATGCAGGATTTCCACCAAAAACACTCATGTCAAGTACTAACCCCAACCCATACAGGCAGCCTTCCCTTTGGGAGCTGTTTGTGTACTCTAGAAGACTTAGGGCCATATGTACGACAGCTTTTTCCCATAGACACAGAATGGGTAAAATCCTTTGGTACATCTGGCCATTAGTCCAGTGTTTATATACCCTGGTTTGTGGAAGAGATGCTGTTTTGAGGTCTGTGACACAGACGTGGATGATAATAGTCTAAGCAGTGGTGTAATACCTGTATTTCTTGGACGCAGTGAGGGGTATAGAAGTTGAACCTTTGTGCAGCTGTTGACAGCTTCGATGAAGGGTTAATGGAGGGGAGAAAATGTTAGGAGAAAAGAAAGCATATATCTCTCTCGGGGTTTCTATTCAATACCATTCTAAATGGATAAAATGGGGGCACGTATCCTACAAGGAAAAGAAACTGCATAAAAAGTCTCCCCTGTGTACTTCTTCCCATGTTCCAAGAGTTGCGCATGCTCCTTCTGGCGCTACCCTTTTGCAGTCATTGCAGCAGTCTCAATTGATGCACATCGAAGGTACTGATCCAGCCATCCTTCACTGGGTCTTGTTCTCCTGGATAGGCGTTTCCTACAGATAATGCTTCGAAATATCTTCCTGTTGCTCATGCTACTTGGTGTAGTGGGAAGCAAGCCGTCCAATAAGATGGGGTAGAAGTGGAATATATGGGCAATACCTTCCACAAACGGATCATTGAGGAAGTTCCAGCACACGTCTGTGTTTCATTGTTTTTGTGGAGGAAGCACATGTCTGTGTTTCATTGTTTTTGTGGAGGAAGTCTGAAAAGCAACACTTGTCCCGGCTCAGGGAGATACCTGTGAGATGGCAACCCAGCAATTAAAGTGGGCTAGAGGTTTTAGACTACCGTCAAGCAGATGCACTAAGCCTCAGACTATGATGTCTGAGGTGGCATTCAACATGCACCCACAAACAGGCCCCTCTAGCGAGATTCACGAGCTCTCATTGGAATCACGAGGAGGGGAATTATTATGGATCCTCAATTAAAATTCGGGAGAAACAGTTTAAGTTTTATTCAAGCATAATCTTTCATGCCTCGAGTTCAACGCCTTGAGTTCTGACTCTGCAGCTTCATTTCTTGTGAATAGTATGGAAATGTGTGGCAACCCGAAGGTAATGTTGCTTAATCTTCCTTCTTGAGGCAAAGAAGCATTCAGTCAGTAATTGCGGGGGCAAGAGGCCATAAGCATAGATGTGAATGGAAATCTGCTGGCTATCTCAATCACCACAAGACTTGCCTCAGTAGTGGAAGTGCCATATTGCCCTTCTCAATACACACTGTCACTCTTTCAACAAGTAAGGGATCTCATATAGTAATAAGGAATATGACAGCAACACCTCAGTTCGTTTTTTTACCCTTATGATTATGCTGTGGTTGTCTTTGATTTTCCACTTTTGGATTTCCTGCTGCGAGAGAGGGTTTGGAGAGGTTAACGCTGGCAATTCTGTAGTGCCTGTCAAGGAGAAATAAGAGATGCCTGAGTTGTGCGAAGGGAATACAGTATTATGTTTTTCTGACTCTCCTTATACCCAAAGCTTTGGCTAAGAGCACAACCCTGGTGAAAAGAGTGTTGTCTCTGTTGCTGCAGGAGGGTGATTGTTGTGGTTCGCATGGAGGATCGTGGTCAAGCAGTATGCCATATCTTATTTTTGTCAGGGGCATTTCAATCCATTGTAGATCTCAAATCGGTGAATCTGAATGTGAACATCGTGTAACATCAGACATCAGGCACCCCGTGGGTTCACTCTCATGGTGACCCACAGGGAATTCCTTCTGTGTACCTGTAGGCTGCATATATCCACCTTCCACAGCAAGTCCCCTGTCAGAATATTCTGCAGGGTGCCTTTCCGAATAGTAGCTTCAGTTTAGGTTCTCTATTTCAGTGTGAAGTCATTTCCAAGGATGTTTACAAAAGGTTTGGCCCCATTTGTTCTTTTTCTTCATTTGTAGAGAATGGGTCTCCACTCCTTCTTGGTTAACCGATGGATGAGGGTGTGTAAGCAAGTGCATTATGGAAGGACCCTAACAAAAAACCTTGCTGGAGTCTTTGGTTGCAGATCGCCTAGAGAACGTTTATGCTTTGTAAAGCACATAGCTGCCTCTGAGCCGTGGCATCCCAGTACTGTCTCCACCCAGGAAGAGCATAGAAAGTACACGTAAACCTAAAATAGCCAGGTTTTCAATTGTTTATTGAAAGAAATTTCAGAATGACTTTTGCAGATATGCAGAGGTAGGTTGTTCCTACATATGGGAGAGATATATCTGAGAGAGCGACTTCCTTTTCTAGCAATCTTAAATTGTAGAATTACAACAAGGTGGCGATTGTTAGACCGAAGGGTTCGTACCGACGTATAGAAGCGAACCAGTTTTTTAATGTACTTAGGCCCTGTCATTGTGAGAGCACAAGGGTGAAACAGGGGTCCTTAAATTTAATCTGCTTGGTGATTGAACACCAATGCAAGGTTTGTAGATGTAAGAATCTGGAGTTGCACTTGGGAACATGGATTAAGACGCGTGCTGCAACGTTCGAATAACATGTACGCTTCAAGGAGTGAATCTGAGGAATGACTAAATAGAGAACATTTACAAAGTCCAGGCGAGTGTTGATGATAGCCTGGATGACAGTTTTCTGTATTGCGGGGGGGGGGGGGTTAGGAGAGGAAGGACATTTCTCTGGCACCACCGAAGGCCAAAAACGCAGGCAGCAAGGGTTTTGAGATGGTGATCGTGGGGGAGGGGACGATAGCCACCCAACCAAATACCAAGAACTTTCAATTTGCTTAGGAATCAGTGAGAGCTCCAAAAGTATAAGGTCACCAACGTGTGGGATGATAGACCATAACCAGGACTTCGTTTTTTCTCAGTTCAATTCTAGGCAATTAAAGCCGGTCCACCACTGCCACCACTGATACTTTGTAAATTGAATGGAATTGGAGGAAGGGCGCTGATGACAGAGCATCTGAAAAAAGGGAGATATTGAAGGTGTGAATAGTTCCTGTGAGAGAATGGAGATACACATTGAAAAATGTGGGGCTCAGTGATGATCCCTGCAGACCCACCCACGTCAGAGGGTGAGTGGTAGGTGAAAATTTTTTAGAAATGTAGAAAAATGAATAACGTAGACAAAAAATAAAATAATGTGCACTTTTGAAATGTGACCTCGAAGAATGGCCACTAGTGTTCACAAAATGTACTAATTTATTATTAATACGTACAAAATATTGAAAATGTATTAGATTAATGTAGTAATATGTCATATTAAGGGTTATGAATTATGTTCTTGCTCATTAATTGTAGGCCTTAACTTAGCGAGTGTCTTGGCCTAGTTTTGCCAGGCCTCATGCAAAAGCTGTATTTCTTAGCGTTTAATATAAAATGCTGACAGAGTGAACTAACTATGAAATGCTCATTGTTTTAATAAAATGCTTAGCAGAAACTTTCTATGGGAACAGATGGACAGGAGATGAGGTCTCTAGTAATGTATCCAAGTGCGTGTAATGTGCATGAGATGTACTTTCCCAGGAGGTGAACAATGAAGACACTGACTGGAGACCAAGATGCAACAAAATTGACACCTAACAAGCCGGATGATGAGAACATTGTAAAGCAGACCAATCAACAACATGTGAACTGTGAAATAATAAAATTCATATATTTGGTATATGGACACTATTGGGCAGAGTAATAACGTACAATTAATTGACCAATTGGAAAATGGGGGATAGTTCGGGGAACTTTGATATAACAACGTGACAGAGGAAAAAGACAGAAGACTTTATTCTGATTTGTGAGGCGATGTTTGGGAGAAGAGATTTGAGATTCTGTCATTGGGCTCATACTTTCTGACTGAAAGCCTGATGTGTTGCTGATCAATTGATGACCTGAGGACGAAGACTGATTCTGCTTTCTGACCCATACCGTGGATAGGTAGATATGACAATATGACTGAATTGCATTTTTATGCCTTTTCTTTCTAGGTAACAACTGCGCCGTCTTAAATACTTTCTTTCGGTAGATATTTTCCAAATTTGTGATCTAAATTGTTTTGCATGAAGCCCCACGTGCTGATGCTAATCTGGGTTAGTTGAGGTTATTTACATGACGACTGACGAATCACAGAGACAAATGGTTGACAGACTATTTTGCTGAACTTTATGGACATCATAGTTTTGCTGAAATGGGTGTTACTAATGCTTTGTGTTGATGCAATGGAATGTCTTTTGATTCAAGCTTTGATTAGATCAAGTTTTGTGCGACTTGTGGATTAACAAGCATTATTAAATTAGTTTAGATTTGAGTTGATGATTAAGATTCATGACTTTAGTATTGTTAATGTAAGAGAAATAAAACCTAGTAAACTTATAATTAAAGGTATGGTTATTCATGGCTGAAGAGTCATGGTGTGTGAAATTTACTGACTCCACTGATTGTGGATTTTACTAATGATTATTGATTATTGTGTGTTGATTATTGGTTGTGTTCTGAAACTATGGAAAAAACACCTTAAACGAATCAAAAGGTTCATCGACCTATACAAGTCCCCTTGTAAGTTGACTTATTAAGGACCGACGCGCTAACAGAGGTGAAGTTTCAGTCCCACCTTTGCTGCTTTGTCTTTCTCTCTCAATCTCTGACACACAAATTACCCCAAGTGCACAATGACATGGCCTCATCAGCTTTGCTGCTCTGAGTATTATCCCTCTGGAAACCACTCTCCTGATTAAAATCTTTTGATTTTAGTGTCTCACTCGCTGTCTTAAGATCTCTCTTTGTGTCTGGTCAGATTCTGCCTCCTGAAGGAAATAGACCTGGATCCTTGGTCACACTTGCTACTTAAATAGATGACATACTGTTTGGATTGGGAATATTTTCTGGAACTGCACGATTAGAGTATCAGTTGCTACCACTGGAGGTGTCCACATTTTGAAGGTAGCACTCACCCATCCTGAACTCTCTCCAGTTCTCAGTGATTTTCATGAGGGTTAATTAGGTCCTAGTCAGGAATCACAGCACGGATACAAATAATTATCTTAATCAGCATGATGGTACAAGATCCAAGGATGAGGCTGAGGTCGTAAGGTCCACCTTCTACCTTTCTAAGCAGTTCATATCTCGTTGAGACCCTGAAAACGGTAGCCTTTGCTCTACAACTTGCTAGAAACTCTGCCAGTCTTATTCTAGGAATTAGGATTCTTTTCTGTTTGAAATTATGGTTTTCCATTTGTCCTCTTCCAATAGATCGCTTTCATAATTTGTTTTCCAGTTAAGTCGAGCATGGAACCCACCATACAAGTGCTAGCATTATACGATGGATATTCACAATTATGTCAAGAATGCCCCTACAAAAAGAACACAGTATGTCAATGGTGCCCACCCATTATGCTATGGATAGACTGAAGGTTGTCAAGAATGGTAGCAGCATATCATGAATGGGTAACTACTATGGTAGGCGTAGCCAGAATATTGAAATGATACAATAAAATAATACCTTGTGTCCAGCAACCCATATTATAAACCAAATTGTAATGTCCTCCCACACACTTCACCCTTTACATTACTCTCTCATTCCCAAATTTTAAAATGACTGGGCTCTGTCACCCACCCCACCACCCTCTATAAAAGGCGTTGCTCTCGCCCAAATAAAAAAATAAAAAAACATGTACTTGTGTCCTATTAACCACCCCCACCAAACTGTATGCTGCCCATCTTTCTTCCACCCAAAGATAAAAACAGTTGTTTTCAAAGCGGTTAATTGTGTATTCTCACACTAAATTGATGTCATTTTGACCTGCTACACACACCAGGAATTTGTGATCTACAAACCAGAACCTACTGGTCGCACCAAAAGAATTTTGAACGGAATCACAAACTTTCCATCTTCTAGGTTTCCATCAAGGAGGCACGCCATGTCTATACTACATATCTCTATGCTTGTAGTGCACCATTTAGCTTGTTCATATGTTTTTTTAAGCTAATTTCCCATCACAAATCAGTACCTTTCAACATAGCTTCAATCATATATGCTAGTTTCTGTTGACTATACTGACTGCATATCATGCTATATTCCTATTTGGTTCCTTTATACAAAATTGTTTCTCAAGATGCCCTGCTGCTCGTCAAATAAATACAAAAATAATAAATAAATCTATCATCAGGGTAAAGACCAGGGAAGCAAGTGATTCCATTTATATCACATCAGTTGCCTTCAATTGTTGTCACATTAGAGCAGTGACATTTTACTTATCTGCTTTAAAAGGCTCTTGCTCATCTTCTCTCCTGTGGTCTGCTTCCTATGCCAAAGTCGGTCTTCCATTTTTCTGATATTAGTAAATTAACTAGCATTAGATTGGGCCCTGGGTGTATTTAGCCTTTGAAGTGATTGACAATCACAGAAATCCAATATAACATGCTACATAAAAGAGAAGTTACCATTAATCTAATTTTCTGTTTTGTCTCATACAATCCATTTTGCAATATTACCAACTCATCCGGACAAAAGTCCCTGCTTCTCATCTGGGTTCAGACAACAGACCTTTTTCATTGATGACATTAATCAGAAGCTGTAATCCAAACTCAATTTGTTCGTCACAGTTTCAATTTCAATATTTTTGGGAGCCAATGATGAAAGTTGGTGTAAGTTTCAGTACAAAAATTGGTTTTAGTAACCAAGGGCTAGATGTATCAAACTATTTTGCATTCACAAACTGTGCAAATCGCTAAATTCCACCATATGCGAATGTGAAAAAGGCTTCTACAATGTATGAAAGGCATTAGCAGTGCATTTTTAAGGAAACTGCTAAAATAGCGATTCCCTAAAAATGTGACTAGGTTTAGCGAATCACACATTGCGATTTGCAAATAAGGTATCGCAAATCCAATGTATGAAGCAGTTGCAAATAGCGATTAGTCGCAAAACGGGGATTTTGCATGTGCAATTTACCACCAAATGCAATCAGGTGGTAAACATGGGCAACCTCTAAAAAGAGGCCAAGAATGCATTAGCCTTTTTACACAATGGCTGCACTCTACGCCATGACGAAGAGGGTGAGGATCCTGGCAGGTTTGAGAAGAAGGAGGAGGAGACAGGAGTGTATTTTCAGAGTGCGCATTACTCTATTTGAGCAA
Source organism: Pleurodeles waltl (assembly GCF_031143425.1). Lineage (NCBI taxonomy): Eukaryota > Metazoa > Chordata > Amphibia > Caudata > Salamandridae > Pleurodeles > Pleurodeles waltl. Next base: position 487,234,453 of record NC_090445.1, on the reverse strand, counting down.
ACAGGGGAGGAAATATATGACAAGTACAGGTTGAACTATGCCATGATACTGGATTTGATAGCCAATGTACAACCCCTACTGCAGCGACACACAGAGAACCAATTCCATTTCCTCTCATGAGCATGCATTATGCTCCCTGCACCTCTTAGCCTCAGGAAGCTATGAGGGAGTCGTAGCAGCAGCTGGAGGTGTATCTCAAAGTGTGCTTTCATGCTTGTTTAATGCATTCCGAAATGCTAGATTAACAAAATTGAATCTGCACATAAAATTCCCCAAACCCACACAGGATTTGCAGCTAACTAAATTAAATTTCTACCAGGTTGCCCAATTTCCACGTTATTGGCTGCATTGATGGGACACATGTGGCAATCTGTCCACCATCTGCAACAGAGTATATCTACAGGAATCGTAAAAATACCCATTTGATGAACGTCCAGGTCATTTGCAATGATTCCCACATCATAACTGATCTAGTGGCCAAATACCCTGGCAGCACACATGATTCCTACATCTTTAGGCACAGGGGAATGTACTCAAGACTTCTTGCTGGGGAGTTTGGCGAAGGATACATAATTGGTAATGTAACAGAGAACAATGCTGCATATTGTATAAGTGATGTCATAGATAACAATAAGTAATATGACACTCCTGTCATTGTAGGAGACAGTGCACATGCAGTGCGGTCCTTCATCCTGACACTGTACCTCAATCCGGCCACACCAAGTAAGCAGCGATACAATGCAGCACATAGGAGGACACGCAGTGTGATAGAGAAGACCTTTGGATTCCTGAAGAGTTACTTTTGGTGCCTGCACAAAAGTGGGGGTGCACCCCAATACAGTCCAGAAACCACCTCCAAGATTCTGGACGCATGTGCAGTGTTGTATAACATTGCTACAACATGAGGTATACCAGGGGAACCCACAGAGACAGACTCCGATGAGGATGACAACCCCTGGCCACCCCTTCACCCAGCAGACAGAACCAGAGCAGCAGACAGCAGGCAAAGACGTGCTGAGATTACGTGCAACTATTTATGATGTAAGGAATGACAAAGCCACATATTGTTTCTTTTTTGCTACAGGTATCACATTTAGGGCCATATGTACAAACACTTTTTCCCATAGACACAGAATGGGGAAAAACCTTTGCTACATCTGGCCCTTATTGCCTTAACTCCAGGTCAATTATGTGGGCATAGGACATTGTTATTTCAAATTAGCACAATCAGTAACCAATAACAATGTCGTACTATTAACATCATAGTATCAATGCATTGTGACAAAATATGCAAGGCCCAACATGCCCAAATCACTTTTTATGTCCTCGCACTCTGCTAGAACGCTCAGTGGGCTCAGCTGCACACTTTGTTGAAGGTACTGAGACAGTACTGTGTATGGAACTTCGAAGCCTAGGATCCATTACAGGGGCTGTGACACTACTGAGGATAGAGGGCTCCTCACTGTCCCCACCACCCAGATCACTGTTTGCAGCACTCTGAGCTGTCTGCATTGTCTCCAATGCATTAGTGACATGCACCAATCCTTGTGCAACGTCCTGACGGGAATGTGCAATTTCCACTTGCACGCCCATAGCACGTTGTGACAGCAAAGCAGTTGTATTAGTGAGCCGATTTACAGATCTGCTGAACCCATCCAACTTACCCATCAATTGGTGATGGTGCCTATGGTGGGTGACGTGCTCCGTCTGCAGTACAGTGCAGAGTCTATTAATTGCAATTGTCATCTCCCTTAGGTGTTCTACTGTAGCTTGTTGTCCCTCATGCATCTTGTACAGGTTGTGATTGTGAGACACCAACTGCCTGTGGATGGAACTCATGTGCTTACATTGTAGGTGCTGCACCTTCAACATGGATGCCTCAAGACCACCAAACAGAGATGGGCCCTCACCTTCTCTGTGCTTTGTCTGCCTTCTTCACAATACCTCCTGAGGGGAGTATACTGGTGCCGAAACAGGAACTGCTGTGGGTGTGTCTACCAGCTGATGGTGGGTTCTGCACATCTTCTTGTAACTCATCAGAGTCCTGAGTGAAATCAGGGAGGGGTTTCACTCTTGCCCTGCATCTGGGTGGTGCTGGTATGATGGACTCAGTGTTATTGGTATCAGACTGTGGCTGACTTTCCTCATCCTCCCCTCCCCCTGTTTCAGTCTCTGCTGCATCAGTTGCAGGAACATCTGCAACAACAATATGCAGCATGTCATTCTTAATGTTCTTTTTGCATGTGTCATGAAACAGTTACTTTTGTATTGAACATTTTCCCTGGCATTATATCTCTATGTATCTGTTGTATTGACTCTGGTTGGTTTTACACAATACTGCTATTTTGGAAGTAGATTCACTTTTGGGGTCTGGACTAACACTCCAATAAGGCATTGTTGTGTTGAATGGACAATGTGGCATGCACTGTTTCTCACACTGCATGGTGACATTGAAAATTTCTAAGGGACATTTGTACATGCACATAGGGTGATTCAAATCATTACTGCCCTTCCCTTTGCTGGTGCCAGGTGTTCCTTAGGTGCCTATGCCAGTGACACCACCTACTGCTTCAGGCAGCAGTGTTGAATCCACCATGTTTTCCAAGGGGGCGTACGGTGTCTGAGTGGATGATCCTCTGCCAGTGCTCCTTGCCTCCTTCAGCCTGCTTGCTACCCTTTCCTTTGCAAATGATTGTAAGTTGTACCAGCGCTTGGTTATCTCTTCGATTGTACGCTGCACACCACCCACTGTGTTGATTTTGGTCTGGATGTCAATCCAAAATTTCCTTTTCTCACTTTCTGGGACATGTAGTGAGTTCTTCCCAAATAACTGGTCATGGTTCTGGACCACCTCTTCTGTGAGCACCTTCAATTCCTGCTCATTGAATTTAAATTTTTCTTTTTCTCCCTCCTGTGTCCTTGCATTTCCATCAGTGGCCATTGTGTTCATCTGGTCCTGGCTGACTCTCCTGAGTGCCTCCTTGGTGCTGTGCTGGGTCTCTCTGCCTGCTCCTGTACTCAAGCTTCTGGAAACACCATGCACTGACTCACTTCCTGATTGTGATGTCATCATGCTGCTCCCGAATACACCAGTCGCAATTTGTAATTTCCAAATACCGATTTGCTATTTTACTGAAAGGCTTTTTGGTACTCGCTATTTGCGATTGCGATTTTTAGTAATCACAAAAAATTCTGCGATTGCCTTGTTACATCACATTTTGCTAATCCCAAGTAGCGATTCAGTAAAAATCGCTATTTGTGAATCGCAAATGCAGACCTTCATACATCTGGCCCCAAATCTTTATTGTTCAGCAACAAAATAATCAATCTAATGTTAATGAATATAAATCATCAATACCAGAGCATGTGCATAAAGCACGTTCCATAAAGAAAATAAGTCCTTATTTTAAGATATATAGAATAAGGGAAAAACATCAGTCAGAACCCATACAGAGCTCCAAATGTGAGAGGTGAAAGAGTGACTTTTTTAGCATAAAATCTCAAAATCATAAAGCTGAAAGTCCCATTCAGAGCGGTTCATGTAACTCGGTTGAGCCTCAGAGCTAAATAGATTCAGGCAGGGAAATAAAAGAGTCTCTCACAATAAATCTGAACAAAGGCTCCGTAGAGAGTCTAGAAAGGACCTAAGCCGAATCTTGGGGTGTGAAGGTCTGAGGTCCGAAGTCTGAGCTGCCTTCTCTAGAAACACACATTCTTATAACTTCCTAACATCCTAATGTCAATAACTGAAACAAGCTGTTGCAGTCTTCGGGCATTTCATCCAATCAGGTTGCGGGACTCACATCATCTAAGCAGTCAAAAGACAATAGGTTACAGAAATTGAACTTTTAGAAAGAAACATTACGTGACATATTTGGTGAGTCACAGATAAGTTCTCACCATCTATTTACTATAAGACATCTACAGTTCCTGGTTAGGCCTCTTCATCACTCTAGGGGCTTGATTACGACCTTGGCGGATGGAATACTTAGTCAAAACCGTGACGGATATCCCACCAGCCATATTATAAGTTCTATTATATCCTACGGAACTTATAAAATGGCAGGCGGGATATTCGTCTTGTTTGTGACAGAGTATCCCATCTGCCAAGGTCGTAATCAGGCTCTATGACCTAATAGGCTTATCACCCAATCTAACAGTAGCATTGTTAATACAGAAGCATTTTGTGAAAATTAAACTAAACATTTTAATACATTATTATATGCTATGAAAACTATGCCTATGGGATCATCAAAATCGAACATTTTCCATTCAGTCATGCATTTCTCAGCATGTCAACTTTCCTGAATATTAACATTTCACATTTCTGACATAGGCCAGGGTTTGAAAAAAGAAAACTGCATTCTGCAGTCTTTCAAACTTAACACTGGTAAATATGAAAGCCTAGTTCTCTATATTGCTTAAAAATATGGCTTTTGTCTAAGGCCTACACATTATTTCTACATGTTACTTGCAATAATTCTTAATAATTAAAAACACTCACATTTCCAGTACTTCTCTAACTCATCCTCTACAAAGCCTGGCAAAAGTCTCAGACCAGGAAGGTTCCTAGCTCTTCATGGACTTCCTTTGCAGGTCTCTGGCTTCTCTACTGTCAATCTAAAAAGATAACTTTTTTGCCATCCCAAAATGTAGGTTACCAACGGCACACAAAGTAATATTCTATATCTCAAAGCTATCCAGGAACATACTATCAGCCCCATACACAAACTAATCACCTACACAACCCTTCCTCGTCCCAGCCCTTACTTAAATGAGGTGGGAACCAATCAACCAGTCATCACGACACACAGCCAAAAATTAAAATTACTACCTCTTTCACTCTCCCATTGGGTTCCATTACATTGTGGCTGTACTTGAGGTTTGCTCTCTGGACTCCTGCTCTTCCTGGGTGGTGGACATGGTCAGATGATTTGCAAGTTTGTTTTTCCCCTCTGGCAACTGATCTAGTCCGGTGGATCTTAGTAACATATGTGCTATTAGTGAATGTTCTGTTGTTGTCTTGGGGTTTCTTCCAGACCATATTTCTACTTATTGTCTGTCTGTCTGAGAAGAGACGGGCCTGGAGAGCCCTGTGCTGAGACTGCTGTTGCTCTCTGCTTGGGGCACAGAACCACTTCAGTCTGATGTTGTGCTCCTCTGATGTGGTTAATGTGGGTCACTTTGGAAATGCAGGGTTGCCGCTTGGTCCTACACTGGAGGAATGTTTTATTTGTCTGCTCCCGGGGCTGTGCTTTTTCATTGGCAGCTCATCTGAAAAAAAAGATTTGTGCAGTCAAGGAGTAGCAGCGAATGATTGCAGTGTGTGCTGCCTCCACAGTGTATGGCTTGGTGACTGGTTCTCCTGGCCCTCTCTCGGCTTGTTTGTGGTTGCTCCAGCAGGGCGTGAGGGATTATGTTTAGACAAATCTGTTCTCTTCCTTCTTTCTACACCCTTGTGGTCCTGGTGTCCTTGCTATTCTCCCAGTTTCCTACAGGATATTTGTAGTGCTTTTTGGAATAGAATCCTGTTCATTCTCTGTGAGTGGTGTCTAGACCTTTATTTTCAATAGATCTGATATGTTCCCCCTTAGTTTTTGCTAGGTTACTGACTAGACTTGGGTGTGATTCTGTGCTTCCAGTTGGACTTTTGGCCATTGTCTCCTGGCACAGTTTGAATCATTGATTAGTCAGGTCTTCCCACCACTTTCTGCTGTTCGGGGCTTGCCACCACTTTGTGATGTTCGCGATTAGCAGGGGGATGACCTTCTGCCCTGTTGGGTTTGGCCCTGGTGGCCAAATGTTTTAGGGGTGGGTTCCTGGTCCCCACCTTAAGGCTCATACAAAAACATGTGTAGCATATGTGCCACACCCATTCAGCAGGAGAGTGGGGATGGTGTGGTTTGTAGTCAGGGGTGCATTTTGCATCACAGGACGGGTACTGACTATCATTTATAAAAGTACATTTTTGGTTGAAATTACCTGTAGACTTGCATAGACATGCAGTTCAAATAGTAAAACTATATAGCGCTTGAACAATGATGAGTGGAAAACGGGTTTCAACGAATATTTATCATTTGCACCATGATTAAAATCTATGTTTCCATTGCAGTTCAGAATTTTAAAAAATTTGCTTAATTAGTGCTTTTCTAATTTCTTACGGATTTTGAAAAATGTTCTGTAGTAGAAAAAAACTGACAACTTACAGCTGTTCCTTTCACTTCCTGTACCCCAGCAAGGTTGTAAATCAGGTCACTCTTACAAAATCCTTTCACTTTGCAATGACAGAAATAAAAGTAAACACCAGTTTCCAAATAAGCAATAAGACAGAAGACAGACATTTGATCTATCTCTTTTAATGCACAGCAAATGTGACATAATAAGTACAAAACCTAAAGGCATTTTTATTGCTCATTCACCTTCTGAACTCCAGCATGGGTATTTGTGGGGGTGCTGCAGTATCACACACACCTCTGCTTCCAACACCTATGCCTCTCTCCTTCCTAGCAAGTATGGTGGTGTCAGGGAGGCCATCATGTTGAGGTAGTTTGCATCTCTGTTGGCTCATACTGCAAATGTGCATTGGTCCCTGTCTGTGTGATCCTCCTCGTCCAACTGGTGGCAGCAGCAGTGGTGTTCTGGATTCTACTGCCAGGTCTAGATGCCATTTTCCATGCACAAATGTTGGTCATCAATACTTTGAGCTCTGCCAATCTGGGTCCAGATCTGAGGTCCGCGCTGCTCTGGCTTTCTTGACACGAACCTCAGCCTCAAGCAACTGGTCACCTCACCCACCCACTCAGCGGGACACACGCTAGATGCCATCTTCACCTCCAGCAGGCACATCACCTTCACTCACACCACCGAACTCCACTGGACTGACCACCACTGCGTCCACTTCTCCTTCATGAAACCCACCACCCACCAACAACACACTACACCCTACCGCAAGTGAACAACATCTCCCATCACCAACGACCCCAACACCGCCGCCCTCAACCTCACACAATGGCTATAAACGTGCGCAGACTCCCTCGCCCCTTTGAAAACAAACAACAACACCCGCACCATCAAGACTGCCCCCGGTTCACAACAGAACCTCAGTCTTCCAAACGATAATGCCGAAAAATTGAGAAAGCCTGGCGCCAAGAACCCTCAATGCGCAACTTCTCCGCCCTCAAAACAGCCATGCGCAAACACCACCAACTCATCCGGAACACCAAACGGTCCTTCTACAAAGAACGTATAGACAACAACACACACAACAGCAAGGAACTCTTTGCCACCATCAAAGAACTCACCAAACCCAAATCCTGCACCATCGACCCTCCACACTCCCAAGACCTCTGCAACTCCCTCTCCAACTACTTCCACCGCAAAATCGCAGACATACACGACAGCTTCACATCATCAGCACCCACCATCACCACCACCGATACAACCAACACCACAACACCCTGCCGCACCAACCTACTGAACATCTGGACCCCCACCAACAACGAAGAAATCGGCAAAACCATGAACTCCATCCACTCAGGCTCCCCAACAGACCCTTGCCCCCACCGCATTTTCAACAAGGCCAGCCAAATCATCGCTCCCCAGCTCCGTGCCGTCATCAACAGTTCTTTCGACACCACAACCTTCCCAGATATTTGGAAGCACATCGCAGTCAATGCTCTTCTCAAAAAACCCAAAGCAGACCCTGAAGGCCTCACAAACTACCGACCCATTTCTTTTCTCCCCTTCCCCGCAAAGGTCACTGAGAAGATAGTAAACGTACAACTGTCTCGCTTCCTAGAACAGAACAACATACTTGATGCCTCCCAGTCTGGATTCCGCAAGAACCACAGCACTGAAACCGCCCTCATCGCCTGTACAGACGACATCAGGACCAGAGTGGACAAGGGCGATCTCTCTGCAGCTTTTGACACTGTATGCCACCAAACCCTCCGTGCACGCCTTTTCGACACTGGAATTCACCTCAAGGCCCTGGACTGGCTCACCTCTTGCCTCTCCGAAAGAACCCAAAGAGCTCGCCTCCCTCCTTTCCGGTCTACAGCCACCAAGATCATCTGCGGGGTCCCAAAGGATCCTCCCTCAGCCCCACCCTCTTCAACATCTAAATGGCTCCTCTCACCAACATCCTCTGCCCCCACTGCATCACCATCATTTCATATGCTGACGACACCCAGCTCATCATCTCCCTCACTAGGAACCCAGCCACCGTCAAGATTAACCTGCATGCCGGACTCCTCAACATCATCAAATGGATGACAGCAAGCCACCTCAAACTGAACTCAGTCAAAACAGAGATCATCATCTGTGGCCCCAACAAGACAGCATGGAACGACTCCTGGTGGCCCACCACCCTCGGACCTCCCCCAGCACCCACCACCCACACACACAACCTTGGCATCATACTGGACTTGTCTCTCTCCATGACCCAGCAAATCAATGCCATATCATCCTCCTGCTTCAACACCCTTTGCATGCTACGCAAGACTTTCAAATGGATCCCTTTAGAAACAAGAAAAACAGTCACCCACGCCCTCATAAGCAGCAGACTGGACTACAGCCAAGCTTCAATGAAAACTCCAGCGAATCCAGAACACAGCCGCACGTTTCATTCTCAACCTCCCTTGCCACAAACACATATCCACCCACCTCAGATCCCTACAAATCCTTGTGCACGCTCACAAAGCCCTCCACGACGCTGGACCTGCCTACCTCAACGAATGAGTAAACTTCCACATACCAACTCGGCAGCTCCGCTCCGCAGACCTCGCCTTCGCTACAGTCCCCCGCATCCAAAGCACCACCTCAGGTGGCAGATCCTTCTCCCACCTCGCCGCCAAGACCTGGAACTCCCTCCTCACCAACCTTCCCAAGACCCAGGACCTCCTAACCTTCAGAAAGCACCTAAAACCATGGCTTTTCGAGGAGTAACCGCCCCCCCCCCCCAGCGCCTTGAGACCCTACCGGGTGAGTAATGCCCTTAAGAAATTATTTGATTGATATTATTTGATTGAATGTTAGGCCATGCCACGTCTTCTGACCATGTTGAGTTAGGGAAAGGTTATGAAGGCATGCAGATCATCTCAAATGGCTGTTCCGTCCCTGTTACACTTTCCTCCTGTCTCAGACAGCCTTGGCAGGAGTGGGCCACATGCTAGGATCTTCTTATGTAGCACACTTTTCAGTCATCAGTAGTGCTCTTCTGCCCTGCTTCTAGTCTGCATTTTTAGGTGGAGTTTTAGGTGAATTTTTAGGTGGAAAGTGTGTGGTGGGTACCTGTGCAGTTTCCCGTTTCATGTCTGATTGTACTGTCTGCCTTTCCACCTATCTCCCTGTTGGGTATCACTCTTGACAAATATTAATTTGGGTTTTTCAAATTAATGGGGCCCTGGAACCCAACATTCATCAGTAATCCACTTGATGTACAGGTTCCACAGTCATACATTTTCATGGGGAATTACTTGAATCAAATAGTTTCAATGTATACTAGGAAAAGCTTCATATACAAAGAGATCATTTATTTAGGATTAAACACAATTAATGAAGACACATTTGGATACCTAAAAGCAACCTCTCTACAAACTAACATCAAAGGGATTCACCATTCCCAATCCAGTCTAGAACATACTAGTTTCCTTCCTGTAGCACAGATTTATAGATTATGACAAAGATGTAGTATAATGTTCCAGCTTGTTTTGGTCCCACAACTTATGAGTGTTTCATGTAGTTTAATGCTTCTTGAGGGCTATTGTGGGCTGAGCTAACTTGACGCATTATAGATATCTAGCAATCAACATTACACCATTGATAATTTTAGTGCCTCCATATTAAAAGTGAATCAAATGCCAATATTAGGACTAAGGGCCAGATGTAGCAAAGCTTTAGCGACTCGCAAACGGCGAAAATCGCCGTTTGCGAGTCGTTAAAGCCACTTTGAGATGTAGAAATGCATTTTGCGAGTCGGAACAGACTCGCAAAATGCATTTCCGAGTCGCAAATAGGAAGGGGTGTTCCCTTCCTATTTGCGAGTCGCAATGGTATGAAATGAAAGTGCAGTTACCATCCACTTGAAGTGGATGGTAACCCAGGTGCAAACGGGAAGGGGTCCCCATGGGACCCCTTCCCCTTTGTGTCTGGCACAAAAAATAATTTTTCAGGCCAGGCAGTGGTCCAATGGACCACTGCCTGCCCTGAAAAATACAGAAACTAAAGGTTTCGGGTTTTTTTTCAAAGTGCAGCTCGTTTTCCTTTAAGGAAAACGGGTTGCACTTTGAAAAAAAAAACTGCTTTATTTGAAAGCAGTCACGGACATGGTGGTCTGCTGTTCCCAGCAGGCCACCATCCCCGTGAGTGCCCTGAATCGCTATGGGGTCGCAAATTGCGACCCACCTCATTAATATTAATGAGGTGGGTCTTTGCGACCCCATAGTGACTCGCAGAAGGTGTCTGAGACACCCTTCTGCATCCCAAATTGCGACTTGCAATTTGCGAGTCACAGGGACTCGCAAATTGCAAGTCGCAATTTGGGAATTTACTACATCTGGCCCTAAATCCTTTCAGCCTCATGAAATCCTCATCAGGATAACATAGCATTCCTAATTCCAAATGCCATTAAAGTGACTGAGCTTGCTGAATTGAGTGAAAAATATGCATAGGCTTACATAACATGTTCTATAACAGTGCATAGACGTTTAACATCCATACTTACTAGCTAAAACTTATCCTCCCCTGGGATAAGCTGAGAAGGTTTTTCAAATCCCTGATGTATGATAGTAGAATCATTACCTTGAGGGGCATAAACTGAGCTACATATTCATTTTTTAGTGCATGAACTGCCTATTTTGAGCCGGGGGCTGCTGTTGGGGGCCACCGGCACTCCTTTTTTAGGAACAGCACTTATTTTCCCCCATCAGCCATTTACCAAGAGCGAGAAAGGAAAAAAAATACGGAAAGCTGAGGAAAAGGAAGACAGAAAAATGGGCACAAAGGAAAAATCATAAACCTGCAAAAGTGAGATAAAGGAGCAGAGAGTGAGTGAGTGGTAGTGAATTAAAGAGGTATGAGGTGGATTTAAGACTATACAACCTTGGTATTCGAAGCACTGACATTCGATTGGAATGGCTAGGGACTTCCGAAATGTGAATATTAGGAGGAAATACATAATGGGAAAACCAGGATTTTCCACATTTAAACATCTATATTCTTTTTTATCAAATATTCTTGTGTCTCACCTTTTTTCAGGATAAGAGATAAGGAGTTTTTTGCTTCCTGAACAGCCATCATGTACTTTTTCATAACCCCTATTTGAAGAGAAGTGTCTCATTGTCTCATTCATAATGTGATGTAATATTCATGATCACAATATTTTTCTCTTTTCTGCTTGTCAAATAATGATTGTCTTGACATACTGCAAGATATACATTGTTGTTATTCCTTTATTTTGCCCAACTATTGTTCAAAGAAGTTTTTATATATTTTGTCAAGTTCTAAATTTACTACTTTAAAAATACATCTATTGATTTATTCTTTGGAAGTTGTGGAACACAATGTGATTTACTGGCAAGACCACTTTTGAAAGTGTTTCATATTTTACATTCAATGGGCCTGCAATGCCTTTCAATAACCACATCTTCCTCAGGGTTCATCAATAGTTGTAAAACTTTCAAATCTCTAATAGTAACATTGGAAATATTTGGTGGGGAAATTACCTCCTGATGCCTCTTAGATATGTTCTGAAAACATTTTTTCAGCGTTAGATTTTGTGAACCTATACAGATCTACTTTTAATCATATTTATCTAAGTGTCTGGTGAGAGAGAGGGATATTTAATAATGTATCCTTCTCTATAGCCAGCTATTTGTTCAGGATCTGATTTTCTACTATATTTTCTTCTGAGATCTTGTTTTTACACCTATGTTATTTTGTTTCCGTCTGTCTGGTTATGTTTTGCCTTCCTCTGTGCATATGCTCTTGCTTGCTATGTTCCATAAGTTAGACTTTGACGTAACTCTACAAGTTGTTCTTTCCCATCCCACTGGTTTCACAGGTAAACTAGGTTCAATGCACCAGCAATGAATGTGAAATACAAGTTACTATAGAGCCGCAAGACTGTACTCAATGTGCAATTGACATGGAAGTATTGTTTTGGGTTCCTAACAATCCCATAAAGGAATCACGGGCACCATGGAATCAGCAACAAAGCTTATCTGTATCATTTCATTATTCACAGCATCATACACACACTGTACTAGGAGAAATGAACACCTTTACATTAAAAGTATGTATTACTACAGGAATAATATGTTTCTCAGCACTTCTAAAACAATTACAAAGAATATTATAAATACAGCAAAAATAAAATGTTATGAATGACAAGCAGTAGCGTGAAGAAACTTGAGCCTCCCTGCAAAATATATATGGAGGGCCCCCCTCTGGACTCATTCAGGAGCTCTTAGGTCAGGATACTGTGCTGAGGACCCTCCCTGGAGCTTGTTACACAACTGATAACGACAACAAAATGAACATTTCTAGCAGTGCTAAAATGTCATTTAGAGTGTCATCTGAAACCTAACACCCTAATGCCTACTTCTATGCACTATACTATGAGAGTATGAAGGGCAGGGCAACTTGCATTCCAGAGCTCCTTTAGGTAGACTAGACACAATGCTTACCTTGTTGACAGCAAAGGCTGACTTTATCAGCAGGGGAGCGAAGACAGTGTTCCCTGCAGAGGGCAAACACCCACTGCAGAAGCAGCTACTTGGTCTTCCGCCAGGACTTGGCTTTATCAGCTGCGGTCTTCTGGAGAGATGCATCATCTGCAAAGCATGAAGTGTGCTGGCAGCAGGTGAGATTGTCTTTGCGGAATCTCTGGTGATTATCTGGATGAAGGACCTCTCATGACAAATGGTCAAGTGGAAGTCCTTATATACTAAACCTTATCAGACAATGAATTTTCTGCAATAACCTTAGAAATGCATGATAAAAATTATGTGCATCAAGATATGTGTCCCAGACGTTCTCTTATGAACATATAAGTCAAAAAGGACATCAATTCAGCTTATATTATTTTGATTATATTTCTGCATGTGTTCTTACTTAATCTTGAAATGGTGATTAGGTGATACTTGACCCAGACAGGTGTTGCCCTAGATGTTGTGTCTATGTCATTAATAAAAGAACTTGACAAAGTTCTTAGGAAGATAAGGTCTGGCGACATCTGTGTTAAAAGGCAGACATGACAATGATTCTGCATAAATCAGGTAATATGGTGTTTTCCATTGTTAGGTTAGAAAGATGATGGTTTCCATGATTCAAAATGGAGCCGAAGCCTACGTAATATGGAGTTGGACCTTAGGGAATTTATGTCAGCGAGACACTATTGTTTACCAAAAAAGTCTTAAAGCCTGACCACTTCTTGCCATTTGTTGGCTTCACTGTCACTTTTCTTTGCAGCCTCCCTAAATGGCAAGTGCAGGCCAAACGTCACTTACAATCATTTCTGTAGAACAGGGACCAAGCCCGAATTGATTCAAGTTAATCAGTGCCCGTCTGCTGTTTCCGATGTGATTGAAGTACCATTTCTACCCCCTTCTTACTCCCTGCTGCTCCCTTCATTGCACTTTTTTGTTGCTGTTTTATATAGTTCGAACATGACTGAAGATATTGGAATGCTTTTGTTATTTGCCCAAAGTCACAGAATGTTGATGAAATTCTGAGACTCAAATATGATTCCCCAGGTCTAAAGTCGGCAGCTCTTTTTCCCATTGTGTTTTTTCTTTTCATAATCAACTGGTGCTTTATTTTGGGGCTACTACAGTGGCATTTTATTGAGATCCAGGTCTGTGTTGAGCCTCAAGGCTACCTGGTGAAGGAGTGTTTTTCTCCCCTGGTGTCTGCCTTCCTTGCTAGGAGGCTTTAATGAGCAAAGATGTACAATACAGATGACTGAGTGGAACACATAAACACCATTCCTCTCCCGCCCAGCACCCCCACCACTTCCAACGGCCAGCTTCTTGCTTTCTGTTTTGATGTCACTATGTTCAGAGCAGCTATAAATACACTTTGCACGCAGGTTATTAATTGGTTCTTTATGCAGTGCATGTCAGCGTGGTACAAGGTATGGTGCTAATATTGGGTCAGTGTTAATCGAAGGAGGCCTCTATGCCAGATATGTAATGCGTTCAGCCACTCCTGCCATAATATGCAGGGCTTTGTAGCATGAAAAAAGAAAAACTATAAGTCCCAGAATGCTATGTTCTGATAGTGGAAAAGCCAGGATAGACTTGTGGTGTATTGTATAACACAATCCAACTAGGCAGCAATGGAAGAGGTAGACACTCTGTGAGGCAATTTGTATGTGTTTCCATTTCAAACTCATATATTCATGCTAGGTTCAGAGCGAAAGCCACTTGTCAGCCCCTGGAAATATTTTATCACTGCCTTATGCTTGAGAGTTGTGAAGTACTTATGAGTGCAGTTGGTGGAGCGCCCTTATAGCTTTCCTATCTAGCTACACCCACATTTTGTGGACACACCAGAACTGACATATGCTTCTGGAAATACCTCTAGATGGCTCCAGGTCTCCAGTGAACCAATGAACCAGTTCTGTGCTTTTCCTGTACATATCATTTATTCACCAGATTGATAATGCTTCAGTTTCTCAAAGCAGAGTGCATTGCTGTTAATCCTTCCCTGGGCTAATAAAGTAGGACTAAAGTAATGGACGCGCTGCTGGTAGGAGCCAGGGGGAACCTGATTAACTTTACCTCTAACCCCCATCAGCCAGTGCGGCAGGAGGGCTGCAACATCAATTATCACACCTGTAGGTGCATAAAGCCATCAGATTAGCCCAGCGGTGTGGGATGTAGCGCTGGTAGGAGTCGGGGGAGCCTGGTTAACTTTGACTCTTACCTCCATCAGCCAGTATCACAGGACAGCTGCACCATCAACTAATGTTCCTGGAGAATCAGAAAGCCATCGGATTAGCCCCACTGCATGGGACATGCTGCTGGTGGGAGCTGGGTGGAGCCTGATTAGCTTTGCCCCTAACCCCCATCAGCTAATGTGGCAGGAGGGCTGCAGCGTCTACGAACGCACCTGGAGACACATAAAGCCATTGGTTTACCCCCGTGGCTCTGTCAACTAACGCACCTGGAGGAGCATAAAGCCATTGAATTAGCCCAACTAATGCACCTGGAGGAGCATAAAGCCATCGGATTAACCCAACTAACACACCTGGAGGAGCATAAAGCCATCGGATTAACCCCTTGGTGTGGAATGCACTGCTGGTAGGAGCCTGGGGGGAGCCTGATTGACTTACTTCAACGCCATCATCCATTGTGGCAGAAGGGCTGCAACGTCAACTAACGCGCATGGAGGCGCATCGGGACATACTTCAGTGACACAAATCATTCAGTGTAAAAGGTAATTTATTTAGGACAGGATTGTAACAATAATGCATAACCTTAACTTTTCAACGAAAACCCAACTTTAATAAACCCACCCTTTAACATTTCCTCACTCATCCTTTTACTCAAACCCCGCGTTTTTCGCTTCCATTCCCCTACACACTCCCCTTTCCCTTTCATGCCCTACTTGCTTCGTGCTTCCCCCACACTCTGATCCTTCATCTGCTTGTTTTTTCCCCTGGAAGGGTGGCCACCCTCCCCATCTACTGCTTCACGCTCCACCTCAAACCTGCCCTAACTGACGTTCTCAACCCTCTACCTACACTCCTTTATTATGTCCATACCTTGCTACTCTCCCTACAACTCCTTTGCCTATTGCCGGGTGGGTGGGTGGCCAAATTCTGAACCGCGCGATGAGCAGCGCAGAAAGAGGCCGGTCCCTCCCTCCACACCCCTTTCATCCCCCCTCCACTAGTCCCACCCCCACCTACCCACCTCCAATCTCATTCTTATCTCGTCACTTCCTAATCTTCGTCCAGACCCTCATGGCGCACGCCATCTCTACATTGACCCCGATCCTGCGGTGTAGAGAAGGCCGCCGAAGACCACTCTAGTGCTTCAGACCAACGTGCAGAGGCCGTGTTGCGCCCCATTGGCATCACCTTCTTTCTGCCAGTCTCAAACACTGACATTGTCCGTCCGCGCCCCTTGTGGCCGTGTGCGCCACTGGTGCTCATTGCGCCGCCCAAATTTCCGGCCGCACAAACCTCCTGACCCCTCCCCACCTCTACCTGAGGTACCCAAACCCAACTACCTCGACCTATTGCCTGAGGCGGGGTCCCATACTCTCCGAACCACCACCTGCCGTCTTTAGTTGCCTGCCTCTTGCCCCTACCCCATCCCTGTCCTTGAACAGCTGGGCCCACCTCACTTCAGTCTCCAACACTGTACGGCGCTGCTCCTGTATTCTGGCCTCCAGGTCCCATGCCTCACCCAGGTCCAACCAGCCCTGCCTGGGCCCCACAAATTCTGACCCAACTGGCACCGCTCCGGCCCCTCCTCCAGCCTTCCTTGCCTGCCCATTGCCTGCCCATTGCCGTCTTAGCAGAACTCTTGCCCTTTTTCTTCAGTGTGGGCCCAGCAATCCCCTCTGTGACAGAGCCATCTTTAGGCAGAGAAAGATCTAAAGGGGCCAATTCTATACTGGGCCCAGGCAGCTCCGGAGCTCCTTGTTCAACCAGTACAGGCCCAGCAGAAGCCAACTGCACCTGGTTATCCCCAGGGTCACCCTCTGTCTGTTCCCCCACCCCTCCTCCTCAACTGTCTCTCCTTCCTCCGGCCCTGCTTCCCCTTCCTCCGGATTGCTTAAGGGGTGGACGCACCTCGCGCCCGCCCCCCCTGCCATTTTTTTGGGCTTCTTAGCCCCTTCAGGGGACACACACGTGGCTACAACTGCCGCTACCCGACCCGACGCGCTGCACGTCGGCCACACCATGCCGACCCAAGCCTGGTCAAGGCAACCAGGCCTGGGTAAATCGGCACACCCGGCTTCACGTAATAAGCGAAGCGCGCCCCTCACTGCCTCAGCGTCGTGGCTTGTTGCCATGGCGCTGAAACAGAAATGCACACAGAAATATTAATAGGCTCTCGGCAAAGCCAAAGCCAATGCCGTCAGCAGTCAGAAGAAACAAAACTTGCCTCCGCACAAAATTAAATCCTATGCCTCCCCAGGGATAGAGTCCCTCCCCCACACCTCTTTTACCCCCCCTCCCTTAGCTCCACCCCCACCTACCCACCTCCAATCCCATCCTTACCTCGTCACTTCCTAATCTCCCGAATGCACCGCGGAGAGACTAGAGCGAGTCTCTCTCTCCATAAAGCCATTGGATTAGATTTGCAGCACGGGACACACCGCTGGTGGGAGCCACGGGGAGCCTGATTGACTCTACCCCCATCAGCTAGTGTGGCAGGAGGGCTGCACTGTCAATGCGTCTGGAGGAGCATGAAGTCATCAGATTAGCCCTGTAGCGTAAATCGCGCTGCTGTTAGGAGCTGGGGGAGCCTGTTTGACTTTGCCTCTAACCCCCATCAGCTAGTGTGGCAGGAGGGCTGCAATGTCAACTAACGCACCTGGAGGCACATAAAGCCATCAGGTTAGCTCCGTGGCCGGGACGCACTGCTGGTGGGATCCCCCGGGGAGCCTGATTATCATTGTCTCTACCCCTCATCAGCCAGTGTGGCAAGAGAGCTGCACCATCAATTAACACACCTGGAGGTACATAAAGCCATTGAATTAACCCAGCGGTGCAGGAAGTGCACGGTACATGCGGGGGATACGCCGGGCACATGCCCGGTTGAAGACCAGGCCAAGACTGGGCCCTTCTTCGCATGTCATGGGCCGGAAGAGGCCAGGCTGGACTCCCTATCTTTGATTTATCAGTTGATGAGGTGTTTTGTTCGTGACACTTGGGTGAGTCCATGATTATTCAGTGCTTTTAAGTTGACCCTTGAGAATTAGGCCTATTGCTGTGGCTATTATTGCAATAATTAAAGGAATTTCTCTCATTTTAAATTCTGCCACAGCATGGACAGACGTAAATGCTTGCCCAAGGACCTCACTTATGTTGCTTCTCCAAAGTCTACCACAATTGACAAAATGTTGCAAAGGCAATTGGGGTTGTAGCAACGGAAATTGAACTTATTGAAAGGTGCCTATCTCTATCTCGTGACCATCCTAGTCCTATTGGTGTAGCTTAACCACCATCTCCAGGTGGATTGGCTTGTTCTAACTGTGCCCCGGGGACTGGGCTTCTCCCACCTGATGTTACAGTGGGTATTGCTATTGGTTTGGGGCTTTCCAGAAATGCCCCTCGATTAGCAGCTAACAGCGGGATGTTAATAAATTAAAGCAACCGGAAATTATCCAAGTGCAAGCCCATGAAGACTTGGAAGTTGTGGAGGCTGAAAGTCGCTGTGGCACTAGGGATAGTAGGCAAATTTACTCACCCAGTTTGGAGCATCCACTAGACAACTGTCACCAAAGGTAGCTTCTGGGCCTGATATTCAGAGTATGCTTCGGAGTGTGCTGTTGGCACAGCTTGCGCCTTTGCTGGCACGTATGGAAAGGCTGGATTTGTCCCACAGGGAATTGGCAAGGCATGCCCATGTGATAAACAAGATGGTCACATAAGTGGGAACTCAAATGGAAGTTTACCTATGGACCCAGCCAATTAACTCTAATACCGATTGCAATGTGGATTTAGTGGCAACCGCCCTTTGTAAAGGGAATGTTCCAGACTCAAGTAATCTAAGAAATGTCAATTTCTCTGGGCTGTCAAGGGGTGGGCTTCCCTTGAGCCAAAGTGGGGTGGGTCTGCCACCTGTGGTAAGGGGGTATCGAGACTAGGGTTAGGGCAGGGGTGACCGTGGGTGCTGCTGGGAGGAACAGTGTGATTTGCCCAGTTATCAATCTCTTCCCGGGTTCATGTCTATAGGTGGTGGATCTCTCTGGGGTCTCCAAGCTGAGAGTGGACCAAAGGGAATCACTTGAAGAATTAAGAAATTAATGCATGCATTGGCTTACGCACAACAGGACCGCCCCACTCTTTGGTGGATAATATTATTTTAACCAGATGAGTAAGCTACATTGTTGCACACTTAAAAGATCAGCCAGGGGACTGTGTGATTGTAAATTTTAAGAATCCTCGTATGGCCCAGATCCTCTTGCATCAGGAGCCCCCAAGCCAGAGTGAGAGACCTAGTCTTTCTATATTACCTTTGGGCTACTTTTATAAACCACCCCCTTTGGTACCACCCAGAAGACAGGCTTTTCATTCCTAACACCCTGTAGCCTTTATTGGAAATGCCTTTTTATGGGAGTCAAACACTTGCAGTGCCTTTAGAAGAGGTGTATTGATGGTTGGCTTGTGGCCCACTCACAGATTTAGGAGCTTCTCGATCTCTAAATAAGTAGACAAGATGAGTAGCAGGACTATTGGCTGTCTCCATCCCAATGGTCTGGTAATTGTAAGCCCCAAGAATGGGTCCTATGTGGGGCCACCCGCAGCTCCAACTGACAATGCCCCTAGATCTGAGGAACTCATTAGACCCTCTAATCTTGATGGCCCACTTGAGGAGGGGGGTAAGAGGCTAGGTGTGAGTGGGGATAACCTACAGCGGAGGATGACTGGGGATGCTCCTATATATTAGGAGGTTTTAAGGTCTCCCATTGCAGTTAGTCAATTGAGGGAGGGTGATTGGGGAAGGGGAGTGCCTGGGGATATTATTCAGTGTAAGCCAACTTGGACTGAGAGGTCTGGGGCCGAGAGCTTTCCATCCAGCATCTAAGACCTCTTAAATTTGTCAGGGTGCTTTCCTGGAAAGTGTCTGGTCCTTGAGGTAAAAAGGACAACCCTGTTTGGGTTTCTTTTACAACCCAGTTCGATATTTGTTTTTGTCAAGAGTCATGGATCAGTGAGAAAGTTCAGCATCCTGGGTATGCCATTTATTCGAAGGCAGCAATTAGAGCGGATAAGGGGCGGCCCTCGGGACGACTGTCCACTTGGGTTGCTTCCTACTTGGAGTATTCTGTTTTGGTTGTGGATACACATAACAGTGACATTTTGTGTGTTTTACTTTTGTATTCAAATAATAATGGACTTTATGTGATTAACGTTTATTCCAGGACCATTGTTTCTGGCCGGGAATCTCCAGCTGTAGAGTGCCTGGCTGATTATTTTTTTTCTATCCCAGCTTCCTGGAGGCACAGTTAAACTGCCATCTTGAACCTATTAGTACAGGAGCAGATGACGATCGGGCGACAGCGAAGGATAGCTTGTGGTGCCTCCCAATGTCCAGCTCTCAAACAGTGAGAAAATGTGCCACACTGGTTGTTCAGATGAGTGCACTGGTATTATATCATTCCATCCACGCTTGTAATGGTCGAACTCCATCTGACTGAAAAGGGTCCTATACTTTTAACCAGCCAGGTAGGACCTCATTGATTGATTACATCCTTATTGATGTTAGACTGTTGGCATTTGTTATGGCCACAATGCCTTATCTCTCCACCTGGGGATTTCATCTTCCAGGGGGAAGGTTAAGGAACTCCTAGGTTGGATGATCGTTATGAGTTGTCCTTCAGCAGGCATAGGATTACCTGGATTTAAATAGTAAAGTCCCCCAAACACTTTAATAACCTCTTTACCAGCATTGGTACAGCTTTGAGTACCGTGGGTGAAATTCTTGACCAATGGATGTGCTGAGGGGATGTGCATATGGAGTTAATAGGTGAGCTCAAAAGTTTGTTGTTTGTGGAACAACAAGCTGGTAGTGGTAAGAGAAAGTTGGGCATTTGGTGCAATAAATAATTCTGGCAAGCCAAACTGGATCTTTGTAAGGCTATTAAATCAAAAGATCCTGTGGTGGTACGAATGGCCAGAAGCCAGTATAAAAAGTACTCAAGATGCTGCAAAGAGAGAGTGGGAGACCCAAAGGTGGGAATTCCTGCACACGTAGCAGTGAGGAACAAGGATTTCCATATGTTCTGGAGACTTGTTGCCTCAGGGAGGCAGGATACCAATAGCTCAATTGATAGATATCACTGCGAAGCAATGCCTGGCACATCTTTAAGATTCACTACCTGCCATTGAAGTTACTTTAGATGGTAGCATAGAGAGGGGGGAGGTCCCTGTAAAAGCTGAGGCACATATTATGATTACAATTGAGGAGCTGCTGTATGCAATCTCTAAACTGGCTCCTGGTAAGGCTCCTGGATTAGATTGAATCCCGGGGGATATATATAAGTTTGCACCAGATGTTTGGGAAACCTACCTTGGGGTTCTGTTTAATGCCATACTGGTGGGGATACCTATACCAGCCTCATGGGTTGGAGCTGAAATAATACCTATTTACAACAAGCATTTGGGAAGCAACAGGTCTTGCAGTTGCCAGAGTTAGAGCTACCTTGTACTGTTAATGGCAATGCCCTTTACCTATGTGTTTGGGTTTGAGTGTAGTGGATGTATGTGGTGTGGAGTGGAATTTTGTGGGTTGTGTTGGAATTGTTAGTTGTGGAATTGTGTGGGGTCAAATTGCGGTGTAGAGCGTATCTGTGCAGTGGAATTATGTGGCATGGTGAATACATAAGGGTGAGAGCTGAACAGAATAGATTCAAAAGGAGATAGAAAGGGATAGGTAGCTTGTGCAGGAAGTGGTGAATGAACTTGAGACAGAGGAGCAGAAAGAGTATGAGAAAGAAGGGGTGAGCAGGCCATAGATGCATAATGAGGGAGGACTTGTGTACGCAGAAGACACCCTATGAAGAGGAGGCTCATGGGTTTGGGGGACAGAAACCTCATCATACCTCTTACTCACACAGGTTGCAAATAAAACAAAGTAAGTTCTGTTCTGTTCCCATAGCTTTCTGTTTATGCACAAATATTTCAGTTGTTGCTTTCAAAGGCAGAACTATTTGGTGCAAATGTTCACACTGCTTCTAGTGTCCAAAGTCTATTTAAAGATGAGAACCCACATTTCAAGTTATTTTATGATTTGCAAAACTTTATTTAGAAATGTATACATCCATATCATGGTGCGGTGAGTGGAAGTTGAACAATCATGAATACCTGGGTAGATCCAGGCTTGAACTGTGAGTACGTCAGTTATCCAGCCAAATGATTTGGATGCAGTTTTGATAGCCAACACGTGTTTCGCCCCCTATGGTAACATTCACCTGGGGCTTTCTCGAGGCTACAAAATAATGCAGAATAGGTAGATTAAGGTTACTGAGAGACCTCACAATGTATTTAGTGATCAGTGAAGTTGGAGCATGCAATTGAACGTGCACACCTTGTGACCTTCCCATTTATATAATCAAAGAATTAGGTATACTGAAAAATTCAGTATGGAAAAAGTGTCATAAAGAAAAGAAGGAAAGAACAGATGATATCATGCCAACATTCGTGAAGAGGTGGTATTAGTCCAGAAAATAGCTAATCAAGACTATTCAAGCTAATATTGAGAAAAAAGAAACGCTAATAAAGAAAGTATGTCTTTATAATGTTAATAGCATGCTGCTTAGTATATAATGTTAAAGTTCAAAATTAGCGTCATGTTACTGCCAAAGAAAGGCTTTATATAATATTAATCCGTGAATTTTTATTGAACCTTAATAAGCAATTTTTGACGAGTGAATTAAACCCAAAAGAGGATCATACCGGTATAATGTTGATTGTTAGGACATCATTTCTAATACTGGTCTGTATTGTCAGAAAAAAGTTAAAGATAACAGCAATGAAAATCTTAAACGAAAGATCATCCTAACTTATATATAATTAGATAAAACCATAGTGTAATCATAATTATTATATGTGCATAATTTCAGTAAGAAAACATAAGATGAGGTACACATTTACGAAGTTCATAAATCTTTTGTTACAGCGTGTCACTAGGTATACAATATACTTATCAACCACAAAGAAGGGTACGTTTCTCCTTATATTAATGTAAGGCTTAAATAACATAAATGGGGTCCCAAAATCAGAGAATTAACATCTATAGTTGTGGACGTGCTTACCCGTATACCTTAAACCATGTCTCTTCCGAGTACAGCGGCAGCGAGTTGCCGAGAGCGCGTCTTACTCAGACGCCATTTTGAAAACATTCCTTCCGCGTAAGCGCGTTTAAAAGAGCACTGGCCCGTATTGATTTAGTCCTTTGCTTACAGTGTTCCTAGGTGAAAGTTCCTTAGAAATAAACAGCGCGATATTGTCATTTTTCTGCAACCCGAATTAAAAATTAAAGGTACTCAAAAGTCGACCATACCACTCAACTAGAATATTTTAAAAAGTTCTGCTTAGTAAACGCTTGTAACCATTTAAATATCACAAAAAATGTTTTAGGTCCATAGTGCTATGCTGCATTTCAAAAACTAGAGAACGTAAATGTTGCTATCAGAAAAAACATGTCCTTGATGTTGTGAAATAACAGTACATTGACCATAATACAATATCAGATTGTTCCTAGAAAAATAATTAGGAAAAATAGAAGAAAGGAAATAGCAGGTGAGAAAGAACATTAATAGTAAGAATTTTTTGAAATTATGTCAACATTTCTCTGTAAAAAGAGTCAAAATAATATGATTTGCAGTCAGCACCTAGTTCAAGATGAGATAATCAATAAAGGAAAAGATAAAACTATATAGTGTAATCAGAAAGACGATCCGATTGAAACATAAACATAAGATCGAAAATTAATTACTACAAGAAAAGGAAATCTTTTTGGTAATCAACATATATATATCACTCTAAATTGTCTAAGATGTAAGTAAAGGTAAAGATAATCTCTGTAACCAATAATGCCATTCCGGGTCCTTGTTCAAACCTTTCCGAACAGTGTCATACATGATTATGAGACGACTTTCATTCTGTCATAATTGCAATTCCAAATTTCCGCCTCTACAATGGTATTTTAACTGTTTAAGTGCACAAAAAGAAAAGGTACGATCATCTGGGTGATGTTCCAGGTAATGTTCTACCAGAGGATATTTCGTCTCATTTTTCTGAATATTGCGAAAATGTTCTTGTATTTGCGTCTTCAACGCCCTTATTGTACTGCCAATGTATGCTTTTTTGCAGGGACAGATGATAGTGTAAATAATATTTGTGCTCTCGCAGTTGATGAAATCCTTGATCCTAAAAATCTGATCATTGATCACAATGGTTTTTGATTTTGAGAGCCCTAATTTACATACAGAGCATTTTGTACAGCAATAGAAGCCTTGAGGTCTGGGTAGCATATCCTGCCTCATGGGCTGGTCTGTAAAAACTGAATAACAGATTTTGGGGGTGATTCTAACCCTGGCGGTCGGTGTTAAAGCGGCGGCCAACCCGCCAACAGGCTGGCGGTCCAAAAAATGGAATTCTGACCCTGGCGGGAACCGCCAACACAGCCCGCCAACTTAACACTCCGACCGCCGCGGCGGTACAGACAAACAGCGCGGCGGTCACCGCCAACAGGCAGGCGGCAGACAATGTACCGCCCACACTATCATAACTCACCAATCCGCCACCTTTTCCGGGGCGGGAGCACCGCCGATAAAAACACGGCGGAAACAGACTACGAACGGGAAAACGCTCACCAAAACACACTCCACGAGTACGGAGGACAGCATGGAACCCGAATTAAACATCCTACCTGCTCTCGTCTACCTTCTCATCTACCACGAGTACGAAGTCCGGCGCAGACGACAACGGTGAGTACTGCACCTACGACACACGGGAGGGGGAGGACGAAAGGTTACGGGCACACACATATGCGACCCCCCCACCCCCAATCATGTACTCACCAATGCAGAGCACCAAGTCACAGTGACACCACCCAAACACCCCTGAAAAATGCTAGGACATAATCATATTTGGAATAAATATTTATGTACCAAAAAGCTCCAGAAAATTAGCGTACAACCATGAAAGATATCCACAACAAAACAAATGACATACACATCAGTGTATAACTGAAGTACCAAGTCCTGCACATCCTACGAATTCAGCATGTCCGTGGGCCAAAGTCTTGAGAAACAAGGGCAAAGCCCACACAGGAGACCTGAGTCCTTTGGAGAGAACACTGCAGGGGCATCAGATGTAAAAACTACAGGCACCTCAGGGGGAAGGGAAGGGGGGGGCACCACAGCCACATGAGTCCACGACGCCAGATCCACGAGGAGCCACCATGCCCACGGGACCATCCTGGGGAGTGCAAAGCCACAGTCTCTCAATGTCTCTACAGTGGGTGGGCTGCCCACTGGACCATCCTGGGGAGTGCAAAGCCACAGTCTCTCAATGTCTCTACAGTGGGTGGGCTGCCCACTGGGCCATCCTGGGGAGTGCAAAGCCACAGTCTCTCAAGTCTCTGCAGTGGGTGGATTGCCCACTGGACCATCCTGGGGAGTGCAAAGCCACAGTCTCTCAATGTCTCTACAGTGGGTGGGCTGCCCACTGGGCCATCCTGGGGAGTGCAAAGCCACAGTCTCTCAAGTCTCTGCAGTGGGTGGATTGCCCACTGG
Organism: Pleurodeles waltl; assembly: GCF_031143425.1. Classification (NCBI taxonomy): domain Eukaryota; kingdom Metazoa; phylum Chordata; class Amphibia; order Caudata; family Salamandridae; genus Pleurodeles; species Pleurodeles waltl. The sequence goes on along the minus strand of NC_090445.1, from coordinate 487,208,965 downwards.
ACCATCCTGGGGAGTGCAAAGCCACAGTCCATCAGGTGGATGACAGTCTCCACTGGTCAAGGAGGAGGCATGGTGGGCACAATGAACCATCAACGGTGCTTGAGACGGCGGTGCCCTGTTCAGCGGTGCTTGAGACGGCGGGGCCCAGCGGAGCGGTGCGTGAGAGGAAGGGCCCAGCGGAGCGGTGCTTGAGACGGCGGGGCCCAGCGGAGCGGTGCTTGAGACGGCGGGGCCCAGCGGAGCGGTGCTTGAGAAGAAGGGCCCAGCGGAGCGGTGCTTGACAGGAAGGGCCCAGCGGAGCGGTGCTTGAGACGGCGGGGCCCAGCGGAGCGGTGCTTGACAGGAAGGGCCCAGCGGAGCGGTGCTTGAGACGGCGGGGCCCAGCGGAGCGGTGCTTGAGAGGAAGGGCCCAGCGGAGCGGTGCTTGAGACGGCGGGGCCCAGCGGAGCGGTGCTTGACAGGAAGGGCCCAGCGGAGCGGTGCTTGAGACGGCGGGGCCCAGCGGAGCGGTGCTTGACAGGAAGGGCCCAGCGGAGCGGTGCTTGAGACGGCGGGGCCCAGCGGAGCGGTGCTTGAGAGGAAGGGTCCAGCGGAGCGGTGCTTGAGACGGCGGGGCCCAGCGGAGCGGTGCTTGAGAGGAAGGGCCCAGCGGAGCGGTGCTTGGGACGGCGGGGCCCAGCGGAGCGGTGCTTGACAGGAAGGGCCCAGCGGAGCGGTGCTTGAGACGGCGGGGCCCAGCGGAGCGGTGCTTGACAGGAAGGGCCCAGCGGAGCGGTGCTTGAGACGGCGGGGCCCAGCGGAGCGGTGCTTGACAGGAAGGGCCCAGCGGAGCGGTGCTTGAGAGGAAGGGCCCAGCGGAGCGGTGCTTGAGACGGCGGGGCCCAGCGGAGCGGTGCTTGACAGGAAGGGCCCAGCGGAGCGGTGCTTGAAATGAAGGGCCCAGCGGAGCGGTGCTTGAGACGGCGGGGCCCAGCGGAGCGGTGCTTGACAGGAAGGGCCCAGCGGAGCGGTGCTTGAAATGAAGGGCCCAGCGGAGCGGTGCTTGAGACGGCGGGGCCCTGTTCAGCGGTACTCTTCTGCACCGCGGGCCCTGTTCAGCGGTGCCTATCTCCACGGCGGGGCCCTGTTCAGCGGTGCTCTTCTGCACCGCGGGCCCTGTTCAGCGGTGCCTATCTCCACGGCGGGGCCCTGTTCAGCGGTGGTCTTCTGCACCGCGGGCCCTGTTCAGCGGTGCCTATCTCCACGGCGGGGCCCTGTTCAGCGGTGCTCTTCTGCACCGCGGGCCCTGTTCAGCGGTGCCTATCTCCACGGCGGGGCCCTGTTCAGCGTTGCTCTTCTGCACCGCGGGCCCTGTTCAGCGGTGCTCATCCAGCAGGTCAAGGGAGCCAGACCTGGCCTGGACTCCCTGTTCAGTCGCCCTCGGACCGTGACGTTTCTGGACCCTTCGGGGACGGACTCCTGGCCTCCTTAGTGTCCTCCTTCCCAGCTGGGATGTGGCATGTGGGGTCCACCTTCTCCGCGCTCCTGCTGCCCTTCCGCTCCTTTGATGGGGCTCTCGGGCCCTTGCCTCCCCCAGATGGTGTGGGTGGTGAAGAGGCCGCACATTGCTCCTTGGGGGCAGCCCTGTCGGTCCTCGCACGGCGGTCCTTGGTTTTGCGGGTCCTCTTGCCGGGGGGGGGCTGGACGTGTCCTTGCTGCTGATCGATGTGTCACTGCTGGCAAAGGGTGGGCTCCAGAACCCAGGCACAACAGTGACACCCGAAGCTGGGCTGGTGGTGGCTGCGGTGCTCTTGGGACTCTTTGAAGATGGATGGGGGAGGTCATCGGGGGGAAAGAGGTTAAGGTTAGCCAGGAAAAGTTTTTTAGGGCCAAGGTAAAGGGTAGGAGAAGTGGAGATGGAAGTGGAGGTAGAGGAGGTGGTTGTAGGAGAGTCAGGTGTGCTGTCATTGGGTGAAGGTGCTGGTGCTGTAGGCTGTCGTGAGGTGGATGGCTGTTGGGTGGGTGGCTGCCTGCGTTTGTGTGTCTTGGAAGAGGGGGTGACAGACACAGTGGGAGAGGACACAGGGGACGTGTACATGGCAGTGGGGGTGGTGACTGCACGAGTGTGGACTGTACTGGAGGGTGAGGTGGTGATGGAAGCACTGGCTGATGTTGGGGTGCATGCAGGTGTGAGTGTAGACGTCACAGGGAGGGAGGAGGGAGACAAGGAGGAGGGGGACACAGGGGTGGCAGTGGCTGTTGGCATGTCTGCATCTGGGTGTTGCTCGGGTGAGTGTTTGCGGGATCTGTGGTGCTTGTGTTTGGATGAGCTGCTCTTGGGTGTTGAGGTGTGTGCAGGCTGGTCTGATGGTGTGGATGGGATAGGCTGAGGAACAGGAGACAGAGACAGGCTGGAGGCAGTCAGAAGAGGGAGGCTGGAAACAGGGACAATGGCTGCCGTCAGTGCTGAGGCCAGAGCAGTGAACGCTCGTTGATGGGCAGCCTGACCCGAATGAATGCCCTCCAGGTACGCATTGCTCTGTTGCACCTCCCTTTGCACACCCTGGATGGCATTCAAAAGGGTCGTCTGCCCAACAATGAGCGTTCTTACCAGGTCAATGAGCTCCGCCCTGAGGGCAGCAGGGGCAACAGGGGCAGGGGCTGAGGTGCCTGGGGCGAAGGAGACGGGCGCCTTCCTGGGCGAACCGGCACGGAGCGAAGACTGAGGGGCTGCTGGGAGGGCGGGGCTGGTGCGCTGGGTGGCGGCTGTACCTGTAGAGGCGGGGGGCACGGATGTTGCCGCCACCCCTAGGGAGCTCCCATCAGAGGACGTGTCGCTTTCGCTGCTCTCATCAGCGGTCCCCGTCGTGGTGCTCCCCTCGCCCTCCGGATCACTGGTGCCCTCGGTGTCTGTTCCTGGGCCCACCGGGGCCTTGTGTCCTGCAGCTCCCTCGTGCTCCGATGCCATATCTCCTCCGCCTGATGATGCTAATGCACACATGCACAAGAAGATGAAGAGAAAGGGTGGGGGGAGAAAAAAGAAGACCAGGTTGAGTGCATGCAATGTCAACACCGTTGGCGGAGAGGACAGACACAGGTGCCTAATGCACTAAGCCGCGCATTCGGGGTACACTACTCAGTACTACTGACTAAGACAACAGGCCAAGAGACGTCAAACGCGCACATGGGAGATGCTGGACCTTCAATGGCTGTACTTGTCACCCTACAGAGGTGGGGGCCGGGGGCACAGGGCCATGCCTAAGGGAGAGGACTACACTACAGAAAGCGCCCTGGCCTAATGTCACCCACAGCCCTCCTCCCCCACCCAGACGCCTCCACTGCGCAGAAAGATAGGAGAATGTGCTGATACTCACCCCCTTGTGTCTGCTGTGATGTCTTAAAGCGCCCATCCAATTCAGGGTAGGCCACCGCCAGGATCCGGGACATCAGGGGAGTCATGGTGCGACTGGCACCCCTCCTAGGTTGGGAGGCCATCCCCAGCAGTGTTTCTGCGGTCTTCCTTGTTCCGCGGCGGATGTCCTCCCACCTCTTGCGGCAGTGGGTGCCCCGTCTGTTGTGGACCCCCAAGGTCCGGACTTCCTTGGCGATGGCACGCCAAATCTCGATCTTCTGATGGGCGCTGACCTATTAGACATGTACAGGGTGGAAAGGAGGAAATCATCAATGGCCTGCATGTTAGATGTAATTGTCCCCCCCCACCCACTTTGCCATATGGCACATGCTCTCATCTGTCGGGCGTTGCACTCCTCATTCGCCCCCCACCCCACCAACTTACATCCACCCCAATCCACACAGGCATAGCCCATTCCATTAGCACCCGGGGTACTCACTTGTTGGTCTGGAGGACCGTAGAGTAGCGCATACTGGGGGAGGACCCCATCCACGAGCTTGTCCAATTCTTCAGACGTGAAGGCAGGGGCCCTTTCCCCAGTCACAGCAGCCATTGTATCTTCCAGACCGAGGTCACAGCAGCACTTGCAGTATAGGTCCTCTCCTGTGGATGATCAGGTCTCGAGTGATTAGGCAGATAGAAAATGGTGGTCACGTCCGCGGCGGTGCGTACCGCGGCGGTGCGTACCGCGACCGCCGGCGCACTTCGTTATTGGCTCCTGAAACCCATAGGCTTCAATGTTAACCAATGCGGCTTTGCGCCGCGGTCTTCGACCGCCTACCGCCACGGTGTGCCCCGCCAGCGCAGTGACCTCACATCCCATTGTCCCACTTCACAGGTCAGGCAGCCGCCATTTCAAGGGCCCACATGGCTTAATTTTGACTGCGACACACAGGCCTAGGCCTTGCATTGCCACACATACACGCCTTTCAACCCATTGCCATTCTTTAACTGTGCAAGCTGTCTGTACGTACCTGTGGTTTGGCTGACTCTGTGCTCCATGTTGTCCTTCCTAGGCACCGTCCGCTGGGACTTGGGATGAGAAGGAGGAATCCTCGCGTGTACCGACCGCTGGTGGACCTGTCGACAATGGAAGAACGCCATATAATCCTTCGATACCGACTTGACCGTGCCACTATCCATGAACTGTGTGCCCAGCTGGAGCCAGCCCTGATGTCCCCCATCCGCCAACCCACAGGGATTCCCCCTCTGGTGCAGGTTTTGTCAGTCCTCCATTTTTTGGCCAGTGGGTCATTCCAGACCACAGTGGCCATGTCATCTGGAAGGTCTCAGCCTATGTTTTCTAAGATTTTGAGCAGAGTGTTGTCTGCCCTGATTAAACTCATGCGGAGCTACATCATTTTCCCCGAGGAGGGTGACTTGCCCACAGTGAAGGGTGATTTCTATGCCCTTGGACATATCCCCAACATCATTGGTGCCATTGATGGGACCCATGTGGCTTTGGTACCCCCAAAAGACGATGAGCAGGTGTACCGAAACAGAAAGAATTATCATTCGATGAATGTCCAGGTGGTCTGTTTGGCTGACCAGTACATCTCCCATGTAAATGCCAAGTTCCCAGGGTCAGTGCATGACGCGTATGTGATGCGAAATAGCAGCATCCCCTATGTGATGGAGCAGCTACAGAGACAACGTGTGTGGCTAATAGGTGACTCGGGTTACCCCAACCTGCCGTGGCTACTGACCCCAGTAAGGAATCCCCGGACAAGGGCAGAGGAACGCTACAATGAGGCCCATGGGCGTACAAGGAGGGTGATTGAGCGAACCTTTGGCCTCCTGAAGGCCAGGTTTAGGTGCCTGCATATGACTGGTGGATCCCTAATGTACTCACCAAAGAAGGTGTGCCATATCATCGTGGCGTGCTGTATGCTTCACAACCTGGCTTTGCGACGCCAGGTGCCTTTCCTGCAGGAGGATGGTCCAGATGGTGGTGTTGTAGAAGCCGTGGAGCCTGTGGAGAGTGAAGAGGAGGAAGACTCTGAGGACGACACAGACAATAGGGACAGAGTGATACAACAGTATTTCCAGTAACACCCAGGTAAGAATCACCCACGCCATTTCACAATTGCTTCTAGCCTCCTGCATCTATACTTTCTGTAGTTCCCCACAGATGTTTTTTATTAATTTATGCCTTTCCCTTCCCTTCTCAGTGCTGTCTGACTCAGTACCTGACTTCTGCTTGGTTCGCCCATGAAATACAGCGTATTGACATTGGTATGTTGTCATGACTAATTGACAGAACAGAAATTGAACAGTAATATGTTATCCCTTTGTTAATAATACAGCATGACTCAAAACAGGTTTGTGTGCAAAATGTGATTTATTTACAGTGCTAGATACCGGTACATGTGATTCTAAGGGTGATGGGTGGGGGTGGAGGAATATCCATGGCAGAGTCCAGTTCTCAGTCTCACAGGTGCATTGTTCTTTTGCCTGTGGAAGGATGGAGCATAGGCAGTTCATGGTTGGACAGGGTGGCAATGTGGGACAGTGGGAAGACTTGAGGGGGTATGTCCTGCTGGCGGGGGTCTTGACATCCTACTCTGTCTTTTTCTTTGGTCTCAGGCTCCTCTTACGGGGTGGTTGTTCTTCAGCAGGAGGTGGGGTTCTGGGGGGCTGTCGAGGTGTTGGGACCTCCTGTCCACTAGCGCCGGCGGAGGTGGTAGGCTGTTCCTGGTCCGGCCTAGTGACAGGGGCCCTGTGTGGTGCACCATGGTCCCGCAACGCGTCCTCTATCCTGTGGAGGGCCAGGACGATGGTCCCCATTGCGGTCCCGATGATTCTCAGCTCCTCCCTGAACCCCATGTAGCGTTCTTCCTGCTGTGCCTGGATCTCAGTGAACCTGGCCAGTACCGTCGCCATCGTTTCTTGGGAGTGGTGGTATGCCCCCATGATGGTGGTGAGGGCCTCTTGGAGAGTGGGTTCCCTGGGCCTCTCCTCCCCCCCCTGTCGCACAGCAGCCCTCCGAGCTGCCCGGTTTCCCCCGGCCTCTGTCCCCTGGCCGGTGTGCCCGCTCCCACTGCCCCCAGGTCCCTGTTGTTGTTGGGGTGTCGGGTTAGCCTGGGTGCCCTGTAGTGGCGGACACACCGCTGATTGAGCTGTCCTAGAGACAGAGGCATGGGCCCGCTGGGTGGGAGCTGTGCTGGTGTCGGCAGAGGGGGTCGGGTCTGGTGTGGCCTGTGTCTGGGTGAGGGGAACCGACTGCCCAGAGGTCCCCAATGGTCCGGGCTGGTCATCAGGTTCACTGTCGACAGAGCTGCTATCCTCAGTGTGGGCCTGTTCCGGTGGTGGGATGGACACTTCTGGACCCTCCTGGCTGGTGTGTTGTCGTTCGGGTCCTGCATGGGGTAGGAGAGTTTGGTTATTGTTTCTGTGTGTGCAATAGCATGCGTGTTGTGGGTGCCCTTGTCCCCCAGTGCAGGCATTCCCTGGAGGGAGGTGTTGTGAGGGTATTTAGTGGGGGGGAGGGGTTAGTGCAGTGGTCATGCTTAGGTGATGGGTGCCCATGGTTTGTGTTGGCATGCAGGAGTTGGTGTTGGGATGGGTGGGTTGTGCTGGTGAGACATTGTCAGGAAGGATGTGTGCTGGGGGGTTGGGGGTGAGGGTGGGGGTGTGGGTTGGCATGCTGGTGGGTGTGGGGGATATAGTAGTTGAGATGGGACTTACCAGAGTCCATTCCTCCGGCTACTCCTGCGAGGCCCTGAGGATGCAGGATGGTCAAGACCTCTTGCTCCCACGATGTAAATTCGGGAGGGGTGGGTGGGGGTCCGCCGCCAGTCTTCTGGACCGCGATGTTGTGCCTGGAGACCATCGACCGGACCTTCCCCCGTAGGTCGTTCCATCTTTTGCGGATGTCCTCCCTATTCCTGGGATGCTGTCCCACCGCGTTGACCCTGTCCACGATCCGCTGCCATAGCTCCGCCTTCCTGGCTATACTGGTGTGCTGCACCTGCGAGCCGAAGAGCTGGGGTTCCACTCTTAGGATTTCCTCCACCATGACCCGGAGTTCTTGGTCCGAAAATCGTGGATGCCTTTGGGGTGCCATGGGGTGGTGTGGGTGAGGTGTGGGGTGGTGTATGTGATGAGGAGTGTGTTGGTGAGTGGTGCTTTGTGCTACTATGTGGTGTGTGTGATGGTGTAGTGTGCCTCAGTGTGTCTTGCTTTGGATTGTCTGCTGTGTCTCTCTCTCCTTCTCTCAGTAATTGGGGTCGCAGGGGTTTGTGGGTGATGTGGGTGTGTGTTTTATAGTTGGTTGATTGTGTGGGAGTGGTGTGTGTATGTGTATCAGGTGTGTGTTTTTCAAATTGTCCAATGTGGCTGTGTTTTGGTGATGTGTGTGTATTCTGACCGCGGCGGTGTGTAGCGCCAATGGAATACCGCGTTTGAATGACCGCCGTGTGGATTCGTGGGTCGTAATGGCATGGGCGTATTTCTGTTGGCGTGACGGTGGAGGTTTGGTCATCTCCAGTTTATCGCTGCCCGCCGATGTGGCGGGCTGCAGTGGAGGACGGATTTTTGGAGGTTTGGCCGTTGTGGGTCAGAATGACCGTGGCGGTTGACCGCGGCTGCGGCGGTGTTATGGCGGTCTTCTGACCGGCGGTAAGGGCATTTTACCGCCGAGGTCAGAATCACCCCCTTTGTCCTTTAGGTTTGGGGCTCTTCTGAAACCTACTTGAGGATAAGATAAAAGAGAATTGTTAATAGATGGATTGCCTCGTAGTAGATACCAATGTTTGCGTAAAATCTTTCGGATTAGTCCATGACCATTGTGATAATTAGTAATGAAACGTATCACACTGTTCTTATCTGTTATTTTGAGCTTATAAAACATCATGTTGCGGTCCAATTTTGCATAGTGTTCCTTGGTTCTGTAAAGATTGTGGGTGTCATAACCCCTCGCCAACAGGCGTTGTAAAATTTCTTGAGAGGCCTCCTCGTAGTCTAATAGATCACTACAATTCAATCTTGCTCTCCTAAATTCCCCTGAAGGAATGTTCCTTATAATACTTGAAGGATGACAGCTGGATGCGTGTAAAATTGAGTTTGCTGCGGTCTTTTTTCTATGGAGACGAGAATGTAGTTGATTATTCCTTACATATAGAGTTAGATCTAAGAATTCAATTGTACTCCTGGAAAATTGATACGTTATGTCAATGTTCCATTGGTTAGGTGTCATTGATTTTAGGAAAAGCTGTGGTACAGATTCCTGTCCTTGCCAGATTAACAAGATATCATCTATATATCGTCCCCAAAAGATTATATGTTGGGAGAAGAATTCAAATTTCTCATTCCAAAGCCAATATCTTTCGACGGCTCCCATGAAAATGCAGGCATATGGAGGAGCAAATTGTGCTCCCGTTGTTGTCCCTTGAAGTTGTAGATAGTATTGGCTGTCAAAAAGAAAATAGTTATTCTGAAGACAGAATGAAAGAAGGTCGATTATCATTTTATTTCTTTCAGTAAATTCAACCGATCTTGTTAAAAAACTGTTTTTAACTGCTTACAGTCCATCCTTGTGTTTGATGGAGGTGTAAAGACTGACTACATCTATTGTTACTAGAATGTAGTCAGACTGCCAGTCTATATTTTGCAATTTTTGAAGAACATCCTTGGTATCCTTTAAAAATGATGGTAAATTTTGCATGAATGGTTGTAGTTCCTGGTCTATAAGTATACCCAGATTATAGCCATGGAATTGATTTCTGAAATAATTGGTCTACCCTTTGGCGGATTATCTCCTTTGTGTATCTTTGGTAATACATATAGAGTAGGGACTGTAGGATTTAGAATGAAAATAAATTTTCGATCCTCAGATGAAATTATTTGTTTTGATTGCCAATAATCTAATAGATCATGAAGTTTCTTTTGGATCTCGCGTGTGGGGTTTGAGGGGAGCCTTTTGTAATATATCATATCATCAATTTGTCGATGGCTTTCTTGAAGATAAACTGCTTTATTTAGAATAACTATGTTTCCTCCCTTGTCAGCCTCCTTGATGACAATTGATTTGTTCTTTTTTAATTTATTGATTGCCAATTTATGTTGGTTGGAAACATTCGTTGCAAGATATTGTTGTTTCTTGATGTATTTGGCATGTTCTTTATCCAAGTCTTGAATCATTGCTGTAAAGAAGAGATCTATTGAATTACCTGCTGGCAGGATTGGTGTAAATGTGGATTTAATTGGAAGATCAAATGGTTTATACAGGTAAGTTTCGAGACCTTGTTCCTGGGCTATATCGTTCACTGATAGGTCTTGTTCTTCAATATTTGAGAGGTTGCTTAATAGGCATATTGCTTATACATCTTTGGCTGAGAGTTCATTCAATCCCAATGGTGATTCAGGTGGAGAACGATTGGGTACTGTTGTTGAGAAGAATGCTTTAAGTTTTAGTTTTCTAATGAACTTGAAGAGATCAATTTTTGTTTGGACAAGGTCCCAGCTATTTGTTGGACAAAATGATAATCCCTTGTTAAGTATTTCAATCTGAGCGTCAGATAACAAAACATCAGATAAGTTAACAATTAGGTCTTGGTCTGTTCTCAATGTCTTGCTTCCTTGCTGTGTGCTCTTGTCTGTATCCCTGTCTGTTTGACTTCTTCCATTGAGGTACCTGGTGGTCTTGTACGGTTGTCTTGGGTAGTACCTAGACGATGTCTTCTGACTTCCTCTGAAAAATTTACAATGGGTTTGTTGGAGGGACGTTTATCAATTTCTTCTGATGAGTCAATCTCTGAAGAAAGAATAGTTTCAGAGCAACTAGGTAATTCAGTGGCAGGGTTCGAGTCCCTTACATTATCATATTGTTTCCCAAAGGTGTAAACTCTGCCTAGTTGATAATCAGTTAGGTCTCGTCTGAATTTTCTGTACTTTCTCTGAATAATTTCTTCTTCATACCGGTCTATAATGGTGTTGAGAATTTCATAGTTTTTTACCGAGATATCACCCCAGTTTGCCTCATCAATGCGTTTGTTAAGCTGATCCACCTCCTCTTGACATTTCTCAAATGCCTCCTGGGCTATTTCAATTAGTTGACGCATCATATTGGTAGAGGCCATCAGTAGATTGGCTTCCCATTGCTGGAGTCTTTCCTGTGATGTAGTGTCTGTCGGTGGGAAAATTAAAATTCTGAGTCCATGTGGAATCAGATCATGCTCTAGATATTTTTTAAGTGAGGCTGCTTCCCACCATTTTGATGTTTCCTTTTTCAAAGCTTGTTCCAGGGCTAGAAAAGTACTTTTGGCCGACATTGGATTGGATAAATTCAGTCTCATGGTACCACTTCCTGTAGTATTGAAAACCTGATCCAATTTTGCATTACGTAATTCTCTCCTGTTTATTTGATTGGCCATATTTATCTCCAAATGTAAAAGTCTATTTCTATAAAGATGATTAATATCACAATTTACAATTGTTTTTTGGCTCAGTGGGTGGGAGACTAGTGAGCAATCTTAGCACATGTAGAAAGGTCCAAAACTCCCTCCCCAAGATGGGAAGGGAGTTTTGGACCTTTCTACATGTGCTAGGACTGCTTCTAGTGTGTTTGTGAAAATCTTTGGTATCAGAGTAAGTGCATAAACTATGGAAGTAAGAAATTTCAACTTATTCATCTTCTTCAAAGGAACACCAAGGTCTGATCCTAAAGGATTGATGAACTGAAATATCAATGCGGAAATTGCCTGACTGGAATCATTGTCTTAGGAAAAGACTGCCAAAGGAAAAACAAACAGAATGAGAGGGAAAAACTGTTCGCTAAACTACCCTCATGCGCAAGGAGTGAGTTGGGAGCACAAATAAATTGTTAAAAAAAATATATTAAAACACGCGTTGCACTAGTATATAGAAATAAGAAGCCTAAGCCACAAACGATAAACTAGAATGGAACAGGTTTCAAAAAATGACTTTTCAAAGAGAAAAAATCAAACGTTCCAAGCTGTCTTGTGTGTGGTATAGGACAGCTTCCCAGCTCCAACCGGTCTGGTTGTCTACGTCAAGGTGGGTCGTTCATACAGTCATTTCTATTTATAGTGCATTCTGGCACTTGTAGTTGAGATATCATTATCACACCTCCCACAACTACTGACCTCTCTTTGACAAATGCAAATGAAGGTAGTACTATGATCCAGCCCTGAAGGGTTATCGGATAACCACGCGTTACAGTAATATTTTGTTTCCAGCCCAGGCATTTTTGTTTTATAATTCACTCCATTCTGCAGGTTATTGTAAGGGCTACTGGAAGTAAAGGACCAAATTATAGAGCAGCATGGACAAAATTATGTGGCAAGGAATTGCTAACTAATTGCTTTGCCATTTCAACAACTATTCACACTGGCTAGACAAAATTGTTAGTACCAGTGTAACGCCTCAATATAGCAATCAGCAACTGAAAGGGAACCAGTTAGCCCTGCAACGGGTGTGCCACAGCACGGAATCATGTGTGGCCCTTTATGTTTAGTAACTTTTGCGCAATTTGAGATAAAACAAACTTTTGTGAAATATGCAATTTATGCTGCAGATTGTGGATTATGTGGAAGATGCCAATAAATTTTATAGAGAAAATGCTGCACCCCCAGAATCACATAATGCCAGTGGCCCTGTTTATTGTAGACCACCTGTAGGGAGATATAGGGGGTCATTCTGACCCTGGCCGTCATTGACCGCCAGGGTCAACGACCGCGGGAGCACCGCCAACAGGCTGGCGGTGCTCCTAAGGGCATTCTGACCGCGGCGGTATGGCCGCGGTCAGAAGTGGAAAACCCTCGGTCTCCCGCCGGTTTTCCGCTGCCCTGAGGAATCCTCCATGGCGGCGCAGCTTGCTGCGCCGCCATGGGGATTCCGACCCCCTCACCGCCATCCTGTTCCTGGCGGTGACAGGATGGCGGTGAGGGGTGGCGTGGGGCCCCTGGGGGCCCCTGCAGTGCCCATGCCAATGGCATGGCACTGCAGGGGCCCCCGTAAGAGGGCCCCTAAAAGATTTTCAGTGTCTGCGATGCAGACACTGAAAATCGCGACTGGTGCTCCTGCACCCGTCGCACCCTTCCCACTCCGCCGGTTCCATTCGGAGCCGGCTTCCTCGTGGGAAGGGGTTTCCCGCTGGGCTGGCGGGCAGCCTTCTGGCGGTCGCCCGCCAGCCCAGCGGGAAACACAGAATAACCGCGGCGGTCTTCTGACCGCGTAGCGGTATTCTGTTGGGGGAACCTTGGCGGGCGGCCTCTGCCGCCCGCCAAGGTTAGAATCACCCCCATAGTGATTACTGCTAAGTGTCACCTTGACATGTGTGACACCTTGAGCCACTCCTGTTTTTTAGCCAGCACTCTACAGCAGCCTGACACTTTTATTCATCATTAGCGAGTACTGATAAACCCTCATCCGCAGACAGACTGTGAGTGCTCTTCTACTGTGGAGTGGCTGTGCCTGTCTGAACTCACATGGAGAGCTGGGCGCCACCATATACATCAAAAGCAGACTGCTGCAAGCTACAAGTAACTGATGCAACTCCAACAGAGCATTAACTGGTCACCATCTTGGAATGGTTGTGACTACAGCAACTTCAAAAAGAAATAGTCAAAACCGAGTCACATTACAAGTTTCATCAAAATGGAATAAGAGAAAAATTGCTTAATCATATAAGGAAAATGAAGTGTTAAAATAGTTTTACCAACAAATGCAAAGTATAGAAACATAATTGTCATTATAAAAATTACTCTTTGATTGTCCCTAGGAGACAAAGGTTATGATCCTTTCTGTAATTGGTCAGCCGATCCCACCTTCTGACTGGTCAATGGTAGTGCAATATTTCTAAGAGGTGTTAGATAAAGTTTTATCAAAATATATGTTTAGTCAGGGAGGAAAACCAGTGCTGTGCCTCACACATTTCTGCACACAGCCCTAAGGAAGCAGGCTCTGCTCTGGCAGATCGCTTCTAGCAAAACCAAAAAAAGAAAAACTCAGTCACTCCCACCCAAACACACTGATCTATGCCCAGCAAGAGGATGTGGCATAACATCCAGAGCTGCTGACTTTGGCACTGGGGAACAGGGTTTGAGTTTCTGCCTCAGTTCTCCCTGTGCCTAGGTAAAAAAACAATTAAAATACATGATTATGTGTTAACAAAATGAAACAATGGCCAACTGCAGAAAGCCAATACAAATAAGTGTATTAACAGTGCAGAATGTATGAAAGCGTACAGGGTGACAAAGAAAAGATGACATTAAAAAAACACAGGCAGTTACCAAATAAAAAAATAGTGCACTTACACAAGTCTACATCCACAAAAGGGCAAGCCTACAAAAAAAAGGGGCATGCTCCATGGGAGGGGTTGATTAACAAAAAGGACAGACATATAACCCACATTAACCACAGCGAAGCAAGCATTTGCGAAGGACACACCAAGCAACCAATTAAAAGCGACGAGCTGGCTTTAGCCCACAGAACAGATAACAGTATGTCTCAAAGAGGAAACAAAACAGAAAGTGTTCAGTTAAAGTTATGATCTCATATCCCTAGTTGGCGGGGTGAGATTAGCTAAACTTTTTCTCATTTTGTTTACTGTTTCTGAATTGGCTGACAACCCTCATTTTGGATTGACTGGGTCAAGGACAAGGGATGTGGAGGTAATGCACATCTCTCTTGGAATGTGTCTTTTCTAGATGGACTATTATTGGATCACATTCTGTGATATGGTAAACTTTTTCAATAAAGGCTCCAGAAAAAACATGATAATAAATAACTTGTTCATGTGCGTAAAGAGCAAGGAGTTGTGAGTTGAGACTCATGTATGGAAACATTTCCATGACCACTACATGCTTGGCCAGCGACACATTTCACTATCTCCAAAAGCACTCTGGTCTTTAGCAAATATGAAGATTCCATGACAGGCCATTGCTCCTGAAAAGCAGAGACGTCAATGCTAGACTTTTACAGTTTCTCAAACATTTTGGAAATGTCTACACTGGCCTGTGTGCCTCTGACACACGTCACATCAGGCAAACAAAGTTTATCTGCTTACTATATTTTCAGAAGAAATCTTGAAGACATTGGTCTGATCATAGGAATTGGAGGACTTAGCCTCCCTTTTTCATACTCCTGCTGTACATGTCTAGCAGCCAATTGAGAAGCAGATGTGGGAATTCCAATAGTTGCACAACAAACCAACAAGATGGAAGTCAGTCCTGGCCCCTTGTTTGCTCCATAGGTCTCTTTGAGTTCCTACCCCTGTCCTGCTGCCTGTCCACATACAGCTGGGTAGAGGGGGTTTTGAAAGCCCCTGAGAACCAAGCACACTGGTAGTCTTACCCCTACAAACTGGGGAAACAACTGTATCCCCCCGTTGTGTGAGCAACCACTGCAGTGACAAAACTGTCACAACAAAGGCAATCTCCATCAAGCCAGTAACTGTTTGTACATCCAGGCACAGGAAACCCTGGAATTTTCCATGCCTTACAGCACATGCAAAACATTGCTAAAATAATGTGTTTAACCATGTCTAGACAGTGCTTAATATGTAAAAATAATAAGCGCTGGTGCCCAATGTAATTCTTAGGAGGCTGCCACCCACTTCCCCCATTGTCACTGTTCATTTCCATCACTGGCACAGCCCAGTACCTGCTTAGAGAAGGCCAAAGCTAGGTTGCATGCAGCAAGATAAGCAAGCAATCCAGTTTCTCAAAAAGGGATTATGGTGGGTGGGTATGGTGTATATTTCTCCCCAGACAATGTTTCCCTTGGTACTTTCCATATTTTAAAAATAATGCAATACCTTCAGACACTTTCCTATTGAGTTGTATTTGCAATTAACACATATCTAAACAGAGGAACTGTGTGTTCCGCAGAGAGGCCAAGGATTAGATGAGCATGTTATAAGGACGTCTTTAAGACACAATGAATGGCACTGTTATAAACTGGCACTGTCTTTAGCCCACAACTACATAATGAACCCCGATCTAGTTCCTAAATTCACCCCATCATTTAGCTGCAACTGCGTTCACAGTAGGGCTAGGCAAGACTTGCATTAAAAGAAAACTGCAGAAACACAGCGCCTGGGAAATTAAAACATGCTAGAAAATAGAGGTACTAAACCATACTACATGAGGTAAAACGTGTGAGATGTAACAATGGATGCATCGCTGACTTGGAGAACCCTTAACGGTCCTCACACACATTGTTGAGTTTGCGTGTACAGTTAAATGCTTCGTAGACTGGACTTAATAGGAGCTTGTTTTAAAGTCTGTTTTCGAAAAGTACCCATACTGAGCCCCACCCCATATAAAGCCCTGACTCACACACATTCACAATTACATATGCTCTCTGTGTCATGCAGGGCAGCACAAAAATATAAAAATTTATTTTAACACTAATATTTTGTTCATGAATACCAATAAATTATAGCCTTTAACATTAATAAAACGTGAAAGTCAAACTCTATGTTAATAGTACCTTAGAACAGTGTAGCTATTTCAAGAAAACTTTGCTTGCTGAACAGTATAAAGCCTTTACAGAGAGAATTGACCTGTCTAATTTTCACAAAACCTACTGCATGTTATTTTCACCTCTTAATAAATGGTGCTAGGCCTTTGTTTATAATGACTACACCTTCAAATAACAGCATACCTTAAGCCATTATATGCAGATGGACAGAAGATGACAGCTTCGTTTAACTTTTGTCCAGGGAGAAAACTCACATTAGGACCCACTAAAGTATTTTCCTTTTCTGAGTCATGACCCATCCCTACAACAAACAAACAACATTTAATTTCAAGTAAACAGACCATGAACTGGTTCTTAATTAAAAAGTTCATAGATCAGTCGAGGAGGAGGAAAAAGAAACCTGCAAGGCATGTTTATAATTATAATGTTTATTTTAGTAATAAAGGTCCGATTGTGTTTTAGGGCCAGATGTAGCAAGCAGTTTTGCCCATTCTGTGTCTATGGGAAAATGTGTTTGTACATATGGCCCTTAATGCATAAGATATATGAATTTTGTGGACCATTTTACGGACACTAAATGTATGGACCTGAGAAGGATGAAAGTCGAACTCTGACACACCAGCATTCTTACCTTTAAGTTGCAGGTTGCATACCAATCTCTGCAGCAGCGGTTTGATCTGCTGAGTTACCTACTGATTGAAATATTACCTTGCTGTGGCATTCACTCTATGATCTAAGGTTTAAATATCTGGATTGGCACATTCAGGCAACTGTAATAGCGAATGCTTCCAATTGTAAAAACAAGTATTTGCAATGCAATGGGTCTCACGTTTGCTTGAGTAGGAGCTATTAGCATTGTAAATTCTTAACTGGACTTTTCTTGCCACATAAATTGAAAATAAAAAGTAAAACAGTTGACATAAGCGAGTAGATTCAAAGCACCACGGTCGCCATGAGTGCGAAGGAGAGAAAAAAAAGGAAAAATAAGGGCCAGATTTTTTAAAAAGTGGCGCAACGCCGTACTGCATCAAAATTGGCAGCACAGGCTGCGTCACTTTAGAAACGCAGGTATGTGCTGTATTTAAGGGAATGCGGCGCACCCCTGCGTTTCCCCCTGCGCTGGTGTTAAATTTAGCTGCCAGCACCAAAGCAGACATCCTTGCACCAGTGTGCAAGGATGTCTGTGTTGAGGGGTGTGATTGTTTATGTACAGGAAGGTGTCCCTTCCTGCTCATAAACAATCACTAATGGCGCTTTGGCACTTCTGTGTGTGCTGCACAATGCAGCACACACAAAAGTGCGAAAGCGTCATTTTCAAATTATTGTTTCTGTGCAGAAAGGGGCACCTTCCTGCACATAAACGATAATTTCTGGCATTTTGCTTTTTTTGTGTGCGGAAGAAGGAGCAAAAAATTAGGAGGAATAAAAGTATTCCTCCTCGTTACGCCCTGCTGACACCACCCCTGGGGGTGGCGTTAGATTTTGGCGCTGGCTCAGGATTATGAAATTTCATAAATCTGAGGCAGTGTCAAAATGCAATGGGTGTTGCTGTGGCACGCCCACAGCAACACCCATTGCACGTCCCTTCCATGCACAGTGCTGCATGGGAAGCAGCTGTATTTACAAGGTGGCGTTAAGCCACAAAAAGTGGCTTAACGCCACCTTGTAAATACGGGGCTGTGCTTAGCGCCACAGGAGGATCACAAAAGATGACGCTCCTGTGGAGCGAGGGGCCTATAAATATGGCCCTAAGTTCGCTCGCAGTCAAACGTATTGCCAAAAGTGCAAAAATTCATGTAACAGGTTCGATGGCCAAGGTGGTAACATAACAACACTACCCAAAGGAGGGACAAACGTAAAGCATTTACTTACCATAAAGGATTTTTGAAAGGCAAGCCCATGAACGAGTGATAGTGATGGGAGTGTGGTGGGTGTGGTTAAAAGCCCAAAGATAGATTACAACAGGCCAGGGGGCTTGCGTGCTGGACCTAACAAATTTGAAAAAAGTGTATTTAGTTAACAAGAGGGTTTGACACTAATAAGCATATTATAGTACTGCATTGAGAAGCACTTATTTGAAGTGCTATTGGTAGTGTGTATTGACGAATCTGCCATTCTATTTTCTTTACTTCTTCTAAGGAAGACACTGAGAACCATTTACAGAAAGTAAATTATCAATGTCTATGTGATGTAAATAAATATTTTTCTTTTCGGACTCCTCGAACACAGTGGGATATTGGAATACGAACAGGACTAAATTGTACCTACTGCGTATACTGTTCCTTCTATATAGGTTCAAAAATGCTATTTATGAAAAAAATAGATTGCAATTTAGCAATGAACACCTCTGAAGAGGTGATTTTAGACCTACCATGGTGCAGTTAATTAAAATAAAACCACTCCCTTAGAAGCCCTGGGATAAACTACTCGTCAGCGAATTAAATTGAATTTAGTAATTATCAGGGCAACCATCTTTCTTCTAATACTGAAAAGAGTCAGAGAGTCAGGTGCGGTTCTATTTTCATCGGAGGTCCATGTAAAGTTGCGGAGAATTTTGGGATAGTTTTATGTCGCACCTCGTGTCGGCGAGAGTGCTGGAAATTCTGTATTTCAATGGGAGCCTTCTTCAGACCAAAAACTCAGAAATAAACTAATGACTCCAATGAACTTGTCAGGTATCTTGGAGCCATCGCTTAAATATCGGTCTTTATGAGTCTTCACAAACCAATAGAGGTTGATACGCCCTTAAGAATGCACCGTCCCTTTTGAGAAGCGGTAAAGTACCCTAACAAAAATTAGAGTACTATGGTAAAGTGCAAGGATTAAATATTACCATACTGCATCTCTGCTACGGAGTGCAGAGGTGATACTACGCAACTAAAGATCTTTTAATGTTCTTAGGATTACACAACGATTTTTTGCAAGTACATTTACCTGCAGTGGCTACGTCTCCACCACATACGAAAATAGAAGATCAATTCAGCCTGTTTGATGTTGTTGTTCTTTAAGTGGATTATGTTTTCCTGTCATTTCAAAACTTCTGGGTCGCACAACAGCCAATATACTGGTCGAGCATATCTTGGATGTGGACAGGGAGTGGTAAAGACTCTCAGGGGGTCATTCCGACCCTGGCGGCCGGCGGTATGTTGGCGGTAACACCGCCAACAGGCTGGCGGTGTTCCGCCAGCAATTCTGACAGTGGCGGAAAAGCCACGGTCATACCGCCGGCCCCTCCACTTTCCCGCCAGGCTTCCACCTGGCGGGCATAATCCCCAGGGCAGCGGTGCAAGCACCGCTGCCTTGGGGATTATGAGTCCCCGACCGCCAGCCTGTCCGTGGCAGTAAACACCGCCATTGAAAGGCTGGCGGTAAGGGGACTGGGGGTGCCCCTGCACTTGGCATGGGCAGTGCAGGGGCCCCCAGGCATAGCCCCATCGCACATTTCACTGCCCGAACTTCGGGCAGTGAAATGCGAGACGGGTGCTACTGCACCCGCTGCACATCAACATTGCCGCCGGCTCTATTACGAGCCGGCGGCAATTTTGATGTGCCATTTCCGCTGGCCCAGCGGAAATGTCGGGATAGGGAGGCATGAATACCGCCGGCAATGGCGGTATTCTGTCTCCCCCGGCCTCGGCGGTCTGGAGAAAAGACCGCCGAGGTCGGAATGACCCCCTCAGTGTATAAACTGACCAGGGATTGGAGTTTTGGAGGCTCCTTGGCCAATTGTAGAGGGCTGCTCTCAAATTGACGTGTTCAGATTGGGCTATTTCCTGCACAAATGGGCAACATTTTTCTCATTTGCACGGGTAAAAACTCTATTGGCGAGTGCCTGACTATTGGGCTTATATTTGCCCTTTGTGGGCATTTTGTAAGGCTGAGGCAGCGCCCAGAAAATGTCAGCTCACAATTGCACTCACTTGTGCATTGATTTGGACGGACTCGAGTCCAGTCGGACACTTTCGCAGAGCAGAGGAAACAGGAAAGTCTCTGCACCTGCAGGTCTAAGGGTCCTGCCCCCATGTTTACACCTCCCAGGCAGCAGACCTGCTGACGCCCCCATATATTGCTCTGATGTAAGTAAAGCCTTTCAGACTTCATGTGCTTTTAACAAAGAACAAGGGATAGAAAATGCCATCGCCCCTGGTACTTCAGCAGGCCCCACATCTTACTGGAAATCTCAGAGTCTTCATTAGCGTTCAACCAACCATCCAAGGACCTGCAGCTCCTCAGCCACAGTGAAACCAGTGTGCGCCATAGCGAGGCCCATCAGGTGAGTCTTTCCTGGGAGCGGAGTATTTTCTTTTGTGAATGCTTTGCCACAAGAGAGCCTGGATGCTCGTGAAACAATGATGGAGTCAGGGCATGTGTGTGGCCGAGGCCCTGTAAGATGGGTACTGTGTGGAAAATAAGAGGCCCGAATATTCGAGGCACTGGAACCGATTCACGCATGTCAGTGTGGTTAGGGGTGCTAGGGAAGGGGACAACTTTGAGGCCTACCTGAGGATGTCATGTTGACCTGCTCGAAAGCGAAGCCTAGACTTTCTGCAGGAGCCTAGTGAGTACATTTGGAGCATAGTACCTACCTGGATGCGTTTGGAGATTTGTAAACATCTGGTTGGTGGGCATAGTACTGCGCAAAGTTCAATCGCTTGCAAAGGTTAGTCTGACACTTTAAAACCAGTGTCCGGATCCTGCGAGGATGCGCTCCCCGTTTCCATTGAATATAGACATGTTTACCTGGATTTAAATGTTTACAAGTCCGCATGTTTCATGACAGTGCAGTCCCCTTGTCCTCCAAACTTATAGCAGCATTACAATGTTGGATCATTTGGGCTTTTCCCACCCGTTTGATGGTGTATGTATTGGGGCTAGCACACTCAAGATTGTTCCGCTCAATTTATAGTCAATTTAAAGTCCCTTTGTATAGGGCTACGGGCGCACCAGACCTCATTTACTTAATGGCCAATAGCCTTGTTAATGTGATTTGCAGTATGTGTGTGGCATTGATTGGACAGCGTGGGTTGTGATAGCGCATCCAGTCCTTATAAATTACTTATACTTGGACACGCCGGAGGTCGGTGAACCTTTTGACCGGGTTGAGTTCTCCTCATCCAAAGAATTGTCAGATCCCTCAAATCAATAATCAATAATCATTTATAATCAATAACCAATACTCGATTAGTAATCAATCATCAAATTAGTTAAACAGAAAATCAGTAATTAGACACACCATGACCTTTCAGTCATGAATAACCACACCTGTTTATTAAAAGTTAATGAGTTTATTTCCCTATATTAACAAAGCTAACACAATGTAAGTTAGTCTCAAACTCAAATGATACACATATACGAACATTACTAGCTGTCCATAACGGCGGAAGAAACGCAATCTACGCAAAACTTGGATTATAATACACTCGGCTATAGCAATGCAAATCACTAATAAAAGTAACTGTAATTGACTAATTGCATACATCGGTCAGCATAACAAGATTTCAATTCAGCATGGTACATCAAATGAATACCTCAACTAACCTCTGATTAGCATTGGCATGTGGGGCTTCATGCAAAAATGAATTTAATCAACATAAATTTAGAAAACTTCTAGTTTAGGCTCTGTCAAAATTAAGCAGTTGGTACCTAAGAAGGAAAATACAATGAATAATACATTTATCCTTTTATAATTACCAAATACAATCAGCATTCAAGGAAAGTCTTCGTCCGTCAGGTACCGGTTCGATCAGCATGGGGCAGACTTCAAGGGGCAAAGTTTAAGGCAAGTTTTCCTTGCAGCAGCAAGGAAAATGGGGGAACAAAAGTTATGGAATGGGCAAGGCAAAGTAAAGTTAAAGTCTCTAGGGTGAGAATTCTTTAAAGTCTCTCTCTCTCTCTGGGAAGGGGGAAAAAGCATCAAAGTGTCATTAAAATGGCTTCTCGAATCTGGCTTCAAAATGGCATCAAAGAAAATGGCTGGCTTCTCTTCGTCCGGTGGGATTAAGTCAGAAAAGTTCAAAATTCTTCAGGTTCTTCCATTGGAGGGTTCATGGGGTGATTTCTCTTTGACCAATGAATAGTGTCTTTTCTCTTAATACTCATCTACGCATAAGGTGTCCTTGGAGTTTTGGAACACAAGTAGCAACAAAGTTGCCAATTAATTCTGCATCAGTGTCTTTATTGTCTGCACCTGCAGAAGCTGACCTTGCTTCAAAGGGGATGAAAGTTGCCTAACACGCAACCTTGAGATACGTGTATTAGTCATTCTACTGGAAAAATACAGCTTTTAAAGGTTTAAAACACGTCTTTGTTAATACAAGTGAAAACTACGCAGTTAAAATTGAGACCAGGCAACTAGGCCAAAGCCTCTGCTAAATTTAAGCTAAGCATATAACAGTTTCAACGAGAAAATCATAAAATATAGCTGTAATTATGACATGATTAATTAAGCTTGTTTATACTAATGGCGATCTACTTCGTGAGCACATTTTCTACATACATTATTTTTCTTTGCTAAAATCACATTGTCTTATACGATTTTGTTTACATGATATATAAATGTTTGTTAGTCTTTCTTTTTCTGCTTCATCAGTTGTCAGTCTGTGTGGATTGTAGTTTGGAGGAGTGTGCATAAAGGATACAAATTATAATGTATATGTACTACAACATGTGCAGCAGCCGTCAGCAGCACGTGTGTGGCTGGCTGTGAACTGCTACTAGTGAAGACAAAGAACATGTAGCTTGGTTGCATGGTGCACCGGTCCATGCTCCATGCACGCACGGTGTACCCTAAATTGGTGGTTGTGGTGGTGCATCCGCCATCCATCCTTAATAGCAGTGGTGTTGGAGAAGAGGGGCGTCAATCTAATAGTGCGTGAAAGCACTACCAATTGACAGCCGAGCTAAAAGTTATTGGCCTGACCACACGGCGTAGTTTAAAAACTGCGATGGTGCGCATGTGGGTCCTCACCTGCACGCAGCAGCGGAAACGCATGGGTGGGCGGGTGCTTGGCTTGGCGCTGACTTGTGTGTGCCCCTGCCCACAGTGAGAAATTTGGTCTCGGCTTGATTACCTATGGTTTGGGTATTACTTTAAGCATTTTATTTGAAACCTTTGTGCACATTCAATGCTTTAAAATGTTTGCTTCAGCCTACGATTGCATTATTTAGGTGTTAAACGTTTGGGCTCAGACCGGTTAATTTTCGGCTTACTTTGGGCTGGTCGTTCAACAGCTTTGGGCTTTAGAAGACTTTTAAAATCTGGAAACACTGCATGGTCATTAGCAACTGAGTCTGCAGGTCTCTGCTTTATATAAACACACATTTTTGTGCAGTTTAGCAGGCACCAAGCAGTGTTGAGAAAGTAGTGCTTCACAGTTCAGATTGAGTTAGTTATTTTTGGAACAAAACTTAAATTAACTCGAGTAATAACTGCACCTCGAGCAAGGCAGGCACAGCTGCTTCCTCCCACAATTTGTAGATGTGGAAGGGAGACATTTAATAACAGGGCAAACCCCAGGCAGTGAAAGTTAGTGAGGATCAGACCCAGGTTATGCTGGCCCCCTGTAAGTGCATTAAATCACCCCCACCACGACTGCTTACACAAATAAAGATGATACTGCAAGTAAGGCTGACAGCTTCAAATGTCCCCACGGTCTCTCTGCACGCCTAGGTTATGCCATTCACCATCTGCTGATGCCTATGCCAACAATATGAACACCTAGAAGCCTCTGTCGGCCTCGAACTAAAAGGAACTGACGCCCCTTCTAAAAGTGGGGACACTGGCAGACTGCGTTTATCCCAACTTGGACCCTGAGGGAGAAACAAAAGAGCATCCAAAGAGCTACATTGATGTATTTAATTTACACCTCCGCGGAGCCACAGTGATTTTTAAAAATCCCATCTTTTAGCCGTGTTGCGCATAACGAAGAACATCTTCAACCAATAAATGAATCTGCAAGCATCAAACATAGTGCCCAACATATACAATGCTGGAGATGTGTGGGATGATGAAAGGGAGCAGGAAGCGGCCACTGCGTCACACTGGCTGTAGCACTACTAGGAGCACAAGTGCAGCGGGGCGGGTAAGATGACGGATGGGATGGCATGGTGAACAACCCATTAGTTTAAGCATGGTTGATTCACCCCCCGCCCAAAAAAACAACGATCAATAATCCAGAGGCAATGAAAACTAACAAAATAGTCCAGCGACAGTAACCTAAATGTCCCATGGAGAGATAAGACCTGTAACAGGGCCAGTCACAATGGGCGTGAAACAAACCACAAAAGGAGGGACAAATGTGACTGATTCACCACACAAAAGAACCAGATTTAGAAATGCACAGAAATGAACCAATGAAAAGCGGGGGCATGGCCAAAGTCCATACACTAGATAACAGCATGTCTCTCGGAGACAGCGCATGCACTGCCTAGGCGAGACCCAAAAAGGGCTGTTCTTAGTCCGCTACAGGCTGGGTTTAGGCAAGGCAGGTTTTTTGCCTCCAGCTTATATATTGGAAAACTGCGGTACTGGAAGGTGCCATTCTTTATGTAATATTTGTAGACCTCTGGGCTGCATTTTACCTAGTCCCTTCAGCTATTTTGTGGCAGGTTTTGTCAAATATGGGGGTCCCTACTTATCAGTGTGAGATTCTGCGTAGACTTCATGAGGGGAGTTTTGCTCAGGTATGGTTCGGCAAACTGGGAGATCTTACCAAACCTTTTCCTGTCAGGAAGGGAGTTAGGCAGGGCTGTGTGTTGGCCCCATCCCTTTTTCTCCTTATATCAAGTTGCTGATTTACGACTTGAACAAAGTTTCCAATTATGCCCTCAGACTAGCCCATCACAAGGTTCTTTCGTTAATGTTTGCAGAGGATATCTTGCTAATTTCAAGATCCCCAATGGGCTTGCAAAGGACTTTGGACTGTTTT
Organism: Pleurodeles waltl; assembly: GCF_031143425.1. Taxonomy (NCBI): domain Eukaryota; kingdom Metazoa; phylum Chordata; class Amphibia; order Caudata; family Salamandridae; genus Pleurodeles; species Pleurodeles waltl. The sequence goes on along the minus strand of NC_090445.1, from coordinate 487,184,200 downwards.
GTTGACTTTTGTAGGGTGAGGGGGTTGGAAATAAATGTGGGTAAAACGAATTATATGGTTTTCCACCCCTCCCCATCTACCAGGTCAGGTCCTAAACTCAACTGGGCCAATTAGAACAGGTCAAGGTATTTGATGATCTGGGAATCACATTATCAGAGCAAATGCATTGGCAACCACATATGAAAAAACAAAAGCGAAGACTTGTGGTCTTGGGAGAGCCTTTTAAGATTCCTCTTTTAAGCCGGTCAACCCGGTCTGCAAGCTATGTAGCTCACAGGCTCTGGGGACAGTGATGTAGGGGGCAGAGCTATGGGGACACAGAGGGTCTGTGGTATCTTAAAAGTGGAGAATGTATTCTCAAGGCATTTATTAAATCTTCCCTCACCATTTTGATGGAATAACCCTTCCTCCATGTTATAAGTCAGGCCCTTAGTGACTTGCGTACATTTCTGTCAAGTGTCCATATATTGCACCTTCTACTTTCAGCCTCTTCTAGCATTTTGCTATCAGCACTTTCCGTTCTGTGACTTGCGTGCTTGTATCCAAAGCGGGAAATTAATCCAAAATGACACTATGTATAGTTGCTGTTGGTTTTAAAAGCCAGGACTGACTGAAAGTGTCATACTTGGTTTGGGCTCTTTCAGCATTAATGCTATATCTTTTCAAGGCTTTCTTAGTCGACGTTGCATTTTATGCCAATGCACCCCTTCCAATGATGGGACATAACACATTGGTCAAATGCAGGGTGCCATGATAATGATTAACATGTTATGTTAAAATATGACATTGTTGCCTTCCATCTCTGTGATCTTAGACAGAAAAAAGTGAATGATGAATTTGCTTGAGCTAATGTTTTAGGAATTCCTCTGTATAGCACCCATACCACTTTTGTTTAGTCCATCTGTGCCATTACAGAAGTGGACAAAGTACATGCCAGTTCTTTTTCTTTGGACTCTGAAGAAGCATAACATGCACTCTAGCAAAAGGTGCAGCAATATTCCTGCAGCAGGAACACTAGCATCAGGATCGTGCCCAGAGTTGCTAGGGGACAACTGCACCCTACTTTTCGTTGTCATCGACCCAAACTAGTGTGTAAAGAAATGGCTCCCTGTTGCAGTTACCCCCCACTTTTTGCCTGATACTGATGCTGACTTGACTGAGAAGAGTGCTGGGACCCTGCTAACCAGGCCCCAGCACCAGTGTTCCTTCACCTAAAATGTACCATTGTATCCACAATTGGCACACCCTGGCACTCAGATAAGTCCCTTGTAACTGGTACTTCTAGTACCAAGGGCCCTGATGCCAAGGAAGGTCTCTAAGGGCTGCAGCATGTCTTATGCCACCCTAGAGACCCCTCACTCAGCACAGACACACTGCTTACAAGCCTGTGTGTGCTAGTGAGAACAAAATGAGTAAGTCGACATGGCACTCCCCTCAGGGTGCCATGCCAGCCTCTCACTGCCTATGCAGTATAGGTAAGACACCCCTCTAGCAGGCCTTACAGCCCTAAGGCAGGGTGCACTATACCATAGGTGAGGGTACCAGTGCATGAGCATGGTACCCCTACAGTGTCTAAACAAAACCTTAGACATTGTAAGTGCAGGGTAGCCATAAGAGTATATGGTCTGGGAGTCTGTCAAACACGAACTCCACAGCACCATAATGGCTACACTGAAAACTGGGAAGTTTGGTATCAAACTTCTCAGCACAATAAATGCACACTGATGCCAGTGTACATTTTATTGTAAAATACACCCCAGAGGGCACCTTAGAGGTGCCCCCTGAAACTTAACCGACTATCTGTGTAGGCTGACTAGTTTTAGCAGCCTGCCACAAACCGAGACATGTTGCTGGCCCCATGGGGAGAGTGCCTTTGTCACTCTGAGGCCAGTAACAAAGCCTGCACTGGGTGGAGATGCTAACACCTCCCCCAGGCAGGAATTGTCACACCTGGCGGTGAGCCTCAAAGGCTCACCTCCTTTGTGCCAACCCAGCAGGACACTCCAGCTAGTGGAGTTGCCCGCCCCCTCCGGCCAGGCCCCACTTTTGGCGGCAAGGCCGGAGAAGATAATGAGAAAAACAAGGAGGAGTCACTGGCCAGTCAGGACAGCCCCTAAGGTGTCCTGAGCTGAGGTGACTCTAACTTTTAGAAATCCTCCATCTTGCAGATGGAGGATTCCCCCAATAGGGTTAGGATTGTGACCCCCTCCCCTTGGGAGGAGGCACAAAGAGGGTGTACCCACCCTCAGGGCTAGTAGCCATTGGCTACTAACCCCCCAGACCTAAACACGCCCTTAAATTTAGTATTTAAGGGCTACCCTGAACCCTAGAAAATTAGATTCCTGCAACTACAAGAAGAAGGACTGCCCAGCTGAAAACCCCTGCAGCGGAAGACCAGAAGACGACAACTGCCTTGGCTCCAGAAACTCACCGGCCTGTCTCCTGCCTTCCAAAGATCCTGCTCCAGCGACGCCTTCCAAAGGGACCAGCGACCTCGACATCCTCTGAGGACTGCCCCTGCTTCGAAAAGACAAGAAACTCCCGAGGACAGCGGACCTGCTCCAAGAAAAGCTGCAACTTTGTTTCCAGCAACTTTAAAGAACCCTGCAAGCTCCCCGCAAGAAGCGTGAGACTTGCAACACTGCACCCGGCGACCCCGACTCGGCTGGTGGCGATCCAACACCTCAGGAGGGACCCCAGGACTACTCTGATACTGTGAGTACCAAAACCTGTCCCCCCTGAGCCCCCACAGCGCCGCCTGCAGAGGGAATCCCGAGGCTTCCCCTGACCGCGACTCTTTGAACCTAAAGTCCCGACGCCTGGGAGAGACCCTGCACCCGCAGCCCCCAGGACCTGAAGGACCGGACTTTCACTGGAGAAGTGACCCCCAGGAGTCCCTCTCCCTTGCCCAAGAGGAGGTTTCCCCGAGGAATCCCCCCCTTGCCTGCCTGCAGCGCTGAAGAGATCCCTAGATCTCCCATTGACTTCCATTACAAACCCGACGCTTGTTTCTACACTGCACCCGGCCGCCCCCGCGCTGCTGAGGGTGAAATTTCTGTGTGGGCTTGTGTCCCCCCCGGTGCCCTACAAAACCCCCCTGGTCTGCCCTCCGAAGACGCGGGTACTTACCTGCAAGCAGACCGGAACCGGGGCACCCCCTTCTCTCCATTCTAGCCTATGTGTTTTGGGCACCACTTTGAACTCTGCACCTGACCGGCCCTGAGCTGCTGGTGTGGTGACTTTGGGGTTGCTCTGAACCCCCAACGGTGGGCTACCTTGGACCAAGAACTGAACCCTGTAAGTGTCTTATTTACCTGGTAAAACTAACAAAAACTTACCTCCCCCAGGAACTGTGAAAATTGCACTGTGTCCACTTTTAAAACAGCTATTTGTCAATAACTTGAAAAGTATACATGCAATTTTGATGATTTGAAGTTCCTAAAGTACTTACCTGCAATACCTTTCGAATGAGATATTACATGTAGAATTTGAACCTGTGGTTCTTAAAATAAACTAAGAAAATATATTTTTCTATAACAAAACCTATTGGCTGGATTTGTCTCTGAGTGTGTGTACCTCATTTATTGTCTATGTGTATGTACAACAGATGCTTAACACTACTCCTTGGATAAGCCTACTGCTCGACCACACTACCACAAAATAGAGCATTAGTATTATCTCTTTTTGCCACTATCTTACCTCTAAGGGGAACCCTTGGACTCTGTGCATGCTATTCCTTACTTTGAAATAGCACATACAGAGCCAACTTCCTACATTGGTGGCAGCGGTGGGATACAAGACTTTGCATTTGCTGGACTACTCAGCCAATACCTGATCACACGACAAATTCCTAAATTGTCATTAGAAATTCATTTTTGCAATTTGAAATTTTTCTAAATTCTTAAAAGTCCTGCTAGGGCCTTGTGTGTTAAGTCCCTGTTTAGCATTGTCTTTTAGAGTTTAAAAGTTTGTTAAAGGTTTGAAATTAGATTCTAGAAACAGTTTTAGATTCTTTAAAAAGTCTTCCAACTTTTAGCAAAATAATGTCTGATACAGAGATGAATGTGGTGGAACTCGACACCACACCTTACCTCCATCTTAAGATGAGGGAGCTAAGGTCTCTCTGTAATATAAAGAAAATAACCATTGGCTCCAGACCTACCAAAATTCAGCTCCAGGAGCTGTTGGCAGAGTTTGAAAAAGCCAACCCCTCTGAGGATGACTTCACAGAGGAAGAAATTAGTGACTTGGAGGGCAATTCCCCCCTTCCAGTCCTAAATAGGGAGACCAGGGCCTCTCAAGCCCTGTCTCCAAAAATGATAGTCAGAAATGTTGCTTCCCTCACAGGAGGGTCCAGCATTTCTGAAATCACTGAGGATGCTCTCAGTGAGGATGACCCCCTGTTAGCCAGGATGGTCAAAAGATTGGCTTTGGAAAAGCAGCTCCTAGCCATAGAAAGGGAAAGAAAAGAGATGGGCCTAGGTCCCATCAATGGTGGCAGCAACTTAAATAGGGTCAGAGATTCTCCTGACATCCTAAAAATCCCCAAAGGGATTGTAACAAAATATGAAGATGGTGATGACATCACCAAATGGTTCACAGCTTTTGAGAGGGCTTGTGTAACCAGAAAAGTGAACAGATCTCACTGGGGTGCTCTCCTTTGGGAAATGTTCACTGGAAAGTGTAGGGATAGACTCCTCACACTCTCTGGAAAAGATGCAGAATCTTATGACCTCATGAAGGGTACCCTGATTGAGGGCTTTGGATTCTCCACTGAGGAGTATAGAATTAGATTCAGGGGGGCTCAAAAATCCTCGCGCCAGACCTGGGTTGATTTTGTAGACTACTCAGTAAAAACACTAGATGGTTGGTTAACTGGAAATGAAGTGTGTGACTATGTTGGGCTTTATAATTTGTTTATGAAAGAACACATTTTAAGTAACTGCTTCAATGAAAAGTTGCATCAGTATCTGGTAGACCTAGGTCCAATTTCTCCCCAAGAATTGGGAAAGAAGGCAGACCACTGGGTCAAGACTAGGGTAACCAAAACTTCCACTGGGGGTGACCAAAAGAAAGGGGTTACAAAAACTCCCCAGGAGAAAGTGGGTGACACTAGAAACAAAGAAAAAGAGTCCTCTGTAGGCCCCCAAAAACCAGAACAGGTGGGTGGGCCCCAAGACACAACCCAAAACAAAGGTGGGTACCAGGGTAAGAACTGGGATGCCACTAAGGCCTGGTGCCACAACTGTAAACAGTCTGGGCACCACACCAAGGACACTTCTTGTCCCAAAAACAAACCCCAGAACAAAATTCCTGGGGTAACCAGTGTAGCCATGGGAGATGACTCCTCAGATGAGGAGGTCTTCCTAGCCTTCAACTGGAAACAGGGCCCAACAGGTGAGTTGGAGATTCCAGAGGGAAGTAGACACTTCCACCACCTACTGGTGAATGGAATCCCAACCACTGCCCTGAGAGACACTTGTGCCAGTCACACTATTGTGCATGACAGGCTGGTGCTCTCAAACCAGTACATCCCAGGTGAGACGGCCAGGGTAAGAGTTAGCCTAGACAGGGTCACTAAGAGGCCTGTGGCTTTAGTGCCCATAGAAGTGGGTGGCACTCTTAGCTGGAAAAGGGTAGTAGTCAGTACAGACCTCCCCCTTGATTGTCTCCTTGGAAATGACTACCCAGAGGTTAGTCAGAGCCCAAGAGAGGAACTGGTCCAGTGCCAGTCCTCTCCCAAGGATTCTGGAAGTCCTGCCTCTGCAGTAAATGCCAGCAGGCCCCAGAAGAAGAAGAAAAGAAAACAGAGTAGGAAGGGTGGACAACCTTTAGCCAAGGTTACAGCAAGCCAAGGAGATTCTGCTCCAGTAGGGGAGAACTCCAAAAATGGCCCTGATAAAGTCCAACCTGACCCACAAGAAGTCCTGGCTAGTCAGGCAACTGTTAAACCTGAGTGGGTGGCTCCTCAGCTAACAGAAGAAAGAGTGGAAGAAGGGTGTTTACTACAAGATGTGGTAACCCCCCACTCTAATACAGCAGACAGGCAACCTGAACCCAAAGAGGCCTGTAACTTAGCCCCTTCCCTTTTAGGTGAAGAGCTAAAGGTGTGGTTCTGGGCACTGACAGCTGTCAGTGGCCTCTGCTGGGTGTTAGCCTTTATGGCTGCACTATCCTTAGCATGGTGGTCTGACCCCATGCCAAATAGCAAGTTAGGCCCCCTGACCCTATTGGTCATGGTGGGGTTACTCCAGCTCTGGGTAACCTCTCTGGGTAAGCTAGGGGTAACCCTGGCCAAGATAAGGTTAGCAGAGGTGGATACCTCTAAGACCAAAATAGAAAGAATGGGTGGAGACATTGAAGAGGCAGACAAGAGGCAATTCAGACTAGGTCCTATCACTGTGGAAGTAGGTCAGTTCCCCAAAGGGAATGACCTGAACAGAAGGATGTAAGGCAGAGTAGGCCCTGCAACTAACCAGCCTATTTCTCCTACTCTTCCTCGCCTGACAGACTAGGAAGACTCTCCCAGCTTGGGCTGAGTCTCCTGGCCTGTGGGCTGGGGGGGGCTTGTGTAAAGAAATGGCTCCCTGTTGCAGTTACCCCCCACTTTTTGCCTGATACTGATGCTGACTTGACTGAGAAGAGTGCTGGGACCCTGCTAACCAGGCCCCAGCACCAGTGTTCCTTCACCTAAAATGTACCATTGTATCCACAATTGGCACACCCTGGCACTCAGATAAGTCCCTTGTAACTGGTACTTCTAGTACCAAGGGCCCTGATGCCAAGGAAGGTCTCTAAGGGCTGCAGCATGTCTTATGCCACCCTAGAGACCCCTCACTCAGCACAGACACACTGCTTACAAGCCTGTGTGTGCTAGTGAGAACAAAATGAGTAAGTCGACATGGCACTCCCCTCAGGGTGCCATGCCAGCCTCTCACTGCCTATGCAGTATAGGTAAGACACCCCTCTAGCAGGCCTTACAGCCCTAAGGCAGGGTGCACTATACCATAGGTGAGGGTACCAGTGCATGAGCATGGTACCCCTACAGTGTCTAAACAAAACCTTAGACATTGTAAGTGCAGGGTAGCCATAAGAGTATATGGTCTGGGAGTCTGTCAAACACGAACTCCACAGCACCATAATGGCTACACTGAAAATTGGGAAGTTTGGTATCAAACTTCTCAGCACAATAAATGCACACTGATGCCAGTGTACATTTTATTGTAAAATACACCCCAGAGGGCACCTTAGAGGTGCCCCCTGAAACTTAACCGACTATCTGTGTAGGCTGACTAGTTTTAGCAGCCTGCCACAAACCGAGACATGTTGCTGGCCCCATGGGGAGAGTGCCTTTGTCACTCTGAGGCCAGTAACAAAGCCTGCACTGGGTGGAGATGCTAACACCTCCCCCAGGCAGGAATTGTCACACCTGGCGGTAAGCCTCAAAGGCTCACCTCCTTTGTGCCAACCCAGCAGGACACTCCAGCTAGTGGAGTTGCCCGCCCCCTCCGGCCAGGCCCCACTTTTGGCGGCAAGGCCGGAGAAGATAATGAGAAAAACAAGGAGGAGTCACTGGCCAGTCAGGACAGCCCCTAAGGTGTCCTGAGCTGAGGTGACTCTAACTTTTAGAAATCCTCCATCTTGCAGATGGAGGATTCCCCCAATAGGGTTAGGATTGTGACCCCCTCCCCTTGGGAGGAGGCACAAAGAGGGTGTACCCACCCTCAGGGCTAGTAGCCATTGGCTACTAACCCCCCAGACCTAAACACGCCCTTAAATTTAGTATTTAAGGGCTACCCTGAACCCTAGAAAATTAGATTCCTGCAACTACAAGAAGAAGGACTGCCCAGCTGAAAACCCCTGCAGCGGAAGACCAGAAGACGACAACTGCCTTGGCTCCAGAAACTCACCGGCCTGTCTCCTGCCTTCCAAAGATCCTGCTCCAGCGACGCCTTCCAAAGGGACCAGCGACCTCGACATCCTCTGAGGACTGCCCCTGCTTCGAAAAGACAAGAAACTCCCGAGGACAGCGGACCTGCTCCAAGAAAAGCTGCAACTTTGTTTCCAGCAACTTTAAAGAACCCTGCAAGCTCCCCGCAAGAAGCGTGAGACTTGCAACACTGCACCCGGCGACCCCGACTCGGCTGGTGGCGATCCAACACCTCAGGAGGGACCCCAGGACTACTCTGATACTGTGAGTACCAAAACCTGTCCCCCCTGAGCCCCCACAGCGCCGCCTGCAGAGGGAATCCCGAGGCTTCCCCTGACCGCGACTCTTTGAACCTAAAGTCCCGACGCCTGGGAGAGACCCTGCACCCGCAGCCCCCAGGACCTGAAGGACCGGACTTTCACTGGAGAAGTGACCCCCAGGAGTCCCTCTCCCTTGCCCAAGAGGAGGTTTCCCCGAGGAATCCCCCCCTTGCCTGCCTGCAGCGCTGAAGAGATCCCTAGATCTCCCATTGACTTCCATTACAAACCCGACGCTTGTTTCTACACTGCACCCGGCCGCCCCCGCGCTGCTGAGGGTGAAATTTCTGTGTGGGCTTGTGTCCCCCCCGGTGCCCTACAAAACCCCCCTGGTCTGCCCTCCGAAGACGCGGGTACTTACCTGCAAGCAGACCGGAACCGGGGCACCCCCTTCTCTCCATTCTAGCCTATGTGTTTTGGGCACCACTTTGAACTCTGCACCTGACCGGCCCTGAGCTGCTGGTGTGGTGACTTTGGGGTTGCTCTGAACCCCCAACGGTGGGCTACCTTGGACCAAGAACTGAACCCTGTAAGTGTCTTACTTACCTGGTAAAACTAACAAAAACTTACCTCCCCCAGGAACTGTGAAAATTGCACTGTGTCCACTTTTAAAACAGCTATTTGTCAATAACTTGAAAAGTATACATGCAATTTTGATGATTCGAAGTTCCTAAAGTACTTACCTGCAATACCTTTCGAATGAGATATTACATGTAGAATTTGAACCTGTGGTTCTTAAAATAAACTAAGAAAAGATATTTTTCTATAACAAAACCTATTGGCTGGATTTGTCTCTGAGTGTGTGTACCTCATTTATTGTCTATGTGTATGTACAACAGATGCTTAACACTACTCCTTGGATAAGCCTACTGCTCGACCACACTACCACAAAATAGAGCATTAGTATTATCTCTTTTTGCCACTATCTTACCTCTAAGGGGAACCCTTGGACTCTGTGCATGCTATTCCTTACTTTGAAATAGCACATACAGAGCCAACTTCCTACATAGTGGTATTCCAATTTTTAGGTCTTACAACTCTATTGTTCTTTAAAAAATCTGACAGGGGGTATAGAACCCACTCTTTAATTGACATTGGTAATTTTGCTTGTCACATTCCTTTTTTCTTACTTACCATTGGTAGGCTTGCTCATCACGCTCCTTTCTCTTTCTTTGATTGGGTAGTGTCAGCTAGTTTCATTTTGCCCGTCTTGCTTTACTTAGAAAGCTTTGAAACGATTTTAAGTCCACTTCTTGAGATTTAACACACCATTGTACTATAGATTCCTGTGGAAGCAGTATTTTCTTAACAGGTCCCTTTGCTTTAATGCTGCACATGAGAATTAGTTACATTGGCTATGCATTACCATGATTTTTTAATACGTTTTCATTAAATGCATCCTCATTGTAGCCTCACTCAGCCTAGGAGAGACCCAGAAGAGTGTGGTGTCTCACTGTCTCTTTCTTTTTATCTGCACTCTGCAGCCGCAACCCTCTGAAGGGTTACAATCAGAGTTGACAGATTTTCACCTTTTGGCTGTCAAACTGAGTCCGTCATACGTGATTTAGTATATTGCAGTTCACGGTTCCTTGTAGTTCTGTTTCCTTTTTCAGGGTCAGCACCTTTGTGGCCCATGGATAAACTGACTCTTTCTAGAAAAAAAATCCACACAGGCACTGAGCAGCACCAATAGGATTGCACCTGATACCGGTAAACAAGCAGCTTACACCATGAGCTGTCATTGCCCGCAGAAATAAACAAGCGATGGCAAAGCCAGTAGGTCTTGCCTATTCAAGGTCTATTGGCCTTGTCAATGTTTCCTAGCCATGTTGCAACATGGCTGAAAGTAAAGAAAAAAAAAGCTATGATGCAGCCAGCAATGACTGTGTCATAGCACTTTTTTTTTTTTTTTACTTTCGGTCATGCTGTACTGCAGCTCTCTCCTTTAAAACTTGGTTGCTGGAACAATTTTCATCCCACAATTCGCATAGTGGTGTCGCGATATAAGCCACTAGTATATGGTACACAGGGCATTGAGGTTCCAGGGGGTCCCTAAGGGCTGCAGCAGTTATTCTGCCGCTCATAGGGAGCCCATGCAAAGGGTTCTACAGATCTACCATTGCAGTCTGTGTGAACCTGGTACATACACCCGTTTTCACTATAGGTCACTACAGGTCACCACTATGGTAGACCCTCTCAGCCCAGAGGGCAGGGTGCAGGTTCCTGTGTGTGAGATCAGAGGTGCCCCCACAAACTCCAGCCCCACTTTATTGGACTTTGTCAGTGCGGGACGCCATTTTACGTGTGTACTGGACATAGGTCACTACCTATGACCAGCTACATAATGGTAACTCTGAACCTAGGCATGTTTGGCATCAAACATGATGAAATCATACCCTAATAATTTTGCAAATATTGGTTGTATGATTTCATGCACTCTGGGGGGCTCCTTACAGGACTCCCAGTATCGCCTTTACAGCCTTCTTAGGTTTTTGCATGCAGCCCCAGCTGCTGCCACCTTACAGACTGGTTTCTGCCCTCCTGTTGCGTGAGCAGATCAAGCCCAGGAAGGCAGAATAAAGGATTTCCTTTGGGAGAGGGGCATTACACCCTCTCCCTTTAGAATTAAGTATTACAGGCTTGGGAGGGGTGACCTCCCTAGGCCACCGGTGTGCTTTGAAGGGCACATTTGGTGCCCTCCTTGCATAAACCAGTCTTCACCGGTTCCGGGACCCCCGTCCCTGCTCTGGTGTAAAACTGGACACGGGAAGGAGGAGTGACCACTCACTCCCCTGTCCATCACCACCCCAGGGGTGGTACCCATAGCTCCTCCAGAGAGTTCTCGGGTTTTACCATCTTGAATCCAAGGTTGGCAGGGAACTCTGGGAGCATCTGAGTGGCCAGGCCAGGCAGGTGACATCAAACCCCCCTCCTGATAGGTGGTCACCCAGCTGATGACCAATTCCTTTCAGGGCTATTTAGGGTCTCTATTTTGGGTGGTTCCTCAGATTCGGCTTGCAAGATTCCAGCAGGATTCCTCTACATCCCTTACTTCGACTTCTGACCAAAAAAACTGCATCTGGACTCTCCAGGACCTCAAAATCTGCAACATTTGTCACCCATGCAACGTATCCTGCATATGTGTTTTTTTCTAGTAGTCTGCACTGTCCTGCGATACCAGTGACGATTTTCTCCGGGATGATGGCTGCAACCATCTCCTCCATCTCGTCCAGGTCCTGTTGTGGTGCTGGACTCCCACCTCCGGTCTGCAGTGCTGCCTTCCTGTTCCTTGCCATTTTCTCCTTTGTCCTGCGCTTGCAGTCATGCGATTGTTTCTTGCACTCCGTGACCATTCACCTGAGCTCTGCTACACTGTTAATCTTGTCCACAATCTGTTGCCAAATTGCCTCTCTCCTCCCAATTGGCAATTTAGAGGTGATGAAGAGTTGATGCTGGTGCTCCGTCACCTCTCTGACCTGAATTTTATGCTCCTCTGCGCTGAAGCGACACTTCCTCTTCCTCTTGTCTCTCCTGCTGGGTGTTGTCTGTGTCCTCCTTGCTGGCTCTTGGTTGTGTGGGATCTCCCTGGGCTCTCTCTGACTTCTGGGATCCATTTTAGGGCTCCTTAGCACTGTTTGCTGCGTTTGCGTCTCTTTCTGCACTATTGCGGTAAGAAATGGCGCATATCTGTTTTGCAACGTTTTTCCATGTCGCAAACCGGATTAGAGTAATTTTTCCTGCGTTAACGTCATTTTGCCTTACGACAAGGTGCAATGGTTCGCGACAGGAAAGATGACTCTAACCTGTCCTTAGCGCCACCCAGCTTCAAAGTATAAATCTTACGCATGGGTGGCGATAAGAAATGATACTAGCCAGAGAAAAACTTTTTGACACAAAACTGCGTTAGTGCAGTTTTGCGCCAAAAAGTATAAATCTGGCAACAGCCAAACCAGTTCCCCTATCTGACTCCACACCACTGCCTGCACCAGATCCGTGGTTCCCACTGAGTGCAACTACCATGACCAATGCTGCAGGCCCGACGCTGCTGCCGCACCTCTGAAGTCCTTCCACAGTGTGAGTCCTGAGTGCTGTGTCCCCGATGTCTGGGACATCCGACTCCGTGATCATGACACCACAAAGTCAACGCCTCACATCTTGACCTGCTGGATTCATTGACTCTGCCGGATTGCAGGGAACCAATGGCTCACCGCCGATGCCGCATCCCCTCCCCTGCAACCATAAGGAACCAACACCTCATCTCCCCTGCCTCGCAGTAAGGAACAGCCATTGCCTCTGAGATAAGTCTAACTACTCGTGCCAAGCTACTAAGAGGGTGAGCAAGGGTTACCTAAGCTGTGTGGCTCCCTTTCACTGACTAGAGTGAGAGTCCCTACTTGGACAGGGTGCAAACCACTGCCAACTAGAGCCCCCATTTCTAACATGTGCCACCAAGTATCTCTCAGCCCTTGATATCTCCATGGTGCCTCACTCCACACACAAGTTAAACAAATGCAGCAGCAGCATCAGTCTGTCCTCCTTACACCCATGTCCTCACATTTCCACACTCTGGCCACAAGTTAAAAGCATAGAACGTTGGGGTCAAAACCCTCCAATTAGAATCTCACAACTACTCCTCATGGCCTTACCTCCAATGTTTGCCTGTCTCCTCAATCGGATCAAAATAAGCGTCATCTTTATGTTCCATCAAAACTATGTATACACATAATTTCTGCACCTGTACTCTTTTTTTCTGTTGCCCATCTCACTCCTGCAGGAGCAAGAAGGTTCCGTGAGTCCTTCAGGAGCTTGTGCTCTGACTGGCTCGCCACAACATGAGGAGAAATGTGACTGCAATTTCAGGATAGTTCCAACTTTTCTTAGTAGGAGAGTCTTGTATATAATGAGTTTCAGAACATCTCAGCAAGACTTCTGTTCCTGATATAATTACCAGACCTTTTTCTTTTACTCTAAGGTGTGTTGCTTGTGAAGTAGAGGCATCCCTGTTAGGATTAAAAGTGAAAGAGGTTAATACTGATGTTGTGAACAAAGTAAATATTGAAATATTAGATATGACTTACCTAGCCCCCTGATAATGCTGTCAGATGTCTGGGCAAATGTGAAATTCGTATTCAGGTATAAATGGAAATTCCTGTCATTATCTGGAAACAAGCAGAGGGCAGGGTAGTGAGATGCTTGCAGATTATCGGGACACGGTAAGTGACACAGGTTTCCATAGTGTAAAAGGCCATTAATTTAGGACAGGATTGCCATTTAGCCACATAACATTTTAACATTGTTGGAAAATGGGTTATTGGTAAAGGTAGGTAGGTACCTACACTTAGCAATAGGCCACTAACCTCCACTTAGGTCCAGTTAGGTCTCAGTAAATTAAACCCAGCTCAACCCTTGGTAGCTTGGCAACGAGCGACAAGGGTTAACTTAGGAGACAGAGTGTAAAGCATTCAAATATCACAAAACAGTAATTAAATAAAACACAGGAAACTGTTTAAAAATCCAAAACCAATGTATAAAAATAGATTATATTTTTATCTTTAAAATGACACAAAAACGAGTAAAATCGGATAAGGGGAACCGGAGATATGAATTTTTAAAGAATTATTGTTTTCTAGCGCCTAGAAACAAAAAGCACCAATCTGGTCATCTGGTCGCACCTCAACCAGGGCAAAGTCAAAGTTTAAGGCCGACCACGATGGAGCCTGGCTCGGCTACAGCCCGCGGGAGGCCTCGGTCAAAAGTTTACCTTCGCACTTAGTCGTTTTTCTGAAGATTTTCTTCAGCAGGACGAACCTGCCAGTCCAATCCGACCTCCTGGAACTCTTCTCCAGATACTCGTCACGGGAGCCCTCGGTGGAAATTTTTACCTTCGGACGTAGTCGTTTTTTCGAGGTGAAAATCCTTCAACCGGGGTGAACCTGGATCTTGATCCGACGTTCTTGGAGCCCTCCTCTGATACGCTGGCTGGGAGGTCCCGGTCAATTTTCTACGTTCGGACTTAGGGGGTTATTACAACTTTGGAGGAGGTGTTAATCCGTCCCAAAAGTGACGGTAAAGTGACGGATATACCACCAGCCGTATTACGAGTCCATTATATCCTATGGAACTCGTAATACGGCTGGTGGTATATCCGTCACTTTTGGGACGGATTAACACCTCCTCCAAAGTTGTAATAACCCCCTTAGTTTCTTTTTTGGAGATTTTCTTCACCGGGACGAACCTGCAAATCAGGGTGGGTCACGGTTGAGGCAAGCCGGCTAGAGTTGCCGCGGCGGTCGGTCCCTCTGTGGAGCTTTTTTCCAAAAGTTCTCCAAACTTCTGGATCTTCTCCCAGATGGTCCTTTAAAGTCCTTTTGGGGTCCACAGCTCACCCCAAGGTTACAGAAGCTCTGAGATGATCCTTGGGGGTGTGGACTACAACTCCCAGAAAGCACCTGGCGCAAACTCCTTTTTGGCCACTGGACAGTGGTCAGCTGGTTGATTTCTTCAGGAGTTGGTGCAGGGGACTCTGGTTAGCAATTTTCACCTGTAGCAAACAGGGAGTCCCTCCTTGAACCAGTTGAAGCCAGCTAAAGTCCTTCTTGTGGTGAAGCCCAAGTGTGCGGCTGGTGCAGTCCTTCAGAGTGCAGGGTCCAAGTGCAGGCCAGGGGTCCAGCAGGGCAGTCCTTCTTCTCCTTTGGTTCTTCCTTGTTAGAATCTGATGGGGGATCTGGTAGGGAACTAAGGTGTGGGTGCAGGTCTGCCAGTTTTATACTTGCTCCTGGGTGAAAAATAGGGGGGTCCTGATTCTCCAATCAGTGGCAGGGTCCTTCCCCCTGTGATGACCACTTCCTGGGAAGTATGGCAAAAATCAATCACAGGAGGCCACATTCCTCAAAAATCCACCATGGCTGAAAGTGATTTTTGGAGGTTACATCTGGCTGAGCCCAACCACTGGTGTGGCTAAAAATCATAAACACACCCCTCTCCTAAACTAATCAAGGGGGCACCTAGTTGTCTGGGGTTGCAGGATATGGTGGTGTTGCTGGGTTGCTCCAAATGTCCTTCTCTGACTTTGAAGACCAGTTTGGCAGCCCTCCCCCTTCCTGCCTCACCATCTGCTGAGGGGAGAGCTCCTCCCACAGGCACATCTCTTTGTGTGAAGCCAGGCCACTTCACACCTCATCAAGGCAGCCTGGCCAGGCTGCCAGAGGCTGGCCAATCAGAGCACATCAGCAAAAACAATGCAGGGCTGAAGTTGGCAACTTTTCAGGTAAAGTTTAAAATTCTTTACCTGAACAAGTTATAATAAATCCAACAACTGGAAGTTGTGGGATTTATTATAACAATTAATTTGATACCAAACTCTTGATATCTGTTACTTAAGGGGACTTTTAAAATTAAAATAAAGTCTCCCCATTCTAGCCTATGAAGGCCATTCACTACAATGAGGGAAAAACGAATTTGGCTGTTTTACCTCACCAGGGCTTATAAAACTATTTTTATAAAACCCCTGCTTATAGTTACTTGGCACCCAGCCATACGGGCACATAGGGCACACCTTAGGGGTGACTTATATGTAAAAAAAAAGGTAGTTTAAGACTTTGGAACTACTTTTCATTCCAAAGTCGAATTTGCATATAACTTTAATTTAAAAACAGCCAGCAAGGCAGGCCTGCCTTTAAAATGACACTGGGCACCTCAGCAGTGCACCTATGGGTACACTACCTATGCTGTGGTCCCTAAACCTACATGCCCGACCATATACTAGGGACTTATAGGTAGGTTGACTTAGCCAATTATAATTAGCCTAATTTCCATACTGATTTTACACAGAGCACAGGCCCTGGAACTGGTTAGCAGTACCCAGGGCACCATCAGAGTCAGGAAAACACCAGCAAAAACTGGAAAATGGGGGCAAAAAGTTAGGGGGCCTCTGCAATCAGCCATGTTCTCTCAAAAACAAGAACATATCAAGATTCAACTTTTAAACCTCATCCTCTGAAACTTTTCCCCAATCTTCTTTTCACTCATTCCCTTCCTTTTCCTTCGTTCACCCATCTTCCACTTCATACCCCCACACATCCTCCTTTTCCTTTCATCCCCATCCTGCTTCAGGCATCCCTCACGCTGCCATCCTTGACCTACTTCTCCCCCCCCCTGGAAGGTTGGACAGGCCCGCATCTGACTCTCCACCCTCCCCCTATCTTCTGCGTCCTGAAACCCCTTAACAACCTGCCCTAACTGGCATACCCTTAACCCTCACTTGTACCACACACATCACTCCATACCCTTTCTTCCCTCGTTAGACTGTAGGGTGGGTGGGTGTCCAAAAACTTCCCGCTGCACGAAGGCGCCAGCAAGGAAGAGGCTGCTTCCTCCACTTAAACCTTTATTATTACCAATCCTGTCCCTCCTGTACCATTTCCTCCCTGAAGACCCCTGTGGAGAGACTAGACTATGGGCCTCATTCCGACCCTGGCGGTCATAGACCGCCAGGGTGGAGGCCGGAGGTAGCACCGCCAACAGGCTGGCGGTGCTACATGGGCAATTCTGACCGTGGCGGTAAAGCCGCGGTCAGAAAAGGGCAACCGGCGGTTTCCCGCCGGTTTACCCCTGCCCAAGGGAATCCTCCTTGCAGCGCCGCCATGGGGATTCCGACCCCCTTCCCGCCATCATGTTCCTGGCGGTTGTTACCGCCAGGAACAGGATGGCGGGAACGGGTGTCGTGGGGCCCCTGGGGGCCCCTGCACTGCCCATGCCACTGGCATGGGCAGTGCAGGGGCCCCCTCACAGGGCCCCATTAAGATTTTCAGTGTCTGCCACTGCAACCGTCGCACCCCTTCAACTCCGTTCGGAGCCGGCTTCATTGTTGAAGGGGCTTTCCCGCTGGGCCGGCGGGCGGCCTTCTGGCGGTCGCCCGCCGGCCCAGCGGGAAAGTCGGAATGACCGTCGCGGTCTTCCGACGGGGTTACTTTGGCCGCCCGCCAAAGTCGGAATGACCCCCACGTCTCCTCTCCAGGGGGTCCTCCATAGCGAGGTCCTAGAAAGAGAACTTAAAAAACACAAACGCTTCTGACAAATATAGGTAAAAAGCTCAGTGCAGAGGCCTCTGGGGGTAAGTGTGCTGTGCATCCAGGGACATGGATGATTCCTGCCAGGGAGAAATAGGCACAATGCAACCATGAATGCAGGGTGGGAAGGCTACTGATACAGCCAGAGTGCGAGGTCAATAAAAGATGGTCGGCTGGTAGTGTCAGACAAAATAGCTAAACGAAGCAGGTCAGATAGAAAATGGAAAAAAAAAATGACTATCACTTTTCAAAAAAAAAACCTAAGATAGAATTGGCTAGCCTAATTTGGTTAAAGAGGCAGAAGGAGGTGGAGGGTGGAGGAACTCCTCCACTGAATGAGCGCATCCTCTAAAACATGAGCTGGGTCCATTATATGATTAATCATTATGGTAAGGGTTACGCAATAGTACATTATGATCTGGTTTCATTAGGGTCTAGGTTTATTACATAATCTGGGATCTTTACATAAATAAAGTTCACTACACTAAACACTTACATACTAATCAATAAATGCACATTGTAAATGGACACGTAAATAAAGAAAAAATATCAGTCAGTATGTAAAATAGATTCAAAAGCGGACAAATCCCAACAAATCAGTTAAACGCCGGTCTTGTATCATTCTATCATTATATGAAAACCCCATAACAAATCAATCTTTCGCAATATTATACCATTCTTCCATGGCACAAAGACCTCTCTCAATTGAGTTAAAGCTGTAATTCCACTTGCACTCAAGTCTTTCTAGAATTTCTTGCAGGGCACCTCCTCACTGTGGCTTTTGTTCCACCTCGATCACCTGCCAGTTTTCGTTAGTGTGGCCCTTTCCTAAAAAATGTACCACTATTGGAGCAGTCATCCTTGCACTTGACCCTGCTCCTATGTTGGCATATTCGTGCTTTTATAGGCTGTGTAGTTTCACCCACGTAAATCAATCCATACTGCACGATATACTGTATACCACATCGACTGAGTTGCAATCTGAAAAGAACTTAGGGCCCGATGTACGAAAGGATTTTACCAATTCTGTGTCTATGGGAAAAAGCTTTCGTACATATGGCCCTTAGTGTCCTGTTTTATGTTGTTGTGAGAAGCCTTGGTATTGAAGGTATAATGCATGCTACGTATGCTACACTCAGTACATTTGATGGTGAGATCCAGAAATGGGATAGTTACACTGCTGTGGTTACAGGTGAATTTCAAGTTGTTTTGAAAGTATTAGGGTAGTTCATAAATGTGTTTTGTGCTTCTAGAGAACCTTCCCAGATGAGAAAGATGTCATCCATACATCCAGAAACGGATGAGATCTTGGAAAGGGTCAAAGGAGGAGAAAACAAATTGTGTTTCAAAGAGATTAGCTAACTCCAGAGCAAAACAGCCCCTGTAGAAGTTCTCATACATTGTTTGCAGTGATGTCCACTGAATGAAAATATTTTTTGTGAGACCTATTTCAAGAAAGGACATGATAAAGCTGGAGAGTATTCTGGGAGAGACCTAGTATTGAGGGTATAATTAATTACTGCATCCCTTCGTTCTGGGTATGTTTGTGTGCAACAATTGAATATACAATGTGACAAGAAATGCTAGTTCTTTGTCAAAGGAAGGTCCTCACTGATGGTATTAATTTGTGAACTATCCCTAACATAGGTGGATGTTTTAAGGACAGCGGGCCTGATCTAGAACTTTACGGACGGGTTACTCCATCACAACAATGACTGATATCCTGTCCTCTGAAATCTAAATCCAATTATGTCCTATAAGATTTAGAATTCGGCAGTTTTGATGGAGTAACCCATCCACCGAGTTCTAAATCAAACCTAAAGTAATTTTCAGAAACACATATATTTATTAACCCAAATGTTCTGGGACTGAATCACAAATTAATAAAATAGGTCTTCTTAGTAATTCATTTGTTATAAAAGAACTGGTGTTGTAGGCACTTGGGGGGCATATTTAAGAGCCCTGAGTGCCACCAGAGCGTCACTTTTTGTGCGTTATGCCCTATGCCGTATTCACAAGGTGGCTTTAAGCCACTTTTCGTGGCTTATTACCTTCTTGTAAGTACGTCACCTTCACACGCAACACTTTGCATGGGAGAGGCATGCAATGGGTGTGGTTGTGGGCACCCATTGCAGTTTGACGCTGCCTCAGATTTACTAGTTTTCATAATCTTGAGGCAGCGCCAAAATCTACCGCCACCCCTGGGGTGATGTTAGAGTAGCACAACAAGAAGAAATGCTTTCATTTCTCCTTGTTTTTTGCTCTTTGTATGTGTGCTGCCTTTTGCAGCACACATACAAAGAGCGAATCGCCATGTAAGATTGTTTTTGTGCAGGAAAGTGTTCCTTCCAGCACAAAAATAATCTCCCCCTCAACACAGCCATCCTTGCACTATGGTGCAAGGGTGGCAGCTTTGGCTCATGGCAGCAAATTTAGTGCCGGCGCAGGGGGAAACACAGAGGTGAGCTGTATTCTGGTAAATACAGCATATCCATCCGTTTTGAAAATGACAGTGCACGACGCTGGCAAATTTGACGCAGCGCCCTGCACCGTCATTTTCTATTGAATTTGGCCCTTTATTTTTACAAGAGGGAATCATTGTCACTCAATATGACTGGGGGCTTTGACTTCTAGTAACTTTATGGATAGATTCCTGTATTCCCAGAAGGACATTTCTAGGTAATTTCTCATAATGTAGGGTATTGCCCAATTGTTGGTGTGAGAAATTGGGTTGTTGGTTGAAGGGGGGGTGACCCCTATTCAAATAACAGCCACAATCCATGTCAGGGTGAAGCACAAAAGTCCTAAGTTAACCTACGCTTAGCTCTCTAGTAGTGTGGCACCAACACAGTCAGGCTGAACGTAGAGGCAAATTGTAAGGTATTTATGTAGCACTCTAACAGTAATAAAGTGAAAAATAACACAGGAGATATCTCACACTAATTAAAAAATAGAGTAAAAATTAATACATTCTTGACACCAAAATGATGAAAATCCATTCAGTTGAACCAGAATTATGATTTAAAAAAAAAGTTTTTAGTAGAAACTAGCACCTTAAGATAAAAGCGCCAACTGTGGATTTCTACTTGTGCGAAACCAGGTAACTGTAGAAAAATATGGCTGTCGACGATGGAGTGTGGGTCGGATAAAGAAGGGGACTGGGCTCGGTCTGCACTCATCTTCAGACTTAGAAGAAATTCTAGGAAAGAAGTTCTGAGAAGGTAAAGTTCTGAGGGGCTGTTGAAGTAAGCCTCAGCAAGGCCTACTAGTGCAAGGGGTTCACCTTTCTCTGCACAAAGTCCTCAGACCATGTAGGAAGAAGTTGGCACAGAAACTGAAATAAAAGTTTATTAACCTCATGAGGTGGTACTACAGTTCAAACAGCACCCTTCGGTAATGTTTGAAGTAGCACACTGAACTGAGAGAGCATGGTCCTTTCATACCCACGCAGGGGCTAAAAGGAGGTGGTACAATTATAGAAGCAAGACTTCTATACATGTAAGGTCATTTGGAAATGCACAGTCGACAGGTAGGAGGAGCTAACAATTTTCAAGGACTAACAGCTGCAGACCTTACTGAGCATGTGCGAAAGTGGGAGATGCTAAATATAACTTGTCACTAGGCAGATTTTCAAGAGTAGTTAACAGAAAGGTAGGACAGAGCACATGGTGAGCACATGGCAGCATGTGGCAGAGAAAATGGCTGCCATGAATACAAAATGGATTCTGCGAAATGTTCACAATAGTTACTAAATACAAGATGTCTTCTGTTAATGCTTAATCTAATCGCTGCTAAACTACAACAGACGACCCTTTCAGCATTAGCTGAAGACATTCGTCTTTCTAGGATAATCTAAATATTCATCTCGTATATTTATGCTCATCATTTCAGCTATTTCCTTATCTAACATATGTTGTGCTTTCATTTCTGTAATATTTCTTTTGGTAGGCATACAAGCAGTAATACACATGGAGCAGAACATTGGACCACACTGAATACAGATATTGCAATCATTACACACACCTGACCACCCAACAGGTAGTTGGTAATATCCATAGTTACCACAAACAAAATATGTATTATGTGAAGCTGTAAAACTACTATTATTTACACCCTCAATAGTTAAAATCAAGGTACAATCGCTTATCCCTACTGGAATTCGCCCAATGCTACGTATACATAAATCTGCTTTAGTTTTTGTAACAGAAATCACAAATTGTTCTTTCTTGTCAAAGTCTCTTATATTTGTGAAGACATATGGTATTGAAACATTGTCCGGTTGATACTCTTCCCATTCCCATTTAGTTCCTTTGGCTTGGGGATACCCATCTTTGTCTTGGTAGCATACTTTATTAAGGCGAAAAAGAAGTCCACGCTCTGTACGTTTTCCAGATGCAAACAAAAGCGTGTACCAAGCTTGACAAGAACCATTGTGTGAAAAAGGAAGAGGAATGAAAGGTGTTCCTCCTTTCTTTTGATGCGCAGGTATTATTCCACATACCCAACAGTTAGTAGTATTTGTAGCATTATGAGTTTGATGCAACATCTGAATGAAAGTATTATTGAAGTACGATTGACGGTGCTTCTGCTCCTGATAGGGAAGTGTAAAGTAATAGTGATCCTCTGGTACTGGAGTAGTGGCAACAAAAAACTCACGAGCAGGAGCCTTCTTTTCAACAAACCAGGTGATTATTGCTATAACCACCAAAACAACAACAAACCCCATAGTACTAATGATCAGTTTGTTATTCATTTTAGCAACAGTGATAATCGACCCTTTCAGAAATGAATTAAAAACAATCGTTGGAGCTCTTATCCCTGGGCAGCCGCTGATTTCTTCACCACGGGCCAAGACGGGTGTCACTACTCTAATGCATGGCTGATCCCCCCCCTTGCCACACTGGCTCTCCGTTTCACTAACCCAGGGCGGTAGCTCAACCAGTTTTTATTCAAAACATTTTCTGATTCTTTCCTCGGTCTTAAATTATATCGCGACACTCCAGAAGTCATATGGTCCGGGAAGACCTCTGCAGATTCGTCAGGTGATTTAGCACGGCCTTTCTCCGTAGTCAAAATCTCTCGATGATCGGTCAGCACAGCAGGTTCCACCAAGGTAGGTAGCACTCTCTTGCAGTGAGTACTATGGACCCAATTCTTTCGGTTCGTCACTCGAACTGCTGTCCTTGTCGCAAGGAGCACCTGTTCTGGGCCTCGCCACCTTGGTTCAAAGCTGCTTGATCTTTCAAAGGACTTAATCATCACCTGGTCACCAGGTCGGAGTTCATGGCCTTCACCTGTAGATATGTCAGGAAGTACTTCTCGAACCTGTTGATGAATAGAAACCAAATTGTCGGTTAACTGTGCCAAATAATCATTCATCAGGACACAAGGTACATCATATACAGAATTTGGCTTAGGAACTCCCCAAATGTTCATTGGCCTCCCGAAAACCACTTCGTATGGGCTAAGGCCAAGTCGAGAGTGTGGCACTGACCTAATAGACAATAATGCCAACGGTAATGCATCTGGCTAAGTTAAGGATGTGGAAGCCTGTATCTTCGCTAACTTCAGCTTCAAAGTAGCATTATACCTTTCCACCAACCCTGCTGATTGTGGGTGGAAAACCGCATGGAACTTCTGTTTGATCCCTAAGCCTTTCAGGACATACTTAATAACTTCCCCAACAAAATGAGGTCCGTTATCATTCCATAAAAGTCTGCAAACACCAAACCTAGGGAAAAACTCTTTCAAAAGCACCTTCGCTGTGGTAATGGCAGTATTATCCTTTGTGGGGTACGCCTCTATCCATTTACTGAAGGCAGATACCACCACCAAGACATACTTTAAATTGTTGCAGCGTTCAAGCTGAATATAATCCATTTGTAGATCTTCAAAATGTGCAGTTTGTGTAGCAAACCCTCCCGCAGGAGTACGTGTCCCTTTTCCAGGATTGTATTGTAAACAGATCAAACAAGACTGTACTACTCTCTTAGCTGTACTGGAAATTTCTGGATGCTCCCAAACTTGCGTAAGCAACTTCATTATTGTTGAAGCTCTAACATATGCCAGCCCATGTGCCATCTGAACCATAGGTTGTACAAAAGCTATAGGCAATTTCCATTTATCCAACAGCCCTCATCATCTAATTCTCCTTCTTCAGACCATTGCTCACGTTCTTTCACAGAAGCAGATTTCTGTATATCTAATAAGTCGTGTCTAGCATTATGCCAACGTTCAGCTTGTGACTTCACTACATACATAGAAGTAGTACTTCGCTGCATCGCAGTCTCACGTGCTACGTGGTCCGCAAGAGCATTACCTTGCCCTATCTTATCGGTCACTTTCTTGTGTGCACTACATTTCACAATAGCTAGTTTCTTTGGATATGTCAATGTAGTCAAAAGGTTATGCACTAATTCTCCGTGCATTATCTGCATCCCGTGGGATGTGAGAAAGCCTCTCTCCTTCCAAAGCAAACCAAAATCATGAGCCACTCCAAAAGCATAGCGGCTGTCTGTATAAATGTTCACACATAAGTCAGTACTAAGCTCACATGCTCGTGTCAAAGCTATTAGTTCATCTGCTTGAGCTGACTTCTGTGGTATACGAGCTGTCTCCACTACCGTGTGTATTGTGGTGATTGCATATGCAGCTGAGGTCGTACCATCTGGCAACTTCAAACAAGACCCATCAACCCACAATTCCCCGTCTACATCTGGAAGGGGCGTATCTTGTAAATCAATACGACCCTTTGTCTGTTCTTCGGTAAGGAATATACAATCATGTGTTTCTTGTGACTGAGGCTGAGTCACCGGATATGGCAACAAAGTGGCTGGATTTAGTGTTGCACATCTCTTCAGTGTAATGTGAGGAGCCAGCAATGTCAACTGATAGCCTATCAGGCGAGCGCTAGTTAAATGTTGCGTCTTTGTTTGATTTAAAAGAGCATCAACCGCATAGGGTATTAACACCAACAGCTTATGTGAGAAAACTATCCCTTCACTCTGACGTATTGACACAGCTGTTGCCGCAACTGAACGAAAACACCCAGGCAACGCTCGAGCGACAGGATCAAGTACTGCTGAAAAATATGCAAAGGGACGCTGCTTATCGCCATGTGTCTGTACTAAAACTACAATGCACATCCATCTTTCTTATGTACGTAAAGTGCAAAAGGCTTCATGTAATCTGGAGTACCTAACACTGGTGCTGAACAAAGGGCTTGTTGTAGCTGCCGGAAAGAAGTCTCACATTCATCTGTCCATGGGAGGGGCATTGGAGTATCTTTAGTCAAAAGTGCTAGCAAAGGTTTGACAATGTGTGAAAACCCTAATATCCATTGCCTACAAAAAGAAGTAAGACCAAGGAATGCACGAACATCTTTCTGAGTAAAGGGTACTGGTGTGTCTAAAATTGCTTGAATATGATCTGATGTAAGTGCACAGCCCTCCTTAGACAAAAGGTGACCTAAATAGGTTACCTTTGGTCTACAATATTGCAATTTCTTTCGTGACACTTTATGATGGTGTGAAGCAAGAAAAGAAAGTAAGGACAAAGTGCACTTTTCACATTGCTTAGGGGTATCAGCTGCCAACAAAATATCATCGACATATTGTATGAGAGCCACACCTTCAGGCTAAACAAAAGAATCAAGTTGTCCAAAGTCATAGTACAAGAACTAATTGCTCCCTCAACTTCCTCATAAAAGGCGGCTGTATTTTTCCGCAGGTCAGGTAATGCTGTTTTAAGTGCCATTACATCTGCCCTATTCCAAGGAGTATACACCCAATTATAAATAAAATAACCCTTAGCATCAACAGAAGTTTTATCATCACTTGTACCCGATCCTTTAGGAGGAACATACAAAGGCGCAGCCTCCCGCATTGGTTTTGCGTGAACTATCATAATCCTATCTGTTCCAAAGATGGAAGCTTGCACCCCGCCGGTCTGAGATGTCCGTGCAACTACGTCCACAGCCCTTTTCTCCTCTCGCAAACGGTCTGCTGCAACACATAATTTCACCAAACGCCTGATTGCATCAGCCACCTGGGAGAAAACAAAAAGACCATCACGCATTTGCTTATGATCAGCTGCTACATCATCGGGCTCTAACTCATCGGAATATTTCCGAAATAGTTCAATAACTTTTGTGCCAAATGCCTCAGTAAAATATAGCTGCTCCTTTTCCGTCCACCCTTTCATGTTAACTAAAAGTTCAGAAGCAGAGACAACGCTACGAATTGTTTTACGAGCAATAGATCTAAGCTCAGACGCACGGTCAGCAGGCAACATAGAGAGACTGTCCCGCATCTTCTGTTGCTCCGAACTGGAGACCTTAGCTAACTCATGAGGGGCAGAAGGAACGACATACGGAGGTGGAGGGCGATCTAGTAACAAAAAATCATCATGTGGTTTATTAAGGATAGGATAGAGAGGTTGCCTAACGGTGTATTGGCCAGTTACCTGTAATTTACGTTCTTTCTCTTCTAGCTCCTTTAAGTCATTTATTTCTTTCTTTCTCATTTCCAATGCTTTCACATATACATTCTTCCGCTGCTCTTTGTCAAGCAAGGCTTGCTCACGCTTCACTCGTCCACGCACTTCTTTCTCCCACATTCGTACACAGTCAAACATATCTTGCCTAGACTTTTGCTTACACATACATTGTTCCACATACTCAATCTTTCGCAAATCAAATTACCCATGCATAGGCCACCGTACCTCAGGATCCGCACGAGTGTATTTATTCCATAATGTGCTGTACATTATAGAAGGAAGACTATGTTTAACATACATATCTTTATTTGGCATCCCCTCTGGGGGTGCCGGTTGCGATTCTTCCAGTCTCAAATTGGTACCATTACAAAAGCAACACATCCTACGAAGTGCGCTAAAAACAGGCATGCCAAAAATAGTGCAGAATATGCAATATTACAATCAAAGTAGAACTTAAGGTACCGTTCAAATCAAAATTAAATTGGAGAAAATTCTCCTCATTACCTGCCTATATAAATTGCAATTTATATATCAATTCAAAGGACACAAATTGACTAGTAACCCAAAACACGAGAGCCACAGTAAGTAGTGCTAAACTACATTACCAAACAAAGGCATCAAAACCCACAGCAAGTGCCATAAAACGGCTCTTACCAGTCACAGGGTGTCCAGGTTCCAACTGCCAAGTTCTAAAATCGACCAAATGGTCACTGCATGACGAATGAACAAAAAGGATCTCAGTCGAGGACCGGCACCACCTGGATGGTCAAATCAGAAGGAAGGGAAAAACGCCGTGGTTGCCAAGACTCGGGTCTCCTCAGGCATTGATCGTCCGCAGCGAGATCCCAATCCTTTGTCGCGACCAATCCGTTGGGCGTCCGAGTCACCGATGAGCCCCTGTTCGGGCGCCAATTTGTTGAAGTAAGCCTCAGCAAGGCCTACTAGTGCAAGGGGTTCACCTTTCTCTGCACAAAGTCCTCAGACCATGTAGGAAGAAGTTGGCACAGAAACTGAAATAAAAGACAAAGGGGCATATTTATACTCCGTTTGCGCCGAATTTGCGTCGTTTTTTCGACGCAAATTCGACGCAAAACTAACTCCATATTTATACTTTGGCGTTAGACGCGTCTAGCGCCAAAGTTCATGGAGTTAGCGTCATTTTTTTGCATGAACACCTTCCTTGCGTTAATGATATGCAAGGTAGGCGTTCCCGTCTTAAAAAATTACTCCGATGCATATGCGTCGTATTTATACTCCCGGGCAAAAATGACGCCCGGGAGTGGGCGGGTTTAAAAAACCTGCATTAGCGCCGGATTTTAGCGCCTGGGTCAGGGCAGGCGTTAAGGGACCTGTGGGCTCAGAATGAGCCCAGAGGTGCCCTCCCCTGCCCCCAGGGACACCCCCTGCCACCCTTGCCCACCCCAGGAGGACACCCAAGGATGGGCGGACCCACCCCAGGGACATTAAGGTAAGTCCAGGAAAGTATTTTTTTTATATTTTTTTTGTGGCATAGGGGGGCCTGATTTGTGCCCCCCTACATGCCACTATGCCCAATGACCATGCCCAGGGGACAGAAGTCCCCTGGGCATGGCCATTGGGCAAGGGGGCATGACTCCTGTCTTTGCTAAGACAGGAGTCATTTCAATGGGGGATGGGCGTCGTAAAAAAATGGCGCAAATCGGGTTGTGGTGATTTTTTTGCCTCAGCCTGACTTGCACCATTTGTGGATGCCCATACGCCATTTTCCCCCTACGCCGGCGCTGCCTGGTGTATGTCGTTTTTTTTTAACGCACACCAGACAGCGCTGGCGGCTAACGCCGGCTAACGCCGGCTAACGTCATTGAATAAATACGGCGCCCGCATGGTGCTTCAGAATGGCGTTAGCCGGCACTAATTTTTGTTGGCGCAAAACTGCGTTAGCGCAGTTTTGCGTCAAAAAGTATAAATATGGCCCAAAGTTTATTAACCTCGTGAGGTGGTACTACAGTTCAAACAGCACTCTTCGGTAATGTTTGAAGTAGCACACTGAACTGAGAGAGCATGGTCCTTTTATACCCACGCAGGGGCTAAAAGGAGGTGGTACAATTATAGAAGCAAGACTTCTATACATATAAGGTCATGTGGAAATGCACAGTCGACAGGTAGGAGACATCAGCCCTCATACCTGAGCAAAGGCCTGTGATCTTGGTTCAGCATCTGCAACGAGGCAGTCAGCGTCTAGTTGTGGTTCCCTGGTCGGAATTTCCCTCTTCTTGAGCGGTATGTCTAATTGAGACTGCTGCCACTTTTTTCTTTTTAAATTGCTGTTTTTGTTGCAGCGGTTTCTCTTCCTGTTTAATAGAAACCTCCGTTGAGCGTTGTGAATCCTATCTTGGTTTCACGTACTCGGTTCTCCGCTCTGACCGCCCACCTCTCTCACTTCTCTTCTCTGAGGAGTCCTGAAAGGAACGAGATTGGTGTGTATCAGTATATTGATATCTTTCAGGCGTCTTCAAATTATCCCTATTCCTGAGATTATACCTATTCTGCGGGGTCTCCGGTTGCGGAGACTGTCCCCAATCTTTCTTAGGTGTTTGCTGTTGTTTTGTATCCCAGCGCTTTTTAGTACCCTCAGGTTGCTGTTGTTTAGCATTGTCTTTATTATTTTTACCCTGAAATTGGGGTTTTTGTGGTCTAGCCCCTAGGCTATCACGACCAATACTAGAATATGTTTCTGCAATTATTCTCGGGAGTCCCCGCTCTTGATTAATCTGCGGAACGTCCCGAAGACGCATTTGCACTGCTAGTGCTACTGCCTCTCCCTTGAGATTACTCAAAATAATAGAAGAAACTGCGGCAAAATTGC
Organism: Pleurodeles waltl; assembly: GCF_031143425.1. Taxonomy (NCBI): domain Eukaryota; kingdom Metazoa; phylum Chordata; class Amphibia; order Caudata; family Salamandridae; genus Pleurodeles; species Pleurodeles waltl. The sequence continues at coordinate 487,155,544 of NC_090445.1, read as the reverse complement.
CCATTAACTGCATGCCCAAATCTAAGGCAGGGGCAGCCCCATATTCATCTTGAATTTGTTTAAGCACTTCCGGTAAATTAGTTAATGTCGGTGTACCGTGTGCCGTAGTGTAGAGCGCGGCAAACACCGTGCCCCAGGTATTACAAAGGTCCACCGGAGGAACCATCCCATACGGCAAACACATCGTCAATATTCTATGTTTATCCTGAGGTCCCGTATGGGGAAATACTGCTTCCAGCGCATTAATTTTCTGCGCCAGCCAAAATGGAGTCTCCTCACGTTTAGCCGGTACTTTACCCATAACTGAGTGCACAGTGGCTGGATTAATACCCGGAACCACTGCTTGTGGGTGCGCCGGAGCAGCACGCGCTGCGTTTATATTTAGTGTCTGCATTACAAACTGAACTAATCGTCTATATGTAGCGGTTAAGTCTGTATATAAACGACGAACTTCAACCACTGTCAATTGAGCAGCCGCAGGATGAGGTGTATATGTAGCCAATAAAGGCCAGGTAGGACCATCATTACTCAGTGGACCTAACCTAACTTGTGCTACTGTGTGTGGGAGGGCACCATCAAGCCAATTATGGTTTTCTTGATAAGATAAAGGTATCTCTAAATATGCGTAAGCCCTGTATTGTCCAGGGACATTCGCAACAGTGTATTCGTGAAAAGTGTTTGTACCCCCATCAACTGCTGGAAATACGACCCAAGAATAAAAAAGTTCTGTTCTATAGGCTGCATGGGCGTCCACCACAAAAGTGACCGGACCCCCCTGGACCGTCAGGCCATGTGCCACCAGATGTCCCGTGAGCGGTTGTCGCTTATTAATTGCTATATTCACTACATTAGGATTCGCCATTTGTAAAAAACAGCACTAGGTCAGAGAAGGCACACCAATATTGGGTTATCCTTTTAAAGTTCAAGCTTGAACAACCAACCACTAAGTAATAGGATGTACCTATCCCGTGGTGGCGGAAACCCTCAGCCCCACGGACGGCTCCGCTTACGGAACCGAGGAGTCAAAATATATATGAGACCGAGAGAGTCAGCCGGACCTAAATATTAGAGCCAGACCAATCGTTGGCGGCACCATGTCGCGAAAGTGGGAGATGCTAAATATAACTTGTCACTAGGCAGATTTTCAAGAGTAGTTAACAGAAAGGTAGGACAGAGCACATGGTGAGCACATGGCAGCATGTGGCAGAGAAAATGGCTGCCATGAATACAAAATGGATTCCGCGAAATGTTCACAATAGTTACTAAATACAAGATGTCTTCTGCTAATGCTTAATCTAATCGCTGCTAAACTACAACAGGGCAAGGGTTCAGGAGGTGTCTGAGGAGTGGGATTGTCAGCGCAAAGCCACTGGACAATGTTGCAGTGAACATTTCTACGTTTGGATTTTAGGAGTCGAATATCTTCAGTGGGATGAGGCATGATGCTGTAGCCGACGAGAGGTCCAAGGGGCCGGATACCCCTCTGATAAAAGACCACTGAACAGAGTTTGCTGCTGCACAGAAGAACATAGCGGGAGCTGCCACAAAGTCAGGTTGACCAGTTTTGCACATTAGGTGGATAGACAAGCAGGTTGGTCCCGATCTTCTGTCACTTCTCAGAGCAGTTTTTAACCAAGCATTTGCTAAGCCTCAAATTTGGGATTTTGGCTATCTGGGCACCAATGGTACAGGACTGGAGGGTCACCACTTGGGGCGGGGGTTAGGACTCAGGCTGGATCTAGGTGTGGGTTCAAGATGGTGGGAGCCTATTATATCACCGTAGCTCTGAACAGGAGGCCAGCAAATTAGCTCTTGGAGTCACTCTGGTAGTCCTGGGTTTAGGTGCAGCTGCAAGACTCATCCTGGACTTACCACGGCACACCCACATCACCCCACACTTATGAAAACTCAATGGCTCAGGTCCAGAAACAATGTCAATTCAAGTTCCTTACTCAGGCCTTCAAGCCTCTGCACAACACCAGAGCTTTCTACCTTAACCACCAGCTACACCTCCACCAAGCATCAGGGCAGCTTTGATCAGCATCTTTCACACTCACACACCTCCCCTTCACATCAACAGACGCAAAACCTAAATGATGCCCATTCTTCTACATCACAGCCAAATACTTAAATAACCTCCATCAACAAATCAGAGCCTCCTCATTACTTCTGGAATTCTGGAAGAAGCTGAAGACCTGGCTCTTCCAATCCAGCTGTGTGGGACCTACAAAGCCATCCATTTATCCAGGCTCTGGCTCCACTCCTTGCATCTGCTCAGTGCATCGAAACCTTTAGGGGTGATTAATCACGCTCTATACATCCACATGACATAGCATAACATAGTTGAAGAAGCAGGGCTCAATCAACAGGGCAGCCCTCTGAGGGATCAAGGCAAGCTCAAGACAGCAGAACAGTCCTTCCAGGAGCAGCAAAGCAGTATTTTGGAGTAAACAGCAGGCCACAGCAGCAAGTAGCTCTCTGAGAGTCCTTCCACAGGTCTAGAAAGTTAACTGAAGAGTGGGCCTGAGGGTCCTATTTTTACACCTGTGCTCTCTTTAAAGTAGGAAAAGTTTCTAGAGGTTTCTGTTGAAGTGCTTGGAATTTCCTGACTCCCCTGCCCTGGCTCTAGGCTGGCTGCAGGGACAATGCAATGGTGACAAGCGATTTGTGTGAGCACAGCCTTTTCAGTTGCAAGTGGGGCTGTGCCCAGCTCCAGCTCCGTCCTCCTCCAGCCTGCAAGCAGATGCTCCATTCAGCTACACCTAATCTTTCTATTGTGTGACTGTCTGGGAGGAATTCACAAAGTCGAAATGCCACCTATACCCAGTCATGTGACCTAGGACAGGCTGCAGGCACCAAATGGCAAAGGAAAATAAAACTCCAACTTTCTAAAAGTGGCATTTTCGAAATTGCAATTTAACCTCTGACTTTACCATTAAAGAGAGCTTTTAATTACAATTTTAAAAATGCTAAACATAAAAGCTCATCTGTTCCCAATCAAAAGTTAGCACTTATTAAATGTAATAATGTAATCCAATGTCATCCTATTGGACAGGTAGGCCTCGGGGTAGTGGAAAATGAATACAGAGTTTTTCTCTACTAGGACATGTAAGATTTTAAAGTCTGTGCCCAACCTTTTAATTACAATGCACCCTGCCCTATGGGCTCCCTGGGGGGTACCTTACAAGTAACTTATATGCAATAAAAGGGGAGTGTACGGCTTGGCAAGGGAGTGATATGGCCAACTTGAATTAGCAATTTAAAACATTAATTGAGGAATCAGGTACAATGGCAGGCCTGGGACATTAAGGCGGTCATTCTGACCGCGGCGGTCGGCGGTCGCCGCCCGCCAAGCGGTTCCCGCCGAAAGACCGCTCCGTGGTCAAAAGACCGCGGCGGCCATTCCGGCTTTCCCGCTGGGCCGGCGGGCGACCGCCAGAAGACCGCCGGCCGGCCCAGCGGGAAAGCCCCTTCAACAATGAAGCCGGCTCGGAATGGAGCCGGCAGAGTTGCAGGGGTGCGACGGGTGCATTGGCACCCGTCGCGATTTGAAAATCTTTGTGGGGCCCTGTTAGGGGGCCCCTGCACTGCCCATGCCAGTGGCATGGGCAGTGCAGGGGCCCCCAGGGGCCCCACGGCACCTGTTCCCGCCATCCTGGTTCTGGCGGTGGACACCGCCAGAAACAGGCTGGCGGGAAGGTGGTCGGAATCCCCATGGCGGTGCTGCAAGCAGCGCCGCCATGGCGGATTCCCTGGGCCAGCGGGAAACCGGCGGGAAACCGGCGGGAAACCGCCGGCTCCCCTTTTCTGACCGCGGCTTTACCGCTGCGGTCAGAATCGCCCAGGAAGCACCGCCAGCCTGTTGGCGGTGCTTCCACCACCATGGCGGTCATGGACCGCCAGGGTCAGAATGACCCCCTAAGTGCTGCAGGACCACTAGTATCATTTAATTTACAGACACTGGGTCTACAAGAGACATAAAGGTAAATTAAATATGGCAATTAGACGTAAGGCAATTTTACCATGCTTAGGGGAGGAAGCACAAGAACCTTTGCACTGGTTAGCAGTGGTAAAGAGCACAGAATCCTAAAGCCAACAAAAACAATTTCCTGCAATATACCAGAAAAGGCAACATGTTTGGGGGAAAGACATCCCTAAGGCTGACAGATCTAATACATGCCCCCCAGCTGAAAGTGTGGAGAGTTACCCAACTGCCTGGGGGTTCTCATCATCAAGGTGAAAGAACCTGGATAGACCATCAGCATAGGAGTGTAGGGAGATGGACCACCAACAGTTTTGGATTCTCACCCCTATTCTGCATGAGCCATCTGAAGGGCCCGTGGCCTGTCTAAACCCAGAAGTGAGCCCCAAACAAGTATGGTCTCAGCTGCTTCTGTGCCCAGAACACAGTAAAGTCTTCCCTTTCAATAGCATCACACCTCTGTTCCCTGAGAAGTAGCTTCCCACAAATAAAAGCTACAGGTTGGTCAAAGCCCTCCTCATTGAGCTGTGATAAGACTGCCCCTATGTCTTGCTTTGAGGTACCTGTTTTTACAATGAGTTATTTGGAAAAGTCAGGGACCTTGGGCAAAGTCTTTCTGACAAGTCTCTTGGAAGTCAACATATTCAAGGGGGTAACAATGGTACCATATCCCTTGACAAGCCTCCTGTAGGAACCACTGAGGCACAGGAAGGCTCTCACTTCTGTCTGACTTTTAAGGGGCTCCTAGGCCAGGATAGCCTCTATGATGACCTGGAAGAACTGCATCTTACCCCCGCTCACAAGGTGTCCCAAGTACACCATAGAACACTACCCTATTTGGCACTTACTGGACTTCATATTCAGGCCTGCGTGTTGCACAGCCTGAAGCACTTTCTGCAGGTAAAAGAGGCGGGCCTCCCGCTGTTGCTGAAGACAGCTATGTCATCTAGGTAAGCAGTACTGAAGGCTTTAATCCTAGCCAAGGCCTGGTTCACCAGCCTACAGAAGGTGGCAGGTTCATTCTTCAGACAAAAGGGCATTGCCTTCATTTGGAAGTGGCAATTCGGAGTGAAAAAGGCTAACTTCTCTTTAGCCACCCGGTGTGACAGCTTTGGGTACAAGCACCACTGGGCTGGGCCAAGGTCTACTGGAGTGCTCAATCAATCCCAGTTCTAGCATCTTAGGGACTTCCTCATTGATGCTGGAGCTCACTTTGTCAGGTAGCCTGTATACTTTATTTTTGCAGTTTGTCCACGGTATCAGTATCATGGGGGCACAGATGTGTAAGCTCAGGAGTGAGGGAAAATAGTGTGGAAAACTCTCTCCTTAATTTGCGGCAGTCCCTCTGCTGTTCTGGGGTTGACTTCCTCCACTAACCCATTTTTTTCTTTAGTTTTTCTTTAGATGACAAGAGGTCACGGAGAGGTTCACTCTTCTCCTCCTCCTCCTCCCAATCATCTGTCACCAACAGCATGCAGCAGCTCTCAAAGTGGGGTTTGAGGTGATTGAGATGAAGTACCTAGAAGGGACTTCTAGGAGCCTTGAGGTCCACGAGGTAGCTGGCCTCCCCCTTCCTCTCAACTACCTCATAGTTCCCAGTCCAACGATATTGGTGCAGAGACCACGTCCTTGGTGAACCCCACTTGGTCGAACATTCCCATCAGGGCCTACTCACAGCTGTTACAGTGGTAGTCCTCAGAGGGATTGCCTTTGAGTACCTACTGACATGGTCCACCAGGACCAGAATAAACCTGTTGCCTAAGGCTGTCTTGAGGTCCAAGGGTCCTACAATGTTGATGCCTACCCTTTCAAAGGGGGTACCATTGACAAATAAGAGATTCGGGGAGTCTTCATCTTTTTCCAAGTTTTCCACTGGCCTGGCAGGTGAGACATGTATCTGAGGCTATTATCATCTGGGGCCAATAAAAGTGGGATACAAGCCTGGCAAAGGTATTTTCTTGTTCCAGATGTCCTGCAAGGGGAATTTCATAAGCCAGCCCCAGATGGAAGACCCTGTAGCATTGAGGGACTATCAACACCAGTGTTGCGCCATCGTCAGCTGCCTGGGCTTCAGCCTGACGACTCATGACCTCCAGGGTTGGCCCTCCTTCTATAACTCCTCCCTGGTGGACTCACCCTCTGTTCGCCATCCAGCAAGGTTAGGCAGGTCACTAAAGGAGGTAAGGTCCTCACCTGTAGGCTCCGGGCGGCCTCCTGTGGCGCCCCATCATTCTGTACTGTGGGAGTTTCTGGGGCTGGTTTCCCACACCCCTGCCCTTCTTTTGTTGGCAATTGTCTGGGCCATTTTTCCAGGCTCCAGATCTCCTTGACGTCTCTCCTGGACAGCCATGGACCTGGTCATCACACAGACCCGATCAGGCAAACCCACCATTTCTAGGTGTGACCTATGCTCCACTTCCTTTTAGGCGGTGTGCTCCAGAGCATTCCGTATCCAACAGCCCACAGGCATGGCGGGTTTCAGAGCAAACTTCAGCAGATCTGTGCCCCCCCCCCCACACACTCAACCAGGACAATGACTCTCCTGGTTGTCTGCTACTACAATCTGGAAGAATGTATTGGGTATCACCTGCTCTGAAGACACCAGATGACACCCTACTGTAGTCATACTGGATTCTGTGTCCCTCATAGCCGCTACCCTCTGCCCATTGATGGTGACTTGCTGCCTGTACTTAGAAGTATTAGAAGGCATGTGGGCTTTGGGCACCATATCCTTGTCACCCAGGGACACTAATGCAACCTCAGTTGCCTCCCCCACACTAACTGGAGCCATCCCCTCCCCAAGTGCTACACTGACAAACCCCAGGTTCTGCCCACCACTTGGGGGCTGTTTCCTCTCGGGACACTTGCCATCACCCTTGATGTGCCCATATTTGTAACACTCATAACACTTGGGGACAAAGTTACAAGTGTTTTTGTCAAAACACCTTTCTTCTGGTGGCCAGATTGGGAATGGGACCCTTTCCCCTGTGAACTATTTTGGGGGCCTTGAAGGAAATCCTTCTTGATTTGATCTCCCCCTCCTCTTTATTCTGATGGGAACACTGACCACCCTTTTGGTAGTCCTCCCAGAAATAATCTTGGACACTCTGGCACTGACCGAGAGGTCTGCCTCCTCAGCAAGCTTCCTTGGGCCAATAACCCTGCTATCTATTAGGTGTAATTGCAGCTCTGTAAAACAAGTATTGAGCATGTGCTCCCTTTGGAATCAGGTTGTACAGCCCAACAAAATCAACTTTGCTGCCCCTCACCCAGACCTTCTGTGCCTTGCTGGAGTAGTGTATGAAATCCGCTCAAGACTGGTTTGAAAGTTTGTGGCTATCTCTCAGCCTCTGTCGATATTTCCCAGGGTCGGCCCAAATTTGACAACAAGTATGGCTTTCATGGGGGCATATTTCACCTGGTCATCAATATCCAGTGTGAGAAGTGTGTCCCTCCCCATGGTAGCCATGTTTTTCAATAAACTGCCCCTCCCTAGTACTCATCTAAAAACTTGTATACTCTCAGAGCTATCTCATATGCAGAAAACCACTTCTCTATATCATCTCCTACTACATAATTTGGCACCTGCTCTTGTGGCATATAGACCTTCTCCTCTCCAGTGGACACTGCAGATACACTGCCATCATTGTTGCCGGACTCAGGGATCTGTCTGACTATCAGCTCCAGCTTCTTCTGACTCATTTCACAGGCCAGCAAACATTTCTTCTCAGCCAAGGCCCTCTCTGCCTCTGCTTTTATTCTGGCCAGGAATCTTTCTGTTTCAGCCTCCCTCTCCTCTGCTTCGAGCTTCATATTCACCAGCTGAAGCCTGAGCCCCCTCTCAGCCTTACTGTCCTCCAGCTTAGCTGGGGCCGGCCCCTGGCAGACACAGTGCTCCTGGCCCCATCCAGGGCATCTGCTTTGGTTGAGTTGGGCTCCCCTTGAATCTCAGGATCCAGGTCTGGGTCCTCAATCTCCTCATCATCCTCTGTAAGTGTCCCCCTATCATCCTTCTCTGGTGTGTATGTACTGTCATCTCTGAACTTCCTCAAAGGCTCTGAGGGCTACCTGGAGGTTCAGGCCCATACTTACAAGCAGCCTGCGCGGTCAGTGAGGAACGTTTTGTGACACACTGGCAGCGCAGGCTGCACACCCATATCTACAAGACCATGCAAAGCCACTTTGCGTGGCTTTACATGCCTTGTATATATACAGGTATTGTAGATATTGCATCAGGGAGGCATTTCCATGGGTGTTGCATGGGTGTTCCCACACAACACTCATAGATTTTGACTTATTCAGAGCTTTACAACGTTTCATAAACCTAGAAATGTGTCAAAAGCCTATGCCTACCTAGGGGTGGTGTAAGAGTGATGCAACAGGGAGAAATATCTTTATTGCTCCCCGTTTTGTCCACTCTCTATGTGTGCTGCATTCTGCAGCTCACATAGAAGGAGGAATTTGCCTCCATTGATTGTTTGTGTGCAGGATGGTGCTCTTTCCTGAACAAAAACAATCACCTCCACAACGCAGACACCCTTGCACCATGGTGCAAGGGTGTCTGTGTGGGTGCATGGCAGCAGTAGGTGTCCCAGCACAGGGGAACAGGATAGAAATGCACTATATCTTGTAGATACAGCAATATTCTGCCCTTTCCCCGTGGCGCACGGTGGAGCAGCAAGGCACTTGAAGCACCGCCCTGCGCCATGGCCCTTTTAAATATGGCCCTAAGTTTGGTAGCCTTCCTGCCTGTCTTCAGCCCTTTCTTTTTTCAGAGCTACAGCAGCTCAGCCCTGTTGAGGGTGTCCAGGTTGATCAGATCCATCTCCATGGTGCAAAAAGGAAGGTAGTGCACTTAAATTTAGAAAAGACTTGAAGAATTCAAAAGGAGGTCAAGCCTGGTGTCTAATTGCCTGGGATTTTGTGTAACACAAACCACTGTATGGTACTGCACAAGCACAAGTCCTGATTGACACAGCTGAACACCAATGTGAGAAATTGGGTTGTTGGTTGAATGGGGGTGAAAACGAATCAAGCAACAGTCTCAATCCTTGCCTGGGTGAACACAAGAAGACCTATTTTAACCTGTGCTTAACGCTTTGGTAGCTTGTCACAAAAGCATTCATGCTCAACTTAGAGACAATGTGTAAAGTACTTATTCACACTCAAACAGTAATAAAGTGAAATCACAAAACAAGAAAAATCCCCCACCAATTTAGGAAAATAGATTAATTTAATACATTATTTGACACCAAAACAACAAAAATTCAATCAGTAGAACTGGATTCATTAATTTTTTTTTTTAATGTAAAACCAAGGGGCATATTTACAAGAAAGTGGTGCAGCGTGGTGCTTCACCAGAATTGGCAGCGCAGCCCTGCATCACTTCAGAAATGCAGGGATGCACCATACTTGCAAAAATATGGAGCACCCCTATGTTAACCCTAGCACAGATGCTAAATATAGCTACCCAGCACCAGCGCAGGCCCCCTTGCATCACAGGGCAAGGGTGTCTGAGTTGCAGGGAATGATTGTTTTTGTGCAGGAAGGGACATCTTCCAGCACATAAACAATCATTAATGGTGTTTTGCTTTTTCAATGTGTGCTGCAGAATGCAGCACACATTGAAAAAGCAAAAAAGAGGAGAAATAAAAGTATTTCTCCTCATTGCTCCACTCTAACGCCACCCCTGGATTTCCCTGTAAATCTGGGGCAGTGTAAAAAAACAATAGGTGTTGCATGGGTACGCCCACAGCAACACCCATTGCACGTCCCTCTGCCACAGAAAACTGTGTCTTGGGTGCCTACATTTACAAGGCGGTATTAAGCCTCACAATGTGGTTTAACGTTGCCTTGTAAATAGAGTGCACTGCACAGTACCACTGTTGAAGTAAGCCTCAGCAAGGCCTACTAGTGCAAGGGGTTCACCTTTCTCTGCACAAAGTCCTCAGACCATGTAGGAAGAAGTTGGCACAGAAACTGGAATAAAAGACAAAAGTTTATTAACCTCATGAGGTGGTACTACAGTTCAAACAGCACCCTAGGGTAATGTCTGAAGTAGCACACTGAACTGAGAGAGCATGGTCCTTTTATACCCACGCAGGGGCTAAAAGGAGATGGTACAATTATGGAAACAAGACTTGTATACATGTAAGGTCATGTGGAAAATGCACAGTCGACAGGTAGGAGGAGCTAACAGTTTCCAAGGACTAACAGCTGCAGACCTTACTGAGCATTTGCGAAAGTAAGAGATGCTAAATATAACTTGTCGCTAGGCATATTTCAAGAGCAGTTAACAGAAAGGTAGGACAGAGCACATGGTGAGTACATGGCAGTATGTAGCAGAGAAAATGGCTGCCATGAATACAAAATGGATTCCGCAAAATGTTCATAATAGTTACTAAAGACAAGATGTCTTCTGCTAATGCTTAATCTAATCACTGCTAAATTACAACACCACAAGAGCATCACAAAATGTGATGTTCCTGTGGCACTAGGGGCTTGTAAATATGCCCCTTTGTGCCAAAAAGATAAAATTGCCAATCGCAGACATCTTGTCATGCGAGACTGGGTCACAGTTGAAAAATATGGCCAACTGCAATGGAGTGCAGGTCAGATTCAAGAAGAGGATTGAGCCCGGTTGGCGCTTACCTTCAGATTTAGAAGAAATTATGGAAAAAGTTCTGGGAAGGTAAAGTTCAGTGGAGCAATGCTGCAGGAGATGTCTGAGGAAGGAGTGTCCTGATCAGGGAGCCACTGGACAAAGCTGCAGAGACGATTTCTACATTCAAACTTGGTGACTTTTTTGGAAGTCAAAAATCTGAAACGGGACAAGATTGGAGGCTGTAGCTGATCACAGCTCCAGGAGGTCAGGTCGTGTAACCCTTAGTGAAGGACCAATGAACAGGATTTGCTGATGTGGAGAAGAACCTTGTGGGAGCTGCTATGAAGTCAGTATGATCAGCTTTGTACCTTGGGTGGATAGACAAGCAGGTTATTGCCAGTATCTTTCAATTCTAAGAGCAGTTTTTAGGCAGAAAGTTTTTAGGTCCCAAGTTTTGGATATCTGAACACCTTTAGCACCACCACCAAGGTTCCAGGACGGGAGAGGCACCACTTAAGGGGTTAGGACTAATTCAGAATGGGTCCAGGTGCAGGTTTAAGATGGTGGGAGCCTGTTATATTCCTGTGGCTCTGAACAGGAGGCCAGCAAACTAGCCCTTATTGTCACTCTGGTAGTCCTTGGTTCAGGTGAAGAAGCAGGGCTCAAGGATTATGGCAGGGTTCAAGGCGGGCCCCAGGCAACAAAACAGTCATTCCAGGTGCAGCAAAACAGTCTTGTTGGGTACACAGCAGGCCACATCAGCAGGCAGTCTTCTGAAAGTCCTTCTGCAGGTCCAGAAAGTAAACTGAAGAGTGGGTTTAAGCGGCCTTTTTTATACCTCGTACCTCCCTTGAAGAATTAAAAGTTTCTAGAGGTTTATCTTTGAAGTGCTTGGAGTTTCCTGATTCCCATGCTCTGGCTCCAGGCTGGCGGCAGGGACAATGTAGTGGTGACAAGCCCTTTGTGTAAAGGCAGAGCACAGCCTAATCCATTACAAGAGGGGCTGTGTCCAGCTGTGCCCCCTCATCCTGCCACCAGATGGCCCATATAGGCACACTTAATCTCTGTATTCTGTGACTGTCTGGGAGGAATTCACAAATTTGAAATGCCAACTACACCACTCATGTTGCCTAGGACAGGCTACAGGCACCAAATGGTAAATAGTTCAGACATCTTACAAGTGCCAGAACTGACGCTACTGATGTACATCCTGTTTCCTTCATGACCAACATATTCAATAACAGTGATCACCATTTATTATTTTGGATCATTAATCCTAACACTTTTGTTTATAAAGATTATCATGCAAAAAAGAAAAATATGAATATATCATAGATATACATTACAAAACATTACACCCACAGAACATCACAACAATGACAAATCATACAAACAGCATGTAATACAACAAACAAATATGTCAGTTCTGAATTTAGTTGCCCACTAGGATATACTACTTCATTACACACTGTACAAATAAGTTAAATGTCCTTGCTCCATAGGCCACAGCAACCAATCAGTGCTGCTCTCGTTGAGACTAGGGGTACAACTTTACTCACACTAAGTCACTTCTGCCCTGATTACTAGTGCCTGTTGTTTCATGCACTCATTGGTTGCACACTTGTCAACGTGTTTCAGACCCATAACCTTTTTTCTAATTTTTCTTAAAACTCAGAACGGTTGTTAGAAATGGGGTCTTTTGTTGGCAGTCAGGTTACCCCCTGTCCAGGCAAGGGACCTCACTCTAGTCGGGGCAAAGGAGAAACACACCTGGTTTACCCCCTTGGTAGCTTGGCACAAGTAGAAAGGCTTAACCCAGAGACAATGTGTAAAGCATTTGTACCAACACACACAGTAATGCAGTGAAACACTACAAAATGGACACCCCAAAGGTTCAGAAAAATAGCCAATATTTATCTAAACAAAAAAACAAAACGACAAAAATCCAACATACACAAGTCAGGATATGAATTGTAAAAAGAGCCTTACTCCATAGAAAAAAATGGAAACGTTGATTATACACAAAGTCCCTGGTTTGCATCAAAAATAAGCCGCATGGGTGAGCATGCATCGAGAAAGTCAGCGATGTGTTGATTCCTTACTTGCAAATAAGGCTGTGCGTTGTTTCTTCTCCGGTCGGGTCGGTGATGCATCGTTTTTTCTCCCCCACAAGAGAGCAATGCGTCGATTTCTGGACAGGCACCTCGGATTCGCGCCTGCTTGCTTTGATTGTTGATGCCCAGTGATGATGCGTGAGAAATCCGGCTGCACGGTGTTGGAAAACCATGCTGTGTGGGGTTTGCATTGTTATCAGCAGCCTCAATCGGGTGTTGTGTCGTTTCTCCAGCTGCAATGTGTCAATCTCCCAGCCGCGTTGCAGGTGGTTCATTGAAATTTTCCCTGCACAGTGTTCTGTGTGTGGATTTCAGTCCTTGTCTGCCAACTTCACATCTCAAGGACCCAGAGACTGGACAGGGTACCACTTGGCAGGGCATGAGTTTCAGCAGAGAGTCCAAGTGCTGGCAGAGAGTCTTTGATGGCCCTGAGACTTCAAAACAGGAGGCAAGCTCAATCCAAGCCCTTGGAGATTCTTCACAAGCAGGAATATACCATAAATCCAGTCTTTGTCCTCTTTCATGCAGAAGCAGAAACTGCAGGCCAACCCAGCAAAGCACAGTCACAGGCAAAGGGGCAGTACTCATCCTCCAGCTCTTCAGCTCTTCTCCTTGGTAGAGGTTCCTCTTGAATACAGAAGTAATCTAAAAACCAGGGGGTTTTGGTCCACTACTTATACTCCTTTCTGCCATTCAAGTAGGCAGACTTGAAAGGAAATACTTTGTTCTTCACAAGATCCTGCCTTGCCAAGGCCTTGCTCCGGATTCACATCATGGGGTTGGAGGCTGAATTGTGTGAGGGCAGGCACAGCCCATTCAGGTGTAAAAGACCACTCCTCCCTCCACTGTAGCTCAGATGGCTCATCAGGATATACAGGCTACACCCCATCTCCCTTTGTGTCACTGTCTACAGGGGATTCACAAGCAGCCCAACTGTCAGTCTGACCCAGACAGGGAATACACAAGCAGGCAGAGTCACAGAATGGTTTGATCAAGAAAATGCCCACTTTCTAAAAGAGGCATTTTCAAACTGACAATTTAAAAAACAACTTTACCAAAAGATGTATTTTTAAATTGTGAGTTCAGAGACCCCAAACTCCAAATTTCTATCTGCTCCCAAAGGGAAACTACACTTTAAAGTTATTTAAAGGCAGCCCCTATGTTAACCTATGAGAGAGATAGGCCTTGCATCAGTGAAAAACAAATGTGGCAGTATTTCACCATCAAGACATGTAAAACACATTTGTACACGTCCCACCTTTAATATACACTGCACCCTGCACATGGGGTTACCTATGGCCTATCTTAGGGGTGCATTACATGTATAAAAAGGGAAGGTTTGGGCTTGGCAAGTGGGTACTCTTGGCAGGGTGAATTGGCAGGTCAAACTGCATACACAGACACTGCAGTGGCAGGTCTGAGCTATGTTTACAGGTCTACTCATGTGGCGGCACAACCAGTGCTGCAGGCCCACTAGTAGCATTTGATTTACAGGCCCTGGGCACCTCTAGTGCACTTTAATAGGGACTTCCTACTAATTCAAATGTGCCAGTTATGGAAAAGCCAATTACACATACATTTTACACAGGGAGCACTTGAACGTTAGCCCTGGTCAGAGTGGTAAAGTGCACAGAGTACCAAAAACAGTAAAAGCAGAGTCCAGCACACAGACAAAACATGGGAAGCAGAGGCAAAAAAGACAGGGGAGACCACACCAAGGGTGCCAGGTATAACAACGGTTGATCACAAAAACAAAAAACAAACACTATTCATGCCACTAAACTCAACATCACAAAAGGGTAGACAATAAAAGGCTGCGGCCATCACCAATTTACCTCATGTCTACCTAATGTTGCCTGGGAATCGTATTAGGAAACCTACCTCGAATGGGTTAACCTAAAACAACGGCCATAGGTTTCATTACCATTACTCCGTGATACAATAAAAAAACCTTCAACCAGAACTACTTCAGCATCTACTTACTATAATCCACGATAATCACTACTTGATATCCAAACTCAATCGATGACAGAATCCTTAATCAGGCTCAAGGTGGACAACATAGTTCTAAAAGACAAATACAAAAAGGACAGGATGCTACTACGGCTTCCACTGGTATGCATATGTGACTTCATAACAACATTTTTCTGAGCACTTAGGGGGTCATTCCAACTTCGGCGGGCGGCGGAGGCCGCCCGCCAAAGTTCCCCCGCCAGAAGACCGTACCGCGGTCAAATGACCGCGGCGGTCATTCTGACTTTCCCCCTGGGCGGGCGGGCGACCGCCAAAAGGCTGCCCGCCCGCCCAGCGGGAAAGCCCCAGCAACGATGAAGCCGGCTCCGAATGGAGCCGGCGGAGTTGCTGGTGTGCGACGGGTGCAGTGGCACCCGTCGCGATTTTCAGTGTCTGCTTTGCAGACACTGAAAATCTTAATGGGGCCCTGTTAGGGGGCCCCACGACACCCGTTCCCGCCAGCCTCTTCCTGGCAGTGTAAACCGCCAGGAACAGGCTGGCGGGAAGGGGGTCGGAATCCGCCTTGGAGGATTCCCTGGGGCAGGGGAAAACCGGCGGGAAACCGCCGGTTTCCCTTTTCTGACCGCGGCTTTACCGCGCGGTCAGAATTGCCCCTGAAGCACCACCAGCCTGTTGGCGGTGCTTCCTCCGTCCCCGGCCCTGGCGGTCCATGACCGCCAGGGTCGGAATGACCCCCTTAGTTCCTTCGAATGTTGTCCCAAAAAGGTAAATGCACCAAATGGTAAAGGGCAGGAAAATGCAAACTTCTTAAAAGTGGTATTTTCTAAATTGT
Organism: Pleurodeles waltl; assembly: GCF_031143425.1. Taxonomy (NCBI): domain Eukaryota; kingdom Metazoa; phylum Chordata; class Amphibia; order Caudata; family Salamandridae; genus Pleurodeles; species Pleurodeles waltl. Next base: position 487,140,038 of record NC_090445.1, on the reverse strand, counting down.
AATTGAAAATGTGACTGATCCAATAAAGATGATTTTTAGTTATAATTTCATAGGTACCAAACAAGAAATGCTCATCTGTTCCCAATCAAAAATTAGCACATTAGAGTGTACTATATATTATGACTGTGCCGCCCTACCGTGCAGAACACTTGCAAATACCATCTTGGGTCCAGTTCGGTACATTTATTCAACCTTAAGCTCACCTTAGGTAGATGTGGCTATGAGCGTGGGGCTTAGCAAAAGTACAATGTATAAAGCATTTAAAAGCACCGAAAGACAAAATAAGAAAGTCACACAACACGCAAGAAACAAGACACTGATTTATAAAAATAGATGGGAGTTTGCATACATTTTTAGAGACCTTAGGCATGAAAATCCACCAGAGGGTTCCAGGGGTACACCTTTTAGAATGAATAAATACCTTTTAAATCAACCACAACCAAGCATTGGCCAACAAAGTCTTTGGAACCGTTTGAAAAGTTTGTAAAAGTTAATTTGACAACTCTGGCCTGAGTTGGGTGACCAATTCTGACAGGACAGAGGTCTAGGGGAGCAGAAAGGGTACTTTGGACAATTACCTGGCCATCAGAGCTTTTTTAAGGCAAGATCCAAAGTCTGCAGGATGTTCATCATAGACATCAATGGAATGGTCCTGAGGGTAAGGAATGTAGACAATAAGATGCTCAAAGAATGCTCTGTTTGTGGTGCTTTTGTCAGGGGTGCCATTGTGGTGAATCCTCTGTCCATGGGTGAAGTGGAGTGAACTTGACCACAGAGGTTGGGGTCCCTCAAAGTCCTCTACATTGAAGTAGCTGTCCCGCAGATGCTGGTCTACTGGTCAGTTTGGACTGTGGTTGGAGCGAAATCATTTGGTTGGAGTTAGTGTCCCTTGGGTTGGCAAACACATGTGCAGATTTTGTCTATCTTGCATTTGTCCTCTTGGGGGCTCGGTGACTGGTAGTGACAAAATGTCTGTGGTGGCTAACAACTTTGTGACTTGTGCAACTTCAGCTATTGTGCCCTTGTAGCTGGTTCCAGGAGATCAGCCGACTGATCCTTGGAGTCACTGCTGTTGTTGGATTTCGGGAATCAACATTCTCTGAACCAGTAGCCGTAGTCCTTCCTAGCATGCAGCCTGTATTTGTGCGGGTCCAAGGGCAACTTGGCAGTCCTTCTTTGACCCTCTCTCTGATGCCAGTGTGATCTAAGGGGTAAAGTTCCAGGGGTGCCATTTTTATCCCAGGAAAGTGCCCAGTACGGATCATGCAGTCACTAGTGTATGGTCTACTAGGTGCCCTCCTACCTAGTGATAAAGTTCCTGTGATGTGTGGCATATAGCTACAGTATTCCAGAATGTAACATTCTTGCCTCTTTCAAAATGGCATGACTCTTCCTCGGTCATCAGGAGCTTAGAAGTCCTCCCTAGAAGTGTGGCTACCTGAAGACTACACACCAATGGTTTCACTTCTGTGGCCCTTTCTCCACGCTGTCCTCAGGAACAAAAGGTATCCTGCTCAGGGATGTCGGGCCAGGCGGCCCATCAAAGGCAGCTTCCCCTTTAAATCTCCCCCCTGGCTAACCCCCAAGTGGCCATCCTGGCAGAGGAGGTGACATCTTGCTGATGCTGCACTGCCTTTGTTTCTGAGCCTGGGAGCCATTCACTAATCTCCCCAAGCAGTAAGAAAGCCGCCTGTGTCTGTGTGTGCCTTTGTGAGGCTACTGGTTGAGCAGAGCACAGAGTGGCAATTTCTAAAAGCTGCCTAGCTTTAATAGTGACATTGATATGGACCTGACCTTCAGGACCCATTTAATGCCACAATTAATTTGATACATTACTTGACCCAGTTTGGTAGTCCCAGTCAAACAATGCCACCTGGTAACCCTGTTAGCCAATAGGGCTACTAACTTTACCCACAGCAAGATGACAATTTGGATTGTTATTGTTAAGAAATCTCAGAAAACATATGTCTTAACAAAATACAGCTCCCTACCATAGGACTCAACATTAAAGGCTCACAGGCCATGAAAGGGGCGGGGCGGGGAAGCATGAGGGGGGAATAAACATTAAATTTAGTTGAAAACAAAGGCCCTCATTATGACATTGGTGTTAAATGCCACTTACTGCCGCGGTGGCAAATATCAGTTCGCCAAATTATGATACATACACAAACCAAACCGACAGAATACAGCCACATACACAAATACACCAGTGTAGGAAGTTGGCTCTGTATATACTATCTCAAAGTGAGAGATAGTGTGCACAGAGTCCAAGGGTTCCTCTTAGAGGTAAGATAGTGGCAAAATTAGATAATTCTAATGCTCTATTTTGTGGTAGTGTGGTCGAGGAACAGGCTTATCAGAGGGTAGTGTTAAGCATTTGTTGTACACACACAAGCAATAAATGAGGAACACACACTCAAAGACTTAACTCCAGGCCAATAGTTTTTATATAGAAAAATATATTTTCTTAATTTATTTTTAGAACCACAAGTTCAAGATTTGAAGTAAATACATAAAATGCCAGGTACTCCACATAGGTAAGTTTAGGAACTTTGAATTAGAGCAATAACATACACAGTTTTAATAAATATGGCAATAAGCTATTTTAAAAGTGGACACTGTGCAAAAATCAACAGTTCCTGGGGGAGGTAAGTAATGGTTAGTTTGTCAGGTAAGTAAGGCACTTACAAGTTTAAGTTCCTGGGCATAGGCAGCCCACCGTTGGGGGTTCAAGGCAACCCCAAAGTTACCGCACCAGCAACACAGGGCCGGTCAGGTGCAAAGGTCAAATGAGGGCCCAAAACACATAGGCGCCTATGATGAACAGGGGTGCTCCGGTTCCAGTCTGCCTACAGGTAAGTACCTGCCTCTTCGGATGGCAGACCAGGGGGGTTTTGTAGAGCACTGGGGTGGACACAAGTAGGCACACAAAACACACCCTCAGCGGCACAGGGGCGGTCGGGTGCTGTGTGCTAATCAGGCGTTGGGTTTTGTATAGAAATAAATGGAGGGACCTGGGGATCACTCTAGCGGTGCAGGCAGGGGACAGGGGGGCTTCTCGGGCCAGCTACCAACTGGGCTAGGCAGAGGGTCGCCTGGTGGTCACTTCTGCACTGAAGTTCGGTTCCTTCTGGTCCTGGGAGCTGCGGGTGAAGTGCTTGGTCCAGGCGTCGGGTTACTTGTTACAGGCATTCGCGGTCAGGGGGAGCCTCTGGATTCTCTCTGCATGCGTCGCTGTGGGGGTTCAGGGTGGTCGTCTTCGGGTTACTCACGAGGTCGCAGTTGCCTGGGGGTCCTCCCTGTAGTGTTGGTTCTCTGGAGGTTGAGCCGGGGGCGTCTGGTGCAGAGGGTGAAGTCTCAGGCTTCCAGCGGCAAGAGTGAGTTCTTTAAAAGTTGATAGAAAGTTGTAAAAATGTTGCTCGAGGTGAACAGTGCCGCTGTTCTCTGGAGTTTCTTGGTCCTTCGGGTTTCAGGGCAGTCCTCGGAGGCTTCAGAGGTTGCTGGTCCCTGTCGGATTCGTCGTTGTGCAGTTTTCTTTGAGTCAGGAGACAGGCCGGTAGGACTGGGGCCAAAGCAGTTGTTGTCTCTGTCGTCTCTGCAGGGCTTTCAGGTCAGCAGTACTTCTTGTTTCAGGTTGCAGGAATCTGATTTCCTGGGTTCTGGGGTGCCCCTAAATACTAAATTTAGGGGTGTGTTTAGGTCTGGGGGGCAGTAGCCAATGGCTACTGTCCTTCCTGGAGGGTGGATACACCCTCTTTGTGCCTCCTCCCTGAGGGGAGGAGGCACATCCCTAACCCTACTGGGTGCATCCTCCAATCTCAAGATGGAGGATTTCTTAAGGCAGGGGTCACCTCAGCTCAGGGCACCTTAAGGGCTGTCCCGACTGGTGGGTGACTCCTTGTTTTTCTCATTATCTCCTCCAGCCTTGCTGCCAAAAGTGGGGACAGTGGCCGTAGGGGCGGGCATCTCCACTAGCTGGGATGCCCTGGGGTGCTGCAACAAAAGGCATGAGCCTTTGAGGCTCACCACCAGGTGTTACAGTTCCTGCAGGGGGAGGTGAGAAGTACCTCCACCCAGTACAGGTTTTGTTCCTGGCCACAGAGTGACAAAGGCACTCTCCCCATGTGGCCAGCAACTCGTCTGGTTGTGGCAGGCTGGCAGGAACTGGTCAGCCTAGCACTAGGAGTCAGACTGGTATTCAGGGGGCATCTTTAAGATGCCCTCTGGGTGCATTTTACAATAAATTCCACACTGGCATCAGTGTGCATTTATTGTGCTAAGAAGTTTGATACCAAACTTCCCAGATTTCAGTGTAGCCATTATGGAACTGTGGAGTTCGTGTTTGACAAACTCCCAGACCATATACTATTTATGGCTACCCTGAACTTACAATGTCTAAGGTTTTGCTTAGACACTGTAGGGGCATAGTGCTCATGCACATATGTCCTTACCTGTGGTATAGTGCACCCTGCCTTAGGGGTGTAAGGCCTGCTAGAGGGGTGACTTACCTATGCCACAGGCAGTGTGAGGTTGGCATGCCATTCTGAGGGGAGTGCCATGTCGACTTAGCCATTTTCTCCCCACCAGCACAAACAAGCTGTGAGGCAGTGTGCATGTGCTGAGTGAGGGGTCCCCAGGGTGGCATAAGACATGCTGCAGCCCTTAGAGACCTTCCCTGGCATCAGGGCCCTTGGTACAAGGGGTATCATTTACAAGGGACTTATCTGAGTGCCAGGGCTGTGCCAATTGTGGAAACAAAGGTACAGTTTAGGCAAAGAACACTGGTGCTGGGGCCTGGTTACAGGGTCCCAGCACACTTTCAATCATAAGTGGCATCAACAAAAGGCAAAAAGTCAGGGGGTAACCATGCCAAGGAGGCATTTCCTTACAGCCAGCCCAAAGGCCAGTGGAAACGTGACAGTCCCAACACCCATACCATTACGCCAACAAATTGCCCATCACATTATGACCGTTGGCTGCTTTCACCTCACAGACAGGGTTCTGCCCTCCTGGGGTCTGGGCAGCCCAGTCCCAGGAAGGCAGAACAAAGCATTTCTTCTGAGAGCAGGGTGTTACACCCTCTCCCTTTGAAAATAGGTGTTACAGGTTGGGGAGGGGTAGCCTCCCCCAGCCTCTGGAAATGCTTTGAAGGACACAGATGGTGCCCTCCTTGCATAAGCCAGTCTACACCAGTTCAGGACCCCTTCTCCCCTGCTCTGGTGTGAAACTGGACAAAGGAAAGGGGAGTGACCACTCCCCTGTCCATCACCACCCTAGGGGTGGTGCCTAGAGCTCCTTCATTGTATCCCAGACTTCAGCCATCTTGCTTTGCAAGGTGTGGTGGCACTCTGGAGGCCTCTGAGTGGCCAGTGCCAGCAGGTGACGTCAGAGACCCCTCCTGTGAGGTCCATATCTGATAAGGTAGCCAATCCCCCTCTCAGGGCTACTTAGGGTCACTCCTGTGGGTTCTCTTCAGATTCTGCTTGCAAGTTTCCTTCAGGAATCCTCTGCAACAACTTCAGCCTCCTCTGACCTCGGATCAACCGCAGCCTGCTCCAAGAAATGCTGTAACTGCAACAAAGTAACCACAAGAGATACTTTTCTTCAGCAACCTCAGCTCCAAGTCAGCAACTGCAACAGTTTTGATGGTGTGCATGCTCTGAGGACTCCCTGTCTTCATCCTGCACCAGAAGAACCAAAGAAATCTCCTGTGGGGTGAAGGAGTCACTCCCCTGCTCCAGCAGGCACCTTCTAAGACGACGACCAGTACCCTTGGACTCCTCTCCCCGCGACGAGCGTGTTCCTAAGGACACAGAGGTTTGACCCCTTCGACATAGACTGTCGTGATGCAATTTGGAGGAGGTAAGACCTTGCCTTCCCAGAGAGCGACAGTACCCCTGTGTACTGCATCTTCTTCACCTCCTGAGGCCTCTGTGCACTATTTGCAAAATTCCTTTGTGCACAGCCTGGCTCAGGTCCCCAGCACTCCATCCTGCATCGCTCAACTCGCTGAGTTGTTCTCCAGCGGCGTAGGACCTTCCTTTGTTGTGCTGCATCAACTGCGTTTTGCACCTCCTTTGTCCCCGTGTCCTGGAGCCTCCAGGGGTTCTGGCTGGCATCCTGAGGGCTTTCTAAAGTGCTGAGAGCCCCCTCTTCCTCCTCACACAGAGTTGAGGCCCCCAGGTCCCCCCTGGGTCCATCCAGCGCCATTTTGATGCAAAATGCACTTTTGTCGTAGCCGAGGCTTGTTTGCGACTTTCAACACGAAATTACGTCTGCTACGATCTTCACGTCGTACGACATCTTTTGAATCATGCAGGAACCCGCTGGCATCTTCCTAGGGTGCATTTCTGCAGTTTTTGACTGACCATGGACTCTTCTTTTGCACCCTCTTCTGGGTTGGCGGGGGCTCCTGTCCTTCCTGGAACTTCTTTCGACCTCTTACTCTCCCAGTGATTATGCACACACTACACTTGTCTAGGGGGAAATTAGTAATTTGCATTCCACTTTCCTAGTATATGGTTTGTGTTGCCTCTAGACCTCTTTTCTCCCTTTGCAATCTTTAGTATTTCCTATTGCTTGCATAGATCTATGACTATTTACTTGCCTAATTTTGGTGTCTAGTGTATATATTGTGTATAATACTTACCTCCAGAAGGAGTATTGTCTCTAAGATATTTTTGGTACTGTGTTACCCAAGTAAATACCTTTTATGTTTGGTAACACTCAGTATTGTATTTACATGTGTATAAGTACTGTGTAACTATAAGTGGTATTGCAGGAGCTTTGCATGTATCCTAGTTCAGCCTAAGCTGCTCTGCTATAGCTACCTCTATCGGCCTAAGCTGCTAGAACTCTACTACATTTCACTAATAAGGGATAACTGGACCTGGTATAAGGTGTAAGTACCCAAGGTACCCACTACAAACCAGGCCAGCCTCCTACAAGTACGGACTGCTGTATTGGCCTCCAGACCAACAGGTGAGTAAACTTTGGGCACGATGCATGTGGGAAGGATGCATGGAGATGTGTGTGCAAGCATTGTGTAAGGGGGGAATGTCTAGGGGTGGTGTACTTGGTATGCGCTGGGCGATGTGTGTGCCAATGGCGATGGAATCGGGTATGGTGGGCCATTTGTGTAACAGCCTGGACTGTTTGTTTAATGTTGTGCTCCTGTCTGTATTGCATTGTATCATTGCATATTTTGCCAGGTGGGGTGGGATCCGGGTGGTGGATGTGTGTTAGTGGGTGCCCCTAAGGCCAGGCCGGACATTGCAGCGTGGGTCATCTCTAGGGTAATGGGTGTATGACAAATACAGGTAACCTAGCTTGTTAGCAGTTCATTTCAGGCAGGGCATCCTGAGTCCCAGGAGTGCTGCAGTTGGCGCTATGTGGCTCTCATCTTACCTTAGCATCTAGCCATATCACTGGTAGTTCAATGCATAGTGCTTAAGCCTGTTCCCTGTGTTTGACAGTGCTGTGTATGCCAACTGTGGTGTTGGTGCAGTCATTGGCTCAGTGTTTCCTTTGTCTCTCTCCCACCCTTTTTTGTTCTGTCATCCTGTCCTTGTGTGCATTAGCATCATCTGGCAGAGGGGCAGGGGCACCGGCAACAGACCTGCATCCCTCAGGACTGAGGCAGAGTCCACCAATGCCGAGGGAACCAGTGGGATGGAGGGTAAGGGGAGCACCATGGTGGAGACAGGAGGTGACAACGCAGGCTCGGATACCTCCTCCGATGGAAGCTCCGTGGTGGTGGCGGATACCTCTGTGACCACCCCAGCTGCAGGTACAGCCGCCACCCCCGTACCAGCACCGCCCTCCCACTAGCCCCTTAGCGAGTTGCCCGTGGCCGCTCACCCAGTAGGTTGGGCATCTCCTTCACCCCAGGCACCTCACGCCCTGCCCCAGTGAGCCCTGCTGCCCTGAGTGAGGAGGCTATTGACCTCCTGCGATCCATCTCTGTAGGGCAATCTACCATTGTGAAAGCCATCCAGGGGCTGGCATCCCAAATGCACAAATGCAATGCATTCCTGGAGGGCATTCACGGTGGATTGGCGGCCCAACAGAGATTGATTCAGGCTCTGCCCTCCTCTCTGATGGCAGCTATTGTCCCTGTTTTTACAGTCTCCCCTCCAACTACCACTTCCCAGTCCCATTCTCCTCATTTCCCAGCCCATCCCAGGCACACATACAGAAGAGCATGCACACAAGACAACACCCAAGAGTAGCACAGGCAAACACAAGCACCACACTTCATCCCACAAGCACTAATGCAAACACCATACAGTTGCAGACACGACAACATCCTCTGCCTCCACTGTCCCCCCTCCTCCTCCTCCTCCACCTCCTTCCCAGTCACGTCCACACCCACACCTGCATTCACTACATCAACATCCACCACAAGTATCACCACACCAAGCAGCACACACACCTCACTAGCAGACACCTCAACAACATCCATGCACATGTCCCCTCTGTCCTTTCCCACCCTGTCTGTCTCCCCCTCCTTAAGGACACAAACGCAAACACTCACACACCCAACAGCCATTCACCTCACATCAGCATGCAGCCCATGCACCTGCATCCAAATCCAGCAGACATACACCTTCTACAACCACTCCCTTTACCTCCAAGTTAGACCTGACATGCCTTAGGGTGGTCACCCCTAACTTTTTGCCTGCCTCCCTCCACTTTTTGGACCCTGGTTTGCTGGCTTTTAGACTCTGCGCACTTTACCACTGCTAACCAGTGCTAAAGTGCATATGCTCTCTCCCTTTTTAAACATGGTAACTTTGGATCATACCTGATTGGACTATTTAATTTACTTATAAGACCCTAGTAATGTGCACTATATGTGCCTAGGGCCTGTAGATTAAATGCTACTAGTGGGCCTGCAGCACTGGTTGTGCCACCCACTTAAGTAGCCCCCTTAACCTTGTCTCAGGCCTGCCATTGCAAGGCCTGTGTGTGCAGTTTCACTGCCACTTCGACTTGGCATTTAAAAATACTTGCCAAGCATAGAACTCCCCTTTTTCTACATATAAGTCACCCCTAATGTGTGCCCTAGGTAACCCCTAGAGCAGGGTGCTGTGTGGGTAAAAGGCAGGACATGTACCTGTGTAGTTATATGTCCTGGTAGTGTAAAACTCCTAAATTCGTTTTTACACTACTGTGAGGCCTGCTGCCTTCATAGGCTAACATTGGGGCTGCCCTCATACATTGTTGAAGTGGCAGCTGCTGATCTGAAAGGAGCAGGAAGGTCATATTTAGTATGGCCAGAATGGTAATACAAAATCCTGCTGACTGGTGAAGTCGGATTTAATATTACTATTCTAGAAATGCCACTTTTAGAAAGTGAGCATTTCTTTGCACTTAAATCTTTATGTGCCTTACAATCCACGTCTGGCTGGGCTTGGTTGACAGCTCCTTGTGCATTCACTCAGACACACCCCAAACATAGGGGGTCATTCGGACCCCGGCGGGCGGCGGGCGGCGGTTGCCGCCCGCCTGGCGGGAACCGCCATTTGGCCGCACCGCGGTCAAAAGACCGCTGGTGCTATTCCAACTTTCCCGCCGGCCCAGCGGGAAAGAGGCCTGCAACACTGAAGCCGGCTCCGAATGGAGCCAGCGGTGTTGCAGGTGTGCGACGGGTGCAGTTGCACCCGTCGCGCTTTTCACTGTCTGCATAGCAGACAGTGAAAAGCAGGCTGGGGCCCTGTTAGGGGGCCCCTGCACTGCCCATGCCAGTGGCATGGGCAGTGCAGGGGCCCCCAGGGGCCCCTAGACACCCGTTCCCGCCATCCTGTTCCTGGGGGTAAAAACCGCCAGAAACAGGCTGGCGGGAAGGGGGTCAGAATCCCCATGGCGGCGCTGCAAGCGGATTCGCCCAGCCGGGGGAAATCTGTCGGGAAACCGCCGGACCCGGTTTTCTGACCGCGGCTTTACCGCCGCAGTCAGAATGGGCAGGGAAGTACTGCCAGCCTGTTGGCGGTGCTTCCGTCGTCCCCGGCCCTGGCGGTCAAACGGAATGAGGGCCATAGTGTACTCAGCCTCACTTGCATACATCTGCATTTTGAATGGGTCTTCCTGGGCTGGGAGGGTGCAGGGCCTGCTCTCACACAAAGGACTGCCACACCCCCTACAGGGACCCTGGCAGACAGGATTGAACTGAAAGGGGACCTGGTGCACTTCTTAGCCACTCTTTGAAGTCTCCCCCCACTTCAAAGGCACATTTGGGTATTAAACAGGGCCTCTGCCCTACCTCATCAGACACTTGCTGGAGAAGAAACCTGAACCAGAAACTACATCCTGCCAAGAAGAACTGCCTGGCTGCTCAAAGGACTCACCTGTCTGCTTTCTACAAAAGACTGCTGCCTTGCTGTTGGCCTGCTGCCTTGCTGAACTCTTGTCTGGCTGTAAAAGTGCTCTCCAAGGGCTTGGATAGAGCTTGCCTTCTATTCCCTGAAGTCTCAGGACGAAAAAGACTTCTCTTTTTCACTTGGTCGCTTCGTGCGCTGAAATTTTTGACGCACAGCTTGTTCCGCGGCGAGAAAAAACCCGCACACCGACGCTGATCGACGCAACGCCTTCGGGACGACCGGAACTTCGACGCACGGCCTCGCAAGAACAACGCCGCCCGACCTCCAGAGGAGAAATCGACGCAATGCCTGCCGTGAGAGCGAAACTTCGACGCACAGCCCCGCAGAACGACGCGCAGCCGGAAAACAAGCAGGAGAATCCACGCACAGACCCGGGACATCTGGTAATCCTCGCAATCCACAGAAAGAGACTGTCCGCGCGCCGGAAAACGACGCACGACTTCCCCGCGTGAAAAATAACGACGCAAGTCCGTGTGTGCTGGGGAGAAATCGATGCACACACCATTTTTCCACGTACCTCTTCTTCTGCGGCCCTCTGCGGAGATTTTCCACTCCAAGCCAGGTACTTTGTGCTTGAAAGAGACTTTGTTTGCTTTTTAAAGACTTAAGACACTTTATATCACTTTTCAGTGATATCTTTACAAATTCACATTGCAACTTTATTCGTTTTGACCTACAATTATCCTGATAAATATTATATATTTTTCTAAACACTGTGTGGTGTATTTTTGTGGTGCTATATGGTGGTATTGTATGATTTATTGCACAAATACTTTACACATTGCCTTCTAAGTTAAGCCTGACTGCTCGTGCCAAGCTACCCGAGGGTGGGCACAGGCTAATTTTGGATTGTGTGTGACTTACCCTGACTAGAGTGAGGGTTCTTGCTTGGACAGAGGGTAACCGGACTGCCAACCAAAAATCCCATTTCTAACACTCCACTACCATCACTCCTCCCACCCCACCGTCCCTAAAAAGCTATTCCTTGCACAACTTGACTTCTTCTCTCCCCCTCAATCCATCCTGCCCATATGAGAAGGGCACCAAAGGTCCAGCCCAGAACCTAAGCCAAACAGTCTACGGGGACAGTGGTGGCACCAGCTACTCGTGGTGGTAAGAATACCACACCTCCAGGCAAGAAGGGAAAGGAGCCTGCACCTCCAGGCAAGAAGGGGAAGGAGCCTGCACCTCCTGACAAGAAGGGGAAGGAGCCTGCACCTCCAGGCAAAAAGGGGAAGGAGCCTGCACCTCCATCCAAGAAGGGATAGGAGCCTGCATCTCGAGGCAAGAAGGGGGAGGAGCCTGCACCTCCATCCAAGAAGGGGAAGAAGCCATCAACCCTTGCCAGGAAGGGTTGGGAATCCACGCCCCATGCCATGGAGGGGTTGAAGCCCTCTACTCCAGCGGAGGCTGTCAGGTTGACACCTCACCACCACCACCAGTCACGGGGCCCCCACCACCAGCTGAGGAAGTGCAGCCATCACCACCTGCAGAGGCTGGCCAGGAGGCACCTCCATCTGCCACCACACTGCAGCCATCAGGAGGCATCAGGAAGCACCTCCATCCGCCACTACACTACAGCTATCACCAACTGCAGAGGCTGCCCAGGAGGCACCTCCATCCGCAACCACAATGCAGCCATCACCGCCACCGGACACCATGTAGGCCACCCTCCAGGGGCTGCTGTGTGAGGGGCCCCCTCCAGAACCAGTGGGGAAACCACCCACCTGAGGGACTGTGGCCTTGCACTCCTCAGGACAGAGCAATGTGCATTTTGCCACCTCCAGAACCAGTGGGCAAATCACCCACCTGAGAGACTGTGGCCTTGCACTCCCCAGGACAGAGCAATCGGCATGTTGCCCCATGCAGAACCAGTGGGAAAATCACCAACCTGAGAGACTGTGGCCTTGCACTCCCCAAGACAGAGCAATGAGCATGTTGCCAACTACAGAACCAGAGGACTTGTTCCCGAATCCGGCTGAGGTGCCACCCACCCCCCTCAGGTGCCTGCCTACTTGCAAACTGATGCCCCTGCAGAGATCTATCCAGATGAAGTCAGGATTAGAGTTGGGCCTTAGACTGTGCCCCTTCATGTGCAGCTGGGTGTGTGTATGGTGTGTGTGTGTTGGGTGTGTGTTGTGCGTCTGTGTGTCACTCTCATTTTCCTTCCTCCCTCCCGTGTGTGTTAGGTGGCTACAATCACCATCATCTTCATTGGCGTTGGTGTTCCAGGTGGAGCATAACCTAGCAGATCATCGGGAAAGCTTGCAGTTCAGGTTCCATGGCGGCGTTGTTCTTTCCTGTGTCTCCGATGGTGAGTCAGTTGTCTTCAGTGATGTGTTTCCGCAGGCTTTTGATGGCTTTGATACCGCCCCAGAAAAGGTGGCGGTTTGCAGTGTCATAATATGGTGGGTGGTACTTTGTCTCCCGTCTGTGAGTTGATGGCTACGGCCGTGGTGAGTGTTGTTTCCGCCCTGGCGGTTGGTGTGGTACATTGGCTGTCTGTGGGAGTGATCACAGCCATGGTCATAATTTGGCGGTAGCTACCACTAGCCTGTTGGCGGTTTTACCGCCACTTTATCACTCACTGCCAGGGTCGTAATGAGAGCCAAAAACCATTACCTCCTCTGCCACTCCTCTGTCCCTCAAAACTCCTCGCTGTAGGCACAGGCTCCCAGCCTGCCCTGCGCCAATCCAGATGCTGCTCAGAGCAGCACCAGGATTGGCTTGGAGCGCCAAGCCAGGGAGCTCCCAGGCAGACTGGGAGCCTGTGCAGGCTCTCTCCAGCCTACGGCGCATGTGTGTTTGGCAGGCCCGAGGTGGCTGGCCAAACGCACATGCACTATGAAGGACGATGGCTGAGCGCTTCCCCTCAATGCACGTGGCCCCCGTGGCCCCACCCCTTTCAAAGAAAACAATAATAAACATAGTTTATTATAGTTTTCTTTAAAAGGTGTTTACCGCTGCCGGCGGGTGGCTGAGACTCCTCTGGCCAAACGGAGACTCAACAGGCCTTCCTAAGGGGACACTTATATGTAATGTTAAGGGGTGAGTGGGCTTTGCCATTGGTTTGAATGACAAAGTCAAACTGGCAGTAAAAACACTGTCCTTCCAGTCTGCGGTGGCAGGCTGGGAGCCATTCTGTACCTTGTCACACGAAGGGTGACACAGACAGTGCTGCAGCCCTGAGTGGACACTCTGCCCCTTATTTGGACCGTGGTGGTAAAAACCACCTACTGATGCGACAACGGCCACCAGAAGACTGTTTCTGCGGCTACCAGCCATCCGCCATAATATGACCACAGCTGGATTTCCGCTAGAAGGATGGTGGAAATGCGGCTGTGGCCATGCCGGCGGATGGCAGTAAGGTGGCGCTGCTGCCAGCAGCAGTGCCACACCAGTAGTCTGCCGCTGGCTGTATTATGAGAATTAATACGGCCAGGCGGTGTGCTGCTGGTGGACACTGCTGCTGGCAGCAGTGCCAAGTCCAGTCTCCTGCCGGAGGACCCCCTGGACACAGGTAAGCGAGTGCTTTGACAGGGAAGGGGGCTGGGGGGTGCTGTGTGTGTGTGTATGTCTGTGCGTGTATGTGGGTGTGTGTTGCGTGTTGTATGTGTGTACATGTTTGGGGTGTGAGTGCATGTCTGTTGACTTGTGTGAATGCGTGTCTGCGTGTATGTATGTAAGTGTGTGTGGATGTGTGTGTGAATGGATGTATGCATGCATGGATGAATGTGGGAATGGGTGTGTGTATGCGTGTATGAAGGGAGGGGCGTGTATGAAGGGGGTCTTGAGAGGAAGGGGGTGGGGGGAACCTCTGGAGGGGGAGAGAGGTGGGGAAGACCCCTATTAGTGACAGGTAAGGGATTCCATGTCACTGATAGTGCCTACCGCCATGGTTTTCATGGCGGTAAGCAAGCCACGAAAACCATGGCGGTAGGCGGGGCCATAATCCTGCAGGCTGTACAGTGACAGCCGCCGGACTAAAGATTGATGTCTCCAGCCCAGCAGCTGTCACCGCCAAGGCGGTCGGTGTGGTACATTGGCAGTTTGGCTTGAGCCAAACCGCCAATGCCATAATATGGAGGAAAGTACCGCCAGCATGTTGGCAGTAGTTTCCTCCATATTACCGCCGGGGTCGTAATGACCCCCTCTGTCTTACATGCCCTCGGTACCCTGGATAACATATATTAGGGACATTTAAGTAAGTCAGGCTTTGCCAATTGGGTGTATCCAATTCGACATGTACTTTGGCACTGAGGTCTGGTTAGCAGGCCTCAGAGCACTTTCAGTGTTGAACAACCAGCAGCATCTGTCCAGAAAATGTAGGGGTGAACATGCAAAAAGAGTCATTTCCTTACAGCACTTATCAAATGCAATAAGGGAACCCAGTGTTATCCTATGTGACAGATAGGCCTTCCAGTAATGAAAAACAAATGTAGGAGTTTTTCACTACCAGGACCTGTGAAACCTAAAGGTACATGTCCAAGCTTTTAATTACAATGCAACCTGCCCTATTGGTTGTATAGGCCGTACATTAGGGGTGACCTATATACAATAAAAAGGGAGTTTAAGGCTTGGCAAGAGGATGATATTGCTAAATCGAATTGGCAGTGTAAATCTCAGTTTTCACGATACCTCCTGCTTTGTATAAAGTTTTGACTATTATGCCAGTAGTTCCTTAAAGTTCAGTTGTGAACGTCTTTCAGTCATAGTTATATAATAATGTACAACCGTTCAGATGTTTTTGAGGTTATTTACTTGTTCGAGGACAGGATCCTTCAATGTCATCACTTCAATAGGGATAGTAATGTTAGGAAGATTAAAAGTCAAAGATAGTCTTATGCCAGTAGCATCAGAGGCACAAAATTATTTACTAGATGAAAGACAAAAAATAATCTTATTTTCCTAAAGAATTGCAAGCCTTAGGTTTGTTGCAGAAACAATATGTTCTGTCTATAACGACGGAAGAGAGCCACTTGTTAAAGAGAGATTTCTAGATTAGATTCAAATAAAATACGAATGGCTTTGTCAGTCCGTGCGTCACCTCAATCTATTGGCATCATTATGTTCAGGGCAATATATCTGATGTCGAATGGTTTGTATATGCCAGAATTTATGGTTCTTCTGGACCCCAGCAGTAG
The DNA here is from genome assembly GCF_031143425.1 of Pleurodeles waltl. NCBI lineage: Eukaryota > Metazoa > Chordata > Amphibia > Caudata > Salamandridae > Pleurodeles > Pleurodeles waltl. The sequence goes on along the minus strand of NC_090445.1, from coordinate 487,124,512 downwards.
AAGTTCCATTTGGTCTGTCTGTCACCTGACTGAAAGTTTTAGTAGCGATCCCTGTTTCTCCTCTTCCAAAAAAACGTGGGCTAAGATTAGCGTGCTGCACTGGGGCCAATACCTGTGCCTTCTGAAGGGCCAGAATTTATGGAGTCACCGGGAGATTCGGATGAGGTAACCAACATTTTATTCTTGTAACAACCCCAGATCTGTCCATGGTTTTGGCCCTGGAATGTGTACTCAAATTTGGTTTGGTTTAGTACTTATTTAACAAGTATGGCTATGCTTTCTCATTGATGAGTTTTTTTTTTAACTCTATTGTGACTTTCTCCGCCTTTATTCTAAGATCAATTAGGTTAAATTCTGAGATGAATTTGTATAATTTTTCAAGAGCAGACTTAGCATCTGCTATAGCGTCAATGTCTATTAGGTTTTTTCTCGAATTCCTCAATTTCTTCAAGTTCCATTTTTAACAGTGTTCCAGTGCTGTTTTCACCCTTCAGCACCATGTCCTGTCTGGAGCATGTTGTCACAATGTGGCTAAAGCCCTCACCAGAAGTTTTTGACTTCTCTGAAAATCACTGGTACATTAAATACCTGCGAGTCCAAAGGAATAATATCGCCCTTTAGGTACTGAGGGCCTGATTTATATTTTTGTAACGCCGCCTTTGCGTAATTTTTTGACGCAAAAGCGGCACAAACTTACAAAATTCATTTATTTTTTGTAAGTTTGCACAGCTTTTGCGTCAAAAAATGCCGCAAATGAGGAGCTAAAAAATTATACATCAGGCCCTCAGTGAGCATTTGAGCATGTAATTCCATGTCACGTGTTTTTTCAGGCATTTCTCTAACTTAACATGTTTATGGCCTCCCGGATCGCAGGTGGTACTACTAGAAGGCACAAAGAGGGCGGGACTACTGTCGATTTTGGCTATATATTCCCCTGACTAGGTGGGGGCTTCCCTATCCATCATTCTATCCCTTTAGGTAATCACTGAGCATTTAAAAATGTAATTCCATATTCACGTTTTCCTTGCTTTTCTGTACCTTATCTAGTTTAGCCTACAGAATTGCAGGTAGTACTAGAAGACCCAAAAGAGGGAGGGACTACTTTTGGTATTGTCTTTATATTTCCCTGGAAAAGTGGGGGCTCCCGATCCATCATCCTAGCCCAAGTAGTCAGAAAGCATATAACAACGTGTACATACAATGTGAAAGACAAAAAAACTATGTATTTGATAAAAAACTGAAATATAGAGACCCAGTAAATTGTGTACAATACTAGAGCTTCCAAATACACCCGAAAGGCGCCTGAGTATTTACAGTATTCTACAGACCATTGGTTCACTAGTGACTTATTTCAATGTTCTTTGATATTTTTCAGGCATTGTAAGTTGCATTGTGTGAAGTCAAAACAAGACTAAACAAGCATTGGAAATGTAATAGATCTTGCATTTGTTTGAGTTAGAGCCATTGGCATTGTAAATGATAATGGCCCTCATTATGACTTCAACGGTCTTTACCTAAGACCGCCGAAACCACAGGCGCCAGCACTCTTCCGCCCACCATATTACGAGTACTGAAGGATTTCCGCCACCATTTTGGCAGAAATCCTCCAGTAGTCATGCTGATGGTCGAAGGCACAGAGGCGGTTCCACCACCAGTCCTGCCCCGCCAAAAGGACACCGATAGCCATATTACGACCTGTAATACTGCCTGATGGTGTCCTAATGGCGGGGCGCTGCCAGCGGTGGAAGCACCTCACCAGAAAAGGTAAGTATATCATCCAACAGGGGAGGAGGGGTCGGAGGGTGGGGGTGTTGTTTGTAAGTGGGTGTTATCTCTGTGTGTGAATGTAAGTGTGTATGCATGTGTGTATGCATGTGTGTATGGGTGTTGAATGTGTGTATGATTGTTGAAGTGCGTGCATGTTGGAATGTTTGTGTGAATGCATGTATGTATGTGTGTGAGTGAATGCGTGTATGTATGCATGTGAGTGAATGCATGTATGTAAGTGTTGGTGAATGAGTGTATGCAGGGGGCATGTGGGAGTGTGTGTGCATGTGCGTGTATGCGGGGAGAGTGGTGCTGTTATGGAAGGGAGTGGGGTGAGGGGGACCTGTCATGGAAGGAGGATGGATAAGGGGGTGCTGTCATGCAAGGGGGGGTGGGGAGGTATTGGAATTGCAGGAGGGGTTGGGGGAATCATTTGCTGGTGACAGGAAAGAAATTTCCTGTCACCAGTAGCCTTTCCGCCAGGGTTTTTGTGGTGGTGCTACCACAGCGGAAACTGTGGCAGAAAGGAGACTCGTGATACTGCTGGCGGTCTTTAGTGGACTGCCGGGTCAGAGATGCTGCCCTCTGGCCCGACTGTCCAACCACCCTGGCGATACAAGCGGGGATGTGCCGGTTTGTCAGAGGCCAAACCGCCACACTCCTAATGTGGCGGTCTTCAACATCGACCCGTCGACGGTGAGACCGCCACCATGGCCCTGGAGGTCTTTGGACCGCAAGGGTCGGAGTGAGGGCCAATGTCTTTTACCTATGTGCTATAGAGTGTATGTGTGTAGTGGAATTATGTGGTCTGGATTGGATTAGTTATTTGTGGAATTATGTGGCATGGAATTGTGTGGAGTGGATTTCTGTAGTGAAATTATGTGGCATGGTGTGCTGTGAAATTAGGTGAATAGTAATTATGTGGTATTGAGTGTACTGGAATTACGTGCAGGGGATTGTGTGTTATGGAGTGTAATTATGTGGAATGGTATTTTGTGTTGTGCTGCCATGTGTATGGTATCCATCATGGTGATCATCTTCTAACTTGTCTTTGTAGTTATTCTTTTGATATTCAACATACCACTGGTCATGGTAATCTCTCACATTCATGGATCGGATGCACAAACAATGACTACAAGCAAATGAATACAGACCTGTATTACTAAATATACTCATGTCTACAGTCTCTCAGCCACACTACCTGCGTATTTGCAGCAGAAAGGCAGGATTTTCTTTTAGCAGGGGCCCTGCAGTCCTAAAGAGGAGAGGAAGCCCCTTTCCTAGGAGGTCCAGAGGAAATGAAAATAATGTTTTTCATTTACTCTTCAAATGAACTGGCACAGCTGGGAAAAGGGAAGTCGGTGTTTGTGTGTTACATATTTCAACCTGTCTTCCACTGGAGACTGGTATTGGGTGCCATCAAACCCGTTTAGGGAAATAGGTGACAACAGTCTTGGCATTCAAAAGGGTGGGGGTAAGTAAATCAATACAAGTTGGCTAAATAAGGACAGCCCAGTTGAGTCGTACAAAGGAGAAAGGAAATGCAGGCAGAGGAGCACTATCTAGTCAGAGAAAGGTGAGAGGCAGTCAGTGCGAGATTAGTAAAATCCAAGCCTGACTATAGCTGTGCGGAAAGAAAGGATAGAAAGAGGATGTGCTTGATCCCACATGGATGAAAGGGCTGCGATAAACACAAGCTATTTTGCTTTTACTGCACAATATTAACTTAAAAGGAGCATCAGATACTAACTCGAGGCATGTAGCTAGTTCGCAGCCTTCCAAGAAACCCCCTGCAGGCATTTCCACTCTTCACACCACCTTCACCTCGGCCACCGAATCCTTAATGACCATAATCAGACCGGCATCTGCAGGGTCTGGCAGGGAGAGCCAGGAAATGTAAGGGCGATAAGGAAATTAAAGGGGGTAGAATTAAAGGCAAAGGGGAGCACAAGGATTGTTAAAGGGGCAGGCACCGGCCATTCGGAGGCGTCTGACAACCTCAAACAGGAAACCAAGACAAACAGCAAAGCGGGAGGGGTTTGGGGGATGGATGCGGGGAGAATCCTCTCACTTCAGAGAAAGAAAACTACCTTGCGTCTGGCATTTGATCTCCTTATTTGAAGTCACAGCAAATGTGGGAAGATAACACAAATTACAGCCCTATTTACATAAACAGAAGTCGGAGCACAGGCAAACAGTTACAGGAGCAGGGAAGAAATTGGGCACTCTGGTCAAATGCTCTTAGAGGAAGGGAAAAATAGTCACTAAACACATGCTACAGTGTCACAAGTGGAAGGGTACAAGTACTAGGGCACTCCTCCATGGATCGAAAAGGAGAAACAAATCGAAACAAGCATTTGCAATGCACTAGGGTCTCACATTTGTCGGAGTTACAGCTATTCCCAGTTGTAAACTCCCAACTGGATTTTTCTTGCATTAAAATAAAAAAACAGCACGATCGTGCTGCTACAGTTCACTCGTAATAATACCTATCGGCAAAAGTGCAATTATAAACGTAACCCGCAAAAGTGCAATTAACTGTGTAACAAGGTCGATAGTATGCAAAGCGCTCAACTTCTGCCCAGGGAAATCGCTGCGAAAAGAGAGAAAAAGTAGTCCACAAACCTGACGGGAAACAACAAGCCTCACATGTTTTCTGTACTTGGTCGCTGCGCTCGAGGAGGGCTAACCACCGGAAAAGGCATGACGTATGCGTGCCTTCCACTAATCAAAGCAAGCAGATTCTAACAGGCAAACCCACGTGCCAATGAAAGACACTGACATGACATCGACGGGGTTCCGAGCCCTTTTCTAATACCTAAAGCGTCTCGCTAGTGATACGCATGCGATGCAGGCTCGACCCTAAAAATGGACCACTACAAAGCAAGGATTTTTAAAGGACACTGAAACAAGCCAATGAAAAGCAGTAAGCACACAAATAAGTATATACTAAAGTATATATAAGAGGTCTCAAAAGCTTGACCTAAAAAAAGTACTAGCCTCTTGATAGTCCAATGATTTCAATAAATCTAAATAGTAGCTATAACACAGTTGTTTGTAATTTTCATGGTCTCCTTGTGGGCTCTGTGATGGGCATGCCCTTGGCCCCTGGTAACAGATCCCCTATCTGGTTGTCCTCACCATGCACTTTGATGAGCAACTTTGTGATATTTTAATATGCTCAATTAAGTAGTAAGCTTCAGTAGGCAACTTTAGTGCAAGCAGGGAGGCTCCTATTATGCAGGTGTTTTCTTGTTGCTTTATTTCAGTAGGCAACTATTTAAAGCCCAAAATTTCATAACCAAAATACTCCTGTTCCAGGCAGTAATAAAAACAAAGAAAATATGCAATAGGTTTCAAACAAAGGTTCCAACAAATAAACAGTTTTTTTGTGCTGCTGTCACTCAGATACATATTGGTCATGTGTCTCTTTATTGTTTGGCTGCTCTCTACTTGGCCTGCTCAGTTATTTTCCAGCTCACAGTTTGTTTATTTACCAGCCTTTGGGTACCTTTCACTTACATGTCAGCTTCAGCACACAACTTAAATTTCCTCTTTTAGAGAAAGAGCTGATGTTTTCTATATGCTATCTTTGAGCCTTTTTACTGCACTTGTTTCTACTTTCTGTATAAGTATTTGGCTGAGCGTCTACTTCGCTAGCTTATTTTTCTCAGTTGAAGATAGGGAATTAGGGTTCTAATTTGCTGGTAACCTAGGGCCCAATGTATGCACTTTAGCCAAGGGCCATATTGTAAATCCAAATACGGTGCTGAATTTTACCAACCTTTAGGACAGGAATCTTTAGGACAGGACCACTGCCAGCTCTTAAATAAAAAAAAAACTTTTCTTTTTAAATGCACCCCTGTTTCCTTGCGGGAAAACAGGTTATGTTTACAACAAGGTTACACAGACAATATGGACTGCTGACGCCAGCATGTCAGTATACCTGTGATGTCCTTCAATTGCAGTGAGTCTCAATTCGCAACCTACATCATGAATATTAATGTGGTAGGTCAGATTGTGACCCACTGGTCACAAAAATACTAGTGGGATATTGTGACCAGTATTTTGGTAGCTGCAAATAGTACATCTGGTCCCCAGTTTTAATTTTAATTTCTAAAAGTTGTAGTCCACAATTTAGTCAATGTGGCGGAGGGTTAGACTTAGGGTTCTGATTTAGATGAAGAGGATTTGATTAAGAAACATCTGGGTGATTTGTTAGAAATTTCTGTGTCAAATTCAATTAAAAAACCATAGTCTTCATCTTTGAAGAATGTAGCCTCTGAAATCGGCACTTCAGGTATTGTCATACTTCCACTTCTGGTGCTGAGGTGAGTGCCTTTTTAAAAATCTCAGAATATTAGTATTTCCAAGTCACACTATCAGCAGCCTAGTCCAGTAGCTGTTGAGTTCACCTCTGATAGCAAGGTGGATTCTCACTGTGGTACAAAGATGAAGAAAACAAAATACTTGTCAAAGCAAGATGAATTTCCAAATATTATTAATGCACTTGTTTGGGGTGGTTCAAATCTGCAAGGTGATTCTGAGTTTAGGTTTTAATCCTCTAATGTGAAGTTGGTTTATGGGACACTTAAAAGTGTCACAGGATGTAAAGTATGATATGACTGATATTCTGAATGATGATCATTTTGACATTGACGATGCATTCTATGATGTTGCTGATGAATTGGATGATTTTGCCCCTAAGATGCTAAAGCGTCAAGAACAAACATCCAGTTGACATTTTAGATGCTGGAGGAGCACCCATGTTTAACCCAAATCTAATTCAGCATTCCAAGGTCTACTTATCATCTGAAAAAATATGTGAATTCCAGATTAAAAGTTTCAATTGATAGCTGGACCAGTCCTAAAATGATTGTGGATTGCCCTCACCCATTTCCGTAGAACCAGATGGCATCTACACCTGTGTTGAACCCCCCCCCAACTATCACTTTCTTAGTTAGAAGGGGTTGCAACTCCATAAGGGGTCTTGATAGGAGAAACCCCTGGAAACTTTGTGATCCTTGATACAAATAATATGTTTGGTCCAGCAGACAAAAGCACCAGGAGAGCATCTAGGCACTCATATAACTTCTAGTTGGGCTTAAAGGTTGGTATGTGTATTGGGAAATGCTAGTTCAGCCCTCTCATTTGAAAAAAGGAAAGGCCTGCTAATGTAAATAGACCCAAACTTCAGGGATTTAGAATGTGATGATTTTACTAAGGGTCTTTTATTTGGGGATGGTTACACCAAAGTGGTTGTGAAATATGTACAAGCCTTTTCCTCTCTTGATAAGTCACACTCCTCCCTTTCTTGATCTTTGGCAGATGGGTCTCTACCAGCATTGGTGGATATCGGGGTTGATTTGCTGGCTGTGTCCTGTACAACAACAGACCTCCATAGGATGAAACTTACTGAAAGAAACATATCATGTTCTTCACACAAAGAAGAGAAGGCTATATGCCCTCATACTGAGGAAAAACAAGAGGATGTGAAATTCAAGGAAAGCCTAATACCCAGCTGTATGTTAAACACAGGAGGTAAAATATCAGTATTCTTTAGAACTGGCTGTATATATTGAACAACTCCTGGATTCTATAGACTATTTGGGGTTTTCAAACAGAGTTTATCTCCCTTCCATCTCCAACATGCTTCCCAAGCCCTATTCATTTCTTCCAGGAAGTGCTGAAGCTAAACTCTTTAGAGGATCTCCTATTGAAGAGTGCATAAGAACTGTACATTCTTGATTCAAATGGGTTTTTGAGCAATATTGTTTCTAGTCATAAGGAAACTTGAACAATCTCAGTTGGTTTCTGTTATACAGGCATCTCAAGAAGGAAACTATAATCCATCTCAGGAGCATTCTTCTTTACTGGGACTGGATGGTTCATCTAGATCTGAAGGTTGCCTATTTATCAGTACCCATATTTGAAACCCACAGGAAGTTCCATCAATTTCTGTGGATGTATCAAGCTTTCAGGATCTCTTCCCTTCCCTTCCCTCTGGTCTTTCCTCTCACATTTGGTGCTTCACCAAGCTGCTTGAACCTTTAGCACTGATCCTCAGAGCTCAAGGTATAAGACCAGTAATACACCTAGATGATTAGATCCTTCTAGAAGAACAGAAACAAAGGGCCTCATTACAACTTGATGGTCCTAAAAGCAGAGTGCCAAAGCTGTGGGGAGGATGCCACCATCATTCCCATGGCTTCCCCACTAAGAAGTGTTAGGATATTGGCCTCAGTGCCTTTAAGTGAGCAGAGGCCAATATCCAGCACTTCAGCAACCTCGAAATGAGCACTGTCTGCAGTGCAGACAGTGCGGTGTCCAATGATGCTGGGCAGGGGGGTCTCTGCACTGCTCATACCAAAAAGGTGGATAACAAGCCAATAGGAAAACACCTGTTAATATATAGACAATTGGGAGGGATTATGTTCTCAGATCCTCTAAAACCCATGTTATGCAACTTTTTTGGATATAAATTGAGTGCTTCAGTTTAGTTGAAGTATAATGAGGTCTGTCATTAAAGATATTGTCCGCATAACTTGGTTAGGTTACTATGGGGGTCATTTCAACATTGGCGGTAAAAGGCGCCTACCGCCGTTCAGAAGACCGCCAACACACCGCCGCGCCACGGTAAACCGCTACAGTCATTATGACTCACAGCTCGGAAACTGCCAAAATACAGACACCCACAGAAGTCTGCCACACCAAAGGCCAGCGATAAACTGGCGATAACCAAACCGACACCATCACGCCAACAGAAATACCCCACACTATCACGACACACGAATCCACGCGGCGGTCTTTCAAACGCGGTATTCCATTGGCGGTACACACCGCCGCGCTCAAAATACACACACTCCTACAAAACACAGCCACATTGGACAAATCCAAATACACACACCTGATACACATACGCACACCACTCCCAGACACCCAATACAATATAAAACACACACCCACATCACCCACAAACCCCCACCACAAACAAATCGGGACGACGCACAGAGAGAGAGACCATATAGAAGAATCGAGCACCCAGATGCACATATTACCATCACCCACACAATTACCATGCACTTCACACAACACACCAATACACATCACCACACTTATCACCACACAATCCACCCCACACATCACCTACACCACCCCATGGCAGCGCAAAGACACCCCAGGTTTTCGGAGGAGGAACTCAGGGTCATGGTGGAGGAAATCGTCCGGGTAGAGCCACAGCTATTCGGATCACAGGTGCAGCAGACGTCCATTGCAAGGAAGATGGAGCTATGGAGCAGAATAGTCGACAGGGTCAACGCGGTGGGACAGCACCCAAGAAATCGGGATGACATCAGGAAGAGGTGGAACAACCTACGGGGGAAGGTGCGTTCCGTGGTATCCAGACACCGGATTGCAGTGCAGAGGAGTGGCGGCGGACCCCCACCTCCTCCCCCAGAATTTACAACATGGGAGGAGCAGATCTTGGCGATCCTGCATCCTGAGGGCCTCGGCGGAGTATCTGGAGGAATGGACTCTGGTAAGTCACATCTTCACTACTTCATCCCCCCCACCCCACCTGCATGCCAACACATACCCCCACCCTCACCCTCACCCCCATCACTCCTACTCCTTGCAAATGCCCCACCATCACAACCCACCCATCCCAACACCAAGCCCTGCATGCGACCACAAAGCATGGACACCCATCACCAAAGCATGCCCACTGCACATACCCAAACCCTCCCCAAACCACCATCACAAAAGCCCCCACACAGGAATGCAAGCACTGGGGGACACGGGCACCCACTCATTGCACACCATGGCACACACAGATGCAATAATCATGCTTTTATACCCCTCCAGGACCCCTATGCAACGTCACCGCACAGGAGGGTCCACAAATGTCCACTCCAGCCCCAGAAGAGGCCCACAGTGATGACAGCAGCTCTGTCGACCTGGATCTAGATGACCAGCCCAGCCCATCGGGGACCTCGGGACAGTCGGTTCCCCTCACACAGCCACAGGCCACTGCAGACCTACCCCCCTCTGGAAACACCAGCACAGCACCGACCCAGCGGGCCCATACCTCTGTCTCCAGGACACGTCAAGCAGCAGTGTGTCCACCACTACAGGGCACCCAGGTTAACCCACCACCCCAACAACAACAGGGACCTGGGCCAGTGGCAGTGGGCACACGGTCCAGGGGACAGAGGCCCAGGGAAACAGGGGAACTGGGAGGGCTGCTGTGCGACAGTGGGGGTACAGGCCCAGGGAACCCAGTCTCCACGAGGCCCTCTCCTCCATCATGGGAGCATACCACCACTCCCAGGAGACGATGGCTACGGTACTGGCCAGGTTTCAGGAGACCCAGCGCCTGCAGGAGGAACAGTATTTGGGGTTCAGGGAGGAACTCAGAACCATCAGCTCCGCCCTGGGCACCATCGTAGGGGTGCTGAATCTGGTAGTGACCACTTTGAGGGACACTGTGGCACCACAAAGGGCCCCAGACACTAGCAAGGACCAAGAACTGTGCACCACCTCCGCCGGCGCTACTGGACAGGAGGCTCCGCCACAGGACCAACAGGCCACCAGCACCCCACCCCCTGCAGAAGGAGAACCACCCCGCAAGCGGTCCCAGAGATCCAGGAAGAAGACAGAGTAAGATACAAAGACCCCCGCCAAGAAAGGATACCACCCTGATTGTCATCCCACTGTCCCACTTTCTCACCCTGTCCATCCTTAAACTGCCCCAGCTCCACTTCCCAGACCCATTTGGACAATGCACTTGTGAGACTAATAGACTGGACTCTGCCATGGACATTCCTCCACCACCACCCCTCACCAATTTACAACCCCCCTCCAATATTTTGCACCTTAATAAACACAGTTATTGCACAAAACAATCAGGAGTCTGTGAATTTGAAAAAATCTATCTGTAATTACAGTGCCAAAATGCTTATTTACATTGTGATGCCAACATACCAATGTCACACAGCTGTAGTCCATGGGGAAACAAAGCAGATGTCACACTGTGGGACCCACATCTCTGAAATCGTGAGGGAAAGTGACAACTCAGTTACCATACACTGGGTGAAAAGGACAGACAGTAGAGAGGTAGTAGTGTTTAAGTACATGTAGTAAGCCGGTTTGTATTCTTACCTCTGTTTCATTGGAAATATTGCAGTATCACCGTGTTCCTGTTGTCTATGTCGTCTTCTTCGGCTTCCTCCTCTTCACTCTCCACAGGCTCCACAGCTGCTACAACACCACCATCTGGACCATCCTCCTGCAGAAAAGGCACCTGGCGACGCAAAGCCAGGTTGTGAAGCATACAGCAGGCCACGATGATCTTGCACACCTTCTTTGGCGAGTAGAATAGGGATCCACCTGTCATATGGAGGCAGCGCAACCTCACCCTCCTAGTTCACCCATGGGCCTCATTGTAGCGTTCCTCTGCCCTTGTCCTGGGATTCCTCACTGGGGTCAGTAGCCATGACAGGTTGGGGTAACCAGAGTCACCAATTAGCCACACACGATGCCTCTGGAGCTGACCCATCACATAAGGGATGCTGCTATTCCGCATGATGTACGCGTCATGCACTGAGCCAGGGAACATGGCATTCACATGGGAGATGTACTGGTCTGCCAAACATACCAGCTGGACATTCATGGAATGATAACTCTTCCGGTTTCTGTACACCTGTTCACTCCTGTGTGGGGGGGCCAAAGCCACATGGGTCCCATCAATGGCACCTATGATGTTGTGGATATGTCCAAGGGCATAGAAATCACCTTTCCCTGTAGCCAAATCCTCCACCTCAGGGAAAACGATGTAGCTCCGCATGTGTTTCAGCAGGGCAGACAACACTCTGGACAACACGTTGGAAAACATAGGCTGGGACATCCCTGATGATATGGCCACTGTTGTTTGAAATGACCCACTTGCTAGGAAATGGAGTACTGACAGCACCTGCACTTGAAGGGGGATTCCTGTGGGATGGCGGATAGCTGACATCAGGTCTGGTTCCAGCTGGGCACACAGTTCCAGAATTGTGGCACGGTCAAGCCTGTATGTCAGGATGACATGTCTCTCCTCCATTGTCGACAGGTCCACCAGCGGTCTGTACACCGGAGGATGCCGCCATCTCCTCACATGTCCCAGCGGACGGTGCCTATGAAGGACAACAGCGAGCACAGAGTCAAACATCCCAGAGGTACGTAACCACAGCTTGCCAAAAACACGAATCTGAATCCATAGAATGGCTTGTATGAGTGTGGATGCAAGGCCTAGGTATGTGTGATGCAGTAAAAAAAGTAAGGCATGTGGGTCCCTGAAATGGCTGCTGCCTGACCTGTAAAGTGTGACAATGGGATGTGAGGTAACTGCGCTGGCGTTGTACACCGTGGCGGTAGGCGGTCGAAGACCGTGGGGCAATGCTGCATTGGTTAACATTGGACCCTATGGGTCTCCGGAGCCAATGACGATGTGCGCCGGCGGTCGCGGTACGCACCGCTGCGTACGTGACCGCCATTTTCTATCTGTTAAATCACTCGATACCTGATCTTCGACAGGAGAGGACCTACACTGCAAGTGCTGCTGTGACCTCGGTCTGGAAGAGACAATGGCTCATGCGACTGGGGAAAGGGCCCCTGCCTTCACATCGGAGGAGTTGGAGAAGCTTGTGGATGGGGTCCTCCCCCAGTACGCGCTACTCTACGGTCCTCCAGACAAACAGGTAAATACACTGGGAGCTTGCTGTATGGGCTATGCCTGTGTTGAGTGGGGTGGATGAAAGATGGGGGGGGAGAGATTGAGGCATGCATGAAACGACGGTGAGTGCATGTGCCACATGGCAAGGGTAGGGATGGGGGGCCACTCACATTGAGGGTGCAGAAGGTAATGACTTTTCTTCTCCCCCTGTACATTTCATATAGGTCAGTGCCCACCAGAAGACAAATATTTGGCGTGCCATAGCCAAGGACGTCCGGACCCTGGGGGTCCACCACAGACGGGGCACCCACTGCCGGAAGAGTTGGGAGGACATTCGCCGCTGGAGCAGGATGACGGCGGAGGCTCAGCTGGGGATGGCCTCCCAACGTGGGAGGGATGCCCGTCGAACCTTGACCCCCCTGATGTTCCCGATCCTGGCGGTGGCCTACCCCAAGTTGGATGGGCGCGTGAGGGCATCACAGCAGACACAAGGGGGTGAGTACACTCTCATTCTGCTAACTTTGCGCGCAGTGGAGGTGTCTGGGTGGGGGAGGAGGGCTGTGGGTATCCCTAGGCCAGGGCGAGTTCCGTAGGCTAGGCCCCTCCGTAAGGCATGGCCCTGTGCCCCCGCCCCCCACCTCTGTAGGGTGCCAAGTACAGCTATTCATGGCCCTGTGTCATCTATGTGTGCAGATGTCATCCATAGCCTTGTAGGCCATGTCCCAGGGATTGCAAAGTGGACCCCACGTGCGCGCCGTAGTGCAGGGGGCTTCTGTGTCTGTGCTGTCCGCCAACGGTAGCGGGAATGCATGCACTCAACATGTCTTTATTCTGTTTCCCCCCCCCTTTTTGTGGTCTTCCTGTTCATGTGTGCATTAGCATCATCAGGCGGAGGAGCAGTGGCACCGGAGCACGAGGGAGCTGCATCCCACATGGCCATGGAGGGCCACACTACCGACTCTGAATTCGCCAGTGGGACGGAGGGCGAGGGGAGCTCCACGGCAGGGATATGAGCGGACATTAGTGAATCGGACTCGTCCTCTGATGGGAGCTCCCTTGTGGTGGCGCAACATCTCTGCCCTCCGCAACAACAGGTAGAGCCGCCACCCCCTGCACCAGCACCGCCCTCCCAGCAGCCCCTCAGCGTTTGCCCCGTGCCCGCTCACCCAGGAAGGTGGGCATCTCCTTCACCCCAGGCACCTCAGGCCCTGCCCCGGTCACCCCTGCTGCCCTCATTGAGGAGGTCATTGACCTCCTCAGGTCGCTCACTGTTGGGCAGTCTACCATTTTGAATGCCATCCAGGGTGTAGAAAGGGAAGTGCACCAAAGTAATGCATCCCTGGAGGGCATTCATTCTGGTCAGGCGGCCCTTCAGCTAGCCTTTCAGACTCTGGCCTCAGCCCTGATGGCAGCCATTGTCCCTGTCTCTAGCCTCCCCCCTCCAACTTCCTCCACCCATACCCAATCACCTGTACCTCTGCCTATCCCAAGCACACCATCAGACCAGCCTGCACACACCTCAACACCCAAGGGAAGCTCAGGCAGACATAAGCACCACACATCCTACAGGCAGTCATACAAGCAACATCCCCATACAGACATACCAACACACACTGCCTCCACTGTGTCCCCCTCCTCCACGTCTCCCTCCTCCATCCCTGTCACATCTCCACTCACACCTGCATGCACAACATCTTCAGCCACTACGTCCTTCAGCAGCACACACACCAGAACACCCCGCACACGTGCACTCACCACCCACACTGCCATTTACACGTCCCCTGTGTCCTCTCCCAGTGTGTCTGTGCCGCCCCCTCCCAAGATACACAAACGCAGGCAGCCACCCACCCAACAGCCATCCACCTCACGACAGCCTCCAGCCCAAGGACCTGCACCCAAAGCCACCCCACTTACACCTCCTACAACCACAACCTCTTCCTCCACTCCCATACCCACTACACCTACCCGTCCCACTGCTCCCAAAAAATGTTTCCTGTCCAAACTCAACCTCTTTCCCACAACTCACCCACCCCGTCCATGTCATAGGACCAGAGCTAGCACCTCAGCCACTACATCACTGGGCCCGGTGGTGCATGTCGTCCATGGTCACTGGAGTGCACCGCCCACCAGGGCAGCCAGTGTGGTACGGAGCCACAGCACAGCCAGCCCCCCCCCCCCTGAGAAACATCCAAAAATTGCCAGTGCCCGGCGGGAGAGGGTCAAGACACCAGGGACAAAAACCCCTACCAGGGGTCCCAGCAGGAGTGTCGAGGCAGCTGGGACACTGGCCAAGGTGGGGAAGGGCCACAGGAGAGCAGGAAAGGCTGGGAAGGGCAGCACGCCCGACAACACCACCATCAGCCCAGCTGGCCAGGAGGGCCCCACCAGCCCCATCCCAGCTGGCCAGGAGGCCACCAACAAGCCCAGCACAGCTGCCCAGGAGGGCCCCGCCAGCCACAGGACAGGTGGGCAGGAGGGCCCGCCAGGCCCAGGCCAGATGGCAGATGAGCACCCCGGCATGGCCAGCACTGCTGAACAGGCCCCTCCATCTCAAGCACCGCTGAACAGGCCCCTCCATCTCAAGCACCGCTGAACAGGGCACCGCCATCTGAAGCACCGCTGAACAGGGCACGGCTATCTCAAGCACCGCTGAACAGGGCACCGCCATCTGAAGCACCGCTGAACAGGCCCCTCCATCTCAAGCACCGCCGAACAGGGCACCGCCATCTGAAGCACCGCTGAACAGGGCACGGCTATCTCAAGCCCTGCTGAACAGGGCACCACCATCTGAAGCACCGCTGAACAGGCCCCTCCATCTCAAGCACCGCCGAACAGGGCACCGCCATCTGAAGCACCGCTGAACAGGGCACGGCTATCTCAAGCACCGCTGAACAGGGCACCGCCATCTGAAGCACCGCTGAACAGGTCCCTCCATCTCAAGCACTGCTGAACAGGGCACCGCCATCTGAAGCACCGCTGAACAGGCCCCTCCATCTGAAGCACCGCTGAACAGGGCACCGCCATCTGAAGCACCGCTGAACAGGGCACGGCTATCTCTAGCACCGCTGAACAGGGCACCGCCATCTGAAGCACCGCTGAACAGGCCCCTCCATCTCAAGCACTGCTGAACAGGGCACCGCCATCTGAAGCACCGCTGAACAGGGCACGGCTATCTCAAGCCCCGCTGAACAGGGCACTGCCATCTGAAGCACCGCTGAACAGGCCCCTCCATCTCAAGCACCGCTGAACAGGGCACCGCCATCTGAAGCACCGCTGAACAGGGCACGGCTATCTCAAGCACCGCTGAAGAGGGCACCGCCCTCTGAAGCACCGCTGAACAGGCCCCTCCATCTCAAGCACCGCTGAACAGGGCACCGCCATCTGAAGCACCGCTGAACAGGGCACGGCTATCTCAAGCACCGCTGGCCCACGAGCGGCAGGGGCAGTGCCGCATCTGTGTCGGACAGGGCTTCACAATGCACTCTGGGCACCAGGCCCCCTCCAGAACCAGTGGAGACATGCATCCACTACCTCATTCCTGCACAGGAAGAAGCACTCTGGGCACCAGGCCCCCTCCAGAACCAGTGGAGACTGTCATCCACTTGAGAGACTGTGGCTTTGCACTCCCCAGGATTGACCGGTGGGCAGACCACCCACTGTATAGACTTGTGAGACTGTGACTTTGCACTCCCCAGGATTGAGCAGTGGGCAGACCACCCACTGTATAGACTTGTGAGACTGTGGCTTTGCACTCCCCAGGATTGAGCAGTGGGCAGACCACCCACTGTATAGACTTGTGAGACTGTGGCTTTGCACTCCCCAGGATTGAACAGTGGGCATGGAGCCCCCTCGTGGATCTGGCATGGTGCACTCATTCGGCTGAGGTGCCCCCCCTTCCCTTCCCCCTGAGGTGCCTGTAGTTTTGCTATCTGATGCCCCTGCAGTGTTCTCTCCGTTTAAGTCAGGTATCCGGTGTGGGCTTTGCCCATGTTATTTGGGCCCAGTGGTCCACGGACAATGCATGGTACAATACCTGGACTTGTAAATGTGGTGTATATAATAGTTTTTAGTGTGTATATATTTTTGATTGCTGTATTTTAATATATTTCAATGGTTACAATCATTTCCTTTTGTCTTTGCATTCTTCTGGGGGGTTTGGGGGGTGTAACTGTGATGTATTGGTATGCATTAATGTGTGTTTTGTAGTGGGTGAGGGTGGGGGTGGGTGTGTCGCGTGTGTGTGTCCCTGTTTTTTCCCTCCCCCCTCCCCTGTGTTGTAGGTGCCGTACTCACTGTTGTCTTCTGCGCCGGCGTTCGTGCTCCTGGTAGAGGTGCAGGAAGACTATCGCTGGGAGGATTTGGAGTTCCGGTTCCATGCTGTCCTCGTGGGGTGTGTAGAGGTGAGCGTTTTCCCTTCGAAATGCCTGTTTCCGCCGTGTTTTTATCTGCGGTGCTACCGCCCCGGAAAAGGTGGCGGATTGGTAGGTTGTGATACTGTGGGCGGTACATTGACTCCCTGGCGGTCGGAGTGTTAAAGTGGCTGTCTATGTTGGCGGTTTCCACCACGGTCGTGATTCCATTTTTTTTACCGCCGGCCTGTTGGCGGTTTTACCGCCGCTTTACCACCGACCGCGAGGGTTGTAATGACCGCCTATGTCTGATATCTTTCAGAAGGGTGTTTGAAGTTAGAGCTTTAGACATTACTTCAATGCATTTTTGCCAGCTGGGGCTCATTTCACTATTATGGGAAGTGCTTGCTTTTTCTACTTTTGTGGCATATTCTTGGTTTCCTTTGCACCCTAAGTTTTATGTGTTATATTAAACAATATTTTCATGTTACAAGTGATGGACAGCATTTTGTTCTCCTCTGTTAATATATGCCTTATTTGTTGTGTATTAATGTTTATATTTTATTTTTATGTTTGTTTAGTGTATGTAACTATATTTTGCTTTATGTTAACTTTTTCTGGTGTGTTTGCAGGAGACTTGGGTGAGTTCTTTTTTTACTACATATAGTTTACTTTTTTAAACTAAGTTAATTGTTTAAGTTATTAATTGTTTATTTCATTATTAATATAGTGTATATTTAAGTAGCATATTTTTTAAGTTTAAAAAAAATGATATGTTGAACATTTGAAATTAATAAATGATATATTTCAAACCACAAAAAAATCACTTTATAGATTTTTTGGGGGGGTTTATGATTTAGATATCATTTGTTATTGTAAATTTGGTAATGCATTGATTGAAATAAAACATTATTTATTTGATCATTATTTGATTGTAGAATTACTTTTAATAAATAGTGTGTTGGTATCTAAAATGAAAGTGAATATATTTAATATTTAGTAATAAAACAAATGATTTATAAATTCATTATGATGATGTTTTCAAAGAGTGGTCTTTTAGTTAGGTAATTGGGTTAGAGTTTTTAAATAGATTGTTTTGGTTTGTAATTTGCTTTTTATTAATTATCAGTTCCATGGATATTAGTAAATCTGACACTCTTACCCCAAAAGAGTCAAACATATTCCCCACTGTGGTACAGTTTGGAGTGAGAATTCTAAACCTGACACCCACAGAGTCAATCACTTATCCCAAAGTGGCAAAGTTTGAACTAGTAATAGAAAGTTTGATAATTTCAGAAACTAATAATTTAATATAGTTTTGAAATGTTTACATTCATATATTTCACTTTCTACTTAATCATTAATAACAACATTTCAATTTAATATTGTAAAATATGTTACATATAGTTTAACTTTTTTATAATAGTAATGTATGCATGCAATAGCACACTTTCCAAAATATTGACTTTGCATTTTTACATTTTCAAAATAATGAAAGAAAATACAAATTTTATTTACAAACTTAGGGGGGTCATATTGACTTCTGTCTGCTGAGATCCAGCGGTCAGGTTGCCGCCAGTGTGGCCACCTTCCCGTGGGCCCCATTAGGAGTTTTCCACTGGGTCATCTTGCTCCCGCCCGTTGGCCCAGCTGGAAAAGGTGGCGGATTGGTAGGTTGTGATACTGTGGGCGGTACATTGACTCCCTGGCGGTCGTAGTGTTAAAGTGGCGGTCTATGTTGGCAGTTTCCGCCACGGTCGTGATTCCATTTTTTTTACCGCCGGCCTGTTGGCGGTTTTACCGCCGCTTTAGCACCGACCGCCAGGGTTGTAATGACCGCCTATGTCTGATATCTTTCAGAAGGGTGTTTGAAGTTAGAGCTTTAGACATTACTTCAATGCATTTTTGCCAGCTGGGGCTCATTTCACTATTATGGGAAGTGCTTGCTTTTTCTACTTTTGTGGCATATTCTTGGTTTCCTTTGCACCTTAAGTTTTATGTGTTATATTAAACAATATTTTCATGTTACAAGTGATGGACACCATTTTGTTCTCCTCTGTTAATATATGCCTTATTTATTGTGTATTAATGTTTATATTTTATTTTTATGTTTGTTTAGTGTATGTAACTATATTTTGCTTTATGTTAACTTTTTCTGGTGGGTTTGCAGGAGACTTGGGTGAGTTCTTTTTTTACTACATATAGTTTACTTTTTTAAACTAAGTTAATTGTTTAAGTTATTAATTGTTTATTTCATTATTAATATAGTGTATATTTAAATAGCATATTTTAAAAGTTTTAAAAAAATGATAAGTTGAACATTTGAAATTAATAAATGATATATTTCAAACCACAAAAAAATCACTTTATAGATTTTTTGGAGGGGTTTATGATTTAGATATCATTAGTTATTGTAAATTTGGTAATGCATTGATTGAAATAAAACATTATTTATTTGATCATTATTTGATTGTAGAATTACTTTTAATAAATAGTGTGTTAGTATCTAAAATGAAAGTGAATATATTTAATATTTAGTAATAAAACAAATGATTTATAAATTCATTATGATGATGTTTTCAAAGAGTGGTCTTTTAGTTAGGTAATTGGGTTAGAGTTTTTAAATAGATTGTTTTGGTTTGTAATTTGCTTTTTAATAATTATCAGTTCCATGGATATTAGTAAATCTGACACTCTTACCCCAAAAGAGTCAAACATATTCCCCACTGTGGTACAGTTTGGAGTGAGAATTCTAAACCTGACACCCACAGAGTCAATCACTTATCCCAAAGTGGCAAAGTTTGAACTAGTAATAGAAAGTTTGATAATTTCAGAAACTAATAATTTAATATAGTTTTGAAATGTTTACATTCATATATTTCACTTTCTACTTAATCATTAATAACAACATTTCAATATAATATTGTAAAATATGTTACATATAGTTTAACTTTTTTATAATAGTAATGTATGCATGCAATAGCACACTTTCCAAAATATTGACTTTGCATTTTTACATTTTCAAAATAATGAAAGAAAATACAAATTTTATTTACAAACTTAGGGGGTCATATTGACTTCTGTCTGCTGAGATCCAGCGGTCAGGTTGCCGCCAGTGTGGCCCCCTTCCCGTGGGCCCCATTAGGAGTTTTCCACTGGGTCATCTTGCTCCCACCCGCTGGCCCAGCCGGAAACAGACCACAACATTGATGTTGGCTCATAATTGAGTGGGCAGCAATGCTGCGGTGCATAGGGTGCACCAGCACCGTCGCGCTTTTTACTGTCTGTAAATCAGACAGTAAAAAGTGCAATGGGGCTGACCATGGGGACCCCTGCACTGCCCATGCCAAGTGCATGGGCAGTGATGGGCCCCCCTGCACGCTATCTCCATCAGACTTTAAATAGCTGTGGAGGGAAATTGGCGGTGCTGGCAGTCAGACCGTGGCACAACCGCCAGGGTCATAATGTGATGGTCAGACTGCCACCAAAGCGGTTGTATCACAGATTTGGCAGCGGTCACCGCCACCGCAACCCTGGCGGTATCAGAGTTGTAATCAGGTCCTACTTGTTTAACATTACTCCATAGCAAAATATTACTAGTGTAATTAAAATATAATATTAAAAAATATATAGTAACTTTGTAACATATAACGATGATATTTTTACATTACATTGTAACATTTGTTATATATTAATAATACTTCACAAAATTATATTACTTTAGTCAGAATTTTCTACTTTCCCACACACACACAACACATATATGTGTATATATATCTATATATATATATATATATATATATATATATTCTAACAAAAAAAGACTGCAGCGCACTCTGTGAAGGCTTGTACTTCATATGATTTATGATTTATTCAGTGCAACAAAATAACGCATTTTGATCAAACGGTCTTCGTCAAAGTTCATGAGTACTTTCACTCAGTTCACTTTTATACTCACAAATTTCTATTACCAATAAGAGGCATTATGGGACTTGTGGTACATTTCATCAATACAAGACCTAATTCTTTTTTTTAAAGGAGAAATATAAAAATAATATTTTTTTATTAAATTGTTTTGTTCCCTCAAAAGGAAAAAGATTTTGATATATAAACAAACCCAATTTATTGTGAAATAAAAGAAAATATTTTTAGTAAATTTAAAATTTTAGATTTGACAAAAATTCTCATGAATGGATTATTCACTCTTAATTATTACCAAGATCAATTCAAGATCAATTATAAACATATTCAACCATGTATTTATGATGGCCATTCTTTAAAGGCCTAATTTAACTACTTCACAAAATTTTAATTAAACATATACTATTTCAGATCAATTTAATTTAAATGACACAGTAGTTATTCCCCAAGATCAGTATGCTACCCTCAATATCCATGAACCTGAATGGATCTTGAATTGATTTTGTGTAAAAAGTTCCATCTAGGCTATATTACATTTAATTTCAGAATCTCAAAATATTTATAACCGTACAAAAATCTCCTCATCATTATTCAATCCCCAAGGTATCTTAGTTCTTAACTGAATAAGATATTTGGACTCTAATTTTCTCAATTTCCTAGTCCTGTCTCCACCTCGTGCATCGTACCAGCTGTTGAGCGCGTCATTACATTGACCGCATTGTTTTGGAGGTATATATATATATATATATATATGTGTGTGTGTGTGTGTGTGTGTATATATATATATTACCTACCGGTGGTCGCCAGTATGTAGTTATGGTTAGAATCTAGTTTCCAAACTAAAATAGTTTTTTTATTTGCCAAGAACTTTGACGCTGTTTGACGATCATCACAAAACTAGTTTACCAGTCACTGTAGCTGCTGTGTTGAAAGTTTTGGGGTGATTCTTTAAGCCAGGGCACAGAAAAAGAATGGTCCCAAAACGTATTTTCCCCATGATATTTCCCATAGGGCTTTTAGACATGACTACAGCCCACTCCTCTGAATGGAATTACACCAAATTTGTAATAAACCTCGATCTTTGCCCCGAAAGAATGTTTTTTGCAATTTGATGTAAATCTGCTCAGTAGTTTTAGAGTTATTAAAAAATACAATTTATATCTAGGGGCGCAAATCCTGCACAGATCTGACAGATTTCATGGTGAGATCAGGATGACTGCCACCACTTAAACTAGGAAGTGGTGGCAACCATTTTGGGATTCGGACTCAGCTGTGTCCCAAGAAAGAAAAAGCTTTGAAAAAAAGGCAGGAGGCCAGGGTCGAAATGTCCTGATCCTCTAGGCCTGGTCCTTGGGTCCCAAAATGATTTCATTTAAAATGTTACTACAAATTTGTTGAGGATCCACAAATCCATGGAAAAATTAAATTAAAAAAACAAGAGTGGGTTTCCCTCATGCCCCCGGGTGGGCCAGGTCTTGGGGATAGATTTATTAATACATTTTGCGGAGGGGGACATGCGTGTAGCGAAACAGATAAAAAAATGTCACTTTCTGCAAGTGAGAGCTGTTTGACAGCTCTAACTTGCAGAAAGTGAAGTGTTTGCTCCGACTTGGTGGGAGCTGTCAAATCTCCAGCCAAGTCAAAGCAAACAGCTATGTCCCAAGTGTGGGCACCCTGGGACATAGCAGGAGCTGGCCTTGCGGGGTTTGCTGTGCCCAGGGCCATGTAAGGCTCATCCAGGGGGTCCTTGCGGCCCCCTTCCAATGTTGCATTTGCCCCAGGGAGTTGGTAGTCCCCGGGGCTAGGGGATCTGAAACAGACCCCCTTCACTCTTTTATTTTAGCCACAGAGAGGTGGTGGTCCCGAGGGCAGCAGGCGGATGTGCAGCCCACCTGCATCATATTTGTTTAAAGCCTCAGGGATGAGACAGTCCCCTGGGCAGTGGAGGGGCAGCACAGCTCCCCTCTGACAGCTCCCACCAAGCAAAAGCAAACAAAGTCTGCTTTCTGACAGTGTGAGCTGTCAAACAACTCCCACTGTCAGAAAATTGAGTTTTTATCTGTTTCCCTGCACGCAAATATGCAAAGATGAAAAGATTGCTCCCACAAGCAGGGAGCTATTTGAAGCCGCTCCCTGCTTGTGGGAGCACTGCCGGCTCCTGCAGGACGTGGGGAGCTGGCTAGGACCGTAGGTGTGTTGAGGCCCCCCCCCCAGGTCCTTATACTCTCTCTCTCTCTCTCTCTCTCTCTTTTTCTCTCTCCCATCCCATAGTGGGATGCAAGAGAGAGAGAGAGAGGGTGAGAGAGAGAGAGAGAGAGAGAGTCATTGCAATGGTGTCTCCATCTAGTGACTTCAAAGACTAAGACTACCAAGATGTTTGTATGAATGTTATAGTTACGTTTGGATGCAGAACGGAACAGAGTAACTGAGGAGGCTAAAGGTACAAATCCTAGTACTGCTTGGCAGTTTGTCTGTTTATTTACTGGTGTTTTGACTGTTAACATTACTAGTGATGGAATATTTGCATTTCTTTCCACTCACATGTGTGGGTTGACTGTCATAGGTTTGTCTGGAAGCGTCACAGTAAAGAATCACCTATGTCCTAAAGGTTACAGTTACAGACCCTCACACTGAAAGTTGACGGTTCTATTCCAGGTGTGTCCATGCTCATTTTCCTTCTTTAATTTATTTTAAACTTCACAAGTTTAAGGTTCATAATGTAAGGAGATCTCCCTCTTTTTGATTGACAACATTTTTTTTCTTTTCAATTTTTCCAGAAATATTTCATTCTAAGTATATCATTCATCAAAGCCTAAATCTCTCTCTCTCTCTCTCTCAATCTCACTCTCTCTCTCTCAGGGTTGGGTGGTTACAGGGGTTGGTCGCAGGCTCTGTTGTCAACTGTGCCCGCACATGGTCTTTAGCTATGAGCAGCGGTGGTTTGGTTGGATTAACATATAGTAATGAAAATTACCTTAATTAAAAAAAAAAACAGAGAAATTCACTGAAAAAAAACATAGGTTACAGGGACATTATAGTTAAGGAAATAGAATTTTAAAAAAACATAGAAATTCACTTAAAAAACAAAGGTTACAGGGACATCATAGTTGGGCTCATATTTTAAATGTCCCAAACCATAGAAATTCAACTGTCATAGTTAAGTAACTATAACTTGTACCCTAAGATAACTATAACTCGTGCCATCACCAGGCACTGCTAATTACCCCACAAATGACGGCACTGAGGACATCTTTGATAACATCAATGATAATATCAATGTAACCTTTGCAGGACATTAGTGAGGAAAAAACTGTGCAAGGTCGGGCTGCGCCGAATTCTGCAGAGTGCCCTAAAAACTCTGCATGATTCTGCGGAGTGCCACCCAACCTTGAAATCCAGAGGAAGATTCAAACATAAGCCCCCGATTCCCCCTGGACTAATGTAAGAGGCTAAAAGTGAACCACTGACCTAATGGCACCTAGGGCTCGTTACTGGCCTCTTGCCTGGATGATTCAAAGTCAAATGCCTATAACTGCAGAGTCCCTTCCAGGTCACACGCGGCACAGCTGAAGTGACGCATCTGTCCCTGCGATTCACAGTGCTGTGAACTGCCAGCTCAGCTAAGGAGAGGAGAAAACATTTTGTCCCCAAATGCAGGTGACATATTTTCAGACCACACAATCACTGGCCAGACTTGGTGATTGCTGTTTCTGTGCCCCACTTCTGGAACTGGTACCACAAATCTTTGGCTTCCAAGTGCACCTTGGGGTCGTCCTCACCTCCTCCTCGGATTCCAAGCTCTTGCAAAGCCGCCTTGTGGCCCAGGATGGAAAACAGCATTCCCCGTTCGGTCGCCCACACCAGATGCTCCATGATGGGTGTAGTGAGAGTGCTAGGTAGAGAGAGGGCTGTCATGCCAATGGACAGCACCAAGGCTGGGAAGAAGGACTGGTGGTGGTGCACCAGCCAGAATGGCGCTCATGTCAAAGTCTGGCTCCTGGTGTGGCCAGGAAGGGGTGGTGATTCATGGACAGGTAGTACCTGTCATTCACCTCATCTGCAGCATATTCCAGCGCGAGTTGAGTGAGAGGCCGGATGCAGGGTGGTTGAAGCAGGAGAGAGGTTGGCAGCCTCAGCACCGGGGATCCCCTGTGAGAGTTCCTCTTACACTGGCTTCTATAGATGTGCTGTGGGCTCCCACTGAGCCCTGGAACACTTGATCGGGTCAAGCTCCTGGACCAATTGTGTGGCTTTTTATTACTGGTTCTGCATGGCTGCTATGACGCTTTGCTTTCATATGTGTGCCAATTATCTGCTTTTACCTATTTATTAGCCAGGGATCCCCTCCCCCAAGGTTTAGGATGTATGGAATAGTATTAGGCATAGCTGTGAGGTGGGTACTAGTGGTAAACTCTGCCATGCAGTGTTGGTGGAGTTTTTTGCCAAACTTTTTGCGGGGCGTGACAAAACTCTGTGAACTCTTCCGGTAGAGCTGAGATTCCCGACCACCATTAGTCAGTGCTACTGGCCTATTATGTTTGGCCTTGGTATATCCCCTCTACCTACTTCCCCCACTTGCAAGTTCGCCTTTATCCACTCTCCCCATTGGTACACACTTCTCAAGAGACCAGTCCTTGACCGTCCATGCCATGGAGCACGTTAACTCGCAAACCCCAGGTTCTTTTACCTCATACCAGTCAGACCTAAAGGAGACTAAGACCCCCGTTAAAGTCCTATCCCTCAATGTTCGAGGACTCAACTTTCCCAAAAAAGACTGCAGGTATGATGCTACCTACTTCAGCAAGACCCAGATGTAATCCTTTTACAAGAGACGCTGCTGCGGGAAGAGTGCCGCCGCATGACACACGGCAAAAGCCCATGTTAACATTGGACTTATGCACCCACCAAAACACTGGGAGTAGCCATCCTTTTCAAGAGGGGTTTTTACTCCAAACTGGTCAAAGCCACTAGATATCTGGAGGGAAGATTCCTAGGGCTGCCAGAGAAAGAGGCAAGACCACACTGACTCTTCTCAACCTCTATGTCCCAAATCAGTCTCAAGACACCTGCATTAAACAAGTCCTTAGAGATCAGCTCCAACACGCAACAGGGTAACTTATTCTAGGGGATGACCTTAATCTAGCACGGCACTAAATAGGGATTCATCACTTCACTTAAAAAAGATTTTGACAATGCTGGTTTAGTAGATGCCTAGCACTATCTCCACCCTGATGAAAAGGACTTCTCTTTCTATTCGCATGTACACCTATCTTATTTGCACAAAGATTACTTGTTTGTGTCCCACTCACTTCTCAGAAACCTAACCTCTGCCCTTTCCAACATTTCCATTTCAGACCATGCACATTCAGGGCTTACATGAGCACCACACCTATGAAAACCTTGCCCCACTCCGTGCTGGTGCCTATCCCCGCTACTTCTCCATGATCCCGCAGATAGAGCCTCCATCACAGAGGCCCTGATTATTTTACTCACAAAGCTTCTCCCAGCATTTCACCTCACATGATGTGGGATTGATTCAAGGCAACTATGTGAGAAGTTATGTCCACCATCTCCATTGCCATGGCTTGCAAAGCCTGTCTCCTCGAGGCTACCCTTACAGGGGTAATTCACTCTCTTGAACAAATGGACAAACAACACACCTCAGCGTTAGCATACCAGCAATTGGCCATTCTACAGGGAAAACTTTGCATGCTCTCCACTAACAAGTTTGGGAGATCCCTTCTAGTGCTTTTATAGTAATTCTATGAAGGTGGGGACAAAGTGGGCTCTTTTTTGGTACGCAGACTTAGGCAACACCAGGCTTACTCCCATATAGCTGGGGTTCGTACTCTGGGGGATAACTGGGCTATCAGAGAACATGACAAACAGGAAGCCTTCAGGACTTTTTATCAGCAGCTGTATGCTGCAGGGGGAGAGGACTGCCTTGCCATAGATTCCTACCTTCAGGATTGATTGTGGCTGCCATTGGCACCTATGATCACCCAGGACTTAGAGGCACCCTTAAGCATGAAGGAACTTCACCGGGCCTTCAGAATGCTTCCAAAGGGGAAAACACCTGGCCAATGTGGCCTAAGGCCCAGATTTGATGACATCTTTTTCCCTAGGTGCGCAACCACCTACTCACTCTCTTCAATTTCTTCAGACAATCCACTGGCCTTACCTCAGCAATGTCACATGTTGAGATCACTTTTATGTCAAAACCGGGCAAGGACCCTACACTTTGCCCCTCCTACCACCCGATAGACCTCCTGAAAACGGATGCAAAAATATACCCAAATGCTGGTGAATCACATTGAGACTTTTTTGCCAGGCATCATAGATCCTGGAATTTATAAAACACAGGCAAGGCTCAGATAACCTCCACCCACTTGCCCACCTAGTAGAGAAGGCCCGTAGACATAGTGTCCCGGCCTCACTTCTGTCATTGGACACGGAAAAGACCTGTGACAAGAAGACCTGGCATTTCCTATAAGTGGTTCTTGTCAAAATAGGGCTAGGCCCCTATATGGTCAGCCTCTTATTCTTCGACTACATGAGTGATCCCAGTTAACGGTCATTCCTCCCGCCGGTTCTCTGTTTTTAGGGGCACCATACAGCGTTGCCCACTCTCCCCCTGTTATTTACACTGGTGGTAGAACCTGTAGCTACCCATCTCTGCCAGGCCTCGGGAATAACGGGCATCCTTTTGGAGGGCAAGACCACAAGGTCCTACTTTTAGCATTTGACCTCCTTGACCAACCCGTATACCTCCCTTCCATCTGCGGTCCAAGCACTCCAAGCCTTTGAAGCCATCTTCAGCTACAAAGTTAACATGTCCAAGTCCCTGGCTCTTAGTCTTACCATTCCACCCTACATGCTACCATGCCTTCAAGCACTAGCCTCCTTCCACTAGGAACCACGCTTCATCAGATATTTGGCCTTAACTTCACTAACAATCTTTCCACATGGACACAATCACATTTTGCCCCTCTCTGTAAAAAAATCCTAGAGGATCAATGCAGATGGCATTCCCTTCATGTGTCTTGGTTAGGTCGCAAATATTCTTTCCTAGCTCCTCTATCTATGTCAATCACTCCCCACACCCATGCCATCTGAGGACATACACAAGCTTCAAGGAGACCTTTGCGGCTCCAAAACTCTCATAAGCTGCTTATACTGCCTAGGAAACAAGGCGGCTTGGCGTGCCCTAACCTTCAAAATTACTATTGGGTGGCCCATTTCCAATTTATTTCAGACTGGTTAGTTAGGGACAGCAAAAAACATTGGGTACACATGGATAGGGTGGTGGCTTTTAGGCTGCTATGGAACCTAGCCTGGTTCTCAAGGCACTTATGACCACGGACTGCCTCATAGGCACTCCAACATGGACGGAACTTTAAATATGGGACAAGATAGCAATGCGCAGAAACATTACAACATTTCCTTCTCCAAATACCCCTGTTGCGCACAATCCAGAATTCTCACCTGTGCTCCCCCAAAACTCTTTCCCAGACTGGATCCAAACTGGGCCGAATCAGGGACGAATGCAGAATACTGCAAGATCTCTTCCAGGGAAGCACGATCAAGTCTTTTGAGCAATGTAATATAGACTTTTGTCTCCCTGAAACCACACAGCTCTAGTATTTTCAATTGCACCAGTGGGAACTGCACACTCTTAACATGTAGGCGGCTAGCTGCACTCTTACTCTTTTTGAAACTCTGGTCTGAACTTTTGAGGGTACCCGAGGCCTAGTCTCAAAAACATAAGCAGTGTTGCAGTATTCACGCACAGTTCCATGCCACCCATACTAGAGACAATGGGAACTCACTAACACCCAAGGCATCAAGGGGAAACAATGGGAACACTTGTGGTGCGACATACCTAAGACATTCCGCAACATCCCTCAACAAGCTCATGACACAATGACACTACAATCCTGCCCGCTTAGGTACCATCTACCTGAGAGCACCCTCTGCTTGTTGGAGATGTTGGGCACAGCGGGGAGACTTCTTTCATATATGGTGGGCTTGTCCACATATCACTGGAAAGAAATTGTTAGCCACATCAAAGACACCATAAGATACCCCATACCCATGAATTACCACATAGTTGTCTTGTGGTTACTCCCACTGGCACTACAGGCAATGACACATACAGACTGGTACCTACTGCAACACATGACGGGGGCAGCAAAACAACTCTTAGCTCTCTTAGCTCTCATCTGAAAGTCCTCTAAAGCTCCACCTATCGCAACCTGGTTCATGAGACTACGGCACACTCTCTGGGTTGAACACAAACTATCTGGTTCTGATAAAAACATTCCTGTAACTTTGGCAACTTCTCATAGATGACATGTCTAAGCATTACAACCACGGCGGTCAGTGCTATTGTGGAGGTATTACCACCAACAGGCTGACGGTACCTACCTCCACTATTATGACATTGGCGGTTTGGCAGAAGCCAAACTGCCAAGTCAACACACCAACTGCCATGGCGGTAATGACCGCCGGGCTGGAGACCTCAGTCTCTAAGCCGCCCATGGCATTTTGACCCTGCCCATCGCCATGGTTTCCGTGGTTTCTGTACCACCACAGAAACCATGGCGGTAGGCACTATTAGTGCCAGGGAACTCCTTCCCTGGCACTGATAGGGGTCATCCCTCCCCAGAGTTCTCCCCTACCCTTCTCTCCCCCTCCGGATCCCCTCCCCACATAAACACAAATACATGCACATACATAGAAACCCATACACATATGCACACGCATACACACATTCACCCACGCATGCATACATACATACACACTCTCTGCAAAACTCACAAACATACATCCTGGCACACACGCAAGCACACGACACAACATGCATGTACACACACACACTCATGCACACAAGAATTACACACACATGCCTGCAGTCAAACTCAGTCACACCCACCCCCACACATACACACAACACCCCCACCCCCTCTCCTGTCAGAGAACCCAGCTTACCTGCTTGCATGGAGTCCTCCAGCAGGAGACAGGATGCGGCACTGCTGCCAGCAGCAGCGTCCGCCAGCAAAACACCACCAGGTCGTATCATGGAACATGATACGGTAGGCAGTGTTTTGCTGGCGTGGCGCTGCTGTTGGCAGCAGCGCCACCTTACCGCCGCCCTGACCGTTGCCAGAATTCCGCCAGCCTTCTGGTGGAATTCCGGCTACTGTCATAATAGCATGGATGGTCAGTAGCCATGGCACGTTGGCAGCTGCCTCGGTCGCGGTAGGCGGCATTTGCCGCCAATCTCATAATGAGGGCCTTAGTTTCTGAGTACCCCTTTCTTTGGCTATTTCAGACACTTTTCTTGGAGGCTTCCTGCCCGAGCCCACATGAGGGACCCACTCCATATCTGCCGTTCTTTAATTCTGTACCATACCGGCACCGCCCATACAACACACATGGAATTGCGCACTCGGGTGTCCCTCTCCCCCATTCCTCCCTGTCCATCACTTATTTTTCTTAGTTGGACACATCACCGCCTTCTACTCGACTTCTGCATTTCAGTGCTAACCTCCCTAACCCCCTTGCCTTGGCGGTTATCAGTACACTATTCTGTCACACCAGTTGTTACTAGTACATTGCGTTTGTTAACCAGGGCTTCATTGATGCACATTTTTGTTCTATTGGTTTCATCTTATACATCATCATCTCCTCTGCTGTGAGCCCCTATGTTCCCTATGCTACTCAATGTGGAATGATGACAATTGGTATTGTGCCCTCCTTTTGTTTAACAACTGCGATGTATAACTTTCTGAAAACTTAATAAACAAAGTTTGAGCAAAAAAAAACAGTTGGGACTTCCTGTCTGATTTTGAAAGTACTTCATCGGTTTCCACGCTTGCCCCACTCGAGAGTTTAAGCTCTGAAAAGAGAGAGTAAGTCCAAAGGTAGAATTCCTTACCTGGTGAACGTACTAAAAGTACGCAGCTGACAAGATGAATTTTGGCAGGTGGGAGCTCAGAGCTTTTACTAGCAAAACAAATGGCTTCAGTGAGGCCTCATTCAACAGCTGTCCGACTTTAGAGGACTTTACTGGTATAGCCTGCAACCCTACCCTGCTGGATGACTTTAACTTGAAAACGTAGACTATGTTGGAAGGTAAAATCTTTGACAGGGATGACAGGATTGGTGTATCTGACTTCCACTCTAACGTAATGAGCATGAAATTGTGCTTAGGTCCCTGTCAACCAAGAACAGTGACTTTGGATTAGCCATTTACTTTTTCTTGGATATTTTTTAACTAACATTTTTAAAATTCATAACTTTGGTTCCCCTTATTGGATTTAAGCATTTTTGTGTATATTGTTTTCACAAAAAGTTTCTATTTTTAGAAATTGTGTGATTTATGTTGTGCTTTGCTCTGACTACTTTTTAATTGCTATGGCACTGCTAAGTACTTTACTCAATGTTACTTATGTTAAGACTGCCAGCTCTGTGCCATACAAGGTTTTAAACCTAGGTTTATTTAGTTAATTTGTGTGTTTGAACTGTCAAGATTTTGGCTTTTTTGCAGGAGAAGAACTCACATCCTCCACAGCTAATAAACTGTTTTCTTACAAATTACTTTTTTCTGTCACTTTTTATTCCTTTTTTTCAGCAGTTGAGAAATAGTCTAAATTCTTCATTAGTGTTTAGCGGTGGGTTTCCAGGATGGTGGTTCTTCAGTGTGCTTCTCCAGTGCAGGTAAGAGCTTTATTTGACTATTTTTAAGCTACTTTGGCAGGGAGAGATTGTTAGTTGGGCTTGTTCGTTAAGATAGTATACTATAACATTTTAGGCAGGACAGGGAAATATTGTAATTTGGTGTTGTGGGTGGTAAGCCAAATTGTGTAGTATGTATAGGTCAGGTGTGTATGTAGTAATTTTAAATAATATGTGTGGTTTCACATGGTTTATGTTGTTTTTGTGGGTTTCTTTGCTTTGAGAGTGGGTGTCTATAAGTCTTTTTTCAGGATTTTTTATCATTGTGTACTGATCATTTTTAGATGCTCAAGTAATATGTTTGAAATATTTAATTGATTTTATTTTTTTTACTTAATGATTTTTGCAGATTTCCAGGACATTCTGTTACAAAATCGTAAGTACAGCAATTAAAAATCAAAAACAAATTGGAAATGTTCAGTTGGTTTCTTGAGATTTAGGGCCTTATTACGAGGCTGGCGGTCTGAAGACTACCTGTCAGGAAAACTATTGCCAGCGTTGTTAAGTTCTTCCCTCAGCAAAAAAGATCCCCCTTTTCCTTGTACCCACATTGGTTGCAACGGCGTCCTCCCTCCCGGTGGCTCTTGCAGAGGCTGGTCTTAGAACTAGCTTCTTCAGGTTTAACTGCCACTGAGGATGGTGGCCACAAATCCTTGTGAGGTCAGTGCTCTAGTGTTTCTACTTTAGTCTTGTGCTGAAGCTTCCCTCCAGCTGTTTCTCTCCGGGAGCCCTGCACTTCAACTGTCATCCGGAGGAGAATGCGAAGTATTCTAGAGGCACTTTGTTTTATAGCGAATTCTTCCAGTTTTGAGTAATTAATTCCTTTTCTTGTTATGGTGTGCACAACAGCTACTTTTTCTGTTTTGAAGAAGCTGAATTTTTTCCTTCTTGTTTTTTCCAACAACTTGCTATTGGCTTTTTGAGGGGAATTCGTTTTGGCTTAACAGAACTTCAAGCAACTGCAGCAAGGAATCCTTTTGTATGATTTCCAGACTTCCCAATATATATATGTACATATATTTTCAAGAACTCTTTGCTTTGCAGACTTGTCAGTCTTAGAGACAAACCTCAGTGCTTAGACTAATTCCTAGAGACTGTTATTGAGAAAACTAAACCTTGAGAAGGAGTTTACGTTGCCTGTAAAAGACATTATTAGTTTGTATTTTTGTGAACTTTTGAACTGTTCTCCAGAGAACCTTGGGAACCTTTGACTCCTGGAGATAAGAAGATATTAAGTTAGCATTGTTCTCTTAGAGAGAGGCTAGTCTCTGAAAAGATCCAGGTTAGGAGAACAATAGAATTGGGTGAATGTGAATGTGAATGGCTGAACAGTTGAATGCGCAGTAGAAATGTACTTATCTATGCTCTTATCACCCAAATGAAGGTCCTTCCTTTATAGAACTCCCAATAAGAAGAAAGGTGCAGGATTTCAGACACACACACTGAATATCCTATCTTCAAGTGGGAAACACAGGCTGGAACTGGATCTGGAGGCGGTCTCTCTTTTTCTGTTCCCATTCCCCTTTCCCCCTAGTGGATGCAGGGTTAAGATAATCAAAATCTGAGCATGCATCTGTTGGAGGGAGTTGGGTAAAAGGCATCTGCTCCTGTGGAAATTTGATTTAATGGGTAATCTTCTGACACCGCCAGTCTCGCGGTGGTGGTCAGACCGCCGTGGCTGTGGCGGTTCCACTGCCCCATTACTAGGTTGGAAGGCAGACCCCCCAACCTACTGCCATCCCTACCAGGAGCCAAGATCCTGATGGGCTGATGGCGGTCCTGGTTGTAATTATACAGGGCGGTGCTGAACTCAACCCCGCAATGCTGACTACAACTTTGTTCTCTGCCAGCCTTTTCTTGGTAGTCTGACTGCCATGAAAAGGCTGGCAAAGAACAAGTGCAGAGGGCCAAAGGGGGACACCCTGCGCTGCCCATGGCAGTGGCATGGGCAGTGCAGGGGTTCCCCTGCCCAGCACCCTTGAGATTGCTGCTGGCTATTATGAGCCAGCGACAATGATGCTGCACTTTTCACACTGGGCTGAGCAGCATAAACCTTGGTTTCCACTGGTCAACCCAGTGGGAAAGTCGTAATGGGGCCGGCAGGAAGGTTGCCAGCACTGCGGCGACCTCTCTGTCCAGAGTTTGGTGGATGGATGTTTCCGTCCGCCAAACTCATAATCAGCCCCTCACTGTGTATTTAAATGATTTGTTTGTATCATTATTTGTTAGTTTATTTAGTTTATTGAACGTGTGTATTTGTTACATAGGTGTTGTATGCTTGTATGTTTTTTTAAAGTTATTTAATAGTATTGTGCTAACTATGAAACTTTTACGTCTATTCTATAAATATGATTTATTTTTTCATTCTCATTATTTTAGTATTTTGGGATGTTGGATTTAGGGTCAGTGCCTAGTGTTGTTTGTTTAGAATTAATTTGTAATGTCTACTTTTTTATAGTTCAGAGCCAGGTGAGCTCCACTGTAGTGATGTTTTATAGTATGAAATATACTATTGTAGTAGGTTCACATAGTTGTTTTTTTGGGTCTGAATTTATTGCTTTCATTGCATACAGTGGGGGGATAGTGGTGTTCTCATTGTAATTATGGTAACAGGATGTGCTAATGTCACACTTCTTGACAGTCACTTTGGAATGGGTCTCAACAAGCACTGGGTTTCATTTTTCACTGTCGGATAAAACTGTGTCACCTCTTAAGTGCCTCTAGAAAGATTGTAAAAGCTACATTCCTTAGGAGCAGTATTTAAAACTGTTTCTTTCAAGAGGTTTACATCCACAGGTTGCATGCGAAAATCTCCTTCACCTATATTTCTTTAAATCCTGCATGAAACTTAATGTTGGTTTAAAATTTTACGCACTTTGCATCCCTTATTTATTTAAAGACACCTCTGCTTATCTGCCTCACCTGTGGATAAACTACTTTAAATCTCATGGATAGCTGTCGTTTGTGGAAATCATAACAATATCTTTTAATTCCAGCAAGCATCTGCTTCTCACAGTCCCCTCTGATGATCACACTTAAGTCACTAATGTACCGCAAAGATACTAGAATGAATGCATGGAATGAGCATGCAAAACTAACCTTAATGCCTGATAGACTGACCACTAACTTTGGGCTCCCAGGTAGCTTGTCACTCACTGTAAAATGCTTCACCGCCTAGCCAGAGTTAGTAACCACTTTCTAAATGCAATTTAACTAAAAAGTACATTAAATAGAAGTATTCCTGTTTTCTCATTTAAGGTAATGTAGCTCTTGATTGTTAGGGAATAAGAATCTAGCTAGCATTTTATGCATTTGTCTTGTTTGTTTGATGATGTCAAGTTTTATTTGGGTTACATAGTCAGTGGTTCTAAGTTCTTGATGGTATTGTTATTTCTATAGCATCTCTATAAATTGCTAGATGGCTGTTCTCTAAGTGTTTCTTTGAAGGACGTTTGGTACTTTCCCACAATATTGTTTGTGTTTGCTTTGTGTAATGTTCTTTTGTATTTATTTCACCAGGGAATTTAAAACTTAGTTTGCGCCGGTGACCTGATCGTTGCTGGTGCCCAACCCGAGTGTATGCAATGTAGTCCAGTACTGGTGATATTTTTGTTCCTTTGTTTAGGAAAAGGACATTCAGTTAGGAAATCATACCCCAAGGGATGTTTTTTAATCTCAAAAGGACATTTTGCGTTTGTGCAGTAATTTATACAAGTAGAATTTTGAAGGCTCCTCCATATTGCTTGATTGAAATGGTAGCATTAAACTTGTATGGATGAGTCTTGGTGTATTGTTAGTATGGCATTCTCAAAGTTAATTAACATTTGTGGGGGGATGCAGTTTTTTTTTTTTTTATTTCAGTGCTGTGGGAAGTTCAATATATGTTGTGTTTTGTTTGTGATGCAATGCAACATGTATTAATAACGCATTCATGTTTTGATCATGCTTATGAAAGATATATATTTTTGAGAATTGAGGGCATGATTTAAATGAGCCATCCATCATCCACTTTTTACATTGTGTGAGAGGTAATTCATTGTTATATGCTGCAAGCGTAATACTGTTTTCATTTTTTACTCAATCACTTATTATGAATTCTTGTGCAGTATGTGCTAGTTTAACGTTGTCTGTGATTTTTTTGTATATCTTGGGACAGTCTTGTGGATCTTATTGTTTGTCTGTTGCTCTTCTTCTTCTGGCAATTAACAGTAGTAAATATAATATAAGTTATCATAAGTGTTCCTTTCTTGTTCAATCCAATTTTAACTATATTTGTTTAAGTTATTTACATTTGATTTACATTTAACTTTGTTTACACTTACAATTTTATTTTTGCTACTGTTTATCCTGTTGAAATTTTCTTTTCATTCTTTTGTTTTTTTTCTATTTTTCTGACCTCTGCTTTGGAATTATTCAGTCCTGGTATCTATATTTAGGAGATATAAATTTATATGTCATCAATTAGAATGTTTATTAGTTTAACTGTCGTTTAAAACTATTTGTTTGGTTAGATGTATTAGTTTAATGACTTACTTTTGAATTTTAGAGGTCTTTAGAGGTCTTTTCAGTTCAGTTTTGCGCGGTTCTTGTCAATAGATTTTTTACCAGGTAGAGTGATGCCCTAAAGCTGTGGTGGCTTTAAGTGCAGTAGTCTGGTTCATGTTTTTCTTCTCTGTATTTGGTTGTACCTATTTGCTGTTCTCATTTAACCCCCAGGGAGCCTAGGGCAAGCTGATCTTGTTCTTGGCCACAGTCGCTGTTTGCCAAGGATGAGACCAGCTCATCCTGCACCCAGCCCACGGGGGAGCGCTAGCGCTTGCTCCGCCCCTGGGCCAAGGGGCAAACCCTCCAGGGCTTCCCCTTCCACCCCGCTTTGCATTTCTCTTCTGATTGGAAGGTGAGGGCAAGCAGAGGCATGAAAGGAAAGGTCTTTCCTTTCATGTCTCTGTGAGAATTTCTGCAGCCCGATCGTGAAGCGCTCGGGCTGCAGAAATGCCCAATAGACATCAGGGTTTTTTTTTTTTTTTAGTAATTGACATGAGCGGAGCGACCCCTTGAGCAAGGGTCACTCCCCAGGGGGGCAATGTTTTAAAAGGGGGGGGGGCAGAAACCACTAGATGCCAGGGGTTGTTTACTTTTGTTTTGTTTACAGGAGGGGAACGACCCCTTAGACGAGGGTCAATCCCCTGGGGGGCAAATTATTTTTAGGCCATTTCTGCCCTCCTTGGGGGAAGATTGGCCTATTTTTATTAAGCCAATCTGCCCCCAAGGAGGGCAGAAACCACTAGACACCAGGGATTTTTGTTTTCAGGTCAGTTACAGGCAAGGGGAGTGACCTTTAGGCAAGGTTCGCTCCCCTGGGGCTCAAATTGATTTTAGGCTATTTCTGCCCCCATTTTAATTAGGCCGATCTGTCCCCAAGTGGGCAGAAACCACTTGGCACTAGGTTTTTTTTTTTATATTTGTTTACAGACGGGGAGCAACCACTTATGCAAGAGTTGTTCCCCTGGGGGCAATTTTATTTTAGACCATTTCTGCCCATCTTGGGGGCAGAAACCACTAAGCACCAGGGATTTTGTTATTGTTTTATTTTAATACAGATGGGGAGCGACCCCTTAGGCAAGGTTCATTTCCCTAGTGGTCATATTTATTTTAGGACATTTCTGCCCCCTTGGGGGCACATAAGCCTATTTCTATTAGGCTGATCTGCCCCCAGGGGGAGTAGACACCACTTGGGCACCAGGGATTAATGTGTGTGTGTGTTGTTTGGGGGGCAGCCCCATGGGTCACTCCCCATGGGGCACATTACTGTTGGGGACAGATCGGCCTATTTTTGAAGGGCCATCTGCCCCCAAGTGGGGGGGCACAAAGCCCAGCAGAGACCAGGGAATAATTTTTGTTGTTTTAAAAAGAGGGTGGGGGTATGTCCATATCCCCACCCCCAAATAAATGGGGACAAAGTTGTTCTGCCCACTGGTGGGCAGATGGGGCAATTACACCCGATCCACTCCCTGGGGGGGGGAGGGGGGGGACAGAAAGGCTACTGGATGCCAGGGAATTAAAAAACTAAAATTGGGGTGGTGGCTATGAACCAGCATGGGCATGGGCATGGTTATGCCCCCACCCCAACTAAAGGGGGTAACTGTCTTTCAGCTCTCCCCTCGCATACTAAAACATCTTATTCCATGGCAAGAAAGAGGACATTTGATTATTTTGGGTTTTGGTTTTACATTTGGGCCATGCGAGCTTCTCTAACTCTCAAAATCATTCCACTTGTAATGGTGAAGGATGCACCTTTTGGACTTAGGGACGCTGCCATGTAGAAAAATCTACTACACCTAGACACATCTGAAAACTAGACATCTGGGTGTGTCAACATCAGGACAGTGCGTGCTCTACGGGTGACAAAAATGCAAAAACCCAGCCTTTATGCAAGAGCATGATTCATGCATTGTGTTTATATGCAGTATGCTAACCTTTTGCATTGCAGACTTTAACCTTGAAAAACACTATTAATGGTGTTTGCAATAACTGTTCATTTGTAAGGTATTGCTGCAGACTGACTGAGTGTGTTAGGGTGTGGTCCCTTTCTAGGACCTTCTAGAAGCTTTCTCTGCAGCATGACTGGGTGTGGTTTGGGGCTGGGTCAGACTCTATCTAAGGGAGCCAGCCCAGCTCCACGTGCTCACTATTCAGAGGTCCCGGTGCAGAGCAGCAGGAATTTCCTGAGCTCCTGTTCCGGAGGCCTACCTTGACGTTCCAGGCCTGCCCCACATTATCTTGGTGATCCTTGAGCAGGGTGGTAAGACGGAGGTCGGGCTGGGCCCCTGACCCCGTTCTAAAAGACTCTTGAGTTTTGGGCCTACTCGTGAAACTTTCAGAGTACACAAATCATTGCTCTGATCTAAATCTTGGTGTTCAGATCAGCAAAGGCTTGCACGATCATTTCTTGGCATTTGCATATTCTTGTTAGAATCATCAGTGAGCGCGATTCATTTACCGCATGTAAATCTTGGTGTTCAGATCAGCAAAGGCTTGCGCGATCATTTCATGGCATTTGCATATTCTTGTTAGAATCGTCAGTGAGCGCGATTCATTTACTGCATGTGAATCTTGGTGTTCAGATCGGCAAAGGCTTGCCCTATCATTTCATGGCATTTGCATATTCTTGTTAGAATCGGCAGTGAGCGCGATTCATTTATCGCATGTAAATCTTGGTGTTTGGTGTTCAGATCGGCAAAGGCTTGCCCGATCATTTCATGGCATTTGCATATTCTTGTTGGAATCGGAAGTGAGCGCGATTCCTTTATCGCATGTAAATCTTGGTGTTCAGATCGGCAAAGGCTTGCGCGATCATTTCATGGCATTTGCATATTCTTGTTAGAATCGGCAGTGAGCGTGATTCATTTCCCGCAAGTAAAACATGGTGTTCAGATCGGTAAAGGCTTGCGCGACCATTTCATGGCATTTACATATTCTTATTAGAATCTGCAGTGTGCGCGATTCATTTACTGCATGTGAATCTTGGTGTTCAGATCGGCAAAGGCTTGCCCGATCATTTCATGGCATTTGCATATTCTTGTTAGAATCGTCAGTGAGCGCGATTCATTTATCGCATGTAAATCTTGGTGTTTGGTGTTCAGATCGGCAAAGGCTTGCCCGATCATTTCATGGCATTTGCATATTCTTGTTAGAATCGGCAGTGAGCGCGATTCCTTTATCGCATGTAAATCTAGGTGTTCAGATCGGCAAAGGCTTGCGCGATCATGTCATGGCATTTGCATATTCTTGTTAGAATCGTCAGTGTGCGCGATTCATTTCCTGCATGTAAAACTTGGTGTTCAGATCGGCAACAGTGTGCGTGATCATTTCATGGCATTTACATATTCTTGTTAGAATCGGTAGTGTGCGCGATTCATTTCCTGCATGTAAAACTTGGTGTTCAGATCGGCAACAGTGTGCGCGATCATTTCATGGCAAGTAAAAACTTTGATGTGTAATGTTTGTTGAAGTACACACATTTATCCTGAACATATGGGTTTCCTGTGAAGATGATAAATTCAAAATGTGACGGTCTTTGTGCATATTAAGTCCCTAGTACAATTCCAATTGTTTTTCAAGGGAATGTTTCAGATTGTTTTGTCCTCATGTTAAAAAGTGCAGTGTTTGTTCTAAAACAGTATTCTAGAAGGTTCTTGTATTTCTAGACATTATGTGACATTTTATGAAAAGCTCATATGAAACATTGCATTAATCATTCTTGATTTGTTCCAGGTACCCAGAGTTCTTGGGATCTAGTTAAAGTCACTTCTTAGATTATCCATGGCTACAGTAAGACTATGCTTAGAACCATAGTCTAGTGAAAGTCAATATAATTATATTCTGATATTGTGTTGTTTAACCTTTTGCTTCCTACAGGTCTCCTTCCCAGCTGTTCCCTACCTAACCCCCTTTCCCCACTTGGACTTTCTTAGTCTCCATGATATTTCTATCAGAGTTTTGGAGCTGTCTTGTGTTGGACATGTTGGGAACGTGCGCAGACCCCGAGGATCTGGTCTCCCTGACAGGGTGATTCCAGGGTGGTGTGCTTCACATGCACCCCGCACCTTTTCCTACGCACAATGCCCTGCAAACCTCCAACTTTGCTTGAAATCACACATTTTCCCCACATTTTTGTGATGGAATCTTCCAGAATCTGCAGAAATCCACAAAATTCCTACCACCCAGCATTGCCGCATCTATACCGATAAAAATTCTGCCCCACTTGTCAGCCTACTAACGTTTTTTCCAAACTGCCCTTTTCGACCAGCTTTGGTTCCCCCTCAATTTCAACATGTCTTTGGCTCTTCCTTGTCACATGCACTTGGCCCACCTACACAAGTAAGGTATCATTTTTATCGGGAGACTGAGGGGAACATTGGGTGGTAGGAAATATGTGACGGTGTGGTGATCCCACATAGAAATGTGGGAAAAATGGTTTTTTTTTGTTAATTTTTTTTTGCTGAGGATTCTGGGT
Source organism: Pleurodeles waltl (assembly GCF_031143425.1). Lineage (NCBI taxonomy): Eukaryota > Metazoa > Chordata > Amphibia > Caudata > Salamandridae > Pleurodeles > Pleurodeles waltl. The sequence goes on along the minus strand of NC_090445.1, from coordinate 487,084,008 downwards.
AAGAAAACACTGGGTGATCCATGCAAGTCACACCTCCCTGGACTCCTTTGAGTGTCTTGTTTACAGAAATGTCTGGGTTTGGTAGGTTTCCCTAGATGGCTGCTGAGCCCAGGACCAAAAACGCAGGTGCCACCACTGCAAAAACAGGTTGTTTTGTAATTGATAATTTTGATGTGTCCACGTAGTGTTTTGGGGCATTTCCTGTCGCTGGCGCTAGGCCTACCCACACAAGTGAGGTACCATTTTTATCGGGAGACCTGGGGGAAGGCTGGGTAGAAAGAAGTTTGTGGCTTCCCTCAGATTCCAGAACTTTGTGGCACCAAAATGTGGGGGAAAAGTGTTTTTTGGCTAAATTGTGAGGTTTGCTAAGGATTCTGGGTCACAGAACCTGGTGAAAGCACCATAAGTTACCCCATCCTAGGTTTCCCTAGTGTAGGAAAGTACCATTTTGCCTGGCATGTTACCCCCATTTTTACTTGTATGTCAGTTTGTTTTTGCCTATCTCACTGGGATCCTGCTAGGCAGGACCCCAGTGCTCATAGTTTGTGGCCTGAATGTGTGTCCCTGGGAAGTGACTAACTGTGTCACTGAGGCTCTGCTAATCAGAACCTCAGTGCTTATTCTCTCTCTGCCTTTACAATTGTCACTATAGGCAAGTGACCATTTTCACCAATTCTAATTGGCACATTGGAACACCCTTATAATTCCCTAGTACATGGTACCTAGGTACCCAGGGTATTGGGGTTTCAGGAGATCTCTATGGGCTGCAGCATTTCTTTTGCCAACCAGAGGGAGCTCAGACAATTCTTACACAGGACTGCCACTGCAGCCTGAGTGAAATAACGTCTACGTTATTTCACAGCCATTTTTCACTGCACTTAAGTAAACTTATAAGTCACCTGTATGTCTAACCCTCACTTGCCGAAGGTTAGGTGCAAAGTTACTAAGTGTGAGGGCACCCTGGCACTAGCCAAGGTGCCCCCACATAGTTCAGGGCAATTTCCCTGGACTTTATGAATGTGGTGACACCATTACAATCGTGCACTACATCTAGGTCAATACCTATATGTAGCTTCACAATGGTAACTCCGAATATGGCCATGTAACATGTCTAAGATCATGGACTTGTCCCCCATGCCAAATCTGGTATTGGGGTGCCAATCCCATGCATCCCCGGGGCTCCACCATGGACCCCGGGTACTGCCAAACCAGCTCTCTGGGGTTTTCACTGCAGCTACTGCTGCTGCCAACCCACAGACATGATTCTGCCCTCCTGGGATCTGGGCAGCCCAGTCCCAGGAAGGCAGAACAAAGGAGTTCCTCTGAGAGAGGGTGTTACACCTTCCCCTTTTGGAAATAGGTGTTGAGGGCCTGAGAGGAGTAGCCTCTCCAGGCCTCTGGAAATGCTTTGAAGGCCACAGATGGTGCCCTCCTTGCATAAACCAGTCTACACCAGTTCAGGGAACACCCAGCCCCTGCTCTGGTGCGAAACTGGACAAAGGAAAGGGGAGTGACCACTCCCCTGTCCATCACCACCCCAGGGGCGGTGCCCAGAGCTCCTCCAGTGTGTCCCAGACCTCTGCCATCTTGAATCCAGAGGTGTGAGGGCACAATGGAGGCCTCTGAGTGGCCAGGTTCAGCAGGTGACGTCAGAGACCCCTCCTGATAGGTGCTTACCTGACTAGGTGGCCAATCCTCCTCCAAGGGCTATTTAGGGTCTCTCCTGTGGGCTTTTCCTCAGATAACGAATGCAAGAGCTCACCAGAGTTCCTCTGCATCTCCCTCTTCTGCCAAGGATCGACTGCGACTGTTTCAGGATGCCTGCAAAACTGCAACAAAGTAGCAAGAAGACTACCACTAATCCTGCCAGCTTTCTCAACTGTTTCCTGGTGGTGCATGCTCTGGGGGCTGCCTGCCTTCACCCTGCAGTGGAAGCCAAGAAGAAATCTCCTGTGGGTCGACGGAATCTTCCCCCTGCTAACGCAGGCACCAAACGTCTGCTTCACCGGTCCTCTGGGTCCCCTCTCATCGTGACGTCCCTGGAACACAGGTACTGGATCCAAGTGACCCCAACAGTCCAGTGGTCCATCTGCCCAAATTTGGCAGAGGTAAGTCCTTGCCTCCCCTCGCCAGACATTAATTCTGTGTACTGCGTGAACTGCAGCTGCTAGGGCTTCTGTGCACTTTTGCAAGGAATCCTTCGTGCACAGCACAGCCCAAGTCCCCAGCACTCCGTCCTGCATTGCTCAATTCGATGAGTTGACCACCGGCTTCGTGGGGCCCTCCTTTGTAGTGTTGAGACGACCGCAGTGCTCAGTTTTCTTGAACTCATGTGCAAGTACTTCTGCGGGTGCTGCCTTCTTGTGAATGGGCTCTCTGTGTTTCTGAGTACCCCATCTGTCTCCTCTTCCAAGTGGCTACCTCGTGGTCCTTCCTGGGCCCGGGCAGCACCCATTTTCTTTAACTGTGACCTTTGCAGCTACCAAGCCTTGTTTGCAGTCTTTCTCCAAAGAAACAACTCTGCATCCTCCAGCACGCTGTGGGACATCTTCTGTGCAAAGGAGAAGTTCCTGGCATCTTCCATTGTTGCAGAATCTTCAGCTTATTCCACCCGGAGACAGCCATTTTGCACCTTCATCCGGGGTTTAGTGGGCTCCTGCCCCCCCTGGACACTTTCGTGACTCTTGGACTCGGTCCCCTTCCTTTGCAGGTCCTCAGGTCCGGGAATCCGTCTTCAGTGCTTTGCAATCAGTTGTGGTCTTTGCAGAATCTCCTATCACGACTTAGTGTGTTTCTGGGGAAGTAGGGTCCCTTTACTCCTACTTTTCAGGGTCTTGGGCTGGGGTATCTTGGACACCCTTAGTGTTTCCTTACACTCCCAGTGACCCTCTACACACTACACTAGGCCTGGGGTCCCTAAGTGGTTCGCATTCCACTTTCTTAGTGTATGGTTTGTGTTGCCCCTAGGCCTATTGCATCCTATTGTATTCTATAGTGTTTGCACTGCTTTTCTAACTGTCTACTTACCTGATTTTGGTTTGCGTATATATTTTGTCTATTTTTCTTACCTCCTAAGGGAGTATATCCTCTGAGATATTTTCTGACATATTGTCACTAAAATAAAGTACCTTTATTTTTAGTAACTCTGAGTATTGTGATTCTTATGATATAGTGCTATATGATATAGGTGGTACAGTAGGAGCTTTGAATGTCTCCTAGTTCAGCCTAAGCTTCTCTGCTATAGCTACCTCTATCAGCCTAAGCTGCTAGAACACTACTAATCTACCAATAAGGGATAACTGGACCTGGCACAAGGTGTGAGTACCATCAGGTACTCTCCATAAGCCAGGCCACCCTCCTACACCTAGGTGTCTAGTTTTCAGAAATGTCCAGGTTTTCTAGGTTTTCCTAGGTGCCAGATGAGCTAGAGGCCAAAATCCACAGCTAGGCACTTTGCAAAAAACATGTCAGTTTTCTTTGGGAAATTGTGATGTGTCCACGTTGTGTTTTGGGGCATTTCCTGTTGCGGGCGCTAGACCTACCCCTACAAGTGAGGTACCATTTTTATCAGGAGACTTGGGGGAATGCTGAGTGGAAGCACGTTTGAGGGTCCTCTCCGGTTCCAGAACTTTGCAGCACCGAAATGGGAGGAAAAGGTATGTTTTTCCTCCCCTCCCCCACATTTTGAGGTTTGTAAAGGATTCTGGGTAACAGAACCTGATGAGAGTGCCACAAGTTACCACATCCTGGGTTCCCCTGGGTGTCTAGTTTTAAAAACTGCACAGGCTTGTAGGTTTTCCTAGGTGCTGCCTGAGCTAGAGACCAAAATCCACAGCTAGAAACTTTCCAAAAAACACGTCAGTTGTCAATGTAAAAATGTAATGTGTCCATGTTGCATTTTGGAGTGTTTCCTGTCGCGGGCACTAGGTCTACCCACTCAAGTGATGTACCATTTTTATTGGGAGACTTAAGGAAATGCAAGGTGGAAGGAAATTTGTGGCTCCTCTTAGATTCCAGAACTTTCTATCACTGAAATGTAAGGAAAAAGTGTATTTTTGCCAAATTTGGAGGTTTGCAAAGGATTCTGGGTAACAGAACGTGGTGAGAGCCCCACAAGTCACCCCATCCTGGACTTCACTAGGTGTCTAGTTGTGAAAAATGCACAGGTTTGGTAGGTTTTCTTAGGTGCCGGCTGAGGTAGAGGCCAAAATCCGTAGCTAGGCACTTACCAAAACACACGTCAGATTTCAATGTAAAAAATGTGATGTGCCATGTTACGTTTCCTGTTGTGGGTATTAGGCCTACCCACACAATTGAGCTACCATTTTGATAGGGAGACTTAGGGGAACACAGAATAGAAGAACAAGTGGTATTGCCCCTTGTCTTTCTCTAAATTTTTTCCTTCCAAATGTAAGACCGTGTGTAAAAAAGACGTCTGTTTGAGAAATGCCCTGTAATTCACATGCTATTATGGGGACCCCGGAATTCAGAGATGTGCAAATAACCACTCCTTCTCAACATCTTATCTTGTGTCCATTTTGTAAATACAAATGTTTCCTTGATACCTATCTTTCACTCTTTATATTTCACCAAATTAATTGCTGTATACCCAGTATACAATCAAAACCCATTGAAAGGTGCAGCTCATTTATTGGCGCTGGGTACCTAGGGTTCGTGATGAACCTACAAGCCCTATATATCCTCACAACCAGAAGACTCCAGCAGACGTAATGGTATATTGCTTTTAAAAATCTGGCATTGCAGGAAAAAGTTGCAGAGTAAAACGTGGAGAAAAATGTATGTTTTTTTACCTTAATTTCAATATTTTTTATTTCAGCTGTTATTTTGTGTAGGAAAACCTTGTACCATCTACACAAATGATCCCTTGCTGATTCAAAATTTTGTCAACTTTTCAGAAGTGTTTAGCTGTCAGGATTCAGAATTGGTTTCACACCCATTTCTGTCACTAACTGGAAGGAGGCTAAAAGCACAAAAATTGTAAAAATGGGGTATGTCCCAGTAAAATGCCAAAATTGTTTTGAAAAATTTGGTTTTCTGATTCAAGTCTGCCTGTTCCTGAAAGATGGAAAGATGGTGATTGCAAACCCTTTTTAGATGCCATTTTCAAGGGAAAAAACACAAGCTTTCTTCTGCAGACCTTTTTTCCCATTAAGAAAAAAAAAACGCTGTATTTTGGCTAATTTCTTGGTCTCCTCCAGGTGAATCCACAAACTCAGGGTACCTCTAGAATCCCTAGGATGTTGGAAAAAGAGGACGCAAATTTGGCGTGGGTAGCTTATGTGGACAAAAAGTTATGAGGGCCTAAGCGCGAACTGCCCCAAATAGCCAAAAAAAGGTCTGGCACCTGAGGGGGGAAAGGCCTGGCTACGAAGGGGTTACATTTCAATGGGTAAGTAGTTTGCTGAGTCTGAGTTTTTTTCCTTATATTGTGGACACTTATTCTGGTTATTTTTGTTCATCTAAATAAGTGTATACATTAAAAAAAAATTGTATTGTATGTTTCCTATATTTTATGCTCATATTTTTCAAGTTGATTTTGTAGTATTTTTGTTTTGTCTATTATTAGAAATTGATTACTGGTTGACTGGGGTGTGAGCACTGGTCAAGCAGCAATCACAATTCTTGTCAGGGTACGTAGGAAGCTGGCCTGGTGTGTGGAGGGTACCTAAGGTTCTTACACCTTATACCAGGTCCAGGCATCCCCTATTAGTGTAGTGTAGGCAGTGTCTAGAAACCAGGCTCTCTAAAGGTAGATGTGGATGAGCAGCCAAGGCTTATCCAGGAGACATGCAAAGCTCAAGCAATACCACTGTAGTCACACAGCACTCGCATGAAAGAAAACACTCAGGCCCTCATTTTGACTTTGGTGGTTAATTTGGCTGACCACCAAAGCCAAACCCGCCAATAGACCGCCAGTACTGGTGGTCTGCAGACCGCCATACTACGACTGCTGGCAGCCATCTACCATACTTGTGGTGGAAAGTCTTCAGCAGTCGTACAGGCGGTCGGCGGTGCAGAGACGGATCCGTCGCCGTCGCCGCCACAGCAGGAGGACTCCGCCAAGCCGTATTACAAGCCGTAATATGGCTTGGCAGAGTCCTGCTGGCGTGGTGGTGCTGGAGATGGAAGACTGCAGGACCTATCAACTCCCTGATTTCCTCCTCAATAGAGAAGGTAAGTGGGCATCCGAAGGAGGGGGAGTGTCTGTGTGTTTGGGTGTGTGTCTGTGGAGGGGGCACGGGAGTGGTGAATGCGTGTGTGTATCCGAGTGAATGTGAATGTGCGTGTATGTGAGCGTGTATGGGGTGTCTGTGTGGATAAATGCGAGTGAGTGGGGGTGTCTGACTGCATGTTTGCGAGTGAGTGGGTGTGTCTGAGTGCATGTATGCATATGCTGAATGGGTGTGTATGTGAATCCATGTGTGGGTGAAGGGGTGTGGGGGTGTTTGTGAGTGTGTGGATAGGTGGGGAGATGTGTGCATGTGTAGGGACTTGTGTGCATGTGAGTGCCGCTGACAGGAATGGAGATTCCTGTCGATGGGTACGTGACCGCCAGGGTTTTCATGGTGAGGCGACCGCCACGGAAAGCCTGGCGGTTTGCAGCCTCGTAATCCAGATGGCAGGCTGAGGCATGCCGCTGGGTTGGAGGTGCTCACCGCCGGCCGAGGTGGTGAGACCGCACCGGTGGGCCAGGCGGAGTTGTGAAGGCTTGGTGTCTGCCAAGCCCCACAACTCTTAATGTGGTGGTCCTTACCGCCGGCTCCACGGCAGAAGGACCGCCACAGTGAGACTGGCGGTCTCATGAACATCAGCCCCGTAATGAGGGCCTCAGTGTTACAAAAATAAAGGTAGTTTATTTTATTGACACAATTACCACAAAGTACTAGAGAGGCAACCTTCCAATAGGAGGTAAGTAACACCCTAGATATGTACACTAGTGATCAGAAATATGTACAACTAGCAATAGAAAACAGTGCAAATAGCAATAGACAATAGTGACCCTAGGGGGAGTCCAAACCATATACTAAAAAATTGAATGTGAATGCAGGACCTCCACCTAGGTAAGTGGAATGTGCAGATAGGAGCTGGGGCAACTAGGAAACCCCAAATGTAAGTACCACAGTGCCTCCCAGCAACCAGGAAGAAAGGAGTAAGTTACTGGATTTTCCCCAAACCACTCAAAAGGACTAAAAAGAAGATAATGCAACACTCAAACAAGACTGCAAGAACCCAGCGGTGGATTTCTGAAGAGGAAGACCTGTGCAAGAAGAGGACCAAGTCCAGAAGTCACAGGAATGTCTGGCAGTGGTGGGATCCACCACCCACCCATCTGTGGTTGCTGGAGTTGGTCAACGGTAGAACAAGACAGTCAGCCTGCACCCTGCCCTCTGGGCTAGGAGGGCCTACCACAGGGGTACTTACAGTGACCTGGTGCAGTGACCTGTATTGAAAAGGTGCATGCTCCTTTTCATGCAGGCTGCAATGGCAGGCCTGCAGTTACATTTTACATGGGCTCTCCATGGGTTGCACAATACATGCTGCTGATCCCCTGGTATCCCAATGCCCTGGGTACCTGGGTACCATATACTAGGGACTTACATGGTGGCACCAGTATGCCAAATGTAGGGTGATGTGGTTCAAGTAACCAAGTTTAAAGGGAGAGAGCATAATCACTGGGGTCCTGGTTAGCAGGATCTCAGTGAACACAGTCAAACACACTGGGCAACAAGCAGAAAATGGGGGTAATCATGACAAGAAAGAGGGTACTTTTCGACAGGGTAATGCATAAGCAAATCCCAGATTAACCTGCCATCACCCCCTGGTAGCTTTGCACAGAGCAGTCAGACTTAACTTGAATGCAATGTGTAAAGTATGTGTGCAACACCTCAAACAGCAAAACAGTGAAAATACCACACAAAAAGTATCCAGCACCAAGTTAGAAGACTAGAACGTCCTTCATTAAATAATTCAACACCACATCTACAAAAATCCAATCGGTAGATCCTAAGCTATGCAATTTTAAAGATGAAGGTGAAAATAGCTCAGAGAAGCGCAAAGCGGTAACTGTGGTTATCTGGTCGTGCCGGATCAGGACAAAGTCACAAGGTCAGGCCAACTGCAATGAATTGCAAGCCAGCTACAGGGACCCAATAGGGACCAATGAACACAGTATCTTACGTCCTGGGGTGCCGTCTACACAGCTTGCTTTGCGAGGCTTCATATTGTCTGGAGGTGGTTCTTAGAAGCTCTACGGCAAGGCTTTGCAGGGGTTAATGTCCCTTTGCATGGTGACTGGCAAGGCTTTGGGGAGCTTGGCATTGCTTTGAGTGGTTCTGGGATCTGTGTGGCGAGGCTTTGCAGGGATTGGCATCGCTGTGCATTGGGTCCGATGGGATGGCAGCTGCATGGCGAGGCTTTGCAGGGCTTTATGACACCCACCATTGATTCCGGTGAGGCTGACAGGAACGCACCGAGGTTTTTCAGTACTTCATGTTGCTTCACATTGGTTCCAATGAGGACCACAGGAAGGCCTGACAGAGGCACCTTCAGGCCCACTTCCAGGGGTCCAGGAATGGGGTGGCACCACTTGGGAGGGCAGGACACATACATGGCATTGTCCAGTGCTGGGTTCAAGATTGTTGGAAGACAGTTATGTCTGTGAGGCTTTTGATCAGGAGGACAGCCAACTAGCTCTTGGAGTCACTCTGGGTTCAAGAGATGCAGTTCCAGTCCTTCTCACTCGGGCAAAAGGGCAACAGGTCAGCACAGCAGGGCAGCAGTCCTTTAGAGCACCAGTCTTTCAGAACAGCAGTCAGGCAGAGTGTAACAGTCCTTCCTGGCAAAGTATTCAAAGGTCCAGAAGTGTACTGAAATGCTGGTGTCTGAGGTCCTTCTTTTTTACATGTTTGTGCCTTTGATGGGGGAAAAATGTCTAAAGGCATGCCTTTGAAGTGCAGAAATGCCCTGCCTTCCCTGCACTGGATCCAGACTAACTACAGGGGATATGCAGCCCTTTATGTGGAAACAGGACACAGCCTATTGAGGTGTAAGTGAGGCTGGGCCCAGATCTTCCCTCCCATCCTGCCAGTAATGGTCCATTAATTCACACCAAACATTGCATTGTGTGTGGCCCTCTAGGAGGAATATACAAGGCCCAACTGCCAACTACACCCAGTCATGTCACCAGAGACAGGCTGCAGGCACCAAATGGCTAAGGTAAAATAATTGCAACTCTCTGAAAGTGGCATTTTCAGAATTGTGATTTAAAATCTGACTTCACCATAAGTTAGGACTTCATATAATTACAGAGACTTCAAACTTGAATGGGTTATCTCTTCCCATTTGGAAATTAAGTTATAACATGTAATAAGGCATCTTCAATATTATCCTATGCGAGAGATAGACATTACAGTCATGAAAAATGAATTTCAGATTTTTGCATTACCAGGACATGTAAAACTTAAAAGTACATGCCCAACTTTTTAAATCAGTGCACCCTGCACTCTAGGCTTTCCAGGGCCTGCCCTAGGGTGCCTTATATGTATTAAAAAGGAAGGTTTGGCCTGACAAAGGGTTTATTTTACCAGGTTGAAATGGTAGTTTAAATTACACACACAGGTTCTGCAAGGGCTTCTTAAGTGTGTGGCACAATCAGTGCTGCAGACCCACTAGTATCATTGAATATATATGCCCTTGGCACATGTAGTGTACTTTACTAGGGACTTGTAAGTAAATTAAACATGCCAAATGAATATAGGCCAATGTTACCATGGTTTAAGCAGAGAACACATGCACCTTAGCACTGGATAGCAGCGGTAAAATGCCCAACGTCCTAGAGGCAACAAAAACAAATTTAGTAAAAAGGGTAGGAGGAAGACAAAACTTTGGAGATGACTGCAGAAAAGTCAATTTCCAACATGTATTGTACGTTAATATTATGGATCACAATATTTTAGCTACAATGTTTTTGTATCCTAATATTTTTGTGCTCAATATTCTGTCAAAGATCTGAAAAAGCCTGCCTTTCTTAGAGGCGAGCAAGCCACGAAATTCATAGCAAGAGCCAAACTGGAACTATGCCACGAGTCTGCCTTGGCTCTTAGAGTCAATGCAATAGCAGAGCCCTTAACAAACTCATCAGCCCTGCTTGACATACTTTTATTGTTCTGCATCTAAATAAATCAGCAATTTCTGTGTATGTAGAAAAATAACTAATATTTCATATTTTTTCAATCTCATACTATTTTACAACACCTCCCTATCATTATACAGGGTGCTGTGACTTTTATTTTATCGAGCTGTATAGAAAAGGGAGAGAGGCCAGTGGTTCATCCTTTAACTGTGCCCCAGAGCCAAGCCAGAGCAACACCTTTGGGTGGAGCCAGGCTATATATAGCCTGGCTTGTCTGGCCCAACTACACTTTTGAAATTTTCTTTATATTACAATGGGGCTTATATCAGTTATTCAAACTCTTTTTAATGACAAGGTGGTGGAAATCTTTATTGAACTGTAACCTGCGTGAAAAACGTAAGGGCTACAAACAAGAACCATTCATGTCCTATCAGTTTGCATTGTTCCAGTAATCTCATAATAGGGTTTTTAGGTAACAGCCTACCAGACAGCACAGCTATCTAGTTTGGTAAAGACATCATGGGACCATTCAGAAAGTTGACCTAGGAATGCATTCAGCTCATTGATAACCAATGTCTTTGTGGTTTGCAATTCAACCATTCTGAATCTCCATTTTCTGGCTTTATTTGCTTTAGGCTCTCTAGGTTCAGTTTCTCCCTCTTGTTGCCTAAACCGTGTTTTCTGTATCTTTCTACGGACTAACTTTCTGTTAACAGACCTTTAAATCTTGCTCTTATGTTGTCACATTTGCTGTGCATTCAAAGACCAAGGCCAAAGGTCAGGTGGTGTTGTCCAAAAGGGCTTGTTTACTTTTCTTTCTCTGACTTCAAAGTGGGAGGATTTATATGACAATCTTTCTGGATACTGGGGGTAGGAAAGAGTTGTTTTTCTAGCACACAGCAACTTTTAAATGAACAGTGTCAGTATTTCAGAATATATCAGAATTATTAATGCACAAATCAAGCACATTTTTTACTATTTCTAAAGTGCCTTGGAAAGAAATACTTTAATTTGATAAAAATGAATCATTTAACTGGGTGATACAATTTCCAGACATTTTCGTCTGTGCACTGCATAGTTTTATTAGTAAAATTGTATGTCTGTGTGTTGGACTTTTTTGCCTATGCAGGGTCATCCCCAATTTTTTTGCCTCTCCTGCCTCCTATTTTTTCTGACCTGTTGCTGTTGGCTTTTGATCTCTAAGCACTTTACCACTGCTAACTAGTGCTAAAGTGCATATGCTTTCTGTGTAAATTGTATGGTTGATTGGTTTATCCATGATTGCCATATTTGATTTACTAGTAAGTCCCTAGTAAAGTGCACTAGAGGTGCAGAGGGCCTGTAAATCAAATGCTACTAGTGGACCTGCAGCCCTGCTTGTGCCACCCACATCAGTAGCCCTATAATAATGTCTCAGACCTGCCACTGTAGTGTCTGTGTGTACAGTTTTAAACTGTAAATTTGACTTGGCAAGTGTACCCACTTGCCAGGCCTAAACCTTCCCTTTTCGTACATGTAAGGCACCCCTAAGATAGGTCCTAGGTAGCCCCATGGGCAGGGTGCAGTGTATGTTTAAGGTACGACATGTACTAATGTGTTTTATATGTCCTGACTGTGAAATATTGCTAAATTTGTTATTCCTTGTTGCAAGTCATGTCCCTCTCATAGGTTAACATGGGGGCTACCTTCAAATCTGATTAAAGTGTAGATTCCCTTTAGGAGCGGATAGACATGTGGAGTTTGGGGTCTCTGAGCTCAGAATTTAAAAATACATCTTTTAGTAAAGTAGATTTTAAGATTGTGTGTTTGAAAATGTCACTTTTAAAAAGTGAGCATTTTCTTGCTTAAACCATTACTGTGACTCTGCCTGTTTGTGGATTCCCTGTCTGGGTCAGTTTGACAGTTGGGCTGTTTGCACCTTTCTCTAGACAGTGACACAAAGGGAGCTGGGGTGTAGTCTGCATTTCCTGATGAGCCATCTGTGCTAGGAGGGAGGACGGGAGTGGTCACTCACACCTGAAAGGGCTGTGCCTGCCTTCACACAATACAGTCTCCAATCCCCTGGTGTGTGTCTGGGGCCTGGCCTGGGCAAGGCAGGATTTCACAATCAAGAGAGACTTTCCTTTGAAGTAAGCCAACTTCAAAGGGCAAAATGGGTATAAGAATGGCACCTAAAACCACAGACTTTAGAACACTTCTGGAAACCAAGAGGAGCCTCTGCCTGGAGAAGAGCTGCCTGTGCCTTGTGGAGCTATCCCGCAGTTGCTGCTTCTGCCTGTGCTAGAGGACAAACAGTGGACTTCGTTTTGCCTTGTTTACCAAGTGACCCTGATTATGTTGTGTAGCATAACTGCATAATTTCTGATCGAATTTTGCATAAAAAGGATTAAGCGAAATGCTGAAAATGTTTGAAATTTGATCGGAGCTTAGTAACAGGTACATTCCTTCATAGAAATCTATTGACTTTTTTAAAGATTATTTCATTGCGTTCCTCGTTTTCATCTCTTTATATGTTGCAATACGTATCTTTGATCACCCCGTTTTTTTTAGTATTTCTGACAGATCACAGGTGTCAATGAAACTCTAATTATGCGAATACATTAGCCTGCTTGTCATCCATACATCCAAGTATCTTTACTAACAAACTCGAAAGAAAAGGAACAGTTTTATTCCTGTATGTATTTAGATCCAAGATTAGGTTGAAAGTGAACAGACTCGCCCCTGCTTTTACCCCAGCGAAGCTTCCATTGTACTCTGAGAGGATGAATTAACTACTAGGCCCAAAGGACCGTTATGAGACACTATGGAGGGGCACTTGGCAGAACATGAAATGAATATTTTTATGAAACACAATTAACGCATATTAACTGTTCTGTCTCATTGCAGAGATGAGGCCAGCACCGCACCAATGACATTCAAGACGGCTGCTTCAAGAGATGTTAGCAGCTTAGACACACTGCTGGGAACAATATTCCCTGATTATACTCTTTCTTGCATGCGTCGGCGGATGGGTTCAGACAAGATCTGTAGGTTTGTGCACATCCGAGGAGCTACAGCCGGGTAACTGCTACTTCCAGGTCCTGAAAGACAACTAATGTGTAAAACATGCTTGCGTTGGTTGGATTAAATTTAGCACTGGCTAGAGTAGTGCATGCTTGGAAAATATTAAACATGATAAACACGATGTCAGACAACAATCATTGGTAATTGCAATAGGTTTCCCTTATGTGATTATTATTATTTTTGTTGTAAGTTTTATCTTGGTGAGCAGGTGTAAAACTGATGTGGCAAACCATTTTTTGAAAGGGGGTAACTGAATGCCAGAAGGTAAGGATGTGACATGCAAAAGGTGAGCATGCTCACCGATAGATGTAATGAAAATAATACCTTACTGTATGTTGGACACTGTAGGAGAATAAGGAACAGCATTACAATGGGCTGAGCTAAAAACAATAAAAGAATTACCAGGAAAGAGACATTTGGGGCTACATGTACATACAAATTTTCTTGTCGCAAACGGCCCGATTAGCAGAATCGGACCCTTTGCGACAGAAAACAAACATTCTGGTATGTACAGACCCTATTTTGCGATCCGGTAATCTATTTACTAAATCTCAAAATAGGTTTGCGAGGTTGGCCTCATCTCTGCAATGAGACAGAACAGTTAATATGCGTTAATTGTGTTTCATAAAAATATTCATTGGATAAGGAGGAGTTGAGGATGATTCCTAAATTGTAGGTGTGCTCGGTCATTGCACGGGGGGCACTGAGGGATGTGGGCCACCAGGAGTCATCCCAAGCTCAGGTGGCGTTTACGAAGATGATGAGCGCCATCTTGTTGGAGTTGGGCTTGAGGCAGCTTTCTCTCATGAAGCAGTAGATTGTGTTACAAAGCTCGGGGCGATGGATGCACTGGCTCTGATGTATATGTAGTGTGGGTAGGGTTGGAGGGGGCTCCGGTGTGGGTGCCGTTCATGATGTTGACTGTTTCCTCTGTGGTGAGCGTGGACCAGTCAGAGATGGTCTGGGCTGGTTGTGGGTGGGTGGGTTGGTCGCATGTTCTGGTGTCAGGTGACAGGAAGTTGTTGTAGATGTCCTGGATCTTGTGATGGAAAAAAAAAAGCGAGTTTGTCGGAGAGGGCCTGTGACGGGGGGGATGCTGGGGCTTCAGAGGGGAGATCTGTGAACTCATTGATGACTGAGAAGAGTTGTGTGCGGAGGAGCTGATGCACTCCCGGAGTGCATCCTTCCTTGCTTTTTTTATTTTTCGTTGGTGGGTGGCGGTTGCGGTTCTGAATGAGGCAAGGTCTTCGCTGGATTAGCTGTTCCTCCATTTTTTCTCTAAACGTCTGCGGGTATGCTTTGATTGTTGGAGTTCAGAAAGCGTTTGGCCAATGTCAGCCAGAGAGGGGCTAGAGTGTCAGCGCATTCTGTGATCCACGCTGTGGTGTTGGTGTTGTCAGAGGTGGGAGGGAGGGATTTGGTGAGCCAATGGGTGAGTTGCTCGTTGGTGAATTTGTTCCATTTCTTATGGATGGTCCTGGAGGTGCAGGAGCGGCTGCTGAGTTCAGTGATTGTGAAGTGTTTGCAGCGGTGGTTGGTCCAGTCTAGGGTAGAGATGGTCTTGATGGTGATCCTGTCACTTGAGGTGAGATGGGGTCCAGTGTGTGTCCTGTGATGTGTGTGGGTGTGGAGACCAACTGTTTAAGGCCGACGGTGGCGAGGTTGTTGAGTAGATCAGTGGTGTTTGGGTCGGTGCAGTGCTTGAGGTGGAAGTGCAGGTCGCCGAGGAGGGGGTAGTTGACTGACGCCAGTGCCTGGGTGGTAGCGATGCCTACGACTTCATCTATGAAAGCTGGGCTGGGGCCGGGTGGCCTGTACACCAGGGTGCCACGGATGGAGGAGTTGTGTTTGGAGTGGATCAGGAAGTGAAGGTGTTAAATGGTGGTGCAGTGTTCTTCCTGGACGGCCTTGACACATAGTGAGGACTTGTGTACGATGGCAAATCCTCCACCCGGGCAGGAGGGCCGGTCCCTCCTAAAGGTTCTGTAAACATCGTGAATGGAGATGGTGATGTCTGGACCGGAAGTGGGGTTGGTCCAGGTCTCGGTGAGGAAGGCGATGTCCAGTCAGGTTGTGTCGATCAGGTCCCAGAGTTCGGTGGTTTGTTTGTGGAGGGAGGGAATGTTCAGGAGCAGTCAGTTAATGGGGTTGTGGAGGTTGTTGATATCTTTGTGTGCAGAGAGTACCTTTGGTTTGTTGAGGTTGGTGCTAAAGTTGCAGATCCTGCAGGTGAAAGGTCCGTGGGTGTCCTTGGGGGAGATGGTGCAGCAGTTGTTGAAATATCCGGTGTTGAGGTGGAGGAGGGTCTCAGAGTCGCAACGGAGGCTGTCCAGGGAGTGGCTTAATGGAGATCCAGGGTTCCTGGTGCTGGGCGAGGTCCAGGCGCAGAAGTGCGCAGAAGGGCTTGTCTTTTGCACGCCAGTGGCGTGCCCGCCGTGAACAGCCACTGTGTGGTTGCGCTGCAGCTGCCATTAAGATGGGGAGGGGCGGGGGAGCAGTCAGCTGGGAGGCGGGAGGGTGGGAAAGGTGCTTCGCGCGGGGGCCAGAGGAAAGAGGGGAGAAAGGAAAAAACTAGAAAAAAACGATGGATGCTAGAAGAAAAAGGCAGAAAATGCAAGAGTGAAAGTGACAGAGAGAAAGAAAACAAAAGGAAATACTTACTTGTGATGGCCACTAGACCATCAGGGATGAGGCACAGGAACAAGCCTGTGGGTGTAGGAGGGCCTCGGACTGAGAGTCAGGAGACTCTCAGTTCGTCCCAGGCAAGAGGCAGAAGCAGCAGCAGCCAGAGAAGCTGGGGTGGGCAGCAGATGCTGACAGGGAGGTCAGTGCAGTTGCCCTCTCACATCTCTGCGGCTGCCGTTAAGAAGGGGAGGGGGTGGGAGAGCAGTCAGGTGGGAGGGTAGGAAAGGTGCTTCGGGCGGTAGAGGAAAGAGGGGAGAAAGGAAAAAGAACTAGAGAAAAACAAGGGATGATAGAAGTAAAAGGTAGAAAATGCAAGAGTGAAAGAGCGACAGAGAGAAAGAAAAGAAAAGGAAGTACTTACTTGGGATGGCCACTAGACCGGCAGGGCAGGCAACTTGGATTACACAGTGAAGAGTCAGGACTTAGTAATCGATTGAGGATCAGGTGTACACAAAGAACTCACTTGAATAATATTTTTTCTCGCTATTGAACACACCCCTAAGAGAGTCTGCCATAAATTCAGCACACACACAGGACATGGTATGCTACTATGCTTCTTGCAAAGTACATATGGTGATAAAGAGTGTTCTGACAACACAGCCTTGGAATTAATATGGAGTAACAATCTTGAATGGGTACTCAAGCGTCTGAGACTTGAAATCAGAAGATGTTAGTTTGAGGACATTGTGGTAGGAGGGGCACCTATCCATTCTCACTGGCATGTGCATTTTCATTATTTTTATGCCAAGCCTAAAAGACAGCACATGTTCTGTCGTGAGGCATTTTGTGGCTGACCAAGAACAATGAAGGGCTTCGATTCTCATCCTTTGCTTACCATAGTTTGGCTTTCTTTGTCACTCTCATTTGCCTGCTTATTATTTGTGTCGCAACTTACCAATCTTGTGTTTGTCCCTCCCATGAAGCAATGCCTCTTTACAATTTCTTTGATTGTCTGATCTTGCTGCTTCCACTGCTTGCTTTTCAAGCATTACTTTTTTCTTTTGTTCAAAGATCTCCATTAGAGTTTCAAGTTGGTTCCCTCATGGACATCTGTCCCTCAGATCTCTGTGGTGCTCTCTATTGCCTGACTGCTTCTCCCACACTCCTTCCTCTTACACTCGTTTGTGTGCTTCCCCCAATTGGTTCCCGCACCCATGCCATCCATGTTGGTTTACCCTAACCCCCATGTTGCTTTACCTCCTCTGACTGTTTTTGCGTGCCTTACAGCCCTCATCCCTCTTGCCTTTGCATTCCCTCCTGTGTTTCTTCAGCATTACTCACCACCCTTTACATGTTGTATTGATGTTCACCTCCACCCTTCCTTATGTTGCTTTGCCATTCCCCCACCACCCTCATGTCGCTTCTGCTTCCCCACCCTCCCCTGTGTTGCTTTGTTATTGACCTCCCCACGCTCCTGTCTTGCTTCGCAGTAACAGCACCGTCCCTTGTGTTTGCTTCTGCTTCCTTCATCTACCCACTTTAAAAAAAGATTTTGCACATTTAATTTTATTTTTACACACCGATCCAACTCAGATTGCTAGCTAAAAAGAAAAAAATGCACCAGCATCCTTTTGAAGGCACATGCATGTGTGGTGCTCGTGCCTACAAAATAAAATTTGCAGCGACGTCAAAGGCTTTTAGAAATTATTTTAACCTGAGTGACACTGAACAGCATTGCGAAAGATGCACAACATGGCTAAAAACCATTGACAAAGCCAGGCTGTTACATTTGCAAAACCGATTAGCTTTGCCAATGTTTGTTTCATTTTGTAGACTTGTAATTATCTAATGGGTGTTGAATTTAGTCCACAAACGCAGAAAGGAGATATCCAGAAACACACTCTACTTTTGTATGTTCCAGCCTACTGAAACAGAACTCACATCACCAGGCACCTGGAATCGAGCTGGAAGCCTGTAGCAGAGTTGGGAACATCAACAAGAAAAACGAAGCTACTAAAGAATTTGTTGGGTCCTTCCACTACTTTCATACCTCTATAATTCAAAGCTACGAGATGGATATCCCTTTTAAAGAGCTTCAGTTTTAATTAGACAGATTGATCGAACACTGTGAAAGCGCTTAATGTCACTATGACTGGATTCTCCACAAGCTGAGGTTTTACCTCCATCATATTCTCCCCTATTGCAGCTCAGCAATGTTCACGGAACATGTATCTTGTTCTGTGGGTATCGTTTTCACCAGCAGCAGGTTTGGCTATTGTCATAAGTCACCTTCATGGCTTTGGGGTGGAGGGGAGTTGTCAAACAACAGCAAGAGACACCAGATCCGTATGTGCTCACCACAAGCTGAAACACGCCTATTGATGTCAATTGCTTTAAAGAAAACAAATGGCTACATTTTGTACCAAATGACAGTTAGTCTAGAAAAAAAAACTTTCTGGAGGTTTTAAGAAAACGTCCATTGTGGTGCTGGAGACATCGCATGCAAAGCTTGCCCAGATTTAGGGCCTCATCACAACCTTGGCGGAGCGGATTACTCCATCCCAAACATGACAGATATCCCACTCACAGTATTACAAGTTCCATTATATCCTATGAAACTTGTAAAACGGCGGACAGTATATCCATCACTTTTGGGACAGAGTAATACCCTCCGCCAAGGTCGTAATCAGACCCTTAATGTCCAATCTGATAAAACGTTTTCTCTGCACTTCTATATATGTTGGTATCCAAGGGCCAGATGTATCATAGTTAAATTTTGCATTTCCTAAATAGCACATTTTAGGTAATCACTATTTAGGAAATGCAAAATGGAATGTAACAAAACAGCTATTCCCAAATAGCAATTCCTACAAAGTCACAATCGCTGTTAGGAAATGGCTATTAAGACATGCAACTCCATTCCTTCATATGGGCTTTCAGGCCATAGGTGCGAATGGTTTTGCATTTCCTAATTTGTGATTTCTTATTTGGGAATCACAAATTAGGAAATGCAAAACCAAAGGGTGCTGAGGGTCTAAGGCCTCCGTTTGATGCACCCAAAAAATAATTGTGCACATGTGAAGTGCACACACGCCCTGGGTGCATGTGTGTGCGCTACATGTCCCTTTAAAAATGTATTTTTGATGCATTTTAAAAAATTGCACATTGTTACCATTAACTTGATGGTAATAGCATTTCCTAAATTCCCATTTCGCATTTAGGAAATGCTTGATACAGGTGCTTATGAAATCGCATAAAAGCAATCCCTATTTGCAATTTCATATTTAGGAAATCGCAAAAAATTGTGATTTCCTAAAATGAGACTACCAATGCCTTTCATACATTCAGAAAGGCAATTTTGTATTCACAAATGGTGGAATTTTGAGATTTGCACCGTTTGCGAGTGCCAAATACTTTGATACATCTGGCCCCAAATTACGAATTTCGGCCATGCACTAATCATGTAAATTATTAAGGCAGTCTCTAACAAGAAGGCACATACTTACATTTAAATGCCGATCAATCATCTTTACAAGTGGTCTTCCTCTTAACAAATTAGAACCCATCTACTTTTAATTTTACTTACATGCTCCTATAACAAATTCCTTTCTGTATTTCAAATGTGAAGGAGGATAGATATGTAGCTCCCAAGTGTTAAATGTGCCTAGCAATTACAAAATAAGAACATTCCTAGACCTAGAAGAACACGTAGAAGAGCCCTTATTCCCAAAAGGAGGACATGTGGGCTGTAGTAGAGGCAGGAGTGACTTTCCCAGCATCAAGAAACTTTTTGGATTCATTTATTTTTTCAACCACTTGAGGACAGGGAAAAGGACCAGAGGTCCCATCAGGGTGGTATCTAGGTTTGTCCTGCCTGATGCTTTTTACAGTAAAGAAAAAGGCTTCAGGAGGACTCGTAGTTAATGTATCCATCTTTGTGGATCTGTACCCACTAGAAGCATTTACCATGGAACAACTGGAGAATTTGAGAACCGAAAACGTGACTGAGCCCGATGGTAAACCTTGAGACTAGGCAAGGCTGATTAAATTGGACTAAATTGTTTAGTGGAAGCTCGACAGCGATCTGAATTGACTATCCTTTTCTACCTTCAGCACCCTGTCTTGTTGCACAGGATTTTGAGAACTAGAAAATTAACAAAGTCACAAATTAAACACTTTAGCTGGTGTAACCTATTGGGTTTACCTAACCATTTATTGAGAGAAAGTTGCAGTCAGCCTGAGGACACATTCAAGAATGAAAAAGTTGTGTGATAGTTCTTTATGTGGAAATTACCTACATGCGGATCTCCTTTACTGGCGGATCGTTTCCAAGAGAAAATATTCAGTTACCCATGTTGCACTGGAGTCAAGGATCTAATGGTTGGACGTGTAATAAACTGTAGATAAGGATATTAGAATTAAAATACTTGCTTTGGCTCATCTATTGTGATTAAGATTATTTCAGCATGGCAAAAACCATAATATTTGTCATGAACAAAACAAAATTATATGCACAGAGCAGCTCTTGGTCAGCGTAGTTCTGCCATTGCCTGTTTGAAGTGTTTTCCACATTTGCATCACCCACGCAGGAGTACTGCCCATGTTTACATTTTGCAGTGGTGATTGACAAAGAGCCACCTGAGGGGGATCATATGGTACATTATTCCCCAGGGCCCCGTGCTTGTGGTGCAAAATCTATTTATTGATTCAGAAACAGGCCTACTAAAAAGACTAAAACACTATATTGTACTTTTCCTAGAAATATCTGACTATAACATGTGTGGCCAGACATGATGTTTATGTCTTGGGCCCCGCAAACATATTTGGATTGCCTGGATTGACAAAGAAGCCCATCTGGGGATTGTAATTTTAATTTGTGGCAGTTGAGAGAGCCACCATTTGGGTATTGAAAGGGCGTGGGCCAGTGTTAAAAAATACAACCAGTTCTCCACCAGTCTTTCTGTCAGCTCTGTGTTTCCCAGGTCCTTGTGATGACACATTGCATGAGTATAGTTAGCACCCTACTTTTTAACTCACTTAACTTGGCCCCATGACATGATCCATGCAAACAGATCATAGCTGCAGTTCAGTGTTTCTTTGACTTCCTTGGTAGACAGCTTTTGGATGATTGTTTGGTGTGGAGCACAGAAAAGGACGACAAGTAAGAATTTTAAAGCCACACTATGCATCCAGCATTCTTAGAGCAATTACAGAATTAAGGGGCGTTACTGAGGAATAATGAAACAGAACTCAAATAAGAACTTTAAAGTTGAAGTTATTTTCTAGCATAGGTTTAGAATACACTGACTTAAATTCCAGATCTAATAGGAACAATGTTCCTTTCTGCACTTATCTATATCTACGGCCAACCATACACAATTAAAATGAAGTAACAATGCCAGTTCTTTACACAAGTGTTTGTAAAAAAGAGACGTTTTAAGGCATGCACAAAGTAGGCAATTGCTCAGGGCCCCACCTTTCAAGCGACAAGCTGGTAAGGTAAATGGGAAAATCAAAACTTCCTACCATAATAACATTGCTCATAAAAAACCTGTTTAATTTTGTGATTTAACAGCGGAACTTGCTTAACAAAATTTAGGACCAGATTTCTTAACCTTTGACTTCTCTGGACCTCCACCCAATCATTACTGGACCCCATGGATCCCCACTGAATAGTTATTGGAATCTGCCACTGAGTCACTACTGGAAGCCAGGGACCTTGGCCTAAGCATTGTCGATGATCTGTACCACTGAACAAAACACAAATGATGAAATATTGGATTAAATTCACAAACAAATCTGAATAAAAATCACAATTGTAATTTTGATTGTTGGGTTGAAGGTTTTCTAAATTTAATTAATGTAACTCCCCATCCATAATATTTTCTATTTGAGGTACTTCCATTCTCCCTCTAATCTGTCAGAGGATACCATTTTAATTTTTAACCTCTAATGTGAAATTCCTTCACATTTAAAGAATGTTTAAACATTTTCAACTTAAACGTTTGCTTCTTTATTATGTATACACTTTATTAATGAGTTAATGTTGCTTATCTTCTAAGCATTTGCGGACCTCTGAGTAGGTTTCGCGGACCCCAGGAGTCCCTAGACCACAGGTTAAGAACTACTGGTTTGGACTACAGCAACGTCACACAAAGTGACGCAAAGCTGCACAAACTCTTGTAAGGGTATTCACTTTCTATTGGAAAAGTAGTTTGCTCTGGAAAGGTGCCCTTTTCTCAGGACAAATAGTGCTTTGCACTGCTTTCCATAACTTTTCATCAAGGGGACACGGTCGATGTTTTAATTTCTCCAAACTGTAAACATATTTAATGTGTTCTGCACTGTATATCACACATATAATGTGTGGAATGTCCAAGAACAGTCCAGGTACAGAATTTTGCATTGGAAGAGTACACTTCCAGTACTAATTCTGTGCTAGACAGCATGATGGTGCACAAGTTGTGCATGGTGCTAGGCAGCCCGTTTGTACGTTAGAAGAGGGTTAGTGAGCAGCAACAGGTGATTTTTAGATTTTGCGTAAGCTGTCCGTTACGAGCTAGATTGTTTAGTTTACAGTCGCTTATAGACTGCCCATTGCATACATTTTGTTGGCTTTGACATAAACATTTGCTTCTTATTCGTCATCTTGTCATCTTCTGTAGAGTGTCCTTCCTCTTCTGGTGTTTTTCCTCCCCTGGAGCATGGACCCATTACTTGTGCCCTTCCATTGTTTTCTTTTCAGGGGGTAATTTTTCTTTTAGTTTAAGCACTCAACAAGAGAACATGTGTTTTTCAGCTGTTACCCTTGGGTACTTTGTGTTCTTCTTTCTAGCTCTTCCTCAGTTGCTGTTTTCCATCCTCCCAGCCCACCCACTTTCAGTTGCTGTTCTTGCTTCCCCATGTCTCCTCCATGATCCATTTGCTTCTCTATATGCTTCTCCATCCATTCCCAACACCCCCATTGTCCATTTGCTTCCTCACCTACCTACTCTCTGTTGTCCATGTGCTTTCCCATCCCTACCCTATATTGTCCATGTGCTTCCCCATTGTTGTCTCTTGCTTGTTTCTCTTCCCTGCCCGGTATCTTCTCAAAATGCTTGCACTCCCTCACTTCATGTTGCCTTGTCCCATGCCTGCTACCAAACTGCAACCCACTCTCCCACTTGTTTAGTTGTTTTTCTATTAAAAAACTCATTTGCTCTATATCAAAAAAGATCACTTTGCATAACTCTATATTTACTAATCCATTTCGGATTAGTAAATAAGAAAAAAAGTGCTTGCCTCATTTTTGACTTCCCTACAAAATAAATCAACAGTAGTGTAATTTTGCTTTTATTTTACATTATTTTCAGCAATGCTGCACAGCAACTGAACCAACAGGTCTCAGAGGTCAGAACTATTGGCTTTGCTAATGCTTACTATTAAATGGCTGGTGCTTTCTCCCCCTTGTGCAATGCAGTGCAGCTAAACAATAATCTGCCCTTTAATGTACATGCTTAGCCTGTTCACACTTAACCCTCTCCCTATTTCACCTCACCTCTTCTACCTTAATCCTCAACTTAACCTCTTATCCTGTCTACTTCTGCATCTCAGCCCTCTGTACCTCACCTTTGTGCACCTCACCTCTCTCTCTATGTGACTTGATCAACTGCATCTCCCTCTTCCTTTCTCTCATAACCCTGCCCTTGCCTCTATCATTCTGTGAATGCAGCTATATCTACCACTCTCTAGCCCCTCTGTAGAGTCTTCCCCAGACAGGGTACCCACCAATAACTATGCCACACATGGAGCTGTGTATTACATGTCTTTATTCATCTGCGTGTAACTGGGAACTCCACATTTTAAACCTGCAGTCACTTTATCATTGTCTAACACTTACATAACAGTTCTTCAAAGTTCTTGAAAAGCTAAGAGGGTTCCATTATTCACAACTCACACGACACTACATCTCCCCCTCTGTTCAATAAATATTTAATTTTTTTTATGAATTTACACACAATCACAGCTCTTCGATGAGCCTTCGAGTGCTCTGATTATTCATCCAAATCGTGTCTTTGAAAGCTGAAAACCAGCAATAGAAGTGTCCTTTCTTAACCGGTCTCTACGTTGACATCAGTATCTGACAAGTGGTGAGCCACCTGTTTGAAATGTGAGGAATCTCACGTAATGGATTTCCTAGGACATTGGGCAGTCACATTTGTTTTTTGCTGGTTGTGACATGGAATGGCTCATCATCAGATGGTGGTTCCAAATTAGGTTTTCTCAGCTGACAAACAAGCACTCATTCTACTCTCTTGAAAACAGTTTCTTTTGCATGTCATCCCTTCTCTGCATAGGCTTCCATTTTCTTTTTATGATCAAGGTCTTTGGTACGGATTTCTTCTTCAGTATTTGATCTTGTATTGGTTCATTGGGGTAACTTGATTGTCATTGCTCTCCTGAATAATAAAGTTGCAGGGTTTTCACCTCATCGAATGAGGAGTTGAACGGTAAGCTTGTAGGGTAGAATTCGAGACAGTTTTTATGTTGAGCTTTTTCCAATATGGCAAGCTGAACAGCTTTCTTTAATGTACTCACGAGACATTCCACTAGGCCACTAGCCTGTGGCCAAAGAGATGGTATTTCCTGATGCTTCACATTAAGATGAATGAGAAAGTCCCTGAATTCTGAACTGCTGAAAGGTGGGGAATTGTCAGATTTAAGATCGTATGAATACTCCATTGGTGCAAAGAAGCTGTCTAATCTTGTGATGACTCTCTTGAGTGATAGATGAGAGATCTTCTACTAGTGGAAATCAGGAGTATTCATCAGTAATGACCTTCAGGTGATGGTTATTGTCAAGAGGACCGAAAAAGACAACAGCAATTCTTTCCCATGCATGCTTTGACAACTCTGTAATGCTTAAGGGATGGTGATTGATTTTCAATGACAGACAGTTTCATAGATGGCTGGCCTTCAGCTCTTTTTCAATTCTTTCATTGAGATTAGGAATTCAAACATGGTCTCGGAGAGCTTGCTTGGTAGCAATGATTCCACAATGTCCTTCATGGACCACTTCAATTATCTGTTGCAGACTCTTGTGAATAACAATTCTCAAACCTCTCAGGATAATGACTTTTTGGGTCATGGACAGTTCATCTTTGACATTCTTGAACTTCTGGTATTCACTGTCACTGGCAAGATGCTGAGTGTGCTGGTTCCAAGACTGATGTGTAATAATGTCTTTCTGTTTTGACATGTCACTAGCTTGACTCAAGGCAGTGATAATTTGCTCCAATGATATGGAAGCTGGTGTGTTTGATTTCACAATGTTTATGTAGGCTTCAGCTGTCTTGGAAGTTGTACTCTCACACTGCATAGGCACCCTGGAGAAGTAGTCAGCAGGGTTTTGATCTTTCCCTGGATGTTGCACAATTGTATGTTTTACTCTTCTAATCAAAACCCCAACATTCAATGCAAGGAGGCATCTTTTCTTTTGGATTGCCATGACTGACTCACATTGGTCACAGCGGGCCTCCATGTTATTGGCATGCTCTTCAGCTCTGGTAGCCATGAGAACTTGCTCCAGACGAAGTTCCTAAATTAGATTTCGGCAGAGGGGTTACTCCATCACATCATTCCATGACGGATATCCTGCCGAAATTTAAATTCCATAGAGCATAATGGGATTTGGATTTCAAAGGACGGGATATCCCTGTCACTGTTGTGACAGAGTAACCCATCCGCTGAGTTCCAAATCAGGCCCTAGGAGTTCCTCTCAGCATTCAATGTCTGAATGAGTCTGACAGGCATCCATCAATAACTTTGAGATGTAATGCTTCCTCATTATTAAATTTATTGAACCTACAGTGTTTGATAACTGTAGCCAGTTTCTCAACAAATTTGCCTATGGTTTCACCAACACTTTGTGGTTCTTGACTGGTTCTTGACTGGAAATGTTCCTTTTGTAATCTACATTCGGCATTGGATTGAACTTGAGGTTCAAGACTTCTTTAATTTGACAGTACGTAATTTCATCAGTTCGCGGAATTCCGTTATGACTTCTTTTGCACCTTCTCCAGCAAGATTTGTGAGGTATTTGATAATCTTCTTGTTATCAGTTTCTTATAGTGCATCAATGAAATCATCCAATGCCTCTATCCAAACAGTCCATCTGTCGTTAATATTCTGCTTTTTGGTGGTACTATAGGGTGGTTTCAGGAAGGCACCAGCATTATAATTGTTCATGGCATTGGCTGACACTAAAAATGGAGTTCTCTCCAATACTGTCTACTGTCCACTAGGACCTGCTTCATTCATTTCATCTCTAAGGCCCTGTGTTGTGCTGGCCTCTGGTTCATCTTTGCCACTCTGTAGAACTGTGACCTCTTTCTTTATATCCATGGGAGTCCTTCAGATTTCTGGAGACCTCTGGAGATGTTCTGACCTCCCACCCAGCAGCTTTGATGATGTGCCGCTTCAGGTATTAGACAGCTGAGTAAGCACAACCCATGTGCTTCTCCTGGGGTCTCCTCACCCACTGTTGAGGTCACAGATCTGTTCGTCTCAAGGATCTGGTAAGTGGATCAATAGTTTACTTTACTATCAATTGTTCTGTCAGCTAGCTCTTTTACATATCATACTTGCATTTGACTGTAGTAGTTTCAGTGCTTTTTTCTGTATCTGTTGCCTTAAGGTTTATCACTTCATAGACTGTATTGTATAGCTTTATGTTGCATAGTAGCACAATACCTCTCTTTAAGGCTTTGCCAGCTGGTCCTTGGCCAATGATATGCGGACTTCTCATTGAAGCTTTCTTTACCTTCAAATGTTTCATGGCAGCTGGAACTGCGTTTAGACTCCACATACACAAAATGTTGACTCTCCACTTTGGCAGAGGCACACGTGTGAAGCACGAGGAGTTTGCTTGAACCACGGCAAACTCTGTGGGAGAGCACTGTTGATCTTTGGGTCACTTATCCCCTAACACGTCGCCAGCTGTCGCATCTTACCCAACCAGGGTACCCTCCAATAACTACGCCACACGTGGAGCTGTGTATTACACGTCTATTCATTTGCATGTAACTGTGAATTCCACATTCTAAACCTGCATTCACTTCACTACATTCTAACACTTATGTCATAGTTCTGTGGAGTCCTTCAAGAGCCAAGAGGGTTCCATCCTTCATAACTCACACAACATTACACCCTGTACCTCCACTCTCTCTATCCTATGCCACACTCTCTCTATCTGGACCTCACAGTTCTTTTTCTATCTATCCTCCCTGTAACTCTTCACAATCTACCTAACTTCTCAGATAAGCTAATCTCTATCTCTACTTCACCCTCTCCTTCTCTCTACTACTGTGGGCGTGTCCAGCCTTATATTTCTTTTGATAATTTATTTATAAGGTGACATGTATAGGGTAACCATCAATTACCCTTAGAGGTCGACATGAATCTTTGGGCTCAGATATGAGTGAGATACCATCCTAACCGTCAACATCAATGAGATCAAATCAATAAACATCACTTTCAATATTGGAATTTATAATTTATACGCACCATGGCCTATGTGGCCATGAATCACCACACCAGTTTAGTAAAGTTCAAACATGTGTTGTCCTTTAGATTAAGAATACTAAAATCATATAAATCAAACTGAAGACCAGATGATAAAAGTACAGAAACAATACAGGCTGACCAAACCTTCAAAAGAATCTTAATCTAGACAGAATATTTATCATTAAGCATTCAAGAACCACCATGCAGAATAACAACAAAAACAGATGAATGATAGACACAGAATACATTTAGTTATCGCAGATTAATGTTTACAATTCATTTATTTGAATTTTACACCCTTAACTGTTACAGTTTGGACTTCATGCAAAAAGAAAAGAAGACAAACATTAATTTTTAAAAACATCTGACTATGGCGCTAACCAAAAATAGAGGTTGGGTTTTCTAAAGAGAAAAAACATAAAAATCTGCAAGAAAAAACAAATGCACATTTGGTTATACCTCTCCTAAAGGGCTCAGACAGCAAGGATGTCTTCATCAGTGGAGCATCTCTGGTCTTCTTCATTGGGTCATGACATAATAGGGAACAGTTCAGTATAGCTTGGCTTTAATGCATCTGAACTATCAATGACAGAAAGCTAAGGACACAGCACTTTATTACACTGGCAGAGTAAAAGAAAATATGCAGGCAGCTGAGATCTGCAAGGCACTGACAATAACTCTCCTTACATCCTCTGAGTTTTACAATATTAAATCCCCAGAAAGCAACTAGCTAAGTTTCTATTGGTCAGTATGTGGGGTGGTTTAGGTCGGGACCAATTAGCTTTTCTCCACATTTTAGAAGTATCTTTTCTTCATTTTCTCCATTCACGATTGACTCATCTTCACTCACAAGTTTCCGCAGTAAAATACAATTGTTGCAGGTTATACATGAGCGCTGAAACCTATTATTCCTGGGTACACATTATGTCATCCCAGGAAGACAGACAAATGGTACAACATAAGAACATAACTTTTCCACTGTGAGCAAGTCACACAGGATATTGAAATCTATTTCACTACAGATTTGAAATATTATGTGAGGTCAGCATAATGTGAACAACGAACATTAAGCATTAAACTTCTAGAAATTGCTGAGACAGAAATACATTGCACAAGCCTTTAAAACATAGAATTAGCTTTAGGCCTCTTTATTTAGCCCTATATTTAATAAATCATTTCATTTTACATTTAAATCAAATAACTATTTAATTTAATTACTTTAGTGTTCACATTAATCCGTATTAATATATTATAAAACATTTCTACATTTGTCATTGTTATTCATTGTGAAACATACACTGTTTATGGTGTTTGCCATCTTGCCACTTTACACGTTGCACATGTTAAACACACATTAATTTTAAAATGGATTTGCATACACTTTTTATTCTTTTAATTAGTAGTTTAATACTTCAAAATGTTATTAATTACCCTGCTCTCTAACACTACCTTAACTCCCTCTACATCTCTCAACCCTTTCTTTACCGCAAACATCCACCTCACCTCTCTATCTCATCTCTCCCTGTACCTCATATCGTTTTCAGTATCTCACTGCTTTCTACTCCACCTTTCTCTCTCTCTCTCTCTCACTATCTAGCTTCTCAATTTACCTCATAATTAGTTCACTAACTCACTCTTCCATCTGCCCTTCTTCTTGTTCTACCTGTTTCCTTTCCTTCACCTCGCTTGCTTTTTATTTCCTACCTCTGTTTCTCTACCTCTATTTCTCTATCTTCAAATCCACCCCCTTTCTCTCTCTCTCCCTCTTTCTCTCTCTATCCCTCTTTCTCTCTCACAGAAACAAATGTCTCTTTCTGGACCTCTTTCTCATTTCATCTCACCCGCTCAAACTCAACTATCTGTCAAACTCTTTCTTTATAGCTCTCTCTACCCCACCATCTCTTCCTCTCACAACTCTTAATCTCTGTATAAACCTCACCTCTCATTCTCTCTTTCATGTATTTCTGTCAAGTTCCTCATTTTGCTGTGCGTCACATTTCTTCTCTACCCTTCACCCCTCTTTACCTTTCTCTCCTCAAACTCTACTTACCGGAATTGTTTTTTTCTACCTCTTTTATTTTTCCTCTCTCTATATATATCTTACATCTATTTCCTTAAGGCTCTCTGGCTGACCCTACCGCTTGCTATCGTTACCTCTCCCTCCATCCTGCCCCATCCAATGTGTTTTACTCAGCAAGGTCATAGGTAACTGTCCAGCCAGAAAAATGCACTTTTATAAAGGAAAGGAAAGTGACAAAGAAAGGGAAGAGAAATTGGGAGAAAGCTATTAGATTTTAATCAATTCAATAGTTAAAATACTCAGAGCAGATTTTCATTTTTGCGGTAAAAATGCCAATGGTGAAGGAGGTAATATTAATGTTTGCAACTATTTGGCAACTAAAGCTACACATGATTAGTGCATATGTCTTATTTTAATAACATAAACTAGTCCACTAAGCACCTTTGCATCAACTCAACATCTTGTGATTTTAGGCAAATCACTTAGGCCCTCATTACAACCCTGGCGGTTGGTGTTAAAGCGGCAGTAATACCTCCAACAGGCAGGGTCCAGGACCACGGCGCAAACTGCTAACACAGACAGCCACTTTAACACACCGACTGCCACGGCGGTAGCAACAAACACCGCAGCCGTCACTGCCAACAGACAGGTGGAAGACAATGTACCGCCCACCACATCACAACCCGCCAATCCGCCAGCTTTTCTGGGGCAGTACCAATGCCATCAAAAGCATGGCCGAAACAGTACGCAGAAGGGAAACCACTCACCTCTCGACACTCAGCAAAGAACCAGGACGCCATGCAGCCCGAGCTGCACGTTCTGCCCATGCTGGTCTACCTCCTCATACACAAGGAATATCACAGGAGGTGGCCACGGTGAGGACTGCACCTAGCACACAGGGGAGGAGAGGAGGAAAAAAGAGTGACACACACGCAAAACGCAACACCCCTTCCCCCAACCTCACCCACAACACCATACACACAAAACATGCAGCAACATTACATTTACACCCCATAGCCCCCTGGAAGGACACACGAACACAGTGAATTGAGTCAAATCTTTGATATATTAGAAATACGCAGATATATCTAATGAATCCAAAAACAGTATATACAATTATTACAATATGTAAAGAAGGCCGTACACTGTCCTTTGTAAATGTCCATGGCCCATTAGGCCAAAAATCATGGGCAAAGCCCACACTTGACTCCTACCTCAATACGGAGAGAACACTAAAGGGGCATCAGGTAGGCACCTCCAGGGGATGGGGAAGGGGAGGGCACCTCAGCCGGAAGATGGTACTGCGCCACTGCCCATCCAGGGGGCTCCATGCCCACAGCGATGTCCTGGGGCGTGCAAAGCCAAAGTCTCTCAAGTGGGTGGTTTGCCCACTGCTTGGTCCTGGGGATGGCAAAGCCACAGACACTCAAGTGGGTGGTTTTCCCACTGCTTGGCACTGGGGAGTGCAAAGCCACAGTCTCTCAAGTCTCCCTAGTGGGTGGTATGCCCACTGCCTGGTCCTGGGGAGTGCAAAGCCACAGTCTCTCAAGGGGATGGCATCTCCACTGGTTCTGGAGGGGGTTTTGTGCCCAGTGTGCTTTATCCTGCCAAGGATTGAGTGAGTGGATGCATTTCTCCACTGGTTCTGGAGGGGGCTTTGTGTCCAGTCTGCTTAATCCTGCCAAGGATAGGGTGAGTGGATGCATTTCTCCACTGGTTCTGGAGGAGGCTTTGTGCCCAGTCTGCTTCTTCCTGCCAAGGATTAAGTAAGTGGATGCATTTTTCCACTGGTTCTGCAGGGGGCTTGGTGCCCAGTGATTTTGCACTTGGGGTGTGGCAGTTCACATTTCATCCCCTGGGTGTCTGAGGCACGAGATTAGCAGTGACCAGGTTGCATGATACTTCATGGAGGCAGGGCCCAACTCAATCTTGCGGCGACTAAGGCTGCATACTGGTTTTAGTGCCGGTGCTGGTGGGGGTGCTTCCAGTGGTGGTTGGAGGCTCCAGGCCGTCTTCTGCAGCCTCGGACGGCTGACCACTGGGAATGCTGCTGCTGACATTTGTTGTGGCAGTGGTGGGGCAGGTGGCGGTGCCTGCGGCGTGGATGCTGGCGATGCTGTCCGTCATGGAGGTGCCGGTAGTGGTAGAGGGAGGCACCAGCCCGTCTTCTGCAGCCTCGGACGGCTGCCTACTCTGGATGCTGCTGCTGACAGTTGTTGTGGCAGCAGCGGTGCAGGTGGCAGGGCTATCGGTTCTGATGGTGGGCACCAGGTCCTCACCTGGTGCCGCCGAGGCCTGAAGTGCATTGCCTTTGCTTTTCTGCCCCTTCCTCACCTCGGCAGATGCCACTGGGACCTTGGCACTGGCAGCTTGAGTTCTGGAGGAGGCCTTGCTGGGTGGGTTGTGCTCCTTGGCCATGCTGCATGCTGGCCCCTTCTTCACCTTGGCAGGTGGCGTAATGGGTTGGTCCTTTGCAGGGGTCGGTGGCACACTGCCTGGCCTGACGGGTGTCCCCTTTGATCCTCTGGGAGTTGCAGTGAGCACAGCGGACACTGACTTGGTGGCTGAGGTGCTGGCCTGGGATCTGGACACCCTGGCCCGAGGGGAAGGACGGGGGGAGAGAACAGGTCGACGATAGCCAGGAAAAGTTTCTTAGACACACTGGGAAGGGAAGCTGGAGAGGGTTTGGGAGTGGAGGAAGAAGGAGTGGTTGTAGGAGGTGTCTGTCTGCTGAGTTTGGGTGAAGGTGAATGGGCTGGATGCTGTTGTGAGGTGGGTGCCTGTTGGGTGGATGCTTGCGTTTGTGTACTTTGGGAGGAGGGGTCACAGACACACTGAGGGAGGACACAGGGGACATGTGCATGGATGTGGGGTGGTGACTGCCAGTGAGGGGTGTGTTGTGATGGGCGTGCTGGTGATGGAGGTAGTGGATGAGGATGTAGTGCATGCAGGTGTGAGTGGACAAAGAGGAGGAGGGGGACACAGTGGAGGCAGTGGATATTGGTGTGTCTGCATGGGCATGGTGCTTGTGTGACTGCCTGTGAGATGAGGTGTGGTGCTTATATTTGCCTGAGCCACTCGTGTGTTGATTTGGGTGAATGCTGGTCTGAAGGTGTGCTTGGGATAGGCTGAGGTTGAGGGGATTGAGACTGGGTAGAGGAATTTGGAGGGGGGAGGCTAGACACTGGGACAATGGCTGCCATCAGTGCTGAGGCCAGAGCCTGAAATGCTCTCTGTGGGGCTGCCACGCCAGAGTGAATGCCCTCCAGGTATGCATTTGTTTGTTGCAAATGCCTCTCAACACCCTGTATGGTATTCAGAATGGTATTCAGAATGGTTGACGAGAGGGATCTCAAGAGGTCAATAGCCTCCTCACTGAGGGCAGCAGGGCTGACTGGAACAGGGCCTGAGGTGCCTGGGGCAAAGGAGATGCCCACCCTCCTGGGTGAGCGGTCACGGGAAAGACGCTAAGGGGCTGCTGTGAGGGCGGTGCTGGTAGGAGGGGTGGCAGCTATATCTGTTGTTGGTGTGAGCACAGAGGTGTCTGCCACCACCAGGGAGCTTCCA
The DNA here is from genome assembly GCF_031143425.1 of Pleurodeles waltl. Taxonomy (NCBI): domain Eukaryota; kingdom Metazoa; phylum Chordata; class Amphibia; order Caudata; family Salamandridae; genus Pleurodeles; species Pleurodeles waltl. Next base: position 487,051,033 of record NC_090445.1, on the reverse strand, counting down.
TCGGAGGAGGAGTCGCTGTCTGTGGTCTCCCCTCCTGTCCCCATCGTGGTGCTCTCCTCGCCCTCCGCCGCACTGGTGCCTTTACCCTCAGTGGATTCGACCTCCAGGCCCATGTGGGATGCAGCTCCCTCCATCGCCGGTGCCTCTGCTCCTCCGCCAGTTGATGCAAATGCACGCAAGGAAAGGGTGACAAAACAAAAAGGGGAGGGAAGAGACAGTGGATACACTTGGTCAATGCCAGCAACAACACCACTGTTGGCGTACACTACACACAGGGACCAGCCCTATGAACTAGGCCATGCACTACCAGTTACACAGCTAGTCACCAGCCCATGGGGTACAATGCCTAACGCCAGCATCTGGACACCAGAAACCCACAGGACCCTGTCCAGTAGTAGATGGGCACTCACATTATTGGGGTAGGAGTGCTCCAGACCCTGCCCAACAAGGGACCTACACTGCTATGTTCACCCTGGCCTAGGGGCACCCACATCCCCCACCCAGGTAACACCTTAACGCATGCAAAGACATGATTCTGCCTCTGCACTCACCCCCTTGTGGCTGCTGTGATGCCCTCAAGCGCCCATCCAACTCCAGATAGGCCACCGCCGGGATGCAGAACATTAGGGGGGTCATGGTGTGACGGGCACCCCTTCCACATTGAGAGGCCAGCCCCAGCTGGGCCTCCGCCACCATCTTTGTCCAGTGGGCAGGTCCTCCCATCTCTTGTGGCAGTGGGTGCTCCGCCTGTGAAAGACCCCCAGGGTCCGCACCTCCTTGGCGATGGCACGCCAAATACCCTTCTTCTGGTGGGCGCTGACCTGCAGGTAGAAGACAGCAGTAAAAAGGGTTAGTCATACCATCTGGACTGTCATACTCATGGCCCACCATATTCCTCCCATCTTCTTATGCACATACATTGACCACCTTACCTGCAGCACTCTGCCCAGGACCCCTCTGCCCCCCCACATGTGGCTTACACACACAGAAGTCCATACATTCATGGCACATGTATCATGCTCACAGTGCACTCATCTGTTTGTCTGGAGGACCGTAGAGTAATGTTTACTGGGGTAGGACCCCATCCACCAGTTTCTCCAACTCCTCCACAGTGAAGGCAGGGGCCTTTTCCCCAGACACATGAGCCATTGTTGCTTCCAGACACAGCTCACAGCAGCACTTGCAGTATAGGACCTCTCCTGTTAAAGGTCAGGTAGCAAGTGAGTGAATAGTTAGAAAATGGCAGTCACTTCCACAGCGGTGCGTACCGTCACCACCGGCGTACATCGCCATTAGCTCCTGGAACCCATCGGGCCCTATAATAACCAATGTGAAGTTGCGAGGCAGTCATCGACCGACGACCGCTACGGCACACAACGCCAGCGCAATTACCTCATTTCCACCTGTCCCTCCTCACAGGTCAGGCAGCCGCCATTTCAGGGGGACACAGGGCATGGCACCTAACTGCGTCACAACAGACATTGGCACATCAACTGACTCTCGAGTTCACATACTGCGTCTGTAAAGTAAAAAGAATGAACATTAATGCAAAAGATGTGGATTGATGACCCTCTGCTCACCGGTCTCTTCCATAGGCTTCAACCGCTGAGGCAGCATATGAGATGGCGGCATACTCCAGTGTACAGACCCCTGTTGGACCTTGCAACAATGGAAGACAGACACATTATCATCACATACAGACTTGATTGTGACACAATCCTAGTACTGTGTGTCCATTTGGAGCCAGACCTGATGTCAGCTATCTGCCAGCCCAGAGGTATCCCCATCTAGTGCAGGTCCTGTCAGTGCTCCATTTCCTGGCCAGTGGTTCCTTCCAAACAACAGTGGCCATGGCAAGAAGGATGTCTCAGCCAATGTTCTCCAATGAGTTGAGCAGAGTGCTGTCAGCTCTGCTGAAACACATGCGCAGCTACACCGTATTCCCCCAGGTGGACGATCTGGCCACAGTGAAAGCAGACTTTTATGCCCTGGGACATAGCCCCAACATCATTGGTGCCATTGATGGTACACATGTAGCATTTGCCCCCCCCCTTGGAGAAATGAACAGGTTTACAGGAATAGAAAAAGCTATCACTCGATGAATGTGCAGATGGTGTGTCTGGCAGACCAGTACCTCTCCCTTGTGAATGCCAAATATCCTGGCTCTGTGCATGACGCCTATATCTTGAGGCATCCCATATGTGATGGCACAACTCCAGAGGCACCGGGTGTGGCTAATAGGTGAGCCAAAGATCCCCATCCGAGTATATGTTGATGTATGGGTATGGGTAAGGGATTGCCCCTAAGGGTTAATGTGTGTCCAACAGTTGTCTCTCGATATTTGCAGGTGACTCTGGTTGCCCCAGCCTCTCATGGCTACTGACCCCAGTGAGGAATGCCAGGACAAGGGCAGAGGAATGTTACAATGAGGCACATGGGTGTACAAGGAGGATTATAGAAAAGACCTTCGGCCTCCTGAAGGCCAGGTTCCCGTGCCTCCATCTGGCAGGTGGATCCCTGTACTACTCACCCAAGAAGGTGTGCCAGATCATGATTGTGGCATGCTGTATGTTGCACAGCCTGGCCTTGAGGCGCCAGGTGCCTTTTCTGCAGGAGGATGTGCCTGGAGATGGTCTTGTGGCAGCAGTGGAGCCTGTGGACAGTGACGAAGAGGAGGCAGAGGAAGAAGATGTGGACAACATAACAAACATAATACAGCAGCACTTCCAGTGACACACAGGAAAGACAGTGTAACTTCACTTTACATTACAGTTTTTTGTTGGATATTGTACATGGCAGCCCGTTTCCCTGACTGTTTCCTTTGGAATCTCTATTTTCAGATCACTTGCCCCATTCTGGCTCCTGCTATATGTACTGCTGCCCACCAAAGGTCATCCTGTAGTATATTTCACTGTACATATATGTTGCAATGCTTTGAGAATGTTGTACTCATAAATTTGTGAATTATTAGACTGACTCCAGATTGTTATTTGTTTTAAGGGTGTTTATTTAGGTGCTTATAAGTATAGGGGTATGTGCAAGGGGCTGGTGTGATGGTGGAGGGAAGTCCATGGTAGAGTCCATTCTCTTGGTATCACTGGTGCATGGTCCAAGGGGGCATGTTAAGGGGAGCAATGGCAGTTCAAGGTGGACAGGGTAACAGAGTGGGACAGAAGGGTGACAATCAGGAGAGTCCTATTTCCTGGTGGGGTCTTGGCAATGTTCTCTGGCTTCTGCCTGTATCGCAGGGACTTTTGTATGGTCATCCTTGGTCCCCAAGTACTGTGCCTCCTGCAGCTGCTGGGTCTCCTGCAACTTTGCCAGTATCTGGCCCATGGTCTCCTCTGAATGGTGGTATGCTCCCAGGATGTTTGAGAGTGCCTCGTGGAGAGTGGGTTCCCTGGGCCTGCCCTCCCCCTGTAGCACAGCAGTCCTCCCAGCTTCCCTGTTGTCCTATGCCTCTGTCCCCTGAACCGTGTACCCACTGCAACTGGCCCTAGTTTCCTGATCGTCCTGTGTTTGTGGGGTTGCCTGGGGTCCCTGTAGTGGTGGACACACTGCTGATTGACGTGTCCTTGGGACAGTGGCATGGGCCCGCTGGGTGGGTGCTGTGCTGGTGTTTCCTGAGGCAGGAGGCTCTGTGGTGGTTTGGGACTGTGGCAGGGGAACCGACTGTCCAGAGGCCCCTGATGGGCCAGGTTGGTCATTGTGATCCAGGTGTGCAGAGCTGCTGTCGTCACTGTGAGCCTCTTCGGGGGGCTGGATGTAGCTGGCACCTCCTCTCCGATGACGTTGAGTAGGGGTCCTGTTGGGATGCAAATGCATTGTTAATTTATCTGTGTGAGCCATTTGTGAATGGGTGTTTCCATCTTGGATTGTGATTTCCCTGTCAGCTTTGCCTTGTGTGAGTGGTGATTTTGTGGGCCGGGTGAGTCTCTCTACTGCGCATGCTGTGGTGATGGGTGTCCATACAGCTCTGTGATGGGGGTCCATGCATAGGTGTTGCATGTAGGGCGTGGTATTGGGATGGGTGGGTTGTGATAGTGGGGTATTTGTGAGTTGGTGGAGTGATGGGGTGAGGGTAGGTGTAGGAGTTTGTGATGGCATGCAGTTGGGGGGGATTTAGTAGTAAAGATTTGACTTACCAGAGTCCAGTCCTCCTGCTACTCCTGCGAGGCCCTCAGGATGCATGATCGTCAAGAGTTGCTCCTCCCATGTTGTTAGTTGTGGGGGAGGAAGTAGGGGTCCACCGCCAGTCCTCTGTACAGCAATCTGGTGTCTTGATACCACGGAACTCACTTTCCCCATACGTCGTTCCACCTCTTCCTGATGTCATCTCTGGTTCTTGGGTGCTGTCCCACGGCGTTGACCCTGTCCACTATTCTCCGCCATAGCTCCATCTTCCTAGCAGTGGACGTCTGCTGCACCTGTGATCCGAATAGCTGTGGCTCCACCCGGATGATTTTCTCCACCATTACCCTTAGCTCGTCCTCAGAGAATCTGGGGTGTGTTTGTGGTGCCATGGGTGTAGTGGGAGTGGTGTGGGTGAGGATGTGTAGGGTGATGTGTTGAGGTGTATGATGTAAGGTGCGTGGGTGGTGTATAGGTGATGGTGTTCTGTGCCTCTGATTGAGTGGGTGCTCCTGCCTTGTCTCTCTCTGTGTGCTATTGTTTGTTTCGCTGTAAGGGGTTGTGGGTAATGTGGGTGTGTGTTTTATAGTGGTGTGGGTGTGTGGGTGTGATGTGTGTATATGTGTCAAGTGTGTGTATTTTGAATTGCCCAATGTGGTGTTTTTTTGTTTGGGTGTGTGTATTTTGAGCAAAGTGGTGTGTACCGCCAATGGTTTACCGCAATTGAAAGACCGCTGCAGTGATTCGTGGGTCGTGACACTGTGGGCGTATTCCTGTTGGCTTAACCGTGTGGGTTTTATTATCGCCAGTTTATCACTGACCTTTGGTGTGGTGGACTTGTCTGTATAGTGGCGGATTTCTCTGTGTGAGTCATAATACCTGTGGTGGATTACCGCCGAGATCACGGTATGTTGGCGGCCGTCAGCGCGGCGGTAGGCGGCATTTACCGCCAGGGTAGTAATGAGGGCCTTAACCTCCCCCTGCCTATAAAACAATGCAATGACCTAGTGTCATGTAACTGGTGCTCATGTCAAGCGCTCTGCCATCTTTTTGAGTTTGTGCTGTATTTTAAAGTTGCAGAAGAATGAACTTAGAGGTAAAAACAAAGCCTTAAATAAAGGAAACATAGATAAGCATTTCCGAGTGGAGTGATTTGTATGAAGTGAAACCAGACATCCTGGATAAACCAAGGCTTCCCTGCTTAAATTTTGTGACCTTAGGGAAATATTTTATTTCACCAAAACCCTTTTTTCTTCATTATTGTGCATGAAAGCACCTTCAAATGTGTGAATTCAGACTACTGAATGTACAGAACTATCAGTTTTAATAAGTACTTTGTAACACAGTGCTATAATGTGCATTATTAATGTTAAAGCTTCCTCATGTTAGGGATACACTTATTTTGATTTTTGAAAAGGCTATCATATTTTGCTTGGTGTTTGTTTGTATGATTTACGTAGCAAATATTTTTGAGGCTCGGCTCTTGCTGTAAGATCCTACCAGACCCTTGGCAGTGGCGTAAAATAGGCCCCAGCAGCCCCTCATGTGTGAGCTCCCCCCCAGCACAATACACTGGCTTGTGAGCTCCTGGTTGAGTCCGGAGAGGGTCCCCACCATGTACCTTGCAGGGGGATCCCCTCAAGTTGCGTTATGGCAGTGACCCTTGACTGGTTCTGGTTCAGCTGTCCATGTTAATTTCTTACCTCACACACCTTCTACTGACTAGACACTGAATTATACATGAAAGGTTGTTGTGGCTAGTAAAGAAAAAATCTGGCACTCAAAAACAGATGGCTTTGTCGGGGCTTCGTCAAGACCGGTCTGGTATTATTTGGCTGGTGGACACCGGGCAGCTTGAGTTGGCGGCTGTTTTTTCGTATGCTCATTTCTGAACGTTTACTATAGACTTAAATATTGTAGGCATTACGAATGCGATGAGCCGAAAGAGGTTAATAAATGTTACCTTGTTCCAAACAAGAGACCCCAAAATACCAAGGGCCTCACAAAGCCTTAGGATGTCACTGATTCGTACCATTATTACTATGGTTTAAGACCTCTATGTATCCTGCTTCAGGATCAATATTCTTAAACATTTGTTGTCGTTTTTTTTATTTGTAAATGATTTGAAAATGATTCGTCAACGGTAGAAGCGGGATAATGTATAAAAAGGAATCTGGGACACTCGCTTCTTCGGCTATTGGTAACTTAATCTGAAGTTCTCTATATTTCCTCTTTCTTAAAATGAAATCTAGAACAAACTTTGCGAACTGGCTTTTATCAATCAATGATGTTTTGGCGCCACCTATTGGTGTAAATATGAATTACTACTGCTGGGAAAGCCATTTTAAAAGATCAGACGTCGTCAACAAACCCTCAGGCCTTGAGTGCCTGCAGACACGGCAATATACACACTATGATGAACAGACAAAATTGTATATTCACATGTAGATACATATATTTGCCACATATATACACAGAAAGAGCCTGCACACGACACATACCGGTCGGTACTCATGCACAGGCACAGCCTAAATATTGATAAACAAGTGCAACCAGAAGGGCAAAGATACACACACTGCAAACACAAATGGGCATCCATGCACATCGCACATACAGGTGTGAGCGCTGAAATTAACATTAATAATTATTACATGTATTTCTGTATTTATTTAACATATAAAATGTATTAGCATGGAAAATTAATGTGACTCATAATGTGCCTATTTCATTGGCCACCATTATATACAAGAGTTATTCACTAATAATGTATTAATATGCATTAAGAGTATATATATATTTGGAAAATGCATTACACTGTCATACTTAGAGCTAAATACTATAAACTCTACTTGTGCTAAGTAAAAGGCCTCAAGTTAGAAAGGCCACAACTGAAACTGAATGTCTGCCAAATAAATAAAGTTGCAAAGTTAGTAGAATGATCTCATGTCCGCTGTATAACAAATCCTTTGTTTAAATCTCAAACTTGTTCAGAACTTGCACTGATGAAATGTATTTCTTTCGAGGAAATGTGTGTAACCTAAGAATTTTTTTCCATCACTGTAACTGTTGATTCGAAGCGTATTGAAAATGCAATGAACAGTGGACCCACTGATAATGGACGGAAGGTTCCACAGGTTAATTCTTATTGTATCGACTGGATGTACGCAAATGGAGAAGAACCAATCATTAACATGTGGATGACTGTCTAGTATATTTTTCTGATATGCACTAAAATCATAATTGGACAATTATCATCGCCAGATGCTTTGGGCCAATGGAAAACGTGGGACAACTTTAACTTAACCACCATGTTCTTGTAGCTTTGGGCAGTGGCAGTCTTTCATTTGCAGCCATTATTCCCAATGTCTCCCTTGGACACTCTGTCACTGTGACACATGCCAGCCTGTCTACTGACGTTCTGGTATTTTATTATTTTTTAGTTATTTTCTCATGCTCCATGCAATGATGCTGGTGTTTATTTTTGTGCTTATTGCTTAAAACCTGTAGCACTTTTCCTGAATTTGCCTTAGATATAACCTTGATGGTTTAGAGATCTTAGTGCACCAATTCTGAACTATTCCCCTCCTTACTGCTCTCCTGTCTTAATGCTGATTTCCTTCTGATGAAGACAACGCCACTTGCTGATCCTTAAGTACAGGTATAAAATTACAATGTTTATTGTTGATTTGTCTTTGTTTCTGGGTACCAACTGCTGCTTTTCATAGAGCCATAGCTAGACGTTCTTCTAAATTTGTGTTACTAAAACGTTTGCATGAAACCCAACATGCTAATGCTAATCTGGAGTTAGTGAGGTGTTTCCTCTATTGATATGTCTTTTGACGACGAACTGACAACATCCAATTGCTGATCAAATGTATGTTTTTACCCTTGCTCAATTAATATTACTATTGATTTGTACTGTGACTATTGAAGGCCTAGTTATTGTAGCTTTGATAAAATTACGATTCTTTAGGCGTTTCGGTCAACCTGTGTTGTTTCTGTATTTTCATCATATGGTTTTGAGACTAATTTACGTGATCTTAGCATTGTTGATATAGGGAAATAAACATTTTAAGTGATACTAAAAGGTGTGGTTATTCATGGCCAAATGAGTCATGGTGCATACAATTACTGACTCTAATGAATTATGTTGCTTAGTATATGGTCATATTTGTGATATAATGGTGTGATCTTTAACGAGTCAAAAGTTTCATCAACCTAAGAATGCGTCTCCTTACTAGTTATCTTAATTAAACAGATAAGGCTTGAAGCGCTCACACAGGCATATGTATGGGCACTCATATATATGTAGAAAGATAGTGTAAATGTAGTTGAGCGCACACACTAACACAGGGAGAGCTGTAGACCAAAGAAGAGCAGAGGATGAAGGGAGAATGATTACGATATTGGTCCAGGTGAACAAGGAAATGCAGGATTAATAAATTATTGCTGAAAATCGCGAGTAGAAAGTATGATGGGCAACTGAATCAGGCGTTTTTGAGAACGCACGTCTAGGGCCGCCAAACGACCAGGGGAAACATTGCTCTAAATATTCGCATCTCTAAAGTTTTGGAAACACAGCACTAGGACTTACATCATGCACTATGCATGCACATGTGCAAAGCCTACAAGGAGAAGAAAGGGTAATTGCACATTTTAATTGAAAGTAGTATGAGTGCCCGACTTGGGAACACTTATTTGGAAGGAAACTGTATGGTTTAAAGAGACACTTCTTACTACAGTCTTAAAGATGTGTAACAAAAGCTATTGATTTGTTTATTAATCACAGACATTGAAGTAAGCTCTGACAGCTGAAAGGATATCTTCTTGTTCATTAATATTTCAGCTCGCCCTCACCCACATCTAAAGCAACTTTGCACACCAACACAACCCGAGAGAACTTACTGCTAACCTACCTACCACCAACCCAGATGGCCACCTCACTGAATGGATTGCCCCCATCAGAAACGACACAGAGACCATCATGCAGACTATCAACTAAGGGGCCCAAACAAAGCTATGCCCCACCACATCTACAACCTGGTTACATCACCAATTAGCATCACCCTGACCCACATCATCAACACCTCCATCATGTCTTGCACTTTCCCAGATGAATGAAAACTGGTAGAAATTAATGCCCTCCTCAAGACTCCCACAGCCTATGAGAATCAACTGAGCAAAACCTGACCCTTTTTTCTGCTCCCTTGTGATTGAAAAGTCCATCAAGAAGCAACTTACAGCCCACCTTGAACTTCACCATCTTCTAGACACCACTCAGTCAGGATTCAGAAAGAACCACAGCAATGAAAAAGCACTTATCATGGCCACTGACGACATTTGAATCATCCTGGGCTGAGGAGAAAGAGTAGCCCTCATCCTGCTCCCCATCTCTCCAGCTTTCAAAGGTCTCCCATAACACCCTCATCAGAAGACTTGACAAGATTGGTAATGAGCCGCTCCCAAATGAATCTGTTCCTTCTCCATGGCAAAAACCCAAAGGGTCATGCTACCACCCTTCACATCAGAGACCAAGAAACTGATATGAAGAGTCCCACAGGGATCATCCCTCAGCCCCACCCTTGTCAACAAATATATGACATCGCTCACCAACATCATCCAATCACAAGACATCACCGTTATCTCCTACGCTGATGACATCCAACTCTTTCTCTTCCTGACAGACAAGACAATCAGAACCAGAACTGACTTCACCAACTACATGACCATGGTAGAAGACTGGGTGTGAATAAACTACCTGCATCTCAGCTTCAGCAAGACAGAAGTGCTAATCTTCAGCAACAGAACTTCCTCATGGGGCTCTACTTGGGGCCATTGGAGCTAAGACCAACATCCACATCCACACCCACAGACCACACAAGAAATCTAGGTATCATTCTAGATTACAAACTCAATATGAGGATTCAAGTTAGTGCAGTGTACACATTATGCTTCCACATCCTTGGGATGTTGCAAAACATCTTGAAATGGTTGCCTTTGGAACTTTGGAACTCCAGATGGGCCGTCATGCAATTACTCCTCACCAGCAGGCTGGACTATGGCAAAACTCTGTGTGCTGGAATCTCGAAACAACTACTACACAGATTCCAGACCATCCAGAACACTGCCCTAAAACTCTTATTTGACCTTCCACACCACAGCCACATCAGACCATGCCTCAGGAAACATCACTGGCGCCCCATTCACAAATGCACCTCCCTTCACACATCAGAGCCTCCTCCTCATTTCCTGAGTTCCACAAAAAGCTGACAACCTGACTTTTCATGTAAGCACCTTGGGAACCACACACCTACAAACCTGCCTGAGTGCCTGGATACACTATTAGGCGATTAGTGAGCTGTACAAATCAACATAAGATAACAAAACATTTCAAGTTTAAGATAGAGTAGGGGATGCGTTTTACATGTAGTAAAGAACCTTCTATATCCAGCACATTGCATAGCATACAAATTTCACAGGTTTGAATTATAAAATGGCACAGTAGCTTAATGTGTCTGCTGCAATACAAACCATGTAACCTTCAGGCTTCAGGCTCACATCCATTGAAGACTCCTCAGTGGGCTAAGGCATCTGGTGCGGTGATCCTTTGTGTGAACTGCAGGGCATCGGTTTTAATCCTGGTAAAAGAGCTCAGTAAATTATACAGCTGCATGTAATTAGCGCTTGGTCTCCCCTGCTCCCGAGTGTATAAGCTCCATGCCAGAATTCTGCCTGTATGGAGTCTAGATTTGGGTCTTCTCTAATGTCATAGAGCTAATAGGCTCTGAGAAAGCCATCTTAAAACATTTACTAAACTTAACTGCAAAATCTCATGTTTCTGGAAATCTCCATGTTAACCAAGTGAAGACCTGTCCCAGATTAGGTCAGGATGAGGGAGCTGATACTTTACAGGAAGGTGTTACAAGATATCCTGCCCCTTAACAGCTTGCTTGGATAGTTTGGTTACATATTGTCAGAAATGGGATCTCTGTTTGGCAGCCAGGTTACACCACGTCCAAGCAAGGACTCTCACTCTAGTCAGGGTAAAGGAGACTCACCTTTAGTTAACCCCCACTCAACCCTTCGGTTGCTTGGCACGAGCAGGGAGGCTTAACTTCAGAAGCAATGTGTGAAATATTTGTACCAGTACACCCAGTAATACAGTGAAAACACTACAAAATGGACTCACACCACTTGAGAAAATTAGGTAATATTGATCTAAATCAAACAAGACCAGAACAACAAAAATCCAACATACACAAGTCAAGATATTAATTAAAAAAAAATAAGATTCTTAATCCTTAGAAAACAGTGAGAATGCTGTTGTTACACAAAGTACTGGGTTAGCATAAAAAATAAAGCTGCATGGGCGAGCGTGAGTCGAAAAAGGCCAGTGATGCGTCGATTTCTCACTCGCAAGCAGGACCATGTGTCGTTCCTTCTCCAGTTCGTGTTGGCATGAGTTGTTTCCTCTCTCCTGCAAGAGAGAGATGCATTGATTCCCAGACAGTCACCTCGTGTCCATGCAGGCTTTGCGTTGATTTGTAACACCCACTGATGTTGGGTTCGAAATACAGTTGCAGGATGTCAGAAAACTGTGCTGCGTGGGGCTTGAGTCATTATTAGCAGCCGCTAGCGGGTGTTGCGCGTCGTTTCTCCAGCCGTGGTGCGTCAATCTCCCAGCCGCGATGCAGGTGGAGTGTCGATTTTAGCCATGATGCAGGTGGAGTGACGATTGATCAGTATAGGGAAAGGTGCGGAAGACATTGTGACGCGAAGGGTTAATTAGCTTGAGCAGTGTAGATGAGCGTGATGCCTGCTGAAACCCGAACAACGTGGAAAAGTTCACGATGTTGTTTTCAAGCTTGTTTTTGTAAGAGACTCCGTCTCAACCTTGAGAACGAGAGTACAGGGAGAAGATGGAATGAAAACAATGGCTAGGGAATGGCAGAGCAGCCAAGAGACAAGTGCTGATAACATAGCTAGAAAATGCCAGAAAGGGATAGAATCCAAGCTTCAAGCTATTTAAGCACTGAAGTGCGGGTGAAGGATTTGAAGCTCGCAGATTGGGTTGTGAAAGCTGCCATCGCCAGGCCCACAGCGCTGCCTCCCTGTTTTGCTGTTCAGAGACCGTGACGCTAGAGGGGGAGAGAGGTCCAAGCGGGTGGTAGAGGGCTTTCCAGCATTTCATGGACTAAGTTAAGTTCCACCCAGGGATGAAAGGCCTTTGTTTCTCTGCTCTATTATTATGATTGATTATTATGCTTACACTGTGTTGATAATCTGAAGCATTCAGCTCGTTTATATTTTGCTTCCTGAACATCGTAGAATGAGTTTGCTGCAGTAATTGAAACACGCAATTTGGTATGCAGTTAATCAGCTTGTTTATATTTTGCTTCCTGAACATCATAGTGTGAGTTTGCTGCAGTAATTGAAATACGCATTTTGGTATACAATTAATCAAAGCTTATGTCTGTCAATGAACTCTTTGCTCATACATGCATAGATGCTCTTTGTAGTGCACTCATATATAAATAGATACTCTATATTGCTATTTTTATTCTACCACGTTGATGTGCCAAATGCATACATTTACCTGAAATTCTAGTAAAGCTAAATTGTGTTCATAATTGACGTGTGGTCCTTCATTGACTTATACTGAACAGGTGTTAACCAGTCATCTGGATAAGACAACGATTTTAGCCGCAAGGCCGGTAGTGTGTCATTTATCAGCAGCGTCGCAGATGGTGTGTCAAATGTTTCCCTGCAAGGCGGTCTGTGCGTTGATTTCTGTCCTTTTCCACCAGCTTCACCTTTCAAGGGCCCAGAGACAGGTTAGAGCACCACTTGGCAGGGCAGGAGTCTCAGCAGAGAGTCCAGGTGCTGGCAGAAAGAAGTCTTTAATGTCCCTGAGACAACAGGAGGCAAGCAGAGTTTAAGCCCTTGGAGATTCTTCACCAGTGGATATTCACACAAAAGTCAGTCTTTGTCCTTTCTCAGGCAGAAGCAGCTATTGCAGGCCAACCCAGCAAAGCACAGTCACGGGCAAAGGGGCAGTGCTCCTCCTCCAGCTCTCCAACTCTTCTCCTTGGCAGAGGTTCTTCTTGGTTCCAGAAGTAATCTGATTTTCTGGGGCATTGGGTCCAATACTTCTACCCCTTTCTGCCTTTGAAGTTGGCAAACTTCAAAGGGAAGTCTCTCTTGTTTGCAAGATCCTGCCTTGCCCAGGCTACGCTCAGATTCACACCAGAAGGTTGGAGACTGCATTGTGTGAGGGCAGGCACAGCCCATTCAGGTGTAATTGACTACTCCTCTGTTCCCCTCCAGCCCAGATGGCTCATCAGGATATGCAGACTACACCCCAGCTCCCTTTGTTTCACTGTTTAGAGGAGATTCACAAACAGCCCAACTGTCAGGCTGATCCAGACAGGCAAGACACAAACAAGCAGAGTCACAGAATGATTTAAGCAAGAAAATGCCTACTTTCTAAAAGTGTCATTTTCAATCAGACAATCTAAAAACAAACTTTACTAAAAAATGTATTTTTAATTTGTGAGTTCAGAGACCCTAAACCCCAAATTTCGATCTGCTCCCAAAGGGAATCTGCACTTTAATAATATTTAAAGGCAGCCCCCATGTTAACCTATGAGAGAGATAGACCGTGCAACAGTAAAAACTGAATTTAGCAGTAGTTCACTGTTAAGACATGTAAAACACATCTGTACAGGTCCCACCTTTAACATACACTGCACCCTGCCCATGGAGCCACCTAGGGCATACCTTAGGGGTGCCTTACATGTGGAAAAAGGGAAGGTTTAGGCCTGGCGATTGGGTACACTTGCCAGGTCGAATTGGCAGTTGTAAAACTTCTCACACAGACACTGCAGTGCAGTGGCAGGTCTGCGCCATGTTTACAGGGCTACTCATGAGGGTGGCACAACCAGTGTTGCAGTCCCATTAGTAGCATTTGATTTACAGGCCCTAGGAACCTCTAGTGCACTTTACTATAGAGTTACTAGTTAATCAAATATGCCAATTATGTAAAGTGAATTTACACATAATTTACACAGGGAACACTTTCACTTTAGCACTGGCCAGCAGTGGTAAAGTTTCCAGAGAGTAAAGGAAGACCACGCTAAGGATGCCAAGTCTAACATATATGTACCCTGCTAAGACAAATTGGTAAGTCCAACCTTTGTACCGACCCTGAGTCCATCACTGGAGGACTTACTTGTGAAGTTAAACTTGCGCATGAAAAGTGGCTCCTAGAAGCAATGACTTCTAAATTTACTGAAGGGGCCAGGACTAAGGCTTTTCTGACTAGAAAATGCTTACCCCAATTTGCTATCAATCAAATGATTTGACATTGGCCAAACTTTTCTACAGTAAGTTAAGGTTTGGTACTTTAACTTTTAATCACTTTACTTGTAAGTAGGGAGAAGCCTATGGGAAAACGAGACATTTTTACAAGCGAACTGCGTGAATGAAGACAATATTCGTTTTCGATTCTTCTCCCAATGAATAGTCATCCTAGAGAAAAATGGCTTAAACAATTGTTTGGAAATGTGTGTATTGTAACTTGAGTAACACTATACACATGATTAAGTCAAACACGTCAAATCATGTGGTGTTTTCTGTTTCCCATTTTTTTATTAGCGCCTGGACAACACGTTGTAATTTTAAATAAAATGTAGTTCGACTTTCTTTGCTGTCGTTTGCTGCAGTTCTTTCTAACTTTTTATGTTCCTATAACAATGCTCTTTAACCGGATTTTACTATGTTAATATATGTGGTTTAATAGCTTTTAAAGGGTGTATGAAACAACATTATTTATTTTATTAAGTGAGAGTTTATGGCATTGACCTAAAATGAAGTACATTTAATATTTGTACTCTTTTAAATGTGACCTTTTAGTCTTCTAATGGTAAGAAAATCAACAACACTGAGTTGGGCAGCAACTAATATCTATCAATAAGATAAAAAAAAAATCAGTAAATGTTGTACTGTTTTCTTCATATATTGTCAATGCTAGTATAATAACATAGAAATGCCTACATAATTACAATACACTACGAATAACATGAACTGGGTAGTTGTGCTATTTCCCTTACTTGCATCAAGATGCAACGTGCATGCGGCCCTTTTTGTTCTACCACACAGATTTTCATCACTTCTGCTTTGTCGATCCTTTATCCTTTTTAGAGCTTGATAAATTAAAACTCTGTCATTGCTCCATTTCTCTCTTGGTCGCCTTACAAGCGACCAGGCAGGATGTATCTGCCCTACCACCACTCTGGTAGCAATGTGTACCAGAGTGTCTTTGACATCCAAAAGTAGCACCCAGACTCTACATTACAGTACTGATCGAGGGAATTATATATATAGATATATATATATATATATATATATATATATATATATATATATATATATATATATATATATATATAGATATATACATATTTAAAAAATCATTAAAATCCCAAATTCATTTTCATAAAAAATGATGTTCTAAACTCCCTGCAAACATGGACAATCTTGGAGCCGTCCCCATATTTGAGCACTACTTGCACCCAGAGAATATAGGGTTATGTTTAGAAGGGCCAAAAGAGATCAAATATGTTTACATGTCTACTTAATTACGTCTCTGTCACCCTTCTTTGACATTTTGGGGGGAACACACACATCTTTAAATTATTTAGGATTCTTAATCATCGAAAGTCTCCTCTGCTTCAGACATCTAATGCCTCAAACACTACTTTCACATCATTGAGACCTGTATACACAGGGCCTACCTAAGACAAACAAAAAAAGACAGAAATTCTTGTTATTTGCCAAGAACAACAAACAAGATACAGTACAAGCCTTTCTCAGTGGCATAAACTTTTATGACTTTGTATCCATATTTTACCAAATGGGAAGTCACTTGGTTTCACTCTGATCACCAACATCACCCTCAAGGAACATTTTGCCAAAAACAAAATGCCCTGGTACCATTGCTCTCTTCTAAAGAAAATAGTATCATGTGTTCCAGAAAGAGAATACAGAACTACTGTTCAAGCCTGCAGACTTTTGCATCTGGATGGTGGTAATGTCCTACTCCACGGCCACCCAGACTTCAAACTGCCAGCCCTTAGGGGATTGCTACATGCTGCAGTATGCTTTATCCAGGGCCCGAATAATATGCTCACATCACCTCCATTCTGATGGAACTCCACTTGCTTCCTTTGGCAGCACACACTATCTTCAAAACCAGCTGTGTCATTTACAAAACTGTCACGACCACCACCCCCACTTGTAAGGCTGATAAACTCATCATCTCTCTTGCATCTCAGCATATCCACAGCAAGGACATGATCAGACCTCAGACTAAGAAGTGTAAAAATCTGGGGAAATGAAACGACATCCCTGTATCCATCAGGACTGCCCTCTCCACTGCTCAAGTTTAGGAAAGAATTGAAGAGTCGCCTCTTTAAAGAACACTACATTGCAATGCATTACCCATCCACAACTCAGCTTCCTCTTTTTTTTTACTCGTTCACTTTATGATTATTTTTTACCATGTACAGAACTCCCCGGACACACATACATACAGAGATACATAGATACATGCATATATATACTTTCCTTACATAATTTGCATGGCTGATCTGAGTAGGGATTTCTTCAAAGATCGTCCAGAGGTTAAGCTCCTCCCATGTAAATGAGGGACACAGTCCTTTGCAGCAACATTTTCTCCCCTACCTGACACTTGGTAAATCAATTACACCAGTTATATAGTTTCACAATGTTCATATGTGGAGTGTCAGAGTGAAGTAAATGTTTTTCCACTGGTACCTAAAATGAAAAATTAATAACATTTTGTGTAACTGTAAAGTGCATGTACCTACATGGGTATCCTAGAGTTGAGTAAGAGTTGGTTATTGTTACCCAACAGAATGGTTTTCATTTTATCAACCTTAAGGGGCTGAAAGGCTTAATGGACACACCAGTATTCACACCAGTAACCACAGGGGCAAACACAGATCCCTGCAGTGGGTGCATTACTACTCTGAGCTACCAGATATAGCCTCTCATATTTTCTGCAGCCGTGTTGCAGAAACACTTTAAATGTCAAATACTGCTGACGGAAGGTGTAGTTACCTCTAGTAGTACTCCCATTGGCCTGTTAAACACTCTGAGTCCATAGTAGCGGCACATTTAAAACTACTTTTCACTTTACGATTCCCACTTTCCCCCATCCTATTGTCACCATAGTTGGAGATTTGGGGCCTTAGACTGACTGTCTGCCCTGTACACGCAAGATGCTGTGATGAAAGAGGAAAGTGAGGAGTAGTTTGTTACCAACTACTGCATTCCCACTGGCCTGTGATTGTTTAAAATTGTGAACAAGCAGGAGAGGCCAAAGCATCACACATGTAGAGTGCATGTTGTGCTATCTGGCTGCCAAACTGAAGGCATGGACAAGAGACTGATGATCAGGAAATTAGCTACCAGTGTCTGGAAGTTTAGTCTACTTGTTCCTCTTCAAACGATTTTCCACAAAGGCCAATTTAAGAGCAATTAACAGGAGGGCTGCCAAACTGACTAGTAAGTGGAATTCTGGGGCCTTTTTATACTTTGCAGAAAACCCCAGAATATCCGTTAGTAGAAATTCCAGAATAATTATCAGGTCCTATCTTTCAAAAGACAATGATAATGAAGGTGTTCTGCGTAAAGCTGGGGAAGGTAATTGGACAGCAATGTAGCCTCAGATGTTCATGCTAGATTAGTCCTGTACTGGGCCAAGTTTCAACAAGATTATTGATTTTACAGGAGATTCACCCTATATCACATCAGGTTCCTTTTTGCCCCAACACTCACCAGGAACACAGACGATAGAGGATCCTACAGTTTCCATGTAAGATTCGTTCTCATATGTGTCATTGCTGGACGATTCTCCAAATCTCCTACCACAAGCACTCATGTCCTTTAGTTTGGAGACCGGTTATGAAGCATGGCAAACCATGCCTAAAACAGGAATAATGATGAGGTAGCTGCAGTCAATGCTATTTCATGGCATTCCAATAAACTTGACATGGAAATTGATCTTCTTCTGACTCTGGAAATTAGTTAAGAATTGGCTGGAATTTGGGCCAACTTGCTGCCAGCACTAGGTCCAATGAACCTCTAAAACTAAGCTGCAGTTGCTCATCAACAAACGATAAGCTGGGCACGCTTCTTCACATGTTGCAAGTGTGAGCCTATAAGTTTAAGCAATTATATGTCTCAGTATCATGGTCGACGAATTGTGTTGAAACAATAGTGCATCCATCATATTAACTACGACTACATCAGCAAAGTAACTATCCAGGGGGGTATAGCCTTACTATTCTTAACTGTACAGCTACTCACTTTGACAATATAGTGGAAGTTGTTATTGTGAATTTTATATTGTTGCAGGTCGATATTTCATTTACAGTTTTGTGAACTCCCAAAGATTCATGATACTGTGAATGATAAGATCAACAATGTCAGGGACACACAATCCTGAGGGAAAGGTAATGGTTTTGGTGGTTTAAACGGGTGTTGAGGAAACATTAGATGGAATTTTTCCTCGAAAGAGTGTAGTGAACTTAGCATGGTCACAATCAGTGGATCAAGCTGAGGTGCAGACAGCTTTTCATCCTGTTACGCCATGGCAGAACCATTAAAAAAAGGCTGAAGAAAGCACAATTGTCAGCTACCCGAAGGACCAGGATAGCACACTAGGGTCAGCCGGGAGGAACATTTTCCAATTAAGCCTTCCTACAAGACAGAGGCGCACCAGGAGATAACTAGAGTGGCAGTAGCAGAGAGGAATGACCAACCACAACTGCAGACCCAAGTATTACATGTGCCTAAATATTGCACCATCCACCACCTAGAAAATGTTCAACATAACAGTCCCGCTGTAGTGCGGGGCTCCGGTGTGGAGGGATGGAGGGATCCCACCTGAACCATTATGCAAACCCTTTTCAAAGAGAATTTCATTTGAGGTTGCCGAAAGGGTTTTATCCTCTTGTTTAAAAAGCTTTGTGTTATGGAGTAGAGTCAAACTGTCCCGCAGCCCATTCATCATCATCCAGCTATATGGGGTCTAATTAAAGATTTTAGGGTCTTGTAAACTTATGTGCTGAGACACTGTTCACATAAGCACAAAGGTGTGTATTCAGAATTTGTCACTAGATGCCCACTGGATGTATTGGATCAGGGCAACACTTCAAGATTATCCGCTCATACCAGTTGGCGACTTTGCTCCTTTTTAGGCATTTATTATTAGGTCCCTGTAGCGTATGAACATAAGACACATGGCACTGTAGGGAAGTGGCCGAATATGTTTTTATCTAAATACTCATCTTCCTTGAGCAGAGAAATTAGAACTGTAGTGCTCTAAAACTGAGAAACCGCACCTTGAATTCATAGTCAGGGCCACTGGGATTATGCAATTGTGTGGCCATGGTGATTTTCGCCTAATTATAGATTTGCCGCATTTGCCACATAATCGATCACCTGCTGAATAATCTGCAGATGTCAACACAAAAAAGTTATTTCTAGTTTAAACTCAAAGGAAGCTACGTGTTACTGCACACTGGAAGGCCCTTTGCAAGGCTAGGCCGGTCACGTTTCTGTTCCTTATTGCTATATTTGAGTATTGAGCTGATACAAAAAGAGGTGCAACTATTGCCCAGACACTGTTACGAAGTTTAAAAAATAGTGAATACTATTACAAAAAGGTACTGCACTATGCAGAGTAATTCCAGTGCCCCTGTTCATAGTGAAGACGCAAAGCTCTTCAATATTAAAACACTCAAGGGCTAAACCAACCAGCTACTCCTCAATAGGCTAACTAAAAATTTAACAAAATCCCAATAGAGAATATATATTAGATGTGACCTCAGAATAGGCCCTCATGAACTCTTTGAAGTCTCCAGTTTACTAGCTGCTATGGTAATATGGAACAACCGAAGCAGCTCCTACTAGAGGGCATTTTGACTGAGGGCCCCATCGATTTATTTTCCTGTAGGCCAGCCACATTTTATTTTCTCAAATTTTGCGATCTATAACTTCTCTTAGAGAGTATAGAAGAATTGCTGTTTATTAATCAGCAGGACATTATCGCCTAAAGGAATCTTGGACAAAGAACGCATTATAGCTGGAAGGGTAATTCATTAATACATAAATAACAAACAACACCTGAAAGGGTTTCAAGAGTTCCACAGGAAGGCAATGAGAAACCACAGATGAAAGAAGGCATCAGGTGGTGGGACGATGTTTATTTCTAATACTGTAAAGACTAGCACCTCCCAATTGTCATAGTCCTCAGGGTCTTCTCAAATAATTAAGCTTGCAAGATGGTCTAATGATCAATGTGATAACTGTGCTCTGCCTTATTTTGTTACCCTTTTCTCCCTGTTTGTTTTGTGTGAGGAGTTTAGGGTTGTCCAGACAATCATAAGTGATCACTATCCTCTCGTAACTTCTCTGAAACTCTTCCTGGGTAGAGTAGCTGAACTCATGTGTGCAGTAGAAGTGATGTGATCCTAAACAAAGATGTCAAATGGAATTTGGGAAATAGAAGTTTACTAGATAGGTTGAAATATTTAGGAGGTGCTCTGAATTTCCAGCCCTGTCTGAGAAATACTGGGCAGCAGGTGGTTGACTGTCAGACCTGACAGAAGGTTGCACATATTTTAACTGAAATTTGTGCTTCCAAAACAAAAGTCAGTGTCAGGATTTAGGCCCTCATTATGAGTTTGGCAGTCTTTTTGGAAGACTGCCATGGTGGCGGCTGCCAAAAGGGGGTATCCTGACCGCCGTTATTTCGAGTCACATACTGAAGACAGTCTAAAAACAGCCACAAATCAGACATTGACAGGCTGGCCGAGGGCGGGAGAGAGATGGTCCCACCACCAGCCCCGCCACACCAACAACATACCGCCCTCCAAATTTTGACCCACCAATCAGCACAGCGGTCCTTCCACGGTAGGAAACCATTGGCAGTGCGACAGGCCACGCTCAAAAATACACCTCCAAAAGAACCCAAAACCACATTGGACAGTACGAATACCCCACACCTGAAACACATACACACATCAGACATTCCCACACATACCACTATAAAACACCCCCCCACACATCCAACAATCCATTACAAAAGGAATGATTCACACAGACCTGGACATACTGCCATACCAATATATAGCACATATATACCATTGGCACACTCACACACAGAACATCTGCACACAAACACCACAACCCACCACCACACCAATCAAACCACCACACACAGCCGATCAAACACCAAACACACCACCCTTGCGCACACGATTCAAAGACAAAGAGTTGAGGGTCATGATTGATGAAATCATCAGGGTAGAGCGACAACTGTTCGAAGCTAGGAAATTGGAGTTATAGTGGAGGATCATCAACAGGGTCAATGCAGTGGGCAACCATCCATGCACAGGGTGAAGGTGTGTTCCATGGCATAACAACTCCACATTGCCATCAGCAAGACTGGTGGTGGGCCCCCACCTCCTCCCCCAGAATTCACATCGTGGGAGGAGAAGGTCATCCTGCATCCTGAGGTAAGTCATTAACACTCCCCTGCCACCAATGACTCCTGTACAACATGCGTCCCCACATCCTATCACTCACTAATTCAACCCACCTCAGAGTTCTACCCCCATCTAATCACCCAATGCCCATCCCCTGCATGACACACCATTCTACTGCCACCATCCCCACATAGTCCACCCCTATTGCACGGATAACACTCATGATGGCAAGCACTACAACTCCCACAATGCATGACTCCCCCACACATAAAAAGTTGCCAGTCCCACTTCACAGTGGAACACCTGCACCTAAAACCATCACACCAGCTGCAATAACTGGATGCTTCACTTGCGTACTACTACATGGCAATGACAGCTATGCTATCCATAACACTCCATGGAACATGGAACCAAATACACAATCCATCACCCACTATCAATGTCTGTAGCGTGGCATCTGTCATTGCCATCACGGGGAAGCAAGTCAAGCCACTGCATGCATCTGACAATGATACGAACAAGTACTCCTCTACAATGTAACTCTCCTCCTCTCCATCCACAGGCACCCCTGCCACTGCCATCCGGCAGAGTACACCAGAGACAGAAAGCCCTCCCCATGATGAAGGCTCCAGTGAGGACCACAGCTACGGATGTCTGGACATTGACAACTTACCTGGCCCATCTGGGACATCTGGTCAGTCCACCACCACCAGCCTCACCCTACCCACATCTGAGCCCCTCACCTGTGTGGTAACCACAACAGAGGGTACCCCTTGTCATCAAACCGCTGTCCCAAGGACTGTTCAATCCGCAGTGTGCCCCACAGTACTGGGACCTGAGTCTACCGCTCACACCCAATACGATGAAGGTCCTGGTGTACCTGGGAGTGGGCATACTGTGCCAGGGGCACAGGGGGCCAGGGCCAGTGAGTGGGTCCCTGTGGGCCAATGGATGGGGCACCCAAGGGTAAGGACTGGCCGGGAGGCCATCTCCCAAGTCCTGAGAGCATCTCAGCAAACCCAGGACTAGATCGGCCCGATACTCTTCACCTTGCAAGAGAACCAGACGCTGCAGAGGGATTACCACCAGGAGGCCATGCAGCAGTGGCAGGCACGCATGGGGTCATTCCGACCCCGGTGGGCGGCGGACGCCGCCCGCCGGCCGAGACCGCCAGAAGACCGCACTGCGGTCAAATGACCGCGGCGGTCATTCTGACTTTCCCGCTGGGCGGGCGGGCAACTGCCAAAAGGCCACCCGCCCGCCCAGCGGGAAAGCCCCAGCAACGATGAAGCCGGCTCTGAATGGAGCCGGCGGAGTTGCTGGTGTGCGACGGGTGCAGTGGCACCCGTCGCGATTTTCAGTGTCTGCTAGGCAGACACTGAAAATCATTATGGGGCCCTGTTAGGGGGCCCCTGCACTGCCCATGCCTGTGGCATGGGCAGTGCAGGGGCCCCCAGGGGCCCCACGACACCCGTTCCCGCCATCCTGTTCCTGGCGGTTTTGCGAGCAACGCCGCCATGGAGGATGCTTTGGGGCAGGGGTAAACCGGCGGGAAACCGCCGGTTGCCCTTTTCTGACCGCGGCTTTACCGCCGCGGTCAGAATTGCCCATGAAGCACCGCCAGCCTGTTGGCGGTGCTTCCGCGGCACTCTGCCCAGAATGACCGCCACAATGTACACCATGTCCGCCATTGCAGTGGTGCTAAAGGAACTCACATCCATCCTGCATGCGTCCTCCTCCCACCAGCAGGCCCCTTCCACTAGCCACATACCATCTGTGCCATCCACTTCCACCTCAGCTAGTGGAATGGAGGCCCGGCCAGAGGACCCACAGGTCACTAGCACCCCTTCCCCTGTAGCAGAGGTACCCTTTCAAATGAGGTCGTCCATCCAGACATCCTACAGGAGCTGATGGCAAGACCACTGCTAGGAAGTGAGACCCTCCTGAACATTCTCCCTTGTGTGAAACTCACACACCCTGTTGACTGTCCAATGTCATCTCTCCATTTTACCATGGCCCTTGGATATTGGACCTGTACTACTTACAGATGTGCTAACTGCTCTGATGATTTCATCCACCATGGCCCCACTCATCACCCATTGCACTTGTAAATCACAACAAACATATTTGTGCACAGCTACTGCTTACCTGTCTTTATTATAACTTGTATGAATTAACTGTTGTACAATATGTCAGCTCACTTAAGCCACTGATCGGCAAAAGATGGACAGAAGGTGGCGTCACGTGCAGCAAGTTTGGTAGTAGAACAGACTCATCCTCAAATCCTATGTCAGGAGAGCCACCAATCAAGGCAGGAACCAGAGTAGGACCACCCAAATTACCTCAAATACACCAAGACAGGGACAACCATCATGATAGGAGTCCTTGTTGGCCAGTCAACACACTTGCAGTGCCACGTATAAGGTCCATCCCTCACAGCTCACAGTACCCAACTAAAGCCAAGTTCCACTGTCAATATGAGTTAGTTATCATATCCGTCCATTGAGTACAGTGAGGATAAGTTGCCATACTGTTGACACAACCTTGGTTGCCAGCCCTTTTGCAGTTTACACTGTAATACTGGGACCATACAACATGACCAGTCCCTTGCTGATGTGATGGCAGCAAACTGCACAGTTAACATAGCACTGACATATGAACAGTAACACCTCCCCTGATGGGCAAATTCTGAATTACCACAAACCCACACAGAGGGATAGCTGCACTTAGCATCTCCACTGATAGCACACACCAGGATGAGCAGTGTCAAAAGGCAGACAGGAGTACAGTTCACATACAAGACATTTGACACACACCTGTAGA
This sequence comes from Pleurodeles waltl, assembly GCF_031143425.1. Lineage (NCBI taxonomy): Eukaryota > Metazoa > Chordata > Amphibia > Caudata > Salamandridae > Pleurodeles > Pleurodeles waltl. The sequence goes on along the minus strand of NC_090445.1, from coordinate 487,026,500 downwards.
TCATTGGAAGTATGGTTGGATCAACTCTGCCCTAAAGTCAGTTACATCCTCATCATCTGTCTCCTCATCAGTGTCTATGCCACCATCATCAGCCACAGGTCCAGCTGCCACCTCCTCAACATCCAGTAATGGTATGGCAGACCTTCAGTGGTCTGTAGAGCAGGGCATCTCCTGAGATGTCTAGACACCGAAATCTGGCCTTTAGTAGGCCAATGGTCCTCTCGATGACACAACTCGTCCTGCTGTGGGCCTTATTGAAATGGTTACACCATCTGTTGTTGGGTATCTCACTGGTGCGAGCAGCCACAGAAGGGTAGGATAGCCAGAGTCACCTGTGTGCACAAAGGTTGGACCTAATACAATACCAGAAGAGACACAGGGTAGAATGTGAAGAAAGGTGTCAGTACAGTTGCACCCAATGTAGGTGCCATCTATCTCATGAGGGACATGTGCCATTGCATAGAAGTCAGATTTAACAGTGGCCAAATCCACATGGAACCTGATGTAGCTGTCCAGGTGTTTCAGTAAAGCACACAGTACATCGTTCAATACTATACAGAACATGGGCTGCCAAGCCCACTTTCATCTGTCATCTTGCCTGAGGCAAGGGAGTGTACCACAGATTCGATCTGTACTGTGAGAGGGATGGCATAGGGAATACGGATGGCTGGCAAGAGATCTGGTTCCAACTGGGTACATGGTTCCATAACCCCTTCGCTGCCAGGCCTTTTCCCCCTCCTGTGCCAAGCCTTTTTTTGGCTATTTGGGGCAGTTCGCTCTTAGGCCCTCATAACTTTTTGTTCACATAAGCTACCCACGCCATATTTGCGTCCTTTTTTCCCAACATCCTAGGGATTCTAGAGGTACCCAGAGTTTGTGGGTTCCCCTGAAGGAGACCAAGAAATTAGCCAAAATACATTGAAAATTTAGTTTTTTTCAAAAAAATTGGAAAAAAGGGCCGCAGAAGGCAGCTTGTGGTTTTTCCCCTGAAAATGGCACCAACAAAGGGTTTACAGTGGCAAGATCACCATCTTCCCAGCTTTCAGGAACAGGCAGACTTGAATTGGAAAACCCAATTTTTCAATACAATTTTGACATTTTACTGGGACATACCCCATTTTTACTACTTTTTTGTGCTTTCAGCCTCCTTCCAGTTAGTGACCAAAATGGGTGAGAAACCAATGCTGGATCCCAGAAAGCTAAACATTTCTGAAAAGAAGCCAACATTCTGAATTCAGCAAGGGGTCATTTGTGTAGATCGTACAAGTGTTTCCTACAGAAAATAACAGCTGAAATAACAAAATATTGAAATTGAGGTGAAAAAAACAGCAATTTTTCTACACGTTTTACTCTGTAACTTTGTCCTGCGATGTCAGATGTTTTAAAGCAATATACCATTACGTCAGCTGGACTCTTGTGGTTGCGGGGATATATAGGGCTTGTAGGTTCATCAAGAACTCTAGGTACCCAGAGCCAATAAATGAGATGCACCTTGCAATGGGTTTTTATTCTATACTGGGTATACAGCAATTAATTTGCTGAAATATAAAAAGTGAAAAATAGGTATCAAGAAAACCTTTGTATTTCCAAAATGGCCACAAGATAAGGTGTTGAGAAGCAGTGGTTATTTGCACATCTCTGAATTCCGGGGTGCCCATACTAGCATGTGAATTACAGGGCATTTCTCAAATAGACGTCTTTTTTACACACTGCCTTACATTTGGAAGGAAAAAATGTAGAGAAAGACAAGGGGCAATAACACTTGTTTTGCCATTCTGTGTTCCTCCAAGTCTCCCGATAAAAATGGTATCTCACTTGTGTGGGTAGGCCTAGCACCCACGAAAGGAAATGGCTCAAAACACAACGTGGACACATAAATTTTTTTCACAGAAAACAGAGGTGTTTTTTGCAAAGTGCCTACCTGTGGATTTTGGCCTCTAGGTCAGTCGGCACCTGGGGAAACCTAGCAAACCAGCGCATTTTTGAAAACTAGACACCTAGGGGAATCCAAGATTGGGTGACTTGTGGGGATCTGACCAGGTTCTGTTACCCAGAATCCTTTGCAAACCTCAAAATTTGACCAAAAAAACCTTTTTCCTCTCATTTCGGTGACAGAAAGTTCTGGAACCTGAGAGGAGCCACAAATTTCCTTCCACCCAGCGTTCCCGCAAGTCTCCCGATAAAAATGGTACCTCACTTGTGTGGGTAGGCCTAGCGCCCACGAAAGGAAATGGCCCAAAACACAACGTGGACACATCCCATTTTTTCACAGAAAACAGAGGTGTTTTTTACAAAGTGCCTGCCTGTGGATTTTGGCCTCTAGCTCAGCCGGCACCTGGGGAAACCTAGCAAACCAGCGCATTTTTGAAAATTAGACACCTAGGGGAATCCAAGATGGGGTGACTTGGGGGACTCTGACCAGGTTCTGTTACCCAGAATCCTTTGCAAACCTCAAAATTTGACCAAAAAAAACACTTTTCCCTCTCATTTTGGTGACAGAAAGTTCTGGAATCTGAGAGGAGACACAAATTCCCTTCCAGCCAGCGTTCCCCCAAGTCTCCCGATACAAAATGATACCTCACTTGTGTGGGTAGGCCTAGCGCCCACAAAAGGAAATGGCCCAAAACACAACGTGGACACATCAAATTTTTTCACAGAAAACAGAGGTGTTTTTTGCAAAGTGCCTAAATCTGGATTTTGGCCTCTAGCTCAGCCGGCCCAGGGTGGGGGGGGGGAAGAAATGTCCTAAAATAAATTTGCCCTCCCAACCCCCCCTGGGAGCGACCCTTGCCTACGGCGTCGCTCCCCCTGCGTGACATTGGTGCAAAAAAAAAGATCCCCGGTGCCTAGTTGTTTCTGCCCCCCTTGGGGGCAGATTGACCTATAATCGGCAGATTTGCCCCCAAGGGGGGCAGAAATGGTCTAAATACAATTTGCCCCCCAGGGGAGCGACCCTTGCCTAATGGGTCACTCCCCATCTCTAAAAAAAAAAAAAAAAAAAATAGCCCTGGCGCCTTGAGGTTTCTGCCCCCCCAGATAGGCCTAATAACAATAGGCCGGTCTGCCCCAGGGGGGGGGCAGAAATGGCCTAAAATAAATTTCCCCCCCAAATCCTCCCGGGGAGTGATCCTTGCCTACGGGGTCGCTCCCCTTGAGTGACATTGGCGCAAAAAAAAAAAATCCCCGGTGCCTAGTTGTTTCTGCCCCCCTTAGGGGCAGGGTGACCTAAAATCGGCCGATCTGCCCCCAAAGGGGCAGAAATGGCCTAAATACAATTTGCCCCTGCAGGGGAGCTACCCGTGCCTAAGGGGTCGCTCCCCATCTGTAAAACAACAACAACAACAATCCAGAAATGGCCTTTAAAAAAATGCCCCCCCAGGAGAACTACCCTTGCCTAAAGGGTCGCTCCCCTTGCGTGAAATTCGTAAAAAAAAAAACTCTCTGGTGTCTAGTATTTTCTGTCCCCCTTGGGGGCAGATTGGCCTCATAAAAATAGGCCAATCTGCCCCCAAGGGGGGGAGAAATGGCCTAAATATAATTTGCCCCCTATGGGAGCGACCCTTGCCTAAGGGGTCGCTCCCCACCTCAAAAATATAAAACAAAACAAAAAAGAAATGCTCACTGGTGCCTAGAGGTTTCTGCCCCCCCGGGGGACGACCCTTGCCCAAGGGTTCGCTCCCTCATGCCAATTTCATTTAAAAAAAAAAAACAAATCCCTGGTGTCTAGTGGGCATTTTGACAGCCGGATTGCTTCCAAAACACTGAGAGAGATTTCAAAGGGAAGGAAATAACTTTCCTTCCCTTTGAAGTCTCTCGGCCTCCTCCACGCGATTGGAAGAGAAATGCTTTTGCATTTCTCTTCCGATCGTGCTGGAAGTTGAGCTTCCAGCGCGATGGGAGGAGGCCTTGTGACAATCAGCGCGCGCGCGCTGATGTCACAGGGGGGGCAGGGGGGTCAGGGGTGGAAGGGGAAGGGCTTCCCCCTCCATCCCTGCCTTGGGGGGGGTAGGGGGGTACCCACAGAGGGAGCGCTAGCGCTCCCTCTGGGCATCTGGGCATCTGGGACCAGGACGTAATGGTTACGTCCTGGGCACACGAGCACTGTGCCTCAGGACGTAACTATTACGTCCTGGGCACAGAAGGGGATAATGGTCTGACGGTTCAGACGATTCGTCTGAATTATGTTTCTTTCTTCCAATGTAGCAAGGTTGACTTGGGGCCGGTACACCGTTACATGTCTCATTCTCCCCATTGCACGGTATCTAGAAATGATAGGAAAAACCACATGTTGATGTCGACAGCTCACATGCCAACTAACACTATACATGTAGCTTAGTAACAAACACATTTGGTGAGGCCATCTACGAGGCAGCAAGTGACTGTACATGTTGTGTCATAGTTATCAGTACACTCACTTGACTATCCATGAATGTCACATGTGTGAACCTTTCTATCATGTGTGAACATGGTTCATCTATGCACATCACTAAAGATCATACATGACACACTTTTCATTCACCCTCAATACACTAGCTACATGTAAAGTGGCAGCCGCCTGTCCTGCAAGCACAGGACAGATGGAACTGACCTAATTCTGCCGGCATTAGTCTTCATTGTGGTAGGCAGTCACAACCGCCGTGCAACTCCTCATTGAATAACATTGTTGCCTATAGGAGGCTGGTGCCAGTGATGATCACCGCCGGCAGTAGTGGTCAAGTACATGGCAGCCGTGACCACTATTTTGAGTTGCATAGCTCACTCGACTCCTGACACTAGTGCAAGCAACACCTCCACTCCGTGAGCTGCTGTATTCTGTCTCTGGGAACCATTATGCCATGTCCTGCAGGAGATAGGGCCCCTGCCTTCACCCAGGAGGAACTGGGAAAGCTCGTGGACGGGGTCCTACGCCTGTATGGACAGTTGTATGTGGCACCTGAGCAGCTGGTGAGTCCAATATTCCATTCTGATGATGATGTGTGTGGTTGAAAGTGGTGGAGATGTCACACATGGAGTGGTTGTATGCAGATAGCAAAGGAGTAGGTGCAGAAGTGCCATGAAGACCGGTTTATGTGGTCATGAGATGTATCTAATGTGTGAAGTCCACTGGTGTTGTTGTGATGGTACTCTACATGACTTTCTCCGTCTGTCTGTGGCACCCATGCAGGCCAGCACTGATCAGAAGAAGGGGATTTGGTGAGCCATCGCCAATTAAGTGCGGACCCTTGGGGTCCATGCCTGGCAGAGCACCCACTGCAGAAAGCGATGGGAGGACCTGAGACGCTGTTTTCAGAAGACTGCAGAGGCCCAGCTGGGGATGTCCTCCCAATGAGGGAGGGGTGCCCACCGGCCCTGACTCCCCTAATGGCCCACATTTTGGCGGTGGCCTACACTGAGGTGGATGGGCGATTGGGGGTAGCACAACTGCCACAAGAGGATAAGTACAGACTCACACCTCCCTAATGGTAAGCATGTATGGTTTTGGGTAGGCTACTAGTTTGTAGATGTTATGTAGATCACTGGTAGATGCACATCGGCTATGGTTATGAGCCACCCTGGCAAGAATTTTGTCGGTTATTTGTGTCGGTTGCATGCAGACGGTGACTCATGAGGGTAGGAAAATTATTTTGGAATATTGCCTCCTGTCATTTGTCATCTTTTGGGTGACAAGCTCCTTCCATTAGCATCAATATACCTGAGGTGTCAGGGCATTGCCATCACTAATAGTATGCCACTATGACGCAGATAATTGGTGTGATCTAAATCAGCTGCCTCAGACTATAGGTGTAGATGGCAGCAGGGGACAAACTGTTACAGGCCACATTGTTTATGGATTTGTTAGCATGCTACCGTGCCAAGCACAAATCGGTAGAGTAAGAGTACAGGGTAGGTCTATGTTCACAACAATGGGTGTGTGCCAAGTACCTTACTACTGTGCATTGAATGACCCTTCATGTAGTCAAAAGTGCCAATGTTCCCACATCATTTGGATTAGACTGCATAGCTCCTGTTTCCCCTCTGATTTCCCAAAGTTGAGCATTTCAATGTATAGGCATTCAATGGCATGGCATACCAGCACAAAATGTTTGTCAGTGTGTGTGAATGATGTGCATGTGTTGACCCATTGCACCCTTTCTTTCAATCCAACCCTCCCTCCCTCTCCTCCTCCATCTTTGTGTGCATCAGCATCATCAGCCAAAGGAGAAGAGGCACCGGCAGGTGGGGAAGCAGCAGCCCACAGGACCCAGGAGGCTGATACAGGCAGAGCAGAGGGGACCAGTGGAACAGAGGGCGAGAGGAGTCCCATGGGGGAAACCGGTTCTACAACATCCTCTTCAGATTCTTCCTCCGATGGATGCTCCCTGGTGGTGGCAGACCCATCTGGGACAAGCCCAGCTTCATCCTTGTGTGCCACCCCCATTACCAGCACCGCCTCCCCTGTAGCTCACCACCCAGTTGCTTATGCTGGCCCACCCAGGAGGGTGGGCGTCTTCTTCGCTGCAGGCACCTCTGCCCCAGTCATCCCTACTGCCCTCAATGAGGAGGCTATTGACCTCCTGAGGTTCATCTATTTGGGACAGTCAACCATTGTGAATGCCATCCATGGTCTGGCATCACGGATGCAGCAGACCAATGCCTTCCTGGAAGGCATTCACAGTGCCCAGACTGGCCTGCAGAGATCCTTTCAGGTTCTGGCCTCCTCGTTGTCAGCAGCCAGTGTTCCTTCATCTTCTGTCCCCCCTCCAGCCACCCCTCTCCCACACCCATCCAGAGTACACAGTCAGGCCAGCATTCATTCACCTCAACAGACACAGTTTGCAAAGACAAACAACAAGTCCCACCATGCACACAGACAACAGACACATGCAGACACAACAACATCCACTCTCTACACAGACTCCACCTCCTCCCTCACAGGCACTACACCACTCACACTTGCTTTCACCATATCAACACTCCCAGATCCATCCACAAGTCCCCTTATTCCCACCGTCATCACAATAACAGACCCCCATACATCCACTTCATTCACAAAATGCACACTCACCACTACTACTGACACCCCCACATGCAGCACATTCATCTTATCTGCAGGCACCACCCCAACAGACACTCACACATCTACCTTGTCACCTCCCTGCATCTCCTCCTCCCCTCCTCCCAGGACACGGAAACACCCACACTCACCCACACAACTGACACCCAGCACACACATGGCTTCCACCCTCTCACCTGCACCTAAGGCACCTCCGAAGACACATCTCTCAACCACTCCCTCTCCCTCCACTAAAAACTGTTTTTCCTATGACCGCTCTTGTGTCCCTTAAAAAAGACGCCTGTTCTCTCCCACTGACTCTGTCCCTGTTGGCCCCAAGCACCTTCATGCCCTCCCCAAATCCAGTCTTTCCACCTCTCAGTCCTCCCATGGCCCCCCTCTTACTGCCCCTCCACCCTCTCCCAGAAAAGACTTCCACCACACCAAAGGACAAGGGCCCTCCTCCAAAGGGCCATATAAAGGGGAAAGCCACCCCCCCAGTCAAAATCTGAGGACCCTTCCCAAAGCCAAACAAAGGGCCCCTCTCCCAAACCCAAACCAAAGGACCCCACCTCCCAAACCCCCACCTTAGTCCCCCCGTTACACCTGAGGTGCCTGCATGCCGCATTGATGCCCCTGCCATGTGGAGGCCACTTTGAAGTCAGGAGTCAAGTTGGGGCCAGATACTCTGCCCAGTGTGCCTGGGGCAATGGACACTTTTGGACTGGCCAGTAGGCCTCTGATGTATATAGTTGATTTTAATGACGAGACCTTTATTTTAATACATCTGCACAAGTTGCCCGTTGGTACCGAGGTTAAAAACCTTGTCCTGCCTTTCCTTCCACATGTATGTGTTGTATATGTGTATTTGGTGTGTGTCTTCTCTGTATGTGATGTATTTGTGTAGTAGCATGAGTTATGTGAGTGATTTGCGCTATGGACCTGTTGTGAAATGTTGTGTTGTTGTTGTGTGGCATTGTGTGGCAGTGGTATGTGTGTTGTGATGCATCTGTGATGTACTTTGTGTGTTGGGTGGATGTGGCGTGTGATGTGATATGCTGTTTGGTAGTGTTATTGTTTGTATTGGTTGTGTGCTGTTGTTGCGTGTGCCTGGCAGTATGTATTTTCCTGTGGAAGTGTGCGTAGTGCCTCTCTGACAATTTGTTTGTGTAGTTACCATGGTTTTGTGGTTGTGTGACTTGGTGGTGTTGTGTGTGGATATGTCTTACAGTGGTAGTGGTGTGTGTGTGACCAGTGTGGTGTGTGTATGAAACATATATGCTGGATGTGGTGTGTGTTGTTTGTATGTGAGTGTGTATGTAGATCTCTTTGTGTGTTGATACTGGTGTATATTTGTGTGTGGTGTGGGCATGGCTAGCCGTGGCAGGGTTGTGTGTTGTGTGTGGGTGTGTATTAATGGCCTTCCCTCCTGATAGGTTTGTGTACGGTTGTTGTCGTCTTTGCCGTCACTGGTTCTGGAGTTGTATGGCCAGCAGGAGCAGTGGGAAGACTTCCAGTTCGGGTTCCATGGCAGCTGTGGACGTGTTTGTGTTCCTGAAGGTGTGTCTCCTTTTATGTTGCTTGTTTCTGCCAGGCTTTTCATGGTGGTGAGACTGCCCTAGAAATTGTGGTGGTGTGCTGGGTCATAATATGGTTGGCAGGAACCTGGTCTCTGCCAGCCTGGAGATGCCGACCGTTGGCCGTGGCGGTTGCCCACACTGGCAGTACTGGCGGTGTTCTGGCTGTGTTCTATTGGGAACACTGCTATGGTCATGATATGGCAGCCTTCTCCGCCGGCGGTGCAACCGCCATCGCCACCATGGCGGTCCTTGGACTGCCAAACTTGTAATGAGGGCCTCACTCCTTTCTCACATGTTGGTCAAAGTGGGTTTCTAAAATGTGTAAGCTTACAAAGGCCCTCTGAACAGGAATTTCAGACAAGTAATTAACCCCAAGAAATTAATTTATGCAACCAAAGGGTAGTCCTCCAAGAAACCATTGTTATTGCTATCTCAGGTATGAAGGAACCCACTCACCCCCCAGATAAAAGGTGGACTTTATACGTTTTTGCAAACAAACGTGTGCAGCAGACAAATGACTGGACCTGAGACAGTTAGATCATAACAGGTGTGCAGCATTCTCCCAAAGAAAGGCTCTGGCTGATCTTCAAAAAGATACAGGAACCTAAACTTCTCGGCACTGATAATGCTACTTGTGAATGCTCTTTTGGTACTGTCAAACAAGACACCTTACCATCAGAAAATATAAAAATGTTTTCTTGTTTTCAGAAACAGGCTGAGTGCTTCTATTTTATTTTTATATGGCTCTTACTGGAAGTCTGTAATATGACCGGTGTCTTTCCATGATTCACATGCAAAGTACTACCCCAGGTATATTCTCTAAGGAAGCACAACTTGTATATAAACATAAGCCATTAACAAACTGTCCATTATTTCAGACTTCTATTTACTTTAACCCCTACGGTGCCTTGGACGAGGTAATCTCGTCCAAGGCACCGGTTCCCGGGTGCAGGACGTGGAGCGCTAGCGCACCCCCCATGTGCCCCCCACCCATACCCCACAGTCGTGGATGGAAGGGGAATCCCTTCCCCTTCCACCCCCGACCACCCCACCCCCATGACATCAGCGCGCATTGCGCGCTGATTGTCACAGAGGCCTCCTCTTTCGCAAAAGCATTTCTCTTCTGATCATGTGGAGGAGGCCGAGAGAGGCTTCAAAGGGAAAGAAATGTATTTCCTTCCCTTTGAAGTCTCTCTCAGTGTTTCACAACCCGGATTGTAAAGCAATCCGGCTTTTTAAACGCCCACTAGACACCAGTGATTTCCTTTCAAAGTGAAACTGGCATGAGGCGAGCGACCCCTTGGGCAAGGGTCGCTCCCAGGGGGGGCATTTTTTTTGGAAGGCCTTTTCTGCCCCCGCTGGGGGCAGAAACCTCTAGGCACCAGGGATCATTTTTTTTTTTGTTTTTTTGTTTTAGAGGTGGGGAGCAACCCCTTAGGCAAGGGTCGCTCCCCTAGGGGGCAAATTACATTCAGGCCATTTAGATTGACCTATTTTGATGAGGCCAATCTGCCCCCAAGGAGGACAGAAACCACTAGACACCAGGGAGTTTTTTTTTGGTGAATTTTACGCAAGGGGAGCGACCCCTTGGGCAAGGGTCGCTCCCAGGGGTGGTCATTTTTTTTTTAAGGCCTTTTCTGACCCCACGGGGGGCAAAAACCTCTAGGCACCAGGGATCATTTTTGTTTTGTTTTTGTTTTTAGAGGTGGGGAGTGACCCCATAGGCAAGGGTCGCTCCCCTAGGAGGCAAGTTATATTTAGGTCATTTCTGCCCCCCTTGGGGGCAGATTGGCCTATCTTTATGAGGCCAATCTGCCCCCAAGGGGGACAGAAACCACTAGACACCAGGGAGTTTTTTTTTGTTGCAAATTTCACGCAAGGGGAGCGACCCCTTGGGCAAGGGTCGCTCCCGGGGTGGGCATTTTTTTTTAAGGCCTTTTCTGCCCCCCCCGGGCCAGATCGGCCTATTATTATGCCGATCTGCCCCCAGGGGGGGCAGAAAAAATCCTCTAGGCACCAGGGATAATTGTTTTTGTTGTTGTTTTGTTTTTGTTTTGTTTTTTGTTTTAGAACTGGGGAGCGACCCCTTAGGCAAGGGTCGCTCCCCTAGGGGGCAAATTACATTTAGGCCATTTCTGCCCCCCTATTTTTCTTTGTGAATTTCACGCAAGGGGAGCGACCCCTTAGGTAAGGGTCGCTCCCGGGGGGCATTGGGGTTGGGTGGGGGCAAATTTATTTTAGGCCATTTCTGCCCCCCCTGGGGCAGATCGGCCTATTGTTATTAGGCCGATCTGCCCCCGGGGGGGGCAGAAACCTCTAGGCACCAGGGCTAATTTTTTTTTGTGTTTTGTTTTTGTTTGTTTGTTTTTTCAGAGATGGGGAGAGACCCATTAGGCAAGGGTCGCTCCCCTGGGGGGCAAATTGTATTTAGACCATTTCTGCCCATCGGCCGATTTTAGGTCAATCTGCCCCCAAGGGAGGCTGAAACCACTAGGCACCGGGGATTTTTTTTCGCACCAATGTCACGCAAGGGGAGCGACCTTGTGGGCAAGGTTCGCTCCCAGAGGGGCTTGGGGGAGGGAAATTTATTTTAGGACAGGGGGGGCAGATCAGCCTATTGTTATTAGGCCGATCTGCCCCCGGGGGTGCAGAAACCTCTAGGCACCAGGGCAATTTTTTTTTTTTTTTTTTTTTTTTTTAGAGATGGGGAGCGACCCATTAGGCAAGGGTCGCTCCCCTGGTGGGCAAATTGTATTTAGACCATTTCTCCCCCCCTTGGGGCAAATAGGCCGATTTTAGGTCAATCTGCCCCCAAGGGGGCAGAAACAACTAGGCACCGGGGATCTTTTTTTTTGCGCCAATGTCATGCAGGGGGAGCGACCCCGTAGGCAAGGGTCGCTCCCTGCGGGGGTTGGGGGGCATATTTATTTTAGGCCATTTCTGCCCCCCCTGGGGCCGGCTGACCTAGAGGCCAAAATCCACAGGTAGGCACTTTGTAAAAAACACCTCTGTTTTCTTTGAAAAAATTTGATGTGTCCACGTTGTGTTTTGGGCCATTTCCTTTCGTGGGCGCTACGCCTACCCACACAAGTGAGGTATCATTTTTATCAGGAGACTTGGGGGAACGCTGGGTGGAAGGAAATTTGTGGCTACTCTCAGATTCCAGAACTTTCTGTCACCCAAATGTGAGGAAAATGTTTTTTTTTTTGCCAAATTTTGAGGTTTGCATAGGATTCTGGGTAACAGAACCTGGTCAGAGCCCCACAAGAAACCCCATCTTGGATTCCCCTAGGTCTCTAGTTTTCAAAAATGCACAGGGTTGGTAGGTTTCCCTAGGTGCCGGCTGAGCTAGAGGCCAAAACCTATAGGTAGGCACTTTGCAAAAAACACCTCTGTTTTCTGTCAAAAAATGTGATGTGTCCAGGTTGTGTTTTGGGGCATTTCCTGTTGCGGGCGCTAGGCCTACCCACACCAGTGAGGTATCATTTTTATTGGGAGACTTGGGGGAACGCTGGGTGGAAGGAAATTTGTGGCTCCTCTCAGATTCCAGAACTTTCTGTCACCGAAATTTGAGGAAAATGTGTTTTTTTAGCCACATTTTGAGGTTTGCAAAGGATTTTGGGCAACAGAACGTGGTCAGAGTCACACAAGTCACCCCATCTTGGATTCCCCTAGGTCTCTAGTTTTCAAAAATGCATAGGTTTGGTAGGTTTCCCTAGGTGCCGGCTGACCTAGAGCCAAAATCTACAGGTAGGCACTTTGCAAAAAACACCTCTGTTTTCCGTCAAAAATTGGGATGTGTCCACGTTGTGTTTTGGGGCATTTCCTGTCGCGTGCGCTAGGCCTACCCACACAAGTGAGGTATCATTTTTATCGGGAGACTTGGGGGAACGCTGGGTGGAAGGAAATTTGTGGTTCCTCTCAGATTCCAGAACTTTCTGTCACCGAAATTTGAGGAAAATTAATTTTTCAAGCCAAATTTTGAGGTTTGCAAAGGATTCTGGGTAACAGAATCTGGTCAGAGCCCCACAAGTCACCCCATCTTGGATTCCACTAGGTCTCTAGTTTTCAAAAATGCATAGGTTTGGTAGGTTTCCCTAGGTGCCGGCTGAGCTAGAGGCCAAAATCTACAGGTAGGCACTTTGCAAAAAATACCTCTGTTTTCTGTCAAAAAATGTGATGTGTCCACGTTGTGTTTTGGGGTATTTCCTTACCCAAGGCATCTTCCTAGAAGCCCTGAAGACTGGCTAGATCTGCCCAATCCTAGAGAATCCTTCCGTAGACACGTATTCCTTTGCCCACTACAGTTCATCAACAAGGTCATTTAAACGCAAGGGTATACTCGATAACGCTCAAGAACATATCATCACCAGGGATCTCCTTCATGAAAACCAATCATCCTCCAAGTCAGGAATGTCTCTTGTAAAGTGCATACCCAATTACTTAACTGCACCATATGTCAATTTACAATGATAATCTATTGTAGGTGTTATGGTGAAGGTCAGCTGTGATAGGGGACAGCCCTTTCATGTGCCTCTCCTTATGGTAATCAAACCAAATTATCACCTATTGATTGTGACGCTGGCCTTGGGTGCAGTATACAGCAGGGAGATCATTTTCAAAAACCAGACTCCCGGAGTCAAAGGAGCTCATGCATTAACAGCCACTCAAGAGCATGAAATGCTTTTTCAGCATCTAAAAGCACAGCCATAGCTGGCAGATAAGGGTTCACGCAATGCTATACGGTCATCAACATGGCGGTGTTGTAGTCTGTGTATCTCTGAGGGGTGACACCCACTTGATCTAGACATACTAGGAACTGAAAGAGGGACTATAGGCGTTGAGCAAGCATTTTGGTGAGGAATTTGTTGTCTTTGTTAAGTAGGGACAATGGTCTGTCTAAGGCACATAGGCCCTCATTACAACCCTGGCGGTTGGTGATAAAGTGGCGGTAATACCGCCAACAAGCTGGCAGTAAATACTGCTAAATTATGACCATGGCGGAAACAGCTTAGACAGACAGCCACTTTAACACACAGACCTCTAGTGCGGAAACAAAAGGCACCATGGCGGTAACCGCCTACAGCCAGGCGGAAGCCAATGTTCCGCCAACTGTATTAAGACACAGGAAACTGCCACCTTTTCCAGGGTGGTACCAACGACATCAAAAGCCTGGCGGAAACAGATCTCAGAAGTCAAAGGACTCACCTGTGGAGACTCAGGGAAGAATCACAATGCCATGGAGTCTGAGCTGCACATATTCCCAATGTTGATTTACATCCTGCTCCACTATGAACACCAACGATGGCAAAGACGACCATGGTGAGCACAGCCACCTAGCACACAGGGGAGGGGGGGGGAAGAGAGTGACACACACACACGCAACGCATAACACCCTCACCCCCAACACAATACACACAAGCAGATGCAGTAACATAACATATTTAACCAGTACCCCTCAGGAATAATGCTAGGACAACTCCAATAGAGAAAAGTGAGTGTAATAAGATAAAATAGTAGCAATACGTGCATCCATATAAAAAAGTATATACATATATAAAAATGAAGGGACACTGCCCAGTCCTCAATGTTCGTGGGCCACATTACAAAGTCCAAGGCCCCACTTGTCTCCTGCAACAACACGGAGAGAACACTGCAGGGCTATCAGGTCAAAAATAGGCAGGCACCTCGGCAGGACGGGGAAGGGGGGGCACCTCAGCCGGCAGATAGACCAATGCCACTGGTCCTGGAGGAGGCAACATGCCCTGTGCTTTGTCCTGGGGTGTGCAGGGCCACAGTCCCTCAAGAGGGTGAATACCCCACTGGCTCTGGAGGGGGCAACATGCCCTGTGCTTGGTCCTGGTGAGTGCAAGGCCACAGTTTCTCTGGTGGATGGCATCTCCACTAGTTCTGGAGGGGGCATCGTGCCCTGTGATCTTCATCCTGGGGAGGATGGGGTGAGTGGATGGCATCTCTACTGGTTCTGGAGGGGGCATCGTGCCCTGTGATGAAGATCTTGGGAAGTGCAAGGTCACAGTCTCTCAGCTGGTGTCATACCCACAGGATTTGCAAGGGGCACGCCACAGAACAGCCCATGGAGGCAGGTTTACAGAATGCCCACCGGTGGTGACGGCTGTTCAGTGGTGGCAGTGGTGCTGCTGCTGGTAGTGGTGGGGGGAGGCTCCAGCCCATCCCCTGCAGCCCCAGACAGCTGCCCACTGATTCTGCTACTGGAGCTGGTGGTGGTGGTGGTGGGGGTAGGCTCCAGCACATCCCCTGCAGCCTCGGGCGGCTGCCAACTGTTGCTGCTGGTGGAGCTGGTGGTGGTGGTGGTGGGGGGAGGCTCCAGCCCATCCCCTGCAGCCTCGGAAGGCTGCCCACTGGTGCTGCTGGTGGAGCTAGTGGTGGTGGAAGCTCCAGCCCACCCCCTGCAGCCTCAGACGGCTGCCCACTAGTGCTGCTGGCGGAGCTGGTGATGGTGGTGGTGGTGGGAGGCTCCAGCCCTTACCCTGCAGCTTCGGACGACTGCCCACTGGTGCTGCTGGTGGTGGTGCTGGTGGCATTGCTGCTTGCAGAGCTGGTGGTGGTGGAGTGGGGGGAGGCTCCAGCCTGTCCCCTGCAGCCTCGGATGGCTGCCCACTGGTGCTGCTGGTGGAGCTGGTGGTGGTGGTGGAGGGGGGAGGCTCCAGCCCATCCCCTGAAGCATCGGACTACCTACTGGTGCTGCTGATGGTGGTGCTGGTGGCAGTGCTGCTGGCGGAGCTGGTGGTGGTGGTGGGGGAAGGCTCTAGCCCATCCCCTGCAGCCTTGGGCAGCTGCACCACCATGGTTGGTGGAGTGGGCTCCAACAGCGTCCCAGCACCAGGCCCCTTGTCTTTACTGCCCACTGGTGCAGGCCTCTTGCCCTTCCTGCCAGCAGCTGGGGATGGCTCCTTGCTCCTTTTGGCAGCAGCTGGGGATGGCTCCTTGCTCCTTTTGGCGGCAGCTGGGGGTGGATCTTTGCTCCATTTGGCAGCAGTTGGGGGTGGCTCCTTGCCCTTCCTTGCTGCAGCTGGGGGTGACTCCTTGCCCTTCCTTCCTGCAGCTGGAGCTGGCTCCTTGCCCTTCCTTCCTGCAGATTGGGCTGGCTCCTTGCCCTTCCTTGAAGCACTTGGGGCAGGCACCCTTTCCGTCTGGCTGGCTGGTAGCCAGGATCCTTTCCCACCTGGAGTTGCTGGGGACACTACTGTGCCCGTGGACTGGGTGGCTGAGGTGCTTGCCTGGGTTCTGACCGCCCTGGCCTGATGTGAAGGACAGGGGGGGAGGAGGGGTAGGGAAGAGGTCAACAGTGGAGAGGAAAAGCTTTTTAGGGACATTGGGGTGGGAAGAGGGAGAAGGTCTGGGAGTGGAGGGAGAGGGAATGGTTGTAGGAGGTGTCAGTCTGCTGTGTTTGGGTGCAGGTGCATGGGCGGGATGCTGATGTGAGGTTGATGGCTGTTGGGTGTCTAAGTGCTTATGTTTGCGTACTTTGGGAGGCGGGGCACAGACACAGTGGGAGAGGGCACAGGGGACATGCGTATGGATGTGGGGCTGGTGACTGCAGTGAGGTGTGTGTTCTGATAGGTGTGCTGGTGATGGTGATAGTGGATGAAGATGTAGTGCATGTATGTGTGAGTGGAGACGCAACTGGGAGGGAGGTGAAGGATGAGGAGGAAGGAGCCACAGTGGAGGCAGTGGATGTTGGTATGTCTGCCTCTGGATGTGTTTGTGTGAGTGCCTGTGGGATGAAGTGTGGTGCTTGTGTTTGCCATGTCCACTCCTGTGTGTTGTCCTGTGTGCATGCTCGTCTGCCTTTGTGCTTGGGATATGCTGGGGTTGAGGGGAATGGGACTGGGAAGAGGAAGTTGGAGGGTTGAAACAGGCACAATGGCTGCCATCATAGAGAGGCCAGAGCCTGGACTGATCTCTGTCGGGCCGCCAAGCCAGTGTGAATGCCCTACAGAAATGCATTGGACTGTTGCATTTGGCCTGCCAGCCCCTGAATGGCATTCACAATGGTTGATTGCCCAACAGAGATGGATCGCAGGAGGTCAATAGCCTCCTCACTCAGGGCAGCAGGGCTAACTGGGACAGGGCCTGAGGTGCCTGGGGCGAAGGAGATGCCCACCCTCCTGGGTGAGCGGGCATGGGCAACTCGCTGAGGGGCTGCTGGGAGGGCGGTGCTGGTACGAGGGGTGGCGGCTGTACCTGAAGCTGGGGTGGGCACAGAGGTGTCCGCCACCACCAGGGAGCTTCCATCAGAGGAGGTATCTGTGTCCGAACTGTCCCCTCCTGTCTCCGCCGTGGTGCTCCCCTCGCCCTCCGTCCCACTGGTGCCCTCAGCGTCGGTGGACTCCACCTCCTGGGTCCTGTGGGATGCAGCTCCCTCCGTCGCCGGTGCCTCTGCTCCTCTGCCAGATGATGCTAATGCACATCAGGACAGGATGACAAAACAAAAAGAGGGGGTAGAGACAAAGGATATACTTGGTCAATGGCGGCACCAACACCACCGTTGGCGTACACAACGCACTCACAAACAGGGAACAGCCCTACGCACTAGGCAATGCACTACCAGTTACAATGCTAGTCACCAGGTCATGGGTAGGGACAGATACCGCCAAATGCAGAATACCTGGGACCCACACACCCCTGCCCAGTAGTGGATGCCTACGGCTAGGCTGCAAGATTTTCCCCTATGAACCCTGGCCCCAAGGGGACCTACGCTGCAATGTCAGGCCTGGCCTAGGGGCACCCACAGGCCCACATCCCCCACCCGGATACCATCCGACCAGGCGTGAGTAGTAATGAAGGGCCCGCATTTTTGCTGCTGTGATGCCCCTAAGTGCCCATCCAGCTCCGGATAGGCCACCACCAGTATCGGGGCCATTAGAGGGTCAGTGTTTGACGGGCACACCTTTCTCATTGGGAGGCCATCCCCAGCTGGCCCTCCACCATCTTCCGTGCCCAGGGTCTCAGTTCTCCCACCGTTTGTGACAGTGGGTGCTCCGCCTGCCGTAGACCCCCAGGGTCCGCACGACCTTGGCGACGGCACGCCATATACCCTTCTTTTGATGGGTGCTGACCTGCAGAGGAAATAGACACAGGGAAAGGTATTAGTCAGACCGTCCTGCCTGTTACACTCATGGTCCACCTGCCCCATCACCATTAGCACAGACATGCCCCAGTATACATGCTGCACGCTGCCCAGGGTCCATCCACCAACCCCCCTACATGAGGCCTTCACACACAGCACTCAATGCATTCAAGCCCCATACATCGTACTCACAGTGTGCTCACCTGTTGGTCTGGAGGCCCATACAGAAGTCGGTACTGGGGTAGGACCCCATCCACCAGTCTTTCCAACTCCGCTGAGGTGAAGGCAGGGGCCCTCTCCCCAGTCACAGGAGCCATGGTAGGTTCCAAACACAAGTCACAGCAGCAGATGCAGTGTAGGTCCTCCCCTGTTGAAGGTCAGGTCGCAAGTGAGTGAACAGATACAAAATGGTGGTGATGTCCGCGTCGGTGCATACCGTCACCGCCGGCGTACATCACCATTGGCCACTGTAACCCATAGGGCAAAATGATAACCAATGAGGAGTTGCACGGCGGTTTGCCGACCGCCTTTCGCAACGGTGCACAACTTCAGCAGAATTACCTCATTTCCACCTGTCCCTCCGTACAGGACGGCGGACGCCGTTTCAAGGGGGGGGGCAGGCCATGGATCCTAACTGTGTCACAGTTCACAATTTCACCTTCAGGACATATGCCACCAAAATATTGGAACAATCACAATATGCATTGTACTGTAGTGGTTACAATGTACAGAAAATGACCAGCTGCTCACTCTTTTTCCCCATAGATTGCACCCGCTGCATATAAATAGTAGATGGAGACATCCCCCCATGTACAGACCCCTTGTGGACTTGGCAACAATGGAGGACAGGCACATTATCCTCACCTACAGACTTGACAGGGCCACAATCACAGAGCTGTGTGCCCAATTGGAGCCTGACCTGATATCTGCTATCCGTCACCCCACTGGGATCCCCCTTCTTGTGCAAGTGCTATCAGTGCTCCTTTTTTTGGCAACAGGTTCTTTCCAAGTGACAGTGGGCTTGGCACCAGGAATGTCACAGCCAATCTTCTCAATAGTGCTGACCAGAGTGTTGGGTGCCCTGATTAAACACATGTGCAGCTACATTGTTTTCCCCCAGTTGGAGGATTTGGGCACAATGAAGGCTGACTTCTATGCAATTGGACATATCCCCAACATCATAGGTGCGATTGATGGGACACATATTGCATTTGTTCCCCCCGGCAAAATGAACAGGTCTTCAGAAATCAAAAAAAGTTATCACTCGATGAATGTGCAGATGGTGTGTTTGGCGAACCGGTATATCTCCCATGTCAGTGCTAAGGATCCAGGGTCGGTGCATGATGCTTTTATCCTGAGGAATAGCAGCATCCTAAATGTGATGGCCCAACTCCAGAGGCACAAGGTATGGCTAATAGGTGAGCCCTGGTTCCCACTCTGTTGATGTTGGTGTATGGTGTGGGACATAAGGGTTAGTGTGTGGCTAACAGTTGCCCCTTGATATTTACAGGTGACTCAGGTTACCCAAACCTATAATTACTACTGACCCCTATGAGGAATCCCAGGACAAGGGCTGAGGAACGTTACAATGAGGCACATGGGTGAACAAGAAGGATTATTGAAAGTACCTTCTGTCTCCTGAAAGCCAGGTTTCGGTGCCTCCATCTAACAGGTGGATCCCTGTGCTACTCAATCAAGAAGATCTGCCAGATAATCGTGGTATGCTGCATGTTGCACAACCTTGCCTTGAGACGCCATGTGCCTTTTCTGCAGGAGGAGGAGGCTGGAGATGACTGTGTGGCAGCAGTGGACCCTGTGGACTGTGAAGATGAGGAGGCAGATGATGAGGATGAGGACAACCGAAGTGCAGTCATTCGTCAATAATTTCAATGACACACAGGTAAGACAGTGTTATTTCACATTTTATTGACAGGTTGATGTGTGACATTGCCACTGGCAGGCTGTGAATTCATACTTTTATGCCCACTCACTGTACCCATTGGCATCTCTTTTTGCAGATGTTGATGCCCCACTATTGCTCCTGGTGTGTTCACTGAAGCCAACTACAGGTCCTTACTATGTATACATTACTGTACCATTGAACTGCAATGTTTAAGGCTTGTTAAACAAATACACACTTAAATAATTTGACATACTCCATACTTTTTTTTCAAAGTGTGTTTATTGCAGTGCTCTGATGAAAAGGGGGAAGTGCTATAGGCTGGGGTGATGATGGAGGTAGGTCCAGGTTAGAGTCCAGTCTATTTGTAGCACAGGTGCATTGTCCAAGGGGCATAGAAAGGGGAGCAATGGCAGTTCAAGGTGCACAGGGTGACAGGGTGGGACACAAGTGTGACAATCAAGAGAGTCTTATTTCCTGGCAGGGGTCTTGGCAGTAGTCTCTGGCTTCTGCCTGGATCACAGGGAACGTTTGCGGGGTGGTTCTCCTTCTGCAGGGGGAGGGGTGCTGGTGGCCTGTTGGTCATGTGGTGGGGACTTCTGTCCACTAGCAGCAGCAGAGGTGGAGGGCTGTTCAGTAGTCTGGCTAGTGGCCAGGGCCCGCTGGTGTGCCACTGCCTATCTCATACTGTTGGCCATGTCTGCCAGCACCCCTGCAATGGAGACCAGGGTGGTGTTAATGGCCTTCAAGTCCTCCCTGATCCCCAGGTACTGTCCCTCCTGCAGCCGCATGTTCTCCTGCATCTTGTCCAAGATCTGGCCCAACGCATCGTGGGAATGATGGTATGCTCCTAGGAGCGTGGTGGGTGCCTCCTGGAGAGCCGGTTCCCTGGGCCTGTCCTCCCCCTGGTGCACAGCAGTCCTCCCAGCTTCCCTGTTGTCCTGTGCCTCTGCCCCCTGAACCGTGTGCCCACTGCCACTGGCCCCAGGTCCCTGATTGTCCTGCGTTTGTGGGGTACCCTGGGGTCACTGTAGTGGTGGACACACTGCTGATTGACGTGTCCTGGGAACAGAGGTATGGGCCCGCTGGGTGGGAGCTGTGGTGTTTCCTGAGGGGGGAGGCTCTGTGGTGGTGTGAGGCTGTGTCTGGGTAACCAACTGTCCGGATGTCCTGATGGGCCAGGTTGGTCATCCAGATCCAGGCAAGTAGAGCTGCTGCCATCACTGTGGGCCTCTTCTGTGGGGGGACTGGATGTTGCTGGCACCTCTTCTCCGGTGACATTGGCTGGGATACCTGTGGGGATGCAAATGCAGTGTTATTGTTTCTGTGTGTGACATATTGTGCATGAGTGGGTTGCCCTCTATGGTTGTTATTACCTTGGCAGCTTTGCCTTGTGTGAGTTGTTATTTGGTGAACTAGCTGATTGTCTCTAGTGCGCATGCTGTAATGACAGGTGTCCATGCAGGGCTATGAGTGGTGTCCATGCACTGGTGGTGCATGCAGGGCTTGGCATTGGGATGAGTGGGTTGTGATGGTGGGGTGTGTGGGAAGTGGTGGAGTGATGGGAGTGAGGGTAAGGGTGGGGGTATGTGATGGCATGCAGGTAGGGGGGGAAGAAGTAGTTGAGAGTTGACTTGCTAGAGTCCAGTCCTCCTCCTACTCCTGCCAGGCCCTCAGGATGCATGACTGGCAAGACCTGCTCCTCCTATGTTGTTAGTTGTGGCGGAGGAGGTGGGGGTCCACCCCGTGCCAGTTGTCTGTACTGCGAGCTGGTGCCTTGCTGCAAAGGAACGTA
The DNA here is from genome assembly GCF_031143425.1 of Pleurodeles waltl. Taxonomy (NCBI): domain Eukaryota; kingdom Metazoa; phylum Chordata; class Amphibia; order Caudata; family Salamandridae; genus Pleurodeles; species Pleurodeles waltl. The sequence continues at coordinate 487,005,080 of NC_090445.1, read as the reverse complement.
CCTTCCCGGTAGGTCGTTCCACCTCTTCCTGATGTAATCCCTTGTTCTTGGGTGCTGTCCCACGGCGTTGATCCTGTCCACAATTCTCCGCCATAGCTCCATCTTCCTTGCAATGAATATCTGCTGCACCTGTGATCCAAATAGCTGTGGCTCCACCCCGATGATTTCCTCCACCATGCCCTTTAGCTCCTCCTCAGAGAATCTGGGGTGTGTTTGTGGTGCCATGGGTGTAGTGTGAGTGGTGTGGGTGAGGATGTGGAAGGTGATGTGTTGAGGTGTGTGATGTAAGGTGCGTTGGTGGTGTATAGGTGACGGTCGTATGTGGCTCTGGTTGTGTGTGTGCTCTTCCTGTCTCTCTCTGGTGGCAATTATTGGTATTCATAGAGGGTTGTGGGTAATATGGGTGTGTGTTTTATAGTGGTGTGGGTGTGTAGGTGTGATATGTGTATGGGTGTCAGGTGTGTGTAGTTTGAATTGTCCAATGTGGTGCTGTTTTGTTTGAGTGTGTATATTTTGAGCGCGGCGGTATGTACCACCAGTGGTTTACCACCATTGAATGTCCGCCGTGGTTATTCGTGGGTCATAATGTTGTGGGCGTTGTTCTGTTGGTGTAACAGTGTGGGTTTTGATACCGACAGTTTATCACTGACCTTTGGTGTGGCGGATTTGTGTGTGTGGCTGTATAGTGACAGATTGGTGTGTGTGTGTCATAATATGGTTAGCGGATATCCACGGCAGCGGCAGTATGTTGGCGGCAGTCAGCATGGCAGTAAGTGAGATTTACCGCCAATGTCATGATGAGGGCCATAATTTTGGATCTCTGCCTGGTTTGGGTAACCTGGTTATCACTGCATCAAGCACAGTGGGAAAAAGGTGCAAGTTTCAATAGCTGAATTGTAAACATCGAGTAAACTGGGACTAGAATATAAGCAAATTTATTGTAGAATCCAAATGAGAGTCCATCACCTCCCTGGGCCTTGCTGCCGGAGGGATTTTTATTAGCAGCCAAGATGTCTTCCGTTGTTAATGGGATATTTAGAAATTCCTGTGTGTTGGTCTGCATGCAGGCCAAGATCACTGTGTCTGTGTAGGACACAATCTCAGTAATGGCATTGTAAGAGCAGGGGCCATAAAGCTTGGTGTAATAAAGAGTAAAGGGGTTTATGATACCTGATAGAGCTATGATACGGCCCCAGTGTCCATTTGTATAAGAGAGATTTGGGAGTAAATAGTGGAGGACCTAAGTGCCCAGGTCAGCGTCTTCCTTGCTCAGTCATCTTCACCAAACAACCAGACTTAAGAGCACTTACTAAAGTGTAGTATTTCGTGATCTCCCACCTCTCAGTGAGCAACTCCTGATATTTTCCAAGTGTACTTTTCAATCTTGTGCAGGTGTATTCAGTTTCCAGCATTATGAGTTCCCACTGTAGGCAGTCTAACGATCCTAACAGGGATTTCAAAAACACCTTCTCCCTTAGAGAGGCAAATCCTACATATCTATACCTGTAAGGAGTCTACCAATATCTCCACAGTGGAGCCAGTGGGTTCCTTTAGAGGAAGCATCCTGAAATGGCAGTTTGACCTCAGACCAAAACAACAATTAGGTTTCATGTAACCACCAGCAAATGAAATGTGGTAGAGGGAGGGTATGCTGTCTCATAAGAGGAACTGATGAGTTCTAGGAAGGATACTGATGGCCTGAATTGTAGCCAAGAGGATCTGAGAAGGAAGCCACAATCCTATGTGGTAGGGCATGTCGTGAAGGAGTAAAATGTGGATTGCAGATTAGACAAGTGGAGAGCCCTCCATGCATTGACTTGACTGTATCTCTGCATCATGTGCTGTGAAGCTGCGCTTGCCTTTGTGGGATGTCTGGATGATTTGGATAATCGATCAAAGCTGGAGCATAGGGTAACATTGAAGTCGCCACCCAAAAGTACTGGCCAGTCTTTATGTTTCATACATTGACCATCAAAATATTCAGTTGTATCTAAGTTCAGACCATGCACATTAATTAAGAGTAGTGGATGGGCATCAAGAATGTCCGCCACCACTACCAGTCGACTGCTAACATCAGACTAACATTTCATAAGGGTGAACCCCAGGGTCTTACTTACGAATGTGGCCACCCCCCAAGAGTAGGTAGAGTATGTTGAGAAACGCAGATGGGTGCCCCAAGTGGATGCGAAGACTGGGTGGTCTGAAGGTAAAAGGGTCTCCTGGGGCATTGTGATGTTGATAGTATGGGTCTGCTTTGAGTTTGTGACAGAGTAACCCCTTGGCCAAACTCTAAATAAGGCCCCATGTCTGCCCAGGTAAGCTAGTACCTGTCAGGCTTTAAGGGGATTTTCCAAGCTGCATATGTTCCAGCTAAGAAAGCGATCATAAAGGCAGTGGATATGGAATATGTAAATACTGGGGTGTAAGGGTGCTGCTCCTAATGGACAATTGGTCGGAAGAAAGTAAAGGTGCATGTTCATGTTGTCACTGCAACTGTAAAGTAAGAAATGGAAAAGAAACCCGTAACTGGCATCTCCTACCCTCACCCACGCAAACCCCAATCATTAACGAATGTGCGGACAACAAGTAACACAAAAAATATCCTGTGCAACATCAATCTTTGATGCTGAGTGTGTGATCCACTCAAAAGGGGTGCTGCAGAGCTCAAGCCAGCCTTGAGTGAGCCCATTATGTTATTAAACATATCATTTCTAGAGCAGATCAGCAGGACACTGTGAGTATTAAACTAAAGGACAGAGTGAGAAATGACACACGATACCCAGCCAATTGACATACATTCAGCCCTGGTTCAACAATGAGATACAGAATAAGCTGACAATGTGCATTCAAGGACATATCAAAAGCGCTATGAAATAATGTAAGTAACAGCATTATAACAGTTAGTCGTTAGCAGTGAGACTGGAGTTGCTAAATGTCTGGCTCTCCTGATGCAGTCAGTATAACTGATGCTGATCACATCGTACCTTTACGTTGGACATTCAAATTGATAAAGTCGAGGGTGGCATCTGGTTGTTTGAAAAAGTGTGTTTTTCAATTGTACTCAATTTTCAGGCAGGTTGGGAACAGGATGGACTATTTTATGGCACATGCACGTTGTAACTTCTTGACATCCTGAAATGATCTTCTCGCTGCTTGGACCTTTGATGTGAAGTCGGGATAAGAAGCAACTGGAGAGCCTGTGTGTTGGAAATCGGGGAGCTGTATTGTGTCAGAGAACTTAATCCTCGGCGCACTAGTTGAGTAGCTTCCCTTTTATAGGTCTGGGATTCTGGATGGGCTGGGGCTTAGGAACTGAAGAGCGGTGAGCACACTCCACAATGAAGACTGATGAGAAGTAGCTACGGTCAAACCCCGACTCCAAAAGTTGTTAGACAAAGAGTTCGATAGCTATAACTGCATATTTGGCTTTTCCCAAAATGCATATTGTTATGCCAGGAGTGCCCCTCTATCTCTTCATTATTTACCTGCACCATCTGCAGGTCCTGGGTCAGTTGGTTGATTGTGGTAGTCACATGCTGCAATGGATCCTCCTCATTAGATATCCTGGATTTTGCTCGATTGAGCCACTGATCATGCATAATCTATACGTTGTTGAAAGCGATCCATCCTATTTGTCAAGGGATCAGTATGAGCGTCAATAAAGTAGAGATGCTCCTTCATTCCTCGTAGTAGAGCAGCAACATTGTTGCATCTGCGGGGGGGGGTCCTGTGAATGCACTGCAAATGACAGCTCTGTTTTTCCAAAGTGTAGCTTGGGGAGTCTTTGATTTGTCTTGCCCATGGTGAGCCTAGTCTAGTGCAAAAGTTGCACAAGTAGGTCAGGTTATCACGTGCCCTTAAGAAAATTCCTTCAGGTTGTCAATAAAGATAGTCACAAAGATATGTGAGGGGTAAAAGCAAAATAGTGTAGTTCAGGTGCCACAGTAGGCACCGGTAGAGCCTACTACAGTGCCACGTGTCAGCTAGGGCTGGTATCGGGCTCCAAAGTGGGGGCCATGAGGACTGAAAGAGGAAAGGACATTGGGCATGGGTGTCATATGGTGAACGATAGATAGATGGGGCTCTTTAGTCCAGCGGCCTGCCCAACAGTGTCAGCATGTTGCAACTGACTGCAGTCTCTTGGCTTAGGCCCCAGCAGAGTACCTGGCCTGCCACTTTACAGAATGTTGATGAGCCCAATATCCTGCCAGGTGAATCAGTGCCTCCTGTCAGTAAAGCCAGTGTGCCCCACTCTGACTGCAGCAGTTCCTCTGGCTGTAGCAATTATATGGGCCCAAGAAGGCCCAATCATACCTAGTGCCAGCTGCAGGGCAGAGAGGACACACTTGGGAGAAACACCTTTTGAGCAAACAATACACCTAGGTTGGCCACTTGATAGCGGTAACACGTCCTTGACAGGCCCACCCGCAGGCCTTACCGGGCTGCAGCAGCTCCAGTGGGCCTGATGCCCCTGCGGTGTTCTCTCTGTGTTGTTGCAGGAGTCAAGTGGGGCCTTGGCCTATGTGATATGGCCCTTTGGCCCACGTACATTGTGGACTGGTCTGTGTCCCACCATTTTTAAATATGTATATACTGTTTTGATTTTGAACCCCGATTTTTTACAATTTTATATTATTACACTCACTTTAATCAATTACTTTTGTCCTTGCATTATTCCTGAGGGGGACGGGGTAAATATATTGCTGCAACAGTTTATGTGTGTGGTGTTGGGGGTGGGGGTGTTGCGTGTTGCATGTGTGTGTCACTCTCTTTTTCCTCCCCCCTCCCCTGTGTGCTAGGCGGCAGTACTCACTGTGGTCGTCTTCGCCGGCGTTGGTATTCATAGCGGAGAAGGAGATAGACGAGCATGGGGAACACCTGCAACTCGGGCTCCATGGCGGCGTGGTTCTTCCTTGTGTCTCCAGGGGTGAGTCCTTTGCCTTCTGTGTACTGTTTCTGCCGTGCTTTTGATGTCGTTTGTCGTTGGTACCGCCCCAGAAAAGGTGGCGGATAGGCCTGTTGTAATAGTGTGAGCTGTACATTGTCTTCCGCCTGTCTGTTGGCGGTTATCGCCGCAGTGCTTGTTGCTACCGCCATGGCGGTCGGTGTGTTAAAGTGGCTATCTGTGTGAGCGGTTTCTGCCATGGTCATAATTCCATTTTTGTTACCGCCGGCCTGTTGGCGGTATTACCGCTGCTTTATCACCGAACGCCCGGGTTGTCATGAGGGCCTGAGTCTCATTTATTACTATTCAGTAACGGTTTGCTTCAGAAGGGTTTCTTTCTTTATGCTTCCTGTGTTTGGTGCACCATAGAATGTTTGTCCGAGTTCTAGGATTTGCCTCTGCCATGGCCAAAGGGAAGGGTATGACTTTGAGGTGACATTTATTTCAGCCCTCTAATTCAGACTCACTCTGATGATTGGCACATCGGGCTATTTTCGGACAGGAAAGAAGAATGTATGTTTACTTTTAATTTGTCAGATCCCGGTCTGCTAATTCTGCTCAGTTCAACGTTCCTGAGTATGATTCACACTTGTGTAGGGTGGTCTGCGACAGTGGACTGGAATTCCACCCGCATGTGGAACTCTGCAATCTGTCTTTTCAGTTACTCCGCAGAATTCCACAGGGTAAAACTCCACGAATACAGACCAGGCCTTTTGAAAACATGAGATTGGCAAACCCTTTATGTACTTTGTCTCTACCACTGCATCTAAGTATATGTAACTCACCCCTAAAGCAGGCCTAAGTGCCCTAAGCGAGTGTGTATTATACTTGTGTTGACATTTCTGCACAAGCAGAAATGCCACTGTGATGTCCAGCCCTATTGCTGAACATTGCAAGTGAGCAGGGGAGCAATCTTAAGGTATGTGCTGGACACTTGTCAACATGAGTGACACAGTCACCTTATAACGTCACTGAACCGTATGGTGTTTGGTATCAAATACTTCATCTTAATAAATCCAGGCTGATGCGATCCTCAGATTTACAATGATCTGCACCTAGAAGGCACCTTAGAGGAGCCCCTGAAGCTCACTAGTTTGTTGGGGTGTGAACTGACTAGTTTTGATCAGTCTGCCACCACAGACAGGTTTCTGTGAGCCCATGCTTTTGGAGGTCAGAAACAATGCAGACTTTGGATAAGGGTGTTACCACCCACTCCAGCAGAAGGACTAGCAGAGATGCATACCAAGGCCAGGGTCTTCAAAGACCCTGACTCCTTTAGTATGCAAAACCCTCAGCTTCCCCTGACCTTGGTATATCCACCCCTGCTCTGGGATCTATTTAGCACCAGGACAGGTGGGAAATAAAGAGAGTCAGTAGGCATCTACCGCCTCTGAGCTAACTGCATCCTAAGGTGGGCTAGCTGAGGTGCATACTAGGGGAAGGGTTCCACCATCTTGTTTTTGGTTGGAACTAGGCCTTCTGGGATAGGAATATGCCCAATCCCTAAAGGTGGGGTTCCTGGTTCATATAGGTCATTTAGGGGGTGTAGGCACCCCTGGGGTAAGTAGCACATTGGCTTCTACCCTACAAACCGTTAAACACCCCTAAATTCAGTATTTAGGTGGCTCCACAACACCAGAAGACAGTTTTCTCTGGACCCAAGAAGAAGGACAGCAAAGAGCTACAAAAAGCAAGAATAGGGGAGCAGCTACTGACTTGCCCTGACCCTGACAGCCTGCCTGCAGTCCTTGAAAATTGCACCAAAGTCATTTCGTCCTGCAGTTGCTCTGCATCCAGAAACCTGGGTGGACGGCATGAACATCTAAAAGCACCAGGATCTCCTGTAGAGTAACAGAGCTACTTCCCTGCACTTTGCAGGCACCCAAGAAGAACCCTGAGGACTCCGGACTGCCTAAAACCTGATGCTGGTCAGCACCACTCCACCCATGCCCCCTAGCCCAAGTTAAAGTGGGCCAAAGGTGCCAGCATGGTCCCCAAGCCCTCCAGGACATGATTCCACCTTCAGCATCTCAACTGTGGACACCCTGACACCACCTGCAGCCTCTTTGTGAAGTCCCCCTCTACCCTAACTGCCTCCATCGAGCACACCTAAGCACCCGGCCGCGCTGGACCTAGGAAAAGAGGACCAAATGTCCCAAGACTTGTGAGACCCGAGCCCATTTGTTAGTTCAGTCGGACTGGTCCCTCAGTCCAATCCTGCAGCCCCTTTCTTCAGGCCCCTCTTTACTGCGACGACCTCTGGTGATGGAAACCAATGGTCCAGGACACCTCTTCACCAAGGCATTCTGGACCAAGCAGAAGAGAAGCACGAGTGTCCTCACATCAATGAGCATCACAAGACTTGAGTCTCACTGTTTGCTCATTTGGAATGGGCTCCCAGTTCTCTCTCTGCAGTTCCTTTTCTCTTGCAGCACCTTTTACCCAGGACAATTTCTTACTGAAATCAACTGGGCACACAACGTTGTAAAGCACCTCTTCGCCCAGATGCTCCAGAGCTCCCCCCAGGGTGACACTTAGCTTAACTACTGAGAACTGGTTCTAGAAGTCACTGTCGAATGCCTGTATGCCATACTTATCTTTTATCCACCAGTGTTTATTCTTGCAACAGTATTCTGGTGTTCAAACATAATATAAACAAAATATCTATTTTTCTAACAATTAGTCTTGAGTTTGTGTCTCATGTATTGCCACTGTGAGTACAACAAATGCTTAGAACTACCTCCTGATAAGGCTAACTGCTCACTTAAAGTTTCCACAAAAGAGAGGGTTTGGGATTGTCATTTGTAACCCTGTAAACCAAATAAGGGTTGCCTAGGGTATCTGCATAGTGACCCCATAAATTGGTACACTACATATATATACACTGCAAGTGCAGGGCATATTGTGAAGCCTGCTTTTGACATTTGCAACCCAGCCCCAGCTAAGATTTTGCATCCTTTTGTCAGCACCATCATGGAAGCGGGAAGATCAGCACCATAGCGAGTCCCAGTCAGCACCACAGAGAGCCAGGACAACTCTGCACCCAGATGCCATGGGCCAAGTAAAACTGAGCTGACTGTTGTGATCTGGTCCTAGGAACTGAACAACCTTAACTCTGCAAGGATTCCACCTAACTTGTTCCTCATGTACTGTTTTGCAAACAGTTGTATTTCTCCATAGACTTTAATGCAATGTTTAAATGCCATTTTTGCTGTGATCTAATTTTGCTTCTAAAAATCATAACCAGTTATACATATGAAATTCTGTTCATTTTGGAGTCTACATTAAGATACAAATAATCTCTATTTTTATAAGCTGGTGTAAGATTTCTTTCAAGTTCGCTCAATTACTTATTGCCCATGTTGGTGCTCTGAAATGCTCAACACATGTTCCTGTAAGTGAAGCCTGACTGCTGTTTGCCACACTGCAAGGACTGAGCTGAGGATTTACTAGTGTGAATTCAAGGGCCATCTCTGTCCATTGCGAGGGTATTACATGGTGAGGACTAAACCACACACCACATAATACTCCACTTTCCTACATAGTGAAAATGCCCTTAAGTGCAGACAAGCAGGTGAATCATATATAATTTTTCAGTTTGTGATTGCTGTTTTAAAATGTATCTAAATTTGAGGTACGGAAATGGTGATTCCCAGACACCTCTCATTTGTAGATGATCCAACACCTTAATCAAAGATGCAGGAAGGGAGTAGGAAATAACTAGCTTCTGTGGTGTACCCCATAGCTTTGCCTTAACTACTTTTTGCTGGCTGTGGAACTCTGTACACCTTACTCATGTTAACCAGTGGTAACATGCATGTGCTTCTCCTTTCAACATGATGACATTTGCAAACCCCTAACTGGCATATTTAAATCAACTATAAGCCCAGGTATATTTTATAAAGTGTATCCAGAGCCTGTAAGTTAAATATCACTAGTAGACTGCACCACCCACTACAATGACAGTATAAACATGACTGCAGCCCTACCATTTGTAGCCTGGCTGTTGCACTTAGACTTCAAATTTGACGTGTCAACATTTTTAACCCCTATTTGACAGGTTGAAACCTTCCATTTAAATACTTATAAATTACCGTTAGGCAGACCTTATTACCCATAATGCAGGGTGAATGGTAGTTAAAAGTAGCACATGTAAAGTTTAATGTTAAACATGTCCATACAATGAAAATCACCAAATGTTATTTTTACTGTTGCAAGGCTTGCTGTTCCATAGTAAAATACTGTTTTACAATATTACATTTAAAATTTAATTTCAGTTAGGGAACGGCTAAAAGTATCATTCAAAGACCCTTTTTTAATACTTATTCAAAATCTAATTTAATTATAAAATTACCATTTTGATAACTATTATATTTAAAAAAGTGTTAGAAAGTCACATTTTCCCTGCCTAAAAACCTCTGAAGGTCCATTTGCTTGAGCTCCAGTTGTCTCCTTGTACGTGAACCGCCCTCTGAAGAGATGTGAAAATGCTCCCAGAGAGGGACAAAGGCCTCCGGTGTGAGAAGGGGCTGTTCCCTTGACAGGATGGCCATTGGCTGTGCCCAGAAACTTGATTCACTTTGAAAAGGTATACACTTTCACAGACATATTTTAGCTGACACCAGGGTAGGCCTTCCTTTGCTCCCTCCCAATCAAAGCAGGAACCAATCCATTTTGGAGAGAAACTGCCCCCCAGAACTACATTAGCATGACAACAGAGGAACAGTTGCTCATTTCCATTGCCACACTTCTGGGGTGTACACACCAGCTCTGCACAGAGAAATAAAGATTCTATCATTTTGGTTTTAGGTAGAGATGGCACTGTGTTATTTTTTGCAGGGGGCACACAGGAGATTCTGCAAAAGTGGCTATGGTTCTACTTAGGATCTGTAGCCCCTTTCATTAGGGAAGAGCCCAGAGTCATTCACACCCACAGGCTGGTGTCAGGCTTAAATGTGGTACCTCCTCCAAATAACACTGGATCAGTTGAATACCAGAAGAGGAATGAACCTGCTGTCTGAGACCTGAGAAGAACCTAGAAAACTGAACCTGCTCTTTCCCATGTACCCATGGAAAAGAAGTAGAGTCCAAGGGTCATGTTACTGACCTCATCTTCAAGCTACAGTGACACAACAAGTTAACTAGCTGACCAGTTCCAACTGTTGTTGCCCTAGACCCTGCTGGTGCCTCCTGCTGGAATGAATCTTGACCCCAAGTGCAGTTCCTGAGGTCCTGGAGCCCTATGTTGTGCCAATGTGTACTCCTCCAAAAAGCTCCTGAAATCTATGACTTCTTAGCTCCAACGATCTCCTGAGTAAAGGGAACAACTTGCCAAGCTGGTCTGATGAAGGTCCGTGGTCACTAAGCTGAAGATTCAGGTTGCTTCTGCTTGGAGCATTTCAACAGCAGCCAATCAGATTAAATAAGAGGTCATAAGAAGAGGACTGAACCTGCTGTCTGAGACCTGAGAAGAGCCTAGAAAACTGAGCATGCTCTATCTCATGTGCCCAGAGTAAAAAAGTAGACTCTATGGGTCACATGACTTACCTCCTGTTTAAGCTACAGTGAGATAATGTAGGAAAGTACCATCTTGCCTGGCATTTTACCCCCATTTTCACTGTATGTATGTTTGTTTTTGCCCTTGTGTCACTGGGATCCTGCTCGGCAGGACCCCAGTGCTCATAATGTATGCCCTGTATGTGTTCCCTGTGTGGTGCCTAACTGTATCACTGAGGCTCTGCTATCCAGAACCTCAGTGTTCATGCTCTCTCTGCTTTCTAAAATTGTCACTGCAGGCTAGTGACTCATTTTACCAATTCTCATTGCACACTGGTACACCCATATAATTCCCTTGTATATGGTGCCTAGGTACCCAGGGTATCGGGGTTCCAGGAGATCCCTATGGGCTACAGCATTTATTTTGCCACCCATAGGGAGCTAAGACAATTCCTACACAGGGCTGCCACTGCAGCCTGAGTGAAATAACGTCCACGTCATTTCACAGCCATTTTCACTGCACATAAGTAACTTATAAGCCACCTATATGTCTAACCCTCACTTGGTGAAGGTTAGGTACCCAGTTACTTAGTGGGTGGGCACCCTGGCACTAGCCAAGGTGCCCCCACATCGTTCAGGGCAAATTCCCCGAACTTTGTGAGTGCGGAGACACCATTACACATGTGCACTGCACATAGGTCACTACCTATGTGTAGCGTAACAATGGTAACTCCGAACATGGCCATGTAACATGTCTAAGAACATGGAATTGTCACCCCAATACCATTATGGTATTGGGGGACAATTCCATGATCCCCCGGGACTCTAGCACAGAACCCGGGTACTGCCAAACTGCCTTTCCGGGGTTTCCACTGCAGCTGCTGCCAACCCCTCAGACAGGATTCTGCCCTCCTGGGGTCTAGGCAGCCCAGCCCAGTAAGGCAGAACAAAGGATTTCCCCTGAGAGAGGGTGTTACACCCTCTCCCTTTGGAAATAGGTGTGAAGGGCTGGGCAGGAGTAGCCTCCCCCAGCCTCTGGAAATGCTTTGATGGGCACAGATGGTGCCCATCTCTGCATAAGCCAGTCTACACCAGTTCAGGGATCCCCCATCCCTGCTCTGGCGCGAAACTGGACAAAGGAAAGGGGAGTGACCACTCCCCTGACCAGTACCTCCCAGGGGAGGTGCCCAGATCTCCTCCAGTGTGTCCCAGGCCTCTGTCATCTTGGATTCAGAGGTGTTGGGGCACAATGGACTGCTCTGAGTGGCCAGTGCCAGCAGGTGACGTCTGAGACCCCTCCTGATAGGTTCTTACCTCTCTTGGTAGCCAAACCTCCTTTCTTGGTAGCCAAACCTCCTTTTCTAGCTATTTAGGGTCTCTCCTCTGGGCTATTCCTCAGATAACGAATGCAAGAGCTCACCAGAGTTCCTCTGCACTTCCCTCTTCGACTTCTGCCAAGGATCGACAGCTGACTGCTCCAGGACACCTGGAAAACCGCAACAAAGTAGCAAGACGACTACCAGCAACATTGTAGTGCCTCATCCTGCTGGCTTTCTTGACTGTTTCCTGGTCGTGCATGCTCTGAGGGCTGTCTGCCTTCACCCTGCACTGGAAGCCAAGAAGAAATCTCCAGTGGGTCGACGGAATCTTCCCCCTGTTAACGCAGGCACCAAAAGACTGCATCACCGGTCCTCTGGGTCCCCTCTCATCCTGACGAGCATGGTCCCTGGAACATAGGAGCTGGGTCCAAGTGTCTCCCAGAGTCCAGTGGCCCTTCTGTCCAAATTTGGTGGAGGTAAGTCCTTGCCTCCCCACATCAGACAGCAAACCTGTGTACTGCGTGATTTGCAGCTGCTCCGGCTTCTGTGCACTTCTCTAAGGATTCCTTTGTGCACAGCCTAGCCTGGGACCCAGCACTGCGTCCTGCAGTGCTAAACCCGCTGAGTTGGACTCCGACGTCGTGGGACCCTCCTTTTGTGACTCTGAGTTCACAGAACTTCCAAGTGCCTGCTCTGGTACTTCTGCAGTTGCTGCCTGCTTTTGCGGGAGCTCTCTGAGTTGCGGAGCACCCCCTCTGTCTCCTCCTCCAAGGGACGACATCCTGGTCCTTCCTGGTCCCCAGCAGCACCCAAAAACCTCTATTGTGACCCTTGCAGCTATCAAGGCTTGTTTGCGGTATTTCTGCATGAAAATACTTCAGCAACATCCAGCATGCAGTGGGACATCTTCCATCCAAAGGAGAAGTTCCTAGCCCTTTTCGCTGTTGCAGAATCTTCAGCTTCTTCCACCCAGAGGCAGCCCTTTTGCACCTTCATCCGGGGTTTCCTGGGCTCCTGCCCCCCCTGGACACTATCGCGACTCTTGGACTTGGTCCCCTTCCTTTTCAGGTCCTCAGGTCCAGGAATCCGTCTTCAGTGTTTTGCTGGTGCTTGTGGTTCTTGCTGAATCTCCCTATCACGACTATTGTGTCTTTCTGGGGTAGTAGGGTAACTTTACTCCTACTTTTCAGGGTCTTGGGGTGGGGTATTGTTAGAAATGGGGTTTCTGGTTGGCTAGGGTATGCACCTCAGCCAGGCAGAACTTACCCACTCTAGTCAGGGCAAGGGAGTTACACGTCCAAGATAACCCCTGCTCACCCCCCTGGTAGCTTGGCACGAGCAGTCAGGCTTAACCCAGAGGCAATGTGTAAAGCGTTTGCACAACACACACAACACACGTGACGCAATATCCCCACCACAAAGGAAACACAACACCAGATTATATGAAAATATACTGTATTGTACACAAGGCAGTTATCAGACCAAACATCACATATCGGTACTATCCTGCTACCTTAGCAGTTGTCAGAACGTTACACATTAGTTACTCTGCAAACTAGCAGTAGTCACACATAACACACAGGTTACTCAGTATTCTGCAACATAAGCAGTAGTCAGGAAAACATGTATTACATCACAGCACTTGTCATAAGAATATCATAAAATACCCATAGTAGGAACATTAGAAAACATATGGCAAGTTAGAAAAACATATTAGCAAGCATGTCCATAAAAGGAACATTTGCATACACATATGTAAAAACATCAAATGCAGGTAGGTAATATATGAATCAAACAAAAGTCTGTAGAAAGAACTTTGGATTGCAACTATATTGGTCCTTTAAACAGTACCTGGTTGGATGAAGGCACCTCCAGTGCCTAGAAGGCGAACAATGGGGCCCCCGGTGCTCCTATGCCCAAAACGGGGGCCTCCCTTATACTCTGGGGTCAGAGGAGGGCGACATGCACCTCCTCTCTTTTATAGACAGGCCCCTCCGGGGACCGTGATTACTGGGGGCCCCCTAGGGCCTGAACCGGCCCTCACGAGGGGGGCCAAAGCCAGCAAAAACAACTTAGGGCAGGAGGGGGGCACCACGCACCCCCTCCGGTTTAATGACAGGCGCCTCCTGGGAGCTTGCGATCTCTGGGGGCCCCCCCAGGCTTCCACTGGCCCTTCCACCAAGGGGGGGGCCCACAATAATGCCCGTTTTACCTAACAGCAGAAAAGGAGCGTCCTGCTCCTAACGCAGAGGCCAGGGGGAAGGGGGCACTCCCCGCGCCTTCCCCTGGTCCTGCCGTGAAGCCACAAGAAGATCGGACCCCTCCTGGGGCCCGAGCAGACTATCGGCTGCACCCTATGCGGTGCGCGAGTGTTCTTCCAGCTTCCCGGGCGCTGCGGTGATCTTATTTAAAGGGGCACAATGCAGCAAGGAGCCTACGAGCTCCCAAGGCTCCATAAGCGCGCTGCAATCAGCGCTATGGCAGCCGCAACCACGGAGAAGCACCCCTCGTGAAGAAATGGATGCAGGGGTCAGGGGCCACAGCACCCTGCCCCTGGGGAGCAGAATCTTAAGACAAGGTCCTCAGGTGGAGGGCCCAGCTACAGGCCAGTACAAGGGAAAGGCAGCAAGTCCTTCACAGTGACCAGGCAGGTCACAGGTCAGCACAGCAGCAGCAGTCCATGGCGGTTCCTGGTGAGTCCTTTCAGCCTTTGGTGTCCAGTTCCGAGATGATTCCAAGAGTTTCCAAATTGTGGGGAAAATTCCCCTGTACTTATAGTCAGTTCTTATAGTGTTTTACAATGGTAGGGAGAGGAGGTTCCAGCCAGTTACAACTGGTTCTGGGAGTGCCCCCTCTCTCCTTTCAGCACAGGCTCCAAACATCAGTGGGAGGTTAACGACCCTATTGTGTGAGGCCAGGGCACAGTCTTTACAAATGCAGGTGTGCCCCGCCGCTCCCTTCTCTCCGCCCAGGAAGACTATTCAGTATGCAGATGCACCTCTGTGACACCTCCACCCTCCCTGTGTACAGGCTGTCTGAAAAGTATGCACAAAGCCCCAACTGTCACTCTGCCCAGACGTGGATTGGAGTCAAGCTGCAAAACACCAGAGTCAGAAGCACAGATAAATGCGCACTTTCTAGAAGTGGCATTTCTGTGATAGTAATAAAAAATACACCCACACCAGTAAGCAGCATTTATTATCACCATCAGAACCATGCCAAACACGCCTACGCTACCCCTCATAAATCAGACAATACCCCTTACACATAAGGCAGGGCATTTCTAATGCAATCCTATGAGAAGGCAGCACTCACAGCAGTGAGACTCCAAGTTAGGCTGTTTGTCACTACTAGGACAGGCCATGCAATATGGCACATGTCCTGCCTTTCTACATACATGGCATCCTGCCCATAGGGCTAGCTAGGGCGTACCTTAGGGGTGACTTACATGTAGTAAAAGGGGAGTTCTGGGCCTGGCAAGTAAGCAGGCCTGAGACAGGTTTGAAAGTCTACTTCAGTGGGTGGCGCAAGCAGCGCTGCAGGCCCACTAGTAGTATTTAATTTACAGGCCCTGGGCATAGAGATACCACTGTATAAGGGACTTATAGGTAAATTAAATATGCCAATTAGGTATAAGCCAATCATACCAACTTTAGATGGGAGAGCACCTGCACTTTAGCACTGGTCAGCAGTGATAAAGTGCTCAGAGTCCTAGAGCCAACAGCGATAGGTCAGAAAAACCAGGAGGAAGGAGGCAAAAAGACTGGGGATAACCCTGCGTAAGGCAAAAAGTCCAACAGGTATCTTGGACACCCTTACTGTTTTCTTACAGTCCCAGCGACCCTCTACAACCTTCCATAGGTCTGGGGTCCACTTGTGATTCGCATTACACTTTTGGAGTATATGGTTTGTGTTGCCCCTAGACCTATGTTCACCTATTGCATCCTATTGTGATTCTACATTGTTTGCACTACTTTTCTTACTGTTACTTACCTGTTTTGGGTTTGTGTACATATAACTTATGTATATTACTTACCTCCTAAGTGAGAGTATTCTCTGAGATACTGTTGGCAAATTGTCACTAAAATAAAGTACCTTTATTTTTAGTAACTCTGAGTATTGTGTTTTCTTATGATATTGTGCTAGGTGATATAAGTGGTATATGAGGAGCTTTGCCTGTCTCCTAGTTCTGCCTAAGCTGCTTTGCCATAGCTACCTTCTATCAGCCTAAGCTGCTAGAAACAACTCTGTTCTACTAATAAGGGATAACTGGACATGACACAGGGTGTGAGTATTACAAGGTACCCACTATAAGCCAGGCCAGCCTCCTACAGATAACAAGCTACAAGAGTCCTTTCACTGCAACTACCCAGCTGACCAGTTCCAACTGTACTTGCTGTGGACCCTGCTGGTGCCTTCTGCTGGAGTGAACCTTGACCCCCAAGTGCTGTTCCTGAGGTCCTGGAACCCTATTTTGTTTAAAAGTGCATTTCTTCTAACATCTCCTGAAACCTGGGAATTTTTGGCTCCAAAGACCTCCAGAGGACAGGGAACAACTTGCCAAGCTGTTCTGATGAGGGCTCAAGATTTAGGTTTGTCAGGGCTTTTTCAGTGTGAACTCGCAGAGAAGGTATTCAGCGTTGTGGAACAATGTTCAGCTGGTGCCTTGCCCCACTTGAAGAATGTGTACTCCAAAAGAATGACTAAATGCGAACACAGAAATCTTCATCAGGCAAAGGCACCAAAGGTATCCAGCCAGCAAGGGCCCTTCACTGGGTGCAAAATTCAGATTTCTCCTGCTCAGAGATTTCCCACCAAAAGTCAATGGATTTTTCAAACCTCTTCTAGCAGCTATCTGATATGGTGGAGCCATCCTCGGCGCCAGACTGCTGCCTTGCCCTGCTGAGGATTCTGGCTTTCATTTCAGGGACTAATTACAAGGGTAAAAATATCAACTGGGTTGATCCTTGTTCCTGTATCCAACACATGCTCATTCATGGTCACCCTTAACTCATGCATAGGTACCCTCCAAGCACAGTCAGATGATCACTTGCAGCTAAAAGCTTTTTGGTGCTATTTATACCTTAAACTTAAAAAACCCATATCTCAGATTTCCCTTATTGCATTTTTGCATTTTTGTACATTTGTTCTCATTTTATTTCTTAAATTTTACTCTATTTTTCTAATTGGTTTGGGATTTTTCTTGTGGTATATTTTGACTTTATTACTGTTTTGAAACTGCATAAGTAATTTACACCTTACTCTGTGCCATAGATACTGTGGGTTGAGCTCAGGTTA
Source organism: Pleurodeles waltl (assembly GCF_031143425.1). NCBI lineage: Eukaryota > Metazoa > Chordata > Amphibia > Caudata > Salamandridae > Pleurodeles > Pleurodeles waltl. Next base: position 486,988,022 of record NC_090445.1, on the reverse strand, counting down.
ATTTAGGGACTTTAGTGATTTACCCTAATGAAGAATGTGTTATTACTTGAAGTGGGCACCTTCCCCATAACTAATACCTACATTTCTTACAATGGGATTGTCTTGTTTGTGGGTGTCCCAAATTGAAACCACAGATTGATGTTAATGGGCCCTGTTCAGAGTTCGGACTTCTATGCTAAAATATTAAAATATGCACTGTCTGCTGAGCTGTCTGTTTAATGAAACTGAGTTCAAAAGTACTTGGGCCTGTGCAAGGAAGGAGGGTAGAGTGAGGAGCTGCTGAAAGAGACTGCATTTTGTTAAGTCCACTCATTTAATCAAGGGAGCAATTCGCAACCCTTGCTGCTACTTACATCCAGTAATGATTTTACTGATGGACCAGAAAGGCTATTTCATATAGCAAAAATCAAATTATTTACCTTTGCTTTTACTTCAGCTTGCTTTGTGGTGAAGCTTCTGGAGCTATCGAACCATACTCCAAGATATTTATGAAAGTCGTCAAGCTTAATTTCTTCCTTATAGCTTGTGGTTCACCTTTAGAGAGATGTCATAACAATAGGATTCAAGCCTTTTCAATTTATATTGCAGTTCCATGCGGATCTGATAAAATCAGTGTTACCTGCATACATTAACATTAGCAATGACATTCCCACATTTGTCAATGTCAGCGTTATTAAGAGTGAACAGAGGGGCATATTTATACTCTGTTTGCGCCGGAATTGCATCGTTTTTTTTTACGCAATTCCGACGCAAAACTAACTCCATATTTATACTTTGGCGTTAGACCCGTCTAGAGCCAAAGTCCATGGAGTTTGCGTCATTTTTTAGCGTGGACACCTACTTTGCGTTAAGGAGATGCAAGGTAGGCGTTCCCGTCTACAAATTGACTCCAAGGCATGTGCGTCGTATTTATACTCCCGGACAAAATTCACGCCCGGGAGTGGGCGGGTCAAAAAAAATGACGTACGGCTGCTTTTGCGCCGTTTTTTAGTGCCTGCAAAAGGCAGGCGTTAAGGGACCTGTGGGCTCTGAAGGAGCCCATAGGTGCCCTCCCATACCCCCAGGGGCCCCTCCTGTCACCCTTGCCCACCCCAGGAGGACACCCAAGGCTGGAGGGACCCATCCCAGGGACATTAAGGTAAGTTCAGGTAAGTCATTTTTTTTTTTTTTGTAGCATAGGGGGGCCTGATTTGTGCCCCCCTACATGCCACTATGCCCAATGACCATGCCCAGGGGACAAAAGTCCCCTGGGCATGGCCATTGGGCAAGGGGGCATGACTCCTGTCTTTGCTAAGACAGGAGTCATTTCTATGGGGGTTGGGAGTCGAAAAAAATGGCGCAAATCGGGTTGAGGCGAAAAATTTGCCTCAACCTGACTTGCCCCATTTTTTGACGCCCAAGCCCCATATCCCCCTACGCCGGCGCTGCCTGGTGTACGTTGTTTTTTTCCACGCACACCAGGCAGCGCCGGCGGCTAACACCGGCTAACGTCATTGAATAAATACGGCGCCCGCATGGCGCTTCAGAATGGCGTTAGCCGGCGCTAATTTTTTTGACGCAAAACTGCATTAGCGCAGTTTTGCGTCAAAAAGTATAAATATGGCCCAGAGTACACAGAAGTGGTGCTAAAATCCGACCCTGTTTTAAACCTCTATTTGCAAAAAATCTCTTGGAAAGAGTGACAATGTCTCCCAGTTTCACAAAAACACAGGCAGGGTCGGTTTTAGGGCAGTGCGAGCAGTGCGGCCCCACCGGGTGCTGACCTGGACTGGGGGAGCGGACCTCAAAGGACCGCTGGATTTAGCAATAACTTACCAAACTTGCCATTCAAATGCACCTGCTGAAATGTTCCTTGTGCTCCAGCCTTCAGGAAACAATTAAAAGGTCAAGATACCTCTTGTGATTAATGTTCTCGCAAGGGATGGAGATGGAAGTTTTGTCTAGCAGAAGCTTTGACTTGCCAAAAAGTAGCGAAGACGGTTAATATGCCTGCTGCAAAGAACAGAACTATATTTTGTGTGGATAGCTGAGTGGATTAGTAAAGCCAGCCTTTACAAGTGCTTTAAAACAAATGAATGTATGTGAAAGCGCGGCTATGGAGAGATGAGGGGGACATTTGCCGGTTGGTAGTAAGGGAAACCGAGGAGGTGATCATGGGGTGGGGGTGCCAAAAAAGACTATTGCACAGGGCACCACCAGCGCTAAAGCCTGCCCTGAACACAGGTATCCGTATATCACAGTTTTAACCATGTGTAGTCAAAGCCCCAGGAATACAATTTGAATTAAAAATTGTTGCAATCGATTGTGTTGAATGCGGTTCTAAAGCAGATAAAACAAGCATAAAGGTTCAATGATGAATTTATTAATTATCATTCAAAGAGCCATGAAAATGTCAGTAGTACCATAGGTGTCCCAAAAGCCTGTTGGTGCCATGAGATAAAATTCATGTCTTCTACCCACCTTAAAAAGTAGTCTAACAGCAAGCTTGCATGTAGCTTTGCCTGAGTATCGAGCAAAGCAATCATGCTATGGTAGTCTGGAGCTGTCAGTGAGCATTTTTATGTAACGGACAGAGAATTGAGTCTATCTAGGATGGAGGTATCAATCCTGTAAGATGAAAAGCATTAAATAAATAAAGGGTGTAGCAATCAGGATGACTACTCAGTATTGTAATTATATATTAAGACAGACAGGCCCTTCGGACCAAGAGCACCCTCAGGCCATGCTTTACGTATAGGTGGTATCACAGATTGCATTGTACAACAGTGCTCGATGTAACTTCTTCCCTTTATGGTATACTGGCTTCATTGGGTGTTGTTGGGACTGTGTTCTAGGGTTGCCAGTTTAAAGATGGGAAATAGTTTTGCGAAACAGTACGTTTTGCAGGTCAATCCATAAAGTTTATATAGATCCTTGATCTTTTTGATTTATCAATGTGTAGAATGTTCATGCACTCTTTTCTTTTTTCGTAAGCTTTACTTTCCATAAACTACTTTGGATATTGTCTGAAAGTTTCTAAGGTGATTTAGATTTTGTGGTTTTAAGCTGCTTGATCTTATCTGTCGTCGATGTAGGAGGCTGCCCTGGCTTATAGTGGGTACCTGATGGTACTTACACATTGTGCCAGGTCCAGTTATTCCTTATTAGTAGATTAGTAGTGTTCTAGCAGCTTAGGCTGATAGAGGTAGCTATAGCAGAGCAGCTTGGGTTGAACTAGGAGACATGCAAAGCTCCTACTATACCACTTATATCATATAGCACTATATCATAAGAATCACAATACTCAGAGTTACTAAAAATAAAGGTACTTTATTTTAGTGACAGTGTGCCAAAAATATCTCAGAGGACATACTCCCTTAGGAGGTAAGTAAAATACACAAAATATACACACAAACCAAAATCAGGTAAGTAAAGAGTTAGAAAAGTAGTGCAAACACTGTAGAATACAATAGGATGCAATAGGCCTAGGGGCAACACGAACCATATACTAAGAAAGTGGAATGCGAATCACTTAGGCACCCCAGGCCTAATGTAGTGTGTAGAGGGTCACTGGGAGTGTAAGAAAACACTAAGGGTGTCCAAGATACCCCACCCCAAGACCCTGAAAAGTAGGAGTAGAGTTACCCTGCTTCCCCAGAAACATACTAAAGTCCTGATAGGAGATTCTGCAAAGACAACAACTGACTGCAAAGCACTGAAGACAGATTCCTGGACCTGAGGACCTGTAAAGGAAGGGGACCAAGTCCAAGAGTCACAAAAGTGTCCAGGGGGGCAGGAGCCCACTAAACCCCGGATGAAAGTGCAAAAGGGCTGCCTCCGGGTGGAAGAAGCTGAAGATTCTGCAACAACGGAAGATGCCAGGAGCTTCTTCTTTGCACAGAAGATGTCCCACGGCATGCTGGAGGATGCAAAGTTCTTTCCACGCAGAAAGGCCGCAGACAAGCCTTGCTAGCTGCAAAAGTCGCAGTTGAAGAAAAGGGGTGCTGCCCGGGCCCAGGAAGGACCAGGAGGTCGCCCCTTGGAGGAGGAGACAGAAGGGATGCTCAGCAGCACAGAGAGCCCATGCAGACGCAGGCAGCTCCCACAGAAGCACTTGAACAGGCATTCAAGAAATCTGAGCATGGCAGTCATCTCAACACTACAAAAGAGGGTCCCACGAAGTCGCTGGTCAGCTCAGCGAGTTGAGCAATGCAAGACAGAGTGAGGTGGACCTGGGCTATGCTGTGCACGAAGGATTCCTTGCATAAGTGCACAGAAGCCCTAGCAGCTGCAGTTCACTCAGTACACAGGATTGCTGTCTGGCTTAGGGAGGCAAGGACTCACCTCCACCAAATTTGGACAGGAGGACCACTGGACTGTTGGGGTCACTAGGATCCAGCTCCTGTGTTCCAGGGACCAAGCTCGTCGAGATGAGAGGGTACCCAGAGGACCGGTGAAGCAGAAGTTTGGTGCCTGCATTAGCATGGGGAAGATTCGGTCGACCAACAGGAGATTTCTTCTTGGCTTCCAGTGCAGGGTGCAGGCAGACAACCCTGAGAGCATGCACCACCAGCCAGGAAACAGTTCAGAAAGCTGGCAGGATTAGGCACTACAATGTTGCTGGTAGTCATCTTGCTACTTTGTTGCGGTTTTGCAGGCGTCCTGGAGCAGTCAGTTGTCGATCCTTCGGAGAAGTCGAAGAGAGAGATGCAGAGGAACTCTGGTGAGCTCTTGCATTCGTCATCTGAAGAGAAACCCACAGGAGAGACCCTAAATAGCCCTCAGAGGAGGGCTGAGGGATCCCTGAACCGGTGTAGACTGGCTTATGCAAGGAGGTCACCATATGTGCCCTTCAAAGCATTTCCAGAGGCTGGGGAGGCTACTCCTCCCCAGCCCTTAACACCTATTTCCAAAGGGAGACGGTGTAACACCCTCTCTCAGAGGAAATCCTTTGTTCTGCCTTCCTGGGTCTGGGCTGCCCAGTCCCCAGGAGGGCAGAAGCCTATCTGTGGGTTGGCAACAGCTGCAGTGAAAACCCCAGAGAGCTAGTTTGGCAGTACCCGTGGTCCATGCTGGAGCCCCGGGGATGCATGGGATTGGCACCCCAATACCAGATTTGGCATGGGGGGACAATTCCATGATCTTAGACATGTTACATGGCCATATTCAGAGTTACCATTGTGAAGCTACATATAGGTATTGACCTATATGTACTGCATGCGTGTAATGGTGTCCCCGCACTCACAAAGTCCGGGAAAATTGCCTTGAACAATGTGGGGGCACCTTGGCTAGTGCCAGGGTGTCCTCACACTTAGTAACTTTGCACTTAACCTTCACTAGGTGAGGGTCAGACATATAGGTGACTTATAAGTTACTTAAGTGCAGTGTAAAATGGCTGTGAAATAACGTGGACGTTATTTCACTCAGGTTGCAGTGGCAGTCCTGTGTAAGAATTGTCTGAGCTCCCTATGGGTGGCAAAAGTAATGCTGCAGCCCATAGGGATCTCCTGGCACCCCAATACCCTGGGTACCTAGGTACCATATACTAGGGAATTATAAAGGTGTTCCAGTGTGCCAATCAGAATTGGTGAAAATGGTCACTAGCCTGCAGTGACAATTTTAAAAGCAGAGGGAGCATAAGCACTGAGGTACTGGTTAGCAGAAGCACAGTGACACAGTTAGGCACCACACAGGGAACACATTTAGGCCACACACTATGAGCACTGGGGTCCTGGCTAGCAGGATCCCAGTGAGACAGGCAAAAACAAACTGACACACAAGTACAAATGGGGGTAACATGCCAGGCAAGATGGTACTTTCCTACACAGTGAAGCAGAAGTTTGGTGCCTGCGTTAGCGGGGGGAAGATTCCGTCGACCCACAGGAGATTTCTTCTTGGCTTCCAGTGCAAGGTGAAGGCAGAGAGCCCCCAGAGCATGCACCACCAGGAAAAAATCGAGAAAGCCGGGCAGGATTAGGCGCTACAATGTCACTGGTAGTCTTCTTGCTACTTTGTTGCAGTTTTGCAGGTGTCCTGGAGCAGTCAGCGGTTGATCCTTGGCAGAAGTCGAAGAGGGAGATGCAGAGGAACTGTGGTGAGCTCTTTCATTCGTTCTGAAGAGAAGCTCACAGGAGAGACCCTAAATAGCCCTCAGAGGAGGATTGGCCACCTAGTGAGGTAAGCACCTATTAGGAGGGGTCTCTGACGTCACCTGCTGGCACTGGCCACTCAGAGGACTCCATTGTGCCCTCACACCTCTGCATTCAAGATGGCAGGGGTGTGGGACACACTGCAGGAGCTCTGGGCACCACCCCTGGGGTGGTGATGGACAGGGGAGTTGTCACTCCCCTTTCCTTTGTCCAGTTTCGCACCAGAGCAGGGGCTGGGGGATCCCTGAACCGGGGTAGACTGGTTTATGCAAGGAGGGCACCATCTGTGCCCTTCAAAGCATTCCCAGAGGCCAGGAGAGGCTACTCCTCTCAGGGTCTTAACACCTATTTCCAAAGGGAGAGGGTGTAACACCCTCTCTGAGGAAATCCTTTGTTCTGCCTTCCTAGGACTGGGCTGCATAGCCCCATGAGGGTAGAAGCCTGTCTGTGGGTTGGCAGCAGCGGTAGCTGCAGTGAAAACCCCAGAGAGCTGGTTTGGCAGTTCCCGGGGTCCATGCTGAGGCCCCGGGGATGCATGGGATTGGCACCCCAATACCAGATTTGGCATGAGGGGACAATTCCATGATCTTAGACATGTTACATGGCCATATTCGGAGTTACCATTGTGAAGCTACTTATAGGTATTGACCTATATGTAGTGCACGCGTGTAATGGTGTCTCCGCACTCACAAAGTCCGGCGAAATTGCCCTGAACTATGTGGGGGTACCTTGGCTAGTGCCAGGGTTCCCTCACACTTAGTAACTTTGCACCTAACCTTCACTAAGTGAGGGTTAGACATATAGGTGACTTATAAGTTACTTAAGTGCAGTGTAAAATGGCAGTGGCAGTCCTTTGTAATATTAGTCTGAGCTCCCTCTGGGTGGCAAAAGAAATGCTGCAGCCCATAGGGATCTCCTGGAACCCCAATACCCTGGGTACCTAGGTACCATATACTAGGGATTTATAAGGGTGTTCCAGTGTGCCAATTAGAATTGGTAAAAATGGTCACTAGCCTGCAGTGACAATTTTAAAGGCAGCAAGAGCATAAGCACTGAGGTTCTGGTTAGCAGAGCCTCTGTGACACAGTTAGGCACCACACAGGGAACACATTCAGGCCACAATTATGAACACTGGTGTCCTGGCTAGCAGGATCCCAGTGAGACAGGCAAAAACAAACTGACACACAAGTAAAAATGGGGGTAACATGCCAGGCAAGATGGTACTTTCCTACAGTCAAAGTCTACCTAGTTCTCTTTTTCATGTTTGTATGACAACTGTTTTGTACCTTATCTTGCAGGTCTTATTTCGCGTTTAATGTCCCTATCAGAGTTATTAGGGAGGCTGTCACTGAATTCTAGGCTATGACATAGTTGTTATTTATTGGTAACTGTACAATTGAGGAGGCTGTCACAGCCTTCCAAGCAGTGGCATGGCTGCTATTAGTGGATGACTGTATAATAGTTTGCCACTGGATCACGGCCTCTTCTTCTGTACAAAGCAAATAACTTGTGAATATGAGCTGTGCACCATCATAGCCTGTTCAGTTTTTGTAGACCTCTGAGAATTCACCCAGGTTTATTGCTTTGTCCTTTTCCAGTAAATTAATATACAAGCTAGTAGTCTGAACAAACGGATCACTTTCTAATCATTCAAGTATTGTATAATCTCTTATAAATGTATAATCCAAAACTGTTGAGTTGTGATTGGTGGCTCTGGTATACTTTGCTGGTTTGTCATAAGGATGTTTCCCATTTAGGCTGTGCTGTTCTAGGCTGCATAAAGAATTTAAAATGTAGTTCCCTGGACTGAAGTTTCTTTAGGCTGTGATATAATCTCGAGGATGCCTCTACAGTATGATTTTTCGGTGATAAGAATCTCTCACAGTGGTTTAATATAGTCCGATTTTTTATCAGGAGGAACAATTGGAACTTTTTCTGTAGCCAATGGCAGACGCCAATAGATATGTAACAGACATTCTGCTGCAGGTTAAACACGGAGATCACTTTCCCACTTTAGATCACTGGTATCACACTGACTTACATAGGTCTCGGTCCAAACTCAGGGGGCATGGGCAGCAAAAATAAGGACGGACTGGGATTCATGCCGAGTGATTACCAGTGGCTGAGATTAATTAAAGCATTCCATCCATCACTTTTTTTCATACTTTAATGTTAGCGTTTCACACAAAGCAGCTTCTTGTAAGTTCCCCGATGCTGGATCATCTTTGTTTGGCCCTTTTACAACTTTGATGTGCGACCTATGATTACCTCCTAGTTGGCTGCTCTGATGTTGCTCATTAATATTGCGATTACACTGTACTTCTGACTGAATATTTGTTAAGTGTATTTTCAGTGCGGCCTTTGTTAACTTTTCGTGTTTTTAACTCAGCATTAGAACCGTCCTCTAGTGCTTCTGTACCATCGGTTCGAAAGAAGAGTTTCGTTCTTCTCTAACCGTATTATTGAGACAATTAGTAATTCTGTTTTGTTTGTCTAGTTGATTGAGTCGTATAAGGATTTTTTTTTTGTATAATACAGGCCCAAACATTAGTGGACCCAACGGGGTTGAAGGAGTTTATATTTTGCTTCTCCCACTTGATATCTGGCTAGACGGATCATTACGTGATGTTTTCTTTGCCGTCTTTTATACCCTAAGGCGCTGTTTGAATGTTGTCTTCAAGATGAGCAATGCAGTTAGCTGGTGGATTTGTCATAAAATGCTTACAGTGTTTTGATAATTGCAGACAAGACTGAATTTCCTGTTTGTTGTAACTGGGTTCTGTATCACCTGGGCCTCCAACCTTTTATGTAATAGGAGTTACTTGTGTTAAATGATAATCCTCCAGAGCAACCTAAATTATTAGACATGTGGTAGTAACCACAGCAGAAGAGATTACGGTAGGTCCCACCATATGCTAGATTCCTAGCAGTGATCACCTCTGTGTAGATGGCAAAGCTGCTAGCAGTAATGGAAAAAAATGCTTTGTCAATGTATAATGCCTTTAAATGAGTAATACATAACAGCCAACCCTGCAGTTCTCCTAGCACAAAGTTAAAAATAAAAGTAATAGTCTCCCCCACACTGTTTGACTTTTATCACTCAAAGATCATCTTTAAATATACTTTTGAAATTCTGTCATTATGCATAACAGTCATAGCTTCAGTGCATCTAGCACCTAGTTAATATTAGTAATAGACTCCTCAACCAGTTTGATTTTTATCCTTCAAATATCAGCTTTCAATATACCTTGGAAATTAAAGCGTTTTTCTTTGAGCTATGAATTCTAAAAATACATGCATTTTTGTTTCAAATACACGCTTTTAGATTTTAGTAGACATATACTACCGTAATCAAGTAAAAGCTTCTAATTTATTTTACTGGGCTGCAGACAGGGAAGCTATTTACATGTAGCAGGAGAGCTACCAAAAGCTCAAGAACTACTTGTTGGAGAAGCCTTCTGTATTACTTCCGTCTTCCTAATATTGTTACCTGGCCCCATCCCTTCTGCTGTTTGCCCTCTTGGTGGAATGATGGGGGGTCACAGACTAAAGCAACATTATGAGACCTCTAGGGCATGATGCGTAATCTGGTTTTATTCGACTTCTTCTTTGAAAATATTGAATAAAAAGAATTTAAAGAAAGGTATCACTCTTAGGAAGATATTAAGGGACCAGGCAGTGGTACTCTGGACCACTGCAAGCTTTCCAGAGGCCGTCTGACATAATTCCCTTACCTCAAGTTGTGCAATGGCAACAACTTCTCCTTTGTGGATGAGTTATCACCTAAATTTTCATCTCTCATTGCGAATAGCAAATAAGAGGTGATGCCTCGTTCACACCATATAGGAGACTGACCTGGTTTGTAGTGAGTACCTTGGGTACTTACACCTTACACCAGGTCCAGTTATCCCTTGTTAGTGAAATGTAGTAGTGTTCTAGCAGCTTAGGCTGATAGAGGTAGCTATAGCAGAGCAGCTTAGGCTGAACTAGTAGACATGCAAAGCTCCTGCAATACCACTTATAGTTACACAGTACTTGTACACAAGTAAAGACAATACCCAGTGTTACCAAAAATAAAGGTAATTCATTTGGGTGACACAAAGCCAAAAATATCTTAGAGACAATACTCATTCTGGAGGTAAATATTATACACAATATATATACTATACACCAAAATAAGGTAAGTAATTAGACATAGGATAGTGCAAACAATAGGAAATGCTATATGTAGGAAGTTGGCTCTGTATGTGCTATTTCAAAGTAAGGAATAGCATGCACAGAGTCCAAGGGTTCCCCTTAGAGGTAAAATAGTGGTAAAAAGAGATAATACTAATGCTCTATTTTGTGGTAGTGTGGTCGAGCAGTAGGCTTATCCAAGGAGTAGTGTTAAGCATTTGTTGTACATACACATAGACAATAAATGAGGTACACACACTCAGAGACAAATCCAGCCAATAGGTTTTGTTATAGAAAAATATATTTTCTTAGTTTATTTTAAGAACCACAGGTTCAAATTTAACATGTAATATCTTGTTTGAAAGGTATTGCAGGTAAGTACATTAGGAACTTTGAATCATTTCAATTGCATGTATACTTTTCAAGTTATTCACAAATAGCTACTTTAAAAGTGGACAAAGTGCAATTTTCACAGTTCCTGGGGGAGGTAAGTTTTTGTTAGTTTTACCAGGTAAGTAAGGCACTTACAGGGTTCAGTTCTTGGTCCAAGGTAGCCCACCGTTGGGGGTTCAGAGCAACCCCAAAGTCACCACACCAGCAGCTCAGGGCCGGTCAGGTGCAGAGTTCAAAGTGGTGCCCAAAACGCATAGGCTAGAATGGAGAGAAGGGGGTGCCCCGGTTCAGGTCTGCTTGCAGGTAAGTACCCGCGTCTTCGGAGGGCAGACCAGGGGGGTTTTGTAGGGCACCGGGGGGGACACAAGCCCACACAGAAATTTCACCCTCAGCGGCGCGGGGGCGGCCGGGTGCAGTGTTAGAACAAGCGTCGGGTTTGCAATGTTAGTCAATGAGAGATCAAGGGATCTCTTCAGCGCTGCAGGCAGGCAAGGGGGGGGCTTCCTCGGGGAAACCTCCACTTGGGCAAGGGAGAGGGACTCCTGGGGGTCACTTCTGCAGTGAAAGTCCGGTCCTTCAGGTCCTGGGGGCTGCGGGTGCAGGGTCTTTTCCAGGCGTCGGGACTTAGGTTTCAGAGAGTCGCGGTCAGGGGAAGCCTCGGGATTCCCTCTGCAGGCGGCGCTGTGGGGGCTCAGGGGGGACAGGTTTTGGTACTCACAGTCGTAGAGTAGTCCGGGGGTCCTCCCTGAGGTGTTGGTTCTCCACCAGCCGAGTCGGGGTCGCCGGGTGCAGTGTTGCAAGTCTCACGCTTCTTGCGGGGAGATTGCAGGGTTCTTTAAAGCTGCTCCTTTGGATAAAGTTGCAGTCTTTTTGGAGCAGGTCCGCTGTCCTCGGGAGTTTCTTGTCGTCGTCGAAGCAGGGCAGTCCTCAGAGGATTCAGAAGTCGCTGGTCCCTTTGGAAGGCGTAGCTGGAGCAGAGTTCTTTGGAAGGCAGGAGACAGGCCGGTGAGTTTCTGGAGCCAAGGCAGTTGTTGTCTTCTGGTCTTCCTCTGCAGGGGTTTTCAGCTAGGCAGTCCTTCTTCTTGTTGTTGCAGGAATCTAATTTTCTAGGGTTCAGGGTAGCCCTTAAATACTAAATTTAAGGGCGTGTTTAGGTCTGGGGGGTTAGTAGCCAATGGCTACTAGCCCTGAGGGTGGGTACACCCTCTTTGTGCCTCCTCCCAAGGGGAGGGGGTCACAATCCTAACCCTATTGGGGGAATCCTCCATCTGCAAGATGGAGGATTTCTAAAAGTTAGAGTCACTTCAGCTCAGGACACCTTAGGGGCTGTCCTGACTGGCCAGTGACTCCTCCTTGTTGCTTTCTTTGTTCCCTCCAGCCTTGCCGCCAAAAGTGGGGGCCGTGGCCGGAGGGGGCGGGCAACTCCACTAAGCTGGAGTGCCCTGCTGGGCTGTGACAAAGGGGTGAGCCTTTGAGGCTCACCGCCAGGTGTTACAGCTCCTGCCTGGGGGAGGTGTTAGCATCTCCACCCAGTGCAGGCTTTGTTACTGGCCTCAGAGTGACAAAGGCACTCTCCCCATGGGGCCAGCAACATGTCTCTAGTGTGGCAGGCTGCTGGAACTAGTCAGCCTACACAGACAGTCGGTTAAGTTTCAGGGGGCACCTCTAAGGTGCCCTCTGGGGTGTATTTTGCAATAAAATGTACACTGGCATCAGTGTGCATTTATTGTACTGAGAAGTTTGATACCAAACTTCCCAGTTTTCAGTGTAGCCATTATGGTGCTGTGGAGTTCGTGTTTGACAAACTCCCAGACCATATACTCTTATGGCTACCCTGCACTTACAATGTCTAAGGTTTTGTTTAGACATTGTAGGGGTACCATGCTCATGCACTGGTACCCTCACCTATGGTATAGTGCACCCTGCGTTAGGGCTGTAAGGCCTGCTAGAGGGGTGTCTTACCTATACTGCATAGGCAGTGAGAGGCTGGCATGGCACCCTGAGGGGAGTGCCATGTCGACTTACTCGTTTTGTCCTCACTAGCACACACAAGCTGGCAAGCAGTGTGTCTGTGCTGAGTGAGAGGTCTCCAGGGTGGCATAAGACATGCTGCAGCCCTTAGAGACCTTCCTTGGCATCAGGGCCCTTGGTACTAGAAGTACCAGTTACAAGGGACTTATCTGGATGCCAGGGTCTGCCAATTGTGGATACAAAAGTACAGGTTAGGGAAAGAACACTGGTGCTGGGGCCTGGTTAGCAGGCCTCAGCACACTTTCAATTGTAAACATAGCATCAGCAAAGGCAAAAAGTCAGGGGGCAACCATGCCAAGGAGGCATTTCCTTACACAACCCCCCCCCAAACGAAAGAGGATGAGACTAACCTTTCCCAAGAGAGTCTTCATTTTCTAAGTGGAAGAACCTGGAAAGGCCATCTGCATTGGCATGGGCAGTCCCAGGTCTGTGTTCCACTATAAAGTCCATTCCCTGTAGGGAGATGGACCACCTCAACAGTTTAGGATTTTCACCTTTCATTTGCATCAGCCATTTGAGAGGTCTGTGGTCAGTTTGAACTAGGAAGTGAGTCCCAAAGAGGTATGGTCTCAGCTTCTTCAGGAACCAAACCACAGCAAAGGCCTCCCTCTCAATGGCACTCCAACGCTGCTCCCTGGGGAGTAACCTCCTGCTAATGAAAGCAACAGGCTGGTCAAGGCCATCATCATTTGTTTGGGACAAAACTGCCCCTATCCCATGTTCAGAGGCATCTGTCTGCACAATGAATTGCTTAGAATAATCTGGAGCTTTTAGAACTGGTGCTGAGCACATTGCTTGTTTCAGGGTGTCAAAGGCCTGTTGGCATTCCACAGTCCAGTTCACTTTCTTGGGCATTTTCTTGGAGGTGAGTTCAGTGAGGGCTGTCACAATGGATCCATATCCCTTCACAAACCTCCTGTAATACCCAGTCAAGCCAAGGAATGTCCTGACTTGAGTCTGGGTTTTTGGAGCTACCCAGTCCAGAATAGTCTGGATCTTGGGTTGGAGTGGCTGAACTTGGCCTCCACCTACAAGGTGTCCCAAGTAAACCACAGTTCCCTGCCCTATCTGGCATTTGGATGCCTTGATAGAGAGGCCTGCAGATTGCAGAGCCTTCAAAACCTTCTTCAGGTGGACCAGGTGATCCTGCCAGGTGGAGCTAAAGACAGCAATATCATCAAGATAAGCTGTGCTAAAGGACTCCAAGCCAGCAAGGACTTGATTCACCAACCTTTGGAAGGTGGCAGGGGCATTCTTTAAACCAAAGGGCATAACAGTAAACTGATAATGCCCATCAGGTGTGGAGAATGCTGTTTTCTCTTTTGCTCCAGGTGCCATTTTTATTTGCCAGTACCCTGCTGTCAAGTCAAAGGTACTTAAGAATTTGGCAGCACCTAATTTATCTATGAGCTCATCAGCTCTAGGAATTGGATGAGCATCTGTCTTGGTGACAGAGTTGAGCCCTCTGTAGTCCACACAAAACCTCATCTCTTTCTTTCCATCTTTGGTGTGAGGTTTGGGGACTAAGACCACTGGGCTAGCCCAGGGGCTGTCAGAGTGCTCAATTACTCCCAATTCCAGCATCTTGTGGACTTCCACCTTGATGCTTTCCTTAACATGGTCAGACTGTCTAAAAATTTTGTTTTTTACAGGCATGCTGTCTCCTGTGTCCACATCATGGGTACACAGGTGTGTCTGACCAGGGGTTAAGGAGAAGAGTTCAGGAAACTGTTGTAGGACTCTCCTACAATCAGCTTGCTGTTGGCCAGAGAGGGTGTCGGAGTAGATCACTCCATCTACTGAGCCATCTTTTGGGTCTGATGATAGAAGATCAGGGAGAGGTTCACTCTCTGCCTCCTGATCCTCATCTGTTACCATCAACAGATTTACATCAGCCCTGTCATGGAAGAGCTTAAGGCGGTTCACATGGATCACCCTCTTGGGGCTCCTGCTTGTGCCCAGGTCCACCAGGTAGGTGACCTGACTCTTCCTTTCTAGCACTGGGTAAGGGCCACTCCATTTGTCCTGGAGTGCCCTGGGAGCCACAGGCTCCAGAACCCAGACTTTCTGCCCTGGTTGGAACTCAACCATTGCAGCCTTTTGGTCATACCAAAACTTCTGGAGCTGTTGGCTGGCCTCAAGGTTTTTGGTTGCCTTTTCCATGTACTCTGCCATTCTAGAGCGAAGGCCAAGTACATAGTCCACTATGTCTTGTTTAGGCTCATGAAGAGGTCTCTCCCAGCCTTCTTTAACAAGAGCAAGTGGTCCACTTACAGGGTGACCAAACAGAAGTTCAAAGGGTGAGAATCCTACTCCCTTCTGTGGCACCTCTCTGTAAGCAAAAAGCAGACATGGCAAGAGGACATCCCATCTCCTTTTGAGTTTTTCTGGGAGCCCCATGATCATGCCTTTTAATGTCTTGTTGAATCTCTCAACTAAGCCATTAGTTTGTGGATGGTATGGTGTAGTGAATTTGTAAGTCACTCCACACTCATTCCACATGTGTTTTAGGTATGCTGACATGAAGTTGGTACCTCTGTCAGACACCACCTCCTTAGGGAAACCCACTCTGGTAAAGATACCAATGAGGGCCTTGGCTACTGAAGGGGCAGTAGTCGACCTAAGGGGAATAGCTTCAGGATACCTAGTAGCATGATCCACTACTACTAGGATGTACATATTTCCTGAGGCTGTGGGAGGTTCCAGTGGACCAACTATGTCCACACCCACTCTTTCAAAGGGGACCCCCACCACTGGAAGTGGAATGAGGGGGGCCTTTGGGTGCCCACCTGTCTTACCACTGGATTGACAGGTGGGGCAGGAGAGGCAAAACTCCTTAACCTTCTGGGACATATTGGGCCAGTAGAAGTGGTTGACTAACCTCTCCCACGTCTTGGTGTGTCCCAAATGCCCAGCAAAGGGAATATCATGGGCTAAGGTCAGAATAAACTCTCTGAACGACTGAGGCACTACCACTCTCCTAGTGACACCAGGTTTGGGGTCTCTGGCCTCAGTGTACAGGAGTCCATCTTCCCAATAGACCCTATGTGTTCCATTTTTCTTGCCCTTGGACTCTTCAGCAGCTTGCTGCCTAAGGCCTTCAAGAGAGGGACAGGTTTCTTGTCCCTTACACAGCTCCTCCCTTGAGGGTCCCCCTGGGCCTAAGAGCTCAACCTGATAAGGTTCAAGCTCCAAAGGCTCAGTTCCCTCAGAGGGCAGAACTTCTTCCTGAGAAGAGAGGTTCTCTTTTTCTGACTGTGTTGCAGTTGGTTTCCCAACTGACTTTCCTTTTCTCTTGGTAGGCTGGGCCTTTCTTCCAGACTCCAGCTCTACTTTTTCACCCTGTGCCTTGCATTGTGCTCTTGTTTTCACACACACCAGTTCAGGGATACCCAGCATGGCTGCATGGGTCTTTAGTTCTACCTCAGCCCATGCTGAGGACTACAGGTCATTTCCAAGCAGACAGTCTACTGGGATGTTTGAGGAGACCACCACCTGTTTCAGGCCATTGACCCCTCCCCATTCTAAAGTTACCATTGCCATGGGATGTGCTTTAGTTTGATTGTCAGCATTGGTGACTGTATAAGTTTTTCCAGTCAGGTATTGGCCAGGGGAAACCAGTTTCTCTGTCACCATGGTGACACTGGCACCTGTATCCCTCAGGCATTCTACACTTGTCCCATTAATAAAGAGCTGCTGCCTGTATTTTTGCATGTTAGGAGGCCAGGCAGCTAGTGTGGCTAAATCCACCCCACCCTCAGAGACTAGAGTAGCTTCAGTGTGGACCCTGATTTGCTCTGGGCACACTGTTGATCCCACTTGGAGACTAGCCATTCCAGTGTTACCTGGATTGGAGTGGAACTTTTCTTGGGACAGGCCTTGTCTCCAGTTTGGTGTCCAGACAGACTACAGTTTCGACACCAGGCCTTTTTGGGATCAAAGTTTTTACCCTTGTACCCAGGATTGTTTTGTGAAGAGGCTCTGGGCCCACCCTCCTGTGCAGGTTTTTGGGGGCCTGTAGAAGACTCTTTACTATTTTTATTTTTGGCTGTCTCACCACCTTTCCCCTGGGGAGGTTTTGTGACCCCTTTCTTTTGGTCACCCCCTGTGGAAGTTTTGGACACCCTTGTCTTGACCCAATGGTCCGCCTTCTTTCCCAATTCTTGGGGAGAAATTGGTCCTAGGTCTACCAGATGCTGATGCAGTTTATCATTGAAACAATTACTTAACAGGTGTTCTTTCACAAATAAATTGTACAGCCCATCATAATTACTTACACCACTGCCTTGAATCCAACCATCTAGTGTTTTTACTGAGTAGTCTACAAAGTCAACCCAGGTCTGGCTCGAGGATTTTTGAGCCCCCCTGAATCTAATCCTATACTCCTCAGTGGAGAATCCAAAGCCCTCAATCAGGGTACCCTTCATGAGGTCATAAGATTCTGCATCTTTTCCAGAGAGTGTGAGGAGTCTATCCCTACACTTTCCTGTGAACATTTCCCAAAGGAGAGCACCCCAGTGAGATTTGTTCACTTTTCTGGTTACACAAGCTCTCTCAAAAGCTGTGAACCATTTGGTGATGTCATCACCATCTTCATATTTAGTTACAATCCCTTTAGGGATTTTCAACATGTCAGGAGAATCTCTGACCCTATTTATGTTGCTGCCACCATTGATGGGTCCCAGGCCCATCTCTTGTCTTTCCCTCTCTATGGCTAGGATCTGTCTTTCCAAAGCCAATCTTTTGGCCATCCTGGCTAACTGGATGTCCTCTTCACTGGAGTTATCCTCAGTGATTTCAGAGTTGTTGGTCCCTCCTGTGAGGGAACCAGCATCTCTGACTATTATTTGTGGAGTCAGGGCTTGAGTAGCCCTGCTCTCCCTAAGTAGGACTGGAGGGGGGGAATTTCCCTCCAAGTCACTATCTTCATCCTCTGAGTTGCCACCCTCAGAGGGGTTGGCCTTTTCAAACTCTGCCAAAAGCTCCTGGAGCTGTACTTTGGTAGGTTTGGGGCCCATTGCTATTTTCTTTAGTTTACAGAGTGACCTTAGCTCTCTCATCTGTAGATGGAGGTAAGGTGTGGTGTCGAGTTCCACCACAGCCACATCTGTGCTAGACATTTTGCTTCTAAAAGTTGGAATACTTTTTAAGAATCTAAAACTGGTTCTAGAATCTAATTCAAACTTTTACAAACTTTTAAACTCTAAAAGAAATGCTAAACAGGATCTAACACAAGGCCCTAGCAGGTCTTTTAAGAATTTAGAAAACTTTTCAAATTGCAAAAATCAATTTCTAATGACAATTTTGGAATTTGTCGTGTGATCAGGTATTGGCTGAGTAGTCCAGCAAATGCAAAGTCTTGTACCCCACCGCTGATCCACCAATGTAGGAAGTTGGCTCCGTATGTGCTATTTCAAAGTAAGGAATAGCATGCACAGAGTCCAAGGGTTCCCCTTAGAGGTAAAATAGTGGTAAAAAGAGATAATACTAATGCTCTATTTTGTGGTAGTGTGGTCGAGCAGTAGGCTTATCCAAGGAGTAGTGTTAAGCATTTGTTGTACATGCACATAGACAATAAATGAGGTACACACACTCAGAGACAAATCCAGCCAATAGGTTTTGTTATAGAAAAATATCTTTTCTTAGTTTATTTTAAGAACCACAGGTTCAAATTTAACATGTAATATCTTGTGTGAAAGGTATTGCAGGTAAGTACATTAGGAACTTTGAATCATTTCAATTGCATGTATACTTTTCAAGTTATTCACAAATAGCTACTTTAAAAGTGGACACAGTGCAATTTTCACAGTTCCTGGGGGAGGTAAGTTTTTGTTAGTTTTACCAGGTAAGTAAGGCACTTACAGGGTTCAGTTCTTGGTCCAAGGTAGCCCACCGTTGGGGGTTCAGAGCAACCCCAAAGTCACCACACCAGCAGCTCAGGGCCGGTCAGGTGCAGAGTTCAAAGTGGTGCCCAAAACGCATAGGCTAGAATGGAGAGAAGGGGGTGCCCCGGTTCCGGTCTGCTTGCAGGTAAGTACCCGCGTCTTCGGAGGGCAGACCAGGGGGGTTTTGTAGGGCACCGGGGGGGACACAAGCCCACACAGAAATTTCACCCTCAGCGGCGCGGGGGCGGCCGGGTGCAGTGTTAGAACAAGCGTCGGGTTCGCAATGTTAGTCAATGAGAGATCAAGGGATCTCTTCAGCGCTGCAGGCAGGCAAGGGGGGGCTTCCTCGGGGAAACCTCCACTTGGGCAAGGGAGAGGGACTCCTGGGGGTCACTTCTGCAGTGAAAGTCCGGTCCTTCAGGTCCTGGGGGCTGCGGGTGCAGGGTCTTTTCCAGGCGTCGGGACTTAGGTTTCAGAGAGTCGCGGTCAGGGGAAGCCTCGGGATTCCCTCTGCAGGCGGCGCTGTGGGGGCTCAGGGGGGACAGGTTTTGGTACTCACAGTCGTAGAGTAGTCCGGGGGTCCTCCCTGAGGTGTTGGTTCTCCACCAGCCGAGTCGGGGTCGCCGGGTGCAGTGTTGCAAGTCTCACGCTTCTTGCGGGGAGATTGCAGGGTTCTTTAAGCTGCTCCTTTGGATAAAGTTGCAGTCTTTTTGGAGCAGGTCCGCTGTCCTCGGGAGTTTCTTGTCGTCGTCGAAGCAGGGCAGTCCTCAGAGGATTCAGAGGTCGCTGGTCCCTTTGGAAGGCGTCGCTGGAGCAGAGTTCTTTGGAAGGCAGGAGACAGGCCGGTGAGTTTCTGGAGCCAAGGCAGTTGTTGTCTTCTGGTCTTCCTCTGCAGGGGTTTTCAGCTAGGCAGTCCTTCTTCTTGTTGTTGCAGGAATCTAATTTTCTAGGGTTCAGGGTAGCCCTTAAATACTAAATTTAAGGGCGTGTTTAGGTCTGGGGGGTTAGTAGCCAATGGCTACTAGCCCTGAGGGTGGGTACACCCTCTTTGTGCCTCCTCCCAAGGGGAGGGGGTCACAATCCTAACCCTATTGGGGGAATCCTCCATCTGCAAGATGGAGGATTTCTAAAAGTTAGAGTCACTTCAGCTCAGGACACCTTAGGGGCTGTCCTGACTGGCCAGTGACTCCTCCTTGTTGCTTTCTTTGTTCCCTCCAGCCTTGCCGCCAAAAGTGGGGGCCGTGGCCGGAGGGGGCGGGCAACTCCACTAAGCTGGAGTGCCCTGCTGGGCTGTGACAAAGGGGTGAGCCTTTGAGGCTCACCGCCAGGTGTTACAGCTCCTGCCTGGGGGAGGTGTTAGCATCTCCACCCAGTGCAGGCTTTGTTACTGGCCTCAGAGTGACAAAGGCACTCTCCCCATGGGGCCAGCAACATGTCTCTAGTGTGGCAGGCTGCTGGAACTAGTCAGCCTACACAGACAGTCGGTTAAGTTTCAGGGGGCACCTCTAAGGTGCCCTCTGGGGTGTATTTTGCAATAAAATGTACACTGGCATCAGTGTGCATTTATTGTACTGAGAAGTTTGATACCAAACTTCCCAGTTTTCAGTGTAGCCATTATGGTGCTGTGGAGTTCGTGTTTGACAAGCTCCCAGACCATATACTCTTATGGCTACCCTGCACTTACAATGTCTAAGGTTTTGTTTAGACATTGTAGGGGTACCATGCTCATGCACTGGTACCCTCACCTATGGTATAGTGCACCCTGCCTTAGGGCTGTAAGGCCTGCTAGAGGGGTGTCTTACCTATACTGCATAGGCAGTGAGAGGCTGGCATGGCACCCTGAGGGGAGTGCCATGTCGACTTACTCGTTTTGTCCTCACTAGCACACACAAGCTGGCAAGCAGTGTGTCTGTGCTGAGTGAGAGGTCTCCAGGGTGGCATAAGACATGCTGCAGCCCTTAGAGACCTTCCTTGGCATCAGGGCCCTTGGTACTAGAAGTACCAGTTACAAGGGACTTATCTGGATGCCAGGGTCTGCCAATTGTGGATACAAAAGTACAGGTTAGGGAAAGAACACTGGTGCTGGGGCCTGGTTAGCAGGCCTCAGGACACTTTCAATTGTAAACATAGCATCAGCAAAGGCAAAAAGTCAGGGGGCAACCATGCCAAGGAGGCATTTCCTTACACTATAGAATGCAATGGGAGAAAATAGGTCTAGGGGCAACACAAACCATATACTAAGAAAGTGGAATGCGAATCACAAATTTCCCCCTAGACAAGTGTAGTGTGTAAAGAATCGCTGGGAGAGTAAGAATTCAGCAATGGTAAGTAAAATACCCCACCCCAGAGCCCAGGAAAGTAGGAGTAAAGTACTGCAAGTTTCCTTAGGACACACTACAAGTCGTGATTAGAGTTATTGCAAGAACCAAGCAAGACTGCAAACAACAAATGGTGGATTCTTGGACCTGACGACCTGCAAAGGAAGGATACCAAGTCCAGAAGTCGAAAGAAGTTCCAGGGACACACTGGGGGAGCTCTGGGCACCACCCCTGGGGTGGTGGTGGACAGGGAAGTGGTCACTCCCCTTTCCTTTGTCCAGTTTTGTGCCAGAGCAGGGACTGAGGGTCCCTGAACCAGTGTAGACTGGCTTATGCAAGGAGGGCACCATCTGTGCCCTTCAAAGCGTTTCCAGAGGCTGGGGGAGGCTACCCCTCCCCAGCCTGTTACTCCTATTTCCAAAGGAAGAGGGTGTAACATCCTCCACCCAAAGGAAATGCTTTGTTCTGCCTTCCTGGAAATGAGCTGCTCCGACCCCAGGAGGGCAGAACCCTGTCTGTGAGGTGGCAGCAGCGGTAGCTGCAGTGCAATCCTCAAAGAGCTGGTTTGGCAGTACTGGGGGCCCATGGTGGATACCCCAGGATGCATGGAATTGGGTCCCCAATACCAGATGTGGAATGGGGGGACAATTCCATGATCTTAGACACCTTACCTGTCCATATTTGGGGTCAGTATTGTGAAGCTACATATAGGTATTGACCTATATGTAGTGCACACCTGTAATGGTGTTCCCACACTCACAAACTCTGGGGAATTGGCCCTGGACTGAGTGGGGCACCTTTGCTAGTGCGAGGGTGCCCTTACGCTTAGGCCCTCATTATGAACATGGCGGCATTCACCGCCGACAGCCGTGGCGATGGTGAACAGAAGACTGCCAGTGGCTGTGAACAGCACACCACCGTATAATGATGCCAAAATAAAAAACCTCTAAAAATCCTGCAACCTCCAGCCACCGCCTGCAGGAAGGTAGCCTCTTTCTAGTCTTGTTACCCCCACTTTTGGCCTGTTTGTGAGTATATGTCAGGGTGTTTTTACAGTCTCACTGGGATCCTGCTAGCCAGGGCCCAGTGCTCATAGTGAAGACCCTATGTTGTCAGTATGTTTGATATGTGTCACTGGGATCCTGCTAGCCAGGACCCCAGTGCTCATAGGTTTGTGGCCTATATGTGTTCCCTGTGTGGTGCCTTACTGTATCACTGAGGCTCTGCTAACCAGAACCTCAGTGTTTACGCTCTCTCTACTTTTAAAATTGTCACTGCAGGCTAGTGACCAATTTGACCAATTCTAATTGGCACACTGGAACACCCTTATAATTACCTAGTATATGGTACCTAGGTACCCAGGGTATTGGGGTTCCAGGAGATCCCTATGGGCTGCAGCATTTTTTTGCCACCCATAGGGAGCTCAGACAATTCTTACACAGGACTGCCACTGCAGCCTGAGTGAAATAACGTCCATTTTACACCACACTTAGGTAACTTATAAGTCACCTATATGTCTAACCCTCACCTGGTGGAGGTTAAGTGCAAAGTTTCTAAGTGTGAGGGCACCCTGGCACTAGCCAAGAGGCTCCCACATCGTTTAGGGCAAATTCCCCGGACTTTGTGAGTGCGGGGACACCATTACACGCGTGCACTACATGTAGGTCAATACCTATATGTAGCGTCACAATGGTAACTGTGAACATGGCCATGTAACTTGTCTAGGATCATGGAATTGTCACCCCAATACCTTTCTGGTATTGGGGGGACAATTCCATGCATCCATGGGTCTCCAGCATAGAGCCCGGGTACTGCCAAACTAACTTTCCGGGGTTTTCTCTGCAGCTACTGCGTCTACCAACCCTCAGACAGGTTTCTGCCCCCCTGGGGCCTGGGCAGCCAAGTCCCAGGAAGGCAGAACAAAGGAATTCCTCTGAGAGAGGGTGTTACACCCTCTCCCTTTGGAAATAGGTGTGAAGGGCCTGGGAGGAGTAGCCTCTCCTGGCCTCTGGAAATGCTTTGAAAGGCACAGATGATGCCCTCCTTGCATAAGCCAGTCTACACCGGTTCAGGGATCCCCCAGCCCTGTTGTGGCGCAAAACTGGACAAAGGAAAGGGGAGTGACCACTCCCCTGACCAGCACCTCCCAGGGGAGGTACCCAGAGCTCCTCCAGTGTGTCCCAGACCTCTGCCATCTTGGATGCAGAGGTGTGAGGGCACAATGGACAGCTCTGAGTGGCCAGTGCCAGCAGGTGATGTAAGAGACCCCTCCTGATAGGTGCTTACCTTTCTCTGTAGACAATCCTCCTCTGTGGGCTATTTAGGGTCTCTCCTGTGGGTATCTCACCAGATAACATATGCAAGAGCTCACCAGAGTTCCTCTGCACTTCCCTCTTTGACTTCTGCCAAGGATCGACCCCTGACTGCTACAGGACGCCTGCATAACCGCAACAAAGTAGCAAGAAGACTACCAGCAACATTGTATCGCCTCATCCTGCTGGCTTTCTCGATTGTTTCCTGGTGGTGCATGCTCTGAGGGCTGTCTGCCTTCACCCTGCACTGGAAGCCAAGAAGAAATCTCCTGTGGGTCGATGGAATCTTCCCCCTGCTAACGCAGGCACCAAACTTCTGCATCACCGGTCCTCTGGGTCCCCTCTCATCCTGACGAGCGTGGTCCCTGGAACACAGGAGCTGGGTCCAAGTATCTTTGACAGTTCAGTGGCCCTTCTGTCCAAATTTGGTGGAGGTAAGTCCTTGCCTCCCTACGCCAGACAGTAATCCTGCGTACTGCATGAACTGCAGCTGCTTGGGCTTCTGTGCACTTTTGCAAGACTTCCTTCGTGCACAGCCTAGCCCAGTTCCCCAGCACTCCGTCCTGCATTGCCCAACTCGCTGAGTTGGACTCTGACATCGTGGGACCCTCTTTTGTTGCTCTGAGTCGACCGTCATCCTCAGATCTTCTAAGTGCCTGTTCAGTTACTTCTGCGGGTGCTGCCTGCTTCTGCATGGGCTCTCTGTATTGCTGAGCACCCTCTCTGTCAGCTCCTTCAAGGGGCAACCTCCTGGTTCTTTCTGGGCCCTGGCAGCACCCAAAATCTTCAACAGTGACTCTTGCAGCTAGCAAGGCTTGTTTGAGGTCTTTCTGTGTGGAAACAACTCTGCATCCTACAGCACGCCGTGGGACATCCCCTGACCAAAGGAGAAGTTCCTGGCACCTTCCGTTGTTGCAGAATCTTTGGCTTCTTCCACCCAGAGGCAGCCCTTTTGCACCTTCATCCGGGGTTTAGTGGGCTCCTGCCCCCCCTGGACACTTGCCTGACTCTTGGACTTGGTCCCCTTCCTTTACAGGTCCTCAGGTCCAGAAATCCATCTTCAGTGTTTTGCAGTCAGTTGTTGTCCTTGCAGAATCCCCTATCTCAACTTTACTGTCTTTCTGGGGTAGTAGGGTAACTTTACTCCCACTTATTAGGGTCTTGAGCTGGGGTATCTTGGACACCCTTAGTGTTTTCTTACACTCCCAGCGACCCTCTACACACTACACTAGGCCTGCGGTCCATTTGTGGTTCGCATTCCACTTTTGGAGTATATGGTTTGTGTTGCCCCTAGGACTATTTCTCTCTCTTGCATTCTATTGTGTCTACATTGTTTGCACTACTTTTCTAGCTATCACGTACCTGATTTTGGTTTGTGTGTATATATTTTGTGCATATTACTTACCTCCTAAGGGAGTATATCCTCTGAGATACTTTTGGCATATTGTCACTAAAATAAAGTACCTTTATTTTTAGTAACTCTGAGTATCGTGTTTTCTTATGATATAGTGCTAAGTGATATAAGTGGTATAGTAGGAGCTTTGCATGTCTCCTAGTTCAGCCTAAGCTGCTCTGCTATAGCTACCTCTATCAGCCTAAGCTGCTAGAACTCCTCTAATCTACTAATAAGGGATAACTGGACCTGGCACAAGGTGTAAGTACCACAAGGTACCCACTATAAGCCAAGCCAGCCTCCTACACTGCCAGGGCCCATGATGGCGGAAAGGCTGTACACCTCACCCTGCCACCGCCAAGCAGACAAATCCTCCGCCCTCCAAATAGTGATGCACAAATCACCGTGTTGGATAGTGGATGTCGAACGACCATTGGCGGTACGGACCGCCACGGCCTGCAATGGGACCCAACAGCAAGAAATGCACACATTGTCAAGTTTGAAACCCACACATCCACAAAACTATAAAACACTCACATACACACCCCAACAATCCTTTGCAATGCCAATAACACAAATGAGACTGATAACACTACACCAATACACTGAACACAACATAACAAAACTCACACATACATATACACAAAAGCACCCTCACCAATACACCCAGAACACCACACACATAACACACACCATGGCACCCCTTAAGCACCTACGCTTCACAGATAGGGAGCTGAGGACCATGGGGGATGAAATACTGATGGTCGATCCACAACTTTTCGGGGGACAGCTGCAGCAGACAACCATCGCCAGGAAGATGGAGTTATGGCAGACGATTGTCAACAAGGTCAATGAAGTGGGATACCATCCACGCACAAGGGACGATAACCGCAAGAGATGGAATGACCTGCATGGGAAGGTATGGTATGGTCTATGGCATCCAGGTACAACATTGCAGTACAGAAGACTGGGGGAGGGCCGCCACCTACACCCCCGACTACACCGACTGGGAGGAAAAGGTACTGGCATCCTGCACCCGGAGGGCCTCACTGGACTTACTGGAGGCTTGGACTCGGGTAAGTCCACTACAATTACTTCATATCCACCACACCTGTAATGCATGTACCACCCCACCCCTCCAACTACCACCAGGACCACATCCCCACCCAGGCCACAACATCCATATCCAGTCACCCTGCATGCCCACAAACCCACTAACAGACCCACATCCCTCCCCCTGTGCACAGTCACCTAACCCTGCAAGGATTGACAATGGCACTTCCTCACCCACAATGCACCTCCACATCCCACACAAAATGAAAGGATAATCCCACAAAAGGTCCCTGCATGGCCCGACAGGGGAATAAACAGCACAAAATACAGCAGAGTTGTGCTTTCATTTTTGAATCAGTACATGTAACATACACATCCTTTCCCCCCCACAGGCACCACCACCCATGCCACTCAGACGGAAAGGCCAAGGAGTGCCAGCACCCCACATGGAGACAGAGCCCCCACTCAGGAGACTGGAGAGGGATGTATGGACAGTGAGGAATACCCTGGCCTGTCACACAGTCCTGGACTGTCACACTCCAGCAGCCCCACCCAGGATACCACTGACACATCTACCACCCAGCCACCACCATCAGCTCTTGCCAAACGACCCCACACCAGTGTCTCCAGGCCACAGACTGATGGACCACATGTACAGAGGCCAGAGTCTCCACCAACCAATAGGCAGAATGATGATGGCCCCAGTGCAAGTTGGACTGCCAGACCTGTGCAGGGGACACAGGCACAGGGGGCAAGGGCCAGTGGAGGGCATCAGTGGCCCAGAGGGGGAGGGCAAAGGATGGATGCTGCAGCCCCTGAGGTCCTGGGTACATACCACCATATCCAAGACAGGATGGGCCAGATTCTGGCCACCCTGGAACAGAATCAAAGGCTGTAGATAGCACCACACCAGAAGGCCATGGAGCAATGGAAGCAGCTCAATGCCACCATCGCCACCATTGCAGGAGTGCTGCAGCACACCTACCCTAGTCAGCCTGAGACTTCCACTCATCTGAAAGCCCCTACCACTGCCCAGGACACAGACCTGCCATCCACATCTGCAGCAGCTACTGGACTGGTGGCACTGGCAGAGGACACACAGGAGACTAGCACCCCTAGCCCTGCAGCCCAGCACAGTCACTCAAACGTGCCCTCAGACCCAGATATGGCACTGGAACACCTGCCAAGACCAAGGCCCCCGCTAAGAAGTGACTCTGCCCTGAACTGTCTCCCAAGTGTGCCACTGTGCTACCATGCGGACCTGCCAATACCAACATACCAACTAGCAAGGGACATATGGACCAATACCCACTGCCACCAATCGCTGAGGCCCTGCACCTGGTATGGATATGCACCATGAGCCCACTCCCTATCGCTGTAGGGTGCCCTTATGAAATTGTGACACGTATTAAAACAAATCTACACCAAATCGTATGTCCCCTGTCATTATGAGTTTACAATTGTATTACATTACTGTGTGTATGCATTAGCCAGTCAATTTCATGATCATACCTTTATTGCAGGAATGGTACCTCATGCACAACAGTGTCTGAAGTAAGTCAAAATGTACACCATTACTGTTTCCCTGGCACATGCCACTTCAGGTAACAGTGTCAATGACTACAGACAGCACATCCCCAAGCAAATGAGTCAGACTAACATTATGCAGTGCAGAAAACAGCATCAGTGAACAGTACCTCATAGTCACTGGAAGTATAGTCGGATCAGCTGATTCCTGAAGTTGACATCTTTCCCCTCTTCATCCTCACCATTACTCTCATCCCCTCTCGGGGTTTGCAGGTCTGGATGTACAGCACCCTCCTCCTCTAGAAGGGGGACGGCTCTCCTCACAACCAAGTTGTGCAGCATGCAGCAGGCCACCACTATTCTACACACCTTCTCAGGGACACAGCACAGGGATCCCCCAGAGAGATGGAGGCAACAGAATCTAGCCTTCATGAGACCTATAGTGCGCTCAATCACCCTCCTTCTACGTCCATGGGCCTCATTATAATTCCTCTCTGCTTCTGTCCTGGGATTTCTCACAGGTGTCAGGAGCCATTGCAAGTTGAGGTACCCAGAATCACCTGCAATAATGAGTGAAAGAGGACCTTAACATAATGCCATAACTTGCATACAGGCTGGTTGTCGGCTATGTACAAATCCAATGTCATACACACTCACCTATGAGCCATCCTCTGTCCCCATGTAGTTGTCCCATCAAGTGTGGTACACTGCTGTTCCTCAGGACAAAGGAATCATGGACTGATCCTGGAAACCGGGCATTGACATGTGATATGTACTGGTCAGCAGTACACTCCAATTGTATGTTCATTGAGTGGAAGTTCTTTCTGTTCCTGTACACCTGTTCATTCACTCTAAGGGGGATGAGAGTTATGTGGGTTTCGTCAATGGCACCTATCACATGGGGGATGTTAGCAAAGGCATAAAATCCAAACTTGATGGCAAGGAGTTCAGCCCTGCACCCATTCATTGATTTACATGTTTGTTAATGGGGAACTGGGCCTATCATGATCACCGCCAGTGGTGACGGTGCACACCGCTGAAGAGCGTACACCATGTTGTCACACCCATTACACTTTTTTCCCGATTCCCGTGCATGCAAGTACTCCACTGAGTGTGCTGCTGTGTCCTGACTCTGGTTACTCCAATGGCGCGAGTTATATGGGAACGAATCCCGGCCTTCACCACGGATGAGCTCGAGAAGCTGGTGGACAGGGTCCTACCCCTGTATGCCAAGTTATGTGGGCAACCAGAGGAGTAGGTGAGTTGGCGGTTGTCTTGCTAAGATGTGTGTGATGGTGGCGGATGCCTGCGTGCATGTGTGCTCGGTATGTAACTGCACAGGCGTAAATTGTATGGCATGTACTGTTTTTGAGTTGGTAAAATGATTCTGTGAAGTTTCCATCCCATAGGGGACGACATGTCAGCTGTGTCAGATGTCCATGTCCTGGCATCAGTTTTTCTTCTCGGTATGTCCCATACAGGTCAGAGCCCATCAAAAGAAAGGCCTGTGGCAAGCCATCGCCAAGGAGGTGCGGACCCTGGGGGTCTACAACCGGTGGAGCACCCACTGCAGGAAGAGGTGGGAGGACCTGAGGCGCTGGGCCAGGAAGACCGGAGAGGCCCTGCTGGGGAAGGCCTCCCAACGAGGAAGGGGTGTCCATCAGACCTTGACCCCCCAATGGCCCACATTCTGGCAGTGGCCTATCCGGATTTGGATGGGTGCTTGAAGGCAGCACAGCAGCCACAAGGGAGTGAGTACCAACACTGTTCCGCACCACTTTGATGGATGTGTTTGGGTGCTGTGGTATGTATGCTGTCTAGTGCTAGGCACTCTGACAGGTGTGTTCCTGCAGTCCTGACTCCCATAGACACAGAAATGGTGTGGGGCAGGTGTCGAAGGTCCAAATGGGCCCATGGGAGATGATCTTCCTGTACTCTTGGATGCTTTGTGGGCCCATGGACTAGTGGGTGAATTGGCTGGGCATGGTCCCCCTTGTGTGTAGTCCACACAGTTCATCAGGTCTGTGTTTCATGTGGGAGATGAGTTGGATGCTGGGGTAGTGGCCACTAGTCATGGGCATAGTCATGATTATTGTTGTAGGTGCTGTGTGTAGGTTTGCCCCAAGTATGTACATTCATTCAGGTATTTACAGATTTCTCTCATGTTTTGTCTCCCCAACCCTGTGCTCTTGTGTTCTTTGTGTACATCAGCATCTTCTGACGAGGGAGCAGTGGCACCGGAGAGTGGGGATGCCGCGGCCCACTGTTCCAAGGAAGCAGAGTCGGCGGAGCACAAGGGGACAGTGGTTTGGAGGGCGAAGAGAGTACCACGGGGGAGGCAACTGCCAATGGCGGTAGTGAATCTGATACGTCCTCCAATGGCAGCTCACTGGTGGTGGCAGACCCCAGTGGGCCCACCAATTCTTTGTCATCTTCCGCCACCCCCATGCCATCTCTGCCCTCCCAGTTGCTCCCCACCTAGTTGCCCGTGCCCGCTCACCCAGGAGGGTGGGCGTCTCCTTCACCCCAGGCACCTTATCCCCTGCCCCAGTCAGTCCTGCTGCCCTCACGGAGGAGGCTATTGACCTCCAGAGGACCATTCCTGTAGGGCAGACAACCATAGAGAATGCCATCCAGGGACTAGCATCACAGATGCAGCAATGCAATGCAAACCTGGAAGGCATTCACGGTGCCATGTCTGGCAAACAGAGATCTTTTCAGGCTCTGGCCTCCTCTTTGATGTCAGCCAGTGTCCCTTGTCTTTCTGTCCCACCACCAACCACCTCTACCCCTTCCAGCACCCCACTTCCTTCACCCATTCCAACCACACAAACACAAGCACCACACTTCCCACCACAGGCATACACATACCCAACATACAAAGGCACACACAACAACATTCACTTCCCCCAGTGTGACAACCTCTCCCGCCTCCCTGTCTGTTACCTCAGCATGCACACCCATAAGCACTGCAGCCTCAGTCACTGCTGCTGGCCCCATTCTTGCAGTCACCACAACATCTGACATCTAGTCATCCATCCCAGACACCACACCTGCACTCACCACAACAACATTGACTGACACATGCAGCACACTCACCAGACCTGCAGACACCCAGACAACATCCATGTGCACTGGCAGCCTGTCTTGTCCCACTGTGTCCACCCCCTTCCTCCCAAGACACTCAAACGTTTACAGACACCCACTCAACCCACATCCACCACACATCAGCATACTTTACAGCACCTGCATCCACGTCCAGCACACCTACACCTGGTACAAGCACTCCCTCAACCTCCACTCCCACACCTTCCTCCATATCCACCCCAACTGCCCCTAAGAAACTTTTACTCTCCCGTGTTGACCTGTTTGAACCCATTGGCCCACCCCGTCTCATCCCTAAATGTGCCCATCTCCTTGCCCAGTCCACTCCTTCCACCCCCAAGTCCGCCCCAGTCCATCCTTCCCATTCCCGTGCCCCTTCCTCAGGGAGGAAGACATCCCATGTTGCCCCAGGTCCTTCTGCCACCTCCAGACCAAGCCCACTTCACCACCTTCCAAGGACAAGTCGAAACCCCCTCCACCTCCCAAACATAAGCCCAAGCCCCCCCCCCTTCCAGACGTAAGTCCCAACCCCTGCCACCCCCTGCCCCTATTCCCTGAGGTGCCTGGCTGCCCCATTTATGTCCCTTTATAGTGGAGTACCTTGTGCACATGTGGGAGTCAAGTCCGGCCTATTTGGGCCCTTCATGATTTTCAGTATGGACTGGCCAATGGCCTTATTCGGACATTACTTTTGTTTATATGTTATCAAAGTTTGGGTGCCCAGTGGTGCTGTTCGCACAATATGGTGACGTTGTTCATCGTTTCATTGGGGGGTTGTGGTGTGCACATGTGTGTACTTTGGTGCAGGTCTTTTTTGCCTTGTGTTTGGTAAGTACATCTTATTCTGGTGTGTATGGTGTGGGATAGTTGGAGGGGTTTGAAGTGTGTTGCAGGGTGGGTGGGGTGGATGTGTAACTGTGCCCTTTCTTCCCATGTGTACTAGGTTGCAGTACTTATCGTCATCGTCTTCGTCGGCGGTCATGGTCGTGGAGGTATATTTCAAGGAGCAGCACTGGCATTATTTGCAACTCTCTCTCTATGTCTGCTTCGGCTTGTTGTGTGTGTCTACGGTGAGTTTTTCATTATTTGGCGGGCCTGTCCGCCAGCCTGTTGGGAGGAGTTTCCGCCACCGCTGGCGGAGCGGTGTTCACTGCACTTAGGTATCTTATAAGTCACCTATATGTCTAACCTTCATTTACTGATGGCTAGGAGCAAAGTTACTAAGATGGGCATTATGAACATGGCCATAATGCCCATCTTAGTAACTTTGCACCTAGCCATCAGTAAATGAAGGTTAGACATATAGGTGACTTATAAGTTACCTAAGTGCAGTGAAAATGGCTGTGAAATAGTGTGTGCACTATTTCACTCAGGCTGCAATGGCAGGCTTGTGAAAGGGTTTGCCTGAGCTCTTTATGGGTGGCAAAAGAAATGCTGCAACCTATAAGGATCTCTTGAAACCCCAATGCCCTGGGTACCTAGGTTCCATATACTAGGGACTAATAAGGGGGGGGTCCAGTGTGCCAGTTGAAATTGGTAAATGAAGTCACTAGCCTGTAGTGACGCATGTAAAAGCAGAGAGAGAATAAGCACTGAGGTTCTGATTAGCAGAGCCTCGGTGACACAGTTAAGCACTATTCACAACACACACATTAGGCTACAAACTATGAGCACTGGGGTCCTGAATAGCAGGATCCCAGTGAGGCAGGCAAAAACATAGTGACATACAGGTAAAAATGTGGGTAACATGTCACGAAAGATGGTACTTTCCTATACACCCTCTCCTAATTCCAATTCAGAATGAGTCTTAAATGCTCCTTTTGTGAATAGGAAGGTATTTTTCAAAACAAAAAAGATGTTTAGTAAAGCGCCATTTTGAGTTCGCAAATCCTTATGATTTTGTGTATCTCTGAATATTCAATGGTCAAATGATTTCACACACATTTACTGACTGTTGATAGGTTGGCATTGTGGTAAAGGATCATAATGTCAATTATTTTCTTTCACTCTGTTTTTTCAAACCACACATGGCAGGAAGGAGACAAGTAAGTTAACGTCCTTATTCAGTGTGCTTTGAGGTCATCAATTGGTGCCTCTTTTAACTCTTTTTTCTCAGAGAATCGTCTATCAGGCTCAGCCATATTTAGGGCAGTATCCTGATTTCAATTTGGGGTCTTGTATTCCAGCTCGTTCTGGCAGTCTGCAAATTTCTGGTGTAATCTGAACAAATATACTTCCTGGTGCTTATATATTATCCTGTGTTTAACCTTCTTGACTCCTTCAGTATTACCATTTTCAGTGTAGCATAGTACAACTGGAATAATTTCCATCAGTGGCATTTTCTAACCAAGACACTGTACACGCTTTTCCACTGAAAGCCATCAGGCACATTTACCAAAGCATTTTTGAATACATGAAATAATATTCAAGTAGTACAATGTTTCATGCTCACAAATACTATTCACTAACCTCTGGGTGGAGATTGCCATTTTGTGTGAAGTCCTAGCTTGCAAGCAAGTGCAGAGAATTACATGCACATAGGTCTCCACTTTTGTTCAGATGTGGGGGAGCAAGAGGAAGTGGCTCAAAAATGAGGAATATTTACTGTTGAATGGATGGATTACAGGGAAAGTCAAGGAGTAGCACAGGGAAACACCAGCAAATACTAAAACACATCCACAAAGTAAAGGTCAATTGCTATTCAGAAAAGTTACACCCACATTTACTTCAGTGGCACTACTGCTGAAATGAGCTCAAATCTACTCTAGCCAAACCTTGGAGTAGATCACACACCACACATGGACAATCACTGGTATGCTGTAGAAATCAAAGAAAGTGGGAATTAACATCAACACCACATAGGGAAAATAGGAAAATAAAGGGAAAAATATATTGTTTGCCAATTGATGACATGGTACATTTTAAATGTAATCCTTATTTTGTTTTGCATGTACAAAATAAACACGGGCACATAACATAACACATAGCTGAATGCAGTAAAGAACTCACAGAGCAAAAAATGTTTCAATCATTTTTAACACACCTTCTAAATCATGGGTGTGAGTGTACAGTCAGGCCTCCACCACACAAATCAACATGTGAAAATCAATACAATATGAACCAATCACACAAAAAGGGCACATAAGAAGACTAACCACAAGCAAATTAATGTATCCCCATGTGGGTGAATATCTTTGTTGTCTTTCCACTCATTTGAGGAACGATTTCTTGAGGGGATGTGAAAGGAATTTCAAGCAGAGGATCAACATCTTTTAGCTGTCTTGGCAAGCAGTGATTGCCAGATACTGCGTTTTTCTTGATGTGTTCCTTGACATAGTTGCAGAATGGGAGCAGAAGCTCAATTCAACTACAGCCTTCCCCAACCCCAGACCATCCCTGCACATGTAAAAATACTGCATTGACTGTACTAGGTACCACTGTATCTTCTTGGGTGGAGACATTGTGGGCATCTCACTAGTAAGATAGTCACAGTGCTTACGACAAGTACAGAATCATCAGCCAGGAACTCCAGTTTATCGTCATTGTGCAGTCACTGCAGCAAAGGCACTTGGTGGAAAGAACATTCAATGCCATTGATTACTTCCCTTAGGTATTAGGTGCCATTGATTCTTCAGCCACTCCAAAAGAGGGACCACGATTTCCATAGTAGATCCTACTGGCAGCCAGGGGCTGCTTCATGATACCTTTCCTGGGGGGCACACAATACAACTACATTCTCATTCTGTGACAATCCACTCTTGCACATCAGTTGGTTGCTGGTGATATTGGTGAGATGTGGCTACTGCATAAGTTTATCTCACGGTGGAATATATATCAATTGGTACGTATAGTTAGGACCTTGTTTCTATAAAAAAATACATTTTTGACTTGCCTATTTCTTTAGCACCATTTGATGAATCTTCATAAATGTTTCCCCAAAAAAGTGTGTGGGTGATTCTTGTTGCCCCTGGGAAGTTTCGGGGTGATCTGTCACGTGAGGGTTGAGAAAAAGGGGGGTAAAAAAACATGTATCTCCTATGTTAATTCCCACAAGAGTTTTGAACATGACTACAGCCCAAACCACTGGACGGAATTACACCAAATGTGGCAAAACGCTAGCTGTCAATACGTAGATTGTGCTTTGGGTTATTTAGTGCAAATCTGTTCAGTAGTTCTTGAGAAATATAAGGAAATCAAAATGTGTCTATGTGTGGTTTGGACGACCTTGTGAATAATAACAAGCTTGTGCAGAGCTCTGATCATCTGCCAACACTTCAACCAGGAAGTGTAGGCAGACATGTTAGGACTTGGCTTCAGCCAAGTCCCACAAAAAAGTAAACAAATAAGAAAAAGACCCAAGGTAAAATCACCTTGATCCCTTAGTTCTGCTGTTGGGGTTCCAGAGGGACCCCCCCTGCACTAAAAAAACACATTTAAAATATATTTTGCCGTGCTTTGTGTCAACATTGCAAATTCACAAGAAACATAAAAAAAAAAAACAAGCCTGCATTTGTTTCTATGAAGCCCCCGGCTGGGCCTTAGCCCAGGGCCATTGACATTTTGAATGCGGTGGGGGGCCCAACCCCCCAGCAGCCCCAGGGACCACCACCTCCCCAGTGCATCTCAGTATATGAATGCGGGGGTATCTGGCACCCCCTGCAGACCCAGGGACCACCACCACCTCCCCGGAACTTTTAAGAAATGGATGCGAGGGGTCTGTGCCCCCCTTGCAACCCTGTGGAATACCACCTCCATAGGGCATTCTAATAAATGAATGCAGTGGGGCTGTCCAGCCCCCTCACAGTCCCAGGGACCACCACCTCCCCAGGACTTTATATAAAAACAAGGTGGGGCAGCGTGGCCCCCCGCAGCCCCAGGGACCACCTCCACAAGTCTTTAAACAAATACAATGTGACGGGGCTGTGCGGCCTTCCCACAGGCCCAGGGACCACCATGTCCCTGGGGCTTTAAACAAATATAATGCAGGTGGGACCACGCACCCTCCTGCAGCCCCAGGGACTGCCACTTCCCCAGGGTGACTAAAAGAGTGAAGGGGGGTCTGTTGCAGACCCTCAAACCCTGGGGACCACCAACTCCCAGGGGTTCCATTGGAGAGAGGTTGCGTGACCCCTTCATGGAGCCAATAAGAGCCCTGGGGACCTCCACCCCCAGTACATAGCTGTTTGCTCTCACTTGCTGAGTGCTTTGACAGCTCCTGCCATGTCAGAGCAAACATTCACTTTCTACAAGTGAGAGCTGTCTGTCAAACAGCTCTCACTTGCAGAAAGTGAGGTTTTCATCTCTTTCCATGCGCGCAGATATGTTTGCAGGGAAACAGATGAAAACATTACTCCCACAAGCAGGAAGATGCTATTTACAGCAGCGACCTCCTTGTGGGATCACTTTCGGCTCCCTAAGGACTGAGAGCCGGCTAGGACAACAGGGGCCTTGAGGCTCCCCCTGCAGTCCTGTCACTCTCTCCTTCTTCCATCCCACAGTGGGATGGAAGAGAAAGAGATTGTCATTGCAAAGGTCTCTCCATACAATGATTTGAAAAGTCAGACTAGCAAGATGTTTGGTATGAATGTTATAGTTACCTCGGGATGCAGAACACAACAGAGTTACTTCTGGCCTATTGGTCACAGTCTTGTGCTGTCACTCAGTAGGCTGAAGGTTCAAATCCCAATATCGCTTGGCAGTGTGCTTGTTTATTTTCTAGTGTTTTCACTGTTAAACTTTTCTAGTGATACAACACTGAATTATTTTTACTCTCAAAATCTATGGGTTGAATGTCATAGCTAAGTCTGGACACGGCACAGTAAGGAGCCACCTCTGAC
Source organism: Pleurodeles waltl (assembly GCF_031143425.1). Lineage (NCBI taxonomy): Eukaryota > Metazoa > Chordata > Amphibia > Caudata > Salamandridae > Pleurodeles > Pleurodeles waltl. Next base: position 486,951,864 of record NC_090445.1, on the reverse strand, counting down.
CTAGTGTTTAAGGTCTCAGACATGCAGACTGGAGGTTAAGGTTTCTAGTCTAGGTGAGACTGTGATCATTTCATGCTTTAGTTTCTTTACAACTGTAAATATTCAAGTTACATACCGAAAGGTGTTCTCACTGTTTTTAATCAACAAAAACATTTTTCTTTTCAATTTGTCCAGAAATATGTAATTCTAATTATATCATCCATCAAAGCCTAAATCACTTTCTCTGTCTCAATCTCTGACTTTCTCTCGCTTTCTGTTGGAAAGTGGATTATTGATAAGGGCAGAGAAGTACCTACACTTAGCAATAGGTGACAGACTCCCACTGGGCCAAGTCAGAGTCTCAATAAATAATCCCGTCTCAACTCTTGGTAGCTTGGCCATGAGCTGTTAGGCTTAATTTAGGAGACAAGTGTGTGAAGCATTTAGAAAATCACAAAATAGTAAACAAGTAAAACACAAAACACAAAATAATCCAGCACCAAGTCAGAAAAATAGATGATATTTTTATCTTTAAAATTACACTGAAATGACAAGAATTAAAATTACTGGAACCCGAGATATGAATTTTTAAAAATAAATGTTTTTTAGTGCATAGAAAGTAAAAGCTCCATTCCGGACATCTGGTCGTACTCAACTTGGGCAAAGTCCAACTTTTAGGCCGACCGCAATGGAGCCCTGCTTGGCTACAGTGAGGGGAAGGCCATTGTAAAAGTTTTACCTTCGGACTTAGGGCCTGATTTATGAAAAGTTAGCACTGCCTTTACAGCATTTTATGACACAAAAGCAGCGCAAACTTACAGAATATAATTATATTTTGTCAGTTTGTGCCGCATTTGCGTAAAAAAATGACGTAAAGGCAGAGCTAACTTTTCATAAATCAGGCCTTTAGTCTTTTTCTTGAAGATTTTCTTCACTGGGATTAAGTCACAATTTGTATCCAAACTCCCTGGAGCCCTCTTCGGTAACGCATCTCAGGAGACCTCAGTGAAGAATTCTACATTCGGTCTTAGAGGAGTTTTCATGACGGAAATCTTTGTCTGGGATGATCTTGAAATTGAAGCTCACCTCTCTGGAGCCCTCTTTGGATACACTTTGCAGGAAGCCTTGGTCAACTTTTTACGTTCGGATTTAGAAACGTTTTTGAAGCTTTTTCTCTTCAACATCGGATGACCTTCCACAGCAAAACGATTTTGAGTCAGGGTCATCGGATTCCCTTTGCATGAGCCCCCAGTAAAATCCTTGAATTCTAGCACTCCGGAGCTTTTTTGCATACAAACCTAAAAGGCAGGCCGGGTTGCGGTCGATGTAAGCCGGATCGACTCACGACGGCAGATCAGTCCACTTATGGAGCTTTTTTCCAAAGTTGCTCCAAACTTCTGCCTCTTCTTCCAGAATTGCTTTTAAGGTTCTTTAGGAGTCTATGACTCATCCCAAGGTTCCAGAAGCTCTGAATTGCTCCTTGAGGGTCAGGACTCCAACTCCCAGAACGCCCTTAGCTCAAATCCAAAACTGACCACTGGTTACTGGTCATTTGGTCAGTTTCTTCAGGGCTTGATACAGAGGACTCTGGTAAGCTATTTTCTACCTGTAGCAAACAGGGAGTCTCTTCTTGAAGAAGTTGAAGACAGGAAAAGTCCTTTTAGTGGTGAAGCCCAAGTGTGCAGCTGGTGCAGTCCTTCAGAGTGCAGTGTCCAGGTGCAGGTTAGGGGTCCAGCAGGGCAGCCCTTCTTCATTGTCTTCTTCCTTGAAGGGATCTGAGGTGGGATGCAGCTCTGCTAGTTATATTCTTGCACCTTGGGTTGGAAAGCAGGGTGGGCCTCTGTCCAATCATGTGCAGGCCACCACCCTCTTGAGTGACCACTTCCTGGAAAGTGTGGCAAAAATCAATCACAGGGAGCAACATTCTCCAAAAATCCATCCAAGATGGCAAAAGTTCAATCTCAGAGCTTAAGTCTGGCTGAGCCCACCCACTGGTGTGGCTACATTTCCCTTGGCACACCCCTTTCCAGCCCTCTCTTAATCTAATTGGGGGCACCTGTCTGTCTGCTTTTGCAGGAATCGGGGGAAGTCCACTTGCTGACCCAAAAGTCCTTTCCTTCTTTGAAGTACAGTTTGGCTGCTTTCCCCCATCCTGTTTCACCATCTGCTGAGGCAGTTCTCCTTCCCCCGGCACTTCTTTTGTGTTCAGCCCAGGCCCCTTCACACCTTATCAAGGCAGGTTGGTCAGGCTGACAGAGGCTGGCTAGCCAGAAAAGGGCACTACAGAGCTGAAACTGGTAACTTTTAGATTGAGTTCCAAAACTCTTCCTAGGTGTAAGTTATATTACATTCATCAGTGGCAAGTTGCTGGATTTATTATAACTTTTAATTTGATAATAGACATGTCATATTTAGCTCCTTCCTATGGAAAATAAGACTTTATTATTTTAACCTAAAGCCTCCCCACGCTAGCCTATGGAGCCCATTCACTAAATTGGGGGAAATTCATGTAGCTATTTTTCCCTCACCAGGGCCTATGAAACATCTTTTATAAGGTCCCTGCTTTAGTTACACTGCATTAAAACCTGGGGATGATTAGGACATATCTTAGGGATGACTTATATGTAACAATAAGGTAGCTTAGGACTTTGTAAGTACTTTTAATTCCAAAGTCGAATTTGGGGTTAACTCTAACCTAAAAGCAGCCAGCAAGGCAGGCCTGCTTTTAAAATTACCCTCTACACCACAGCAGTGCACCTATGGGTGCATTACGTATGCTGGGGTCGCTAAACCGACATGTCCTACCATATACTAAAGGACTTATAGATAGGTTGACACAGCTAATTATAATAAGCTTAATTTGCATAATCAGGCTGTGGGACTGGTAAGCAGTGCCCAGGGCACCGTGAGAGTCAGAAAAACACCAGCATAAGTGAAAAATGGGGGAAAAAAATTAGGAGGCTTCTGCAATCAGCCATGTTTTCCTACACAGGACCCCCCAGTCAACACGCAAAGGAGACTCAGCCCAACTGTGGGAGAGTCTTCCTGGCTTGTCAGATGAGGAAGACAGTGAGGAAAACTGTCTGCCTTGCATCCTCCTGTCAGGGGCACTCCCTCTGGGTAATGAACCCATCATCACAGTAAAAGGGCACATTTTAAACTGAAACTTCCCTCTAGGGGAGTGTCTTTCTCTTTTCTGTATGCCAACTTGGATAGTGAGGTGCTCACCTCCCCATCCCTAACTTTGCTAGGGCAACACATAGCTTACCCACAGAGGTTACTCAACACTTGAGCAACCCCACCATGACTAACAGGGTCAGGGGGCCTACTTTGCTTCTGGCCCTGGGGTCTGTCTCCCAGGCCAAGTGCAGTGCTGCCATGAAGCCCATCACCCAACAGAGGCTACTGACAGCTGTCAGACCTCAGAACCTCACCCTAAGCTCTCCAGTGAGAGATAGGTGAACTATTTTAGGAGCAACTGTGGGGTCCTGGCGCCCATGTGGCTGTTTAGAGTGTGGAGTTCCCACATCCTGTGACAGACACCCTTCTTCCACTCTCCTTTCTGTCAGTGCAGGGGCACCACCCTGCAGCTGGACAGTTGACTGACTACTCAGGACTTCATTGGAGTCAGGTGAGGCCTCACCAATACCAACTATGGACCCACTGCCCCCTACCGGGGCAGAAGGCCTCTGGGTCACTGGACCTCTCTTAAAGAGTGGCCTACCCTTCATTTTCTTTTTCCCTTTCTTGGGGACCCCTGTCTCCTAACTGTAGGGCCTGGATCCCAAGGACTTTGGGTTGGGGGAGTGCCCTTGGCCAATGCCCCATTTGGGATCATACTAACCTTTGAGAGGTCATTGTCCAGGATACAATCTAAGGGGAGGTCAGCACTGACCACCACACTATACCAATTAAGGATACCCTTCCTCTCTATGGGCACTATGGGCACTATGGCTACAGGTTTGGTGGTGACCTCGCCTTTGCTTACCCTGAGTCTCCTTGTTTCCCCTGGGACATACATGTCTGGAGACACCAACCGGTCACTCACCATGGTGTGACTCTCACATGTGTCTCTCAGGCCAGTGGTAGGGATCCCATTCACCTGAATGCGGTGAAACTACCTACTCCCACCTTTGGGGATCACCATCTTACCATCTGGACTTGTTTCCCTGCCCAATGCGATGAGGACCTCATCATCTGAGGATTCCTTTTCTATGGCTATGGACAGCCCAGTGATAACCACCTTCTTGGGACAGGTTGCATCTCTCCTGAAGTGACCTGTCTCCTGACAGTCAAAGCAGGCCCTGTTGAGCTTGCCAGCACTCCTGGTCCTTAATAAGTAAACTTATAAGGGGAAGCGTATAGGTCGAGGAACTTTTTGATTTGCATGGTGTATCCTAGCTACAAAGTAACCAATGTTCATCAATAATCAATACACAAATCAATAACCCTTAAGCAAATCATGAATCAGCAGTTAATAACATCACACCATGACATTTCAATTATGAATAACCACAACTCGATATACGTTTTAGCAATTTTATTTCCCTGTCAGTTACAATACTAAGTCATGTGATTAATTCAAACTTTGTTCAAATCAAATCAAGAATAATTCATTAGTAACTACCAATAACATAATCTAATCAAAAGCTGAGACAGAATACATTCTAAAGCATAAGTCAACATATGAGTCTAAAATGAGTACGTCAGCATCAGTAGCAAAGTACAGCAAATCAGTCCATCAATCATTTGTCACTGTATATGTCGATGTCTTTTGAATAGTAACCTCATCTAACCCAGATTAGCACCAGCATGTGGGACTTCGTGCGAAAACAACTTAGAACACGAATTTGGAAAAACATCTAGCTAAGAGAAAAATTATTAGACAGCGCAGTTGGCACCTGGAAAAAAAGGCACAAAAGGTAATTCAGTCACATCGTCATAGCTACCTATCCACGGTATGGATCAGCAACAAAGTCAGTCTTCGTCTTCAGGTCATCAATCAATCAGCATCGCATCAGGCTCTCCTCTTAGAGAGTATGAGCCCAATAACAGAATCTCAAATCTCTTCTCCCCAATATCGCATCAATTTCGGAATTAGGTCTCTCCTCGGACATCTGCCACTAACATCTGAACTCTCCCCTTCTGTCACGTCATTATATCAAATTCACCCGGACTATCCCCCAATTTCTAATTGGTCAATTAAGCACACAATTTTCTTTTACCCAATGACCCTTGAAATTCAAATCTATGAGTTCTAACATTACACAGTTCCCATGTAGTTGATTGGTTTACTTAACGATGTTCTCATCATCCGGCTCGTCAGGTATCTAAAATGTAGCATCTTCTTCTCCAGTCAGTGTCTCCATTGTTCAAGTCCTGGGAAAGTACACTCTGAATGTTTTACACAGTCCTTGATACAAATTTTGATTTCCTCATCTCCTGTCCGTCGGTTCACGCATAGGATTTTAGCTAAGCAGATTTTATTAAACAACGAGCGGTCTATGGTCAGTTCAGCACATCAGCTTAACTACTTTGAGCGTTAATATTCAGCTTCTGCACGAGGCCTGGCAAAACTAGGCCACAGCTTTGGCTAAGTTAAGCTCTACAGTATAATGTGAAACATACATTATATATCTCAATATGACATATTACTATGTTGTTATTATACATTTTCAATATTCCACATGATTTAGTCACTTTTAATATAATTCGGGAATTATGGCAGCCACTCTTCGTGGGCACATTTTCAAACGTGCACATTAATTTTCTATGTTAATTCGATTTCTACAAATTTTCATTATTCAAAATTCATGAACATTCATTAATACTTTTTTATCAATACATTTGCTTTATCAAGCTTTTTTAACTCTGGGTCCCCGGGCTCTGCTTGTCAGAGTGGGAGTGGGATTTACACTCCTCCTTCTTAGAGTTCTGGGGTACAGAGGGAGTCTCAGTGGTGAGCTTTCCGCCTTCCTCTTTAGATTTTATGGGAACTGACCCCCCCTTCTTGGAGTCTCCTCCTGGGACTTGACAACCACTCAAGTTGTCAACCACTCATCAGCTGCCTCCCCCAGCTCTCTGCCAGTATTCCCACACTCTCACTCTCTCTCAGAGTGAGGTGGTTAGGGGGTTGCCTGCAGTGACTGCCGCCGTGCATGACCAAAGGCCATGTGTAGCAGTGGTTGGATTAATTTATTGTAATGAATTGTACTATATGTTTAAAAAAACATAGAAATTCACTGTAAAAAACAAAGGTTGCAGGGACATTATAGTTAGGAAATAGAATTTAAAAATCCATAGAAATTCAAGTAAAACAAAAAGGTTACAGGGATATTACACAAAGGCTCTCATTTTAAACATACAAAACCATAGATATTCACCTGTTATAGTAATAGTTATCTCATGTAACTATAACTCGTGCCCTAGGGTAACAATAACTTGCACCCTCACCATGCACTGCTAATTACTCCACAAATTATGGCACTCATGACATCTTTGATAACATCATTAATAATATCCTTGTAATATTTGCATTAAACGTTTTGACAAGAAAACTGTGCATGGCAACGGTGTTACTTATAGTTACCTTACGGCAAAAGTTATTGTTACTTGAGATAACACTAACTGTAACAGGTGAATTTCTATGGTTTTGTACATTTGAATGTGAGTTTACATAAAACATCCCTGTAACCTTTGGTTCTTTTAACTGAATAAAAATGTAGATGTTATAGTTATGTTCAGATACCCTAAGGTAACTATAACTCGCGCCCTCGCCATGCACAGTTTCCTCATCAATATTTTTACTGCAAATGTCACAGCAATATTATCAATGATGTCATAGAGCATGTCATGAGAGATGTCATATATGGGGTAATTAGATGTGCTTGAAGCAGGCACAAGTTACAGTTACCTTAAGGCACAGGGCATAGTTACTTGAACTATCTTTAACACCTCAATTTCTATGGTTTTGTGTGTGTAAAATTTGAAACTAACTATGACATCCCTGTAGCATTTAGTTTTTTTTTGTGAATTTCAAAAGTTTTTTTATTCAATTTCCTAACTATTACGTCTGTTTAACCTTTGGATTTTTCAGTGAATGGCTAGGATTTTTTTAACGTTAAGTAAGACGCCCATCGTAATGCACAGTGGGGGCGGTTGGATTCAGGGCCTGGCCTGTCACTGTACTGCCCCCGCTGAAGCTTGCTTCTACAGCCTCCTTCCTCCTCACCATCCATTGTCCAAGTCAAGGCCCCTGCTCTCTCTTCACAGCTCTGTTTGGCCGTTGTTCTGCCACTGCCCTTTCCGACTGCCCTGAGAGTTGCTGCCACATCCACCTCCTCCCTACGCTCTGGTGTCCGAGTCCATGCAGCAAACACCTCCCTCCTGCCTTAAATTGTCTGATGTACTGCCACTACCCCCTTCCTCCTGCCCTTCATGGACCGCTATGCTGCAACTTTCTCTCCTGTCTGTCCAGTATAGTCAGGGCTTGTTGCCCTTGCCTCTTTCTCTTCTGTTCTTTGTTGTCCATGTGCCCTGACCCTTCCCCTGTAAGATCACTTTGGTGCCCCTGCCCATCTCCCGCCTGCCCTTTTTTATCTGTCTCCGGGTCACTACCCCATTCCTCCTGCCCTTCGTGATCCAATGTACCAAACTTGCCAACACTTTGAACTTGGTAACAGGGAGATTTTGAAAAAAAAAGGAGGAATTAATTTCCCCCATTGGCTTTCATTAAAAAAGAGGATATTTAGACAGGAGTCAGATAAAATAAAGCCTTAAGGCTTAAAAACATCAGACGTCTCCTTCCTGAATTGGGTCTTTTGGCACATATGGTTGTACTGCCTCTTCCTTCTGCCCTTAATGGTCTGTTATATTGCCACAACCTCTCTTGTCTCTCCTGCACGGTTGGTTTGTTGCCCCTGGCCCCTTTCCCCTGCCCTACATGGTCTATTGTGCTACCACTGCCCCTTCCGCCTGCCCAGTGAGGTCAACTTGCTGCCTCTACACCCTGCTCCCTTCCCTCAATTATCCGAGTATGTGCCCTGACCTCTGCCTCCCCACAGTATTCTACTGAACAGCTAGATTGCTAAAATTCTATATTTATTACAAAAGTGTGGCATGCCTGACATCATCTGATGTAACCAAAACTTTAATACCTAAAGCATTCCCTTTACAAATTATAAAAATAAGAGGGTCTTATTCCCATAGATATTATGGTTAGTGCAGTAAAAATCTCAAATGAGGACATATTTTCTGAGGTTTCAGATAAGTAGGAAGCGTGTGTAAATTATTACTTATCTTTATGATTTTCTATCTAGTCGATCACTTGATTATTTGTTACACTTAGGGGTTCATGTAAAGCACCCCAAAACATTGGTCAATTCTGCCCTATATAAAACTGCCAAAAAACATAAAAATAAGGGGTATGTTTACAAGAAATTGGCGCAGTGGGAACTGTGCCAAAATTGGCAGCGCTCCACTGCGTCACTTCAGGATCGCAGGGAGGCGCCGTATTTACAACAATACAGTGCAGCCCTGCACATCCCCTATGTCTGGTGCTGAATTTAGCTGCCTAGCGCCAATGCAAGGGTGCCTGCATTGCAGGGAATGATTGTTTATGTGCAGGAAGGTGTCCCTTACATCACATAAACAATCAATAATGGTGATTTGTTACTCCTATGTGTGCTGCAGAATGCAAAAAGTGATGCTCCTGCGGTGCTATGGGCTTGTAAATCTGTACCTAAGTGTTCTCACACTTCTGTCATTGGGCTATACTTGGGTGATATTTGTGCTACAGGTAGGCTGTTTTTCCCCTGGTGGCCATCTTGGGAGACATATTTGTTATGAAGTTCCGTAATGTCCTCAATACTATAGTATCCTCAGTAGAAAAGGCTTTCAGTTTCCCACTTTGATTCCATCAAGATGAAGGTCAGAGGTGCCACACTTTTGGAATTCAGGATGTTAGCACCAGACCTGCCAACCTTTTAAAGTGTTTTACCCTGTGAGGAGGGGGTCAGGGCAATGAAGAAGGTGGGGCTTAGTGCTGAGCACAGCCTGAGACCCTTTTAAATTCACTGCCTCCAACCCCCACACCTCGTAATGAACATCGGCTGTACAGAACCTCAAAAAATTCGCTGAAAACTTGCTCTTTTCCAGCTAATTTTTTGCATGCTGTGTGATATCGGCTCCTCACTAGTTGGCCGTGTGAGGTGAGCCGATATTGTGAGACAAATGGTGGTGCTGTGTAAGTTGGAAGGTCTGTAGCACTGTGCATCTGCACATTTGCACTCTGTAGAGAAGCTATTGATCACTAGGGAGCAGTCTGCTGCTGGTGTTGAAAGTGCATGTTTCAGTCTGCATGTCAGAATGAAATACAAAAGTAGGATATTTGAGAACTTCCTTAAAACATGCCCTAATTTCTCTTTCTACAGCATGAACCATCCTTTCTATCACAAAACAAACCCCTTCATTTTTTTGCTTTCTACGTTAAATGTTTTCAGTTTTTACCAGTTTGATTCAATCAAGATGGCTTCAGATGTGCCACACTTTTGTCATAAGTAAGACTGCTAGCTCTCTAGTTGTTCTTCAGAACACGCTGTGAGGCTGCAGTGGAACACAAGGGAATCATCAACTGACAGGCTGCTCCTGTTGGAAGCATGTGTATTACTTAGAATGTGAGACTCATATGGCTGAGAAAGACAGTGTGAATTTAAGAAAAATATGCTCTCATTTTAGCTTCTGGAGCATCTTCCATAACCTCTGTGGAAAAATTAAGAGAAAACTGTTTTAAAAAAAACATGATTCATGATATCCCAGAAGGGTAAAATCACCTTAGAATGCAGCACAATTCCTATACTTAGTATTGTACCAGTAACAAATGATTTATATTGTAAATGAAATTTGCAAGGATCCTTTATACGTTTTCCTTTTTGTGACCCTCAAAATCTGCCATTCACTACAATGCATTTCAATGGGGTCCTCTCATGTATATTGGTCCCAAGAGGCTGCCAGCACTGGCATCAGTGTGTATGGGTCTGTGAGTGGGTGTGTGAGAGTCTAAGTGGGTCTCTGAGTGGGTGCGTAGCTATCTGAGTGGGTCTGTGAATAGATGTGTGAGGGCCTGACTGAGGATGTGAGTGGGTGCAAGAGGGTCTGAGTGGGTCTGTGAGTAGGTGCGTGAGTGTCTGAGAGGGTCTGTGAGTGGATGCATAAGTGCCTGAGTGGGTGTGAGTGGGAGAGAGTGAAAGGGAGAGAAAGAGAGTGAAAGGGTGAGAGATAGAGAGCTTTTTAGGCTTTAATGTATGATATTTCTGGACAAATTGAAAAGAACAATGTATTTGTCATTTAAAAAGAGTAAGATCACCTTTCATTATAAGGCTTAAACATTTGTAGTTAAAACAAAGGAGGAAAACTAGTCCAGATGGACCCATACCTTCACACTGAGCTATTCTTTATTGTTTTTTTTTGGTTCTTATATTTTTAGCCCTTTATGGGCTATCAGGGACCGCGGGGAGCCCTCAAGGGCTCCCCTGTGTTCCCTACATTCTTTTTTATTTCCTTTTTTTTATTTTTGAAAAAGCCATTTACAGGCTACCTGGGACCACGGAGTAAGCCTCAAGGCCTCCCCCTTGGTCACATTGATTCAGCAACCTAGGAGCTGTTTTACGTAGAAGCTCCATGGTTGTTGAAGCAAATCTTTCATCACAGGTATGCATGCAGGGGACAGAGATAAACGCTCCTCTTTCTCACAGCGGGACCTGCTTAAGAGGTCCTGCTGTCAGAAACAAGAATGTTTGCTGTGGCTTGGCTGCAGCCTCAAAGCTGCAGCCAAGCCACAGGAAACAGCTATATCCCAGGGGTGGGTACCCCAGGACATAGCAGGAGCAGGCCCTGGGGACTGGGGAATCCCAGGGCTATCAGTGGCTCCATGAGGGGGACACCAACTACAACCTCAGGGAGGTGGTGGTACTAGAGCTAAAGGGGGGGGACAAAATGGACCCCGTTACATTTTTTAACTCTGTAGCCTTTGGAGCTGGTGGTCCCTGGGGCAGTGGGGGGGGGCCCAGATGGACCCCTACACTTAGTATTAGCAAAGCCCCTGGGAGGTGGCTGGGGGCGGTCACCCCCCTAATTCTTTCATAAAGCCCTGGGTACGGGGTGGTCCTGGGGTAGTGGGCGGGCCCGGGTGCCCTCTGCCAATAATATTAGCAAAGCTCTGGGGACGTGGCAGTGCCCAGGGCTGTGGTAGAGGCTGACAGGCCTCCCCCACACTAATAATTAATATTTCCCCGGGGAGGTGGTGGCCCCCTGCAAACAATTAGAGCTTTTCCCTGGGGAGGCAGCTGTTCCCAGGGTGGTGGGAGGGCCAGACGGCCTCCCAGCACTCCTTTAAAAAATGCCCCACAGACTTGGCCCACCTTGGGCTTAACAAAATTAAGCGCAGGAGACAGTGCTTCATTTTTTTATTTTCACCAGATGCGTCGCAAATCTGTGTGAAAAAAAAAAAAAAATGCATTTTAGCCCTGGGTGGGGGGCCCTCTGGGATCCCACCACCAGAGCTAAGGGGTCAGGGTATCTGTACCTTGGCCTCTTTCCTTTTTTATGTAGTTTTTTATGGGACTTGTGTTGGAAAGTGGACTATTGGCAAGAGCACGTAGGTACCTACACTTGGCAATAGGCCACTAACCCACCTATAGGTCCAGTTAGGTCTCATTAAATTAACCCCAACTCAACCCTTGGTAGCTTGGCAATGAGCAAAAAGGCTTAACTTGGTAGACAAAGGCCCTCATTATGACCGTGGCGGTCGGTGATAAAGTGGCGGTAATCCCCCCAACAGGCTGGTAGTAATTACTGGCAAATTATGACCATAGCTGAAATATCTCCGAAAGACAGCCAATGTACCACACCGATCGCCAGGGCGGAAACAACAGCCACCACGGTGGTCGCCGCCTACAGGCAGGCGAAAGTCAATGTTCCGCCCACCATATTAAGACCCTGCAAACCGCCACCTTTTCCGGGGCAGTACCAACGACATCAAAAGCCTGGCGGAAACAGCTCAGAAGTGAACTGATCCACTATTAGAGACACAGGGAACAAAGACGCCGCCATGGAACCTGAACAGCATGTATTTCTGATGATATTCTTCGTTCTGCTCCACCACGAACACCAATGCCGGCAAAGATGACAACAGTGAGTATAGACGCCTAGCACACAAGGAGGGGGGGAGGAAAATTACAGTGACACACACACTCACCACACATACCCCATACACACACCCTATACACACAACCAGATGCACAAGAAAGCAACTTAATCTCCGTAAATCGGATGAATAATGCATGGACAAAACAAATTTACCAAAGTGAGTGTAATAATATCAACACAGTATAAAAATAACTTAGCCAATGTTACAGATATCTACAAATGTACAGGAAAAGGAACACTGGCCAGTCCTCAGTTCACGTGGGCCACATGGCCACAGGGCAAAGTCCAAGGCCCCACTTGTCACCTGCACCAATATGGAGAGAACACTGCAGGGGCATCAGAAATCAAATAGGTACCTCAGGGGGGAGGGAAGATACCTCAGCCAGATGCGGAAACAAGACCACTGGTTCTGGAGGGGGCAACATGCCCTGTGCTTGGTCCTGGGGAGTGATGGGCCACAGTCTCTCGAGTGGGTGTCTTGCCCACTGGTTCTGGAGGGGGCAACATGCCCTGTGCTTTGTCCTGGGGAGTGATGGTCCACAGTCTCTCGAGTGGGTGTCTTGCCCACTGGTTCTGGAGGAGGCAACATGCCCTGTGTCTTGTCCTGGGGAGTGCAAAGCCACAGTCTCTCAGGTGGGTGATTTGCCCACTGGTTCTGGAGGGGGCAACATGCCCTGTGCTTGGTCCTGGGGAGTGATGGGCCACAGTCTCTCGAGTAGGTGTCTTGCCCACTGGTTCTGGAGGGGGCAACATGCCCTGTGCTTTGTCCTGGGGAGTGATGGTCCACAGTCTCTCGAGTGGGTGTCTTGCCCACTGGTTCCGGAGGAGGCAACATGCCCTGTGTCTTGTCCTGGAGAGGCAAAGCCACAGTCTCTCAGGTGGGTGATTTGTTCACTGGTTCTGGAAGGGGCAACATGCCTTGTGCTTTGTCCTGGGGAGTACAAGGTCACAGTCTCTCGAGTGGGTGTCTTGCCCACTGGTTCTGGAGGGGGCAGCCCGCACAGCAGCCCATGGAGGCAGGATCATGTTGCGTCCACCGGCGGTGATGGCTGTACTGTGGTGGTGGTGGTGGGATCCTCCAGCACATCCCCTGTACCCTTGAATGGATGCACTGTGGTGGTGCTGGTGGTAGGAGGCTCCTGCACAGGCCTAGCATGCTCGGATGGATGCACAACCATGCTTGGTGGTGGGAGCTCCGTGACAGCTGCTGGTGCAGCCTCGTGGTCCTTCTTGTCTGCTGATGCAGGCTCCTTGCCCTTTCGGGTGGCAGGTGCAGGCTTCTTGCCCTTTCTGGGGACAGGTGCAGGCTCCTTGCCCTTTTGGGTGGCAGGTGCAGGCTCCTTGCCCTTCTTGCTTGCTCGTGCAGGCTCCTTGCCCTTCTTGCCCGCTGGTCACACTCCTTGCCCTTCTTGCCTGCTGGTGCAGGCTCCTTCCCCTTCAGTATATGTGGCCTGGACTGCTTTCCACCACACGTAGGTGCGGATGGAACTGGGCTTGTGGACTGTGTGGCTGAGGTGCTTGGCTGGGTTCGTGATAGCCTGACCACACGTGCAGGATGGGGGGAGGGGTAGGGAAGAGGTCAGTGGTGGATAGGAAAAGTTTCTTAGGGGAGGGAAGAGGGAGAAGGAATGGGAGTGGAGGATGAGGGAGTGGTTGTTGGAGGTGTCTATCTGCTGGATTTGGGTGCAGGTGCATGATTTGTATGCTGTTGTGAGGTGGATCCCTGTACCTGGCCCATGCTCCATCGAGTTCCGCCTGAACTTGTGACTTTAGCCCTGGGTCGGAGTGACTAGATAACTGCAGTTAGTGCTTTGTGCCGTTAAGCACTATTTTTTTTCACCTAAGCTGTTAAATAATGTTGATATGATTTTTCTTGTTTTGGTGTCAAATTATTTATTACATTTACTCTTTTTTTTCCAAATTTGTGTGAGACTTTTCTTGTGTTGTGTTTGGACCTTATTACTGTTTGTGCACTGCATACATACTTTACATATTGTTGCCAAGTAAAGCCTAACTAGTTTTGTGCCAATCTATTAGAGGGTTAGGCATAGTTTAATCTGGGGCTTGTGTTTCATCCTGACAAGAATTATGGTTGCTGCTTGGGAAGGGTTTCACTCCCCTCAACCAGTAACCCAATTTCCTATACACCGAATGCAAAGATTGAATGCATATGTGCATAGATTGCCTATTACATTATTGCAGTAACCATACATAACAAAGAGCAGAAGTCTTTGTTGCAGGTGATGCCAGATATGCCTCCCCATCACCTCAAATGCTGCTGATGTCAACCACACAGCATCAGCAGCTGTACCACAGAGCACATACTTTTATGCAAACCATCATTGAGCACACATTTATCACTCTCACGTTGTGCTTAATTTGTCTACACCATACAGGGAAGGGTGCTCCAGTACGTCCTGGAAAAGGAGTGCACAATTACTGCTTCTGCGTGTTTTCAGCTGTACCTTGCCCCTGAAATTTGGCCCATCCCAGTTCATGGAGTTGAACAAGGAACAGATGATTACGCCTGTAAGCGTGTAACAAACTAGTGGCCTCACATTTTCTTCTGAGTAACCTTGTTTGGTTATTGCATCATAGTGGTCAAACAGTGTTGAGTAAATGATAAAAATGGATTATATCACCATCCACACATGGCATCCTGAGACACCACTGTTGCACTACAACGATGCCACATCTGCTCACTTATTCATCCAAATATTAAAACTACATTATCATTCAACCACACTTGCAATCGCAACTCACATCATTACACCTCACCTCACATGCAATGCTGGTACAAAACCCATAAAACATGTAAGAGTACATCTAGACATCTTCATATTCTCATGACTTACTTGTATGTCTTAAGTCATCACAATCTCAAAAATAGTTTTCAGCACCAGAACGAGTAAGCCATTTGTGAGCCATCCAACTGTCCCAACAAAACTTACTCCATTTGCTTTATAAATCCTCAAAATGACTGAGGATCAAGAAGAGACTGCCCAGGTTTCTCCTAGAAGTGATTATCAGGAAGCGGGTCCTTTAAACATATCACCAGCTGTATGGGGTACCTGAGACCCAGCTGAGCAATGAAGCGCAGAAAGACATCTGGTAGAATATCACTATGCATTCCAGTGTAAAGGGTGTTCGCTTTTGAGAAGCCAGGTAGAACGGCATATGCTGCAAGGACAACTGGTACTGTGGAAGGTTGAAGGCAGAGGGTGTGCTTGGGGTATCCTCCCAGTCACATACGAGCACCCTAGGCTCGAGGGCACTCATCACTGCTTGGCTGACCCTTCATAAACAGTTGAAGGCCCATAAGTAGCACTAGTAGCAGCAAGGTTGTAAGTCTTACAATATAAAAAAAAGTAAAGTTTTGTGTTGGACTTTTGCCCTTTTGCAGGGTCATCCCCAATCTTTTTGCCTCTTGCCTCCTATTTTTTATGATCTGTTGCTGTTGGCTTTTGAACTCTGAGCACTTTACCACTGCTAACCAGTGCTAAAGTTCATATGCTCTCTGTGTAAATTGTATGTAATTAGCTTATCCATGATTGCCATGTTTGATTTACTAGTAAGTCCCTAGTAAAGTGCACTAGAGGTACCAGGGCCTGTCAATCAAATGCTACTAATGGGCCTGCAGCAATGGTTGTGCCACCCACATAAGTAGCTCTGTAATCATGTCTCAGACCTGCCACTGCAGTTTTTAACTGTAAATTCAAGTTGGGCTAAACCTTCCATTTTCTTACATGTAAGGCACCCCTAAGGTAGGCCCTAGGTAGCCCCAAGGGCAGGGTGCAGTGTATGGTTGAGGTAGGACATATAGGGGGTCATTACAACATTGGTGGTAAAAGCTGCTTACCGCCGTGCAGAAGACCGCCAACACACCACCGCGGCTGCGGAAATCCACCACGGCCATTATGACCCACAGCTCGGAATCCGCCAAAATTGAGACACCCACACAAGTCCGCCAAACCAAAGGTCATTGATAAACTGGCGAAAACAAAACCTCCACTGTCACGCCAACAGGAATATGCCCACACTATCACGGCACACGAATCCACGCGGCGGTCTTTCAACCGCGGTATTCCATTGGCGGTACACAGCGCTGCGCTCAAAATACACACACATTTACAAAACACTACCACATTGGACAAATCGAAATACACACACCTGAAACACATACACACACACTACCACACACCCAATACAATATAAAGCACACACCCACATTACCCACAAACCCCTACGACCAAAATCCCGAAAGAAGGCCAGAGAGAGAGACTACAATCTACAAACAAGCATCCACAGGCACACAACACCATCACCCACATAACACCCACGCACCCAACACAACACACCACTAAATATCACCCCACATATCACAACACACACCACCCCACACATCACCCACACCTCCCCATGGCACGGCAGAGACACCCCAGGTTCTCTGAGGAGGAGCTCAGGGTCATGGTGGAGGAAATCATCCGGGTAGAGCCACAGCTCTTCGGATCACAGGTGCAGCACACCTCCATAGCTAGGAAGATAGAGCTATGGCGCAGAATAGTGGACAGGGTCAATGCAGTGGGACAGCACCCAAGAAATAGGGATGACATCAGGAAGAGGTGGAACGACCTACGTGGGAAGCTGCGTTCTGTGGTATCCAGACACCACTTTGCGGTACAGAGGACTGGCGGCAGACCCCCACCTCCTCCCCCACAACTAACAACATGGGAGGAGCAAGTCTTGGCGATTCTGCATCCTGAGGGCCTTGAAGGAGTAGCTGGAGGAATGGAGTCTGGTAAGTCAAACCTTAACTACTATATCCCCCACCCTACCTGCATGCCATCACATACCCCCACCCTCACCCTCACCCCATCACTCCTACTCCTCACAAATGTCCCAATATCACAAACCATACATCCAAACACCAAGCCCTGCATGCAACACCAAAGCATGGACACCCATCACCAATGCATGGCCACTGCACATACCCATACACCCCACTAAACCATCATCACACAAGGTCCCACATAGGAATGCAAGCACTGGGGTACACGGTCACCCACCCATTGCACATACAGATGCAATAATCATGCTTTTACACCCCTGCAGGACCCCTACCCAACGTCACCGCACAGGAGGGTCCAGACATGTCCACTCCACCCACAGAAAAGGCCCACAGTGATGACAGCAGCTCTGTCCAACTGGATCTAGACGACCAGTCCGGCCCATCTGGGACCTCGGGACAGTCGGTTCCCCTCACACAGTCACAGGCCACCACAGAGCTTCCCCCCTCTGGAAACACCAGCACAGCACCCACCCAGCGGGCCCATACCTCTGTCCCCAGGACACGTCAATCAGCAGTGTGTCCACCACTACAGGGAACCCACGCTAACCCACCACCCCAACAACAACAGGGACCTGGGGGCAGTGGCAGTGGGCACACCGTTCAGGGGACAGAGGCCCAGGGAAACAGGGGAACTGGGAGGGCTGCTGTGCGAGAGGGGGAGGACAGGCCCAGGGAACCCACTCTCCACGAGGCCCTCTCCAACATCATGGAAGCGTACCATCATTCCCAGGAGACGATGGCAACAGTACTGGCCAAGTTTCAGGAGACCCAGCGGCTGCAGGAGGAACAGTATTTGGGCTTCAGGGAGGAACTCAGATCCATCAATTACACCCTGGGCACCATCGTAGGGGTGCTGAAGGAAGTCCTCAACACCAGGAATGACACTATGGCACAACAAGGGGCCCCTGACACTAGCCTGGACGATGAACTGCCCACCACCTCCACCGGCGCTAGTTGACAGGAGGCACCACCACAGGACCACCACACCAGCACCCCACCCCCTGCAGATGGAGAACCACCTCGCAAAAGGTCCCTGAGATAGAGAACGATGCCAAGATCCCCGCCAAGAAATGAGACCGCCCTGAATGTCATCCTTTTGTCCCACCTTGTCACCCTGTCCATCCTCAAACTGCCCCAGCTCCACTTCCTATGCCTCTTTGGACAATGCACCTGTGAGACTAATAGACTGGACTCTGCCATGGACATTCCTCCACCATCACCCCTCACCATGTTACAGCACCCTCCAATATTGAGCACTTAAATAAACACCCTTGAAGCACAAAACAATCTGGAGTCTGTCTGTGATTTCGAAAGTGTATTAGCAATTACAGTGACAAAATGCTCTTTCAAATGTAATGTCAACATACCTATGTCACACAGCTTTAGTCCATGAGGAAAAAAGCAGATGTTACACAGTGGGACCCACATCTGTGAAATCGTAAGAGAAAGTGACAACTCAGTGACCATACACTGGGTGAAAAGGACAGACAGTAGAGAGGTAGTAGTGTTAAAGTACATGGAGTAGGCAGGTTTGTCTTCTTACCTGTGTCTCACTGGAAGTATTGCAGGATCACAGAGTTCCTGTTGTCGATGTCCTCTTCTTCTGCTTCCTCGTCTTCACTGTCCACAGGCTCCACAGCTGCCACAACACCTCCATCTGGACCATCCTGCTGCAGAAAAGGCACCTGTCATTGCAAAGCTAAGTTTTGAAACATACAGCAGGCCACGATGATCTGGCACACCTTCGTTGGTGAGTAGAATAGGGAACCACCTGTCATATGGAGGCACCGGAACCTGGCCTTCAGGAGGCCGAAGGTCCGCTCTATAATCCTTCTACTTCGCCCATGGGCCTCATTGTAGCGTTCCTCTGTCCTTGTCCTGGGATTCCTCACTGGGGTCAGTAGCCATGACAGATTGGGGTAACCAGAGTCACCTGCAAATGGCGAGGGACAACTGTTAGACACACACTATCCTGTAGGGATATCCCCAGACCCAGACAACTATTCCCACTGACTTGCTTCCAGGTGCTCACCTAATAGCTACACACGGTGCCTCTGGAGCTGACCCATCACATAAGTGATGCTGCTATTCCGCAGGATGTAAGCGTCATGCACTGAGCCAGGGACTTTGGCATTAACATGGGAGATGTACTGGTCAGCCAAACACACCATCTGCACATTCATCGAATGATAACTCTTCCGGTTTCTGTACACCTGTTCAGTCCTGCGTGGGGGGACCAAGGCCACATGGGTCCCATCAATGGCACCAATGATATTGGGGATATGTCCCAGGGCATAGAAGTCACCTTTCACTGTAGGCAAATCCTCCACCTGAGAGAAAACGATGTAGCTGCGCATGTGTTTCAGCAGGGCAGAAAACACTCTGGACAACACGTTGGAAAACATAGGCTGGGACATCCCTGATGCTATGGCCACAGTAGTTTGAAAAGACCCACTTGCAAGGAAATGGAGTACTGACAGCACCTGCACTTGAGGTGGATTTCTGTGGGATGGCGGATAGCTGGCATCAGGTGTGGCTCCAACTGTGCACACAGTTCCAGGATTGTGGCACGATCAAGCCTGTAGGTGATGATCACATGTCTTTCCTCCATTGTCGACAGGTCCACCAGCGGTCTGTACACCGGAGGATGCCGCCATCTCCTCCCATGTCCCAGCGGATGGTGCCTATGAAGGACAACAGCGAGCACAGAGTCAACCAACTCAGAGGTACATAAACACAGCTTACTCAGAAAACCATTTATAACCTGAATATTGCCTGCATGAGTGTTGAGTCAAGGCCTGGGTATGTATGACGCAGTTAAAATAAAGCCATGTGGGACCCTGAAATGGCGGCTGCCTGACCTTTAAAGTGGGACAATGGGATGTGCAGTAACTGCGCTGGCGTTGTAAACCGTCGCGGTAGGCGGTGGTAGACCGCAGCGCAATTCTGCATTGGTTAACATTGGACCCTATGGGTCCCAGGAGCCAATGATGATGTACGCCGGCGGTGACGGTACGCACCGCCGCGGACGTGACTGCCATTTTCTATCACTTCAATCACTCGATACCTGATCTTCGACAGGAGAGGACCTACACTACAAGTGCTGCTGTGACTTCAGTCTGGAAGAGACAATGGCTTGTGTTTCTGGGGAAAGGGCCTCTGCCTTCAGCACGGAGGAGTTGGAGAAACTCGTGGATGGGGTCCTCCCCCAGTACACGCTACTCTAGGGTCCTCCAGACAAACAGGTAAGTACACTGGGAGAATGCTGTATGGGCAATGCCTGTGTGGAGTGGTGCAGATGAAAGATGGGGTGGGGAGAATGATGCGTGCACGAAACGACGGATAGTGCATGTGCCACATGGCAAGTATAGGGATGCGGGCCAATGACAGTGACGGTGCAGTTGGCAATAACTTCTCTTTTTCCACTGTACAATTCAAGTAAGTCAGCGCCCACCAGAAGAAGGATATTTGGCGTGCCATCGCCAAGGATGTCCCGACCCTGGGGGTCTATCACAGACGGAACACCCACTGCCGGAAGAGATGGGAGGACATTCGCTGCTGGAGCAAGAAGACGGCGGAGGCCCAGCTAGGGATGGCTTCCCAACGTGGGAGGGGTGCCCGTCGCACCATGAACCCCCTGATGTTCAGGATGGGCGCTTGAGGGCATCACAGCAGCAACAAGGGGGTGAGTACACACTCATTCTGCTGATTCAGCGCGCAGTGGAGGTGTCTGGGTGGGGGAGGTGGGCTGTGTGTTTCCCTAGGCCAGGGCGAGTGTGCTAGTTAAGCCCCCTTTTTCAGGCAGACCCTGTGGCACCCCACCCCATCTGGGTACAGTGCCAACTACACCTAGTCAGGCTCCTGTGACATCCATGCACTGAACATGTCTTTCTTCTGTCTTCCCCCCCTTTTTGTGGTCTCCCTGTACATGTGTGCATTAGCATCATCAGGCGGAGGAGCAGTAGCAACGGAGCAGGAGGGAGCTGCATCCCACATGGCCCTGGAGGGCGAGACAACCGAGTCTGAAGCCACCAGTGGGACGGAGGGCAAGGGAAGCTCCACGGCGGGGACAGGAGCAGACACCAGTGATACGGACTCGTCCTCTGATGGGAGCTCCCTTGTGGTGGCGGCCCCATCTGTGCCCCCCGCATCTACAGGTACAGCCGCCACCCCCCCTCTAGCACCGCCCTCCCAGCAGCCCCTCAGCCTTTGCCCGTGCCCGCTCACCCAGGAGGGTGGGCATCTCCTTCGCCCCAGGCACCTCAGGCCCTGCCCCAGTCACCCCTGCTGCCCTCAGTGACTAGGCCATTGACCTCCTCAGGTCCCTCACTGTTGGGCAGTATACCATTTTGAATGCCATCCTAGAGAGGCAGTTGCAACAAACCAATGCATTCCAGGAGGGCATTCATTCTGGTCAGGCAGCCCTTCAGCGAGCTTTTCAGAATCTGGCCTCAGCACTGATGGCAGCCATTGTCCCTGTCTCTAGCCTCCCCCTCCAACTTCCTCCACCGAGACCAAATCCCCTGTACCTCAGCCTACCCCAAGCACACCATCAGACCAGCATGCACACACCTCAACACACAAAGGAAGCTCAGGCAAACATAAGCACCACACATCCCACAGGCACTCACGCAAGCATCACACACATGTAGACATAGCAACATCCACTGCCTCCACTGTGTCCCCCTCCTCCTTGTCTCCCTCCTCCCTCCCAGTCTCGTCTCCACTCACACGTGCATGCACTACATCTACAGCCACTACTTTCATCACCAGCACACCCACCACCACACCCCGCTCACGTGCACTCACCACCCCCACTACCATTCACACATCCCCTGTGTCCTCTCCTAGTGTGTCTGTGACACCACCTCCCAAGGTACACAAATGCAGCCACACACCCACCCTACAGCCATCCACCTCACGACAGCCTCCAGCGCATGCACCTTCACCCAAAGTCACCAAAGACACCTCCTACAACCACAACCTCTTCCTCCACTCCCAAACCCCCGCCAGCTACCCGTCCCAGTGTTCCTAAGAAACTTTTCCTGGCCACCCTTGACTTCTTTCCCTCACCTCCCCCACCCCGTCAGTCTCCTAGGGCCCGACTCTCCAGGTCCCAACCTAGCACCTCAGCCACAACAGCAGCGGGACCAGTGGTGCCAGTAGTTACCGGATTCTGGAGTGCACCAGGCAGCAGAGCAGCCAGTGTGGCAAGGAGCCACAGCACGGACAGTCCCCCACCTGTCAAGCATCAAAAGTTGGCCAGTGCCCGGCGGGAGAGGGGGAAGACAACAGCCACCAAAGCCACTCCCAGGGGTACAGGGGGGAGTGTGGAGTCAGCTGCGACACCTTCCAAGGTGGGTAAGGGGCACAAGAAACCCGGCAAGTCTGGGAAGAGCAACACAGTGGAGAAGACCGCCATCAGCCCTGCTGCCCAGGATCCAGCCAGCACCAGCCCCGCTGGCCCAGACAGGACCGCCAGCCGCAGCCCCGCAGGCCCAGACAGGACCGCCAGCACCAACCCCGCTGGCCAGGAGGTGACCGCCAGCAGCAGCGCCGCAGGCCCAGACAGGACCGCCAGCACCAGCCCCGCTGGCCAGGAGGTGACCGCCAGCACCAGCCCTGCTGGCCAGGAGGCGATTGCCAGCACCAGCCCCGCTGGCCCAGACAGGACCGCCAGCACCAGCCCCGCTGGCCAGGAGGTGACCGCCAGCAGCAGCCCCGCTGGCCCAGACAGGACCGCCAGCAGCTGAGTAGCTGCCAAGGACACCGCCGCCACAAGCACCGCTGCCAAGACACCACCACAACAAGCACCGCTGAACAGGACACCGCTGCCACAAGCACCGCTGCCAAGGACACCTGCCGCCACAAGCACCGCTGAACAGGACACCGCCGCCACCAGCACCGCTGGCCCATGAGTGCCAAGATCACTGACGCTACTGAGTCCGCCACAAGCAGGATCAAGCACTCTGGGCACCAAGCCCCCTCCAGAACCAGTGGAGATTTACACCCACTACCCCTGTCCTTGGCAGGATGAAGCACTCTGGGCACAAAGCCCCCTCCAGAACCAGTGGAGAAAGGCATCCACTACCTCTGTCCTTGGCAGGAAGAAGCACTCTGGGCACAAAGCCCCCTCCAGAACCAGTGGAGAAAGGCTTCCAATACCTCTGTCCTTGGCAGGATGAAGCACTCTCGTCACAAAGCCCCCTCCAGAACCAGTGGAGATTTACATCCACTACCTCTGTCCTTGGCAGGATGAAGCACTCTGGGCACCAAGCCCCCTCCAGAACCAGTGGAGACTGTTATCCACTTGAGAGACTGTGGCTTTGCACTCCCCAGGATTGTACAGTGGGCAAACCAACCACTGTAGAGACTTGTGAGACTGTGGCTTTGCACTCCCCAGGATTGTACAGTGGGCAAACCACCCACTGTAGAGACTTGTGAGACTGTGGCTTTGCACTCCCCAGGACTGAACAGTGGGCATGTGGCCCCCTCGTGGATTTGGCATTGTGCACTCAACCGACTGAGGTTCCTCCCTTTCCCTTCCCCCTGAGGTGTCTGTTTTATTTCTATCTGATGCCCCTGCAGTGTTCTCTCCGTCATGTTCGGGTATCTTGTGTGGGCCTCGCCCATGCAGTGTGGGCCTAGTGTTCCACGGACTTAAATGGTGCAATACCTGGACTTCTATTCTTGGTGTATATATTTATTTATAGTGTAAATATATTTTTGCGTACTGGATTTTAATAGATTACAATGGTTACATTCATTTTCTTTTGTCTTTGCATTCTTCTGGGGGGGGGCTGGGGGGGTGTAACTGTAATGTATCATGCTTTTTTAGTGTGTGTGTTGTCGTGGGTGAGGGTGGGGGTGGGGGTGGGGGTGTTGTGTGTTGCGTGTGTGTGTCCCTGTTTTCTCCCTCCCCCATCCCCTGTGTCGTAGATACAGTACTCACCGTGGTCTTCGCCGCCGGCGTTCGTGCTCCTGGTAGAGTAGCAAGAAGATAAAGGCTGGAAAAATGTGAAGCTATGGTTCCATGGCATCCTGGTTCCTCGTGGGATGTGTAGAGGTGAGCGTTTTCCCTTCGAAGTCCAGTTTCCGCCGTGTTTTTGTTCACGGTGAATCCGCCCCGGAAAAGGTGGCAGATTGGTAGGTTGTGATACTGTGGGAGGTACATTGTCTCCCGCCTGTCTGGTGGCGGTGACCGCCGCGCTGTTTGTTTGTACCGCCTTGGCGGTCGGAGTGTTAAAGTGGCTGTCTTTGTTGGCGGTTTCCGCCACGGTCGTGATTCCATTTTTTTTTGCCGCCGGCCTGTTGGTGGTCTTACCGCCGCTTTAACACCGACCGGCAGGGTTGTAATGACCACCAAAGTAATTTGTTTTATATGTCCTGACAGTGAAATACTGCTAAATTAATTTGTCAGTGTTGCAAGGCCTGTCCCTTTCATAGGTTAACATGGGGGCTACCTTCAAATATGATTAAAGTGTAGATTCCCATTGGGAGCGGATGGACATGTGGAGTTTGGGGTCTCTGAGCTCACAATTTGAAAATACATCTTTTAGTAAAGTTGATTTTAAGAATGTGTGTTTGAAAATGTTACTTTTAGAAAGTGAGCATTTTCTTGCTTATACCATTTCTGTGACTCAGCCTGTTTGTGGATTCCCAGTCCAGGTCAGTTTGACATTTGGCCTGGTTGCACCTCACACTAGACAGTGACACAAAGGGAGCTGGGGTGTAGTCTCCATTTCCTGATGAGCCATCTGTGCCAAGCAGGAAGGGAGAAGTGGTCACTCACACCTGAAAGGGCTGTGCCTGCCCTCACAAAATGTAGTTTCAAACCCCTGGTGAGTGTCTGGGGCCTGGCCTGTGCAAGGCAGGATTTCACAATCAAGAGAGCTACCAAGGGGTTAAGCAGGTGTTAGCTGAGGGTGATTCCCTTTTACCATGATTAGAGTGAGGGTCCTTGCTTGGACAGGGTTAACCTGACTGCCAACCAAAGACCCCATTTCTAACATTTAGTAGTGTAATTTCTCATATTTTTATGTTCATGTGGTCAAGATTATGGCCCTCATTATGAACTCAGTGAGAAAACCCGCCGAGTTTGGCACTGGCGTTCAACAAAAGCCGCCAGTGTGCAGAACCCCCCACTGGCCACATAAAGATCATTCTGCTTGGCCAACTGGCGGAAACAGTGTTTCCGCCAGCCAGCTCAGCTGAATGCAGGGCCTGAACATTGACGCCGGCTCCAAATAGAGCGGGCAGCAATGAAGCAGTGCAGCGGGTGCAGCAGCACCCGTCACACATTTAACTGCCCATAAATAGGGCAGTGAAATGCATGATGGGACTGTGCATGGGGGCCCCTGCACTGCCCATGCTAAGTGCATGGGCATTGCAGGGGCCCCTAGGGGGGCCCTGTGACAAGTATTCTGCCAGCCATTCCCTGGCGGGGTAAACCGCCAGAGAAAGGCTGGTGGAACCTGAAATACTATCTAGCGGGCAGTGCTGCTTGCAGCGCTGCCCTGTTGGATTTGGAACTCCGCTGCTGCCAGGCTGCCTGGTGGCGGAAGACTGGTGGTGGCGGAGTTACAAAAGTGGCGGTTCTGCCACATATATTATATGGCGGTCTGGACAGCCATGCCGGTGGCGGTACTTACCGCCACCTCTGTCATGGCGGCCCAGACCGCCAAGTTCATAATGAGGGCCTATATCTTGTCTTATACAATGTGTAGTTAAATGAATGTTATTAATGTAAATAATTGCAATGTATAGTATTTTTTTTACAAATGAAAATATATTAATCTGTTGTATAATATATAAGCAAAGAGTAACTGCTTTACATTTTATAGGAAGTTTATCTCACTGTTGCCATTTTGCTTTATTTATTAAAAAGAGTGGTGTACTGATGTTAAATGCTTGAAACACATATAGTTAAAATTTATCATGTTGAACACACATCCTAAACAGTGGTAAACACACATCTTTCATATTTTGTTTAAGTTACATCAAATAAACTAATCATGTAACATTCATAAAATGCACATTACAAGGTGTACCGATCATTCATCACCTCTTGACTATTAAATAATGCCTATGTCCCTATTTTTTAATAAAAAATACATAAGGTATGTAAGAGTGCTGCTTTTTTGTGGAGCATCCTAAATATATATAGTAAATCTTCTGTTTCTGTATCATCATATACATTTTTTTTAATTGCCTTTCGTTTCAGTAGCAAGCCAAGGTCAATGTGTGGAACAGCGGGACCGTGGCCACATATGACGAAGAGCCTCAACAGCTAAACTAACACGGGAAGAGGAACTCACAACTCAGAGCAAGAGTGAGCATCCACCAGCTAGAAGAGTGCACTTTCCTACTTTCCCACAGTCTAAGAGACTCAAGGTAGAGGCGGTGGAAACGATCATAGATATGGACATAACATCCTAAGAGCAGTGACACAACGGACTCCTCCTGGCCAACAAGAAGTTATATCTGCAATGTTTCAGAACCAGGCCACTCTATCATCAGCCCCTTAAGCACCCTTCCACCACTCAAGAAGCCTACACAAAAATATTGCCTCCAGCTGCACTCTTGTTTATCGCTCCTTCTATTGTAAGTGGCCATAGTTAAGATCTGCAGGTGAGTGTATGATTCACTCCTGACACCTCTAAGTCCTAACATAGTGCCCCTCCCCTGAGTTTGCTTATACAGCTGCTTTTCGGGAAGTCATGAGGCACCTGATTTCTCATCAGCGGATGGTCTCTCAGGGCCTTTAAGCGGTAATGGCAATGTTGAAGAAACACAAGAGGTAACAGTGGGAATGAGGGGCATTTGTGATAGGTGCAAGAAATCATGTCAAGACTTAAAAAAAGTAAAATAGCTATATGACTTAAAACTTTCACGTAGTAACAATGGTCACTGGACAGACCTGTTAGAAATGACATAGGTTCAAAATAAGTTACAAATGCATCTTGATAGTAGTACATATATTCTTGTCACCACACTAGTCAGCCCAATGCATGAGTGGGTGCCTAATTGCTACTTTCAGGATGTCCACTGATGTCATCTGATGATTGTAGTGTGGTGTTGACTTCGAGACCTGTGGAGAAAGACATATTCATAATAATGAAATATTGATGCACAACTAGTGTGTTTATATAGTAAGATATTATTGATACACAGTACATAAAAATTCACTTAAACATCTTCTGGGCTAGAGCTATTGATATAAAGTTGTTAGTTGTAGCCATGCACTGGCATTACATGAGAGCGTTAGGTGCTGTGACAAAGAAGATCTCAATAGATTGAGTGGGTGACAAGTGACATACATACCAGTGAAGCAGCAAAGGTGAAGGTTATATTTATTGTGATAAGGACAGAGGCATGTCAGTTCACCCATAACAATATTTAGTAAGGCGAGGAAATAGTGATCACTGGTTCCACTTTATGTTAAGTGAGAATCTGCTAACTATGCTGTAACTTATGGAAAGGGAAATATGGTTGTATAAATTGAAATCAAACTGGATGAATCCGTTTCAGTCTGACTGTTTTCTGTGGCCTGTCGAGATACAGGCAGACTAGTTGGAGAAGAAAAGGGGGCACCTTAGATAGTGATAGGGCACACAACATAGGTCTCTAAAAATAAAAGATGACATGATATCTATACACCTATTAGAGGCCTACTCAAATATAATATTAATATTAGTTGAGCACATTTGGTCTTAACATATTTGAAATTGGCTCAGGCAAATTTTTATTCACACTCATGTAGTATCATGTAATTTTGTGTTACAATTGTTACGTCAAAG
Source organism: Pleurodeles waltl (assembly GCF_031143425.1). Taxonomy (NCBI): domain Eukaryota; kingdom Metazoa; phylum Chordata; class Amphibia; order Caudata; family Salamandridae; genus Pleurodeles; species Pleurodeles waltl. The sequence continues at coordinate 486,924,033 of NC_090445.1, read as the reverse complement.
TCCAGTCACGTGAATACATGGTATTTGTGGCAAAATGTTAGGACAAGCACAAGAGAACAAAGCATACACCCACAATACAAGTGGCTGCTGTTTGTACAGTTTGTATTACTATATATTTTTTTTTTGCGGGAACTGTGTCCTCATTTAAAAAATGTACAAGAACATTTTGTGTGAAAATAGAGCTCCAGAGACCAGTTTTGTAGTTCACATACTTCTGAATAAATTTATGTAGTTTTTCTGAAATTTCACATAATTACTTAAAAGCAAATTATGCACATTTCGCACACCCCTAATTTAAAGAATATGCATTACTGTCACTGACCTTTGGTCAGTGTCTGTGTCGCTCCCCCATACAGCACCACCTGTTGCTGCTGCTGCTCTCTGCATGATTTTAAGCATGCTGGCTCTGAGTTTGAGGCCCTCCTCTACCCGCAGACTCCTGCCTGCACCTCATCAATCGTGGCCTAGTGGTGGCCATTGTGTCTTATCTCTCTGCTGCTTTTTGTCTGCATGCCTGTTTTTTCCTGTCTATCTTTTTTTCCACATTTTCCTTTTTCACTCCTTTCCTCTTGCTTTTTCCTCTTTTTCTGCTACCCTTCACTCCCCTGCTCGCCCCTGCTGCCTCGAGCCCTGACAGTGCCACGTTCTCCCGCCTCCCACCTCCCAGGTGACCCACCCCATCCCACTTCCCTCCCCTTTTTAATGGCGGCTGTGCAGCTGGCGCTGTGCTGGCAGGCCAAAGGCAAACCTTTTTCAAGTGGATCCCCATTGACTCGAGAAGAAGAGTCACCCACATACTTGTCAGCATTATACTCGAAACACACTCTATTCCGGCATTAACAAGATACTCCAAACAAGACTCCAGACAATACAGAACACCATGGCCAGACTCATCCTGGACATCCTCCGCCACAGCCACATCTACTCCCATCTGAGAGACCTACAGTGGCTCCGGTTCAACCAACGCATCACTTTCAAACTTCTGACTCACTCTTACAAGGCCCTACACAACATCAGTCCTGCCTACCTTAACTGACCCTCTCCCCCACCCTAGGCCAAAGGCAAACCCATCTGTGTCTGTTTGTGCCTGGACCACGCCCATCAGCATGGACGCTGGCTTCCATTCCATCCAGCGATGCAAAGCCAGCACCCTGCACACCCTCAACACTGGAGGCCCTGCCACATGCCACCATGCTTCGCCTAAGGACACTTAAGGCCCGTTCTCCTGCTGCAACTGCACTTTCACCTACCCCTGCAGACCAAACCCCCCTCTGCTGGACCACCCGGACACCTCATATCCATACTACTCAATACTCACTCACCCATCAGACAAGCAATAGAAGTATAGGCTCTACTCAACTCCGTTGCTCCTGACATTGCCTTCTTCACAGATACCGGGACTACCACCACCTCAGCGCTGGACATCCCGACTGCCATCCCCAATGGCTACAAGATCATACATAAAACCATGTCAACTGACCAGGAGGAGGCGTCGCTGTTGTCCACAAAAACTCACTCCACTTAACGACCAGCATCAATGTTCAAACCCCTAAATATCTACACTTTTGGATTCAGACAAATCCGAACAACACCCTCCATAGCACCCTCATCAACAGACCCCCCCCGGACCAGGCCCCCCTTTCAATAAAGCCCTGGCTACGCTCATCACTCCCCAGGCCCTCAACTCAATGGACTACACCCTCCTTGGCAACCTCAAATTTCATCTTGACAACCACCAAATCTTCAACTGAGCCAGTGCCTCCATTGTACCCGAATTAATCCATAACATCAACCGCTCCATTGAGACTGCCATCTTCCCAGATGAATGGAAACATGTGAAGGGAAACCCTCTACTGAAGAAGCCCTCCACAGACCCGAAAGAGCTGAAAAACTGCAGACAAAGCTCACTACTCCCTTTTCCAGCCAAGGTAATCGAAAAAGCGATCAACACACAGCTCACCAAGTTCATCATGACAAACCACATCCTAGATCCCTCCCAATCTGGATTCAGGAACAGCCACGGCACAGAAGCCACACTCCTAGCAGCCATGGATGACATCCACACCCTATTGGACCACTGCAAAACAGCTGCCCTCATCCTCCTCGACCTCTCCGCCGCATTCAACATCATCTCCGATACCACCTTGTGCACCAGACTACTCGATGCCGGCATTCACGGCAAAGCCCTGGAGTGGTTCCGCTCCTTCCTCACTGGCCAAACCCAGAGAGTCAGGCTCCCACCCTTCACCTCAAAACTGACAGAAACCAGCTGAGAAGCACCTCAGTGCTCCTCTCTGAGCCCCACCCTCTTCAATGTCTACATGACCCCACTCGATAAAATTGTCAGACACCACAGACTCAGCATTATCTTATACGCCGACGACACTCAGCTAATTCTCTCCCTTACCAATAAACCATCACAGCCAAAAGCAACTTTCAAAAAGGAATGAAGGCAGTCGCTGACTGGATGAAAGACAGCTGCCTCAGCTCGATTCGGATAAGACAGAGATCTTCATCTTGTGCCCTACTGCCTGGGATGACTCCTGGTGCCCCACTGCCCTTCAAATTGCCCCATCTCTCATCGATCATTCATACAACCTCAGCATCATTCTCGACTCCTCACGGTCTGTTGCACACAAAGTCAATGCTGTTCCGTCCTCGTGCTTCCACACACTCCGCTGGCTCTGTAAGATTTTCAAGTGGATCCCCATTGACTCGAGAAGAAGAGTCACCCACATACTTGTCAGCATTATACTAGAAACACACTCTATTCCGGCATTAACAAGATACTCCAAACAAGACTCCAGACAATACAGAACACCATGGCCAGACTCATCCTGGACATCCTCCACCACAGCCACATCTACTCCCATCTGAGAGACCTACAGTGGCTCCGGTTCAACCAACGCATCACTTTCAAACTTCTGACTCACTCTTACAAGGCCCTACACAACATCAGTCCTGCCTACCTTAACTGACCCTCTCCCCCACCCCTAGGATCAAGAAGAACACAGCTGGAGGAACACCCTTCTCCTTCCTCACTGCTCAGACCTAGAACACACTGTTGCTTCACCTCTGGCAGTACTCCTTGCTGGCTCAATTCAGGAAGGACCTCAAGACCTGGCTGTTTGACTGATCTGCGTCTCTAAGTCGTGCTTCACAAATACCTGATTGATTGATTGATTAAGTGCTGACTTATGACAGACAAATACATACTAATTTCCCGAGTGTTTTAGTGTGGCACTGTAGTATGATGCAATTAGCAGGTGGCTGGATGTTGCTTTTCCAAAGTGGAGGATGCTTCTGGTTCAGGTGTTGCTACCAATTGAATTGTTTTGGGAACTTCATGAAACAAAGTTAGAGTGCATGAAGATTACTATGATCAATTTAGACTCAAAACAGGGTGAGATAAAGCTGTGTGTGAGAGACAAGTATAAGATGTGCACCAATCAGTGCAAGGACAGGACAAAGTGAGATGAGTAGAGTTGTAATGTAGAGCAATCAGAGGGTGCGCTTGGTTTTTACCTAGCCTACAGTTGGGATTTCTGGGAAGAGGCAGGTATATGGTACATGGGATACATTCATAAAGGGGATGGAATAGATATTGGATCTGGATCTGTCTCCAAGAAAAGTGTTTGCCTCCATTATCCTGGAAAACTCTCCTTCATTCACTTATCTTGACACTTATTATGAGGTCCATCATGGAGCATACCACCAGCCTCAATGCATTGGCAAGGACTGTAAGCCCCGGCCACATGGCTTCTTTCTCTGCTCAGCTGAGGATGTAAGGAGGACGCCTATCTGTAGTAAGAAACAACAAATGTAACTACAACTTGTGTCTTTTCCTTAGTGATGTTCTTCTTCCTCTTGAGTAGGATAGGTAGGGTAGCATCATTGATGCTGCAGCAGGCTTCTGGCTCTCTAGAAGACAGCACATTCAAAGGGAAATAGGGTAGAACCTGTGGTGTAGCTAAATTTCTGTGCTAGCTGGGATAATACTTGTCAGTGTGTAAGATCTATTTCAGATGAATAAAGTTTCCTTTTGCTTCTCCATTTGCAGTTTTCCATGGCGGAGAAGACTGCATCTCGCCGAGGACATCTCCACCTACATATGTGTGACTGGAATCTGGTTTTGAAGTTACAGGTAGAAACTTTACAGTCATTGTTTCATGCATTAACCTTTCCACCTATCGTGAAAGGAGTTGAAGACTTGCAAATGCTACTACTGGGTAGATATTCCAACCTGAAAATGATGAATACTATTTGTGTGGAATTTTACAGTCAGAAATCTTCCTGTGCAGAGGTCTGTGCAAGTAGATTTCCCCACTAGAATAAGGCCCAAGCTGATGCCGCCAAATACTCTGTTAATAACTTAAAGTCATATTTGGCCAATTTTACTCTTGTGTTGAATTGACTTAAGGGCTGATCTCAAGTTTGGCAGATTTGAAAACCTGTCCACTGAACTTCTGGCAAGGAGGTTGGCACCTTACCTGTGATCTCCCCACTGGCCCCATTATGACTTTTCTGCTAGGCTGACAGGCGGAAACAAAGATTTCTGCCTTCAGTGCAGCGGGAAAGTGGCAGCAGCATGGTCGCCAGCAAGTAATCGACCTAGCAGCAATGCTGCTGCCCACAGGGAGCACCCTCATAATGTGCATTGTCTGCATAACAGACAGTGCACATTATGAGGTTGCTGGGCAGGGGGAACGCTGCACTGCCCCTGCCATGGGCATGGGCAGTGCAGAGGCCCCCCTGTGACCCACTGCACCTGTTCTCCACCAGCCTTTGCAAGGCAGTGAAACCGCCATGAAAAGGCTGGTGGAGAACCAGGTTGTAATCAGCAGAGTTCTCTGCTGCCTTAGGTGATTCCAAACTGCACCCCTGTCAGCCCTTTGAGAACATTGTTCCTGGCAGAGATAGCAGTAGTTTGGCGGACTGACCACCAAACTGTTAATTTGGCAGTCGGACCACCAAAGCATAGGAAAATGCCCTCTTTGCATGGAAGCAAAGCTGGGTAAATGTGTCTTCTCTGGCTGTTGCTGTACAAAGAGTCAGCCAATGGGAATTCACTGCTAGAAGAATTAGTAACCTATGTTCATTAATTTGACTGCACTGCTCGAGCCAGTGACTTGACAGCAGACGTCTTCAGATTCTGGTAAAAATCCCAGTTGAATCAAATTACATGCTGAACTACTTTCTAATATTTTCAGACTGGGACAACTGGGCTGATTTCAGAAACCCCATAGCTTTTTGCCCCCATTTTTCACTTATGCTGGTGTTTTTCTGACTCTAATGGTGCCTTGGACACTGCTAAACAGTCCAAGGGCCTGTGTTCTGATTAAAATGAATATGCAAATTAAGTTAAGTGTCCCCAGGGTAGGGTGCAGTGTAACTATAAACAGGGACTTATTAAAATATGTTTTATAAGCCATGGTGTGGGAGAAATAGCTACATTTGTTTTTCTCCATTGTAGAGAACGGGCTCCATAGGCTAACATGGAGAGCCTTTATTTTAACCTCTTCTGTGCCTTGGACGAGATGATCTCGTCCAAGGCTACAGTTCCCCTGTGCCTTGGACGAGATCATCTCGTCCATGGCACAGGGGAACTTGGGGGCGCGCTAGCGCGCCCCCCGTGCACCCCCCTTCCCCCCCCAAGTCGGGGATGGAAGGGGAAGACCTTCCCCTTCCACCCCCGACCCCCCCACCCCCCCCTGTGACGTCAGCGCGCGCGCGCGCGCTGATGTGTCACAGGGGCCTCCCTCGTCGCGCTGGAAGCTCTGCTTCCAGCGCGATTGAAAAAGAAATGCAAATGCATTTCTTTTTCAATCACTTGGGAGGCCCGGAGGGGCTTCAAAGGGAAGGAAAAGTATTTCCTTCCCTTTGAAGTCCCTCCGAGGGTTTCAAAAGCCGGATTGCTTGCAATCCGGTTTTTGAAACCCCACTAGACACCAGGGATTTTTTTTTTTTTTCGTAGAAATTGACAAAAGGGAGCGACCCCTTGGGCAAGGGTCGCTCCCAGGGGGGGCATTTTTTTGAAAAGGCCTTTTCTGCCCCCCCTGGGGGCAGATCGGCCTTATTAGGCCGATCTGCCCCCAGGGGGGGCAGAAACCTCTAGGCACCAGGGACCATTTTTTTTTTTTTTTTTCATTTTTTTTTTATTGAGGTGGGGAGCGACCCCTTAGGCAAGGGTCGTTCCCCTTGGGGGAAAATTATATTTTGCCCATTTCTGCCCCCCTTGGGGGCAGATTGGCCTATTTTGATGAGCCCAATCTGCCCCCAAGGGGGGTAGAAACCACTAGACACCAGGGAGTTTTTTCTTTGCGTGAATTTCACGCAAAGGGAGCGACCACTTAGGCAAGGGTCGCTCCCTGGGGGGGAGGGGAATTTATTTTAGGCCATTTCTGCCCCCCCTGGGGGCAGATCGGCCTATTATTAGGCCGATCTGCCCCCAGGGGGGAAGAAACCTCTAGGCGCCAGGGCAAATTTTTTTTTTGTGTTTTTATTTTTTGTTCTTTTTTTTTTTTTTAGAGATGGGGAGCGACCCATCAGGCAAGGGTCGCTCCCCTGGGGGGCAAATTGTATTTAGACCATTTCTGCCCCCCTGGGGGCAGATTGGCCGATTTTAGGTCAATCTGCCCCCAAGGGGGCAGAAACCACTAGGCACCGGGGATTTGTTTTTTGGCGCCAATGTCACGCAGGGGGAGCGACCCCGTAGGCAAGGGTCGCTCCCGGGGGGGGGGGGGGGTTGGGGGTTGGGGGGGGCAAATTTATTTTAGGCCATTTATGCCCCCCCGGGGGACAGATCGGCCTATTATTAGGCCGAACTGCCCCCGGGGGGGGGCAGAACACTCTAGGCGCCAGGGCAATTTTTTTTGTGTGTGTTTTTTTTTTGTTGTTTCTTTTTTTAGAGATGGGGAGCGACCCATCAGGCAAGGGTCGCTCCCCTGGGGGGGGCAAATTGTATTTAGACCATTTCTGCCCCCCTGGGGGCAGATTGGCCAATTTTAGGTCAATCTGCCCCCAAGGGGGCAGAAACCACTAGGCACCGGGGATTTGTTTTTTGGCGCCAATGTCACGCAGGGGGAGCGACCCCGTAGGCAAGGGTCGCTCCCGGGGGGGGGGGGTGGGGGTTAGGGGTGCAAATTTATTTTAGGCCATTTCTGCCCCCCCGGGGGACAGATCGGCCTATTATTAGGCCGAACTGCCCCCGGGGGGGGGGGCAGAACACTCTAGGCGCCAGGGCAATTTTTTTTTTGTGTTTTTTTTGTTGTTGTTGTTTCTTTTTTTAGAGATGGGGAGCGACCCATCAGGCAAGGGTCGCTCCCCTGGGGGGGCAAATTGTATTTAGACCATTTCTGCCCCCCTGGGGGCAGATTGGCCAATTTTAGGTCAATCTGCCCCCAAGGGGGCAGAAATCACTAGGCACCGGGGATTTGTTTTTTGGCGCCAATGTCACGCAGGGGGAGCGACCCCGTAGGCAAGGGTCGCTCCCGGGGGGGCAAATTTATTTTAGGCCATTTCTGCCCCCCCGGGGGTCAGATCGGCCTATTAGGCCGAACTGCCCCCGGGGGGGGGGGGGGGGGCAGAACACTCTAGGCGCCAGGGCAATTTTTTTTTTGTGTTTTTTTTTTTTTGTTGTTTCTTTTTTTAGAGATGGGGAGCGACCCATCAGGCAAGGGTCGCTCCCCTGGGGGGGCAAATTGTATTTAGACCATTTCTGCCCCCCTGGGGGCAGATTGGCCAATTTTAGGTCAATCTGCCCCCAAGGGGGCAGAAACCACTAGGCACCGGGGATTTGTTTTTTGGCGCCAATGTCACGCAGGGGGAGCGACCCCGTAGGCAAGGGTCGCTCCGGGGGGGGGGGGTGGGGGTTGGGGGGGCAAATTTATTTTAGGCCATTTCTGCCCCCCCGGGGGACAGATCGGCCTATTATTAGGCCGAACTGCCCCCGGGGGGTGGGCAGAACACTCTAGGCGCCAGGGCAATTTTTTTTGTGTGTGTTTTTTTTTTGTTGTTTCTTTTTTTAGAGATGGGGAGCGACCCATCAGGCAAGGGTCGCTCCCCTGGGGGGGCAAATTGTATTTAGACCATTTCTGCCCCCCTGGGGGCAGATTGCCCAACTTTAGGTCAATCTGCCCCCAAGGGGGCAGAAACCACTAGGCACCGGGGATTTGTTTTTTGGCGCCAATGTCACGCAGGGGGAGCGACCCCGTAGGCAAGGGTCGCTCCCGGGGGGGGGATGGGGGTTGGGGGGGCAAATTTATTTTAGGCCATTTCTGCCCCCCCGGGGGGCAGATCGGCCTATCATTAGGCCGATCTGCCCCCGGGGGGGGGGCAGAAACCTCTAGGCGCCAGGGGAATTTTTCTTTTTTTTCTTTTTTTTTTTCTGTTTTTTTTTTTTAGAGATGGGGAGCGACCCATCAGGCAAAAGTCGCTCCCCTGGGGGACAAATTGTATTTAGGCCATTTCTGCCCCCCTTGGGGGCAGATTAGCTGAGTTTAGGTCAACCTGCCCCTAAGGGGGCAGAAACCACTAGGCACCGGGGATTTGTTTTTTGGTGCCAATGTCACGCAGGGGGAGCGACCCCGTAGGCAAGGGTCGCTCCCGGCGGGGGAGGGTGGGGGTTGGGGGGCAAATTTATTTTAGGGCATTTCTGCCCCCCCCACCCCCTGGGGCCGGCTGAGCTACAGGCCAAACACCACAGGTAGGCACCTTGCAAAAAACACCTCTGTTTTCTGCGAAAAAATATGTTGTTTCCACGTTGTGTTTTGGGCTATTTCCTTTTGTGGGCGCTAGGCCTACCCACAGAAGTGATGTACCATTTTTATCGAGAGACTTAGGGGAACGCTGGGTGGAAGGAAATTTGTGGCTCCTCTCAGATTCCAGAACTTTCTGTCACCGAAATGAGAGGAAAAAGTGTTTTTTGGGCCAAATTTTGATGTTTGCAAAGGATTCTGGGTAACATAACCTGGTCAGAGCCCCGCAAGTCACCCCATCTTGGATTCCCCTGGGTTTCTAGTTTTCAAAAATGCACTGGTTTGCTAGGTTTCCTCAGGTGTCGGCTGAGCTACAGGCCAAAATCCACAGGTAGGCACTGCTTTTTATAAAAAAATGTGATGTGTCCACGTTGTGTTTTGGGCCCTTTCCTTTCGTGGGCGCTAGTCCTACCCACACAAGTGAGGTATCATTTTTATCGGGAGACTTGGGGGAACGCTGGGTAGAAGGAAATTTGTGGCTCCTCTCAGATTCTAGAACTTTCTGCCACAGAAATGTGAGTAACATGTGTATTTTTAGCCAAATTTTGAGGTTTGCAAAGGATTCTGGGTAACAGAACCTGGTCCGAGCCCCGCAAGTCACCCCTCCTTGGATTCCCCATGGTCTCTAGTTTTCAGAAATGCACAGGTTTGGTAGGTTTCCCTAGGTGCCGGCTGAGCTAGAGGCCAAAATCTACAGGTAGGCACTTTGCAAAAAACACCTCTGTTTTTTTCCAAAATTTAGGATGTGTCCACGTTGCGCTTTGGGGTGTTTCCTGTCGCCGGCGCTAGGCCTACCCACGCAAGTGAGGTATCATTTTTATCGGGAGACTTGGGGGAACGCTGGGTGGAAGGAAATTTGTAGCTCCTCTCAGATTCCAGAACTTTCTGCCACAGAAATGTGAGGGACATGTGTTTTTTTAGCCAAATTTTGAGGTTTGCAAAGGATTCTGGGTAACAGAACCTGGTCCGAGCCCCGCAAGTCACCCCTCCTTGGATTCCCCTAGGTCTCTAGTTTTCAGAAATGCACAGGTTTGGTAGGTTTCCCTAGGTGCCGGCTGAGCTAGAGGCCAAAATCTACAGGTAGGCACTTTGCAAAAAACACCTCTGTTTTTTTCCAAAATTTAGGATGTGTCCACGTTGCGCTTTGGGGTGTTTCCTGTCGCCGGCGCTAGGCCTACCCACGCAAGTGAGGTATCATTTTTATCGGGAGACTTGGGGGAACGCTGGGTGGAAGGAAATTTGTAGCTCCTCTCAGATTCCAGAACTTTCTGCCACAGAAATGTGAGGGACATGTGTTTTTTTAGCCAAATTTTGAGGTTTGCAAAGGATTCTGGGTAACAGAACCTGGTCCGAGCCACACAAGTCACCCCTCCTTGGATTCCCCTAGGTCTCTAGTTTTCAGAAATGTACAGGTTTGGTAGGTTTCCCTAGGTGGCGGCTGAGCTAGAGGCCAAAATCTCCAGGTAGTCACTTTGCTAAAAACAGCTCTGTTTTCTGTGATGTGTCCACGTTGTGTTTTGGGGCATATCCTGTCGCGGGCGCTAGGCCTACCCACACAAGTGAGGTATCATTTTTATCGGGAGACGTGGGGGAACGCTGGGTGTAAGGAAATTTGTGGCTCCTCTCAGATTCCAGAACTTTCTGCCACAGAAATGTGAGGAACATGTGTTTTTTTAGCCAAATTTGGAGATTTGCAAAGGATTCTGGGTAACAGAACCTGGTCCGAGCCCCGCAAGTCACCCCTCCTTGGATTCCCCTAGGTCTCTAGTTTTCAGAAATGCACAGGTTTGGTAGGTTTCCCTAGGTGGCGGCTGAGCTAGAGGCCAAAATCTACAGGTAGTCACTTTGCTAAAAACAGCTCTGTTTTCTGTGATATGTCCACGTTGTGTTTTGGGGCATATCCTGTCGCGGGCGCTAGGCCTACCCACACAAGTGAGGTATCATTTTTATCGGGAGACGTGGGGGAACGCTGGGTGGAAGGAAATTTGTGGCTCCTCTCAGATTCCAGAACTTTCTGCCACAGAAATGTGAGGAACATGTGTTTTTTTAGCCAAATTTTGAGATTTGCAAAGGATTCTGGGTAACAGAACCTGGTCTGAGCCCCGCAAGTCACCCCTCCTTGGATTCCCCTAGGTCTCTAGTTTTCAGAAATGCACAGGTTTGGTAGGTTTCCCTAGGTGGCGGCTGATCTAGAGGCCAAAATCTACAGGTAGTCACTTTGCTAAAAACAGCTCTGTTTTCTGTGATATGTCCACGTTGTGTTTTGGGGCATATCCTGTCGCGGGCGCTAGGCCTACCCACACAAGTGAGGTATCATTTTTATCGGGAGACGTGGGGGAACGCTGGGTGGAAGGAAATTTGTGGCTCCTCTCAGATTCCAGAACTTTCTGCCACAGAAATGTGAGGAACATGTGTTTTTTTAGCCAAATTTTGAGGTTTGCAAAGGATTCTGGGTAACAGAACCTGGTCCGAGCCCCGCAAGTCACCCCTCCTTGGATTCCCCTAGGTCTCTAGTTTTCAGAAATGCACAGGTTTGGTAGGTTTCCCTAGGTGGCGGCTGAGCTAGAGGCCAAAATCTACAGGTAGTCACTTTGCTAAAAACAGCTCTGTTTTCTGTGATATGTCCACGTTGTGTTTTGGGGCATATCCTGTCGCGGGCGCTAGGCCTACCCACACAAGTGAGGTATCATTTTTATCGGGAGACGTGGGGGAACGCTGGGTGGAAGGAAATTTGTGGCTCCTCTCAGATTCCAGAACTTTCTGCCACAGAAATGTGAGGGACATGTGTTTTTTTAGCCAAATTTTGAGGTTTGCAAAGGATTCTGGGTAACAGAACCTGGTCCGAGCCCCGCAAGTCACCCCTCCTTGGATTCCCCTAGGTCTCTAGTTTTCAGAAATGCACAGGTTTGGTAGGTTTCCCTAGGTGCCGGCTGAGCTAGAGGCCAAAATCTACAGGTAGGCACTTCGCAAAAAACACCTCTGTTTTTTTCCAAAATTTAGGATGTGTCCACGTTGCGCTTTGGGGTGTTTCCTGTCGCCGGCGCTAGGCCTACCCACGCAAGTGAGGTATCATTTTTATCGGGAGACGTGGGGGAACGCTGGGTGGAAGGAAATTTGTGGCTCCTCTCAGATTCCAGAACTTTCTGCCACAGAAATGTGAGGAACATGTGTTTTTTTAGCCAAATTTTGAGGTTTGCAAAGGATTCTGGGTAACAGAACCTGGTCCGAGCCACACAAGTCACCCCTCCTTGGATTCCCCTAGGTCTCTAGTTTTCAGAAATGTACAGGTTTGGTAGGTTTCCCTAGGTGGCGGCTGAGCTAGAGGCCAAAATCTACAGGTAGTCACTTTGCTAAAAACAGCTCTGTTTTCTGTGATGTGTCCACGTTGTGTTTTGGGGCATATCCTGTCGCGGGTGCTAGGCCTACCCACACAAGTGAGGTATCATTTTTATCGGGAGACGTGGGGGAACGCTGGGTGGAAGGAAATTTGTGGCTCCTCTCAGATTCCAGAACTTTCTGCCACAGAAGTGTGAGGAACATGTGTTTTTTTAGCCAAATTTTGAGGTTTGCAAAGGATTCTGGGTAACAGAACCTGGTCCGAGCCACACAAGTCACCCCTCCTTGGATTCCCCTAGGTCTCTAGTTTTCAGAAATGCACAGGTTTGGTAGGTTTCCCTAGGTGGCGGCTGAGCTAGAGGCCAAAATCTACAGGTAGTCACTTTGCTAAAAACAGCTCTGTTTTCTGTGATGTGTCCACGTTGTGTTTTGGGGCATATCCTGTCGCGGGTGCTAGGCCTACCCACACAAGTGAGGTACCATTTTTATCGGGAGACTTGGGGGAACATAGATTAGCAAAACAAGTACTATTGCCCCTTGTCTTTCTCTACATTTTTTCCTTCCAAATATAGGAGTGTGTGTAAAAAAGACATCTATTTGAGAAATTCCCTGTAATTCACGTGCTACTATGGTCACCCCGGAATTCAGAGATGTGCAAATAACCACTGCTCCTCAACACCTTATCTTGTGCCCTTTTTGGAAATGCAAAGGTTTTCTTGATAGCAATTTTTTACTCCTTATATTTCAGCAAATGAATTGCTGTATACCCGGTATAGAATGAAAACGCACTGCAGGGTGCAGCTCATTTATTGGCTCTGGGTTCCTCGGGTTCTTGATGAACCTACAAACCCTATATATCCCCGCAACCAGGGGAGTCCAGCAGACGTAACGGTATATTGCTTTCGATAATCTAACATTGCAGGGAAAAGTTACAGAGTAAAACGTAGAGAAAAATTGATGTTTTTTTCACCTCAATTTCAATATTTTTCTTTTTCAGCTGTTATTTTCTGTAGGAAACCCTTGTAGGATCTACACAAATGACCCCTTGCTGAATTCAGAATTTTGTCTACTTTTCAGAAATGTTTAGGTTTCTGGGATCCAGCATTGGTTTCACACCCATTCCTGTCACTGACTGGAAGGAGGCTGAAAGCACAAAAAAGTGCACAAATGGGGTATGCCCCAGTAAAATGCCAAAATTGTGTTGAAAAATTGGGTTTTCGGATTCAAGTCTGCCTGTTCCTGAAAGCTGGGAAGCTGCTGAGTTTAGCACCGCAGACCCTTTGTTGATGCCATTTTCAGGGGAAAAACCACAAGCCTTCTTCTGCAGCCCCTTTTTCCAATTTTTTTGAAAAAAACGAAATTTTCACTGTATTTTGGCCAATTTCTTGGCCTCGTTCAGGGGAACCCACAAAGTCTGGGTACCTTTAGAATCCCTAGGATGTTGGAAAAAAAGGACGCAAATTTGGCTTGGTTAGCTTATGTGGACAAAAAGTTATGAGGGCCTAAGCGCGAACTGCCCCAAATAGGCAAAAAAGGGCCTGGCACAGGAGGGGGAAAAGGCCTGGCAGCGAAGGGGTTAAAATAATAAAGTCTTATTTCCTATAGGAAGGATCTAAATATGGCATGTTATAATAAATCCATCAACTTGCTTCTGTTGAATTTAATATACATTGTACCTGGAAAGAGCTTTAGAACTCTTTCTAAAAGTTGCCAGTTTCAGCCATGTAGTGCCCTTTTTTGATTTGTCAACCAAAGGCAGTCTGACACAGGTTGTCTTGATGAGGTGTGAAGTGGCCTGGGCTAACACAAAGGAACCATCTGGTGGGAGGAGATCTGCCTCAGTATATGGTAGAACAGGTTGGGGGAGAGCAGCCAAACCAGTCTTCAAAGGAGGAAATTACATTTGGGCAACAACAGTACCTCACCCATTTCCTGCAAACCAAGACAGCTAGGTGCCTCCTAATTAGCTTAAGGAAGGGGTGTGTTTAGGGAAACATAGCCACACCAGTGTATAGGCTCAGCCAATCCTAACCTCTGAGATTTAATTTTTGGCATCTTGGATTTTGTGAGAATGTTGCTCCCTGGGATACAATTTTGCCACACTTCCCAGGAAGAGGTCACTCAAGAGGGTGGTAGCTTGCACGTGATTGGACTGAATCCCCCCATGCTTGCTATCCCAGGAGCAAGGATAAAATTGGCACAGCTGCACATCACCTCAGAGCCCTACAGACTGCCCTGCTAGAACCCTGGCTTGCACCTGACCCCTTCACTCAGAAGGACTGCTCCAGTTGCACACTTGGGCTTCACCACTAAAAGGACTTTGTCTGTCTTCTACTGCTCCAAGAAGGGACTCCCTGTTTGCTACGGGTAGAAAATAGCTTACCAGAGTCCTCTACATCAGGCCCTGAAGAAACTAACTAGTGACCAGTGTTAATGTTTGGATTTGAGCCAGGTCCATTCTGGGAGTTGGAGTCCTAACCCTCAAGGAGCAACTCAGAGCTTCTGGAAACTTGGGGTGAGTTTTGGACTCCTAAAGGACCTTCAAAGACCTTATGCAAGAAGATCCAGAAATTTGGAGCAACTTTTATAAGGGTTTAGCGAAATAGAAAATATTTATCTAAACAAAACAAGACCAAAATGACAAAAATCCAACATACACAAGTCAAGTTATTCATTAAAATGGAAAAAGAGTCTTCATGTTCTTTTAAACACAACACTAACTCTATTAGCGTGAAAATGTACCTGGGTCACGTCAAAAATAGCCCGCATGGGTGAGTGTGCATCGAAAGAAGCCTGCGATGCGTCAATATCACTCACAAGCGAGACCGTGTGTCGTTTCTCCATCGGTCGGGTCATGTGCGTTGTTTCTCCTCTCTGCAGGAGACTGATGCGTTGATACAGACAAGTACTCCTGGGTCCGGGCAGGCTTTGCATCGTTTTTACACGCCCAGCAATGTTTGGCCAGAAATCCTGCTGCACGGTGATCCAAAAAAGTGTGGGTTGCGATCTCACCTGCCTCTGTCAGCGATGCTGCATGTCGTTTCTTCAGCCACGTGCGTCTATCTCCCAGCCGCACTGCAGGCGGAGCGTCGATTTCAGCCACAAAGCTGGCAGTGCGTTGTTTTTCCAAAGGTTGCATCAAAATTTTCCCTGCACAGTGGTCAGTGCATGGATTTCTCAAACTTGGCCTGCCAGCTTCTCCTTTCAAGGCCCCAGGAACTGGATAGGGCACCACTTGGCAGGGCAGGAGTCTCAGCAGAGGCTCCAGGTGCTGGCAGAGAGAAGTCTTTGCTGTACCTGAGACTTCAACAACAGGAGGCAAGCTCAGTTTCAAACCCTTGGAGATTTCTTCACAAGCAGGAAGGCACACAAAGTCCAGTCTTTGTCCTCTTGCACATGCAGAAGCAGCAGCATAGCTCCACAAAGCACAGTCACAGGCAGGGCAGCTCTTCTTCTTCAGCTCTTCTCCAGGTAGAGGTTCCTCTTGGTTTCCAGAAGTGATCTGAAGTCTGTGGTTTTGGTTGCCCTTCTTATACCCATTTTGCCCTTTGAAGTAGGCTTACTTCAAAGAAAAGTCTCACTTGCTTGTGAAATCCCGCCTTGCCCAGGCCAGGCCCCAGACACACACCAGGGGGTTGTAGACTGCACTGTGTGAGGGCAGGCACAGCCCTTTCAGGTGTGAGTGACCACTCCTCCCCACCCTTCTAGTAAAGATGGCTCATCAGAATATGCAGGCTACACCCCAGCTCCCTTTGTGTCACTGTCTAGAGAGAGGTGCAAACAGCTCGACTGTCAAACTGACCCAGACAGGGAATCCACAAACATGCAGAGTCACAGAAAGGTTTAAAAGTGGCATTTTCAAACACACAATCTTAAAATCAACTTTACTAAAAGATGTATTTTTAAGTTGTGAGCTGAGAGACCCCAAACTCCACATGTCTATCCGCACCCAAAGGGAATCTACACTATAGTCATATTTAAAGGCCTCCCCCATGCTAACCTATGAGAGGGATTGGCCTTGCAACAGTGAAAAAATGAATTTAGCAGTATTTCACTGTTAGGACATATAAAACACATCAGTATGCGTCCTACCATAAACATACACTGCACCCTGCCCATGGGGATACCTAGGGCCTACCTTAGGGGTGTCTTACATGTAAGAAAAAGGAAGATTTAGGCTTGGCAAGTGGGTACACATGCCAAGTCGAATTGGCAGTTTAAAACTGCACACACAGACACTGCAGTGGCAGGTCTGAGCCATGTTTACAGAGCTACTATTGTGGGTGGCACAACCAGTGCTGCTGGCCCACTAGTAGCATTTGATTTACAGGCCCAGGGCACCTCTAGTGCACTGTACTAGGGACTTACCAGTAAATCAAATACGCCAATCATGGATGAACCAATTACATACACATTTTGTATAGGAGCACTTGCACTTTAGCACTGGTTATCAGTGGTAAAGTGCCCAGAGTAACAGAAACAGCAATAACAGTGTCCTGCACACATCAACAACCTGGGAAACAGAGGCAAAAAGTTAAGGGAGACCACGCCAAGGTTAAAAAGTCTAACAGGCAGCAATGTGTTCCAATGAAAATGTGCACTGTGGTTGTGAACACCTACCACAATGACAACATCCGTCGGCAGAGTTGGGTCCCTTCCACATGTCTAGTACAGTAGGAATCAAGCTAGCCTGGCTGATGAAGGGTGATACCCTGAAACCAGACCTAGGATGCTTGTTTCCAGTCCAGGGAGGACCTGGCTTTGCAGTTCGGGTTGGACTGTTCCCATGGGGACCAGGGTCAAGACTGATTTGCATATAGCTGGGTTCAAACTGGAACGGCATGGGTGGCAATGAATGTTTGACATTGTTCAGCATTCCATCCATCACTTGTTCTTTTTGCATTAGTACAGTACGTCAGGCAGCTGTCATTTTGGGCACATTTCATGTATGGAAAAGTTTTGGAATCTGCGTCATTAACAAATCCCTATATCATGCTGAAGATCCGTAAGTATTGCCTTCATGTTTAGTTGTCTATGTGTGCATGTGAGTAGTAAAAGTTGTGTAACATAGGAATGTGTGGTGATAGCATTGTACACCTATTCTCAAGATCCGCTGTGCATTGTTGATGTAGATAATGTGCTAAAATATGTGTACAGCATGTAAAGTTGGTTGGACTAAGAAACACTGACAGTCACAGATAAATATGCATGTTTAATACATTAGATAATAGAGGGAATGGAGTGTCATAGTATGCATAACTATATGTTGTACTGTGGCTATCAAAATAACCGACCTCAGCTGCAGATATGTGTGAGTTGTATATGAAGATGTTAATTATGTGTGCATTGTTCATGTCACATGCTATATTTATATGTTTCCATATAGTTTCCCTGGAATGAAGAGAGGAAGACAACCACCAGTATACTACCCACTAGTAGACCTGCACACCATGGAGGAGAGACATACCATCCAGTCATACAATCATAGATCTTTGTGATCAGTTAGAGTCAGATCTGATGTCTTCCAATCCCAATCCCTATAGCATACCTCCCATCATTCAAGTCATGTCCTGGCCACTGGGTCCGTTCAGAATACAGAGGCCCTAACTGCAGGGATGTCTCAGTCTTTGTTCAGTCTGGTTTTGAAGGATATACTGCGTGCTTTGTTGAAACACCTGGACAGCTACATCATGTTTTCCCAATGTGCAGATTTGGCCTATGTGAAGGCAGAGTTTTATGCTATGGGATACATTGCACATGTGGTTGGAGCCATGGATGGCACTCATGTAGCTTTGCCCCCCCCAATGCCAGCAAACAGGTATGTAAGAACAGGAAAAACTACAACTCCATAAACATTCAAGTGGTGTGTTTGGCAGACCAGTACATTTCACAAGTCAGTGCAAAGTATTCAGGATCTGTCCATGATTCCTTCATCATGCAGAACAGTAATATCCCACTGCACTGTAAATGACACAACTGAACACAGAGAGGGCCTAGCTGGTTGGTAAGTCAGTTTTGAAATGTGTGTTTGCAAAGTTTATCTTCTGCCATCACAGTTGTGCATGTCCTGGATAAAAGTTTGTGTTTTTCTACCTATTTGCTTACAGGGGACTCTGACTATACGAACCGTCCTTGGTTGTTGACACCAGTGAGGTACCCAATCATGCCAGGGGAAGACCTCTACAATGAGGCCCAAGGAAGGACAAGGCATGTCGTGGAGCGGACGTTTTGGTTCCTGAAGGCAAGATTTTGGTGCTTGAACATATCCGAAGGAGCCCTCTACTCATCAAACAAGGTATGTCAAATTATTGTTGCATGCTGCGCAATCTTGCCCTGAGACATTAGATACCATTCCTACCAGATGGGGGGGGGACAACAGGACCTGTGGGTGGAAATGCAGATTTGCCAAGTGATGAAGAGCCAGATGAAGATGAAACAGGAGACTTCAGAGCAGATCTCATCACCCAGTACTTCAACTGCCTCAAGGTAAATGATGTCTTCTCAATGCTGTGATTTCATTGTGTTACCTAAAGTTGATGGGTAGCATGTCACCTCCTTTTTACCATCATCTACTAGGTTGTAGCTAACTTCAATGCCTATGAATGAGTTGTGCATGCAGAATGTAATTTTGTATTGTGTACAGGACAGAGTGGTCTAAAATGTCATATTTTGTTAATGCACATGCAAAGTCACACTTGTGAACATGACTTGTCTGAATTGAGGAATGTTTTCAGGTTTGTCGTATCCCTTATATCTGTCAATCGCAGATTTGCTGTGTTCAAGTTTGGCCCCACAACCTTGGTAAGTGACAGATAGTGTCAGAAGCAGGTGGGAATTGCAGGCAGACATGAGAAGTGGACATAGCTGAAACCAGGTACTAATTGGCATGTGGAGTGTAACTAACATAGCCAGACTGTCAGGACACTAGGATGGAAAAGAGTGTTCCCATCAAGATAACCTGTTGGGTGCTGGAGGTGGTCAAATAGTGTCATTTGTGTGCCCATATATGTCTGACAAATGTGAAAATGTAGTACCATAGACTCTACCATCAACATTTTATATATATATATTTGTATATAATCTACCTTGAACCTAGCTGTCAGTGTGTGTCTACTTCACAGACCAATGTGCATGTTTCTGTGGACTGACATGGGTGAGTAGCAAGCCTACAGGTATGTGACAAATGTAAGTGAAAGATCCCTGGACTGGGGACATCAGTACTGATCTCTGTCTGTACCATGGGCTATGATTATTAGGAAGCTAAGGTTTGGGTATGTGATAAGGCTATACCAGATTATACAAAGTAGCAATCTGTATGCCTCCTGGCTTGTAGGAAGACTGACATGTTCCTAATGTCTGTAACCTGTGGTTTAGCATTGTCTTAGCAAACATTTTGATGTTACTATCAGTTATACTTTAAGTGCTGTTTGCATATCTTCCAATAGAGGTATGTAGATGTAGTATTCAACAGTTTTGGAATCTGTCCACGTTACAATGTTATTGTAATGAGTCTCCTGCTGATGAGTCCATGTGTGATGCCCATAACAAAGGTAGTACATTATAGAAGAGAATATTTATGCTAGAGTTGGCATGCATAACAGTTGTACATCGTTGATACATGACACTTACACAGGACCTGTGTTTAAGTGTGATCTATTGTGGACAGTTAAACAATATGTGTAACAATTAACTTACAAGCACACAAAGTAAACAGTGAAGGGATCAGTCATGGCGGCTGAAATCATGAGGGTACCTGCTACATCATTAGGAGACACATGTCCAGTGTCTTTGCAGAATAGGAAAATGGAGATATCTTATAGAACAATCAATAGGGTGTATCTGTGGCACACAAGGGGAACAAGTCAGGAGAGGTTTATTTCCTCGCAGTAGGTTTGGTCTTGGCATCTGCTTTTCCTGGATGTGTGGGTGGACGTCCACATTTGCAGAGCGCTCCCCTTCTACAGAAGGTGGGGTGTCTGAGGCATGTCCTTCCCTTGGCAGGGGCTCAATTCCACTAGCAGCCACTGATGTTGAGGGGCCTGAAGAGTGACTACTAGTTAAAGAGGATGATGTTGTGTTGCAGACCTACTCAGAGTATTGTTGATGTCCCTCAGCACCCCAGCAATGGAAGCCAGCATGGCATTTTGTTCCTGCCACAGCTGCATGACTTCCTGGTGGTTGTCTCTCTGCAGCTTTTGGATATCCCCAATCATGGTGATTACCTGGCCTATCATGCCTTGATAATTTTGGTAGGATCCCACTACTTGGGAGATGGTTTCCTAGTCAGTATTGTCCATTGGAGCCCCCTTCCTCTGCCCACAGCATCCCTCTCATGCACCCTACCCCCATGTGCCTGTGCCCATAGAACAATGTGCCCACTCCCAGTGGTGATAGGACCATCATTGTCAGGGGTGACGGGAGGAGACTTAGATACCTGTATGGTGGGGCACATAGTGGATGAGACAGTCTTTGGGACATAGGTTTGGGGCGTATGGTTGCCTGTTTTGTAGATGCAACAGGGCTGAGAGAAGTTGATGTGGGCAGGGTGAGGCTGACAGATGTTGACTCACCAGGTGTCACTTATGGGCCGCTTCATCATCTGTGTCCAGACATCCAGGGGTGTTGTCCTCGTTGGGGGCTGCATCCAGACGGGTAGTGACAGTCTCCGGTATGCTGTCCATGGTGACAATGGTAAGCTTACCTGTGGTAGAAGTGGAACACAGAGTTGCTGTTACATTTGAGGTATTATTGATGTTGTGTGAGATGCGGACAGTGCCTCAACATAATGCCCAGCAATGACAATGACAGCTGCTGCACAATCTAACTTAGTATAACATGAAAGTCTATAACTTGAATTTCATACACCATGTTTTAAGTTGTTAAACTATGTTGGTAGTGATAGTACTGCTGATACCATTTTATGTTTACATTGGTGTTCACCTTTGTTGCCTAGTTAATTGTCTGGCATGATAGGTGGCACAAAGAAGAGCTGTACAATGCACAGTAGTGTAAGACTAGAGACAAAGTATGTGAGTAGGTAATAGACATTGACCTGTCTCTGGATGTAGTGCATGTATAACAGCTTTGCCATCTGGATTTCCACCCTAGGTGAGTACATTTCAATTTTACGAATCTTTATTCTAAGGGCATAATGATTGGGCACTCTGCTATAGCTGTGTTTTGGTTGTGATGATAGTGGGAGTGGGCCATTCCATTGCTGTCATTGGCATTAACTGCTTCACACTTGAACATTCAAGGTGAGTTATATTGGTAGTTATTTAGACATGCATGACATCTCTGATTTGGCACACTGTTAAGGTTTTTTACAATGATGGGATATTGCATTCTGGGACTTGTAGTGTTATTAATTGCCAGTACTTTATGTGCCATTTCCTAGGACTGTGGAGCCATGCCTGAGAGGCATGGTTATTTGGACAGAGGTGTAGTGGGTGGTGTGTTAATTGGGGTGGGTTAAGGTGGTGAGGGAGCATGCAGGACATGACAATTAGGTGACATGGATTATGTGGGTACTTACCCAACTCCACTCCCCCAGGTATTCCTGTCAGGCCCTCAGGATGCAGTATGTCCAAGACCTTCTGCTCCCAAGATGGTGCCTGGAAGCCAAGGACTGTACATTCCCCCTGAGGTTGTTCCACCTCTTCCTTGTGCCTAGATAGCTGCCTACAAAATTGACCCTGCCGACTATTCTTTGCCACAATTCCATTTTCTTGGAAATTGATGTTTGTTGGGCCTCTGCTACAAACAGGTGTGGCTCTACCCTGAAAATGTCGTCCACCATGACCCTCAACACATCATCCATGAAACATGGGTGTTTTTGGGGGACATGGAAGTTGTGGTGAAGACGGTGTGGTAGTGAACAAAGAAAAAGGCTGTAGAAAAAGATATATAGTGAGGTGTAAGTGCTGTGATGTGAGTGGGTAACGCTTGTTGTGCATTGTGTGTGGTAGTAAAATGTGTGTTGTGTATGTCGTGCAGGTATGTGATGTGTGCATAGTAAAATTTATATGTGTTGGAAAGTGGATTTTTGATAAGGGCAAGTAAGTACCTTCACCTAGCAGTAGGCCGCTAACCCCCACTTAGTCATCTTCCCTCTCACTTCCTACCTCTGAAGCTTTCTTTGTCTCTTTCTGCACTACCCAGGCTTCAAAAGACTTGACCATCACAGCCTTCCTAAGGTTGTTACTAGCAGGTAATTCCCCCCCCCCCTTTCTGCACAACACTCTAATCTCAGCTGCAGTAAATGTGGGTAGGCTAGCCAGTTCACACCCTATGGTCTACCCAAAGTTTTGTGGCACTTAAAAAAACGCTGGCACCAACTGACCAGAACAATTTAGAAAAATAAAAAATGGAGTAATTAAAAAAAAATAGTCCAAATTAGAAAAATCAAAAATGCTTTTGCTCTAGGACAATTTGGAGGATTTGTACCTCATTTCACTTAAAACTGCAGTGTGAAAATAAACACAAGTACTAGATCCCACCACTGCACACCAAAAATGTTGGAAAGTGGATTATTGGTAAGGGCAGGTAAGTACCTACAGTTAGCAACAGGCCACTGACCTCCACTTTGGTCTAGTTAGGTCTCAATAAATTAAACCCAGCTCAACCCCTGGTAGCTTGGCAACGAGCAACAAGGCTTAACTTAGGAGACAAGTTTGTAAAGCATTTAAAAATCACAAAATAGTAAGGCCCTCATCACAACCCTGGCGGTCGGTGAGAAAGTGGCAGTAATACCGCCAATAAGCTTGCGGTAACTACTGCCAAATTATGAACATGGCGGAAAGATCTCTGAAAGACAGCCAATGTACCACGCCGACCGCCAGGGCGGAAACAGCAGCCACCACGCCAGTAGCCGCCCACAGCCAGGCGGAAGTCAATGTTCAGCCCACCATATTATGACTCAGGAAACTGCCACCTTTTATGGGTCGGTCCAAACGACATCAAAAGCCTGGCGGAAACTGAGCTCAGAAGGGAAAGGACTCACCATTGGAGACAAAGGGAACAACCACGCCGTCATGGAGCCTGAACTGCATGTCTTCCCCGTGATCTTCTACGTTCTGCTCCACCACGGACACCAACGCCGGCAAAGACGACGACGGTGAGTACAGCCGCCTAGCACACAAGAGAGCGGGGGGAGGAAAACAAGAGTGACACACACATGCATCATACACACCCCAGACACACACACCATACACACAATCACCTGCATTACAAAAACAATGTTACCCCGTAACTTGGACGATTAATGCAAGGGCAAAACGATTTAGCAAAAGTGAATGTAATGAGATCAACACAGCATGATTATATATATATTCATATGTACAGAAAAAGAGACACAGCCCAGTCCACTATTTGCGTAGTGCACATGGCCACAGGCCACAGTCCAAGGCCACACATGTCACCCTGCTTCAACACGGAGAGAACACTGCAGGGGCATCAGCTGGTAAATAGGCAGGTGTTAGAAATGGGGTTTCTGGTTGGCTAGGGTATGCACATCAGCCAGGCAGAACTTACCTACTCTAGTCAGGGCAAGGGAGTTACACGTCCAAGATAACCCCTGCTCACCCCCTTGGTACCTTGGCACGAGCAGTCAGGCTTAACCCAGAGGCAATGTGTAAAGTGTTTGCACAACACATACAACACATGTGACGCAATATCCCCACCACAAAGGAAACACAACACCAGATTATATGAAAATATACTGTATTGTACACAACGTAATTATTAGACAAACCATCACATATCAGTACTATCCTGCTACCTTAGCAGTTGTCAGAACGTTACACATTAGTTACTCTGCAAATTAGCAGTAGTCACACATAACACACAGGTTACTCAGTATTCTGCAACATAAGCTGTAGTCAGGAAAACACGTTATTACATCACAGCACTTGTCATAAGAATATCATAAAATGCCCATAGTAGGAACATTAGAAAACATATGGCAAGTTAGAAAAACATATTAGTAAGCATGTCCATAAAAGGAACATTTGCATACACATATGTAAAAACATCAAACGCAGGTAGGTAATATATGAATCAAACAAAAGTCTGTAGAAAGAACTTTGGATTGCAACTATATTGGTCCTTTAAACAGTACCTGGTTGGATGAAGGCACCTCCAGTGCCCAGAAGGCAAACAATGGGGCCCCCGGCGCTCCTATGCGCAAAACGGGGGGCCTCCCTTATACTCTGGGGCCAGAGGGGGGCGACATGCACCTCCTCTTTTTTATAGACAGGACCCTCCGGGGACCCTGATTACTGGGGGCCCCCCAGGGCCTCAACCGGCTCTCATGAGGGGGGCCAAAGCCAGCAAAAACAACTTAGGGCAGGAGGGGGGCACCACGCACCCCCTACAGTTTAATGACAGGCCTCTTCCGGGACCCGTGATCTCCGGGGGCCCCCCCGGGCCTCCACTGGCCCTTCCACCAAGCTGGGGGGGGACAATAATGCCCGTTTTAGCTAACAGCAGAAAAGGAGCGTCCTGCTCCTAACGCAGAGGCCAGGGAGAAGGGGGCACTCCCCGCGCCTTCCCCTGGTCCTGCCGTGAAGCCACAAGAAGATCAGACCCCTCCTGGGGCCCGAGCAGACACTCGCCTGCACCCGATGCGGTGCGCGAGTGTTCTTCCAGCTTCCCGGGCTGCTGAGGTGATCTTATTTAAAGGGGCACAATGCAGCAAGGAGCCTACGAGCTCCCAAGGCTCCATAAGCGCGCTGCAATCAGCGCTATGGCAGCTGCAACCACGGAGAAGCACCCCTCGTGAAGAAATGGATGCATGGGTCAGGGGCCACAGCACCCTGCCCCTGGGGAGCAGAATCTTAAGACAAGGTCCTCAGGTGTAGGGCCCAGCTACAGGCCAGCACAAGGGAAAGGCAGCAAGTGGCAAGTCCTTCACAGTGACCAGGCAGGTCACAGGTCAGCACAGCAGCAGCAGTCCATGGCAGTTCCTAGTGAGTCCTTTCAGCCTTTGGTGTCCAGTTCCAAGATGATTCCAAGAGTCTCCAAATTGTGGGGAAAATTCCCCTGTACTTATAGTCAATTCTTACAGTGTTTTACAATGGTAGGGAGAGGAGGTTCCAGCCAGTTACAACTGTTCTGGGAGTTCCCCCTCTCTCCTTTCAGCACAGGCTCCAAACATCAGTGGGGGGTTAACGACCCTATTGTGTGAGGCCAGGGCACAGTCTTTACAAATGCAGGTGTGCCCCGCTTCTCCCTTCTCTCAGCCCAGGAAGACTATTCAGTATGCAGATGCACCTCTGTAACACCTCCACCCTCCCTGTGTACAGGCTGTCTGAAAAGTATGCACAAAGCCCCAACTGTCACTCTGCCCAGACGTGGATTGGAGTCAAGCTGCAAAACACCAGAGTCATAAGCACAGATAAATGCGCACTTTCTAGAAGTGGCATTTCTGTGATAGTAATAAAAAATACACCCACACCAGTAAGCAGCATTTATTATCACCATCACAACCATACCAAACACGCCTACGCTACCCCTCATAAATCAGACAATACCCCTTACACATAAGGCAGGGCATTTCTAATGCAATCCTATGAGAAGGCAGCACTCACAGCAGTGAGACACCAAGTTAGGCTGTTTGTCACTACTAGGACAGGGCATGCAATATGGCACATGTCCTGCCTTTCTACATACATGGCACCCTGCCCATAGGGCTAGCTACGGCATACCTTAGGGGTGACTTACATGTAGTAAAAGGGGAGTTCTGGGCCTGGCAAGTAAATTTAGATGCCAGGTCCCGGTGGCGGAAAACTGTGCACACAGGCCCTGCGCTAGCAGGCCTGAGACAGGTTTGAAAGTCTACTTCAGTGGGTGGCGCAAGCAGCGCTGCAGGCCCAATAGTAGTATTTAATTTACAGGCCCTGGGTATAGAGATACCACTGTACAAGGGACTTATAGGTAAATTAAAAATGCCAATTAGGTATAAACCAATCATACCAACTTTAGATGGGAGAGCACCTGCACTTTAGCACTGGTCAGCAGTGATAAAGTGCTCAGAGTCCTAGAGTCAACAGCGAGAGGTCAGAAAAACCAGGAGGAAGGAGGCAAAAAGACTGGGGATGACCCTGCGTAAGGCAAAAAGTCCAACACAACCCCCTACCAGCCAAAAGCCAGGGGAGAACAATCAATACCTTGATGTACTTCCATGATTGGGGCGATAGAACAAGGACCCAGGCCCACAACAGCAGGGGCATGTTCTAGTTCTACGCCTTCCTGACTCCACTTGGATCTCTCTGTCAAGGCTTCCTAGGCAGCCTAGACCAACCCACGGGGTTCTCTAGCTGCCAATGGCCAGAACCAGGCCCCAGGCCATCTAGGAGCCTCTGGTCTCTGAAACCATAACGAGTGGGGGCGGTAGATGGGAGAGCACCTGCACTTTAGCAATGGTTAGCAGTGATAAAGTGCTCAGAGTCCTAGAGCCAACAGCGAGAGGTCAGAAAAACCAGGAGGAAGGAGGCAAAAAGACTGGGGATGACCCTGCATAAGGCAAAAAGTCCAACAGCAGGCACCTCAGGGGGACGGGGAGGGCGGCATCTCAGACAGGAGATGTTACAAGACCACTGGTTCTGGAGGGGGAAACATGTCCTGTGCTTTGTCCTGTGGAGTGCGAGGTCACAGTCTCTCATTTGGGTGCCTCAACCACTGGTTCTGGATGGGGCAACATGCCATGTGCTCTTGGTCATGGGGAGTGATGGGCCACTGTCTCTCAAGTGGGTGTCTTGCCCACTGGTTCTGGAGGGGGCATTGTGCCCTGTGCCCTTGATCTTGGGGAGTGTTGTGCCTGTGGATGTCTTACCCACTGGACCTGGAGGGGGCATCGTGCCCTGTGCTCTTGATCCTGGGGAGTGTTGGGCATGTGGGTGTCTTACCCACTGGTTCTGGAGGGGGCATTGTGCCCTGTGCTCTTGATCCTGGAGAGTGTTGGGCATGTGGGTGTCTTACCCACTGGTTCTGGAGGGGGCATCGTGCCCTGTGCTCTTGATCCTGGGGAATGTTGGGCATGTGGGTGTCTTACGCACTGGCTCTGGAGGAGGCAACATACCCTGTGCTCTTGATCCTTGGGGAGTTCAAGGTCACAGTCTCTCAGGTGGGTCTCATACCCACTGGATTTGCAGGGGGCAGGCCGCACAGCAGCCTATGGAGGCAGGATTACATACTGTCTGTCAGCGGTGATGGCTGCACAGTGGTGGTGGTGCTGCTGATGGGGGGAGGCTCGTGCCCATCCCCTGCAACCTCGGACAGCTGCTTAGTGGTGGTGCTGCTGATGGTGGGGGAGGCTCCTTCCCATCCCCTGCAACCTTGGATGACTGCTCAGTGGTGGTGGTGCTGCTGGTGGGTTGAGGCTCCAGCCCATCCCCTGCAACCTCGGATGGTTGCTCAATGGTTGTGCTGCTGCTGGTGGGGGGAGGCTCCTGCCCATCTCCTGCAACCTTGGATGGCTGCACAACCATGGTTAGTGGTGGGGGCTCCGTCACAGTTCCTGCCTCAGGCCCCTTGGTCTTATTGGCTGCTGGTGCAGGCTCCATGCTCTTCCTGGCAGCTGGGGCAGGCTCCTTTCCCTTCTCGCCTGCTGCTGCAGGCTCCTTGGTCTTCTTGGCTGCAGGGGCAGGCTCCTTTGTCTTCCTGGCAGGTGGAACAGGATCCTTTCCCTTCTTGCCTGCTGGTGCAGGCTCCTTGTCTTTCTGGCAGCTGGGGCAGGCTCCTTTCCGTTGAGGCTGCCTGGTGCAGGCTCCTTCACCTTCAGGGCATGCGGCCTGGATCCTTTTCCACCACAAGTTGGTGTGGTGATGACTGGGCCTGTGGTCTGTATGGCTGAGGTGTTTGGCTGGCATCTACCTACCCTGCCCATATGTGCAGGACAGGGGTGAGGGTTAGGGAAGAGGTCAATGGTGTATAGGAGCAGTTTTTTAGGGACATGGAGGTGGAAAGAGGGAAGAGGAATGAGAGTGGAGGAAGAGAGAGTGGTTGTTGGAGGTGTCTGTCTGCTGCCATTGGGTGCAGGATTTGTATGCTGTTGTGAGGTGGATGGCTGTTGGGTGTCTGAGTGCTTGAGTTTGTGTACCTTAGGAGGGGGGGGACAGACACAGTGGCAGAGGACACAGGGGAAGTGTGCATGGCTGTTGTGGAGGTATCTGCCAGTGAGGTGTGTGTTCTGCTTGGTGTGGTGATGATGCTGGTAGTGGATGATGATGTAGTGCATGCAGGTGTGAGTGTGGACGGAACTGGGTGGAAGGTGGTGGGGGAGACAGTACAAATAGTGGATGTTGGTGTGTCTGCATCTGGGTGGTGTTTGTGTGAGTGCCTGTGGGATGAAGTGTTTTCCTGTACCACTCTTGTGTGTTGTCTTTTGTGCATGCTCGTCTGGCTATGTGCTTGGGAGGGTTGGGGTTGAGGAGAATGGGACTCGGCATTGGAAGTTAGAGGGGGGAGGGTAGAAACAGGGACAATGGCTGCCATCAGAGAGGAGGCCAGAGCCTGGATCGATCTCTGTTGGGCCCCCAATCCAGTATGAATGCCCTCCAGGAGTGCATTGGTCTGTTGCATCTGGGCTGCCCCTGGATGGCATTCACAATGGTTTACTGCCCTACAGAGATGGATATCAGGAGGCATATAGCCTCCTCTCTCAGGGCAGCAGGGATCACTGGGGCAGGGCCTGAGGTGCCTGGGGTGAAGAAGATGCCCACCCTCCTAGCTCAGCGGGCATGGGCAACTCGATGAGGGTCTGCTGGGAGAGCGGTGCTGGTCCGCCACCACCAGGGAGCTTCAATCAGAGGAGGTATCTGTGTCAGAACTGTCCCCTCCAGTCTCCACTGCGGTGCTCCCCTCACCCTCCATCCCATTGATAACCTCAACGTCGGTGGACTCTGCCTCCTGGTTCCTGTGGGATGCAGCTCCCTCCGTCGCCAGTGCCTGTGCTCCTCCGCCATATGATGCTAATGCACATAAGGACAGGATGGCAAAACAAAAAGGGGGGGGAGAGACAAAGGATACAATGAGTCAATGGCTGCACCAACACCACCGTTGGCGTACAAAACACCCTCAAACACAGGGAACAGGCCTACTCAATATGTCATAGCATTAGCAGAGAAATAGTTAGCAGCCAAGGCATGGGGAGGGGCACACACCGTCAAATGCAGCACACCTCGGACCCATGCAGCCCTGACCATTGTGGATGCCTATGAGCTAGGTAGCAAACTTTTCCCTTCTGAACCCTGGCGCCCATTCAGCTCAGGATAGGCCTCCACCAGTATGCGGGCCATAAGGGGGATCAGGGTTCGACGGGCACTCCTTCCTCATTGGGAGGCCATCCCCAGCTGGGCCTCCGCCATCTTCCATACTCAACCTCTCATGTCCTCCCACTGTTTGTGACAGTGGATGCTCTGCCTGCCATAGACCCCCAGGGTCCGCACCTCCTTGGCGATGGCACGCCATATACCCTTCTTTTGATGGGCGCTGACCTGCAGAGGCAATACACACAGGAAAATTGAATTACACAAATTGTCATGCCTGTTACACATATGGCCCACCATACTCATTTCCATCACCATTGACACACACATGGCCCACTACATAAACTATACACCACCCAGAGGACATCCACCCACCCACCTTATATGAGGCCTTCACACACACCACTCCATGCATTCATTCCACATGCATCGTGCCCACAGTGCACTTACCTGTTGGTCTGGAGGCCCATACAGCAGTCCATACTTGGGTAGGACCCATCCACCAGTCTCTCCAACTCCTCTGAAGTGAAGGCTGGGGCCCATTCCCCAGTCACACCGGCCATGGTAGGTTCCAGACACAGGTCACAGCAGCACATGCAGTGTAGGTCCTCTCCTGTGGAAGATCAGGTAGCAAGTGAGAGATCTCATAGAAAATGGCAGTCACATCTGCGGCGGTGCATACCGTCACCGCCGGCGTAGATCACCATTAGCCACTGTAACCCATAGGGCCCACTGTTAACCAATGAGGATTTGCACGGCGGTTCCCGACCGACTCCCGCAACGGCGCCCAACGTCAGCTGAATTACCTCACTTCCACCTGTCCCTCCACACAGGACAGGCGAATGCCATTTCAGGGGGCCAGGCCCTGGAAAATTGCTGCGTCACTGGTGAAATTAAGACATACTTGACAAATCACATTGACCCATTACAAGTTAACAGCATGTTGTGGCTCCATTGTTCAGTTTGTGACCGACTCCTCACTCTTTTGCCCCATAGATTCCTACCGCTGCGGATGAATAGGAGATGGAGACATACATCCGTGTAAAGACCCCTGGTGGACTTGGCAACACTGGAGGACAGACCTATAATACTTACCTATAGATTTGACAGGGCCACAATGACTGAGCAATGTGCCCAATTAGAGCCAGACCTGATATCTGCTAACCGTCAACCCACTGGGATCCCCCCTCTTGTGCAAGTGCTATCTGTACTCCATTTCCTAGCAACTGGTTCTTTCCAAGTGACAGTGGGCTTGGCAGCAGGAATTTCACAGCCAATGTTTTCAATAGTGCTGACAAGAGTGTTGTCTGCCCTGATAAAACACATGTGCAGCTACAT
Source organism: Pleurodeles waltl (assembly GCF_031143425.1). NCBI lineage: Eukaryota > Metazoa > Chordata > Amphibia > Caudata > Salamandridae > Pleurodeles > Pleurodeles waltl. The sequence goes on along the minus strand of NC_090445.1, from coordinate 486,893,336 downwards.
TGTTTTCCCCAAGGTTGAAGATTTGGCCACTGTGAAGGCCAAGTTTTATGCAATGGGACATATCCCCAACATAATTGGGGCGATTGATGGAACACCTATAGCATTCCCTGCCCCCGCGGCAGAATGAACAGGTGTTCAGGAATCGTAAGAGTTTCCACTTCTTGAATGTTCAGATGGTGTGCTTGGCGGACCAGCACATCTCCCACATCAGTGCTAAGTATCCTGAATTCCTGCATGATGCCTTTGTCTGGAGAAATAGCAGCATCCCAAATGTGATGGCCCAACTACAGAAGCATAGGGTGTGGCTAATTGGTGAACCATGGTTCCCACCCATGTTGGTGTATGGGTATGGTATGGGCCATATGGGATAGTGTGTAGCTAAATGTTGCCCCTCAATAGTTGCAGGTGACTCTGGTTACCCAAACCTATCAGAACTGCTGACCCTTTTGAGGAATGCCAGGACAAGGACAGAAGAACGTTATAATGAGGTCCATGGGCAAACCAGAAGGATAATTGAAAGGACCTTTGGCCTCATGAAGGCAAGGTTCCGGTGCCTCCATCTGACAGGTGGATTCCTGTGCTACTTACCCAAGAAGGTCTGCCAGATAGTGGTGGCATCCTGCATGTTGCATAACCTGGCCCTCAGGCACCATGTCCCATTCCTGCATACCCAGTCACTATGGTTATACCTATGTGTCCTGCAATGACGGATAGACCGTCCACATTGCTTATAAGTTTTACATGTATTCCTTAGCAGAAGCACGTTTTGCTTCCATTGAAAAGATTCTGATGGCTGTCTATACAGCTATTCGAGAGGAGTGCCCTTTGGCACAGGGTAACCATATAATTGTTGTCTCTCTCTACCAGCACTAGAAGCAGCCACCAAGGGAAGCATTCCAAATACTTGCACCCTACACCCATGATTGGTACAGTGTGCCTCTTCTTTAAGTGCATTGGATGTGAAGTTTCAGTATGATCCCTCTCTTCGTACACAAGCTTTTCTTCAAAACGAACTGCATATTACTGTGACGCCAGACACTTTACCAATTGAATTGTGCCAGAGCATCTTTTATATGGATGTCTCTGTTCAACATGATGAAGGAATGAAATACAAATTCTCTGCAGCCTTCCCAGCAGTACAAGGTATAGGGGAGGGAAGCAAATTAATCCCACAGTGCGCCACACTAAACATGTAAGTACTGCACAACATGCAGAATTACATAAGGAGCGTAAGAGAGATTCCTGTAGCCCCCCACAGTGAGGGGGGCCATGCTTACCGATACTAGAGAGGGCTCCATCAGCCCCTAATGATGTGAGTGTGGGGGAGCCCTTCAGCATACCTTGCAGGGGGCCCCTCATGCTTTGTTATGCCATTGAATTACATGCCCTGCTACTAGTAATGCAAAAGGCTGACTCAGTTCCCACACAATTTTTGTCTGACTCATCCTTCTATGTGCAAGGTAACAATGTTGATTTGCAGCACTAGGGGTTGAATGGATTCAAGGATTCAAAAGAAAAACCCATGAAGTATAAACAGCTTTGGGGAAATACACTGATTTACAAGATAAGCTTCCATTGGTCTACATGAGGCTATGTGCAGCTGACCTAGTGGCAAAGGCTGCAATTCATACTCTTAGATAGCAGTGACAATGGTGTTTGCTGCAATTCCTGACCTTTAAGAGGTGTGGCTGCCTCGCAGAGACGATATGGAAACAAATCTGTCCTTCTGACTTTACCTACCCGTTTTTTTTTTTTTTTTTTACTTAGGGACTACTAAAGGCCTGGTCAAAAGAGGGGAGATTGACCCTTGGAGTTGGTGCTTTGCCCACTGCCAAGTTTTTGACCTTCAAAGGATATTAAATGGTATTGAGTTTCATATTTTTTAGTAAACCTCTCTATCCCCTACCATGATCCAACCCACTCCCCAGTATCACCAGAATACCTGCGAAGCAACTTTAAGGTCATGCACCTGGGAGGAACACTACAGTTCCCTGAATGTAGGTGGTAAGAAAGGTTCGTCTGGTAGATAGTAGATGAGTGGACAACGTGAGGATCTGTAGATTCAGATCTAGCATAAAACAAAACAAATGTTACACCCAGAACATTAAACTGACACATACAAGGTTACACTGCACACCTCTTTGAACATTAACCAAAGGACTTTAGCTTGAGGCACATCAATTTCCTAATGTTTCTATACATTACTGTTGATGCACTACATAATTGTAGATGCATAGTGGAATTTTGTATACTTGGCTTTCATCCTTTTGTAAAATGCCTTTTGTCTTTAACAGTTCCAAATTATGAATTCAAATGCGGTGAACTAAAGTTCTGAGCAAACATTTAAAAAACGTTATCTTGTTTACTAAAGTGTCTCGTGTACCTTAATGTCTCTTGTTGCTTCTTTTTATTGTTTCAGGTACCTATATTGATGTGGACCGGGAACAGATGGTGACGACGTGAGTAATGATTCCTTAAGTGTTTGCTCTGGTCTTTGTCAGGTGCTGAGTGGTCTGAAGGCTGAAGTGATATTTAGATACTCTGATAAAGGTGCCAGGACCAGAGTTGCAGGAAACACTGCAGACAGGAAAATGCTGATGGGAAATCCTCGAGGTAATTTTCTTTGAGTCAGACGTGGTATATCTAGAAACTCCACGGCCCATATTTATACTTTTTGACGCTAAACTGCGCTAACGCAGTTTAGCGTCAAAAAATTTTGCGCCGTCTAACGCCATTCTGAAGCGCCATGCGGGCGCCGTATTTATGGAATGGCGTTAGCCGGCGCAAGCGGACCGGCGCTGCCTGGTGTGCGTGGAAAAAAACCACGTACACCAGACAGCGCCGGCGTAGGGGGAAAATGGCGTATGGGCGTCTTAAAATGGGGCAAGTCAGGTTACGTCGAAAAAATCGTCGTAACCCGACTTGCGCCATTTTTTTTCGACGCCCATCCCCCATCAACATGACTCCTATCATTGTAAAGATAGGAGTCATGCCCCCTTGCCCAATGGCCATGCCCAGGGGACTTATGTCCCCTGGGCATGGTCATTGGGCATAGTGGCATGTAGGGGGGCACAAATCAGGCCCCCCTATGCCACCCAAAAAAAAAAATATATATATAAAAAATAATACTTACCTGAACTTACCGGAATGTCCCTGGGGTGGGTCCCTCCATCCTTGGGTGTCCTCCTGGGGTGGGCAGGGGTGGCAGGGGGGGTCCCTGGGGGCAGGGGAGGGCACTGTGGGCTCATTTTGAGCCCACTTGTCCCTTAACGCCATCCCTGACCCAGGCGTTAAAAAGCGGCGCAAATGCGCCGTTTTTGGCCACGCCCACTCCCACTCCCGGGCGTCATTTTTGCCCGGGAGTATAAATACCACGTAAAGGCCTGGGAGTCATTTTTTAAGACGGGAACGCCTCCCTTGCATCTCATTAACGCAAGGAACGGGTTCACGCTAAAAAATGACGCACACTCCGGGCACTTTGGCGCCCGAAGCGTCTAACGCCATAGTATAAATATGGCGTTAGTTGGCGTTGGTTTTGCGTCGAATTTGCGTCGAAAAAAACGACGCAAATTCGGCGCAAACGGAGTATAAATACGGGCCCACGTGTTTTATGCATGCGGGTCCCAGCGGGAGATCTCCGCATGTGTGTAGCGCACAACTCTCCCATAGTGATGATGATGGTAGGCACATGGCCTCACTCTGAACTTTCTTGGGCCATAACATGACGTGCAAAATAAAGTTATGGACTACAAGCATATGTAAAACCAATTTACTGTGCCAGACTAGTGACATAGGAATGTGAAAACACTAAATACATATGAAACATAAAACAGAATTGTGAAAAGACTAAACACAAAGAAAACATAACCATACTTAACAAAGAAGCGCACAAGGGCTCAGGGTGGAGCATTGATTGCGTGCCTATTTTATATACTCAAGCCTTTGAGACAATACGTGTGCCTTTGTGCTGGATTGTATTGGGGCAATGAGAGCAGGCCTCTGATGATCAGCCCTAACCATATATCAAATGAAGATGGACACAAATATCTTAACAACAAATAACGCAGACATGCTTTTTGGTAAACTTGTTGTAGGCTTTCCTCTCAACTACTTATACAATCTCAATACAGAAAACATTCCTGTAGTCACAATACCAGGAGTTGGAGACAGAATAATACCTGATATTCTGTCCAGATTTTATTTAATCAAAGAAACGTATGAGTGATTGGCATCTGCCCATGCAGGAATTAACACAACAGTGCAATGCTACAACAATGCTACTGGTGGCCTAGTTTATATAAACAAACTGGTTCTAAGTTGGGCAGTGTGACATTTGTCAACAGATTAAACCCTCCACTGTCAAAAGACCCTTGTCATCTCCTCTCATGATCTCCAGTATCCCCTCCCAGGTGATGTATTTGGATCACATTCGTCCTCTACACTCAGTTAACCAATATAAGTATACAATGGTGGCTAAAGAGCCATGTTATTGATTCCTATAGGTTTGGCCAGAGAAATGCAAGTGCTTCAGCAGTAGTAAAACATTTTTAGTGCCTCGTAGCAATAGGGACAGTTGATTCATTTCATTTAGAAAAAAAGTCTTGCATTTGCCTCCAAGGCTTATAATAATACACTGTGTGTTCTGAGAGTTTTTCAGCAATTTAGCAAAGCAATTTGTTCAAAGGTGAAAATTGAATGGTGTTCATTGCATGATAAACAAGCTTTGATTGCTAGGGTGCTAAGTTCAGGTCTTAGTTGGTATCATAATTTTTCTGGAGGTCAGAGAGCATTACATAACTTGTCTAGAGTTTTGGCAAGAGGCACTCATATGAGGTTCTCTTTGAAGTTCCTATGAACCTGGCTTACTTAATTCTGTGAAGGTGAAAGATGAAGATACATATGACTTGGAGAAACGTTTGAATGTTTTGCATAATATTCCAGAAGTCACAAACAAGTTATCTAATGTAAATCACTCTGACACTGCCTCCAGTAAGAAGAAGGTAAACACTGCTGCTGAATGGTGAGTCCTGAAATCTAGGGACCTAGTTCGGGAAAAAACACCAGGACAAACAAGCTACTTAATGTGCATTTCGTCCCTGCACGGACAATTGCCCCACCTGTGGTTTGTGAACTAAAGCCACACTCCTCATCCCACAGAGCCCAAAGAGGCCTCCATGCTCCGAACATTAGAACATATACTGTGCACTAAGGCATAGCATGGGAGAAGGCTTCATTCCAGATTATGGGGCCCACGAAAACACTGCAATTGCCTTATGTGATAAAAGTTTCAATAAATGATGTTGAAGTATCTGGTTCTGTTTCAGATGACTGAGACATTGGAATATACAGAAAAGATGCAGCAGGCTCAAAGACAACGCATAAATCCCTATAAGTATCCAGTAAACCACAATAAAAATAATAATTACTGTTAGTATCTGTGGTGTGCAACTCCACCAAGGCCCCTGCTGCAAAAAGGAGCCTTAACTGGCAAATAGAAAAGCCCCAACAATACAAAACATACAGGGGGGGCACCACTCCAAGGCACTGAACAGGACACAGTAAGGAGAAAGAGTCCAATACTCCTATATTAATGATGGTACAAGACTTCTGTTGGTTTCTTTCCAAAGACTTTTATTGGCGCAGAGAACTTGTTACAACATGAACTACACAGAAAAGACACAGCCAACCCGTTTCGCCACCATAGAGAAACCATAAAAAGAATAATATAATAACACGAAGTACAGAACATACTAACATAGAGAACTTTTTGTTTACATACATGTAGCAAATAAAATGAGATTGCTTTATGAAAAATAAATAGTGTGAAAATACATCAGTATTACAGTAAGAAGTGCGTAACTAGTATATTCTTCTTAGCAAGTACAAAATCATATGTGGTCAAGGGAACCGGCCTGATTCCATCATTTTATCACTCTCTATTCTCTAGTCTTTTTGGAGCGGTTCTAATTGTCATACTGCTAATATTCGGTGGTGTCATCATCTTTATTCTGTCCCAACAAGGGAATCAACAACAGGGAGTACACATATCAGCCGCAGCCCATATATAGGGGCTGAGGGGCCACGCCCATTACCATTTGTCTCTCAATAAGGGTGTCTGTCAGGTTGAGCAAAGGTCAGCCTGACAGACACTCCTCATTTTAGGGTCAGACAACCAGGAGCTAGACATGCACCAAATCTGCAGGCTCCTGGCTGCTTGAACTGAAATTTTCTGGGCTGAGGATGTCATAGCTTCTGTGGACGTGAACTCCACAGCTCAGCTCAGCTCAGCAAAGGTCCTCGAGGTCTCTCCCTTGGTGATAAGGGGTAGCATCACTCATTGCCTTGGACCTGGGCACTTCAGCTTGAGCCCTGAAGTGCCCAGGGCCAAATGTTAATCAGTGACACACCGTCATAGAGTGGGGTTGAGTCAGCTGTCTCACTGACCCCATCACACTTTGTGACGAGGTTGGGACTGCTGCCTTCCCTTATTGACTGACCTGAGGCTAACCAATGAGGGAAGGCAGCAGTCCCAAACCTCCTGGGACCTCCTAAGCAGAGCTGCAGGTAAGTTTGATTTTTATTTTTAAATGAATGTTTAGTGTCCAAGTGTGTGTATGTTTGATAATGAGTGTAAATGGATCTGCGTATGCACATGCGTGTGTTAATGAATGGGTGTGAGTGAATGTGTATGTGTACGTGTATCCCATGTGCCCCTTTCCTCCTACAAATTACCAACCGTCACTGCACATATCTTACTGAACAAAGATGCAGAGAGACTCTAACATTGATATACTTGGCTATATAAACTCAGCTCACATTTCCCTAAATGAATGCTACACAATTAAAACTTGTGTTCTGGTGTATAAACTGCTGACTGAAATCATCTTTGGCTTACAGTTGGAGCAGTTACCACTGGCTCATCTAGCTATGGAGGCAATTATTCCACTTCCATAAAAGCACCGGATTCAATGGCAAGCAATTTATCTGTCCCTCTACAAAATGCTACCTGTGACAGAGCTATATCACCAGTGGCCCTCCGGGACACCGCTCTTGCCAAGTGGCTTGACTCATTGTTATATTTTGAGACCCCTGGAGAGGTTCCACCATCACCATTGAGTACCTCAGATGAGCAACTAATTGCTGGAAATATACAGGATATAAACCATAAACATGAGTTGTATGATTTTCATAAAGGTCACACATGCTGCATGTGGACAATGTTGACATGTCCTCTGATGAGTGTGTTCACCAATGACCTATGTTTACCATATGTACTACAAAATCTGTATGAACTGAAGAAAACATTTTCTTTTAAATAAAATACTGTTTTACCAGAGGAATCTATAAACAGGGGAAAAATCGAGCAAGCGCAATTTGTGAACCTAGTCCTTTTGTTAGCCAAATGGGCCCTCACATCGCATTGGAGAGCCAACCAACCTTCAGCTGTCACACTGTGCTATGAGGAGCTCCTCCACAGGTGAGAATCAGAGAGCATTACTCTACATTATGAGAGAGCCCAACCCTTCCATAAGCGACCTATAGTGGCGGCATAGGACACCATGCTCACACAGTTCTGAGCAGTGGTCCATGAGGATGCCCTCCATGAAAGTGCACTGCTTGGTTGTCGAACAACCCTGTGCCTGGCCCACTAACCTTGGCCTCTGGCGTGGAGGAAGTCACTGCTACCGGCCCCTCTAGCCCACCACGTCACTGTTGAAATATTTCGCTACATATGGCAAGTCTAGTGGGCCACGACAACACCACTGGCGACGCTGCTTCATATCGCCATAAACCTGTACACAAACAATTAGTAGTTATTCCTCCAAGCTCTTGCTGCAATTCACTTGTTTCCACTCCAGCAGTTTCCTTTTCTATTCTCCTTTATTCTTTTTTGAACTTTTTGAGATTTACCTAATAACATAATAATATGGCCTTGTGTCATACCAACCTCAGCCTTCATGCACATGGACAGTACACATATACATATGTACAGTGTCCCTATGCGAAACCTGCATCAATGTTCTGGTACTTAAACGTTTTCTAGCCATGTTTCGAAGTGTAAAGCATAACCTGTGTACCAGAAAGCTACACTTATTTCATGTACGTTGTTTCTCATATGACTGTGCACTGCTCGGATGTAATAAAGAACCTTAATAAACTGAGTTTAAAAAATTATCTGAAACATATCATTCTTGTGATGGAAAAGTCCCAGGCATGGTGAAAGATGTGTACTCCTGCCCTAAGTGCCCAACTATGTTGCTGTCTGGATCCCTAATGCTGAATGTTTTCTCAAAGACAAGCATGTATGATTCATCTGTGCCATGACATAGGACTGTCTCACGGATTGTAATCTTTGTTGGACCGGGAGGGGTACCCAAAGCGCTACCTCATAGTGGTGGAAGGCTACTGCCTCCAGCAGGATTTAAGCAGCATAAGTGCAGTTGTGGCATTATACCATGTAGTGATCAGTAGTAGTGGACAGTTTGTACACTGAGTGCAGAAATTCCTGCACAGGTACTGTAAAGAAATGGCTCCCTGTTGCAGTTACCCCCCACTTGTTGCCTGATACTGATGCTGACTTGACTGAGAAGTGTGCTGGGACCCTGCTAACCAGGCCCCAACACCAGTGTTCTTTCACCTAAAATGTACCATTGTCTCCACAATTGGCACAACCCTGGCACACAGGTAAGTCCCTTGTAACTGGTACCCCTGGTACCAAGGACCCTGATGCCAGGGAAGGTCTCTAAGGGCTGCAGCATGTCTTATGCCACTCTAGGGACCCCTCACTCAGCACAGACACACTGCTTGCCAGCTTGTGTGTGCTGGTGGGGAGAAAATGACTAAGTCGACATGGCACTCCCCTCAGGGTGCCATGCCAACCTCACACTGCCTGTGGCATAGGTAAGTCACCCCTCTAGCAGGCCTTACAGCCCTAAGGCAGGGTGCACTATACCACAGGTGAGGGCATATGTGCATGAGCACTATGCCCCTACAGTGTCTAAGCAAAACCTTAGACAATGTAAGTGCAGGGTAGCCATAAGACTATATGGTCTGGGAGTCTGTCAAAAACGAACTCCACAGCTCCATAATGGCTACACTGAATACTGGGAAGTTTAGTATCAAACTTCTCAGAATAATAAACCCACACTGATGCCAGTGTTGAATTTATTAAAAAATGCACACAGAGGGCATCCTAGAGATACCCCCTGTATTTTACCCAATTGTTCAGTGCAGGACTGACTGGTCTCTGCCAGCCTGCTACTGAGAGACGAGTTTCTGACCCCATGCGGTGAGAGCCTTTGTGCTCTCTGAGGACAGAAACAAAGCCTGCTCTGGGTGGAGGTGCTTCACACCTCCCCCCTGCAGGAACTGTAACACCTAGCAGTGAGCTTCAAAGGCTCAAGCTTCGTGTTACAATGCCCCAGGGCACTCCAGCTAGTGGAGATGCCCGCCTCCTGGACCCAGCCCCCACTTATGGTGGCAAGTCCAGGAGAGATAATGAGAAAAACAAGGAGGAGTCACTGGCCAGTCATGACAACCCCTAAGGTGTCCTGAGCTGATGTGACTCTGACTTTTAGAAATCCTCCATCTTGTAGAAGGAGGATTCCCCCAATAGGGATAGGAATGTGACCCACTCCCCTTGGGAGGAGGCACAAAGAAGGTGTACCCACCCTCAGGGCTAGTAGCCATTGGTTACTAACCCCCCAGACCTAAACACGCCCTTAAATTTAGTATTTAAGGGCTTCCCTGAACCTAAGAATTTAGATTCCTGAAACTACAAGAAGAAGAGGACTGCTGAGCTGAAAGACCCCTGCAGAAGAAGAAAAGAAGACACCAACTGCTTTGGCCCCAGACCTACCGGCCTGTCTCCTGCCTTCCAAAGAAACCTGCTCCAGCGACGCTTTCCAAAGGACCAGCGACCTCTGAATCCTCAGAGGACTGCCCTACTTCAAGAAAGACAAGAAACTCCTGAGGACAGCGGCCCTGCTCCAAAAAGACTGCAACTTTGTTTCAAAGGAGCAGATTTAAAGACCCCTGCAACTCCCCGCAAGGAGCGTGAGACTTGCAACACTGCACCCGGTGACCCCGACTCGACTGGTGGAGAACCAACACCTCAGGGAGGACCCTCCGGCGACTCCAAGACCGTGAGTAACCTAAGTTGTCCCCCCTGAGCCCCCACAGCAACGCCTGCAGAGGGAATCCCGAGGCTCCCCCTGACCGCGACTGCCTGAACTCTAATTTCCCGACGGCTGGAAAACACCCTGCACCCGCAGCCCCCAGCACCTGAAGGATCGGAACTCCAGGGCAGGAGTGACCCCCAGGAGGCCCTCTCCCTTGTCCAGGTGGTGGCTACCCCGAGGAGCCCCCCCCTTGCCTGCCTGCATCGCTGAAGAGATCCCTTGGTCTCTCATAGGAAACTATTGAAAACCCGACACTTGTTTGCACACTGCACCCGGCCGCCCGGCGCTGCTGAGGGTGTACTTTTTGTGTGGACTTGTGTGTCCCCCGGTGCCCTACAAAACCCCCCTGGTCTGCCCTCCGAAGACGCGGGTACTTACCTGCTGGCAGACTGGAACCGGGGCACCCCCTTCTCTCCATTGAAGCCTATGTGTTTTGGGCACCTCTTTGACCTCTGCACCTGACCGGCCCTGAGCTGCTGGTGTGGTAACTTTGGGGTTGCTCTGAACCCCCAACGGTGGGCTACCTTGGACCCAAATCTGAAACTTGTAGGTGATTTACTTACCTGCTAAAACTAACAATACTTTACCTCCCCCCAGAAACTGTGAAAATTGCAGTATGCCCACTTTTAAAACAGCTATTTGTGTTTTATGTGAAAAGTATATATGCTACTGTAATTATTCAAAGTTCCTAAAGTACTTACCTGCAATACCTTTCAAATGAGATATTACATGTAGAATTTGAACCTGTGGTTCTTAAAATAAACTAAGAAAATATATTTTTCTATAACAAAACCTATTGGCCTGGATTTGTCTCTGAGTGTGGGTTCCTCATTTATTGCCTGTGTGTATGTAAAACAAATGCTTAACACTACTCCTTTGATAAGCCTACTGCTCGACCACACTACCACAAAATAGAGCATTAGTATTATCTCTTTTTGCCACTATCTTACCTCTAAGGGGAACCCTTGGACTCTGTGCATACTATTCCTTACTTTGAAATAGTGCATACAGAGCCAACTTCCTACATTGGTGGATCAGCGGTGGGGTACAAGACTTTGCATTTGCTGGACTACTCAGCCAATACCTGATCACACGACAAATTCCAAAAATTGTCATTTTTGCAATTTGAGCTATTTTTCTAAATTCTTAAAAGACCTGCTAGGGCCTTGTGTTAGATCCTGTTTAGCATTTCTTTTAGAGTTTAAAAGTTTGGTAAAAGTTTGAATTAGAACCTAGAACTAGTTTTAGATTCTTAAAAAGTATTCCAACTTTTAGAAGCATAATGTCTAGTACAGATGTGAATGTGGTGGAACTCGACACCACACCTTACCTCCATCTTAAGATGAGGGAGCTAAGGTCACTCTGTAAAATAAATAAAATAACAATGGGCCCCAGACATTCCAAACTACAGATCCAGGAGCTGTTGGCAGAGTTTGAAAAGGCCAACCCCTCTGAGGATGGCAACACAGAGGATGAAGATAGTGACTTGGAGGAAAATTCCCCCCTACCAGTCCTAACTAGGGAGAACAGGGCCTCTCAAGCCCTGACTCCAAACATAATAGTCAGAAATACTGTGTCCCTCACAGGAGAGACCAACATCTCTGAAAACACTGGGGAGAGCCCCAGTGAAGAGGACATCCAATTAGCTAGGATGGCCAAAAGATTGGCTTTGGAAAGACAGATCCTAGCCATAGAAAGGGAAAGACAAGAGATGGGCCCAGGACCCATCAATGGTGGCAGCAACTTAAATAGGGTCAGAGATTCTCCTGACATGTTGAAAATCCCTAAAGGGATTGTAACTAAATATGAAGATGGTGATGACATCACCAAATGGTTCACAGCTTTTGAGAGGGCTTGTGCAACCAGAAAAGTAAACAGATCTCACTGGGGTGCTCTCCTTTGGGAAATGTTCACTGGAAAGTGTAGGGATAGACTCCTCACACTTTCTGGAAAAGATGCAGAATCCTATGACCTCATGAAGGCTACCCTGATTGAGGGCTTTGGATTCTCCACTGAGGAGTATAGAATTAGGTTCAGGGGGGCTCAAAAATCCTCGAGCCAGACCTGGGTTGATTTTGTAGACTACTCAGTGAAAACACTGGATGGTTGGGTAACTGGAAATGAAGTGCATGACTATGTTGGGCTTTATAATTTGTTTATGAAAGAACACATTTTAAGTAACTGCTTCAATGAAAAGTTGCATCAGTATCTGGTAGACCTAGGTCCAATTTCTCCCCAAGAATTGGGAAAGAAGGCAGACCACTGGGTCAAGACTAGGGTAACCTAAACTTCCACTGGGGGTGACCAAAAGAAAGGGGTTACAAAACCTCCTCAGGAGAAAGTGTGTGACACTAGAAACAAAGAAAAAGAGTCCTCTGTAGGCCCCCAAAAACCAGACCAGGTGGGTGGTCCCCGAGACACAACCCAAAACAAAGGTGGGTACCAGGGTAAGAACTGGGATGCCACTAAGGCATGGTGCCATAACTGTAGACAGACAGGGCACCACACCAAGGACACTTCTTGTCCCAAAAACAAACCCCCTAGCAAAATCCCAGGGGTGACCAGTGTAGCCATTGGGGATGACTCCTCAGATGAGGAGGTCTTCATAGCCTTTAACTGGAAAAAGGGCCCAACAGGTGAGTTGGAGATTCCAGAGGGAAGTAGACACTTCCACTACCTACTGGTGAATGGAATCCCAGCCACTGCCCTGAGAGACACTTGTGCCAGTCACACTATTGTGCATGACAGGCTGGTGTTCTCAAACCAGTACATCCCAGGTGAGATGGCCAGAGTAAGAGTTAGCCCAGACAGGGTCACTGATAGGCCTGTGGCTTTTGTGCCCATAGAAGCGGGTGGGACTTTTAGCTGGAGAAGGGTGGTAGTCAGTACAGACCTTCCCCTTGATTGTCTCCTTGGAAATGACTACCCAGAGGTTAGTCAGAGCCCAAGAGAGGAACTGGTCCAGTGCCAGTCCTCTCCCAAGGATTCTGGAGGTCCTGCCTCTGCAGTAAATGCAAGTAGGCCCAAGAAGAAAAAGAAAAGAAAACAGTGTAGGAAGGGTGGAAAACCTTTAGCCAAGGTTCCAGCAAGCCAAGGAGATTCTGCTCCAGTAGGGGAGAACTCCAAAAGTGGCACTGGTAAAGTTCAACCTGACCCACAAGAAGTCAGGGCTAGTCAGGCAACTGTTAAGCCTGATTGGGTGGCTCCTCAGCTAACAGAAGAAAGAGTGGAAGAAGGGTGTTTCCTACAAGATGTAGTAACCCCCCACTCTAATACAGCAGACAGGCACCCTGAACCCAAAGAAGCCGGTAACTTAGCCCCTTCCCTTGTAGGTGAAGAGCTAAAGGTGTGGTTCTGGGCACTGACAGCTGTCAGTGGCCTCTGCTGGGTGTTAGCCTTTATGGCTGCACTATCCTTGGCATGGTGGTCTAACCCCATGCCAAATAGCAAGTTAGGCCCCCTGACCCTGTTGGTCATGGTGGGGTTACTCCAGCTCTGGGTAACCTCTTTGGGTAAGCTAGGGGTGACCCTGGCTAAGATAAGATTAGCAGAGGTGGATATCTCTAACCCCAAAATAGAGAGAATGGGTGAAGATATAAAAAGCACCGACAAGAGGCAATTCAGACTAGGTCCTATTACTGTGGAAGTGGGTCAGTTCCCCAGAGGGAATGACCTGAACAGGAGGATGTAAGGCAGAGTAGGCCCTGCAACAAATCAGCCTATTTCCTCTACTCTTCTCGCCTGACAGACTAGGAAGACTCTCCCAGCTTTGGCTGAGTCTCCTGGCCTGTGGGCTGGGGGGGGCTTGTGTAAAGAAATGGCTCCCTGTTGCAGTTACCCCCCACTTTTTGCCTGATTCTGATGCTGACTTGACTGAGAAGTGTGCTGGGACCCTGCTAACCAGGCCCCAGCACCAGTGTTCTTTCACCTAAAATGTACCATTGTCTCCACAATTGGCACAACCCTGGCACACAGGTAAGTCCCTTGTAACTGGTACCTCTGGTACCAAGGGCCCTGATGCCAGGGAAGGTCTCTAAGGGCTGCAGCATGTCTTATGCCACCCTAGGGACCCCTCACTCAGCACAGACACACTGCTTGCCAGCTTGTTTGTGCTGGTGGGGAGAAAATGACTAAGTCGACATGGCACTCCCCTCAGGGTGCCATGCCAACCTCACACTGCCTGTGGCATAGGTAAGTCACCCCTCTGGCAGGCCTTACAGCCCTAAGGCAGGGTGCACTATACCACAGGTGAGGGCATATGTGCATGAGCACTATGCCCCTACAGTGTCTAAGCAAAACCTTAGACATTGTAAGTGCAGGGTAGCCATAAGACTATATGGTCTGGGAGTCTGTCAAAAACGAACTCCACAGCTCCATAATGGCTACACTGAATACTGGGAAGTTTAGTATCAAACTTCTCAGAATAATAAACCCACACTGATGCCAGTGTTGAATTTATTAAAAAATGCACACAGAGGGCATCCTAGAGATACCCCCTGTATTTTACCCAATTGTTCAGTGCAGGACTGACTGGTCTCTGCCAGCCTGCTACTGAGAGACGAGTTTCTGAACCCATGCGGTGAGAGCCTTTGTGCTCTCTGAGGACAGAAACAAAGCCTGCTCTGGGTGGAGGTGCTTCACACCTCCCCCCTGCAGGAACTGTAACACCTAGCAGTGAGCTTCAAAGGCTCAAGCTTCGTGTTACAATGCCCCAGGGCACTCCAGCTAGTGGAGATGCCCGCCTCCTGGACCCAGCCCCCACTTATGGCGGCAAGTCCAGGAGAGATAATGAGAAAAACAAGGAGTCGTCACTGGCCAGTCATGACAACCCCTAAGGTGTCCTGAGCTGATGTGACTCTGACTTTTAGAAATCCTCCATCTTGTAGAAGGAGGATTCCCCCAATAGGGATAGGAATGTGACCCACTCCCCTTGGGAGGAGGCACAAAGAAGGTGTACCCACCCTCAGGGCTAGTAGCCATTGGTTACTAACCCCCTAGACCTAAACACGCCCTTAAATTTAGTATTTAAGGGCTTCCCTGAACCTAAGAATTTAGATTCCTGAAACTACAAGAAGAAGAGGACTGCTGAGCTGAAAGACCCCTGCAGAAGAAGAAAAGAAGACACCAACTGCTTTGGCCCCAGACCTACCGGCCTGTCTCCTGCCTTCCAAAGAAACCTGCTCCAGCGACGCTTTCCAAAGGACCAGCGACCTCTGAATCCTCAGAGGACTGCCCTACTTCAAGAAAGACAAGAAACTCCCGAGGACAGCGGCCCTGCTCCAAAAAGACTGCAACTTTGTTTCAAAGGAGCAGATTTAAAGACCCCTGCAACTCCCCGCAAGGAGCGTGAGACTTGCAACACTGCACCCGGTGACCCCGACTCGACTGGTGGAGAACCAACACCTCAGGGAGGACCCTCCGGCGACTCCAAGACCGTGAGTAACCTAAGTTGTCCCCCCTGAGCCCCCACAGCGACGCCTGCAGAGGGAATCCCGAGGCTCCCCCTGACCGCGACTGCCTGAACTCTAATTTCCCGACGGCTGGAAAACACCCTGCACCCGCAGCCCCCAGCACCTGAAGGATCGGAACTCCAGGGCAGGAGTGACCCCCAGGAGGCCCTCTCCCTTGTCCAGGTGGTGGCTACCCCGAGGAGCCCCCCCCCTTGCCTGCCTGCATCGCTGAAGAGATCCCTTGGTCTCTCATAGGAAACTATTGAAAACCCGACACTTGTTTGCACACTGCACCCGGCCGCCCGGCGCTGCTGAGGGTGTACTTTTTGTGTGGACTTGTGTGTCCCCCAGTGCCCTACAAAACCCCCCTGGTCTGCCCTCCGAAGACGCGGGTACTTACCTGCTGGCAGACTGGAACCGGGGCACCCCCTTCTCTCCATTGAAGCCTATGTGTTTTGGGCACCTCTTTGACCTCTGCACCTGACTGGCCCTGAGCTGCTGGTGTGGTAACTTTGGGGTTGCTCTGAACCCCCTACGGTGGGCTACCTTGGACCCAAATCTGAAACTTGTAGGTGATTTACTTACCTGCTAAAACTAACAATACTTTACCTCCCCCCAGAAACTGTGAAAATTGCAGTGTGTCCACTTTTAAAACAGCTATTTGTGTTTTATGTGAAAAGTATATATGCTACTGTAATTATTCAAAGTTCCTAAAGTACTTACCTGCAATACCTTTCAAATGAGATATTACATGTAGAATTTGAACCTGTGGTTCTTAAAATAAACTAAGAAAAGATATTTTTCTATAACAAAACCTATTGGCCTGGATTTGTCTCTGAGTGTGTGTTCCTCATTTATTGCCTGTGTGTATGTACAACAAATGTTTAACACTACTCCTTTGATAAGCCTACTGCTCGACCACACTACCACAAAATACAGCATTAGTATTATCTCTTTTTGCCACTATCTTACCTCTAAGGGGAACCCTTGGACTCTGTGCATACTATTCCTTACTTTGAAATAGTGCATACAGAGCCAACTTCCTACAGGTACATTACATGGAGGACCTTGGGTTCCATTATGGGAAGTCCAGACCTATGAGGTGAAAACCTAAGGAGTAGAGGATTCCCCCCAAGAGAGGTTTGCGTACTGCTGCATTCCCTTAATCTGGGTGGGAGAAGCACTGGATGAGGGAAGAACCAAGGGCTAGATGTATCAAACGGTTTTACCCATTTTGTGTCTATGGGAAATGTGTTCATACATATGGCCCCAAGTTCTTCCTGTGTATTTCAAAGGGCTCTTTGATTCAGTGACAGATCACAAGGAACGGGCCTGGATGCATCTCAGGAAGAGGGGGGTGGAGCCAATAAAAACATCATAAACAACAGGACTGAGAGCCCAGGATTAACCTTTTGATGCACATGTCACTGTGGCTGACGTCAAGGTGTGAACTCTGGTCACTCCGTGAATCCTGTTATGCGTTGATCATCTTCATAGCCCTGCCTACTGTCACAGCTTGTGTCTGGAAAAGTAGGTAAGTCTGAGTTCTTAAAACATTGGCCTCTGCCAGACAGCCAGCCTGCCTGTGTGAGGAAGGGAAGCTCTGCAATACTTCTGCCTGTGACCAGGACTTGGGACTCAGCCTACTAGTCTCCCTTCTGGGTAAGGGGACATCACCCAGGGAAGCCAAGATCACTTGGAGCCTAGAGCACCAGCACCTGCCTGCTCACTAAAACTGGTGTGCCTGTGAAGCGTGTTGGAGGAAGCAAGGCCCAGAGGGAAGCCCCTGCCACGAGGACTCCCTGCGCGACGTGTGAGGAGATCATCTCTTCATCGATCGGACTGTAGCTCATGTGCCAGACTGAAATGCAAGCCTGTATGCCAGGAGGTGCTGCCCTGAACTGAGCTTAAGGAGTGCAGTGGGAGAAACCTGCTTCCCACACCTATTGGGCCATCACCACGTACCAAAGTGACTTGCCTACTCTGTGTGCCAGGGGAGGCAGCCATTGCGTGAATCAAGAAGTGTGGTTGAGAAACTCATCCCCCCACCACTCAGGCCATAGCCCATGTGCTGGATTGCCTTGGAGACCTTGTAAGCCAGGTGGGGTCGCCGTAGAAACCATAATCAGGGCAGCATGGCCAGAGTATGAAAACCAGTGTGACAACCCTGCATGCCAGGAGGGCCTGCCAGAAATGCTGAATTCGAGAGGTCCAGGTTGTCACCCAGGACCAAGAAACTGCTGTGACCAAGGTGTGATCCAACCGCATCATGTGGACCGGACCAACGAAGTCCCATTTGAGCAAGAAGACCATCCCCCATGAGTGCTGAGAAGAAGTGTGCTATTGCATGACTGCTGGAGACAGAGCTCCTTGCCCACCCGAATCCCTAGGTAGTGAGGCTCAATGGAGAGCAGCTGCTTGTGACTGTGTGTGGCCTGACTCAGCCAATCCAGAACATGACCATGCTGTAGCACCCAGGGTTCTCTACTACCAGAGCAGGTAAGCCAATTGGGCCTTTGCGGCCCCAAGGAACATACCACCATTGGTTCCTCTAACCCCTAGACTATAATAATTCAACTTACAGGCAAAGTCCGAAGGAGGAACTCATGAGTACAGCTTCTTAATTTACATTCCCTGGATGCGGCCATCAGTGAAAGGGAATAACACCAAACCTGTTACAATAGAGGTGAGAGGACAGAGTGGGGCCTGACAACTACTGGAGCCCCGACCTCCAGGGGATTGAGTTATTGCTTTTGAATGCTGTTTACATATGCATGTGTAGAGTTAGAATTAAAATACTTTTTTGTCTACAAAAACAAGTATATGACTGGACATTGATTTATTGTTGCACAGCCTGCATTATGAGTTAGAGTTATGAGTCTGGTTCACTGATCTTTATCTGAGCTTCCCCTGAAGGAGCCTTTTCCTCCAGGGATGATATAAAGCCCCTAAGGTCCGACTCCATTTCCTGTAGGCTCTGACTCCTTCTTAGGTAATGGAGGTCACCATCTTCTCAATCTTAGACAATGGAAGTAGTAATTTTCATGTCTGCCATTTGACACAGATGTCGCCTGACCTTATCTTTCTAAAAACTGTGAAAGAGTCAAGTCATTTGACTAATCAAATAGATACATCACCTGATGCAACATTAGTCTAAGACAAGTGTCTACTTTTTACCATTTCAAGGTAAAATAAAAACAAGTACAGACATATAAATGAAATAATGTAGTATGAATCAATGTCCTTTTACCTTATATGCTCATAAGCAAACACCTGGAATGCACACCTTTACATACATAATCTGTCAGATGTTCCTAAACATATGTCAGAAATTCCAGTTTCTGTTAAGATTCAATATAAAAGGAAAGGATTGCCACTTGATCACTTGCCAGGAGAGGTCCTTCACCTAGATTATCACACCAGATTCTGGCAGAGAGGGCCACACCTATAGCCAGCACACTTCACATTTCACAGATGCTACATGTTGCCTGAGGTCGATACAGCTAAGTTTTAGAGGAAAACCGCTACTGCAGTGAATGTTTGTCCTTCACAGATAACACCATCTTCTTGCCTCCACTGATAAAAACAGCCTTTGCTGTGAACAAGGTATGCAGTGCATCTCTTCTCCCTAAGCTCTGCCTTCCATGATCTTAGTGTAGCATAGAATTATGTAATAGGGTGTTAGGTACTAGATGACATTTTAAAGGTGTTAGAAATGTTTAAATTATTTTTGTTATTTATAGTGTGCCTTCTTGTCTTTTTTATAATATTTAGTGTAGTTGTTTTAGACGTGCTGAGAAACAGTGTTTCTGTAGTAATAAATACTTTTACTTAAAAGTGTTCATTCTTCTTGATGAAGTATGGGGCATACTTATAATGCCCTAGTGCCACCTTGCACCACATTAATGTCATTATTTTTTACGTTAATGTGGCCCGATGAGGCCGAAATCCCCACGCCCTATTTAAAGGGTGGCGCAATCCATGCATTGTGCCACTCTGTAACCCTTTGTGCTACATTGTGGCTGCGCCAGGCATAATGTATGCAAAGGGGGCGTTCCCTCATCGGGGAGCCAGAAAAATGGCATAAGGAAATCAAGAGCAGGCGTTCAAAGGGGGCTTCCATTATTTTTTATGGGTCCCTATGTACTCTGCAGGATTAGCACCAATATTTTGCCGCTACTCTTGCAGAGTACATCAATAGCGTCATGAGAAATTATGCTACTGCACCCTACCCTGCGCCATGCCGTATTTAAAGATGGCGCACACATGGTGGTGGTAGGGGGAGTGCTAAGGGGTGCAGGGAAAGTGGTGTCTGTGTGTGTGATACTGTGAATAATGACATAGGTTTTCTGGAGTTACCATTATGCCTCTGATCCCTTTTGTAGGGCTTGTTAGTAACCCAAAAGCAGTAACTCTGTTTCAATAAAACATTGAGCAGTGACTGTAGCACTACAATAATCTGTCTTTCACATTCAGTGTTGGTGCATTGAATCAAGTTCACCCCGTGTCACCCATGGGTGGGAAAGTCAACCTTGTAAAGCTAAGCCAGAGTCATAGCTTAAGCAACAGGAACTCATGCAATTTCCCCTCCAGACACAGGGAAAAGGTAACTCTCTAAAAGTAACCTTTCCAAAATGTTTATCATGCTTCTGACTCTCCCAGTAAATTGGGCTTGAAATAGGTAGTTCAAGAATAAAATTTGTAGTTTTTTCCTAACTAGAGATAACATTATTAAATCAAATATTGCACCCCCATGTATTTGTACGATACAGTTGACCCTGGTACACTAAAAATAGCTTTCAGGGCCATTTTACTTTAAGGACATGTTTAACATTAAGGCCCTCATTACAACCCTGGCAGTCAGTAATTCCGCCAACAGGCCGGCTGTAAAAAAAATGAGATCATGACCATGGTGGAAACCGCCAACATAGACACCCACTTTAGCACTCGGACCACCACGGCGGTAGAAACAAACACCACGGCGGTAACCGCCAACAGACAGGTGGAAGACAAGGTTCCGCCCACTGTATTACAAGAGGCCTATCTTCCACCTGTTCCGCGGCGGTACCAATGACATCAAAAGCACAGCAGAAACAGTCTGTGGAACGGAAACCACTCACCTTTCAACACCCAACGAGGACCCAGGACGCCATGGAGCCCGAGTTACAGGTCCTGCCCATGTTGCCTTACCTCCTCTTGTATCAGGAGCAGCAAAGACGCTGGGGACAACCACGGTGAGTCTGCACCTAGCACACAGGGGAGGGGAAAGGGAAAAGAGAGTGACACACACACACGCAACAACCCCACCCCATCCCTCACCCACAACACCATACACACAAATACATGTAGCAACATTACATATACACCCCGCTACCCCCTGGAAGAACGCAAGGACCAAATGAAATGATTGTAATGAGTGTAATCATTGACAAATCAGATAGACCAAATTAAAATATCAGTATATACAAATATGTACACCAACTACACAAGTCCGGATATGAATGAAATCATTGTCTGTGGATCAGTGTCCCAAAATGCATGGGCGAAGCCCACACAAGATACCTGACTCAAAAAGGAGAGAACACTGCAGGGGCGTCAGATTGAAAATAAAGAGGCACCTCAGGGGGAGGGGGAGGGAGGCAGCTCAGCCGGATGAACAGACGACGCCACTGCTCCTGGGGAGTGCAAAGTCACAGTCTCTCAAGTCTCTCCAGAGGGTGGTTTGTCCACTGCTTTATCCTGGGGAGTGCAAAGACACAGGTGGTCATTACAACCCTGGCGGACGGTGTTAAAGCTGCGGTAATACCGCAAACAGGCCGGCGGACAAAAAAAGGGAATTACGACCCTGGCGGAAACCGCCAACAAAGACAGCCACTTTAACACACTGCCCGCCATGGCGGTACAGACAAACAGTGCGGCGGTCACCGCCAACAGACAGGCGGAGGACAATGTACCGCCCACACTATCACAACACACCAATCTGCCACCTTTTCCGGGGCGGATTCACCGTGGATAAAAACACGGCGGAAACAGCTTTTGCTATGGGAAAATGCTCACCTCAACACATCCCTCGAGGAACGAGGACACCATGGAGCCGGAACTACAAATCTTACCTGCCCTTGCATTCCTGCTCATCTACGACCAACAGCGACGTAGGCGCAGAACATACCGGTGAGTACTGCACCTACGACACGGGGGAGAGGGGAGGCAAAAGTTACGGGGACACCCACCAAATACCCCCACCCCCACCCTCGCATATTAAAACATACACACCAATGCATTCACAAAAATCACATGAACAACCCACAATCCCCCCGGAAGAATGCAAAGACAAAGCGAATAGCGGTCAAACTTTGTATTGTGCCAATATACTACTCATTAAAAAATATACGTATATATATCACGAAATCTGTCAAAAAGAAATGTACAATACAGGAAGTAGTGCAAATATGTACACAACAATGTCCGTGCACCAACAGTCCAAAAATGCATGGGCGAGGCCCACAATAGATACCTGACCAAAATCCGAGAGAACACTGCCGGGGCGTCAGATAGAAACAATACAGGCACCTCAGGGGGAAGGGAAGGGGGGGCACCTCAGCAAGATGAATGCGAAGCCAGATCCACGACGGGGCTCCATGACCATTGATGTATCCTGGGGAGTGCAAAGCCACAGTCTCTCAAGTCTCTACAGTGAGTGGGTTGCCCACTGTTAAATCCTGGGGAGTGCAAAGCCACAGTCTCTCAAGTCTCTACAGTGGGTGGATTGCCCACTGAACAATCCTGGGGAGTGCAAAGCCACAGTCTCTCAAGTCTCCACAGTGGGTGGGTTGCCCACAGTTACATCCTAGGGAGTGCAAAGCCACAGTCTCTCAAGTCTCTACAGTGGGTGGGTTGCCCACTGTTACATCCTGGAGAGTGCAAAGACACATCTTCGCAAGTAGATGTAGTTCTCAACTGGTATTGGGTGGGACTGGTGCCCAGACTGGATGAGTCTCCCCGTGAAAGTACATGTCCTGTCACAGTCCCAGCTGCACATGGGAGAACGATGCCTGATGTGCCGGGCTATTCATACCCACACAGTCTTTGCCCTGTTCAGCGGTCTTCACCATGGCGGTCTTTGCCCTGTTCAGTGGTGCTTTGCCATGGCTGGCTATGGACTGTTCAGCGGTCTTCACCATGGCGGTCTTGACCTTGTTTAGCAGTGCTTTGCCATGGAAGTCTTTGGCCTGTTCAGCGGTGCTTTGCCATGGCGGTCTTTGCCCTGTTCAGCGGTCTTCACCATGGCGGTCTTGGCCTTGTTCAGCGGTGCTTTGCCATGCCTGGCTATGGACTGTTCAGCGGTCTTCACCATGGCGGTCTTGGCCTAGTTCAGCGGTGCTTTGCCATGGCAGTCTTTGCCCTGTTCAGTGGTCTTCACCATGGCGGTCTTGGCCTTGTTCAGCAGTGCTTTGCCATGGCAGTCTTTGGCCTGTTCAGCGGTGCTTTGCCATGGCGGTCTTTGCCCTGTTCAGCGGTCTTCACCATGGCGGTCTTGGCCTTGTTCAGAGGTGCTTTGCCATGGCTGGCTATGGACTGTTCAGCGGTCTTCACCATGGCGGTCTTGACCTTGTTTAGCAGTGCTTTGCCATGGCAGTCTTTGGCCTGTTCAGCGGTGCTTTGCCATGGCGGTCTTTGCCCTGTTCAGCGGTCTTCACCATGGCGGTCTTGGCCTTGTTCAGCGGTGCTTTGCCATGCCTGGCTATGGACTGTTCAGCGGTCTTCACCATGGCGGTCTTGGCCTAGTTCAGCGGTGCTTTGCCATGGCAGTCTTTGGCCTGTTCAGCGGTGCTTTGCCATGGCGGTCTTTGCCCTGTTCAGCGGTCTTCACCATGCCGGTCTTGGCCTTGTTCAGCGGTCTTCACCATGGCAGTCTTTGCCCTGTTCAGCGGTCTTCACCATGGCGGTCTTGGCCTTGTTCAGCGGTGCTTTGCCATGGCGGTTCTGGTACGGATATTGGTGTGTGGCATGACGATCTCCACAATGGAAATTGGTGTGTGGCATGACGAACTCCACACTGGACGTTGGTGTGTGGCATGACGAACTCAACACTGGACATTGGTGTGTGGCATGACGAACTCCACACTGGACGTTGGTGTGTGGCTTGACGTTCCATCATTGCCCAGCGGGGCTGTGGGATTCTGGACCCTCCTGGGCTGTGACTCTGGCGGTGGTCTCCTGACCAGTAACGATACTTGAGCCCTCCTGGGCTGTGACTCCGGCGGTGGCGGTGGTCTCCTGACCAATAACGATACTTGAGCCCTCCTGGGTTGTGACTCCGGCAGTGGCGGTGGTCTCCTGACCAGTAACGATACTTGGGCCCTCCTGGGCTATGACTCTGGCGGTGGCAGTGGTCTCCTGACCAGTAACGATACTTGGGCCCTCCTGGGCTATGACTCTGGCGGTGGTCTCATGACCAGTGATGATACTTGGGCCCACCTGGGCTATGACTCTGGCGGTGGCGGTGGTCTCATGACCAGTGACGATACTTGAGCCCGCCTGGGCTATGACTCTGGCGGTGGTCTCTGGACCAGTGACGATACTTGGGCCCTCCTGGGCTAGGACTCTGGCGGTGGCGGTGGTCTCATGACCAGTGACGATACTTGAGCCCTCCTGGGCTATGACTCTGGCGGAGGTCTCTGGACCAGTGACGATACTTTGGCCCTCCTGGGCTATGACTCTGGCGGTGGTCTCTGGACCAGTGACGATACTTGGGCCCTCCTGGGCTGTGACTCTGGCGGTGGTCTCTGGACCAGTGACGATACTTGGGCCCTCCTGGGCTGTGACTCTGGCGGTGGTCTCTGGACCAGTAACGATACTTGGGCCCTCCTGGGCTATGACTCTGGCGGTGGTCTCCTGACCAGTAACGACGTTGCTGGCGGTTGTGTCTGGACCGCCGGAAATGATGGCGCACTTCTCCGCTGTGACACTCACAACAGGTTGAGGAGACTTCCTCGGGACCTTCCCCACCTTCTTTTGAGTTACAGATGACTCACCAAGCGCCTTGGATCCCATTTCACTGTTTGTCCCACCAGGAGTCTTGACACGGTCCCGTCGTCCACTCTCCAATTTCGGAGCCTTTACAGGGGGTGGGCTGACAGTGCCTTGGCTCCGGGTCCTACTGCCTGCCCTGGTGGACGGGGCACTCCAAAAACCTGGTACACGCACCACTGGTACTGGAGGCTTTTTGGCTGAGGCGCTACGACGGGACTGATGAATTGGAGGGGGGGTGGGGGCAAAAAGGTCAATTTGACATAGGGACAGTTTCTGACGTACACTGGGATGGGTAGCTGGAGGGGCTCTAGGAGTGTAGGAAGAGGAGGTGGTTGTAGGAGGTGTCACTTTAGTTGTTTTGGGTGCAGGTGCAGGTACTGGAGGCTGTCGTGAGGTGGATGGATGTTGGGTGAGTGATTGCCGGCGTTTGTGTACTTTGGGAGGGGGCGTCACAGACATACTGGGAGAGGACACAGGGGACGTGTATACTTGTTGTTTTTGCATTTGTCGCCCTAAGTGGGAAGGGTATGCCCAGACGTGGGTCCCGTGCTTCCCATGCCACTGGATTCAAGCTAGCCTGGCTGATGAGGGGTGAAACCCCGAAACCGGTCCCAGGATGCTTGTTTCTAGTCCAGGGAAGACCTGGCCTAGCAGTTCGGGCTGGACTGTTCCCATGGGGAACAGGGTCAAGACTGATTTGCATATGGCTGGGTCCAAACTGGAATGGCATCGGCAGCAAAAAAACGATGGATTAAACCCAGATCTGTGACTGGGGGTGAATGTTTGACAATGTTCAGCATTCCGTCCATCACTTGTTGTTTTTGCATATGGCAGTGGAGATGGTGAGTGCAGGTGAGCGGCTTGTGGTGCTGGGTGTCCTGGTGCGAGTCCTAGTGCCTGTAGATGTGGTGCATGCAGGTGTGTGTGTAGACGAGACTGGGAGGGAGGAGGGAGAAGAGGAGGAGGGGGACACAGTGGAGACAGTGGATGTTGCTGTGTCTGTATGGGTCTGATGCTTGTGTGAGTGCCTGTGGTGTGTGTGGTGCCTATGTTTGCTTGAGCTACTTGTGTGTGTTGTCTTGTGTGCATGCTGGTCTGTAGGTGTGCTTGGGATGGGCTGGGGTACAGGGGATTGGGTCTGGGTGGAGGAAGTTGGAGGGGGGAGGCTGGACACAGGGACAATGGCTGCCATCAGTGCTGAGGCCAGAGATTGCAGGGTTCGCTGAAGGACAGCCTGACCAGAATGAATGCCTTCCACGAATGCATTACCGTGTTTCAACTCTCGTTCTACACCCTGGATGGCATTCACAATGGTAGACTGCCAACAGTGAGTGACCTTAGGAGGTCAATGGCCTCCTCACTGAGGGCAGCAGGGGTGACTGGGGCAGGGCCTGAGGTGCATGGGGCGAAGGTGATGCCACCCTCCTGGGTGAGTGGGCATGGGGCGAATGCTGAGGGGCTGCTGGGAGGGCGGTGCTGGTAGGGGAGGTGGAGGCTGTACCTGTAGAAGTGGGGCGCACAGATGGTGCCGCCACCACAGGGGAGCTCCCATCGGCGGACGAGTCCGTGTCGCTGTTTGGTGATCCTGTGGCTGACGTGAAGCTCCCCTCGCCCTCCGTCCCACTGGTGAATTCAGAGTCTGTGGTGTGGCCCTCCATGGCCATGTGGGATGCAGCTCCCTCGTGCTCCGGTGCCACTGTACCTCCGCCTGTTGATGCTGATGTACAGAAGGACAGGGAGAGCAGAAAAAGGGTGGAGACAGAAGAAAGAGAGTTTTAGTGCATGGAATACCGCTACCGTTGGCGGACAAGACCAACGCAGCAGCCCCCTGCATTACGCCGTGCTCCTGCCCTCTGCACATGCAATTTCTGGGATATGGCCTACATGGCAATGGTAGACATCTGCCCACATGGATAGCAAAGGGGCAACTACACATCAATTTGCCTTTTTTTTGAGCTGGGGTAGAGTGCCACATGGCCTACATAACGGAGGGGCCTTGCCTACCTAACTCGCCCTGGCCTAGGGACACCCACAGCCCACCACCCCCACCCAGACAGCTCCACAGCACGCAAAGTCCATAGGATGAGGTTGTACTCACCCCCTTGTGTCTGCTGTGATGTCCTTAAGCGCCCAGCCAACTCCAGGTAGGCCACCGCCAGGATCCGGAACATCAGGGGGGTCATGGTGCGACGGGCACCCCTCCCACGTTGGGAGGCCATCCCCAGCTGAGCCTCTGCCGTCTTCTTGCTGCAGCGGCGAATGTCCTCCCATCTCTTCCGGCAGTGGGTGCCCCCTCTATGGTGTGCCCCCAGGGTCCGGACTTCCTTGGCGATGGCACGCCAAATGTCCCTCTTCTGGTGGGCGCTGACCTACATGACATGCACAAGGAAAGAGGAACAGTCATTACCTACTGCACCGTCGTTGTAATTGGCCCCCTCCCGACTCTATCCCTGTGGCCCATTCATCCCCATGCATGACTGTTCTATGTACTCTGCACCCTTCCCTCATCCACCCAGCCCTCTCCACCCAGGCCTAGCCCATACAACGTGCTCCCTGTGTACTAACCTGTTGGTCTGGAGGACCGTAGAGTAGCGTATACTGGGGGAGGACCCCATCCACAAGTTTCTCCAACTCCTGTGAAGTGAAGGCAGGGCCCCTTTCCCCAGACGCAGCAGCCATCGTCGCTTCCAGACCGAGGTCACAGCAGCACTAGCAGTGTAGGTCCTCTCCTGTCGAAGATCAGGTATCTAGTGATTGAAGAAATAGAAAATGGTGGTGACGTCTGCGGCAGTGACGTCCGCGGCGGTGCGCATCATCATCGCCAGCGCACCTGTTCATTGGCTCCTGGGACCCATAGGGTCCAATGTTAACCAATGCAGCATTGCGCCGCGCTCTACGACTGCCTACCGCGACGGTGTCCAACGGCAGCGCAGTTACCCCAAAATTCCATTGTCCCAGTTTAGAGGTCAGGCAGCCGCCATTTCAGGGGCCCACATGGCTTCAATTACTACTGCGTCACACATACCGAGGCCTATACTCAAAACCTTTCCCGGATGGGTTAATTGTCTGGTGTAGTCTTGTGTGTGACTGTGGGTACATACCTGGAGGAATGCTGACAGTTTTTTCGCTGTTGTCCTTCTTAGGCACCGTCAGTTGGGACATATTGGAAGATGGCGGAATCCGCCTGTGTACCGACCGCTGGTGGACCTGTTGACAATGGAAGAGCGACATGTCATCGTGACCTACCGGTCTGACCGTGCCACAATCCGGGAACTATGTACCCAGTTGGAGCCAGACCTGATGTCACCAATCCGCCATCCGACTGGAATACCCTCTGACGTGCAGGTGCTGTCAGTGCTCCATTTCTTTGCAAGTGGGTCTTTTCAGACAACAGTGGCCATGGCATCAGGGATGTCCCTTTCTATGTTTTCCAACGTCTTGTCCAGAGTGTGTCTGCCCTGCTGAAACACGTAAGGAGATACATCATTTTCCCTGAGGTGGCGGATTTGCCTACAGTGAAAGGTGACTTCTATGCCCTTGGACATATCCCCAACGTCATAGGTGCCATTGATGGGACCCATGTAGCTCTGGTCCCCCCCGCAGGAATGAACAGGTGTACAGGAACAGGAAGAGTTATTATTCCATGAATGTCCAGATGGTCTGTTTCGCAGACCAGTACATCTCGCAGGTAAATGCAATGTTCCCTGGCTCAGTGCATGACGCCTACATCCTGCGGAAGAGCAGCATCCCTGATATGATGGGGGAACTCCAGAGGCACCGTGTATGGCTATTGGGGGACTCTGGTTACCCCAACCTGTCCTGGCTACTGACCCCAGTGAGGAATCCCAGGACCAGGGCAGAGGAACGCTACAATGAGGCCCATGGGTGGACTAGGAGGGTGATCGAGCGGATCTTCGGTCTCCTGAAGGCCAGGTTCAGGTGCCTCCATATGACAGGTGGGTCCCTATTCTACTCACCGAAGAAGGTGTGTGACATCATCATCGCCTGCTCCATGCTCCATAACTTGGCATTGCGATGCCAGGTGCCTTTTCTGCAGGAGGATGATCCAGATGACGGTGTTGTTGCAGCGGGTGAGCCTGTGGAGCCTGTGGACAGTGATGAGGAGTAAGCAGAGGAAGATGAAAACGACAACAGGGAGTCAGTCATACAGCAATATTTTCAAGTAGACACAGGTGAGTACAATATCATGTTTCACATTATATTACATTTCACACGTCTACCTCTATCCTGTACCTACACTTCATTCCTTATTTCTTAACTGAGTTGTCCCCTTCCATTTCAGTTTCACTAATGAGGTAACCTACGTGTCAACAGCTTGCACCCTTGAAAGGCTTGTGATGTGTGACATTGGTATGTTAACCTTCCAATGGGTAACCTTTTTTAACACTGTAATTGACAATACAAAGTTCACAATCATTGACTGACTCCAATATTATTAAGGTTTCAAGGGTGTTTATTGACGTGCATAAAAATGTAGGGGGGTTGTGAAATGAGGAGAGGTCATGGTGGAAGAATGCCCATGGCAGAGTCGAGTCTATCAGTCTCACAGGTACATTGCACATCTGGCCATTGGAAGTGGAGCTGGGGCAGTTCCAATCTGGACAGGGTAACAAAGTGGGACAGTGGGGGGACAATCAGGTCAGGGTAGTCTTATTTCCTGGCGGGGGTCTTGCCATCTTGCTCTGTCCTGTTCCTGGATCTCAGGGCCCGCTTTTGTGGTGGTTGTCCGTCTGCAGGGGGTGGGGTGCTGGTGTGGTGGTCCTGTGGCGGGGCGTCCTGTCCATTAGCGCCGGCGGAGGTGGTGGGCATTTCATCGTCCTGGCTAGTGTCAGGGGCCCCTTGGAGTGCCACGGTGTCCCTCAAGGTGTTTTGAATGTCCGTCAGCACCCCTACGATGTTGCCCAGGGCGGAGGCGATGGTCCTGAGCTCCTCCCTGAACCCCAAATACTGCTCCTCCTGCAGACGCAGGGTCTCCTGCAACTTGTCCAGGACCGTTGCCTTTGTCTCCTGGGAGTGGTGGTATGGTCCCATGATGGAGGCTAGGGCCTCGTGGAGAGTTGGTTCCCTTGGCCTGTCCTCCCTCTGTCGCACAGCAGCCCTCCCAGTTCCCCTGTGTTCCTGTGCCTCCGTCCCCTGGACCGTGTGCCCACTACCACTGCCCCCAGGTCCCTGTTGTTGTTGGGGTGGTGGGTTAGCCTGGGTGCCCTGTAGTGGTGGAAACACCGCTGATTGACCTGTCCTGGGTAGGGAGGTATGGGCCTGCTGGGTGGGTGCTGTGTTGGGGTTCCCAGAGGGTGGAAGCTCGGTGTTGGGCTGTGGCTGGGCAAGGGGAACCGACTGTCCTGAGGCCCACGATGGTCCGGGCTGGTCATCAAGATCCAGTAGGGCAGAGCTGCTGTCGTCACTGTGGGCCTCTTCTGAGGGTGGAGTGGTGTTGTCTGGACCCTCTGGTGTGGTGACGTTCCTTCGGGTTCCTGCGGGGGTATAAGTACATGATTATTGCATGTGTGTGTTTCATGGTGTGCAATGGTTGGGTGTGCGTGAACCCCAGTGCAGGCATTCCTGTGTGGGGGCTTGTGTGGTGATGGTTGGGGGGTGTTGTGGGTCTATGCAGTGGGCATGCTTTAGTGATGGGTGTCCATGTTTAGTTGTGTCATGCAGGTCTTGGGGTTGGGATGGGTGGTTGGTGTTATGGGTAGATTAGTGAGGAGTTAGGGTGATAGGGGAGGGTGTGAGGGTGGGGGTGTGTGATAGCATGCAGGTAGGGTGGGGGATATGATAGTGAAGATTAGACTTACCAGTGTCCGTTCCTCCAACGACTCCAACGAGGCCCTCAGGATGCAAGATGGACAAGACTTGCTCCTCCCATGTTGTTAGTTGTCGGGGAGGAGGTGGGGGTCCGCCGCCAGTCCGCTGTATCGCGATGTGGTGCCTGGATACTGTGGAACGCACCTTCCCCCGTAGGTAGTTCCACCTCTTCCTGATGTCCTCCCTATTTCTTGGGTGCTGTCCCACAGCGTTGACCCTGTCGACTATTCTTTGCCATAGCTCCATCTTCCTGGCTATGGATGTGTACTGTACCTGTGAGCCAAATAGCTGTGGCTCTACCCTGATGATTTCCTCCACCATGACCCTGAGCTCCTCCTCGGAGAAGCGGGGGTGTCTTTGGCGTGATATGGGGTGGTGTGTGTGATGTGTGGGGTGGTGTATGTGTTGATGAGTGTGGTGAGTGTAGTGGTATGTGGTGTTTTGTGCGTGGATGTTGTGTGGGTGATGGTGTAGTGTGCCTCTGTGTGATGGTGTTATCTATTCTGTGCTGTCTCTCTCTGGCCTTCGTCTCTAATTTCTGGTTGTAGGGGTTTGTGGGTGATGTGAGTTTGTGTTTTATATTGTGTTGGGTGTGTGGGAGTGGTGTGTGTATGTGTATCATGTGTGTGTATTTTGAATTGTCCAATGTGGCAGTGTTTTGGAGCTGTGTGTGTATTTTGAGTGCGGCGGTGTGTACCGCCAATGGAATACCGCGGTTGAAAGACCGCCGCGTGGATTCGTGTGTCGTAATAGCATGGGTGTGTTTCTGTTGGCGTGGAGGTGGAGGATTTGTTTCCGCATGTTTATCGCTGACCTTTGGTGTGGCAGACTTGTGTGGGTGTCTGAATTTCAGAGGATTCCGTGATGTGTGTCAAAATAGCTGTGGCGGTCTCCTGCCACCGCGGCGGTGTATTGGCGGTCTTCTGCACGGCGGTAAGCAGCTTTTACCGCCAATGTTGTAATGACCCCCACAGTCTCTCAAGTGGATGTGATTCTCCACTATTTCTGGAGGGGGCATTGTGCCCAGAGTGCTTCATCCTGCCAAGGACTGAGGTAGTGGATATGATTCTCCACTGGTTCTGGAGGGGGCATTGTGCCCAGAGTGCTTCATCCTGCCAAGGACTGAGGTAGTGGATGTGAATCTCCACTGGTTCTGGAGGGGGCATTGTGCCCAGAGTGCTTCATCCTGCCAAGGATTAGGTGAGTGGATGTGAATCTCCACTGGTTCTGGAGGGAGCATTGTGCCTAGAGTGCTTCATCCTGCCAAGGACTGAGGTAGTGGATGTGATTCTCCACTTGTTCTGGAGGGGGCATTGTGCCCAGAGTGCTTCATCCTGCCAAGTATTAGGTGAGTGGATGTGAATCTCCACTGGTTCTGGAGGGGGCATTGTGCCCAGGATGTTTCACATGCAGTGTGGCAGGTCCCATTCCCTCACCTGGGTGTGTGTGCCACGAGATTGCCTGGGAATAGGTAGCATGATCCTTCATGGAGGCAGAGACACACTCCACCCTGCTGCGACTTCGCCTGCCACATGCAGGTACAAACAGTGCTGGGTGTTGTGCCTCATGTACGCTGTGCAGGGTCCAGGAAGTCTCTTGCAGCCTTGGACGGCTACCCACTGGGGATGATAGCCATGTCAGCTGTGGTGGCACTCTCTGAGCACGTTGCAGGGCTGGTGGTGGTGGTTGTGGCGGTCTCTGTGGCGGAGGTGCTGGTGGTGGTGCATGTGTTAGCACCTGTGGAGGGACACAGCAGGACGTCTCCTGCAGCCTCGGACGGCTGCCCACTGGGGATGATGCTGGGGACTGTTGCTCTGGCAGCAGACGTGCAGGTGGCGGTACAGGTGGCGGTGCAGGTGGCAGTGTCCACCGCCGTACAGGTAGATGTTCTGGTTGACAGAAGGGGTGACTCGGGTCCCTCAGCCGGAGCCTCCGTGCCCTGTCCTGACTTGCTCTTCACCTTGTGTCCCTTCCTCACCTTTGATGTCACTGCTGGTGCCTTGACACTGTCCCCTTTTGGCTTGGACGAGCCCTTTTCTTGGTGGTTGGAGCGGCTTCTCCCTCCGGCATGTGGGCACCTTCTTCACCTTGGCAGGTGGCGGAATGGGCTGATCCTTGGCCTCTCTAGGTGGCACACTGGCAGCCCTGATGGGTGTCGCCAGCGATGTGACCAGACTTGCTGAGACCACTGTGCTAGATGATTTGGTGGCTGAGGTGCTGGGCTGGAACCTGGACAGCCTGGCCCTAGGGGAAGGATAGGGGGGAGGTGTAGGGAAGAGGTCAATGTTAGCCAGGAAGAGTTTCTTAGACACACTGGGAGGGAAGATGGAGGGGGTTTGGGAGTGGAGGAAGAGGTAGTGGTTGTAGGAGGTGTACGTCTGCTGAATTTGGGTGAAGGTGCATGGGCCGGAGGCTGCTGTGATGTGGATGGCTTTTGGGTGGGTGTGTGCCTGCTTTTTTGGACTTTGGGAGGAGGGCTCACAGACACACTGGGAGAGGACACAGGGGATGTGTGCATGGTAGTGGGGGTGGTGAGTGCACGTGAGCGGTGTGTGGTGATGGGCGTGCTGGTGATGGAGGTAGTGGATGAAGATGTAGTGCATGCAGGTGTGAGTGGAGACGAGACAGGGAGGGAGGAGGATGACGTGGAGGAGGGGGGCACAGTGGAGGCAGTGGATGTTGGTGTGTCTGCATGGGGATGGTGCTTGTGTGAGTGCCTGTGGGATGTGTGGTGCTTGTGTTTGCCATGTCCACTCTTGTGTGTTGATGAGTGTGCATGCTGGTCTGATGGTGTGCTTGGGATAGGTCTGGGTGGAGGAAGTTGGAGAGGGGAGGCTGGACACAGGGACAATGGCTGCCATCAGTGCTGAGGCCAGAGCCTGAAATGCTCTCTGTTGGGCCTCCATGCCAGAATGAATGCCCTCCAGGTATGCATTTGTTTGCTGAAAATGCCTCTCAACACCCTGGATGGCATTCAAAATGGTTGATTTGCCAACAGTGAGGGATCTCAGGAGGTCAATAGCCTCCTCGCTGAGGGCAGCAGGGCTGACTGGGGCAGGGCCTGAGGTGCCTCGGGTGAAGGAGATGCCCACCCTCCTGGGTGAGCGGGCACGGGAAACTCGATGAGGGTCTGCTGGGAGGGTGGTGCTGGTAGGGGGGGTGGAAACTGTACCTGTTGATACGGTGGGCACAGAGGTGCCTGCCACCGCAAGGGAGCTTCCATCAGAGGAGGAGTCTCTGTAGCTGGTGTCTCCTCCTGTCCCCGTCATGGAGCTCCCCTCGCCCTCCGTCCCACTGGTGCCTTCTGACTCCATTACTTCACCCTCCAGGGCCATGTGGGATGCAGCTCCCTCCTGCTCCGGTGCTACTGCACCTCCGCCAGATGATGCTAATGCACACAAGGACAGGGTGACAAAAAAAGGGGGGGAAAGACAGAGGAGACACATGGTCAATGACTGCAACACCACTACCGTTGGCAGACACAACACACAGGGAGCAGCCCTATGCACTAAGCCATGCACTAACAGGGCAGGGGAAAAGCACTTGCCCATGGGGGACTCTGCCTAGACCCATTTCATGCACAGCTGGAACCCATGGGAGCCTGACTAGGTGTAGAGGGCAAATACCACCTTTAGGGTTGGACTGGGAATGAGCCTGCAAATCAATGGATCTACCTTTGCGTGTCTGCCCTGACCTAGGGGAACTCACAGCCCACCTCCCCCACCCAGACACCTTGTCAAGCGCGCAGAGTCAGCTGAATGAGAGTGTTCTCATCCCCTTGTGGCTGCTGTGGTGCCCTCAAGCGCCCACCCAACTCAGGATATGCCACCGCCAGGATCCGGTACATCAGGGGTGTCATGGTACAACGGGCACCCCTTCCACGTTGGGAGGCCATCCCCGGCTGGGCCTCTACCATCTTCTTGCTCCAGCGGCGCAGGTCCTCCCATCTTTTACGGCAGTGGGTGCTTCGTCTATGGTAGACCCCCAGGGTCTGCACTCCCTTGGCGATGGCACGCCAAATACCCTTCTTCTGGTGGGCGCTGAACTAGAGGAATAGTGAAGTTAAAAAGGATGTTACTTTCCTGTACAGTTCTTCTCACACATTGGCCACAAACCTCCCACCCTGTCCCATGGAAACATACACTCACCAGCCTCACATGCTGGCCTGTCCCCCCCGTCTCTTCAATCCACAACACTTCATACAATCATGTGCCATCCACCATGCACACGGTTCACTCACTTGTTTGTCTGGAGGACTGTAGAGTAGCGTGTACTGGGGGAGGACCCCATCAACCAGTTTGTCCAACTCCTCCGCAGTGAAGGCAGGGGCCCTTTCCCCAGACACTGTAGCCATTGTCGCTTCCAGATCCAGGTCACAGCAGCACTTGCAGTGTAGGTCCTCTCCTGTTGAAGGTCAGGTATCAAGTGAGGGAACGGATAGAAAATGGCGGTCATGTCCGCTGCGGTGAGTACCGTCACCGCCGGCGTACATCGTCATTGGCTCCTGGAACCCATAGGGCCCAATGATGACCAATGCTGAATTGCGTAGCAGTCTTCGACCGTCTACCACAACACTGTACAACGCCAGCACAGTTACCTCATGTCCCCTTGTCCCACCTTACAGGTCAGGCAGCCGCCATTTCAGGGCACCACATGGCAGGCCAACTAACTGCATCACACCTATTTAGGCCAGGAATACGGACAGACAAAGGCACATAGAGATAATTTTACGATTGTGCTAAACTGCCTTGTGAAACCTATGTGGTGTATGACCCTCTGCTCACCGTTTTCCTCCATAGGGCACGTCCGTTGGGGCAGGTGATGAGATGGCGGCATCC
Organism: Pleurodeles waltl; assembly: GCF_031143425.1. Lineage (NCBI taxonomy): Eukaryota > Metazoa > Chordata > Amphibia > Caudata > Salamandridae > Pleurodeles > Pleurodeles waltl. The sequence goes on along the minus strand of NC_090445.1, from coordinate 486,858,005 downwards.
TCCAGTGTACAGACCCATGGCGGACCTGTCAACAATGGAAGACAGACACATCATTATCACTTACAGACTTGATCGTGCAACAATCCAGAAACCCTGTTCCCAGTTGGAGCCAGACCTGATGTCAGCTTCCGCCATCCCACAGGAAGTGGTCCCTCTAGTGCAGGTCCTGTCAGTGCTCCATTTCCTGGCAAGTGGGTCTTTTCAAACAACAGTAGCCATGGCATCAGGGATGTCACAGCCATTGTTCTCTAACGTGTTGTCCAGAGTGTTATCTTCCCTGCTGAAACACATGCGCAGCTACATTGTTTTTCCTCAGGTGGAGGATCTGCCCACAGTGAAAGGTGACTTTTATGTCCTGGGACACATCCCCAACATAATTGGTGCGATTGATGGTACACATGTGGCATTTGTCCCCCCCCACAGCAATGAACAGGTGTACAGAAACCGGAAAAGCTACCATTCAATGAATGTGCAGATGGTGTATTTGGCAGACTTGTACATCTCTCAAGTGAATGCCAAGTATCCAGCCTCTGTGCATCATGCTTACATTTTGAGGAATACCAGCATCCCCTTATGTGATGGGGCAACTCCAGAGACACAGTGTGTGGCTAATAGGTGAGCCCAAGGTCCCCACACAGTTTAATTAGGTGTCTGGGTATGGGAGATTCCCTAATGTTTGGAGGATGTCTAACAGTTGTCCCTCGATATTTGCAGGTGACTCTGGTTACCCCAACCCGTCATGGCTACTGACCCCAGTGAGCAATCCAGGACAAGGGCTGAGGAACGCTACAATGAGGCACATGGGCGAACTAGGAGGATAATAGAGCGCAGCTTCGACCTCCTGAATGCCAGATTCCAGTGCCTCCATCTGACAGGTGGATCCCTATACTACTCACCGAAGAAGGTGTGCCAGATCATCGTGGCATGCTGTATGTTGCACAACATGGCTTTGCGACACTAGGTGCCTTTTCTGCAGGAGGATGGGCCTGATGGTGGTCTTGTGGCAGCCGTGGAGCCTGTGGACAGTGAAGAAGAGGAGGCAGAAGAAGAAGATGTAGACAACTGTAACAACATCATCATGCAATACTTCCAGTGAGACACAGGTAAGAGGATGGCACTGCTTCCCACATCTCATACTATTGTAGGACCTAACATGAATCTGCCTTTTTACCTCTGTGTATGGACCCTGACTTGTCACTTTGGCTTTCCATTTCACAGATCTGGGTCCCACTTTGTACCCTCTGCTATGTTTACTGCTGGCCAATAACTGTGTAACATTGATATGTAAACAAGTACATTCACATTGCTATATTTCAGAGAGGTTGCAATTACACATTTGTGAAAGCACAGACTGACTCCAGATTGATTTGTAAATCAAAGATGTTTATTTCTGTGCTAATAAGTGGAGGGGGTGTGCAATGGGCTGGGGTGATGGTGGAGGGATGTCCATGGTAGAGTCCAGTCTCTTGGTCTCACAGGTGCATTGTGAAATGGGGCATAGGAAGGGGAGCAATGGCAGTTTAAGGTGGATAGGGTGACAAAGTGGGACAGAAGGGTGACATTCAGGAGGGTCTTATTATCTGGGCGGGGGTCTTGGCAATGTTCTCTGTCTTGTCCTGGATCTCAGGGACCATTTGCTGGGTGGTTATCCTTCTGCAGGGGGTGGGGTGCTGCTGGCCTTTTGTTCCTGTGGCAGTGCCTCCTGTCCACTGGCACACGTGGAGGGCTGTTTATCGTCCAGGCTAGTGTCAGGGGCCCGTTTGTGTGCCACTGTGTCCCTCATGGTGTTGGCCAGGTCTGGCAGCACCCCTGCAATGGTGACCAGGGTGGTGTTAATGGGCTTCAAGTCCTCCCTGATCCCAAGGTAGTGTTCCTCCTGCAGCTGCTGAATCTCCTGAAACTTGGCCAGCACCATGCCCATAGTCTCTTTGGAATGGTGGTATGCTCCCATGATGTTGGAGAGTGCCTCGTGGAGGGTCGGTTCCCTGGGACTGTCCTCCCCCTGTCGCACAGCAGACCTCCCAGCTTCCCTGTTGTCCTGTGCCTATGTCCCCTGAACCGTGTGCCCACTGCCACTGACCCCAGGTCCCTGATTGTCTTGAGTTGATGGGTTTGCCTAGGGTCCCTTTAGTGGTGGACACACTGCTGATTGACGTGTCCTGGGGACAGTGGCATGGGCCCGCTGGGTGGGTGCTGTGGTGGTGTTTCCTGAGGGGGGAGGGTCTGTGGTGGCTTGTGACAGTGGCAGGGGAACCGACTGTCCAGAGGACCCTGATGGGCCGGGCTGGTCATCTTGATCCAGGCGTGCAGAACTGCTGTCATCACTGTGGACCTCTTCTGTGGGGGGACTGGATATGTCTGGCACCTCCTGTACGGTGACATTGGGTATGAGTCCTGTTGGGGTGTAAATGCATAGTTTTAGTATCTGTGTGTGCCATCTTCTGCATTGGGTGAGGTACCCTCTACTCTTGTTCTTGCATTATTGTGTTTGCCCTTTTGTGATAGTTGGTTTGGGGTCTGTGTAGGTATCTGTACTGGACATACTTTGGTGATGGGGGTCCATGCATAGGTGTTGTATGCAGGGCCTTGGTATTGGGATGTGTGGGTTGTGACAGTGGGGCATATGTGAGGTGTTGGAGTGATGGGGGTGGGGGTGGGGGTATCTGATGGCATGCAGGTGGGGTGAGGGGATATGGTAAATAAGAAATTACTTACCAGAGTCCAGTCCTCCTGCTACTCCTGCCAGGCCCTCAGGTTGCAGTATTGCCAAGACTTGCTCCTCCCATGTTATTAGTTGTGGGAGAGGAGGTGGGGGTCCACCGCCAGTCCTCTGTACAGCCATCTGGTGTCTGGATCCCACTGAACGCACCTTCCCCCATAGGTCATTCCACCTCTTCCTGATGTCATCCCGTGTTCATGGATGCTGTCCCACTGCGTTGACCCTGTCGACGATTCTCTGCCATAGCTCCATCTTCCTAGCAATAGGGGTGTGCTGCACCTGTGATCCGAAAAGCTGTGGCTCTACCCGGAAGATTTCCTCCACCATGACCCTGAGCTCCTCCTCTGAAAACCTGGTGTGTCTTTGAGGTACCATGATGTTGTGTGGGTGATGTGTGAGGTGCTGTTTATTGTGCTGTGTGATGTGTTGTGTTGGGGTGTGTTGATTGAGGTGCGTGGATGTTGTATGAGTGATGGTGTTGTGTGCCTGTGGATGCTGGTGTTGTGTTTGCTATTCTCTCTCTCTCAGCTTTTTTTAAAAAATTTCGTTGTAAGGGTTTGTGGGTAATGTGGGTGTGAGTTTTATAGTGGTGTGAGTGTGTGGGTGTGGTGTGTGTATGCGTATCAGGTGTGTGTATTTGGAATTGTCCAATGTGGTTGTGTTTTGTAAATGTGTGTGTATTTTGAGCGCAGCAGTGTGTACAGCCAATGGATTACCGTGGTTGAAAGACCGCCGCTTTGATTCGTGGTTCGTGATAGTGTGGGCGTATTCTTGTTGGTGTGACAGTGTAGGTTTGGGTATCGCCAGTTTATCACTGATCTTTGGGGTGGGGGACTTGTGTGGGTGTCTGTTTTGTGGCGGATTCCAAGATGTGGGTCGTGATACCTGTAGCGGAATTCCACCACCGACACGGTATGTTGGCGCCCTTCAGCACTTCGGTAAGCGGGATTTACTGCCAGGGTTTCAATGAGGGCCTAAATGTCCTACTTTTAAAAACAATTCTCTCTGATGTCTGGGACTACTTTGGGGTAACTTATCACATTTAAAAGAAGTTTTAGACCTATCAAAAGGTGTTATTTTGCCAGGACAAATTTGCAGTTTTAAAACTGCACAGCCAGCCTACAATGGTTGGCCTGCAGCCATGTTTGCACTGTAGGGTGTGGCGCAATGGGTAAAGCAGTCTACTAGTGACATTTAACATAAAGGCCCTGAGTAGACTTTTTTACCATCGGATTTATATCTAGGTTAAATTTGCCAATTAGGAGGAAAACTGTGAAATGGTTAGCAGAGTCCCAGTGCATAGAGTCAAAAAAGCAACAACATTCCAAAATATGGAGGTGATGATGCAAAGAAGGGCATTTTCCTACAGGCACCATTCATAATTTGAGCCAGTGGTTGCTGGTGAGGCCCACTTGCACTAATTTTTGGGGAGCAACACTTACTTTGCCATCACTGAGAGCAAAAGAGGTACAAATAAATACAGGGGAAAGAAGGAGGAAGAGAAAGATGAAAAATGCCACAAAGGAAGAAATCAGAAGTGAGATAAAGGAACAGAAAGTGTCTGATAGTGAATTACAGAAGCATGAGGTGGATTCAAGACAACGTAGTCTTGGTATTCAGCATGCCAACATTTAGTAGGACTGGCTGAGGGCTTCTGAACAGAGGTATCAGCACTTATTCTTTCACAAACTAAGCACTGTGCAGACACAAGGTCCTTTTACTAGAATACAGGTTTTTTTGTGGAAATGCCACAGTGTAATAACTGAAAGTACATACAAGTAGTCGTAGACATGTTTCCCAACTGGTAACAGTCACTCCTAACAAGGGACATTTTATTAAAATTATTGCTCAGAGATTTGATCCCTAGATATGATGTGTTATTTACAATAGAGTCGGACAAGTGTGGACACTTCAATAATGATATAATGAAGGAGATCTGTGTGTGTTGGACATTGATGTAAAATGTTACTGAAGTTATGACCCACAAACATCAGATGTGATTGAAAGGCTGAATGAGGTCATCATGAACGAATTGGCAACAGTATGTGTGTTTACTTCTTTGAATTGGCAGATGCACTAACTCTTGTGTTACTGAGTATGAGGTATACTCCAAATAAAAAGATTGGTGTAAGTCCTACTGAGATAATGATGGGCAGCTAAATGGGGATTCCTGGTAAAGTATCATCAGCTCTGGTCAGTATTACAATTGACTTGAAAATAAGTTTAAAGTTTGACAAAAGGTACTGTCATTTTGATGGTAAAGTATGTCAAATGTTTAACTCAAGATAGGAACTGACCACTAATTTCAAAAGGGTTTATTTTGACAGGTTGTATTTGTTGATAAAAACGGACACAGCAAGGCTACAATAGTAGGCTTGAATTTATGTTTTCACTTTCCTTGTAGTGGGTGGCACAATGGGCACTGCTTTCTACTAGTGATTCTTAACTTACAATCCCTGGGCACACCGGGTACCATATACTAGGGACTGCTAAATAAGTTAAATATACCAATTAGGAAAATTTCTAATTTCAACATGTTTTGGGGTAAGAGAACATGCACTGCAGTCTGGTTAGCAGAGCCTCAGTGCAAAGGGTAAAAAGAGCACAGCAATAAGATCCAGCAAAAAGTAGTGACCACCACACAAAAAGGGACATTTTCCTACAGGATACTTATGAATACATTCACCCGAAAGAGCTTCAGTTTTTGTTTGATGATCCAAAACAGTTAATGTATAATGAAAAAGAGACTAAGAAATCTTCAGATCCTGACTACTGAATACATTTTCCTGTACATGAAGTGTTGAATTTTTATTTTCATTCCTTGAACTAATTTTTGAAGAACTTTGTTATAGAGAATATTTGAAAGTCTTTTGTTTCAAAGATAGGCTAGCAGAGAAAGGGTCCACAATAAGAGAGATGATTTGCACGGTTTTCAAAGTACTTTTAGTAGTTTTAATTTTGGCTGTTGTTATTGGGTTCCTAGTATGTGCATTTCTCCGATAGGGTATCTTTGAGATACTACTAATTAGAATCATATTAAATATCATGAATTAGTTGCTAGAAATGAATATGAGGATGCTTATTTAGAACATACATACATAGTATTAGTAAATAGTTATAGCAATTGCTATATTTGTGCACATCTCCCTCAACCGGTTTGATTTACACACAATTACATTTTATTGTATGATCTGTCCTGTTCGATATATAATTCAGGAAAAATAAAGATATAGGCCCTCATTAGGAACTTGGTGGCAAATGCTGCCTACCGCTATGGCGACGGCGATGGGCGACAACATACCATTGCCGTGGCTACCGACTGTCCATGGCATTTTGACCGTAGACGGAATTCCCGCAGAAGGGCTGTTCCATGATACGACTTGGAGGTGTTTTGCTGGCGGACGCTGCTGTTGGCAGGAGCGCTGCGTTCTGTCTCCTGCCGGAGGACCCCCTGCAAGCAGGTAAGTCCGGTTCTCAGACAGGAGAGGGGGTGGAGGTGTTGTGGGCGTGTGTGGGGGTGTGTGTGACTGTGTGTGAATGCGTGCATGCGTGTGAAATTCGTGTGTGCATGAGTGGGTGTGAGTGTATGTGCATGTTGTGTCATGAGATTACATGTGTGCTTGGATGTATGTTCGTGAGGGTTGCTGTGAGTGTGTATGAATGTATGAATGTGTGGGTGCATGTGTGTATACGTGTGTATATGGGTGTGTATGAATGTGCGTGTATGTGTGTAAATGTGTGGGGGGTTGGGAGAGGGACGGGGAGGGGGGCAGGGGACCCCTATCAGTGCCAGGGAAGGAGTTCCCTGGCACTGATAGTGCCTACCGCCATGGTTTCAGTAGCGGTACAGAAACCACTGAAACCATGGTGGTGGGCGGGGTCATAATGCCATGGGCGGCATAGTGATGGCTGCCAGGCTGGAGACAGAAATCTCCAGCCTGGTGGTCGTTACTGCTGTGGCAGTCGGTTTGGTACATTGGCAATTTGGCTTTGGCCAAACCGCCAATGTCTTAATAGTGGAGGTATGTACTGCCAGCCTGTTGGTGGTAATACCTCCACTATACAACCGACCGCTGGGGTCGTAATGACCCCCATAATGTTTTAGTGGTCATTTATACAGATCATGATCTTCCAATAGATGCATTGTTTGCTATTACAAATCTAGGAAGAGTTAATTTTAGCTCTCATAAAGTTTCCCCTTGGCAATATAAAAGGTACTAGCATAAAGAATGTGGCCCTCATTATGACATTAGTGGTAAGTACTGCTTACCGCCATGCTGACTGCTGCCAACATACTACCGTGGCGGATTACCGCGGACACACACATAGCAATCCGTCACTATACAGCCGCAGACACGAGTCTTCCAGCCCAAAGGTTGGTGATAAACTTGCGGTATCCAAACCCACACCGTTACGCCAACAGAACTACACCCACAGCATTATGACTCATCAATCACCACGGCGGACATTCAATGGTGGTAAACCATTGGCGGTACCTACCGCCGCACTCAAAATACACACACACATACAAAACAACACCACATTGGACAATTCAAAATACACACACGTGACACCCATTCGCACACCACACCACACCCACACACCCACACCACTATAAAACACACACCCACATAACTCACAACCCTTTACGACTACAAACAAGTGCCACAAGAGAGATAGCAAGACCACAGACAAGACCACAGCCACATACCACCATCACCTATACACCATCCACGCACCTTACATCACACACCCCAACACATCACCCTACACATGCTCCCCCACACCACTCACACTACATTCATGGCATTACAATGACACCCCAGATTCTCTGAGGAGGAGCTAAGGGTCATGGTGGAGGAAATCATCCAGGTAGAGCCACAGCTATTCGGATTATAGGTGCAGCAGACATCCATTCCTAGGAAGATGGAGCTATGGCGGAGAATCAGGGTCAACACCATGGGACAGCACCCAAGAACAAGGGATGACATTAGGAAGAGGTGGAAGGACCTAAGGGGGAAGGTATGTTCCGTGGCAGCAAGACACCAAATAGTTGTACAGAGGACTGGCAGTGGACCCCCACGTCCTCCCCCGCAACTAACAACATGGGAGAAGCAAGTCTTGGCAATCATGCATCCTGAGGTCCTGGCAGGAGTAGCAGGAGGACTGGACTCTGGTAAGTCAACTCTTCACTACTTTCACCCCCGTACCTGCATGCCATTACATACCCTCACCCTTACACTCACTCCCATCAATCCACCACCTCCCACACACCCCACCATCACAACCCAACCATCCCAATACCAAGCCCTGCATGCAACACTAATGCATGAACACCCATTACAGACATGCATGGACACCTTTCACTAACACATGCATACTAGAGAAAAACAGCTAGCCCACTAAATAACAACTTACACAAAGCAAAGCTGCCAGGGCAATAACAACCATAGAGGGCAACACACCCATGGACAAGATGTCACACGCAGAAACAATAACACTGCATGTACATCCCCACAGGTCCCCCACCCAACGTCACCAGAAAGGAGGCGCCAGCCACATCCAGTACCCCCCAGAAGAAGCCCACAGTGATGACAGCAGCTCTACACGTCTGGATCTGGATGACCAACCTGGCCCATCACGGATCTCCGGACAGTCGGTTACCCAGGCACAGTCTCCCACAACCACAGAGCATCCCCCCTCAGGAAACACCAGCACAGCACCCACCCAGCGGGCCCATACCACTACCCAAACCGATGAACAGCCCTCCACCTCCGCTGCCGCTAGTGGACAGGAGACCCACCCCGCAAACGTTCCCTGTGATCCAGGCATAAACCAGAGACTATTGCCAAGACCCTGCCCGCAAACGTTCCCTGTGATCCAGGCATAAACCAGAGACTATTGCCAAGACCCCGCCAGGAAATAAGAATCTCCTGAATGTCACCCTTGTGTCCTACCCTGTCACCCTGCCCACCTTGAATTGCCTTTGCTCCCCTTCCTATGCCCCCTTGGACAATACAACTATGATACTTCACTCTCAAACCATCACCCTCTTCCCGCCCCAATGTCCCTAAGAAGCTTTTCCTCTCCATCGTTGACCTCTTGCCTACCACTCCCCTCCTGTCCTTCACGTCGGGCCATGGTGGTCAGAACCCAGATGAGCACCTCAGCCACCCAGTCCACAGCCACAGTAGTGTCAACAGCTAGTCCAGGTGGGAGAGGATACCGGGCACCAGCCAGCCACACTGAAAGGGTGCCTGCACCAGGTGCTGCAAGGAAGGCTAAGGAGGCACCACCAGCTGCGTCAAAGAAGGGCAAGCAGGCACCCCAGCTGCTTCAAGGAAGGGCAAGGAGGTCCCCCCAGCTGCTTCAAGTAAGGGCAAGGAGGCACCACCAGCTGCGTCAAGGAATGAAAAGGAGGCACCCCAGGTGCTACAGGGAATAGCAAGGAGCAATCCCCGGCTGCTGACAGGAAGGGCAAGGGGCCTGCACCAGTAGGAAGAAAGGACAGGAGGCCTGGTGCTGAGACTCATTCATAGCCCCCACCACCAACCATGGCAGTTCAGCCATCCGAGGCTGCAGCGGATGGGCTGGAGCCTCCCCCACCACTGCTAGCACCTCCACCAGCACCACTGCCACCACTGAGCAGACGTCACTGCCGGCGGACATTGTGTAGTCCTGCATCCATGGGCTGTTGTGCAGCCTGGCCCCTGCAAATCCTTTGGGTCTGACACCCAGGTGAGAGAATGTGACCTTGCACTCCCCAAGATCTGCATCATAGGGCACAATGCCCCATCCAGAACCTGTGGAAGAAGACATCCACGCACCCCCCATCCTTCCCAGGATGAAGCACACTGGGCACAATCCCCCCTCCAGAACCAGTGGAAGAAGATATCCACTCACCCCCATCCTTCCCAGGATGAAGCACACTGGGCACAATGCCACCTCCTGAACCAGTGGAGAAGCCATCCACTCATCCCATCCTTCCCAGGATGAAGCACACTGGGCGCAATGCCCCCTCCAGAACTAGTGGAGAAGCCATCCACTTGAGAGACTGTGGCCTTGCACTCCCCATGACCAAGTAGTGTGCAACCACCCACTTGAGAGACTGTGGCATTGCACTCACCAGGACCAAGCAGTGGGCAAACCACCCACTTGAGAGACTGTGGCCTTGCACTCCCCAGGACAGCAGACAGAGCATTTTGCCCCCTCCAGGACCAGTGGAGTTGTACCATCTTCCTGCTGAGGTGCTCCCCCATTCCCTGTCCCCCGAGGTGCCTGGCTATTTTCGACCTGATGCCCCTGCAGTGTTCTCTCCGTGTTGTTGCAGGAGTGAGGTGGGGCCTTGACCTAAGTGTTGTGGCCCTGTGGCCCATGGACATTGAGGACTGGGCAGTGTCCCTACATTTCTAAATATGTACATATGTTTGGATTTTGATGCACTTATTCATAGTATTTTATCGTATTACACTCACTATCTTCAAATCATTTTGGCCTTGCATTGTTCCTGAGGGATACGGGGTGGTTATGTTATGTTGCTGCATCTGGTTGTGTGTATGGTGCTGGGGGTGGGGGTGTGTGTGTTGCGTGTGTGTGTCACTCTCTTTTTCCTCCCTCCCCCCCGTTTGCTAGGTGGGAGTACTCACCATGGTCTTCTTCACCGGCGTTGGTGTTCATCATGAAGCAGAAGGTGGACAAGCAAGGGGAAAGCTTGCCACTCGGTTTCCATGGCGTCGTGGTTGTTCCCAGAGTCTCCACAGGTGAGTTCTTTGACTTCTGAGATGTGTTTCTGCCAAGCTTTTGATGTTGTTGGTACCACCCTGGAAAAGGTGGTGGATAGGCCGTTCATAATAGTGTGGGTGGTACATTGTCCTCCGTCTGGCTGTTGGTGGTTACAGCAGTGGTGCTTGTTGATTCCGCCCTGTTGGCTGTCTGTCTGAGCGGTTTCTGCCACGGTCATGATTCAATTTTTTTTTACCGCCAGCCTGTTGGCGGTATTACCGCCGCTTTATCACCAACCTCCAGTGTTGTAATGAGGGCCGAAGTCTTTTTCAGAGACAGGTATGTGCAAACTACTTGAAGTGGAGGGATGTCTAGGATATAAAGTTTCTTTCACCATGACACATGCAGGAAGATTTTTTTTAGTTTTGGTGAAAAGATTAAAGGGATAATGAATGACTGCACTGAAATGTATAATGTAATGTTATGTGTAACAGCTAATTTCCAAAACCCATTGCTTACTGAATATTATGATTTTATAAATGTCACAATTTGTTTTGTTTATCTTTTATTGTTTGAAATTGTTCTTTTTTTTATCAGGGGGTTCTTTCTCCTAAACTTTGCTGCACTTTCTTATTTGGAGTTTTTTACTACAGACCTTCATTCTTTATTAATGCTTTGGAGCTTCTGTTGACTGAAAGCTAATTTCACATTACTTGACACAGTTGCACTGTTGGCTTAAATTAACATACAATCAAACTTGCTTGCCATACACAATTTACCAGCTCTCTCTTTCTGACAACACAATATTGTTTTATTCTCATGCAAGTATTTTGTTACTTATTCTAAATTACCTGGTTATTGAATTGAAATCTTTAACCAAGAGTGTGTATTGTTTCTTTAGACAAATTGTCCGTAGAGTGCATGATATTGATTTTGTGGTTTGTACTATTTTGCTGGCTACATTACTACTGTAATTTTCATTATATTTACTGAATACATCTAATGATAAAAAGCCCAAATGAGATCTTTAAACAATAAAACATTCAATGTGTTCCCTCCTTGTCTACCCCACCATTCTCTTATCATAATGCTTCACATATTCTTTGCACCTTATAACCAATCACCTCCTTCCATCCGAGATGTCTTCTTCACTTCCTTTCCAAAACATCCTCCAAACACAACTTCTTTCTCTTGCCCCAAGCATCCTACTCCATTATTCCCCTATCAGAGTGGTGGATCTGCTGACATTTGACTCTCCACCCCCCCAAAGTCTGCCACCCAGGAAAAGCCTGGAGGATGTTTTTCCTACAACACTAAACCCATTTATTTCACAAAACCCCCAGCAAACTCTTGAGCTCCAACATATAACATGCATAACCCAAATTAGAAAAATGCATCCCGTCAGAATGGAAAAAAAACCTCTTTTCTTCCTTTATGCACTCATGTGCCACCTCTTTAATATCTTTCTCCATACAAAACCCCCTCATCGCTCTTTTGAGCTTTCTCCAGCCCTTGTCAATTACTGCAGGTTCGAATGCTGCCCTTCATTTTCTATGAGACACAAATTCCATCCATATCAAATGTCCCAGACAATTTTTTGCCTCAATAATTCAAAGCGCCTCTGCATGTTTTTCAGTAGTGTCAGTGCTGACAGTTGTACCAAATTTCTCTCTCCCAAGTGTAACATCAACATATCTAGACAACCCCATTTTGGCATCATGCTGGCTAGGAATGGCAGTAGACTGCTCCATCTCTTCCCACACTTCTCCCACCATAACACCTCATGCTTGCTGCTAGGCAATCCAAGGTTCCATTCTTATATCTGTTGCTTAGCATATTAGGCTGCCCAGTGGATGAACGAACGCCCTACCATCCACATCACTGCCTTATGACTCTCTTGGCAGTTCATGCACCCTACGGGAAAAAGAAAAGATTAGCTGCCAGATTCACCACAATGCATCTTCCGCCCCATATGCCCCCAGACTACACACACCTTTCATTCATTTCTGCAAATACCGTTCACAGTACTTTGATTTCGACCTCCTGATCGTGTGAATTTGAGTTGCACCTCACCCAAATGCACAGCCAATGTTACTGCCCCATTTCTGACTGAGTGAGTCCCTAAATTGGCAGGATTACGCCAAAAGCCAACTCCAACACTGGCTGAAAAGCCATGACCATGTTATCATCCTTATGACAAAACACTGCCTCCTGACAGCGACACGGCCCAGTCTGAAACTTGCACCACTAACTCACCAGACACACTGTTGCACACCCACCCTCATTCAGCCGTTTTCACTTTCACTTCCCTGCTTGATCCATTTTCAAATTCCCTTCCCTGCTTGATCCATTTTAGAGTTTTGAAGCCAGATTCCAAGTGGAACCCCGTCTGTGCCTTACCTCAACCTCAGATCCTACCCCAATCCCTCAGGCACACTGAACACCCCAAAAAACATCCAAATCATGCACAAACAGAAGAAAGGCACTTCAAACTCATCATAACAGCAATCACTGAGGCATCTTAGAATCTCACTCAGCAGATCAAAAGTAATGGCTTTCCGCAACACCCTTCCTTTCCCACCTCTCTCCTTGCCCCAAACCTTGAGCATCTTACTCAAAATCTCACCCCCTTTGGGCCAAAACCTCAATACAGCTTGACATAGAAAGACAAACCGGCCAGCTCGCCTGCAATTGTCGTGGGTGACAGACCCTATTGCATCAAGGCAAAAAAAAAAAGCATCACCCTTCCTTCTCTGTCACTGTGGCCAGGCATCCCTGATTCTGAATCAAATGCCTGGAATTCGCTCCACACAAGCTGATAAATGCTCCCGGTGGAATCAGCTAGAGGCTTCTCCAAAAGCCTAAGCACTCTCATGCCTCACATTCCCAGACCTCGGTAGGGACCGGCGTCTTGTCCTCCTCCACTCCGGATGCCAGACTGCAAAAGTGGTGCCGCTGTGAATGAGACAACAAATCAGCTAAAGCATTGTTTGCTCCCGGCACATGATTTGCTTTGAAAACAATATTTCTTTGCAGGCATAACAACATAAATCAACATAACAGCATTAGTACTCTCAAATCCCGAGCCCTCTATCTGTTCACTAGCTCAACAAACATCATGTTATCCACAAGAAACATCACTGTCCTGTTATCAACTCATCTCCTCACACTGAAAATGCTACAAGCAAAGGAAGAATCTCCAAGAATGCTATACTCCATCCTTGCTGTAACCACTGAGGTAGGCAGTTCTCCGATAACCATCTTCCATCCCAAAATAAGCCAAAGCCATGAGCACCAGCAACATCAGAAAAAATGTGCACCTGCCACACAATTCTTTCCTCCTGAAACCACATCGACACACCATTAAAGTAATCAAGAAACTAGTGCCAAATCCCCAAATCTGCACTCTTCGCCATGGAGATCCTTATCCTGTGGTGGGGTAAGGTGGCATCAGACATATCCATCCCCTGTCATCTGCACAAAAATCATCCCCCCGCACCACTCTGCAAGCAAAGTTCAAGAACCCCAACAATTTCTGAGCATTCCAAAGCTCCAAAGGTCTTTTATTGATCACTTCTTTTAAAAAGCTCTAAATCTCTTGCACTTTCCTTCACGACAATCTCGCAATCATGTTAACCATGTCCAGTTCACTACCAAAAAAGTTCAACACCTCACTGGGCCTTCAGTCTTCTCAGGTGCCAGGGGCTATCAAACATTATCCGCCATGTCATCAAATTGTCTCAAAGCTTTGAGACACTCACCTGACCCTGCCCCCCTCACAAACAAGAAATCATCTGTTTAGTGAGATATCTCCCTGCACCTGCTCAACTTCATAAAGACGCATTTAAAAAGGAGCAGAATGCTTCAAAAAGGGCACAAGAATTAGCACATCCCATCTGCAAAACTCTGTCCACATAAATGGCACCATCAAATTGCATGCCCAGTAATGGAAAAATCCTCTGGATGGGCAACAAACAAAATGCAGACTTGATGTCACAATATGCCAGCCGTGGGCCCCTGTCTACAGTGCCTGACCAACCTGATGGCATCATCTACTGAGGCATAGATGACCCTACTGTCTTCTATAGCTATGAAGTCATTGATCAATGCACCTTCAGGCCAGGACAGATGAAGGATCAACCTGAACCCCCCTTACTGTTTCTTTGGTACCACACCCAATAGAGATATAATCAAGTCAGACAAAAGCCATTCATAAAAAGAGGCCACATTTCTTACTTCCTTGACTTCCTTCTTCAGTTTAGATGGCACAACATCAGGTATTTCCTTGGCTGATGGCAAATTCTCAGCCCACCTAGGACCTCTTGGGCCTTTATAACCTACCTGGAAGCCCTCCCGAAAACCCCACTGTAACCTCAATGCTGGCTGTTTATTTGGTTATAGTATCAGCTATAACATCAAAGTCTACAAGTTAATTGGTGTAGGAGCTATTTGGACGAACAGGGCCCTGTTTGTCCTCGACCCCTACCCACTTTCCACTGTTCAGGTGTGCTGGCCAATGTGAAACATTGTGTAGTGGAATGTCATTCCCTGCATTTGGAACACATTTGCAACGGTTTCTGGAGCAAAATATGCTGTTACAGTTCCAGCATGCCCATTAAGTGCCCCCCTGTGGCAACATTGTTTAACAAGTTACCCACTCCCTGTTGAGCGGGATGCGGCTGAATGGACTTATCAGTAATGGGCATGACACTCGCCGTAAGGGTCGAGGGCATAGATTGGGTAGATGACATCGACTGCATCCAGAACTCAGAGTACGCATCCCCTGAGGCTTGTCGGGATTCATGCTGACCTTGGCTCAGAACTCATCATCATAAGTGAGCCAAACAAATTCCCCAAAATGCATTTGGGCTTTCCTGATAATGTCCATGTATTTAAATGAAGCCATCATACTGCCCGGTTATTTCTCACAGTAAACACTGGCATATATAAAAAATGCAGATGTCTGATTCTCCATTGTAATGGAAACCCTAGACTTCCTCACTAGCTCCCACTCTTCCTCCTTTGACCCTTCTCTAGCATATATATTGCTGCATAAATGTTTGAACATGTCCACACATTGGTGTTTCCTTACCCTGTTCTTTTTTTTGTCCAACAAGTGAGACCCTAGTGGCATGGCAAACCCATATAGGGCATTCTCTTCCAATGCCCACCCCCCTTCTTGGTCTCCTCACTCTCCCCACTGTCTTTGAAAAGTCTGTATTGACCCCCGCACTGTCTTAAACTTTTTTGTCACCAGTATCTTTCCATGGCTCCCCTGCCCCTTCAATCACCCCCATCCCCAACACCTATGGATTTACATGACTTTATAACAGTACCACTATTCTGCGTATCCCAACAGGCCAAAAGTCCTTCTTATCTGCTGGCCGGCCAGCAGCATTCCTCCTCAGTTGGCTGGTGTCTATGTGTGCCTCCTTCTGCTACCCTGGGGTGCCTCTATAGTCCGCACTTAAATTCTGTAAAACTCCAACTCCCGTAGCCATTGCCACACCACACCACTCCCATTGTCTATTGTTGTTTTTTTACCTTCCTCATTGTCATCACACACTTCACCATCCTCCTACTCATCACTCACCTCATCACAATCCAACTCCAACTCATCTACAGCTGCTTTCACATCAGGCATAACTCAGTCTGCCATTCTGCCCTCTTGAGTATTAAGCACGGCCCTGTCCGGGGCTGAACTCTTCTTAGGCCGAGGATTGTGTGGATGATCCTTCATTGTAAGGAGGGCCGCTAATGACCTCCTAGTTCTTCAGACCAATGTCCAGCAGCCGTCATACTCCACGTTGGTGTCACCATCTGTCCTCAAATGTTGGCCATGACTCGCTAACCGCTAGGTTGCTCCAACCAGTTGGGTCTCCACCACCACCAGGCCCTTGAGCCACACCAGATCCCTCTAGCTTCCCCCCATCTACACTCTCCTCAAGTACCAAAAAAACAATGTCGCCCAGCACTCTGGCCACGTGCCACAACCCTGGTCACACAGCTAACTGGTGTCCCTTTGGCCTTCTTCACCTGGCATGTCTGCCCCCAACTCTCTAGCTCGGCATAGGTGCTCCCAAAGGGCTTCCGCTTCCTCCGCCACCCTACGCTGTTCTCTGATCCTGGCCTCCAGATCCAACTCCTGCGACCTGCTGGAATGCCCACTCCCCAACCCCACCTGCCTGTTACCCCCATCAGCCTGTACTCAGGTTGCACTGAGCCTCAAGTGGATGCCCCCCATCTATGTCCATCCCTCTCTCCTCTGCCTCAGAGACTTCTACTACATCATTAGGGAAATATTTTGGAAGAGATGGTGGTCCTTTTAGCTCACATCAGGAGTGATTTGGGGTTTTCACCTTTTACGCTGGAGGATGAGAAGGAGGGATTGTTCCCACAGTATGCAAAATCATCAATTTTGGCTATGCCTTTCCATAAGATAATTAAGAGTCTGGTTGTTTGAGAAATGGAAGGAGCTGGATTGTGCTGAAGTCCCTATACTTATCCAAACTATAAACGTTGGAACAGGTAGAAGACTCTCCCACATATTATTAAGGTGTTACTTTCCTAGTTAACTTAATAGGAAGAAACTTGATTAACCCTAAAGAGTGTGCCCCTATAGGCCAGACAGATAAATAGGTGAACCTCACATTGAGGAAGTTGTGTACAGCTGAGAATTTAGGGCCACATGTACAAATATTTGGATTTGCGATTTCCTAATTGCGGTTCTATGTGAATCGCAATTAGGGAATCGAAAATCCAAATGTAAGAAACTCCACTGAGTATCTTTTGAAATTCCCGGTGGGTCGCAAATAGACCTGTCTCATTAATATTAATGAGGTAGATTGCAATTTGCGACCCACCGGGAATCGCAAAACTCACAGGGATGGTGGCCTGGTGGTGTCAGCAGACCATCATGTCTGTGATTGCTTTTAAATAAAGCAATCTTTTTTTTAAAACGGAGCCCGTTTTTCATGAAGGAAAACGGGCTGCGTTTAAAAAGTAAGAAAATGGAAAGTTTAAGTTTCATTTTTGAAGAGAAGGCAGTGGTCCCTAGGACCACTGCCTTCTCTTCAAAAATGTTTTTGCATACATTCACAAAGGGGAAGGGGTCACTTGGGGACCCCTTCCCCTTTGCGAATGAGTTGACACCAATTTGAAATTGGTGCTAACTGCGATTGTTTTGCGACTGCATTCACGGTCACAAAACAATAATACATACCATTTAGATTCAGTATTAGGAAGGGATGCCCTGAACACGTCCCTTCCTAATACTGAATCGCAAAACCCAAATTCCGATTTGGTAACAAGTTACCGAATCGCAGTTTGGGCCTCGTACATCAGAAAAACCATCTTTCTAGAAAAATGCTTTGTACATGTGGCCCTTAGCTTTTAAGGCAGCTGCCTATTAAGCGTAAGTGACTAAACCTCTGGTCAGAGACTTTGATAAACTAGCAGTTTCCATTCAAGAAGAAAGTTACTTTTCTGATCTGCTTGTCTTAATGGAACAGCAAGACAAATCCCAAACTTCTCATTGAATGTGATTAGAGCAACTGCAATAACCTCATGTTCGGTGGTCTCTAAAAAAAGTCTTTTGATGAGGGGTTGCAAAACAGAAGCAGTAAAAAAGCAGCAATGCTAAAAATTCCCACTAAAGGGAGAAAGCTGTTTGGCATACATCTGGATACTATGATCACCAAGGCATTTAAAGATCGGAGCCATGCCCTGTTGTACAAAGGCAAATCCTCAGGTTCACAGAGATTCTGGGGTCAGGACACCACAATTTTCCCCAAAAGATTAAAGCTCTTTATAGAACAGGAAGAAGTATCAACCTACGAAATCAACATTGAAATGAGAGGCTTCAAACTTAACTGAATTCACCCAGACAAACGTCCTGACAATAGTGGGACTTCCGACCAGTGGGGGAAGGATGCAGGAGTTTTTTTATGTCTGTGAACAAGATTTGATGGATTAGTGAACCTTGAGTGTGGTCAGGAAAGGCTATGCTATAGACTTATTAGAATGTTCTCCAGAGACGGGGCTCAGCAGTACGCAGTTGCAAACAAATTAAGGAAGCTACTTAGTCCTGCTTTTGGGAATTCACATACTCTAGCCCAGAAGTAATCGGGATCCTTCAGACTGGTTCTAGATTTGAAGCAGGTGATTTATTGGATATGCACTGTGCATTTCAGGATGGATACTATCCAGTCCACTGTTCCATTGATAAACATCCAAGACTTTCTTGCTTCAACAGATCTGCAGGATTCATACTTGTGCATTTCTATTTTAGAAAGTTATCACAGATGGGTGCCATTTACTGTGGAAGATCGCCATTTTCAATTCAGCCTGAAGTCTTCTCTAATGGTGTTTATGAACATGCTGACTCCATTGGTATCCCTAATACATCAAGAAGGAATATGTTTACACCATCACTTGGGCAACAGGTTAGTTAAAGCATCTTCAAGGGACTTGGAGCTCCGTCATACACATTGGGCTTTTGCAGTACTACAGGATCATTGTTTCTTTATTAAGGTGCTTCAACAGAGCAAGGTGCCATACACATTACAGGTTAGTGGCTCTTCTGTGCAAAAGGGTACCTAAAATCTACTCTCACATCAATTCTGTTCTTTAAGGAAAAACTCCAAAAGTGTCTTCATGGTCAGAGGCAAAAGGAGATTTGGCATCCACAAGCATCTGTGCCAAGTTCTGCGCCAGTAAGATCATGAGGTTCATCCTGTCTAAAAAGGTCACCATGCTCACAGAACCTGACAATCTGGTTCCCAATGAATCAACAAACAAGAGAAGATTTAAGCTGGTGTTTAAGAAAAGAAAATCTTCTAAAGCTAATTCCTCCTTGTCCTCCTCCACCAGTAATCAACACGAGGCATTCTGACATGCTGGGGTGCATGTTTGTAAGTTTGTCAGGTCCAGGGATTTTCGTTCCTTCAGTGCAGACACCTTCTAGTTGGAGGGAGGTGGAAGCTGTTCTTTGCATCACTGATAGGAAGAGAAGCAGTGTTGATTAGGACAGATGATATGACAACAAAAGCATATGTCAAGCAGGGAGGAGCCAGGTCTCACTCCCTAGCCAAGATATTGGGCAAAATCTCTGGGAACAAATTAAGATTTCAAGAGTTACATTTATTTATACTCAGGGGTCTCTAGCACAACATAAGAAGGGAGATTCCTTCCTCTTTTACCTTTTCTCTGTTCCTTAGAGTGTTTTCACAGATAGAACATTGCCAGGAACAGTAGCTGACAGATCTGTTGGCCTCTTAGATGAATGAGAAAGTTCCAATTATCCTATCATGAGGGAAGCCGGAAAAAGCTTGAGTATGCTCTTTTATGCAGATGTCCTCCAGGTTTTCTGTATGCATTTCATCCTTTTGCCCTAATTCAAACCTTCCTAGTAAGAGTGAGGAGCGAGAAGGCACAGGCGATCTTGATAGTTTTAGCATGGGTCCACTCCAACTGGTTTCATCTTCAGCTGTCTGTCAGCCTCTATCCTATTCTAGGGAAGCTCTCTTTGCCTTGTGCACCCCCCTCGGGGCTCCCTGAATTGCCAGCCGTTTGATATGTCAACCATGGCAAGTCGTATGATTTGCTCCTGGTGTCTTCTCAATGTCTCTAATCCAAAATCTATTGACAATACCTACGTGCCATCTTTTTCCATAGCCAAGTGAGCTCTAAATCAACTGAGTGGCACATTATTAAATGCCAGAGCACTAATTAAAAATATATTAGAATTATTTTTACTTTTTGCATACTCAGAATGTTGACTGGCTTTGGCCATAGAAACCTGGGCAGGCCAACATTTCGGTCCGGACTTAGGGCCCTATTATACATCCGGCAGCCTCAATACCATTATACTTGCAGTGGTGGTCGGACCGCAGCAGTTGAGGCGGTCCAACTGCCACATTGCGACCCTGGTGGTCAGACTACCAAAAGACTGCCATCTCCGCCAGAATTGTCGATCCAGACAGGATGACGGCGGACATGGTTGTAATCAGCCATGGTGGCACTGAAGTCAGAACCACAGTGCTGATTGTAAACATGTTCTCCGCCAGCCTTTTCACAGCGGTTCAATCACCATGAAAAAGCTGGTGGAAAACAAGGGCAGGTGCTCCCCTCCCCAACATTGTCAAAATGTGCACTGTCTGCTAAGCAGACAGTGCACATTCTGAGGGCGCTAGGGAGGCACCCTGGCCGACAGCATTGGACTCGGCGCCATGTGTACAGTGCTGCCATACGTTTTCCACTGGGCTTATCGGCAGAAACCTTGGTTTCCGCCGGTCAGCCCAGTGGAAAACTCATAAGGCCATGGCGGTCTCCTCATTGAGAGTTTGGCGGTCATTTTTTTCCGACTGCCAAAGTCATAATTAGCCCCTTAGTATTAGTAATTCCTGATGGTTATTTACATTTTAAGTTAGACCGCGCTGGTAAGTGGAGCAGCAGCTTCACGATTGTCTTTAAAATTCACTTGAAGGGCTCCTTTTCTGCTGCTCCTCCTTCCCTTCACTGTGAGGCCTTGAACTTTAAGATCACCTTGAATCATCATACCTCCTTTAAACAGCTCATAATATATTGACCGTGATGGAGAAGATATGCTAATTAAAGAACTTTCTAATGATTAATGTGTGTTTATAAATGAAAAAAATACATAGAGAAATTAATATTCGAAAATAATGTTCATAATCGAAAATGTGCCCAGGGAGAGTGGTCACAATGGGGATCATTACAACATTGGCGGTAAAAGCCGCTTACCACCGTGCAGAAGACCACCAACACACCGCTACGGCCGTGGAATTCCGCCACAGCTATTATGACCCACATCTTAGAACCTGCCAAAATTCAGACACCCACACAAGTCCGCCATACCAAAGGTCAGTGATAAACTGACGAAAACAAAACCAACACCATCACGCCAAAAGAAATACGCCCACACTATCACGACACAAGAATCCACGCAGCGGTCTTTCAACCACGGTATTCCATTGGCGGTACACACCGCTGTGCTCAAAATACACACACTCTTACGAAACACAGCCACATTGGACAATTCGAAATACACACACCTGATACACATACACACACCACTACCACACACTCAATACAATATAAAACACACACCCACATCACCCACAAACCCTTACGACCACAAATCACGAACGAAAGCCAGAGAGAGACAGCACCATCAACAACACACTTATCCACAGGCACACAACACCATCACCCACATAACTTCCACGCACCTCACACAACACACCACTACATATCACCACATTTATCACCACACACACCACCCCACACATCACATACACCACCCCATGGTACGGCAAAGACAGCCCAGGTTCTCGGAGGAGGAGCTCAGGCTCATGTTGGAGGAAATCATCCGGGTAAAGCCATAGCTATTTGGATCACAGGTGCAGCACACCTCAATTGCAAGGAAGATGGAGCTATGGCGAAGAATAGTCGACAGGGTCAACGCAGTGGGACAACACCCAAGAAATAGGGAGGACATCAGGAAAAGGTGGACGACCTACGGGGGAAGGTGCGTTCCGTGGTCTCAAGACACCACCAGGCGGTTCAGCGGACTGGCGGCGGACCCCCACCTCCTCACCCACAACTAACAACATGGGAGGAGCAGGTCTTGGCAATTCTGCATCCTGAGGGCTTCGCAGGAGTTGGTGGAGGAATGGACTCTGGTAAGTCAAATCTTAACTATTACATCCCGCACCCTACCTGCATGCTATCACATACCCCCACCCTCGCCCTCACCTGTATCACTCAAACTCCTCACAAATATACCAATATCAAAAACCACATATCCCAACACCAGGCCCTGCATGCAACAACAAAGCATGGACACCCATCACTAGAGCATGCCCACTGCACATACCCATACACACCCCCTAAACCATCATCACACAAGCTCTCACACAGGAATGCCAGAACTGGGGTACACGGTCACCCACCCATTGCACACCATGCCACACACAGATGCAATAATCATGCCTTTCCACCCCTGCAGGACCACTACCCAACGTCACCAGACAGGAGGGTCCAGACATGTCCACTCCACCCACAGAAGAGGCCAATAGTGATGACAGCACCTCTATCCAACTGGATCTAGATAACCAGCCCGGACCATCGGGGGCCTCGGGACAGTCGGTTCCCCTCACACAGGCACAGGCCACACACACAGACCCTCCCCCCTCTGGAAACACCAGCACAGCACCCACCCAGCGGGCCCATACCTCCGTCCCCAGGACACGTCAATCAGCAGTGTGTCCACCACTACAGGGAACCCAGGATAACCCACCACCCCAACAACAACAGGGACCTGGGGGCAGTGGGCACACGGTCCAGGGGACGGAGGCCCAGGAACACAGGGGAACTGGGAGGGCTGCTGTGCGACAGGGGGAGGACAGGCCAAGGGAACCCATTCTCCAAGAGGCCCTCTCCTCCATCATGGGATCATACCACCACTCCCAGGAGACAATGGCAACGGTACTGGGCAAGTTTCAGGAGACCCAGCAACTGCAGGAGGAACAGTATATGGGCTTCAGGGAGGAACTCAGAACCATCAGCTCCACCCTGGGCACCATCGTAGGGGTGCTGAAGGAACTACTTAACACCAGGAGGGACACTGTGGCACTCCAAGGTGCCCCTGACACTAGCATGGATGATGAACTGCCCACCACCTCCGCCAACGCTAGTGGACAGGACGCCCCGCCACAGGACCACCACACCAGCACCCCAGCCCCTGCAGAGGGAGAACCACCCCGCAAACGGTCCCTGAGATCCAGGAACAAGACAGAGCACGATGCCAAGACCCCCGCCAAGAAATGAGACCACCCTGATTGTCATCCCACTGTCCCACTTTGTCACCCTGTCCATAATTAAACTGCCCCAGCTCCACTTCCTATGCCCATATGGGCAATGCACCTGTGAGACTAATAGACTGGACTCTGCCATGGACACTCCTCCGCCATCACCCCTCACCATTTAACTTCCCCCCAATATTGAGCACTTAAATAAACACACTTAAAGCACAAAACAATTTGGAGTCTGTCTGTGATTTCGAAATAGTGTATTTGCAATTACAGTGACAAAATGTTCTTGAAATAGTAATGTCAACATACCTATGTCACACAGCTCGAGTCCATGAGGAATCTAAGCAGATGACACACGTTGGGACCCACATCTGTGAAACCGTAAGGTAAAGTGACAACTCAGTGACCATACACTGAGTGAAAACGACAGACAGTAGAGAGGTAGCAGTGTAAAAGTACATGTAGTAGGCAGGAATGTATTCTCGCCTGTGTTTCACTGGAAATATTGCTGGATCACTGAGTCCCTGTTCTGCATGTCTTCTTCCTCTGCTTCATTCTCATCACTGTGCACAGGCTCCACAGCTGCCACAACCCCGCCATCTGGACCATCCTCCTGCAGAAATGGCACCCGTCGTCGCAAAGCCAAGTTGTGAAGCATACAGCAGGCCATGGTGATCTGGCACACCTTCTTTGGTGAGTAGAAAAGGGATCCACCTGTCATATGCAGGAACCTAAACCTGGCCTTCAGGAGGCCGAAGGTCTGCTCAATCACCCTCCTAGTTCGCCCATGGGCCTCATTGTAGCGTTCCTCTGCCCTGGTCCTGGGATTCCTCACTGGGGTCAGTAGCCATGACAGGTTGGGGTAACCAGAGTCACCTGCAAATGGCGAGGGACAACTGTTAGACACACACTAACCTGTAGGGAAAACCCCAGACAACCATTCCCACTGACTTGCTTCCAGGGGCTCACCTAATAGCCACACACGGTGCCTCTGGAGTTGACCCATCACATAAGGGATGCTGCCATTCCGCAGGATGTAGGCGTCATGCACTGAGCCAGGGAACATGGCATTCACATGGGAGATGTACTGGTCTGCAAAACATACCATCTGCACATTCATGGAATGATAACTCTTCCGGTTTCTGTACACCTGTTAACTCCTGTGGAGGGGGTGGACAAAGCCACATGTGTCCCATCAATGGCACCTATGATGTTGGGGATATGTCCAAGGGCATAGAAGTCACCTTTCACTGTAGGCAAATCCTCCACCTGAGGGAAAACGATGTAGCTCCGCATGTGTTTCAGCAGGGCAGACAAAACTCTGGACAATACGTTGGAAAACATAGGCTGGGACATCCCTGATGCCATGGCCACAGTTGTTTGAAATGACCCACTTGCAAGGAAATGGAGCACTGATAGCACCTGCACTTGAGGGAGGATTCCTGTGGGATGGCGGATTGCTGACATCAGGTCTGGCTCCAACTGGGTACACAGTTCCTGGATTGTGGCACGGTCAAACCTGTAGGTGATTATCAAATTTCTTTCCTCCATTGTCGACAGGTCCACCAGCGGTCGGTACACCGGAGAATTCCGCCATCTCCTCACATGTCCCAGCGGACGGTGCCTATGAAGGACAACAGCAATCACAGAGTCAACCAACTCAGAGGTACGTACCCACAGCTCACACAGAACACGAATCATAATCCGAAAAGTGGCCTGTATGTGTTTTGAGACTAGGCCTAGGTATGTGTGACGCAGTTGAAAATGAGGCCATGTGGGCCCCTGAAATAGCAGCTGCCTGACCTCTAATGTGGGACATTGGGATGTGATTTAACTGCGCTGGCAGTTGTTCACCGTCGCGGTGGGCGGTCGGAGACCGCGGCACAATGCTGCATTGGTTAACACTGGACCCTATGGGTCCCAGGAGCCAATGATGATGTACGCCGGCGGTGATGGTTCGCACCGCCACGGACATGACCGCTGCGGACGTGACCTCCATTTTCTATCACTTCAATCACTCGATACCTGATCTTCGACAGGAGAGGACCTACACTGCAAGTGCTGCTGTGACCTCGGTCTGCAAGAGACAATGGCTCGTGCATCTGGGGAAAGGGCCCCTGCCTTCACATCGGAGTAGTTGGAGAAGCTCATTGATGGGGTCCTCCCCCAGTACACGCTACTCTACGGTCCTCCAGACAAACAGGTAAGTACACAGGGAGCATGTTGTATGGGCTATGCCTGTGTGGAGAGGGCTGGATGTAGGAAGGAAGGGGGCAGAGTTCTGCGTGCATGGAAGACGGTGGGTGCATATGCCACATGGCAAGGGTAGGGATGGGGGCCACTCACTTTGACGGTGCAGTTGGTAATGACTTCTTTTCTTCCCCTGTACATTTCATGTAGGTCAGCGCCCACCAGAAGAAAGATATTTGGCGTACCATCGCCAAGGACGTCCGGACCCTGGGGGTTTACCACAGATGGAGCACCCACTGCCGGAAGTTGGATGGGCGCTTGAGGGCATCACAGCAGACACAAGGGGGTGAGTACACTCTCATTCAGCTGACTTTGCGTGCAGTGGAGTTGTCTGGGTGGAGGAGGAGGGCTGTGGGTTTCCCTGGGCCAGGGCGAGTTCCATAGGCAAGGCCCCTACGTAAGGCATGGCCCTGTGGCCCCCCACCCCACCTCTGTAGAGTGCCAAGTACAGCTATTCATGCCCCTGTGTCATTTATGTGTGCAGATGTCGTCCATAGCCTTGTAGGCCATTTCCCAGGAATTGCACTGTAGAGCCCAAGAGCGCGGCGTAGTGCAGGGGGCTTCTGTGTCTGTCTTGTCCGCCAACGGCAGCGGTAATCCATGCACTCAACATGTCTTTATTCTGTCCCCCCCACTTTTTGTGGTTTCCCTGTTCTTGTGTGCATTAGCATCATCAGGCGGAGGAGCAGTGTCACCGGAGCACGAGGGAGCTGCATCCCACATGGCCATGGAGGGCCATACTACGGACTCAGACGGAGGGCGAGGGGAGTTCCACGGCGGGGACAGGAGCTGACACCAGCGACACGGACACGTCCTCTGATGGGAGCTCCCTTGTGGTGGTGGCAACATCTGTGCCCCCCGCATCAACAGGTACAGCCGCCACCCCCCCTACCAGCCCCGCCCTCCCAGCAGCCCCTCAGCCTTCGCAACGTGCCCGCTCACCCAGGAGGGTGGGCATCACCTTCGTCACAGGCACCTCAGGCTCTGCCCCAGTCACCCCTGCTGCCCTCAGTGAGGAGGCTATTGATCTCCTCAGGTCCCTCACTGTTGGGCAGTCTACCATTTTGAATGCCATCCAGGGTGTAGAAAGGCAGTTGCACCAAACTAATGCATTCCTGGAGGCATTCATTCTGGTCAGGCAGCCCTTCACCAAGCTTTTCAAACTCTGGCCTCAGCACTGATGGCAGCCATTGTCTCTGTTTCTAGCCTCCCCCCTCCAACTTCCTCCACCCAGACCCAAGCCCCTGTACCGCTGCCTATCCCAAGCACACCATCCTGAACACACCTCACCACACAAGGGAAGCTCAGGCAAACATAAGCACCACACATCCCACAGGCACTCATGCAAGCATCACACACATGCAGACACACCAACATCCACTGCCTCCACTGTTTCCCCCTCCTCCTCGTCTCCCTCCTCCCTACCAGTCTTGTCTACACACACACCTGCATGAACTAGCCCCTCAGCCACAACATTTCTGGGACCAGTGGTGCCTGTAGTCACAGGTATGTGGAGTGCACCGGCCACCAGGACAGCCAGTGTGGCAAGGAGCCACAGCACAGCCAGTCCCCCCCCTGTGAAGCATCAGAAGTTGGCCAGTGCCCGGCGGGAGAGGTGGAAGACTCCAGCCAGCCAAGCCGCTCCCAGGGGTCCTGGTGGGGGTGTGGACTCAGCTGTGACACCTCCCAAGGTGGGGAAGGGCCACAAGAAACCCGGCAAGTCTGAGAAGAGCAGCACGGCGGAGAAGACCGCCATCATCCCCGCTGCCCAGGAGGCCACCGCCAGCCCCATCCCAGCTGCCCAGGAGGCCACTGCCAGCCCCAGCCATCTGCCCAGGAGGCCACCGCCAGCCCCAGCTGCCCAGGAGGCCACTGCCAGCCACAGCCCAGCTGCCCAGGAGGCCACCGCCAGCCACAGCCCAGCTGCCCAGGAGGCCACTGCCAGCCCCAGTCTCAAGACCCGCTGGGCCATGATGGACCACCAAATCAAGCACCGCTGAACAGGGCACCACCGCTACAAGCACCACTGAACAGGTCACCACCAACTCAAGCACCGGGGAACAGGGCACCACCAACTCAAGCACCGCTGAACAGGGCACCGCCGCTACAAGCACCGCTGAACAGAGCACCGCTGAACAGGGCACCGCCTACTCAAGCACTGCTGAACAGGGCACCGCCACTACAAGCACTGCTGAACAGGGCACCGCCAACCCAAGCACTGCTGAACAGGGCACCGCCAAATCAAGCACCGCTGAACAGGGCACTGCCAACTCAAGCACCGCTGAACAGGGCACCGCCAAATCAAGCACCGCTGAACAGGGCACCGCCAACTCAAGCACCGCTGAACAGGGCACCGCCACTACAAGCATCGCTGAACAGTGCACCGCCAACTCAAGCACTGCTGAGCAGGGCACCGCCGCTACAAACACCGCTGAACAAGGCACCGCCAAATCAAGAACCGCTGAACAGGGCACCACCGCTATAAGCACTGGTTCCGTCACAGGGTGAGTGATGCACTCTGGTCACCAGTCCCCCTCCAGAACCAGTGGAGACATGCATCCACTACCTCTGTCCTTCACAGGATGAAGCACTCTGGGCACTAGTCCCCCTCCAGAACCAGTGGAGACTGTTTTCCACTTGAGAGACTGTGGCTTTGCACTCCCCAGGATGTAGCAGTGGGCAAACCACCCACTGTTATCAACTTGAGAGACTGTGGCTTTGCACTCCCCAGGATAATGCAGTGGGCAAACCACCCACTGGAGAGACTTGAGAGACTGTGGCTTTGCACTCCCCAGGATGTAGCAGTGGGCAATCCACCCACTGGAGAGACTTGAGAGACTGTGGCTTTGCACTCCCCAGGATAATGCAGTGGGCAAACCACCCACTGGAGAGACTTGAGAGACTGTGGCTTTGCACTCCCCAGGATGTAGCAGTGGGCAAACCACCCACTGGAGAGACTTGAGAGACTGTGGCTTTACACTCCCCAGGATAATGCAGTGGGCAAACCACCCACTGGAGAGACTTGAGAGACTGTGGCTTTGCACTCCCCAGGATAATGCAGTGGGCAAACCACCCACTGGAGAGACGTGAGAGACTGTGGCTTTGCACTCCCCAGGATTGAACAGTGGACATGTGGCCCCCTCATGGATCTGGCGTCATGCACTCATCCGGTTGAGGTGCCCCCCCTTCCCTTCCCCCTGAGGTGCCTGTTGTATTTCTATCTGATGCGAGGCAATGTTCCCTCTGTTTTGATCTAGTATTGAGTGTGGGCCTCGCCCATGCATTTTGGGCCCAGTGGTCCACGGACTATAAATGGTGCAATACCTGGACTACTATTCTTGGTGTTATTTTGTTAATAGTGTATATATGTATATTTTTGCGTACTGTATTTTAATATATTACAATAGTTATACTCGTTTCCTTTTGTCTTTGCATTCTTCCGGGGGGCGTTGGGGGGTGTAACTATGATGTATATATATATATGAGTGTCTGTGTTGTAGTGGGTGAGGGTGGGGGTGTTGCGTGTGTGTGTCCCTGTTTTTTCCCTCCCCTTCCCTGTGTCATAGGTGCAGTACTCACTGTGGTCTTCGCCGCCGGCGTTGGTGATCCTGGTGCAGGAGCAGGGAGACTATCACAGGTAGGATTTGGAGTTCCGGGTCCATGGTGTCCTCGTCCTCGTGGAGTGTGTAGAGGTGAGCGTTTTTCCTTCGAAATTCCTGTTTCCGCCGTGTTTTTATCCGCGGTGAATCCACCCCGGAAAAGGTGGCGGATTGGCCTGTCATAATACTGTGGGCGGTACTTTGTCCTCCGCCTGTCTGTTGGCGGTGACCGCTGCGCTGTTTGTTTGTACCGTCGTGGCAGTCTGAGTGTTAAAGTGGCTGTCTTTGTTGGCCGTTTCCACCATGGTCGTAATTGCAAATTTTTTACTGCCGGCCTGTTGGCGCTCTTACCGCCGCTTTAACACCGTCCGCCAGGGTTGTAATGACTACCAATGTGTATTAACAGATGTTAAATAATGGAAAAATGTACATGAAACGTATTAATATATCATAACTGGATGTATAACCTATGTTTTATGTTAATTCATACTCTTAAATTAGCCGGACTAAAGGCCTGGTTTCACCTGGACTTGCGTGCTCATAACGTGGAGACTCCGAAAAACTTTGCGAGGACTGGTAACTGGAAGAAGGGACCTTGAACTGTTCAGAGTTCAGACGGCTCAGCTAGAACATTCTGCAATGTACTAGCGGACAGGAGATGATGAAGACAATTTGATACAATTATGTGTAATGTAGGCTAAATGTACTTTCCCAGGACTTGAACAATAGAGGCACTGACTAAAGACTTGTATGCAACAATTTTGTTACCTGAAAAGCCGGATGATGTTCTCATCGCAAGAAGGACCAATCAATTTTATGGGACATGAAGCCTATGAAAAATTAAAGATTTGGTAAACAAAAACTATAGGTTAGAGTCATAACTTCTGATGGACTGACCAATTAGCAATTAGTAGGATGGGCGGGGCACCCTAATAAAAAGTCCTGACAAGGGGAGTGTAATTAGAACTGCGAGGAGAAAGTTGATGACTTCAGGAGACGCTGTCCGAAGTGCTGATAATTGGGCTTATACTCTGTGAGCCTGATACGTAGCTGACCACTGATGACCTGGGGACAAAGGCTGACTCATTGCTGATCCATCCTGGATAGGTAGCTATGAAAATGTGACTGACAAATGTTGTGCCTTTTCTTCTAGGTCCAACTGCGCTGCTTCTGAATAGTTTTTTTTCTCTCTTTTAGGTAGATTTTTCCAAATTAATGTTTTCTCTAAATTGTTTTCGCATGAAGACCCACATGCTGATGCTAATCTTGGTTAGGTAGGCTGACAGGGGAGAAGTTGACAGTGACAAATGACTGATGAAGTGACTTGCTGAATTACATTATTAATGCTGATATTCATCGCTTATGTTGTTGCTTGGTCGCATATGTTTATTTTTCAGAGATAATGGCCCTCATTACAACATTGGCGGTAAATGCCGCTTAATGCTGTGCAGAAGACCACCAACTTACCACTGCGGCAGCGGAATTCCGCTACAGCTATTACGACCCACAGCTCAGAATCCGCCAAAATCTAGACACCCACACAAGTGCGCCACACCAAAGGTCAGTGATAAACTGGCGATAACAAAACCGACACCGTCACGCCAACAGGAATACACCTACACTATCATGACCCATGAATCCACGCGATGGTCTTTCAACTGCGGTATTCCATTGGCGGTACACACCGCCGCGCTCAAAATACACACACATATACAAAATACTACTACATTGGACAATTCGAAATACACACACCTGATGCACATACACACACCACTCCCACACACCCAATATAATATAAAACAGACACCCACATCACCTACAAACCCCTATGACAAAAATTGAGAAAGAAGCACAGAGAGAGACACCACCAGAAACAAACTAGCATCCAAAGGCACACAACACCATCACTCACACAACATCCACACACCTCACACAACACACACAAACACATCCCCTCACACATCACAACACATACCACCCCACACATCACCCACACCACCCCATGGCACCGCAAAGACACCCCTGGTTCTCGGAGGAGGAGCTCAGGGTCATGGCGGAGGATATCGTCCGGGTAGAGCCACAGCTATTCGGATCACAGGTGCAGCACACCTCCATTGCTAGGAAGATGAAGCAATGCCGCAGAATCGTAGACAGGGT
This sequence comes from Pleurodeles waltl, assembly GCF_031143425.1. NCBI lineage: Eukaryota > Metazoa > Chordata > Amphibia > Caudata > Salamandridae > Pleurodeles > Pleurodeles waltl. Next base: position 486,826,722 of record NC_090445.1, on the reverse strand, counting down.
CAACTCAGTGGGACAGCATCCAAGAACACGGGATGACATCAGGAAGAGGTGGAATGACCTAAGAGGCAATGTGTGTTCCGTGGTCTCAAGACACCAGATTGCAGTGCAGAGGACTGGCGGCAGACCCCCACCTCCTCCCACACAACTAACAACATGGGAGGAGCAAGTCTTGGCTATACTGCATCCTGAGGGTCTCACAGGAGTAGCAGGAGGAATGGACTCTGGTAAGTCAAATTGTAACTATTACATCCTCCACCCTACCTTCATGCTATCACATACCCCACCCTCACCCTCACCCTCACCCTCACCCCATCACTCCAACACCTCACATATGCCCCACTATCACAACCCACCCATCCCAATATGAAGCCCTGCATGCAACACCAAAGCATGGACACCCATAACCAAAACATTTCCACTTCAGAAACCCACACAGATCCAAATCAAATATCGCACAAGGTCCTACACAAGAATGTAAGCACTGGGGTACAGGGTCACCCACCCATTGCACACGATGGCACACACAGATGCAATATTCATGCCTTTACACCCCTGCAGGACCACTACCCAACGTCACCGGACAGGAGGTTCCAGACATGTCTACTCCACCCACAGAAGAGGCCCACAATGATGACAGCAGCTCTGTCCAACTGGATCTAGATGACCAGCCCAGCCCATCTGGGACCTCAGGACAGTTGGTTCCCCACACACTGGCACATGCCAGCACAGAGCCTCCCCCCTCAGGAAACACCAGCACAGCACCCACCCAGCGGGCCCATCCCTCTGTCCCCAGGACACGTCAAGCAGCAGTGTGTCCACCACTACAGAGAACCCAGGCAACCCCTCAAACCCAAGAACATCAGGAACCTGGGAGCAGTGGGCACATGGTTCAGGGGACAGAGGAACAGGAAAACAGGGGAACTGGGAGGACTGCTGTGCGACAGGGGGAGGACAGGCCCAGGGAACCCACTCTCCACGAGGCCCTCTCCAACATCATGGGAGCGTACCATCATTCCCAGGAGACAATGGCAACGGTACTGGCTGCAGGAGGAACAGTATTTGGTGATCAGGGAGGAACTCAAGTCCATCAACACTACCCTGGTCACCATTGTAGGGGTGCTGAAGGACCTTGTGAACACCAGGAGGGACACTGTGGCACAACAAGGGGCCCCTGACACTAGCCTTGATGATGAACAGCCCACCACCTCCGTCGGCGCTAGTGGACAGGAGGCCCTGCCACAGGACCACGACACCAGCACCCCACCCCCTGCAGGTGAAGAACCACCCCGCAAACAGTCCCTGAGATCCAGGACAAAGACAGAGAACAAAGCCAAGACCTCCGCCAAGAAATGAGACCACCCTGAATGTCATTCTTCTGCCCTACTTCGTCACCCTGTCCATCCTTAAACTGCCCTAGCTCCACTTCCTATGTTCCTTTGGACAATGCACCTGTGAGACAAATAACTGGACTCTGCCATGGACATTCCTCTACCATCACCCCTGACCATTTTCCAACACCCTCCACTATTTTGCACTTAAATAAACACCCTTGAATCACAAAACAATCTGGAGTCAGTCTGTGCTTTCACAAATATGTATTTGCTATAACTGAGGAAAATAGCAATGTCCATTGTATTATCAACATACCTATATCACACAGCTCCAGTCCATAAGGTAATATATCAGAGGTCACACAGTGGGACCCACAATGGTGAAATGGAAAGGCAAAGTGACAAATCAGGGTCCATACACTGGGTGAAAATGACAGACATATGATAGGTCTAACAATTGTATGAGATGTGGGAGGCAGTGATGTCTTCTTACCTGTGTCTCACTGGAAGTATTGCTGGATAACGGTGTTTCTGTTGTCGACATCCTCTTCTTCTGCCTCCTCTTCTTCACTGTCCACAGGCTCCACAGCTGCCACAAGACCCCCTTCTGGACCATCCTCGTGCAGAAAAGGCACCTGTCATCGCAAAGCCAGGTTGTGCAGCATACAGCAGGCCACGATGATCTGGCACACCTTCTTTGGTGAGTAGTAGAGAGAACCACCTGTCATAGAGAGGCACAAGAACCTGGCCTTCAGGAGACCAAAGGTCCTTTCGATCAATCTCCTAGTTCGCCCATGTGCCTCATTGTAGCGTTCCTCTGCCCTTGTCCTGGGATTTCTCAATGGGGTCAGTAGCCATGACAGGTTGGGGTACCCAGAGTCACCTGCAAATGTCAAGGGACAACTGTTAGGCACACACTAACCCTTAGGGACAACCCCGGACCCAGACAATCATTCACACAGTATAGGGTCCTAGTCCTCACCTATTAGCCACACACAGTGCCTCTGGAGTTGCCCCATCACATAAGGGATGCTGCTATTCCGCAAAATGTAAACTTCATGCACTGAGCCTGGAAACTTGGCGTTCACATGGGAGATGTACTGGTTGGCCAAACACACCATCTGCACATTCATAGAATGGTAGCTCTTCCTGTTTCTGTACCCCTGTTCACTTCTGCAGGGGGGTACCAATGCCACATGTATCCTATCAATGGCACCTATAATGTTGGGGATCTGTCCCAGGGCATAGAAGTCACATTTCACTGTGGACAAATCCTCCACCTGATGGAAAACGATGTAGCTGCGCATGTGTTGCAGCAGGGCAGACAACACTCTGGACAACACGTTTGAGAACATAGGCTAGGACATCCCTGATGCAATGGCCACTGTTGTTTGAAAGACCCCATTGCCAGGAAATGGAGTACTGACAGGACCTGCACTAGAGGGGGATTCCTGTAGGATGGCGGATAGCTGAAATCAGGTCTACCTCCAACTGGGCACACAGTTCCAGGATTGTGGCACGATCAAGTCGGTAGGTGATAATGATGTGTCCGTCTTCCATTGTCGACAGGTCCACCAGCAGTCTGTACACCGGAGGATGCCGCCATCTCCTCACCTGCCCCAGCAGATGTGCCCTATGGATGAGAACAGTGAGCACAAAGTCAGGGTACACTGAGGTATCCAAAAAATAATTTATTGCACACAGTTGTCAATCCGCAATGTGCCTGTCACTGTGTGTATGCAAGGCCTAGATAGGTGTGACACATTTAAAAATAATGCCATTTGGCCCCCTGAAATGGCGGCTGCCTGACCTGTAATGTGGGAAAAGGGGATATGAGGTAACTGCGCTGGCGTTAGACACCATCGCGGTAGGCGGTTGAAGACCGCAGCGCTATCCTGCATTGGTTAACATTGGGCCCTATTGGTCCGAGGAGCCAATGACGATGTAGGCCGGCGGTGACGGTACGCACCGCCGCGGACGTGACCGCCATTTTCTGTCTGTTCACTCACTTGATACCTGACCTTCGATAGGAGAGGACCTACACTGCAAGTGCTGCTGTGACCTCAGTCTGGAAGCAACGATGGGTCATGTGTCTTCAGAAAGGGCCCCTGCCTTCACTTCGGAGGAGTTGGAGAAGTTAGTGGATGGGGTCCTCCCCCAGTACACGCTACTCTACGGTCCTACAGACAAACAGGTGAGTACAATGTGAGCATGCTGTATGGGCAATGCCTGTTTGGAGTGGTGTGGATGGAAGATACAGGTGGGGGACTGAGGCCTGCATGAGCGGACAGTGAGTGTATGTGCGTCAGGGCAAGGGTGGGAATGGGGGCCAATGACTGTGATGGTCTGGACGGTTAAAGATCATCCTTTTCCCCTGTACTATTCCTCTAGGTCACCGCCCACCAGAAGAAGGATATTTGGCGTGCCATCGCCAAGGACGTCCGGGCCCTGGGGGACCACCACAGATGGAGCACCCAATGCCGTAAAAGATGGGAGGACATTCGCCGCTGGAGCAAGAAGACGGCGTAGGCCCAGCTGGGGATGGCCTCCCAACGTGGGAGGGGTGCCCGTCGAACCATGACCCCCCCTGATGTTCCGGATCCTGGCGGTGGCATATCCGGAGTTGGATGGGCGCTTGAGGGCATCACAGCAGCCACAAGGGGGTGAGTACACTATCATTCTGCTGACTCTGCACGTATTACGAGGTGTCTTGGTGGGGGAGGTGGGCTGTGGGTTCCCCTAGGCCAGGGCGAGTTTTGTAGGCAAGTTCCCTTCGTGAGGCTGGCTATGTGGCACTCCAACCCCACCAGTGGTAAGAGCCATCTACACCTAGTCAGGCTCCTGTGACTTCCATGTGTGCAGCAATGGGGCATAGGCCTTGTACCCCACGTCCCTGTGATTAATTAGGGAACTCTAAGTGCATGGCGTAGTGCAGAGGGCTACTGTGTCTGTAGTGTCCGCCAACGGTAGCGGTATTGCATGCACTGAACATGACTTTCTTCTTTCTCCCCCGCCCACCTTTTTGTGGTCTCCCTGATCTTGTGTGCATTAGCATCATCAGGCGGAGGAGCAGTGGCACTGGAGAAGGAGGGAGCTGCATCCCACATGGCCCTGGAGGCCGAGAAAATGGAGTCTGAAGCCACCATTGGGACAGAGGGCGAGGGGAGCTCCACTGCGGAGACCAGAGGTGACATCAGAGACAGCGACTCTTCCTCTGATGGGAGCTCTCTTGTGTGGCGGGCCCCTCTGTGCCCCCCGCATCAACAGGTACAGCCGCCACCCCCCTACCAGCACCGACCTCCCAGCAACCCCTCAGCCTGTGTCCTGTGGTCGCTCATCTAGGAGGGTGGGCATCTCCTTCGCCCCAAGCACCTCAGGCCCTGCCCCAGTCAGCCCTGCTGCCCTCAGTGAGGAGGCTATTGACCTCCTGAGATCCCTCACTGTTGGGCAGTCTACCATTCTAAATGCCATCCAGGGTGTAGAGATGCAGTTGCAACAAAGAAATGCATACCTGGAGGGCATTCATTCAGGCCAGGAAGCCCAACAGAGAGCATTTCAGGCTCTGGCCTATGCACTGATAGCAGCCATTGTCCCAGTGTCCAGCCTCCCCCTCCAACTTCCTTCACCCAGACCCAATCCCCTGTATCTTAGCCTATCCCAAGCACATCATCAGACCAGCAAGCACACACCTCAACACACAAGGTTGGTTCAGGCAAACATAAGCACCACACATGCCACAGGCACTCACACAAGCATCATACCCATGCAGACACAGCAACATCCACTGCCTCCACTGTGTCCCCCCTCCACGTCCTCCTCCTCCCTCCCAGTCTTGTCTACACTCACACCTGCATACAATACATCCTCATCCACTACCTCCATCACCAGCACGCCCATCACCACACACCACTCAGGTGCACTCACCACCCCCACTACCATTCACACATCCCCTGTGTCCTCTCCCAGTGTGTCTGTGAGCCCTCCTCCCAAAGTACACAAACGCAGTCACACACCCACCCAACAGCCATCCACCTCACAACAGCCTCCAGCCCATGCACCTTCACCCAAAGTCAGCAAACGTACACCTCCTACAATCACTACCTCTTCCTCCACTCCCAAACCCCCTCCATCTACCCTTCCCAGTGTGTCGAAAAAGCTTTTCCTATCAAATCTTGACCTCTTCCCTACACTCAACCCGCTCCCCAGGGCCCGCCTTTCCAGGTCCCAACCCAGCACCTCAACCACCACATCACCAGGCACAGTGATGCATGCAATAGCGGGATTTTAGAGTGCGCTGAGCAACAGGGCTGCCAGTGTCCCACGGAGCGAGCGCAAGGACATTCCGCCACCTCCAAAAGTCAAGAAGTTTCCCACATCCCGGAGGGAGAAGGTGAAGACACCTGCCACCAAGGGCTCAGGCAAATCAACAGTGGAAAGTGGCAAGACAGCTGCGCCACAATCCAAGGTGGGGAAGGGCCAGAAGAGCAAGGGCAGGTCCACGTCGACGACAACCTGCACAGCGGACAAGATCGCCACCAGCACCGCCACCTGCACAGCTGCCACGGACACCAACGCCAGCACCGCAGACACTGAGCCCGCCACCAGCACCGCAGTCAGTGAGCCCGACACCAGCACCGCAGACACTGAGCCCACCACCAGCACCGCAGACACTGAGCCCTCCACCAGCACCGCAGACACTGAGCATGCCACCAGCACCATAGTAAGTGAGCCCGCCACCAGCACTATTTCCACAGAGCCCGCCGCCAGCACCGATGCCACAGAGACCGCCGCCAGCACCGATGCCACAGAGACCGCAGCCAGCACCGATGCACTGCCAGCGGCCCCGTGATATCCTGAGCCAGTGGAACCACCGCAGACATGGCTGCCATCCCCAGTGGTCAGTCGTATGAGGCTGGTGGTCATTTCCAGGAGCCTGGCCAGCTTGCATGTTGCACCACCATCAGTGGAGTGTCATATCCACTACCTCAGTCTTTGGCAGGATGAAGCACTCTGGGCACAAAGCCCCCTCCAGAACCAGTGGAGAACTGAATCCACTACCTCAGTCCTTGGCAGGATGAAGCACTCTGGGCACAAAGCCCCCTCCCGAACCAGTGGAGAACTGCATCCACTACCTCAGTCCTTGGCAGGATGAAGCACTCTGGGCACAAAGCCCCCTCCAAAACCAGTGGAGAACTGCATCCACTACCTCAGTCCTTGGCAGGATGAAGCACTCTGGGCACAAAGCCCCATCCAGAACCAGTGGAGACTGTTATCCACTTGAGAGTCTGTGGCTTTGCACTCCCCAGGATAAAGCAGTGGGCAAACCACCCACTGAAAAGACTTGAGAGACTGTGGCTTTGCACTCCCCAGGATAAAGCAGTGGGCAAACCACCCACTGAAAGACTTGAGAGACTGTGGCTTTCCACTCCCCAGGACCAAGCAGTGGGCAAACCACCCACTGAAAAGACTTGAGAGACTGTGGCTTTGCACTCCCCAGGATACATCAATGGGCATGGAGCCCCCTCGTGGAGCTGGCATTGTGCACTCATCCGGCTGAGGTGCCCCCCTTCCCTTCCCCCTGAGGTGCCTGTTTCATTTCGATCTGATGCCCCAGCAGTGTTCTCTCCGTTTGAAGTCTGGTATCGAGTCTGGGCCTCGCCCATGCATTTCGGGCCCAGTGGCCCACGGACTATGAATGGTGCACTATCCGGACTTGTATAGTTGGTGTACATACTTGTTTATACTGTATTTAAAGTTTTGACTGATGGATTTTTCATGATTACAATCATTACAATCATTTCCTTTTGCCATTGTGTTCTTCCAGGGGGGTTGGGGGTGTAAATCTAATGTTGCAGCATGTATTGGTGTGTGTGTTGTTGCGGGTGAGGGTAGGGCTGTTGCGTGTTGCATGTGTGTGTCACTCTCTTTTCCCTCCCCCCTCCCCTGTGTTGTAGGTGCAGTACTCACCTTGGTCGTCGCCGCCGTCTATCGTGCTCCTGGTAGAGGAGCAGGAAGACTATCGCAGGGAGGATATGGAGTTCTGGCTCCATGGCATCCTGGTTCCTCGTGGTTTGTGTAGAGGTGAGTGTTTTCCCTTCCAAGTCTTGTTTCTGCCGTGTTTTTGTTCGCGTTGGTTCCGCCCTGGAAAAGGTGGCGGATTGGCCTCTCAGAATAGTGCGGGCGGTACACTGTCTTCCGTCTGTCTGTTGGCGGTGACCGCCATGCTGTTTGTTTGTACCGCTGTGGCAGTCGGAGTGTTAAAGTGGCTGTAATGAGGGCCAATGTCTTCTAACTGATGAATTAATAAAGAATTGATTGAATGAATTTGAACTAACTGATGACCTAGAATTGTAATCAATAGGGAAAAAAACTTGTTAACCTTTTCCATGAGTGATGGTTATTTCTGATTAATATGGTTTTCTTTTTTGTTTCTTAAGGGATTGATATTGTTTTATTGTTGTTGACTATTGGTCCAGTGATCACTGCATGACTAAAATACTCCATGCGATTCAAAAGGTTCATCGACCTATACGCGTCCCCTTGTAAGTTCACTTACTAAGGACAGGGCACGCTAGCAACTGCCTTGACTGAAATCCGCCGTCATTCAAAGATTAGGTGGGCTGTTACAGGTCATGGCTGTCTCAGATAATTTTACTGTTTTATGAGATTTTAACTTCCATCTGAACAATGTACTAGATAGACATTCTGGAAATCTCTTTGACCTAATCAATAGTTTTGTTCTGAATCAGCTGGTCAAAGGTCCATCTCACTCTGCTGGACACATGCTAGATCCCATTTTTCCAGACAATGGGCCTCATTATGACCCTGGCGGGCGGCGGAGGCCGCCCGCCAGGATCCCGCCCTCCAAATTACCGCGCCGCGGTCAAAAGACCGCGGCGGGTATTTCGAGTTTTCCCCTGGGCTGGCGGGCGGTTCCAGTAAAACCGCCCGCCAGCCCAGGGGAAAACAACCTTCCCACGAGGATGCCGGCTCGTAATCGAGCAGGCGGAGTGGGAAGGTGCGACGGGTGCAGTGGCACCCGTCGCGTATTTCAGTGTCTGCAAGGCAGACACTGAAATACTTTTCGGGGCCCTCTTACGGGGGCCCCTGCCGTGCCCATGCCATTGGCATGGGCACGGCAGGGGCCCCCAGGGGCCCCGCGACCCCCCCCTACCGCCATCCTGTTCATGGCGGCTTTCCCGCCATGAACTGGATGGCGGTAGGGGGGGTCAGAATCCTCATGGCTGCGGAGCGCGCTCCGCAGCCATGGAGGATTCCAAAGAGCAGCGGAAAGTCAGCGGGAGACCGCTGACTTTCCGCTTCTGACCGCGGCTGAACCGCCGCGGTCAGAATGCTCATTGGAGCACCGCCAGCCTGTTGGCGGTGCTCCCGTGGTCGGTGGCCCTGGCGGCCACCGGCCGCCAGGGTCAGAATGACCCTCAATATGTCTTTATCCTGTTCTTAAGTCCTACCTCTCACGTGGTCAAATCATGCAGCAGTCATGTTTGAAATTCAGCTTGAGAATAGGGTTTCCAAACTGCTAGTCTCTTCAGCGATCTCTCATTGTCATCCTGTAGGAGGCTGGACTGGCTTGTAGTGAGTACCAAGGGGTACTTACACCTTGCACCAGGCCCAGGTATCCCTTATTAGTGTAGAGGGGTGTCTAGCAGCTTAGACTGATAGAAAAGGTAGCTTAGCAGAGCAGCTTAGGCTGAACTAGGAGACGAGTGAAGCTCCTACAGTACCACTAGTGTCATATGCACAATATCATATGAAAACACAATACACAGATATACTAAAAATAAAGGTACTTTATTTTTATGACAATATGCCAAAAGTATCTCAGTGAGTACCCTCAGTATGAGGATAGCAAATATACACAAGATATATGTACACAATACCAAAATATGCAGTAATAGCAATAGAAAACAGTGCAAACAATGTATAGTCACAATAGAATGCAATGGAGGCACATAGGGATAGGGGCAACACAAACCATATACTCTAGAAGTGGAATGCGAACCACGAATGGACCCCAAACCTATGTGACCTTGTAGAGGGTTGCTGGGACTGTAAGAAAACAGTGAGGGTTAGAAAAATAGCCCACCCCAAGACCTTGAAAAGTGGGTGCAAAGTGCACCTAAGTTCCCCAAAGAGCACAGAAGTCGTGATAGGGGAATTCTGCAGGAAAGACCAACACCAGCAATGCAACAACGATGGATTTCCAGACGAGAGTACCTGTGGAACAAGGGGACCAAGTCCAAAAGTCACGATCAAGTCGGGAGTGGGCAGATACCCAGGAAATGCCAGCTGTGGGTGCAAAGAAGCTGCCACCGGATGGTAGAAGCTGAGGATTCTGCAAGAACGACAAGGGCTAGAAACTTCCCCTTTGGAGGATGGATGTCCCACGTCGTGAAGAGTCGTACAGAAGTATTTTCCAGCAGAAAGACCGCAAACAAGCCTTGCTAGCTGCAAAGCTCACGGTTAGGGTTTTTGGATGCTGCTGTGGCCCATGAGGGACCAGGATGTCACCAATTACGTGAGGGGACAGAAGGGGCGTCCAGCAAGGCAAGGAGCCCTCTCAGAAGCAGGCAGCACCCGCAGAAGGGCCGGAATAGGCACTATGAAGTGGAGTGAAATGGTGCTCACCCGAAGTTGCACAAGAGAGTCCCACGCCGCCGGAGGACAACTCAGGAGGTCGTGCAATGCAGGTTAGAGTGCTGTGGACCCAGGCTTGGCTGTGCACGAAGGAAATCCTCGGTGAGTGCACAGGAGCCAGAGTAGCTGCAAAACACGTGGTTCCCAGCAATGCAGTCTAGCGTGGGGAGGCAAGGACTTACCTCCACCAAACTTGGACTGAAGAGTCACTGGACTGTGGGAGTCACTTGGACAAAGTTGCTGGGTTCAAGGGTCCTCGCTCGTTGTGCTGAGAGGAGACCCAGAGGACCAGTGATGCAGTTCTTTGGTGCCTGCGGTTGCAGGGGGAAGATTCCGTCGACCCACGGGAGATTTCTTCGGAGCTTCTAGTGCAGAGAGGAGGCAGACTACCCCCACAGCATGCACCACCAGGAAAACAGTCGAGAAGGCGGCAGGATCAGCGTTACAATGTTGCAGTAGTCGTCTTTGCTACTTTGTTGCAGTTTTGCAGGCTTCTAGCACGGTCAGCAGTCGATTCCATGGCAGAAGGTGAAGAGAGAGATGCAGAGGAACTCTGATGAGCTCTTGCATTTGTTATCTAAGGAATTCCCCAAAGCAGAGACCCTAAATAGCCAGAAAAGAGGGTTTGGCTACTTAGGAGAGAGGATAGGCTAGAAACACCTGAAGGAGCCTATCAGAAGGAGTCTCTGACGTCACCTGCTGGCCCTGGCCACTCAGAGCAGTCCAGTGTGCCAGCAGCACCTCTGTTTCCAAGATAGCAGAGGTCTGGAGCACACCGGAGGAGCTCTGGGCATCTCCCAGGGGAGGTGCAGGTCAGGGGAGTGGTCACTCCCCTTTCCTTTGTCCAGTTTCGCGCCAGAGCAGGGATGAGGGGTCCCTGAACCGGTGTAGACTGGCTTATGCAGAAATGGGCACCATCTGTGCCCATGAAAGCATTTCCAGAGGCTGGGGGAGGCTACTCCTCCCCTGCCTTAACACCTTTTTCCAAAGGGAGAGTTTGTAACACCCTCTCTCTGAGGAAGTCCGTTGTTCTGCCTTCCTGGGCCAAGCATGGCTGGACCCCAGAAGGGCAGAAACCTGTCTGAGGTGTTGGCAGCAGCAGCAGCTGCAGTGAAACCCCTGAAAAGGCAGTTTGGCAGTACCCAGGTCTGTGCTAGAGACCCGGGGAATCATGGGATTGTCTCCCCAATACCAGGAGGGCATTGGTGGGGCAATTCCATGATCTTAGACATGTTACATGGCCATATTCGGAGTTACCATTGTGAAGCTACACATAGGTAGTGACCTATGTGTAGTGCACGCGTGTAATGGTGTCCCCGCACTCACAAAGTCCGGGGAATTTGCCCTGAACCATGTGGGAGCACCTTGGCTAGTGCCAGGGTGCCCACACACTAAGTAACTTAGCACCCAACCTTTACCAGGTAAAGGTTAGACATATAGGTGACTTACAAGTTACTTAAGTGCAGTGGTAAATGGCTGGGAAATAACGTGGACGTTATTTCATTCAGGCTGCAGTGGCAGGCCTGTGTAAGAATTGTCAGAGCTCCCTATGGGTGGCAAAAGAAATGCTGCAGCCCACAGGGATCTTCTGGAACCCCAATACCCTGGGTACCTCAGTACCATACACTAGGGAATTATAAGGGTGTTCCAGTATGCCAATGTAAATTGGTGAAATTGGTCACTAGCCTGTTAGTGACAATTTGTACAGAGAGAGCATAACCACTGAGGTTCTGGTTAGCAGAGCCTCAGTGAGACAGTTAGGCATCACACAGGGAACACATACATATAGGTCACAAACTTATGAGCACTGTGGTCCTGACTAGCAGGGTCCCAGTGACACATAACAAACATACTGACAACATAGGGTTTTCACTATGAGCACTGGGTCCTGGCTGGCAGGATCCCAGTGAGACAGTGAAAACACCCTGACATACACTCACAAACAGGCCAAAAGTGGGGGTAACAAGGCTAGAAAGAGGCTACTTTCTCACACATCCTTAGCACAAAGTTGATTCTGTGCAGGTGAACAACACACTCATCATCTTCTCCGCTTACAGTTAATCACCTTGATGGGGATATTCAAGCTTACAATGTCTGGTTAACCTCAACCATTAATCGTGAGACCTGTCCTGAAGTAGTACTTCAATCATAGTCAAGCTCCCTCCCAACCCTGTTTTTTGGAGAAACTTAGGTTCCTAAAACAGATTTGCAGGCTTGAGGCTTCATTATGACCCAAATGAAAAATCGCTATACAAACAAAAACTCTTGGTGTATAAAGAATCTTCATTCTGGACGGGAAATCTGCTTATTTTGAGCACAAAATAATAACAGTCAAAAGCTCACCTAATGAACTTTTTGTCTACCGTAAAGAAGTTAGCCAACTTCGAAAAATCAGGCTTTTTAGCTTCTCCCCACTAAATATGGATCAAGTCCACAAGCTGATTCTAACAAAGTGGTGGGGTTCACTGCCGAACCCCTGTCCACTGAAGGTTTTGCAGTCAGTGCACAGAACCATCACCACCCATCTGACCCCTATCTGTAATGAAATATTCCGTCAAGGTTATTTTCCAGAAGCTCAGAAGGTTGCACCCATTCTGCGTCTGCTAAAAAAGACTCATATCGACCCTCTGGACTGTAATAATTATCGCCCCATCTCTGATCTTCCTTACCCCTCCAAACTTGTGGAGAAGACAATAAATAAAGAACTGATGTCCTTTATTGAATCAAATTGCTTACTGGATCACACACAATTTGGCTTGTCAGGTTCAAAAGCCAGCAGACCACTGAGACTGCCCTATTAGCAGCTGCTGAAGAACTTAGGGCTATCTTAGGTAGGGGTTCTGTGGCAGCACTGATTATGCTTGATCTATCAGCTTGATCTATCAGCTGTATTTGACACAGTCAATGACAAGGTTTTGTTTGACTGTATCCAGTCCTTTGGGGTATGCGAGGTTCTGCTTTAGACCGCCTTAAGTCCTTTATTTTGGAGAGAGAGCAATTTGAAGCCTTGGATAATTTCACTTCTAGTTCCTTTTCCTTTTCCTGTGGAGTCCCCCAGGGCTCTTCTTTAAGCCCTACTCTTTTTAATTTAAATATGACCCGGCTGCCATCTTCAATCAAATCCTTTGGGTATTCTGTTTTCAGCTATGCAGACGAACCACAGATTGTCATCTCCATCTCGAACGAGCATTCAGACCATCAGCAAGAAGCCACACCGAAGTTTTACAGCTGTATGCACCAGATCAGTCTTTGGATGGCCAATAACTGTTTGAAAACTACAATCTAGCAAATTTGAAGTGCTGCTTCTAGGGAATAACAATTCATTCTGGTCCCAGGGTGTTGTTTTCCAGATATAGGCAGTCTTCCTGTCCCAGTCACCAAAGCTGAAGATCTGGGTGTTCTCTGTGACAAGTAGCTTTCTTTTGACAAACAAATTAATTCAGTCACTTCTTCATACTTTCTTGCTTAACAATGTTCTTTCTTTCATTCCTTTAGAGTTGAGAAAATTTGTAATCACTGGAGTCATTCTCACGAAAATTGGACTACTGTACTGTCCTATACATAAATCTTCAGAAGCTGTTACTGAACAAATTGCAGATTCTTCAAAGGGCTGCAGCTCAACTACTTTTAGGAATCCCAAAATACCAGTCAGCATCTGAGACGCTTGTCTAATTGCATCGGCTTCCTGTGCACAAGCGCATCTATTTTAAAGTGCTGTGTACAGCATTTAGGCGACACATGACCGAGGACAACGATATCCAAATTAATTCATTAATTTGGTATGTTCCAGCAAGACCCCTAAGGTCATTATTGGCTCATACTTTATTGGTCCCACAGTTAAAGGAAGCCCATTGGGCTTGGTGTATTTTCATCTACAGGACTTCCTGTAGATCTGAAGAACTGCTCATCACTTTCCTGCTTTAGGAAATACTAGGCTTTTCAATACTTGATAGCAGTTTATCCCTTTCTTCTGTTTGTGGTCAGTGCCATGACACCCTCGAATATATGGGCACTCTATAAAATGTATTTTCATTTCATTTTCATCTTCTGATGGAGTTAGGGGAATGGAGGTTGCCTACAAATCCACCTCTTCTCCTATATCCAAACTTGAGACAGGAATCCCTTAGAAAACTCAGCTGCCTGGAAGTTGAGCAGGTAAGTTTGAAAAGCAGGGGTTTTCATTTGAGTTAGCTGGTACCCTCCAGACTTTCAGGAGATCCTCTAACCTGAGTTCCTACACTAGGCATTGGGGGACTTTCAGTTAACAGTGCAGTAAGAAAAATTTGGATCGCACAATCCCACTACTGTGGATTTCATCCACATTTCTGAATTTCTTCAGGATTTAAACAGCTTTGACTCTTAGGATATCCACTTTAGAAATCTGATAGGTGTCCATCAAGGGTTTTAGAATATCCCGGAAGAATTTTTCTGATGAGGGTGGATTAGTGTCATGCCCTTTTAATGGCTTATATAACATCTATTCAGTCCCTCTTCATTCGTTCCCCTCTTGGGATCTCCTATTGGTGCTGGAAGCCATGAAAGATTCTCCTTTAAAGCCTCTAGACTCTGTACATTTTACAATTTTGACATTTAAAACATTCTTTTTGGTAGCCATCATGTCAGCTATGAGACTGTGTGAACTGGGACCTTTATCGTATTGACATCCTTTTTGCAAGACTTTTCAAGAAGTATTCATAGGCTAGTGCCATCTTTTTTGCCTATGATTAATTAAGCTTCGCACAGGGAACTAGACTTAATCCTACCTGAGTTTTAGCCATTGCCTTCTTTAGATGAAGAAGCCAGACTCCTCCTCAATCTCTCAGTGTACTTTGACACATCTCCCACCACACGCCCATCACCAGACTTCATGACATAGGCATCTAAGAAGCCGCCCTCAGATGGATCGTCCCCTTCCTCACTAAGAGAAGACAATGAGTCCATCCTTCACCTTCAAATCCAGACCAATTATCTGTGAGTTCCTTAGTGCTCATCACTCATTCCCACCCACTTCAACATCAACATCTCCCCCTTTGCGTATATAGTCAGATCCCAAGGACTCAACATTATATCCAACGCCGACTACACCCAACTCATCCTCTCCCTCTCCGAAAACTATACTTCCACCAGAACCAGCTTTCTTCAATGCATGATCAGTGTCACCAGTTCGATGAGGAGTAACTGCCTCAAGTTAAACACAGGGAAGATGGGAGTCTAGATCTTCAGAAGTAACAACTTCTCCTGAGATGCTTCTGGTGGTCAAGAGAAATGGTGACCACTCGAACCCCAGCTAACCATGCCAGGAATCTTGGTATCATCCTGGACAGCAAACTCACCATGAAGACCCAAGTCAATGCAGTGCAATCCTCCTGCTTCTTCGTCCTGCACATGTTATGCAAGATTTTCAAGATGCTTTCCCAAAATGCGAGAAGCACCATTACCCAAGCCCTCATCAGAAGTAGACTGCCCTGGGGAAATAACCCTCTATGTGGGAATCGAGGTCCTCTTAGTTAAAAAACTACAGACTATCCAGAACTCCACAGCGAGGCTCTTCCTGGATATCCCTCATCACACCCACATCACCCCACCTCCAAAAACTCCACTGATTCTTAGTTCTGAAGAGATATCAGTTCAGGCTCCTCACCCATGTGTTCAAGACGCACCATGACTCCGCACCTGCCTACATCAACCACTGCCTGACATTCCACAAACCCTGCAGACACTTCTGCTCCGCCTCCCTTGCACTGGCCCATTCCCTGCGCATACAACACAGCAGAGCAGGAGGATGCTCCTTTTGCTACCTTGCAGGCAAAACCTGCACCATAGGACCTCCCCTACTCTACAGAAGACCCATAGGATGCTGAAAACCTGACTCTTCTACTGAGACCCTTAACACTGCCAGCACCTGGATACCTTCATGGGTGACAAGTCGCATTCTACAAGTCGACTGATTGATTGATTAATCTGAATGTGAGAAGAGTTCTCCTTATCTCTTTGCAGAGGGTAGTTCCTATTGGGATTTATGAATCAGTTTGTGTTCATTTTGGCCCAGCAAGATAGGGTGACAAGCTAGCTATATCCTCTTTAAGCAGAGGTCTTTGGTCTGGCTGGCCTATACAGTGGGAGGCCAAGTGCCTCCTTTAGGAGTTCAGGGAAATCTACTGAGGAATTTCCTCCTCTATAGCTGAGTTGCAGGGTGCTTCTATTGCAGAGATATGTAGGGCAGGCACATGGGCATCTCTTTCTACCTTGTTAATCAGTATATGATTTCCCAGGAGGTGGATAGGCAAAGCCAGTGGGTGCACACCATATCTCACTTTTGGGTCATAATGGAGATTTGGAAGGTGCAACTCTGCAGCGCTTAGCGTCGTAATGGTGATACAGTTTGTTCTTAAAAGAAACTTCTCGTACTATAAATTACTTCCTGAATTCCCTCCCCTGTCCCCCCCCCCAATGACACTGCCAGTTCTGCTTTTCGTTTTTAGTAAAGATTGGAATTCTGTACCATTTAATTAAAAAGTAATGTAATCTGCATACATCATGCAGAGTTTGATTTGTCTCTACTTGATGTGAGTGCATGCCTCGTATGAGCCCCTTCTCCTAGCTTTAATTGTGTAGGTGCCATGTCCTCCTCCAAGCTCACTCTCTGCACTGGAGCAGCCTCCCCAAGCTGAGTGCGAGCCTGCATTAATGTCTATCTTTGCGCTGGTATAATGTGAGTGACATGAAAACATATCCTGTGTGTTGCATTTGCAGCACATTGTTATGGTGCAACACACTACTTTTGTAAGGTGTATCGAATCTAATAATTGTGTTGTCAGTACAGTGCATTATTTTTCATACTTTAAAAGGTGATGGAAACTCAGGCTAAACTGAAAACTGGCATCTAAACTAATCTAGGAATGGTGTGGAAATCGTTCATGAATTAGTAAAAAAATGATCGGAAGGGTAAAAAAACGTAATACTTGCTTGTGGATTATGTGAATACAGGAACAGCGAATGAGTGGAAGTGAAACATGGTACTGTATTTGGGTTAACAGGTCAGAGGTGGTTGGGATGAGTGCATTCGCATATACAAATGTGCGATTTCTTTTCAGTGAGCGAGCCTTCTCAAACTACTCACGATCTTAGCTACCACTCAACCTTCCAGACAAAATGTAGCATACAAACGAGAATTTTATACAACTTCCCCTATTTTGTGTGAATACACATTTCATTCTGGTACTCTTTGGAATACTAAAGATTCGTATAATCAAGTGTGAACTCAGTGCATAAACGCCTGTCTCTAATTTCCTTATCACAGGTGACCTGTGACGTCCTCAACTGTAATAACATTGCAGTTGAATTGTGACGTCACAATATCTTTCAGACCCAGCAGCCAAAGTGAGAAATGGGTCAGGAAGCATAATTAAAGCTACAATTTAAACAACGAAAATGAAACCTTGCATTTCCTGCTTCTGCTTTCTTTTTCTAGATGAAAAGTGATCTGCAAAAATGAGAAAGATTATTGTTTGCACACTTTAGGCAAATTTAGGAAAGGTAAATTTTTTCTGCATGTTTTACACATTCTGATTTACAGCTTTTTTTTTAGAAAACTGACTTGTATTTAAGGGATCCTAAATTACTTTTCAACAAATATCTAACTACCTTTACTATACTTTACTATAGTTAGCGCTGCAAATTCTAATTGTATTCTTCATGTCTGCAAGCATACTATCTCTTTCATATGAAAGAGCAACACACCAAGGACAAGATTTACTAAACTTGGCCATAATGCAACACAGAAAGAGAGTTGCTGCACTGCCTTGCCTCAAAGAAAGAGAGCAGAAATGTGTTATGTTTACTACAATATGGCATAGCTCTCTCGTTATGCTGGTGCACTTTGGACTGCTTAGAGTCAACACAAACACCTTTGCACCACCATTCAAGTGTGCCTGCATTGAGGCCAGAATAGCTTTTGTGCAAGAAGGGGTACCGTCCCATAGAAAAACTATTCTTAGAGGCATATTCCTCTTTGCATGAGTGTTGCAAGTAGCATCACCAATACAAAGAGGAAATTACTAGGAGAAATAAATATATTTTTCCTAGTTATGTCAGCCTAGGGCAGGTGCACCATTTGGGCGGAAGCCCATGTTTGCTGACTTTGATAAATGTGGATTTGCATCACAATTCATGGGTGAATGCAAGGGAACACCCATGTTCCACCTATGGAAGTGCTCCCCAACACATGGTAACTCATAATAGGATCTTGCAAGTCAATTGGAGTTCTGTGACTTGTAATATCTGCACAATGTACGACAGGGATACTTAAGCATCTGTATAATACATTCCTTGTCATTCTATGCAGTTCTTTGTTGTGATTGTTTCTAAACCTATAGACTTTAGCCTGAATCACTATGAGTCTGGTTTAAATATTGAAGGATGAGCTACTCCATCCCAAAGGTGAGTGATATCCCGTTGACCAAAATCTAAATCCCATAGGATATGATGGGATTTAGATTTCGGGGGTCAGATATCGCTCAACATTGTGACGGAGTAACTTGACCATCATTTTAATAAATCAATACATCAGGCCCAATGTTACTATACCCAAAACTGTGATAGTCCATGTATCGAGGCTGGGGAGCATAGTCAAATGTCTGTCAGGGTTGCATTGATAATTTTGTTTTAGGTCCAAAACAGAACACACTAAAAGTGCTAAGAACAATTGCACTTTTACTCAATCCAAAGTTATTTTTCTAAAGGTTTTACTGACATTTTTTTATTCCTCAAATGGCAAAACATGTAGTTAAATGAGGCTCTTCAGTTATTGGTGAGTTTGTGTCTGTGGTATTGTGGATGGGCAATGGATTAGTGCAAAAATGATCTAATGAGTAGATGAACAGATGCCCAAGAGCAGCAATGAGTAATTGAATACATGGATGGATGGGTTCAATGATGATTGTATAGAGGAATGCATCCATGCCAGGTCAAACGCTAGATCTATTGACATTGTCGATGTTTGTTAAATAAATAAATTAATGCTAACAGAAAATAGAATATTTGGAGGTTGTGAATAGTGGTGATAGAACCGTAGGATGATCAAAAGGTGATCACACAGAACACTTCCCAGTCTTGTTTGGTCAATTACAGGTAACAAATTTTCTTGGTTGAGAATCCACGTAGATTTGAATGACCACACCCTCCCATTGGGCAACTTTCTAGCTAAGCTAACTCCCCATGGCACACCATTGGATGTCTGTCTTGATGTGTTTAAGAATTCTGAATTGTTTAATAGGATTCTCATGGAGCTGCTTTTAATCATAATTACACCTGCTTTCAAGCAATGCAATCACTGACTAGTGTTAAAACAATAAATATTAGGATTGGGAATAGGGCTGAGTTGAGAGTTGTCAAATCTTTCTTGAAATTTCTTGAATTTACTGCTGGGGTGGCACACAGAGGAAAAAAACTGTGGGTGATCCTTTGGCAGGTTTGTATGCAATTTTGCTGAGTTGTAAATGGGTGCAAGTAGTTATGGCTGGTGGGAGTGTGACCGAGGCTCATCTTTTTTGGATAACCCACTGGATGGTTGGCACAGTCAGAGTTTGGAGATGAGAGTAATGTTATTCTAGAACATTTACAAACACAAATGTTAAGAAAGCTGAGAGCATTATGTTCATGTGTTAGAAAATGCTTACCCATTATTAGCCGAAAGTATTTTTTTCTTTTTTTTACAAAGATTTTTTAACGCGACTTTCTTATTGAAACTGAGCAAAATGAAAGGGCTCAGGAGTTGATAGCAAGAAGAAAAGAAAACACGAATGTTTGTTAAGAGAGTAGTTTGCTGCTGTAAGGATCTTCCATATTCATTAATGATTATGTCAATTGCATAGAAAGAGGCATAGAGAGCAACCAACTCAATGATGGTCTTTGATGCTTTATCTTCAACGACGGTTGTGCTACTTTGACTCACAGATTGGATATATTCAACTTGTTTCCGGTGTCTTCTCAATACCACCAACATATATACACTAGCAATTATCATGACGGTGACAAGAAACATATCTTGCCCACCTATGAAGGTAGTAGATACAATGTCTTGCACACTTCCAGGAGGTAAGTAAGACATGTAGCAAAACCCCAGACTGACAACATTTGGTGGAAAGGTGCTGTTTTGAGGAGCACGAGCATAGAGAGGAACAACAAGAAATGAAAATAAACCCACAATCCAGAAAACTATAAAAGAAGGAATAAGATACTTTGGAATCCTGTGCTTCAGTTTTCCTAACCAGGTGGTGATGGGAGCCATGGTTATTGACTGGAATACACTCAAGATGCAGGTGGTGGAGATGGAAAGTCCTCGTGCCACTCTGTAAAGATAAATTACTGTTTTACAGCCAGAATCAGTCATGAAATTCTTCATTCCAAAGAGTGACATAATTTGGGGGAATCCTCTTGAAAGAAGGGCAAGAAGGTTTGCCAGGGCCAAGTGGGAAACAATTATATCTACTGGCCTCAAAATGCCCTGTGTAGCTTTCAGGTGCACATAAGACAACAACAAGGTGAGATTGCCAAGAGATCCGCCAACCAGCTGCACAAGAAATGACAGTCCCAGAATGAAGGTGGCAGCATCCATTGGTTCATATTTTCCTTTCATTCATTAGTGGTCCTCACTCAAGTTTGTGTACTTCACAGCTGTAGAGAAAGTCATTGTATTTTAATACATTAATTAGAACAAAACATTGAAATAAGAAATTGCAAATTCTAACTTTTTCAATACATAATTGTTTTTGAAAGTAGTACATTTATGTGTGCTTAGGGAAAAGGTCCCATTGAAATATATTTGTCATTGTAACCATAGTGCAATTGACCAATGAAGACAACTTGAGTGGGTGGAGTGGACATGTTTCATTTTGATGCTAAGGATTAGTTGTTTTATCATGTAAGGAACACCCACTGATGCCTCTTCCCACCTTTAGCACCTTCTTTGATTTTCAGACATTTCACTATGGGGCAAACATTGATACACTCCTGACCCCGGTGTGTGCCCTGTGATGAATCCTGCTAGAATGGCTGGAAGAAGAGCTGTTCCCTGCCCCACTTACACTTCAAATGGCTTGCTTCCAGCACATCCAAAGGAATCTACCACTAGGCTTTTGTTACCCCAGCTTTCGTGGAGCCATGGCAGGGGAAGAGAAGAACTTTCCAGAGCCAATGTGGGCAGAGCCAGGATGTTCCCCCAGTTCAAATGCTGGCACCACATACATTTGAATATTGAACACTCAGAACACTTCTTCAGTACACTCCTGGACCTGTGGACATTAGAAAAGAAAGGCTGAGTTGCTCCCTAGAGGACTGCCCTGCTGCCCGGGCCTGCTTTGCTCCCCAGAGGACCTCCCTGCTGCTTGAGTACTGCCTTTAACCCTCAAACAGCTGACTCCAAGAGTTAGTGGTCCACCTCCTGTTTGAACTACGGGGACACAACAAGCTTAATGCCTTGTGCAACTGCCCAGTTGACCTGCTGCAACTGGACCTGTCTGGACCTGCAACTGGATCCATTTGAACCCTGCTGGCCACTGCTAGAGTGAGTCCCTGATCCCCAAAACATGTCTCCTCAGTTCCTAGACTCTTGACTGGCATCAGAGTGCTCCCCTCTCAAAGAAAGGAGAAATATTGACTTTTGGGCTCTTTGTAACCACAATGTTTGCACTGAGTCTCTGCCTCCCGCAAGGAGTGGCAATGCCAAGCACCAGTGCACAAGATCTACACTTAACACCACAGCAACAACAGTCCCCAGTGACTGCCAATGCGAAGCTCCAGGAGCAACCATCTGCAGCACCTGAGTGGCTCTTCATGCTACAGCGATGACAGCCTGCGCTGCCCAGCCTGCTCTTCATGCTACACCAACAACTATCCACAATGCTCTCCCTGCTCTTCATGGACTCCTCCACTGTAAACCCGACTTTTTACCAGACAGAGAATGTAACTTTTTCAGCTGGGCTAAACTGTTCCATGTATCTGGCCTACTGTTTATCGTGGTGAGCCTAAACTTGTGATTTTCTACTGGTGTAACACGACCAGATGACCGCAAGATGCACTAGGGTGGTCATTACAACCCTGGTGGTCGGTATTAAAGCGGCGGTAAAAAAATTGCAATTACGACCGTGGTGGAAACCGCCAACAAAGACAGCCACTTTAACACTCCAACCGCCACGGCCGTCGCCACCAACAGACAGGCGGAAGATAAAGTAACGCCCACAGTACCACAACCTACCAATCCGCCACCTTTTCCGGTATGGATTCACCGTGGATAAAAACACGGCGGAAACAGGATTTAGAAGGGAAAACGCTCACCTCTACACACCCCACGAGGAACCAGGACACCATGGAGGCGGAACTCCAAATTCTCCTTGCAATAGTCTTCCTGCTCCTCTACCAGGGGCACGAATGCTGGCGGCGAAGACCACGGTGAGTACTGCACCTACGACACAGGGGATGTGGGAGGGAAAAAACAGGGACACACACACGCAACACCCCCACACCTACCCCCACCCATGACAACACATACACTAATACATATTTATACATGATAGTTACACCCCCAACCCCCCCGGAAGAATGCAATGACAAAAGAAAATGAGTGTAACCATTGTAATATATTAAAATCAAGTAGGCAAAAATATATATATATACACCATAAACAAAATATACACCAAGCATAGTAGTCCAGGTAGTGCTCCAATTAAGTCAGTGGAACACTGGGCCCACACAGTATGGGCGAGGCGCACACAAGATCCCCGACCATGACAGAGAGAACACTGCAGGGGCATCAGAGAGCAAGAAAACAGGCACCTCAGGGGGAGGGAAAGGGGGGCCCCTCAGCCGTTTGAGTGCACAGCGTCAAATCCACGAGAGGGCCACATGCCCACTGTTCAATCCTGGGGAGTGCAAAGCCACAGTCTCTCAAGTATCTACAGTGGGTGGGTTGCCCACTGTTCAATCCTGGGGAGTGCAAAGCCACAGTCTCTCAAGTCTCACAAGTGGGTGGTTTGCCCACTGCTTTATCCTGGGGAGTGCAAAGCCACAGTCTCTCAAGTCTCTACAGTGGGTGGGTTGCCCACTGTTCAATCCTGGGGAGTGCAAAGCCACAGTCTCTCAAGTGGATAACAGTCTCCACTGGTTCTGGAGGGGGCCTTGTGCCCAGAGTGCTTCATCCTGCTAAGGACAGAGGTAGTGGATGTATCTCTCCACTGGTTCTGGAGGGGGCATTGTGCCCAGAGTGCTTCATCCTGCTAAGGACAGAGGTAGTGGATGTATCTCTCCACTGTTTCTGGAGGGGGCCTTGTGCCCAGAGTGCTTCATCCTGCTTGTGACGGACTCAGTAGCATCAGTGTCCTTGGTGCTCATGGGCCAGCGGTGCTTGAGGTGGCGGTGCCCTGTTCAGCTGTGCTTGAGGCGGCGGTGCCCTGTTCAGTGGTGCTTGAGGCGGCGGTGCCCTGTTCAGCGGTGCTTGGAGCAGCGGTGCCCTGTTCAGCGGTGCTTGGAGCGGCGGTGACCTGTTCAGCGGTGCTTGAGGCGGCGGTGCCCTGTTCAGCGGTGCTTGGTGCGGCAGGCTCCTTTGCAGTGACTCAGCTGCTGGCGGTCCTCTCTAGCCCAGCGGGGCTTGTGCTGGCAGTCCTCTCTGTCCCAGCAAGGCTTGGGCTGGCGGTCCTCTCTGACCCAGCGGGGCTTGTGCTGACGGTCCTCTCTGTCCCAGCGGGGCTTGTGCTGGCGGTCCTCTCTGTCCCAGAGGGGCTTGTGCTGGCGGTCCTTTCTGGCCCAGCGGGGCTTGTGCTGGCAGTCCTCTCTGGCCCAGCGGGGATGATGGCGGTGGCCTCCTGGGCAGCGGGGATGATGGCGGTGACCTTCTGGGAAGCGGGGATGATGGCTGTGGCCTCCTGGGCAGCGGGGATGATGGCGGTCTCCTCCACCGTGCTGCTCTTCCCAGACTTTCCTGGTTTCTTGTGGCCCTTCCCCACCTTGGAATGTGTCGCAGCTGACTCCACACTCCCACCGGGACCCCTGGGAGCGGCTTTGGTGGCTGGAGTCTTCCCCCTCTCCCGCTGGGCACTGGTCAACTTTTGATGCTTCACAGGTGGGGGACTGTCTGTGCTGTGGCTCAGTGCCACACTGGCTGTGCTGGTGGCCGGTGCACTCCAGATTCCGGTGACTACAGGCACCATTGGTCCCGGAGATGTTGTGGCTGAGGTGCTAGTTCGGGACCTAGGAGACGGATGGGGTGGGGGAAGTGTGGGAAAGAGGTCAAGGTTGGAGAGGAAAAGTTTTTTGGAGACACTGGATGGGTAGCTGGAGGGGGTTTGGGAGTGGAGGAAGAGGTTGTGGTTGTAGGAGGTGTTCGTTTGCTGACTTTGGGTGAAGGTGCATGCGCTGGAGGCTGTTGTGAGGTGGATGGCTGTTGGGTGGGTGTGTGCCTGCGTTTGTGTACCTTGGGAGGTGGTGTCACAGACACACTGGGAGAGGACACAGGAGACGTGTGAATGGTAGTGGGGGTGGTACCTGCACGTGAGCGGGGTGTGGTGGTGTGTGTGCTGGTGATGGCAGTAGTGGCTGTAGATGTAGTGCATACAGGTGTGAGTGTAGATGAGACTGGGAGGGAGGAGGGAGACGAGGAGGAGGGGGACACAATAGAGGCAGTGGATGTTGGTGTGTCTGCATGTGTGTGATGCTTGCGTGAGTGCCTGTGGGGTGTGTGGTGCTTATGTTTGCCTGAGCTTCCCTTGTGTGTTGACGTGTGTGCATGCTGGTCTGTAGGTGTGCTTGTGATAGGCTGGGGTACAGGGCATTGGGTCTGGGTGGAGGAAGTTGGAGGGGGAGGCTAGACACAGGGACAATGGCTGCCATCAGTGCTGAGACCAGAGTCTGAAAAGCTTGCTGAAGGGCCGCCTGACCAGAATGAATGCCCTCCAGGAATGCATTGGTTTGTTGCAACTGCCTTTCGACACCCTGGATGGCATTCAAAATGGTAGACTGCCCAACAGTGACGGACCTGAGGAGGTCAATGGCTTCCTCACTGAGGGCAGCAGGGGTGACTGGGGCCGGGCCTGAGGTGCCTGGGGCGAAGGTGATGCCCACCCTTCTGGGTGAGCGGGCATGGGGCAAAGGCTTAGGGGCTGCTGGGAGGACCGTGCTGGTAGGGGTGGTGGCGGCTGTACCTGTAGATGTGGGGGCACAGATGTTGCCGCCACCACAAGGGAGCTCCCATCAGAGGACGAGTCCGTGTCGCTGGTCTCAGCTCTTGTCCCCGCCGTGGAGCTCCCCTTGCCCTCCGTCTCACTGGTGAAGTCCGAGTCCGTAGTGTGGCCCTCCATGGCCATGTGGGATGCAGCCCCCTCGTGCTCCGGTGCCACTGCTCCTCCGCCTGATGATGCTAATGCACACAAGAACAGGGAGACCACAAAAAGGGGGGGAAGACAGAAGAAAGACATGTTGAGGGCATGCATTACCATTACCGTTGGCGGCTACGACAGACACAGAAGCCCCATGCACTACGCCGCGCTCTTAGGCTCCACTGTTCAATTCCTGGGAAATGGCCTACTAGGCTATGGATGACATCTGCACACATGGGTGACACAGGCGCATGACTAGGTGTACTTGGCACTCTACAGAGGTGGGGTGGGGTGCCACATGGCCTGCATTACAGAGGGACCGTGCCTACGGAACTTGCCCTGGCCTAGGGAAACCCACAGCCCACCTCCCCCACCGGGACACCTCCACTGCACGCAAAATCAGTAGAATGAGAGTGTACTCACTCCCTTGTGGCTTCTGTGATGCCCTCAAGCACCCATCCAACTCCGGGTACGCCACCGCCAGTATCCTGAACATCAGGGGGGTCATGGTGCGACGGGCACCCCTCCCACGTTGGGAGGCCATCCCCAGCTGAGCCTCCGCCGTCTTCTTGCTCCAGCGGCGAATGCCCTCCCAACTTTTCCGGCAGTGGGTGCTCCGTCTGTGGTAGACCCCCAGGGTCCGGACGTCCTTGGCGATGGCACGCCAAATATATTTTTTCTGGTGGGCGCTGACCTACATGAATTGTACAGGGGGAAGAGAAACTTATTACCAACTGCACCATCACAGTCATTGGCCCCCCTCCCTAGCCTTGCCATGTGGCACATGCACTCACCGTTGTTTCATGCACGCCGCAATCTCCCCCCCTTCTTACATCCACCCCACTCCACACAGGCATAGCCCATACAGCATGCTCCCAGTGTACTTTCCTGTTTGTCTGGAAGACCGTAGAGTAGCGTGTACTGGGGGAGGACCCCATCCACGGGTTTCTCCAACTCCTCCGATGTGAAAGCAGGGGCCCTTTCCCCAGACAATCGAGCCATTGTCTCTTCCAGACCGAGGTCACAGCAGCAATTGCAGTGTAGGTCCTCTCCTGTCGAAGATCAGGTATCGAGTGATTGAACAGATAGAAAATGGCGGTCACGTCCTCGGCGGTGCGTACCGTCACCGCCGGCGTACATCGTCGTTGGCTCCTGGGACCCATAGGGTCCAATGTTAACCAATGCAGTATTGCGCCGCGGTCTTCGACCGCCTACCGCGACGGTGTACAACGCCAGCTCAGTTACCTCACATCCCATTGTCCCACTTTACAGGTCAGGCAGCTGCCATTTCAGGGGCCCACATGGCTTCATTTTTAACTGCGTCACACATACCTAGGCCTAGACTCAACACACATACAGGCCACTTTTTGGATTATGATTCGTGTTCTGTGTAAGCTGTGGGTACGTACCTCTGAGTTGGTTGACTCTGTGCTTGCTGTTGTCCTTCATAGGCACCGTCCGCTGGGACATGTGAGGAGATCGCGGCATCCTCCGGTGTACCGACCATTGGTGGACCTGTCGACATTGGAGGAAAGACATGTGATCATCACCTACAGGCTTGACCATGCCACAATCCATGAACTGTGTACCCAGCTGGAGCCAGACCTGATGTCAGCTATCCACCATCCCACAGGAATCCCCCCTCAAGTGCAGGTGCTTTCAGTGCTCCATTTCCTTGCAAGTGGGTCATTTCAAACAACTGTGTCCCAGCCTATGTTTTCCAACGTGTTGTCCAGAGTGTTGTCTGCCCTGCTGAAACACATGCTGAGCTACATCGTTTTCACTCAGGTGGAGGATTTGCCTACAGTGAAAGGTGATTTCTATGCCCTGGGACATATCCCCAACATCATAGGTGCCATTGATGGGACCCATGTGGCTCTGGTACCCCCCGCAGGAGTGAACAGGTGTAGAGAAACCGGAAGAGTTACCATTCCATGAATGTACAGATGGTATGTTTGGCAGACCAGTACATCTCCCATGTTAATGCCAAGTTCCCTGGCTCAGTGCATGATGCCTACATCCTGCAGAATAGCAGCATCCCTTATGTGATGGGTCAACTCCAGAGGCACCGTGTGTGGCTATTAGGTGAGCACCTGGAAGCAAGACAGTGTGAATGGTTATCTGGGTCTGGGAATATCCCTACAGGTTAGTGTGTGTCTAACAGTTGTCCCTCGCCATTTGCAGGTGACTCTGGTTACCCCAACCTGTCATGGCTACTGACCCCAGTGAGGAATCCGAGGACAAGGGCAGAGGAACACTACAATGAGGCACATGGGCGTACACAGCGGATAATCGAGCGGACCTTCAGCCCCCTGAAGGGCAGGTTCAGGTGCCTCCATATGACAGGTGGGTCCCTATTCTACTCACCAAAGAAGGTGTGCCAGATCATCGTGGCCTGCTGTATGCTTCATCACTTAACTTTGCGACGACAGGTGCCTTTTCTGCAGGAGGATGGTCCAGATGGCGGTGTTGTTGCAGCTGTGGAGCCTGTGGACAGTGAAGACAAGGAAGCAGAAGAAGAAGACATGGACAACAGGGACTCAGTGATCCAGCAATATTTCCAGTGAGACACAGATAAGAATACAAACCTGCCTACTACATGTACTTTAACACTACTACCTCTCTACTGTCTGTCGTTTTCACCCAGTATATGGTCACTGAGTTGTCACTTTCCCTTACGATTTCACAGATGTGTGTCCCACAGTGTGACTTCTGCTTTGATTCCTCATGGACTACAGCTGTGTGACATAGGTATGTTGACATTACAAATGAAAGAGCTTTTTGACACTGTAATTGCTAATACACTATTCCGAAATCACAGACTGACTCCAGATTGTTTTGTGCTTTAAGGGTGTTTATTTTCGTGCTCAATATTGGAGGGGGTAGCAAAATGGTGAGGGGTGATGGTGGAGGAATGTCCATGGCAGAGTCCAGTCTATTAGTCTCACAGGTGCATTGCCCAAATGGGCATAGGAAGTGGAGCTGGCTGCAGTTTAAGGATGGACACGGTGACAAAGTGGGACAGAAGGATGACATTCAGGGTGGTCTCATTTCTTCGCAGGGGTCTTGGCATCGTTCTCTGTCTTTGTCCTGGATCTCAGGGACCGTTTGCGAGGTGGTTCTCCCTCTGCAGGGGGTGGAGTGCTGGTGTGGTGGTCCTGTGGCGGTACCTCCTGTCCACTAGCGCCGGCGGAGGTGGTGGGCAGTTCATCGTCCAGGCTAGTGTGAGGGGCCCCTTGTAGTGCCACAGTGTCCCTCCTGGTGTTGAGTATGTCCTTCAGCACCCCTATGATGGTGCCCAGGGTGGAATTGATGGCTCTGAGTTCCTCCCTGAAGCCCAAATACTGTTCCTCCTGCAGGCGCTGGGTCTGCTGAAACTTGGCCAGTACCGTTGCCATTGTCTCCTGGGAGTGGTGGTAGGCTCCCATGATGTTGGAGAGGGCCTCGTGGAGAGTGGGTTCCCTTGGCCTGTCCTCCCCCTGTCGCACAGCAGCCCTCCCAGTTCCCCTGTGTTCCTGGGCCTCTGTCCCCTGGACTGTGCCACTGCCCCCAGGTCCCTGTTGTTGTTGGGGTGGTGGGTTAGCCTGGGTTCCCTGTAGTGGTGGACACACTGCTGATTGATGTGTCCTGAGGACGGAGGTATGGGCTCGCTGGGTGGGTGCTGTGCTGGTGTTTTCAGAGGGGGGAAGCTCTGTAGTGGCCTGTGACTGTGTGATGGGAACCGACTGTCCGGAGGTCCCTGATGGGCCAGGCTGGTCATCTAGATCCAGTTGGACAGAGCTGCTGTCATCCCTGTGGGCCTCTTCTGTTGGTGGTGTGAACATGTGTGGACCCTCCTGTCCGGTGACGTTGGGTAGGGGTCCTGCAGGGGTATAAAATGATGTTTATTACATCTGTGTGTGGCATGGTGTGCAATGGGTGGGTGCATTCCTGTGTGGGACCTTCTGTGATGATGGTTTAGGGGGGTGTATGGGTATGTGCAGTGGACATGCTTTAGTGATGGGTGTCCATGCTTCTTTGTTGCATGCAGGGCTTGGTGTTAGAATGTGTGGTTTGTGATGTTGGGGCATTTGTGAGGAGTTAGAGTGATGGGGGTGAGGGCGAGGGTGGGGGTATGTGATGGCATGCAGTTGGGTGGGGGATGTACTAGTTAAGATTTGACTTGCCAGAGTCCATTCCTCCACCTACACCTGCGAGGCCCTCAGGATGCAGAATCGCCAAGACCTGCTCCTCCCATGTTGTTAGTTGTGGGGGAGGAGGTGGGCGTCTGCCACCAGTCCGCTGAACTGCAAGGTGGTGTCTTGAGACCACGGAACGCACCTTCCCCCGTAGGTCGTTCCACATCTTCCTGATGTCATCCCGATTTCTTGGGTGCTGTCCCACTGCGTTGACCCTGTCTACTATTCTTCGCCATAGCTCCATCTTCCTTGCAATGGAGGTGTGCTACACCTGTGATCCGAACAGCTGTGGCTCTACCCGGACTATTTCCTCCACCATGACCCTGAGCTCCTCCTCTGAGAACCTGGGGTGTCTTTGCCGTGCCATGGGGTGGTGTGGGTGATGTGTGGGGTGGTGTGTGGGGTGATAAGTGTGCTGATATGTAGTGGGGTGTTCTGTGAGGTGCGTGGAAGTTATGTGGGTGATGGTGTTGTGTGCCTGTGGATGCTAGTATTGTTGATGGTGGTGTCTCTCTCTGTGCTTCTTTTTCAATTGTGGTCATAGAGGTTTGTGGGTGATGTGGGTGTGTGTTTTATATTGTATTGAGTGTGTGGGAGTGGTGTCTGTATGTGTATCAGGTGTGTGTATTTCGAATTGTCCAATGTGGTTTTGTTTTGTAAATGTGTGTGTATTTTGAGTGCAGCGGTGTGTACCGCCAATGGAATACCGTGGTTGAAAGACCGCCGCGTGGATTCATGGGTCGTGATAGTGTGGGCGTATTTCTGTTGGCGTGACGGTGTCGGTTTTGTTTTCGCCAGTTTATCACTGACCTTTGGTGTGGCGGAATTGTGTGGGTGTCTGAATATTGGTGGATTCCGTGCTGTGGGTAATAATAGCTGTGGCGGAATTCCGCGGCCGCGGCGGTGTGTTGGCGGTCTTCTGCACAGCGGTAAGTGGCTTTTACCGCCAATGTTGTAATGACCGCCTATGTGTTTTTAGGAACTATGCTTACCTAGCACTTTGAAATTCAAGATCCCCAGGTCCACTGATTGGATGTTGGTCATTTTGGTCTCATTTAAATTTTTAGAATTTGGGATTTTGTTTGTTCTCTACTTTTACTTTGTTACTGTTTGGATGCTCCATAAATACTTTACATTTTGCCTCTAAATTAAGCCTGACTGATTTTGTGCCAAGCTACCAGAGGTTTAAACCCAGGTTAATTTATAGACTTTTGTGGTTCAGAAGGATTGTGGTTGTTGCCTGAGTTGGGCTGCCACCTACCTCAACAAATAACCCAGTTTCTTACAAGTGCTCTCAAGATGTCATGTCTCATGTTCACCTGTCTGAGGACCCCTGTGACCATGTCATCCACCTCTAAAGTTAGCCTAGTTTCAGTCCTCCACACTTCAGTATCCAGATCACCACCCTCCAGCCATCGGAAGGCAAGCAGAGCACTTCCATTGTCTAGTAAGCTGTCCTCGTTCTCTGTCTTGTGAGAAGGTAAAGCAGGGGCTCCCAAAATTATACTAAAGGTATTCAACCAAACTAAACATACACTTCACATCCACACAAGATGTCAGTGCAAGGATCTGGGTTTTCATATAAGAACAGAACTTTACACAAGAAGAGATAGTAGGACACCACCTCAATGACACAGTTAAAAAGGTGAGGTCAGCTATATCAGATCATAAAACATGATGTGATGCTGCTTTAAATCATAACCCCAATAAAGAGACCATAGTTTTCTGTCCACTTCAAGGGAATTCTTGGGGCTCCTCTTCCAAACACATGTAAGGTCCTGGACCTTTTATTTTCAGAGATGGACCCAAGCTAGGAGCATATTCTAAATTAGTATTTAGAAAGGGTCAGAATTAAAGTCAGTGTACCAGATATACAGGCACCTTTACACTCAGGGCAGGGTGTGCACACCTGTACACCATGCAGGATATATTCCCAACTGAATAGAAATCAATACTAGTGTTGGATAGACCATTCAACTGATTAACATGCCTTTCAAAATCCCTAATATAGCACTATGTCATATGCAAAAAATGCAAAGACTGCATGAAAATATGAACTTGATATAAAACTTTTAATATTTTTTCCTTTATTTTTTCACTTTGAATAACCCTCTGCATGCCTCCTCTTTCTCGGTATACCTTACTGTAAATCATATGCCTTTCTCCCTTAATTATCCTTCTCTTCTTCAAAACCAAGTCCACGCAGTCTTACAATGCCTAATTTACTCTATTTTACCTATTAACCTACCAATAATTTTCCGAGAGCTTTCATAGCCCCTGTTAGAAATTGGCTTTCTGACCCGCAGAGATATGCACCCTGTCCAAGCAGGAACCACAATCCTAGTTAGGTAAGTTCATTACAGACTATAAATTAACCTTTGCTCATGCCCTGGTAGCTTGGCACAGAGCAGCTAGGCTTAACTTAGGAGGCAATTTGTAACGTATTTGTGGAAAACTTAAAACAATCAAAAAGTGAGAACACTACAAATAAATATTCCACACCAGGTTAGAAAAATAGAGCTTAAATTAACAAACAAAATAAGACAAAAACATCAAAAAGCCAATAAGTAAAAGTGGTGAAACAATTTTTTAAAGAATATCTGCAAACATAGTACTTAAAAGCATAAAGCCACAATCGGGGCTATCTGGTTATGCTAGACCAGGTGAAATCTGAAACGTCAAGCTGACTGTGATGAAGTGCAGGTCGAATACAGGGACCAACCTTGGTACTCGGAAATAAGTACGTTGGTTTGGGGTTGCATCAATTTCGAGGAGTGATGTCAGTAGCGATGCAAGGAGTGATACAATGAGCAGCTGTGCTGATGCGTTATCAGTCCTGGTGGTATAGGTGATAAGTTTGTTTCGAGCCACGCAATCAGAGATGCAGGTGATCCGGCATCATTGAGTCACACAGCCAGCGATGCAATGTCTCCTACAGCTGCAATGCTGCATCATTGAAAGGGATTTCTCAGTTCCGATTTGCGCAATGACGGCAATGCTTTGATTCTGGTAGGAAACAGCTAGCAAGCCCACTCTCAATGGCCCAGGACTGGATTGGCACCACTTAGCAGGGCAGGACTCACAGATGACAGAGACCAGCAGCTGCAGTAAGGTTGTTGGAAGTCTTTGATGTTCCTGAAACTATGGAACAGGAGGCAAGCCAGCAAGCCCTTGGACTGACTTTGGTTCTGCGAACGTAGAGATGCAGGTCCAGTCCTTCTCACTCCCTGCAAGGAGGGCAGCAGGCAGCAAGAAAGGCACAGAAAAGCAGGAGTCCATCAAAGTCCAGCAGAGTCTAGCAGGGTGACAATCATCCTTTCTGCAACACAACAGTCCTTCTTCCTGGCAGAGTGTCCTCAGGTCCAGAACTTCACTGATTTGGTGGTGTCTGAGGTGCTCTACTTATATCGAGTTGTGCCTTTGAAGTGGGGGAGACTTTGCTTCCTGCCCTGGCTCCTGACTCACTAGAGGGCTGCATGCAGCTCTTTGTGTGGAAACAGGCACAGCCCATTCAGGAGCAAATGTCAGCTCCTCCCTCCTACCCTACCCAGGATGACCCATCAAGATATTAATGGGCCATCAGGCATACCTAAGCTTTCTTTGTATGTAGATACCTGCAGGGAATGCACAAAGTCCAGCATTCACCCACTCCAGGTGTGTATTCAGAGACAGGCCGGGGCATTGAATGGTTAAAGTAAGAAAATGCCAACTTGCCTAAATTGGCCTTTTCAGACCTGCAACCTGAAATTCAACTTTACCATAAGTCGTAATTTTAAATTGTGAGTCCAGAGATACAAAAATTGAAATATCTATCTTTTCCCAATTGGAAATTACACTTATAAAATGTAATAAGGTAGTCCCAATGTTAACCTATGGGACAGGTAGGCCTTACAGTAGTGACAAATGAATTTAAGAGTTTTGCTATGACAGGCTCACACCTTCCCAGTAGGATCCCAAGCATAGAATGTGCAGATTTGCAGTGGAATAAGAGAAGAACACACAGCATGGCTAACATGTGTGATCCGAGCACAGTCGGTTGCAGTCCAGCTTGCCTTAGGTGCTCCTTTGGTACACTAGCAGCATGCAAGCTGTGCGTGTCTGCTGCACATCTGCACATCGGCTTGCTTTATGTGAGGTAAAGACATCCAACTAAAAAGACTTATTGTTAACCTCACCACCAAAAATTAAGGCTCCTTAAGCATATCCAACCCACCCCCTCTGATTTAAAGTGACTAGTGTAAGAAGGGGATAAATAGTAGCAATGATGTTTTTACTCCCTCTCCCCATGGATAAAAAAAAGGGCAGGCAAAAAAGCCTAGAAAAAACATACCTGCTTTGCACAATAGAATGTCAATCACATAAAATTCAGCAAATTCAAACAATGGTCCAAAATATATTAAAAATCAGAGCATAGTAGTTAAAATCGCACTTTAAAAGCACAATTTAAAAGTACAGCAGAGTAAGCAACTATAACAATGGGCAGGTGTGTGCCCACAGACTGCTTTAGCTCACACGGTGAAAGTTACATCATAAAAGGGCACCATTAAGGATTCATCTAAGTCAGTGCATCTGAATTAGTGTTCACAGTTGACTGGGTTTGTCATCAGGCTTCGGGGAGAACTTTAGTAGCATTAAGTTCGAATCAGAATAGCTCTAACATTCTCTTGGCATAATTGAGTCTTCTGCTTTCGCCTAGTTGTGCAACTCCAATTGCCACATGGGAAGCTGTGGAGTGTGTTGTGATTTCCATTAAATGGCAACCGTCTTCTCAACAGAACAGAATGGTAACAGAATGCCATCTGGGGGAAGTTCTGGAATGGGAGAACAGGTAGGGTATTGACAGTTGTAGGAGGTGACCAGTTGGGGCGGATGGTTACCGGCTTGCTCTCAATGAAGGAATTATATCTTACCTGTATGTGTGAAGTATCATACATTACCTAAGCCAGCGCAACAAAATAACTAACAGCTTTGTCAGACGTGGGTCTCTGCATAAGGCCCAGCAAATTTACCTTCAGAGTACCCAAGCGTTCCATTCAAGTCCATTATAGGATCAGCTCTCCCAACTTGCCATAGAAGACCTGTAACTCGGGGCATGACCTTACCATATGATAAATGGTAACTTCAGATCAGTCTCACTTGCGGAACATGGGTGTCAATTCACTAAAACGCCAGTCGTAGTGGAGGAGATATTACAAAGCATTTGAATATAATAACATCACAGGAAGTAACATCATATGACTTTTCATCTTGATTTTTTCCCAAGAAGGTATAGCATATGACCCTATTATCACTACAGTTGGCATTTTTAAAATTTCATAATAACTGCATGAATGGAATACTATATAACACAAACAAATTTCTATTTTAGATAATGTTGGAAACCATGTTCTGCATTTCGTGTTTGCTGGCTTTAGGGCTCTGAGCACTTTACCAATGCTAACCAATGGTAAAGTACAAGTTCTCTATTTCTAAATTGTATTGCTGATTGGTTTATCCATTGCTGGTATATTTGATTTACAAGTAAGTCCCTATTATAGTGTACTATGTGTGCTCAGGGTCTGTAAATCAATTGCTAATAATGGGCCAGTAGCACTGATTGTGCCAACCACATAAGTATCCCTGTAAACATGTTGCCACTGCAGTGTCTGTAGGGGCAGTTTTAAACTGCCATTTCAACCTAGCAAGTGCACCAGACCCAAACCTTCCCTTTTATTACATGTAAATAACCCCTAACGTAGGCAAAAGTCAGCCCACTGGGCAGGGTGCAGTGTGTTGAAATGTTAGGAAATGTATCAGTGTGTTTTACATGTCCTAATAGAGAAATACTGCTACATTTGTTTTTTACTATTGCATGGGCTACCTCTCCTATAGGGTAACATGGAGATTGCCTTGAAATATCTGTTAAATGTAATTTGCCATGGGGAGCAAATAGAGATGTGGATTTTGGGGTCTTGGAACTCGCAATTTAAAACTCATCTTTTGGTGAAGTTGATTTTTAAATTGTAAGTTTGAAAATGCCACTTTTAGAAAGTGGGCATTTTCTTGCATAACCATTCTGTGCCTCTTCTGTGGAATACAGGCCTGGGTCAAAATTACAGTTGGGCTTTTTTGTTAACTCACTCTAGACAGTCACACAAAGGGAGCTGAGGTGTGCCCTGCATACCCCGATGGGTCTTCCCAAGCTAGAATGGTGGGAGGAGCTGACACTTGCACCTGAATAGGGCTGTGCCTGTCCTTACACAAACCAGTCTCCAACCCCCTGGAGTGTGTCTGGGGCCAGGGTAGGAAAGGCAGGGTCTTGTGCACTAGAAATACTTTTCTTTGAAGGTTGCCAATTTCAAAGGCAGGAATGAGTATAAGTACTGGACCTCTGACCCCACATAGGTAGAATCCTTCTGGACTGAGGACATTCTACTAGGAAGAAGAGTTGGATGCTGTGGGAGGGGCTGCCATTCTGCCTGTTGGTTTGCTATGCTGGCCTGCTGCTTGCTGCTTCTGTCCTGGGAGTGAAAGTACTGGGATTTGCTTTCTAGATCTACTTCCAAAGGTTCTCCAAGGGCTTGGACTGAGCTTGCTTCTTGTTGAGAAGTCTCAGGGACAGCAAAGTCTTCATCTGCCAGCGCCCGGGCTTTCTTGCTGAAAGTCCTGACTTGCCAAGTGGTGCCAAATCTAGCGCCTGGGACAGTGAGACGTAGTGTAACCAAGAAGAAACCAAGCACATTGACTCCAGATCAACGTTGGAACCCGTGTTGCTGTCCGACTCCATGCCGTTGACTGCACCGGAGCTGTGGTCCCCACTGAGTACAATTACTGTGACCAAAGCCGCAAGCCCAACACTGCCACATCACCTACGACGGCCTGCCGCAGCACGAGTCCAGAGTGCTGTGTCACCGACATCCGTGGAACCTGGCTCCAGCAGCACGTGGACTTGTGATGTGATTAAGACACTGTGAAGTCGATGCCTCACATCTTGACCTGCTGAATTCATCAACCCCACTGTATCATAAGAAAAACCGCCTTGCCACCGATGCCAAATCACCTCCCCTGCAACCGCAAGGAACCGATGTCTAACCTCTCCTGCCTAGCAGTAAGGAACTGACACCTTACCTGCCTGGTAGCACTAAGGAACTGATGCTGCACTGGCTCCAGTGATGCCTCAACTCCTTGACTCCATAAAATGTCTTTGTTTCCTTGTTTTCCAAGGTACTGTACCTGGGGTCCATGCAACTCTGTGACTGGCCTGCACTCCCTAGCGAGTGATGGCAAACTGTTTGGAACAACTCCATCAAAATGTCGTAATAGCCCCAGCTGGATCTATTGTGTTTCTAAGCGCTTTATTGAGATTTAATCTCTGAAAATCCATATCTTTGATTGTGTATTTTAGATTTTTGACATTTTGGTCTTGTTTTATTCAGATAAATATTGGCTAATTTTCTAAACTGGTGTGAAGTACGAATGTTGTGTTTTCACTGTGTTACTGTGTGTGTACAAATACTTCACACATTGCCTCTGATATAAGCCTGACTGCTCATGTCAAGCTGCCAAGAGGTTGAGCAGGGATTATCTGAGCTGTGTGGCTCCCTTACCCTGACTAGAATGAGGCTCCCTAACTTGGACAGAGTCCAAACCACTGCCAACTAGAGACCATATTTCTAACAGATGCCACATATATCATGGTGCTGAATCGATATAAAAATGTTCTAGGGCATTCTACGTGCCCTGAATTCTAGTGAGCCAGCCATTGTGTAAACCTAATCTCTTCTAGTGGGTTTCAGCAGAGAAACATTTGAAAAGAAAGGGGTGATATAATGAAACAGTACAATATTCACATACATTTGCTAAAATGCCATGGTCCTGAAAGGGTACTCGTTAGATATTCAAATCCACTCATAGTGTGCAAAGCGAATAAAACCTGACTTTCCACAGGAGATAACCCTTATTTTTTCGAAATGTGCTGTGTGCACCCCGTATGTAAAAAAATACCTACTTTGTGCCAGAACCAGCATTTTGTCATGGGTGCATAAATTATGCCAGTGCTAGAATGTCATAAAAATTCATACTGTCCATGTGCCATACGTGAACTTCATGTAAAAAAATAGGTCAGATTGTCAGACCCACCATTTTATCATGGTTGCTGTTCTCCCATATGCCAGATTGCCTACCTTTATACCAATAATTGCCTCCAGTGTTCTAGTACCAGCATTTTGCCAATCGTCCCCATGTCAAAAACCTTTTTACAAATGCACCCTATATGCCACAAATTACCTCTATTATACAACTAACAGTATTTTACCACTGGTGCCATTTACGCCAAGCATTTCCCCAAGTATGCCAGTGCCAGTATTTTGTCACAGGTTCTTGTCATGCTTAAAATTGCCTGATGTATGCCAACACCAGTGTATTGCCCTGGGTATCTTTATATG
Source organism: Pleurodeles waltl (assembly GCF_031143425.1). NCBI lineage: Eukaryota > Metazoa > Chordata > Amphibia > Caudata > Salamandridae > Pleurodeles > Pleurodeles waltl. The sequence continues at coordinate 486,788,767 of NC_090445.1, read as the reverse complement.
ACAAATATTTCCTTCAGTATGCCAGGGCTAAACTCAAACTCATAAGCATCACGTCAACTTTTTACTCACACTCACATTCCTTCCCTCACACTCGATCTGTCACTCACCCTCACTCTCGCTCATGCATTCTTACTCACACTCTTATGTCCCCTTTCACTCATACCTATTCATTCTCACCCGCCTGTTTCATTCACTCGTGATTTCACTCACTCATACTTACTAACACTCAGTCTCACATAATCTATTCATTACCTGACATTGACACATACACTTATTTACACTCACACACGCTTACACACACAAAATGTCTCACACATACAGATGCTCTCTCGCACATAAACACACTCTCATTCACAAGCACACACACAACATACAATTAAAACCATTTTTACTTACCACAGCTGCCACTGAACATCCTATTCCAGCTAAGTGTGCTGTATTTATTTCACTAATTTTAAACTATAGAAATTTCCAGTCCAGGGAGGACCTGGCGTGGCAGTTTGAGCTGGACTGTTCCCATGAGGAACAAGGTCATGAATAATTTGCATACAGCTGGGTCCAAACTGGGGTGCATGGTGAGCAAAAAAACAATTAATTAAACACAAATCTTTGTGACTGGGGGTGAGTGTTTGCATTGTTCAGCATTCCGCCATAATTTTTTCTTTTTGCTTTTGGCACCCTAAGTGCACAGGGCATGCCCAGGCGTGGGTTCCGGGCTCACTGTGCCCCTCGAATCAAGCTAGCCTGGCTGCTGATGGGTGATACCTTGAAACCAGTCTGGGGATGTTTCTTTCAGGTCCAGGGAGGACCTGGCTTTGCAGTTCAGGCTGGACTGTTCCCATGAGGAACAGGGTCAATACTGATTTGAATATGGCTGGTCCAAATTGGGGTGGCAGTGTGAGCAAAAAAATGATGGATTAAACCCAGATCTTTGTGACTGGGGGTGAGTGTTTGCATTGTTCAGCATTCCACCCATCATGCATTCTTTTTACTTCTAGAAAGTGAGCAATTCTCTGTGTTTATTAACCTGGTGTTTTGCAGCTTGACTTGAATCCATGTCTGTGGCAGAGTGACAGCTGGGCTTTGTGCATACTTTTCAGATAGCCTGTATACTGGGAGGGTGGAGGTGTCAGAGAGGTGCATCTGCATATTGAATGGTCTTCCTGGGCTGAGAGAAGGGGAGGCGGGGCACACCTGCATTTATAAAGGCTGTGCCCTGGCCTCACACAAAGGGCTCATTTACCCCCAAATGGAGCCTGTGCTGGCAGAGAGAGTTGGAACTGGTTGGAATCTCTTCTACCCCTCTTCTGGGTTTTTCCCATGGAAAGAGAAATACTTTGAGACACTTTTGAACTAACTTGGACACAAAATGCTGCTGGAGGGACTCACCAACACCACCTTGGACTACTGCTGTTGTGCTGACCTGTGACCTATGACCTGCTAGGTCTCTAGGAGGAACTGCCACTGACTGCAACCCCTGGTGCTGGCCTGCTTGTTGGGCCCTACCACCTTGTACTCCCACTGGCTGTCTCCAGGGGCTGGGTGCTGTAGCCCCTGTTCCCCTACCAGGTTTTTACTCGAAGCGCGAGTACAGCGCTATGTCTGGAAGGTCCTGTGCTGGAGCGTAGCACATGAGGTGCGCTTTACTTTATTTGTTTAAAGAGCATTGGGAGTGCTTTCTTCATCTCCCTGAGGGAGTAAGTACCGCTGCAATCCGGGCGGGACTAGCGTGTCCGAATGCCCTTCTTGGAATACCCCCAGGACACTAGAAGACGGTGCCTGCAGTGATTACACTCCTTGTAGTGCCCCTGTGGCAAGGAGCACTGTGAGGAGCATCCCTGGGGCACAAGCAGGCACCCCCTTTGGTGCATTCACTGCTGCAGCTCAGGGGAACTGGAGAAGGAGGCTTGCGCACCACGCCGGGTGCAGATGAATTGTCCGGCAGGAGAAAGGCTCGCAGATGGGAGGGAAGCCTCATCGGAGGCCCCTTGTTCACACCAGGCCCCCCTCACTGTCTTGTAGATCGCGGGTTGGGTGGCAACTTCGACCGAGGTCCCCCTTCCCACTGGGCCCCCTCATTGTCTTGGAGATTCATGGGCAGGCAGGAAACCCAACAGAAGTCCCCCGTTTCCGCTGGGTCCCTCATTGTCCTGAAGATTTACAGGCTGGGGGAAATCTCGACTGAGGTCACCCGTTCCTGCTGGTCCCCCCATTGTCCTGGAGATTCATTGGCAGGCAAGAGGTGCCCCATTCCTGTTGAACACCCCTCATTGTTTTGTGGCTCGCCGGCGGGATGGTTATGTCACCAGAGGTCCTCCATTCCCACTGGGCCCCCACTGGGTAGTGGTGACATATTAGCAGACCAGGGCCCTGCCCAAATTAATCTTGCATTGCCGCAGGTGCAGAACCTGGAGTGCGGCAGCTCTGAGATTCACACAGCCCGTCCCTGTTTTGCCCACGTCATTTCTTGTTGTGGCGCTTAGCGTGGATTGCAGATCACACTCATTGGCTCTGATGAGAACATTGTAAGATGATATGTGCATTTCTTATGATGTGTCTATGGCTTTATGTGCATTCATGAAGTTGCTGTTGCAATCATGATATTGTTTTACTGTATGATAATGCCATGACCTTTTGTGCTGTTTCATGCTATGCGCAGTCATGATAATGTTTTGGCAATGGTGATCATGTGTTTTGTGTTAGAAATGGGGTCTTTGGTTGGCAGTCAGGTTAGCCCCTGTTCAAGCAAGGACCCTCAATCTAGTCAGGGTAAGTCACACACAATCCAAATTATCCTGTGCCCATACTCTGGTAGCTTGGCACTGAGCAGTCAGGCTTAACTTAGAAGACAATTTGAAAAGTATTTGTGCAATAACTCCTGCAATAACACAGTGTAACACCACAAAAATACACCACACAGTGTTTAGAAAAATATATAATATTTATCTGGTTAAATGCAGGTCAAAACGATGAAGATTTGAGAAGTACACTTTGAATTATCACTGTAGGAAATGATAAAAGAAGTTGTTAGTCTTTAAAAAGCAACAAATGTCTATTGCAAGCACAAAGTACTTGGTTTGCATTCAAATTCTTCGCAAGGGACCGCAAAGGAGGAGTTGAGTAGAAAACGAGGAGGTGTGCGTCGATTTTTCTGGTGCACACAGATGGTGCGTGGTAGAGTTTTCATGCAGGGCAGGTTTTGCGTCTATTTCCAGCACGTGGACTGGGATTCTCTTTGGGTTGCGGGATTTTCAGACACCCCGGGGATGATGCGTTGAAATCTTGGGCGTGCAGGACGAAGTCACAGGGGCTGCATCGATACGGTGGGTGATTCTTGGAAATTTCTGCTGCACGGCAGGTGCTCGGTTGATTCTTCTCACAGCAAGTCAGGCTGCTTAGTTTCGGTTTGGCTTTGCGACGATCCAGTGGGCCATGCGTCGAATTTCTGATCACAACGCTGGCACTGCATTGTTCTCTTCTTCGGGAAGTCAGGCTGCGTCAATGCGGTTCGGTGTGCGGTGATTTTCTCACTGTGATGCAGGCAGTGCATCGTTTCTTGCAGGCTGTGCATCAATTTTCACAGCACAAGGAGTTATTTTGCAGAAATGAAGTATTTTTGGTCCTGAGACTTCGGAGAACAGGGGGCAAGCTCAATCCAAGCCCTAGGAGAGCACTTCTCAGCAGAGCCAGAGGACACCAAGGCAGCAGAGCAGCAGTCCTTGGAAGAAAAGCAGTCAGGTGAGTCCTTTGGGCAGCCAGGCAGGTCCTCTTGGCATGTTGCAGGTTCTGCTTCAGGGTTTCTTCCCCAGTGGTATCTTGTCCAGAAGTGTCTGAGTTGGAAGGGTCAGAGACATGTAAGTGTCAGGCCCTCCACCCTCCCAGCCCAGGAAGACCCATTCAATATGCAGATGTGTGCAGGTGTGACAGAGCATTCTGTGTTTGAGGTTGTCTGAGTGAAATGCACAAGGGAACTGTCAAGTAACCTAGCCAAACGTGGATTGGAAGACACAGAAGGATTTAAGTGTAGAGAAATGTTCACTTTCTAAAAGTGGCATTTCTAGAATAGCATTATTAAATCCAACTTCACCAATAAGCAGGACTTTCTATTACAATTCTGGCCATACTAAATATAGCCTGGCTACTCCTTTCAAATCAGAATCTACCACTCAAACAGTATATGAGGGTAGCCCTAATGCTATCCTATAAAAGGAGCAGGCCTCACAGCAGTATAAAATGAATTTAGGGGTTTTACACTTCTAGGACATATGGAACACACATATTCATGTCCTGTCTCTTACCTACATAGCAGCCTACCCTATGGGCTACCTAGGGCTTACCTTAGGGGTGACTTATATATACAAAAAGGGGGCGTTTATGCTTGGTAATTACTTTTAAATGCCAAGTCGAAGTGGGAGTAAAAATGCACACACAAGCCCAGCAGTGGCTGGCCTGAGACATGGTTAGGGGGCTACTTATGTGGGTGGCACAACCAGTGCTGCAGCCCACTAGTAGCATTGAATTTACAGGTCCTGGGCACATGTAATGCACTTCACTAGGGACTTACAGGTACATTTCATAAGCCAATTGGGTATGAGCCAATGTCACCATGTTTCAAGGAGAGAGCATATGCACTTTAGCACTGATTAGCAGTGGTAAGGTGCGCAGAGTCCTAAAGCCAGCAAAAATGAGGTCAGAAAAAGAGAAGGAGGAAGGCAAAAGTTTGGGGGTGACCCTGCAGAAAGGCCATTTCCAACATGGCATTTCTTTAGTAATGTTTACCTGACTACTGATTATGTTGCAGGATACCCAGTACCTAGGTGTTGCATATGACTACTGTTAGCTTTTGCAGAGTAATAGTACTGTGTAATGTTCTGACAACTGCTTGAGTAGCAGGGTATTACTGATATGTGTTTGATCTGTTTCATTTGTGGTGAGGATAGTGCACGTGTTGTGCAAGCGCTTTACATATTGCCTCTGGGATAGGCCTGACTGCTCGTGCCAAGCTACCAAGGGGGTGAGCAGGGGTTATATTAGGTGTGTAACTCCCTCGCCCTGACTAGAGTGAGTGGGTTCTGCCTGGCTTAGGAGCATACCATAGACAACCAGAAACCCCATTTCTAACACTAGTGGAGTGTTGACAAGATGATGGAGGGCATGACAAATGGAGCTGATGTATCCAAGCAGCAAATGTGCTTGTTGTCAAGGAGGCACGTTACTGCATCAACTGTGTTGCCACAAGCTGAGTGCCATGAAAGTAGAGTAGCGCGTGTCATTGAAGGTGTGTGTCTTTGGAGGCACGAGCCAAAGATGTAAACTCAAACAGGAAGTTTGCCCCAAAGACTTTTGTCATAAACAACCCTGCAACATGCGCAGAGCAGCGAATAACTGAACAGGAGATGGGAATGGGAAGAAGGCACCTACCGGGTGCTGGCGGCGGCCCTGACTCCAGCAGAGAAGGGGTGCTGGGAACAGTCGTAAAATGGGAGAAGAGCTGCACTGATAACTGAATCCAGCATGGCAGGAATTTACTGTGAAGTCTTAGGATGTATCCTGATATCTGATGATGAAACTAAGATAGGACCACCATGCTGATACACTTTGGCTGCAACCAGGACAGTAGGATTAATCCACAGAGTACTCAGTGGAGAAGGACACAGTGGAAGCTGAACCAAAGGAAAATCAGAGAACAGTTCAACTAGGAGTGTGCACACACATGAGAGTGGCACACTCTGGAGCTGTTGTGGAGATGCACTGTGTGGTCTCCCAGAAAATAATATTGAATTTAGAATGTACATCCAGTTTTTTGGGCACTTGATTTGTGCAACAACTAATCCTCACATAGTGTTTGGGGGTAATAGACTGCTTCAATTGGATCTACAGTCAGCTTTCTTTGTTGTATGTTTTGGTGAGATGTCGCTCACCATGGTGGAGGACTTTGAATTTGCTACTGGAGGTTATTTTTTAAAGCCATGCTGAATTTGCTGCCAGAGAATATATTTTGATTTGCTCCAGTTTGAGGTTAGGAAAATGCTTTGATGTATGTGTTCCATGCAATGTTGTGTGTTAAGTCCCCGGTCCTGCATTAGTATGCAGTAGAGGGTTAGTGTTTTAGATACCCTGTTCCTGCAAGAGTATGCATTAGGGGTGGAATGTTTGGTGATTCCCTGGTCCTGGAAGAGTATGCAATAGAGGGTGAGTGATTTAGTTCCCTGACCCCTCAACAGTATGCAGTAGATGATGAACATGTAGTGCTAAATTTCATGTGATATCCTGTTGTTTTGGGACGAGTGATGGTTGAAAGAGACCTGTTGTTAAATTTCATGTAGTATCCTGTTGTTTTGGGATGATTGAAACACATCCATTGTGTTATGTTCAAGATGCCCTGTTCTGGGATAAGCAAGGGTTTTTGTAGTACATTTGCATTTTTATGCCTGGTTGAATAATAAGTGCTATTAACCTCTTAGCTGCTGGGCCTTTCCCCCACCCCGCCCCAGTGCTGAGCCCTTTTTTGGCTATTTGGGGTAGTTCGCACTTAGGCCTTCATAACTTTTTGTCCACATAAGCAATCCACGCCAAATTTTCGTCCTTTTTTTCCAACATCCTAGGGATTCTAATGGTACCCAGAGTTTGTGGTTTCCCCTGGAGGAGACCAAGAAATTAGCAAAAATACAGTGAAAATTTCATTTTTTTTTTTTTAAATGGGAAAAAGGGCTGCCGAAGAAGGCTTGTGTTTTTTTCCCTGAAAATGGCATCAACAAAATCACCATCTTCCCACCTTTCAGGAACGGTCAGACTTGAATCAGAAAACCACATTTTTCAACACAATTTTGGCATTTTACTGGGACATACCCCATTTTTACTATTTTTGGTGCTTTCAGCCTCCTTCCAGTTAGTGACAGGAATGGGTGTGAAACCAATGCTGGACCACAGAAAGCTAAACATTTCTGAAAAGTAGACAAAATTCCGAATTCAGCAAGGGGTCATTTGTGTAGATCCTACAAGGTTTTCCTACAGAAAATAACAGCTGAAATTAAAAAATATTGAAAGTGAGCTGAAAAAAACATCAAAAGCTACAGTTGAAAAGCGTCAGTTGAAGTATGTGCATTGCTTTGAAGACGCAAGCTGCAACTGCAAGACAACTGGTGTATATATATATATATAGATCTATATATTTTTTAGTTGTTGTATGGTTTCCTTGGGGGCCAAAATGGCCCCCAGGGAAACCCTACAACAACTAAAAAAAAATATTGCCCCCACAGGGGGTCACCCTGCCCACGGGCGACCCCCTGTCCATTTATTTTCTTTAAAAAAAAAAAAAAAAAATTATAATCATTTAGCCCCTGGGGAGCACCTACCTTTTAAAAAAAAAAAAATATGCCCCTGGGGGGGTGCCCATTTTCCGAGGGGGCCGACCCCCCCAAGTGAAATCCCTGGTGTCTAGTGGTGTTTCCTGGCCCCCGATCGCAGCTGTGCAGCTGTGCTGCGATCGGGGGCCAGGAAACACTTTCAGGAAGGCCTTGTAAGAAAGGGAAGAGTCTCCCCTTTCTTACGAGGTCTTCCCGAATGTGGGGAAGGCCGTTTGTGGCAGTTTTCCCCATCGGAGCAGGAAATCCACAAAGTGACGTCAGTGCGTCACAAAGGGGCGAGTGGGGGCAGGGGGAGACATGGAAGAGCTTCTGTGTCTCCCAGGGAACAAAAAAAATAAATCCTCGAGTGTGACGCACCCGAGAATTTATTAACCCCCTCCCTGGTGTCGGCCACTGGTCATGACCTGCACCAGGGAAGTAGTGCGGGAGTCGGCCAGTGGCCGACGCCCGTATCCAAGGGGTTAAGGATTGAGTTGGACTTGCATATGGATGTGTTTCTGCTTTTGTATGAATGGGGTCCAATTTGACCACTATGTCAATAATTTATAGAGTTTTTACGTCTTTTGTATTTTATTGTTTTCTCATGTTTCCTTTTTGCATTTTATTATTTCTAAGGGAAGGAGATGTGTTCTATTCTGCTATGCTTGTGATGCATTTCGTGCACATCTCCACTGTTCTCTGCTCTGCTCAGCAAGTGAGTGATGTCATGGAATGATGTTATGTGACTAGAGGTTGGTTGGCATTTAGGATTGGCTGAACAGAGAGGATACTGCTCCTGGTGGGGTACTTTATTCTGTAACTTGTTACATCTTCAGTAAACCTACTACCTTTTAACCTATGTAAACTAGCTACCCGACTCCTACTTACTAAGGAAGCATCTTTATTTACAAGAAGTGGTGGATGGGCTGGCCTGGTAGGTCAGTGTGTGGGCTGTAGTTTTTAGTTGTTTGAGGGCCAGTTTATGGTCTGGTGAGACAGTTTTTGCTGTTGATTTTCTTGAGAGCTCCATAAACATTGTGTGCAGCAAGCACTTCTGTGTTCAGTCTCCCATACCTTGCAAAAAACCTAGAATGCGTTTTTTGTTTTTTTTACAAGTTCCTAACTGGCCCTTGCAAATGTGGTGAACACTAGCTTTGTGATTCAATAACAGGGGCCACTTCTATTTTGTAGCTGGGCCTCTTTATGGCCAGCCTGACTCTGTTTATGTGATTTTGCAGATGGAGGCATTTCTTTCTGTTATCCACCAAACAGAAATATCAAGGGTTTTGCTATACTTCAGACTGGGAGAAGACAAAATAAAAGGAATGCCAACAATGCAGCACTCTTAGTCTGAGTAATGAACTTATTAAGGCACTTCTCAAGGTTCATACAGGGAAAGCATTTAGGTCAAATGCAACAACATAAGTACACTTCTGAAAATAATCACAGCAGTAGAATAATAATGATCATAGAAACAAACAAAGAAAATACACTATTGCAATCATGGCTAATATATCTCTATCTAATCACTATATATAGATACAATATTCATGGTTGAAGTAGTGCATTTTCTTTGTTTGTTTCTACTACTTCAACCATGGATAACATATCTATATATAATCAAAATATATATATATTTAATCAATAGTTAAAGTAGTGATTTTTTGTTGTTGTGCAGACTCCGAGTATTGGTTGACACCGGAGCAGAGGCCTCTTTACTTTATGGAAATTACAAAAAGTTCACTGGTCAGCACTACACCATCACAGGATTGGGTGGAAAACAAACCCCTGCCATGCAGACTACTGTTCAAATGAAAATAGGGAGAATGTCAAGAAGAGAATGCACTTTTTTGATTGTGTCTCTTCTAGAATATATACTGGGAATTGACATTTTAGGGGGATGACTTTGTATTTGGATAATAGTTGTTATCAATTTGGCTCAAAGAAATACATTTTGTGGCAGCTATGAGGGTGGGTCATCTGAAGATACCCCAGTGAAGGTGCCCTCAGTAACCAAGGTAATCCGCTTGAAGCAGTATCGCATTTCAGGAGGGTATAATGAAGTGAGAAAAACCGTCCAAGAAATGACTGAGGCTGGTGTAATAGTTCCAACCACCACTGAATGGAACAATCCTCTGTGGCCTGTGTGCCAACCTGATGGGCGATATAGAATGACCATTGATTACTGCAAGCTGAATAAACATACACCCCCATTGACAGCTGTGGTCCCAGACACCATCACCTTAATTGAAAGAATCCAGAAGCATCCAGGGGCCATGGCATGCAACCACTGATATTGCCAATGCTTTGTTTTCTATACCATTGGCCCCTGAATGTCAAGAACAATTTGCTTTTTCACATTCTGGCAGACAATTCCCAATGTTAACCTTGCATATGGGGTATATACATAGGCGCATCATCTGTCACTGGCTGTGGCAGAGCACCTGGAAGAAGTATATGTCATTCCTGGAGTGCAATTCACCCATTACATTGATGATGTGATGATTCAGGAAGAGACACGAGAACAGGCACAGACTCAGTTGAAGTGGGTTGTGGAACTCTTGCAGTGTAAAGAGTAGATGATTAATCAAGACAAGACACAAATACTCTCTCAAAATGTGAAATGTTTAGAGATTCAGTGCAATCAGGGACATAGAGAGGTGTTGCCGTAGGCAAAATTAAAGATTTTAGAGTTTTCCACTCCCCGCACTAAGCAGGAGACACAGCAATTCATTGGAGTGTTTTGTTTTTTGGAGCCAGCATATTCCTTGTTTGAGTGAGATTCTAGCCCCTTTGTACAAGGTAGCACAAAAGAAACATGAGTTTGAATGGGGTGAACAGCAGCACTGATTGTTTGATTTGGCAAAGGAGGTGATTCAACAGGCATAAGACTTGTGGCCAGTACAGGAAGGAGACATCAAGTTGCGTAAAACCGTTCAGACGCAACATACAAATTGGAGCAAGTGGCAAAAACAGGGAAGAATGAGGGTGCCCCTGGGTTTCTGGACTAAAAAGTTACCTGATGCTGGTGAGCGATATCGTCCCTTTGAGAAACAGTTACTGGCATGCTACTGGGTTCTAGTGGATACTGCGCAAATGGTCCTAGGTCAGAAAGTGATTTTGAGACCTGAGATTCAAATAATGCAGTGGGTGATGAGTTCACCTAAAACTCACCGTATTGGACATGCACAATAAGCTAGTATCATACGTTGGAAATGGTCCATACAGACAGGGCCCGGGTGGGACCAGCAGGCCCAGCAGCTCTATATGAACAGGTGTCACAAGCCCCTGTGCAGTATGAGGAGAGGGTGCAGGAGTTACCACAGATAAAAAAGTCACCAGTGAAATGAGGTGAGCCATTTGAATCCTTGTACCCTGAGGATAGGAATCAAGCACGGTTTACTGATGGTTCATCTAAGTTTGTGGGCCCCGAAAGGCATTGGAAAGCTGTGCCATACAACCCAATCACCAATAAACCGTTGACCACTACAGGTAAAGGGAAGAGTAGTAAATTTGAGGAATTGTATGCTGTGTATCAGGCATTGAATCAAGAATTACCTGGTACTTGTCATATTTACACCGATTCTTGGTCCACTGCCAATGGGTTAGCCACCTGGCTTTTCACATGGCATGCACATAACTGGCAAATTCATTCCAAGGAGGTGTGGGGCAAAGAATTGTGGCAGGAAATTTTGGAAATGCTTGAGAAAAGTACAGTTACTGTGTATCATGTAGATGCTCACTGTCCCATTTGTTCACTAGAACGCTGGTTCAATTCCCTGGCAGACGACAAAGCCAAAATCTCAGAGGCAGACGTGGTAACACAGGATTCTAACTTAGTGGGGATGGCTAAATGGGCACACCAAAAATGTGGACACCTGGGAGAGAAAGCCACTTGAAGGTGGGCAGAGACTATAGGGATGCACATTCCCCTAGATTTGATAAAAACTGTGATCTTGCAATGTCCTATTTGTCAACACACACAACAGAGATCATCCAGCAAACTGTCAGAGGTCAGTTAGGAAGAGGAAAGTTACCAGGACAGATATGGCATATTGATTACATTGGGCCACTTGATTGATTACATTAGTTGTGGGTGTCAATATGCCTGCACCATAGTGGACACCCATTCTGGTTACCTGAAGTCTGTCCCATGTAAATGTGCCACTCAGTACATTACCATTAAAACTTTACACCTGTTAATGTTATATTGTGGATTACCACTCCAGGTCCAGAGTGACAATGGGCCACACTTCAAAGGAAAATTGGTACGAGATTACAGTATACAACACAACAATGAATGGATTAATTACATTCCATATTTTCCACAAGCCTCAGGACTGATTGAGAGCATGAACGGCTTGCTGAAAGCCCAATTATGAAAATTGTCAAATGCAACTTTGAAAAACTGAAGAGAGCATTTAAATGAAGCCCCCCAAAGTTGGAATAACTTACCACTAACAAATCCTGAGACTCTCTTGATGAGGATGTTAACCCCCGCATTACAGAATCAACCTCATGTGGCAACCAACACCATCATTTATTAAGAAATAAAAGAAAGAGCTCTAGCTCCTTACAGAGCCACAGAGAATCTGCAGGTCTTGACCGATATGCTTTAAAAGCTTACAACCAAGAGACATTGCACTCTGTGAAACAGGTGTTGGAATACAGATTTCCCCGGAGCATTTCAGATTGATTCCTCCCGGATCTGGGTTGGCACTCAAAGGTATTCAGGTCTTAGGGGTGCGATTGATGCAGAATACCAAGGAGAAATTAAGATTATCCTCTTAAGTAGTGGAGACACTGTTTTGGTGCTAGAAGCAGGGGATAGAATTGCTCAAATGTTGTTCATCCCAGTGTATGGAGGAATAGTGAGAAAGGGGACTGCTCGGGCCCTTCGTACGGTACCTGGGAGGGAAGTTTTGGTTCAACTGACAAAAACTCTGGTGCTTAAGTGTGGGTAGAGTCCCCAAATTTTCCTCCTGAACCAGAAGAAATCATTGCCAAAGGGAAGGACAATGTCCTTGTGGTTTTGAAGCCCGGAAGAGAGAGGTTGAAGTATGTACCAGCTGACAAATTTTATTTGTGAGAATGATCATACTTGTCTCTTTTACAGGTCATACTACAAGGTGTCTGTGTACCAACAGTGCTGTGTAGGCTTCTTTTGGGCGTGTGGGGTCAAGAGGGACCAAAAACCCACAACTCCAAAATGATTGATCAACCACGTCAAGCAACATTTTAACTGCACTTGACTGAACATGTGTGGACCCTCCTGGCACGAGTCGTAGTTAACAGATAAAATTTCTCCATGACTTCATTTCCACCTGCCTTGTGGCTGTCCCTACACCTGCAAAAATTCTACTGCATATCTTTAATGTCACCAATAAGGATAGAAACGTGCAACAGAGTGACGTTTGCACCCTATGAGTATTGTAGGTTTTGCCAAGAAATAACGGATGAAAAGTGGGGCAATCTCACGTAACTAACTACCTAGAACATCACCCATGGTGATGTATGTTTTAATTTCACCTGTAATTCACGTCAAATTGGAAAATGCGCTCAACTGCACCTCGAGACACCAACGGGATCTCCTCAAGAGATACCATGGGAACAAAAAATACTCTGCCATTACCAGACAGATAAACATTGCAAACAAATGGATAATTCAATGTCCTGTCTTCATATGGTGACCCTCTACCAGTCATAACAAGCACGTTAAATTACCAGTGGGCTGCTTGTTCTTGTGTGGAAATAGTACTTTCACCTACATTTCCTCTACGATAACTGGTGGACTGTGTTCCTTTAAACAGTTGGGACTAATGATGTTTTCATTTCATTCTGTACATACTCGTTATCCAAAGGAAGCTATTCAATTAAATGAAGACTGTGATTTTGACATGCAACAATTATCTAATCAGAATATATAGGCCTGAGTCTCTCTATTGTAGGGGTGACCGGATTAGCCGTTTATAATACTCAAATAATTAATAAGTTGGCATGCTCAATAGTTAAGAATATTAATCATACTGTCATTGCATTATCTGAATTTTTAGTAGATATACGTGGTACTAGAAAAGATGCATTGCAAAACAGAGTTGCTATTGATTATTTACTGCTAAAGCATCATCACGGTTGGTCTGAATTTGAGGGCATGTGCTGTTTCAACTTGTCAGGTCATTCTAAATCCATCCAGTCCCATATTGACAGTTTACATAAATTAGTGAAAGGAGTGAAAGATATAGACAAAGGGTGGTGGGACTGCTTTTTCCAGTGGTTGCCCAATTTTGGACAACTACACGTGGATTAGTCATGGTAATTTCTATAGTTATAACGTGTTGCTGTGTACAATGCATACCTATTTTGCTTGCAAAATTTAGACAAAAATTAGTTAATTTTGAACCCGTATGTTACGAGAGTTACTGGTCAAAGGGTGGAATGTACAGCTAGATGTATTTTACCCCCAGCTCCATCTTAACCACTGACTCCATTTTGTGCTTAGCTTCAAACATAGTCATATTGGCGGTGCAGGTATTTTTCCACGCGCAAATTATGCTACATGTTTTTCGCTCCTTGCGCTCTCTTTCTCACCAAGGCAGGGACATAACATGGAGGAGTGAGGGAGAGATAAGGATATGCCAGAGAATGTTTATGGTGCAGCAGGGAACAGTTTGGTCTTGGGAGCGCACCTTGGGATGCAGCAAATCTCTAAACATGCTCTTTCAACACGGACCTGGTACAGCCAGCGTTTAAACTACACCTTACTGTACGGGAGTGGGGAGTTTCTACAATTCTCCTCTCTAGCTTCTTTAAGGTATTTAAGAGGGAAGCTTGACGACCGGGTTTAGACAGAACTCTTTCCGGGAGGGATACACCTTTGCCCGGATTCCCATTGTGGGTAGTTCTTTGCATTGTGCATAAATATATAATCAATATATGTAGACATATTATCCATGGTTGAAGTAGTGTATTTTCTTTGTTTGTTTCTATGATCATTATTATTCTACTGCTGTGATTATTTTCAGAAGTTTACTTGTGTTGCTGCATTTGACCTAACCGCTTTCCCTGTAAAAACCTTGAGAAGTGCCTTTACAAATTTATTACTTAGACCAAGAGTGCTGCATTGTTGGCATTCCTTTCATTTTGTCTTCTCCCAGTCTGAAGTATATCAAAACAACATGTTGTGCCCTTCATGTATTCCTTAAAAAAGAATAGAACATGGACTTTGACTATATGAGATATGCTCGGAATGAAAGGTTTGCTTAGCCGTACCAATAAAAAAAACGATTTTTGGTGGACAATTAAAAAAAAAAAGTACAGTGTGATGCATGTGTTCTTTGAGGAAATAAAACACTTGTTGTGCAGAAAACTGTTACAACTAGGCCCAAGTCCTACGTACATGCTCATTGCCAGAGCAGTGCAAATCTGTGGGGCTCAATGAAGAGACACTGCAGCGGTCATAGAGCCGCTGGCTAGGAAACATGTTTACACTGTGAAAGGGCCATGCGTAGTGTTGCAATCTTCCAGCTCAAGTTTCCGTTCAGGAGGCACTGGCTGTAGCAGGACCTGTTCTTACTCACTTATATGAAAGGGCTTAAAATACGCCCAACAACCAGCCACACCCTTACATGAACATGCACAGAATATAAGATCATGCTTTAAGTGTATGCCTGTGCCCTACCCTCCCATGATGCTGCCAGCACAGCCTACAATACTCATGGAAGCCTGGAACTAAATGTGAGCAGATATTAATGTCTAAATGCCCAAAATAAGCTGAAATGTATTGTTTTCTAAGTAAAAGCCACAAAATATAATTGCTGTGTCCTTCAAACAGTGCTGGCCATGTCCAACGTTTTAAATACATGGCACTCTGCCTTATGAGATATTTAGGGCCTACCCTGTGGGTGACATATATGTATTAAAAAGAAATGATAAGTGCTGTAATGTGCATGTTTTCATGCTATCACTAGGAGACTGTTGTCAGGTGACATCAGTTAAATCTATTGGGAATTTTGGAATGAGGAAACTGGAGCAGTTAATCCCCCAGGGTTTGCATCTTCTGGACTCAGCTTAATAAAGTCTTGTCTGCTCATCACCTTTGACGCATCTGGCTTTGAAAAATTTGCAACGAGAATGGGATGCAACACCATTTGAACCTAAAGAGAGGCAAGTGAATGAACTGAGCGCTGATGTCAACCCCTGTATGTCAAGCTTCATTTATGTGAAGCAACAGGCAGACCACAACTTTGAATGTGTCAGAGGTCTTAGCGGCAGGATGAGTTTTTAACTTTATTGATTTAGCCAGTTTTTAACATTTCTTATGAGGTACCGGCCACTTGACCTTTATTGTCTTGGAGGATGCTCTGCAGCACGTGCGAAAAAACTGAGCCCACTATGAGCTTGTGGCATTGAGTTGGCACTTTGGAGGAGAAGAGCGCATGTAACTAAACACCTGTCATCACCCACTCAAGACACATCGGTAGAGTGGCGTGTTGAAAACAGCACGTGGTTGGCGAAGCATGAGGTGAAGTGGAGCATGTCAAACCACGTACTATTGAGCAAGAAGGCACACGTTTGTGGTCAACAGCGCCTACAATTAACCAGTGTGTGTCAAACCATGCATTAGTAAAAAATGGAGTATACACGTGTGTGGCTGATAGTGTGAGTGGTGGAGGCGACATGTGTTAGACTGCAGAGTTGAAGATGCACACCTCAGGCTACGTACTAACAAGATGGATACAAAGACAATGAATCAGTAATAAAAAAAAAACCTCATCAGTGTAGTGTTCCAGGGAGTTTGAGGAAAGTGAGCTGAGCTGAGCTGTGCTGTAAAAACATTCTGGCAAGACTGGAAGCTCTCAGGTGTTCTAAGTAAGCTTCATTTCAATTTGCTTATTTTATGCAGATTAGATGCTGGATTCTGCATTTTTTGGAGTCATTTGACTGGGTATGAATCAGAAATAGAGGACTAAGCATAGGAAGAGTATATAGAGTATATGAAAGCAAGACAACGATGACCACTTTTACTATTTGATTTTATTATTTTTGCCCATCTAGACCACAGTAATTACTTTTATCATTTTCACTATAACAGCTCTGATACCCAAATTAGTGTAATAGCTGTGCAATCCACTGTACCTCCTGCCCCACTTTTGCAAGATCCAAGATTGTGTGGCACTGTATAGGAAAACTGAAGGAGTCTTTCGAGACATAATTAGAGACCACTGGGAGAGATGTTTTTATATGAAAAAGAAAATTGACTATTCTTATTCACAATTAAGTTTTAGAAGGCAGGAAAGTTTTGAAAATATTGCCAATACTAGAAAGGAGGTAAGATGAGGAAAATTACACATTTCTAGTACTAGATGAATGAGAAGATGATTGAAATGAGGTAGATGAAGAGCAGGAAGATGATGAATACACAAGAGAGATAAGGGCGTTATAAGAAAACGTTGGTAAGAAAACTAATATAGTAGTGGAGAAACACCATTTTTTCACACCAGCATAACTACCTGGGAAGGCAATTGAGCAATATGTGTCAATTCTACGAACATTGGCTGCATCATGTAAATGTAAGATTTAAATTAAGAAATTACAAGGGACAAGGGCCAGATGTATCAAAAACAGGAATTGCATTTCTTAAATAGCGAATTTTAAGACATCGCTGTTTAAGAAATGAAAAATGGTATGTATGAATTTTGCAATTCAGTAATAGCGATTTCTTAAAATTTGCAAATGCTATAGGCCCATAGATGCGAATGGTTTTGCATTTCCCAAATTGCAAATTCCAGTTAGGAATTTGCAAATTAGGAAATGCAAATCCCAGGGAGCTGGGGGCCTAAGGCCACCTCTGCTGCACCCCAATTTTTTTTTTATGGACATGTGAAGCACACACATGCCTTAGGGGCATGTGTGTGCTACATGTCAATTTTAAAAATGCATTTGTAATGCATTTTTAAAATTTGCACATGTTTACATTTCCTAAATACCCAATTCGCATTAAAGGAAATGCTAGATACATATGCTTTGGAAATCGCAAATAGGAATTCTCTATTTGCGATTTCCTATGTAGAGAATCTCAATTTGCGATTCTCTAAATGGGGTCGCAATTTTAAGGAATCGCTATTTTAGCAATAACCTAAAATTGCACAGCGAATGCCTTTCATACTTGTGAAAGGCATTTTTGCATTCGCAAACAGCCGAATTTTGCAATTCTCTTCATTTGCGAAAGCAAAAACGCTTAATACATGTGGCCCCAAATGATTAACCATTAATAACACAATTTAAGTGAATCTCCTAGGACTGAAAAATACTTCCTTGGAAAAATCTATAAGTATAGCCCGTAGAATTGAAAACACATCTCGACACATTAAGAGTTAAATCAGGTTCAGCAAAAAGGTGAATCAAACAGTAAAGTGAACAAAACAGGGAATGCATTGCGTAATGGTGGAACAAAAAATAAATAGGAACACCATGAGTGAGGAAATGAATCACTGGTATGTGGTTCCTCTATAAAGCAGTGGTTCAAGTTTGCAAGTACCAGGCATTTGGCAGAATCAGATACTCGTCCAGCAATCAAAGCCAAGGGTTTCAGTGTAAAAGAGTAGGGAATTCTTCTAGAGAATGTAAGGATAGAAAAATGTGCAGTAAGAAGTCCAAAGTATGTCTGGTAAGGGAGCGGAAGCAGAAAGATGTTTACTCAGACTCTGACAGTAATAAGTAGGAGTGGGAAGTACTAGTGGTATGTGATGTGGAAAAAAACAAGGACAACTGTAGTCCTAGGAAATATCATCCTCCATGGTAAATGGAGCAAAAATTAAAATGTGGGTTGATTTGTGTTCACCATACACACTAATTGACAAAGCTGTGTGAAGAAACATTAAGAGTTCTGAGTTAGTTCATACTGATGTAGAACCGGAGTGATATTATGGGGTAAAATTACCAGTGTCTGGTTATTTTACAACAGAGATGAAGTATAAATAGAGCAGCGCATCCTGCAGAATGTATGTAGTGGAAAAAGGAAAAATGATAGTGGGGTGGAGAGAACAAAAATCTTTAGGGATAATATTAGATCCCAGTCATACTGACCAAGTAATTTTAACTGCTCTAAAGGGTGTAGACATGTTGGGTTCATAGTTTTCCAATATGTGCTAAGGGAAATTAGGATGTTTAAAAAAATGTGAATACCGCATCATCTTAAAGAAAAATGCAGTGCCTAAATTTCATAAGGTCTGTAATGTCACTTTCGCTTTATGTGGTTAATTAAAAGCAGAATTAGACTGTGTATTGTTGAGGTTGTTGAACCTATAGAAGCATCAGAATGGCTTAGTCAAATTGTTCTTGTGAAAAAAATCTAAGGGCAAAATACAAATGTGGATTGATTTTAAATGATTGTATATGGGTGGATTGCCATATGCTTACTCATATCAATGGGATGCTAATGAATATAAGAGGGCAAAATATTATATCACACTGGACTTGTCCAGTGCATAACACCAGATACATCTACATTCTGATTCCAAAAGCTTGGCATTATTTATCATGGTTGAGGAAGGGTATCAATTTGTGCAGATGCTTTTTTGACTGGCATCAGCATTCGCTGTAATCCAGAGGGTTATGTAAAATGTTTTGAATGGGTTATCCAATGTTGTATTTTTCCATGAATATATTTTGGTACGGGTCAACATGATTTGAGATTAAAACATGTATTAGAAAGGCTGGAACAAGCAGGTCTAACTATTGCATTGGAGAAATGTATGTTTGGAGTTGAAAAAGTAGATTACTGAGGTCACATTTTGTTTTGTAAGGATATAAAACCTAAGGTGAAGTTGTTTGAGGCAATAGAAAATGAGCCTGCTCCACAAGACAAAGAACAATTGAGGTCTTTCCTAGCATTGTCTGAATATTATTCCAACTTTATCAGGAAGTTTGTGGATAAGGTTCATGAACTACTGGCATTGTTAAAGAAAAGGCTGCAATATCAGTTGACCACAGAATATCAGGAAGCTTTTGAAGTAGTAAAAGAAATCCATTAGTGAAGCGCTAATGTTAAATTCTTCAGATGCCAAAGACAAAACCTATGTAATCATGGATTCTAGTGCATATGGATTAGTTGTGGTTTTGCTGCAGGAGAGTAAAGGACATGAAAGAGCTGTAGAATTTGCATCCTGCACGTTGAAAGAGGCTGAATCCACCTACTCCACAATTGAAAAGGAGGCATTAGCATGTTGGTGGGTTGTACAATATTTCCGCACATAAATATGGGGCAATCAATTTCAACTGTGAACTGACCACAAGCCTCTAATAGACTTGTTTTCCAGCCAGGGTGCTGGCAGGGCTACACCTCGTATAGCCAAGTGGCTCTAAATGCTGCAAGAGTACACATTCACAATGTGTTATGTGCCTGGTAGCAAAAACATAAGTGCAGATTGTCTGTCAAGGCTACCATTAAATGAGGCTGAGAGTACTGAAAATGATGGATCATGCAGCTGTTGGTTAAATGTCATGAAACTGAACCCTGAAATGTGGGATGGAAACAGTTGAGAGAAAATTGTGAAGAGTGATAAAGGGAGTCATAATGGGTCTCAATGACTCCGAAAACCTCCCAAGCATTTGGAGGATTTTGTGTGTAGTTAAATGTCATGCAATGCTGTTTAATATTATTTAGCAATGTTTTGCAATATTGTTTTGTTGTCATTTTTAGAGTTGGCTATAGGTGCTATTCCATGAATTTCTGATTGTATTGTTCCATGCATATGCGACATTTCTACAGTATAATGTATTATTTTTTCTTATTTTATTATCTATTGGTTCAGTAGGTTATGTTTCCTTTTTTATCAACTGTTGTACTAAATTTTTTCCTATAAAGAGAAATAAGTTGTAATGTACTGTTTTTCATGACATCACTAGGGAACCGTTGTCAAGTGACATCAGTTAAATACATTTGGAATTCTGAAATGTGGGAACTGCAGCAATTAGTCTGCCAGGGGTCAGCCAAGGGTTGCATCTTCTGACTCAGCTTAATAAAGTCTTGTCTCCTCATCCCCTTTGCAGCACATGACAAAAGGTTTATTTTGTCACAAAAGGTTTATTTTGTCAGGGCGATATGGCAGTTTAAAACTCTACACATGCAGGCTGCAATGGCAGGCTTACCACATGTTTAAAAGGCTACTTAAGTGGGTGGCAAAATAAGTGCTGCACGCCCATTAGTAGCTTGTAGTTTACCGGCCCTGGGTGCATGTAGTACCACTTTACCAGGGACGTACAAGTAAATTCAATGTGGCAATTGGATGTATGCCAATTCTACCATGTTTAATGAAGAGAGCCCAAACACTTTAGAACTGGTTAGTATTGTTACAGCGTACAGAGTCCCAAAAGCCAATAAAAATGGGTTCAGAAAACAGGTGGGTGAAAGCAAACATTTTGGGGTGACCCTCCAGAAAGGCCAAGTCCAACACCACCCATCAACACACACTTACAAATAATGCCTTTCTGGATCAATTAGTTGCCCTTTGACTGTGAATGGTGCCAGTCCTTTATTTGTAGGAAAAATGAGTGTTGGTGCCAGAAGCTCTGTGACAATGTTTCATTGATTTAACTCCATCTTATACCTCTTTAATCTACTGTTAGAGTCTCTCTGCCCTTTATCTCACTTATACAGGTTCCTGCATTCTCCCTTTGTGATGGGTCTTCCATTGTTTTCTTCCTCTGTTTTTCCAGTGTGTGTACATTTCCGTCTTTTGCTCTCGGTAAATGTCTGATGCCCAAAAATAGGTTTTGGTCCCCAAAGATAAATGTGAGTGGGGACCCCTAGTAACCACCAGCTCACATTAAGCACTAAATAGAACCCCAAGGCATTCCCACAGTGAGGCTCCTCTATCATGTGCTGAATACAAAGTGCAAAATACTTCCCCTTTCCATCTATGTTTAAATATTTCATGCTTCCATTATAAAATGTGTTTCTCATAAATAAATGCAAAGTAGGCTCTGAACCTCTTCAAAAAAGTGTGTACTTGGTGACTCTTAGAGATGTGTGCCAGCCTTTGAACATTCCAAGTTATGACCACGTACCCAACTGCAGGTGTTGTTCGTATGGCTGCACTGAGGTCAGGGTGAAACCAATAGTGTTAACCCGAAGTGTTCAGCTTTATGAACTGAGCGCAGGAGACAGTTCCTATCTGTGTTATCAGAGTAGGTAGCATGGTTGGCCCTACATATCCAAAAAGTGTATCACCAAGTCCATGCCTTGAATAATTTGTCTGAAACCTGAATAGTTCAACAAAACCCAACTTTGTACACTTTCCCATAGCTGGGAAGTTGGATTGCCAATGTGTACTGAACCCATGCTAGCGATCTTACCTATGCAAAAGTGAATTCAAGAATACATTTAATTCCAATTAACGGCTATTCACAAATGTAACTTGTACCTTTGAGTAAGTTATACATGCAAGTTTACTTTCAGACTTTTGAATGACACTACTTTTGTCTATTCACCATCTATGAGAGTAAGTTGCTCAAAAGTACAGACTTGTCTCCATCACCTAATGCAGGGGCTGCAGCTAAATGTAAGAGTGTAAGTGAATACAGCCTAAACAGAGCAATAGTAAGCTCAGCACCACATATGGCCAACCAATGGTAATGTAACACAATTTCATAGAAAAGAATGAAGGAGGGTACTTAAAATATAACCCCATAGGAAATAGTTTTCAATTAAATTAACTTATTTTGACATTTTATATATCTATATAAAATGTATGTAATGTTAAAAATGTAAGTATATTAAAAATTAATACATTTAAATATACTTTACCTTTTCAATTTATAAATATATGTAACTTTAATTAAAAACATTAATTAATTTAAATGAACTCAATACATAATGATTCAATGCATAATAATTAATTATAAACATGTTACTTTAGGTATTTCTAGCAAAGTGTTAAAAAAGGTTAATTTTATTAAATATATTTATATAAATTAAATGTTGAGCTAAAAATTCTGTTAATAATGCTATAGAATTTTTCAGTTTTGTTCTATGTGTAAGATACATATACACAAAGTCATTTGCAGTAATATTTAAGAATAGAAACACTTTTATATATATTTTTTTAACTGTAATTAGCTTCTTAGATTTTCCCTATACTTTATCATAGAACGCTATTCACCCCGTTGGCAGAAATTTCCCTGTGCTATATCAACCCATCACAAAATCACAATCATTCAGTAGATGTTCTAGTAGGAGTCAAGGTATGAGCAGCTAGTAGTGGTTATGCCTTCTTCAGTCATTGTCTGCAAGCCGTATTTTTATTGTAATCACTCTCAGCCCAATGCTATAGCACAACTCAGTCCCATTTATGTAGGTTGGTGCCGTCCTCTTCGGGCATCACTCTTTGCTCCAAAAATATCATGTTAAAAAGAAAGAGCTAATATTTGTGTGCTATGTCTAATGTATTGGGAGAGGGGAGAAAGACTGAGTCTAGGAATTGGGCCCCCAGAAGACAAAAAGATCATGTGGGCTCAGTGGTAGTGTCTCGTCTCATCCAGCTTCTCACTAGGGCTCCCGAGTAGCATGCCAGCCAATAGGGAATATAACATCACATCAATGGGGGCAAGAGCGGGGTTAGTGCCCAAGGCCCCCAATGATACCTGCAATAAGCATCTCCAGCTGCCAGTGTCATACAGGTGTCAGAGACTGAATCCAGCCCCCAGGACATCAGCAGCTGCCAACATCCTATCAACTCATCGGTACAAGAATACATTGCACCTTCTCAGATACCTCTGCATTACCAGCAGGTGAAAGCAAGGCCCACACAGCCAGTCAAGAACTGGTCCACCAGGAATTAGGGCTGTTCACTCTCTGCTGCCCACTCAACTTGTCAGTCACACATCGAAGGGGAAGGCTACTTCCTTGTTTTCTGTTGGTACTACTTAGGAACACTCTTCTGGTCTTGCTCAGGGCTCTCTTAGGGAAGCACAGTAAAGTCTCCAGTAGCAGTCCAAAGCTCCCCATTCAACACTCAGTCTTTCAGAAATCTTCCGCAGCCAAAGTAGAAATAGAGGTCTACTGCCAACTCCATAAACCTCTCAAATGAAGTGAGAGGCAAGGCATTGTCCAGCAGTATCTGCGGTTTCTAGTGATCGGATGACCATTACTTGTCAGGATATTAAATGGGTGTTGGGGCCTCAGGTTGGAGGTGTATTAATAGATATCCACAGTCCTAGCTGGGAAGGCAACACCCTCCTCCCCGAGCTGTTTGACATCTCTCTGATGTCCCCTTCTGCGTTTTATACTAAATACTCTTAATAAGTTATGAGAAAGAAATGCTATATACAAAACACAAATGAAACAGCCACCCACTGCTTATGTCCCAACAAGCAATAGTACAGTACTTCAATAATTTCACAGAAATCACTGTAAATTGTCTTTTATTGTTTTACAAAAGCTGTTTGAATCTGCTCTGTATTAGGCCAGTACTAATTTTACCAATATTAAAAAAAGGAACGCTAATGCATCCCTATTTGACAGTGCCGGTTCCTTTATATGTATTTTAGTGCAGCATTAAATCTGACCTGGAGGCTGCTTTGGCTATCTTGCCAGCCTCATGCAAAAAAAAAAATCATGAAGAACAAATGCATGTATACATTAGGAGTGGGCAGAATTTTAAATTACGTCAGCAGAATTGATTTAGTGATTCTGTGTTAGCCATGTAACACAGAATTACTCTTTCATTCTGCCATTCCTCTGGTGCTCCCTGTTCCAGCTCTGTTTAAACCACTGCAGTGCAGTGTATACCCCTAGGCACCCCCAAAAAATTATGTAAGGGCACCAACGGAAATGTACTGGACTGGATACCCGTATGTGTCCTTACGTACTTATTTAAGGACTGCAAGGAAAATGTACTGGAGAGTATACTCCTCAGGGCACTTACATACTTATCTAAGGGCACCACAGGGTATGCACAAATGCCAACATTTAAGAAAAGGGAAGTGGGAGATTTGAAAAAAATAATTGTTAGGGCAGCAAGGGGCATTCATACATACCAACATTTTAGTAGAGAGAAGTAGGAGATTTGACAAAAATAATCTGGAGAATGTATTTCTCCCAATAATTTCTATTGAAGGAAAATCAATTTCAGAGGAATAAAGCCTTTTTTGGCTTAAAAAATCAGGAGTCTCCCACCTGACTCAGGTCTATTGGCATGTATGAGCATGCACTTCACTATTGTGCACTGTATACCCCTCAGTGCCCTTAGAAAAGTATGTAAGGGCACCATATGGTATGCAATGGAGTGGATACCCCTTGGTGCCCTCACATACTTATGTAAGGACACAGAGGGATATGCACTGGACTACAGTGAACTGCATACCCCTTGGCACCCTCACATAAGTACGTAAGGACGCCAAGGTGTACAGACTCCTCAGGCTTTCTAGGAACCTGCTTTATGAGGCATTGAGGTAGCTGCTATAAGCATCATTTCCAAAACAGAGACCACAAATTGAATATTTATATGGCTCTCAGCCCTGGAGTGGTCTGGTGCCAATGCCATCCAGGCAGTACTTACATCACTGCCCTAGTTAGGAGCAAATAGCAACCTATTAGAACGGCAAAACGATTTCTGAGATAAAAGACTTATCCAGCAAGGATTGTCATATTAGTAAAATACATATATATGAGGTGCACTACAATCATTGGCATAGTTTACCCTAACACATAATTGTTTAAGAATTTTCTTGATTGGAGGGGATTTTAATTGGTTTCTAAAAAGGATACTGAAGCTTTGTCATCTGACGACACCTGACGTAAAATCACCATGCTGTTTTTACTGCATAGCAATCCCTCAAAATGGATGGCGAGTAACTTCCTTAAGCCAATTTTAAGCTGGCCACCTCTTTCGTAATATACTTTGTATAGGAGCTCAGTTTTCTTCAGTCCTCTTTTTATTTCCATACTTTAAGAGCTAGGACATTGTATTAACAACCGTAGCACCCGTTATTTCCAAGAACAAGGGTAATAAAATGCATATGTAAAAATGTTCTGCCAGGAAATTCATTGACATTATTTAGACAAGTAATAGGTCGATCTCCAAGAAGAAAGAAACAATCCACAGAAATGAGGATGTTCAGAATCGTATTAGAAATAATAAATCAATTAAAATGATCATCATACTGTAATCAATGATAGGTGCTCCAAGTGATGGAGCAGTGTAAGTGAAAATCAATGGGCCACGTAAAATTCAAAAAGTACAAACAAGCAATTGGTATATTATAATATGTACGTAGGGCCAGTATCCATTGGATGTCAGAATAAATCAATCACAAACCCAATGATATGAGCATTTGAGTTTGGAAACCCTTCGATTAAAGACATGGGACAGGCACATAACATGTTGTTGTTTCAACCCTATTTGAGGCAAATCATTAGGGGTCTTCATCAGGACAAAGAACTGGTAGCAACCTATAGGATGAAATACGTAGATGGTCAGCTTAAGGTATCTCGATGGGTAGGAGAGAGTGGAAGACAAAAGGATGTGTCTTATCTAGCCAGAAAGATCTGAATCAGTATGTAGGCAAAAATCATTGTATGTCACTCTTTAGATGAGTAAAAAGGAAAGAGGAGAAAGACCCTTACAATTAATTAATGGGGAATAAATCCCAAGACAATGTCCAAAAGTGCAGCATGCCGTAGAAACTGCCAATACAAGCCACTATTGGGGGAAGGTGTAGGGACACATGCACACAGATTGAAGTGTGCAAGAAGTCATGCTGATCCAGGGACGAGTTATTTGGTGAATAATCAGCCCATGCAGAATGTGTCATGCAGAGCAAACCTGCTGATAATGTATCAATTGTACACATGCAATTGATGCACTAGGTATACGTGACCAGAGATGTATAAACCAGAAAATATAAAACAACCTTTCAATATCAAACTGAGGAACACAAGAAGAATCTGGCATGGCTCACTGGTGTCTGGGAATATACAATGGACTAATAGCCAAGTGAAAACCTGACCAGAATTGCTTTGCATGCGACTGGAAAGAAACATGTGGTCCATGCGCAGCATGCAAAAAACATGCTGTAGTGCTCAGTAATGGTGAAACAGAAAATCGCTTAACCTGTATGGGACAGCTGCAGGAAAAATCACTGCATGCTGAAACATGATAATGATACCACATGCACTGTGAGCAAGGGGCAACAGATACAAATGCCATACATGATATATGGCGCTAAACCAAAGTATACCATAGAGGCAAGTTTAAAGTGCCTCCAACACAATGAGGTCTGTACCTATGAAAGCTTTGGTCAACAAACCCGGAAACGCATTGTCCCATCTCCACTGCATACAAGAAAGCATTTACAATGCAACCGGTCTTGCATTTGTGAAAGTTAGAGCTCTTAGCATTGAATTTTTTTTTTTTTTTTACTTTTTTTTTTTTGGTATGTAGTGAAGTGATGATATATGCATAACGCTATTGCCATTCCTATGACCTTGCGGTGCTGGAGATCCAGAAAATCAGAAATAGGTAATGAAGGAGGGGCGACAAATGTAATATGCAGGCAGAGAATAAAAAAAGTAACAACATCCTGCAAAAAGCAAACAGTGGTAGAGAATGCTACATTAAGTAAAGGATGTAAATCATTGTTGGCAACCAGCTTGACTGTTTGTTCTCTACCTCTGGCAGACGAGGTAATGTATGACCTTACTTTATTGTTCCCTGGTCTAAATTGTCACGTTGTGCAGAAGCTCGACTTTGAACAAGCATGGAAATTAACCTGAAAATTGCTCTATCATGAGAAAATCGACATGAAATAAAGTTAATATTTTAGTTCGGTTTTGTTTACAATATTATAATTGCTTCTTTGCATACTTTCAAAGGACACACATAATACAGTATCATAAATGTTAGCACACCATGAAAACACGCAAATATCTGCCTCAAGACTTGCAACAGGCGCACTTCTTCAACAGTGAAATGTACCCATCATTCAGTCGCAGCTGGTGACTTAGGGGCTGGCGGGGGATAAAACAAAAATGAAATATAAATAATTTTTAAAAAATTACCTGAACATCGCCGCCGCTCTCCGCTCCACTGCAGGCTCTCAGCCTGCCCTGCAGCCAATCATGACACTGCTCAAAGCAGCGTTATAATTGGCTGGAGCGCCCTGGCTGGGCACTCCAAGGCAGACAGGGAGCCTGGAAAGGCACTCTCCAACTCAGCAAAACAGTCCTGGATTGGAGAGAGCCCTTGTGCACATGTGTGTTTAGCCGGTCTCAGACGGCCGACCAAAAATACATGTGCACGGAGGGGAGTGCTCTGTGCACTCCCCTCACTGGTCTTCACCCAGATGGCCCGCAGCCTTTAAAAATAAAATGATAATAAACATGGTTTATTATCATTTTATTTTTAAAGGTTTGCAGCTCCTGCTGCTGGCGGGGGCGACGCTCCTCCGTCCTAATGTAGGAGCCACCCCTGCCATCACTACATCAAAGCAGCTGTTACTGCTCAAAAAAGATTCACTCAGAGACCAGTGGAAGCCAGGGGCCTGCTTTCTAAACAAACCCCCATGCTTTCCGTTTGTTTGGTATATATCTGCAATATTTAGTTTTGGTATCCATGGCATGTGGTAGAGTTTTTTGTAAACCTAATGAACTCCTGACTAATGGGTTCAGAATAGAGTGCTAATCAGTGTACAGTTTTCTAACCGTAAGAAAACAACTCTGCTTGTCAAACCATAATTCCAGCATTTGAGTTGCTGTGAAGAGGCGAGTCTGCCTGGGAACTGAATGCATGCCTCCCATGTACTGTGACGGAAATTTACCTCATGGGAGAGCGGGTGTTAGTGTCCAGACCTGGCCCCGTGCACCAGGCTGGGTCCAGAGGCATGATTTTCCTCTGCTAAGCGCAATGGAAAACGGGCGCTTAATGAGAAGATTGAGACCTTATGTACCACTGTGTGCAAATTCCATGAGGTGGCCACAGACACCACAAGCTGCAGGAGGAGAGTTCAACCACCCTGCGCCCTGCCCTGATGGCTGCCCTCTGTGCAGCCATGACTCAGGACTGCTGCCCACTATATCAGTGCTGTCTCCCACGCATGAAATAAAGTTAACATTTTAGTTCGCACATCATTAAAATGAGTTAGAACTATTAGCATTGAAATTTCCTAAGTGGACTTATCTTGCCACTTAAATTGAAAATGAAAAGTAAAACATTTGTTGACATAAGTGAGCCGATTCAAAATGCCATAACTTCCATGAGCATGAGCACAAAGTAGAGACACAGAAGGAAGAAGCATTTTCAATGCAAAGGGTCTCGCGTTTGCTCGAGTTAGAGCTATTAGCATTGTAAACTCCTAACCAGACTTTTCTTGACACATAAACTGAAAATGAAAATTAATATAATTTCACATAATGGAGCTGATTTAAAGCACCACGTCATGAACGTGATGGTGACAAATCAGAACAAAAAGACAGGTCTGGTTTTGCCCTTGCATAGTAAAAAAAAAAAACGAGCGCGATCACGATGTGTTGTTAAACCTTGGATTCACGAAGGAGCGCTAGGATAAACAATAGAATTAAACTGGTAGTCAAGAAAAGCACTCAATTAGTGCCCAGTGAGATCACTCTGCCTACGAAATAAAGAGAAAAATTAGTCCAGAACCTATACAGGAAACATGGAGCCTCGTATGTTTTCATTAGTTGGCCGGTGCTCTCGGGAGGGCTAAACACCAGACAACGCATGACGTATGCATACCTTTCACTAATGAAATCAAGCAAATTTTAAAAGGCAAGCTCATGAACCAACAAAAGTGATGGGCGTGACATGTGCGTGGTTAAAAGCCCACAGAGAGACAGAGTGCTTGGCGCTCAACCCTAAAAAATGAGCACGATCATGCTTTGTAAAACTTTGATTTTGCCAATGAGTGCTTGGATAAACAATAGAAGTCAACTGGTAGTCATGCAACACACTCGATAACTGCCCAGCGAGATCATGCTGTGTGGAAAATAAAAATAAAAAGTAGTCTAGAAACCATGTGAAAAACATAGAGCCTCGTATGTTTTCACTAGTTGGCCAGTGTGCTCGAGGAGGGCTGAGCACCGGAAAAGGCATGAAATATGCATACCTTTCACAAATAAACTCAAGGGAATTTTAAAAGGCACGCCCACAAACGAATGAAAGTGATGGGCGTGGTTAAAAGACCAACAGAAAGACAACAGGTCGGAAGCACTTGCGCGCTTGACCTAATAAATTGTCCCTGAATGGAAGTGTCTATAAGGTGCCAAAATTGGCTGCTGGGCCAGTCACCAAAGCAGCACTGGCTCCCTGGAGCATAATGCCATAAGCAGCCTGTGCATCGCATTACAACTAGATCTGCAACCCAAAAAAGTTATCCATGGCAACCTAGCCCATCCTGAACTAATGTGCTGCCACAGGCATGGCCATTGTGCAGGAACTAATGATATCCAGCTGCTGGGTAAGTAATGTAATACATGGAGTGTAAAACCACTCATATATTGTGGAAGACAAGGGGCACATGGAGGCCCATAAAACCAAAGTGGCCTAAGATACCAAGCAAAATGAACAAGGCCCAGTACAGTAATACAGCTGCAAAGCAACCCAAAGTGATACAGAGTAATGTGGTGAAAATTAAAGCAGAGCTCTAGTCTGCTCTTCCCTATGATGTCAAAAGAGAGGACTTAGGCCCTCATTACAACCCTGGCGGTTGGTGATATAGTGGCAGTAATACTGGCAACAGGCCGGCGGTAATAAATATGAAATCATGACCACGACGGAAATCGCTCAGACAGACAGCCACTTTAACACACTGACCACTGGGGTGAAATCAACAGGCACCACGGCTATAACCACCTACAGCCAGGCGGAAGACAATGCTCCGCCCACTGTATTATGACACACCAATCCACCACCTTTTCTGAGGTGGTAGCAATGACATCAAAAGCCTGGCAGAAACAATGCACAGAAGGGAAATGACTCACCTCTGGAGACTCAAGGAAGAACCACGCCGCCATGGAGCACGAGTTGCATGTGTTCCCCATGCTCTTCTACGTTCTGCTCCACTACGAACACCAACACCAGCGAAGATGATCACGGTGAGTACTGCTGCCTAGCACACAGGGGGGGGGAGGAAAAACAGAGTGACACACACAAGCAACACGCAACACCCCCAACACCATACACACAAGCAGATGCACTAACATTACAGAAGTGCAGTCATTTGTCAATACTTCAAATGAGACACGGGTAAGACAGTGTTGATACACATATAATTGACAGATTAATGTGTGACATTGTCACTGGCAGGCTATGTATTCCTACTTCTATGCCCACTCACTTTACCCTTTGGCATCTCTTTTTGCAGATGTTGATGCCCGACTATTGCTCCTGTTGTATTCAGTGCAGCCAAATACAGGTCTTTCCAATGTAAACATTACTGTACAGTTGAATTGCATTCTTTGAACCTTTGTTTAACAAATACCTTTTGAAAACATCTGACATACGCCATACTTGTGTTTTATCAAAGTGTGTTTATTACTGTGCTCTGAAGAAGAGGGGATAGTGCAATGGGCTGGGGTGATGATGGAGGAAAGTCCAGGATAGAGTCCAGTCTATTTGTATCACAGGTGCATTGTTCAAGGGAAGTGGAGTAATGGCAGTTCAAGGTTGACAAGGTGACAGAGTAGGGCACAAGGGTGACAATCAGGAGAATCTTATTTCCTGGCGGGGGTCTTGGCTATAGTCTCTGGCTTCTGCCTGGATCACAGGGAATGTTTGCAGGTGGTTTTGCATTCTGCAGGGGGGAGGGGTGTTGGTGGCCTCTTGGTCCTGTGGCGGGGCCTCCTGTCCACTAGCGGCAGCAGAGGTGGAGGGCTGTTCAGTAGTCTGGCTAGTGGCAGGGGCCCCTTTTGTGCCACTGCCTCCCTTAACTGTTGGCCATGTCTGCCAGCACCCCTGCAATAGAGACCAGGGTGGTGTCCCTAAGGTCCTTCCTGATCCCCAGGCACTGTCCCTCCTGGAGCCGCATGTTCTCCTGCAACTTGTCCAGTGTCTGGCCCAGCGTATCCTGGGAATGTTGGTATGCTCCCGGGATCGCGGTGAGTGCCTCGTGGAGAGTCGATTCCATGGGCCTGTCGTCCCCCTGTTGCACAGCAGTCCTCCCTGCTTCCCTGTTATCCTGTACCTCTGTCCCCTGAACCGTGTGCCCACTGCCACTGACCCCAGGTCCCTGATCATCCTGTGTTTGTGGGGTAGCCTGGGGTCTCTGTAGTGGTGCACACACTGCTGATTGACGTGTCCTGGGGATAGATGCATGGGCCCACTGGATGGGTGCTGTGGTGGTATTTCCTGAGGGGGGGAGGCTCTGTGGTGGTGTGTGACTGTGCCTGGGTAACCGACTCTCCAGAGGTCACTGATGGGCCAGGTTGGTCATCCAGATCCAGGCGAGCAAAGCTGCTGTCATCACTGTGGGCCTCTTCAGTGGGGGAATTGGATGTTGCTGGCACCTCTTCGCCTGTGACATTGGGTGGGTTACCTGTGGGGAGTTAAATGCAGTTTTATTGTTTCTGTGTGTGATATATTGTGCAGGAGTGTGTTTCCCTCAGTGGTTGTTATTGCCCTGGCAGCTTTGCCTTGTGTGAGTTGTTATCCGGTGGGCTAGGTGATTCTCTCTAGTGTGCATGCTGTGGTGATAGGTGTCAATGCAGGTCTGTGAGGGATGTCCATGCATTGGTGTTGCATGCAGGGCTTGAGTGTGTTGTGATGGTGGGGTATGTGGGAGGTGGTGGAGTGATGGGAGTGAGGGTAGGGGTGGGGATATGTGATGGGATGCAGGTCGGGGGGTGATAGTAATAGAGATTTTACTTACCAGAGTCCAGTTCTCTTCCTACTCCTGCCGAGCCCTCAGGATGCATGATTGCGAAGACTTGCTCTTTCCATGTTGTAAGTTGTGGAGGAGGAGGAGGTGTTCACCAGCAGTCCTCTGTACAGCCAGTTTGTGTCTTGCTGCAATGGAATGCACCTTCCCCCTAGGTCACTCCACCTCTTCCTGATGTCATCCCTTGTTCTGGGGTGCTGTCCCATGGCGTTGACTATGTCCACGATCCTCCGCCATAGCTCCATCTTCCTAGCAATGGATATCTGCTGTACCTGTGATCCAAATAGCTGTGACTCTACCTGGATGATTTCCTCCACCATGACCCCTATCTCCTCCTCAGAGAACCTGGGGTGTCGTTGTGGTGCTATGAGTGTGGTGTGGGTGGTATGGGTGAGGGTGTGTGGGGTGATGAGTAAGGGTGCGTGATGTAAGGAGCGTTTGTGGTGTATAGGTGATGGTGGTATGTGGCTCTGGTTGTGTGGGTGCTCTTGCTGTCTCTCTCCCTCTGTAGGCAATGGTTTGTATTCGTAAAGGGTTGTTGGTGATGTGGGTGTGTGTTTTATAGTGATGTGGGTGTGGTGTGTATATGGGTATCAGGTATGTGTAGTTTGAACTGTCCAATGTGGAGTTGTTTTGTGTGAGTATGTGTATTTTGAGGGCGGCCGTATGAACCGCCAATGGTTTACCGCCAATGAATGTCCGCCACGGTGTACAGCCAGTTTGTGTCTTGCTGCAATGGAATGCACCTTCCCCCTAGGTCACTCCACCTCTTCCTGATGTCATCCCTTGTTCTGGGGTGCTGTCCCATGGCGTTGACTATGTCCACGATCCTCCGCCATAGCTCCATCATCCTAGCAATGGATATCTGCTGTACCTGTGATCCAAATAGCTGTGACTCTACCTGGATGATTTCCTCCACCATGACCCCTATCTCCTCCTCAGAGAACCTGGGGTGTCGTTGTGGTGCTATGAGTGTGGTGTGGGTGGTATGGGTGAGGGTGTGTGGGGTGATGAGTAAGGGTGCGTGATGTAAGGAGCGTTTGTGGTGTATAGGTGATGGTGGTATGTGGCTCTGGTTGTGTGGGTGCTCTTGCTGTCTCTCTCCCTCTGTAGGCAATGGTTTGTATTCGTAAAGGGTTGTTGGTGATGTGGGTGTGTGTTTTATAGTGATGTGGGTGTGGTGTGTATATGGGTATCAGGTATGTGTAGTTTGAACTGTCCAATGTGGTGTTGTTTTGTGTGAGTATGTGTATTTTGAGGGCGGCCGTATGAACCGCCAATGGTTTACCGCCAATGAATGTCCGCCACGGTGATTCGTGGGTCAGGATGTTGTGGGCAACATAGTTCTGTTGGCGTAATGGTGTGGGTTTTGCTATCGCCAGTTTATCACTGACCTTAGGGCTGGCGGATTTGTGTGTGTGGCTGTAAAGTGACGGATTGGTATGTGTGTCCTAATATGGTTGTCGGTTCTCCGCTGCGGCGGCGTTATGTTGGTGGCAGTCTGCATGGCGGTTAGTGGGATTTACTGCCAATGTCATAATGAGGACCTTAGTGTCTGCATATCCTACTTACTAATGTCAGCGAAACCAGACCAATATTAAGAGACACCACAAAAACGGGCTGTCCCAGAGACTGAAATACAGTTGCTAGGTAAAAGCAGAATGCAAATTTACGCTTCTGTGATATGCTGACAATGAGAGCCCTGGAGGCTCAAATGTCTGTGTATCAATGACAAAATCCCAAACCAGGGTCTCAGGTGGTCTATGAGGCAGCAGGAAGAAATAGTAAAGATGGAATGGGGTACCTGTCATCTCCATCATAGTTCCAACGTGACCAACAAAGTAGAGGAAGGTGTCTGCATACATGATAAGGTGATAGTGCCCATGTGATCTTGTAGGGGCTGCAATCTCATGTTCCTAGTAAGTGTGCACATAGAAGAAAAGTATTCAGGAGGATAGAAATGGCAATGCATGTGAACAGACTAAGTAGTAAGTACAAATAAAGACACTACATGTATACTTTAAGAAGAAGGTCTACAATGATGAACAGTAAAAGGCAAATCACATGGGTGAGGTATAAATCATTGTAAAACATTACAAAGTTCAAAGAGTCAAAAGTGAGGTGCAAGAGGTAATTCTTGTGGAAGGTACAGATGCCAAATGATCATCCTCAGGGTTCATCCTCATTGGACATGTGCCACATAGTGTCCCATTCATCCTGGGTAATTAGTCCACTGTACATGTAGTACACTTTTTGCATCCATCTACACTCAAGTTCCAGTAGTTTGTTGGTCTAGTCTCCTCCCCATGGATCATGTCTTAGGATCTTGATGACCTCTTCAACGAGCAATGGGATAAGTCCTTGCATTGGAGGGTAGCACTAACCAGGTGCCAGTGTTTGAAAATAATGTTCCTCATGGCATTGCTGTCAGTGTGAATTGTGCTCACAAATATCATACGATCCTTGATCCCATTACATGTTCTATGAGTCAGTATATGTTCTTTGTGGGTGTACCATGACCCTTTCCTGGCTCTTTTCAGTACGCAGTTGGGGTAGCCTCTTTCTGCCAAATGACTGAAAAATAGATTAGCTTCTTTAAATAAATCTTCCTTCTTCTAGCAGTTTCAATGTTCTTGTAAAAACTGACCATATGGGAGGTTATCCTGTAATCCTCTGGCTTGGTGGCTGGAGTACATCAGAAGGGAGTTTTTTTTGGTCAGTTTTCTAAAAATATATATGTATAAAAAAACTCTCCTATGTCAAAATGGTGAGACCTAGAAAGGTAATACGGGTGTTCATGTTTTCCATGGTAAATTGGATGTCAGATGAGATTGAGTTTACCCACTCAACAAAATCTAGACCTTTAGTCATGTAGCCCTCCTGAGAAAAGCTTTGATGTATTGGCACCAGAAACCAATGTTGGACTTGTGGGGACTAGTATTGCTGAACAAATGGGTTTTCTCAAAATCATCACTAAACAGCTTCCCCAAATCTGGAGCAAATCCTGTGGCCACACCCTTCTTCTGATAATAGTATGTGTCAAGAAATAAAAAATTGTTCTTGTTAAGGGCAATTTCAGACCAACCAAATATGAGGAGGAGCATTCAGTGTGACCTCTCCTTGGTGTCTCAAACTTTCTTTATTACTTGAAAGACTTAATTTTGCAGGAGGTTGTATATATGTACTGAATGTCCATGGTTATTAAAATCCCCCAAAAAGTTAATTCAGTTTTTTTGCTGCCTCTGTTTCCTGTTCATTTTTCTTTTATTTGTGGGTTAACAAATACATTTAATTTAATTATATTATAATGATAGGAAGGGAAAATCCCTGTTTTACTGAGGATTATCTGTCATGAGGATGAAATGATTAGAGTACAACCATGATTGTTTGGAGCACAAGTACAAAATACAACTATAGCGCAGAAAGGAAAATGTGGTCCAGAATAGTAGGCGTATTAAATCCTGTGGCCAACAAACTGAGAATGCAGGAGGAAATTAGGAAAAGGTGGAGCACTCCGTGGGGGAGAGTGTGTTCCCTGGCCTCCAGGTGATGCTTCACCTGGAGGCCAAGAGGACTGGTGGTGGTTCTCCGGCCCCCTTAAGCCTATATCCCTGTGAGGAGAAGGTCTTGCAGATTCTGCATCCTGAAGGCTTGACAGGAATTCCTGGGGGAGTAGAGACTGGTAAGTCATACTTTAGAATGTGTCACTAAACCCAAATGTTGTTTATGCTTTCAGTTTTAGCTGTTGCTAATGTGTTGTTCACCTTTTTCATACATACAAACCTATAAATCATTTTATTTTTGCTTCATAGTGGAGATGTGCAGCATTATTGTTGTTTCTCTCATATAACTAATAGTTAAAATGTTTTGTCAATATAAGATTTTAATCTCCTTGTTTAACATTTATTTTTCCCTTGTTTGTTTGTATGAATGTACTTTGTTGAATTCAAGATTACATGTTTCAATCTCCATCAAGTTTTACATGATGTTGGATGCATGTAAGTCTTTCTACACCTAGTATCAATTTGCTTATATATGTCCTGTACTGTAAATGCCTATTTATTTCTACAGCATATTCTTACTAGGTATTTTTAACTTACAATTTTGCCAATTTGTCTGATGCCAATTTGGGCTAACAACAGTCAATATCCAGGGAGAAAACAACTACTGTGATGCCTTATTTTAGTTTTGTTCAAATAATATTGCAATGCAATTTTGACCAATCTCTCTTATCTCATATGTTCACATATGTTAAAGTTTTATTCATGTCTATTTTATGCTATGTTTTGAAATGTGATGTTTCAGTTTGTTAACGTAAAATTTGTAGTGTATGTTTTCTTTAACCGGGATATGCGCAATTGTTTTTAAATAAATGTACATTGAAATGCTTATATGATGACCAATGCCATTTATCCTTCAATGTTGTTAATTTTCAGACTATTACCCTTCTAGGCCATTCAATGTTTTTTTTTCCACATTTCTCCTTTCTATTGTGTTGTGTTGAAAGCTGGTATACTTTAGGTATACTTTATAAAAAAAATTACATATAAGAACATCATGTTACATGCTTTTTTTGAAGTAGTTTTGTGTGTACGTAAAACAGTTTTGTAACTTACTAAAAACGACTGACATGTATAATAATTATATTGATTGTCTTTTACCTTTTAGGGTGCTACTTTGTTTAGAGAAAAATTATTTGATGTATAATCCATACTTTACATATTTTTGTTGTAATTACTCATGGGTCTAACACCTAGTTTATATGGACCATTATCTTCCACAACACCAGAGGATACCTCCACTCCGGACCAGGAAAAAGCCTTCAGTAACAATACCACTCCTGCAAGTCCAGAAGATGAGGAGCAGCCTGGTCCATCCAGACAGCCTGGGCAGACAGCTTCAGTGAGTCTCACTCTGCAATCGCCTGAACCTCCTACCCCCATCTGTTACAACACCTCAGTCACTGGATACCTCCAATTCCTGACACCCAAATCTTGTGCCCCCTCAGTCCTGGTTGCTTTTGATACCACATCACCATCAACTGCAGTTCAGTCAAGACCCATTGAGATGGGGCACACGGGTCAAGAGCACAGGGTTGTGGGTGTATGGTCCATGGGGGGGAATATGTGGGCCAGCGAAGTGAGGCCACTGGGTTCACTGTCACCCAAGTCATCATCAACAAAATCTGGGGCAACTTCACCTGCCTCAGCACAGACAGGAAGGCCTTGCCACAAGAGGAAACACCTGCTCCCACTTCAGTCCCTGCAACTGTGGATCCACCAGTCCCCCTCAGGAGGAGACGTTCATCTGGACCAGCAAGAGAGGATAGCAAGGCTTCCACCACCACCAGCAAGGGACGCAGAACCTAATTTTCTCCAGTGTGTGACTACCATTCACTCTGTGAATCACTTGCTGAAAACATTTACCTTTATGATGCCAGATGTTTCTTGCACATTGGACTTCAAACAATTTTGACTCTTCAATAATAATTCCATCTACCATGATTAAATTTCTTAGTTTTTTGCTTTTTTTTCTAACTTTTTTCATATTGTATATTGTTTTCTCGATTAAAAGCAAAACATTTCACATTCAAAGACTGGTGCTGTATTTCTTTTCTCAATTCATATCATTTGCATGTTTCACCTACATTTTGAAAAAGAAATATCAACAAGATTGTTAACCCATCAATAAATAGCATGTAGGTAGTACTTTACTCATTGTTAACACATTTCCAAAAAACACATAAATCACACATCAAAATGAATTATTTTATTACATTGGAAAAAATAATTGTTTTTCATATTTTTTAAATACATTAATATCCATGGCTGATCACAATATTTCAGGCTATGTTTACATGTAGGAGATGTGAAACTATGCAACAGACACAGCCTAGACTAACATGTGTGAAAGCAACGTACAAAAGCTAATGGATATGTTCATTTCCATTGACAGTCTTCCACGTCATGTAGATGTATGTGGCATTCAAAAAAAATAATTTGCCTCCTAAAAATGCCAAAACCAACATCTCCTCAACGTTTGCTGCTGTTTACTGCCTCTGGGAGCTACAACGACTGAAAAAGTTTTTTTGCCAGACGAGCTGGAGATGTTAGCAGGTTAGGTTGTGTCCCTGTATAGCAAGCTGCATGGCTCACAAGAGTAACAGGTACATGGTTAAAATGGCACTGTAATAACAAGCAACTCTTTTTTTCTCTTTAAAAACAGGCTAAAATGCCCTGATGTCCTGTTTAGTTCCTGAGTGAATATTAGTAAGGAAAGTGACATTTCAATGTATTTTTAATTAGATAGGAAATTATGTTGTGTATGTTTAAACAGATTTTAAATATACAACACCACAACATTAGTATGTGTTGACAGTATATATTTTTTATGGTATGTATTTCAATATATATATATATTTCTGTTTTTTATAAAAGTTCAAAAACAGTTTATTTGAACATAAACATATAGTTATATTATGATATAATTTTACATACCCCAAAAAAATAATTGTAAATTTACAAATTTTGACAAATGACTCAGCCTAGATGATATCACTGGCCTGGATAATCTGATTTAATGAATAATTGTTGTCACTTTTTTAAATTACGTTCACAGCATAGTTAAAAACATAGGACTTGATGCATTTTCAATCGACTTTATTTCAGTACTTAATAAGTGAAACAATATGCTTTACACCTTTAAAAAATGAATTAGATGTAATACAATACAGAAAATGTACTAGACAAGGGGATATGTAACATATAAACTTTATAATTATGATTTGAGGTTAGAACTAACATTGAGTTTACATTTATTTAGAGAAAGGTTTTACCTTGTCTAATTCTATAACTGAATTATATTGAATTTAAAAACATGTTTAAAATGTATAATGTATATGTTCATAATTATGATAAAGAAATCAACACACCTGTATGAACAAAATATGTATTTAGATTTATATCACATTTTGGGCAACTGTCCATTATCATGATGGAAGCTTGGACCAAATTTGGAAAAAAAAGTGTTAATACAAGTGTGTTTCTATTTTTTCATTACACACCTATGCCTTACACATTTAAAAAAAAGGACTTGTAAGACATTTTTTAAAATGCATGAGCCAAGGGCAAACTCGAACAGACAATTCACATGACAACAAAAATAAAGCTTACCTTCAATTTGCTTTGTAGCCAAGCAGCAGAAGCAAGAAAGAACTTGGATGATCAGGTTCAAGATAGAAACGGAAGTGGAAAAAAGAAAAAAAGTTAACTTTCTACCTTATATACCTTTGAAATCGCAAACTCAGGTGTGGTTTATCCATCATAGTTACGTCGACAGGAAGGCACATTGCAATTGGGCGGATGGAAATATTGGCTGTACATCATCCGACAACCATTTTTGCCTACAACGCCGTCGGCTCTGGAGGAAACTTCTGACGGAGACGGCAGGACACGGACTGACTATCATCCGTAGACTAGTCCATGTCTAATCTGAGCAAGGGCACCAGCTAGGAGGCAGATGAATTTACAGATGAAAAACTGACAGCTGGACCAGATCCGCCAAGATCTAAATCAGCCCCTTAGTTTGAGAGACTACGTTTGTGATGAGCAGCTGTCTGGTTGATATCCCAATCAAATTTTGGCTAGCAACAGTCAATATCCAGGGAGAGAGCATTGCTGGTGCAGCCTGTGACCTCAAGTGAAGACAATCTGTATCTCCTCCTCATCAATGGGGGACTATTGATTTATTGTAGAACTCTTTGTCCTCCTGTGCCAACCAGGATGTAGATCAGTTGTGGACCAAAGATCCGGGGTTTATCAGCACTACCTCAGTGTTCTGAAAAGCAGGAGATAATGCGCTAATGTGTACAAGCCAGCAGTTGCCTAAAAGCAAAGAACCCATGCCCACCTCTGGGGAGGAATCCAGTGTCCTGGACAAAAGTTGGGCTACCTCTGGCTCTGTGTACCCAATTCCAATGCTTCCCCTCAGATATCGGGGAGGCCAGTTGTTGCGGTGGCAAGATAGGACATGATTGGTTCTTCAGTCCTAGCTGCGGCCAAAGGAAGGGAACCCCACCCAGACGGATTCACATTTGGGTAAACAAGAAAGGTGAGCAGATACCACAATTGATTGAAAGTTTTGCTGAATTCATGGGGTGGAGTTCTATCTTGAACTTGTCATCACAAGGATAAGAAACTACATCATAACCTTAGTCCTAGCTTTTGGCGTATGGCAAACTAGGAAGTAGCATAATCTGTGGAAGTCACTTTCTTGATTGCCATCATGAGAAAGAGTGATCACTTGAGCCACAGGGCATAATACAGATGGTTCACTTGACCCCTGTGTGTTTTTGGGTTGATGGCTGCTTGGACGACTGGGCATGACACAGATGGCATGCATAAGGCTCTGGTGTGACACATGGCCAGCTCTCTGTTTTAAAAGGTGCTTTCGCTTCGACCACTGGGTGTGATGTAGTCTGAACGTATAGGCTGTCTGTGACATAGGGCCCACATTTCAATCTCATTAGGCTATCCTGGTTTTCTTAGTGCCACCAGTTTCTTAACACCACTTGGTCCGCTTGGACCACTGGACATGGCATAGACATGTTTGAACAGGATCTAGTCGCACCTGAGATGGCAAACTTTAAAGACACGCAAACTGCAGAAACGGCATCGCCCGCGAGTGAGAAACGGAGGCTTCAGTAAGTGAACGTGTCGCAGGCAACCCCCTCTCATCGCCCTGCGTGCTTCACACAGCCCGGTGTCTTTCTTTTAACGCGGCTGGTGTCGTCGGCTTTACTGCAGATTATATTTTACTGTAGGTGGGACCGAGCTCCGAGCTGCGGCCGGCCGCCCTCTTGGAACGGGATGACACACCGGCGAACGCACGCTGTGTGTGGACCAGCCGCCATGTTGGAACGGGATAACACACCGGCGAACGGTTCTTGTGCGAAAATATACAAGACGGAACAGGTAGCAACCTGCTGCCTGGAAGTATGATCGGGGCACCTTAAACCACAAATTAATTAAGCAACGGCTAAATTTCGTATTAAGAGATTTGGTCATCCTGGAGAGTGATGATGTCATCAGCGTGAGACTGTGCTCCATGGACGCTCAAAGCGTTGAGGTTTCCTTAGCGCAAAAACGGCGGGCTGCTATCGACGTGTGGTCAAGGATAGTGACGCAACGTCCTCCTCAGGCCGTGCGGAATGCGGGATACTCGGCGGCCATGATGAAACGGTGCAGTTTGATCTTCACGAACGCAGTGGGGGTTTAAGAGAATAGTGAAGCCTATCAATTATAGCTGTTTTTTATGGAAATAAATAGTACATAATTTGGGGTAGAAGATGGAATAAAGAAGCTTTTGAATATTTTTTGCACATAATTTTAACACGTATCCGGAGAGGCGTTGTTTGCAGTTACACAGCCAGGCT
Organism: Pleurodeles waltl; assembly: GCF_031143425.1. Lineage (NCBI taxonomy): Eukaryota > Metazoa > Chordata > Amphibia > Caudata > Salamandridae > Pleurodeles > Pleurodeles waltl. The sequence continues at coordinate 486,747,097 of NC_090445.1, read as the reverse complement.
TCCAGACCCCGCTCGGGACCGCAGCAGACGGCCGCCGAGGCGGAGGCCACGTCTCAGCTGAGGGCCGACCGCGCGCACAAAAGGAATAATTCATACAGCAAAGTACTCAGCCTCGACAATGGTGGGAACAGCTGCACAATAAGAGCAGATAAATCCTCTCCCAACGGGTGAACTGACTAAAGTTATCCTCCTCTAGACTCTTACGGCATTTGGAGGTAGTTCTGTCTGAGTTAGGAGTGAGATGCACTCCTTGCACCATTTCTTCACAGCTGTGCAGCACTTAGTGCCAGTTGCAACGTTTAGGTTTGCGCAAGTACGCACGCTTGTCTCTCGCTGCATTGGCAGCAGCCCCGACATTCTGGAAACAGGGCATTTGAGCCCCTTTGAGTTGGCCAGTTGACCAGGGGGTCCTGGTGGTTTGTAGGGCGCCAGGCCCCATTGTGTATTTGTGGTGCTAGGAAATGTATTTCTTGTAGTTTGATTTTCAGACCTTGTTCTGGCTACCTCTAAATTGTGTTTTATGATTTTGAGGTTGTCTTGCATACTTTGGGTTATGCTAGTGAAATTATGTTCCACCCTGTGCTTTTTGCCCATAATGTTGGTGATACTTAGGAGATAAGTGTCTAATATTAGACTGTTGAGATTTTGGGCGTACAGTGCGTCTGATACCTATTGTGATGCTGTTCTTTATGTGGTTTATATCTCAGGATGATAAGTACAGTGATTTTCCTCTTACACCACTCAATCTTCAGTCCTATCTTGTTGAATCAGCCCTGTTCTGAAGTAACAACCTATCCCTAATCGCCTCACTTTCCTGTCTCCACAATAACTCAGGTTCCTTCACCCGACGTCTGGATTACGTGCCCCCTTCTTGCCCTCATACTTCTCCCCACCACCACCGTCCTAGAAACACCCTTCCCTTATCCCCACCACCCTCCTCCTCCACAATTTCCCAAAATGGTCACTGCTCGAATTAAGTCTGGAATTAATTGCTACAAAATCATCTACCCTTCTAACCTGACTAAAGCTGCAGCAAAACGTTTCAAGCATAACACCATTGAATGTTTCCCCGATTCCCTTTTTGTCGATCAGTTTTACAATGGTCGGTATGGGGGGCTCAAAAACGATCTAATTTTTTTCACGCACGACATACCCTCTTGGTCTACCAGCTTTTACAATTCCTTTAACATCACCTCCTCCTCCTCTATCCCTCATGGCAAGCAGCTAAAAATTTCCCCCTCTGCGGGTTTTAACGGCTCCCTCACTATCTCACTCTATAACAACGGTACTGTTATGATCCAAGCCAAAGACACCTGTCTCTCTCTCTTTGACCGCCTCTTCCCTTCCCTACTCCCCTCCCCTGCGACCGGGCTATCCCTTGACTCTCCATCTAGCTCCACCAATTACTCCCTTTCTCCTCCCTTGACCCCCCCACTCTCCAATAGGCTGCACCCTGGGGAGGCACATGTCGACCCTCTTCTCTCCCCTCGGACCTCCCCTCCCATTCTTCCCCCCTCACAGTATGCCCCTCCCCTATTCACTTCAGCCTTACCTCTAGCTAACACGCTCCTCGTCCATTCTGCACCGTCCCGGCACTCCATTCTCATCTCCTCCCCCCTATCCCTTCCGGCCACCCCCCTCCTTAGACCACCTCTCCTCCAGCCCTCTCCCCTTGGCTATGTTCCCTACGTTCCCCTTGTTCCCTCCTCCTCTCTGCTTTTCCGCCCACTCCTCCCCTCACTATGTACCCCGATTTCCCCACAAATACATTCCATCTCTCTCCCTCCCCACTCTCCTCCAGCAATGCTGTGCTACCCCCTTTCCTCCCCTGGTAACCCCTTCCCTCCCTCGGACCGAGCAGAATCACTTCCTTTCTTCAACTTCCCTTTCTCCCAATCCCCCCCACTCTGCCTGATACCCGCTTCCTCACAGCCACCTCACTTAGCTACCAGGACCTATCCAACCCCCTCCCCTCCCTTCCTTCCAAACCTCCCTAATCCCTATGACTCCTCACTCTCCTCCCCTCTCCTACCGCCCCACCGCCCCACTCCTCTCCTATCGCCCCCTAATTTTGCCCTTAATTCCTATCCTTCTTGCAACGCCAACAACGACAACTCTCCTCTCACCCCTGGCGCACCAACTCCTGCTCTCATCCAAAACCTTTCCCCACCTCTGAACCCTATACCCCTACTCCCCTCCCGTTCCCCCACCTCTCCCTGATGTACACTGCCTAGTGCACCCCCTCCTGTTTCCATCGAGCCACCCAACATGCCGTGCTCTTCCTTACTCTCTCTGGAAAATAAGCTAGGCTCTCTAATCACCGCCATCTCCCAACTTGAAGCTACCATTTTAGTTTTAAGCTCCAAGATCTCGACTTTTCCATACACCTCAATTCCTTTGGCAAACACTCACCCATCCACGAGATGCACCTCACCCCCACACCCCATTACAGCTAAGCATAGCCTGTCGTCTGCAATTCCACACAAGCCCCTGAACGCCACCCTTCCTTCACTTCCACTTCCCAGTAACCCTGTTATCTACACTATTCCGACCATCTCCTCTGTCAGAACCACTCGCCCACCTAAACCCTCCCGAGCGCCCTCATATAAGTACAATTTCCCTATCACCCCTCATAGCCCAAGTGCCCCCGTCACCAAAACAGTTGCGTCAGAGCTGCGCTGTTTGCTCCACAACTGCAGATCTGCAATAAAACACAAACTTGAAATCTCCGATACCATCAACTTGCACAATATTGACATGCTCTTCCTCACAGAGACCTGGTTCAACGATACCTCTCACTCTATGTTTGATCTCCTTGTACCCACAGGCTATTCTATACTTAGAAATGACAGAATTGACAAAGTTGGGGGAGGTGTTGCAGTCATCTTTAGAAACTCCCTTCATCTTAAGGCTCTTCCTAACAGCTCCTTCCACACTTTTGAATGCCTATCTCTTGAGCTTCAATTGCACCACCGCTCACCTCTCAGATTCCATGCTATTTACCACCCGCCTGGTAGCAGCCCTTCGTTTATGGAGGAACTCACGGACTGCATCAGCGACCAATACACGCAAAGTGACAATCAGATCTTCGTGGGTGACTTCAATGTCCACTGGGGCTCACCTCAAGACACCTATGCGAATTTGCTGGCCACCTTCCTCTCTGCAAACGATCTTATCCAACACTGCACAGAAACAACACACTCTAAAGGCTCAATCCTGGACCTTGTTATTTCTAAAGCAGGCTTGCTGACTATCGCTACCCCTATTCATGTAGACTGGTCGGACCACCTCCTCATCCCATTCTCTCTTCACCTATCACACTCTATAACTCTTGGCCAGCCTAAGAGGGCTACTTCCTGGTTCCGTGACACTAAAAATATTGACCTCAGTACCCTCTGTGATTCTGCTTTGCTATCACTTCCAAGGCTAGACCCGGACCTAGATGTTAACGAACTCACCTCCCAATGCCTCACAGTCCTTGCAGTCGAAATCAATAATGTCGCTCCTCTCCAAAGCAAAAAGAAAAGGCCCACTCCCTCAGCACCTTGGTTCAACAAATCCCTCTATGAAGAAAGGAAGTTCCTAAGAGCCCTTGAGAAACAATGGAGACAAGCGCCCTCCACTGAAAATTTGGCCAAGCTTCGTTCAGCAAGATCCAAGTACCACAAGCTCATCTTCCTTGGAAAAGCGTCACACTACAAATCCCTCCTTGACTCAGCCAAAAATAGACCCAAAAAACTATTCGACCTCATCAAGAACCCAAACAGCTCTCCCCCAACCTCCAAATTGGAAGATTCCACAAAGAAAGCAGCGGAATTCGCTGTATTCTTTGACGAAAAGGTAAAATCACTTGTAGATCAGGTCATTCATCCTACCCCTACAGAGGAGCGCAAATCCTTAACCATTTGGCAAAACTTTGACCCCATCTCTGACGATGCTCTCCTTAAATGCATCCTCGATACAAAGCCCTCTAACCATTCTCTTGACCCCATCCCTAGTGCCATTGCCATTGACTTCTATACTAACTCTCTTTCCAATTGGACCACTCTGGTGAACCTCTCCCTCAGTCAAGGCTCCCTTCCTGTTTCCTTCAAAACTGGGCAGGTCACCCCTCTGCTTAAAAAATCCACTGCTGATGCGAACGACCTCAACAACTACCGTCCCATCACTAACCTACCCTTTCTTGCGAAAATCACAGAAAAATGTGTAGCGAAACAACTCTCTCGCCATATCAAGGAAAATTATCTTCTTGACAATTTCCAGTCCGGCTTCATTCAAAACTGCAGCACTGAAACAGCCCTGCTGCTAGTGATTGATGACGCGCTGCGGATATTCGATTCAGGGGAGTCTTGTCTTCTAATTCTTCTTGACCTTTCTGCAGCCTTTGACACTGTCAATCACAACACTCTCCTTAACACTCTTCAACAGAGAATGGGCATGGAGGGCACTGTGCTCAAATGGTTTGCCTCCTTCCTCTCTGATAGATCCCAAATGATCAAAATAGCGAACAGTCTTTCAGCTCCTTTAGCAGTCAGTCAAGGTGTTCCTCAAGGCTCCATACTTGCACCCACACTGTTCAATCTCTATTTAGAACCGTTGGGAATTCTCCTGAGTAAATCCGGGATTCACTATCATCTATATGTGGATGACACTCAGATTTACCTTAAGATGGCCTCCAATCACGATCTCTCCTTCCTTAGCTCTACTCTCGACTCCATTCAAAACTGGATGTTAACTCATCAACTGATCCTGAATCCCTCCAAAACAGAATTCCTCCTCCTCTCCTCCTCACTTTCTCATCCCCCAGTGCAATCATGGATGGATCAGATCAATCTAATGAACATTAAGCCCATCATTGTCGAGAGTGCAAAATCCCTTGGTGTCATACTTGACAAAAAACTCAATCTACTCTCCCACATAGACTCCATTGCAAAGTCTGCTCGACACCAACTGCGCCTTCTTTGGGGGATTCGTCGCTTCTTCCCGGAGCACAACCTTAAAACCCTGGTCCAATCGCTGGTTCTCTCCAGATTGGACTACTGCAACGCTCTTCTTACTGGCCTTCCCAAATCCCACCTTTCCCCCCTGAAGTCTATTCTCCATTCAGCAGCTCGTTTCATATATGGGGCCAAAAGAAGCGACCACATTACACCCATTTTATCCACCCTCCGTTGGCTTCCCATAGAGGCAAGATCTATCTACAAAACTGCATGTATCACCCACAAAGCCTTACACTCCTCCTCCCCTCGCTACCTGGTGAATAAACTGAAACTCTCTGGGGGCTCCAGACCATCACGTAATGCAGAAAAGTTATTGCTTGAACCTCCCATTTTCAAGAAGGAAAGATTGATGGCCCAATCCTTTTCAGGCAACGCGGTGAGAATCTGGAACTCACTTCCGCCTCAGCTTCGGACCACCACCTCTTCCCAGGCCTTCAAAACTGACCTCAAAGCTCTCCTCCTACAAAGACACTTCCAAATTTAATTCAAGCCCTCTGTTTTCTGAAGGAAGTCCTTCCATTATAGGAAATTCTGTTCTCCATGCCTATAGAAGTGCCTTCCCAGGGTGTTTTTGTGTTTTGAGTGTCTGCCATTTAGTGCAGTATTATACCTCTACCTGTATTTTGTACTCTTTTGTATCATGCACACGGCACCTTTCCTTTTACAACGTATCATTTGCTACCTCTTATATCTTGTTTGCTTTTGATACATGCACAACGGCCACCACTGCCTCATGTAACGTAACTATTGTTTTAGTGTTTTGAGTATCTACCATTTATTGCAATTTTTTCTTTTTACCTCTACTCGTACTTTATTTGCTCTTGTAACCTGCACACGTCACTTTTTCCTTTCGTAACGTATCGTTTGCTACCTTGTGTATTATTATATTTTTTTTTTTTCTTGATACTTGCACAATTATCACTATTGCCTCATGTAATGTAACGTTTGCTTTTGTAACAGGCTCACTTGTAATTCTTCTCCTCTTGTATCTTTACTTTGCTTATTGTGAAGCGCTCTGACACCTTCGGGTAAAGTCCGCGCTATATAAAAACGCATTAAATAAAATAAAATAAAATAGATGGTATGCAGGACCCCTGGGTGTGACAGATGGGGAACTGGGATGTTAAAACAATTGGGATCCCGGGGATTAGGCATAGCTTGTGTTTTGCCAAGAAGAGTCTATGGTCACTGAAGTAAGTCCTTTCTTACCCGCATAATTTGTTGCAATCTTTTCCCCTGAACTAGTATATACAATATTATCAGACTCCCCTAGTCCCATGCAGCTCAGAGCTTCCTTTCATCACAGGATACCATGCGCTAGGAGTGGGCAGGGCTAATGTATTGCTGTCGGGCCATTCCCCTGATTTTTGGGGTCTAACCAACTTCTCTGCCAGTTGAAATGGTGTTGTTTTGATATTATGATGTTGGTAGAACAATGTGATTATGTTTATCTTAAATGTGGAATGTTGTGTTCTTTATCAATGTTTAATGTATAAATGAAGATATTGTTGACTCTCACAAATTGTTGTTTGATGCCGAAGTAAAGCTCTCTATTTTATCACCAAATTGCAGGCTGCCATGAACTAACAATTGCACCTTTCCTAGGGTTGTGAAGATTCATGCATTTGTTTGTTGAATGTTCATTTTGATGTATCTGTGAATAACATTGAGATCATTTCTCCATGTGTATATCCTACCCCCACCAGGTTAGATTCGGTAAACCCCTTGTGTATGTATTTCCCACTACCAGAGTGAACCAGTAATACCCTAGTATATACTTCCTGTCACCAGAGTAAGAATTTAGAAACCTAAAAAAACAGAAAAGTAGCAACTAGAAAAAGAACACCATATAAAAAAAAGAAAGTTAGAATGCGAGCAACATAAAAATCCCCTAAAAAGAGTAAACCTAGAATAGTATCTATCTCCTGAAAACACTACCCAAATACAACCACGTGATCTTCTTTAGAGCATGTGAGTAGTAGGTTCTGTGCCTTGTCCGAGCACGAGCGAAGGAGAGGGGCTGACCAGGAAATTTGGGATCAAGCACCAGTGAAGGAGAGGGGCTGACCAGGAAATTAGGGACCATGGAAGCCTGGTGCAGACCCAGCTTAGGCACAGGAGGACCAAGATGGCACTGCTGCATGTGCGTGAGAGCAGCAACGTGGACATCCATAACTCCCCATGAGCGTGCAGGATGTTTAAACCAACCTCAAGAGACATAGTAGCTCAGGAGGAAGGTGAAATCTTTGCCAGAACCTTTTACCACCTGCTAGCCACTGGACTTAGAGAAGTGAACAAAACAATAGGCTCTGGCCGGATGAGGGATCCTTCGAACCAGAGGACATACCGATTACTGAAGACTGCATCCAGCACGGAGGGGAAGATCCCAAGTGGAACTTCCGTTATATACAGAAGTGTCTGAGGAGATGAGAATGTTAAGCAGAAGGAAAACTAGTGGAGATGTCCTAAAGGAGGGTGTGTCCATTGCTACACAAGGGCACGTCAGGGACCATCTACGTGCCATGGGCTCAGATAAGCAAAGATAAGCAAAGAAGCTAAGAGCCATGCTGCCACCGTAATGGGACCGGGCCGGAAAATTGATTGCATGCTTCAAGAAGAAAACTGCAAGGATCACTCTAGCAATAGGCAATTTCAAGACTCTGCTAGGCAGCATTATAGGTGAGCAGACCAACATGATGTTCTCCCATGCCCACATCCCTCCAGTTATGCTGACCAACTTGGAGCATGACGGTGCCGCATTTAATACATGCAGCCACCGATATAGATAACCATGAGGGAAATATTCCTTGACTGCCCAGATGTAGGTGAGTTGATGGTGGAAGCCATGAAACCTGGGGAGACCATAGTAGACTTCCTAGCTAGGATTAAAGAATGATGGGGACAGGAGGCAGGACAGGCATGGATGGATACAGGCCCCCAAGTTGTTTTCTTCAACAACATCCTCAAGAAGGGACTGCCCATTGAAACACAAAGTGGTTTGGACAGCATGGTAGGGCTGGACACCAAGCCCTAGTGAGAGATACAAGCACATATACTGCATTTCCACAAAGAGGAAACAAGAAAAGAAGAGGAGGAACAGAACCAGAGGGGCAACACTAAGTTGATCCAACATAAGCTAAGGAAGACCACCTCTGAGGGGGCCATGTTGCCACAAGCATGCAATTGCACCAGTTATGATGGGAACACCGCTGCAGGACCCCGAGGATTCCAAAATCTCTACAGTGATGGAAATCCGAGTGGTTGGCAGTGTCGAGACTGGGCCACTCACCTGAAAAGCAAGATGTCTGCAGAGGCGATGGTATGCCCCCGACCTCCTGGAACACCTCTCAGCACTTCCTGGTGGATACAGAAACCCTGGCAGGTGTCCCAAAAGGAAAGGGGAAGTGGAAGAGAAAGAGACAAAACACTGCCACATCTTGCCGGTCCAGCCAGGCACCCTGTATCTTCGGGGAGGCAGGTCGTTGTTGACAGAGTGATAGCAGAGTTAGTGCACTCATCTTCCATGAAACTGAATCTCTCTATCTGATATGGGCACAGGAGCGGTAGAAGAACATTGGGATACTCCAGCACTTTTATTGGATAATTATAACTCTTGGCACAATTACTAACACTGCATTACCAAAAACTCAAACTGAGTACCATAACAATAAGTACTGCGACACTAGGGCTGGCTTCACAGAGATTCACTGTTGCACACTACAATTAGAACTGTGGTTGCACTTATCGTGCACAAGAAAGGCAAACAGGGGCATTAATTATATCACATATAACTTTCCTGCATGCATAGGGTTAAACTAAAACAAACAAAAACAATCCAAGAAATACAAATGTCCACTCTGGCTTTAAACAGTTAGGGTGACACAGTTTGGTTTGGTTTCACTCTGAGTGTGAAAAACTCTTCAAAAGCAAATTTCTCAAACCTGAAAAACAGGCATGAATGACACAATTTAATTCCAAGAGTTATGCTATTAGAGAAAGAAAAGCCACATAGATGTTTTTTTTTTAATTGCACTGTCACTTTTTGTAGTACTTGAGCTCAAGCAGATTTCCTGAAACACATTTAGACAAGTAACTACAATAATAATGTAGAATGTTCAGAAATGCATTTGTCTCTTCAAGATAAGAACTCTTCCAAAATACGAGGTCTGAAATACACCAGCTATTCTAGGAAAGCGCAGTGCTCACAGAGCAAACTCCCTGGAGAATACTGGTCACTTAGCTGCAGTCTTTTCCGAAGTGCTGGAGGAATGCCTGGTGTCAGCTGGTACAGGAACAAAGAAAAAAATTGCCTCAAAAGTCCTAAATATGAGGATGACAGCAGGGGCTGGACTGCCAAATCAAATGCTGAGATCATGAAGCAAAACAAAGCCAAGCAGGGAGGCATGCTTCACTCTGCTATTTATAGTCAATCAGGAATGCAGTTGAATTTCACATGTGGATGAGTCACCACACCCAATTAGAAGCACTCATCTACACCACACCCAATTAGAAGCACATGGCAACACCTGCTCACATTAGCAAACAAGTATTGGTAAAACAAGCATTGATAAAACCAATTGTGTAACACAGCACATTATGTTTACTTAGAAAAAGTAAGGTTTAACCAAGAACAGAGATATGATTTAACCCTAATCCCTGGGGATGCTGACAGAAAACGCAAGAGGCACCTTGGTGATTCCTGACAGGCAGCAGCCAAACCCCCATACAATGGTATTATTGCCATGGAAAGGGCCACATGGCTGGCAGGTGGCGACTAAAGGCACACCACATGCAGAAGTCAATGAGCTGAGACGAAGCTCCACAGAACTCCCTTCCACAGAATAAGGCCCAAGGAAACCTAGCCACATCTTATACTGAGACACATGGAAAAGAGTCCACTGTGCCACCACTGCAGCAGGGGTCAGGTAGTTGGACCAGCGTATGACATCAGCAGCTGCAGCTGGAGAACGAGACCCAACATGGACATGGGCCACTGCCAAAGCAGGGAGGGGTAGCCATTTGGGGAAGCAAGCTTTTACGCAGACCAAGAATCCAAATGTGCGGTAAGCCTTAGTACCACTTGTACATAGTATACATTGCGATCACAACTTAAAAATTAATTGCAGTAGAATTCAAAATAAAATACTGACAAGAATAACATTAGGGATTTCAACATTTACTTGTACTTGGGGACAGTGAGAGCTGTCAACTGGGTGTCTTTGCTAGAGTTCTCCATCTTGGGCTGCCATATGGTTGTCGATTGGGAATCCTCATCAAAGTTCATCATTTAGGATGCCCACAAGAGCCTCATCCCCACTCTGCTGCTGGTCCCCCAGGGTGGGACTAGCTGGCCACACCCCAGTGGGAGGGCAGTCGGACTGACTGGGGCAGGAAGGCTCACCAACTGCCACTTAAGAGACAGGCACCTCAGGTCCTCAAACCCACAACCAAATGGAATGGGTTCCAATTACCAAATGAAAAGGCCCTATTCTTAGGCCCCAGCCTGGACCAAAATGTCTGTTGAGTAGCCTCAGTAGCAATAGTGCCATCAGTGCCCTCCTAGTCAAATGGGTGCTCCCCTTTTTGTAATAAAACAAAGTTGTCCTCCAGTGTTGAGTGTTAGGCATCCCTGTGAACTCAGGGTAGTGAAGACCATAATGCTCATAGCACATGCATGAGTTGCAAAGAGGCACCACACAGTAGCGTGCAAGTAGAACAGGGCGTTCACATTCCCATACTGTGGGCGAAACTCAGATGAGTTTCTGGCCTTGCTCCAGACTCTCCACACCACAATATCTTTTGCCTCCTCCTTCTTGCCCTCAGAGTTTCCCAACAGTAGTTGGGAACAGTAGGGCCAAGAAGATATGGTCTGAGGGAGGAGGAGGGCCAGGGAAGTGAGTCCAAAACATCCATTGGAGCGCTGAGTGGAATACAGCGCAGGAGTAAGCTCACCCCTGCAACAGTTCTGGCAATCGGCAGCACACAAGGCCTCACACAAGTCATTTGAGGGGAGCAGCGATTCTAATATTGAGCTCCACAAATCAGAGACAGGGGGGCCATGGAACTACACTCCAACTCACACAAGTACAGGACAATAAAGTGCAGAGGTCTGGGAAAATCTCCCCGAGCCAAATGAAGAAGCCCAAAGCTAGCCCAAAGGAAGCCTCAAGGAAAAGGCCGTAGTGAGGACAGCTGGTGCCACTTGGGAAGATCACAGCGCACGCCACATGCTGGGACCAGAGAGGTCCACACGTGACCTCAGGGCATATTGTGTTTGCTGAACAACGCTTTGTGCAAGATGCCTCCTCTTTTGCATCCCCCCACATGCGTAGGCAAGAAACACAGTCTTGCACAGATGACATCCCCCAATGCACACACCAAGGTGCTGAAGGGCTGGCAATGCCAACATAGCACCAACTAAAAGGTAAAAACCACCTGTTTTCACAGTCCATGTACAGTTGAGGGAAAATGCCAAGAAAACAAGCAAAGGCACAGCCAGCAGGTCACACTTTTTAGAACTGCCTTAGGTGAATACATACAAAGCTGCTTTGAGTCACTTTGAGTCACTAGCCGTAACCCACTGGTCTCTTCATCTCGGAATCACATTTTGCTTCTGCTCATCATGACATGCAGCATGGCTCAATGAGGGAGCCCACTTCAGGCATTGGTTGTCTAGCACTGCATGACAGAATGTCACTACATCATATTTGCACAGTTGCCCAAAAAGAGGTACACTTCATTGTCTGGGCTGAAGGGTCTCAAAACTAGCTTTGTCATTATTGTTTTTTTCTTCCCAATCTCTGTCCTTTTTGGGTCTGGGGTTAGCCGAGACATTTTGATTTTAGTAAAATTATATGAATAATTTACTTACTGATAGGGGCGGTCAACCACCTCTCATTATCCTTTGGTCTGTTGTGTCATTCACATGTTTCTTCCTTCCACTAAAGCGTAATGCATAGGTCAGTGGGTCAGCCTACTTTAGCCATAAGCTAACTTCACTGTGAGCGAGGGCATTTTGCATCTGCACAAGGTGCACATACACTCCCAATGTTTCTCTTTAGAGCCAGTGTCTTGTGAACAATGTGACCATTTTCAGTGATTTATTTTAACCAGAACCAAACATCATCCTGCGTCCGAGCATTATGAGAGCCTTTTGAATTAATTGTTCCTTTTTTTGTAATTATTCACTGGGCTCATCAAGGAAGCAGCAAGGCTGCATGTGAGCCACAATGTGGCACCGAGATCCATCATGTCAGTAATTGCGTCATTGTAGACATGTTCTATGGCTGGCGGACAGACTGCATTGTTAACTTTAGCCGTCATAGAATGTTTCGTAACTCAGTTCATTGTTTTCATTACTACTCCACATCTGGCCCATGCTGGTGACAGCACAGAGCATAATGTTCTACAAGCTCCACACACAATAATTAGAGCCTAGGTTACAGTCCTACCGTGGTTTGTGGTTTGTGTTCGTAAACTGAGTTTTGTTTTTTCATTGAAACATGTAGCCATATGACTTGCAGTTCCTCAGTCAGGGAATACTAGGATAATGCTCCGACCCTTACAGCCCTACACAGGAATGTGCATACTCCATAATGCCAAGTCCTGCTTTGTATGTCTCTTTCGAAAGTTAGACTTGAGTGGCCGTCTGCCATTCTCAGATCTCATCCTCTTTTTATTGTATATTTACTTCAACTCCATTTTGCACAGACAGAAAATGCCTACTTGTCCCGGAATGTGTAATCTCTTAATTGGGAGTATGCAAAGTATTACATTGCTGACCGATTATAGTACTTGAAACGGGAAAGCATCTTGGTGCATCAAAAGTGGTTTGCGTTATTTTTGGTTTCGATGATTGCTTTGTAATTCCAGCCTCTACTTTATTACTTGAAGTGGTCTACCATCCACTTGAACTAAAATCCACTTTCTCACATTGATGTTCAGCTTGGGGATCCATAACTTGTGTTTAGCAGCACCGCTCTGCTACTAAGTGACAAAGTTACAAAGTTAAAAATCCCCAAAATTATTGTATTCACTGAATACACAAATTGATTTAATTTCTAATTAATATTAAGTCTTTAATTAGGCGATTATTAATTTTTCTGAAACATTGCTTACCCCAATGTTTGCAATTTTTCTGAAGCATTCCTTATCCCAATGTATGCACATGTTTAAGGAAATGTGGAGCTGGATCTGGAGACCCTGCCTACCCTTAAAGTAGCAGAGCCCTGTGCACAGAAAGGTAATCGAAACTGGGCCATCAGGCCAGGAAAGCAGATTTTTTAAAAAGCCCTCTGGCTTAGAAGGAAGCTCCCCTAGCTAGGATCCCCTCTGAGGAAGAAGCAACTCCAGAACAGCAGGAGGTAGAAGAAGATGGGGCAACAGGTCCATTAATGAATTTCCAGTTCTACCAGCTAGGGATAGCAGTGAGGATTGTTCTTTTAGCATAAGGTTCTCTGAGCTGGCCCTCGGCCAGTTGGAGGCCGGTGAAAGCAATCAGAGAGGGAGCCACAAGACAAGCCAGCAGCCATAACCCCGAGGAAAAGAAGCTGGAAATGGAAAAAAGGAAACTGGCATTAGAGGAGAAAAAGGCCAGGCCCGACTGTGCTGAAGGCCCAATGACAATGGTGGCAACAATGAAGAGATGAAGAGGTGTCTGCAGGGGAGTCCCAGAATCATCGCAGACCAAAGGGTATTGTGGCTAGCTATGTGGTGGGAGATAATATACGTAAATGGTTTGCCTCTTTAGAGAGGGCTAGCAGAATGTGCAGGGTGGGTCTGCAAGACTGGGATCCTCTACTATGAAATCTAGTGTCTGTATTGAGAAGGAATAGGCTTCTGGCTCTAGAGGAGGGGGTAGCTGAATCCTTTGGGCTCACACAAGTCCAGTATTGTAAAACATTCAGAGACCCCCATAAAGATGCACAAAAGTCCTGGGTAGTGGTGCAGTGAAGGCACTAGAAGGTTAGATAAAGGGTAATGAGCTTACAACTTACGATAGGCTGTTTAATTTCATAATCAAAGAGCACATTTTAAATAATTGTTCTTTGGAGTTGTTATAGCAGCATTTATTGGATTCAAAGCTGTCTAACCCCAGAGAGCTCAATAAGACAGCCGATAAGTGAGTGCGCAAATGTGTATCCAAAAGATCCCTGGGGGTCTTAGAAATGGGGTCAGGCCCCCAACAGGGGAAAGAGAAGAGCAATAAGGATGAAAAGACGTTCTCTCAAGGGCCCCAAAAACCTGTCCAAGAAAGGGAGCCTCGTGCCTTTGCCAAAACTAAGTAGAGAATGTACAAAAGGAAGAAAACTTTTCATCCTGTGAAGGTTGTGTCTGGACTGCCAGTCAGGACATAAAAGGGAGAGTCTGTGTAGGGATCGGGATGAAAGTTTGCCCAAGGGAAACCAAGGATTACATTGAAACCGCTTTAATTGCTATGGGTGAGGTGAATGTTGAAGCCTTGGTCGCTTTACCTCCCAGCATGGTGAAGTCATGAGTTGGCCTAATATCAATGAGATCAAAGTAGAAGCTCTGAGAGATGCAGGAGCCAGTGTGGCAATTGTGAAGGAATGACTAGTTTCCCCTGAACAAATTATCCAAGATGTCCTCCATAAGGTGGTCAACGACTACAGAAGGGAGCTATAAGCCCTGCCATCCAGTTGGAATATCTGATGGGAAATGGCCTAGAAGCCTCTGCTTGGTCTGAATAGAACAGAAGACTTATGTGGAAATGCTGAGTAGGTGGATGAGGAGCTAGGAGTCTGAAACAATGTCTCAGGCCCCCACCACGTAGAGTAAGGGCTGGAGGCATGGGAAACCAACCTTAATATTTGTGGCCCAGGACTCTCATCCTCAGGGGGATGATCAGGGACCTAAATGGGAAGAAACTACCCTTAGAGACCTGCCATACCGTCCTAAGTTGCAAGGGGTAGGATGACCCTCCAGGGAAGAATTCTGCTAGGCACAGAAACCCTGTCCTTCTCTTGAAGGCCTTCGGCACCAGGCTAAAGCTCATGCACAGGGGGATACCAGTGGAACCACTGGATCTACTGGGAGAAAAGATGCCTTTGAAGTGAGGCTAGGGACCCAAACCATGGGGTATCCATGAGATTGTTGGTCAGCATAGGGCCTTCCTTCTAAATGTAGCCCACAACATTCACATGGCTGGACATTTGGGGCAGAGCAAGACCTGGGACAGGTGGGTCAACCAATGTTAATGGTCCCGGATGTTTGAGAAAATAAAGGAGATCTATAGCACATGCATCAGTTGTCAGGTTAGATGCAGGACAGTGCTCCCTTACTTCTACTGCCTGTGGGTGAGATGACTTTTGAGAGGGTGGGGATTGATCTTGGTGGTTCCCTGGACCTTTCCACTGTTTCAGGAAATAGGTTCATTCTAGTGGTGTGGGACCCTGCTGTCAGGTATTGTGAAGGAATACCTCTGAGGACAGTGACTGTTACTTCAGTATCTAGGGCCCTGCTGGGTATCTTCCCCGGAGTAGGGTTCCCCATAGAGAATATATCCAACATGGGCTCAAACTTCATGTCTGCGTATTTGAAGACTGTGTGGGATGAATATTTGGTGACTTACATGTTCAAAACCCCTTATCCACCCCAAACAAATTATGTTGTGGAGAGTTTCAAAAAGACCTTAAAAGGCATGATTTTGGGATTGTCTGAGTAGCTCCATAGGATGTTGGATGTCCTAAACCCATGCCTTTTATTTGCCTACAGGGAGTTGGCTTCAGCCCCTTTGAGCTTTTGTAGGGACACCCTTACAGAGGTCTTTTGTGTCTAGTTGGGGAAGGGTACAAGAAACCTCTAAAGAAAGCAAACAGGACACAGTAGACTATGTGATATGCCTGTGCCCCCACTTGCTACAGTACATAAAAAAGGCTAATCAAAACCTAGAGGTCAATCAGAACCTTGTTGACGACTGCTATGACTGAAAACATAAAATTTGTGGTATATCAGCCAGCTGAACAAAGTGTGGGTGGTTGAGCTGGTGTAGTAGAAGATGGGCGAGGTCACTCATAGACACCTCAACAGGATGATTGATGTCAACTAGTTTAACCCACATTGTGACAGGGCAGACATGAATATGCCTATGGTGACTGATGTAAGAGAGGAAGAGAAGAGTGAGCTTCTCCCAGAAATGTTATCCAATAAGGTCAAAGATGAGTGAGGGAAGGGTATAGTCCTCTTATCAACCCTGACTGAACATCAGCAAAAGGACGATTTCCAGTTACTGGAACACTTGGCTGGACCATTTTTCCTGACACCTGTCCAGAGCCAGTGGTGTGTCCATGACATAGCTACTGGTGACAGTTTACCTATCAAATACAATATCTACAGGTTGGTAGACAAGGTCAAGAGCAGCATCCATGCAGAAGTTGTTGAGATGTTGAACCTGGAGGTTATTTAGCCCTCCAGTGGACCCTGGGCCACCCATGTGGTGCTGGTACCCCAGACCAGTACAAATGGAGGGCCCCCAGATCTCATGTTCTATCTGGACTACAGGGGAGTCAATGTCCTCATCCAAGTCTGAAAACACCCCCATCCCCAGAGCTGATGAACTCATTGACGAACCTGGGGCTACCAAATATCTCAATACTTTTTATCTCATTTCTGGGTACTGGCTGCTTGCACTGACTGAAGGAGCAAAGGAGAGGTCAGCATTCCCCACTTTCATATAAATTTATATTCTTTGGTATGCAGAATGCCCCTGCCACCTTCCAGAGGCTGGTGAACCTCTAGTGCACCTTATCTGAATGATACAGTGTTGCTAGTTCCTCTGGTGTAGTGCTTTCCTCTTAGTTAGTTTCTAAGCACTAACATAACACAACAGAAATGCACTTCTGAGGTCAAAGAAGACTTTTATTGTTGTTAATTCTTCCCCAACCACAATATTTATGAATGACGAATTAGTAGCTTTCAAGTCAGCGTTAATCAAACAAAATATATCAGTTTGCAATATACACAGCAGGTTATATTTATAAGATATTGAATGCAAAGCAAAACAAATACTTCACCGTGTGGGAACTATCTACAGCTTCATCTTTCTAAGGTCTGCAAGCTGATGACCCCTGTCAGCCGCGAGAAAGAGAGATTCATCTACCCACACGGGATTGCTGGCAGCCTGCGCCAAGCTCCAGCACGAGGTCCGGCAGATTCGAATCTGACTCTCTGCAGCCTGTTACATTCGTTACAAAGGTGTGCCCCCTCCTCTCAGACCTGGGAAACTGAGCAAGCCTTTTGGAGACTGGCCAGGTCTCCAAGACTACTCTTGTTCCCAAGCTCAAGCAGAGAGAACAACACCCATGTACTCTCTCTTATCATGTCTAGTCTACTGTGAGAAAAACATCTTGGTTCTCTTGTGCAAAAACACAGCTTGGAAAATTACAGCTTGGATTCTCAACTGCAAGATCTAACTCCACGTTAAAGGCAATAGGCAGCTAACCTAAGTATCAAATGCAATGTCTAGTGTCATGTCAAAGCCAATAGGCAGCTGAGCTGAATACAAAATGCAATGTATAATATCATGTCAAAGCCCATAGGCAGCTGAGCTGCATATAAAATGCAATGTATAATATCATGTCAAAGCCAATAGGCAGCTAAGCTGAATACAAAATGCAATATATAATATCATGTCAAAGCCCATAGGCAGAATATCTAATAGCATGTCAAAGTCAATAGGCAGCTAAATTGAATACATCATGTCAAAGCCAATAGGAATGCAATGTCAAAGCCAATAGGCGGCTAGACTGGATACAGCATGTCAAAGCCAATAGGCAGAATACAGAATGTAATGACTAATGCAATGTCAAAGCCCATAGGCGGCTCAACTGAATACAGAAAGTAATGGCTAATGCCATGTCAAAGCCCATAGGCGGCTCAACTGAACAAAACATACCATGTGCTACTGGTGAACATTGAGCAACTAATATGCGCAGTGGTGAAACACAAAGTCATTGGTCAAAACAAACTTTATCAAATGGCAGTACATTCCGCCCTTTGACCAATGAATTTTTGTTTCACATATCTCTTGTTTCAAACAAAAACAAAAAAAACATCAGATCAAAGCAATCCCTGTAAAGCAATAGAAGTGGATTAACACATTGATTTCATAACCTTTCACATCAGATACATCTATTCAGAAAAGACTGGGCAATTTTTATACTCTGAGTGAGTCTCTAATTCAAAAGTGTTAGCAATTTGATGTGGCATGAGTTCTACTCATGTAAAGATGCACGGTCCACCTGAAAGGTTTTCTGGAAGGTAAGCAAAAGTCAGAGTTCCATACGAGAGGGAAAAAAAAAAAACACAGCTTAGTTCCAGTGGAAGAATGCAATCAAACAAGTTGAACTTGAACTGAAGGCGCAGTTTGCACAAAATGGATCCATGGTGCTGGCACTTTACTCAGCCAGGTTCAGGTTGGGGATTCGGTCCCTTCCCCGACCCCACACGCACACACTGGAAGGGGGACCACACAGCACACTCAGGGACAGTGGCGAAACGTGGTAGGATCTGCAAAAGAAACAAGTATGACTTTTCTTGCAAATAACATTTTTCATTTAAACTGCACCCTTCCTCTTTCTTTCCCTGTTTTATAATCAGCAGGACGTTTTTGAGGCCCTTTGTTATATTTTCTGCAGGTTCTGGAGGATCACTTGGGGCTTCAGCCCACACATCAGCACTGAGGTTTTTATCTGCTGCGCCACAGTTTCCCTTTTCTTGCACTGTCAGAAGGGCTGGGGCAGACTCATTCTTTACCAAACCTCCATTCACTGCACTTTTGTCAATTTGGGCCATTCTGTCTCCAATTTGTATGAATGATTCTTTTCTAGGTATCAGCATAATTTCGATTTTTCCTTGGTAATTTGCAGCAATCACTCTCCCTAAAACCTGATCAATTTGCCATTTCTGTCCTGGTAACTTTCCTCTCCCCAACTGCTCTGTGACTGCTTGCATGACAGATTGCTTTTGTGCGTGCTGCACAGTTTTTATCAAATCTAGGGGAATGTGCATCTCTCTCATCTCTGCCCACCTGTAAGTGGCTTTTTCTCTCTGCTGTTCACGTTTCTGGGGCACCCACTTAGCCATCCCCACTAAGGCAGAATTCTGGGTGTACACTTCTCTCTTTGAATTTTTCTCATTAACATCTGCAAGGTAATTGAACCAGTTAGGTACAAGCCATGTGGCTAAAACATTATCAAGGAACCAAAAATCAGCGTAAAAATGACACATCTCACGTAGCTCTTGCTTTAAAATCTGACACACATTATACAACGCTGTTCCTTCTACTGTGCCAGAAAGCAACATTTCAGTCAATGAATCATTAGTAAAACAAACATGCTTTTTATCTTCAGTGGACACAAATTCAAATGGTGCACACAATTTCACCGGTAATTCTTTTACCTGTGGTACTCTAGCCCTGTCTTGCAAGTACCAGATCCATTGTATGATTTTAGCTAGGGGCACTATTTTCTTCCCTTGTTCTTGAATTACATGTACATAAGTATTTCCTTCTTGCACTGCACAAAAACCTAAAGTCTGCATTATTTCATTTGCCAAATCACAAGCGCGCAGCTGCATATAATTTTTCACAGTGACCATATACAAAAGTGTTAGGATTTCTCTCAAATGAGGGCTATTCTTTTTCCAAAAATCAAACAAGCTAATGAAAGTCGGCTCTTTCTCTAAAATCTTTCGTTTTACTTGTGCATTTTGCAACGGTAACTCGTAAATCACATTCTGGTCTCTCTCGTCCGTGTTATCAGTTAAGGAATGCATTTTGGCTGCCAAAAACCCTGGCTCACACGAAAACTCAGTGCAGCTCGGAGCTGTCTTAACCCCCTCATTACTGGAATGGGACAAGAAAGATTCTTCAAAAACAGCCTTTTTATAACTTTCAGTCGGGCTAATTTGCTCACGTAAATTCCTATTTTCATGTTCCAACTTCCTACATTTCTCCTGCATTTCTCTGTAAGCAGATAAAGGTATCCAAACCTTTCTGTCATCATTACTTCCAAAAGACACGTTTTCTACATATGTACAACAGGAATTATTTCTCAAAGCATTATCAGGCCTTTTAGCTACACATGCATTTTCTTCTGTAATTCCCCAAACAGAAAACAATTCAGTTTTTCTTAGCACCATCAGGCAGTTTATCAACACATGTATTCTCAGACATGGTCTGCCGTGCTACTGTGATTCCCCAAACAGAAAACAATTTCTGTAATTCTCCAAACAACAAAAAACAATTACACTTTTAAAGTGTGCACTTAGAAATCTACTAATTCGTCAACACCCTCTTAATCACCTCTTAATGACCGAACCCCACGACTCCTGGTACCAATTGTAGTGCTTTCCTCTTAGTTAGTTTCTAAGCACTAACATAACACAACAGAAATGCACTTCTGAGGTCAAAGAAGACTTTTATTGTTGTTAATTCTTCCCCAACCACAATATTTATGAATGACGAATTAGTAGCTTTCAAGTCCGCGTTAATCAAACAAAATATATCAGTTTGCAATATACACAGCAGGTTATATTTATAAGATATTGAATGCAAAGCAAAACAAATACTTCACCGTGTGGGAACTATCTACAGCTTCATCTTTCTAAGGTCTGCAAGCTGATGACCCCTGTCAGCCGCGAGAAAGAGAGATTCATCTACCCACACGGGATTGCTGGCAGCCTGCGCCAAGCTCCAGCACGAGGTCTGGCAGATTCGAATCTGACTCTCTGCAGCCTGTTACATTCGTTACAAAGGTGTGCCCCCTCCTCTCAGACCTGGGAAACTGAGCAAGCCTTTTGGAGACTGGCCAGGTCTCCAAGACTACTCCTGTTCCCAAGCTCAAGCAGAGAGAACAACACCCATGTACTCTCTCTTATCATGTCTAGTCTACTGTGAGAACAAAACATCTTGGTTCATCTTGTGCAAAAACACAGCTTGGAAAAATACAGCTTGGATTCTCAACTGCAATGTCTAACTCCACGTTAAAGGCAATGGGCAGCTAACCTAAATATCAAATGCAATGTCTAGTGTCATGTCAAAGCCAATAAGCATCTAAGCTGAATACAAAATGCAATGTCTTATATCATGTCAAAGCCCATAGGCAGCTGAGCTGAATACAAAATGCAATGTATAATATCATGTCAAAGCCAATAGGCAGCTGAGCTGAATACAAAATGCAATGTATAATATCATGTCAAAGCCAATAGGCAGAATATCTAATAGCATGTCAAAGTCAATAGGCAGCTAAATTGAATACATCATGTCAAAGCCAATAGGAATGCAATGTCAAAGCCAATAGGCGGCTAGACTGGATACAGCGTGTCAAAGCCAATAGGCAGAATACAGAATGTAATGACTAATGCAATGTCAAAGCCCATAGGCGGCTCAACTGAATACAGAAAGTAATGGCTAATGCCATGTCAAAGCCCATAGGCGGCTAAACTGAACAAAACATACCATGTGCTACTGGTGAACATTGAGCAACTAATATGCGCAGTGGTGAAACACAAAGTCATTGGTCAAAACAAACTTTATCAAATGGCAGTACATTCCGCCCTTTGACCAATGAGCTTTTGTTTCACATATCTCTTGTTTCAAACAAAAACAAAAAAAACATCAGATCAAAGCAATCCCTGTAAAGCAATAGAAGTGGATTAACACATTGATTTCATAACCTTTCACATCAGATACATCTACATAGAAAAGACTGAGCAATTTTTTTTTTCTCTGAATGAGTCTCTAATTCAACAGTGTTAGCAATTTGATGTGGCATGAGTTCTACTCATGTAAAGGTGCACGGTCCACCTGAAAGGTTTGCTGGAAGATAAGCACAAGTCAGAGTTCCATACGAGAAGGAAAAAAAAAAAAAAACACAGCTTAGTTCCAGTGGAAGAATGCAATCAAACAAGTTGAACTTGAACTGAAGGCGCAGTTTGCGCAAAATGGATCCATGGTGCTGGCACTTTACTCAGCCAGGTTCAGGTTGGGGATTCGGTCCCTTCCCCGACCCCACACGCACACACCGGAAGGGGAACCACACAGCACACTCAGGGACAGTGGCGAAACGTGGTAGGATCTGCAAAAGAAACAAGTATGACTTTTCTTGCAAATAACATTTTTCATTTAAACTGCACCCTTCCTCTTTCTTTCCCTGTTTTATAATCAGCAGGACGTTTTTGAGGCCCTTTGTTATATTCACTGCAGGTTCTGGAGGATCACTTGGGGCTTCAGCCCACACATCAGTACTGAGGTTTTTATCTGCTGCGCCACAGCTTCCCTTTTCTTGCACTGTCAGAAGGGCTGGGGCAGACTCATTCTTTATCAAACCTCCATTCACTGCACTTTTGTCAATTTGGGCCTTTCTGTCTCCAATTTGTATGAATAAATCAGATTCTTTTCTAGGTATCAGCATAATTTCGATTTTTCCTTGGAATCTGCAGCAATCACTTTCCCTAAAACCTGATCAATTTGCCATTTCTGTCCTGGTAACTTTCCTCTCCCCAACTGCTCTGTGACTGCTGGCATGACAGATTGCTTTTGTGCGTGCTGCACAGTTTTTATCAAATCTAGGGGAATGTGCATCTCTCTCATCTCTGCCCACCTGTAAGTGGCTTTTTCTCTCAGCTGTTCACATTTCTGGGGCACCCACTTAGCCATCCCCACTAAGGCAGAATTCTGGGTGAACACTTCTCTCTCTGAATTTTTCTCATTAACATCTGCAAGGTAATTGAACCAGTTAGGTGCTAAAACATTAGCAATGAACCAAAAATCAGCGTAAAAATGACACATCTCACGTAGCTCTTGCTTTAAAATCTGACACACATTATACAACGCTGTTCCTTCTACGGTGCCAGAAAACAACTATAAAGTCAATGAATCATTAGTAAAACAAACATGCTTTTTATCTTCAGTAGACACGAATTCAAATGGTGCACACAACTTCATTGATAACTCTTTTACCTGTGGTACTCTAGCCCTGTCTTGCAAGTACCAGATCCATTATATGATTCTAGCTAGGGGCACTATTTTCTTTCCTTGTTCTTGATTTACATGTACATAAATTTTTTCTTCTTGCACTGCGCAGAAACCTAAAGTCTGCATTATTTCATTTGCCAAATCACAAGCGCGCAGCTGCATATAATTTTTCACAGTGACCATATACAAAAGTGTTAGGATTTCACTCAAATGAAGGCTATTCTTTTTCCAAAAATCAAACAAGCTAATGAAACTCGGGGTGTCTTGCTCTAAAATCCTTCGTTTTACTTGTGCATTTTGCAACGGTAACTCGTAAATCACATTCTGGTCTCTCTCGTCCGTGTTATCAGTTAAGGAATGCATTTTGGCTGCCAAAAACCCTGGCTCACAGGAAAACTCAGTGCAGCTCGGAGCTGTCTTAACCCCCTCATTACTGGAATGGGACAAGAAAGATTATTCAAAAACAGCCCTTTTATAACTTTCAGTCGGGCTAATTTGCTCACGTAAATTCCTATTTTCATGTTCCAACTTCCTACATTTCTCCTGCATTTCTCTGTAAGCAGATAAAGGTATCCAGACCTTTCTGTCATCATTACATCCAAAAGACACGTTTTCTACATATGTACAACAGGAATTATTTCTCAAAACATTATCAGGCATTTTAGCTACACATGCATTTTCTTCTGTAATTCCCCAAACAGAAAACAATTCACAGTTTTTCTTAGCACCATCAGGCAGTTTATCAACACATGTATTCTCAGACATGGTCTGCCGTGCTACTGTGATTCCCCAAACAGAAAACAATTTCTGTAATTCTCCAAACAACAAAAAAAACAATTACACACTTAGAAATCTACCAACTCGTCAACACCCTCTTAATCACCTCTTAATGACCGACCTCACAACTCCTGGTACCAATTGTAGTGCTTTCCTCTTAGTTAGTTTCTAAGCACTAACATAACACAACAGAAATGCACTTCTGAGGTCAAAGAAGACTTTTATTGTTGTTAATTCTTCCCCAACCACAATATTTATGAATGACGAATTAGTAGCTTTCAAGTCCGCGTTAATCAAACAAAATATATCAGTTTGCAATATACACAGCAGGTTATATTTATAAGATATTGAATGCAAAGCAAAACAAATACTTCACCGTGTGGGAACTATCTACAGCTTCATCTTTCTAAGGTCTGCAAGCTGATGACCCCTGTCAGCCGCGAGAAAGAGAGATTCATCTACCCACACGGGATTGCTGGCAGCCTGCGCCAAGCTCCAGCACGAGGTCCGGCAGATTCGAATCTGACTCTCTGCAGCCTGTTACATTCGTTACAAAGGTGTGCCCCCTCCTCTCAGACCTGGGAAACTGAGCAAGCCTTTTGGAGACTGGCCAGGTCTCCAAGACTACTCCTGTTCCCAAGCTCAAGCAGAGAGAACAACACCCATGTACTCTCTCTTATCATGTCTAGTCTACTGTGAGAAAAACATCTTGGTTCTCTTGTGCAAAAACACAGCTTGGAAAAATACAGCTTGGATTCTCAACTGCAAGATCTAACTCCACGTTAAAGGCAATAGGCAGCTAACCTAAGTATCAAATGCAATGTCTAGTGTCATGTCAAAGCCAATAGGCAGCTGAGCTGAATACAAAATGCAATGTATAATATAATGTCAAAGCCCATAGGCAGCTGAGCTGAATATAAAATGCAATGTATAATATCATGTCAAAGCCAATAGGCAGCTAAGCTGAATACAAAATGCAATATATAATATCATGTCAAAGCCCATAGGCAGAATATCTAATAGCATGTCAAAGTCAATAGGCAGCTAAATTGAATACATCATGTCAAAGCCAATAGGAATGCAATGTCAAAGCCAATAGGCGGCTAGACTGGATACAGCATGTCAAAGCCAATAGGCAGAATACAGAATGTAATGACTAATGCAATGTCAAAGCCCATAGGCGGCTCAACTGAATACAGAAAGTAATGGCTAATGCCATGTCAAAGCCCATAGGCGGCTCAACTGAACAAAACATACCATGTGCTACTGGTGAACATTGAGCAACTAATATGCGCAGTGGTGAAACACAAAGTCATTGGTCAAAACAAACTTTATCAAATGGCAGTACAACTGGCCAGGAAAATCTGACCCACTTCAGGGAAGTGCTTCAGGCCTTGGAGCAGGGAGGCCCGAATGTCAAGGCCAGCAATAGCCAGATAGGACAGGGGTCGGTGGTGTACCAGGACAATCTTATTGGTAGGGGACATGTACAGCCTCTCCAACCCAATATACATACCATCATAACTTGGGAGCCTCGCAAAGCCCATATACAGGTCAGAGCCTTTCTGTGCCAGACTAGATAATAAAGAAGATTTGTGAAAGGGGAAACTAGTCAAGCCATTGCTGCCTCCTCTGGCAAAATTAATCTTCAAGGAACAGCCCCAAAAACGTAATTTGGATTGAAGAGGGTTAGAAGGGTTTTAACATTCCAATAGAGGTGCTGTGCACAAGGCCTGTACTCAAAACACCTGATTTTAGCAAGAAGGTTGTGGTCTCAACTTATGCTGCAGAACATAGGATTGGGGTAACATGCCAATAGAGCGGCTGTGCACAGGGCCTGTACTCAAAACACCTGATTTTAGCAAGACGTTTGTAGTCGCAACATAAACTGAAGAACATAGGCCTGGGGTAGTGTTGCCATAGTTAAATGATGAGGGTCAGAATCAACAACTTACCTTCTTTAAAGGTAACCTCTCCCAGAAAGCAGTGTTGGAGTATCAGTAATAGGAAAGCCTTTGCTGTGGATTGCCCCTGAAGAAGTTGAGCCATTACCATCTTGAGACACACTTTAAGATTCAAAATAACCACAAGCCTCCTGGATGGATGATGCAGATTGACGGTGAAAACCCCAAAATGTTGAGGTGGTCCATCACCCTACATGAAATGGACTTTACATTGAAAATAGACCTGGGACTGACCATGCAAGGCAAATGGCCTTTCCAGGTACATTAGCTTAGATGAGGAGAATTACTAAGGAAATGGTTAAGTTGCCCATCGCTTTTTATCTGGAGGAGGGCAATGTAAGAAAATGTCATTTTTTTGCATGATCATCCCCGAGTTGTTGGGCTGATGCTGTTGGATAAGCCCCTCGTCAGATCCATCCTGCAACCCAACCCGCCAACTATCTCAGCCTTAACTTTTGACTTTGACCCAGTTTAGCACGACCAGATACCCATGATAAGAGCTTTATGCTTTTTGATACAAGAGTTATCCACATATTTGAAAAATCATATGTCCAGTTCCCAACATTGATTTTTGACATTTTTGTGTCTATTTTCTCTTAAACTATGCCTATCTGTTTTGTGATACAGCTGCCAAGGGTTGAGCTGAAGTTTAAATTGTTGAGGGTTAACTGGACCTAGTAAAGAATAGTGCCATTTTTACTTGAAGAGGACTACCATCCACATCAAGGAATAATCCACTTTCTTACACTTATAGGGGTTTCTCGACAGGCCTCTTCTTCTATTAGTCTGTTGTGTCATTCACAGTTTTTTGCCACCGACTCCAGCATGCATCATGGGGCAGTGGCTTAGTTAGCCCACTGCAGCCACTATCTACCTTCGTTACGAGTGTAGAAATTCTGCCCTTTCACAAGAAATATATAGACCTCCAAAGTAGTTCACTTTCTGTTTTGGGAACTTATGGGTCAACGTGACAGTTGTATTTTGTTTTACCCAAAACTAAACATCATCTGGCATCCCAGTATTGTGCAGACATTTGGATTCCAGGTGCCTTTTTGTAATTATTCACTGGGATCAGTGACGGACATGCCTGTGAAGCACATTCTGCTGCAGAGAACCACCATGCCTGTAACTGTGTCACTGTAGACATGGTCCCAATGCCTGAGAGGACAGAGTTCACCATTGACTTTAGCTTTCATAAAGTTGTTTTGTAGCTCTGCTCATGGTTTTCTTTAGTGTTCCTACGAGGTGAATTGTGCTGTACGGAGCCAACTGGCCTCTACTGGAGTCAGTACTGAGCATATGTTTGTTTTACAGTTCTCAAATGTTTTTGAAACTACTCTAATGTTTTTTTTTATTTTGCTAAGCGCTCTTCATATCTGTGCATGTCTAGGCAGTATTGCCTACTTATATAGTGGGTACTGGGTGGCGCTCATGTGGCCATGACGAGCTACTTCTCATTCATCTTGGTAGGACAATCAAAGCATTCTCTTTTACCCTACAGACTTAGAGCCTGATTTAAAGTTCGGTGGATGGGTTACTCCATCACAAATGTGACAGATATTCGATCTGCAATATTACAATGTCCATAAGGTATATTGGACTCATACTATAGCGGACAGGATATCGTCACGTTTGTGACAGAGTAACCCCATCCGCCAAACTCTAAATCAGGCCCTTAGTTGTTTACTGCATTATTGCCTTCTTACCAGAAGACTATTGCCTTCATTCACCAAGGTGAGGACGGTGCACCAGTCTTATACTAAACACACTACCGGTACTGGTGATGAAGGCTTGTTTGCAGTTTTCCTGGTGTTGTTTGGTAGCCGATTTTTCTCAGCATTCTCAGGGTGTGGAAGCCTAATTCAGTGATGGCTTTGAACTGTGAGGACATATCCAGTTTGTCCCCAATTATGCTCCTTAGGGCTTGTTTTTGTTTTTTTGCTTGCTAGCTTGGTGTGGATGTGAAGCCTGTAGGCCCAGGTGAAATTCCATGAAGAGGCAACTTCTGTGAAGATTACCACTTCTGTGCATACATACATACATACAGACATACATACATATTTAGAGGGGCTATGGGTCAACCATCTTCATCCATTGGTGTGTTCAGCAGACATTCACAGTGTGCGTATATACATACAGTACATGCATACATACATATATAGAGGGGCTATGGGTCAACCATTTTCATCCAATGGTGTGTTCAGCAGTCATTCACAGCCATAGGTCAGTGGTTCAGCCCACTTCAGCAATTGAATTCTTCGAAATGTGAGTGACAACATCTTGCTTGTTCACATATACATATCCACCTATAAAAGTGTACAACAGTGGCAATTCTGGTGGACAGTGTGAGTAGCGTCAGCATGGAGGCAATCCCCTGCCCCTGCATTCAGCTCTGAGTTCACAAACAGGCCTGGACTGGTGCTATGGGGCACTAGAAATTTACCCGGTGGGCTGGTATGGTGGGGGCTGGTTACACTGCTGCTTTTGTTCCTGGGGATTGGCCGTCTACATTTCTAGCCTGCCACCCTGATAAATAAGCATTGTAAAGCAAATTGTTTTGAGGTACATTTCAAAACCATTTGTTTTTAAATTTTGGTGGTTCCTGTCTCCTGCATGGTTGCCATGAGCGGCTTTGACCTTCAGGGCCTTGGAGGAGGAGTCAGTGAGTGATCTGCTGCTGCTTGGTTCAGAGAATGGCATACATACACAAGAAAGGCTCTTCAAAATTCAAAACAGTGTATGTCTTTACAAAGTGATTTTTGCAACACTTTTCAGCATGTCACAATTGCATTGCATTTGATATTGCAATTGGTATAAGTCACATTTTCTAATCATGAATTTAGAAACATTCATACCCCACCACCACGCTGGGGCCAATGGTATTAGTGACCCATGAGTAAAGACAAATGTATTTTGCACACCATACATGGTCTAGGGTGCTACTGTAGATGGAGTAATGTAATAGCTTTTTGCTTTGGGCAGCTCACAGTGAATGATCTTTTTCATGTGCTCTTGTGTGATGAATAATAAAAAAGAGGCACTGCAAAAACATGTATTTGCTTAGGATCTTACATAGTGTTCAAGTGGAAGCTGGGAATGATGCAAGGATTTGTGCAAATCAGTCACCACATGGTTACCTCATTCTTTCTCCTGTTCTGGATCAGAGCTTAATGCTTGTTGTTTAATAGCTTTAAGCACTAATAATTCAGCATGTGGAGCTAAACACATCAGGCTATGCATGTATAACAAGGGCTGGTGGCAGCAGTGTATGAGGCAATCAATGTTTTAATGCAGAAGCTACAATGAAAACCAGAGCACCCTTGGTCAGAGCAATGAGACCATTTGTTTCTTTATCGTTACCCATTATTACCTTTTCTTGAACGGATTCATCCACCCAGTCCCCTCCATCTAGATATTCATTCATTGCGATAGGCAGCTCTGGCTCCAATCCCTATCCATGCATACAGTGATTGGACAAGGTTTAATAATGGAAAATATTTGCTATTTAAAAAAATATATATTTTGAGAGTATCCACTCAAAACCGCTTCAGTGGTCAGGCTTGTGGAAGTCTAAGAATTTGGTTAATTAACTGTGCAGAATCTGAAGCCTGCACAGGTAATAGATCCACAATTGTTTTCTTACTGGGAACCAAGTAACCCATTGTATGGGAAACACCCGGAACAATGACTCTGAAACCACAAAGTTGTGAAAACCGAAAGCCAAACAACGCTTTCGTTTTCCATGACTTCCTGGTTTTGATACCTTAACCACGCATGTCTGAACAACGTACATGCGTGGTTAAGGTACAGAAGAAGGGAGTCGGAGTCGACGCAGTGAAGGCAGAGGTAAGTTGGGCTGGGGCTGTTTTTTTGGGGGGGGTGGGTGACTCGGGGTCATTAGGGTTTAGGGGGGCAGGGTTTAGGTTTAAGGGGTGGGTTGGGGTGTTTATGTTTTAGGGGTGGAGTTGGGGACTCAGGGTATTTTTAGTCTTTGGGGTGGGGTGAGTGGGTGGGGGTGATTAGGGTTTGGGTGGGAAGGGGGTCAGGGTTTAGGTTTAAGGGGTGGGTTGGGGTGTTTAGGTTTTAGGGGTGGGGTGGGGACTCAGGATAATTTTTGTTTTTGGGGTGGGGGGCTTGGGGTGATTAGGGCTTGGGGGGGTCAGGGTTTAGGTTTAAGGGGTGGGTTGGGGTTGGGGTGATTTAGGTTTTAGGGGAGGGGGTTAGGGTTCTGGTAATTTTGGGGGTGGGGTTGGACTAGTTGTGGGGATGAGGGGGTCGCTGTAATTTTTGTGGGTGGGTGGGTAGGGTGGAAGCATGCTGGAACCGTGCATGCTGATCGCTAATGCCTTTACCAGGAATGCGTTTACAACGGTAAAATTGTTGTAAACGCATTAGTGGTAAAGGCATTTGTGGTTAGAACAAGGTCATTGTTCCAACCTCGTTGTTGCGCCACGGGTGCTTGAAGCACCCGTGGTTCCGACATATAACCCCATTGTAGAACTTCACTCTCTCAGGGTAGCATTAGGCTTGGACGGAATTCATTGAGCTCCTCTCCGCAGAATTCCGTGGAGTTGATTAAAAACTCTGTGAAATTCCACAGAGGCAGAGTTACATGAGCTGCTGAATCCTGAATGCACCCGATCTCAGAAGCGCTAAGCATGGTCATGCCTGGTGACCCTGCTCAGTGTGTCTGAGATCGGGCACATTCAGGAGAGGGCCGTGGAAGGTAAAAGCTGCTGTTTTAGGCCTCTTGTGCACAGGCCTGTTCCGTGTGCACTGCATACGGGGCAGGCCGGTACACAAGAGGTTTGGGCAGGCCGGTGCAAAAGAGCTGTGGAACAGCAGCATTTGCTGCCTACAACCCTGGCCTGAGCTCAGGCCATGGTCGTAGGCAGCAAAAGCTGCCATTTCAGGCCTCTTGTGCACCAATGTGCACAGAAGGAAAAAAATAAATGAGGACTTACCTGGGTCCTCCAGGGGGTCCTCATTGTCCTTAACGTTCCCAGCGGCCTGGCTCTCTGCCTCCCTCTGCCGCCTGCTCCCGGCTGCTGGCAGAGGAAGGCCTAAACCCGTTGCCGGTGTGCACTGGAGCCCAGATATGGGCTACACAGCACAAACACAGACTGCCTGCACTGTGTAGCTCATAACTGGGCCGCAGTGCGAACCGGGTGAGCTCTGCTCCATTTGCGGGACAAGCAGAGTTTTTAGGTGATCCAAGCAGGGAGGGGAGTGTCAAAAACTCTGTGAGATCTGTTAGCAGAGCGAGCTCGATGCCCACCCCTAGGTAGCATAGCAGAGGAGTCTAAGGCCTACTTAGGGGAGGTGGTGTGGACTAGTAATTTCCTTCCACTGGCACGCAGTAACAACATACAATAAATTATTGTCCAGTCAATACTTTTTCTTTCAAAAATGAAAAGTATATTTATTAAACACACACACACAGACACACACTAGTAAACACAAATATATCAGACACATTAACATCTCTTTGGTGACACTCTGAAATCACATTTGATGCCTAGTTGTCCATGAACCCCAAAAAATAATGATATCCCCCATCTGTAGTGAAATGTGTGTTGCGACCACTGACGTTGTGTTGCACCACTTTGCACTTGGCTTAGCTGCCCACATTCACATTAGTGGTCACCAGTTACAGCCATTTTGTATTCATTTTAGCCTCAGCTTAATTCTGACTATTGACTTTATGGTAGCATTAGACACTGTCATGTTAAAGGCTGCCCATAATTTTCCACATTGTAAACTGTGCATTCTGCCTTGTTTTCGTGCTTTTTCTCACCAAGGGCTTTGGTTGATAAGGATGTACTCAGACGGCAGGGAACGGCCTTGTTTTGACTTGACATCTTGGGATTGTGGCCAAAACCCAATGTGTTGTTTTCAAAGCATACCTAAATTAGTCAGCATGTTTGAATCACAAAAGGAGGGGTTTTTTCCAGAAAGCTCCTTTGGTTTTTTAGGATATAAAACACACCCAGTGCGACAGTGAGAGAGTCAGTGGCCTCAATCAGGATTCAGACGTTGGATGCCTGATATAGAGTAGAGATCTCTTTCGCAGTTGAACAGGGTCATCGGCTTGCTGGGAGGAGAAAGATGAAGCACCTGACAGGCCCTACGGTGATGCATTTTTATTAATTCTTTGCTTTGCCTTATAAAATAGATGCATATATGTTCTGTGTATATTGCAGTGGAGAATCATTTTGGTATGTTTTCATTTCATTGCTGTGACTATTTTTTAAAGTGTGCCTTCAACATGCTAATGTCCATTTAGGAACCTCGTGTAGTGAAATAATAAATGTCTTCTTTAGACTAAGACGTGCATTCCAGAGATTTTTTGTCAGTGTATGAGTAGTTCAGCTCGGTCATTAGTGGAAAGCAAAACACCATCCCAGAGAGATCATCACAAAATGGGGGGTGTCTTTTTTAAATAAAACAGTCCTTTTGGTTTTGTCAGAGGGTCATCACATCAATATATGAGGCAAGCTTATAGGGTATATCAGGGGGTCACCACATCAAAATATAAGTTAAGCCTCTTGGGTCTGTGACCACATTGTAGGAACAATAATCATATGCTAAAAAAACACCATCATATCAATGAAATCAGTACCATTTTTAAGTTCAGTCTTATTGATAATACAAGCATTGTAATGATTACCAAAGATCACTGTAAATATATACTTTAAATTAAGTATTTTAAATCAATATAACCTGTCACTGAGTATTTCTTTCTCACCTTTAGACCATATAAAATGCAGCCATAAGATGAGCCACTAGAGGTCCTGGCTCTCCAGCGCTGTTGAGCAAATGCTCCAGCTTGGAATACTTTTGAAAACTGTGAAATAAAATCTGGACTCATGGATTCAATTACCCTTTAGGTAAGTAACACAGTCAGAAAGTAGTGCAAACACTGTAGAATACAATAGGATGCAATAGGCCTAGGGGCAACACAAACCCTATACTAAGAAAGTGAAATGCAAACCACGAATGGACCCTAGGCTAGTGTAGTGTGTATAGAGTCGCTGGGAGTGTAAGAAAACACTAAGGGTGTCCAAGATACCCCACCCCAAGATCTTGGAAAGTACGAGTAAAGTGCTACTATTTCTCCAGAAACACACTAAAGTCGTGATAAAGGATTTTGCAAAGACCACAACAGACTGTCCAAGAGTCACAAAAGTGTCCAGGGGGGCAGGAGCCCACTAAACCCTGGATGAAGGTGCAAAATGGCTGCCTCTGGATGGAAGAAGCTGAAGATTCTGCAACAACAAAAGGTGCTAGGAACTTCTTCTTCATGCAGATGATGTCCCACAGAGTGCTGGAGGAAGTAGAGTTGTTTCCTTGGCAAGATACTACAAACAAGCCTTGCTAGCTGCAAGAGTCGCAGTTGAAGAAAAAGGGTGCTGCCTGGGCCCAGGAAGGACCAGGATGTCGCCACTTGGTAGAGGAGACAGAGGACGCCCTCAGCAATGTAGAGAGCCCACGCACAAGAAGGAAGCACCGCAGAAGTCCTTGAACACGGGTGCAAGAAGTCTTAACATGGCAGTTGTCGACACTGCAAAAGAGGGTCCCACAACACCAGAGATCAACTCAGGGAGCTGAGCTAAGCAGGACAGAGTGCTGGGGACCCAGGCTTGGCTGTGCATGCAGGTTTTTTTAATGGAACTGTGCACAGAAGCCCACATAGCTGCAGTTCATTTGGTGCACAGGATTACTGTCTGGATAGGGGAGGCAAAGAATTACCTCCTCAAAATTTGGACAGTTGGACCACTGGACAGTCTGGGTCACTTGGGTCGACCACCTGTGTTCCAGGGGCTCGTCAGGATGAGAGGGGTCCCAGAGTACCAGTGACGCTGAAGTTTGGTGCCTGCTGAAGCAGGGGGAAGATTCCATCGACCCACAGGAGATTTTTTCATGGCTTCCAGTGCAGGATGAAGGCAGGCAACCCCCAAAGTATGCACCACCAGGAAACAGTTGGGAAAGCCGGCAGGATTAGGCGCTACAATGTCACTGCTATTCTTCTTGCTACTTTGTTGCAGTTTTGGAGGCGTCCTGGAGCAATCAGCGGTCAATCCTTGGCAGAAGTCAAAGAGAGAGGTGCAGAGGACCTCTGGTGAATTCTTGCAAGTCGTTATCTGAGGAAAAGCCCACTGG
This sequence comes from Pleurodeles waltl, assembly GCF_031143425.1. NCBI lineage: Eukaryota > Metazoa > Chordata > Amphibia > Caudata > Salamandridae > Pleurodeles > Pleurodeles waltl. Next base: position 486,713,198 of record NC_090445.1, on the reverse strand, counting down.
AGAGACCCTAAGTAGCCCTCAGAGGAGGATTGGCCACCTAGTCAGGTAAGTACCTAACAGGAGGGGTCTCCGAAGTAACCTGCTGGCACTGGCCACTCAGAGGCCTCCAAAGTGCCCTCACTGGGCTGCCCAAACCCCAGGAGGGCAGAACCCTATCTGTGGGGTGGCAGCAGCGGTAGCTGCAGAGAAAACCCTAGAGAGCTGGTTAAGCTGTACCCGGGGTCCATAGTGGAGCCCAGGGATGCATGGAATTGGCTCCCCAATACCATATTTGGAATGGGGGGGGCAATTCCATGATCTTAGACATGTTACATGGCCATATTTGGAGTTACTATTGTGAAGCTACATATAGGTATTGACCTATATGTAGTGCACCCGTGTAATGGTGTCCCCGCACTCACAAAGTCTGGGGGAATGGCCCTGAACTATGTGGGGGCACATTTGCTAGTGCAAGGGTGCCCTCATATGTAGTAACTTTGCACCTAACCTTCAGCAAGTGAAGGTTAAACATATAGGTGACTTATAAAATACATAAGTGCAGTGAAAATGGCTGTGTGCATTATTTTACTCAGGCTGCAGTGGCAGTCCTGTGTAAAGGTTTGTCTGAGCTCCCTATGGGTGGCAAAAGAAATGCTGCAGCCCACAGCGATCTCCTGGAACCCAATACCCTGGGTACCTAGGTACCATATACTAGGGAATTATAAGAGTGTTCCAGTGTGCCAATTGAAATTGGTAAAAATGGTCACTAGCCTATAGTGACAAATTCAAAGGCAGAGAGAGCATAAGCACTGAGATTCTGATTAGCAGATCCTCAGTGACACAGTCACTACACAGGTATACATATTCAGGCCACAAACTATGAGCACTGGGGTCCTGGCTAGCAGGACCCCAGTGAGACAAGCAAAAACAAACTTACATACATTTAAAAATGGGGGTAACATGCCAGGCAAGATGGTACTTTCCTACACAATCCACCCCCCCAAACGAGAGACAATAAGGCTAACCTTGCCCAGATGAGTCTTCATTGTCTAAGTGGAAATATCTGGAGAGTCCATCTGCATTGGAGTGGGTACTTCCGGGTCTATGTTCCACAGTATAGTCCATTCCCTGTAGGGAGATGGACCACCTCAACAATTTAGGGTTTTCACCTTTCATTTGTTTAAGCCATAATAGAAGTTTGTGGTCTGTCTGAACAATAAAGTGAATACCAAAGAGGTATGGTCTCAACTTTTTCAAGGCCCAGACCACAGCAAAGGCCTCCCTCTCTATGGCAGACCAATGCTTTTCTCTGGGGGTCAACCTCCTGCTGATAAAAGCAACAGGTTGATCCTGGCCCTCAGTGTTAAGCTGTGACAGAACTGCTCCTACCCATAATTCGGAAGCATCAGTTTGAACTATGAATTTTTCGGAGTAACAAGGGCTTTTTAGGACAGATGCAGAGCACATGGACTGTTTGAGCTCATCAAAAGCCTTTTGACAGCTAGCTGTCCATAATTAGCTGTCCATAATACCTTTTTAGGTATCTTTTTAGATGTGAGGCCATGAAGAGGGGCAGCTATGGTGCCATAATTCTTTATGAAACTCCTGTAGTACTGTGAGGTCTAGGAAGGCTCTCACTTCGGTTTGAGTTGTAGGGGGAGCCCATTCCATAATGGTTTGGATCTTCCCATGCAGTGGTGCAATCTGTTCCCCACCTACTAGGTGGCCCAGATAAACCACTTTCACCTGACCTATCTGGCACTTTGAGGCCTTGATAGTGAGGCCTGCCTTTTGCAGGGCCTCCAAAACTTTCCACAGGTGGACCAGGTGATCATCCCAGGTGGAGCTAAAGACAGCTATATCATCTAGATATGCTGCACTAACGGCTTCTAATCCTTGGAGGACTGTATTCACCAACCTCTTAAAATGTGGCAGGTGCATTTTTCAATCCAAAGGGCATAACAGTGAACTGATAGTGCCCTCCAATGGTTGAAAATGCTGTTTTAGGTTTAGCATCTTCTGACAACTTAATCTGCCAATACCCTGCAGTTAAGTGAAAAGTGCTTAGATACGTGGCAGAAGCCAGTGTATCTATCAGCTCATCTGCCCTGGGTATAGGGTGAGCATCAGTTTAGGTTACTTGATTGAGACCCGTGTAGTCCACACAAAACCTCATTTTCTTTTTTACATCTTTGCAATGAGGATTGGGGACAAGCACCACTGGGCTGGCCCAGGGACTTTCAGAAGGTTTAATCACTCCCAGATCAAACATTTTCTGCACCTCTTGTTTAATGCAGTCTCTGACATGGTCAGGCTGCCTATAATTCTTACTTTTGACAGGTAAACTGTCTCCAGTGTCGATTGTGTGCTCACACCAGGTAGCTGTACCTGGGATCAGTGAGAAGAGGTCAGAGAACTGATCAAAGAGATGTATGCAGTTGTCTTTCTGCTCAGCAGTAAGGCACTAAGCCATCAGCTTCAGTGCTGGAGAAGAGGTCAGGGAGAGGTCACTCTCCTCCTACTGCCCCTCATCAGTGGCCATAAGCAGGGTTAAGTCAGCCCTGTCATAATAAGGTTTCAGGCGATTGATATGAAGCACCCTAAGGGAGCTTCTGGCAGTGCCCAGGTCTACCAAATAGGTGACCTCACCTTTTTTCTCCACAATGAGATGGGGTCAGCTTTAATTTGTCCTGGAGTGCTCTTGGGGCCACAGGCTCCAATAACCACACCTTCTGTCCTGGGTGGTACTAGTCAGGGCAGCCTTCTGGTCATGCCATTGCTTATGGAGCTCTTGGCTGGCCTAAAGATTTTTGCTGGCCTGTTTCATGCACTCAGCCATCCTAGATCTGAGGCCAAGTACATAGTCCAAAATGTCTTGCTTGGGAGCTTTCAAAGGTTGTTCACAACCCTCCTTCACAAGAGCAAGGGGACCTCTTACAGGGTGTCCAAAGAGGAGTTCAAAGGGGCTGAAACCCACTGTTTTTCTGCGGTACTTCCCTATAAGCAAAAAGGAGGCATGGCAACAGGACACCCCATCTCCTCCTGAGTTTTTCAGGAAGTCCCATGATCATGCCTTTGAGACTTTTATTACACCTCTCAACCAGTCCATTTGTTTGTGGATGATAAGGAGTAGTGAACTTGTAAGTAACACCACACTCCTTCCACATAGTTTTGAGATATGCAGACATGAAGTTACTACCTCTGTCTGATACCACTTCCTTAGGGAAACCCACTCTGGAAAATATCCCCAGGAGGGCTTGTGCCACTGCAGGAGCTGTAGTGGTCCTTAAGGGTATAGATTCAGGATACCTAGTGGCATGGTCCACTACCACAAGGATAAATCTATTTCCTGAAGCTGTCGGAGGGTAAAGGGGGCCAACAATGTCAACCCCTACCCTCTCAAAGGGCATCCCCAACCACTGGGAGTGAAATTAGGGGGGGCTTAGGTGTCTCACCAGTCTTGCCACTGGCTTGGCAGGTCACACAGGAGCAACAAAACTCCTTGGTGTCCTCTGACATAAGAGGCCAGTGAAACAATGGAACAAGTCTGTCCCAAGTCTTACTTTGTCCCAAATGCCCTGCCAAAGGAATATCATGAGCCAAAGTCAGAAGAAACTCCCTATACTGCAAAGGGATGACCAATCTCCTGGCAGCTCCAGGTTTAGGGTCCCTTAACTCAGTATAGAGCAGGCTATCTTCCCAATAGTTTTTATGACTATCAGTGATATCCCCATTCTGCTGTTTGACAGCTTGCTGTCTTAAACCCTCTAGTGTGGGACAGGTCTGCTGTGCCACACTCAGGTCTTCCCTAGCAGCCCCGCGCACCCAAAAGCTCAGCAGTGTCTGCTGATAGCTTATCTGTTGTAGGTTCTGCACAGGAAGAGGATTCCTCTTCCTCAAAAGGGGAATCTTCTGGAGAGGGAGGGATAGTGGGCAAGATTTTAGCCTTTCTACCCTAGCTTTTGGGAGCACTTGGTCCATTTTTCCAGGATCCAAGTTTCCCTGCCCTCAAAGCTTCTGGCCCTGAGCCCTTGTGAGAGCAAAGATATGGCCTAGAATGCCCAGCATTGCTGCATGAGCCTGCAACTCCACTTCAGCCCAAGCTGATGTTTCCAAATCATTTCCTAGTAAGCAGTCACAGGTAAATCAGTGGCTACCACAACTTTCTTTGGGCCAGTAACCCCACCACACCAGTTGAGATTCACAACAGCCATGGGGTGGCTAAGAGTGTTGTTATGAGCATCAGTCACTTGGTACTGCTGACCAAGTAGGTGTTGTTCAGGGGTAACCAGTTTCTCAATCACCATAGTGACACTGGCTCCTGTGTCCCTGTAGGCCTCAATCTCCACACCATTTAGTAGTGGTAGTTCATATTAAGGGTACAAACAACCAAGGTGGCAAAATCAATACCACCATCAGAGACTAAAACAGCCTCTGTGGTTTCCCTAACAAGACCAACCCCAACTACATTACCAATGGTGAGCCCAGCTACACCCTTTGATTGGCTATTTGTAGTGTTCTTCCCACCACCACTGCTAATACTAGGGGCACTAGAGGACACAGTAGGGGTTGTGGTAGTGGGAGCTTTGGTGATTTTCTTTGGACAAGTGGAATTATTTGCCCAATGGCCTTTACTTTTACATTAAGAACACCATGGCTTCTTTTGATTGTGTGAAAAGGATCTGAACTCACCCCCCCCCCCCCAGAGGATTTTTATGGGCCTGATGAAGACTCAGAATTATTTTTATCTTTGTCCCCACCCTTGTCAGAAGACTTACCATCCTTCTTCTTACCATGCATGTCACCAACTGTATGAGCTTTTCTGCTCACTCTTGTTCTGACCCATTTGTCTTCCTTCTTTCCCAATTCTTGGGAAAGGGTCAGATCTGAGTCTACCAAGTACTGCTGCAACAAGTCAGACACACAAATATTCAAACTATGCTCTCTCAAAATAGGATTATATAGGCTTTCATAGTCAGTCACCTTACTGTCATGTAACCATCTGTCCATGGCCTTCACTGAATAGTCTACAAAGTCTGTCCAGTCTTGAGAGGACTATTTTCTGCTATCTCTGAACTTTATCCTTTATTGTTCAGTGGTTAAGCCAAATCCATCTAAGAGTGCATCTTTCAAAACTTTGTAGTTGTTGGCATCACTCTCCCTGACATTAAGGAGTCTGTCCCTAACTTTGCCAGTGAAAGATAGCTACAAGGTAGCAGCCCACTGCATTTGAGGGACCAACTGTACCATACAGGCCCTCTCAAGTGCAGAAAACCACTTGTTTATGTCATACCCTCCTTGTAAGGGGGGACAATCTTCTGCAGGTTTCTTGAATCTGTTTCTCTAACAGGATGACTATCAAGATTGCTGCTGCTGCCACCATGGGGACCTAACCCCAACTTCTGTCTCTCCCTCTCTACATCTAGGGATTCCCTGTCTATGGCCAACTGCTGCTGTCTTAGCTTCAGTGTGGCCTCTTCCAACCTCAGCTTTCTGACTTCCTTGTCTAGGGTGTTATCCTCAGGGAGGGAGGTTTGGGAATTCTCTGACACAGAGGTAATGTGAGAATTAGCAGAAGTGGACCTGTCTCTAACTACCTGAACCCTAGTGACCTGGCCTTTTGGAGTGAAAGGTGCCCTACTGATGTGTGCCCCCCTCCCACTACCAGCTTCACTAGGTCGCCTGTTAACTGAAAGGTCTTTGGAAGTACCCTCCCTAGAATCCTCAGGGCCCTCCCTTGATTCTACCTGTGTACCCCCTCCTCTATTTCCTGATCCTGGGTTTGACCAGTCTGATTCTGGTCACTTTCAAGGAGAAGGCTAAGAAGGAGATCTTTGGTAGGGTTCTTACTAATCCCTAAACTCCTTTCTATAAGGAGACCCCTCAAACCTTTAAAGTTTAAATTATCATACATTGTCTGCACAACTTTGGGAGTGGCCTCTACAACAGACATAGTTGAAAGAAAGAGTTTAGGGGAGAGATTAAAAGTTTAGAAAACTTCTAAAGAAAAGAGAAAAACTTTTTCAAACTTTTCTGAAACTTTTTAGAAACAAAGTAAGACTGTTAAGGTTACTTGTGTATATTTCTAAGTATTTAGAATATGGTTTTCTTATGAAAAGCACCGATGACAAAGTGGTAAAGCAGTTACAAGTACTTATCCCACTGCTGCACCACCAATGTAGGAGGCTGGCCTGGCTTATAGTGGGTACCAATGGAAATTACACCTTGTGCCAGGACCAGTTATCCCTTATTAGTTGATTAGTAGTGTTCTAACAACTTAGGCTGATAGAGGTAGCTATAGCAGAGCAGCTTAGGCTGAACTAGGAGACATGCAAAGCTCCTACTATACCACTTATATCATATAGGTACTATAACACAAGAAAGACATTACTCAGAGTTACTAAAAATAAAGGTACTTGATTTTAGTGACAATGTGCCAAAATATCTCAGAGGATATACTCCCTTAGGAGGTAAGTAAAATACACAAAATATATACAGAAAACCAAATCAGGTAAGTAACACAGTCAGAAAGTAGTGCAAACATTGTAGAATACAATAGGATGCAATAGGCCTAGGGGTAACACAAACCATATACTAAGAAAGTGGAATGTGAACCACAAATGGACCACTAGGCAAGTGCAGTGTGTATAGGGTTGCTGGGAGTGTAAGAAAACACTACGGGTGTCCAAGATACCTCACCCCAAGACCCTGGAAAGTAGGAGTAAAGTACAACTATTTCTCCAGAAACACACTAAAGTCATGATAAAGGAATTAACAAAGACCACAACAGACTGCAAAGCACTGAAGATGGATTCCTGGACCTGAGGACCTGAAAAGGAAGGGGACCAAGTCCAGGAGTCAAAAAAGTGTTCAGGGGAGGCAGGTGCCCACTAAACCCCAGATGAAGGTGCAAAATGGCTGCCTCCGGATGGAAGAAGCTGAAGATTCTGCAACAACGAAAGATGCTGGGAACTACTCCTTCATGCAGATGATGTCCCACGGAGTGCTGGAGGATGCAGAGTTGTTCCGTTGGCAAAATACTGCAAACAAGCCTTGCTAGCTGCAAGAGTTGTGGTTGAATAAAAAGGGTGCTGTGCTGGGCCCAGGAAGGACCAGGATGTTGCCACTTGGGAGGGGGACAGAGGGGACCCTCAACAACATGGGGGCCCATGCACAAGAAAGAAGCACAAGAAAAAAGCACCCACAGAAGTCCTTAAACATGTGTTCAAGAAGTCTGAACATGGCAGTCGTCTCAACACTGCAAAAGAGGGTCCCACGACACCGGGGACCAACTCAGGGAGCTGAGCATCACAGGACAGATGCTGGGGACCTAGGCTTGGCTGTCCATGCAGGATTTCATGGAAATGAGCACAGAAGCCCTTGTAGCTGCAGTTTACAAAATGCACAGGATTCATATCTGGTGAGGGGAGGCAAGGACTTACCTCCTCCAAATTTGGATAGTTTGACCACTGGACAGTCTGGATCACTTGGGTTCACCACCTGTGTTCCAGGGGCCATGCTCGTCAGGATGAGAGGGGTCCCAGAGTACCGGTGACGCTGAAATTTGGTGCCTGCTGAAGTTTGGTGCCTGCTGAAGCAGGGGGAAGATTCTGTCGACCCACAGGAGATTTCTTCGTGGCTTCCAGTGCAGAATGAAGGCAGGCATCCCCCAAAGCATGCACCACCAGGAAACAGTCGAGAAAGCCAGCAGGATTAGATGCTACAATGTCGCTGGTAGTCTTCTTGCTACTTTGTTGCAGTTTTGCAGGCGTCCTGGAGCAGTCAGCGGTCGATCCTTGACAGAAGTCAAAGAGAGAGGTGCAGAGGAACTCTGGTGAATTCTTGCAAGTCGTTATCTGAGGAAAAACCAACTGGAGAGACCCTAAATAACCCTCAGAGGAGGATTGGCCACCTAGTCAGGTAAGCACCTATTAGGAGGGTTCTCTGACATCACCTGTTGGCACCGGCCACTCAGAGGCCTCCAGAGTGCCCTCACACCTCTAGATCCAAGATGGCAGAGGTCTGGGACACACTGGAGGAGCTCTGGGCACCAGCCCTGGGGTGGTGATGGACAGGGGAGTGGTCACTCCCCTTTTCTTTGTCCAGTTTTGCGCCAGAGCAGGGACTGGGGGTTCCCTAAACCGGTGTAGACTGGCTTCTGCAAGGAAGGCACCATCTGTGCCCTTCAAAGCATTTCCAGAGGCTGGGAGAGGCTACCCCTCCCCAGCCTTTAACACCTATTTCCAAAAGGAGATGGTGTAACACCCTATCTCAGAGGAAATTCTTTGCTCTGCCTTCCTAGGACTGGGCTGCCTAGACCCCAGGAGGGCAGAACTCTGTCTGTGGGGTGGCAGCAGCGGTAGCTGCAGAGAAAACCCCAGAGAGCTGGTTTGGCACTACCCGGGGTCCATTGTGAAACCCAGGGATGCATGGAATTGGCTCCCCAATACCAGATATGGAATGGGGGGACAATTCCATGATCATAGACATGTTACATTGCCATATTCGGAGTTACTATTGTGAAGCTACATATAGGTATTGACCTTTATGTAGTGCATGTGTGTAATGTAGTCCCCGCACTCGCAATGTCCAGGGAAATGGCCCTGAACTATGTGGGGGCACCTTTGCTAGTGCAAGGGTGCCATCACACTTAGTAACTTTGCACCTAACCTTCAGCAAGTGAAAGTTAGGCAGATAGGTGACTTGTAAGTTGCTTAAGTGCAGTGAAAATGGCTGTGAAATAACCTGTGCGTTATTTCACTCAGGCTGCAGTGGCAGTCCTATGTAAATATTTGTCTGAGCTCCCTATGGGTGGCAAAAGAAATGCTGCAGCCCATAGGGCTCTCCTGGAAACCCAATACCCTGGGTACCTAGGTACCATATACTAGGGAATTATAAGTGTGTTCCAGTGTGCCAATTGAAATTGGTAAAAGTGGTCACTAGCCTATAGAGACAAATTTAAAGGCAGAGAGAGCATAAGCACTGAGGTTCTGATTAGCAGAGCCTCAGTGACACAGTTAGTCATTACACAGGTATACACATTTAGGCCACAAACTATGATCACTGGTGTCCTGGCTAGCAGGATCTCAGTGAGACAGGCAAAAACAAACTTACATACATGTAGAAATTTGGATAACATGCCAGGCAAGATGGTACTTTCCAACACAGACCTACTGCCTTTTACAATTCATGTTATATACGACTCATAGAGCTGTAAGCGATAAGCGAAGCACATGTACCCAGATCTGCCCACGGCAGCACCCGGACGATTACTGTGTTCCATTCAACATATTTCCCATTTCTTTATATAGCGCTTAATACTGGCTCTCAGAAGGCATCCGAGTGCCGAAGATTTTTGACAGCTAAAGAATCCGCTGCATGGAAAATCTGGGGTGAAGATTCAGACAGTGAACCCATAACAACCACGTTTAACACAGTCAAGTGGGACGTGATATGTGTAATGCACACTTACCTAGAGTACACAATTATAAAATGGGCACTCATCAGCACACCTTTGCAAATCACATCTTTATTGCCCATGCACACACAACATATAGGCCCACATTACAACACTGGCGGTAAATGCCACTTACCGCCGTGCAGAAGACCGCCAACACACTGCTGCGGCAGCGGAATTCCGCTACAGCTACTACAACCCACAGGCCGGAATCTGCCAAAATCCAGACACCCACACAAGTCCGCCACACCAAAGGTCAGTGATAAACTGGCGTTAACAAAACCGACACCGTCACGCCAACAGGAATATGCCCACAGTATCACGACCCACGAATCCACGCGGCGGTCTTTCAACCGTGATATTCCATTGGCCATACACACCGCCGCGCTCAAAATACACACACATTTACAAAACACATCCACATTGGACAATTCAAAATACACACACCTGATACACATACACACACCACTCCCACACACCCAATACAATATAAAACACACACCCACATCACCCAGAAACCCCTATGACAAAAATTGAGAAAGAAGCACAGAGAGAGACACCACTATCAACAATACTAGCATCCACAGGCACACACCATCATCACTCACACAACATCCACGCACCTCAGACAACACACACAAACACATCCCCTCACACATCACAACACATAGTACCCTACACATCACCCAAAACACATCATGGAACCCAAACGACACCCCAGGTTCTCTGAGGAGGAGCTCAGGGTCATGGTGGAGGAAATCGTCCGGGTAGAGCCACAGCTATTCGGATAACAGGTGCAGCACACCTCCATAGCTAGGAAGTTGGAGCTATGGCGCAGAATCGTAGACAGGGTCAACACAGTGGGACAGCAACCAAGAACACGGGATGACATCAGGAAGAGGTGGAACGACTTACGGGGGAAGGTGCGTTCCGTGGTCTCAAGACACCAGATTGCAGTTCAGAGGACTGGCGGCCGACCCCCACCTCCTCCCCCACAACTAACAACATGGGAGGAGCAGGTCTTGGCTATACTGCATCCTGAGGGCCTTGCAGGAATAGCAGGAGGAATGGACTCTGGCAAGTCAACTCTTAATTATTACATCCCCCACCCTACCTGCATGCTATCACATACCCCACCCTCACCATCACCCTCACCCCCATCACTCCAACACCCCACATATGCCCCACTATCACAACCCACACATCCCAATACCAAGCCCTGCATGCAACAACAAAGCATTAACACCCATCACCAAAGCATGTCCACTACAGATACCCACACAGACCTCAAACCAAGTATCACACAAGATCCTAGACAAGAATGCAAGCACTGGAGTACAGGGTCACCCACCCATTGCACACGATGGAACACACAGATGCAACAATTATACATTTACACCCCTGCAGGACCCCTAACCAACGTCACCGGAGAGGAGGTTCCAGTCATGTCCACTTCCCACACAGAAGAGGCCCACTGTGATGACAGCAGCTCTGTCCAACTGGATCAAGATGGCCAGCCCGGCCCATCTGGGACCTCAGGACAGTCGGTTCCCCTCACACTGGCACATGCCACCACAGAGCCTCCCCCCTCAGGAAACACCAGCACAGCACCCTCCCAGCGGGCCCATCCCTCTGTCCCCTGGACACGTCAAGCAGCAGTGGGCCTGATTCTAATGTTGGCGGGCGGCGGGAGCGGCCCGCCAAGCTACCGCCGCTGAATGACCGCGGCGGCCATTTAGACATTTCCTCTGGGCCGGCGAGCGCTCTCCAAAAGAGCGCCCGCCGGCCCAGAGGAAATGCCCCTGCAATGAGGACGCCGGCTCAGAATTGAGCCGGCAGAGTTGCAGGGGTGCGACGGTTGCAGTTTGCACCCGTCGCGTATTTCAGTGTCTGCTTAGCAGACACTGAAATACTTTGCGGGGCCCTCTTACGGGGGCCCCTGCCGTGCCCATGCCATTGGCATGGGCACGGCAGGGGCCCCCAGGGGCCCCGCGGCACCCCCTACCGCCATCCTGTTCCTGGCGGGCGAACCGCCAGGAACAGGATGGCGGTAGGGGGTGTCAGAATCCCCCATGGCGGCGCAGCAAGCTGCGCCGCCATGGGGGATTCAAAGGGCAGCGGTAAACCGCCGGGAGACCGCCTGTTTGCCTCTTCTGACCGCGGCCGAAGTGCCGCGGTCAGAATGTCCTGCGGGGCACCGCCGGCCTGTCGGCGGTGCTCCCGCCGACCCTGGCCCCGGCGGTCTTAGACCGCCGGGGTCAGAATGGCCCCCAGTGTGTCCACCACTACAGGGAACCCAGGGAAACCCACCAACCCAAGAAAATCAGGGACCTGGGAGCAGTGGGCACACGGTTCAGGGGACAGAGGCACAGGATAACAGGGGAACTGGGAGGACAGCTGTGCGACAGGGGGAGGACAGGCCCAGGAAACCCACTCTCCACGAGGCCCTCTCCAACATCATGGGAGCGTACCATCATTCCCAGGAGACGATGGCAACGGTACTGGGCAAGTTTCAGGAGACCCAGCGGCTGCAGGAGGAACAGTATGTGGGGATCAGGGAGGAACTTAAGTCCATCAACACCACCCTGGCCACCATTGTAGGGGTGCTGAAGGACCTTGTGGACACCAGGAGGGACACTGTGGCACAACAAGGGGCCCCTGACACTAGCCTGGATGATGAACAGCCCACCACCTCTGCCGGCGCTAGTGGACAGGAGGCACCGCCACAGGACCACAACACCAGCACCCCACCCCCTACAGATGGAGAACCACCCCACAAACGGTCCTTGAGATCCAGGACAAAGACAGAGAACAATGCCAAGACCCCTGCCAGAAAATGAGACCACCCTGAATATCATCCTTCTGTCCCACTTTGTCACCCTGTCCATCCATCAATTGCCCTAGCTCCACTTCCTATGCCCCTTTGGACAATGCACCTGTGAAATAAATATACTGGACTCTGCCATGCACAATCCTCCACCATCACCCCTGCCCATTTTACAACCCCCTCCACTAATTTGCCCTGAAAAAAACACCCTTAAATCACAAAACAATCTGGAGTCAGTCTGTGCTTTCACAAATGTGTATTTGCAATAACTAAGGAAAATAGCAATGCCAATTCTATTGCCAACATACCTATGTCACACAGCTCTAGTCCATGAGGTAATATAGCAGAGGTCACACAGTGGGACCCACATCTGTGAAATGGAAAGGCAAAGTGACAAGTCAGGGTCCATACATTGGGTGAAAGTGACAGACTTATGATAGGTCTAACGAGTGTATGAGATGTGTGATGCAGTGACATCTTCTTACCAGTGTCTCACTGGAAGTATTGCTGGATAACGTTGTTTCTGTTGTTGATATCCTCTTCTTCTGCCTCCTCTTCTTAACTGTCCACAGGCTCGACAGCTGCCACAAGACCTCCTTCTGGACCATCCTCCTGCAGAAAAGCACCTGTCATCGCAAAGCCAGGTTGTGCAGCATACAGCAGGCCACGATGATCTGGCACACCTTCTTTGGTGAGTAGTAGAGAGAACCACATATCATATGGAGGCATCGGATCCTGGCCTTCAGAAGGCCGAAGGTCCTTTCTATCACTCTCCTAGTTCGCCCATGTGCCTCATTGTAGCAGTCCTCTGCCCTTGCCCTGGGATTTCTCACTGGGGTCAGTAGCCATGACAGGTTGGGGTAACCAGAGTCACCTGCAGGTATCGAGGGACAACTGTTAGACACACTAACCCTTAGGGACCACCCTAGACCCAGACAACTATTCACAGGGTATAGGGTCCTTGTCCTCACCTATTAGCCACACACGATGCCTCTAGAGTTGTCCCATCACATAAGGGATGCTGCTATTCCTCAAAATGTAAGCGTCATGCACTGAGTCAGGAAACTTGGCATTCACATGGGAGATGTACTGGTCGGCCAAGTACACCATCTGCACATTCATTGAATGGTAGCTCTTCCGGTTTCTGTACACCTGTCCACTCCTGCGGGGGGTACCATGGCCACATGTGTCCCATCAATGGCACCTATGATGTTGGGGATATGTCCCAGGGCATAGAAGTCACAATTCACTGTGGACAAATCCTCCACCTGAGGGAAAACGATCTAGCTGTGCATGTGTTTCAGCAGGGCAGACAATACTCTGAACAACACGTTTGAGAACATAGGCTGGGACATCCCTGATGCAATGGCCACTGTAGTTTGAAAAGACCCACTTGCCAGGAAATGGAGTACTGACAGGACCTGCAATAGAGGGGGGATTTCTGTGGGATGGTGGATAGCTTACATCAGGTCTGGCTCCAACTGGGCACACAGTTCATGGATTGTTGCACGATCAAGTCTGTAGGTGACTATTACGTGTCTCTCTCCCATTGTCGACAGGTCCACCAGCGGTCTGTACACCGGAGGATGCCGCCATCTCCTCACCTGCCCCAGCGGACGTGCCCTATGGACGAGAACAGCAAGCAGAGAGTCAGCCAACACTGAGGTATTAAAAAAATGTTTATTTCACACATTTGTCAGTCCGCAATGTGCGTGTCACTGTGTGTATGCAAGGCCTAGATAGGTGTGACGCATTTAAAATTGAATGCCATGTGGCCCACTGAAATGGCGGCTGCCTGACCTGTAAGGTGGGACAAGGGGATATGAGGTAACTGTTCTGGCGTTGTACACCGTCATGGTAGGCGGTCGAAGACCGCGGCGCAATCCTGCATTGGTTAACATTGGACCCTATGGGTCTGAGGAGCCAATGACGATGTATGCCGGTGATGACGGTATGCACCGTCGCGGACGTGACCGCCATTTTATGTCTGTTCACTCAGTTGATACCTGACCTTCGACAGGAGAGGACCTACACTGCAAGTGCAGCTGTGACCTCAGTCTGGAAGTGACGATGGCTCATGTGTCTGGTGAAAGGGCCCCTGCCTTCACTTCAGAGGATTTGGAGAAGTTACTGGATGGGGTCCTCCCCCAGTACACGCTACTCTACGGTCCTCCAGACAAACAGGTGAGTACACTGTGAGCATGCTGTATGGGCAATGTCTGTTTGGAGTGGTGTGGATGGAAAATACAGGGAAGGGGACTGAGTACTTCATGAGTGGACGGTGAGTGTATGTGCGTCAGGGCAAGGGTGGGAACGTGGGTCAATGAATGTGACGGTCTGGATGGTTAAAGAATTTCCTTTTTCCCCTGTACTATTCCTCTAGGTTAGCGCCCACCCGAAGAAGGATATTTGGCGTGCCATCGCCAAGGATGTCTGGACCCTGGGGGTCCACCACAGACGGAGCACCCACTGCTGTAAAAAATGGGAGGACATTCGTCGCTGGAGCAAGAAGACGGCGGAGGCCCAGCTGGGGATGGCCTCCTAACGTGGGAGGGGTGCCCGTCGCACCATGACCGCCCTGATGTACCAGATCCTGGCGGTGGCCTATCCAGAGTTGGATGGGCGCTTGAGGCCATCACAACAGCCACAAGGGGGTGAGTACAGTCACATCCATCTGACTCTGGGCGCATTAAGAGGTGTCTGGGTGGGGGGCTGTGGGTTCCCCTAGGACAGGGCGAGTTTTGTAGGCAAGGTCCCTTCGTGAGGCAGGCTATGTGGCACCCCAACCCCACTTGTGGTAAGAGCCAACTACACCTAGTCAGGCTCCTGTGACTTCCATGTGTGCAGCAATCGGGCATAGGCCTTGTACCCCATGTCCCTGTGATCAATTAGGGAACTCTAAGTGCACCGGAGCAGGAGGGAGCTGCATCCCACATGGCCCTGGAGGGCGAGACAATGGAGTCTGAAGCCACCAGTGAGATGGAGGGCGAGGGGAGCTCCACGGCGGGGACCAGAGGTGACATCAGCGACAGCGACTCTTCCTCTGATGGGAGCTCCCTTGCGGTGGTGGGCCCCAGGATGGTGCACTATCTGGACTTGTGTAGTTGGTGTACATAATTGTATATACTGTATTTAAAGTTTTGACTACTGGATTTTTATTTATTACACTTGTTCAACTCATTTCCTTTTGTCCTTGCGTTCTTCTGGGGGGGGAAAGGGGTGTAAATGTACTGTTGCTGCATGTATTTGTGTGTATGTTGTTGTGGGTGAGGGTGGGGGTGGGGTTTTACGTGTTGTGTGTGCGTGTCACTCTCTTTTCCCTCCCCACTCCCCTGTGTTGTAGGTGCAGTACTCACCATGGTCGTTGCCGCCGTCTTTCGTTCTCCTGGTAGAGAAGAAGGAATACCATCGCAGGGACTATTTGGAGTTCTGGATCCATGGCGTCATGGTTCCTCGTGGGGTATGGAGAGGTCAGTGTTTTCCCTTCCAAGTCCTGTTTCCGCTGTGTTTTTGTTCGCGTTGGTTCCGCCCCGGAAAAGGTGGCGGATTGGCCTCTCCTAATAGTGTGGGCGGTACATTGTCTTCCGCCTGTCTGTTGGCGGTGACCGCGCAGTGTTTGTTCATACCGCCGTGGCCATGCTCGTGATTCCATTTTGTTTACCGCCGGCCTGTTGGCGGTCTTACCGCCGCTTTAACACCGACCGCCAAGGTTGTAATGAGGGCCATAATATTTTCCAGCTAGGACTCATATTTACGCCTGGAAACCTTTAATGAATAAAACGCAAAGTAATTTTCACAATATCGTTCCATGTTGTGAATTGGAAAGATGAGATTAGAAGTTCGTTGGTACCACACTCAGAAAGTGAAGGCTTAGATGTAATGAGTTAGAAGTGCCACCCTGCCATTACAATCCTATTCAAGTATTAGACACTCCCGCAATCAAGTGGCATTCACGTGTCTCACATGTTGCTAAATGAGTTGTAGAAGGGGAAGGCTGTTTTCAACACTTCCTAGGGGCACCTGTAATATGCTTAGACGCTATCAAAGCAACTACCCACAAATATTTTTTTAAACACTTTTAAAATCATATAATACCTTTCTCCGTGTTCACCAACCGCCTTTGTTATAAAACATTAACAAATGAGAAATGCAACAAATACAATAGTTGCTTGTTAGAAAGTGCTTATGCTGAAAGTTCGGTGCCATATCTAATGCTATTACAGCATCAGCGTGCTAAGGAAACCTAGTTTTTTTGAGGAAAATGCGTCTGTACTATAAATTTAGCCAAAAACATACAGGTAGTAGACATACTATCAAACATTCGGTAGATGGCGCAACAACAAATACAATGACTTAACTACGAAGCCTTGACAGCCGTTATACGGTAAAAATGGAAGGTCGACTTTCAGTTTTGGATTGAGGCTGTCTAGTAATTGCTCAAAGAACAGTTGTGAATTCAGGACCGGTGGAGTCCAGAAATCACATTGTTTAGTTGTACGTGCTGCTAATATTATTGTTAACCACACAGTATATTCGAGGATGACAAAGCTGAACGATATTTTTTGAAGATGTGTGCTCTATATTTCAAACTGCAAATACAGTTCTGAAAGGAAACATTTGAGAAAATGCCATGTGTCGAGCACTTTTATGAAGCCCTAGCTGAAATACAATACCAGCTAACTTGTTCGCCTTAATTACTTGCTTATCTGGAAATCATATGGCATGCCCATGTCACAGCTTTGACAGCCAAAAATTATTTAATGTAATGCAATTTAACTTCTGATTTTACAACCTTTTGCGCGATGAAATGCGTTGTGTGCAAGGCCAATAATAATTTAGAAGCAACCGAAGAAACTGCATCTAAAAGACAGGTAAACCACACTAGGCTGCTGGTAGAAATCACACGACTTATTTTAAGCGTTGGAGTCCCAAGTCATTATGGCCCATATTTATACTTTTTGACGCTAAACTGCGCTAACGCAGTTTAGCGTCAAAAAATTTAGCGCCGTCTAACGCCATTCTGAAGCGCCATGCGGGCGCCGTATTTATGGAATGGCGTTAGCCGGCGCAAGCAGACCGGCGCTGCCTGGTTTGCGTGGAAAAAAACCACGTACACCAGACAGCGCCGGCGTAGGGGGAAAATGGCGTATGGGCGTCTTAAAATGGGGCAAGTCAGGTTACGTCGAAAAAATCGTCGTAACCCGACTTGCGCCATTTTTTTTCGACGCCCATCCCCCATCAACATGACTCCTATCATTGTAAAGATAGGAGTCATGCCCCCTTGCCCAATGGCCATGCCCAGGGGACTTATGTCCCCTGGGCATGGTCATTGGGCATAGTGGCATGTAGGGGGGCACAAATCAGGCCCCCCTATGCCAAAAAAAATTATTAAAAAAAAAAAAAAAATACTTACCTGAACTTACCTGAATGTCCCTGGGGTGGGTCCCTCCGTCCTTGGGTGTCCTCCTGGGGTGGGCAAGGGTGGCAGGGGGGGTCCCTGGGGGCAGGGGAGGGCACTCTGGGCTCATTTTGAGCCCACTTGTCCCTTAACGCCATGCCTGACCCAGGCGTTAAAAAGCGGCGCAAATGAGCTGTTTTTGGCCACGCCCACTCCCGGGCGTCATTTTTGCCCGGGAGTACAAATACCACGTAAAGGCCTGGGAGTCATTTTTTAAGACGGGAACGCCTCCCTTGCATATCATTAACGCAAGGAAGGGGTTCACGCTAAAAAATGACGCCCACTCCGGGCACTTTGGCGCCCGAAGCGTCTAACGCCATAGTATAAATATGGCGTTAGTTTGCGTTAGTTTAGCGTCGAATTTGCGTTGAAATAAACGACGCAAATTCGGCGCAACCAGAGTATAAATACGGCCCTATGTTTCGGTCTGTCTCGTAATTTGTGTGCGCCCACACGAACACTTGTGTGGATCCTATCTCCAAGGGAAATATTTATGAGGGATTGGCGTAGGGCAGCGTCGCAAATCTTCTAGCTGCGCTGCCCTACGCCAATCTGAAAGGGAAGAAATGCACCGTATTTACAAAATACGGGGGATTTATCTCCTTTCCCCCTGCGCTGGGACACAGTTATCTGCCTAGCGCCAACGCAGACACCCTTCAACCTGCGTTGCATGAAGCTTTGCTTTTTTGCAGGAAGGGACACCTTCCTGCACAAACCCAATCCCAAGACGCGTTTTTATTTTTCTGTACACATGGACAGAGGAAAAAATGAGGAGTGATGAAAATATTTATCGCTATGCCTGCTCTGGGAGGCATAAGGTTTTAGTGCTGTCCCAGATTTACAGGGTTTTGTACATGTGGGGCAGCACCAAAATCCAGGGCTGTTGCGTGGGAGAACCCACTGCATCACCCATGGAAAGCACCCACTGGTACAGAGTAAGGCAACAGCGACTTGCACTGCTTTGTCTTACTACATATCTGAGGCCATGAAAAGTTGTGCAAAGTGACTTTGCATGGCTTCATAGATATGATTGAGAGGTTAGCAGCCAGCCCAGTTAGGAAGGCACAAAAAATAATAATTTCAGTAATCGAACAGCCTATGGAATAAAAGAAAATCTATCTGCTTTGTCGAAACTCCGCAAACTACACCATAGTCACCATTGAACACTACTCTCTGTCAAGCACAGGTAAGTGTTTCCAGCATCTGCAACCCTAGGGAAATGCCTCCCATTAAGACATCCTTCCACATTGTAGAAGTTTCCTAGAGTCCTGGATAATTCTAGTATCAAAGCAAACCAGATGCACTTGTGCTCTGTTTGTTATGTGTGCTTATGAGATAGGGGTGCTGATGAATTTAATTATGAAGAAACTATGATGCACGTATCCAAGTGGCAGCACAACGTTTTTTGATGCTCCAGTGGCACAAGCCTCTCAACAATATCTATGAGGCCATGCAAATCCACTCTGTGTGGCTTTTCATGGCCTCGTAGATATGGAACAAGACTAAGCAGCACAAGCCACTGAATTGCCTTAATCTTGAGCAGGGTGGCATTCCATGGGCGTTGCAGTGAGTTTTCCCACTCAATACCCATGGATTTTGATGTTGCCCCGGATTTACATTTGCCTGTGAACTTCAGACACAGGCAAAAGCTTATGCCTCCCCAGAGCAGGCATAACAAGGAGACTTTTCTCCTGTTTTTTTCCTCTTTTCATGTGTGCTGCATTCTGCAGCACTAATAGAAAGAGGAAAACACTTAGGATTGTTTTTGTGCAGGAAGGTGTCTCTTTCTGCACAAAAACAATCCTGCATGCAATGCAGGCACACTTGCGCCATGGTGCAAGTGTGCCTGCATTGGTGCTAAGCAACCAATTGTGCACCAGAGCAAGGGGAAAGGACATAAATACACTGCATTTCAAAAATATGATGCATTCCTGCCCTTTCACATTGGGGTAGGGCACAGCCGCAAGAAGACTTGCGGTGCTGCCCTACGCCAATCCCTTGTAAATACACCCCATGTCCTTACTTGTTTGAACCTTGTTTGGTTATTGAAAGTCAGTTTTGCTTGGACCTGCTTTCTGGACAGAATTGTATTATGTTGGCATTTTAGTTCAGCATCTGAGAACCTATATTTGTAACTGGATCACAGTCTGAGAAAGCAAAAGAATGTCCCTGGCAGCAAAGTTGCCTTAGAAGAACTGCTATTGCAGTATTATCCTCATTGGATGTAATATTGATGTTCCCATGGCAACACCGCAATCTACCAGAACCAGATGCCTACTCTCCATTTTGGTCTGGCTTGACAGTATAGCTTTGAGAATTTCCTAACGTTATCCCATCTAAACTACACATAGAGTAGTCTTTAGTTCCACCGAAAGGAGTATTTGTGTGACCTCAAGCTATTGGCTATTTGGTGTATCATTCCGTCTCGTGTTGTGTGCTTGTAATGTCTTACGGACTGATATATCATATCAAAGGTACTCTGAATCATCACACCTTAATTTAGTTATTTCACCAAAGCATTGTATACAGAAAACAGCTCACTGTAGCAAGCTTTTTAATGTTTTACTTGGGACTCAAAATGTAAGCCAGAACCACTGGCTTTGTCAGTGTTTATTTTGTGTTTTTGTTTAAAAAGTTTCAGCTTTTTCTGCCACATATTTCTTTTTTTGCAATCTGTACGTTTGCGAAATGGGAACATAAGCAGTAGCAATGAGGACAACTCTGGTATCTTATATGAGAATTACAGTCTCTAGCAAACTGAACAAGCATTTGCAATGCAGTAGGTCTCACATTCGCAAGAGTTAGAGCTATTGGTGTTGTAAATGCCTAATTGGACTGTTCTTGCTATATAAATTGGTCAACCCTGCCTCATAATTTGACCCTTTCCTGCCACATAATTCCAATGGCCCTGCATATAACTAAAGCACTTCCATTTACCTTCTTCCTCTATGTACAGCAAAAAATGAAGATGTTGCCATTTAGCATCCTAATTTAAATCTGCCATTCTAATTCCAATAGAAATTCACTTTCACAACCCCACCATCAGAGTTGCTAGCTGGCTAACACAATTCCCCCCCAAAAATACAGAACACAGCCACAGAGGAGACATAAACTGCAACCAGTGCCCAGACAGTGTTAACAAGTGTAACAAGCAGGGACTGATGGATGCGTGCGAGCTGCAGGGAGAAGACATGTATAGCGGTAAGGTAAAGAAGAAACCAGACTAGACTGACGACGCCGGGGTTCAAAGCCTATATTTCTGAGCAAAGCCCTCTACCACCTCTCCATGTCACCACCTTTTGTCTCTTTTTCCTTGTCTTAAGCAGTTTAGAATTCTTCAAATTGGGATAGAGTGCCATATACATATGAATCGAATTTTAAGTCTCGAAAATCCATTTGATTAGAATATGTTTTTTCATGGACCGAGGTTTCATACGACATTCGTCATAGGAAGTATCTGGCCTACTAAACGGACTGCAAAATATTATAGTGCGAAAAACACACAAGTGGAAACTAGAAAGCTAGGACTGCCACTTGAGAACCAAACTATTTTATTAATTTGCACTTTCGAGCAAGGAACATGTCAAATATATTAGTACACTTTCTTTTCTGCAAGATTTGGCTAAAGAGCGATGCTTATGTGTTTATTGCTACATTTAGGCCCACTGATACTTTGGCATGCATACGTCTGTTCATGTATTTGCATTTAAGAGACAGCTTCGTATATAAGTCACTCATACTCGCTGCATCCTGAGGCTGCAGGCATTTCAGAGACCGGACAGAGATACACTGAGTGCTTTTTTTGTGATAAAAACATGGGGAGGATGCGCTGGTTATGAAGCAATCCAATCCACGTACACACGCACATCCCCTAGGTGTACCACAGCTTTCTTCCTTGGAGTGCTCTAGCCATACCCACTCAGCTAGACAAAACAAGCATTTGCAATGCAACAAGTGTCACGTTTCCTCGAGTTACAGCTTTGTAAACAATGCATATGTGCAGCAGCAGCCGCCGCAGATCTCAAGGGGAGGGCGGTTGGGGGTGTGGATGTGGACGGGGGGAATAATTTTTTTTTTTTTTTTTTTAAATGAGCGCGATTGTGCTGGGTAAATCCCAGCGAGATAGCGCTGTGTAGGAAATAAAAAGAAACATTAGCCTCACCCAAATAGAAGTGCTCATAAAGGATTAACCAGCAATTCCATTCTAAGTCACGCAGAATGTCTAAGGGCAACCTTGTCTAGTTAACCCTCCATCCTGCAGGGTCCGAAGCTACACCCTCCTCAGGGGCTTAATCCCCACCTCCATCTTGTGCTGTAACAAAACCAGGGGCAATCCAAAACAGATGCCAATAGCAATACCATACATGCACTGACAACCAACATGGAGTCCTACACCTGAAATTGAAATGCACTTGACACTTAAGAAAATAATTACAAATGTCAATCTCCACTTAACATAAGCAACCTTGTTATGTCACTGGTGAACTGTCAGCACGGTCACTTTAACATACAGCTGGGAGCACGAAGGAGAAATCAGATGAGATCAAACCAGGTTCAAAAGTTACGGAGCAGCAGTCGGTATAACTACAATAAATGGGCCAGCTGGGTTGAAGATTGTTATCTACGTTTCTGCCACAAGCTGAGGGACCCTGAAATAGGAATTAAACAGTGAATTACTATGAACCATTGGAGTGCAGACGAGAAAAAACAAGCATTTGGAATGCAATAGTCTCATGTTTGCTCGAGTTACACCTCATAGCGTATAGCGTTATAAATTACTGACTGGACTTTTATTGAAAGTCAGATTGAAAATAACAAAAGGAAGAGAGCGAGGGTGAGCTGGCCCTGGAGAAAGCCCCCCTCTGCTGTTGGTTTATGTTTACAGAGGGAGCTGGTGGGGAGGAGTAACTGAACAAGCACCCACACTGTTGAGGTGAAACAGGTAAATGCCAAAAAAAAGTTCCTTACAGAAGAGATAAACAGGACTTAGCGCAATTACACAGTACTTTGTGCTGCTCCCAAAGTGAAAAAAGGCAGGACAAAGAGGCAGAACTGACCACTAGCAAGCAAGGATTTTTGAAGGACAATGCAACTAACAAATCAAAATGGTAGAACTCACTCTATTGTATACTTTAGTATACAGCAGGCCGAACGCTAATGTTCGACTTAAAAATGGAAGCAAAGCAAAAGCAAATAAGAAACACCAGTTCAAAAAAACATACGCTGAGAAAGAAACAATCTGTAATGATGCACACAAGTTAGAAACAAACATGGAAATATGCTTTCTAAGAAACCCTCTGATTAAGTCCTTAAAGCACTGATATAATCAAAATAAAACCGGAAACAAGGGGAACATGCACTGTAAAAGAGACAATCTGAATGGATGCCTTACACATAAACGACAAGACTTGCCAATAATTCTGTACTTGAAAACGGCCTTTCCACAGTAATTCCTGAACAAGAAGCTTTAAAATTACTTCACCCCTCAACTTCCTGCAGAAAGAATTGGATGGAGTGCTCACATGGGTGTAAACAAATCAAAAGTTAAGTTATTGTAAACAGGCAGAAGGGCTTCACTCACTCTGCTCAACAGTTCAAACACAAACTGTTCGTCACATGGGCCGATTCAAAATCTGGATACCACTTGCAAAAAAAGACAATTGCTAACACACAGTGACACAGCCCACTTTATGTAGGCTTACTGTGGGCCGTTCTAGAATATGGATGACATTTAAAGCTAGCAATGCTTGAAGGGGCTGACTCAAACCTTGTTTATAGATTTTTATGCATTATTTTCACAAATTGACACATAACTAAGATGTGTTTAGGCTAGACCACAAAAGGGTGCAACATGTTTTTGTGAAAGACCCCAAATTCACAAGTATATATACCTTTCACATGGCCTTCTTCCATATCATCATAACACAAAAAGACCTTTGACAAAACAGACTCCTTTAAGAGTGCAACCGCGATCTACTGATGAATGAAGGCCCAAACAATAGTTTTTCATGGAAAAGCCACCACAAGTGCAGTCCATTAAAGATCCAAACTCTACTGCATGTGAAGGTATTTTATATGCTATGCTATGTACAGTATACATAGGAGTCGTTTGTATGTAGTTTTCTCATGTGACACACACATAAAAACAGAACAGCATATTGCTAAAAAATCAGCATCCATTAAATGATCTCTGCTTACTCTTAACTCCGGCCATTAGACACCCTTACAGCGCTACGGTTCCTGTTTGCTGAGATGTAAAAGGATGCAGTCTGAGCACAGACTATTTATGTGAGTACTCCGCAGTTGTAAATTCTCAATGGACAGGTATATTTTTCAGTCTCCAGTGTTGAAGTTCTGGAAAGATTTTTGAGGGATACATTTAGTTAAGGACCCTGGTCCTTTGGCGCTAAGTGACCTGCCTAATTAGAGGAACTAATGACAGACTATGACTGCTCATGTTCATTAGCCATGTGCAATTATTGTTCCTTTTAATATTGTAAGTTGGTTCTACATTTAAATTCTGCGTAACCAACAACTGTATAATCACATTGAGTGCATGTTTGCATGTTCAGTTTTAACGTTAACAGTGCCCTTAACATACCAAAGTCCTTTGCCCAGATCCATGTACTTGTTTGTGCAGTGACAACGATGGATTTAGCATACAATTATCCTTGATCCAAGGTGAAAAGGTTAGCCTAATGGTCACATCTCTCCCACTGTCTGTTCTTGAGTGCAGTCCCTGAGACAGACAGAGGCTTTCCTAGCTTGGCAGGCACGTAGTAGTCAATAGTTCAGCAGGTGCATTGCAGGAATTTGAGGGGACCGCTGTACTCCAATAATGGCTATCTTTTGTGTCACCCTCCTTTAAACTAGTAGAGCATTAAGTTTTACTAGAAAAAACATGGGAGAAAAGTTGATTTGAGCTTCACGCTTTTTCTTCTTATTTTTTAATCACTCTAAAAACATGCAGCTTGTAGGAGGCTGGCCTGGCTTGTAGTGGGTACCAGGTCCAGTTATCCCTTATTAGTGTAGAAGAGGTGTTTCTAGCAGCTTAGGCTGATAGAAGGTAGCTATAGCAGAGCAGCTTAGGCTGAACTAGAAGACATGCAAAGCTCCTTCTATACCACTGGTGTCATATGCACAATATCATGAGAAAACACAATACACAGATATACTAAAAATAAAGGTACTTTATTTTTATGACAATATGCCAAAAGTATCTCAGTGAGTACCCTCAGTATGAGGATGCCAAATATACACAAGATATATGTACACAATACCAAAAATATGCAGTAATAGCAAAAGGAAGTAATTCAAGCAATATAAAGTTACAGTGAATTGCAATAGGAGCACATAGGTATAGGGGCAACCCAAACCATATACTCCAAAAGTGGAATGTGAACCACGAATGGACCCCAAACCTATGTGAGCTTGTAGAGGGTCGCTGGGACTGTAAGAGTACAGTGAGGGTTAGAAAAATACCCCACCCCAAGACCCTGAAATGTAGGTGTAAAGGACACCTATATTCCCCAGAGAGCACAGAAGTCGTGATAGGGGAATTCTGCAAGGAAGACCAACACCAGCAATGCAACCAAAGTGGATTTCCGGACGAGAGTACCTGTGGAACAAGCGGACCAAGTCCAAGAGTCGCGACATAGTCGAGAGTGGACAGATGCCCAGGAAATGCCAGCTGAGGGTGCAAAGAAGCTGTCACCGGATGGTAGAAAGTGTGGATTCTGCAAGAACGAAGAGGGCTAGAAACTTCCCCTTTGGAGGATGGATGCCCCTCGTCGTGGAGAAGCTTGCAGAGGTGATCGCACGCAGAAAGGCTGCAAACAAGCATTACTAGCTGCAAGGGTCAAGTTAGGGTTTTTGGATGCTGCTGTGGCCCAGGAGGGACCAGGATGTCGCCACTTGGATGAGGAGACAGAGGGGGCACCCAGCAAGTCAGGGAGCCCTCACAGAAGCAGACAGCACCCGCAGAAGTACCAAAACAGGCCCTTGGAAGAGGAGTGAACCGGAGTCCACCCGAAGACACAAAAGGGAGTCCCATGATGCCGGAGAACAACTCAGAAAGTTGTGCACTGCAGGTTAGAGTGTTGGGGACCCAGGCTTGGCTGTGCACAAAGGAAATCCTGGAAGAGTGCACAGGAGCCGGAGCAGCTGCAAATCACGCGGTACCCAGCAATGCAGTCTAGTGTGGGGAGGCAAGGACTTACCTCCACCAAACTTGGACTGAAGAGTCACTGGACTGTGGGAGTCACTTGGACAGAGTTGCTGAGTTCCAGGGACCACGCTCGTCATGCTGAGAGGGGACCCAGAGGACCGGTTATGCAGTCTTTTGTTGCCTGCGGTTGCAGGGGGAAGATTCCGTCGACCCACGGGAGATTTCTTCAGAGCTCCTGGTGCAGAAAGGAGGCATGCTACCCCCAGAGCATGCACCACCAGGAAACAGTCGAAAAGGCGGCAGGAGAAGCGATACAAGGTTGCAGTAGTCGTCTTTGGCTACATTGTTGCGGTTTTGCAGGCGTCCTGAGCAGTCAGCGGTCGATCCTTTGGCAGAAGGTGAAGAGAGAGATGCAGAGGAACTCGGATGAGCACTTGTATTCGTTATCTAAAGAATTCCCCAAAGCAGAGACCCTAAATAGCCAGAAAAGGTTTGGCTACCTAGGAAGGAGGATAGGCTAGCAACACAGGTAAGAGCCTATCAGAAGGAGTCTCTGACGTCACCTGCTGGCACTGGCCACTCAGAGCAGTCCAGTGTGCCAGCAGCACCTCTATTTCCAAGATGGCAGAGGTCTGGAGCACACTGGAGGAGCTCTGGGCACCTCCCCTGGAGGTGCAGGTCAGGGGAGTAGTCACTCCCCTTTCCTTTGTCCAGTTTCGCGCCAGAGCAGGGCTGGGGATCACTGAACCAGTGTAGACTGGCTTATGCAGAGATGGGCACCATCTGTGCCCATCAAAGCATTTCCAGAGGCTGGGGGAGGCTACTCCTCCCCAGCCCTGACACCTTTTTCCAAAGGGAGAGGGTGTAACACCCTCTCTCTGAGGAAGTCCTTTGTTCTGCCTTCCTGGGCCAAGCCTGGCTAGACCCCAGGAGGGCAGAAACCTGTCTGAGGGGTTGGCAGCAGCAGCAGCTGCAGTGAAACCCCGGGAAAGGTAGTTTGGCAGTACCCGGGTCTGTGCTAGAGATTTGGGGGATCATGGAATTGTCTCCCCAATGCCAGAATGGCATTGGGGTGACAATTCCATGATCTTAGACATGTTACATGGCCATGTTCGGAGTTACCATTGTGACGCTATACATAGGTAGTGACCTATGTACAGTGCACGCGTGAAATGGTGTCCCCGCACTCACAAAGTCTGGAGAATTTGCCCTGAACGATGTGGGGGCACCTTGGCTAGTGCCAGGGTGCCCACACATTAAGTTACTTAGCACCCAACCATCACCAGGTGAAGGTTAGACATATAGGTGACTTATAAGTTACTTATGTGCAGTGTAAAATGGCTGTGAAATAATGTGGGCATTATTTCACTCAGGCTGCAGTGGCAGGCCTGTGTAAGAATTGTCAGAGCTCCCTATGGGTGGCAAAAGAAATGCTGCAGCCCATAGGGATCTCCTGGAACCCCAATACCCTGGGTACCTCAGTACCATATACTAGGGAATTATAAGGGTGTTCCAGTATGCCAATGTGAATTGGTGAAATTGGTCACTAGCCTGTTAGTGACAATTTAGAAAGCAGAGAGAGCATAACCACTGAGGTTCTGATTAGCAGAGCCTCAGTGAGACAGTTAGTCATCACAGAGGGAACACATACAGGGCACACTTATGAGCACTGGGGCCCTGGCTACCAGGGTCCCAGTGACACATACACTAAAACAACATATATACAGTGAAATATGGGGGTAACATGCCAGGCAAGATGGTACTTTCCTACACAGCTCTAATGCATGATAGAAGTGAAGAATGTGTGGCCAAATTCTGGATCTGTAAGCCATAGCTTCTCCATACATAGGGTCAGATTTACGAGGCCCTAGCACCTCTTAGTGCCACACTAGCATCATATTTTTTTTACGCTAATGTGGCCATTCCCCTTTGCCATATTTACAAAGTGGCACAATGCTAGCATTGTGCCACTTTGTAACCCCTTGCGCCACATACCTGCACCAAGTATAATGTATGCAACGAGGGCATTCCCACGCAGGGAGGCTGCAACAAATTGCGCAGTGAAATCTACAAGATTTCACTGTCACATTTTTTCTGTCATTTTTAACACCTGCGTGGGCAGACTTTAAAGTAACAGGCCAATGAGCCTCTCTAGAGCTTTGCTGTACTAGTGCCAATCCAGTAAAGCGCCACAATATCATCATAAATTATGCTTTTGTGGAAACAGGCGCCATGGTACGACATATTAAATTACGGTGCACACATGGTGGTGTTAGGGGGGGCAGGGGGCGCTAGAGAAGTGGCCCATCAAAGCTGATTCTTCACTTTCTTGTAAATCTGGTACATAATTTGGTTCACGCCAGTTGATAGGTGCAGAAACTCTACATTTGTCTTGTGGGAGTACATTTATTTGTCATCTGCTGTGTGATGACGGATTATGTTGAAAGAAGCATTTTAAGTATATTTAGTAGATACACAGCATGAGCAGTTAAAGTGAGTAATAATTTAAATGTTGTCTAGGTGGGGCCCATTTGAATATGTTACCTTTGGATGCAAGTGAAACTTAGAGGTTGGCTGTCTACAGTTCCCTCATGTAGTTTCTGTTAGTGAATATATAGCCTCTCTGAGAGAGACATTATATTGGGGTGAGAGATTTACAGTCCCATTCTCACCAACCAACTTTCTTCTAGTTTCCCATTTACCTGACTCATGGTTTCCTCACGTTGTTTAGAAGCAGCGAAACAGCCAAATGTGGATGATTGAGATTCATCTGACAACCTATTGGAACCACTGTGCCGGAATACTAGCCTTCGCAGACATGGCTGTGGCCTTGGAAGTACCATCATAGTTAGGGTTGAGCCCCCTTCCTGGGTTTTTCCAAATTGTTACTGCTATGAAAGGCTGGGGTGGTCATGCACAAGAAAAAGCAACAAGCTCCATGAGATAAACCTCAGCATGTCAGCAATTTTATGAAGTTTTATTTTCAGAAAGAAAACCCTTGCATTTTTATTTTTCAGAAAGAATGCCCTCATTAGGGGATGATTTTTGGAAAAAAGTGCTGACCATTCTCTCTGGTTATTGCTGCATTTTAATCCACCATGTCAGTGGAATCACTTTCTACAAAAATTCATATATCAACATTGTGTGACTCCCTAAATAGGAATGGAGGCTGGGCCTCTACCTCCCCAGCCCCTTTATGGAGAGCCTCCAGGGCTCTAAAGTTTTGAATCTGTTGCATGTGTTTTTATGGACATTCTGGCGCAGGTATCACGTGTTATGAAACCATGGCAGATATATTTTCTAAAAGAAACTGTTTGAGGTACCCAATTAAAAATAAACCACAGACTGTAACACATCCAAAGTCAGATACCTATGAAAATCTTTAATAATACAGACAAAGCTGTCAAACACCATGGTTTTATAAATCATTTCAAAATCATTATTTTTGACAAATACTTAAGCTAAATACACAATAGTAATAACAGACCTGCTCTTCTACACACAGATACTATAACCTGAATAGCATGTCCCAAATGTTTTCAAAATTATTACAGGTACCCCATTCCATAAACTCTACATTTCTGGATATAAAGATCAACACTGTCAACGCAAGACAAACATCTCTAAAAATAATAGTTCAATTAAAACTAGTGATGAATAGTGCCTTAGATTTGCACAGATGATGCTTATTAATTTCAAGCCTACCTGGATAACCACATCATAGAATGCCTCCACTGATTAGAACTTCCAGAAACTCTCAACACAATTTCTGATAAAAACCTACCAATAATACCCAACAAACAATTTGAAAGCAATGTTCGCATTGCCCTTAGCAGAGCACATGCTTATAAGTTAATAACCATATTCAATCAGTCTGATCCAAATCCTGGCCTCAGCACCACCAAGCCTGACACCACTAGCAAACTCATAGATAAAACAGACACACAAACCTCCACTGCCTCTTTACATTAAGACACGCAACTCACTGGCATCACAGTCAACTGACACTCTATATTGTCCTCTAACATGAATTCAGTCACTGAATTTGGTCACATGGTACTATCTAGCAATTAGGCAACTTATTCAAAGCACCCGAGTGCCATAGAGGCTCCAAATATGCACCCAA
Organism: Pleurodeles waltl; assembly: GCF_031143425.1. Taxonomy (NCBI): domain Eukaryota; kingdom Metazoa; phylum Chordata; class Amphibia; order Caudata; family Salamandridae; genus Pleurodeles; species Pleurodeles waltl. The sequence goes on along the minus strand of NC_090445.1, from coordinate 486,683,184 downwards.
TCCTCAATACTGTATCACATACCAGTGTTATAGAATTTACATACAACAGAAATATTCAAAACACTGCAAATGAGGCGACACTTCTAAATCAACATTCTAACCACACTTTCCCAACACCAAAAAGCAAGCCCTTCAACCACTGCACAACCTTAAACGTGAAATACCTTTGGAAAACACTACCAGTAAAATTATGGTAAAAATAAGAATCCCGTACATAGAAACTCTCAAAAAACAACCACCAAATAAAAGGGACAGATGACAGAGATCGCGCGCCGGGGCAGCTAAGATGGCGACTCGGTAAAGACGCTCCTGTGTTGTCGAGGACGTTTTTTTTATCGGAGGGTCTATGGCTGACCCATTTCTTCTTCAGAATTTGGTGTAAGAACGTGCAGGGAGCAGTATGGTGGGTTTTTTAATCTTTGAAACTCTAGTATTTCACAGAGTGTAATTCTTTCAACCTGCTGCTCCCTTTCTCACAAGAATGCGGCCACCATTTTGAGAAGATCATCTTTATTCTTCAAAAAAGTGTTTCTCTTGGCTATGCTCTATGTCACCCACTATCATTTTAATTATTGTGGGGAACTTTATACTTTTTTTACATTCTTGGATGTCATCTCTGAAGTTATTTTAAATAATTTATCTGTTTTTTTCTCATATAATTTTCAATATTCGTCCTTTGAGGTTACCTAATCGACAGTGCAGGAACATCAACGAAAATACTGTATTAAATATACACTGCATTGCTAAAATGGAAGTTCCTCATACTTCACAAGTATCTGTATCCTCTGTTTCTATTTCTAATGGTCGTAAAGACTCCAGGGGCTACAAAAGAGCTACAAATGACCCATCCTCTCCAACTTAGTCTCCATTGCTTCTCACATTGGAAGATATTATGGATGAACTTAAGTTTATAAAGCCTTTCGTTATGGAAGACCAATATAGCGTTACAACGAGTTGAAGAGAAATGGTCACGTCTGGATTCTAGACTTTCTGATGTGGAACAGAGCAGCAGTGACATACAAGGTACTACTACTAAAGATGATAATCTGTCTAAGGAAGTCATACTACTTACAAAACAGACAGAAGATTTGGAAAATCATAATTAGTGAAATAATCTTCGCATTTATGGCATTCCAGATGGCTCAGAAGGCCAAGATTTGATAACATTTTTGCAAACTCGTATTCCAAAGATCGCTGGTCTACAGAATACTACGGTTCTCAACATTCAGCAAACCGATCTTATTGGTCCTCCTTCCACATCCAAACTAAGAGGAATTATCGCCCTCTTTCTACAATACTCAGATTTAATGACAGTTTTAACTGCCGCCACACTACGTAAACAAATGTTGTGGTCAGGCCAAAAGATTTTTTTTAGCCAGGATGTGGCCACGGCGACAGCCAAAAGAAGGAAAGAATTTCTGGATCTCTGACCAGCTTCAAGATCTATGAATGCTAGATTTGGCCTAATTCACCCTTGTTTCTTTAAGGTTACCTGCAAGGACAGAACAAATACTTTTGAAAATCCCTCTGATTTGAAACAATTTATATATACTCACAAAGAGGAGGCAATGGAACTCAGCAATACTTGATTGGTTAATGTGGGATTCTTAAACTATTTATAGGTATTGAAAACGCTGAAATGTCAAGTTGAGAAAATAGCCTTTCCAATTGTGTCTATATTCTTGTACATCTCAATATCATAGTGTTCTTTCCCTAGTTGGTAAGTCACGTCATCAGTTTATTTTGTAATGTATTTATTCTGTTTTAACGTCCCTCCTCCCTTTTGCCATCTAATTATTTTAATTCCCCGGGGTACTAATGCTGATTGGCCTCTAATTTTCTTTCTCCTCCCTTTCTCCCATGCAAAACATGTTACTTCTTTTTAAGACAATTATGACTGAAGCTTCTTGGCTTTTTATCATCTTTTTTTTCTTCTATCGATGTGGTGCTTTTGCTATTTCTTTACTTCTCTTTCTCTCTTCTAGTTTCTTCTTCTCCTTTTGTCCCTTTTTATTTTTGTTATTATTTTTTTACCTTACAATGCCATGTTGGCATCAACAAGCAACCTCATTTAGATATGTGTTCATAATTTTCCCTTCTACCTTCTTCCACGATTCACATGTTGTCTGTATCTTAGGTTTTGTTAAGGTTCTGTTGTCTAAATATGTTCCATCATTTAAATGGCCAGTCTTCATATTATTTCATGGAATGTTAAGGGTTTGCGTAATCTGGTTAAGAAACAAAGAGTGCTCCAACACCTCTCTAAACTGAATTGTCAGGTTGCTCTTGTACAAGAAACACATCTTAAGGAGCAGGACTTTAAAAATCTAAATAGAAACTGGGTTGGTCATGTTTTCGGTTCCTCTGCAGCTCATAACAAGAATGGGGTAATACTTTTGTTTCATAAATCTTTACAAATACAAGTCATAGAAGAGATTAAAGATATTACAGGTAGATGGATTTTACTAGTAAATACAGAAGTACACTGTTCCAAAAAGGGAAGGAAGAGGAACCTTTATCTACAGGAGTAAGAGCCCTCAAGCATCGCATCGGATGCAAGGTATCATCATCGGGAAACACTCCTCGTTAGGCCGGTGTTGCAATGCCTAACCGGCTCCCCAAGGGGAGCTCTTAACCGTTTTGCAGATGGAATTAAGTGCTCACGCAATCATGGAGAGAAAAATTATAAAATTGGTTACCCATCTACTTATTAATCATGATTTTTAATCAGTTGTGATAAGATGGAGACCAAGGTTAAAAACAGAGAGAGAGACAAAAGGTGAGTGATAATGCTCACGGGCTCTCAGCATTTAAACAAGAGGGACTACCTAGTTGTCGTCCTACTTGATAGGGTCTACATGTTTCGCGCCTATTGGCCCAACAGGGTCTACTGGCGCTTCATCAGGGCCAAAGATAACAAGAACTTCTCCAACAAAAACTAATAATACCCTATTCGGGACAAAGGATAATCAAACAGTCACTTACTTTAGTGCGTCTGTTATGTCAAAAAAGGTCGCCCATCGCCGGTTTTAGGAGAGAGCTCCTTGGGATCGCTAGTCAAAAGCTGGAACTGACGTTTGTGATACGTCGTTCGTAGGTTTATTAACCTACCCTGCCGACCGCATCCCGAAAAACCTGGATGGATATGGATTTTACTGACAGTTAAAATTAATTGTGTGCTGTTTTCCATTTGCAATGTTTATGGTCCAACTGGAGTAGAGCCTCAATTTTGGGTTATTTTTTCTTTTTTACTACTATCTTGCAATTCTGAAAATCTTATGGTAGGAGGTGATCGTCGTTCTCAAACTCGTTATACCCCTAATAAAATGAAAAAAGCATTTCATCAAGCAATCTCCTCCAGAGGTTTACATGATATATGGAGAATTGCTCATCAAGATGTATTAGAATGAACGTTTTATTCTTCAGTACATCACTCATATTCTAGAATAGACTATATATTTGCTACACAAAATATTTTACAATCAATTTCACATTCTGACATTGGGTCTATTCTTATATCAGATCACGCCCCAGTAATTATTGATTTGAACTTTACAGGAAATACCCCCTTTTCTAATCGCTGGAGGTTTAATAACACTTTATCGCAAGACCATTTATTTATTGAACAATTTACAATGTTTTCTGAAGAATATTTTATGTACAATTTACCTTCTGACACTCAGATGAATTTTATATGGGATACATTTAAAATTACTGCTACAGGCTTTGTTATAGATGATGTTACCACTAAAAAGAAAGAAAATTCTAAAGTTTCCTCTCAATTGCTTGCACAAATAAAGTGTCTTGAACATGAGTATTTTTCCTCTAACAAACCAGATACGTTATCCAGGTTGATTGATGCTAAATTGCAATACAATAAGCAATCTTTGGAAAGTGCATGCAGTACTCTACTCAAAATAAATTCTAAATTTTATGTGGGTGAAATAAAGCAGGTAAACTATTGGCAAAATATTTAAAGATTAAAAAACAAAAATCTAAAATTACTGTTATCACAGACACATTTGGAAACAGACACACAAATTACTCGAAAATCCTGGAATGCTTTACCGACTACTATACTACATTATATAGTCCTGAAAATACTTCTAATATAACTGAAGTTGATACCTTCTTCCAATCTATTCCTCTGACACATAAAGTAGATCTGTCTCTGTTAGACTCTGAACTATCTGAGACAGAAATTAAAAATGCCATTACCAAACTTCCTAAAGATAAGGCCCCTGGCCCTGATGGCTTTTCAATAGAATTTTATTCAACATTTGCATCTATTTTAGTTCCAAAGTTATTAACATTTATACAATATTTCATATCACAAGATCAAGCAAAGGGCACTTTTTCTGAAGCTATGTTGTGCTTGATTCCTAAAAAGGATAAAGATTTATCCAACTGTGGTAATTATAGACTTATATCCCTTATCAATGTTGACTGTAAAAGTCCTTGCCTTACAGATTAATCATTTTATCCCAGATTTAATAGACATTCATCAGTCAGGTTTTGTTAAGGGGTGATACATATCAGATAATTCTAGAACTTTTCTCATTATTATCCATCTTGCTTATAAGTCCAGGGACCCTATAGCTGCTATAACTCTAGATGCTGAAAAAGCCTTTGATCGAGTTTGTTGGGATTTTATGTTTGGACCATTGAAATGCCATGGTTTTAGTCCTCATATTCTAAACGTATTAGTATTTTATACTCCACACCCTCTACATCAGTCAATGGTAAACAATCCCATTACTTCCCCTACACAGAGGTACTAGACAAGGTTGTCCTCCATCACCTCTTTTATTTATATTAGCCCTTGAGCCCCTTCTAGAGAAAATCCATAGGTCATCTGATATTTATGGCTTTAAGCATAAAGACACAGAGATTAAATTGACAGAATATGCTGACAATATTTTGCTCTTCATCTCTAATCCTTAAAAGACTATTCCAGATTTTTTTCGCCTGCTACGAGAATACTCAAGTGGCTCAGGGTAGAAGCTTAATGTAGACAGATCAGAGGTTTTGCCATTAAATACTTATTGTTTACCCGACATATTTAAAGATACTGGTTTTACTTGGAACTCTAAGCATATCAAATGCCTGGGCATATCCTATTCCAATTCTATTAAAAACACTATTCGAATTAATCTCAAAGAGGTCGAGTCAAAGATTTTGAAATTGCTTGACAGATGGTACCCTCTTTATTTAACTTGGTGGGGAAGATTGGCTATAATCAAAATTATGTTGTTGCCCATTTTAAATTTTTATCTATCTATGCTCCGGGTCAAACTCCCCTCTTTTTAAAAAAAACTATAAATACATTGTTTATGAAATGTTTATAGAATAAACGTAAATCTTGTATATCTTTAATCAAAAACAATAACCTAGAGATAATGGAGGTGTAAATATTCCATGCCTTGAAAGATATAGGACCTGATTACAACTTTGGCGGAGGGGGTTATTCTGTCCCAAATGTGAGTGATATCCCGCCCACCATATTACGAGTTCCATAGGATATACTGGACTCGTAATACGGCGGGCGGGATATCCGTCACATTTGGGATGGATTAACCTCCTCGGCTAAAGTTGTAAGCAGGCCCATAATTCTGCATTTGTTTTAAAACAAATATGGTTGTCCCTCTCACCCACTTTTCACAACGAAACCTCTCTATGGAGTCAAGTAGAACACTCACAAATTACACCATTTACTTTTAGAGATGCATTTTGGCTTTTAAAACCCCCTAAATCCCTTCCCCCTCTGATAATCACTCATTCTATCTCTATTGCCAAGACATTACTTATTGCCTCTCACTCCTCATATGAGAACCTCAAGCAAACTCATATTTGGTACAATAATGATAATAAATTTCATAATAGAACTTTAGTCTGCAAAGAATGGATGCACAAAGGCATTATAACTCTAGATCACTTAATTTTAGATAGTGCTGTTCTTGAATTTCAAGATATTCAACAGAGATTTCATATCTCCTCCTATTACGCTGTGCATTACCAAACTCTCTCTGCTATCCTCTATAAATTGTTATCTCATTCTTTGGATACTCCCTCTTCTACACAGCCTATTTCCCAGCCTCATAATTTTTCCTCACAAGTCCCAGCGTCCTTTGTATACAGAACCCTTACACATACCAGTCTTTTGAGACCATAGTCTAAAATAGAATTAGCATGGGAGCAGGATTTCAATAAAAACTTTCCTTTATCTACATGGAAACAAAAATGTTCAAAACTACATACAACATCCCGGTCAGCATCTACAACCCAAACATTATTTTATTTTTATAATAGGTTGTACTATACTCCTATAGATCTTTATAAATTTAAACTTACTACAGACTGCAAGTGCTGGTTGTGTTCTAAAGAAAATAGCCATTATATGCACATGTTTGTGAGTGCCCTTCAGTTCACACTTTTTGGGAACAAGTTTGATATAAAGTAATCAGAGTTTGTCCATCAATGTACATTTCAGTATATTACATATTGTTTTGGGTAGTACCTCACCTATTTGGCATTCCCAATCCCTGCTTGGTAAATTGGCTGATTTACTCATTGCTAGTGTACTGCAAATTATATTTATGGCTTTAGGTGTAAAGACACAGGTATTAAATTGAAAGCATATGCTGACAATATTTTGCTCTTCATCTCTAATCCTTAAAAGCCTATTCCAGAATGTTTTCGCTTACTACGAGAATACTCAAGTATCTCAGTGTATAGGCTTAATGTAGACAGATCAGAGGTTTTGCCTTTAAATGCTTATTGTTTACCCAACATGTTTAAAGATACTGGTTTTACTTGGAACTCTAAGCATATCAAATGCCTGGGCATATCCTATTCCAATTCTATTAAAGACACTATTCAAATTAATCTCAAAGAGGTTGAGTCAAAGATTTTGAAATTGCTTGACAGATGGTACCCTCTTTATTTAACTTGGTTGGGAAGATTGGCTACAATCAAAATTATGTTGTTGCCCATTTTAAATTTTTATCTATCTATGCTCTCGTTCAAACTCCCCTCTTTTTTTATTTAAACTATAAATACATTATTTATGAAATTTTTATGGAACGAACTTAAATTTTGTGTACCTTTAATCAAAAACAATAACCTAGAGATAATGGAGATGTAAATTTTCCATGCCTTGAAAGATATAGGACCTGATTACAACTTTGGCGAGGGGGTTAATCCGTCCCAAATGTGACTGATATCCCGCCCACCGTATTACGAGTTCCATAGGATATAATGGACTCGTAATACGGCTGGGAGATATCCGTCACATTTGGGACGGATTAACCTCCTCAGCCAAAGTTGTAATCAGGCCCACAATTCTGCATTTGTTTTAAATCAAATATGGTTGTCCCACTCACCCACTTTTCACAACCAAACCTCTCTATGGAGTCAAGTGGAACACTCACAAATTACAACATTTACTTTTAGAGATGCATTTTGGCTTTCAAAACCCCCTAAATTCTTTCTCCCTCTGATAATCACTCCTTCTATCTCTATTGCCAAGCAATTACTTATTGCCTCTCACTCCTCATATGAGGACCTTAAGCAAACTCCTATATGGTACGATAATGATATTACATTTCATAATAGAACTTTAGTCTGCAAAGAATGGATGCACAAAGGCATTATGACTCTAGATCACTTAATTTTAGATAGTGTTGTACTTGAATTTCAAGATATTCAACAGAGATTTCATATCTCCTCCTATTACGCTGTGCATTACCAAACTCTCTCTGCTATCCTCTATAAATTGTTATCTCATTCTTTGGATATTCCCTGTTCTACGCAGCCTACTTCCCAGCCTCATAATTTTTCCTCACAAGTTCCAGAGTCCTTTGTATACAGAACCCTTACACATACCAGTCTTAGGAGACCATAGTCTAAAATAGAATTAGCATGGGAGCAGGATTTTAATAAAAACCTTCTTTTATCTACATGGAAACAAATATGTTCAAAACTCCATACAACCTCCCAGTCAGCATCTACAACCCAAACGTTATTTTATTTTTATAATAGGTTGTACTATACTCCTATAGATCTTTATAAATTTAAACTTACTACAGACAACAAGTGCTGGTTGTGTTCTAAAGAAAATAGCCATTGTATGCACATATTTGTGAGTGCCCTTCAGTTCACACTTTTTGGGAACAAGTTTGGTATAAAGTCAATCAGAGTTTGCCCATCAATGTACCTTTTAGTATATTACATATTTTTTTGGGTAGTACCTCACCTATTTGGCTTTCCCAATCCCTGCTTGGTAAATTGGCTGATTTACTCATTGCTAGTGCACTGCAAATTATAACTTCTTGTTGGAAAGATGCCACACAATATCTGTTGTAGCTTGGTGGAATCTGATTTGCTATAATCACAGAATGGATCAAGCAAATGCTAATACTACTCAACTGTTAATTAAAAGAGACAAGCTATGGCTTCCTCTCACCTCTATTCTTTTGCAACACAAGACCTTTCATACTACTGTTAATACTGTTTTTAAACCTCTTTGAATGTTTGTTTTTCTTTTTTTTCTTTTAGAATTAATGGGTGCTCTATTAAGAACATGTGATTTTCATTTTACGGTGTTTTAATTTTTCTTTTCCTTTTCTTCTCTCTCTTTTCTTTCTTTCTTTCTTTACTTAAACATAACAAAAATGCTATTATTCTATGGTACAATATTCTATTCTGGTTGTGTATATAAACTGTTTTTATTGGTACAATTATCTTTAAGACTTTTTTATTTACAATGTATTTATCTTATTGTACTAATGTATGCTAACTTATTCAATAAAGCATTATTAAACAAATAAAGGAACAGATGACAGAATAATGTCTCTCTAAAAGCATAGACAAAATACAAACCTACTTCCACTATCTAAGGAAGTAACAAACTTAAATATGTTACTTGGCTGTCGGCCACCAGCAGAAGTATCTCCAGCAATAGCACACTTAATACCCCACTCAATCTACCTAAATAAACAATGGCTTTTTCACTCCACATTCTTTGTCTTGAACCTAATAGATCCACAAATTATCAACATCCTTCAAAGGAGAGAGAAAGCAAAAAGAGAGGTAGAGTGGCCATAACTCATATAAGACACATGCATGCACATAGACTGATTCCCTGGTACAAACTGCCTCAAGTGTGAACAGCTAAACATCCAGGCCTCTAAAACATAAAACTATACTATATTACCATGTAATACTCCAGGGAATAGTAAATCTTTAATCAAAAAATGAATTCATTACTATCAGGTAAGGATCACCTCATTCTTGGTGAATTTATTATTCATTGAAAAGAGAAAGATAACAACTCAATAAATGCATCTTACTCCTACCTTGCGGAAGCTGAACTACTTCAGTTAACTCTGAAACCCATTCACTACAAGGGAGCAATGTTAGACCTTATCAACGAGGAACCTACAGGGTTAACTGTTAAGTATCCTGTAGGAGGCTGGCCTGGTTTATAGTGGGTACCTGAAGGTACTTACACCTTTTGCCAGGTCCGGTTATCCCTTATTAGCAGATTAGTAGTGTTCTAGCAGCTTAGGCTGATAGAGGTAGCTATAGCAGAGCAGCTTAGGCTGAACTAGAAGACATGCAAAGCTCCCACCATACCACCTATATCATATAGGTACTATATCATAAGAAAGACAATACTCAGAGTTACTAAAAATAAAGATAATTTATTTTAGTGACAATGTGCCAAAAATATCTCAGAGGATATACTCCCTTAGGAGGTAAGTGAAATACACAAAATATACACACAAACCAAAATCAGGTAAGTAAAACAGTCAGAAAGTAGTGCAAACACTGTAGAATGAAATAGGATGAAATAGGCCTAGAGGCAACACAAACCATATACTAAGAAAGTGCCCTCGGAGTGCTGGAGGATGCAGAGTTGTTTCTTTGGCAAAAGACTGCAAAGAAGCCTTGCTAGCTGCAAAGGTCATGGGTGAAGAAAAAGGGTGCTGCCCAGACCCAGGAAGGACCAGGTTGTTGCCTCTTGGGAGAGGAGACAGAGGGGGCCCTCAGCAATGTAGAGAGCCCACGCATGAGAAGGTAGCACCCACAGAAGTCCTTGAACACGGGTTCAAAAAGACTGAGCATGGCCGTCGTCTCAACACTACAAAAGAGGGTCCCATGAAGACGGAGGTCAACTCAGGGAGTTGAGCAATGCAGGACAGAGTGCTGGGCACCTGGGCTTGGCTGTGCATGAAGGATTCCTTGGAAAAGTGCACAGAAGCCCTATCAGCTGCAATTCAAGCGGTGCACAGGATTACTGTCTGGAGAGAGGAGGCAAGGACTTACCTTCTCCAAATTTGGACAGTTGGACTACTGGACAGTCTGAGTCACTTGGGTCTACCACCTGTGTTCCAGGGGCCATGCTCGTCAGGATGAGAGGGGTCCCAGAGTACCGGTGACGCTGAGGTTTGGTGCCTGCTGGAGCAGCGGGAAGATTCCGTCAACCCACAGGAGATTTCTTCGTGGCTTCCAGTGAAGGATGAAGGTAGACAGCCCCCAAAGCATGCACCACCAGAAAACAGTCGAGAGAGCCGGCAGGATTAGGCGCTACAATGTCACTGGTAGTCTTCTTGCTACCTTGTTGCAGTTTTGCAGGTGTCCTGGAGCAGTCAGAGGACGATCCTTGGCAGAAGTCGAAGAGAGGGGTGCAGAGGAACTCTGGTGAATTCTTACACGTCGTTATCTGAGGAAAAGCGCACTGGAAAGACCCTAAATAGCCCACAGAGGAGGATTGGCCACCTAGTGAGGTAAGCACCTATCAGGTGGGGTCTCTGACACTGGCCACTCAGAGGCCTCCAGAGTGCTCTCACACCTCTGGATTCAAGAGGGCAGAGGTCTGGGACACATTGGAGGAGCTCTGGGCACCACCCCTGGGGTGGCAATGGACAGGGAGTGGTCACTCCCCTTTCCTTTGTCCAGTTTCGTGCCAGAGCAGGGACTGGGGGTTCCCTAAACCAGTGTGGACCCCTCCCCAGCCTTTAACATCTATTTCCAAAGGGAGAAGGTGTGACACCCTCTCTCAGAGGAAATTCTTTGTTCTGCTCTTCTGAGACTGACCTGCCCAGACCCCAGGAGGGTAGAACCCTGTCTGAGGGTTGGCAGCAGCCGTAGCTGCAGAGAAAACCCTAGAGAGAGGTTTTACAGCAACCGGAGTCCATAGTGGAGCCCTGGGGAGGCATGGAATTGGTACCCCAATACAAGATTTGGCATGGAGCGCAATTCCATGATCTTAGACATCTTACTTGGCCATATTCAGAGTTACCATTGTTAAGCTACATATAGGTATTGACCTATATGTAGTACACATGTGTAATGGTGTCCCTGCACTCACAAAGTCCGGGGAAATTGCCCTGAGCTATGTGGGGGCACCTTTGGTAGTGCAAGGGTGCCCTCACACTTTGTAACTTTAAACCTAACCTTCAGCAAGTGAAGATTAGACATATAGGTGACTTGTAAGTTACTTAAGTAAAATGGCTGTGAAATAACGTGTGCGTTATTTCACTCAGGCTGCAGTGGCAGTCCTGTGTAAGATTTGTCTGAGCTCCCTATGGGTGGCAAAAGAAATGCTGCAGCCCATAGGGATCTCCTGGAACCCCAATACCCTGGGTACCTAGGTACCATATACTAGGGAATTATAAGGGTGTTCCAGTGTGCCAATTAGAATTGGAAAAAATGGTCACTAGCCTATAGTGACAATTTTAAAGGCAGAGAGAGCAGAAGCACTGAGGTTCTGATTAGCAGAGCCTCAGTGACACAGTTAGTCACTACACAGGTACACACATTCAGGCCACAAACTATGAGCACTGGAGTCCTGGCTAGCAGGATCCCAGTGAGACAGGCAAAAACAGGGACATACATGTAAAAGCAGGGTTAACATGCCAGGCAAGATGGTACTTTCCTACATATCCTATTAACTTACTTGATTGATCTGACAACTATGATAACAATCTCTCAATAAGAACTTCTACATTCACTTACCCAACTCAAACCTGCTTACAAACAGGCCAGGAACACCAAAAATACCCGAATGAAAGCCGTACAGTCTGCAGTTTTATATCCATTCCCAGCTAAGTGAAGTCTGGAAATTGTTGTAACTTCCACAGTCTATACTGAAGATAAATCCTTTCTTCTAGTTGAACAGTAGAAGTCATTAATTCTGAAAATTGTTGATGCTCTAGCTACCTTAACCACAAAGGGGAATAAAAACATGGTCAACAAAAGATTGTTCATACCTTCCTTAAGAGCACAGAGACAAAAATGAAACTCTCTTGAACGCAGATAAAAGCAGTCCCCATCACTGCCCTCTTCATAAGTATCTAAAAAGACAAAGATGGTATTACAAAACTTATCAACTCAGTGCAAATACTGATACAAAGAATTCTTTGACATTATAACAAATCAGACCACTGATACTGCTGCAGCCACCAATATACCCAATAAGTATTGTAAGGAATAACAAAATCTTTGAAAACAAGATAGGACATTTCTACAATGAAATTGCCTACAAATTAACAGAAGGCATTCCACATTAAATTCTGAAAACCCAATGGCTAAATAACACTGAGAAGTGCTGCCTAATCACAAGTCTTGGAGAAATGTCACCTAAACCGTAGACAAATACATAACCTAAAAGGGTCTCTTGAACCACAAGCATTCTGTATTTAGACCCGGATATTGTACTAAAACTGCAATACACATTATTGATGTTGGCATCTACAAAAATGGACAAGAGGCATGTCTACTTGCTAATACTACTAGACCTCTCAGCCGTGTTTGGTAACATTGGATTTGGCACTAGAATATTGTTGACAGAAAAAAACTACGAAGTAACAAGTTAATAGTAAGAAAGAGGTATATACCTTAATGATCTTAATGACTCCTACCCACCTTGTTAGTCACCCATCCTAACTAAGAACATTGTATCATCAATAGTACAAAAGATGTACTTAGTGTGGTGGAGGCTAAAAGTTAAACACAAATGATCATTTTCAGAACAACTTAATCTTGTGAAATTAATCTATTGAATCAAGAGATATCAGAAATACATTATACATGTATTTGTAAGTACCTCAAATCTCTCTCTCTCTCTCTCTCTATATATATATATATGTATATATATATAAAAATATATATATATATATATGTATATAATAAAAATAATCCACTGAAGCACGATGTCTGAATCACCAAATGCTTTTATTCCAAATTAGAAAAGCAGCAGCACTGTTCATTCTCCTCACGCGTTTCAGATTTCACACAAGCCTTGATCACAGGTGAACAGCATTTCCAATACAGGGAACCCCATGCTCTTATAGGCAGACTACTAGGTAGTTCTGTAGTATTGCTGGGCATACATTTCCCAAAATGCAACATGGAAACATAGTAAAATGTCACTTCGGACTGCAGTGCTAAACATCTCTGGCAAGACTCCTGATGAAGGTATGTTTCTAAACAACAAATAAGAAGGCATGCTTGGGACAGCAATTCTATGAACAATTCCCTTAAAAGGTACATTATGTTACTGTCACACGAAAGTGTGAAGGAACATGGTACGAAACCTTCCTATCTCATTTATCTTTGACGCTGATAGTGACGCCTTTACAGAGTGGCACTGACAACATGAAACAAAAAAATCTTCCTAACTATAAACATGGCAGTTATCTTGGAAGAAATCATTTATTAAATATGCTAAAACAGAGCAAGTTAAGTAGGTTAAAAGTCAGTAGGTGATGGGGCACAGGCCTGCAAGCGAAAGGCTAAGCTAAATTTCAAAATAGGAACCACTACATTATGACCTATATATATATTCGTGTTTCCTCTCTTTTATTTTGTTTAGTCAAATAACTCATAGTGAGATTAGGTCAGAGTAAAGTTTTTGGTATTTAGTTCCCCCTGGAGGAAATAACTTCCCTTTCAAGTACTATGCTCTGGAAAGAAATTCTTAATTGGTTGAAGGCAAAAAAAGTATCCGGCCAATGGTTGGAGGTCTCGAGATGGAAGTTCAAATTTCTCCCACATGAAGCATTTCACACCTAAACGAATGGCTTTGGTGGTACCTTACCCATCGTCTATCCATCTATCTGGCTATCTGGTTTTGCATCAAGTTTGCTGAACACAGTCTGCTGCTATGCCATGCCGGAGGGCTTTTACCTCCATTTTCCTCCATTCTCCAGACTATGACTAAAGGTAAAATCATTGAACTGGCAGTCCTTGAACTGGCTGTCCCGCTTAGTATCTGTAAGGAAATTTCTCTTTTTTCATGATCACCCTCAAGTGTTCGACTCATGCTGCTGATTTTTTGAGTCAGAAGGTGCATTCAGTGGTGCCAAACAAGCCTCAATGCCAGTGCTCAGACCCTTCTAAAGTTTATGTGTGACTGCTCCAACCACAATTGGAATACGTTTAACTTACTTATAAGTCTCTAGTACATAGTACAAGGGTTACCCAGGGACTATATTTTAAAAGGTCTCTCGTGGATTGAAGCACTTAATGTGCCACCAAGAATAAGACAAAGTAAAGTACTATTGCTGCCTGGCAGAGCAGGTTTCGACTGCTGACACAACTTTGTTGTTTAAAGTCATGGCAAAGGCCATAATTTTCTCTTTAATATTTAAAAGGCACCCCTAAAGCAGGCCTGCTGAGCCCTAAATGAGAGTACATCACATTGGAAAGTTGGACATGTGTTTCTTAACATTCACATGTCTTGACAATAAAAACAATGAATTCTCGTATTTACTGTTTAAAGTTAGAAGCATCCTGGCTAGTGCAGGATTACACACCGACAACTCATCAGTGCTAATTTCTGAGTGGAACTAATACATGTGATACTTGAATCTATCAAAAGAATCATTGCATTAAATCCCTCTTGATGGTCAAGTCCCATTTAATGTAAATTGGCAACTCTAGTAACTAGCCACTTAGCTGCTCAAAGTTTTCCAGTGACTGCTTACAGTTGCTGGCCACAAGACAGCTTTCCACACTCCTGGAGGGAGATGTGAATGACTATCGGGAAGGATCACAAAGGGTCTGCTGTTGGAAGAGGTATGACCTCTCACTAGCAGGAAGGCCAAAGAGGGTTTGAGCGCAAAAGACTAGCTTCAAAGGGGAAGCCGCCTTTCAAAGGAAATTTTGTCTGTACACAAGAAAGGCTGTTCATTCAGCCGGGTTGAGGACAGAGAGGGGGAAGCTGTTGGTAAACTTGCACCCCCACTATGCACGGTTATCTCCTTAATAATTTTACTGCAAATATTACATTGATATTATCAAGGATGTTATCAAATATGTCATGAGTGTTGTAATGCGTAGAGTAATTAGCAGTGCATGGTAAATCTGCGAGTTTTAGCTACCTTAGGGCACAAGTTATAGTTACTTGAAATAACTCTTCCTATAAAAGCTGAATTTCTATGGTTTTGTATGTTGGAAAGGTGAGCCTAACTATAACGTCTGTGTAACCTTTTTTTTAAAGTGAATTTCTATATTTTTTAATTCTACTTCTCACTATATGTCCCTGTAACCTTTGTTCTTTTCCAGTGAATTTCTATGTTTTTTATAACATTAAGTAATTTTAATTTCTTTATGTTAATCCAACCACCGCCGCACAAGGCCTTCGGGTGTGCGTGTCAGGGATTGGCTGCAAAACATTTGCTTTTTTAAGTGGATTTCTATGCTTGTTTTAAATTCTATTGTCTAACTATAACATCCCTGAAACTTTTGTTTTTTTAGTAAAGTTCTATTTTTCTTTTTATGCAAAGTAATTTTAATTACTTTACATTCATCCAACCACTGCTGTGCACTCCCTTTGGTCACCCCCCTTGAACCACCTAACCCCGTGCATTGCACAGGCTTCAACCATGCACTGCAGGGGATAGCCACATTTTGGTGGAGATGTGATCCTATTCCTGTGCATCAGATCACGCCCCCAAAATCATCGGGACATGAGGTTGGAGGGTCCTATTAGTAAGCTGTCCATCTTCCTGGGAAAATGGGGGAAGGACTTTGCATATCGCTAATGTATATGGGGCAGAAACAAAAGGGTGGGGCTTTTAGGCCACTTTACATACTTGTAGTATTTAAAAGGGTTAACACGATCGCTGGTCTCAGTAGCATTGACCAGAAAGAACCCACTCGTAACAGTCACTACATGACAAATTGCACTTGAAAAAAGGAAGGATGCAAACACCTCCATCAAGTATCATTTTTCACAGTGGAAATGCAGAGAAAACACACTTGCTATGCCTTGACCCTGCACAGGAAATTAGGATGATTAGTACTTCACAGCAGTGAAGCTTTAACTTTGGCACCTGCTTTCTTTACATCTGTACGTGCTTCCAGCTGAGGTTTATATTCTGTGAAAATGAGCACCATGCCAGAATGAATCATGCCCTGCATATTTATCTAGGATAAATATGCAGGGTGGAATTCATTTTTTTTCGATAAGGGGGGCTGTTGGAAATGCAGCTCCCTGCATGCAGGAGCAATACTTTCATCTCTTTCCCTGTTGGCATGTCTGCCTAGTCAGAGAAAAAGATGAAAACTTTTCTTCCAGCAAATGGGAACATTTTGACAGCTCCCGCTTGCTGGAAGTGAAGTGTTTGCTTTTGCTTGGTGGAGTTATCACAGATCCTGCCAAGCAAAGCAAACAATTGTCCGGTGAGGCTGGACACTTGGGGAGATAGCAGTAGCCAACCCTGGGGTGATGCGGTTCCCAGGGACATATATGGAGTGTGGCCGTGCAGCCCCCCCTCCTTTGTTCTGCATGGGCCAGCCTTGAGGAGGAGTTGGTCCGCAGGGGCGTATATGGCCTGGGATGGGTGGCGTGTGGCCTGCTCCTTCTCTTTAAGAAAGGAATTAGCCCCAGGGAGGTTGTGGTCAGCAGGGCCCAGAGGGTCTGTTCAGCCCCTCCTACATACTTATTTATTAATAGCCCCAGGAAGATGGTGGTTCCCGGGGCCTGGAGGTGTTCACACAACCCCCCTTAGTATTAGCAGTAGCCCCACGGAGCTGGTTGCCCAGTGTGTCAAATTTGAGTTTTTATTAATTAAACCCACATGCCCTGCGGACCTGGCCCACCTGGGAGCTACAATTAAAACAAGTGCAGGATATCACGCTTGTTTTTTTGTATCACTGCGATATTCTAAAATATTCAAGAACATCACTGAGAATTAAAAAATGCTATTTGCCCTGCAGGGGTAGCAGGCAGACCCTAAGGCCAAGTCTAGGTGTGTAGGGTATTCCTACCCTGCACACTTTTCTTTTTTTTTTCTTTTTTTGGGACTCAGCTAAAGGAAATTTGGATTTCCTTAATATCATACACACTACTGAACGGATTTATATCAAATATAAAAAAGCACTATCTGTGGAAAAAACCTAGCTTTTTGCTGAATTTGGTGTAATTCTGTCCTGCGGTTGTGTTCAAAACTCCTATGAAAATTAACATAGGAAACTCACTTTCTTTGGCTCCCCCTTTTTCTCAGCCCCCACTTATCAAATCACCCTGAAACTTTCCATGTGCCACAAGAATTATCTCCACACTTTTTTTCATGAAGATTCGTCAAACGGCGCCAAAGATAGGCAAGTCAAAAACCACTTTTCCTATGGAAACATGGTCCTAACTGTAACTATCTACTGGTATATATATATATATATATATATATATATATATATATATATATATATATATATTTTGTGGTGGTCCATGTTGGGCTCTGATTGCCCACATATAATTGATAAACATTCCCCATTGTACAAGGAAAACACACTCTCTGGAGTTAAAGAGTACAAACGCAGTTTAATCTAACATGCACATCCTCGTCCAATGTGTTTCAGATGTAGTCTTGATCAAGGGGTCCCATGCATGTTAAACTGCAGCCCCCAAGTCTGCCAAGTACTAGGGCATTGCAATTTTCATGGAGGAGGCGTCCACCAGCTGCTGCCCCAGGGACCTCCATCTCCCCAGGGAAAAATAATTACATGTGTGGGGGGCCGCCAAACCCATACGCAGCCCTGTTGACCACCACCTTCCCGGGGCTTAAATCTAATTCAATGTAAGGATGTGTGTGTCCCTACAGCCCCGGGGGCAGCCTCCTCCCCGGGGCTTTTATCTAATTCAATGCAGGGGGTGTGCAGCCCAACTGCAGCTTCGAAGACCACTACCTCCCTGGAGCCATTATAAAATTTTTGCAGGGTACTTGCAGCCCCTAGCAGCCCTGGGGGCTACCACCTTCCCAGGGCTTTCAAAGTATACAGTACAGTGGGACACACCCCCTCAGCCCCAGGGACCACCCCCCCTCCATGGCTACCATAAAAAGTGAAGGAGGTCCATTTCAGACCACCAAGCTCTGGGGACCACAACCTCCCCGGGGCAAAGGTCACTGCAGTGGGCTACAAAGACCCCTCAAGGAGCCACAGATAGTCCTGGGGACTGCCACCACCAGGGCCAGCTCCTGTGATGTCCCAGGGTATTCATCCATAGCACTTAGCTGTTTGCTTTTGCTTGATGGGAGCAGACAGACACTCATGCACCTACTCACAGACCCACTCACACTTTCACTCACTCATAGACCCACTGAAGCCTTCCCACACCCACTCACAGACCCACACAGATAGTGGCGCACCCCCTAAGACACAGATGCAATCCCTCTCACATCAGATACACACTCTCACAACCACTGTCACCCCCCCAGATATACCCTCTCACATATATTCTCACAACCACAGAGACAGGCTGTGGCAAACTCCTGCTGCGCTTGCCCAAAGGACCTTACTCAGCATGGGGTTGGATGGTTAGGGGGGTTGGCCACAGGGTCTGGTCACAGGTCATGCCCTGTGACCAACCAACGCTGCCTGTGGCCTTTCGACGTGCGCAGCAGCGGTTGGATTAAGGTATAGTAATGAAAATTGCAAGGACATTATAGTGAGGTTTATATTTTAAACAGACCAGACCAAAGAAAGTTACCTGTTATTGTTAGAGTTATCTCAAGTTACTATAACTTGTGCCCTTAGGTAACGACAACTCACGCCCTTGCCATGCACTACTAATTACCCCACAAATGACGGCACTCATGACATCTTTGATAACATCACTGATAAAATCAATGTAATATTTGCAGTAAAAGTTTTGATGAAAAAACTGTGCATGACGGGGGTGCGAATTATATGTTTTAGTAATTCCTCAGTGTGCAGCAGGTGCAGTCATCTAGAGTGCAGTCCTTTGGGGTGCAGACCAGGGCTCCAGCAGGGTAGTCCTTCTTCTTCTTATACTTGAGGCAGTGTTATGACTTTGCTGGGCAACTCTCAAAGTATTTATCCAGTGTTCATGGACTGGCAACCAGGGGGCACCCCTGACCAATGCCAGGTAGCACTATCCTTTTAACATCCAAGATGGAGAAAATCTCTCCTTGAGGTCAGGATCTGGATAAGCCATCCCACTGGTGTGGCTTATTTCCCTAAACACTCCCTCTCCATTCCTTCTGCTAATCTCTTTACTGGACCTCCCATCTTGCTGGGGTGAAAGGAAAAAGGGATGAGTCTGTGACCTATCCTAAGTGTCATTTTCCCTTTGAAAACCACTGGCTATCCAGCCCCCTTGCTGCCTGTTGCTCTGCATCTTACAGATCTCCACCCAACAGATGCCCCATTGTCTCAATGCAGGTCACTTCACACCTAATTAAGGTAGCTTGGCTCAGCCTGCA
Source organism: Pleurodeles waltl (assembly GCF_031143425.1). Classification (NCBI taxonomy): domain Eukaryota; kingdom Metazoa; phylum Chordata; class Amphibia; order Caudata; family Salamandridae; genus Pleurodeles; species Pleurodeles waltl. The sequence continues at coordinate 486,663,451 of NC_090445.1, read as the reverse complement.
GAGACTAGCCAATCAGAGAAGGGCTGCTGGAAGGTTGTGGCAAGTTGTTGGATTTATTCTGTCATTTTAAGTCTCTCAATTATATTTTTAGTTCATTCCGATTAATAGTTATACTTTATACTTTATACTTTTTGATGTGGAACAGTAAGTCATATGGTTAATGACAAGAAATGTCCAGTTGCAGGAGTGGTGTGAAAGTTGTGTGGTGTCAACGGTCACTATGCAAAGATGTGCAAGACTAAGAGCAAAAGCAAAAAAGTGAAAGAGCAGCAATTTATCCCGATAGTGCAGACGAATATGAATATGAAGACTCTAAAGTTTGAATTTTTTTTTACAAGTGGATGAGAAAGTCAAAAAGTGTGGCCCTGAAGATATAGTAAAAGAAAATGGGGAAAATATTAAAATGTTTTTTGACTCAAGAGAAAAAATTAAATTTGTTCCTGAAGAATTTATTATGAAAAGCTATCTAGAAAAATTTAATTATACAAACCAGACATCAAGCCACTAGCATATGGGGGTGTCAACCGCTTAAGCTGTTGGGAAATTTGGGGCAGAGCTGGAATATCAAGGAAGAGTATCAACAGGAAAAGTATATGTATTTTGTATAGATGACAGTTTAATTGGTTGGCAGGAACCATCAGATTTGAAAATTATGTTAGATCCTAACAGTGTACCACCTATTTTGATAAAAAAGGAAAGCTGGAAAACTGGGTGAGAAGACCTCTGGCAAACTTGGTATAGCAAATGTAGAAAAGGAAAGTGATAAGGAATATCCTGGAAAATACTGGCAGAAATAATTTACAGAAGTGCTATGTGATAAGCTAGGATGTCTCACTCAATACCAACATAAAATTATTAGTTAAAAGAGGGTGCCCAGACGATTGCTAGTAAAGTTAGAGGGGTCCCTCTGGCCATGGGACAGCCCATGAAGAGTGGCTGACTGCCTATCTAGGATGGTAAAGGTAGAGGCAGGATCAGATGACTTGGAAAAAGAATGGGAGCTGATGGATGAAATTAACGGATGTAAAATTACAGAAGGTGTAATGAGTGAGGAGAAATGGGGGAACCAATGTGATTAAGATGAGGAACTAAAAACTATATATACATATATGAGAGATGGTTGGGAAGATCATAAGTGAATAAAACAAGAATATTAAGGGCACTAGCAAGTGAGAGATGAGTTGGGTATACAAAATGGTATGGTGTTCAGAAGTACAAAATTAATTGCATCTACGAAACTAAGAAATAAAGTGATGGAGCTAGCTCATCAACGACATTGGAATATATGTTAAACAAAAGAAAGAATCAAGCTGCATTTTTAGTGGCCTGGGTTGGACACTAAAGTGGAGTGACTGATAAGGGATTGTGTGAGGTGTAAGAACAGTGATAAAGCTTGTAAGACTAGGACACAAACTATGACAATTAGAGAAGTACCAAATAAACCATTGGAGTATGTGGCCCTAGATATGTTAGATCCAGTGAGTGATAAAAATGCAGTGTTATATGGTATTGTCTGGTTGATTCATACTCTAGATGGCCAGATATTCAAATCACCTCAGGGGTGGGGACAAGACAAGTGGTAAATTTTCTTTAGGGCATTTGTGTCCTGGGATGGCATACCAGAGTCAGGATTGACAGATAATGGTGTACAATTGGTATAAAAAGAGATGTAAGAATTAATGAGAGATAGAGCCATACAACGCAAAAGGTATGCTAGCGCGCCTGGTCCTTTGTAAGTAAACTTACAAGGGGACGCGTATAGGTCGATGAACCTTTTGAATCGCATGGAATATCCTAATCATGTAGTGATCACTAGCATCGATAATCAACATATCCAAATAACAACAATTAATTAAAACAGCTAAAACCATCTATTCATGAATAACCAGAACTCGGTAAAGCGTTTAACAATTTTTATTTCCCTATTGATTACAATACTAAGTCAGCATGTTAGATCAAACTTTATTCAATCAGCTCAATATTAGTTCATTAATGAACATCAATAACATAATCTAATCAAGATTTGAAGACTTGAAGAAACATGTGCTTGAATGCTCCTACATAAGCCAATAAATGAATACACAGCATCACGAGCAGAGTTCAGCATATAGTTTGTCAGTCATTTGTCACTGTCAGTGTTATCACTAGGAAGCCTTCCTAACGAAGAATAGCATTAGCATGTAGGGCTTCATGCAAAACAATTTAGGAAAACATGAATTTGGAAAACATCTTTCTAAGTGAAAATCTATAAAAACAGTGCAGTTGGTACATAGAAGAAAAAACACAAGTTATTCACATTTCCACAGCTACCTATCCACAGAATGGATCAGCAACAGAGTCAGTCTTTGTCTTCAGGTTATCAATAGATCAGCAATGCATCAGGCTCTCAGAGTGTGAGCCCAATGAAAGATTCTCGAACAGCGCCTCCTGACGTCATCAACGTCTCACTCCTATTCTCCCGCATCTGCCTAAACTCTGAATTCTTAGCCCTTTGCCATGACTTTTTATTAGGGTCTCCTAGTCCAACCCCCAATTTCCCAATTGGTCAGTCAATCAGCAGATATGACCTTAACCTATAATATTAGTTTATCAAATCTATAAACTTTAATATTAGTCCTTTCACAAGACGCAGATTGGTTCACTATACGATGTCCTCATCATACGGCTCTTCAGGTATCGAAAATTTTGCATGTTCCTCTTCAGTCAGTGCTTCCATTGTTCAAATCCTGGGAAGGTACATTTAGCCTACTCTGCACATAATTGTATCAAATTGTCTTCATCATCTCCTGTCTGCTGGTACATTGCAGAAAATTCTAGCTGAGCAACTTTAACATCGGGCAGTTCAGGGTCAAGTCATGCATTTGCTTCTCTACAGCGCATTAGTGATTCAGCCCTTCTTGTGAGGCCTGGAAAAAGGATAGGCCTTATTCATGGCTAAGTTAACTCTACAAATCAATATAAATCATGGGTTATACGTTTCAATGACACATTACTACATTATTCTTATATATTTTCATTAAGTCACGAAATGTCAGTTATATTAGTACAATCTCGTTTAAGTGGCTGACATGCCCCGCGGGCACATTTTCAAACTTGCACATTATTTTTTCTCTACAATTAGATTCTATACGAGCTTTTCATTGGTTAACACATAAACAATCATTAATTATTTCTAATTAACATTTCAGCTCCAACAGTCCCTCCTCTGATGACTAAGTGTGTCATCACACCTTTCTTTTTCCATATTTTATAATTCTGTCTCAGTTGTATGTTGTCTTCTTCTCAAATGTCCCCTATAGATTCTTCCCCTGGGTTGTTCTTCCCTCCTCCGATTATTTTTAGGTCTCCTCAATTTTAATTTTTGCCATAATTTGCATATACCTCATGATCCTAATATACAAGCAATCACAATATTTCCACTACAATTTTTATAGTACCCCATTCCAAATTTGACTAAGCCAGTTGACCACTGAAGCAAATCCTTTGCCAACCTTCTCCCAAACACCTGGTTCCTTCAATTCCTTCAGATCCTTACTTGAATTAGTTAAGTTAGTGAGTAAGTCCCTTATCTCTTTATCATTATTAGGGATGAATGAACATCAATGCTTTGCATTAATCATCCTACAGACTCCGCCGTCTTTCGCTAAATGTATGTCTAAAGCAAGCCTATTTTGAAGCGCCATAACTCTATCCACAGCTAGTTCAGTATCTAACAGGAGTATTGCCCCTGTAAAAATTCTCAGCATGTGATCCACAATAGTAGAAAACTTCTGTATCTTGATTGCATTCAAAATAACTCCCACAGAAGGAATTACTGCACCAAAAATATCTCCCACAATTGCAGAAGAGGTTGTAATTCAGTCACTTTCGGGAACTTCTTTAAGTAATCTATCTGATAAATTTTAGGGAAAACTATCCCCAAATAGCATTTTCCATACCATCCTGTAGGAAGACAGTAATAAGCATTAAGTCCACAAATATTATAGATCTCAGGAATCGCAGGGTCCTGACAATTCAGCATAAAAATGTCCATTTACTCTGAAACAAAAACATATGCCTACATTCACTCGTTCCCACAAGTGTCAGTGTGTGATTTTGGCCTATATATACAAAGCTTCCCTACATGTAATGCATCTAGAGTTCATTTCCCTTGGGTTTTAATAGCAGTGTAAGCATAATCATTCTTGAAAGTTATTTTCTCCAATCCTTTCTCTAATTTCTCTTTCAATGCCTTTCTCCTATCATCAGTATGTCCTATAAGACTCTTTTCTAAAGATGTAAGCAAGCACGTTAGATTGTTCTTGTGCATATATGCGGTTCCAAATAATAATGTCGGCTCAAAGAAACCTCTCACTAGTACTATATCATGCACCTTAGCTATTTTACTCAGATATCTAATAATAGGAACAAATTAAAACACTAGATCATAGTTCGAATAAAAGTATTGTATTCACTCTTGGTTATAGAATCTTGTTAGTAGCAAACTACAGCTTATGCCATAAGTTAAAGGGAGACTATGGTACATAACCCCTTCCTCTACTGATGAAGGAATTTGTGTACACACAAGACAATCCCTTGCATCCATCATCTCAACATACTCACTCAACAAGCGATAGAAAACATTAGAAGAAAGCTCTCCTTGAGCATTAGTATAATTATGCAAGTATTTCTCATCTAGCTGGAACCTCTCTAAAGCTGTTAGCGTAGTAGTTTCAGGAATGGAAGCAATATAGTCTTTTTCATATCATGAATAGACATTCCCACAATCATTACTATAAAAATTATTCCACACATAACTGCCACTCCGACACTCAGATATCTACAGTACCTAATATTTCTAACTTGGTTATTTAGCTCAGCCATGATCTGTAAAGAATCAGAAAGCAGAAGTAACTATTGGATAAGTGCAGTAAAAAATCAAAAATGAAGAAATATTCTCTTTTCACAGTTCAGTTTCACATCCAGGAACCCCTTTTTCCTTTGTCAAAATCGATTAGCAGCTTGCCACATCTGAGTTTTTAATTGTCATATCAGGTTATCAATGTCTCTTTCGGTTTTATTTTAACAGTCTCTTTCTTAAGTTTTTCAGATCAGCTCAACAATTCAGTTCTTCGATCACCTTCTGGTTACATCAAAATACTGACTCGGAACTTCTCTATCAAAACAAAAAGACATAAACTTGTGTTGCCATTCATTGGTAGCTGCATATGCCCACTCAGGACCTGCGTATCTTCAACTTGCTATTCTCTTTCTTTTCAAACTTCTTTCACCACCCAATTCTCCTTCACTCACTTCTTCCTTTCTCGTAGTATCCACTTCCTCTATGTTTCGTTTATGACCAATTCCTTTTTCTTTCAAATCTGCGATTCAGGCCACTTATCTCCTTTTCTTGTCCCTTCTGTCAATATTTTTCTCAAGATTGGATTTTTCTCCTTTTCTTTCTCTATGGTGTTTTCTCTTGATGGACCTGCAACGGGCTTAGAAGGAGTTGAATCACCTTGACTTTGATCCGTCTCAACTCTTTCACCCTCTTGGTCTGGCACTTGCTCTGTCTTCTTTTCAGCACCATCTGCTCCTGGGAGAACCTCTGCTGTACTAGGCTCTCCTGCTATGTCCGTTGAGATAGGATCTTGTACACCCTTCTGTAATTCTTCACTTTTGTCTCTTACAGGGGTGATAGACCCATCTTCCACAAGCTCAGGTTCAATTTCAGGTTCAGTTGGCTCCTGTTCTGGTTCAAGTGTGGCAACCTGTTGCGCTGTTGTTGGTGCTCTCCACAACACTTCTTCATGCTCTGGTGGATGCACCACTCTCTTTGTATGACTTGCGTATATCCAGTTCGGGAGTCCTGCACGCTTCACAGCTGTCGTAGTCGTTAGCACCAACTGGTAGGGACCCCTCCAATGCGGTTCAAAACAGGTTTTGCGGACGTGCTTTTTGATGAAGACCCAGTCTCCGGCTCTCAGATTGTGACCTGGGTCATGGATGAGTGGCAGGGTAGTGACCTGCACCTGCTGAGAGAAAGAGCGAACTACATCAGCCAGACCCTTGCAGTAGTCCAACACTATGGGGGTTATTACAACTTTGGAGGAGGTGTTAATCCATCCCAAAAGTGACGGTAAAGTGACGGATATACCACCAGTCGTATTACGAGTCCATTATATCCTATGGAACTCGTAATATGGCTGGTGGTATATCCGTCACTTTACCGTCACTTTTGGGACGGATTAACACCTCCTCCAAAGTTGTAATAACCCCCTATATCATCTGTAATATTGACAAGTGCATTGGCTAGAACTTCTGGCAATCTCATTGCTCTGCCCATGAGGAATTCATGGGGCGACAGCCCTGTTTTCCTGTCAGGTGTGTTTCTCATTGACTTCAACACCACAGATAATTTGTCTGCCCATTTTAGATTTGTAGCGGCACACATCTTGGCAATTCTTGATTTCAAGGTACCATTCATCTGTTCCAATAGTCCTGATGCTTCAGGGCGATAACTACAATGCAATGCAACTTCTGCTCAATGTTTAGTGCTGCACATAAGAGTTTAATCACTTCATTATTGAATTGAGTTCCCCTATCTGATTCTAAAGAGATCGTGAATCCAAAATGTGATCTTAACTCCCTAAGCAACAGCTTTGCTACTGTGAGACTGTCATTCCTTCTTGTGGAGTATATCAATCCAATGACTAAAGACACACACAATCACCAACACGTACTTCAAGCCTCCACATGCAGGCATTTCAATGAAATCCATTTGCTTTCTGCTGAATGGACCTCCTGCTCTTCCAATGTGGCTCAAATTCACCACTGTCCCTTTTCCCATGTTCAGCTGCTGACAAACTATACATCAATTACATACTTCTTCTGCTGCCTGCCTGAATTTCGGATTAAACCAATCAATCTTGAACAGTCTGACCATGGCATCCCTTCTAATATGTGCCTGCCCACAGTAGTAATGGGCCATCTGAGACAATGAACTATTGGGCAAGACCATCTGACCCTCCTCATAAATCCAAATTTCATCAGGTCTTTGGACACATTTTAATTTAAACCAAAGTCGTTTTTCTTCCTTGTATGCATTATCTTGCAGTGTTTTCAATTCTTCCAAGGTATCAATCACTTTTAATGCAAAACTTGTGCAAGTACTATCTTCTTCAGGCATCAATTCCAACTTGTCTTTAAGCGATATACAGTTCAATGCGCAAAACCTTGTGACTTGATCCGCATACCCATTTCCCAATGAAATGTAATCCTGTGCCTTTTGATGTGCACTGCATTTTACCACGGCAATTTCTTCAGGTAACTGTATTGTGTACAACAACTCTTTTATCTTGTCACCATTTCTCACTGGTGTACCAGTAGAGGTCAAGAAACCTCTTTGCGACCACAATTGACCAAAATCATAAACAATTCCAAATCCATATTGGCTGTCAGTATAGATTGTGACTCTTGCATGCCCTAGTAAGATCTACCAATTCCGCCACTTGTGCAAAGTATACACCTCAAAGCCAGGAAGCTTCTAATGTGCCTGTGATTGTGCATAGCCCATATCCTGCTCTCAGTGTCCCTGTACCATCTCTGAGACATGAACCATCAACAAAGACAATTTGGTCATTTTCTTCCAATGGTGTATCTCTGATATCAGGCCTCGGTTTTGTACACAGTTCAGTTACCTCAAGACAATCATGCTCAGTGTCTTCCTCCTTGTCAATTTCAACAGTGTCACTCGGAAGCAATGTTGCTGGATTCAACACTGTACATCTTTTCAATGTTACATTTGGAGCACCTAATATGCTTGTCTCGTACCTCGTCAGTCTTGCACCAGTCAAATGCTGCGTTTTTGTCCTTGTCAGTAAGATCTCAACAGAGAGTGGTACCATTACCGTCAAAGGGTATCCCATTACTACTCCCTCACATTGAGAAAGACTTTGACCAACTGTGGCTACTGCACCCAGACAACCTGGTAAAGCTGCTGCAACTGGGTCCAAGGTAGCTGAAAAATAGGCTACTGGGCAATAAGCACCTCCATGGACCTGTGTCAAAACAGATAAAGAACAAGCATCACGTTCATGACAAAACAATGTGAATGGCTTTGTGTAATTAGGCATTCCCAACGCTGGAGCTCTGCACAAACTCTCTATCAATTCAGTGAACGCTTTCATCTGAGCTTCATCTAGGGTAATGGGGTCTGTAACTTCCTTATGTTTCAGCTGCTGCAACAATTTAGCAATCTCAGCAAAATTTGGAATCCACTGTCGACAATATCCTACCATTCCTAAAAACATTCTGACATCTCTTTGTGAAGTTGGAGGACTTCTTTGCAAAATCATTGTAATCCTTTCTCTGGCGATTCTCCTTGACCCCTTCTCAATCTGGTGTCCCAAATATTTCACTGATTTCTGACAATGCTGCAATTTTAAAGGTGACACCTTATGTTCGAATTTTGCTAAACAATTCAACAGGGCAATCGAGTCATACTTACACTCGTCCCTTGTCCTGGATGCAATCAACAAATCATCAATGTACTGCACTAGAGTAGATTGGTACGGTAGCTCCAATGTCTCCAGATTCTTTATCAGGATCTGATTAAACACTAACAGTGATACCCTTGTGGAAGCCTGCACCAGCTGTAGACTCTGTCTAGGAATTTGAAACTAAAAAGAAACAGACTATCCTCATGAAGAGGCACAGAAAAGAAAGCTTGTGACAAGTCAACCACTGTAACCCACTCTGCATCACAAGGGATCTGAAACATTATCACTGCTGGATTTGGCACCACCAGACATCACTTGACCACCATGTTGTTCACTTTTCACAAGTCCTGCACAATGCACACTTTTTCACACGACTTCTTTAAGACCATTATCGGTGAATTACATGGACTACTCAACACCTCTTTTAAAACTCCTTGTTTCAGAAAATCTCCAATTATCTGTGCCACTTTAATTAGGAAATCCTGTGCCATATTGTACAGTGGAAGCTGCAGGAATACTATGTTTGGCCTCAAAGTGATCTTAATTGGTTCCACTCCCTTAATCAAACCCACTTCTTTTCCTGTCCACACATTTTCCTGTACTATTCCCTGTAAATCTGCATGCAATTCTTTCACAGTAAACATGGGGAAAAACTCAATCAATGGGTATTCCTCATTGACATTGTTAACCATAGTGTCAGACACCTGTTTTTCTTCATCATCACTATTAGTTTTTACCTCTATCCCAGAGTTCGAACAACTAATGGAGCATTTCGTCTTACAAAGTAAGTCCCTTCCCAGTAGGGATACTGGACTTGAATCACAGACTACTAACCTGTGCAGTCCCTGGAAGTTACCAATCTCAACCTGCACTGGATCTGTGATTGGATTTGTCAACTGTCTGTTCTCCACGCCCACAACTTGAACTGCTCTGCCTGAAAGAGGTAAATTTAGAACTTCTGCACTTCTCACTGTAGAGCGTGTAGCTCCTGTGTCCATAAAGTGAGACCTTGTAACCCATCACCTTTCCTTTCACAAAAGGTCCTCTATGATCTACTTCTAGGGACGCTGCAAGCATACACTGTCTTTCATCTGAACTGTCACTCATCCATTCTTCATTTATTTAATCCTCACTATGAAATGGGAATTGGTGTACAGTGCCATTACTTCTGTCTTGTCTCTGACCTGCGACCTGCTGAGTAAGCATCAACTGTTGCGGTTCCATCGGGGCTTGAGGTATCTGCATTTGCAGTCTAGGTACCATGGGAACCTACTGCTGCATTGTTGGTAACTGTGTCAGTTGTGCACGCGGCACTTGCACCTGCTGCATGGGTTGAAAACTCTGCACTCAGTTCTGAACATTTGGAATAATCCTCTCAGTGTTGGCTCTTTCACAGCTTGAAATGTACTGACATCACCACCTTGCTGAAAAGCACCATCCTGCACCATCATCGGACACTCCCGCTTCCAGTGTGCCACGTTTCTGCACATATGACATGGTACCATCTTTTTCATTCCTTGCATGTTATTCTGGACTACCACGGTACCCAAATCCGTACCACGTGTAATGTCAATTCCACGACCTCTTCCTCTCATCTGAGGCCGTAACATAATAGTTCTCTGCTGCTGCGGCATCGGTTGTACTAAAGCTCCTTGCACTACTGTCTCAGCTGCTTTTATTTGCATCACCATTGCCTTTTCCCTCAGCTTTTTCTGCTTTAATTCAATCTTGTCATTATTTTCCATACTTCAACACCTCATCAATTGGCTTCACTTGCCAACAAATCAAATGACTTTTAATCATCTGTCCTACCTCTGGTCTTAACCCTTCGACAAATCTGAACACAAAATGCAACATGTCTTTCAGCTCAATTGCTTACTTACCACTGTATTCTTTAAATGCTTTCAGCAATCTCTCACAGTAGGTATGTATCCACTCCTTAGTTTTTTCCACTGTCCTGTCAATTCTCTGCCAATCTAAATTTTTAGGAGAAATTCTCATCTTCAGGAACTCAATTATCTTATAATAATGTTCCATCACCTCAGGTGAGGGTGCACCCATAAATCTATCCCTTTCCCCTTCACTTGTCGGCCAGTCCACTGCCCTTTTGCATTCAACCCACAAATCAGCCGGAACCACTATTTCCAACAATGTATTTAAGTCTTCCCACAGACATTTAGAGAGTTTCACGAACCTGTCTGTCTGCTGATACCACTCAACCAGTTTCTCTCTCCGTTTTGGGCAATCATTTCTGAATGACAGTATATCGCTCCTGTGCCATGGGACATGAATAAATTGCCCTCCTGGAATTTCTCTCATTGGTAAAAATTTTACTGGATCCTTTTCCTTCTGAACAATTTCATGCCCTTCTTATGAGTCTGGTTTCCATTTAACCTTCTTCTTTGCCCATTTACCTTCCCACTTCTCTAATGCTCCCCAGATCTGAGCACTCTGCAACAATTCTTTTATGTGAGCCTTTATTCCTGCTGACCTCATGTGCTCGAAGTCTTTTGACTCAAAATCTAGCCTGTAACTTTCTTTCAAAAGCTTTGTTTTCTCAATCTTAATATCATGTTTTTCTGCCAGATCTGCCAATCTCTGATGTATCTTACTCACTTCCCTTGTAATCCTTGAAAACACGTACCTCAGTTCTTCTTCCTTGTAGGATTCTAACATGTTCACTCCCATCGTTCCCTCAACTAGCTCTGTTACTTCTGTAACTAGCCTTACACAATTTATCTGTTCTTCATCTTTGAATGTATTTGGACGTGTATTTAAACATCCAAACATTCACTCAATTGCTGAGCTGTCAATCCCTATAACGAAATGTTACTTGCATTTGGCACTGGTACCTGTTGCATCGCTGCACCTGGAGTTTGCAGTGTCAAAAGTTTCAAACTTTGACTCATACTCAGGCCATTTACTGCATCTGGAAGCGCTACAAGTGGACTAAGACCCATTGATGGTCTTGATCCATTAAAGGTCTGACCCATAGATGACACCATCTGCACATGATCTCTTCCTCCCCTCCTCACGATGCTCTGTGACATTTCACTCTGATCTCCTGCACTCGCTTTCTTTTGTGCAAATAGAGGTACCGCTGGACCAACAGTAATCAGTAGTGATATTGCTTCTGGAGCTGCCCTGACCCTTGCACCTTGTGGAAAAGTTACCCCCATAGCCTGATTCATCACTGGTGTGACATCTGACTGTGTCCCTGTTATCGGTGTAAACTTCGGCAAACCCTGTGGCTGTGCAGGATGCAACATTGGAGTCGGCTCAGTCTGAACTAGCATTAGGCTCAGGAGCACTTGCTCCGATGGCACCACTAAGTTTGAGATCGTCTCAAGAACTGGTACATCTGGATACATTCTCTGTATCGATGGTGGATGCATCTGTGCTTGGACCACAGAAGTGATCCCTGCATTAGGAGTACTCTGCACTACCCCTTGTACCTGCCCACTGTCTGTCTGCACTGGTCCCACTGGTCCCACTGTCCCCGATGCTTGTGCTGGAGCAGTTGGGGCAGAACTAGTACTTGGACCCCCTTCATGGGTTGCATATGGTGTAGGTCGATCCCTCAACAACTGTGTAATAAGATCCTCGACATCTGAATCTCTTCTTCTACATAAGTCTTTTTCTTTTTCTTTGTCCCTGAACTCTCATCACCCTTAGCAGCATCTTCTTTATCTGACTCATCTTCTTCTGTAATTGCAGGAAATAATTTAATTCCCTGTAGTGTCTCTGTTCTCCACCTTTTCTGTTCCCAATCCCACCTTGCTTCTGCCAAAGATTTTTCTACCTTCTTTATTCTCCTTTGGAACTTCATCTCTTGTTGCTGTCTGGCTACTAGCTCCCAAACCGCTAAAGCCTCAAACTGTGCTGGCCTTGGTAATGGCTTTGTCTCATATAATGTCATTCGCAATTTGTCCAAAATTCTCAAATTAAACGTTCCATGATCTGGAAACGCTAGAGCTCCCAATTTCTTTGTCATCTTGCACCACTGTTTCAACCAAAGACATGGTGCGACAACCCGCTCCTCCATTACAATATGCGCCAGAGAATTTTCCGGTGGGGTCGGCTCCCCCACTGATGCCTTAATGTAAGAATCACCCTCAGTCACTTCTAAACGCTTTGAAAAACTTATTTTTTTCTATTGTTCTATTTCGATTCAATAAGGAAATTACTTTTACTCCCAAGATTCCTTTCATCCACCTACTCAATGAATTGCCTCTTGAGGACGGCTTCCAATCCGCTCGCAACTCTTCTTACTAACCAACCTATCCCAGCGTGGCACACTCCGACGTCACACTCACACACTGCGGCTGACAAAGCCTTGAGCCTTGTCCTCCTAGACTTCAACTCACACAAAACTAATGCGAGATGTTGCGAGCACTAACCAAAAAGCAATAACCAAAAATAAATCAGCTGGTGTACTACAGGAAGGTACACAATCTCTTCAGAGACCTTACGGATTTTCACTAATGGCCCTTTCACTCATGTAGCTATTCCTCGTTCTCAGTCTCCAACATTCGCAAGCAAAATTCGACCCGCGAACTTCACTCTCAACTGGTCAATGGGTCTGTCCTGGTGCACATAGGACTCGCCAAATTTCAGTCGAAAATTCCTCTTACTCATTTAACTCACACACCGACTTGTTGACCAAGACCGAACAACCGACTAAACCAGGCAGATTACAACATATAACCAAGTGTCTCCTATACTTGTCAATATACTCCGGGGTCCTAGACCACACAGGGTCCGTACATCACCAGCAACCACATGGACAATTTTTTAGCACAAAGCGCCATACACATATGAAGTTTGACGACTTCCCTACTCTGATACTGCGGAGTATGCATACTCCTACTAACCTCAACTGGAGTACGCATACTCCCTACTTTACCTTGCATAGATCACAATTCACCTGTGATTTGCTTAAACCTCTGCAAGTGAAACCTACCAGTTTCATACTATCACAAGAATGCCGAGAACATACTCATCTTTACTAGCAGGATCCATGATCTGGGAGAGTCATTTCTGGACTTAAGGGGGCATCATCTTTGCTACAATTGCCATTTCAGAAAAACAAAATTCAAACCTCATAAAAATACGAACAACTAACCCTGACTTAAACTACCACCATAACTAGTAATCACCACATAACTAGTTTTCTAAGGAAACTAACCATCAATCTGCTACCAAAAACTGCTAGAGCGCCTAGTCCTTAGTAAGTAAACTTACAAGGTGAAGCGTATAGGTCGATGAACCTTTTGGATCGCATCGAATATCCTAATCATGTAGTGATCACTAGCATCAATAATCAACATAACCAAATAACAACAATTAATTAAAACAGCTAAAACCATCTCTTCATGAATAACCACAACTTGGTAAAGCGTTTTACAATTTTTATTTCCCTATGGATTATAATACTAAGTCAGCAAGTTAGATCAAGCTTTATTCAATCAGCTCAATATTAACTAATTCATGAACATCAATAACATAATCTAATCAAGACTTGCAGAAACATGTGCTTGAATACTCCTACATAAGCCAATAAATGAATACATAGCATCAAGAGCAGAGTTCAGCAGATAGTTTGTCAATCATTTGTCACTGTCAGTGTCACCCCTAGGAAGCCTGCCTAACCAAGATTAGCAATAGCATGTGGGGCTTCATGCAAAACAATTTAGGAAAACATAAATATGGAAAACATCTTTCTAAGTGAAAATCTATAAAAACAGCGCAGTTGGTCCCTAGAAGAAAAGGCACATGTTAGTCACAATTTCATAGCTACCTATCCACAGAATGGATCAGCAACAGAGTCAGTCTTCGTCGTCAGGTCATCAATAGATCAGCAATGCATCAGGCTCTCAGAGTGTGAGCCCAATGACAGATTCTCGAACAGCGTCTCCAGATGTCATCAACGTCTCACTCCTATTCTACAGCATCTGCCTAAATTCTGAATTCTTAGCCCCTTGTCATGACTTTTTATTAGGGTCTCCCAGTCCATCCCCCTAATTCCCAATTGGTCAGTCAGTCAGCTGATATGACCTTAACCTATAATATTAGTTTACCAAATCTATAAATTTTAATATCAGTCCTTTCGCAAGACGGGGATTGGTCCACTATACGATGTCCTCATCATACGGCTCTTCAGGTATCTAAAATGTTGCATGTTCCTTTTCAGTCAGTGCTTCCATTGTTCAAGTCCTGGGAAAGTACATTTAGCCTACTCTACACATAATTCTATCAAATTGTCATCATCATTTCCTATCCGCCGGTACATTGCAGAAAATTCTAGCTAAGCGGCTTTAACATCGGGCAGTTCAGGGTCAAGTCATGCATTTGCTTCTCTATAGTGCGTTAGTGATTCAGCCCTTCTTGTGAGGCCTGGAAAAGGATAGGCCTTATTCATGGCTAAGTTAACTCCATAAATCAATATAAAACATGGGTTATACATTTCAATATGACACATTACTACATTATTCTGATATATTTTCATTAATTCACAAAATGTCAGTTATATTAGTACAATCTGGTATAAGTGGCTGACATACCCTGTGGGCACATTTTCGAACGTGCACATTATTTTTTCTCTACAGTTAGGTTTTCTATGAGCTTTTCATTGGTTAACACATAAACAATCATTAATTATTTCTAATTAACATATCGGCTCCAACAAGTATGTATTTTAGCCTCCCAAATCAAATGGAGTAGTATAAAGATTAAAAAAGGTGCTTAAAGAAGCCATACAATGGAAAACAAGAGTTGACAGTTTGAAGAAAAGAGATTTTGGCAAGAGTGGAATTCTATTGTCTTACCCTAGATAGGGTCACAGGAGCGGTGCTGTTTGAAATATACACAGGAAGAAAACCTAATTAATTGTTATGTCCAGCCTGGATCAGTCATTTGGAAGGGGAATTCAGAGGGGAAGATGAACCATGGAAGACTAGGCAACAACAAAAATATATATTCAAATGAAACAAAAATTACGATATGAGAAATGCAGTAAAGACATCAATGTGCATGTTGATGATTGAGACGGTAAGGCTTCCTTGGGGGTTGGTAAAATAAACATTCTAATTTAGTAACCCACAAAGAGTTGTTAACATTTTTAAGAATACAGTCAAACTGAACGACAGTGTTGGAGCGTAGCTCTTATAATCAAAATTAACATGAAAATGTTTATGAACGAATGCATAATAATGCCGCATAGAAAATGTATTAATGTGTTTTACTAACGTGAGTCCGAAATGTGCCCATGGGGAGTGGCCGTCAATATATACGGTGAATAATAAAATTGACTAATAATGAGTTATTAATGCACTAATGTATGATTCTGTATTAGTATTAGGAGCTATACATTAAGGTTTTGCTAATTAATTCAGTAGGCCTTAGTTAGCATGAGTCGGGGCATAGCTGCCCGGTTTCATATTAAATGTGTTTTTCTAATGTGCAGTGTGCTGACTTGCTGAAGGACATGTAATTGTATTTTTCTAGAAGCTAGAAGATGAGTGTAACTGTAGTAGATCCATTCTCATGAAATTCGACTTGCTCAATTAAACATTCTTGCTGAATGCAACAGTGTAGACTCCACTGACTGGGGATGCGAGAGGACCACGAGAATATGAAATCATACCGGACATTCTACCCGGTGGAGACGTCAATCACAAGAACCAATAAACTACGTGAGAACTGTTATGAGGTGACTATTTTGATGGTACGACTGGAAAACCATTGGACGGAGATAGTGGTGTGCCAAACCTGCCCAATTGGGAATTAGGGGACTGTACAACAGAAAAGGGATAAAAACCTTTGACACGAGGAGCCATTAGGAGATGCCATTGCAAATTATTCTTGCTATTACCCAGACACTTTGTCACTCAGCCTAAAGACTTTGTGTTTGACTCTTCAAACCATCCTCACCCTTACTTTGCCAGTTCTATACTTCTCCTCCTTATGAGGAAAGTGTCGTCTTGCTGAACTTTGCTGTGCTTCTTGGCTGATGGCGAATCAACTGATGTCCTGAGGACGAAGCTTGACTCTGTATGCTGACCCATTACAGGTTAGTTAAGGGGTTCAATAGATGGACGCAAATAGACAAATGACTGAATCATTGCTTTGTTGAATAATGTGCTAATGATACTCTGCTAAGGTTAACCTATGTTGACATCGTGTTATGTTCTAATGTTCGTGATCTTTGCTTTGATGGAATCTTATTTGAGTTGCCATATTATGACAATGCTGATGTGTTTCATGGTTTTGAGACTAATAAACTTTCTAGTAGAATTGTAATCAATAGGTAATAAACATTATAAAATCGTACTAAACTAGTGTGGTTATTCCTGATAGCTGCAGGAAAGTGAAACCACCACAACATCTCAAAGACTATGCAATGTAAATAAAGTCATAGACACATGAACATTTAAGTAGCTATTCATTAGAATTACTTCATAAAATGGTACTAATTAGGATATTATTTTTAAAAAAGCGAAACTTTTTTTTGTTAGATAACTGTAGGAATTAGATTATCGATTGTGCATAGTTCAATGAGCTACGTTTTTGTGAAAAGTGGAAGATGTATAGCACCAAGCCGGGTGGGGGTATGTGAAAGCACGCATATATGATGTAATGGAATGTAGACTGTGAGGACGAAAGAAAGATTTCCATGGAAGGCGGTTGGGAGAGTGGGAAAAGAAACGAGAAGGGTAGGAGATAACAGGCAACTTATGTGTCTGAGGTGTTTATCTGGAGAACTTAAATACACATGATACTACCTTCTTATGTGCTGATGTTACGACCTAACAGAGTTGTACTCCAACTACAGATAAATCAGATAGAAGGAGTGCAGGAGGGGGGGGGGTTGGGCTCTGCTATGTGTGTCTTGCTGAAATTGATAAACATGTTTTTCTCAAAGAACTTCTTTGTTTGTGTTACCAAAAATTCAATGATATCAAAATAATGCCATCTATTCTACCGGAAACAACCAAACACACATCACTGCACTTATTGTCTTTTTCATGTGTATTATATGTTGGGTAATTAAAGATGTAAACCATCAGTACACCTTTCAGAACAGATATGTGCCCAGTAGCAAATTCTTAACCTGTACCTCCACTTAGGGACGAACATTGGCAAAACAAATAGGTTTTGCCTTGTTCACCTAACAGCTTTGTCATTCCTTTTTGCGGATGCTGTGCACTATCAGCCAAAGAAACAAAAGGTGGAATTTAACAGGCACTTGTGGCTATTGATAAAGTATGTGAAAAACACACATTATAATGCATACATGCAGCAGGAGAATGATGTTGGTGCCATATTTTTTTATTACAATTTACCAGGCAAGAATAGCTGATGGCACATTAATTGGTAGATTGAAAACAAAAATACTGCAAAAACATGTTTTGAAATACAGAGCAGACCATCAGCAAACACCAGCAAAATATTGGTTGGACAAGGAAGCAACTGAGATGTTGAAAGTGCTCTATGGAATGCAGAGCAGATGGTAGTATATGACAGTTGCCAGTCCCTCCAAAAAGCAAATGCAAATGAAAGCATTTGCTTTGCTCAACAGGGGTAGGGGAGCAATGAAGCGGAAGCACAGGGGCAGATTTGAGAAGAAGGAGTACCACACAAGGGAGAGCAAGGACACATGTACTTAATTAAAAAGAGAAAAGGAATTCCTGAAATTTGAGCAGTTGAAGGATACAAGTCAGCCAATCAAAAGGATGGTTTAGAGTCTATGTGTTGGAAAATGGGTTATTGGTAAGGGCAGGTAGGTACCTACACCTAGCAACAAGCCACTAACCTCCAATTAGGTACAGTTAGGTCTCAGTAAATTAATCCCAGCTCAACCCTTGGTAGCTTGGCAACGAGCGTTAAGGCTTAACTTAGGAGACAAAGTGTAAAGCATTCAAATATCACAAAACAGTAATTAAATAAAACACAGGAAACAGTCTAAAAATCCAAAACCAATTTATAAAAATAGTTTATATTTTTATCTTTAAAATGACACAAAAACGAATAAAATTGGTTCAGGGGAACCGGAGATATGAATTTTTAAAGTATTATTATTTTTCTAGCGCTTAGAAACAAAAAGCGCCAATCGGGTCATCTGGTTGTACCAGGACCGGGGCAAAGTCAAAGTTTCAGGCCAACCGCGATGGAGCCCTGCTCGGCTACAAGTCGCGGGAGGCCTCGGTTAAAAAGTTACCTTCTGACTTAGTCTTTATTTTGAAGTTTTTCTTCACCGGGACGAACCTGCCAGTTGAATCCGACCTCCTGGAGCCCTTGTCCGGATACGCGATGTGGGTTTCCTCAGTGGAGACTTTTACCTTCGGACTTAGTCGTTTTTTCGAGATGAAAATCCTTCGACCGGGGTAAACCTGGATCTTGATCCGACGTCCATGGAGCCCTTCTCGGATACGATGGCTGGGAGGTCCCGGTCAACTTTTTACGTTCGGACTTAGTCTCTTTTTCGGATGTTTTTCTTTACCGGGACGAACCACGAAGTCAGGCCGGGTCGCGGTTGAGGCAAGCCGGCTAGAATTTCCGCGGCGGGTCGGTCCCTCTCTGGAGCTTTTTTACAAAATTTTCCAAATCTTTTCCAAACTTCTGGGGCTTCACCCAGATGTTCTTTAAAGGTTCTTTTGGGGTCCACAGCTCACCCCAAGGGTCCAGAAGTTCTGTGATGGTCCTTGGGGGGTGCGGACTTCAACTCCCAGAATGCACCTGGCGCAAACTCCTTTTTGGCCACTGGGCAGTGGTCAACTGGTCTCTTTTTTCAGGAGTTGGTGCAGGGGACTCTGGTTTAGCAATTTTTCACCTGTAGCAAACAGGGAGTCCCTCCTTGAACCAGTTGAAGCCAGGCAAAGTCCTTCTTGTGGTGAAGCCCAAGTGTGCAGCTGGTGCAGTCCTTCTGAGTGCAGGTTCCAGGTGCAGGCCAGGGGTCCAGCAGCAAGGCAGGCCTGCTTTTAAAATGACACTGGGCACCTCAGCAGTGCACCTAGGTGTGCACCACCTATGCTGTGGTCCCTAAACCTACATGCCCTACCATATACTAGGGACTTATAGGTAGGTTCACTTAGCCAATTATAATTAGCCTAATTTGCATATTGATTTTACACCGAGCACAGGCCCTGGGACTGGTTAGCAGTACCCAGGGCACCATCACAGTCAGGAAAACACCAGCATAAAGTGGAAAATGGGGGCAAAAAGTTAGGGGGCCTCTGCAATCAGCCCTGTTTTCCCACACTATGTTTCAGGAGAATGACAAACACACTAATAAGAAAGCAATCCATGTGACGGAAGGAACTGAGAAGGAAGGAAATGAGAGTGACAATCACACCAACCAATGGTAACCAAGGGGGCAGCCACTGTACGTTTTGATACGGTCAACAAGAGACTTTCAACTACAGCCAGCTAAAAGCTTTTTAAAACTAAAGTATTTTATATTGTTCAATTGTACAAGGTATTTGGTCAACTAGATGTGTCACTCTTGCAGAGCAAACATCATGAAGCCCTTTTGTATAATAAGCTGAAGAAAGAATTCACACTAGTGCATACAGGACACACTGTAACAAATGTCTTTGCATATACACAAACAGGCATTTAGTAAATTTGGACTCTGTTAGGCTTGTGTTTCCCAGGCCAATAGCACTGACCTCCCGCTCCCTTCAGAGTACAGTAGATGGTGACTTGCTAGGGAACATGGAGGAGAGGGTTTCCTTGGAACTTAAGTAGATTAGTCCTGTGAAATGTACCTCTGGAGAAAGACCTATGACTCCTGCCTGACATACAAGTGCCCTCTATGTGGCCAGGTGTCCGTGGGAGTGTGGAGTGCAGGCAGGGAGATTAACCTACTTTGAGGATGATGGGGTGCCACAAAACAAAGACTTTGAGCCATGGATATTACCGAAGGCTCAGACAGAAACACAGATACTGAGCTTTGCAGATCTCCCCACTTTTGGAAGGAGCGGCTGGGTGCTGGATCTGCAATATAGGTTTGAAGCACAGGCTCTGAGAAGCCTAGAGGGCAGGCCTCATCAGAAGAGGAGTTAAAAATCAGTTCTATGAAAACACCAAATATTTAGAGGCCAGGATACCTTGGTAGCTGGAGCATGCAACCAGGAGAAAAACAGAATTTCCATTCACATTTGCCCCCCTGGGGCTCTATATCCCATCTTTTGTTTCTGCCACTTGTTGGAAAGTCTGCTCAGCTGTTCTCCATTGTTGTAAGGCAAAGAACATCTGACTGTGCCCAATCTTTCAAAAATATATTTGCCTAGGAAATTTGAGCCCAGTATAGTCCCCTAGGGGAACCTACAGCAGAGGCAGTCATTACAACATTGGCGGTAAAAGCCGCATACCGCCGTGCAGAAGACCGCCAACACACTGCTGCGGAAATCCGCCACAGCTATTATGACCCACAGGTCGGAATCTGCCAAAATTTAGACACCCACACAAGTCCGCCACACCAAAGGTCAGTGATAAACTGGCGAAAGCAAAACCTCCACCGTCACACCAACAGAAATACGCCCACACTATCATGACCCACGAATCCACACGGCGGTCTTTCAACCGCGGTATTCCATTGGCGGTACACACCACTGTACTCAAAATACACACACATTTACAAAACACAGCCACATTGGACAATTCCAAATACACACACCTGATACACATACACACCACTCCCACACACCCAATACAATATAAAACACACAACCACATCACCCACAAACCCTTACGACCACAAACCCTTACGACCACAAATCACGAACGAAGGCCAGAGAGAGAGACACCACCATCAACAACACTAGCAACACATGCACACAACACCATCACCCACATAACGTCCATGCACCACACACTACACACCACTACATATCAGCACACTTATCACCACACACACCACCCCACACATCACTTATACCACCCCATGGCACGGCAAAGACACCCCAGGTTCTAGGAGGAGCTCAGGGTCATGGTGGAGGAAATCGTCCGGGTAGAGCCACAGCTATTCGGAGCACAGATGCAGCACACCTCAATTGCAAGGAAGATGGAGCTATGGCGAAGAATAGTGGACAGGGTCAACGCAGTGGGACAGCACACAAGAAATCGGGAGGACATCAGGAAGAGGTGGAATGACCTACAGGGGAAGGTGCGTTCCGTGGTCTCCAGACACCACCTGGCGGTTCAGCGGACTGGCGGCGGACCCCCCCCTCTCCTCCTCCACAACTAACAACATGGGAGGAGCAGTGTGAGAAACTGGGGCTGATTGCAGAGGCCCCCTAACTTTTTGCCCCCATTTTCCACTTTATGCTGGTGTTTTCCTGACTCTGATGGTGCCCTGGGTACTGCTAACCAGTCCCAGGGCCTGTGCTCTGTGTAAAATGGATATGCAAATTAGGCTAATTATAATTGGCTAAGTTAACCTACCTATAAGTCCCTAGTATATGGTAGGGCATGTAGGTTTAGGGACCACAGCATAGGTGGTGCACACCTAGGTGCATTGCTGAGGTGCCCAGTGTCATTTTAAAAGCAAGCCTGCCTTGCTGGCTGCTTTTAAATTAAAGTTATATGCAAATTCGACTTTGGAATTAAAGGTACTTCCAAAGTCTTAAACTACCTTATTTTTACATATAAGTCACCCCTAAGGTGTGCCCTATGTGCCCCTAGGGCTGGGTGCCATGTAACTATAAGCAGGGACTTTATAAAAATAGATTTATAAGCCCTGGTGAGGTAAAAACAGCCAAATTCGTTTTTCCCTCATTGAAGTAAATGGCCTTCATAGGCTAGAATGGGCAGACTTTATTTAAAATTTTAAAGTCTCCTTAAATGTTACATACCAAGAATTTGGTATCAAATTGATTGTTATAATAAATCCCACAACTTCCAGTTGTTGGATTTAATATAACTAGTGCAGGTAAAAAGTTTAGACTTTACCTAAAAAGTTGCCAATTTCAGCTCTGCATTGTTTTTGCTGCTGTGCTCTGATTGGCCAGCCTGCAGCAGCTTCTGCCAGGCTACTTTAATGAGGTGTGAAGTGGCCTGACTTCACACAAAGGAATGTGCTTGGGGGAGAGAATCTCCCCTCAGCAGATGGTGAGGCAGGAAGGGGGAGGGCTGCCAAACTGGTCTTCAAAGGCAGAGAAGGACATCTGGAGCACCCAACAACACCCCCACATCCTGCAACCCCAGACAGCTAGGTGCCCCCTTGATTAGATTAGGAGAGGGCAGGAGAGGGGTGTGTTTATGATTTTTAGCCACACCAGTGGGTGGGCTCAGCCAGATCTCTCCTCCAAAAATCAGATTCATCCATTTTGGATTTTTAGAGACTGTTGCCTTCTGGGATGGATTTTTGCCACACTTCCCAGGAAGTGGTCATCACAGGGGGACGACCCTGTCCCTGATTGGAGAACCAGGGCCCCCCTGCTTTTCACCCAGGAGCAAGGATAAAACTGGCAGACCTGCACCCACGCCTCAGATCCCCACCAAATTTCAAGAAGAAAGAACTACAAGGAGAAGAAGGACTGCCCTGCTGGACCCCTGGCCTGCACCTGGACCCTGCACTCAGAAAGACTGCACCAGCTGCACACTTGGGCTTCACCACAAGAAGGACTTTGCCTGGCTTCCACTGGTTCAAGGAGGGACTCCCTGTTTGCTACAGGTGAAAAATTGCTAACCAGAGTCCCCTGCACCAACTCCTGAAAAAGTGACCAGCTGACCACTGTCCAGTGGCCAAAAAGGAGTTTGCGCCAGGTGCACTCTGGGAGTTGAAGTCCGCACTTCCCAAGGACCATCACAGAACTTCTGGACCCTTGGGGTGAGCTGTGGACCCCAAAAGAACCTTAAAAGAACATCTGGGTGAAGCCCCAGAAGTTTGGAAAAGATTGGAGAAATTTTGGAAAAAAGCTCCATAAAGTGACCGACCCGACGCGGAAATTCTAGCCGGCTTGCCTCAACCGCGACCCGGCCTGACTTCGTGGTTCGTCCCGGTAAAGAAAAACATCCAAAAAAAAGACTAAGTCCGAACGTAAAAAGTTGACCGGGACCTTCCAGCCATCGTATCCGAGAAGGGCTCCACGGACGTCGGATCAAGATCCAGGTTTACCCCGGTCGAAGGATTTTCATCTCGAAAAAACGACTAAGTCCGAAGGTAAAAATCACCACCGAGGAAACCGACTTCGCGTATCCGGACAAGGGCTCCAGGAGGTCGGATCCAACTGGCAGGTTCGTCCCGGGGAAGAAAAACATCAAAAAAGAGACTAAGTCAGAAGGTAACTTTTTAACCGAGGCCTCCCGCGACTTGTAGCCGAGCAGGGCTCCATCGCGGTCGGCCTGAAAGTTTGACTTTGCCCCGGTCCTGGTGCAACCAGATGACCCGATTGGCGCTTTTTGTTTCTAAGCGCTAGAAAATAATAATACTTTAAAAATTCATATCTCCGGTTCCCCTGAACCGATTTTATTCGTTTTTGTATCATTTTAAAGATAAAAATATAAGCTATTTTTATAAATTGGTTTTGGATTTTTAAACTGTTTCCTGTGTTTTATTTAATTACTGTTTTGTGATATTTGAATGCTTTACACTTTGTCTCCTAAGTTAAGCCTTGACGCTCGATGCCAAGCTACCAAGGGTAGAGCTGGGATTAATTTACTGAGACCTAACTGTACTTTTGTGGAGGTTTGTGGCTTGTTGCTAGGTGTAGGTACCTACCTGCCCTACCAATAACCCATTTTCCAACATAATTGGAAGCAGCGACGGGATCCTGTACTTGTGTTCAATATCACGTTACAGTTTTAGATAAAACAAATTAAAAATCCTTTAAATTGTCCTAGTGCAAAAATTGTTATTAATTTTTAATTTTAATTTTTTTTTAAATTAATTTGGATTAATTTCAATTATTGAATTTTTGTAATTTTTCTAAATTCTTGTTACCAATTTTTGCAAAAAGTTTTTGTTGACACAAAACTAGGGAACCATGGAGCTTGATCTGGCTAGCCTACCCACACTGACAGTAGTCCAGCTTAGGGGTTTGTGTATTGAGAGAGGGTTGCCTGCAACCACTGATCTCAGGAAGCAAATCCTGATTAAATCCCTGACAGCATGGGCTGAGGCCCAAGGGCTGGGCACAGAGGAAGCTCCAGAGGGGGAAGAAAAAGGGGAAGATGCTAACTCTAACCACTCAGGGGAGGGAAGGCATCTGAGCCTAAGTGAGGAAGAGGAAGAACGGTCCTCAGTAGATACAGTCACTAGGGGCAGACCCAAAGCTAGTGGTGGGAGAGGGGTCCTTTCAGGAGGAGAGAACCCATCCATCAGAGAAAGAGAGCTGGAGGCCCAGCTAGCATACATAGCTTTGGAAGCAGAGAAGCTGGCCCTAGAAAAGAAAAAGTGGGCATACAAAGAGAAAAGAGATGGAAGCAGCGATAAAGAAGCTGAGGTGTCCATGGGTGGGGGAGTTTGCCCCAGATTACCCAAGGGGGTGGTTCCTGCTTATGTAGAGGGGGATGACATAGATAAGTGGCTAGGGGCCTTTGAGAGGGCACTCCAAATGAGAAGGGTTAGGCCTCAATACTGGGGTTCCCTTTTGTGGGAGTTGGTCCCCAACTCAGGGAGGGATAGGCTTCTGACCTTAAGGGGGGAGGAGGCAGATTCATACCCTAGTATGAAGAGGTGCTTAGTCAAGAAGTTTGGTCTGACCCCAGAGCAATATAGAATGAAGTTCAGGGACACCCAGAAGGTCAGTACCCAGTCTTGGGTTGATTTTGTGGACATTTCACTAAAGGCACTAGAGGGCTGGATTATTGGCAACAAAGTAAATACTTATGAGGGGTTATACAATCTGATCATGAGACAGCACATCTTGACCAATTGTATCCAAGAAAGGTTACGCCAGCATCTAGTGGACTCTAAGCAGACCAACCCTAGAGAGCTAGGGGAGGCAGCTGATGAGTGGTTGAGAACCAGGGTGGTTGTCAAGTCCCAGGGGGGAGACTCCAAGAAGGGGGGGACAGGTCCCCAAAAACCTAAGGAGGGAGGTGGTAAGCCCACCACAGAGACTCCCTCTGTACCCCAGAACCCTAAGAAGGAGGAGAGTAAATCCCACTCCCAATCTGACATGCAGAGACAGGGAGACCCAGGGTTAAAAAAGCTCTTGGACAGTAGGGCTTGCTTTGACTGTCAGCAGACAGGTCACTTCAGAGGAGATGCAGCCTGTCCAAAGAAGGTGGTTAGCACTGGGCTGTCCAGTGTAGCCATAGAGGAGGATTCCTCAGATGATGAAGTCCTCCTAGCATTGTGCTGGGAGACAGGACCAGATGGTAAGCTGGTGATCCCTGAGGGTGGGAGTAGGCACTTCCACCACATTCAAGTGAATGGGATCCCTACCACTGGCCTGAGAGACACCTGTGCCAGTCACACTATAGTGAGTGACCGGTTAGTGACCCCAGACATGTATGTCCCAGGAAAGACAAAGAAAGTCAGGATAGCCACAGGGGAGGTCACCTCCAAACCTGTAGCCATAGTGCCCCTAGAGAGGGAGGGTATCCTTGACTGGATTAGGGTGGTAGTCAGTGCTGACCTTCCCCTAGATTGTATCCTGGGCAATGACCTCCCAGAGGTGAGTCTGGTCACAGATGGGGTGGTCGCCCAGGGCGCCCCCCCAACCCAAAGTCCTGGGGAGTCAGTCCCTACAGTTAGGAGACAGGGGTCCCCAAGAAAAGGAAAGAAGAAAAGGAAGGGTAGGCCACTCTTAAAGAGAGTTCCAGGGAGCCAAAGGCCTTCTGCCCCAGTAGGGGGGGAGCCCAGAGTTGGCACTGGTGAGGCCTCACCTGACCCCAAGGAAGTCCTGAGTAGTCAGGCAGCTGTCCAGATGCAAGGTGTTGCCCCTGCACTGACAGAAGGGAGAGTGGAAGGAGGGTGTCTGCCACAGGAGGTGGTAGCCCCCCACTCTAGACAGCAAGAGGGGTGCCAGGACCCCAAAGATGCCCCTAAAGCAGCTCAGCCACCTGTCAGTGGAGAGCTTAGGGTGTGGTTCTGGGTACTGACAGCTGTCAGTAGCCTCTGCTGGGTGCTAGCCTTCCTGGCAGCACTGTACTTGGCCTGGGAGGCAGACCCCAAGGCCAATAGCAAAGTAGGCCCCCTGACCCTGTTGGTCATGGTGGGGTTGCTCAAGTGTTGGGTGACCTCTTTGGGTAAGCTAGGTCTTGCCCTAGTAAAGTTAGGAGTAGGGGAGGTGGGCACCTCACTACCCAAGTTGGCAGAGAGAGAGGGAAGTTTCAGTTTGGGTTGGGTCCTTTTACTGTTGGGATGGCTTCACTACCCAGAGGGAGTGACCCTGACAGGAGGATATAAGGCAGAGTAGGCCCTGCAAAGGGACAGCCAGTTTTCTTCACTGTCTTCCTCGCCTAACAAGCCAGGAAGACTCTCCCAGGGTTGGGCTGAGTCTCCTGGGCGTGTGGGCTGGGGGGGGGTTGTGTGAGAAACTGGGGCTGATTGCAGAGGCCCCCTAACTTTTTGCCCCCATTTTCCACTTTATGCTGGTGTTTTCCTGACTCTGATGGTGCCCTGGGTACTGCTAACCAGTCCCAGGGCCTGTGCTCTGTGTAAAATGGATATGCAAATTAGGCTAATTATAATTGGCTAAGTTAACCTACCTATAAGTCCCTAGTATATGGTAGGGCATGTAGGTTTAGGGACCACAGCATAGGTGGTGCACACCTAGGTGCATTGTTGAGGTGCCCAGTGTCATTTTAAAAGCAAGCCTGCCTTGCTGGCTGCTTTTAAATTAAAGTTATATGCAAATTCGACTTTGGAATTAAAGGTACTTCCAAAGTCTTAAACTACCTTATTTTTACATATAAGTCACCCCTAAGGTGTGCCCTATGTGCCCCTAGGGCTGGGTGCCATGTAACTATAAGCAGGGACTTTATAAAAATAGATTTATAAGCCCTGGTGAGGTAAAAACAGCCAAATTCGTTTTTCCCTCATTGAAGTAAATGGCCTTCATAGGCTAGAATGGGCAGACTTTATTTAAAATTTTAAAGTCTCCTTAAATGTTACATACCAAGAATTTGGTATCAAATTGATTGTTATAATAAATCCCACAACTTCCAGTTGTTGGATTTAATATAACTAGTGCAGGTAAAAAGTTTAGACTTTACCTAAAAAGTTGCCAATTTCAGCTCTGCATTGTTTTTGCTGCTGTGCTCTGATTGGCCAGCCTGCAGCAGCTTCTGCCAGGCTACTTTAATGAGGTGTGAAGTGGCCTGACTTCACACAAAGGAATGTGCTTGGGGGAGAGAATCTCCCCTCAGCAGATGGTGAGGCAGGAAGGGGGAGGGCTGCCAAACTGGTCTTCAAAGGCAGAGAAGGACATCTGGAGCACCCAACAACACCCCCACATCCTGCAACCCCAGACAGCTAGGTGCCCCCTTGATTAGATTAGGAGAGGGCAGGAGAGGGGTGTGTTTATGATTTTTAGCCACACCAGTGGGTGGGCTCAGCCAGATCTCTCCTCCAAAAATCAGATTCATCCATTTTGGATTTTTAGAGACTGTTGCCTTCTGGGATGGATTTTTGCCACACTTCCCAGGAAGTGGTCATCACAGGGGGACGACCCTGTCCCTGATTGGAGAACCAGGGCCCCCCTGCTTTTCACCCAGGAGCAAGGATAAAACTGGCAGACCTGCACCCACGCCTCAGATCCCCACCAAATTTCAAGAAGAAAGAACTACAAGGAGAAGAAGGACTGCCCTGCTGGACCCCTGGCCTGCACCTGGACCCTGCACTCAGAAAGACTGCACCAGCTGCACACTTGGGCTTCACCACAAGAAGGACTTTGCCTGGCTTCCACTGGTTCAAGGAGGGACTCCCTGTTTGCTACAGGTGAAAAATTGCTAACCAGAGTCCCCTGCACCAACTCCTGAAAAAGTGACCAGCTGACCACTGTCCAGTGGCCAAAAAGGAATTTGCGCCAGGTGCACTCTGGGAGTTGAAGTCCGCACTTCCCAAGGACCATCACAGAACTTCTGGACCCTTGGGGTGAGCTGTGGACCCCAAAAGAACCTTAAAAGAACATCTGGGTGAAGCCCCAGAAGTTTGGAAAAGATTGGAGAAATTTTGGAAAAAAGCTCCATAAAGTGACCGACCCGACGCGGAAATTCTAGCCGGCTTGCCTCAACCGCGACCCGGCCTGACTTCGTGGTTCGTCCCGGTAAAGAAAAACATCCAAAAAAAAGACTAAGTCCGAACGTAAAAAGTTGACCGGGACCTTCCAGCCATCGTATCCGAGAAGGGCTCCACGGACGTCGGATCAAGATCCAGGTTTACCCCGGTCGAAGGATTTTCATCTCGAAAAAACGACTAAGTCCGAAGGTAAAAATCACCACAGAGGAAACCGACTTCGCGTATCCGGACAAGGGCTCCAGGAGGTCGGATCCAACTGGCAGGTTCGTCCCGGGGAAGAAAAACATCAAAAAAGAGACTAAGTCAGAAGGTAACTTTTTAACCGAGGCCTCCCGCGACTTGTAGCCGAGCAGGGCTCCACTAGCGGTCGGCCTGAAAGTTTGACTTTGCCCCGGTCCTGGTGCAACCAGATGACCCGATTGGCGCTTTTTGTTTCTAAGCGCTAGAAAATAATAATACTTTAAAAATTCATATCTCCGGTTCCCCTGAACCGATTTTATTCGTTTTTGTGTCATTTTAAAGATAAAAATATAGGCTATTTTTATAAATTGGTTTTGGATTTTTAAACTGTTTCCTGTGTTTTATTTAATTACTGTTTTGTGATATTTGAATGCTTTACACTTTGTCTCCTAAGTTAAGCCTTGACGCTCGATGCCAAGCTACCAAGGGTAGAGCTGGGATTAATTTACTGAGACCTAACTGTACTTTTGTGGAGGTTTGTGGCTTGTTGCTAGGTGTAGGTACCTACCTGCCCTACCAATAACCCATTTTCCAACAAGCAGGTCTTAACGATTCTACATCCTGAAGGCCTTGCAGGAGTAGGTGGAGGAATAGACTATAGTAAGTCAAATTTTAACTATTACATCCCCCACCCTAGCTGCATGCCAGCACATACCCCCACCCCCATCACTCTAACTCCTCACAAATGTCCCAACATCACAAACCACACATCCTAACACCAAGCCCTGCATGCAACAACAAAGCATGGACACCCATCACCAAAGCATGACCACTGCACATACCCATACGCTACCCTAAACCATCATCACACAAGGTCCCACATAGGAATGCTAGCACTGGGGTACACGATCACCCACCCATTTCACACCATGACACACACAGATGTAATAACCATCCTTTTATACCCCTGCAGGACCCCTACCCAACGTCACCGGACAGGAGGGTCCACACATGTCCACATCACCAACAGAAGAGGCCCACAGTGATGACAGCACCAACTGGATCTAGATGACCAGCCCGGCTCATCAGGAACCTTGGGACAGTAGGTTCCCCACACCCCGTCACATGCCACCACAGAGCTTCCCCACTCTGGAAACACCAGCACAGAACCCACCCAGCGGGCCCATACCTCCGTCTCCAGGACACATTAATCAGCTGTGTGTCCACCACTACAGGGAACCCAGGCTAACCCACCACCCCAACAACAACAGGGACCTGGGGGCAGTGGTAGTGGGCACACAGTCCAGGGGACGGAGGCCCAGGAACACAGGGGAACTGGGAGGTCTGCTGTGTGACAGGGGGCAGACAGGCCCAGGGAACCCACTCTCCACGAGGCCCTCTCCTCCATCATGGGAGCCTACCACCACTCCCAGGAGACGATGGCAACTGTACTGGCCAAGTTTCAGGAGACCCAGCTCCTGCAGGAGGAACAGCATATGGGCTTCAGGGAGGAACTCAGAACCATCAATTCCACCCTGGGCACTATCGTAGGGGTGCTGAAGAAAGTACTCAACACCAGGAGGGACACTGTGGCACTACAAGTGGCCCCTGACACTAGCCTGGACGACGATCTCCCCACCCCCTCCGCCGGCGCTAGTGGACAGGAGGCACCGCCACAGGACCACCACACCAGCACCCCACCCCCTGCAGAGGGAGAACCACCTTGCAAACGGTCCCTGAGATCCAGGACAAAGACAGAGAACGATGCCAAGACCCCTGCCAAGAAATGAGACCACCCTGATTGTCATCCTACTGTCCCACTTTGTCACCCTGTCCATCCTTAAACTGCCCCAGCTCCACTTCCTATGCCCATATGGGCAATGCACCTGTGAGACTAATAGACTGGACTCTGCCATGGACATTCCTCCGCCATCACCCCTCACCATTTTACAACCCCCTCCAATATTGAGCACGTAAATAAACACCCTTAAAGCACAAAACAATCTGGAGTCTGTCTGTGATTTTGGAATACTGTATTAGCAATAACTGTGGCAAAAAGCTTTTTCATTGGTAATGTCAACATACCTATGTCACACAGCTCTAGTCCATGAGGAATCAAAGCAGATGTCACACAGTGGGACCCACATCTGTGAAATCGTGAGGAAAAGTGACAACTCAGTGACCATACACTGGGTGAAAACAACAGACAGTAGAGAGGTAGTAGTGTTTAAGTACATGTAGTAGGCAGGTTTGTATTCTTACCTGTGTGTCACTGGAAATATTGCTGGATCACTGAGTCCCTGTTGTCCATGTCTTCTTTCTCTGCTTCCTCGTCTTCACTGTCCACAGGCTCCACAGCTGCAACAACACCGCCATCTGGACCATCCTTCTGCAGAAAATGCACCTGTCGTCGCAAAGCCAAGTTGTGAAGCATACAACAGGCCACGATGATCTGGCACACCTTCTTTGGTGAGTAGAATAGGGATCCACCTGTCATATGGAGGCACCGGAACCTGGCCTTCAGGAGGCCGAAGGTCCGCTCGATGACCCTCCTAGTTCACCCATGGTCCTCATTGTAGCATTCCTCTGCCCTTGTCCTGGGATTCTTCACTGGGGTCAGTAGCCATGACAGGTTGGAGTAGCCGGAGTCACCTGCAAATGGCGAGGGACAACTGTTAGACACACACTAACCTGGAGGGATATCCCCAGACCCACACAACCATTCCCACTGACTACCTTCCAGGTGCTCACCTAATAGCCACACACTGTGCCTCTGGAGTTGACCCATCACATACGGGATGCTGCTATTCCGAAGGATGTAGGCGCCATGCACTGAGCCAGGGAACATGGCATTCACATGGGAGAAGTACTGGTCGGCCAAACATACCATCTTCACATTCATCGAATGATAACTCTTCCGGTTTCTGTACACCTGTTCACTCATGTGGGGGGGGGTACCAAAGCCACATGTGTCCCATCATTGGCACCTATGATGTTGGGGATATGTCCCAAGGCATAGAAATCACCTTTCACTGGAGGCAAATCCACCACCTGAGGGAAAACGATGTAGCTCCGCATGTGTTTCAGCAGGGCAGACAACACTCTGGACAACAGGTTGGAGAACATATGCTGGGACATCCCTGATGCTATGGCCACTGTTGTTTGAAATGACCCACTTGCAAGGAAATGGAGCACTGACAGCACCTGCACTTGAGGGGGGAATCCTGTGGGATGGCGGATAGCTGACATCAGGTCTGGCTCCAACTGGGTACACAGTTCCTGGATTGTGGCACGGTCAAGCCTGTATGTGATTATCACATGTCTTTCCTCCATTGTCGACAGATCCACCAACGGTCGGTACACCGGAGGATGCCGCCATCTCCTCACATGTCCCAGCAGACGGTGCCTATGAAGGACAACTGTGAGCACAGAGTAAAACAACTCAGATGTACACAGAACACCATTCATAATCTAAAAAGTGGCCTGTATTTGTGTTGAGTCTAGGCCTAGGTATGTGAGACGCAGTTGAAAATGAAGCCATGTGGGCCCCTGAAATGGCGGCTGTCTGACCTGTAAAGTGAGACAATGGGATGTGAGGTAACTGCGCTGGCGTTGTACACCGTCGCAGTAGGCGGTTGAAGACCACGGCGCAATGCTGCATTGGTTAACATTGGACCCTATGGTTCCCAGGAGCCAATAAGGATGTACGCCGGCGATGATGGTATGCACCACCGCAGACGTGACTGCCATTTTCT
Organism: Pleurodeles waltl; assembly: GCF_031143425.1. Taxonomy (NCBI): domain Eukaryota; kingdom Metazoa; phylum Chordata; class Amphibia; order Caudata; family Salamandridae; genus Pleurodeles; species Pleurodeles waltl. Next base: position 486,630,842 of record NC_090445.1, on the reverse strand, counting down.
ATTTGTTCAATCACTCAATACCTGATCTTTGACAGGAGAGGAACTGCACTGCAAGTGCTGCTGTGACCTCGGTCTGGAAGAGACAATGCCTCGATTGTCTGGGGAAAGGGACCCTGCCCTCACATCGGAGGAGTTGGAGAAACTCGTGGACGGGGTCCTCCCCCAGTACACGCTACTCTACGGTCCTCCAGGCAAACAGGTAAGTACACTGAGAGCATGCTGTATGGGCTATGCCTGTGTGGAGAGGGGTGGATGTAAGAAGGAAGGGGGGAGAGTGCGGCGTGCATGAAACGACAGTGAGTGCTTGTGGGTAGTGATGGGGGCCAATCACTTTGACAGTGCAGTTGGTAATTACTTTCTCTTCCCCCTGTATAAATCATGTAGGTCAGCGCCCACCAGAATAAACATATTTGGTGTGCCATCGTCAAGGACATCGGACCCTGGGGGTCTACCACAGACGGAGCACCCACTGCCGGAAAAGATGGGAGGACATTCGTCGCTGGAGCAAGAAGACGGCGGAGGCTCAGCTGGGGATGGCCTCCCAATGTGGGAGGGGTGCCCGTCGCATCATGACCCCCCTGATGTTCAGGATCCTGGCGGTGGCGTACCCGGAGTTGGATGGGTGCTTGAGGGCATCACAGCAGCCACAAGGGGGTGAGTATACTCGCATTCTGCTGATTTTGCGCGCAGTGGAGGTGTCTGGGTGGGGGAGGTGGGCTGCGGGTTTCCCTAGGCCAGGGCGAGTTCCATAGGCAATGTCCCTCCGTAAGGCAGGCCATGTGGCACCCCACCGCACCTCTGCAGAGTGCCAACTACACCTAGTCATGCTCCTGTGTCATCCATGTGTGCAGATGTCGTCCATAGCCTAGTAGGACATTTCCCAGGAATTGAACAGTGGAGCCCAAGAGCGTGGCATAGTGCGGGTGGGTTCTGTGTCTGTCGTGTCCGCCAACGGTAGCGGTAATGCATGCACTCAACATGTTTTTCTTCTGTCATTCCCCCCCCCTTTTTGTGGTCTCCCTGTTCTTGTGTGCATTAGCATCATCAGGCAGAGGAGCAGTGGCACCGGAGCACAAAGAGGCTGCATCCCACATGGCCATGGGGAGCCACACTACGGAATCGGACTTCACCAGTGGGACAGAGGGCGAGGGGAGCTCCACGGCGGGGACAGGAGCTGACACCAGTGACACGGACTCGTCCTCTGATGGGACCTCCCTTGTGGTGGCGGCAACATCTGTGCCACCCCCATCTACAGGTACAGCCCCCACCTTTGCCCCAGGCACCTCAGGCCCTGCCCCAGTCACCCCTGCTGCCCTCAGTGAGGAGGACATTGACCTCCTCAGGTCCCTCACTGTTGGGCAGTCTACCATTTTGAATGCCATCCAGGGTGTAGAGAGGCAGTTGCAACAAACCAATGCATACCTGGAGGGCATTCACTCTGGTCAGGCAGCCCTTCAGCGAGCATTTCAGACTCTGGCCTCAGCACTGATGGCAGCCATTGTCCCTGTCTCTAGCCTCCCCCCTCCAACTTCCTCCAACCCAACCCAATCCCCTGTACCTCAGCCTATCCCAAGCACACCTACAGACCAGCTTGCAAACGCGTCAACACACAATGGAAGCCCAGGCAAACATAAGCACCACACATCCCACAGGCAGTCACGCAAGCATCACACCCATGCAGACATAGCAACATCCACTGCCTCCACTGTGTCCCCCTCCTCCTTGTCTCCCTCCTCCCTCCCTGTCTCGTTTACACTCACACCTGCATGCACTACCTCTACAGCCACTACTACCATCACCAGCACACCCACCACCACACCCCGCTCACGTGCAGTCACCACCCCCACTACCATTCACACGTCCCCTATGTCCTCTCCCAGTGTGTCTGTGACGCCCCCTCCCAAGATACACAAACGCAGGCACACACCCACCCACCCAACAGCCATCCACCTCATGACAGCCTCCAGCGCATGCACCTTCACCAAAAGTCAGCAAACAAACACCTCCTACAACCACAACCTCTTCCTCCACTCCCAAACCCCCTCCAGCTACCCGTCCCACTGTGTCCAAAATACTTTTCCTGTCCAACCTTGACCTCTTTCCCACACTTCCCCCACCCCGTCCGTCTCATAGGTCCCCAACTAGCACCTCAGCCACAACATCTCCGGGACCAGTGGTGCCTGTAGTCACCGGATTCTGGAGGGCACCGGCCACCAGGGCAGCCAGTGTGGCACGGAGCCACTGCACAGACAGTCCCCCACCTGTGAAGCATCAGAAGTTGGCCAGTGCCCGGCGGGAGAGGGGGAAGACTCCAGCCACAAAAGCCGCTCCCAGGGGTACAGGTGGGAGTGTGGAGTCAGCTGCGACACCTTCCAAGGTGGGGAAGGGGCACAAGAAAGTCAGCAAGTCTGGGAATAGCAGCACAGCGGAGAAGACCGCCATCATCCCAGCTGCCCAGGAGTCCACCGCCAGCAGAAGCCCAGCTGCCCAGGAGGCCACCACCAGCACCAGCCCAGCTGCCCAGGAGGACCCAGGAGGCCACCGCCAGCACCAGCCCAGCTGCCCAGGAGCCCACCGCCAGCACCAGCCCAGCTGCCCAGGAGGCCACCACCAGCACCAGCCCAGCTGCCCAGGAGGCCACCCCCAGCACCAGCCCCGCTGGGCCATGAAAGACCGCCAGCAAATGCCCAGCTGGGCCATGAAGGACCGCCAGCAAAAGCCCCGCTGGGCCTTGAAGGACCGCCAGCAAAAGCCCTGCTGGGCCATGAAGGACTGCCAGCAAATGCCCCACTGGGCCATGAAGGACTGCCAGTAAAAGCCCCGCTGGGCCATGAAGGACCGCCAGCAGCTGAGTCACTGCAATGGAGACCGCCGCTCCAAGAACCGCTGAACAGGGCACCGCGACCTCAAGAACCACTGAACAGGGCACCGCCGTCTCAAGAATTGCTGAACAGGGCACCGCCGCCTCAAGAACCGCTGAACAGGGCACCGCCGTCTCATGCACCGCTGAACAGAGCACCGCCACCTCAAGAACCGCTGAACAGGGCACCGCCGTCTCATGCACCACTGAACAGAGCACTGCCGCCTCAAGAACCGCTGAACAGGGCACCGCCGTCTCATGCACCGCTGAACAGGCCTACCCTGAGCTGGATGGGTGCTTGAGGGCATAGCAGCAGCCACAAGGGGGTGAGTACAGTGGGTATCATTACATATATTTGCAGGTGGAGTGGTATCCAGGTGGTGGATGTGTGTTAGTTGGTGCCGCTAAGGCCAGGCCAGACATTGCAGAGTGGGTCATCTGATTGGTAATGGGTATATGACAAATACAGGTAACCTAGCTTGTTAGCAGTCCATTTAGGGCAGGGCAGGAGCTCTGCAGTTGGTGGAGTGCGGTCCTCATCTTGCCTTAGTAACTAGCCATATCACTGATAATGCAATGCATAGTGCTTAAGCCTGTTCCCTGTGTGTGACGGTGATGTGTATGCCAATAGTGATGTTGGTGCAGTCATTGACCCAGTGTGTCCCTTATCTCTCTCTCTCTCTCCTTTCTTGTTTTGTCATCCTGTCCTTGTGTGCATTAGCATCATCCGGTGGAGGATCAGGGGCACCGGTGACTGACGGAGCTGCATCCCACAGGACCCAGGAGGCACAGTCCAATGATGCCAAGGAAACCAGTGGAACGGAGGGTGAGGGGAGCACTGCGGCGGAGACAGGGGGTGACAACACTGACTCTGTTTCCTCCTCCGATGGAAGCTCCCTGGTGGTGGCAGTCACCTCTGGGACCGCCCCAGCTACAGGTACAGGCGCCACCCCCCTACCAACACCGCCCTCCCAGTAGCCCCCCACTGAGTTGCCTGTGCCTGCTCACCAAGGAGGGTGGGCATCTCCTTCACCCCAGGCACCTCAGGCCCTGCCCAGTCAGCTCTACTGCCCAGAGTCATGAAGCTATTGACCTCCTGAGATCCATCTCTTTAGGGCCGTCAACAATTGTGAAGGCCATCCAGGGGCTGTCATCCCAAATGCAGCAATGCAATGCATTACTGGAGAGCATTCACTGTGGATTGGCGGTCCAAAAGAGATCGTTTCAGGCCCTAGCCTCCTCTCTGATGGCAGTCAGTATCCCTGTTCATACTGTCCCCCCTCCAGCTACCACTTCCCAGTCCCAATCACCTCAACCCCAACCTATCCCATGCACATGCGGACGAGCATGCACACAAAACATCACACATGAGTGGCACAGTCGTGTATAGGCCGCACACTTCAGGCCACATGCACTCACAAACAAATAACAGGTGCACACACACAACAACATCCACTGCCTCCACTGTCTCCCCCTCTTGCTCCTCCTCCTCCCTCACAGTCACATCAACACTCATACCTGCATGCACTGCATCAACAGCCACCTCCACCATCACCACACCAAGCAGGACAGACACACCTCACTTGCAGACATCTCCCCAACATCCATCCACGCTTCCTCTGTGTCCTCTCCCACCCTGTCTGCCCCCCTCCTAGGAGACACAAAAACACACAGTCAGACTCCCAACAGCCATCCATCAGCACACTGCCCATGCACCTGCACCCAGGACCAGCAGATGCACACCTCCAACAACCACTCCCTCAACCTCCACTCCCATCCCTCCTCCCTCATCTCACCCAAACATCCCCAAGAAGATTTTCCTTTCCCATCTTGACCTCTTCCCTCCCCTTCCACCTCCCGTCCTGCCTGTAAGAGCAGGGTCCCAACGACCCAGCCCAGCACCTCAGACAAACAGTTTGCCACTGCTCCCATCACATCAACTGCTGCTGACAGAAAGGGGCCCCAGGGTGGGATGGATGCCACTCCTACTGTGAGCACACCTCTGCCTCAGAAAGGGAGGACTATCGTAGTAAAAAGCAAGGGACAGGAGACAGGGATAGTGGAGGATCCTCCTAGTCATGAAGGCAAGAAAGGGAACGATCCCGCTCCATGACCCAAAAAAGGGATGGTTCACACTCCACCACCAAAGAGAGGCAAGAGGCACCATCCCCCAGCAGTGGCCAAGGAGCCCTCACCTCTTGCAGAGGCAGCCAGGGTAACACCTCCACCAGCAGTGGGCAAGGAGCCTTCACCTCCAGCAGAGGCAGCCAGGGTAACACCTCCACCAGCAGTGGGCAAGGAGCCCTCACCTCCTGCAGAGACACAACAGCCCTCATCTCCAGCACAGGCACAGCAGCCCTCACCTCCTGCAGAGTCACAGCAGCCCTCACCTCCAGCATAGGGCATGTAGGCCACCCTCCAGGGACTGTTGTAAAAGGATCCCCCACCAGAACCAGTGGGCAAGTTCCCCACCTCAGAGACTGTGACCTTGCACTTCCCAGCAAAGTGAAATGGGTATGGAGCCCCCTCCAGAACCAGTGGGCAAGTTCCCCACTTTGGCTGAGGTGCTCCCCACCCACAACCCCCTTCCCACTGAGGTGCTTGTCCATTTCCAACATGATGCCCCTGCACAGTGTAGTCTGGATAATGTCAGGAATCAAGTTGGGGCTTGGACTGTGCCCTGTGGCCATGTGGACCTTTTGTACTTTGGACTGGCTATTGGCCCTTTCTGGACATTTACGCCTATTTGTGTTATTGCATGGACAATATGGTGGCTGTTGGCATAAAATCACAGTATCAGTTAATCATCATTGTAGTCCTTGCATTATTATCATTTGGGTCCTGTGACATTGGTTTTACTCTGCAGCTGGTTGGGTGTGTGGTGTGTGTGTGTGAATGGTGTGTGTTGTGCATATGTGTGTCACTCTCCTTTTCCTCCCTCCCTCCCTTGTGTGCTAGGCAGCTGTACTCACCATCGTCGTCTTCGTAGGCGCTGGTATTCCAGGTGGAGCATGGCTTAGAAGAGCATCAGGAAGACTTGAAGTTCTGGTTCCATGGCGGCAGAGATCTCCCCTGTGTCTATGATGGTGAGTCTTTCGTTTGTTTTGCAGTGTTTCCGCCAGGATTTTGATGGCATTGGTACCGTCCCGGAAATCGTGGAGGTTTGCTATGTCTTAATATGGTGGGTGGTACCTTGTCTTCCACCTGGCTGTTGATAGCTAGTGTCACGGTCAGTGGTGTAAACACCCTGCTGGTTGGTGTGGTACATTGGCTGTCTATGGGAGGTATCACCGCCAAGGTCATAATTTGGCAGTAATTACAGCCAGCCTGTTGGCAGTATAACCACCACTTTAACAGTCACCGCCAATGTCATAATGACCTCCTCAATCTACTAATATGTTAGGCCCTGAGAACTTACCAGAAGCAGTATGGGGGTATGGGGGGGTGGGGGGGACAGTTGTGGGATTTGCATGCACTTAATTATTTGCAGTCACAAGGTAAAGAGAAATAATGATGATTGCTCCAAGCATTACTGCAATCCAGAGTAATGATCATCTGTAATATTGTTTATATGTCGTGTGCTAACGCAACAAAAATATATATATATATTTCAAGAAAAAAAAGTTATCTAAACCGGTGCGACAATGATGCGCTCAGGCTGGCAAACATGTGGGTTCCTGCCCTCATGTTCGCTAACGAAACCCTTCTAATTTCTAAATCTTCATGGGTCTCTAAAAACTCCTGAATCACTTTGAGTGCCTCGGTAAGCAAAGGGGCTTAGAAATAAATGTGGACAAAGCCAAGTTTATGGTATTGAACTCAGGACATTTGACCAGGGCAAATCCAACGTTAGCAGGAGTCCTAGTCTAGAAAGTGAGCTCATTTGGATTCCTGGGCCTCACACTAACAGAACACTTTTTGTGGCATGTACAGATTATGCAGCACAAGTTAAAACTGAAGTAAGTGGTGAGATGAATAACTAAGATGCTTTGCAGGTCACAGTTTAGCTCTGTATACCTGGCACTACAGATATACAAGCACCAAGCTTTGTGATTGGCCTCCTAGGGTGCAGAGTTATGGGGCCATATGGATACTACCACATTAGTTGAAATTGAAAAAACTGATTTATGCACCAGCTAATACGCTCCCCCATAGACACCCCCCCTACTTCCTCTAAGGCTGGATTTTGGGCTCACAACCCTTTGGGATATAATTGGTATGTGTCCCATTCTCTACTAGAGAATAATATGGGCTATCCCAGAGCCCCACTCCTATCAGATATACTCAGCCATTTGGGCTTCTGTAACATACCTTGGATCAAATTCGAGAAAACCACATTGGCAGAGATTGGAAAGTCCAAACTGTGGAATGCTCTTGGCAAGCAAGTGCTGAACCCCAAGTCCATCATCAAAACAGCTTTTTGACAAAAAAAGATTTCCTATTACATTCACGGGCAAGATTAATTTCCCTGAAACATGCTTTTCTCACAGTCAAGGATTTTCTAGACGAGATAGATCCATCACTAGCTAGGTGTCAGTACCTGCCATTTTGGTGTGGGATCATGCCTCACCACTCCTTCACTGCCAAGTGGGTAAGATCCCTGAAGTCTGAAGACTGGTTATGTCTAGTCTGTGGCACCCCTAATGACTCAACTGAGCATGTTCTGTCCTCTTGCCTGGCTTACATGAGGAATAGATGCCTTTGGATAATCCTGTTATCCCAGAACTTGGGTGTCAGATAGCAGAAAGAGACCAAGGGGATACTAAGAACAGATACCAGTAATGTGCAGATCTTTGGACTCACCCGTTACTTGATAACAATGTGGGGAGCAAGGCAAAAAGTATGTGCCCTACAAGAGAAGCTAACTATTAACCCCTTTGCTGCTAGGCCTTTTCCCCCTCATGTGCCAAGCCTTTTTTTGGGGTAGTTTGCGCTTAGGCCTTCATAACTTCTTTTCCACATAAGCTACCTATGCCAAATTTGTGTCCCTTTTTTCCAACAGCCTAGGGATTTTAGAGCTACCCAGAGTTTGTGGGTTCCCCTAGAGGAGACCAAGAAATGTTGGCATTTTACTGGGCCACACCCCATTTGTAGTATGTTTCGTGCTTTCAACCTCCTTCCAGTTATTGCCAGAAAGGAGTGTGAAACCAATGCTGAATCCCGGACAGCTAAACATTTCTGAAAAGTAGACAACAATTTGAATTCAGCAAGGGGTCATTTGTGTAGATCCTTTTTCCTACAGAAAGTAACAGCTAAAATAAAACAATATTGAAATTGAGGTGAAAAAGTGCCATTTCTGTCCACGGTTTCTTCCATAACTTTTTCCAGCTATGGCAGATTTTTAAAAGCAATATATCATTATGTCTGGTGGATGCTTCTGGTTGGGAAATATATAGGACTTGTAGGTTCATCAAGATCCCTAGGTACCCAGAGCCAATAAAGGAGCTGCACCTTTCAATGGGTTTTCATTGTGTACCTGGTATACTGCAATTCATTTGATAAAATATAAAAAGTGAAAAATAGGTATCAAGGAAACCTTTGTATTTCCAAAATGGGCACAAGTTAAGGTGTTGAGAAGCAGTGGTTATTTGCACATCTCTGAATTCCGGAGTCCCCATACTAGCATGCGAAATACAGGACGTTTCTCAAATAGACATCTTTGTTAAACACTGTCTTACATTGAGAAGGAAAAAATGTAGAGAAAGACAAGGGACAATAACACTTGTTCTTCACTTCTGTGGTCCTCCATGCCCCCTGGTAAAAATGGTACCTCACTTGTATAGGTAGGCTTAATACCCGCGAAAGGAAATGCATCATGGACACATCACATTTTTACATTGAAATCTGACGTGTTTTTTGGAAAGTGCCTAGCTGTGGATTTTGGCCTCTTGCTCAGCCGGCACCTAGGGAAACCTACCAAACCTGTGCATTTTTTAAAACTAGACACTTGGGGGAATCCAGGATGGGGTGACTAATGGTGCTCTCACCAGGTTTTGTTACCCAGAATCCTTTGCAAACCTCACAATTTGGCAAAATAACAAAACACGTTTTCCTCACATTTCAGTGATAGAAAGTTCTGGAATCTGAGAGGAGCCACACATTTCCTTCCACCCAACATTACCCCAAGTTTCCCAATAAAAATGGGCTGACTCTGCTTTGGGGACCCACACAAGTGAGGTATAATTTTACTTGGGAGACTAAGGGGAACGCTGGGTGGTAGGAAATGTGTGGTAGCTTGGTGATCCTACAAAGTAAAGTGAGGAACATGTGATTTTTTTTAGCAAATGTTGAGGTTTGCAGAGGAGCCTGGGCAAGAAAAAGTAGGAGGATTCATGCAAGCCACAGCTCCCCGGACTCTACCGGGGGTCCAATTTTCAAACTAATCTATAGTTCGTACTATTTCCCCCGGGAAAAAGTGAGCACACAACCAAGACTCTTGCTGCTGTGGTGATCCAAACACCAAAACTGTGAAAAGAAATGCACTTAGGTTGTGTTAAAAAGACCCCTCACCCACCAACCTAGTTGGTGGCATGGTTCATCATTGGGGTCCCACCTGGTACACCTAGCATGTCACGGTTGTGCTTCGACGCCTGATTACAGTGGAGCAGGTATTTTTAATTTTTAACACACATACCGGTTGGATTTGGCACAAGGGTGAGTAATGGGTCATTAGATCAAATTGTATTAACAATAGATTTCACAAAAATGAAATGTACTGTTAATAACTGAAAGGCCAAAAACTGAACCAATGACTCACAGCTCATGAGCTGTAAAGAAACATCAAGGCACCAACCGCTTTACAGTCCAGTCACACACCTTTCATACATGACATGCACAAGACCATTCATGCCTCCAGCTGCGGAGCCAGGACATTACAACACTCACATCAACAGACAGCTCCGTTCAAGAGCCCATCACGTTCACATGCCCACATGCCTGATACAGCAATCACACCAGATAAGGAGAGTCTGTGGACTGCCATTTGGCTAGCAGTGTTTTGGAGTGGCCAATAACAAGTCACTATTTACACCGCCAGCCAAGCACCACTCCTCGCACACCACCAGCCGTGCGCCATTCCACGCACACCGCCAGCAAAGCGCCACTCCATCCAGACCGCCATCACTGTTTTTTAACAACAAAGAAACCACTCCCTAATTATAAGTAAGTACAAAACTGCAAGCTCTAACTAAATACATGACAGTAATGCTAACTGTGAGACTGAACATATGAAAATATAATACAGGTAGGATATGCTCACAGTAGTTCCCAATAATTCTTTTGGGTGTGGTAACTCTTGAAACACCCAGCCACATACAGCCCAGGTTTTGAAGGACAATCAGGGCAGTACATACGAGTCTCCCTCCACATACCTCTTCAGGCACAGACTCTACATTTCGGAGTGTGAAAGTCTTTTTTGGGAGTGGGAGGAATGTGCTCAGGAAAGTGGCGATCTTTCAATCTAGCCACATCCTCCACCATTGTTTCTCAAGGAACTCTTGCCTGTTCCAACACAACAAGGCTCGCTATGACAGACTCCTGAAATTTCACAAATGTCATCCTTGACTCTGAAGAACTATTCTTGAACACAACAAAAGCAATAAAAGTTGCCAAATGGAAAAGATGAATTTCTAACTTCTTATGCCAAACGTAAACCTTATGAACAGCAGTGTAAGGTTCCAACCTCTGATCTACGCTATCTACACCACCCATTTGCTTATTGTAGTACAAAATGCACCCATGTTTGTGCACTTCAGCAACCTGACCCCAAACAGTCACAGTGGAAGTACGCTCATCATGGATGTTAGTCAGCATGTAGACATCCCTCCTATCTGCAAATTTCACTGATAGCATCTCCTCATTATGCAAGGCACTGCACTGTCCCCTCTCAACTTTTTTACAGGCAATCTCCCTTGGATAGCCCTTCTGGTTAGAGCGGATTATGCCACAAGCAACTGTGTCCACTCTGAACAATTCCGTGAACAACTGCACTACAGTGTAGAATGGTGACCTTTGTTAAACAGTTGTCTTCCAAGTTCCCACAATTTTCTCACTAGCTCCAAAAGTAGGCAGACAACCAGTGGGGGTCAAAAATGGAATCCCATACCAGTGTAGACCAGAAATTATGAGCATATCCTGTACTACTTTCAGACAGCATATGCATTTTCATTCCATACCGTGCCCTCTTGCTAGGAGTGTACTGCCTAAAAACCAAACAACCCTTGAACAGGACCAAAGGCTCGTCCATAGTTATTTCTTTCCCTGGTACATAGACCTCTGAAAACAGATCTACAAAATGATCAAGGACAGGTCTAATCTTAAAAAGATGGTCAGAATTAGGGTGAGCTTGTGCCAAGGCTAAAGAATTATCAACACAATCCAGCATCAGAAGAAGAAGCACATACTGATTATGACTTATGGTTGCAGGAAATATAGCCATCAAGGGGCTAGTAGACCAATATGAAGACAGTGACGGCTTCCTCATCAGCCCCGTCAAAAAATGTAAACCCAAGAACTTTTTCAACTCTTCCAGATTTGAGGGAATCCACTGGCTACCTCCTGAGTGTGGCCTAAGTCTGGCAGCATTGTCCCTCAAATACTGGTCCGCATACATATTAGTCTGCTCAACAACCTCTTCTAAAAATACATCGTCCATAAACAACTGAAAGAAATTGACAGGTAAAAAGCTTTCTGTATTCACTCTACACCCCGGGAAACCAGTATAGGCAGGCAACTCTGGCTGTTCCATGTTTGAAGCAACCCAGAGTTCAGGTCATTCAATGGGAAACCTTTCTGCCCCAAGCTGCAGCATGATTGGCACATCAGTGTTCTCCTCTAAAACAGGCTTCTCATCTGCCCTGAGAGGTACTTCCTCATCAGAAGATTCCTCTTGGACAGAAAATTCACTGCAGAATCACGCACTTCCTCCTCTGCCTGAGATGCAGAGTCAGTCTCATAATCATGGTTAGAAGACAACTCAAAAAGCATACCAAAAACCTGCTCAGCGGTCATCCTACAGCTAGCCATGATCCTTCCTACGAAAAGTAGCTGGATAAATGCACCACCAACAAGCAGCACTGTGTAAGATAAGTAATTAACAAAGTGTGGCTTCATGACAAAGAGCCATAAACTCAAAAACTATACCACTCACTTGCCTGAAAAAGCTAGACTCACCAGCAACTACTGTGATCAGCCAAATGCAATCACCAATGATATCCTACTAAAAAGAGAAAAGAAAAGAAAATTACACATAAGACAACAAAAATATCATCATGCACCAATCTAAAGACAATTTCACACACAATCCTGCATTTAGTACACCACTTACAAAATGTCATTCATGCATGGTAGTAATACTCATTTGGAGTAAATTGTTTTTTCTTACCTAAAACATGCAACTACGCAAACTACTGGTCAACCATGCCAAAACCACAAGGAGCCACTGTAGGAAAGTACCATCTTTCCTGGCATGTTACCCCCATTTTTAGGGTCGAGCCTGTGTTGCATGCACTCGCGCATGCGTATCGCAGGGAGACTCTTTTGTATTTATAAAAGGGCTCGGAGCCCTGTCAACTTCTCACTTCAGTTTTTTTTATTGGTTGGTGGGCTTCCCTAATAAAATACGCTTGCTTTCATTAGTCGGAGGCATGCATATGGCATGCCTTTTCCGGTGGCTAGTGAGGTACTGGGTTTTTCAGAACCGGTACTGATCCGGTAACCCAGCGGTGCCAGGGTACACCCAAAGACCTCGGGTACTTTCCTGATTCAGACCACAGAAACTCAGAGTCTTCTAGGTGAAGTCAAAGATCGAATTTATTGGCTGCAACCAAGTAACAAGCGTCCTAGAAGTACAACAGCACGGTTTGTATGTTCTCAGGAGACTGTGTGTCAATGCAAAGTCAGGTTTCCTTATATACAGTTTTTTAAGCTTCAGGCAAACATTCTTGACATTTTGGTTGGTCATTCACATGTTTTCACTACAAAGGAAAAAACAGTGTCATGATGAAACCTCATATTTCATGTCATCCAACCCATAATAAATTACCCGGCAAGGCCTAGTATTTTACATCAGATAAGTGTGGACCCCCAATAAAAACGGGCACCTCCCCCTCGTAAAGTAAGAAGAAGAAAAGAGCAGGTGCAGGTGTGAGCAAGATTAGGCAGGGTGTGTGAGCGATAATAAGGGTTTTATGGCATGGTGTGCCTTGATGCTATCTGATTCGGCCACTGGGAGAGGGACTGACCAAACAGGTTTGGCCTGAGGCAATGGTTCCATCTTGCCCAGGTCAGAGAAAAGTCAATCAAGGTGTACGTGTCCTTGGAATCAAATCTGACTGTATTATAAGCCTATGTGAGGGCAACTTTTAAAAATGGCTGCCATGTATAAAATGGGAGCCACGAGTGCAGGACGAAAATGGCGATTTCGAGGTGAAAACGCTGCTGGAATTGAGCGAAAATGCTCATGCTTAGTGTACTAGTCATTATCGGTCTTTTGATACTAAAATCGTACTGCTGTGGCAAAGTAAATTACATGGGTCCAGAATTTTTAGAACCACAAACCCTCCTTTTGCCCTTACATAGGCAATAAACCTATTCTCATGCTAATCTGAGTCCAGGTCTATGTTTCTAAAGTCGTTGAGATGTTGCTGTAACATCATCCTAGAATTTAGCTTGTCTCTTGGTGCAGGTTTCCTTATGCATGATGTAACACAGAGGCCACATATCGCAGGAGCACACTGCACGCATAGACAGAACAGGAAAAGAATGGCCAAGGTCATCCCAATGACCATCAGTATCTTCCATCCCCATGCTGATATCAGTTCCCAGAACCATCCCATTAATGACCAATCTCCTCTATCTAAATGAATAGATTGGAAATTCTATGCAGTTTGGAGATGGCCTGGTATACTGTTGGAGCGTTATCTGGGACAAAAACACAGCAACTCGATTGGATCAATGTACATACTCCACCCCGGTCTGCAAGTATGACATCTAATGCGACCCTGTTCTGAAGGGTCATAAGACGATCCGACTGGAGCTCAGCAGTAAAGTTACCAAGGGCACCAGCGGTTTCAGCCACGGTGGATTCAACCACTCTTATCAATTGCCTTATGCTCCTGCTGTTACCTATTTGTCCCCAGAACGGCAGAAAACCCTTTACGAAGTCCCCAAATTCTTGTCCTGCAGTGTCTTCTTCACTGAAGACGCCTCTAACTATCCTTGTCTTGTGGTAATCTGCCGCTGCTGTGTAGGTAGGGGGCAACAGGAACAAAACGAAGCATGTGCCCGAAAAGTCAGGGGGCAACCATGTAAAGGCTCTATCATGGCAGATGAAATAGGTACCCTTAGCTGCCAAGAGCGGAGGGGAGGTCTGAGATGTGAAGACATATGTCTCAGTGCAGACGCTTTTCCCTAGCTGAGCTCTGGGATTCTTGCCAGTACCTTGCAGACACAGGTGACCCTGATGGGGTACAACCCAAATCAGGGAAGATATCTTAGCTTGCTGTTTCTCACTCATTGTGGCTTCATATCCGGTCATGTTCCATCCTATATATGCTATTGTCTCATCTCTGGGGATAGTCTCGTAGAAGATATTGTCCTTCATCATGTCTATGATACCTTTAACTAAAGCATTTTTCTTAGGGTTGTCTTCCGCAAAACGTAGGGGGTAGTGTGCATAGATGAATATCGTTATGAATGCCCACACGGAACCATTGTGGCTGAAAGGCAGGATCAGATAAGGGATACCTTTATCTGCTGTGTGAGGCATAAGGCCACACACCCAACAGTTAGTTGTATTTATCACTAGTTGGTGTTGGTGCAAAAGCTGGATGAAGGAGTTATTAATAAACTCTAGTCTCCTAGCAGATTCATGTTTAGGGAGGAGTTGAAAAGAATGTGGGGAAACAGTGGAAGGAGGAGGTGTAGACGAGGTAGTGGGTGCCAATATCACGTAAAAACAGAATAAAACATATCCTATAAAAAACATAAGTATACTAAATAACATAAAAATGCACAGCAGCAAAAACTGTTTCCTGGTTATCGTTTCACATATTCTCTTCTTGAAACTCAGTCTTTCAACATGTTCTCCATTTTGGAAAGATTCCATCCTCTAACCGTTGCCGTTCGTGGCGGTTGGTTTACTTCACTTAGGAGTGTTCTGAATGTTCCAGGCTGCCCTAGAACAAACCAGACCTGTAGACCTTGTGTCCACAGGCTACCCCCCTAAGTCTTTTCAGCCACGATCCTACAGCTGAACACGGATGGAGGTTCGAAAAAAAAAAAAAAAAAAAAAAGAAAGGCATTCCAAAATAATTTTCCATATTGGAGAACTTTGCTAAAGGGAAGAAAAGTAAACTGTTTTATTTGTCCTTTATTCTTGGTCGTAGATTATAACGGTTAGTCCCAGGTATCGTGTGGTCCTGAAAAAGGAGTTCAGGTTCTGTAGTGTCCAATTGAACTGACGGTGATACTGCTGATTGTAAAATGTCATCACTTTCTTTCTCAGTGAGTGTTCCTTTTATTCGTGCATCGCTGAAAGGCAGAAAACGTGGCACGGTTTCAGTCTCTGAGTCGGCGACACCTTCCTGGACCCACCGGTCATATGGCAGAGGTAGGGGTACCCTTTTGCAATGGGTCCCATGGATCCAGTGTTTTTTCCCTTCTACTCGAACAGCTGATCTTGTGGAGAGAAGAACGAGGTGCGGTCCGGTCCACCTGGGCTGCTCGTTTTTGGTTCGCTGAAAGTTCTTTATTAAAACCCAGGATCCAGGCTCAATGGGATGACCTGGAGATTCAGAGACCGGAGGCAGGGTGTCGTGGACCTGTTGATGTAAAACACGCAATTTAGCCGTCAATTCATACAGATAGTCAAGCAAAACAGGATGCTCTATCTCGTTACACTTCTTGGGCCTGGGCACTCCCCATATATTGGCCGGGCGGCCAGAGACTATTTCATAAGGACTAAGTTTCACTCGTGAATGCACAGTCATTCTGGTTGATAGGAGTGCTAAGGGTAGAGCGTCAGGCCATTTAAGACCAGAGCTCGCTTGTATCTTGGCCAATTTTAGCTTTAGAGTGCCATTATAGCACTCCACTAATCCAGCTGATTGGGGGTGATTTGCAGCGTGAAACTTTTGGTTTATGCCTAGCCCTTCCCATACTTTCTTCATCACTTGACCCACAAATTCACTTCCATTGTCACTCCAGATCATTCTCGGCATTCCGAATCTAGGGAAGAACTCTTTCACAAGGGCTTTGGCTGTGGATAGCGCAGTATTGTCTTTTAGGGGATAGGCTTCCACCCATCTTGAAAAGGCACAAACAACAACGAGTACGTATTTTAAGTTGTTGCACCTCTCCATGTGGATGAAATCTAGCTGCAAAACCTCAAACGGATACGTAGGAGGTGCAAAATGACCAGCTGGAGTTGGGGTTCCTCTACCAGGGTTGTGTTTCAGGCATACCATGCAATTTTTAACCACATTTTCTGCGCACTTGGGAACTCCTGCATTTTGCCATATTGGGGCCAACAACTTACAAATCCCTTTCACACTGATGTGAGCCATTCCATGAGCCATTGTAACTACTGCAAGCACATACGCATCGGGTAGCCACCATCTTTGATGTTCTGACAACTCGACCCAACAACCATTCGCATCCAATTTACCCGTACTTTCTCTCCACACACTCAATTCTCTCTCTGTGGCTTCAGCTTGAATCGATTTCACGCTTTCTATCATGTCTTCACACATTCCAACATCACCAATCCATCTTGCAGGGCCCGCGACATACATTCGGCTCATCACATTCCTTGCCGTTTCTTTTGCGACCTCGTCAGCAAATGCATTCCCACGACCAAGATCATCAGTCACCTTTTTATGTACGCTACACTTCACAATCGCAACTTGCAACGGTAAAGTAAGTGAATCAAGGAGCTCATTTACCAACTGACCATGCTGTATTTTAGTTCCATGCGAGGTCAGGAACCCACGTTCCTTCCACAAACGCCCAAAACTATGGGCCACACCAAACGCATATTGGCTATCGGTATAGATAGTCACTTTCATTCCTTTTGATACTGTACATGCTCTTGTTAGGGCTATTAACTCAGCTGCTTGGGCTGAATTGTGTGGGATACGTGCAGCTTCAACAATCGTACACAAAGTTGTCACAGCATACGCCGCAGTCGTGTCACCATTCGTGAGCTTAAAGCATGAACCATCCACCCACAAAGTACCATCACTCTTTGCAAGGGGAGTGTCCAGAAGGTCTATTCTCCCTTTCGTTTCTTCTTCTGTTTTATGGAGACAATCATGTTGTTCAGAAGTATCTAACTCCGTCACAATTGGCAATAACGTAGCTGGGTTAAGTGTAGTGCATCTTTTTATATGTACATGGCTTGCTAACATTGTCAACTCGTAACCTGACAATCGAGCACTAGTTAAATGCTGTGTCTTGGTTCTGTTTAACAACGTGTCCACTGCATGTGGAACCATTACGATTAATGTGTTATTCATCACTAAACCAGCAGACTGTCGGATAGAAACAGCAGTTGCCGCTGCCGCTCTTAAGCAGCTTGGTAGTGCCTTAGCTACTGGGTCTAAGGTTGAAGAGAAATAGGCGCATGGACGCTCCATGTCTCCAAACTGTTGTGTCAAAACTGCTAACGCACAACCTTCTTTCTCATGGACATACAATGTAAAAGGCTTGCTGTAGTTGGGGGTACCCAACACAGGAGCTGAACATAATGCATCACGTAATTCGACAAAACTTTTCTGACAATCTTCAGACCATGGGACGGGATTTGGTGTATCTTTACAAGTTAATGCCACCAAGGGTTTGGCTATTAACGAAAAATTAGGTATCCATTGTCTGCAATATGATGTAATACCCAAGAAAGCAGGCAGTTCTCTCTGTGTTCTTGGCACACTCATTGCTGCAACAGCCCTGATTCTCTCTGGGGTCAGTTGCCTTCCCTCCTTCGAAAAGAGATGACCTAAATAGGTCACTTATTTTTGAAAATACTGTAACTTTGAAAGGGACACTTTGTGGTGTAAATCAGACAAATGACGCAATAATGACAATGTTGCTTCTTTGCAGATCTCCTTAGTTTCTGCAGCAACTAGCAAATCATCGACATATTGAATGAGAGTGGCGCCATCAGGTAACATAAGAGTGTCAAGTTGTGCTTTCAAAGCCTGGCTATAGATAGATGGACTTTCACAATAGCCTTGAGGAGCTCTCTTAAATCTGAAGCTTCGTCCTCCCAAATTGAAGCCAAAAATATCCCTGGTCTCTTCTGCAGTAGGGATGCTGAAGAAAGCATTTTTCAGGTCTATCACTGAAAACCAAGTGGCTGAAGCTGGAATCATTGTCAACAATGCAGTGATATCGGGGACGACTGGAAACTGTGGCACAACTATTTTGTTCACCTCTCTAAGATCAATTACAAACCTATAAACATGTGGCTGAGTAGGGTCAGTATGCTTCAAGACAGGCAAAACAGGACTATTGCAAACGTTGCCTCTTGTCTCTTCAATTACATCCTTCTCAATCAGATCACAAAAAATTGCTAACAACGCTTTTTCCCCTTCACTAGAGATCTTGTATTGGGGAATACGTGGCATTTTAACATTGGCTTTTAATGTTATCACATATGGCTGAATTTCCAAAAGACCTACATCATTAGGTCCAGTAGCCCAAAGAGTATTAGGAAGAGACGAAAATTCTGGTGGAAATCTGTCCTTTGACAAATACATTGGTGAAACCACTTTCTTACCCAATGTGAGTTGCACTCCAGAAGGAGAGCAATACAATGTCGCATACAATCTCTTTAACAGATCTAATCCTAACAAGTTCTCGCCACAACCTGTCGTCAAAATAAGGGGTGTTTCAAATTTACAAGGTCCATCAGAAAGAGATATAGGGTTAGAAATCGGATTTCTAACTGGGGCGCCGGAAAACCCTACTGATACATTTGTTTCGCCAGACAAAGGTGCGCCAGGGAGTTTTGAGTGCATAATAGAACTCTTGGTAGCACCAGTATCCAACAGAAAAGGTTCTGACACACCTGATGCAATCACCTTAACATAAGGCCCACTCTGATCTACTGGAACTGAAACAACTACCTCTCTTTGTCTATGGCTGTCCTAGCAATCATTACTGTCCAAATGCTCATCCTCTGTATAGTAATCATCAGTGTAGTACTGAGCCGTCCTCCCAGATGCATTAACCTGTTGATCAAATCTGTTCATTGAGTTTTGAGGGGGGAATGGGCGCGCGCTCTGCGGAACATATCCACGTCCTCTTCCTCTAGGTGCTTGTGGAACACCTCGACCTCTTAAACCAGAAGTACCATTTGCGCGCTGTAGCAAAGCAGGGCAACTATACTTGAAATGACCCTCTTCCTTGCAGTATGAACACTGATTGGGACCTACTGGGATACGTGGTTGAGCATACTCGGCTCTTTGCGAGTTTCTCTGAAACGGTTGGGGCTGATAGTTATTCTGATAGTTGTTCTGATAGTTACTCTGTGCACCACTATTTTGACCACCACGTGGCGGGTACGCTTGTTGTAACAGAACCTTCGTTTTCAATTCTTTAGTTTTCTTCTCTACTCTATCTCTCTCATCTTTATATCTATTTTCGTAGTACTGTGCATTAGCCAATATCTGCGCTGAAGAGGAAACTGCCCAAGAACTTTCTGAATCTTTTAACTTTTTACACAACTCAGGAAGCAGATTATGCACAAATTTATCGACGAACAAACGTTGACCACCTTCCGTGCTCATATCTTGACCACTGTGGTCCACAAACGTTTCTTCAAACCTGGTGAAGAAATCTGATACCGTTTCTTCTTTCTTTTGCTTACATGCAGACAATTTATCCCAGTTTACACGCATCGCAGGCATTATAGTTTTCATGTAATCAATAATCCTACCAGGAAGCTCTGTCACTAAAGGCTCAGGTTTAGCACCACCAATTTGTCAGGCATCTGTAGCAGCAATATTAGCCCATGTGTCACCTAACTCTTGAGCATGGTCTGTATGGCGAATCTTTCCCCATAAAGGCTGTGGAACAACATTCCCAAACAACATGTCTATGTCAGCTAAATTCATAATGCAAGACCCCGCAGTCTGTGACAATTCCTTGTAATACCCTGTAGGATTCTTACGGGGATCAGGCAATGTCTGCTTAAGGGCTAAAACTTCAGCTCGCTTCCATGGAACGTGTACCCATACACGCTGGAAAGGAGGCAGGACAGGTGGATTAGCATTTGGGTCCCCTTCCCTCCATTGTGGGGGAACTTCTCTCATGGGGTACTGTTTCCCTTTCTTTTTAGCAGAAGAATCATATTTAAACAATAACCTGGAAACACCTTCAGTCCTAAACGACAATAACATCGCAACTGCTTTCTCGACATCTGAACCCACAATCAAACCTGTCGCAAAATTGAACCGTACACGACACAACTTAGGCGGATTGGGCTCCAAACCATTTTCCTCTAAATCCTCAGAAAGAAAAGTACACATTTTCTCAAAAACGTATCTCTGTTTCGGTTCTTCCCACTGATGGAAGACATCCATAACAGACTCTAGTTCATATCTCGCTGGTTCAGTAACCCATTTATGCGCCAAATAATTCAGTGTCTCTTTCTCCCTACCATCAGGCAATTGGTTACGCAATTGTTTACGCTCTGAAACTGGGGTCGTAGCTAATGACCCAAAGAGAGGGGATGAAAGACTAGTCACAGTGTTTGTCATTCTCTGACGGATAGAGGGAGAGGTTGACAAATGAACAGGAGGAAAAACAGAATGAGACAAGGCAGAGACAGAAGCAGTGTCAGAAACAGTACCAGGAGTGGTAGTCACTATAGTAGTCAAAGTTGTAGGAAGTAAAGGCAGAGCAGATGTCAAAGCCGGTTGCCCTTGAGGAGGCTGCACCGGAGGAATAGGAACCAACTGAAGAATAGCTGGTGGGTGCTGTGGAGGAGCAGGAGGCAATGCAACCACTGGTTGTGCAACTAGAGGTTGCGGAGGTGCCGTGGCATTCTGCGCATAGGGTGGTGGCGAACTTAGCAAATGCAACATTAGGGGATCTTTTTCAGAGTCTTTTGCTGAATCTTGCTGAAGAGGCGGCAAAACTGGATAGCATTTATCTACTGTCATTTTATGTCGCCTATGCAACTGCTCATTCAACTGTTCTACTTCGTTATCTTTAAACTGTATAGCAGCTTGCATAATCGAAATACCTTTTTCTCTCTTTTTTTTCTTAGCTAATTTAATTTCCTTTTGCTTGGCTTCCTTACGCCATAAGCGGAAAGAATCAAACATTGCCGGCCGGGCTTTCTTCTTAAAAAGTCTAACTTCGAGGTTATCTAAGATTTCTGTGTCAAAGCTACCATTTTGGGGCCATTTTAAAACACCATCTTTTCTGGTGTAACGGATCCATACTTCATTATATGTGATGGGGCCTACTCCGTGCTTCAAATATAGTTCATAGGTTGGAGTTCCAATCGGAGGAACCGGACATGAGTCCTCCAACCGGGAGTCCCTTTTACAACCAAGACAAAATAAATTTCCAAGTCTGCTAAGACCAGGCATCTTCGCTCACTAGTCTAGCTTCAAACTTCAAAGGATTATCGTTTACGATAGTCTCGTGAATACACGAGTCCTTCGGCTTTGGTACTTGCAAGTTTCAAATCAAAGTGATCCCGAAGGGATACCAAACCAAATGTCCAACTAAGGACCAAACCAAGTGTCCAACTAAGGACTGGGAGACGCTCCACTTATACTTAACTGAAAATATCGATGAAGTCACCAGAAGACTCGTCTTATCGTTTCGCTCTACCAAACATCAAGGGTCCAAATCAGGGCGATAGCCAGGGCACCAGTCCTTCGTAGCCGTCGGGAAGCGGGGAACCTCGCAGCAAAGACTTTCGGACCACGTCGACATGCAGGGGTCGATGAAGTGGCGGCCTTCCTCCAGAATTTTCACACGAAGCTCCTCACGGACCTCAAGCTTGGACCGGTACCGCTGGTATTGCCCCACGTTGGGCGCCAGCTGAGGTACTGGGTTTTTCAGAACCGGTACTGATCCGGTAACCCAGCGGTGCCAGGGTACACCCAAAGACCTCGGGTACTTTCCTGATTCAGACCACAGAAACTCAGAGTCTTCTAGGTGAAGTCAAAGATCGAATTTATTGGCTGCAACCAAGTAACAAGCGTCCTAGATGTACAACAGCACGGTTTGTATGTTCTCAGGAGACTGTGTGTCAATGCAAAGTCAGGTTTCCTTATATACAGTTTTTTAAGCTTCAGGCAAACATTCTTGACATTTTGGTTGGTCATTCACATGTTTTCACTACAAAGGAAAAAACAGTGTCATGATGAAACCTCATATTTCATGTCATCCAACCCATAATAAATTACCCGGCAAGGCCTAGTATTTTACATCAGATAAGTGTGGACCCCCAATAAAAACGGGCACCTACCCCTCGTAAAGTAAGAAGAAGAAAAGAGCAGGTGCAGGTGTGAGCAAGATTAGGCAGGGTGTGTGAGCGATAATAAGGGTTTTATGGCATGGTGTGCCTTGATGCTATCTGATTCGGCCACTGGGAGAGGGACTGACCAAACAGGTTTGGCCTGAGGCAATGGTTCCATCTTGCCCAGGTCAGAGAAAAGTCAATCAAGGTGTACGTGTCCTTGGAATCAAATCTGACTGTATTATAAGCCTATGTGAGGGCAACTTTTAAAAATGGCTGCCGTGTATAAAATGGGAGCCACGAGTGCAGGACGAAAATGGCGATTTCGAGGTGAAAACGCTGCTGGAATTGAGCGAAAATGCTCATGCTTAGTGTACTAGTCATTATCGGTCTTTTGATACTAAAATCGTACTGCTGTGGCAAAGTAAATTACATGGGTCCAGAATTTTTAGAACCACACTAGCCCTCCTCCAGCGCAGCGACCAAGTACAGAAAACATGCGAGGCTCGCTGTTTTCCATCGGGCTCGTGGACTTTTTTTCCTCTAATTTACGAGCCCAATCTCGCTTGGCAGAAGTCGAGCGCTTTACGTACTTGATTTCACTTTTTCGGGTTACGTACATAAATACACTTTTGCCCGGTAGGTGAAAAGTCAGATTAGGAGTTTACAACGCGATCAGCTCTAACATGAGCAAACGCGAGACCCGTTGCATTGTAAATGCTTGTGTTAAACATGGACTCATTGGCAGTGCTTCATTCGATGTACTCTAGGGTGGAAGTAAAATGTGAAGCAAACGGTGGCTTTCAAGTGCTGGCTGAAATGCTTATTTAACTAGTATAGCCATCCTATATACCATACTTCTGACTCAAGATTGGGCTTAGTAGCTTAGACTCTAGCCACACTGCATTGGTGGCCATATTATGGGTGTATTAAGTGATGGATTTTTAACATTAACATATTGCATAGGGTCTTGAATTGTAAATGCTGTTCCACTGGGATCCAATCTCTCACGACCTGGCATACGCTTCGGAATATTCATAGTAAGTATGCAGCAGTGTTTTTGTACTGTCTGCAGCTTCCTGGTGAAATAACATAGAGCCTAAGAACCGGGCATTACCTAACGCCAGGGCCCGCACGGCTACTTGTCTGACTGACTGGAAGAAGATGAAGGACCTTCGCAGCACTTTCAGCTTGTCATAACAGCTGGCGACGAGCTTCGTTGCGTACTGACCCTTGGTCAGACCTCTATCGGCCTATGGCTGAAATGCACTTTATACATACATCCATACTTAAAAGCAGTCCGCACACTTTCTGTGCTTCTTTATTTTTAGTTCTACTGTCTAGAAAAATGCTGTAGGAGCACTTTCAGGACTCGCACAACTAACTCTTCTGGGCACACTGGCAGCCTGATTTAGGAAACTAACAAACGATTTAAAACTTTTGCAATATCTAAATAAGTTAGAGCACACAATGTGTGTTTTGAAGTAATCCCCCACTAAATTAACTACTCATTGCAGAATCTCTAAAATAATAATTAGATGTATAAGGTGTAACAAAATATGTGAAGGGGAAATACAGGCTCTGGCTCAGCTAAAGGTCCATGTGTAACATCGAGCACAAAACAATCCGGGCTTTCATGTGGATTCTGCATTCCTTCTACCCACATTCTTCTCAACTAAGAGTTAAAATCAAACCATTAATGTTTTGAGATGCAAATTAATGCCATTTAATGCCTGATTTTCAAATGTAAACCAGAAATCTAGGGATTAATCCTGGCTTTCTGCTCAACCAAATGGTGTGACATTAGGCTGCAGAACCTTAAGTGTCCCAGTTACCCTTTCTTTTAGCAGAAAGGCTAAAATTACAGACCAATGCTGTCTGTTTAAACATGACACTGACAGTGGACAAGCAGGCTTAATTTATGGATAGTGTAAATTACGAACGGGTGGTCACCCTGTTGGAGGCCTGCATAACATTCTTATTGATGGAAGAACATTTTCGAGGTCTGCAGAGCATGAGTTGAGGGTAGACGTGGGCAGATGGTGTCTGCCTGCGATAGCGAGGCGCTGTAGTAGTTAGAAAAGGGCTCGGAGCCCGGCCCATGTCACGTCAGTGTCTTTCATTGATTCGTGGGCTTGCTTTTTAGGGTCGAGCATGCGTATTGCAGTGAGACGGTTTAGAAAAGGGCTCGGAGCCCTGTCGACGTCACGTCGGTGTTTTTCATTGCTTCGTGGGCTTGCCTAATATCTGCTTGCTTTCATTAGTCGAAGGCATCAACAAGTCATGCCTTTTCCGGTAGCTAGCCCTCCTCGAGCGCATCGACCACGTATAGAAAACATGCGAGGCTCGCTGTTTTCTGTCCGGCTCGTGGACTACTTTTTCCTCTAATTTACTAGCGCGATTTCACTTGGCAGAAATCGAGCGCTTTACATAGTTAAGTGCACTTTTTCAGGTTACGTACATAAATGCACTTTTGCCAATAGGTGAAAAGTCGGTTTAGGAGTTTACAACGCTATCAGCTCTAACATGAGCAAACACGAGACCCGTTGCATTGCAAATGCTTGTTACCTGTATGTCACTATGTTGTTGCCTGTTTCAATGGAATCCTGCTGGTCAGGACCTCAGTGCTCATAGTTTGTGGCCTAATGTGTGTATCTGTAGTGCTTAACTGTGTCACTGAGGCTCTGCTAATCAGAACCTCAGTGCTTATGCTCTCACTGCTTTTAAATTTGTCACTATAGGCTAGTGACTTCATTTACAAATTTCAATTGGCACACTGGACCCCTCTTATAAGTCCCTAGTATGTGGTACCCAGGTAGCCAGCACATTGGGGTTCCAGGGGATACTTATGGTCTGCCACTGCATTTCTTTTGCCACCCATAAGGAGCTCAGACAAACCCTTTCACAGGACTGCCACTGCAGCCTGCGTGAAATAAGGTACACGTTATTTCACAGCCATTTTCACTGAACTTAAGTAACTTATAAGTCATCTATG
The DNA here is from genome assembly GCF_031143425.1 of Pleurodeles waltl. Lineage (NCBI taxonomy): Eukaryota > Metazoa > Chordata > Amphibia > Caudata > Salamandridae > Pleurodeles > Pleurodeles waltl. The sequence continues at coordinate 486,605,504 of NC_090445.1, read as the reverse complement.
AGTCTAACCTTCACTTGCTGAAGGTGCAAAGAGTGAGGGCACCCTTGCACTAGCAAAGGTGCCCCCACATAGTTCAGGGCCACTTCCTGGGACTTTGTGAGGGCTGGGACGTCATTATACGCGTTCACTACATATAGGTCAATACCTATATGTTGCTTCACAATGGTAACTCAGAATATGGCCATTTAAGGTGTCTAAGAACATGGAATTGTCCCCCATTCCAAATCTGGTATTGGGGAGCCAATTCCATGCATACTGGGGGCTCCACTATTGACCCCCAGTACTGCCAAACCAGCTCTCTGATGCTTGCACTGCAGCTACAGCTGCTGTCACTTTACAGACAGGGTTCTGCCCTCCTGGGGTCTGAGCAGCTCAGTCCCAGGAAGGCAGAACAAAGCATTTCCTTTGGGAGCAGGGTGTTACGCCCTCTCCCTTTGGAAATAGGTGTTACAGGCTGGGGAGGGGTAGCCTCCTACAGCCTCTGGAAATGTTTGAAGGGAACAGATGGTGCCCTCCTTGTATAAACCAGTCTACACCGGTTCAGGGACCCCTTGTCCCCTGCTCTGGCACAAAACTGGACAAAGGAAAGGGGGAGTGACCACTCCCATTTCCATCACCACCCTAGCTTCTCCAGTGTGTCCCAGACTTCAACCACCTTGCTTTACAAGGTGTGGGTGCACTCTGGATGGCTCTCAGTGGCCAGTGCCAGCAGGTGACCTGAGAGAGCCTTCCTGATAGGTCCTTGCCTGATAGGGTAGCCAATCCCCCTTCCGGGCTATTTAGGGTCTCTCCTGTGGGTTCTCTTCAGATTCTACTTGCAAAGTTCCAGCAGGAATCCTCTGCAACTACTACTTCATCCTCTGACCTCGTATCAACCGCAGTCTGCTCCAGAAACCGCTGTAACAACAACAAAGTATCCACAAGCGATATTTTTCCTCTGCAACTTCAGCTCCAGCCAGCAACTGGATCAATTTCCACAGTGTGCATGCTCCTCTGATGACTCCCTGTCTTCACCCTGCACCAGAAGGACCTAAGAAATCTCCCATAGGGTGATGGAGTCACTCCCTTTGCTCACACAGGCACCTTCTAAGTCGATGACCTGTTCTCTTGGACTCCTCTGCTGGTGATGAGCGTGCTCCTTGGAACAAAGAGGGTGAACCCTATCTACACTGACTGTCCTGAGGTCCGGCTGTCGCAATTTGGAGGAGGTAAGACCTTGCCCTCCCCAGAACCCCAGTAACCCTATGCACTGTGTCTCTTTCACCTCCCGAGGACTAATTGCAAAATTCCTTCATGCACAGCCTGGCTAAGGTCCGCAGCACTGTCTCCTGCGATGCTCAACTCACTGAGTTGATCTTCGGCGATGTGGGACCTTCCTTTGTAGTTCTCCACCAACCGCATTTTGCACCTCCTTTGTCCCTGTGTCCTGAGACACATGTGGGTGCTATCTGGTGCTCTGAGTGCTCTCTGAAGTGCTGAGAGATCCCTCTTCCTCCCCACACAGAGTTGAGGCCCCCAAGTCCTTCCTGGGTCCAGATAGCACCTAGTTGACGCAAAGCACAACTTTCCTGGAACCAAGGCTTGTTGGGTGAATCCAGCACCCAAACTCACCTGCATCCAACTTCATGAGGTGGGGCATCCTTTGCATCATGCAGGAACCCACTGGCATCTTCATAGGGTGCATTTCTTCAGTCTTCGTCCAACCAGGGACTCTTCTTTTGCACCCTCTTCTGGGTTGGCAGGGGCTCCTGTCCTTCCTGGAAATTCTTTCGACTTCTGGACATGGTCCCCTTCTTTTGCAGGTCTTCATGTCCAGGAATCCAGAAGTTGTCGCTGGCAGACTTGGTTGGTTACTGCATAATCCCAATCACGAGGTGTAGTGTGTCCTAAGGAAACTTGCAGTACTTTATTCCTGTTTTTCTGGGCTCTGGGGTAGGGTAATTTACTTACCTTTACTGTATTCTTACTCTCCCAGCGATTCTGCACACACTACACTTGTCTAGGGGGGAATTTGTGATTCGCATTACACTTTCTTAGTATATGGTTTGTGTTGCCCCTAGACCAATTTTCTCCCATTCCATTCTTTAGCAATTCCTATTGTTTGCACTGTCCTAAGACTAATTACTTACCTTATTTTGGTGTCTAGTGTATATATTGTGTATAATACTTACCTCCAGGAGGAGTATTGCCTCTAAGATATTTTTGGTATAATGTCACCCAAATAAACTATCTTTATTTTTGTTAACACTGAGTATTACCTTTGCTTGTTTATAAGTACTATAAGTGGTATTGCATGAGCTCTGCTCTGTACCCAAGGAAGGCAAAAATGGCCAGCAGTCATGTGCCCCTTTGCCCAAGGGGCCACCCCCACACAAAACAACAGAAACAAAAACAATCCCTGGTGCCTTAGTGGCTTCTGCCCCTCCTGGGGGCAGATGGGCCTAAATCAAATTGGCCCATCTGCCCCCAAGGGGGCAAAAATGGCCAACAGTTGTCTGCCCCCTTTGGGGAGTGACCCTTGCCCAAGGGGCTGGCCCCACACAAATAAACAAAAGGAATAAATCCCTGGCGTCTTAGTGACTTCTGATCCCCTTGGGGACAGATGGGCCTAAAAATAAAAGGCTGATCTGCCCCCAAGGGCGGCAGAAATGGTGACAGGCCACCAAAGGAGAGTGACCCTTGCTCAAGGGGCTTCCCCCCAACACTCAAACAATTAAACAAAAAAAATCCCTGGTGCCTTAGTGGCTTCTGTCCCCCCCCCTTGGGGGCAGATGGGCCTAAAAAAAAATAGGCTGATCTGCCACTAAGGGGGGCAGAAATGGCCAACAGTTGTGTGTTCTCTTTGGGGGGGGGGGTGCCCTTGTCCAAGGGCCACCCTGAAACAAAAAATACAAATAAAATTACTCTGTGTGGCTTCAGCTCCCTTTGGGGGCAGAGCGGCCTAAAAATAATAGGCCAGGCAGAAATTGCCAACAATGCTGTGTCCCCTTTGGGGGGATGACCCTTGCCACAGGGGCTGCCCCCATTAAAAAAAAAACTAAAGTAAACAATCCCTGGTGTCACTGTGGCATCTGCCCCCCCTTAGGGGCAGATTTACCTAAAAATAATAGGCCAATCTGCCCCCAGTGGGGGGCAGAAATGGCGTTAAACAGATTGCTCCCAAAGGTGAGCGACCCTTGCCCAAGGTGCCGCTCCTCCATAGTGAAATTGACCAAAAGAAGAAATCCCTGGTGTTTAGGGAGCATTCCTGCAGCCAGATCGCGATGCAATCGGGCAGCAGGAATGCTGAGAGAGACATTGAGAGATGCCTCTTTTAGAGGAGTCCCCCCCCCTCCGGCCAGAGGAGAAACTTACCTCTTTCTCCTAAGACGCGCTGGAAGAAAATGGCCTCTAATTATGTTAGCACGTGATTGGACGCTGACGTCATTAGATGGGGGTGGAGAGCGGGGGTGAAAGGGGAAGTGATTCCCCTTCCATCCCTGCCCAGGGGAGGGGGGTGGGAGGCCCCACGGGGGAGCGCCAGCGCTCTCCTGTCGATCAGGGTGTATTGGTTATGACTGTGGCACCCCAGTGCTGTGCCACCGGACATAACCATTAATTCCTTGGCGCCAAAGGGGTTAATGTTTCATGTTGTGCAATATATTTATCTTGTATCTCCATTAATTGGTTGTTTTAATCTGAATAGCATTGGTTCTCTCTCAATTTTACATTGTTCTATTTATTTATTTATTTTCACAATTTAAGGTTTGTGACAATTGTATTTAAGTCTACCATAATGTAAGAGGATTTTGGTTGTTATATTATCATCATTGTATGTTTTAACTGTTGCTTGCACGGCCTTTGTGTGGTTTTATGGCTTTTGAGCCGAAATAAAGGTTTTTTTTAAACTTTGAACTTAGAAACTCTGTTGGACAAGTTCTATATTCTATTACTTCAAGAAAACGTATTTCAAAAGAGACCAACAGTAAAAGGTTTTTACATCATTTTGTGTTGTGGATTCTCAATTGGGGAATGGAAGACCATCAGTAGGTTTAATGATTCTGGTATCAATTAAGTTGAAGAATGATACTCTTGTGGGAAATGTTGAAAATAGATGGGCACAGGCTATTCTAGTTCACCTGAGATGCAACGAGAAGGTAAATAATGTCCTAATATAGGTTGTTGGACTTTTGGCCATACGCATGGTCATCCCTAGTCTTTTTGCCTCCTTCCTCCTGGTTTTTCTGACCTCTCGCTGTTGGCTCTAGGACTCTGAGCACTGTATCACTGCTGACCAGTGCTAAAGTGCAGGTGCTCTCCCATCTAAAGTTGGTATGATTGGCTTATACCTAATCGGCATATTTAATTTACCTATAAGTCCCTTGTACAGTGGTATCTCTATACCCAGAGCATGTAAATTAAATACTACTAGTGGGACTGCAGCGCTGCTTGCGCCACCCACTGAAGTAGACTTTCAAACCTGTCTCAGGCCTGCTAGCGCAGGGCCTGTGTGCGCAGTTTTCTGCCACAGGGACCTGGCATCTAAATTTACTTGCCAGGCCCAGAACTCCCCTTTTACTACATGTAAGTCACCCCTAAAGTACGCCCTAGCTAGCCCTATGGGCAGGGTGCCATGTATGTAGAAAGGCAGGACATGTGCCATATTGCATGGCCTGTCCTGGTAGTGACAAACAGCCTAACTTGGTGTCTCACTGCTGTGAGTGCTGCCTTCTCATAGGATTGCATTAGAAATGCCCGGCCTTATGTGTAAAGGGTATTGTCTGATTTATGAGGGGTAGCGTAGGCGTGTTTGCTATGGTTGTGATGGTGATAATAAATACTGCTTACTGGTGTGGGTGTATTTTTTATTACTATCACCGAAATGCCACTTCTTGAAAGTGCACATTTATCTGTGCTTATGACTCTGGTGTTTTGCAGCTTGACTCCAATCCACGTCTGGGCAGAGTGACAGTTGGGGCTTTGTGCATACTTTTCAGACAGCCTGTACACAGGGAGGGTGGAGGTGTCACCGAGGTACATCTGCATACTGAATAGTCTTCCTGGGCTGAGAGAAGGGAGAGGCGGGGCACACCTACATTTGTAAAGGCTGTGCCCTGGCCTCACACAATAGGGTCGTTAACCCCCCACTGATGTTTGGAGCCTGTGCTGAAAGGAGAGAGGGGGCACTCCCAGAACCAGTTGTAACTGGCTGGATCCTCCTCTCCCTATCATTGTAAAACACTGTAAAAACGGACTATAAGTACAGGGGAATTTTCCCCACAATTGGAACATTCTTGGAACTTGAAACTGGACACAGAACGCTGATGAATGGACTCACCAGGAAACCGCCTTGGACTGCTGCTGCTGTGCTGACCTGTGACCTGCCTGGTCACTAGTAGGAACTGCCACCATCTGCACCCCTTGTGCTGGCCTGTAGCTGGGCCCACCAGCCCTGTATCTTCTCCTTGCTTATTGTTCCCAGGGGCAGGGTGCTGTGGCCCCTGACCCCTGCACCGATCTTCTATAATATTGCCTTAGCGCTTGGGGGAAAAGCGCTCTTGTGGATAAATGCTGCAGAAGATCACCGCCGCAACGGGGCGTAAAGGAGGACCTTTGCGCCTTCCTAAAGCGCTTTGTTGTTGGGCAAAATCACCGCCGCAACCTGGGCTTAAGGGAGGACCTTCGCGCCCTCTCCAGCGCTTTTGTTGTGGTGCAGAATCACCGCCGCGGCCCGGGCGCTGCATCGGGGACGGTCGCAAGGACCGCGCTGTTCATTGTGCCCCCGGGGCACTTGCTAGAGTTACAGAGAGGAGCGGGCCGCTCCTGTTGTGCCCCCGGGTGACGCGCGCTCTACGGAGTGCCCCCGGGGCACACGCCGACACCAGCTTCCGAAACTGCCCCCTGGAGGGGCCCGTTAGGAGTACTGAGGGGGTGTGTGCTACCCTCCTCGCTCCCAGAATTGTCAGGAGGCCCCCGTTTTGCACAGAGGAGCGCGGGGGCCCCATTATTCGTTTTAGGCACTGGAGGTGCCTCCTCATCAAGACAGGTATTTTTTAAAGGGACCAGTATAACCATAATTGAAGTTCTTGCTACAGACTTTATTAATTGTGTTATATTGCCTGCCTGTCCTATGATGCTTTTACATATGTGTGCACATGTTCCTTTTATGGGCATGACTTGCTAATATGTTTCCCTAACTTGCCATAGATTTTCTAATGTTCCTACTATGGGCATTTTATGATATTCTTATGACAAGTGTTCTAATGTGGTAATGTGTTTCCTGACTACTGCTTATGTTGCAGAATACTGAGTAACCTGTGTGTTATGTGTGACTACTGCTAGTTTGCAGAGTAACTAATGTGTAACGTTGTGACAACTGCTAAGGCAGCAGGATAGTACTGTTATGTGATGTTGGTCTGATAATTACGTTGTGTACAATACAGTATATTTTCATATAATCTGGTGTTGTGTTTCCTTTGTGGTGGGGATATTGCGTCACATGTGTGTGTGTGTTGTGCAAACGCTTTACACATTGCCTCCGGGTTAAGCCTGACTGCTCGTGCCAAGCTACCAAGGGGGTGAGCAGGGGTTATCTTGGACGTGTAACTCCCTTGCCCTGACTAGAGTGGGTAAGTTCTGCCTGGCTGAGGTGCATACCCTAGCCAACCAGAAACCCCATTTCTAACATAGGTTAATTAACGTGTTAAAAAAGTGCAGTTGTAAATATGCCAAACGAAAAGAATACCATAAAAACGTTAATGAACTTTATCAAATATAAATATCGTCAGGCAATTCTAGTTATGCCTCGTGTATAACATGAGATTGTCTCAGACTGAGGCAGATGTAACCTTGAACAACTTACTTGAGGCGTATTCAATAATGTTTCCAAATTTTAAATGTTTTTCATTCTAAAGAACCCAAGCAGTGATGTAATTGGTTTAGAAGCAATGGCCTGATTTGTCTCAGTGGACATATTCTGTTGGATTCACATGCTAAATGATCCTTTAAACACAGCTGTCAAATAGCTTTACTGAGTACATGCACTTATATATATATTTGACATTTAAAATTGTTTTAATACTTTTAAATTGCTTAACTGAAAGGGAACTAATAATTGGTCCTTGCAGGTATGTTTTAATTTGGATGTTGTAAGTCGATAGAGTTCTACTTTGTAAAATGGACTATCCGAGAAGATTAACTAATAACATGGGTTATCATCATCTACTGAGGCTGCAGAAAAATCAGGCTTCCATTTGTGCAGATATATTAATTTCTGGAAATATTCCTGATAAATATTTGTCTCTCATTGATAATGTTAAGCATGTGTTCAGTATACATATTGAGTTAGACCGGATGGTGCTAAGAAGGACGATAAGGGGTTGTGCTCACAATTGTCTTGATTCCACTTTGATTAAGATGAAAAACATATCCAGAAGATGCAAAACTCCTATAGGCATCCCCAGCCTGAAACTGTTAAAACTGTTCTAAAAGGTCTTTAAAGAAAGTATAAAGAATGTCCTGCTCAGACTGAAAAATATCTAATTGTGAAACAGTCAATGAGAGGAAATGTACTCTGTGCTATGTAAAGGTGACCAAAGGCAACTTTGGGTTTTGGTGAATGGTGTATACAAAATACATTTTTTTTCCTTAGTGTGTTCAATAGCTGAAGAACGTTAGGAGAATCATTTGGGTAATTTCTATGGTCATCTGAAAGTTTCTGTATCCTTAATGGCACATTATGCTTACTTACCCTGATATTATTGATTCATTATCAGTACCGCTGTTAGGGAAACAATTGAGTTCTTGAAACTTAATAGAGCTGTTGGCTCTTATAATTTTCCTGCTTGTTTTATCAAAAATGATAATGTATGACGGGTCGGGTTCTTGTCACCTCTTTTCAAGTGGATTGTTAAAACTAGAGAGATACCCGGCTCCTGGAGAGGTTCTATTGCTAAACCTACTTAAAAAGTTGATGGTTATTCTCCAAGTAATTACGTACATATAAGCCTAACAGATGCTGTCTGTTAGGGTTATCAGTACATAATTAATATTTCAATATCTAGAAGATTGGATAACAAGTAATAATTTAATGCCAATATAACAGGGAGGGTTTCTGGAAGGATATTTGCTCTATATGGTATTGTTCGAAAGTCTATGGAAGTCAATCAAAAATTATGCTGTTGCCCTATTGACTTTTGCACACATCTCGACAGAGGGTGTTTATGAAAAAAAAGAACTATCCAGATAAGGAAGTCATTCCTGCTTGCTTTCACTTACTAACTTCATACCGTCCAACTGGTCAAGAGCTGTACTCTATCCGAATGCCTAGCTTAAAAAACTGAAATTTGTAATGGGTTATGGCACGAATGTGTGCTTGCACCTTATCTGATTGTACTCAATGGCCCTCATCACGTCTTTGGTGGTATTTTCCCAATACCGCCGTGCCGGTGGCCACCACAATACTGCGGCGGCTGCAGTAATCCACCCGCCCTAATACGACTCACAAAAACAAAATTGCCAGAATACAGCCACAAATCTCACACTGGGAGACAGGCGGTAGCACCAGCCACACCACCACGCCAAAAACAGATTGCGCATCATAATACAAACCCCAAATCATCACATCGGTTGAAGAGCGGCGGTGAGCCAATGGCGCCGTGGTCGAAAAGGAACCTCCACAACAACACCACACCACATTGGCCAATTCGAATACCCCACACCTGATACACATACACACAGAACACACACCCCAGGCACCACCATAAAATACACAGCCACACAATTCACAACCCTTTGCAACTACAATTAGGAGACATTTTGCAGCTACCCAGTTGTACACACTGCACACACACAACACAGCCATTTACACACCCCTCACGTAACACACTGCACATTACACATTTACACACAAACACACACCTCACCATCACCATTTCCCCACAAAGGCACCCCTGTTTCACAGAAGGCGAGTTGTGGACAATGGAGGACGAAATCATCAGGGTAGAGCCACAGCTATTTGATGCACAGATCCAACAGATATCCGTAGCCCGGAAGATGGAGATGTGGCAGTGAATCATCAACAAGGTGAACTCAGTGGGAAGGCATCTGCGCACAAGGTACGACATACGAGACATACAAAAGCATTGGAATGACCTGAGGGGGAGGGTCAGATCCATGTCGTCCAGGCACTAAATTGCGATCATGAAGACTGGCGGTGTGCCCTGTTCTCCTCTCCGCGAGCTGACATAATGGGAGGAGAAGGTCTTGGCAATCCTGCATCCTGAGGATTTCAGTGCAATCCCCAGAGGATTGGAGACTGGTAAGTCACCTACAATCATCTTGTAGTCAGTATACCTGTATCACATACGTCCCCATCCCCTGCATGGCAACCCAACAAATGCAACTAATGCATGTTCAGCATGAAGCACTATGAATACTACAGGTTTAACAACCTAACAATGCACCCCCCTCATCTAGGTAGCTCAGCAGACTGCAGCATGCCAAATAGCACTCACTTAGCAGCCTATGTCAGATGAGCTAGATGTCAATAACAATCCACTGATATTGTCACCCGTGAGGAGGTGCCACAAACAACCAGTCCTCCACCAGAGAAAAACCCCATTGATGACAACAACACAGGATATCTAGGACTGTATGACCTCCCTGGCCCATCCGGCAACTCTGGGCAGTCTCTCTCCACTGGCCTCAAATAAGCCATGATAGAGCACCTACTACTGTAGCAGCCACAAGAGCAGTTGGCCCACACCCCGAAACCAGTGACCCCAGGCCACGTCAATCAATGGTGTGACCTCCTGTACAGGGCCTGAGTCAGCACCCACCACTCAAGACGATGAAGGTCCTGGTGTGAGTGGACGTGGGCACACTGTGCGGGTCACAGAGGCATAGAGGGCTAGGTGCAGTGGGAGGGCATCTGGGGTGAAGGTGTGGGGCAACCAAGGGAACCACTTGCTAGGAGGCCAAGATGGGCCAGATAGTCACCATGTTGGGGGAACACCAAAGTCTGTAAACTCAGTAGCACCAGGAGGCCAAGCAGCAATGGCAGGAACACAGTGCCACCATGGCCTCCAAGGGTTCATGGCAGAATTAATATCCATCCTGCATGAGTCCTCCACCCATCACCAGGCCCCTACCAGTAGCCACAGTCCTGAGCAGCCCTCTACATCTGCTGCAGCTACTGGGATGATGGCCCTGCCTGAGGACTCACAAGCCAAAGGTGACACTCCCCTGGTAGATGAGGAACCCCCACGCAAACATGGATGCAGACCCAGACATCCTGCAGAGACTGGAGCCAAGTCCAACCCCACTGCCAGAAAATAGGCCTCTACAAAACTGTCTCCCTTGTGTGACACAGCTTGGAGACTGACTACTGCTAAATCTCCATTACCCATCACTCCTGGAAGCTGGAGCTTTGCTACCAAATGCTTGGACTAACAACCTGATGATTTCATACAACATTGTCCCACTCTTTAGCACCAACCCATCCTATTGGAAATACAATATATATACTTTAACACAACAGTTGGTTTTGTGTCTTCTATAAATTACAATGAACACACAATGATGTTGTTTAGTGTTCAAGTGTTGTGCAAAAAGTTTAATATGTGAAGCCATCAACCATATAGCTTGTTGTCAGATGCACAGTGTCAGTACCAACATATATCTGGGTCCACAGGTAGCAGAAAGGGAAGGGAACTCAGCATCCAGTGACAGTTCTCCTGTGTAAAGTTGTCAACAAACAATATATTATGATAGATCACCATATCAACCTACAATAGTAAGTGTAAAATAACATACCTATTAACAACAACACAAAGAAGATTTTTTTTAACAATACTGAACACATCGCACAATTCCAGTCTTGTAAACATGACACATAAATGAAATGCTGTCTATCACAATTAGTGTGCTTTTCTCCACTGATAGTGTGACAAAACTGAGAAATTAAATTTGCATAACCTGCACCATAAGGTGATGTATGAAGACAGCTGTGAAGAAGGTACATTCCATTGTCGCGTCCACATAATTCACATAATATTTAGAACATAAGGGATTTGGATAGTTAGTTAAATCAATTCATACAGACTGACAATAGCAATGACAGTAGTACTTCAGCCCATTAATAACTACCTATCAGGTACAGTGTACTGCTGTATCTAACTCAGACATGACACTGGTCACATCACAGATAGATTTCAAATAACAGCCATAGTGTAGTTCAACATGATAAGTGGTATATTGAGATATAAACCTACCAGAATGTCACTGGATGTATAGCTGGATGAACTGGGTTCTTGTGACATCATCCTCGTCCCCATCTTTGTCACCGTCCATTGCTCCCTCTACGGCTACCAGTACGTCCTCTACACCCTCCACTTCCAGCAATGGCACATGCCTCCTTAGTGCCTAATTGTACAGCATGCAGCAGGCCACAACAATCTGGCACACCTTCTCAGGTGAGTAGAGCAGGAAACCTCCAGTCATGTGAAAACACCGGAACCTTGCCTTCAGAAAACCGAATCTCCGCTCAATGTCCCTTCTTGTTCTCCCAGGAGCCTCATTGTACTGAGTTTCTGCTCTGATCCTAGGATTCCTCATCAATGTCAGTAGCCAGGACAGATTAGGATACCCTGAATCACCTGTGGATGGAGGAAACAACTATTATAGTCCTGCTATGTTCAGAGTGGAAAGTGTAGGCTTGTTGTGGTTACAGTGATTGTACACACACTCATCATACTCACCAACAAGGAAGACTATCTCCCTCTGTAGGCGCGTCATCATATATGGGACACAGCTGTTGCTGAGGATGTGAGAATCATGTACAGAGGCAGGAAACTTAGCTTTCACCTGTGAGATGTAAAGGTCTGCTAAACAGACCATCTGCACATTCATAGAATGATAGCTCTCCCTATTCCTATACACCTGCTCGTTGTTTCTGGGTGGTACCCATGCAATATGGGTACCATCTATGACCCCTATTACATGAGGGATATGCCCCATCATATATAAGTCAGTCTTCACATGGGGGAAATCTTCAGGATGTGGAAAGTTGATGTAGTTGTCAACATGTTTCAGCAGGGCAGACAAGACTTTCCACAACACATAACTGACCATAGCTTGAGACTTACCTGCTGCCAATCCCAGAGTCCCTTGGAAAGAGCCAGTGGCCAAAAAGTGAAGGACGGATAACACCTGTACAGTATGAGGAATGGCTGTAGGTTGTTGTATAGCTGGCAGCAGATCTGTCTCCAACTGGCTACACAGTTCCATGATAGATATGTCTGTCTTCCATGGTGGCAAGGCCAACCAGGGGCCAGTTCACAGATGCAAGTAGCTGCCTCCACAGTGGTCGGTATCTAGGTTTAGGAAGCATCACACATGTGAGCACGATTACACTTCATTGGTCCCATTTTATGACAATATATCGCCAATATGCATCACACCTGAAACAGGATCCCGACTCACACCTGGATATTTGATGAGAGACTGTGCCAACAATGTGACAACCCACTGATGTCATCTGGAGCACATACACTATATATTAGTGGCGTCTGGTGTCAGGCATCATTAATGTACACTTACCTTTTCACCTAATACACAATCATAGGCTGTTCATGAGTCGGCAACAAATTCCTCATTACTATGAAGGTAAAACTGACTAGATATCACTGACATTGTTCAGCATCATTTCTGATTGGCATGTACATTGCCTGTTCAAGCTGTGTTGGACATGTGTGACTGTAAACTGGACAATAGATGTGTAAAATGGCTGCTGCCTGTCCTGCATGCAGAGGAAAATTACAGTGAGCTAATTCCGCTGGCGTATGTCGTCATGGTGGTAGGTGGTCAAAACCGCTGTGCAACTCCTCATTGGTTAACATTGTTGCCTATGGGAAATGGGAGCCAATGATGGTGACCGCTGGCGGTGACGGTGCAGACTGCCGTGGCCATGACCATCATTTTCTACAGCATCTCTCACTTGAGTCCTGCCTCTCCAGCCAACAAGACCTCCACTGCATGTGCTGCTGTGTCCTGCTCATGGAAGCCACAATGGCATATGTAACAGGGGAGAGGACCCCCGCCTTCACACAGGAAGAACTACAGAAACTTGTACATGGGGTCCTACCCCTGTTCACAAAGCTGTATGGGGTTCCAGAACATCAGGTATGTTGCATATTGGTGTATTTGTAGTGACATGGTTGTGTGTGGATGATAGTATGTGTATGCTGCATACCCTTTGGAGGGGGATGCATTGGACACACATGCTGGAATAGGAAGTGAACGTGTCCTGTCTTGGATGAAAGTGTGCACATACTGTTCCTGGCCCTATCATATTTCTGCATTATATGTCTCTATGATTGTGCCCTTCTTACTGTGTGTCCCATCCAAGTCAGCAACCATCAGAAAAAATCCATGTGGAAAGCCATCGCCAAGGATGTGCAGACCCGGGGGGTCCATAGCCGGCAGAGCACCCACTGCAGGAAGCGGTGGGAGGACCTGAGACTCTGGGCCCAGCAGATTGCAGAGGCCTAGTTGGGGATGGCCTCCCAACGAAGAAGGGGTGCCTGTCGGACCCTGACCCCCGTAATAGCCTGCATAATGGCGGTAGGATACCCAGAGTTGGATGGGTGCTTTGGGGCAATACAGCAGCCACAAATGGGTGAGTAACAGAGTGTAGTTCTTGTGTTACTTCACTCTGAATGGAAAGGATAAGTGTGATGGACAAAGGTATGTCTGGTGTACATATCATAGGGAATGTGACTAGGATATTTGGGTAAAAGGTATATAGGCATGTTAGATTGGTGGTGTATGTATCTAAGGATGCCAGGCATGTGTAAAGTTTTACTATCTGGGATTGGACTGGGAGAAAGTGACTGTCATGTACAGTTCTGATCATGAAAAGTTGGTTCTGTGAGGGCATAAACAGGTTGGCATCACATTGCAAGGTTGTTACTTAGGGATTCCCTTGGCATATCTCTAATCTGGATTCACAGAGGCATGCCAGTGTGCAGCAGATTCTGAGTTGTGCTGTTGAACTGTGATGGTTGTGCTTACTTACTTCTGTGTAGCTATTTGGCAGTGTTGATGAATGTGGTAATGTAGTAGCTGTTGCTTACCTGTAATGGCTATGATTATGGCTAAAACTGTGTTGATATGTACTTGATGTGTAGATATTGCCCCGTGCTCATTTTCATGCTCTCCCACCCTCCCCCTTGTCCTCTTCTTCCCATGTGTGCATTAGCATCAGCAGGAGAAGGAGTAGGGGCACTGGTGAGTGGGGAGGCTGCAGCCCATGGGACCCAGAAGGCCAGGAGCACAGACACTGAGGGGACCAGTGGCTTGGAGGGCACAGGGAGCGCCACGGGGGAGACAGGGACTGCAACATCTGACTCAGATTCCTCCTCCAATGGAAGATCTCTGGCAGTGGCAGACCCTCTGGGACAGCCCAGAAACATCCTTGTCTGCCACCCCCCTTACCAGCACCACCCATCCAGTAGCTCCCCACCCAGGTGCTGATGCCTGCTCACCCAGGAGGGTAGGTGTCTCCTTTGCCGCAGGCACCTCAGCCTGTGTCCCAGTCAGCCCTGCTGCTCTCAATGCGGAGGCTAATGACCTCCAGAGATCCATCTCTGTGGGGCAGTCAACCATTGTGGAAGCCATCCAGGGCCTGTCATCCCAGATGCAACAGACCAATGCCTACCTGAAAGGCATTCACAGTCCCTTGTCTGGCCTACAGAGATCGTTTCAGGCTCTAGCCTCCTCATTGACGGCAGCTAGGGTCCCTACTACTTCTGTCCTCCCTCCAGCAACCTGTGCCCAATCCCAGATCCCTTACCCTTCACCCATCCAACCCACTCATTCAAACAGGCATTCACCCAAAGCAACAGACAGGGAACGGAAAGACACACACAGGTGCCACAAGACACACCACAGGCTTTCACACACTCAACACTCAGAAGCAGACACAACAACAGCCACTGCCTCCCCTGTCTCCCTATCACCTCCTGCCATACAGTCACATCACCACTCACAGCTGCTAGCACTGCATCCTCACTCCAAGATCCTGCCACCACTTCTGTTTTGCCCACAGTCACCCCAACAGCAGACACTCAGACATGCACCCCATGCACCACATCCACACTCACCACAACCACCATCACGACAACATGCAGCACACCTACCTTCCTTGCAGACACCACCCCAACATACATTCACATCACCTTTGCCTCTTCCACTCTCTCTTCCCCCTCCTCCAAAACACATAAATGCTCACATTCAGACACTCAACATTCCTCCACCTCACACATGCACACTATGCATACACCTGCAGTCATATCCAGCACATCTACACGTCCTACAAGCACTCCCTCTACCTCCATTCCCAGACCTGTATCCCATGACATCCCCTGTTTTCCTAAAAAAGCTTCTCCTTGCCCATCTTGATCTGTTCCCTGATCCTGTCCCACCAAGTGTTGTCCCTCGCCATCATGGTTACCTCCCCACACCCAGTCCCTCCGTCTCCGAGTCCTCCCATGACCCCCCTTCTGTTTCCCATGTCCCCCCCACCAAAAAACGTCCCCCTGGACCTGTGGCTCAGTCCAAACAGCCTATTCCTCAATAAAGAACAAAATTTGTCTGCCCGCTCCCACCCAAAACCCAGGCCAAAATCCCCCCTACCCAAAAAAAGCCAAGAAACCCCCTCCCAAAGACATCATCCAAGGACCCCCTCCCAAACTTCTACTTCAACCACCACCCCCACCCACTGACCCCTGAGGTGCTCGACTGACCCATTGATGTCCCTAGCCTGTGGAGGCCATGAGGCTGTCAGGAGTCAAGTTGGGGCAATTTCCTGGCCCTGTGTGCCTGTGGACAATTTAGACTGGCCTATGGCCCCCTTTTGTAAATAGTTCGACCAGTGTCCTTTCCTATTAAAACTGCCCAACAGACCACATTGGTGTCAATTTGAAACATTTGTTGTGCCTTTCTCAATACATGGTTGATGTACAAATGTATTTGGATGCTGTTCACTTAGCATATTTGTGCATTGTGTCTGTATGGCTGTATTGGCTGGATCCATGTCTTTGGCAGTGTAAGTATTGTTATGGATATGGATTGATTTGTTTGTGTATGCTTGTTTGTGGTATGTTGTGTGGTAGTGTTTTATGATGTATATGTGGTGGTATGAGTGTGTTATGTGTCCATGATGTGCGTATATTCCCTTTGCATGGATGTCCGTATGCTCAGAATTGGTTGTGTTGAATGTTTTCTATTCTATGTAGGTTGTGTTGACATTTTGTTTTGCTTGTTGGCCCAGTCTGTTAGAGGATTAGGGTGCCTGCATTACGTTTTGTGGCCGGAGTGGGATTGCTGTGGTTGCTTGTACGTGAGGTTCTGTTGTGATGTCTTTTGCCTGTGTGTGTGTGATGTGTGTGTTGGGCATGGTATGTGTGAGCTTGGCAGTCCGTGCCGGGTGTCTTTGTGGTGTGTGCGACTCCCCCCTTCCCTCCACTGTGTGCTAGGTGGGTGTACTTACCAATGGCGTCTTCATCGACGTTGCTTGTCCTATAGGAGGATGGCGTAGAGTAACACTGGAAAGACTTGTAGTGCACGTTCCATGGCCTCCGCTGACTCGTTTGTATCCCTGGAGGTGAGTGTCTCCTTCTTTCAGTTAATTTCCACCAGCTTTTTGTGGCGTTTGTACCGCCCCAGAAATCATGGCGGTCTGCTGACTTATTATAGGGTGGCCGCTACTGTGCTTTCCCCTGGCCTTGAGATGGCTACCGCCAGTGGCGGCAGGCATACCGCACTGGCGGTACTGGCCGGCTACTGGCTGTGTTGCGGTGGTATCACCACCAGTGTCATTATTTGGCGGTCAGCCCTGTCAGCCTGGCGATGGTACGACAACCACCATCGGCGTGGTAGTACCGTGACCGCTAAAGTCATGATGAGGGCCTATATCGCTGATCTGTCATCCTTTTCCAGAAGTACTCTTCCATTTTCTCCTAAAACATGTCTCACCCTCATAACTCGCTTCCTATAGTCAGTGGAAGTTATCGTATTTGATTACACAGAAACTGGTTTGCAAAGGAGATTGGAGTCTTTGAGAAGGTATTACATAGATGTACCTATTTACTTTCCAAAATATTGGTATTTGGTGGGAAACGAGTACACTTTAAAAACATAGATATTTACGCATACTCTTACGATTAAATAAAATATGCAGAAGATACTTATGCAGAAGGTTATGCTTCCAAGATTCCTCCTATGGCTTTTTACGGCTCAGTAATTATAGGGGTTGATACAAAAAAGTGGCTGAGATCATAATAAGAAAATCACTCTAGAAATTATATTGGAGCTGCAGAAAGGAATGAGTTTAGAGGCAATTCGACTTGAATAGCTCGGTCTGAGTTAGCGTGTATAGTATCTTTAGGTATCTTAATAAACTTTTATTAGATAAAAATGGAAATAAGATATTAGATAGCTATTGGAAGAAAGCAATTAACAGTAACTGAAAGTGGGCCTAATCATTATTGAGAATAATTAAAATGATGGACGACAATTATAAGGAACTGGGCAATTGTACGATATGGGATCCTTTTACTTTCAAATTGGCAATATACTAATCAGTCTATGTATTATCTTGAAAATTTACACTGAATATTTAAAATGTAAACCGTCTATAGCAGTGACTGTGGGGCTATTGGGAAGTGAAGATTAAGGGCCAGATGTATCATCCATTTTTGCATTCGCAAACAGTGCGAATGGCCGTTTGCGAATGCAAAAATGCCTTTCAGTATTTATGAAAGGCATTCGCAATGCAAATTTAAGGAATCGCCAAAGTAGCGATTCCTTAAAATTGCGAGCGCATTTAGAGAATCGCAAATTGCGATTCTCTAAATAAGAAATTGCAAATAAGGAATCCTTATTTGAGATTTCTAAACCACATGTAACAAGCAATTCCTTAAGGCGAATTGGGCATTAAGGAATCGCTATTACCACCAAGTGGAACTTGGTGGTAACCATGTGCAAATTTTAAAATGCATTAAAAATGCATTTTTAATATTGATATGTAACGCACACATGCCCCTTTGGAATGTGTGCACCTTAAATGTCCTTAAAAAAATTCTTGGGGTGCAGCAGAGGGGGCCTTAGGCCCCCAGCACCCTGGGGTTTGCATTTCCCAAATATGCAAATTCCAGTTATGAATTTTCAATTTGGGAAATGCAAAAAATTCACAAATATGGGCCTACAGGCCCATAGGTGCGAATGGGGTTGGTATCGCAATTTGCGATTCGGTAATAGCATTTGCGATTTTTAAGAAATAGCTATTACCGAATCGCAAATATGATACATAGCATTTTGTGACTCAGAAATAGCGATTTCTTAAAAATCGCTATTACCGAGTAGCAAAATGCTTTTTTGATATATCTGGCCCTAAATTCACTATTCATATTGTCAACACAGTCCTAATTCTATATTTTAAATGCTGGAACGGTCAACAGATTCAAATGAATAATGGGCATTGTCCATCACTAAACAATTGCAAATGTACTTTATTTCACTTATTAACTGATTGTTGTTGAGGGAGGGTAGGAAAACAATTTCAATCTTCTATTCGTAGAATTTGGCACTTTAATAAGATCGTTTGCCATTGGGATGATAACTAGAATGTGTTTTTTAGATGTAACCATTGTGCTGGCATATTCTCTAGAGAATATAAAATATGCATTCTTAGAGATGTGATTCATTAATTTATTTAGTGTATTATAATATTTAGCTAGGATTGGATATTTTATATAATTTTGTTAGACATGTTGGCCCTCATTATGACATTGGAGGTGACTGTTAAAGTGGTGGTAATACCGCCAACAGCCTGGCAGTAATTACCACCAAATTATGACCATGGCGGTGATACCACTCATAGACAGCCAATGTACCACACCAACCGCCAGGGCATTAACACCACTGACCACTGCGGTATCCATCAACAGCCAGGCGGAAGTCAAGGTACCGCCACCATATTATGACATAGCAAACCAACAGGAATTCTGGGGCGGTACCAACGCTATCAAAAGCCTGGCAGAAACACAGTACAGAAAATGAAAGACTCACTATCAGGGACACAGAGGACTCTGCCGCCACCATGGAACCAGAACTCCAAGTCTTCCCGTTGCTCTACCACGCCATGGCCGTCCTGGAGCACTAACACAGACGAAGATGACGATGGTGAGTACAGCCACCTAGCACACAAGGGAGGAAGGGAGGAAAAGGAGAGTGACACACACACAACACACACCATTCACACACATACCATACACAGAGCCAGCTGCAGAGTAAAATGAATGTCACAGGACCCACATGAAAATAATGCAAGGACAACAATTCTGATGTACCAACACTGTAATTTACTGTCAACAGCCACCAAAATGAAACATGAAATGTAAATGTAGGCGTCAATCTCCAGATTGGGCCAATGGCCAGCCCAAAGTACCAAAGGGCCACATGGCCACAGCCCAAGTCATGAATTGACTTCTGGCATAATCCGGACTCCACTGTTCAGGGGCATCATGTTGGGATTGGGCAGGCACCTCACGGGGATGACACTGTACTCCATAGAGCCCCATGAAAGCCAATGGAGAATTTCACCACCTTCCACCATGACACCCAACGCCAGCGGAGTTACATAATTTCTACCTGTCCTACATACAGGGTAGACGTTCGCTATTTTATGGTGCTGGTCAACATTCTGAAATTGAAAACTGCGTCATTGCTGTCAATTGTACATACATTGCCATTTACATAGTCCAATTACATACAGGCTTAATGTACACTGAGGTGGTGGTTCCATTGTTCAGTTTGTCACTACCTTCTCACTTTTGTGTCTTTTAGGTACCTACCACTGTAGAGGGATCGGAGGAGGAGGCAAGCCCATGTGTACAGGCCCCTTGTAGACTTGGCTACACTGGAGGACTGGCACATACTACTCACCTATAGGCTGGATAGGGCCACAATCACAGAGCTGTGTGCTCAATTGGAGCCTGATCTGATATCTGATATCCGTCATTCCACTGGAATCCCCCCTCTTGTACAGGTTCTGTCTGTGCTCCATTTCCTGGCAACTGCTCTTTTCAAGTGACAGTGGGCTTGGCAGCAGCAGTGTCACAGCCAATGTTCTTAATAGTGCTGGCAAGGGATTTGTCTGCCTTGCTCAAACACATGTGCAGCTACATCACTTTCCCCCAATTTGAAGATTTGGCCAGTGTGAAGGATGGATTCTATACAATGGGTCATATACCAAATATTATTGGGGCCATTGACGCAACACATAAATCATTTGTCCTCCCCGGCACAATGAACAGGTGTTCAGGAATCAGAAAAGTTTCCACTCACTCAATGTGCAAATGGTGTGCCTGGTTGACCAGTACATCTCCCACGTCACTGCCAAGTATCCTGGATCAGTGCATGATGCCTTCATTTGGAGGAATAGCAGCATCCCAAATGTGATTGCACAACTGCAGAGGCACAAGGTGTGGCTAATCAGTGAGCATGAGTCCCCACCCAATGCATGTCAGTGTATGCCTTCAGGAGTCACCCCCCATACCATTGTGCAAGGCTAATGTTTGTTACTCAATTCTTGCAGGTGACTCTGGCTACCCAAGCCTGTTGTGGCTCTTGACCCTGTAAGGAATGCCAGGACAGGGGCTGAGAATAGGTATAATGATGCTCATGGGTGAACCACGCAAATAATTGAGGGGTCCTTTGGCCTCCTGAAGGCCAGGTTCAGATGCCTCCATCTGACAGGTGGATCCCTCTACTACTCCCCTGAGAAGGTCTGCTAGATAGTTGTTGTATACTGCATGTTGCACAACCTGGCCATCAGACGACATGTGCCATATCTGCATGAGGAGGAGGGTGAAAATGCTCCTGTGGCAGCAGTGGACCCTCAGGACAGTGAGGATGAGGAGGCAGAGGATGAGGATGTGGACAACATGACATCAGTCATACGGCAGTACTTCCAATAACACACAGGTAAGACAGTGGAACTGACCATTCCTCTGATTATTTATCTTGTCAGTGTGGCTGTAGCATGATAGCAGTCACTGCCTTACCGTCTCAACTATCTGTCACCTATGCCTTCTCATTTTGCAGATTTTGATGTGGTTACAACTGTGTACTGATGTGATAACTACAGACAGCTACAGGCCATTATTTGTATGCAATCACAAAGTTCAGAACAATTGCACAAGATGAAACTGTCAATATTATTGCACATTTTTATCACATAAAGCACTATCACTCAAGTTGTGTTCAAGGGTGTTTAGTGTAGTGAAAAATATAGAAGAAATAGTGCAATGGAATGGAGTGATGGTAGAGGTGAGTGTAGGTTATTGGTCCAGTCTGTTTGGAGCACAGGTCCAGTGTCCAGGGGACCACAAGAAGGGTAGCAATGGCAGTTCTAAGTGGACAAGATGACAGAGTGGAACACAAGGGGGATATTCAGGAGCGTCTCATTTCCTAGCAGTGGTCTTGGTCTTGGCAAGTGTCTCTGGCATCTGTCTGGGTCTCAGGGAATGTTTGTCCCTCATGATGCTGGTCATATCACCCAACACCCCTGCTAAGGAGACCATGGTGGTGTTGAGGGCCTGCAAATCTTTCCTGATCTTCTGGTGGTGTTCCTCCTGCAGCTGCTGGTTCTCCTGCATGGTGTTTAACATCTGACCCATCTAGTCCTGGGATTGTTGGTAAGCCCCCAGGACATTGGTGAGTGCCTCCTGGGCAATCAGTCCCTTGGCCTGTCCTCCCCCAGCGCACAGCTGTCCTCCGTGTGCCCCTGTCCCCTTATGTCCCCCTATGTCTCAACACTTATTGAATATGGGTGACCTTTATCCCCTATACTAGGTCAACATTTTTCACGTCTAAGGGTCAATACGGATCCAGTGACGCTTCATCAGGACCAACTAACAAAGAAAACAAAACACTTCTCCTCAATGTTACAAAAAGACCTACATGGTCTTCCTCCATATACCACTAGATTATCGTGTAGGTTTTTTTTGAGTAAGTGACTGGAGTATCTGGACTTACCACTTTAGACACATGTTGACCTAGTATAGGGGATGAAGGTCACCCCTATTCGATAAGCGTTGAGAGAGTGATCGAGCATTATCTCTTTTTCACTTTCATACGCGTTTTATTCTTGACCAAGACTCATTCCTCTACAATAAATTATTGTTTGTGTGTAGGGTTTTGAGGCAATTTTGGGCCAGATGTAGCAAACGTTTTGCGACTCGCAAACGCATTTCAGACTCGCAAATAGGAAGGGGTGTTCCCTTCCTATTTGCGAGTCGCATTGGGATGCAATACCATTTGCGACTGCATATGCGGTCGCAAATGGCATCGCAGTTACCATCCACTTCAAGTGGATGGTAACCCAATCGCAAATTGGAAGGGGTCCCCATGGGACCCCTTCCAGTTTGTGACTGGAGCCCAAAATATTTTTTCATGGCAGGGAGTGGTCCAAGGGACCACTCCCTGCCCTGAAAAAAAAAAAACGAAACTAAAGGTTTCGGTTTTTTTTTAAGTGCAGCTCGTTTTCCCTTAGGGAAAACGGGCTACACTTAAAAAAAAAAAACTGCTTTATTTAAAAGCAGGTCGCTAACATGGACGTCAGCAGGCCTCCATGTTAGCGAGTGCCTATACTCGCAATGGGGCCGCAATTTGCGACCCACCTCATGAATATTCATGAGGTGGGTCATTGCGACCCGATTGCGAGTTGCAGTCGGTGTCTGAGACCGTACTGCATAGCAATTTGCGACTTGCAAATTGCTTTTTTCCTACATCTGGCCCTAAATTCCTTTTTTCTGCTCTACCACTGTCTGCTTGTAGGTACGCAGAATTTGTGCCCCATAGCACGGCACATAATTTTAATAAAAGATCTCTGGCAAAGTGCCGTCTCTATGGGGTGCCTGTCAGACATTCCTTCACCAGTCTGACAAGGAGCAAGCCCTATGATGAAGCATGACACCTGATTGGATGTGTGAGGGCATTTGCTTCTAGTTTAGGAATGCCTTGTGGACTTATGATTCTTTGTTCTGGAACAGTGTACTCTTGTATATAAGCCTATTCTAATGGATAGAGTATGACATTGCCCTTTCTTTGGTGGTCAGGGGGACAGTACTTTGAGATATCTAGCAAGAAGCAACAATGTTATGTAATCCTTGGATATGACAGTCCAGACGTTTGTCAGCCTATATGCTGCACAGTGTACATAAATTGTTTTGTGTGAGTGTCACTTGTGTCATTGGGTTGGTAGTGATCCTCAACATGACACTACCTGTGACATATCCCTCCTTACATTAACATCTTATGAGTTTCTCATTTGCTTGACATGAATTTCACAGTGAAAATCTCAC
Source organism: Pleurodeles waltl (assembly GCF_031143425.1). Lineage (NCBI taxonomy): Eukaryota > Metazoa > Chordata > Amphibia > Caudata > Salamandridae > Pleurodeles > Pleurodeles waltl. The sequence continues at coordinate 486,582,096 of NC_090445.1, read as the reverse complement.
AATGATAAAAAATGACTAGGATACACAGAATGTGCTTTTGTTGCGTTTATGTACATGTGCATAGGACATGAGGGAGAAAATTTGAAAAATAAATCTCGAACAGTGAAGGGGTCAGTCCTGGTGGATGTAATCATTAAAGTAGCTGCCACAATATTTGAAGTCCAAAGTCCAGTGTCATTATATCATGGAAAATGGAAACTGGTTGAAGAACAGTCAACAGAGTGAATCTGTTACAAACAAAGAGGTTGCATCAGTAAGAGCTCACTTTCTGGCAGTGAGTGTGGTCTTGCCATCTGCACCTCCTGGATGTTTGGGTGGACGTCTCAACTTGCGCCGGGGGTGGTTCTTGGGCTACAGAGGCAGGAGTGTCTGGGGCAAGTCCTTCCCCTGACAGGGCCTCCCGTCCACTGGCTGCCACAGATGTAGAAGGGGCTGGTGTTAGTTGGCCAATGGAAGGTGTCTGGTGGTGTTGACTATTCCTGCTCAGGGTGGTGTTGATGTCTCTTATCATTCCTGTTAAGGTGGCCATGTGGGCATTGTGGGCCTCCCACTGTTGCATAATTTACTGGTAGTTGTCCCTCTGCAGCTTCTTGAGCTCCCTGAGTATGGTAACTAGCTGGCCCATCACGCCTTGGGATTGTTGCTGAGCTCCCAAAATGTGGGTGATGGTGTCCAGGGCAGAGCTATCCCCAGCAGCCTCATGCCACTTGTCTGCAGCATCCCTCCCAAACACCCTACCCCATGTGCCTGTGCCCTTGGCACAGATTCCCATCTACCACTGGCTCCAGGTCCTTCATTGTCAGGGGTGACTTGTTGTGACTCCAATACCTAGACTGAGGGGCCATGAGATGGTTGTAACTGTTCTGGGGACACAGGTTTGGGTGTGACTGGTTGCCTGTGATGATGCAACAGGGCTGGGAGGAGTCGATGTGGGCAGGGTGAGATTGACAGGTGTCGTCTGACCAGGTTCCTCAGATGGCCCAGACCCCTCTTCAACGTCCACACATCCAGGGGTGCTATCCCCATTGAGAGCTTCATCCAGGGGCGGGGTGGCAGTCTCTGGAGTGATCCCAGTGGTCCCAGTGGCAGGTAGACCTGTTGAAGTGGGAAAAAGGAATGTTACTGTTTGTACTGTGACCTGTAGCTTTAACAGTTTACAGTGACATTTGTTTAGGACAATGTACACATTGGCTTAGTAGTTTTCTCTTATGTGACAGGAACACATGCTATGAACTGTTTAGAAGTAACATTTGGTGAACAGACCATTTTCATTTAAGTCAACTTGCTACAGGATGTCTATGTATCTTGGCACTTGGAGGTCAGTCCATAGACTCATATCTTTCCTGCAGTGCAATCAAAACAGTGGCTGGGCATGATGTGTTCTGCCACAGGCATTTAGATAAATCATCTTGTGACCCATGATTTGTATTTCATTGATTTGGCACACTCGCTAGGCTGTCCTTCCTGTCCACATTATTTTCCTCTTGGCTTAGCTACTCAAGATGGATCTAGTTGATTTGGCACATCACAGGGTATAGCATTATCTGTTTCTTGGTACCTACCAGGTATGTAAACTTTATTTGTGAGCTCAAATGTCATGTGGACACTGTCCTGGTCATTGGTGTTAGAGGGACTGGTCCTCCTGCGATTTACAGTCATGATACATCAAGTACTACACAAAGCATACATGTCAGCCTCTCAGGTGAGTACAGTTAATGTACAAGGATGTTTGGACAGATGTACAGTGGGCTGGTGTTTTGCATTGGGTAGACAGTGCCTGCTGGCGTTATCATTCCTGTCATTGCCTGTCCTATACCCATACACTATACAGCCCCCTCAGGTAAGTGCAGTTCAATAGTTGAGTAGTGGGAGAAGGGTCATAGTAGCAGAGGGCAGTGTTGTTGCTGAGTAGAGTGTGAGTCTCAGGGCCTGCTGGCTTTAGCCTTCCTGTCATTGCCTGTCCTATACCCACAAACCATAACGTTGAGATCCCCTCAAGTGAGTACAGTTTAATAGCTGAGAAGTGGGAGAAGGGTCATAGTAGCAGAGGTAAACAAATATGGGTCAACTATAATTTATAATGTGGGTAACATATGTTTGCACATTAGAAATAGAAGGTTACCATTACTGTAGTAAATATTTCTATTACCTGCAAGGAGCCATCATGCCGTAGGGAAGTGCACAGAGAAAAGCTGTCAAATATACTGTATGATTATACCAAATAATAATTTAATGGGCTATGCCCAAAGGCATCATCATTCACCCAAGATCAGAGTAAGCCCACAAAATAATGGAAAAATCCAAAAGGAAAACTATGTAGTAAAATCATGGCTCTAGTGGCTAAAGTAAATGCACTAGCTGAGACCAACTGCCCTGATTCGTATGTCTTTCCAAAATTGTAGCAAACCTGTACATAATATCATTGTAGATTTTTTTTCCTCAGGTGTATTCACCATGTTGAGGATCCATATTTATTTATGTGTAGATTCATAAATCAGAATGCAAGCAACACTAGCCATGGAACAATATGATTCAACCAGTCAAAACACTAGGAAACCAATAAGACTCCTGGTCAGGACAAACATAAAAATGGGAGGAAAGCCAAAAACTTAAGAGGCAACAACTTAAATAGACAATAAAACTGTTAAATCTGTAGTAAAAAGGCTGACAAAAAGCCTTCACCTCTACTTTTTCATGGTGTAAACTTTTACCTGATCGATGGAACTTGTTGCCTTGCTTCTGAACTCAAGACAAACAAATGCAATCACCTCTTCAGACAGTGGAATTGCATTGCCTGCATTCCAATGGGTAGAAGCTGGAGATCAGACAATGAAGTAAGAGAGTGGGGACATGATTCCCCTTTAAAAGTTCAAATAGGGGCTTGTTAGGAAGGAGTTGCTGAATACTTGTTTTCCTAGAGTACTGTAGGTTGGTAGATGGTAATTATGAGTGGGTGGGAATTGCAGTTTGTATTGTACAGATGAGATTTCTAGGGAAGGTGTTTCCTTTTTGTGTGTCTCATTAGTGCTAAAGGAAGGCTCAAGGACAGGTGGAAGATCTCACACTTCATTGTGCCTAGGTTGTGGGTGCTTCGAATTGGATGCAGCCTCAGTGCTACCTGACCTAGACATCATTAAGTTACAGAGATTCACCAAACCAGATTATGTAACTGTTATCCTTCAACCGACACTGATCACATTTTGCAAGGGCAAGAACATCTGTTTGCAAGGGGAAGAGAATCTGAAGTACAAACATTTTAGGTACAACATTCCCGTTTTGTGCTTTCCTTCCATCTCATTTATGGAAAATGAAATCATATCTATTTTAAACCCATTTACCCATAGGTGATGATGGTGGTGTGTGTGTGTGTGCACACCAGTGTTGTCATGGCCTACAATGATATTGCAACACATACAAATAATGTTTTTTTTTTCCTCCAGTTCTTCCTCCGGTTGAGTATTCAATTTCAAGACATCCCTGCAATATTCCTAAAAGCCCTTCTTAACATCTGACTTTGGCTTAAAACATCTGATTTTCGACTCTCCTTTTTCATTCATGTGACTTTCTCTTTACTTTCCATTCTCCACATGCCTACTCTTTCTGAGTACAGCCTACTCTACATCACATCCATGTTTACCTTAATCCCTGCTACTTATCTCTACTAGTTTCCCATACTTCATTTCAAAGATCACCTCTCCTTTAGTAAGTCATACCCCTGCAACCTAACAATACTTACTCTCTTGTAGCTCATCTATTAATGCCACCAACTAATGCATGCATGTTTATACCCCCCTATTTAACTAAAGATCACACCTACATACTATTAATTTAATATACAATGTGGAAACTGGAGGTAATACATGGCGTGGTTTCCTTAAGAGTGCAAAGCCAAACCCAATAACTAGGAAAAAGCATCTACTAACCCAGGGTTCTGGAGCAGTGTGCAGTCTAACTGCTACAATAGTGCTACAATACCCGTTCAGGGGTGGTAAGTGCTATACAAATGCACATTCAAGGCAACACCATACATAACACAACTAATAACATAACACTCTGTGGTTTGCCAATTGATTGCAGTTCATACAAACATAATATTTTTGTTAGACTGCTTGACACTCTCACATTAACATAAGACAAAAGTAGGATGGTCCATCACTCAGAACTGCACCAGTCCACTGCAATAAACCACTCATTAATAACCGGACATGCACAAATTGCCATGGATGATTGATGATGGAATCGCCACCATCCACAAGGAATTTATCCACAAGGAATTCATCCACTGGACCATCACGATGGAGTACAACATATCAATCATGGAACACTTCAACTTCCAGCTTGGAATAGAGGGCAACATCCACCATCAAAGACATCCTCACCTACAGATCCCCAGGCCTGCTCCAATTTGGCGACGCCATCTCTTAATTCATCACCCTCAGGCCATCAATATCAAACACTACATCTTCCTCAGGGACCTCAGAGTTCCAACTCGATGACCCCAATAATGCCTATATTGCCAACCTTCTGGACAGCATGAACAATATTGGAGTCACCGACTTCCATGCACATTGCAAAACATACGCTAGATCCTATCTTCACCATGAGCAACAGAGTCAAATACAACCACACAACCAAGCTTACCTGGACTGACCATGCCATCATCCATTTCACCTAAGGAACAGCCCCCCGCCAACTGCACCTCTCACAAAAGCTGGAAAAGAATATCTGACAGCCACTGGACCTACGCCCTCAGCCCCCACCAACACCTCATAGGACATCAACCAAGCTGTCAAAAACTTCACCACCTGGATCAACAAAAGGGCTGACAGAGTCACCTCCAGAAATCCCACCAACTCAACCGACCCTCCAAACAAGCCAGCTGGTGCAACCAAGAACTAAGAACCTCAAACCACAACTGCAAACAACTGGAAAGGAGATTGTTGACCACCAAAGAGCCCACTGGGGGGACCCCCTTCAACAACTCACTCAACCAGTACTACAGACTCCTGAAAGACACCAGAAGGAACACCTTAACCAACCACAGCCAAGCCAGCACAAACCACACAAAGAACTTTTCAGCATTGTCAAAGAGTTTTTCAACCCCTAAGCATCTGAAAACAACATCACCACCGGTCCAGGACCTCTGTGACTCCCTTGCTGACTACTTCAACAAAAAGCTATCCACCAATTACAGAAATGTCATGCCCCAAACCATTGACACCCTCATCCTCCTAGCCCCCACAGATGCCCCAGCTGACAAGAGAATCGCCACAAGGAAAAAGCTCATGATACAGACCAAAGCTCACATCATGCGCTCCGTTCACTCTGGATCTCCCACAAATCACTATCCTTAACACATGTTCAACCTCTGCAATACCATCAGCAGCAGCAAGCTCACTGACATCTTCAAAATGTCCATAAACTTAGCCACCTATCTGGATGACAAGAAACACGCCAAGATCAAACCCCTCCCCAAGAAACCTTCCACTGACCCCAACAAGCTCAAAAACTACTGACCAATCTACTTGCTCCCATTTCCTGCCAGTAGAGAACAATGATCTTCTGGATGCAACCCAATCTGGAATTCTCTCCAACCCCAGCACCAAAACTGCCCTGATCATTGCCACAGTTAACATCGGAACCTTCCTGAGCCAAGGAGACTCGACTTCCCTGATCCTCCTCGACCTTTCAACGGCATTCAACACTGTTTCCCACCACACCCTGATCAAGAAGATTCACCAGATCGCCATCCAAGATGACAACCTAAAATGGAACGCATCCTGCCTCTCCAGAAGAACTCAGAGAGTCCTCCTCCTTTCACATCAGAGACCAAGAACATCCTTTGCGGCATCCCTCAAGGCTTATCTGACCCTTTGCAACCCTTACATGATCTTCTTGGCCAACATCATCAGAAACCACTAGCTGAACATCATCTCCTCCACACATGACGCCTCTCTCTATCCAAAGACCTCTCAACTGCAAAGGCCACCTTCCACCTCTGAATGACCAGCATTGCCAACTGGATACAAAAAAGTCCTTAAAATCAACACATACAAAACAGAAGTTCCGATCTTTGTGAGCACTACCTCATTGTTGGATGACTCCTGATTGCCAATTGACCTCCATTCTCCCACGGACAAAGACTGAAACCTCAGCATGACCCTGGACAATAAACTCACCATGAACAGCCAAATCAACGCAGTCTCCTATGGCTGTTTCCTCACCCTTCATATGCTCTGTAAGGTCTTCAAATGGACCCCAGCATCCACCAGAAGAACCATCATGCAAGCCCTTGTTACCAGCTGCCTGCACTATGGCAATGCCCAGTGTACTGGAATCAGATCACAAACCACAATTTGGGTTCAATCACAATGCAGAGCTAGTCAGCAGTGCTTGGATTTGTTCGGAGGCCCCTAACCATAATTTGATACCCTATCCTGCACACAGCATCTACAATTCCATGCTCCATTGGCCACACTTTCACTACTTTTATTGTGTCCTCTGTAGGAAAGTAACCTCTTTTTGGAATGTTACCCCGAATTTCCGCCTGATGTCAGTTGTTTGACTGTGTCACTGGGATCCTGCTAATCAGGAACCCAGTGCTTATGCTTTCTCTCCTCTAAATGTTGTCACTGCATACTGGTAACCCAGTATTTCACTAAAAATTGGCATACTGGTCACCCCTTATAAGCCCCTACTAGATGGTATTAAGGTACCCAGGCCATTGCGGTACCAGGGGATCCCTATGGGCTGCAGCATTTCTTTTGCCACCGATAGGCAGCCCATGAAAAGGCTTCTACAGGACTGCCCTTGCAGCCTGTGTGAAATGGTGCATGGACCCTTTCACTGCCTTTTACCCTGCACCAGATCACTTATAAGTCACCTATACGTCAGGCCTTCAAACCCTGAAGGATAGGTGCAGAGTACCTGTGTGTGAGGGCACCCGTGCACTAGCAGAGGCACCCCCACATCATCCAGGACCATTTTCCCAGACTTCGTGAGTGCGGGGACGCCATTTTACGCGTGCACAGTACATAGGTAGCTACCTATGTGCAGCTTCACAATGGTAACTCCGAATATGGCCATGTTTGGTATCAAACAGGGTGGAATCATACCCCAAGGCTTTTGCAAGCATTGGTTGTTTGATTCCATGCACTCTGGGGGCTCCTTATAGGACCCCCAGTACTACCATTTCATCCTTCTGAGGTTTTTGAGGCAGCACCAGCTGCTGCCACCTCAGAGACAGGTCTCTGCCCTCCTGTTGCTCAAGCAGCTCAAGCCCAGGAAGGCAGAACAAAGCATTTCCTTTTGTGAAAGGGATGTTACACCCTCTACTTTTGGAAACAAGTGTTACAGGCTGGGAGAAAGTAGCCTCTTTGTAGCATGGTTAGCCCCACTTTTGTCCTGTTTGTGAGTGTATGTCAGTGTGTTTTTAGTGCGTCACTGGGATCCTGATAGCCAGGACCCCAGTGCTCATAGATAAAAACCTATATGTCAATGTGTTTTGCCAGTCTCACTGGGATCCTGCTAGTCAGGACCCCAGTGCTCATAGATTATGGCCTATTGTGTGTGTCTGTGTAGTGCTTAACTGTGTCACTGAGGCTCTGCTAATCAGAACCTCAGTGCTTATGCTCTCTCTGCTTTTAAATTTGTCACTGTAGGCTAGTGACTTCATTTACCAATTTCAATTGGCACACTGGACCCCCTTATAAGTCCCTAGTATATGGTACCTAGGTACCCAGGGCATTTGCATTCCAGGAGATCCATATGGGCTGCAGCATTTCTTTTGCCACCCATGAGGAGCTCAGACAAACCCTTGCACAGGTCTGCCATTGTAGCCTGTGTGAAATAACACGCACGTTATTTCACAGCCATTTTCACTGCACTTAAGCAACTTATAAGTCACCTATATGTCTAACCTTCACTTGTTGAAAGTTAGGTGCAAAGGTACTAAGTGTGAGGGCACCTTTGCACAAGCAAAGGTGCCCTCACATAGTTCAGGGTCATTTCCCCAGACTTTGTGAGTGCGGGGACACCATTACACATGTGCACTACATACAGGTCAATACCCATGTGTAGCTTCACAATGGTAACTCCTAATATGACCATGTAACATGTCTAAGATCATGGAATTGTCCCCCCATTCCAAATTTGGTATCGAGGAGCCAATTCCATGCATCCTGGGGGCTTCACCATGGACCCCCAGTACTGCCAAACCAGCTCTCTGAGTCTTGCACTACAGCTACAGTTGCTGCCACCTCAGGGTTCTGCCCTCCTGGGGTCTGGGCAGCCCAGTACCAGGAAGGAAGAACAAAGAATTTCCTCTGAGAGCAGGGTGTTACACTCTCTCACTTTGGAAATAGATGTTATAGGCTGGGAGGGGTAGCTTCCCCCAGCCTCTGGAAATGCTTTGAAGGGCACAGATGGTGCCCTAATGGCATAAGCCAGTCTACACCGGTTCAGGGACCCCTTGTCCTCTGCTCTGGTGCAAAACTGCACAAAGGAAGGGGGAGTGACCACTCCCCTGTCCATTACCACCCTAGGGGTGGTGCCCAGAGCTCCTCCAGTGTGTCCCAAACTTCAGCCATCTTGCTTTGCAAGGTGTGGGGGAACTCTGGAGGCCTCTGTGTTGACAGTGCCAGCAGGTGATGTTAGAGACCCCTCCTGATAGGTCTATACCTGTTAAGGTAGCCAATCCCCCTCTCAGGGCTATTTAGTGTCTCTCCTGTGGGTTCATTTCGGATTCTGCTTGGAAGTTTCCTTCAGGAATCCTCGGCAACAACTTCATCATCCTCTGACCTCAAATCAACCGCAGCCTGCTCCAAGAACCGCTGTAACTGCAACAAAGTATCCACAAGAGATACTTTTCTTCAACAACCTCAGCTCCAAGTCAGCAACTGCAACAGTTTCCATGGTGTGCACGCTCTGAGGACTCCCTGTCTTTATCCTGCACCAGAAGGACCGAAGAAATCTCCCGTGGAGTAACAGAGTCACTCTCCTGCTCCAGCAGGCACCTTTCAAGATGACGACCGGTACCTTTGGACTCCTCTCACAGCGACGAGCGTGCTCCTAAAGACACAGAGGGTGGACATCAACATAGACTGCCCTGAGGTCATGCTGACGCAATTTGGAGGAGGTAAGACCTTGCCTTCATAGAGAGCGATGGTACCCCTGTGTACTGCATCTTCTTCACCATCTGAGGCCTCTGTGCACTAATTGCAAAATTCCTTTGTGTGCAGCCAGGCCCTGGTCCCAAGCACTCCATTCTGTGACACTAAATTCGCTGAGTTGTTCTTGGGCGGAGTGGGACCATCCTTTGTTGTGCTGCATCATCTGTGTTTTGCACCTCCTTTGTTCCTGTGTCCTGGAACTCCTGGAGATGCTGGCTGTCCTCCTGAGGGCTCTGCAAAGTACTGAGAGCCCCCTCTTCCTCCTCACACAGAGTTGAGGCCCCCAGGTCCTTCCTGGGTCCATCCAGTGCCATTTTGATGCAAAATGCACTTTTACTGTAGCCAAGGCTTGTTGGCAACTTCCAACAAGAAATCACATTTGCAACGATCTTCACATCGTGGGACATCCTTTGCATCATGTAGGAACCCACTGGCATCTTCCTAGGGTGCATTTCATCAGTCTTTGACTAATCGGGGACTATTCTTTTGCACCCTCTTCTTGGTTGGCAGGGGCTCCTGTCCTTTCTGGAACTTCTTTCAACTTGTGGACTTCATCCCGTTCTTTTGCAGGTCTTCAGGTCCAGGAATCCAGAAGTTGTTGTTTGCAGACTTGGTTGGTTAATGCATATTCCGGATCACGAGGTGTAGTGTGTCCTAAGGCAAGTTGCAGTACTTTACTCCTGCTTTTCTGGGCTCTGGGGTGGGGTAATTTACTTACCTTTACTGTATTCTTACTTTCCCAGCGATTCTGCACACACTACACTTGTCTAGGGGGGAATTTGTGATTCGCATTCCACTTTCTTAGTGTATGGTTTGAGTTGCCCCTAGACCTATTTTCTCCCATTGCCATCTATATCATTTCGTATTGTTTGCATTGTTCTATGACTCTTTACTTGTCTAATTTTGGTATCTAGTGTATATATTCTGTATAATACTTACCTCCAGAAGGAGTATTGTCTCTAAGATATTTTTGGTACTGTGTCACCCAAATAAATATCTTTATTTTTGGTAACATTGAGTATTGTCTTTACTTGTGTATAAATACTGTGTAACCAAAAGTGGTATTGCAGGAGCTTTGCATGTCTCCTAGTTCTAAGCTGCTCTGCTTTAGCTACCTCTATCAGCCTAAGCTGCTAGAACACTACTAAATTTCACTAATAAGGGATAACTGGACATTGTATAAGGTGTAAGTACTCAAGGTACCCACTACAAATCAGGCCAGCCTCCTACACAGGCATGGGAGTGGTAGCCTCCCAGAGCCTCTGGAAATGCTTTGAAGGGCACAGATGGTACCCTCCTTGCTTAATTCAGTCTACACCAGTTCAGGGACCCCTGTCCCTGCTCAGGCATAAAACTGGACAAAGGAAAGGGGAGTGGCCACTCCCCTGTCCATCACTACCCCAGGGATGGTGCCCAGAGCTCCTCCAGAGTGTCCCTGGGTTTTGCAATATAGGATTCCAAGTTGGCAGAGCACTCTGGGAGCATCTGAGTGGCCAGTGCCAGCAGGTTACGTCAGAGTCTTCCCCTGATAGGTGCTTACCTGTGTAGCTGACCAATCCTGCTTTCAGGGCTATTTAGGGTCTCTCCTCTGGGTGTTTCCTCAGATTCAGATTGCAAGGCTCCAGCAGGAATCCTCTGCATCCTTTGCTTCACCTTCCAACGACAACACTGCATCTGGACCCTCCAGGAACTCTACAAACTCAACAAAGAAGCAAAGACGACTTCTGCAACATTGTATCTTCAGCTCCTGCCAGCAACTGTTTCCAGGTTGTGCATCCTCTGAGGACTCCCTGTCTTTATCCTGCACCAGAAGGACCGAAGAAATCTCCCGTGGAGTAACAGAGTCACTCTCCTGCTCCAGCAGGCACCTTTCAAGATGACAACCGGTACCTTTGGACTCCTCTCACAGCGACGAGCGTGCTCCTAAAGACACAGAGGGTGGACATCAACATAGACTGCCCTGAGGTCATGCTGACACAATTTGGAGGAGGTAAGACCTTGCCTTCATAGAGAGCGATGGTACCCCTGTGTACTGCATCTTCTTCACCATCTGAGGCCTCTGTGCACTAATTGCAAAATTCCTTTGTGTGCAGCCAGGCCCTGGTCCCAAGCACTCCATTCTGTGACACTAAATTCGCTGAGTTGTTCTTGGGCGGAGTGGGACCATCCTTTGTTGTGCTGCATCATCTGTGTTTTGCACCTCCTTTGTTCCTGTGTCCTGGAACTCCTGGAGATGCTGGCTGTCCTCCTGAGGGCTCTGCAAAGTACTGAGAGCCCCCTCTTCCTCCTCACACAGAGTTGAGGCCCCCAGGTCCTTCCTGGGTCCATCCAGTGCCATTTTGATGCAAAATGCACTTTTACTGTAGCCAAGGCTTGTTGGCAACTTCCAACAAGAAATCACATTTGCAACGATCTTCACATCGTGGGACATCCTTTGCATCATGTAGGAACCCACTGGCATCTTCCTAGGGTGCATTTCATCAGTCTTTGACTAACCGGGGACTATTCTTTTGCACCCTCTTCTTGGTTGGCAGGGGCTCCTGTCCTTTCTGGAACTTCTTTCAACTTGTGGACTTCATCCCGTTCTTTTGCAGGTCTTCAGGTCCAGGAATCCAGAAGTTGTCATTTGCAGACTTGGTTGGTTAATGCATATTCCGGATCACGAGGTGTAGTGTGTCCTAAGGCAAGTTGCAGTACTTTACTCCTGCTTTTCTGGGCTCTGGGGTGGGGTAATTTACTTACCTTTACTGTATTCTTACTCTCCCAGCGATTCTGCACACACTACACTTGTCTAGGGGGGAATTTGTGATTTGCATTCCACTTTCTTAGTGTATGGTTTGAGTTGCCCCTAGACCTATTTTCTCCCATTGCCATCTATATCATTTCCTATTGTTTGCATTGTTCTATGACTCTTTACTTGTCTAATTTTGGTATCTAGTGTATATATTCTGTATAATACTTACCTCCAGAAGGAGTATTGTCTCTAAGATATTTTTGGTACTGTGTCACCCAAATAAATATCTTTATTTTTGGTAACATTGAGTATTGTCTTTACTTGTGTATAAATACTGTGTAACCAAAAGTGGTATTGCAGGAGCTTTGCATGTCTCCTAGTTCTAAGCTGCTCTGCTTTAGCTACCTCTATCAGCCTAAGCTGCTAGAACACTACTAAATTTCACTAATAAGGGATAACTGGACATTGTATAAGGTGTAAGTACTCAAGGTACCCACTACAAATCAGGCCAGCCTCCTACACAGGCATGGGAGTGGTAGCCTCCCAGAGCCTCTGGAAATGCTTTGAAGGGCACAGATGGTACCCTCCTTGCTTAATTCAGTCTACACCAGTTCAGGGTCCCCTGTCCCTGCTCAGGCATAAAACTGGACAAAGGAAAGGGGAGTGGCCACTCCCCTGTCCATCACTACCCCAGGGATGGTGCCCAGAGCTCCTCCAGAGTGTCCCTGGGATTTGCAATATAGGATTCCAAGTTGGCAGAGCACTCTGGGAGCATCTGAGTGGCCAGTGCCAGCAGGTTACGTCAGAGTCTTCCCCTGATAGGTGCTTACCTGTGTAGCTGACCAATCCCGCTTTCAGGGCTATTTAGGGTCTCTCCTCTGGGTGTTTCCTCAGATTCAGATTGCAAGGCTCCAGCAGGAATCCTCTGCATCCTTTGCTTCACCTTCCAACGACAACACTGCATCTGGACCCTCCAGGAACTCTACAAACTCAACAAAGAAGCAAAGACGACTTCTGCAACATTTTATCTTCAGCTCCTGCCAGCAACTGTTTCCAGGTTGTGCATCCTCTGAGGACTCCCTGTCTTCAGCCTGCATCAGAAGAACAAAGGAATCTCCCTTGAAGTGAAGGAATCACTTCCTTGCTTCAACAGGCACCCCTCTGCAGTGATGACCGGTGGCTTGGGTCTCCTCTCCTGAAGAAGTGTGTGGATCCAGCAGCACAGTTGGTGGACTGAAGTAGTCCTGTTGGTCCTTAAGTCCAGCTGTCCAACTTTGGTGGCGGTAAGAGTTTGCATCCCCGCGCAAGACAGTACCCCCGTGCACCACGTGTTTTGCAGTTGCCAAGGCTTGTTGGCATCCTTCCATGAAGTTCTTCGTGCGCCATGCAGCTCCAGCCCCCAGCACTCCTTTCTATGACGAAGAGCCTCCTGTGTAGTTCTCTAGCGGCGTGGGATCCCTTTGTGTAGCGCTGCATGGGATTTAGGATTTGGGTTGAGGAAGGGTTCTGAGCTGGGGCAGAAGGTTGGGCTGGGTGGGAGGCTGTGGTCAGTGAGGATGCTAATTTTGCAAACAATTTCTGCATGCCAGACATCGAACTCTGAATGGGATCAAGAAATGTAACTATCTTTTGCATTTGGCAGCTGGGAAATCAAAAATGCAACTATTTCCTACATTTGGTTTGACCGACTGGAGGGGAGCAAGAGGGAGGGTGGAGATGGGAATCTGAATAGTAGACACGATTGAGGTTGGTACAGTTCCTCTAGAGTCCACCACCACAAGGAATGGTAACTTGTGGAGTGTAGGAGGCTGGCCTGGCTTATAGTGGGTACCTGATGGTACTTACCCCATGTGCCAGCTCCAGTTATCCCTTATTAGTAGATTAGTAGTGTTCTAGCAGCTTAGGTTGATAGAGGTAGCTATAGCAGAGCAGCTTAGGCTGAACTAGGAGACAGGCAAAGCTCCTACTATACCACTTATATCGCATAGCACTATATCCTAAGAATTACAATACTCAAAGTTACTAAAAATAAAGGTACTTTATTTTAGTGACAATGTGCCAAAAATATCTCAGAGGATATACTCACTTAGGAGGTAAGTGAAATACACAAAATATACTCACAAACCAGTCAGTTAGAAAAGTAGTGCAAACACTGTAGAATACAGTAGGATGCAATAGGATGCAATAGGCCTAGGGGCAACACAAACCATATACTAAGAAAGTGGAATGCGGACTAGTTAGGGACCCCAGGCCTAGTGTAGTGTGTAGAGGGTTGTTGGGAGTGTAAGAAAAATCTAAGTGTGTCCAAGATACCCCACCCCAAGACCCTGAAAGGTAGGAGTAAAGTTACCCTACTTCCCCAGAAACACACTAAAGTTGTGATTGGAGATTCTGCAAAGACCACAACAGACTGCAAAGCACTGAAGATGGATTCCTGGACCTGAGGACCTGCAAAGGAAGGGGACCAAGTCCAAGAGTCATGAAAGTGTCCGGGGGGGCAGGAGCCCACTAAACCCCAGATGAAGGTGCAAAATGGCTGCCTCTGGTTGGAAGAAGCTTAAGATTCTGCAACAATGGAAGATGCTAGGAACCGCTCCTTTGCACAGAAGATGTCCCAGGGTGAGCTAGAGAATGCAGAGCTGTTCCACACAGAAATACCACAAACAAGCCTTGCTAGCTGCAAATGTCATGGTTGAAGAAAATCGGTGCTGCCTGGGCCCAGGAAGAACCTGGAGGTCGCCCTTTGGAAGAGGAGACAGATGAGGTGCTCAGCAGCACAGAAAGCCCATGCAGAAGCAGGCAGCACCCGCAGAAGTACTTGAACATGGGTTCAAGAAAACTGAGCATGGTGGTTGTCTCAACACTACAGAGGAGGATCCCACGAAGCCGGTGGTCAACTCAGCAAGTTGAGCAATGCAGGACAGAGTGCTGGGGACCTGGGCTGTGCTGTGCATGAAGGGTTCCTTGCAAAAGTGCACAGAAGCCCTAGCAGCTGCAGTCCATGCTGTACACAGGATTACTGTCTGACGTGGGGAGGCAAGGACCTACCTCCACCAAATTTCGACAGATGGACCACAGGACTGTCCGGGTCACTTGGATCCATCTCCTGTATTCCAGGGACCATGCTCGTCACAATGAGAGGGGACCCAGGGGACCAGTGAAGCAGAAGTTTGGTGCCTGCGTTAGCAGGGGGAGGATTCCTTCGACCCAGAGGAGATTTCCTCTTGGCTTCCAGTACAGGGTGAAGGCAGACAGCCCCCAGAGCATGCACCACCTGGAAACAGTCGAGAAAGCTTATAGGATTAGGTGCTACAATGTCGCTGGTAGTCTTCTTGCTACTTTGTTGCAGTTTTGCAGGTGTCCTGGAGCAGTCAGCTGTCGATCCTTGGCAGAAGTCGAAGAGGGTGATGCAGAGGAACTCTGGTGAGCTCTTGCATTCATTATCTGAAGAGTACCCCACAGGAGAGACCCTAAATAGCCCTCAGAGGAGGATTGGCCACCTAGTCAGGTAAGCACCTATCAGGAGGGGTCTCTGACATCACCGACTGGCACTGACCACTCAGAGGTCTCCATTGTGCCTTCACACCTCTGCATTCAAGATGGCAGAGGTCTGGGACACACTGGAGGAGCTCTGGGCACCACCCCTGGGGTGGTGATGGACAGTGGAGTGGTCACTCCCCTTTCCTTTGTGCAGTTTCGCACTAGAGCAGGGTCTGGGGGATCCCTGAACCGGTGTAGACTAGTTTATGCAAGGAGAGCACCATCATTGCCCTTCAAAACATTCCCAGAGGCCAGAAGAGGCTACTCCTCTCAGGCCCTTAACACCTTTTTTCCAAAGGGAGAGGGTGTAACACCCTCTCTCAGAGGCAATTCTTTGTTCTGCCTTCCTGGGACTGGGCTGCCTGGACCCCAGGAGGGCAGAAGCCTGTCTGTGGGTTGGCAGCAGAGGTAGCTGCAGTGAAAACCCCAGAGAGCGGGTTTGGCAGTCCCCGGGGTCCATGCTGGAGCCCCGGGGATGCATGGGATTGGCACCCCAATACCAGATTTGGCATGGGGGGACAATTCCATGATCTTAGATATGTGACATGTCCATGTTCTGAGGTACCATTGTGAAGCTACATTTAGGTATTGACCTATACGTAGTGCACGCCTGTAATGGTGTCCCCGCATTCACAAAGTCCGGGGAAATTGCCCTGAACTATGTGGGAGCACCTTGGCTAGTGCCAGGGTGCCCTCACACTTAGTAACTCTGCACCTAACCTTTACTAAGTGAGGGTTAGACATATAGGTGACTTATAAGTTACTTAAGTGCAGTGTCAAATGGCTGTGAAATAACATGGTTGTTATTTCACTCAGGCTGCAGTGGCAGTCCTGTGTAAGAATTGTCTGAGCTATCTATGGGTGGCAAAAGAAATGCTGCAGCCCATATGGATCTCATGGAACCCCAATACCCTGGGTACCTAGGTACCATATACTAGGGAATTTTAAGGGTGTTCCAGTGTGCCAATCAGAATTGGTAAAAATGGTCACTAGCCTTCAGTGACAATTTTAAAAGCAGAGAAAGCATAAGCACTGAGGTTCTGGTTAGCAGAGCCTCAGTGACACAGTTACGCACCACACAGGGAATACATTCAGGCCACAACTATGAGCACTGGAGTCCTGGCTAGCAGGATCCCAGTGAGATAGGCAAAAACAAACTGACACACAAGTAAAAAATGGGGGTAACATGCCAGGCAAGATGGTACTTTCCTACATGGAGGCCTCCAAAAATGTTGATGAGCTAGTAGCCTCTGTTCCAGTCCCCTCACCCTTCATGCCACTGTTTCCATCGGTCTCAGCTGTTTCACCACCCACAACACTGTGACCAGCTGCTTCCCCACTTTCTTGGCCAAAGTCCCCTTCACCTGCTCTTAAAGATGCTGTAAAAACATATATATTTGTGTATCTGTGTAAATATAACCGACCATGACGTGTGCCATCAAAATATTTCCCAAATATTCAATTTCAATTAAAACACAACTAACGCAATGTATCATATACAAGTTAAAAAAAACTCGCCCCACATATTATTAAAAAACAAATTCCAGTATATCCCAGCAATTAAACATTGCCAAATCAAGTTCATTTGATGACAGATCTTCTTTTTGCTCACATAAAACCCAAACATTTAGCTATGCCAAAGGCAAACAAAGTATAAAAGTCCGTTCTAAGTATCCTACATGCAAAATAACGATTAGCTGTACCCATAATTCGACATATAAGTGCAGCTAAAAGGGAATACTGCTGAACTAGATCCAGACCAGGTGGTAGTGAATGACCTAAGGAGAAATGTCCCCACTCTAAACTGATGATAGAGTTTCCTGTCTAACGGAACAGTACTAAAGTCTCAGTATTTCTCTAGGCCATGCTCTGCTTTAAAAGTTAGGAAGTCCCCTATCAATGAAGAGCCTACAACTTCTTGCTCCATCCCATCTAATATGTGAGCCCAATACAGTTGTTTCAATACAACCTTGGAAGGAATATGGGCTACAGTGGGATATTTTAAGCAGCTACCAAGGCCTAAAGAAGTCAGCATTTTTATTTTATCGAACTCAACCACAGGATTTCATTACATCTCTCCACTTTGATGATGTTTTGCAAAGCAGCAGCATAATGATCTAACTCTGGGGAAGATCATAATCTCTGCCAGAATAACAAAGGGCATGAGGAGGCCTTTAAGGCTACTTTTTTAACATCCATGTCCAAAAACAATGGGCACAGCGGAATGCGTTATAGGGGAACGGCTAACAATCTGAAGAATCTATTCTCCAAATGCTCCAAAGCGGAGACCTAACTAAAACCCCACAACTCAGTGCCATATAGTGTAGCACCAAGTTCCTTTGCCCCATAAACCCGTAAAGAGGATGCTATCGGCCATGTGAAAGAAACACAATGTTCTTTTAAAATGGCACTATAAATCAGTTTTTGTTTCAAAGAAGCTGTGCTAATATGAGGGCACCATGCCATTTTTGGTGACAGCTTGATCCCCAAATATTCAAACGAATCCACCCTCACTATAGCTTACCCCCGCAAGCCCTAACCTGCCCTGAGGCTTTTTATGATGACTAAACACCATAAACCTAATTTTAGCAGCATTTATTTCCTGGCAGCAGTCCTGGCAAAATGTTCCAAATTTATTAAGAAGTTATTGCAGACCCCTGTGGGTTTTTGATATAAAAAGAGTGTTGTCTGCAACAATAATATGGAGGTTCTGGAGTTATCTATAGTGGGAGCATCTGTGGAACATTTGGATTGGTAGTCCACCAGGCAACTTAAATATAAAGAAAAAAGAATGGAGACCAATAAACACCCTTGCAGCGCACTCTTCAGCACTGGGATCGTGTAGGTTAGTTGGCCCTGTGCACCCTATTTAACACAGGCATCATTTTTATCATGAAGCCTAATCAGTAAGGATAAAATATCATGTAGCATACCCATCTCCCTTCAGGACCTGCCACAACCTGAACCTCGGGACTAAATCAAAGGCAGATTTTAAATCAACAAAGTCAACATACATGTTGCCCATGCCAATCAAAACCATCTTTCAGTATATCATCACAAACTGAAAAACCTGATATATTGTTGATGTTTTGGCTCTAAACCCCACTTGAAGTGGACTTACGATATCCTCCTCTGATGTTCAGGCCTGGATATTTCCTAGGACCATGCAACTTAATTTTTTTAGATTACACCAATAAGGCAAATGGGTCTGTAGTTAGCCAGTAGAAACGTATCCCTCTTTTTAAATATTGAATAACCTCGGCCCCGTGTCAAGGTTCGGGAATAGAGGTACCCAACTCAACAGCGTTTGATAGAGCTAAGCTGTAGTCAGCCCAGTCATTGATATCATGCACAAAAATGTCTACTGGTAAGCCTTCAGGGCCTGAGGCATGGCCACTCACAAAATAGGGCAAGGACGCACAAACATCCTCTTTAGTGAATGGGGGGCATTAACGTTCTGGAGGCTGCTGTTTAATAGGGCACCTTCAGCTGTAACAACAATCTCCTCATAATATACAGATAAAAACGAGCAATCATTCAGATGAAATAATATAATTTTGTGGTTTGAGACCCTGGGGGTTGGTGACACTGGCAACCAACTTCCAGAACCATAAATGATCCTTCTAGCAACATGATTCTATCAGGTCCCATCACCTACCATTGTCCCTCTCCTTCCTGACATTCAATAAACTATGCTTGTAGTCCTTTCAAGCTCCTGAATTTGGAGGGGGATTTTTCAATTTAATACCCCAAGCTAGAGAAAGCCTTTAAAACCTACACTTCTTATTGAACCATCTATTGTTTTTTGATGGGTCTTCTTCATAGAAGTTGGGGGAGAATAAAAAAGTGAGCAGGTATATCCTAAAAGAGCTCTTTACGCATCAGACTTTGATCCAAGGTATCACCCTTTGCCCCACTACTGAGATTTTAGACAATGTTTCCCTTAGTTATCCCGAATAAAGACAAGAGTTTCTGGTTTAGTAGCAACCTGTCGCCATTTATGTTGACGTGTATCCAATGTCCAAAGGATCCTACCAGTGCAAGGTAGATTTGAAGGCTCAACTAAGTACTTTGCAAACAATGTATGCATCATGCGAGACAAAGGGTTGTGATCACTCTCAACTGTTTTTTGCACTACAATGTGTACAACTTGGGGCCACAGCCTTAAGTCAACCAAGATATAATCAACGTGACTTTTAGACAAATAATTATTAAATGTGTATGCCCCCCGGGATCTGATTTTGTACAGCCTTTTGTCACCCTAACTCCCAGATCTATATTGAGCGCTTTTATTTGCAAGGATAACTTGGTTAATCTCTTGATTGGAATGAGCTCCAGAAAAGGAATACCACATGCTTTGTCCTCCTCTACAGTAAATTCAGTATCATCCCGGTTAGGGGGCTCAAATGTAGTTCCCAGCAAGAATCAAGTTAGGATGGGAGCACAACTTATTCTTATAAGCTTCAAGCAACTGAATGGTTTCAGAGACATGTCCACCTGGGTCCACCAAGCATGGAAAGTAAAAAGCATCACACTATTGCTACTTCCCTTGCTTAATTTGATACCTAATATATCAGGGGTGTGTCAAGTGGGTGAAATTTACAGCTCAGTGAGGCCTTCACCCGGATTGTTAACCCACCCTTGGACCTTCCAGACGTGCTCGGTATAAGAGGAACTTGGTAAGATAGATACTCAGCTTTATGCAAATGATCAATGACCAAGGATTCAGTACACTTTGGTGACTCTTTACTAACCACAGAGACCAAGGCACATGACATAACATCACTACAAGAACAGCTATAGCGTGCACATACAAAATCACTACTGTCCTATACTGTACTATTTGTTTATTTATTTATTTTTATGTAAAAATAATTTGAGAAATCAGTCACAAACATTCTTAAACTTTTCAACAGCATATTTTTTCATTGTTTTGATTTGTGTTTTTCTTAATTTTACAGAATAACAGAAAAAAACAAAAAATTGTAGTACCTTTTTGAGTTACCTAATCCTTTGTTATGTCCTTATTTTACTAATTTGGACCAGTGACACCTCCAGGCTAAGTCATTTTTCAAAATCTCAAAAAGTTAAAATATTTTTGGGGTATGTAAAAATGTATATGACAATTCAAATAATAAATATGTGTTCATGTTTGACTTAACATTTTCCAATGTTTCTAAAAATTTCAAAAATGTTTTAAAAATACCTATATATTGAACTACACACCAAAAAAATCCATCAAACACACAACATATACTAATGTTAGGGTGTATGTGTTTGTCTCTTCACATTGGCAAAATCTTCATTTCTAGGAAACTGTACAAAGATGATGTATCTCATCATTGAAGAAAGTACTTCTTGTAGCACACCACTGAGAGTTGGTTGTAACATTCCACCAGATATTGCAACAATGTCAAGAAAATGGAGTACTGCCATTACATTTACTATTGGTGTTTTTCATGTGGGATTCCTATTGTGAGGCTTCAGCTGATGACATAAGTTAATAATGTTTTTCTTATTTAATAGGAGTTTTAAGATCATATCACTTTCTTCCACGATAGCAAGGTATGGAACTGTGAATGTGAATATAGCCTTAAGTATTGTGATCATGCACTAAGGTATTTGAAAAATATTATAAACATGTATTTATTCCGATTTAATAAATTAATTAATTTTGAAGTGTGATTTTTGTATTTATTAACGATGAGTAAAACATTATCTATATGTTATTTATTGATGCATTAACAATCTTTTTATAGTACACTTTTAAAATTTATGCTCAAAAATGCAAATGATATGTAAAAATTGAGAATAAATATAACACCATTTTTTGTATGTGTGATAGTTTGCTTTTATTCAACAAAATAATATGAATAAGGAAAACTTAAGAAAAAAACAAGGCAAACACATTTTAAAATAAATCATGCTGAGTGAAGCTATTATTGTATGACCAATTTGTTTGAATTCCAATGTACAAAATACAACTTGCATCAAAAAGGTGAATGTGTCCAGAAATGTTCCACAGAGTGAATGGTAGTCACGCACTGGAGGACATTAGGTTCTGTGTCTCTTGCTGGTGGTGGTGGAGATATTTTCTGGTCCAGATTAATATCCCCTTATGAGCGTGGATCCACAGTTGCAGGAATTCAGGTGAGTGGAGGTATTTCCTCTTGTGGTAGGTCCTCCCTGTCTGTGACTGAGACAGATATATTTTGTCCAGATGTTAATGGACCTCAGACAGGGGAAGATGGTACTGGAAAATCCCTGCACATATGGTTCAGTCACGGAGTACAAATAGGAGTAGTGATTTTCCATCTGGAAATGTTGCTCCCTCTGCAACTACTTCATCTGCCATAGGTCTGTGAGGCCCTGGCCCATCATGCCTTGGGACTGATTGATAGCTCCCAAGACTTGATTGATGGTGGCATGAATGACAATGAACCCAGTGGCCTTGTTTTGCTGGCCCATAGATTCTCCCCATGGGCCCTACCCCTGCTACCCTGTGCCCTTGACACAGTGTGCCCCATCCCACTGGGTCCTGGCTGAACTGGAGGTCGTGGTGGTTTTGGCTCAATAGCAGCCAAGACTGGGGGGCACAAGATTGTGTGATGGTACTTTGGACACAGAAAGTTGAGATATCTAAGGACTGGGATGTTGCAACAGCTGGGGTGGGAGGTGTATATGTGTGCCCAGTGAAACTCACTAGACCTGTTTGTTTAGGCAGAATATATGGACCAGGCTGCTCCTCATCATCCAGACTTCCATGATTAGAAGCCTCACTGAAGGTTTGTTCCTGGTCTGGAGTGGAGGTATCCTCTGGTATTATGGAGATGGTGGTCCACATACTCTTGGTGTTGGACCTCTCATTAATTCAAATTAAAAAAGTCTCAAATGTGATTAAGTGAAAAAATTAAGCAACCTAAAAGGTAAAAAACAATTAACAGAATCACGCTATCAGGAATCTGCTGCCAGGACAAAACCAACATAACTGTGTAATGGAAATATCCCCAGTGCAATCCCACCACGCCACCCTGACGGTGATGTAGTAATGTTTGCCAGCAGAGGAGTCTGCCACTTTGTCAGCTGTACATCACTTACACTATGGGAAACACTCTGTCAGTGTGGACGGAGGTTCATCCTGTACACATCTATCCAGGATGGTCGGGAATCTGTCAGCTTGATGGAGTACTTGTAAGTGCCACCACAGGGAGGGGATGGGAACACCACCACGATCTAAATCAGGCCGTAAGTGACTGCACACAACTACTGCCTTTGAACAATTATACAGCTGGGACTCTGTAATAGCATTTAACTAACACAGGGCTGACTCTCGATACAGGTTTTAAAGTCCAGGACCCTGAAGTGTTGAGCTAACTGCTCCTTCTTAAACAAAATGATCCGTCCCCATCCAACCATCTCACTTCCCACTCCTTGCCTTTTATATGTCTCTCAGGGGTCTGAAGGAGTTTTATTGATAACCGTATGATCCTGGTCTCCATTCTTTCATCAATCCTGGGCCTGCCATCTGCTGTGAGCCTGGTTCACAGGGCTTATTTATCCCCACGGGAAGATTCAGATGTGCTCGATAAACTGGCAGCTTGACCCCGGATTTTCCTTCCTCCTTCCCACTAAAAATGTTGGGTGCATCCTGGTCCTCCTCATCTGGGTACCACTGGCCAGTCAGCTAGCCTAATAACTTCTCTCCAGCATGGTCGGAGGCAAAGTACACACATAAAGTGATATTGCCGGAATGTGAGGTTACTCTGCTGTGGGATCAGGGGCACAGAGGGATCAGGAGCCTCCTTTCTGGGTCAGATGGTCATTACCACCCTTCATTGAAAGAAGACACTGACTGTGTTATACCTGTGTTGGGCCTGGCAACTTCTGCAAGGTTACCTACAAGCCTTTATTCCTTTACTCCTCCCTCATTGCTGAATTTGTTTTTGTTGGCATTAGAACTCTGTGTCCTTCACTACTACTAACCAGTGCTAAAGTACTTGTGCACTCTCATTAAAACATGATTGGCTTACAACCAATGGCCAGATTTAAGCTACTTATAGGACCCAGTAAAGTGGTAAATGCAGGTACCAAGGCACTGTACATTAAATGCTACTTGTTAGGGCTGTCAGCCTTCATGTGGTCTAGTCTTTCCCCAAACCTTTTGCCTCCTTGTCTCCAACTCTAACCAGTGCTGAAGTACTTGTGCTCTCTCCCTAAATCATGGTTTGTATGGTATGTACCCTATTGGCATTTTTGGTTTACTTATAAGTCCATTGTAGAATGGTATCACATATACCAAGGGCCTATAAGTTAAATGCTACCAGTGGCCTACAGCACTTATTGTACCACCCACTTAAATGGCCCTCCTAAAACATGTCCCAGGCCAGCCACTATAGCCTGAATGCAGTGTTGCACTGCTATGTTGAATTAGAAATTTACAACCCCTTACCAAGCATTCTACTCCCCTTTTATTACATATAAGTCACCCATAAGGTAGGCCCTAGGAAGACCAGAGGGCAGGGTGCTATGTTATGAAAAGGTAGGGTGTGTGCTTTCAAGTTTTACATGTTTTGGTAGTGGAAACCTCCCAAGTTCATTTTCCACCACAGTGAGGCCTACCCCTCTCATAGGGTAACATTAGGGATTCCTTGTTATGTTTTATAAGCTATAATTCCAAATTGAAAGGAGATAGGTCTGCTATGTTTCATACCTATGGAATTGTAATGATAAATCCTCTTTAGTGGTAAAGTTAGATTTTTCATTACAGTTTTGAAAAAAAAAACACTTATAGAAAGTTGCCATATTCCTGTTCTTAACCATATGTGCCTGCAGCCTGTCTGTGATTGCATGCCTCTAGACAGCCACATACAATTGGACCTTTGGTGTGACCTGATGGGCCTGATGGGAGGGAGGTGCTGGGCACAGTTTCAAACTCACACCTCATTAGGCTGTGTCCTGTCCCCACACAAAGGGCTGCATATCCCACTGTAGGAAGTCTGGAGCTAGGGCAGGAAGGGAGGGCCTCTGTGTAGTTCAAAGACCCTTCTTGAAGTCTCCCCCACTCAAATGGTAACCCTGGGTAGAAAAACTGGAACTAGGACCCCACTACTTCAGTACACTTCTGGACCTGTGGATACCCTGCAAGGAAGAAGGACTGCTTTGCTACTACAAGGGCTGTCACTCTACTGGACTGCTACTCTGCTGGACGCTTGCATTGCTGTTCTGCCCTGCTGCCTTTTGTCTTCCAGCCTGGGACTAGACATGCAATTCTTCAACCTAGAATCCAAAGTGACTCCATGGGCCAGCTGACTGATCTCCTGATCTGATACCTTAGAAACATAAACGACTTCCAACCAAACTACCTATTCACCTGGACTCTGCCATCTTAGAGTCTGACCAGCTAAGTGGTGCCACCCCAATCCTGGACCCTTGGCAGTGGGCCTAAGGTACTTGTTGCAGCCAAACTGATGTATCCCAAGTGAACCCAGTGCATCACTGTTTCTGCATGGATTAGACTCGGGGTATCGACCCCGTTGCATGGATCAGCACCGGTGCATCACCTTTGCTATGGGGATCGACTCCGATGCATCACTGCTATAACATGAACAGAACTGGCACATTGTCTTTGGACCCACAGCATCTCAGAACTGATGCTTCACTGCTGCTATGTGGAAAAAAATGTATGCATCTCCTCTGCCGCATGGGGAAAATCGATCCATCTCCTCCACAGCGGGGATCGAAACCAGCGCATCGCTTCAGCTGCACCCTGCATCTTCATAGTCAACGTAACCAGGATTAAGGTACTTTTGTTCAACAGGCCTCACTGGGTCCCTGTATGCAACTTTTGACTTTGTCCCAGTCCGGCATGACCAGATAGCCTTGGTTGGTACCTCTTGTTCCTAATCGCTATTTCGCTGTTTAGTCTTTAAAAAATCCAAACTGAAGTCCTACTTTTTGGAATTTTTTCATTTTGGTCTTGTTTCATTTATTAAATTAAGTCAAATTTTTCTAACCAGGTGTAAGTTCTTTTTTTGTGGGGTTTTCACAGTTTTATTATATGAACTGTTGCACATATACTTTACATATTGCCTCTGAGTTAAGCCTTCCTGCTGTGTGCCAAGCTGCCAGGGGGTGAGTGCAGGTTATTTTAGGGTTTGCATGGCACTTACCATGACTAGGATTGTGGTTCCTACTTGAACAGGGTGCATACCACTGCTAACCAGGAACCCAATTTCTAACACTACTGGTGGGCATGCAGTGCTTAGTGTGACACCACTTATGTTGCCCTTTAAAAGATGTCTCAGGCCTGCTACAGAAGCCTGAAGTGACAGTTTTGAACTTCCAAATCAACATGGCAAAATAAACCTTTTGCCAGACCTAAATCTTCTTTTTTAATACATACACGTCACCTCTAGGGTAGGCTGTGAGCAGCTCTTAGGACAGGGTGTTTTGTATTTAAAAAGTCATAATTCTGAAAATGCCACTTTTAGAAAGTTGGCATTTCCCTGTCGTAATTATTTGGTGCCTGCAGTCTGTTTCTTTGGGTCACATGCCCAGGTGTAATTGGGAGTTGGCCATTGTGTATTCCTTCCAGACATCATCACAATCGGGGGCGTGGGTATTGGCAGGATGGGCCATCCTAATGAGGGGGTGGAGCTGTCACCTATCACACTTGCACTTCAAATGCACTGCTTCCTCTCACACACAATGAACTTCACAATAGCTTATTGTGATTGTAGACAGACTAGGACGAGGGCAAGGAGGCAGGAAATTCCAAACACCTCTTGTGGAGACTCCAGAATCTTCTTTTATTTCAAAACTAGCACTGGGTTTAAACGTGAACCCTCAGACCCAATCTTCAGATCACATCTTGACATGTGGAAGACACTGAAGAAGGACTGCTCTGCTTCCCTGCTGCTGGAAGAAGTTCACCTCCACCCTGATGCAAGAATGGCAGCCCTCCTGCCCCGCTGCCTTAGGAAGGCAGACTAGACACACTCCTTGTACACAGAACCACATGTGTGACTTCAAGGGCCAGCTGACTGCCCCCTGATCTGTGCTATGGTGGCATAACAAGCTGCAGAAACCTGTTCTGCCCAGCAGTCCAAACTCAACTGGACCTGCCTATTCCCAGCTGCTGGTCTCTGCTGGAGTGTGTCCCAATCCCCAGGAGGTGCCTCCCAGGTCCATGACTGGCATCAAAGTATACTCTTCCTGGCCAAACTGTGGGTTTCCTCTGAATTGACACAAGATGCTGATCGTGATGCTGTGTGATGCATAACCCAGCATGACAGCCCTCACTGCTGCTCACTGGAACGAACACTGTGCAATGCCATTAGATTCAGGGCCTTGCATTCCCAGACTCACGGATCCTCATCAGTAGTGACTCAGCACAACACAGCTTTACTCAGGACCTTGCATTGCAGCCGTCGTAGCTCCTCAGGGGTACTTCCACAATGTAAGTCAATGCTCCACATTAAGGACATAAGGTATAATGTATAGTGAGACTAACCTGGCCCCTGTATCTAGCCTGCATTGCATCATGGACTTTGAGCTTTTAGGCACGATATCTACCTTAAAACTTTGAAATTGCAAATCTCCAGTTCTGTTGATTAGATTTTGTGTCATCTTGATTTCATTAAATGTATTAAGTATTACTCTATTTTTCTAAATTGGTGTTGAGTTTTTCTTGTGTTCAGTTTTCAGTTTATTGCTGTGTACTGCATACATACTTTATACCTTGCTTCTAATTTATGACTGCCTTCTTTTGTGCCAGGCTACCAGAGGGTTAAGCACGTATTGATTTAGTGACTGTTTGTGGTCCACCCTGACAAGGATTGTGACTGTTGCTTTTTAAGGGCTCATTCTCTTTCACCTCAATCTATAATCCAATTTCTCGGATTTTTTTGGCAGAATACAAACTGGGAAAGCTTTCATTAGAATGAAACTCAAATGCAGCCTTCATGAAATTTGTAACGATTTCACAGAGCTTGGAAACAGAGCAGTCTTGGAGTGATCAACAAATGCCCACTCAGAAGAACTGGAAATGCTGATTCAACCCCCAGCAGAGTAGCAGCTTGAACTAACAAAGTAATATGACTGGGAAAATAGGAGTCAGCAGAACAACATTTGCATCCAGGACATTCCTAAAGGTGCAGAAGGTGAAGATGTTCTGATCTTTACTAGAGACCTGCTCCACACCATCAGGAATGCATCAGAAGCACTACGTTGCCGTATGGACCGTGCTCATAGAACTATGGTCAATTAAGATCATGCTGAGGGCACTCCAGACATTCTCATGTCCATTCATTTATTTGTGGACAAGGATGCTATAATGTGCATCACCACGAGTCAGGCAAACTTAGGTTGTCATCCATTCAGCTACTTCATGATCAATCACCTATCACACTTAGGAAACACAGAGGCCCTCATAATGACCCTGGCGGTTGGCGGTAATATGGTAGGAAGTACTGCCACTAGGCTTGCAGTACTTTCCACCATATTATGACATTGGCGGTTTGGCTGAAGCCAAACTGCCAGTGTACCACACTGACCGCCACAGTGGTAACAGCTGCCAGGCTAGAGAATTCAATCTCCAGCCTGGCGGCTGTCTCTGTATCGCATGCAGGCTCATGACCCCGCCTATCACCATGGTTTCTGTGGCTTCCCTACTGCCACGAAAACAATGGTGGTAGATACTCTCAGAGACAGGGAATCCCTTCCCTGTCACTGATAGAGGTCTTCCCCACCCCAACCCCCCTCTCCAGATACCCCCACCCCCTCCTTCTTCTCAAAATCCCCCAACATTCACTCTCCCTTCACGCACACGCATACACACACCCATTCCCACATGCATACATCCATTCACACACACATCCGCACACAATTTCATTCATACACGCAGACACGCATTCACATCTCACAACATACATGCACTCACACCTCCATACATGTACGCACATTCAACATGCACACACACCCGCATACACTCATGCGCAAACATTCACACACACAACCACCCAAACCCCTCCCCTGTCGGAACACCCACTTACCTATGTTCAGGGGGTCCTTCCGCCAGGAGACGGGATGGGGCGATGCTGCCAACAGCAGTGTCCACCAGCAGAACACCACCAGGCCGTATTATTGGTCATGATACGGCTGGCAGCGGCCTACTGGCATGGCGCCGCCATCCGCCGGCATGGCCACTGCCGTATTTCCACCATCCTTCTGGCGGAAATACAGCTGTGGTCATAATACGGCAGACAGCTGGTAGCCGCAGCGACATTCTTTTGGGGGCCGTTGCCGTGGCAGTAGGCGGTGTTTACTACCAATGTCATAATGAGGGCCAGAGACTTCTGCTTTATTATTCACCCTGTGAAAGAACACAAACGGAGGTATCAATGAGGCCACCCTTTTCCCTATATTTTCCAGTGAAATGGCAAACATTTACAAACTCATTCTCTCACTGAGACTAAGTCACTGCTGGGACTGCCTTACGACGAGACCCTTGCGACAATGCCCAGACCTCTCAAGGTGAATGCAAGGCGGTTTACCCTCAGAGGCTTAAAGTAGCCTGAATTCCAAGGTAATTTTGACACAACCTTGAACCCTCATCTTAGGACAAAGAAGCCATCTTGTACCTGCAAGATGTGAAAATTGAGTTGTCACAGTGTTCCTCTCCCCCAATAGGGTTTCCTAATCAAGCAGTTACAAGGACTCTGTGCTGACTCTGTTGGGAACTGATGGTAAACCTGGTGAGGAGGTTGGTAGCAGCTTACTTTCACTTTTGTTTCTGCAGTTGCCTCTCTCCCTCTTCCACTGACAAATACATCCCCTCCCTCTGGTATTTTTATCTTGTGAGTGTCACACCTCTTGTACTGGATCCCGTGGTAGGCTCTACTTTTTCCAGATGGGGATTAATGGTTTGGCTCAGTTTGCCAATGATTTGATTGTTATGTGGGATTGATTGCCTTTTTTCATGCACCCGATGCTGCATTGGGTGGGGACTGGGATGCTGGAAAGGTCTATCCTTCTCACAGCCTATTCTATTCAAGCTAATGGTCAGCTTACTGGTGAGCCCATAAACCCTCATAGAGATAGACATGGCTGATACATGTCCTCATGTACTCTTTTCACTAAATGTCCATGGTCTAAACTCACCTAATAAGTGTAGACAGATTTAGAAGTAGCTCATTCATTACAACTCTACTATCCTTTTTTTACAAGAAACCCACGTAGTTCAAAAAAGTCATATTCAAAAGCACCACCCAAAATATCCCCATCAATACTGGTCCTCTACTAAGGCAAAATCTGCAAGGGTTTCTATATTTTGCAAGACCAGTATTTGCCAAACCCTTAGTCAGATCAGAGGGACAAGGATTCCTGCTATCATAGGCTCAACATTTAGAAAGTGGGAACTTTGTTGACCCTGGTCAATTTCTATGCTCCTAGCACTGCACAGGACTCATTTCCTTGCACCCTGTTGAAGGAGCAACTGAGGGACTCTTAGGGGTCATTGTGGCGGGGGAGATTTTAATCTTGCTGACCCAGTTAGATATCAATTGCTGAGAACTAGAAACTTGCTTTTAATGGATTGTTAATCAGAACTGTTGGGACCGAAATTCTTCTGGTTGGTGACGCTGATGCTGTATGCTACAAACTGTGAGAGGAGGAGTTGAGCTGGAGTGGGCTACAGAGCATGGTTCTTGGAGCTCTCCTGCTAACTCACTATCCCCCCGGCTATTCCACATCCAGAGACCCAAGCTCTTATTTCTGAGTCCCCACAGTTCTAACAGGGGTGTTCTTATGGGGACAGTCAAGGACAGGGGCAGGAAGAGCCCCTTTAGAACACATTCTGCCCTACCCGCACTACCCAGAGATATTCAGAGGCAGTCCTGCAGCCGAGTGGAGGAGCGATCACCTCCTCACCAGCACAGAGGTACAATCTGCTCAGTGGTCAGTGGCAGCGGAAAGCACAGCCATTCAGTCAATCACATGGCATGAGGAGGTGGCCCTTGCACAAATGAGAGTCACAAAACGGAGCAACTTCTCCCAGGGCAACCATGATTTCACAGACTGTGCAACGCCCAGGCCTAGAGGAACAGAGAGTCTTGCAACAAGTAACTCCACTCAGGTTCTTTATGACTTTAGATAATGCACAATGCTAAGGTCCAGGGCATGAGCAATGTGTAAGAAGCAATCTTTTATATAACTAGGCACCAGATAGTACAGATAGGTTACAGGCCTACAGGCCTTACAGCAAATGTACCACAAAATGCTTTGGTTATGCACATGCCTTCTAGACCTTGGGCACTTGGTATCATGCTGCGATGCATGAGATTGAGTTACATGCAACAGTAAGCTCTATCTTACTTCCAGAGGAAAAATGAAATGCCAGCCTTAATATTAGAAATGAAAAGTGATCAAGATTGTACCATTAGATATATTATGGATTATAATTGTTCAGACAAGGAAATCCAAATAGCCCTGAGGAAGAATTGGAGAATCATAAGAAAAGATGAAGAGTTAAAATAGTGGGTAGCAGAGTATCCTAGAATCACCTATAAAAAAACACCATCCTTAAATAACTTGTTGGTTAAAAGTTACTTACCTGTGCAACGGAGTGGGACACATAATTAGCTCAAGTTAAAATGTTTTTTAAATGCACTAAATGTAAAGCATGCCGGTATTATAGGAACATGACAGAGTTTCAATGCTTTGATGGGTCCATTAGGAAAATCATAGAACGAATATCATGTGAAACCTCATTTGTAGTTTATTCCCTAAATGTGGATGTGATAAAAGATACATAGAGAGTACTGTAAAGAAACTGAAATTACGTATATTACAACATTTAAGAACAATAACATGCAGAGATTATTCCTATGTCATTGCCAAACATACTTGGGAACAGCACAATGGGGAATATAAGGATGTTCGCTATTATGGTATCCATCATGTGAAGACAAACATAAGAGGAGGGGATTGTGAGTTAACCCCTAGGAGATCTGAGTCGAGGTTGATTACGATCGTTGGAACGGAAATACCTTGGAGTTTAAACATGGATGCTGAGCTTTATGTGCACTTCTGAACCAATCACTGAACTCGTTGCAAATCTCCGATTAGCTTTAATGATCCATTCCTCCGGAATTTATCATTTACTGTATTGATATTATTTATGATATACGCTGTGTGATATAATCTCTTTGCCTATACAAACCATCACAGAGTATGTATATGGTCATAAATGTTCTTGTTGTTATGAGATTAGTTGTTCATTGGGAGGAAGAGATTTTGTTTGAGATCTTGGTCAAATGGTACTTTACCTGAATTGTAATTGTGCAAGGTAGCAGAATTATTGCTGTTTTCCCAATGTGTACTGTTTATCTGCTTTTAATGACTTATGTTGTCATTACATGATCGATTACATTTTACTACTAATGAGCAACAACTTGAGCAAATTGAGCAGGTACTTCATCAGAACTGTAATTGAGGAATGGAGTATATAATTGTTATCCTCTCAATCTATACTGTATGTTCCTTTGTGTATGAATTAGATTCTTACTCTGATTGATTGAAAAAGATCATATAGGCATAGAAGGAATTTCAGGCACTCTGGGTGTGTACATTTTATAAGAAAATGTGTGGGCAAAAAGGAGAATGTTCCTTCATATAGGTGTTTTGCACTGCACTATGTGTTGGCCCAGTTGAAGGCTCTTGCCGAAACTCGTAGGCCAAGTTTTCCTTGTCGCACCTTGCACTTTGCACTTTATATTTGTGAAATAAAAAAAAAGCCTTTTCAACAGCAAGTTTATCTGTAATGGTTTGTGCCGTCTCTTAGATTTGTCCCAGGGGTGAAGGTTGTGTATTGGGGCAGGCATCCATACATACATATATATTCTCTACTGGCATTAAGTAGTTATAGTTAGGACCATGTTTCCATAGAAAAAACATTTCTTGATTTGCCTGTATCTTTGGCATTGTTTGACGAATCTTCTTTTCAAAAAAATTGCCCATGATTCTTGTTGCACATGGAAAGGTTTTGGGTGATCCCTCAAGCGGGGCTGAGAAATAGAGGGGTCAAAAATGTTTCCCAGGTTAATTCCCATAGGCCGTTTGAACATGACTACAGCCTAAACCGCTGGATGGAATTACACCACATTTGGCAACAAGCTAGCTGTCTATACCTAGAATACGCTTTTGCTTATTTGCTGTAAATCTGTTCAGTAGTTTTCAAGAAATTAAAGGGAGAATACATTTGTATATCTCTCGCCATGACAACTTTGTGAAAAATAACAAGCTTGTGCAGGGAAATGCACAGCTCTGATTTGTTGCCAACACTTCAACCAGGAAGTGTGGGCAGCTATCTTAGGACATAACTTGAGCTGTGACCAATTAAAAAACACACAAAAAAGAAAAGTGGTCAGGGTAGAGACACCCTGACCCCTTAGCTCTGGTGTTGGGGTCTGAGAGGAAACCCGGCAGAGCAAAAACGCACTTAAAAAAAAAAAAAAAAGTCCAGAGATTTGTGGCATTGCCTCAAATTCACAGCAAAAATTCAAAAAAAATAAAACATGCACAGTCTCCTGTTCTTGTTTTTTAAAGCCCCACGGTGGGTAAGGTCCTGGGGACATAAAAACAATATATAATGCAGGGAGGTTGCGTGCCCCCCCCCCCAGAGCCAGGAGGACCCTGGGGCTCTAGTTAAATCTAATGTGTGGGGAGCACAGCCCTCCTCCACAGCCCCAGGGACTGCCACATCCTCAGGGCTTCTTTCTATTTCAAAGCAGGTGGCTGGTGGGGCCCCCTCACAGCCCCAGGGACCACCACCTCTCCGGGGCTCTGGTTAAATCTAATGCAGGGGCCAAGCAGCTCCCCTCACAGCTGGGGACCACTACCTCCCTGGAACGTGTTTGCATTTGAATGTGGGGGGACACACAGAACTCCCCGCAGCGCTAGGGGCCACCAGCTCCCCTGGGCTTGTTTGTATTTGAATGTGGGGGGCCGGGAGCATCATCCCCTAGGGCCAGTACCTGCATTGTCCCAGGATGCCCACCCCCTGGGACATAGCTGGTTGCTTTTGCTTTATGGATGCATAACTATCTGAGTGGGTCTGTAAATGTATTTGTGAGGGTCTACTGGGGCTGTGAGTGGGTGCACAAGGGTCTGATTGGGTCTGTGAGTGGGAGAAAGATTGAAAGAGAGAGCAAGAGAAAGAGAGTGAGAGGGAGAAAGATAAAGAGTTATTTAAGCTTTGATAAATGATACACTTAGAATGACATATTTCAGGACCAATTGAAAAGAAAAAAGTATTTGTCATTTAAAAAGAGTAAGATCACCTTTCACTATGAGCCTTAAATATTTGTAGCACAGCTAATTATTTCACGTTATATAATTGATGACATATTCTATGCCATCTTTCATATTCGCACTGCAGCATTTGCAATAAAATTATTGATAAGACAACTGTGCATGACGAGGGAGCGAGTTATAGTTACCTTAGGGCACAAGTTTTATTTACCTGAAAGAACTGTAACTATAACTGCTGAATTTCTGTGGTTTTGTACGAGTAAATTCATAACCTAATTATAACAACCCTGTAACCTTTGGTTTTTTTCATTGAAAAAAAATATTTATAGATCCTGCCAAATCCTAGCTATGTCCACCACCAGGGTTGGTGTGACATGCAGGTGCCGGCCCCACTAGCAATTTCCAAAAACAGTGTCATAATCCCTCTACACACAGATAGCTTGCACTCCAGAGTCGGGTTGAAAGTAATGTATTGGCAACGCGTTTTGATTTATACAAGATCTTCCTCCCTCATGGCCTGATATAGGCCATGAGGAATATCTTTTGTAGATTGAAATGCGTTGCCATTAAATTACTTGAACCCGACTCTGGAGTGCAATATCAGGCCGTGAGGAAGATCTTGTGTAGATGAAAACCTGTTGCCATTCAATTACTTTGAAGTCCACTCTGGAGTGCAGGCTTTCTGTGTCTAGAGGTCATGACACTGTTTTTATATATACATATAATAAAATATATTACTGAGTATATATATATATATATATATATATATATATATATATATATATATATACATATATATCATATGTATAACTATCAGGAGACATGTGTCATCAGGGCCTCCCTCCCCAGCCCATTTATGGCCTCAGAGACCCCACCCACTGTCCAGGTATATATAAGTGGAGGGGCTATAAGGCCCCTTTCCCTGCGCCATCATAGTCCCCAGGGACCCCATTTCCTGTGGCCCAATTTATTTATTAAAGGGGATGAGGCGTTCCTCCATGGTATGAAGGCCTAGCAACAACTGTGGTTTTATTAACTCAAAATTATTTAGAACAAAGGCCATTGACCAGTCCAATTAGATGTTAATGAACATTACTGTGCCCACACTTGATTCCAATCACTGCCAGGAAACCTCCACAGGAAGGGGAGGCACGCATCCACCTCAGGGATCATCCTGGGGTGGAGTTGGGTCAGATTTGGGAAGGGTGGGTTTGGGACGAGGGTATTGTTTTTCAGAGGGGTAGGCATCTTCTTGGTGGTGTGGAAGTATGGATGCTTGTAGGGGAGGCAGGTGTCGCAGGGGATGACTTGGACGTGGAAGGGATGGGTTGGGATGTAGGATGGCCTCTTGGATTTGGGAGGGGGTGGAGGGAACAGAGAAAAGGGCAAGCTCAAAAAGGAACCTCTCCTTGGAAAAACAGGGAGGGGCTGCAGAAGGGGTTGAGGATTTGGAGGTTAAGGGAGTGGTTGTCTTGTGTGTGGGTATAGATGCTTTGGGTGGGTGAATATGTGAGGTATGCTGTGTTCGGGTGGTGTCTGTTGTGTGTGTGAGTGTGGGTATTTTTGTGTCTTGGGCAATGGGAGGTGGAGATACTGGGTGATGTGGGAGTGGTGGATGGGTGTGTGTGTCTGATGGGGTGGTGTCTGTGGGTATGCTGGATTTGGCAGATGTATATGTGTCTGTTGGGGTGATGTCTGTGGGTATGCTGGATGTGGTAGATGCATCTGCATGTTTTGGGGTGGTGTCTACTGGTATGGTGGATGTGGTGGTTGTGTCTGTGTGTGTTGAGGTGCTATCTGTGGGTATGGTGGATGCAGTGGATGTGTCTGTCAGTGTTGGGATAGAGTCTGTGGGTATGGTAGATGTGGTGGATGTGTCTGTGGGTATTGCACTGGTATCTGGATGAATGGCGGTTTCGGTGGATGTGTCACTGGCTGTTGTGGTGGTGTTTGTGGGTATACTGGATATGGTGTGTGGGTCAGTGGGGGTGTTGCGGTTGTCTGGTGAAGTGGTGGTTGACAGGGTGTTTGTGGCTGTATGTTGAGTGCTTGCATGCCAGTCCTTCGATGTGTGCTGCTTATGTGTGTTGGGTTAGCTGCGTGCGGATGTGTCTGCATGCTTGCGACAGGGAGGGGGAAAGGGGATTTATATTGGGAAGAGGGAGGTGGAGGGATGTGGGGGGGGGACTGGCTGTCATCAGTGACGAGGCCAGAGCCTGAAAAGATCTCTCTAGGTCAGACATGGCACTATGAATGCATTCCAGGAAAGCATTGGTCTGCTGAAGTTGGCTGGCCAACCCCTGGATGGCATTCACAATGTCAGTCTGCCCCTCAGAGATACTCCTCAGTAGGTCAATAGCCTCCTCACTCAGGGCAATAGGAGTAATAGGGGCTGAGGTGCCTGCATCAAAGGAGACACCCCACTTGGGTGAGCGGGCAGGGCCAACTGGGTGGTGGGCAACACAAAGGGTGGTGATACAACTGGGGGTGGCAGACAAAGATGATACAGAAGCAGCTCCTGATGGGTTTGTCACCACTAGGGGGTTGTCACTGGAGGAAGAATCCCTTGATGATGATGATGATCCTGTTGCTCGGTGGCTCTCCTCTCACCCTCCCGGCCACTGGGTCTCTCCGTGTCAATGGTGTCATGACCGGAGGTACCATTCAGATGCTTCCCCACTTGGTTGTGTCTTGCCTTGGCTGATGCTGCATATACAAAGAAACAAAGGGTCACCACATGTTCCTGTTCACACTTGAACAACAGCTGTGATTAGAAAACATTACCATGATGTCAAGTAGGCCTCAGCAACAAACTAAATCAAAGTGCCTCCTACATGTACCATACCATATGCATGCATGTCATATGAACTGACAACAGTTGCCCACAGGAAAATCCGGATCTCAGACAACTACAATTGCATGGCTGAAGTTGCGCAGTAACATTACACAGTAACCATTGAACAAGTAGGAGACTACATCACCTTCTATGATTTGACTCATGTAGCATACCTCATTTACCTGTTGTCATAGACTAGTAGGTCAATGTTAGGTTCATTCCCATAGATCCCACACTCACATACACATAACACAACAATAAGGAATGTTGCTCCTAAAACCTTCCATGTTTCTGACAGCAGTACAGTAGCCCAGAGAAGGTGACATGGAAATACTCATGTAACAGTGGAAATATATCAACAACACATACTTCAGCAAGTGTAATTTTTCCTAATGGAGTCATAGAGGCAGTACTAATGTTGCTCAGATATGCTACACATTTGGCAAGGAAATGTACACTGTAGACAACATGTGCAAATTGTCAGGCAGGGAGATATGTCTCTAAAAGCCACAATACAATGAATTTGTCAGCTCCAGGGACATCACCACTAATGTCTGGCACCCCTTGCAATAACATACTCTGATTGCTTCAGTAGATGCCATTAGTCCTTTGTATGTTGGAGAGACCCAGAAATGTGCAAGTACTTCTAGAAGGCCCTCAACATGTTGCCCAATGGGAAGCTACATCACTGTCTTCATGTTGGTACTGCAAACCCAGATGTCTGTAGATGAATGGTTGTACCCAACTACATGTGATTCCAACAGAACCGCACGTTGCCCCATGAGGCATGCCAACAATCAGGTAGTGGACCTTCCCCATTACACATGTGCAGTGTACTTTTACAGAGGATGCCACATCAATGGCATGGAAATGCACATTGTGTTAAAACTCTAATCCTACCCGTCATATCACTCATTGGTACTGCAGTTGTACAAGCCCAATGACATGCAATGATGGGTGAGGCCATATGTGAGCCAACATACAATGGTGACACACTTCTGTCAGTGTAACCACATGAAATGTAGCCCCATTGCAAATGTCCTATTCCAAACACAGGTTGCCATCCACATATATGTGAGGAAAATCATCCTATGAACACAGGTAGACCATGCATGAAACATCAGTGGACACATTTTGTCAAAAGAGAAATGGACACATGCTAAAATGTTGGCACAAGGAATGTTAGCAACAGTGATAGCACAAAAATCATGTAAATGGACATTCCCCAATTACCAAGGGAAAGTATTGATCTGTAGCTGCACCCAAAGAAGAATGTATGCCCTATCACATGTATGATGGCCATCTTCACATTACAGACAGTAGTGAGGCACCAGGGCTCATCACACACTGAAGACAAGTGGTCTCTAGGGGGGCAAATGCAAGTTACTCATTTGACCCAACACATGGCTGAGGACAGTGATCCATCACTTCTTTTGTCATTGACCCTTAACACTGTAGAGTAGTGGTCTATAGCACATACTTTTCACCCACTACAACAACAAACATGTCTTGATTGATCAATGTATACTGCCATGTGTTGTCCCTGGAGAACAATTTGTGTGTGGATTGACACAGTTGTGTCCTAGGTCACTGGGCCAATAGGAAAGGCACATCTGTATTAAACACATCACATATCTACACAAACAGTTACTAATCTACTGTGTCACACATGGCTCATCCCTAATGAGCAGGGAGAGATAGCAGAACTTAACACATTAACTTGGCAATGTGACAGGCAGGAATATGCCCTGTTCTCGCCCCCATGTGGTTGCTGTGTTCCCGTCAAACACCCATCAAGGTCCGGGTATGCCATCACCACAATGCTGGCCAACATGGGGTCATGGTCTGACATGCCCCCCACTCACGTTGGGAGGACAGCCCCAGCAGGACCTCCATGATCTTCCAGGCCCATCGTCTCTAGTCCTCCCACCTCTTGTAGCAGTGGGTGCTCCGCCAGCTGTGGACTCATAGGATCTGCACCTTCCGTACAATGGCTGTCCATATCTCTTTCTTCTGATGGTGTTTACCTGTATGGATGCAAGAGACAAATCAAGCGATTAAATTCACAAGTGTTTGCCCAAATGGTTGTTTCACACACATGTCAGAAACACCAAGCAAAAACTTGGCAAAACACCACATGTGTAAAGCACACATGCTAATAAGTACAGAGACATGACTACACACTTTTGTATCCATCTGCAGACTTTCCCATTACCCTGCCCGTGGACTACAATTACTAAGCAATCCTACTTACATCAGGTAGCCTATGTTTCAGCAACATGTACTGTGATGTGAGCCACAATGAAACACTACACACCAATGTGTCTTCTGAAGGGTAAGCACCATAGGCCTGACTGGACCAACACATTTACACTCTGGAGACGGACTCACTGTGTACATTCCCTACAGGCAACTTCCATAGTATAGACTTCACCATTACACTTGAGAGACAATGGTGGGTATAGAAAGTGTCTTCCCTGTGTATGTGTGGGCATGTGGCCTTCCAAAAGCAGACTCATGCCACTTCAGGGGGGTCTCTGTGGCATGTACCGCAGAACACTCCTTTCGGTATATGTGTGTCTAAACTACAGAGATGGCATCCAACATATAAAGGTATACATTGTATAATTTCTGCCATGTGGCTGAGCTACTGAGTCATGTCATGGCCTCCCAGAATCTTCACACTGTCTGCACTGTGGGTCTGTCATTTGTAGAATAAGCCCGTACAGGACAAATATGACAATGCCTGACAAATCCCTTCCTCCTGTGGTCTTGAGGTCTGTACCTGTAAATATGTTCATTTACACAGTATTAGTTAATCATTTATGATTTCGAATAGTTCAGACATGTCCACAGCCCATGTGCGGAACACTGTAATAAAATGTATATTTTGACCAGACACTTGTACGTATGTGTTTGTGTGGGATGGTTGCAATCCTGAGGTGGACACTGTGTACATGCAACATATCCGATCTTGAACAAGTACCTTCCATCATCATTGTATGGTTCACATGGTCTGGCTTAGTTAATGGCTAAATATGAAATTAAAATCAGCAGACAGTGAATCAGTACATGGTGAATTTATTGTGAAGCTATGACTAACAGAAAATATACGTAACATGACTCAACAAATATTCAAGGGTGAAGGTGTCAGTCATGTTGAATACAATTATTGGAGAAGATGTCACACCACTGTCAGTCCAAATTCCAGAGTATTCCTCCTATTGGAAATGGTAGGTGGTTTAGGATCAATCCAGAGAGAATGTGTAACACACAAAGGAGGTCCTTAAGAAAGAGAGTTATTAATGGCAGTGGTGGGTTTCTTGCCATCCACACCTCTTGGATTCTTTGCTGGATGTCCCAGGATACGGGGGGGTGGAGTCAGCTGCTACAGAGGCAGGGGTGCCTGTGGCTTGTTGTTCCTCCGGCAAGGTGTCCCTTCCTGTGTCTGGCCCAGATGTTGATGCACCTGCTGTGGATGAGCCAAAAAAAGGGTTCTTTGGATTTGAAAAGCCCTGGTCAGGGTAGTGTGTATGTCCCTCAACACCCCTGTTAGGGAGGCCATGTTGTAATTGTGGGCCTCCAACTGTTCACAAATGCCCCTATGCATGTCCCTCTGTAGCAGCTTGATTTCTCAGAGTTCTGTCAACACCTGGCCCATAATGCCTGGGGACTCCTGATAGACCTCTAAGATGTGGCTAATGGTGTCCTGGCCAAGAGCAGCCCAGGTGTCCACAGCCTGCTGGTCCATAGCATTCCTTCAATGTACCCTACCCCCACAGGCATGTGCCCCTGCCACAGGGTGCTCTCTCCAACTTGTTCCTGGACCCTTATTGTCCTAAGTGTTGAATCCAGGACTTGCCGGTGGGCATTATACTAGGGATACAGGTTGGGAGGTGGATGATTGCCTTGGATGTTGAAGAAACAGGGCTGAGAGGTGACATTGTGAGCACAGTGAGACTCACTGTTGCCGTCTGACCATGTTGCAAAGATGGACCAGAACCGTCCTCCACATCCAGACATTCAGGTATGATGTTGTCACCAAGGGCTTCATCCAGGGGAGTAGTGGTAGTCTGTTCCCTGGCCTCCGTGTGCTCAGTGGCAGCTCGATCTGTTGATGAAAAGCATACATTGCTACTAGTTGAATTGCAGTATCTACTTCCAAAGATTTAGTGTTACAGTAAGCAGAGACCTTTGACAAAGTTAAGGTTTAGTTAGTCAATTTGTACCATGTAACCATGGTATTGGGTCATTTGACAATACATGTGTGAAGCATGCCAACCCAATTTCACTCAAGCAGCTGATTAGATGTGCAGATCAGTTGCACTTTGGAAAATGGCCTGAAAGTGACATTTTACCACCAGTGCAGCCAACGCAGTGGAGAGCCAAGACATGGCTTTGCCCATTTGGAGGCCTAGTAGTTGAGTAGAATGCAGGCAGAACCATTACTTCGTTGTATACGTGACTGGAGTCATCATGTGCACAGTGCTGTGTCAATGTGTCTGCTGCTTCTACCAATCTGGTGATTAATCTTGAGGCCTTAGGAATACTTGTTGCACACACTGGGTAAAGTGCCATTCTTGTCCTCAATAGTTTGGAATAGCAGGTTTAGATAGAGGTAGGTAGACAGACTCATCTCTGATTTGAGCATGATCTGTGCTTGATCACTCCCAGGTGAGCAAACATCATATGCAAGTTGACAAATAGTGGCCTTTGGAAGAGTGAACACTGGGCTGGTGGGTGGAGTAAGATAAACAGGGCCTGCTGGGAGTTGCAGTCAGGATCGCTTTCTCTACTTCCCACATTATAAAAATGTTTTCCGCCCAGGTCAGAACATTTCTCAACAATCCTGTCCCACATTGCAATTTTCCTACTGAGAGTAGTATGCCGGACTTTGGCTCCAAACAATTGTGGATCTACTCTTATGATTTCATCGACCATGACTCTTAACTCATTGTCAGAGAATCTGGGATTTTTTACATGTGGTATGGTGAACAATAAAAGAGGGTTTTTGGGACTATCATAACAGGGGAAGTGCAATAGGGTGTGAATGGACAAAAGTCTTCTATAGGATGGTGAAAAAAGCAGTGCCTAATCTTTGTAATAATTGATATGTGCTTGTCGTAGTTGTTTGGCTCCGTGTGGAAATGCAAAGGATTGTGGTCTGTAAAGGGGTGTGTTTTTTAGTGTCCTTTGCAGTTGTGTCCACTTGGACAATTTGTGTCAGCTGTGGTGTTTTTTAATTCATCCAGTGTGCTCTTGTCTGTTACTTTGCTGACCGCAAACTGCTGTGGTTGACTGCCATTGGCTGACCACCATGAAGGGACCACCACGGAGACTGTGTGATTGTAATGGGTTTGGTGAATGGCCGTGGTGCAGACGGTGCTGGAGATCGGACCACCTATATCCATGCCGCTACACAGCTGCCTCTTTTGCTTGGCAGGCAGTGGTCCTGTCTGTGTAACTCATAATACAGCAGTCTGGAAGACTGCCGGCATGGTGGTCTTTTCAGGACAGCCAACATGGCTGTATGACGGTCCGACTGCCAAACTCACAATGAGGCCCTAAGCCCAATTCCTGAATTTAATTAATTGAATTAATTTAATTTGCAAATTAAATGTATTTTTGCAAATTGTGAATGGTCACAAACCCAAGATTTTGCATGTGCAATTTACCACCAACTCAAATCAGGTAGTAATCAGGTGCAACCTACAAAAAGAGGCCCAGAGTGCATCAGCCCTTTTCAAGAATGGTTGCATTCTACGTCATGGCAAGGAGGATGATGATCCTGGCAGGTTTAAAGAGAGGGAGGAGGAGACAGGAGCGCAGTTGCAGAATGAGCATTACTTTCTTTGATCTAACACAGGAGGAAAGTATAGGTTGAACTCTGTCATGATACTGGACCTAATAGCAGATTTACAACCGCAACTTCAGCCACACACACAGAACCAATATCATACCCACAGATGTGCAAGTAATATACTCCCTGCACCTCTAAGCCACAGAAAGCTATGAAGGGGTCATAGCAGCAGCTGGAGGTGTGTATCAAAGTGTGCTCTCTCGCTTCTTAAATGCATTCCTCAATGCAATGTTTTTAAAAATTAATCTGCACATCAAACTCCCCAACACCCCACAGGATTTGCAGCTAACCAAATTACATTTCTACCTGGTAGCCCAATTTCCACATGTCATTGACTGCATTGATGGGACACGTGGCAATCTGTCAACCATTTGAAACTGATGACATATACAGGAATAGAAAACATATTCATTCCATTAACATACAGGTCATATACAATGCCTCCCATAGCATTACTGATTTAGTGGCCAGATAGCTTGGTAGCAAACATGATTCATACATCTTTAGGCATAGTGGAATGTACACAGGGCTTCTTGCTGGAGAGTTTAGAGAAGGATACCTACTTGGCAATGTAGCAGAGAACAATGCAGTATATCGTATAAGTGAGGTCACAGATAACAGTAACTCATTTTACACTCCTGTCGTTGTCGGAGACAGAGCATATGCAGTGCTGTCCTTCCTCGTAACACCATACCTCAATCTTGCCATGCCAAGTGAACGGCAATACAATGCGGCACATAGGAGGACGTGAAGTGTGATTGAGAAGACCTTTGGACTGCTGGAGAGTCGCTTCCGGTGCTTGCAGAAAAGGGGGGGGTGCACTACAATACAGTCTGAAAACCACTTGTAAGATTGTGGCCACATGTGCTATGTTGCATGACATCGCAACAACAAGAGGCATACATGTGGAACCCACAGATACAGTCTCAGATAAAGGTGATGAGCTCTTGCCACCCCATCGTCCAGCAGACCAAACCAAAGCACCAGATGTCAAGCAAAGGCGTATCGAGATTACAGACAACTATTTCTGATGTAAGTAATGACAACACCACCTCTTGTTCAATTTTTTGTAACATGTATCACATTTATTGCCTTATCTTCAGGTCAATTATGTGGGCAAAGGACATAGGTAGTCCAAAGGCACAATCCTTACCCAATTACAATCTCATACTATTGACATCATACTATCAATGCATGGACACAGAATATGTGAGGCCCAGAACATGCACTCTTCTGGAACGCTAAGTGGGCTCAGTGGCACTTCTTGTTGAAGGTTTTGAG
The DNA here is from genome assembly GCF_031143425.1 of Pleurodeles waltl. Classification (NCBI taxonomy): domain Eukaryota; kingdom Metazoa; phylum Chordata; class Amphibia; order Caudata; family Salamandridae; genus Pleurodeles; species Pleurodeles waltl. Next base: position 486,538,366 of record NC_090445.1, on the reverse strand, counting down.
CCAGTACTGTGTCTGGAACGGCAATGCCTAGGATCCATTAAAGGGGCTGTGATGCTACTGAGGCTAGAGAGTGCCTCACTATCCCCATCGCCCAGCTCGCTGCTTGGAGCACTACAGGCTGTCAGCATTGTCTCCACTGCATTGGTAACTTGCACCAATCCTCGTGCAATGTCCCCACTGCAATGTGCCATTTCCACTTGCGTGGTCACAGCACGTCGTGACAGCAAAGCAGTTGTATTATTGAGGCAATTAACAGATCTGCTGAACCCATTCAAACTACCCATCAATTGGTGATGGCGCCTACGGTGGGTGACATGGTCCTGCTTCATTACAATGCATTTGTCATCTCCTTTAGGCTTTCTTCTGTTGCTTGCTGTCCTTCATGCAGCTTGCACATGTGATTGACACCATCTATCTGGCTTCTTTACTATGCCTCCTGAGGGGAGTATACTGTACTGGAACAGGGACTGATGTCTGTCGGTGCATCTATTATAAGAAGGTGGTGTGTGTACATTTTCTTGCAAGTCATCAGAGTCCTGTGTAAATTCAAGGAGGGGTTCTACTCTTGCCCTGCGTCTGGATGGTGCTGGTGTATAGGACTCAATGACATTGGTATCAGACTGTGGCTGGCTTTCCTCACTCACCCCTGTTTCAGTTTCTGCTGCATCAGGGACAGGAACACCTGCAAAAACAAAGCACAGCATGTCAGTCACAATGTACTTTTTCTATGTCTTATTCCACAGTTACATTTTCAGTAAACATTTTCCGTGGCATAGTCTCTCTTATTGTCTGTTGTGTTGTCTGTCTGGTTTTGCGTAATGCTGCTATTTATGTAGTAGGTGCTCTTTTGGGACATGGACTTCCACTCCCATAAGGCATTGTTGTGTAGAATGGAAAATGCAGCATGGATTGTTTTTCACAGTGCATGGTGACATTGCAATTACCTAAGGGACATTTTTACATGCACATATGGTGATTCAATTCATTACTGCCCTTACCTTTGCTGCTGCCAGTGTACCTGAGGTGTCTATGTCAGTAACACCATCTACTGCTTCAGGCTGCAGTGTTGACTCCACTGTGTCCTCCAAGGGGGTGGACAGTGCCTGGGTGAATGGTCCTTAGCAAGTGCTCCTTGCCTCCTTCAGCCTGCTTGCTACCCTCTCCCTGGCTTGTGACCAGAAGTCATACAAGCACTTGCATATCTCAATTATACGCTGCACAACACCCATTTTGCTGATTTTAGCCTGGATATCAGTCCACAATTTCCTTTTCTCACTTTCCGGAACATGTACTGAGTGTTTGCCAAATAACTGATCCTGGTTCCGGACCACCTCTTTTGTGAGCTCTCCAATTCCTGCTCACTGAATTTAAGTATTCTCTTCTCCATCCTGTGTCCTTGCAATTCCCATCTGTGGCCACTGTGTATTATGGCCCTGGCTGCCTCTCCTGAGCACCTTCCTGGTGCTGTGCTGAGTATGTCTGCCTGCTCCCATGGCTGTGACTCCTGGAAACAGCATGCACTGACTCACTTCCTGGTTGTGATGTCATCATGCTGCTCCTGAATACAAAAGTCGCCATTTGCAATTTCCAAATACTGATTTGTTATTTTACTGAATAGCTATTTGGTACTCGTTATTTGCGATCGCGATTTTTTTGGTAATTGCAAAAAATCTGCGATTGCCTTGTTACATCGCATTTTGCGAGTCTCAAATAGCGAGTCTGTAAAAATTGCTATTTCGGATTTGCAATTGTGGACCTCAAACATCTGGCCCTTAGATCTGCTTTTTGGAATTCAGGTGTTATGGGACAAAAGGGCCATTGTTCAGGTTCCCAGTTGAGAGCAGAGATGTGGAGCTTATGCAATTGTTTTTCTTGGCCAGAAGGCATTGGGGTCTTTCATATCAGTTCTAGACTTGAATTGTGTGAATTCCATGACCTGGACTATGCATATTTGAATGGTCAGTCTTCAGTCACTGAGTGCTTCGATAAACATCCATGACTTTCTCCCTTCAATAGACCTGCATGGTCAGGGTGCATTCTTGCACATTCCTATTCAAGATAGTCAACACATATTTTTTGCATTTACCTGTGGAGGATTGCCTTATTCAAGTCAGAGTACTAGTATTCAACCTGAAGTCTTCTTTAATGGTATTAAACCAAGATGCTTGCTCAACTGATATCCTACTTCACCAAGAATTAATATTTTCACACCTTCACTTGGATGACAGGTTAGTACAAGCATCTTCAAGGTACTTAGGGCCAGATGTACCAAAGGATTTTACCCATTCTGTGTCTATGGGAAAAAGCTTTCGTACATATGGCCCTTAGTGCTTTATCATAGACAATGGGTCCTTGCAGTAGAACAGGGTCATGGTTTCTTTAATAACTGGGACACATTGGGTTTCATCCCATCTCAGGATCAATGCTTCCTCGGAGCAAAGTTCCAAAATGATTGTAGATTAGTGGCTCTTCTGGCCAAAAGAGTCCTGAAAATCCACTCTCACATTAATTCTGTTCTTTCAAGAAAATATCCAAGAGTGTTTTCATTTGTACAGGTCCAAGAACATTTGGCAGCTACAGTCTTCTTTGATCTGTCGGCCTGGTTTCATCCCCCCAAGATCATGGGATTCATTCTGGCAAACAGGTCACCATGGGCACAGAACCTGACAATAAGTTTCCCGGTGAATCTTCAGACATGAGAACATGTAAACGTGTTTTAAATCATAGAATCTTCTAAAGGCGATTCCTCCTTGCCCCCCCACTAGTAAATATCACAACACAAACCATTCTGACAATGGGTGGTGTATATTTGTGAGTTCATAAGATCTGGGGATTTTGGCCCCTTCAGTGCAATCAGACAACTTCCCTTTGGAGGAAGGTAGAAGCTGCTCAATAGGCTTTCATGTCCTGTGCATCACTGATAGGAAGAGAATCAGTGTTCTTTAGAACAGAAAATATGACAATAAAACGATATGTCGACAAGCAGGAAGGAACTAGGGGCCAGATGTACCAACCTTTTTGCACGTCGCAAACAGCAAATGTTGCTGTCTGCGACGTGCAAAAAGCACATTGCGATGCCCAGTCCCCGTTTTGTGAGTCGGTAACCTGGTTACCAACTCACAAAACGGGACTACGAGTCGCAATTAGGAAGGGGTGCTCCCCTTCCTAATTGCGAGTCGCAGAGCGATGCTGTATTGTTTTGTCACTGCGAACGCGGTCGCAAAGCAATCGCAATTACCACCAGTGTCACACTGGTGGTAACCCAATCGCAAAAGGGAAGGGGTCCACATTGGACCCCTTCCCCTTTGTGAATGGCATGAAAATAATTTTTTCAGAGCAGGCAGTGGTCCTATGGATCACTGCCTGCTCTGAAAAAATTAAACAAAAACGTTTCATTTTTTACTTTTGTAATGCATCTCGTTTTCCTTTAAGGAAAACGGGCTGCATTACGAAAAAAAACCTGCTTTCTTTAAAAGCAGTCACAGACATGGTGGTCTGCTGTCTCCAGCAGGCCACCATCCCTGTGAGTGCCGCCACTCACAAGGGGGTCGCAAATTGCGACCCACCTCATTAATATTAATGAGGTGGTATCCCCGAGTCGCAATCCAGATTTTTGCTACATCTGGCCCTAGGTCTTAATCTCTCACCAAGATATTGGACAAAATCTCTGGGCACAAAAGAGGATTTTCAGAGTCTCAGCTATTCATATTTAATAGCCAAGAACCTAAGAAGGGAGATTTCTTCCTTTGCTAACTTTGCTCTACACATGAGAATGTTTTGCACATAGTACATTGCTGAAAACAGCCTCTGACAGATATATGTGTCTTCTAGATGAAAACAAATGTTCAGAATTTCTGTTTAAAGGGGAAGGATGAAAATACTTGGGCTATACATGCTCTTTTATGCAGATGGCCTCAGGGTTTTTTGTATGAATTTCATCCTTTCCCCCCTATTCAAACCATCCAAGCAGGAATGAGGTGGGAGAAAGCATTGGTGATCTTGATAGGTCTAGCATGGCCCCACTCCAACTCGTTTCATCTCCTGATGACACGGAGGCAGTAGGAGGAGTCAAATTTGCCTACAAATCCATCCCGTCTCCTGTTTCCAAATTTGAGATATGAATACTTGAGAAAACTCAAGTTGATGACCTGGAGGCTGAGAGGATAAGCTAGAGTAATGGATTTATCAGATGAGTTAGCTGTTACCCTCCAGTCTTTTGGGAGATCCTTTAACCTGAGCTGCCGTACTGGGCATTCAGGGACTTTCAGTTCACAGTATAGTAAGAAAAATTTGGATTTGATTTTGGAATTTCTTCAGGATGGGTCCCCTTTGGATGTTAGGGTATCTGCTTTGAAAATCCAATGGGAGCCCATCAAGGCATTTAAGATTGCCTGGAAGAACTTTTCTGATGAGTGTAGATGAGTGTCTTGCCTCTTCAACTGTTTAAGTAACATCTTTTCAGTCCTGCCTCATCAGTTCCCCTCTTGAAATCTCTTATTAGTTCTGAAGGCCATTAAGGATTCACTTTTTGAGTCTCTAGAGTCAGTACACTTAACCATTTTGACACTTTTGGTGGCCATCATGTCAGCTAGAAGACAGTGTGAAATGACAGCTTTATCATATTGACATCCTTTTTCGCAAAACCTTTAAAGAATTCTTCTTAGGCCAGTGCCATCTTTTATGCCTATGATTAATTTGGTTCCACACAGAGAACAGGATTTAATCCTACCTGAGTTTTATCCATCACCCCATCAGATCAAAAAGACAGACTTCAAAGTCTGGATGTGTGAATAAGTCTCCTTATTTATTTGCAGAGGTACTATAGCACTTTCCTCACCCTTCACAGGATTAAAAAACTGCCCTTTTGTTCTTCCCTCAGAACAATGGATCTTTTCACTCAGTTAAGAGTGTGGTAGCCATTCAAAATCAATTGAAACCCAAACAACAAATTTAACCACCAAGGCCCATGTGGCCATGGAAGAATACCCCAATCAATAAAAGCAAAGCATTATTTATAAACACAAAGCCAAAATCACATAAATTGTGTGCAAAATCAAATTGTAAAGGGAAATGAATACTATAGGCTGACCAAATCTACGAAACAAGTTTAATCTACTCAACATCATTAGACATCATTAGACATTCAAGAAGAATATATCACAGAATCAGGATTCGGAGATTGGGACATAGGTTCTTCTTACTTCTAACCAAATTAGGACATGCATGTGTGGGAGCAGGCTACACATGCGGGCAAGGTAAAAAAGAAGAGACAAAAAATTTTTGGAAAACATCTGTCTTGAGGTAAGTTAAACTAATTAAAAAAAAAAGTGGCAGGTGTCAGCATACTAATTCTACTCAGGAAAATAGGTCAATGGAAAATAACATTTGCATTAGAAAATACCTCTCCTAGGGCCAGCATTCAATCCATTTTCATCCGCAAAGCATGTAGAACATCAGCAAAGTCAGTTAGAAGCACCATCAGGAGGAAAATGCAGAACACAGGCTGCACAAGGAAATCAGGAAACGTCCAAGTGGTCAACTTAACAGAACAAGATTCAAGAGAGACTTCCACTGAAACTTGAAAGTCCCTCCCTTATTTAGAGTTACTCAAATCAGTTTAATTGGTCCATTTAATGAGTACACATATTGCAAAAGGGGCAATATCAAATAAAATTAAAGCACAAGTCGAATTTGAAACATCAAGAAACTCTCCCAGGGTTGCTGTGAAGTCATATCTCCTTTGCATGTGACTCCAATATTTTAACAATTTGTACATCACTTGTTGCAATCCACGTTCCTTTCCAATGGCACAAGACAATTTTTTCCTTTCTTGTGAGATTAGTTCCGTTAAACAATAGTACTACTTTCCTTTCAGCCATCCTGTTCCAATGTTGAAACATTCAAGGACACTGCAGTGTAAAACTTACACATAACACAAAAGGACTTTTTATTAGTCATGTGAAACAACCTGGTGGAAAAATTCATGTTAGAAAGAAAGAAATGACTCAACAAGTTATGCTGCTGCAAATATGAAGACTTCAGGCCTACTTATGCTAACACAAAAAATACAATGCATTATTATTGTAATTAATAAAGCAGATATAGTATTAATAATATACCATAAAAATATGCAAAATTATGTAATTAATAATTGTAATCTTTGTTCAGACCACATTAAGTATGACAGAGATGTGCATTTATTTTTTCTACACACAGGTTATTTTATACTAATTACTCATAAATCATTATAAATCTTATTCAGTTCTGCTAATAATTAATTCTAATGAGTACAATATATTTTAACATTGTTTAAATCATGTTAACTCTTTGTCAGTTCTGGTAGGCACAATGTCAGTTATAAAAATATTAACATGAACACTTTTAAAATATGTGTCAGTGCAGCTTTTTCCTCCGTGTTAGGCTTATAAACTTTAATATAAATGTCACCTAATGCTGATTTCTGGTGCACCAAAAGCATTACTAAAACTTATGCTCCAACAGTCCCTCCGCTGATGGCAAACTATGGTGTCATAAAAAGGACACTCTCATTTTAATGTGACAACTCAAAGCCTTGTTTTCTGATAAGGTAATGGCCTTGGTCTACAGAATTTCTCAATTATTTTCAAGTTCTTGCAATAATTGCTCCTCATTTTCTCCATTTCAGTCTCTTCCCTCCTCAGTTTATTCTTAGCTCTTTCTACTTTCCAAAATCTGTAGAACTTGTAAAATCCCAGTGTGACTATAGCACACAATGTCACACTCAGCAAAGGTCTCGGGTCATTCTCACAATTCTCTTTCCCAAATCTCCAAACCAAGATCCAACATCAGCAAATCCTTTACCCATTGTCTCCCAGATACTTGTCTCCTTCAGATCTTTCAGGTCATTTTTCACATTTGTTATGTTTGATATAACGTCCTTATCTCCTGTCAGGTATAAATATATAACAAGGTTGCACCTGTAAAACTTTGTCTCTACCTTCCGTCGCTAATAAGATGTCTATCATGAGATGATTTTGCAAAACCATTGATCTCGTAGAAACCATTTTGAAATCCATGAGCAACATTGCTCCTGTATAATCAGTAGACATCTTGTCCACAATTATTGACAACTTTCTAATCAGATATCATTCAAGATCATACCAAATGATGGAATAAAGGCACCAAATAAATGACCTGTAATTTCTGCTACACAAGCTCCTCTTCTTGTCCCGGATTTAGGTCTCTCTCTCTCGACTGGATTATCAAAATTGTCCACCTGGTAGATTTTCAGAAAAGCTACCCCTAAATAGCATGTGCCATACCAACCTTTCAGCAGCTTGTAATAGGCATTTTTGCCACAAATGAACTAAGCACCTGGTACGGCAGGGTCCTGTCCATTTAACATAAAATTCCAAGCACTTCTAAACAAAAACACATGTCTACATTCACTAGTCCCTACAAATTTAGTGTCAGTCTTTGACTGCATCCTATATATACATAGCTTCCCTATATGTTGCCAATCTAAAGCTAAGCGTCATTGTGTATCACCACCTGCAAGATGGGTAACATCTTTCTGCAAATCATGTAAAACTACTCCTTTGATAGGGTTGAGCCTGCGTTGCATGCGTTTGCGCATGCGTTTCGCTTGCAAGACGCTTTAGTAGATACAAAAGGGCTCGGAGCCCTGTCCATGTTACGTCAGTGTCTTTCATTGGTTCGTGGGCTTGCTTTTCAAAATCTGCTTGCTTTCATTAGTGGAAGGCACGCATATGTCATGCCTTTTACTGTGGTTAGCCCTCCTCGAGCGAAGCGACTAAGTACTCAAAACATATGAGGCTCGCTGTTTCCCGTCAGACTTGTGGACTACTTTTTATCTTTTTTTCGCAGCGCAGAAGTCCAGCGCTTTGCATGACATCGACTCTGTTACATAGTTAATTGCACTTTTGCCGGTTACGTACATAATTGCACTTTTGTCAATAGGTTTCACTATGAGTGAACTGTAGCAGCGCGATTGCGCACTTTTTTTGCCTTTTTTTTTCTACCTTCGAGGACTGTGCTCATACGGCCACTCACCTTCCTGCACAAATGCACACCTCGCACCCCAATTGTGTGCACCTTTCTTGAAACAAATATACACGAAGAAAGGCCTGGCATAGACCATGTACGCACGTGTAGAGAGCACTGGACTGTTTCTTGTTATACCAAAGCAGAGTTTGCCATGTCCCTGTCACTGGTAATCACTATCACATTACACTGCTGGTCTAGACACTCACTCATCATTCGTATGTGTGTTCGCACACACTTCATATGTAAATACTCACATGTATTTAAAGGCAAATAACGTGTGAAAGATCGTGAATGTATGTGATCTTAAATGTGTACCTTCTTAGAAAATATATAGAGAGAGAGAGAGACCCACACTGCGTCATTGCACAAGTGAGTAAGGACAGAATCAACCAATAAACTTTCAACAGAATAAAGTAGCAAACTGATATAATTGACGCTGAGTGTAAACAACACCCAGTGCACTTCGGAACAGTCTGACATGAACTTCACCTCGTGCCGTGTGTGTTTTAGATCCGATTTTATAAGAGTCCCAGCAGTACTACGAATCACTAGAAATTAAACTGCACCAAGCAGACCACTCATCTGTGGACCTCCCCTGTGCAGCAGTGTGACTGTGTGTCTACACCCAGTCCCAAGGGCGCACTCAGCCTTCACCCTCATGGAAAAACATCCAGTGGGATTTGCTTCACAACTCCAGCACACCTCCAGGAACTGTAAATGTGAGAGCGGCAAGGCTGCGTGGACTCAAACCTACACAACTCATGCACTTGTGCAGCAAGCAACAAGGTTGTGTGTCTGTCTACTCGAACAGATTCTACAGACAACTGGTACTATCTTCTGCAGCAAACGGCAAGGTTATGTGTGCGCGTGTTCTTGAACATTCTGTACACAACTCTGATGTACATGTGCAGCAAGTGACACGATTGTGTGAGGTCTATAACATATTCTACACAACGCTCCTGTCCACTTGTGCACCAAGCAGCATGGTTGTGTGTATGTGTCCACTCGAACACATTTCACACACATGTCATGTGTGCTTGTTCAACAAGCAACCAGGTGTCAGTTAATTTATTATGTACATCAATCTCTTATGCATGGTGCGTGATGTTCATATATATTTTACATGTATGGTTTCAAAATAAATGGAGGGTTCCTTAGCAATTGCGATGATAGAAGCAAAGTTATTGTAGATATGTAGCCGTTAAATAATTGAAATTAATTCACAGATCATGACTTTATCTGTATTTTGTCAATTGCTCCATGGATAAGTGTGTCTCAGTGTTTCTACGTTTTGGGTGCGGGGTGGGGGTTTCATTGGTATGGACACGCCCCCTCGATTGATTCAAAGCTCAGCAGAGCATGCACACCACTGTACACAAGGCTGGGTGAACGGAATTTGGGTAACTCCGCTAAGAGGTGAAGTGTGTAAACACGGTGCACACTGCAGGATGTGCGCAGTTCAGAGGATTCACAGCTCACAGTTCCAAGGCTACAGTCACTGTCCGTGCAGAGAACACACTGCTAAATGTGCACGGTGCAGACAGTGCACAGATGCACTCACTTTCAGATAGCGCTTTCCTGAAGAATAAAAATTTGTTTTTTTATTACCAATGTCGAGTGTGATGTACATGTAATATTTCTATATTGCAGAATCATGCTCTAATATATACGTTATGTATGCTCGAAATGCACGCAGTGTGCATATTCACGGAGACTATGGTCATTTGCTAATAATTGCACACAAACAAATCAAATTCTCATGTTAAAACCGGGGTTTTAATTTTCAATTTATAAGACCAATCAATGTTAATACACCATGGCCCTCATTCTGACCTTGGCGGTCTTTTCGCAAGACCGCCGAGTTACCGCCGCGGTGAAGACCGCCGACCGCGGCGGTATGCCGCTGTGCGCATTCTGACCGCTGGGAGCGTTCTGCCGGAAAACCGCCAGCAGCCACACTGGCGGTCGGCGGGAAAGTGGAGACTGGTCAACCGCTACGCCAGCAGAACACCGCCCACAGAATTACGACCCACATTTCTGTGTGGCGGTCTTCTGTTGGCGGTCTTCTGTTGGCGGTCACCTCCCCATGGCTCCTGTCACCTCCCGGAGGACCAACGCACAAGGTAAGTTGATCGTCCGTGAGGGGAGGGGGTGAGGGGGTGTTGTGTGATGAGTGCGTGCATGGGGGTGTGCGTGGGAGTGTGTAGAGGGGGTGTGTGAGTGCGTGCATGCGGGCGGGGAGTGCTGCTGTGCCTATGGGCAATGTGTGTAGTTCGGCGGGTGCGCATGTCGGCATGTATGTGTGCGGGTATGTGTCCCCGTTGTGTATGTGTGTGTGTAGGGGGTGTGTATATGTGCATGTAGGGGGTGTGTGCATGTCGGGGTGCGTGTATGTGCATGTCGGGGTGGGGGTGGGGAGGGGGTTCGTACCACCTCTGGGGGGTGGCAGGGGGGTGGAGGGTGTGGGGGGAGGACTCGGGGGGGCAGTGGGGGGTGGGGGAGACCCCTATCAGTGCCAGGGAAGGAATTCCCTGGCCCCGATAGTGCCTACCGCCATGGTTCGCATGGCGGTTCCCGACCGCCAGAAACCGCGGCGGTAAGCAGGGTCATGATACCGTTGGCGGTCTTGGGTCGACCGCCGGACCGGAGTGCGCAGACTCCAGCCCGTCGGTCATGACCGCCGTGGCTGTCGGAGTGGGGAAGTGGCGGTCGGTCGCGGCGGTGACCGCCGCGGTCAGAATGCCATTTTTAATACCGCCGGTCTGTTCGCGGTCCGACCGCCGTCTCTCCGCCGACCGCCAAGGTCAGAATGAGGGCCCATGTGTGCTTGTATCCTGACGAACTGCTCACCCACAGCAATAGGGTCTCACATTTCTCTGAGTTACAGCTATTAGCAGCTGTAAACTCCCAACCTGACTTTTCTTGACATCGACCCTGTTACATAGTTAATTGCACTTTTGTGGGTTACGTACATAATTGCGCTTTTGCCGATATGCTTCACTACGAGTCAACTGTAGCAGCGCGATCGTGCACTTTTTGTGCATTTTTTTTTCTACCTGCATGCCATCTTCAACTGTCCATACGAGTGATCTGTAGCAGCGGGATTGCACTGTTTTTTTCCATTTAATGAGGCAAGAAAAGTCTGGTTTGGAGTTTACAACTGCTAATAGCTGTAACTCGAAGAAATGCGAGAACCAATTGCATTGCAAATGCTTGTCTATTTTGGTATTCACTGCTTTTCTTCTGTCATCTATTTGTGTAAGAATACAGGGTAAATTATTCTTATGCACATAAGAGGTTCCATAAGTTAGGGACGGTTCAAAGAAACCTCCCACTATGTCTATATTTTTTGATTTAGCAATACTACTCAAATGCTGGTTAATACGCTCAAAGGAAATACAAGATCTATAGTAAAATAGAAGTATTGAATAAACTCTTGATTATACAATCAGGGTAATAAGAGACTGCAACTAATACCTTATGTTAAAGGTAGACTGTGATATGTGACTCCTTCCTGCACTGATGAAGAGATCTTTGTGCACACATAACAATCATGCATCTCCATAGTTTCATGTCTTCATACCTGTAGTATATAGTAGAAGACAAATCTCCCTTTGAGTCCTCACGATGTAGCAATCTCTCATTGTCATAGAAGGGATCTCATTTTTTATGTGACTCCTCATACACTGGTGTACTTGTGCTCTCAACTTTGTCTTTCACAGACACACTCAAACTAGCAGTCAATAAAATGCTCACAATTACACACACTACTGCTAAACCTATACACACATATTTACACTTACTCCATTCACTTTGATCTGGATTCATAACTTGTCTAGAGTCAGACCACAATATCAAATTCAAAAAGCAAAAAGCAAAAATAAAAAATGTAAAGCGGCGTTTAAAAAATGCTCCCTTTTTTCTCTTAATGTGAGCAAAGCAAAAACAAAATAAAAAATATTTCAAAGTCTTTTTGCACTTATTTACAACAGTTCTTTTCTACTTGTAAATATTCAAAATCTTCACAAAAAATTCAAATGTCTGTAGTAATACACTATCTGGTAATCACTTATAAGCAGTTCCAGGATGTAATGTCCCTGCTCATCGAGCAGCAACTAAAATTCAAAGTTCAGTTCAACAGCAATTTCAAGTTCAAAAATATTCAGCTGGATCCAAATTGTCAATACAAAAGGCATTTAATTCCTTCTCCCATTCATTAGCAGCAAAATATGTCCATTCAGGTGCTGAGGTTCTGCGACTTGGCACTATTTTTCCTTTTGATGTCTTTGCTGCACAATTTTCACTTCAATTCTTCAGCTATAGTTGGAAGCACATCTGCTATTGGGTCTGGACTTTTTTCGGGCCTCTGGTCTCCTCTCACAGTTCTCATTTCAGGTAAAACTAGATTTGTAACTTTCACTGAGCTAGCAGGAGTTGCCTGACTCTGACTTTACCCTCCTGCACCTTTAATCGCTTTTGAGGTGCTCAGACTTTCACCAGCTTGTGTGGGCTCTGTGACAGCCACTTGTCTGGTCCGCATAGTTTGGATAACCTGGACCCCTTCACTCACCAATTCTGACCCACAGGCACTGTATCTTCAAGAGGACGTGGAACTTTCCATGTATGGGTTGCATGAACCCAATTCGAAAGAAAAGCACAATTCATAGCTGTTGTAGTCACCCAGATAACCTGGAATGGCCCTTTCCAGTGCAGCTCTAAACATTATTTACTTACATGCCTTTTCACCGGAACCCAGTTTCCTGCACACAAGTCGTGACACTGTTCTTGTGGTTGTTGAACAGTTGCTTCTTCAACCTGGCAACACAAAAAGCGAACCACACCAGCTAGTCCTTTGCAATCATCCAGAAATGTCTTAATTGTTATCTGAAATGTACACAAGTGCCTTTGAGGGCATAACTAGCAACCTCATAGCACGACCCATGAGTATCTTATGGGGGGACATTCCTGTCTTCCTGTTGGGTGTGCTACGCATGCTCATCAGAACAAGTGACAATGCATCTGGCCAATTCAATGTTGTAGACGCACACACTTTAACAAGTCGAGGCTTCAAAGTTCCATTTCGCAGCTTGACCAATCTAGATGCTTCTGGTCTGTAACTGTACTGCAATCATTGCTCAATTGTAATGCCGCACACAACAATTTTATGATCTCATTATTAAAATGAAATCCTCGGTCTGTTTACAAATCCAAACTGTGGTGTCAACTACTGTAAAAGCAGCTTTGCAACAGTGTGGCTATCATTCGTGCAGGTTGGGTAAGCTTCTACCCAAAGTCAAAACACGCACTTCACCACCAATACATATCTCAATCCACTGCACACAGGTATCTCAATGAAATCAAGTTACATTAAGTTCAAAGGACCTCCTGATCTACGTATGTGGCTTAGGTTAACCACAGTCCGTTTCATATCTTGACATGTTACACATCTGTGACACACAGCTTCCGCAACCAAGCTGAATCTGGCTTTGGATCATGTTTGTCTGAAAGTCCTAATCATAGCATCTCTGCCAATGTGTGTCTGACCATGGTAGTACCTTATAATTGACGGTAACAAACTATTTGGCAACACTGCTTTTTCTTCACTAAAAATCCATACATCATCTTCAGCTCTTTGAACACAGCTTGCTCTACTGCAACCTCTGTGTTCCTCTTCAGTTACTTCTTCCTGCAATCTCTTAACCTCTTCCCAGGTATCAATTTCTGTCATCAAAAAACTTTGGTTTGTCTCACTGGTGCTACTTCCATTGCTCCATTCCTCATTAGAGGATGTGCCATGGGGTGCACAGTATCTGGCCACCTGGTCAGCATAGGCATTGCCTAACAAGATGTAATCACTTAACTATTGGCGCGCTGCACATTTCACAACTGCACTTTTCATAGACAACTGTGTTGCTTTCAAGAATTGATAGATTCTGTCACCATTTCGGATAGGGGATCCAGAAAATGTCATAAAACCTCACTGGGACCATAATTGGTCAAAATTATGAACGACACCAAACCCATATTGACTATCCGTGAAAATTGTCACTTTAAGCTGTTCACAGCATGGTGTAGTAAGAGCCACCAATTCAGCTACTTGAATGGAAAAGACTAATTGAAACGATGAAGCTTCTATCACTCCTGAGATTGTGTAAACTGCATACCTAGCTATAAGAGTTCATCATTGCTTTTTGAACAGGAGCCGTTAACCAACATGACATAGTCATTTTCATCTAAGGGAGTGTCTTGAACATCAGGTCTTGGTTTGGTGCATATTTCAGTCACATCAAGACAGTCATGCTGCACTTTATCTTGATCATTAACATTTTCAGCATTACTGGGCATAAGTGTTGCAAGATTCAACACTGTGCATTGCTTAATGTTTACATTAGCCAATCCAAAGATCAGTGGCTCATAATGGGTGAAACAGGCATTGGCCAGATGTTGGGTCTTGGTTCATGTCAAAAGGGCTTCTACGGAGTGAGGGACATATACGTTCAGCGGGTGGCCCATGACAATGCTTTCGTTCTAAGCTATAATGACATCTGTGGCAGCCATGTCTCTTAAACTGCTGGGCAAAGCAGCAGCTATGGGATCCAGTGTGGCAGAAAAATAAGCCACTAATCTGTTAGCCTCTCTGAGTAACTGCATCAAAACAGAAAGTCATCACACTCATAACATAAGTAAGAAAACATTTGTTGTAATCAAGCATTCCCAGAGCTGGGGCTCGGCAAGGCTTTCATGCATGTGTCATCAAATAGAACCGGATCAGACACTTCCTTGTGTGTCAATTTCAACAAAGGCTTGGACAACAGTAAAAAATGTGTGATCCACTGGCAGGCAGTAGCGGACCATTGCCAGAATCATTCAGACCTCTCTCTGAGTCACTGGTGGATTAGTTTGCATGATTACTGAAGTTGTCTCTTGGGACTCCTTTCTTGCACCTTTCTCTAAGCGAAGACCTAAGTATTTCACCTCTCTCTGACATTACTATAGTTTTGCAGAGGGCACTTTATGGTCATTCTCACCAAAGTGGTTCAACAGGGCAATAGCATCTCTCCTACAGACTTCACATGTGTTTGATGTGACCATCAAATCATGAATGTACTGAACTAAGACTCAATGAAATGGCCTCTGAAGTGACTCCTAATTATTTTTCAAGATCTGATTAAAAATTGATGGTGACTCAGTATACCCCTGGGGAGTATGACACCAGGAATATACACAGCTTCCGAATTTAAATGCAAACAAGAACTGTCTTTCTTTATGGAGTGGAACAGAAAGGAGTGCCTGACAGATCAATGACAGAGAACCATTCTGCTTCACAAGGAATCTGGAACAAAATCACAGCAGGATTTGGTACCACTGGACAACATGGAACAACAATCTAATTCACCTTTCTCAAATCCTGGACTATGCAGTATTTTCCATTGGTCTTCCCATGATCTTTTTTAGGTCACCTTGCTAAACAAATTCTCAATCATGGGTGTGGTTCAAACAATTACTTCTCGAGTAGTATTATAGAGCGGTATCCGTGGAAACACTGCATTTGGCTTTACTGTGATTTTAACTGGCTCAACTCTGATGACTCCAATATCTTTCACTGAAAAATTCCAAACTCTCACCAGAACTGTCTCCTATATCTGCTAGCGCGTCGATCTTTATTTGGTCCTTATATGTTAATAGATAAGGGGACGTGTCACAGGTCGATGGACCTTTTAACTATGCTTAGAGGGGTTCCATCATAAGTCCCTAAACTCAAAGCAAATACATTAACATAATCAAAAAAACATCCACATAAACTTTAGGACTCATTAATTGTCATGCACCATGACCCATTTGCCCATTAATAACCACACCATTTAGTAAAGTTAGAAAGTTTATTTCCCTAGATTAACAGTGCTAAATTCACATAAGTCAATCTCACAATCAACTGTGTTAGACCTGACAGCCTTGGGGTGGTCAACCCTAACCTTTTGCCTGCCTCTCTCCACTTTTTGGACACTGTTTTTGCTAGTTTTTAGACTCTGCGCACTTTACCACTGCTAAACAGTGCTAAAGTGCAGATGCTCGCTCCCTTTAAACATGGTAACATTGGATCATACCTAAATGGACTATTTAATTTACTTATAAGTCCCTAGTACTGGGCACTATGGGGGTTATTACAACTTTGGAGGAGGTGTTAATCCATCCCAAAAGTGACGGTAAAGTGACGGATATACCACCAGCCGTATTACGAGTTCCATAGGATATAATGGACTCGTAATACGGCTGGTGGTATATCTGTCACTTTACCGTAACTTTTGGGACGGATTAACACCTCCTCCAAAGTTGTAATAACCCCCTATATGTGTCCAGGGCCTGTTGATTAAATGCTTCTAGTGGGCCTGCAGCACTCGTTGTGCCACCCACTTAAGTAGCCCCTTAACCTTGTCTCAGGCCTGCCATTGCAAGGCCTGTGTGTGCAGTTTCACTGCCAATTCGACTTGGCATTTAAATGTACTTGCCAAGCCGAAAACTCCCCTTTTTCTACATGTAAGATAATCCTAAGGTATGTCCTAGGTAACCCATAGGGTAGGGGGCTGTGTAGGCAAAAGGCAGGACGTGTACCTACGTAGTGTACATGTCCTGGTAGTGAAAAAACTCCCAAATTCGCTTTTACACTGCTCTGAGGCCTGCTCCCTTCATAGGCTAACATTGGGGATGTACTCATATATTGTTTGAGTGGTAGCTGCTGATCTGAAAGAAGTAGGAAGGTCATATTTAGTATGGCCAGAATGGTGACATAAACTCCTGCTGACTGGTGAAGTTGGATTTAATATTACTATTTTAGAAATATCACTTTTAGAAAGTGAGCATTTCTCTGCACTTAAATCTTTCTGTGCCTTACAATCCACGTCTGGCTGGGTTTAGTTCACAGCTCCTTGTGCATTTACTCAGACACACCCCAAACACAGGATACTCAGCCTCACTGGCATACATCTGCATTTTGAATGGGTTTTCCTGGGCTGGTAGAGTGGAGGGCCTGCTCTTACACAAAGGCCTGCCACACCCCCTACTGGGACCCTGGCAGACAGGATTGAACTGAATGGGGACCTGGTGCACTTCTAAGCCACTCTTTGAAGTCTCTCCCACTTCAAATGTATATTTTGGTATATAAATAGGGCCTTTGCCCCTTCCAACTCAGACACTTCCTGGAGAAATAACTTGTAACCAGAACCTGCGTCCGGCCAAGAAGAACTGCCTGGCTGCCCAAAGGACTTACTTGACTGCTTCCTGTGAAGGACTGCTGCCTTGCTGTTGCCCTGCTGCCTTGCTGCTCCCTGGCTACGGTGAATGAGTGCTATCCAATGGCTTGGATAGAGCTTGCCTCCTGTTCCCTGAAGTCTCAGGACCAAAAAGACTTCTCTCTTGCAACTGGACTACTTGTGCAGCGAAAATTAGATGCACAGCTTGCTAAAAACAACGCACAGCCTGCTCTGCGGTAAGAAATTCACTGCATGCCGAACCGGAACAATGCAGCCCGACTTTGCAAGGAGAAGATCGATGCAGCGCCTTTGTGCCTTGTGCATTGTGCCTGGAACTTAGACGCACCTTCCACTCGATCGATTCACAGCTGACCTGGGACGACGCGGCCGACTTCCAGAGGGGAAATCGACGCAGCGCCTGCCGTGCATAAGAAATTTCCACGCAACGCCCACCGTAACAACGTAGCACTTGTGACTCCGCTCCACAAGCCTAGGATTCCACGCACAGACCCCAGGGCATCTGAAAACCCCGCAACCCGAAGAGGATCCACAACTGAGTGCCGGAAATCGACACACAGCCATCCCTGCGTGGAAACTAAACGACGCATCACCGTGTGTGGCCCGAGAAATCGACACACACCCCCTTTGTTCCCCCGCTTCTCCTCCTCTGCGGCCCAGTGCAGAGATTTTTCACGCGAACCAGGTACTTTGTGCTAAAAAGAGACTTTGGCGGTCATTACAACATTGGCGGTGAAAGCCGCATACCGCCGTGCAGAAGACCGCCAACACACCGCCGCGGCCGTGGAATTCCACCACAGCTATTATGACCCACATTTTGGAATCTGCCAAAATTCAGACACCCACACAAGTCCGCCACACCACAGGTCAGTGATAAACTGGCGAAAACAAAACCTCCACCGTCACGCCAACAGAAATACGCCCACACTATCACAACACACGAATCCACGTGGCGGTCTTTCAACCGCGGTATTCCATTGGCGGTACACACCGCTGCACTCAAAATACACACACATTTACAAAACACTACCACATTGGACAATTTGAAATACACACACCTGATACACATACACACACCACTCCCACACACCCAATACAATATAAAACACATACCCATATCACCCACAAACCCCTACAACCACATTTACTGAGAGAAGGCCAGAGAGAGAGCACCAGCAAGAACAACAGCATCAACAGGCACACAACACCATCACCCACAGAACTTCCACACACCTCACACAACACACCACTACATATCAGCACACATATCACCACACACTCCACCCCACACATCACCTACACCACTCCATGGCAAGGCACAGACACCCCAGGTTCTCGGAGGAGGAGCTCAGGGTCATGGTGGAGGAAATCGTCCGGGTAGAGCCACAGCTATTCGGAGCACAGGTGCAGCAGTCCTCCATTGCAAGGAAGATGGAGGTATGGCGAAGAATAGTGGACAGGGTCAACGCAGTGGGACAGCACCCAAGAAATCGGGAGGACATCAGGAAGAGGTGGAACGACCTACGGGGGAAGGTGCGTTCCGTGGTCTCAAGACACCACCTGGCAGTTCAGTGGACTGGCGTCGGACCCCCACCTCCTCCCCCACAACTAACAACATGGGAGGAGCAGGTTTTGGAGATTCTGCATCCTGAGGGCCTCGCAGGAGTAGGTGGAGGAATGGACTCTGGTAAGTCAAATCTTAACTATTACAACCCCCACCCTACCTGCATGCTATCACATACCCCCACCCTCACCCTCACCCTCACCCCCAGCACCCCAACTCCTCACATATGTCCCAATATCACAAACCACCCATCCCAAAACCAAGCCCTGCATGCAACAACAAAGCATGGACACCCATCACTAAAGCATGCCCACTGTACATACCCATACAATACCCTATACCATCCTCACACAAGGTCTCACACAGGAATGCAAGCACTGGGGTACACAGTCACCCACCCATTGCACACCATGACACACACAGATATAATAACCATCCTTTTATACCCCTGCAGGACCCGTACCCAACGTCACCGGACAGGAGGGTCCACACATGTCCACACCACCAACAGATGAGGCCCACAGTGATGACAGCACCTCTGTCCAACTGGATCTAGATGACCAGCCCGGCCCATTAGGGACCTCAGGACAGTCGGTTCCCATCACCCAGTCACAGGCCACTACAGACCTTCCACCCTCTGGAAACCCCAGCACAGCACCCACCCAGCGGGCCCATACCTCCGTCCCCAGGACACGTCAATCAGCTGTATGTCCACCACTACAGGGAACCCAGGATAACCCACCACCCCAACAACAACAGGGACCTGGGGGCAGTGGTAGTGGGCATACGGTCCAGGGGACGGAGGCCCAGGAACACAGGGGAACTGGGAGGGCTGCTGTTTCAACAGGGGGCGGACAGGCCAAGGGAACCCACTCTCCACAAGGCCCTCTCCTCCATCATGGGAGCCTACCACCACTCCCAGGAGACAATGGCAACAGTACTGGCCAAGTTTCAGGAGACCCAGCGCCTGCAGGAGGAACAGTATATGGGCTTCAGGGAGGAACTCAGAACCATCAGCTCCACCCTGGGCACCATCGTAGGGGTGCTGAAGGAACTCGTGAACACCAGGAGGGACACTGTAGCACTACCAGGGGCCCCTGACACTAGCATGGACGATGAACTGCCCACCACCTCTGCTAGCGCTAATGGACAGGAGGCACAGCCACAGGACCACCACACCAGCGCCCCACCCCCTGCAGAGGGAGAACCACCCCGCAAAGGGTCCCTGAGATCCAGGACAAAGACAGAGAACGATGCCAAGACCCCTGCCAAGAAATGAGACCACCCTGATTGTCATCCTACTGTCCCACTTTGTCAACCTGTCCATACTGAAACTGTCCCAGCTCCACTTCCTATGCCCATATGGGCGATGCACCTGTGAGACTAATAGACTGGCTTCTGCCATGGACATTCCTCTGCCATCACCCCTCACCATTTCACTACCCCCTCCAATATTGAGCACTTAAATAAACACACTTAAAGCACAAAACAATCTGGAGTCTGTGATTTCGAAATAGTGTATTAGCAATTACAGTGACAAAATGCTCTTTCAAGTTGAATGTCAACATACCTATGTCACACAGCTCTAGTCCTTGAGGAATCTAAGCAGATGTCACACAGTGGGACCCACATCTGTGAAATTGTAAGGGAAAGTGACAACTCAGTGGCCATACACTGGGTGAAAACGACACACAGTAGAGAGGTAGTAGTGTTAAAGTACATGTAGTAGGCAGCTCTGTATTCTTACCTGTGTCTCATTGGAAATATTGCTGGATCACTGAGTCCCTGTTGTGCATGTCTTCTTCCCCTGCTTCCTTGTCTTCACTGTCCACAGGCTCCACAGCTGCAACAACACCACCATCTGGACCATCCTCCTGCAGATAAGGCACCTGTCGTCGCAAAGCCAAGTTATGAAGCATACAGCAGGCCACGATGATCTGGCACACCTACTTTGGTGAGTAGAATAGGGATCCACCTGTCAAATGGAGGCACCTGAATCTGGCCTTCAGGAGGCCGAAGGTCCGCTCGATCACCCTCCTAGTTCGCCCATGGGCTTCATTGTAGCGTTCTTCTGCCCTTGTCCTGGGATTCCTCACTGGTGTCAGTAGCCATGACAGGTTGGGGTAACCAGAGTCACCTGCAAATGTTGAGGGACAACTGTTAGACACGCACTAACCTGGAGAGATGTCCCCAGACCCAGACAACCATTCCCACTGACTTGCTTCCAGGTGCTCACATAATAGCCACACACAGTGCCTCTGGAGTTGGCCCATCACATAAGGGATGCTGCTATTCCGCAGGATGTAGGCGTCATGCACTGAGCCAGGGAACCTGGCATTCACATGGGATATGTACTGGTCTGCCAAACATACCATCTGTACATTCATAGAATGATAACTCTTCCGGTTTCTGTACACCTGTTCACTCCTGTGGGGGGGACCAAAGACACGTGTCCCATCAATGGCACCTATGATGTTGGGGATGTGTCCAAGGGCATAAAAATCACCTTTCACTGTGGGCAAATTCTCCACCTGAGGGAAAACAATGTAGCGCTGCATGTGTTTCAGAAGGGCAGACAACACTTTGGACAATACGTTGGAAAACATAGGCTGGGACATCCCTGATGCCATGGCCACTGTTGTCTGAAAGGAACCATTTGCAAGGAAATGGAGCACTGACAGCACCTGCACTTGAGGGGGGATTCCTGTGTGATGGCGGATTGGTGACATCAGGTCTGTTTCCAACTGGGTACACAGTTCCTGGATTGTGGCACGGTCAAGCCTGTAGGTGATAATCAAATATCACTCCTCCATTGTCGACAGGTCCACCAATGGTCGGTACACCGGAGGATGCCACCATCTCCTCACATGCCCCAGCAGATGGTGCCTATGAAGGACATCAGTGAGCACAGAGTCAAACAACTCAGAGGTACGTATCCACAGTTTACACAGAACACCTATCATACACAAAAGGTGACCTGTATGTGTGTTGAGTCTAGGCCTAGGTATGAGAGACGCAGTTGGAAATGAAGCCATGTGGGCCCTGAAATGGCGGCTGCCTGACCTCTAAAGTGGGACAATGGGATGTGAGGTAACTGCGCTGGCGTTGTACACTGTCGCGGTAGGCGGTCGAAGACCGCGGTGCAATGCTGCTTTGGTTAACATTGGACCCTATGGGTCCCAGGAGCCAATGGCGATGTACGCCGGTGTTGACGGTACGCACCGCCGCGGACGTGACCGCCATTTTCTATCACTTCAATCACTCGATACCTGATCTTCGACAGGAGAGGAACTACACTGCAAGTGCTGCTGTGACCTCGGTCTGGAAGAGACAATGGCTCGAGTGTCTGGGGAAAGGGCCCCTGCCTTCACATCAGAGGAGTTGGAGAAACTCGTGGATGGCAGTACACACTACTCTACGGTCCTCCAGACAAACAGGTAAGTACACTGGGAGTATGCTGTATGGGCTATGCCTGTGTGGAGAGGGCTGGATGTAAGAAGGAAGGGGGGAGAGTGCTGCGTGCATGAAAGACGGTGAATGCATGTGCCACATGGCAAGGGTAGGGATGGGGGCCAATCGCTTCGACGGTGCAGTTGGTAATAACTTCTCTTTTTCCCCTGTACATTTCATGTAGGTCAGCGCCCACCAGAAGAAAGATATTTGGCGTGCCATCGCCAAGGACGTCCGGACCCTGGGGGTCTACCACAGACGGAGCACCCACTGCCGGAAAAGATGGGAGGACATTCGCCGCTGGAGCAAGAAGATGGCGGAGGCTCAGATGGGGATGGCCTCCCAACGTGG
This sequence comes from Pleurodeles waltl, assembly GCF_031143425.1. NCBI lineage: Eukaryota > Metazoa > Chordata > Amphibia > Caudata > Salamandridae > Pleurodeles > Pleurodeles waltl. The sequence continues at coordinate 486,515,689 of NC_090445.1, read as the reverse complement.
GGGGGTGCCTGACGCACCATGCCCCCCGATCCTGGCGGTGGCCTACCCAGAGTTGGATGGGCGCTTGAGGGCATCACAGAAGACACAAGGGGGTGAGTGCACTCTCATTCTGCTGACTTTGCGCGCAGTGGAGGTGTCTGGGTGGGGGAGGAGGGCTGTGGGTTTCCCTAGGCCAGCGCGAGTTCCGTAGGCAAGGCCCCTCCGTATGTCAGGCTATGTGGCACACCAGACCACCTCTGTAGAGTGCCAAGTACAGGTAGTCATGCCCCTGTGTCATCTATGTGTGCAGAGGTTGTCCATAGCCTTGTAGGCCATTTCCCAGTAATTGAACAGTGGAGCCCAAGAGCGCGGCGCAGTGCAGGGGGCTTCTGTGTCTGTCGTTTCCGCCAACGGTAGCGGTAATGCATGCACTCAACATGTCTTTCTTCTGTCTTCCCCCGCCCTTTTTGTGGTCTCCCTGTTCTTGTGTGCATTAGCATCATCAGTCGGAGGAGCAGTGGCAACGGAGCACGAGGGAGCTGATTCCCACTTGGCCCTGGAGGGCGACACTTCCGAGTCTGAATTCACCAGTGGGATAGAGGGCGAGGGGAGCTCCACGGCGGGGACAGGAGCTGACACCAGCAACACGGACTTGTCCTCTGATGGGAGCTCCCTTGTGGTGGCGGCAACATCTGTGACCTCCTCAGGTCCCTCACTGTTGGGCAGTCTACCATTTTGAATGCCATCCAGGGTGTAGAGAGGCAGTTGCAACAAACCAATGCATTCCTGGAGGGCATTCATTCTGGTCAGGCGGCCCTTCACCGAGCTTTTCAGACTCTGGCCTCAGCACTGATGGCAGCCATTGTCCCCGTCTCCTGCCTCCCCCCTCCAACTTCCTCAACCCCGACCCAATTCCCTGTACCTCAGCCTATCCCAAGCACACCTACAGACCAACATGCACACACGTCAACACACAAGGGAAGCTCAGGCAAACATAAGCACCACACATCCCACAGGCACTCATGCAAGCATCACACACATGCAGACACACCAACATCCACTCCTCTCCCAGTGTGTCTGTGACGCCCCCTCCCAAGATACACAAACGCAGGCACACACCCACCCAACAGCCATCCACCTCACGACAGCCTGCAGCGCATGCACCTTCACCAAAAGTCACCAAACTTACACCTCCTCCAACCACCACCTCTTCCTCCACTACCAAACCCCCTCCAGCTACCCATCCCAGTGTGTCCAAAAAACTTTTCCTGTCCACCCTTGACCTTTTTCCCACACCTCCCCTACCCCATCCGTCTCATAGGTCCCGAACTAGCACCTCAGCCACAACATCTCCGGGACCAGTGGTGCCTGTAGTCACCGGAATCTGGAGTGCACCGGCCACCATGGCAGCCAGTGTGGCACGGAGCCACAGCACAGACAGTCCCCCACCTGTGAAGCATCAGAAGTTGGCCAGTGCCCGGCGGGAGAGGGTGAAGACTCCAGCCACCAAAGCTGCTCCCATGGGTCCTGTTGGGAGCGTGGAGTAAGCTGTGACACCTTCCAAGATGGGGAAGGGCCACAAGAAACCCAGCAAGTCTGGGAAGAGCTGCACAGCGGAGAAGACCGCCATCATCCCCGCTGCCCAGGAGGCCACCGCCAGCACCAGCCCAGCTGCCCAGGAGGCCACCACCAGCACAAGCCCAGCTGGGCCATGAAGGACCACCAGCAAAAGGCCCGTTGGGCCATGAAGGACTGCCAGCAAAAGGCCCGTTGAGACATGAAGGACTGCCAGTGCCAGCCCCTCTGGGCCATGAAGGACCACCAGCAGCTGAGACCCTGCAATGGAGACTGCCATCTGAGGCACCGCTGAACAGGGCACCGCCATCTGAAGCACCGCACAGGGCACCGCCATCTGAAGCATCGCTGAACAGGGCACCGCCATCTGAAGCACCGCTGAACAGGACACCGCCATCTCAAGCACTGCTAGCCCATGAGCGGCAAGGGCACTGACGCAACTGAGTCCCTCACGGGGTGAATGATGCACTCTGGGCACCATGCCCCCTCCAGAACCAGTGGAGACTGTCATCCACTACCTCTGTCCTTAACAGGATGAAGCACTCTGGGCACCAGGCCCCCTCCAGAACCAGTAGAGACTGACATCCACTACCTCTGTCCCTAACAGGATGAAGCACTCTGGGCACCATGCCCCCTCCAGAACCAGTGGAGACTGACATCCACTACCTCTGTCCTTAACAGGATGAAGCACTCGGGGCACCATGCCCCCTCTAGAACCAGTGGATACTGTCATCCACTTGTGAGACTGTGGTTTTGCACTCCCCAGGATTGAACAGTGGGCAACCCACCCACTGTAGAGACTTGTGAGACTGTGGCTTTGCACTCCCCAGGATATTGCAGTGGGCAACCCACCCATTGTAGAGACTTGAGAGACTCTGGCTTTGCACTCCCAGGATGGAACAGTGGGCAACCCACCCACTGTAGAGACTTGAGAGACTGTGACTTTGCACTCCCCAGGATGGAACAGTGGGCAACCCACCCACTGTAGAGACTTGTGAGACTGTGGCTTTGCACTCCCCAGGATGGAACAGTGGGCAAACCACCCACTGTAGAGACTTGAGAGACTGTGGCTTTGCACTCCCCAGGATATGGCAGTGGGCAACCCACCCACTGTAGAGACTTGAGAGACTGTGGCTTTGCACTCCCCAGGATGGAACAGTGGGCAACCTACCCACTTTACAGACTTGAGAGACTGAGGCCCAGCACTCCCCAGGATGGAACTGTGGGCAACCCACCCACTGTAGAGACTTGTGAGACTGTGGTTTGCACTCCCCAGGATATGGCAGTGGGCAACCCACCCACTGTAGAGTCTTGAGAGACTGTGGCTTTGCACTCCCCAGGATTGAACAGTGGGCAGACCACCCTCTGTAGAGACTCGAGAGACTGTTGCTTTGCACTCCCCAGGATGGAACAGCGGGCATGTGGCCCCCTCGTGGATTTGGCATCGTGCACTCAACCGGCTGAAGTGCCCCCCCATTCCCTCCCCCTGAGGTGCCTGTTTTCTTGCTCTCTGATGCCCCTGCAGTGTTCTCTCCGTCATGGCCGGGGATCTTGTGTGGGCCTCGCCCATACCGTGTGGTCCCAGTGTTCCACAGACTATCTTAGTGCACTACCTGGACTACTATGCTTGGTATATATTTTGTACATGGTGTATATATATTTCTGCCTACTTGTTTTTAATATATTACAATTGTTACACTAATTTTCTATTGTCTTTGCATTCTTCCGGGGGGTTTGGGAGGTGTTACTGTGATATATAGATTTGCATTTGTGTGTGTTGTAGTGGGTGAGGGTGGGGGTGTTGCGTGTCTCTGTTTTTTCCCTCCCCCCTCCCCTGTGTCATAGGTGCAGTACTCACCGTGGTCTTCGCCGCTGGCGTTCGTGCTCCTGGTAGAGGAGCAGGAAGACTATCGCAGGGAGAATTTGGAGTTCCGGGTCCATGGTGCCCTCGTTCCTCGTGGGGTGTGTAGAGGTGAGCGTTTTCCCTTCGAAATTCCTGTTTCCTCCGTGTTTTTATCTGTGGTGAATCCGCACCGGAAAAAGTGGCGGATTGGTAGGTTGTGATACTGTGGGCGGTACATTGTCTCCCCCCTGTCTGTTGGCGGTGACCGCCGCGCTGTTTGTTTGTACCGCCGTGGAGGTCGGAGTGTTAAAGTGGCTGTCTTTGTTGGCGGTTTCCGCCACGGTCGTAATTGCAATTTTTTTTACCCCCGGCCTGTTGGCGGATTTACCGCCGCTTTAACACCATCCGCCAGGGTTGTAATGACCACCTTTGTTTGCTTTTAAAAGACTTAAGACACTTTGGGGGTCATTCTAACCCTGGCGGTCGTCGACCGCCAGGGCTAAAATGACGGGAGCACCGCCAACAGGCTGGCGGTGCTCCCATGGGCATTCTGACCGCGGCGGTACAGCCGCGGTCAGAAACGGGAAACCGGCGGTGTCCCGCCGGTTTCCCGATGCCCTAGGGAATTCTCTGGGGATCCCGACCCCCCTTACCGCCATCCTGTTCCTGGCGGTTTTCACCGCCAGGAACAGGATGACGGTAACGGGTGTCATGGGGCCCCTGGGGGCCCCTGCAGTGCCCAGGCCCATGGCATGGGCACTGCAGGGGCCCCCTAACAGGGCCCCACTGAGATTTTCAGTGTCTGCATAGCAGAGACTGAAAATCGCGACGGGTGCAACTGCACCCGTCGCACCCTTTCCACTCCGCCGGCTCCATTCGGCATCCTCGTGGAAGGGGGTTTCCCGCTGGGCGGGCGGGCGGCCTTCTGGCGGTCGCCCGCCCGCCCAGCGGGAAACTCAGAATAACCGCGGCGGTCTTTTGACCGCGCAGTGGTATTCTGGCGGCTCCCGCCGGCCCTGCAGTTGCCGCGGCCGGCGGGAGTCAGAATGACCCCCTTTATATCACTCTTCAGTGATATCTCTACATTTACTTATTGCACCTTTGGTCGTTTTGACCTGCAAATATCTGGATAAATATTATATATTTTTCTAAACACTGTGTGGTGTATTTTTGTGGTGCTATATTGTGTTATTGAATGATTTATTGCACAAATACTTTACACATTGCCTTCTAAGTTAAGCCTGACTGCTCAGTGCCAAGCTACCAGAGGGTGGGCACAGGATAATTTGGATTGTGTGTGACTTACCCTGACTAGAGTGAGGGTCCTTGTTTGGGCAGGGGGTAACCTGACTGCCAACCAAAGACCCCAATTCTAGCAAACTGGTAGACATATACAAATAACAATGGTTGACCAAATCTTCTAAAGAATCTCAACTTCCTTAACTCATTGACCGTCAAACACTTTAGAATCAGACTACAAATCAGCAACCAGAATAACTGTGCAGTAGAAATAGCATACATTTCACTTCAACAAATAAACAACATAAGTCTATTGGCATTTTCTATATTTTCTATTTCTCCCTCCCTACCATCAGATTAGAATAGCATGTTGGGCTTCATGCAAAAACAGTTTTCTTCAAAAGTTAATTTGGAAAAACATGTAACAAGGGATCTATTAAAAATAGAGGTTGGCACAAAAAACAATTATTAATATCTAAAACCAAGACAATAGCACTTTGTTATACCTCTCCTCAATATGGATGGGCAAGCAGTGATTCTCTTCATCAGTTGGACATCCGTCTGGTCTTCTTCAGCAAAGGGGCAATGAAAGGGGATGGTTCAGACACAGGGGTCTCTAAGCTATTTGAACCATTAATAAGAAATCTCTAAGGGCAGCATCAAATCATTTAGCCATCAAGCTTCAAAGTTAAAGTTAAGAATAAATTATCACGAACTGCTCAGCTCCCAATCAGAATATAATGAGGGTGAGTGACAAACTGTCAAAGAATGAGCACTTCTCCTCTGTGCAGTCGGGCTAAGTTAGAATCACCTAAAGTACTTCCCATATTATTATTGGTCACAAAACCGTACCTTTACATTCAATTCAATTGTGATTAAGTTCCAAGTCTATGATCTAACTAAACTGCCTTTCACACATCGATGATTGGCTCCTCTTCTTCTGTTCCCATCATCCATCTCGTCAGGTAGTAAATGTGTATCACTCCATACTCTAGTCAGTGCATCCATCCATTATTGGTTCCTGGGAACATCGCTGTTCATGCTTCTAGTTTACAAAGTATCCACTACTAATACAAAATATTCTAGCAAGCAGTTCTCATGCATAAGTTAAAGACATCCGCTAACATTGGTCAACTCAGAATGAGCAATACAACTTTATTTCTGAAACATGAATTCACGACTTTTATTCGGATATTGCACTTTATTATGAGGCTGTCCAAACTAGGCCCAAACCTCGCTAACTTAAGGCCTACAGTTAATAAGCAAACACATAACATCAAATCATCAGTATGACAAACTACTATAACATTTTCTTACATATGTGCTCTGACTAAACATTAGTATGCAATTATGAAAACATTACATATTTTATTGCAGCCACTCAAGTGGGCACATTTTCCAAGTCACACATTATTTTCGACATTGATTACATTCTATGCAAATTCATAACTTGTTAATACATAAAATTCATTAGCAATAAATTCAGGGTTCACATAACTCTTTTTGGCAAATTCTTAACTATCATCATTGGGAACAATGAAATGATAGGGTACATTTTACTATTTTTGCTGGACGCCTCATTATCACTATTTGTCTGAATGGCCATTCTAATGTGACTGCAACTAATAGAGCAATTTAATCTGCACAATAGGTCACATCCCAATAAACTTACATGACTTGAATTGCAAACCACAAATGAATGCAAATCTTTGAATGTCCACAGATGTAATATACTCCTGGAATTGATGGGTTTTGTCCATTCATTATAAATGGCCACTTACTCTGAAACAGAAATACATGTCTACATTCACTCGTTCCTCAAACAACGTATTAGTTCTAGACCTAGGCCTATATATACAAAGCTTCTCTATGTGTAGCACATCTAAATGTAATTTCCCTTGTGTCTTGATGTCACTAAATGCATGATCATTTCTAAATGTTCTCTTCTCTAAGCCCTTTTCTAATTTCTTCTTTAATGCTTTTCTCCTGTCATCTGTTTGATGTAAGAAGCTCTTCTCTAAAGGTGTAAGCAAACATTTCAAGTTGTTGCGATGCGCATAAGCCGTGGCAAAAGTTAATGTAGGCTCAAAGAATCCTCTAACTAATGCTATATTATTTTCCTTAACTACTCTACTCAGGTACTTAATTATAGGGACAAACAAAAACACTACATCATAGTTGGAGTACAAATACTGAATGTATTCCTGGTCATAGAATCTTGTAAGTAAAAGACTACAGCTTATTCCATCAGTAAGAGGCAAACTATGGTAAGTAACTCCTTCTTCCACTGATAAAAGAATCTGCGTGCACACATCACATTCTCTCGCATTCATCGTCTCAACATACTCACAGAATAAGCGATAGAAGACATTAGAAGAAAGATCTCCCTTGTTGTTGTCTATGTGCAAATATTGCTCATCTAATCTAAATCTATCTACTGCTGTAAGTGTAGTAACTGATCCTGAAGCAGTGGTATGGTCAAGCAATGCCACACTCACAATCAATACCAAATACCCTGTCATACATGCAATCGCCAAACCAATACCTATGTATAGACAGCACTTTTTGTTCCTACCATGCTGGCTTTGGTTACTTATGACCTGTAAAGAATCAGATAGCAGAAGGTAAAATTATACATATGCAACAAAACAAAACAACAAAAATCTTCAATATTCTTTTAGCAGTTATTTACAGATTTCAGTCTCTCATCCAGGACACTTTTGTCAAAGATAGGTTGTTTGTCAAAATTGGTTTAGCAGCTTTGTCAAATCAGGTTAAAAAATATTTTCCAGTTACTTTCAATAGTCCATTTTCTTTCTCAGTTTACAGCTTTACACAGTTCAGTTCATTGACTCTCTTCTCATGCCAAAATATTGACCTGGGACTTCTTGGTCAAAACAACAAGACAAAAACGCATTCTGTCATTCACTTGTTGTTACATACGCCCATTCAGGACCTGCGTACCTTCAATTTGCAACTTGTTTTCCACTTAACTCTCCATCACTCAGATCTTTTCTTGTTGTGTCTACTTCCTCCTCAATTGTTGTCACTGTAGTTGCTTATTTCCTTTTAGGCTGTGGTTTTAGCCACTCATCCCTTTTCAATGGACCTCTTGTCAATGCTCTTTTCAGTGTTGGACTTGTGACTTCATCTGGTGCTGCAGGATTTTCTTTCGATGTACGTGCTACTGGTTCCAGAAGAGTTAGATTTTGGCTTTGATCCACCTCAACTCCTTCACCTTCAGGCCTTGCTGTTAGCTTTGTTTGTCTCTCAAGACCGTTTGCTTCTGGGAGAGCCCTCCTCTGATTAGACTGTCCTGTCACCTCAATTGAGGCTGGTCCCCCGTCAGCCTCCTAAATTCCTTCTGTTTTGTCTCTCTCAGGAGTATTTGGACCGTTTTCAGTTTGTTCAGAGTCAACCTCTGATTCCCTTGTTCCTGTCTCCAACTCAGGAGCTGATCTGGAAGTTGTTGGTACTCTCAACAACCCTTCTTCATTGTCCATGGGACAGGGGTCTCCGAGTATGACTTGCGTGGATCCACTTCCGAACTCTGGCGCACTTCACAGCTGTAGTAGTAACTAGTACTACCTGGTAGGGGCCCTTCCACTGAGGCTTTAAGCACGTCTTACTCACATGTTTTTTATCACAACCCAATCTCCTGCATTCAGGTTGTGGCTTTGATCTTGCAGCGGTTGCAGTGAGGTGGCCTCTACCTGATGAGAGAAAGAGCGAACCACGTCAGCCAGACCTATGCAGTAGTCCAACACCATATAATCTGTTATGCTCAAAAGAGCATTTGCGGGATCTGCTTGCAACCTCATTGCTTGGCCCATGAGGATTTTGTGTGGCAACAATCCAGTTCTCCTCTGTGTTTCTCATACTCATCAGAACTAACGGCAGTACGTCTGGCCATTTCAGATTTGTGGATGCACACATTTTCGCCATTCTTGATTTCAAGGTACCATTCATCTGCTCAACACGTCCTGAGGCTTCAGGGCAGTAACTGTAATGCAGTGTCTGTTCAATATTCAAAGCTGAACATAGCAACTTGATTACTTCATTGCTGAAATGACTTCCCCTATCTGATTCTAAAGAGACTGGAAAACCAAAACCTTGTACTGTGAGGCTGTCATTTCTTCTTGTAGGGTAAGCTTCAATCCAGTGGCTAAAGATGCAAACAGTCACCAACATGTATCTCAATCCTCCACACGCAGGCATCCCAGTGAAATCCATCTGCATTCTGCTAAATGGACCTCCTGCTCTTCCAATGTGGCTCACATTAACCACAGTCCCTTTACCCATGTTCATCTGTTGACAGATGATGCAGCAATGGCAAATGGCTTTGGCAACCTGTCTAAATTTTGGATTGAATCATTGCATCCCTCCCAACATGTGCTTGACCATGATAGTATCTCGCCATTTGAGTCAGCAAACTATTAGGCAGAATCAGTTGTCCCTCTTCTTAAACCCATATGTCATCTTCATGTTGAACACATTTTAACTTCACCCAATTTGTCCTTTCCTGCCTGTCAGCATCTTTTTGTAGTGCTTTCAGTTCTTCCAAAGTGTCAATTACATGTAAAGCATAACTGTTACAGCTTCAATCCTCAGGTAACAACTTCCATTTATTTTTGCACGATATACAGTTCAATGCACAAAATCTTGCAACTTGATCTGTATATCCATTTCCCATTGACACAAAATCTTGTGATTTCAGGTGTGCACTGCGTTTCACCACAGCAGTCTTTTCTGGCAGCTGTATAGCTTGCAACAAATCATGAATTTGCTCACTATTTCTTAGTGGAGAACCAGAAGAGGTCAGGAAACCTCTCTGTGACCACAGCTGGCCTAAGTAATGGACTACTCCGAATCCATAAAGACAATCCATGTATATGGTAACTTTGAGCTGTGCAAAAACATGGCATGCTCTGGTAAGAGCTACTAATTCAGCCACTTGCGCAGAATATACTCCTCGAAGCCAGCACGCTTCAAGAATACCAGATATTGTGCATATAGCATTTCCTGCTCTCAATGTTCCCACATTGTCTCTTAAACAGGAACCATCAACAAAGACAATTTGGTCATTTTCTTCCAGTTCAGTATCTTTAATAATAGGTCTTTGTTCTGTGCATAAATAAGTTACACCGGTACAGTCATGATCAACCTCTTTCAATTTGTCAACTTCTGTATTCTCGTTTGGAAGCAAAGTTGCTGGGTTAAGCACTGTACACCTTTTCAAAGTCACATTGGGGGAACCCCGGATGACAGTTTCATACCTAGTCAACCTGACATTCATTAAATACTGAGTTTTGGAATGTGGAAGCAAAACTTCTATGGAGTCAGGGACCATAACAGTTAAGAGATGTCCCATCACAATACTCTCACTCTGAGTGAGGCTCTGTCCAACTGCAGCAACTGTCTGCAGACAACCCGGTAAAGCTGCTGCAACTGCGTCCAAAGTAGTTGAAAAATATGCTACTGGGTGGTTTACACCACCATGGACCTGAGTCAATACAGACAAAGAACATGCATCACGCTCATTACAAAACAACATGAAGGGTTTTGTGTAGTCAGGCATTCCCAAAGCCAGGGATTGGCACAAACTCTCTCTCAATTCAGTAAAGTCTTTTTTTGCATTCCTGATCTAGCACTAAGGGATCAGAAACTTCCTTGTGGGTCAGCTTCTGTAACTGCTTTGAAATGATTGGGGGTCTACTGACGACAATCACTCACCATTCCCAAAAACATTCTGACATCTCTCTATGTGGCTGGGGGATTCATCTGCAGTATGGCTATAACTCTTTTTCTGGAAAGTTTTCTAGCACCATTCTCAATTTGGTGTCCTAAGTATTTCACTTCTTTCTGACAGTACTGTAATTTGGCTGGGGGCAGCTTATATCCATTGTTCCCTATATGATTCAGTAAGGCAATAGTATCGTACTTGCATTCCTCTTTGGTGTTGGACACAATCAATAGATCATCAATGTACTGGACCAGCATTGATTGGAAAGGCAATTCCAATGACTCCAAGTTCTTTTTCAAGATCTGGTTGAAAATGGACGGTGACTCTGAAAACTCTTGAGAATTCAGTACCAACAGTAGTCTTGATCCAAAAAATTTAAACAAAAGAGAAATTGGCTATCCTTGTGAAAAGGTACAGAAAATAATGCTTGTTACAAGACCACCACTATGACCCATTCAGCATCTCATGGGATCTAAAACAAAATCACTGCAGGATTTGACACTATGGGGCAACATTCAATCACAATGTCATTTATTTTCCTCAAATCCTGAAAAATGTGAATCTTCCCACATGGCTTCCACAAACCCACTATTGGTGACTTACATGAGCTGCTCAGCACTTCATTTAATACGCCTTGGTTCACAAATTCTGCAATTATAGGAGCAGTCCCCTCAGTTGTGTCCTGAGTCATGTGGTATTGGGGTATCTGGAGAAAAATCACGTTTGGCTTAGCTGGGACTTTAACTGGCTCAACTCCTTTGATCATACTAATGTCTTTTCCTGTCAAATCTTACACTTTCATTTTAACTGTTCCCTGTAAGTCAGAAGGAAGGTCTCTCATTGTGAAAACCAGAAAGAAACTGATCAGTGGATATTCCTCATTTACTGCATCATCTTACTTTTCTTCATAATCACTGTTTGTCTGGATGGTAATTCCAATCTTCAGGCAAGTAATCGAACATCTAGTCCTACATAGTAAGTTCCTTCCCAGTAAGGATACAGGACTCGAATCACAAACCACAAATCTGTGTAACCCCTCAAAATTTCCAATTTTAACCTGGACTGGTTTTGTGATTGGATTTGTCAAGTGCTGATTAGCGACTCCTACAATCTGCACTGTCTTCCCTAAAAGTGGCAAATTTTGAACTTCTGCAGATCTCACCGTGGAGCGTGGAGCTTCTGTGTCAACTGAAAATGAGACGTTATGACCCATCACCTTCCCTTTCACCTAAGGATCTTTCTGATCTAATTCTAAGGAAGCTGCTAACATGTATTCCTCTTCAACTGAACTTTCATTCACCCAATCATCATTTGCTTCATCCTCACTGTGTAATGGAAATTGGTATACTGTATTACTCTGGTTAAACCTTTGACCTGTGACCTGTTGAGGAAGCATCACCTCCTGTTGCCCCATTGGGGATTGAGGTATTTGAATTTGTTGTCTGGGTACCATTTGCACCTGAGTCTGCATTTGCTGCAACTGGGGAATCTGCAAATGCAGCATTTGCACTTGTTGCACAGGCTGACAGTTTTGCATTGGATTCACGTTATTTTGGAAATTTAATTTTTGACCGCTCATCCTTGGACCCCTCACATTTGGGAAATATTTTTTTTAATTCATTTGCTGAACAACACCTTCCTAATCTATCCTTGGACACTCCTATTTCCAATGTCCGAGGCCTCCGCTAGCGTGATACGGTAACAATCTTTTCATAACTTTTACTGTCGCTTAGGCTCTCATTATTCTAATGAGACTACTGGATTTTGAGCAGCAGAATCACCCGCGGTGTGGGAGACTAAGTCTAACCCACTGCAGGGGACACCTGTCGCTCCAATCTGGGTTTTTCTCTGGCTAACTAGCAGTGCCTCATCTCTACACGAGGGCATGGATGACTGGGCAGCTGAGCGCATTATATAATTGGTTTCTCAGGGAAGCCGTGGTTACTCAGTTACATTAGTCTCATACATACAATGACAAACAGAGGCAGTATATGTTTCAATAATGATTTTAATGAAACGACTTCATCTTAGATAGCATAGCGTGAGCTGCAATAACCAGGACGACACAGTATGACAATATTAAAATTGTGACAAGGAGAGTGAAGCATAAGAATAAAGCTACCATATTGTCACTACAGTCAATAGACTAATTCCTACCTAGGCTATAATAGAGCACAGTGTGTTAAGCTCTAGCTCTGCCCTTCAAGTTCCCCTGGGAAGAAATTATCCCTCATACCTGAGCAAAGGCCTGCGGTCTGCAAAACAGCAATAGCAAAACATTTGGCAATGAGCACACAGATGTGGTTCTCTGGCTGGAATCTCCCTCTAACGTGTAAGGGACAGGGAAGTGTTGTTATAATAAAACAGCTGATGTTCTGAGAAAATGTCCCTACGTAAGGATGTGCGTTTTCTATGAATGTCAGAGACTAAACTTATACAACGTTCACTGGCAGTGTACCTTGCTGTAGCCTTGGAAGAAGCACAGAGTGAGCAATAATGTCTTGTTTGAGAACAGAGTGCTGGCCTAGGCAAAGCAGCTAGATAAACAGAAAATAAAACAAGACCGTAAAAGTTGCTACTGTAACAATAATAAAATAAAGCCGAATAAAATACATCTAGGTTATAGTGCACTACGGCTTGGCCTAGTGTGTTAAAATAATGGTCATGGAGCTATAGCTAAAATGGCTACACAACAGTACATCTCCTTGAACCACGACAGTACTCAAATCCAGACCACGATTCACGTTTCCACCTCCACCTCTACCTCTACCTTCCACCTGATTCTGTGGCCCCACATTCCCCTGCTGTAGTTGCTGCTGCTGTGGAAAACATCCTTGCATCCCTGTTTGTGCTGCTATAATCTGCATCACCATCGCCTTCTCTTTCAACTTTCTCTGCTTCAATCCTGTCACTACACTACTTTGCATACTGTAATACTTCATCAATCAGCTTTGCTTGCCAACAAATCAAATGACTCTTGAACATCTGGCTGATTTCAGGTCTCAATCCTTCAACAAATCTGAACACAAAATTAATCATATCTTTCAGCTCAATTGTCTCGGTCCCACTGTAATGCTTGGACGCCTGCAACAGTCTCTCATAGTATGCATGTATTGACTCTTTGCCTTCCTGAGCTGTCCTGTCTATTCACTGCCATTCAATATTCTTGGGCGAGATTCTCGTTTTCAAAATTTCAATCACCTTATAATAATATTTCATTACTTCAGGAGATGGTGCATCTGGAGCTGGATCTCTCTGAAGTTCTTTTGCCGGCCAAATCTCTCTGAGGTTCTTTTGTCGGCCAATCTACATTCCTTTTGCACTCAACCCATAAGTCGGCTAGAACCACTATTTCTAACAGGGTATCCAAATCTTCCCACAGGCACTTTGTGAGTTTCACAAACCTATCTGTTTGCTGGTACCACTCCACTGGCTTCTCCCTCAACCTGGGATAGTCATTTGTGAATGACAGTATGTCCCTTCTGCCCCAAGGGACATGCACAAAGTTCCCTCCTGGAATGTCTCTCATTGGTAATATCTTTACTGGGTCCTCAGTTTGATGCACACTTACAGTAAGATTCCCAGAGTCTCTTTTCCTTTTATCTCTTTTCTTCACTCATCTGCCTTCCCACTTATCTAAGGCTCCCCATGTTTGAATGCTCTGAACTAATTCCCTAATGTGAATTTTCATTCTAGGCACTCTCATGTTCTTGAAGTCTTTTGAGTCAAAAGTGTTTAGTTTTCTCAGTTTCCATGTTGTATTGTCCTGCTAAGTCTGACATTTCTGATGTACTATTCAGCTTTGTTGGTAACCAGTTGGCACAAGTAACATAGCTCTGTATGATTCAATTCTGTTTAATCCCATCGTTCCCTCAATCAATTCTTCTGCCTCTAGTCTAAGTCTAATCAAATTCAGGGCACTTCCTCTGCTTTAGTCACCTTTTGTGCTACTCAACTTCTCCAATCATTCAGTTAACTGCTGAGCTGTTAAGCCTTGAAGAAAAATGTTATTATTGCTTACACCTTGTACCTGCTGTAACATCAAGCTCAGGGTTTCTGGTGTAACCACGCTTGGATTAGGGCATGCCTTGAGTCTTCCCTGATTATTTAGAGGAGTTCCAAAGGAACCTAAATCAATTAGTAGACTTGATCCATCAAAGGTCGGACTCATGAGGGTTATCATTTTAGCATTGTCATTAAATTGTCATTAAATTGTTACCCTTCTACGCTCTGATTCAGGGTTCTCAATGAGGACATTTTTGCCTTGATCCTGTTATTAGGGTGTATCCTGGTATTGTCTGTGCTTGCATTGGGGATATTAAATTCGGGGTGGACTCTCTCTGGATCAAAGTCGGCTTTTGCTAAACCTGTCCTGTCTGCACTACTAGGTTTGGTGCGGTATTTACAGCTGGCATTTATGGGTACATTCTCAGTATGTCCATCTGCGGCATAGGCATTTGAATCACAAGAGGTAATCGGAATATGCTGGCTAATCTGTATTTGGCTCTGGGTGGATTCAACCGGTGTCAGAGCTCTAGAATCTATACTGGGACTTGAACCTTTCTCATGTGCTGCATATTGTGGGGGATAATTTTTCAGTAACTATAAAAATAATTCATCATCACCTGAGTCTTCATTGAGAGTCAAAGACTTTCTAGACTCTGTTGATTTCTGCTCTTTGTCATCAGATAGATGTGAATCCCTCTTTTTGGTTCTCTTTCTAGTCTCGTTCCCATTCTCTTGAGAAATGACAGGAAACAAATTAATTCCCTGTAATGTCTCAGTTCTCCACAATTTCTGATCACTATCCCATCTTGCTTCAGCTAAAGTCGTCTCAGCTTTCCTCATTCTCCTCTTGAACTGCAATTGCTGTTGCTGTCTGGCTGCTAGTTTCCAAATGGCTAAGGCTTTGAACTGTGCTGTTCTCGGAGGAGGTTTTAGATCATACAGCACACTCCTCAAATTCTCTAAAATCCTCAAATTAAATGTTCCATGGTGTTGGAAAATAGGTTATTGGTAGGGCAGGTAGGTACCTACACCTAGCAACAAGCCACTAACCTCCACATAGGTACAGTTAGGTCTCAGTAAATTAATCCCAGCTCAACCCTTGGTAGCTTGGCAACGAGCGTCAAGGCTTAACTTAGGAGACAAAGTGTAAAGCATTCAAATATCACAAAACAGTAATTAAATAAAACACAGTAAACAGTTTAAAAATCCAAAACCAATTTATAAAAAATAGTTTATATTTTTATCTTTAAAATGACACAAAAACGATTAAAATCGGTTCAGGGGAACCGGAGATATGAATTTTTAAAGAATTATTACTTTTCTAGCGCTTAGAAACAAAAAGCGCCAATCGGGTCATCTGGTTGCACCTCGACCGGGGCAAAGTCAAACTTTCAGGCCGACTGCGATGGAGCCCTGCTCGGCTACAGGTCGCGGGAGGCCTCGGTTAAAAAGTTACCTTCTGACTTAGTCTTTATTTTGAAGTTTTTCTTCACCGGGACGAACCTGCCAGTTGAATCCGACCTCCTGGAGCCCTTGTCCGGATACGCGATGTGGGTTTCCTCGGTGGAGACTTTTACCTTCGGACTTAGTCGTTTTTTCGAGATGAAAATCCTTCGACCGGGGTAAACCTGGATCTTGATCCGACGTCCATGGAGCCCTTCTCGGATACGATGGCTGGGAGGTCCCGGTCAACTTTTTACGTTCGGACTTAGTCTCTTTTTTGGATGTTTTTCTTTACCGGGACGAACCACGAAGTCAGGCCGGGTCGCGGTTGAGGCAAGCCGGCTAGAATTTCCGCGGCGGGTCGGTCCCTCTCTGGAGCTTTTTTCCAAAAATTCTCAAATCTTTTCCAAACTTCTGGGGCTTCACCCAGATGTTCTTTTAAGGTTCTTTTGGGGTCCACAGCTCACCCCAAGGGTCCAGAAGTTCTGTGATGGTCCTTGGGGGGTGCGGACTTCAACTCCCAGAATGCACCTGGCGCAAACTCCTTTTTGGCCACTGGACAGTGGTCAGCTGGTCGCTTTCTTCAGGAGTTGGTGCAGGGGACTCTGGTTTAGCAATTTTTCACCTGTAGCAAACAGGGAGTCCCTCCTTGAACCAGTTGAAGCCAGGCAAAGTCCTTCTTGTGGTGAAGCCCAAGTGTGCAGCTGGTGCAGTCCTTCTGAGTGCAGGGTCCAGGTGCAGGCCAGGGGTCCAGCAGGGCAGTCCTTCTTCTCCTTAAGTTCTTTCTTCTTGAAATTTGGTGGGGATCTGAGGCGTGGGTGCAGGTCTGCCAGTTTTATCCTTGCTCCTGGGTGAAAAGCAGGGGGGGCCTGGTTCTCCAATCAGGGACAGGGTCGTCCCCCTGTGATGACCACTTCCTGGGAAGTGTGGCAAAAATCCATCCCAGAAGGCAACAGTCTCTAAAAATCCAACATGGATGAATCAGATTTTTGGAGGTTACATCTGGCTGAGCCCACCCACTGGTGTGGCTAAAAATCATAAACACACCCCTCTCCTGCCCTCTCCTAATCTAATCAAGGGGGCACCTAATTGTCTGGGGTTGCAGGATGTGGGGGTGTTGCTGGGTGCTCCAAATGTCCTTCTCTGCCTTTGAAGACCAGTTTGGCAGCCCTCCCCCTTCCTGCCTCACCATCTGCTGAGGGGAGATTCTCTCCCCCAAGCACATTCCTTTGTGTGAAGTCAGGCCACTTCACACCTCATCAAGGTAGCCTGGCAGAAGCTGCTGCAGGCTGGGCAATCAGAGCACAGCAGCAAAAACAATGCAGAGCTGAAATTGGCAACTTTTTAGGTAAAGTCTAAACTTTTTACCTGAACAAGTTATATTAAATCCAACAACTGGAAGTTGTGGGATTTATTACAACAATTAATTTGATACCAAATTCTTGGTATGTAACATTTAAGGAGACTTTAAAATTTAAAATAAAGTCTGCCCATTCTAGCCTATGAAGGCCATTTACTTCAATGAGGGAAAAACGAATTTGGCTGTTTTTACCTCACCAGGGCTTATAAATCTATTTTTATAAAGTCCCTGCTTATAGTTACATGGCACCCAGCCCTAGGGGCACATAGGGCACACCTTAGGGGTGACTTATATGTAAAAATAAGGTAGTTTAAGACTTTGGAAGTACCTTTAATTCCAAAGTCGAATTTGCATATAACTTTAATTTAAAAGCAGCCAGCAAGGCAGGCTTGCTTTTAAAATGACACTGGGCACCTCAGCAGTGCACCTAGGTGTGCACCACCTATGCTGTGGTCCCTAAACCTACATGCCCTACCATATACTAGGGACTTATAGGTAGGTTAACTTAGCCAATTATAATTAGCCTAATTTGCATATCCATTTTACACAGAGCACAGGCCCTGGGACTGGTTAGCAGTACCCAGGGCACCATCAAAGTCAGGAAAACACCAGCAAAAAGAGGAAAATGGGGGCAAAAAGTTATGGGGCCTCTGCAATCAGCCCTGTTTTCTCACACATGGGCAGGGAATGCTAAAGTCCCATCTCTCTCTGTCTCTTTCCACCATTATTTTAACTAAAAACATGGCGCAGCACTCTGCTTCTCGAACACGGTATAGTTGGGTGTACCTTCTGATGGTGTAACTTCTCCTATTCAAGTTGATATAAACGTGTCTCCTCTTAGAGAACTCTTTAACACTTTGAAAATTTTCATTTTCTGCACCTTTCACTTCTTTCAATCAAATCAGGAAGTGACTTTCAATCCCAAAATCCCTTTTGCCTACCTTCTCAACCAATTGCGCTTCACGGTTGCCCACCAATCCATTTGCGACCCTTCTCACTAAGCAACCTGTCCCAGGGCAGCTAACAAAGCCCTTTGGTAAAAACCCAATATACAAATGTATCTGTTTACTATAGGTGGGTAACCCAATCGTTTCAGAAACATTACTGACTTTTCAATGCAGCATTTAGCTCTGACAGCTACTCCTCCTATCTCAGTTTCCCAGACTTCCAAGAAAAATTCGACCTGAAAATTTCACTCTCAACCAATCCTTGGATTGGACGTAAACTCCTTCGACAACTTCGAGTATGCAAACTCCCTAAACCCTCAGAAACATCACATTTCACCTGTGGACAGCTTAAGTTGTGCAAGCACAAAACCTATTACATACACTCTATCACTAGAACGCCAAAAACATCTTCAAACATGCATTGGCAAACTCCAAGGATTTGGGAAAAACATGGTAGGTTCTTAGGGACACATTTTCTTTCCACTTTGTATCATTCAATCCAAAATTCTCAACCCTTACCAAATCTGGAAATTATTATGATCTCTTATGGAGACTACCCATCCACCTCTTTTACCATCTATAAGGAAAAAGGGACTTATATCTACTTTGTTATCAATTCTGGAGAAAAGGACCTTATGGTGTGCTCTTAAGGAGACAAACCATGCAACAGGCCTTATGATGGGCTCTTAAGGAGGCAAACCATCCTACTCTGCTACCATTTCTGCTAGCAAGTCAATCCTTATTTGGTCTTTATATGTCAATAGATAAGGGGGACACGTTATAGGTTGATGGACCTTTTCACTACTCTTAGAGGGTTTCCATCATAACTCCCTAAACTCAAAGCAAATACATTAACATAATCAATAAACATGAATATAAAATTTAAGACTCATTAATTGTCATGCACCATGACTCTTTTGGCCATGAATAACCACACCATTTAGTAAAGTTAGAAAGTTTATTTCCCTAGATTAACAGTGCTAAATTCATGTAAGTCAATGTCAAAATCGACTGGTGGACATATACAAATAACACTGGTTGGTCAAATCTTCTACAGAATCTCAACTTAATTAACACATTGACCATCAAACACAGCAAAGGAACAACATATATTCTTTTAATAAGTCTATTAGCATTTTCTATATCTCCCTCTCTAACATCAGATTAGAATAGCATGGTTAGCCTCATGCAAAAACAGTTTTAGTCAAAAGTTTATTTGGAAAAACATCTAACTAGGGCTCTATCAAAAATAGCGGTTGGCACATAAAACAACTAATAATATCTACAACCAAGACAATAGCATTTGGTTATATCTCTCCTCAATATGGATGGGCAAGCAGTGATTCTCTTCATCAGTTGGACATCCTCCTGGTCTTCTTCAGCAAAAGGGGCAATGAAAGGGGATGGTTCAGACACACGGGTCTCTAAGCTATCTGAACCATTAAGAAGCAATCTCTAAGGGCAGCATCAAATCAATTAGCCATCATGCTTCAAAGATAAAGTTAAGAATAAATCATCAGGAGCTGCTCATCTCCCAATCAGAAATGAATGAGTGCGAGTGACAAAATGTCAAATAATGAGCACTTCTCCTATGTGCAGTCAGGCTAAATTAGAATCACCTAAAGAACTTCCCACATTGTCATTGGTCTGAAAATCATATGTTTACACTCAATCCAATTAGGATTAAGTTCCTCTTTCTCACCTTGATGATTGGCTCCTCCTCTTCCATTCACATCATCCGGCTCGTCAGGTAACACCATACTCCAGCCAGTATGTCCATTGTTAGTTCCTAGGGACATCACTGTCTCACGCTTCAAGTTTACAACGTATCCACTACTAATACAGAACATTCTAGCAAGCAGTTCTCATTCGAAAGTTAAAGACATCCGTTAATGTTAGTCAACACAGAATGAACAATACATCTGTATTTCTGAAAACGGAATTTACTACTTTTATTCGGACATTGCAGTTTAATATAAGGCCGTGCAAACTACGCCCAAACCTTGCTAATTTAAGGCCTACAGTTAATGAGAAAACACATAACATCAAATTATCAGTATGACAAACTACTATAGCATTTCCTTACATATGTGCTCTGACTAAACATAAGTATGTAATTATTAAAACATTACGTATCTTATTGCGGCCACTCGAGTGGGCACATTTTCCAAGTTGCACATTATTTTCTATATTAATTAAATTATATGCGAATTCATAAATTGTTAATACATAACATTTATTAGAAATAAATTCAGCATTCACATAACTCTTTTCAGCAAATTCTTAACTGTCATCATTTGGAACAGTGAAATGATAGGGTACAGTTCAGAGATTTTGCTGGACGCCTCATTATCACTATTTAACTGCACTATGACTGCAACTGATAGAACAATTTAATCTGTACAACAAGTCACATCCTAGTTAACGTACACATTTTGAATTGTAAACCACAAATTGATGCAAATGACCGGAATATGCTCTGCCAACAAGGAAAAAACTGATGCCCCATAACATTGGCATTAAAATAGGGACAACACTGATCCACCTCTATGGAAGCAGCTGAAGCAGCCAGTACACATTCTTCCTCATCTGAACTGTCAGTGTCGTATCTTCTGAGGGCTTCATCATCACTGGGTATTGTTTGATTAACTGATTCACATTTGCGTTTGCTCTCTGATGAACCAACACTTGCTGCTGTTGCATTAGGGTTTGAGGAACCTGCATTCACTGAGGGGCTTGAATCTGTTCGGGGGGGGGGCTGCATCTGTTGTAATCCAGTAGGAACAGCCACATTTTAAATTTGGGGTCTTTGGACTCTCTGCCTTTGAATTAGACAATTGTCCATAATCTGATCAACACCACCATTTTGCACCATTTTGCACCAAATTATTCACATTACTGTAAAGGCAACTCCCGCTTCCAGTGGCTGAAACTATTGCAAGCATGTCATGGGTTTAGTTTCTTCATTGACTGAACATCAACCACATTACCACTCTAGTCTATCGGAACACCACCTCCTCCACCTCTGAACTGCTGTTGCACACCTTGCATCCCACTAGCGTTCACCATTACTTGCAGACTCAGTGTTCCTGTCTGTGCAGCTTTAATTTGCATCACAATCACTTTCTCCTTCAACCATTTCTGCTTCAACTCAATGTCATCACTACAGTACCTAGCATACTGCAACACTTCATCAATTGATTAATTCTGCCAGCAAATCAAAAGATTCTAAATCATGCTGCTAATCTCATGTTTCAAACCTTGCACAAATCTAAACACAAAACGACTAATGTCTTTCGAATCTAAACACAGAATGACTCATGTCTTTTGGCTGAATATCGTCAGACCCACTATGCTGTTTGAATGCTGCAACAATCTCTCATAATAAGCATGAATCGACTCCTTTGCTTCCTCTGCTGCTGTCCTATTGGCAATCATCATTTTTGGGTAAACTTTGTTATTCAGAAACTCAATCACTTTGTAATACCCTTTCATCACCTCTTCAGATGGTGCACTTGTTACTGGGTCTCTTGACGGTTAATGAGTTGGCCAATCAACTCTCCGTTTGCATTCAACCCACA
Source organism: Pleurodeles waltl (assembly GCF_031143425.1). Classification (NCBI taxonomy): domain Eukaryota; kingdom Metazoa; phylum Chordata; class Amphibia; order Caudata; family Salamandridae; genus Pleurodeles; species Pleurodeles waltl. The sequence continues at coordinate 486,493,971 of NC_090445.1, read as the reverse complement.
AATCAACTGGAACCACAATGTCAAGTAAGTTGTTCAAATATTCCCACCGGCATTTTACCATTCTACAAATGGCAATATGTCACTTCTGCTCCAAATAACATGTATATACCCTCCACCGGGTGTCTCCCTCATTGGCAGCATCTTTACACTGTCATCAGTTTGATTTGCTCCAGCTGGGGACAAACTCTGTTTTGCTTTTGTCTGATCTCTTTTTTTTGCCCATCTGCCTTCACATTTAGACAACGCTCCCCATGTTTGAATGTTCACAATTAATTCTTTAATATGCATTCTCATGCTGGGTGATCTCATATTTACAAAGACTTTGGAACTGAATTCTAATCTGTAGCTCCATTTTAGGGGCTTTGATTTATCTAAATCTACATCATATTTTTCTGCCAATTCTACTAATTTCTCATATGTCTGCCCTGCAGAGTTTGTGACATCTTTGCACATGAAGCACAATTCTTCCTCATTGTACGTGTCCAATCTCTCCAGCTCAGGTGTTCCCTCACTAATTTTTATCCGGGCACATTCACTGTTCTGTCTCTCTCTGGGGTCTCTTTTACTCTTCCACTATTGTTTACTGTATCCATTGCTCCACTCAAACTATCTAACCACTCAGTCAACAGCTGTGTGGAAAATCCCTGTAAACCATTGTTGTTTCCCTGTTTCATGTTCTGCAGCGTATTACAGGTACCTTTATAATCTGCTCTGGTGAGGACATGTGCATCACTGGGGTTCCTGGAGGACATCTCACATCTATTATTGGACCTGTTCGATCTAACATCTGGTTGGGATCTGCAATCTGCATGTGGGTCATAGCTGGAACCAATATAGCCAATCTTTCCATTTCCAAATTAGTTGAATACACTGATCTCTGCTTATCACACAGTGAAATCCCTGCAGACATGGGATTTGGGGTCTGGAGGCCACTCCCAGAATTACCGTGAGCATACATGGGACAATTGGACCTATGGCTACGGGACTGTCAATGCTTTGGGTCCTGTCAGATTTGTCTGACTCTGAGGAATCATCCCTCTACGCTGACTTAATTCTGTGCTGGAAGTCTGTCCTGATTGATTTGGAGCAATATTTGGGGTTGTCGGTCCTGGAGAATGCATGGGCATTGTCTGTCTCTGATTACAGTTTTGCATTGGTACTGTCACATTAGGCTTTGATTCCAACTGAATCATTTTTGTTCTTGGCATCACCTGATTCACAACTGGGCTCATAATTTGCTGTACTGTACTAACAGCAGGAACTGCAGGATTATTTGCAGGTACCTGTGTCACTGAACTTACAGGTGTACTCGGGGCTACCTTACCCGGACTCTGTGAAACTGGAGCTGTGGGCACACTTGGGGCTATGTTCTAAACTACTCTCTCAACTGAATGATATGGCAGGGGACGATTCATGAAAAGCTGATTTATAAACTTGTCTTCTGAGTCACTGTCATGCAGCTGTCTTTTTATTATCATCTGCTGTCTGCATTGTCTTGTCTGTCTGCTTCTTTTTTGTTTTAGGTTTTGTACTACCATTACCTTCTTCTGTGATAGCTGGAAACATTCTCACCACATCTAATGTTTCTTTTCTCTACATTTTCTGTTCCTCATCCCATCTAGCATTCTGCTAATGTCTTCTCTGGTAGGCAATGAAATAGAAAACTGAACACTTTAAAATATGCATCAGTGCAGATTTGTCTCTGTGTTAGGCTTTTAAGCATCATGAATATAAATGTCATCTAATTCTCACTTGTAGTGCACTAAAAACATTACTAAAATGTATGCTATAACAGAGGGTAGTTCTTTTTAGGATTTGTGCATCAGTTTTTGCTACTTTTGACCTAGCAAAAAAGGGTGGCAAGCCAGCTACATGCTCTCAGATGGGTCTGGACTTTGGTACCATTGGCCTATAAAGAAGCTGGCTAATCAGGCCCTTTAGGAATTCAGGGAGTGTACTTCTCCATAGCTAAGTTGCAAAGTGCTGTTATTGCAGAGACATCAAGAGCAGCCTCATGGGCACCCCTTTTTACTTTGTCAATCAACATAGGATTCTCCAGGAAGTAGATATGAATAGGGGTTCTGGAATGTTGTCCTATAATAGACTACATTTCATGATGGTGTTTTATAGTATGCACTACAGATTTTACGTGTATTATTCATGTCTGCAAACATGCTATCTCTTTCATATGAAAGAGTAACACACCATGGCCAAGATTTGCTAAACTTGGCTGCAATGCAAAGCAGTAAGAGAAGTTTCTGCACTATGTTGCATCCAAGGGAAAGATCAGAAATGTGCCAGATTTACTACATAATGGCTCATTTCTGGTCTCTTGTGGTTTGGCATACTTAGGACTGCTCAGAGCCAGCACAGGCACTCTTGTGACATGCCTCAAGGGTACCTGCATTGTGGTCATAATGGTTTCTGTGCCACAAGTGATGCTTTCCGCCACAAAAATTATACTCAGAGGCTTATTACTCTGCATGAGTGCTTCAAAATTCAGCACACATGCAAAGAGAAAATTAGTAGGAGAAATAAATATATTTTTCCTCATTATTTCAGCCTCGGTTAGGTGAAGAGTTTTGTCTCAAGCCCATGTTTACTGACTTTAGTAAATATGGCTTTGGGCCAAAAGTCATGGGTGGGTGCAGGGGACCGCTGATGCTCCACTCATGAAAGGTTTGTTCCAGCACAGTGCTATGTGCTGCTGTGTTTTACTTTCCTTTAAAACAAAGCCATGCAAATAGAGCTTCAAGGATCTAAGAACTGTGTGGGAAGGGTGATGATATAAGCTGTAGAGTGCCCCCTCCGTTCATAACAGGTTATTAAAATTCACACGGGGTTCTGTTACTTGCAATATCCTTATAAAGACCAGCAGGGATGATTGATCCCTTGAATAAAACATTCCTTGTGACTCTATGCAGTTCTTTGTTCTGATTGTTTCTTAACCTATGGATTTACCCGAATCACTATGTTGCTATACTCTAAACTCCACTAGTCTGGGTATTGTGGCTGGGAACATAACTGAATGTCCCTCAGGGTTGCTATTGATAATTCTGTTTAGGTCAAAAACAAGAGAAACTGGATGTGCCAAGAGCAATTGAGCTTTAGTCAATTCACAGTAGTTTTCTAAATGGTTTATAACGTTTTTTGTCATTTCTCAAACAGCAAAGCCTATATATATGACTGATTAAATGAACCTCTTAATTTATTGGTGAGCTTTACTGTGTGGTATTGTGGATGGGAGATGGATGACTGCAAGAATGATCTAATGGGTGAGTTAACAGATGCATGAGAGCAACAATGTAACTGAGTGCGTTGATGGATGGACAAGTGATTGGCTGGATGGATGCATCCAGGCCTAGTTAAATGCCTGACCTATTGACATTGTCATTATTTGTTGAAGTTAGGAATGAATGCAAATAGAAAAGGAAATATTCTGAGGTTTCGAATAGTTGTGGTAGAGCCAAAGGATGGTCATGAGGTGATGGTGTAGAACATCTCCCACTCAATAGATCAATCACAGGTTGAAAAGTGTGCTTGCATGACATTTTGTGTAGAGCCTTAAGACAAAACTCTCCTCATAGGCAAATGTCTTGCCAAGCTGACTTTCCAGGTGCCACAGTTGGATGTCTGCCTTGATGTGCTTAAGAATTCTGATTTAATGGGATTCCCCTGGAGCTGTTATTGATCCTAGTTGCATCTGGTTTTAAGCAATTCAACTGCTGACTAATGCTAAAACAACAAAAAATAGGTTTGGGAATAGAGCTGGATGGGGATTTGTTAGATCTTTTGTGAAATTTCTTGAATTTACTAGGGTGACCCAAAGAAGAAAGAACTGTGGGTGATCGTTTGGCAAGGTTATATGTATCTTTCCTTTTACTGAGTTTTAAAAAGATGCATGTAGGTTATGGCTGGTGGGAGTGTTGTCAACTGGGGATGACTTTTTTGGTAACCAAGGCTCGCCTTATTTAGATAGGACAACCAGATGGGTGGCACACTCTTAGTTTGGAGATGAGTATAATACTACAACTTTTGCAATTAGGAATGTTAAGAAAGCTGAGAGCATTATGGTCATATGTTGGAAAATGCTTAGACATTATTTGCTGAAAGCATATTTTTCTTTTTTTTACAAAGATCTTTCAAAGTGGCTTTCTTATTGAAACTGAGCATAATGAAAGGGCTCAGTAGTTGATAGCAAGATGAAAACAAAACGCGGATATTTGTTAAAAGAATTGTTTGATGTTGTAAGGAATTTCCATATTCATTAATTATTATGTCAATTGCACAAAAAGAGGCATAGAGAGCAACCAACTTAATGATGGTCTTTGATGCTTTGTCTTCTGCGAGAGTTGTGGTACTTTGACTCGTGGATTGGATGTATTTGACTTTTTTCTGGTGTCTTCTCAATACTATCAACATATATACACTAGCAATTATCATGACAGTCACAAGAAATATATCTTGCCCACTTATGAAGGCAGCAGATATAATTTCTTGAACACTTCCAGGAGGCATGTAGGACATGTAGCAAAACCCCAAGTTGACAACATATGGTGGAAAAGTGTTGTTTTGAGGAGCATGGGCATAGAAAGGAACAACAAGAAATGACAAAAAATCCACAATCCAGAAAACTACAAAAGAGGGAATGAGATACTTTGGAATCCTGTGCTTCAGCTTTCCCATCCAGGATGTAATGGGAGCCAGGGTTATTGACTGGAACACACTCAAAATGCAGGTGGTGGAGATGGAGAGACCTCGTGCCACTCTGTAAAGATAAATGACCGTTTTACAGGCAGAATCAGTCATAAAATCCTTTACTCCAAAGAGTGACATAATTTGGGGCAATCCTCTTGTAAGAAGGGTAAGGAGGTTTGCCATGGCCAAGTGGGAAAGAATGATATCTATAGGTCTCAAAATGCCCTGTGTAGCTTTCAGGTGCATATTAGACAAGAACATGGTGAGATTGCCAAGGGATCCAACAACCAGCTGCATAAGAAATAACATGCCCAATATAAAGGTGGGAGCATCCATTGGTGCATATTTTGCTTTCATTCATTAATGGTCATCAACTAAGGTGTGTGCACTTCACAGCTGTAGAGAAAGTAATTGTATGTTATTACATTCATTAGAATAAAGATTGAAAAATGAGAATGCAAATATTAACTTTTTCAATAAAAATTGTTTTCACAAGCAGTCCATTTACATGTGCTTAGGGAATGGAAATAGATTTGTTATTGTAACCATAGTGCAATTGACCAATGAAGGCAGCTTGAGTGAGGTAGGGCCATCATGTTTAACTCTTGTGCTAAGGATCTGTTGTTTCATTATACAAGAAACACCCACTGATGCCTCTTACACCTTTACCACCTGCTTCAATTTGGAAACATTTTATGTAAGACAATGGGGATTTGGGTGGCACCTGACGAAGGAGGTCTGCACCCTGGGCTATTTGGGCAGGTGTTAATGTCCACAGGGACAGCTTGTGTGGTCCTAGTAGTTTTGGGCATGGATGGCATAGGTAAAAGTTTTTTTTGGCTACCTGCCAGAATTTTGGCTTGCGGCAATGTAGTGGCTGGTGGCCCAAAACAGTAGAATTTGTTTTTTTAGTAGTATTTAGTAGTATGGAACCCAAAGTGCAGGAGGCCCTACACTTGCTACAAAAAGCAGATCTTGAGGACCTCCTTTCAGGCCAGCACAGGAGAATGAAGGTTGTGCAAGGGCAATGACTGCGCATTGGCTAAGGTGGCGTCGGAGCTATTGGGATGCTTGCTGCCACACCACAAATGGCAGAAAATTGATGAATTTGAAGGCAGCAAGGGCACCTGGGCGCATGAGGGAGTCCAAGGGGAAGTGAAGCAGCAAGGGCTTTTGTACCAGGAGAGGCCTGTACATAATGGCCTTTGAAGCAACCTGCAGCCTAGACTGAAGGTAAGGGGGACACTGAAGGGCAGTACGGCCCAGTATGAGCTCATCACACTCTCAGCAGATGGCCATGCGAGGGCATGATGCAAGGGCACTAGCTACAAGAGGGGCAGTAGATGCTACTAAGCAGTGAGGGGCCACAGTAGAAAAAGAGGTAATGTGGGGTACAGATAGGAAAAAAACGAGAGGGGAAAGAAGGAGGGCCAGGGCAGGGCCAAGATAGGAGGACACTGCTGGAGGGAGGTCATGGGGGGGCATGAAAGGGAGATATGCATTGAGCAGGGGAGGCATGACCCATTTCATCGGGCAGGTGATGGCCATAACCCAGGCTATGCTAGAATGGAGCCAAAAGGAAAGGGGGTCAGAGGTGTTCATGGGGGCTGGTGCACTGGATGACCCCTTTGTTTTTCAGGAGAGAAAAGTGTGGAAAATTAAAGTGGGCAAAAGGGTCCATTAGGCCAGGTCAGGAACTTTGAGCAGGGTTCCAGGGAGCGGGCAGGGTTGGGGGCTAGGACAGGGGGAGAGTGTGTTGTCTAGGAGGAGGGAGTAGTTTGGTGTCCACTGCAGTGGCAGGAAAGGTGTCTGCCCTGGAGGGTAGAGACGACCTGTGGGGCATTGGGTATGGGTTAGTGGGGAGGGACAGGTTATGAAGAGGGACAATTGGGGCACCAGAACCTCATCACTGGTGATTGGGTTGCAGTTTAAGGCAGCACAGCAGACCTGGGAGAATCTAGTGTGGCTCCCATACCCTAGGGTGAAGATACAGTAAGGCGAGGGTTGCCAACCTGAGGACAGCAGTGGATGGTGGAGCAGTGGAGATAAGAATGTGTGGTGATGCCTCTTCTGCATTACACAGAAGATCTGATGGGGCCTACTTGTCATCAGCATGGGGAAGTTCTGGGGCAACCTGCCGAAGGCACACAGGGCAACAATCATCACAGAATTGGCGGCACACATGCATGGAGGATAGAGAGATGTGGGAGATGGCCAGAACTTGATTATCAGGAGGAAGAAGTGGGAGAGGGAGAATTTTTGGACTCTGGGGGTGAAGGGAGGAGTATGTTGTTGGGGACACTGGGTGAGGGGCAAGGTAATCAGTCCTCCATTGTTTTGTTGACCTTGATGGAGTAAACATGTGGAAGGGCCATGGTCTCAGGACAACATACAGTACAGCAAGCTTTGGTGCAGGCACCAATCTTGAAGCTAGATAAATAGCCATGGGAAAAAGGGGCCCCTGATGTTGGTGTCTATGGAAGTGGGAGGGGAAGAGGCAAAGAATTGACTGGATGGGGCTGTGGTGAGACTGAGGAAGGGCATGTATGCTACAGACAAATGTATCAAGTGAGAAGAAGGCATTGGCAGATGGTGAGGTGTCTGGGGGAAAGAAGTACTAGGTAAAGGTGGTCACCAGGAGGAGGAGTCAGATCAAGGTAAAAATGAGGAGGTGCGGAAGAGATAGAAGAAGGGAAGAAAGAGAGTAAGGAGCTTACGGTTAAGAGATTGCTGTATATGTGAATAACAAAACCTCTTGTGGCCCATTTTATGGAATTCACCGAAGAGAGGATATGCAAAAGAGAGAACTTGGAAATATTTAATAGGGAAGTGAGAGCAATGGAAGGTTCTAAAGAGGAGAAGTACACATTGGCAATGAGTCCCAGAGTCCCTCTGAAAATGGAAAGCTGGAAAGTGGCCTTCTTATGTCATGTCAGTGTTTTTTTGTTAAAAGGTTCCAGAGCAATGTTTGTTCCTGTTTAAGTACATAGATGCCATTCAGAAAGCAAACATTACATTCGTGGAGTATGCTTGTGTGAGGTACAAAGAAGAAATTTTTGAAAACAGAAATTTAAGGACACAGAAGGTAAGATGGATCCATTGGACAATGATTTTAGGCTGCACACAATGGGCCCAGCAAGGCCAGAACACACAGTACTCATGGCCATCAGGTTGCTGGTGGTATATTGGCCTTTTCACTGGCATCCTACCTATGGCAGGATAAGAACTGGAGGTAGAGGTCAGGTGAGGGGTAAGGGAGCTGCGCCCTTTAAAAGGGTTTTTTGCAACAGAGACTACTGTAAGTTCCATCATGAGTTCTCCAAATGCAGGGGACGGCGCCTGCTGGTACAATGCAGGGGACAAGGGGAAGGGCGACAAGGAACCCCAGCGAGCTGGCAACAGAAACCTCAATGGGGACGTCACAGAGAGGCATAAGGGTATTAGGGAAAAAGCTTGCACTTCAATCAAAGTGCAATCAATATGAGTTTTGGTTGCAGGGCTATGAGAAGATGGATGATGCAGAGCTACTTTTGAAAGGTTTCCAGGAAGGGTTTTGGCAGGCGTTTATGGGGCCTCATATAAGGTGTTTGGCCAAAAACGTAAAGTTTACGACAGAGCACCCACATTTGGTTAGAGACAAGCTAGACAAGGAAATTCAAGAGGGCAGGATGGGCGGCACATTTGAGTTTTGACGCATGGACACACTGATAGTGTCACCTACTGGGGTGGTGTTGAAGAAAGTGAAAGGTCATTCAGGCTAATTCAGCACTTTTTATGGCCAGAAGGGCAGTCAGTTAATGATTACATACTCAAACGACTGGCTGTAGTGTCATATGCAACCATTGATGTGGTAATTGAACAGGTAAATAAAGTAGAGGTGGTGACAGTTATGACGAAGAACGGTATAAAATCAGCTTGTAGGCTATTTGTCCACTCCACAGGTTTTGAACTACTGGGCCTTCAGTTTAAAGCCAAATGGTATGTGGCTAAAGTGTTGCCAATGGTCTGCACAGTTTCATGTGCATTGCTAGAAACCTTCTGTTCATTCCTCCAATGGTTATTCATGCATGTGACAAGATGTACTACTGTGACACATTATCTGGATGATTTTTTCCTTGTTCGGCAACCTGGCTGCACATACTGACAGTGCATGCTGGGCAGTTTTAAGGGGCTCATGAAGGATGTGGTTGTGCCATTGGTAGAGGAGAAAACAGTGCGTCCACACATGACCCTTTACTTTTAAGAGATAGATATTGATCCAGTGACCATGGAGACAAGGTTGCCAGATGACAAAAAACAAGCAATGATGTTGTTGATTGGAGCAATATTACAGAAAGATAAAGTGTGGAGAAAAGAGGTGTAAGTGCTTTTGGGCCTCTTGAAATTTGCATGACAGTGGTAAGGGCAGGGAGGTGCTTTGTAGGAGGTTGGGCTTCGTCTAGGCAGGTTCATATTTGCCTCACCACAGGGTTAGACTGAAAGCAATGATAAGGGAGGAATGGAGAATGTGTTTTGTTTTGGAGAGTTTCATTGTATTAGTTTTGGCAGGCTTGGGAGACTAGGTGAGGTGACAGGCACAACATTTTTCAGATACAGTGGGGGCTTGGGCTTTGAAACTTACTGGCAGGGCCAGTGGTGTGCAGAACAGTGTCTGGAAGGTGGAGGAATGGAGGGTACAGCATGGTCTTTTTGGAATGTTTTCCTTTGGTGGTGTTGTTGGAAGTGTGCAGCGATGCAAAGGCAATCAAGAATGCACTGTTTCATGTTGATAACATTGTGGTGGTGCACATAGTCAATAAGCAATCAGCAAGGGATATGCATGTTTTGAAACTGTTCAGAGTGTCTGCGTTGTACTGCCTGAAAGCAACATATAGTTCAGTGCTTGTCATGTGCCCAGTATTGATAACAGGATTTAAGATGCTTTGTGTCATTTCAGTGGTAAAGTTTGGGTGGTCTTGCTTTGGGAGCAGACAAAGACAGAACATGGATACTGGCACAATTTTGGAAACTAGGAACCAAAGGATTCTCCAGCTGGTAGTTTGTTCTTTGGCAGAATACATACATTGAGGGGTACAGTGAGACATGAAGGGAATTTGTACTTTCTGGGGTGAAAGAAAGGAAGGCAGATTCAAGTGGTGGATTTCATCATGGATACGGCAAGGAAAGGTTGGTTCGAAAGTGACAATCTTGGGGAATTGGGGCTGGCATTGCATTTGTAACTAATTTGTCTTAGGGATACACTCTTACAGCAGGGGAGCCAGGAGAAAGGACATTGAAAGGTAGGGCAAGGGAAAGAGACAATGGGGGCACACCTGGCAACTGCTGCTGTGGTCAGAGTTGGGCCGGCTGATTGGGAACCTCAGGATGGTGCATTGCAGTGAGTCAGAAACTGAATTTCATTCAGCATTGATGTCATTGATGGTTTTGAGACTCTTAGAGTCTCTGATTTGCTTGGGGAGATCAAGGTGAGGTTTGGAATGTGAGGATGTAGAGATGCACAGGGATCCAGTAGTTCTGAGGGTAAAGAAGTCAAAGACCAATCGAAGAGCTAAAGGTGTGACAGTTGCATTGGAGGCTTTTCCAGCGCAGAGTTTTTGTTTTGTGTATGCTGAGTGAGCAGACAAGAACGCAGATAGGCAGTGTTGGTGCATGTAGGGCTCCATGTTACAGAATATGGGATGCATTACTCTAGAATTGGCACAGAAACAACGAGAGGGACACAGGGATGGTCTCAGGACATGATCGTGATGTTGAGGATATGGGTTCTCAGTCTGTTATATAAAATATGTGTGGTAGGAGAGTACCAGAAAAACAGGGGTCAGCTTTTGCCATGATGAGGCTGACGAGGGAACTTGTTTCCCTATAGATTCTGTTTCAGGACCAAGGAATTCAGGCATGAATATTTGGAAAGCTGGCCACTCATTATTATAATTAACATGGGGACAAGTGGTAGAAAGATGCTACAGTGAGCAATTGAGTTTAGGGGAACATGGAGTGCAAGTTTATTGGAAAGGGAAAGGAGGTATTTTGTGGAGGGAGCTGCTGTCAGAGTTGAACAGGCATGGGGGGGTACCCAGATATTCTAGCAATTCATGTAGGGGAAAAATAATTGGTGAAGGAGAAAGACCTGACATTGTTGATAGCAATTAAAGAAGATTTGAAGGAGATTAAGCTGCTATGGTCTGGCATACGTTATTCAAACAAGAGCCCAAAGATCAAGATAGCATCTACCCAAGAAATGCCCTCACTGAAGGTGCCACTTACCTTTCAAAAAGAATAAGAAAAGAGTCATCAATTATGTTCAATTGTCTATGATTCTGAGTTTGTTAACATTGCTTTTCCAGGATGGCAGCCACTACCTAAAGGAAGGAGGTTAGCACTCTAGTGCTTTGTGTTTTCAGCATGAGCTCAGAGACTGCATTGCACGTGCACAATTTATTTTTTTTTCCTCATTTACCGTCACAATCAGACTCAGAAGGGAAACCCAAAGAAAACAGGGAAACCTCCTTCCACTCTTATCCTCTCTCTTGCGAGAGGCTCCAGTCTGGAATTAGAGCTGAGTCCCTGATCGTGAGCTGCTTTGGATCCACAGAGAGAATCTTGAGACCAGTAAGCGGTGTAATCAGAAGACAATACCAAAACCACCTAACATGTGCTTACTATTCAGTTCTTTCCAACCACTCTCTCACAGGAGCCCAAAGTTTCTGTACCTTTTCCCCCCTTCACATCCAGATTTAAATGATAGATTAGTGCCTCCTTCCATTCCTGCAGCGTCGGGGGAAGGGCACTCAGCCATTTCTTACAGATTTCTCATCTGGCTAGCAAAATCATACAAAAAAGCAATTAAGCTGCTATGGTCTGGCACATTTATGTTGTGGAATGAGCTAATTCCTTCAAGAGTGCAGTGAGGGGTAGATCACCCAGTGGCTATAGACAAAACAATGTGAAAGGTCAACTGGAAAGTGAGGAAATTATATAGGAAGGAAGAAGGGGCAGGAAGAAGGGGCAGTGCAGATTTTACATGCAGAGTTTAGGTTCGAAACTGAGCAATTTTTCTGAGATGACTGGGTGCACTTGACCATGATCAGGATGGGTTTATATCTTTTGCAGTAGTGTGTGGAATTGTCTGAAGCCTTAGGCATTGAGCTGTAGAGGAAACAGAGAGTAAATGACAGGGGAATTAGAGGTTTGAGATTTTGGGGGACAGAAAAATAACAGGTAGGGTGGCAGCCTGATTACATGTTTTTGGGCTTGAATGCATTTATTGTGTTGAGGTGAGTGAGACAGTTTGAAACAGGGGAAACAGTGGCATAGTAAGTTTATAGTTGTAGAAGACAAAAAGTTAAAAATTACTGTTTGAGGAGTTAATGGTAGTTTGGGATAAGCTAAGATCTAGTTTTAGATATTACAGTTGGAGGAAAGGTGAGGGGGACATTTAGGGTTGGGGAAAGTGAGTTGTGGGAAGTTTGGTGTATATTGAGGTGAATAGTTTTCTAAGGTGGTTTCCTAGGAGTGGTTATGTAGTGTTATGTCCATCTACTTTATTACAGCAGGTTTTTTCACACTACAAGTTGTCAGTGGTCAGTGCATTGCTCGCTCATCCGAACACTAACAAACTCTAGATGCCATTGTTTGCCTGCCACTGATTGCAGGTATTTTCTTTTTTATGGGGAGTTCCCCTGTATGGGTGGGGGGAGATTGTGGATGTATGCCCCTGCTCACACCCCCCCTCACCAGTGCTGTTTCACCATCTCCTACTACAGCACTGTTTAATAAGGTGCTGCAGTGCAGACTGCAAAATGTCTGCCATAAAAAAAAGCATCACTAAGACCACCTGGAGAGTGAGTTTACAGCCGGCTGACTTCAGAAATTGGCTTTGATGTGCTATTCAAGGTATGCCATTGCTTCGATGGGCTGTCCCTCAAGCCCATGGCATTTTGTGACAAGTTACATTGTCCTATTATGATGCCTTTCCTCACTCTTTTATTTCACTCCTCATTACTGTGTTTCGATCAGTTTTCCACTTTCATGTCATCCCCACCAAATCCATCATTTTGATTTCACCTGTCCTTGCATCGCTTTCCCTTTCTCTCCTGATATATTCACCTCCCTCATGTTTACTTTTACTCCTTTCTTGGAATTTACCAAGCCTCCCTTTCTATTACATCCCCTGACTTGACCATTTATCTTCTGGCAGTCCTGCTTTCTCACAGTACCAATCATCTTCACCTTCTTCTCTACATTGTCCGAAACCTCTAAAACCACTTCCCCTGTCAGTATCATCAGGTCTTCTACAAATTCTTTCTAACACCCAATGAGACTGTTTTTTAGGGTGATTGTCTTAATAGACATAGTAACCCAGTGACACTATGGCTCTACTATTCATGCTTGAGCAGATCTGCCCTCGTACATAATGTACTCTCACTGACCTGCTGATCCTGGGCAAATAAGAATAAATCATAACCAGGATGTGAGAATTCTATATGACTACAGGTGGGGTGCCCCCCACTCACCCCAAACACTGACATGGAGAGTGGGGATAGGCTCCCGTTTATGCTTCTGGGAGCTTGGGTCGCCACAGGAGCTTTCTGAGCATCCTCCAGATGGCCAGCAAAGTAATTACCATTTCCTTGAAAGGAGAACAAAAGCCTAGTATGTAATTATGAGTTGAGTTACAGAAATATAATGAATTGTATGCACCATAAGTTATGCAGATATCACAAAAGGTAGATGAGGACCAAGAAGAAAATACAGGTATGTCACAGGTGAAACCTTACTTGGCTGGTACTGATCAGCACAAGAATGGCATGGGACAATCACTCGATCAAGTAGGGAGCTGTCAGTTCAAGAAGCCAAATAAAGAGATGAGGTTTCTAGTTATTAAGGATGTTAATGACCAACGCAAAGCCCAGTCTGTTCTGGGAAACAGTGATGATCTGATCAGAGTCCATAAATGTCTACTACAGGCAAAAGAAGATAGTTGTAGTCAAGCCATAGGTGCTTCAGTGAGTTCAGAGCTGAAAGCCACACACAATACCATAGTGGCAAGGCTGTCTGGGTCTGACTCTCAAAGCCCACAGCCAAGAAGTGATCAGATATTATGTTGTCTGTGCAGAATTCAAGCTGAAGTGAAGCCCGCTGAGGAAAACTCTGTCCTGCTAAGAACGCAAGAAAAAGAAAGTGCTGAATTCCAGAGAGTGACCAAAAGCCAGCACCTCAACTTCCTGATCCAGAAAGGACAGAAGACTAGTTTATTGTGGATTCCTGAGTATAAATCAAGTGGAATCCAGAATGTCTTAAATCAAGACATTGTTCTCAAACTGATCAGGGCTCTTCTAGGACTGGAACAGGTGGTATTAGAGAACATCTTCTCTTAAGTTTTTACTCTTGAGAGGAAAGCAGGTATCAAAACTTGCCATGGTCACATTCAACTCCAGGTGCCTTCCTACAAACTTATTAGAGGACAAAGACATGTTGAAAAGCTGGGGTACAAAGCTAGGATCACTACCCTCCACTACGTTTTCCAGAAAAAAAATATAACTAAGGGGGAACAACTCAATATTTAAAAGTGCATTGGGGTGGCTATCACCCTCTCAGGGTGCTGGGCTGATGATTCCTTTACAATGACATCAATCCTAAAGACAAATCTATGGTAGTGAACAAACTGATTAAACACCTAAAGGAGTTCAAAGGCTGCTTTAAAACTTTAAAAAGTATTTACAAGACAGTGTTGATGCCCTTGGTCTCAGCGAACTATGGCACCTGGACACAAGTGAGCAAGTTTTTAAGAAAGGAAGGAACAGTGTTAGGCTGAAAGGTCAGTGGGAGGATAAAATGACACTAGCCAAGTGAACACATGGGTATGTGCTCTTAAATTTGTACAGTGATCAACATGAACAGCCTTATTACTTTGCAAGCATTAAGAGGACATTTATGGTGATGAGATTGAGTCTGTTTTCTACTTTAGAATTGTTTCTTATATATTCCTCTTGTGTTTGTTTATGGTTTTATGGGTTATGGTAAACTAACTATTACTACTACATCCCCAGTTGTACAACAGTGGACCTATCTCCATTTAAACAGAGCTTACAGTAAGTGAGACTCAGGTAGTGAGAATCACTCATGGTGGAAGTCCATAACCCAGACCATCTAAAAAGTAGCAAATCTAGAATGCTTCACTCAAAAAGAATGATTGTACCACACTTTTTTGCAGTGTGGTAGTCTTGAGTTGGTTATGGTGATTTCAAGGAGGCTAGGGTATACATGATTCAAACAAGAGCCCAAAGATCAAAATAGCATCTGCCCAAGAAATGCCCTTACTGAAGGTGCCACTTACCTTTCAAAAAGAATAAGAACAGAGTCATCAATTATGCTCAATTCTCTATGATTCTGAGTTTGTTAACATCGCTTTTCCAAGATGACAGCCACTACCTAAAAGAAGGAGGTTAGCACTCTAGTGCTTTGTGTTTTCAGCATGAGCACAGAGACTGCATTGCACGTGCACTGTTTTTTTTTGTCCTCATTCACCGTCACAATCAGACTCAGAAGGGAAACCCAGAGAAAACAGGGAAACCTCCTTCCACTCTTATCCTCTCTCCGGCGAGAGGCTCCAGTCTGGAATTAGAGCTGAGTCCCTGATCGTGAGCTGCTTTGGATCCACAGAGAGAATCTTGATACCAGTAAGCAGTGTAATCACAGAACAATACCAAAACCACCTAACATGTGCTTACTATTCAGTTCTTTCCAGCCACTCTCTCACAGGAGCCCAAAGTTTCTATACCTTTTCCCCCCTTCACATCCAGATTTAAATTATAGATTAGTGCCTCCTTCCATTCCTGCAGAGTCGGGGGAAGGACACTCAGCCATTTCTTACAGATATCTCGCCTGGCCAGCAAAATCAGGACAAAAAAGCAATTTAGCTCTGTCTCTCTTAGTTGTCAACTGGTTCTGATTCAGAAGGGTTCCAAAAATCACCAAGGAGGGGCTTACTGGACATTCCATAGAAATAACTTTCCCTATTACCTCCTCCACCTCCTTCCAAAATTGAGCAAGCTGGGCGCACCTCAAACACATATGTAAGTCACACACCAAGACAGGCCACATTTCTTACATGCCGTTGAAATTTCATGCCCGATCTTAGATAACTTTCCAGGAGTCCATAAGGCCCTTTGGATTGAGAACAGACGATTTCTTCTTAAAGACGCAGGCTGAACTGCATTGTATAGAAGAGTATTAGATACTTGCCATTGATCTCTTATCTGCTGTCTTGGCAAGTTCTCCCCACACATCCTCCGGAAGCGTGAACTCTCCATCCGTGATATCCAATATCAGCCAGTACAGTTTTGTAATCTCTTTTCTTGGGGAGTGGGGGATTTAAATGTAGAAACTCTTCTAGTTCATTCGAGCCCCCTACCTCCTCCTTTACATGTTTCATCCAGCTAATTATTTGTAATTATTTAAACCTGGAAAGATTGCCCCCCGTCTTGCCATGGAGGAGCTCAAAAGAGTCCAAACCCCATCCTTGACTAGGTGCCCCCAATCCAAAAAAGCAACCTCCTTCAAAGGAACGGCCAACATGTCTCTAGTCCATTCCTGGGAGCCTGGAGAGTTCCATATTGCCACATACTTGCTATAATATGTTGACTTAGTGGCACTTCTCACACCACCAGAGTTTTACCAAATCCGAGATTACCTTTAATCTTATTTTTTTTTAGAACTTGGGGTCACCAAACTTACATAAGAAACTTTTTGGGAATACACCATTTATTTTCATCCTAACTCTAAAAATGTGTCCTTTCTCAGAATCCTCTGGCTCATTCATTAGCTCCCTCTAATTCTTCAGGAAGAAGACAAACACATAATACTGTACATTCGGTAACGCCAACCCTCCTTTCTCTCTCCTCCTCCTCAAATTCTTCCAAGCAATGCATACCCCCTTTGAGGCCAAAACAAAACTATTCATTTCTCCCTGAAGTTTACTCAACCATTCTTTCTCAAACATCAAAGGGACCGCATTAAAAATAACTAAGAGCTTAGGTAGGATCACCATCTTGACTAAGTTAACCTGTCCTATCATAGTAAGGGGAAAACTTCATTAGCTGGCTAGACTCCCTCAAAACCTTCTTGAAGTTAACTTCAAAATTGTATGTATATTTTGTGTTATTGTGATCCCTAAATATTTCACCTCCTTCTTTAAAGAGATCCCTTCAGCCTGCATGTTTCATACCATAACTTCAGATGTTTCACTGTTCACAGCAAATCCGCTGGTTTTCCCAAATTCCTTTGTCAGCTCTTCCAGGGCTATCATTGCTTGACCCAAATCTTCTGTGTACACTAACAGATCATCCGTGTATAGGAAAATATTTTTATTCCAATTCCCACACTGAAACAGAAGTATCCACTGATCCCTCATATATTTACACACTATAGGCTCTACATATATATATGAAAAAGTAATGGCGACAACAGGCACCCTTGTCTTGTTCCTCTTTGAATTTTAAAAGGGAGAGTTAAAGCACCATTAACTAGGATTCTCACTTCAGGATCTTGATAGAACTTCTGCAACACCCCAATAAAGTTCTTACCCAAATTAAAAAACTTGCAGATCATTTTCAAATAGACCCAGTTAACCCTATTAAATGCCTTAGTGGCATCTACCATTACTACCGCCAAGGGATCCTGGCATGTAGCAGCCAAATCAATTAAGCTTATCAGGGTGTGCATCATAAAACCCTTTTGATCCACGTGAATAAGCTTCCCCGGGACACCACTTAACCTGGCAGCCATAATCTTTGCAAAACTGTTGTAATCACTATTTAATAGGGTAATTGGTCTATATGCATTGTAGGATCTTGGGTCCTTCCCTAGCTTCAAAATCACTGTAATACTTGCTTCCTTCCAAGACAGAGGCATCATACTTCTCCCTTCTAAAATGTCATTACACAGCCCCACAGAAAAATTATTTATACAGTTACCCAGGGCTCTATAAACTTCCAAAGGCAGACGGTCCAGGCCTGATGCTTTCCCAGTCTTGCCTGATTTTAAAACCTGCTCCAATTCCTCCAGCCCAACTTGCTCAATCGGCCCTCTACTGTCCTTATCACTCAAAGTATCCAAGCCTAACTCTTCTAACCAGGTCCTCACCACTCCCAAAGGTACTTCTCGGCATATAATTCTGAAAACAAATCTCGGAAAGCTTCTCCTATCATCTTATCACACCTCCTCAAACTCCATGAGGTTGCATCTAGTAGCTCTATCACCCTGTTCCTCTCTCTATTAGCTTTTAATTTCCATGCCAGTAATTTACCACAATTTTTTCTATACTCAAAGTGCGCTAACCTATTCGCCTTGCATCTTTTCTTAATCCTACTGTCAATTACAGCATTCAACTCAAATCGCAACCTTCATTCTACTCTATACAGCTGATCTACTTCCTTACCCTTGAGACAAACCAATGTCAATTTTGTTTCTATTTGCTATATCTGCTTTTATAGCCTACCAATCTCTTTGCTGTACAATCTCCTTTTAAACAAGGCCATTCTAATTAGTCTCCCTTGCAAAAACGCCTTAAAGGTGTCCCGTACCATAGCCGGGGAGGTTGAGCCCACATTAAGATCGAAGAATTTCTTTACCTCAGCTTATAATTCTGTCACCACCCCCTCTTCTAATTACAAGGTTCTATTGAGCATCCACCTATCCCGATCCATATTCCCTGTTAGACCAATATTCATCCAGATAGCGGAGTGATTTGATAAATGAGCTCCAACACGAACTATCTCCTTCACACTCTGTCCAAGATTCCTATCTATTCAAATATAATTGATCCTAGACTGATGTCTGTATTTTTTGTTGTTAAATATGTACCCCCTGGCTAATCCCATCCTCTCTATATATATGTCATATAACCAAAACTGGAACATAAATAGTACTTGGCGTCGCATTTTCTCATTAATTCTGGATCTATTTCCTGATGACCTATCTAAATCTTAGTTTAGCACCACAGTAAAATCCCCCCATCCAAATAATAGGATCTGAAAATTGCAACAAGTGCAAACTAATAGAGCAATATCGTCCTTATTGGGCCCATAATAACCCACCACCATAAATGCCCTATCTTATGCCACCAATCTCCCTATGGCCCATCTTCCAGCCCCTGGTCCCTCCTGAAGGACGATATTAGGATGATTTTTTATAAGTGCCACAATCCCTTTACTCCCACCACTCTGGTCCAAGCATATTAACTGTGGCACCTATCTACATGACTTAAACAACTCCACACACTCTTGTCTAGACAGGTGAGTCTCTTGCAACACTAATACATCTGTTCGAACATCTTTCATGCATTGTAACAACTTCTTTTGTCTATTTACAACCCGTAATCCATTAATATTCCAAGACAGCAGCCGCAAGATCTTCTCCCCCATCATCTACTCCTTGTTTTTGGTTTAAAACATATTATCCCCCCTAAGCTCCTCCTGTTTCCCATTACTCTGAGGACAACTTTTTCTTTGCTTTTCTCCCCACATGCTCCCCTCCCTATGCCCTGTTCTCCTCCCTACCTCCCCTCTCCCCACCCTAAACCTCCCTGGGAGAACCCCCCAGACTTCATCCTCTAGGCGTTGATGCTCGGGGAGGCTACCACCGGAACTTTAAAATTACAAACATAGTACGCAACATCTAAGCAAATGGAAAGGGAAAGCTGGAATAAAGTGGGCAGCGAATTCCCAACTTAAGTGACTTCTTCTAATGGTTTTATCAGATCATCAACCTCTCTTGCCTCTTTAAAATTATACATTTTATTAATTCACCATAGCTCTCAAAAAAGCTGGGAATTTCAACTGAGCTATATCTCCCAATTTCTTGAGGGCATACATTCCCCTAACTAACTCCCACTGCTTACTCAGAGTTGTGCTTGAAAGATCTGATTTTGAAAGAAACTCCCTCTGCCAAGAGTGATTCTTTTTTCAATGCAGCTACCAGGATTCTTTCTTTGACCAAGTATATATGAAAACACACCAAGATTTTCCTAGGGGTCTCTCTGTTTAGTGGACCCGGTGTACTCTTTGTATATCATTCGCAATATCAACATCTACCTCATCAATCTGTGATCCTTTTTTGATCAGAGGGATCAAGAGGCCTTTCAAATCATCATCTTCTATCCCTTCAGGGACTTTTAGAAGCCTCAGGTTATTCCTTCTCTAGTGGTTTTCTAAAATCTTCAACTTATTTCTAACACTTTCCTCTCCAACTTTCAAACTTTGGATTGTCTCCCTATTCTTCTTCACTAGTACCTTTAGGCCTCCTACTTCCTCTTCAAGTACATCCATCCTACCTGCCAGATCATCAATTTCTTTCCGCAATGTATCGCATAGACCTCTAATCTTGTGTTGGTTAGAACCTGATTTTTCAAACCCATCTTTAATTTCCAGCACCATATTTTTAAACATTTTTGCAATAGAATGACTCAAAGTTCTTTCCCCTATCCCCTGACGCTGGCTTGTCCTGGTTCCTGCTAATCTTAAGGTAGGAGGCTTGTCCGACAAGGGGGCCATGCTTGCTCTTGCCACTGAGCTCCCCCCAACTCCGCTAGGTCCTCCTCCATGAATTCCAGGGAATTACTGTCCGGAGCCCAGCCCCTCGTAGACACTAAAAAAACACTTTCTTCCTCCCTCTCCACCTGTTCCAGACCGACCAGAAATGAAATTGTATTTGATGTACATACTGTTTCAGTTACGTGAAACTCCCCACAAAATGTTAACATCACTTGAGGTAGCCATGTCAGCGCCGGAAACTCGCTGCCCATCTTATTCTAGAAGGTCCTGCTCTTTATTTGATTCCTAGGTAAAACCCTGAAATATGTTCTCAGTGAAGGGATAACCAAAGCTTCCCTTATTGGAAGATCATTCAGCTTCTCTTTAGCTCCAAAAACCTCCCTGTCACTCATTAAAGAGTACACAGGACTCTTCCCAAGCTTCTTCCTTGCCCCAACTTCTCCTTTTATTCTTTTATTCTTATTGGAGCCAGCCTTCCTGCAGCCCTCATAGCACTTCCACTCTGCCCCCCAAAAGACTCAGTATACCTCAAACACTGTTCCTCTGAACACAGTGGGGGTTTGCATCTAGCACTAGCGCTTGTGCTGCTTGGGCTGACTCTACTACTTTTATCCCCGTAGGGGAAACCTTGCAGCTGCTTCCCTTCCCCACCTGACATCTGTGGCTACCAGAGAGTGAAAGTGAGAATTCAATTTTGATGACTGAATGATTAGGAGAACTTGGATAGCTGAAGAATAAAATGTTTAGTACTGTATCTTGAGAAAAGAACTTAATTGCTGTTGGGCTGTTGATTATAGATAATATGCCATTCTGAAGGTACACCCCAGCAGAAATAAGTCAGAAGATGGGTAAAGATAGAAAGTACAGAAGACACCATAGCAGACTTCAAAGACACATTTCTTTTCCCAGTACCCTTCCCCCCTATGAGGACATTGCATAGTGAAAAAGTAGATTCCTTTGCATGTCCACATAGGAGGGTGAGGAGGAATATTCTTCTGCTCCTCTGAAATCCGGCACAAAGTTACTAGAGTTGATAGGTGACAAGTCATTGATAAAGCTATGGGTTTGATGGATTCACTTGGAGAGGTTTATATTAGAGTCCATAGGTCTGAACTGCTTATTATGAAAGGTTATAACACAGTTAGTAGGCCAGGCACATTTATTGTCAATACACTGTTAAAGCCAATAGGCCTTTACTGGTGGATAGTTAGTACATTGTAATACAGGCTGTACACAGGTATTTTTCTACATGAACTCTCACCAATTACAATAGTAAGTAAGGGTTTTGGTCTTGGACACCCACTGTGGCAAACCCTGGAGGGGGGAGTTAGAATAATTTCAAATATATAATTTTGGTTAGGCTCTTTTGAGAGAGCATCTATATTGTTTTGTCAACTGCCATTTTATACATTTCATAACTGTATGCATGATTGTTGTCCGCTTATTCACACATCAGGAGGCGTGTGTTGGTTATGGTGTAAAGTCAATGGAAAAGGCTGTAGGCTTTCTTGGTTCAATGGAAAAAGTTATGTCAGATTTCATCAGTTTTATTTGTTTATTATGAAGTTATGACAAAGCCAATAGAACTCAATTACCTGCTATGACAAGAATATGCAAGTCAATAAGCTTTTTAAGAGGCGATTGTTATTACACAGTGCTAAAGTGTGTAAGCATATATTTTGTTACATGGAATCACAGAGGTTACTATAGCAGGCATGAGCTGAGGTGCTGGTTACTTACTCAAATTTTGGTTATAGGACATTTGTGATATATTGCTCTTTATTGAATCCTCTCAGGATTTCGTACCTGCACTCATCATATCACAAATTCTTACGGGTTGGTCTACCTGAGTTTCTTATCCACTGATTGCAGCTGTTCCAAAACACTGTACCTAGAATAAACCTAGGATTATCCTCAATGATTTCACAGTACTTTAAGAAGCTGCGCTTGTCATCAGTGCAGAAAGGATGGTACTTCAAGGTCTTAAGACCAGTGGTAGACCTGACAGTCTTAGGTTGGTCTTCCCCCAAAATGTTGCCTACCTCCCTTCATTTTTCTGATCTCCTTTTTGCTGGTTTTAGGAATCTATGCACTTGTATTATTGCTGAACAGTGCTAAAGTGCTTGTGGTCTCTCCCCTAAACATGGAAACATTGGCTCATACCCAAATGGCATATTTAATTTAGCTGTAGGTCCTTTGCAAAGTGCAATAGATGTGCCAAGGGCCTGTAAATTAAATGCTACTAGTGAGCCTGCAGCACTTATTGTGCCACCCACATAAGTAGCCTCTTAATCATGTCTCAGGTCTGCCATTGCTAGGCCTGGGTGTGCAGTTTCACTGCCACTTCGACTTGACATTTAAAACTACTTGCCAAGACTTAAATTAACCTTTTCTTGCATATAGGTCACTCCTAGTGTAGGCCCAAGGTTACCTATGGGGTAGGGTTCTGTGTAAGTAAAAGGCAGGATATGTGCTTTTTAGATTTACATTTCCTGTTAGTGAGAACCTTGCAAAGTCGTTTTTCACTATTGGGAAGCCTGTTTTTCTCATTGCCAGCAATAAATATTCCCTTATCTGCTTTTAAGTGGTAATTTTTTATCTGAGAGGAATAGGTTTGTCAGAATTGACATAGTTGGAATGGTAGTTAAAAATCCTACTTATTGATGAAGTTGGATTTTGCATTACTATTTCAGAAATGACACTTTTAGAACGTAGACATATCCTTGTGCGTACTGCCATCTGTGCCTTACAGCCTGTCTCCAATCCACATCTGGTCTTTGCTGGTTGACAGCTCCCCTTGTACATTACCCCCAGACAGCCAGAAACACAAGACACGCAGCTGCATCTGCATTCATCTGCATACAGATTGGTTTCCATGGGCAGGAAGGGTGAAGGGGTTCTCTCTATTACACTTCAAAGGCCAGTGGCCGGCCCTCACACAAAGTACTGATAACCCCCAGCAGGGCTCCTGGGAATCAGGGCTGGGTTGAAAGGGGAACATGTGCACTTCAAAACCACTCTTTGAACTTTCCTTTACTGCAAAGGCACTTTTGGGTATATATACTGTGTCTGTGACCCCACCAAACCTGACACTTCTGAACCTAAAAATGGACTGTGTCAATGAGACTGCCTGGCTGCCCAAAGGACTCATCTAAACTGATTTGATGGAAGGATTGCTGGCCTGCTTGTTGCCCTACTGCTTCCTGACCCCTGACTCTGCTGGAAGCCTTCCTCCTAAAGTGCTTTCAATGGGCATGGATTGAGCTTGCCTCATGTTCTTTGTTAACAGTAACTTTGAACATATTTGTAACTCCAATACAGTATACCCGATGATTGCCTTGTGGGAAGGTTTGTGCTCAATGCAGAAGGACTGATTTGATTATGGTGACAATTCAGTGCTAAAGCATGAGGGGCACATGTACATACCCTTTTTCCTGTTGCAAACGGCCCGATTCGCAGAATCGGACCATTTGCGAAAGGAAACAAATGTTGGTATGTACAGAGCCTATTTTGCGATTCGGTAATCTATTTACCGAATCGCAAAATAGGTTTGAGAGTAGCAATGAGGAAGGGGCGTTACAGGATTGTTTTGTGACCGTGAATGCGGTCACAAAACAATCGCAGCTAGCACCAGTTTCAAACTGGTGCTTACTAATTTCACTGCCATTTGTGAATGGCAGTGAAAATATTTTTTCAGAGCAGGCAGTGGTCCCACGGACCACTGCCTGCTCTGAAAAAATTAAAAGAAAACTTTTCATGTTTGATTTTGAAATTCATCTCGTTTTCCTTTAAGGAAAATTGGCTGCATTTTTTAAAAAATGCTTTATTTAAAAGCAGTCACAGACATGGTGGTCTGCTGTCTCCAGCCGGCCACCATCCCTGTGAGGGCGGCCATTCCCAAAGGGGTCGCAAATTGCGACCTACCTCATGAATATTCATGAGGTAGGTCATTTGCGACCTCATTGGGAATTGCAAACAGCGTAAAGTACACTGTTGTACATCCGGTTTTGCGACTTGCAAATTGCGAATCACTAAGACTCACAGTTTGCGAGTCTCAAAACCGGATCTTTGTACATGTGGCCCTAATTGGCTGGATGGTTCATCAGGATTCCTATTCAGATGCCATAGGTCTGTTGTGTATATTATAAAAACTTATGACAAAGTCAGTAGGCCTCTTTTAGTTATTATTAAATGCATACCTTAAAGCCAATAGTCCTTTAAAGGTAAATTGTCACTGTATTGTGTTAGACCCTAACATCATGCATTTAGTTACATTAAAAACCACCAATGGTACTTGTTGCAAGTTACTCCTGTTGACAAACCCTAGGCATAGAATATTTTCATGGTAATAATTCTTGGTAAAATCACTTAGGAAGATGTGACAGGATTAGCAGTTGGATAGGTATTTGCATTAAACATACATAAAAACATATCCTTTTCAATATAAAGAGTAATAGATATAAATACATTGAGGGGCTTTGTGTCAGCTCTCTTCTGCCAATTGACAGCAAGAGTGTCATTTACACTTCCCTGACAGCATTCAGCATAAGTCACGGTCAGACTCCTTAAGCAATTGGCTCTTTTGACTTATGGATGACAGCATTTGTTTGATCACATGTGCATATATGCATGAAAATAGGAGCGCTTTAGTGTCAGGGCTAATGCTCCGGTCCTTTAGCTTTCCAATTTCTCATTTTATAGGTCCCCATTCATTTCTTTCCTTCTTGTCTTTTATTTTCATTTTTAGCGTGTACTATGGCTCCACAAGCAGTGCTAACAGGCTAGGTTTGTGTGTGTGTGTTTCATTGTGATTGTGTAAGTGGATGAAAGTGAGAATGGGTTAGTATGTTGATGATTGAGTGCAAGGATTAGTGAGAAATTGTATGTATGATGTCTTATTGAGTTTTTACATCAATGAGTGACTGGAGACTCTTTCATTTGTTAGTCACACCAATTGGCATTGCTAATGTTGTTTTGATGTGGTGTTCTGGCACTTGCACAGTGGTGTAACAGAAGCCCTGTGGTGCTGGGGGACCCCCGCCTCTTGCATTCAAGGGGGACCTTCAGTCTCCACCGGCAGTGCTTATTGTTGTTGCTCCCTTTTTGCATCACCTCTTTCCTCTTAAGGATGTTTGTACGCATACACAACTGCAGGTGTCCCTTTCATTAAGCCTAATTATATACTGTATGCTACTTATGCTTTATGATCATTCTGCGGACTTTGTAACTAAATACTGTGTTGTATCGTTAAGGATACCCATAAAGACATGTATAAAACAAAGGAGGGGCCTTCAGCTGCGACATATGCATACATCATCCTTCTGATTGATGCTGTGCCGAGCTGCTCCAGGCCTTGAAATTTGCAAGGAGCTGTCTTGAGAAGCAGGAGCCCAGAGGTTCTGGGCCCTCTTGGTTTACGGGGGATCATTACCTTCTCTGAGAGAGAAATATATTATACAGCATGTCTCTCACATTTTAAGAATCAGTTGTAGATGTAATACACAGAGGAATACTATTACAAATATTGCAGTAATTTAGTGCAAATGGTAATTGCATCAATACTTGTCACAATAATATATCCCACTATCTTAAAAATGTGAGTGGCGTGCTGTACATACCACGGCATGCTTCCAGCAGGGAGGGATCTCCCTTAACCCTTGGGGCTACCAACTTACTCAAGTGGCCACTGCCCACTTCATCAAGCAGTGACATTCTAAATGTTGTTTTCTGAACAGCGGGGCTGCGGACCCCAGCATACCTCAGTGAATGTCTACTGCCCATCCTGGCAGTATGGCGCCACATGTAGCGACAGGGACCACGCCAGTTCTCCAGATAGGTATGGGTAATAATGTTATAAGTAATCCCTTCTGCACATGGTTCACATAACTACTGCCTGAATATTCCCCTCCATTATGCTCTGTCACTGTCAGCATGCAATTTTCAGAGTGATTGGTAATTCATTAGAAATTGTTACTGTGGTGTAAAACATTTCAGTGGCTGGTATCTCTGGTAAGGTAGCGCTGGAGTTATATGCACCTTATACACATATGTGGATAACTCACGTTTACGGATTTCAGTCCTGACTAGGCTGACTCGTACATTCATCCTTCACCCACTGATGTGGCAAATAATAGCATCTCTTAGATATCTCAAATAACACTATTTATTTGCAGTACAAAATTATTCATACTTTACCTATGCATCAAAATGAAAATGTGAAGTTCTGTAAATAATGCTAATCAGAAAAGACCTCAAGGAAACATATTGTTTATGCATGTGGAATGAACAGATACAACAATATGCTGTTTAGATAATTCAGTGAGTTTTGCACATGCTGCATTGATCTGAATATAATTTGTTTAAAAATCAGTATGTCAAGTCAAGGCTCATTGCAAAGATTTGTTGAAGGTTGTAACTCAGTAAGACAGCCATATAAGTTATTGCTTCTTCAAAAGAGAGCCCCAGCCCTACTAAGATGTTTGTTCTACTGTATTTGCTACAGAGCTGTGTATATTTAATAAGCAGGTCAAAGGAACCAAACAGTAATATTTAAATCAATGGCTAAAGAGGCCTATTGTAGTGATCACTGTCAATGTGTAGGTCACTGTAAAGTCATGCACATGATGTAAGGAGTGTGCCAAAGGGGGACAGACCGATTGACTGGTGACATGAACGACGACAAAGAGGCTGAGCACATGATGCATGCCATATTTACTACAGGGAAGGCAGCCAGGACTCAGTGGCATCTTCTCAATGCCAAGTACACATAGGTGCACACCCTATATTCGCAACCGTAGGCACATGGGCGTCCATCAACTTACTGTTGAGAAAAACCTACCAGACAATGCAACCACCATCACCTCTTCAGAAGACACTGATCAAAGTCTTTGCATAAGGGCAACGGCAACCGCAGTCCTTTCAAGGAAAATTTCACACTTCCATCACACACAGAACCGAATCCTTCAACACTGCTTTTTACATCACCAAAGAAGGCAGTGGTATGTTACTAGGGTCTAAAACAGAAGAGGCCCTAGGGATTGTCATGTTTGCCCTCGGGTTCCACCAGGAAGGCATCACCCATATCCTCGACAAATTCACAGAGGTGTTCAATGGAATCAGATACCTCAAAGGAAAAGAGATCACACTACACATTGATCCGACAGTTAAGCCGATAGCTTTGAGACACCACAGGATCACCTTTCACCTGAGGCCAGAATTAGAGACAGAACTGGAAAAACTGGAAGCCTAAGGTATAATTGAAAAAGTTTCAGGACCCACCGTGGGTCTCTTCGATTGGTGTGACCCGGAAACAACCAGCAGAGGTGTGTATATGTGTGGACATGAGACTGCCCAATATGGCCCTCAAGAGAGAACAACACCTCACCACCACAGTGGATGACCATCTAGCAGAACTGAACAAAGCATGCTGGTTTTCCAAAGTTGACTTGAGTTCAGGATATCACCAGCTCACACTGGCCAAGGAATCCTGATTATAACCACCTTAGTAACTCATGTTGGCCTGCTGCAGCAATACCTCAGTGTGAACTTTGGCATCTCCAGTGGTGCTGAAGTTTTCCAAAATACCATTCAAGAGGTTCTAGGGGGCCTCCCCAGTGTAATCAGTGTCAGTGATGAGATCCTCACACACATAAAGTCCATTCCCGAGCACAACAGTCGACTCTGAGGAGTGCTCCAATGGATCAAAGACTCAGGACTCACCCTTCACAAGGGCAAATGTGAGTTCCTAACCCATTAGATCAGTTTCTTTGGGTACACCTTCTCCTCAGAAGGCAGAGCACCGGACCCTGAAAGAGTACAAGACATCAAGGATGCCGCCTCCCCACTGTGTCAGAAGTCTGCAGTTTCTTAGGGATGGTGAATTGCTGCAGCAGGTTTATCCCAGATCGGACCACATTGACACTGCGCTGTGAGAGTTAACAGACTTTTCCATGCCCTTGCACTGGGGGAAGGCCAAGGAGTGAGCGTTCCAAGCAACTAAAGCAGCCCTATCCACTGATACTACCCTCATGTGATGCAATCTCCTAAAAGAGACTATCATTACTGTTAATGTTGGGTCAAAGGGGCTGGGGTAGTCCTCATGCAGCAACCCAGAGAAAGAGACTGGTCCTTGGTGGCATTCGCAAGCTGGTCCCTCACTGATAGTTAACAGCAGTACTCACAGATTGAGAAAGAAACCATTGCTATCCACTTTGCAGATGCCAGCACTTCCATCTGTACATGTATGGTCGGCCGTTCATGGTCATGATGACCAGAAACCTCTCATTCCCTTCTTTCCCCGGACTACCTCAATGCCACCCCACAGAATTGAAAAATGGATGCTGCATCTGCAGGAATATGACTGCCAGGTGGAGTATTGACCCTGGTTCAACCAACCTGGCAGACTACTTGTCTAGGTACCCAAGAGCAGCAATTCCAGTTGAAGAAAACACAGCCAGAGAAACAGAAGTATATGTACGATATGTGGTAGACTGGTCACATCCTCTGCCCATCTCCATGGATCAAATACAATGAGCCACTGCTCAGAATGAATGTCTTAAACAGGCCATAGAAGCTGTGATAAACAACATGTGGCACACATTCAAAGAGAAGTGGACCCAAAAGACCCCCAAAGCACGTTGCATCATAAAAAGCTTGTATCACGTCCAGCAGGAGCTGTCCGCTGACCCGGAAGCATGCCTTCAATTAAGCCATCCCCTTGTCACCCCACCAGCCTCCATAGTTAGGTGATTCAACTTGCCAGTGCCCCCACCAAGGTATGGTCAAGACCAAGAATCTCCTACGCACAAAGGTATGGTTTCTGCTAATGGATGAACAGGTCAAAACTTTAATGATGTTGTGCAAGTGGTATCAAGCCACTAGGGCAGCACCAGCCCCTGCCCCCATGATGACCAAAGAAGGGCCTCAGCAGCCCTGGCTCTGTGTCAGCCTAGGCTTTGGCAGCTTACCGGATGGAAGATACACAATGGTCATCGTGGACAACTATTTTAAGTACCTGGAGGTGGAAAACCTAATGTCACTAGGTACCCATGAGGGGCTGCCCAAGCTTGAGAAAATCATGGCCATACACAGACTCCTCAAAGAACTAAGAACTGACAATGAGGCCCCAATTCAAGGTCATGAGATGGCTGAGAACCTCAAATCATGGAACATCACCCATCAAAAGATCACCCCTAGGTGGCCACAATTCAATGGGGAAGTGAAGCGATTCTTGAGGACACTGTGCAAAGTAATTTGAATTGCCCATACCAACCAGCAACCACATGACTGAGCAATTTATGCCTTCTTGAGAGAATACCAACAGACACCTCACTCCACCACAGGACAAGCTCAGGGACATCTTCTGATGGGGAGAGTGGTGCAAGACTCTATTCCTCACCATCCAGGATGGACCCTTGCCCCACTGGAGGACCAGCAGATCCTTGTCAAACGTCAGCAGTCCAATGCCCGTGCTAGTCACCGCCGCTGAGAGCGATACTCTACACTCTGATTCGGAGACAATGTACCGCTCAAAGACCGCTGTCCTGGGAGCAAGTTCTGGCTGCTGTTCAAGAGGTCACCATGGACAATAACATACCTGCATGGCAACTGAGTGACTGTCCAATGGGGAGGCAAAGTAGTGTTCAGGAATATTTTGCATATGAAATGATTCCACGCACCCACGCCCCCATACCCAGAAGCCGATGAGGAAACACAGGCTGGGGACGACGGAGACAACTTCTCACCTGCGGGACCCCCACCTGATGGTCCTCCAGCACAAAGTGAGGCCGAGGGAGAAAGGAGTCAGTCACAAGGTAGTCTGGAAGAGAGAGACATGGCCTCAGCCCCTTCACAGCCTAGCAGGAGGAGTGAACGAACCCAGTACCACCTGTGAGACAATCCCTTCCCCTCCACTTGGCTGAGGAACCACATAACGTATACCTGAGTTTCCCAGACTAGATCTGGGTGATGCATGTTTGTTTATTTTGTGTGTTGAAAGTTTTCTAAAATAAAGGAGGAATGTAATGTAGCGCGTGCGATGTAAGGAGCATGTAAAAGGGGGAATAAGGACCGATTGGCTACGATCCATAGGGGTGGGCAGCTTGCTTTACTGGTGTTTTTCGTACTGTGGTCTAGTCCAGGGACAAATGCATAAGGGAATCAGAGAGGTTTGGAGTTAGTTGTGACTCACCCTTAGAACTCTGATCACCATACTGATCCTGTCTGAGTCTTCTTGGGACTAGGCCCAGCGCTGCAGAATTGACTCCTGATGACCAAGGGGCCAAATAAGTTGAGGCTACCCCAGCCCTAAACACAACAGTCACAAGTGGCCTTCCAATTTGGATAGTTAAGATTGTTGGCTTTTCTTTTGTTTCTTTGTTTTTGTATCACACATTTTACATCCTAGTTGGATGGCAGTGTGTTGTAGACGCATAAAGATACAGCTATAGTAAATTACAAAATTTAGCAAGCTGGGTAAAGAGGTTACATGCAATAATGAGATGGTTTGATAAATATTGATGTGAATTATCTAGCTTAAAAAGTAAGGCATTCTATAGTCACAATATTTGCAATAAATAGTTGAAGGTCCTGTAAGAAAGGCCAAACATCTGCAGTGGAGGTCATGCAGAGAGAAAGTCTGTCATAACATGATTACGGTTGATGTGCATGGCGTCGTAGTCTAAGCTCTTTTATAGATCTTGCAAGACGAATGCATGTATACTGCTGAGAACTGTTTGCAAACTGCTGAGCACATGTTAGAATTTCAACCGGGACAAATATCTCAACAAAACCTGTATACCTCTGGGTATCCGACATACAGTTTCCCCCAAATTGTTCCATTTTTACTTTCTCAAATAAAAAAGTACCCTCTTTCAACAATCCTAGCCCACAACAATAGGAAAATATGCCTCTTAACATTAGATGGGGTTAAGTAAAATATGTTTGATAAAGTGGAACAGAGTCCCTTTCTCAATTGAATTGTTTTGGACAGAATGGATTTTAAGATAAAGTTATTTTTATAGCGTGAGATATATACCTGAACTAGAGCAGTTAGAGAAGAAAGAGTAGGAGCATGTGGGGACAAATGAAGCCCCCCCCCCTCCTAGAGAACAGGCATTTATGGAATTCTTCAGCCATCTGCATTCACTAAGGGCCAGATGTATGAACAAAGGCCTCTGCAAATCGCAAATAGCGATTTTTAAGAAATCGCTATTTTTGAGTCGCAATATGCTATGTAACATATTTGCGATTCGGAATTAGCGATTTCTTAAAAATCGCTATTTGAGGTTTGCGAGGCCCAAATACCGAATCACATAAATTTTGCGATTCGGTAATTGAAAATCGCAAATAGCGAGAACGCACACCTGGCAGAGCATGATGACATCACAAGCAGGAAGTGAGTCATCCCAGGCAGTTTGCAGGTTCCGCACCCAAAGGAGCAGTGAGAGAGACACAGCCCAGCCACAGGGAGCAAGTCTGTGAACAAGGCAGGACTGCACATCACCATGGACACCTCTGCACATGGAAAGGAGAAGGGAGAGAGGAAAAGAAAACTCAAGTTCAGTGAGCAGGAACTGGAGGTGCTCACTGAGGAGGTGGTGAGGAGCCATGACCGGCTGTTCGGGAAAAGCTCACTCCAAGTCCCTGAGAGTGAGAAGCGCAAACCCTGGGCGGACATACAAACAAAAAACTGCGCTGTGGGGGTTGCGCAGAGCTCAGTGGAGGAGATCAAAAAGAGGTGGTACGACCTGCGTTCCCGTGCCAAGGAGAGGATGGCAAGAACACTACAGGAGGCAAGGAGCACAGGAGGCGGATCATGCACCAAGACACCCTCCACCCCGATGAAGACCTGGTTTAGTCGACACGCCTCCCAGAAGCTGTCAGTGGGGTCACTGACATAGACACATCCGGCACACCAAGCACCAGTAAACGTAAGTGCAATATCAAAATGTAACCCCATATGTGTATGTACAAATGCCCCTTAGGAATTAGCAAGTAGTGCAAAGCATTGTGATAAGTAGTCCATTCCACATTGAAGAAGCAGCACAACAATGCCTTATGAGAGTGGTAGTCCCCAACCCAGAGCTGAAAGTAGCACATAGAATGTAATTAAGCAGAGCGACACCCAGAAGAACACAACACCCACTACATAGTGATATGATGTAACTCTACATTGATTACCATTGTGTAACCTTTGGTGATACATACATAAATGACATGCTGCATCTTGTCGTTGCAGATGGCCCAGCAGCATCAGCATGTGCTGTTGTGGGGGATGCTGAAACCCACCCTCCATCAGACTCCAACACCAGTGAGTCACTGAATATTGCGCCTATCAGACGCAGGGCAAGGGCTGTACCGCTCCCCGAATTGAGCCAGGACTCAGACGACATGCAGGATGATGGCCACACTCCTTCCCCAGATGGCAAATCCACTGTAATGCAGGAATCCCAGCCCCAGCGTAACTCAACACCCCGCAGGAGGCCTCAGTATGCAGGCACACAGCACATGGAATCAGGTGAGGGCCCATCAGTCTTCACTGGCCTGGAATCCGCTATGCTGAAAATGCAGTGCCTGCAAAACAGGAAGATAACAGCAATACATAGGCAGATGCAGGCACACACTGCCAACATGGGGGGGCTGCATCGGCAGTTGGAGTGCCTTAACTCTAACATTTCTAAACTGCATGAGGGACATATCACAGCTTCCGAGAACACCAGGGAGCTGACAATTGCAGTGAGGGAACTCGGCACAGAGCTAAGGCACGACAGAGTCAGCCACCGCAGGCAGGAGAGGCGATTTATGGGCATGTTTGGTGGATTCTGTTGATCGATCAATCACCTTGCAACGGCCGTCATATCGCGGCATGCTGTGGCCGCACAGGTGGAGGCAGCGCACAGCAGTAGGGATGTAGCACAGGGACTGGTCCAGATAACTAATGTGCTGGATACTATGCTGGGTAACAGCTCTGCTACACCCAGTGAACTTGGACTAGGGGAGACTGAGGACTCATCTAGCCTCAGCAGCGTAGCAGTGCCCACCACTTATCCTAGGCGCCTCAGTGCAAGGCACAGAACTGCCACTGAGGTAGATACCAGAGGTGCCGGTGAGGCCACTGCGCACTCGAGTGGCTTGCGTGGCCATAGCAAGTGACTGTAATGGCCACAGGGGACTGTCTGCTTCTTTTGTTATACAGTAAACTATGAATAAACAGTGAGACACTGTTAACTGCTTATTTTATGACACATGTTTTTCTTTTTTTTGTTGCTAGTGACACTTATGTTACCTGACGTTAAGGTAATAAAGGTTCTAACTACTAGTACACGTCAGTGAAGTTGTGTTGTTATTACTTACATCTGAAATGGTTGTGTGCAATGTCTGCACGCCTTTGCCTGCCCTCTGCTGCACTGGTCCTGTCTGCTGGCTGTAGGAGGGGGTATGGGATCATCATCCTCATCTGAGTCTGAATCAGATATTTCCACAGGTATGCCCCTGGTGGTAGCTATATTGTGCAGGATTGCACATGTGGTCACTATTCTACAGGTTGTGTCCGGGCTGTACTGTAGTGCTCTCCACTTTTGTGGATGCACCGGAAGTGACTCTTCAGCAGCCCAAAGGTGCGCTCCACCACATTGCGGGTTGCCCTTTGTGCTGAATTGTATCTCTGTTCTGCTGGTGTTGTAGGATTGAGGTAGGGCGTCATCATGTAGGTGCGCACTGTGCAGGCACTGTCTCCTGGAACAAACAGAGGGTATAATGAGTAAGTGAGCCATCTGACGTTACAATGCCATCAATGCACCAGTGTACAGAGGGACATACCTAGTAGATATCCTTCACCAAACTCCCCAGCTAGCAGTCTTGTGTGAATGCCGCTGTGACGAAAGATATATGACTCATGTGTGCTCCCTGGGTACCTGGCCACAAGATCAGTTATGATGTAGGAGGCATTGCATATCACCTGTATATTCATTGAATGTTGGTATTTACGGTTGTGGTACACATACTCTGTAGCCGATGGTGGACATATTGCAACATGTGTCCCATCTATGGCACCTAGGACGTGGGGGAACTGTGCTATCTGGTAGAAATCTATTTTTGTCTGCTGTATTTCCTGTGGGTGTGGGGGAATCTGCTGTACTGGTGTAGTTTGCTCAGCATGGCGTTGATAAATGCATTGAAAAATCTGGACAGGGTACTCTGTGATACCCCTCCAGCTGCTGCTATGACCCCTTGATAGCTCCCTGAGGCGAGTAGGTGGAGGGAGCATAATACCTGCACAAGGGTGGGTATGCTGTGAGTCCTTATTGTTCTGCGCTGCAGTATGGGTTGTAGCTCAGCTATCAGATCAAGTATCATGGCTGAGTTCAACCTGTACTTCTCAAATATCTCCTCCTCAGTCTGGTTAAAAAGGGTTATGCGCACTCTGAAAATGCGCTCCTGTCTCCTCCTCCCTCTCCTCAAACCTGCCAAGATCCTCATTCTCCTCGCCATGACGTAGAGTGCAGCCATTGTGGAAAAGAGTCTGAGGCATTCTGGGCCTCTTTATATAGGTTGCACCTGGTTACTACCTGGTTTCACCTAGTGGTAATTTGCATGTGCAAAAGGCCATTCTGAAAAAATTCACAATTTGCAAATTTTTGATGCATCGAATTGTGACATGGTTTTACATGTCGCATTTTGCGTCTCGCAATTTCCACCTTGAAATACCGAATCGCTAATAGCGATTCGGTATTTCATGTCCCAAATTGCGAGACGCAAAATGCGACACGCAAAACCATGTTGCAACGCAAAAAATCGCAATTTTTGCGATTCCTTATTTTTGGTCTGCAAATGCCTTTCATGCATCGCAGATCAGGTTTTTGCATTCGCAAACAGCCATATTTTGCGATTCGCACCGTTTGCGAATGCAAAATGGTTTGATACATCTGGCCCTAAGTTCCAAGGTTAAACTAGGTCATTCAATAGAGTCCGATGAGAGATATCAGAGACGGTGAGAGAAGCATGATTCCAGGGCCCAGAATCACTTACAGCAAGGAGGCCGCCCACTCTTTGTTTAATGACTGAAAGGCACTTAAAGTCCTGTTTTGACTTGGGACTATGTGACGAACAGGCCAAAAGCAGGCACGTCTGCTCCTGTCAGTGCCAGTGGAGGCTGGGCTGGGTTAACTCTCTTTTGCCTGTGTTTCTGGTACCTCTGTTACGCTGTATATTTTATATTTCTGACTGCTGTATGGCCTAACGCGTTTAGCGAGATGGGTAAAAGGAAGGCTACAGGATGCATGTCCACCCAGTACCCCATGAAAAATACTTCATTCAACAGGATGCTACAGAGGTCCATGGGAGTAATCAGTAGGGAAATTTAACTTACGGAAAGGAAATTCTCCCTTCACTCTAGGGCAACTCCAGGTCCAAATACAGACAATTAATCAACTAATTCACTTGTACTTTTACAAACTGTCTTTTCCTCCA
Source organism: Pleurodeles waltl (assembly GCF_031143425.1). Lineage (NCBI taxonomy): Eukaryota > Metazoa > Chordata > Amphibia > Caudata > Salamandridae > Pleurodeles > Pleurodeles waltl. The sequence goes on along the minus strand of NC_090445.1, from coordinate 486,458,254 downwards.
TAAACAGTGAGTAAGTCTGTGCTCAACACTACATCTGTTGCCATTGAATGTCCCCATTCACCTGTGAAGGCCAAATGGCCTAGGCAGGTGGCTTGCAACAAAACCATGGAAATTGCTAGTAAGTTAAGTTAAGGAACATCTTCTAGCAGAGCTCTTACCACTTACTGCCCAATTGGGAGCAATCGAACATGAACTGTCTGCCATCACGCAGCTGCAAGTTTCATCAGTGCCAACCATGCATCTAGCTCCTAGAGAAGCACAGGCCCAGGAGATTTGGCAATGTCATTCTTCCAACAGACGAGGGCCTATGATATCAGTAAGGCCTTCAATGTCCAGACTTGACTCCATTGCATTGCCCTGCTGATTTAGGAGAACTTTAGAATCATACTGAGGGGCCTAACCTTTCTGGAGCCCTAGTGTAGAAAAGCCTGGGTCTAGTGGATCCTCTTGGAGTCACAGGCAAACTGTGGTGAATCTTTGGCTGGCCTTCTATCCTTATGTGGTGGTTTTGAGTGGAGTCCCCCAACTGCGTATAGAGCAGAGGGAGTCATATGAAGAACCTTTCATCAAAACATTGAACTGGTTGGTACGCACATGGACTTTCCTTTCTCCCTGGCAAGCAATATCCTACTGACTCGTAGGGTGGGTTGGATTGGGCCAGGGCAGAGGGATTGTTATGGTAACTGTGTCATTGTTAATTTTAGGTCTCTATCACTGGTGCAGAGCCTGTTCATTGAACATTTAAGCAAACAGATAGCCAAGAGTAATATTGAACTATTGTCCCTAGTCTACGTGTACATGCCATGAGCCCAACTTCAGTTGGCCCCAAATTGGCATCCAGAAAGGGCTTGTAACCCACCAGTGTTGTCCTAAGTGTAATGTTGATGTTTTTAAAGTTCCAATTTCAAATTGATATGATATCCTAGCAGGTGTAGTTTGACTCAACAGTGCTACCAAACATGCCTCCCTTAGAGCTAGTATTTTGGGGACTGGTATTATGGGCGCTAATTTAAGGACTCATGATCGTAGATCATGGCATGATCCAACTAACTGGTAGCGGATTAGGTACAGGCCTGCTACTAGCCAAGGTCCAACAGAACCAGATATGGTTAGCACTGATCTTTCACCACTCACATGTAAGAATGGCCCTCGTCTAACCTCTTTGGGAGTTAGGCAAGTCCAGTGTAAATTATTGAATCAAATACCACCAGCCCAATCTAATGCTGGCCCTGCAATCATTATATCACCCAGAGAAAACAGGGATGGTAACATCCTTCTCCACATATCTCATGAATCAACAGAGAACACTGCTCCATCTCCTCCCTCAATAAAAGACGGGGTACTTGTTACTAGCATTGCAGCCACATCCATAAGCAGGTATCATGGATTGTAGAAGGCTTAGCCTCTAAATTATCCTGCCCAAAATTATGACAATTTATTAATCAGTATGACTTTTGCCTTTTCCAAGAGACTTGAACGTTAAAGCCCCTCTCCTGCACAAGCTTCGTCAACTTTAGCCAGGAAGCTGCAACTACTGGGAAGGGTAGAACATCGAGGGAGGTTTAACGGTCTGGATTAGAACTTCTCCAGCATGTAAGGTCAAGGAGATTAAGATGGGACCCACAGATACATTGCGCCTTAGCCTCTAAATGTAATCTACAACAAATATATATATATAAAAATAAAAATAAATAATATATACTGTAGATCAGTGGGGATTAAAACAAAGTTATGTATCATGAAAATGAACTCATTCTAGGTGAATTAGCCCAAAGGTATGAGATTGATTTGAACAAGATCAAAACCTTACAGAGGAGTTATCAGGTGTATTTTTACAAAAAATACATAATTGATATTAGGATGTTGATTCTCAGAGGTTTCACTGCATAGAGAATCATGATTTTATTAACAACAAGGAGGCTAGCATTATGTATTTAACCTTTATTTGCCACTTTCAAGCAGCTGTTAAAGGATCTCAAAGAGAACACCAACAACCAAACAATAGAATAGAACTTTGCAGTCCAATAAATGATTTCTGTCAGCCATCTTCCTCTTCTTTGTTTGGATGCTTTCACAATCCTTTTATTAATTCTTTAATCCATTTTTTAAGCTCAATTTTCTGAAAGAAAACATACAAAAACATCACTATAACCTGTGATTATTCATAGAAATATCACCATAAAACCATAGAATTACAAATATTGACAACTAAATATAAAATAATACTTTTTTTGCCAAACCCTACCACACCCAGAGAGGGTGGGAGGGATAATTAAAGCCTCTTTGTCTTTAACAAAATAACGATTTTCTATGTTGTGAAACCTCCACGGCAGTTCTTGTGCTTATAAACACTAAATTAGGAGATGTGCTTAAAAAAGTGAGAAAGCAAAAGGATTCCTTTTTTGAGAAGGAATGACTAAAAGTTTGGGAAAATATGTTATAACTTTCACGGCATTAGATAAAGCACATTATTCGATGCCGAAAGATTTTGCAGGTCAAAATAATTTTTATGGCAGGACTGGGAGGAGAGAGCAACCTCTGAGCTAATACATGTCATGTGATGCAGGAAGAGGACCAGTTAGCGGTGTCCAAGGAGCAAGCGGTGGGGGTTTCTACCCTCAAAGAGAAATTACCACTAGAGCAAGCGCATAATGAGGAAGCAGACAATCATCTACTTAAGGCGCCGGTGAGTACGGGTAGTATTTCTGGTTTTATCCATATAAACTTGGGAGGAAGATTGAGATTCCATATGGAAGAATAGTAATTGATCACAAATGATGTGCATTTATTATTCACGTTACAGGTTATCAGATATAGTTTGATTCAACTCCATGGTAAGCTTGAGAACCCAAAAACTCTGCTTCAGTGCAGATTTACAGGAAATAGTATGTTGCGAGATGGATTCTATGTTAGAAAAAGGTGTAAAAAAGAAGGTGGGCAATGAAGATGTGGGTTTTGTAAACACATTGTTTGTAGTAGAAAAGAAGGACAAAGGATGTTATCCAATGATAAACTAAAGGGAACTGACTTTTTATGTGACTTACAGACATTTCAAGATGGAGTGGATCCATCTACTCAGAGGCGTGTTGTTAGAAGGAGACAGGTAAAAAAAGGATCTGAAAAATGCATATTTCAATGTTCTTGTGGCAGTGAACATTCAAAACAATTTACAGATCAGATGGAAAAGGCAGTTATTGTAATTTTTGTGTCTGTCTCTTTGGTTTAGCCTTAGCACCATTGTGTTTTATGAAGGTAATGATGGCAGTTTTAGGTTACTTAAGAGAAAGAAGAGTTTGTCTAATTATATACCAAGATGATATTTTGTTGATGAGTCAGTATTCAAAGGTTTTGATGACACAGTTGAACATGGTAGAAGAGCTTTTAATTTCTTTAGGTTTTTAATAAGTCAGGAAAAGTCAATTTTAGAGTCCAGAGTTTTGGGATTTGTAGTAGAGGCAGTCATGGCTCAGCTTCTGTTATCAGGGAAGACAACTTTGAAGATAATGAAGGAGATGAGATTGGTCATGAGAAAGAAGACAGTCAAATTGAGATACATAGCCAGAGTGAGAGGTCTTTTAACTTCTTCAATCCAAGCAGTGTTCCCTGGCCTGTTGCGTTACAGGGCTTTGCAAAGAATGAAGGTGTTGGAACTTTCAAAAGGACTTTGGTATGGAGACATGGTGAAGATTTCAACAGAGGCAAGGAAGGAGTTAAAATGGTGGTTAGAGAATTTACAGACTTAGAATGGACAAGACATTTTTGGTATGAAACCAGATTTTGTATGGAAGCAGATGCGAGTAATCTAGGATGGGGAGCCATGTGTTCAGACCAGCAAACAGGTGGAGTTTGGAGTTTGAAGGAAAGGAAAGATCATATAAATTGTTTGGAGATGAAGGCAGAAATCTTTGCATTGCAAAGTTTGAGCTCTCAGATCCAGGGAGCTTCAGTATTGTTAAAGACAGACAATGTTGCAGCCGTCTCATACGTAAACAGGTTAGGAGGAAGCAGGTCAAAGAGATTAGTAGGTCTAGCGAAGGAGATGTGAGAGTTCTGCCTGGAACACAAGGTTTGGTTGAGGGCTCAGTATTTAGCAGGGAAAGAGAGCTAGATAGCAGATTGGAATTCTAGGAATTTACTAGATTTCAATGATTGGAAGTTGGAGGAAGGATATTTTATCAAGATTTAGAGGTGTCTGGTCCATTGGAGATGGATCTGTTTGCATCCAGATTGACTCATCAGTTGAAGAAATATTTCAGTTGGAGGCCAGATTTTGGTGCTTTGGTAGTAGATGTATTTACCTAAGATTGGTTGGTAATGAGGAGGTATGTGTTCTCTTCTTTTTTTTTCTGTGATACAGTGAGTCTTAGTTCAGGTGAGAAGGCAGAGATGCCAATTACTTTTAGTAACTCTGTTTTGGACATCTCAGCTTGGTTCCCAACAATTATAAAAATTGTGGTAGGGATTCCATGCTTGATAAAGTATTTCAGGGGGTTGCTAAAAGGAGAAGAAAGAGTGAAACAACCATTGGTAGATGTGAATTTGCTCAACCGTCTAGTTTGCAGAGCATCAAGAGATGTGGAAAATTCTCAGATCTTTCAGGAGCAGCTTCAGACTTGCTCAATAAGTCATGGCCCCAGGCACACTTAAGAGATACAGAAGTGCTTGGAAGGACTTGTTATATTGGTGCATTGCGAGGGATTTGGATACCATGGAAGTTGATGAAGTGACAATTGCTAATAGATCTGTAGTTTCTTTGGGGAATTCTTTATTGAATACAGTTTCTATTTGGCAGAAGTTCTTTGATTTATAGAGTCTTGAAAGATATTTGGTTAAAGAGACCTAAAGCTCAAAGATATAAACTGGGATGTGAATTTAATGTTCAGGCCTTTTCAGGATTGAACAGATAATAAATATCTTACCTTAAAAATGGTGACTTGGAAGTTAGCAACTTTATTATGTTTGATTTCATTTAAAAGAGTTTCTGATGTCAAGGCTTTGAAGGTAAGAAGATGTTTTTAACAACCAGAATCCAACCTAATATAAATAAGTACATAATCAGTTCAGGGTCCAAATTAGATTTAGGGGGTTATTCTAACTTTGGAGGAGTGTTAATCCGTCCCAAAAGTGACGGTAAAGTGACGGATATACCACCAGCCGTATTACGAGTTCCATAGGATATAATGGACTCGTAATACGGCTGGTGGTAAATCCGTCACTTTTCCGTCACTTTTGGGACGGATTAACACCTCCTCCAAAGTTAGAATAACCCCCTTAGTTTTTCCCAACAATTACAAGGCATAAACACTCTGCTGCCGATTGCAGGACATGGACATTCTGCCCTCATCAGCCTGTGTTCCTCTTTTTTCAATGGCTTCCTTATCCATTTTTTATATATTGTTCTACATGAGGCGGGCCACCATTTAGATCCCCGAGGATGTTTAATCTCCCTTGGATCAAACATGTGTTCACCTAATGGGTCAATAACAGAGCTCTTCAAAGCATATTTACTCTGGGTTATCAAATGAGTCCCAATGGGCCAAATCCAAGATGTACTCATCTACATCATCATAATATGCAGGGTTCACCTGTCCATCTGAGATGTTGCTTTGGATAACCAATCTATGCAAGCTGGTTGGGACTCCTCTCTGTTCACATGAAAAATACAACTGTTTCCTTTTCCTCGAACATTTACCCCCTGGGCCTTTAACATTCATATACTCTCATTCTGAAATTGAAAAATACTCATCCTCTTCCTTAAATAGAGTCTTTATCTTCTCCTGTAATGCCACCCTCTCTGATTTATGTACTAACTCCCTCAACTCTTGAGAAATTATATTTTTAGCATTGCATATCTGGCTTTACTCACCTAAAGCTTGTTCAGTTGTTCCTAACCCAAAAAACTTTAAAGTATATTCAAATAATATTATTGAAACTGTACCTAAACGTACTGTAGCATTAAATAACTAATCCAACCTCTATCTAAAAAAATAGTAAAATCCTAATTTTTACACAAACCTTAAAGCAGGACCTTAATGAATTTCTATAAATTGCCTCCTCGAAACTGACTGAAAAAACTGTCACCAAGCTAGTACCAGTAGAAAAGCTACCTAGCAACACCAGTTACACAGCAATTTCTTTAAGAAATATGTCCAAAACAAAAAAACAATATCAAGCTATATAACAAACATAAATTAAATTGAACACTAAGATATTTCCCAATATCTATAAACTATTGAAAACATATATACTATTCACCAAAGGAATGTGAAGAATTTTATATACATTATGTTTTATTCTTATAAATCACTGCACTCTATTTTTCCGATTTCCATTGAGTCAAAGGGCCCAATGTGCAAAGCAATTTTGCGGTCCCAAAAGGAGAATTTTGCTGTTTGAGACAGCAAAATGGCCTTGTACAATGAACCATTCCTATTTTTTGAGTCTGGATCCTGTTACTGTCTCACAAAATAGGGATTGTGACTCGTAATTAGGAAGGGTCGTTTCAAGGGCATCCCTTCATAATTACGACTGTCAGGTATGATTGCTTTGTGACAGTGAATGTGTTTGAAAAAACAATTGCAGTTAACACCAATTTCAAATTGGTGGCAACCTATTCGCAAATGGGAAGGGGACCCTAGGGGACTCCTTCCCCTTTGTGAATGGTAGCAAAAATGTTTTGTTACAACAGGCAGTTGTCCCAGGGATCACTGCCTACTCTGAAAAAATGAAAAGAAAAAATGAAAGAAAACTTGTACGTTTTATTATTTTTTAAATGCATCTGGTTTTCCTCCATGGAGCAGGCTGCATTTCAAAATAAAAACTGCTTTATTGAAAAAATAGTCACAGACATGGTGGTCTACTGACCCCAGCCGGCTGCCATCCCTGTGAGTGTGGCCATTCCCAAATAGGTCACAAATTGTGACCTGCCTCATGAATATTAATGAGGAAGGTCCTTTGCAACCCATTTGGGGAATCGCTGATAGTGTCTCAGATGCTATTGTACATTAGAGATTGTGACTCGCAAAAAAATGCAAATTGCGAGTCACAATCTGTAATGGTCATACATTGGGCCCAAGAACCCAAATTCCTCAAAAACAAATCACACGTCTACATGCCTAATTTCCTAAAGAAATGGACAGGCAACATTGAGTGTTCCTTTCCTTATGACAACTGCCCACTCACATTCCCCAGTGAAGCCTGAGTGGGCTAATCTGCCCAGAGTATGCGTTCATTGAACAGAGCACAATTTGCAGTTTAACTGCCGCTTTGGAGCCTTTGTTACCAAAGGTACTTGTTAATAATTTTTCTAATTATTTCTTAACACTCACTATGAAATCTAAAATAAAACTTTAAAGAGTGCACTGAGGAACGTTAAACATGTCTACAATATCCTGAAAGACAGAATAATAAATTATCCTTACTTAAACTTTCACTCCTAAAACCAAACAAATACTGCATAACACATGAATAAGCGCAATATATGAATACCTGCCTCCAAATTAAACCTCATTTTTGTTCAAGTAACAGATCAAAGATATCATAAGTTTTGATTAGACAACTAACTCATAACCTATGAAATCCATAAATTAGATTACTAAAACACACACAATCCTATAATGCATAACAACTCTAAAAATCTCTTAATACTACAATTATTTATAATAATGAAAAACACATATACTTATCAGCTCAGAAGCAGCAACCAAAAGAGGAGAAAGATGGCTGGCAGAGATCACTTATGGGACTGTGGCGTTCTTTTCTGTTGTTTGGTCATTGGTGTTCTATTTGAGATTCTTTAAAGGCTGCTTGGAAGGAGCAAATATAGCATTAATGCATAATGCTAGCCTCCTGTCTTGCATTAAAATCCATGGATGAAAACACAAATTAAATAATTGATTCAAAACATTTGGAAGTGGAATGAATTAGACAAGTGGGAATCTTGATAGGTAAGGAGGAAAGATTAAAAAACCCAGGGGAACCACCTCCTGTAGTGGGAGAGTGTGGGGCAACAAACTTCTCATTGAGAGAAGTGCTTGGTGGAGTTATATATGTGCCTTGGAATAGAAGTGAACTTGTATCATTAACTAACGATTTTCTCAAACTGAGAGAAAAGTCAGTGGAGTGTTACAAGCAGACTGAGAGGTTTGTGAATATTTTGCATGTGTTGTTGGTCTATTTGAGCACTCTGTTTGACATTGTAGTTCTGAGTACCTTGTGAGTGAAATGTAAGGTGCCTGCTCAGTGGGCTGAATCAGAGCCATCAAGAAGTCCTACGATGTTGGTGAATGTATCCGCAGGTCATGACATTTTTAAAGTCAAAAGAACCAGCACAAGATATAGGTTGAATTAAGATTGATAGAATGACACAGGAACCCAAAACAGTGATTCATGCCTACTATGAGATATTGTTGCAAGTATTCAAGTTTAATGGAGACACTTGAGACTAAGGATATGGGACATTTTATTTTGAGGTTTCTGTCAGGATTGAGACCTGAAATTAGCATGATGAATAAACAGCATTTGATCTGTAGGCAGAATAAATAAGTTGATGAGATTTGCAAAGTACTGGAGTGATGAACTTGAGATGAAACAAAAGAAGCTGAAAGAAAAGTTGACGATGCTCAGATGAAAGCGGCTAAGAGAAGTAGTCAGATTCAGCCATTTGTAGGGAATGTTGGTGCTATGCAAGAGGCATATCAACAGGGATCAAATACACTGCCGGGAAGAGGTCAAGGAGTCCCAGTGGATCCCAGTTCTTGAATGGATGTCAGTAGTTTGAAGAAGGCAACCTCTTGTCATATTTGTAACAAGTTGGGGCATTGGAAGAGGAAATGTCATCTTAATCGAGCTAATCAGCTTTAAAATGTATTGTTTGTGTCATCACATAACAAGAGCAGATCAGGGGTCAGGGTAAAACAGAGTCTGGAACAGCAAATATTTGGGCTCAGGAGGTTCTTGGACAGGCAACAGTTTAAGGTGAATCAGCTGAATTCCACCCTGTGGTGGTAATGGAGTGGAATTCAGATACAGACTCTGACGAAGGACCTAGTGCTGGAAAAAAGCGAGAGGAAGCTGGAAACCAGAAATCAAGAAGGAGAGAAACTGAGTTTTCCTAAAGGATGTGTTCCACAAATGGATCAGGGGTATAAAATACACAAAAATATAATTGACACAAATATTGTTTCTCCATACACATAATGGAAAATACAAAAACATTTTTTAAAAATAGCGATTCACACTATTAAAAAAATAGAACAAAAATACGGATTTTCATTAAATGGACAGTTTAAAATAGTAAATGTTAAATATTTCAATGCATAACATTAATATAATGCTGATTCAATAAATGTGAGTAACATTTATATTAAAAATAAATCTTTACTTCTATAAACATACAAACATATATACACATATACTGTATATATTCAATGAAAAAATGAAAGGTTACAGGGACATTATAGTTAGGTTCTGAATTTACTCGCCCAAAGCCTTGGAAAATCAGCAGTTATAGTTAAGGTTATTTCAAGTAACTATAACTCGCTCCCTAAGGTAACTATAACTCACGCACCCCATGCACGTTTTTTTTTTCAACAATTTGACTGCTAATGTTTCATTTATATTTATAATGATAGTATAGAAGTTGTCATGAGTGCTGTAATATCTGGGTTAATTGGCAGTGCATGGTGAGAGTGTGAATTATAGTTACCTTAGGGCGCAAGTTATAGTTACTTGAAATAACTCTAACTGCTGAATTTTTACATTTTTTGTGAATAAATTTAGAACCCAACTATAACATCCAAGTAACCTCTGTTTTTTTCAGTGAGTTTCTATGTTTTTTTAGCATGCACAAATGTAAATATAATCAGCGGCACGCACGGCTTTCAGCTGTGCGCAACAGGATTTGGCTGCAGGGACTGGCCTTTGGTCAGACCCAATGGCAAACCCTCATGCATGCACCCAAACCCAAACTGTGCAAGGCCTTTGCCAATTGTTTTCCTATGAGGGGTCCCTAATACCCCTCTATATGTCCTTTGGGGTCCGGATACCTGTATCCAGACACCAAATATTTTTTTCACTCAACTTCTCCAACCCCCGAGCTGATGCGACAAACAAAATGGTGGTTTCAAGTTTTTTGTCAGGTTGCAGCCAGCCAATCAGGGCCTTGCTTTACCCCTGAATACGAGAATCCGCATCTGCAAATCCAAATCCATGGCTCTGGTTACTATATTTTTTTAATCCCTTATATCTCAGAAACTACTGAACAGATTTACACTAAACCACAAAAAGCCTAATCTGTGGAACAGAATTTAGCTTTGTGCCAAATTTTATGTAATTCCATTTAGTGGTTCGGGCACTAGGTGTATCTAAAGAATACAAAATCGAAATGGACACAGAATGGAGCCAAAGGGTTTTCCGACCACCCCTTTATTTCTGTCCCCACTCTGTGGATCACCCTGAAACTTTCAAGACAGCAGCTGAACTGAACAAAGTATACGTTTTGATAATTTTGTGACGATTCACCAAGCGGCCCCAAAGTTAAAGCCAAAACAAAAAATGCTTTGTCTATGGAGAAAAGGGTACTAACTATAACTAACTAGTGGCAACAACCACTAGGTAATGTATGATTATATATACATATATATAACATACCACTATTATTAAAAACATATATCTTAGATTATATAAAATAAAAACATATGTATTTATATAAATATATAAAATATAAAAAAATAGTAACAAAACCAAATGTAAAACATCAAATAATTTACCAAAATAATTACACAAATATTTACTCAAATATTTTACAATAAATAAAATATGAATATGACAAATACTTCATAGATGCACAACTTACTAATACCACTCCAGCCTGTGCAACCCTAGGGAAGTATTGCATTAAAGAGGAGTAAAATTTACTATTCCCACTCCAGTCTGCGCAACAGTAGGAAAAGCGTTGGACTCCGGATGGGTCAAATTTACTGTTCCCACTCCAGTCTGTGCAACAGTAGGAAAAGTGTTTTCTCTGGACGGGTCAAATGGGGTCTTTGGTTGGCAGTCAGGTTACCCCCTGTCCAAGCAGGGACCCTCACTCTAGTCAGGGTAAGTCAAACACAATCCAAATTATCCTGTGTCCACCTTCTGTTAGCTTGACACTGAGCAGTCAGAATTAACTTAGAAGGCAATGTGTAATGTATTTGTGCAATAAATCATACAATAACACCATATAGCACCACAAACATACACCACACAGTGTTTAGAAAAATATATAATATTTTCTCTGGATAAATGCAGGTCAAAACGATCAAAGGTGCAATAAATAAATGTAGATATCACTGAAAAGTGATATAAGTGTCTTAAGTCTTTTAAAAGCAAAAAAAGTCTCTTTCAAGCACAAAGTACCTGGTTTGCGTGAAAAATCCCTGCAAAGAACCGTAGAGGAGGCAATGCGTGGAAACAAAGGGGTGTTGTTAGAAATGGGGTTTTTGGTTGGTAGCCAGGTTGCCCTCTGTCCAAGCAAGAACCCTCACTCTAGTCAGGGTAAGTCACATACAATCCAAAATCAGCCTGTGCCCACCCTCTGGTAGCTTGGCACGAGCAGTCAGGCTTAACTTAGAAGGCAATGTGTAAAGTATTTGTGCAATAAATCATACAATACCACCATATAGCACCAAAAAATACACCACACAGTGTTTAGAAAAATATATAATATTTATCAGGATAATTGTAGGTCAAAAAGAATAAAGTTGCAATGGGAAATTGTAGAGATATCACTGAAAAGTGATATAAAGTGTCTTAAGTCTTTAGAATATAAACAAAATCTCTTTCAAGCACAAGTACCTGGTTTAGCGTGGAAAAATCTCCTCAGAGGGCCACAAAAGAAGAGGTGCGTGGAAAAAAGGGTGTGTGCGTCGATTTCTCCTCAGCACACACGGACTTGCGTCGTTATTTTCCACGCGGGGAAGTCGTGCGTCGTTTTCCGGTGCGCGGACAGTCTCTTTTCGTGGATCGTGGGGATTACCAGATGTCCTGGGTCTGTGCGTGGATTTTCCTGCTTGTTTTCCGGCTGCGCGTCGTTCTGCGGGGCTGCGCATCGAAATTACGATCTCACGGCAGGCGTCGCGTCGATTTCTACTCTAGAGGTCGGGCGGCGTTGTCCTTGCGAAGCCGTGCGTCGGATTTTCAGTCGTCCCAAGAGCGTCGCGTCGATCAGCGTCGGTGTGCGGCGTTTTCCTCGCCACGGAACAAGCTGTGCGTCGAAATATTCGGCGCACGGAGCGTCCAAGCGAAAGAGGGAAGTCTTTTTGGTCCTGAGACTTCAGGGAACAGGAGGCAAGCTCTATCCAAGCCCTTGGAGAGCACTTTCACAGCCAGACAAGAGTCCAGCAAGGCAGCAGGCCAACAGCAAGGCAGCAGTCCTTTGTAGAAAGCAGACAGCTGAGTCCTTTGAGCAGCCAGGCAGTTCTTCTTGGCAGGATGTAGTTTCTGGTTCAGGTTTCTTCTCCAGCAAGTGTCTGATGAGGTAGGGCAGAGGCCCTGTTTTATACCCAAATGTGCCTTTGAAGTGGGGGAGACTTCAAAGAGTGGCTAAGAAGTGCACCAGGTCCCCTTTCAGTTCAATCCTGTCTGCCAGGGTCCCAGTAGGGGGTGTGGCAGTCCTTTGTGTGAGAGCAGGCCCGCCACCCTCCCAGCCCAGGAAGACCCATTCAAAATGCAGATGTATGCAAGTGAGGCTGAGTACCCTGTGTTTGGGGTGTGTCTGAGTGAATGCACAAGGAGCTATCAACCAAGCCCAGCCAGACGTGGATTGTAAGGCACAGAAAGATTTAAGTGCAAAGAAATGCTCACTTTCTAAAAGTGGCATTTCTAGAATAGTAATATTAAATCCGACTTCACCAGTCAGCAGGATTTTGTATTACCATTCTGGCCATACTAAATATGACTTTCCTGCTCCTTTCAGATCAGCAGCTGCCACTTCAACAATGTATGAGGGCAGCCGCAATGTTAGCCTATGAAGGGAGCAGGCCTCACAGTAGTGTAAAAACGAATTTAGGAGTTTTACACTACCAGGACATATAACTACACAGGTACATGTCCTGCCTTTTACCTACACAGCACCCTGCTCTAGGGGTTACCTAGGGCACACATTAAGGGTGACTTATATGTAGAAAAAGGGGAGTTCTAGGCTTGGCAAGTACTTTTAAATGCCAAGTCGAGGTGGCAGTGAAACTGCACACACAGGCCTTGCAATGGCAAGCCTGAGACAAGGTTAAGGGGGCTACTTAAGTGGGTGGCACAACCAGTGCTGCAGGTCCACTAGTAGCATTTAATCTACAGGCCCTAGGCACATGTAGTGCACATTACTAGGGACTTATAAGTCGATTAAATAGTCCAATCAGGTAGGATCCAAAGTTACCATGTTTAAAGGGAGAGAGCATATGTACTTTAGCACTGGTTAGCAGTGGTAAATTGCGCAGAGTCTAAAAACCAGCAAAAATGAGGTCAGAAAAAGAAAAGGAGGAAGGCAAAAAGTTTGGGGATGACCCTGTCAAAAAGCCAGGTCCAACAGGTGTGCATCGTTTTCTCGGGTCACACACAGCGGTGAGTTGTTTAGTTTTCATGCAGGAACGGCTGTGCATCCATTTCTGGCGCTTGGTCATGGATCCTCTTCAGGTTGTGGGGTTTTCAGAAGCCCAGGGAAGGTGCATGGATTTCCTGTGCTGGCAGGAAGAAATCACAGGAACTGCGCCGATCCGGTGGGTGTTGGGTCACATTTTCTACCGCACGACAGGCACTTCGTTGATTCCTCTCTGGAAGTCTGGCTGCGTCATTCTGGCTCGGCTGTGTCGATCCAGTGGCCTGTGTGTTGAATTTCTGGTCGCTACGGTGGCGCTGTGTTGATCTTCTTATTGCGAAGTCGGGCTGCGTCGTTCCAGTTTTGCCTGCAGTGAAATTTTCACTGCGCTGCAGGCTGTGTGTCGTTTCTGGCAGGCTGTGCGTCAAATTTCACTGCACAAGGAGTCCTTCTCGAAAAGATGAAGTATTTTTGGTCCTGAGACTTCAGGGAACAGGAGGCCAGCTCTATCCAAGCCCTTGGAGAGCACTTCTTCACCTCAGCCAGAGAGTAGCAAGGCAGCAGGGCAACAGCAAGGCTGCAGTTCTTCACAGAAAGCAGTCAGGTGAGTCCTTTGGGCAGCCAGGCAGTTCTTCTTGGCAGGATGCAGGTTCTGGTTACAAGTTTCTTCTCCAGGAAGTGTCTGAGTTGGAAGGGGTAGAGGCCCTGTTTATATACCCAAATGTGCCTTTGAAGTGGGGGGGACTTCAAAGAGTGGCTTAGAAGTGCACCAGGTCCCCTTTCAGTTCAATCCTGTCTTCCAGGGTCCCAGTAGGGGGTGTGGTAGTCCTTTGTGTGAGAGCAGGCCCTCCACCCTCCCAGCTCAGGAAGACCCATTAAAAATGCAAATGTATGCAAGTGAGGCTGAGTATCCTGTGTTTGGGGTGTGTCTGAGTGAATGTACAAGGAGCTGTCAACTAAACCCAGTCTGGGCATACCCAGCGCACTTATGGCGACAAAAGCAAAGCAATCACAAATGATGGATTAAACCCAGATGTGTGACTGGGGGTGAATGTTTGATTTGTTCTGCATTCCGTCCATCTTCTGTTGTTTTTGCATTTGTCTCCCCAAGTGGGAAGGGTGTGCCCAGATGTGGGTCCCGTGCTTGCTGTCCAACAGTCTCAAGCTAGCCTGGCTGATGAAGGGTGATACTCTGAAACCGGTCCCAGGATGCTTGTTTCTGGTCCAGGGAAGACCTGGCCTGGCAGTTTGAGCTGGACTGTTCCCACGGGAAACAGGGTCAAGAAAGATTTGCATATAGCTGGGTCTGAGCTGGAATGGCATGGCAAGCAAATAAACTGATGGATTAAGCCAGGATCTGTGACTGGGGGTGACTGTTTGATTTGTTCTGCATTCCCTCTATCGGCTGTTGTTTTTGCATTTGTCACCCCAAGTGGAAGGGTATGCCCTGACGTGGGTCCTGTGCTTGCTATGCCACCAGACTCAAGCTAGCCTGGCTGATGAAGGGTGATACCCTGCAACCAGTCCCAGGATGCTTGTTTCTGGTCCAGGGAAGACCTGAACTGGCAGTTTGGGCTGGTCTGTTCCCATTGGGAACAGGGTCAAGGCTGATTTGCATGTGCTGGGTCTGAGCTGGAATGGCATGGCAGACAAAAAAACGGATGGATTAAACTCAGATCTGTGACTCGGGATGAATGCTTGATTTGTTCAGCATTCCGTCCATCTTCTGTTGTTTTTGCGTTTGTCGCCCCAAGTGGGAAAGGTATGCCCAGACGTGGGTCCCGTGCTTGCTATGCCACCAGACTCAAGCTAGCCTGGCTAATGAAGGGTGATACCCTGAAACCGGTCCCAGGATGCTTGTTTCTGGTCCAGGGAAGACCTGGCCTGGCAGTTTAGGCTGGACTATTCCCATGGGAAACAGGGTCAAGACTGATTTGCATATGACTGGGTCTGAGCTGGAATGGCATGGCAAGCATAAAAACTGATGGATTAAGCCTGGATCTGTGACTGGGGGTGAATGTTTGATTTGTTCTGCATTCCATCCATCTTCTGTAGTTTTTGTGCTATGGCTTACCTAGGGCATACCTTAGGAGTGTCTTATATTTAGAAAAAGGGGAGTTTTAGGCTTGGCAAGTACTTTTAGATGACAAGTTGAATTGTCAGCGAAACTGCACACACAGGCCTTGCAATGGCAGGCCTGAGACAAGGTTAAAGTGCTACTTAAGTGGGTGGCACAATCAGTGCTGCAGGCCCTCTAGTAGCATTTAATCTACAGGCCCTGGGCAAATATAGTGCACTTTACTAGGGACTTATAAGTAAATTAAATAGTCTAATTGGGTATGATCCAATGTTACCATGTTTAGAGGGAGAGAGCATATGCACTTTAGAACTGGTTAGCAGTGGTAACGTGGGCAGAGCCTAAAAACCAGCAAAAACAGTGTCCAAAAGTGGATGGAAGCAAGCAAAATGTCAGGGGTGACCAGGTCTAAGGCTGTCAGGTCTAACACCGCTCCAGTCTGTTCAACAGTAAGGAAAGCATTGGATCCTGGATGGGTAAAATGTAATATTCTCAAACCAGTCTCTGCACCCGTAGGGAAAGCTTCGGAATTAGATGGGGTACGTTTTTCTTTTCCCCTCCAGTCTGTACAACATTAGGGAAAGCGTTGGGCTCAGAAAGGGTACAATTTACTACTTCCACTCCAGTCTGTGCATCAGTAGTGATAGCATTGGACTCAGAAAGGGTAAACTTTACTATTCCCACTCCAGACTGTGCAACAGTAGGAAAAGTGTTGGAAAGAAGAATACAGTTCACTTAAAGCACATAACATAATTTGATAACTAGCTCATCAAAAACATAAATATTACAATATAAAAATTATATATAAATTTTAAAAAGGTTTGCACATTTTACATAATTATTAAATGTTTTTAGCAATTTATGTCAACTAAACAAATTGTATTAACTATTTAGTTAAATCCCCACACTATATTCCAACAAACCTAAAAGCCCAGATTGAAATATAATTAAAATATAAAAAGTATAACAAAATTAACATATCAATTAATAAAAAAATTGTTTAGTAATAAATAAATAACTAAGGTCCTCATTACGAGTGTGGAGGTCCGAAGATTGCAACACTCACAGTGACAGTTGGACCACAGCACTTCACGTGGTCCAACTGCCACATTACACCCTTGGAGGGGGCGGACCTGCCAGGCGACCGCTGTCCCCTCATGGAACATTGTTCCCAAAGGGTTGATGGTGGTCTGAGTTGTACTCAGCCACAGCGGCGCTGAAGTCAGTGTGGCCGTGCTGATTACAACTCACCTTTCCACCAGCCTTTCCATGGCAGTCACCTCGGTCAGCGCGGGAGGAACGGCATAGTAGAAAGTTCCCACTGGTCAGCCCAGAGGGAACACTGTAATATGCTTTAGGGGGGCACCACTGCCATGGCGGTGGAATCCTCCCTGAGAGTTTGGCAGTTGGCTTGTCTAACTGCCAAACTTGTAAGAGGCCCTTAGAGATAACTGATTTTAAAAGAAATAACTTTCAATGATCCTACAAACACAACAACCTACAACTAATATACAACATCAAATTATAAATATTGAACATTTACATATTAATAATTAAATATTTCAATAAAATTAATAATTAATTAGTATTTATTTAACAATTAGTAAATACTTCGTTAACTTCCACCCCTATACCCCCACAAAACCATCAACTCACAACTAATATATAACTTAAAAAACTGCAAAATTAAAAAATGTGCATATTTATAATTCATTCAATTAAGTATTCTACCAAAAATAAAATTAATTATTATTAATTAATACTTAATTAACTTCCCAACCTGCACACCTGTAAACCTCACAACCCACTTATAATATATAACATAAGAAATATAATTATTAAACAATTTGCTAAATTATAATTCAATTTATTATTTTAATACATATTGATAATTCATTAATAACTAATACTTAATTAATTTCCCTCCCTATACCCCATACAAACCGAACAACCCATAAGCCATATATATAGTAGAAATATAATTATTTAAACAAGTTGCATAATTAGAATTCAAGTATTTTATTACAAATCAATCCTTAATAATTAACCAATAATTATTAACTTTTCCCCCATAAACCTGCACACCTCACAACCCACTAATAATATATAACTTAAAAATATAGGGTCTCATAATGAGTCTGGCAGTCGGTGCATCCAACCGCCAGACTCGAGGTGATGAGAACGCCATGGAGCTAGAGGTCTCCTTACCATCTCCATTATGAGTTTTTCACTGGGCTGACTGGTGGAAACCAATGATTCTTCTGGTTAGTTCAGTAGAAAACCTGTGGTGGCATTGGACTCCAGGTGGTCTGACTGCCACATTACAACCCTGGTGGGCGGACCCAATGGGCTGATTGTGGGCTGAATTGTACTCAGCTATGGTGGCACTGAACTCAGTGCAGTCGTGCTGATTACAACTCAGTTTTCTGGCAGCCTTTCCTTGGTGGCCACCCCACCATGGGGAGGGTGGCGGAAAGTCAGTGCCAGGGGCCACCACCATCGCCCAGCACCACCGAAATGCACACTGTCTGCTTTGTCTGATGGTGCTTGTGTGTTACTGTATGTCACATTCCTAGGGTGCTATGCAGGGGTGCCCCTGCACTGCCCACAACGTGATCATGACCACTGCAGGGCCTCCCCCCAGTCCCAAGCACTGGCTTTCTGCCAGTCTTTTCATGGTGGTCTGACCACCATGAAAAGGCTGGTGAAAAGTGGGCTTGTAAACAGCAAGGCAAAGCTGACTTTAGCACCACCCTGGCTGATTACAATCCTGAACATTGTCACCCCATCAGGATTTAGATTCTGGTGGGGATGTCGTCAGTTGGCGGGTCCACCCGCCAACCTTGTAAAGTGGTGGGAGGACAGCTGCAGCGGTCTGAAAACCATTGCGAGTATGGCGGTCTCGCAACTTCCAGACTCATAATGAGGCGCTTCATTTTTAACCAATTTGCATTAATATTATTCATTTAAATAATTTACAAAAAAAAACATTGATAGTAATTAATACGTAATTGACTTCCCACCCTATACCCCTAGAAACCTCACAACCTGCTACAACACTATACATTACTATTAACAATTAAGTACAAAATAATTAACTTAATATTTTAAACTATATAAAAATATTAACAACATTTATACAAATAATATACAACATACATAATTCAAATTAGGATTGTGCGGGGAGCTCCGATCCGCTGGTGGATCTAACAGAGATTTTGGAAGGCTGCGCTCCACTTAGAGCGGATAGTTAATCCAAAAACTCGGCTAGCCCTGCCAGCGGAGTAGAGCATACCTGATGCACACTGCAGCCCAGTTATGGGACACACTTCGCAAGCACAGACAGTCTGTGCTTGTGCTGTAACCCAAAACTGGGCTGCAGCATGCACCGGAGCAGAGGCAAGAGGGAGGCAGCCACTTTGGACTTAATGCCGTCGGACGATGAGGAGAGAAGGGCCTCTTTGAAGATCCAGATAGGTCCTCTTCTCTTTCTTTTTTTATTGTTTGTGCACACTGGTGCACAAACAAGGACCAAAACAACAGCTTTCACTGCTTATGGCCCTGGCCTGAATTCTGGCCAGGGCTGTAGGCAGTGAAGGTGGCCATTTCAGACCTGTTGTGCACTGGCATGTCCTGTGAGCAGGCTGGTGCAGAACAGGCACGGCAGCTTTGGCGGTTGGACCGCCTACAATGCCACAGCCCTGACGCTCACTCCGAGACTGGCGGTCTCAAGACCTCCAGCCTCATAATGAGCCATTTAGTCCTAAAGATAGTAATCTTTAGAGACTAGATGAAAAAGCTTTAAACATAGATGATTCCAGAGGAGATTATTCTGCAAATGTATATTTAGTCTGTTTAATGAGTACATTGGCGCTATGAATGCAAAAGGTTGCTCTGTGTGTACACAGTTTTCTGCCTCTGTTTCAGAGGGCATCACTTAGCATCATATTCCTTTGACTTATGGGGTTTCTTGTAGTCCTTTGTCTGAGAATATTTCATAATGAGGGAGGTTTGCAATGTATTTTTCAACTATGATTTAGTACTTCTAGAAGTTCCTTTGTTTAAACATTTGAACAAGAATCCTGATTTTAAGGATGAAGAAATAGCAGAGAATTATTTTGTATTATTTAAGCTTTTAGACACTGCACAAGTATACAGATGTAATTTGACCTGTTCAATGACACATATACAGAAGACATTTCTACATTTGGTGGAAGGCAAAAGAAGGGAATTAGAGTCCAAATGTAAGACAGATAAAGATCTAAAAGCACAACACAAGTGGAATAGAGAGGAGATTGAAGTGAAGCTTTAACTTTAGATTGTCAACACAAAGGGATGTTGTGCTTACACATTTACCAGAGTTATATAGACCTATATATAGACCATTGTCTATAGGGAAGAGTGATGGTGAGCATGTTTTTGGTTTTAGAGGAAAAAGTGAGTTCTTTCTAGATGGGAAAGATCCTGTTATTCTTGGAGTGTATTTTATTAGTGAATGGTATGCTTATTTCAAATTGGCTGAAGGATGGCATGGTCCATGTTACCTTGGTATAGTGTTCCCGAAGGTTGATCATGTGGAGCACTGTGAGAATCCTGTGTTGGAAACAAAACCTAGAACCAGAAGAGGCGTTAGTGCTGCAAAGGTAGTTAGAGACATATTTGGTACACTTATTCCATCTGTAGGTGTGATTTTGAATGACCTGAAGATAAGAAAATTGTCTACAATATTGGATAAGCTACCTACTAGCACATCAAATCCCTTATTGGTTGGAAATACAGAAAAGGTAGCGATAAGATCTATGATTTTGCAGAATAGACTTGCGTTTGGCCGTTTGATCGTAAAAGTGGGTGGAGTCTGTCAAATGGTGAAAGTCCAATCATGCTTTACTTACATTCCAGACAAAAGTAAGGACCTGAAGAAGTATATTCAAAACATTTCTTGATTATTGCCATATGTGCAATAGTTCTGATGGTAGGATCCACATTTTATCAGCAAATGAAGGATGAAAAGGAAAAAAGAGAAAGAGAGTGAATGTTGAGCAGGAAGAAAGTCAGTGTAAATGAAGTTTCTGGAAGAATCCAGATGAAAGCTGATGAAAAAAACATGGTTTTAGACTGTCTCATTCGAGAAGTGAGTATGTTTGTGATGATTTAATAGGTCACCAGAGGGGGGTTTAACTTGTTTGTGCCACTGTGTATTTCAAAAGTGACATAAACATGTAATCAAGGATATATTTAATGTGTGTCCTTATATATTAATGTTAACATGGTGCATCAAAATCATATTAATCAGGGTACACTCATGATCTGAAAGGTAGAAATATCTTATGCATGTTTCAGCAATGACATGTATTGACTTGAGCAGAGAGATGCATGTATAGTCACTTATTCAAAAGTGCATTGAATTCTGTGTTGAATTGACTTGAGGTAAGGTCTAAAATGTTTTTCTATGCTTAACCTTCAATGTGGAGTTTGCTAGTGCTGCATACTCTAGATTTGCAGGTGTGTCTGCACCAGACTACAGTGAATGAAAGGCCTGTTGTGAGTTATAGATAAAGGGGTACAGGAGGGTATGTTGCTAAGGATGAGAAGCGCTAAGTAGGGGTTGAGAAGAAGGCCTCCCCTCTGAGCTCCTGGACATGGGAGGTATCCAAGGTCCTTCTGATGGTTGGTTTGTGGGATGAAAGTCTAAAGAGGGGTGCAAAATCCAAACTGTGTATGGAACATAGGAAACTACTGGTGATGATGTGGACTCTCGATAGTTCTGCAGGTCTAAAGTGGTGTTCAGATAGTTAGGTGAGGCTGACCCTTTTACCCTTTGACTAGAGCAGATCCCCAGAGACTAAGGGCCTGATTACAAGTTTGGTGGTCGAAAAACTCGACCGCCAAACCTGTGGTGAGAAGACCTACGTGGACCTGGTGGTCTCCTCACCTGCGCTTTTGTCGAGTCTTCCACTGGGCTGAGCGGCGGAAACCAAGGTTTCTACTAGTCAGCCCAGTGGAAACGTGTCACACAAGGGGGCCGACCAGCACCCTCAGAATGCGCACTGCCTGCTCACTAGACAGTGCACATTCTGACGGTGCTGGGGAGGAGGGGTCCCTGCACTGCCCACAACAAAGTCATGGGCAGCGCAGGGATCCACTTGAGGCCCCCAGCACTTGTTCCATGCCAGCCTTTTCATGGCACTAGAACCACCATGAAAAGACTTCAAACACCAGTCAAGCGTTCTCTCCTCCAGATACTCTTGTTTGATAACTCACAAATGAAGTGTGTTCACCTGGGCGGAGTAACATTTATAAAGTGTGCTAAGCAGAGGGAGTGACATGACTCCAAAGGCCAGGAGGCTTTGTTTCATTAATTCCAAACACCAGCACAATGTTCCCTTGTCCAAAGCCCTCTGTTTGTCAACTCACAAATGCAGTTTACTCACTTGGGGGGATAACATTTGTCAGGTATTGGGAAGTAGTGAGAGTCACCTGACTAAAACTCCCAGGAGGCACTGTTTCTTAGATGCCAAACACCAGCCCAGAGCTCTCTAGTCCAAAGGCTTCAGTTTGGCAACTCACTCCAAAATGAGGTTTACTCACCTGGGGATACCATTTGTCAAGTATTCTGGCTTCATAAACTGTCACAGCTTCAAAAATGTTGTTTTGAGCTCACAACCATACTTATCCTGTCTTGTCATGTCTTTCCTACTACTCAAACACCATTGTAGTATGGCATTTAAAGGTAGGGCACAGTGCACCACCGCCGATGGTTATTTTGGTGGTAGAGATATCCAGTCACATTTCAAGGGGCAATTGAGTTGCACATCTTTGAGTTTGATACATACCGTGGTCATATGTGGAAAACCATGGGGGTCACATGTGACAATTGTGTTCTTTGCAGCTGTGATATGTCCTGTTTGCCATGTCTATCTCTTCTGAAATGCCTTGTCACATGATATCATTGACATGCATCACGTTTGTTGCTGTGGACACAATGACTAATGTTTGAATCATGTCTTGTGATACATAGGTATCCATAGTAAGAACATTAGAAACATAAGGCAAGTCATAGGACTAGATATCAGCAATTCATGTCCATAAAAGGAACATTTGCCTGCATATGAAAAAAACATCATCAAGCAGGTAGACAAAATATCAATCAGCAAAAAGTCTTTAGAAAGAACTTGGATTATAATTATATTGGTCCTTTAAAAGTACCTGGTTGGATGAAACCAGCACCTCCAGTGCCTAGAAGAACGAAGAAAGTGAAAAAATGGGGCCCCCGGCACTCCTCTGTGCAAAACAGAGGCCTCCCTTATCCTTCAGTCCAGAGGAGGGCGGCACGCACCTCCTCTCTTTCCTGGACGGGGCCCTCTGGGGACCTGTGATCAGTAGGGCCCCCCCAGGCCTCAATCGGTCCTCACAGAAGGGGGGCAATGTTCTCAGTTAAGGTGGGAAGGGGTGCCACGCACCCCCTCTGATTTTGCAACAGGTCCCTCTGGGGGCCCATGGTCTCTTAGAGTCCCCCCGGGCCTGTCTAGGCCCTCTGCTGTGGGGGAGACCACAACTGCAGAAACCGTCCCGCACAGGGCCACACAAGGGAGTCTGGGACGTCAGGGGGAGCAGTGGGAGCCTAAGGTGAGGCTTCCTTTCACCCTGCCCGGCAACAGTCCTGTAAAAAGAGGCCTGGTGAGATGAGAGAACCTCCGAGGAGGTTTCCTCTCTGCGAGGTCGGTTTTTCACAGGGCTCCCCTTCTCCCTGGGGGACACGACAGGAGCACTTGTGCTCCGAGTTTGTTGGAGAGAGGATGCTTCGGGTGCCCCGAGGGCACGAGGAGGAGCGTGCCAGCTCCTCTCTTTCTCTGGAAGTGCCCTGGGGCAGAAATACAGCACCCCGGACGCGCTTTAGTAATTCACAGGGCCCAGCTGCGGCGGTGATTTTTAGCGTCAGGAAAGCGCTTCCAAAGCACTATATAAATGACTCCACAGCCCTCAGTATGCGCTAGGCAATTTAAGAGAAAGCACTCCTCGTGCGCTTGAAACAGGTGGTTGGAGGGGTCAGGGGCCACAGCACCCTGCACCTGGGGGACTAAGAATCCAAGAAAAAGGAGCACAGAGGGTAGGGCACAGCAGTGGGCCAGCTCAAGGGGGATGCAGGCAGAAGGCAGTCTCTCCTAGTGACCAGCAGGTCACAGGGCAGCACAACAGCAGCAGTCCATGGCAGTTCCTTGGGAGTCCCACCAGCAGTCTGTATCCAGTTCTAGGTAAGGTCCAAAATGTCTCCAAATTGTGGGGAAAATTCCCCTGTACTTATAATCAGTCCTTATAATGTTTTGCAAGGAGAGGACATTCCAGCCAGTTACAACTGGTTCTGGGAGTGCCCCCTCTCTCCTTCAGCACAGGCTCCAAACATCAGTGGGGAGTTAACAACCCTATTGTGTGAGGCCAGGGCACAGCCTTTACAAATGTAGGTGTGCCCCGCCTCTCCCTTCTCTCAGCCCAGGAAGACTATTCAGTATGGAGATGTACCTCTGTGACACCTCCACCCTCCCTGTGTACAGGCTGCCTGAAAAGTATGCACAAAGCCCCAACTGTCACTCTGGCCACACGCGGATTGGAGTCAAGTTGAAAAACACCAGAGTCATAAGTACAGATAAATGCACACTTTCTAGAAGTGGCATTTCTGTGATAGTAATAAAAAATACACCTACACCAGTAAGCAGCATTTATTATCACCATCACAACCATACCAAACACGCCTACGTTACCCCTCCTAAATCAGACAGTACCCCTTACATCTAAGGCAGGGCATTTATAATGCAATCCTATGAGAAGGCAGCACTCACAGCAGTGAGACACCAAGTTAGGCTATTTGTCACTACCAGGACAGGCCACGCAACCTGGCACATGTCCTGCCTTCTACACACATGGCACCCTGTCCATAGGGCTAGCTAGGGCGTACCTTAGGGGTAACTTACATGCAGTAAAAGGGGAGTTCTGGGCCTGGCACGTAAATTTAGATGCCACGTCCCTGTGGCAGAAAACTGCGCACACAGGCCCTGCGCTAGCAGGCCTGAGACAGGTTTGAAAGTCTACTTCAGTGGATGGCGCACGCAGCGCTGCAGGCCCACTAGTAGTATTTAATTTACAGGCCCTGGGTATAGAGATACTACTGTGCAAGGGACATATAGGTAAATTAAATATGGCAATTAGGTATAAGCCAATCATACCAACTTTAGATGAGAGAGCACCTGCACTTTAGCACTGGTCAGCAGTGATAAAGTGCTCAGAGTCCTAGAGCCAACAGCGAGAGGTCAGAAAAAACAGGAGGAAGGAGGCAAAAAGACTGGGCATGACCCTGCATAAAGAAAAAAGTCCAACAATCACTGAGGGCTTATCAATGGGGGTAGTGGCAGCCTTTTCAGTGGGCTCTGTGTGACTAGTTGCAGCTCGATCTGTTGATGTAAAATGTGTGCTATTGGTTGTATTGTGACATCTACCTCCAAAGGTTTACAGTGACATTTTGCAAAGACCTTGTACATAATTGACTTGCAGGTTATCCTGTTGTGACAGGTACCGATGCTGTAGGTTGTAATGACCTGACATTTGTGAAGCATGCCAATTCAATTTAAGTCAACCATTTTCTGAAATGTGCAGGTTATTAGCCTTTTGGTGGATGGCCTGAGAATGCCACCAGTGCAGACAAAACAGTGGCTAGGCAAGGTATGTCTTTGGCCATTTTGAGGTCTACTTGATTGTTATGCAGGCAAACCCAGGACTTTGTTGTATATGTGATTGGATGTAGTCAGTGTATTATGAATGTGTTTGCTGCTGATACCATTCTGGTGATGCATGGTCAGGCTTTGGGATCACTGCTTTGCAGACTAGGTAAGGTGTCCTTCCTCTCCTCAATAGTTTCATCTTGGGTTAGCTGGTCAGGATGGTGCTAGGTAGCCAGACACATCTTAGTGTTGACTATGATCTATATCTTGGTCCCTCCAAAGTGAGTAGACTTCCATTGGGAGTTAGCAGGCAATGATATTTGGGCAAGCGACCATTGGTATGGTGTTTAGAGTTACTGACAGAGTGCTTCCTGGGAGTTGTAGTCATGTCACTCTCCATACTACACACACTTGACAGATGGTATCCTCCCAGGTAAGAGAATGTCAATTGAAAATTAATAAATACATGGAATTGGGCAAGTGAACTTAGTTTTTGTGTTTGAAGTTAGGGACACAAGGCCTATTTGTGTTTTGAGTGGGGGAGACAGAGCCACCTAGCCTAAGCAGTCATGCCACCCCCTCTACCTCATACACTTGATAACTGTCATCCCCACACGTGAGTACACTTCATTTGTGAGTTCATAAAGAATGGTATTTAGAGAGCTGAAGACTGGACTGTTTGAAGTTAGTGAAACAGTGCATCCTGGGAGTTACAGTCAGATCACTTTCACTACTCCCCAGTACTTGACAAATGGTATCCCCCAGGTGAGTTAATCTAATTTGTGAGTGAGTTGCCAAACAGAGGTATTTGGACAAGAGAACTCGGTTCTGGTTTTTGGCTACCTGACCTACTCCACTGGACATTAGGAACTGCCTGTGACTGCTGCTGGAAGTCGTCATGGCAGTAGGTGGTTGCAACCACAGTGGTCATAGCCATAGGCTAACATTGTTGCCAGTGTTGGTCGCAGGCCAATGGCTGTGTCTGTCAGCAGTGACAACCACGTACATGGTGCATGTGACCGCCATGTTCTGCAGATTCATTCACTTGACTCCTGATACTGCTACCAGCAACACCCCCACTACCTGAGCTACCTGTGCTGGAAGCAATCATGCCAGGACCAGCAGGTTATAGGGCCTCTGCATTCTCTCCAGAGGAGCAGCTGGAGAGGCTGCCTCTCTATGGACAGCTCTATGGTGTACTAGAGGAGTAGGCAAGTACCTCATCTGCACATTTTTCTCTTTACTTCACTATCCTTTCCCTCCTTAAAAGCTATAATGTGGCATTGTGTGCCAGGTTGACTACTCATGTGCCTGTTGTTGCAGTCTATGTGGCATCTATGGGATCGACAATGTGCAGGTATTGGTGGCCGGTGTCATATGTAAAGTTCAGTCACATTGTGTTGGGTGAGGTTTTTAGGATCCTAGATCCTCCTTATGTTGGGTGTACATAACTGGCTGAGGATACATTACTAACATACACTGACATCTCTTCCCTCATGATTTTTGCAAATGTCAAACAACATGTATGTGCATAACAACATGAGCTGAGTATGCATGTTGTATGAGTCAGTTAAGAGTAATGTGAGAAATGTGTTTGGTGCCACAGAGATTTCTTAAAACATATGCCCTTGCTTAACTATTGTTTGAAAGGCAAATCATGCCTCACTCTGCCCTTCAGTTTGCCACACACACCACAAGCCAAATTGCTTTTGTTTACATGATGTAATGTTATGCATGGAAGTGATGGGAATGGAATGTCATGTAATGTCTGTATGCTGAGCCTACAGAGACCAGGGTCTGTCAAATGTATCTCCTAGTATGGGTCCTAGTCTAGGCTGGGGCAGAGTCACTGTGGCTATGCAACTGTGACACTGTGCCCACTCCCTGCACTGCAGCAAATCCTGTCACATGACCACTATGAGGAATGCCTCATTCCTTTAATTAGATTATGAATGGGTACAGAGGTATGGTATTAACCTAAGCCATGTGTGCACTTAACATCATTGGCAATGAGTGTCTTTGACCCATGACAGGTCCCTTACTCCCACAGCCCTGTTGCCACCTTCCCACAGGTCATATTTGTCCTGCAGAGGCTTACTTCATAAATGACAGCCCTACAGTGTAGTGTTTTGATTCCTGGGAGGCCAGTAGCTTAGTCACATAGCAGAAACTGTATAAAGCATGCCTTTGTCTGTTTGATGCCATCTCTGTAGGATGGACACATATGTCCAAAGAAGTGTTCTGTGGTACAGGTACATGTCCCAGAGCCCCACCCACTGAAGTGGCACAAGGCAACATTTGTGATGGCACATGTCCACACAAGGACAGAAAAAGCCTGTCTGTCACTTCATTGTTACACGTGTAATGTTTGAGTTTGTACTCTGGCAGTTGCCTGTAGGGACTGTATGCAGAGAGACATTCCTACAGAGTGTGAATGTGTTGGTCCATTCATGCCTAAGGAGTTTATCCTTCAGAAGCCACATATGTGTGATGTTTTTCATAGTGGTTCACATCACAGTCAGGTTGCTAGAATGGTCTGTCTATATGATGTCAGTAAGCTTGCTTAGTCATTGTAGGGCCTGAGCATGGTAGTGTTAGTCCAAAAATGGAGAAATATATGTCTGTAGTCATGTCCCTGTAGCTTGTATTTGCCACACTTGGGGAGTATTGACAAATAGGAAAGTCCTAGCTTGATGTTACTGACATGTATGTGACAACCATTTGTGCTGAAACTTGTGATCATCGACCTGATTCACAGAGGTAAACTTAGACCTAAAGTCGTCTTAGGCCTTACTCGTAGTAAAGTTAAACTTTAAGTCAAAACTGAGACTTTCGGTCTAAACCTAAACTTTTGGTCTAAGTTTACCTTTGTGAACCTGGCCCATGATCTCTTGATTTGTCTTTTGCATCCAAGTCCATCAAAAGAAGGGATTTTGGAGAGCCATTGATAAGAAGGTGTGGACCCTAGGGGTCTACAGCTGGCGGAGCGCCCACTGCAGTAAAAGGTGGGAGGACCTGAGATGCTGGGCCAGGAAGATTGCAGAGGTCGTGCTGGGGATGTCCTCCCAAAGTGGGTGGGGTGCCTGTTGGACCATGACCCCCTTAATGGCCTGTATTCTGGTGGTACCCTAGCCTGAGTTTGATGGGCATATGAGGGCACCACAGCAGCCACAAGGGGCTGAGTAAAGGGCACATACCTGCCTATCACATTACCAAGTGAATGAGTTATGTTCTAACATCTCCTCCTGACAATTAGAGAATGGCTATGTGTCACACAGTAGATGGGTGGTTGTCTGTGTAGACACGTCATGTGGTGCATATAGATGTGTCTTTCATATTGGCCCAGGGACCTAGGACACAACTGGGTAGAATCCACAAATCACTTGCTCTGCAGGGACAACATGTGACCGGGTACATTGATCAAACAACTATTGTGTGTTGTTGTAGTGTGTGTAATTTCTATGCAACAGATCACTACTCTGTGTCTGGGTAAATGTGTTTATAGGCATCTGCCACTCAGAGTCCACTTGTCTACAGCATGTGACGGGTGCTGGTGCCTCATTGCAGTCTGTAATGTGAAGATGGCTAACATACATGTGACAGAGCTTACATTGTTCTTTGGGTGCAACTATAGGTCAGTACTTTGTCTTGGTAAATAGGGAATGCCCATTGGAATGATCTATGTGCCATTACTGTTGCAAGATTCCTTGTGCCTACATGTCAGCTTGGGTCTCTCTATCGTTTGAAAAAAAATTGGAATCTGCTGTTTCATGCATGGGCTGCCTATGTTGAAGGGATGATGTCTGTATTCCCTTGGGTATATGTGCACGGCAAAGAGTGTGTGGAATAGGATATTTACAATGGGGATAGATTTCATGTTGGGCCACATACAGGAGTGTATCACCTTGACTATTGGATGACACATACCCTCACCTGTCATAGCATGTCATTTGGTATGTACAACTACAGTAGCAATGAGGGACATGACAGGTAGTAGGCCTAGAGTTTTTGCCACAATGTGCATTTCTAAAATATTGATGTAAAATAATGTAGCAAAGTGCTCAGCATATGTGAAATGGGTAAGGTTTGTGACCTGACTGTTGGCCAGCATCATGAAGTAACTTGTAGTCATGTTGGAATCACTTGTGTTTTGGTACAAGCATTCATCTGCAGACAGACATCTGGGTCTGCATGACCATAATGGAGACAATGATTTAGCTTCCAATTGGGCAACACGCTGAATGCCTTCAACAAGTTGTTGCAAATCTCTGGGCTTCTCCAACATTGAAGGGAATAATGGCATCTACTGATGCACTCAGAGTATGTCATTGTAAGTGGTGACAGGCATTAGTGGTGATTTCCCTGGGGCTTGCTGATTTGTTGTGTTGTGGATTTTAGGGAAATCTCTCCATGACATATTGCACATAATGTTTACAGTGTCCATTTCCATGCCACATGTGTGGCCTATCTGAGCAGCATTATTATTACTTCATTGACTCTACTGGGGCAAATATCACTTGGTGAAGTGTGCATAGTGGAAGTGCTTCCAGTGTGGCAGGAGTATCTCCATATCACCTTCCCCAGGTGTCATACTTTTGTCATCAATATGGCAGGATTTTGGAGCATCATGTAGGTGAGGTGTGTGCATGACTTTGGGTCTCATAACGACTTTGGCGGTCTTTTCAGAAGATCATCGCGATGGGGGCTGACAAAAGAACACCATGTTGGCAGTCATCCGACCGCTGCATTAAAAGTCACACAGTGAAGACTGACAAAAAACAGCCAAAAATCCGAGACCGTCAGGACACTGGAGGGCGGGAAAGAGGCAGTTCAACTACCAGCACCACCAGCGCAACAAAAATCCACCCACCAGATTACAAGCCACAAATCAAAACAGTGGTTCTTCCATGGTGGTAAACCATTAGCAGTGCAAACCACCACTGTAAAAACCACATCAGGCAGAACACCATACCATATTGGATAGTTTGAATACACCACACCTGACACACATTCAGACACCTGACACACCTACTCACTACACTCTATAACACACCCCAACGTAACCCACAGTCTTTTGAAAACAGAACACCACTCACAGCCAAATACCAGCAAATAAATAATCACTAGCTAAGCAAATAGGCACCCTTGCACATTACACTCAGCACACATCCCACACTTGCACAACATACACAACACAGAATTAACAAAACCACACAATACACATCAACCATCATCCTCTCACATCACAGAAACCACACATCATCACAAACATTATTCATCCTTTTAATCACTTCCTCATTGTCTTTACCACCACTACCATGTCCCAGAAAAACACCCACGTTTCACTGATGAGAAGTTCAGGGTCATGGTGGATGAAATTGTTAGGGTGGAGCCACAACTGTTTGGAGCACAGGTCCAACAAACATTGATTGCCAGGAAAATGGAGTTGTGGCAATGAATAGTCGACAGGGTCAACTGAGTAGGCAGTCATCCATGCACAAAGGATGATATCAGGAAGAGGTGGAATGACCTACGGATGAAGGTGTGTTCTATGGCATCAAGCCACCAGATCACCATGCACAAGACTGGCAGTGGGCCCCCACCTCTTCCCCCACAGTTCACATTGTGGGAGGAGAAGGTCTTGGACATACTGCATGAGGAGGGACTGGCTGGAATACCTGGGGGACTCCAGTCTGGTAGGTACTTACAACAGTCATGTCTTACCACTGTATTGTCCTGCATGCCTCCTCACCAGCCAAATACTCCCTAACTAACTAAATTGTTCACTGCACCTCCCACCGATTCACCTAATTTCCCTCTCTTGCATGCCACCACTCCCAGCCCAACTGTCCCACAGCCCTTAGCAATGGCACTTTAACGACTGGTAAATCAAATCACTGCTACCCCCAGAATGCACTAACACTACGTTTTGAAAAACTTGCATGTGCACAACACATCACATTTCATGTATGCACAGCTAACATACTAGCTACACCATCTATATTGACCTAGCGAGGACCAGTACATGGCAATGACAGAAATGCAATGGCACACTCACAATAGCATACAAAACAACATACAGCTACAACTGAGTGACAATTCCTAATGGGGGCAGATCAAACATCCCAAGCCAAAATAAGACTGAAGTGGTTTGGAAAGTAAGATGGCTGAGTTGACACACATGCAAAACATCTATATAAAGGACTTTAATCCTTGCATACTCACATACTGTGTTACAACTAGGATACAAGTATGTATTGTACAGCTCTAATTTGTAACATCTAGCAAGCCTCACAAATCACTTGGTAAAAGAGGTGGAAAGTCATGTTAATTATCAGAAAATAAAAGTACTCATCTGCTGTGCAATCTGTACCAAACCTGTCTCTCCCAACATGGAGTATGGCAATCAAGTCACAGAGTAGTATGTACAACAAAGTAATGCTGTGCAGCATCTGTCAATGTCATTGCGGGGAATCATGCAGAGCCACTGCCATGCATCTCATTAAGAGGTAATCTTACACACATGCCAAGCTGATATGTGTCTCACTACCTCCACAGCAAACCTAGCCATTGCCACCATGGAGAGGATACCGTTGTAGGTGCTCTATGTATGTAGATTAGTGGGAATATATAGTACCCACATTGCCTGACTATTAGATGTAGATCTGGCATCCATGGTTTGCTATGTGTGTGTTTATTTTAACAGTGTCAAGAAAGCCTATGACTGTATGTGGAGATGTTCAAATGACAATGTCACCTATGTGACTCCACCCAGCCGTTTTGCTGGTTGTAACAGCGGTTTCATCCTACCCATAGAGTATGTCCTGGTCCAGCCTTCAGCATAGGTGCTCTAGTAGCTTTAAGGTTTCTGAGCACTCCCATCAGTCTTGATCACCTGTTTTTGCAAATGGGTGCCTGACATATTTTGTACAGGGGCTATGTAACATTTGTCCTGGCACAGGTATTACCTCCATGTTAGGCAGGCCTCTCAATCACTACACAGATATGGTCAGTATCAGACAGTACATATGGGTCTGTAGATGTATCCCCATTGTCCCATCATCTTCATGCTTCATTTACTTTGGGTGTCTGATTTTGTCTATTTATCCTTTTCATGCATTTTCATGGCATTGACATGTGTGCAAATCACATTTCTCCCATTGGCTTTGTTCTCTAGGTGGTAAGTGGCTAGGAAGAGCTACCATTTGACAATGTGCAATGTCCATGCTATGTGTACCAATGCCCTACCAATTACAATAACAGATACGTTATCTGCCTACATCATGTCTCAATGGTTAATTGGGGTCAAATGTAATAGAGTAGGTCAATCATTGCTGTCCTTTGCCTAGCTGATGTGGGCAGTTTGGACAGGAATTGTCATTCAATGACTTCTAATTTCAAGATGTAATGATTTAGGTGGACTACAATTTCTAATACAGATATTGCTGTGGGATATGTTGTCAGTTCAATGACAGTCGTGTAGTTCCAAGTGGGCTTCATGTGCACATATCTGTTCAGTGGGATATGTGTGTTGTCTGGACATAGGTACAGGTAGTCACATGTCAGGAAAGGTGTGAGTGGTGTTGGTTTTC
Source organism: Pleurodeles waltl (assembly GCF_031143425.1). NCBI lineage: Eukaryota > Metazoa > Chordata > Amphibia > Caudata > Salamandridae > Pleurodeles > Pleurodeles waltl. The sequence continues at coordinate 486,425,302 of NC_090445.1, read as the reverse complement.
TCATATAGTCATGGAGTAGAACTGTAATAACATGTTAGGTGGTATGTTATGTGCCCTATAAAGTTTTCGTGGTTGGCTAATGTTTAGGTGTTCTTACACTGCACTCAGTGATTGTCAGTGGATGTCTTGTGCGCTTTGTAGCTCACTGTAGCTGCACATGCAATTAGGAGGTGATGTGGTGTATCTGTGTTCAGTGTCTGCAGAGGTTCCTCTGCAATTTGGTACATGTAGTCACATGGCTGTTCTCCAGACATATATCATACACATCAGATGTCACCTGTGTGGAAGTGCCTCATGTAGTGACTACATCAGTAATTGTTTTCGTTAAGGCATATATGTACAGAGGGTTCAGCCAGGCATGTGATTAGAATGGCAGGTGTTGTGCAGTCTGTGAATTGAGTTTACTCAATTACTTATAGACATGAATGGTCAGGTGTAGATTCAGAAAATGCATATTAAGTTGGGATCAGAAAACTGTTTTTTCTAAAGGTTATATGAGTATGGAGAGTTCTGATCAAGATAAGGACAGATTTTCTGCTTAAGCCAGGGCATGATGAGCATGCTGACATAGCTGTACATGTGATTTCTTGGAATGCTCCAGTTGTGCTACTTCAATTAGATTATGACGTGAGTGGGAAGACATGAAGGGGTGGATAGGAGTAACATGTTGTGACATGATGTTGGTTATGTGGGTTACTAGATGACATAGCCTAGCCAGGAGATGTATAACCACAGTTATATTTGTTCTAACATGTGTATGTGAAGTATGTGATGATGGTATATGCCCCTCTCCGCTCTATCTCTCCCTCCCTCTCTCTCTATTTGTGTGCCTCTGCATGGGTAGGCAAAGGAGACAGGGCAAAGGCGAGTGGGGATGCTGCTGGCCACAGGACTCAGAGTGCTGATGCATCCAACATCAAGGGACCCACTGACCCGCAGGGTGAGGGGAGTTCCAAAGGGTAGGCCGGATCTTCTGCTTCATCATCCTTGGAATCCTCCTCCAGTGGACACTCCCTGGTGGTGGCAGACCCTTCTGGGACCACGCCTGCACCATCTTTGTCTGCCACCCTCCTGAGTACCACCGCTCTCCCAGTAGCTTCCCACCCAGTTGTGTGTGCCCTCTCACCCAGGAAGGTGGGTGTCTCCTTCGCTGAAAGCATGTCTTCCCCTGCTAGCCCTGCTGCTCTCAGTGAGGAGGCTATTGACCTCCTGAGGTCCATCTCTGTGGGTCAGTCGACAATGGTGAATGCCATACTGGGACTGGCAACTCAAGTCCAGCAGAGAAGTGCATTCCTGGAGAGAATTCACTGTGCAATGGCTGGTCTACAAAGATCCTTTCAGGCTCTGGCCTCCACCCAGTCAGTCGCCCTTTGTTTTCCGTCCCCCCTCCACCTTCCTCTCTCAATCCCAAACCCCTCTTCCTCGTCCCAGCCAAAGAACACAGAGAGACAAGCATGCAACTACCTTAACATCCAAGTGTACCGCTGATAGACACAAGCACAACAAGATCCACTACCGGCATGCACACTGACAACACCCACCTGCAGACACACCAACACTCACTACCTGCACTGACTCTCCCACAACTCCTGCCTTCACAGATATTCACCAGACACACCTGCAGATACCACACCAACATTCACCGATACAGCCACAACTCCTATCCTACCGACAGTCACCACAATAGCAGACATCTACCCCAGTCACCACATCCACAGACACCATAACCACAGGCACGCCTATATGCAGCACATTCACCATACCTGCAGTCATCACCACAACTGACAGTCACGCATCCACCACAGCATCTCCCAGCACCTCTATCACCCCTCCTCCCACAACACATAAATGCCCACAATAACCCACCCAACAGACACCCAGCACACACAAGCATACCTTGCACACACATGCACCCAAGACATCCACCAAAATACCTCTTACAACTACTCCCTCTCCCTCCACTCCTAAAACCTTTTGCCATGACCATCTCCACGTGCCTAAGAAATGTTTCCTCTTGGAGTTGAACCTTTTCCCTACTCCTCTCCCACCCCATGTGAACCCCAGAAGATCTTTGTTCCTATCCAACTCCAGCAATTCCACCTCCAATTCTGCCCATGGCCCCCCTGCAGGTACCCATGCCCCTCCCCCTCCAAGACATTGACCCGTCCCAAGAGTTCCCAACTCTCCCCTAAGCATCAACCTAAGCCTTGCCCTCCAAGCCCAAAGATCCACATCCCAAACTGAAACCCAACACACTCATTCCCTTGCGTGCCTACCTGCCCTATTGATGCCCCTACCTGTGGAGGTCAGAAGTCAAGTAGGGGCACTGGAATGTTCCATATGTGCATGCAGCACATATGTGTATGGACTGGCCTATGGCCTCTTATTATGTACATAGTTTTGTACTTATTTATATTTATATCTTGCTATACATATGGGCCAATCAGTTGTTAGTTCCAAGGTCAGATTTTTGTCCTGTCTTTCTTTCCCTATGGCTGTTTTGGTCTTGGTTGCTTTTCTTTAAGTGTGAGTATGTTTTGTGTATGTGGTGATTGTGCTTCCAGTTGTGTCTGGCGAGCAAGTGTGGGTGTGTACATTACAATTGTCCCGCTGTGATGGCTGTGGATTTTGTGATGGCATGTATACGTTTGGGACATGGATTAATGTTGATACTGTGTGTAGTGATTGTGTTGACATGTTATTTTGAGTGTTGTATGACCTTGTGTGATTGTACTGTGTTTATGAGTGTGTGTGTCAATTGCTATGTTAGATCCGTTGTGATGTGTGTTGGTGGGTGTGACGTATGGCTTGTTGTATGGATGTTTGATTGTATGTGTTGGTTCTCTGGTGTTGTTAGGTTGTGGTGTACTTATGATCTGTTAAGTGGAGTTGTGTATTGTGGGTGAATGATTGTGATTTCGAGGTGTTGCGGTTGTGGTGTTGCTTTGTCATTTGGTTGTGTTGTGTGTTGTATGTTTGACTGTGCCAGTGCTGTGTAGCTGGGTGTTGGTGTGTGTTTTGAAAGTATCTGTGTTGGGTGTGCTTGTCAGTGTGGGGGCAAGTGTGTGTGTCTCCATCACTACTTGTTCCGGATGCATCTGTTGTGTGTGTGTAAATACATTGGCATTGTGCAACAGTGATAGGTAAGAATGCGTACTCTCAGTTGTTATTTTCATCGTCGTCACCGGTTCTGCAGTCATTGGGCAAGCAGGAGCAGCAAGATGTGTAGCTCAGGTTCCATGGCAGCTCAAGACGGGTATGTGTTCCTGAAGCTCAGTGTCTCCTTTTATAGAGTTGGTTTCCACCAGGGTTTCCGTGGTGGTGCTACCACGGCAGAAACCTTGGTGGTGTGAAGCCTCATAATCTGTCCGCTGGAAACATGCTCTCCACCAACCTGCAGGTGGCTGCCATAATCTGTGGCAGCCTAACTGCCCTGGCGGTGCCAGCAGTTGATTGACTGTCTTATTTTGGGAAGACCGCCATGTTCATTATTTGGCAGTCTTCTCCACCAGCCTGTTGGTGGTACAACCGCCACCACCAGCATGGCGGTCATGAGACTGCCAAACTCGTAATGACCCCCCTTTGTGTGGGATCTGTGGAAATGTATTTTCCATTGTTCTACTATTATATGCCAACTTATAACTGAATGCAACGGGGGAGACTGGAACATCCTCATCATCATCAGATTTTTTCTCTAAATGACACTCCCTAGTGGTGGTGGACCAGTCAGGGCATCCCCCTGTACCATCTTTGTTACTCCCCACCCATTTGGCTGTGCCAGCTCACCTACGAGGGTGGGTGTCTCCTTCGACACAGGCACCTTTACCCCAACCCTGGTTACCCCCGCTACCCTGAGTGAGGAGGCTATTGACCTCCTGAGAAGGTTCAGTCAGCCATTGTGAATGCCATCCAAGGATTGGCAACTCAACTACAACAAAAAAATGTATTCCTGGAAGGCATTCATGGTGCAATAGCTGGCCTACAGAGATATTTTCAGGCTCTTGCCTCCTAACTGATTTTAGCCAGTCATCCCTCACCTTCAGTCCCCCTCCACCATCCTCTTCCTACTCCAAGTACCCTCTTCCCCTACCTACCCAAAGTACACAGACAGATCTGCATGCAGTCACATCAACACACAAGAGCAGCACACACAAACACAAGCAACACAAAACACACAGGCATGCAAGAAAAACACAGCCACCCACAGACACAACAACAGTCAGCACTTCCCAAGACACCCCACCACCCACAGCATTATACACACCATGTCAAGCATACCCAGAGGTACCACATCAACAGTCAGTGATGTACCCACCATACCTCATACTTGCAGGCACCACCCTAACAGACACACACGGATCCACCACATCCAGCATACCTGCAGTCGCCACACTAACAGACACAAACACATCCACCACTCCATCCCCCAGCACCTCCACCTCCCAGGACCCCAAGACACACAAACACACTCACTCACTCACCAAAAATACACTAACCAAACACAAGCATACCTCCCAGAAGCACGCACCCACAACATCCACACCAACACAGCAGACAACCACTCCCTTGACTTTCAAATCCCACTCCTTCTGCTGACTGTCCCTGTGTCCCTAAGAAACTTTTTTTGTTGGACCTTAATCTTTCCCCTCTTCCCTCCACCACGTCTCAAACCCAAGAGTCCCCCACCCACCTCCCAGCCCCTCCCTTTCACCTCCTAGGACCCCCCTAAAGCCCCTACAAGCACCCATACCTCGTCCCCCCAAGAAGTAGCAGCCAATTCCTCCCAAAAAGCAGACCACCCGTCCTAAACCCAAGACCAAACCACCACCCAAACCTGACCCCCCCAAGGATGATTCCTGAGGTGCATGCCTGCCTACTTGATGCCCCTTCCAGTGGAGGTTCCCTGGCAGTTAAGTAGTAAAGTCTGAACACAGTGATGTGCAGAAACAATTGCTAATGGACTGGCCAGTGGCCCTGGACAGTTTAATTACATTGAATAATAAATCCAAACAGTTGTTTCCTTGGATACACATTTGCCCGGCAATTCCTTTTCTACCTTTATTTTGTTCCTGAGTAATTTGTGTGGTCTGCCTATAGCTGTGTGTGTTTCAGCCTGCTTTATGATCCATTTGCTGTTGTTTGCAGTATCTGAATGTGTGGGCAGTGCCGGTGTCCCTCAAAACAAGGGTATATATGCTGAGTGTATGGATATGTGGGTGAGAATGTAATGGTGGTGTCATAGCATTGTATACTGTTTGGTGTGGTAAGTATTTCATCTTATGTTGTCCAATGTGAGCATGTATTGTGTTAGACTTGTCGCCCTGATACAGGTTATGGATTCTTCTGATGTGTGTCAGCTTGAGTGTTGTTTGTGTACAAATGGAGTGTGTTCAGTTGTGCTAGCTTTGTTTGCATTTGACTGTGCATGTGTCCATTTAGCTGTGTGTACCTTGCAGCTAGTTCATCTAGAGGTATGTCCCAAAACGTTGGAGTTGTATGTGCTTTGTTGACATGCACTTCCACATTGTACAGAAACGCATGCCATTTGGGTCTTGTATTGTTTGTCCCTGAGATACATGTAGGGCCACATCTTGTGCAAATGTTGTTTAAGAGGCATGCGCAAAGTGATGTCTGTCCCAATGCATCCTTCTTCCCGGAGTGCTCCTAATGTCCCCATCCCTGTTGTGTGGGTATTGTTTGCATAGTGATCTTTGTATAATTGTCTCTGTTTATTGTGCATGCCATTGTCCTTCCATTGTGCTGCAATGTGTGTGATGTGTGTGTACATTGCGGGGCTGTTTACTGGGAGCGTTGTTTGTGTGCCATGACACATCCATACATATGTGTGTTGAATGTGATAATAATCTGTAGCCTGTGAGGAATGTGATTGTGTGAGCTGTATTTGTATATTTGATGTTGATGTGTTGTTGGTGTTGTGTGAGAGAATGTTGTGTACCCTTCACTGTTCCTGTGCCTGAGGTAGGCATACGTGTGTTGTTGTGTAGTGTTGCGGTGCAGTGTGAGTGACCTGTCCAGAGGGGAAGTATTGTGACTATCAATGTGTCCTTCTTTATGTATGATTCCGACTATGAACACAAAATGTGTACTTGCTGCCCGTAACGTGACCACCATATCATGTGGATGATGGTGCAATGATCTGTTGTTACGGTTAATAACACAGGTAGGTGTGTACTTACAGTCGGTTGCATCCATGGCTGCATTAATTTTGTGCTTCATCGATGATCATCATCAGCAGCAGGATGTGTGTGATGGGCTCCATGGTGGCACGGGACATGTGAGGCTGCCTGCAGGTGAATGTCTACCTTTATACTGTTGGTTTCTGCCTTCTGGGACATGGTGGTTGGACCGCCACGGTCACATTGGTAGTGTGAAACCTCATAATGTGTCCGGCAGATACATAGGCTATGCTGGCCTGTTTGTGCAGCCTTGTGACTGTGGGGCCTGTGCTGCCTGGCAGTGCTGGGGGGACCGCAGCAGTCTTTGCTTTATAGGTCCACATGACTCGTAATCTGGCGGTCTGACTGCCAACCCACAGCGGTCAGACTGCCGCCACAACCATGGCGGTCATTGGACTGCCAAACTTGTAATGTGGCCCTTAAGTTGGTACAGATCTCTTTACTTTACTTTGGCTGAAGTGGCTTCATGCTACGCACATCTCTTTTGTGGAACGTCTACTGAAGTTTCTGTTATGATGACACTTTTGACTATTTCTCCATTCCGTGCATTTCCAGGGAAATCCTTAGGTTAAGCCTTAGCTTAATTAGTATATTTAGATTTAAATGGTTAAATGGAATATCACAATTTGGATCCTGAACATCAAGTGTTGTTTCTTATCTTTTGTATTGCTGCAACAGAAATATTGGTATGTTTTATACTTGTACAATTTAATCTGATAAGATGCTTCCATTTGCATTTGGTGATTCTGGACTTATATAGTATGTTTCTGAGACTAATTTATATACGTCTGGCCTTCAATTTGTAATAAAATCTTTTAACGTAAACTTCTGCCCCAGAGATTTAATATGTGAACAAATGGGCTACATTGTTAATTGATCAAAAAATGGTCATCAGAACCTGAGAAACTAGAAAATGGGCCAGTTGCTTTCCCACCCCTGTTGCAGCCTGTGTTGCAGTTTTAAGATGCAATGTAACCTGGGAAATACACCTTTCATTACCGCTCCTATAGGACAACACTGTGATAGCTTTTATATTTTAATAAGTGTCAATGTTTAACTTGAAACAGATAGAAATGTTGTGTTTGGATTCAAATGAATTGTAATTTGAAATCTCTTCACTAGTAAAGTCAGATTTTAAGTCACATCTCAAAAATGCCACTTTTAGAAAGTTGGCATTTTCTTGTCCTAACCACTTGGTGCTTGCTACCATAGTACTGGGATACATGAATGTGAATGGCTCTGCTGTTGGGCTATGTTCATTTCTCCCAGACAATAAGACAAAAGAGCACTAGGTGTTGGCAGGTCAGACTAAGACTCATTTATATAACTCCGGCCTTAAGTTTGTAATAAAATCTTTGAACGTACATGCCCCAGAGATTTGATGTGTGACCAAATGGGCTACCCTGTTAATTAATTAAAAAATGTTCATCAGAACCAAATAAACTAGAAATTGGGCCAGCTGCATTGCCACCTCCATTGCAGCCTGTGTTGCAGTTTTAGGATGCCAATTCAACCTGGCAATAAACATTTGCCAGGCCTAAACCTTCCTTTTTAATACACGTAAGTCACCCCAGAGGCAGACACTAAAAAGCCCATAGGGCAGAGTGCAATGTTTTTGAAAAGAAGGATATGTGTTTTTAAGTTGTACATGTCCTGGTAGTGACAGACTCCTAAATGTGTTGGTCACAACTATAACATACATACCTCTCCCATAGGATAACACTGAGATAGCTTATTATTTTTTAATAAGTGCCAACGTTTAATTTGGAACAGGTAGAAATATTGTGGTTGGACTCAAATGAATTATAATTTAAAATCTCTTTATTAGTAAGTTAGATTTTAGGTCACAGTTAAAAAATTTCACTTTTAAAAAGTTTGCATTTTCTTGTTCTAACCATTTGGTGCTTGCTGCCATGGTCCTGGGATACATGACTGTGAATGGCTCTGCTGTTGGGCTACGTTCCTTTCTCACAGACAGTGAGACAAAAGGGAACTAGGTGTTGGCAGGTGGGCTATCGTGCCAGGATGGCTGGGGAAGAGCTGTTGCCTGCCCACTTATACTTTAAAGTGCTTGCCTCAAGCACATACAAAGGAACATGACACTAGTCTTTTGTCACCTTAGACTTCTGGAAGTCTTTTCAGGGGAAGGAACAAAGGTTCCAGATCTATATGTAGGAGTTGCCAGGGTGTTCCCCGACTTCAAAGGCTGGCACCCTATAAATATAAATATTAAACCCTCTAAACATGTCTTCAGTATGCTTCTGGACCTATGGACATTACAAAAGAAGTACTGTGTTTCACGGTAGGGGACTGCCCTGCTCTCTGAGGAGGAATGGTGGAACTGCTCCCTTCTTCCTATGCTACCTGAGTGACTCCAAGGGTCAGAGACTGACCTCCTGTATGCGCAACATGGATACAACAATCTCAGGAGGCCCCCCTTTACAAATGCCCAGTTAACCTGCTGCAGATGGACCTTCCACTTGACCTGTCTCAGCCCTTCTGCCATCACTATAGTGAGCCCCCAATCCCCAAGGTGTTTCCCCAGGTCCCAGGCCCTTGGCTGGTATCAGAGTAAACTCTCCATTAGGAATAGGAGAAATACAGGGCTCTTTGCAACCATGAACAGTCCAGTTCACGCTGAGACTCTAATGCTCATGATGACTACTAACATAAAGCTCCAGTGAACCTGACTCTTCATGCCACAGTGACCACTGCTGACTATCCGCAATGCGAGATCTGCAACAACAACCAGTGATGACCACCAACATGAAGCTCTAGAAAAGACTGTCTGAGGCGTTTCAAAGGCTCTTCATGCTACATTGATGACAGCCTGTGCCACCCGGCCTGATCTTCCAGCTACAGTGTTTACCAAACATTATACTCTTTCTGCTCCTTGTAACTTCTCCAAAGCAACCTGGACTTTTTGCTGAATTGAGAAGGTACCTTTTTCAGTGGGACTAACCTGTTCCTTGTACCTGGCCTACGCTCTATTGCAGTCAGCCTGAACTTGTCATTTTTTCCTTGTTTAGGACAACCAGATGACTGCAAGTGGAGCTTTGTGCTCCAAGGCACAATACTTATGTAAAACTTTCAAATGTAATAATTTCAGTTCTAATGATTGGTCCTGGATTCCAAAAATTAACAAGGGCCCACTTAGTAACCTCTGCCTGCATGAAGAAGCATATATTACTCTTAATCCCCCCCCCTTCGGCCTGATTGAGTAGGTCAGAGAAGCAGATATACTCCTCTTGTTTATATCTTTCTTCATAGATTGCAAGGTTTTCTTTTGATCCAAGAATACTGGGCTGAGGTCCGGAAATAGTAGAACATTACTGTCACCACACAGAATTGTCCTTTGTGAATAATGCTGTTGAAACTGATTGACTTGGTGTGGTCTTCTCCCAACTTATTGCCTTCACTCCTCCTATTTTCTGAATTAGTTTTTGTTGTCATTAGGACTCTATGTAACTTACCACTGCTTACCAGTGCTAAAGTGCTTGTGCTCTCCAGAGTCGTAATGAAACTTGAGGGGCCCCTTTGCAAAGTACATGGATGGTCCCCCTCCGCACTCAGCCAGGATCTCTCAGGCCAGGGAGGGTACTGTTCTGAGGGGCCCCCAGGAGCTTGGGGGCCCTCCAACAGCATGGGGACAGTGGGGTGCTATGTTACACTACTGGTGCTCCCTCCCCAAAACATGGTTAAATTGGCTTTTACCTGATTGGCACATTTAATGTACTCAAAAGTATCTACTCTATTGTACTAAACGTACCCAAGGCCTGTAAATTAAGGCCCATATTTATACTTTTTGACGCAAAACTGCTCCGGCGCAGTTTTGCATCAAAAATATTACCGCCGGCTAACGCCATTTCTGTGTGCCGTGCGGTCGTCAAATTTATACTTTGCCGCACGGCGGCGCAAACCACAGGTGTAAGTCTTTTTTTTCTATGCACACCGCAGCGTCAAGTCGTAAAGCAAAACGACGTTAACGCGGCGGAACTGACTGTGGGTCGATTTATGACACCGCAAACCGGATATGCAGCGTTTTTTGACGCAATAGCGTAAAAATTCCCCACAAACACAGCCGTTTCAGCAGAGGAGACCCAAAATGGATCCCAGATGCCTGTACAGATCCCAGGAAGGTGACAACAGACCAGGACCCAGTCAGGAGGACCCACACAAGACCCAGGGCAGTTTTAAGAAGGAAAGAAAGTGTCGCTTCAGTGCAGAGGAGCAGGAAATTCTGGTTAAAGAGGTGACGGAACACCTCAAAGTTGCCAATCAGTAGAAGAGAGGCAATATGGCAAAAAATTGTTGACAAGATTAACAGCGTGGCAGAAGTTCGCAAAACAGTCATCGAGTGCATGAAACGCTGGCATGACTGCAAGCGCAGGACCAAGGAAAAGATGGGCAGGACCAGAAAGGCAGCACTGCAGACTGGAGGGGGGAGTCCAGCACACCAGGAGGCCCTGGACCACATGGAGGAGATGGTCGCAGCCGTCATCCCTGAGGAGATCGTCACAGGGATTCAAGGACAGGACTGCGCAGACTACCAGGAGGCAACGCACATGCAGGGTAAGTCGCATGGGGAATTAAAATGCGCTAATGACAACTGTAAGCAGGGGGGGATACGGACCACAAAATGCATGGAAGTCATCATATACATGGAGTGGCATGGGTAAAGAGGTATGGCATGGGGGCATGGCCTGCACAGAAAGAAGCTGTGGCACACCTTTACATTACACCAACAACAGTCCCATGGGGGCATGCTGCCATGCCAACGATGGAGCAAAGGTAAAGCCACGCCAGGAGGGAAGGGCACAACGTCAAACTGACATCCCGGCACACCTCAGCCACTATACCCCCTAAAATAACTAGGACCCAATTAACAACCTCTAGCCATACCGACAACTGGAATGTAACAGTGACAACAGTTGCCACCACCACCTCCGCTCTGTGTGCAGCTCAAGTAGCCAATGGCAGTAACGTCTCCATGGATCATACACACCTGAATTAGAGGGTTGAAGATGACAACTTCAACAATCCCCTGAAACAAGACAAAGGCTCCAGTCCTGTCAATTGTGAATGCCCATAGTTGCCGCAAACATCAGCCAATGTCATCAACATTAGGAGCTACACAGCACTAAGGACACACCCATGCTGCATATGTCAGGGTCCATCCTGTGCCTGGGTCACAATGCAACATCCCAAATGTCATACTGCTCAGACAACAGCATTGAGGGGGAGGACACATGTAACTGGTCACTGACATACACCTGCACAGTCAGAGGAGGAAATAGGACATTGCTACGACTATCAGGGCAATCCAATCTCCACACATTCCCCAACATCAGCTGTACACATTACCAATGCTAACATCCATATCGTGCCATAACAATGCTATGCCTAGGATACGCTACATGTCAACTACATATAAGTGGATGTGAAAGATCAGAGACTGGGGCAAGTCCAGATTGTTAAGTGTGCTGCTAGTGCCATCAGAGCACCCACAGCCAGTGAAAGGTCTCACCATGAGAATGCATGTAGACGGAGGCTTGAGTAGGACAAGAAGGTGGCAATTCACTATTTGGCCTAAAACAACACTAGAGGAGATGATGCAGACAAGTCTAATAACTTACTACAATACATGTGACATGCATGTGGGCCATAGGCCTGGGAGAATGCCCATCTGAAAGATTGGAGCAATGAACAGGAAACAAGATCACAATGTGAAAGCATCACAAGGCAGGCATGTCACATCACCAATGCCACAACACAGATACACTAATTGTACCCTATTTTATTGCAGAGGACGATGGATCTCCTGCAGATATGCCTGTCCAGGAATACCCTGATGACATGGATGACGAGCTGACAAACATCACCCAGCAGACCATCCAAGATGTCCTTGGAACCCTCCAGACCCCAACTTCAGTCACAAGGAGGAGCTCAGAACAAGCAGCCATCACAGAGGACCCACCCACCACCCCAATTGTAAGACCTGCCAGCTCCAATACAGCTGAGGACTCAGACGACACAGGCACCAGCTTTGAGAGAACTGTAGTCAGAGTACAGCGGGAGGTGGACAAGGAGGTGTGGGTCGGGATGCAAACTATGGCAGCCAGCCTAGACGGGGTGCGTTCGTGCATGATGTCATCTGCAGATCAGGCAGCAGCTGTGCAAGGGCGAACAACTATCTTGCAGGAAGTAGAAAAAAGGCTGAAGGAAATCAGCACAGCTGCAATACAGTTGACTCTACACCTACAACAGCAATCCTGACAACACGTGCATGAATGCAACAATGAACCTCTTAGGGCCAACCTGGCTGCCTACCATCATGATGTGGCTGCTATTCTTAAGAATCAGCAGATCCTCCTTGCAGCAGTACTGCCCTTAAGACCTTCACAGGTAGCAGCGACTGGGATGTCTGACTCCACGTCTTCTAACACTGAGGTGTGTGTTGCCCCTTCACAACCACCACCACCAACAACAGAGGAGGCAACACACACATCAGAAGAAGAAGACATGGAACAGATCACCTTCACACGGAAAAGTACCGGGAAGCACTAGTCCCTGCCATATGGCCAACTATTACCAAGGTCCAGCGCTTTGTAATATGCCAGTCTTACAACAACTGTACTCTGACTGTTCTGCAAACCACTGTTAATCTTGTCATCCTGCCCAGTGATTGTCTCTCTCTTACTCATTGGCAAATCCTGTCCCTCTGCACTGTCTGACACATAACCCCAGCATGTCAAAAGCATTTTCCCTTACCACTTGTTTAGGATCAGAATGGAAGATGTCACTATAATGGACTCACAATCATGGACAATATACATATAGCACTACAACACTTTTCAATAAATAGCACTTACACAACAGATTTGTCTCTGTGTAATGTGACACATCAACTGTGCAGTAGATAACTGAAATGTGCCTCCTGTCAAATTACGTAGCTTGTCAATACAACTGTCCTAAAATTATGTAGTCAGATAACTTTGCACAGTGGCCAGGATTGCATCATACTCTGCCCTTCCTGAGGGTAATATCTGATGAAGAGAGAAAACATACACCATCATGCTGTGTTGGACAGAATAATGCTTCCTCAAGGGATATCTAAGTCATCAAATAGTGGCAGCTAAATGTTGTCACCATGCAATACTAACACATATACCAGTGCCCACAAATCTAAGCAAACACTCCATAAAATGCATAAATGAAGGTGTCTGAGTTTCCATCCAAATAAGTAATCATGCTGAACAGTGTCACAAATGATGTCTGTGAGTCATGAAGACGATACTACAAGAGTACTTACGACCACTCACCTTAAAAGGGTGCCCTTATACATCACACTGCAGTCAGACCTAAAACAGTTCCCCCAATACCAAATCTGGAAGCACTGTTTGTGACTTTGAAAACATACTTATTGAAAAAAAACGTTGGGATCCATATTAACTGTGATTGGTGGTTGCAATGAATGGTTGAATCTTTGCAAGGTAGCTCTGGGGTAGCTGCCAATCTTACAGCTCAGTAGGGATTTGTTTGTTGCATAGGACACAAATGTAATAGAACAAAATTCATGTACACGTATACGCCAAGGCCCTGATCAACAAGCATTTAACACATACTGTAAAGGGTTCACTATATATTTATTAAACGGTAATAACAGAAAAGGAAACTCGGGGAAAAGTCTTACATACCCTAATCTACCCTAACTACTCATTACCCACAACTGTCCCTAACTAACCTAAGCTAAACTTACTTATCACATGTAACGAAACGTTCTAAACATCAACTCCCCACCCCCCTTATGAGACGGGACACATGGAGGATAACAGATACTAACCTAAACACATACTATCCTATACTAAACAAATATATATATTTTTGTATTTTTTTATATTTTTTATATTTTTTATTTTGTTTTTGTAAACACACAAGAACCCCAACATAGCCCAACACACACTCAAAAAGAAAAAAATAGAAATAATCAGGACCCCCCCACCCACTAACACTAACTAAACTAACAGCCTATACTAACCTAACACTAAGCCCCCTAAGCCCTCTAAGTATAAGAACAAGGAAAGAGGAGGGAGGGGAGGGAATCATGTCCATTTTAAAAGTCTAGAGGTTGGCCCTCCGGAGGGTCCGCTTTATGGACCGCACATGCCTGTTCATATGGCGAACATCCCGCTGCAGGTGACTAAATATCCGTATGACACGGTCCATTTTTCTTTGCATTTCCTGAAAAGCTGCAGGGTCAACTGTAGCACCTGGGGCGGTCTGGGTACCCGCTGAGGATGTGTGTGGGCGTGTAGAGTCTATGCCTGTGGGCTGCCCTGAAGGTGTTCCACTGCTAGGACCTGGAGCAACTGCAGACGTTGGGACAACAGTCCCAGCTGTGGGTGGTGCTACCTGGGTGGAAGTGGTGGTTGTGCTGGTGATGGCTGTGGTGGGCAAAGTAGGGCCACCCTGTGGGAAAGGCCTCCATATTCCGGAGCCCTGTTCGTTCCGGTATCTTCGGGCCATCCGTCTGAACCCCGACTCTACCAGCAGGATATGCTGGTAACGCATTGCACGTCTATGTAACTCATGGACCTGGATGGGTGTCATGTTCGCAGCTGTGAAGACAAAGGCAACAAATTTACATTAGGAACTGTATTGTGTGAAATGGGACAAGAAGTAAATCAAACAGTACATCCACTGTACTTGTAACAGCTCATATCATCATACAGATCATTGAATGTCCCTGAGGAAGTACATGGCAGGCCAGCCTACAAAGGTCGTATCACACATAGCACATCCGAACCCTACAAGATGGGTAACAACTGCCATTAATTTGGCATCAGAGTTCTGCCAGTTGTCAGCTAACAATCATGCAGCACATCCTGCGCCAATGCCAGGGCTACAAATGTCAGTGTACGGGATGGAAATCTAAAGCCACATGATCTGCAAGTTGTAAATGGACTTGCTAGTATAGTACTCATGTGCTATACCTGAGTGTGTATACTAGGTTCAGACCAAACATTCAATGATTTAAATGTCTGTGTAACATACTGGTAGCATCAGTCCTAGGTACACTATTCACAAACCCATGCCTGTGTTTGAGGGTGGGGGGTGGAGAAACAACTAACAATTCCAAACAACATGGACACCCATGAAGCTATAGAAAGCTGGACATGTGTTTGGTTCCACACACACACTACAGGTAAGGTCTATCAACAAATAGGAGACAGCAAACCCTTGACCAATCCTAGCGCCACACATGTCTGGAAATGCAGACCTTTGTCCACATCATATACTTTGAGTAAGAACACCTATGGTCATGATTTGCATGCACACCTAGGCCATTGCACTCAAGTGCCACATACTTGTAGCACTACATGTGGAGCTACATGCTGCTAGGAAGTTCAACCTACAGTTTAATAAGTACTTTGGTGAATAGGAAAGCAGAAGTCTGTGGGTAAGCATTGTGCAGCCCCAATCTGGGAGAATGTGGGTCTGACAGGCAGACTAAATCTGAGATTAGTTCCAATGCGACTCTTGTTGATACAAGTGTTATCCACATGACTCACCCCAGTTCTCACTGCGGGGCCTACAGGAATTACCTACAATCCCTAGATAAGACAATAGGATGAGCATTAGCCAACTCTAAAATGGTGAGAAAATGAAATCCCACTCATGGAACAAGACAAATGATGGGCCAGCGCTTCATACCTTGCAATGTGTTCAACACACTGGAGTCCATCACACATCACCAGCAAACGCAACACATAACAGACATATCAACACTTACTGGAGTTGTCAGTGTTCTCAAATGAAACCACCTCTCCCACAGTGTAGGGTGCTGGTCCACCTGTAAGGCATGGAAGGAAGAAATGTGCTCAAAATCTGTGCACTGACCAACAATTCCAAAGACAAAAACTATGTGTAAGATGACATAAGTAATTAAAGCCATTTGGACATGATGATACTGCATCCGATATGGCACGGCTAACATGTACATAGCATGGGTCTCCTGTGACAATTACACACATATCTGCACACATGCAGTGGCCCTAACTATCATATGGTGGCAAACATGCTCCTTCATTAGTGAGCAGAAATAATAATGGAGTGTATTCGTCTCATCATGTGCATCCAAGAGAGACATCAAAAGCCTGGTTACTTGAGGACTGCATTACCAGTCAAACAGCCTATGTGGCCATGACACATTTATGACACATAGGTACAATGTACAGAGGGGCAGGGACTTTTGTAAGCCCTCATGTTGTTACAGTTACTTCATTTGATGTGGCCCATCTATGATGATTTGCACCAACCATAGAGATATGAACCCATGTGCATACCTTTGGACTGCCATCCCTAATCGGAATGTGGCACTACAAACTCCAAATACCAGTCTAAGATGTTAGCTGAGGGCACCTTGCACCTTTTCCCATTGTTTTCAAATCCAGATCTGACATGTATCCAAAATGATGAAGGACCACAATAATCCCTAACATTCATAGAACTTCCAAAAACGCTTTCCTTACACACTCACCAAACACACATGAGATATATGTCTGAGCCACATTGCTATCATCAATTGACGTGAAGCCAGCACTCATTTTCTGCATCATGTAGTGTTTCAAAAGTCAGTCTAGCTATTGCGTCAACAAAGGTTGCCAACATTTTAGTAAATCTATACTTCACTGCCAAATGTGACCTACATAGACATGATTGGCTCCTATTTTGTGTTGCTGTCTGACACAAAGGCGGCACCAAATTACATTAAGCAAAAGTATTCTGTAAGTTTGCAGAGCACGTGCTTCCTGACAGCTAGCAATTGTGGTCCTTCACATAGTCCATCAATGACCATGTATGTTTCTGCAGCATTCCACACAGTCAGCAACTTAGCCGGCAGATATTGTACAAATCATCTGATGTCACTACAGAGCTTTTAATTGTGCAGATTTACATGATTTGTACTCACCAACAGGGCCACCAATCACTATTCCCAGGTGGTCCAGCAGATCTTGCTCCCTGGTGATGAGGTCAGCCCAGCGGTGCTTCAGCTGGTGGTCATTCCTCTGGCTCCCATACACGTGCTGCAAGTGATGCAGCACCTTTCCCCACCGGATTCGTCGCGCCTCATTGTGATACCCCTGTATCACCCTGCTCCCTGCCTCGATCAACAATGGGAGGAAATGGCACACCAGCCATATAAACCCCCCAAGCTCCCTCTCACCCATCCTGCCAAGACGTGGCCTACCCAACATCTCAGCACTGAAAAGGGGAATAGGGGATAAAGAAGAAGAAGCAAGGAGAAAAGGGGGAAAGTAGAAGTACAAAAAAAAGTAAACTTAACAACTAAAAGAGCCCAACTATCCCCAAACAAGCACTACCCACAACAGACTCCCACAAACAACAAATACAATACAATACTGGACAATTGTAAACAAAACGCACTCAGACAGTATACAACAACAATATTTATTTCACAAAGTAACAAGTAATGTAGCACACCAGACACAAAAGACAAAATCACTGGACAACGCTCAGAACGCAGCCACACAGCGTGAAGAATCACAGACTGCAAAGTGAAGTGAAAGTACACCCACTGTACATAATCTGTAAACAGGATATCCTATTACGCCACTTCCTGCATAAAATGGCGCCACATTTATCGTTATGCATCATATTTTTTCACGCATACAGTATGTGCGTCATATTTTTTGACGCACAGGAATGAAAATTAGGCCGCATCCAAATAATTGTAAATAGTCTTAACACGTAACCAATTTCCTGGGCATTATGCGTCGTTTTTCAGGCATGCGCGTCATTTTTTTACACTTGTGCGTCATTTTTTATGCATATGCGTCAAAATTTCAGGGCATGAACTGGTTTTGGGTATTTTTTCCATTTTAATGTAATGTTACATTTGAAACACAACTGAGATAGGCTGATTGCACCCACTTTGGTGTTGATGGTGTATGTTCACATGTGAGATATCATACTGCAGCAGACTATGACCCGCTACTTCCTTAACAGGATTTTGACGCTTGGCTGAAGCACTAGATGGCAATATGTGTGGCCTACATATATGTATTGCACAATTTGGGCATGTTTGGCATCAGGAGAGGATAGCAAGGTGACGCACATTATTACAATACCTCAATGCCTATGGCTCAATGTGTGTGCAGTGGCTACTAATGTATTAGTCGACCCAGTGTGTGTGCATCACAAGATGCATTATTGCAAATATGCTTGTATGAATGTGAAGTCAATGTGTCCAAACCTTAGATGCAAGTCATTGTGGAAATGAGAGAGGACATGTGCTAATCATACATGTAGCAACATCTGTTGTGTGCACTTCCAAGATTTTGGGTAACGTAGACACCACAAATGACAAAGCATGCACAAGATAGATGGGAGATGCTTGTTCATGTCAATGGTCCACAAGTTGCCCATCCCATGCCCTAGAAGTTTGGTAACTACTTCCTAGGCATTTGTTGGTGAATCCACAGTGAGTCAGGTACATGCATAGACAAAGTGGGTACCTGGTCATTGGCCCAGAAAGCCAAAGGTGAACCACAAATGTAATATGACGCCACAGTTGTGGTCATATGACAGAGCCACAACTCTACAGTGGCAGTGGTGGACCAGCAGACAAAGACGTGTCCACATATTTACAGTGATCAATTGCACAGAAGTGTCTTGTTCATGTGTGTGGTCCAATGTTGATCCTGTATATTTTTAGGGGTGTATGTTGTCACAGTTACGTCCAGGTCTCATCATGAGTCAGTGGCAGCTATTCCTGTATCTACTGAGTAACCTTCAGAGATCAATGTGAGTAAAGTCGATGAGGACATGATGGTCCCACCCTGTCACTGAAGACGTGTAATGAGACTGTCAACAGGGCAACCTTAGTGTGCTGAGTGAGATAATGTCTCAGGTGTCATGTTCCGGCAGGTGTCATGTTCCGGCAGGTGTCATTACAACATTTGTACACAGGTAGGCCTCTAAAATTCCCACTGCATCTGGGAACATCATAGCCTCTGTGCTGATTATACTTGCAGCTATTCACCACGCACGGCCCATCAATATGTTGTGAGCAGTGTGATTCAGCGTGTGAACTGTCAGGGTCCTAACATGTGTGGACTTTTCACTGACATTATCAGAGGTAGCTGGTTCTGCTGGAGGCACCATACCCAATCCCTGCATATGGCCCTGGTACACTGTCACACTTTGTCGTTCATGCATACATGAGACCCAGACAAGGGATGGGCCATGATTTTGGTATTCACAGCCAATTTTACAAATATGGTACAAATAAAAAGCAGATGATGCTATACAATGTATTTGGGTATGCATTGATGAAGCACATGACAAAATACCCTCTGAGGAATGTGAGGTTTGGTAAACAAGTGTGGTACATATGTAGCCACAAGGAATCTTTAGGGTAACACACAGACAGGTGCCAGTCAGGCTGACAGGATGCAGGTATACCTGGATCCAGCAATTTCACAAGTTACATAATCATTGGTCTCACTAAGACTGGTCGGAGGAAGAACAAGACAGTTGACATGGAAAACTGTGTATGTCCTGTGTTTTTGAAGGTGACACATGAACCCAAGGGCTGTGTTACATGGCTTAATTACTAGCAATGCATAATGGTGTATTTGACAAAATGGCAACTTCTATGCTGTTCCAGGCATCAGCAGGGGCAGTGCATGTTCAAATGGGTGGTGTGCATGGAGGTGCTCACAGGTGTGTGCTGCATCTGTTTCTCACAAGTCCTGTATGTGAGTATTGAATTCAAATGGCCATCAGTACCTTTCACACGAGAAGCAATCTCCAGGTGCTAACAGGGCGTAGAAACTACAAGCCAGTGTATTCATTCACCTGACGTCCATGCAGTCAGATGTACTATGACAATGGCATAACATAGGAAAGGGTGTAGCACACAGGATTACTATTGTTTGTCTGTGTGTGTATAGGAGTGAATATCGGGGAACACATATTACTATTCCAGGGACCTCTTCAGACAGGTGGGTTGTGACCAGGAGCATGGGTGTGTCAGGAGTTAGGAAATGGGCTGACATGTACATGGAATGTCATGTGTGCAATGCTTGTCATGGGTGTGGCACTTGTGCTGTCTATGTTCTGCTTATATGGAAGTCTAATCACAGATAGTCCTTGCAAAGATTGGATGCAGTTGGACTTACTGCTGTCAAGGGTCTGGTCATACATTCCCGTTACCAATGCATTAGCACATCAACTGCCTCATGTATGAGGCTTGTTTTCCCCTTATTGAGTGATGGTGTCTTAGTTGTGTGCCATATTCTGCGATGAAAAATGTTTCCAACATGTATGTGTGAAATAGGTGTGGTCCTCTGCTATTGCCCTTCAAAGGTGAAATGTTTACAGTGTGTGTGTATGTGACTGTTTATGATATGCATCACAATTGCTCTGGGATTTTCTGTGTCCTGATCGCTATATCAGCTATGCCCCATGAGGCTACACTCTTATTCTGATAGTTAGAGATAAAGGTGAGTAAAAATGATTGGCCAGACCATGATATGGTGATTATTATTGGTGTGTATTTACATTAGTTAATACAGTGGCAATGGTGATTAGTTTTAAAAGAAATTGTTCATGATATGTTGGCGCCTACGCAATCCAGCAGCCGTGTTTTGTTGTTCCCCCTCATGTTGTAGCCTCCTCTTCCTCCTCTTCAGGCATGTGTGGCTCTGGTTCCAAGAGGAGAATGTTCCTTCTTATGCAAATCTTGTGCAGGATGGCACATGTTAGAATGATCTTACAGACCATTTCAGGGGAATATAGGAGGCTACCACCAGTGATGTCGAGGCACCTGAATCTCGACTTGAGGATGCCGAAGGTCCTCTCGACTATGCTGCGTGTCCTCCTATGTTCGTCATTGTAGGCACGCTCTGCTGCAGTGCTTGGGTTGACAAATGGTGTCATGATCCATGGCTTGATCCCATACCCCTGATCAGCTGAAAGAGAAAATGATTGGGATCATGTTGATGTAGCTTGACCCATTCATATCACCTTGCATGGCAGTAGTTGTCTTGTGTTGTCTGTGACTCTTTTGTGCTGTTGTGTTGATTGCTAGGCTTCTAGGATGTACCATGCATTGGGTTGTTTCCTTGGCTGAACAAGCGTTTGCCTGCTGACCGGTTGTCAGCAGTATGTTTTGGTATTTGCAGTACAGTGTGCACTCCCTAGCATTGTGACTTGTGATACAGGTGTCCCTGTGTCTTCACTGGGGGTGAGATGATAGTTCCATACACAGATTCATTTTGACAGTGTTGTTAACACATTCACATCTATGTACCCTGGACATCCCATACCATTAGACTTATGCAATGGATTAATTTAAACAGAATTGAGACGGTTACATTTTTCAAGGTGACAATTAGGCAAATCACTCCAAACGTTGTGATCATTGACGTCTTAACATTAGACTGTACACTAATTTCAGATGTGTGACAGGTTCAATGCTGACCTATGAAACATGGCTAGCGATGTCACGTCCTCAGTGGGTTCCTGTCGACATGTTGCTGTTGTGGTGTATGTGTTGTGTGTCCTAGAGGGTTGCTGTGCAGTGCGTATATAAGTAGGTTTCTGTACTTACCAACAAGTAGTCCATTGCCATACCGTCCATCCTGGAAGTGCTGATTGATGGTAGAGTGACAGAAGATGAATGAGTCATGGACACTCCCAGGATATTTTGCCACGATGTTGGTGATCAATCCTTGGTGATCGACAATGACCTGCACATTGATGGAATGTGTGTGCTTCCTGTTGCGGTAGAGGTGTTCAGTTGCAGCAGGTGGCACAAGGCGTACATGTGTGCAGTCGATTGCACCAAGGATGTGTGGGAAGCCACTAATGAGGTAAAACCCCTGTTTTGTTTTCTGCTGCTTCTGCAGTGTGTTAGGGAAGCAGATGGGCGGGGTGTGAGTCCAATGATGGTATCCAGTACTTTGGGCAAAAAGGCAGAAAATGATGGCTGTGATATTCCGACAACCAGGGCACCAGTTGTTTGAAAAGAGCCACTTGCCAGCATGTGAAGTACAGCCAGCAGCTTGGTTTCTGTTGGGATGGTGCGGGGTGTCAGCAAGGTGGGTGCCAACTGTGGCTCTATGTTGCGCAGCAGCTGCTGAATGACCTGCCAGTTCAACCTGTACCTCTGGATGATGTCATGTTCGCTGAGGCCATGAAAGGTTGTTCTGGTGCGAAATATCCTCTCCTGCCTTCTGCGCTGCCTTTGGGGTCCCTGCTGGTGTTGTGGTAGCTGCTGTTGTTGTTGCTGGGCTCTGCGTCTGCGTGCACGCTGGATGAGAAGTACCTCCATGTCTCCCTTTTGCTGCTCTGCTGTTGCTTCGGTGTGTTCTGATTAACTACAGGTGTGTTTGCCCCATTTTAACGCCTGCCCTGACCCAGGCATTAATTTTTTATGCAAATCAGGCTGTGCCTCATTTTCCAGCTCCGCCTCCCGGCCGCGCAGCATTTTTGCCTGGAAGCATAAATACGACGCACGGGAGTTTAAGTCATTTTTTGGATGGGAACGCCTACCTTGCATATGATTAACGCAAGGCGGGTTGCCGCATCCAAAAAATGACGCACACGGCGGGATTTTGACGTCCGCGGGCTCGGGTGTCAAAGTTTAAATATGGGGCAAGGTTTATGCTGAATGTGCGTCAACATTTTTGACGCACATTCGACGCAGACAGAGTATAAATATGTCCATAAATGTGTCTAGTATGTCTTTTTCAACAAAAACAACAAGGTACAGAAAATTAATGGATGGAATCCCTGAATTGATCTCAGCCAACGATGACACTGGGGGCCAAACCCCAAATCACTAATGGTCTTCAGCACTCACTGTGTCACCCACTAAAGTAACACTTTAAAACATATCTCAGGCATCCACTGCAACCTTTACTGCAGTTTTAAATAAGGGTGGGAGGTAAGCCCTGGTCTGCTGCTGGAGTTCACAGAGTTTTGCTACTCCACACTCTGCTCAGGACATGAAGTTTGGCAAAAACTCCAACTACGCCACATGGAGGAGTTTACTGGCTCCCACCAGTATTTCAAACACTGGGGTGCCTGCTTAAATCAACAGAGTCTAATTTTGAAAATCAGACCTTTTCATTTAAGTTTCCCTAAATTGCATGACACCTGCTGTGCCTCTTTCTTCATAGCAACTGTGCTCTCACCTTGCCGTGCGTCCATTGTAGAATGCAACAGCGGTAGATTAAATGTGCATGCATGTCCCTTCAAGGCCGGATTTAATTTCTGCCCAGGTTCACTTTTAAATAGTTCATTAGACAAGAAGTCGTTGTTTAAAAGAGACTATTAAAAATATTGTGTTCATCAAAGGGACGGCGGCTGTCAAAAATAAATAAGTCATATTTTAAGAGCTGGCATATCTTCTTATTGCCATTCATAAATTATAGGAATTTCTATTTTTTATTTCAGTACTCTTTTTTTTTTTAAAGCACTTCAAATGTGCTTTAATTTGCTCTTGTGATAACCCCATATGCTTCATAATATTTCCTGAGAATTAAGTGTGTAATCGCTCTGTAGGAGTGTCCAAGATGTGGGTCCACTGAAAGGTGCACATTAATCAATTTCAGTGTCTGGCACAATGACCTTTTTTATTTAGGGCCCTATTTTGTGCATATTTTGTTGAATACATTAACCTTACTCTTAGCAGACCAACATACTGATGTTCTTCTATACTTACTTATCAGATCTACTTCGGGGTAGGATGGTTTCACGGGGAGGCACCAAATCTTGAAACATCTTTTAGCATATAGGTAAAGCATACAGGAAACATGTTACACAAACGTATGCACTGAAATATGTCATCAGTGACATCTGTGTGCCATTTCCTGTTAGGATCAAGACTCTCCCAAGTGGAAACAGCTTCAGTAGGAAGATATCACAACATGGAGCAGAGGGGAAAGAGTCGAGGGAGTGAGCAGCACCAGCCCTTTATCGGCTGTAGCGTTCATATGAGGAGGAGAATGAGTGGCTGACTGAGCACCAATGGCTGAAGCTATAGCCCTTAAGACAGTAAGTGGCAGCTTGGGGACTTGCTTTGGTTGTACCCCATTGGTGCATGTGCTTTCCTGAAGCCACATACGTGTCTGGGGGCCTCTTCAGCAACCCATTCATGTGATTCTGTGCAGATGTAACCATCAACT
The DNA here is from genome assembly GCF_031143425.1 of Pleurodeles waltl. NCBI lineage: Eukaryota > Metazoa > Chordata > Amphibia > Caudata > Salamandridae > Pleurodeles > Pleurodeles waltl. The sequence continues at coordinate 486,400,884 of NC_090445.1, read as the reverse complement.
CCATCTTGACCATTGATTCCATTTTGTGTGACTGATTCCATTGTGTTACCTGTGGCAGTTGGAGAGCAGCTCAGGTGTTTTTCCTCACAGAAATTATTTTTCTCCCCACAAGAACAGGGTCAGACAGTGATGGACCATGTTATGTGGGATGCAGACTTGATAGGAGTTCACAAGGCTGAGACTGTTTTTATCAGATGAATGTACAAATTTGTCTCAGAACAAACATTGGGAGCTTGTGCAGCATCCATGAGGATTTTTCCACACAGATTAAGTACAGCCAGCATTTAATTTTATAACAGAGGGAAGGGGTTTCTAGAACCTTGTTCTTGAGGTGTTTTAAGGCTTGCCTATGGAGCGAACATGCTGCCCAGGATCTGATTTGTGATCCCGATGGGATCTCCTTCCTGACTGATTTGAGAGTGCCCTCCGTCACGCTGGCGAGGATGATGAATTTAACTCATTCAGTGAAGTATTTTAAATCTTGATTGTTTAGTTCATGTATGCATGCTCCGTTAATGCATTGCGCATTTCTTTGTAAGTCTTGACCACCTGATACATGCATTTATCTTTGTATATACAAATGTTCTGTTGCACTTGAGTTATATGCTTATTCTAATATATTTGTATGACTTTTATTTGATATTTGGGAAGTCCCTTAATAAACTCATTATTCAGACTAAGAGTGCTGCATTCTTTTGGCATCATGGCCTCTTAGTTTAAGTGAAAGCAACGCATTTTAAGACTGTCATCCAATGAAGTGGTGCTTCCTGGTATTTGCAGTCCTCTGCTACGAGTGGACGGAACTACACAGAACCGTGCAGAGTTTTTATGTACCTCTATAGAATTCAGCGGAGTACAAATCTGCAAGTTCTGCACACTCTTAATTTTAAACTGCCAATTCCTCCTAGTGAATAAATCATTTGCCAGGCCTAAACCTTCCTTTTTAATATGTGTAAGTCATCCCTAACATCATAGTCTTTAACAGCCCACAGGGCAGAGTGCATTGTATTTAAAGGCAAGGATATGTGTTTTTAAGTTGTACACATTCTGGTAGTGACAAATTCCTTAATTTGTTTTTCACTACTGTAAGGCCTACCTCTCCCATAGAATAATACCAGGACAGCTAATTACATTTAATAAGTTAGAATTGTAGAAATGTTGTGTTTGGGCTTAAATGAATTGTAATTCAAATTCTCCTTGAGAGTAAAGTCACATTTTAAGTCACATTTAAAAAAATGCCACTTTTAGAAAGTTGCCATTTTCTTGTCCTAACCATTTGACACTGGCTGCTAGGGTTCTGGGTCACATGACTGTGAATGGCTCTGCTGCTGGACTACGTGCATTTCTCCCAGGCAGTGAGACAAAATGGGACTAGGTGATGGCAGAGTAGGCTATCCTGCCAGGACGGCTGGGCTGGAGCTGCCGCCTTCCCATTGACACTTTAAAGGGTTTGCCTCCAGCATACCCAAAGGAGCATAACACTAGTCTTTTGTCACCCCAGACTTCTAGGAGCATTGGTAGGGGCAGGGGTGAATCTTCCAGAACCATATGTGGGCATAGCCAGGATGTTTCCCCACTTCAAAGGCTGGCACTATATAAATATAGAGGTTTGACCCTCGGAACACCTCTTTAGTACAATTCTGGACCTATGGACATTACAAAAAGGACAGTGCTGTTTCCCAGAGGGCTGCCCTGCTTTCTGAGGAAGAAAAGTGGAACTACTGCCTTCATCCCAGGCTACCTGAGTGACTTCAAGGGTCAGTGTCTGACTGGCTGTCTTAGTTACAGGTATGCAACAAGCTCAAGAGGTGTCCCTGCAAATGCCCAGTTGACCCACTGCAAATTAACCTTCATCTGGACGTGCCAGAGCCCTGCTGGCTACCTCTAGAGTGAGTTCCTGATCCTCAAGAAGTGCTTCCCCAGGTCCTGGATTCTTGGCTGGCATCAGAGCACACTACTCATCAAGAAAAATGGAAATACAGGGCTCCTAATGACCATGAATGGGCTCTTTCATGCTGAGAGTATAACACTCACGACAACTACCGATGGGAACTTCCAATCAACTTGACTCTTCATGCCACAGTGACCACTGCTTACTACCAGTGTCGGAAATGGCCATTTCTGCAGGGTTATCCCCAAACTTTTTGCCTTCCTCCTCCTATTTTTCTGACCCTCTTTTTGTTGGCTTTAGGACCCTGGACACTTTACCATGGCTAATCAGTGCTAACGTGCATGTGCTCTGTCCCCTAAAACATGGTATCTTTGGCTTACACCTGTTTGGCATATTTAATTTACCTGGAAGTCTCTTTTAAAGTGGGATACCATGTACCCAGGGCCTGGTAATTTAATGCTACTAGTGATCTTACAGCACTGATTGCGCCACCCAGAGAAGTAGCCTCTCAAACCTGTCTCAGGCCTGCCATTGTAGGGCCTGCATGCACAGTTTACTGCCACATTGATTTGGCAGTTCAAACTACTTGCCAAGGCGGCCAAACTCCCCTTTTACTACCTCTAAGTCACCCCTAAGGTAGGCCATGAGTAGCCCTATGGGCATGGTGTGAGGTATGTAAAAGGTAGGGCATGTACTTTTAAGTTTTGCATGTTGTAGTGACAAACAGCTTATTTCATTTTTCACTACTGTGTGGGCTGCTCCTCTCATAGGTAAGCATTGGGAATTCCCTTATAAACTTTAAGTGGTAATTTCTGATCTAATAGGAGTGACGTTGGCATGTTTGGTATGTTTGGAATGTTAGTATAAAATCCTGCATACTGGTGACATTGGATTTTCCATTATTAATTTAGAAATACCACTTTCACAAAGTGGGCCTTTCTCTGTGCTTATAACTCTAGTGTTTTGCACCCTGTCTGCAATCTACATCTAGGGCAGTGACAGTTACACTTTGTGCATACTTTTTAGACAGCTACCACACAGGCAGGGCTGGGTGTGACAGGAGAGGCATCTGCATCCATCTGCATACTGATAGTCTTCCTGGGCTGGGAGAGGGAGAAACACCTTACATGTGAATAGGCTGAGTCCTGCCCTCACACAAAGGGTTGATTTACCCCCAACTGATGTCTGAAGCCCGGACTAGGTTGAAAGGGGTTGTGTTACACTTGAAAGGGTTCCTTTGAAGTAATTCCTTACAACAAATACATTTCTGAGTATATTTACAGGGGCCCTGACCCCATATTTTACAGCACTTTGGGAACTGGGAACGAACCTCTGTCTGAAGGACTGCTGCATTGCACCAAGGACTCTTCTGCTTTTGCCTTGCTGCTTGCTACTTGTTGGGTAGCATAGAGATTCACTGGACTGATTTTCTGTTTGTTGCCCTACTGCCAGCTGCAAAATGATTTTGGTTTGCCAGAGGACTGTTGTTTGCTAGGAGAAACTGGCATCTTATCTACCTGCCCTATGTGCTGGCCTGCTACTTGCTAGAGCCCTCTGTGCCCCACACCTAGTGTTCTCCAGGGGCTGGCTGGAGAACCCCTGCTCCCTCTCATGCCAGCGGGGCTCTGCGGCTGACTAATTGTGTCACTTTAAGAGTGGTGCATGGTGAGCGATTTATTTTACTCCCCCACAGCCTTATGACTAGCACATGGTCAGCTCTTTATTTTCATCCTCATTTGTCTTATGGCCAGCACCTGGTGGGTGCTTCCTTTTCACTTCCTTATGGTTAGCGCTTCATTGGTTCTCTGCACATTGAGCCACAGAGCCGAGAAGGAAAGAGGCCAGTGTTTGTTTGGGGGCCTTGAGGGAACTCCCTCTAAAAGGCCCCTTCCGGTATCTGGGCGGGTGTGCCGAGGAGGTGAGCAGCATGTGTTCCTCTCATGCCACCACACTTCTAGAAGTAAACAAAGTGGGAGGGATCGAGCGCAGCACAGTCACTGGTGACTGGCTTCTGGTGAGCATATATTAATGCTTTTTCTGCAGCATTGAAACATTTTTTGAAAGGTGATGCCTCACACAGCAAGTAGTACTGATGCTGGCTGTAGGCAAGAGTACCCACAACCACAACAATGATGTGTGAAAGCTCTGCTTCTGGCTTTCATTATCTTTCCTAAAGTAGCATTCAGGGAGAGACAAAAGGGGCAGGACCTGCCTAGAAGTTTCCCTCCCTCTTGCAGAAGGATCACTCTAACTCACCCCTAATCCACCACCATTAGCCTAAAGGGGATTGATCAGGAAGGAAAACAAATGTCACCAGAGACTTTCTAAACACAACAATGTCTCCATTCCCCTATGATTTAGTGTCAAGGAATACACCTTCCCTTTCTTTTGTACAGGCAATGTACTTTCACAATCCTGACAAAGTGCACCACAACTTCCATTTTGTGCCATGTAAAACCAGAGGCAACCTAAATTGGATCCCACTGGTCTCATCAACCTTACTGTTATATCCACTTCCTGCAGTCATGCACACCTCCTCAGGGACACGGTCAGGAAAATCTCTCCTGCTGAAACTTAAAGGAAAAGCTTTGGGATAGTTTATTGATATTCGTCATGTCATGAACCTAAGCGGTAAATTGAATACATGAATAGTGTTAGAAATGGGGTTTCTGGTTGGCTAGGGTATGCACCTAAGCCAGACAGAACCCACCCACTCTAGTCAGGGCAAGGGAGTTACACTTTCAAGATAACCCCTGCTCACCCCATTGGCAGCTTGGCACGAGCAGTCAGGCCTAACCCGGAGGGTTATGTAAAGGGTTGTGTAAAGCATTTGCACAACACCCACAACACATGTGATGCAATTAATATGCCACAAAGTAAACAAAACACTGAGCTATGTAAAAATAAACTGTGTTGCACAAAACATAATTAGACTAAACATTACATGTCAGTAATACCCTGCTACCTTAGGAGTTGTCAGAATGTTACACAGGTTACTAATACTCTGCAGGAACAAGCAGTAGTCACATTAGAAGACGTAAGTACTCAGGATTCTGCAACATGAGCAGTAGTCAGGAATCACATTAGAAAAGAAATGTGCTTGCCATGGAATTATTATAAATGCCTATACTAAGAGCATTATAAAAACCTATGGCAAGTCACAAAACATATATAAACCTATTATGCCCAAAAAAGGAACATTTAGCAAACATATATGGCACATTATGGAAAGAAACAGGTTAACATAATACTATATCATGGGTCCTTTCAAAGGTACCTATTTGGTGATGAAAAGGCACTTCTAGTGCCAAGAAGATAAATGTGGGACCTCTGGCGCTCCCATGCGCGAAACAGGGCCACGTGTTGATCCTGGGGGAGAGGGGCGGTACGCACCCCTCCAGTGTTTAAAACGGGCCTGCGATCTCAGTATTATGATAAATAAAATGACTCTAACAACAGACATCCAATCAGTAGAACCAGAGTTATGAATTTTTAAAGTTTGAATTAAAAAAATAGAGCCTATAACCATGAAGCACCAGCCGTGGTCATCTAATCGAGTTTGTTTGAAATGGACAGGGATGTGTTTTGAGGTTGATGGATCATGGATCAGAAGAACCAGGTTTTTCCTGGTGGGAAAGTTACCTCCTGACTTTGACAGTCTTCAGTGAGAGCAGGAAGTGGGCTGGCATTGATGAGAAGGTGCTCAACTTCAGCGAACTCTGGCGTCAAAATGGAGCATCAGCAGGACTGTTGATTTTCATCAGGAAAAGTTCCTGTGGGACATCAAGTATTTGCACTCCAGAAGACTTCAGTGTTCATCTGGTCCTTGATGATGAAGGAATCAGGGGAGCTGGGGGATGGAGTCAAAGCAGCCTTGGCTTCGACGGATTCTGGCATCAAGATGAAAATGTAGTGGAAGGTATGGCGAAGTCTGGTCCAGATGTGATGCTCCTTGGTCAGATTGGATTAGAAATTTGGTCCCATTCTCCCAATGGTTCTCCAGTAAACAAAGTTCACAGAACTTTTATAAGTCCCAGGTTTTCAGTAGGAGAACACTATGACATCGGGCCAGGGCCAGGGAACTGGACACAGTCTATATGTGCAGCCTGTTAGAGAAACAGAGCACCTTCTCATACTGAAAACCAATGTCTCAGCTATGGCAGCAAATTCACACCTTATCAGGCTTATCAGAAGACCTATTCAGTTCTTTTGTGGCATTTGGAAGCTCAAATAATTGTCTTATGGGGTCTCTACATAGGCAACAAATGCCTTTTCTAAAAGTACCTGTTTTCTTAAATATTTGTTGCAAATCTGAATTTTCCAGTGAATTAGGCTTTTGATAAATATTTTGGAAAGTAAACAAACGAAATATGTAGCTGTTTCCTCAGTGGATACTGGATCCCAGTGCTTTCCAATGGAACAGCTGTACCTGCTACAGAGAAAATGGCTTTGAAGTCTTTGCTTGTCCTACTTTTTAAACACTATGCACCGTATAGGCATGTAAGAGGGTCTAGGTCTGTCAAAAGTGTTATTTAGATTGGCCCGATTTGCAGTTTAAACCTCCACCACCAGGCTACTTGTGAGAGGGCAGTCGCCATATTTACTTTATCACTACAATGAGTAGCGCAATGAGTGCCGCAATCTGCTTGTGTCTTTTAACTTACGGACCTTGGCTACACTGTGTGGACTTATCCAATTTTTGATCTATCTCCTTGCTCCCTTTTTTGGCCAAACTTTTGTAAAAGCTGATTACCATCCAGTTATCTTTCTTTTAGTGCAAATTAATCTCTTGGATCCCTGTGAGGCATGCTTTAGGGATGCTAATAACACTGAATCGGCCCTGTTAGCTGCCACTGACAACTGACCTAGATGTAGTCTTTGATATGGTGTTGGATGCCGTACTGGTCAAAAGACTGCATGGCATTGGCATATTCTCCAAGGTTCTTAGTTGGTTTCATTCTTTTCTCTCTGAAAGAGCCCTGTCTATCCATATTCCCCTTTTCAAGTCAGACCCTGTGACTATTGCTTGCGGTGCTCTGCAGTGGTCTTCTGCCAGCCCCACAATGTCCCCTCTTTCTGTCAGAGGTAGAGCTTGCTGCTTTGATAATTTATGTTATGCGGATAACACACAACTAATAACAACCATTACTGACAAAGTTAAAAGAAGGAGAAGGAAGTTCTTGATCTGCATGTGCAATGTGACCACACTAACGAAGAACAATCGTCTTACATTGAATGGTGATTAGAGGTAATCCTGTATGGCTAAGCAAACTCTATCTGGTCTGGCAGTTGGCTGCCTAGTGAGGTAGGCTCTGCCCCTTTTCTTTAGAAAGCAGCAATACATTCGGGCTTTGTCTTTGACAGTACACTTTACATAAAATAACAGATCACCTGGTATGATAGGCTGCGTATGTTGTACGAAATCTTCAATTGGGGCCCATTACAATGTCAGAAAACTTTCATTCAAGCACTTATTACAAGCCAGTTGGATTATGGAAATACTCTCTATGTAGGCATGGCTAACTATCTCTCAATGCATCTTCGAACTATCTAAAAACACTGCAGCTCGGTTGGTGTGTAATTCTTAAGCCTTTACTGCGAGCGAAAGACACATATGGGAAAAACGGAGGAAAAGAAAAACGAGAAAGAGTCACAAAGGGAGAAAGCAGAAAGCTGCAATAGTGAGCCGAAGGGGCAGGCAGTGGTAGTAAATGGATTAAAGAAGCCTGAGATGGTTTCCAGATTATCCTGCCTGAGTATTCCTTGCATGTTGCAGAGCAGAGCTTTGGGCACCGCGACGTTTTAATTTACAAATTAGGAACTGCGTGGATCCTTACATTAAGAGCCGTTCATTGTCTCCCAGTCCTTGAGCATGTGATTTTCAATCTTTTGTGTCATGCTCTCAGGGTCCTTTATTCTTCAAGGTCTTTCGTATTTTCGTAGGAGAGTGTTGTTTAAAAGATAGCTCAGAATTCGAAGATCAATCAGTCTTGCTTTAGCCCATACTCACCAAATCCGTCTTGCCGGAGAGGTGGAACGCTCTTTTCCCCATCTGGAGGCTCCGCACTAGAACACTTTTCCTTAAGTTCTTTGTATTCACTGGAGTGTTTCGTAGTTCACTAAGTTATTTCATACACTGAGCTTTTAATTTCCCATATTCTCTTAATAGGAATCTATTCATTTGCATATTTCTCTGTCAGATGCCTGTCTGCGCCAGGATAGCCTTTCCGGTTGGGTACCCGTACAATAAATTTACATGACATGACAAGGGTGGGGAAGAAGGGTGATTGCTCCTGGTCTGAACAAATCATGCTCACCCAGTAACAGGCATGGCTGCCTGGTTACCCACAGTTGTGGCAAGCAGGGGAGGGCATCTCTCCAGTGTGCTGTGAGGGCATAATCAGGCTCTAGTGGGTTAACCATGATCCCAGAACCTGGCCAGTTTGTGCTTGTGAGAAGGGGAGAAAGGAAGGATTCAAGGGGCTTGTAAGGGTGTGAATAGAGAGTAGGGGTGCCTCAGTTGCCAGGACTTGGGGGCATGCAGGCAAGTTTGTATCTGAATCGGCGAACTTGTACTGAAGACGGAAGTACTTCCTTCAGCTTTTGAAGGGCATGCACATGTGAATGTCATCTTTAAAAATAGATAGCATGACCTATCGGCTTTACCAAGGTTTGCCACGTAGGTCATTTGTTTAACATGACACAAAGAAAAAATAATCTTGCATTTATTAACTGTGCTGCTTCACACATGGACTGTTCACGCAAGTAATACTGAATGCTGTTTTCATCTTTATCCAACAGTCATGTGTTTAGGAGATAGATATTTCCCATTTGTAAAACGCAGTCATGATAAGCAACAGGCATTTGGTTTAGATATTAAGCAGTCCTAAACTGATAAAGGTATCCCACATGGATACCTGTCTGATAACAAAGGAGCAGTAGGTGTTCTCCCATAAAAGATACAGATCGAGATGAAAATAGTGAACTAACAGCAGGTCAGGTTTGTGAGCCAGACTGTGATGCTGTTGAGTTGTTATTCTATACTACTCTGCCTTTTGATGAACTCTATTTGCAATCATCTACCCAGAACATTCTTGCGTAATATAATATGCACCTAGATTTGCGTGGCATCCTTCAAGTTGCACATTCAAGTGCATCCCCTTCAATTCTGAAGCGAATGACAAATATCATCCCAATGCTGCTCTCTATTATTGCTATGCATACATCAACATGAAAAGCAAACATCGACTCTCCCATGTGCACACGTCATGTCCAGAAAGTACCCCGAGGACAGCAACTCAGTTGGTAGCCACTCAAAGATTCAGAGTGCATAATGCACAATGGATTCACTTGGAATTGAACTTTGTTTCTCTAGAAAGTCACATTCTAATGGGTCATTATTGACATCCACAGATGGTGACATCATAAGTTATGGTGCTGCTGCAAAATGTGCACTACATTTTGGCAACGTATGCCAAGCTGAATTTCATGATGCAAATATGCCTTCGGCCCAATGGCATTAAAGTCGTTGTGTGAGGCAGTTAAATGTCGGGTGCCTCAGCTAGTAGTCACAGTCTAGCTGCTACCCACAATCAATACCTAGTGGACTTTGCCAGCCCGGACTTTTTAAGTGCCACTCTTACTAAGAAAACAACCTCCTGATGCAACTCTTGTAAAGCATGTTGAAAAAAGCTGTGCAACTAGATACTTCCTGTGAGAAAGTGGTTTGTTAGTTGGGGTGGCTGAGTGTCCAGCACTAGTAATAAAGTCACTATTTTTTAGGTCCTTTGAAAAGTTTAAATAATTTATACATGAGATCTAACCCTGGCAGCTATGGCACAGATCAGACAGGCTTAACTTTGAAAAATTGCATGAAGCATTTAGAAGTACCAAAGCAGTTAAAAAGTCAAAAACACAACACAGTAAAAAATCCCACTTCAGTTTATAAGGGACAGAAAAGTGTAATAAGTAAAACCACACCAAAACAACAAAAATCCAATAAAATCAATCATAGAGTGTTTAAAGATATAAGAGGAAATAGCTCCAAAAGGTGACATAAGTGTCCACGGTAGAATGTGACCTAGGTGTGATTTAAAGCTGATCACAATGGAGAGCAGGTCTGATACACCAAGTAAATTGGTCCCTCTAGTAAGGAACTTTGAAAACGTTTCTAAGCCCCAATATGGAAAGGGATTTTGCAATCTTTTGAAGAAAAACACATCTCTGTGCGTGGCAAACCTGAAATTCAGTCAGATGCGGTGGAACTGCCAGTCAGATACTCATGCTACGATATTGAGCAAAGCTGGTCCCTTTCCATTAGGCATTATGATTGCGTCCCCTCAAATGCTGCCTATCGTGAAAGTAGGGCCAGTGCATTTGAACTGCTTTAACCAAGGTATTGACATCAGGTTCTACTTTAAGGGCACTCCTGGGGACCCCAATGTTGACAAGCTTACATGAGAACCAAGGGGAGTACGAGACAATCCCTATTGAGCAAAAAATGAGAAGGAGCTTAGCACTTTGGGCAGAAATGAGTCACCTGGACCTGCTTAGTTAATGTCAACATCAACATCTAGTGGAAAAAAGCAGGATGTGATGGACAGTGAAGTCCCAGTATACCCACTTTGGCACACCATTATAGTGGATAACAATAAGATCAATGGTGTGTGACTCAGACACTGGGAAAGGAGGCAAGTATTAAGGAGCCAATGCAAATGTTAGCTTCAACAATGCCAAGAAATGAGGCAAACTTGCTGAGAGATAATGCTTTAAACAAGTTCATAACAGACAAAGATCTCTTCCAGCTTTGAACCCGTTTAGCCGTCAAAGGGGCCCTATGTCTGAAAAACGAAGTCAAAATTCCAAGGAACTGCCAGCCACCCCTCTCAATCTACCTCCTTCTTCTGTAAATCAAGAAGGTCCTAAACAGCAAACTGAATACCAAAAAAAGAGGGAGGGCCAAACGGAGACAACACTGATGACATATGGTCAAGCAACAATAATGCATGCTGATAAACTCGATGTGCAAATCTGGGTACTGTAAGCGTTGGCTACTTACACAAGAGCAATAGACTTGAAAATGGAAAAATTAAACAATCTTATCATTAAAGACCAACCAACAACTAAGGCACTGGAAGTATGGTACTATTATATCAATTTATTGGATAAATTATCTAGTCCCACAGAAATTATGTCACATTTAATTCAAGACTTAAAGAGCAATGTCGCAGCACAGAAAGAGAAAAATCCAGAATATGTGAGCCAAGAATGAAAGACTCTAGAGGCGAGAAACCATTTGAATCAAAACCAGAACAAGGAAGAAGTCGCAACACAGCCTGTCTACCAACTATTGAATACCTACCTTCAGCAGAAAGAAGACACGTCAACAGAAGACCCAAAAGCCACTCTAGTGATTTCTAGTCAATAAAAAAATACGACTGAAAAACTTTAAAAAAAGGGGAAAAGACAGTCAATACATTAAGAGGCTTTTTTCCCTTGTTTCAGCAGGTTGATTCATAGAGGGCCCCACCTGATGAAATGGAACAGGAAGAGGATGATAACATTGATGACAGAAGGACAATAACAACGGGTGGAATAACATCCAAGCATTCTGTACAGAAACCAAGTAAGCCTCACACAGAGAAAACTTTGATACAGCACGAACGTCTGATAGAAATATTAAGTAAACCTCACATGTAGAAATGTCTGACACTGCCCAAGCACTCAAAGGAACGCATGAAGAAATCGGAAGGCGCTCACCGTAGCAACTCAGTGCTAATGCAGACTGCAGATTCAGTATTAATCATCAAAGGAAAATAAGTAATAATAATGGACAGAACACCGCTCTGTCAGGTATAAATACGTTCCCTCTGTTACAGCCAACAATATCGGACACACCTTTAGTGACAGGGGTGCAAGTGCCTAGTGGGAGTTTAATTAACAAAGCGGCAACTGACTGGAATAGGACAGAGATGAAATCAGAAACAGGAGTGGTGCTAAAGGAAACTGGGACCTAATCCGAGTGTTTCCGAGCACAGGGAAAGTCTCAGGAGTGTTCAGGTTCACCACAGGTACCAGAACATAATTAGATAGCTCGCCATCTGATGAAAGAAGAGTCCTTTCCATTCACTGTGTACTCCTAGTATCCAAGCAAAGAAAATACAATATATTAAATAGGCCGAACTTGTAACAACTATTCTCTGCATATCCAGGCCTGGAGAAAATCTCCTCGTTTGACATTCACACATTGGCATTCAGTAGGGGGGGATTTGGAGACATCAATGAATGCACGTATCTCGTATTGTCTACCAGTGAGATTAAAGCCAAAATACTATCCAACAAAGCAGCTCTTGAAACATGGGGTAACCGGATAAGGACCCCTCCAGTTATCAGCTATCCAGAAGTGTCCTTTCGACTGGCCCAGAAAGGGCAGTCATCTATGCAAAAGGGTCACAGGATTGCCCTAGACTCTACGGCCCAGATTCTCAAAAGTTTAGCAACGCTAAACTTGTTTGGGCATTCACAATCCAACGCAAATAGGTATTTGCATCAATGGGGCATTACATGGGTGGCACATGAGTATACCCATGCTACCACCCATGCTTTTTTGATGCTAAACCCAATTCTAAAATATCAAAAGAAAGGGTTTAGCACCAAAAATTAACGCCTCTGAAAAGCAGGTGCAAAACAGAGAAATCATTTTATTTCTCCCTGATTTTCCGAGTTCGCATATGTACTGCACTATATAGCACACATACAAAGTAGGAAAAGCATTTGCACCTCTCTAGGCATAGTATTTTGTGCAGGAAGACTACCCTTCATGTACAAAACCTATGCTAGACTCACGCACACACCCTAGCACTACGGCGCTAAGGTGTGTGGCACACGGCAGTTGAAAACAGTGCCGGCACTACGGAGAAGGGAGGAGAGTGCCATTTCTATGAGAATATGGCACTCTCCTGCTCTTTACTGGTCACACCTAGCAGTGAGGCAACTTGGGTGCTGCGTTGCTTGTCACCTACCAGAATGTGGACCCAAGACTCAGTCCAGATCCATCCTTTGGAAAGCTAAAGCCCTGAATTAACTGGTAATCCCTTCCAAGGGATATTGACTTCTAGATGCTTTGTGAACCCAAAGTGCACTAGCAAAACCAGTTTTTTTGCGACCTAAGAATGATCAATGTTCCTGACATAGAAAGCTTTCCACGAAGTGGTGACTGAAATCAAAACTCTGACTTTATCTTAACTATTGTATCCTGGATCATCAGAGGCTTGAACAACTTTCTTAAAAGACCTGACTTATGGAAAGAATTTCAACAAAATGAGATAGTACACCTTCAAGCAACCTGGCAACAATCACTGTGTTCTTGGCAAAATCACAATGATTAGTATACCCCAGTTGAACCACCGGAAAAAGGGGGCCATCCATCAGGAAAGAAGTCATGGTATTACAAAGATTAGAAGGTGATCTAGTTATCAAATTACATTTCTCATCCATTTATAATATTCCAATAATAATAATCGGAAATGTCTATATAAATCTTCACACCACATAGAAAAAAGTACATTAAAAATCCCTAGTGGAGGTTACTACAGAACAATGTACTGTTCAATCCCAGTGTGCTATGGCTCCTCACAGGTGACTTCTATTCAAACTTGCTGGTGCAAACACTCAAAACCCCGTGGGAACAAGTAGAGGACTCTGAGATGAGAATCCTCACAATGGTAAAAAATAGTTCCAGGGAAGTAAAAGACAACTTTCAACTTGCTGGCACTTTGAATTAAGATTCCGAGCAATGAATGGCAGATGTACAAATGATTAGCTTGCTTCATACAATCATATCTCAGGAAACAAATAATCAATATTAGACTATAATGGGATCACAGCCACTCACTTCCAGAGAACAAAAAACCTTCAAGTTGAGTGACTGGAGACAGTTATTACACAATCCTTTGGTGCCAATTATTGGTGAACCTGTGCTTGAGGGACCCCATGAAACAACTGGGCAATCAAATGGATATAATGACCCTTAAGAAAATGGTGATTAGAGCCTTGGGAAGAGTACTTTGCTCTTGCCAAAATGACAAATTCCTTGGCAGGTCCAAGAAAAGAAAACTGAATCTCGACAGCAGCTTATCATAAATATGATACGAGAAAGGTTTCAAATCACAGGTGCATCTGCTGATAAATAAAAAGCCGGAAGCAGAATACTCCCAAAATGATGTCAGCAAGAATATTCATTTAAAAAGATAAATGAATTACATTGCCAGTGTTTTGGTGAGAAGTAGACAGAACAAGTTGGCACAGATTGCACTGGGGGGAGAGCAGTAAGATGGGATTTAGACCAACTCTGAGAAGAAAAACAGTGGACAAAGCTACGTAAAGCACAAAACCTACCAACCTACTTACTTTCCAGGTCCTGGTACATGGGATAATGAACCCTAAGAGCCAACAAATTTATGTTAATATTACAGCAGCAACTTGGTTGACCTACGTTGCCAAATTGTGTGGAGCCAATCAACAAGTGGCACCATTAAGCATTTTCAGACTAGTTAAGCAATCAAGTGCCCTGGCTTCTGATTTCCAACTACCAACTCTCAAGGAAGAACACATGAGCATCAGGTCCATGCGTTGGCAGGTGCACTGGGACCAAATGGCCTACCAGACAGAATTTTCAAAGTAGCAAGCATGGAATTGGCAGAGATGATGCACTAATTATTCATTCAATGCAGAATAATACCATTCCAGAGCGCTGGAGGGGCTTGGTCTTAGTTCCAAAAAAGGGATCTCATGACAACCCTGTGAATTATAGATTAATCGCTTTGTTAGACATAGATGGCAAGGCATGTGTTTAGATCCTACTTCAAGCATTGGAACAATGGGCCACGGAAAAAAGGCTAATACCTCTGACCCAGACGGAAAGTTCATGGCATTGGCCTGCTTATGAGTTATGGCTATGAAGAAGGGATCTCTTCAGCTGTTCTTTGTATTTATTGATTTCACTCCAGTTTTTGATTGCATGAACAGGGGAATGCTGTACCTAAATATTCATAATTGTGGGGTTCCTGACACCCTACTGAATGTCATTATTATTATTATTATTATTATTAATAAAATTATTATTATTATATAGATTTGTAGAGCGCAGGGCCACCCATGAAGGGTTTCCCGATCCTAAGGTACCCTACGTAGTCTATAGTCACATATTAGAACAGACAAGATTAGAACAGAAAAGTTCTCCTCTGGAAAAGCATTAAAGTGCGACAGGCTGTCAATTCAGGAGGTAAGGAGTTCAATTACTTTGGGCATAAATAAAAGAAGACACAGTCTCCTTGTCGAGTTTTCCTAATTCAAAGAATTGTAGCAAGGTCCAAGTTACTGGACTGTAATGCCCAGTTGGGTGAATATAGTGAGATCTAAGAAATAAGATAGCTGGGGCCTGCGGTGGAAAGACACCTATGAACATAAAAAAGCAGCTTAAATTGAACACAATGCTTAATTGGAAGCCAATGAAGTTCTCAAAGCATATTAGCTGTAGGATGAGTGATAAACTCCAAATTAATGGCAACTTTAATGTAGGGGGCCCTCAAAGATCACTTGATCTTCTTGTTGCCCAACTGTGCACCATTAGCATGTTTGTGCTTCGAATTCAGCATGCCCTGAAAAAGTATATTATAAAATCTCGCTTCATTGCTTACTGTGCAAAGGCAAGAAATGCCAAGACTGGCACAATGAAATACCTGATTTGGCAATCAATTTCAAGCATTCGCCTAAAGTGGCATTAAAATCTTGAATCTGCAGTAAACACCTTAGCAGTAGAAAAAATCTGGGGTAGTAATATGCCACTGGATTTAGTGAAGCAAGTCAGATTATTCACTAGAGCAGTGGTTCCTAACCTGTGGTGCGGGGACCTCTGGGGTTCCGCAAAGCCTCCTTAAGGGGTCAGCGATTGCTTTGAAAATTAAATAGTGTTAACAAATTAGGTCCTCAGCTTTCAGTAATGACTCAGTGGGGGGTCCCTGGATTTCAATAATGATTCTGTGGGGGTTCCCCAGTTCCAGTAATGATAAAGTAGGGGTCCACATAAGTCAAAAGTTTGGGAACCACCGTTCTAGAGCAATGAATATTGAAGCCCCCTCTGCTAGGGAGCGACCAGGAATTGTGCTATTTCAATACAATGAAACTAGAGTTTCAAGGTGTTTGAATTTGCCATGAAAAATGTCAATGAAACAGTTAATTACAAGTAAGTTGTGGCGTGATTCCACTGAAAGAATATCACTTCAGGCGAATTAAAGGCACAGTGGAAAGCTCTTGCCATCTCTATCGAGTACCGCCGGAGTCTCTACCACACATAATCTGCATCTACACCTCAAAAATGCCACTTAGAAGATACTGGCTACGGCCAGTTCTCCTGCTATTAAATTTGAGAACTTGCAAAGATGCAGTCTCTGCCTGCCAATCTGGGAAATTCTTGCAATTGATAGCACACTATTTGAAATGTATCCAACAGTCAGTTATACTGAATGATAAATCCCTGTAAGCAGATACAGGGGACAGTGACAATCTAGACTGAGGATGTTAGTGGTTATTGAAATTAATAATGAAATGACTAATCAATAAAGAGACTGCTATTAAGCTATTTCGCTCCATTGTTAGAATAATTTGCATTTTTATAATTTTATTTACTGAGTTTCAGGCATAAGTATTGACTATTTAAGATAAGAACGAACCTATGATTTTTAAATTAAGTTTAAATGCAAATTTGACTTCGGAATAATTAAAGGTACTTCCAATAGTCTTAAAATACCTTATTTCTACATATGTCATCCCTAAGGTGTTCCCTATGTGACCCTAGGGTGGGTGCCATGTAACTATAAGCAGGGACCTTATAAAAATAGTTTAATAAGCCCTGGTGAAGTATAACATCCAAATTCGTCATTGTAGTGAATGGCCTCTATAGGCTAGAATGGGGAGACTTTATTTTAATTTATTAAGTCCCCTTCAGTGTTAGATAACTCAAGTTTGGTTTCAAATTAATTGTTATAATAAATTCCACAGCCTACAATTGTTGGATTTAATATAACTTGTTCAGGTAAAGAGTTTTAAACTCTACCTAAAAAGTTGCCAACCTCAGTCCTGTAGCACTCTGCTTTGATTGGCCAGCCTCTGGCAGCCTGCCCAGTGTCATTTTAAAGGCAGGCCTTCCTTGCTGGATGCTTTTAAATTAAAGTTATATGCAAATACGACTTTGGAATTTAAAGTACTTCCAAAGTCTTAAACTACCTTATTTCTACGTAAATCACCCCTAAGGTGTGCCCTATGTGCCCCTAGGGTGGGTGCCATGTAACTATAAGCAAGTTCCTTATAAAAAATAGTTTTATAAGCCCTGGTGAGGTAAAACAGCCAAATTTGTTCTTGTAGTGAATAACCTCTATAGGCTTGAATGGGGAGATTTTATTTTCATTTATAAAGTCCCCTTAAGTGTCAGATACCTCATGTTTGGTATCAAGTTAATAATAAATTCCACCACTTACAATTGTTGGATTTAATATAACTTGTTCAGATAAAGAGTTTTAAACTCTACCTATAAAGTTGCTAACTTCAGCCCTGTAGTGCTCTGCTCTGATTGGCCAGCCTCTGGCAACCTGGCCAGGCTGCCTTGATGAGGTGTGAAGTGGCCTGGGCTGAAGACAAAGATATGTGCCTGGGGGAGGAGAACTCTCCTCAGCAGATGGGGAAGCAGGAAGGGAGAGGGCTGCCAAACTGGTGTTCAAAGGTAGGGAAGGACATTTGGAGTAGCCCAGCACCTCCCTCACATCATGCAAACCCAGACAATTAGGTGTCCTCTTGATTAGATTAGAAGAGGGCAGGTCAGGGGTGTGTGTAGGATTTGTAGCCATACCAGTGGGTGGCCTCAACCAGATGTAAACTCCAAAAATCAGTTTCAGCCATGATGGATTTTTGAAAAATGGTGCTCCCTGGGATTGATTTTTGCCACACATCCCAGGAAGTGGTCATCACAGGGGGAAGGACCCTGCGTCTGATTGGAGAACCAGGACCCCCCTGTTTTTCACCCAGGAGCAAGGATAAAACTGGCAGAACTGGACCCACACCTCAATTCCCTACCAGATCCCTACAAGGAAGAACATGAGAAGAAGAAGGATTGCCCTGCTGGACCCCTGACCTGCACCTGGACACTGCACTCTGAAGGACTGCACTAACTGCACACACAAGAAGGACTTGCCTAGCTTCAACTGGTTCAAGGAGGGACTCCCTGTTTGCTACAGGTACAAAGGGGCTGCCCAAAGTCCCCTGCATCAAGTCCTGCAAGCACTGCCAGCTGCCCAGCGTCCAGTGGCCATTTGAGGATTCTGACCAGGTGCATTCTGGGAATTGTAGTCCCAACTCCCAAGGAACACCTCAGAGCTTCTGGAACCTTAGATCAAGTTGTGGACACTTCAAGGACCCAAAAAAGGACCTCTGGAAGAAGATATAGAAGGTTGGAGACGTTTGGACCAACTACATAAGTTTAAGAGGTGCATTGTGAGAGTTGTAGTCCCAGACCCCAAGAGGCAAACCAGATCCTCTGAACCGTTGGCTGGTGTTGGGGACCACTTTCCTGACTCAAGAAACACTTCTGAAAGTAAGTGTGACAGTGTTACCTCGTGGCTTGCCTGAACTTTGGACTTGGTCCTTTTCCAGTGTGATCTTTTTTTAACCCTTTGAGCGCTAGTTGCTTCTATGTGCTAGAAAACATTAATTCTTTAAAAATTCATATCTCCGGTTCCCCTTTTCCGATTATATTTGTTTTGGTGTCATTTCAAAGATAAAAATATAATCTATTTTTATGAATTGGTGTTGGATTTTTATTTTGTTTTATGTTTTACTTATTTACTGTTTTGTGATTTTTAAATGCTTTACACATTTGTCTCCTAAATTAAGCCTTGTCGCTGGTTGCCATGGCTACCAAGGATTGAGTTAAGTTTCATTTATTGACACCTAACTGGACATAAGTGGAGGATAGTGGCCTATTGCTAAGTGTAGGTACTTAACTTCCCTTAACAATAATCCATTTTCCAACAGTGTTCGTTGTTAGATTTCGACAACAGAAGCAGGAGGTTTACATCCAGTACTCCACTTACGTATTGATACTTAAAAAAAACTGGAACGAGCCCCAAAAATATATAACTACAAATATTTATCCATAACTTTCGCACCCAAAGAAAGTGATTAGATATTTTCCTACCTGTTTGGGCGATATGTAATAAATGCTGTGCTTCCACAAATTCCAATAGTTGGGGGCATACCGCCTTCTCCAAACATTTAGTAAAAACTTCTTCAAACAGATTTTAGGCCGACACTAGACTCTGAAATCAGCATGGCCGAAATCAGTGAAGAGCTCCTCCTCACCGCGGACAAATATGGACAGGCAGCTTTTACTCCTTTCAAAAAAGCCTAGAACAGTACCGAGGACCATGGCATGCTAGTGGAAATAACTCAATCCTTAATTTCCAACTGGAACAAAACCTACTGATTGTGTCAATTAGTTCATCCTCATATAAAGTATCATGAGGCTCGCCCGAGGGGTCATTTAAACTCTACCTACTGTTCTGCATACAGCAGTGCAAGACCAACTTTCCCATGAATGATGATCACACCCTAATCCAATTCCCGATTGAAAACACGCCTATTAACTACGGTAGCAACACCACATACTGACCGGTGTGTTCTACTGAATGAAAGTTTGGTTAGTCTGAATGAATGCAGCCAGAACTGAGAATCAGAATCACAAAAATGCTTCCTAACCACCTTACTTAAAATGAGAAAACCTGGAAGTTATTTTTAATTCCACAAATCATTTTAGCGTTTAAAGGTATACATAAGCAGCATGCCACACTTCACAAAATATTCCCTCTTCTCCAACCAGACCACTGCATGAAGTAGACAATAACCCTGGTGATGTTATATACACACAATTGTAATATCATTATTCAGACCTATAAAATTCACAGTCAGAATGTGCTGCAATTTCCGAAAGTGCAACAACATAAAGTCTGTCATGAAATCACTAACTCTAAAAGATGCAATGTTCAAAGTCATCTGAACTGTTCAAAAAGCTTATTAGTCCAGGATCTGTACAGAAACTGACAGTGGCGGCCGGCAGCTTTTGGAGGGAGGGGGGCGGGCGGGGCACACACACACACACACACTCATTCTTTCACACACAGACACGCACGCACACACATCCATTAACAACACTCATAACATTCAAACATGCACGCACGCACCAAACATTCATTTTAAAACATCACACACACTCATTCTTTCACACACGAACGCAGGCACATCCATTAACAACATTCATACCAGTCAAACATGCACTCACGCACCAAACATTCAATTTGAAACATCACACACATACACACACACACACTTACCTTCGGCCTCCAGGCCCCAGGAGGGTTGGGACTGCTGCCTTCCCTCATTGGCTGACCTTAGGTCAGCCAATGAGGGAAGGCATTAGTCCCAGCCTTATCACAGAGTGGAATGGGGTCAGTGAGACTGCTGACCCCACCCCACTCTGAACTGAAGCACCCAGGGAGAGTGTCAATTGGTGATGCTTTCCTCGTCACCCAGGGAGGGCCTCGAGGCACCTTTGCGGGGCTGAGGAGGTCACGCCCATAGGAGCTGTGATCTCCTCAGCCCAGCAAAGTTCAGCTCAGGCAGCCAGGAGTCTGCGCAAATCGTGCATGTCTGCTCCTGGCTGCCTGACCTGAACATGAAGAGTGTCTGTCAGGCTGACCTTTGTTCAGCCTGACAGACACTCTTCATGGGGGGCAAAAGGTGGGGGGGCATGGCATGGCCCCTCCGCCCTAAAGGACAGGCCGCCACTGGAAACTGATACCCTCTTCTAAATCAATTAAGATACTGAGATTTGTAGGTGAATCAAGCGCACCAGCTGATTACCGCAACCATGAAAGTGATGTTATGAATGAATGTTCAAATTGCACAGACTCTGAGTTTAAAACTTGGCACTTAGACATGGAGAGCTACAGAAAAATCATGATTTCATTCTAACTGGAATTGTGCATATCATGCCCTTGTAATTTTTAGCAGGGTCTATATGGCACAAATTAATCAGGCAAACTGGGGTTTGTGTCCAAAATTGGAATACCTTAGTAGTTGTAACTGGGACAAAAGGGCCATATTTATGACCCGGTTTGAGTCACTCTTGTACCATGCAACGTGTTGCAAGAGCGACACAAACCTTAAATCAGAATTTTGAAACCACTTTGGATGGCTTTGAATGGCTGCAAAAATCTGGAGTAATGCAACGCAGTGCAATTAGCCACATTGCATTACTCTGCACAAGGGAGGTGTTCCATGCAACTCCATGGTGTTTAACACATTGCCAGATTTACCAAACCTGGTAAACCTGGAAATGTGCCAAAAAGACACGCCTCTCCAGGAGAGGCATAGCAAGGAGAAATGTGCAGCACACGCAAAAAGATGAAAAAGACTCTCAGGATTGTTTTTTGTGCAGGAAGGTGCTTATTTCTGCACAAAAACAATCCTGCCTACAACACGGACACCTTTGCAAGGGTGTCTGCATTGGTCCTAGGCTTGTTAAAACAACACCAGTACAAGGGAAAACGACAGGAATATGCTATATTCACTAAATACTGCACAATCCTGACCTTTCCCTGTCACACAGT
Source organism: Pleurodeles waltl (assembly GCF_031143425.1). Classification (NCBI taxonomy): domain Eukaryota; kingdom Metazoa; phylum Chordata; class Amphibia; order Caudata; family Salamandridae; genus Pleurodeles; species Pleurodeles waltl. The sequence continues at coordinate 486,379,278 of NC_090445.1, read as the reverse complement.
GCAGCGCAGCAATGTGACATGCTGTACTGCACCATGTGATGTGTCTATAAATATGACCCTAAATGTTAACTAGGAACCTGTGAGCAATGGCTACACACTTGTTCAATCATATGACTTATTAAAGCTTGAATCTCGGAGGGAGGTTCATGAGAATCAAGGGCCCTAAGTAGTGGAATGAACTAAACCCTTCAATGAAGGAAGAACTTGGCAGTATACTTTTAAGGAAAGAAAGGACATCCATATTATTCAGATTTGCCTTTTCCTGATCACCATGCCAAGTACGGGTGACATTTAAAGAATGGTGGTCTCCAAGATTCTTGGTTGGCTTACTGTTTGCCTGCTTCAGGGATACAAACAGTTGAAGCATTCCTGAATCCAAGAGGGCCCAGCTGATCACAGAGGACTGGACCTTGCAGGATTCATTGCCAGAGAGAGACTCGGTGCTTAGGAGCCTGGCAAGCATTCCAAGCTTGTTCATTTCCAATCTTTTTGCCATCCTGAAAAGTAGCTTAGCTGGACCTTGCCCCAAAGGTACCCAGACTCATGGAGCACTACCTAGCTACAGCTTCCAGCTTCGACCTGCTGCCAGATTTTGACATCCAAAACATGACTAGGTTTGAAGAGAAAATGTGAGGTACAAGTAATTGGCTTAGTTGGCAGAGACGCAGTAGGACACATCCCGGGACACCAGCAGAAAATGACCTCAACTACCACGTGTGGGTGTAAAAAGCCCCAGTCTTTCTTGCGTCCCTGGTTCTGACAAGCCAAGTTTATTGCATCTTGTCAGAGTTTCAGATATTGATGGTAATCGAAGAACTTGGTTCCTTGAATGATGGGTCACTGATTTCAAACAAGCATAAACCACAATAACAGTCATACACATTTATTCAGGACATAAAACAAGGTCAACATTTTTAAAAGGCACTTGTTTGTTAAATAAGTTCACAGTAATATAAGCATGTTTTTAATCTGACATGGCAAGATCTTGATGTCCCAATATATTATTGTATCATTTAAAAAAATACTATCCTATGCTTTATATGGATTCAACAAGATTTAATGATAAAACTACAAAGTTTTGGACAGTTGAGACCTCTTTGTCTAATTCACTACACTGCCATAGATTTTATACAAGACCTTTGCCCTAGCTGTGAAAGTGAATTTCCTTCTTTTTTTTCTCTCTCTTTCTGGCTATGTCTCTCTTTCTTTTTCCTTCTTTGCATCTGAAATGTTAAAACACATGCTGCCATAATTGCAAGGGCAAGACCTTCTGTGACATGGCTCTTGAATCAAAAGTAAATAACATTTCACTACTGCGTTTGAAACATTTGTGCATTCACTCCCAGGCAATGCAGATAAAATACTCCCTGTTAGACATTGGGTTAATGGTTGACGGGGTGTGAGCCCTGGTCAAGCAGCAACCACAATCCTTCCCAACATAGATCACAAACACACTCTAAATTAACCTGTGCTCACCCTCTGGAGCATGGCAAAGAGCAGTCAGCCTTAACTTAAGAGGGTATGTGTAAAGTATTTGTGTAAGACTTCAAACAGTAAAACAGTAAAAAGCCCACAAAAAAAGATGCCACACCTGATTAGAAAAATGAAACCTAATTTAATAAATAAAGGGATTTAATAAAAATAATAAGGTCAAATTGACTAAAATCTAATAAGTAGTACTTGAGATATGATTTTTTGAAGAATAAACTGTAAAATAGTGCTAAGAAAGAAGAAGGGCCAACTGGAGATATCTGGTCACATTGGAGCGGGACAAAATAGAAAATTCAGGCCGACCAAGATGGGACGTGGGCTGGCTGCAGGGAGCCCATTGGGCCCACAGAACCAAAGTTCCTTAATCCTCAACATTGAAGACGTGAGGAGCAGACTGAAGCAATGTGCCGGTATCTATTCATGTATTGGAGGTGATGCCTTGATTTTTCCCACACAGTAGCGAAGATGTGTCCATTTAATAAAACAGCTGCAATGCATCAGTTCCAAAGGTGATGCACTGAGGTTGATCCACACTGTAGAGGTGTTGCGTTGCCACCTATCCATGCAATGGGACTGATGCACTGGTTCTGATCCACCCAAGAGGGCCGATGCACCGGTTCGATCCATACTGCAGTGTCGATGCATCATTTCAGCTGCAGCAAACACCTTAAACCCACTTTCAAGCATCCAGAACTGGGATGGGAACATTTGGCAGGGCAGACTCATGGATGGCAGTGTCCATGTGTATATGTAGGTTGTTTGAAAATGTGTTAAATCACTGAGACTTCAATCAGGAGACAAGTCAGCTGGCCCTTGGAGTCACACTGAGTTCTGAGTTGAAGCGATGCAGGTCAAGTCCTTATCACTCCCAGGCAAGAGGCAGCAGGTCAGCACAGCAAAGCAGGAGTCCAGCAGAGTAGCAATCCAGCAGAGTGTCAGTCCTTGTAGCATTACAGCAGGCCTTCTTCCTGGCAGAGTACCCACCGGGCCAGAAGTGTACTTAGTTGGCAGTGTCAGAGGTCCAGTATTTAATCCTATTCGTGCCTTTGAATTAGGAAGACTCCAAAGAGATGCCTTTGAAATGCACAGACTCCCTGCCCTGGCTCCATACTCACTGCCGGGGGATATGCAGCCCTTTGTGTGTGGATAGGGCACAACTATCTAGGTGTTAGTGAGGCTGTGTCACGTTCCCCCTATCCTGCCCAGGATGGCCCATCAAGTCAGACCGAAGCTCCCTTTGTGTGTGGCTGTCTAGAGGAATACACAAAACCCGGCTCTCCCCAACATCAGACAGGTGATCAGAGACAGGCAGCAGGCACCAATTGACTTTGTAAAAGTGGCATTTTCAGGATTGTAATTTAAAATCTGACTACACGAAAAGTTTTGATTTTAAATTGTGATTCCAAACACAATAACATCAACAAACTTTTCACTTCCAGATTGTAAATTACACTTATAAAATGGAATAAGGTAATTCCAATGTCAACCTAAGGTAGAAATAGGCCTTGCAGTAGTGAAAAGCGACTTTGAAAGACTTTCACTACTGGGACATGTACAACATGAAAGCACATGTTCAACTTTTTAAATACACTGCACCCTGCCACCTTTGTGGTGACTTATATGTATTAAAAAGAAAGGTTTGGGTCTTCACCAATTATTTCCCTATTATTCCTGTTTTATAATTAACTTTCCAATATTAGTTATCAGGATTTTATATTTCATTAAGTTGCCTACTCCATATTGCCCCATGGGCATATCAACAAGTATACATTATATCAAATCAAACATTCAGCCTCAGTGGGCTAATTCAACCTGCCCTCACATTTGAGTCACATATCATCAATTATCCATATTATTGCCATTTGTCTTTAATTATTCAATATTGCTGTCATGATTTCACATACTATATACCACATCATTATATTTACTTCTAAATATTCTATTTGGAGTAGGCAACTTAATGAAATATAAAATCCTAATATCTAATATTGAAAAGTTAAATATAAACTTGAATAATGGGGAAATAATTGGTGAACCTGTATGAAAAGAGAAACAAATACCCCGAAAAATGCATCTATATTAAAAGAGGCCATGTTTCGAAGAACTTGGTTCCTTGAATGATGGGTCACTGATGTCAAACAAGCATAAACCACAATAACAGTCATACACATTTATTCAGGACATAAAACAAGGTCAACATTTTAAAAAGGCACTTGTTTGTTAAATAAGTTCACAGTAATATAAGCATGTTTTTAATCTGACATGGCAAGATCTTGATGTCCCAATATATTATTGTATCATTTAAAAAAATACTATCCTATGCTTTATATGGATTCAACAAGATTTAATGATAAAACTACAAAGTTTTGGACAGTTGAGACCTCTTTGTCTAATTCACTACACTGCCATAGATTTTATACAAGACCTTTGCCCTAGCTGTGAAAGTGAATTTCCTTCTTTTTTTTCTCTCTCTTTCTGGCTATGTCTCTCTTTCTTTTTCCTTCTTTGCATCTGAAATGTTAAAACACATGCTGCCATAATTGCAAGGGCAAGACCTTCTGTGACATGGCTCTTGAATCAAAAGTAAATAACATTTCACTACTGCGTTTGAAACATTTGTGCATTCACTCCCAGGCAATGCAGATAAAATACTCCCTGTTAGACATTGGGTTAATGGTTGACGGGGTGTGAGCCCTGGTCAAGCAGCAACCACAATCCTTGCCAACATAGATCACAAACACACTCTAAATTAACCTGTGCTCACCCTCTGGAGCATGGCAAAGAGCAGTCAGCCTTAACTTAAGAGGGTATGTGTAAAGTATTTGTGTAAGACTTCAAACAGTAAAACAGTAAAAAGCCCCAAAAAAAAGATGCCACACCTGATTAGAAAAATGAAACCTAATTTAATAAATAAAGGGATTTAATAAAAAAAATAAGGTCAAATTGACTAAAATCTAATAAGTAGTACTTGAGATATGATTTTTTGAAGAATAAACTGTAAAATAGTGCTAAGAAAGAAGAAGGGCCAACTGGAGATATCTGGTCACATTGGAGCGGGACAAAATAGAAAATTCAGGCCGACCAAGATGGGACGTGGGCTGGCTGCAGGGAGCCCATTGGGCCCACAGAACCAAAGTTCCTTAATTCTCAACATTGAAGACGTGAGGAGCAGACTGAAGCAATGTGCCGGTATCTATTCATGTATTGGAGGTGATGCCTTGATTTTTCCCACACAGTAGTGAAGATGTGTCCATTTAATAAAACAGCTGCAATGCATCAGTTCCAAAGGTGATGCACTGAGGTTGATCCACACTGTAGAGGTGTTGCGTTGCCACCTATCCAAGCAATGGGACTGATGCACTGGTTCTGATCCACCCAAGAGGGGCGATGCACCGGTTCGATCCATACTGCAGTGTCGATGCATCATTTCAGCTGCAGCAAACACCTTAAACCCACTTTCAAGCATCCAGAACTGGGATGGGAACATTTGGCAGGGCAGACTCATGGATGGCAGTGTCCATGTGTATATGTAGGTTGTTTGAAAATGTGTTAAATCACTGAGACTTCAATCAGGAGACAAGTCAGCTGGCCCTTGGAGTCACACTGAGTTCTGAGTTGAAGCGATGCAGGTCAAGTCCTTATCACTCCCAGGCAAGAGGCAGCAGGTCAGCACAGCAAAGCAGGAGTCCAGCAGAGTAGCAATCCAGCAGAGTGTCAGTCCTTGTAGCATTACAGCAGGCCTTCTTCCTGGCAGAGTACCCACCGGCCCAGAAGTGTACTTAGTTGGCAGTGTCAGAGGTCCAGTATTTAATCCTATTCGTGCCTTTGAATTAGGAAGACTCCAAAGAGATGCCTTTGAAATGCACAGACTCCCTGCCCTGGCTCCATACTCACTGCCGGGGGATATGAAGCCCTTTGTGTGTGGATAGGGCACAACTATCTAGGTGTAAGTGAGGCTGTGTCCAGTTCCCCCTATCCTGCCCAGGATGGCCCATCAAGTCAGACCGAAGCTCCCTTTGTGTGTGGCTGTCTAGAGGAATACACAAAACCCGGCTCTCCTCAACATCAGACAGGTGATCAGAGACAGGCAGCAGGCACCAATTGACTTTGTAAAAGTGGCATTTTCAGGATTGTAATTTAAAATCTGACTACACGAAAAGTTTTGATTTTAAATTGTGATTCCAAACACAATAACATGAACAAACTTTTCACTTCCAGATTGTAAATTACACTTATAAAATGGAATAAGGTAATTCCAATGTCAACCTAAGGTAGAAATAGGCCTTGCAGTAGTGAAAAGCGACTTTGAAAGACTTTCACTACTGGGACATGTACAACATGAAAGCACATGTTCAACTTTTTAAATACACTGCACCCTGCCACCTTTGTGGTGACTTATATGTATTAAAAAGAAAGGTTTGGGTCTTCACCAATTATTTCCCTATTATTCCTGTTTTATAATTAACTTTCCAATATTAGTTATCAGGATTTTATATTTCATTAAGTTGCCTACTCCATATTGCCCCATGGGCATATCAACAAGTATACATTATATCAAATCAAACATTCAGCCTCAGTGGGCTAATTCAACCTGCCCTCACATTCGAGTCACATATCATCAATTATCCATATTATTGCCATTTGTCTTTAATTATTCAATATTGCTGTCATGATTTCACATACTATATACCACATCATTATATTTACTTCTAAATATTCTATTTGGAGTAGGCAACTTAATGAAATATAAAATCCTAATAACTAATATTGAAAAGTTAAATATAAACTTGAATAATGGGGAAATAATTGGTGAACCTGTATGAAAAGAGAAACAAATACCCCGAAAAATGCATCTATATTAAAAGAGGCCATGTTTCATAATGGCTCCCACTTTTGTTTTTTAGGGTTCTTGGCGGTGGTCCTTTATTTTAGTCATTGAATGTTGGTTTGAAATTGTAAAGTAATCATGTGGAAGTTACCCGTGAACAAGGTGAAGGAGGCCAAAATGCTTTAGGTTGATTCATGGTTCTATCAATTATGGAAATTAAATAAACAACACAGTGCTATAAGTTGCTGAGTTTGTGTACTTCTTCAAAGACTATGAAGAGCATTTGTGGACATTTATATAACGGGAGCCTGACCCCCACATGAACCGCTATCGTGGGAACGCGTCAGACTCAGGAAACGGAGTGAACTTAGAAAATAACTTGTGCCTGTTGAGTCCGACGACTAGATCAATAACCCCGTCTGGAGGTTTTGGAATTATTGGAGTTGACATGAGGTGGTGAGGGTTGGCTGAAAGCCGTGACATCGTAGGATGTTAGAATCGGGGTTGGAGGACCAGATACAGGCGTTTTGTTGTGTCAGGGTGAGTACTCATCCTCACGTATACCGTCGAGTATGCTGGGAGTGCATGCATTAGTATTGTTATGCCTGACTCAGATTTCTAGTTAATGTTTGACTGCAATCAAAGACACCGATGAACTTGTGCGATATTATGAGATTAGTAAATCATTCGAATTGAGCCCCTTCTTTGATGTAAGCACTTCGTGGCAATAGATGCGTGCAAGTTTAATCCAAGCTCAAGACGTTTTGGAAGGAAGTTGTGATGGTGATGACAGATGGAGCACCTTTAACTGAGAATGTATTCTGAGAAAAAGCGCAGCAGTGTTTTGACTGTAAATGGTGTATACTTCGTTATACTTACACTGAAAAGGATTGAACAAGGAACATGGATGACACTGAGAGTGAGGAACTGTTTTCCCCAACTGCTTTTCAAGTAGAATTGGACAAACCGGTTATGGTTTATATGACTAATAAACAGAAATATTATAAATTGGAATGATTAATGAAACAAGAGATTACAAAATGGTGGGAAGACATATCATTAGAGAAATATATAGTGTGTGGCAGAGTCCTAGAGGCTTGCACATTCTGATTGCTCCCTCATGTGAAAATCCCTTGCCAGAATTATTACAAGAGTGAGCTACTAACAGTGCTACTAACTGTTCCTTGAAAATGATGCGTATTTTGGTAAAATATGCTTGGAGAGCTCGAGAAGTTGTGATAGAGGAAATTAACAAATTGAAATCAGACTTAATGTCATTGGATAAAAAGGAGGTATGGGAAAAATGCTTTCAGGAGATCGAAGAGAGAATTGTACAGGTGGAAACGGAAATACAAATGAAGAAACAAAGGAAATTCCTTAGGGACCAACGAGATTATGAGATGGGCAAAGTGTTCACTTTTAGTCAAAGGTTTGAAGGAATAAGTGGGAGATGCAAACTTCGAGTAACTTACATGCAGTGGAAAGTTCTAGTACTCGGGAGAGTGTTAACAGTGAACAAAACGAGATTGATATCTCAGTGGAAGATTTGACAGGAGAACCATCAGGAGGAATCAACAAGCCACCAAATTTATGAGAGGAGTTCAGGTTAATGGGGAAAGAGAGGAACCAACAAAATTGGCTAAAATATCGAGGAAGAGGAGAGGACAGATCCAGAGGCAGAAGAAGTAGTCTAAGAAGAGGAAGACAAGGAGAGGACAGTTCAAGAGAAAGACAGAGCCCAACGGGAGTAATGACGAGGGTCCAGAAGGCACAACAATAAAGGATAATTAGAATAATGTGATAATTTTATCAGACAGAATGTTAAATGAAACGGAAATCATGGTCCTGACATTGGGTTTATCGTACTGTCCCTTGAACAACTTTAATTATTCCTCTAGTAGGATAGACCTTTTTCAATTTACTAGGAAACTAAAACTGATGAAGTGGCATGCTCTGAAAGGGAATATTGCTCATGAAAAGACTGCGAAAAAAACTGACAGTAACCTAACAATAGGGGATATTGATACTCTGTTCTGTTTAACAGAGTTAGATACTGAAGAAGAATATACAGGTGATCCCTTTTTAAACTTGGATGATTTAGGTATATATCTTGCCAGAGTTGTCCGAGTGGTTATAAGGTGAATTCTACATTTAATCCCAAAATGAATTATGATGCGATTGATGCATTTGAAACTCTGGTATTGCAAAAAATCAAGAAGTTAGCTCAAAAAAATCAATGGCAAAATGATAATATATCTAAATTGGAAATGAGGCTATTAATGAGTTACAGAAGGATACTAGGATTGTGATAAGACAGTCTGATAAAGGAGGTTATGTGGTGATTCTCTCTCTCTCGTACTTAGAGGAAGTTTACCGCCAGTTGAATGATAAAGATTGTTATGAACCAGCAGAATACAGGCACATACGGAGGTCTCATGCTAGGTATTATGAGATGTTGATGGAATGGAGAGATGGGGCCTAATAGAATGGGACAAATATACATTTTTGTATTGTGAACATCCTAGGATTACCATATTCTATCTTTTACCTAACATTCATAAGGACCCCAATAGTCCTTCGGGGAGACAAATAGTTTCATCTAGCAAATCCTTCAGATCACGTTATGTGGATTATTTTTTAAGATCCTTTGTACAATCTCTCCCTTCATGTGTGCAGGACAGTAGAGATTTCTTGAATAGGATTGAGTATATTGTGTGGGTAGAGGATTATCTATTGATGACATTTGATGTGACAAGTCTGTATACAAGTATAAGACATGAGGAAGGCATTAGGGCTATTGAATATTTCTTCAGAGCTCATCCACTTTTATTATTCTTTCATACAAAAATGATTGTTCAGATGATTGAATACTGCCTGACAAATTACATTTTATGTTTGATGACAAGCTTTTCCATCAAAAGCAAGATAAATCAATGGGAACATGTTTTGCTCCAAGTTTTGCATGCCTTTTTATGGGATGGTGGGAGGAGCAAATATCAGAGAGACAACAGGAATTTGATGCTAATGTAATGCTGTGGCTGAGATATATCGACGATATCTTTGTGATTTGGAAGGGTTCAATACAGAATATAGGAAGTTTGTGCAGAAATTGAATGATTATGAATACATTATCCGTTTGACAGATCACATAGATCCTGGTCAGGCTGAATTGTGTTAAAGTACAAAACAACTAATTAATTACAAGTTTATATATGAAACCAACATCTGGCAATACATCATGACACGCGACTAGTGGTCATCCTAGGAAATTGATTGAGAGTATCCCACATGGGGAGTATTTATGAGCTAGGAGGAATTATAGCACAGACCTATCTTTTAAGGTGGAAAGTGAAGTCATGGAAACAAGATTCACTGAGAGAGGTTATCCTCCATTGCCATCCTTCTGTCCTCCCTCTCCCTCTCCAGCTTGAGCTTGAGCTTCTCCAGCTCCAAGTGGTACTCTCTCTTTGCCTGTCTATCTTGTAACTCTTCAGGAGTCAGACCCTTGAATGACACACTGCTACCTGCCCTACAGACTCTGTCCCTGGACATAACAGGCCCACCCAATACATCATTGTGAGTGACTTGCACTCCTTACTCCCCTTCTTGCTCCTCTCTTTGTGCCCCTCAGCATCTTTGGCTGTCACCTAGGCCCTCAGCATCTTTTGCAGCTCCTCCTTCTTGGATGAGCTCTTAATGGGATAGGCAAAATCTTTTCAGAACTGCTTCAACTGAGCCACTGTATAGCTCTCCAATTTCTCCGTGTCAAAAGCAGCTCCAGCTGATGCATCTCCAGATTGAGACATGATGAAGAGTTAAAAAGTGCAAAGTTCCAAAGGCAGAAAAACAAGCTCCCAAATTAAGTTTTTTTAAAAAAAGTAAAGGGATCAGCAAGAAGTAGAACAAAAAAGAAGTCCCAAAGAGAAAAGCAAAAATCACAAGGCAAGCAGCATGTGGCCATGTAGTGGTCTGCACTGAAAACAGTAGTGTACACTTAATCACTGTATGTCAAGTACAAATACAAGTTTAATCCCAATCTATGATTACCAATGCTATAAATTGGGTTTTTTGTTGGCAGTCAGGTTACCCCCTGACCAAGCAAGGACCCTCACTCTAGTCACGGTAAAATCACCCTCAGCTAACCCCCGCTCACCCCCTTGGCAGCTTGGCACGAGCAGGCAGGCTTAACTTCAGAGTGCTAGGTGTAAAGTTTTTGTACCAACACACACAGTAACCTAATGAAAACACTACAAGATGACACAACACAGGTTTAGAAAAATAGGAAATATTTATCTAAACAAAACAAGACCAAAACGACAAAAATCCACCATACACAAGTCAAGTTATTATTTAAAATGCAAAAAGAGTCTTAAATCCTTTAGAAAACAATGCTAACAATGTTAGCATTGTAAAGTACCTGGGTTGCGTTAAACTAACATGCACAGGCGAGGTTGTGTCTAAAAAGGTAAGCGTGCACCGATTCTCCCCCGCAAGCGAGCTTGTGTGTTGTTTCTCCTTCTCCGGTCGGACTGGTGTGCGTTGTTTTTCCTCCCTGCAGGGGAGCGATGCGCCGATCTGGGCAGCACTCGGTCTGGGCAGTCGTTGCGTCGTTTTCCATGCCCAGCAAGGTTTGCGTAGAAATATCCTGCCACACAGTGATAGCAAAACTGCGCTGTGTGGGTTGTGATGATACCAGCCTCCGTCAGCAATGCAGGCCGTCATTTCTCTAGCCGAGTGAGTCGATTTCCCAGCCGCACTGTAAGCGATGTGTTGATTTCAGCCGCAGAGCCGGTGGTGCGTCGATTCTGTTGCTGCTCTCAGAGGTTGCGTTGGAAATTTCCCCACACAGCAGTGTGTGTGTGTGGATTTTCAGGCTTGGTCTGCCAGCTTCACCTGTCAAGGACCCAGGAACTGGATAATGCACCACTTGGCAGGGCAGGAGTCTCAGCAGAGAGTCCAGGTGTTGACAGGGGAAGTCTTTGATGGCCCTGAGACTTCAACAACAGGAGGCAAGCTCAGATCAAGCCCATGGAGAGATCTTGACAAGCAGGAAGGCACACACTGTCCAGTCTTTGTCCTCTTGCGCAGGCAGAAGCAGCAACTGCAGGATAGCTCCACAAAGCACAGTCACAGGAAGGGCAGCTCTTCTTCCTCAGCTCTTCTCCAGGCAGAGGTTCCTCTTGGTTTCCAAGAGTGATTTAAAGTCTGTGGTTTTGGGTGCCCTTCTTATACCCATTTTGCCCTTTGAAGTAGGATTACTGTTTGTGAAATCCTGCCTTTCCCAGGCCAGGCCCAAGACACTCACCAGGGGGTTGGAGATTGCATTGTGTGAGGGTATACACAGCCCTTTCAGGTGTGAGTGACCACTCCTCCCCTCCCTCCTAGCACAGATGGCTCATCATATGCAGGGTACACCTCAGTTCCCTTTGTGTCCCTGTCTAGAGAGAGGTGCAAACAGCCCAACGGTCAAACTGACCCAGACAGGGAATCCACCAGCAGGCAGAGTCACAGAATGGTTTAAGCAAGAAAATGCTTACTTTCTAAAAGTGGCATTTTCAAACACACAATCTCAAAATCAACTTTACTAAAAGATGTATTTTTAAATTGTGAGCTCAGAGACTCCAAACTCCACTTGTCTATCCGCTCCCAAAGGGAATCTACGCTTTAATCATATTTGAAGGCAGCCCCCATGTTCACCTATGAGAGGGATTGGCATTGCAACAGTGAAAACCGAATTTGGCAGTATTTCACTGTTAGGACATATAAAACACAATAGTATATTTCCTACCTTAAACATACTCTGCACCCTGCCCATGGGGCTACCTAGGGCCTACCTTAGGGGTGTCTTACATGTAAGAAAAGGGTATGTTTAGGCCTGGCTAGTGCGTACACATGCCAAGTCGAATTGGCAGTTTAAAACTGCAAACACAGACACTGCAGTGGCAGGTCTGAGACATGATTACAGGGCTACTAATGTGGGTGGCACAACCAGTGCTGCAGGCAGACTAGTAGCATTTGATTTACAGGCCCCGGACACCTCTAGTGCAATGTATTAGAGACTTACCTGTGAATCAAATATGCCAATCATGGATGAACCAATTACGTACACATTTTGTATAGGAGCACTTGCACGTTAGAACTGAATAGCAGTGGTAAAGTGTCCAGAGTAACATAAACAACAAAAACAGAGTCTAGCACACATCAACAACATGGGAAACAGGGGCAAAAGGTTAAGGGAGACCACGCCAAGGATGCCAAGTCTAACAACAGGACTTCTTCTCTTGTGAAAGTTGTAAAGTGTGTAGATACTGTAGTGCTAGGACACAATATCAATCACCCCTCACGGGTAAGATGATAGACATTACAACTTGTCTTACTTGTTTCAGTGACTTCACGATATACATTTGGAATGCCATTGTAAACTGTGGTACGTGGGTAGTACTAAACATGCCACTAGAAAACGCATATTGGAACATATCAGAGCGATAACCCGGGTGGATACACATTATCCCATTGCCAGACATTTTTATCAGGATCACAAGAGGGAGGTGTCCAAATTGAGTTTTTTCATAATCGGTAGGATACTTCCCCTGAAGTGAGGAGGTAATAGGGAATTATTGTTGCAGATACGAGAGTCTCATTATATAATATCCTTTAATACAAAAGCACCGAATGGATTGAACAAGGATGAGGAATCGGAAGTACACCTTGGAGAATAAAATCCTTTAATTACTTTGTTGCATTAATGTTATATAATATGTTCTCCATTGTTTTCTCTGCACATGTATTGTACAAAAAGAGCAGCCTGGAGGTGATGATTTTACAATTTGGGAAATTGCTCCATCTGTGCTTGGCTAAGCCTCTGTGGGGCTTTATTAGTTTTTTAGTCTTTAGAAATTTGTGGATAAGGTCACTATCTGTTGTTCTTAGTATACTCATGATATTGCCATCTTAGGTTGGTACTGATTATTCATATTTTGTTTCTCTTCTTTCTTTTATGTGTTTTCTTATTTGTGATGTTTCTTCCAGTATATAATTTCCTGTTCTATATTTAAACTTTATATTTTCCCTCTGTGTCTGTTGTGTTATCCTTATGTATGTTTATGCAGATTTAATAAAAGAATATGCAGGCTGCTGTTCGACTAATCTTGAAATCTGGATTTAATTGCAATGAATAGAGGATGATATCTTCAAGAATTATATTTTTCTTGTATAACAACGGATGATTATGTTTACACGGTGTGTCATAGGAATTGAGAATTTGCAGCAGTACTGTATCGGAAGAAGGCCCACTGGGGCCGAATATTTAGAAGTAAATACAATGATGTGGTATATAGTATGTGAAATCATGACAGCAATATTGAATAATTAAGGACAAATGGGAATAATATGGATAATTGATGATATGTGACTCAAACGTGAGGACAGGTTGAATTAGCCCACTGGAGCTGAATGTTTGATTTGATATAATGTATACTTGTTGATATGTCCACTGGGATGAAATGAAGTAGGCACTTAATGAAATATAAAATCCTGAAAACTAATATTGAAAAGTTAAATGTAAACAGGAATAATGTGGAAATAAATGGTGAAACTATGAAAAAAGAAACAAATACCCTATAAAATGCATATATGTTGAAAGAGGGCATGTTTCAAGATGGCTTACATGTTTATGTTTGTTTAGAGTTCTTGGTGATGGTCCTTTGTTTATTTTAGTCATGGAATGTAGGTTTGAAATTGTCAAGCAATCATGTGAAAGAGTTACCCAAGAACAAGGCGTCGGATGCCAAAACGCGTTGGGTTGTTTCATGGTGCTATTGATTATGGAGATTAAATAAACAACACAATGCTATACATTGCTGAGTTTGTGTTCTTCCTAAAGATTGTGAAGAGCATTTGTGGACATTTATATTGCGGGAGCTTGACCCGGACACAAACTGCTATCATGTGAACACGTCCAACATAGTTAACGGAGTGAATTTAGGATATATATATATATATGTATACATATATATATATATATATATATTTTAAACCTTTTTTACATTTTTGCTCCATCCATCAACCACTCTCCACCTGCCATAGGAACACAGCCACACAACAGCATTCATTTTCTAAGTAGTATTACATTTTTTCCCTGCACCCTCTGCCATTTTCAAATACACCTCCCTGACTGCCACATGTTTCTTCCTTAGAATGGATGCAGATTAAGCAAACAGTTACATTGGTATACAAAGAAAGAAGAATGGGTAGTGGTGGTAAAAGAGGTGCACTTCCCAAACGTTGCAATAGTATGTAAGTAATATTAAATATTAAATCTGTAACAACAATCTGATGTGCTATGTGGTTGAGTAAGCTCCACTACCCTAGAGCGTATGATGGTGTGTTGGGGCAACACAACATAGAAATAGTTGCAGATACCGCAGCACTCAAAAAGTTCATCCACAAAACAAATCCTTCAATAAAGGTCAAAGGTAGTAGGTTATTTTATTCGGGGACATCAGCATATAGTCCATCCAGGAATCATCGTGTCATATTCAAATAGAAGTACATTTTTGTAAAGGCAAGCCAAGACGTGTTTTGTCACAAGGTGACTTTATTAAGGCTGCAAAATATATTTAAAAACTTTGCTACAATGTTCCTTGTCCTGAATGATTAGAGGATGATAATAATGTCAATAGCGTATAAGGGTCAGATTAAGTACGTGCCATGTACCGAATCGGAAAAGATTAGTGCAGTACGTAGCCCATTATATCAGTGAGAGAAAAGATGTAAGATAAAACGTAAAGAATTAAGGGCCAGATGTATCATGGAGGCCTTTTGCGATTCGGAAATCGCTATTTCCGACTCGCAAAATGCCATGTATCACATTTGCGAATCGGTAATAGTGATTTCTTAAAAATCGCAAATGCTATTACCGAATCGCAAATTGCGATACCGGCCCCTTTCGTACCTATGGACCTGTTGGCCCATATCTGCGAATTTTTTGCATTTACAAAATTGCGATTTCTGAAACAGTTTTGGAAATGCAAAACCCCAGGGTGCTAGGGGCCTAAGGCCCCCTCTGCTGCACACCAAAATTCTTTTTTGGGACATGTAGGGTGCATACATGCCAAAAGGGCATGTGTGCTTTACAGGTACATTTTAAAAATGCATTTAAAATGCATTTTTAAATTTTGCACATGGTTACCACCAGGTTCAACCTTGATACGTCTGGCCCAAAAGGTATAAGAAAAATGTGAAAAGACACACTTAATGACTAGGTTGGTGGCTCCAAAAAATTAATTCCAACCAGACCTGAGTATACTTCTTTTACAATACATACAGTCTATATTATCAGTGTCCCAACACCATCATAAGTGCGTATTAAATGCATGTATATCTCCAAGTGCAACATAGAAAAGGTAAGAGGATTGGCAACTATAGACACAAAGGGGAAACTGCATACCTTTTTATAAGTAAGCACAAGCTGAAAGGTAACTGCCATATATCCAAAGTAGAAAAGGTGAGTCAAAAGAATGTGTACGGAGTCTTGTTGATAGTAATGTAGTAGTAGGAGACCATGTTAAGTCTCCTGTCTTTGAGAGATGACAATGTGTATGAGAGGTTGTGATTTTGGAATGTTGCGTCAGTGTAAACTGCAACTAATTACATTGGTATGTTCTTATTCTGATTGTAAATAAAACATCATGTTATGGAGATGTGGTTTGACTTTGGAATGGATACACTATTGTTGTCAATTATTTAGGATAATAACTTAAGTAACACTAAATTATATTGTCTTTGTATGTGCTAATTCAAACTAAAACAATGCCACGTTTTACTAAGTGTTTTTGTTTACTTGTTTGATTTTAGGTGCACAAGTGACATCACCCACAGTACTGCCAGACAGAAGGCTGGTACAAAGTGAAGTAACCATACAACATGTGACGTGAGTCCTCCAATCTCTTCTGCTTGTGCAGCTAAGTGTCATTGCCAACTGACAGCTTCAAGATGGCCCCAAAGAAAGGTGCTGCCAAGAAAGTGGCCGGTGATAAGAAACAGCTTTCTCCTGCTGGCATGCTGACTAAAACCTTTTTCTAAAACATGGTTCCTGCTGCACCATCCCCTGGAGGGGAAGCTGTGAGCATCACTCCCGCATCAATGGCATCACCACAACCTAAGCCCAAGGCCAAGTCTGTAAGTGAGGTAACCACTGCAATCGTGATGATGGTGAAGAGAGGTGATTTGGAATTTGATTTGTCTCTTTTGCAACGTAGTACCTAATTGTTGCAGGAAACTAAAGAAACTGGACACTAACAACAGCCAACAATAGGAGATCTTCCTGAAGTAGAAGGAGGACAGGAGGTTGAGTTTACTGTAGAGCAAAAACCAACTCTTTTAGAACTCTTTTAGAACCATTGTCTTCTGGGTCTCCCGCAAGAAAAAGGAAGAGTACTCCACCATCTTCTCCAAGCCCCCTTCTGATGACCTAAGCATTGACTAGACCTTGTCTGAGTCTAAAATACGCCCAGAGAGGCAAGGGAAAAGGAAAGTTCTTGAAAGACTTAGAATTATGGAAGAGGATGAGGATAACAAACCAGTCACTGTCATGAAGCCTGGCCCAGAGGAGACTGACATTACCCTTCATATTCAATCTCCTCTGAGGGATGCGGCACTGGTATAATATTCACCACCACAGCCAGCGAAAGCTGCACTATTTGGAAGGCCCCCGCCAAGACCTGCATCCACCCCTACCTCAGTAGAAGTATGCACTGCGAATGAAACCACCCGACGGCATGTTTATACAATGGGAAGCTGGCTAAAATGTGAACACTGGTTCGCCTCCCTTTTTGTAAGTGGGGAAGAAGTGGGGTTTGTTAGAATTTGTGGTGCTTTCCAGTGCTCCATCATGGTGTGCTGTAATTGGTTCAATAGGCTTTGCAGCAGAGTGATGTTCACACTATCCACCTGAAGACAGACAAGGGGATCTCTTTTACAGGGGTTAGGGAACAGCTAGTTATGGGTCTCAGTGCTTAAAAAAACATTTAAGGGCGTTCAGCGGCATGCAACAGTAGCCATGTTGGCCATTTAAGAAATCCCATACAGCTGAAAACATCTTGGAAGACTTTAACAGCAAGGTGTTTGAATGGCTACAACCCAGAGGTCTCAGAATGGGATTTGTTGACACGAACAATAGCAGTAATGTAGTTAAAGCCATGGCAGATGGTGGCTATTTCAGGCCATTTGTATTTGGTACTTTGCATCAACTTGGTTGTGCAGGAATTTCTCAAAAAAGAAGACATAGGCTCTCATTACGACCCTGGCGGTCGGTGATAAAGTGGCGGTAATACCACCAACAGGCTTGATGAAAGTACCACCAAATTATGACCCTGGCAGTTAGATCTCCGAAAGACAGCCAATGTACCACACCGATCACCAGGGCGGAAACAACAGTCACTACGGGGATAGCTGTATACAGCCAGGCAGAAGACAAAGTTCCGCCCACCATATTATGACAATACAATCCGCCACCTTTTCCGGGGCGGAACCAATGCCATCAAATGCCTGGCGGAAACACATTACAGAATTGAAGGACTCACCATTGGAGACACAGGGAAGAACCACGCCACCTTGGAACCCGAACTGCAAGTATTTTCGATGATCTTCTATGTTATGCTCCACCACGAACACCAACGCCAGTGAAGATGACAACGGTGAGTGCAGCTGCCCAGCCCACAAGGGGGGTAGGAAAACGAGAGTGACACACACACGTACCACACGGAACCCCATACACACAACCAGCTGCACAAGAAAACAATTTATCCCCGTAAATTGGCTGAATAATGCAAGGAAAACAGGAATTGACTAAAGTGATTGTAATAAGATCAACACAAAATTAATAAAACGTTTTGCCAATGCAACAGATATGTACAAATATACAAAAAAGGGGCACTGCCCAGTCCTGAGTTCACAGGGTCCACATGGCAAGAGGGCAAAGTCCAAGGCCCTAATCATTACCTGCACCAGTAAGGAGAGAACACTGCAGGGGCATCAGTTGGCAAACAGGCAGGCACCTCAGGGGGAGTGGGGGACACCTCAGCCGGGTGCAGAAACAAGACCACTGGTTCTGGAGGGGGCAACATGACCTGTGCTTTGTCCTGGGGAGTGCAATGCCACAGTCTCTGGAGTGGGTGACTTGCCCACTGGTTCTGGCGGGAGAAACATGCCCATTGCTCTGTCCTGGGCAGTGCAATGCCTCATTCTCTGGAGTCGGTGACGTGCCCACTGGTTCTGGAGGGGGAAACATCCCCATTGCTCTGTCCTGGGGAGTGCAAGGCCACAGTCTCTCAAGTGGGTTCTGGAGGGGGCAACATGCCTATTGCTCTTTGTCCTGGGGAGTGCAAGGCCACAGTCTCTCAGGTGGGTGACTTGCCCACTGGTTCTGGAGGGGGCAACAAGCCCTGTGCTTTGTCCTGGGGAGTGCAAGGACACAGTCTCTCAAGTTGATGTCTTCCACACTGGTTCTAGAGGAGGCAACATACACTGTGCTTGGTCCTGGGGAGTACAAGGCCACAGTCTCACAAGTGGGTGTCTCCCACACTGGTTCTGGGGGGGCAACATACCCTGTGCTTGGTCCTGGGGAGTGGAAGGCCACAGTCTCACAAGTGGGTGTCTTCCCCAGTAGTCCTTGAGGGGGCAGGCCTCTCAGCGGCCCTTGGAGGCTGGATCACATGGCGTCCACCGGCAGTGACAGCTGCACTGTGGTGGTATTAGTGGGAGGCTCCTGCTCAGCCCCTGCACCCACTGTTGGCTGCACAACCACGGCTGGTGGTGGGGGCTCTGTGACAGCTGCTGGTGCAGGCTCCTTGCCCTTCTTGCTTGCTGGCACAGGCTTCTTCCCATTTCTGCTGGCTGGTGCAGGCTCCTTACCCTTCTTGCTTGCTGGTGCATTGTCCTTCCCCTTTCTGCTGGCTGGTGCAGGCTCCTTCCCCTTCAGGATATGTGGCCTGGAATCCTTTCCACCATTAGTAGGTGCTGATGGAACTGGGCCCGTGGACTGTTTGGCTGAGGTGATTGGCCGGGTTCTTGATGCCATGCATGCAGGTCGGGGGGGACGGGAAGGGAAGAGGTCAATGGTGGGAAGGAAAAGCTTTTTAGGGACATTGGGGTGGGAAGAGGGAGAAGTAATAGGAGAGGTTGTTGGAGATGTTTGCTGTATTTGGGTGCAGGTGGATGGGTTGTATGCTGTTGGAGGTGGATGGCTGCTGGGTGTCTGAGTGCTTGCGTTTGTGTACCTTGGAAGGGGAGGGACAGACACAGTGTGAGAGGACACAGGGGACGTATGCATGGATGTTGTGGAGGTGTCTGCCAGTGAGGTGTGTGTTATGCGTGGTGTGGTGATGCTGCAGCTAGTGGATGATGATGTAGTGCATTCAGGTGTGAGTGTGGACGTAACTGGGTAACTGGGTGGGAGATGAAGGAGGAGAGGAGGGGAGATAGTGAAAATGGTGGATGTTGTTATGTCTGCAACTGGATAGTGTTTGTGTGAATGCCTGTGGGATGAAGTGTGGTGGTTGTGTTTACCTGTGACACTCTTGGGTGTTGTCCTGTATGCATGCTCGTCTGGCTGTCTGCTTGGGATGGGTTGGGGTTGAGGAGAATGGGACTGGGAAGTGGAAGTTGGAGGAGAGAACGGTAGAAACAGGGACAATGGTTGCCATCAGAGAGGAGGCCAGAGCCTGAATCAATCTATGTTGGGACACCAATCCAGTGTGACTGCCCTCCAGGAATGCATTAGGTTGTTGCAACTGGGCTGCCATCCCCTGGATGGCATTCACAATGGTTGATTGCCCTACAGAGATGGACCTCAGATGGTCAATAGACTCCTCGCTCAGGGCAGCAGGGCTCACTGGGGCAGGGCCTGAGGTGCCTGGGTCGAAGGAGATGTCTACCCTCAAGGGTGAGTGGGCACGGGCAACTCGCTGAGGGGCTGCTGGGAGGGCAGTGCTAGTACGGGGTGGCGGCTGTAGCTGTAGCTGGGGTGGTCACAGAGGTGTCCGTCACCACCAGGGAGCTCCCATCGGAGGAGGAATCAGAGTCTGTATTGTCCCCTCAAGTCTCCTCCATGGTGCTTCCCTCCCCCTCCGTCCCACTGGTGCCTTCAGCATCAGTGGACTCTGCATCCAGGGTCCTGTGGGATGTAGCTCCCTTTGTCACTGGTGCCCCTGCTCCTCCGCCAGATGATGCTAATGCACATAAGGATAGGATGACAAAACAAGAAAGGGGGGAGAGAGAAAAAGGATACACTGGGTCAATGACTGCACCAACACTACCGTTGGCGTACACAGCACCCTCACACACTGGGTACAGGCCTACGCACTATGCATTGCACTGCCAGTGATATTGCTAGCCACCAAGGCATGAGGAGGAGCACACACCAACTGCAGCACACCTCGGACCCACGCAGCCCTGGCCAGTAGTGGATGCTAACATGCTAGGTAGGCAGTATTTCCCCTTCAGACTCTTATCCACCAGAGGACCTATGCTGCAATGTCTGGCCTGGCCGAGGGGTACCCACTGACATAGATACCACCCCCTTGTGGCTGCTGTGTTACCCTCAAGCGCCCATCCAGCTCTGGATAGGCCACCACCAGTATGCGGGCCATCAGAGGGGTCAGGGTTCGACGGCACCCCTTCCTCACTGGAAGGACATCCCCAGCTAGGCCTCTGCTGTCTTCCATGCCCAGCGTCTCAGGTCCTCCCACCGTTTGCGACAGTGGGTGCTCCGTCTGCCATAGACCCCCAGGGTCCGCATCTCCTTGGCAGTGGCATGCCATATACCCTTCTTTTGATAAGCGCTGACCTTCAGAGGCAATACAGACAGTAGAACACCATTAGACAAACAGTCGCGCCAGTTACACAAATGGCCCGCCATACCCGTTTACAGCACTATTGGCACATACATAGCCCACCACGCAATGAGTGACATCTCTCCCCCTTACACGATGCCTGCACACATACCTCCATACATGCATGCCACATGCATTGTGCCCACAGTGTACTCACCTGTTGGTCTGGAATCCCATACAGCAGTCCATACTGGGGTAGGACCCCATCGACCAGTCGCTCCAACTCCTCTGAAGTGAAGGTTGGGGCCCTTTCCCCGGTCACACGTGCCATGGTAGGTTCCAGACACAGGTCACAGCAGCATATGCAGTGTAGGTCCTCTCCTACAGGTCAGGAAACATGTGAGGAATATGATGGAAAATGGCGGTAACGTCCGCGGCGGTGCATACCGTCACCGCCGGAGTATGATCACCATTGGCCACTGTACCCCATAGGGCACAATTTTAATCAATGAGGAAGTGCACGGCAGTTCCCGACCTCATACCATCATGGCGCACAACGCCAGCAGCATAACCTCACTTCCACCTCTCTCTCCACACAGGACAGGCAGATGCCATTTCCGGGGGGGGGGAACAGGCTATGGAATAATGCTGTGTCATAGGAGAAATCGGCACATACTGTGCAGATCACACTGACCCATTTCATGTATACAGATTGCAAGTGTTCAGTTTGTGACAGGCTCCTCACTCTTTTGTCCCTTAGATTCCTACCGCTGCAGATGAATAGGCGATGGAGACATACCCCTGTGTATAGACCCCTGGTGTTTTGTCTACACTGGTAGACAGGCACATAATACTCACCTATAGACTGGACAGGGCCACAATCGCAGAGCTGTGTGCCTAATTGGAGACTGACCTGATATCTGCTATCCGTCACCCCACTGGGATCCCCTCTCTTGTGCAAGTTCTATCAGTGCTCCCTTTCCTGGCAACTGGTTCTCTCCAAGTGACAGTGCGCTTGGCAGCTTTAATGTCACAGCCAGTGATGTCAATAGTGCTGACAAGAGTATTGTATGCCCTGATAAAACATATGTGCATCTCCATTGCATTCCCAAGTTTTATGCAATGGGACATATCCCCAATATAATTGGGGTGATTGACGGAACACATATTGCATTTGTCCCCCCCCGCCAGAATGAACAGGTGTTCAGGAACTGTAAGAGTTTCCACTCTATGAATGTGCAGATGGTGTGCTTGGCGGACCAGTACATCTCCCACGTCAATGCTCAGTTTCCTGTGTCGGTGTATGATTACTTTGTCCTGAGGAATAGCAGAATCCCAAATGTGATAGCCCAACTACAGAGGCACAGGGATTGGCTAATAGGTGAGCCCTGGTTCCCACCCA
Organism: Pleurodeles waltl; assembly: GCF_031143425.1. NCBI lineage: Eukaryota > Metazoa > Chordata > Amphibia > Caudata > Salamandridae > Pleurodeles > Pleurodeles waltl. The sequence continues at coordinate 486,356,726 of NC_090445.1, read as the reverse complement.
TATATATGTTGGTGTATGGGTATGGTGTTGGCCATATAGGATAGTGTGTGTCTAAATGTTGTCCCTCAATATTTGCAGATGACTCTGGTTAACCAAACCTATAGTGGCTGCTGACCCCTGTGAGGAATGCCAGGACAAGGGCAGAAGAGCGTTATAATGAGGCACATGTGTGAACCAGAAGGATAATTGAGAGAACCTTTAGCCTCCTGAAGACCAGGTTCCATTGCCTCCATCTAACAGGTGTGCTACTGTGCTACTCACCCAAGAAGGTCTGGCAGATAGTAGTGGGATGCTGCATGTTGTACAACCTGGCCCTCAGACGTCATGTCCCTTTTCTGCAGGAGGAGGAGACTGGAGATGCCCCTGCAGAAGTAGTTGAATGTGTGGACAGTGAGGAGGAGGATGCAGAGGATGAAGATAAGGACAACAGAACAACTGTAATCCGTCAGTACTTCCAATGACACACAGGTGAGACAGTGTAATTTTAAATTTCAATGACTTTTGTTGTATTCTGTGTGGCACTGGCATGCTGGTATTTCCCAATTCTATGCCCACTTACTGTTGCCTCAGGCTATTCACTTTGCAGATGTTGTGATATCACATTACTCCTGGTGTGATCAAAACAGCCAGCTACAGGTCATTAATTCTATGCTCCTTCTATGTACAGTTCATTTGCACTGGTTGTACCTGTTTCAATCAATACATATTTAAAATACATGACATACTCAGAATTGATTTTTATCAAAAGGTGTTTATTGAAGTGCTAACATATAGGGGGAAGTGCAATGGGATGGGGTGATGATGGAGTTAAATCTAGAGTATTGTTCCAGTCTGTTTGTAGCACAGGTGCATTGTCCAAGGGGAAATAGGAAGGGAAGAAATGGCAGTTCAAGGTGGATAGGGTGCCTGTGTGTGACACAAGGGGGACAACCAGGAGAGTCTCATTTCCTGGCAGGGGTCTTGGCAATTGTCTCTGGCTTCTGTATGGATTCAAGGGAATGTTTGCGGGGTGGTTGATCTTCTGCAGAGGGAGGGCTGCTGGTAGCCTGTGAGTCCTCTGGTGGGGCCTCCTGGCCAGCAGCGGCAGCAGAAGTGGATGGCTGTTCAGATGACTGGCTAACGTCAGTGGCCCGCTGGTGTGAGACTACCGCCCTCATAATGTTGGCCATGTCTGCCAGCACCCCTGCAATGGAGATCAGGGTGTTGTTGATGGCCTGCAAGTCCTCCCTGATCCCCTGGTACTGTCCCTCCTGCAGCCGCCTGTTCTCCTGCACGTTGTCCAGGATCTGGCCCATCGTGTCCTGGGAATGTTGGTAGGCTCCCAGGATCTCAGAGAGTTCCTCCTGGAGAGTCGGTTCCCTGGGCCTGTCCTCCCCCTGGTGACCAGCAGTCTTCCCAGTGTCCCTTTCGGCCTGTGCCTCTGTCTCCTGAACCGTGTGCACACTGGTTTGGGTACTCTGAGTGGGTGCTGTGGTGTTGTTTCCTGATAGGGGAGGCTCTGTGGTGGCCTCTGACTGGGCTTGGGTAACCGGCTGTCCAGTGGTCCCTGATGTGCTGGGTAGATCGACCAGATCCTGAAGACCAGAGTTACTGTCATCACTGTGAGCCTCTTCAGTTGGGGGACTGGATAGTGCTGGCACCTCCTCTCTGATGACATTGGCTGGGGGAACTGTGGGGATGTAAATGATGTGTTACGGTTAATGTGTATGACATATTGTACATCCTTGGCTTCCCCTCTATGGATGGTGTTGTCCTGCCAGATTTTATTTGTGTATGTTGGTGTATGGTGGGATTGTTAGTTCTCTCTTCTATGCATGCTTTAGTGAAGTGTGTCCATGCAGGGCTGTGAGCGGTGTCCATGCATTGGTACAGCATGCAGGTCTTGGCATTGGGATTGAATAGATGTGATGGTGGCGTGTGTAGGATGGAGTCGAGTGATGGGAGTTAGGGTGAGGGTGAGGGTATGTGATGGCATGCACGCATGAAGGGTGATAATTGATAAAAGTTGACTTACCAGAATCCAGTCCTCCTCGGACTCCAGCCAGGCCCTCAGGATGCAGTATTGCCAAGACTTGCTCCTCCCATGCTGTGAGTTGTAGGGGAGGATGTGTGGGTCCACCGCCAGTCCTCTGGATAGCGAGCTGGTGTCTTGCTGCTATGGAACGTACTTTCCCCCGTAGGTCGTTCCACCTCTTCCTGATGTTGTCACTTGTTCATGGATCTATCCCACAGTGTTGGCCCTGTACACTATTCTCCACCATAGCTCCATCTTCCTTGCAATGGATAGTGCTCCAAATAGCTGTGGCTCTACCCTGACAATTTCCTCCACCATGAGCCTTAATCCTCCTCAGTGAAACAGGGGTGTCTTTGTGGTGCCATGGGTGTTATGTGAGGTGTGTTGGTGAGGGTGTGCTGGGTGATGTTTTGGGGTATGTGATGTGTAGTGCATGAGTGGTGTACGGGTGTATGTAGTGTGTGGCTCTAGTTGGCTAGGTGTTCTTGGTGTCAGTCTCGTGGCAATAAATTGTAATCGTAAATGGTTGTGGGATAATGTGGGTGTGTGTTTTATAATGGTGTGGGTGTGGTGTGTGTATGGGTGTCAGGTGTGTGTTTTTTAATTGTCCAATGTGGTGTTGTTTGTCTGTGGGTATCCATTGTGAGCGCTGCGGTATGTACCACCAATGGTTTACCGCTGTTGAATGTCTACCGTGGTGATTTGTGGGTCATAATGTGGTGGCTTTTGTTCTGTTGGCGTAACGGTGTGGGTTTTGATACCGCCACTTTATCACTGACCTTTGGGCTGACAGATTTGTGTATGTGGCTGAATTCTGTCAGATTGGTGTGTGTGTCATAATATGGTTGTTAGACTTTTCATCCTTGGCGTGGTCTCCCTTAACTTTTTGCCTCTGTTCCCCAGGTTGTTGATGTGTGCTGGACTCTGATTTTATTGTTTTTGTTACTCTGGGCACTTTACCACTGCTAACCAGTGCTAAAGTGCAAGTGCTCCTGTTTAAAATGTGTACGTAATTGGTTCTCCATGATTGGCATATTTGTTTTACTGTTAAGTCCCTAGTAAAGTGCACTAGAGGTGCCCAGGGCCTGTAAATCAAATGTTACTAGTGGGCCTGCAGCACTGGTTGTGCCACCCACACAAGTTACCCTGTAATCATGTCTCAGACCTGCCACTGCAGTGTCCCTGTGTGTATTTTTACACTGTAAATTCGACTTGGCAAGTGTACCCACTTGCCAGGCCTCAACCTTCCCTTTTCTTACATGTAAGGCACCCCTAAGGTAGGCCCTAGGTAGCCCCAAGGGCAGGGTGCAGTGTATGGATAAGGTAGGACATATAGTAATATGGTTTATATGTCCTGACTGTGAAATACTGCCAATTTTGTTTTTCACTGTTGCAAGGCCTGTCTCTCTCATAGGATAATATGGGGGCTACCTTTAAATATGATTAAAGTGTAGATTCCCCTAGAGAGTAGATGGACATGTGGAGTTTGGGGTCCGTGAACTCACAATTAAAAAATACATCTTTTAGTAAAGTTGATTTTAAGATTGTGCGTTTGAAAATGCCACTTTTAGAAAGTGAGCATTTTCTTGCTTAAACAATTCTGTGACTCTGCCTTGTTTGTGGATTCTCTGTCTGGGTTAGTTTGACAGTTGGGTTGTTTTTCACCTCGCACTAGACAGTGACACAAAGGGGGCTGGGGTGTAACCTGCATTTCCTGATTAGCCATCTCTGCTAGGAGGGAGGGGTGGAGTGGTCACTCTCATCTGAAAGGACTGTGCCTGCCTCTGACAATGCCGGCTCCAACCCCCTGCTGTGTGTCTGAGGCCTTGCCTGGGCAAGGCAGGATTTCACAAGTAGGTGTGAGTCCCCTTTGAAGAAAGGTGACTTCAAAGACTAAAATGGGTATAAGAAGGGCACCCAAATCTACAGACTGGAGAAACACTTCTGGAACCAAGAGGAACCTCTGCCTGGAGAAGAGCTGATGGATGAGGAAGAAGTGCTGCCCTGCTTGTGACTGTGCTTTGTGGAGCTTTCCTGCAGTGCTGCTTCTGCCAGAGTAAGAGGGCAAAGACTGGACTTTGTGTGCCTTCGATCTTGTGAAGAAATCTCCAAGGGCTTGAGTTAGAGCTTGCCTCCTGTTGTTTGAAGTCTCAGGGACAGCAAAGACTTCTCTCTGCCAGCACCTGGAGTCTCTGGAGAGACTCCTACCCCGACAAGTGGTGCCCTATCCAGTCCCTGGGCCCTTGAAAGGAAAGCTGGTGGAAATCCAAGGAAATCGACTTCGGACGACTCTGGACCGACGCCGCTGCTGAATCCGGTAACGTCGCCTGCACCCGACGCCGTGACCTTCGCTGGAACGCGACGCTCTTCGCGGGCCCAACGCCGCAGCAGCCCCGCTGAAGTCCGCAACTCCGTGGAAGTCGCCGCACCACGTCGTGACCGACGCCGCTCAAAGTGCACGGATTCAGCGTTTCGCACAAACGCCGCGATACCCGACATCGCGCATCGGCTTGTTTTCACTCTTCACCAAAGGTACTGTACTTGGGGGTCTACACGACACCGTGTCCGGCGCCACTGGTGTCAGCTTGTTGGGAACGACTCCGTCACCCAAATAAATACTTTTATTTTTGGTAATACTGAGTATTGTCTTTGCTTGTGTACTGTGTAACAATAAGTGGTATTGCATGAGCTTTGCATGTCTCCTAGTTCAGCCTAAGCTGCTCTGCTATAGCTACCTCTATCAGCCTAAGCTGCTAGAGCACTACTACATTCACTAACAAGGGATAACTGGACCTGGTGTAAGGTGTAAGTACCCAATGTACCTACTATAAACCAGGCAAGCCTCCTACAGGTGACCATCAGAGTGTCAGTAAGCGGGATTTACCACCAATGTCATAATGAGGGCCATAGTCAGCAACATACTAACCATTTATAGAAGAATCTGCACTCATTCCAGCCATTCATTTTAGTCCCAGAAGTAGATGAGGATAATTCAGCATTCTAATAGAGTACCAGTTAAAGACCTCATACAGGAGGTACCAACTCAATGCAACTTGCCTTATTACATGTTGCAACATCTGTTTGAGCAGTACAGACCGATCAATGACTATGTAATTTAAAGAGGAGGGGACACAATGGGGGAAATCATGACTACGGATGCAGACACATGTATGGCCAGATTGGAGTTGGACCTGTGCAGTAAAGAAGCCTCCCTATTGCCTTCAGGACATTTGCGACAATGCCTGCCTTTCTCCAATGGCTATCCTTCCTTTTTTCATCACCTAGCAGGACTGTCCCAGAACATCTTTTGTTTTACAAGAGTGCCAAATTCCAATGTGTTGTTTGCATTAAAGAAATACAATTGTGTACCAACCAGAGACCAGACCAGTCACTTTAGGTACCAAACACAAATCTACACAAAATATTCAAACTCTGTTTTTCTTTTTGTTCTTCAACAGAAGTGCACTACAGTTCTATCTCACTATGGTCAGGACGGAGTTGGACGGATTCATTAATCATTACTTTGGTCAGGAGGAGGATGGAAGGACTCTGGGTAGGACTAGCTCAACAGCCAGAAGAAGGAAGTTATGGGAAACCATGATGAAGATGACTCTGAGGCCTACTCAGCTCTGTGGACTAGAGAGAGGTGCATTGATTTAGGAAATGCTGCTGAATGTTTTTGCTGGCTTAAACGTGAAGCTCCTCTTATGTGGTTGTGGTCAGGAGTGGGACCTTTTGCTTGTAACTGGAGACAGACTTATGATTTCACGTCATCGCATGATTTACACACTCAAATAAATGTTAGGAGATTGATCAGCCCGGTACATGCAGCTACTTATCTGTGATTGCTCTCACATCTCATTTAATTGATTGCACGGGTCATAAAATTAAATGAATTATTGCAGCAGTCTGTGCTGTTGCTCTGCCTCTGAGTCTTCCTAGTACACTCCTCCTGCAGTTTACCTTCTGTCCCGCTTGACTATACAATATTGTTCCTATTTACAATCTGCAGGCCTTCTCCTGCACAAAAGGTGACAGCTCCATAACAGTGCTGCTTATCTTGCTTGATCAGTTCAGTCAAGCACCCAAAAGTTGAGGAATTCCAAGAAGAATGCAGGTGCAGTACCCACTTTGGCAATGCAGTATTATTTTTCTTGTAACAATCATAATTTTTAGAAGTGGGTAGATTCACTTCACTCCAGCATAATTTGTATTTTTCAAACCTAGATGACACAACATTAAGATATCTAAAAGTAACGTGTCTCTGGGACTGAAGGACTGTTTGCATCACATTTAACTGAACTGTGCTATTCTCATTTCTTCATTTCCTTCCACAAGAACTGATCATGATGTGCTGCTCGTCGCACTGATGAATATGGTTGTTGTGTTGTGTGAAGTTTGCCTTTGTCACACCTTTCCCCAAATTCCCTGTGTGATTTATTAAAGTGTGACTTAATTTACACCATAAATGAATTACACATTTGGTATGGTAGAAGTAGTGAAAGTGACCTCAACTCAATGTAGGATCTTCTACCTGAGCAATAGTCCACTCCAGCCCCACTTACTCATTCACCCATAAAAGGGATCCATATTTTAGATATCAAACATCATTCGTCATCATCATCATTCACGCTTAACCTTATCGACTTCACTCCTCACTCTGACTCTACTTCTCCTGACTTCAGGATTTGATAACTTTAGTTTTACTTAAATACTAGATCCCCATTTCTCAGAAAAGAAGAAGTTGCTATTGCTAGTTTTTGTTATAGTATTAGGTATTATTTTCTTTGTTATGTCATGGTATTAATAGTCTGGTCTATTTCTTTGTAAATCTATGATATAAATATATAACCCCCCTAAATCTATGGTTTTCTTTCAATTTAGTTGCCTGTGATGGATAGTCCTTTTGAATAATCCTACATTTGGAGCTCACCTAGGAGGGAGAGGGACCTCGCTTATTGTGAATGTGATGCCTCATCTGTTAGTGCACTAGCTTGCTACTTCTACCACTGCCATTAAGAATGTCCCTTGTGAAACCATGCAGTACCTTTTGGAAGACTGGGAGAGGTAGCAGCCATCACTTCACCTATTCAGGTAATAAAACTATGGAGTGAAGTGAACTAGTTTAGTTAATAAGTAACTAACTTTAATGCAGTGCAAAGTAATTTGAATTTCCTTGCTTATCTTGGTTGTTGTACGCAATACAGGCAATGGCAGCATACCCATAATATAGTTGCAGATTGTAGTAGTACCTGGGTATAACCATCAAAAACTGACTATACATATAATTTGAAAAGCAGATTTAAAAAAACAGGCAGTGTGAAAAGGCAGCAGTACAAAGTAAAAGTAAAACAGAAAAACCTACTTCCGGCATAAAGCATCAGAATTATATATTTTCCCTTTATTTTGAACAATATAAATAAAAGTTTTAAACCCACCCTCTCCAAACATAACAAGCTGAACACTCTCCACAAACAAATCACTATGGCCCTCATTACAACCCTGGCAGTCGGTGATAAAGTGGCGGTAAAAAATGATGTCCACAGCGAAAACCGCCAACATAGACAGCCACTTTAACAATCCGACCACCATGGTGGTAGCAACAAGCACTGCAGTGGTAACCGCCAACAGCCAGGCAGAAGACAATGTACCGCCCACCCTATTACAACAAGCCAATCCGCCATCTTTTCTGGGGCGGTACCAACGCCATCAAAAGCACGGCAGAAACAGTACACAGAAAGGAAACGACTCACCTCTGGACACTCAAGGAAGAACCACGACGCCATGGAGCCCGAACTATAGGTGTTACCCATGCTGGTATACCTCCTCCTACACCAGGAACATGAACGGCAGCGAAGACTACCACAGTGAGTACTGCACCTAGCACACAAGGGAGGTGGGGAGGAAAAAGAGAGGGACACACACATGCAGCACGCAACACGCCCACCCGCAACACCATACACAAAAACAGATGAAACAACATTACATATCCACCCCGTAACCCTCAGGAATAACGCACGGACAAAAGGAAGTGAGTAAAGTCAGTGTAATAATATAAATTGCGAGAAATACATCCTCAAAGCACAAAACAGTATCTACAATATAAACAAATGTAGGGACACTGCCCAGTCCAAAATGTCCGTGGCCCACAGGGCCATATCACATATGCTAAGGCCCCACTTGACTCCTGCCTCAATACAGAGAGAACACTGCTGGGGCATCAGGTAGAAAATACACAGGCACCTCAGGAGGATGGTATAACACTACTGCTCCTGGAGGAGGCTACATGCCCACTGCTTGGTCCTGGGGAGTGCAAAGCCACAGTCTCTCAAGTGGGTGTCGTGCCCACTGCTTGGTCCAGGGGAGTGCAAGGTCACAGTCTCTCTAGTGGGTGGTTTGCCCACTGCTTGGTCCTAGGGAGTCTACAATCTCTCAAGTGGATGCCTTCTTCTATTTGTTCTGGAGGGGGCTTTGTGCCCAATGTGCTTCATCCTGGCAAGGAGGGGGTGAGTGGATAGCTTCTTTCACTTGTTCTGGAGGGGGCTTTGTGCCCAGTGTGCTTCAATCCCTGCAAGGAGGGCATGAGTTGATGGCTTCTTCCACTGGTTCTGGAGGGAGCTTTGTGCCCAGTGTTCCTTATCCTGGCATGGAGGGGGTGACAGGATGGCTTCTTCCACTGGTTCTGGAGGGAGCTTTGTGCCCAGTGTACTTCATCCTGGCAAGGAGGGATCTAGGCCACCAGTGGCCAGTGGATGCCTTCTTCCACTGGTTCTGTGCCCTGTGATGCAGATCTTGGAGGGTGCAAGATAGCAGTCTCTCACCTGGGCGTCACACCTACAGTTATTGCAGGGGCCAGTATGCACTACAGCCCATGGAGGCCCGACTACACACTGCCCGCCGGTGGTCACCGCTGCTCAGTGGTGGCAGTGGCGATGCTGGCGGCGGTGCTGCCTGTGGTGGGGAGAGGTACCAGCCCTTCCCTCGCAGCCTCAGATGGCTGCCCACTGGGGCTGCTGCTGTTGGCAGTGGTGGTAGCAGTGGTGCTGGTGGAAGTGCTGGTGGAGGTGCTGGCGGCGGTGCTGGTGGCAGGGCTGCCTGTGGTGAGGGGAGGCTCTAGCCCTTCCGCTGCAGCCTCGGAAAGCTGCCCACTGGGGCTGCTGCTGCTAGCAGTGGTGGTGGCAGTGGTGCTGGTGGCGGTGCTGGTGGCGGTGCTGGCGATGGGCTGGCAGCAGTGCGGTGAGGCTCCAGCCCTTCCCCCGCAGCCTCGGACAGCTGAAGTACCATGGCTGGTATTGTGTGCCCAGATGCAGGCTCCATATCCATCCTGCATGCGGCATCTGTGCCTTTCTCATTGTCCTTGGCAGCTGGTGTTCCCTTCTTGTCCTTGCCAGCTGGTGTTCCCTTCCTGCCCTTGCCAGCTAGTGGTGCCTCGTGCTTCTGCCAGCTAGTGGTGCCTCCTTGCACTTGCCAGCTGGTGGTGCCTCCTTGCTTCTGTCAGCTGGTGGTGCCTTCTTGCTTCTGCCAGCTGGTGGCGCCTCCTTGCGTTTGCCAGCTGGTGGTGCCTCCTTGCTTCTGCCAGCTGTTGGTGCCTCCTTCCATTTGCAAGCTAGTGTTCCCTTCCTGCCCTTGCCAGCTAGTGGTGCCTCCTTGCTTCTGCCATCTGATGGTGCCTCCTTGCGTTTACCAGCTGGTGGTGCCTCCTTGCTTCTGCCAGCTGGTGGTGCCTTCTTGCTTATGCCAGCTGGTGGTGCCTCCTTGATTTGCCAGCTGGTGGTGACTCCTTGCTTCTGCCAGCTGGTGGTGTCTCCTTGCATTTGCCAGGTGGTGTTCCCTTTTTGCCCGTGGCAGCTGGTGCAGGCACACTGGCTGTGTGGACGGGTGTCTTCACAGTGCCTCTCACAATTGCAGTGGCTGCAGAAACTACAGTGGCCGTGGTCTGGGTGGCTGAGGTGCTAACCTGGGTCCTGACGACCCTGGCCCAAAGTGAAGGACAGGGGGAGGGGCTGGGAGTATGTCAAGGGTGGAGAGGAAATGCTTTTTAGGGACACAGGGGCTGTAAGAGGGTGAAGGTTTGGGAGTGGAGGAAGAGGGAGTAGTGGTAGGAGGTGTCTGTCTGCTGCATTTGGGTGCAGGTGCATGGGCTGGATGCTGTCGTGAGGTGAATGGCTGTTGGGTGTCTGAGTGCTTGCATATGTGTACCTTGGGAGGAGGTGACACAGACACAGACACAATGGGGGAGGACACAGGGGATGTGTGCATGGATGTGGGGGTGGTGACTGCCAGTGAGGGGCATATAGTGATAGGCGTGATTGTGATGGGGTTGTGGATGAGGATGTAGTGCATGCAGGTGTGAGTGGAGACGCTACTGGGAGGGAGGTGGACAACGAGGAGGAGGGGGACACAGTGGAGGCTGTGGATGTTGGTGTGTCTGCATTTGGATGGTGCTTGTGTGAGTGCCTGTGGGATGAAGTGTGGTGCTTGTGTTTGCCTGAGCCACTTCTGTGTGTTGATTTGGGTGCATGCTGGTCTGAAGGTGTGCTTGGGATAGGCTTGGGTTGAGGGAATGGGACTGGGTAGAGGAAGCTGGAGGGGAGAGGCTAGAGACAGGGACAATGGCTGCCATCACAGAGTTGTCCAGAGCCTGAAAAGATCTCTGTTGTGCCACTACGCCAGAGTGAATGCCCTCCAGGAATGCATTTGTTTGTTGCAAATGCCCTGCCAGACCCTGGATGGCATTCACTATGGACTGCCCAACAGAGATGGATCGCAGGAGGTCAATAGACTCCTCACTGAGGGCAGCAGGGCTAACTGGGGCAGGGCTTGAGGTGCCTGGGGTGAAGGAGATGCCCACCCTCCCGGGTGAGCAGGCACCGGAAAAATGCTGAGGGGCTGCTGGGAGGGCGGTGCTGGTACGGGAGTGGCATCTGTACCTGTAGTTAAGGTGGCCACAGAGGTGTCCGCCACCACCAGGAAGCTTCTATCAGAAGAGGTGTCGCTGTCAGAACTGTCCCCTCCATTCTCCGCCGTGGTGCTCCCCTCACCTTCCGTGCCAATGGTGCCCTCACAGTCGGTGGATTCGGCCTTATGGGCCATGTGGGATGCAGCTCCCTCCGTCGCCTGTGCCTCTGCTCCTCCACCAGATGATGCTAATGAACGCAAGGACAGGGTGACAAAACAAAAAGGGGGGGAAGAGACAGGGGATACACTTGTTCAATGGCAGCAACACCACCACCGTTGGCGTACACACCACACTTCAAACCTAGGGTGACTGGAGGAGTTAGAGGATTTTGGGTCTGCTTCCTCCTTTTTACATCTCACCCTCTTGGTGTGGGAGGCATGTATCCAGTTCGGCAGACTCACACACTTAACTGTTGTATTGGTGGCCTAGATCACCTGAAAAGGGCCTCTCCACTGTTCCTCCAAACAGGACTTGCGTATGTGTTTCTTTAAATAAAACCAATAGCTGGGGCTCAAATCAAGTCTTCAGGATTCTCTGACAGCAGTAGCTGTGGCATCAACAACATGAGAGATACAATGCACCACATCAGCCAATTTCTTGCAGTGCTCAGTAATCAGGTCATCTGTGATATTCACAAGAGCAGTTGCAGGAACAAAAGAAATTTGCATAGCTCTCCCCATCAATACCTCAGAAGAAGACAATCCTATTCATTTACAAGGGGTACATTGGATACTCATCAACACCAGGGGTCGAGCATCAGGCCTTTTTAGTGAAGTGGAGGCACAAGCCTTGGCCAATTTATCATTGATTGTCCTGTTAATTCTTTCTACAATACATGAAACCTTGGGTTTATAGCAACAATCGACTTTCTGAGCTATGCACAACAACTGCATCACCTTGCATTCAAGGTGAATTCCTTGACCCAATTCAAGATGAACTGGCACCTCGAAACTGTTCATTAATTCCTGCTGTAACAATTTAGCAACTGTTAGATTGTCATTTCTCCTGGTGGGATATGCCTCGACCCATCATGAAAATAAACACATGATTACGAGGATATATCTGAACAGATTTCATATGATCATCTCCGCAAAGTAGATTTGAAGGCGGGTGAAGGGAGCATCAGACTTTATAGATTGGCTCATGGTCACTAAAACTGTTATGCCCACGTTTTGTTTCTGATCCATGGCACTATGTTGACATAGATTATCTGCCAGTGATCTGACATGAGATTTATACCAATCGGTTTTAAAAGTAGACATCATTCTATCTCTACCCACATGTGTGAGACCATGCATATACTGTACCATAGCAGGCAGCACGGAGTTGAGCAAAACTGTTTATCCTTCACTGGACACCCAAATGTCACTGCCATCCTTTACTCATCCCATATTTTCCCATTTGGCCTTCTCCACTTCTGAAGCAGTATGTTGGTATACCCTCAATTTATTATAAGTGTGTACAGTATTTAGCAGGATGTTGGAGATAGTCTCCTCTTCTCCATTGCATGGTCCATCCATGTGAAAGGTGCTGGACTCAAGAGCATAGGATCGGGCAATTTGGTCTGCATAATGATTGCCTCTGGTGACACAATTGTTGCCACTTTTTGATTTCTTGGGCAATTGCAAAGCTTCCAACAGATTTGAAACATACATTCTATTATGAACAGGGAATCCTGAGGATGCCATAAAACCTTGCTGTGACCACAACTGTCCAAATTGTACACCACTATGAACACATACTGGCTGTCAATATAAATGGTGACTCGTGAGACTTCTGAAGTACCGTAGGCTCTGGTAACAGAGATCAATTCAGCCATTGGTGCAGATGTTACATGACATAAGGAGGCAGCTTCCAAAACACTACTTAGAGTGAATGCAGCATAGGCAGCTCTTAAAATGCAGTGTTGGTCGCTCAAGCAAGACCTATCAACAAAAGGAGTACATTCAGATTCAGGAAGGGGTACATCCACTATGCAGGGTCTCGGATTCGTGCACAATTCGGTAACGCTAACACAGTCATGGTTTCATTCTCATTATTTCTGTCTGTAGTTGCAACCAACAAGCGTGGTTTACTGTATTATATCTCCTGATGAAAACGTTTTTGGATGCCAAAATGATTTTGTCAAACCGGGTTAAGTCAAATGTTGCATGCCGGTCATAAGAATCTCAATTGAGTGAGGGATTATTACAATTAGGGGATAACCCAAACCCTTGGTTTGCTGAATAAAGGACTATTCCAATCAGGGGTTAACCCATCACTATTCCCTTGATGTGCTGAATTCTAAGTTTCACCACTGCAACCACTTTGAGACAACTAGCAAATGTGGTTGACACTAGATTAAGAATTGCAGAGAAGCACTCACCTGATGAGGCACTTAGTTTACACTTGGGCTTGTGTTAGGACTGATAATACACACCCCTCTCTTTCATGACAAAAGAGTACAAATTCTTCAGTGTAGTCTGGCATTTCAAGAGTGGGTGAGCTGCAAACTAACTTCTTCTGCTTCTGGAATGCTTCCATGCTTTAGTAATCCTTTGGAACCAGGCCATTGACATCAGTGTACATCAGCCTCAATAAAGGCTTCACTGCAATGGAAAAGTTTGGAATCCGTTATCAGCATTAGCAAATATGCTGAAGAACATTAACACATTTCTCTTTGTGACTGGAAATTTCATTTTAAGAACTATCGCTGTGCTCTCCTGGGACACTCACCTCACTCACTTTTCAATCTGATGTCCCAGATACATGCCTTCCTTCTGACAGTACTGTAATTTCCCGGGAGAAACTTCATGCCCATTCTCAGCCAAGTGGTTGAGCAGAGCAATTGTGTCTTGTTTCCAAGCTTCCCTCATCGTTGTTGCAATTAAAATATCTTCGAAGTACTGTGTTCGGGTTGAACTTCAGCGTAGCTGCAAAGACTCTAGATTCTGATTGAAATAGGATGGGCTTTCAGTATACTCTTGTGGGGCACAACACCACACAAGTGTCTTCTCTTTCTTCTCTTGGAACTGGAACGCAAAGAGAAACTATCTGTCTTCATGAAAGGGAACTTGAGGCACAGGCCTGATAGAGGTCAATGACCATGAACCACTCGGTCTCTTGGGGAATTTGAAACAAAATCATGGCAGACTTCGGTACCAGAAGTTGACATGGAGTGCCAATTTGGTTAATTTTCCAGTGATCATGAACTATCCTCCACTTTTTGTTGACCTTTTGTAAATCCATGATCGGTGAAACACATGGACTCTTTTAAATTGCTGTATTCTATCATGCGCTTGATGGCAGGGGTAATTCTTGCAATAGCTATCAGGGTAATTTTCTAAGGATTGGTGTGATGGAAAATGGAATTGGGTCAGACAGTGATCTTTAGGGTTTTGGCAACTTTGATCAATCCAATTTCTCTCCCACTGAAATCCCAGACATCCTCTCAATATCCCTTAAATCAGTTGGTAGGGCCTCCTCTGTAATGACCGGATACAGTCTGTTGACAGACTCCATTGCCAATAATTTAAACTTTGCATGCACTGCTTATGTCTCAATTCTGACTTTGTCTTGCATGCAGGAGTTGAGTTTGCACAGAAAATACCTTCCTACCAGGATTACAGGACTAGAATCACAAACCACAAACTGCTGTTGCTCTCTGATGTCTCCTATTTTTACTGGAAAAGCAGCATTCATTTGATTGGTGTTGCCTGTAACTAGGACTTCTTTTTCTAAGAGGGGTAGGTTAGGGCCCTCATCCCTTTTAACAGTAAAACAACTGACTCCAGTGTCTATTAGAAAAGATACTGGGATCTAGGTATTGGAGGAAGCCCTTCCTGCCTCACGGAGTTCATGGCTTGGGCATCGGTCATGGCTTGTTCTGGATTACAACTATACTCCTGTTTTTACTTCCCCACCTTGTTGCAAATGTAGTAAGGGGACACCTTCTTCAGGGGAAATATGCTGGTTCCTGATATATTATCTCAACCTCTTCCCGTCCCAGGGGCATTGCTACCATATGTCATAAAAATTCCCTGCATTGTCATCTTGTAACTGGGATATACTGCAAGGCCTTGAGGTGGAGCCTTAAGTCCCTTTGTCCCTCTCCTTTGTGCTAACTGGTTTTGGGCTATTATATACTCATCCTTAAGCCATCTTTGATTGGCTTCCAACATGTCAGTACAATACTTAGG
The DNA here is from genome assembly GCF_031143425.1 of Pleurodeles waltl. Lineage (NCBI taxonomy): Eukaryota > Metazoa > Chordata > Amphibia > Caudata > Salamandridae > Pleurodeles > Pleurodeles waltl. The sequence continues at coordinate 486,341,575 of NC_090445.1, read as the reverse complement.
CCCTCATTTTGACCATGGCGGCCTTTTGACCGCCAGGGTTAATATGGCGGTATCACCGCCAACAGGCTGGTGGTGTTTACCCCCACATTATGAGTGTGTTCATCGGGGGGCGTGGCCGGGCCACGAAACAAGATGGCCGCTTAGAGCGAGAGCTCCGCGCCGAGGCGGTCCCGGAGGGGCGACGGGGGCGAGAAGACAGCCGGACAACACACCGGGTTCGGTGCCCCTCCACCCCTACAACAGCGGCGACACGGAACCATGTCCGGGGACCCCGTAGGAGCGGGACGCAAGGCAGGAAACTCGCGACTCGCCCCAGGCCGATAAGGCCTGGAAAAAGGGGGCGGAGTCGCGTCTTCGGAAGACCGCGGACGGCATGCCCGTAGCAGCAAGGAGCAAGCTGAACAGGCCGCAGGGACTGCGGGAGTCGTGACGACCCGCATCCATCTCCCTACAACGCCAACAAACACCCGTGGACCTTCCCCCCCCCCCACAGGGAGACGGGAAGACACAGCAAAGGGGTGCGGCCCCTTCGACAGCCGGGAGAGAAACCCAAAGAGAGGTAGGATCGAATCTCTTCAAAATAAGAACGGCATCGCCGGAGGCAGAGGCACGACTTCTCTCCTCTTTTCCATCACAGAGGGACAACAAAAACCCTCCCGCTGAGATAATAAACTTTCTCCCCCCCCCTCCAGACAACTAATACTGAGGAGGGCAGAGGGGCACGACGGGAGGCACGTGGAGGCGAGGGGACGAGAGGGGTGAGCGACTGGGGGGGCACCGGGGATGAGGAGAGCCAAGAGAATAGAGATACAGGAGAAGGGAGTGGACTGACACCAGTGTAAGCCACCGAACATCTATATCCTTATCGGAATCTACGGAGGGAATCTCGGGCCCCACGTGGTCAGACTCTGTAGACAATTGAGGCGATGCCCGGCAACAAACCGAACCATAAACCTGTCAGCAAGCCTGCACGACAACTATTATTCTCAGAAGCGCTACAACACAAACGCCTAACCCCCACGAAGATAAACCCTCAAACATCGCCACCTTTAAACGAGTTCACCACGATGCCTGATAAAGATCAATCCACGACTATGGACAGGATACTACAAGAGATCACCACCGTCAGCCGCCGCATAGAGGGGATGGACGCCTCTATAACTTCATTGACACTAGAAACCAAATCCATGCGATCTGACATTGCCGGCTTTCAATCTAGAGTGACAGGGCTAGAACAACGCATGGGATCACTAGAGACGCAGATTAACACGTCTCAGGTGCGAGAACAAGACTTCATCTACCTCAGGAGCAAACTAACGGACATGGAGGACAGGAGCCGGAGAGACAATATCCGCATACTTGGGATCCCGGAAAACGAAGAAGGCTCGGATATGCAGACTTTTCTGACCTCCACTCTTCCAAAAATGATTCCATTGGACTTTGACCCGCCGCTAGAATTCCAACGGGCACACAGGATAGGCCCAAAACGCTCTGACAACTCCTCAAGGCCCCGCCCAATCATCGCATGCTTGCTGCGGCATAATCAAACCCGACAAATACTCCAAGTAGCACGCAACCACGGCCCTTTCCGAATAGACCAGCACGAGATCCGAATAACCGCCGATTACTCCAAGGAAACCAACGAACGTAGAAAGGCTTTCCTAGCCCTACGACCCCGGCTTCGCAAACTAGAGATGAAATACGGTCTCTTTGACCCTGCAAGAATGTGGGTTACAAAAAATGGAGTATCCAAGGACTTTTATAACCCCGACGAATTGAGACTCTTCCTTGACTCTTTCCAATCCCAGCCTATGGACTCTTACAACACAGACAGTGAGCATGACATTGCAGGAGGCAGTGATAGGGCCGAAACCCCCCACTTGGGAATAGAACAGGTGAAGACGGCTCTACACGACACCGGAGCCAGTCATAGAGGTAGAGACATGGAGAGACTAACTAGATCATATGATGACAGGGGTCAGATTTTACACGCAGTAGTAACCCACACCCAATTATCGGAAAGAGACAAATCCCGCTCCCCTTTAAAGCCTACAACTGGGTCTTCTTGAGAAGGTAACGCGACAAGACGACTTATGGGACTATCGCCAGAGAGTCGAAAATAACAACTATAGACTCCGCGGAAGGATGAGTACCTTTCCAGATCATATGTGTATTACTATTGTAATTGTCTAAGACTGCTAGTATCAATGTTAAAACCAGATACATGAAAAATATATGCTCTTTATGACTAGAGCCGAGGCCCTATAATGGAAACTACCAGTAAATCGTTATTTGCCCTCAGTACACAACAGATGACGATTACTAGAACAGGGATCAGACCCCACCAACTCACTGTATGTTGAATAAGGGCCCGGTCCCGACCCTATAACCCTATAACAAGGTAACAAGGTAACAGGGGCATTAAACAGATAACAAAAAATAAACACTAATTAACTATCATGGAACTTACCTTACATTCCACACACTACAAAGTATCTCATGGTAGTAAACAACAAAGTATGTGAAACTTTCCTAATACACACCACACTCGACCAGCGCCGACATTAGACCCGTTTAGCCCCCATTATCACCCCAAGGGATGGGACTAGACAACGTAAAGATAAATTAATTCCAATACAGGGACACACAATACGATATAACCTGAAACATATCAAAGCTCCCACTACTTGACTTTACCTTATTCTACAATAAGAAACTGGGGAAAAAAAAATAGAACACAAGGACATAATACAACATAATACCGCATAACAAAGCGAAATATTAGGACATTCTACACTGCCACTCCACACCACATTATAACATCACAATGTAAATTAAAAACTATTAGCTATTCTTTTCCCCAGATGTTCGTACCTACCCCCATCCTAATCATTATTACTATCTTAAACTATCACCAACAACAGAACGACTATGATGGTGGCACATACCAAGCAAGACCTTAGTAGGTCAGTATTATGATGTAATAATACACGGCAAGGAGTTAGTAATAGGATGAGATACGCACTATCCTCGCGTAACCCGGGGCTCAGCTACACTCATTACCTATCCTACGATTAATAGAGAGACGTTTGGCATAATGGCTCCTAACATGATAATGTGATAAGATGCCAGGATATGTTATGTTGATCAACCTAATATGTCATTGAACAGTTGTAAGGCGAGATGAGACGAGGCAGTGTTATAGTTGAAAAGAAATGCTCAGGAAGTATTATATTATACTGTATATTGGTATCTTTATGTACCCATGCATACGTGAGAACTATAATACTCTGTTTGAGCTCTCTCCCCCCCCCCTCCTCTGCCCTGCCCCCCCCTCCCCTCGCCAGCCGGTCTCGGTCTTTCTGTCTGCCCAGTCCCTACTTTAATTTACGACCCTATCTTATGAACTCCTAAACACCCTACGATACCATACAACATCAAGTACTAGGCACAACATCCTAAACACCATACCCCATCAACACCCGACACCCCCTCCCTCCTCTCCAGCGCCGCTCAGGTACTATAGTTATTAACCGATCATTACTTCTGCCAATATACACTTTAGTTATATAACTAATACACTAGCCACTAACCACCGATGAACAGACCCACTTCCCGATACATAAACATAAGCACTGCTGTGTGCCCCCCCCCCACCCCTCCTTATCACCGACATATCGATAACTGGCTGTCTGCTGTTTCCCCCCTTCGCCCCCCCCGATCGAGACTGCCCGACGGCACAAGAGCTCCGAGAGAAATCGGTCCCGCCGTTTACAGACCTAACGAACGAAGGAGGTAGGACTCCTAACCTCCCTCATCCCTACCCTTCTCCACTTCTTCCCCCAAATTGCACGCTCTCTTGCTATACTCTCAATCTCAACTTCAGCACACGCATCCATCCCTTCCCCCCCTTCTCCCTCTTTTCTTCTCCCTCTCATTTCTCCTTGCCTTCTTTTTCCCTCATATTTCCCCTCCATCTGGCTCTCGTCCTACTTATATTACCTCTCTTCCTTCACCCTCTCCTCTCTCTTCTCTTTCTTCTCCAGAGGATTCCCTTGGCCTCCACCAGCTCCTAACCCCCGTATAAAATAAAATAAAATAAAACACCGTATCATATCGAAACACAACTCCCACTCTAACTACTAAGTCAATATCTCCCACAGGGTGCTTACTTACTCACAATTATCCAATATGTCAAAGCCCCACCCTCAAGCGACGCGACCATTACGCATACTCTCTTGGAATGTACACGGCATGACGAGCTATGTTAAGCGGAAAAAGATACTGTCCTATTTTCAATCCAAAAAAACAGATATAGCCCTGATTCAAGAGACACACCTTGACACTCTGGAATCCAGTAAACTTAAACGGGATTGGGTAGGGAGGGTTGCCTTCAGCTGCCGTCCAACGAGTCAGGAATCTGGAAGTAACGGACCCCGCAAATGTGGAGTGGCGATACTAGTGCGTAAATCCCTCCCGGTCACTATCATTAAAACCTGGAATGATACGGAAGGAAGGTATATATTTGCTAAATTAAAACTAGGGGACACTGTTTTATGCGTGGGATCCGTTTACGCACCAACCGGCCCAAAACGCCCATTCCTTCTACAGCTAAATCGCCTCCTGACAGAAATCGGAACTACTCGATACATAATCGGGGGAGATTGGAATCTCGTCCAAGACGCCATAATGGATAGGACAGGCCCTGTCGATGTATGTAACAATCACGACAGAGCGCTTCTGACAGACCTGACCACTGACGTCGGTCTGGTGGACTGCTGGAGAATACAACACCCGAAAGATAAGGAATATACTTTCTTATCCACCGTCCATGGCACCCAATCGCGTCTGGATTATTTCTTAGTATCACACACTGTAATCCCTCATATACAAGACACCTGTATCCTAGACAGTGGGCTCTCAGATCACTCCCCAATACTAATCCGGATCCAAGTGGGACTCTCCTTCTCTGGTCGTAAACCATGGCGATTGGCTGTACACAGATATCGCTCTCCACAAGGGAAGGAACAATTAAAAGCTCATGTAACCACATACATGGCCGAGAATTCAGGCACTGTATCCTCAAAAAGGATCCTATGGGCGGCAGCAAAAGCAACCCTAAGAGGGAATATGATGCGAGATGCAGCACTGGCCAACAAAGACAGAATAGCCCGCCAAACCACCTTAGAGACCATGATACGGGACCTCACTAAACAATATACCGCCCAACCATCCCCTAGGCTGCGACACGCCTTAGAACAGGCCCGCATGGCACACAATGAACTCTATACATCTCAGGCGGAATACGCACTGCAAAAATTGCGAGGCCGCCATTACGAACAAGGGGAAAAAGCAGGTCGCCTCCTAGCGGCGCAGCTCCGACAAAGAGAGGCAGCCTCTGCCATTGCGGCCATAACATCTTCTTCGGGAGCAGTGCTAACTCGCCCACAAGACATTGTAAACGAGTTCGCCAAGTACTACCGACATTTGTACACTCCTGAAACAACGACAGACCAAACACAAATGGAGACATTCCTTGCCGCGGCCAATCTACCCCGTCTGTCTGAGGCAGGCAGGGCCCTCTTGGACGGTAACATAAGCAAAGAAGAGATAACCCAAGTTATAACAAGCCTCCCCTACCATAAATCACCAGGAGAGGACGGATTCCCTGCGGAATTCTATAAATGGGCTGGGGAGGAGGCAATAACCGCAGTACATGAAGCACTGACGGAAGCATGTCAAGAAGGCTCCCTGGGCGCTCTATCCAATAAAGCCACGATTGTCATCTTGCCTAAGCCAGGGAGGGACCCCCTTCTTTGCGGCAGTTACCGTCCTATCTCCCTTTTGAATGGGGATGTCAAACTCCTAGCCAGTGTTCTAGCAGCGCGGCTCCGCAAGGTGATACCATCGTTGATTCACAATACCCAAGTAGGATTTGTACCAGGCCGTACCTCCAGAAATCATATGCGAACTCTTTGCCATACACTGTTAGAATCCATACAATTACCTGACGAAGCCCTAGCCCTGTCCCTAGACGCGGAGAAAGCATTCGACCGCATTGAGTGGCCCTACCTATTCACAACCATGAAGCATTTTGGCCTGGGGGAACAATTTATCTCTAAAGTACGTTTATTATATGACCACCCCACAGCACAGGTTAACTGTGGGGGCATCATGTCAGACCCATTCCCTATCGGAAGGGGCACACGCCAGGGATGCCCCTTGTCGCCACTTCTATTTTTATTGGCCATGGAACCCCTAGCTGCCACCATACGAAATTCTCACCAAATAAAAGGGATCCATATCACCGGGGGCATATCCAAAATATATCTCTACGCAGACGACATTCTGTTAACAATGTCCGATCTAGAAACCTCGCTCCCAGCACTACTTTCCACTATAGAAGACTTTGCATCCCTATCCGGATATCGGGTAAACTGGGATAAAAGTGAGGCACTACCATTATCCCGCATAACGACGAGGGCAGCGATACATGGCCTTCAATTCAAATGGACCCCGACCCGCCTTAAATATTTAGGAACGTTTATTAACAGAGGTCTAGAACATATGGTCAGGGACAACATAGACCCCCTTATATCTAAAATGAAACAAGACTTTGCCAAATGGTCCCTACTAGGCCTGTCCATGTGGGGCAGGACACAGGCGGTCAGAATGGTCACCTTACCACGCTTCACATACGTGTTAGGCATGCTTCCCCTACAGATACCTCTTTCCTCACTCCGATTAATAGACGCATCCATAAGGGCCTTCGTCTGGGGCTCCTCACGCCCAAGACTGAAACCTGCAATAATACTGGCACGACGGCTCTACGGAGGATTAGGACTACCCTCGGTAGAACAATACTCTCTGGCCCTCCAACTCTCACAGCTAATATATACGCTTCCGGATATAGCCGATCCACCGCAATGGGTGATCACAGAGAAACTCCTATATGGACAGTATACGGAGATGGGAGGAACATACGCCGACCACGTTCCCTTAACTAACCCCATCCTCAAGGCTACAAACACAGCGTGGTGCAGAGCCCATCGACTACTAGGAGTACACCCCTCCCTGCATACTCAGGTTCCCATAGCAGGGAATAAAAGCATTAAAATAGGAGGGACTATTCTCAGATGGCCCCAATGGTCCGACGCAGGTATTCACAATATATCTCACATAATAGATGGAGATAGCTTCCGCACATTCGCCTCCCTCCAGGAAGAATTCGGTATCCAAAGTAACCAGGAGTGGCGATATCTACAGCTCAAACACTGTATGCGGAGAACATTAGGAACCCCCCCGTGGCTGCTCAAAACCTCACCCATCGTCACCTATCTTCAGAAATAGGGCCGACAAAAAGGCGTCTTGGCTGGCCTCTATGCCGAATTAACTAACCACCTTTACTCTCAGCCTTTACTTGAACGACTACGCTTAAAGTGGCAGGACATACTAGAGATAACCTACACGGACGAAGAATGGCCAGACATACTAGAAGCCCTCGACAGGGGCGTACGTGAAGCACGCCTGAAATTTTGCCTATTTAAAATCCTTCAGGGATGGTACTGGACCCCCGTTAAACTTTTCAGGGCAGGGTTGATACCTCACGCGAACTGTTGGAGATGCACAGAGCCATATTGCGACCAACTTCATATCTTATGCCACTGCCCCACGGTACAGTCACTATGGGACGCGGTACGCCTCGCCTTATCCGACTTCATACAGATACCAAAACCGACCCCACCAGCATTTATCATTCTACATGACATTCGCCCGTATCCCTCCCTATCGCGGGCACATAAACGATTAATCCATACGGCGCTAGCCACGGCCAAAATATGCATACTCCGGCACTGGAGATCTAGCATTGCCCCCACACCCATGGAATGGATGACGGCCATGTATCAAACGGCTACCCATGAACGAGTGATTTATAACCTACAGGACCAAGCAGAACAGTTTGAGGAGGTCTGGCGCCCATTCTTGAAGAGACCATGAAGCGGCTGGTGGATGACCAACGGATGATCAATGTTCAATGATCAATGATTAGGGAATATTAATTACCAATCACCCTCTGAGAATCCTAGACTCCGGAAACACATTTAATCTCCTATTGCCCCCTCTCTCTCTCCCTAACTACGCTATCCTCTCTTCTCTCTCTCTTTTTTCTCTCTCTTTATCAATCCACAGGCCTCTAATTTTGTCACATGCTCGAGAACCTGAACTACCCAACATAGTAATACAAGTCGCTTCCTAACACAAACAAGGACTGAGAAATCAACTCATATAAGATGTAGACACTCTCTAACCGACCTTACCATACCTATCATACATATTATCTACCCCTAGATAATAACTTGCTACAGACGGAGAAGTACAGAACGATCTACTCTTAGGCCTGAACAAGCTAGTCTCAGGATACAAAGACCCCCTGCCTACCTCGAGTCTCTTCATTCTACATTCCCCCGCGATTACCTTTCCTCTTTCTCCCTCTTTCTTTCCCTTCCCTCCCCCTCCCCATTTCATATGACTATTTTGCCTCTCCCCTATACCAAGACCAACCCCTCCTACACAACCCTATCCTCGCTCCCCCTCCCTTTACCACCCCCCTCACCTGTTTTCCACTCTTCTTCAAAATAAGGGTACACAACTCAACTATGCCACTGGGAATTTTTACTTACCTGACAGTACATGTATATATGCTTACAATGGAAATAATTGTGGTAAACGAACAAAAACAATGTTTTGAAAGCTAAACAGTTTGTTTATATGCTGTATGTACCGCCTTATATATTCTTAATAAAACTTTTGAAACTTTAAAAAAAAAAAAAAAAAAAAAAAAAAAACAAAATGAGTGTGTTCATCTACGATCCAGCGGTCCACAGAAGACGACTAGCGGCATTATGAGCCAGCCCACTGCCATGGTTTTTGCGGCAGTAGCAACGCCATGAAAAGCGTGGCAGTGGGGCAACCGGTGACAGGGAAATCCTTCCCGGTCACTGGTAGATGGCTCCCCCACCACCCCCAGCAAGCACTAGACTCCCCCTAGCCCCCCTTTAACCACACTGGCCCCCTCCCCCACCCCCTTCAACCACATCATCCCCCTCCTCCCAGCCCATAGCAATCACCTGAACCCCTACCCCCTACAGTCATTGCACCCTCACCCCCTTCCCGCATACATGCATACACACCCACACGCACCACGCATACACCCATCCACTTCTATACATGCATCCACTCACACACATCCCTAAACGCATCCACTCACACACATCCATACAAGCATTCACTCACACATACACACACGCATACAGGCAGGCATCCAAACTAACATGCTCACACGCATACACACTGAGAAGCAGACACGCACTCTCTGCAACATTCATACATGCGTTCACTCACATGCATACAAGCTTGCATACACCACAACACTCACAAACGTATTCACGCATGCACGCATACATTCAAACACAGAGGCAGACACCACACACAACACCCCCCTTCTTGCACACCATCTGTCTAGTTGGTGTACCTTTTGGGTAAAACTTCTCCATCTTATTTATGTCTTTCTTCTTTAACGGGTGATTCCCCATACAAACAAGGGCTCAGTCATGCCCTGCTCCAATCACTGACTCTCTGTCTTCTAATGGGTTTGTGATCTTTCCACCAATACCAAAGTGCCTTTGTCACCCTATCACAGCAAAACTACAGCATCAGCCAGCCAATCCCTGTGCAGCACCTTGATGATGCAGTGCCAAAAAACTGCCAGAATTTCCTGAACAACTTCTCACTAAATATTTATTTTGCACACTTCAACTAAACCAAATCTTTACAATAGCAAGAATACTGCCTATTTTCACCCAACAGTCAATATACTCAGTTTGTTCACTCCTGCGTACTATGGAAAGAACCACCACTGACTTCTGTTAGTACAGTCGTACATGAGAAGTTATATCCCTATTTGGTGTGACTGTTAGCGCCTCACAGTATACCTCAACTTAGCACTCAGTATCAACAGTTCAGTACTCTAACCCTGCTTTGAGCTCTATACCATCTGCATAACAACTCATACATTTGCCAATTTATAAAAAATAAAGAATATCATCAAGAACACAATAGCTATTGTTCCTACGAATCTAAAAGCTAAAGCCACAGAATAATTGCTCTCAAAGTGTGTCCACTACATTTTACTGCAATGCACCTACTACCTACAACTTCCAGCATACACTGTTTCACAATTGATTTGCTTCCCTTGTACCATGCAGATCCCTACTGATAATCATGTGTCCTTCTTTGGCCATCTCGTCTCTGGAACCAGGATCAGGTCGGGACTGCATCAATTTGAATTGCGGGGAAAAATCGTAATTGGTTCCATAGCCAATTGGGTATGTCAATTACCAGCTCGATCCATTCAAAATAATCTCCTCTGCTACCAGATCTGCCAATAAACTATTCTGTCTTTTAATCATAAACCACGAGCAGTGTAGTCCTGATACAGACTTTGGTGCTCCCTGATTGAACCCGTCAACAACTCATTTGAGATCACGTTCATTAATAAGTACTGAAACATTCTACTAAGAATGACAGACACTAGTTATAGTTTCAAAGGTTTATGTAAGTAATTATTATGAGAAATACACAGAATGTGCCATTGAAAGTTTTAGCAGGAAAGCATACCAATCATAAATACAAAGAATGTATTAAAGCTCTATGTGGAGCACAGGATAGATCCACTTTCTAAGAGAGGTAAGTGGTGGGGGGGGGGGTTCCATGGTACAGAAAACATGTAATTATATAGAACTTTAGACAATGATTTTCATACAGCAATGCACAAATAAATGGTTCCCATGATAGGCACCAATGAGGAACAAGCAAGAAGAAATATTCTAATACAGAATACATTTGAGTATTCTCCCAGAGGAGTATTACATTAGCTTTAGCCTTTAGCACAGTTTACAAAAGCACGTTAATTGATACATTGTATACTGTGTAGTAAAAAACACTGAATTACTTGTCATTGATGTAATCATTCAGTTATCCAGGCGCTCACATGCTTATCTATCCATTTGCTTTTCTTTCACTCACCTCACTCCCTTCTACAATACCATATTAAAAACTCAACGTTGAATGTTGACACACTTTAATTTCGAAGCCATACATATTGGCTTTGGCATTTCCTATTTTACATTTGTTGTGTGACCTCAATATCCTGTGTTATTTGATTGCTTATTGTTGTGTTTTAAACCCTTGCATACTCTCTTTTGAAATGCTTACAAACGCTGTGGTGGCAGGTTGGGGTGATTCATTCACATGACCTGTGGTTCTACGACAGTGAATTACTTTGAATTTCGTACTTATTTAAGGCTAATGAAACTAGGCTTAGGTGGAACTCGCAGTTTTGTTCCAAAAGACCTCAGCAAGACTACGCGGTACTCGGTGAGCAGGTCTAAGAGCTCGTCTGCTCATTAGCGCTGCTTTTTTACATGTGAGTAGCGTGATCTGTGCTTCTGCACTGAAAAATCAACGCAAATGGCACCACGCAGTCCGCATGGGGATGGTAATTTTGCTTTACATGCTTTTCTGTGTTCTGTCTCTGTAGGGTGCTGGGCCTTTCACTATCCAATGAGAATCTGTCTTATCCTCCCCTTATTCCACTCACCAACACTTCATTTATCTTTATTTTATTAGTATGTGTCTTTGGGTATTTTACTTTTTTGTCGTTTTTTGTTCTTTTTTGGTTTTCCCTTTACTTCTTTAGTTCTTCCTTTCATCTTCTATCAATTCCCTTATTTTTCCTATTTCTTCTTTTTTTTCCCCACCCATCACCTCGGCAGAGCAGAGCAATATGGGGTGCTGACAAAGGATGCAGCTTCACCCCATTTTTTAAGGGGCAGAGTTGGCTGCACTTGTTTTTTACGTGCCACGCCACCTCCCCTCCATGCTGGAAGCAGGCAGCAAGCCTAGGAGTGGGTATGCCCAGCGGGAGTGTGTAGGAGGCTGGCCTCTTTTGTAGTGGGTACCTTGGGTACTTACACCTTATACCAGGTCCAGTTATTCCTTATTACTGAAATGTAGTAGTGTTCTAGCAGCTTAGGCTGATAGAGGTAGCTGTAGCAGAGAATCTTGGGCTGAACTAGGAGACATGCAAAGCTCCTGCAATACCACTTTAGTTACACAGTACTTATACACAAGTAAAGACAATACTCATTGTTACCAAAAATAAAGGTAGTTTATTTTATTGACACAAGGCCAAAAATATCTTAGAGACAATGCTCCTTTTGGAGGTAAGAATTATACACAATATATACACTAGACACCACAATAAGGTAAGTAATTAGACATAGAATAGTGCAAACAATAGAAAATACCATAGAATGCAATAGGAAGAAATAGGTCTGGCGGCAACACAGACCATATACAAAGAAAGTGGAATGTGAATCACAAATTCCCCCCTAGACAAGTGTAGTGTGTAGAGAATCGCTGGGAGTGTAAGAAAACCACAAAGGTGAGAAAAATACCCCAAACCAGAGCCCAGGAAGGTAGGAGTAAAGTACTGCAAGTTCCCTTAGGACACACTACAAGTCGTGATTAGAGTTATTGCAAGAACCAAGCAAGACTGCAAGCAACAAATGGTGGATTCCTGGACCTGAAGACCTGTAAAGAGAGAAGACCATGTCCAGAAGTCGCAGAAGATTCCAGGAAGGACATGAGCCCCTGCCAACCTAGAAGATGGTGCAAAGGAGGATTCTCCAGTTAGAAGAAGTCTGCAGAAGAGCACCAAAGAAGATGGCTGCGGGTTCCTGCATGATGCAAAGGATGTCCCACATGGAGATGTTGGATGCAGGCAAGTTGCAGCTCTGGATTAGTCCAACAAACCTTGGTTCAAGCAATGTCGTGGATTGTGTCAAAATGGCGCTGCCTGGACCCAGGAGGGACCTGGGGGTCTCAACATGGAATGAGGAGGCAGAGGGGGCTCCCAGCACTGGAGGGAACCAACAGATGATCAGGCAGTACCCACAGAGGTCCCAGGACAAGGGGACAAAGAAGGTGCAAATTGCGGGTGTTGCAGCACTACAAAAGAAGGTCCCACGCCACTGGAGAAGAACTCAGCAAGTTGAGCATCGTAGGATACAGTGCTGAGATCCTGGGCCAGGCTGTGCATGAAGGATTCTTGCAAATAGTGCACTGAGGCCTCAGGAGGTGAAGATGACACAGTGCAAAGGGGTACTGTCACAAACGGGGAAGGCAAACTCTTACCTCCTCCAAATTTGGACAGCAGGCCCTTAGGACAGCCCTCACAGTTTGTAACTTTGCACCTAGCCTTCAGTAAATGTAGGTTAGACATATAGGTGACTTATAAGTTACTTAAGTGCAGTGAAAATGGCTGTGAAATAGTGTGTGCACTATTTCACACAGGTTGCAGTTGCAGTTGCAGTCCTGTGAAAGGGTGTGTCTGAGCTCCTTATGGGTGGCAAAAGAAATGCTGCAGCCCATAAGGATCTCCTGGAACCCCAATTACCTAGGTACCATATACTAGGGACTTATAAGGGGGGTCCAGTGTGCCAACTGGAATCTGTAAATGAGCATAAGCACTGAGGTTTTGGTTAGCAGAGCCTCAGTGACACAGTTAAGCACTACTGACAACACACACATTTGGCCACAAACTATGAGCATTGGGGTCCTGGCTAGCAGGATCCCAGTTAGACAGGCAAAACACACTAACATATTGGGTTTTCACTATGAGCACTGGGATAATGGCTAGCAGGATCACAGTGACACACTAAAAACAAACTGACACACTAAGAAACAGGCCAAAAGTGGGGGTAACCATGCTAGAAGGAGGCTACTTTCTGCTGCTCTGGGGGATGCTGTGCTGGTCTTTGTGTCAGTCGTTGTGTCGGTTCCAGTGCATCCAACACAAGTTGATGCACCACTGGGCCGATATCCTTGATAGGGAGCACAACCTGCTTGACCTGTTGGCCATTGAGGTTGCAGGGCTCAGTCAGTATTATTGATTTATGTTCTACAGTGCTATTTCTTCACATAGTATGCTGCTCACACTCATAGGTAAGTTAGTTTTACATTAGGAATATTATGTGATTCGGTTTGAGCTAGCCAGGGGCTCTGCGCTACCGAATCATACTTGTTGTCGACAACTTGGGATGATTTTTTAAGGAGCCATGCAGACTCCTCCGTTCTGTCACTAAGATAGGGGTAGTAGTAATATCAGTGAGTTAGCATTCTCTGTACCTTTCTTTATGTAGCTTTTACAGTCCGAAGCAATCTCCCAGTGATGTGTAGTATGCCTTTATGCATTGAAAAAAAAAGGGAGACTGAGATGGCCCATCAGAGAAGGTTGAGAATGAGATGAGAAGCAATGGTCATTCATTGCACTGCATTAGTAGTTCCAAATGTTGTTTAGGAAATTTGCAATAGGGCGTAGGTTTCGGAAATTAGGAATAGGTTAACTCAATAGTAGTACTCTAGGCGATCTGTTTTATAAAAGTACAACTTACTCTGTTTGTGTTTGTGTTTGTGTTTGAATGTCAAAATGTTTTCTGGGTGATTAACTTTACCACTAGTCTCTTTTTTTAATCTTTATTTCTTACATTAGCACCCAAGGGCACAAAGAGTGTTTTAGAGGTGAGTCTGGGTGCTTGGGGTGTGTTTTCTTTTTCTTAAAACAACTCCTCTTTGTTTTATCTTTAAAAAAAATGTATAAAGGGGGGGGTGTATCTGGCATCTAAAATGTGTAATATAAAAGTACAGCAGATGCTGTAGTGGTTGGAGGGGGAGTCCCAGCTGTGGCAGGGACGGGTAGTCGTAAGTTACATTGCTTGTTTATTGACAATTACTAGTATACTCACTGCAAGGGTGCTGTGAACCATGTGCAGCTACAGTGGGGGTTCAGTTCTTTATGGCCTCTTCTATCTGAAAATCAGCAGACAAAAGCTCATAATGATTCCTAAAAATGATGGGATGATGGAAAATGTAAAGAAGGATGGAAAGTTAAAAGAAAGGATAGATGGAATGGTATATGAGGGAAAGGATACATTGGGGTGAAAGGACGCAGAGGTGGGAGATAGGATACCTGGGTGGGTGAAAGGGTGGATGGGTGAAAGGATGCTTGGGTGGTTTAAATAATGGGTGAGAGGGTGGACTGGTGATAGGAGTGCGTAAATGGATGGATAAGTGAAAGCAAAGGATGTTGAAAGGTGGATGAATAGATGGAAGGATGGATATATGGATGGGTGAAAAGATATATAAATGGATAGATGGGATGATGGATTGGAATTGTAAAAAGACTGGATGTGGGAATGTAAAGCTTAAATGGTGGGTATTAAAGTGTGACTAGAGCAATGAAAGGATAAATGGATAATTGCTTAGAAGAAGAAACAAGAGAGAGGGGTGTGCTGCTCACCTACTTCGCTAGCTTAGTTTTAAAAAAAACCTTTAGTTCAAAGTGAGGAGTATTTTAATTTTCTGTCTGCTCCCTTGACTCACTGTATTTGTTAAGCGATACAGATATGTATCCCAGCCATCATTATTCATCACCTCCCTGCCCATGGCATTATGTCACCCATGACCTAACAGCAGCATGGTTCAGTTCCTCTATGGAGTCAGGGAAGAATTGAAAGGTATTTGGATAATAGCCGGGCCAATAGAATTAAAGTAAGATAATTGTCCATTACAGCTGCCCCAGCTGTAGACTGCATAGTAATAGTAAAGTACCCAGCATGCTAGCTAACGTGCCTCAATTAATTTAGTACAACAATAATACTAGTACTCTATAGTGCATAATGCATTCCTCTTTAATAAGAGGAACTTTATTTTTCCACACAAAGTGTCTGTTTAGTTTCTTGCTACAAAATCATTTAAAAGAAAAAAACATGTTCTTTTTTTAACTTGGTGGCTGCTATTCTGCTTTAATTCCTTTCAGTCAGTTAGAGCTTTTATGTGAGGCATGTGTGGTTACAAAATGGCCCTGTGACTCACAATCACATCAGAGCCAAATGGCCCCAGGGGACCAGCAATGTACTGCTACTGTGCCACTATATAATTTCAAACAGGAGTTTGCACAGAGCAGTGCTCACAATTTGTCTTTTTACTTTTTTTTGTTTCTTTCCTGATATCGCTACCCCTGCTAGTCTACCAACAACTTGGCAGGAGACAGCAGCCCAGTTGCAGCAGCAGGGGTTGGAGACCATCCGAGTGGAGTACCAATGGCCGGTGGTTCTGGAGTAGGATATGTCTAAGGCACCTGATGCTCCTTGGGCCTCTGTTCCTCCAGCCAGCACCTCCAACCTCCAGGCAATAAAATCCCTAGTGCCACTGACAGCCACCCATACACCAACCACTACTACCCCATCCTACTCAGACTGTCAATTTCAGTGCAACGTCCTGCAGCAGCTAGAGAAGCTGAGCCACCAGATGGCATGCCTGGAGGAAAACTAGGAGGAGCTCCTGGCCGGCATAGAGAATGCCTTTTTCTAGCCCTTGTATTTTTTCTTTTGGTGGGAGTCACTTTTGTCATGGGTGGAGAGGATGGGAATTGGGAAGGTACTGCGAGATTGGACTTTATTGGACTACTTTTTGTGTACTTTTTTGGGGCATTGGTTTGGGACATAGGCCCTCATTATGAAATTGGCGGTAAATCCTGCTTACTGCCATGCTGACTGACGCCAACATACCGTGACCGTGGCAGTATACCGCTACGCGTATTATGACCCACACATATAATTCCGCCACTATACAGACACACACAAGAGTCCGCCACACCAAAGGTCAGTGATAAACTGGCGGTACCATATCCCACATCGGTACACCAGAATTATGCCCACAGCATTATCACCGACATATCCCTGCGGCAGACATTCAACCGCGGTAAACCATTGGCGGTATATACCGCAATGCTCCAAATACACACAACCTAACAAAACAACAACACATTGGTCAATTTGAATAACACACACCTGGCACACATACACACAACACACTCACACACCCACAACACTATAAAACACACACCCACATTACCCACAACCCTTTACCACAGCAAACAATTTACAACAGGGAGATAGACATGCCAGGAGCACCCACAGAACAAGAGCCACAGAACACCATCACCCATACACTATCCACGCACCTCACAGCACACAACCCAACACATCACCCCACACACACTCACACACACTACACCCATGGCACCACAAAGACACCCCAGATTCTCTGAGGAGGAGCTAAGGGTCATGGTGGAGGAAATCATCCGGGTAGAGCCACAACTATTCGGCTCACGGGTGCAGCAGACATCCATTGCGCGGAAGATGGAGCTATGGCGGAGAGTCGTGGACAGGGTCAAGGTCGTGGGACAGCACCCAAGAACCAGGGATGACATCAGGAAGAGGTGGAAAGACCCACGGGGGAAGGTATGTTCCATGGTAGCAAGACACCAGATAGCAGTACAGAGGACTGGCGGTGGACCCCCACCTCCTCCCCCACAAATAACAACATGGGAGGAACAAGTCTTGGCAATAATGCATCCTGAGGGCCTGGCAGGAGTAGCAGCAGGACTGGACTCTGGTAAGTCAAATCTTTACTACTTTCACCCCCCTACCTGCATGCCGTCACATACCCCTGCCCTCACCCTCACTCCCATCACTCCACCATTTCCCACACACCCCACCATCACAACCCACCCCTCCCACAACCAAGCCCTGCATGCAACACCAATGCACAGACACCCATCACATGCCTACATGGACACCCATCACCACAGCATGCACAGTAGTGACAATCACTTAGCCAACCAAATTGCAACTCACTCAAGCCAAAGTTGCCTTGGTAATAACAACCATAGAGGGAAACACACCCATGCACCATATGTCACATGCAGAAAAAATAACACTCCATGTACATACTCACAGGACCCCCACACAACATCACCGGAGAGGAGGTGCAATCAACATCCAGTCTACCCCCAGGAGAGGCCCACAGTGATGATAGCAGATCTCCACACCTGGATCACGATGACCAACCTGGCCCATCTGGGATCTCTGGACAGTCGTTACCCAGCCACAGTCCCATACCCCCACAGAGCCTCCCCCCTCAGGAAACACCAGCACACCTCCGACCCAGCGGGCCCATACCACTGTACCCAGGACACGTCAAACAGCAGTGTGTCCACCACTACAGGGACCCCGCGCAACCCCACAAACACAGGATGATCAGAGATCTGGGGTCAGTGGCAGTGAACGCACGGTTCAGGGGACAGAGGCACAGGACAACAGGGAAGCTGGGAGGACTGCTGCGCGACAGGGGGAGGACAGGCCAAGGGGACCCACCCTCCACAAGGCACTTGCAGGGATCCTGGGAGCATACTATCATTCCCAGGAGACCATGGGCCAGATACTGGCCATGTTGCAGGAGGCCCAGCGGCTGCAGGAGGGACAGTACCTGGGGATCAGGGAGGACCTGAAGGACATCCACACCACCCTGGTCACCATTGCAGGGGTGCTGGCAGACATGGCCAACACCATGAGGGAGTCAGTGGCATACCAACAGGCTCCTGGCCTAGCCACACCGAAGAACAGCCCTCCACCAAAGCTAGTGGACAGGAGGCCCCGCCACAGGAACAACAGGCCACCAGCACCCCACCCGCTGCAGAAGGAGAACCACCCCACAAACAGTCCCTGCGATCCAGGCAGAAGCCAGAGAACATTGCTAAGACCCCTGCCAGGAAATAAGACTCTCCTGATTGTCACCCTTCTGTCCCACACTATCACCCTGTCCACCTTGAACTGCCATTGCTCCACTTCCTATGCCCCCTTGGACAATGCACCTGTCATAACAATAGACTGTACCCTATCATAGACTCTTCTCCACCATCACCCAAGCCCATTGCACATCCCGATTCACTTCTCAGCACTGAAATAAACACCCTTGAAGAAACATGTATGGAGTATGTCGAATGATTTAAGGATGTAGTTGTTTAACAATCTGTAGACATTGCAAATAGACCTGTAATGTGCTGCAGTCAATACACCAGGAGCCACTGGAGGGCACAAATATCTGCTAATAGACATGTTAAAGGGTACAATAAGTGAGAGCTGTGTAGTGGGAACAGGAGCCAGCCAGAAACAATCCACTTCACAAAACAGCAATGGAAGGTGAGGTTACAGTGTCTTACCGATTATAGTTGTTCTGTTGTCCACATCCTTTTCCTCTGCCTCCTGTTCATCACTGTCCACAGGCTCCACCGCTGCCTGACTTGTTGGATGTTCATCTTCTGGGAGGTGATATCCCTCATGCTCCAGTAAACTCCATAATTAGGTTTATTGTCAGTGAAACAGTTCACGAGAGTAAGGTTTCAGATATGAAGGTTATGGAGGTAGAAAACTTACCTACCTGCCCCCTTGGCTGAGGGGGCAGCACATTTCCATTCACCCCTATCCTATTGTCCTAATCATTTTCATGTTCTGTTTTCTTAAAACCCTTTCATCAGCATAACTCTATTGAAGTGTTCTTAGAAGATGCACCGATCGTGAATGATGCTAATATTCATTTGTAGGCTACAAAATATGTTTATCATTCTTACAATGGTTTTAAGTCAAGGGATCACCTTATCTGATGCAATTCTTTACTCCTGTTTCTTTACTCCTGTAACTAACATGAGCACTGCTAACCAAATCATGCATTATGCAACCTGTAGAACTAGCAGGGAAAAAGGTTATTTGTAAATGAACTAAACTCAAGGTAAGAATATATGAAGAGAAAGGAGAAAAGAAGACGTTATTGTTAAAGACAAGGAGATTGCAAAATAACCACTTCCAAAATTTAGTATTGATATTGTCAAGAAGGCATCTTTATGGGCATTAAGGAAGCTAGAGGGAAATTAGACTGTTGAGTATTTAGAATAGAGCAAAGGTGAGCATGACTATTTAGCTAAAGGCAGGATATTTGTTGAATTAGAAGTAAGTATCACAGTATATATTATGTGTGTGATAGGTCAGCTTACTTTCAGCTGCCACACAATTTGGTAAAGATGTCCACATTGGTAGACTGACTTGTTAGTAACATCATGGGGGCTCTGACAATCATAGATAATGAATTGATTGCTTGGAGAGCTATGATTGTGCAAAATCACCTTGCGTTGGATTGGCTTCTTACAAGGGACTGCGGAGTTTGCTAAGTCATTAACGTTTGTAAATGCTGGGCTTATATCCCACACACAGATAAGCAGCTTGACAACTACATTACTAACATTATGAACATGACACAAGAACGTATGAGCTCAAGAGACAGGCACCTGAGAAGTATTATGTTCTCTATTTGGATCTAGTGGAAAAGTTTTTGCTAAGATAGAGAAGTGGCTTGATAATAAAGGTGGAGGAATACTAAAAGGGCTTTCAACTCTTCTCTTGCTCATAATAATCAGCATTGCATGCATGTGTATGTTTCTAAAACTTTGGAAAAGATTTTCATCAAGCAGGAATTTGAACTGTATGTTTAAGAAGCAGTCAGCAACTTGAGGAAGAAAAAGGAAGAGACTTGATATAAATTCGAAAAGATGCAGGGCGATTTTATAACACCTTAAAGAAACCAAAATTGATGCATGATGTATTGTATTAAAGTTTAGAGTGATGATTTAGAAATCATCGGGGATTGGTAGCCGTTTTCCCCTCTTATTCAATTAAATGCATTTGAAACTGAGCTTACCTCAACAAAAGTTGCACTTATACTGCCCCCCATCTTGAATCACAGTTGTAATACTCCACATGATTACTCGCTATGTTGTTTCTTGTTTTACATAAAGATTTGCAAGCTTTCTCTAACAAGCGGTGAATGTTCCCAGGAATGTTCACTAAACCATTCCCCATCAAGGACATCTCAACAATCCCAGGCTCTTGTTTATACAATGGATCAATTAACAGGCTTGAACAAACTGTGAGAAAGGCTAAAACTAATGTAATACTACTGTGAGAAGATTATCAAATGTATTCAGTAGTGTAATGTTTCTTCTTGCTTGTTCTTCATTGGTGCCTATCGTGAGAACCATGTATTTGTTCATTACATTATGAAAACTGTTAGAAATGGTGTCTGTAGCACCCAGTCCAAGTAGGGACCACCACTCTAGTCAGGGTAAGTCAGATATACACTAGACGATAACCTGTGCTGACTCCTTGGCAGATTGGCACAGAGCAGCCAGGTTTATCTAAGGAGGCAATGTGTAAAGTATTTGTGCCACACACACACAAAGAAACACATTGACAGCACCACAAAAAGACTCCACAGTCGGCTAGAGAAATAGATTATGATATTATAAGTAATTTAGGATAAAAACGACAAAAATATAATGAGTAGAAGTCCAGGTATGAATTTTAGAAGAATAAGTGTAAAAATGGCACATAGAAGCAAATAGATCTTTGGGGGTTACTTGAGCGCATGCTGGACTTTGGCAAAGTCAACAGTTCAAGCTGACTGCAATGGAGCATGGACTGGGTACAGGACCTTGATCCTGGTCACAAATCCAAGATGCGGGGGATGATGAATCAGTAGATGTGTCAATGTCACTCCTGCAGTCGAGGAATGCGTTGATTTTTCACATGCTTGTTGGTGATGTCTTGGTTTCCAAAGACGACCATTGAAGCCGTGATGCATTGATTCTGAAGCCAATGCACCTGGTTTCTCCATATTGTCTAAGGAATGCGTTGATCTTACTTCAGTGATTGAGGCGATACAGTAGTTTCAGTTCAGAATTTGCGATTGTGAAATTGCGAGTCGGTGCAACTCGCAATTTCAGAATCGCAAATCCTGATACAGAACGGTGTCTCAGAAACCGTCTGCAACTCGCTATGGGGTCGCAAAGACCCACCTCATTAATATTAATGAGGTGGGTCGCATTTTGCGACCCCATAGCGAGTCCCTGCACTCACAGGGATAGTGGCCTGCTGAAGTCAGCAAACCTCCATGTCTGTGACTGCTTTTTAAATAAAGCATTTTTTTTTTATTTTTTTTTGCAGCCTGTTTTCCTTAAAGGAAAATGAGTTGCAAAATAAAAAAAATAACGAAACCGTTTGGTTTCGGTTATTCAGAGTAGGCAGTGGTCCATTGGACCACTGCCTGTTCTGAAAAACCCTTTTTGGCAACATTCACAAAGGGGAAGGGGTCCCATGGGGACCCCTTCCCTTTTGCGAATGGGTTACCACCAGTGTGATATTGGTGGTAACTGCGAATTGCTTTGCGACCGCATTCACGGTCACAAAGCAATTCTGCATTGCGATGCGAGTCACAAATAGGAAGGGAACACCCCTTCCTATTTGCGAGTCGCATTCACAATTTGCGAGTCGGTACCGACTCACAAATTGTGAATGTGCATCGTAAAAGGCTTTTTGCATGGGGCAAACTGCGATTTTTGCAGTTTGCACCATGCAAACAGCTTTCTACATCTGGCCCTAAGTACTTATACCCAGTGGTGCTTTTGAACTAGGGGTGAATTTCAAGTCCAGACTTTCTGCCCAGGCTGAAATTCCACAGTGGTAGAATTTTGGTCACACCACACTTTCACCAGAGCTTCACTGGCTTCTAAGTTGTCTGGAGCTTGCTTCCACAACTTGGTTCCTGAAGGCCAGCAGGTAGCTCACTACATCCTGGGGAACTTTCCATGTAGCTTGCTCCCAGCCTTCCTTGACCAAACTCAGAGGACCTCTGATGGGGTGCCCCTAGAGAATCTCAGAGAGGCTGAAGCCCACTCCCCTCTGTGGCACCTCCCTATGTGCAAACAAGTAAGGGGATATCCCACTTTTTCCTCAAGTCCTCATGCAAACCTCTGATCATTCCCTTCAGGGTCTTGCTGAATCTTTCAATGGTT
Organism: Pleurodeles waltl; assembly: GCF_031143425.1. Lineage (NCBI taxonomy): Eukaryota > Metazoa > Chordata > Amphibia > Caudata > Salamandridae > Pleurodeles > Pleurodeles waltl. The sequence continues at coordinate 486,318,708 of NC_090445.1, read as the reverse complement.
CGGTTTGTGGGTGGTAGTGAGAAGAGACCTAGTAGGCTACTCCACACTCCTTCCACATTGACTGCATATAAGCAGATATGAAATTGGTGCCCCTGTCAGACACCACTTCCTTGAGGAAAACCACTTGGGTAAAAATCCCCATCAGGGCCTTTGCTACTGCTGGTGCAGTTGTGGTCCTCGAGGGACTGCCTCTGGGAACCTAGTGTCATGATCTACCAGAACTAGGATAACCCTGGTATCATGATCCACCAGAACTAGGATAAACCTGTTGCCTGAAGCAGTCTGGGGATCCATAAGCCAAACAATATCGATGCCCACCCTTTGAAAGGGTGTGCCTATTACAGGCAAGAAATTAAGGGTGGCTTTAAGCTTCTGCCCTTCCCTCCCACTGGCCTGGCAGGTTACATAAGTCGTACAGAATGCCCCTGAGGCATTATTGTTCTAGGCAAATAAAGGTGGATGACAAGTCTTGCAAATGTCTTGGCCCAGGTGTCCTGCCACAGTAATGCCATGAGCCAGCTCCTATAGGAAGGCCCTGTAGCATTTGGGGGGCCACCAGGACCCTTGTTGTCACATGTACAGGAGCCTTAGGCTTGTTGTGAAAGAGGTTGTTCTCCCAGTAAATGTGATGACTATTTGAGGCATCACCTGGTGCATGGGCTTCAGCCTGTTGCTTCATGCCCTTCAGAGTTGGGCACTTCCTCTGTGCCATAAAGAATGGCTCCTTGGTGGGTCCTCCTTCCACATGCCATCCAGCAAGCTCTAGCAGGACACGAAGGAGAGCAAGGTCCTCCTCAGTGGGCTCTAGGGTGGCCACTGCAGGTGCCATATCCACCTTACTGGGAGGGCATTCCGAGGCTGTTTTCCCACACCCTCTGCCTTTCCCCTTTTTTTTACATCTGTCTGGGCAATTTTTGTAGACTCCAGCCCTTTTTGACTCCCATGCTGGGCATCCATGGCCCTTTTTGTGGCACAGATCCACTCAGGTAAGCCAAACATCTCCGCGAGCCTTGAGCTCCACTTCCTTCCAGGTAGTGTGCTCAAGTTCATTACTACGCAAAAGATCCACAGGCATGGCAGGGTTCACTGCAACTTTTAGAAGACCTGAACTGCCCCCACCACCCACTCAAATGGAACAAGGGTCACTGAATAGCGATCCTCTCTGTTGTCAGTCACCACAACCTGGTAGAATGCATCGGATATCACCTGCTCAGGGGACACCAGTTGACTACTTACTAGAATCATACTGGTACCTATGTTTGTCAGAGCCTCAACACCTTGCCCATTGATGGTGACCCATTGTATACCCTCTGTAATATTAGAGGGCACATGGATCTTAGGAACCATGTCACTGTCCCCCACTGACACTAAGGTAAACTCACTAAACTTTTCCCGGTAACTGGGACAAACTCCTCCTCCAGCACTACACTTGCCATCCATGTGACCTTTCCTTCATAGAAGGTGGTGCTCTTTTTGGACATTTGGAATCCCCCTTGTAGTGTCCATCCGCGTAGCACTTGTAACACTTGGGAGTTTTCAGCTGGTGACCTTTGTCAGGATAGTTTTTCTTCTTGTGTCCATATAGGGAATGATAACTAGACCCTTTTCTCCTGTGAGTTGTTCCGGGCATTTTCAGAGAACTCGGGCCTGATTTAGTTATTTGTGGATGGGTTTCTCCATCAGAACGGTGACATGTATCCCCTTCGCTGCCACCAAAATCCCATTATTTCCAATGGGATAAAGGTCCTGATTTAGAGTTTGGTGGACGGGTTACTCCGTCACAAATGTGACAGATATTCTGTCAGCCATATTACAATCTCCATAGGCTATTATGGGATTGTAATACAGTGGACGGGATATCTGTCACATTTGTGACAGAGTAACCACCTCCACCAAACTTCAAATCATGCCCTTAGATTTCAACAGATGGGATATCTGTCACCATTGTGACAGACTAACCCGTCCACCAATATCTAAATCAGGCCCTCTTTCTTTTTATCTCCCTGTTCTTTCATCTGATGGGAACCCGGACCACTCTTTTGGGAGTCTCCCCAAGATGCCTTCTTGGACACTCTAGTGCTGAACCAGATGTCTGCCTCCTAGGCAATCTTCCTGGGGTCAGAAAACTAACTATCCACCAGATGTTGGCACAGCTCTGTAAAACAAAGATCAAGCATGTGTTCTTTCAAAATTAGGTTGTACAGCCCTGTGTAATCTTCTACTTTGCTGCCCCTCACCTATCCCTTCAGTGCTTTGCCAGCATAGTCTAAGCAGTTCATCCAGCTCTGCGATGCAATCTTTTCACTGGCTCTGAACCTCTGTTGGTATTTCTCAGGTGTCAGCCCAAACCTGTTGGCTAGTATGGACTTCATAGCATTGTAGTGAGCCTTGTGCTCCACCTCTAATGTGAGAAGTGTATCACTCCCCACTGTGGGCATGTACCTCCACAGACTCCATCATTCCAGAACTCCTCTGGGACATTGTGCACTCTTAGAGCCACTTCATAGGTAGCAAACCATTTGTTTATGACATCCCCACCACATAAATGCACACCAAATACTTAGGTATTCAGGCTCTTGCTTCTATAGCAGACACCGCAGGCATACTTCCACCATTACCAATTTGTAGGGATATGATATCCAGAAATCTGAGGTTGAGCTCATGGGTTACTTTCCTCTCCTCCAGAACCATCCTCTTTTTCTCTAGAGCCACCCAGGAAGTGCTATCCGAATTCAGATGAGCACACAGACACACCTACTATTCCTGTGTTTGTGGTTGTCTAGAGGGAATGCACAAAGTGTAGCTGTCACACCACCTCAGACCTGTATTGGAGACAGGCTGCAAGTAGAGCTGTAAGAGCAGAAAAATGCCCACTTTTTAAAAGTGGTAGTACTCAAATATTAATGCTAAAGTAAAGAGTATTTATCATTACTATTCAAATGATGCGAAACATGACATAGATATTCCTTCGCAATCAGGAATTACAGTTCAAATGTCTAATAAGGAATTCCCAATGTTAACCTATGAGAGGTATATGCTTCACAGCACTGAAAAGGACTTTGGGAGTTTTTCACTACTAGGACATGTAAAACTTAGATGTACATGTCCTACCTTTTAGAAACATAGCACCCTGCCCTATGAGGTACATAGGTCCTACCTTAGGAGTGCCTTACACTTAACAAAAGTGGAGTTTAAGGCCTGGCAAAGGGTTTTAAATGGCAAGTCGACATGGCAGTAAAACTGCATATGCAGGCCCTGCCGTGGCAGGCCTATGACATGTTTAAAGGGCTATTTGAGTGAGTGGCACAAGCAGTGCAGCAGGCCCACTAGTAGCACTCAGTTTACTGACCCTGGTTATATGGTATACCACTTTACAAGGGAATTTTCAAATAAATAAAATGTGTCAGTTGTGGATAGACCAATATTACCATGTTTAGGGGAAAAGCACATGAACTTTAGCACTGGTCAGCAGAGGTATTGCTTAGTGTCCTAAGGCCAACAAATCGATTTTACAAAACAATGAGGCAAGTAGGCAAAATGTTTGGGGGAAGACCTCCCTAAGGCTGACAGGTCTAACAAAAAACAACGTCTAAAGTCCTTTAAAAGGACATGTTTTCTCTCTACCACAGAACACCCCATTTCCCACTCTTAAAAGGCTAATATATGCTGGACTTCACAAAGAGCTTTACAAAGCTCTTTGTATTTTGTATCATTTGCTACTAAAATGTTTGATGGCGCATTCTATGCATTTTACTTCTTAATTACTTTGAAAATATAACTGGTGGCCGTCATTCTTATTACAATGTTTCAGTACTGATTATTGAATTTGATCTCACAGGTATTGTGCTAATCGGATATCTTCAAAGTCTGTTTTGAAACTACACCGCCTCTGGTCCTAGCCATTAGCGTGCTTTGGTATGATTAAAAGACAGATTAGCACATTGAAAGATCCAATGCATTTGAAATAGAAATCATTTTTAATTTCAATCTGCTTATTATGCAGTGTATGGTGGAGCATTTGGCAAATGTGTCTAATCAATATTGAGGTAAAAAACATCACAGTGATAAAATTGCATAAATCAAATGGTCCTAGCCACTCTATTTAGCATACACGCCAGAACTGCCTTCTCGCTTAATTACCTTCATGTTGCCTAAACCCTTTGGGTATTTAAGCACTGACTATGTAATGCTTAAGGCTTTGGGTATTCCATAATGAGTAGTAACACTGGCCACACAATGTAGATCGAAAAAGAAGGGTCTACATGCAAGAAAGTAAGTTTCAAGTCTAAAAAATATAATGCAAAATTTGACTTGGGCTAAATACTGCCAAACATTTTTATGATCTTTTCCATTGGTGCAACATTTCAAAGATACAAAAGGAGAATCTGCAGATGCATATGGGCACTCATAAGCACTGAGTGATTTGCTGTAGTCTGTTATCTCTCAGTTGGTGACATCTGATAAAATGTATGTATATTGTGAAATACTCTCTGAAACATCCTTAACCCTTGGCACCTTAGCCATTTATTAGGTTAAGTTTTATGGAAGCCTCAAGGAGCAATCATATGTAGTAGCCCCCAGTGGAACTTGTCATCAGAGTGTGAAGTATTTTGATATTATGGAATGAACTCTTTCAAATTATAATTTAAATCATTGAAGGCAATAATTCTTGCTGGATTGCAGTAACCAGTTTAAGCAGCAGGCCCTTTATCACAAACCAAAAACCAAATTGCTTGAAAATCCATCAGTTACAAGTAATGTTTAAGGGTCCTTTGGCCCTACATGTACATATACTTTAATTCTGCAATTAACGTGACATGTACAGGTCTCGCTGCAGTACCAAGGTAATGTGTATGCACAGCCTAGCATGGATAATGAAAGTACGGGTGTATATGCAATCCAGGGCCATATACACCATACTGCATGTTGCAGCTGTCCCTATTCCATTAGAGAAGCTAATTTAGCGCCTTGAGACCCGCACGGGTGAGTAGTGCACTTTACAAATTCCTGATTGATTATGTGCTTCCAAAAATACATTGATAACTTGTGGTGGTTCTCTTTCAAGTATCCTTCACAGTCTGCAATCCAGACACAGCCTTTGTGTAAAGTGATTCTTCTCACAGCAGGTTGAACTGTGGCTGTCTCCAAACTGGAGCACCCACAAGCTGTGCACAATGAATTGTGGATTTTTTGCACATGTCTGTCATCACCCTTTCTGAACATGACTTGGCCTAGAAACATCATCACTTTGTATACCAATAAGTTCAGTTCACTCTTCCCCATTAGAATTTACCAAATGACAGTGCTCAGAAACAACTTAATCAGCAGCCCTTTATGAACCAAGGTCCACATGTACATAGGGAATGGTCAGCGATTACCAAATAGCTAATTTATGTGATTCACTATTTGGCAATCAGGAACACAAACGTACTGAAGTGTGTTTCACACTTTTTGTAATTCCTTGTGGTTCGCATATAGGCCTAACTCATTACTATTCATTAGGTAGGTCTTAGTTTGTGAATCATTGGGAATAGCAAAAATCACAGGGATGGTGGCATGCTGCGGTAAGCAGACCGCCATATTAGTGATTGTTTTTCAATAAAGCAATGTTTTTATTTTTAATGCAGTCCATTTTTATTGAAGGAAGATGGGATGTGTTTCAAAAAGTAAAATGAAAAGGTTTCTCCCCGGGACCACTGCCTGCTCTCAAAAAATGTTTTAAAAATGTTCACAAAGGGGAAGGGTACTGTTGGGGACTTGGGATCTGGGAAGCACATCAGAAGTATCCCATGTTTAGATTGGACAGAAAGAGTTGGGAGTTTGTTTGCTTTCCATTTGGTCTTTCCCCTGCCTCATGGTGTCTTATAAAGATGCAAAGATTTTGTGACCAGTGGTGTCTTTTTTGAGGGAGAGAAGTGTCCAGTTGATCATTTATCTAGACGATATCTTGATCGTGCATCAGAGCAAGGCAAGAGTGTTGGATTATACAAATATGGCAGTCAGTTTAATGGAAACGCTAGGTTTTGTGGTCAATGGGAAGAAGTCTTGTTTAGTTCCAAAACAAGAAACAGTTGTTATAGATGGGGTCTTAAAACTCCCAATGCAAAATTGAAGAGAATGAGAAAAGAAATACTCAGGGTTTTACAACAGGGTCAGATCTCTCTGAGGATGCTAGCCTGTGTGGTTGGGCTTTTGTCTTCAACAATTCAGGCTATTTTCCCTGGACCATTCAATTATCCAGCTTTGCAGCGATTGAAGCCAATGCATCTGGGAAGTGGTTTAAAATATTTAGAAGAAGTTGCTCTTTCAGTAGAGACAGGAAACAACTCAAATGATGGTTGATGAATATGGAAGCTTGGAATGGGAGAGTGATTTTTTGTAGAAATCCGGAGTTGATCAGAGAGTCAGATGCTAGTTTAGATTGTTGGGGTGCATTGTGTGTTTCACAGTTGGCAGGAGGTTGTCGGACAGAGGAACATGCATATAAACTGTCTAGAATTACTAGCAGGATCTTTTTCAATAAAGTGTTTTACACAGGACAAGATAAAGCAGTTGGTGCTCCTAGTATCAGTGGTTCAGAATGTGAACAATCTAGGGGGTCCGAAATTAAAAGACTTGACAGATATAGACAGGAATAGTGAAGGTGATTTGGGATTATTTTCTGAAGAGAAGAGTTTGTGCGCAATCAGTACATGTTCCTGGGATAAGCAATGTGGTGGCAAATTGGTTTTCCCCGAATGTCAAGAATTCAAGTATTGGATGTTAAACAGGATGATTTCTTACAAGTGGGGTTCATTTGGTATGGATCTCTTTACCAACGGTTGAATGCACAGGTGACAACGTTTTTCAGCTGGCATCTGGATTCGGAGTCAGCCGGGATAGGTGCCTTCCAGCAGATTTGGAAGAGTCTCAGTCCTCCCTTTTCAATGATTGCTCGGGTACGAATGATTTTCTCAGATGGAGAGAGACAACAGTGATGGTAACTCTGCTTTGGAGTTCACAGGTGTGGTAGCCTCTTTTGCTGGAGTCGTCAATTGACTTTCCCATTCTGTTTCCATGGTTTCCAGAATTCCTGCGAGGCCCAGCAGGGGAGGTTCACGACTTAGTGATATCAAATTAATTGAGGTTGGTGGCATGGAAGAGCCTGGGAAGTACCAGGCCTTTCACGACAAACTTTAAAACTCATAAAGGAATCCTGGGCTCCAGGAACACGAATGATGTATAGATTGGTGTTGCAGAAATGAGTTTGCTGGTGCATGGACAAGGTATTTGATCTAGTTTTGGTATCCTCAGTGGAGGTGGTGAATTATTTACCAGAAACATTTCAGGTTGGATTGTCCAACAGAACAGTGAATGTGTATAGATAATTGATTGCTGCAGGACATCAGTTAGTAAATGGTTTATCAAGAGGACGGGATCTGATGTGATGTGATGGTACATAGGTCGATGAGAAGTATAAAATTAGCTAAACCCCCAGTTTTCAGGTATAATTCAGTTTGGGATACGTCTAAAGTAATAGATTTCTTCATTAGTTGGGAATCTAATGAGTTATTCTCTAAGAGATTTGTCCATGAAACTGGCAATTTTATTGTGTTTGGTTACTTTTAGGAGAGTTTCAGATATGAGAGCATTTGATCTTACAAGCAGAATTTACTCTCCAGAGGGAATGTGTTTTTATTTGACTAAAAGAACAAAGAAAAATGAGAATTCAATATTTTACCGTTATTTTGATGAGAGAGAAGCTTTGTGGGTGGTTCTGTGTGAAGGGACTATCAGTGGTCAGACAGCTTGAAGTGAATCAGTTGCTTATTTCTTTTAAGAAGCCGTTTAAGGTGGTGTCTTCTCCAATGCTTGTGAGATGGGTGAAAAAAGTAATAAGTAAGTTGGTGTCAATGTAAGTATGTTTGGAACTTACTCAGTAAGATAAGTGGCTGCTTCTAAGACTTTCATGACGGAAGGTTCTTTTCAAGACATTATGTGCTGTGCTGATTGATCCAATGATATCACTTTTAGAAGATTTTACTTCAAACCAGTAAAGAATGTGGCAAGCTGTTTGTTGGAACGGCTTTAAACTTGCATCATGTTAGCCTCCAGGTCTTGTCATAAAATCTAGATTTTCCACAGCCTGGTGGGCAGAAAATCTGGATTTTATTAAAGACATAGGGCCAGATGTATAAAAGACCCGTTTTGCACTTCTTAAAAAGCTAATTTTAAGAAATTGCTATATGAGAAATGCAAAATGGGATTTAAGAAGATAGCGAATCCATAATATTGATTTCTTAAAATTTGCAATCGCTATTAGGGAATCGCTATTAGGGAATGGGACTCTATTCATCCAAAGGGGCCTGAAAGCCCATAGGTGTGAATGGTTTTGCATTTCCTAATTTGCAAATTCTTCAGTAGTGCAAATCCAATGGTGCTAGGGGTCTAAGGCCCTCTTTGATGCACCCCCCCAAAGAAATTGTGCACAGGTAAAGCGCACACATGTACTAGGGGCATGTGTGTGCCTCATGGCACTTTTAAAAATGTTTTTTTAATGCATTTTTAAAAATTGCACATTGTTACCACCAAATTTGAATTTGTGGTAATTTCATTTCCTAAATGCCCAGTTCTCTTTTACGAAATGCATAGTACATGTGCATAGGTAATCGCAAATAGGTATTCCCTATTTGCGATTATCAATTTAAGGAATCGCTATTTTAGCGATTCCTTAAATTGCACTGTGAATGCCTTTCATAAATCCGAAAAGGCTATTTTGTTTTCGCAAACATTGGAATTTTGCGAAATCGCACCGTTTGTGAATGAAAAAGTGTTTGATACATCTGGCCCATGGAGGCTAATATTAACCCTGATTCAATTGTGGCTTTATTTAACCTCTTAGCTGCTGGGCCTTTTCCCCCCAGTGCTGAGCCCTTTTTTTGGCTATTTGGGGTAGTTCGCGCTTAGGCCTTCATAACTTTTTGTCCACATAAGCTATCCACGCCAAATTTGCGTCCTTTTTTTCCAACATCCTAGGGATTCTAATGGCACCCAGAGATTGTGTTTTCCCCTGGAGGAGACCAAGAAAATAGCCAAAATACAGTGAAAATTTCGTTTTTTCCAAAAAAATGGGGAAAAAGGGCTGTCGAAGAAGGCTTGTGGTTTTTTCCCTGAAAATGCCATCAACAAAGGGTTTCTGGTGCTGAAATCACTATCTTCCCACCTTCCAGGAACGGGCAGACTTGAATCAGAAAACCACATTTTCCAACACAAATTTGGCATTTTACTGGGACATACCCCATTTTTACTATTTTCGGTGCTTTCAACCTCCTTCCAGTTAGTGACAGGAATGGGTGTGAAACCAATACTGGATCCCAGAAAGCTAAACATTTCTGAAAACTAGACAAAATTCTGAATTCAGCAAGGGGTCATTTGTGTAGATCCTACAAGGTTTTCTTACAGAAAATAACAGCTGAAATAAAAAAATATTGAAATTGAGCTGAAAACAAAAGCCATTATTCTCTATGTTTTACTCTGTAACTTTTTCCTGCAATGTCAGATTTCTGAAAGCAATATACCGTTTTGTCTGCTGGACTCTTCTGGTTGCGGGGATATAAAGGGCTTGTAGGTTCATCAAGAACCCTAGGTACCCAGAGCCAATAAATGAGCTGCACCCTGCAGTTGGTTTTCATTCTATACTGGGTATACAGCAATTCATTTGCTGAAATATGAAGAGTGAAAAAGAGGTATCAAGAAAACCGTTGCATTTCCAAAATGGGATCAAAATAAGGTTTTGAGGAGCAGTGGTTATTTGCACATCTCTGAATTCCGAGGTGCCCATACTAGCATGTGAATTGCAGGGCATTTCTCAAATAGACGTCTTTTTTACACACTCTCTTATATTTGGAAGGAAACAATGTAGAGAAAGATAAGGGGCAATAACACTTGTTTTGCTATTCTATGTTCCCCCAAGTCTCCCGATAAAAATGATACCTCACTTGTGTGGGTAGGCCTAGTGCCCGCGATAGGAAATGCCCCAAAACACAACATGGACACATCCCATTTTTTGACAAAATACAGAGCTGTTTTTTGCAAAGTGCCTACCTGTAGATTTTGGCCTCTAGCTCAGCCGGCACATAGTGAAACCTACCAAACCTGTGCATTTTTGAAAACTAGAGACCTAGGGGAATCCAAGATGGGGTGACTTGTGGGGCTCTGACCAGGTTCTGTTACCCAGAATCCTTTGCAAACCTCAAAAAGTGGCTAAAAAAACAAGTTTTCCTCACAATTCGGTGACAGAAAGTTCGGGAATCTGAGAGGAGCCACAAATTTCCTTCCACCCAGCGTTCCCCCAAGTCTCCCGATAAAAATGATACCTCACTTGTGTGGGTAGGCCTAGCTCCCGCGACAGGAAATGCCCCAAAACACAACGTGGACACATCCGATTTTTTGACAAAATACAGAGCTGTTTTTTGCAAAGTGCCTACCTGTAGATTTTGGCCTCTAGCTCAGCCGGCACATAGGGAAACCTACCAAACCTGTGCATTTTTGAAAACTAGAGACCCAGGGGAATCCAAGATGGGGTGACTTGTGGGGCTCTGACCAGGTTCTGTTACCCAGAATCCTTTGCAAACCACAAAAAGTAGCTAAAAAAACAAGTTTTCCTCACATTTCGGTGACAGAAAGTTCTGGAATCTGAGAGGAGCCACAAATTTCCTACCACCCAGCGTTCCCCCAAGTCTCCCGATAAAAATGATACCTCACTTGTGTGGGTAGGCCTAGCGCCCGCGACAGGAGATGCCCCAAAACACAACGTGGACACATCCCATTTTTTGACAAAATACAGAGCTGTTTTTTGCAAAGTGCCTACCTGTAGATTTTGGCCTGTAGCTCAGCCGGCACATAGGGAAACCTACCAAACCTGTGCATTTTTGAAAACTAGAGACCCAGGGGAATCCAAGATGGGGTGACTTGTGGGGCTCTGACCAGGTTCTGTTACCCAGAATCCTTTGCAAACCTCAAAAAGTGGCTAAAAAAACAAATTTTCCTCACATTTCGGTGACAGAAAGTTCTGGAATCTGAGAGGAGCCACAAATTTCCTTCCACCCAGCGTTCCCCCAAGTCTCCCGATAAAAATGATACCTCACTTGTGTGGGTAGGCCTAGCGCCCGCGACAGGAAATGCCACAAAACACAACGTGGACACATCCCATTTTTTGACAAAATACAGAGCTGTTTTTTGCAAAGTGCCTACCTGTAGATTTTGGCCTCTAGCTCAGCCGGCACATAGGGAAATCAACCAAACCTGTGCATTTTTTAAAACTAGAGACCCAGGGGAATCCAAGATGGAGTGACTTGTGGGGCTCTGACCAGGTTCTGTTACCCAGAATCCTTTGCAAACCTCAAAAAGTGGCTAAAAAAACATGTTTTCCTCACATTTCGGTGACAAAAAGTTCTGGAATCTGAGAGGAGCCACAAATTTCCTTCCACCCAGTGTTCCCCCAAGTCTCCCGATAAAAATGATACCTCACTTGTGTGGGTAGGCCTAGCGCCCGCGACAGGAAATGCCCCAAAACACAACGTGGACACATCACATTTTTTCACCGAAAACAGTGCCTACCTGTGGATTTTGGCCTCTAGCTCAGCCGGCACCTGGGGAAACCTAGCAAACCAGCACATTTTTGAAAACTAGAAACCCAGAGGAATCCAAGATGAGGTGACTTGTGGGGCTCTGACCAGGTTCTGTTACCCAGAATCCTTTGCAAACCTCAAAATGTGGCTAAAATAACACGTTTTCCCCACATTTCGGTGACAGAAAATTCTGGAATCTGAGAGGAGCCACAAATTTCCTTCCACCCAACGTTCCCCCAAGTCTCCCGATAAATATGATACCTCACTTGTGTGGGTAGGCCTAGCGCCCGCGACAGGAGATGCCCCAAAACACAACGTGGACACATCCCATTTTTTGACAAAATACAGAGCTGTTTTTTGCAAAGTGCCTACCTGTAGATTTTGGCCTGTAGCTCAGCCGGCACATAGGGAAACCTACCAAACCTGTGCATTTTTGAAAACTAGAGACCCAGGGGAATCCAAGATGGGGTGACTTGTGGGGCTCTGACCAGGTTCTGTTACCCAGAATCCTTTGCAAACCTCAAAAAGTGGCTAAAAAAACAAATTTTCCTCACATTTCGGTGACAGAAAGTTCTGGAATCTGAGAGGAGCCACAAATTTCCTTCCACCCAGCGTTCCCCCAAGTCTCCCGATAAAAATGATACCTCACTTGTGTGGGTAGGCCTAGCGCCCGCGACAGGAAATGCCACAAAACACAACGTGGACACATCCCATTTTTTGACAAAATACAGAGCTGTTTTTTGCAAAGTGCCTACCTGTAGATTTTGGCCTCTAGCTCAGCCGGCACATAGGGAAATCAACCAAACCTGTGCATTTTTTAAAACTAGAGACCCAGGGGAATCCAAGATGGAGTGACTTGTGGGGCTCTGACCAGGTTCTGTTACCCAGAATCCTTTGCAAACCTCAAAAAGTGGCTAAAAAAACATGTTTTCCTCACATTTCGGTGACAAAAAGTTCTGGAATCTGAGAGGAGCCACAAATTTCCTTCCACCCAGTGTTCCCCCAAGTCTCCCGATAAAAATGATACCTCACTTGTGTGGGTAGGCCTAGCGCCCGCGACAGGAAATGCCCCAAAACACAACGTGGACACATCACATTTTTTCACCGAAAACAGTGCCTACCTGTGGATTTTGGCCTCTAGCTCAGCCGGCACCTGGGGAAACCTAGCAAACCAGCACATTTTTGAAAACTAGAAACCCAGAGGAATCCAAGATGAGGTGACTTGTGGGGCTCTGACCAGGTTCTGTTACCCAGAATCCTTTGCAAACCTCAAAATGTGGCTAAAATAACACGTTTTCCCCACATTTCGGTGACAGAAAATTCTGGAATCTGAGAGGAGCCACAAATTTCCTTCCACCCAACGTTCCCCCAAGTCTCCCGATAAATATGATACCTCACTTGTGTGGTTAGGCCTGGTGCCCGCGACAGGAATAGATCACACAACGGTCAATGTTGGTCCTTACGTGAGGCAGCTGTTGACCCTGGGGTGATCCATTCCTGACACAGGCACTAGGTGTAGGCACTCAAGTGGGGTAGTGTTTTTATCAGGACAGGGGAGGAGTCACTGGGTGGTAGGAATGTTGTGGATCCCAGCATATTCCTGTAGTTTGTGTGACAGAAATGCGAGAAAAATTGAGTTTTTTTTCAACATTTCAGCTTTGCAGGGTATTCTGGGTAAGAAAACTTTGGGGAATCCACACAAGTCACACCTCTGTGGACTCCCCCGAATGTCTAGTTTCCAGAAATGTTTGGGTTTAGTGTGTTTCTCTATATGGCCGCCGAATCCAGGACCAAAAACACAGGTGCCTGCCTTACAAAACCAGTTTGTTTTGCCATAGATAATTTTGATGTCTCCACAATATGATTTGGATGGTGGAATTTGGGGCTGAACTAAATTGGGGAGCTCCCAAGAGAGCACTCTCTCTCTCTCTCTCTCTGCTTGCCGCCGCATTCACCTGCTCTCTGGGTTGGCCTAACCCACTATTACCCAGTTGCACGAACAGCTTGCGAAGGGACAGCAGGACTGTCCTCATCACTTCCCTCATAATGTACTGGAAGAGGAGTTATCGAATGGGACTCCTCTGACTGAAAAATCACTCCCAGAGTCTGCGCTATTGTCCTATCCCTCAGATGCTGTCTCAGTATCTGATGTCTCAGTCTCTGATCCTATGTCAGAGCAGTCCTCTATAACCCGAGTGCAGGCAGCAGTCATCCATCAAGATGCCATCTCTGCTATTGGCTAAACTGTTGCTCTAAAACACTAGCCTACGTAGACAGTCACAAAATCGATGGTGTGTGTGAGATACGTGCAACAGTAGAGGCCACCTTACCTGCGCTTCTTCCCTCAATCAGCACGTACTTTCAAGACACTCAAAAAACACCTTGTCACATACCATTCGTCACAGTCTTTAGCACCTCCTGCGCCCAGTCCAAAAATCATTATTGGTGCTCCCACTCCCTCCTCCTCATTGGATTCCCTCATTACCACCCAGCAAAAGTGCCCTTCATCTCTCCATAGCCGCTCTCCACCCCGCACATACATTTCACTGGTATTATAGTGCAGGTAATGGCTGACTTTACTAATGTACTCAGCTATTTACATAAAATACAGATTTGCTCTTTGCAGTAGGCATATAAACCTTCTGCGCTTCTTTATGGCACTAAAACTGCCACTAGACAAGTCGGACCCTTTTCCCCCCAGGGAAACCACACACATATTGACAAAAGTGATATATATATGACAGCCAACCACCTGAAACTCAACTCAAGCAAAACCGAAATAATCGTCTTTGGCCCACACAAAAACACCTGGGACCCCTCATGGTGGCCCACCACGCTAGGCCCTGCACCCACCCCCGCCAACCACGCACGCAACCTCAGCATCATCCTAGACTCCTCCCTCTCGATGACCCAACAAATCAACGCTCTCACCTCCTCATGCTTCAACACACCCCGTATACTGAAAAACATTCAAATGGATCCTCACAGAGACCAGAAATACTGTCACTCACGCACTCATTAGCAGCAGGCTTGATTACGGAAACGCCCTCTATGCCGGCACCACTCTAAAACTCAAGCGCAAACTACACGCATCCAGAACTCAGCAGCACGACTCATCCTCGACCTCCCCCGACACGAACACATCTCTCCACACCTCAAATCCCTCCACTGGCTTCCCATTGACAAAAGGATCACCTTCAAGATCCTCATCCTCGCACACAAATCACTCCACAACACAGGCCCTGCCTACCTCAATGAGAGTCACCTTCCACACCCCCACACGAAACGTCCGCTCAGCTGACCTCTCTCGCTCCTCTGTCCCCCGCATCAAACACACCACCACCGGGGGTAGATCCTTCTCCTACCTTGCACCCAAAACCTGGAACGCCCTCACAACCCACCTTCGCAAGACCCAAAACCTACTTCTTTTCAGGAAGGGCCTCAAAACCTGGCTTTTCGAACAATGAACCTCCCAGCCCCTTTCCCTCCCCCCGTCCCCTTTCCCTCCCCCCCCCCCAGCGCCTTGAGACCCTCACGGGTGAGTAGCGCGCTTTATAAATCTCTTTGATTGATATATATAGATCTACCTCTATATATATATATATATATATATCTCTATCTACATAGATATATCTATAGATATATCCATGTACATAGATATATCTATAGATATATCCATGTACATAGATATATCTATTTACATAGATATATATATATATAGATCTATACATAGATCTATTTTGTTTAGTTGTTGTATGGTTTCCCTGGGGGCCAAAATGGCCCCCAGGGAAACCCTACAACATCTAAAAAAAAAAATTGCCCCCACAGGGGTTCACCCTGCCCATGGGCGATCCCCTGTAATTTAATTTAATTTGTCATTTTTTTATTTTAATTTTGGGGAAAAAAAATAAAAATCCCCTGGGGGGGGGGGGGGGGGTGCGATCGCACACCCCCCAGGGGGCACCTACCTTTTTTTTAAATAAAAAATATGCCGGGGGGGTGGCGGCCTGTTTTCCGAGGGGGCCGCCCCCCCAAAGTGAAATCCCTGGCGTCTAGTGGTGCGATCGGGGGCCAGGAAACACTTTCAGAAGGCCTCGTAAGAAAGGGGAGACTCTCCCCTTTCTTAAGAGGCCTTTTGGAAGTGTTTCCTGGCCTCCCGATCCCAGCACAGCTGCGACTGGGGGCCAGGAAACACTTTCAGGAAGGCCTCGTAAGAAAGGGGAGACTCTCCCCTTTCTTACGAGGCCTTCCCGAACGTGGGGAAGGCCGTTTTCCCCATCGAAGCAGGAAGCGGCTGCAAGGCTGCTTCCTGCTTCGATGGGGAAAACCACTTTGTAACGTCAGCGCGCCGCGACGTCACAAAGGGGCGGGTGGGGGGGAGACACGGAAGCTTCCGTGTCTCCCGGGAAAAGTAAAAAAAAATAATAATAAATCCTCGGGTGCAACCCGAGGATTTATTAACACCCTCCCTGGTGTCGGCCACTGGTCGTGACCCGCACCAGGGAGGTAGTGCGGGCGTCGGACAGTGGCCTTCACCCGCATTTAAGGGGTTAACTCATACCACAAAGCCAAGCTTAATAGATGTCGCAGTCTGATGTTGCGAAGATGTCATCAAAGAATAAATGATTTTATGAAGATTTAATTTGGCTGGAGGGATATATCATTTCAAAGACTGTTTTAAGAGACTTTTCTAAGTTTTGTTTCAGACACAGTCACTAAAAAAGGTTGAGGGTTTGGGGTTCTGTGTTTTTATTATGTGTGAATTCTAAGTTCCTAATTCTTTAAAGGAACTGCTGTGAGAGGTGGCAAAAAAGGATGTTGCATCACATGAGTCTCCCTGTCTTGAATAAAATCCAGATTTTTTGCCCACCAGGCTGTGGAAAATCTATATTATAGGGAAATGATCAATAGAAACAAACCTCGATGTGTAGAATAGCAAAGTAAACAATAACATGCACATGCTTAACTAATGCTGCTCCCGCTGCCCCCTATCTAAACAACCAAAGATCATTTCACACTTAAGAGGCTTAAATTCTCTTGAATATTTTTCCTCAAGCTGTTTTAATGAGTTTGATTGATTTTAAACTTTAACAAATATTTAAATCGAAGGATCATACTAAATAGAGAGGTTTTGACTGCATTCTGTGCATAACACTAACTGGCAGCTCACATTATGATTGGCAGACTAAACAAAAGACTTAAACATTGTTTTCTTGACAGTCAAATGCACTTGTCTTATCACATTTACATAAAGGCATTACGTAGTAAGTGAATGTTTACCAACCTACCTTGGTGCTGGAAAAGACCACTGTGCAGAAGAAACTGCAGTGAGAATTAATTGAAGCAACTATATCTGAATTAATGATCACAGTTCATGGGGTTTGTCATTAGACTTACAGGAGAGCTTTAGCAGCATCAGGTTCCAATCAGAACAGCTCTAATATCATCTTAGCTTTATAAGTGAGGCCCTCATTCTGACCCTGGCGGTAAATCCTGCTTACCACCACGCTGATGGCCGCCAACTTACCGCCGCCACGGCGGATATTCGTTCAACATATTATGACACACACACACACCAATCCAACAGAATACAGCCACACACACAAATCCGCCAGACCAAAGGTCAGTGCAAAAGTGGCGGTATCAAAACCCACACCGTTACGCCAACAGAACAACACCCATCACATTATGACTCATGAATCACCACGGCGGACATTCAACAGTGGTAAACCATTGAGTACATACTGCAGCGCCCACAATGGACACCCACAGACAAAACAACACCACGTTGGACAATTCAAACAACACATACCTGACACCCATACTCACACCACACCCACAGGCCCACACCACTATAAAACCCACACCCACAGTACCCACAACCCTTTACGATTACAAATCATTGGCACAAGACTGACACCTAGACCACTGCCACAACTACATACACACCACATACACCCATACTTCCCTCACACATCCCACTTCACACACCCCAACACGTTACCAACACACATCACATAACACCCATGTGGAGGAGTTAAGGGTCATGGTGGAGGAAATTGGAGGAAATTGTCAGGGTAGAGCCGCAGCTTTTTGGAGCACAGGTGCAGCAGATATCAATAGCCAGAAAGATGGAGCTATGGCGGAGCATCGTGGACAGGGTCAATGCCGTGGGACAGCACTCAAGAACAAGGGACAACATCAGGAAGAGGTGGAACTACCTACTGGGTAAGGTACTTTCCATAGCAACAAGACACCAGCTCACTATTTAGAGGACTGGCAGTGGACCCCCACCTCCTCCCCCATAAGTCACAGCATGGTAGGAGCAAGTCTTGAAAATACTGCATCCTGAGGGACTGGCTGGAGTCGGAGGAGGAAAGGACTCTGGTAAGTCAACTTTCAACAATTATCACCCCCCCATACCTGTATGCCATCACATACCCTCACCCTCACTCCCATCACTCCACTCCATCCCATACACTCCACCATCACATCACACTAATCACAATGCCTAGCTCTGCATGCTGTACCAATGCATGGACACCCCTCACAGCCCTGCATGGACACAAAAGCATGCACAGCATAGAGAACTAACAATCACACCATACACCATCATACACAAGTAAAAGCTGCCAGGGCAACACCAACCATAGAGGAGAAGCCAGGGATGTACAATATGTCATACACATGAACCATAATACATAATTTACATCCACACAGGTACCACAGCCAATGTCACCGGAGAGGAGGTGCCAGCACTATCCAGTCCCCCAACTGAAGATGCCCACAGTGATGACAGTAACTCTGGTATTCAGGATCTGGACGATCTACCTGGCCCATCAGGTACCACTGGAAAGCCGGTTACCCAAGCCCAGTCACAGACCACCACATAGCCTCCCCCATCAGGAAACAACACCTCAACACCCACCCAGCATCCCCAAACCTCTGTCCCGAGGACACGTCAATCAGCAGTGTGCCCACCTGTACAGGGACCCCAGGCCACACCTCGCGTGGGCACACCGTTCAGGGGACAGAGGCACAGGCCAACAGGGACACTGGGAGTACTGCTGTGCGCCGGGGGGAGGACAGGACCAGGGAACCGACTCTCCAGGAGGCAGTCTCTGAGATCCTGGGAGCCAATCAACATTCCCAGGACACGAAGGGCCAGATCCTAGACAACGTGCAGGAGAACAGGTGGCTGCAGGAGGGACAGTATCAGAGGATCAAGGAGGACTTGCAGGCCATCAACAACACCCTGATCTCCATAGCAGGGGTGCTGGCAGACATGGACAACATTATGAGGGAAGCAGTGTCACACCAGCGGGCCCCTGCCACTAGCCAGTCATCTGAACAGCCTCCCACTTCCACTGCCGCTAGTGGCCAGCAGGCCCCGACACAGGACTCACAGGCCACCCGCACCCCTCCCCCTGCAGAAGGGGAACCACCCCGCAAACATTCCCTGTGATCCAGACAGAAGCCAGAGACACTTGCTAAGACCCCGCCAGGAAATGAGACTCTCCTTATTGTCCCCCTTGCGTCCCACTCAGTCACCCTGTCCACCTTGAACTGCCATTGCTCCCCTTCCTATGTCCCCCTGGACAATGCACCTTTGCTACGAACAGACTGGAACAATACCCTGGACTTTCCTCCATCATCACCCCATCCCATTGCACTTCCCCCTCTAAATATAAGCACTATAAAAAACACCCATTGATATAAATTGATTTTAGTGTGTCATGTATTTCAAATATGTAATGATTGAAACAGGTTCATCCGGTGAAAATGAACAGTACATAGATTGAGCATAGAAGAAATGACCTGTAGCTGGCTGTTGTGATCGCACAAGGTGTATTTGTCAAGTCACCAACATCTGCAAAATGAATAGCCAGAGGTAACAGTAAGCGGGCATAGACGTGGGAAATACCAGCATGCCAATGCCACACAGAATACAACCAAAGTCATAGAAATGTAAAGTTGCACTGTCTCACCTATGTGTCATTGGAAGTACTGACGGATTACAGATGTTCTGTTGTCCACATCTTCATTCTCTGATTCCTCATCCTCACTGTCCACAGGGTCCAGTGCTGCCACGTGGGCATCTTCGTTCTCCTCATCCTGCAGAAAAGGGACATGGGGGGTCATTCTGACCCTGGCGGTCATTGACCGCCAGGGTGAACGACCGCGGGAGCACCGCCAACAGGCTGGCGGTGCTCCCAAGGGCATTCTGACCGCGGCGGTATGGCCGCGGTCAGAAACGGAAAACCGGCAGTCTCCCGACGGTTTTCCGCTGCCCTGAGGAATCCTCCATGGCGGCGCAGCTTGCTGCGCCGCCATGGGGATTCCGACCCCCTCACCGCCATCCTGTTCCTGGCGGTTTTGACCGCCAGGAACAGGATGGCGGTGAGGGGTGTCGTGGGGCCCCTGGGGCCCCTGGGGGCCCCTGCAGTGCCCATGCCAATGGCATGGGCACTGCAGGGGCCCCCGTAAGAGGGCCCCTAAAAGATTTTCAGTGTCTGCCATGCAGACACTGAAAATCGCGACGGGTGCTACTGCACCCGTCGCACTCTTCCCACTCCGCCGGCTCCATTCGGAGCCGGCTTCCTCGTGGGAAGGGGTTTCCCGCTGGGCTGGCGGGCGGCCTTCTGGCGGTCGCCCGCCAGCCCAGCGGGAAACACAGAATAACCGCGGCGGTCTTCTGACCGCCTAGCGGTATTCTGTTGGGGGAACTTTGGCGGGCGGCCTCCGCCGCCCGCCAAGGTTAGAATCACCCCCATGGTGTCTGAGGGCCATGTTGTGCAACATGCAGCATGCCACCACTATCTGGCAGACATTCTTGGGTGAGTAGCACAGGGATCCACCTGTCAGATGAAGGCACCAGACCCTGGCCTTCAGGAGGCCAAAGGTCCTTTCAACGATCATTCTGGTACGCCCATGTGCCTCATTATAACGTTCTTCTGCCCTTGTCCTGGCATTCCTCACAGGGATCAGCAGCCATGATAGGTTTGGGTAACCATAGTCACCTGCAAATGTTGAGGGACAACATTTAGCCACACACTATCCTATATAGCCTACACCCAGGCATATACCAACATACACTGGGTAGGAACCAGGGCTCACCTATTAGCCACACCCTGTGCCCCTGTATTTGTCCCATCACATTTGGGATGCTGCTATTCCGCAAGACAAAGGCATCATGCACCTGTTCAATCTGGAGGTGGGGGGGAATGCAATATGTGTTCCGTCAATCGCCCCAATTATATTGGGGATATGTCCCATTGCATAAAACCCGGCCTTCACAGTGCCCAAATCCTTAACCTGGGGGAATGCAATGTAGCTGTACGTGTTTTATCAGGGCAGACAATACTCTTGTCAGCACTATTGAGAAGATTGGCTGAGACATTCCTGCTGCCAAGCCCACTGTCACTTGGAAAGAACCAGTTCCCAGGAAATAGAGAACTGATGGCACTTGCACAAGAGGGGGGATCCCAGTGGGGTGACAGATAGGCTCTGTGATTGTGGCCCTGTCCAGTCTATAGGTGAGTATTATGTGCCTGTCCTCCAGTGTAGCCAAGTCTACCAGGGGGTCTGTGCACGGGGGTTTGTCTCCATCTCCTATTCATCCGCAGCAGTAGAACAAAAGAGTGCAGAGGCTGTCACAAACTGAACAATGGTGCCACAACAGTAGTCAACAATATGTAAACATGTAATGGGACAGTGCAATTTGACAAGTATGTGCGTATTTATCCTGTGATGCAGAATTATTCCATAGGCCTGCTTCCCCCCTGAAATAGCATCCGCCTGTCCTGTGTGGACGGACAGGTGGAAATGAGGTAATGCCACTGACGTTGTGCCCCGTAGTGGTAGGCGGTTGTGAACCCCTGTGCACTTCCGCATTGGTTATACTTGCGCCCTATTCCCATTCGTCGCCCCCCTTCCACCCCCTGCCCCCAGCTGACCCCTCCTCCCCCCCTCCTCCCTCTTATGGCGGCCACTGGGCGCCGAAGGCGCGCCAAAGGCAAGCCCGTCTGCGCCCGTCCGTGCCTGGACCGCGCCCAGCGCCACGACCCCTGGCCCCCAGCACTCCCAAACCCCGCAGCACTGCTACGACCCCATCACCCTCCACGCCCTCAACCCGGGGCGCTCCAGCACCTGCTTCCTAGCCAACCCGAAACGTACCCACGGACCCTTCGCATGTCACACCTGCAAACTCACCTTCCACCGCGAAACCACCACGCCCACCAGCCCACGCGCCAACAACCACCTCAAATGCATCCTGATCAACGCACGCTCCGTCCACAAGCACGCCGTTGAACTATGGGACCTCCTGGACTCCACCGCACCGGACGTCGCCTTCATCACTGAGACCTGGATGAACGCCTCTTCGGCCCCCGACATCACCATAGCCATCCCCGACGGCTACAAGATCTCCAGGAGAGACCGCACCAACCAAGTAGGGGGAGGAATCGCCATCGTCTTCAAGGACTCCATCAACGTCACCACCTCCACCGAAGACACCCCCCTCGCCGCCGAACACCTGCACTTCCAGATCCACACCGATCCCAGGACCACCCTCAGAGGAACTCTCATCTACAGACCCCCTGGACCACGCGCCCTCTTCAGTGACTCTATCACTGACTTCATCTCCCCGCACGCCCTTGCCTCGCCGGACTACATCCTCCTCTGTGACCTCAACTTCCACCTGGAACAGAACAACGACCCCAACACCACCACCCTGCTCGACAACCTCACCAACCTCGGTCTCAAGCAACTGGTGAACACCCCCACCCACATCGCCGGACACACGCTCGACCCCATCTTCTCCGCCAGCAACCACGTATCCTTCAGCCACTCCTCCGCTATACACTGGACCGACCACAGATGTGTCCACTTCACCTTCCGACATGAGACTCGCCACCTCTGCACACAGCCCATCCCACGACGACATTGGAACAAAATCCCAGCGGAACAGCTTCTCTCCACTCTCGCGACAACCAACCCACCTTCCCCACCGACCCCAACGACGCAGCCCTCAGCCTCACGCATTGGATCACCAACAGCACAGACAACCTCGCTCCCCTCGGATGCCTCCCAAGACAGACCAACACCAAAAAACCTCTCTGGTTCACAGACACCCTCAAGGAATCTAAAAAAATCTGCCGCACCCTTGAGAAAGCCTGGCGCAAGGACCACAGCGCAGATAACATGGCTGCCCTCAAGAACGCTACCCGCGAACACCACCAACTGATCCGCGCCACCAAAAGAAATTCCTTCACAGACAGACTGGACAAGAACACTCACAACAGCAAAGAACTCTTCAACATTGTCAAAGAGCTCTCCAACCCCAACGCCAACTCCAACGCCATCACGCCCTCACAAGACCTCTGCAACTCCCTCGCCACCTTCTTCCATCGTAAGATCACCGACCTACACGACAGCTTCGGACACCAGACCCAGCCAACCACCACAGAACCTACAACCCCAGCCATCACCCTCAACGCCTGGTCTCACATCAACACGGAAGAGACCAAAGCCACCATGAACTCCATCCACTCCGGTGCCCCCTCGCACCCCTGCCCACACTTCATCTTCAACAAAGCCGACAACATCATCGCCCCGCATCTCCAGACCATCATCAACAGCTCGTTTGCTTCTGCCACCTTCCCCGAGAGCTGGAAACACGCAGAAGTCAACGCCCTACTGAAGAAACCTACGGTGGACCCCAGCGACCTGAAGAACTTCCACCCCATCTCGCTCCTCCCCTTCCCTGCCAAAGTCATAGAGAAGACCATCAACAAGCAACTTACCAACTTCTTTGAAGACAACAACCTACTCGACCCCTCTCAGTCCGGATTCCGAGCCAATCACAGCACAGAAACTGCCCTCATCTCAGTCACAGACGACATCAGAACTCTGATGGACAACGGAGAAACAGTCTCCCTCATCCTCCTCGACCTCTCGGCTGCCTTCGACACCGTCTGCCACCGAACCCTAATATCCCGCCTCCACTCCACCGCGATCCAAGGACAGGCCCTGGACTGGATCACCTCCTTCCTCTCCAACCGCTCCCAAAGAGTCTACCTCCCACCTTTCCGCTCAGACCCCACCGAGATCATCTGCGGCGTCCCACAAGGCTCCTCGCTCAGCCCGACTCTCTTCAATGTCTACATGAGCCCCCTCGCCGACATCGTACGCAAACACAACATTAACATCACCTCCTACGCCGACGACACTCAGCTGATACTTTCCCTCACCAAGGACCCCACCAGCGCCAAGACCAACCTGCAAGATGGAATGAAAGACGTCGCAGAATGGATGAAACTCAGCCGTCTGAAACTGAACTCAGGCAAAACGGAAGTCCTCATCCTCGGAAACACCCCGTCCGCCTGGGACGACTCCTGGTGGCCCACGGCCCTTGGCACCGCACCAACCCCCTCAGACCACGCACGCAACCTCGGTTTCATCCTGGACCCACTTCTCACCATGACCAAACAAGTCAACGCCATATCATCCTCCTGCTTCCTCACCCTCCGCATGCTCCAAAAGATCTTCCGTTAGATCCCCGCCGACACCAGAAAGACCGTGACCCACGCCCTCGTCACGAGCCGCCTGGACTTCGGCAACACCCTATACGCAGGAACCACCGCTAAACTCCAGAAATGTCTGCAACAAATTCAAAACGCCTCCGCCCGCCTCATCCTCGACATACCCCGCAACAGCCACATCTCCGCCCACCTGAGACACCTGCACTGGCTTCCCGTCAACAAAAGGATCACCTTCCGACTCCTCACCCACGCACACAAAGCCCTCCACAACAAGGGACCCGAATACCTCAACCGCCGCCTCAGCTTCTACACCCCCACCCGTCAACTTCGCTCCGCCAACCTCGCTCTCGCCGCCGTCCCCCGCATCTGCCGCACCACGGCAGGTGGGAAATCCTTCTCCTACCTGGCGGCCAAGACATGGAATTCCTTCCCCACCAACCTCAGGACCACCCAGGACCACCTCGCATTCCACAGGCAACTCAAGACCTGGCTCTTCGAGCAGCAGTAACCCCATCCCCCTAGCGCCTTGAGACCTGCACGGGTGAGTAGCGCGCTTTATAAATGCTTATGATTATGATTATGCTTACATTGGCCAATGGTGATCCACGCCGGCGGTGGTGGAATGCACCGCCGCGGACGTCACTACCATTTTCTATTTGATTTCTCACTTGTTTCCTGACCTTCCATAAGAGAGAACCTACACTGCATGTGCTGCTGTGACCTATGTCTGGAACCTACCATGGCCTTTGACCGGGGAAAGGGCCCCAGCCTTCACTTCAGAGGAATTGGAGAGACTGGTAGATGGGGTCCTACCTCGGTACGGACTTCTGTATATGCCTCCAGACCAACAGGTGAGTACACTGAGGGCACGATGCATGTGGCATGAATGCATGGAGGTGTGTGTGAAGGCATCCTGTAAGGGGGAGGGATGTCCTCTTGGATGGGTACACGTTGAGTGCTGAGCTACGTGTGCCAATAGTGATGGAAACGGGTATGGTGGGTCATTCCTGTTACTGGCTGGATTGTTTGTCTAATGGTGTTCCCCTGCCTCTATTGCCTCTGCAGGTCAGCACCCATCAAAAGAAGGGTATATGGTGTGCCACTTCCAAGGAGGTGCGGACCCTGGGGGTCTATGGCAGGAGGAGCACCCACTGTCACAAAGGTGGGAGGATCTGAGACACTGGGTAAGGAAGATTGCAGAGGCCCAGCTGGGGATGGCTTCCCAAAGAAGAAGGGGTGCCCACCGAACCCTGAATCCCCTGATGGCCCGCATACTGGCGGTGGCCTATTCAGAGCTGGATGGGCACTTGAGGGCATCAGAGCAGCCACTAGAGGGTGAGAACAGTGGCCATCATTGAACGAGACAGCTGGAGGGGTGGTATCCGGGTGGTGGGTGTGTGCTAGACCAGGCCAGACATAGAAGAGTAGGTCCTCTGGTGGCTAGGGGTCTGGAGGCGAAATATTGCCTACCTAGCTTGTTAGCATCCACTACTGGTCAGGTCTGCGTGGGCCCCAGTTGTGCTGCATTTGGTGGTGTGTGCTCCTCATGCCTTGCTGGCTAGCAATATCACTGGTAGTGCAGTGCATAGTGCATAGTGCATAGGTCTGTTCTCTGGGTGTGAAGGTGCTGTGTAAGCCAACCGTGGTGGTGGTGCATTCATTGACCCAGTGTATCCTTTGTCTCTCTCCCCTCCTTTCTTGTTTTGTCATCCTGTCCTTATGTGCATTAGCATCAACTGGTGGAGGAACGGATGCACCGGTGATGGAGGGAGCTGCATCCCACAGGACCCAGGAGGCAGAGTCCACCGAAGCTGAGGGCACCAGTGGGCTGAGGGCGGGGGGAGCACCACGGCGGAGACTGGAGGGGACAATACAGACTCAGATACCTCGTCTGATGGGAGCTCCCTGGTGGTGGCGGACACTTCTGTGACCACTCCAGCTACAGGTACAGCCACCATCCCCCTGTATTAACACTGCCCTCCCAGCAGCCCCTCACTGAGTTGCCCGTGCCCGCTCACCTAGGAGGGGGGCATTTCCTTCACCATAGGCACCTCATACCCTGCCCCAGTGAACCCTGCTGGCCTGAATGAGGAGGCTATTGACCTTCTGAGATCCAGCTCTGTAGGGCAATCAACCATTGTGAATGCCATCCAGGGGCTGGCAGCCCAGATGCATCAATCTAATGCATTTCTGTAGGGCATTCACTGTGGATTGGCGGCCCAACAGAGATCGATCCAGTCTCTGGCCTACTCTCTGATGGCAGCCATTGTCCGTTTCTACTGTTGCCCCCCTCCAACTTTCACTTCCCAGTCCCATTCTCCTCAACCCCAACCCATCCCAAGCACACAGCTAGACGAGCATGCACATAAGACAACACCCACGAGTGTCACAGGCAAACACAAGCACCACATTTCATCCCACAGGCACTCACACAAACACCATTCATTTGCAGACGCAACAACATCCACTATTTCCACTGCCCCCCTCCTCCTCCTCCTCCTCCTCCACCTCCCTCCCAGTTATGTCCACACTCACACCTGCATGCACTACATCATCATCCACTACCAGCATCATCACCACACCAAGCAGAACACACACCTCACTGGCAGACACCTCCACATCATCCATGTACACGTCCCCTGTGTCCTCTCCCACCGTGTCCGTCCCCCCCTCCTAGAGTACACAAATGTAAGCACTTAGACACCAAACACCCATCCACCTCACAACAGCATACCACCCTTGCACCTGCACCCAAATCCAGCAGACAAACACCTCCAACAACCACTCCCTCATCCTCCACTCCCACTACTTCTCCCTCTTCCCACCCCAATGTCCCTAAAAAGCTTTTCCTTTCCACGATTGACCTCTTCCCTACCCCTCCCCCCTGTCCTACATGTATGGCCAGGGTATCTAGGACCCAGCCAAGCACCTCAGCCAAATAGCCCATGGGCCCAGTTTCAGCAGCACCTACTTGTGGTGGAACAGATTCCAGGCCACAAATACTGAAGGGGAAGGAGGCTGCACCAGCCAGCAAGAAGGGGAAGGAGCCTGCACCTGGCAGCAAGAAGGGGAAGGAGCCTGCACCAGTCAGCAAAAAGGGGAAGGAGCCTGCACCAGCCAGCAAGAAGGGGAAGGGCCTGCACCAGCCAGCAAGAAGGGGAAGGAGGCTGTACCAGCCAGCAAGAAGGGGAAGGAGGCTGTACCAGCCATCAAGAAGGGGAATGAGCCTGCACCTGCCAGCAAGAAGGGGAAGGAGCCTGCACCAGCCAGCAAGAATGGGAAGGAAGCTGCACCAGCAGCTGTCACAGAGCCCTCACCGACAACCGGGGTCATGCAGCCATCAGAGAATGGAGGAGCTGAGCAGGAGCCTCCCACGACCACCACCACAGTGCAGCCATCAGAGGGTGCAGGGGCTAAGCAGGAGCCTCCCACAACCACCACCACAATGCATCCATCAGAGGGTGCAAGGGCTGAGCAGGAGCCTCCTACAACCACCACCACCACGCAGCCATCACCCCGGGCAGACGCCATATGATCCAGCCTCCATGGGCTGCTTTGTGGCCTGCCACCACCAGAACCAGTGGGAAAGTCACCCACTCGAGAGACTGTGGCCTTGCACTCCCCAGGACCAAGCACAGGGCTTGTTGCCCCCTCCAGAACCAGTAGAGAAGTCACCCACTTCAGAGACTGTGGCCTTGCACTCCCCAGGACCAAGCCCAGGGTATGATGCCCCCTCCAGAACTAGTGGGAAAGACACCCACTTGAGAGACTGTGGCTTTGCACTCCCCAGGGCTAAGCACAGGGCATGTTGCCCCCTCCCGAACCCGTTAGAAAGACACCCATTTCAGAGACTGTGGCCTTGCATTCCCCAGGACAAAGCACAGGGCATGGTGTCCCCTTCAGAACCAGTGGGAAAGACACCCACTTGAGAGACTGTGGCCTTGCACTCCCCAGGACCAAGCACAGGGCATGTTGCCCCCTCCAGAACCATTGGGGAAGTCGCCCACTCGAGAGACTGTGGCCTTGCACTCCCCAGGACAAAGCACAGGGCATGTTGCCCCCTTCAGAACCAGTGGGCTTGTTTCTGCATCTGGCTGGTGTGCCTCCCCTCCCCCTGGAGTGCCTGCCTTTTGCAAACTGATGCCCCTGCAGTGTTCTCTCCGTATTGGTGCAGAGATCGAGTAGGGCCTTGGACTTTGCCCTGTGGCCATGTGGCCCCTGTGAACTGTGGACTGGGCAGTGTCCCTTTTCTGTACATTTGTACATATCTGTTACATTGCCACATCAACTTTATATTTTTGATGTTTATCTTATTACAGTCACTTTAGTCAACTCCTGTTTTCCTTGCAATTCATCCAATTACTGGGGACGAATTGTTTCCTTGTGCAGCTGGTTGTGTGTATGGCGTGTGTATGTTGTGTGTGTATGTATCACTGTCGTTTTCCTCCCCCCTTCCTTGTGTGCTAGGCGGCTGTACTCACCGATATAGTCTTCGCCGGCGTTGGTGTTCGGGGTGGAGCATGACGTAGAAGATCATCAGAGAGACTTGTGCTTCGGGTTCCGTGGCTGCGTAGTTCTTCCCTTTGTCTTCAATGGTGAGTCCTTTGACTTCAGTGCTCTGTTTCCACCAGGCTTTTGATGGCATTGGTACCACCCCGGAAAAGATGGCGAATTGGAGGGTCTTAATATGGGGGGCGGAACTTTGTCTTCCGCCTGGCTGTAGGCGGCTGCCACTGTGGTAGCTGTTGTTTCCGCCCTGGCGGTTTCTGTGTACATTGGCTGTCTTTCGGAGATATCACCGACATGGTCATAATTTGGCCGTAGTTACCGCCAGCCTGTTTATCACCAACCACCGGGGTCATAATGAGGGCCTGAGTCTTTTTCTTGTGCTGACTTGTGCAACTCCAATCACCACATGAGAACTGGAAGCGTGGGTTCTCATTGTAATGAATAAAGGTTGCTTGTAATTGTTCCAGGCTCATGTTAAAACAGCATATCTGTTTAACTGTACAGCTAAGACTGTGAGAATGATTGCCGGAAGAGGTCCAGCAACTAAACAGTTGATCAGTGATCCAGACTAGAGGAATTAGTAAAATGTATGCAAGAGTATAGAGATCTTATGAGTAAGAAACAACAAGAGAGTTGGGAAGCTGAGATGGTGAGCCACCTTAATGACAGAGAAAAGGTTAGCAATTTGCTAGCACAATTTGCAAGAGTACAGACTGCCCGTAATGTCAACAGAAGTATCTCAGAAGGCTCCATGGGAAAGACTGGGGAAGAGCAAGTGATGTGCTTCAGAAGATCTTTCAGGATCTCCATAAGGATGACTTGAGATCTATCCACAAGCTGTCAGGGAATGGTTTGCACCTATACACTTGCTGTGTCTCTGGGAAGATGCTAGAGCAGGTTTGGTTCAGAAGATAAGCGAGGAAGAGGTCTGAGAGGCCATTAAGGGTATCAGCAGCTGGAAATCATCAGAAGCCTTAAGGGATGGCAGGGGAGCTAAGGCCGTAAGTAAAGAGATTAGCTCATTTTGAAAAAACACACTCTTTAATGGAAAAATACTCTCAGGGCAGCCCCTCACACCCCACAGTCAAGGCATGAGACAAATGTCTCAGTAATCTTAGCACCCAATCAAAACCCAAGAAAATGTGAATCGTACCGCCCTGTCTCATTATTGAATACTGATTATAAGAATCTGGCAGGTATATTGGCAAAGAGACTTGGTCATGCTGCCAGCGAAGTTATTAATCAGGACCTGCATGTTTTTATGAAAGGGTGCCAAATGCACAATTTAACTTAACTTATATATTGATAGTTATTATTTGACCTGGTCATTGCTAGAGCCATCCCCTTAGCAATATTGACAGTTGATGCAGCCAAATCATGCGATCGGGTGCACTGGGTTTATTTATGTATTTGTCTTGAGAGTTTTGGTATCCCTAAGCCCTATATGGAGACCCTGAAGGTATTATATTCAAAGTCCTTGGCTAGAGTACTGATTAATGGGATCTTAATAGATTGCTTCCCTGCGACCAGTGGCCCCTGACACCCCCATAATCTTTACTGTTTAACTTCTAGATTGAGACCTTAGCCCAGGAGGTTAGAGGATAACATGACGTTACACCCTTCCAATCTCACAGATATACAAAATATATTGGCCTTTATGCTGATGATTTCATATTCTACATGTCTGTGCTTAGTTCTGCCCTGGACAGTTTCAAGAAATTAGCTAATAGATTTGGGGCATTCTCAGTTTACTGTATTAATCAGGATAAAACAGAGATAATGGTGTGGAATGTAGGAATGTAGAATATCCTAGTAAAAGAGGAAGTGCACTATCTAGGCATCCTGATGAACCACTATTTAGATACTAAGAAGTAAGATTGGGCAAAGCCCCTGCAGAACTCAACAAAACTCTTAAAAGATGGCAGAACTTATCTCTCATAATGTATGGCAGAGTTATTCTCCCTAAGCTTATGTTTCTATTTAACTGCATTCCATTGCCATTCCTGAAGAGCTGAGGAACATAAATAGCTTTATTTGATGGCTGAGAGGAGCCAGGATACTGTGAAAGAAGTTCAGACAAAAGCTAAGGAAAGGGGGCCTGCAGTTGCCAGACATCCAATTTTATTGTATATAATTTAAATTTAAGTTCTTCAGGGCCCTTCTAGACACATTAATAGAAACTGGGAATGAGGATATGGATAGGATGTTTCAGGCTATGTTACAATTAACTTCATGGTCATTGGCACAAAAGGATGCACTACAAACCCCAGGGGTCATCGAGGCAGCTTTGCAACTGACCGTGGTCAAGAAAGAAGTTGCAAAATGGTATGGACTGGTGTGTCCAGTGGACAACCTGCTGAGGCCACTATCCAACATGATCTGGAACAGATGCTTGCTGAGTGACCAGTTAGAAAGTTTGAGGCATGTATCATTTTGCACTCCATTTAAGGCAGTCAATTCCGCTGCACTTGTTTATGTTACACCGGGCTTGCTGGACTCCGTAGAAAGTTTTGAAATTTCCTCCTCTGCCTGAGAGGTGTTGCAAAAAGTACAACATTGATAGGGTGGACAATTTGCACCTTTTCATGGAATGGCCCAGGTCTGTAGTTGTTTTGAGAGCATGTAAGTTCAGTTATGGCAGAAATGACCAACAAAGCAGTTAAGGTAAGCATTTGACTAGTCCTGTTTGGGATAGCCCAAGAACTGAGGAAGAGACTTATAACCGGAAAATAGGGAAACTAATTTGTACTTAATAATCATAGTGAAGAATGTTATTTGTAGAAAATGGCTGCATCCTGACCCCAACTAAGCTATAGGACTGGTTAATGCTAGTAAAGAGAGGATATGTAATGGACTCAGGGTACCAAAGGTGTAAGAACACATTTGATCTATGGTTCCCAGTGGTCAAATGGTTTCAAGTTAGGCACAGTGAATTTCTATGATTGAGTGAACCACTTCACTGGTCTTTTTCCTTCAGAGTGGATCAGAGACAAACCCGAAGACCTTTTGTGTAAAGGTTTAGCCCTGCTTCCTGTACCCTGGTAGGCAAGGTAGTATGTGGTTGGCTATTGTTGATGAGTGGGTCAAGAGGGTTTGGTCATAAGGACAAAAATAAAAGACTGTGAGAATGATTAACTCTCAATGTATTACTATCCTGAGAGACATCTTGAGTGTATTCTGTAGTAAAATGTTTCTTTTAGCTTGCTTCCTGTTGGTGCAAACCCTGAGAAGCACGTATTCCCCCCCAGAATGTATGAAAGTCTTTTTTTAAAGCCCTATAAAATTAAATGGATTTTTGTAACAACAGAGACCCTCTTTTCCCTATCTTAGAAGGAAAATCTTTGCCAGATTTTATTTAGAACTATACTGAATTCTTTGTACTCATCATTTATATGCTTTGTTGCTAATCTTGCTCATGGCTAATTTTATTTTCTTGTGCTAATAAATTCCTTTTATAATAAATTTAAATGGAAATCTTTGTTTGACATTCTAATGGATTCCCCTAACTAGAAAGATTGATGGCTTTGGTAGGGGAGCACCAAGGTACCTATTGGGACTACATTGCTCTACTCAGTCCTAGCTGTTGGTACGTCTAATGAGTTTGAATTTAAGACTGATTTGTGTGTCGACAATTGTAAAGAACAACTTGGATATGGCCAATGGAAGATACTGAGCTACTGGTTCAGGGGGGTGAAAGACTATTCAAGCAGTAGCCACAATTCTTGTCAGAGTGAAGTCACAAGTGAACCCTAAATTAGCCTGTGCTCCACCCTAGTGTACCTTGGCTCATAGTAGTCAGGCTTAACTCAGAGGCAATGTGGAAAAGTATTTGGGCAACACGTCAAACAGTAACAACGTGAAAATACAACACAAATAATTTCCAACACAATATTGCAAAGATAGAGTTAATTTTAATAAAATAAAATAAGACCAAAATGACAAAAATCTAATCATTAGAACCGAAGAAGCAATTTTAAAGACCTAAGTGAAAAGAGAGTCAAAAAGCACATAGCTCAAACTGTGATTATCTGATAATGCTGACCGGAACAAAGTCACAAGTTCAGGGTGACCAAGATAGAGCATCGGCCAGCTACAGGGACCCAGTTAGGCCAGCTGAGCAAGAGTATTTTAAACCTTGGTTGCAGAGCATTGCGTAGTCCTGCGTCAAGGATGCGTTGTTCAGCAAGGAGGATGCATCAGTTTTGAGGAGCTGAGGGATGCGAGGTCCTGCATTGTTATCAATGAAAGAAGCTTATGATGCAAAGTCCTGCATCGTTGTTGAGGCTGTAGTCAGTGAGAGTTATGTGATGCAAGGTCTTGCATTGGGGATGGATAGTGTAGCAACGGTTCTGATGAGGCTCTGAGGACAATGCTGAGCTATTATACTGGAAATATCCTCTCAACAGAAGCAA
This sequence comes from Pleurodeles waltl, assembly GCF_031143425.1. NCBI lineage: Eukaryota > Metazoa > Chordata > Amphibia > Caudata > Salamandridae > Pleurodeles > Pleurodeles waltl. Next base: position 486,285,636 of record NC_090445.1, on the reverse strand, counting down.
TGTGTTGGCTCTGCTGAGGTATTCACCACGCAGCAGAGGTGATCTGTTGGCTCTACTTGATCCACAGATGGGCTGGCACACCACCTTCAGGCCCACTTCCAATGCTCCATGGCTGGGGTGGCACCTCCTGGCAGAGTAGGGCTTACAGTTGCAAAGTCCAGTTGCTGGTTACAAGAGACTGGCCCTAGGAGACACTCTGGTGGTCCTGGATTCTGGTTACAGGTCTTTTCTTCTGAACCAGTCAACAGAGCAGTACACAGAAGTACAGCGCAGCAGAAAGCAGTCCTTCAGGGCAGCAGTCCAGCAGGGTGGCAGTCCTTTCAGTAACACAACAGTCCTTCTTCCTGGTAGAGTCTTCCACAGGTTTAGAAGTGTACTGAAGAGTTAGGTCCTTATTACAACATTTGGCGGTCGGTGATAAAGCAGAGGTAATACCACCAACAGGCTGGCAGTAAATACCACCAAATTATGACCATGGCTAAAACAGCTCAGACAGACAACCACTTTACCCCCACGACAGCCAGGGCGGAATCATCAGACACCACAGCGGTAGCCACCTACAGCCAGGCGGAAGTCAATGTTTCGCCCACTATATTATGACACATCAATCCGCCACCTTTTCTGGGGAGGTACCAATGACTTCAAAAGCCTGGAGGGAACAATGCACAGAAGGGAAATGACTCACCTTTGGTGACTCAGGGAAGAACCACGCCGCCATGGAGCCCGAACTGCATATATTCCCAATGCTTTTCTACGTCCTGCTCCACCACGAACACCAATGACGGGGAAGACGACCCCGGTGAGAACAGCCGCCTAGCACACAGGGGAGGGAGGAAAAAGAGAGTGACACACACATGCACCACACAACCCCCCACCCCAACACCATACACACAATCAGATGCAGGAATAAAACATATATACCCCGTACTCCTCAGGAACAATGCAAGGACAACACGAATAGATTGAAATGAGTGTAATAAGATAAATACAGTAGTAATACGTACATCCAATCTGAAAGTATATACATATTAACAAATCAAGGGTCTCTGCCCAGTCCTCAATGTTCGTGGGCCACAGGGCCACATTACAAAGTCCAAGGCCCCACTTGACTCCTGCAACAACACAGAGAGAACACTGCAGGGGCATCAGTTCGAAAATAAGCAGGCACCTCAGGGGGACAGGGAACGGGGGGGGGACACCTCAACCGGCAGATGGAAAAACACCACTGGGATCTCTTGCCCACATGTTCTGGAGGGGGCAACATGCCCTGTGCTTGGTCCTGGAGAGTGAAAAGCCACAGTCTTTTGAGTGGATGTCTTCCCCACTGGTTCTGGAGGGGGCATCGTGCCCTGTGATCTTCATCCTGGAGAGGATGGGGGGAGTGGGTGCCATACCCATTGTTTCTGGAGGGGGCATCATGCCCTGTGATCTTCATCCTGTTGAGGATTGGGTGAATGGGTGTGTTCCCCACTGGTTCTGGAGGGGGCATCGTGCCCTTTGATCTTCATCCTGGAGAGGATGGGGTGAGTGGGTGCCATAGCCACTGGTTCTGGAGGGGGCATTGTGCCCTGTGATGCAGGTCTTGGTGAGTGCAAGGTCACAGTCTCTCAGGTGGGAGTCATACCCAAAGGATTTGCAGGGGCAGGCCGCACAACGGCCCATGGACACAGTACTACACACTGTCCGCCGGCGGTAACGGCTGCTCAGTGGTGATGATGCTGATGTCGCCGCTGGTGGTGGGGGGAGGCTCCAGCCCATCCCCTGCAACCTCGGATGGCTGCCCACTGCTGGTGGTAGTGGAGGGAAGCTCCAGACCATCCCCTGCAGTGGGCAGCTGGTGGCCATGCTGGTGGTGGTGGGCGGAAGCTCCAGCCCATCCCCTGCAGCCTTGGACGGCTGCCCACTGGTGCTGCTGCTTCTGCTGGTGGTAGTAGTGCAGGTGGTGGTGCTGCTGCTGCTGCTGTTGGTGAGGGGAGGCTCCATCCCATTGTAGAAGGCTGGCCTGGCTTATAGTGGGTACCAGATGGTACTTACACCTTGTGCCAGTTCCAGTTATTCCTTATTAGTAGATTAGTAGTGTTCTAGCAGGTTAGGCAGATAGAGGTAGCTATAGCAGAGCAGCTTAGGCTGAACTAGGAGACATGCAAAGCTCCTACTATATCACTAATATCATTTAGCACTATATCATAAGAAACACAATACTCAGAGTTACTAAAAAATAAAGGTACTTTATTTTAGTGACAATATGCCAAAAATATCTCAGAGGATATACTCCCTTAGGAGGTAAGAAAGTACACAAAATATACACACAAATCAAAATCAGGTAAGTAAACAGTTAGAAAAGTAGTGCAAACACTGTAGAACACAATAGAATGCAATAGGAGACAATAGGCCTAGGGGCAACACAAACCATATACTTCAAAAGTGGAATGCGAACCGCGAATGGACCCCAGGCCTAGTGTAGTGTGTAGAGGGTCGCTGGGAGTGTAAGAAAACACTAAGGGTGTCCAAGATACCCCACCCCAAGACCCTGAAAAGTAGGAGTAAAGTTACCCTACTAACCCAGAAAGACAGTAAAGTCGAGATAGGGGATTCTGAAAAGACAACAATTGACTGCAAAGCACTGAAGATGGATTCCTGGACCTGAGGACCTGCAAAGGAAGTGGACCAAGTCCAAGAGTCACACAAGTGTCCAGTGGGGGCAGGAGTCCAATAAACCCCGAATGAAGGTGCAAAAGGGCTGCCTCCATGTGGAAGAAGCCAAAGATTCTGCAACAACGGAAGGTGCCAGGAACTTCTCCTTTGGTCAGAAGATGTTGCACAGCATGCTGGAGGATGCAGAGTTGTTTCCATGCAGAAAAACTGCATACAAGCCTTGCTAGCTGCAAGAGCCGCGGTTGAAGGTTTTGGGTGCTGCCAGGGCCCAGGAAGAACCAGGAGGTCGCCCCTTGGAGGAGGATGCAGCGGGGGCACTCAGCAACACAGAGAGCCCATGCAGAAGCAGGCAGCACCCGCAGAAGCACCTGAACAGGCATTCAGAAGATCTGAGCACGGCGGTTGTCTCAGCACAACAAAAGTGAGTCCCACGAAGTCGGAGTCCAACTCAGCGAGTTGGGCAATGCAGGACGGAGTGCTGGGGACCTGGGCTAGGCTGTGCACAAGGGAGGTCTTGCAAAAATGCACAGAAGCCCTAGCAGCTGCAGTTCACGCAGTACACAGAATTACTCTCTGGCATGGGGAGGCAAGGACTTACCTCCACCTAATTTAGAGAGAATGGCCACTGGATTGTCTGGGACACTTGGATCCAGCTCCTGTGTTCCAGGGACCATGCTCGTCAAGATGAGAGGGGACCTAGAGGAACGGTGATGCAGAAGTTTGGTGCCTGCGTTGGCAGGGGGAAGATTCCGTCAACCCACGGGAGATTTCTTCTTGGCTTCCAGTGCAGGGTGAAGGCAGACAGCCCTCAGAGCATGCACCACCAGGAAACAGTCGAGAAAGCCGGCAGGAGGAGGTGCTACAATATTACTGGTAGTCTTCTTGGTACTTTGTTGATGTTTTTCAGGTGTCCTGGAGCAGTCAGCGGTTGATCCTTGGCAGAAGTCAAAGAGAGAAGGGCAGAGGAACTCTGGTGAGCTCTTGCATTCATTATCTGATGAGAAACCCACAGGAGAGACCCTAAATAACCCACAGAGGAGGATTGGCTACAGAGAAAGGTAAGCACCTATCAGGAGGGGTCTCTGATGTCACCTGCTGGCACTGGCCACTCAGAGATGTCCATTTTGCCCTCACACCTCTGCCTCCAAGATGGCAAAGGTCTGGGACACACTGGAGGAGCTCTGGGCACCTCCCCTTGAGAGGTGCTGGTCAGGGGAGTGGTCACTCCCCTTCCCTTTGTCCAGTTTTGCACCAGAGCAGGGATGGGGGGTTCCCTGAACAGGTGTAGACTGGCTTATGCAAGGAGGGCACCATCTGTGCCCTTTAAAGCATTTCTAGAGGCCAGGAGAGGATACTCCTCTCAGGCTCTTAATACCTATTTCCAAAGGGAGAGGGTGTAACACCCTCTCTCAGAGGAAATCCTTTGTTCTGCCTTCCTGGGACTGGGCTGCCCAGGCCCCAGGGGGGCAGAAACCTGTCTGAGGGTTGGCAGCAGCGGTAGCTGCAGAGAAAACCCCGGAAAGTTAGTTTGACAGTACCCGGGCTCTATGCTGGAGCCCTGGGTATGCATGAAATTGTCCCCCCAATACCAGAATGTTACATGGCCATGTTCGGGGTTACCATGGTGACGCTACATATAGGTATTGACCTATACGTAGTGCACACACGTAAAGGTGCCCCCGCACTCACAAAGTCCAGGGAAATTGCCCTGAACAATGTGGGGACACCTTAGCTAGCGCCAGGGTGCTCTCACACTAAGTAACTTTGCACCTAACCTTCACTAAGTGAGAGGTAGACATATAGGTGACTTATAAGTTACTTAAGTGCAGTGTAAAATGGCTGTGAAATAACGTGGATGCTATTTCACTCAGGCTGCAGTGGCAGTCCTGTGTAAGAATTGTCTGGGCTCCCTATGGGTGGCAATAGAAATGCTGCAGCCCATAGGGATCTCCTGGAACCCCAATACCCTCGGTATCTAGGTACCATATAGTAGGGAATTATAAGGGTGGTCCAGTGTGCCAATCAGAATTGGTAAAATTAGTCACTGGACTGCAGTGACAATTTTAAAAGCAGAGAGAGCATAAACACTGAGGTTCTGGTTAGCAGAGCCTCAGTGATACAGTTAGGCACCACACAGGGAACACATACAGGGCATATTTTATGAACACTGGGGTCCTGGGTAGCAGGATCCCAGTGACACACTCAAAAACAAACATACATACAAGTAAAAATGGGAGTAACATGCCAGGCAAGATGGTACTTTCCTACATGGATGCCTACTAGCTAGGTTGGAGCAATTTCACATCAGAACCTTGCCCAACATGGGACCTACTCTGCAATGTCAGGCCTGACATAGGGGCACCCACAGGCACACATCCCCCACCCGGATACCACCCTACCGTGTTAGTTGTGATGATGGGCACTGTACTCACCCACTTGTTGCTGCTGTGATGTCCCCAAGCACCCATCCAGCTGCTGATAGGCCAACCATCAGTATTCGGGCCATCAGGGGGGTCAGGGTTTGACGGGCACCCCTTCCTCGTTGAGAGGGCATCCCCAGCTGGGCCCCTGCCGTCTTCCGTGCCCAGCGTCTCAGGTCCTCCCACTGTTTCCGACAGTGGGAGCTCCACCTGACATAAACCCCCAGGGTCCGCAACTCCTTGGCGATAGCACGCCATATACTCTTCTTTTGATGGGCGCAGAGGAAATATAGACAGGGAAATGAATTAGTTAGACCATCCTGCCTGTTACACTCATGGCCCACCATAGCCCCTCCCATCCTCTTACGCACAGACATGGCCCAGAAAACATGCTGCGCACTGCCCAGGGGACATCCACCAACACCCCCCTACACAAGGCCTTCACACACACCACTCCATGCATTCATGCCCCATGCATTGTGCTTTGAGTGTACTCACCTGTTGGTCTGGAGTCCCATACAGCAGTCCGTACTGGGGTAGGACCCCATCCACCAGTCGCTCCAAGTCCACTGAGGTGAAGGAAGGGGCCCTTTCCCCAGTCACACGGGCCATGGTAGGTTCTAGACACAGGTCACAGTAGCACATGCAGAGCAGGTCCTCTCCAGGTCTCTCTGTTGAAGGTCAGGTAGCAAGTGAGTGAACAGATAGAAAATGGCAGTGACGTCTGCGGCTTTGCATACTGTCACCACCGGCGTACATCACGATTGGCCACTGTACCCCATAGGCCCCAATAATAACCAATGAGGAGTTGCATGGCGGTTCCCGACCGCCTCCCGCAACAGCACAATGTCAGTGGAATTACCTCACTTCCACCTGTCCCTCCACACAGGACAGACGGACGCCATTTCGGGGGGGCAGGCCATGGATCATAACTGCTTCACAGTTCACAATTGTACATTCAGGACATATGCCACTAATACATAAAAAAATTACATCATACATTGAACTGCAGTGGTTACAATGTACAGATTATGACTGGCTCCTCACTCTTTTGCCCCATAGATTGCAACCGTTGAGGATTAATAGGAGATGAAGACATCCCCCCGTGAACACACCCCTGGTGGACTTGGCAACAATGGAGGACAGGCACATTATCCTCACCCACAGACTATACAGGGCCACAATCACAAAGCTTTGTGCCCAATTGGAGCCTGACCTGCTATCTGCTATTCCTCACCCCACTGGGATCTCCCCTCTTGTGCAAGTCCTGTCAGTGCTCATGTCCTGGCAAACGGTTCTTTCCAAGTGACATTGGGCTTGGCAGCAGGAATGTCACAGCCAATGTTCTCAATAGTGCTGACCAGAGTGTTGGCTGCCCTGATTACACTCATGTGCAGCTGCATTGTTTTCCCCCAGGTGGAGGATTTGGCCACAGTGAAGGCTGACCTCAATGCAATGGGATATATCCCCAACATAATTGGAGCTATTGATGGAACCCCGGCAAAATGAACAGGTCTTCTGAAATGAAAAAGGTTTTCACTCAAATGTTCAGATGATGTTTTTGGCGGACCAGTACATCTCCCATGTCAATGCTAAGTATCCAGGCTTGATGCATGATGCTTTTATCCTGAGGAATAGCAGCATCCCAAATGTGATGCCCAACTCCAGAGGCACAGGGTGTGGCTAATAGGTGAGCCCTGGTTCCCACCCAGTGGATGTTGGTGTATGGATATGGTGTGGGCCATGAGGGTTATTGTCTGGCTAACAGTAGTCCCTCAATATTTGCTGGTGACTCTGGTTACCCCAACCTCTCATGGCTACTGACCCCTGTGAGGAATCCCAAGACAAGGGCGGAGGAACGTTACAATGAGGCACATGGGTGAACAAGAAAGATCATAGAAGGCCAGGTTTGGGTACCTCCAACTAACAGGTGGATCCCTCTGCTACTCACCCAAGAAGGTCTTCCAGATCACTGTGGCATGCTGTATGTTGCACAACCTTGCCTTGAGATGCCTTGTGTCTTTTCTGCAGGTGGAGGAGGCTGGAGATGGCCGCAGTGGACCCTGTGGACAGTGAAAATGAGGAGGCAGAGGATGAAGATGAGGACAACAGAACTGCAGTGATTAGACAAGACTTCCAATGACACACAGGTAAGACAGCGTAACTTCACATTTCCTTGACAGTTTTTTGTTGGACATTGTCACTGGCAGGCTGTTTTTTCCCACTTCTATGGCCATTCACTGTACGCTTTGGCAACTCTTTTTGCACATGTTGGTGTCCCACTATTGCTCCTGGTGTGTTCACTGCAGCCAACTATAGGGCTTTCCTATGTATACATTACTGTACAGTTGACATACTCCAAATTGATTTTTTTCAAAGTGTGTTTATTGCAGTGCTCTGGAGAAAAGGGGGAAGTGCAATGGGCTGGGGTGAAGAGGGAGGAAAGTCCAGGGTAGAGTCCAGTCTATTTGTAGCATATGTGCATTGTCCAAGGGGGCATAGGAAGGGGAGCAATGGTAGTTGAAGGTGGACAGGGTGACAGAGTGGGGCACAAGGGTGACAATCAGGAGAGTCTCATTTCCTGGTGGGGGTCTTGGCAATAGTCTCTGGCATCTGCTTGGATCGCACAGAATGTTTGCAGGTGGCTCTCCTTCTGCAGAGGAAGGGGTGCTGGTGGCCTGTTGGTCCTGTGGTGGGACCTCCTGTCCACTAGCCGCAGCGGAGGTGGAGGGCTGTTCAGTAGTCTGACTAGTGGCAGGGGCCCGCTGGTGTGACACTGCCTCCTTTATAATGTTGGCCATGTCTGCCAGCACCCCTGCAATGGAGACCAGGGTGGTGTTAAAGGACTTCAAGTCCTCCCTGATCCCCTGGTACTGTCCCTCCTGCAGCCGCATGTTCTCCTGCAACTTGTCCAGGATCTGTCCCAGCGTATCCTGGGAATGTTGGTATGCTCCCAGGATCGCAGTGAGTGCCTTCTGGAGAGTCGGTTCCCTGGGCCTGTCCTCCTCCTGGTGCACAACAGTCCTTCCAGCTTCCCTGTTGTCCTGTGCCTCTATCCCCTGAACCGTGTGCCCACTGCCACTTACCCCAGGTCCCAGATTGTCTTGGGTTTGTGGAGTGGCCTGGGGTCCATGTAGTGGTGGACACACTGCTGATTGACGTGTCCTGGGGACAGAGGTATGGGCCCACTGGGTGGGTGCTGTGGTGGTGTTTCCTGAGGGGGAGGCTCTGTGGAGGGGTGGGATTGTGCCTGGGTAACTGACTGTCCAGAGGTCCCTGATGGACCAGTTTGGACATCCAGATCCAGGTGAGCAGAGTCGCTGTTACCACTTTGGGCCTCTTCTGTGGGGGGACTGGATGTTGCTGGCACCTCTTCTCCAGTGACATTGGCTGAGATACCTGTGGGGATGTAAATGCAGTGTTATTATTTCTGTGTGTGACATATTGTGCATGGGTGGGTTGCCCTCTATGGTTGTTATTGCCCTGGCAGCTTTGCCTTGTGTGAGTTGTTATGTGGTGGCCTAGCTGATTGTCTCTAGTGTGCATGCTTTAGTGATAGGTGTCCATGCAGGTCTGTAAGTGGTGTCCTTCCATTGGTATGGCATGCTGGGCTTGGTATTGGGCTGAGTGGGTTGTGATGGTGGGGTGCGTGGGAGGTGGTGGAGTGACGGGAGTGAGGGTGGGGTGGGGGTATGTGATGGCATGCAGGTAGAGGGGTGATAGTATTAGAGAGTTGACTTACCAGAGTCCAGTCCTCCTGCTACTCCTGCCAGGGCCCAAGAATGCATGATTGACAAGACTTGCTCCTTCTATGTTGTAAGTTGTGGGGTAGGAGGTGGGGGTCCACCGCCAGTCCTCTGTACAGCGAGTTGGTGTCTTGCTGCAATGGAACGCACTTTCCCCGTAGGTTGTTCCACGTCATCCTGATGTCATCCCTTGATCTGGGCTGCTGTCCCACAGCGTTGACCCTGTCCACTATTCTCCACCATAGCTCCATCATCCTAGCAATGGATATCTCCTGCACCTTTGATCCAAATAGCTGTGGCTCTACCCGGATGATTTCCTCCACCATGACCCGTAGCTCCTCCTCAGAGAATCTGGGGTGTGGTTTGGGTGTCATGGGTGTAGTGTGAATGGTCTGGGTGAGGGTGTGTAGGGTGATGTGTTGGATACGCATAGTACCACTTACCTAGAAGTTAACAAGTAAATTAAATGAGCCAATTGGATGTAAGCCCATTCTAAATGAGAGAGGATAGTATGTTACCTCTGGTTAGCAGTGGTAAAGTTCACACATCCTTAAACTCAACAAAGACAGGTTGATAGAACAGGAGTTTGAAGGCAAATGTTTGGTGGTGACCTTGCAGAAAGGTCCAGGACCAACACCCTCCCACACACAAAAACATACCCGTCTCGATCAATTTCAATTTGTTGAACTTTGACTGTGAAGGATACCATTGCTTAATTTCTAAAATAATGAGTGCTAGTGCCAAACGCTCTGCTCAGAAGCCTTCACCATGGTCTCATAGTTTTAAATACACCTCATTTCTCTTTAATCTACTGCTAGTCACATCCAATCCCTTACTCATAATCTTCCAAATTACTTCATTCTCCCTTTGGGAAAATTATTCACTTTTTCTCTTCCTCCATTTTTCTAGTTTGTATACTTTTCCCTCTGTTGCTGTCTGTAAATGTCTGATACTAAAACATATGTGTTGGTCCCAAAACATGAGTGGTGGTGTGGCCCAATGGCAACCACCAGATCACATTCCCCAAGTAAGGTGCCTCTAGTGTATGTTGGATACAGAATATAAAATACTCTGGGCCTGATTTAGAGTTTGCCGGATGGGGTTACTCCGTTACAGACATGATAGACATCCCGTCCACCATATTGCATTCCCATTATATCACATACAAATCATAATATGGCAGACAGGCTATCCGTCACATTTCTGACAGAGTAACTCATCTGTCAAACTCTAAATCAGGCCCTTTGTATTTCAATCTTTGTTAAGTATTTCACCCTCTTATTTTGTATGATGCATCTCATGAAAAAACGTGAAGTGGGCTTTGTATCTCTTCAAAAAGGTGTGTACCTAGGGACATTGATTGATGTGTGCCACCCTTTGAGCATTCCAAGTTATGACCATGAATCCACTGCAGTTGTTTCCCCCAGTGGCTGTACTGAGGATGAAACTATTGGTGTTAACCCAAAGTGTCCTGTTATATGAACTGAGTGTGAGAGACAATTCCTATCAGTACTGTCAGAACAGATGGTCCTTTAGATATTACCAGAAAATCCATGCCGTGTGCAATTCGTCTGAAACCTGAATGGAACACAAACCCCAACTCTGTACACTTTCCCAGGGTCGGGCTCAAAACTGCCTCATTTCCAAGCTTAAATGGCTAATGAGGTGTGCGGGGTGAAACCCACCTAAGCAATCACTCCATTGGCCCCAAACCCACAGGCATTTTTAGTGAGTAGAGTAGTGGTCAAACAGAGTCAATCACAGAAACCAGAACCAAAGTGGGAACTCTCTTTTTAATGAATTTGAATTGCAAGTGTATACTTAGCCCACCTTAGTGATCGTCTCTATAAAACAATGGATTCAATTAACACAGCTATTCAAAAAGGTAACTTGCATCTTTGAGTAAGTTACACTTGTGTTTACTCTTACACTTACTACTTTTGGTTATTCACCATCAATGAGTATAAAGTTGCTGCAAAGTGGATATTTACATGTCTACATCCCCTGAAACAGGGGATGGCCAGAAGGGAGTATGTGGCCTCCGCAGAATAAAATGATCTACTGTGACATCTGTACAAAGAATAGAGGAACTGAAGCAATTCCTGTATATAGGGTCACAGCCTTCAACACCACAGCAATGGTCAAACTTTACTGCACAGCTGCTAAACCAATTCTCCAAAAAGTTGTGTAGCTCCAAACGAGGCAATCTTTTAAGTCTCCCCCTGAACAAAGAAGTCTTAGGCCAAAATAGTTGAACAGCCTTCCTAGAAGGTGTAGTATTAATGGAAACTACTGCTCACTAATTTCTGATATACGGAGTGCAAGAAAAAGTTCTGGAAAATCCACAAACAAACTGAGAAAAACTGTGTTACGAAGCCTCAAAAACAAAACATTCAAACAAGTTGTGAAGGCTGGTGCAGAAACGGTCAAATGAAAATGTGCAGAGCGTGGCACCTAGCATCCCAGCACCAAAATGGGTGACTAAGAAAGAAATATATATGACCTGGTCAGTGAACTGCTCTGCCACTGTGTAGCTCCACCGGTAAGTGAAGCTCATCTGTCTTGAACTCTGACCCCGGTCAGAGTTCGAGGCCCTCCTCCACCCGCAGGCTTCTGCCTGCGCCTCATCTGTGGTGTCTGGTGGGAGAGTTCTGCTCTTCTGCTAGGCTGCCCTCTGCCTCTTTTCTCTTTTCTAGGTCCTCTCCCCTCGTTTTTTCTCTTTTAGTGTGCTGTTTTTGTGCCTTTTGCTTCTGAGCTTTCTTCTATCTTTTTTCTTGTTTTTCTCATTTTCCCTATCATTCCTCTCATTCTTGCTTCTCCCTCTCTCTCATTCTCCCTGTCGCTGCTGCCCCGTGGTCTGTCCCCCTTTTTGACACCATTTTTCTTCTCCCGCCTCCCAGCTGTCCTCTCTTCCCCCCTCCGTACTTAATGGCGGCCGTGCACACCGGGTGTGCTGCTGGCGTGATGATGGTGCGCCTAAGTCAAGCCCTTCTGCACCCGCGACCCGACCGCGACCAGCGACAGGACCCCTGGACCTGCCACCCGCTACCTCTACACGCCATTAGCACTCATCGTACTCAACCCAAGACACAACAACAACTGTAAGCAGGCATCACCAGCTGACACCCACGGACCCTTCAGCTGCCTCCACTGCTGTCTAGCCCACACCTCCACCGAGACCTTGAACCCAGCACAACCCATCCTCAACAACACATCAACTCCGAAAACTCTGAAGTGCATTCTCCTCAACATCCGCTCCCTCCATAAACACGCTACTGAAATCTGGGACCTCTTGACAGCACCACCCCAGACGTCGCATTCCTCACCTAGACCTGGACCAACGCCACCTCAGGCTTCGACATAGCCATCCCCATTTCCCAACGATACGAGATCACCGAGAAAGACCGCCCCAGCTGCCCCAGAGGGGGAATCGCCATCGTCCACAGGTCCAACCTCCGTCTGAGCACACACTCCGAAGACTCTGAAGACTCCACAAGCCTGATGGAACTCACTTCAAACTACAGACCAGCACGACATACACCCTCAGGGGAACCCTCATCTACCGCCCACCTGGACCCCACGGACCCTTCGCTGACACCATGGACAGATGATCAATGCCTCCATTTCACCTTCACCACACTCACTGTCATCAGACGTGCAAACCATCACATAGAAGCTGGACAAAAATCACTGATGACCAACTCACCACCGCCCTAGCCAACTCCGCCTCCACCATCGCACACAACAACGACCTGAACAACGCAGCACGCACCATTTGCCAACTGCCCCAACACCATAGTCCCCCTCAAAAAGAACAATAGCACCCATACCCAGAAAGCCAGCTTGTTCTCCCCAGAACTCTGAGAATCCAGACATACTTGTCATCGCCTCAAGAAAATCTGGAGAAACACCAAATCCGCAGGAGCTCAAAGCAACTTCAGAGAAAGCTATGCAAGAGGAAATCTCCTCACACACACACAACAGCAAGGAACACTTCAACATCATCGAGGAGTTCGCCCAACCCAACAACTAATCAATGGACATTCCACCCTCACATGACCTCTGTGACAGACTCAACACCTACTTCAACCACAAAATCAAGACCATCTATGACAGCTATGACAGCTTCATCGAGGACAACCCACGCGCAGAACCCTCTCCACCAAACCGAACACCGACAAACCAACAATCACCATCTGGACCCCACTCACCACGAAGACACACTGAAAACAATAAAATCCATACAGTCTGGGCCCCCCGCGGACCCATGCCTTACCACATCTTCAACAGAGCCGCAGACACCATCGCCCCCAAGCTCCGCCTCATCATCAACCGCTCCCTAGCTGCTGCCTCCTTCCCCGACAACTGGAAACAAGTTGAGATCAACCCCTCCTCAAGAAATCCTCAGCAGACCCCACCAACCTCAAAAACTTCAGGCCCATCTCCCTACTCCCAGTCCCTGCAAAAGTCATCGAAAAAGCCGGCAACAGCCAACTCGCCACCTTTATCGAAGACCACAACATCCCTGACATCTCCCAATCAGGATTCAGTAAAAAAACACAACACCGAAAAGGCCCTCCTGGCTGCAACAGACGACTTCAGCTCCCTGCTTGGCAAGGGAGAGACAGCGGCACTCATCCTGCTCGACCTTTTGGCGGCCTTCGGCGCAGTCTCCCACCACACCCTGATACACAAAGCCGGCATCAGAGACACGGCCCTCAACTGGATCCAATCCTTCCTCTCCAGCAGAACTCAATGAGTAAGACTCGTCCCCTTCCTCGCGAACGCAACACCTACTACCTGCGGATTTCCCCAGGGATCCTTCCTCAGCTCCACACTGTTCAATATTGACATTAGCCCTCTGGCCGCCATCGTCAGAATCTATGGAATCAACATCGTCTCCTACTCCTACAACACCCACCTCATCCTCTCCCCATCCAACAAACCCAACACAGCAAGACACAACGTCTGCGAAGGCATGGAGACAATCACCAACTGGATGAGAAACAGCTGCCTTCAACTCAACATGAACAAGACAGAAGTACTTATCTTGGGCCCTCAACCCAACGCTTGGAATGACTTCTGGTGGCCAGCCACCCTCAGAAACCCACCCACCCCCACAAACCAAGCCTGCAACCTCGGACTCATCCTGGACTCCAAACTCAACATGCACCACCAAATCAACTCAGACACCTTCTCCTGCTTCCCATCCTACACAAGACTTTCAAATGGATCCCCCTCGGACACAGAAAGACTGTTACACAAGCTCTCATCACCAGCAGACTGGACTACGGCTACGCATTCTACGCCGGAATCAACAAGAATCTCACCCACAAACTACAAAACATCCACAACGCCACCACCAGAATGGTCCTCAACCTGCCTCGACACTGCCACATCTCTCAACACCTGCGCACACTACACTGGCTTCCTGTAGAGAAAAGAATCACCTTCAAGATCCTCACCCATGCCCACAAAGCCCTGCACAACACCGGACTAGCTTACCTGACCAGGCAACTCAACTTCCAATGACCCCACAGGGCCCTACCCTAAGCCCAACTCTCTCTCGCCAAAGTACTGGAATGCCCTTCCACTCCACATCAGACTAACCACCCCCCTCCTTAACTTCACAAAGGAGCTGAAGGCATGGCTTTTTTAAGAACCACCTCACCAGTGGACGCTACACATCACCCCCCCAGTGCCTAGAGACCCTTGCGGGTTAGTAGCTATGCTTTAAAAACACTAATTGATTGAATGATGCCACATCTGACAAAGGAACGTGCAAGGAGATCTGGACTGTCATTGGTGCTGGGCATTGTTTGGAAATTGTGAAAGAATGGAAGGATAATAACTATAACACAGACAGAATAAGATCATTAATCCCCTCACTTCCCTCAGATGGGCCTGCCAGACAGTATATTTAAAATGAGAAATAGAAGAATGAGCAACTCTACTAAGCCTGCTGTTCAAGCACTATATTATGACAAATGATGCTCCTGACAGCTGGAGAGGCTCTATAGTAACTCCAATGCATAAAAAAGGATCAACAAATCAGCTGGTCAACTTGAAACTGAGTACACTTCTTGATGTGGATGGTAAGTGCTTCACCAAAGCTCTGAACTTGGACGTAGAAGAATGTGCCACAGTTAGAGCATTACGTCTCATTAAACAATCAGTGTTTATATGCAGGAACTCACTAAGGATGACTGAGTTATCCTTTCCTCTTTGATTGAAGCATAAACCCAAAACGATGCCACACCCCTATGTGCAGCAGTCATTGATTACACCATTGCCTTTGGTAGAGTCTACAGAGCGAGGCCTTGGTAGAAACTTCATAACTTGGGTATTCCAGCAACCCTGCTAAGAGCTGTAATGAGTTTATATAAAGAGCTGTGTGAAATGTAAAGTTTTTTCAATAGTGTAATGTCGGAAAAAACTGGACAAATCAAGGGTTAAGGCAGGGGTATATTCTAGTGTCTACAGGCGCGCAGCAGAGGGCAGGTTCCCGGACACACCAAGGACGTGATACATTCGTTTTCCTTGGTTGATGCTAGCGCTGACTTAGGGAGCCCAATCTCTAATATGGGATGGGCGACTATACTGACCGATTGACTTAGGCATATTCTGTCTTCCACTCTGTAAGTGACTGTACGTGCACTTGATAATATTACTGATATATAGGAGAAGTAGTTTTATAATTATAGGCTTTTTTTGTGGGTCCTGAAGAAGCGTCACTGGATCACTTTGTGACCAAACATAGACGCGAAACATGTTGACCATGCAGGATTAGGTGAACTACCTTCCCTGATTATAGAGTGTAACGGTACATTATTCCCAGTAACACTCTGATACTTTTGTTTTTAATATTGGCCTGAACCCAATTTCTATCGCATTAAAACAGTGGCTTAGGTTCAGAGCTAATTTTAGAGTCTTGTCTTTTGTTCTACACTCTCCATCTCTAATTCAATTCTTTTCCCAGACCTCCGTTGTTAGCAATTTTATTATGGTTGAGTGCCACCCAGAATGCTGGGCGGCCCGCCAGGCATTGCAGCACCAGTCTGGCGAGGAGCAAGCCCGATGATGATACCTGTCACCCAAAAGGGTGCTTGAGGGCTCTCCTGAGTATACTCAGTATAGTTTCGCCACCTCTGATCTCTTTCTTGTTTTCTCTCTGTCGTGGAACAGTGCACTTATTTTGATATTATAGGTTCAGGTCGGGAGACTGTGCACTGGACCAGTAATCTCCCAGTCCCCACTTTTGTTTATAGTATATTCTAGTGCCCCTGCCATTTGATCTCTATTTGGAAGATATATTTAGCGCCCTAGCCAAAGTGAGAGTATTTTCGCCTAAGCTCGCATGTATCCACCTCCAGTGTTTACAGTATGGTGACAACACAAATATAAGTGATCACATGGCCGTTGGCCTGCAATTATACTTTAGTACTCAGACCATTTCTTGTAAATAAAATAAGATCTCAATTAAATCCTCAAAAGCAAAAATAATGTTTTGCGGTAATGAAATTACCAACAAAGCCAGATTAGATGTGGGTCAGGTGAAATTAGAGCAAGAATCAACAGGAAGTATCTGAGTATTCATTTTAATCAGCACGAGTCACACCAAGCACAGCTCTCAGTACTGACAGGAATATCTGCATCCATGATTATCAGCTTTCAAAAACTGTTAAAAAGAAGAGAAGACCAGATCTTATGGCAATCTGCCATGCCATTGATACCCAGCTTACACCCAAAATGTTGAATGGCACGCTGATGTTCAAGGGCTGATTTACTACTTGGTTGGATAAAGTTCAGTGCTACAGATGATTGTTCCAGCTGCCTGATGATCAGCTCACATCCAACTTGAATTTAGCCTATGTAAGCAATCAATCATGGCTAAAGCAATGTGCCTAGGCTAATATGTCAAGCTCAAGGCTGCCCCGACTTGATCATTAAGGTAATTGATATTGTTAAGCATGCAGGATAAAAAGGTCCAATGGGAATCCTATGTGAAAAACTCAATAAACTTTTTTTGGGTCCTAGCGGGGGAATCCAAGATGGCGGCCGGATTTCCCGGCTGATCGCCACTACCGCTCTAGCCCATCCCCAGACCACACGCGGCTCTCGCTCACCTGCTGCCGCGGATGCCGCGGACGCTGTGCGCCGGCAGCATGGACCGCTGCGGGCGCTTTTCGGCTTTCTGGTGGTCCCTGTCAGGATCGGGGCCGCAACGGCAGGCACCGGTGGGCCCCGCAAGAATATGCGAGCGTGACGCTCGCTCCAGACCCGCGCTCTTACCCCTCTCGGCTAAGTGCGATTCCCGCCGCTTCCTGGCAATATTAGTTGGTGTTTGGGGCGTGTGGGACGCTCGGATGGCGCTGAAGATAAACAGGACCCCTCGCTCCTTACGGGCACGGCAGAACCAAGACCCAGGAGGAACCAGAAAGGATAAAAAGCTACCGGTCCCCGGATCAAAGGAGCACAGCAATCTTCAAGTGAAAGGGGGCCTGCACAAAACAACCGACATGGAAAAAGACGCAAGGTACTCTGTTCCAACAATGTTTTCTAGCGTGATGCGGCCTAAGCAAAGGTCCACAGAAAAGGCAGCTTGTGATGTGCAACCAAACGTGTTAGGAGTCAATGATGAGCATGTACCTGTTGCATTTACATCTCCTGAAGTATTCACTCCTATGTTCGATGTAGGGGGGAGGGAGCCACCCTGTCAGGAGACCGCCAGTACAAGCCCAGGAAATAGCGGGGAGGGGGTGGCCCTCCCCCCAATGGGGTGTGCGAAGCTATCCGAGCAGGAATTTAAGGAGTCAAATCAGAGGTCTCAGGAATCCATTCCAGAGAAATGTGTAGTACAATCTAGTCCATCAAACTGCAAGTTAAATTTGCAACAAATTGACGATATGGCCAAGTCCTCAACGATATACAAGACTACCTCCCCACCTCCTGCCCAGAGGGGAAAAGAGGCGAAACCAACAAACATCGATCAGGGGCCATTTGATACAGCAGAGAGTTTTTTTTCTCTCTCTGATCAGTCTAAAGATTCAGATTTGGACGAAGAAATTCCTTTAACAGATTCAGATATCGAGAGTAGCTCTGCTGCAAGTATCTGGGTATCGAACTACTTAACATGCAGAAGAAAATCAGCTGAACAAACTGAAGCCAGGAGCAGCTCAGGGGCCAAGCTTAGGAGAGACCCGATCAAGCCTCAAGAGGAGGATGGTGAAATGCAGTGGGATTATACGGCCACCCAACAGGCCTTTTCGAAAAGGGATTTGGCCTGTAGTACTCTGGTGCCCCCCCCCCCACGGGCGACCTTGCAGAACCTCCTTCTTTGGATCTTATCTACAGGACAATGGTTCAGAATCATGAACAGACTCAGAGGGAGAGCAGGAAAATGAAAGCAGCTAGCAGACAGCTACAACTATCTATTAAAAAAGTGGTCAAATCCTGTCAGGATATTGGTGTACGCATAGCCACCATGGAGACTCGAACGGAGGAGCTGGAAATCGAAGTTAAAGCAGCAACAGCACAGACGACGACACAAGGGCAGCAGATCTCGGATATTCAGTGGAAACTGGAAGATGCTGAAAACCGTCAGCGGCGGAATAACTTGAGGATCTTGGGTATAGCAGAGGACCTCGAGGGGCAGGATACTAGGGCTTATATAGTTTCACTTTTTAAGCAAGCATTCCCAGACTTGAATGGTTGGGATTGGGAAAAGGAGATTCAGAGAGCACACCGTTTTCCGCTAATGAAGAAAAAACAAGCTTTGACTGCTACTAATAGAGACCAGAGTTACCCACGGGCCATTATAGTGTATTTTGGCAATTTTTTATTGAGACAGGCTGTGTTTGAAAAAGCCCGCCCCAACTCAAAGGTGACGGTGGAAGGTGTATCATTCTTTAGTAGGCCAGACTTCGCACATGGCACTGTAGAATGACGGTGGCGACTTAGGCAGATGATTGCTCAATTTCAAGAGTTGGGGGCGGAAGCCTACTTGCT
Organism: Pleurodeles waltl; assembly: GCF_031143425.1. Lineage (NCBI taxonomy): Eukaryota > Metazoa > Chordata > Amphibia > Caudata > Salamandridae > Pleurodeles > Pleurodeles waltl. The sequence goes on along the minus strand of NC_090445.1, from coordinate 486,266,807 downwards.
AAGCCCTGCGCGTCTAAAAGTTGTCTACAAAACAACTACAAGATTTTTTCTTTCAGAAATTAAGGCGGGGGAATATGTACAGCAGTTGAAAACTGGTCAGGGGAGGGGCTGCTGTGAATAGTTGTTTATATGTAAATGTATGTGATACTGATTGGGGTGTTTTTTTGAACATCTATCGGCTAAGGGTTTTGATCGGGAGGGTGAAGATGAGGGGCCGCGTGTATTGATTGGCAAGCCATAAGTGTGTGAAGGTGTTTTACGTATGGGTGGGCTAACGGGACTGGCAATTACCATCTTACAGGCTCAGAAGCCTGGCGATTCCATTTGTAGGGGTAAGGGTTGGGGGGTGGGTTAGAGGAGGGCGGGGGGGGTCACAGGGACAAAAAGGATAATGGGACACGCAGTAGGGGGTGCGGGGATGGCTCATATCAGTGGAAAAGGTGTCAGGGTGTGAAAGCAGCAAAGTTGAATAAGGCATACAGGGGAACTAGAAGGATCAGCATCCATAAAAATGGGACAGCAAAGTGAAATACGTATCGCTACAGTGAACGTTTGTGGGCTCAAGAATAACAAGAAGCGGCAGTTTGTAGGAGAGGTTTTCAAGTCATGGAATGTCGATATTATTTGTATGCAGGGAACACATATTCCAGGTACACAAAAGCAGCTAATGGAGTTTTATGGGTGGAAGCTAGCGGTTTTTACACGACAACACACAACCACTAGAGGGGTAGCGATATTAACTCGGATCAGTACTCTGGTTACACATAAACAATTTGCTGATAATCTTGGCAGGCTTGCTCTGTTGGAATGCTCGGCTAAGGGACTAAGGTTCACTCTATGTTCTATTTATGGATCTAACACAGATGATCCTGAGATACTGGATTGGCTTAATTTAGAACTCACGAATTGGGCAACACCTATCATAATGTGTGGAGATTTTAATATACATTTAGATAGTAAAGAACCCATTCAGGAACAAACTCTCTACCTGGGTAGAAAAAACAAAGTTTTTAGGGCACTTCAGTCATTGGCCATTAATCATGGCTTGATCGACGTCTGGCAGTTGTGTTGCCCGCAGGATTCAGGGTCCACCTTTTTCTCTGCTCCGCATAAGAAATTAGTCAGGTTAGACTACTTTTTTGTGACAGCCTCTCTACAAAATCAAATAGGGGTCAATAGACTTCCTAGAATTATATCAGACCACAACCCATTGGTTTTGGCTTTGGAGACAGGGAGAAAGGGCCCGCAGCCGAGATCTTGGACATTTGATAGGACACTATTAGCTGATCCAGTGTATATCCATAAAATGAAGGAATGGATCCCTGAATTTTTTAAGATAAATCAGGGTTCTGCTTCTTGTCAGATAGTTTGGGATACTTTTAAAGCTGCTGTCAGAGGAGAAACCCTGAGTTATGGGTTAAGAAAGGAGAAAATACGCATGGATCAGCTAAAATTAGTTCAGACAAAGCTGGTTAAAGCTGAGCAGCGACTAGGGGAAGTGATCCGCAGTGGAGTAGATATTTCAGACATTCTGTGCGATGTGAATATCATCAAGGCAGAAGCCGCCAAGATTTTCATGGATAAGGCTGCTGCAAAATTTTTAGTATACCGTCAGAAATGCTATGAGTATAGCGGGAAAGTGGGCCAACAGTTGGCCTTAAGAATAAGACAAAAGCAGGTATTTGGGAGTATTAAAAGCTTAGTGAATGAAGAAGGGCGGATGGTACATAACGGTCCTGAGATTATGGAAGTCTTTAGACAATTCTATCAAAAATTATATACCCAGGAAGAACAGCCCCAAGAAGAGGAAGGGATCGATGCCGCAGGCAATGAGATATCAGGTCAGTTAAGAGAGGAAGATAAGGCAGCTTTAGAAGCACCTATGACACTGGAGGAATTGGATGTAGCAACTCGTGCCTTGGCAAGTGGGAAGGCGGCAGGGGGGGATCTAATTCCACTAGAATTCTATAAAGTTTTTTTTGTGGAGATATGTAAACAGCTACTTAACTTATTTATTGAAGTACAAGCAGGGGCTCCTCAACCGGCCTCCTGGGGGGAGGCTAAGATAGTAGTTTTTTTGAAAAAGGACAAGGAACCCACTCAGCCTGGTTCATATCGCCCAATCTCTTTAATTAACAGCAATGCCAAAATCTACGCTAAAATACTTGCTAGCCGCTTGAGTTTGGTAATTTCAGGCTTAGTATCTCCATGGCAGCATGGCTTTATCCCGGGGAAAAGCACGGCAGATCATATAAGACGAGTTATTACGTTACTTGATGTTAGTGCAGTAGCCAGGCTTCCCATGGCAGTAATCTTGTTAAACGCGGAAAAAGCCTTCGATCGGGTCCATTGGCCCTTTTTATGGTCTGTCCTGCGTAAAAATAACATCGGTCCCGGATTTGTCAAGGCAATTCAACAGCTTTACCAAAACCCAACGGCTACGATACAAGTTGCTGGGCTAAAGTCGTCCTTAATCAATATTCAGAGAGGCACGCGACAAGGGTGTCCGTGTTCACCACTGCTTTTTGCACTATATATTGATCCCTTGATCAGGAATATGATCCGGAGTGGTCGGATCATGCCAGTCTCATTGAAAGGGGGGTGTACTAAGATTTTAGCATATGCAGACGATATCGCGGTGGTGACCACGGACCCCAGGACTGCTATATTGGAAATAGAGCAGGAAGCCCTGCAGTTTGGGAAAAGATCTGGTTATTTGCTGAACAAGAGTAAAAGCCAAATATTGGTGAATGAATCAGTAGATTTTAAGGACGAGCGGGTGCTGACACAGGTACAATATTTAGGTGTTAAACTTACAGCAAACCTTGACGAAGTGGTGAAAATAAACATGGGCCCAATTTTAACAAAGACTAGGAAAGATCTCGCTCGCGTTAACAATCTACACTTGTCACTCATGGGACGCTGTAATGTGATAAAAATTGTGTTTTTACCATAAATACTCTACCTCTTTAGAACAATCCCCCTAGAGATTGGGCAAGATTGGTTTAAACTAATCGAGGGATTGGTTAATAGCTTAATTTGGTCTTATACAAAGCCGCGCCGGGCTTTCCATTATATGACTCTCCCAAGAGAGCAAGGGGGGTGGGCACTTCCCAATTTTAAACTTTATTATTTGGCAGCAGTGCTTCAGTATGCACAGATACTTTATGTTACGGATAGACCCGGGCAAGATGCTCTCCCTTCGATATATACCCTGATTCTGGGCAAAGAAGCAGACGCAGTCTTCCTGCGGATTCTGGAACCCAGCTACTATAAAAAGGTTAAATTTAAGGTCATTTATGCTGCATTTAAGGCATGGATCCAGGTTAAGCGCAAGATAGGTATAGGACGAATCTGCCACTACACTCCCTTGTGGAGTACCCCCACGCTTCCAGCAATATTTAAAGATCACTATTGCTTGAGGTGGAGTAATCGGGGTATTCACAAAGTCGGGGACTTGTTTCACTCTGGCAGCCACCTCAAATCTTTTGAGGAACTGAGTGCGGAATTTGCGCTGGAAAAAATAGACTTTTTTAAATTTTTACAGATTAGAGCCTTTTTACTAACTAGTATGACCCAAGGTTGGCACACGGATAAGATTAAGCTAATGGAAGTCTCACGACACCCCACTAGCTGCGGTATTAAAAATCTGTATCCACTGCTTTTAAATTCTATACAAGATGACCTGGTGACATTGGTTAAAAAATGGGAAGCACGGGTTGGAACTAAAGATACAGAGGTTTGTGAGTCTATGGAAAAGGCACGGACTGTTTTAGTGTCTGCTGGCCCGCAAGCTCAACACTTTATGGTATTGTATAATTTATATTATACACCTGCTAAGATTGCGAGCTGGGGCAAAACGGCGGGAATTATGTGTCCACGATGCGGTTGCCCGAAAGCCGATCTCTGTCATATGTTCTTTCAGTGTGTAAAACTGGGAAGTTTTATTACTGGGATATCCGATATATTGAAGAAAATCTTGAAACAGTCTATCTATCTGACACCTCAAATGGTTTTACTGGGAGTTGATCATTCAGTCTGCAATAGTCGAGATAGATACTTTCTGTTCATAGCAATGTCAGTATTTCGTAACTGCATAGCATCTCTGTGGCGTGATGTCGATCCCCCACGGTTCAATCAATGGTTTTCACAACTCTTATCTATGTATCACCTGGAGAGTAGCCTGTATGAACTAAAAGGAGCAGCGGCCTGTAAAAGATTCACTAGAGCTTGGGCACCTCTCTCCGTATGGCTCTTGGGCCCCGAGAACGTGCCGACTATAGAAGTAAATTTATGAGATTCCTAAGGGTAGAAACTATTATCATTGACTCTTGTTCAGAATGTTTGCTTCACCTGTACGACAATATTGACGTATTTATGCTTCCTTTTTTTTTGCGTTTTTTTTCCTCTTTATTATTGCAAACATGTAACCCGCTGCGTGTCCTTAAAATAAAAATAAAAAAAATAAATAAAAAAAAAAAAAAAACTTTTTTGGGTCCGGGGATATCATTCACTTTGAACTGCTGCCAACACTGTGTGTCAAAATTATCTTAAAAAGGCAAAAGTAAAATCTGTTAATGCACTAAAGGCCATTCGGATATGTGTGCAGCCTTTTATGAGTCCATTGGGAAGACCCCAAATCTATCCAGCCATATGTCTTAAACCAGAAAATAGACCTAAAGAGGCTCGGATGTGGAATAATACCCTTGAAAGCATATATATATGGGCATCTGAAAGGGTCTGCTGTCCTAAATTGCAGGCTGTGGCCCTTATTATGATATTGGAGGTAAATCCCTCTTACCGCCACGCTGACTGCCGCCAACATACCGCTGTCGCTGCGGATATCCGTTCACAATTTTATGACACACACACACACCAATCCATCACTATTCAGCCACAGACACAATTCCCCCACACCAAAGGTCAGTGATAAACTGGTGGTATCCAAACTCTCACCGTTACGCCAACAGAACAACGCCCATCACGTTATAACTCATGAATCACCACGGCGGACATTCAACGGCAATAAACCATTGGCAGTACATACCGCTGTGCTCAAAATACACACACATACAAAACAACACCATATCGAACAACTCAAACACACACCTGACACCCATACACACACCACACCCGCACACTCACACCACTATAAAACATAAACCCACATTACCCACAACCCTTAACCATTACAAACCATTGGCACGAGACAGACACCACGACTACAGACAAAACCAGAGCCACACACCACCTATACCTATACACCACCCACGCACCCCACATCACACAACCCAACACATCATCTTACACACCCTCACCTACATACCTCACACAACAACCATGGCACCACAAAGACACCCCAGATTCTCAGAGAAGGAGGTAAGGGTCATTGTGGAGGAAACCATCAGAGTAGAGCCACAGCTATTTGGAGCACAGGTGCAGCAGATATCCATTGCTAGGAAGATGGAGCTTTGGCGGAGAATCATGAACAGGGTCAATGCCTTGGGACGGCACCCCAGAACAAGGGACGACATCAGGAAGAGGTGGAACGACCTATGGGGGAAGGTGCGTTCCATAGCAGCAAGACACCAACTCGCTGTACAGAGGACTGGCGGTGGACCCCCACCTCCTCCCTCACAACTAACAACATGGGAGGAGCAAGTCCTGTCAATCATGCATCCTGAGGGCCTGGCAGGAGTAGCAGGACGACTGGACTCTGGTAAGTCATTTCTCTATTACTATCACCACCTACCTGCATGCCATCACATACCCCACCCTCACCCTCACTCCCATCACTCCACAACTTCCCACACACCCTACCATCACATCCAGCCCATCCCAATGGCAAGCCCTGCATGCACTACCAATGCATGGACACCACTCACAGCCCTGCATGGACACCTATCACCAAAGCATGCAAACTAGAGAGAATCACCTAGCCCACCTCATGCCAACTTACACAAGTTAAAGCTGCCAGGGCAATTACAATTAAATAGGTCAACCCACTGATGCACAATATGTCACACACAGAGATAATAACACAGCATTTACAACTCCACAGGTATCCCAGCCAATGTCAGTGGAGAAGAGGTACCAGCACTATCCAGTCCCCCAACTGAAGAGGCCCACAGTGATGACAGCAACTCTGGTCACCTGGATCTGGATGACCAACCTGGCCCATCAGGGACCTCTGGACAGTTGGTTATCCAGTCACAGTCACTCACCACCACAGAGCCTCCCCCATCTGGAAACACCACCACAGCACCCGCCCAGTGTACCAGTCAGTGGCAGTGGGCAAACGGTTCAGGGGACAGAGACACATAACAACAGGGAAACTGGGAAGAGTGCTGTGAACCAGGGGGAGCACAGGACCAGGGAACCGACTCTCCAGGAGGCACTCACCGAGATCCTGGGAGCCTACCAACATTCCCAGGATATCCTGGGCCAGATCCTGGACAACGTGCAGGAGAACAGGCGGCTGTAGGAGGGACAGTACCAGGGGATTAGGGAGGACTTGCAGGCCATCAACACCACCTGGTCTCCATAAAAGAGGTGCTGGCAGACATGGCCAACATCATAAGGTAGGCAGTCTCACAACAGCGGGCCCCTGCCACTAGCCAGACATCTGAACTGCCTTTCACCTCTGCTGCCACTAGTGGACAGGAGGCCCTGCCACAGGACTCGCAGGCCACCAGCACCTGTCCCCCTGCAGAAGGAGAACCACCCCCAAACGTTCCCTACGATCCAGGCAGAAGCCAGAGACCATTGCCAAAACCCCTGCCAGGAAATGAGACTCTCCTGATTGTCACCCTTGTGTCACACTCTGTCACCCTGTCCAACTTGAACTGCCATTGCTTCCCTTCATATGTCCCCTTGGACTATGTACCTGTGCTGCAAACAGACTTGAACTATATCCTGGACTTTCCTCCATCATCAACCCATCCCCTTGCACTTGCCCCTCTATATCTTAGCACCTCAATAAACACCTCTGGAAAAAACACAAGAATGGGGTATGTAGGATTTTTTAAGTATGTATTTGTTTAATCAGGTTCAAACATTGCAATACAACTGTACAGTAATGTTCACATAGAAAAGACCTGTAGTGTCCTGCAGTGATCACACCAGGATCGATAGTGGGGCACCAACATCTGCAAAATGAATTGCCAAAGGGTACAGTGAGTGGGCATAGAAGTGGGAAATAACAGCATGCCAGTGACAAAGATAATCTAAAAATGAAAATGAAATGTGAAGTAACACTGTCTTATCTGTGTGTCATTGGAAATATTGTTGTATCACTGCTGTTCTATTGTCCTCATCCTCTGCCTCCTCATCCTCACTGTCCACAGGGTCCACTGCTGCCACACGGCCATCTCTAGCCTCCTCCTCCTGCAGAAAAGGCACATGGCATCTCAAGGCAAAATTTTGCAACATGCAGCATGCCACCATTATCTGGCAGACCTTCTTGGGTGAGTAGCGCAGGGATCCATCAGTTAGATGGAGGCACCGAAACCTGGCCTTCAGGAGGCCAAAGGTACATTTGATTATCCTTCTTGTTTGCCTATGTGCCTCATTGTAACGTTCTTCCGTTCTTGTCCTGGCATTCCTCACAGGTGTCAGTAGCCATGATAGTTTGGGGGTAACTTGAGTCACCTTCAAACATTGAGGGACAACATTTAGCCACACACTATCCTATATGGCTCACACCATACCTATACACCAACATATGCTGGGTGGGGACCAGGGCTAACCTATTAGCCACAACCGGTACCTCTGTAGTTGGTCCATCAAATTTGGAATGCTGCTATTCCTCAGGTTAAAGACAACATGCACAGACCCAGGATACTTAGCATTGACATGGGAGATGTACTGGTCCACCAAACACACCATCTGAACATTCATAGAGTGAAAACTCTTATGATTTCTGTACACCTGTTCATTTTGCCGAGGGGGAACAAATGCAAAATGAGTTCCATAAATTGCCCCAATAATGTTGGCGATATGTCCCGTTGCATAGAAGACAGCTTTTGCTGTGGCCAAATCCTCCACTTGGGGGAAAACAATGTAGCTGCACATGTGTTGAATCAGGGCAGACAGCACTCTTGTCAGCACTATTGAGAACATTGGCTGTGCCATTCCTGCTGCCAAGCCCACTGTCACTTGGAAAGTACCTGTTGCCAAGAAATGGAGCACAGATAGGACTTGCACAAGAGGGGGGATCCCAGTGGGGTGACGGATAGCAGATATCAGGGCCGGCTCCAGTTGGGCACACAGCTCTGTGATTGTGGCCCTGTCCAGTCTATAGGTGAGGATAATTTGCCTCTCCTCCATTTTTTCCAAGTCCACCAGGGGTCTGTACACGGGGGTCTGTCTCCATCTCCTATTCATCCACAGCGGTTGCAGTCTAAGGGACAAAAAAGTGAGGAGCCGGTCACAAACTGAACATTGGAGACACAACAGTACAATGCATGATGTTAACTAGTAATGGTTAAGTGTGATTTGTCCTGTATGTCTAATTTTTAACCGTGATGCATGTATTATCCAGGGCCTGCCCTACAAAATGGCGTCCACCTGTCCTGTGTGTAGGGACAGGTGGAAGTGAGGTAATTCCGCTGACGTTGTGTGCAGTTGCGGTAGGTGATCGGGAACAGCCGTGCAACTCCTCATTGGCTAACATTGGGCCCTAAGGGGTACCGTGGGCAATGGTGCTCTACGCCGGCGGTGACGGTATGCACCACCGGGGACTGGCTGCGATTTTCTTTCTGATTCCTCACTTGCTACCTCACCTTCAACAGGAGAGGACCTACACTGCATGTGCTGCTGTGACCTGTGTCTAGAACCTTCCATGGCCTGTGTGACTGGGGATAGGGCCCCTGCCTTCACCTCAGCGGAGTTGGAGAGACTTGCGGATGATGTCCTTCCCCAGTATGGACTGCTGTATGGGCCTCCAGACCAACAGGTGAGTACACTGTGGGTATGATGCATGTGGCATGAATGCATTGAGTGGTGTGTGTAAAGGCCTCGTGTGGGTTGGGTGGATGTCCCCTGGGCGGCGTACAGCTTGTGTGCTGGGCCATGTATGTGTAAATGTTGAGTGAAATGGGTATGGTGGGCCATAAGTGTAACAGGCAGGACTGTCTGACTTATACTATTTCATGTGTGTGTTTCCTCTGCAGGTCAGCGTCCATCAAAAGAAGGGTATATGGTGTGCCATCGCCAAGGAGATGCGGACCCTGGGGTCTATGGCAGGCAGAGCACCCACTGTCGGAAACTGTGGAAGGACCTGAGACGCTGGGCACGGAAGACGACGGAGGCCCAGCTGGGGATGGCCTCCCAATGAGGAAGGGGTGCCCATCGAACCCTGACCCCCCGATGGCTTGCATACTGGCGGTGGCGGTGACTTATCCGGAGCTGGATGGGGGCTTGAGGGCATCACAGCAGCCACAAGAGGGCGAGTACAGTGCCCATCATCACAACTTACGCATGGTAGGGTGGTATCTGGGTAGGGGATGTGTGGCAGTGGGTGCCCCTAGGCCAGGCCTGACATTGCAGAGTAGACCCCATGTTGGCCAGGGTTCTAAAGTGATAATTCCTCTACCTCGCTCGTAGGCATCCACAACTGATCAGAGCTGTCTGAGTGCCAGGTGTGCTGCATTTGGCGTTGTGTGCCCCTCCCCATGCCTTGGTGACTAGCATTATAACTGGTAGTGCAATGCATAGTGCCTTGAGCTGTTCCCTGTGTGTGAGTGTGCTGTGTACGCCAATGGTGGTGCTGATGTAGCCATTGACCCAGTGTATCCTTTGTCTCTTCCCACCCTTTTGTTTTGTCACCCTGTCTTTATGTGCCTTAGCATCATCTGGCGGAGGAGCAGAGGCACCGGCGACTGAGGGAGAGGCATCCCACAGGACCAAGGAGGTAGAGTCCTCTGACGGTGAGGGCACCAGTGGGACAGAGGGCAAGGGGAGCACCACAGTGGAGGCTGGAGGGGACAGTTCGGACACGGACAACTTCCTCTTCCTAATCCCGCTTCCCTCAACCCCAACCTATCCCAAGCACACAGGCAGATGAGCATGCACACAAGACAACACACACAAGTGGCACAGGCAAACACAAGCACCAAACATCATCCCACAGGCACTCACACAAACACCATCCAGATGCAGACATACCAAAATCCATTATTTCCACTCTGTCCCCCTCCACCTCCCTCACAGTTGCGTCTACACTCACAACTGCATGCACTACATCCTCATCCCCTAGCAGCATCACCAGCACACCAAGCAGAACACACACCTCACTGGCAGACACCTCGACAACAGCCATGCACACTTCCCCTGTATCCTATCCCACTGTGCCTGTTACCACCCCTCCAAAGGTACACAAACGCAAGCACTCAGATACCTAACAGCCATCCACCTCACAACAGCATCCAGCCCATGCACCTGCACCCAAAATCAACAGACAGACACCACCTAAAACACTCCATCTTCTTCCACACCCAAACCTTCTTCCTCTTCCCACCCATATGTCCCGAAGAAGCTTTTCCTCTTCACCATTGACCTCTTCCCTACCCCCGTCCTTCACGTCTGGTCAGGGTGGCAATAGCCCAGGCAAGCTCCTCGGCCACACAGTCCATGGGCCCAATAGTCTCCACACCCACTTGTGGTGGGAATGGATCCAGGGCACCTGTGCAGAGGTTGAAGGAGCCTGCACCAGGCAGCCTCAAGGAAAGGATGCCGGTCCCAGCTGGCGCCGGAAGACCAAGGACCCAGCTCCAGCTGCCAGCTGCTAGCCGGAAGACCAAGGAGCCAGCCCCAGCTTCTGCCAGGAAAGGCAAGGAGCCAGCCCCAGCTGCTGTTAGGTAAGGCAAGAAGCCGGCACCAGCTGCTGCCAGGAAGGGCAAGGAGCCAGCACCAGCTGGGCAGAAGGACAAGGGGCCGTCTGAGGCTGCAGGGGATGGGCTGGAGCCTCCCCCCCAGCAGCAGCAGCAGCAGCAGCACCACCACCACCAGTGGGCAGCCATCCCAGGCTGCAGGGGATGGGCTGGACCCTCCCCCCCCAGCAGCAGCAGCACCAGCACCACCACCACCAGTGGGAAGCCGTCTGAGGCTGCAGGGGATGGGCTGGAGCCTCACCCCCACCACCAGCAGCAGCACTACCACCACCAGTGGGCAGCCATCCGAGGCTGCAGGGGATGGGCTGGAGTTTCCCCCCACCAGCAGCAGCAGCACCACTACCACCACTGAGCAGCCGTCAATGCCGGCAGACAGTATGTAGTCATGCCTCCATGGACTGCTGTGCGGCCTGCCCCCTGCAAATCCCGTGGGTATGACATCCACCTGTGAGACTGTGACATTGCACTCCCCAGGATCAAGAGCACAGGGCATGATGCCCCCTCCAGAACCAGTGTGTCAGACACCCACCAACCCCAGCCTCCCCAGGATCAAGAGTACAGGGCACAATGCCCCCTCCAGGACCAGTGTCTCAGACACCCACCAATCCCAGACCCCCAAGGATCAATAGCACAAGGCATGATGCGCCCTCTGGCACCAGTGTGTCAGACACCCACCAACCCCAGCCTCCCCTGGATGAAGAGCACGGGGCACTATGCCCTCTCCAAAACCAGTCGGTCAGACACCCATCAACCCCAGCCTCCCCAGGATACAGAGCACAGGGCACAATGACCCCTCCAGAACCAGTGGGGAAGACACCCACCAATCCCAGCCTCCCCAGGATGAAGAGCACAGGGCACGGTGCCCCCTCCAGAGCCAGTGGGCAAGTCACCCACTTGAGAGACTGTGACCTTGCACTCCCCAGGACCAAGCAGTGGGCAAATCACCCACATGAGAGACTGTGGCATTGTACTCCCCAGGACCAAGCAGTGGGCAAATCACCCACTTGTGAGACTGTGGCCTTGCACTCCCAAGGACCAAGCAGGGGGCAAATCACCCACTTGTGAGACTGTGGCCTTGCATTCTCCAGGACCAAGCAGTGGGCAAATCACTCACTTGAGAGACTGTGGCCATGTACTCCCCTGAATCAAGCATGGGGCATGTTGCCCCTTCCAGAACCAGTGTTCTTCTGTCATCTGCCGGCTGAGGTGCCCTCCACTGTTCCCCGTCCCCCTGAGGTGCCTGCCTATTTTCCAACTGATGCCCCTGCAGTGTTATCCCCATGTTGATGCAGGTGATGAGTGGGGCCTTGGACTTTGGCCTGTGGCCATGTGGCACACGCACAATGAGGACTGGGCAGTGTCTCTTGAACTGTACATATGTATATATCAGTTGCATAGCATTTTCATTTCTACTGTATTGATCCTATTACACTCACTTTATCAAATTCCTGTTGTCCTTGCATAATTCCTCAGGGGCACGGGGTAAATAGGTTTTATTACTGCAGCTGATTGTGTGTATGGTGTTGGAGGTGGGGGGGGGTGGGTGTTGCTTGTGTGTGTGTGTCACCTTCTTTTTCCTCCCCTGCTTCCCTGTGTGCTAGGCGGCTTACTCACCGTGGTCGTCTTCGCCATCGTTGGTGTTCGTGGTGGAGAAGGACGTAGAAGATCATTGGAAATATTTTAGGAGGCTGGCCTGGCTTGTAGTGGGTACCAGAGGTACTTACACCTTGTGCCAGGTCCAGTTATCCTTTATTAGTGTAGAAGAGGTGTTTCTAGTAGCTTAGGCTGATAGAAGGTAGCTATGGCAAAGCAGCTTAAGCTGAACTAGGAGACATGTAAAGCTCCTAACATACCACTGGTGTCATATGCACAATATCATAAGAAAACACAATACACAGAAGTACTAAAAATAAAGGTACTTTATTTTTATGACAATATGCCAAAAGTATCTCAGTGAGTACCCTCAGTATGAGGATAAGTTATATAACACAAGATATATGTACACAAACCAAAATTAGGTAAGTAATAGCAAGAAAAGTAATGCAAACAGTGTAGAATTACAATAGATTGCAATAGGAGCACATAGGTATGGGGGCAACACAAACCATATACTCCAAAAGTGGAATGCAAACCACGAATGGACCCCAAACCTATGTGAGCTTGTACAGGGTCGCTTGTACTGTAAGAAAACAGTAAGGGTTAGAAAAATAGCCCACCCCAAGACCCTGAAAAGTAGGTGTAAAGTGCACCTACTACCCCCAGAGAGCACAGAAGTCGTGATAGGGGGATTCTGCAGGAAGAACAAACACCAGCAATGCAACAACAGTGGATTTCTGGACCTGAGTACATGTAAGACAAGGGGACTAAGTCCAATAGTCGTGACAGTATCGAGAGTGGGCAGGAGCCCAGGAAATGCCAGCTGAGGGTGCAAGGAAGCTGCCACCAGATGGAAGAAGCTTGGAGTTCTGCAAGAAAGAAGAGAGCTAGGGACTTCTCATTTGGAAGATTGATGTCCCACGTCACACTGAAGCTTGCAGAGGTGTTCCCACACAGAAAGACCGCAAACAAGCCTTGCTAGCTGCAAGGGTTGTAGTAGGGTTTTTTGGGTGCTACTGTAGCCCAGGAGGGACCAGGATATCGCCAATCGGAAGAGGAGATAGAGGGAGTGTCCACCAACTCAGGGAGCCCTCACAAAAGCAGGCAGCACCCGCAAAAGTACCTGAACAGGCATTTGGAAGGAAAGTGAACCGGAGCCATGCGAAGTCACAAAAGGGAGTCCCACGACGCCGGAGGACAACTCAGAAGGCTGTGCACTGCAGGATAGAGTGTCGGGGACCCAGGCTTGGCTGTGCACAAAGGAAATCCTGGAAGAGTGCACAGGAGCCGAAGCAGCTTCAAATCACGCGGTACCCAGCAATGCAGTCTAGCGTGGGGAGGCAAGGACATACTTCCACCAAACTTGGACTGAAGAGTCACTGGACTGTGAGAGTCACTTGGACAGAGTTGCTGAGTTCCAGGGACCACGCTCGGCTGAGAGGTGACCCAGAGGACAAGTGATGCAGTCTTTTGGTGCCTGCGTTAGCAGGGGGAAGATTCCGTCGACCCACTGGAGATTTCTTCAGAGCTCCTGGTGTAGGGAGGAGGCAGGCTACCCCCAGAGCATGCACCACCTGGAAACAGTCGAGAAAGCCGGCAGGATGAGGCGATAGAAGGTTGCTAGTAGTCGTCTTGCTACTTTGTTGCGGTTTTGCAGGCATCCTGAGCAGTCAGCGGTCGATCCTTTGGCAGAAGGTGAAGAGGGAAATGCAGAGGAACTCTGGTGAGCTGTTGCATTCGTTATCTGAAGAATTCCCCAAAGCAGAGACCCTAAATAGCCAAGAAAGGAGGTTTGGCTACCAGGTTAGGAGGATTGGCTACCAAGAGAGGTGAGAGCCTATCAGAAGGAGCTTCTGACGTCACCTGCTGGCACTGGCCACTCAGGGCAGTCCAGTGTGCCGCCAACACCTCTGTTTCCAAGATGGCAGCGGTCTGGGACACACTGGAGGGGCTCTGGGCACCTCCCCTGGGAGGTGCAGGTCAGGGGAGTGGTCACTCCCCTTTCCTTTGTCCAGTTTCGCACCAGAGCAGGGCTAGGGGATCCCTGAATTGGTGTAGACTGGCTTATGCAGAGATGGGCACCATCTGTGCCCATCAAAGCATTTCCAGAGGCTGGGGGAGGCTACTCCTCCCCAGCCCTCACACCTATTTCCAAAGGGAGAGGGTGTTACACCCTCTCTCAGAGGAAGTCCTTTGTTCTGCCTTCCTGGGCCAGGGCTGCCTGGACCCTAGGAGGGCAGAAACCTGTCTGAGGGGTTGGCAGCAGCAGCAGCTGCAGCTGCAGTGGAGACCCCAGAAAGGCAGTTTGTCAGTACCCGGGTACTAAGCTAGAGACCCGGGGGATCATGGAATTGTCACCCCCAATGCCAGAATGGCATTGGGGTGGCAGTTCCATGATCTTAGACATGTTACATGGCCATGTTCGGAGTTACCATTGTGACGCTATACATAGGTAGTGACCTATGTATAGTGCACGCATGTAATGGTGTCCCCGCACTCACAAAGTCCGGGGAATTTGCCCTGAACGATGTGGGGGCACCTTGGCTAGTGCCAGGGTGCCTACACACTAAGTAACTTTGCACCCCACCTTCACCAGGTGAAGGTTAGACATATATGTGACTTATAAGATACTTAAGTGCAGTGGTAAATGGCTGTGAAATAACGTGAACGTTATTTCACTCAGGCTGCACTGGCAGGCCTGTGTAAGAATTGTCAGAGCTCCCTATGGGTGGCAAAAGAAATGCTGCAGCCCATAGGGATCTCCTGGAACCCCAATACCCTGGGTACCTCAGTACCATCTACTAGGGAATTATATGAGTGTACCAGTATGCCAATGTGAATTGGCAAACTTAGTCACTAGCCTGTTAGTGACAAATTTGGAAAGCAGAGAGAGCATAACCACTGAGGTTCTGGTTAGCAGAGCCTCAGTGAGACAGTTAGGCATCACACAGGGAACACATACAGGGCACATACTTATGAGCACTGGGGCCCTGCCTGGCAGGGGCCCAGTGACACATAGACTACAACAACATATATACAGTGAAATATGGGGGTAACATGCCAGGCAAGATGGTACTTTCCTACACAACCCCCCCAAATAAAGGACAAAAAGGCTAGCCATGACCTGATGAGTTTTCATTCTCTAAGTGGAAATATCTGGAGAGTCCATCTGCGTTGGAGTGGGTTTTCCCAGGTCTATGTTCCACTGTACAGTCCATTCCCTGTAGAGATATGGACCACTTCAACAATTTAGGGTTTTCACCTTTCATTTGTTTTAGCCAAAGTAGAGGTTTGTGGTCTGTCTAAACAATAAAGTGAGTGCCAAACAGGTATGGCCTCAACCTTTTCAGTGCCCAGACCACAGCAAAGGCCTCCCTCTCTATGGCAGACCAATGCTTTTCTCCAGGGGTCAACCTTCTGCTGATAAAAGCAACTGGTTGATCCTGGCCCTCAGAATTCATTTGTGATTAGACTGCCCCTACCCCTAATTCAGATGCATCAGTTTGAACAATTAATTTCTTGGAGTAACATGGACTTTTTAGGACAGGTACAGAGCACATGGCCTGTTTGAGCTCCTCAAAAGCTTTCTGACAGTTAGCTGTCCATAATACCTTTTTAGGCATCTTTTTACTTGTGAGATCATTAAGAGGGGCTGCTATGGACCCATAGTTTTTAACGAATCTCCTTTAATACCCAGTGAGGCCTAAGAAGGCTCTCACCTGGGTCTGTGCTGTAGGGGGAACCCAATCCATAATTGTCTGGATTTTCCCCTGAAGTGGTGCAATCTGTTCTCCACATACCAGATGTCCCAGATAAACCACCTTACCCTGCCCTATCTGGCACCTTGAGGCCTTGATAGTGAGGCCTGCCTTTTGCAGGGCCTCTAAAACTTTCCAAAGGTGGACCAGGTGCTCATCCCAGGTGGAGCTAAAGACAGGTATATCATCTAGATATGCTGCACTAAAAGCCTCCACCCCTTGCAGGACTGTGTTCACCAACCTCTGAAAAGTGGCAGGTGCATTTTTCAAACCAAAGGGCATCACTGTAAATTGGTATTGCCCTCCTATAGTTGAAAATGCAGTTTTAGGTTTAGCATCCTCAGCCAATTTGATCTGCCAATACCCTGCAGTCAAATCAAAGGTGCTTAGATACTTGGCAGATGCCAGTGTATCTATGAGCTCATCTGCCCTGGGTATAGGGTGAGCATCAGTTTCTGTTACCTGATTGAGACGTCTGTAGTCTACACAAAACCTCATCTCCCTTTTTCCATCTTTTGAGTGAGGCTTTGGTACAAGCACCACAGGACTCGCTCATGGGCTTTCAGAAGGTTCAACCACTCCTAGATCAAGCATTTTCTGAACCTCTTGTTTTATGCAGTCTCTGACATGGTCAGGCTGCCTATAGATTTTACTTTTGACAGGCAAGCTGTCTCCAGTATCAATTGTGTGTTCACACCAAGATGTGGTGCCTGGCACAGTTGAAAAGAGTTCAGAAAACTGTCCAAGGAGATTTATGCAGTTGTCTTTCTGTTCTGCACTCAGACAATCTGCCAAAACTACTCCCTCCACTAAAGCATAATTTTCAGTGGTGGAAAAGAGATCAGGGAGAGGGTCACTCTCTTATTCCTGTCCTTCATCTGTTGCCATGAGCAGGGTGAGATCAGCCCTGTCATAGTAGGGTTTTAGGCGGTTGACATGAATCACCCTAAGGGGACTCCTGGCAGTGCCCAGGTCTACCAGATAGGTAACCTCACCCTTTTTCTCAACAATTAGATGGGGTCCACTCCATTTGTCCTGGAGTGCTCTTGGGGCCACAGGCTCAAATACCCACACCTTCTGTCCTGGTTGGTACTGGATCAGAACAGCCTTCTGGTCATGCCATTGCTTCTGGAGCTCTTGGCTGGCCTAAAGGTTTTTACCTGCCTTTTTCATGTACTCTTGCCATTCTGGCTCTTAGGCCAAGTACATAGTCCACTATGTCCTGTTTGGGAGCTTTTAAAGGTTGTTCCCAACCGTCCTTCACAAGTGTTAGTGGACCTCTTACAGGGTGTCCAAAGATGAGTTCAAAGGGGCTGAAGCCCACTCCTTTTTGGGGTTCCTCCCTGTAAGCAAAAAGGAGGCAAGGTAACAGGACATCCCATCTCCTCCTGAGTTTTTCTGGGAGTCCCATTATCATACCTTTGAGAGTTTTATTAAACCCCTCTACCAGTCCATTAGTCTCTGGGTGATAAGGAGTGGTGAATTTGTAGGTTACACCACATTCCTTCCACATTGCTTTCAAGTATGCAGACATGAAGTTGCTACCCCTGTCTGATACAACCTCTTTAGGGAAACCCACCCTGGAAACGATTCCCAGGATGGCCTTTGCCACTGCAGGAGCTGTAGTGGTCCTTAGAGGAATTGCTCCAGGATATCTTGTGGCATGGTCCACAACCACCAAGATAAACCTATTGCTGAAGCAGTAGGAGGGTCAAAGGGGCCAACTATGTCAACCCCTACCCTTTCAAAGGGCACCCCAACCACAGGTAGTAGAATAAGGGGAGCCTTTGTAGTGCCACCAGTCTTGCCACTGGCTTGGCAGGTCACACAAGACTTGCAAAAATCTTTAGTGTCCTCTGACATCCTAGGCCAGTGAAACAGGGGGACAAGCCTTTCCCATGTTTGGATCTGGCCCAAATGCCCAGCCAAAGGAATGTCATGTGCAAGAGTTAGGAGGAATTCTCTGTACCTCAGGGAAATGACCAATTTCCTAGCTGCTCCAGGTTTTGGGTCCCTTGCCTCGGTGTACAAGAGGTTGTCCTCCCAGTAAACTCTATGTGAGTCACTGACATCCCCATTTTGCTGTTTGACAGCTTACTGTCTGAGACCCTCTAATGTGGGACAGGTTTGCTGTGCCACACTCAGCTCTTCCCTGGCAGGCCCCCTCCACCCAAAAGCTCAGCAGTGTCTGCTGCCAGCTCATCTGGTGAAGGTTCTGCACAGGGAGGAAATTATTCTTCCTCAGAAGGAGAATCATCTGTAGAGGGAGGGATAGTGGGTTGGGGTTTACCCTTGCTACCCCTAGCTTTAGGGAGCACTTGGTCCATTGTTCCAGGATCCAAATTACCCTGTCCTTTTTGGTTTTTGGCCTGAGCCCATGTCAAAGCAAAAATATGCCCAGGAATGCCCAGCATTGCTGCATGAGCCTCCAACTCCACTTCTGCCCAAGCTGATGTCTCTAAATCGTTCCCTAGTAGACAGTCTACAGGTAAATCTGAGGCAACCACAACTTTCTTTGGACCAGTAACCCCCCCAGTTGAGATTCACAACAGCCATTGGGTGGCTAAGAGTGTTGTTATGAGCGTCTGCCATTTGGTACTGCTGACCAAGTAGGTGTTGTTCAGGGTGCACCAGTTTATCTATCACCATGGTAACACTGGCACCTGTGTCCCTGTAGGCCTGGACCTCAACACCATTTATTAAGGGAAGTTGCTTGTACTTATCCATATTAAGGGGACAAGCAACCAAGGTGGCCAGGCCAAATCAATGGCACCTTCAGAGACTAACACAGCCTCTGTGGTCTCCCTAACAAGACCAACCCCAACTAAATTACCAAAAGTGAGCCCAGCCACTCCTTTGGATTGGCTATTTGCTCCCACCACCACTGTTATTACTAGGGGCACTAGAATTTGCAGTAGGGGTTGTGGTAGTGGGAGGTTTGGTGTTTTTCTTTGGACAACTGGCATCAGTTGTCCAATGGCCTTTGACTTTACACAAATAACACCAAGGCTTTTTAGGTTGATTATTGGAAGAGGATTTGGGTCCACCCCCCCCCCCCACCAGAGGATTTTTGTGGGTCTGATGAAGACTCACTTTTACTTTTGTCCCCACCCTTGTCAGAAGACTTACCATCCTTCTTGCCATCCTTGTCACCCCCTTTATAAACTTTTCTTTTCACTCTTGTTGTGACCCATTTGTCTGCCTTCTTTCCCAATTCTTGAGGAGAGGTCAGATCTGAGTCCACTAGATATTGGTGTAACAAGTCAGACACACAGTTATTCAGAATATGCTCTCTCAGAATAAGATTATACAGGCTTTCATAGTCAGAAACTCTACTGCCATGTAACCACCCCTCCAAGGCCTTCACTGAACAGTCTACAAAGTCTGTCCAGTCTTGTGAGGACTCTTTTCTGGTGTCTCTGAACTTAATCCTGTATTGTTCAGTGGTTGAGCCAAATCCATCCAAGAGTGCGTCCTTCAAAACTGAAAAATTGTTAGCATCACTTTCTCTAACAGTAAGGAGCCTATCCCTACCCTTTCCAGTGAAAGAATGCCACAATATAGCAGGCCACTGCCTTTGAGGGACCCCCTGTACCATACAGGCCCTCTCAAGTGCAGCAAACCACTTGTTGATGTCATCCCCCTACTTTTAAGGGGGGACTATCTTGTGCAGATTCCTGGAATCATGCTCTCTAACAGGATTACTATCAGGAATACTGCTGCTGCCACCAAGGGGTCCTAACCCCAACCTCTGTCTCTCCTTCTCAATGTTTAGGGATTCTCTATCTAAGGCCAGCTGTCACTGTTTAAGCTTCATTCTGGTCTCTTCAACCCCCAACTTTTTGAGTTCCCTTTCTAACAAGTTATCCTCAGGGTGGGTGGGTTGGGAATGCTTGGACACAGAAGACAAGTTTGAAACAACAGAGGGGGATCTGTCTCTAACTGACTGGACCCTAGCAACTTGGCCTCTAGGAATAAAGACTTCCCTACTGTGATGGGAACCTCCATTACTACCAACATTACTAGGTGTTCTGCTAGGGGGCAGATCTGGTTCAGAACCCTCCCCACCTCCCTCAAGGAGATCCCCTGAGTAGGAATTGGAACCTTCTATTAACCTCTCATTTGATGTGCTTGCTTGGGACTCATCATTCACAATGAGCATGTTAAATAGAAACTCTTTTGTAGGGTTCTTTGCCATCACTAAACCTCTATCTAAGCAGAGACTCTTTAGGCTCTTGTAATTCAAATTGTCATAAGTAGTATTGACCATTTTAACCCCTTCGCTGCCAGGCCTTTTCCCCCTCCTGTGCCAGGCCTTTTTTTGCCTATTTGGGGCAGTTCGCACTTAGGCCCTCATAACTTTTTGTCCACATAAGCTAACCAAGCCAAATTTGCGTCCTTTTTTTCCAACATCCTAGGGATTCTAGAGGTACCCAGACTTTGTGGGTTCCTTGAAGGAGGCCAAGAAATTGGCCAAAATACAGTGACAATTTCGTTTTTTTCAAAAAAATTGGAAAAAGTGGCTGCAGAAGAAGGCTTGTGGATTTCCCCCTGAAAATGGCATCAACAAAGGGTTTGCAGTGCTAAACTCAGCAGCTTACTAGCTTTCAGGAACAGGCAGACTTGAATCAGAAAACCCAATTTTTCAACACAATTTTGGCATTTTACTGGGGCATACCCCATTTTTGCAATGTTTTGTGCTTTCAGCCTCCTTCCAGTCAGTGACAGGAATAGGCATGAAACCAATACTGGATCCCAGAAACCTAACCATTTCTGAAAAGTAGACAAAATTCTGAATTCAGCAAGGGGTCATTTGTGTAGATCCTACAAGGGTTTCCTACAGAAAATAACAGCTGAAAAAGAAAGATATTGAAATTGAGGTGAAAAAAACATCAATTTTTCTCTACGTTTTACTCTGTAACTTTTCCCTGCAATGTCAGATTATGGAAAGCAATATACTGTTACGTCTGCTGGACTCCTCTGGTTGCGGGGATATATAGGGCTTGTAAGTTCATCAAGAACCCGAGGAACCCAGAGCCAATAAATGAGCTGCACCCTGCAGTGCGTTTTCATTCTATACCGGGTATACAGCAATTCATTTGCTGAAATATAAAGAGTAAAAAATTGCTATCAAGAAAACCTTTGCATTTCCAAAAAGGGCACAAGATAAGGTGCTGAGGGGCAGTGGTTATTTGCACATCTCTGAATTCCGGGGTGACCATACTAGCATGTGAATTATAGGGAATTTCTCAAATAGATGTCTTTTTTACACACTCTCCTATATTTGGAAGGAAAAAATGTAGAGAAAGACAAGGGGCAATAGCACTTGTTTTGCTAATATATGTTCCCCCAAGTCTCCCGATAAAAATGATACCTCACTTGTGTGGGTTGGCCTAGCGCCCGCGACAGGAAACGCCCTAAAACGCAACGTGGACACATCCCATTTTTTTGAAAGAAAGCAGAGGTGTTTTTTGCGAAGTGTCTACCTGTAGATTTTGGCCTCTAGCTCAGTCGGCACCTAGGGAAACCTACCATACCTGTGCATTTCTGAAAACTAGAGACCTAGGGGAATCCAAGGAGGGGTGACTTGCGGGGCTCGGACCAGGTTCTGTTACCCAGAATCCTTTGCAAACCTCAAAATTTGGCTAAAAAAACACATGTTCCTCACATTTCTGTGGCAGAAAGTTCTGGAATCTGAGAGGAGCCACAAATTTCCTTCAACCCAGCATTCCCCCAAGTCTCCCGATAAAAATGATACCTCACTTGTGTGGGTAGGCCTAGCGCCCGTGACTGGAAACACCCCAAAGCGCAACATGGACACATCAAAAAGTTTGGAAGAAAACAGAGGTGTTTTTTGCGAAGTGCCTACCTGTAGATTTTGGCCTCTAGCTCAGCCGGCACCTAGGGAAACCTACCAAACCTGTGCATTTCTGAAAACTAGAGACCTAGGGGAATCCAAGATGGGGTGACTTGCGGGGCTCGGACCAGGTTCTGTTACCCAGAATCCTTTGCAAACCTCAAAATTTGGCTAAAAAAACACATGTTCCTCACATTTCTGTGGCAGAAAGTTCTGGAATCTGAGAGGAGCCACGAATTTCCTTCCACCCAGCGTTCCCCCAAGTCTCCCGATAAAAATGATACCTCACTTGCGTGGGTAGGCCTAGCGCCCGCGACAGGAAACACCCCAAAGCGCAACGTGGACACATCAAAAGTTTTGGAAGAAAACAGAGGTGTTTTTTGAGAAGTGCCTACCTGTAGAGTTTGGCCTCTAGCTCAGCCGGCACCTAGCGAAACCTACCAAACCTGTGCATTTCTGAAAATTAGAGACCTAGGGGAATCCAAGGAGGGGTGACTTGCGGGGCTCGGACCAGGTTCTGTTACCCAGAATCCTTTGCAAACCTCAAAATTTGGCTAAAAAAACACATGTTCCTCACATTTCTGTGGCAGAAATTTCTGGAATCTGAGAGGAGCCACAAATTTCCTTCCACCCAGCGTTCCCCCAAGTCTCCCGATAAAAATGATACCTCACTTGTGTGGGTAGGCCTAGCGCCCGCGACAGGAAACACCCCAAAGCGCAACGTGGACACATCAAAAATTTTGGAAGAAAATAGAGGTGTTTTTTGCGAAGTGCCTACCTGTAGATTTTGGCCTCTAGCTCAGCCGGCACCTAGGGAAACCTACCAAACCTGTGCATTTCTGAAAACTAGAGACCTAGGGGAATCCAAGATGGGGTGACTTGCGGGGCTCGGACCAGGTTCTGTTACCCAGAATCCTTTGCAAACCTCAAAATTTGGCTAAAAAAACACATGTTCCTCACATTTCTGTGGCAGAAAGTTCTGGAATCTGAGAGGAGCCACAAATTTCCTTCCACCCAGCGTTCCCCCAAGTCTCCCGATAAAAATGATACCTCACTTGTGTGGGTAGGCCTAGCGCCCGCGACAGGAAACACCCCAAAGCGCAACGTGGACACATCAAAAAATTTTGAAGAAAACAGAGGTGTTTTTTGCGAAGTGCCTACCTGTAGATTTTGGCCTCTAGCTCAGCCGGCACCTAGGGAAACCTACCAAACCTGTGCATTTCTGAAAACTAGAGACCTAGGGGAATCCAAGATGGGGTGACTTGCGGGGCTCGGACCAGGTTCTGTTACCCAGAATCCTTTGCAAACCTCAAAATTTGGCTAAAAAAACACATGTTCCTAACATTTCTGTGGCAGAAAGTTCTGGAATCTGAGAGGAGTCACAAATTCCATCCAGCATTCCCCTAAGTCTCTTAATAAAAATGGTACCTCACTTCTGTGGGTAGGCCTAGCGCCCACGAAAGGAAATGGCCCAAAACACAACGTGGACAGAACATATTTTTTCACAGAAAACAGAGGCGTTTTTTGCAAAGTGCCTACCTGTGGAGTTTGGCCTCTAGCTCAGCCGGCCCCGGGAGGCGGGGGGGCAAAAATTTGCCCTGGTGCCCTGAGGGTTCTGCCCCCCCCCTGGGGGTAGTTCGTCCTAATAATAGGCCGAACTGCCCCCAAGGGGGGCAGAAATGGCCTAAAATAAATTTGCCCCCCCCCCAGCCCCCACCCCCGCCCCCGGGAGCGACCCTTGCCTACGGGGTCGCTCCCCCTGCGTGACATTGGCGTCAAAAAACAAATCCCAGGTGCCTAGTGGTTTCTGCCCCCTTGGGGGCAGATTGACCTAAAATCGGCCAATCTGCCCCCAAGGGGGGCAGAAATGGCCTAAATACAATTTGCCCCCCAAGGGGAGCGACCCTTGCCTGATAGGTTGCTCCCCATCTCTAAAAAAACAAACAAACAAAAAAAAAAAATTGGCCCTGGCGCCTAGAGGTTTCTGCCCCCCACCCCGGGGGCAGATCGGCCTAATATTAGGCCGATCTGCCCCCGGGGGGGCAGAAATGGCCTAAAATAAATTTGCCCCCACAACCCAACCCCCCCCCCCCGGAGCGACCCTTGCCTACGGGGTCGCTCTCCCTGCGTGACATTGGCGCCAAAAAACAAATCCCCGGTGCCTAGTGGTTTCTGCCCCCTTGGGGGCAGATTGACCTGAAATCGGCCAATCTGCCCCCAGGGGGGCAGAAATGGCCTAAATACAATTTGCCCCCCAGGGGAGCGACCCTTGCCTGATGGGTCGCTTCCCATCTCTAAAAAACAGAAAGAACAAAAAAAAAAAAAACAGAAAAAAAAAATTTGCCCTGGCGCCTAGAGGTTTCTGCCCCCCCTGGGGGGGCAGAAATGGCCTAAAATAAATTTGCCCCCCCAGGCCCTCCCCCCCGGGAGCGACCCTTGCCTATGGGGTCGCTCCCCCTGCGTGACATTGGCGCCAAAAAACAAATCCCAGGCGCCTAGTGGTTTCTGCCCCCTTGGGGGCAGATTGACCTAAAATCGGCCAATCTGCCCCCAGGGGGGCAGAAATGGCCTAAATACAATTTGCCCCCCAGGGGAGCGACCCTTGCCTGATGGGTCGCTCCCCATCTCGAAAAAAACAAACAAACAAAAAAAAAAACACAACAAAAAAATTTGCCCTGGTGCCCTGAGGGTTCTGCCCCCCCCCCCCTGGGGGCAGTTCGGCCTAATAATAGGGCGAACTGTCCCCAGGGGTGGCAGAAATGGCCTAAAATAAATTTGCCCCCCCACCCCCTCCCCCGGGAGCGACCCTTGCCTACGGGGTCGCTCCCCCTGCGTGACATTGGCGCCCCAAAAAAAATCCCAGGCGCCTAGTGATTGACCTAAAATCGGCCAATCTGCCCCCAGGGGGGCAGAAATGGTCTAAATACAATTTGCCCCCCAGGGGAGCGACCCTTGCCTGATGGGTCGCTCCCCATCTCTAAAAAAAAAAAAACAAAAAAAAAAAACACCCAAAAAAAATTTGCCCTGGCGCCTAGAGGGTTCTGCCCCCGGGGGGGCAGAAATGGGCTAAAATAAATTGCCCTCCCCCCCTGGGAGCGACCCTTGCCTAAGGGGTCACTCCCTTTGCGTGAAATTCACGCAAAGAAAAAACTCCCTGGTGTCTAGTGGTTTCTACCCCCCTTGGGGGCAGATTGGCCTCATCAAAATAGGCCAATCTGCCCCCAAGGGAGGCAGAAATGGCCAAAATATAATTTTCCCCCAAGGGGAGCGACCCTTGCCTAAGGGGTCGCTCCCCACCAAAAAAATAAAAAAAAATGAAACATAAAAAATAAATAAAAAAAAATGGTCCCTGGTGCTTAGAGGTTTCTGCCCCCCCTGGGGGCAGATCGGCCTAATAGTAGGCCGATCTGCCCCCAGGGGGGGCAGAAAAGGCCTTCCCGAAAATATGCCCCCCCTGGGAGCGACCCTTGCCCAAGGGGACGCTCCCTTTTGTCAATAACAATAAAAAAAAAAAAAAATCCCTGGTGTCTAGTGGTTTCTACCCCCCTTGGGGGCAGATTGGCCTCATCAAAATAGGCCAATCTGCCCCCAAGGGGGGCAGAAATGGCCAAAATATAATTTTCCCCCAAGGGGAGCGGCCCTTGCCTAAGGGGTCGCTCCCCACCCAAAAAAAAATAAATGAAACATAAAAAAAAATAAAAAAAAAATAAATGGTCCCTAGTGCCTAGAGGTTTCTGCCCCCCCTGGGGGCAGATCGGCCTAATAAGGCCCAAGGGGTCGCTCCCTTTTGTCAGTTTCAATAAAAAAAAAAAAATCCCTGGTGTCTAGTGGGGTTTCAAAAGCCGGATTGCAAGCAATCCGGCTTTTGAAACCCTCAGAGGGACTTCAAAGGGAAGGAAATACTTTTCCTTCCCTTTGAAGCCCCTCCGGGCCTCCCAAGTGATTGAAAAAGAAATGCTTTTGCATTTCTTTTTCAATCGCTCTGGAAGCAGAGCTTCCAGCGCGACTAGGGAGGCCCCTGTGACTAATCAGCGCGCGCTCACGCGCTGACGTCACAGGGGGGGTGGGGGGGTCGGGGGTGGAAGGGGAAGGTCTTCCCCTTCCATCCCGACTTGGGGGGGAAAGGGGGGTGCACGGGGGCGCGCTAGCGTGCCCCCAAGTTCCCCTGTGCCATGGACGAGATGATCTCGTCCAAGGCACAGGGGAACTGTAGCCATGGACGAGATCATCTCGTCCAAGGCACAGAACCGGTTAAGAGTAGAATCTTCTACAGACATGATAGTAAAAGGTTTAGAAATAGTGCGAAGGAAGAAAAAGTTTCAAAACTTCTTAAAGAACAGAGAAAAAAACTTTTTCTAACTTTAGAAAACTTTTAGAAGTTTTAGAAAACTTTTCAGAACTTTGTAAAAAGTTTAAGAGGAAAAAAGCAAAACATTTTGGTTAGGTGTACATACACTGAACTGTTTTGTATATTATTCTCCTATGAAAAGTACACAATGACAAAGTGGTAAGTAGTTACAAGTACTTATCCCACCTCTGCACAACCAATGTAGGAGGCTGGCCTGGCTTGTAGTGGGTACCAGAGGTACTTACACCTGGTGCCAGGTCCAGTTATCCCTTATTAGTGTAGAAGAGGTGTTTCTAGCAGCTTAGGCTGATAGAAGGTAGCTATGGCAAAGCAGCTTAGGCTGAACTAGGAGACATGTAAAGCTCCTACTATACCACTGGTGTCATATGCACAATATCATAAGAAAACACAATACACAGAAGTACTAAAAATAAAGGTACTTTATTTTTATGTCAATATGCCAAAAGTATCTCAGTGAGTACCCTCAGTATGAGGATAGGTTATATACACAAGATATATGTACACAAACCAAAATTAGGTAAGTAATAGCAAGAAAAGTAATGCAAACAGTGTAGAATTACAATAGATTGCAATAGGAGCACATAGGTATAGGGGCAACACAAACCATATACTCCAAAAGTGGAAAGCGAACCACGAATGGACCCCAGACCTATATGAGCTTGTAGAGGGTCACTGGGACTATAAGAAAACAGTAAGGGTTAGAAAAATAGCCCACCCCAAGACCCTGAAAAGTAGGTGTAAAGTGCACCTACTACCCCCAGAGAGCACAGAAGTCGTGATAGGGGGATTCTGCAGGAAGAACAAACACCAGCAATGCAACAATAGTGGATTTCCAGACCTGAGTACCTGTAAGACAAGGGGACCAAGTCCAATAGTCGCAACAGTGTCGAGAGTGGGCAGGAGCCCAGGAAATGCCAGCTAAGGGTGCAAGGAAGCAGCCACTGGATGGAAGAAGCTTGGAGTTCTGCAAGAAAGAAGAGAGCTACGGGCTTCTCCTTTGGAAGACGGATGTCCCATGTCGAGATGAAGCTCGCAGAGGTGTTCCCACGCAGAAAGACTGCAAACAAGCCTTGCTAGCTGCATGGGTCGCAGTAGAGGTTTTTGGGTGCTGCTGTGGCCCAGGAGGGACCAGGATGTCGCCACTTGGAAGAGGAGAGAGAGGGGGCATTCATCAACTCAGGGAGCCCTCACAAAAGCAGGCAGCACCCGCAAAAGTACCTGAACAGGCACTTGGAAGGAAAGTGAACTAGAGTCCATGTGAAGTCACAAAAGGGAGTCGCACGACACCAGAGGACAACTCAGAAGGTTGTGCACTGCAGGATAGAGTGTAGGGGACCCAGGCTTGGCTGTGCACAAAGGAAATCCTGGAAGAGTGCACAGGAGCTGAAGCAGCTGCAAATCACGCAGTACAAAGCAATGCAGTCTAGCGTGGGGAGGCAAGGACTTACCTCCACTAAACTTGGACTGAAGAGTCACTGGACTGTGGGAGTCACTTGGACAGAGTTGCTTAGTTCCAGGGACCACGCTCATCAGGCTGAGAGGGTACCCAGAGGACCAGTGATGCAGTCTTTTGGTGCCTGCGTTAGCAGGGGGAAGATTCCGTTGACCCACGGGAGATTTCTTCAGAGCTCCTGGTGCAGGGAGGAGGCAGGCTACCCCCAGAGCATGCACCACCTGGAAACAGTCGAGAAAGCCGGCAGGATGAGGCGATACAAGGTTTCTAGTAGTCATCTTGCTACTTTGTTGCGGGTTTGCAGGCGTCCTGAGCAGTCAGCGGTCAATCCTTTGGCAGAAGGTGATGAGGGAGATGCAGAGGAACTCTGGTGAGCTCTTGTATTCGTTATCTGAAGAATTCCCCAAAGCAGAGACCCTAAATAGCCAAAAAAGGAGGTTTGGCTACCAGGTTAGGAGGATTGGCTACCAAGAGAGGTAAGAGCCTATCAGAAGGAGCCTCTGACGTCACCTTCTGGCACTGGCCACTCAGAGCAGTCCAGTGTGCCCCCAACACCTCTGTTTCCAAGATGGCAGAGGTCTGGGACACACTGGAGGAGCTCTGGGCACCTCCCCTGGGAGGTGCAGGTCAGGGGAGTGGTCACTCCGCTTTCCTTTGTCCAGTTTCGCGCCAGAGCAGGGCTGGGGGATCCCTGAACCGGTGTAGACTGTCTTATGCAGAGATGGGCACCATC
Source organism: Pleurodeles waltl (assembly GCF_031143425.1). Classification (NCBI taxonomy): domain Eukaryota; kingdom Metazoa; phylum Chordata; class Amphibia; order Caudata; family Salamandridae; genus Pleurodeles; species Pleurodeles waltl. Next base: position 486,238,149 of record NC_090445.1, on the reverse strand, counting down.
TGTGCCCATCAAAACATTTCCAGAGGCTGGGGGAGGCTACTCCTCCCCAGCCCTCGCACCAATTTCTAAAGAGAGAGGGTATTACACCCTCTCTCAGAGGAAGTCCTTTGTTCTGCCTTCCTGTGCCAGGGCTGCCTGGACCCCAGGAGGGCAGAAACCTGTCTGAGGGGTTGGCAGCAGCAGCAGCTGCAGTGGAGACCCCAGAAAGGCAGTTTGGAAGTACCCAGGTACTGTGCTAGAGACCCGGGGATCATGGAATTGTCCCCCCAATGTCAGAATGGCATTGGGGGTTCAATTCCATGATCTTAGACATGTTACATGGCCATGTTCGGAGTTACCATTGTGACGCTATACATAGGTAGTGACCTATGTATCGTGCACGCGTGTAATGGTGTCCCCGCACTCACAAAGTCCAGGGAATTTACCCTGAACAATGTGGGGGCACATTGGCTAGTGCCAGGGTGCCCACACACTAAGTAACTTTGCACCCCACCTTCACCAGGTGAAGGTTAGACACATAGGTGACTTATAAGTTACTTAAGTGCAGTAGTAAATGGCTGTGAAATAACGTGGACGTTATTTCATGCAGGCTGAAGTGGCAGGCCTGTGTAAGAATTGTCAGAGCTCCCTATGGGTGGCAAAAGAAATGCTGCAGCCCATAGGGATCTCCTGGAACCCCAATACCCTGGGTACCTCAGTACCATATACTAGGGAATTATATGGGTGTACCAGTATGTCAATGTGAATTGGTAAACTTAGTCCCTAGCCTGTTAGTGACAAATTTGGAAAGCAGAGAGAGCATAACCACTGAGGTTCTGGTTAGCAGAGCCTCAGTGAGACAGTTAGGCATCACACAGGGAACACATACAGGGCACATACTATTGAGCACTGGGACCCTGCCTGGCAGGGTCCCAGTGACACATAGACTAAAACAACATATATACAGTGAAATATGGGGGTAACATGCCTGGCAAGATGGTACTTTCCTACAAATATCTGAGATATTTTCCCTGGTGGCAAAGATTTACCTGCGCTACGCCAGCCACCCCAACATCACAATAATTCAGTAAATGTCCTGGTAGGAGTCAAAGCATGAGCAGCCAGTAGTGGTTATGCCTTCTCCAGTCTTCATCTGCAGGCAGCAATTTTGTTTTAATCACTCACTGCCCAACACTGTAGCACAATGCTGTTCCATTTATGTTGGTCAATTTTTTCCTTTTTGGGCTCACTATTCACTCCAAAAATATCATGTTAGAAAAGAAGGGCTTATCTTTATTTACTAGGTCCAGTGTTTTGGTGGGGGGGCAGTGTTCCAGAGTAGGGCCTCCAGAACACCAAAAGATCATGTGGGCTCAGTGTTAGTGTCTTCTCACATCCAGTATCTGGCCAGAGCTCAGTGTAGTCCTCCAGACACTGTGGAACACTCAGGTAAAATCACATAACGTCAATGGGGCCAAGGGCAGGATGAGTGCCTGATGCCACCTTGACACCTGCTGTAGGAATCTCCAGCTGCCAGTGTTGAGCAAGCGTCAGGGAATATCCCATCCCCAGGAAACCACAATTGCCAACACGCTACCAGCCCACTGGTATAAGAATGCATTGCACCTGCTTTGATACCTCTGCAATGTGGCAGGTGGAAAGGAGGCCCATATAGCTGGCCAAGAACTGATACACCAGGAATTAGGACTACCCTGCTCAACTTGTCTGTTGCACATCAAATGTGGGCTACTTTCTTGTTTCAAGTTGAGACTACAGCTGGTCCTGCTTAAGATCCTGACAGGAGCTCTTCCTCTAGCATCAGTCCGAAATTCGAGGTTGCAAGTTTTTTTCCACCACATTCTGCACTGCAGAGGAAATCTGCTTGAATCAGACCTATTAACACGTATGGTGATATGCAATCTGCATTTCATTTTTGGCAGTTTAATAACATAATGCAAACAAAGTTATAAACTCTGTTTTTGGCGCAATGTAAAACTGCCAAAACTAAAATGTCAAGGCTTGTCACATGCATTAACCATTGATGTCAGAGCTAATTCTTGGATGGGGAAATGGGCATCAGTATTTCACTTTTGCCTTGTTTCCAACAGATCATGATTCAGCAATCTAAATCAGGTTTCTGAATGCAGGAATCGTGAGGTGGGAGACTAGCTTTGCAATCAGTAGTCTCCCAACTGAATCAGGAGGCTTAGTATGTATGCTGTCATAACGCTGGGATGACTGATAATATTCAGTTTTGGGTAAAGGAGAAAGAGAGTCACATTGGCACATGAGTTTCTAGCACTGAAATTAACTAGTTTGGAGGTCCATATACTCCTTCTGAAAGAGCAGAATGTTGTCACTCGTATCCTAGGTAACTGGGGACTGCAGTGGGCTGATCCCATGATAAATGCCATAGTGGGTGGCAAAACACTGTGAATGACACAACAGACTAATGGAAGAACAGGACTGACGAGAAACCCTTGTAAGTAAGTGCAAGGAATGGATTATCAGTTTAAGTGGATGGTAGTGCTCTTCAAGTAAAAATGGCACTATCTGTTACTAGGTCCAGTTAAGTCTCACAAAATTAAACCTGAGCTCAGCCCTTGGTAGTTGTAGCACAGAGCAGGCAGGCTGAACGTAAGAAAAATGTTTATCAGTGCCAAAACAATGAAAAAGTAATAAACACAACACAATAAAAATCCCACTTCAATTTAGATAAATATAGTAAATTTAATGAACAAATAGGCACAAACCCAACACAAATCAATGCAAAAAACTGGAGATATGATTTTTCAAAGTATTAGATAACTCTCGCACCAAAAAGCACAAAACTATGACTGCAGGTATCTGATCACGCTAAACTGTGTCAAAGTCTAAAGTGAAGGTCGAGTGAGATGGTGGAGGTCCTCAGCGGGTCCGGTTGCCGGCTGTATCTGATGAGGAGCCTGTTGATGGCAGCTGACTGAAGCACAGGTCCACACTGAGAGCCTTGGGTCCGGTGGGAAGTTCAAAGCTCTTGAGGAAGAAGGCTGGAAAGCACAGAGAAGGTAAAGTCTGAATTCGGGGCCAAGGAAAGTGAAGGCATCATCGGGTGCTATTTGGCATTGGTCCCTAAAAAGTCCTAGAAGTTCAGACTTAAAAACGTTTCTGAAAGTAAAAATCTTTTTCAGTGGGGAAACCAGCATGTTGAGTCCTACCGATAGTTTGATGTCACCAGCTCCCTCCATCCAGAATCCCACATTGAATGAAGAATTTTATTGCAGTTGCCTAACAATACCCCTGCTAGGAGAGAATCTTTTTAAATCTGCCTAACTCTGTTGTGCTTGGAGATCCGGCGATTAATACATCCTGTCTAAGGCTTGTTTCTGAGAGTTAATGATGGAGTAGATTATTGGTGAGTAAGTGAACTGCTGGAGTTATTGTCTGTGCCCTTGGATTGCCCTTCTGCCGCCGATCCAGCAAGATGTATGGTCATAGCTGAGGTGTATCAATGAATATGAGGAAAATATTCACATGGACTACACTAAAGCTGTAGGGCTGTTGGGCAACCAGGGTACACGGCATACAAGGGCAGCTGCCTTTAGGGTGGGTACACACTCAACACAATGTGACTCTGGACAATCACAGAAGTAATAAAGTTACCACAGACAGATAAATAGCATGACACATTGATACATTCGTAAGAACCTCTATATATGCCATATAAAGCAATCCACGTCCTCTACATTGTAAATCCTCAGGCGCATCCTGCTCCTACAGGGATTGAAAATGAGGCCACCACTCACCAAGACACCACATTCAATCAAACAAATGCTAGCACATAGACAAGAGTTTACAAGAGACGACTCTAGTTTCAAAAGACGTTAATTTCCTTTGTGTTGTGACTCTTTTCATGTCCATGTGAACTTTTCTGCTAACCTAGTTGAGGAACTGAGCACTGAGTGGAGAGTACTCAAATCAGCAATTAAACTAGTCCATAATGGAAGACTGGAAGATGTATCTCTGGGGTAACATGGCGACTGGCTTCCAGATCTTACATTGCAAGATCACAACTATTATCTAGATCCCTACCTATCTCTAGCAGAGTTTCATCTGTAACCGGGTCTTTTCAAACAGCTATTGGGTCCAAACACACCCTATTGGAAACATCTGAGGCCTACTCAATATTAGGTGGCTTCTCATTCTTAAAATTGTTGGCTCATCCCCTACCGTCCTTTCTGTTCCATTGACCTATGGCACCAGCCATCCCCCGTTCCACTGGAAAGTCACCATCTTCCGACTGAGTGACTGTGCTCTGAGATTGTTCATTTGATTCTTGCCCACCCCGAGAAACAGCCGCATCTCGTAGGATGTAGGTTTTCACAATGTGAACATAGGTTACTTTGAAAGTCTCTATTTTGAAAGCGTAAACAATGGGATTCATGACTGAGTTTGAATGGGACAGCAAGATAGCAATATAAGCAAAGGCTTCTGATATTTCACACCTTGGGCAAAAGAAAAGCATACAGTTCATAATGCAGAGTGGCAACCAACATAAGGCAAACAGGAGCAGAACCAGGGCCAAAGACTGGGCAGTCTTCTTCTCCTTATTGTAATATTTACTCGTGTCTTTGCTGTTCGAGACATTTTGATTCAGGAGCTGACGAATCCTGTAAAATATCTCTGTGTACAGAATAAACATGAGAATTAATGGGACAAGGATCCACCCGAAAGAGCTGAAATAAACCATGAAATCCATGCTCACAACTGAGGTGAAAGCGCAAGGCAGGTAACTGGTGTCACTCCCTCCAGCTGCAAGTTGTCTTTCTTGGTTCCAGCCGAACATTGGCAAAAGCCCCATAAGGGATGAGACCAACCAGCAGACAGTGACTGCCATCCAAATTCTTCTCTGGGTCACTACAAACTTGTACCTGTCAACAAAGCATTTGACTGATGCAGTTAACAACAGATAAGATGAAGATAATAAGCTGAAGTCAGTGTAGGCTTCATAGAAGGCAAACATTGTCAAAATCTTAGCTAGCATTCTGCAAATGACTGTAAGATAACTTGGTGCCCTGTTTGTACTGTACTGAACTATAATAAATTGCATAGATAATATTGTGCCTACAGGGTCATACTCTGAAATGACAAGTTTCCCATAATATATAAAACAATCAACTCTTCTATTTGGTTTTGTACAGCATCCATTTTAGGACATCCTCATTCCTCACTCCTCATCCCTACTTCTCATCTTTGCTTCTCATCCCTGCTTCTCATCCATCATCCCTACTTCTCATCCATCATACATCATCCCTAAGTCTCATCCATCACGCCTGCTTCTATTTCATCATTCCTACTTCTCATCCATCATACATCATCCCTAATTCTCCTCCAACATCCTTGCTTCTAATCCATCATACATCATTCCCACGTCTCATCCATCATCCCTGCTTCTCTTCCATCATCCCTACTTCTCATCCATCATACATCATCCCTACTTCTCATCCATCATCCCTGTTTTTCTTCCATCATCCCTACTTCTCATCCCTCATCCCTGCTTCTCATCCACCATACATCATCCCTTCTTCTCATCCATCATCCCTGCTTCTCTTCCATCATTCCTACTTCTCATCCCTCGTGCCTGCTTCTCATCCCTACTTCTCTTCCATCATCCCTACTTCTCTTCCATCATTCCTACTTCTCATCCCTCATCCCTGTTTCTCATCCATCTTCCATCATTCCTACTTCTCATGCCTCAGCCATTATACCTACTCCTCATCCTTCATCCCTACTCCTCATTCCTCATCCCTCAGTCATTCCAATACATTTTCAGTTTTGTGAAACACACCTTAACACTGATTGGCTGGCAACAGCCAATCAGAGTTATGAGAGAGGCCTGCATTCTAGTTCACTGAAAACAGCCTTCCCATTGCATGTGCTGGGTGAAGACAGAGGAGAGGAAATGCAACTGTGTTTGTTTCCAGTGAATTCAAGGCTGTACAACATTTCACTTTATTTAACTAATAGATTTTCTGTTTATACAGGCCTCTGCAGAAAGCTCTGCTGGTTTGGGAAATACAAGGAGCCCATTACTTGGGACATAGATCTGCTATTGGAGAAATGGTTAAACAGTTTATCTACAGTTCATTGAAAATCTTTCTGGTTCCAGAAAAGAAAAAAAACAGCTCTCAGAGATAAAAGCAGCCTCAGATGTAAACATTGTATTTGTTACAAATATAAAGCAAGGTCAGATTTAAACATTTTATTTGTTACCAATAAAAATGAAACCAAAAAAGGCTTGGATGAATTGGATTGCACTGTCACCAGAGTTGATTTTAAACATTTTCTTTCTACATATGAAACTGAAACCAGAAAGGTTTTCGGTTGAACTATAGATGACCTGTGTAACCCTTTCTCCAAGAGCTGATTTATGGCTCAGCTGTGGGCTCCTTGTATTTCCCAAATCAGCAGAGCCTTCTGCTGAGGCCTATGCAAACAGAAAAACACTGTGTTAAATAAAATGAAATATTTAGCAGCCTTGAATTCACTGGAAACAAACACACAGTTGTATTTCCTCTCCTCCCTCATCACCCACCATGTGCAATGAGGAGGCTGATTTTCATTGCAATAGAATGCAGCTCTCTCTCATAACTCTGATTGGCTGTTCCCAACCAATCATTATGAAGGTGTGTTTCGCAAAACTGAAAATGTTTTTGTATGACTGAGGGATGAGGAATGAGGAGTAGGGATGATGGATGAGGAGTAGGGATGATGGCTGAGGCATGAGAAGTAGGAATGATGGAAGATGGATGAGAAGTAGGGATGAGAAGCAGGGATGAGGAATGAGAAGTAGGGATGATGGAAGAGAAGTGGGGATGATGGAAGAGAAGTAGGGATGAGAAGCAGGGATGAGAAGTAGGGATGATGGATGAGAAGCAGGGATGATGGATGAGAAGTAGGGATGATGTATGATGGATGAGAAGCAGGGATGATGGCTGAGAAGTATGGATGATGGATGAGAAGTAGGGATGATGTATGATGGATGAGAAGGAGGGATGATGGATGAGAAGCAGGGATGAGAAGTAGGGATGAGGAGTCAGGAATGAGGATGCCCTAAAATGGATGCTGTACTGCTATTTGTTTTTTACTAAACTGGGTCCCTTTCTTGACCTGCACAATTTACTGAGTCACCATATGTGCCTATCAATATCATACGTTGGCACGTTATCTAGTGATGAGGCTTTCTTTACACAACTCCTAGATTATGTGAAACTCGCGATTGACCCAGTTTAAGTGGAATATTTGTAGCTCCTAAGGTTTTGAGGTTCCCCAAAAATGTAAATACAATGAACATTTAAGTATGACTCAACTTGAGAAAACTTGTTGTCACAGCAAATGTTTAAAATAATGTGTTTTATTTTTTGCAACCTTTGGTATGTATTGTATCTTTTTGTGGCTGTCTTTTCGGGTTGGAAAGGGTTACTAAGTCTGGTACTGAAAGAATAGACACCTGTGATATCAGTGCCCAATCACAGAATAGAAGTAGAGCACAGAGTAGGCATTTGTTTATTTACATGCATTTGTGTGCTAGTTAAATTCACAGCAGTAAGTGAACCAGGGAAGCCTTTAATCATGCTTTCACCGGCCAGTGAATGGTAACCCCAGAGGTTGACTCAGTTTTTTTCAGCTAGCTTTTCCAATCTGCACAGATTTCAGGAGCACCATGTATTTGTACAAAGATTAGACAAAGGGTTTTTGCTCGGGTACAGATGATTACAGAGTCTCAGGAGTTTATCTCTGTATGCATATGATGTCTAAGTAGTTTGAGTTCATTTATTTCCTTGCTGTGTTAATAATGTTGATGTCGTCACCACACAGTGACTAGCTCACTTACTTAGGATTTTTTGGTTTAGGACATGTTAGACATGATACCTTTAGCATGGTCTTTCCCCAAACCTTTTGCCTGCTTGCCTCACATTTTTGTTTATTCTTTTTGTTGACATTGGGTCTCTGAGCATTTTACCACTGCTGAACAGTGCTATAGAGCACGTGCTCCCTCCATAAAACGTGGGTTGATTGGTATAGACCTAATTGGCAAATTTAATTTACTTACATGTCTTTAGTAAAGTGCACTACATATGCCCAGGGCTTGCAAACTAAGGTCCATATTTATACTTTTTTTGTGCCACATTACGTCATTGTTTGTCGCCAAAGTGGCTAAACTCACAAAATATCATTGTATTTTGTAAGTTTGTGCCACTTTTGCGTCAAAGTGACGCAAATGCAGCATATAAAAAGTATAAATATGGACCTACATGCTCCTAGTGGGCCTGCAGCACTGCTTGTGCACACACACACACACTTAAGCAACATGTCCCAGGCCTACCATTGTAGCCTGAATTCAGTGTTACAGTGCCTTATCAGGGTGTCATTTAAAACACCTTCCAAGCCTTAAACTCCCCTTTTATTACAAATAAGTCACCCCTAAAGAAGCCCATAGGGCAGGGTGCTATGTTTTTAAAAGGCAGGACATGTACCTTTAAGTTTTACACATCCTGGTAGTGAAAAACTCTCATTCATTGTTTAATACTATGAAGTCTACCCCTCTCATAAGATTATACTGGGAACTTAATTTTACATTTAGGGCCTTATTACTAGGCTGACGGTCTGTAGACTGCCAGCCTCGTGGTGCCAGTCGAACTGCTGCAGCTGGGGGGGTCTGACCACCACATTACGAGGTTGGCGGGCACACCTGCCAACGTACCGCCATCCCCGCCAGGATCAGTGATCCCGACAGGCTGACAACGACCCTAGTTGTAATCAGCCATGAAAAGACTGAACCGCCATGAAAAGGCTGCAAGAGAACAAGTGCATCGCATCACCTCAGCTGCACAATGCATCCCCGACATTGGCCTTCACATCTAAAATCTCATCAACGGTGTTAGAGATGGGGTCTTTGCTTGGCAGTCAGGTTACCCTCTGTCCAAGCAAGGACCCTCACTCTAGTCAGGGTAAAAGAGAATCACCCTCAGCTAAGCCCTGCTTACCCCCTTGGTAGCCAGGCACGAGCAGTAGGCTTAACATCAGAGTGCTAGGTGTAAAGTATTTGTACCAATCACACAGTAACTTAATGAAAACACTATAAAATAACACAACACAGGTTTAGAAAAATTAAAAATATTTATCTAAACAAAACAAGAACAAAACAACAAAAATCCACAATACACAAGTCAAGTGATCAATTAAATAGCAAAAAGAGCTTCATGTAATTTTAAACACACACTAATGCTGTTAGCGTCGAAATGTACCTTGGGCGCGTCAAAAATCACCCTGCTCGGGGGAATGTGCATCAAAAAGGGCTTACGTCATTTCTTCTTTAGTCGGGTCAGCGTGTGGCGTTTCTTCTCTCCACAGCAGAGCGATGCGTCAATCCGGTCAGCACTCTCAGGTCCGGGCTGGCATTGTGTCATTTTATACATGCCCTGCGGTGTTTGTGTCAGAAATCCAGCCGCACGATGATCCAAAAACCACGCAGCACGGGTCGCGATCTCACCAGCCTTCATCAGCGATGCTGTGCGTCACTTCTCCGGCCCCAGGCATCGATCTTTGGGTCGCGTTGCAGGCGAGCATCGATTTACAGCCGTGAAGCCGGAGGCAAGTCAACTTTTCAGCCGCAGATCAGAATCGCGTTGATCTTTTCCCCGTACGGCAGTCAGTGCGTCGATTTCTCACTCTTGGGGTGCCAGCTTCTCCTTTCAGGGTCCCAGGAAGCTGATCGACACCACTTGGCAGAGTAGGAGTCTCTCCAGAGACTCCAGGTGCTGGCAGACAGAAGTCTTTGCTGTCCCTCAGACTTCAAACAACAGGAGGCAAGATCTAAATCAAGCCCTTGGAGAGTTCTTCACAAGAAGGAAGGCAACACAAAGTCCATTCTTTGTCCTCTTACACTCGCAGAAGCAGCAACTGCAGGATAGCTTCACAAAGCACAATCACAGGCAGGGAGCTCTTCTTCCTCGGCTCTTGAGCTCTTCTCCAGTCAGAGGTTAATCTTGTTTTCCAGAAGTGTTCTAAAGTCTGTGGTTTTGGGTGCTGTTCTTATACCCATTTTCTCCTTTGAAGTAGGCCTACTTCAAAGCAAAGTCTCTCTTGATTGTAAAAGCCTGCCTCGCCTGCCAGGCCCCAGACACTCACCAGGGGTTTAGAGACTGCATTTTGTGAGGAAAGGCACAGCCCTTCCAGGTGTGAGTGACAACTCCTCCCCTCCCTCCTAGCACAGATGGCTCATCAGGAAATGCAGACTATACCCCAGCTCCCTTTGTGTCACTGTCTAGTGTGAGGTGCAACCAGCCCAACTGTCAAACTCACCCAGACAGGGAATCTACAAACAGGCAGTGTCACAGAAATGGTTTAAGCAAGAAAATGCTCACTTTGTAAAAGTGGTATTTTCAAACACACAATCTTAAAATCTACTTTACTAAAAGATGTATTTTTAAATTGTGAGCTCAGAGACCCTAAACTCCACACGTCTATCCGCTCCCAAAGGGAATTTACACTTTAATCATATTTAAAGGTAGCCCCCATGTTAACCTAGGAGAGGGACAGGTCTTTCAACAGTGAAAAAAATAATTTAGCAATATTTCACTGTCAGGATATATAAAACACATTACTATGGGCCTCATTCTGAGGCCGGCGGGCGGTTGTCGCCGCCCGCCCGGCGGGAACCGCCATATGGCCGCTCCGCGGTCGAAAGACCGTGGAGGCCATTCTGGCTTTCCCGCTGGGCTGGCGGGCGACCGCCAGAAGGCCGCCCGCCAGCCCAGCGGGAAACCCCTTCCCACGAGGAAGCCGGCTCCGAATGGAGCCGGCGGAGTGGGAAGGGTGCGACGGGTGCAGTAGCACCCGTCGCGAATTTCGGTGTCTGCTAAGCAGACACTGAAATTCAAAGTGGGGCCCTCTTACGGGGGCCCCTGCAGTGCCCATGCCATTGGCATGGGCACTGCAGGGGCCCCCAGGGGCCCCACGACACCCCTCACCGCCATCCTGTTCCTGGCAGTCGGAACCGCCAGGAACAGGATGGCGGTGAGGGGGTCGGAATCCCCCATGGCGGCGCAGCAAGCTGCGCCGCCATGGGGGATTCCTCAGGGCAGCGGAAAACCGTCGGGACACCGCCAGTTTTCCTGTTCTGACCGCGGCCATACCGCGCGGTCAGAATGCCCTGCGGAGCACAGCCAGCCTGTTGGCGGTGCTCCCGCCGACCCCGGCCCCGGCGGTCAAGGGCCGCCGGGGTCGGAATGACCCCCTATATGTCCTACCTTAAACATACAGTGCACCCTGGCCTTGGGACTACCTAGGGCCTACCTTAGGGGTGCCTTACTTGTAAGAAAAAGGAAGGTTTAGGCCTGGCAAGTGGGTACACTTGCCAAGTCGAATTTACAGTTAAAACTGCACACACAGACACTGCAGTGGCAGGTCTGGGACATGATTACAGAGCTACTAATGTGGGGGGCACAACCAGTGCTGCAGGCCCACTAGTAGCATTTGATTTACACGCCCTGGGCACATCTAGTGCACTATACTACGGACTTACTAGTAAAACAAATATGCTAATCATGGATAAGCCAATTACATACACATTTTGTATAAGAGCACTTGCACTTTAGCACTGGTTAGCAGTGGTAAAGTGCCCAGAGTAAAAAAAACAGCAAAAACAGAGTCCAACACACATCAACAACCTGAGAAACAGAGGCAAAAAGTTAATGGAGACCATGCCAAGGATGAAAAGTCTAACAAACAGAATTCTCAAAGTCGATGCAACAAGACCTCACATAGCAGCCTTGTTGCATCTTGGGACCAATACATTGCATTAGCTGCACAACACATCTTTGCCTCAGATCCACGCAACGCTCCACAACCAGGATTTAAGGTACTTTGATGCATGGACCTTACTGGATCCCTGTAGCCGGTTTGTGCTCCACTGCGGTCGCCATGAACGTTTGAATTTGTTCCAGTCCACTGTGACCAGATATCACCACTTTGTGCTTTTTGGTTTCAAGCACTATTTTACAGTTTATTGTTTAAAAACTCATGACTCACGATCTACTGATTGTATTTTTACCATTTCAGTCTTGTTTTATTTATTAAAGATCCTTTTGTGTGGTGTTTTCATTGTTTTTCTGATTGAAGTGGTGCACACATTCTTTAAACATTGCCTTCAAGTTAAGGCTCACTGCTCTGTGCCAAGTTACCAGGGGTGAGCACAGGTTAATTTTGGGTTTGCTTGTGACTTATCCTGACAAGAATTGTGGTTTCTTCCAGACCAGGGTACACACCACAGTCAACCAACAACCCAATTTCTCACAGTTTGAATTATAGTATTTTGTCACACTGAGAACTGGGCCAGCGGCACCTTGCAACAAAAGTGTCTGGACTCGTGGATCCCCATCCGTCTGGCACTTCCAGCCTGGAGGATTTTGACTTCCAAAAAGGCGACTTGGACAAAATGGCAATTTGTTATGGTTCAAGAAGCAACCTTGGCAAAAAAAAAATATATATATTGCCTTGCTTCAAACTTTTAGTGCCAAACCAAATGATTACAGCTGGAGCTGGATAACAACATATCTGGCTTCTGGGAACCTTCTGCCTTAGGTTCCCCCCTGGAAGATTTTACCACCTATTTCAGGGACAAAGTCTGAAGGTACAAACATCGATCAGAGCAACCCACTTGGTGCATCCAACCACATCATGGTCAGCCTCAAATTATGCACAGCTCATCATCAAACCCAAACACAGATCTTTAATTGGTGTACTGTTTACCCTAAAACTTCACCAAGTCATGTCTCTTTACCTTTAATTATCTTGGAGTCTTTATACCCATTGCATTTTTTCCTTTTTTCTCATTTGGTTTGGTGGGTTTACTTAGCTCTGAGCTTTACTTTAAAACTGTTGGTACTGCTTGAACTTAACACACACTTTCATGTGGAGAGCTAGTGCTATTGATAGTAAGGGTTCGGAACTGCAATTTGATTAAACCAGAGTAGATTTATTGAATTGGTATGGGGGGGCAAGCTGCCAAATGAATAACCATATACCTGACAGTTTTCATGTACAATAGACAAATTCCCAGAATCTTTACAATATGCAGTTCAAGATGGGACTTTCCCCAATATGTCATTCATCTGAAAGAAAGAGTTATGATGCAATACTGTTGTTGTGTTATGACGCAATACTGTTGGTAAGCGAGGTTAAGCAATGACGTTAAAGGATCTACATACAATCCTAACTTTTTTTAAATAAAAAAAGACATATGACACCTGAAGCAGCAGCTTGGAGCTGAGAATGCTATTGATATAAAATATGCCTACTAGAACCTATAGCGCAGGATGAATATAGATTCATAGGAGTACAGAGTTCTACCAAACGATCATGCTGTCCCATGTCAGGTGAAAGATGTTCAGTCTTGCCTGGCATATTAGGTCTGGTTACATTGCATTCTGAACTTTAGAAATGTTCATATTCCAATACAGTTGAATGACTTCTGGTCTCAAAATTAAAGTAATATCCAAGATGACTGGCTGATCATCATATACCTTGCATGGCACAATCCAAGAGGTATACATCTATTCTACTTATTACTCTGTACAAATAAATTATAGCTGCTTTTCAAGAGAAATCAATTCATTTTTGTCTAAGAGCTCTTGATAGTTCGAAACTCTTTAGCTGCAACAAGGGTATCTGATAATACCTGAGAATTTATGTTGGGCAAAGGAAGTATTTTTCCCTTTTGGTGAAATATGATGATGATGATGATGATGACTAGTTTAGTAAAGCATGTGAATGCCCACTGGGCATCTTGGTGCTGAGATGAGAAGAGAAGGTGATTAACAGAGAAAGTGAGTCCATATGCTAGCCAGGTGAAAAAAGAAAAGTGTTTAGCATCCTTCTAAAACTAAGTGGAGAAGCTGCCGATTTGAGCTTATGAGAAAGGCTGTTCCATTGCTGAGCCATGCATCTTACAAATCCTCTGCCACCCCATGAGGAGCAAGTAAAGAATGGCAATGAAAGATTGTTAAAATAGCTGGACTGAATAGTTCTGGTAAAAATGGTACCAGAAAAAATGTTGTTGTCGGAAGACCAGACCTTGTCCATGCAATGCCTTGAATGCTCTACAGAGAGACCACAGTTTGAATGTCACCTGTGTAAGATACCAATGAGAACCCGAACGATTTGTTCAATGAAGCAAGTGGTGTCACATACTGGTTGAACAAGGTTGGGCTCAGAGAGGACCCTAGTGGGGCCCCACAGGGCAATGTAAGTGGTTTGGAGGTAAACTCTTCAAGTGACACCCTTTGCACACATCCCATCAAAAAGGAGCAGAGCAGAGATAGCATTGTTCCTATGATTCCTAGGGAGTCTAATTGTCTGGCAAAAAGATCATTGCATCCCGTATCAAAGGTGGCAGACAAATCTAAGAGGATAAGAGCTGTTCTTGCTCCATTGTCCGGATATGATCTGTAGCCATAATCAGTGCAGTCTCAGTACTATGAAAACTCCTAAACCCGAATTGGGTATCATCCAGGAGGTTGTTATATTCAATTAAGGTGGACAATTGCTGATTCGTAGCCTTCTCAATAATTTTGGCTGGCCAGGGCAGGTGTAAGATTGGACAATAGTTACTGGTATCCAAGGGGTTAAGATTAGCTTTTATAAAAGGGGAAGTATGTAGGCGGACTTCCAGATGTCAGGAAAAGAGACAGATTTAAACATTTGGTTGACATTGTTCATCAGAAGAGTGGCAATTGAGTCAGAGATCAGGTGCAGCACAACATGAGGCCAGGGATTGAGCAGATTTGGTGGTAGGAATTGCCTGTTTCACTTGATCTTCTGTGAGCAAAGAGTATTCTTCCAGCAGTGACAAAGATGGAACTAATGTTGGGTTATCCCAACCCAAATTGGTTTGAGCAATGAAAACTTGTCAAAGATATCTACTACTTTTTTCTGAAAAGAAAGTGCCAAGGAGTCAGATAAAGACTGGCTGACCCTATCCAACATGGTGGTGCGAGTATTGCTGAGCCTCGTGATAGTGTGAAAAAGATTTTTTGTAGAGTTTTTGACTGCATTATTAGTAAAATAGGATGACTTTTCAATCAAGGACTGTTTTTTATATTCTGCATTAAAATGTTTATATTAGTTTTTTCTAGGGGGTTGTAGTCCTTCCTTCAAACTAGCTCTTGCCTGTGACAACCTTGTTGAAGGGCTCTGAAACTGTCATTAAACCAGGATCCTGAGGGTCTAGTCCTCCCACAAATTCTGTTTTTTGGGGAAGCTATGATATTAATCACCGCTCTTAGCCATAAGGAATAGTCCTCTGCCATTTGATCAGAGTTATTAGAGAAAATCGATTGAGAGGTTCTTAATAGCAAGTTAACAACTGAGGCTTGAATTTTATGCCTGGTTTGTGATGTATACATGTGGACGCATAAACTCCGATCTTATCGGAGGTAGGAATCTCAAATAGCATAGCCTTATGATCGGACCAGGTTACTGCCGGCGTGGTTAGATTGCATATACTCGGATTGTTACTGAAAATGCCATATAAGGTGTACCCTGCACCGGGTCGGGTAGGATCCACAACTAACTGGGAGAATCTCAGGCAAGAAGGAGAATCAGTTAAAGCTTCAGTGTCGAGATCACTAGCATTTTCCAGATGAAAACTTAAATCAACTAGTATTGAAAAATTGTTTTTTAAAGAAAAGGAGAAAAGTATTCTAACAAGGATTCGAGAGCCAAGATAAACAGCCATTTGCGGCCAGCAGGCCTGTAAACTAGAAGACTATTAAAGGATTTGTTCTTAGTAAGCTCAAAGTTGAACAGTAGGTCTTCGCACTCTCTGAATATTATATTTCATCAAGTAGAAAAAAATGGTTATGCAGTGGCATTCCCTGTCCTGTATTCTACATGGATGGTATAGAGTTTTGACAAATTAAAAAAGAACAACTTTCTATTTGTAAAATATATAGGCATATCTAAACAGAAACCATTGCTACATGAACGGAACTGTTCTATAACCGGGCAAACTACAATTTAGCAGGAATTGTTTCTGCCACAATGGTTTTCTAGAATGCAATATATTGTTATACGCCTCATTAATTCAACTGTATTAAGAAGAGTTTCTATTGTTTCCGTCTGCTGAGGCTTAACATCTTTCACCTGAGTCAATATTGTTTGTAGAAGGGTGGTCACTGAGCGTATTCATTTCCTGGAAGTTAACCTCTGCTAGAAGGGGGATTACTGTTTCACTTCAGTCATAACATTTTACTTCAGTGTGAATCTTTATTTGAAGGGAAATCGCATACTTTTTCCTCTACAAGGGTGTGTTCTGGTCCTTCACTTAGATCCAGAGATTTGTGTGTGGTTTCCTGATGGATGAGAAAAGCTGGCTTTATCTCTGAGACTGTCAGATATGGGATTGGAAACTAAGGCCCTCATTACAACCCTGGTGGTCGGTGTTAAAGCGGCGGTAATACCGGCAACAGGCCGGCAGAAAAAAAAATGGGATTAGGACCACGGCGGAAACCGCCAACATAGACAGCCACTTTAACACTCGGACAGCCACGGCAGTACAAACAAACAGTGTGGCGGTAACCGCCAACAGACAGGCGGAAGACAATGTACCACCCACCCTATCACAAGATGCCAATCTGCCACTTTTTCCGGGGCGGAACCAACACGAACAAAAAGACGGCGGAAACAGTACACAGAAGGGGAAATCACTCACCTCTCCACACCCCACGAGGAACCAGGACACCATGGAGGCAGAACTTCACATCCTGCCGGCAATGGTCTTCCTGCTCCTCTATCAGGAGCTCCTGAGATGGTGGCGATGACCACGGAGTACTGCAGCTACAACACAGGGGAGGGGGAGGGAAAAGAGAGTGACACACACACGCAACACGCAACACACCCACCCCCACCCTCACCCACAACACCATACACACAAATACATGCTGCAACATTACATATACAACCCCCCACCCCCTCTTGAATAAGGCAAGGACAAAAGGAATTGATCTGAACAATTGTAATCAATAAAAATCCAGTACTCAAAACTCTAAATACAGTATATACAATTATGTACACTAACTACACAAGTCCGGATTGTGCACCAATCATTGTCCGTGGACAA
The DNA here is from genome assembly GCF_031143425.1 of Pleurodeles waltl. Taxonomy (NCBI): domain Eukaryota; kingdom Metazoa; phylum Chordata; class Amphibia; order Caudata; family Salamandridae; genus Pleurodeles; species Pleurodeles waltl. The sequence goes on along the minus strand of NC_090445.1, from coordinate 486,221,009 downwards.
CTGAGCCAAAAATGCATGGGAAAGGCCCACACCAGATACCTGACTCCAAACAGAGAGAACACTGGAGGGGCATCAGATCGAAAATAAACAGGCACCTCAGGGGGAGGGGCGGCACCTCAGCCTGATGAACGCACGACGCCACTGCTCCACGAGGGGGCTCCATGCCCATTGATGTATCCTGGAAAGTGCAAAGCCACAGTCTCTCAAGTATTTTGCAGTGGGTGTATTGCCCACTGCTTTATCCTGGGGAGTGCAAAGCCACAGTCTCTCAAGTGTCTCAAGTGGGTGGGTTGCCCACTGCTTTATCCTGGGGAGTGCAAAGCCACAGTATCACAAGTGGATGGCTTTCTCCACTGGTTCTGGAGGGAGCTTTGTGCCCAGAATGCTTCATCCTGCCAAGGACAGAGGTAGTGGATGTCATTCTCCACTGGTTCTGGAGGGGGCTTTGTGCCCATAGTGCTTCACCCTGCCAAGGACAGAGGTAGTGGATGTGTTTCTCCACTGGTTCTGGAGGGGGCTGTGTGCCCAAAGTGCTTTATCCTGCCAAGGACAGAGGTAGTGGATGTGTATCTCCACTGGTTCTGGAGGGGGCTTTGTGCCCAGAGTGCTTCATCCTGCCAAGGACAGAGGTAGTGGATGTCATTCTCCACTGGTTCTGGAGGGGGCTTTGTGCCCAGAGGGCTTCATCCTGCCAAGGATAGAGGTAGTGGATGTATCTCTCCACTGGTTCTGGAGGGGGCTTGGTGCCCAGAGTGCCTCATCTGACGAATGACCACTGGGGATGGCAGCCATGTCTGCAGTGGTGCCACTGACTCAGGATGTCGCGGGGCTGCTGGCGGTGCTTGCTGCGGTGTCAGTCGTGGCAGTGCTGGTGGCGTGCTCTGTGGCGGCGGTGCTGGCTGTGGGCTCTGTGGCAGTGGTGCTGGCTGCGGGCTCTGTGGCGGCGGTGCTGGCTGCGGGCTCTGTGGTGGCGGTGCTGGCTGCAGGCTCTGTGGTGGCGGTGCTGGCTGCGGGCTCTGTGGCGGCGGTGCTGGCTGCGGGCTCTGTGGCAGCAGTGCTGGCTGCGGGCTCTATGGCGGTGGTGCTGGCTACGGGCTCTGTCGCAGCGGTGCTGGCTGCGGGCTCTGTGGCAGCGGTGCTGGCTGAAGGCTCTGTGGTTGCGGTGCTGGCGGCGGGCTCTGTGGCGCAGTGCTGGTGGGGGGCCTCTGTGGCAGCGGTACTGGCTGCGGGCTCTGTGGCGGCAGTGCTGGCGGCGGACTCTGTGTAGCGGTGCAGATGGCGGTGCAGGTGGCGATCTTCTCCACTGTACAGTACAGGTTGGCGTCGACGTGGACAGGTGTGACACTGGTCCCTCAGTCGGTGCCACTATGCCCTCTCCTGACCTGCCCTTTAGTTTCTTGCCCTTCCCCACCCTGGATGGTGGCGCAGCTGTCTTGCCACTATCGCCTTTCGTTTTCCCTGGGCCCTTGGTGGCAGGTGTTTTCTGCTTCTCCCTCCAGGATGTGGGCAACTTTTTTAGTTTTGCAGATGCCGGAATGTCCTTGTCCTCGCTCCGTGGCCCACTGGCAGCCCTGATGGTTGGCACGCCAATAGCCCGCATTTGCTGGCATCACTGTGCCTGGGGATGTGGTGGCTGAGGTGCTGGGTTGGGACCTGGAAAGCCTGGCCCTAGGGGACGAACGGGGGGGGAGGTGTGGGGAAGAGGTCAATATTAGCCATGAAAAGATTTTTAGACACACTGGGACGGATAATTGAAGGAGGGGGTTTGGGAGTGGAGGAAGAGGTAGTGGTAATAGGAGGTGTACCTCTGCTGAATTTTGCGTGACGGTGCATGGGCTGGAGGCTGTTGTGAGGTGGATGGCTGTTGGGTGGGTGTGTGCCTGCATTTGTGTACTTTGGGAGGTGGGCTCACAGACACACTGGGAGAGGACACAGGGAATGTGTGAATGGTAGTGGGGTGCAGAGTGCACATGAGCGGTGTGTGGTGACAGGCGTGCTACTGATGGAGGTAGTGGCTGTAGATGTAGTGCATGCAGGTGTGAGTGGAGATGAGACTGGGAGGGAGGAGGGAGACGTGGAGGAGGGGGACACAGTGGAGGCAGTGGATGTTGGTATGTGTGCATGGGTATGGTGCTTGTGTGAGTGCCTGTGGGATGTGTGGTACTTATGTTTGCCTGAGCCACCCTTGTGTGTTGAGGTGTGTGCATGCTGGTCTGATGGTGTGCTTGGGATAGGATGAGGTACAGGGGATTGGTTCTGGGTGGAGGAAGTTGGAGGGGGAGGCTGGACACAGGGACAATGGCTGACATCAGTACTGAGGCCAGAGCCTGAAATGCTCTCTGTTGGGCTGCCTGGCCAGAATGAATGGCCTCCAGGTATGCATTTGTTTGTTGCAAATGCCTCTCAACACCCTGGATGGCATTCAGAATGGTAGACTGTCCAACAGTGAGGGATCTCAGGAGGACAATAGCCTCCTCACTGATGGCAGCAGGGCTGACTGGGGCAGGGCCTGAGGTGCCTGGGGTGAAGAAGATGCCCACCCTCCTGGGTGAGCAGGCATGGGACACACGCTGAGGGGCTGTTGGGAGGGCGGTGCTGGTAGTGGGGGTGGCGGATGTACCTCTTGATGCAGGGGGCACAGAGGGGCTTGCCACTGCAAGGGAGCTCCCATCAGAGGAGGAGTCGCTGTCACTGCTGTCACCTCCTGTCCCCACCCTGGAGCTCCTGTCACCCTCTGTCCCACTGGTGGCTATAGTCTCTGTTGTTTAGCCCTCCAGGGCCAAGTGGGATGCAGCTCCCTCCTGCTCCGGTGCCAATGCTCCTCCACCTGATGATGCTATTGCACACAAGAACAGGGTGACCACAAAAAGGGGGGGTGAAAGACAGAAGAAAGACATGTTCAGTGCATGCAAAACCACTACCGTTGGCGGACACTACAGACACAGCAGACCTCTGCACTATGCCATACACTTATAGTTCCTAGATTATTCACAGGGCCATGGGATACAAGGCCTATGCCCGCTTGATGCACACATGGAAGTCACAGGATCCTGACTAGGTGTAGATGGCACTGACCACTAGTGGGGTTGGGGTGCCACTGAGCCTGCCTCAAAAGGGACCTTGCCTACCAAACTCGCCCTGGCCTAGGGGAACCCACTGGCCACCTCCCCTACCCAGACACCTCGTAATGCGTGCAGAGTCAGATGATTGTGACTGTACTCACCCCCTTGTGGCTGCTGTGATGCCCTCAAGCGTCCATCCAACTCCGGATACGCCACCGCTGGGATCCGGAACATCAGGGGGGTCATGGTGCGACGGGCACCCCTCCCACGTTGAGAAGCCATCCCCAGCTGTGCCTCCACCGTCTTCTTGCTCCAGCGTCGAATGTCCTCCCATCTTTTCCAGCAGTGGGTGCTCTGTCTGTGGTGGACCCCCAGGGTCTGGACGTCCTTGGCGATGGCACGCCAAATATCCTTCTTCTGGTGGGCGCTGACCTAGAGGAATAGTACAGGGGGAAAAGGATAATCTTTACCCGTCCGGACCGTCATATTCATTGGCCCACGTTCCCACCCTTGCCCGGATGCACATACACTCACCGTCCGCTCATGCAGGCCTCAGTCCCCCACACCCCATGTATCTTCCATCCACACCACTCCAAACAGGCATTGCCCATGCAGCATGGTCACAGTGTACTCACCTGTTTGTCTGGAGGAGAGTAGAGTAGCGTGTACTGGGGGAGGACCCCATCCACTAACTTCTCCAACTCCTCCAAAGTGAAGGCAGGGGCCCTTTCCCCAGGCACATGAGCCATTGTCGCTTCCAGACCCAGGTCACAGCAGCACTTGCAGTGTAGGTCCTCTCCTGTCGAAGGTCAGGTATTAAGTGAGTGAACAGACAGAAAATGGCAGTCACGTCTGCGGCGGTGCGTACCGTCACCGCCGGCGTACATTGTCATTGGCTCCTGGGACCCATAGGGTCCAATGTTAACCAATGCAGGATTGCGCAGCGGTCTTCGACCGCCTACCGCGACGGTGTTGAACGCCAGCTCAGTTACCTCATATCCCCTTGTCCCTCCTTACAAGTCAGGCAGGCTCCATTTCAGGGTGGCACAAGGCATTAATAATAACTGTGTCACACATATCTAGGCCTTGCACACACACCAGAACAGGGACATTGCGGATTAATAAACGTGTGCAAATTACATTTTGTAATACCTCAGTGTTGGCTGACTCTCTGCTAGCTGTTCTCGTCCATAGGGCACGTCCACTGGGGCAGGTGATGAGATGGCAGCATCCTCTGCTGTACAGACCACTGGTGGACCTGTCGACAATGGAAGAGAGACACGTAATAGTCACCTATAGACTCGATCGTGCTACAATACATGAACTGTGTGCCCAGTTGGAGCCAGACCTGATGTCAGCTATCTGCCATCCCACAGGGATCCCCCTTCTAGTGCAGGTCCTGTCAGTGCTCCATTTCCTGGCAAGTGGGTCTTTTCAAACAACAGTGGCCATTGCATCAGGGATGTCCGAGCCAATGTTCTCTAACGTGTTGTCCAGAGTGTTGTCTGCCCTGCTGAAACACATGCGCAGCTACATTGTTTTCCCTCAGGTGGAGGATTTGCCTACAGTGAAAGGTTACTTCTATGCCCTGGGACATATCCCCAACATCATAGGTGCCATTGATGGGACGCATGTGGTCTTGGTACCCCCCCGCAGGAGTGAACAGGTGTACAGAAACCGGAAGAGCTATCATTCGATGAATGTGCAGATGGTGTGTTTGGCCGACCAGTACATCTCCCTTGTGAATGCCAAGTTTCCTGGCTCAGTGCATGACGCTTACATTCTGAGGAATATCAGCATCCCTTATGTGATGGGGCAACTCCAGAGGCACTGTGTGTGGCTAATAGGTGAGGACAAGGACCCTATACCCTGTGAATAATTGTCTGGGTCTGGGGTTGTCCCTACGGGTTAGTGTGTGTCTAACAGTTGTCCCTCAATATTTCCAGGTGACTCTGGTTACCCAAACCTGTCATAGGTACTGACTCCAGTGAGAAATCCCAGGAAAAGGGCAGAGGGACGGTACAATGAGGCACATGGGCGTACTAAGAGGATTATAGAAAGAACCTTCGGCCTCCTGAAGGCCAGGTTCCGGTGCCTCCATATGACAGGTGGTTCTCTCTACTACTCACCAAAGAAGGTGTGCCAGATCATTGTGGTCTGCTGTATGCTGCACAACCTGGCTGTGCGACGACAGATGCCTTTTCTGCAGGAGGATGGTCCAGCTGGAGGTCTTGTGGCAGCTGTGGAACCTGTGGACAGTGAAGAAGAGGAGGCAGAAGAAGATGATATTGACAACAGAAACAACGTTATCCAGCAATACTTCCAGTGAGACATAGGTAAGAAGATATCACTGCCTCCCACATCTCATACTATTGTTTGACCTATCATTAGTCTGTCATTTTCACCCATTGTATGGACCCTTACTTGTCACTTTGCCTTTCCATTTAACATATGTGGGTCCCACTTTGTGACCTCTGCTATATTTCCTCATGGACTAGAGCTGTGTTACATCAGTATGTTGACATTTAAATTGACAGTGCTGTATTCCAGAGTTATTGCAATTACACATTTGTGAAAGCACAGACTGACTCCAGAATGTTTTGTGATTGATGTGTGTTTATTTTTGTGCAAATAAGTGAAGGGGGTTGTAAAATGGAGGAATGTCCATGGCAGAGTCCAGTCTATTTGTTTCACAGGTGCATTGTCCAAAGGGGCATAGAAAGTGGAGCAAGGGAAGTTGAAGGATGGACAGGGTGACAAAGTGGGACAGAAGGATGACATTCAGAGGGGTCTCATTTCCTGGTGGGGGTCTTGGCAATGTTCTCTGTCTTGTTCCTGGATCTCAGGTACCGTTTGTGGGGTGGCTCTCCATCTGCAGGGGGTGGGGTGCTGTTGTTGTGCTCCTGGGGTGGTGTCTCCTGTCCACTAGCGCCGGCGGAGTTGGTGGGCTGTTCCTCATCCCGGCTAGTGTCAGGGGCCCCTTGTTGTGCCACAGTGTCCCTCTTGGTGTTGACAAGGTCCTGCAGCACCCCTACAATGGTGACCACAGTGGTGTTGATGGACTTCAGTTCCTCCCTGATCCCCTGATAGTGTTCTTCCTGCAGCCGCTAGGTTTGGCCGGTACCGTTGCCATCGTCTCCTGGGAATGAAGGTACGCACCCATGATGTTGGAGAGGGCCTCATGGAGAGTGGATTCCCTGGGCCTGTCCTCCCCCTGTCACACAGCAGTCCTCCTAGTTCCCCTGTTTACCTGTTCCTCTGTCCCCTGAACCGTGTGCCTACTGCCGACAGGTCCCTGATTTTCTTGGGGTGGTAGGTTTGCCTGGGTTCCCTGTAGTGGTGGACACAGTGCTGCTTGACGTGTCCTGGGGTCAGAGGGATGGGCCCACTGGGTAGGTGCTGTGCTGGTGTTTCCTGAGGGGAGAGGCTCTGTGGTGGCTTGTGCCAGTGTCAGGGGAACTGACTGTCCTGAGGTCCCTGATGGGCCGGGCTGGTCATCTTGATCCAGTTGTGCAGAGATGCTCTCATCACTGTGGGCCTCTTCTGTGGGGGGACTGGATATGTCTGGAACCTCCTGTCTGGTGACGTTGGGTAGGGGCCCTGCAGGGGTGTAAAGGCATGATTATTGCATCAGTGTGTGCCATTGTGTGCAATGGGTGAGTGACCCTTGCATTCTTGTCTAGGTCCTTGTGTGATATTTGGTTTGGGGTCTGTATGGGTATCTGTTATGGACATGCTTTGGTGATGGGTGTCCATGCTTTGGTGTTGCATGGAGGGCTTGGTGTTGGGATGTGTGGGTTGTGATAGTGGGACATATGTGAGGTGTTGGAGTGATGGGGGTGAGGGTGAGGGTGGAGGTATGTGATGGGATGCAGGTAGGGTGGAGGATATTATAGTTAAGAGTTGCCTTAACAGAGTCCATTCTTCCTGTTACTCCTGCGAGGCCCTCAGGATGCAGTATTGCCAAGACTTGCTCCTCCCATGTTGTGAGTTGCTGGTGTTTTCCTGACTGATGGTGCCATGGGTACTGCTAAACAGTCCCAGGGCCTGTGTTCTGTGTAAAATGAGTATGCAAATGAGGCTAATTAAAATTTGTTATGTCACCATACCTATAAGTCCCTAGTATATGGTAGGGCATGTAGGTGTAGGGACCCCAGCATAGGTAGTGCACCCATAGGTGCACTGCTGAGGTACCCAGGGTCATTGTAAAGGCAGGCTTGTCTTGCTGGCTGCTTTTAAATTAAAGTTATATACAAATTCAAATTTTGAATTAAAAGTACTTCCAAAGTCTTAAACTACCTTATTGTTACACATAAGTCACCCATAAGGTGTGCACTATGTCCCCCTAGGGTTGGGGGCCATGCAACTTTAAGAAGGGACCATATAAAAGTAGTTTATAAGCGCTGGTGAGGTCAAATAGTCAAATTTGTTTTCCCTCACTGTAGTGAATGGCCTCCGTAGGCTAAAGTCCCCATAAGTGCCAGATACCTTGGGTTTGGTATCAAATTAATTGTTATAATAAATACCACAGCTTACAATTGTTGGATTTAATATAACTAGTTCTAGTAAAGTGTTTTAAAACTCTGCCTGAAAGTTGCCAACTTCAGCTCTGTAGTGCCCTTCTCTGATTGGCCAACCTCTGGCAGCTTGGCCAGGCTGCTTGCTGAGGTGTGAAGTGGCCTGAGCTGAACACACAGGTAGTGCCTGGGGGAGGAGAACTACCTCAGCAGATGGTGAAACAGGATGGGGGAGAGAAGCTAAACTGATCTTCAAAGGCAGGGAAGGACATTTGGAGCGGCTCAGGGCCTCCCACACTTCCTACAACCCCAGAAAAGTAGGTACCCTCTTGATTAGATAAGAGAGGGCAGGAGAGGGGGGTGTTTAGGATTTTTACTCACACCAGTGGGTGGGATCAGCCAGATATAACCTCCAAAAATCACTTTCAGCCAAGTTGGATTTTTGAAGAATGTTGTAGCCTAAAAATGATTTTTGCCACACTTCCCATGAAGTGGTCATCAAAGTGGGAAGGAGTCTGCCTGTAATTGGATAAACAGTACCCCTGTGCTTTCCTCCCAGGAACAAGGATAAATATGTCAGAGCTGTACCCACACCTCAGGTCCCTACAAGCAACAAGACAAAGAAGAAGGACTGCCTTGCTGGAACCCTGACCTGCACCTAGACAATGTACTCCGGACTGCACCAGCTGCACACTTGGGATTCACCACTAAAAGGACTTTACCTATCTTCTACTGCTTCAGCAAGGGACTCCCTGTTTGCTACAGGTACAAAGGAGCTGCCCAACATCCTCTGCATCAAGTCCTGCAAGAAGATCCCAGCTAACCAGCATCCAGTGGTCATTTGAGGATTCTTAGAATCAGTTGGGAGGTGAATATTTGGTAAAACTTGGTAGTAAGGCAATCTTGTCAGTTTTATTTAGATTTAGGGTGTTGATGGCACGTTTTACTTCTTCCTGGAGCATCTGGCCCTCCAAAGAGTCTTGCTGTGCATTAATGACTCCCCCGCCCCACCCAGCTGGTCCGAGTCTCCATAAGGAGTCTCACAATAGGAGCGAAATTCAACCACCTTACCTGCATCCTCCAGTATTGAGGTGCCCTACAAAGTTGTGATATCTTTAATGTATTCTCTCTTTCATTCACCCCATAGGAATCTTTATCATCTGCAACATAGAATCAATTTTTAAGGTGGAGTAGTGAAAACTCTGCCTTTTTAGTCTAATGGATTCGCAAATGGCCTCTGGCCATTGTGAGGGGTCTAGTGACTCAGCAAGAGAGGAGTAGGAACATTTTGGTCTCCAGATCCTTGATCACAGCTTATAGCTTCCACACTTGCAAATGGTGGAGATGCTTATGTTCCACCGTGAAACTGTGTAAGGTAAATTATGTCAGATATATGTTGCCATATTCCATTGCTTGAATGTGGCTGTGGCATAAAGTCCTATGCGACACACCTTCTGTTTCATTTTCCCCTGGTCTTGAGGGAGAAAACGAGTCTTCTGAAGATAAATGTCAGGCATCTGAGTCCCCAGAGTGAGCTAGACAGCTCCATGCTTGTTCAGAGAATTCAGTCCTCTGTCATCGAGTCAAAAAATCCGGGTCATTGTTACGTGTCAATGAGAGATATGCGGGTGTTGAATAACAATGGGTAGTCAATGTTCTGGATATGGTGAAACCATCTCTCCTCCCACCTCCCTCCCTATGTACCCAACAGTAAATAAAAACAAGAAAAGAAAAAAAATGTGTGTCAAACAGTGACCAACAGGTACTATAAGGTACATGTGAATGAAAGTACTCTCACACCCTACCAAGTTGGTTTGGGGAGGGGGCCTACAACCCCTATTATATCATCTGCAGAGGCAGGAGTCCCCTATCCATGGCTCAACCCTGCCCTGTCGATCAGAGAATCTCCAATCTGTCGGAGTCAATCCACCACTGAGCGTTTGTTGGTGTTACTCCTGCCTATGCCAGTCAGTTTCAAGCACTGAATAAATAACACCGATGTACAGAGCCCTTAACAGGATCTCAACCGAAAAGGGTTCACCACCTTTCTCCGCCCATTGAGGAACATAGCCCACCACAGAGATGTGCTGCAGAGCTCTCAATGGAACCCACACGTGTGAGGGTCCCCTTTTCCAGCCCTCACCCATTTGCACAGCATCAGACTGCAGGGACAAGCCTCCCTGACTCAATGAAAGTCACTGCCTGGCAGGGGACCCACTGGCCAGACCCTGGCAGCCCAGAGCCATTCCTCTTCCCCTAGGACTATTCCACCTGTCTTGTCTGACTGTCTAGTGGATGGCTTCAGGCTCTGGGAACCATTTAAAAATGTCAATTGAGAGATGTCCCAAGAGTATTCCTCTGCTGAGAAAGGGACCTGCAGGCTAATCCCACACTGACTGGAGCTGTTCTCGATCTCTCAGGGCCAGTCCTCTCATTATATCCTCAGCCTTCTGTAGGGCGGCTCCAGGCTCCAAAAGGCCTTTGTGAATATCAGCCAAAAGATGTCCCGGGAGTGTTTCTAGCATCAGGGTGCTACATCGAGTCCATGAGGGCACATCGGGCCATCAGCCATTTATGTTCGGTCTCCTCTCTACATTGCCCCAATTATGGCAGTACCATGCTGCGGAGTTGGGGAATATTTGAGTGGGTGTCTCTACTAATGCCCAATATTACCCCTGTTTGGTGTGTCTCCATGACCGTGTTATGTTTGTCACCCAACTTGAAGGAGACACTGAAGGGATATGTCCACCTTCAGTGGATGCTGTCCTCTCTGAGTTTTTAATGCTAGGTCGAAATGTCACCTGCTTTTGAAGTGGTTTCTGGGACAAGTTCTGAATGACAGTGCAGGTGAAATTCCAAAAGGTCACGTTGCCAGCTTTCTTCGACTGCTATATGCCTTTCTCCTTTTTTGAGAAATAATTAAATTTAGAAGTACATCCTGGGGGCTTTGTTGCTGTGACCGTCTCTTGGGACCCGTTTGATGCACCGTGGTTGTCCCCCTGTAATGACAAGAACATCACCACCACAAAGGTCACTAGATTGGCTGTGATCTCCTCACTCAGGCCTCTGAGACAGAGGTTTACTTTTTGTAAGCAATTTTCTAAGCTTCTCCAGGGCCGACTTATGTTGGTCCTCACTGGTAGAGCATGTTGCTGCTGTGGCAGTCTGAGCCGGGCCACTGTCACTAGGCTACCTTGGTGGAAATCACTTGTTGCCCACTGCGTCATCATCTCCCCTGAGGACTGCCATTTGGTTGGCCAGGTTCTTTTGAAGTTCTGCTATGCCTTTTGTGAAGTCCTGCTGAAGCTTGTTTCTGAGTTCCATTTTAAATACCCAAAGGCTGTCCAGGTCCTCATTAGTCATTGCCATGTCATGTTCAGAAGTATCAGCTTGTGTGTTGTGCTATGCTCAGATGCCTACCTTAAAGATAGGCCAAGAGCCTACTTTGTGGCTGGGATGTCTTTTCAAAGGCCATGACAATTATTTGTAGATCCGACTCAGTTACAGGATATCTTAGTCTGTGCAATCCAACCTCCAGGGGAATTTGAGGACTAAATCAAGCAAGCAGGTGTCCTCCCCCCGTATACACCTCTCACTCCACCACACCACTATGGCACAGACCCCCGCATATGGATCCCAGGAAGGTGGGGAGTGTCCAGATCAATTAATGTCCTGCATAGTGCTATCACCCTTCTTGATGTTTTCGGCCTGGATCACTCAGGAACAACGTCTCCGGAACAATGATTACGTTGTTAATGCCATCTTTTTAATCTTAAAATGTCTGGGAAGCTTACAGGGAATGCAGTATTTCTGAATTCTTTTTAATTTCCAGTTTGGCAATACATAACCATTTCTGGCCCAATCAGGACTTTCATGGGATCCATGATGAGGACCTATCTGCACTCGTGATAGGGTGTTTGAAGGTCATTGCTCCTAGTTTTAGCCAAGACACTAAGGTCAGGTAAGATGTATTAGTCTCTACAAGTAATAAACAAAATGCAGTTCCATACACCACCATAACAAGTATTGAAACAAGGATTATGGGGCTGATTTAGAATTGGGTTTAAGACGTTTACTTTGTCGAGATTGTGGTGGACATTTCCTTCTCCATCCGAAAGGGCCTCCGGCTGGTGAATTGAGAGGTGTCTGCCAGCCGGGAAAAGTCTGGAACAACAACTCCGGAACAAAGATTACACTGTTATCGCAAGTGGAACCATGCTTGCGTCAACAACGACTCCCTTTTTTTTGCCATAACCATGCATGTGCTGAACAACGCACATGGGTGGTTAAGGCAGAGAAAAAGGGAGAGTGCATCTGGAGAGGACTCAGTCAGGTAAGTGGGGCAGGGGCACGGTTGGGGGTACTTCTTAGGGGTGGGGTGGATTAAGGGCTTGGGGCGGGGGTCAGGGTAGTTTTGTTTTTTAAAGGTGGGTTGGGTTTAGGGGCAGGGATCAGGAAGTTCGATTTTTAGGGAGGGGGTGGGTTGGGGTAGTTTTGTTTTGGCGGTTGGTGTAGTTTGGTTTTTGGGGTGGGGTATCGGGGTAGTTAGGTTTTCAGAGCTGGGGGGCGGGGTAGGTACTTTTGTTTTTAGGGGTGGGGCAGGGGGATCGGGGTAGTTTGGTTTTTCAGGTGGGTTTATGGCTCAGGGTGAGTGGTAGGTATCCAGGGTAGTTTTGTTTTGGGGTGGGGGGTCAGGGTAGTTTTAGTATTAGGGGCGGGGTACTTCTGGGCATTAGGGCAGGTGTTGGGTCGCACGCTAGAACCACGCATGCCGTTCCCACACATGCCTTTACTAGGCATGTTTTTACAATGAAAAATCATTGTAAAGGCATGAGTGGTAAAGGCATTCACGGTAACAACGTGGCCGTTGTTCCAACTGCGTTGTAAAGGCGTGCATGGTTCCAATGTTTATTGTTCCAACATACATTCCTGCCAGCCCCATGGACATGTCCCTAAATGGACAGGAAGACTGTTATGATGGTTCCTGTCAATGTGGGAAATGTTTGATGGATGATACCATCAGCCATGATGACTAGCCTTCAAATGTGTCAAACTTTAATTTTTCAAAAACAAATCCTGAAGTGGGAATTTTTTTTGAAAAACAAAAAAAAATGGCCACCTCACCCTGGGACTTTCCTCCCAGGGTGGTGCAGTTATTATGTGTTTTTTTTCCTGTTCCTCAATGTCCTGCAGTTATATGCCCTTGAAAGACTCCTTCACTGTCAGGCCACCAAAGGAAGTGTTCTCTCTTCTTAAAGGCTGACCATCTCCTAACGAGTCAGGCAGTTTGAGGGATTGGTAGGCAGGGTACTTTGTCGTCTAAATCAGGCCCTTAATATCGATGAGGGGAAGGCATACACAAGCTAAAATACATGAATAAGAAATTGCTCATCAGACATGAAATGTATCAATAAGGCTGATCTAAAGAATATTAAAACAGTAAAAAATGCTAAATCACAGTATCTTAATGGACAGATAACCTAGGACCAAAACTGTTCCAGATTGTGGATGAGCTAAACCACCCAGTGGCATTTTATTCCTCTCTCTAGTCCTCCCAAACATGTTGATAAACGTTTATCTTCTTCAGTCAGAAGTTTTCTGAGATCTCTTCTGTGAATGAAAAGAAGATGTTTGCTAAATCCAAGGTGTTAGAAATGGGGTGTCTGGTTGGCTACGGTATGCACCAAAGCCAGACAGAACCCACCACTATAATCAGGGTGAGGGAGTTATACACCCAAGATAACCCCGGCTCATCCCCTTGATAGCTTGGCACGAGCAGTCAGGCCTATCCCAGAGGCAATATGTAAAGCATTTTGTTAGAAATGGGGTTTTTGGTTGGCAGCAAAGTAACCCCCTGTCCAATTAAGGACCCTCACTCAAGTCAGGGCAAAGGAGAAATACACCTGGTTAACCCCCATTCCCCCCCTTGGTAACTTGGCTTGAGCAGGCAGGCTTAACTCAGAAGCAATGTGCAAAGTATTACAATTACATCACTACAAAATGGACACCACACCAGTTTACAAAATAGGTAATATTTATCTAAATCAAACAAGACCGAAATGACAAAAATCCATCATACACAAGTCAAGGTATGAATTTTCAAAAGAGTAAGAGCCTATTACATAGAAAGTAATGGAAACTTTGGTTTTGCACAAAGTACCTGGTATGCATAAAAAATAAAGCCGCACGGGCGAGCGTGCATCGGAAAAGTCAGTGATGCATCGAGTCCTTCCTTGCAGGGGAGGCCATGCATCGTTTCAGTCTCTGGTCGGGTTGGCGATGCATCGTTTTTCTCCCTCTCAAGAGAGTGATGAGTCGATTTCCAGAAGAGGCACCTCAGATCCGTGCAGAGTTAGGATGACTTTGATGCTCAGGGACGATTGGTCGTACAGTGTTAGAAAATCACACTTCACGGGGTTTGTGTCATTATCAGCAGCCGCAAGAAGGTGTTGCATGTTGTTTCTCCAGCCGTGATGCGTCAATCTCCCAGTCGCAATGCAGGTGGAGAGTTGATTTCAGCCACAAAGCTGGCGGTGTGTTACTTATTAGCCGTATTGCAGATGGTGCATCAAAAATTTTGAGTGGATTTTCAGCCTTTTTTCTGCCAACTTCAACTTTCAAGGTCCCAGGGACTGGATAGGACACCACTTGGCAGGGCAGGAGTCTCAGCAGAGAGTCCAGGTGCTGGCAGAGTCTTTGATGGTCCTGAGACTTCAAAACAGGAGGCAAGCTCAATTCAAGACCTCGGAGATTCTTCTCAAGCAGGAATGCCCAACAAAGTCCTGTCTTTGTCCCTGTTTACAGTCAGAAGCAGAACTTCAGGATAGCCCAATAAAGCACAGTCACGGGCAAGGGCAGCACTTCTCCTCAGGTCTTCAACTCTTCTCTTTGGCAGAAGTTCCTCTTGAATCCAGAAGTAATCTTGAAGAAATACAAAGTATGGGGTTTTGGGTCCACTACTTATACCCCTTTCTGCATTTGAAGTAGGCAGACTTCAAAGGAAAGTCTCTTTTGTTCACAAGATCCTGATTTGCCCAAGCCAGGATCCAGACTCTCACCAGTGGGTCGGTGACTGCATTGTATGAGGGTAGGCACAGCCCATTCAGGTGTAAGTGACCACTCCTCCCTCCACTCTAGCTTAGATGGCCCATCAGGATATGCAGGCTACTCCCCTGCACCCTTTGTCACACTGTCTAGAGGGGACTCACAAACAGCCCAACTGTCAAACTGACCCAGACAGTAAATCCACAAACAGGCACAGTCACAGAATGATTAAAGCAAGAAAATGCCCACTTTCTAAAAGTTGTATTTTCAAACTAACAATCTAAAAAACAATTTTACTAAAATATGTATTTTTAAATTGTGAGTTCAGAGACACCACACTCCATATTTCCATCTGATCCCAAAGTGAATCTGCACTTTAATGTTATTTAAAGGCAGCCCCCATGTTAACCTGAGAGAGAAATAGGCCTTGCAACAGTAAAAAACAAATTCATCAGTATTTCATTGATAGTATCTGTAAAACACATCAGTACGTTTCCCACCTTTAACATACACTGCACCCTGCCCATGGGGCTACCTATGGCCTACCTTAGGGGTGCCTTGCATGTATAAAAAGAGAAGGTATGGGCCTGGCAAGTGGGTACACTTGCCAGGTCTAATTGACAGTGCAAGCCTGCACACACAGACATTGCAGTGGCAGGTCTGAGCCGTGTTCACAGGGCTACTCATGTGGGTGGCAAAATTGGTGATGCAGGCCCACTAGTAGCATTTGATTTGCAGGCCATGGGCACCTCTAGTGTTCTTTACTAGGGACTCACTAGTAAACCAAATATACTAATCAGGGTTAGCCAATCACCTATACAATTTACAAAGAGAGTATACACACTTTAGCACTGGTTAGCAATGGTAAAGTGCCCAGAGCCCTAAAGCCAACAAAAACTAGTCAGAAAAAGTAGGAGGAAGGAGGCAAAAAGATTGTGGATGACCCTGCAAAAAGGGCCATGTCCCACACTTTTGCACAACACAAACACATGACACACTATCTTCATCACAAAGGAAACACAACACCAAGTTATATAAAAATAAACTGTATTGCACACATTATTAGACCAAACACACTATGCCAGTAATACCCTTCTACCCAAGCAGTTGTCAGAACATTACACAGTAATATTACTCTGTGAAAGCCAGCAGTAGTCACATACAACACACATGTTACTGGTTATTCTGCAACATAAGCAGTAGTCAGGTAAATATTACTCGAAAAATGCACATCATAATATACATCTCATCATAAATGCCCATGAAAGGAACATCAGTGAACACATGTCAAATCATGAAAACATATCCCCATAAAGGTACATATCCTAAATAACCATAGGTCACCTACCAGGTCACACAGCATCAGGAATGTATGCCAGCAACTTCATATGGCGCAGAAAATAACAATAGAGCTGCACATGCCAGGGAAACATTTGTTTACAAAATGTAGAAACAGTATCACAAGATGCAGTCTACCCTGTCTCCCAGGGAGCTCTGACGTTCCTCTCAGGGGTAAAACAGGGGGTGGGGATGGGTGACCCCACTCCACACTCGGGGGCCACCTCGTCTCATTGGCTCACAGCCAGGTGGCGGCTCCCCTGGCTGCTGGTGTGGGCATGAGTGCTCCAATCGTCACTCTGTACTTTTGATAATATAGATGGGGCTCACTGGAGCGGGGGCCTCCGATTAGGCTTCCAGCCTGCCTGCGAATCTCACAATCTAGATGGGGGCCCGGTGGAAAGGGGGACCTCTGATAAGGCTTCCACCCCACCCGCGACTCTCACAATCTAGATAGGGAAGCTGGTGGAGCTGGGGGCCTCAGATGAGGCTTTCACCCTACCTGCAATGAGTCCGCATCTGACACGGTGTGCAAGCCTCCTTGTCAGACCCTCCCGGGCTGCAGAAGTGAAGACAAGATGAGGGACCCACTCGTGCCTCGGGGGTGCTCTCCCCTTAAAACCTAACCCTGGGGGCACCACCAGAAGCACACTGACTCTGGATTTCACTCTTCTCGAGCCCTGGGGCTACCTTACTGAGCACGTTTTGGACACACTCCGACATCTCAGGCTCCCCAGGTCATGGCGGTGATTTCTCCATTGGGGAGACACGAAAAAGCGATCTTGAAGCGTAGAGCCCTACTGTAGGAGGCTGGCCTGGCTTGTGGTGGATACCAAGGGGTACTTACACTCTGTACCAGGTCCAGTTATCCCTTATTAGAGTAGAAGAGGTGTTTCTAGCAGCTTAGGCTGATAGAAGGTAGCTATAGCAGAGCAGCTTAGGCTGAACTAGGAGACATGCAAAGCTCCTACTATACCACTGGTGTCATATGCACAATATCATAAGAAAACACAATACACAGATATACTAAAAATAAAGGTACTTTATTTTTATGACAATATGCCAAAAGTATCTCAGTGAGTACCCTCAGTATGAGGATGCCAAATATACACAAGATATATGTACACAATACCAAAAATATGCAGTAATAGCAAAAGGAAGTAATGCAAGCAATGTAAAGTTACAGTAGATTGCAATAGGAGCACATAGGTATAGGGGCAACACAAACCATATACTCCAAAAGTGGAATGCGAACCACGAATGGACCCCAAACCTATGTGAGCTTGTAGAGGGTCGCTGGGACTGTAAGAAAACAGTGAGGGTTAGAAAAGTAGCCCACCCCAAGACCCTGAAAAGTAGGTGTAAAGTGCACCTATAACCCCCAGAGAGCACAGAAGTTGTGATAGGGGGTTTCTGCAAGGAAGACCAACACCAGCAAAACAACATCAGTGGATTTCCGGACCTGAGTACCTGTAAGACAAGGGGACCAAGTCCAAGAGTCGCGACAATGTCGAGAGTGGGCAGATGCCCAGGAAATGCCAGCTGAGGGTGCAAAGAAACTGCCACAGGATGGAAGAAGCTTTGGTTTCTGCAAGAACCAAGAGGGCTAGAAACTTCCTCTTTGGAGGATGGATGTCCCACGTCATGAAGAAGCTTGCAGAGGTGTTCCCATACAGAAAGACCACAAACAAGCCTTGCTAGCTGCAAGGGTCGCAGTTAGGGTTTTTGGATGCTGCTGTGGCCCAGGAGGGACCAGGATGTCGCCACTTGGATGAGGCGACAGAGGGGGTGCCCAGCAAGTCAGGGAGCCCTCACAGAAGCAATCAGCACCCGCAGAAGTACCGGATCAGGCACTTAGAAGAGGAGTGAACTGGAGTCCACCCAAAGTCAGAAAAGGGAGTCCCACGACGCCGGAGGACAACTCAGAAGGTTGTGCACTGCAGGTTAGAGTGTCGGGGACCCAGGCTTGGCTGTGCACGAAGAAAATCCTGGAAGAGTGCACAGGAGCCGGAGCAGCTGCAAATCACGCGGTACCCACCAATGCAGTCTAGCGTGGGGAGGCAAGGACTTACCTCCACCAAACCTGGACTAAAGAGGCACTGGACTGTGGGAGTCACTTGGGCAGAGTTGCTGAGTTCCAGGGACCACGCTCGTCATGCTGAGAGGGGACCCAGAAGACTGGTGATGCAGTCTTTTGTTGCCTGCGGTTGCAGGGGGAAGATTCCGTCGACCCACGGGAGATTTCTTCAGAGCTCCTGGAGCAAGAAGGAGGCAGGCTACCCCCAGAGCATGCACCACCAGGAAATAGGCGTGAAAGCTGACAGGATGAAGCGATACAAGGTTGCAGTAGTCGTCTTTGCTACTTTGTTGCGGTTTTGCAGGCGTCCTGAGCAGTCAGCGGTCGATCCTTTGGCAGAAGGTGAAGAGGGAGATGCAGAGGAACTCTGATGAGCTCCTGCATTCGGTATCTGAAGAATTCCCCAAAGCAGAGACCCTAAATAGCCAGAAAAGGAGGTTTGGCTACGTAGGAAGGAGGATAGGCTAGTAACACAGGTAAGAGCCTATCAGAAGGAGTCTCTGACGTCGCCTGCTGGCCCTGGCCACTCAGAGCAGTCCAGTGTGCCAGCACACCTCTGAATCCAAGATGGCAGAGGTCTGGGGCACGCTGGAGGAGCTCTGGGCACCTCCCCTGGGAGGTGCAGGTCAGGGGAGTGGTCACTCCCCTTTCCTTTGTCCAGTTTTGCGCCAGAGCAGGGCTGGGGGATCCCTAAACTGGTGTAGACTGGCTTATGCAGAGATGGGCAGCATCTGTGCCCATCAAAGCATTTCCAGAGCCTGGGGGAGGCTACTCCTCCCCAGCCTTCACACCTATTTCCAAAGGGAGAGGGTGTCACACCCTCTCTCAGAGGAAATCCTTTGTTCTGCCTTCCTGGGCCACAGCTGCCTGGACCCCAGGGGGGCAGAAACCTGTCTGAGGGGTTGGCAGCAGCTGCAGTGCAAACCCTGAAAAGGCAGTTTGGCAGTACCCGGGTTCTGTGCTAGAGACCTGGGGGATTATGGAATTGTCCCCCCAATGCCAGAATGGCCCTGGGGTGAGAATTCCATGATCTTAGACATGTTACATGGCCATGTGCGGAGTTACCATTGTGACGCTATACATGGGTAGTGACCTATGTTTAGTGCACGCGTATAATGGTGTCCCCGCACTCTCAACGTCTGGGGAATTTGCCCTGAACGATGTGGGGGCACCTTGGCTAGTGCCAGGGTGCCCACACACTAATTAATTTTGCACCCAACCTTCACCAGGTGAAGGTTAGTCATATAGATGACTTATAAGTTACTTAAGTGCCGTGTAAAATGGATGTGAAATAATGTGGGCATTATTTCACTCAGGCTGCAGTGGCAGGCCTGTGTAAGAATTGTCAGAGCTCCCTATGGGTGGCAAAAGAAATGCTGCTGCCCATAGGGATCTCCTGGAACCCCAATACCCTGGGTACCTCAGTACCGTATACTAGGGAATTATAAGGGTGTTCCAGTATGCCAATGTGAATTGGTAAAATTGGTCACTAGCCTGTTAGTGACAATTTGTAAAGAAGAGAGAGCATAACCACTGAGGTTCTGGTTAGCAGAGCCTCAGTGAGACAGTTAGGCATCACACAGGGAACACATACATATAGGCCACAAACTTATGAGCACTGGGGTCCTGGCTAGCAGGGTCCCAGTGACACATAACAAACATACTGAAAACATAGGGTTTTCACTGTGAGCAGTGGACCCTGGCTAGCAGGACCCCAGTGAGACAGTGAAAACACCCTGACATATACTCACAAACAGACGAAAAGTGGGGGTAACAAGGCTAGAAAGAGGCTACTTTCTCACACCTACTCCATGCATTCCACCAACTAAAAGAAAGAGCTCCTCATGCACTTTGCTCCATTACAGGAGCCTTCACGAACAGCGCTGTCCTCACGCTGCAAAACAAGTATTTTTAGAGGGACAGGGGAGACAGCACCTAGTCCCTGGGGACACAAGTGGAACACAAGCCGGTAGGGCCCAAAAGCAGGCTAGCACAAGTAGGATGCAGTCAGACAATTCCTCCAAGTGACCCAGCAGGTCACAGGTCAGCACAGTAGCAGTCTAAGGCGGTTCCTGGGGGGTCCCTCTAGCAGCATTCTGTGTCCATTTCAGTTGTTCCAGAGTGTCTTTCAACATGAAGAAAATCCCCTGTACTCCGTTTTTTCACAACACTTTCAAAGAGGGTGAGAGGTGGTTCCATCCAGTTACAACTGGTTGTAGGAGTGTCTCCTCTCTCCTCCAGCACTGGCTCCAGACATCATTTGGGGGTAAATGAGCCCTTTGAATGAGGCCAGGGCCCAGCCTTTACAAATGCAGGTGTGCCCCGCCACTCCTTCTCTCAGCCCAGGGAGACCATTCAATATGCTGATGCACCTCTGTGACACCTCCATCCATTCCCTGTGTACAGGTTGTCTGAAACGTATGCACAAAGCCCAGCTGTCACTCTGCCCCAAACACAGACCGGAGTCAAGCTGCAAAACACCAGACTCATAAGCACAGAGAAATGCTCACATTCTAGAAGTGGCATTTCTATAATGGCAATAAAAAATCCACCTACACCAGTAAGCAGCATTTTCCACTTCCATTACAACCATACCAAACATGCCTACACTACCCTTCATAGATCAGACAACATCCCCTAGCTATAAGGCAGGGCATTTCCAATTCAATTCTATGAGCAAGGCAGCACTCACACAGTGAGAAACCACATAGGCTGTTTGTCACTACTAGTACAGCCACACAACCAGGCACATGTCCTGCCTCCTACATACATAGCACCATGCCCATAGGGTTAGCTAGGGCCTACATTAGGGGCGACTTATATGCAGTAAATCGTGAGTTCCAAGCCTGGCAATTAAATTTAGATGACAGGTCCCTGTGGCAGTGGACTGTGCATGCAGGCCCTGTACTAGCAGGCCTGAGACAGACAGGTTTGAAAGGCTACTTCTGTGGGTGATACCACAGTACAAGGGAAATAAATGTAAATCAAATGTGCCAATTATGTGTAAGTCAGTCATACCAACTTTAAAAGAGAGACCACCTGCACTTTAGCACTGATCAGCAGTGATAAAATGCTCAGAGTCCTATAGTCAACAGCAGGAGGTCAGAAAAATAGGATAAAGGATGCAAGAAGTTTGGGGATGACCCTGCAAAAGGGCCAGGTCCAACACAATGTGATACCATCCCTTCAACTACAGTCGTGTCATAGGTCCACTCTAGCCAGTGTTGAGCTCCTCTCCTTCAAAAGACTTTAAAATTGCTTACAGACTATTAGGATAGCATTTGATATCAGCCCTGCCCAATTTCTTAAGAAGGGGGCTGGTATCTAGGCAGAAGCTTTGACTGATATGTTGGCAGGCCCTCTAGAAATATGTATTATCTCAGTGGAATGGAAAGCAACACCAGTTAGTCCGTTCCTTATGAAACTGTCTCTGTACCCTCATGATCTTAAAAACTTTCAGTTAATTTTCTCTGCATCATTATATAGTTATATTGCTTGAAAGATCAATAAAATTACAGACTTCATGAGGGCAGTCATCTAGGCTGCTTTCGATAGTGTGATTCCCTACTCTTCAGTAGAAAGCTGCATTTTTGTTTAGGGGTGATTTAATTGTCATACAAAAAATGGACATGATTTCCCAAATAAGGAGAGGGGTACGGGGGGACAGGAAGAGGGGTCTAGGGGGAACAAGAAGAAAGAGGGCTCTCGACGTTTGTGCTCTTCCTATCGATACTCCAAAAGCACCAAATGCAAAAGTGACTAGTCTCAAAGAGATTTAATAGAGTATTGCCCATCATCTGGGATCCACGTTATGTCTCGCGCAATGAATAGGACCAAAGAGATTCACAAAAAATTGGAAAGCCTGACTTCACCCCTATCCTCCCCTGCCTCCGCCAGGGTGTTATGCTTCGTCACTTGCTAGGCCTCATTCACCACAAACAATTCCAGTGGTGAACGGGCTCACCGTTATTATGTGAGTTCTTTGAAGGGTAGGTATTGGTGTAGGATTCAGAAAGTTCTTTTGATCCACGATTTCAGTCCCACCAATACTTACCCTTAAAGTACTGTCTGTCATGATCAGGAGCCCAGTCACCACTAGATCTTTCTTTGATGGCTGACACATGGACCAATCCATGCAATGTTTGGCCAAAGACCGTGCATTTGATCAGAAATAACTACACATTTTCTCTATTAAAAAAGAAAAGAAAAGAAAAGTTATTGTTAGTATTGTATAAAACCATAACATATGTTTAATACACATTTCAGAAACACACTGAATAAAGCACAGTTAAAGTGCAGTTACAGTTTCCAAGCAAAATGTTA
This sequence comes from Pleurodeles waltl, assembly GCF_031143425.1. NCBI lineage: Eukaryota > Metazoa > Chordata > Amphibia > Caudata > Salamandridae > Pleurodeles > Pleurodeles waltl. The sequence goes on along the minus strand of NC_090445.1, from coordinate 486,198,648 downwards.
GCACCACTGAAAATGACCAACGGGGGAAGGGTAATGCTAAAATTCTTATACTATGGCACATTATTATGAAACCATACCCCACTTGGCAGGCATGTTTAGCTTATTCTTTATATTTTGAGTTTCGTGGAAATCTAGCAAGGGAACATGGTTAAAAGGGGTAATTATAAGAGTTTTCATTTGATGAAAACTTTTTAATGACTCTGCATGAAGGTTTACAGGCTAGTTGCAAATTAAGCGCAGTGCGGGGACTACAGGTTTCAATCCGATTTAAGGGGAGGCATAGTTAAAAGGAGGGTCAAATAGTCTTTAATTCGCCCATAAGATTGGTGCCATTCCATAGACCTGCACAAAATTAGACACACACTTGCCACGTTTCACTTATTTACATATTTTATTGAATGCAGACCTTTCAAACAGGTCATATATAAATGGCGGTGTAAAAAATTGTTTGTTTGCTATTAACTTTGCTACCAGTTAACGCATCTAGGAAAATTGCAGTCTGTATCTTATTTGTTTTCTGGTCGTATGTGACTTTGAGCTCAGTGACAAGATCACCGTACTCATGCCGATATAAAATGAGAGGTGAAGTTAAAGGATGATCTATAAGCTTTGAGTTGCTAATAACTGTTGCATCATTTGCTGGATTTGCATGAAAGTTGCAATACCAGAATTGGTTTTAACTTGCAAGCTGAATGGGCATCTGGCGGTTGGATAAACGAGAGGTTGGTTGCCTACGGCAAAACCACAGTTGTACAAGATTGAAGCAAATGGGTCTGGTGGTTAGAACAAGTAGGGTTTGCGTAGGGCCTGTTCTGTGGTCAGGACCTGCAGTAACCCCTCGCTGCACAAGAGCTGTGTCAATTGCCAGCTCTCTTGTTACATTGTAGAAAATATTTTACTCAATACTTACCAATCAGTTTTGCACCCTACCTTACGCGCTAGAACCAAGGTAAGGCCACCTGCATTCACATTCGCATAATCTTAGATTCTGGTGGTTCTGTTGCCCTCATTCTCTTGATCTGAAAGTAGTATTTGGCAGTATTTCCTTCAAAATGCACCTGAATAGTCTCACTATGAGGGACCTTCAAGGTAATATTGTAGTTTGGTTTAAATCTTTCCCCAGCTCATGCATTCAGGCCATTTATCTGCCACCGTACCTTACCACTTTGAAAAAGATTAGCTGCTGGGACCAATAGGACTCTGTCCTGAGCCCCACGCTTTTCAATCTGTATGTGTCACCTCTGACTGATTTAATAACCTTTTATGACTTTCAATTTTACTCCTGTAAAGATTACACCAAAAGCATTGTATTCCCGGAAGGTGGGCAGAATTCAGTCCAGGACAATTGTAAATGCTTCCCCGAGTTAGTTGGATAATTGCCAATTCTTTGAGGCTTAATACTGATAGGACTGTGGTTCTTACTAGTGGAGTCAGTCTCCGAGCATTTGTCCATCTCACAACCTCAGTTTCTGCAATTTAGGAGTATTTTTTGATTCCAAACTTTTCTTTGAAGTAGTTAACAAACTTATAGCCACTTCCTTCTTCACCATGGAGGCTCTGAGGAAACTCTTGCATCTTATTTCTAGTCTGTCTAAGAAAACTCTTGTCTAGTCCCTCGTAATGGGCAAACTATATTACTGCAATGTGTTATTCAAAAGCCTCTCCACCCACCTTTGGGTGCCCATTTAGCACCTTCCTAAATCTGCCAGGATTTCTTCTCATTTAACCAACCTTCACTAGCTTCCTCTTTGCTAAAGATGTGTATTCAAGGCACTCTGTTTTTGCACAAGATCCTTCATGGTGTCCCATCCAATAGTTCGATGTCCCAGTTGCTCTGTAGACATTCCTGACCATACCACTGCATTTCTCCTTTTCTCCTTTTCTCATCTCGTAGTCTTACCTAAGTGTCATAAAATAAAAATTGGGGATCGCTCCTTCACTAATAGAACAGCACAGGCCTTGAATGGTTTCCCTCTGACTATCCGATCTGAATCTAATTTTATGAAATTTCACATACTTAAAAAAAAATCACGTATTCCAGCAATATGTTCCTCCCCGTCTTCCTTTACAGCTTAGTGCCAAGACACGTTTACATGTTTAGGCACTTTATAATATCAAGTGAAATCAAATCCAGGCTGAACTCGATGTTAAACAATGGGTAGGCTTCAACATAATATAGAGGAATTATCATTAAACACCACACCTATCACCCACCCACCACATGTATCTAAATAGCCATTGTATCATCTAAAACCACAGTAAATATGAAGTTATGGTTCAATTTGTTCATAACACCTTATTGTATGTTAAAAAACCTGAATTTCACTTATAAAACCCAACTTAAAATACAATATGAAATATAGCTGAAACCTCATGAAAACACTCAGGTGTGGTTAGCTGGCATGCCAGGTTAGCAGGTAACGTTGGCATGCTCATCTGCCTTGCTGTTTTGCATCTTCTGTATTCCCTAGTAGCCAGTTTGTATTAGAGTGTCCTCAGCCATGTTTACTGGTGGTATCGTGGTTGGCAGTTAGAGTTGTGAGTGATTGAAATATTGTGCACAAGAATAATATGCCCGTTTGTGGTCTGTTCTAGCAAGTGGATACCCCATACGTATGTCTGATCATTCCTGAGAATACATGCTGAAGCATCGATGGTGTCATATACTGAATTAATGTTAAGGTTTGTACATCCATTGTGGTTAAGTACATGAAGGAGTGCATGTGGGTTTCTTGATTGCTGTCGCTGTCATCTTTGTTCCCTACATTGTTACAGCGAGAACCTGGCCACTGATGTTGTATGCATAACTCTTTGGTTGTTGTAATTTCTGTGGGGTATAAGAGTCAGGTGTAAAGTGTGTTCTATTGGTGAATAGGAAGTGGCTATTTAGGGCATTAGATTTACACCTTTGACAATACAACCTTGCAGAAGGGTGGTCGTTTGATGTCAATTGCGTTTAAGATAAATCTGTGTAAAGCCTAGTAGAACAGTATGGCTTGGCTACCACGTGACAATTTTCTTTTGGGTGTGATGTGACCTTCAATGAGTTGCAGGATGTCAATGATGGTGTTCTTGATGAGTTGGACTCTGAATGCATTTCTCATCCGTGTAGGTGTGAATTGTCTTTAGCTTGAACATCCCTTTTGCACTCACCTTCTCCTTCAGTGATCCTGTGTGCGCCAATAAGAACTGCAATTCTATAAGGGTAACGTCTTCTTGCAGACTCTCTGCTTCGTCAAGGTCCATTGTGTGCAGCTTCATTGATGGGTTGTGGGGACTGTGGTTTGATGGTATCGGGTGTACAATTCTAGTTGTCCCAGGTGAGTGTCCCCGGTTGCGTGTTTTATTTTTGTATCCATAGTGATGTGCAGCTTGTCTAAAGTTGAAGGTCTTTCCTACCTTTAATGTGTCATCTGTCACGTTTACTCTGCTTTATTTAATACTGTCCTACAGCAGCTAAGCCACTGGAGGCTATATTTCCACTACCACACCCCCAAAATGGTATCTTAGACGTTTGCCTTGTGTTTGTCTTGTTGATGGAGCAATAATCAATAGTTGGTAGGCTAGGTGCTTGATGTTTACTTTATTTTCCATTATTAATCTTTTGTAATGTTTAACATGCCAGGATCTTTTTTGCTTTTCTTTGTGATTTAGCCACTGCTTAATAAGCATAATGGTTTGCCTAGGAACAAAACAAGCCAAGCAAGAAGAAACAGCTAATACATTTTAAAATCTCTGTCACTGACATACACTTGATAAACTTTAAGTGGGTAGTCCAACATTTTAATTGAAGCAACAGTTCACATTTTCACCTACTTTAAACATTACCATCAGTTACGATTAGCAAAAGCATTTGTGCACTGGGAAAGAGAAAAATACCAATGTTTATCTATTTAAGATTATAAATAAAACTGCTGTATCTTACCTTGTGGGGATTTTTATTCTCAGATACCTGTCAATTGCAATAGCCAGCAGAGAGAGAATTGATACGTGTGTGAATATGATCAGAAGGCAGCACATAAAAAGACAGCCGTAGAAATGAATCCGGACTTGAAGGTTAACAACGATGGCCAGAGGAGTAACTAGGAAACCCACTGCCACGTCGGCTATGGACAGGGACACAATGAAGTAAAATGTTGTATTCTGAAAGCCGGGAGTCAGCATTACTGCCCAGATCACCAGTATATTTCCGATAACAGCAAATACTGCAATAAGCGATTCAATCATGATGTAAACTGCTTGCAAATTGGTCAAAGAAATTGTGTCATTGACCATTCTTGAAAGAACTCCAATACTCTATGAAGTCTTAAGAAATAAAATAATGGCTTGAATGAGACAACAAAACCATGAATAAGAGCTACGAAGTTATATAAATACATATGGAATCCAAAGAATGCATATTCAGATGGTGTATACTGTAAAGGCAAAATAAACACATGGTTAATTTAAAACAATATTGATAGATGATATGCGATAAATATAATATTATGAAATGCACAGTTAAAAATTATAGAGATTAATTAACAAATAGCTGTACAAATATTGAAATATTTGTTACATTTAATTTTACTATGAACTTTGGCCCATATTTATGGGAAAATGACGGAGTGTGATACTGCACCCCCAAAAAAAATTGGCAGAGCCGCGCTACGTCATTTTCACCACGCAGGGATGCGCCATATTTAAGTGAACATGGCTTACCCCTGTGTTGTCCCCCGCAATGGTGCTAAATTTAGCTGCCTGTGCCAACGCAGGCATCCTTGCACCATCGTGCAAGAATGTCTGTGTTGAGGGGTGTGATTGTTTACATGCGGGAAGGGACACCTTCCCTCACATAAACAATCATTTCTGGCATTTTGCTCTTTCTATGTGTGCTACATTATGCAGCATGCATAGAAAAAGCAAAAAAACAGTATTCCTCCTCATTGTGCCTTGCTAATTTCACCCCTGGGGGTGGCGTTAGATTTTGGTGCTGCCCCAGGTTTACGAAATCTCGTAAATCTGAGACAGCATCAAAATGCAATGGGTTTTGCTGTGGCACGCCCACAGCAACACCCATTGAATGCCCCTCTGACGCAGATAACTGCATTGAGGGCCCTATATTTACAAGGAGGTGCAACACTACAAAAAGTGCCAGTACACCTCCTTGTAAATATGGAGCAGAGGTTAGCGCCACTGGAGCGTCATGTAAAGTGACACTACAGTGGTGCTAGGGGCTCATAACTATGCCCCTTTGTATCTTCTCACTGCGCCTTTTTTTTTTTATAAGGAAAGAAAGAATTTCTATTTTACTTATTTGCATTTGACCCCGCCCGCCCCCAGTGCCACATCTCCTTTTCTGTCTTCCAACCCTCACACTTTTGCAATAGTCCCTTCAGAATATCACGATTTTGTAAATACAACATTGAAAAACATTACAAACACTTTTCATTGTTTCATGTTTCTTATTTTAATTTTATCTATGTTCAAATCAGCTAGTACAAGGGGCATGTATCCTTTCATTTAAATCATGAAGAATGCATACGGAACAAAGGGGCCGATTTCTATATGACGGCCTTTTTCTCCGACATGGTGATGGAGTAAATTATTCCATCACTCTAGTAGAGATGCTGTCCACCAAAATTAGAAAATACTTCCAAGCTGGTGGTCATTTTTAAAGCATTAGCAGGAACTGCTATCAAGATGGTTCCTGTGTGTGCTTTTCGCAATTTGGTGCAGGGCTCTGTCAACAAGAGACATGAGAGAAAAAACAAGAATGAGCAGTCTGACCAGATCTTTGGTTCGACATACAAGTTGTAGGCATCACTGTTTTAGTAAATGTTAGCCCCAAAGCTATGTGTCTTGAGCTGCTCACTACCTGATGGCAAAGGCAACATGGTCTCGTGAGTCTAGTGGTTAATGTCTTCCACAATCACAATTGTGTTGGGTGGAATTTGCCAATGAGTGATCTAATATATGGTATAATTGGATGTAAATGGCTAATACTACTGTTAATGAAATGTTAGGGTTGATTACTCATAGGATGACAACATATTTACATTTACAGTATGCTATCTTAGGTAGCTCTGTGAAGTTAGGTTCAACTCGTAGAATACATCAACCCCTACCACTCTGTTAGCCAGTCTTATTTTGAAAATAGTTTTGTAACTTAGAGGGAGAAAATAATTGAGGATGAAGTTTATTGCAGATCATTGTCCTGGTGGGACAGACTACATTGCAGCTAGTCCGGAGAGGAGTTTGGGGGTGTTTCGCTTTTGAGTTCACCATATATAGCACAGCCTGGCTAAATGCAAGGGATACCATCTGTTCAGGGATGAGCTTTATGAGAAAACTGTAATAGGACAGAGGGCAGTTATATGGTTCATATGCTAAGAAACAATATTATTGGTGATGAAAGGTGGAGAGATTGTGTATGTAAAGATTGCTGGAGTAAGGTTTGACATTTGTGTTAAATGTGGAAAATTGGTGATCTGCTGACATTTTTTTTAGTGGATAGGTGACAGAACCATAATGTCAAGGAGTTAATTGGCCCAGAGCATTGAGGTAAAAGCTGTGGAGAAAGACACTCTGTCACAAATTCTTTGGTAATAAGCAGATCAGATCAAGCAGAGCTCAGACTGGATTCAGAAGGGAGGCAATGCGTTTTAAGTCTTTATAGGTTTCCGGAAAATCTTTTCAAAGGAAGCCAGGTTTCTGTCATTCGCATGAATCATAATAGTTCATTTCAAACGCATGCACGTGTTGATGGTAGCATTAAAGAGGGTGCAGTGGTGGGGAAAGCTGTCAGTTCTGAGACCTCCTTGGATTACTAACCTACTGCCGCTGAAAGTGTTTTCTGCATTCTTTCCGGCCACATTTTCTGGTGAGTTATATGAGGTCAGCCCTTTCACTCCTGATCATCCTGACACCTGAAGAGGGCCTATGGGAAATGATTCATATACAATGCAACCTGTGGTTAGCATTGAAGAACAAAGTTCTCATGCGGTCAAAACTGACACACCAAATCTGACAAACTCTGTACTTGTTGCTGGATTTCTCCTGTTTTAATTTTGCCTCATTTTACTAACATTGGTCTGTTATCAACTACTGTATTTATGTTTTATATATTTAATGTTGTTTTGTAGAAACATTTATATTTCAAGATGGGTTTTGTAAGAAGGTGGATTATTTTTTGAGGTGGCAACTCTTCTTGTCAGGGTGAAGGATCAGTCACTATATTAACATGAAATCACCCACCTGGTAACTATGAAAAATGCCGACAGGCTTAAGTAGGGCAATTCTTAAGTAGGGCAATGTTTGACATATTCATGCAATAAAGTCAAAACACCAAGCAATGAAAATCCCAATATGAATTAGGAAAATATTGAAAAATGTAATAAACAAAATGACAAACAATCCAATAGGAAAAACTGGAGATGTGAATTCTTTTTTAAATCGAAATATCACCAAAAATCCCAAACCACCAATAATAATTTATGGTTGCAGTAGGCTGGCACCTAGGTTCAATTTTGAGGCCGGCCCGTGACAGAACTCTTGTCATATAAACCAGTGGATTGGATCTAGAGAAAATAATTGAAGTCCAAAAGTTTGAAAAAGTTGCTACGCCCACTTCAGAAAGAAAGGCTTTAACATTTCTTCTAATTCCCAGTGCAGAAAGGGCATTTAGTGGGCTGCTGCTAACATTTCAGAGAGTAGGATACTTGAACTAAGTTGGTACCTGTGGGGCCCTGGAGCTTTGCTGATTTCTTGCGAACAATGTTTGAAGGGTCTGATGTAAGAAAGGGTTTTCCCCAAGCTGTTTGTGTCAATATGTATTGATGCATGTGGGGCTTAGTTGTTTTTTGGAACCGCTCAGAGATTTGACTGGGCTGAAGCTAAAATTCATTTCGATGTTGTGGAACTGTTGGCTTGGGTACTTTTTCCAGGGGGTCCCCCTGAACCTCTGGAGTGAATGTTTTTAAATGTTTTCAAGCGTTCTTCAGCTGCTCAGAAAACTAGAGTCGTATAGTTCAAAGGCTTCTCAAACCTTGAGGGTGGGGAGGAACTTAGACATTCTCAGAGGGCCAGACAGAGGACATCAACAAAGTCTAGTTCAGGTCCAGTTGCCAGTGGTCAACTGGATACTTCACAGAAAAGGTCTCTTGCAGCTTATTGTATTCCTGTAAACACACACAAGGTCAGATGAATGACCCTCAGAGTCTACTTCTTCACCTAGGTAAAAAGGGAGCAGGTCCAGTCCTTCAAGACTCCTTTTGGGTCACAAATATCAGGTCTAGTCATCTTCTGCAGCTTTAGTAATTGTTTTAAGGATAGTGCCTGGAAATGCTACATTTATGCCTGTCACCAGCAGGTGAGTGAGGTTGACTCATGGGCACTCACTATCCAATAAGTTAGAGGTTCCTGGGGGCAACCCTACCCACTTCTCCAGCAGTTCCTCTTTTCCTTCTGTAAACAGTTCCACTAACTTTCAAAATGCAAGCAGGCGAAACCCTTCTTCTATTGTGTAGAGCCTGTGCACCCAGCCAGAGGTGTGGCCAGGGAAATGAGCATCCCACTCCTCTGTGGTCATCCAAGCCAGTTCTGGGGTAGTATACCTCTCACTGGATTTGATGCCAGCCTGTCTATGTTGACAAGGATGGGCCTTTCCAAATGTCACCAAGCATTTGCTTGTGACAGCTGAGGTGCTTTGGAAGTTATTTAACTTCATGGGACCTCCCTAACTGATCTTCCTGCAAGGGGAATGAAGATGAGTTGATGAACACTTACTTCAAGTCATAATCACAACACTTTTCAGGGTGAATGTTGGACTTTTGCTTATGCAGGGTCATCCCCAGACTTTTTTGCCTCCTGCCTCCTATATTTTTCTCCTCTGTTGCTGTTGGCTTTTCAACTCTGAGCACTTTACCACTGCTAACCAGTGCTAAAGTGCATATGCTCTCCTGTTTAAATTGTATGTAAGTGGTTCATCCATGATTGGCATATTTGAATTACTAGTAAGTCCCTAGTAATGTGCACTAGAGGTGCCAGGGCCTGTAAATCAAATGCTACTAGTGGGCCTGCAGCACTGGTTGTGCCACCCACATAAGTAGCTCTGTAATCATGTCTCAGACCTGCCCCTGCAGTGTCTGTATGTGTATTTTTACACTGTAAATTCGACTTGGCAAGTGTACCCACTTGCCAGGCCTAAACCTTCCCTTTCCTTACATATAAGGCACCCCTAAGGTAGGCCCTAGGTAGCCCCAAGGGCAGGGTGCAGTGTATGGATAAGGTAGGACATATGGTAATGTGGTTTATATGTCCTGACAGTGAAATACTGCCAATTTCGTTTTCACTGTTGCAAGGTCTGTCTCTCTCTCATAGGATAATATGGGGGCTACCTTTAAATATGATTAAAGTGTAGATTCCCCTAGAGAGTAGATGGACATGTGGAGTTTGGGATCCCTGAACTCACAATTTAAAAATACATCTTTTAGTAAAGTTGATTTTGAGATTGTGAGTTTGGAAATGCCACTTTTAGAAAGTGAGCATTTTCTTGCTTAAACCATTCTGTGACTCTGCCTTGTTTGTGGATTCCCTGTCTGGGTCAGTTTGACAGTTGGGTTGTTTTTCACCTCACACCAGACAGTGACACAAAGGGAGCTGGGGTGGGATCTGCATTCCTGATTAGCCATCTCTGCTAGGAGGGAGGGGTGGAGTGGTCACTCTCATCTGAAAGGACTGTGCCTGCCTCTGACAATGCTGTCTCCAACCCCCTGGTGTGTGTCTGAGGCCTTGCCTGGGCAAGGCCGGATTTCACAAGAAGGTGTGAGTCCCCTTTGAAGGAAGGTGACTTCAAAGACTAAAATGGGTATAAGAAGGGCACCCAAACTTACAAACTTTAGAAACACTTCTGGAATCAAGGGGAACCTCTGCCTGGAGAAGAGCTGATCGCTGAGGAACAAGTGCTGCCCTGCCTGTGACTGTGCTTTGTGGAGCTTTCCTGCAGTGCTGCTTCTGCCTGAGTAAGAGGGCAAAGACTGGACTTTGTGTGCCTTCCATCTTGAAGAAGAAATCTCCAAGGGCTTGATGTAGAGCTTGCCTCCTGTTGTTGAAGTCTCAGGGATAGCAAAGACTTCTTCCTGCCAGCACCTGGAGTCTCTGGAGAGACCCCTACTCTGCTCTGTGGTGCCCTTCCAGTTCCTGGGACCCTGAAAGGAGAGGCTGGCAGCCTAAGGACAAAAATACACGCACCGAGCGCCGTGCGGAGAAAAGATCGACGCAAATCCGATCGCGGCTGAGAAAACGACGCGACGCCGGCTCCGCAGCTGAGAAACGACGCCGCAGGAAACGCGACCGAAGAAGCGACGCCCGGAGCAGGAGAAACGACGCGCAGCATCGCTGACGAAGGCTGAGAGATCGCAACCTGCGCCGCGGGACTTTCGGACCGTCGCGGGGCTGGCTTTTTCGACGCGCATCGCCGTGCCGAGCTGTTTTCGACGCATATAACCGTGCAGGGTTATTTTCGACGCACACCGTCCGTGCGGGGTTATTTTTGACGCAAACCAGGTACATTTACACTCTAGCAGCGCTAGTGTGTTGTTACAACTACCTAAAGACTCTTTTTATTTTAAACCTTTTAAAAATCATAACTTGACTTGTGTATGTTGGATTTTTGTCGTTTTGGTCTTGTTTTGTCTAGATAAATATTTCCTATTTTTCTAAACTGGTGTTGTGTCATTTTGTAGTGTTTTCATTAAGTTACTGTGTGTGTTGGTACAAATACTTTACGCCCAGCACTCTGAGGTTAAGCCTACTGCTCTGCCAAGCTACCAAGGGGGTAAGCAGGGGTTAGCTGAGGGTGATTCTCTTTTATCCTAACTAGAGTGAGGGTCCTTGCTTGAACAGGGGGTAACCTGACTGTCAACCAGAGACCCCATTTCTAACATTGGTGACCAGCGGTCGGGATTGGACTTGTATTTGTGCTTGACATACAGTAATTAAGTGTACACTACTGTTTTGATCTCAGACCACTACGTGACCACATACTACTTGTTTGGTGATCTTTTGATTTTTCTCTTAAGGACTCTTTTTATTCTACTTCCATGATTTTGCTGATCCCTTGACTGATTCTTTTTACTTCATTGGGAAATTATTTTTTTCTGCCTTTTGGAACTTTGCACTTGTGACCATCATGTCTCAATCTGGAGATGCAACAGCTGGAGCTGTGTTTGAAATGGAGAAACTGAAGGAGTACTCAGTTGCTCAATTGAAACAGTTCCTTAAAGATCTTGACTGTCCCACTGAGAGCTCCACCAGGGAGGGGGAGCTGCAACAGGCACAGAGGGCCTGGGTGACAATCAAGAAGGCTGGAAGGCACACAGAGGAGGAGAATATGGGGGGGGAAGTGCAGAGGATACACAGTGGTGTAGTGGAGGAACCTGTTACGCCTGGGGGGAGGGTCCCCAGGAGGGATGGCAGGGTGTCACCCAAGGGTCTGACTCCTGAAGAGTTACAGGACAGACAGGCAGAGAGGGAGTACCAATGGGAGCTGAAAAAGCTCGATTGGGAGTGGGAAGAGTTGGAAGAAAGGAGGAGGAACTTAGAGATTAAAAAAATGATTTATGCTTACGAGCTTAAATTGAAAGAGCTGGAAGTCATGAGGGCTGAGTCCAGCTGGAATGGTGGCAGCAACAATTGTATATCCAGTGATGCTGCAGAAGTGCACATGCCCAGAGAGGTGGTGCCCTACTTGAAGGAGGGAGTTAACACACGCCAGGAGGTTCAGGGGTATGAGGTAGCTCCAGTGATGCACAGGGTCCCTGAGGTGGATTGGGGAACTGGCATGGGGAGTCATATTCCTACTGGTGGGAGGGACACTCTACTGACTCTAGGTGAGAGTGACAGGGAGAGGGGTTCCCCCCAGGTAGAAGTCCTGGTTATGGAGTGTGAAAACATCCCAGAAGAGTGTGGGTTGAGTGTCAGGGACAGTCAGGTACTGTCTCACCAGTCTCAGGAGGGTGATGTGGGGTGCTTTTTCAAAGCAGAGTCACTGGATGGTTGGGTGAAGGGTACTTTGGTTAATTCATGTGAGGGGCTGAGTGATGTAATTGCTGGAGAGCATATGTCTAGTCCTTATTTTCCAGAGCTATGCCAACACCAGGTGGAGTGTGAGTTCTCTGACCCCAGGGACCTTACAATGGAGGCAGACTTCTGGGTGAGTACCAGAGAGTCTGAAGAGGCATTTGGGGGTGCTCCTGAGAGGAGTGGTCTAGGTAGTTCCCAACCAGGTGAGGTAGGGAAGGATTGTAGTGTCCCAGGTAGGTCCCAGTGTAGTGGGATGGGTGAGGGACCCCATGTCCAGTCTCAGAGGAGAGGGAATGGGGATGGGTTGAGGCCCAAGGTGCCCGAGATCCGGTCCCAGGTCCTGGAGGGTTCCCTGCGGGAACACCAGGAGGGGAGCCTAGCCTGTACCATAGGGCCATCTGTTGAGGGAGACCCCACAGTGTCAGGAGAACTTGGGGGGGCCGCTGTAGCCAGCGTCCCACCAGTTCTGGTGTCTGGCAGTACCACTCCTAGTGAGGGGGTGCAGAAGTCCAGACAGAGGGTTGAGAGGGGGTTGCGGACCCCAGTGGAGAACCTGGAGGGTCAGGGGTCAGCTCTGAGAGCAGAGCCCCCCATGAATGACCTTGGTGAGACCATTTCTGGGTTGGGGGGAATCCAGACTCTGTCAGATGGGCAGAGGTCAGGAGACCTGCGCCAGCCAGACTCTTGTGTGGCCCTTCGGGACAGTGTGTCCCTTGAGGGGGGTAAGTGTGCCCCCCTGGAAGTCCTGGTGTGCCAGGCAATGGTTCAACCGCAGGGTGGTGACTCTGGGTTGAATGATCAGGTTCAGGGGGTAAACTCTGACCTGATGGGGGGTAAGTGTGCTCCCAAGGAAGTCCTGGTGTGCCAGGCAGTGGTTCAACCGCAGGGTGGTGACCCTGGGTTGGATGACCAGGTTCAGAGGGTAAACTCTGACCTGGTAGGGGGTAGGTATGCCCCCCAGGAAGTCCTGGTTTGCCAGGCAGTGATCCAGTCTGTGGGTACAGACCCTGGATTGGGAGGCCAGGTTAAGGGTGTCCCCCCTGACCTGGAGGAAGGGGCTACTGCTAACAGTGCCCCTACCATGTTGTCTTCTGGGGGGGCCACTCCTAGTTGGGTGGTTCAGGACCCCAGAAGAGAGGGCAGGGGGAGGGAAGCCTCACCCCTGGCCCTGGTCCAACCTGAAGGTACAGACCCCAGGTTGGAGGATCAGTTGCAGGTTAACATCCCTGCACTGGTGGAAGAATTGTGCAGGACTGCTTCTACAAGCACCCTGACAGTTTTTGACTCTGGGGGTGCCGCTTCTGCAGGGAGGTTACAGAGCCCCAGAGGGGAGGACCAGGGTCAGGTTGTCATCCCTGACCTGGTGGAAGAGAGAGTGGTCAAAGGGTGCCAGGCACCTGGGGCTACCACCCCCCACTCTCCACAGTCACAGTGGTTAGAGAGGCCTGAGGTCGGGCTCTCATCCCTGACAGTTGTCTGGGGCCACTGTGGCTTGCTGTCCTGGTGGACAGAGTTGCCCCTGGGGGGGGGAGGACGAGAGTCACACCCCGGGGGTGGAGTGGGCAACACCACTGTGTTGGCCCTGGTGGTACTATCTGCCCATTGCAATACATCTGTGAGCAAAGTAAAGTTAGGTGTTGCACAGATGGTGTCTGTAGATGTGGAGAAGGGTTCCCCATGGGTTAGCTTAGTGGGCCCTGAGAGTATGGACAGAGGGATCCAACTGGAGTCAGGAAGGCGTAGAACTGGAACATGCCCCTGCTGTTGTGGGCCTGGGTCCCTGTTCTATCGCCCCAATCAGGGAAGTACATCAAGGTATTGATTGTTCTCCCCTGGCTTTAGGCTGGTAGGGGGTCGTGTTGGACTTTTGCTTATGCAGGGTCATCCCCAGACTTTTTTGCCTCCTGCCTCCTATATTTTTCTCCTCTGTTGCTGTTGGCTTTTCAACTCTGAGCACTTTACCACTGCTAACCAGTGCTAAAGTGCATATGCTCTCCTGTTTAAATTGTATGTAAGTGGTTCATCCATGATTGGCATATTTGAATTACTAGTAAGTCCCTAGTAATGTGCACTAGAGGTGCCAGGGCCTGTAAATCAAATGCTACTAGTGGGCCTGCAGCACTGGTTGTGCCACCCACATAAGTAGCTCTGTAATCATGTCTCAGACCTGCCCCTGCAGTGTCTGTATGTGTATTTTTACACTGTAAATTCGACTTGGCAAGTGTACCCACTTGCCAGGCCTAAACCTTCCCTTTCCTTACATATAAGGCACCCCTAAGGTAGGCCCTAGGTAGCCCCAAGGGCAGGGTGCAGTGTATGGATAAGGTAGGACATATGGTAATGTGGTTTATATGTCCTGACAGTGAAATACTGCCAATTTCGTTTTCACTGTTGCAAGGTCTGTCTCTCTCTCATAGGATAATATGGGGGCTACCTTTAAATATGATTAAAGTGTAGATTCCCCTAGAGAGTAGATGGACATGTGGAGTTTGGGATCCCTGAACTCACAATTTAAAAATACATCTTTTAGTAAAGTTGATTTTGAGATTGTGAGTTTGGAAATGCCACTTTTAGAAAGTGAGCATTTTCTTGCTTAAACCATTCTGTGACTCTGCCTTGTTTGTGGATTCCCTGTCTGGGTCAGTTTGACAGTTGGGTTGTTTTTCACCTCACACCAGACAGTGACACAAAGGGAGCTGGGGTGGGATCTGCATTCCTGATTAGCCATCTCTGCTAGGAGGGAGGGGTGGAGTGGTCACTCTCATCTGAAAGGACTGTGCCTGCCTCTGACAATGCTGTCTCCAACCCCCTGGTGTGTGTCTGAGGCCTTGCCTGGGCAAGGCCGGATTTCACAAGAAGGTGTGAGTCCCCTTTGAAGGAAGGTGACTTCAAAGACTAAAATGGGTATAAGAAGGGCACCCAAACTTACAAACTTTAGAAACACTTCTGGAATCAAGGGGAACCTCTGCCTGGAGAAGAGCTGATCGCTGAGGAACAAGTGCTGCCCTGCCTGTGACTGTGCTTTGTGGAGCTTTCCTGCAGTGCTGCTTCTGCCTGAGTAAGAGGGCAAAGACTGGACTTTGTGTGCCTTCCATCTTGAAGAAGAAATCTCCAAGGGCTTGATGTAGAGCTTGCCTCCTGTTGTTGAAGTCTCAGGGATAGCAAAGACTTCTTCCTGCCAGCACCTGGAGTCTCTGGAGAGACCCCTACTCTGCTCTGTGGTGCCCTTCCAGTTCCTGGGACCCTGAAAGGAGAGGCTGGCAGCCTAAGGACAAAAATACACGCACCGAGCGCCGTGCGGAGAAAAGATCGACGCGAATCCGATCGCGGCTGAGAAAACGACGCGACGCCGGCTCCGCAGCTGAGAAACGACGCCGCAGGAAACGCGACCGAAGAATCGACGCCCGGAGCAGGAGAAACGACGCGCAGCATCGCTGACGAAGGCTGAGAGATCGCAACCTGCGCCGCGGGACTTTCGGACCGTCGCGGGGCTGGCTTTTTCGACGCGCATCGCCGTGCCGAGCTGTTTTCGACGCATATAACCGTGCAGGGTTATTTTCGACGCACACCGCCCGTGCGGGGTTATTTTTGACGCAAACTAGGTACATTTACACGCTAGCAGCGCTAGTGTGTTGTTACAACTACCTAAAGACTCTTTTTATTTTAAACCTTTTAAAAATCATAACTTGACTTGTGTATGTTGGATTTTTGTCGTTTTGGTCTTGTTTTGTCTAGATAAATATTTCCTATTTTTCTAAACTGGTGTTGTGTCATTTTGTAGTGTTTTCATTAAGTTACTGTGTGTGTTGGTACAAATACTTTACGCCCAGCACTCTGAGGTTAAGCCTACTGCTCTGCCAAGCTACCAAGGGGGTAAGCAGGGGTTAGCTGAGGGTGATTCTCTTTTATCCTAACTAGAGTGAGGGTCCTTGCTTGAACAGGGGGTAACCTGACTGTCAACCAGAGACCCCAACCTTAAATTCACTAAATTAACCTGAGCACAAACTCCTAGGAGCTATGGTATTGAGAAGACTTCTTAAATTAGAGGTAATGTTTAAGGTGTTTGTGCAGTAACAAAACAGTAATAGAGTCAAAACACAACGCAAGAAAAATCCAAAACCAATTTTGTAAAACAGGGTAAATTCAAATAAATATAACAGCACCAAAACAATAACAATCCAACAAGGGAAGCCAGGACTTTCAAAGTTTAAGGTTAAACATAGTGCCAAAAAACATGTATTGCCTACTGTGGTTATCTGGTTGTACTTGACTGGTACCTAGGCGCACGTTAAGGCTTCATGGAATGCAGGTCCGATTCAGAAACCAGGTTAGGACTGGTCAGAGGTTTTACCTTCGGACTTAGGGCCTGAAAACATGTCTGGTGGTCTCAAGACCCCCAGACTCAAGGTGGAAGTCGGACAGCCATGGCTGTGGCAGTCTGACTGCCCAGTATCACCTGGGTGGTCGAACCACCAGCTAACAGCTGTCTCTGCCAGGATCTCTGATGGGCTCATGGGGGTCTTGATTGTGATCAGCCAGGGCAGTGCTGAAGTCAGCGCCACCCTGCTCATTACAACCATATTCTCCGCCAGTTTTTCGTTGCTGTTTAATCACCATGAAAAGGCTGGTGGAGAACAAGTGTTGGGGGCCACAGGTGGGCCCTTGCATTGCCCACAACACTGTTGTGGGCAGTGCAGGGGTCCTCCTCCCAGCCACTATCTGCTCAGCAAACAATGCGCATTCCGAGGGTGCTGGCCGGCACCCTTGTGTGACGGCATTGGACTTGGCTCCATGTGGAGCTGAGTCCAATGCTGCTGCACGTTTTCCACTGCCCAGTCAAAAACTTGTAATAGGGTAGGTGAGGAGACCACCAGGTCCATGGCAGTCTCCTCACCACGGGTCTGGCAGCCAGGTTTTCCGATCGCCAAACTCATAATCAGGCCCTTAATCTCAAATGGATTGCAAATATCACACAAGCAAGGCAGCAACCTGTTACCAAAGAGGGCTCCATGTTGCTAGGGAGCTGCTGTATGAGTTTTTGGTGAAGCTGCTGACGTTTGGCGAGAAAGCTCTGTGTGGGAGAAATTAGAATTTCATGTCTAGAGAAGGTCCCTCACGACCAGATACTTTTGGCATCGTCACCCAATGAGGATTTCTATCTTCGGATCTAGTCACTTCTTTGGAGCTGGGATTCTCCCAGAGGGGATAGGCTGAATGCTGTAGGTGAAGAGGCCTCCAAAAAGCCAGATACCTACCTCATGAGGTCCTACTGAATTGAAATTGTTGCTGTGGGAAAGATTCAAGCAGAAGCAATGTGAGCCTTTGGTCAGTGGCAGCATACCTTCATCTGATTGGGTGGCAACCTGGTCACAGTACCCTGAAGGTTTTTGTTGCCAAAATGTTTCTAAGTTCCAGGTTTCAGGAAAAGTTAGAAGTACACTTTGACACCAGACAAGTCTCCAACATCTTTGTGATGGCACTTGTGGGTCAGAACTCAATCTATTGGAGGCCATTATGAGGGTCTATGCTAGATCCAGTTGAAACTGGTAAACTGGGTAGTTGCAGAAAAGGCCTTTTCCAGCTTGTGTCCCTGTACCTTTAAAAAGAGGACAGTCAAATGACCCTTGGGCTCCACAGTTTTGTTCTGGGTACAAAAGGGAAAGCAATTCCTATCGTCCAGTCCTTTCTCAAGTCACAGACAGCAGGCCCAAACCTCTTCTGTCCTTCCACAGGTCCAAAGTGTGTTCTGACAAGGGTGCTGGGGATGCCATATTAATACCTGGCTCTAGATTGCGTATGAGGGAAACACCTTACCACCCCCTAACCAATAGCTTAAGAGTTCCCAGAGGTAGTCCTATCTAGTTTTGCAACATTTCCTGTCTGCCATACTGCAAACAATCTAAAAGTGCCCCACTTTACCTAAAACCAAGTGAAGTAAAACATTTCCTTCTCCATGCAAAGCTCCTATGCCTTCCCAGAGGTGTTGCCAGAGAAATGAGGTTCCTCTCCCCAGTGGTCATTCTAATCTGGTTCTGGGGCCAACTCCTCTTTCACTGTGATCAGTGCCTTTCTGACTTTGTAAATAAAGAAGGGCCCTGCCCATATGTCAGCTAACATTTGCCTATAACAGAGTAGGCCTTTTTGAAGTTAGTCAAGTTTCTCTGTACAGCTCACATTGTCTTTCAGCCAGAGGAACAGAACACCTCCTCACACCCAAGCCCTTGGTTCTGTTCTGAGTGCAGTCTTCACACCTCATCGAAGGGGGGGCTATTCAGCTGCCATTTAACAGTTGGAGCTCATACAAATAGGCCTCTAGAAGCATTAAGCAGGGATAAGGTAACTTTCTAAAAGTACTTTTTCAAAAATATTTATTACAAATCTGACTTCACCAGTGAGTTTGACTTGTCATAAATAGCTGAAATAGCTATGGAATAGCCAACTCTACTCCCGTCAAATTAGCTTTTGTGGCATTTTGACTCTAAAGAAATATTAACAGTAATTTTTTACATGTACAACTTTTAAATACATCCACCATGTCATATGGACAGTAAGACAGCAAACGTTAACTGCTGAGCAGTTAAAATTCACAATACACAGACTCTAATTAGAGTTTAGGATTGAAATCTGTGCATTTTGATAATACATCCTTCATCTATGTGTACATTGATGTTTCAAACCCTATACTGTGATTCTTGAGCAAGCACTTGATCGAGACGAAACAAGGTAGCAAACTATATTAAGGGTATTTCATTCAAAAGAGCAAATCCATCTGAATCCAACTTGAAATAAGGTCTTGAGAAGTACAACATGAGTGCCCGTTAGCAGGGATTATGTATACAAAGTTCTACAGCCAACAAAAACAGTCAAGGCAAACATCTGGGATATACCAAACAAAAGATGGTAGTTTGCAATAGGGAAAACACCTTCCCATTCCCAGGCCATTGTCTCTGCTCTAGGAGCAGTTTTTACAAATCTTTCACACCTCACTCAGCGTAGGTTGGGCACTTTCTGGAGAGTGAATGCAAATTGGCCTCCAGCATCTTCTGGCAGGGTAAAAATAACTTTTTTAAAGTTACATTTCCTGCATATTGTATGCAAATCTGAATTTACAATTAGATTGGGTTTAAATTAAATTTACAAATAAGTCTTTGAATAGATCCATAGCTAGTACAGGTTAAAGATTATAGATTAAAGTCTAAAACCTGTAGGTGATGTTTCCTATGTGCAAGTTAGAGCCTGACCAGTGACAATGTCGTTTTGACCTCGTGCCTGGTGAAACATGCTATGTTCAATATCACTGAGGCATTTACTCTTTACATTATGACTCCTCATCTGTCCTAGACGTATGTCTTGTCACTCATCGTAGCAAAATAGATCTCCGTTGCTCGAGATCTCTTTTTCCTCAAACTTTTGGCCTACAGCCTGGTCACTCCAACCCTCTTCACCCCTAACATGGCCGCCACCTTTCGCAAACTTCGGCCTTTGTTATCCTACAGAGCAGTTCACTACTGTACTAGTCGTTCTATTACTATCTACCTAGTTTGACCCACTACCTTAGTTTCTGCCACCGCTCCTGTATACGATTTCTTCAGTCTCTTTGCCCAGAGTACCTTTCTTGTAGTTGAACACCTTTGCAATATGGCCGCCGCCTTTTTCCACTTATGACTCCATGTCTAGCGGAGCCAGTCCTTTTCCACTGACAACATGGCCGCTACCTTGTCCTACTACAAGCGAGGTTACATCACAGTACCAGTCGTTTTCCTCTATGACTGGGTCCGTCTTTTATCTCTGTATACATGCCGCTACTTAAGCGGTTTGATTTACAAGCACTCTCTTCACCGGACGAAATTGACAAACACGCCGCTACACTATGTTTCGGTAAGTGCGGCGTGCGGCTGCGCATGCTTTAACTTTGTCGTATTACTTCCCATTCTGTCCCGTCCACCCTTAGTGGTGAAGGGAACTTCCCGTGGCCACCGTACAACTCTTCTCTTAGGAGGTTACAGATTGCAGCTCTCTGCATATACATAAGTGCTTATGTACTGCACGATTTTTACCTACCCTTAAACCCTTGGGCATATAAGTGGGCGCTTACTAGGCCTTATACTATCTTACTATTGTTTTATGAATGCCCCTTAGTCCTCGGGCACATAGGCAGGCAGTTACCCGGCCTGTTACGGGCTGCCATTCATCTTGCAGCATTACTGTTTTTTTTTTAAATACCTTTCTTCGTACGCAGTTACTTGTCTGCCACTGCTTTCTTTGGTGAAATCTTATATAAGGGCTTGCCCTTACTCTTTTGACGTGGGGAACTAGTTTATTCTGGGTACCTTAGAGCCACCTCTTTCAGCACTCTATCTCCATTAATAGTTTTGTTTATTTTAACCCCTTCATTCTCGTGTATGGCTCCTACTTACATGCCTGCACCCCTATTTTGGAGTCTACCCTCCACTCTCCTTTTAACTTATTCTCGACAGAACTTACCATGGTTCACTTGGATTCTTCATGAACATCAGATGTCGATACTCTTGTTGTTGCTCGACACCGTCTTCTTGGGACTCTGGAAGCCCTTATCTGTTCTACTGTTTTCTAGGACGTACTCTCAGATATATATATTTTTTGCGATCTCTCGCCCATTTGGTTTGCCTTGAGTGTACTCTTGTGACGTACTACTACTGACCTTACCGCCCCCTTTTTATCAATTATTAATTTATCTTTCTGCTCATGGCTCTCCTTCCCTACATTTCTTCAGCGCAAGTACTTATATCATCCCATCTGGCTAACTCCTGGATTCTCTGTGACTTCATTGGTACGTGACTTCAATATATTTTCCAGCTTCCGCATGGCTCCTACACTCGCCTGTACCCCGCACGTACACTTTTACACATTTTTTCATCTTGCTCTCACTCCCGGGATTCATTTCTACATCACATCTTCTGATACTAAACTCGATAGTCGAGTTCTCCCCCCACTCTTTCTTTTAACTATACTAGGTCTTCTTTTCAACATGTGTCACTTATAACTCCACTCTCTTGCGCACCAAGGTTTATTTCCATACGCTTGAACTTTTGTTTGGGTCAAGTGAACACCACACCCTTCTATTTTTTCAATTACTTCCTACTTCTTATGTCATGTCTGTATTGTTCACATATAGAAACTCTGACACCTACAGTTCCTTCTTTTCAATTTAAAATTAAATATGTGTATACATTGTATTCTTTACAGCCTTGAAAAAGTCACTGTGTGATGAAACATGTGTTGACTGTGCTTACACACTGTACATATTGGTACACAACTTTTTGATCCAATAAAACGTCTCTCTGGAACACTAAGAAGAGGACCATACTACTCATTATCATATGTGTATTACATAATTCTACCTTCTTGTACCTTACTAACTCTACTTGTGACTGTGTGCTGTGGTCATATATCTGTTCAATATCACACATGATTGATTTATTAGTATTATGCGCCTTGCCTTGTGGGCATCAAGGTGCACTAAAGGGTGACCTATTTAATAATTAAAATCAGGTTTTCCTACTTGTCCAAAGAGTGATTTTGACAGGTCTCTATAAAAGGGTTTAAGCTGCTGCTGTAAAACTACATGGGGTGGGCCTGAAGCCATGTTTTAATGCATTTTAGTGGATGGCACAGTAGGTGCTGCAGATCAACGGCCAGGTTTACCTTTCCATGATAAGGGTGCTTTCTACAGCATACATTATAGCTTTGTAGGAACGTTAATTGCGCCAATAAAGTTTAAACCAATTTTAACATGTTTAAAGGGGTAGCACAGACACTTTACTCTTGTTAAGCAGGAGTAAAGTGCACATAGTTCTAAATAAAGCAAAAATAACGTCCTGAAAAAACCTGCGTTCTAAGTATGAACTGAAACTACCTAAATAATATGAGAAAAAGAATACATATGAGTGTCTGCCAAACAAATCAGAATTTGTGAGGAGCACCTAATATCTATGAGGCAATCTGTGGTAGAGAGGTACCCACAACCCAGAATATTTCAAGACTCATTGCTGGGCAAAGAAAAATATTTAGAATAGCACATTCAACTCTGTATTGCTTGTACTATCATCCTACAAGTCAAAACACAGTCTGTGATTAAATGTCTCACTAACAAAATCCTACCAAGAACAATTCCACCCTGTGATTGCCAAAAGGTCTTCAGCCACAAATGATGATCAGACCCTTCAATCTACCAGCACCCAAAATAGTTGTATACAAGCAATCATTCAGTCAGAATTGTGCTTCTGCCTGCAACTGAGAAGTCTGTATTATCTACTTTTTGCCACAGAGGCTTCATTTTCAATGTTGTTATTGTTATTGCATTTATGATATATGATTATGTAATATGAAAGCTGGATAGAAAAACTTACATTTCTCACCTATGACCAAATGGAAATCAAGCACAAAGGGATGTAGCTGAGGGCGATTAAGTATGTTGTGTGAATGCTGCAACTGATGTAAAAACTTTAGGCCATTTTCGTCTAACAGAAAAAAATCACTGACTCTACACTCATACAAAGTTCATGTTTTTAAATTTGCTACAAGTCAATCATCAGCCTACTGACTCTGGGCTTGAAACAATTGACTGTAATATAAAATTAAAACAAGCAACATCAAAGCCAATAACTCCACTTATCTTTTAAAAATTACAGTCACTCAAGGAGCCACCAAATGGCCTTACGTGATGTGGCAAGTTGACACCAACCTTGACTTTTTAGTTAATGTATCTTGTCTTGTGGGAATTATAGATTCATATTTCCATTAAAGGTTTCTGGCTACAAATCTATCACTGCAAAGTGCTGGTGGTTAAACAGCTAGCATTAGCTAAGGGTTCCATATATTATATAGTATTCTTGACTTTAAACTGGAGCTTCACAAAAATAATACAGTGATACATTTATCCATTTTTAAGATCCTCCTGTGAGCTGGAAATTTTTGGAAATTCACAAAATCCACAGGAGCGTGTTTGGCAATATACACAAACTGGATACTTGTTGGGGTAGTTTGTCCATAGGACAGGCAATCCACAGGACATTTGGGGCGTGTTTAGAGTTTGGTAGACAGAGTACTACACCATTAAAGTGGTGTTGTACTTTGTTCTCCAATCTGATGGTCAGCGAATTCTATTAGGAATGGGGTGGGCTGTCATGTCTCCACAAGTGGTGCCCCCATCGGCAGAAAGCATAGACTGATGGTGCAACATTTTTTCCCTGTTGCTCAAAGAAAAGACTAGCACTCTAAAACTGACAAAATAAAAGATGACTAATGGACCTTTGGAAAAAAAACTCCCAGGATGTCAGGGCATTATTTTTTTAAAATAACCCCTGCTTTGTGAAATTGCTTTGAAATACAAACAAAAAAGGTTTGGTGAGCAGCCATATCAGACATGGTGAACAATCAGAAAATGTGCAGAGAATCTACCATGTTGGCTGGACTTATGAAAGCAAATACATTTCCACCAGTTAAGTTGAAAACTTCAGATATGGCAAGCTGTATTCCACCAGAGCAATAAAGTGAATGTTGCTGCTGCCCTGGCAGAATGGAGTACAGCCTGCCAAACTAGTATTGAGGCTCTAAGTGCTTCAGGTGCAAGTACAGAAGCTCTCCCAACTCAGGGGAGCTGTGATTATGGCGAGGAGCCGGGGCCCAAATCAGGGTTGCAGCACAAGCTGCTGCTGCATTTGAGAATGATCGGGATTGGTTGGCCAGGGCGCAGCACCCAGATGCACTAGAGTGCTTCTGAGGTCATTTCCAGCAATGCGGTCAGCCCTGCTCCTTTAAAAGGCGATGCAGAGTGGGAAACCGTTCTCTTTCCCACTTGCTGCCTTGGACAATGCCTCGCAAAGAGGGAAACCTCCTTGCTACTCCAGGAGTCACATAGGTTAGAAAGCTTGTTCTCACCCAATCCGAGTTGCTTCTAGGTTCTGCACCCGGTAGCGACTCCGGTGCGAGGGCTGTGCAGGTGATTGGGGACCAGGGAGGTTTCCATGGGGGTAATACTCTTGACCCTTTTTAAGTGGCTGAGTAGATCAACAAGTTAAGGTCTCTGCTGGTGCATTCTGGGATTTGTAGTCCTTTCGCATGATTTTAGGCTCATTGTGGTTGGTGCAGATGCTTTTACGTGAATCTTGTTTTGCAATTAGTTTCTGGTTGGACTCTAGGTTTTGATGATTTTTGTCAGGGTATTCACTCTGTGGCTGGTTACTGGTAGTGTATTATTGGTACAGAGTAGGCTGGGTCAAAAAACGTAGGCATAGATTTTAACAATAATGAGTTAGTTCAGAGGATTGCTTGCAGCTGAGGTTTTATGTTCTGGTCACTAGCGCTTTCCAGGTTTTTTCATCTAGCCTCACCAGTCAGGGCTGTGTTGTTCAAGGTATGTTGGTGGCTGTAAGAAGGATGCCTGTTCACACAAAGAATGGTTTAAAGCACACATGGGTGGAGGTTGATATGGAGGCTCTTATACTTAGGATGGATGCGATGGATGAGATGAGATTTTGTGCCCACAGGCCCTGCTTGGGGGGGGCAACCAAATGAACTGGGAGCACCAGAAGAGAGGCCAAGAAGGCCAGGAGTTGTGAGCAGAGTAGCATTTTCCCCGGTTCAGAAGTGGGCTAGGAGTCAGGAGTCTCTTAGGGAATAGAGTACAAATATGAGTATCCCTTCCAGGCACTCCCACCGGTCAGCGCAAGCGACGTGGTTGCATAGGGTGGTGTTTCTGCTGTGATGGTGCCGACGGCGAGTAGTAGCATTGTTGAGAATGGCAACAGTAGAATGGCAATTGGGGTTATGCCAGCGGGGGCACTAGTTAGTCTGATTTCATTGTATATTTAGCCAGTGATTTGTCTTGGCTTTCTAAGGTTGGGATGTTATCCACTCCTTTAATGGGTGGCGCTTTAGCCAGCGTGGTCGAGGACAAAAACTTTTAAAGGACCAGGAGGTTGGTGGCCTATCTGGATAGTTTGGGGGGAAGGTGTGGTAGATGCAGACTGGCATCAGCCTGTGGTGGGGGCCAGTGGGATGTAACAGGTTAGTCCTGGGACACAGGGGCTGAAAGTCGTGGTACCTCGCATTCCAGCTGTGGACCCGGGCAGTGCCAGCAGTGGCGGGGACTACATTCCCTCCTCAAGAAGCAACAATAACAGGTATGGGCACATCTTTGCCAAGCATTGGTTTAGGGGATGTGCGTTCCAACCATGAGCAGGCACGTGCAGATGGCGGTGAATGAAAAAATTTGGAAAAGCAGTAATGTTGATATTTGTGACTCGCTTGTGGATAGTCCCAAAAGAGAGGAGGGCCAGTGGTGCAAGGAATGTGCGCATTCTAGGATTGCAGCCATTGGCCTTATGAAAAGAGGGTTTGAGGAGACACTATTAAATTGGGTCAAAAGCTTCATGATTTTCCAAGCAATCATAGCAGGCCACTTCCCAAACTTGGGGTCTAAATTAGCATGCTACCAGAATAAAATAGAGTATGCGCATAGTGAGTTTGGGGGCATGGCCTGTAGGGACTACGCAAAGGAATTTAGAAGGATTAAGGCCATTAGACCCACGCTGACATGGGATAAGATTGAGATGAACACTTGGGTATGATTTATGAAGCCCCAGTGACTGGAAGCCACACCTGGTCAGCCACTTTGGGGCGAGCAGCAGCCCATGAGGTGGGGGTACAAAAATGGGTCATGTGGAATTTCAATAGGAGATCCTGTACCAGACCCCGTAGTACATGTACACTCAAGCATTGTTGTTCCTTCTGCGGTCTGCCTTCACACCCAGAGTCAAAGGGGCTGTTTTAAGAGCCCCTAGCACCTCCTTGCGCCACATTAGCATCATTTCTTTTTACGCAAATGTGGCCCAACGAGTTCAAAATTGCTGTGCCAAATTTACATACAAAGTTTTGTAACCCTTTGCGCTACATTATGCCTGTGCCAGGTACAATGTATGCAAAAGGGACATTCCCCCATTGGGGGGGGGGGGTAATTAAATGGCGCATAGAAATCTAAGAGATTTCTTTGTGTCATTTTTTTGGGCACTTTTAATGACTGATCAGAGCAGGCATTGAAAGGAGCCACATCATTGTTTTCAATGGGCCGCAATGGGCTTTGCAGGATTAGCGTCAAAAGTTTGACGCTAAACTCTGAACTAGCATCAAAAATGTTGATGCTAGTTTCCCTAACTACTGCCATAGTGCACTGTATATGCACCGTATCTTAGATATGGCACACACAAGGTGGCATTAGGGAGCACTAAGGGGCACAAATGTAATAATGAAGAGAGGTCCAAATATGTTGAGTAGGTTCTTTATTAGGAGTATCCTATCCACTCACAACCGAAGACATCCATCTCTCTCCATCAGCTCTCCATCAGCACCGCTAGAACATTCATACACCCAAGAATCTAATATGATGTCATGCATGACATCTGCCTCAGGAATGAAATCCCTTACATTCTACCATCTAATAAGATGTCAAAGAGACTTGACATCTACCACAACAAGGAAAGTGCCACTCCACTGGGTATGGGCCACTTTCCTTAAATCAGGCCCAAAGTGTTTAAAAAAGGCTATGGACAGAGGCCCCAAAAAGCAGGATTGATCACCCCCTTTTAATCAAGGCCCCATCCCCAGGTACCTGGAAGGCAATTGTGTCATGGTTCAATATATATAATTACTCCACAGCAGCACTAAAGTTTTATGGATGGTTTTAGGATCCTAGGAGCGGGTTGTGTAGGTGTCCTGTACTGTAAAAACCAACAGTTACACAGGTCCAATCATAGCATGGCCAAGGTTAAGATCCTGAAGGAGAAGACTTTGGGAAGGGTGACGGATCCCTTTGATTCCATCCTGCTTGAGAATTGTACCTGTTCCCCTCTGGGAGTAGTCCCCAAATTAGAGCTAGGAGAGTTCCATTGATACACAATATATATATGCTTCTAAAGTTCAGCCAGTGAATGAAGCCATTGAAAAGGGAGTATGCTCAGTCAAGTACACCTTTCTTGATCAAGCGATTGGGATGCTTCAGTAGCTTGGGCCTGGGATGCTGCTAGCAACGTCAGACATAGAATCTGGCTTCCAGCTGCTACCTGTACATCCGGATCATTTCTACCTAATGGGCTTCCAATGTGAGGGCAAATTTTATTATGACTAGAGCATGCCAATGGGCTACTCTGTCTCCTGTGCCTACTTCAAGAAGTTCAGCACTTTCCTTGAATGGGTATTCACACCGAGGTTGTGCACCAGTGAGCATTAGTTGGATGACTTTCTATTTTTCCTGTTTTTGTGTTCCCCCGGTATGGCGGAGTGTATGAGGACCTTACAGTCCTTTCAGGAGCTGATGGGGATTTTGGAGTTGCGGGGGTAAGACCTGTGGGTCAGCTACAACTATCGAATTCCTGGAAATGTAAATGAACTTTGTGGCAGGTGTAGTTAGGCTCCCTCTGGAAAACGTTTACGTTTTTTTCCAGGCTCTGAAGGTATTGCTGCCAGCTAAAAAGTTGACCTTGCATTAGTTACAGGTGGTTGTAGGGCAGTTGAATTTCGCTCATGTAGGCCTCGCTTTTTCCCATTCAATTGCACAAGCCATGTCTGGATCAAAGGCACCTTGATATGAAAATCTGGGAGCATTTTTGAGGGATTTCCACGGTACAGTATTGTGGCCAACCCCAACCAGGACCAATGAAGGAATTGGTTTGTGTATGGATCCTGCAGGCAGTGAGAGTTTTGGTGCCATTCAAGGTGCTGCATGGTGTGCTCAGCGGTGGCCAAAGGAATGGCTGGTGGTGAATAATGACTTCCTCAAACTGTATCTCATTCTGATGGCCTTAAAGATTTGGCTGTGGCAGTTCCGCAACCGATAAGTAATATTCTTGTCAGACAATATGACTGGGGTGGAATGCAACAAACAGCCAAGTGCAAGATGGTACTAAGGGCCATATATACAAGCCCCTAGCGCCACCTTGCACCACCCTAGTGTAATTCTTTTTACATTAAGGCGGAGTTAAGGAGGCCTTTATGCCATGCCATATTTACAAAGTGGCGCAATGCACGCATTGCACCACTTTGTAAACCCTTTCACCAAACTATGCCTGCGCCAAGCATAATGTACGGAAGTGGGGTGTTCCAGGACATGGAGGCATGAAAAAATGGTGGAGTGAAATTTACAACATTTCACTGCACCATTTGTTCCGTCATTTGCAATGCCTCCTCACAGTAGGCGTTAATGTGACGTACTCATTTTAATCAATGGGCTTCCCTGTGCTTTGCTGCTCTAACATAAAAGTGCAGGAAAGTGCCACAAAAGCTTCAAAAAGCTATTGTTCTAATGACTGCCATGGTGCGCCATATTGTAAATAATGTGAACCATGGTGTTGTTAGGTGGGGTAGGGTTGATGCAAGAAAAGTGATGCATCAGGACTGATGTGCAGCTTTCTTGTAAATATGCCCCATAGACTGTTGAAAAAAATTGTGGTACAGTGTTTAAAGATGAATGTCACTAATTTGAAACACGTGTCCGGTGTACTGAACAAGTAACAGGTGCTTGTTGGAAAGTGGTTTATTAGTAGAAATAAGTTGAGAGCTGCCACCAGTAATAAGGTTACAAACACAATAAATATTTTAGTCAGGGTCTCAGTAAATTAATCCCTAGCTCAACCCCTGGTAGCTGGCAACGAACATGTATGTAAAGCATTTACAAAACAAAACTTTAAATAAGGAAGACACCACACACATAAAAAATCCAGCACCAATTTATAACAATAGGAAATATATGTACCTTTAAAATGACACCAAAACAACAAAAATCTAACATGGGCAACCAGACATATTAATTTCTAAAGAACAAATACAAAAATTAGCTTTCTATTGCTTGAAAAACCAATAGTGTTAACCTGGGATATCTGGTTGCTCTTGAGTTGGACCAAGTCCAAGTTTAACGCACTGGAGCCCTGCTCGGATACACTGAGGGAGAGGCCTCGGTCAAAGTTTTACCTTCTGACTTATTCATTTTTCTGGAGCTTTTTCCTCTCATCGTCGGGTGAGGCTCCTTGTCAGACTGGGATCTGTGATGCTGTCAATTTGGCTCAGCGTGAGCTCCTGGTCAACTCCTGGAAGTATCGATGACTGGAAAAAAGCTCCAGAGCTTCAGCTGGAAAAACCTGTATTTCAGGCCGGGTCAAGAATGAAAATTGTAGCTCTTTCCTAGTGATATTTATACTTTACTAAAGTTTTCCCATGTTAGCCTATGGAGCCACTGTACTACAATGAGGAAAACAAAATTGGCAGTTTTTCCCTCACCAGGGCACATAAAACATATTTTATTCTATTCTGCTTATAGTTACAAGGAACTCTACCCCTGGAACATCTAGGGGAGAACTTAGGGGTGATATATATGTAAGAATAAGGTAGTTTGAGACTTTGGAAGTGCTTTTAGTTCCAAAGTGGAATTTGCCTATAATTTACTTTTAAAAGCAGCTTGCAAAGCAGGGCTGTCTTTAAAATGTTAGCAAGCACTATAGCAGTGCACTCTAGAGTGTATTAAATCCACTGGGCCTCTAATCTTTGATGCCCTATTATATACAAGGCGGTCATAGCCAATTATAATTATGCCTAATTTGCATATTCCTTTTGCGCAGAGCACTGACCTAGGGTCTAGTTAGCAGATCCTAGGGCACAGTCAGAGTCAATTACCACAAGTTTCAGTCACAAGAATATAGGGATGATCAGTGCAAAGGGATGACTTTTTCACACAGCTCTCTTTCATGTAAAAGGTGATGGGTCATAAACCTAAACCCTTGTAGTCCCCAACAGCTAAGTGGAAAAACCTGGAAAGTCCACCTGCATTGGCATTGACAGTTCCTGGTCTGTGTTCCACTGTAAAGTCCATTCCCTGTGGAGAAATGGACCACTTTAACAGTTTAGGATTCTCTCCGTCATCTACATGAGGCATCTGAGATGTCTGTGATCAGTTTGAACTCAGAAGTGAGTACCAAACAGGTATGGTCTCCACTTCTTCAGGCACAATACCAAAGCAAAGGCTTCCCTCTCAGTGGCACTCCACCTTCCCTCGCCGAGGAGTAGTCCCCTACTAATGAAGATAACTGGTTGGTCTAGACCCTCTTTATTTACTTGTGCCAACACTGCCACAATCCCATGCTCTCAATCACCTGTGTGAACCACAAATTTATTTGTGTAGTCCGGGGCCAGTAACACTGGTACTGAACGTATAGCCTCCTTCAGAGTGTCAAAGGCCTTCTGACACAGTGGAGTTCAAATGACTTTCTGGGCCTGAGTTCTGTCAGGAGACCCACAATGGTTCTATAGTTTTCCACAAATCTTCTGTAATACCTAGTCAGGCCAAGAAATGCCCTGACCTGGGTCAGTGTTTTAGGAGCCTTCCAGTCCAGGATGATCTAAAAGGTGGCCCAAGTACACAACTGAACTCTGCCCTATTTATCACTTGCTGGCCCTAATAGTCAGGCCTGCCCTTTGCAGGGGCCGAAGCACTCCCTTTAGGTGGGTCAGGTGATCCTCCTAGATGGATCTGTACACAGCTATATCATGCATATATGATTCACTGAACTGTTCCAGCCCAGACTGGACCCTGTTCACCAACTTTGGAAGGTGGCAGGGGCATTCTTTAAACCAAACATCATTATTCTGAATTGGTAATGCCCCTCTGGCGAGGGCCATGCTCATCTCTCCTTTGCTTCTTCACTGAAGGCAATCTGCAAGCAGCCTGAGGTCAAGTCAAATGTACTCAGGTACTTTGCAGCCCCAAACCTGTCAATGAGAGCATCAGCTCTAGGTATAGGCTGAGCATCAGTCTTAGCAACTGCATTCAATCCTTTGTAGTCCACACAGAACCTCAACTCCTTCTTTCCCCCTTGGGAAATAGGTTTGGGTACCAGCACCACTGGGCTGGTCCATGGACTGTCAGAGGGCTCAAATACCCTAAATTCCAGCATCTTAGCTAATTCAGCCTTGATGGGGGTTCTGACCTGGGCAGACAATTTGTACAACTTGTTTTTGACAGGTAGATGGTCACCAGTGCCAATGTCACATGCATACTAGTTGGTAGTTTCAGGGATCAAGAAGAAACCAGCAAATCACCCAAGCACCCACTTGCATTCTCTATGCTGCTAGTCTGTCAGCTTGGGATAGAGTACAACTCCCTCCACTTAGCTATCTTGCACACTGCTGGAGAAGAGGTCTGGCACTGGCTTAGTTTCCTCCTCCTCCTTCACCTGTGACCATCAGCATGGTTATGTCTGCCCTGTGTTTCTGTTCTTTCAACCTATTAACATACTGGACTCTGTGAGTGTTCCTTGGGTGTTAAAGTCCACCAGATAAGTAACCTTGCCCTTCTTCTCTAGGATTGGATAAGGTCGAGCTCATTTATCCTGGAGGGCTCCGGGATCCACAGGCCCCAACATCACACCAATTGTCCTGGTTTGTACTCAGACATAGTAGCCTTCTGGTCATACCAGAGCTTCACAAGCTCTTGGCTGGCCTCCAGGTTCCTACTTGCTTTGTAAATGTGCCATAACAGATCTCAGGACTGGTACACCAGGCACAATGGAACTCTTACAGAGTGTCCGAACAGTTCAAAGAGGCTAAAGCTAGCCTCTTTCTGTGGGACTTCCCTGAATGCAAACAGTGCAAGGGAGGAGTACAACAATGTCCACCGCTGCCCCCTGAAAGGGAGTCGCAACCACTGGCAGTGGTATCAAGGGAGCCTTTGGTCTATCCCCTGTCTTTCCACTGGCCCCATGGGTTGCACAGGAGTTACAGAACTCCTTCACTTTGGCAGACATGTCTGACCATTAGGAATGGTTAACCAACCAGTTCTGAGAATTTTTCTGTCCCAAATAACCTGTGAAGGGAATGTCAAGGCTCAATGTGATGAGGAATGATCAATACTTTTGAGGCACTACCAACTTACTTGTGCTCCTTCCTTGAGGTCTCTGGCTTAAGCACATAGAAAGTTGTTAGAAATGGGGTCTTTGGTTGACAATCAAGTTACCCCCTGTTCAAGCAAGAACCCTCACTCTAGTCAGGGTAAGAGAGAATCACCCTCAGCTAATCCCTGCTTATCCCCTTGGTAGCTTGGCAGAGCAGAAGGCTTAACTTCAGAGGGCTAGGTATAAAGTATTTGTACCAACACACACAGTAACTTAATGAAAACACTACAAAATGACACAACACAGGTTTAGAAAAATAGGAAATATTTATCTAAACAAAACAAGACCAAAACGACAAAAATCTACAATACACAAGTCAAGTTATTAATAAAAATGCAAAAAGAGCCTTTAAGAAGTTTTAAATACACACTAACACTGTTAGCGTGGAAAAGTACCTCGGGTGCATTGAAAATAACCCTGCACGGGTGAGTATGCATCAAAAAGGGCTTGCAATGCGTTGATTCCACTCACGAGCAGGACCTTGCGTCGTTTCTCCTTTCGTCGGGTCGGGCACGTCGTTTCTTCTCTCCACACGGAAGCGATACGCCGATTCGGTCAGGACTCTCGGATCCGGGCAGGCCTTGTTTTTACACACCCAGCGGTACTTGAGTGGAAATCCAGCTGCACGGTGATCCGAAAACCATGCATCGCAGGTTGCGATCTCCCAGCATCCGTCAGTGGTGCTACACGTTATTTCTCCTGCTCTGTTGCAGGGATGGAATCCCATTTTGAGAGGCTGGATCCTCTGTCTCATGGTCAGATTCCTCCTGCACCTCTGGAGATCTCTGGGTTTGCTCACCAGACCCAGTGCCCTTTCTCTTGTCATTACTCCAGAGTCCAAGTGTCAAGCATTTCCCTTCTGAGAAGCCTATGACCTGGTCACAGCACATACCCATCCAGCATTCTTGCATGGCCCATTTTGTCCACCCCTGACCAGTCATACACTTCAAGGTCATTTCCCAGTAGACAATCCACTGGGAGGACAGGAGACAAAGCATCCTTTTTAGTGCCTATTACACCTCCCCATTCCAAAGTCACTATTGCCATGGGATGGAGTTTGGCTCAGCTGTCTGCAGAGGTTTCCTGGTGATACACAACAGGTGTGATCTGCTCTGTAGATACCAGCTTCTCTGTGACCATAGTCACACCAGCTCCTGTATCTCTCTTTCAGACCCTAAACCTAAATTCCATTGGTTTTAGGCCTCTATTTTACCTCTAGATGCTGGGAGGCAAGGGGGTGGGGTTGCAATTTCCACCCAACCCAAGGACACTAAGGTTGCCTCTGTCAACCCCTTCCCCATCTCTGGGACAATTTCCACCCCAAGACCTAAACTAGCAATCCCTGTGGACTGTCCAACAGTGGGGAGATTCTTTGTGCAAACAGCATCTCCTCTCTTGTGTCCTAACTGATGACAGTCATAACACTTCCCTGCCTTCAAAAGCTCAAGGAACTTCCTTTGTAGGATCAAAGTTCTTTCCTTGATACCCTCTTTCCTTGAATGTGGATTGGCTTGGGGTTCCTTCCCCTTGTACAGGTTTTTGTGAACCTTGTGAGAACTTTGGGGATTTTGTAATCATATTGCCCTTGGGCTTTCCACTGGAGGGGACCTGTCCTCCTTTCTTTTGATTGACTCCTGGTGGTGATTGAAAGCCTGGATTCTCACCCACTCATCTGCTGTCTCCCCCATTTTCCTGGGACCACACAACTTTGAGTCCACTAGCTACTGGGAGAACTTATCTTGTACACAATGAGTCTGGGTGTGCTCATTAAGAATTAAACTATACAGCCCCGCATAAGTACTTACTTGATGATCTTTAATCCAGCCCTCCAGTGCCTTCACTAAGACATCTACGGAGTCCACTTAGGACTGTGTATTTATCTTCTGGATGTCCCTGAATGTCACCCTGTACTGTTCTGGGGTAAGGCCATACTTTCTGACTAGACATTTTCTCATGAGTGGGTAGGATTCTGCTTCCTCTCCTTCTAGGCTGAGGAGACTATCCCTCCCAGCTTTTGGACACCAATCTAAAAGTCTAGAAGCTCTGAGATGGTCCTTGATTAATTGGGACTAGGTTTCCCAGAATGCATCTGGAGAATCCTCAAACATCCAGCTGAAGGTGGTCAGCTGGGTCCTCCTTTGTGGTGATGTCGCAGGTAAAGATCTTTTAAGCTGTCACTTTCAGGGAGTCCGCTCCTTCACTCTATTAAAAGCCAGGAAAAGTCCTTAGAGCAGTAGTTCCTCTGTGTGCAGCAGGTGCAATCAGGCAGAGTGCAGTCTTTTGGGGGTGCAAACCATGGTTCCAGCAGGGCAGTCATTCTTCTCCTTGTAGTTCAAGCAGTGATCTGAGTTGCTGGGGAACTCTCTCATATTTATCCTGTGTCCCTGGGCTGGCAAGCAGCTGGGAATCCCTAACCAGTGGTGTGCAGGGTAACACCTTCTGGGGTGACCACTTCCTGCAAAGTGTGCCAAAAATCAATTCCAGGAAGCACTATTTTTCCAAAATCCAAGATGAGGAAATCGCTCCTGGGTGTTAAGATCTGGCTAAGCCTTCCCACTGGGGTGGCTTTTTTCGCTAAACACTCCCCCTTCATTGCTTTTGCTAATCTCATTACTGGGACTTCCATCTGTCTGAAGAAGCAGTAAGAGGGAGTGATCCTTTGTCCTGTCCTAAGTATCATTTTCCATTTCAAGACCAAACTATCATTTTAAGTCCAAGAATAAAAATTGTACCCATTTCTAGCAAAACCTACACTTTAATAAAGTTTCCCAATGTTAGCACATGGAGCTACTGTACAACAGTTGGGAAAAACGAATTTGGCAGTTATTCCCTCATTATGGTATATTCAACATTTTTATACTGTCCCTGCTTATAGTTACAAGGCACCCTACCCCTAGGGCACATAGGGGAGACTTTGAGCGTGAATTATATGTAAAAATAAAGTAGTTTGAGACTTTGTAAGTACCTTTAATTCCAATGTCGAATTTGCATATAATTTACTTTTACAAGCAGCCTGCAAAGCAGGGCTGCATTTAAAATGATAACAGGCACTAAAGAAATTCACACTAAAGTTAATTAAATCCACTGGGCCTCTAATCCTCCATGCCCTATTAAATATTAGGGACTCATAGTTAGGCTGTCATAGCCAATTATAATTAAGCCTAATGGAATATTACGTTTACTATTCAATTCAATTTATTTATGATAAGGAACTCACATGTAGATCTACAAAAAAACACAATATAAACTAAAAAAAAAAAGAACCCTATAATATGTGACCAACAGGACCAGCCAAGCAGTATACCATCCCCAATTCTAACAAATTGATTCAGATAATATATTTAATACAGTTTTGAAATACACTTAAAAAAGTTACAAATTCTATAGCAGAAGAATTTGTGTGGTGGGACATAGAGGGCCTGCAATACTTCTAATACAGAAAGTAGGGAGATTTGAAGGCAGATTGGGCATAACCGTCTTTGATGATATAACAGAGATGGGCAGATAAAAAGAACATGGTTCAGATCTTGGATACCATTCTGACAAAGATTAGAGATTGCCTAGGACCCATACCATCTAACCAGAATACAGTGAGCGGTAACAGCCCCTACCCTAACAGGAGCCAAAATCATCTAATCCCGTGCCACAGGTTCCAGATGAGATAGGGTTGCATTTTCTTCAGTAACACAGAATCTAATACAGATTGGAAACCCTGCCGGTGTGAACAGGCCTCTCAATCCAATCAAAAGATTAAGGATCAAGTTGCTTTTTTAATGCAGGTTTTTAAGTGTGGCAGACAAAGTGTGAAAACAAGATAGTAGTCTAAATGTAACAAATCTAAGACATAAATCTAATTCCTGCCAATAGTGTACATTGCCCTGCCACCAGCCAAAATGTATTTTTTTAGCAGAGATCTTAAAGAATTGCCATCACTCTTCTCCCAACTGGCCCCCCAACGTACCACCCCAGCCAGACGTTGCATGAATGTGCTTCTAAGACCCATCTACAACCTTAAAACTGCTGCTGAGAAAGCCAAACTGACAGAAGATATTTTTCTGAGGACCCGGCACTCCATCTTATCTAAAAAAAAAACATTCAGAGACTCCAACTTGCTCCAAACCATAGAGCAACGAAGGTGGAATCTTTGCCCCGAATACCTCTAGGAGATATTTAAAATGTCTCCTGCCAGTCGCCCCATAATGTGTATCCAGGCCATTAGCTTGAGATTGCGCCTTGCTTGAATTATGTTCTATGTGTGCCCTATCGCTGAGGTTCCCACATACGATTTTAAGTAAAAAAGGGTATAATTTTACCATTTTTAACTTCTATGTTCCCAGGGACCAGGAGAATTGACCATATTTAAGTTTCTTCTTACAGTGGAAGCACAGAATCTTATTTTTGGAGCAATTTATTATTAAGAAATGGACCTCTGTGAAGTGCTGTAAAGGCTGCAGGCAATTAGTTTTTTGGGGGTGAGGTCCAAAATGATTATATTGTCTGCGTAAAGTAAGCAGACTATCTGCCACCCCCCTCAACAAAGGGACAAAACCTGCACTCCGGGCCAAATACCTGGGCAAATCTGAGATATACAGGGAAAACAGCAAGTGTTAACATAAACCCTTGTTTCAGTCCATTCAAGGTTGGGATTTCATGAGACAAACATCTATCACCGCCTAAGAGTACCTTACATCAGGTGGAGGAGTGAAGGGAGATGACCAGATCTAACAGGATACTTGGCATACTCAATCTTACAAGCTTTCTCCATAGCGTAGCTGGATCTACTCTATCAAATGCTGTGGAAAAATCTATAAAGGCTGCATAATTCACCCCACCTCTCATAGAGACTTATTTTTCATTAATTACCTGAAGGGCCAAAATTTTATCAATTATTCTTTGCTTCTTCTTGAACCCAGTTTGCTCCAGGTGGATAATTTTGCTTTCTTTTGCCCATTCACCAATCTGAGACAGCAAGCATTGAGCAAATACTTAGCATATTGGTTTAACAGAGCACTGGCCCTGGGTCTAGTTAGCAGAGCCCAGGGCACAGATCACTAACTACGAGTATCAGTCAAAATGTGGGTGTGATCTGGGCAAAAGGATATCTTTCTCACAGAAGTCAGTGTGGGGGGGGTCCTTCCATAAGAAGAGTCCCATCCATGTCCTTATATTGGACATGGAATTTTAACAGCTCCTCAATGCTCATTGAAAATTGTCCCAAACCTGGCTACATGCCTACTCTTGAATCTTCCTTTCCATGATTGACTATTCGCACATTATTTTCAAAGCTATATACTTCATATAGTGTGCAGTTAAAACCACGCCATCTATAGCTCTGGCAAAAATTCACCCATTATCATTCCTTCCCCCTTTTTCACTCAGCTTATGAAAACTAACTTACTGTGTCTCATCTGACGGGATAAGTTTAGAGACAACGAAAGTCTGAAGCCAATCCAAATAAATGATACTCTATTCAATCTCTGTCCCTTTTAGATAGCCAGTCATGAAGAGGCTGGATAATATGTAAACAACTCAGTACATGGCCATAATTTGAAAGCACTTTGGTGTAGGTTCACAAATATTGCAAAGAATGACAGTCATTGTTGGATTTGCATCATTCACACGGACAAGGAGGTTACTCCATTGGCTGCTAATGCTGGCCACCGCGAGCTTCAAAACCAGCTGCATCATCTACAAAATCATCACCACCAGCCCCTGGGCTTATCCTGCAGACAAGATCACCATCTCTGGTAGTTGATTGAACACCTGCAGCCAGGACACATCAGACCGGAGAGTAAGATGTGTAAAAAAGGAAAAACAAGACAGGAGGCCTTTTCAATCAATGCAGCCAGGATCTGGAACAATATTCCCCTATCCCTCAGGACTGCCACGATGCTGCTCCAATTTAGGAAACAGTTGAAGATGTATCTTTTTTTAAGGGACACTACATAATTCATTAACCATCCACAAACCAACTACCTCTCCTATCACCCGTTGACTTAATGCTTGTCTTTGAACCTGTACAGTGCTCTGCTGCCTTTTGGCTTGGTTATTGCTCAAGAAATACCACATACAGACATAGATACAGGTACTGAAATTCTTTCCCTGTTGACATCAATAGCTTTCCTACTTTCAGACTTTTCTGTAAAAAAAATTGAAAACGTGGCTATGCGAGCAGCGCTAAGATCTTTCATTAGGCTGCTTATTAGCACCAGGAGACTATCATCTCCCTCACCATCAATCGGAAATTCAGCTAAAGCTGTTTCGCGATTGCATCTTTTAGGCTGCCTGCCAATTGTTTTTTAACTTGTGAAATTTCAGCATACTGAGCAAAGTGATATTGCCCCCCCCCCTCAAGCTAAATAAATATAGTTGCCTGAACTGCAAGGTGTTTCCCATAGGGGGTGAAAGGGAAAGAACTTTTTAAGACTTCTCAGAGTGTTGAACCTGACAGCCCCCTTATTAACATGAAAACTGAAAGACAAGGCATGTGGCATCTCAGATAGTTTTTGAATACTCGTTCAGAGTGCGGAGCTTTGTGATTCAAGGATGATATGCGTGAGCTGTTTAAAGCAGGAGGGGGAACCAGAAATAATGCAGGCAGGCTAGATCTATGCCGCAATATTGGTGTATTCATATGAGATATATTTGTATAATGGATGTAAATGGAAAACATTTACATGTGGTGGCAAGGACCTGGTCCTCTGGGACCGATATTGCATAAGTCTTATCTGAAAACGGAAGAGTATGCATTGCCTGGCCAAGTAAAGGCATTCCAAGCAGTTAATAAAGCGAAAATGACTTTCAATCCAAATTCGTAGTTCGGAAAAATGTAAAGCAATTGGGAATATTATTATCATGTTAAGGAATGTGCCTTGTGACAGTTCCTTCTCTCCAATACCAGCCTCCTAAAGCTGTCTCTGTACTCCTATGATAATAAATTCAGATGTTATTAACCATCTGGTGCCATGAAACTTCCTGACATCAGTCACTTGCAGGAACTAAAAAAAGTAAATGGAACCAGAATATGGCTGGAGGTTTAGCTCGTGAGACGGGCATCTTATCAATGAAGTATTCCTGTAGCACGTGGCGCAACCTATGTTCAACGTCAATTGAGAAACTGGACAAGTCTATGCTTCTGTCAATTAACAGGGTTAGACCGATCCAAGACAGAACATTTCCAGCCTCACTTCAGACAGTTGTCCCGGGTATTTGCAAGAGTTGGAATAGAACCACCCTGTTAGAAATTGGGTTTTTGGTTGGCAGTCAGGTTACCCTCTGTCCAAGCAAGAACCCTCACTCTAGTCAGGGTAAGTCACACACAATCCAAATTATCCTGTGCCCACCCTCTGGTAGCTTGGCACGAGCAGTCAGGCTTAACTTAGAAGGCAATGTGTAAAGCGTTTGTGCAATAAATCATACAATAACACAATATAGCACCACAAAAATACACCACACAGTGTTTAGAAAAATATGTAATATTTTTCTGGGTATTTGCAGGTCAAAACAATCAAAGATGCAATATGAATTTGTAAAGATATCACTAAAAAGTGATATGAAGTGTCTTAAGTCTTTAAAAAATAAACAAAGTCTCTTTCAAGCACATCATCCTCCTCTAAATGGGCTTCTGCCCAGGCCCTCAGCGCCACTTGAAAGTCCTCCTTTCTGGAAGCCACTTGGGTGGGTACTCTCATCACCTTGCAGAACCCTTTTAGCCGTTTGACAGTATATGTCTCCAACAGGGCTAGGTCCAAATCTCCTGCTTGAGACCCAGCCAGAGACATGTTGATTGAGGATTTAGTTTTTGAAAAATGTCAGTGTAGGAAAGTCCTCTTTTTTTTGCCTGATCACCCCCACTCTTTTTGGATAGGTACTGGTGGTTACTGACTCTTGGCTGTGCCCTGGGTACTGCTACCCAGTCCCAGGGCCTGTGCTCTGTGTAAAATGGATATGCAAATTAGGCTAATTATAATTGGCTAAGTTAACCTACCTATAAGTCCCTAGTATATGGTAGGGCATGTAGGTTTAGGGACCACAGCATAGGTGGTGCACACCTAGGTGCACTGCTGAGGTGCCCAGTGTCATTTTAAAAGCAAGCCTGCCTTGCTGGCTGCTTTTAAATTAAAGTTATATGCAAATTCGACTTTGGAATTAAAGGTACTTCCAAAGTCTTAAACTACCTTTATTTTACATATAAGTCACCCCTAAGGTGTGCCCTATGTGCCCCTAGGGCTGGGTGCCATGTAACTATAAGCAGGGACTTTATAAAAATAGATTTATAAGCCCTGGTGAGGTAAAAACAGCCAAATTCGTTTTTCCCTCATTGAAGTAAATGGCCTTCATAGGCTAGAATGGGCAGACTTTATTTTAAATTTTAAAGTCTCCTTAAATGTTACATACCAAGAATTTGGTATCAAATTAATTGTTGTAATAAATCCCACAACTTCCAGTTGTTGGATTTAATATAACTTGTTCAGGTAAAAAGTTTAGACTTTACCTAAAAAGTTGCCAATTTCAGCTCTGCATTGTTTTTGCTGCTGTGCTCTGATTGGCCAGCCTGCAGCAGCTTCTGCCAGGCTACTTTGATGAGGTGTGAAGTGGCCTGGCTTCACACAAAGGAATGTGCTTGGGGGAGAGAATCTCCCCTCAGCAGATGGTGAGGCAGGAAGGGGGAGGGCTGCCAAACTGGTCTTCAAAGGCAGAGAAGGACATCTGGAGCACCCAGCAACACCCCCACATCCTGCAACCCCAGACAGCTAAGTGCCCCTTTGATTAGATTAGGAGAGGGCAGGAGAGGGGTGTGTTTATGATTTTTAGCCACACCAGTGGGTGGGCTCAGCCAGATGTAACCTCCAAAAATCAGATTCAGCCATGTTGGATTTTTAGAGACTGTTGCCTTTTGGGATGGATTTTTGCCACACTTCCCAGGAAGTTGTCATCACAGGGGGACAACCCTGCACCTGATTGGAGGACCAGGACCCCCCTGCTTTTCACCCAGGAGCAAGGATAAAACTGGCAGACCTGCCCCCACACCTCAGATCCCCGCCAACTTTCAAGAAGAAGGAACTTAAGGAGAAGAAGGACTGCCCTGCTGGACCCCTGGCCTGCACCTGGACCCTGCACTCAGAAGGACTGCACCAGCTGCACACTTGGGCTTCACCACAAGAAGGACTTTGCCTGGCTTCAACTGGTTCAAGGAGGGACTCCCTGTTTGCTACAGGTGAAAAATTGCTATCCAGAGTCCCCTGCACCAACTCCTAAAAAAGAGACCAGTTGACCACTGCCCAGTGGCCCAAAAGGAGTTTGCGCCAGGTGCATTCTGGGAGTTGAAGTCCGCACCCCCCAAGGACCATCACAGAACTTCTGGACCCTTGGGGTGAGCTGTGGACCCCAAAAGAACCTTAAAAGAACATCTGGGTGAAGCCCCAGAAGTTTGGAGAAGATTTGACAAATTTTGTAAAAAAGCTCCAGAGAGGGACCGACCCGCCGTGGAAATTCTAGCCGGCTTGCCTCAACCGCGACCCGGCCTGACTTCGTGGTTCGTCCCGGTAAAGAAAAACATCCGAAAAAGAGACTAAGTCCGAACGTAAAAAGATGACCGGGACCTCCCAGCCATCGTATCCGAGAAGGGCTCCACGGACGTCGGATCAAGATCCAGGTTTACCCCGGTCGAAGGATTTTCATCTCGAAAAAACGACTAAGTTCGAAGGTAGAAATCACCACCGAGGAAACCCACATCGCGTATCCGGACAAGGGCTCCAGGAGGTCGGATTCAACTGGCAGGTTCGTCCCGGTGAAGAAAAAACTTCAAAATAAAGACTAAGTCAGAAGGTAACTTTTCAACCGAGGCCTCCCGCGACTTGTAGCCGAGCAGGGCTCCATCGCGGTCGGCCTGAAACTTTGACTTTGTCCCGGTCCTGGTGCAACCAGATGACCTGATTGGCGCTTTTTGTTTCTAAGCGCTAGAAAAATAATAATACTTTAAAAATTCATATCTCCGGTTCCCCTGAAACGATTTTAATCGTTTTTGTGTCATTTTAAAGATAAAAATATAAACTATTTTTATAAATTGGTTTTGGATTTTTAAACTGTTTCCTGTGTTTTATTTAATTACTGTTTTGTGATATTTGAATGCTTTACACACTGTCTCCTAAGTTAAGCCTTGACGCTCGTTGCCAAGCTTCCAAGGGTTGAGCTGGGATTAATTTACTGAGACCTAACTGTACCTAGGTGGAGGTTAGTGGCTTGTTGCTAGGTGTAGGTACCTACCTGCCCTTACCAATAACCCATTTTCCAACATGAAAACTAATTTGCAAAAAGAGATAAAAATCAAGTTGACCTTCAACTGTGGGTAGGTAGTGAAATACTTAGCTACTGTATGTCACTGCACAAATACAAGTTCTATCCTCACCGCTGATCACCAATGTTAGAAATGGGGTTTTTGGTTGGCAGTCAGGTTACCCTCTGTCCAAGCAAGAACCCTCACTCTAGTCAGGGTAAGTCACACACAATCCAAATTATCCTGTGCCCACCCTCTGGTAGCTTGGCACGAGCAGTCAGGCTTAACTTAAAAGGCAACGTGTAAAGCGTTTGTGCAATAAATCATACAATAACACAATATAGCACCACAAAAATACACCACACAGTGTTTAGAAAAATATATAATATTTATCTGGGTATTTGCAGGTCAAAACGATCAAAGATGCAATATGAATTTGTAAAGATATCACTAAAAAGTGATATGATGTGTCTTAAGTCTTTAAAAAATAAACAAAGTCTCTTTCAAGCACAAAGTACCTGGTTTGGAGTGGAAAATCTCCGCAGAGGGCCGCAGAGGAGGAGATGCGTGGAAAAATGATGTGTGCGCCGGTTTCGCCCCTTCACACACGGACTTGCGTCGTTATTTTCCACGTGGGGAGACGTGTGTCGTTCTACGGGAAGAAAAATGGTGTGTGCGTCGGTTTCGCCCCTTCACACACGGACTTGCATCGTTATTTTTCACTCGGGGAAGACGTGCGTCGTTTTCCGGCACGCGGACCGTCTCCTTCTGTGGATCGCGGGATTACCAGATGTCCCAGGGTCTATGCGTGGATTCCTCGGCTTGTTATCCGGCTGCGCGTCGTTCAGGGGGGCTGTGCGTGGAATTTTCTTTCTCACAGCAGGTGTCGAGCCGATTTCCTCTCTGGAAGTCGGGCGGCGTTGTCCATGCGAGGCCGTGCGTCGAAGTTTCGGCCGCACCGCAGACGTCGCTTCGAGCGGCGTCTTTCCGGATCGGCGTGCAGTTGAAAAAGAGAAGTCTTTTTGGTCCTGAGACTTCAGGGAACAGGAGGCAAGCTCTATCCAAGCCCTTGGAGAGCACTGTTACAGCCAGACAAGAGTTCAGCAAGGCAGCAGGCCAACAGCAAGGCAGCAGTCCTTTGTAGAAAGCAGTCAGGTGAGTCCTTTGAGCAGCCAGGCAGTTCTTCTTGGCAGGATGCAGGTTCTGGTTCAGGCTTCTTCTCCAGCAAGTGTCTGAGGTGGTAGGGCACAGGTTCTGTTTTATACCCAAATGTGCCTTTGAAGGGGGGGAGACTTCAAAGAGTGGCTAAGAAGTGCACCATGTCCCCTTTCAGTTCAATCCTGTCTGCCAGGGTCCCAGTGGTGGTGTGGCAGTCCTTTGTGTGAGAGCAGGCCCTCCACCCTCCCAGCCCAGGAAGACCCATTCCAAATGCAGATGTATGCAAGTGAGGCTGAGTACCCTGCGTTTGGGGTGTGTCTGAGTGAATGCACAAGGAGCTGTCAACTAAACCCAGCCAGACGTGGGTTGTAAGACACAGAAAGATTTAAGTGCAAAGAAATGCTCACTTTCTAAAAGTTGCATTTCTAGAATAGTAATATTAAATCAAACTTCACCAGTCAGCAGGATTTTGTATTACCATTCTGGCCATACTAAATATGACCTTCCTACTCCTTTCAGATCAGCAGCTACCACTTCAATAATGTATGAGGGCAGCCCCAATGTTAGCCTATGAAGGGAGCAGGCCTCACAGTAGTGTAAAAACGAATTTAGGAGTTTTTCACTACCAGAACAGGTAAACTACACAGGTACATGTCCTGCCTTTTACCCACACAGCACTCTGCTCTAGGGGTTACCTATGTCACACATTAGAGGTGACTTATATGTAGAAAAAGAGGAGTTTTAGGCTTGGCAAGTACTTTTAAATGCCAAGTCGAGGTGACAGTGAAACTGCACTCACAGGCCTTGCAACGGCAGGCCGGAGACAAGGTAAAGGGGCTACTGAAGAGGGTGGCACAACCACTGCTGTAGGCCCACTAGTAGCATTTAATCTACAGGCCCTGGGCACATATAGTTCATGTTGGACTTTTTGCCTTACGCAGGGTCATCCCCAGTCTTTTTTTCCTCCTTCCTCCTGGTTTTTCTGACCTCTCGCTGTTGGCTCTAGGACTCTGAGCACTTTATCACTGCTGACCAGTGCTAAAGTGCAGGTGCTCTCCCATTTAAAGTTGGTATGATTGGCTTATACCTAATTGGCATATTTAATTTACCTATAAGTCCCTTGTACAGTGGTATCTCTAAGCCCAGGGCCTGTAAATTAAATACTACTAGTGGGCCTGCAGCGCTGCTTGTGCCACCCACTGAAGTAGACTTTCAAACCTGTCTCAGGCCTGCTAGCGCAGGGCCTGTGTGCGCAGTTTTCTGCCACAGGGACCTGGCATCTAAACTTACTTGCCAGGCCTAGAACTCCCCTTTTATTGCATGGCCTGTACTAGTAGTGACAAACAGCCTAACTTGGTGTCTCACTCCTGTGA
Organism: Pleurodeles waltl; assembly: GCF_031143425.1. NCBI lineage: Eukaryota > Metazoa > Chordata > Amphibia > Caudata > Salamandridae > Pleurodeles > Pleurodeles waltl. The sequence continues at coordinate 486,153,805 of NC_090445.1, read as the reverse complement.
GTGCTGCCTTCTCATAGGATTGCATTAGAAATGCCCTGCCTTATGTGGAAAGGGTATTGTCTGATTTATGAGGGGTAGCGTAGGCGTGTTTGCTATGGTTGTGATGGTGATAATAAATACTGCTTACTGGTGTGGGTGTATTTTTTGTTACTATCACAGAAATGCCACTTCTAGAAAGTGCGCATTTATCTGTGCTTATGACTCTGGTGTTTTGCAGCTTGACTCCAATCCACGTCTGGGCAGAGTGACAGTTGGGGCTTTGTGCATACTTTTCAGACAGCCTTCACACAGGGAGGGTGGTGGTGTCACAGAGGTGCATCTGCATACTGAATAGTCTTCCTGGGCTGAGAGAAGGGAGAGGCGGGCACACCTGCATTTGTAAAGGCTGTGCCCTGGCCTCACACAATAGGGTTGTTAACCCCCAACTGATGTTTGCAGCCTGTGCTGAAAGGAGAGAGGAAGCACTCCCAGGACCAGTTGTAACTGGCTGGAACCTCCTCTCCCTACCATTGTAAAACACTGTAAGAACTGACTATAAGTACAGGGGAATTTTCCCCACAATTTGGAGACACTTGGAATCATCTTGGAACTGGACCCCAAAGGCTGAAAGGACTCACCAGGAACCGCCATTGACTGCTCTTGCAGTGCTGACCTGTGACCTGCTTGGTCACTGAAAGGACTTGCCCCCTGCTTGCATCCTCTATGTGCTGGCCTGTGATGGGCCCCTTCTCCTGTGAGCCTGTTTCTTAGTTGTTGCTCCCCAGGAGCAGGGTGCTGTGGCCCCTGACCCCTGCAACAGTAGGAAGCTCGAGGAGTGCTTCAAGAGAGGTCCCATTTAGCGCTTTGGAAAGCGCTGTAGCTATACCGACTTTGGCGCTCTGCCAGGGAAAGTGCTGATTCCTTTCACTTAATTGCACTTGAAAAGTGCTTTCTTGTGCTGTGTGTTTCAGGCAACGCTGGAGTTGCGCTGCCCTTTGTGCCCCTGGGGCACCAGAAAACTTTCTTTGCAGAATACCGGAGAAAGTGTGCTCCTATCGGTGCCGCCGGGGCGAGGTCTGCTCCGTGGAGCAAACCCGGGCACCAGAAGGCCCTGACTTAAGGGCCTGCACCGCTGCAGCCCAGGGGAAGGAAACGAAGTTGCCTGCCGGCCGGGCAGGATTCCCAGGGCGTGGCCGGGCCCGGTGTGAGCCTCCGGCGGGCTCAGTACTCGCTCCAGGAGGAGCGCATCGAGGGACCGAGGTTCGCTGTGTCCCTGCTCTCCTCTTTTAGTGTAGCCCAAGGATAGGCAGGGGGGAACCTCATCGGAGGTTCCCCACGCCGCCGGGCTACCGCATCCTTCTTTTGGGGCATTGTGTTGTTCCCCTCCGCATTGGAGGGCCAGTGCAGGCCCAGGGGGAACCCCTAGAGATCACGGGCCCCAGGAGGGGCCCGTTGCAAATTGGAGGGGGTGCGTGCCTCCCCCTCTTGTCCCTAAAGTCTTGGGTGATCTTGGCCCCCACGGGAGGGCCGGTGGAGGCCCGGGGGGCCCCCAGTGATCACGGGTCCCAGGAGGGGCCTATCAGGAATACTGAGAGGGTGCGTGCCGCCCCTCTTGGCCCCAAATGCTCACAGGAGGCCCCCATTTTGCGCAGAGGAGCGCCGGGGCCCCAATTATCGTTCTATAGGCACTGGGGGGTGCCTTCATCCAACCAGGAACCCGTAAAAGGATCCATATATATAATCTAAAATTCTGACTAAAGTCTTTGTGAATTAATATATATTGCCTACCTGTTTTATGATGTTTTTGTGTACATATATGGGCAAATGTTCCTTTTATGAGCATGACTTGCTAATATGTTTCCCTAACTTGCCATATGTTTTCTAATGTTCCTACTATGGGCGTTTTATGATATTCTTATGACAAGTGTTCTAATGTGATAACGTGTTTCCTGACTACTGCTTATGTTGCAGAATACTAAGTAACCTGTGTGTTATGTGTGACTACTGCTAGTTTGCAGAGTAACGAATGTGTAACGTTCTGACAACTGCTAAGGTAGCAGGATAGTACGGATATGTGATGTTTGGTCTGACAATTAAGTTGTGTACAATACAGTATATTTTCATATAATCTGGTGTTGTGTTTACTTTGTGGTGGGGATATTGCGTCACATGTGTTGTGTGTGTTGTGCAAACGCTTTACACATTGCCTCCAGGTTAAGCCTGACAGCTCATGCCAAGCTACCAAGGGGGTGAGCAGGGGTTATCTTGGACGTGTAACTCCCTTGCCCTGACTAGAGTGGGTAAGTTCTGCCTGACTGAGGTGCATACCCTAGCCGACCAGAAACCCCATTTCTAACAGTGCACATTACTAGTGACTTGTAAGTAAATTAAATAGTCCAATCAGGTATGAGCCAAGGTTACCATATTTAAAGGGAGAGAGCATATGCACTTTAGCACTGGTTAGCAGTGGTAAAGTGTGCAGAGTCTAAAAGCCAGCAAAAACAGAGTCCAACAAGTGGAGGGAGGAAGGCAAAAAGTTAGGGGTGACCACCCTAAGGCATGTCAAGTCTAACATGTGTCCCCCCCAGCTGAAAGTGGGGAGAGCTACCCGACCTCCTGGGAGCTCTCATCGCTAAGACGGAAGTATCTGGAGAGACCATCAGCATTGGCGTGGTCAACCCCTGGGCGATGCTCCACCGTAAAGTCCATCCCCTGTAGGGAAATAGACCACCTCAAGAGTTTTGGATTGTCACCCCTCATCTGCATGAGCCATCTCTGGGGCCTGTGGTCTGTCTGAACCTGGAAATGAGTCCCAAACAGGTAGGGTCTTAGCTTCTTCAGTGCCCAGACCACAGCAAATGCTTCTCTCTCAATAGCACTCCACCTCTGTTTCTGTGGTAATAGTCGTCAGCTAATAAAGACTACTGGTTGGTCTGAGCCCTCCTCATTTAACTGTGCTAGAACAGCCCCTATGCCATGCTCTGAAGCGTCTGTCTGCAAAATAAATTCCTGGGAGTAGTCAGGGGCCTTGAGCACGGGGGCCGTGCACATGGCTTCCTTCCGAGAATCAAAGGCTTTCTGACAAGCCTCTGTCCAATTCACCAACCTAGGTTGTTTCTTGGAAGTGAGTTCTGTCAAGGGGGACACAATGGTACTGTAGCCCTTGACGAATCTGCGGTAGTATCCAGTGAGGCCCAGAAAGGCTCTCACCTCCGTCTGTGTTCTAGGTGGTTGCCAGGCCTTGATAGCTTCAATCTTGGCCTGGAGTGGCTGCACCTTGCCACCACCTACTAGGTTTCCCAAGTACACCACGGAACCCTGCCCAATCTGGCACTTACTAGCCTTGATAGTCAGGCCTGCCTGTTGCAGAGCCTGAAGCACCTCCTTGAGGTGGAGCAGGTGTTCCTCCCAGCTCGAACTGTAGACAGCTATGTCGTCCAGGTAAGCTGCACAGTAGGAATCTTTACCAGCTAGGACCCCGTTAACCAACCATTGGAAGGTAACGGGGGCATTTTTCAACCCAAATGGCATCACCCGGAATTGGTAATGGCCATCAGGGGTGGAAAATGCAGATCTTTCTTTAGCCCCCTCAGTCAGGCTGATCTGCCAGTACCCTGAAGTAAGATCGAACGTACTCAGGAACTTGGCAGCGCCTAGTCTGTCAACGAGCTCATCAGCTCGGGGGATGGGGTGAGCATCAGTCTGGGTGACTGAGTTGAGACCCCGGTAGTCCACACAGACCTGGAGTGCTGGCTTCGCACCTGGGGCAGTAGCCTTAGGGACCAATACCACAGGGCTGGCCCAGGGACTACTGGATTTCTCAATAACCCCTAAAGTCAACATCTTGGAGACCTCCTCCTTGATGCTGGCCTTCACCTTATCCGACAACCTGTAAATTTTGTTCTTCACAGGGGAACTGTCACCTGTGTCAATGTCATGAACACAGAGGTGGGTCAGTCCAGGAGTAAGGGAGAACAGGGGGGAGAACTGCTCTAACAGCTCATAGCAGTCTCCTCTCTGGGTTAGAGTCAGGGAGTCAAATAGAATGATGCCCTCCACTGACCCATCCCCTTTTTTGACAGAGAGGAGGTCGGGGAGAGGTTCACTCTCCTCTTCCATGCCTTCATCTGTGACCAGGAGCATACTGATCTCTGACCTCTCAAAGTGAGGTTTGAGCCGGTTGTGATGGAGGACCCTTAGGGGGTGCCTAGGGGTCTTGAGGTCCACTAGGTAAGTGGCCTCCCCTTTACGCTCCTTGATCTCGAAGGGGCCAGTCCAGCGGTCCTGGAGAGCCCGGGGCTCTACTGGCTCCATCACCCAAACTTTGTCTCCATGTGAGAACTCAACCAGAGTGGTTTTCTGGTCATACCACTCCTTCATCACCTTTTGACTGGCCTCGAGGTTACCCTTGGCCTGCTTCCAGAAGCGTTGGGTTTGGTTGCGGAGGGCCAGCATGTAGCTGGCCACATCCTGGGGAGGTGACTTGGGAGCTTTCTCCCATCCCTCTTCAACAATGCTTAGGGGTCCCCTGACAGGGTGACCATAGATAAGCTCAAAGGGGCTGAACCCCACCCCTTTCTGGGGCACCTCTCTGTAAGCAAACAACAGGCAGGGTAAGAGGACGTCCCACTTACGCCTCATGGCATCAGTCAGGCCACTAATGCCTTTCAGGGTCTTGTTGAATCTCTCAACAAGCCCATTGGATTGAGGATGATAAGGGGTGGTAAATCTGTAGGTCACCCCACACTCATCCCACATGGACTTCATGTATGCAGACATGACGTTTGTGCCCCTGTCAGACACAACCTCCTTAGTGAATCCCACACGGGTAAATATTCCCAACAGGGCTCTGGTCACCACCGGTGCAGTCACTGCTCTCAGAGGAATTGCCTCTGGATAGGGGGTGGCATGGTCCACCAAAACCAGGATAAACCTGTTGCCCAAGGCATTTTTGATGTCCAAGGGACCAACAATGTCGATGCCCACCCTTTCAAAGGGGGTGCCAACGACTGGGAGTGAGAGCAGGGGAGCCTTAAGCCGTTTCCCTGTCTTCCCACTAGCCTAGCAGGTGGGGCAAGCTCTGCAGAAGTCATCTGAGGCTGTCCTCATTCTGGGCCAATAGAAGTGGGTGTCAAGTCTGTTAAAGGTCTTTTCTTGGCCCAGGTGTCCTGCCAGGGGGATGTCGTGAGCCAAACCCAGTAGGAAGGTCCGGTAACACTGGGAGACCACCAGCACACGGGCTGCCCCAGGACCTGGAACCTTACGCTCACTGTAAAGGAGATCATTCTCCCAGTAAATATGGTGAGTGCCAGAGGCGTCACCTGCTGCTTGGGCTGTGGCCTGTTGCCTGTTGCCCTTAGACCCTTAAGGGTGGGGCATTCCTTCTGTGCTTTGCAGAATTCTGCCCTGGTCGGCCCACCCTCTACTTGCCAGCCAGCAAGTTCAGGTAGGTTACTCAGGTTAGCTATGTCCTCCCCAGTTGGCTCAGGGGCCTCCTCCTCCTCAGGGGCCTCGTCCACCACCGTGGGAGCATTTGAGGCGGGTTTCCCGCGCCTCTTGCCCTTCCTTTTGACAGCTGTCTGGGCCATTGTTCCAGGCTCCAGACGCCCTTGACTCCCTTCCCGGGCAGCCATGGACTGTGTGGTCATGCAGACCCACTCAGGTAGCCCTAACATCTCCAGGTGGGATCTGAGCTCTACCTCTTTCCAGGCAGTATGCTCAAGATCATTGCCTATCAGACAATCTACAGGCATGGCAGGACTCACAGCTACTTTCAGAGTACCAGAGACCCCCCCCACTCAAAGGGAACCAGAGCCACCGGTAGGTGACTCTCACGATTGTCAGCGACTATGACCTGGTGGAATGTATTAGGGACTATCTGCTCTGTTGACACCAGCTGACTCTTGACAGTAGTCATACTGGCTCCTGTGTCACGCAGAGCCTCCACCTTTTGCCCATCAATGGTGACCCACTGCCTGTACTTGGAAGTATTTCGGGCATGTGGGCTTTGGGCACCATTTCTCTTTTTCCCAGGGACACTAGGGAAACCTCTGTCTGCTCCCCAAAGCTATCTGGGTCCATCTCCCCCCCGAGCGCTACACTAGTCAACCCAGGATGTCTGTCCGGTAGTGGACGGTGCTCTCTTGGAACACTGGGGGTCACCCTTATAGTGACCATACTGGTAGCAGTCTAAGCATTTGGGGTTGGATTTCCCTGATTTATCATAAGTCCCTGGCTTTTTCCCACATCTGGAAGAGGAATGGTTGCCACCCCCTCCCTGGGGATTCTTTTGGGGGCCTTTTGAGAGTTCCTTATCTGTAAGTTTATCTCCCCACTCCTTCTTCTGTTGGGAACCCTGACCACCTTTGTGGGTGTCCCTCCCAGATACCTTTTTGGACACTCTGGTGCTAACCCAGAGGTCCGCCTCCTCAGCAAGCTTCCTGGGATCAGTCAGCTTACTATCTACCAAGCGCTGGCGCAACTCTGTAAAAGTAGTACTGAGCATATGCTCTCTCAGAATCAAGTCATATAACCCTTTGTAATCATCTACTTTGTTGCCCCGCACCCATCCATTCAGTGCCTTACTGGAAAAGTCAAAGAAATCTACCCATGTTTGTGTGGTTTGTTTGGTGCTGTCCCTGAACCTCTGACGGTATCCCTCAGGGGTCAGCCCAAACTTGGCAAGTAAAATGGCTTTCTGAAGTGGGTATATCCTTAGGATCCAGTGTGAGAAGTGTGTCCCTCCCCAATACTGGTACATAACTCCACATAGCTGTACCCCATTGCCCTTCAGGAACCTCATAGGCCTCTACTGCAACTTCATAAGCAGCTAGCCACTTATCTATGTCATCTCCCACCACAAAACTGGGCACCACATTTTTGGGTATACGAACCTTCTTCTCTCCAGCAGGTCCTGTCTGTATGCTGCCACCATTACTGCTGGATTCAGACTGTCTTGCCTTGATCTCCAGCTCCTTGAGACTCAGTTCATGAGCCAACAATAGTTTCTTTTCAGCCAAAGCTCTCTCAGCTGCAGCTTCAGCTCTTTCAGCCTCCTTGGCTTCTCTCTCTGCCCTTCTTTCCTCCTGTTGGGCCTCAATTTCCAGTTTTGCCATTTGCAATTGGAACTCCCTTTCTTCTCTCCTTTCCTCTGCGGTCAGGCTTTGCTCAGAGACACTGCTCCCTGGTCTGGAAGGGGGCACAATTGCAGTGGTAACATCACTCACTGATGGCAACAAACCCTCTGAGGGGCCATTTTTCTGGCTCCTCTTCCTCATCATCCTCCTCTAAATGGGCTTCTGCCCAGGCCTTCAGCGCCACTTGAAAGTCCTCCTTTCTGGAGGCCCCTTGGGTGGGTAATCTCATCACCTTGCAGAACCCTTTTAGCTGTTAGACAGTATGGGCCTGATTCTAACTTTGGAGGACGGTGTTAAACTGTCCCAAAAGTGGCGGATATACCACCTACCGTATTACGAGTTCCATAGGATATAATGGACTCGTAATACGGTAGGTGGTATATCCGCCACTTTTGGGACAGTTTAACACCGTCCTCCAAAGTTAGAATCAGGCCCTATATGTCTCCAACAGGGCTAGGTCCAAATCTCCTGCTTGAGACCCAGCCAGAGACATGTTGAGTGAGGATTTAGTTTTTGAAAATTGTCAGGAAAACAAATTTGCAAAAAGAGATAAAAATCAAGTTGACCTTCAACTGTGGGTAGGTAGTGAAATACTTAGCTACTGTATGTCACTGCACAAATACAAGTTCTATCCTCACCGCTGATCACCAATGTTAGAAATGGGGTTTTTGGTTGGCAGTCAGGTTACCCTCTGTCCAAGCAAGAACCCTCACTCTAGTCAGGGTAAGTCACACACAATCCAAATTATCCTGTGCCCACCCTCTGGTAGCTTGGCACGAGCAGTCAGGCTTAACTTAGAAGGCAATGTGTAAAGCGTTTGTGCAATAAATCATACAATAACACAATATAGCACCACAAAAATACACCACACAGTGTTTAGAAAAATATATAATATTTATCTGGGTATTTGCTGCAGGTCAAAACGATCAAAGATGCAATATGAATTTGTAAAGATATCACTAAAAAGTGATATGAAGTGTCTTAAGTCTTTAAAAAATAAACAAAGTCTCTTTCAAGCACAAAGTACATGGTTTGGAGTGGAAAATCTCCGCAGAGAGCCGCAGAGGAGGAGATGCGTGGAAAAATGATGTGTGCGTCGGTTTCGCCCCTTCACACACGGACTTGCGTTGTTATTTTCCACGCGGGGAGACGTGCGTCGTTCTACGGGAAGAAAAATGGTTTGTGGGTCGGATTCCCCCCTTCACACACGGACTTGCGTCGTTCTTTTTCATTCGGGGAAGACGTGCGTCATTTTCCGGCACGCGGACTGTCTCCTTCTGTGGATCGCGGGATTACCAGATGTCCCAGGGTCTGTGCGTGGATTCCTCGGCTTGTTATCCGGGCTGCGTGTTGTTCCGGTGGGCTGTGCGTGGAATTTTCTTTCTCACGGCAGGCATTGCGTCGATTTCCTCTCTGGAAGTCGGGCGGCATTGTCCATGCAAGGCCGTGCGTCGAAGTTCCGTCCACACCGCAGGCGTCGCGTCGAGCGGCGTCTTTCCGGATCGGCGTGCAGTTGAAAAAGAGAAGTCTTTTTGGTCCTGAGACTTCAGGGAACAGGAGGCAAGCTCTATCCAAGCCCTTGGAGAGCACTGTTACAGCCAGACAAGAGTTCAGCAAGGCAGCAGGCCAACAGCAAGGCAGCAGTCCTTTGTAGAAAGCAGTCAGGTGAGTCCTTTGAGCAGCCAGGCAGTTCTTCTTGGCAGGATGCAGGTTCTGGTTCAGGTTTCTTCTCCAGCAAGTGTCTGAGGTGGTAGGGCAGAGGCCCTGTTTTATACCCAAATGTGCCTTTGAAGTGGGGGAGACTTCAAAGAGTGGCTAAGAAGTGCACCAGGTCCACTTTCAGATCAACCCTGTATGCCAGGGTCCCAGTAGGGGGTGTGGCAGTCCTTTGTGTGAGAGCAGGCCCTCCACCCTCCAAGGCCAGGAAGACCCATTCCAAATGCAGATGTATGCAAGTGAGGCTGAGTACCCTGCGTTTGGGGTGTGTCTGAGTGAATGCACAAGGAGCTGTCAACTAAACCCAGCCAGACGTGGATTGTAAGGCACAGAAAGATTTAAGTGCAAAGAAATGCTCACTTTCTAAAAGTGGGATTTCTAGAATAGTAATATTAAATCCAACTTCACCAGTCAGCAGGATTTTGTATTACCATTCTGGCCATACTAAATATGACCTTCCTACTCCTTTCAGATCAGCAGCTACCACTTCAATAATGTATGAGGGCAGCCCCAATGTTAGCCTATGAAGGGAGCAGGCCTCACAATATTGTAAAAACGAATTTAGGAGTTTTTCACTACCAGGACATGCAAACTACACAGGTACATGTCCTGCCTTTTACCCACACAGCACCCTGCTCTAGGGGTTACCTAGGGCACACATTAGAGGTGACTTATATGTAGAAAAAGGGGAGTTTTAGGCTTGGCAAGTACTTTTAAATGCCAAGTCGAGGTGACAGTGAAACTGCACTCACAGGCCTTGCAATGGCAGGCCTGAGACAAGGTAAAGGGGCTACTGAAGTGGGTGGCACAACCAGTGCTGCAGGCCCACTAGTAGCATTTAATCTACAGGCCCTGGGCACATATAGTGCACATTACTAGGGACTTATAAGTAAATTAAATAGTCCAATCAGGTATGATCCAAGGTTACCATGTTTAACGGGAGAGAGCATATGCACTTTAGCACTGGCTAGCAGTGGTAAAGTGCGCAGAGTCTAAAAGCCAGCAAAAACAGAGTCCAAAAAGTGGAGGGAGGCAGGCAAAAAGTTAGGGGTGACCACCCTAAGGCATGTCAGGTCTAACACACCCCAACACCTCAGTAGGAATATTTTATGATGCTGCACTGTACAATATTAGGTAAATACATGTTGCCTAAAATATTTAATACATAAAAATCACCTCGCTAAAAAAAAAACTTAGGGGGTCATTACAACCCTGGCGGTCCAAGACCGCCAGGGCTGTTATGACAGAAGCACCGCCAACAGGCTGGCGGTGCTTCCCAGGTCATTACGACTGCGGCAGAAGCGCCGTGGTCGCACCGCCGGGGCCGGTGGTTTCCCGCCACAATGGCGCCGGCGGTAGTAATCCGCCAGGGCAGCGCTGCTAGCAGGGGATTACGAGTCCCCCTACCGCCAGCCTTTTCCTGGCGGTTTGAACCGCCAGGAAAAGGCTGGCGGTATGGGGAGTCGCGGGCCCCCTGACAGTGCCCCGTGCAGCTTTTCACTGTCTGCTATGCGCAACTGCACTCGTCGCACGGCCGCAACACCACCGGCTCCATTTGGAGCCGCCTCCTGTGTTGCAGTTGAGATCCCCGCCTGCCAAGGTCGTAATGAGGGCCTTATTGTTTTAATCTGTTGGGTGATACAACTCCAGGGGAAAGGCATTATAAAAAATACCTCACTTTCGGGGTGGATAAGAAAGGCGTCTGGGTAGACGGGTTTCCCATCCTTCCGCTCATTTTTAACCATTTCTTCAAATTAGTATGGGGGAATTAGTGAAGACTTAGCAGATGCTAGCAGTGTGCGTCGCCTTACGAGGTGGTGGCCTTTCCTGTGTCCTTATGGGTGTATAGTGTGCTGAGGACAATCCCCATACTGCATCATGTGTCTCTGAGAGACAGCCATATGCTGTTACCCTCTGCGACCAACATAGCCGTTTTGATCGGCACTTGGATGGTGCATGCCCTCCGTGTGCACATTCTGTAACTCTGGTATTTAAAGAGGAGCTAAAGTTGCATGAAGAACATGACATGTGCCCGTCGGCTGATGATTACTGCTTCTTTCAGCTGCTGGGGATTCTCAACTTGATGGAGTCCATGATTTTTAAAGCTGTCCTCAGTGTTTAATTCGAACCGTGGTTGCAGGTGGGGCCCCCTGGCACACACATTTGGTGACCGTGTTTTCTGCTTTAGACTTTGAGCAAAAACGAGAGAGAGAAACACACAAAAGAGGCAAAGAAGAAGAAAAAGAACGGAAAAACAGAGATAAAGAAAGAAAACATGGATGAAAAAGGACCTCAAATAGTGAGCTACAGGGACAGGTAGTGTCTGAGTATGGACCAAAGAAGCCTGGTGTGGAATCTAGACTACACTGGTTGGATATTCGGTACCTCAACATTTGATAGCACCAGTCTCGGACTCCTAAGCAAAACTTCGACCCCATTGCTTATTTTTTCACCAGTTAAGCATTGCCTGTCCTGCTTTTGGGCAGAGGTTGAAGTCTGATGGCCTCGTCTCGTACCGTGGGGCAGAGGACTGTGGAAACAATGACTCAGGCAGATATGGTTTCTTAGCAATATGCTCTTGTGCCTCAAGGATACGTTTAGAAACAACGGAAGTCTGAAGCCTATCTAAAGAAACGTTACTCTATTCAGTCACTTTTTCTGATAGGTAGCCTAAATGATTGTAACAAAGATGCTGGAAAATATGGAAAGGACTCATTACATGGCCATCATTTGAAAATCCTTTGGTGTTAGTTGACAAAAGGGCGACATTCTCATTGCTGGATTTCTAAGATTTGTGTACCTTGCTCAGTTTTATAGTTCACGGAAATTCCCAGTAGAGATCAGAAAAATGCAAGCCCAAGGTTCAGGAAAAATTGTCTGTAGCACATTTTTTTAATGCAGACTGAAAACGTCCTTGTGGAGAAATCTGTGCGGGGGTTTTACCATATTTCCACACTCATTGCAAGACTTGAGTATGTAAAAGCTCAGACCTGCAATGAACATGGAAAAGCGCATTTTCTTTCCTGAGACAGGTGTTAAAAGTACTGCAACATTTTCGATCACGTTTGATGAGCAGTTTCTGGTTGTTGGGACTTTGGGGCCTTTTGGCGCGTTAGTGCCGACACTGCTAATTTTAATAAGAGGTTTCATATCAGAGTCAAATGATTTCAGTAGCTGGCCTTGACTGCTTGAGCTAGGGATTCCTGGCCTGCTCTGATTGAGCGTCAATATAACATCAGAGATATGTGTAATTTTGGTGGGATATAAAGTGCACTTTGAAGGATGTCTTCCTCTTTCTGGACGTGTATTTCATGCTTCAGCTCTAGCTTGCTTTCCAGCTTGGACTTCAAGTGACAGAAACTTAAATTCCCGCTGTGGTCTGTAATTACATCTGCCATTGAGTAATGAAAAAGAAAGGCTAACAAATATTCATATATCATGTAACAAAATCGTATAAGGTAGTGTGATTTTAGCAAAGAAAAATAATGTACGTGGGAAAATGTGCCCACGAGGTAGTTTGCCATTATTATAAACAAGCTAAATTAATCATGAAGAATCGATAAATGTAGTAATCCTTCATAATTGCAAATGTATTCTATGATTTTCTTGTTGAAACTGTTATATGCTTAGCTTAAATTTAGCAGAGGCTTTGGCCTAGTTTGCGTGGTCTCAAATTTAACTGCGTGGTTTTCACTTGTATTAGCAACAAAAAGATGCATTTTTACTTTAAGGTTGTATTTTTCCAGTAGAAATGACTAATACACTTATCTCAAGGTTTCGTGCTAGGCTAGTTTCATCCCCTTTGAAGCAAGGTCAGTTTCTGCAGGTGCAGACAATAAAGACTCTGATATAGAATTAATTGGCAAACTTTGTTGCAACTTGTGTTCCAAGGCTCCAAAGACACCTTATGCATAAATGAGTGCTAAGAGAAAGACACTATTCATTGGTCAAAAATAAGCCACCCTATGACCCCTTCAATGGAAGACCCTGAAGAATTTGGAATGTTTCTTACTTAAACCCACCAGACAAAGAGAAGTCAGCCATTTTTTCCTTGATGCCATTTTGAAGCCTGATTCAAGACACCATTTTAAAGACTCCTTGATGCCTTTTCTCTGTCTCAGAGAAAGAGACTTTAAGAATTCTCACCCTAGAGACTTTAACTTTAACTTTACCCCGTCCTGTCCATGCAGTAACTTTTGCCCCAATTCCCTTGCTGCAGCAAGGAAACTTGCTTTAACTTTGCCCCTTTGAAATCCGCCCCATGCTGATTGAACCAGTACCTGAAGGACGAAGACTTTTCCTTGAATGCTGATTTTATTTGGTAAATATGAAAGGATAATTTTATTATGCATTGTGTTTCCTTCTTAGGTACCAACTGCTTATTTTGATAGGGCCCAAGCTAGAAGTTTTCTAAATTCATGTTGACTAAATTTGTTTTGCATGAAGTCCCACATGCCAATGCTAATTAGAGGTTAGTTGAGGTATTCATCTGATGCACCTGTGGTACTGAAAAATTCTGGACCCGTGTTATAAACATCGTCGTATCACAACGATTTTGGTATCAGCAGACCGAGAATGATTAGAATAGTATGCACTAGCATTGTATTCATATTAAGGTGACGAAATCACCTGAATATCAGAGTTTCCGTCCTGAAACTCTGAGGTTCCATTTAAACGACAGCCATTTTGTGATTGCCCTCACATAGGCCAATGACTAATGCCGAAAACGAGTCTGAAGGACACGTACATCTTTGCTGACTCCTCTGTGACCTGGGCAAGCTGACTCCACTGCCTGAAGCCAAACCTGTTCGGCCAGTTTTCTTTCCCAGTGGCCGAATGAGATTAGTATCAAGGCACAACACATCATAAAACCTTTAATCACACACAAACCATGCCTAATCTTACACACACCTGTCCCTGTTTTCTTTCTTTATGACTTGCTTTACAAGGAGGAGGTGCCTGTTTATATTGGGGGTCCGTCGATATCTGATGAAAGTACTGAGCCTTGCCGGGTAATTGATTGAGGGCTGGACAAACTGAAATATGGCTTGTCATCATAACCCTGCTATTTCTTTGTAGTGAAAATATGTGAATGGTCAACTGTAAAATAAGGAATGTTTGCCTAAAGCATAATATTTTGTATAAAAGAGAAGGTTAGCTTTGTAAGGGGAGTAGTCTCCTGAGAATATATACTGTGTTGTACTTCTAGGATACCTGTTACTGGCTGCAGCCAATAAACAAGATCTTTGACTTCACCAAGAAGACTCTCTGTTTCTGTAGTCTGAAACAGGAAGGACTCGAAGTCTTAGGGTGTGTTCCCTGGCACCACTGGGTTCTGAAAAACCCAGTAGTTCAGTTGGCGACCAATGTGGGGCGATTTCAGCGGTACCAGTCCAAGCCAGAGGTTTGTGAGGAGCTTCGTGTGAAAATTCTGGATGGAGGCCGCCACTTCATCGACCCCTGTATGTCGACGTGGTCCGAAAGTCTTTGCTGCGAGGTTTCCCGCTTTCCGACGGCTACGAAGGACTGCTGCCCTGACTATCACCATGTTTTGGACCCTTGATGATTTGGTAGAGCGAAACGATAAACGAGTCTTCTGGTGACGTCATCGATACCTCAGTTAAGTATAAGTGGAGCGTCTCCCAGTCCTTAGTTTGGTTCTTAGTTTGGTATCCCCTTGGGATCTTTGATTTGGAACTTGCAAGTACCAAAGCCGAGGGATTCGTGTATTCACGAGACTATAATATTCAATAATCCTTTGAAGTTTGAAGCTAGACTGGAGAGCGAAGATGCCTGGTCTTAGAAGACATGGAAATTTGTTTTGTCTTGGTTATAATAGGGATTCCCGATTGGAGGACTCGTGTCCGGTTCCTCCGATTGGAACTCCAACCTATGAACTATATGTGAAACATGGCATAGGCCCCATCATATATAATGAAGTATGGATCCAATACACCAGGAACGATGGTGTTTTAAAATGGCCCCAATATGGTAGTTTTGACACAGAGATTCTGGATAATCTGGAGGTTAAACTTTTTAAGAAGAAAGCCCGGCCGGTGATGTTTGACTCTTTCCGCCTATGGCGTAAGGAAGCCAAACAGAAGGAAATTAAATTAGCAAAGAGAAATAAGAGGGAAGAGGGTATCTCGATAATGCAAGCTGCCATGCAGTTTAAAGATGATGAAGAAGAACAGATGAATGAGCAGTTGCACAGGCAACGTAAATTGGTGACCGATAAATGTTATCCAGTTTTTCCGCTTCTTCAGCAAGATGCAGCAAAAGAACTTGAGAAAGATCCTTTAATGTCACACTTGTTGAGTTCGCCACCCCCTTATGCACAGAATGCTACAGCACCTCCGCAACCTTTAGCTGTGCAACCTCCGGTTATTGTGCCTCAGGTTCTTTCACAGCCGCCAGCTCCTCTTCATTTGGCTCCTACAACTATGGCGCAGCCCCTTCAAGGGCCGCCGACTTCGCTACCTGCTCCATCTGTACCTCCTGCGACTTTATGTACTACATCGACTGCCTCTTCTGGTGTTCTTCCTGCGTCTGCTTCTGCGTCTGCCTTGCCTCCCTCTGTTTTTCCTCCTGTTCTTTCATCAACTTCTCCTTCTGTTCGACAGAGAATGACAGATACTGTTGCCAGCCTTATATTTCCTCTCTTTGGGTCGTCTGGTGTGACCCCAGATTCGGAGCGTAAACAGTCGCGTAGTCAACTGCCTAATTCTCAAGAGAGAGAAATGTTTGACCGTATGACACGTAAATGGGTTGTTTACCCTTTAAGATACGATGTAGTCTGTTATGGATGTCTTCCGTCAATGGGAAGCACCGAAACAAAGATACGTTTTTGAGAAAATGTGTGCTTTCCTTTGTGAGGAATTGGAGGATAATGATTTGGAAACAAATCCGCCTGATTTGTGCCGTGTACGGTTTGAGTTTGAAAAAGGCACGATTGTGGGTCCCGATGTTGAGAAAGCAGTTGCGACGTTGTTGTCCTTTAGGAATAAGGATCCTTCTCAGTCATTGTTCCAACATGACTCCTCTGTTAAAAAAAAGGTGCGACAGTACCCAATGAGAGAAGTCCCTCCGGTATGGAAGGACGCCGTTGCGGCTGATGTTGCTAATCAAATTGATGCTGTCCCAGCTCATTTTCAGTGTGTTTGGGTACATGTTCCGTGGAAGCGAGCTGAAGTTTTAGCCCTTAAGCAGACTTTGCCTGATCCCCGTAAAAACCCTGCAGGGTATTATAAGGAATTATCACAGAATGCAGACTCATGCATTATGAATTTAGCCGACATAGACATGTTATTTGGGAATGTTGTTCCACAGCCTTTGTGGGGATTGATTCACCATACAGATCATGCACAAGAGTTAGGTGACTCATGGGCTAATATTAGTGCTGCAAATCATAGACAAGTTGGTGGTGCCAAGCCTGAGCCTTTGGTAGCAGAACTGCCTGCTAGGATCATTACTTACATGAAGACTTTAATGCCTGCGATGCGTGTGAATTGGGATAAATTGTCTGCGTGCAAGCAGAAGAAAGATGAAACAGTGTCTGATTTCTTCATCAGGTTTGAGGAAACGTTTATCGACCACAGTGGTCAAGATATGAGTACAGAAGGTGGTCAACGGTTGTTCGTCGACAAGTTTGTGCACAATTTGCTTGCCGAGCTGTGTAAGAAATTGAAGGATTCAGAGAGTTCTTGGGCCGTTTCCTCTTCAGCACAAATATTGGCTACTGCACAGTACTCCGAAAATAGGGATAAAGATGAGAAGGATAGAGCAGACAAGAAAACTAAAGAATTAAAGACGAAGGTTCTTTTACAACAGGCGTATCCGCCACGTGGTGGTCAGAGTAACTATCAGCAACCTCAACAGTTCCAGAGAAACTCGCAAAGGTTCGAGTTTTCTCAACCACGTGTTCCTGTAGGTCCCAATCAGTGTTCATATTGTAAAGAAGAGGGTCATTTCAAGTATAGTTGTCCTATTTTGTTACAGCGTACGAATGGTGCTTCTGGCGCAAGAGGTCGAGGTGTTCAACAAGCTCCTAGAGGTAGAGGACTTGGAAGTTTTCCCCAGAACACGCGTCCCTTTCCGTCTCAAAACTCAATGAATAGTTTTGACCAGCAACATAACGCGTCTGGTAGGACGGCTCAGTACTATGCTGACGACTACTATGCAGAAGATGAGAACTTGGAAGGTAATAATTGCTAGGACAGCCATAGACGAAGAGAGGGAGTTTTTTTAGTTCCAGTAGATCAGAATGGACCTTATGTTAAGGTGATTACATCAGGTGTGTCGGAGCCTTTTCTGTTGGATACTGGTGCTACAAAGAGTTCTATTATGCACTCAAAACTCCCTTGCACACCTTTGTCTGGCGAGATGAATGTTTCAGTAGGTTTTTCTGGCGCCCCGGTTAGGAACCCGATTTCTAGTCCTATGTCCCTTTCTGTTGGACCTTGTGAATTGGAAGCACCCCTTATTCTGACGACAGGTTGTGGTGAAAACTTGTTAGGATTGGATTTGTTGAAAAGATTGTATGCAACATTATATTGTTCTCCTTCGGGAGTGCAACTTACACTGGGTAGGAAAATGGTCTCTCCAATGTATTTGTCGAAGGATAAACTTCCGACCGAATTGTCGTTTCTTCCTGATATCATTTGGGCTACTGGTCCTAATGACGTGGGTCTTTTGGAAATACCGCCTTATGTTGTGACATTGAAAGCCAATGTTAAATTACCACGCATTCAACAATACAAGATCTCTAGTGAAGGTGAAAAGGCGTTGCTAGCGATCATTTATGATTTAATTGAAAAAGATGTAATTGAAGAGACAAGAGGCAATGTTTGTAATAGTCCTGTTCTGCCTGTTTTGAAACGTACTGACCCCTCTAAGCCACCTGTTTAAAGGCTCGTGATTGATCTTAGAGAGGTAAATAAAATAGTTGTGCCACAGTTTCCAGTTGTTCCTAATATCACTGCCCTATTGACTATGATTCCAGCTCCGCCACCTGGTTCTCGGTGATTGACTTAAAGAATGCTTTCTTCAGCATCCCGATTGCCGAGGAGAGCAGGGATATTTTTGGCTTCAGTTTAGGAGGCCGAAGTTTCCGCTTCAAACGCGCTCCTCAAGGCTACAGTGAAAGTCCATCAATATATAGTCAGGCTTTAAAAACACAGCTTGATGCAATTGTTTTACCTGACAGCGCTACCCTTATTCAGTACATTGATGATTTGCTAGTCGCTACAGATACTGAAGAGATTTGTAAAGAAGCCACCTTGTCGTTGTTGCGTCATTTATCTGATTTACATCACAAAGTGTCCCTTTCAAAACTGCAATATTGTCGACAAGAAGTGACCTACTTAGGTCATCTCTTATCGAAGGAGGGAAGGAAACTGACCTCAGAAAGAATTCAGGCAATTGCAAAATTGAGTGTGCCAAGGACACAGAGAGAAGTACGTGCTTTCTTGGGCATTCCATCATACTGCAGACAATGGATACCAAATTTTTCTTTGCTGGCCAAACCTTTGGTAGCATTGACCTATAAAGATACACCAAACCCCGTTCCGTGGTCTGAAGATTGTCAGAAAAGTTTTTCCGAATTGCGTAATGCATTGTGTTCAGCTCCTGTGTTGGGTACCCCGACTACAGTAAGCCCTTTACACTGTATGTCCATGAGAAAGAGGGTTGTGCATTGTCAGTGCTGACACAGTCTTTTGGAGACAAGCAGCGCCCATGCGCATATTTTTCGTCAACTTTGGATCCGGTAGCTAAAGCATTGCCGAGTTGCTTGAGAGCCACAGCGTCAGCAGCTGTTTCTATTCGACAGTCTGCTGGGTTAGTGATGAATAATATGTTGATTGTGATGGTTCCACATGCAGTGGACACGTTGTTAAACAGGACCAAGACACAGCATTTAACTAGTGCTCGATTGTCAGGTTACGAGTTGACACTGTTAGCGAGTCATGTGCACATAAAGAGGTGCAATACGTTGGATCCAGCCACGTTATTGCCGATTTCAGTAGAGACAGATGATGTTGAACAACATGATTGTTTTCTAAGGACAGAAGAAGAAACGAAAGGGAGAGTAGATCTTAAAGATACTCCTCTTGTAAAGTGTGATGGTACCTTATGGGTGGATGGTTCATGCTTCAAGCTTCCGAATGGTGATACGACTGCAGCATATGCTGTCACAACTTTGCATACGATTGTTGAAGCTGCACGTATACCACATAATTCAGCTCAAGCAGCAAAGCTGATTGCACTTACGAGAGCGTGTGCGTTATCGAAAGGAATGAAAGTGACCATATATACCGACAGCCAGTATGCGTTTGGTGTGGCCCATAGTTTTGGACGATTGTGGAAAGAACGTGGGTTCCTGACTTCGCATGGAACTAAAATTCAGCATGGTCAGTTGGTGAATGAGCTTCTTGAGTCACTGACCTCGTCATTACAAGTTGCGATTGTGAAATGCAGTGCACACAAGAAGGTTACTGATGATGTCGGTCGTGGCAATGCATTTGCTGATGAAATCGCAAAAGAAACAGCAAAAGATGTGATAATCGAATGCATGTTGCAGGCCCCGCAAGATGGGTTGGTGACGTTGGAATATGTGAAGATACGAGAGAGGGTGTGAAGTCTCTTCAAGCTGAAGCTTCAGAGAAAGAGTTGAATGTGTGGAAAGAAAGTATGGGTAAATTGGATGAAAATGGTTGTTGGGTTGACTTGTCAGAATATCAGCGATGGTTGTTACCCGATGCGTATGTGCTTGCAGTGGTGACAATAGCTCATGGAATGGCCCATATCAGTGTGAAAGGGATTTGTAAGTTGTTGGCTCCAGTATGACAAAATGCTGGAATTCCTAAATGTGCAGAGAATGTGGTCAAGAATTGCATGGTATGTCTGAAATACAATCCTGGTAGGGGAACCCCAACTCCAGCTGGTCATTTTGCGCCTCCAACGTATCCGTTCGCGGTTTTGCAGCTAGATTTCATCCACATGGAAAGGTGCAACAATCTGAAATACGTACTCGTTGTTGTTTGTGCCTTTTCAAGATGGGTAGAAGCATATCCCTTAAAAGACAACACTGCCTTATCCACAGCTAAAGCCCTTGCCAATGAATTCTTCCCTAGGTTTGGAATGCCGAGAATGGTCTGGAGTGATAATGGGAGTGAATTTGTGGGTCGAGTGATGAAAAAAGTATGTGAGGGGCTAGGTATCCAGCAAAAATTCCACGCTGCAAATCACCCCCAATCAGTTGGACTAGTAGAGTGCTATAATGGCACGCTAAAACTGAAGTTGGCAAAGATACAAGCGAGCTCTGGTCTTAAATGGCCTGACGCTCTGCCTTTAGCACTCCTATCAACAAGAATGACTGTGCATTCGCGAGTGGGACTTAGGGCCAGATGTAGCAAAAATAAAAATTGCAACTCGCATTTTGCGAGTTGATGCAACTCGCAAAATGCGAGTCGCAATATGTAATGCCAGAAAAAAAAACGATCCGAATTTGCGACTTGCAGCCGGACTCGCAACGCAGTGTGCGAGTCCGCAGATTGCGAGGTCACTTTTTGCGAGTGTGCAAAAAACGAACTCGCAATTAGCGAGTAGGTGTCGCAAATTGCGATTACCTTGAAAATTGCTTACAGGTGCAGCAGAACACTCCAGAAACCACACCAGAACACTCTGGAAACACTTCCTGGCACATGATGATGACATCACAGCCAGGAAGTTTACAAATACACCTGGGAGGAGGGAGGACCACACCCTTTTATAACTGCCGGTTTTCACACAGAACAAACAGCAGCTGCCATGGAGGGAACCCCAAGAAGGAGGAAGCTCAAATTTTCTGAGAGGGAGCTGGAGGTGCTGACAGAGGAATGCTGTCAGCACTATGATGAGCTATTTGGGAGAGCAGCCCTCAATGTTCCTGAGGCCACAAAAAAACAACTATGGCAGGACATTCAGGATAAGATCAATTCCCTGGGGGTGAGCCACAGGACAATCGAGGACATCAAGAAGAGGTGGTATGACCTCCGCTCCCGGACCAAGGAGAGGGTGGCTGAAAGGCTCCGGGAGATGAGAGGCACAGGAGGGGGACCATTGTCTGTGCCACCACCCACACCCCTGGAAGAAAGGGTGGAAGAAACATTGGAGCAGGAGGCAGTGTGTGGATTTGGGGACCTGGACACCTCAGAGCCCAGCACATCAACCGGTGAGTACCATGTGATATGCCTGTACCCCTATCAATGCCATACCCCCACCCACCATGTACACAGGTGCATGCACAACCAAAATAGCTCCATTTCAGGGTAGAAAATGCCAGAATGATGCATTATGGGAAATGTAGTCAAGTAGGCAGTTCATAGGCAAATGTTTATTAGGAAGTGTGCAATAGATAGTAGACACTGACAGTCTGTTCCCCATGTCCCACAGGTCTCCAGCAAGACACCCCCAACACCCCAAGCACCCAGGCCCAGGAGGACACCCCAGGACCCGCCAGCACCCCCACCTGCACGGTCAGCAGCATCCCTGCAGTAGCCACACCTGCTGCAACAATTACGCAAGAGGCTGCCCCAGCAACAGGCAGGGAGGACACAGGTGGGAGCACAGGGCAGCCACCGCTGCACAGGCGTCGCAGGTCAAGTCCATCTGGGCTGCAGTCTGCATCCGGTATACTTCCTCCAACCACCAGTGAGGCACATCTGCTGCGTGGTCAGCGCCTGCAGAACAGAATTTTGGGCAGAATTAGTGGTGTGCTGCACCGCTTTGTGCGAAACAACCATGCCAGCATGCAGCACCTCAACAGACGTATGGACATGATGTGCCAGAACACTGGGGACCTTGCCCTTGCCATTAGGGAACTGGCAGGAGGACTGCTGGCCCAGGCAGAGGCTGGGCGGCGCAGAGATCGGCAGATAATGCACAGACTGGACAGGATGGCCACATCCATCGGCAGGCTCGCCATGAATACCACAGGCCTGTTGAGGAGGACAGTTGGGCTGCAAGTAGAGATGGGCCATTTCGCTGGGGATGTTGCTAGGGGCCTGGGACGTCTCACCCACATCATCGAACTGATGGAGACACGGGAAATGTCGAGGGCCACAGGGGAAACACCCCAAGACAGTGAGGAGGGCTCAACAGTGAGCAGTGTCTCTGCCACTGACAGCAGGGTGCTCAGGAGTGGTAGGCAGAGCACCACGGAAGCAACAGGGACCAGCCAGGCTGGCAGGAGGGGCAGAAGATCATAGAGAACACCCAGGACCATTAATTGTGGCACATGGCGTTAATGTGCCACATGACTGGTTGGCATTTTCCTGCCCATGGACAATTTCGACTTGTATATAGTTTCTTAATTACACAAATAAAACAGTTATTTTTGTTCCACTTAACAAATGGAGTTTTTGGTTAATAGGTGAGTATGGTGGAAGTTGACACGTACCGTCCAAAATATTGTGTTGCAATGTGGTCCCGTCTCAGTCTGCCTTGATTAGCTATACTCCGATCCCCATGATGGCGATGTGGTTGTTCTTCCTCTTCATCATCCGGATCTGGGTCTGCAGGGGTGAGAGGTAGCCCACGTCGGGTGGCTATGTTGTGGAGGATGGCGCATGCGACCACAATTTTGAATGCGGTAATGGGGGTGTATTGGAGGGCACCTCCACTGCGGTGGAGGCATCTGAATCTTGCCTTCAGGAGTCCGAAGGTGCGCTCTATCAGGTTCCTGGTCCTCTTATGTGCACTGTTGTATTGCCTCTCTGATTCAGTGCTGGGTGTTAAAAACGGAGTCATGATCCAAGGCCTGAGAGCATATGCACTGTCACCTGTTGGGCACAAAAGTACACGGTTAGGAAGTCCAGATTGTCGTGCACAGTGACCTGTGTGTATGTCTGCAAGTGTCTGTGGCTCTACCTAGGAGGTAACCGTCTCAGAATTCCCCACGTTCCAGGCGTTGATGTATCCCACTATGCCTAAAAATGTATGAGTCATGGGTACTGCCTGGAAACTTACAATGTCGGTGATGACATAATGGGCATCATAAACAACCTGTATATTGAGTGAGTGGGTACACTTTCTGTTGCGGAAAATGTGTTCAATATTTGCCGGGGTCATATTTGAATGTGTGTCCCATCTACACACCCTATGACATGGGGAAAGTGGGCAATGCGGTAAAAGTCCAGCTTGGTGCTGTTCATTTCTGCCTCATTCCTTGGTAAGTATATGAAGTGAGACATGTGCGTGACTAAGGCATCTAGGAAGGCCCTGAGGAACCTTGACACTGCACTTTGGGATACCCCACCTGCCACAGCAATGACCCCCTGATAGCTCCCTGAGGCCAAGAGGTGCAGTGAGCATAGTACTTGCACATGCGTAGCAATGGCGCAGCCACGCAGAGTCTGGTGTTCTAGCTGTGGTTTCAGTAAATCTATTAATTCTAGTATGGCTGCGCTGCTAAGGCGGTATTTGTCATAGATCTCCTCTTCAGTTTGCTGAAAAAGAGTCTGCCTGGTTCTATATATCTTCTCCTGTCTGTGGCCCCTCCTCCTCCTCTGCTGGGCTGCGTAGACTCTCCTCCTCACTGCTATCAGGTACACCTCCACCATCTTGAGTAACCCAGATGGCTTCTGGGTCCCCTTTTATACTTTGGTAATGGTTACCACCTGCTCTGAGTTAGTGGTAAATGGGACATGCAAACTGGGCTTTTTGCGACTAGTCGCAATTTGCGAGTTGCAATTGCATATGGTTTGCGACTCGCAAATTGTGACTTGCTATTTGCGGGTCGCAAAATGGGGTCGCAACGGATGCGACTCGCAAACGGGTCCCATCGCTTTTTGCGAGTCGGAAATGGGCTTTTTGCATCCCATTTCCGATGTTGCACTGTCGCAAATTGCGATTCTGCCCGTTTGCGAGTCGCTGACCTTTGCTACATCTGGCCCTTAGTCCCTATGAAATTGTGTTCGGCCGCCCGGCCAACATATGGGGAGTGCCAAGACCAACAAAATTCAGTGAGATTGAACACCCTGTACTGCTTGATTATTTGTATGAATTGACGGCTAAATTGCGTGATCTACACCAACAGGTTCACAATACTCTGCCTCAGGTCTCTGAAGCTCCAGGACATCTTATCGATCCTGGATCATGGGTGCTGGTCAAGAACTTCCAGCGGACAAAGAATGACCAGCCCCGTTGGACCGGCCCCCACCTCGTCCTTCTCTCAACAAGATCAGCTGTTCGAGTGGAAGGGAAAAAGAACTGGATCCACGGCGTACACTGCAAGAGGGTCCCTTTTCCTCTACCGTACGACCGGTGGGTCCTGTAGGGGATCGCTGACTCTGAGACTGAGACTGTGCCTCGTTTTTTGCCATTTAGCGATGCACGTGTAAAAGGAACAATTTCTGAACGAGAAAGTGACAATAATTTGCAAGAATCTGTGCCACCGTCAATTCAATTGAACACTACAGAGCCTGAACTCTTGTTCCAGAACCAGACAGTACCTGGAAAAAGCCGTTATAATTTGAGACCAAGAACTAAGGACTAAAGTGCGGCTCTCTCATCTGAGAAACTTTCTTATTTTTGTTTTTTTCTTTTCGAACCGCCATCCGGGTTCAGCTGTAGGGTCGTGGTTGCCCAAGTCTTTGGAGTGCAGCTGAAGACGTTAGGTCGACAGTTCTGGTCGGTCTAAGGGAGTTGCCCTGGACTGACAGAAGCATTCCCTAGCATAGAACACCCTACCACCGCGAGTAGCAATTAGAGAGGATGGAGTTTTTCAAGAATGAGAGACCTGGCAAACAGATGGATTTTAAAGCCAGAATGTCTATAATAATGACAAAGAAACGATTTTTGATATTATGTATTTTCATGTTGCTCAGTGTAATGACGTTTTTAATAGGATATGTTTTATTCTCTTTTCAAGTGACATTTGCCCTCATTACACAGCCCATACCTCCTTCTACTGTTTCCTCGCATTCTTTTCACCCCCTGCCTGAACACGAGTCTGCCAGAAGATTAGAATTTGTCAACAATTCATTCATTCAGCTTCTACACCAACACCAATTAGTAGTGAACACAACTAACTGTTGGGTGTGTGGTCTTATGCCTCATACTACTGATAAAGGTATCCCTTATCTGGTCCTACCTTTCAGCCATAATGGTTCTGTGTGGGCATATAGAACGGTGTTCATATACGCGTATGAAGCCAACCCCCTTCGTTCTGTGAAAGATAATCCTAAGAATGGTGCTCTAGCTAAGGGTATAGTAGATATGATTAGGGAAGATATTTCCTATGAGACTATCCCGAGAGATGAGACACTACCATATATTGGATGGAACATAACAGGATATGGAGTTACCCTGAGTGGAAACCAGCGAGCAAAGAGATCCTCCCCGATTTGGATTGTACCCCATCAGGGTCACCTATGTCTGCAAGGTAATGGCAAAAATCCCAGAGCTCAGTTAGGGAAAAGTATCTGCACTGAAACATATGTTTTTGCGTCTCAGACTTCTCCTTCGTTATTAGCAGCTAAGGGTGCCTATTTCATCTGCCATAATAGAGCCTATACATGGTTGCCCCCTGACTTCTCAGGCACATGTTTTGTTTTGTTCCTGTTACCTCCCACCTACACGGCCGTGGCAGATTACCATAAGACAAGGATAGTTAGAGGTGTCATAAGTAAAGAAGACACTACAGGACAAGAATTTGGAGATTTCGTAAAGGGTATTCTGCCGTTTTGGGGTCCTATGGTTAACAGCAGGAACATAAGGCAATTGACAAAGGTGGTTGAATCCACGGTAGTTGAAACCGCCGGTGCCCTTGGTAATTTGACTGCTGGGCTCCAGTCGGATCGCCTTATGACTCTTCAGAACAGGGTCGCATTAGACGTCATACTTGCAGACCGAGGTGTGGGTATGTAAAGTGATCCAATCAAGTTGTTGTGTTTTCATCCCAGATAACGCTCCGACAGTCTACCAGGCCATTTCCAAACTGCATAAGATCTCCGAATCTATTCACGTGGATAAAGGAGATTGGTCATTGATGGGGTGGTTCTGGGAGCTGATATCCGCCTGGGGATGGAAGACTCTGGTAGTCATTGGGATGATCTTAGCCATTCTTTTCCTGTCCTGTTTGTGTGTACAGTGTGCTCCTGCAATATGCGCCTCTGTGCTACATCGTGTGTAAGGAAACCTGTATCAAAAGACGAGCTAAGTAATAGGATGATGCTACAGCAACATCTCAACGACTTTATGAATATAGACCTGGACTCAGATTAGCGTGAGTATGGGTTATTGCCTATGTAAGGGCAAAAGGAGGGTCTGTGGTACTGAAAAATTCTGGACCCCTGCTATAAACATCGTCGTATCACAACGATTTTGGTATCAGCAGACCGAGAATGATTAGAATAGTATGCACAAGCATTGTATTCATATTCAGGTGACGAAATCACCTGAATATCAGAGTTTCCGTCCTGAAACTCTGAGGTTCCATTTAAACGACAGCCATTTTGGGATTGCCCTCACATAGGCCAATGACTAATGCCGAAAACGAGTCTGAAGGACACGTACATCTTTGCTGACTCCTCTGTGACCTGGGCAAGCTGACTCCACTGCCTGAAGCCAAACCTGTTCGGACAGTTTTCTTTCCCAGTGGCCGAATGAGATTAGTATCAAGGCACAACACATCATAAAACCTTTAATCACACACAAACCATGCCTAATCTTACATACACCTGTCCCTGTTTTCTTTCTTTATGACTTGCTTTACAAGGAGGAGGTGCCTGTTTATATTGGGGGTCCGTCGATATCTGATGAAAGTACTGAGCCTTGCCGGGTAATTGATTGAGGGCTGGACAAACTGAAATATGGCTTGTCATCATAACCCTGCTATTTCTTTGTAGTGAAAATAAGTGAATGGTCAACTGTAAAATAAGGAATGTTTGCCTAAAGCATAATATTTTGTATAAAAGAGAAGGTTAGCTTTGCAAGGGGAGCAGTCTCCTGAGAATATACACCGTGTTGTACTTCTAGGATACCTGTTACTGGCTGCAGCCAATAAACAAGATCTTTGACTTCACCAAGAAGACTCTGTGTTTCTGTAGTCTGAAACAGGAAGGACTCGAAGTCTTAGGGTGTGTTCCCTGGCACCACTGGGTTCTGAAAAACCCAGCACTTCACACCATGCTAAATTGAAATCTTGTTATGCTGACCGATGTATGCAATTAGTCAAATTCAGTTGCTTATATTAGTGATTTGCATTGCTATAACTGAGTGCATTATAATCCAGATTTTGCGTAGATTGCGTTTCTTCCGTCGCTATGGACAGCTAGTAATGTTTGTATACGTATATCATTTGATTTTGAGACTTACTTATATTGTGCTAGCTTTGTTAATATAGGGAAATAAACTCATTAACTTTTAATAAACTGGTGTGGCTATTCATGACTGAAAGGTCATGGTGTGTCAAAATACTGATTGTTATTAATTCCTAATGTGTTGTTTGATCTATTAATTGAGTATTGGGTATTGATTACAATGGTTATTGATTATTGATTCAAGTGATCAGACTATTCTTGGATGAGGAGAACCCAAATCGGTTAAAAGGTTCACCGACCTCCGGCATGTCCAAGTATAAGTAATTTATAAGGACTGGACGCGCTAACAGTAGATGGTAGCAGAGATTGATTGTTTCGCCCTTTGGGACCCCATCCGAACAAAAGGCGGATTCAAGTTAGAATTTTCTTTAATAAAACAAGTTGGAGAGATGATGATGCCCTAAATCCCCAATGACTTTCCCGGAATCTCGGAGCTTGCGAATGGAGGAAATGGAGGTGTGAGGATGTTTTCGGCGTTTCTAGTGACGGTATGAGTGAAGTTAGGGTTTTTTAGATTGCATAGCTTATGCCGCAGATGAATTGTGAAGTTTGTGAGGATTTTAGGGGGTTACGAACTCCAATCAAAAATTTTAGAGGAGTGATACTCCAAAGTGTGAGAGTAGGGAAGTCATCGAACTTCATATGTGTGTAGCGCTTTGTGCAGGAAAAATTGTCCACGTGGTTGTTGATGTTGAGACGGGCCCTGCGAGGTCAAGAGACTCCAGAGTATGTTGAAAAGTGTATGAGACACTTGATTGATGTTGTAATCTGTTCGGTTTAATAGGTTGATCGGGCGTGGTCAACGAGTCAGTATGAATATTGAGGAATGAAAGAAACATTTTCGACTTTGAGATTTGACGAATTCTAAGGTGCGCTAGAATAGTTCATTGATCAGTTGAGAGTAAAGTTTGCGGGTCAAATTTTGCTTGCCAAAGTGGGAAACCAAGAAAGATGGAATAACTGCCGAGGCTAGTAAAAAATCCCTAAGGTTTCTGAAGTGATTGTATTACCCTTCCTGTAGTAAACCGACAGATTTGTTTTCTTCTTTTGGTTAGTGCTCGCGATATTGCAGAAATTAGTTTTGGGTGAAGTCGAATGAAGGAGGACAAGCCGCAAGACTTTGTCAGCTGCAGTGTGTGAGTGTGACGTCACTAGGAGCCGCGCTGGGATAGGTTGGTTGGTGAGAAGGGTCGCGCACGGATTGGACGCAGTCCGTGAAGCACAATTGGTGGGGAAAGACAAGCGAAGAGTATTCCGGGAATTAAAGTCACTTATTGATTACATTTTTTGAAAATAAAAGACGGAAAGATTAAAATTTTCAAAGCACTTAAGAGTGCCTTGAGGGGAGATGTATATATTAGAGCAAATGTAGGAGAAGAAACACCGCCTGAGGGTACACCAGCTTACATCGTGATTGAAGAAAAGGGTGTCGCACCATGTCTTTGGTTAAAGCAATGGTGTAAATTAACAAAAAAGCATGGAAGTGTAGTGTTCCCTATCCATGGGTCGTTTAATCTAAGAGTTTAGGAGAATCTAAGATTCGCGCTATACGACATGAAAGTACCTCCAAGACCAGCACAGTTTGAAGCATTAGCAATTTGGGAGCAAATGGCTAGAAGGCAACTACAAAAGAAATTTGAAACAAGAGTGAGAAAAGTAGAAAAGACACTAGCGGATGCTAGATGGGATAGTACTCAAAAGGTTTGTAGATCTGATATATTGCAGGGAATTAAATTGTTTCCAGCAATTACTGACGAAGCAGAGACGGAAGGAAGGAAAGCTACCTATAAAACAAACGGGAGTCAGTCCAGAGATAGAGAAGACAATAGAAATTCGAAAAGGTCAGACGAATCAGACGATGAGAGTTCATTCTGCAATTGCTAAATGACCGCCCGCCACCATATGTGGAAAGCGAAAATGGCCCAAGCACTAGTACTGCCCCCCCCGAACCAATACAGGGTACTGTAACACTGGAATTTGAGAATATCGCAGAGGCAAAGTAGTCCTGACATGCCTTTTACACCAGAAATACCACAAGTTCAGAGAATATATCCTGACGTGCCTAAACTGAAACCTGTCAATGATTATCAGCCACAGGTTCAGAGGCGCTATTATGATGAGCATAATTTGGAAATGACTTCTAGTTTAATGGCACAGGGAGGACAGAATTACCAAAGACCGACATTGATTCAAGCTGAATCAACACAAATTTTGATGCGTCAAAAGCAGATGCAAGAAGTGCCGAAATGCATTCAAATAGTGGAAAACCAGTTAAGACATGCCAGCAATGATGAACCATAATGTGGGAATTAACATGCCACAGAATTCGGGGAACAGACAGAATCCGGATGCAATATCTTTGCCTATCACTGTAGGCCCACCAGTGCCATTGTACATACAGGCAAAGCTGGATGTATGCGATCAAGGGGTAATGACACAAAATGAGACAGGGAGGAGATGCATAGAAAATACTCCAGAAACAACTCCGGTAGGAACACTGCCAAATAGATCTGGGTCTTTGTTGGAATTTAGTCCAATTCCAATTTGTGCTCCGTCAACTGTGGTAAGGTCAAGTCCACCACTAATAGTACCGCTAACTTCAAAAACAGAAATGTTACAGAAACCATCAGTAGCAGTAGACGTAAGTGCCACATTAATGGGACTGAACGCACAACAGTTAACACAACGGTTGTACAGCCTGAACTCTCCACAGAGTACACCCAGCGGGAAAGGAGAAGAATATTTTAATATAATAAGATTGGGCATGGAAGCAGACGAACAGTAGAGGGAACGATGGGTTTGAACAGGTTAGAATCATACACAGAAGAGCTGAGATACATGTGCCCTAGAATTACAGGAGAAGTAGGCAGCATACATAAGAAGTTACAAGAAATTGCAGACAGAAACAAAGTCGACATTGGTAAAACCAGACACTTGAGCAGAAGTTACAGGTTAGACTTTGAAACAAAAGATTTTGAACACATGAGATCTGCAGGAATGAAAACACACCTTAAAGAGATACTGCAAAGCGCGCAGGTTTGGAGATGTTTATACAAATGGGAGAGCAGGTGGGTTAAGAAAAAGGACAAGAAGAAAGAAAGCACCCCAGACCGGAATGAGAAAGTACAACAGAATGATGATCTGATAACCATGTTACCAATGAGAGAAACGGCAGGGGGAAAGCTTGTCTATGTACCATGGCACAGGTGTGATATTCAATCCTTTACGGATGACTTCCCTAAATTAAGAGAGAAACCGATCGAATGGTATCAACAAACAGATAGATTTGTGAAACTCGCAAAATGTCTTTGGGAAGACCTGAATACCTTATTCGAAACTGTAGTTCGGCAGATTTGTGGGAAGATTGTAAAAGGGCTGTAGGTTGGCCAACAAGTGAACCAGAAAGAGATAGGGACACAGGTGCACCATCGCCTACGGTAATGAGTTTATACCATAAGGTGATTGAGCATTTGAAAACAAAAGTTGCGTAGAAAAATGTAGATTGGCAGAGAATTGACAGAACAGCACAAGAAGTTAAAGAGTCGATACATGCATACTATGAGAGATTGTTGAAAGCGCTTAAAAATTACAGTGGTACGGAAACGATTGAGGCAAAGGACATGCTCCATTTTGTGTTCAGATTTGTGGAAGGATTGAGACCCGAAATCAGCCAGATGATTAAAATGCATTTGATTTGTTGGCAGTCAAAATCGATCGATGAAGTGTTGAACTATGCAAAATACTGCAGTGATGAGATTGAGACAAAGCAGAAAAGGTTGAAAGAAAAAGTGATGGTGATGCAGATTAGAGCAGCTCAGACAGGTTTGCAAGGTTTGCAAGGTTTCCAACAAAAGTTGCTGCAGCAGCAACAACAGGGAAATGCTATGATTCAGCCACAAATGAGAGGCAGAGGCCGAGGAGGTTTTGTGAATAACGGTCCTGATTTAAATACTGTTGTGATTCCAAATGGTATACAGGCAATGAAGAAGGTGATGCCATGTCACACGTGTGGAATCGTTGGGCATTGGAAACGGGAGTGCCCAATGTTGGTGCACGAAGGTGTAGGTCAGCAAAACAATGATGTCAATTCATTTCAGAATATGAGAGGACCAAAATTGAGAGGTCCAAATCCAAATTTCCAAAATAATGTAAAACAGATGCAGGGTTTACAACCTGTACAACCACAGCAGGTGCAAATGCCCCGTGTACAAATGGCACAGTTGCAGCCAATGCAACAGGAGTTTCCTATGGTACCTAATCAGCAAATGCAAATACCCTTAGCACCAATGAATCAGCAACAAGTAATGCTTCCTCAACAGGTCACGGGTCAAGGAATGAATCAAAGTGACACAGTACACCAATTCCCGTTACACAGTGAGAATGGAATAAACGATGTATGGGAGAGTGAAAGTTCAGATGAGGAGGGAAATTGTATGCTTGCAGCACCTTTGGAAGTTGATCAAAAGGGACCGTATGTGGAAGGAAGAGTTATGGGTCACAGTGTTTCATTCTTGGTTGACACAGGAGCTACACGCTCTACAGTCAGAAGTATCGAAGTACCAAATTTGCCACTTTCAGGGAGAACAGTTCAAGTAGTGGGAGTAGCAAATAGGTATCTGACAAACCAAATCACAGATACAGTGCAAGTCAGAACTGGTAACTATCAAGGGTCACATAAATTTGTGGTGTGTGACTCAAGCCCGATATCCCTATTAGGGAGAGATTTATTGTGTAAATTGGGATGCTCGATTATGTTTTCAAATGATGGAATTAAAATTCAGACAAACAGTGATGAGGAAGAAGAGGACAGTTTAGGAGGGGTCGAAATGGAAACTGTTGATGAAGAGTATCCCCTGATTACTCTTTATCCAATGTTCACTGAAGCAGATATTCCTGCTGAGTTACAGGAAACAGTTGAAAAGGAAGTGTGGGATATGACAGGGAAAGAAGTAGGATTGGTCAAAGGAGCAGAACCAGTGGAAGTGACTGTAAAACCCAATGTAAATTTTCCTCAGACTTCACAATACCATATGTCACAAGACACTCTCATGAAAGTCGCCCAACTCATTGACAAGTTTGTGAAACAGGGAGTACTGAAAGAAGTACTAAATAGTCCATGTAATTCACCAATCATGGGGCTAATAAAGCCAAGTGGAAAGGTCCGAATTGTTCAAGATTTGAGAAAAATAAATTACATAATAGTCAAATGTTGACCCGTAGTACCAAATCCAGCTGTGATAATGTTTCAGATTCCCAGTGATGCAAAGTGGTTCTCAGTCATCAACTTGTCACAAGCATTCTTTTCTGTGCCTCTTCATGAGGACAGCCAATTTCTCTTTTGCTTCAAATTCCTGGACAGAGTCTACAGTTGGTGTCGAATTCCTCAAGGGTTTTCGGAGTCACCATCAATTTTTCAATCAGATTCTAAAGAAAGATTTGGAATCATTGGAATTACCATTTGAATTAACCTTAGTACAGTATATTGACGATTTACTGATCGCATCCAAGACAGAAAATGACTGCATGGTTGACACTATTGCTCTATTGAACCATTTGGGAAGGAATGGACACAAAGGGCCTGATTCCGACCCTGGCAGTCAAGGACCGCCAGGGCCGGGGTCGGAGGATGCACCGCCAACAGGCTGGCGGTGCATCCATGGGCATTCTGACCGCGGCGGTACAGCCGCGGTCAGAAACGGAAAACCGGCGGTGTCCCGCCGGTTTCCCGCTGCCCTGGGGAATCCTCCATGGCGGCGCTGAAGGCAGCGCCGCCATGGGGATTCCGACCCCCTTACCGCCAGCCTGGTTCTGGCGGTTTTGACCGCCAGAACCTGGCTGGCGGTAACAGGTGTTGTGGGGCCCCTGGGGGCCCCTGCAGTGCCCATGTCAATGGCATGGGGACTGCAGGGGCCCCCTAACAGGGCCCCACTAAGATTTTCAGTGTCTGCATAGCAGACACTGAAAATCGCGATGGGTGCCACTGCACCCGTCGCACGCCTTCAACTCCGCCGGCTCCATTCGGAGCCGGCTTCATCGTTGAAGGCGCTTTCCCGCTGGGCTGGCGGGCGGCCTTCTGGCGGTCGCCCACCAGCCCAGCGGGAAAGCCAGAATGCCCGCCGTGGTCATTTGACCGCGGTGCGGTCATTCGGCGGCTCCCGCCGGCCCTGCGGTTACCGCGGCCGGCAGGAGTCAGAATGACCCCCAAAGTGTCTCCTTCAAAATTGCAATTCTGCCAGAAGAAAGTTAAATATTTGGGTCACCAAATAGAGAAAGGGTCGAGAAGAATCATGAAAGAGAGAATAACGAGTGTACTTCAAATGAGTCCACCCAGAACCAGAAGAGAGGTGAGAAAGTTTTGGGGAATGGTGAGCTACTGTCGCCAATGGATTCCCAATTTCTCAACTCTAGCCAAACCTTTACTGAAACTGACCCAGAAAGATGCGCTGGATGAAATAGTGTTGAAAAGAGATGAAATGGATGCTTTTATTGAATTAAAGGAATGCATGTGCAGAGCTCCAGCTTTAGGTATTCCTGATTACACGAAGCCATTTACATTGTTTTGTCATGAACGTGATGCATGTTCCTTGTCTGTCTTGACTCAAGCCCATGGTGGTGTAAACAGACCAGTAGCATATTTTTCTGCTACTTTGGATCCAGTCGCAGCAGCCTTACCAGGGTGCTTGCGTGCTGTAGCAGCAGTTGGTATAAGCCTAAATCAGAGTGAAGGAATAGTGATGGGACATCCTTTAACAGTTATGGTCCCTCACTCAGTCGAAATACTTTTGACACGTTCACGAACACAGCACATGACCGGTGCTAGGCTTACAAGGAACGAGACAATAATTTTGGGATCACCCAATGTGCAGCTGAAAAGGTGCACTACGTTGAATCCATCAACCTTGTTTCCCAGTGAAAATGTCGAAATTGAGAACGCCGAAGACATCGAGCACGACTGTCTTCAGGTGACTGAATTTTGTACAAAACCAAGACCTGATATCAAAGACACCCGATTGGAAGAAAATGATCAAATTATTTTTGTTGATGGTTCATGTTTAAGAGATGCACTAGGAATATTGAAAGCAGGATATGCTGTATGTACAATAAGAGGTGTTCTGGAAGCATCTTGGCTTCAGGGAGTTTACTCTGCACAGGTAGTGGAACTAGTAGCCCTTACTAGAGCTTGCCAACTATCCGCATTAATGAAAGTCACCATTTACACTGACAGTCAGTACGGATTTGGAATAGTGCATGATTTTGGACAATTGTGGTCACAGAGAGGCTTCATGACCTCTTCAGGATCACCAGTGAAAAATGGTGAAAGAATAAGGGAATTGTTACATGCCATCCAGTTACCAGGAGAAGTAGCAGTGGTAAAATGTAGTGCACACTCAAAATCACAAGACTTTGTTTCTTTGGGAAACGGATATGCAGATCAAGTTGCAAAGTTTTGCGCATTGAACTGTATATTGCTCAGAGACAAATGGAACGTGATAAATGAGCCAGAACTTGAACCAAGTGAAGCCTTCACTTTAAAAGTTGTAGATACAATTGAAGAATTGAAATTACTACAAAATAATGTCAGTAAGGATGAGAAACTCTCATGGAGCAAACTACAATGCATAAAGAAACCAGATGATTTGTGGGTTTCAA
This sequence comes from Pleurodeles waltl, assembly GCF_031143425.1. Classification (NCBI taxonomy): domain Eukaryota; kingdom Metazoa; phylum Chordata; class Amphibia; order Caudata; family Salamandridae; genus Pleurodeles; species Pleurodeles waltl. The sequence continues at coordinate 486,118,962 of NC_090445.1, read as the reverse complement.
GTGAAGGGAGATTGGTTCTACCAGATAGTCTTTTGATGCAAATGGCCAGGTTGTATCATGGACAAGCCCACCTTGGAAGGGATGCCATGATTAGACTATTCAAAATTGATTGGTTTAATCCCAAATTCCGTCAAGTTGCTGAAGCAGTTTGCCATTGTTGCGTCATTTGCCAACAAATGAACGCAGGGAAGGGAACAGTTGTAAATTTGAGCCACATTGGAAGAGCAGGTGGTCCATTCAGCAGGATGCAAATGGATTTCATTGAGATGCCTATGCATGCAGGCCTGAAGTATGTGTTGGTGATTGTGTGTATTTTTAGTCACTGGATTGAAGCATACCCTACACGTAGAAATGACAGCCTTACAGTTGCAAAATTACTCTTGAGAGAATTAATACCACGTTTTGGATTCCCGATCTCTTTCTAATCAGATAGGGGAAGTCACTTCAATAACGAAGTAATCAAATTACTGTGTGCAGCACTGAACATTGAACAAAAATTGCATTATAGCTATCGCCCTGAAGCATCAGGACTAGTGGAGCAAATGAATGGCACATTGAAATCAAGGATGGCGAAAATATGCGCATCCACAAACTTGAAGTAGCCTGACATGTTGCCTTTGGTGTTAATGTCAATGAGAAACACACCTGATAGAAAAACTGGACTATTGCCGCATGAAATCCTCATGGGCAGAGCCATGAGACTTCCAGCAGTTCCTGCAAATGCTCTTGTAAATATTACCGATGATATGGTATTGGACTACTGCAAAGGTCTGGATGATGTGGTCCGCTCTTTTTCTCACCAGGTGGAGGCAACCACCTTGCCACCGATCCAAGGTCCAGGACACGCCCTGAAAGCAGGTGACTGGGTCGTGATAAAGAAGCACGTGAGGAAGTTGTGTCTGGAACCCCGCTGGAAAGGACCTTTCCAAGTGATTCTGACAACTACCACCGCTGTGAAGTGTGCAGGAGTTCCCAACTGGATTCACGCCAGTCACACAAAAAGGGTGACGTGTCCCACAGAAGAGCAAATTGAAGCGCTGAAGTTACCAGCAACTGACAGGAAAGCACCAGGCACTGAGACAGAACAAAGAGAGCCTGAAAGTGAACGAGAAGAAATCAAGACAGAAGAAATATTTTCTGAGGAAGAAGCAGTCAATCCTTTTGAGGACAACAGAGAAGAAGCCTCAGGAAGCAACAAAGATCCTGAAGGTGACAAAGATCCTGTCACAGGTGGAGAAGCAGGAGAGCCTAATAGGAGGAGAGCTTTCCGAGAAGCAGAAGATACAGGAAAAGAAAGAGAAAACCTGACGTCCTAGGGGAAGGAGACAAGACAGAACAGAGTGAAATTGTTCAAGTTCTTCCAGAACCGGTTGCAGGTCCATCAGGTGAAAGCAGCGCGAAACGAAGACAAAGCGTATCGCCAGTGAAATCAAAGACTAAAGAAATATTAAAAGAAAATGAAGGGCCAAAATTGAAGGAGAAAAGAAAAGAAGTGTCTATCGTAATAACAACACCGAGTGAAGAAAAGGACACAGCCAAAGAACAATACATAAGCGAAAGACAATCGAAAGGAGATGCAAAATTGAAAGGAAAAGAATACCGAGCAGAAGATATTCTGGTCCAAAATGGGCATACACAGTCACTAACGATTGGTCAGACAAATTCCTATCTCTCAGTCTTGAAAACGAAGAAGCAGAACGTCACTTTGGTACATGAAAAGTGAAATTTCATGAACATTACCGAATAAGACATTGACAACCTGATTGACTTTTGAACCGCATAAGACATTGATAACTTGATTGATTTTGAAACCAATTTTGAGACAAAAGCTGCTAAACTGATAAGAGACTAAGCTGCTAAAGAAAACCGTGTGAACATTGAACTTGTTCAGCTTTATATATATCTGCAAATTTGATTTGATAAAGTGTCTTCAACTTTCTGATTCTATATAGATCATGTCAGGCGGTACTACAAAAGGACACAAAATGAAATATTGTAAATACATGTGTATAGGTCGAATAACTGCATATGTACTAATAATTATAGCAATAGTTTTTAGAATGCATGGAAAGAATGAGAGACGCAAATGATGCTTCTACTTCTAAAACTACTACTGAATTAACTCCTTTGCAGAAACTCGAACAAGACGAGAAATATTTACACGACAATAAATAATTATCTTCCAACGTCTTCTATCGCTTGCTGAATGAGTATGTTGAGACAATGGATGCGAAAGATTGTTATGTGTGCACACAAATACCTACCTCAGTAATAGAAGGAGTGACATATCATAGCATGCCTCTTACGTATGGAATTTCATGTAGTTTGTTACTAACTAGATTCTATAACCAGGAGAATATTCCATACTTTTATTCCAATCAGGATGTTGTGTTTCCATATATTCCCATAATTGAATATTTGAGTAAAACAGCAAGAGATTATTATATAAAATTAGTTAGAGGTTTCTTTGAACCATTATTGCCTTTTCCTGTAGTCCACGCTCATAGAGACAACCTTACATGCTTACTTTCACCTGTAGAGAAAAGCTTTTTAGAACACACTGAAGATAGGAGGAAAATGGTAAAGGAGAAATTAGAAAGGGAACTACACAAAAGGACATCTGTAGATAACTATGCTTTTTCCTCAATAAAGACACAAGGGAAATTAGCTTTAGATGCATTACATATAGGGAAACTTTGCATATATAGACCTAAATCATATTATGACACAATCTTTGTGGGAACGAGTGAAGGTAAACATACGTTTTCGTTTCAGGCTAACTGGACGTTCATGCTGAATGGACAAGACCCAGTTATTCCAGGGGTATATTATATTTGTGGACTTAACGCCTATTATCGTCTTCCTAAAGGATGGTATGGGATGTGTTATTTGGGAATAGTATTTTCAAAGATTTATCAACTGGATGACTTAAAGAATTTTCCAAAGCTGTCTGAATCACATCGCATTCAGAAAAGGGAGACAGCTTCTGGTGTGGTAGGAGATATATTTGGAGCGATGATTCCTTCAGTAGGAGTCATATTGAATTCAATCAAAATACGAAAGTTGTCTACTATTGTGGATAACATGCTGACAAAATTCTCAGGAGCCATAATCCTGATTGGTGCTGAACTTGCTGCAGAAAGAGCTATGACTCTTCAAAATCGGCTTGCTTTAGACATTCTTTTAGCAAAGAATGGCGGTGTTTGCAAAATGCTTACTGCACGTCACTGTTCTTATATTCCGGACAACAGTGGGCAAATTAGGAAAATGCTTACAAATTTAACTAACGAGAGTGCAGATTTGAAAGAATTTAAGGAACCAGGAGTATGGGAAAAGGTTGGAAAAGGATTTGCTTCCGTGGGAAATTGGCTCAGCAACATTTGGAACAGAATATTACTGAAAATAGTAAAAGGAATATTAATAATATTAATTTGCTTATTAGGAATTTGTGGAATATGGAAAGCTATTAAAACATTGAAATCAAGAAGCAAGAGGAGAAGAGAAGAGAAAGAACAAAATAAAATAGTAGAAATATACAGAGAAAAATCAAAGGGAACAAAAAGGAAGAGGGAATTGACTGAAGTGCAAAATTACTAAAACAGAATATTAATGAAATAAAATTTGTGATGGAAGATTTGATGTGATGACATAATTAGTCATCAGAGGAGGGATTGATGAAGCAGAAAAAGAAAGGCTAACAAATATTCATATATCATGTAACAAAATTGTATAAGGTAGTGTGATTTTAGCAAAGAAAAATAATGTACGTGGGAAAATGTGCCCACGAGGTAGTTCGCCATTATTATAAACAAGCTTAATTAATCATGAAGAATCGATAAATGTAGTAATCCGTCATAATTGCAAATGTATTCTATGATTTTCTTGTTGAAACTGTTATATGCTTAGCTTAAATTTAGGAGAGGCTTTGGCCTAGTTTGCCTGGTCTCAAATTTAACTGCGTGGTTTTCACTTGTATTAACAAAAGAAAAACGCATTTTTACTTTAAGGTTGTATTTTTCCAGTAGAAATGACTAATACACTTATCTCAAGGTTTCGTGCTAGGCTAGTTTCATCCCCTTTGAAGCAAGGTCAGTTTCTGCAGGTGCAGACAATAAAGTCTCTGATACAGAATTAATTGGCAAACTTTGTTGCAACTTGTGTTCCAAGGCTCCAAGGACACCCTTATGCATAAATGAGTGCTAAGAGAAAGACACTATTCATTGGTCAAAAAGAAGCCACCCTATGAACCCTCCAATGGAAGACCCTGAAGAATTTGGAATGTTTCTTACTTAAACCCACCGAACAAAGAGAAGTCAGCCAGAGACTTTAAGAATTCTCACCCTCGAGACTTTAACTTTAACTTTACCCCGTCCTGTCCATGCAGTAACTTTTGCCCCAATTCCCTTGCTGCCGCAAGGAAACTTGCTTTAACTTTGCCCCTTTGAAATCCGCCCCATGCTGATCGAACCAGTACCTGAAGGACGAAGACTTTTCCTTGAATGCTGATTGTCTTTGGTAAATATGAAAGGATAATTGTATTATGCATTGTGTTTTCCGTCTTTGGTACCAACTGCTTATTTTGATAGGGCCCAAGCTAGAAGTTTTCTAAATTCATGTTGACTAAATTTGTTTTGCATGAAGTCCCACATGCCAATGCTAATTAGAGGTTAGTTGAGGTATTCATCTGATGCACCATGCTAAATTGAAATCTTGTTATGCTGACCGATGTATGCAATTAGTCAAATTCAGTTGCTTATATTAGTGATTTGCATTGCTATAACCGAGTGCATTATAATCCAGATTTTGCTTAGATTGCGTTTCTTCCATCGCTATGGAGAGCTAGTAATGTTCGTATACGTATATCATTTGTTTTTGAGACTTACTTATATTGTGCTAGCTTTGTTAATATAGGGAAATAAACTCATTAACTTTTAATAAACTGGTGTGGTTATTCATGACTGAAAGGTCATGGTGTGTCAAAATACTGATTGTTATTGATTCCTAATCTGTTGTTTGATCTATTAATTGAGTATTGGGTATTGATTACAATGGTTATTAATTATTGATTCAAGTGATCCGACTATTCTTGGATGAGGAGAACCCAACTCGGTTAAAAGGTTCACCGACCTCCGGCATGTCCAAGTATAAGTAATTTATAAGGACTGGACGCGCTATCAGTAACCAGGGCTTTTCCATGCCCATGCCTTTCAATGATGACTGTAGAAAATCTGACTCCTTTATGCATTACCACAGTCATCGCGCTATCGGTGATTGGAAAATTCTGCACATCGTGTTTTCTGATGACAAATGCCTCCATTTGAATTGAAAGAAAACGTGCAATTAATCTGTGTGAATTATGGAAACAACTTTCAGTGTAACTGGGGATTCTGCTGTGGTGAGGACGCGCCAGAGCAGGTGTGTCTTGGTCACCCTCAAGCTCAGAGGAAATAAAGGGGTGAACTTAATCTTGAAATTGAGGGCGGCACGCCTTGTTCAACACGTTCGATTTTACAGAAAGCACTGAAATAAATTTTGCTATTGATGGGCAGCCAAAAACGGTGTAGGGTAGATTTGTGTTGTGAAGAGGAGCATTGTCTGCTCCCCTCAAATTGCTGCAGGACTTGGCAGGGATGGGCTGCGGAGCTGCCCACTACCCTGCTACTGCAGCAGCACTGTCTCCTGGAACTTAATTTAGGGGCTGGGAGTTTACAGTACCAGTCATTTCAGGCCTAGAGAAACTTTGAATTGCGAGATGCAGAATTGGAGTCAAAGTTATCTTTATGAGTTCAATTTCACAACTGGTACTGACAGTCTTGGGATGCTATTTAACGTTTGGCAGATGTGGGAAATGTGTCAAAAAGTGTCAAATGTCCCATCCGTCGAACTAAGATCGCAGTGGTGTACATGGCGCTCCAAAAAAGGAAGGTGGGCATTTATCACTTGTTTGACGGAATTCATATGTCCGTCAAAGTCTAAACAAGGCCCTTAAGCTATATCATTGTATGGACACGTAACCCTACCACACGTCTTACATGCAAGGAAGACAAATTGGAACAAGTCTGCAGCACTGCCATCCGTTTCTGGGGAGCCTAGTGGGAACTTCAAAAGGTAAAGGTGCTCTAAGATAGTACGGCCCATATTTATACATCAGATGGGCCGAATTTACGTCATTTTTTCACACAAATTCAGCACAAACCTAACTCTGTATTTATATTTTGACCTTAGACACATCTAACGCCAAATTATGGGAGTTTTTACCATTTTTTTAATGCGTGCACCTACCTTACGTCAATGAGATGCAGGGTATGCATTCCCATCTAAAAAATTGTGCTATTTCCATAGCCCCATATTTATCCCCCCTACTAAAATGATGAACGGGTGGGAGGAGGGGCTAAAAAGTGGTGCTAAGCTTGCTTTGCACCATTATTTAACGCCCGGGTCAGACCAGGCATAGCGAACCTGTGGACCCATTTCTATGGTTAAACACCAAGGAATGAGTCCAGAGGTGCCCTCCCCAATCCCCAGGAACACCCCCACCCTCACCAGAGGGACACCAGAGGAGGGGGGGCCCCATCCCAATTAAGTCTAGGTAAGTATTTTTTATTTTTTTATTTTTTTTGCCATCGGGGCCCTAATTTGGGGCCCCCTGCATGGCACAGGGTACAATGGTCATTCCCACAGGACACTTGTCCCCTGTGCTGGCCATTGGGGTGGTGGGCATGACTCCTGCATTTCCTTAGACAGGAGTCATGTTTTTGATGGTTGTGCATCAGGAAATGGCACTAGTCTTCTTAGAGGCATTTTTTTGCCTCTAACCAGGCCAGCATCATTTTCTGATGCACAACCCCCTCCTTCCCTACTGCCACCCCCACTCCCATCCAGCTAGCATCTTCTAAGACGGTAGCCAAAGTTTAGTGCCAGCTTGCGCCATTCAATAAATACAACACTTGGTTGGCATTGTTAAATGACGCAATCCGAAGCTAAACTTTTTGCCGCAAAACCAAATTAGCTCAGTTTTGCATAAAAAAGCATAAATACTGGCCAACAGTTCTCTACTTTTCTTTCATGTTTTTAAACACTGACCACATGTAATTTCTCCATGCATTAGAAGCAGAGTAAAAGCCTTCATATTCTCCTACTTCAATCGTGCCTCTTTTTAGTTTCCAGAGAGGGGGTTGCATCCAAAATAAATTCAGTTCAGTTTATTGTGTCAGCCTTGGACATTGTATCAAAATAGAACACCATAACTCTACATGTGAAATGATTTAACAGAATTTGTGCTATTCGGAAAGCCAATACAAATATCTATAAACGTATATAATTAACTGCAGGTAAAACCAAACCGAATGTATTAATTGGAACAAGGTTAATCCCCCTCATTATGTTTCCAGTGATATTAAATATATTGATGTCACCGTGCAATGAATCACTGTGTTTCTCACCATACCAATTGACAGTACACTAGTCAATAATTAATATGATCAACAAAAATGTTAAATGTAAAGTGCATGTTTTATGGGGCTAGGGGTAAAAATTAACCCCAAATCATCCTTGTTCGAAAACACCTTCCCAACGAGGCACAGCTTAAAGAATTTGACAAGATTGTATGCCCAGTCTCTCCTTTTGACGAAAATCAATGGTTTATTTTTTAATACTCCTGGCAGGTCCAAGGTATCTCTAAAACGTCTACCCCATAATTGCTCCTTCATTTTGTAAACTATTAGAGGCACAAGTAGCCAAGAATTGCCACATCCTCGCTCAACTCATTTAAATAGAATGAAAGGTTGCTGGTACTTCAGACTCACCCTGCACAAAATAGTTTCTAGCACAAGGATATCTGTGAAGGGATCAAAGCGCAAGTCTTATTTGTACTACGTTAAGGTCCTATTTAATTTTGACCTTAATGTGCCAAATTGTGAATGCACCCCCGAGGTACGTTATTAAGACAATATACTGAACCGCTCAAAAATTGTGTAGCCGATATAGCCCATAGTAAACATTTTGCAACAAGGGGAGGTATAGGCAGAAGAGCTGATTCACCAAGAAGCTGAAGCACCGCTAACTGGAATCATATCTGGCCTCGAGATTACTAAAATGCTACTAAACGTGCATGTCTTCATTAATAAAGTTGAAAAGGCCAATATATTGGCCAAGGCGATTCATTTTTCAGATACTAGTTCAAATTCATCTTACATCTGAAAAAATGATGCTTCAGGTAATGAGACAGCTGAAGGATGCCTGAGTGAATTAACTGGAGATTTCTCTGAGGCTAGAGGTACCCAGTTGGCTGATTTCTCAATCCAGGTTGTCAGGAAAATTATTGACCAGTGCCCCAACTCCCATATCTAGCAAAATGGTTGGAGCACACTGTGTTTATTAGACTTTCACTGTTAGTAGATTAACAAAAACTTGCTTCACCCTATGCAAGCAGGATTTAGTAAAGAAAGTGTTGTCACTCCATACTCCCAGTGACTTACGCTGCTGTGCAAGTTGTGATGTCCCTGTGGAACTGATATTATTGGATTTATCAGCAGCGTTTCATACCGTGGACCATCAGAGGCTATTAGTGCTCCTGGTAAGCTACTGCATCAGAGGCTCTGCTCTAAATTGGTACCAGAGCTTTCTGTTTGAGCAGACGACCTAAGCTGAACTCGAACTCTATTTATCAGCAGCAAAACCAACAAAATAGCATGTGCTGCAAGAGCTGGTGCTTTCTTCATTGTTGTTTAATTTGTATCTGGTGTCCTCAGCCATGTGATTGAGAATGCAGGCTGACTGTCCTGAGGTATGCAGATGAGACCCAGATTTTGTTTGTGATTGACTGCGATCTTAGGCTGCCAGTTGACAGAAATGTCTGGTCAGTGTACATTGCTGGATATGTCAAAAGTGTTTAAAAATAAATAGGGGAAAAACGGAAATTATTTTCCCTTCCATGTGTCAACTGTGGCGGCTGCCACCAATCAAGGGTGGCAGCGGGGCTGTCAGTGGGGGGGAGAGGCTAGTTAAAAATAACATAAAAAACTTGCCTTTCCGACGCTCCTACTGCCAGCTGCCTCCATGATGCTCCTCTCTTCCTGGCACTGGGGTACAGAGCATAGGCTCCTAATCCAGACGCTGCTCTCATGTTAAAGCAAGCATGAGAGCAATATTGGGATTAGCCTGAGCAGGTTGGTTTGATACTTGCTCAGGCACAGGGAGCCTGTAACACAGCTGGAATGGAGAAATTTAAGAGTGCATGTCAGTTTGACTGGCCTAAGATGGCCGGCTAAACTGACATGCTCACTTACAAGTGCCCACCACTCCTCTTCCCTGCCATGGCCCCGCTCTGGACTCCTATGGTTCATTCAGGGAGTGACAAATAATTATATTGGATCACACTTTCTGGCCTCCTTCGCTTGGCCATCAGCCAATCTCTACTTATTGTGTGAAAAACCTAGGAATCAAATGTAATTCAGGCCTGTTAACAGTTGAACTGATTAACACAATGGTGAGGACTTGCTCCTTTTCAACTCCGGATCCTGAAATGAACTATCCTACAAAGAATAGAACATTAACACCTCTGTTTTTGCAAGACTGTTCTATTGTAACTCAATACAACCGGGCTCTCCAGCAAAATCTATTAATAAACTGCAAACGGTTGAAAAGGCTGTTGCCTACTGATCCTAAACATCAGAAAATTTGAATCTGTTTCTGTGAAACTAGTTTAACTTCAATGGCTGCCAATCTGTCATAGGCTCAGTCATAGATCCCTCAATCAATCAATCAAACCATTTGTAAAGTGCACTACTCACTCGTGAGGGTCTCAAGGTGCTGAAAGGGTGGGAGGTGCTGCTACTGCTCGAACAGCCATGTCTTGAGGTGTCTCCTGAAGGTTAGTAGGTCCTGTGTCTGTCGGAGGTGGATAGGAAGAGTGTTGCACGTCTTGGCGGTGAGGTGGGAGAATGAGGGGGATGTCCAGGATGAGACGTGCAAAGGTGTTCTGTATGCGTTACAGTCTTTTCTGGAGCTTGGCCATGGTTCCTGCATAGAGGGTGTTGCCCTAGTCCAGTCTGCTGCTTACGAGGGCTTGGATGACTGTCCTTCTAGTTCCAGTGGGGATCCATTTGTAGATCTTCGGAAGCATGCAGAGGGTGTTGCAGCAGGAGGAAGAGACAGCATTGACTTGCTGGGTCATTGATAGCGATGAGTCCAGGATGAATCCCAGGTTGCGTGCATGGTCGATTGTGTTGGTGTGGTTCCCAGTGTGGCAGGCCACTAGGAGTCATCCCAGGCGAAGGGGGTGGTGCCGAGGATGAAGACCTCAGTTTTGTTGGAATTCAGTTTCAGGCAGCTGTTATTCATCCATTCGACGATGGCCTTCATTCCTTCATGGAGGTTGGTTTTGGCGGTGGCGGGGTCCTTGGTGAGGGAGAGGATTAGCTGGGTGTCATCGGCGTATGAGACGATGTTGAGGTTGTGAGATTGGACGATGTTTGCGATCAGAGCCATGTAAACTTCAAAGAGGGTTGGGCTGAGGGACACCCCCTGGGGTACGCCGCAGATGATCTTGGTGGCTTCAGAGCAGAATGGAGGGAGGCCGACTCTCTGGGTTCTGCCGGTGAGGAACGAGGTGATCCAGTCCAGGGCTCTGTCAGGGATCCCTGCGTCGTTGAGGCGTGGGCATAGGGTTTGGTGGCAGACGGTGTCGAAGGCGGCCGGGTGGTTCAGGAGGATGAGGACCCCAGTTTTGCTGTTGCCAAGTATAGTCCTGATATCGTCAGTGGCAGCAATTAGGGCGGTTTCGGTGCTGTGGTTGCTACGGAATCCAGATTGGGATGGGTCCAGAGTGTTGTTCTCCTCGAGGAAGCGGGTCAGTTGTTTGTTGACAATTTTCTCAATGACTTTAGCTGGGAAGGGGAGCATGGATCTCTATGATCTGCACATAATGCATTGTTTTGCAGTAAACCTAGCCCTTTAACCAACAGGCTTTCTTTTAACATCCTGTGCTGCAGTTTGCTCTGGGAGAAGGCCTTCCTTGTTACCCTACCAGGGTTCCAGAAAAAAACACCTGTGGGATGGTGGGGTGCGGAGGGGAGGGGGAAATTCTCCTTAGGTAGTCTACATTACTGAGGTTTAGCAAACTATAAAAAACGTAACCCTTTACTGTATAATTGTGCATTAGCAGAATATATCCTGAGTTCAAATGATCATTAACCACTAGTCCCGAGATACATACGGCAGAATGACCATGATCATTAAAAGCCTAAGTTAAATGAAGTAAGGCTTTCAAAAATCTGTTTTTATCATAAGTGAGTAATAGGTATAGTACATTTCTGATTGTGTTGATATGTATGCCAATATTCACCAACTGATCGAGGGACAAACATGTTCTCAACTCCTAACAGCATCTTCACAATAAAGTCATCCAATCATACCTTTTCACCCCAGTCAATGGGGTTGATGTTAGTGCTTTTGATTTATATGTTGACAGAACTACCCGCAGTGATATTCAAGATTTAGAAGGAAAATCTGTTTCGGGATGACCTTCTTACCAAGAAAAATCACATTAGTTCTTATTTTAGGATTGGAAATAAGCACGAGAACAGCTTTATGAAACTGACCACCCTGTGAAAACGCAATATGGAACTGTACAATTAAGGATGCGAATAAAAAAGTAAATATTATTCAAACAATGTTGGCGCTCAAACGAAATATGTATTTAAGAATAAAAGTGTGCTCACATACTCCTTATACTGCCACTTCAACTTGTTCATGGCTGCTTAGTTTTGATGTTAAGCACATCTCTTACTAAGATACCTATGTGCTCAAGTGGGTTACTAGTTATCTCAGAGAAGTTCTTTGGATTACTTGTTGTGCTAAAGCTCATTACTTTGATGAATGACAAAACCAGTCGCACCTACACCGTACTTTGACACAATGCAGCAAGCAATACAATGAAGCATTTATCAGTGATTTATATCATAGTCTCTGAGAAAAGTAAGAGTGATAGGTGAACTATTAATCTTTGGGGTGGTCAACATTAATGAACTGAAGTTTGGTTATGTGTCATTGAGAAACATGCTGCATGGTATGGGTGCAATGACACATACTTATAAGACACTCATGGAGAAGTTAAAATCAGCTGTTCTCCCCACAATAATGCCACATTGGATACATTTTCAGTGCCACTATATTTTTGAGCCCTGGAACCAAGATGTTTTTAGACTATTGCAACCAAGATGTTGCCAATACTTTTGGAAACTAATAAAATCTTCGTCTAGCTTGAATTCCAAAATAGGAACAATCAAGAATAGGTTCATGAAAACGTTTTCTAAGAAGCGTAGATGTTATAGAATTGTTTTATAATGTATATACTAAAAAGAGTACGAATAAGTAGTTCACCGAGATGAAACCAAAAAACATCCCAAACTTCTGCTCTGCTGTCTGCAGATTAGACTACCCAACCTCCTTGAATTAGAGTCTGACTCTCAAAATATTTCAGTTCTTAGCATTTAGAAATAGCACTAATGTCTTGGACTTGCTAGATAGTACGCCGAGGGAACATGATATTCTCTAGAAACAGAAGACATGTTAATCCACGTCAGGACTGGTTGGAGACTTAGGAGACAGATATACCAACAGTTTTAAAAGTGACACAAACCGTCCAAGGTATTGAATTGAGACTAAGGGCCAGATGTAGGTAAGTAAATAATTGCGACTTCCAATTTGCGAGTCATAGCGACTCGCAAATTGCAACTCGCAATACGAGATGCAGAAAGGTGTCTCAGACATTATTATTTATGAGGTGGGTCGCAGTTTGCGACCCCATAGCGAGTCTAGGCACTCACAGGGATGGTGGCCTGCTGGAGACAGCAGACCACCATGTCCGCGACTGCTTTTTTAATAAAGCTGTATTTTTTTTCTTTTTGCAGCCCATTTTCCTTAAAGGAAAACGAGCTGCAAAAAGAAAAAATACCGAAACCATTTAGTTTCGTTTTTTTCAGAGTAGGCAGTGGTCCATATGACCACTGCCTGCTCTGAAAAAATATGATTTTTGGCATTCACAAAGGGGAAGGGGTCCCATGGGGACCCCTTCCCTTTTGCGAATGAGTTACTATCCACTTCAAGTGGATGGTAACTGTGAGTTGGTTTGCGACCGCATTCGTGGTCCCAAAGCAACTCTGAATGGCGATGCGGTCGCAAATAGGAAGGGAACACCCGTTCCTATTTGCGAGTCGCAGCCACAAATTGCGAGTTGGTATCGACTCGCAATTTGCGGTTGTGCATCGCGTTTGGCCTTTTGCGCCTCGCAAACTGCGTTTTTCACAGTTTGCGAGGCACAAAAGGCTTGCTACATCTGGCCCTTACTTTCCAGTGTTAATCTTGTTCTGTGCTGTTCTATGCTCTACCCTGTGTTACTATTTATCAAGGGGCGTACAATAGGTGGTGCATGGGCATTCCCATGAAACCACACATGATTTTTGGCTCACAAATGTTACTTTTCTAACATTTGTAGACATGGCCTTATGGCAGAAAATTAACACCTCTTTGAGGCAGCACACATATAATGTTTGAAAGGTGTTAAACTATGTCTCAGCTTAGTATGTTGTCATTTAAGGGTACTCATCAGTACAAAACCTATGCTAGACATCAGGAAGACAATTTAGCATAAGTGAAAAGGTGTGCTTGTGGTGCAAAGCAGAATATGTGTGTGCTGGCTGGAAATGATAGGAGCCCCATCATATCTTAGTAGATATTGTGATGCCCTACTTCTACTCCCATCACAGTGATCTTTGCTTGCCAGATTAATACTTATACTGTTCTTATGGGCATACTTCAGATGGCAGACAGAATAAAAGCATAACATAAACAAAGGAAAGAACCTCAATTGCTATATTATTTATGAGACGTCAGAAAGAATCAAAAAGGTCGTTTTGCGTGTTCAATAAATAGGAGGCTAGCACTAAATCCTACAATTATCAACAACTGCAGAAAGAAAATAATTGCTGCAGCAATCAGATCTGCGTTTCAGCAATCTTCATCACATGCCATTCAATATTATGTGCACATCATATAAAATGAATATTCTGAATTCAGGAAGGAATGTTTCTTACCAGACATGCACCAGTTACTAACACGTGCGCCCACCCCTTGGACTTCGACTTTGTTGCAGAATGAAAGAATACTGTGGACGCATGAAGCAGAAAACAGTATTTATATGTGTCTTGCTCATTCATTTCAAGGTCTCCCAAAACAAATTATAAAACGGTCCCTGCGTGGCCAAGCGAAAAAAAGTGTACAGAGGGAAAAACACTGGTGCTCCCCATGGCATCAAATGATCTGCATAATTAAAGCTTTGTAGAAAAACTCTTTCTAGCTCAAAGGCACGTTGGTTTAGGTTCCATGATAACAAAAAATATGATGCAACTAATAGCACTGAGCAATAAGCTTTAAAATCCCATTGAAACAAAAACCACCTGTGCAGAGTATCTAGGGATACCAATCCCAGCTCAAACTCCTGTTTGCTCAGGATTCAGAATCGAGAGTTGAGATGCAAACACTTCACCCTCCACAGATTAATGGGAAAATATTCCCAGTGTATTCTGGTTAACGTGAAAGTTGTTTCGGACCCCACACATTATTTATGTAATTTCAGTTTCTCTTGGACATATTTCTGGAAAAATAGGTAAATGGCTATGATTGGATTATATGTCCAAATTTGTTATGTAACATGAGTGTGGACAGTATACTACGCTCGGATCCACTCTCATTGAGATGTTGGAGCCCATTCCAGAGAAATTTTAGGAGCTCATATTTAGAACAGCTTTGAATGTATTACCCTTTTCACTATCCTGGTGCCTAACAATATTGAATTATATATTAATGCTTCTGAAATAGGGGCACACATATGCAGAGGTAAGCCAACACTACCTGGCATCCTCCAGCCAAATAATGCCAAAAGAAATACTGCACAAGCATTGATAAGGTGTTTCTTTTTGCATTGGTATCTCAAATATTATCTTGCACCAACAATGGTTTATATGGAATTCAGTGTGCAGCCAGCCTGCTCCTTCCACTGTAGGAAAGACATAGTTATCATGAACTGTTGGATGTATAGTGGACTAGTACATAGTACTAAAATATGTCATATTCACATAGCAATTGAAACTGCAGATCTTCAAAACAGCAAAATAATCCCCCTCCTTAACTGTCATTTTCATTATGACACTGAAAATCAATGCACTGATCTATCCGCTTAAATCTGACACTATTCTCTTGATTCTCTTCCCTTGCCAGCCCCTCTTCTCTGCTTTCCTAGTAGATACTTCTCTTGCCAGATGCTAGCACGCCTGGTCCTTAGTAAGTAAACTTACAAGGGGACGCGTATAGACTGATGAACCTTTTGATTTGCATGGAGTATCCGAGCCATGTAGTGACCAATGTTATCAATAATCAATATGACCACTAAAAATATCAACATTTCATGAATAACCACAACTCAATGTGCATATTTAGCAACTTTATTCCCTATTAGTTACAATACTAGGTCATGTGGTTAATCCAAATTTTATTCAGACCAAATCAAGATTAATTAATTAGTGACCACCAATAACACAATCTAATCAGAACTTGAGAAAACATATGTTCTAAGGCTTCAGCATAAGCCAACAAAGATGAATATATCAACATTAATAGCAGAGTTCAGCAATTCAGTCCATCAATCATTTGTCTATATGTGTCAACGTCTCAATTATAGGAAACCTTAACTATCCCAGATTAGCATTAGCACATGGGACTTCATGCTAAAACAAGTTAGAACATGAATTTGGAAAAACATCTAGCTAGCAAAAGCTATAAAAACAGCGCACTTGGTACCTAGAAAAAAAGGCAGAAAAGTTAAACAGACACATTGTCATAGCTACCTATCCACAGAATGGATCAGCAACAAAGTCAGTCTTCGTCTTCAGGTCATCAACCGATCAGCGTCGCATCAGGGTCTCAAGAGCATGAGCCCGATGACAGAATCTCAAATCTCTTCTTCATCATTTCTCCCCTCACATCTGAGGTTTTTCCCCCTTGTCATGACTTTTTATTATAGTTAACCAGTCCATCCCCCTAATTCCTAATTGGTCAGTTAATCACAAGTTATTACCCTAACCAATAATTTTGATTTTACAAATCTATGAATTCTAATATCATGCCATTCTCAGTTCGTTGATTGGTTCATGGTACGATGTCATCATCATCCAGCTCATCAGGTATCAAAAATGTTGCATCTTCTTCTCCAGTCAGTGTCTCTATTGTTCGAGTCCTGGGAAAGCACATCTCATTTGCCTTGCACCAAATTTATTACAGGCCCAAGTTCCATCATCTCCTGTCCTTTGGTTCATTGCAGAAAATTCTAGTTAAGCAGACTTTAAAATAAGCGGTTCAAGGTCAGTTCAACACAATAGCCTTTCCATATTGCATGGTAATTCAGCTTCTGCATGAGGCCTGGCAATACTAGGCCACAACTTCGGCTAAGGTAACTCCATAATATAATGCAAAGCATACATAATACATCTCAATATGACATATTACTACATTGTTATTATATGTTTTCAATATTTCACACATTTAGTCATTTTAGTATAATTCATGAATGATGGCAGCCACTCTTCTTGGGCACATTTTCAAATGTGCACATGCATTTTTCTACATTTAAATAATTTCTATCCTTTTTGTTGTTAATCATAACGCATAAACATTCATTAATAATTTCTAGTTAACATATCTGCTTCAACACAGACATTGACCTGCAGCTCTTCTGAATGAGAAAAATGGGAGAGGGCAAGAGAAAGAAGGCCAAAGAGGCATAGGGAAAGGTAGAGCAAAAGTAATGAAGTAGAGAAGTGGGGATAAATAAGGATGTGGTAAAGAGCTAGATGTGTCAGAGTCCAAAACTACAGAGGGAAAGGTGAGTTAGTTATTAAGACAGATACAGACTGGTAGAAGAAGGAAGATGTAGAGAAAGACAGGTAGAGAGATAGGTAGGCTTTTATAGTGATGTCTAGTGAGCTAGAGCTAGTGAGAAGAAAATGTAGAGAGGGTTGAAGCACAACGTGGGATAATGTACACAGAAATAAAGTAGAAAGAGAAGTAATTAGAGAGTTAGAGGTAGGCAGTTAGAGAGGTGAGACAGTGAGAGAAGTGAAGAGAGGCGCACAATGGGAAAAAGTGGTGAAGTAAAGTTGAAAAGAGGAATTTATGAGCCAGTCAGGAAAGAAGTAATGAGGCAGAGATACTGGAAGAGAGAGAGGAGATAAAAAGTACATATGAGCTTTTGAGAGAAATGAGGTGAAGAAAAGAAAGATGAGATTGAAATTGAAAGGTATGCATGATACGGAGTTATACAGTGAACGTGAAGTAAAGGGAGAGATAGAAACTTGTGAGGTACTGAAAAGGATGTAGAGGAAGAAAGGTAAGGTAGAGAGATGTATATGGAGAGCGACATAGAGAGAAAGATGAATAATAGCGAATGAAAAGAAATTGAGTCGGAGATGCAAATACTTGTTTCCGAGGGGGTATTATAATGGAGAAAAGGTGTAGGGAAAATGTCTTCAAACTGAGGGGGTGTTCCTCCTACCCCCTGTTATTTTCAGGGGGTGCACATCCTTCAGCAGTTATAGGAGCTACAAGGTGTGGGGAGGAGCTGATTAAAGGGCAATTCACCCGTTCTTCAAAGGTAACCTAGAAGCATGGCCTTTGTTTGCTTGGTGAATTTTCTGCCTTCCACACCTCATTTACAGTGTTGAGAGGGGAGTGGATGAGCCTGCAGCCCACGAGGCTGGCACGGGCTCCCATGGACAGCAGCTCTACTCTCTGTCTGGACTCTTGGAGGGGCTGTAAATGTTGGCGGACGGATGGGAAGCAGATCAAGGTGGAAATGGCTGGGGCAACGTGCTCTCTCAATGTGCTGTTTTACAAATAGATAAGGCTACAGGTTGCTGGGGACCTCATAGCAAACGCCCATGGTACAGAGCGAGGTGGGGGTGTCATTGACTTGATTTGAGGGGCCTCAGACCCATAGCACAGGAGAAGGGAGCAACCCCTGTCTGGTGCGGAAAGTCATCTCAACTTGTCGCAATAAGGACACACCCTACTGAAGTAAATGATCTCATAAAAACTGTACGAACAGATCCTAGATCTGATGCTTTGAAAAATCACATAAAAAGCACGTCTCAAAGCTGAAGCAGCATGAGTGCATATGAGCAGATCTGAGCTGTGTTACAATACTTTGCTAAAAAAAGTATTGTAAACACACTGAAATGCTTCATATTTAAAAACACTTAGTAAAGAAAAACAGCTTCGCACTCTCCCATCTCAGTGTATCCACCAATGACCACATACATCACAAAGTGTGCGCAAGGGTAAACACGGGAAAAGAGGAATAAAAGGAAAAAACGAGAAACTTATCACCACTACTCTAGGTCCTCAACTCTGCAAGTCATAGCGGATTGTCTAAAGATAATAAGAGATATTTTTAGTAACTGTCCTGCACTAAATTGTAGCAGTGGATGGCTATACCCTAGATATAACTCTGTGTAATCAACTTTCAGTACTTTTATATCAAAAGTGTTACTCTTGAATCTAAATATACAAGACATAGGGGGTTATTCTAACTTTGGAGGAGTGTTAATCCGTCCCAAAAGTGATGGTAAAGTGACGGATATACCACCAGCCGTATTACGAGTTCCATAGGATATAATGGACTCGTAATACGGCTGGTGGTAAATCCGTCACTTTTCCGTCACTTTTGGGACGGATTAACACCTCCTCCAAAGTTAGAATAACCCCCATAATGATCAAAAATGTGTGTTCATAGGGGCTCTCGCTGAACTGGATAGCTCCCTCAAGTTTTGTCTTCGTGCACTCTTTGTGGGAGATGAGTTATAGTTTCTACTTGACTTGAGTTCCACTGTAAAGTAATTCACAAATCTGAATATCCTTTGATTAATAACTTGGCTACGGATTTAACCTTTTTTAGAACTTTGTCTACCTTTATCATAATCATAACTTCATACAATTTTCAAGATAGGTATGACTTAAGAATTGTTTCGATTTCCTTCACTGGATAACCTAATGTAATAGTGATAATCCTGCAGCCTTAGAAAAGTTTAAGCTAAATATTCAGAAAGCTCAAAGTTTGTTTTCATAAGACAACTTAACTTTCTCTGCATCTACGATAGTCCTTTCAACTACTCCAATAGCAGTTCTGAACCAAGGAAATCCTTGATCCACATAGCAAGGTCTTGGATGCAGCAACAGAGGATATTGATCACTTAGCAAAGGCGCCCTAGGCCATGAAGACACAAATGCTCAGAAATCTAAACTATGTGAGACGTTAACGGCCTGCTGAGCAAAGTAGTTCATCGTTAAGGTCATTGTTACATAGTACCTTACCCATGCAAGCAAAACCTCTCTCCAGAGAGTGGTGCTGACCCTGTGCAAGGCCTGCCACCCTTTCCTTCCCTGAGATAAACACACAGTGCAAGCATGTTTGAGGTATCCCTTCCACAAACTTGGCAATTTTTAGACGGTATGCCATTTCATCAGCCATACTTGGAAGGTTGGGGTCCTGGGCAATTGCCCACTTTGCCTTTACCCTAAAAGGGGTCTGTTTATTTGTACTCCTATTCACTGTCTGCAGAGGCATTGTTTCCATTCAAAAACTACTTTACGTTATTTCTGATTCTCGGGTTAAAAGTCGTACCAGCAGACCACTGCCATATAAACTCAATACATTTGATTTGGATGCTCACCGAATTTCATTCATACTTTGCACATCACGTCTCAATGCTGAAAACAAAGAGGAAAAGGCCATGCTGAAGACCTACCAAACACCAGGAAAAGTATTCTGTAGTTCCCTATGGATTATACTCAGGTAGCATCAGATTGGAAAACATATCAAGGTGTTTCACCAATGATTTTCTAAAGTCGGCAGCCATCACTTCATTTTTTGCTGCTTGGTGCAAATTCTCCACCACTCATTTTCACAATTCTAGTGCAAGCATTGACAAACTAAGATGGGGCTTGAAATTCTATGCTTCAGCAATTCTTGTGCATTTGTGAGGCAAGCATTGACAAAGTCAATAGGATTGAGGCACGGGTTTTCTCATGTTGAAATTCTCTTCTGTAGCTTTACTGTTCCAGTATGGTGCAAGTTCTGGTGAGATGGGCAGCGGGTCGCTGTGAAGCCATTTGGAAGTCCTGATGGGGCTAGCGGCAGGCCGCAATGAAACCACACTGAAATCTTGGCTGAGTGAGAAGCAAGTTGCCAAAAAGCCAAGCTGAACTCTTGAACAAAAGGGAGCAGCAGGTTACAGCGAAGCCACACTGAAATCTTGGTTAGATGAGCAGAAAACTGCAATTAAGCCATGCTGTAGTCTTGGTTGGATGAGCGATCAACTGCAAGAAAGCTGTGCTGCAATCTTGAGCAGATGAGTGACAGACTGCAACAAAGCCACAATTGAAGTCTTTGATGTCCAAGAGACTTGGCAGAGAAATGGGAGCAAGTTGGCAAGCCCTTGGAGTCACTCTGAGGGTGATGGCTGAGTCTTGATTTGCAGGGCAGAGATTAGCAGGCAGCAGGGCAGCTCAGCAAGTCAGGGCAGTAATTCTCGAAACTGTCAGACACAACAAATTGGTGATCCTTTGGCACCACAGTCTTTTCTCCAGCAGTTCCCTTGAGTCCAGAAGTGTACAGATTTTAGTGGGTCAAAGGCCCAGTACATATACTTAAAAGTGTCTTTGATGTGAGAGATGACTTCAAAACATTTACGTGAAGTGCATAGGTCCCCCTTTCAGTTCAGCTTGGGCTCCAGACTATCAGTGGGGAGTTATCAGTCCCTTTGTGAGGGACCTGGCCTCTACCCTTTGAGATGTAAGTGGGAGCCCTTCCTACATGACCTTCAGTATACAGATGAATAAAGATGCAGCTGAGTATCCTGTGCCGTATGTGTCTGAAGGGAATGCACAAGTGTAGCTATCACCTAACCCAGGCCAGACGTATATTGGAGATAGGCTGTAGACATATCGGACAGTGACAGCACAGAAATGCCCACTTTGTAAAAGTGGCATTTAAATAATAGTAATGATAAATTTGACTTTGCCAGTAAAAAGGATTTATCATGACCATTCCAATGATACTAATCATGATGCAGCTACTCCTCTCAGATCAGGAATTACAGCTGTAAAGTATTATAAGGAATTTCCAATGCTGACCTATGAGAGCAGCAGTCCTCACAGTAATGAAAAACAACTTTGGGAGTTTCTTATTACTAGGACAAGAAAGACTTAAAAGCACATGTCCTGCCTTTTACTTACATGGCACCCTGCCTTGTGGGCTACCTAAAGCCTACTTTAGGGATGACTTAAATGTAAGAAAAGGAGAGTTTCAGGCTTGGTAAGAGGCTTTGAATTCCAAGCCTGAGACATTGTTAGAAATGGGGTCTTTGGTTGGCAGTCAGGTTACCCCCTGTCCAAGCAAGGACCTTCACTCTAGTCAGTGTAAGTCTCACACAATCCAAATTATCCTGTGCCCACTCTCTGGAAGCTTGGCACTGAGCAGTCAGGCTTAACTTAGAAGGCAATGTGTAAAGTATTTGTGCACTAAATCATGCAATAACACAGTAGAACACCACAAAAATACACTACACAGTGTTTAGAAAAATATATAATATTTATCTGATAAGATGCAGGTCAAAACGATTAAGATGCAATAAGTATATTTTGAAATATCACTGTAAAAATTATATAAAGTGTCTTTAGACTTTTAAAAGCAACAAATGTCTCTTGCAAGCACAAAGTACCTAGTTTGCATACAAAATCTACGCAAGGAACCGCAGAGGAGGAGATGCATGGAAAACAGGGAGGAGTGCGCCGATTTCTCGGGCTGCACACAGTGATGGGTCGTTTATTTTTCACACAGGGAAGGCTTTGCGTCGATTTCCGGTGCTCGGTCTTGGATCCTCTTCGGGTTGCGGGGTTTTTACCTGCCCCGGGGACAATGCGTTGAAATCCGGCACTGGCAGGACGAAGTCGCAGGGATTGCGTCGATTTGGTGGGCGTTGCATAGAAATTTCTACCACACAGCAGGTGCTGTGTCGATTCCTCTCAGGAAGTCGGGCTGTGTCATTCCGGTTCGGCGTGAGGTGATTTTCTCACCGCGATGCAGGCTGTGCGTAGTTTCTGTCAGGCTGTGCGTCAATTTTATCAGCACAGGGAGATCTTCTTGCAGGAATGAAGTCCTTTTGGTCCTGAGACTTCAGGGAACAGAAGGCAAGCTCTATCCAAGCCCTTGGAGAGCACTTCTTCAGCACAGCCAGAGAGCAGCAGGCAGCAGGGCAACAGCAAGGCAGCAGTCCTTCTCAGAAAGTTCTTCTTGGCAGGTTGCAGGTTGTGGTTCAGGTTCTTCTCCAGGAAGTGTCTGAGTTGGTAGGGGTAGCATCCCTGTTTAACTACCCAAATGTGCTTTTGAAGTGGGGTAGACTTCAAAGAGTGGCTTAGAAGTGCACAAGGTCCCCTTTAGGTTCACTCCTGTCTGCCAGGGTCCCAGTAAGGGGTGTGGCAGTACTTTGTGTGAAGGGCAGGCTACTGTCCTTTGACATGTAAGGGTCAGGCCTTCCACCTTCCCAGCCCAGGAAGACCCATTCAATATGCAGATGTATGCAAGTGAGGCTGAGCATCCAGTGTTTGGGGTTTGTCTGAGTGAATACACAAGGGAGCTGTCAAGTGAACCTAGCCAGACATGGAGTGTAAGGCAAAGGAGGATTTAAGTGGAGAGAAATGCTCACTTTCTAAAAGGGCATTTCTAAAATAGTAATATTAAATCCAACTTCACCAGTCAGCAGGATTTTGTATTACCTTTCTGGCCATACTAAATGTGACCTTGTTACTCCTTTCAGATCAGAAGCTACCACTCAAACAATATAAGGGCAGCCCTAATGTTAGCCTATGAAAGGAGCAGGCCTCACAGCAATGTAAAACGAATTTAGGAGTTTTACACTACCAGGACATGTAAACTACACAGGTACATGTCCTGCCTTTTATCTACACAGCACCCTGCCCTATGGGTTGCCTACGGCCTACCTTAGGGGTGACATGTGTTGAAAAAGAGGAGTTTTAGGCTTGGCAAGTACTTTTAAATGCCAAGTCGAATTGGCAGTGAAACTGCACACACAGGCCTTACAATGGCAGGCCTGAGACATGGTTAAAGGGCTACTTAAGTGGTTGGCACAAGCAGTGCTGCAGGCCCACTAGTAGCATTTATTCTACAGGCCCTGGGCACATATAGTGCACTTTACTAGGGACTTATAAGTAAATTAAATAAGCCAATTCGGTAGGATTCAATGCCATCATGCCAGCAAAGAGCATATGCACTTTAGCACTGGTTAGCAGTGGTAAAGTGTGCAGAGTCCCAAAAAACCAGCAAAACAGTGTCCTAAAAGTGGAGGGAGGCAGGCAAAAACTTAGGTGTGACCATCCTAAGGTTGTCAGGTCTAATAGACATGTTTACAGGGCTACCTAGTAGGTGAAACTATCAATGCTGCAGGCCCGCTGGTAACATTTAGTTTACAGGTACTGGGCATATGGTATACCACTTCACAAGAGACTTACATTTTATTTAATTGTTTCAGCATAACGCCTTAGAAGATATTAAAAAAAAAAGTATACACAGCAATAGAACTTGATTACATAAAATCATTATTCATTTCTTAAAAGCTTAAGAACTTAGAAACAAGGATCAGCTTCCTCCATGCATATCCAATTCTCATAAAGGAATCACATACACATGTACAGTTAAATAATTTACAGTTACAACCCCCCCTTATATATCTGGGGGATGGAACATTCCACTTTAATACCAACCTATACAAAGGGGCCTCAGGAGGAAAGTGTGAGTGCTCATAGTGTTTAGTATTAGCAGCAGTGATTTTGTTACCTTGTGGTATTAAAAAGGTATTAAAAAAGGTGATGAATGTACCTCATTTATATAGCGGAGGACCATGCATCTGACGAACGGCGACTATGGCCTCACAGATCTTATGAATCTGTTGACTCAATCAGCCCTAGTTTAGTTGGTAGCTCCCTCAACCAGGACCAAGCGTCCCATATATATGAGGTGATCAAGTTGTGTTCACTAATATTGCCCGGTCTAGTACAAAATGCTAATGCAGTTTTAGTGCAATTTGCTCCATTAGACTTAAAAAGAGGGTGGAGCCACCTACACCTTGCCACATCAAATTTCCTACAAAACAGGGTGAAGTGGACCACATTGTCTACCTCCCCAGGAGTGCAGTGACAGTACTCAAGTCCTGCAACCAGCCTACGCATGCGAACCAAGTAACCTCTTAGGGGCAACACACCCAATCTATATTTAATGTAAAGAGACCGCTTCAATTCAGGATACAAGTAATCTGGAGGGGGAGGAGCAAGCTCATAGACATTGATAAAGTAATAACTTGTGATCAAATCGGGCCTATGTTCCTGACACATCCTCCTGTTGTTAAATTCCCAATATCGTTTGTTTACCTTACCCAAAGTTTCCTGATTAACTCCACCCAGATCCTTCCAAAGAGCCCCTAACCGGAGATTACCTAGGGTGCCTTTGAAATGAGTTCCCCATGAGCGCCCACCTGGTCCGCCACTCGCAGTGACCTCTCCAAGGTTTTCTACATACACTGTCACCCTAGTATTGTGGACTAACCTCAACCAATATAATATTGGCCTTAAAGCTGCTAACTCTGATATCAGCACCAAAGTTAGCTCTGCAAAGAGGACCTTCAGGGGAGTACCCGACCCTAGCCCCAGTATAGATCTCAAAAAGTTATTTTCAGCTATCTGCAGCACACTAATATCAGCATATCCCCAGAGTTATATTCCATAGAGTGCTGCAGCCACTGCCTTCTGGGCATATATTTCCAAAATTATACTAATATTTCTCTCTCCAACCTTGTACTTAAACTTCAATATTGCCCCCTCTGCTTGCTTAAGGACTCTGGCTGCCTTCCGAACTTGGCGGTCCCAGCTCAGGTTCTCTGAAAACCGCACACCTAGATAATCAGAGAGCTTGGTAACCTCATTTGGTATGTGGTTAATGGCTAGTTTCTGCCAGAAACTTGGGGAGGGTTGCACTGTCATCCCCATGGTCTTCAGGCAATTGATAATCAATGATTTTTCCTCACAGTATTTAACAAAACGGGCAAGTAGCCTATGGGCCATGTTCTCAGTGTGTGCCATAAGTACTGCGTCATCCGCAAAGAGTAGTATTGTAACCCCCCTACCAGTAGCAACAGGGACATCTAGCTGATCCATTAAAAGATAGTTAACCACATTGTTCAAGAAAAGGCCGAAGAACCCATTAATGAATAATCCTTCAACAGCCCATGTTTCTTGGAAGCAACAAATATCATGCAAACTGACATATTGTATGAGATCAAGTAGAGGTGGAAGATCGGGTCAATAGTTCCCACCCAAGGCTGGAAGCCAGCTTGTGCTTCTGTTATCACACCCTGGACATCAGCCCACCCCTATAGGCGGTTAAGTAGGACTTTCCCTAGAACCTTCCCAGCTCCATCTAGTAGGGAGATCAGCCAAAAACTAGTGGGACAGCCTCGATCGCCCTTCTAATAAATCGGGACAATAATAACAGAGTGCCAGGACTGCGGAACTGCATTACCCTCAAAGGCAGCATTGAACAACTTGGTAAGTATTTTAGCCCAGTAGTAGGGTGCCTCATGATAAAGATCCACCAGAACCAGATTTGGGCCCGGGGTCTTATTCCTCTTCATTGCTCCCAGTGCTCTAATCACTTCTGGGATTCAAATTCCTGTTTCACTAGTGGTCGTAAAAAGGGTGCCTTGCCTCTGTCTAGGGGCCAAGGGATCGGCCACATGAGTACTATACAATGTACTGAAGTGGTGAACCCAGGCAGTTGGGCCTATATGGGTTTCTACAATGTTTGCTGTCCCCTTCCCCACTCTAGCTACTAGTTCCTAGAATTTATTGGTGTTATGGTCAGTTGTGGTTGCTCTGAGTTCAGCCCACATTGCATTTTGGTACAGCCATTTTTTGGTTGCTAGTAGGCACTTATAGTCTCTTCTATATTCTTTAAATATCATTTCACTAATTGAGCTATCATGATGCTGTGTTAAGGCAAGTGAAACTTCTCTTTCTGCCTTTGCACACTCCTTGCCAATCCATCCTTCACGTCATGACTGCCCTTTTCTAATAGTATCATCTGGTTTAAGCAGTGCTGGTTTAGACCAAAGGGCCCCCTGCTCCCCTGTCATTAGGTCATAAGCAGCCAGTATCAAAGGGCTGTCGTTAGCTGAAGAGTCTAGGATAGATTGTCCATAATTGGCTATTAAGGATTCAAGCTGCGGAAGTCCCTGCCGATACTTCTCACCATCCCACTGTCTTCTTCTTCTGCAGTTGGACGGAACAATCTCCCCCTTAGACAGGCCCGGGGCCTGTCCTGATGTAATTCCCAATCCCAGATCATCCGTCCTCATAGTGAGGACAAGTGTATTGTGATCACTTTCAACTCTGCTAACCACGGCCATATCTAAAATAGATGACCATGCTTCCACATTGACGATGACATAATCAATGATTGAGGAGGATCTACCATTATTGAAAGTTGCATTAGCAGCACCATCCTACTTTGAATGCCCATTAACCAAGCGGAGAACATTATCAATAAAAGATCAGTAAGGGCCTCAGCTTTTTTTGTAGACTTAAAGCAACTCACAGCTGTCTCAGGGATCCCCATACTATGATCTTCCAGCCAGATTTCGTGGTTGTTGATAGTGTCACAAACTGATGAGTTGAAGTCACCACAAATCAGCATCACACTCCTGCCTCTTACACAGCCCCATGTAGTTTCACCATCTAATATGCTTCTTCTGACCTTTTTTGTTATATATGAAGCACTCTTTCCAGAGTGCCTGAACTCCCAGAGACCACCCTGCTGGAATGTATACATTCAAGATATCAATCACCACCCCTTTACCATTTCCTGACCTAAGTCTCATATGCTGAATGTTGGTAGAAGCCATCAGGAACGGCACATCTATTTGCTCTACTTTGCACTCTAACTTGCATGATACCCACATTGAGATACCCCGAAGGGTGACCCTTCCCTGCCCAAGCTGCCAGCATATCAAAGCCGAAGAACCCATTAATGAATAATCCTTCAACAGCCCATGTTTCTTGGAAGCAACAAATATCATGCAAACTGACATATTGTGACCAGTCATTGTCTTCCAGTTTGCTGGC
Organism: Pleurodeles waltl; assembly: GCF_031143425.1. Taxonomy (NCBI): domain Eukaryota; kingdom Metazoa; phylum Chordata; class Amphibia; order Caudata; family Salamandridae; genus Pleurodeles; species Pleurodeles waltl. Next base: position 486,091,662 of record NC_090445.1, on the reverse strand, counting down.
CAAGCCTGCTATGTTCCAGGATAGTATTCGCAAACAACCCCCCTCCAAATTATTACAACCAGGGGCTATGGGGGAGAGCATACAGAAGGAATGGCTGGGGAGGGAGAAGATTCCTTTACTAATCAGTCAGTTCTTGCTCTAGGGGATGCTCCTGAGTCACCAGCAAATACAGCCGCTATCCACAACCAGTTCTCACAGTTGGACCCTTTCTCCATCACATCATGGCTAGGGATCCAAATTTGTCTGCTGTTTTTGTAGGTAGTGATGGTCAGTGATTCACACACTCTACTGTCCTCAGCTATAGAACTCTTCTTTTTTCGCCATGGTACCAAACCGTGCCTAGTAGGACTGCCTTACCTTAGCATATCTGTGCTGCTCCCACACCCCTCATCCCCATTAATTTTCTCCTGATTGGAGGTAAGATAGGGCAACATGTTGACCCCCATTATATGGAAACAATCTGTGTGATTAAGGGTTAATCTAGCTATAGGACGAATTCAACCAAAGTTGAGGGGTTGGAGATAACAGGATCGTCTTGGAGAGTGGCAGAAAAAGTGTACCTCCTGCCGTAATCAAGCTGCTGTTGTTTAGTTCCCAGCTTGACTAATTTCACGTCACTGGAGGAGAGGACTCTCAGCTCTGGTACAGCAGAGAAAAGGCTTAGTAATCTAGACCTATTTAGGGGTTGGCTTAGACCAACGTTACGGAAGAGATTGATGAATTCCAAGCATTGCCTACCGTATCTTTTCTCTGGGACAGCATCACTGGGGCCATCAGTTCTATTGCAATGTGAGTCACAGGCATCCAGGCTGTCTCTATGTCTAAATCCTGAACGCACCATCAATCGAGAAGCATCCAGGTTCAATCCAGGGAGCACCCTCAATTTTCCGTGAGTGCATAAACCCTCCTGTTCAGCTTGTTCAACTTGGGCTGCCATTGTCTCGTGGGGACAAGGCAGAGAGCTGCCAGTCTTAGCTACCTTCCTTGAGTCCTTCCTTTTTTTCTTATTCCTAGGCTTTCTTGCCTTTGCTGAACTTTCTTGGCAAGCTTCTCCTTCCACTACACCCCCCCACTACAATTATCCTCGCAGTCTTGGAGCTAGGTGGGGCGTGAGGGTTCTGCTGCCCCTTTACCCTTGGCAGTCAGCCAAGAGGTGTTGTCATGAGGGAAGCAGCTGAATTTCTGATGCTCTTGTTCTCCTCACTTGGTGTATCCTTGTACCTGGCAACTGGAGATGACCCCTGTCTATTCAGTTCTTACAGTTGGAGAATAACCATTTAAGGGAGTAAACTGGGACTGTTGTAGCCCGCTTCCCCTTTTCTTTAACACTTCCCTTCTTCTTTTTACCCCGGCTCATGGTTACCCCTATTTAAACAGGGGCTTCATTCTGGGGTCCTGGAGCTCTCCTTTTACACTCCACGATGCTAACTAGTAGCTCCTTTTGTTCAATAGCGACAGCTTTTTTACTGGGACTAGCCTTGTGCTCATCTGCAGGAAGGCTACTCCTCTCTGTTACAGTGAGCCCAGCACCCTCTCCATGCTCCATGGACATAGATGCCTTCATCACAGGGGTTAGCCATGCTTGTGTTAATCTGTAGTATACTCCCAGTTTGGGAGGGATGGAATCTGCAGTTTGCAGCTGTGTAGTACGCCTTATAGGATTTGAGAGATTAAATCGGCTATGGCTAGCATACTAGGGGGTCTGTGGAAGTGGAGCCTGGTTTGTCTCAATTGTTCGTTCACCTGGGACTAGGGCCTGTAGTATCAAAGTTAGTAGTGATTCAATATGCTCAGTCCCCCCAAGAAATGTCTCCAGTAGTGCAAGGATCGAGACTAAAACATTGTTTAATGCAGTCATAGCCTCGGAAATTATAAAGCCTTGTGGGGTCTCTGCAGACACAGGGTTATTCCTTGAGGACTGGCAGGCAGAAATATGCTGGTATATAGTGTAAGTCAAACAAAAACCCCAACTGGTGGAGGAGCTATTTATTGCAGGTTTGAAGCCGAACGCGGCCTCCACCGAGGCCACTGGACTATTTTCTGCTGTGACAAAACCTTAGATGGCCCACAAGGTCTGGCTTTAACTATTGGACTGCAGGGTTAATCTGGCAGTGCATAATCGAGGAATGTCATGGAGCTCTCATTAAGATAGTCACTTTTCCCCTCTGGGATACCACTGCCCAGGACCCCTATGTCCCCCGGTCATTGTTTGTTGTCAGATGTGCGCCACAAGGTTATTTGTGGAGTAAAGATTCCTGATCCTTCCTTCTCTGGGGCCCTCTAGGTTCGCTCTCCATCCTCGGGTTCTCCAGTGCACTTTGTTGTCCCTTCGTCATACAGCAAGACATCCTATGAGTTTGCTCACCCGCCAGCACTGTCTCTGATGATCCTGCTGGTGATCCTGCTGGTAATCCTTCTGAAGCATTTTTGATGCTCTCTGCAACTCTTATCTCGCTGTCTCTCTCTCTGGGCATCTGCCATAGGATTCTCTAGCACCATCCTCCACCGCTAGAGCTGCCAGGGCTGGGCTGGGGGTAGCTCCTGCTCCTGCTCCAGAGCAACACTCTGAGGACTTAGCTGCATCTCCGATTCTATACGCTCATCGTTCTGCTCAGTGATACGCTGTAGGGAGGGTGACTTATTCACCTTCTGATAGAAACTAGTTATCAGCCTATTGGCGAGTCTGGAGTCAGCCTCTCTAAAGTCACCATCTAGCAAGGATGGAGCAGGAGCAGAATCGGGTCCGTTAAGCATTGGTCCATAGGGGGCAGCAGTAGTCCCTGCCATAGTCTTATATTCCCTCCAGGCAGATCCTTTTGCTTTGGGTTGTGCCATAATCAGTCTACTAAATACTCTCATTGAGAACCTCTGTACTGTTTGCCTAGCATTGGTGGTTTGTCTATTTTTCAATGTAATTTTCCTGTTGCTTTCTGTCCACCACCGATAGCCAACAATCGTCAAAGGCCAGTTGATTTATCAACCGCAGTCCAGCACTGTGTGTGATAGTACTCTATAATAGCGTGTCCCAAAGGTGTGTCCCACTTAGTCCAGGTCCAGGTGGCGGCGGAGCACACGGAGTGGAGCAAACTGTAGCAGAACTTAGTCTGGCTGCTTCTGCGCCACCCGGCTCAACCCTAGGGCCCTGGCTCTAACTCCTCATCCACACACTCCACACCATACCATGCTGCACCATGCTGACCTGCTGGCCGTCCTAAATCTTAGCGTATCAGGGTCACAATATCACAATATCACAAACATCACAATGTCTCTGCACATCCTCAATGCATAGTCCTGGAAAGGCAGTCGCTGTTGGATCATCAAATTGAAAAAATTCAGCAGAGCACCCCCTTGTTGGTAACAGGCTGAAGGCAGAATGATCATGCAGGTAATGCAGGGATTCCGTAGCCCCTATTGCAGTCCCGTTTGTCCTTGTATCCTTGTGTACTTTTTCATCAATCTTCTATCCTTATGTACCCTTTTATTAGAACAGAAAGTTGCAGGGGGGCACAGGCAGTCAAGTAGACAGGCAAAGTTTAGGGAGGAGGCTAGAGATTGTATGCCGAGTTAGTTATACTATGCAGATTCTGTGCAGATACTGGCTGCCTCTGGCAAGTTCGACAAACAGAGTTCCTCATACCCCCGTACTTCTGACCTTCTTCCACCTGTAATCCGGTGGGGGTGGGGAGAATGCTGCAATCCCTTAGAGTAGCTAGTCGCTGTAGGTTCCACACCTCTCCTTGGTGCTTTAGGCCTCCCCTGGCTCCTCTGGGCCTCCTCTGACTTCCTGGCTTCTTCCTGGCTTCACAGATCAACAGGGAAAGGAGGGGCAAGGGTTTAGCATCACCCTGCCCCCCAACCCATCTGCCAGCTGTTCACTCCCACCTGGAGTGGTCCCTGCCGCAGCACGCCACGTCCGTGATCCATGGCCCACGTCCGTCCGTACCACCGGTGCAATCAGCTCGCAGGTCACACGTCGTACCCAGACCGCTCAGGCCGATTGGGCCGCTCAGGCCGCAGCGCTTCAGTGCTTCAGCATGTTCTCTCCCGTCTGCATGCCATAAATTAAATATGGCAACCGTGGATACCCCAATGTTACCATGTTTTAGGGTAGAAGCACATGCGCTTTAGCATTGGTTAGCAGTCCTGAGTCCAAAGGCCAACAAAACAGGAGGTAAAGGAAAACATTCTTGGCCAAGTTTAACACCAGCTCTTCACACTACAGCAATGAACGTCCACAATGCTTGCCTGCTCTTCATGCCAGAAGTCTCCTCCTCACAGCCCTTGCAAAGCGAGCAGAACTATTCATGCTTGATTTGATAAGGTAACTCTTCAGTCGTACCAACCTGGTACTTGTATATAGCTCGCGCTCCATCTTAAACAGCCTGAAGTTTTTGCTTTCCCTGGTCTAGTGATATCAGATAACCACAAGTGGTGCCTTTTCCTTCTTGGTGGTATTTTCATTAAAAGTTTAAAATTCAGTATCTTCAGTTCTACTGCTTGGATTTTTGTTCGGCTGGTGTCATTTTATTTACTAAAATGTACTCTATTTTCTAACTTCATTTGGGATTTTTCTTGTGTTGTGTCTTCACCTTATTACTGGTGGTGTGCTGCATAAATAATTTACACATTTCCTCTAGGTTAGCCTTTTGTGCCAAGATTTCAGAGGGTTAAGCAGAGGTTAATTTAGTGACTTTTAGTGGCTCCCTCTGACAAGGACTATGGTGCACTTCCAAAGAAATAGTCCAGAGGCCCAGCTGGTGGGGCAAGAGGTGGAGAAAGTTCACAGCAGGAAGACCAGTGGATCAAGTCAGAGAGCAGAGCACCCTCATACTGATTCTGGTTATTCCACTTTTGTCCTGGAGGTGTTGTCTGTGCTGTTACAGAGACAGCGATCAGGAAACTTGCACAAGGCAGACCCCTGCATGACACAGAGTCTGTAACCCTTGAGTGGGGTAATGGTTCCCCCTGGAACTTTTAGCTTGCCAGGTACTTGGTCAGCCTCAGGGTATAGACCTGGGCTGAGAGGCCAGTATCAAGTAGGGAACTCCTGTCCAAACCCTAAGGCTGGAAGTAAGGCTTGCCCAAGGCCCCCACTTGGAGCCTCCCCCTGGCAGTGGATGGCCTGGGTCCTGGCTCTTGACACTGACAAAATGCTTGGGTTGGGGACAGTGGTCTGATCGTGAGGGGGGACAGGCAACATCACCTTCTTAGTCATGGTAGTATTGTCTTCCTTCTGGGATGCATCTGTGAGCAAGCTGAATTTAGGAATCTCACAGATGGGGTCCACAGATAAGGAGAAGGGGTTACTGTTGTCAGCCCAGTGGCTCTGGAGAGTGTTGATAGAGGGGTCCAACTATGTTCAGAGGGCATACAACTGACAAGTGCCTCTGCAGAAGAGGGTAATTGCTCACGTTCTAGGGCAGAGAAGCCCATCAATGTATTGATTGGTTAGCCCTAGTTTTTTACTGGAAAGTTGTTGTGTTGGACCTTGCCCTATATCCAGGGTCATCCCAGATTTTTGTACTCCGCAGCCTTACTTTGCTGAACCTATTTGTGTTGGCTTTAAAGACTCTGTGCACTTTATCCCTGCTAACCAGCGGTGAAAAGCTTCTGCTTTTCCTTCTAAACATGGTAATGTTGGACTGCATCAGATTGGTGTATTTAATTTACATATAAGTCCCTAGCAAATGGTACTACACATACCCAGCACTTGTTAATTCAGTGCTACTGGTAGGCTACAGCACACATTGCAGCACCCACTAAAGTAGCTTGTTTCAGGCCTGCCACTGCAGCCTGTACTGTAGTTTTAAGCAGCCATTTTCAATGTCACAAACTAAACCTTTAGCCAGGCCTAAACCTTCCTTTTTAATACTGATACATGGCCCTGGAGGTAAGTCTTAAAGGTTCATAAGCAGGGTAGAAGGTATTAAAAAAATAGGACATGTGTTCTTAAGTTTTACATGCCTTGACAGTGAAAAACTCCCAAAGCTGTTTTTCACTGTAGCAAGGCTGTCTCTCCCATAGACTAACACTGGCTTACCATATTACATTTCATGTGTAATAACTTTAGTTTGGAAGTAAATCAGATAGAGAAATACTTCTACTCATTTGAAATGTGATTTAAAATCCTTTATAGTGGTGAAGTTCAATTTTAAGTTATCATTCCTAAACTGTCGCTTTTAGAAAGCTGCAATTTTTCTGCCAGAAATAAACGTGCCTTTCTCAAGGGTCACTTGACTGAGAATGGCTCTCCTGTGGTGTGTTCTGTATTTCTTCCAGACAGGAGGACACAAGACCCTTGGGTGTGGGGCATGTTGGTTCTCACCTGAACAGGATGGTCAGGGTTACATTCAACCCTTCCTGAGTTTTAAAATGAAGTCTGAAGGCTGTGCTCTCCCCTTCCTGATTTCTAAGGCTGCCTGGCCTGCCACTGACAAATGCAGCTTAAACCTAAGCCTGCCTGCTTTTTGTTATCATAGACATTTTGGAGGGAGACCCAGGTAAAGGGGAAGGTTAGACAAAGGGGTATGAAGCACTGTAGGAAAGTACCATCTTGCCAGCTATGTTACCCCCATTTTTACATGTATGTAAGTTTGTTTTTGCCTGTCTCACTTGGATCCTGCTAGCCAGGACCCCAGTGCTCATAGTTTGTGGCCTGAATGTGTGTACCTGTGTAGTGACTAACTGTGTTATGCTCTCTCTGCCTTTAAATTTGTCACCATAGGCTAGTGACCACTTTTACGACACACTTGAACACCTTTATCATTCCCTAGTATATGGTACCTAGGTACCCAGGGTATTAGGGTTCCAGGAGATCCCTAGGGGCTGCAGCATTTCTATTGCCACCCATAGGGAGCTCAGACAAACCTTTACACAGGACTGCCACTGTTATTTCACGGCTACTTTCACTGCACTTAAGTAACTTATAAGTCACCTATATGTCTAACTTTCATTTGCTGAAGGTTAGGTGCAAAGTTACTAAGTGGGAGGGCACCCTTGCACTAGCAAAGGTGCCCCCACATAGTTCACTTTGTGAGTGCGGAGACGCCTTTTCCATTTGTGCATTACATATAGGTCAATACCTATATGTAGCTTCTTAATGGTAACTCCGAATATGGCCATGTAACATGTCTAAGATCATGGAGTTGTCCCCCATGCCAAAGCTGGTATTGGGGTGCCAATCCCATGCATTCCCGGGGCTCCACTATGAACCCCGGGTACTGCCAAACCAGCTCTCTGGGGTTTTCTCTTCAGCTACCGCTGCTGCCACCCCACAGACAGTGTTCTGCCCTCCTGGGGTCTGGGCAGACTAGTCCCAGGAAGGCAGAACAAAGAATTTCTTTTGAGAGAGGGTGTTACACCCTGTCCCTTGGAAATTGGTGTTAAGGGCTTGGGAGGGTTAGCCTCTCCCAGCCTCTGGAAATGCTTTGAAGGGCACAGATGGTGCCCTCCTTGCATAAGCCAGTCTACACCAGTTCAGGGAATCCTCAGTCCCTGCTCTGGCATGAAACTGGACAAAGGAACGGGAGTGACCACTCCCCTGTCCCTCACCACCCCAGGGGTGGTGCCCAGAGCTCCTCCAGTGTATCCCAAACTTCTGCCATCTTGGATCCAGAGGTGTGAGGGCACTGTGGAGGCCTCTGAGTGGCCAGTGCCAGCAGGTGATGTCAGAGACCCCTCCTGATAGGTGCTTACCTGACTAGGTGGCCAATCCTCCTCTGAGGGCTATTTAAGGTCTCTCCTGTGGGCTTTTCCTCAGATAACAACCTTCAAAAATTCACCAGAGTTCCTCTGCACCTCTCTTTTCTACTTTTTCCAAAGATCGACCTCTGACTGCTCCAGGACGCCTGCAAAATTGCAACAGATGGTGCCCTCCTTGCATAAGCCAGTCTACATCGGTTCAGGGAATCCCCAGTCCCTGCTCTGGTGCGAAACTGGATAAAGGAAAGGGGAGTGACCACTCCCCGGTCCATCACCACCCCAGGGGTGGTGCCCAGACCTCCTCCAGTGTGTCCCAGACCTCTGGCATCTTGGATCCAAAGGTGTGAGGGCACTCTGGAGGCCTCTGAGTGGCCAGTGCCAACAGGTGACATCAGAGACAACTCCTGATAGGTGCTTACCTGCCTAGGTGGCCAATCCTCCTCTGAGGGCTATTTAGGGTCTCTCCTGTGGGCTTTTCCTCAGATAACGACTTGCAAGAATTCACAAGAGTTCCTCTGCACCTCTCTCTTCTATGTCTGCCATGGATCAACTGCTGACTGCTCCAGGACGCCTGCAAAACTGCAACAAAGTAGCAAGAAGACTACCAGCAACATTGTAGCACCTAATCCTGACGGTTTTCTCGACTGTTTTCTGGTGGTGCATGCTTTGGGGGCTGCCTGCCTTCATCCTGCATTGGAAATCACGAAGAAATCTCCCGTGGGTCGACGGAATCATGCCCCTGCTTCAGCAGGCACCAAAACGTCATCGTCACAGGTAATCTGAGACCCCTCTAATCCTGATGAGTGCGGCCCCTGGAACACAGGTGGTGGACCCAAGTGACCCAGACTGTCCAGTGGTCCAACTGTCAAATTTGGAGGAGGTCAGTCCTTACCTTCCCTCTCCAGACAGTAATCCTGTGCACCATGTGAACTGCAGCTGCTAGGGCTTCTGCGCACATTTTCACAAAATTCTTCATGCACATCCAAACCTAGGTCCCCAGCACTCTGTCCTGCAATGCTCAGCTCCCTGAGTTGATCTCCGGCTTCGTGAGACCCTCTTTTGCAGTGTTGAGATGACTGCTGTGTTCAGACTTCTTGAACCCATGTTCAAGTACTTCTGCGGGTCCTACCTTCTTGTTCATGGGCTCTCTATCTTGCTGAGGGCCCTCTCTGTCTCCTCTCCCAAGTGGCGACATCCTGGTCCTTCCTGGGCCCGGGCAGCACCCTTTTTCTTCAACCACAAGCCTTGCAGAAACAAGGCTTGTTTGCAGTCTTTTGCCAAAGAAACAACTCTGCATCCTCCAGCACTCTGTGGGACATCTTCTGCACGAAGGAGAAGTTCCTATCAAGTTCCGTTGTTACAGAATATTCAGCTTCTTCCATCCTTAGGAAGCCATTTTGCACCTTGATCCGGGGTTTAGTGGGCTCCTGCCCCCCCGGACACTTTCGCGACTCTTGAATTTGGTCCCCTTCCTTTGCAGGTCCTCAGGTCTAGGAATTCGTCTTCAGTGCTTTGCAGTCTGTTGTGGTCTTTGCAAAATCCTCTATCACAACTCTAGCGTGTTTCTGGGGAAATAGTTGTACTTTACTCCTACTTTCCAGGGTCTTGGGGTGGGGAACAGATTGCACCACTAGAGGGGAAAATCTAAACCATTATGGAATGGACTCCCCCTACAACTCAAACCCAGGTGAGAGCCTTCTTAGGCCTCACAGGGTACTATAGGAGGTTCATTAAAAACTATGGCACCATAGCTGCCCCTCTTAATGACCTCACATCCAAAAAGATGCCTAAAAAGGTATTATGCACAGCTAACTGTGAAAAGGCTTTTAATGAGCTCAAACAGGCCATGTGCTCTGCACCTGTCCTAAAAAGCCCTTGCTACTCCCAAAAAATTCATAGTCCAGACTGATTCTTCTGAATTAGGGTTAGGGGAAGTTCTATCACAGCTTAAGACTGAGGGCCAGGATCAACCTTTTGCTTTTATCAGCAGGAGGTTGACCCCTAGAGAAAAGCGTTGGTCTGCCATAGAGAGTGAGGCCTGCTTCAGCAGGCACCAAACTTCAGTGTCACCAGTACTCTGGGACCCCTCTCATCCTGACGAGCGTGGCCCCTGGAACACAGGTGGTGGACCCAAGTGACCCAGACTGTTCAGTGGTCCAACTGTCCAAATTTTGAGGAGGTAAGTCCTTGTCTCCTCTCTCCAGACAGTAATCCTGTGCACCATGTGAACTGCAGCTGCTAGGGCTTCTGTACACATTTTCACAAAATTCTTCATGCACAGCCAAACCTAGGTCCCCAGCACCCAAGCCTAGGGGTCCATTTGTGGTTCGCATTCCACTTTCATAGCATATGGTTTGTGTTGCCCCTAGGCCTATTGCATCCTATTGTATTCTACAGTGTTTGCATTATTTTCTAACTGTTTCACTTACCTGATTTTGGTTTGTGTGTATATTTTGTGTATTTTACTTACCTCCTAAGGGAGTATATCCTCTGAGATATTTTTGGCACATTGTCACTAAAATAAAGTACCTTTATTTTTAGTAACCCTGAGTATTGTGTTTCTTATGATATAGTACCTATATGATATAAGTGGTATAGTAGGAGCTTTGCATGTCTCCTAGTTCAGCCTAAGCTGCTCTGCTATAGCTACATCTACCAACCTAAGCTGCCAGAACACTACTAATCTACTAATAAGGGTTAACTGGACCTGGCACAAGGTGTAAGTACCATCAGGTACCCACTATAAGCCAGGCCAGCCTCCTACAAGCACCCATTGGCTGGCACTGGGTGTCAGAATAAATCCCCTCAGAACCTCTCATCAGAACACTCTTTGACCTGTGGAAGATTCAGAAGGGCTGCCCTGCAGTCTGATGAAGGAAGAACCTGCTTGCCTTGAACCCAGGCTCTCCAGGTGTGACACTAAGGATCAGTTGGGCGATCCTCTGTTTGAGCTAGAGGGATAGAACAAGGTTCCAGAGGCCTCACCACAGCTGCCCAGATGACCAGTGGCAACTGGGCTTGCCTGATCCCTGATTCTGACTTGTGCTGGAGTGAGTCCTGATTCCCAAGAGAAGTCCCCCAGGTCCTGGACTCTTGGCTAACATCCGTGAGAACTCCTCCTGAAGAAAAGGTGACATTCCAGAGGTTTTGGGCTCATCAGAACCATGAAATGAGCTCTTCATGCACAGAATTGACCGCCCAGGATGACTACCAATGCACAGCCCCAGAGGGACCTGCTTTTCACGCTGAAAGCAATCACCCCCAGAGACCGCCAATAAGAGACTTGCACTTGTTGACAACAGCGACCATCTGCGATGATCAACCAACATAAGGCTCCAGCAATGACCAACTTGTCACACCACAGCAACAACTGTCTGTGACTCTTGAATTGATCCTCGTGTGAGAGCCTTCCTCGTCGTCCCGCAAATGCGAGCAACACTATCTGAATGGGATTTTAAGAGGTATTTCTTGGGAGGAGCTGATGTGGTTCCTGTGTCTGACTCATGCTCCCTCATTGTCGACCTGGACTTGTGACGCTCCCTTGACCTAGAGCAATCAGATAACCTTGAGTGGTGCTTCATGCTTCTTGGAACTGTTGTCCCCTAAAACTTTAAAAACTTACATCTCTGGTTCTACTGATTGGGTATTTATCCTTTTTGATGGCATTTTGTTTATTAAAGTAAACTCACTTTTTCTAAATTGGTTTGGGATTTTCTAGTGTGGTGTTTTACCTTTATTACTGTTTGGGTGTTGCATAAATACTTAACACTTTGCTTCTAAGTCAAGCCTGACTACTTAGTGCTGTGCTACCAGAAGATTAAGCACAGGTTATTCTAGTGAGTTTTGTGATACACTTGGACAGGGGATTATGGGGGTGATTTTAACCTTGGCGGACGGCGGAGGCCGTCTGCCAAGGTACCGCAGTGAAATGACCGCACCGCGGTCAAAAGACCGCGGCGGACATTTAAACATTTCCTCTGGGCCGGCGGGCGCTCTCCGAAAGAGCGCCCGCCGGCCCAGAGGAAATGCCCCTGCAACGAGGACGCCGGCTCAGAATTGAGCCGGCGTAGTTGCAGGGGTGCAACGGGTGCAGTTGCACCCGTCGCGTATTTCAGTGTCTGCAAGGCAGACACTGAAATACTTTGCGGGGCCCTCTTATGGGGGCCCCTGCCATGCCCATGCCATTGGCATGGGCACGGCAGGGGCCCCCAGGGGCCCCGCGGCACCCCCTACCGCCATCCTGTTCATGGCGGGTTTCCCGCCATGAACAGGATGGCGGTAGGGGCTGTCCGAATCCTCATGGCGGCGGATGAAGGATTCCCCCGAGCAGCGGTAAGTCGGCGGGAGCCCGCCGACTTGCCGCTTCTGACCGCGGCTGAACCGCCACGGTCAGAATGCTCGTGGGAGCACCGCCAGCCTGTTGGCGGTGCTCCCGTGGTCGGTGGGGGCCGCCAGGGTCAGAATGACCCCCTATGTTTGTTATTCTAGTGGGGCTTACACTCCTCTCAACTAATAACTGAATTTCTTACAAGTGACTTCAGAGATTGCACTCCAGTTTTCTAGGAACTACTACATAGTTACTTGCTACTTAGTATTTTATCTTACTTACACACCTTTGTGGTTTTTAAACTAAACTAGGCTACTACTACAACTGTTTCATGCTGAGAGCTATCTTCTTTGAGGTTTCAACCATATTTATTAATTTTGTTCCCACACTATTTCTTTTTTTGTTTGTTAGTTAATGCTTTATATGACTGTCTTAGTTATGTCTTTCCATGCAAGTAGTGTCCTTGGTGGTAGTATTTTATAATGGCTCTATCAGAAATGTAATAAGCAGACATTTTTCATGATCAGTTCATTCTTGTTCTTCTAATTCTGATGAGGTATAACAATTGCTAGCGAGTCTCTTGAATTTAGCCCTCTGGATTCCCTCATAAATTGCTTATGAAAAAGTGGTTAAATCAATTTCTTTATGTAGCCCATGAAGCAATTATCCTTTGCATGATTGTTACTTACCCCTGTCCCTTGTGCTTTTGGAAAACTATTACTTTACATTTTAATGTGATTTAGAACATATCTAAACAACTCATACACCCCAGAACAAAATTTGGATTTCACAGAAAATGTGGAACCACTACTAATTTAAATACATTTTGGCAGGGTGCGCCTATTTTTTATGTTGTACTACAATATGAGTGTCTCCTCCCTTAATTTATGTCTTCAAAGCATGATAGCGAATTAGGAAAATTAGACATTTGATCTGCCTTGAAATAATTGTTGTTGGTTTGTTCCAAGGTCATCTGATGTAGTTCAAGCAACTCCACATTCCTTCATTCACTTAGTCAACTTGTTTCCCAGAAACTTTAAGTAAGCCACAATTCCTCACTCTCTATTAGAATTAGATGATTGTAATTACTTTTGTTCAATGTTACTTCTGTCATTTCTCTGCAAAGTTGTCAAGTGCTACTCAAACAATCAACTTAAATTAATAATCAGCAATAGCAAAAACTCCTGGAAGGTCTGAATTCAGAATTCGATAGAGGTCAACAATCATAGATCATGCCCTCCACATCCTTCATAACAATGATGCTGGTCTGCTAATTTGACACTGTCACTCATGACATCCTAATTCAAATTTAGAGAAAAATGGGGCTATAAAACAATATTCTTAAGTAGAATGAATAATGTGCTGTTATCCAAAAGCCACAGGTCAACTTAGAAGACTGGTTCTTGGACCATATTCCTCTCCTCCAAAGTGTCCCAAAGACCACATTTTGGTTCCCATTTTTTTGAACCTATATCTCCATCCTTTTAGTGGCCCAAGGTCTCCAGCAAATTATATCATCAATTTGCTAACTATGCACAAATATATTTGAAAGTCTCTTTCCTTACAGTACCTTCCAATTAGCTAATGCTCTGGAACAACATTCTACTTTGGAAGGCATTCCCTCACTTAAAATTAAATCCTTGCAAAACTGTCTTTTTACTCATCTCATCTAATCCTGTAAAAAATGGCTAGACTCAAGTAAAATCCTTAAGCCTACCGACACTGAAAGCTCAAATAATTTATGTTGGAAATCGGCCTTTTCTGTGTTGTCATGCCAAATTTTTCTACTGTTGGGACAGATGTAAAACTTAACCACACATGTCCTACATTTTAAATCCCATGCACCCTGCCCTAGAGGTGTTTAGGGCTACCATAAGGGTGACATACATTTCAAAAGAGAAAAGTTGGAGGCCTGGCAAAATATGTGTTTTACCAGGTCGAAATGGCAGTTTACAACTGCGCTATAGGCTATAGTGGCAGGCCTGAGACATGTTTTATAGGGCTAGTTTACTGGGTGCCACAGTGAATGATGCTGGCCACTAGTAGCTTTTTATTTACAAGCTCCGGGTTTAGATAAAACAATTTAGTTGGGACTAGCAAATTAAGGCCCTCATTACAACCCTGGCGGATGGTGGAAAAAGGGCTGTAAGACCGCAAACAGGCCGGGGGTCATTACCGCCCCATTATGACATTGGCAGTTTGGCATATGCCAAACCGCCAATGTCCCGCACCGTCCGCCACAGCGGTAATGACCTCCAGGATGGAGACAACGGTCTCCAGCCCGGCGGCTGTCACTAGACCACTGGCAGTATCAGTACCCCGCATACCGCCATGGATTTTGTGGGGTTTTCTACCACCATGAAATCCATGGCGGTATGTACCATCAGTGCCAGGGAATTAATTCCCTGGCACTGATTGCGGTCTCCCCTTCCTCCCTCCCCCTCCCCTGAGTCCTCCTCCAACACCCACAACCCCCCTAATCCCCCAGAGGTGATAGGACCCCCCTGCCACCTCACCCCCATGGAAACCCACAAACATACCCCCACACCCCGTACACATACGCTGACACCACTCACACTCAAACAAGCGCACATACATGCACACATGCACACATACATACAAGTTACAGTTCCCATGTACACATTATACCCCCACATGCATACACGCACTCACACAACCCCTCTACACACTCACATGCACACCCCCATGCATGCACACAACACACAACCCTCCCTCACCCTCCTCCCCTAACGGGCGACACCTTACCTGTTCCGGTGATCCTCTGGGAGGGAACGAGATCCATGGGGGCTGTTCCGCCGCAAGCACCCCGTCACCAGAACACCACCACGCCGAATACTGGGTCATATTACGGTGGGCGGTGTTCTGATGACGTGGCGGTGACGGTGGATCAGCCTCCACTTCACTGCCGACCGCCAGTATGGCTGCTGGCGGCTCTCCGTCCTAAAAAGGGCGGAAGGTTGCCAGCAGTCATAATATGGTTGCCGGAAGACCACCTACTCTGGCAGTCTTCGGCCTGGCGGAACCTCAGCGGTCTTGTGAAAAGACCGATGACGTTGAAATGAGGGCCTAAGTGTGTCAATCAGGGTTGGTCAATTTTACCATATTTGAAGGAGAGAGCATGGAGTACTAATGCCAACAAAACAAGTCCAGCAAAGGTGAAAGAAGAAGGCAAAAAGTTCTGCGAAATGTCACACCACAAATGTCAGGTCTAACATGAGTCCCCCCACAAGCAGAAAGGAGGGGCATCCACTCATTTTCCTAGGAGTTATTGATGCTAAGGTGAAAAAACCTGGAAAAATAATCTACACATGTGTATTCAGTTCAAAGGTGATGTTTCTACTTAAAATGTAAATTCCATTAAGGTGGATGGAGCATCTCAACAGTGGGATTCTCATCTCTTATCTGTATCAGCCGTCTGAGTGGTCTGTGGTCCGTTTGAAGCTAGAAGTATATCCCAAACAAATATGGTCTCAGCCTCTTCATTGTCCAAACCACTGTAAAGGCTTCCCTTTCTGTAGCACCTCAAGGCATTCCACCTCTGTTCCCTGGGAAGTAGCCTCCTGCGGGGAAGGCTACTGATTGGTTCAAGCCCTCATTGTTGAACTATGAGGGCACAGCCCCATTGCCATGCTCTATAGCATCTGTTTGTACAATGACTTCTTTGGAGAAGCCAGGTGCCTTGAGTACATGTGCTGTGCACAAGGACTCCTTCAAGGAGTCAAAAGCTTTCTAGCACACATCTGCCTCGATCACCTTCTTAAGCTGCTTCTTAGAAGTCAGCTCTGTCAAAGGGACAACAATGGTGTTATATCCCTTTACAAACTGCCTGTAATAACTGCTGAGGCCTAGGAAGGCACTCACCTTTGCCTGGTGAAGCATCTTCCCCAGCTTGGGTACTTGCCAATGACTAAGCCACATACGCAGCTGTAAATCACGTCTTTATTCCTCTGAATGTATCTGTGAAACACAATATCCTAACCCAAACTTTCATTACATTCTATTCTGTGGTTACATTACACTGATAAGGAGTCCGTTGGGAACCAGAACGACTCCTTTCTAAATCATGAAAGATACTACGGCAGTCATTCCTACCCTGGCGGTCCGAGACCGCCAGGGTAGGGGACGGAGGAAGCACCACCAACAGGCTGGCGGTGCTTCTGGGGCGATTCTGACCGCGGCGGTAAAGCCGCGGTCAGAAAAGGGAAGCCGGCGGTTTCCCGCCGGCTTCCCGCTGCCCCCGGGAATCCTCCACGTCGGCGCTGCAAGCAGCGCCGCCATGGGGATTCCGACCCCCTTCCTGCCAGCCTGGTTCTGGCGGGAACGGGTGTTGTGGGGCCTTTCACATGTGGTCGAGTGGGATGTCAAACTATAAGCTCTTAGAGTAGAATTCAATTCTGTTTTTAAACTGGGCTTCTCAAGGGCTGCATGCTGCACTGCTTTCTTTAGTGTACTCATAAAATTCTTCATAAGTCCATTGGCCTGTATCCATAAAGGTGTCATCTTTTTATGCTTTGTGTTCAGATGCTACAGAAATTATTTAAACTCCTTAATGTTGAGAGGTGGACCATTGTCAGACTTTCCAACGGCTGATAAGCCCATGTTGCGAAGATGACATCACATTTTTTGATTACTCATTCATGAGTTAAATAAAGGAGAAAGTATCAACTACAATTATCATTAAATTATGTCCATTATCCTATGGATCAAAGAAACTGATGGCTGTTCTCTCCCAGCTGTGTTTAGGGAGTTCTGACATGTTCAGAGCATGTTGAGTACCAATGTTTGAAAGGAAATTGCATATGTGACAGGCCTTTATTTACTTTTCAATTCTTTCTTTTAAGTAGGGAAACCAAGCTCACGGAGAGCCCTCTTGGTGACAAAAATGCCACAATGTCCTCAATGAGCCACCTAAATCACTTTTTGCCGAAGACTCTCCAGAATCGGGATTCTCAACCCTCACAGTATAATTACTTCCTGAGTTATGGACAATTCATCTTTGACATTTTTATATTTTGTTATTCACCATCATTAGTGAGAGGTCAAATGTGTTTGTTCCACAACTGATATGTAATTATGTCTTTCAACCTCAGTAGGTTACTGTCATGGCTCCTGGCAATGGTGACAATCTGGGCTAATGATACAACAGCTGGTGTACTTGACTTGACAATGAAATTAATGTAAACCTCAGCCGTCTTGGAAGAGTACCATGAACCTGTATAGTCACTCTCAAAAAATAGTCAGACAGATTCTTATCCTTTCCTGGATGATGCACAATTTTATGATTGCACTCTTATAATCATAGTCCCATTGTTCAATAGGAGGGGGCATCATGGCTTTTGGATTGCCAAAGATGGTCAGCAAAGCTTGATGATCAGTCAACAGCGTAAACGGCTTTCCATACAGGAACACATGGAAATGTTCACAAGCTCATACCACAGCCAAACCTTTTTTCCTCAGGTTGTGAGTAAGCATGTTCTGTTTGAGACAATCTTCTACTAGCATCGGCCACAATATGCCATTGAGCTTGTGGGGTCCACTATGCTGTGCAAGGACAGCTCCTAACCCAACCAGGCTAGCATTGACCACAACCTCTGTATGAAACTTTGGATTAAAGTTCCCTTAGTATTTTCAATGGCATGTTTGATTCCCTTGAAAACTTCTCTTACATTCTTGTGACCATTGGAAAGAACCATTTTTCTTTGTCAACTCTTGTAATAGAGCACTAAAGATGGCAAAGTCTGGTATGTAACTGAAACAGTAACTGGCCATGCCAAGAAAAGAACGTACCACTGAAGCATCTTGTGGGGGGGCAGCATTTGACAAAGCTTGTACTTTTAAAGGGTCAGGTGTCATACCTCCAATAAGAAAAGAAATGACCAGACAGCTTCAGTTTTTTCTTGAACTCACACTTGTCTGCATTCAAAGTCAAACCTGCATTGCTGAGTAACTGACCTACTTGTGTGAGAGCTCCACTGTGCTCCTTCTGTGTAGCTCCGAAAACTAACATGTCATTGCTACAATTGAATGCATTTGCTGCAGGCTGTATGATACATTGAATGACATCTTGGAAAAGTTATGTAGGCCATGACTCACCAAAACATAGGACCTGATGGGGTTACTCTATCACAACGGTGATGGATATCTTGCTCGCTGATTCCGCATACCATAGAAAACAATGGTATTATGATTTCAGCAGACTGGATATCCATCACCGTTGTGATGAAGCAATACCTCCGCCAAGCCCTATGACTTTTATATCTATATAACTAAACAAACCAACATGTGTAGAAAAGGTTGTAATGTACCTGCAAGTTTCTTCACGTTCCAACTGATGATAAACTTTATTGAAATCAAGTTGATTAAAACACCTTAGCACCGTTCAATTGCGTTATCATTTCAGCAATGTGCAGTTCTCATTCAATTGCTTTGTTTGCCTGACGCTTGTCAATAAATATGCGCATTGGTCCTTCACTGTCCTTTTTAGGCAACCCCTACTATGGGAGGGACCCATGATGTTGGACCAGTGGACCCCTCAGTAATATGCTTAAGTAATGATTCAAGTTCTTTTTTAACAGCTTCTTGTAAATGAAAAGCAATTTGTCTATGTCTCTAACCAATAGCACAGACAACCACATTAACAAGCAACTTTACTTTCATAGTCTTTAACTTTTGAAACCATGAAACAGCAGAGGGACTTGACTTTCTATTTTGTGATGAGCATTTATGTTGTAATTCCCAGAAATCAGTCTCATGTCAGCAGCAGTGTCGAAAGTGAGCAAACAAGCACTTGCCATTGTACCTTGAATCATATGAATCGGTGCTTACACCTATGTTTTCTTATTTTTCACTCTTGCTGTGAATGAACCTTGACTCTTCATGGGTGTAGATACAGCTCAAGTGTACACTTTAGTTTTCTATGGTGTAAGCTGTTGTAACTGAGATAGTTCATTGCATTTCTCTTCAGGTATTATATTTATCATTGCACCACTGTCGATAATGAAAGGTATTGAACATCAATTTATTTTCGATGTAATCTTTGGGCAGTGTTTATATGATCTTGCTGTTTTGGCATGTTGGCTTTTCTTTGCCTGACATTGTTGTTCACATGCGACCAGTCTGACGTGGATATTTTTCTGAGGTATACATTGACATGGCAGAATCACTTTCTTCACTTTCACTTATTGAAGTAGAAGAACTGTTTGAGGATGATTGAGATGACGATCAACTTTGTTTAATATATACTTGACTCAACTGATGTAACTGCTTGGCCTTGTGGGAGTGCATCGAACATTGCTACTAGACGTTTTCATGGCCATTTTGTCTTCGTACAATGACTCACTTACTTTTTCTTTCACTTTACACATTGTCACAAAATGGTTCCCTTTCCCACTGCTTTGCATAACTGTCCACTAGTGGGACACTTACCTTTGTGTGGAAATGAAAAACCACATCTGAAAAACAACTTCTTTTTAAGTGTAGACATCACTTTGTGTCCTTCAGTCATTTGCTTCAAATTGCTTTTCATACTCAAGACTGACTCGCTCTGGGCACCTCTGGCCTCCACGTCAGCAGCTTGTCTCTCAGTACATTTTCAGGAAGGCAGCAGCATTGTAAATGTTCATGAGAGTGGATGACATTGAGGGTGGAACTCGGTCAGATGCTGTTGGACGTCCGTGGGAATCTGCATCATCACTGAGGCCCAACGATGGTTGGACAGTCTTTTGTTAGAGGGAAATCTGTTAATAAAATAAGACAGGTCAATTTGACACAATAATATAGGTTTAATCGATTTTCAGCTGGGAACAACAGGCAGTCTCAACATAGAGGCCATGACTGAAGTTCAAAGTTCTGGTTCAAACACCAGTAGCATTTATACTGTAAAAACCACAAAAAACTGTGGTGAAGAGTTCACCATTGACGTAAGCAACTACAAGCAGTACAGATAAGATAATGAGGTGCCTCTGGAAAGAAGCACATGCACTTGTTGGCCTCATGGGTGGGTAAGTTACACTGACATCATTCACCATATCTATCTTTCTGCACAACAAGAGATTATATGTTGCGTGCTGCTTATGGTAGCCCTGCCTTGCAAATACTTATCTGACCCTTACACAGTTCCCCTTGACACAATATGAATGACTTGTGGTTTTTAGGACCCCTGTGCTAAGGAAGGATACACCCTTCTGTTCCACCCTGTTCATGCTAAGTAAACATTTTGAAAGCAACAGTTGGGGCAGCTTTAAAGAAAAACTCTCATTATAATGTGGCTTGGGCCTCATGTGTGTTTCAGCACAGCTAACTTAACAATGCAGCATGTTTCCTAAGTAATAAGTGTTTGTTTGTCCTAAATATGACCTGCCTTTTCTATTGAACCCACAGTCTGTCTTTTTTTAACATGTCATGTATTAAGCCTTTCACTACTTACATCGGTTTACAACTATCTAGCCTAAAATGCTTGTATTGGGATTTGGGAACTTATGTTTGTTTGTATGTGATGTATTCCTATTCTTCCTACGTCACTTTGAAGTGTTGACCTTCTTCTTGGTCTCTACTGGAGCCTTGTGGAGACTACTGGAATTGTTCTGAGCAGTCACCTGGCAGCTTTGATGGTGTTCCTCTTCCGGTAATGGACAGCTCAGTAAGCACAACCCCTGCACAGTTCGAAGATCATAACACTCCACTTTTCAAGATTCCAGAGAGTGTAACAACAATAGGCTTCATTCTTACTAGTTCTGTCAGCCAGCACTCTTATTCACAACCAGATAAGTTAAGTTATGATTTCCTTGATTGCACTTTGTAAACCTGGTTGTATCCGCATTCAGCGTTAATGCTCTTTACACCGTATAACTTTGTTTTGCCTGGCAGGGAGGTACCTTTTTGTATGATCTTGGTCATAGCCAATGATGGATAAACTTTTTAGTGAAGCTTTCTTTTCATTCACATGCTTCACACCGGCTAGAGCTGCACTTTTACGCCACATACGCCAAACTTTGCCCAAACATTTCAATGAAGGCACATGGGGCATGCACAAGCAATTTGCTTGTACCACAGCAAACTCTCCAGGACAGCACTTTCTTCGTTGGGTTACTTATCCCCTATCTCATCACCAGTTGTAATGTCTTCCCCAGCCTGGGTACCTGCCAATGACTATGCAACACACAGAGCTGTAATTCACACGTCTTCATTCCTCTGCATTTTCTTGGGAACCCAAACATTTTAAACCAAGCTTTCATTACATTCTATCCTAGTGATTATGTCACACTGATATTAAGGGGGTCATTTCGACCTTGGTGGTCTTTTCACAAGACCGCCGAGGGACCGCCGTGCTGAAGACCGCCAGTGGTGGCGGTTTTCCACTCGGCGTATTATGACTGCTGGCAGCCCTCCGTCCTTTTCCGGACGGAGAGCCACCAGCAGCCATATTGGCGGACGGCGGGGAAGTGGAGGTTGCTCCACCTCCACTGCCACGTCAACAGAACACCGCCCACCGAATCACGTTCTGTGATTCGGCGTGGCGGTGTTCTGTTGACAGTGTGGTGGCAGTGGAGCAGCCCCCATGGATCCCATCCTCTCCCGGAAGATCAACGGACAAGGTAAGTTTATCGTCCGTTAGGGGAGGGGGGTGGGGGGTTGTTGTGTGATGTGTGGGTGCATGGGGGTGTGCATGTGAGTATGTAGAGGGTGTGTGTGAGTGCATGTATGCATGCGAGGGTGTAGGGTGAATGGAAATGCGTGCGTGTTTGTCTGTATGTATGTCTGTATGGATGTGTGCGTGTATGTCTGAATGAGGGTGTGCGTGTATGTCTGTGTGTGTGTCTGTTGGCATGTTTGTTTGTGTGTGTGCGGGAATGTGTGTTGGTGGTGCCTGCATGCGTGTCGGGTTTGTGTCTGTGTTGTGATGTCGGGGGTAGGGATGGGGAGGGGGGTCCTGCCACCTTTGGGGGTAGCAGGGGGTTGGGGGTGTCGGTGACGGACTCGGGGGAGGGGGTGGGGGGTGGCGGAGACCCCTATCAGTGCCAGGGAAGGAATTCCCTGGCACTGATAGTGCTTATCGCCATGGATTTCAAAAATAGCCAATATTTATCTGAACAAAACATGACCAAATGACAACAATCTAACATACACAAGTTAAGTTATGAATTTGTAAAGATTAAACACAAAAATAGCGCTTAGAATCACAAGGCTTCGATTAGGTGATATCAAGACATCGTGATGGAGTGATTCCCAACAATCCGATGCCAATGGCGCCAGTCAGAGAGTCACACAGACCCCCACTTAGAGTACCTTGTGAAAATGAGGAAACATGCCATTGCACGGAATCGGGGATCACGGCATCGTTGGCTCCGATGTGGTGTTGGTTCCGGTGCTGTGGAGCAAAGGAGCAGAGGTGTCACAAAGAGGCGTTGAGTCCTTGCTGCAGAGCGTCGGAGCTGAGGCGGCGTTGGTGCAAAACATTGTATCCGCTCACTTCCGGCGGAGTCGATGTCTCGCCGTCACGACATGGTGCGGCTACTTCCACGGAGTTGTGGACTTCACCGAGGCTGCAGGGGTGTCGGGCCTGCGAGGTTGTCGCACTCCAGCAAGGACCACAGCGTCGGTTGCATGCGACGTCACGGTATTTGGCAACGCGTCGGTCCTGAGTCGTCCGAAGTTGGTTTCCTTGGATTTTCTTGGTTTCCCACCAGCTTCTCCTCTAAAGGGCCCAAGGACTGGGTTAGGCACCACTTGTCAGGGCAGGAGTCTCAGCAGAGAATCCAGGTTCAGGCAGAGGAGGTCTTTAATGTGGTGTTGAATCATTTTGTAGTGTTTTTACTGTATTTCGGTATGTGTTGGTTGTAGGAAAGTACCATCTTTCTTGGCATGTTACCCCCATTTTTATCTGCATGTCAGAATTTTTTTGCCTGTCTCACTGGGATCCTGCTGGTCAGGACCCCAGTTCTCATAGTTTGTGGCCTAATGTGTGTGTTGTGAATAGTGCTTAACTGTGTCACTGAGGCTCTGCTAATCAGAAGCTCAGTGCTTATGCTCTCTCTGCTTTTAAATTTGTCACTATAGGCTAGTGACTTCATATACCAATTTCAATTGGCACACTGGACCCCCCCTTAAAAGTCCTTAGTATATGGTACCTAGGTACCCAGGGCACTGGGGTTTCAGGAGATCCTTATGGGCTGAAGCATTTCTTTTGAAAGGAGCTCAGACAAACCCTTTAACTGGCCTGCCATTGCAGCCTGCGTGAAATAGTGCACACATTATTTCACAGCCATTTTCACCGCACTTAAGTAACTTATAAGTCACCTATATGTCTAACCTTCATTTACTGAAGGCTGGGTGCAAAGTTACTAAGTGTGAATTCCCTGGACTTTGTGAGTGCGGGGATGCCATTACACACATGCACTACATACTGGTCAATACCTATATGTAGCTTCACAATGGTAAACCCAAATAAGGTCATGTAAGGTGTCTAAGATCATGGATTTGTCCCCCATTCCAAATCTGGTATTGGGGAGCCAATTCCATGCATCCTATAGGCTCCACCATGGACCCCCAGTACTGTCAAACCAGCTCTCTGAGGCTTGCACTGCAGCTACAGCTCCTGCCACCTCACTGACAGGGTTCTGCCCTCCTGGGGTCTGAGCAACTCAGTCCCAGGAAGGCAGAACAAAGCATTTCCTTTGGGAGGTGGGTGTTACACCCTCTCTCTTTGGAAATAGGTGTAACAGGCTGGGGAGAGGTAGCCTCTCCCAGCCTCTGGAAATGCTTTGAAGGGCACAGATGGTGCCATCCTTGCATAAGCCAGTCTACACTGGTTCCGGGACCCCCAGTCCCTGGCCTGGCACAAAACTGGACAAAGGAAAGGGGAGTGAACACTCCTCTGTCTATCACCACCCCATTGGTGGTGCCCAGAGCTCCTCCAGTGTGTCCCAGACTTCAGCCATCTTGTTTTCCAGGGTGTGGGGACACTCTGGAGGCCTTTGAGTGGCCAGTGCCAGCAGGTGACGTCAGAGACTCCTCCTGATAGGTCCATACCTGCTAAGGTAGCAAATCTCCCTCTCAGGGCTATTTAGGGTCTCTCCTATGGGTTTCTCTTCAGACTCTACTTGCAAGTTTCCAGCAGGAATCCTCTGCAACTACTATTTCATCCTCTGACCTCGGATCGACCGCAGACTGCTTCAGGAACCCCTGTAACAGCAACAAAGTATCCAGAAGGGCTACTTTTCCTCTGAAACTTCCGCTCCAGCCAGCAACTGCAACAGTTTCCATGGTGTGCACACTCTGAGGACTCCCTGCCTTTACCCTGACCCAGAAGGACTGAAGAAATCTCCTGTGTAGTGACAGAATCACTTCCCTGCTCTTGCAGGCACCTTCTAAGTCGACGACCGGTTCTCTTGGACTCCTCTCCTGGCAACGAGCATGCTCCTTGGAACACAGGTGGTGGACCCCTTCGACACAGACTGTCCTAAGGTCCTGCTGTCCCAATTTAGAGGAGGTAAGAGCTTGCCTTACCTGTGTACGACAGTACCCCTGTGTACCGTGTCTTCTTCACCTCCTGAGGCCTCTGTGCACTATTTGCAAGATTTCTTCATGCACAGCCAGGCCCAGGTCCCCAGCAATCTATCCTGCAATGCTTAACTCGCTGAGTTGTCCTCCGGCGGCGTGGGAGCTTCCTTTGTAGTGCTGCATCAACTGTATTTTGCACCTCCTTTGTCCCTGTGTTCTGGGACTTCCGTGGGTGCTGTGTGGTCGACTGAGGGCACTGTGAAGTTCTGAGAGACCCTTCTTCCTCCTCAAGCTGAGTTGAGGCCCCCAGATCCCTCCTGGGTCCAGACAGAGACACTTTGATGCAAAACGCAACATTGCCCGAACCAAGGCTTGTTGGATGAATCCAGCACCAAAACTCACCTGGATCTCTTCGTGGGACATCCATTGCATCATGCAAGAACATGCTGACATCTTCCTTGGGTGCATTTCTGCAGTCTTCGTCCAACCAGGAACTCTTCTTTTGCACCCTCTTCTAGGTTGGCAGGGGCTCCTGTCCTTCCTGGAACTTCTTCTTACTTCTGGACTTGGTCTTCTTCCTTTTCAGGTCTTCAGGTCCAGGAATCCACCATTTGTTGTTTGCAGTCTTGCTTGGTTCTTGCAATAACTCCAACCAGGACTTGTAGTGTGTCCTAAGGAAACTTGCAGTACTTTTCTCCCATTGCATTTTATAGCATTTCCTATTGTTTGCACTAGCCTATGTCTAATTACTTACCTTATTTTGGTATCTAGTGTATATATTGTGTATAATACTTACCTCCAGAAGGAGTATTGCCTCTAAGATATTTTTGGCCTTGTGTCACCCAAATAAAGTATCTTTATTTTTGATTACACTGAGTATTGTTTTTAGTTGTGTATAGGTACTGTGTAACTATACGTGGTATTGCAGGATCTTTTCATGTCTCCTAGCTCAGCCTAAGCTGCTCTGCTATAGCTACCTCTATCAGCCTAAGCTGCTAGAACACTACTACATTTCACTAATAATGGATAACTGGACCTGGTGTAAGATGTTAGTACCCAAGGTACCCACTACAAACCAGGCCAGCCTCCTACATTGGTACAGATACTTTACACATTTTCTCTAAGTTAAGCCTGCCAGATCATGCCCACCTTCCAAGGGGGTGAGCAGGAATTAACTGAGTGTGATTCTCCTTTACCCTGACTAGAGAGAGGGTCCTTGTTTGGACAGGGGGCAACCTGACTGCCAACCAAAGACTCCATTTGTAACAGACTCACTATAGGGGAGATCATTCTCCCAATAGGTCAGGTGAATACCAGCATTCTCAAAAACTGCCTGGCCTTGGCCCATCACCAGTGGCCCTCAAGAGTAGTACACTCCCTCTGCGCCTTTGAGCTTTGCACAGGACAGCCCCCCCTTCAGTTGTCTATTCAGTCAACTCGGATAGGACTCCCAGAGAAACAATGTCTTCCCCTGTGGGTTCTGAACCTTTCCCCTCTGGTTCACCTTCCTCCTGGACAGTGGAAATCTACCCAAAGAGGTATTCCCATGTCCCCTATCCTTTCTCTTTTTAGCAGGTACCCACGACATTTGTCAAGGCTCCAGGCCCTTTTTATTAGCCTCTTGGATGTCCATGGACCGTGTGATGAGACATTAACACAAGGCAACCCTAACATTTCCACGTGGGGGGAGACCCACCTCCTTCCAATGTCCTTTCTATGCAAAAACAAAAAGGTGCTGTATGGGATGCTTGAATTAATCTCAGCCACAGGCAATCGCTCGGGTCGCATCCCAATTCATCATTTTTCACCTACCATTCCACCTCAGTTTGGACCCAGTGATGTGCAAATCAGCCTTGGTCCTGTTCCTCATGGGAACAGTCCAGCCCGACCTACCAGGCCAGGTCCTCCATGAACTGAAACACAAGCAACCCAGGACTAGTTTCACCCTTGTTATTGGCTCTTCAGCTGGATACAGCTTAGTCCCAGTGGCACAATGAGCCCGGGAACCATGTCTGGGCATACCCCAAGGCCTTTTGTCTCTCTTTTGTTTTTTAGTTATTGCTTTATTTGGTTGTCTTAGTTAGTTATGGGTTTTAATTCACATCTAGATGAGGTTCATGGTGCTAGTATGCAGAACTTTAATATATAGACATTTTGTTCATGACCTTTCCATCCTTGGTCCACAAATTCTGATGAGATGTACCTATTACTGTTGAATCTAATAATTTAGACCTCCTGATTGACTCACAACTTGCTTAAGAAAAAGAGATTAAATGTATTCCTTTGTGTAGTCTATGGGAAAATGCTCCTTTGTATCACTATGTTACAATAAAGCAATACAAGAGTAACAAGCATTTGCAATGCAAAGGGTCTCGCGTTTGCTCGCGTTAGAGCTATTAGAGTTGTAACCACCTAACCAAACTTTTCTTGCCACATATAAACTGATAATGAAAAGTAAAAAAAGTTTCACATATGTGAGCTGATGGCCGCCATTAGCGTGAAGGAGACACAGAAAAGGAAACAGAAGTTTGCTTGCAGTGAAACTTATCAGCAAAAGTGCAATTATCCTTGTTACCGGCAAAAGTGCATCCATGTAACAGGGTCAATGTCATGCAAAGCGCTCAACTTCTGCCCAGCGAGATTGCGCTGTGCAGGAAATAAAAAGATAAAGTAGTCCAGAAACCAGCTGAAAAGACGGACCCTTGTGTGTTTTCAGTAGTTTACTGGTGCGCTCAAGGAGGGCTAAACACCGAAAAAGGCATGAAGTATGCATGCCTTTCACAAATGGAAGCAATCGGTTTTTAAAAGGCAAGCCCACAAACTAATGAAAGTGACGGGCATGACATGGGCGTGGTTAGAAGCCCACAGAAAGATTACAACATTGTCCAGGGTGCTTACGTGCGCTCAACCCTAAAAAATCTGACTTGTACATATTGTGGCTTTATTCAACATTACATTCTAGTATATTTTTGAATGCTCTATATTCTCCGTTTCAACAAGTGGCATTCAAAATTCTGTAAATAACTCCAAACTCCCACATCAGTACCCAAACCCATCACAATTTGTTTTCTTTACAATATACCCTTTAGTGCATTGCTGTTTCAAAAATTCATCAACAATTGAGAGGCTCCATGTTGCCTACTCCACCATTAATTCCCTTTACAGTCCCTACTCTAAAAACCAACCTGCAATCACATTGTTTACAGCACACCCACCCGATGATCCTCTTTTCTTCTTGAGCCATGACTTCACACATAGCCACCATGTAAGAAATTGGATTACCGGTTGAGGGGGGTGAACCCTACACAAGCAGCAACCACAATCTTTGTCAGGGTGAACAGGCAAACCCCAAACTAACGTGTACCTTACACCCTGGTAGCTTGGCATAGAGATGTCAGGCTTGGCTTAGAAGGAATGTGTAAAGTATTTATGCAGCCCTTTAAACAGTAATAAAGTAAAGACCAACATGAGGAAATCCCAAGCAAAGTTAAAAAAACTGAGTAAAGTTTAATAAATAATTGGGAACAAAACAACAAAAATCCAATCAGCAGAACCAGAGATATGAAATGTTAAAGGTTTAAGTGAACATAGCACCAAAAAGCACAAACTGTGGATATCTGGTCACTCTAGACAAGGACAAAGTCACAAGTTCAGGAAGTCAGCGATGAGCACGGGACAGCTACAGGAACCCAATTAGGCCTTCTGAACAAGAGTACAATAAATTCTGGTTGCCAAGAGTTGTAAAGTCCCACGTTGAGGATGTGTTGCACACCATGAGGTGATGTGAAGTCCGGGTCGGTGAAGCTTTGCACAGTGTCAGTTCCAAGGAGCTGGGAGGATGCGATGGGAGGTCCTGCATCATTTGCGATGAGGCCACTGATGTGGGACTTGCAATGTGAAGGCCTGTGTTGGAGATGCGTTGCACAGAGGCAGTTCTGACGAGGATGAGAGATGTAAGGGTGATGCAAATGCCTTGCACCGGGAAAGTCCATGGTTCAGAGACGAGTTGTTGGTTATGCTGGGGGTTGCAGTACATAGCAGAGGAGATGCATCAGTTGAGCCAGGTCCATAGATGGGATGGACTGGGAAAGTCTATGGTTCAGAGGTGAGTGGTTAGTTCTGCTCGGGGTTGCTGTACATAGCAGAGGAGATGTGATCAGGAGGCCAGCCAACAAGCTGTTGAGTCACACTGGGGTCCTGGGTTTAGAGATGCAGGTCCAATCCTTCCCACCCAGGCAAGAGGGGAATAGGGCAGCATGGCATTCCTCAGAGCAGCAGTTCAGCAGAGTGGCAGTCCTTTCAGCAGCACAGCAGTCCTTCTTCCTGGCGTAGTCCTCAGGTCTAGAAGTCCACTGATGAGTTGGTGTCTTAGGTCCAATCTTTATACCCAGTTCACACTTTGAAGTGGGAGAAGCTTTCAGATGGTTCCACTCCACAGAGGAGCTTGGAATTTCCTGCTTCTCTGCTCTGGTCCCAGATTGTCAGGGGTCAAATCGGACTAGTATCAAAACCCTTTGTGAAAGTTTTGCGGCAGCTTCTCTGTGACGTGCAAGTGTGGTAGGTGACAGATTCTCCCCCACTTTAACCCAGAGTGGCTAATCCTGCCAACACCTAGCTTTCCTTTGTCTCACTGTCTGGGAGCAATGCACAAAGAGCAAGTATGAACGTAGTCATGTGGCCCAGGATACAGGCAGCAGACACCATCTTTCAAAAAGTGCCATTCTCTGAATTGTGATAAAGCATCTGACTTCACCTTTAAAGAGGGATCTTTATTACAATTCTTCAGACACAAAACTCAAACTACCTGCTCTCAATTAGAGGTCACATATTATTAAATGTAATAAGGTAGCCCTAATGTAATGCAAGAGGTAGACCTTGCAGAAGTAAAAAATCAGTGTAGGAGTTTTTGCTAGCAGAATATGTAAAACTTGAAAGTACAGGTCCTACTTTTTAAATACACTACACTCTGCCCTCTGGGCTATTATGATCCTACTCTAGGAAGTAATGTATGTGTATTAAAATAGACGGTTTGGGCCTGCAAAAGATTTCTTTGTCAGGTCAAAATGGCAGTTTAAGTCTGTACTCTCAGGCAACAATGGCAAGTCTGAGACATGCTTACAAGGGCTAATTATGTGGGTAGCACAATCAGTGCTACAGGCCCACTAGTAGAATTTAATTTACAGGCATGTGTAGTACTACTCTACTAAGGACTTACAAGTAAATTAATTGTGCCAACTGGGCATAGCCAATTCCACCAAGTTTTAAGTAGGAAGCACAGGCACTTTAGCAATGGTGGGCAGTGGTAAATGGTGCAGAGTCCTTTGTCCAGCAAAAATAATCAAAAATAGAAGGGGTAAAGGCAAACGTTTTGGTGAAAGACCACCCTAAGGTTCACAGGTCTAACACATCACATCTGCAAAATAGCCTCAGCATTCAAAATATATATAAAAGTATATACACTGTAAATTCACATTACATACACTTAATTGTAACACCTTAAAAATAAGGTGCCATATGAGATAAGGGTGTCTCAGACGCTTAAGATCATTGGGTCTCACCTCAGGGACCAATTCAGAAAGATATTTCTGAGTATGTGTGCCTTTTTCATCTGGCCCCTAAATGTTCACCTTCCTATAAGTAAACATTCAACCAGGTCTCTGTCCTCACTATTTATACTACTGTCATACGAATATTCCCCGAATATTACTATTTTAGATATGATGGGACCAATTTAAGAGACTGAGAAGTACTAATTCCCACCTTTGTAAATTAGCCCCCAAAGAATTAGCTAAGTAGCCAATGAACCTATTTAACATAGTTGCATTTCTCTCAGAAAGAAAGGCATCCTTGTGAGAAGGGAACAGAGCACGTGATGCCTTCTCTTTTACTGTTTAACTATCTATCCTTCCTTCTGTTGTAATGTTTGGTTTCCATATTTTTTCATTTTATGTGACGTGACATAATTAAAAGCAGCACAGAATGCTTCTAGCGATGTCATGTTTTGTCTGGTTGCTGCATTGAAGCCAACACACCTTTTTGTGTGTATGAGGTTCATAAATATAAAGCGAAGGTGAAATGGCACGACAGAAAATGCGACGCAAGAGCAATGCACTTTTAAACTCTCTACGGGCGCTCTGAGCTCGAGCCTATGTGTGCTAAAGTGACAGCACTGTCCCAGGACGACACATGCTGTGTTTTGAGCTTACAGGAAAACTGGTGACGTGAACATATGGGGGAAATGAAAAGGGGTATGAAAGTATCAGATTAACTAAAACAACCCCGCTCTCTCCTTCAGCCTCAGACAGCTGAAAGAAATCATTGACCATTAAGGAATAGCTGTCTTACAGAAAAAAGTGCAGGAACGGTTTTGATAAAATCAAGGAAAAAAGAAACTGATGACGCAGAAAAAGAAGGACTAACAAATATTCATATATCATGTAATCAAAATCGTATAAGGTAGTGTGATTTTAGCAAAGAAAAATAATGTACGTGGGAAATTGTGCCCACGGGGTAGTTGTCCATTATTATAAACAAGCTTAATTAATTGTGAAGAATTGAAAATGTAGTAATCCGTCATAATTGTAAATGTATTCTATTATTTTCTTGTCGAAACTGTTATATGCTTAGCTTAAATTTAGCAGAGGCTTTCGCCTAGTTGCCTGGTCTCAAATTTAACTGCGTGGTTTTCACTTGTATTAACAAAGGCATATTATTTTGCTTTAAGGTTGTATTTTTCCAGTAGAGATGACTAATACACTTATCTCAAGGTTTTGTGCTAGGCTAGTTTCATCCCCTTTGAAGCAAGGTCAGCTTCTGCAGGTGCAGACAATAAGAGCACTGATATAGAATTAATTTGCAAACTTTGTTGCAACTTGTGTTCCAAGACTCCAAGGACACCTTATGCATAAATGAGTACAAGGAGAAAGACACTATTCATTGGTCAAAAGGAAGCCACCCTATGAACCCTCCAATGGAAGACCCTGAAGAATTTGGAATGTTTGTAACTTAAACCCACCGGACAAAGAGAAGTCAGACATTTTCTTTGATGCCAATTTGAAGCCTGATTCAAGAAGCCATTTTGAACAACCCTCTGATGCCTTTTCTCTGTCGCAGAGAAAGAGACTTTAAAGAATTCTCACCCTAGAGACTTTAACTTAAATTCTGCCCCGTCCTGTCCATGCAGTAACTTTTGCCCCATTCTCCTTGCTGCAGCAAGGAAAACTCACTTTAACTTTGCCCCTTCGAAATCTGCCCCATGCTGATCGAACCGGTACCTGAAGGACGAAGACTTTTCTTGAATGCTGATTGTATTTGGTAAATATGAAAGGATAATTGTATTATGCATTGTGTTTTCCTTCCTAGGTACTAACTGCTTATTTTGATAGGGCCCAAGCTAGGAGTTTTCTAAATTTGTGTTAACTAAATTCGTTTTGCATGAAGCCCCACATGCCAATGCTAATTAGAGGTTAGTTGAGGTATTCACTTGATGCACCATGCTAAATTGAAATCTTGTTATGCTGACCGATGTATGCAATTAGTCAAATTCAGTTGCTTATATTAGTGATTTGTATTGCTATAACCGAGTGCATTATAATCCAAATACTGCATAGATTGCGTTTCTTCCGTCGCTATGGACAGATAGTAATGTTCTTATATGTATACCATGCTAGCTTTGTTAATATAAGGAAATAAAATCATTAACTTCTAATAAACTGGTGTGGTTATTCATGACTGAAAGGTCATGGTGTGTCAAAATACTGATTGTTATTGATTCCTAATGTGTTGTTTGATTCATTAATTAAGTATTGGGTATTGATTATAATGATTATTGGTTATTGATTTGAAAGATCGGACTATATTTGGATAAGGAGAACCCAACTCGGTTAAAAGGTTCACGACCTCCGGCGTGTCCAAGTACAAGTAATTTATAAAGACTGGACGCGCTATCAAAACCGTGGTCCCAATGTTTTGTACCCACTTTGATCCATGTGTGACCCACTACCTCCAACCCTATCATGGCAGCCGTGATATTACGCATCCTTCTTCCTCTGTATTGCCACACTAAACTCAGCTTGCACATCCAATCTCTTCAATTCTTAACTCCGCTGCTACCTTCCTAGTTTCCCTGCTCTGTACCACGACATATCTATTTTTTCCCTACCTGGGACCACCATGACTCCCATGTTGGTTATAGGTACAGAAAAGTAGTGATATTTGCCCTGAGCTGAACAGGATGGAATTAGCACAGCCGTGTCCTGGCAGCACCAGCTCTTACTCTGACTCTAACACTGAGCTGCAGAATTACCGTTTTATGGCTTCCCAAATGCCAAACTGCAACTGACCATCCAGTCTTTGTGTTTTTGTTTTGAATTCACAATAGGCCAGATGTACCACCATAAGAACCTGCACATCGCAATTTGCGAATCCCAATCTGTAATGTACAACAGTGTCTTCAAAACTGTTTGAGATTAGCAAATGGGTCGCAAGGGACCTGCTTCATTAATATTCATGAGGCAGGTCGCATTTTGTGACTCATTGGGAATGGCCAACACTTACAGAGATGGTGGCCTGCTGGGCTAAGCAGACCACCTTGTCTGTGACTGCTTTTTATATAGAGCAGATTTTTTTTAAGTGCAGCCCGTTTTCCTTAAAGGAAAATGGGCTGCATTACAAAACAAGTATTTGCAAAGCATGAGGTCTCGCACTTGCTTGACTTAGAGCTATTGGCATTGTAAACTCTTAAGTGAACTTTTCTTGCCACCACATAAATTAAAACAAGGCTCAAATGGTTAAAAAAAAACATACATCGAATTTCTCCGTGAGGAGAAAGTCCCGCAGCTGGGATTAAAGGCAAAACCGATACCAGATGGGAGGAGGGGCCATCACATGCTGCAACAGGATAAGTGTGACATAGTGTGATGGCCAACAAAAATGTTCTCCTAGTGAAATCCAGTGGAAGGCAAGTTAGCATACAAAGGAGGGACATTTGGCAAAATGTACCAATAGAAATGAAACACTTGAGACAGGCATAAAAAAGAACGAATGGGAGGAGTGGGCGTGGGACCACTGCCTGTTCTGAAAAAATGTTGTTGTCCCCATTAACAAAGGGAAAGGGGTCTCTTGCGGAACCCTTCACGTCTGTGAATGAGTTACCACCTACCTGAAGTAGGTGGTAACTGCGTTTGTTTTACAACTGTATTCCCGGCCGCAAAACAATCATACATCCCCCTGAGACTCACTATTAGGAAGGGACACCTTTAGCACGTCCCTTCCTATTAGCAAGTTGAAAACCCTATTTCGCAAGTCAGTAATAGGTTACCGACTCGTATAATAGGGTTGGTACATGGAACAAGACCATTTAGCAGTCGCAAAAGGCACATTTCGCTGCTTGTGGCCTCTAAATAGCTTTGAACATCTGGCCCAACAACCTTCAGCTTCCTACCTGTTTCACAAGGGGATTTTTTTTGTAAAAGGTGTTTTATCACGTTTCGATTTCCTAAACCCATAATATATGAAAATATGTCAAGTAATTTATCAAGACAATTTATCTTCAGCATCATTCATTTTTTAAGATATTGCAAACGTACACAACAAAAACTAATATAACAATGTATATAATATGCATTGCATCATTGAAATAGGATAAAAACTCTTATTTTAGTTTAAACACTCCCATTACGGAAAGAGAAATGAACACAAAATAATAATTTACTTAAAGGACTTTAGAAATCATCACATAGTTTCACCATGACCGATATTTTGTTTGTTTTGAATATTTTATGTATATAGATCTGTCATACCTTTTATTTGCTGGATGCTTTTTAAAAAAAAAAAAAACACAAAACAGCAACAAAACATTTTTTTATTACCATTTCTTCAAACAGAAAAAAAAATAGTTCAGGAAGGCACGCCCCCATCGCACATAAGTATTATGGGCCAGATTCACAAGTCCCTAGTGCCACTGGAGCGTTACTTTTAGTGACACTCCAGTGGCGCTATTCACTGCACCATATTTACAAGGAGGTGTTAAGCCACTTTTTGTGGCCTAACGGCTTCTTGTAAATATGGGCCATTTGGACAAAGTTTTCTGCGGCAGAGGGGCGTGCAATGATGTTGCTGTGCAACACCCATTGCTTTTGATGGTGCCCAAGATTTACGAGAAATCTTAAATCTGTGGTAGTGCCAAAAACTAATGCCAGCCCAGGAGTGCCATTAGATGGCATAATGAGGAGGAATAGTTTTATTCCTCCTCATTTTTACTTTTTCTATGTGCGCTGCATTCTGCAGCCCACAGAGAAAGAGCAAAAGGCCATGAATGATTGTTTATGTGCTGGAAGGTGTCCCTTTCTGCACATAAACAATCACACCCCCTCCATGGAAACACCCTTGCACTTTGGTGCAAGGTTGCCTACGTTGGCAGCTAAATTTAGCACTGGCGCAGAGGGAAACACAGGGGTACTGCATATTTTTGTATATATGGCATATCCCTACTTTTCAAAAGTGGCACAGCGCCACACCACTCTTTTATAAAGCTGGGCCTATATTTGCTGGTACAGTAGCGCAGGTGGGTGGGCGGGGAGCATGGTATTCATCCATTATATCTCAATCAGTAGTACTCCAAAACCGCCTAAGTTTCGAGAATGCGAGCACCCTCCTTTGCAGTGGAGAAGGCCACATATTGGCAACAAAGAAGAGTAAACAAAAACAGAGAAAGCCCAAAAGCTTGACTCAACAGGTGACAGGCAACCCTAAACCATGTTCAGCAGAAATGGTGGACAAAGGAGAGAAGAATTCTCAATAAAGGTTGGGCCGGTGGTGTGAGGGCAGGAGGGTGGTTTCGATCAAGCACCATCTAATAGAAACGCTTACGGCACAGCCACTCGGACGGTGCAGGACAGGATTGTGGATCCCTATTAAGTAACTTGTCGTTTGATTTCTCCGTTTCGTTTTTTCAGATTTAATTTTAATATCTATCTATTTGGACGTTTTGCCATTTGCTTTTCTTTTGACCGCCCGAACTGGCGTGGAATTGCCAGCACAAATTCAACACAGTTCAGAAATATACAGTACCACGGAATGAGCAAAAGATGGCACAGTTGTTCTTTGCATTCGAAGCATCCATATACTGAAACGATGAAAGGGACATAATACTTGATGTGACCTGAATGCTTTTGTTTCAGTAAAAGTTGCAGACGCTTATGAAGAAAGGTCATGTGATTGAGAAAGCAATTATAACAAAATGTTTATATTTACACTAACGCAATTGCAGATAACTCACACTGTGGATTGCTCTTATTGTAATAATACATGGGCTTCCTTAATTGGTCTTTATTTAGAAGCACTAAAATGCGCTTCAAAAACAAAACGTGTACGGAAGTCCGGCCACATTTTCAGGATTTCACGGAACATAAATGTGCACGCAATTAATATAAATTGAAGTAATTTACATATTTAGTAGTTAACTATAAAGCTCCATGGCCACAAGTTTCAGGAAGCTCATTTATTTCAACTACATTCAGCCTTAAAAACAACCTGCATCCTGTGAGATATGTTTTTCAAATCCAACACACCAATACATTCCTACATTACTCATTAATATCATATATTTTCACCTAAGTATAGCATCCCTTAAACCTTTATTTTTTTCCCCAGAGAAATTCTCAGTTTTTTAGGTCGAGCATTGGAGACCTCTTGTATACACTTCAGTATATACTCTTGTACTTCTTTGTGTGCTCTCTGCTTTCTCACTGGTTTGTTTTGATGTCCTTAAACAATCCTTGCTTGCTAGTGATCAATCCTTGCTCTGTCCAAACTTTTCCACAGCTGTTCACTCCCCTGGAGCATGGCCCCAGGACTTGTACCATTCCACTTGTGCCAATGTAGCATGTGCTTAGGGTCTACTTTTTTCTGAGGATAATAGCATTTGACCAGAGCCTGGATGTTTCCAGTGGCTCCAGTCTGTTTTTGTTAACGGGGCTCTAAATCATGTTCTTCTCTGGTTATATGTGCTGTGCATTTAAAAACCTAGGTCAAATGTTAGAGGCTGTTTTATAAGGGCACCTTTTTCTGCCCCCTGCCTCCCGGTGCAAAGACAATGCTGCTACTGTTACAATATTTAAAGTATATTCCCCAATTTAAAATGGTCGCAGCACGTCATGCGCAAAGACGTAATTTACGTCATGACGAGGCCATCTTTTTTCCATCGCTGTTGCTTGTTTTTTAATGCTTTGTGAACTGAAATGTTAACTTTATTTCATGTGTGGGAGACAGTGCTGGTATAGTGTGGGCAGCAGTCCTGAGCCGCGGCTGCACAGAAGTCAGCCGTCAGGGCTGGGAGCAGGGTGGTGGCACTTGCTCCTCCTGCAGCCTGTGGTGTTTGTGGCCGCCTCGTGGAATCTACACACAGTGGTACAGAGGGCCTCAGTCTTCCTTTTAAGCACCAGTTTTCCATCACACTGAGCAGAGGAGAGTCACACCTCTGGACCCAGCCTGGTGCTCCGGACCTGTTCTGGACATCCGCTCACCCACGATGTACCAGTCTGCAAATTTCCTTCACGGTGCACATGAGGCACGCATTCAGTTCCCAGGCAGATGCGTCGTCTTCACAGCAACTTAAATGGTGGAATTATGGTTTGACAAGCAGCGCTCTTTTATTAGGGTTAGAAAAAGGCACATTGATTAGCACTCTATTGTGAACCCATTAGTCAGGAATCCATTAAGTTTACAAAAAAAATGTACCACAGGCCATGGATGCTAAAATGAATTATTGCATGTATATACCAAACAACGGGTATCCGAGTAATATTGAAAGTACTTTTTTCACTGTCGCCTTTTTAGGTTGAGTCTAGTTTTCTCAGATATTAAACGTGTTTTCGTGTGTGTTTGTCCCAGTGTTCCCAGACAACTTCGTCTCCCTGGAGAGGAAGGTCTCCTGTGGGAGTTAAAAAGAAGTCGCATTTCTTTGCATTTTTTATTATTTTTCTGTTTTTTAAATCAAAATATTCCTAATGCATACGTTTTCGCTTTTGAAGGTTATACGTCATTTGTGATTAAAACTAGGACATGTTTAACTGGATTGTGGGAAAATATGACTGCATCTCTCTGTAAAAATATCTCTATGTGACGGTGATGTTTTCCGAATTTATTTCTGCAATGTTTACACTCGCAGATGGTTTACGATCTAAGGGCCAGATGTATCAAAGCTTTTTACATTCACAAACGGTGCGAATGCCCGTTTGCGAATGCAAAAAGCCCTTTCAGAATGTATTAAAGGCATTCTGAATGCAATTTTAAGGAATCGCTAAAATAGCGATTCCTTAAAATCGCGACCCTGTTTAGAGAGTCACAAATTGTGACTCTCTAAATAAGAAATCGCAAATAAGGAATCCTTATTTGCGATTTCTAATGCACATGTATAAAGCAATTCCTTAATGCGAATTGGGCATTAAGGAATCGACATTACCACCAAGTTGAACTTGGTGGTAACCATGTGCAAATTTTAAAAATGCATTTAAAATGCATTTTTAACATTTTCATGTAAAGCACACATGACCCTTTGGCATGTGTGCACCTTACATGTTGTTAAAAAATGTTTTGGGGTGCAGCAGAGGGGGCCTTAGGCCCCCAGCACCCTGGACTTTGCATTTACCAAAATTGCGAATTCCAGTTAGGAATTTGCAATTTGGGACATGCAAAATATTCGCAAATATGGGCCGACAGGCCCATAGATGTGAATGGGGGCCGGTATCGCAATTTGCGATTCGGTAATAGCATTTGCGATTTTTAAGAAATCGCTATTACCGAATTGCGAATATGATACATTGCATTTTGCGAATCAGAAATAGCGATTTCTTAAAAATCGCTATTTTCAAATCGCAAAAGGCTTTTTTCATACATCTGCCCCTAAATGATCTGATTCATATTCACTTTAGTAGGGATGAAGTTTACCATTGCTTAGATTGTGGGGTTTGCAGTCTTATAACTGTAATTGCATTTGTATACTGCTTCATGCCCAAGGCGAGGTACCGAAGCCCATTATCGGAAGTGCTTGGTTGGAGTGGCTGTATTTGCAGTGAAGTTTATGTGGAAAGTGTTTTGGTGTTGTGCATTAGTGATGAAAATGATGGTGTTCTCCAGTCCTATTTCACAGGCTTTAATGTGGAGGGGAGGGAAGAAGAGAGAAAGCTCACATCCTGTGCCTTACTCGGTTGCCTTGAGTTGCTTTGCAGGTCACTTTTCGAATTTTAGGTTCCTGTGAAACAATCACCCCTCCTCTTGCGCTGAATACTGGCGTCATGAAAATGGTTGTGTAATACCTTGGAGAGACTGCTGAGTGAGAGGAAGGAAGATAGATTCTCCAGGATGGTCTGTGTTAAGTCATCCCAGTGTAAGGTGTTGAATGTAGTGAGAACATTGAACGCGTTTGTGGGCGTTTGTGGGCTTGCCTTGCACCTGGGAGTAGGTTGTATTTTAAGGGCTTTGTTTAAAAATATATTCCAGCAGGCTACTAGCCCTTTAGTTATGTGCAGGGCCACTGGAATAATGTAGCAGAAAGGCCCAAAATATGCAGCAGGGTTGACCAATTAATGGGGCAAAAATAAATTCAATTATAAATTTGCAATACCAATAGCTGCAACTCAAATAAATGCGAGAAGTATTGTAATGCAAATGCTTGTTTTTATTGTAAAGTAACATCTAATTTGAATCCCTAACTATAAGGCCAATGTTAGACTTTTCATCCTTGGCGTGGTCACCCTTAACTTTTTGCCTCTGTTTCCCAGGTTATTGATGTGTGCTAGACTCTGATTTTGCTGTTTTTGTAACCAGTACTAAAGTGCAAGTGCTCCTTTACCAAATGTGTATGTAATTGGCTTATCCATGATTGGCATATTTGATTTATCAGTAAGTCCTAGTACAGTGCACTAGAGGTGCCCAGGGCCTGGAAATCAAATGCTACTAGTGAGCCTGCAGCACTGGTTGTGCCACTCTCAGAAGTAGCTCTGTAATCATGTCTCAGACCTGCCACTGCAGTGTCTGTGGGTGCAGTTTTAACTGTAAATTCGATTTGGCAAGTGTACCTACTTGCCAGGCTTAAACCTTCCCTTTTCTTACATATCAGACACCCCTAAGGTAGGTCCTAGGTAGCCCCAAGGGCAGGGTGCAGTGTATGGTTAAGGTACGACATATAGTAATGTGTTTTATGTGTCCTAACAGTGAAATATTGCTAAATTCATTTTCCACTGTTGCAAGGCCTACCCCTCTCATAGGTTAACATGGGGGGCTACCTTTAAATCTGATTAAAGTGTACATTCCCTTTGGGAGTTGATGGACATGTGGAAATTGGGTGTTTCTGAGCTCACAATTTAAAAATACATCTTTTAGTAAAGTTGATTTTGAGATTGTATTTTTGAAAATGCCACTTTTAGAAAGTGAGTGTCAGAGTCACCAGATCCTCGGGGTCTGCGTACGTTCCCAACACGTCCACCACTGAACAGCTCCAAGACTCTGATAGATAAATCACAGAGGCTAAGAGAGTTCAAGAGGGGAAGAGGGGATTAGGAAGGGAAACAGCTGGGAAGGAGACCTGTAGTAAGAAAAAGGTTAGAACACACAATATGAAAATTATATCTCCTGAAATCAATACTAGACTATGATTCTAAGCATAGTCATTCTGAAAACACGAACAATCTAAGAATTATATTTAAAATGACTAAGTTTCAAGATGGCCGGATACCTGTAAGGGAATCAAGATGGATTAAATGAAAACTTTCTTATTCAAGTACTTTCCTTTACATGAGGTTCAGAAAATCATTCTGATTAAATTTTAAACCAGTCATATAAATCCTTTTTTGAGAATGCATCCTAGGACCATACAATATTGCATCTAGAAACTATGATCTTCTGTGTACTCTTAAAATGTTTCAACACAAATTGCGCATATTGTAGATTTATATAAATATATAGTAAACACCATAAAAGGATTGTGCACCATGAATAACACAATATGGATTCAGGAAAAACAAATCACATAACTTGTCAACTCGAATTTTACATGATAAATATCTTAGAATAGTGGCATACAATAAACAACATGAATTAAACTCGAGGAGAGAATCGTGCGTCTTGCCGATTCGAGTGTCACCATGTAAAATGCCAAGAAATGGTAGTACGCAATGAATATCAAAGTCAAATCATCATTAAACGAATCGCGCGTCTTGCCGATTCGTAAACCATGATGTAAATGCCAAGAAATAACAGCTCACAATGAATAACAAGATCAAAGTACAATGAAACGAATTGTGCGTCTTTTGCCGATTCTTAACCCCTTCGCTGCCAGGCCTTTTCCCCCTCCTGTGCCAGGCCTTTTTTTGCCTATTTGGGGCAGTTCGCGTTTAGGCCCTCATAACTTTTTGTCCACATAAGCTAACCAAGCCAAATTTGCGTCCTTTTTTTCCAACATCCTAGGGATTCTAGAGGTACCCAGACTTTGTGGGTTCCCCTGAAGGAGGCCAAGAAATTAGCCAAAATACAGTGAAAATTTCGTTTTTTTCAAAAAAATGGGAAAAAGTGGCTGCAGAAGAAGGCTTGTGGTTTTTCCCCTGAAAATGGCATCAACAAAGGGTTTGCGGTGCTAAACTCAGAAGCTTCCCAGCTTTCAGGAACAGGCAGATTTGAATCAGAATACCCAATTTTTCAACACAATGTTGGCATTTTACTGGGACATACCCCATTTTTGCAATTTTTTGTGCTTTCAGCCTCCTTGCAGTCAGTGACAGAAATTGGCATGAAACCAATGCTGGATCCCAGAAACCTAAATATTTCTAAAACCTAGACAAAATTCTGAATTCAGCAAGGGGTCATTTGTGTAGATCCTACAAGGGTTTCCTACAGAAAATACCAACTGAAAAAGAAAAATATTGAAATTGAGGTGAAAAAAACATCAATTTTTCTCTACGTTTTACTCTGTAACTTTTCCCTGCAATGTCAGATTATCAAAAGCAATACACCGTTACGTCTGCTGGACTCCTCTGGTTGCGAGGATATATAGCGCTTGTAGGTTCATCAAGAACCTGAGGTACCCAGAGCCAATAAATGAGCTGCACCCTGCAGTGCGTTTTCATTCTATACCGGGTATACAGCAATTAATTTGCTGAAATATAAAGAGTAAAAAATAGCTATCAAGAAAACCTGTGTATTTCCAAAAAGGGCATAAGATAAGGTGTTGAGGAGCAGTGGTTATTTGCACATCTCTGAATTCCGGGGTGACCATACTAGCATGTGAATTACAGGGCATTTCTCAAATAGATGTCTTTTTTACACACTCTCCTATATTTGGAAGGAAAAAATGTAGAGAAAGACAAGGGGCAATAACACTTGTTTTGCAAATCTATGTTCCCCCAAGTCTCCCGATAAAAATGATACCTCACTTGTGTGGGTAGGCCTAGCGCGCGTGACAGGAAACGCCCCAAAACGCAACGTGGACACATCCCATTTTTTTTAAAGAAAACAGAGGTGTTTTTTGCAAAGTGCCTACCTGTAGATTTTGGCCTCTAGCTCAGCCGGCACCTAGGGAAACCTACCAAACCTGTGCATTTTTTAAACCTAGAGACCTAGGGGAATCCAAGATGGGGTTACTTGTGGGGCTCTGACCAGGTTCTGTTACCCAGAATCCTTTGCAAACCTCAAAATGTGGCTAAAAAAACACATGTTCCTCACATTTCTGTGGCAGAAAGTTCTGGAATCTGAGAGGAGCCACAAATTTCCTTCCACCCAGCGTTCCCCCAAGTCTCCCGATAAAAATGATACCTCACTTGTGTGGGTAGGCCTAGCGCCTGCGACAGGAAACGCCCCAAAGCGCAACGTGGACACATCCAATTTTTTGAAAGAAAACAGAGGTGTTTTTTGCAAAGTGCCTACCTGTAGATTTTGGCCTCTAGCTCAGCCAACACCTAGGGAAACCTACCAAACCTGTGCATTTCTGAAAACTAGAGACATAGGGGAATCCAAGATGGGGTGACTTGTGGGGCTCTGACCAGGTTCTGTTACCCAGAATCCTTTACAAACCTCAAAATTTGGCTAAAAAAACACGTTCCTCACACTTCTGTGGCAGAAAGTTCTGGAATCTGAGAGGAGCCACAAATTTCCTTCCACCCAGCGTTCCCCCATGTCTCCCGATAAAAATGATACGTCACTTGTGTGGGTAGGCCTAGCGCCCGTGACAGGAAACGCCCCAAAGCGCAACGTGGACACATCCAATTTTTTGAAAGAAAACAGAGGTGTTTTTTGCAAAGTGCCTACCTGTAGATTTTGGCCTCTAGCTCAGCCGGCACCTAGGGAAACTTACCAAACCTGTGCATTTCTGAAAACTAGAGACCTAGGGGAATCCAAGATGGGGTGACTTGTGGGGCTCTGACCAGGTTCTGTTACCCAGAATCCTTTGCAAACCTCAAAATTTGGCTAAAAAAACACATGTTCCTCACATTTCTGTGGCAGAAAGTTCTAGAATCTGAGAGGAGCCACAAATTTCCTTCCACCCAGCGTTCCCCTAAGTCTCCCGATAAAAATGATACCTCACTTGTGTGGGTAGGCCTAGCGCCCGTGACAGGAAATGCCCCAAAGCGCAACGTGGACACATCCAATTTTTTTAAAGAAAACAGAGGTGTTTTTTGCAAAGTGCCTACCTGTAGATTTTGGCCTCTAGCTCAGCCAGCACCTAGGGAAACCTACCAAACCTGTGCATTTCTGAAAACTAGAGACCTAGGGGAATCCAAGATGGGGTGACTTGTGGGGCTCTGACCAGGTTCTGTTACCCAGAATCCTTTGCAAACCTCAAAATTTGGCTAAAAAAACACATGTTCCTCACATTTCTGTGGGAGAAAGTTCTGGAATCTGAGAGGAGCCACAAATTTCCTTCCACCCAGCATTCCCCCAAGTCTCCTGATAAAAATGATACCTCACTTGTGTGGGTAGGCCTAGTGCCCGCGACAGGAAGTGCCCCAAAGCGCAACGTGGACACATCCAATTTTTTGAAAGAAAACAGAGGTGTTTTTTGCGAAGTGCCTACCTGTAGATTTTAGCCTCTAGCTCAACCGGCACCTAGGGAAACCTACCAAACCTGTGCATTTTTGAAAACTAGAGACCTAGTTAAATCCAAGATGGGATGACTTGTGGGGCTCTGACCAGGTTCTGTTACCCAGAATCCTTTGCAAACCTCAAAATTTGGCTAAAAAAACACATGTTCCTCACATTTCTGTGGCAGAAAGTTCTGGAATCTGAGAAGAGCCACGAATTTCCTTCCACCCAGCGTTCCCCCATGTCTCCCGATAAAAATGATACCTCACTTGCGTGGGTAGGCCTAGCGCCCACAAAAGGAAATGTCCCAAAACACAACGTGGACACATCAATTTTTTTCATAGAAAACAGTGCCTACCTGTGGATTTTGGCCTGTAGCTCAGCTGGCACCTGAGGAAACCTAGCAAATCAGTGCATTTTTGAAAACTAGAAACCCAGGGGAATCCAAGATGG
The DNA here is from genome assembly GCF_031143425.1 of Pleurodeles waltl. NCBI lineage: Eukaryota > Metazoa > Chordata > Amphibia > Caudata > Salamandridae > Pleurodeles > Pleurodeles waltl. The sequence goes on along the minus strand of NC_090445.1, from coordinate 486,047,591 downwards.
GGTGACTTGTGGGGCTCTGACCAGGTTTTGTTACCCAGAATCCTTTGCAAACCTCACAATTTGGCTAAAAAAACACATTTTCCTCACATTTTGGTGACAGAAAGTTCTGGAATCTGAGAGGAGCCACAAATTTCCTTCCACCCAGCGTTCCCCTATCTCTCGATAAAAATGGTACCTCACTTCTGTGGGTAGGCCTAGTGCCCACGAAAGGAAATGGCTCAAAACACAACGTGGACACAACATATTTTTTCACAGAAAACAGAGGTGTTTTTTGCAAAGTGCCTACCTGTGGATTTTGGCCTCTAGCTCAGCCGGCCCCAGGGGGGGTCAGAAATGCCCTAAAATAAATTTGAGCCACCACCCCCCCCAAGCCCCCCTGCCCGGGAGCGACCCTTCCCTACGGGATCGCTCCCCCTGCGTGACATTGGCGCCAAAAAACAAATCCCCAGTGCCTAGTGGTTTCTGCCCCCTTGGGGGCAGATTGACCTAAAATCGGGCAATCTGCCCCCAAGGGGGGCAGAAATGGTCTAAATACAATTTGCCCCCCAGGGCAGCGACCCTTGCCTGATGGGTCGCTCCCCATCTCCAAAAAATACAAACACAAAAAAAAAATGTGCCCTGGCGCCTAGAGGTTTCTGCCCCTCCGGGGGCAGATATGGCCTAAAATAAATTTGCCTCCCCCATGCCCTCCCCCCCCGGGAGCGACCCTTGCCTACGGGGTCGCTCCCCCTGGGTGACATTTGCCGCCAAAAAGCAAATCCCTGGTGCCTAGTGGTTTCTGTCCCCTTGGGGGCAGATTGACCTAAAATCGGCCAATCTGCCCCCAAGGGGGGCAGAAATGGTCTAAATACAATTTGCCCCCCAGGGCAGCGAACCTTGCCTGATGCATCGCTCCCCATCTCTAAAAATACAAACAAACAACAAAAAAAAAACATTAAAAAAAAAAGTGCCCTGGTGCCTAGAAATTTCTGCCCCCGGGGGGGCAGAAATGGCCTAAATTAAATTTGCCCCCCCAACTCCCACCCCCCCCGGAGCGACCCTTGCCTACGGGGTCGCTCCCCCTGCGTGACATTGGCGCCAAAAAACAAATCCCCGGTGCCTAGTGGTTTCTGCCCCCTTGGGGGCAGATTGGCCTAAAATCGGCCAATCTGCCCCCAAGGGGGGCAGAAATGGTCTAAATACAATTTGCCCCCCAGGGGAGTGACCCTTGCCTAATGGGTAGCTCCCCACCTCTAAAAAAACAAACAAACAAAAATAATTGCCCTGACGCCTAGAGATTTCTGCCTAAAATAATTCCCCCCCCCCAGGGAGTGACCCTTGCCTAAGGGGTTGCCCCCCCTTGCGTGAAATTCACGCAAAGAAAAAACTCCCTAGTGTCTAGTGGTTTCTGCCCCCCAAGGGGGGCAGAAATGGCCTAAATATAATTTGCCCCCTAGGGGAGCGACCCTTGCCTAAGGGGTCGCTCCCCACCTAAAAAAAAAATAACAAAAAAAAATAAAATAAATTATCCCTGGTGCCTAGGGGTTTCTGCCCCCCTGGGGGCAGAAAAGGCCTTCCCGAAAAATGCCCCTCCCCTGGGAGCGACCCTTGCCCAAGGGGTCGCTCCCTTATGTAAATTTCTGGAAAAAAAAAAAATCCCTGGTGTCTAGTGGGGTTTCAAAAGCCGGATTGCAAGCAATCCGGCTTTTGAAACCCTGGGAGAGACTTCAAAGGGAAGGAAATACATTTCCTTCCCTTTGAAGCCCCTCCGGGCCTCCCCCACGTGATTGCTTTGCATTTCTCTTTCAATCGCGCTGGAAGCAGAGCTTCCAGCGCGATGGGGGAGGCCCCTGTGACAAATCAGCACGCGCTTGCGCGCTGACGTCACAGGTGGGGTGGGGGGGTCGGGGGTGGAAGGGGATGGTCTTTCCCTTCCATCCCCGCCTTCGTGGGGAGGGGGGTGCACAGGGGGGGGCGCGCTAGCGCTCCCCCAAGTTCCCGTGTGCCTTTGACGAGGTGACCTCGTCCAAGGCACACGGAAACTGTAGCCTTGGACGAGGTCACCTCGTCCAAGGCACAGAACCGGTTAAGCCACCATGTAAATGTCAAGAAATGGTAGCGCGCAATGAACAACAAAGTTAAAACACCATAAAACGAATTGCGCGTCTTGCCGATTCTTAATCCACCATGCAAATGTCAAGAAATGGTGGCGTGCAATGAATAACAAGATTAAATTATCATGAAACGAATCGCACGTCTTGCCGATTTGCAAGTCACCCTGCAAATGTCACAAACACTCAAGCGCATATTTCACACAAACAAAGTACTCTGTCAAATCCTAAAATAATTAGGCCCAAGAACATAAGAGTTCTCGATAACGGCGTCGGGAGGCCAGCCCAACCACCGTCTTACTGCCCAGAACAAGGATCTCCAAATGAAGAATGAAAGTCAGATGTCTGGAAGATCAAATAGGCCACCGGGACAGGAGCTCAGGGAGTAGCTGCTGCTCTGCACCGGGACCTCTGAATAGTGAGCACTTGGATCTGGGCTGGCTCCTTTTTATAGAGTCTTGGCCCAGCCCACAACCACACCCAGGCATGTTGAAGGGAAAGTCTCTAGAAGGCCTTGGAAAGGGACCACACCCTAACACACTCTGAAAGCCTGCAGCAATACATTGCAAATGAACAGCATTTGTAAGCACATTAAAAATAAGTCTTCAGGATTGAACTCTACAATGCAAAAGGTTAAACAACAACATATCAGCACAATGCATAACTTACGTTGTTTTGAGAGTGCTGGGTTTTTGCATTCTAGTCGCCAATAGAGCGCACACTGCCCTGGTGTTGACAGTGAGCATTTTCTTGCCTATACCATTTCTGTGACTCTGCCTGTTTGTGGATTCCCTGTCGGGGTCAGTTTGACAGTTGGGCTGGTTGCACCTCACACTAGACAGTGACACAAAGGGAGCTGGGTTGTAGCCTGCATAGCCTGAGAGCCATCTGTGCTAGGAGGGAGGAGAGTAGTGGTCACTCATATCTGAAATGGCTGTGCCTGCCCTCACAAAATGCAGGCTCCAACCCCCTGGTGAGTGTCTGGGGCCTGGCCTGGGCAAGGCAGGATTTCACATTCAAAAGAGACTTTACTTTGAAGTAGGCCTACTTCAATGGAGAAATTGGGTATAAGAAGGGCCCCTAAAACCACAGACTTTAGAACACTTCTGGAAAAAAAGAGGAACCTCTGCTTAGAGAAGAACGGAAGAGCTGAGGAGAAGATCTGCCCTGCCTGTGCCTGTGCTTAGTGGAGCTATCCTGTAGTTGCTGCTTCTTCCAGAGTAAGAGGGCAAAGACTGGACTTTGTGTGCCTTCCATCTTGTGAAGATCTCCAAGGGCTTGATTTAGAGCTTGCCTCCTGTTTTTTGAAGTCTCAGGGACAGCAAAGACTTCTCTCTGCCAGCTCTGCCAGCACCTGGCATCTCCGGAGAGACTCCTACTCTGCCCTGTGGTGTCCATCCAGTTCCTGTGACCCTGAAAGGAGAAGCTGGCAGCCTAAGAGGAAGAAATCCACGCACAGAAAACCGTGCGGGGAAAAGATCGACGCAACTCTGATCTGTGGCTGAAAAATCGTCACACCTCTGGCTTTGTGGCTAAAAATCGATGCTCGCCTTCAAAGCGACCAAAGAATCATCACACGGAGCTGGAGAAATGACACGCAGCATCGCTGACTGAGGCCAGTGAGATTACAATCCGCGCTGCGTGGTTTTCGGATCTTCGTGCAGCTTGATTTCTATCACAAGTACCGCTGGACGTGTAAAAACAACGCAAGGCCTGCCCGGACCCATGAGTGCTGACCGGATTGACGCATATCTCTCCTTCGGAGAGAAGAAACGACGCGCCTGACCCGACGAAAGGAGAAATGACACAAGGTCTCGCTCGTGAGTGGAATCGACACATCGCAAGCCCTTTTTGACACACACTCGCCCGTACGGGGTTATTCTTGACGCACCCAAGGTACATTTTCACGCTAACAGTGTTAGTGTGTGTTTAAAACTACATGAAGACTCTTTTTCCTTTTTAATTGATAACTTGACTTGTGTATTGTGGATTTTTGTCATTTTGGTCTTGTTTTGTTTAGATAAATATTCTCTATTTTTCTAAACTGGTATTGTGTCATTTTGTAGTGATTTCATTAAGTTACTGTGTGTTGGTACAATTACTTTACACCTAGCACTTTGAAGTTAAGTCTACTGCTCCTGCCAGGCTACCAAGGGGGTAAGAAGGGATTAGCTGAGGGTGATTCTCTTTTACCCTGACTAGAGTGAGGGTCCTTGTTTGGACAGGTGGTAACCTGACTGCCAACCAAAGACCCCATTTCTAACAGCCACTTTCACCATTGGATTTTTTTTCAGTGAATTTGTATTATGGTTCTGTCAATATAAAGTAAGATATACATCACCATGCACGGCATGGGGTTGGCTAAAGGCTAGGCCAATAGTGGTAAAGCCCATGTGTGCAGCTGGTGCAGTCCTTCAGAATGCAGTGTCCAGGTGCAGGTCTGGGGTCCAGCAGGGCAATCCTTCTTTTTCTTGTCTTGTTCCGTGTAAAGATCTGAGGTGTGGGTGCCTCTCTGCCATATTTATCCTTACTCCTGGGGTGGAAAGGAGGAGGGAGGGAGCTATTGTCACAGGCAGGCCACCACCCTCTTGGATGACCACTTCCTGGGAAGTGTGGCAAAAATCAATCCCAGGGAGCAGCAAGGCTCAAAAATCCAAAATGGCAGGAATTTATTGTGAGAGATTAGGTCTGGCTGAGCCACCTACTGGTGTGGATAGGTTCCCTTAACACACCCCTTTCCAGGCCTCTCCTAATCTAATTAGGGGGGCACCTGGCTGTCTGGTTTTGCAGGAGATGGGCAATGTCTACTTGCAGGACCAAATGTCCTACCCTCCTTTAAAGTCCAGTTTGGATGCTTTCCCCCAGCCTGTTTTGCTATCTGCTGAGGTAGTTTTCCTCCCCCTGGCACTCGATTTGTGTTCAGCCCAGGCCACTTCGCACCTCTTCAAGGCAGCCTGGCTAGGCTGCCAGAGGCTGGCCAATCAGAGACAGGCACTAAAGAGCTGAAACCCATAACTTTCAGGTAGAATTCGAAAACCCTTTCCCTGAGTTAGTTATATTAAATTCAACAATGACAAGTTGTTGGATTTATTATAACAATAGGTTTGATACCAAACTTGGACTATTTAGCTCCTTTTGAATCTTTATTAATTACAAATAAAGCCTCCCCATGTTAGCCTACGGAGCCCATTCACCACAATGAGGAAAAAAACAAATTTAGCTACTTTTCCCTCACCAGGGCTTATAAAACATCTTTTATAAGGTCCTTGCTTATAGTTACACTGCACCCAACCCTGGAGGGTTGTAAAAATAAAGTGGTTTAAGACTATGAAAGTACTTTGAATTCCTAAGTCAAATTTGGGGTAACTGTAATTTAAAAGCAGTAACACTGGGCACCTCAGCAGTGCACCTCTGGGTGCACTACCTATGTCGGGGTCCCTAAACCTATATGCCCTACCATATACTAGAGAGTTATAGGTAGTTTAATATAGCCAATTATAATTAGCCTAATTTGCATAATCTATTTTGCACAGAGCACTGGACCTGGGACTGATTAGCAGTACCCTGGCCGCAGACAAGAGTCTGTCACCACCAGTATCTGTCCAAAATGTTTGGAGTGACCAGGGCAAAAACAAGGACTTTCTTAAACTCCCTCCCAGATGAAAGGTGATAGTTACTAACCTACACCCTGGTAGTCCTCATCAGCAAACTGGAAAAACCTGGAGAGGCCATCTGCATTGGCATGACCATTCCCAGGTCTCTGCTCCTCTGTGACGTCCATCCCCTGTAGGGTAATGGAAGACCTTAACAGTTTTGTGTCCTCCCCCCTCATCTGCATGAGCCATGTGAGAGGTCTGTAGTTGGGTTGAACAAGGAAGTGAGTTCCAAACAAGCATAGCTTCAACCTCTTCAGGAAGCAAACCACAGCAAAGACCTCAATTTGTGCTCTCTGGGCATTAGTCACCTGCTGATGTTGGCAACTTGCTGATCCTGGCCCTCTTCATTGACTTGCGCTAGCACTGCCCAACTCCCTGTCTCTGCATCTGTTTGCACTATAAACTCTGTGTTGTAGTCAGTGGCCAGGAGAACCGGTGCTGAACACATAGCCTTCTTCAGAGTGTTGAATGCTTTCTGACACTTTGGGGTCCAAATGACTTTCTTTGGCTGCTTCTTTGAGGTGAGTTCTGTCAGAGGGGCCACAATGGTCCCATAATTCTTAACAAACCTCCTGTAATACCTAGCCAGGCCAAGAAAGGTCCTGACCCGAGTCTGGGTTTTAGGAGTCTCCCACTCCAGGATGGTCTGTATCTTGGGCTGGAAAGTCTGTATATGGCCTCCATCTACAAGGTGGCCCATGTAGACCACTGAACTCCTCCCTATCTGGCATTTGCTTGCCTTGATAGTCAGGCCTGCCTGGAGCAGGGCCTGAAGCACTTCCTTCAGGTGGACCAGGTGGAACTGACTACAGCTATATCATCCAGATAAGCTGCACTAAACAATTCTAACCTAGACAAGACTCCTTTCACCAACCTTTTTAAGGTGAAAGCGGCATTTTTCAAACCAAAGGGCATCACCTTGAACTGAAAGTGGCCCTCTGGGGTGGAAAATGCTGACCTCTCCTTGGCTCCTGGGCTTAAGGCAATCTTCCAGTATATTGAGGTCAAGTCAAATGTACTCAGGAACTTAGCAGCCCCCAACCTACCAACAAGCTTATCTGCTCTAGGTATGTGGTGAACATCAGTCTTAGTGACTGCATTTAAACCTCTGTAGTCTGTACAGAAGCTTTTTTTTGCACCTTGGGGACATGGTTTGGGTACCAGTACCACTGGACTGGCCCAAGGACTATCAGAGTGCTCGATTACCTTCAACTCCAACATCTTAGCTACCTCAGCTTTGATGTTGGCTTTGACCTGGTCTGACAACCTGTACAACTTATTTTTGACAGGTAAGCTGTCACTAGTATCAATGTCATGGACACACCAATTGTTAAGTCCAGGGGTCAGAGAGAACAGTCCAGCAAACTGATCCAAGACTTGTCAGCAGTCTTTGTGCTGCTGGGCTGACAACCTGAGAGAGAGTACTACACTCTCCACTGACCCATCTTGTGCATTGTTTGAGATAAGGTCTGGAAGAGATTCACAGTTCTCCTCCTTTCCCTCATCTGTGATAATAAGCATGGTCATGTCTGCCCTGTCTTGGTGGGGTTTCAGTCTTTTCACATGGTGGATCCTATGAGGATTCCTGGGGGTGCCAAGGTCTTCCAGGTATGTGACCTCACCCTTCTTCTCCAGAATGGGGTAGGGCCCTGTCCACTTGGCCAAAGACTCCAAAACTCATACCAATTGACCAGGTGATACTCAGGCATGGTAGCCTTCAGGTCATGCCAGAGCTTCATGAGCTTTTGGCTGGCCTCCAGGTTGCTGCTTGCCTTCTTCATGTACTCAGCCATACGTGACCGCAGGCCCAGCACATAATCAAACACATTCTGTTTGGACTCTTTGAGAGTTTACTCCCAAGACTCTCTCACCCAACATAATAGGGCTCTTACAAGGTGCCCAAACAGCAACACAAAGGGGCTGAATCCAACTCCTTTTTGGGGTACCTCCTTGTATGCCCACAGCAGGCATGGGCGGAGAACATCCCATCTCCTCCTGAGATTGTCAGACAAACCCATGATTATGCCCTTCAGGGTCTTGTTAAATCTTTCCACCAGACCATTGGTCTGGGGATGATATGGGGTGGTGAACTTGTAAGTAACACCACATTCATCCCACATCAATTTCAGATAGGCAGTCATAAAGTTTGTGACCTTATCTGAGACCACCGCTTTGGGAAATCCTACCCTGGTGAACACACAAAGAAGAATCCTAGCCACTGTGGGAGCAGTGCCTGTCCTGAGGGGTAGTGCCAATGGATACCTCGTGGCATGGTCCACTACCACCAAAATGTATTGGTTGCCTGGCGCAGTTGGTGGGTCTAGGGGAGCAACAATGCCAATTTCCATCCTCTCAAAGGGAGCCCCAACCACTGGTAGTGGTATCAAGGGAGCCTTTTGGCTTGCCCCCTGTCTTGCCAATGGCCTCAGAGGTGACACAGGAAACGCAAAACTTATTTACTTTATCTGAGATATAGGGCCAATAAAAATAACTGACAAGCCTGTTCCAGGTCTTAATTTGCCCCAAATGTACTGCTAAGGGAATGTCATGGTTTAAGGAGAGGAGGAATTCCCTGTACGTCTGGGCGACCACCACTCTCCTAGTAGTCCCTGGTTGGGGTTCCCTTGCCTCAGTATAGAGAACCCCATCCTCCCAATAATACTTGTGGGTTCCACTGACCTCCCCTTGTTCTTGCCTGCAGGCAGTCTGCCTCGGGCCCTCAAGAGTGAGACACTCTCTTTGTCCGTGGTACAGCTCTTCTCTGTTGGACCCACCTACCCCTTGCAATTCTACCAAGTCAGGCAAAGCTTGCAGGGGAGGGGTCCCTCCCTTAGAGGTCAGATAATCCCCCTTAGGATTGGATTCCCCCTGCACCTCTGTACTCTTTGAGGCTGGAAGGCCAGACCCTGTGCTCTTTCTCTTGTTCTTGGAGGCTTGGCCCATTGTTCCAGTGTCCAGCACTTCCCTGTTGTTCTGCCTGTGACCTGGTCACAGCACACATCCATTCAGGGAGGTCCAGCATCTGCGCATGGACCCTTCTTTCCACTTCTGACCATTGAGATGCTTCCAGATCATTTCCCACCAGACACTCTACTGGGAGGGGAGGAGCTACAACTACCTTTTTTAGGGCCTGTCACACCTGAGCTCACCATTGCCATGGGATGGAGTTGGGTTCTAGTGTCTGCATATGTCACGTGGTGGAATGCAGAAGGTAAGACCTTTCCTGGAGAAGCCAGTTTCTCTGTCACAATAGTTAAACTGGATCCTGTATCTCCCAGAGCCTCTGCCTCTGTCCCATTGTCTTCAGACCTCTGCCTATACCTCTCATTGCTGGGAAGTAAGGTGGCCATGGCTGCAATGACCACCCGACCCATGGACTAAGGTGATCTCTGTTTACCCTGAACCCAACCTTGGGCCAACATCCACCCCCACGTCTACACTAGCAATCCCATGGGACTGCCCACCAGTTTGAGGCTTCTTTGAGCAGATAGCATCCTCTCTTTTGTGTCCAGGTTTGTGACACTCAAAACACATGCCGGCCTTAGCAAGTTGTTGGACCTGACCCTTTTTACAGGTTCAGCCCCAGACTTTTTGCATCCTCCCTCCTATTTTTTCTGACCTCTTGCTGTTGGCTCTAAGACTCTGAGCACTTTATAACTGCTGATCAGTGCTAAAGTGCAGGTGCTCTCCCTTCTAAAGTTGGTAGGATTGGCTTATACCTAATTGGCACATTTAATTTACCTTTAAGTCCCTTGTACAGTGGTATCCCTATACCCAGGGCCTGTAAATTAAATGCTACTAGTGGGCCTGCAGCGCTGCTTGTGCCACCCACAGAAGTAGCCTTTCAAACCTGTCTCAGGCCTGCTAGCGCAGGGCCTGCGTGCCCAGTTTCTGACTCAGGGACCTGACATCTAAATTTACTTGCCAGGCCCAAAACTCCCCTTTTACTACATGTAAATCACCCCTAAGGTAGGCCCCAGCTAGCCCTATGGGCAGGGTGCTATGTATGTAGAAGGCAGGACATGTGCCTGGTTGTGTGGCCTGTCCTGGTAGTGACAAACTATTTGGTTTCTCACTGCTGTGACTGCTACCTTATCCTAGAATGGCATTGGAAATGCCCTGCCTTATGTCTGGGGGGTATTGTCTGATTTATGAGGCATAGCGTAGGCATGTTTGGTATGGTTTAATGGCAGTGAGAAATGCTGCTTACTGGTGTAGGTGGATTTTTTTTATATCATTTCAGAAATACCACATCTAGAAAGTGAGCGTTTCTTTGTCATTATGATTCTTGTGTATTGTAGCTTGACTCCAATTCACGTCTGGGCATAGTGACAGTTGGGCTTTGTGCATACTTTTCAGACAGCCTGTACACAGAGAGGGTGGAGGTATCACAGAGGTGCATCTGCATTTTGAATGGTCTTCCTGGGCTGAGAGGAGGTGAGGCGGGGCACAATTGCATCTCCAAAGACTGTGCTCTGGTCTCACACAAAGGGCTTGTTTACCCCCAGCTGATGTTTGGAGCCTGTGCTGGAGGAGAGAGGGGGCACACCCAGAACCAGTTATAACTTGTTGGAACCTCCTCTCCCCCTATTTGTTAAACCCTTGCAAAACTGAGTATAAGTACAGGGGATTTTTCCCCACAATTGGGAGACACTCTGGACTAGATATTTACTTGAAAATGGACACAGAAGGCTGCTGGAGGGACTCACCAGGAACTGCCTTGGACTGCTGCTGCTGCATTGACCTGTTGGTTGACTAGGAGGAACTGCCACTGTTTTCATTCCTTTGTACTGGCCTGCTGCTGGGCCCTGCCAACCTGTGCTCCATCTTTTGTGTTCCGTAGGGGCTGGGTGCTGTGGCCCCTGACCCCTGTCATCACCTGCTGCAGTGCGAGAGGAGCTCTCCCTTTTTATTGCCTATGGCACCTAGAGGGCGCTTTTCCCTGTAGTGACTGCAGCACCTGGAGAGCACTTTTGCTTTATGCTGAGCTCCTTAAGATGTGACTTTTGTTTTAATCAAGAGCGATGGAAGCGCTCCCACTTCCATGCTACTGAGAAATTACTGCTGCAACCTGGGTGCCCTGAAATCAATGAGAACATCAGAAACGCACTCTTGAATGTGCCCCTGGCCTTCATGGGGCATGAAGAAAAGGAATTGGGAGCAAGCTCGCTCCTAGCAGTGCCTCCAGGGCAAAGCACGCTCTGAGGAGCACCCCCGGGGCACCTACAGGCCTCGACTTTGGCCTGCTTACTGATGCGGCCCGGACGGACTGCTCTATAGCTCTCACATCCCATCGGGTGCTGTCAGAGTGAGGTGGAGGCATCACTGGAGGCCACCTCGCTACATCAAGGCCCCTTCAGGGGCATAGCAGCCATGGGTGGGGCTGGAGCCTCATGGGAGCCCCCCGCATTGCTGGGCCCCTTCATTTTGCCCCCCGTCCGAGTTTTGGTTTTGCCCACCCACCCTTTGGAGGGCCAGTCGTGGCCCGGGGAGCTGCAAAGATTGTGGATGCCCAGTTAGGGAGTGGGCCCCAGGAGGGGCCTCGATATAAGAAACGGAGGGGGTCCATGCCGCCACCCTTCCCCCAATCACCAGAGCGGCCCCCGTTTGGCACGGGAGGAGCTTGTGGCACTGGAGGTGCCTCCATTATAAATAAAAAAACAGGTACTTTGAATGGACCTTTATGCTAAACTGTCTTTAGGCCAACTTGGGATATGATGTGCCATATACATTTCTAATGTTCCTTTTATGGGCATTGTGTGCTAACCAGTTTTTTTTATGATGTGCCATATATTTGCTAATGTTTCTTTTAAGGGCATTATATGCTAATATGTTTTTATGACTTGCCATATGTTTTCTATTGTACTTGGTATGGGCACTTCTGATGGGTTTATGACAAGTGTATTTCTTTAGTAATGTTTTCCTGACTACTGCTTATGTTGCAGAATGAGTAACCTGTGTGTTATATTTGACTACGGCTGATTTCTGCAGATTAACAGTACTGTGTATACTTCTGACAACAGCTTGGGTAGCAGGGTATTATTGCCATGTTGTATTTGGTCTAATGATATTGTGTACAATACAGTTTATTTTTATATAACTTGGTGTTGTGTTTCCTTTGTGGTGGGGATAGTGCATCACATGTGTTGTGCAAAAGCTTAACACATTGCCTCCGAGTTAGGCCTGACTGCTCGTCCCAAGTTACCAAGGGGGTGAGCAGGGGTTATCTTGGACATGTAACTCCCTTGCCCTGACTAGAGTGGGTGGGTTCTGCCTGGCTTAGGTGCATACCCTAACCAACCAGAAACCCCATTTCTAAGAAAGTTCTTAAAACTTTTCTGCCTTATCAGGATCAAAATTCTCCCCTGGTACCCTGTCCATTAGAAGTGGCATGGCTCGAGGCTCCCTGCCCCTGTGCAGGTTTTGGGGACTCTTGTGAGGACCACTAGGACTTTTTATCTTCTTTCCCCTGGGTCTTCCCTTCAGAAGAGCTCTGTCCTCCCTTTTTCTAATCCCCCTGGGTGTTTTTTATTAACTCTGATTCTCAACCATCCATCTGCAGCCTTTTCCTGCTCTCTGGGGTTGGTCAACTTAGAGTCAACTAGATACTGGTGCAAGCTCTCGTGGACACAATTAGTTAAAAGGTGCTCACTCATAATCAAATTGTGTAGCCCCTCATAGGTACTTACCTTGTTGCCCTGTATCCAGCCCTCTAGTGCCTTTACTGAGATGTCCACAAAATCAACCCAGGATTGGGTAGCTACCTACTTGGTGTCCCTGAACTTTAGCCTGTACTGCTCTGGGGTCAGACCAAACCTCTTGGTTAAATACTTCATACTGGGATAGCAATCTGTTTCCCCCTCCCCAAGGGTCAGGAGCCTATCTCTCCCATATATTGGGATGCACTCCCATAGGAGTGAACCCCAATATTGGGACTTAACCCTGATCATCTGAGAGAACCCTTTCAAAAGCTGCTGACAATGTATCTACATCATCTACCTCCTGGTACACGGGGACCACCCCCATGGGTAACCTGGGATAAAACCCACCCCTTTGTAAATCTCAGTCTTCTTCTCTGTTAACATATTTTTGCTCTTTCCTTGCCCACTTTTTCTTCTTGGGGGGCAATTTTTCTGCCTACAAAGCTATATAACATTGATCCATCCGGAAACAATTATCTTCATCTAATAATAAATAAAAAAAATGTTTTCAAGAATTTGCAGCATAGATACAAAAAACATTCAAAATTAATCCTTTATTATGTATACACAATTATTTTCCATGCTTTACTTAATATTTCTAAAACCTCCTACCATATCACATCAAAAAAAGAAGGACAGAAAAAGTGCCAAAGATCAAGTGCTCGTGATTAGAAACACAGGAACCGACAATAAATCACCCACATATCCATTAACAAATTAAATTTTAAAAAAGCCTGTTGATTGACCATTCTTCTCAGTGAATCACCACTTAGTTGTATCCGGGTCCACTTCCCCACTTTTGTCCTTCAATCCATTCCAAAAAGAAAAAGACAAAACCGATCCAGGAGGCACTCTCCGAGATCATGGGAGCCTACGAACATTCCCAGGACACGATAGGCCAGATCCTTGACAACGTGCAGGAGCACAGGCGGCTGAAGGAGGGACAGTATCAGGGGATCAGGGAGGACTTGCAGGCCAGTAACAACACCCTGATCTATATAGCAGGGGTGCTGGCAGACATGGCCAACATCATGAGGGAGGCAACGGCACATCAGCGTTCCCCTACCACTAGCCAGTCAACTGAACAGCCCTCCACTTCCACTGCCGCTACTGGTCAGGAGGCCCACCACAGAATCCACAGGCCACCAGCATCCCTCCCCATGCAGAAGGTGAACAGCCACGCAAACGTTCCCTGCGACCCAGACAGAAGCCAGAGACACTTGCCAAGACCACCACCAGGAAATGAGACTCTCCTGATCGTCCCTCTTGTGTCCCCCTCAGTTACCTTGTGCACCTTGAACTGCCATTGCTCCCATTCCTATGTTTCCTTGGACACTGCACCTGTCCTACAAACAGACTGGAACAATACCTTGGATTTTCCTCCATCATCACCCCATTCCATTGCACTTTCCAATCTATTTTTTGGCACTACAATAAACACCCTTGGATAAAACTTGAATACTAGTATTTCATGTATTGCAAATTTGTATTGATTGAAACAGCTACATCCATTACAAATGAACTGTACATATTGAGAGCAAGGAATGAATGACCTGCTGCTGGCTGTAGTGATCACATCACAACAATGTTGTCATATCACCAACATCTGTAAAATGATAATCTATAGGTGACAGTAAGTAGAGGTAACAAGTGGGTAATGCCAGCATGCCACTGCCACATAGAATACAACAATAGTCCTAGAAATGTGAAGTTGCACTGTCTCACCTGTGTGTCATTGGAAGTACTGACGGATCATTAATTCTCTGTTGGACACGTCCTCATCCTCTTCCTCCTCATCAACACTGTCCTCAGGGTCCACTGCTGCCACAGGGGCATCTCCAGTCTCCTCCTCCTACAGAAAAGGTACATGGCGTTTGTGGGCCAGGTTGTGCAACATGCAGCATGCCATACTATCTGGCAGACCTTCTCGGGTGAGTAGCACAGGGATCCACCTGAACCTGGCCTTCAGGAGGCCGAAGGTCCTCTCAATTATCCTTCTGGTTCGGTTCGCTCATGTGCCTCATTATAATGCCCTTGTCCTGGCATTCCTCACACGGGTCAGCAGCCACAATAGGTTTGGGTAGCCAGAATCACCTGCAAGTATCGAGGGAAAACATTTAGCCACATACTTTCTTATTTGGCTAACAGCGGAGGCATACACCAACATACATTGAGTGGGAACCAAGGCTCAGCTATAAGCCATACCCTGTGCCTCTGTAGTGGGGCCATCACATTTTGGATGCTGCTATTCCTCAGGACAAAGGCATCATGCACCGACCCAGGATATTTAGCATTGACGTGGGAGATGTACTGGTCCGCCAGACACACCATCTTCACATTCATGGGGTGGAAACTCTTACTATTCATGTACACCTGTTCATTCTGCCATGGGGGACAAAAACACAATATGTGTTCCGTCAATCGCCCCAATAATATTGGGGACATGTCCCATTGCATAGAATCCGGCCTTCACAGTGGCCAAATCTTCCACCTGGGGGAAAGCAATGTAGCTGCACATGTTTTACCAGGGCAGACAAGACTCTTGCCAGCACGATTGAGAACATTGGCTGTGACATTCCTGCTGCCAGGCTCACTGTCATTTGGAAAGAACCTGTTGCCAGGAAATGGAGTACTGATAGAACCTGCACAAGAGAGGGGAATCACAGTCGAATGACTGCTAGCTGAGATGGCCACACAGCTCTGTGATTGTGGCCTTGTCCAGTCTATAGGTGAGTATTATGTGCCTGTCCTCAAGTGTAGCCAAGTCCACCAGGGGTCTGTACACGGTGGTATGGCTCCATCTCCTATTCATTCGCAGAAGTAGTTATCAAAGGGACACAAGATTGAGTAGGCTGTCACAATTTGAACAACTATACCACAACAGCAGTCCACTTTGTACATATATGTATTGGGAGAGTGTAATTTTCAAAGTATGTGCCTATTTATCCTGTGACGCAGCAATTGTCAATAGGCCTGTTCACCCCCCCTGAAATGGCGACCGCCTTTCCTGTGCTGAGGGACATGTGGAAGTGAGGTAATTCCGCCAACGTTTTGCACCATGGCGGTAGGCGGTCGTGAACCGCAGTGCAATTCCTTATTGGATAATATTGGGCCATGTAGGGTACAGTGGCCAATGGGGATCTACGCCGGGGTGATGGTGTACACCGCTGCGGACGTGACTGCCATTTTATATCTGATTGCTCACTTGTTTCCTGACCTTCCACAGGAGATGAATTACACTGCACATGCTGTTGTGACCTGTGGCTGGAACCTACCATGGCCAGTGTGACTGGGGAAATGGCCCCAACCTTCACTTCAGAGGAGTTGGAGTAACTGGTGATGAGGTCCTACCCCAGTACGGTGCCCGTCGCACCCTGGCCCCCCCGATGGCCCACACTGGCAATGGCCTACTCTGAGCTGGATGGGCACTTGAGGGAATCCCAACAGCCCCAAGGGGGTGAGTACAGTGGGTATCATTACAACTTATGGCTGGTGGGGTGGTATCTGGGTGGTGGTTGTGTGTTAGTGGGTCCCCCTAAGGCCAGTCCAGACATTGCAGCATGGGTCTTCTGAAGGGTAATGGTTGCATGGCAAATACAGGGAACTTAGCTTGTTAGTCTTCACTTCTAGGCAGGGCTGCGTGGGTCCCAGGTGTGATGCAGTTGGCGGTGTGTGCTCCTCCTCATGCCTTGCTCACTAGCCATTTCACTGGTAGTGCAATGCATAGTGCGTAGGCCTGTTCCCTGTGTGTTAGGGTTCTGTGTACGCCAACGGTGGTGTTGTTGCAGTCATTGACCCATTGTATCCTTTGTCTCTCTCCCCCCCTTTCTTATTTTGTCATCCTGTCCTTGTGTGCATTAGCGGAGGAGCAGGGGCACCCGTGACAGAGGGAGCTGCATCCCACAGGACCCAGGAGGCAGAGTCCACCGATGCCAAGGGAACAAGTGGGACGAGGGTGAGGGGAGCACCATGGCGGAAACAGGAGAGGACAGCACAGACTCTGATACCTCCTCCGATGGGAGCTCCGTGATGGTGGTGGACACCTCTGTGACCACCCCAGCTGCAGGTACAGCCACCACCCCATACCAGCACTGCCCTCCCAGTAGCCCCTCAGCTAGTTGCCCTTGCCCGCTCACCCAGGAGGGTGAGCATCTCCTTCACCCCAAGCAACTCAGGCCCCACCCAGGTGAGTCCTGCTGCCCTGAGTGAGGAGGCTATTGACCTCCTGAGATCCATCTCTGTAGGGCAGTCAATCATTGTGAATGCCATCCAGGGACTGGCATCCCAGATGCAGCAATGCAATGCATTCCTGGAGGGCATTCATAGTGGTTTGGCGGCCCAACAGAGATCGACTCAGGCTCTGGCCTCCTCTCTGATGGCAGCCATTGTCCCTGTTTCTACCGTCCACCTCCAACTTCTACTTCCCAGTCCCATTCTTCTCAACCCCAACCCATCCCAAGCACACAAACAGACGAGCATGCACACAAGGCAACACAAAAGAATGGCACAGGCAAACACAAGCACCACACTTCATCCCACAGGCACTCACACGGCCATTATACCGTTGCAGATACAACAACATACACAGCCTCCACTGTCTCCCCCTCCTCCTCCATCTCCCTCCCAGTCACGTCCACACTCACACTTGCATGCACTACATCTACATCCACTATCAGCATCACCCCACCAAGCAGAACACACACCTCACTGACAGACACCTCCACAACAGCCATGCACGCGTCCCCTGTGTCCTCTCCCACCGTGTCTGTCCCCCCACCTAAAGGACACAAATGCAAGCACTCAGACACCGAACAGCCATCCACCTCACATCAGCATACAGCCCATGCACTTGTATCCAAATCCAGCAGACATACACCTCCAACAACCACTCCCTCATCGTCCACTTGCATTACTCCTCCCTCCTCCCGCCACAACATCCCTAAAAAGCTTTTCCTTTCCTAAATTGACCTCTTCCCTACCCCTCCTCCCGTCCTGCATGTATGGGCTGGGTACCAAGGACACAGTCCAGCACCTAAGCCAAACAGTCCACGAGGACAGTGGTAGCACCACCTACTTGTGGTGGTAAGGATACCAGACCTACGACACTGAAGGGGAAGGAGCCAGCACCACCAGGGATGAAAGGGAAGAGTCCTGAATCAGCTGTGAGGAAGTGGAAGGGGCCTGCACCAGCTGTGAAGAAGGGGGAGGAGCCTGCACCAGCTGTAAAGAAGGGGACAGCGCCTGCACCAGCTGTGAAGAAGGTGAAGGAGCTTGCACCACCAGGCAGAGAAGGGAAGAGTCCATCCACCCCTGCCAGGAAGGGTAAGGGATCCCGACCCATGAACAAGAGGAGATGAGGCACTCTACGCCAGCGGAAGCTGTTAGGATAACACCGCCACCAGCTGTCACAGGGCCCCCACCACCATCTATAGATGTGCAGCCATCAGTGAGTGCAGGGGCTGTCCAGGAGCCTCCTCCAACCACCACCACAGTGCAGCCATCAGTGAGTGCAGGGGCTGCCCAGGAGCCTCCTCCAACCACCACCACAATGCAGCCATCAGTGAGTGCAGGGGCTGCCCAGGAGCCTCCTCCAACCACCACCTCAATGCAGCCATCAGTGAGTGCAGGTGCTGCCCAGGAGCCTCCTCCAACCACCACCACAGTGCAGCCATCACTGCCGGCAGATGCCATGTAGTCCACCCTCCAGGGGCTACTGTGCGGCTTGCACCCTCCAGAACCAGTGGGGAAGTCACCCACTTGAGAAACTGTGGCCCTGCACTCCCGAGGACAAAGCAACCAGAACCAGTGGTCAAGTCACCCACTCCAGAGACTGTGGCCTTGCACTCTCCAGGACAAAGCAATAGGTATGTTGCCCCCTCCAGAACCAATGGGCTTGTTCCCCACATCTGGTTGAGGTGCCTGCCTATTTGCAAACTGATGCCCCTGCAGTGTACTATCCAGATGTGGTCAGGATTCAAGTTGGTACTTAGACTGTGTCCTGTGGCCATGTGGGCCCTTTGAAAATTGGACTGGGGAGTGTCCCTTTGTGTACATGTGTACATATCTGTTCCATTGACAAATCAAATTATTAATTTTGAATTTGATCTGATTACAATTACTTAAGTCAATTACTGTTGTCCTTGCATTACTCTGCTGTTTTTTGGGGACAAATTGTTTTTCGTATGAAGCTGGTTGTGTGTATGGTGTGTGTGTGTCGGGTGTGTGTCGTGCGTGTGTGTGTCACTCTCGTTTTCCTCCCTCCCTCCCTTGTGTGCTAGGCGGCTGTATTCACTATTGTCATCTTCGTCGGCGTTGGTGTTTCCGGTGGAGCATAACATAGAAGATCATCAGGAAAACTTGCAGTTCGGGTTCCATGGCGTCATGGATCTTCCCTGTGTCTCCAATTGTGAGTCCTTTCACTTCTGAGCTCTGTTTCTGCCAGGCTTTTGTTGCCGTTGGTACCGCCCCGGGAAATGGTGGTGGATTGCAGGGTCAAAATATGGTGGGCGGTACTTTCTCTCCCACCTGGCTGTTGGTGGCTACAGCTGTGGTGGCTGTTGTTTCCGCCGTGGTGGTTGGTGCAGTACATTGGCTGTCTATGGGAGTTATCACCGCCATGGTCATAATTTGGCGGTACTTACTGCCAGCCTGTTGACGGTATTACCGCCACTTTATCACCCACCGCCAGGATCGTAATGAGGGCCTAAATGTGTTTTAGTGCACAGAAATTAAAAGCGCCAATCTGGACATCAGGTCACACTCGACCAGGGTCAAGTCAAGATTTTAGGCTGACCGCAAAGGAGCCCTGCTCGGCTACAGTGAGTGGGATGCTGCAGTCAAAGTTTTACCTTCTGACTTAGTATTTTTCAGAACGAGTTTCTCAACAGGACTAAGTTGCAAGTTTGATCCGACTTCCCTGGAACCCTCTTCAGAAATGCGTCATAGGAGACCTTGGTGAAGACTTGTACCTTCGGACTTAGAAGATTTTTTGTGATGGAAATCTTTGTCTGGGCTGAACTTAAAATGGGATCCAACCTCCCTGGAGCTCTCTTCAGATACACTTGGGGGAAGCCTCGCTCATTTTTTTTACATTGGGACTTTGTCACTTTTTTGGGAGCTTTTTCTCTCTGACGTCAGACGACCCTCCACAGCAAGCCCATTTCGAATCAACATTGTTGGATTGCCTTTCCAGGAGCCCCCAGTGAAATCCTGTAAGTCTGGTGCTCCGGAGCTTTTCAGTGGGATGAACCTGCAAGTCAAGCCTGGTCGCGGTCGACGTAAGCCAGCTTGACTCACGACATCAGGTCGCTCCACATATGGAACTTTTTCACAAAATATGTCCAGTCGTCTCTAAACTTCTGGATCTTCTTCAAGAAGAAGGTCCTTTAGAAGTCCACAACTCACCCCAAGGTTTCAGAAGTTTTAGGTTGCTCCTAGAGGGTTAGGACTCCAACTCCCAGAATGCACCTACCTCGAATCGAAAAATAACTACTCGTCACTGGTCAGTTACTTTAGTGCTTGTAGCAGGGGACTATGATACGATATTTTCTACCTGTAACAAACAGGGAGTCCCTTCTTGAAGCAGTTGAAGACAGGCAAAGTCCTTTTAGTGGTGAAGCCCAAGTGTGCAGCTGGTGCAGTCCTTCAGCATGCAATGTCCAGGTGCAGGTCAGGGGGCCAGCAGGGCAGTCCTTCTTCTTCTTGTCTTGTTCCTTGTAGGGATCTGAGGTGTGGGTGATGCTCTGCCATATTTATCCGTACTTCTGTGGTGGAATGCGGTGGGGGGCAACTGTCCAATCACAGGC
The DNA here is from genome assembly GCF_031143425.1 of Pleurodeles waltl. NCBI lineage: Eukaryota > Metazoa > Chordata > Amphibia > Caudata > Salamandridae > Pleurodeles > Pleurodeles waltl. The sequence goes on along the minus strand of NC_090445.1, from coordinate 486,027,339 downwards.
AGGCCACCACCCTCGGATGACCACTTCGTGGGAAGTGTGGCAAAAATCAACCCCAGGAACAACAATCCTCAAAAATTCAAAATGGCAGATTTTCATTCTTAGAGATAGGCCCAGCTGAGCCCACCCACCGGTGTGGATAAGTTACCTTAACACACCCCTTTCCAGCCCTCTCCTAATCTAATCAGGGGGTACCTAGCCGTTTGGTTTTGCAGGAAATGGGGGATGTCCACTCTCAGGACCAAATGTTTTTTTCTCCTTTGAAGTCCAGTTTGGTTGTTCTCCCCCCCATCCTGTTTCACAATCTGCTGAGACAGTTCTCCTCCAACAGGCACTGCCTTTGTGTGCAGCCCAAGCCACTTAACAACTCATGAACGTAGCCTGAACAGGCTGCGAGAGGCTGGCCAATCAGCGAAGGGCACAACAGTGCTGAAACTGATAACTTTCAGGTAGAGTGCTAAAACATTTTCCCTCATTTAGTTATATTAAATTCAACAGTGGCAAGTTTTTGGTTTTCTTATAACAATAAGGTTGATACCAAACTTGAAATATTTAATGCCTTCTGAGACTTTATTAAATAAAAGTAAAGTTTCCCCATGTTAGCTTATAAATCCCATTGATGGAACAATTGAGCAACTGTAGGCTACTGGTAGAGTGACTCGGACTGGTGAAGTTGCTTATGCCGCTGACGCTGTTGCCTGGTGATTGTCGGCAGAGAGGAGAGGGAGCACGAGGAGAGCTGCTACCATAGTACTCTGAGGGGTTCTGTGGGGTGCTATGAGGAGCAGACCCTGATCTGACCCTGAATTGAGAGGCCTGGCAACTTAGGCAGTTGACCTCAGGAGTCATCTCAGCCCGGCCTAGAGAAGGGCTGAGATCAGCTGGAGCATCCTGTGGCCTTGAGGTCAGAGAGGATAAAGGCACGGAGAGAAGCTGCAGAGGCAGCTTCAAGGTGCTGTGAGGCAGTTGCCCGCAGCCCAGAGGAGATCGGAGCACGGCCTGCGTCCAGCATTCTGTGGCATACTGTGGCAGCCTGTGGCCCTGTAGTTTTGTGGCTCTGTTATCGAAGGCAGAAGGCAAGCAAGCAGGGCATTGGAAGCTGGCATTAGGAGCAGAAAGACAGGTTGCTCGAATGTCTAGGACGCAGTGAGGATGCGCTGGTGCTGCTGGTCGTGGTGCTGGTGTTGCCTGGTCTGGACCCCAGGGATCCAGGAGCTTCAAGGGAAAATAAAGCAAGAAAATCAAGTAAACATTAACTCATATTCTAATCAGTATAACTGGCCTTATTGAGACTTGCATGGAGGTACAAATTAGCAGGAAGTAACAGCAGGATACCATACTGCACAAGCTACGAGATAGCAATTGGGTACCTGGTGCTTGAGGCTTGAGGGTGCAATTTCTTCCAGGGCAATAAGCCTTGGCCCACCGTTTTTGCATGGGAGCGGCCGGTAATAGACCTGTGCGGCTTGTGCAAAAGGGAAGCTGCCATAGCACCCCAGTACTGGCACAAGTAATGGTACAAGCAACCCTGCACTGGTTGATCAAGCCCAATACCACCAGTAAGAGAAGTACATACTTGGCGTGGTCTACCCTAACTTTTTGCCTCTGTTTCCCAGGTTGTTGATGTGTGCTGGGCTCTGTTTTTGCTGTTTTTGTTACTCTGGGCACATTACCACTGCTATCCAGTGCCAAAGTGCAAGTGCTCCTATGTAAAATATATGTGTAATTGACTTTCTGTGATTGGCATATTTGATTTATTGGTAAGTCCATAGTACAGTGCACTAGAGGTGCCCCAGACCTGTAAATCAAATACTACTAGTGGGCCTGCAGCACTGGTTGTGCCACTCATATAAGTAGCTCTGTAAACATGGCTCAGACCTACCACTGCAGTGGCTGTGTATGCAGTTTCAAACTGACAATTCAACATGGCAAGTGTACCCATTTGCCAGGCCTAAACCTTCCCTTTTTATACATGTATGTCACCCCTTGGTAGGCCCTAGGTAGTCCCATGGGCAGGGTGCAGTGTATGTAAAAGGTGGGACATGTACTTATGTGGTTTACATATCCTAACAGTGGAATACTGCCAAATTCGGTTTTCACTGTTGCAAGGCCTATCTCTCTCATAGGTGAACATAGGGGCTGCTTTTAAATATAATTAAAGTGCAGATTCCCTTTGGAAGCAGCTAGAAATATGGAGTTTAGGGTCTCTGAACTCACAATTTAAAAATACATAGATTGTGTGTTTGAAACTGGCACTTTTAGAAAGTAGGCATTTTCTTGCTTAAACCATTCTGTGACTCTGTCTGTTTGTGGATTCCCTGTCTGGGTCACATTGACAGCTTGGCTGTTTGCACCTCTCTCTAGACAGTGACAAAAAAGGGAGCTGGAGTGTAGCCTGCATATCATGATGAGCCATTGGTGCTAGGAGGGAGGGAGGAGTGATCACTCACACCTGAAAGGGCTGTGCCTGCCCTTACACAAAGCAGTCCCCAACCCCTTGGTGTGTGCCTGGGGCCTGGCCTTGAAAACAACAAAGACTTCTCTTTGAAGTAGGCTTACTTCAAAGGCAGAAAGGGGTCTAAGAACAGCCCCCAAACCCTCTGAAAATTAGATCACTTCTGGAATCAAGAGGAACCTCTGCCAAGGAGAAGAACTGAAGAGCTGAGGAGAAGTGCTGCCCTTGCCTGTGACTCTGCTTTGTTGGGCTATCCTGCAGTTGCTGCTTCTGCCTGTGAAAGGGGTCAAAGACTGGACTTTGCTGTGCATTCCTGCTTGAGAAGAATCTCCAAGGGCTTGAACTGAGCTTGCCTCCTGTGTTTGAAGTCTCAGGGCCATCAAAGGCTTCCCCTGTAAGCACTTAGACTCTCTGCTGAGACTCCTGCCCTGCCAAGTGGTGCCCTATCCAGTTCCTGGCCCTTGAAAGGTGAAGTTGGCAGACAAGAACTGAAAAGCCACACACCGAGCCCCGTGCGGGGACATATTCGATGCACATTCCGTGACGTGGCTGATAAATGACGTGCCGCAGGCTTCATGGCTGAAATCAATGCAACACCTGCATCGCGGCTGGAAGATAGACACAACAAGGCTGGAGAAACGATGCACAACACCCGCTAACGGACGCTGATAATGACGAAAACCTCACGCACTGCGTTTTTCTGATACGGTGCAGCCAGATTTTCAACGCAACATCCTGTCTGGATTGCTGCATCACTGTTGCGGAAGAGAAGAAATGATGCACACCGTCTCGACTGAACGAGACATTTACGCATCTCTGGCCTTTTCTGATGCACACTCGCCCCCGGGCGGCTTTATTTTGACGCTACCCAGGTACTTTTGTGCACTAACAGTATTCTCACTGTTTTCTAAGGGCCAGATGTAGCAAATTTGGAAATTGCGACTTGCAATTTGCGAGTCGGAGCGACTCGCAAATTGCAAGTTGCAATTTCCAATGCAGAACGGTGTCTCAGACACCGTCTGCGAGTCGGTATGGGGTCGCATAGACCCACCTCATGAATATTAATGAGGTGGGTCGCAAATTGCGGCCCCATACCGACTATGGACACTCGCAAACATGGAGGCCTGCTGTAGTCAGCAGACCTCCATGTTCGTGACTGCTTTTAAATAAAGCAGTTTTTTTTTTTTTTTAAGTGTAGCCCGTTTTCCTTAAAGAAAAACGAGCTGCACTTAAAAAAAAAAACGAAACCTTTAGTTTCGGTATTTTTTCAGGGCAGGTAGTGGTCCCTTGGACCACTACCTACCCTGAAAAAATAATTTATGGTCCATTCACAAAGGGGAAGGGGTCCCATGGGGACCCCTTCCAATTTGCAAGTGGGTTACCATCCACTTGAAGTGGATGGTAACTGCGACACCATTTGCGACCGCATATGCGGTCGCAAATGGTATTGCATACCACTCCGAATCGCAAATAGGAAGGGAACACCCCTTCCTATTTGCGATTCTGAAATGCATTTTGCGAGTCAGTCCCGACTCGCAAAATGCATTTCTCCATTTGAAACTGGAATTTGCGACTCGCAAACAGCATTTTTTGCCGTTTGCGACTCACAAATAGTTTCCTGCATCTGGCCCTAAGACTCTTAGGTGGTCATTAAAACCCTGGCGGACGGTGTTAAAGGTGCGGTAATACCGCAAACAGGCCGGTGGACAAAAAAAGGGAATTATGACCGTGGCGGAAACCGCCAACAAAGACAGCCACTTTAACACACCGCCCGCCACGGCGGTACAGACAAGCAGTGCGGCGGTCACCGCCAACAGACAGGCGGAAGACAATGTACCGCACATAGTATCACAACCCGCCAATCTGCCACCTTTTCCGGGGCGGATTCACAGTGGATAAAAACACGGCGGAAACAGTTTCTGCAATGGGAAAACGCTCACCTGAACACATCCCACGAGGAAGGAGGACTCCATGGATCTGGAATTACAAATCCTACCGGCCCTTGTATTCCTACTCATCTACGAAGAGCAACGCCGGCGCCGGCGAAGACAACGGTGAGTACTGCACCTACGACATAGGGGAGGGGGAGGCAAAAGTCAGGGGGACACACATGCAACACCCCCACCCCCACCCTCGCATATTACAACACACACACCAATGCATTCACAAACATCACAGTAACAACCCACAACCCCCCCGGAAGAATGCAAAGACAAAACAAAATCAGTTCAAACATTGTAATGTTTCAATATACGTCTCAAATATGTACAGATATATTATAAAATCATTCAAAAGTATATACATTACGAGAAGTAGTGCAGAAAAGCACATATCAATGTCCGTGCACCACTAGTCCAAAAATGCATGGGCGAGGCCCACAATAGATACCTGTCCACAGACGGAGAGAACACTGCCGGGGCATCAGAGAGAAATACAACAGGCACCTCAGGGGGAAGGGAAGGGGGGGGGGCACCTCAGCCGGATGAGTGCAAAGCCAGATCCACGACGGGGCTCCATGCCCATTGATGTATCCTGGGGAGTGCAAAGCCACAGTCTCTCAAGTCTCTATAGTGGGTGGGTTGCCCACTGTTCAATCCTGGGGAGTGCAAAGCCACAGTCTCTCAAGTCTCTACAGTGGGTGGGTTGCCCACTGTTCAATCCTGGGGAGTGCAAGGCCACAGTCTCTCAAGTCTCTACAGTGGGTGGGTTGCCCACTGTTCAATCCTGGGGAGTGCAAAGCCACAGTCTCTCAAGTCTCTACAGTGGGTGGGTTGCCCACTGTACCATCCTGGGGAGTGCAAAGCCACAGTCTCTCAAGTCTCTACAGTGCGTGGGTTGCCCACTGTACACTCCTGGGGAGTGCAAAGCCACAGTCTCTCAAGTCTCTACAGTGGGTGGGTTGCCCACTTTTCAATCCTGGGGAGTGCAAAGCCACAGTCTCTCAAGTAGATAACAGCCACCACTGGTTCTGGACGGGGACTGGTGCCCCGACTGGATTAGTCTCCCCGTGACAGTTCCTGTCCCGTCACTTTCACAGCTGCACATGGGATAACGATGCTTGATGTGGCGGTCTTTTCCTTCTTCAGCGGTGCATGCCCTGTTCAGCTGTGCTTTGCCATGGCGGGCTCTGGACTGTTCAGCGGTGCTTTGCCATGGCGATTTCTGGACTGTTCAGCGGTGCTTTGCCATGGCAGTCTCTGGACTCTTCAGCAGTGCTTTGCCATGGCGGTCTCTGGACTGTTCAGCGGTGCTTTGCCATGGCGGTCTCTGGACTCTTCAGCGGTGCTTTGCCATGACGGTCTCTGGACTGTTCAGCGGTGCTTTGCCATGGCGGTCTCTGGACTGGGCATTGGTGTGTGGCATGACGGTCCCTCATTGCCCAGCGGGGCTGTGGCTGCCCGGGCCCTCCTGGGCAATGACTCTGGAAGTGGTCTCCTGACCAGTGACAATACTTGGGCCCTCCTGGGCACTGAAACCGGCAGTGGTCTCCTGACCAGTGACAATACTTGGGCCCTCCTGGGCACTGACTCTGGCGGTGGTCTCCTGACCAGTGACGATACTTGGGCCCTCCTGGGCACTGACTCCGGCGGTGGTCTCCTGACCAGTGACGTTACTTGGGCCCTCCTGGGCACTGACTCCGGCGGTGGTCTCCTGACCAGTGATGATACTTGGGCCCTCCTGGGCACTGACTCCGGCGGTGATCTCCTGACCAGTGACAATACTTGGGCCCTCCTGGGCACTGACTCCGGCGGTGGCGGTGGTCTCCTGACCAGTGACGATACTTGGGCCCTCCTGGGCACTGACTCCGGCGGTGGCGGTGGTCTCCTGACCAGTGACAATACTTGGGCCCTCCTGGGCACTGACTCTGGCGGTGGTCTCCTGACCAGTGACGATACTCCTGCCCTCCTGGGCACTGACTCCGGCGGTGGCGGTGGTCTCCTGACCAGTGACGATACTTGGGCCCTCCTGGGCACTGACTCCGGCGGTGGCGGTGGTCTCCTGACCAGTGACGATACTTGGGCCCTCCTGGGCACTGACTCTGGCGGTGGTCTCCTGACCAGTGACGACGGTGCTGGCGTCCCGGCGGCCGGGAAGGATGCCGCCCTTCTCCGCCGTGATGCTCACACCAGGCTTTGCAGACTTCTTCTGGGCTTTCCCCACCTTTGGAGGAGTCACAGGTGCTTCTGCAATCCCCCTGGGACCCCTGTGAGTTGTTTTGCTTCCAGGAGTCTTCACACGGTCCCGTCGCCCACTTTCCAACTTCAGAGCCTTTACAGGGGGTAGACTGGCAGTGCCTTGGCTCCGTGTCACTCTGCCTGCCCAGGTGGCCGGTGCACTCCACACACCTTGAACACGCACCACTGGTACTGGAGGCTTTTTGGCTGAGGGGCTACGACGGGAATGATGAATTGGAGGGGGGGTGGGGGCAAAAAGGTCAACTTTGCAGAGGGACAGTTTCTGACGAACACTGGGATGGGTAGTTGGAGGAGGTCTGGGAGTGGAGGAAGAGGAGGTGGTTGTAGGAGGTGTCACTTTAGGTGTTTTGGGTGCAGGTGCAGGTACTGGAGGCTGTCGTGAGGTGGATGGATGTTGGGTGTTTGGGTGCCCGCGTTTGTGTACTTTGGGAGGGGGCGTCACAGACACACTGGGCGAGGACACAGGGGAAGTGTAAATGAGAGTGGAGGTGGTGAGTGCAGGTGAGCGGGGTGTGGTACTGGGTGTTGTGGTGCGAGTCCTGGTGCCTGTAGATGTAGTGCATGCAGGTGAGAGTGTAGATGAGACTGGGAGGGAGACGACGAGGAGGGGGACACAGTGGAGGCAGTGGATGTTGCTGTGTCTGCACGTGGGTGATGCTTGTGTGTGTGCCTGTGGGTTGTGTGGTGCCTATGTTTGCCTGAACTACTTTTGTGTGTTGAGGTGTGTGCATGCAGATCTGATGGTGTACTTGGGATAGGCTGGGGTACAGGGGGTTGGGTCTGGGTGGAGGAGGTTGGATGGGGGAGGCTAGACACAGGGACAATGGCTGCCATCAGTGCTGAGGCCAGAGATTGCAGGGTTCGCTGAAGGACAGCCTGACCAGAATGAATGCCCTCCAGGAATGCATTACCATGTTGCAACTCCCTTTCTACACCCTGGATGGCATTCACAATGGTAGACAGCCCAACAGTGAGTGACCTGAGGAGGTCAATGGCCTCCTCACTGAGGGCAGCAGGGGTGACTGGGGCAGGGCCTGAGGTGCCTGGAGTGAAGGTGATGCCCACCCTCCTGGGTGAGCGGGCACGGGGCGAACGCTGAGGGGCTGCTGGGAGGGCAGTGCTGGTAGGGGAGGTGGTGGCTGTACCTGCAGAAGTGGGGCGCACAGATGGTGCCGCCACCACAAGGGAGCTCCCATCGGCGGACGAGTCTGTGTCGCTGGTTGGTGATCCGGTGGCTGACATGAAGCTCCCCTCGCCCTCCGTCCCACTGGTGCATTCTGAGTCCGTCAGTGGCCCTCCATGGCCATGTGGGATGCAGCTCCCTCGTGCTCTGGTGCCACTGTACCTCCGCCTGATGATGCTGATGCACAAAAGAACAGGGAGAGCACAAAAGGGGATGGGGGGACAGAAGAAAGACAGGTTGAGTGCATGGTATACCGCTACCGTTGGCGGACACTACAGACTCAGCTTCCCCCTGCACTACGCCGTGCTCCTGGCCTCTACAGATGCAATTCCTGGGATCTGGCCTACATGGCTCTGATGGACTTCTGCACACATGGATGCCACAGGGGCATGTATACCTGTACTTGCCACTCTACAGCAGTGGGGTAGAATGCCACATGTCCTGCATTACGGAGGGGCCTAGCCTACGTATTTCTGCCTGGCCTAGGTACACCTACAGGCCTCCTCACCCACCCAGAGCCCTCCACAGTGCGCAAAGTCCACAGAATGAGAGTGTACTCACCCCCTTGTGTCTGCTGTGATGCCCTCAAGCGCCCATCCAACTCAGGGTAGGCCACCGCCAGGATCCGGAACATCAGGCGGGTCATGGTGCGACGGGCACCCCTCCCACGTTGGGAGGCCATCCCCAGCTGAGCCTCCGCCGTCTTCTTGCTCCAGCGGCGAATGTCCTCCCATCTTTTACGGCAGTGGGTGCCCCGTCTTTGGTGGACCCCCAGGGTCCGGACGTCCTTGGCGATGGCACGCCAAATGTCCTTCTTCTGGTGGGCGCTGACCTACATGTCATACACAAGGGAAGAAGAGGAGTCATTACCAACTGCACCATCAATGTGAGTGTCCCCCCTCCCTACCCTAGCCATGTGGCACATTCATTCACATGCATTAATGTTCCCTGAACTCTGCCCCCTTCCCTCTTACAACCTGCCCTCTCCACCCAGGCCTAGCCCATACAACTTGCTCCCTGTGTACTAACCTGTTGGTCTGGAGGACCGTAGAGTAGCGTGTACTGGGGGAGGACCCCGTCTACTAGTTTCTCCAACTCCTGAGCAGTGAAGGCAGGGGCCCTTTCCCCAGACGCAGCAGCCATCATCGCTTCCAGACCGAGGTCACAGCAGCACTTGCAGAGTAGGTCCTCTCCTGTCGAAGATCAGGTATCTAGTGATTCAACAGATAGAAAATGGCAGTGACGTCCGCGGCGGTGATGTCCGCGGCGGTGCGTATCATCACCGCCGGCGCACTTCCTCATTGGCTCCTGGGACCCATAGGGTCCAATGTTAACCAAAGCAGCATTGCGCCGCGGTCTACGACCGCCTACCGCGACGGTGTGCAACGCCAGCGCCGTTACTCCACAATCCCATTGTCCCAGTTTAGAGGTCAGGCAGCCGCCATTTCAGGGGCCCACATGGCTTCATTTACTTCTGCGTCACACATAGCTAGGCCTACACTCAACACACATACAGGAAGGTTTCTGTGTTTGGTGTCGTGTTCTGTGTAACTGTGGGTACATACCTGGAAAAAAGTTGACTCTGTGGTCGCTGTTGTCCTTCCTAGGCACCGTCATTTGGGACAATTGAGAAGATGGCGGAATCCTCCGGTGTACCGACCGCTGGTGGACCTGTTGACAATGGAGAAACGACATGTAATCGTCACCTACAGGTTTGACCGTGCCACTATCCAGGAACTATGTACCCAGTTGGAGCCAGACCTGATGTCACCAATCCACCATCCCACTGGAATCCCCCCTGATGTGCAGGTGCTGTCAGTGCTCCATTTCCTTGCACGTGGATCTTTTCAGACAACAGTAGCCATGGCATCAGGGATGTCCCAGTCCATGTTTTCCAACGTGCTGTCCAGAGTGTTGTCTGCCCTGCTGAAACACGTAAGGAGATACATCATTTTCCCTGCGGTGGAAGATTTGGTTACAGTGAAAGGTGACTTCTATGCCCTTGGACATATCCCCAACATCATAGGTGCTATTGATGGCACCCATATAGCTCTGGTCCCCCCCACAGGAGTGAACAGGTGTACAGGAACCGTAAGAGTTATCATTCCATGAATGTACAGATGGTCTGTTTGACAGACCAGTACCTCTCCCAGGTTAATGCTATTTTCCCTGGCTCAGTGCATGATGCCTACATCCTGCAGAATAGCAGCATCCCTGATATGATGGGTCAACTCCAGAGGCACCGTGTGTGGCTATTAGGAGACTCTGGTTACCCCAACCTGTCCTGGCTATTGACCCCAGTGAGGAATCCGAGGACCAGGGCAGAGGAACGCTACAATGAGGCCCATCGGCGGACTAGGAGGGTGATCGAACGCACCTTCGGCCTCCTGAAGGCCAGGTTCAGGTGCCTCCATATGACAGGTGGTTCCCTATTCTACTCACCGAAGAAGGTGTGCCAGATCATCATCGCCTGCTCGATGCTTCACAATCTTGCTTTGCGACGCCAGGTGCCTTTTCTGCAGGAGGATGGTCCAGATGGCGGTGTTGTGGCAGCTGTGGAGTCTGTGGAGCATGTGGACAGTGATGAGGAGGAAGCTGAGGAAGAAGACAACAACAACAGGGAGTTAGTCATACAGCAATATTTCCAGTGACACACAGGTGAGAACATTTTCATTTTTACCATTACATTCACTCTCACATGTCTTCCTCTATCCTGTGTGTAATTTCATAGCATTATTTGGTAATTGAGTTGTTCCTTTACATTACGGTTTCACAGGTGTGCTTACCAACGTGTGTCATCTGCATGCATCCTTCAAGGACTTGTGATGTGTGACATAGGTATGTTGCCTTTACAACTAGAAACGCATTTTGACACTGTCATTGATAATACATTTTACCGAATCATAGACTGACTCAACATGGTTTTGTGGTTCAAGGGTGTTTATTTAAGTGCTCAAAAATGGAGGGGGGTGGCAAAATGGTGATGGGTGATGGTGGAGGAATGTCCATGGCAGAGTCCAGTCTATTAGTCTCACAGGTGTACTGCCCATATGGGCATAGGAAGTGGAGCTGGGGCAGTTTAAGTATGGACAGGGTAACAAAGTGGGACAGTGGGGTGACAATCAGGGTGGTCTAATTTCCTGGTGGGGGTCTTGCCATCTTGCTCTGTCCTGTTCCTGGATCTCAGGGATCGCTTGGGTGGTGGTTGTCCGTCTGTAGGGGGTGGGGTGCTGGTGTGATGGTCCTGTGGCGGGGCGTCCTGTCCACTAGCGCCGGCGGAGGTGGTGGGCAGTTCATCGTCCTGGCTAGTGTCAGGGGCCCCTTGGAGTGCCACGGTGTCCCTCATGGTCTGCTGTATGTCCTTCAGCACCCCTACGGTGGTGCCCAGGGTGGAGCTGATGTTCCTGAGCTCCTCCCTGAACCCCAAATACTGGTCCTCCTGCAGGCGCTGGGTCTCCTGAAACTTGACCAGGACCGTCGCCATCGTCTCCTGGGAGTGGTGGTATGCTCCCATGATGGAGGAGAGGGCCTCGTGGAGAGTGGGTTCCCTTGGCCTGTCCGCCCCCCTGTCGCACATCAGCCCTCGCAGTTCCCCTGTGTTCCTGTGCCTCCGTCCCCTGGACCGTGTTCCCACTACCACTGCCCCCAGGTCCCTGTTGTTGTTGGGGTGATGGGTTATCCTGGGTTCCCTGTAGTGGTGGACACACAGCTGATTGACCTGTCTGGGTACGGAGGTTTGGGCCCGCTGGGTGGGTGCTGTGCTGGTGTTACCAGAGGGTGGAAGGTCAGTGTTGGGCTGTGCCCGTGCAAGGGGAACCGACTGTCCCGAGGCCCACGATGGTCCGGGCTGGTCATCAGGATCCAGTAGGGCAGAGTTGCTATCGTCACTGTGGGCCTCTTCTGTGGGTGGAGTGGAGTTGTCTGGACCCTCCGGTGTGGTGACGGTCCTTCGCGATCCTGCAGGGGCAAAAGAGCATGATTATTGCATGTGTGTGTGTCATGGTGTGCAATGGGTGGGTGTGCGTGTATCCCAGTGCAAGCATTCCTGTGTGGGGGCTTGTGTGATGATGGTTAGGGGTTGTTCTGGGTATGTGCAGTGAGCATGCTTTAGTGCTGGGTGTCCATGCTTAGTTGTGTCATGCAGGGCTTGTTGTTGGGATGTGTGGTTTGTGTTCTTAGTACATTAGTGAGGAGTTTGGGTGATAAGGGAGGGGGTGAGGGTGGGGGTGTGTGATAGCATGCAGGTAGGGTGGGGGATATGATAGTTAAGATTAGACTTACCAGTGTCCATTCCTCCACCGACTCCTCCGAGGCCCTCAGGATGCATGATGGTCAAGACTTGCTCCTCCCATGTTGTTAGTTGTGGGGGAGGAGGTGGGGGTCCGCCGCCAGTCCGCTGAACCGCAATGTTGTGCCTAGAGACCGCTGAACGCACCTTCCCCCGTAGGTCGTTCCACCTCTTCCTGATGTCCTCCCAATTTCTTGGATGCTGTCCCACAGTATTGACCCTGTCGACTATTCTGCATCATAGCTCCATCTTCCTGGCTATGGATGTGTGCTGCACCTGTGAGCCAAATAGCTGTGGCTCCACCCGTAGGATTTCCTCCACCATGACCCGGAGCTCCTCCTCGGAAAAGCGGGGGTGTCTTTGGCGTGACATGGGGTGGTGTGTGTGATGTGTGGGGCGGTGTGAGTGTTGATGTGTGTGGTGATATGTAGTGGTGTGTGGTGTTTTGTTTGTGGATGTTGTGTGGGTGATGGTGTTGTGTGTCTCTGTGTGGTGGGATTGTCTATTCTGTGCTCTCTCTCTGGCCTTCGTCTCTATTTTGTGGTCGTAGGGGTTTGTGGGTGATGTGGGTGTGTGTTTTATATTGTGTTGGGTGTGTGGGAGTGTTGTTTGTATGTGTATCAGGTGTGTGTATTTGGAATTGTCCAGTGTGGCGGTGTTTTGGAGATGTGTGTGTATTTTGAGCACAGCGGTGTGTACCGCCAATGGAATACCGCGGTTGAAAGACCGCTGCGTGGATTTGTGGGTCATAATAGCATGGGCGTGTTTCTGTTGGCGTGGAGGTGGAGGTTTTGTTTTCGCCAGTTTAACACTGACCTTTGGTGTGGCGGTCTTGTGTGGGTGACTGAATTTCGGCGGATTCCGAGATGTGGGTCATAATAGCTGTGGCGGAATTCCACGGCCGCGGCGGTGTATTGGCGGTCTTCTGCACGGCGGTAAGCGGCTTTTACTGCCAATGTTGTAATGACCCCCTTATTCTTTTAAAAACTCCTATCTTAACTTGTGTCTGTTGGATTTTTGTCATTTGGGTCCTGTCTTGTTTAGATAAACATTATCTATTTTTCTAAACCTGTGTCCTGTCAGTTTGTAGTGTTTTCACTCAGTTACTGTGTGTGTTGGTACAAACACTTTACACATTGCTTCTGAAGGCAAGCCTGCCTGCTTGTGCCAAGCTACCAAGGGGGTGAGCGGGGGTTAACTGACGGTGATTCTCCTTTATCTGAACTAGAGTGAGGGTCCTTGCTTGGATAGGGGGTAACCTGACTGCTAATCAAAGACCCCATTTCTATCAATGGCTCTAACTCAGGGGAGGAAAAAAGCAGGAAAGAGGCAAAGGCAGTGCTCCCCAGGATCAATCGGGAAGTTTTGGTCGAGCAATAGACTGAATTTACAGGGAGGAAATCCCAATTAAAACCAGCAGTCTCCACTAAAACCATAAATAAATCAGCTGGCCACGATGAGAAAGAGAGATACAATATTGCTGACTTTCTGATAACTAAGATGGCAGATAATCCCTTTGCGGCTCTGAACGGTACATTACCTTCCTCCCCAGGGATGGACACCAACATTGAGAAAACTCCAGCAGCTGCCGAGAACCCCCCCCCCAAGTCAAGGATAGCCCACAAGTTGACTTGGTTGCGAGTAGCTCACTGAATCCCCACCTCAGTAACCCAAGTGTGATGGTTATGGGGGAAGTGCACTATTGCAATCAATTTGACTCTTTCTCCACTTTAAATCTCAGTCACTGGAATAATTGGAGTGAAAAATCCCCCTTACAAACCTTATAAGAACTGTAGGAGGGAAGTGACAGCGATTGTAGGATCTACCCTTAATAAACCTCTCAGATACTTGTTCAGATGCATTTTTAAATAATCAGGTCGTCTGCGAGGGGCTGATGAAAACAGGTTAACTATTGAAGACCCACACCATGGAAGCAAAGGAGGGGTGATTGGAATCCCTAAAAGACATTGGCCCTCATTACAATTTTGGCAGTAAATGCCGCTTACCGCCGTGCAGAAGACCGCCAACACACCGCCGCGGCTGCGGAATTCCACCACAGCTATTACAACCCACAGCTCAGAACCCGCCAAAATCTAGACACCCACACAAGTCCACCACACCAAAGGTCAGTGATAAACTGGCAATAACAAAACCTCCACGTCATGGCAACAGGAATATACCCACACTATCATGACCCACGAATCCACGCGGCGGTCTTTCAACTGCGGTATTCCATTGGCGGTACACACCGCTGCGCTCAAAATACACACACATTTACAAAACACTACCACATTGGACAAATTGAAATTCACACACCTGATACACATACACGCACCACTCCCACACACCCAATACAATATAAAACACACACCCTCATTACCCACAAGCCCTTACTACCCAAAAATTTGAAGAAGGCCAGAGAGACACCAAAGCAAAGACAACAGCATCATACAGAGGCACACAACACCGTCACACATAAACATCCACGCACAAAACACCACACACCCCTAAACATCACCCCACACATTACAACACACACCACCTCACACATCACCCACACCACCCCATGGCACCGCAAAGACACCCCAGGCTTTCTGAGGAGGAGCTCATGGTCAGGGTGGAGAAAATCATCCAGGTAGAGTCACAGCTATTCAGATCACAGGTGCAGCACACCACCGTAGCTAGGAAGATGGAGCTATGGCGCAGAATCGTGGACAGGGTCAACGCAGTGGGACAGCACCCAAGAACACGGGATGTCATCAGGAAGAGGTGGAACAACCTACGGGGGAAGGTGCGTTCCGTGGTCTCAAGACACCACATTGCAGTTCAGAGGACTGGCGGAGGACCCCCACCTCCTCCCCCACAACTAACAACATGGGAGAAGCAGGTCTTGGCTATACTGCATCCTGAATGGACTCTGGTAAGTCAAAGCTTTCACTACTTCATCCCCCACCCTACCTGCATGCTATCACATACCCCCACCCTCGCCCTCACCACCATCACTCCAACTCCTCACATATGTCCCACTATCACAAACCACACATCCCAACACCAAGGCCTGCATGCAACAACAAAGCATGGACACCCATCACCAATGTATGTCCACTACACATACCCACACAGACCCCTAAACAATTATCACACAAAGACCTACACAGTAATGGAAGCACTGGGGTACAGGGTCACCCACCCATTGCACACCATGGCACATACAGATGCAATAATCATGCCTTTACACCCCTGCAGGACCCCTACCCAACGTCACCGGACAGGAGGTTCCAGACATATCCACTCCACCCACAGAAGAGGCACAGAGTGATGACAGCAGCTCTGTCCAACTGGTTCTAGATGACCAGCCCGACCCATCTGGGACCTCGGGACAGTCGGTTCCCCTCACACAGTCACAGGCCACCACAGAGCCTCCCCCCTCGGGAAACACCAGCACAGCACCCACCCAGCGGACCCATACCTCTGCCCCCAGGACACGTCAAGCAGCAGTGTGTTCACCTCTACAGGGAACCCAGGCTAACCCACCACCCCAAGAACAGCAGGGACCTGGGGGCAGTGGTAGTAGGCACACGGTTCAGGGGACAGAGGCCCAGGAAAACCGGGGAACTGGGAAGGCTGCTGCGCAACAGGGGGAGGACAGGCCCAGGGAACCCACTCACCACGAGGCCCTCTCCAACATCATGGGAGCCTACCATCATTCCCAGAGGTAGAGGTAGAGGCAGAGGTATGGGACACACTGGAGGAGCTCTGGGCACCTCCCCTGGGAGGTGCAGGTCAGGGGAGTGGTCACTCCCCTTTCCTTTGTCCAGTTTCGCACCAGAGCAGGCTGGGGGATCCCTGAACCGGTGTAGACTGGCTTATGCAGAGATGGGCACCATCTGTGCCCATCAAAGCATTTCCAGAGGCTGGGGGAGGCTACTCCTCCCCAGCCTTCACACCTATTTCCAAAGGGAGAGGGTGTAACACCCTCTCTCAGAGGAAATCCTTTGTTCTGCCTTCCTGGGCCAGGGCTTCCTGGACCCCAGGGGGGCAGAAACCTGTCTGAGGGGTTGGCAGCAGCAGCAGCTGCAGTGCAAACTCTGAAAAGGCAGTTTGGCAGTACCCAGGTTCTGTGCTAGAGACCCAGGGTATCATGGAATTGTCACCCCAATGCCAGAATGGCATTGGGGTGACAATTCCATGATCTTAGACATGTTACATGGCTATGTTCGGAGTTACCATTGTTATGCTGTACATAGGTAGTGACCTATGTACAGTGCACATGTGTAATGGTGTCCCTGCACTCACAAAGTCCGGGGAATTTGCCCTGAACGATGTGGGGGCACCTTGGCTAGTGCCAGGGTGCCCACACACTAAGTAACTTTGTACCCAACCTTCACCAGGTGAAGGTTAGACATATACGTGACTTGTAAGTTACTTAAGTGCAGTGGTAAATGGCTGTGAAATAACATGGACGTTATTTCACGCAGGCTGCACTGGCAGGCCTTTGTAAGAATTGTCAGAGCTCCCTATGGCTGGCAAAAGAAATGCTGCAGCCCATAGGGATCTCCTGGAACCCCAATACCCTTGGTACCTCAGTACCATATACTAGGGAATTATATGGGTGTACCAGTATGCCAATGTGAATTGGTAAATTTAGTCACTAGCCTGTTAGTGACAAATTTGGAAAGCAGAGAGAGCATAACCACTGAGGTTCTGGTTAGCAGAGCCTCAGTGAGACAGTTAGGCATCACACAGGGAACAAATACATGTAGGCCACAAACGTATGAGCACCTGGGTCCTGGCTAGCAGGGTCCCAGTGACACATAACAAACATACTGACAACATAGGGTTTTCACTATGAGCACTGGGCCCTGGCTAGCAGGATCCCATTGAGACAGTGAAAACACCCTGACATATACTCACAAACAGGCCAAAAGTGGGGGTAACAAGGCTAGAAAGAGGCTACTTTCTCACACAACCCCCCCCCAAACGAAGGACAATAAGGCTAACGTTGGCCAGTTGAGTCTTTATTGTCTAAGTGGTGATAAGTGGAGAGTAGCTCTGAAATAGACTGGTTACTCCCTTTATCATCCACTATATGGTTACTTCCCTGTGGGGATGTAAACCACCCTGTTTGAAGTTTTTAGTTAACCAACAATGTGAAGATATATTCTCAGAGTTCCTATCAGTAAGTTTAAGTTTAGAACAGTGGGAATTGTCCACTGGACCTATTTCTAGTGATGAGAATGCCAGACAGGGATGCTGTCTCAGTAAAGCCATAGCTGGGCAAAAACTTTGTCCATATGGCTGTAAGAGAGAACAGGGATGCTGTTTCTCTTGTTTTGGAGCAGGGCAGGGATGCTGTCCTTTGAGTTCCACACCAGGGCAGGGCTGCTGTCCTAAGTGTTTTGAGGCAGTGCAGGGTTGCTGCACTAAAGTTTCTCTGGGAGGGTTGGAGGGATGCTCCATGTTAACTACAATGGTGGACTTTTTCTCACCAATATTAGTTATCCCACAGAGAGGTACTTCCACCTCAGGGAGAACAGCTGTGCCAGCTGATGGTTCCCTTGGTACAGGTGCCACCCCAGGAGAGTTTTCTCCTACCACAGGAATGGTATCCTGAATGGGAGGGTGGGTAGGGGATACTGTGATGCCCTTTTTACCTGTTGTTGGAGAAGGATCCTGAGTTTTCAGGTCTGTTTCTCTCCTTTGCTTTTTCATTTCAGTAGAAATGAGAGGAAGCAATTCCTCAGGGATACCCAGCATGGCTGCATGGGTATAAAACTCTACCTCAGCCCAACCTGAGGTCTCTAGGTCATTACCTAAGAGACAGTCTACAGGTAAGCCAGGTGACACTACCACCTGCTTAGGGCCAGTAACTCCACCCCAACTAAGCTGAACTATAGCTAAGGGAATAAACTTAGTGAGTTATGGACATCAATAATCTTGTACTGTTGTCCAATGATGTGTTGTTCAGGAGGCACTAGGTTCTCAGTCACCAAAGTGATACTGGCACCTGTGTCCCTGTAGGCCTGGGCCTCAACACCATTTATTGAACCTGTCTGCATATACGTATCCATTGTAAGGGGACAAGCAGCCAGTGTGGCAAGGCCAATGCCACTAGATGTGACAGAAACTGTCTTGGGACTGACTACCCCAGTTTCTATGATGGACCCATAAGTGAACCCAACTACACCCTTACTTTGACTGTTGCCACTACTGCTAGGGGCACTAGAGTTTGTCGTATTAGTGGTGGTTGGCTCAGGGAGTTTACCTGGACAGGACTTATCCCCTTGCCGATGGCCTTTATTTTTACACACATAGCACCAAGGCTTTTTAATGTGTGTATGTTGTGAAGAAGAGGAAGAATTTGATTTATCCCCACCCCAGAAGTGTGTTTAGGATGTGAAGAAGGATCTTTGGTTTTACCCCTATCCCCATGCTTATCCTGAGATCTCTCACCATCTTTCTTCTTGCCATCCTTGTCACCCCCTGTATGAACTTTTCTGTTCACTCTTGTTCTGACCCATTTGTCTGCCTTCTTTCCCAGTTCTTAGGGAGAGGTCAGATCTGAGTCCACTAGATATTGGTGTAACAAGTCGGACACACAGTTATTCAGACTATGCTCTCTCAGAATAAGATTATAGAGGCTTTCATAGTCAGAAACTTTACTGCCATGTAACCACCCATCCAAGGCCTTCACTGAACAGTCAACAAAGTCTATCCAGTCTTGTGAGGACTCTTTTCTGGTGTCTCTGAACTTAATCCTGTATTGTTCAGTGGTTACGCCAAATCCATCCAAGAGTGCATCCTTCAAAACTGCAAAATTGTTAGCATCATTTTCTCTAACAGTAAGGAGCCTATCCCTACCCTTTCCATTGAAAGATAGCCACAATATAGCAGCCCACTGCCTTTGAGGGACCCCCTGTACCATACAGGCCCTCTCAAGTGCAGCAAACCACTTGTTGATGTCATCCCCCTCTTTGTAAGGGGGAACTGTCTTGTGCAGATTCCTGGAATCATGCTCTCTAACAGGATTACTATCAGGAATACTGCTATCACTGCCACCATGGGGTCCACACCCCAATCTCTGTCTCTCCTTCTCCAGGTCTACGGATTCCCTGTCTAAAGCCAGCTGTTTCTGTTTAAGCTTTAGTCTGGTCTCTTCCACTCTCAACTTTTTGAGTTCCCTTTCTAACATGTTGTCTTCAGGGTGGGTGGGTTGGGAATGCTTGGACACAGAGGATAAATTGGAAACAACAGAGGGAGATCTGTCCCTAACTGACTGGACTCTAACAACCTGGCCTCCAGGAATAAAAACATCCCTACTATGACGGGAGCTCCTATTACTACCAGCATTGCTAGGTGATCTGCTAAGGGGCAGATTTGGAACAGAACCCTCCCCACCTCCCTCAAGGTTATCCCTTGAGTCAGAATGGGAGCCATCTATTAACTTCTCATTTGAAGTGCCTGCTTGGGACTCATCATTCACAATCAGCATGTTATATAGAAACTCTTTTGTGGGGTTCTTTCCTATCACTAAACCTCTGTCTAAGCAGAGACTCCTTAGGCTCTTGTAATTCAAATTGTCATAGGTAGTATTGACCATTTTAAGAGCAGACTCTACATCAGACATGATAGAAGAAGGTTTAGAGACAGTGAGAAGAAAGAAAAAGTTTCAGAACTTTTTAAAGAACAGAGAAAAAACTTTTTCTAACTTTTTGGAAACTTTTAGAAGTTTTAGAGTACTTTTCAGCACTTCGTAGAAAGTGTAAGAGGAGAAAAGCAAAACTTTTTGTTTAGGTGTACATACACTGAACTTGTTTTGTATATTATTCTCTTACGAAAAGTACACATTGACAAAGTGTTAAGTAGTTACAAGTACTTATCCCACCGCTGCACAACCAATGTAGGAGGCTGGCCTGGCTTGTAGTGGGTACCAGAGGTACTTACACCTTGTGCCAGGTCCAGTTATCCCTTATTAGTGTAGAAGAGGTGTTTCTAGCAGCTTAGGCTGATAGAAGGTAGCTATGGCAAAGCAGCTTAGGCTGAACTAGGAGACATGTAAAGCTCCTACTATACCACTGGTGTCATATGCACAAGAAAACACAATACACAGATATACTAAAAATAAAGGTACTTTATTTTTATGACAATATGCCAAAAGTATCACAGTGAGTACCCTCAGTATGAGGATGAGAAATATACACAAGATATATGTACACAAACCAAACTTATGCAGATAATAGAAAAAGGAAGTAATGCAAGCAATGTCAAGTTACAGTAGATTGCAATAGGAGCACATAGGTATAGGGGCAACACAAACCATATACTCCAAAAGTGGAATGCGAACCACGAATGGACCCCAAACCTATGTGAGCTTGTAGAGAGTCGCTGGGACTGTAAGAAAACAGTGAGGGTTAGAAAAATAGCCCACCCCAAGACCCTGAAAGGTAGGTGTAAAGTGCACCTACTACCCCCAGAGAGCACAGAAGTCGTGATAGGGGGATTCTGCAGAAAGAACAAACACCAGCAATGCAACAACAGTGGATTTCCGGACCTGAAGACCTGTAAGACAAGGGGACCAAGTCCAAGAGTCGCAACAGTGTTGAGAGTGGGCAGGAACCCAAGAAATGCCAGCTGAGGGTGCAAGGAAGCTGCTCCTGTTGGAAGAAGCTTGGTGTTCTGCAAGAAAGAAGAGGACTAGGAACTTTCCCTTTGGAGGATGGATGTCCCACATCGTGAAGAAGCTTGCAGAGGTGTTCCCATGCAGAAATACTGCAAATAAGCCTTGCTAGCTGAAAGGGTCGTGGTTAGGATTTTTGGATGCTGCTTGGCCCAGGAGGGACCAGGATGTTGCCACTTGGATGAGGAGACAGAGGGGACGCCAAGCAAGTCAGGGAGCCCTCACAGAAGCAGGCAGCACCCGCAGAAGTACCTGAACAGGCACTTAGAAGAAAAGTGAACCGGAGTCCACCCGAAGTCACAAAAGGGATTCCCACGATGCCGGAGGACAACTCAGAAGGTTGTGCACTGCAGGTTAGAGTGTCGGGGACCCAGGCTTGGCTGTGCACGAAGGAAATCCTGGAAGAGTGCACAGGAGCGGGAGCAGCTGCAAATCACGTGGTACCCAGCAATGCAGTCTAGCGTGGGGAGGCAAGGACTTACCTCCACCAAACTTGGACTGAAGAGTCACTGGACTGTTGGAGTCACTTGGACAGAGTTGCTGAGTTCCAGGGACCACTCTCGTCATGCTGAGAGGGGACCCAGAGGACTGGTGATGCAGTCTTTTGTTGCCTGCGGTTGCAGGGGGAAGATTCCATCGACCCACGGGAGATTTCTTCAGAGCTCCTGGTGCAGAAAGGAGGCAGGCTACCCCCAGAGCATGCACCACCTGGAAACAGTCGAGAAAGCCGGCAGGATGAAGCGATACAAGGTTGCTAGTAGTCGTCTTGCAACTTTGTTGCGGTTTTGCAGGCATCCTGAGCAGTCAGCGGTCGATCCTTTGGCAGAAGGTGAAGAGGGAGATGCAGAGGAACTCTGATGAGCTCTTGCATTCGTTATCTGGTGAGATCCCCAAAGTAGAGACCCTAAATAGCCAGAAAAGGAGGTTTGGCTACCTAGGAAGGAGGATTGGCTACCAAGAGAGGTAAGAGCCTATCAGTAGGAGCCTCTGACGTCACCTGCTGGCACTGGCCACTCAGAGCAGTCCAGTGTGCCACAAACACCTCTGTTTCCAAGATGGCAGAGGTCTGGGACACACTGGAGGAGCTCTGGGCACCTCCCCTTTCCTTTGTCCAGTTTCGCGCCAGAGCAGGGCTGGGGGATCCCTGAACCGGTGTAGACTGGCTTATGCAGAGATGGGCACCATCTGTGCTCATCAAAGCATTCCCAGAGGCTGGGGGAGGCTACTCTTCCCCAGCCTTCACACCTATTTCCAAAGGGAGAGGGTGTAACACCCTCTCTCAGTGGAAATCCTTTGTTCTGCTTTCCTGGGCCAGGGCTGCCTGGACCCCAGGGGGGCAGAAACCTGTCTGAGGGGTTGGCAGCAGCTGCAGTGCAAACCCTGAAAAGGCAGTTTGGCTGTACCCGGGTTCTGTGCTAGAGACCCGGGGGGATCATGGAATTGTCACCCCAATGCCAGAATGGCATTGGGGTGACAATTCCATGATCTTAGACATGTTACATGGCCATGTTCAGAGTTACCATTGTGACGCTGTACATAGGTAGTGACCTATGTACAGTGCACACATGTAATGGTGTCCCCGCACTCACAAAGTCCGGGGAATTTGCCCTGAACGATGTGGGGGCACCTTGGCTAGTACCAGGGTGCCCACACACTAAGTAACTTTGCACCCAACCTTCACCAGGTGAAGGTTAGACACATAGGTGACTTAAAAGTTACTTAAGTGCAGTGGTAAATGGCTCTGAAATAACGTGGACGTTATTTCACGCAGGCTGCACTGGCAGGCCTGTGTAAGAATTGTCAGAGCTCCCTATGGGTGGCAAAAGAAATGCTGCAGCCCATAGGGATCTCCTGGAACCCCAATACCCTGGGTACCTCAGTACCATATACTAGGGAATTATATGGGTATACCAGTATGCCAATGTGAATTGGTAAATTTAGTCACTAGCCTGTTTGTGACAAATTTGGAAAGCAGAGAGAGCATAACCACTGAGGTCCTGGTTAGCAGAGCCTCGGTGAGACAGTTAGGCATCACACAGGGAACACATACATATGAGCACTGGGGTCCTGGCTAGCAGGGTCCCAGTGACACATAACAAGCATACTGACAACATAGGGTTTTCACTATGAGCACTGGGCCCTGGCTAGCAGGATCCCAGTGAGACAGTGAAAACACCCTGACATATCCTCACAAACAGGCCAAAAGTGGGGGTAACAAGGCTAGAAAGAAGCTACTTTCTCACAATGTGCTACTTGTGGTCATTGTAGTGGGTGTTTGCAAATGTTTGAGTTTACTTGGAATAGGGCTGGGTGGAGGGATTTGGGACTAGGAAGGTATGGGAGTTTGGGAACAATTTTAGGGTGGGCAGGAGGCTGCACTCAAATAGGAGGCCAGACCCTGGAAAAACTGCAATAGGCCACACAGGGCACAGTAATTGCCAAACCGGTAAGCCAGCATGTGGATATTCTGGCCAGCCAGCCCCTGGATGAGATTCAGTAATGTGGTCTGGCCTACAGCTACTTCCCTAAAGATCAACAGCCTCCTGATGGAGTGCAGCTTTTGACAATGGGGCAGTGGGCGGGGGGGTGCCTGCAGCGAAAGTGACACCACCCCCTTTAGGGGACAGCTACAGCCCACTGGGGGAGCAAGAGAGAGGGTGGAGATAGACAAGTGGGTGGTAGACAATGACAGAGGTGTATCAATCACTCCAGGGTCCACCACCACTAGGGACTCGTATTCATTGGGGGCCTCCAAAGAAGATTTAGGCCCTCATTACAACATTGGCAGTTAATGCTGCCTACCGCCGTGCTGACAGCCGCCAACATACTGTGACCGCAGCAGTATACCGCTACGGTTATTATGACCCACACATAGAAATCTGCCACTATACAGACACCCACACAAGTCTGCCAGCCCAAAGGTCAGTGATAAACTGGTGGAAGCAAAACCCACACCATTACGCCAACAGGAATACGCCCACAGTATCAGGACAACGAATCACTGCAGCGGTCTTTCAACCGCAGTTAACCATTTGCAGTACACTCCACCGCACTCATAATATACACACACTTACAAAACTCCACCACATTGGACAATTCAAACTACACACACCTGACGCACATACACACACCACACTCACACACCCACAACACTGTAAAACACACACACACATTACCCACAACCCTTTCAACGACAAAAAAGATAGCCAACAGAGAGAGAGAAAAGCCAGGAGCACCCACTCAATCTGAGCCACAGAATACCATCACCCATACACCATCCATACACCTCACAGCACACATCACAGCACATCACCCCACCATCCTCACACATACCACTCACACCACATCCATGGCACCCCAAAGACTCCCCAGGTTTTCAGAGGCGGAGCAAAGGGTCATGGTGGAGGAAATCATCCGGGTAGAGTCACAGCTATTCGGATCACAGGTACAGCAGACTTCCATTGCAAGGAAGATGGAGTTATGGCGGAGAGTCATGGACAGGGTCAACTACGTGGGACAGCACCCCAGAACAAGGGATGACATCAGGAAGAGGTGGAACGACCTACGGGGGAAGGTGCGTTCCGTGGTTGCAAGATACCAGGTAGCCGTACAGAGGACTGGCGCTGGAACCCCACCTCCTCCCTCACAACTATCAACATGGGAGGAGCAAGTCTTGGCAATAATGCATCCTGAGGGCCTCGCAGGAGTAGCACGAGGACTGGACTCTGGTAAGTCAAATCTTAACTACTCTATCCCCCACCCTACCTGCATGCCATCACAAACTCCTACCCCTATCCTCACCCCCATCGTTTCTCCATCTAACATATACCCCACCATCACAACTCACCCATCCCAATACCATCCCATTAGAGAGAATCACCTAGCCCACAAAATCACCACGCACACAAGGCAAGGCTGACAGGGCAATTACAACCATAAAGGGAAACACACCCATGCACAAGATGGCACACACAGATACAATAACACTGCATTTACATCCCCACAGGACCCCCACTCAACATCACCGGAGAGGAGGTGCCACCAACATCTAGTATGGTGAAAACACATCCCACAGGGCCTGGTGTATACCTGTCACACATAATGCCCAGAACCAGTTGGATTGGGTACTACTGGCTGTGTTTCTGGTGGAAGAGGGCATAGCTGTGTCCTACCTGGCCAGGTTCTTGTCGGACCATACAGCAGTTAAATGCAACTTGAGATGGGGAATCACATGGGGGTGACCACACTGGAGGTTCCCACCAGATATCCTAACTGATGCAGAGGGGAGAGAGACGCTGGCACAAACACAGACAATGTATATGAAACATAATTGGGGTAGCACAGCCAGCAGCGCAACCAAGAGAGAACCTGGCCCATCAGGGACCTCTGGACAGTCGGGTACCAAGGCACAGTCCCATACCACCACAGACCCTCCCCCCTCAGGAAACACCAGCACAGCACCCACCCAGCGGGACCATACCACTGTCCCCAGAACACGTCAATCAGCAGTGTGTCCACCACTACAGGGACCCCAGGCAACCCCACAAACCCAAGACAATCAGGGACCTGGGGTCAGTGGCAGTGGGCACATGGTTCAGGGGACAGAGGCACAGGACAAAAGGGAAGCTGGGAGGACTGCTGTGCGACAGGGGGAGGACAGGCACAGGGAACCCACTCTCCAGGAGGCACTTGCAGGGTTCCTGGGAGCATACCAACATTCCCAGGAGACCATGGGCCAGATGCTGGCCAATTTGGTGGAGACCCAGCGGCTGCAGGAGGGACAGTACCTGGGGATCAGGGAGGACCTCAAACACACCCACACCATCCTGGTCACCATTGCAGGGATGCTGGCAGACATGGCCAACACCAGGAGGGAGGCAGTGGCACAACAACGGGCCCCTTACACTAGCCACACCGAAGATCAGCCCTCCACCTCTGCCGGCGCAAGTGGACAGGAGGCACCGCCACAGGACCCACAGGCCACCAGCACCCCACCCCCTGCAGAAGGAGAACCACCCTGCAAATGGTCCCTGCGATCCAGGAAGAAGCCAAAGAACATTGCCTAGACCCCTGCCAGGAAATAAAACTCTCCTGATTGTCACCCTTGTGTCCCACTCTGTTACCCTGTCCACCTTGAACTGCCATTGCTCCCCTTCCTATGCCCCATTGGACAATGCACCTGTCATACAAAGAGACTGGACTCTAACTGGACATTCCTCCACCATCACCCAAGCCCATTGCACATCCCCTCAACCTTTTAGCGCTTAAATAAACATCCTTGGAACAAACACAAGTCTGGAGTCTGTCAATTGATTGAAATATGTATTAGTTCAACAATCTGTAAACATTGGAATTCATATGTACAGTTATATATACATTGGTATGACCTGTAGTGGGCAGCAGTAAACACACCAGAAGCCAGAGTGGGGCACAGAGATCTGAAAATAGAGATGCCAAAGGGTACAGTAAGTGGCCATAGACATAGGGAAATCATGCTGCCATGTCCAATGTCCAACACAAAACTGCAATGTGTTTATCCCCTCTTCATATGCAGACGACACAAAGCTTATTATCCCTGTTAATAAAAACTGGGACGAGGTGGCGGACCGTTTTAACCTATATGAAGGAGGTTAGCAACTGGATGGGATCTAACTGGTTGAAATTGAATGTTTCCAAGACTGAAATTCTCTGTTTTGGATCTGGTGTTAAACATTGGAATCCACGCTGGTGGCCATCAGTCTGTGGTTCCCTTCCTACCCCTTCTAATGTTAGCAAAAATCTGGTTGTTATGTTTGACAATCAACTGTCCTTTAGATATCAGGTTAACCACATGGTCAAAATTGGTCTATGGTTGATTAAAATGTTAAGTAAAGTTTTACCTTTTCTTCAGCACAAATGGAGAGTTGCCACGACTCTAGCTTTGGTAATATCTAAAATGGATTACTGCAATGCTTTGTTTCTCAATTTAGATAAAGGCCTTCTTAACAGGCTACAGCTGATTCAGAATTCAGCCGCCAGAGCAGTTCTTAATCTTTCACGTTGGACCTCTGTTAGAAGTAGTCTCAGATAACTGCACTGGCTTCCAGTGGCTCAGCTGATTATTTTTAAGTCCCTTTGCTTGTCTTTTAAAGCCGTGCATGGCCAAGGTTCTAAATATCTGTCTGCTGAATTAGGCTGGTATAGACCTAGGAGGCATCTTAGATCTTTGTCAGCTTACTACATTCATGTTCCCCGCACTTATAGAGTGAAGTGGGGTGACAAAGCCTTTACTGTGGCTGCAGCCAAGTGCTGGAATTCCCTCCCTCTTAATATTAGGGCTGAAACATGTTATTTACTGTTTAGGAAGTTGATTAAAACTTGGCTCTTTCCTAACTAATCCTTTCCTTTTGTCCTTCTGTGGGTTGGGTTTTACTTATGAGTGTAGTGTCGTTTTTTTACCTATGTTAGTGCTTCAATGCTCTTTGTGAGCCGGAATGCACATTATAAATATATTTACATACATACATACATACAATGTAAAGTGAAGTAATAGTGTCTTACCTGTGTGTCACTGGAAGTACTGCTGTATGAGAGAATGTCTGTTGTCAACATCTTCATCCTCTGCCTCCTCTTCCTCCCTGTCCAAAGGCTCCACCACTGCCACAAGACCGTCTCCAGGCTCATCCTCCTGCAGAAAAGGCACCTTCTTGGATGAGTAGTACAGGGATCCACCAGTCAGATGGAGGAACCTGAACCTGGCCTTCAGGAGCCCGAAGGTTCTTTCAATTATCTGCCTTGTTCACCCATGTGCCTCATTGTAACTTTCCTCTGCCCTTGTCCTGACATTCCTCACTGGGGTCAGTAGCCATGAGAGGTTGGGGTAACCAGAACCACCTGCAAATATCGAGGGATACCTGTTAGCCACACACTCATCCTTAGGGACAACCCCATACCCAGACACCAATATATACTGGGTGGGGACCTTGGGCTCACCTATTAGCCACACCTGGTGCCTCTGGAGTTGAGCCATCACATATAGGATGCTGCTATTCCTCAAGATAAAGGCGTCATGCACAGAGCCAGGATACTTGGCATTGACATGGGAGATGTACTTGTCCGCCAAACACACCATCTGCACATTCAGAGAGTGACAGCTTTTTCTATTCCTGAACACTTGTTCATTTCTCCGGGGGTTGGGGGACAAATGCTACATGGGCACCATCAATGGCACCAATGATGTTGGAGATATGTCCCAGGGCAGAAATGTCAGCCTTCACTGTGGGCAAATCCTTCACCTGGGGGAATACGATGTAGCTGTGCATGCGTTTCAGCAGGGCAGACAACACTCTGGTCAACACATTGGAGAACATTGGCTGAGACATCCCTGATGCCATGGCCACTGTTGTTTGGAAGGAACCACTTGTCAGGAAATTGAGCACTGACAGGACCTGCACTAGAGTGAGGATACCTGTGGGCTGGCAGATAGCTGAAATTAGGTCTGGCTCCAAGTTGGCATACAGTTCTTAGATTGAGGCCCTATCAAGTCTGTAGGTTAGGATAATGTGTCTGTCCTCCTTTGTCGCCAGGTCCACCAGGGGTCTGTACACTGGAGGATGTCTCCATCTCATATTCATCCTCAGCGGTTGAAGTCTAGGGAGGAAAACAGTGAGCAGAGGGTCATATTCACACATCTATTGAAATAATGATGCATATCTTCATTTACAGAACCAGTATGTGAATCTGAGAGTCAGTTGATGTGCCAGTGTCTGATGTGACACAGTTAGGTGCCATGGCCTGTGCACCCCTGCACCCATGAAATGGCGGCTGCCTGACCTGTGAGGAGGGACAAGTGGAAATGAGCTAATTCCGCTGGCGTTGTGCGCCGTTGCGGTCGGCGGTCGACGACTGCCGCGCAACTTCGCATTGGTTAACATTAGGCCCTATGGGTTCCAGGAGCCAATGGCGATATACGCCGGCGATGACGGTACGCCCCGCTGTGGACGTGATCACCATTTTCTCTCTGTTCACTCACTTGCTACCTGACCTTCAACAGGAGAGGACCTACACTGCAAGTGCTGCTGTGACCTGTGTCTGGAAGTGACAATGGCTCATGTGTCTGGGGAAAGGACCCCTGCCTTCACTGCTGTGGAGTTGCAGAGACAGCTGGATGGGGTCCTACTCCAGTACACTTTACTCTATGGTCCTCCAGACAAACAGGTGAGTACACTGTGAGCATGATGAGTGGGCCATGAGTGTGTGGAGTGCTGTGTGTGTAAGCCACATGTATGGGGAGGCTGAGGTGTCTTGGGCAGAGTGCTGCATGCATGGTGGTCGATGTATGTGCGTAAGGGGATGGGAGGGATATGGTTGGCCATGAGTATGGCAGTCTGGACGGTATGACTAATCCCTTTTCTGCTGTCTTTTTCCTGCAGGTCAGTGCCCATCAGAAAAAGGACAAGTGCCATCGCCAAGGAGGTGTGGACCTTGGGGGTCTTTGACAGGTGGAGCACCCACTGTTGCAAACAATGGGAGGACCTGCGCTGCTGGTCAAGAAAGATGGCGGAGGCCCAGCTGGGGCTGGCCTCCCAACGAGGAAGGGGTGACCGTCAGACCCTGATCCCCTGATGTTCTGCATCCTGGTGGTGGCCTATCTGGAATTGGATGGACGCTTGAGGGCATCACAGCAGCCACAAGGGGGTGAGTATAAATTCAGATTCATGACTTTGGCCGTGGTAAGGTATTACCTGGGTGGGGGATGTGGACTGTGGGTGCCCCTAGGCCAGGGCCAACATGGCAAGGTAGGTCCATATTTGGGCAGGCTCAGAAGCACTCCAACCCCAATAGTGTTAGTGGGCATCTACTACTGGACAGGGTCCTTTTGGTTTCAGGCGTGCAGCTCATGGCGTTAGACATTGTTCACCATGGGCTGGTGATTAGCTGTGTAACTGGTAGTGCATAGCCTAGTGCATAGGGCAGCTCCCTGTGTGTTGTGTACGCCAACAGTAGTGTAGCTACTGGCATTGACCAAGTGTATCCTCTGTCTTTTCCCCCTCTTTTTGTTTTGTCACCCTGTCCTTGTGTGCATTAGCATCATCTGGCAGATGAGCAGAGGCACCGGTGACGGAGGGAACTGCATCCCACATGGGCCTGAAGGCCAAATCCACCGACAGTGAGGGAACCAGTGGGACAGAGGGTGAGGGGAGCACCACGACGGAGACAGGAGGGGACACTACAGACAGCGACTCCTCCTCCGATGGAAGCTCCCTGGTTGTGGCGGACACCTCTGTGCCCACCCCAACAACAGGTACAGCCCCCACTCCCCTACCAGCACCGCCCTCCCAGCAGCCCCTCAGCGTGTTTCCTGTGCCCGCTCACCCAGGAGGGTGGGCACCTCAGGCCCTGCCCCAGTCAGCCCTGCTGCCCTCAGTGAGGAGGCTATTGACCTCCTGAGATCCCTCACTGTTGGGCAGTCAACCATACTGAATGCCATCCAGGGTGTCGAGAGGCATTTGGAACAAACAAATGCATACCTGGAGGGCATTCACTCTGGCGTGGCGGCCCAACAGAGAGCATTTCAGGCTCTGGCTTCTGCACTGATGGCAGCCATTGTCCCTGTATCCAGCCTCCCCCCTCCAACTTCCTCTACCAAGTCCCAATCACATCAACTCCAGCCTATCCCAAGCACA
Organism: Pleurodeles waltl; assembly: GCF_031143425.1. Classification (NCBI taxonomy): domain Eukaryota; kingdom Metazoa; phylum Chordata; class Amphibia; order Caudata; family Salamandridae; genus Pleurodeles; species Pleurodeles waltl. The sequence goes on along the minus strand of NC_090445.1, from coordinate 485,996,878 downwards.
CCTTCAGACCAGCATTCCCCCAAATCAACACACAGAAGTGGCTCAGGCAAACACAAGCACCACACTTCATCTAACAGGCACTCACACAAGCACCATCCCCATGCAGACACACTAACATCCACTGCCTTCTCTGTGTCCCCCTCCTCCTCCTTGTCCACCTCCCTCCCAGTCGCGTCTCCACTCATACCTGCATGCAGTACATCCTCATCCACTACCTCCATCACCAGCACACCCATCACTACGCACCCCTCACTGGCAGTCACCACCCCCACATCCATGCACACGTCCCCTGTATCCTCTCCCACTGTGTCTGTGACCCCTCCTCCCAAAGTACAGAAACGCAAGCACAAACCCACCCAACAGCCATCCACCTCAAACAGCATCCAGCCCATGCACCTGCACCCAAACACAGTAGACTGACACCTCCTGCAACCACTCCTTCTTCCTCCACTCCCCAACCTTTACCCTCTTCCCGCCACCTGCACCGCCGCAAGCAACACTACTGTCAGCAGCAGCAGCCCCAATGGGCAGCCGTCCGAGGCTTCAGGAGAAGGGCTGGAGCCTCCCCCCACCACCGGCAGCACCTGCTCTGTGGCCAGCACTGCCACCTGCACTCCCGCAACCATTGGCGCAAGCACCGCCACCTGCACCGCCTCAAGCAGTATTACTGTCAGCAGCAGCCCCAATGGGCAGCTGTCCGAAGCTGCAGGAGAAGGGCTGGAGCCTCCCCCACCACTGGCAGCACCACCACTAGCACCGGTACTACCAACACTGTGCAGCCATAGCCGCCGGTGGATGGACTGTAGCCCTCCCTCCATGGACTATCATGCATCCTGGTCACTGCAAATCCCGTGGCTCTGACACCCAGGTGAGGCACTGTGACCTGGCACCCCCCCATGCTGCATCACTGGGCACCAAGGCCCCTCCAGAACCAGTGGAGAAAGGCATCCACTCACCCTATCCTTGGAAGGAAGAAGCACACTGGGCACAAAGCCCCCTCAAGCCCCCTCCAGAACCAGTGGAGAAAGGCGTCCACTCAACCTATCCTTGGCAGGATGAAGCACACTGGGCACCAAGCAGCCTCCAGAACCAGTGAAGAAAGGCATCCACTCACCCTATCCTTGAAAGGATGAAGCACACTGGGCACAAAGCCCCTTCCAGAACCAGTGGAGAAAGGCATCCACACACCCTATCCTTGGCAGAATGAAGCACACTGGGTACAAAGCCCCCTCCAGAACCAGTGGAATATGTCACCCACTTGAGAGACTGTGGCTTTGCACTCCCCAGGACCAAGCAGTGGGCAAACCACCCATTTGAGAGACTTGAGAGACTGTGGCTTTTCACTCCCCAGGGCCAAGAAGTGGGCAAACCACCCACTTGAGAGACTATGGCTGTGCACTCCCCAGGGCCAAACAGTGGGCATGGAGCCCCCTCCAGGAGCAGTGGCATAGCACCACCTTCTGGCTGAGGTGCCCCTCGTTCCCCTTCCCCCAAGGTGCCTGTGTGTTTTCGACCTGATGCCCCTGCAGTGTTCTCTCCGTTTTGAGGCAGGAGTCAAGGGTGGGCTTGGCCTATGTGTTCTAGCCCAGTGGGCCACTGACTATTTTTGTGTGGACGTTGACTCCTTTTGTATATATTGTACATACTGTTTATTTATATATGAACGTATTTCTCTAAATTTCTAATACTACACTAATTTGACTCCATTCCTTTTGTCCTTGCGTTATTCCAGAGGGTTACAGGGTGTATATGTAATGTTGTTGCATGTGTTTGTGTGTATGGTGTTGGGGGTGAGGGTGGGGGTTATGGTGTTGCATGTTGCGTGTGTGTGTCACTCTCTTTTTCCTCCCCCCTTCCCCTGTGTACAAGGTGCAGTACTCACCGTGGTCGCTGGCGTTTGTACTCCTGGTATATGAGAAGATACACCAGCATGGGTAACACCTATAGTTCGGGCTCCATGGTGTCCTGGTTCTTCCTTGTGTGTCGAGAGGTGAGTGGTTTCCCTTCAGTGTACTGTTTCTGCTGTGCTTTTGATGACGTTGGTACCGCCCCGGAAAAGCTGGCAGATGGGCGGGTTGTAATGGGGTGTGTGGTACATTGTCTTTCACCTGTCTGTTGGCAGTTACCGCCACGGTGTTTATTGCTACCGCCGTGGGGGTCGGAGTGTTAAAGTGGCTGTATCTTTTGGCAGTTTCCGCCATGGTCCTAATTCAATTTTTGTTACTGTCGGCCTGTTGGCTGTATTGCCGCTGCTTTAACACCAACCGCCAGGGTTGTAATGAGGGCCTTAGAGTCACTTGTGGCCTCTGTGCCAGCCCTCTCACTTTCCATGCCACTTGCTCCCCCAGTGTCTGTGGTGTCCACGCCAGAGCCACAGTGGCCAGCTTCTTCCCCTCCAACATAGCCACCGTCACCTTTGCCTTGCTCATACAATGCTGAAAAGACAGATACAACAGTTTGATGGTATCTGCGCAAACACAATTGGACATGAACTTTGATCACACAACATTTGTCCAAATCGAAAAATTGCCCATGCTAGATCTTATATTATGTATGCCTTTGTCTCTTATTCACTTGTAGTCCCCTTCAACAACATCAGTAAAGGCACAGGTCATGAGACATTTCTAACCCACCGCAGTACAGATCTCTAATATAGTCACATATCCACAAGAGTCAAGTGTTGGGCTTGAAATTGACTTCTCAAGATGGGACACCACAACATCCACGTGATGTAACCTTCCATCTGAAAATGTCCATTTGAGTATCACATTTCTCACCATCATTGATTTCTCATCTGGACAGAACTAAAGACACCAAAATGTTGTTTGGAGGCTGTGGAAGTCTCTCTCCAATGTGGACACAATCCTGCCTGTTGCAATCAATAAAGTCTGGCATATAATTTCAAATTGTTTCACACTCTCCCTTACATGCACATTTGTGAAGGACAAAGGCATTATGTCAACCTGTTACAGTCCACATGAACTGATTAAAAAGTGGCTGTGCAAACTGGTTTCAAACGTGTTGCAGATTAGGAACGATGCCACTGTACACGGTTCCAGTCCTTTAGAAGCAGATGCTCATTATCATTGTGTCATAGCACCAACTTACCAATGTCAAGTCTGACATCAACTGCATCATAAGTGCACAGTTTAATATGTCACCAGAAACAGGTCCTACATGACCTATTCACTTTTGTGATGGAGCATCCCACCTGACAAATCATTAAATGGGGCATTTTGGTCCAACTGTCTTCATGACTGTTAGAAATGGGGTCTTTAGTTGGCAGTCAGGTTACCCCCTGTCCAAGCAAGGACCCTCACTCTAGTCAGGGTGAGTCACACACATTCCAAATTATCCTGTGCCCACCCTATGGTTGCTTGGCACTAAGCAGTCAGGCTTAACTTAGAAGGCAATGCGCAAAGTATTTGTGCAATAAATCATGCAACAACACAGTAAAACATCACAAAAATACACCCGACAGTGCTTAGAAAAATATATAATATTTATCTGATAAGATGGAGGTCAAAACGATTAAGATGCAATGGACTGCAGAGGAGAAGATGCGTGGAAAACAGGGAGGTGTGCATCGATTTTTCTGGTGCACACAGGCGATGCGTTGTTTTCATGCAGGGCAGGCTTTGCATCAATTTCCGGTGTATAGACTGGGATACTCTTCAGGTTGTGGGGTTTTCGGATGCCCCGGGGACGAAGCGTTGAAATCCGGCGCTTGCAGGATGAAGTAACAGGGGCAGCGTCCATCCGGTGTGCGATGCGTGGAAGTTTCTACTGCATCGCAGGTGCTGCGTCGATTCCTCTCAGGAAGTCGGGCTGCATTGTTCTGGCTCGGCTTTGTGTCGATCCAGTGGGCCATGCGTCGAAGTTCTGGCCGCAATGCTGGCACTGTGTTGATCTACTCCTTGTGAAGTTGGGCTGCTTCATTCCAGCATGCAGTAATATTCTCAGTGCAGTGCAGGCTGTGTGTCGTTTCTTGTAGGCTGTGCGTTGATTTTCGCCGCACCAGGAGTTCTTTTGCAGGAATGAAGCCTTTTTGGTCCTGAGACCTCAGGGAACAGGAGGCCAGCTCTATCCAAGCCTTTGGGGAGCACTTCTCAGCACAGCCAGAGAGCAGCAAGGCAGCAGGGCAACAGCAAGGCAGCAGTCCTTCTCAGAAAAGCAGTCAGGTGAGTCCTTTGGGCAGCCAGGCAGTTCGTCTTGGCAGGTTGCAGGTTCTGGTTCAGGGATTCTTCTCCAGTTGTATCTTGCCCAGAAGTGCCTGAGTTGGTGGGGTCAGAGACCCTGCTTAAATACCTAAATGTGCCTTTTAATTGGGGGAGACTTCAAAGAGTGGCTTAGAAGTGCACAAGGTCCCCTTTCAGTTCCATCCTATCTGCCAGGGTCCCAGTAGGGGGGGTGGCAGTCCTTTGTGTGAGGGCAGGCTACTGTCCTTTGACATGTAAGTGTCAGGCCCTCCACACTCCCAGCCCAGGAAGACCCATTTAATATGCAGATGTGAGCAAGTGTGGCTGAGCATCCTGTGTTTGGGGCTGTCTGATTGAATGCACAAGGGAGCTGTCAACTGAACCTAGGCAGACGTGGATTGTAAGGCACAGAAGGATTTAAGTGCAGAGAAATGCTCATTTTCTAAAAGTGGCATTTCTAAAATAGTAATATTAAATCCAACTTCACCAGTCAGCAGGATTTTGTATTAATATTCTGGCAATACTAAATACTCCTTTCAGATAAGGAGCTCCCACTCAAGCAGGGTAAAACAAATTTAGGAGTTTTACACTATCAGGACATGTAAACTACACAGGTACATGCCCTGTCTTTTAGCTACATAGCAACCTGCCCTATGGGTTACCTAGGTCCTACATTGTGGGTGACTTATATGTAAAAAAAGGGAGAGTTTAAGACTTGGCAAGTGATTTTAAATGCCAAGTCAAATTGGCAGTGAAACTGCACACACAGGCCTTGCAATGGCAAGCCTGAGACATGGTTAAGGGGCTACTTAAGTGGGTTGCACAATCAGTGCTGCAGGCCCACTAGTAGCACTTAATCTACAGGCCCCGTGTACATATAGTGCACTTTACTAGGGACTCATAAGTAAATGAAATAAGCCAATTGGGTATGATCCAATGTCATCATATTTTAAGGGCGAGAGCATATACACTTTAGCACTGATTAGCAGTGGTAAAGTGTGCAGAGTCCTAAAACCAGCAAAAACAGTGTCCAAAAAGTGGAGGGTGGCAGGCAAAAAGTTAGGGGCGACCAACCTAAGGCTGTCAGGTCTAACAATGGCATAAAGAAAATGCAGGTACCTCTTCCTTCACAATCAGCCACGTGTCTACTCAAAACAGTACTTTTCATGTGATGAGGAATCTAGGGGCAACATTTAGCACCAAGTAATACACCAGACAAAGCCTCAGACACTTTCTAATTAATTTACATCTTCAGAAAACCTCATGTGCATTGGATGTGTGTCAGCCAACATGTTGATGCCATACAATATTGCTGGAAATGAAAAAATCTACAGCTGTGTGTCAGTGAGAGCAGGAACTTGGTGAATGTATGAACAAGTGTGTGTAGGAATGAGGCATACTTTTGTGGATGATTAACCGATAGGGTGCCTTGGACGAGGTGATCTCGTCCAAGGCACCGGTTCCCAGGTGCCTTGGACGAGATCACCTCGTCCTGCATCCGGCCCACCCACACCCCCCGGTAGAGGATTGAAGGGGAATCCCTTCCCCTTCCACCCCCGGCCCACCCTCAGCAATCTCATGACGTCAGTGCGCTCACAGCGCGCCAACGTCATCAAGGAATTGCCGATGGCTTCCAGCGCGTCGGCAAGAGAGGACTCAACAGGTGAGTCCTTCCCTTTTTGGGGGTTTGGGGTCGGAAACAGACACGGGGGGGAAAGGAAAGGGTTTTTTCTTTCCCCCTGTGCCTGTTTTCAGTGGATTCCTGCTCCACGATCGCGGGGCCCGCGATCGTGGAGCAGGAATCCCCACTAGGCACCAGGGATTTATTTTTATGTTTAGTTTTGGGAGCGACCCCTTGGGCAAGGGTCGCTCCCATTGGGGGCTACTTTTTTCCTATTTCGGCCCCCAGGGGGAGCCGAAAACCACTAGACACCAGAGATATAATTTTGGTCATGTTTTGTGGGAGCGACCCCTTGGGCAAGGGTCGCTCCCATCGGGGGCCATTTTTTTTCCCTATATCTGCCCCGAGGAGGGGCCAAAAACCACTAGACACCAGGGAATTTTTATTTGTTATGTTTTTTGGGAGCGACCCCTTGGGCAAGGGTCGCTCCCATTGGGGGCTATTATTTTATCCTATTTCGGTCCCACATGGGGGCAGATCGGCCTATTTTTCGGCTGATCTGCCCCCGGGGTGGGGGAGGGGCGAAAACCACTGGACACCAGGGAATTTTTATTTGTTATGTTTTTTGGGAGCGACACCTTGGGCAAGGGTTGCTCCCATTGGGGACAATTTTTGTAAATCCTATTTCGGACCCCACTGGGGGAAGATCGGCCAATTTTTCAGCCGATCTGCCCCCAGGTGAGGTCCGAAAACCACTAGACACCAGGGAATTTATTTTCTTTGTTTTTGGGCAGCGATCCCTTAGGCAAGAGTCGCTGCCCCGGGGGCAATAATTTTTTATATGTTTCAGCCCCCCCTGGGGCTAGATCGGCCATGTTTTTGGCCGATCTGGCCCCCGGTGGGGTCAAAACCCACTAGGCGCCAGGGATTGTGTGTGTGTGTCTTTTGTGTGTTTGGGGGCACCATTTAGGCAAGGGTCGCCCCCCCCCCCCCCAAATGGGGGAAATTTCGTATTGCCCATCTCTGCCCCCATATTTATATTTTTGTAGTCCCATCTGCCCCCAAGGAGGGCAGAAACCACCAATACGGCAGGGATTTTTTTTTTGTTCCCCTTTTTTTGTTTAGTGCTGGGGTGCCCCCTTTTGCCCCCTTTGGCAAGGGTTGCCCCCTAAAGGGGACACAGAGCTGTTGGACATTTCTGCCCCCCTTGGGGGCAGATCAGACAATTATTTTTACGTCCATCTGCCCCCAAGGGGGGGCAGTATCCACTTAGGCCCCAGGGATCCTCTGTATGTGTGTGTGTTTTGTGTGGAGGGGGGACGGCACCTTTGACAAGGGTCGCCCTGTTGAGCTGTTGGCCATTTCTGCCCCACTTGGGGGCAGATCAGCCTATTTTTTTTTAGGCCCATCTGCCTCCTAGTGGGGCAGAAGCCACTTAGGCACCAGGGCCAATTTCTAAGTTCTTGGTGGCGGGGTGTTTGTCAACTGCCAAAGGATTTGTATTTGTGATTATAACAGTTTATTTCTTCTTTTTGTTCTAGTTCAAAGCTTTTGCTTCCTTTGCTGTGGATCCTTGCGGTTTTGGCAGTAGTTGTCCTGCGGTTTGCATAGTTGCATGTTTTTGGTAAGTGAAAGCAATTTACTCCAAAGGAGTATTGTTGACATGCATGAATTACATGTTTGTACGTGGTGTACTAAATGCAGTATTGTGTGTGAAATTGTCCTTAGATTTGAGCACAATGATATTTGTGTTGCCATATGTCTAATTTGCTTTTTTCTTTTTAGTGGGATATCATTGGTGATTGCTGTGTCTGTGCAGAGTAGTTGCTGGTGAGTAGCTTTTTCAGGCAAGTGAGTGGTATAGTTTTTTAGTACATAACTCTTTGTGATAAAGCTACACTTTGTTTATTACTTAGTTTAGTGCTAGTTGTTGTTGGCAATCCATTTGTTGTTAGTGAGGATCATGGCTAGCCGCAGAGTGACCGCTCAGCGAATGTTGGCATGCTCTTTGAGTCGTCTTCAGAGCATTATTACGAGACTTACTCTGCATCTGAGGCAGAGGAGAAAGTAAGAGATTCTGGCAGTGAGTTTTCTGTCCGAGAGTATTCTTCTGATGAGGAAGCTACTCTCAGTGCAGATGAAGGGCCTGTTGTAGAGGAGGACATTGATGTGCCAAGAGTGCAGCAGCCTGGGGCTGAAGGGTTTCCCATTAGAAGACCTGACACCTGGATTGCACCAAACATGGAGCAGCCACAGTTACCTGCATTTACTGGTCTCCTCTCCCAGGGTGTAGAGTCAATACGGAAAACTTTTTGCCTGTCCATTTCTTTCACTTGTTTATGGACGATGTATTTTTGGAAGAGATTGTAGATCAGACTAATTTGTATGCATAGCAATATTTGATGGACAACGCTGCCAGACTTAGGCCTCAGTCTAGAGCTACTCAGTGGGTTCCCACATATCTGGAAGAGATGAAAAAGTTTTTAGGTTTGAATTTTTTGATGGGGTTGATCAGGAAGCCGTCACTGGCTTCTTATTGGTCTACTAGTCCCTTGATGGCAACAGCTATATTTCCTGCAACTATGACACGTAATCGCTATTTGCTTCTTCTTAGTATGCTGCATTTTGTAGACAATGCTTTAGCCTTGCCACTAGATCACCCTGATTGTGACCGTCTTTTTAAGATTAGGCCTGTCCTTGATCATTTTGTAGATCAGTTTTCAGAGGTCTATGTTCCAGGCAAAGAGATAAGTGTGGACGAGTCTTTGGTCCTTTTCAAGGGGCGTTTAGTTTTTAAGCAGTACATTCCAAGGAGAGGGCACGGTATGGGATTAAATTGTATATGCTGTCAGAAAGCAGAACAGGATATGTGTATAATTTCCAGGTCTACACTGGTAGGGATTCCAGTATTGACCCTCCTGGTTGTCCGGCCACTTTTGGAGTAAGTGAAAAAATTGTGTGGGAACTTGGTAGACGACTGTTTAACAAAGGTCACCATTTATACGTAGATAATTTCTACACTGGAGTGCAGTTGTTCAAGGAGTTATTTATAGTGGATATTGTTGTTTGTGACACAATCCGTTCTAACCGGAAAGGCTATCCAAGGGAGCTTGTCTGTAAATAACTTGAGAGGGGACAGTGCAGTGCCTCGCGGAATAATGAGCTGCTAGCTCTGAAATTTTCAGACAGGAGAGATGTGTACATGCTATCTACCATCCATGATGAGAGTACTTCCCCTGTGACTGTGTGGGGTCAGGTTGCGGTAAGTGCTCAAACCTGTGTGCATTTTGGACTACAATAGGCACATGGGTGGTGTTGATAGAGTAGATCAGAGGTTGGAACCTTACACTGCTCTTCGTAAGTCTTATGTGTGGTATAAAAAGTTGGCCCTACATTTATTTCATTTGGCAACTTTTAATGCTTTTATTGTGTTCAAGGATTGTTCACCTGAGTCAAGGATCACATTTGTTAAATTTCAGGACTCATTGATAGAGATCCTTATTGTGGTGGAACGGGCAAGAGTTCCAAGAGAAGAAGTGGTGGAGGAAGTGGCTAGATTGAAAGATCGCCACTTTCCTGATCACATTCCTCCCACTCCCAAAAAAGACTTGCCCACAAAGAAATGTAGAGTATGTGCCCGGAGGGCAATCTGGAGGGAGAGCCGGATGTACTGCCCCGATTGCCCTTCAAAGCCTGGGCTGTGTGTGCCCGGCTGTTTTACCAGTTACCATACCAGGAAAAAGTTTTGGGAAATACCGTGAGCGTAAACTGCCTATTTTATATTTTCATATGTTCAGTTTCACGGTTGGCATTACTGTCATGTATTTAGTTAGAGCTTTTGTGTTTGTAGTTTTGTACTTATTTTATAATTAGTTAGTGGTTTCTTTGTTGTTTATAAACAAAAAAATAAGTGATGGTGCGGTGCGTGGGGTGGCGATTGGCTGGCGGTGTGCGTGGGGTGGCGCTTGGCTGGTGGTATGGGTGGGGTGGCGCTTGGCTGGTGGTGTGCTTGAGGTGTCACTTGGCTGGCGGTGTGCGTGGGGTGGCGCTTGGCTGGCGGTATGGGTGGTGTGGTGCTTGGCTGGCGGTGTGCTTGGGGTGGCGCTTGGCTGGTGGTGTGCTTGGGGTGGCGCTTGGCTGGCGGTGTGTGTGGGGTGGCGCTTGGCTAGCGGTGCCAGCCAAACGCCAGTCCACACACTCATCAGCTGGTGTGATTGCTGTATCAGGCATGTGGGCATATGAAAGTGATGGGCCCTTGACTGGCGCTGTCTGTCGATGCAAGTGTTGTAATGTGCTGGGCCCGTGGCTGGTGGCATGAATGGTCTTGTGCATGTCATGTATGAAAGGTGTGTGAATGGACTGTAAAGCGGTTGGTGCCTTGCCGTGGCTTTACAACTCACGAGCTGTGAGTCATTGGCTCAGTTTTTTGGCCTTTCAGTTACTACCAGTGCATTTCACTTTTGTGAAATCTCTTGTTAATAAAATTTGATCTACTGAACCATCACTCACCCTCATGCCAAATCCAACCAGTATGTGTGGTAAAAAATAAAAAACCTGCTCCGCTGTAATCAGGCGTCGCAGCACACTTGTGACACGCTAGGTGTCTCAGGTGGGAGCCCGATGATGATGCATGCCACCAACTTGGTTGGTGGGTGAGGGGTCTTTTTCACATAATCTAAGTGCGTTTCTTTTCACAATTTTAGTGTTTGGCACATCACAGACGTATGTGGACACATCAAAATGATATATTCCAAAACTACCTGTGTTTGGGGGGAAGGAGGCACCTATGTTTTTGGTCCTGGGTGTGGCCAGACATTATTTTAAACTCGACACCCCAAGGAGTCCAGGGAGGTGTGGCTTGCGTGGATCCCCCAACATTTTCTTACCCAGACTCCTCTGTAAACCTCAAAATTTGCTTAAAAAAGCATATTTTCCTGACTTTTGTTTGTACAATCACCGCTCCAGCACAAAATTCCTACTCCCCAGCGTTCCCCTCAGTCTCCCAAGTAAAATGACACCTCACTTGTGTGGGTCCCCAAAGCAGAGTCTGCCTAAAGATGTATAAAAGAAGAATATGTGCTTATCAACTCGCTGTGCTATCCCCATAATCTCTACAAGTTTGTGGCCTTTTTCTGTTGCAGGCACCTGGCCCACCCACGCAAGTGAGGTATCATTTTTATCGGGAGACTTGGGGAACGCTGGGTGGAAGGAAATTTGTGGCTCCTCTCAGATTCCACAACTTTCTGTCACCGAAATGTGAGTAAAACAGTTTTTTTAGCCACATTTTGAGGTTTGCAAAGGATTCTGGGTAACAGAACCTGGTGAGAGCCCCACAAGTCACCCCATCTTGGATTCCCCTAGGTCTCTAGTTTTCAAAAATGCACATTGTTAGTAGCTTTCCCTAGGTGCCGGCTGAGCTAGAGGCCAAAATCTACAGGTAGGCACTTTGCAAACAATCCACCTCTGTTTTCTGTGGAAAAATGTGATGTGTCCACGTTGTGTTTTGGGGCATTTCCTGTCAGGGGCGCTAGGCCTACCCACAAAAGTGAGGTACCATTTTTATCGGGAGACGTGGGGGAACGGTGGGTAGAAGGAAATTTGTGGCTCCTCTCAGATTTCAGAAGTTTCTGTCACCGAAATGTGAGGAAAATGTGTTTTTTAGCCAAATTTTGAGGTTTCCAAAGGATTCTGGGTAACAGAACCTGGTCAGAGCCCCACAAGTCACCCCATCTTGGATTCCCCTAGGTCTCTAGTTTTAAAAAATGCACAGGTTTGGTAGGTTTCCCTATGTGCCTGCTGAGCTAGAGGCCAAAATCTACAGGTAGGCACTTTGCAAAAAACACCTCTGTTTTCTGTAGAAAAGTGGGATGTGTCCATGTTGTGTTTTGGGGGATTTCCTGTTGCGGGCGCTAGGCCTACCCACACAAGTGAGGTATCATTTTGTATCGGGAGACTTGGGGGAACGCTGGGTAGAAGGAAATTTGTGGCTCCTCTCAGATTCCAGAACTTTCTGTCACCGAAATGTGAGGAAAACTTGTTTTTTTAGCCACATTTTGAGGTTTGCAAAGGATTCTGGGTAACAGAACCTGGTCAGAGCCCCACAAGTCACCCCATCTTGGATTCTCCCAGGTCTCTAGTTTTAAAAAATGCACAGGTTTGGTAGGTTTCCCTAGGTGCCAGCTGAGCTAGAGGCCAAAATCTACAGGTAGGCACTTTGCAAAAAACACCCCTGGTTTCTGTAGAAAAATGTGATGTGTCCACGTTGTGTTTTGGGGCATTTTCTGTCACGGGCGCTAGGCCTCCCACACAAGTGAAGCATCATTTTTATCAGGAGACTTTGGGGAACGCTGGGTGGAAGCAAATTTGTGGCTCCTCTCAGATTCCAGAACTGTCTGTCACCTAAATGTGAAGAAAATGTATTTTGTAGCCAAATTTTGAGGTTTGCAAAGGATTCTGGGTAACAGAACCTGGTGAGAGCCCCACAAGTCACCCCACCTTGGATTCCCCTAGGTCTCTAGTTTTAAAAAATGCACAGGTTTGGTAGGTGTCCCTAGGTGCCGGCTGAGCTATGTTTATAGGTACGTGACCTTTTACTTTTAGATTTATGCCATACTGCTTATGCTTGTCACTACTTCCTTAGTATAGCGATCTTCTCTTCTAGATCGCACCGTAAAAGATTTTGGATCCATACGTGCTGACTTATGAGTACTCCCTCACGAAGACTCGGGGATAATAGTATTTTGCCCCGTCACGTGATTCCCACTACTCTTTCCCTATTGGTACGTGATAGTTCTTTTGTTAGTTCCTTTTAAATTCAGCTTACTCATTATCTTCCTCCTAATGACTTACAATCATTTTATTTTAGATCGTACATTATCTTGAAGAGTTTTACTTGATTAGGATAAGCCATCTATTCATGTTAACCCCTTACTTATATTTTGGTACTTTTTCCTTTATTCAGACACACTTGCGAATGCTTAATTTAGCACACTCACTATCCAATTTCCTAGGTGTTATGACACCTTTCTGTTTTCTTTTTTCCTAATGACACCCTGTCATCAAGAGTATATTTCTCAACCTTAGTTTCCGTTTCTCATCGCCACATATCTAGTGGGAGTCTTTATCCCTATTTCTAATTCTCAATTTCTACTTCGTTTCACGTGCACATCAAACTTTTGGTGATATTAATAATAATAACAATTTTATCACTTGTGGTAAACTGTAATCACAGTTTTTTCTCTGTGGCTCCGTTTGGTGATGTCACTTGATGATTTTAGACACTCATGTGGTATTGGTGAAGGACTTGGCCACGATTTTAGTGCCAGGTATTAATTTTCCATAATCATGTATAACTACAGATTATGACCAAGCTCATTATTATGTTTCTTACAGCCCTGAGGAAGTCAATGAGATTAATTTCTCAGAGACAAAACACGTGTTGGCTGTTGGATGTTGTTGTGATGACCACATATGGAATCTTTCTGATGTGATGAACATGTATGAAAACCTCGCACAAGAATAAAGTCACTGAACTTTAACTCTGTTTGGATTATATATTGATTTTCCGAAAACCAAGAACATAACTGTACAGACTCTTATCTTATTTCATACGAGTGCCCTGGCCTTTTTAATCAGTGTGGTTTTTCCTATTGGAGAAACACTGGAGGTTCTGGGAGGACCCTCCGTTCGGGAGCACCGTATATACTATCTATTGTTAAAGAAATGTTTTGGTGATATTCTGTTAGCGCCTATCCCTATAATTTTCCCCCCTTTTCTTCAAAATATGTGATAATGTGTGTACACGTATTACACAATGATATTCCTAATGTTAACAAGACTTAAGATGTGTGTTAATGTTAGAAGTGTGGTGTGTCAATTTAAGCTGATATATTTATTTTCCATAGATGCAGACCTTTGAACCCAGACATGGGAAGGAGCTGACAGCCTCAGATGTTAAGGCCCTTTCCATACCTTTCTACCATGGAAGAAAGGGGCTTAGTTAAATTTTTTTGGCTAAATGGGCAAACTACACTGTATTTGTGTCAGTAGTTGGACTCTGATCGCCTGCCCCACAATAGAAATACAAGAGTAATGACACCCATAGTGAAACACATGGCAGTAGGTCATGGACAGGGAACAACCATTACAACACAGTGATAACCATGCATGACTGTTACCACAAAGTCATTTCCACACATGTCTTTACCCTGCAGACCTTTCCCATGAATGCTTCTAGCACGAATATACATTTACCACGCGTTCCTTTCTAATGAATTTCATTCTGAAGGCATGAATGGTCAAGACATATACGTGGTAAAGGTTTTAAAGGTAAGTATTATTATTATTTTTTTCATTTTGAAAAGGCATGAAAAGTAAATGCATATGGATGGTAAAGGTTTTACAGATAAGTGCATGTAAGTAATAAGTGATATATATATATATATATATATATATATATATATATATATATATATATATATATATATATATAAAATTTACAAAACCATAGAAATTCAGCAGTTCTAGTCAAAGGTATTTCAAGTGACTATAACTTGTGCCCTAAAGTAAATAGAACTAATGGCCTTTGCTTTGCACAGTTTTCTCTTTAATAGCTCGACTGATAATGTTTCATTTAATTTTTTAGGAATCACGGTTATCTTAGGGCACAAGTTATATTTACTTGAAATAACTCTAACTAGAACTGCTGAATTTCTATGGGTTTGTGTGGATAAATTCAGAACCTAACTATAACGTCCCTGTAGCCTTTTGGTTTTTTAGTTAATTTCCATGTTTGTTTTAACATGAAATAATGTTAATTAGTATACTTTAATCGAACCACCGCTGTAGGTGGCATGCTGTGTGGTTTTTGCCATAGGTCGTGGCCTGTGGCCAGACTCTGTGGCCAAACCCCCTAACCACCAAACCGTGCATTGCGCACAGCCTTTGGCTGAGTGCAGTGGGAGTTGGCATCATCGCCTGTCTCTCTGAGTGTAAGAATAGGTGTGCGAGGGTGTCTGTGGGTGTGAGAACGGGTATGAGAGTGTCTGTCTGGGTGTGAGAGGGTCTATGTGGATATGAGCGTGGGTGTGACAGTGTCTGTCTTGGTGTGAAAGTAGATGTAAGAAGGTGTCTCTGGTTGTGACAGTGTGTGTGAGAGTATCTCTGTGAGTGGGTTTGTGAGTGTCTGTGTGGGTCTGTGAGTGGGTGTGTGAGTGTCAGAGTGGGTCTGTGAGTGGATGCAGAGTCTTTGAGTAGGTCTTTGAGTGGGTGAATGAGTCTGTGATTGGGTATGTGAGTGTCTGTGTGGGTCTATGAGTGGCTGTGTAAGTGTCTGTCTTGGTTTGTGAGTTGGTGTGTGTGTAGCCTAGTGAGTCTGTGAGTGGTGTGTTAGTGTCTGAGTGGGTCTGTGTGTGGGGGTTAGTGTCTGTCTAGGTCTGTGAGTGGGTGTGTGAGCGTCCGAATGATCCTTGGGTGCGTGCATGAGTTTCTCAGTGGGTCAGTGAGTGTCTTAGCAAGTCTGTGTGTGGGTGTGTGAGAGTGTCTGTCTGGGTGTGAGAGGGTCTATGTGGATATGAGGGTGGATGTGACAGTGTCTGTCTTGGTGTGAAAGTAGGTGTAAGAAGGTGTCTCTGGTTGTGACAGTGTGTGTGAGAGTATCTCTGTTAGTGGGTTTGTGAGTGTCTGTGTGGGTCTGTGAGTGGGTGTGTGAGTATCTAAGTAGATCTGTGAGGGGTTATAGGAGTGACTGAGAGGGTCTGTGAGTGGGTGTGTGAGTGTCAGAGTGGGTCTGTGAGTGTATGCATGAGTCTTTGAGTAGGTCTTTAAGTGGATGCATGAGTCCGTGAGTGGGTATGTGAGTGTCTTAGCAAGTATGTGAGTGGGTGTGTGAGTGTCTGAGTGGGTCTGTGAGTGAGTGCATGAGTGTCTTAGTGGGTCTATGAGTGAGTGCATGAGTGTCTTAGTGGGTTTATGAGTGGGTGTGCAACTGTCTTAGTGGGTCTCTGAATGTCTATGTGGGTCTGTGAGTGGGTGTGCAGGTTTCTGTGTGAATCTGTGAGTGAGTGCATGAGTGTCTGCCCGGGTCTGTGACTTAGTGCACAAATGGGTCTGTAAGTGAATGCCTAAGAGTCTGAGGTACATATTTATACTTTTTGGCGCAAACCTGCACTAACACAGGTTTGCGCCAAAACGTATGGCGCCGGCTAGCGCCATTCCTAGACGCTGGCTGGGTGCCATATTTATGGAATGGCGCTAGCGCCATGCAGGGGGCAGCAATTCAGGGCCCCAGTGCAGTGTTGGACACAAAAATAAATACGCACCCGGACTTACCTTCAGATGGGTCCCCCATCTGTAGGTGACCTCCTGGTGTGGGTAAGGGTGGGTGGGGGTGTCCCTGGGGACAGGGAAGGGCACCTGTAGGCAATTTCCATGGTCTCCAACTACAGAAATCTGCTTACAGGTCCCCTAACACCTGCCCATACCCAGGCATTAAATAATGGCGCTAAGCAGGTTTAGCGCCATTATTTAAGGCCCTCCTCCTCCCGTGCCTGATTTTTGCATGGGAGGATAAATAAGGCACTAGGGCCTTTGAGGCATTTTTTGCCCGGGAACGCCTACCTTGCATCTCATTGACGTAAGGTAGTTTTCCACAGGGAAAAAAGTACGTTTACTCCAATATTTTGGTGCTAGACATGTCTAGTGCCAAAATATAAATATGGAGTTAAGTTTGCGCCCGATTTCCATAAAAAAAAGGACGCAAATCTGGCTCAAGCAGAGTATAAATATGCCCCCGAGTGTGTTTGTGATTGGATGTATGGGTGTCTGAGTGGGTCTGTGAGTGGGTGCATGAGTTTCTGAGGGAGTCTGTGAGTGGCTGCATGATTCTGTGAGTGGTTCTGTGGATGGGTGCATGATGGTTTGAGTGAATCTGTGAGTGGGTGCTTGGGTGTCTTAATGGGTCTGCCAGTGGGTGTGTGAGTGTCTGTCAAGGTCTATGAGTGGGTATGTGACTGTCTTCGTGGTTCTGTGAGTGGGTGTGTGAGTGACTGTGTGAGACTGTGAGTGGGGGTACAAGTGTCTGTTTGGGTCTGTAAGTGAGTGCATGAGTGCCTGACTGAGTCTGTGACTGTGTGCATGAGTGTCCAAGTGGGAGTGTAAGTGGGTGCATGAGAGTCTATGCAGGTCTGTGAGTGGGTGCATGAGTGACTCAGTAAGTCTCTTAGTGGGTGTGTGAGTGTCTCAGTCGCTCTGTGAGTGGGTGTGTGTGTCTGAGTGGGTCTTTGAGTCAGGATTTGAGTGTCTCTCTGGGTCGGTGAGTGGCTGTGTGAGTGGCTCTCTGGGTCTGTGAGTGGGTGTGAGAGTGTCTTAGTGAGTCTGTGAGTGAGTGTATGAGTCTCTGAGTGGGTCTGTGAGTGGGTGTGACAGTGTCTGACTGAGTCTGTGAATGGGTGTATGAGTGTCTGAATGGGCATATAAATGGGTACATGATTTTCTGACTGGGTCTGTGAGGGGGTGTGTGAGTGGGTCTATGAGTGGGAATATGAGTATCTGAGTGGGTCTGTGAGTGGGTGCATGAGTGTCTGAGTGGGTGTGAGAGTGTCTTAGGGGGTCTGTCAAGGAGGGTGTGAGAATCTGTGTAGGCCTGTCAGAGGGTGTGTCAGTGTCAGAGTAGGTCTTTGAGTGGGTGCGTGAATAGTCATGTCGTGAAAAATAGACACCTTCCCATTTTTAAAACACATTAACTTGTCACAATATCACTTTCCCACTTAATTCATGGAGTTAGAGTACCTCCACCCTGACCCCTAATCCCATTTTACCCATTTTTTCCACCTCATTTCAGCCCCAGAGACCATTCCCCATTTTGCAAAATGATGGCTGCAACTTTCAGATCAGGTTGTGGCCAGCCAATGAGAGCATTCCAATGGCTGAAGGGTTCGCGAATAAGCCCTGAAAATATTTGCGAAGTGTTCGCACCTCCAGATATCTATATTTACTTTTCTAAGTAAAAAAAAAAAAAAAAAAAAAAAATATATATATTTACTTTTCTTTTATTATTTCAAAAACTACTGATCATATTTACACCCATTCACAAAAGGCACTCTTTCTGGACCAAGAGCTACCTTCCTGGTGTAATTCCATCCAGCAGATCATGCAGTAGTTGTGCCTAAATCCTCTATGGGAATTAAAATGGGAAACATACTTTTTTTCACTCACACCCTCTTTTTCTCAGCAACAAGAATCACTGACACACTTTTTTGCAATTTTTTTAAAAGATTTGTCAAACTAATATACAAGTATATATGTGTGTGTGTGTGTGTGTGTGTATATATATATATATGTATATATATATATATATATATATATATATATAAAACCTAGTGGCGATAGTTAGGACCATGTTTCCATGGAAAAATAACTTTTTGACTTGCCTATATCTTTGGCACCTTTTGACGAATCTTCACAAACTTTAATTAAAAAATTGACCTGGTGCTTCCTGTTGAACATGGAAAGTTACGGGATGATCCATCAAGTGGGGGCCAAGAAAAAGAAGTGTGAAAAAAAAAATGTTTTTCCTATGTTAACTTTGTAGGAGGCTGGCCTGGCTTATAGTGGGTACGTGATGGTACTTACACCTTGTGCCAGGTCCAGTTATCCCTTATTAGTAGATTAGTAGTGTTCTAGCAGCTTAGGCTGATAGAGGTAGCTATAGTAATATATAGAATTATAAGCGTGTTCCAGTGTGCCAATCAGAATTGGTGAAAATGGTCACTAGCCTGCAGTTACAATTTTGAAAGCAGAGAGAGCATAAACATTGAGGTTCTGGTTAGCAGAGCCTCAGTGATACAGTTAGACACCACACAGGGAACACATACAGGGCATACTTTATGAGCACTGGGGTCCTGGCTAGCAGGATCCCAGTGACACTGGCAAACATACATACAAGTAAAAATGGGGGTAACATGCCAGTCAAAATGGTACTTTTCTTCACAACACCCCCCCCCCCACAAACGAGGGACAATAAGGCTAACCTTGCCCAGATGAGTCTTCATTGTCTAAGTGGAAATATCTGGAGAGTCCATCTGCATTGGAGTGGGTACTCCCAGGTCTATGTTCCACTGTAGTGATATGGACCACCTCAACAATTTAGGGTTTTCACCTTTCATTTGTTTTAGCCAAAGTAGAGGTTTGTGGTCTGTCTGAACAATAAAGTGAGTACCAAACAGGTATGGTCTCAACTTTTTCAGTGCCCAGTCCACAACAAAGCCCTCCCTCTCTATGGCATACCAACACTTTTTTCTAGGGGTCAACCTCCTGCTGATAAAAGCAACAGGTTGATCCTGGCCCTCAGTATTAAGCTGTGATAGCACTGCCCCAACCCCCAATTCAGAAGCATCAGTCTGGACTATGAACTTTTTAGAGTAGCAAGGGCTTTTTAGGACAGGTGCAGAGCACATGGCCTGTTTGAGCTCATCAAAAGCTTTTTGACAGCTAGCTGTCCACAGTATCTTTTTAGGCATCTTTTTACTAGTGAGGTCATTAAGAGGAGCTGCAATGGAGCCATAATTCTTAATAAACCTCCTATAGTACCCTGTGAGGCCTAAAAAGGCTCTCACCTGGGTTTGAGTTGTAGGGGGAGCCCATTCCATAATGGTCTGGATCTTCCCCTGCAGTAGTGCAATCTGTTCCCCACCTACCAGGTTGCCCAGATAAACCACTTTCCCCTGCCGTATCTGGCACTTTGAGGCCTTGATAGTGAGGCCTGCCTTTTGCAGGGCCTCTAAAACTTTCCACAGGTGGACCAGGTGCTCATCCCAGGTGGAGCTAAAGACAGCTATATCATCTTGATATGCTGCACTAAAAGCTTCAAACCCTTGCAGGACTGTGTTCACCAACCTTTGAAAAGTGGCAGGTGCATTCTTCAGACCAAAGGGCATCACAGTGAATTGATAGTGCCCTCCAATGGTTGAGAATGCTGTTTTAGGTTTAGCACCTTCTGATAATTTAATCTGCCAATAACCTGCAGTTAAATCAAAAGTGCTCAGATACTTGGCAGAAGCCAGTGTATCAATCAGCTCATCTGCCCTGGGTATAGGGTGAGCATCTGTCTTGGTTACTTGGTTGAGCCCTCTATAGTCAACACAAAACCTAATCTCTCTTTTACCATCCTTACTGTGAGGTTTAAGAACAAGCACCACTGGGCTAGCCCATGGCCTTTCTCAATCACTCCTAAGTCTAACATTTTCTGAACTTCATGTTTAATGCAGTCCCTTACATGGGCAGGCTGCCTATAAATCTTACTTTTGACAGGTAAACTGTCTCCAGTATTGATTGTATGCTCACACCAAGTAGTGTTACCTGGTATCAGTGAGAAGAGTTCAGAAAACTGACTTAAAAGACTTACACAGTTATCTTTCTGCTCAGCAGTAAGACAGTCTGCCAGTACTACTCCCTCCACTAAGCCATCAGCTTCAGTGGTGGAGAAGAGATCAGGGAGAGGGTCACTCTCTTCTTCCTGTCCTTCATCAGTTGCCATGAGCAGGGGGAAATCAGCCCTGTCATAGTAGGGTTTTTAGGCGGTTGACATGGAGCACCCTGAGGGGACTCCTGGCAGTGCCCAGGTCTACCAAGTAGGTAACCTCACCCTGTTTCTCTACAATTAGATGGGGTCCACTCCATTTGTCCTGGAGTGCTATGGGGGTCACAGGCTCCAATACCCACACCTCCTGTCCTGGGTGGTACAGGGTCAGGACAGCCTTCTGGTCATGCCATTGCTTTTGAAGTTCCTGGATGGCCTGAAGGTTTTTACTGGCCTTTTTCATGTACTCAGCCATTCTTGATCTTAGGCCAAGTACATAGTCCACAATGTCCTGGAGCTTTTAAATGTTGTTCCCAAACCTCCTAAACAAGTGCAAGGGGACCTCTCACAGGGTGCCCAAAGAGGAGTTCAAAGGGGCTAAAGCTGACTCCTTTTTGGGGTACCTCCCTATAAGCAAAAAGAAGGCAAGGTAAGAGGACATCCCATCTCCTTCTGAGTTTTTCAGGGAGTCCCATTATCATACCTTTGAGAGTTTTATTTAACCTCTCAACCAGACCATTTGTTTGTCGATGATAAGGAGTAGTGAACTTGTATGTTACACCACACTCCTTCCACATTGCTTTGAGGTATGCAGACATGAAGTTACTACCTCTGTCTGACACCACTTCCTTAGGGAAGCCCACTCTGGAAAAGATTCCCAGGAGGGCCTTTGCCACTGCAGGAGCTGTAGTGGTCCTTAAGGGGATGGCTTCAGGTTACCTAGTGGCATGGTCCACCACCACCAGGATAAACCTATTGCCTGAAACTGTTGGAGGGTCAAGGGGGCCAACTATGTCAACCCCTACCCTATCAAATGGCACCCCAACCAAAGTAAGTGGAATTAAGGGGGCCTTTGGTGAGCCACCAGTCTTGCCACTGGCTTAGCAGGTCACACAACAGCGACAAAACTCTTTGGTGTCCTCTGACATATGAGGCCAGTGAAACAGGGGAACAAGCCTGTCCCAAGTTTTACTTTGGCCCAAATGCCCAGCCAAGGGAATGTCATGTGCCAAGGTAAGAAGAAACTCTCTGTATTGCAAAGGGATGACCAATCTCCTGGCAGTTCCAGGTTTAGGGTCCCTTGACTCAGTATTCAGGAGGTTGTCTTCCCAATACACCTTATGGCTATTACTGACATCCCCATTCTGCTGTTTGACAGCTTGCTGTCCCACACCCTCTAGTGTGGGACAGGTCTGCTGTGCCACACTCAGCTCTTCCCTAGCAGGCCCCCTGCACCCAAAAGCTCAGCAGTGTCTGCTGCCAGCTCATCTGGTGTAGGTTCTGCACAGGGAGAGGATTCCTCTTCCTCAAAAGGGGAATCTTCTGGTGAGGGAGGGATAGCGGGCAAGGATTTACCCTTGATACCCCTAGCTTTTGGAAGCATGTGGTCCATTTTTCCAGGATCCAAGTTTCCCTGTCCTTTTTGCTCTTTGGCCTGAGCCCTGGTTAAAACAAAAATATGCCCAGGAATGCCCAGCATTGCTGCATGAGCCTCCAACTCCACTTCAGCCCAAGCTGATGTCTCCAGATCATTGCCTAGTAAGCAATCTACAGGTAGTTCAGTGGCTACCACAACTTTCTTTGGACCAGTAACTCCCCCCTCCCCAGTTGAGGTT
The DNA here is from genome assembly GCF_031143425.1 of Pleurodeles waltl. Taxonomy (NCBI): domain Eukaryota; kingdom Metazoa; phylum Chordata; class Amphibia; order Caudata; family Salamandridae; genus Pleurodeles; species Pleurodeles waltl. The sequence continues at coordinate 485,974,867 of NC_090445.1, read as the reverse complement.
CACAACAGCCATGGGGTGGCTAAGTGTGTTATTGTGAGCATCAGTCACTTGGTACTGCTGACTAAGTAGGTGATGATCAGGGTGGACCAGTTTCTCTATAACCATAGTTACACTGGCTTCTGTGTCCCTGTAGGCCTCAACCTCAACACCGTTAATTAGGGGTAGTTGCTTGTACTTACCCATATTAAGGGGACAAGCAACCAAGGTGGCAAAGTCAATGCCACCATCAGAGACTAAAACAGCCTCTGTGGTCTCCCTAACAAGACCAACCCCAACTACACTGCCAATAGTGAGCCCAGCTACACCCTTGGATTGGCTATTTGTAGTAGACTTCCCACCACCACTGCTATTACTAGGGGTACTATAATTTGCAGTTGGGGTTGTGGTGGTGGGAGGTTTGGTGTTTTTCTTTGGACAAGTGGCATCACTTGCCCAATGGCCTTTTACTTTACATAAATAACACCCAGGCTTTTTCTGATTGTGAGAAGAGGATTTGGACCCACCACCCCCAGAGGATTTTTGTGGGCCTGATGAAGACTCAGAATGTTTTTTATCTTTGTCCCCACCATTGTCAGAAGACTTACCATACTTGTCACCCCCTCTATGAACTTTTTTGTTGACTCTTGTTCTGACCCATTTGTCTGCCTTCTTTCCCAATTCTTGGGGAGAGGTCAGATCTGAGTCTACCAAGTACTGGTGCAACAAATCAGACACACAATTGTTCAAAATATGCTCCCTCAGGATTAGATGATACAGGCTTTCATAGTCAGTCACCTTACTGCCATGTAACCAACCCTCCAAGGTCTTCACTGCACAGTCTACAAAGTCTGCCCAGTCTTGAGAGGACTCTTTTCTGGTGTCTCTAAACGTAATCCTGTATTGTTCCGTGGTTAAGCCAAACCCATCCAAGAGTGCATCCTTCAAAACTTTGTAGTTATGAGCATCACTTTCTCTGACAGTAAGGAGCCTATTCCTACCCTTACCAGTGAAAGATAGCCACAAGATAGCATCCCACTGCCTTTGAGGAACCACCTGTATCATATAGGCCCTCTCAAGTGTAGAAAACCACTTGTTAATGTCATTCCCCTCCTTGTAAGGGGGGACTATCTTATGCAGGTTTCTGGAATCTTGCTCTCTAACAGGATTATTATCAAAAACACTGCTGCTGCCACCATGGGGAACTAACCCCAACCTCTGCCTTTCCCTTTCTACATCCAGAGATTCCCTGTTGAAGGCCAGCTGCTGCTGTTTAAGCTTCAACCTGGCCTCTTCCAACCTCAGCTTTCTGAGTTCCCTTTCCATTAAGTTATCCTCAAGGGGGAGGCTTGGGAATTGTGAGACACAGAAGTTATGTGGGAATTGGCAGAGTTGGACCTGTCCCTAACTGACTGGACTCTAGTAACCTGGCCTTTAGGAGCGAAAGGTGCCCTACTAATGTGTGACCGCTCCCACTACCAGTGTCACTAGATGGCCTGTTAGCTGACATGTCCTTGGAAGAACCCTCCCCAGCAACCACAGGGGTCCCCTCTGAGTCTGACTGGGTACCCCCCTCCTCTACCTCCTGATCTCGGGATGGGCCAGACTGGTTCTGGTCACTTTCTAGGAGAAGGCTAAGGAGAAGATATTTTGTAGGATTCTTACCAATTGCTAAACCTCTTTCAATGCAGAGACCCATCGAACTTTTCAAGTTTAGATTCCCATATGTTGCTTGGACAACTGTGGGAATAAGCACTACTGCAGACATGACAGAAAAGGTTTAGGACAGAGAGAGACAAAAGTTTTTAGAACTTTTGAAAGAACAGAGAAACACTTTTTCAAACTTTTGAAAACTTTTAAAAGTTTTCAGAAACTTTTTAGAAAGTTTATGAGAAGGAAAGTTAAACTGTTTAGGTTACTGTGTATATTCTGAAGTATTTGGTATATGTTTTGCTTATGAAAAGCACCAATGACAAAGTGGTAAAGCAGTTACAATTACTTATCCCACCGCTGCACCACCAATGTAGGAGGCTGGCCTGGCTTATGGTGGGTACCTTGTGGTACTTACACCTTGTGCCAGGTCCAGTTGTCCCTTATTAGTAGATTAGAAGTGTTCTAGCAGCTTAGGCTGATTGAGGTAGCTGTAGCAGAGCAGCTTAGGCTGAACTAGGAGACATGCAAAGCTCCTACTATACCACTTATGTCATATAGCACTATATCATAAGAAACACAATACTCAGAGTTACTAAAAATAAAGGTACTTTATTTTAGTGACAATATGCCAAAGGTATCTCAGAGGATATACTCCATTAGGAGGTCAGTAATATACACAAAATACACACACAAACCAAAATCAGGTAAGTAAACAGTTAGAAAAGTAGTACAAACACTGTAGGACACAATAGAATGCAATAGGAGATAATAGGCCTAGGAGCAACACAAACCATATACTCCAAAAGTGGAATGCGAACCACGAATGGACCCTGGGCCTAGTGTAGTGTGTAGAGGGTCACTGGAAGTGTAAGAAAACACTAAGGCCCTCATTCTGACCCTGGCGGTTCCCTACCGCCAGGGCCAACGGGGGCGGGAGCACCGCCGACAGGCCGGCGGTGCTCCCTTGGTCATTCTGACCGCGGCGCTTTGGCCGCGGTCAGAACGGGAAAACCGGCGGTCTCCCGCCGGTTTTCCACTGACCCTTAGAATCCTCCAAGGCGGCGCAGCTCGCTGCGCCGCCGAGGGGATTCTGACCCCCCCTACCGCCATCCTGTTCATGGCGGGAAAGCCGCCATGAACAGGATGGCGGTAGGGGGGGTCGCGGGGCCCCTGGGGGCCCCTGCCGTGCCCATGCCCATGGCATGGGCACGGCAGGGGCCCCCTAACAGGGCCCAACTAGGCTTTTCAGTGTCTGCGATGCAGAAACTGAAAAGCGCGACGGGTGCTGCTGCACCCGTCGCACGCCTTCCACTCCGCCGGCTCGATTCCGAGCCGGCTTCCTTGTGGAAGGCGCTTTCCCGCTGGGCCGGCGGGCGATCTGAATCAGATCGCCCGCCGGCCCAGCGGGAAAGTCAGAATACCCCTCGCGGTCAATTGACCGCGGGGCGGTATTCAGGCGGATTCCGACGGGCGGGCGGCAACCGCCGCCCGCCTAGGTCGGAATGACCACCTAAGGGTGTCCAAGAGTCCCCACCCCAAGACCCTGAAAAGTAGAAGTAAATTACCCTACTACCCCAGAAAGACAGTAAAGTCGAGATAGGGGATTCTGCAAAGACAACAACTGACTGCAAAGCACTGAAGACGGATTCCTGGACCTGAGGACCTGTTAAAGAAAGGGGACCAAGTCCAAGAGTCACGCAAGTGTCCAGGGGGTGCAGGAGCCTACTAAACCCCGGATGAAGTTGCAAAAGGGCTGCCTCTGGGTGGAAGAAGCCAAAGATTCTGCAACAAAGGAAGGTGCCAGGAACTTCTCCTCTGGTCAGAAGATGTCCCACGATGTGCTGGAGGATGCAAAGTTGTTTACATGCAGAAAGATTTCAAACAAGCCTTGCTAGCTGCTAGAGTTGCGTTTGAAGGTTTTGAGTGCTGCCAGGGCCCAGGAAGGACCAGGAGGTCGCCCCTTGAAAGAGGAGACAGAGGGGGTGCTCAGCAACATGTAGAGCCCACGCAGAAGCAAGCAGCACCCACAGAAGTACCTGAATAGGTGTTTAGAAGATCTGAGCATGACGGTCATCTCATCACAACAAAAGGGAGTCTCACGAAGTCAGAGTCCAACTCGGCGAGTTGGGCAATGCAGGACGGAGTGCTAGGGACCTGGGCTAGGCTCTGCACAAAGGAAGTCTTGCAAAAGTGCAGAGAAGCCCTACCAGCTGCAGTTCACGTAGTAGACAGGATTATTGTCTGGCGTGGGGAGGCAAGGACTTACCTCCACCAAATGTGGACAGAAGCACCACTGGACTGTCGGGGACACTTGGATCCAACTTCTGTGTTCCAGGGACAACGCTCGTCAAGATGAGACGGGACCCAGAGTACTGGTGATGCAGAAGTTTGGTGCCTGCTGAAGCAGGGGGAAGGTTCCATCGACCCACGGGAGATTTATTTGTGGCTTCCAGTGCAGGATGAAGGCAGGCAGCCCCCAAAGCATGCCCACCAGTCGAGAAAGCCAGCAGGATTAGGCGCTACAATGTCGCTGGTAGTCTTCTTGCTACTTAGTTGCAGTTTTGCAGGTGTCCTGGAGCAGTCAGCGGTCGATCCTTGGCAGACGTCAAAGAGAGAGAGTCAGAGCAACTCTGGTGAATTCTTGCAAGTTGTTATCTGAGGAAAAGCCCACAGAAGAGACCCTAAATAGCCCTCAGAGGAGGACTGGCCACCTAGTCAGGTAAACACCTATCAGGAGGGGTCTCTGACATCACCTGCTGGCACTGGCCACTCAGAGGCCTCCAGAATGCCCTCACACCTCTGGATCCAAGATGGCAGAGTTCTGGGACACACTGGAGGATCTCTGGGCACCACCCCTGGGGTGGTGATGGACAGGGGAGTAGTCACTCCCATTTCCTTTGTCCAGTTTTGCGCCAGAGCAGGGACTGGGGGTTCTCCGAACCGGTGTAGACAGGCTTATGGAAGGAGGGCACCATCTGTGCCGTTCAAAGCATTTCCAGAGGCTGGGAGAGGCTACTTCTCCCCAGCCCTTAACACCTAATTCCAAAGGGAGAGGGTGTAACACCCTCTCTCAGAGGAAATTCATTGTTCTGCCTTCCTGGGACTGGGTTGCCCAGACCCCAGGAGGGCAGAACCCTGTCTGTGGGGTGGCAGCAGCGGTAGCTGCAGAGAAAACCCCAGAGAGCTGGCTTGGCAGTACCCAGGGTCCATAGTGGAGCCACGGGGATGCATGGGATTGGCACCCCAATACCAGATTTGTCCTGGGGGTACAATTCCATGATCTTAGACATGTTACATGGCCTTATTCGGCGTTACCATTGTGAAGCTACATATAGGTATTGGCCTATATGTAGTGTACGCATATAATGGTGTCCCCACACTCACAAAGTCCCGTGAAATTGCCCTGAACTATGTGGGGACACCTCTTCTAGTGCAAGGGTGCCCCACACTTAGTAACTTTGCACCTAACCTTCAGGAAGTGAATGCTAGACATATAGGTGTCTTATAAGTTACTTATGTGCAGTGAAAGTGGCTGTGAAATAACATGTGCATTATTTCACTCAGGCTGCAGTGGCAGTCCTGTGTAAGATTTGTCTGAGTTCCCTATGTGTAGCAAAAGAAATGCTGCAGCCCATAGGGATCTCCCGCAGCCCAAATACCCCTGGGTACCTAGGTACGATATACTAGGGAATTATAAGGGTGTTTCAGTGTGCCAATTAGAATTGGTAAAAATGGTCCCTAGCCTATAGTGACAATTTTAAAGGCAGTGAGAGCATAAGCACTGAGGTTCCGGTTAGCAGAGCATCAGTGACACAGTTAGTCACTACACAGGTACACACATTCAGGCCACAAACTATGAGCACTGGGGTCCTGGCTAGCAGGATCCCAGGGAGACAGGCAATAACAAACTTACATACATGTAAAAATGGGGGTGACATGCCAGGGAAAAGATGATACTTTCCTACACACATAGGCTGGTCCAGCAGGAGCTGGTGGAGGCACCCACCAACAGCACCAATGCTGCAGGCTTTGCTCATTCCAGTAAGTCTTATTATTAAACATTATTATTATTTCCCTAACGTTTACCTCTGCCTACTATTTTGCTACTTTTAATTTTGCCTTGTTTAATTTTTTATACTGTGTCCTTGTTTTCCAATACCCCAATCCAATTTTTGTTTGATTCCTGTTATGGCTGCATTATCTTTTTTTCTGTCTTTCATTGACATTTTTTTTATTCCAACCCTTCATTGCACTTCAATGATTCTGAGTCATCATCATCATCATAGGCTATAGCTCTGCCCCTCCATTACGCAATGTTTTTGGTTGGCTTGATTAGCTGGCTTTTCTAACATTGTGAACCAACAAAATGCCCAGAGTGATATTTTTAATAGAAGATACTGCATTCCTAACCAAACTGTAATAATGTATTGCGGCTGCATTTGTTTGATCAAAGCTAGATATATATATTTTTTTAGCCACATTAACCACCAGTGGAGCCAGCTCAAATTCTGCTATAGGACCAGATGGAGCAGAGAGAGAAGTGCCGGAAGGGACCGGAGGTAGCAAGTCAGATAGCTTTCTTATCGACAATTACTATCACTCACTAGCTACAAAGGCGTTGTTTTGTTTGTGAGCCCTCCGTGTTACAGCTACAGTGGTGGTTGGGTAACTTATGGCCTCTTCTATCTACAACTCAGCAAAACCATACATAATGGACGCTAAAAATTATGGCTTGATGGAAACAGGAAAAAACAGAAGGTTGAAAGAAATGAGCAGGGGCAAATGAGCAAAAGGAAAGGATGTGTGGGTGGGTCAAAGGATGCGTGGGTGAGTATTGGGCAAATGGATGGATGGGTGAAAGGATGATTGGAAGAAAGGGTAGATAGTGGATACTGAATGGATGGATAACAGATTGTGAATCTTGGTGAAAGACTGGATGAGAGAAAGTAAAGCCTAAATCATGGTGGCTATGGGTGAATATAGAAGGACGAATAAAAGGATGATTGAGTAATTGCTTGGATGAATTAACAAGGGCATTGTTCTGTAGAGCAGCACTTTGGCGGTCATTCTGACCCTGGCGGTTGAAAACCGCCAGGGCAGAATGCCGCGGAAGCACCGCCATCAGGCTGGCGGTGCTTCATGGGCAATTCTGACCGCGGCGGTAAAGCCGCGGTCAGAAAAGGGCAACCGGCGGTTTCCCGCCGGTTTACCCCTGCCCCAAAGAATCCTCCATGGCGGTGCTGCTCGCAGCACTGCCATGGGGATTCCGACCCCCTTCCCGCCAGGAACAGGATGGCGGGAACGGGTGTCGTGGGGCCGCTGGGGGCCCCTGCACTGCCCATGCCACAGGCATGGGCAGTGCAGGGGCCCACTAACAGTCTGCCTAGCAGACACTGAAAATCGCGACTGGTGCCACTGCACCCGTCGCACACCAGCAACTCCGCCGGCTCCATTCGGAGCCGGCTTCATCGTTGCTGGGGCTTTCCCGCTGGGGGGGCAGGCGGCCTTTTGGCGGTCGCCCGCCCGCCCAGCGGGAAAGTCAGAATGACCGCCGCGGTCATTTGACCGCTGTGCGGTCTTCTGGCGGTCTCCACCGGGCGGGCGGCGCCCGCCGCCCGCCGGGGTCGGAATGACCCCCTTTATGTTTTATGGTTATCAAAGCTATGGTTCAAAGTGTGGGGTATTTTAATTTGTGTTGTATCACCATTATTCATCAACACCCCTCCCTGCCCATGGCATTTCGCCAGACATGACCAAAAAAAGTGTAGTATGGTTCAGTTCATGCCTGCAGTGTGGGCTGTGCAATGTGCATCTGCTTCAGTTAATGCACCATTTACAAAGTTCTCAATGCATTGGAAACCAAACACACAAGGTGTGTTGTTTTCCCTTCTTCCACTCAGTCACCTCTTAGTACTTCACTCATTTAGTCTAGCATAAGATCTTCTATTCCAGCCTAACAAACAAATTGAAAAATCTATTCTTGGCATGTGCCACATGTTTATGGCTATGTGAAGTGTTTCCAAAATATATTTCATGGTTTCCCATAACAGAGTTATTTTACACCTGATATTTCCGTTTGCACTTTTGTCTACAAAGTGACTGACTAAGCCAAAACTTAGGCACATGATTTATTGGTGATCGTTGACATCCTTCAATTCTGTAGCAAAAGCTCTTCCTACCTGCCTAATCCTTCTACCTTACTCTGCAGTGGAGTAAGTCAAGTTTTCTTTCTTTACTACCCAACACATTAATTTGTTGGAAATAATTTGTAGTGTTGGGTGAGGTCAGTGAGCAAAGTGGGATTATTAAGTGCCCAATTTAATTTCAAGTTTTGTGTAAGGGATACTCTGTGATGAAGGTAGAAAATGCAATCTATATAGCCCATTCCTTTCCCTGTAGTGCAGTACATCATTTTCCTCACTGTCTACTTAAGGAAGCTAGAATAAATAATATATCTGCACATATCTTATTGTTTCATCTGCCTTTTGGAGTCAGGGTAGAAACTAAGTGAAAGGCATTTGGGGAAGAGCTGTGCCACTGGAATTAAAACTAGATAATTGTCAACTACAGCTGCCCAGCTGTAGACAGTAGCAAAGTACTCAAAGCACTGGCTAGCATGCCTCCATTAATTTGGCATAAAAATGTGTACTACATAGTGCATAATTCCTTACTCATAAATGGGAGAGAATTCACTTTAATTTTTCCATTAAAAGTGTTTGTTTACTTACAAGCCTTTCAAAGACAAAAACAAATCACTGTGTTTGTATTCTGTGTTATTCTGCCTTAATTATTTTCTACAAGACAGTCAGTGCTTTTTATGTGGGGCATGTGCGGGCAAACAAATACATTTGGCCCTATCACTCTCCTGCTCATAATCCCATCACATTCTAATGTCCCTAGCACCAGCAATTTAGTGCCACCCACTTCCTACTTTTGAAGACGTGTTTGTTCAGATCATTGTTTACAATTTGTCTTTTTATTTTTGTTTTCTTGATATAGCTTTTCCTGCTGGATGACAACCAACCAGGCAGGAGATGGCAGCCCATCTGCACCAGCAGCGGCTGGAGAACATCCATGTCTCTGCTAAGGCCTTATAAATATGGGAGCTGGTGGTGCTGCCTGTGCCACATCCTTCAGAAAGGGTTGAATAGTAATGTCAGACTCCTCTGTGCCAGCTTCAACAATGACTCGCTCGTTTTCATCATCCTCCACATCATCATCTCCTTCCATGATTCTAAGGCTTTCTAGAACGCTTCTTTTCCCTTGCCTCTCCTGGAATCTCCTAGACTCTCCTGGGGTCCACTCCATCTCGTTATCATAATATTCAGAAGTGGCTCTTGGAGAAGATGATGGTGTAGTACCCTTCCTTTTTCTTGCTGGAGATCTGTGAGCCATTGATTCTAAAGAGGATGTTCTTGCTCAGCAGGAAGCTCGACCTCCTGTTCTGCTCTAACTTCAGGAAGATCCCAAATAGATATGTGTGCACCCTATTTATTTCACAGGTGAGTGGGGGCTTTTTCCCTATCCAAACAAATGTATTACAAATATCCTGCAATTGAGATAACTCTTTCCTCGTGAGTGGAAGGGCTTGAAACATGTGCAGGATCAGCGGAGCAATGTCATCTTGAATGCTGCTATCCTTCTGACACACAAAAGGCCATGGATACAACAGGATGCCAGAGTGGCTTTACCATCCTTCAAGAGAGTATTGATGTTCCCTTTTCCACATAGACATAGGTTTGGCATAATCTTTGTGTCCAATTATTGAATGTTGTTTGTCTGATCATTTAAAGGGAGTTGATGTGTGCAGCTGGGGGACAAACTATTTTCTTATACCAGTACCAGATCCTCTGATTTGCAAAGATTGATTAGGGTGCCGTATTTGGCTCAACATACTTCTACAACTAATGCTAAGCACAGCATTTTAACTAGAACATGGCCCTGATTCTGTTTTAGATATAGGATCTAATGTAGAGTGTGGTGGGTATCCCCTCCACCTTCTTACAAGTGCATGATATATATTTTATATCCCATAGTACTTGTAGTAAGGTGCATGGGCTATCTGTCACATTTGTGATGGAGTAATTGTCCACCAAACTCTAAATCAAGCTCTTAGTTAGTTCAAGTGTGAAGAGCTTACCCTTTACTGAAATTAGTTTCCTCCAGATTGTTCTGAAGGTGTTGGACTTGTGACTGCATTTCAGCTCTGAGAGCCACTGGTCAGCAGTTCTGAAGCTGTCTTTCTCAATTGCTTGATGCTTCCCACCTGTTTTATAAACTCACCTCTGACCACTGAGTTTGAGCATCCCACAGCACCCCTTGCACATCTCTGTTGCTAAAGTTTAGGTACTCTCTGAACATTTCCCCAAATTCATGGCAGACAAAACGATCCTTCAACAGTTATTAATTTGAGCTGTTTGGTGCAAGTGGGGCTCATCTGCACTCATTTTTGGGGACCAGGACTTATTTTTCATTTTTAAATTCTTACTCAGAACAAGAGAGAGAAAGGCAGAGAAGAGAGAAAAAAGGAGGAAGAGGAAGAGAAAGACAGAAAATGTGTGACTAAGGGGGGAAAGTAGTGATGAAAAGGCGCCTGTGGGAGTGAGATAAAGGGGCAGGGAGTGAATAGTTTTGCATGAAAGAGGCAAGAAATTAAATTAAGATTAGACAGCCCTGGTATTCAGCACCACTGACATTTGTTGGCATAAGCCTTAAATTTATAAATAAAAATGTGGGCTCTGGCACTTATTGTTTTACAAATGAAGGACTGAGTACAGCGGGTTCCCACAGTGTATACTTGATAGCAATTCTGTCAGTATGATGCAATATGGAAATGCCAACAGTTTGTGGGTGTCTCAGGGGAAAGAGATTATCTTGTTCTGTGGATGGGCTTTTATTGTTTGCAAGATTGGTGAAAGAGGACACCCCTGATGGGTATCTCAATAGATGTTAATGTGCTTTAAGAGACTGCCATTGGTACTAATCCTGGCCCAGGGAGAGTCATAGAGGGCATCTTTATACCCATTTAAGTGATTTCCCATCCCAGAGTTCCTTAAGGAATATGTCATGATGCCCCAGTGTTTACTTTCAAGCATGTTTTCAACATTGGGGACAGCAGAACCATTCTTTGTTTTATTTTCTCGCATGACGACCAAATTAAACCACTTCTCAGTGTTAAAACTATTCAAATGGTCCATGACAAAATCTGCTAACCCTGCATTAGTTAGAAGAGCCACATTCCTAGCCAGAGGATTTTCTAATAGCATGGTAAATATCTTAATATCTGTATTTAACAGGGAGATGGGATCGTATGAAGCACAACGAGTGGGGTTTTCACTTGATTTTGCTATGTGGTATATTGTCTCCCCGACTTTTGTGCAAGGGATTCCAGGCCCACATCCAATCTCATTGAAGCTATCTGTCAGGATTCGAAGTAATTGAAAGTTGAGGGATTGATGCCGCCTGGCTGAGTGGCTTTACCTGGCTTCAAGTTGTTTATCACCCTTGAAATCTCCCTTTTAGATTTATGGTCATCCATATGTAGCTCTTGCTGTGGGGTCAGTGGAGACATTTATTAATATGCATAGAATAACTAGAGTTTCCCCCCTTACTCGCTGGAACTTCTGTCTCATTGACGATCTCCCCCACAAGTCCACAGGCTTGGCTAAAATGTGGTTTATTTGCTGGGAGGGTATCCACTTTATCACCCCCACCCTTCAAGATAACGGGCATATACCCTGGTTAAGATATAGTTATCACGTTCTTTTTTTTATAAAACATTTCTTTATTTGCATTTCAATTTATTTAACACATCGGGCCATGCCCCAGTAGGTAATCTTCCTCATACAGAATAACATCCAGACAAAACTGTGAGATACTTCCCTTCTTTTGCAATTCTTTCACCCATATTCACCCTGAACAACACACGGGACTCTGACCCAGATTCAACTTCGGCTTATACTTATACATAGTAGGCCTGCATCATTCTCATATTTCCCAGTAAGTACTGTCACAGTTAATCAAAGCTTCCTCACGGTGGTAGTAGTGATAATAATGCCCCGCATCATCTTCCCATCTAAGAGACTGGTCCATTAGCTTTCAAACTCTCGGACTCCTTTGGGCATTTCTCGATTGCCCTCCAGCACATCCTCGGGTTAACACTGCCTCAGGTGTCAGGATACAGATATGGATGATTATGGGCTGACTCACTATGGCCTATGAGTTGTATGAATGGACCCCAGACACAGTGGCATAACAAAACTTTAGGGGGTCCCCCTGTAAAGTACATAGAGGCGCCCCTTTCGAACTTACTCACGAGCTCTCAGGCAAGGGTACTGTGCTGAGGGGGCCCCCTGGAACTCTGTCGGGAGGATGTAGAGGAAGGGCCGCACGGCAGGGGCTACGGAGGACGATGTTAGATCACTGCCTAGACACCTTCAAACAGTCTAACAGTGTGTATAGACGCCTCTTATATATGGCTACCTAAAGAGATCAGTCCTCCATTCTTTGGTGCTAAGGTGTGTTCAGGGAATGTAAATGTCTAAAGATACATATTTTAGCCACCATGAATGCTGTCGACATCCACCTCCACCAATGGAACAAGTCATCCTCTGTGACTGACTTTAAATAGTCACATAACCTAGTGTTGTGCACTAGAGATCTTTCCAGTAAATGTGCTGTGCAGGGCCATAATACATGGTAAAGTTCACATTGCAAAATCACACATCTCTAGCAGAGATCACCTGGCGCAAGTTAAAACTTTTTCAAGTTATATGGGGGCCAGTACCGATAGCGCAGTGCCTTGAATTATGCGAACTTGAGTTTCCCCACCAACAACTGTCTACCATGATCGGAAAGTGTCTAGAAACAAACACCTGTTTACTTTGAGAGTTCTTGTGCAGGTCTGCATTACACGGGTCAAGTAAAAAGTGAGCACAGGGTTTTGCTGTTGCTACTCAATTGATAACTACGAGGTCTCACCAGTTTCTAATTACATGTTAGGTGAGACAGGCTTCTTATTGGCGTGGATATGCTGCAAATAGCCAACCAGCTTTTTCCATCTGCTCATAATTCCTGCAGGGCATATTCTGCTAACAAGGTAAAGTGAGGGTCAGGTCAAACTGCCCTCTCCAGTCGTTGCAGAAGCTGTGGGGTGAGGAGTACAACATACTGCTTCAACAGTCCCTGAATATTCAGATTCACTTGTTTTTGTTTATCCGGTGATGTCCATTTTCACTGGGCAGAATCTCTCTCAACTCCCCTCTCAGGGAAGCTTTTCTTACAGCCCAGATGACCTGCAGGGTTGATACCAAGGCCTCGTTTTCAGTCAAATCGTGGTGTAAAAGGACATTGTTGGACTTGGCCTTCTCTACAGAGTCACCCCTAAACCTTTTGCCTACATCCTTCCTGTTTTTTCAGTATTTGTTTTTACTGGCATTAGGACACTGTGCACTTTACCACTAGAGCTAAAGTTTGTGTGCTTTCGCCGTAAAACATGGTGAAATAGGTCTATACCAGATTAGCAGATTTAATTTGCTGATAGGTCCCTAGTATGTGGTATCATATGTACCCAGGGGCAGTACATTAAATGCTACTAGTGGGCATGCAACATTTATTGTGCCAGCCACTAAAGTAGCACTTTAAAACTTGTGTTAGTCCTGCCACTGCAGCCCATAGACCATTTTTGAGCTGTCAATTCAACCTGAAGAAATAAACATTTTGCCAGGTCTAAAGAATCCTTTTTGATACAAATAATTCACTTATAAAATAGGCACTAAAGGCCCATAGGTCAAGATGTTTTGTAATAGTACAAAGCCAGGACATGCAGGTAGAAATATCATCTTTGCACTCAAATTAATTGTGATTTAAATTCTCTTTAATGGCAAAGTCAAATTTTAAGTCACAATTCTGAAAATGCCCCTTTTAGAAAGTTGACATTTTCCTATCCTAACCAGTTTGAGACATGCACAGCTCCTACTATACCACTTATATCCTATAGCACTATATCATAAGAAAACACAATACTCAGAGTTACTAAAAATAAAGGTACTTTATTTTAGTGACAATATGCCAAAAGTATCTCAGAAGATATACTCCCTTAGGAGGTAAGAAAAATACACAAAATATACACACAAATCAAAATCAGGTAAGCAAAACACTTAGAAAAGTAATGCAACACTGTAGAACTCAATACAATGCAAGAGGAGAAAATTAGCCTAGGGGCAACACAAACCATATACTCCAAAAGTGGAATGCGAACCAGGCCTAGTGTAGTGTGTAGGGTTGCTGGGAGTGTAAGAAAACACTAAGGGTGTCCAAGATACCCCACTCCAAGACCCTGAAAAGTAGGAGTAAAGTTACCCTACCACCCCAGAAAGACAGTAAAGTCGAGACAAAGCACTGAGGATGGATTCCTGGATCTGAGGACCTGCAAAGGAAGGGGACCAAGTCCAAGACTCACGCAAGTGCCCGGGGGGGCAGGAGCCCACTAAACCCCGGATGAAGGTACAAAAGGGCTGCCTCCAGGTGGAAGAATCCAAAGATTCAGCAACAACGGAAGGTGCCAGGAACTTCTTCTTTGGTCAGAGGATGTCCCACGGTGTGCTGGAGGATGCAGAGTTGCTTCCCCACAGAAAGACCACAAACAAGCCTGGCTAGCTGCAAGAGTTGCAGTTGAAGATTTTGGGTGCTGCCACGGCCCAGGAAGGACCAGGAGGTCGACCCTTGGAAAAGGAGACATAGGGGGTGCTCAGCAACAGAGAGAGGCCATGCAGAAGCAGGCAGCACCTGCAGAAGCACCTGAACAGGCGTTCAGAAAATCTGAGCATGGCGGTCACCTCAGAACAACAAAAGAGGGTCCCATGAAGTCGGAGGCCAACTCAGCGAGTTGGGCAATGCAGGACAGAGTGCTGGGGACCTGGGCTGTGCGGTGCACAATGGAAGTCTTGCAAAAGTGCACAGAAGCCCTAGCAGCTGCAGGTCACACAATCCACAAGATTACGGTCAGGCGTGGGGAAGCAAGGACTTACCTCCACCAAATTTGGACAGAAGGACCACTGGACTGCTGGGGTCACTTGTATCCAGCTCCTGTGTTCCAGGGACCACGCTCATCAAGATGAGAGGGGACCCAGTGGACCAGTGATGCAGAAGTTTGGTGCCTGCGTTAGCAGGGGGAAGATTCCATCGACCCACAGGAGATTTCGTCTTGGCTTCCAGTGCAGGGTGAATGCAGACAGCCCTCAGAGCATGCACCACCAGGAAACAGTAGAGAAAGCCGGCAGGATGAGGCGCTACAATGTTGCTGGTAGTCTTCTTGCTACTTTTTTGCGGTTTTGCAGGCGTCCTGGAGCAGTCAGCAGTCGATCCTTGGCAGAAGTCAAAGAGGGAAGTGCAGAGGAACTCTGGTGAGCTCTTGAATTCGTTATCTGACGAGGAACCCACAGGAGAGACCCTAAATAGTCCTCAGAGGAGGATTGGATACTTAACCAGGTAACAGCCTATCAGGAGGGGTCACTGACGTCACCTGCAGGCACTGGCCGCTCAGAGGTCTCCATTGTGCCCTCACACCACTGCATTCAAGATGGCAGAGGTCTGGGACACACTGGAGGAGCTCTGGGCACCACCCCTGGGGTGGTGATGGACAGGGGAGTGGTGACTTCCCTTTCCTTTGTCCAGTTTCACACTAGAGCAGGGGCTGGAGGCTCCCTGAACAGGTGTAGACTGGTTTCTGCAAGGAGGGCACCAACTGTGCCCTTCAAAGCATTTCCAGAGGCCAGGAGAGGCTACTCCTCTCAGGCCCTTAACACCTATTTCCAAAGGGAGAGGGTGTAACACCCTCTCTCAGAGGAAATCCTTTGTTCTTCCTCCCTGGGACTGTGCTGCCCAGGCCCCAGCGGGGCAGATACCTGTCTGAGGGTTGGCAGCAGCGGTAGCTGCAGAGAAAACCCTAGAGAGCTAGTTTGGCTGTACCCGGGGTCCATGCTGGAGCCCCGGGGATGCATGGAATTGTCCCCCCAATACCAGAATGGTATTGGGGGGACAATTCCATGATCCTAGACATGTTACATGGCCAAGTTTGGAGTTACCATTGTGAAGCTACACACAGGTATTGATTGACCTGTATGTAGTTCATGCGTGTAATGGTGTCCCCACACTCACAAAGTCTGGGGAAATTGCCCTGAACAATGTGGGGGCACCTTGGCTAGTGCCAGGGTGCCCTCACACTTAGTAACTTTGCATCTAACCTTCACTAACTGAGGGGTAGACATATAGGTGACTTATAAGTTACTTAAGTGCAGTGTAAAATGGTTGTGAAATAACGTGGACGTTATTTCACTCAGGCTACAGTGGCAGTCCTGTGTAAGAATTGTCTGAGCTCCCTATGGGTGGCAAAAGAAATGCTGCAGCCCATAGGGATCTCCTGAAACCCCAATACCCTGGGTACCTAGGTGCCATATACTAGGGAATTATAAGGGTGTCCAAGTGTGCCAATCAGAATTGGTAAAATTAGACACTAGTCTGCAGTGACAATTTTAAAAGCAGAGAGAGCATAAACACTGAGGTTCTGTTTAGCAGAGCCTCAGTGATACAGTTAGGCACCACACAGGGAACACATACAGGGCACACTTTATGAGCACTGGGGTCCTGGCTAGCAGGATCCCAGTGACACAGGCAAAAACAAACATACATACAAGTAAAAATGGGGGTAACATGCCAGGCAAGATGGTACTTTCCTACACAACCCCCCCAAACAAGGAACAATAAGGCTAACCTTGGCCAGATGAGTCTTCATTGTCTAAGTGGAAATATCTGGAGAGTCCATCTGCATTGGAGTGGGTACTCCCAGGTCTATGTTCCACTGTATAGTCATTTCCCTGTAGGGAGATTGACCACCTCAAGAATTTAGGGTTTTCACCTATCATTTGTTTTAGCCAAAGTAGAGGTTTGTGGTCTGTCTGAACAATAAAGTGAGTATCAAACAGGTATGATCTCAACTTTTTCAGTGCCAAGACCACAGCAAAGGCCTCTCTCTCTATGGCAGACCAACGCTTTTCTCTAGGGGTCAACCTCCTGCTGATAAAAGCAACAGGTTGATCCTGACCCTCAGTATTAAGCTGTTATAGCACTCCCCCAACCCCCAATTCAGACATATGAGGCCCGTGAAACAGGGGAACAAGTCTGTCTCAAGTTTTACTTTGGCCCAAATGCCCAGCCAAAGGAATGTCATGTGCCAAGGTAAGAAGAAATTCTCTGTATTGCAAAGGAATGGCCAATCTCCTGGCAGTTCCAGGTTTAGGGTCCCTTGATTCAGTATACAGGAGGTTGTCTTCCCAACACACCTTATGGCTATCACTGACATCCCCATTCTGCTGTTTGACAGCTTGCTGTCTTAAACCCTCTAGTGTGGGACAGGTCTGTTGTGCCACACTCAGCTCTTTCCTAGCAGGCCACCCTGCACCCAGAAGCTCTGCAGTGTCTGCTGCCAGCTCATCTGGTGTAGGTTCTGCACAGGGAGAGGATTCCTCTTCCTCAAAAGGGGAATCTTCTGGTGAGGGAGGGATAGTGGGCAAGGATTCACCCTTCCTACCTCTAGCTTTTGGGAGCACTTGGTCCATTGTTTTAGCATCCAGGTTTCTCTGTCCTTTTTGCTTTGCAGCCTGAGCCCTGGTTAAAGCAAAAATATGCCCAGGAATGGACTGTACGACAAAACAACGACTTCAAAAACAACTACTGCCTTAACAACGAGGTCGGAACACCGACCTCGTTGCTACTACTAATGATTTTACCACGAATGCCTTAACAACGATATTTCGTTGTAAAGGCATTCCTGATAAAATCATTAGCAATAGGCACCATTCACCCTACATCCCTCACCCCACCCCCCCAACCCCACCCCAAAACCTAAAACCCCCTGACTCCCCACCCACTCCCCAAAACCAAAAACGCCCCACCCCCCCAACCCCACCCCAAAACCTAAAACCCCCTGACCCCCACCCACTCCCCAAAACCAAAAATGCCCCACCCCCCCAACCCCACCCTAAAACCTAAAACCCCCTGACCCCCCACCCACTCCCCAAAACCAAAAACACCCCACCCCCCCAACCCCACCCCAAAACCTAAAACCCCCTGACCCTCCACCCCCTCCCCAAAACCTAAACCCACCACTTACCTTCGCCAACTCCCTTCTTTGTACCTTAACCACGCATGTTCGTTGTTCAGAACATACGTAGTTAAGGCACAAAAAAAACGGAGTCGTGGTTAAAAAAAGCGTTGTTGCGCTTTCGTTAACCACGACTTTCGGAAAAAAAAGTTGTAAAAAAGGATGTTCCCCCCAGGAATGCCCAGCATTGCTGCATGAGCCTTCAACTCCACTTCAGCCCAAGCTCATGTCTCTAAATCATTGCCTGGTAAGCAATCTACAGGTAATTCAGTGGCTACCACAACTTTCTTTGGACCAGTGACCCCGCCCCCCCCCCAGGTGAGATTCACAACAGCAATGGGGTGTCTAAGTGTGTTATTGTGAGCATCAGTCACTTGGTACTGCTGTCTAAGTAGGTGTTGATCAGGGTGAACCAGTTTCTCTATAACCATAGTTACACTGGCTCCTGTATCACTGTAGGTCTCAACCTCAACACCTTTAATTAGGGGTAGTTGCTTGTACTTACCCATATTAAGGGGACAGGCAACCAAGGTGGCAAAATCAAAGCCACCATCAGAGACTAAAACAGCCTCTGTGGTCTCCCTAACAAGACCAATCCCTACTACACCTCCAATAGGGAGCCTAGCTACACCCTTGGATGGGATATTTGTAGTAGACGTACCACCACCACTGCTATTACTAGGGGCACTAGAAGTTGCAGTTGGGGTTGTGGTAGTGGGAGCCTTGGTGTTTTTCTTTGGACAAGTGCCATCACTTGCCCAATGGCCTTTTACTTTACATAAATAACACCATGTCCTTTTCTGATTGTGAAAAGAGGATTTGGACCCACCACCCCCAGAGGATTTTTGTGGGCCTGATGAAGACTCAGAATGTTTTTATCTTTGTCTCCACCCTTGTCAGAAGACTTACAATCCTTCTTCTTGACATCCTTTTCACCCCATCTATGAACTTTTCTGTTCACTCTTGTTCTGACCCATTTGTCTGCCTTCTTTCCCAATTCTTGGGGAGAGGTCAGATCTGAGTCTACCAACTACTGGTGCAACAAATCAGACACACAATTGTTCAAAATATGCTCTCTCAGGATTATATTATACAGGCTTTCATAGGTAGTCACCTTACTGCCATGTAACCAACCCTCCAAGGCCTTCACTGAACAGTCTACAAAGTCGGTCCAGTCTTGAGAGGACTCATGGTGTCTCTGATCTTAATCCTGTATTGTTCAGTGGTTAAGCCAAATCCATCCAAGAGTGCATCCCTCAAAACATTGTAATTGTTAGCATCACTTTCTATGACAGTAAGGAGCCTATCCCTACCCTTACCAGTGAAAGATAGCCACAAGATAGCAGCCCACTGCCTTTGAGGGACCAACTTTACCATACAGGCCCTATCAAGTGCAGCAAACCACTTGTTAATGTCATCCCCCTCCTTGTAAGGAGGGACTATCTTATGCAGGTTTCTGGAATCTTGCTCTCTAACAGGATTGCTATCAAAAACACTGCTGCTGCCACCATGGAGAACTAACCCCAACCTCTGCCTTTCCCTTTCCACATCCAGAGATTCCCTGTCTAAGGCCAGCTGCTGCTGTTTAAGCTTCAGCCTGGCCTTTTCCAACCTCAGCTTTCTGAGTTCCCTTTCCATTATGTTTTCCTCAGGGTGGGAGGCTTGGGAATTGTGGGACACAGAAGAAATGTGGGAATTGGCAGAGTTGGACCTGTCCCTAACTGACTGGACTCTAGTAACCTGGCCTTTAGGAGTGAAAGGTGCCCTACTAATGTGTGACCCCCTCCCACTACCAGTGTCACTAGATGGCCTGTTAGCTGAAATGTCCTTGGAAGAACCCACCCCAGCATCCTCAGGGGACTCCTCTGAGTCTGGCTGGATACTCCCCTCCTCTACCTCCTGATCCTGGGATGGGCCAGACTGGTTCTGGTCACTTTCTAGGAGAAGGCTAAGGAGAAGATATTTTGTAGGATTCTTACCAATTGCTAAACCTCTTTCAATGCAGAGATCCATCGAACTTTTCAAGTTTAGATTCCCATATGTTGCTTGGACAACTGTGGGAGTAAGGTCTACTGCAGACATGATGGAAAAGGTTTAGGACAGAGAGAGAAAAAAGTTTTTGGAACTTTTGAAAGAACAGAAAAAAACTTTTTCAAACTTTGGAAAACTTTTAAAGGTTTTCAGAAACTTTTCAGAAAGTTTTAGAGAAGGAAAGTTAAACTGTTTAGGTTACTGTGTATATTCTGAAGTATTTGGTATATGTTTTTCCTATGAAAAGCACCAATGACAAAGTGGTAAAGCAGTTACAAGTACTTATCCCATCGCTGCACCACCAATGTAGGAGGCTGGCCTGGCTTATAGTGGGTACCTGATGGTACTTGCACCTTGTGCCAGGTCCAGTTATCCCTTATTAGTAGATAGTAGTGCTCTAGCAGCTTAGGCTGATAGAGGTAGCTGTTGCAGAGCAGCTTAGGCTGAACTAGGAGACATGCAAAGCTCCTACTATACCACGTACATCATATAGCACTATATCATAAGACAATACTCAGAGTTACTAAAAATAAAGGTACTTTATTTTAGTGACAATATGCCAAAAGTAGTTCAGAGTATATACTCCCTTAGGAGATAAGTAAAATACACAAAATGTACACACAAAACCAAAACCAGGTAAGTAAAACACTTAGAAAAGTATTGCAAACACTGTAGAACACAATAGAATGCAATAGGAGAAAATTAGCATAGGGACAACACAAACCATATACTCCAAAACTGGAATGCGAACCACGAATGGCCCCCAGGCCTAGTGTCGTGTGTAGGGGTTGCTGGGAGTGTAAAAAAACACTAAGGGTGTCCAAGATACCCCACCCCAAGACCCTGAAAAGTAGGAGTAAAGTTACCCTACTACCTCAGAAAGACAGTAAAGTCGAGATAGGGGATTCTGCAAAGGCAACAACTGACTGCAAAGCACTGAAGGTGAATTCCTGGACCTGAGGACCTGCAATGGAAGGGGGCCAAGTCCAACAGTCACGCAAGTGTCCAGAGGGGGCAGGAGCCCACTAAACCCCGGATGAAGGTACAAAAGGGCTGCCTCTGGGTGGAAGAAGTCAAAGATTCTGCAACAACGGAAGATGCCAGGAACTTCTCGTTTGGTCAGAAGATGTCCTACGGCATGCTGGAGGATGCAGAGTTGTTTCCCCACAGAAAGACCACAAACAAGCCTTGTTAGCTGCAAGAGTTGCGGTTGAAGATTTTGAGTGCTGCCAGGGCCCAGGAAGGACCAGGAGGTCGCCCTTTGTAAGGGGAGACAGAAGAGGCACCCGTCACCAGAGGGAGCCCATGCAGAAGCAGGCAGCATCTGCAGAAGCACCTGGACAGGTGTTCAGAAAATCTGAGCACGGCGGTCATCTCAGCACAACAAAAGAGGGTCTCACGAAGTCGGAGGCCAACTCAGCGAGTTGGGCAATACAGGACAGAGTGCTGGGGACCTGTGCTGTGCACAACGGAAGTCTTGCAAAAGTGCACAGAAGCCCTAGCAGCTGCAGATCACACAGTACACAGGATTACTGTCTGGCGTGGGAAGGCAAGGACTTATCTCCACCAAATTTGGGAAGAAAGACCACAGGACTGTCGGGGTCACTTGGATCCAGCTCCTATGTTCCAGGGACTACGTTCGTCAAGATGAGATTGGACCCAGAGTACCGGTGATGCAGAAGTTTGGTGCCTGCGTTGGCAGGGGGAAGATTCCGTCGACCCACAGGAGATTTCTTCTTGGCTTCCAGTGCATGATGAAGGCAGACAGCCCTCAGAGCATGCACCACCAGGAAACAGTCGAGAAAGCCGGCAGGAAGAGGCACTACAATGTTGCTGGTAGTCTTCTTGCTACTTTGTTGCAGTTTTGCAGGCGTCCTGGAGCAGTCAGCGGTCGATCCTTGGCAGAAGTCGAAGAGGGAAGTGCAGAGGAACTCTGGTGAGCTCTTGCATTCGTTATCTGACGAGGAACCCACATGGGAGACCCCTAATAGCTCTCAGAGGAGGATTGGCTACCCAACCAGGTAAGAGCCTATCAGGAGGGGTCTCTGTTGTCACCTGCTGGCACTGGCCACTCAGAGGTCTCCATTGTGCCCTCACACCTCTGCATTCAAGATGGCAGAGGTCTGGAACACACTGGAGGAGCTCTGGGCACCACCCCTGGGGTGGTGATGGACAGGGAGTGGTCACTCCCCTTTCCTTTGTCCAGTTTCGTGCCAGAGCAGGGGTTGGGGGCTCCCTGAACCAGTGTAGACTGGTTTATGCAAGGAGGGCACCATCTGTGCCCTTCAAAGCATTTCGAGAGGCCAGGAGAGGCTACTCCTCTGAGGCCATTAACACCTATTTCCAAAGGGAGAGGGTGTAACACCCTCTATCAGAGAAAATCCTTTGTTCTGCCTTCCTGGGACTGGGCTGCCCAGGCCCCAGGGGGGCAGATACCTGTCTGAGGGTTGGCAGCAGCGGTAGCTGCAGAGAAAACCCCAGAGAGCTAGTTTGGCAGAACCTGGGGTCCATGCTGGAGCCCCGAGGATACATGGAATTGTCCCCCCAATACCAGAATGGTATTGGGGTGACAATTCCATGATCCTAGACATGTTACATGGCCATATTTGAAGTTAACATTGTGAAGCTACACATAGGTATTGACCTATATGTAGTTCATGCCTGTAATGGTGTCCCCGCACTCACAAAGTCTGTGGAAATTGCCCTGAACAATGTGGGGGCACCTTGGCTAGTGCCAGGGTGCCCTCACACTTAGTAACTTTGCACCTAACCTTCACTAACTGAGGGGTAGACATATAGGTGACTTATAAGTTACTTAAGTGCAGTGTAAAATGGCTGTGAAATAACGTGGACGTTATTTCACTCAGGCTACAGTGGCAGTCCTGTGTAAGAATTGTCTGAGCTCCCTATGGGTGGCAAAAGAAATGCTGCAGCCCATAGGGATCTCCTGAAACCCCAATACCCTGGGTACCTAGGTGCCATATACTATGGAATTATAAGGGTGTCCAAGTGTGCCAATCAGAATTGGTAAAATGAGTCACTAGTCTGCAGTGACAATTTTAAAAGCAGAGAGAGAATAAACACTGAGGTTCTGTTTAGCAGAGCCTCAGTGATACAGTTAGGCACCATAAAGGGAACACATACAGGGCACACTTTATGAGCACTGGGGTCCTGGCTAGCAGGATCCCAGTGACACAGGCAAAAACAAACATACATATAAGTAAAAATGGGGGTAACATGCCAGGCAAGGTGGTACTTTCCTACATCACATGCCCTACCTATTAAATACCATGTGACCTGCCCTAAGGATGATTGAGGCCTACCTTAGGGGTGGCTTGTAAGTATTAAAAGGAAGGTTTGGGCCAGGAAAAAGGTTTATTCTACCAGGTTGAAATGGCATTTTAGAACTGCACTACAGATTGCAGTGGCAGATCTGAGACATCTTTCAAAGGTTACTTTGATGGATGTCAACACGAATGCTGCAGAATGAGTGCTGAAGTCCACTAGTAGCCTTCGAGTAACATTTAATGTACATGCCCTGGTAAAATATAGTACTATATACTAGAGACTCAAAAGCAAATTTGATGTACCAATCCGGTCTAGGCCAATTTTACCATTTTGACATAGAAGATCACAAGCACCTTACCAGTGGTTAGCAGAATAAAGTGCCCATAGTCCTAAACGTCAATGGAAATTAATTCAGCAAACTAAGAACTAGTCAATGTGAACATGGAATGTTCAAAATTGTCCATACTCCCCATATGCTTCAGCAATGTACATAGACTGCTGTGACCATGTTATGAATATTTGCAACAGTTACTCGTTCACAGCACAGAAAGTGCATCATTTAGACAATATTAACTCTCATGAATAAGCAGCACAAATAATAGTGAACCACAAAATATTATGCAAATCATAGAGAGCATTTGAATGTAGTCATTGCTCCAGGGAAGTTTGTGTAGGTTAACAGGAGTTGAAAATCATGTGCTAAAAGTAGGCAAAGCTCATAAATCACAACATTATAGTTTACTAAATCAGACACAGAAGGTTTTGTACAGCACTCAGCCTGAAGTTATGTATTTCAAGGTCCTCATATGTGATAATGAAGACAAATGGAAAAAGGGAGGCAAAGTGAAATAAAACAATTACCTAGGATCACACAATTTGGATAAGTGGAAAAGCTAGGATTTAAACCGAAGATTCTTGTTTCACAATGAGCAATTCAGACACTAGGGGCCTCATTTAGTAGGAAATGGCACAGCGAGGTTCCGCAAGTAAATTGCTGCTCCGAGCTGATTAGTTTCTAAAAAGCAGGGATGCGCCGTATTTACAAGAATACTCTGCATCCTTGTATTTAAGCTGCCTAGCGCCAACGCAGCCACCCTTGCACCATGGCACAAGGAGGCCTGCATTGCAGGGGGGATTGTTTATGTGCAGGAAGGCATGCCTTCCTGCACATATACAATCATTAATAGCGATTTCCTCCTTCTGTGAGTGCTGCAGAATGCAGCACATATAGAAAGAGCAAAAAACAAGGAGAAATAAAAGTAATTCTCCTTGTTGCGCCACTCTAACACCACCCATGGGGTGGCGTTAGTTTTAGGCCCTGGCTCAGGTTTACTATTTCTTGTAAATCTGGTGCTCCATCAAAAAGCAATGGGTGTTGTGTGGGTACTCCTACTGCAACACCAATTTCATGCCCCTTTGCCGCAAAAAACTGCATTGGGGCCACCCATATTTACAAGGCCATGTTAAGCCATGTAAAGTTGCTTAACACCACCTTGTAGATATGGAGCAGGGCAGAGTGCCACCAGAGTGTAGCTAAACGTGATGCTCCTGTGGCGCAAGGGCCTCATAAATGAGGCCCTATATGTATGCGCTTCACTTCCCCAAAATCCACCTAACTACCACTACCCCTACCCCCCACCTCCAGCCCGCCAACCTTCTTTCATCAGTGCGGCCCTCAGTCACATCACAGACCATACCTTATGGCCCCTGGGAAAATGTTTGTGAGTACCCTTGTTCTAGATCATGGCTGCTCTACTCATGATCCTAGGAAAAAGAAAGATGGAGCAGTCATTTCATAGAAATTGTAAAAAGAAAGGCTAGAAATCTTGCAACTGTATTACTTTATTGTATCCAAGAGAGAAAGAATATGTGAGTGATATCAGTTCGAAAAGGAGACTCTCACACCTCAATGTAAACTTCAAACTGCTAATTCGCAAAACCCTGGAAATGCCCCTCCGGTTCATTGACAGATTCTGTGCTTTTTAGCAGGGAAAACAGCATTTGAAACACGATCAGAACCATGCATGCTTTAACACACAAGCTTAATAATGCATGGTCTTTACCATGGATGTCTTTAGTACGCAAAATTTTAGAATTCATATACCTAGCATGCCTTTAAACTGAAAAAGTATTTTATATATGATGCAGGTAAGTAAAAAGTGTGTATATATATATATATATATATATATATTTTATAAAAACAAAAGTTATAGGGATTTACCCGTAGAAAACCAGAGAAATTCAGCAATTACAGTTAGAGGTATTTCATGTAATTATAACTGGCGACCTATAGTAACTATAACTCGCGGCCCGTCATGCATATTTTTTCTTCAATAATTTACCTTCTTATCTTTCATTGATATGTTTATTGATATTATAGAAGTTGTCATGAGTACGGTAATATCCAGGGTAATTAACAGTCCATGGCGAGGGCGTGACTTATAGTTACTTGAAATAACTCTAACTGCTGAATTTTGAAGATTTCAGTGAATTTCTATGTTTTTTCTAACGTAATGTTTTTCAGAGCTCCTAACCCCCTATAACCACCCAACCCTGCATCACACACAGGCCTTTGGATGTGCATGGCAGGGGTTGGCCGCAGGGCCTGGTCTGCAGCCAACCAAGGGTCCAACCCTCCTAACCACCAACCCCATGCTGCGCACAGCCTTCAGCCCTGCACAGCAGAAGTTGGCCGTAGGACCTGTCTCTCTCGGTGTGAGAATGTGTGTGAGAGGGCGTCTCTCGGTGTGAGAGTGGGTGTAAGAGGATCTATGTGGGTGTGAAATTGCCTGATTGCCCTCCAATAGATGAACAATGCATTCACCTCTATGAAGGATTTCAGATTGTTTTTAAATGGAGATTTGCAGAGTAAAAACATGCTTTGCCTCCACCAAGCCCAGGAGTTAGGATCATTTGTCGTTTCCAGAAATAGAGCTTCAACTGGGGCACTTGCTACATTTATATTTGTAAGTGTATCTCATCCAAACTCCTACAACGCCTCCAACGCATCCAAAACACCTCCGCCCGACTCATCCTCAACATCCGTCCCCACTGCCACATCATCCCCCACCAGACCTGCACTGGCTCCCCGTCAACAAGAGGATCACCTTCAAGCTCCTCACCCACGCATACAAGGCACTCCACAACACCGGACCAACATACCTGAACAACAGACTCAGCTTCTACACCCCCACCCGGCAACTCCGCTCCGCAAACCTCGCCCTTGCCTCCATCCCCCGCATCCCACACAAATCTTCCGGCAGCAGATCATTCTCGTACCTCGCCGCCAAGACCTGGAACACCCTCCTGTCGGATCTACGACAGACCCAGGACCTTCTTTCCTTCAGAAAACTCCTCAAGACTTGGCTCTTCGACCAGTAGCAGCACCCTCCCCCCCCAGCGCCTTGAAACCCTCACGGGTATGTAGCGTGCTTTACAAATTGATTGATTGATTGATTGCTTCCTGTTGAGGTTTAATTTCTGTGAATTGAGCATTATGGCCAGAATGGAAGCTCACCTGCTCGTTTATCCAACAAGAGTCCACAGTTTTGCACAACATGTCTATTCAGTTGGAGCACTTTCTACTAGTTAGTAAGTGTCACCTCATTGGATGACTGGCCAGTGGGTGGGAGAGGGGCCACATGCCCCCTCCCATGGCTGATTTCATCCCCGGGGACCCCAGCCCCTGAGGCCCACTATACTTCAATTGCGGGACACGTGCCCCACCCCCTGGCCAATCTCAGTCATAGGGTTCCAAGCCCCCTGTGCCAGGCCTTCATTAAATGGAGTGGGGGGGCATGCAGACCCACTCCAGTGGCCAGTTAATTTTGTTGAGGTAAGGGACCGTAGGGCCCCCTCCCCTGGTCAATTTTATACCCAGGTACTGGGGCCTGGCCTTAAAATATATATATTTACTATATATTTCAAAGCCAGGTCCCAGGACCCCCTTCCCCAGCCAATTTTGGCCCCATGTGCCTCATCCCCTGGGGCCCAGACTTACTATATTTTTTTGTTTTTTTGGAGAAGGGTGGTGCGCACATTTTGTGAACGTTAACAGGAGTTGAAAACCATGCATTAAAACATAGGCATAAATCACAAACTATCAAGATCATGGCTGCTCTACTCATGATCATGGGAAAGAGAAAGATGCATGGTGGGGGTTGGCTGCAAGGCCTGGTCTCTATTATTAACAGCTGAATTTCTATGGTTTTGTGCATATTAAATCTGAACCTAACTAAAGAAAAATAGAGAAAAAATTAATAAATAATTTAAGACCAAAATGGCAAAAATTCAAACAGTAGAACCATGGACATGCAATTTAAAAAATGTAAGTCAGAATAGTGCAATAAAAAAGCACAAAGCCCGAACTGTGGATATCTGATTGTGTCAGAACTGGACAAAGCCACAAGATTACACTGACCGCAGTGGAGCACGGGCCAGCTAAAGGGACCCAGAGAGGGTGGTTGGACAAGAGTACCTTAAATCCTGGTTGTAGAGAGATGAGGAGTCATGCGTCAAGAATGAGTTATGCAGTGGTGACTTCTTTGAGCTGTGAAGCTTTGATGCAAGGTCCTGCATTGTCATTGAAGAAGCCACTGATGAGGGGTTTGCGATGTGGAGTCCTGCGTCGTTCTTGAGGATGCCGTCAACAGGGATATTGCAATGCGAAGGCCTGCGATGACGATGCATTGTGCAGCGGCAGTTCCTGGAAGGTTGCTGGTGGTGATGAGAAGTCCTGTGCCAGAAACGATCTATGCAGCAACCCCAATGCACAGCTGGATGAAGCAATGCATCACACAGAGGCTCAGATGCACAATTTCTATTTGCGATGTGTCAAGCTGCGGCTCTGATGCATTGGTTCTTCTGTGACCACAGTTGGAGCTAGTAGAGCTTCTTCAGGCCCACTTCCAAGGGTCCGGGTCCGGGTGGAACCACTTGGGAGGGTAGGATTCACAGCTGGCAGAGTACAAGTGCTGGGCAGAAGATGGAAGAAGGCTGTTGTGTCCCTGAGGTTTCTGATCAGGAGGCCCTTGGAGTTACTTTAGTAGTCCTGGGTTCCAGATGGAAGTTGTGTCCTTCACTCAGGTAAGAAGGCAGCAGCGCAGTACAGCAGAGCAGAAAAATAGCAGTCCTTCTTGCAGCAGAGCGGCATAGCAGTATTACTTCTGAATCTTCCACAGGTCCAATATTTATACCTGGTGCACACCTTAAAGTAGGAGAAGCTTCTAGAGAGTTTTACCCCCAGAGGTGGTTGAAATTTCCTGTCTCCCTGCCCTCAGCTTGTCTGAGGTCACAAAAAATAGTGTCAAGCAACTTGTAAGAGTGCTCAGGCAGAGTTTTTGCAATGTGCAAGTCTGATAGGTGATAGCTCATCCCCCTCATTCATTCCGAAAAGCCTTGTGTTGGAAAGTGGATTACTGCTAAGAGCAGGTAAGTACCTACACCTAGCAACAGGCCACTAACTCCCACTAGATCTAGTCAGGTCTCAATAAATGAATCCCAGCTCAACCCTTGGTAGCTTACCAACAAGCAGTTAGGCTTAATTTAGAAGACAGGTGTGTAAAGCATTCAATAATCACAAAACAGTGCATAAGTAAAACATAAAACAATAAAAATCCAACACCAATTTATAAAAACAGATTATATTTTTACTGTTAAAATGACACTAAAACAACAAAAATCCAATAAAGAGAACTGAAAATTTTGTTTAGTGCAGAGAAACTAAAAGCACCAATCTAGACATATGATCGCACTCGACTGGGGCAAAGTCAAAATTGGAGGCCTACCATGATGAAGCCCTTCTCAGCTACAGTGAGCGAGAGGCCTTGGACAAAGTTTTACCTTCAAACTTAGGGTCAGGTGTGTCATTTTTCCAAATATTGATTATCTAGGTGCGATTATCTGAGAATCGCAGTTACGTAATCGCTATTTGAATGTATGAAACTCCAGGAGTTTCATTTAGTGATTCCCAATGGCTCGCAAATCGACCTACCTCATTAATATTCATGAGATAGGTCGCCATTTTGCGATCCATTGTGAATGGCTATATTCACAGGGATGGTGGCCTGCTGGGCTCAGCAAACCACCATGTCTCTGACTGCTTTTAAATAAAGCAATCTTTTTTATTAAATGTAGCCGTTTTGCTTAAAGGAAAATGGGATGCGTTTAAAAAAGAAAAATTTCATGTTTTCTTTTCATTTTTTAAGGGTAGACAGTGGTCCATGGGACCTCTGCCTGCTCGTAAAAAAGTTTTTGCATGCATTCACAAAGGGGAAGGGGTTCCTTGGAGACCCCTTCCAGTTTGCAAATGGGTTACCACCTGCTTGAATCAGGTGGTAAAATGCAAATGTTTTGGGATCGCATTTGGGTCACAAAACATTCATGCATACTGCTGCAATTTGGTAAAAGGAAGGGATGCCCATGACACGCCCCTTCCTCACAATTCCAATTGCGATTCCGAAAAAAGCTACCGAATCACAATTTGGAATTCCTACATACCAAAATGCATTTTTGCGATTGCAAAAATGCATGATACACCTGGCCCTTAGTCTTTTTCTTGAAGATTTTTTTCACCAGGACAAAGTCACAAGTCGGATCCAACCTCCCTGGAGCCCTCTTCGGATATGTGTCACAGGAGACCTCAGTGAATAATTCTACAATCGGACTTAGACAATTTTTCGTGATGGATATCTTTGTCTCTGACAAACTTGAAATTCAAGTCGACCTCCCGGGTACGCTGCGTGAGAAGCCTTAGTCAACTTTTACTTTCAGACGTAGAAAAGTTTTGGGAGCTTTTTTTCTCCAACGTCAGACGACCCTCACAGCAAACCAATTTTGAGTTGAAGTGGTCAGATTGCCTCTTCATGAGCCCCCAGTGAAATCTTGGAAGTCTGGGACTCTGGAGCTTTTCAACGGGACAAACCTGCAATTGAGCAGGCTTGCGGCTTGACTCACAGTGTCATGTTGGTCCACTTATTGAACTTTTTTCCAAAAGTGCTCCAATCTTCTCGAAACTTCTGAATCTTCTTCCAGAAATTTTTTTAAGGTCTTTTAGGAGTCAACAACTCACCCCAATGTTCCAGAGGCTCTGAGTTGCTCCTTGAAGGTTAGAATTCCAACTCCCAGAATACACCTGGCTCAAATCCAAAAATGACCACTGCTCACTGGTCAGTTTCTTCATGGCTTGACACAGGGGACTCTGGTAAGCTGTTTTATATCTGTAGCAAACAGGAAGTCCCTTCTTAAAGCAGTAGAATACAGGTTAAGTCCTTTTAGTGGTGAAACCCAAGTGTGCAGATGGTGCAGTCCTTCAGAGTGCAGTGTCCAGGTGCAAGTCAGATGTCCAGCAGGGCAGTCCTTCTTCTTCTTTGTCTTGTTCCTTGTAGGGATCTGAGGTGGAGGTGCAGCTCTGCCAATTTTATTCTTGCTTCTGGGGTGGGAAGTGGGGGGAGGGTGCTTGACCAATCACGCACAGGCCGTCACCCTCTTGAGTGACCACTTCCTGGGAAGTGTGGCAAAAATCAGTCCCAGGGAGCAACATTCTCCCAAAATCCAAGATGGCAGAAAATCTATCTCAGAGGTTAGGTCTGGCTGAGCCCACCCACTGGTGTGGCTAAGTTTCCCTTAACATATCCCTTTCCATCCCTCTCCTGATCTAATCAGGGGGAAAAACAATTCCACTAAAATACATACAGAGATGTTAATGTCAACCATGACAAGCACAGCGTGCCAAAGCAAGTTAATTTAAATGCATAATTTTTCATCAGGAATGGCAAACCAATTCATCAAATTATTTGCTGTACGCATGATCTTGAAGAGTGTCATCGAAATCACCAACCAATGACCTATAAAATGAGTTAACATCATCATCTGATGTCAAATCGAGTGCTGGGTGGGCAAACGGATCCACAGAGCAGTAGTGAGCAGTATTTCCTGATGTAACATTATCCGTTGCAGTGTCCTCATCCGCAGTGGATCTCAAAATGGAAGGCTCATAGGTGGCCTCGCAGAGCAACCTCAGTTTCAAGGGGCATGACCGTGTATGAACCCTCATCGGGTACATCAGCAGTTCGTGGTCCACAGGAGATGTCGGTGCAACAGCAAGACAGACCATAGGCAGATGTTCAAAGAGACACCATATGCAGCGGAAGACTGGTTGTACGCACCAGAGATGGGGCTGAAATGACAACAACCAGTCATGCTCCAATTCCACCAGCAAGGGTGCACCGAAGATCCGAACCATGCGCTCACAGCACAATGGAGTTGGTGGGAGCGGCTCCATTGCTCTGCGCAGCTGGAAAGAAACAACCACTGCGAATCAGAAGAAATAGCAGTAGTAGTCCGCCAATCAAAGCCAAAATAATTGGAAAGCCACCAAGCACACTTGAAAAGAGCAAATGGATTGTTGACGGGATGACTCCGAAGACAGTCTGGAAGATGGATAGGAAACCAGACCCGACAGCATTAAAGAAGTGAACAATCCCAGTGGTGCTCAAAGCATTGAATATTCTGGATACTAGTTCTCCAAAGTGCTTGGGGAAGTTGGTATTTAATAGGGATTGTATCTCGGCTGATGATCTCGCAATCTGGAGAGCATACATCTCTTTTGCGGATGTCAAGGCGACCTGTTTTTGAAACAATAGCGCCTTTAGCCTGCTCAGCTTGTCATAATTCACATTAATAGTATCTATGTGGGGCCACATGTCAGATACTTTGGGGGTCATTCTGACCTCGGCGGTAAAAGGCGCTTACCGCCGGTCAGAAGACCGCCATAACACCGCTGCGGTAAACCGCCACGGTCATTCTGACCCGCAACTTGCAAACCGCCAAAAACCCGACATCCACAAAAGTCCGCCACACCAAAGGTCAGCGAAAAAATGGCGATGACCAAACCTCCACTGTCACGCCAACAGAAAAACGCCCACACCATTCCGACCCACAAATCCACGCGGCGGTCTTTCAAACGCGGTATTCCATTGGCGGTACACACCGCCGTGGTCAAAATACACACACACACATCGAAAACTCAGCCACATTGGTCATTTTGAAACACGCACACCTGATACACATACTAACACCACTCCCACACACCCAACACAATATAAAACACACACCCACATCACCCACAAACCCCTACGACCTGAAATTATTGACGAAGGCTAGAGAGAGAGCACAGAATAGACAATCCCACAACACAGAGGCACACAACACCATCACCCACACAGAATCCACGCACCAAACACCACACACCACCACACGCACCACACTCATCACCACAAACGCCACCCCACACCTCATCCACACCACCCCATGGCACCCCAAAGACACCCCAGGTTCACTGGCGCAGAACTCAGGGTCATGGTGGAGGAAATATTCCGTGTAGAGCCCCAGCTCTTCGGGGCACAGGTGCAGCACACCACAATTGCCAGGAAGATGGAGCTATGGCAAAGGATAGTGGACAGGGTCAACGCGGTGGGACAGCATCCACGCAATCGGGATGACATAAGGAAGCGCTGGAACGACCTAAGGGGGAAGGTGCGTTCCATGGTATCAAGGCACAACATTGCGGTGCAGAAGACTGGCGGCAGACCCCCACCTACTCCCCCAGAATTTACAGCATGGGAGGAGGAGGTCTTGCACATCCTGCATCCTGAGGGCCTCGCAGGAGTAGGCGGAGGAATGGACTCTGGTAAGTCAAATCTTCACTACTGCTTCCCACCCCCACCCCACCTGCATGCCAAATCATACCCCCACCCTCACCCCCACCCCCATCACACCAACTCCTTGCAAATGGCTCACCATCACAACCCACCCATCCCAACACCAAGCCCTGCATGCGACCACAAAGCATGGACACCCATCACCAAAGCATGCCCACTGCATACACACTTCACCCCCACAAGCCACCCTCACAAAAGCCCCCACAAGGGAATGCCTGCACTTGGGTACACGGACACCCACCCATCACACGAAATGCCACACACAGAAGCAATAACCATACCTTTATACCCCTGCAGGACCCGAACGCCACCACACCGCCACGGAGGGTACAGAGATGTCCATCCCACCCCCAGAAGAGGCCCCCAGCGATGACAGCAGCTCTGTCTCCCTGGACCCAGATGACCAGCCCGGCCCATCGGGGACCTCTGGACAGTCGGTTCCCCACAGACAGCCACAGGCTACACCAGACCCAACCCCCTCTGGGAACACCAACACAGCTCCCACCCAGCGGGCCCATGCCTCTGTCTCCAGGACACGTCAATCAGCGGTGTGTCCACCACTACAGGGCACCCAGGTTGACCCACCACCCCAACAACAACAGGGACCTGGGGGCAGTGGTAGTGGGCACACCGTCCAGGGGACAGAGGCCCAGGAACACAGGGGAACTGGGAGGGCTGCTGTGCGACAGGGGGGGGACAGGCCCAGGGAACCGACTCTCCAAGAGGCCCTCTCCTCCATCATGGGAGCATACCACCACTCCCAGGAGACGATGGCTACGGTACTGGCCATGTTCCAGGAGATCCAGGCACTGCAGGAGGAACGGTACATGGGGTTCAGAGAGGAACTGAAGAACATCGGTTCCGCAATGGAGACCATCGTCGTGGCCCTTACCCAGATAGTCACCACATTGCGGGACCATGTGGCACCCCAAAGGGCCCCTGTCACTAGCCCAGGCCAGGAACAGCCTACCACCTCCGCCGGCGCTAGTGGACAGGAGGCCCCCACACAACAACAGGCCACCAGAACCCCACCTCCTGCAGAAGAAGAACCACCCGCAAGATCTCACAAGAAGACAGAGTAGGATTGCAAGACCCCCGCCAGCCTAAGATACCCCCTGATGTCATCCCACTGTCCCACATTGTCACCCTGTCCAACCTTTAACTGCCCCTGCTCCATCCTTCCACAGGCATATGGACAATGCACCTGTGCGACTGAGAACTGGACTCTGCCATGGACATTACTCCACCCCCACCCATCACCGTTTTACAATCATGTACCTATATGTAGCACTTAAAATAAATCACTTATTGCACTTAAAATAACAGGAGTCTGCTTGTATTCTTAACAAATGTATTACACATAACGGTGCAATAATGTCCAGTTACTTTGTGATGACAACATACCAATTTCAATAAGCTTTAGTCCATGGGCAAACAAAGCAGAAGTCACGCAGTGGGTCATACAGCTCTGAAAAGGGAAGGGAAAGTCACTAATCAGTTAACAGAAACTGGGGGGAAACACAGACAGTGGAGACGCATGAGGCCTTAAGTAAATGTAAAATGGCGTGGGTGATTCTTACCTGTGTGCTACTGAAAATATTGTTGTATGACTGTATCCCTGTTGTCCGTGTCGTCCCCGTCGTCTTCCTCCTCTTCACTCTCCACAGGCTCCACAGCTGCTACAACACCACCATCTGGACCATCCTCTGCAGAAAAGGCACCTGGCGTCGCAAAGCAAGATTGTGAAGCATACAGCAGGCCACGATGATATGGCACACCTTCTTTGGTGAGTACATTAGGGATCCCCCTGTCATATGCAGGCACCTAAACCTGGCCTTCAGGACCCCGAAGGTCCTTTCTATGATCCTCCTAGTTCGCCCATGGGCCTCATTGTACCGTTCCTCTGCCCTGGTCCGGGGATTCCTCACTGGGGTCAGTAGCCACGACAGGTTGGGGTAACCAGAGTCACCAATTAGCCACACACGGTGTCTCTGTAGCTGTTCCATCACAGAAGGGATGCTGCTATTTCGCATGAAATACGCGTCATGCACTGACCCAGGGAACTTGGCACCTGGACATTCATCGAATGATAACTTTTTCTGTTTCTGTACACCTGCTCACTTTCTTTGGGGGGAACCAAAGCCACATGGGTCCCATCAATGGCACCAATGATGTTGGGGATATGTCCAAGGGCATAGAAATCACCCTTCACTGTAGCCAAATCGCCCACCTCAGGGAAAATAATGTAGCTCTGCATGTATTTCATCAGGGCAGACAACACTCTGGACAAAACCTTAGAAAACATAGGCTGAGACATCCCAGATGATATGGCCACTGTTGTCTGAAAAGACCCACTTGCCAAAAAATGGAGTACTGACAGAACCTGCACTAGAGGGGGAATCCCTGTGGGTTGGCGGATGGGGGACATCAGGTCTGCCTCCAGCTGGGCACATAGTTCATGTATAGTTGCTCTGTCAAGCCTGTATGTAAGTATGATATGTCGTTCTTCCATTGTCGACAGGTCCACCAGCGGTCGGTACACGGGAGGATTCATCCTTCTCCTCGCAAGTCCCAGCGGACGGTGCCCAGGAAGGACAACATGGAGCACAGAGTCAAGCAACCCACAGGTTCATTCACACAGCTTGCACAGTACACGAATCGCTATGCATTGAAAGGCTTGTATGAGTGGCAATGCAAGGCCTAGGCCTGTGTGATGCAGTAGAAATTATGCCAGGTGGGCCCTTGAAATGGCGGCTGCCTGACCTGTGAAGTGTGACAGTGGGAAGTGAGGTCAATGCGCTGGCGTGGCACACCGTGGCGGTAGGCGGTCGAAGACCGCGGTGCTAAGCCGCATTGGTTAACATTGCACCCTATGGGTTTCAGTAGCCAATGAGGATGGGCGCCTGCGGTCGCGGTACGCACCGCGGCGGTACGCACCGCCGCGGGCGTGACCGCCATTTTCTATCAGATTAATCACTCGAGACCTGATCATCCACAGGAGAGGACCGATACTGCAAGTGCTGCTGTGACCTCGGTCTGGGAGATACAATGGCTGCTGCGACTGGGGAAAGGGCCCCTGCCTTCACCTCTGAAGAATTGGAGAAACTTGTTGATGGGGTCCTCCCCCAGTATGCGCTACTCTACGGTCCTCCAGACCAACAGGTTAGTACACAGGGTGCACGTTGAATGGGCTATGCCTGTGTTGAGTGGGGTGTATGTAAGATGGTGGGGAGGGGAGCGAATGAGGAGAGCAACGCACAAAAGATGAGAGCATGTGCCACATGGCAAGGTTGGGGGGGGGGGGCACTCACATTGACCAGGCAGAAAAGTGATGAGATTTCCTTTACCACCCTGTACATGTCACATAGGTCAGCGCCCATCAGAAGATCGACATTTGGCGTGCCATCGCCAAGGACGTCCGGGCCCTGGGGGTCCACAACAGACGGGGCACCCACTGCCGAAAGAGGTGGTAGGACATCCGCCGCGGGACCAGAAAGACCGCAGAGTCTCTGCTGGGGATGGCCTCCCAACGTAGGAGGGGTGCCAGCCGCCAATTGACCCCCCTGATGTCCCGGATCCTGGCGGTGGCCTACCCCGATTTGGATGGGCGCGTGAGGGCATCACAGCAGACACAAGGGGGTGAGTATCAGCACATTCTGCTATCTTTGCGCGCAGTGAAGGTGTCTGGGTGGGGGAGGAGGGCTGTGGCTATCTCTAGGCCAGGGCGCATTCTGTAGGCTAGGCCCCTCCGTTAGGCATGGCCCTGTGCCCCCGCCCCCCACCTCTGTAGGGTGCCAAGTACAGCTATCCATGGTCCGGCCTCACCCATGTGTGCATTTGTCGTCCATAGACCTGTAGGCCTAGTCACAATAACTGAGTAGTGTACCCCGATTGCGCGGCCTAGTGCAGGGGGCTTCTGTGTCTGTCCTCTCCGACAACGGTGTTGCCAATGCATGCACTCAACCTCTCTTCATTTCTCCCCCCCCTCCATTTTCTTTGTCTTCCTGTTCATGTGTGCATTAGCATCATCAGGCGGAGGAGAAGTGGCATCGGTGCACGAGGGAGCTGCATCTCACATGGCCCCGGAGGGCCATGCAACAGACTCTGAGCACACCAGTGAGACGGAGGGCGAGTGGAGCTCCACAACGGGGACCCGTGGAGACGTCAGCGACACCGACACGTCCTCGGAAGGGAGCTCCCTTGCGGTGGCGGCAACATCCGTGCCCACCGCCACAACAGGTACAGCCGCCACCCAGCGCACCAGCCCCGCCCTCCCAGCCGCCCCTCAGCCTTCGCTCCGTGCCCGCTCGCCCAGGAAGTCGGGCATCTCCTTCGCCCCAGGCACCTCAGGCCCTGCCCCAGTTACCCCTGCTGCCCTCAGTGAGGAGGTCATTGACCTCCTCAGGACCATCATTGTTGGGCAGTCTACACTTTTGAATGCCATCCAGGGTGTAGAAAGGGAGGTGCATCGGAGCAATGCATACCTGGAGGGCATTCATTCTGGTCAGGCTGCCCATCAGCAATCGTTCAACGCTCTGGCCTCAGCACTGACGGCAGCCATTGTCCCTGTCTCCAGCCTCCCTCTTCTGACTCCCTCCACCCAGTCCCAGTCTCCTGTTCCACTGCCTATCCCATCCACACCATCAGACCAGCCTGCACACACCTCTACACCCAAGGGCAGCTCATCCAGACATAAGCACCACGGATCCCACAAGCATTCACCCAAGCAACATCCAGATGCAGACATGCCAACAGTCACTACCACCTCTGTGTCCCCCACCTCCTCATCTCCCTCCT
This sequence comes from Pleurodeles waltl, assembly GCF_031143425.1. Taxonomy (NCBI): domain Eukaryota; kingdom Metazoa; phylum Chordata; class Amphibia; order Caudata; family Salamandridae; genus Pleurodeles; species Pleurodeles waltl. The sequence goes on along the minus strand of NC_090445.1, from coordinate 485,937,244 downwards.
CCCTCCCTGTGACGTCTCCACTCACACCTGCATGCACACCACCATCAGCCAGTACTTCCATCACCAGCACACCCTCCATTACAGTCCGCACACGTGCAGTCACCACCCCCACACCCATTTACACGTCCCCTGTGTCCTCTCCCAGTGTGTCTGTCACCCCCTCTTCCAAACCACACAAACGCAGGCAGCCACCCACCCAAAAGCCATCCACCTCATGACAGCCTCCGTCACAAGCACCTGCACCCAAAGACAGCACACTTGACTCTCCTACAACCACATCCTCTTCCTCCACTCCCATACCCACTACACCTACCCGTCCCTGTCCTTCCAAAGTGCTTTTCCTTTCCAACCTTGACCTCGTTCCAACCACTGACCCACCCCCTCCATCTGGTAAGACTCAAAAAAGCACCACAGCCACCACCAGCCCTGCATCTACTGTGACCATAGTGCAGGGCTATTGGAGTCCACCAGCTCCTAGGGCAGGAACATCGGCCAGCAGCAAGGGGACAGCCAGCCCACCCCCTGGGAAGAGGACAAAAAAAACTAAGGGCCGGCGCGACAAGCCTGAGACGGCTGCCACCAAGGACAGTAGCCTTGCCCCGTCACCTGCCACATCATCAAAGGGAGGCAAGGGTCACAGAGCTTCAGCGAAGGAGGGCAAGGGCAGCAGGGCGGAGAAGTCAGGCAGCAGGCGAGCTGCCCAGGAGGGCCCCACCAGCCCCATTCCGGTTGTGACGGACGACACCCACGGGCCCAGGACTCCATCACAGGAGGGGCCCGCGACCGCAAGGTCGGATGGCGACTGAGCGGGAAGTCTTGGCCAGGTCTGGCTCCCTAGAAACACAGGACAAGCACCGCTGAACAGGGCTCCGCCGGGAGAAGCACCGCTGAACAGGGCCCCGCCGGGAGAAGCACCGCTGAACAGGGCCCGCCGTGACAAGAACCGCTGAACAGGGCCCCGCCGTGACAAGCACCGCTGAACAGGGCCCCGCCGGGAGAAGCACCGCTGAACAGGGCCCCGCCGTGAGAAGCACCGCTGAACAGGGCCCCGCAGGGAGAAGCACCGCTGAACAGGGCCCCGCCGTGGGAAGCACCGCTGAACAGGGCCCCGCCGTGAGAAGCACCGCTGAACAGGGTCCCGCCGGGAGAAGCACCACTGAACAGGGCCCCGCCGTGACAAGAACCGCTGAACAGGGCCCCGCCGTGAGAAGCACCGCTGAACAGGGCCCCGCCGGGAGAAGCACCGCTGAACAGGGCCCCGCCGGGAGAAGCACCGCTGAACAAGGCCCCGCTGGGAGAAGCACCGCTGAACAGGGCCCCGCCATGACAAGAACCGCTGAACAGGGCCCCGCCGTGAGAAGCACCGCTGAACAGGGCCCTGCCGGGAGAAGCACCGCTGAACAGGGGCCCGCCGTGACAAGAACCGCTCCACTGTGCCCTTCCTGTCAAGCACCGCTCCGCTGGGCCCTTCCTGTCAAGCACCGCTCCGCTGGGCCCTTCCTGTCAAGCACCGCTCCGCTGGGCCCTTCATCTCAAGCACCGCTCCGCTGGGCCATTCATCTCAAGCACCGCTCCGCTGGCCACCGCCGTCTCAAGCACCGCTCCGCTGGGCCCTTCCTGTCAAGCACCGTTCCGCTGGGCCCTTCATCTCAAGCACCGCTCCGCTGGGCCCTTCCTGTCAAGCACCGCTCCGCGGGGCCCTTCCTGTCAAGCACCGCTCCGCTGGGCCCTTCATCTCAAGCACCGCTCCGCTGGGCCCTTCCTGTCAAGCACCGCTCCGCTGGGCCCTTCCTGTCAAGCACCGCTCCGCTGGGCCCTTCATCTCAAGCACCGCTCCGCTGGGCCCTTCATCTCAAGCACCGCTCCGCTGGGCCCTTCCTGTCAAGCACCGCTCCGCTGGGCCCTTCATGTCTAGCACCGCTCCGCTGGGCCCTTCATGTCTAGCACCGCTCCGCTGGGCCCTTCCTGTCAAGCACCGCTCCGCTGGGCCCTTCCTGTCAAGCACCGCTCCGCTGGGCCCTTCATCTCAAGCACTGCTCCGCTGGGCCCTTCATCTCAAGCACCGCTCCGCTGGGCCCTTCATCTCAAGCACCGCTCCGCTGGGCCCTTCCTGTCAAGCACCGCTCCGCTGGGCCCTTCCTGTCAAGCACCGCTCCGCTGGCCACCGCCGTCTCAAGCACCGCTCCGCTGGCCACCGCCGTCTCAAGCACCGCTCCGCTGGGCCCTTCATCTCAAGCACCGCTCCGCTGGGCCCTTCATCTCAAGCATCGCTCCGCTGGGCCCTTGCTGTCAAGCACCGCTCCGCTGGGCCCTTCCTGTCAAGCACCGCTCCGCTGGGCCCTTCATCTCAAGCACCGCTCCGCTGGGCCCTTCGTGTCAAGCACCGCTCCGCTGGGCCCTTCCTGTCAAGCACCACTCCACTGGGCCCTTCCTGTCAAGCACCGCTCCGCTGGGCAACGCCGTCTCAAGCACTGCTGGCCCATTGACAGTGCCGGTTCTGTGTCGGGCAGAGCTTCACGAAGCACTCTGGGCACCATGCCTCCTCCATTAACAGTGGAGTCGTTAATCCATCTGATGGACTGTGGCTTGCCACTTCCCAGGATGGAACAGTGGGCAAGCCACCCACTGTAGAGACTTGAGAGACTGTGGCTTTGCACTCCCCAGGATGGCACAGTGGGCAAGCCACCCACTGTAGAGAATTGTGAGACTGTGGCTTTGCACTCCCCAGGATGGGACAGTGGGCATGGAGGCCCCTCGTGGATCTGGCGTCGTGGACTCATGTGGCTGAGGTGCCCCCCCTTCCCTTCCCCCTGAGTTGCCTGTAGTTTTATCATCTGATGCCCCAGCAGGGTTCTCTCCAATGGTATCTGGTCTCCTGTGTGGGCTTTGCCCATGTGTTTGTGCACATTGGCCCATGGACTAGGGAACTTTGACAGAATGGGCAGGACTTATTGCCTATGTATATATTTTTAACTATGTTCATTCCTTATTTTGTATCTTTCATATTGCATATTTCCCATAACTTCAATGGAGCTATATTATACATATATTTTAAAGCTCATTTTAATTGTGTCTTTGCATTATTCCGGTGGGTTTGGGGGGTGTCACTCTGACTTGTTGCTCTGCATTGGGGTGTAGGTATTTGGGGTGGGGGGGTGGGTGTATGGCGTATGTGTATGCCCGTAAGCTTGCCTCCTCCCCCCTCCCCTGTGTCGTAGGTGCAGTACTCACAGTTGTCGTCTGCGTCGGCGTTCGTACTCCTGGTAGATGAGCAGGTAGACAATAGCTGGTAGGATGTTTAATTCGGGTTCCATGCTGTCCAGATTCCTCGTGGAGTGTGTAGAGGTGAGCGTTTTCCCATTCGTAGTATGTTTCCGCCGTGTTTTTATCGCCGGGGCTCCCGCCCCGGAAAAGGTGGCGGATTGGTGAGTTGTGATAGGGTGGGCGGTACATTGTCTGCCGCCTGCCTGTTGGCGGTGACCGCCGCGCTGTTTGTCTGTCCCGCCGTGGCGGTCGGAGTGTTAAAGTGGCGGCCTGTGTTGGCGGTTCCCGCCAGGGTCAGAATTCCATTTTTTTGACCGCCTGCCTGTTGGCGGGTTGGCCGCCGCTTTATCACCGACCACCAGGGTTGGAATGACCCCCTTTATCTCTTGTGTGGGGGGAAACAAAAAATGTCTACAACACGTAACGACCTTCGAGACTGAGATTGCGTAGGCAATTCCTGGTCACATGCCGCAACAGCTTTGATCGTTCAGTACCACATACCTTCCATTGGAAAGTACATGAAATACCAGGCGAATCAAAGGGACAGGAGTACCCTTCAGCAAACAGGCCAAATTCGCGACCCCCGTATTGCAAAGACCGTGAAGAGACACCTGCTTGCATATCATGGAATGACGAATAGCAGTCTCACATTCGCTTCCCCTAGGAAAGACCTCTGTTTCACCGTTCAGACATTTGTGGTCAAAGAGCAACTTCCACTCTTCCATAATATAGCTATCTCCTAGTTGCTCTTACCTGCCCACTGCAAGATGTTTCAGGTAGCTTGAGAAATGAAAGGTCGAAATTGGTAAATGAATTATGCCATGTAAGAGCCAGATGAATTGAAGGACTCTCTGCTACCGTGAAGGGAAACTTAACTAATTTTTCTATGCCAAGCATGATGAAACTAGCCTCCCTTTTAGCCATTGTCTGTTGTTCCTTGGAAAAATTAAAAGCAGTGAAGAATTCACTCCCATTAATATACTTCCATGGAATGCGGCAATTTTTCAGTCTCTGTAAAGTCCAACCCAGCTGCATGATGGACTGTAGCTGTGTTTGCCCTTGATATAACATGGTCAAGTATGTCTGAGTGATCTCAATAGAAGACAACACTAAGGTGGTCATTACAACCCTGGCGGATGGTGTTAAAGGCCGGGGGTAAAAATTTAGCAATTCCGACTGTGGCGGAAATTGTCAACAAGGACAGCCACAATAACATTCCGACCGCCACGGCGGTACAAACAAACAGCGCGGCGGTCACCGCCAACAGACAGGCGGGAGACAATGTACCGCCACACAATTACAACCCACCAATCCGCCACCTTTTCCGGGGCAGATTCACCGTGGATAAAAACACAGCAGAAACAGGAATCCGAAGGCAAAACGCTCACCTCTACACACCCCACGAGGAACGAGGACACCATGGACCCGGAACTCCAAATTCTCCCTGCGATAGTCTTCCTGCTCCTCTACCAGGAGCACGAACGCCAGCGGCGAAGACCACGTTGAGTACTGCACCTACGATACAGGGGAGAGGGGAGGGAAAAAAACAGGGACGCACACACGCAACACCCCCACCCTCACCCACGACAACACACACACTAATGCATATTGATACATCACAGTTACACCCCCCAACCCCCCGGAAGAATGCAAAGACAATAGCAAATGAGTGAAACCATTGTAATATATTACAATCAAGTAGGCAAAAATATATATATACACCATGTACGAAATATATACCAAGCATAGAAGTCCAGGTAGTGCTCCAAATAAGTCAGTGGAACACTGGGCCCACGCGGTATGGGCGAGGCCCACACAAGATCCCAGACCATGACGAAGAGAACACTGCAGGGGCATCAGATAGCAATAAAACAGGCACCTCAGGGGAGGGAAAGGGGGGCACCTCAGCCGGTTGAGTGCACTACGCCAAATCCACGAGGGGGCCACATGTCCACTGTTCCATCCTGGAGAGTGCAAAGCCACAGTCTCTCAAGTCTATACAGTGGGTGGGTTGCCCACTGTTCCATCCTGGGGAGTGCAAAGCCACAGTCTCTCAAGTCCCTTCAGTGGGTGAGTTGCCCACTGTTCCATCCTGGGGAGTGCAAAGGCACAGTCTCCCAAGTCTATACAGTGGGTGGGTTGCCCACTGTTCAGTCCTGGGGAGTGCAAAGCCACAGTCTCTCAAGTCCCTTCAGTGGGTGGGTTGCCCACTGTTCCATCCTGGGGAGTGCAAAGCTACAGTCTCTCAAGTCTATACAGTGGGTGGGTTGCCCACTGTTCCATCCTGGGGAGTGCAAAGCCACAGTCTCTCAAGTGGATAACAGTCTCCACTGGTTCTGGAGGGGGCATGGTGCCCAGAGTGTTTCATCCTGCTAAGGACAGAGGTAGTGGATGTATCTCTCCAATGGTTCTGGAGGGGGCATGGTGCCTAGAGTGCTTCATCCTGCTAAGGACAGAGGTAGAGGATGGATCTCTCCACTGGTTCTGGAGGGGGCATGGTGCCCAGAGTGCTTCATTCTGCCCGTGACGGACACAGTAGCGTCAGTGCCCTTGGCGCTCATGGACCAGCGGTTCTTGATGTGGTGGTGCCCTGTTCAGCGGTTCTTGAGGCGGCGGTGCCCTGTTCAGCGGTTCATGAGGCGGCGGTGCCCTGTTCAGCAGTTCTTGAGGCGGTGGTGCCCTGTTCAGCGGTGCTTGAGGCGGCGATGCCCTGTTCAGCAGTTCTTGAGGCAGCAGCGCCCTGTTCAGCGGTTCTTGAGGCGGCGGTGCCCTGTTCAGCGGTGCTTGGAGCGGCGGTCTCTATTGCAGTGACTTAGCTGCTGGCGGTCCTTCATGGCCCAGCAGGGCTTTAGCTGGCGGTCCTTCATGGCCCAGCGGGGCTTTTGCTTGCGGTACTTTATGGCCCAGCAGGGCTTTTGCTGGTGGTCCTTCATGGCCCAGCGGCGCTTTTGCTAGAAGTCCTTCATGGCCCAGCGGGGCTGGTGCTGGCCTCCTGGGCAGCGGGGCTTGTGCTGGCGGTGGCCTCCTGGGCAGCTGGGCTGGTGCTGGTGGTGGCCTCCTGGGCAGCTGGGCTGGTGCTAGCGGTGGCCTCCTGGGCAGCTGGGCTGGTGCTGGCGGTGGGCTCCTGGGCAGCTGGGCTTGTGCTGGCGGTAGCCTCCTAGGCAGCTGGGCTGGTGCTGGCAGTGGCCTCCTGGGCAGCAGGGCTTTTGCTGGCGGTGGGCTCCTGGGCAGCTGGGCTTGTGCTGGAGGTGGCCTCCTGGGCAGCTGGGCTTGTGCTGGGGGTGGGCTCCTGGGCAGCTGGGCTGGTGCTGGTGGTGGGCTCCTGGGCAGCTGGGCTGGTGCTGGCGGTGGCCTCCTGGGCAGCTGGGATGATGGCGGTCTTCTCCGGCGTGCTGCTCTTCCCAAACTTGCTGACTTTCTTGTGGCCCTTCCCCACCTTGGAAGGTGTCGCAGCTGACTCCACACTCCCACCTGTACCCCTGGGAGCGGCTTTGGTGGCTGGAGTCTTCCCCCTCTCTCGCCGGGCACTGGCCAACTTCTGATGCTTGACAGGTGGGGGACTGTCTGTGTTGTGGCTCCGTGCCACACTGGCTGCCCTGGTGGCTGGTGCACTCCAGATTCCGGTGACTACAGGCACCACTGGTCCCGGAGATATTGTGGCTGAGGTGCTAGTTCGGGACCTAGGAGAAGTACGGGGTGGGGGAGGTGTGGGAAAGAGGTCAAGGTTGGACAGGAAAAGTTTTTTGGACACACTGGGACGGGTAGCTGCAGGGGGTTTGGGAGTGGAGGAAGAGGTTGTGGTTGTAGGAGGTGTTCGTTTGCGGAATTTGGGTGAAGGTGCATGCTCTGCAGGCTGTCGTGAGGTGGATGGCTGTTGGGTGGGTGTGTGCCTGCATTTGTGTATCTTGGGAGGGGGCGTCACAGACACACTGGGAGAGGACACAGGGGACGTGTGAATGGTAGTGGGGGTGGTGACTGCACGTGAGCGGGGTGTGGTGGTGGGTGTGCTGGTGATGGTAGTAGTGGCTGTAGACGTACTGCATGCAGGTGTGAGTGGAGATGAGACTGGAAGGGAGGAGGGAGACGAGGAGGAGGGACACAGTGGAGGCAGTGGTTGTTGGTGTGTCTGCATGTGTGTGATGCTTGTGTGAGTGCCTGTGGGATGTGTGGTGCTTATGTTTGCCTGAGCTTCCCTTGTGTGTTGAGGTGTGTGCATGCTGGTCTAGAGGTGTGCTTGGGATAGGCTGAGGTACACGGGATTGGGTCTGGGTGGAGGAAGTTGGAGGGGGGGAGGCTAGACACAGGGACAATGGCTGCCATCAGTGCTGAGGCCAGAGTCTGAAAAGCTCGCTGAAGGGCTGCCTGACCAGAATGAATGCCCTCCAGGAATGCATTTGTTTGTTGCAACTGCCTTTCTACACCCTGGATGGGATTCAAAATGGTAGACTGCCCAACAGTGAGGGACCTGAGGAGGTCAATGGCCTCCTCACTGAGGGCAGCAGGGGTGACCGGGTGAGCGGTCACGGGGCGAAGGCTGAGGGGCTGCTGGGAGGGCGGTGCTGGAAGGGCGGGTGGCGGCTGTACCTTTAGATGGGGGGGGCACAGATGTTGCCGCCACCACAAGGGAGCTCCAATCAGAGGACGAGTCCGTGTCACTGGTCTCAGCTTCTGTCCCCACAGTGGAGCTCCCCTCGCCCTCCATCCCACTGGTGAAGTCTGAGTCCGTAGTGTGGCCCTCCATGGCCATGTGGGATGCAGTCCCCCGTGCTCCGGTGCCACTGCTCCTCTGCCTGATGATGCTAATGCACACAAGAAAAGGGAGAACACAAAAAGAGGTGGGGCCACAGAAGAAAGACATGTTGAGTGCATGCATTACCGCTTCCGTTGGCGGACACAACAGATACAGAAGCCCCCTGCACTATGCCGCACTCTTGGGCTCCACTGTTCAATCCCTGGGAAATGGCCTAATAGGCTATGGACGACACCTGCACACATGGCTGACACAGGGGTATGACTAGGTGTAGTTGGCACTCTACAGAGGTGCGGTGGGGTGCCACGTGGCTTGCCTTACGGAGGGACCTTCCCTACGGAACACGCCCTGGCCTAGGGAAACCCACAGCCCACCTCCCCCACCCAGACACCTCCACTGCGGCAAAAAATCAGCAGAATGTGAGTGTACTCACCCCCTTGTGGCTGCTGTGATGCCCTCAAGCGCCGATCCAACTCCGGGAACGCCACCGCCAGGATCCTGAACATCACGGGGGTCATGGTGTGACGGGCACCCCCCAAGTTGGGAGGCCATCCCCAGCTGAGCCTCCGCCGTCTTCTTGCTCCAACGGCGAATGTCCTCCCATCTTTTCCGGCAGTGGGTGCTCCGTCTGTGGTAGACCCCCAGGGTCCAGACGTCCTTGGCGATGGCACGCCAAATATGTTTTTTCTGGTGGACGCTGACCTACATAATTTGTGCAGGGGGAGGAGAAAGTTATTACCAACTGCACCGTCAAAGTAATTGGCCCCCATCCCTACCCTTGCCATGTGGCACATGCACTCACTGTTGTTTCATGCATGCCGCACTCTCCCCCCTTCCTTCTTACATCTACCCCTCTCCACACAGGCATAGCCCATACAGTATGCTCCCAGTGTACATACCTGTTTGTCTGGAGGACCGTAGAGTAGCGTGTACTGGGAGAGGACCCCGTCCACGTGTTTCTCCAACACCTCCGATGTGAAGGCAGGAGCCCTTTCCCCAGACACTCAAGCCATTGTCTCTTCCAGACCGAGGTCACAGCAGCACTTGCAGTGTAGGTCCTCTCCTGTCAAACATCAGGTATCGAGTGATTGAACAGATAGTAAATGGCGGTCACATCCGCGGCGGTGCGTACCGTCACCGCCAGTGTACATCGTCGTTGGCTCCTGGGACCCATAGGGTCCAATGTTAACCAATGCAGCATTGCGCCACGGTCTTCGACAGCCTACTGCGACAGTGTACAATGCCAGCGCACTTATCTCACATCCCATTTTCCCGCTTTACAGGTCAGGCAGCCGCCATTTCAGAGTCCCACATACCTACAATTTCAACTGTGTCACACATACCTAGGCCTAGACTCAACACACATACAGGCCACTTTTTAGATTATGAATGGTGTTCTGTGTAAGCTGTGGGTACGTACCTCTGAGTTGTTTGACTCTGTGCTCGCTGTTGTCCTTCATAGGCACCGTCCCATGGGGCATGTGAGGAGATGGCGGCATCCTCCGGTGTACCGACCGTTGGTGGACCTGTCGACAATGGAGGAAAGACATGTGATAATCACATACAGGCTTGACCGTGCCACAATCCAGGAACTGTGTACCCAGTTGGAGCCAGACCTGATGTCAGCTATCTGCCATCACACAGGAATCCCCCCTCAAGTGCAGGTGCTGTCAGGACTCCATTTCCTTGCAAGTGAGTCATTTCAAACAACAGTGGCCATAGCATCAGGGATGTCCCAGTCTATGTTTCCCAACGTGTTGTCCAGAGTGTTGTCTGCCCTTCTGAAACACATGCGGAACTACATCGTTTTCCCTCAGGTGGAGGATTTGCCTACAGTGAAAGGTGATTTCTATGCCCTGGGACATATCCCCAACATCATAGGTGCCATTGATGGGACACATGTGGCTTTGGTACCCCCCCACTGGAGTGAACAGGTGTACAGAAACCGGAAGAGTTATCATTCGATGAATGTACAGATGGTATGTTTGGCAGACCAGTACATCTCCCATGTGAATGCCATGTTCCCTGGCTCAGTGCATGACGCCTACATCCTGCGGAACAGCAGCATCCCTTATGTGATGGGTGAACTCCAGAGGCACCGGGTGTGGCTATTAGGTGAGCACTTGGAAACAGTTGTCCCTCGCCATTTGCAGGTGACTCTGGTTTCCCCAACCTGTCATGGCTACTGACCCCAGTGAGGAATCCCAGGACAAGGGCAGAGGAACGCTACAATGAGGCCCATGGGCGAACTAGGATGGTGATCGAGCGGACCTTTGGCCTCCTGAAGGCCAGGTCAGGTGCCTCCATATGACAGGTGGATCCCTATTCTACTCACCAAAGAAGGTGTGCCAGATCATCGTGGCCTGTTGTATGCTTCACAACTTGGCTTTGCGACGACAGGTGCCTTTTCTGCAGGAGGATGGTCCAGATGGTGGTGTTGTGGCAGCTGTGGAGCCTGTGGACAGTGAAGACGAGGAAGCAGAGGAAGAAGACATGGACAACAGGGACTTAGTGATCCAGCAATATTTCCAGTGAGACACAGGTAAGAATACAGACCTGCCTACTACATGTACTTTAACACTACTACCTCTCTACTGTCTGTCGTTTTCACCCAGTGTATGGTCACTGAGTTGTCATTTTCCCTTACGATCTCACAGATGTGGGTCCCACTGTGTGACATCTGGTTTGATTCCTCATGGACTAGAGCTGTGTGACATAGGTATGTTGACATTACCAATGAAAAAGCTTTTTTCCACAGTTATTGCTAATACAGTATTCCAAAATCATAGACTGACTCAAGATTGTTTTGTGCTTTAAGGGTGTTCATTTTAGTGCTCAATATTGGAGGGGGTAGCAAAATGATGAGGGGTGATGGCGGAGGAATGTCCATGGCAGAGTCCAGTCTATTAGTCTCACAGGTGCATTGCCCATATGGGCATAGGAAGTGGAGCTGGGGCAGTTTGAGGATCGACAGGGTGACAAAGTGGGACAGTAGGATGACAATCAGGGTGGTCTCATTTCTTGGCGGGGGTCTTGGCATCGTTCTCTGTCTTTGTCCTGGATCTCAGGGACCGTTTGCGAGGTGGTTCTCCCTCTGCAGGGGGTGGGGTGCTGGTGTGGTGGTCCTGTGGCGGTGCCTCATGTCCACTAGCGCCGGCGGGGGTGGTGGGCAGTTCATCATCCAGGATAGTGTCAGGGTCCACTTGTAGTGCCACAGTGTCCCTCCTGGTGTTGAGTACTTCCTTCAGCACCCCTACGATGGTGCCCAGGGTGGAATTGATGGTTCTGAGTTCCTCCTTGAAGCCCATATACTGTTCCTCCTGCAGGCGCTGGGTCTCCTGAAACTTGGCCAGTACCTTTGCCAACATCTCCTGAGAGTGGTGGTAGGTTCCCATGATGGAGGAGAGGGCCTCGTGGAGAGTGGGTTCCCTGTGCCTGTCCGCCCCCTGTTGCACAGCAGCCCTCCCAGTTCCCCTGTGTTCCTGGGCCTCCATCCCCTGGACCGTGTGCCCACTACCACTGCCCCCAGGTCCCTGTTGTTGTTGGGGTGGTGGGTTAGCCTGGGTTTCCTGTAGTGGTGGACACACAGCTGATTGACGTGTCCTGGGGACGGAGGTATGGGCCCGCTGGGTGGGTGCTGTGCTGGTGTTTCCAGAGGGGGGAAGCTCTGTGGTGGCCTGTGACTGGGTGTGGGGAACCGACTGTCCCGAGGTCCCCGATGGGCCGGGCTGGTCTTCTAGATCCAGTTGGACAGCGGTGCTGTCATCACAGTGGGCCTCTTCTGTTGGTGGGGTGGACATGTGTGGACCCTCCTGTCCGGTGATGTTGGGTAGGGGTCCTGCAGGGGTATAAAAGAATGTTTATTACATCTGTGTATCATGGTGTGCAATGGGTGGTTGAACGTGTACCCCAGGGCTTGCATTCCTGTGTGGGACCTTGTGTGATGATGGTTTAGGGGAGTGTATGGGTATGTGCAGTGGGCATGCTTTGGTGATGGGTGTCCATGCTTTGTTGTTGCATGAAGGGCTTGGTGTTAGGATGTGTGGTTTGTGATGTTGGAAGATTTGTGAGGAGTTGGAGTGATGGGGGTGAGGGTGAGGGTGGAGGTATGTGATAGCATGCAGGTAGGGTGGGGGATGTAATAGTTAAGGTTTGACTTGCCAGAATCCATTCCTCCACCTACTCCTGCGAGGCCCTTAGGATGCAGAATCGCCAAGACCTGCTCCTCCCATGTTGTTATTTGTGGGGGCGGAGGTAGGGGTCCGTCGCCAGTCCGCTGAACCGCCAGGTGGTGTCTTGAGATCACGGAACGCACCTTCCCCCGTAGGTCGTTCCACCTCTTTCTGATGTCGTCCCGATTTCTTGGGTGCTGTCCCACTGCGTTGACCCTGTCCACTATTCTTTGCCATGGTTCTTTGGGACCATCGTGGGCCTCGGGACAGTCGGTTCCCCTCGCACAGGCACAGCCCAACACAGACCTTCCCCCATCTGGAAACACCAGCACAGCACCCACCCAGCGGGCCCATACCTCCGCCCCCAGGCCACGTCAATCAGCTGTGTGTCCACCACTACAGGGAACCCAGGATAACCCACCACCCCAACAACAACAGGGACCAGGGGACAGTGGTAGTGGGCACACGGTCCAGGGGACGGAGGCCCAGGAACACAGGAGAACTGGGAGGGCTGCCGTGCGACAGAGGGCGGACAGGCCAAGGGAACCCACTCTCCACGAGGCCCTCTCCTCCATCATGGGAGCATACCACCACTCCCAGGAGACGATGGCTACGGTCCTGGCCAAGTTTCAGGAGACCCAGTATTTGGGCTTCAGGGAGGAAATCAGAACCATCAGCTCCGCCCTGGGCACCATCGTAGGGGTGCTGAAGGACATACAGAACACTATGAGGGACACTGTGGCACTCCAAGGGGCCTCTGACACTAGCATGGACGATGAACTGCCCACCACCTCCACCGGTGCTAGTGGACAGGACGCCCCGCACAGGACCACCACACCAGCACCCCACCCCCTGAAGACGGAGAACCACCCCACAAGCGGTCCCTGAAATCCAGGAACAGGACAGAGCACGATGCCAAGACCCCCGCAAGAAATGAGACCACCCTGATTGTCATCCCACTGTCCCACTTTGTAACCCTGTCCATATTGGAACTGCCCCAGCTCCACTTCCTATGCCCATATGGGCAGTGCACCTGTGAGACTAATAGACTGGACTCTGCCATGGAAATTCCTCCACCATCACCCCTCACCATTTTACCACCCCCTCCAAATATTCCGTGTAGAGCCCCAGCTCTTCGGGGCACAGGTGCAGCACACCACAATTGCCAGGAAGATGGAGCTATGGCAAAGGATAGTGGACAGGGTCAACGCGGTGGGACAGCATCCACGCAATCGGGATGACATAAGGAAGCGCTGGAACGACCTACGGGGGAAGGTGCGTTCCATGGTATCAAGGCACAACATTGCGGTGCAGAAGACTGGCGGCGGACCCCCACCTACTCCCCCAGAATTTACAGCATGGGAGGAGGAAGTCTTGCACATCCTGCATCCTGAGGGCCTCGCAGGAGTAGGCGGAGGAATGGACTCTGGTAAGTCAAATCTTCACTACTGCTTCCCACCCCCACCCCACCTGCATGCCAAATCATACCCCCACCCTCACCCCCACCCCCATCACACCAACTCCTTGCAAATGGCTCACCATCACAACCCACCCATCCCAACACCAAGCCCTGCATGCGACCACAAAGCATGGACACCCATCACCAAAGCATGCCCACTGCATACACACTTCACCCCCACAAGCCACCCTCACAAAAGCCCCCACAAGGGAATGCCTGCACTTGGGTACACGGACACCCACCCATCACACGAAATGCCACACACAGAAGCAATAACCATACCTTTATACCCCTGCAGGACCCGAACGCCACCACACCGCCACGGAGGGTACAGAGATGTCCATCCCACCCCCAGAAGAGGCCCCCAGCGATGACAGCAGCTCTGTCTCCCTGGACCCAGATGACCAGCCCGGCCCATCGGGGACCTCTGGACAGTCGGTTCCCCACAGACAGCCACAGGCTACACCAGACCCTACCCCCTCTGGGAACACCAACACAGCTCCCACCCAGCGGGCCCATGCCTCTGTCTCCAGGACACGTCAATCAGCGGTGTGTCCACCACTACAGGGCACCCAGCTTGACCCACCACCCCAACAACAACAGGGACCTGGGGGCAGTGGTAGTGGGCACACCGTCCAGGGGACAGAGGCCCAGGAACACAGGGGAACTGGGAGGGCTGCTGTGCGACAGGGGGGGGACAGGCCCAGGGAACCGACTCTCCAAGAGGCCCTCTCCTCCATCATGGGAGCTTACCACCACTCCCAGGAGACGATGGCTACGGTACTGGCCAGGTTCCAGGAGATCCAGGCACTGCAGGAGGAACGGTACATGGGGTTCAGAGAGGAACTGAAGAACATCGGTTCCGCAATGGGGACCATCGTCGTGGCCCTTACCCAGATAGTCACCACATTGCGGGACCATGTGGCACCCCAAAGGGCCCCTGTCACTAGCCCAGGCCAGGAACAGCCTACCACCTCCGCCGGCGCTAGTGGACAGGAGGCCCCCACACAACAACAGGCCACCAGAACCCCACCTCCTCCAGAAGAAGAACCACCCCGCAAGCGGAACCTGAGATCTCACAAGAAGACAGAGTAGGATTGCAAGACCCCCGCCAGCCTAAGATACCCCCTGATGTCATCCCACTGTCCCACATTGTCACCCTGTCCAACCTTTAACTGCCCCTGCTCCATCCTTCCACAGGCATATGGACAATGCACCTGTGCGACTGAGAACTGGACTCTGCCATGGACATTACTCCACCCCCACCCATCACCGTTTTACAATCATGTACCTATATGTAGCACTTAAAATAAATCACTTATTGCACTTAAAATAACAGGAGTCTGCTTGTATTCTTAACAAATGTATTACACATAACGGTGCAATAATGTCCAGTTACTTTGTGATGACAACATACCAATTTCAATAAGCTTTAGTCCATGGGCAAACAAAGCAGAAGTCACGCAGTGGGTCATACAGCTCTGAAAAGGGAAGGGAAAGTCACTAATCAGTTAACAGGATCTGGGGGGAAACACAGACAGTGGAGACGCATGAGGCCTTAAGTAAATGTAAAATGGCGTGGGTGATTCTTACCTGTGTGCTACTGAAAATATTGTTGTATGACTGTATCCCTGTTGTCCGTGTCGTCCCCGTCGTCTTCCTCCTCTTCACTCTCCACAGGCTCCACAGCTGCTACAACACCACCATCTGGACCATCCTCTGCAGAAAAGGCACCTGGCGTCGCAAAGCAAGATTGTGAAGCATACAGCAGGCCACGATGATATGGCACATCTTCTTTGGTGAGTACATTAGGGATCCCCCTGTCATATGCAGGCACCTAAACCTGGCCTTCAGGACCCCGAAGGTCCTTTCTATGATCCTCCTAGTTCGCCCATGGGCCTCATTGTACCGTTCCTCTGCCCTGGTCCGGGGATTCCTCACTGGGGTCAGTAGCCACGACAGGTTGGGGTAACCAGAGTCACCAATTAGCCACACACGGTGTCTCTGTAGCTGTTCCATCACAGAAGGGATGCTGCTATTTCGCATGAAATACGCGTCATGCACTGACCCAGGGAACTTGGCACCTGGACATTCATCGAATGATAACTTTTTCTGTTTCTGTACACCTGCTCACTTTCTTTGGGGGGAACCAAAGCCACATGGGTCCCATCAATGGCACCAATGATGTTGGGGATATGTCCAAGGGCATAGAAATCACCCTTCACTGTAGCCAAATCGCCCACCTCAGGGAAAATAATGTAGCTCTGCATGTATTTCATCAGGGCAGACAACACTCTGGACAAAACCTTAGAAAACATAGGCTGAGACATCCCAGATGATATGGCCACTGTTGTCTGAAAAGACCCACTTGCCAAAAAATGGAGTACTGACAGAACCTGCACTAGAGGGGGAATCCCTGTGGGTTGGCGGATGGGGGACATCAGGTCTGCCTCCAGCTGGGCACATAGTTCATGTATAGTTGCTCTGTCAAGCCTGTATGTAAGTATGATATGTCGTTCTTCCATTGTCGACAGGTCCACCAGCGGTCGGTACACGGGAGGATTCATCCTTCTCCTCGCAAGTCCCAGCGGACGGTGCCCAGGAAGGACAACATGGAGCACAGAGTCAAGCAACCCACAGGTTCATTCACACAGCTTGCACAGTACACGAATCGCTATGCATTGAAAGGCTTGTATGAGTGGCAATGCAAGGCCTAGGCCTGTGTGATGCAGTAGAAATTATGCCATGTGGGACCTTGAAATGGCGGCTGCCTGACCTGTGAAGTGTGACAGTGGGATGTGAGGTCAATGCGCTGGCGTGGCACACCGTGGCGGTAGGCGGTCGAAGACCGCGGTGCTAAGCCGCATTGGTTAACATTGCACCCTATGGGTTTCAGTAGCCAATGAGGATGGGCGCCTGCGGCGCGGTACGCACCGCGACGGTACGCACCGCCGCGGGCGTGACCGCCATTTTCTATCAGATTAATCACTCGAGACCTGATCATCCACAGGAGAGGACCGATACTGCAAGTGCTGCTGTGACCTCGGTCTGGGAGATACAATGGCTGCTGCGACTGGGGAAAGGGCCCCTGCCTTCACCTCTGAAGAATTGGAGAAACTTGTTGATGGGGTCCTCCCCCAGTATGTGCTACTCTACGGTCCTCCAGACCAACAGGTTAGTACACAGGGTGCACGTTGAATGGGCTATACCTGTGTTGAGTGGTGTTAGAAATGGGGTTTCTGGTTGGCTAGGGTATGTACCTCAGCCAGGCAGAACTTACCCACTCTAGTCAGGGCAAGGGAGTTACACGTCCAAGATAACCCCTGCTCACCCCCTTGGTAGCTTGGCACGAGCAGTCAGGCTTAACCCGGAGGCAATGCGTAAAGCGTTTGCACAACACACACATACATGTGACGCAATATCCCCACCACAAAGGAAACACAACACCAGATTATATGAAAATACACTGTATTGTACACAACGTAATTATTAGACCAACATCACATAACAGTACTATCCTGCTACCTTAGCAGTTGTCAGAACGTTACACATTAGTTACTCTGCAAACTAGCAGTAGTCACACATAACACACAGGTTACTCAATATTCTGCAACATAAGCAGTAGTCAGGAAACACGTTATTACATTAGAACACTTGTCATAAGGATATCATAAAACACCCATAGTAGGAACATTAGAAAACCTATGGCAAGTGAGGGAAACATATTAGCAAGTCATGCCCATAAAAGGAACATGTGCACACATATGTAAAATCATCATAGTACAGGCAGGTAATATAACACAATTAAGAAAGTCTGTAGAAAGAACTTTAAATCATAATTATATTTGTCCATTTAAAAGTACCTGGGAATGATGAAGCAGGCCCTTCTGTGCCTGAAACGACTAATGGGGCCCCCGGCGCTCTTCTGCGCAAAACGGGGGCCTCCCTAGACTTGGCAGATAGAGAGGGGCAGCACGCACCCTCTCTGATTCCTGGCTGGGCCCCTTCTGGGACCCGGGATCATTGGGGGGCCCCCTGGGCCTCCACCGGCCCTCTCCAGGGGGGGCCCAAGTCAGGGAAATCCTTGAAGGTGGAGGGGGGCGCCTCGCACCCCCTCCTGGGTGAAACGCGGGCCCCACCGGGGACCCGCTAACTCCTGGGGTCTCCCGGGGCCTATACTGGCCCTCGCACCGGGGAGACTCCCAGTTATAATGCTACTGGCCCACGAGGGGGCCAACAAAAGAGCCGGTGGCCAGGGCGAGCCTCCAGTGAGGCTGCCGCCCGGCCCGAAATGGCAGGAGAGTCCTCCGGGACTCCTGCAAGGGAGGAGAGGCGTCCTCCTCTCCCTCTGCCTCCGGGACTCCTGTGAGGGAGGGAGAGGCGTCCTCCTCTCCCTCGGATGACGTTGCGGCCCCAGGTGGGGCCTGCTGGTGCCCCGGGGGCGCTCCACAAAGCGCGCGTCCCCCGGGAGCACGATAGGAGCGTGATAGCTCCTTCCTTTACTCCGTGCAGTGCCCCGGGGGCACTAAAGTCAGCGCGATCCTCGCGCTTTAAACAGACAGCCCTACCCGGGCTGCGGCGGTGATTTTCTTTGTAGCAGAAACGCGCTCCAGACAGCGCGAGGGCACCATTAAAAGCCCGGGCTGCGGCGGTGATTTCCTGTAGTCCAAGAAAAGCGCTTTTAAAGCGCGATAGCACCGCAGCAACTTCAACCCTGAAAAATAATGCCTTTTTCTCTTAAAGCATCCTGGGCAAGGATGTAAAAGATCGTTGCAGGGGTCAGGGGCCACAGCACCCTGCCCCTGGGAACAACTAAACCAGAAGGAGCACAGGGCTGGTGGGCCCAGCTACAGGCCAGCACAAGGGGTGCAGATGGTGGCAGTTCCTCCTAGTGACCAGGCAGGTCATAGGTTAGCACAGCAGCAGCAGTCCATGGCGGTTTCCTGGTGAGTCCATTCATCAGCGTTCTGTGTCCAGTTTCAAGTTCCAAGGATGTTCAAATTGTGGGGAAAATTCCCCTGTACTTATAGTCAGTTCTTACAGTGTTTTACAGTGGTAGGGAGAGGAGGTTCCAGCCAGTTACAACTGGTTCTGGGAGTGCCCCCTCTCTCCTTTCAGCACAGGCTCCAAACATCAGTGGGGGGTTAACGACCCTATTGTGTGAGGCCAGGGCACAGCCTTTACAAATGTAGGTGTGCCCCGCCTCTCCCTTCTCTCAGCCCAGGAAGACTATTCAGTATGTAGATGCACCTCAGTGACACCTCCACCCTCCCTGTGTACAGGCTGTCTGAAAAGTATGCACAAAGCCCCAACTGTCACTCTGCCCAGACGTGGATTGGAGTCAAGCTGCAAAACACCAGAATCATAAGCACAGATAAATGCGCACTTTCTAGAAGTGGCATTTCTGTGATAGTAATAAAAAATACACCCACACCAGTAAGCAGTATTTATTATCACCATCACAACCATACCAAACACGCCTACGCTAGCCCTCATAAATCAGACAATACCCCTACACATAAGGCAGGGCATTTCTAATGCAATCCTATGAGAAGGCAGCACTCACAGCAGTGAGACACCAAGTTAGGCTGTTTGTCACTACCAGGACAGGCCATGCAATATGGCACATGTCCTGCCTTTCTACATACATGGCACCCTGCCCACAGGGCGTACTTTAGGGGTGACTTACATGTAGTAAAAGGGGAGTTCTGGGCCTGGCAAGTAAATTTAGATGCCAGGTCCCTGTGGCAGAAAACTGCGCACACAGGCCCTGCGCTAGCAGGCCTGAGACAGGTTTGAAAGTCTACTTCAGTGGGTGGCGCAAGCAGCGCTGCAGGCCCACTAGTAGTATTTAATTTACAGGCCCTGGGTATAGAGATACCACTGTACAAGGGACTTATAGGTAAATTAAATATGCCAATCAGGTATAAGCCAATCATACCAACTTTAGATGGGAGAGCACCTGCACTTTAACACTGGTCAGCAGTGATAAAGTGCTCAGAGTCCTAGAGCCAACAGCGAAAGGTCAGAAAAACCAGGAGGAAGGAGGCAAAAAGACTAGGGATGACCATGCGTATGGCCAAAAGTCCAACACAACCCCCTACCAGCCAAAATCCAGGGGAGAACAATCAATACCTTGATGTACTTTCCTGATTGGGGCGATAGAACAAGGACCCAGGCCCACAACAGCAGGGGCATGTTCCAGTTCTACGCCTTCCTGACTCCACTGGGATCTCTCTGTCAATGCGTCCCAGGCAGCCTAGACCAACCCACGGGGATTCTCTAGCTGCCAATGGCCAGAACCAGGCCCCAGGCCATCTAGGAGCCTCTGGTCTCTGAAACCATAATGAGTGGGGGGCGGTAGCCCCAGGTGCAAAGCAACCTGTCTCCACTCCCTTTCCGATCAGTTCAGGGGCTCTACCCTGCCACTGATCCACCAACCTAGGGTCCGCACCCATAGGTTCTACAGGGGCTAGAGGCGAGGCTCTCCTCCCTCTACCCCTCCTTCTAGGATCCCGCCCTCCTCTCCTAGGAGGGGTATCACCAGAATCCACACTTGCCAGGGTGCTGGGTACAGCAGCCCTGCACAACTTTCTCGCCAGCCCAGGATCACTACCTGGCGACTGACCACCCAACCCAGGGACGACACCCTTGGGTTGCACCGGGGTCCGGGGCGGGCTTCCCCCTCCCTGAACCCCACTTCCAGAGTCCTGCGTCTCCCCACCTCGGGAGAAGCCACCAGAAGTTTCACACAGGGGGGTGAGCACACTAACCGCCCCCCCAACCAGGTCAGAGTTTACCCCCTGAACCTGTCTATCTAGTCCAGGGACGACACCCTTAGACTGGACCATTGCCCAGCGAACCAGGACTTCCTTGGGAGCACACCTACCCCCTACCAGATCAGAGCTTACCCCCTGAATCTGGCAATCCAACCCAGAGTCACTACCCTGCGGTTGAACCACTGCCTGGCGCACCAGGACTTCCTTGGGAGCACACGTACTCCCCATCAGGTCAGAGTTTACCCCCTGAACCTGATCATCCAACCCAGAGTCACCACCCTGCGGTTGAATCATTGCCTGGCGCACCAGGACTTCCTGGGGGGCACACCTACCCCCCATCAGGGAAACACTTTCCCCAAGGGCCACACAAGAGTCTGGCTGGCGCAGGTCTCCTGACCTCTGCCCATCGGACAGAGTCTGGATTCCCCCCAGCCCAGAAATGGTCTCACCAAGGTCATTCCCGGGGGGCTCTGCACTCAGAGCTGACCCCTGACCCTCCAGGTTCTCCACTGGGGCCCGCAGCCCCCTCTCAACCCTATGTCTGGATTTCCGCCTCCTCCGCTGTAGAGCGAGACTACCAGACACCAGGACCGGCGGAACGCTATCACCAGCCACCCGCCTAAATCCTAATGACAAAATGGGATCCTTCTGAACAGCTGGCCCTGTGGCACAGGTTAGGCTCACCTCCTGGCGTTCACTCATGGAACCTTCAGGGGCCTGGGACGGTATTTTGGGCACCTTGGGCCTCAGCCCAGCCCCATTCCCTCTCCTCAGAGACGGGACATGGGGTCCCTCACCCATCCCAGTCCACTGGGACCTACCTGGGACACTCCATTCCTTTCCCACCACACCTTGTTGGGAAACACCTAGACCACTCTCATTAGGAACACCCCCTAATGTCACACCAGACCCTCTGGTACGCAACCAGAAGTCTGCCTCCTTTGCAAGCTCCCTGGAGTCAGAGAGCTCACACACTGACAAGTGTTGGCGTAACTCTGAAAAACAACAACGAAACAGGTGCTCTCTGAGAATCAGATTAAACAGCCCTTCAAAATTGTTTACTGTGCTACCCTTCACCCATCCATCTAGTGCAATGCAGCAATCCTCCACAAACTCCTCCCAAGACTGGTGGGACAGTTTCTTACCACCCCTAAACCTTTTTCTGTATTCCTCAGGGGAAAAACCATACTTCACAATCAGTGCGTTCTTCACAGCGGAGTACCCCTCCCTGTCACTCTCTTCTAGAGTCAGTAGGGCATCCCTCCCCTCCTCAGGAATAAAACTCCCTAGGCCAGTTCCCCAATCCTTCTCAGGGATCCTGCGCTCTACCAGAGCCCTCTCATATTCCTTTAACCACTGACGTATGTCACCCCCCTCTTGGAACCTAGGTACCAGATCTATGGGTATGTGAGGAACATCTTTGCTACAGCACTGTACATTGCTGCCACCACTGGACTCCACCTGCAGCGCTGGTGAGTCCAGAACCTTCAGACTGCGCTCTAGAGCGAGTCTTTCTCTGGCAAAGGCCCTCTCTGCCTCTGCCATTCTCTCCTGTACTAAGGCCTTCTCTACCTCAGCCCTTCTCTCCTCAACAGCTAGGCGCGCTAACTGCAACTTCAGGTCCCTCTCTTCCCGCCTATCTCTTAGCTCATCAGGCGTCAAGGAATGAGAGGTAGCCCTGCTTCTTACACTGGACCCAGCAAGGGACTCC
This sequence comes from Pleurodeles waltl, assembly GCF_031143425.1. Taxonomy (NCBI): domain Eukaryota; kingdom Metazoa; phylum Chordata; class Amphibia; order Caudata; family Salamandridae; genus Pleurodeles; species Pleurodeles waltl. The sequence goes on along the minus strand of NC_090445.1, from coordinate 485,915,109 downwards.
CTATCACTGGGGCCTTCCCTGTCAACTGGCGTCCCCAACCGGTCATTCTCACCCTCCTGATCAGTCTCTCTACCACTCTCTAGGGATGAGGTCTGGGAGCCCTCCCATTGGGAACCCTCGCTACACTCAGGATCCTCTGGGTACCCCCTAAGCACACTCCCTCCCTGGGTAAATGTCACAAACCTTTCAAAGAAATTCAGAGATCTCCTGAGGCCCCCTTCTACAGGCAGCCCTCTCTCTCTACAGAACCCCTCTAATTCCTCCTGCGTGTAAAACGGCAGGTCCTCTAAATCAAAGGTAAGCCCCATCTTGAAAAGGTACAAATAACTCAACTGTGACAACCACAATACCCAAGCGTGAGAACTGAAAACAGGAAAAATGACCAAAGAGAGAAAGTTAAGAGAAGCCAAACATGTGATGGTCTAAACGCAATCCTTGTAGTGAAATAATGAGTCACAATGGTATTGTGCAAGCGCAAGTCCTATCCTCACCGCTGACTTCCAATGTTAGAAATGGGGTTTCTGGTTGGCTAGGGTATGTACCTCAGCCAGGCAGAACTTACCCACTCTAGTCAGGGCAAGGGAGTTACACGTCCAAGATAACCCCTGCTCACCCCCTTGGTAGCTTGGCACGAGCAGTCAGGCTTAACCCGGAGGCAATGCGTAAAGCGTTTGCACAACACACACATACATGTGACGCAATATCCCCACCACAAAGGAAACACAACACCAGATTATATGAAAATACACTGTATTGTACACAACGTAATTATTAGACCAACATCACATAACAGTACTATCCTGCTACCTTAGCAGTTGTCAGAACGTTACACATTAGTTACTCTGCAAACTAGCAGTAGTCACACATAACACACAGGTTACTCAATATTCTGCAACATAAGCAGTAGTCAGGAAACACGTTATTACATTAGAACACTTGTCATAAGGATATCATAAAACACCCATAGTAGGAACATTAGAAAACCTATGGCAAGTGAGGGAAACATATTAGCAAGTCATGCCCATAAAAGGAACATGTGCACACATATGTAAAATCATCATAGTACAGGCAGGTAATATAACACAATTAAGAAAGTCTGTAGAAAGAACTTTAAATCATAATTATATTTGTCCATTTAAAAGTACCTGGGAATGATGAAGCAGGCCCTTCTGTGCCTGAAACGACTAATGGGGCCCCCGGCGCTCTTCTGCGCAAAACGGGGGCCTCCCTAGACTTGGCAGATAGAGAGGGGCAGCACGCACCCTCTCTGATTCCTGGCCGGGCCCCTTCTGGGACCCGGGATCATTGGGGGGCCCCCTGGGCCTCCACCGGCCCTCTCCAGGGGGGGCCCAAGTCAGGGAAATCCTTGAAGGTGGAGGGGGGCGCCTCGCACCCCCTCCTGGGTGAAACGCGGGCCCCACCGGGGACCCGCTAACTCCTGGGGTCTCCCGGGGCCTATACTGGCCCTCGCACCGGGGAGACTCCCAGTTATAATGCTACTGGCCCACGAGGGGGCCAACAAAAGAGCCGGTGGCCAGGGCGAGCCTCCAGTGAGGCTGCCGCCCGGCCCGAAATGGCAGGAGAGTCCTCCGGGACTCCTGCAAGGGAGGAGAGGCGTCCTCCTCTCCCTCTGCCTCCGGGACTCCTGTGAGAGAGGGAGAGGCGTCCTCCTCTCCCTCGGATGACGTTGCGGCCCCAGGTGGGGCCTGCTGGTGCCCCGGGGGCGCTCCACAAAGCGCGCGTCCCCCGGGAGCACGATAGGAGCGTGATAGCTCCTTCCTTTACTCCGTGCAGTGCCCCGGGGGCACTAAAGTCAGCGCGATCCTCGCGCTTTAAACAGACAGCCCTACCCGGGCTGCGGCGGTGATTTTCTTTGTAGCAGAAACGCGCTCCAGACAGCGCGAGGGCACCATTAAAAGCCCGGGCTGCGGCGGTGATTTCCTGTAGTCCAAGAAAAGCGCTTTTAAAGCGCGATAGCACCGCAGCAACTTCAACCCTGAAAAATAATGCCTTTTTCTCTTAAAGCATCCTGGGCAAGGATGTAAAAGATCGTTGCAGGGGTCAGGGGCCACAGCACCCTGCCCCTGGGAACAACTAAACCAGAAGGAGCACAGGGCTGGTGGGCCCAGCTACAGGCCAGCACAAGGGGTGCAGATGGTGGCAGTTCCTCCTAGTGACCAGGCAGGTCATAGGTTAGCACAGCAGCAGCAGTCCATGGCGGTTTCCTGGTGAGTCCATTCATCAGCGTTCTGTGTCCAGTTTCAAGTTCCAAGGATGTTCAAATTGTGGGGAAAATTCCCCTGTACTTATAGTCAGTTCTTACAGTGTTTTACAGTGGTAGGGAGAGGAGGTTCCAGCCAGTTACAACTGGTTCTGGGAGTGCCCCCTCTCTCCTTTCAGCACAGGCTCCAAACATCAGTGGGGGGTTAACGACCCTATTGTGTGAGGCCAGGGCACAGCCTTTACAAATGTAGGTGTGCCCCGCCTCTCCCTTCTCTCAGCCCAGGAAGACTATTCAGTATGTAGATGCACCTCAGTGACACCTCCACCCTCCCTGTGTACAGGCTGTCTGAAAAGTATGCACAAAGCCCCAACTGTCACTCTGCCCAGACGTGGATTGGAGTCAAGCTGCAAAACACCAGAATCATAAGCACAGATAAATGCGCACTTTCTAGAAGTGGCATTTCTGTGATAGTAATAAAAAATACACCCACACCAGTAAGCAGTATTTATTATCACCATCACAACCATACCAAACACGCCTACGCTAGCCCTCATAAATCAGACAATACCCCTACACATAAGGCAGGGCATTTCTAATGCAATCCTATGAGAAGGCAGCACTCACAGCAGTGAGACACCAAGTTAGGCTGTTTGTCACTACCAGGACAGGCCATGCAATATGGCACATGTCCTGCCTTTCTACATACATGGCACCCTGCCCACAGGGCGTACTTTAGGGGTGACTTACATGTAGTAAAAGGGGAGTTCTGGGCCTGGCAAGTAAATTTAGATGCCAGGTCCCTGTGGCAGAAAACTGCGCACACAGGCCCTGCGCTAGCAGGCCTGAGACAGGTTTGAAAGTCTACTTCAGTGGGTGGCGCAAGCAGCGCTGCAGGCCCACTAGTAGTATTTAATTTACAGGCCCTGGGTATAGAGATACCACTGTACAAGGGACTTATAGGTAAATTAAATATGCCAATCAGGTATAAGCCAATCATACCAACTTTAGATGGGAGAGCACCTGCACTTTAACACTGGTCAGCAGTGATAAAGTGCTCAGAGTCCTAGAGCCAACAGCGAAAGGTCAGAAAAACCAGGAGGAAGGAGGCAAAAAGACTAGGGATGACCATGCGTATGGCCAAAAGTCCAACAAGTGGGGTGTATGTAAGATGGTGGGGAGGGGAGCGAATGAGGAGTGCAACGCACAAAAGATGAGAGCATGTGCCACATGGCAAGGTTGGGGGGGGGGGCCACTCACATTGACCAGGCAGAAAAGTGATGAGATTTCCTTTACCACCCTGTACATGTCACATAGGTCAGCGCCCATCAGAAGATCGACATTTGGCGTGCCATCGCCAAGGACGTCCGGGCCCTGGGGGTCCACAACAGACGGGGCACCCACTGCCGAAAGAGGTGGGAGGACATCCGCCGTGGGACCAGAAAGACCGCAGAGTCTCTGCTGGGGATGGCCTCCCAACGTAGGAGGGGTGCCAGCCGCCAATTGACCCCCCTGATGTCCCGGATCCTGGCGGTGGCCTACCCCGATTTGGATGGGCGCGTGAGGGCATCACAGCAGACACAAGGGGGTGAGTATCAGCACATTCTGCTATCTTTGCGTGCAGTGAAGGTGTCTGGGTGGGGGAGGAGGGCTGTGGCTATCTCTAGGCCAGGGCGCATTCTGTAGGCTAGGCCCCTCCGTTAGGCATGGCCCTGTGCCCCCGCCCCCCACCTCTGTAGGGTGCCAAGTACAGCTATCCATGGTCCGGCCTCACCCATGTGTGCATTTGTCGTCCATAGACCTGTAGGCCTAGTCACAATAACTGAGTAGTGTACCCCGATTGCGCGGCCTAGTGCAGGGGGCTTCTGTGTCTGTCCTCTCCGACAACGGTGTTGCCAATGCATGCACTCAACCTGTCTTCATTTCTCCCCCCCTCCATTTTCTTTGTCTTCCTGTTCATGTGTGCATTAGCATCATCAGGCGGAGGAGAAGTGGCATCGGTGCACGAGGGAGCTGCATCTCACATGGCCCCGGAGGGCCATGCAACAGACTCTGAGTACACCAGTGAGACGGAGGGCGAGTGGAGCTCCACAACGGGGACCCGTGGAGACGTCAGCGACACCGACACGTCCTCGGAAGGGAGCTCCCTTGCGGTGGCGGCAACATCCGTGCCCACCGCCACAACAGGTACAGCCGCCACCCAGCGCACCAGCCCCGCCCTCCCAGCCGCCCCTCAGCCTTCGCTCCGTGCCCGCTCGCCCAGGAAGTCGGGCATCTCCTTCGCCCCAGGCACCTCAGGCCCTGCCCCAGTTACCCCTGCTGCCCTCAGTGAGGAGGTCATTGACCTCCTCAGGACCATCATTGTTGGGCAGTCTACACTTTTGAATGCCATCCAGGGTGTAGAAAGGGAGGTGCATCGGAGCAATGCATACCTGGAGGGCATTCATTCTGGTCAGGCTGCCCATCAGCGATCGTTCAACGCTCTGGCCTCAGCACTGACGGCAGCCATTGTCCCTGTCTCCAGCCTCCCTCTTCTGACTCCCTCCACCCAGTCCCAGTCTCCTGTTCCACTGCCTATCCCATCCACACCATCAGACCAGCCTGCACACACCTCTACACCCAAGGGCAGCTCATCCAGACATAAGCACCACGGATCCCACAAGCATTCACCCAAGCAACATCCAGATGCAGACATGCCAACAGTCACTACCACCTCTGTGTCCCCCACCTCCTCATCTCCCTCCTCCCTCCCTGTGACGTCTCCACTCACACCTGCATGCACACCACCATCAGCCAGTACTTCCATCACCAGCACACCCTCCATTACAGTCCGCACACGTGCAGTCACCACCCCCACACCCATTTACACGTCCCCTGTGTCCTCTCCCAGTGTGTCTGTCACCCCCTCTTCCAAACCACACAAACGCAGGCAGCCACCCACCCAAAAGCCATCCACCTCATGACAGCCTCCGTCACAAGCACCTGCACCCAAAGACAGCACACTTGACTCTCCTACAACCACATCCTCTTCCTCCACTCCCATACCCACTACACCTACCCGTCCCTGTCCTTCCAAAGTGCTTTTCCTTTCCAACCTTGACCTCGTTCCAACCACTGACCCACCCCCTCCATCTGGTAAGAGTCAAAAAAGCACCTCAGCCACCACCAGCCCTGCATCTACTGTGACCATAGTGCAGGGCTATTGGAGTCCACCAGCTCCTAGGGCAGGAACATCGGCAAGCAGCAAGGGGACAGCCAGCCCACCCCCTGGGAAGAGGACAAAAAAAACTAAGGGCCGGCGCGACAAGCCTGAGGACAGTAGCCTTGCCCCGTCACCTGCCACATCATCAAAGGGAGGCTCCGCTGGGCCCTTCCTGTCAAGCACCGCTCCGCTGGGCCCTTCATCTCAAGCACCGCTCCGCTGGGCCATTCATCTCAAGCACCGCTCCGCTGGCCACCGCCGTCTCAAGCACCGCTCCGCTGGGCCCTTCCTGTCAAGCACCGTTCCGCTGGGCCCTTCATCTCAAGCACCGCTCCGCTGGGCCCTTCCTGTCAAGCACCGCTCCGCTGGGCCCTTCTTGTCAAGCACCGCTCTGCTGGGCCCTTCATCTCAAGCACCGCTCCGCTGGGCCCTTCGTGTCAAGCACCGCTCCGCTGGGCCCTTCCTGTCAAGCACCACTCCACTGGGCCCTTCCTGTCAAGCACCGCTCCGCTGGGCCCTTCATCTCAAGCACCGCTCCGCTGGGCCCTTCATCTCAAGCACCGCTCCGCTGGGCCCTTCCTGTCAAGCACCGCTCCGCTGGGCCCTTCATGTCAAGCACCGCTCCGCTGGGCCCTTCCTGTCAAGCACCGCTCCGCTGGGCCCTTCTTGTCAAGCACCGCTCCGCTGGGCCCTTCCTGTCAAGCACCGCTCCGCTGGGCCCTTCATCTCAAGCACCGCTCCGCTGGGCCCTTCATCTCAAGCACCGCTCCGCTGGGCCCTTCCTGTCAAGCACCGCTCCGCTGGGCCCTTCCTGTCAAGCACCGCTCCGCTGGCCACCGCCGTCTCAAGCACCGCTCCGCTGGGCCCTTCATCTCAAGCACCGCTCCGCTGGGCCCTTCATCTCAAGCATCGCTCCGCTGGGCCCTTGCTGTCAAGCACCGCTCCGCTGGGCCCTTCCTGTCAAGCACCGCTCCGCTGGGCCCTTCATCTCAAGCACCGCTCCGCTGGGCCCTTCGTGTCAAGCACCGCTCCGCTGGGCCCTTCCTGTCAAGCACCACTCCACTGGGCCCTTCCTGTCAAGCACCGCTCCGCTGGGCAACGCCGTCTCAAGCACTGCTGGCCCATTGACAGTGCCGGTTCTGTGTCGGGCAGAGCTTCACGAAGCACTCTGGGCACCATGCCTCCTCCATTAACAGTGGAGTCGTTAATCCATCTGATGGACTGTGGCTTGCCACTTCCCAGGATGGAACAGTGGGCAAGCCACCCACTGTAGAGACTTGAGAGACTGTGGCTTTGCACTCCCCAGGATGGCACAGTGGGCAAGCCACCCACTGTAGAGAATTGTGAGACTGTGGCTTTGCACTCCCCAGGATGGGACAGTGGGCATGGAGGACCCTCGTGGATCTGGCGTCGTGGACTCATGTGGCTGAGGTGCCCCCCCTTCCCTTCCCCCTGAGTTGCCTGTAGTTTTATCATCTGATGCCCCAGCAGGGTTCTCTCCAATGGTATCTGGTCTCCTGTGTGGGCTTTGCCCATGTGTTTGTGCACATTGGCCCACGGACTAGGGAACTTTGACAGAATGGGCAGGACTTATTGCCTATGTATATATTTTTAACTATGTTCATTCCTTATTTTGTATCTTTCATATTGCATATTTCCCATAACTTCAATGGAGCTATATTATACATATATTTTAAAGCTCATTTTAATTGTGTCTTTGCATTATTCCGGTGGGTTTGGGGGGTGTCACTCTGACTTGTTGCTCTGCATTGGGGTGTAGGTATTTGGGGTGGGGGGGTGGGTGTATGGCGTATGTGTATGCCCGTAAGCTTGCCTCCTCCCCCCTCCCCTGTGTCGTAGGTGCAGTACTCACAGTTGTCGTCTGCGCCGGCGTTCGTACTCCTGGTAGATGAGCAGGTAGACAATAGCTGGTAGGATGTTTAATTCGGGTTCCATGCTGTCCAGATTCCTCGTGGAGTGTGTAGAGGTGAGCGTTTTCCCGTTCGTAGTCTGTTTCCGCCATGTTTTTATCGGCGGGGCTCCCGCCCCAGAGAAGGTGGCGGATTGGTGAGTTGTGATAGGGTGGGCGGTACATTATCTGCCGCCTGCCTGTTGGCGGTGACCGCCGCGCTGTTTGTCTGTCCCGCCGTGGCGGTCGGAGTGTTAAAGTGGCGGCCTGTGTTGGCGGTTCCCGCCAGGGTCAGAATTCCATTTTTTAGACCGCCTGCCTGTTGGCGGGTTGGCCGCCGCTTTATCACCGACCACCAGGGTTGGAATGACCCTCTTTATCTCTTGTGTGGGGGGAAACAAAAAATGTCTACAACACGTAACGACCTTCGAGACTGAGATTGCGTAGGCAATTCCTGGTCACATGCCGCAACAGCTTTGATCGTTCAGTACCACATACCTTCCATTGGAAAGTACATGAAATACCAGGCGAATCAAAGGGACAGGAGTACCCTTCAGCAAACAGGCCAAATTCGCGACCCCCGTATTGCAAAGACCGTGAAGAGACACCTGCTTGCATATCATGGAATGACGAATAGCAGTCTTACATTCGCTTCCCCTAGGAAAGACCTCTGTTTCACCGTTCAGACATTTGTGGTCAAAGAGCAACTTCCACTCTTCCATAATATAGCTATCTCCTAGTTGCTCTTACCTGCCCACTGCAAGATGTTTCAGGTAGCTTGAGAAATGAAAGGTCGAAATTGGTAAATGAATTATGCCATGTAAGAGCTAGATGAATTGAAGGACTCTCTGCTACCGTGAAGGGAAACTTAACTAATTTTTCTATGCCAAGCATGATGAAACTAGCCTCCCTTTTAGCCATTGTCTGTTGTTCCTTGGAAAAATTAAAAGCAGTGAAGAATTCACTCCCATTAATATACTTCCATGGAATGCGGCAATTTTTCAGTCTCTGTAAAGTCCAACCCAGCTGCATGATGGACTGTAGCTGTGTTTGCCCTTGATATAACATGGTCAAGTATGTCTGAGTGATCTCAATAGCAGACAACACTAAGGTGGTAATTACAACCCTGGCGGATGGTGTTAAAGGCCGGGGGTAAAAATTTTGAAATTCCGACTGTGGCGGAAATTGGCAACAAGGACAGCCACAATAACATTCCGACCGCCACGGCGGTACAAACATACAGCGCGGTGGTCACCGCCAACAGACAGGCGGGAGACAATGTACCGCCACACAATTACAACCCACCAATCCGCCACCTTTTCCGGAGCAGATTCACCGCGGATAAAAACACAGCAGAAACAGGAATCCGAAGGCAAAACGCTCACCTCTACACACCCCACGAGGAACGAGGACACCATGGACCCGGAACTCCAAATTCTCCCTGCGATAGTCTTCCTGCTCCTCTACCAGGAGCACGAACGCCAGCGGCGAAGACCACGTTGAGTACTGCACCTACGATACAGGGGAGAGGGGAGGGAAAAAAACAGGGACGCACACACGCAACACCCCCACCCTCACCCACGACAACACACACACTAATGCATATTAATACATCACAGTTACACCCCCCAACCCCCCGGAAGAATGCAAAGACAATAGCAAATGAGTGAAACCATTGTAATATATTACAATCAAGTAGGCAAAAATATATATATACACCATGTACGAAATATATACCAAGCATAGAAGTCCAGGTAGTGCTCCAAATAAGTCAGTGGAACACTGGGCCCACACGGTATGGGCGAGGCCCACACAAGATCCCAGACCATGACGAAGAGAACACTGCAGGGGCATCAGATAGCAATAAAACAGGCACCTCAGGGGAGGGAAAGGGGGGCACCTCAGCCGGTTGAGTGCACTACGCCAAATCCACGAGGGGGCCACATGTCCACTGTTCCATCCTGGAGAGTGCAAAGCCACAGTCTCTCAAGTCTATACAGTGGGTGGGTTGCCCACTGTTCCATCCTGGGGAGTGCAAAGCCACAGTCTCTCAAGTCCCTTCAGTGGGTGGGTTGCCCACTGTTCCATCCTGGGGAGTGCAAAGGCACAGTCTCCCAAGTCTATACAGTGGGTGGGTTGCCCACTGTTCAGTCCTGGGGAGTGCAAAGCCACAGTCTCTCAAGTCCCTTCAGTGGGTGGGTTGCCCACTGTTCCATCCTGGGGAGTGCAAAGCTACAGTCTCTCAAGTCTATACAGTGGGTGGGTTGCCCACTGTTCCATCCTGGGGAGTGCAAAGCCACAGTCTCTCAAGTGGATAACAGTCTCCACTGGTTCTGGAGGGGGCATGGTGCCCAGAGTGTTTCATCCTGCTAAGGACAGAGGTAGTGGATGTATCTCTCCAATGGTTCTGGAGGGGGCATGGTGCCTAGAGTGCTTCATCCTGCTAAGGACAGAGGTAGAGGATGGATCTCTCCACTGGTTCTGGAGGGGGCATGGTGCCCAGAGTGCTTCATTCTGCCCGTGACGGACACAGTAGCGTCAGTGCCCTTGGCGCTCATGGACCAGCGGTTCTTGAGGTGGTGGTGCCCTGTTCAGCGGTTCTTGAGGCGGCGGTGCCCTGTTCAGCGGTTCATGAGGCGGCGGTGCCCTGTTCAGCAGTTCTTGAGGCGGTGGTGCCCTGTTCAGCGGTGCTTGAGGCGGCGATGCCCTGTTCAGCAGTTCTTGAGGCAGCAGCGCCCTGTTCAGCGGTTCTTGAGGCGGCGGTGCCCTGTTCAGCGGTGCTTGGAGCGGCGGTCTCTATTGCAGTGACTCAGCTGCTGACGGTCCTTCATGGCCCAGCAGGGCTTTTGCTGGCGGTCCTTCATGGCCCAGCGGGGCTTTTGCTTGCGGTACTTTATGGCCCAGCAGGGCTTTTGCTGGTGGTCCTTCATGGCCCAGCGGCGCTTTTGCTAGAAGTCCTTCATGGCCCAGCGGGGCTGGTGCTGGCCTCCTGGGCAGCGGGGCTTGTGCTGGCGGTGGCCTCCTGGGCAGCTGGGCTGGTGCTGGTGGTGGCCTCCTGGGCAGCTGGGCTGGTGCTAGCGTGGCCTCCTGGGCAGCTGGGCTGGTGCTGGCGGTGGGCTCCTCGGCAGCTGGGCTTGTGCTGGCGGTAGCCTCCTAGGCAGCTGGGCTGGTGCTGGCAGTGGCCTCCTGGGCAGCAGGGCTTTTGCTGGCGGTGGGCTCCTGGGCAGCTGGGCTTGTGCTGGAGGTGGCCTCCTGGGCAGCTGGGCTTGTGCTGGGGGTGGGCTCCTGGGCAGCTGGGCTGGTGCTGGTGGTGGGCTCCTGGGCAGCTGGGCTGGTGCTGGCGGTGGCCTCCTGGGCAGCTGGGATGATGGCGGTCTTCTCCGGTGTGCTGCTCTTCCCAAACTTGCTGACTTTCTTGTGGCCCTTCCCCACCTTGGAAGGTGTCGCAGCTGACTCCACACTCCCACCTGTACCCCTGGGAGCGGCATTGGTGGCTGGAGTCTTCCCCCTCTCTCGCCGGGCACTGGCCAACTTCTGATGCTTGACAGGTGGGGGACTGTCTGTGTTGTGGCTCCGTGCCACACTGGCTGCCCTGGTGGCTGGTGCACTCCAGATTCCGGTGACTACAGGCACCACTGGTCCCGGAGATATTGTGGCTGAGGTGCTAGTTCGGGACCTAGGAGAAGTACGGGGTGGGGGAGGTGTGGGAAAGAGGTCAAGGTTGGACAGGAAAAGTTTTTGGGACACTCTGGGACGGGTAGCTGCAGGGGGTTTGGGAGTGGAGGAAGAGGTTGTGGTTGTAGGAGGTGTTCGTTTGCTGAATTTGGGTGAAGGTGCATGCTCTGCAGGCTGTCGTGAGGTGGATGGCTGTTGGGTGGGTGTGTGCCTGCATTTGTGTATCTTGGGAGGGGGCGTCACAGACACACTGGGAGAGGACACAGGGGATGTGTGAATGGTAGTGGGGGTGGTGACTGCACGTGAGCGGGGTGTGGTGGTGGGTGTGCTGGTGATGGTAGTAGTGGCTGTAGACGTACTGCATGCAGGTGTGAGTGGAGATGAGACTGGAAGGGAGGAGGGAGACGAGGAGGAGGGGACAAAGTGGAGGCAGTGGATGTTGGTGTGTCTGCATGTGTGTGATGCTTGTGTGAGTGCCTGTGGGATGTGTGGTGCTTATGTTTGCCTGAGCTTCCCTTGTGTGTTGAGGTGTGTGCATGCTGGTCTAGAGGTGTGCTTGGGAAAGGCTGAGGTACACGGGATTGGGTCTGGGTGGAGGAAGTTGGAGGGGGGGAGGCTAGACACAGGGACAATGGCTGCCATCAGTGCTGAGGCCAGAGTCTGAAAAGCTCGCTGAAGGGCCGCCTGACCAGAATGAATGCCCTCCAGGAATGCATTTGTTTTTTGCAACTGCCTTTCTACACCCTGGATGGGATTCAAAATGGTAGACTGCCCAACAGTGAGGGACCTGAGGAGGTCAATGGCCTCCTCACTGAGGGCAGCAGGGGTGACCGGGTGAGCGGTCACGGGGCGAAGGCTGAGGGGCTGCTGGGAGGGCGGTGCTGGAAGGGCGGGTGGCGGCTGTACCTTTAGATGGGGGGGGCACAGATGTTGCCGCCACCACAAGGGAGCTCCCATCAGAGGACGAGTCCGTGTCACTGGTCTCAGCTCCTGTCCCCACAGTGGAGCTCCCCTCGCCCTCCATCCCACTGGTGAAGTCTGAGTCCGTAGTGTGGCCCTCCATGGCCATGTGGGATGCAGCCCCCCGTGCTCCGGTGCCACTGCTCCTTTGCCTGATGATGCTAATGCACACAAGAAAAGGGAGAACACAAAAAGAGGGGGGGCCACAGAAGAAAGACATGTTGAGTGCATGCATTACCGCTTCCGTTGGCGGACACAACAGATACAGAAGCCCCCTGCACTATGCCGCACTCTTGGGCTCCACTGTTCAATCCCTGGGAAATGGCCTAATAGGCTATGGACGACACCTGCACACATGGCTGACACAGGGGTATGACTAGGTGTAGTTGGCACTCTACAGAGGTGCAGTGGGGTGCCACATGGCTTGCCTTACGGAGGGACCTTCCCTACGGAACACGCCCTGGCCTAGGGAAACCCACAGCCCACCTCCCCCACCCAGACACCTCCACTGCGCGCAAAATCAGCAGAATGTGAGTGTACTCACCCCCTTGTGGCTGCTGTGATGCCCTCAAGCGCCGATCCAACTCCGGGAACGCCACCGCCAGGATCCTGAACATCAGGGGGGTCATGGTGTGACGGGCACCCCCCAAGTTGGGAGGCCATCCCCAGCTGAGCCTCCGCCGTCTTCTTGCTCCAACGGGTAATGTCCTCCCATCTTTTCCGGCAGTGGGTGCTCCGTCTGTGGTAGACCCCCAGGGTCCAGACGTCCTTGGCGATGGCACGCCAAATATGTTTTTTCTGGTGGACGCTGACCTACATAATTTGTGCAGGGGGAGGAGAAAGTTATTACCAACTGCACCGTCAAAGTAATTGGCCCCCATCCCTACCCTTGCCATGTGGCACATGCACTCACTGTTGTTTCATGCATGCCGCACTCTCCCCCCTTCCTTCTTACATCTACCTCTCTCCACACAGGCATAGCCCATACAGTATGCTCCCAGTGTACATACCTGTTTGTCTGGAGGACCGTAGAGTAGCGTGTACTGGGAGAGGACCCCGTCCACGTGTTTCTCCAACACCTCCGATGTGAAGGCAGGGGCCCTTTCCCCAGACACTCAAGCCATTGTCTCTTCCAGACCGAGGTCACAGCAGCACTTGCAGTGTAGGTCCTCTCCTGTCAAACATCAGGTATCGAGTGATTGAACAGATAGTAAATGGCGGTCACATCCGCGGCGGTGCGTACCGTCACCGCCAGTGTACATCGTCGTTGGCTCCTGGGACCCATAGGGTCCAATGTTAACCAATGCAGCATTGCGCCACGGTCTTCGACAGCCTACTGCGACAGTGTACAATGCCAGCGCACTTATCTCACATCCCATTTTCCCGCTTTACAGGTCAGGCAGCCGCCATTTCAGAGTCCCACATACCTACAATTTCAACTGTGTCACACATACCTAGGCCTAGACTCAACACACATACAGGCCACTTTTTAGATTATGAATGGTGTTCTGTGTAAGCTGTGGGTACGTACCTCTGAGTTGTTTGACTTTGTGCTCGCTGTTGTCCTTCATAGGCACCGTCCCATGGGGCATGTGAGGAGATGGCGGCATCCTCCGGTGGACCTGTCGACAATGGAGGAAAGACATGTGATAATCACATACAGGCTTGACCGTGCCACAATCCAGGAACTGTGTACCCAGTTGGAGCCAGACCTGATGTCAGCTATCTGCCATCACACAGGAATCCCCTCTCAAGTGCAGGTGCTGTCAGGACTCCATTTCCTTGCGAGTGAGTAATTTCAAACAACAGTGGCCATAGCATCAGGGATGTCCCAGTCTATGTTTTCCAACGTGTTGTCCAGAGTGTTGTCTGCCCTTCTGAAACACATGCGGAACTACATCGTTTTCCCTCAGGTGGAGGATTTGCCTACAGTGAAAGGTGATTTCTATGCCCTGGGACATATCCCCAACATCATAGGTGCCATTGATGGGACACATGTGGCTTTGGTACCCCCCCACTGGAGTGAACAGGTGTACAGAAACCGGAAGAGTTATCATTCGATGAATGTACAGATGGTATGTTTGGCAGACCAGTACATCTCCCATGTGAATGCCATGTTCCCTGGCTCAGTGCATGACGCCTACATCCTGCGGAACAGCAGCATCCCTTATGTGATGGGTGAACTCCAGAGGCACCGGGTGTGGCTATTAGGTGAGCACTTGGAAACAGTTGTCCCTCGCCATTTGCAGGTGACTCTGGTTTCCCCAACCTGTCATGGATACTGACCCCAGTGAGGAATCCCAGGAGAAGGGCAGAGGAACGCTACAATGAGGCCCATGGGCGAACTAGGATGGTGATCGAGCGGACCTTTGGCCTCCTGAAGGCCAGGTCAGGTGCCTCCATATGACAGGTGGATCCCTATTCTACTCACCAAAGAAGGTGTGCCAGATCATCGTGGCCTGCTGTATGCTTCACAACTTGGCTTTGCGACGACAGGTGCCTTTTCTGCAGGAGGATGGTCCAGATGGTGGTGTTGTGGCAGCTGTGGAGCCTGTGGACAGTGAAGACGAGGAAGCAGAGGAAGAAGACATGGACAACAGGGACTTAGTGATCCAGCAATATTTCCAGTGAGACACAGGTAAGAATACAGACCTGCCTACTACATGTACTTTAACACTACTACCTCTCTACTGTCTGTCGTTTTCACCCAGTGTATGGTCACTGAGTTGTCATTTTCCCTTACGATCTCACAGATGTGGGTCCCACTGTGTGACATCTGGTTTGATTCCTCATGTACTAGAGCTGTGTGACATAGGTATGTTGACATTACCAATGAAAAAGCTTTTTTCCACAGTTATTGCTAATACAGTATTCCAAAATCATAGACTGACTCAAGATTGTTTTGTGCTTTAAGGGTGTTCATTTTAGTGCTCAATATTGGAGGGGGTAGCAAAATGATGAGGGGTGATGGCGGAGGAATGTCCATGGCAGAGTCCAGTCTATTAGTCTCACAGGTGCATTGCCCATATGGGCATAGGAAGTGGAGCTGGGGCAGTTTGAGGATCGACAGGGTGACAAAGTGGGACAGTAGGATGACAATCAGGGTGGTCTCATTTCTTGGCGGGGGTCTTGGCATCGTTCTCTGTCTTTGTCCTGGATCTCAGGGACCGTTTGCGAGGTGGTTCTCCCTCTGCAGGGGGTGGGGTGCTGGTGTGGTGGTCCTGTGGCGGTGCCTCATGTCCACTAGCGCCGGCGGGGGTGGTGGGCAGTTCATCGTCCAGGCTAGTGTCAGGGGCCACTTGTAGTGCCACAGTGTCCCTCCTGGTGTTGAGTACTTCCTTCAGCACCCCTACGATGGTGCCCAGGGTGGAATTGATGGTTCTGAGTTCCTCCTTGAAGCCCATATACTGTTCCTCCTGCAGGCGCTGGGTCTCCTGAAACTTGGCCAGTACCTTTGCCAACATCTCCTGAGAGTGGTGGTAGGTTCCCATGATGGAGGAGAGGGCCTCGTGGAGAGTGGGTTCCCTGTGCCTGTCCGCCCCCTGTTGCACAGCAGCCCTCCCAGTTCCCCTGTGTTCCTGGGCCTCCATCCCCTGGACCGTGTGCCCACTACCACTGCCCCCAGGTCCCTGTTGTTGTTGGGGTGGTGGGTTAGCCTGGGTTCCATGTAGTGGTGGACACACAGCTGATTGACGTGTCCTGGGGACGGAGGTATGGGCCCGCTGGGTGGGTGCTGTGCTGGTGTTTCCAGAGGGGGGAAGCTCTGTGGTGGCCTGTGACTGGGTGTGGGGAACCGACTGTCCCGAGGTCCCCGATGGGCCGGGCTGGTCTTCTAGATCCAGTTGGACAGCGGTGCTGTCATCACAGTGGGCCTCTTCTGTTGGTGGGGTGGACATGTGTGGACCCTCCTGTCCGGTGACGTTGGGTAGGGGTCCTGCAGGGGTATAAAAGAATGTTTATTACATCTGTGTATCATGGTGTGCAATGGGTGGTTGAACGTGTACCCCAGTGCTTGCATTCCTGTGTGGGACCTTGTGTGATGATGGTTTAGGGGAGTGTATGGGTATGTGCAGTGGGCATGCTTTGGTGATGGGTGTCCATGCTTTGTTGTTGCATGAAGGGCTTGGTGTTAGGATGTGTGCTTTGTGATGTTGGGAGATTTGTGAGGAGTTGGAGTGATGGGGGTGAGGGTGAGGGTGGAGGTATGTGATAGCATGCAGGTAGGGTGGGGGATGTAATAGTTAAGGTTTGACTTGCCAGAATCCATTCCTCCACCTACTCCTGCGAGGCCCTTAGGATGCAGAATCGCCAAGACCTGCTCCTCCCATGTTGTTATTTGTGGGGGAGGAGGTAGGGGTCCGTCGCCAGTCCGCTGAACCGCCAGGTGGTGTCTTGAGATC
The DNA here is from genome assembly GCF_031143425.1 of Pleurodeles waltl. Classification (NCBI taxonomy): domain Eukaryota; kingdom Metazoa; phylum Chordata; class Amphibia; order Caudata; family Salamandridae; genus Pleurodeles; species Pleurodeles waltl. The sequence goes on along the minus strand of NC_090445.1, from coordinate 485,898,742 downwards.
ACGGAACGCACCTTCCCCCGTAGGTCGTTCCACCTCTTTCTGATGTCCTCCCCATTTCTTGGGTGCTGTCCCACTGCGTTGACCCTGTCCACTATTCTTTGCCATAGCTCCATCTTCCTTGCAATGGAGGTGTGCTGCACCTGTGCTCCGAATAGCCGTGGCTCTACCCGGACGATTTCCTCCACCATGACCCTGAGCTCCTCCTCCGAGAACCTGGGGTGTCTTTGCCGTGCCATGGGTTGGTGTAAGTGATGTGTGGGGTGGTGTTTGTGGTGATAAGTGTGCTGATATGTAGTGGTGTGTAGTGTGCGGTGCGTAGGAGTTATGTGGGTGATGGTGTTGTGTGCCTGTGGATGCTAGAGTTGTTGATGGTGGTGTCTCTCTCTGGCCTTCTTTCGTAATTTTTGGTCGTAGAGGTTTGTGGGTGATGTGGGTGCATGTTTTATAATGTATTGAGAGTGTGGTAGTGGTGTGTGTATGTGTATCAGGTGTGTGTATTTCGAATTGTTCAATGTGGCTGTGTTTTGTAGGAGTGTGTGTATTTTGAGCGGGTCGTGATAGTGTGTCTGTATTTGTGTTGCCGTGACGGTGGAGGATTTGTTTTCGCCAGTTTATCACTGACCTTTGGTGTGGCGAACTTGTGTGGGTGTCTGAATTTTGGAGGATTCCGAGCTGTGGGTCATAATAGCTGTGGCGGATTTCCGCAGCCACGGCTGTGTGTTGGCGGTCTTCTGCACGGCGGTAAGCAGCTTTTACCGCCAATGTTGTAATGAAGGCCTATATTTGATAGTGAATAAATCCTGTTGGAGAGTGTATTCATGCCGTTGTCGACAACAGCTAATGCCTTTTCTAAATTTTCTTTATCCAATTGCCTTAAACGTGCAGCAGCCTCAATCTGGGAAAGTTTCCAAATTTCATTGTACATAGCATATAAAAACCTTTTTGAGCGCTGTTTCCAAGGACCCAGCAGAAAATCCTGCAAGTCTATATCTTCTGAAAGAGTATTCAGGTGTTTCTTAACAGCGGCTAACTTGTTGGTTTGTACCCATTGCTGGCACAGCTTACCCACACTGTATGTCGTAACTATACCTGTATGTTGACCCAATACAAAGCGAGGGCCTAGTCTGTTAATTGAGGAACCCCCAGAAGAGTTAAAAAAACGCGCCTGACACTCATTTGTGTCAGTAGGCCAGATTAACCACCCGCTGGGACTAGAAAGTGAATAATTATAAGTACCAGCCTCAACCATTGCATCTAGCTTATCCTCGGTGATATTGAGGAAGTATTGCCAATCTTTCAACTTTGCCGGGGTGGGGATACTGGGTGTGTTCAAGTCTTCAATTTTTGCTAACCCCAGACAGGATGTCTGCTGAATAGTGTCATTCAAGAAAATCATTTGCACAGGAATCAGGCATGTGCGAAATAAAGCCTCCCTACCCTGTATCTGCCAATTTTACGTTCTCCATACACTTTTCAAATCAATAGTGCTCTTCCAGTATTCGTAACCTTCAACTGCGAGCCGTGAAACAAAGGGATCGGAATAAATCAGTTTTGTATCAATTAGCAATTTGTGCCAGAGGTATTTTAAAATAATACGACTCTGTTTTTCTTGTGTCATGCCCAGAAAAGTATTTAAATTTATCACTATATTACTTTGGGCTCCCCACTGGTGGTGTAGGACAGTGTTCACACTGTGTGTAGTTTAATATTGGCATGTATCTAGTGGCACGGTGTAGGTAGTAATGTCCCCAATTGTTACAGCAGAACATTTCCCCATAATTCATTGTATGTTCATATACATCATCACTTTCAAAAGCGGAATAGTCCTTCATTTCAGTTAGCATGGAATCAACTGTTTGGACATCCCAATCATCAGAGACAACATCAGGTGTAATTACATCTGTCATGGAAATTTTGAACATGTATAGTACTTGAATAATTTCTGTAGGCCCGTATATATCGAATGGAATTTTATCCCACATAATCCCATCAGAAATCGGTATTGCTGTATTATTCACAGGGGACAAATCTCTCTGGACCTTATGTGAAGAATGATGTGGTGTTAAAACTTCATCAACAGGCTCCGCAGAGGAGCGATCAGGAATATAGTGACCATTTATAAGCAAAAAGAAAACAGTCACAAAACCAATCCATAAAAAAAATGAAAAAAATGTCAAACAGAACCATAAGTAGTTCCATGGGTATTTCAAATAGTTCTTTTTAAGCCATTGATACAGCTTACTACTTTTTGAAACATTGTCAATCACAGTAGTGGATGAGTCTGAGGAAAAATCATCAATGTCAATGAAATATCCAGAGGCAGTCTCTGCAAACACGGGAGTCGGTGTACTTTGGTCCACTTCACATGGGGGCGCTTGGTAGACAGTGTCATTAGTCTGTGATGTGTTTGCGTAAAAAACTGCTAAATCTTGAACCGGGGTGGTCACTGAAGAAGTGACTGGAACCAGCAAGAGTTCATTTTCCGCCCTCCCCATGGTCAAGGAGGTGTCTGGAACAGCAGCTAACATTGTTGCATAGTCTGTAGTAATGATGTTCATCCTACTATGTAGATGTATGTCCTGTTGGGTACTGAGAGGGGATCGGGAACCACCCAAGGAACCTCTTGGTCTACTGTGAAGGATCGGCCACATGGTGTAATTTGATGTCATCAATGGAGATGAATCTGTTCGTCTTAGAACCAGACAGTGGTGGTAAGATGACAGTCCTGGTACCTTGAATTCCCAAGACTGGTACAGGTGCTCTGTATAATGGACCGAACTCCTTCTTCACTGCGATATTCTCACGAACCAGATCCACAACTTTAGGAATCCAGCCAGTCGAAGTTTTCGCTAAATCCCTTATTCCTAAAGTGGCAGCACTTGCAGATGATTTATCATCACAAAATTGCTGAAGCTCCTGTAAAACAGTGACACGTTAATTTATGTCAAATGGTGTTTCTGCTGCCACCATACCAGGGGCATCAAGATCTGGGACACACATAGGTATCCCAAAGAGAACCTCATATGGAGTGCGTCCCCTCAAGGACCGTCTTGGCAGATTATTCAGTGCTCTCCGGACCCCATATAGGTGATGTAACCAACTGCGGCCTGAACCTAATTCTCGAGCTGTTAAAAACTGCTTTAGATCACGATTCCGCCTCTCCACGACCTAATTTCCCTCGGGATGGTATGGTGAGGAGTAATGGAGTTCAACACCCATCGTCCCCATGGAGTCCCTGAATGCCTTAGAGGCAAATGCAGGGCCCTGGTCCGAATGGAATGCTGCAACCGCATATGCACCGATAAAAATCAGCAAGTCTTTTATAACAGTCCGGGTGTCAACAGACCGCTGTGGCCATACCCACAGGAATCTAGAACAAGAATCTACAGCGACTAAAATGTATTTGTATCTACCTTCAGGCTGTAAGGGAGCACAATGGTCCAGGTGCACAATCTGTAGTGGCCTGTTGGATACTAAGAGGGATGTCTGCGGTGGGCGTTTGATATTAGAGCCCTTAATCTGCTGGCAAATGTCACAGCAAAGGACATACTGCTTTGTTCGTCTGCATAAACCAGGCCACCAGAAGTGTTTCTGTAGGAGTGTTATCGTGGCCTGTATAACAGCATGTGCAGAAGCGACACCCTCATGCACTGCTTTAATTAGATCTAATCCCTGGTCTTCATTGGGGATCACTCGATCTCCAACCCCAGGAATTGTTGAGTGAGCAACATTCTGTGCACTGATGTGGTAAATATAGTTTGTAGGGTATCCTTTCGGAAGGGGCTTGCCTGCAGCCGAAGCTTTAAAGGCAGTCAATATTTCATTATCCAATCTCGTCCGAGAATGAGTCACTGCAGCCACAGAAGTCGTAGCTACTGCTGCTTTGGCCGCTTCATCAGACAATGTATTACCGGTAAAGTGTACTCCTACACGTTGGTGTCCCAGTGTATGGACTACATGGACACACAGCAGCTTATCCTTAAGATCAGCCACCCTCCCCGCAGTATTTTGTGTTTAATGGTGTTCTCTTTAGAATCTCTAAACCCATTCAGTTTCCAATGATTGAGATAGTCATTGTATGACTGGACGCAGTAATAAGAGTCACAGACTATTAAAGTCTGGCATCCTGGCTCAGTATGTTTGAGCGCTAGAATAAGAGCTTTAAGCTCAGTCAACTGGGCTGTGCAGTCCCCTAAAGTCTGCTTGTAGGTATTGTGAGGGTGGAAAACTCCATCTTCCATCACTCCGCTTACGGCTGCGCAAGCTGCCAAGTATTGATGTTTAGTAGCTACAGCCGGTTGTGCTGAACCATCAGTGTATATGACAGTATGGTAGTTGTCTAGTGGCAAGATATTTAGAGGCGAGGGGTACTCTTGTTCATACTGGAGAAACTCTTGTGTCTGAAGTTTTGGATCAAATATATAATCGACATCAGTGGCGGTCAGAGACGTTGCCCATTGAATCCAACGTGGATGTAATGCGTTAGCGTTAGGAATGCTTGCTTTGGTGACAGCCTCTAAGGCCGGCACCGGGGAGACAACAATAATACGTCTCCCCTGGGCAAGTGGCCTCTCTTTTATGACGGCCATCTGAACTGCCGTCAGAATCTTTTCTGTAGGTGCAAAACGCTGTTCACCATTGGAGTATAAATGTGATTTAAACTCTATTGGTACCATGTCACCCTCATTGAAGGTGACATAAGTAAATCCAATGGCACCAGCAATTATTCTGATGACCACATTTGTTTTAATGTCACGTGTGTGCAAGTGTTCAGCTTCTAGCATGTCCTGTTGCACTTCCCTAAGGATGTGTGTGTGTTCAATTGTCCAGTGTCTGCTAGAAAAATTGGTCTGAACCAAGTCATAAAGCAGCTTGATCCATTGTGCATATTCTGGAATGTATGTTCTGCCAAAATTAAAGAAACCAAGTAATGACTGGAGTTTCTTAAGTGTGTTTGGAGGGTGCAGTTGAGCACATTTTTCTAGAAAGTGTGAGGCCAGGCTCTTCCCCTCGTTTGATAGCTCATATCCCAGGAATAATACGCTAAGTAAGGCTATCTTGCTTTTCTTGAAATTGAATTTGTAACCGAAATCTGCAAATCCCAAAATGATACGATCGACCCTTGCAAGATGAATGTCGAGGACGTTGTCTGTGAGATATATGTCATCCACATAGGATAACGCCTCAGAATCAATATTGTGTAATATTGATGTTACACAGGTTGAAAATAGCCCTGGGCTATTTTTATAGCTTTGAGGTAAACGACAAAAGCATTTCTGAGAGCCAAATGAGAATGCACTCAGGTCCCGACTTTCATGTGCTAAATTCTGGTAGAAGAATCCATTAGAAATGTCTAGTGTTGTTTTATATTTTTTACGCACTATATTGCTTATTAGTGCCCTGCTGTGTGACTTTTGTATGGCATATGTGCGTGTATGGCTATTTAAATGTCTATAATCAATGACTATTCTATATGAATGGTCTGGCTTTGCAATGGGGAATAACGGATTATTAATTGCTGATGTACAGGGCTCAATCACTCCCTGGTACTCAAGCTGGGTGAGAATCTCTCTCACCGGAGCTTCTGCTTCATGTTTAACAGGATATTGTGGCTGCGGTTGGGGTGTAGACCTAACAGGAATAACATGACAAGTAGACTCCTTGTCCCAACCTACATGATTGCGATATAGCGCAGGTGACTGTGCAAAAGCCCATTCAAAAGCATAGGCTTCTTTGTGTGCTTCCGGAACAAGATCGGAGAAAGAAGGCAAAATGACATCTTCCCCTCTGTGGGAGCTTTCGAACGTATTCAGGTGGCCAGTCTCTTTCGGCTAATAGGATATCACTATTAGGTTCATCCCAAAATATCACACTAATAATGTGTTTCACGTCTCCCTCTATCTGAATTTTTAAATCGTAAACCCTATCGGGGGGAGAACGCGGCCATCCGCTGTTTCAACTGTGATGAAATCGCTAGTTGCTGTCGCATCCGGATGATCTTTCAGACTCTGGCGACATATCGTGACCTCTGCTGCGCAGTCTAACAGAGTCACTACCCACGTCTTGTTCCTCAACAGTGTTCTCAAGTATACTGGCATTTTTAGCTGTCAGTGCTGACATCTTCTTCTTTTTAAACTGTGGCTTTTGCTGAGGAGTCTTTTCTTCCTTTTTAATGGTAGACTGCGGCGAGTCTTTCTTTTCTTTTACGTATTCAGGACGTCGATCTTGACGCCCCCTCTCTCGCTACGTCTATCCAGAGAGTCCTGAAAGGAACGAGAGGGATGTGAATCAGTATATCTATCTGCAGTTTTAATGTTCTCCCTATTTCTGAGATTATGGGGGTCATTACAACATTGGCGGTAAAAGCCGCTTACCGCCGTGCAGAAGACCGCCAATACCGCCGCGGCCGCGGAAATCCGCCACAGCTATTATGACCCACATTGGGAATCTGCCGAAATTCAGACACCCACACAAGTCCGGCACACCAAAGGTCAGTGATAAAATGGCGAAAACAAAACCTCCACCGTCAGGCCAACAGAAACACGCCCATGCTATCATGACCCACGAATCCACGCGGCGGTCTTTCAACCACGGTATTCCATTGGCGGTACACACCGCTGCGCTCAAAATACACACACATCTCCAAAACACCGCCACATTGGACAATTCGAATTACACACACCTGATACACATACAAACATCACTCCCACACACCCAACACAATATAAAACACACACCCACATCACCCACAAACCCCTACGACCAAAACTGATTGACGCAGGCCAGAGAGAGAGCACAGAATAGACAACCCCACCATACAGAGGCACACAACACCATCACCCACACAACATCCACACTCAAAACACCACACACCACTACACATCACCACACTCATCACCACATACACCACCCCACACATCACCTACACCACCCCATGGCACGGCAAAGACACCCCAGGTTCTCTGAGGAGGAGCTCAGGGTCATGGTGGAGGAAATCGTACGGGTAGAGCCACAGTTATTTGGATCACAGGTGCAGCACACCTTCATAGCTAGGAAGATGGAGCTATGGCGAAGAATAGTCGACAGGGTCAACGCAGTGGGACAGCACCCAAGAAATCGGGACGACATCAGGAAGAGGTGGAACGACCTACGGGGGAAGGTGCGTTCCGTGGTCTCCAGGCACAACATCGCGGTACAGTGGACTGGCGGAGGACCCCCACCTTCTCCCCCACAACTAACAACATGGGAGGAGCAGGTCTTCACCATTATGCATCCTGAGGGCCTCGGAGGAGTCGGTGGAGGAATGGACACTGGTAAGTCAAATCTTAACTATCATATCCCCCACCCTACCTGCATGCTATCACACACCCCCACCCTCACCCCCTCCCCTATCACTCCAACTCCTCACTAATGACCTAATAACACAAACCACACATCCCAACACCAAGCCCTGCATTACACAACAAAGCATGGACACCCCTCACTAAAGTATGCCCACTGCACATACCCATAACACCCCCCAACCATCATCACACAAGCCCCCACACAGGAATGCTAGCACTGGGTTACACGCTCACCCACCCATTGCACACCATGACACACACACATGCAATAATCATGCTTTTACACCCCTGCAGGACCACTACCTAACGTCACCAGACAGGAAGGTCCCGACATCTCTACCCCACCCACAGAAGAGGCCCACAGTGATCACAGCAGCTCTGGCCAATTAGATGCAGATGATCAGCCTGGACCATCGTGGGCCTCGGGACAGTCGGTTCCCCTCGCACAGGCACAGCCCAACACAGACCTTCCCCCATCTGGAAACACCAGCACAGCACCCACCCAGCGGGCCCATACCTCTGCCCCCAGGCCACGTCAATCAGCTGTGTGTCCACCACTACAGGGAACCCAGGATAACCCACCACCCCAACAACAACAGGGACCAGGGGACAGTGGTAGTGGGCACACGGTCCAGGGGACGGAGGCCCAGGAACACAGGGGAACTGGGAGGGCTGCCGTGTGACAGAGGGCGGACAGGCCAAGGGAACCCACTCTCCACGAGGCCCTCTCCTCCATCATGGGAGCATACCACCACTCCCAGGAGACGATGGCTACGGTCCTGGCCAAGTTTCAGGAGACCCAGCGCCTGCAGGAGGAACAGTATTTGGGCTTCAGGGAGGAACTCAGAACCATCAGCTCCGCCCTGGGCACCATCGTAGGGGTGCTGAAGGACATACAGAACACTATGAGGGACACTGTGGCACTCCAAGGGGCCTCTGACACTAGCATGGACGATGAACTGCCCACCACCTCCACCGGTGCTAGTGGACAGGACGCCCCGCACAGGACCACCACACCAGCACCCCACCCCCTGAAGACGGAGAACCACCCCACAAGCGGTCCCTGAGATCCAGGAACAGGACAGAGCACGATGCCAAGACCCCCGCAAGAAATGAGACCACCCTGATTGTCATCCCACTGTCCCACTTTGTAACCCTGGAACTGCCCCAGCTCCACTTCCTATGCCCATATGGGCAGTGCACCTGTGAGACTAATAGACTGGACTCTGCCATGGAAATTCCTCCACCATCACCCCTCACCATTTTACCACCCCCTCCAATAATTAGCACTTCAATAAACACCCTTGAACCACAAAACAAATTGGAGTCAGTCTGTGATTTAGAAAATGTGTATTAGCTATGACAGTGACAAAATCCGTTCTCAATAGTAATGTCAACATACCTATGTCACACATCACAAGTCCATGAAGGATGCAAGCAGATGACACACGTTGGTAACCACACCTGTGAAACCGTAATGGAAATGTACAACTCAGTTACCAAATACTGGTTGAAATTGACAGACAGGACAGAGGTAGAAGTGTGAAAGTACTTGTAGTAGTCAAGAAAGTGTTCTCACCTGTGTGGCACTGGAAATATTGCTGCATGACTGAGTCCCTGTTGTAAATGTCTTCTTCCTCTGCTTCCTCCTCATCACTGTCCACAGGCTCCACAGCTGCCACAACACCGTCATCTGGACCATCCTCCTGCAGGAAAGGCACCTGGCGTCGCAAAGCAAGATTGTGAAGCATACAGCATGCGATGATCTGGCACACCTTACTTGGTGAGTAGAATAGGGAACCACCTGTCATATGGCGGCACCTGAACCTGGCCTTCAGGAGGCCGAAGGTGCGTTCGATCACCCTCCTAGTCCACCCATGGGCCTCATTGTAGCGTTCCTCTGCCCTTGTCCGGGGATTCCTCACTGGGGTCAATAGCCATGACAGGTTGGGGTAACCAGAGTCCCCTAATAGCCACACAGGGTGCCTCTGGAGTTGACCCATCACATAAGGGATGCTGCTATTCCGCAGGATGTAGGCGTCATGCACAGAGCCAGGGAACATAGCATTTACCTGGGAGATGTACTGGTCTGTAAAACATACCATCTGTACATTCATCGAATGATAACTCTTCCGGTTCCTGTACACCTGTTCACTCTTGTGGGGGGGGGACCAGAGCTACATGGGCCCCATCAATGGCACCTATGATGTTAGGGATATGTCCTAGGGCATAGAAGTCACCTTTATCAGTACCCAAATCCTCCACCTGAGGGAAAACGATGTAGCTCCTCATGTGTTTCAGCAGGGCAGACAACACTCTGGACAACACATTGGAAAACATAGGCTGGGACATCCCTGATGCCATGGCCACTGTTGTTTGAAATGACCCACTTGCAAGGAAATGGAGCACTGATAGCACCTGCACTTGAGGGTGGATTCCTGTGGGATGGCGGATTGCTGACATCAGGTCCGGCTTCAACTGGGTACACAGTTCCTGGATTGTGGCACAGTCAAACCTGTAGGTGATGATTAAATGTCGCTCCTCCATTGTCAACAGGTACACCAGCAGTCGGTACACCAGAGGATTCCGCCATCTCCTCACATGTCCCAGCTGACGGTGCCTAGGAAGGACAAAAGCGACCACAGAGTCAAGCAACTCAGAGGTATGTACCCACAGCTACACAGAACAAGAAACATAATCCAAAAAGTTGTCTGTAAGTGTGTTGAGTCCAGGCCTAGGTATGTGTGACGCAGTTGAAAATGAAGCCATGTGGGCCCCTGAAATGGCAGCTGCCTGACCTCTAAACTGGGACAATGGGATGTGAGGTAACTGCTCTGGCGTTGTACACCGTCGCGGTAGACGGTCGAAGACCGCTGCGCAATGCTGCATTGGTTAACATTGGACCCTATGGGTCCCAGGAGCCAATGACGAAGTGCGCCGGCGGTGATGATACGCACCGTTGCGGACGTCACAGCCGCGGACGTGACCGCCATTTTCTATCTGTTGAATCACTCGATACCTGATCTTCGACAGGAGAGGACCTACACTGCAAGTGCTGCTGTGACCTCGTTCTGGAAGAGACAATGGCACGTGCGTCTGGGGAAAGGGCCCCTGCCTTCACTGCACAGGAGTTGGAGAAGCTCGTGGACGGGGTCCTCCCCCAGTACACGCTACTCTACGGTCCTCCAGACCAACAGGTGAGTACATAGGGTGCAAGTTGTATGGGCTATGCCTGTGTGGAGAGGGCTGGTTGTAAGAAGGAAGGGGTCAGAGTTCTGTGAGCATGAAGGACTGTGAATGCATGTGCCACATGGCAAGGGCAGGGATGTGGGCCACTCACTTCGACGGTGCAGTTGGTAATGACTTCTCTTCTTCCCCTGTACATGTCATGTAGGTCTGCGCCCACCAGAAGAAGGATATTTGGCGTGCCATCGCCAAGGACGTCCGGACCCTGGGGGTCCACCAGAGACGGAGCACCCACTGCCGTAAAAGATGGGAGGACATTCGCCGCTGGAGCAAGAAGACGGCAGAGGCTCAGCTGGGGATGGCCTCCCAATGTGGGAGGGGTGCCCCGTCGCACCATGACCCCCCTGATGTTCCGGATCCTGGCGGTGGCCTACCCTGAGTTGGATGGGCGCTTGAGGGCATCACAGCAGACACAAGGGGGTGAGTACACTCTCATTCAGCTGACTTTGCGCACAGTGGAGGGGTCTGGGTGGGGGAGGAGGGCTGTGGATTTCCCTAGGCCAGGGTGAGTTCCGTAGGCTAGGCCCCTCCATAATGCAGGCCATGTGCCACTCCACCCCACCTCTGTAGAGTGCCAAGTACAGGTATACATGCCCCTGTGTCATCTATGTGTGCAGATGTCCACCATAGCCATGTAGGCCATATCCCAGGAACTGCATCTGTAGAGCCCAACAGCGCGGCGCCGTGCAGGGGGCTGCTGTGTCTGTATTGTCCGCCAACGGTAGCGGTAAGCCATGCACTCAACCTGTCTTTCTTCTGTCGCCCACCCCCCCATTTTGTGCTCTCCCTGTTCTTTTGTGCATCAGCATCATCAGGCAGGGGTACAGTGGCACCGGAACACGAAGGGGCTGCATCCCATATGGCCATGGAGGGCCACACCCGGACTCAGAATACACCAGTGGGACGGGGGGCGAGGGGAGCTTCACGGCGGTCACCGGATCAGCAACCAGCGACACGGACTCGCCTTCCGATGGGAGCTCCCTTGTGGTGGCGGCAAAATCTGTGCCCCCCACTTCTACAGGTACAGCCGCCACCCCCCCCACCAGCACCACCCTCCCAACAGTCCCTCAGCCTTTGCCCCGTGCCCGCTCACCCAGGAGGGTGGGCATCACCTTCGCCCCAGGCACCTCAGCCCCTGCCCCTGTCACCTCAGGGTGGTGGCCATTGACCTCCTCAGGTCACTCACTGTTGGGCAGTCTACCATTGTGAATGCCATCCAGGGTGTAGAAAGGGAGTTGCAACACACTAATGCATTCCTGGAGGGCATTCATTCTGGTCAGGCTGCCCATCATCGAACCCTGCAATCTCTGGCCTCAGCACTGATGGCAGCCATTGTCCCTGTCTCTAGCCTCCCCCCTCCAACTTCCTCCACCCAGACCCAATCCCCTGTACCTCTGCCTATCCCAAGCACACGATCAGACCAGCCTGCACACACGTCAACACACAAGGGAAGCTCAGGCAAACATAGGCACCACACATCCCACAGGCACTCACACAAGCATCACCCACATACAGAAATAGCAACATCCACTGCCTCCTCTGTGTCCCCCTCCTAGTCGTCTTCCTCCTCCCTCCCAGTGTCGTCTACACTCTCACTTGCATGCACTACCACTACAGCCACTAGGACTCGCACCAGCACACCCCGCTCACCTGCACTCACCACCCCACTACCATTTACACGTCCCCTGTGTCCTCTCCCACTGTGTCTGTGACGCTCCCTCCCAAAGTACACAAACGCAGGCACACACACACCCAACATCCATCCACCTCACGACAGCCTCCAGAACATGCTCCTGCACCCAAATCATCAAAAGTTACACCTCCTACAACCACCTGCTTTTCCTCCACTCCCAGACCCCCTCCAGCTACCCGTCCCAGTGTTCGTCAGAAACTTTTCCTGAGCAACGTTGACCTCTTTCCCACCCCCCCTCCAATTCATAGGTCCCGTACTAGCACCTAAGCCAAAAAAACTCCGGTACCAGTGGTGCCTGTTAGAGGTATGTGGAGTGCACCGGGCACCAGGGCCGCCAGTGTGACACGGAGCCAAAGCACAGCCAGTCCCCCCCCTGTGAAGCACCAGAAGTTGGACAGTGCCCGACGGCATAGGGGGAAGATTCCAGCCGGCAAAGCCGCTCACAAGGGTCCCGGGGGGAGTGTCGACTCACCTGTGACTCCTCCCAAGGTGGGGAAGGGGCAGAAGAAAGCGCCAAAGTCTGGGAATAGCAGCACGGCGGAGAAGGCCGCCATCATCCCCGCTGACCAGGAGGCCACCGCCAGCCCGATCGTCACTGGCCAGGAGACCACCGCCAGAGTCAGTGCCCAGGAGGGCAGTCCCATCGTCACTGGTCAGGAGACCACCGTCAGAGTCAGTGCCCAGGAAGGCAGTCCCATCGTCACTGGTCAGGAGACCACCGCCAGAGTCAGTGCCCAGGAGGGCCCCGGCAGCCACAGCCCCACTGGGCAATGAGGGCCCGCCATGGCAAACACCGCTGCACAGGTCAGAGACAGCAAAGTCAAGCACCGCTGAACAGGGTAAAGACCGCCATGGCAAGCACCGCTGAACAGGGCAAAGACCGCCATGGCAAGCACCGCTGAACAGGTCAGAAACTGCAAAGACAAGCACCGCCGAACAGGGCAAAGACCGGCATGGCAAGCACCGCTGAACAGGGCAAAGACCGCCATGGCAAGCACTGCTAAACAGGGCAAGCACCGCTGAACAGGGCAAAGACCGCCATGGCAAGCACCGCAGAACAGGTCAGAAACTGCAAAGTCAAGCACCGCTGAACAGGGCAAAGACCGCCATGGCAAGCACCGCTGAACAGGGCAAGCACTGCTGAACAGGGCAAAGACTGCCATGGCAAGCACCGCTGAACAGGTCAGATACTGCAAAGTCAAGCACTGCTGAACAGGGCAAAGACTGCCATGGCAAGCACCGCTGAACAGGGCAAGCACCGCCAAGTCAAGCACCGGTAGCCCATGTGTGGCAGGGGCAGTGACTGAACTGGGACCGTCACGGGGAGAGTGATGAACTCTGGGCACCAGTCCCCCTCCAGAACAAGTGGAGAACAACATCCACTACCTCAGTCCTTAACAGGATGAAGCACTCTGGGCACCTGTCCCCCTCCAGAACCAGTGGAAACTGTCATCCACTTGAGAGACTGTGGCTTTGCACTCCCCAGGATGGTACAGTGGGCAAACCACCCACTGTAGAGACTTGTGAGACTGTGGCTTTGCACTCCCCAGGATAAAGCAGTGGGCAAACCACCCACTGAAAAGACTTGTGAGACTGTGGCTTTGCACTCCCCAGGATAAAGCAGTGGGTAAACCACCCACTGAAAGGACTTGTGAGACTGTGGCTTTGCACTCCCCAGGATAAAGCAGTGGGCAAACCACCCACTGTAGAGACTTGAGAGACTGTGGCTTGGCACTCCCCAGGATACATCAATGGGCATGGAGCCCCCTCGTGGATCTGGCGTGGTGCTGTCATCCGGCTGAGGTGCCCCCCCTACCCTTCCCCCTGAGGTGCCTGTTGTATTTCGATCTGATGCCCCAGCAATGTCCTCTCCGTTTCTGGTCAGGTATCGTGTGTGGGCCTCGCCCATGCATTTTGGGCCCAGTGGTCCACGGACATTGAATGGTGCATACCTGCACTACTAATCGTGATGTAAATTTTGTTGAATGTGTATATATATCTGTATATATTAGCTTACTGTATTTTGATACATTACAATGGTTGCACTCATTTCCTTTTGTCTTTGCATTCTTCCGGGGGGGTTGGGGGTTGTTACTGTGATGTTTGGATATGCATTGGTTTGTGTGTTGTAGTGGGTGAGGGTCGGGGTGGGGGTGTTGCGTGTGTGTGTCCCTGACTTTTGCCTCCCCCCTCCCCTATGTCGTAGGTGCAGTACTCACCGTTGTCTTCGGCGCCGGCGTTGCTGATGATCGTACAGGAGCAGGAAGACTATTGCAGGGAGTATTTGGAGTTCCAGCTCAATGGTACCCTCCTTCCTCGTGGAGTGTTTGAGGTGAGCATTTTCCCTTTGAAATGGCTGTTTCTGCCGTGTTTTTATCCACGGTGAATCCGCCCCGGAAAAGGTGGCGGATTGGTAGGTTGTGGTATTGTGGGTGGTACATTGTCTCCCGCCTGTCTGTTGGCGGTGACCGCCGCGCTGCTAGTCTGTACCGCTGTGGCGGTCGGAGTGTTAAAGTGGCTGTCTATGTTGGCGGTTTCCGCCACAGTCATAATTCCCTTTTTTTTTCTGCCGGCCTGTTTGCGGTCTTACCGCCGCTTTAACACCGTCCGCCAGGGTTGTAATGACCCCCTATATCTCCTTTCGGAGTTCTACGGGTATGGAGAATCAGCTCCCTTATTTCTTCTTTCTTTGAAATCTTTTTGTTTGTCCCAGCGCTTCTTAGAGCCTTCTTGTGCCTGCTTTGTACCCTCCTTATGGGCGGTACCTTGTAACTCCAATTTCTTTGGTTTGGCTCCCAAACTATCCCGTCCTATACTATTATAGGTATCGGAAATAATTTGCGGTAGCTGACTCTCTTGTTCCTGGTGTGGAGTTTCCCAGAAACGCTGGTGAATTGCCAGTGCTACTGCTTCCCCTTTAATATTACTGAGTATTATTGAGTATACGTCGTCAAAGTTACGGATTAATTTTATCCCCAAATCCAGGGCTGGTGCAGCCCCATGCTCATTTTGTATTTGTTTTAACACTTCCGGTAAATTGGCAAGTGTCGGGGTACCATGTGTGGTAGTATATATGGCAGTGAAGACTGTACCCCATGTGGCACAGTCATCCACCGAGGGAACCATCCCAAAATGCAAGCATGTAGTGAGCAGTCTATGTTTTTGCTGTGGTCCTGTATGGGGAAACACAGCTTCCAACTGATTGGTTTTCTGGGCAATCCAGGTATTTTTTCCCGTTACGCGGGCACTTAACCCATAATAGTATGTACTGTTTGTGGATTAATCCCAGTAGCCAATTGATAACCACCAGGTGTTGGCGGTGCTGGACGCGCTGGTGCTGTGTTCAATGTTCGCATTACGAACTGAACTAATCGTCTATATAATGTCACTAATTCATTATATAAATCTCACAAATCTGCTATTTGCATATTCTGTATGCCTGGGTGAGGTGTGTATGTGGCAAACATAGGCCATGTAGGTCTGTCATTACTTAAGGGACCTAACCTCAGTCTTTGTAGTACATGTGGTTGGGCGCCTTCGAACCAGTTCTGATGCTCTTGGTATGTGAACGATATTTCATGATACTGGTATGCCCGGTACAGTGGAGGTACGTTTGCAATTTCATACGTATGGAACGTATGTGTTCTCTGGTCCACCTCAGGAAAGGTGACCCAACAGTAAAATGTTTCTGTTTGGTATGCTTCATTAGCTTCTATTATAAGAGTAACATCCCCGCCCTCATCTGTAAGGCCATGTATTAATAAATGTTGTGTTAGTACTTGTCTAGCATTTTCAGGAATGTCTATGGCGTTAGCCATATTTGTTTAGAAAAACGGAACACCAAAAATGGGGAGTAAATGTCCTTTTATGAGTTCAAGCTCAAACAACCTACAGCTTAATCAAGAGTTACCTTTTCGGCTGAGGAGGATTTTTCCAAAGACCACGGACGTCTCCGTATAATGGTACTTAGGGTACCTGTTACATGTGAGACAGTGATAGTCGGGGTATCCGTAAATTAATGCCTAAACACCATCGTTGGTGGCGCCATGTTGTAGTTTGGACTCTTGCTCTGGGCAAGACTGTTGGTTAAAGTATGACAATACTTTTGCTTGTAGGTGACTACGCCTTACCTACAACAAGTCGTAACGGTTGTCCCAACCTTACCGGCTCACTAGCAGCACCTCACCAGAAACACAATAGTAAAAGGTGATTTGTGGCAGCCTTTAAGCATGGACTCGAGAATAAGACATCTCAGGAAGTGTCGAGGTTAAACGGAGATTACCCCTTTCTCACAGATATATCATGTCTCATACAAACACAGGCAATGACAAAGATGCAGTAAAGTTTCATTTGTTTTTATTTAACATAACTGCAATTTGCGATAAGTTGCATGGGCTGCAATGATTAGGATAATGAATAATGCAAGAAACAGAATTGTGAAGACGAGAGTCATTATTACAAAGACCCCCACTATCTTGCAATGCATAGAAGAGACATACAAGATGTAACATGCCCTAATACCCTAATGTGAAAGGCCTAACCTCCTACCTAAAGGAGAGCTGGGTTTGCTGAACCTAATCTGCCAATGCCATGTCCACTCCATGAGAGGAGCCCCCAACCCTCGTTACCTTGGAATGAGGGCTCTATCTCAGACTCCGCAGGGACACGAAGACTGGGTTAGCGTCAAGACGACTGCAGCATCGATATCAGCGATGGTGGCAATGCCCTCTGGTCGGAATCCCTCTGATTATCTGTCTAAGGTGCAATGTATTTGTACAGATCTACAAGGACCCCCGACGTAGGTGTGTTCCCAAACAATAGATTGCAGACATGTTTGGGACAGCAATTAATATAAACAATCCCTCTAAAGTATAGAGAGGGACAATCCCTAAGTGTGAACACCTACTGTTTGTTTGTTTTTGTTGCTTGATCTTGACGCCTTAGTGCAGTGACACTGATAATGTAACTCATAACAAGTGGCCTAACTATAAACTAGGCAGCCATCTTAGAAGAATTAAATAATTAAATTGGCTAAGACAGAGCAAGCTAAGTAGATTAAAAGTCACTAGGTGACGGGGGCACGAGTCTGCAAGCCAGAGGCTAAGCTGACTCCTGTTATCCCATTAAAACAAACTAGGAATCTCTACACCTGTCTGTCTAGTTTTGCAGGAAGTGGAGGAGGCTCACTTGCAGGCCCAAATGTCTTTCTCTCCTTTGAAGTACAGTTTGGATGCTCTCCCCTCATACTGTTTCACCATCTGCTGAGGCAGTTCTTCTCACCCAGGCACTTCACACCTCATCGAGGCAGCCTGGGCAGGTTGCCAGAGGCTGGTCAATCAAAGAAGGGCACTACAGAGCAGAAGCTGGTAACTTTTAGGAAGAGTTCTAAAGCTCTTTCTAGGTGCAAGTCATATTAGATTCTACAATGACAAGTGTTGGACTTTTGGCCATACGCATGGTCATCCCTAGTCTTTTTGCCTCCTTCCTCCTGGTTTTTCTGACCTTTCGCTGTTGGCTCTAGGACTCTGAGCACTTTATCACTGCTGACCAGTGTTAAAGTGCAGGTGCTCTCCCATCTAAAGTTGGTATGATTGGCTTATACCTGATTGGCATATTTAATTTACCTATAAGTCCCTTGTACAGTGGTATCTCTATACCCAGGGCCTGTAAATTAAATACTACTAGTGGGCCTGCAGCGCTGCTTGCGCCACCCACTGAAGTAGACTTTCAAACCTGTCTCAGGCCTGCTAGCGCAGGGCCTGTGTGCGCAGTTTTCTGCCACAGGGACCTGGCATCTAAATTTACTTGCCAGGCCCAGGACTCCCCTTTTACTACATGTAAGTCACCCCTAAAGTACGCCCTGTGGGCAGGGTGCCATGTATGTAGAAAGGCAGGACATGTGCCATATTGCATGGCCTGTCCTGGTAGTGACAAACAGCCTAACTTGGTGTCTCACTGCTGTGAGTGCTGCCTTCTCATAGGATTGCATTAGAAATGCCCTGCCTTATGTGTAGGGGTATTGTCTGATTTATGAGGGCTAGCGTAGGCGTGTTTGGTATGGTTGTGATGGTGATAATAAATACTGCTTACTGGTGTGGGTGTATTTTTTATTACTATCACAGAAATGCCACTTCTAGAAAGTGCGCATTTATCTGTGCTTATGATTCTGGTGTTTTGCAGCTTGACTCCAATCCACGTCTGGGCAGAGTGACAGTTGGGGCTTTGTGCATACTTTTCAGACAGCCTGTACACAGGGAGGGTGGAGGTGTCACTGAGGTGCATCTACATACTGAATAGTCTCCCTGGGCTGAGAGAAGGGAGAGGCGGGGCACACCTACATTTGTAAAGGCTGTGCCCTGGCCTCACACAATAGGGTCGTTAACCCCCCACTGATGTTTGGAGCCTGTGCTGAAAGGAGAGAGGGGGCACTCCCAGAACCAGTTGTAACTGGCTGGAACCTCCTCTCCCTGTCATTGTAAAACACTGTAAAAAAAGGACTATAAGTACAGGGGAATTTTCCCCACAATTTGAACATTCTTGGAACTTGAAACTGGACACAGAACGCTGATGAATGGACTCACCAGGAAACCGCCATGGACTGCTGCTGCTGTGCTGACCTGTGACCTGCCTGGTCACTAAGAGGAACTGCCACCATCTGCACCCCTTGTGCTGGCCTGTAGCTGGGCCCACCAGCCCTGTGCTCTTTCTTGTTTGGTTGTTCCCAGGGGCAGGGTGCTGTGGCCCCTGACCCCTGCAACGCTCTTTTTAAACCTTGGCGCAGAACGCTGTATCCAGGATCCAGGCATTTCTTCAAATTGCTGGGCTGTTGATGTGCCATAGTGCTTTGAAAGCGCTTTTCTTTTCTTAAAGGAAATCACCGCCGCAGCCCGGGCTTTAAATTATGCCCTTGTGCTTCCTGGTCGGCATCTCTGTTAAAAGAAAATCACCGCCGCAACCCGGGCTTAGGGGAGGCCCTTTGCGTCCTCTCCAGCACTTTTGTGTGGTGCAGAATCACCGCCGCGGCCCGGGCGCCGCATCGAGAACGGTCGCAAGGACCGCGCTGCTCATTGTGCCCCCGGGGCACTTGCCGGAGTTACAAAGAGGAGCAGGGCCGCTCCTGTCGTGCTCCCGGGGGACGCGCGCTCTACGGAGCGCCCCCGGGGCACACGCCGGCACCAGCTTCCAAAGCTGCCTCCCTCGTGGACGAGGGACGGCAGGGGAGCGGTCCGTGCACCAGACCGGGTGCAGCTGCCGCAGGAAGCCGGCGAGGGACCTCAACGGAGGTCCCTGCCTCTGATACTTCCTTTTGGGGCAGCCGCACCGCGGACAAGGGCGGCTGCCCCCTGGCACGCAGGACACGGGGAGGAACGGGAGTTCCCTTCTCCCCGGTCACTGCCCTAGGGGCGCGATCGCCCCCTCCACCCTTTAAACTTATTGGGCGACCTGGGCCCCCCTCAGGAGGGCCGGTGGAGGTCCAAGGGGGGCCCCAGTGATCACGGGTCCCAGAAGGGGCCCGTCAAGAAGTCAGAGAGGGTGCGTGCCGCCCCTCTCGGACTGCCATGATCAGGGAGGCCCCCGTTTTGCGCAGAAGAGCGCCGGGGGCCCCATTATTCGTTTTAGGCACTGGAAGTGCCTCTTCATCAAAACAGGTACTTTCTAAAGGGACCAATATACCGATACTCTAAAGTTCTTTTTACAGACTTTATTCATTGTGTTATATTACCTGCCTGTACTATGATGATTTTACATATGTGTGCACATGTTCCTTTTATGGGCATGACTTGCTAATATGTTTCCCTCACTTGCCATAGGTTTTCTAATGTTCCTACTATGGGCGTTTTATGATATCCTTATGACAAGTGTTCTAATGTAATTACGTGTTTCCTGACTACTGCTTATGTTGCAGAATACTGAGTAACCTGTGGGTTATGTGTGACTACTGCTAGTTTGCAGAGTAACTAATGTGTAACGTTCTGACAACTGCTAAGGTAGCAGGATAGTACTGTTATGTGATGTTGGTCTAATAATTACGTTGTGTACAATA
The DNA here is from genome assembly GCF_031143425.1 of Pleurodeles waltl. NCBI lineage: Eukaryota > Metazoa > Chordata > Amphibia > Caudata > Salamandridae > Pleurodeles > Pleurodeles waltl. Next base: position 485,878,416 of record NC_090445.1, on the reverse strand, counting down.
CAGTGTATTTTCATATAATCTGGTGTTGTGTTTCCTTTGTGGTGGGGATATTGCGTCACATGTATGTGTGTGTTGTGCAAACGCTTTACGCATTGCCTCCGGGTTAAGCCTGACTGCTCGTGCCAAGCTACCAAGGGGGTGAGCAGGGGTTATCTTGGACGTGTAACTCCCTTGCCCTGACTAGAGTGGGTAAGTTCTGCCTGGCTGAGGTACATACCCTAGCCAACCAGAAACCCCATTTCTAACATTGGAAGTCAGCGGTGAGGATAGGACTTGCGCTTGCACAATACCATTGTGACTCATTATTTCACTACAAGGATTGCGTTTAGACCATCACATGTTTGGCTTCTCTTAACTTTCTCTCTTTGGTCATTTTTCCTGTTTTCAGTTCTCACGCTTGGGTATTGTGGTTGTCACAGTTGAGTTATTTGTACCTTTTCAAGATGGGGCTTACCTTTGATTTAGAGGACCTGCCGTTTTACACGCAGGGGGAATTAGAGGGGTTCTGTAGAGAGAGAGGGCTGCCTGTAGAAGGGGACCTCAGGAGATCTCTGAATTTCTTTGAAAGGTTTGTGACATTTACCCAGGGAGGGAGTGTGCTTAGGGGGTACCCAGAGGTTCCTGAGTGTAGCGAGGGTTCCCAATGGGAGGGCTCCCAGACCTCATCCCTAGAGAGTGGTAGAGAGACTGATCAGGAGGGTGAGAATGATCGGTTGGGGACGCCAGTTGACAGGGAAGGCCCCAGTGATAGGGAGTCCCTTGCTGGGTCCAGTGTAAGAAGCAGGGCTACCTCTCATTCCATGACGCCTGATGAGCTAAGAGATAGGCGGGAAGAGAGGGACCTGAAGTTGCAGTTAGCGCGCCTAGCTGTTGAGGAGAGAAGGGCTGAGGTAGAGAAGGCCTTAGTACAGGAGAGAATGGCAGAGGCAGAGAGGGCCTTTGCCAGAGAAAGACTCGCTCTAGAGCGCAGTCTGAAGGTTCTGGACTCACCAGCGCTGCAGGTGGAGTCCAGTGGTGGCAGCAATGTACAGTGCTGTAGCAAAGATGTTCCTCACATACCCATAGATCTGGTACCTAGGTTCCAAGAGGGGGGTGACATACGTCAGTGGTTAAAGGAATATGAGAGGGCTCTGGTAGAGCGCAGGATCCCTGAGAAGGATTGGGGAACTGGCCTAGGGAGTTTTATTCCTGAGGAGGGGAGGGATGCCCTACTGACTCTAGAAGAGAGTGACAGGGAGGGGTACTCCGCTGTGAAGAACGCACTGATTGTGAAGTATGGTTTTTCCCCTGAGGAATACAGAAAAAGGTTTAGGGGTGGTAAGAAACTGTCCCACCAGTCTTGGGAGGAGTTTGTGGAGGATTGCTGCATTGCACTAGATGGATGGGTGAAGGGTAGCACAGTAAACAATTTTGAAGGGCTGTTTAATCTGATTCTCAGAGAGCACCTGTTTCGTTGTTGTTTTTCAGAGTTACGCCAACACTTGTCAGTGTGTGAGCTCTCTGACCCCAGGGAGCTCGCAAAGGAGGCAGACTTCTGGTTGCGTACCAGAGGGTCTGGTGTGACATTAGGGGGTGTTCCTAATGAGAGTGGTCTAGGTGTTTCCCAACAAGGTGTGGTGGGAAAGGAATGGAGTGTCCCAGGTAGGTCCCAGTGGACTGGGATAGGTGAGGGACCCCATGTCCCGTCTCTGAGGAGAGGGAATGGGGCTGGGCTGAGGCCCAAGGTGCCCAAGATACCGTCCCAGGCCCCTGAAGGTTCCATGAGTGAACGCCAGGAGGTGAGCCTAACCTGTGCCGTAGGGCCAGCTGTTCAGAAGGATCCCATTTTGTCATTAGGACTTAGGCGGGTGGCTGGTGATAGCGTTCCGCCGGTCCTGGTGTCTGGTAGTCTCGCTCTACAGCGGAGGAGGCGGAAATCCAGGCATAGGGTTGAGAGGGGGCTGCGGGCCCCAGTGGAGAACCTGGAGGGTCAGGGGTCAGCTCTGAGAGCAGAGCCCCCCAGGAATGACCTTGGTGAGACCATTTCTGGGCTGGGGGGAATCCAGACTCTGTCCGATGGGCAGAGGTCAGGAGACCTGCGCCAGCCAGACTCTTGTGTGGCCCTTGGGGAAAGTGTTTCCCTGATGGGGGGTAGGTGTGCCCCCCAGGAAGTCCTGGTGCGCCAGGCAAGGATTCAACCGCAGGGTGGTGACTCTGGGTTGGATGATCAGGTTCAGGGGGTAAACTCTGACCTGATGGGGAGTACGTGTGCTCCCAAGGAAGTCCTGGTGCGCCAGGCAGTGGTTCAACCGCAGGGTAGTGACTCTGGGTTGGATTGCCAGATTCAGGGGGTAAGCTCTGATCTGGTAGGGGGTAGGTGTGCTCCCAAGGAAGTCCTGGTTCGCTGGGCAATGGTCCAGTCTAAGGGTGTCGTCCCTGGACTAGATAGACAGGTTCAGGGGGTAAACTCTGACCTGGTTGGGGGGGCGGTTAGTGTGCTCACCCCCCTGTGTGAAACTTCTGGTGGCTTCTCCCGAGGTGGGGAGACGCAGGACTCTGGAAGTGGGGTTCAGGGAGGGGGAAGCCCGCCCCGGACCCTGGTGCAACTCAAGGGTGTCGTCCCTAGGTTGGGTGGTCAGTCGCCAGGTAGTGATCCTGGGCTGGCGAGAAAGTTGTGCAGGGCTGCTGTACCCAGCACCCTGGCAAGTGTGGATTCTGGTGATACCCCTCCTAGGAGAGGAGGGCGGGATCCTAGAAGGAGGGGTAGAGGGAGGAGAGCCTCGCCTCTAGCCCCTGTAGAACCTATGGGTGCGGACCCTAGGTTGGTGGATCAGTGGCAGGGTAGAGCCCCTGAACTGATCGGAAATGGAGTGGAGACAGGTTGCTTTGCACCTGGGGCTACCGCCCCCCACTCATTATGGTTTCAGAGACCAGAGGCTCCTAGATGGCCTGGGGCCTGGTTCTGGCCATTGGCAGCTAGAGAATCCCCGTGGGTTGGTCTAGGCTGCCTGGGACGCATTGACAGAGAGATCCCAGTGGAGTCAGGAAGGCGTAGAACTGGAACATGCCCCTGCTGTTGTGGGCCTGGGTCCTTGTTCTATCGCCCCAATCAGGAAAGTACATCAAGGTATTGATTGTTCTCCCCTGGATTTTGGCTGGTAGGGGGTTGTGTTGGACTTTTGGCCATACGCATGGTCATCCCTAGTCTTTTTGCCTCCTTCCTCCTGGTTTTTCTGACCTTTCGCTGTTGGCTCTAGGACTCTGAGCACTTTATCACTGCTGACCAGTGTTAAAGTGCAGGTGCTCTCCCATCTAAAGTTGGTATGATTGGCTTATACCTGATTGGCATATTTAATTTACCTATAAGTCCCTTGTACAGTGGTATCTCTATACCCAGGGCCTGTAAATTAAATACTACTAGTGGGCCTGCAGCGCTGCTTGCGCCACCCACTGAAGTAGACTTTCAAACCTGTCTCAGGCCTGCTAGCGCAGGGCCTGTGTGCGCAGTTTTCTGCCACAGGGACCTGGCATCTAAATTTACTTGCCAGGCCCAGGACTCCCCTTTTACTACATGTAAGTCACCCCTAAAGTACGCCCTGTGGGCAGGGTGCCATGTATGTAGAAAGGCAGGACATGTGCCATATTGCATGGCCTGTCCTGGTAGTGACAAACAGCCTAACTTGGTGTCTCACTGCTGTGAGTGCTGCCTTCTCATAGGATTGCATTAGAAATGCCCTGCCTTATGTGTAGGGGTATTGTCTGATTTATGAGGGCTAGCGTAGGCGTGTTTGGTATGGTTGTGATGGTGATAATAAATACTGCTTACTGGTGTGGGTGTATTTTTTATTACTATCACAGAAATGCCACTTCTAGAAAGTGCGCATTTATCTGTGCTTATGATTCTGGTGTTTTGCAGCTTGACTCCAATCCACGTCTGGGCAGAGTGACAGTTGGGGCTTTGTGCATACTTTTCAGACAGCCTGTACACAGGGAGGGTGGAGGTGTCACTGAGGTGCATCTACATACTGAATAGTCTCCCTGGGCTGAGAGAAGGGAGAGGCGGGGCACACCTACATTTGTAAAGGCTGTGCCCTGGCCTCACACAATAGGGTCGTTAACCCCCCACTGATGTTTGGAGCCTGTGCTGAAAGGAGAGAGGGGGCACTCCCAGAACCAGTTGTAACTGGCTGGAACCTCCTCTCCCTGTCATTGTAAAACACTGTAAAAAAAGGACTATAAGTACAGGGGAATTTTCCCCACAATTTGAACATTCTTGGAACTTGAAACTGGACACAGAACGCTGATGAATGGACTCACCAGGAAACCGCCATGGACTGCTGCTGCTGTGCTGACCTGTGACCTGCCTGGTCACTAAGAGGAACTGCCACCATCTGCACCCCTTGTGCTGGCCTGTAGCTGGGCCCACCAGCCCTGTGCTCTTTCTTGTTTGGTTGTTCCCAGGGGCAGGGTGCTGTGGCCCCTGACCCCTGCAACGCTCTTTTTAAACCTTGGCGCAGAACGCTGTATCCAGGATCCAGGCATTTCTTCAAATTGCTGGGCTGTTGATGTGCCATAGCGCTTTGAAAGCGCTTTTCTTTTCTTAAAGGAAATCACCGCCGCAGCCCGGGCTTTAAATTATGCCCTTGTGCTTCCTGGTCGGCATCTCTGTTAAAAGAAAATCACCGCCGCAACCCGGGCTTAGGGGAGGCCCTTTGCGTCCTCTCCAACACTTTTGTGTGGTGCAGAATCACCGCCGCGGCCCGGGTGCCGCATCGAGAACGGTCGCAAGGACCGCGCTGCTCATTGTGCCCCCGGGGCACTTGCCGGAGTTACAAAGAGGAGCAGGGCCGCTCCTGTCGTGCTCGCGGGGGACGCGCGCTCTACGGAGCGCCCCCGGGGCACACGCCGGCACCAGCTTCCAAAACTGCCTCCCTCGTGGACGAGGGACGGCAGGGGAGCGGTCCGTGCACCAGACCGGGTGCAGCTGCCGCAGGAAGCCGGCGAGGGACCTCAACGGAGGTCCCTGCCTCTGATACTTCCTTTTGGGGCAGCCGCACCGCGGACAAGGGCGGCTGCCCCCTGGCACGCAGGACACGGGGAGGAACGGGAGTTCCCTTCTCCCCGGTCACTGCCCTAGGGGCGCGATCGCCCCCTCCACCCTTTAAACTTATTGGGCGACCTGGGCCCCCCTCAGGAGGGCCGGTGGAGGTCCAGGGGGGGGCCCAGTGATCACGGGTCCCAGAAGGGGCCCGTCAAGAAGTCAGAGAGGGTGCGTGCCGCCCCTCTCGGACTGCCATGATCAGGGAGGCCCCCGTTTTGCGCAGAAGAGCGCCGGGGGCCCCATTATTCGTTTTAGGCACTGGAAGTGCCTCTTCATCAAAACAGGTACTTTCTAAAGGGACCAATATACCGATACTCTAAAGTTCTTTTTACAGACTTTATTCATTGTGTTATATTACCTGCCTGTACTATGATGATTTTACATATGTGTGCACATGTTCCTTTTATGGGCATGACTTGCTAATATGTTTCCCTCACTTGCCATAGGTTTTCTAATGTTCCTACTATGGGCGTTTTATGATATCCTTATGACAAGTGTTCTAATGTAATTACGTGTTTCCTGACTACTGCTTATGTTGCAGAATACTGAGTAACCTGTGGGTTATGTGTGACTACTGCTAGTTTGCAGAGTAACTAATGTGTAACGTTCTGACAACTGCTAAGGTAGCAGGATAGTACTGTTATGTGATGTTGGTCTAATAATTACGTTGTGTACAATACAGTGTATTTTCATATAATCTGGTGTTGTGTTTCCTTTGTGGTGGGGATATTGCGTCACATGTATGTGTGTGTTGTGCAAACGCTTTACGCATTGCCTCCGGGTTAAGCCTGACTGCTCGTGCCAAGCTACCAAGGGGGTGAGCAGGGGTTATCTTGGACGTGTAACTCCCTTGCCCTGACTAGAGTGGGTAAGTTCTGCCTGGCTGAGGTACATACCCTAGCCAACCAGAAACCCCATTTCTAACAACAAGTTGTTGGATTTATTATAACTTTTCCTATGGAAAATAAGACTTTATTGTTTTATAATAGTTCTCCATATGTTATCCTATTGAGCCCATTCATTACAATGGGGGAAAACGAACATAACTATTTTTCCCTGACCATGGCTTATAAAACATATTTTATAAAGTCCCTGCTTATTGTTACACTGCACCCAACCCTGTGGACAGCCAGGGCACACCCTTAGTTGTGACCTATATGTAAAAAACAGATAGCCTAAGACTTTGGAAGCACTTTTAATTCCAAAGTTAAAATTTGGGCTACGTTTAACTTAAAAGCAGCCAACAAGGCAGGTCTGCCTTTAAAATGACACTGGGCACCAAAGTTGTGTGTCTATGGGTGTACTACTTATTCTGGGGTCCCTACACCCACATTCCCTACCATACACTAGGGGCCTATAGGTAGGTTGGTACAGCCAATTATAATTAGCCTACTTTGCATATCCATTTTAATCAGAGCACAGGCCCTGGGACTGTTTAGCACTGCCCAGGGCACCATCAGAGTCAGAACAACACCAGCATAAGTGAAAAATTGGGTCAAAACCAACTCAATACAATTTTCCCTATATTTGGGGATGATATGAGTCCCTCACACTCCTGGAAATAGGCTCTCTGTCTCTTTCAAAAAATGTGCTCTCACATATTGTCCCCGTCTCTGAAGCAAGATTGCCTTCATCTTTAATGAACCCTCATGACCCTTTAATAAAGTAAGAGAGTCATAACTGTGATGTAGTGGGCCCCTCAAACCTCCCAGGTTCAGTTCTATTGCACCTGCTTCACTAATGATAGCCACTGCCTTGCAAAATGGGCTCACTCTGCCTGTTGATATACACACACAGTCATCTGTAGTGATTGCATTAACCAACCCAAGAGTTAATGCTGCAAAAGAGTGGATTACCCGATGATTAGTTTAACACAAATGTAATTTGTATTTAAGTTGTGTGTGTTATTTTATATGCAGCACCATGAAGTTGAACGCACTGGAGCAAAATGGATATTTTTGCATGATCACCATTGTTTTTGGAATGTCTGCTGATGGGTTTAAGTCTGTGTACTGGGAATCTGCTAAACAGACCTGGCCAGAATGCATGTGCTCTGACCCCTAAAACATAGTGAAAATGACGGTACTCCTAATTGCCATTGTTAAGTTACCTATAAGTCCCACCGCAGTTTCAACCTGTCAAAATACCCCCTTTGTGACAGTCTGCAACTCTCTTTTTAACTTTTGATATATCACCACTAAGTAGGCCTTAAATCTCCAAAACGCAGGATGCATGTTTTTTTTAAAAAGAACATCTATATGTTCAACGTTAAACATGTTGGCATGGAGACAAGCCCCCAAGCAACCTTTTCACTGTATTAGGGTCAGCATTTCCATAGGAAAGAATTTGGATACAATATTAAAATGAATTATGTCATCTCCACCTAGGAATCAACTATCAAGTTCGTACTCTGACTTTTTAAATACTTATTATAGGCCCAATTCACTGGTAAAGTCAGATTTGTACTAAATAATTTACAGATGGTACTTTAAAAAAATAGTCAACTTTTACATGTGTATAGCCTCAAGAAGCCTGTTTGCATGAAATTCACCCATTAGAATAATAGCCCAATTGATGAGGTGTGACTTTTATGTCATAGCTGAGACAAAAAATAGGTGTGAAGAGGTCTTCTGTTCCTTTGACAGTATGACCATCTGGGCACTGCTAAGGAACTTAACAAACAATTTAAAGTGGCTTACCCTTTCACAGGAAAATGTAGTTTAAAACTGAACATGCCCCCTCCTTTCTCCTTTTAGTCAGCCAAGCACCTATCCCTGTGGCAGAGGAGCTGACACCAGAACTGATTTTGAGTTACCACAGAGGAGGTGTGGATCATTTCTCTGGCCATGCCTCTAGGGTGGGCACAGGAGCTTTGCAGAAAAGGAAAGGTTCTGGCTTGTTGGGTTTAGGTAGAGAGGGATACTCTGGCATTAATTACAGTAGGGCACACATGAACTGCTGTTGATATTGATAGGGTTATCCCTGGGAACGTTTTCCCTATTGGTGACAAGGGGTCAGAATTCACCCACACCCACAGGCTAGTGTCAGACCTATATGTTGCACCCCTGGGCACCCTCGTCAGAACACTTCTTGAGCTGTGGAGGGCAGAAGAGGTACTGCACCTGCTGGAGAAATCTGAGAGGAGACCTGAAACCTGGAACTCCTCCCTGTTTTACCCAGGACAAAGAAGTGAACTGCAAGGGCCAATTGGCTGATCTTCTTTAAGCTACAGGGACACAACAGCCTATTAAAAAACCTTTTCCTGAAGAATCCAGCTGACCAATTCCAACTGGACCTGCCCTGAACTCTGATGACGGCTTCTGCTGGGGTTAGTCTTAACCCCCAAATGCTGTTCTTGAGGTCTTGGGACCCTTGGATGTACACATTTTTTAATTAAAGAATCAACCTGCCTGGATGACTTGACAAGGGTGCATGCTCTTCTCCTGACACTGTAATCCGTCATCTTTGTGCCCTCTTTAGTGTCAAACTGCAACTTCATCTGCACTACCATCAAAGGATAACCAATCAACGCAAGAGATCTAGGGGTGCACAAACTTGTACTTCTCCCAAAGGAGCTTCTCTCAACTAAAATCAACAGTTTTGCCAAGGGCTCCACCCTGATGCCAGAAACTGTTGACTTCGAGCTCCTGCTATTGAAGCCAGCCCATTGCCTGCTTCACTGAAGGCCGTTGATGCCAGGAAGTAGGTTTTCCTTTGAGACAAACCTGGTACCTTTGTCTGACGCATGCTCTATTGTGGTCAGCCTTAACTTGCGCCTATGTACTGGTCAAGCACTACCAGTTGAGCCTGGTGGCCCTTAATGCAATTTTGGCACAATTTTAATTTAAAATGTAAAAAATAATTTCTCCAGATCCCCTTATTGGACAGTTGTCACTTCTGTGTCATTTTGTTCATGAAATTATTTTTCATTTTTATTTGAGTGCCACTTTTTTGTGTTTTGTTTTTCTGAATGTTGAACTGACTCGATACTTCTAAATCTTTACACATTTTTCTTAAGTTAGGCTTGAGTGATCTGTGCAGTAGCTACTAGGAGTTAAGATAAGGTTTCCATTATAGAAAGATTTACTGGAGCTAAAAAAAGCAGTGCCATTATTACTTGTATTGGACCACTACCCACCCCAATTAATAATCCACTTTCCCACAAGAAAACTAAAATAATTAAACAGTACTTTGTTTTGGCTGCGTAGTATTGACATTTCATTGCCTATTTTGTCTTCTTTCTTCACATTTTAAAACATATTTGCATGTCAAATTATCCTCTCCTTACACACTAGAGCTAAAAAGGAGGTGTGCAGAGGACTTTTTCAATACTTTTACAAAGTTTGCATTCATTTCATTCAAACGTAAATTTAGATGTGCAGAAAAGTGTAGGATAAATTGTAAATTTTTGTGACACTTGATAAGCTTTTACTCAGGGGCCCAGCTCAGTCAGTAAGATTGTGGGGGTGTGAGATTCAGTTTTTCCAACAATCACTCAGGAATATATTGTTAGAAATCCATAATATATGACAAGCAGAGCACATCAGAGAGGCAGTAGCGTAACAAAACTTGCGGGCCCCCCCTGCACAGTACATCGGGGGCCTCCTCTCAGGACTTACTCAGAAGGTCTCCAGCCAATATACTGTGCTGAGGGGGGACTCTGGATATCTGGCCCCTGTGTTGAGGAGGCTGTGGGTGCCTTTGTTACACCACTCCAGAGACTTTACCAACAGTGGAAATTGAAAAAAATGCTGTTCGGTAGGGGTACTAAGTGAAAAAAAAACACAATAGTTTGTAAAAAATAAACATTGTTGAAGACTTTCAAAACAGAGAGATGGAGAGAGTGTGTGTGTGTTTTTGTCTGTGTGTCTGTAAATATCCGACAGGCACCTCCCCATACCTGACTGAAAGCACCTGTACCCAACTATCTACCAGAAAATAGGCACCACAAACCCCCCCCCCCCAACAAAGGGTTCCCCCTAGTTTTACTAGGTGGATGATCACCTCAGTTAGATTGCATTTACTTCAACAACTACCACAACAGGACCCTTGGAATGTCCACCACTCCCTGAAACCTCCTAAAGCTGGGAACATGTCTGGATGACTTTTGGATATTTTGCACTGTAAGTGACATCTCTTCATTCAACTGAAAGAGGACCCTGAAAAGTTTGAACTTTCTGGAATGCTGTGCTGAAAATTAATTTGGCGGATGTTCACATTCAATCTTATTGCCGAGCAAGCTGTAAATAATATTAGTCACAAGTAGAACTTATATCATTGACACATTTTCCCCTCTCCAGTGTCTGCTTTTAATTCCCATTTATTTACCAATGTGCTTACAGTACAATTCTACATCCCTTCAGCCTTATTTATTTTAATGTTGGCACTATAATACTTATAAATTAATGCTAAACGATAATCCTGGTGCAGTGACTTGATTCAGAGATTTTAACTAATATTGCTTTTTTAAATAACATTTTATCAAATTTTGAAATCCACCACATAGAGGACAATTACATCTGCACAGCACCTTTGTGTTACATTCGCGCACTTGACAAATCACAACTCCAGACCATAATAGGCCCCCAAGCCCCCCTATATCTTCTATTGTTTTTGAAGACAGCCTCATGCAATTTCGGTGGGCTTTCTCATTCGGCACACCAGTCCACTCCTGCCCTCCATCCCATCAGGGAAGGGTTATTTGGAGAGTTCCATAATCGAGCGATGTCTAGCTTGGTGACCAAAGTGGTAATTCCAACAAGCATGTAATCAGCCTGGGGGCAGCCAGTCTCATTGACTGTGCCGAATAGGGCCACTCTGGGGGTTAGTTCAAGGTCCCATTCCACGACCCCTGAGAGTTCATGTCCTATTCACTGCTAGTGTAGTTAGAGGGTCAGGCAGACCCAAACCATATTGTAAAAATCAAAGGGGGCTTAGAGCAGCTAAAGCAAGCAAGTTCAGGGATCCTGATGGCATCCTATAGGGCGGCATATCAGGTTGATGTATGTCGTATGCAAATAATTTGAATAAATCAACTGGAGGCGTGTGGAAATGGCCTGCGTGAGTGGAGCTAACCTGGCCTCCCTTCAGTCCACCTCGTCAAGTTTGCCTATCCAGCCCTTTAAACGGTGTTTAAGTGTGTCAAATCCATGTGGGATATTTGCAATGAGTGATCAATAGACTTGGGATATAGAGCCCTTACAAATGTGTCTCATTAGAAGTTTATGCTTGACAGGGCTAAATTCAGGAGTGTCAGTGTCAGTTGGGATGTTGGTGGGGAGGGGGTGATGCAGTTGTAAATATTTGTTTAATTGTATTTGATTGAACCTATAATGTTCTTGTAAGTCCCAGAAAGTCAAAATATATTTCCCAGCCCAAACATCTCACAGGATTGTGAGGCTCATCATCCCCCTATTCACAGAATCCGTCTTATCCTCTTGTATGGCAGGGCCATATGCCCCCTCCAAAGGGGTTCATCCCAGTTAATTTGCGGTTCCAACCCAAAAATCTCAGTGCAGATCTCCCTTAAAGGCTGACAATGCAGATGATGTCAGGTAAAGTATGTGGTATCAAAGTGCCATATAGAATATCTAGGACTTGGTTAAACCCCAAGAAAGTGAGCTCCCTTCGATAGGTTGGATGATCCCACCCGCTGCTGAGACAGCCAGCCAATAATGACAATCAGCTGGGAAGCATAGTAGTAGCATTGGAGATTCACAATTCCAAGCCCATTGTCATATGGCGATTGCCTACCGTTGGGGAATGCGATTCATGACAGACCACTGAACGAGAGAACTGATCTGAGGGTGGACTTGAGTGTGTGGAACCAGCGGGGCAAAATTTGGATTTGGAAGTGTTGCAATATATAAAGAAAAGAAGGGAGGTGCATCATCTGAAAGAGGGTGATATGGCCCATCACATGTGGGGGAACTGCACCAACTTGTGGATGTCATTTTTCACCTTGGGAACTTATCATACTGTTTGGGTTAGATAACTAGACTTCAAAAAAAATTGTAAAAAAAAATTTGAAACCACCACAACTGATTTAACTAGTTGTTATACAGCCTACAAAGCAAGTAATTCTAAGCAAGACAAAGGGAACCCATTTGCACATTGAACCATCTTTTTCAATTGGGATTATAATAGTAAAAGCCAGAACAGCACATCACATACCCAAATTCCTATACAAAGAATCTGAATAGTTTATCATGCATTGTGGGAAGATGCATATGTTTTTTTACAAAAGTGTTAGAAACTAGATTACAACCAATACCAGGCATGTAGGGTGAGTGCTTTTTAATTTTCTGTGTCTCTTTATGATGAATGAATCTCAGACAGAATACCTACAGACATCCTCCATCAGTTCTCGAGGTACCGTGAGATTGTGTTAACACGGTGGATCTCTCTTTTCTTTTTTATGCACTTCAAGCCAAGTTGAATTTTCTTGTTGGTCAAAATGATGACAATTGGGCTAATGGCAGAATAACAAGAGTCAAAAAAGATGCGTGCATCAGTAAATCGGGGTGATATGGGGTAGGTGCTGAGGGTGATGATCCAGAACATGTTGTCCAGACCGAAACTCACAATGTACATGATTACGAGAGTTACCACAGCTTTTGCTGCCTGCATTTCAGCAGGCTTCTTCTGCAAGGTGTGTAGGCATCTCGTGTGCTTTCCATGCTGGTAGAATATGAGCAGTAAGTAACCACTAGACAGAGTCATGAGCGACAAGAAGAACAAGTCACGTATGACGTAGATGATGCCGTTTCCCAAGTACAAAAGGTTTGATGGAAAGACCACCACACAGAAGTCATAACTCATTACATACTTGGTGTTTGTGGAATTGAAGTGAGCCTGGGAGTACATGAGACGTGTGCTGCTGATCAGACAGTTGAAACACCATAGAGCAAACATAATGTGGTACAGGTGTTGAAGGATGCTTTGCTTCAGTGTTATCCATCTCTGTGGAAATGGGTCGATGGTGATGCACTGGAAGCAGCCCAGCAGTGACGTGATGCTTACTGACATGGCTCGCCCCACACAATACAGGAAAAGGCAGATCTGGCAGGTCAGATCATCAAAGACCTGGTGCATTCCACTGGCTTGAATGCTTAATGGTAAGCCCCAGGTTAGGACCACTAAAAGATTCGATAAAGCCAGTTTGCAGAGGATGATTTCAGCTGTTGTGATTTTTCGGGTGCAGAGTACAGTGTGAATAAAGGAACCTAAGATGATGATGTTTCCTGGAATTCCTATGACATCTATGGAAATGAAGCCAGCCAAGTTTAAAGTGAACCAGAAACCCATTGTTTATTTCGACAGATGTAGCAGGATATTTTTGTTTGTGAGAACTCTGTAAGACATTAAGGGTTTTCCATTTTACAAAATATAATTTAACTAGAGATGTGATTTTGTTACATTTCAGTTTTTTCGTCTCCAAACGCAGTGCTTTGTACATCTATACCTGCTCTAACAATACACTGAGTAAATAACATCAACTGACCCACCATAACTCTCCCTTTAATTCACCTTTCTGAGTATTACTTGGCGCTCTAACATCATCGTTGCATATGAGCCATCTTTGTCCACCGCAATTCATCTACTGCATGTGATCATTTAAATATACTCCATTTATTTTGCGCTTAGAAGCAAAACATGACTTGAAATGATCTCCTGTCTCACTGTACCCAGTCTGTTCTGCTGAAAAGTGCAGACTCTTCATTTCTGAATACCTACATTGTTCTTACGTGAATTAATATTGTATTTATTCAACAGAAGCACTAGAAATTCTGAAGTCAAGTGAACTCTCGCACAAGCTTACCCGTACGGTGTTCAATCTGGAAGAGAAACCTTATTGAACTATTGTTACTAGGTATCAAATAGGCACTTGGTGCCCCTTATGTGAGTCAAAAAAATAATGTTTAATTCTTGGAGGAAACACAATTGGAGAATTGAAATTTCTGACAAGCACTTTTGGGAGCCTCCTTATTCCAGTATCAGCTACTGGTTGAACCATGTACCTGTGGGCAGGTTAAGTAAGATGATTACCTTGAGAATCTGAGCAACATGAAAATGTACCTCCCATTTTGAACTGCCTTTGTAGCTTGATATTTCCATATTGACAGTTTAGTCCAGGTACCTGTGCAATACGAAGTCGGGTTCAGTTAGTTCTAATTTGAGTATAATAAATTGATTCTTTATGTTGAGCTCCTTCCCAAATTTTTGCACGGTATCGTTATAAGTCACAGACCTTACTGGTCTTCCAGGCTGAACAGGCATGTATCCACACACACACAGAGACAAATTCTTGCCTTTGGGTGCCATATGTACGAGGATATGGTGTTCCTGCACTGTCTTCCCTAGTGCTAGTCCACAATCAGGTTGCCTAGTGCCATGCACACAGCTTTACACCACAGTTCAATGGTGTGTACTGGAAAGTAATTTTCCATTACACAATACTTTGCCTAGACAAAATTTTAAAATGTTTCCACTTTGGATGTCTAGTGTAAAATGCAGTGCCATGCAAGTTTGGAAACTTTTTGAGAAATAAAAACATTTCTCCTTTTTACCATCTGTCTCTAAGAGGGGTTATTTTTTGGCACACATACCTCTGTTGTTAGTAGGTAGTGTCAAAAACCATGGGTAGTTGCATCGGAACACTCATGTACCACCCATGAAATGCCCATTTTGTGCAAACGAATGCAAAGTGTCACAGAGAGCTGCTTTGCATTATCTTAATGCACACAAAAAGTGATAAATGGAATGCCTGAATTAATCTCAGCCACTGGTAATAAATCGGGCCTGCATGGCAACCCATGATTAGTTTCCACATCATGCCACCTCAGGTTGAACCCAGCTGTATGCAAATCCGTCTTGACTCTGCTCCAGTGGGAGCAGTCCAACTCAAACTGCCAAACCAGGTCCTCCCTGAACCAAAACATAAGCAACCCAGGAGAGACTTCGCCCTAGTTATGGGCTGATCAGTCAGGGAAAGGTTGGTTCCTGTGACACAGTGTGCAAGGGACCCATGCCTGGACATGCCCATCCTACTTAGGCCCTCACACTAAAATATGCCAAATGTTTTGATGAAATGCTTGAATTAATCTCAGCCACTGATCATTTGTTTTCCAATACGTGATATTTGGTAACTTTCCAGTGCAAATAAGTTTTACGCTGAAAACTAAACCCAAGCAAACATTTTGTCCTGGTTTCCATCACTTTTGTGACGCAATTACGGTTCAACATGATATAAAACCAGCTCCTTGGATTGTTTTTCCTCAAAGTCGCAAATTGTATTAAAACAGAGATTTTCTTTTCTTTACTTGCAGTGTCAAACTTGTAATTAAAGTGAATTTTGTGGAAAACTTTGACAGCATGGATTTTAACGGACAGGTCTTCTGCTGTGCTCCTTTCCTATACCGAATGCAATGCTAGAGCTGAGTAGGAATTGTTAGCTTCTTTGGTATTTTTTGCGTAAGCTGTCCATTAATGACATTAATATTTTCACTACGAGTTTCTTATAAATACTGATCTCTTACTTAGCACCGAAATGCGTGCACTGTTTTTTATTACTTTCTTTCTTGCACTCAGTATTTTAACAGCCTTTTCAATGTAAACAAAATGCAGATAAAAATAAAATTGCATTTCACATTATACCCTCATGTGCTCAGAGAGCAGAAACTGGTCCTAGAGGTAATTTAGCAGGAGTCCGCAATAAATATTGGGAAATTTAATAGGATTAAACTTTGTGAATTAATTGGCAGCCACATCAGATCTGATTATGAAACCATTACTAATCCATTCTCCCCAGACTTCATCTCATTGTACGCCATGCTCCACTCGGCAGGTAATGTGCCACGCTTTTTTTTTTTTTCATTTTTTTTTTTTTACAAATTATGGACCTGCGTTTGGCTTGGACAGAACAAGAGAAGGACACTCGTTTTGATTCCCCACGTGCTTGTTCCGCAGGCTCCCTGAGTGAACTTCGGCGAATCCCTTTATCACACGTGTCTCCCTTTATTGAACAAAGAGACAATGGAAGGCTATTCGGTCATCGTGTCTTAAGTCCCTTGCAATCCTCCTGCAAAAGTTTGAGGTGCGCGGACAGAGGTATGAGGCTGTACTACTCTGAAGGTGGACAGGGTGAACTTTCTTCTGTATTTATCAATAAATGTATTGCTAGAAAACAAAAGTGGTTATAGTGAAGATTACTGGTAAGTAATGGAATCATCATTATTTTATAAGATTGAAAGGATTTTTGGCTGTTGAAGAATAATCTTTGTCAACCCCAAATGCTTAAATGCCAAATGTTTAACCCTGGATATTTATTGATCAGATGTGTGCATTTACCTCCGATTTATTTGGGTAAACTCGGAAGAAGTATAAAGCTACAATGCTCCAAGTGCTGTTCCGAATTGTAATTATACGATTATTTATTTTTTAAGTGATTTTAGATTAAAATTTCGAACCACAAGTACCAGTCACTACCAGTCAGTTTTGTTTACCATAACTTTCATTCGTATTTGATGCCAACTATTAAAGATGTACAAGCATAAGCAGCTCTCCCACATTGTCAACCAAACACGAAGAACATATTCTCTTTATTGAGAATTAAATTTACGTGATACCTGCAAATTATTCCAGGCGATTTAGGCCTTTGCACTGAGCAGTTTCTGAGAAAATTCAGACAATTTGACTCGTGGTCACTTAAGCAATAGTACAAATAGGTGCATTATTACAAATATGTTGTAAGCAAGGAAATTTAAACTGCCGACAGCTGTCACCGCATTAACCAGTGGTCAAATAATAAAATAAAATGCAGAGTAAAAAAGTGTTAAAGCTGTAGACAACGAAGTGTACATGCTTGCAGTAATAAAAGCCAAAATGGAATGTGTTAAATGATGTAGATAGAACGCCTATATGCCCCGGAAAAGGCAAATGTGGTCATTCTTAAAATAAATTCGTGAATCCCACAGGATTTTTTCAAATCAAACACACTTATAAATGGTCTTCATATGTGCCTTATAGTAGTCAAGTGTTTTCTGAAATGCCGCACAGAATATGCTTTAAAATGTTTCCTTCTAGGGTATTTTTGGACCCCTTGAATAATTCTAATTAGTGCAAGGTCGGCTGGACTAATTTTGACGTTTTTGTTTTTCATTCGCCTTTGGCCCAGCCCCAAATCATCCAAAAAGTGAAAACACAAGTTTGAATATTTCCTCTCCAATTTGAACGTACTTTTGATTTTTTTTTTTTTATATTCACAAACATTCCTTGTAGTATACCTTTGGAATCTGTACAAGAGGCATGTTTCCAGGCAGCCTGCTCGGAATTTCATGTGACATAGTTCCTTCCCTGGTTGAAACAAACATCTAACTTTACATAGGCTGAACTAGCAAACTACGAAAATGAAGCCAGATGTGCCAATTCACATTTTTACTTTTTGTTTTTTTCTCCTTGGGTAAAACATTTTAACCTATGGACCCCCTTCCCCTTTATCTTCGCCAATTTTGACGGCATCCCGTACCCATCCCGTCCCCATTCCCAAGCTGGAATGGCCGTGTCAGGCGATTTCTAGAACACAAGTCTCACAATTTCCAGGGCTGTTAAAAAACAGACCAGAGCATGTAAATGGATACGAACTAACAAGTTTTTGCCCATTCACAAATTTACAAGGCAAACCATGCCCTGTTCCACCCACTCACCAGTCCCTGCATGGGGTATACTATGACGGAATTCTATACATATGAGGTGGGGAATTACACAGTAGGACAATTTCTTTAACATACCTAACAATCGCAAATGAATGCATTTTCAATCGTAGATGTATATTTATGCCTTAAACGCCTCTGTAAATCAGACATTTTGTCTTTTTTGGCTGAGAGGAAAATTTTTAAAACGCAAATGCATATCTGTTTTTTAAGTCTAGTTAATTCACACGTGAATATTTATTAGCATATTGTTGAAACAAGGGACTGTAAAAGCAGAGTTTTAGAACAGGACTCACCTTTTTTATATACGCATTTGTTATTTTAATAAATAGGAGTGAGTCAATATATGTTTTGACCTTTAATGTTCCCAGAGAGCTGTTCTGCTAGTTGAAACAAAGAACTTCTTATGTTAAATATAGAATCCTTACCTTCTTGAATCAAAATGTATTTACAATGTTCAGTGTTTGCAGTGCAATTTAAATCTTGAGATGATTGTTTTACTTTTAGAGGCAGTATACCACACCATGGGAATATTAAGTATGTCTCCCACGTAAAGTTGCAAACTTTAGGTCGTCGTTTTCGCTCCAGTGCCGCGGAGTTCTTCATTTTTATATATTCTTTGACTTCCAGCTACAAACACAATATTGGGTCTACATACAAATAAAAATTCATTTCTAAACTCGCCAGATAACATCCTCTTTCCACTTGTTCCTACCCAATGTGTATTGATAAATCATCATTTATTTGTGAGTAATGTATCACATGATGTTATTTTAAACAGGTCCAGCATAGTTGGTTACAAATATTCACTGTTTACCATTTTCCTTTCAATGCTTAATTCTACTTGGTATATGTTAGATAAGGGGTCAATTTGTTCTTGCCTTTTATAGAAAGGAAAGGAAAGAACTTGCAAAATACAATTCTTAACACAATTCACCTATTTGTTGGCTTTTTATGTGGTTCATATTCACTTTTTACTTGCATTTTGTTATCCTCTATTGTGACTTATAATTTAAAGTGTATTTGAAAATAACAAAATTCCTTTTAATTGGACATCACACATTTAACAGTTTGTGATATAACATTGGAACCAGATATTTTTTAATTTATGTAAATGGGGACTGCCATAGGTATCACAATGTACCAAACCACTTTTCTTATGCAGTATGCACTGAACTTAAAAAAAGAAAACGTACAGTGAAAAATAAACTTTCTCCCTGATCGTTCCTGCAACACAGGAAATACAAACCTTAGAGATTAGGTATAATGTTAATATATTACATGGAATTTCTCCTACTCTCTGTACTGAACATTGTTTTACAATTCAAAGTGATCATTTTGAGTACATCCTAGATGACTTTTTAAATTTTAAATGAACCTCAAACCCCATAGTTTATTATTATGAATACTCAGTTGGATAATTATAATAGCACATATTGTTTTCACCAAATTAAACGATATTTGAAAAACTAAAGCACCATGATCTTTGAGTTTAATAAAATTGGTATATTATTTCTACAATAACTTAGAATCATTGACAAAGATCCCATGGTTTCCAAATATTATTAAAGCAAAATGCCCCAATTCTTAATACACTAATGATATTTGACAGGAAAATGCAATAAAAAGTAAAAGTGTTTATGACCTTCATGCTGCCCTCAGATGACTATCACTCTGCAATTCTTTCACCTTAAAAATTGGATAGATTATATTATCATTGCTATATATAGATGAAACGATGTTGTGCATAATCTCAATAGTGTTTTGTTCTCTGTGTATCTCAGCACATTAATAAAAGGTGTGTTTTGTAGTACATTTTCGAATCTGCTGTGTCATTGGACTGTCTATTGAATCTGTATTTAAACATGGATCACCAATTAATCTTGATGCAAACAATATAACAGCATTAGCAAATAAGCACATTTTCTCAATAAAAGCTTTGCTCCCATTTCAGATGGCTGCTCTTGCATTAGCTAGTCTCAGGAACATTTTCAATGCTGAATAATGGCAAAGCAAACTGTTCATTTTAAAGTGCTTGCTTGCCCTTTTTCACTATTGGATCTTTGGTGAAATTTTGTGGTTGAAGTCATATAGAAGATTTGGTCTCGCAAGAAGTATTATTAAAAACCTTCTCTTATTAACCTTAGCACACTGCTTCAAATTAAGTAGATAGCTTAACTGTGAAGCTATAACTCTCATAACCCATATTACTGATGGGCCAAATTACGGATTACATTAATTTCTTATCTTCAATGCTATGCATAACTTAAACCCATGCTACTTAGTGGATAACACATGTTAGTTGAGTGTTTGTCTGGTTAGTCCAGTAGTAAGACACCAGTATGATAACTTCAGTGCTGGTTGAACTGTGAACACATTCTGTATAGTGTTTGATGGTAGCCCTGGTCTTGTGGTAGATATTCACCATAAAATGTGCCAAAGTATGTTGTAATATTTATTTAATGTATAAAGAACAAGTAATGCCACTAAATCCAAGGTATATACATGTCTTTCTAGTAAACATGGCTAAATGTGTTTGATTTTTGTCATAGAGAATAATGTAAATTGTGTTGTGATTTATGGTAACGTTTTAAGATTTGAACTCTTAGGCAGGAATGCCAAAAAGAGAGGTGTCATAGATTGTTTGATCATACTGTCATAAAAACAATGATGCATGTATTGTAGCATTGCTGTGATAGTGTATTTGCTCAAACATTGTATATTGAGCCATATTTAGACTTTTACCATATTACTTCTGATATTGACACACTGAAATGTTAAAGGTGATGCAGACATTTTCTTGCTGACTGTAGCTATTCATAATTTTTGTGAAACTTGTAATTGGCATCCTGGGAGAGATGGTGTATAAAGACATTATAGCTTACTAATTTATGCTGCACTTATTTGTTGTGTACTTTTGAAAAAACATGTTTGTGTTTTGCTGCATATTAGGTGTAAACTAGCAATAGAAACACAAGATATTTTCTTTTATGCTTTGTATTTGGAGTCTCACAAATGTTGATAAGTTATTACATATAAATTGCTGATATATGCTATACAGTAAGTTTGAGCTTGCTCTTGTACAAATGCATTTTATGAAATGCATAATAGTGAATGTCAGCTTGTACAATTAGAAATAAAATTAAACAAATATTTAAAGGCAAATAAAAGGTGTCAACTTGGTTGATTAACCCATAATTGGTCTTGTTGTTGCAATGAGTAACAACATTAAATAGCTAACTTATTGGTTATTTTTCCTGAGGCAAAGTCAACTGTATTACATTGTCTACATTTCTCACTTATTTAATGTCCCTCCTGTGATATATTTCCAGACAGGTAGTACTTCCATTGATACAAATATATAAGCATGCTACAGCAAATGTTATTTAAGACAACTAATTTTGGTTAACTTCTTACTTTCAGCTAATACCTTCCGAATTCAAACCTATGACCATCCCCTCTAGTACATATTTTGATATAGACACTTACCTTATTGTTTAGACTGTAAATAACATGTACTTTTTATGACTCCTATGTCTAGTGGAAAATAAAGGCTGAAGCACATAAGGGAACTGTTTTGAGATGAATGCAAATGTGTCATTTATTGTTTCTAAGCAATCATTTATACAAGCATTCTAAAACATGTGGTGGCAAAGTTGTGTGAATGTGGTCAGGTCAAGAATGAAGGAGTGGCTAAGCACACTAGCCCAAGTAATTAATCCTTTCTTTCGTGGGCACCACCTTTACATTAGATTGAATTATGTTTTTTTACATTGTTCTTTGCTTTCAAACATGATATTACACTATGAGATGTTTCCTTAAGTTATATTTCTATTGTACCACATGTCAACTGCTGGTGTCTTTCAAACTACATCTTGTGGTATGTGTCCTTGACTTCTAGCTACTGCCTCTCACTTTTTTAACTTTTAATGATTGACCATGTGATGAAAAATCCCCTGAGCAAGGAAACATTGATTCGTGTTTTCTGACTACACCATTGTCTGACAGATTTGTCTGATTGCTCAATGTCAGCACATTGGTAGGTTTCTCAGAGCCAAACAATTTTACAGAATGTCTTCATTGCATATCACAGAGCTAGGCTGTTTTCTAATTATATATCATCATTTGTAAAAGCTATGTAAATGTATTGATTTAGCAATATTGTTTAAAGATCCATTATGGACATAAGGTGCTTTTAACTTTAAATAAATAAAAGGCTGTTTTACATCAAAAGTTTAACTAGTCACCTTGACTCTTTGTATTTTTGCTAAATGAACGCAAGTAGCAGTTTTAAAACAAAGAAACATTATGTAAAAGTCTGTAGGCAAGTTGTGGATTCAAAATGTGCAGTTTGACTATGTGTTTGTAGTTACGGTGTTGTCTTACATAGTTGTACATCAAGGAACACCTTTCTAAAAAAGAGAAATACCCACATGTGCATCACACGTCATACATTTAAGCAAGATTTATGGATTCCAATAGAGGAGACTTTAAAGTGTTTCTGCAAGAAATACATTTTCGTGAACATTTACCCATTAGTTAAATGGCTTAAACCTGTCTCTAGCATATAAAATCTACCCTAAGTCATTGTGAAAATGGCATACTTTCATGAGCAACTGAAAAACAGTATTTCAGTATTGCTAATCCTGACTTGACTTGCATGGTAATGCTCTATAAAACATACTGCATGCACATATTATATTGCTCACAAAGGCAAAGACATTTGATTCAATAAAACTTCTTAAATACAATGATAATAGTTATAGTCCTTCTGCATCAGTTCAAAACTCATCCTGCGTTAAGAAAAGAAAATCCTTGCACTGATACACACCTTTTCCTTCTAATAGCGGTCGCCAGCAGATTAGAGTCAATGTTGCAGGCACGCTGTGCTTTTATAGCATGTTATGAGCTAGTCAACAGGGAGTTCAGATATTCATTGAGACTGTAGAATGTATAATTCAAGGTTCCATTTTCATACTCAACAATAAGCAATAATTGCAAGAGGATTGCAACAGTTTTTTTGAGGACAGAGAACCGACCTTGCCAAATTTGTTAGATATCAACACACCTGATTACTTCTTATTTTTCCTTCACAAAAACCTCTACTTGTGCCCATTGCGCATCATTAAGTGGGTACGGTTGACATGGCAGTTAGTTGCATGTTGTCAAATAACTTGTCTGGTGCAGAAATCCTATGAAACCCTCATTTCATAGCTCATGTATGTCTCAATAGCAAACATAAACGTCCCAATCTAAGTTTTGTTAAGGAAGCTACACAGTTCTCACAATTTAGCAAAACACAAAATTGTCATCAATGACTGAAACCTGATGCCATTTTATTGCCTTTTGAAGGCCACAAGGAATGATATTCAAAGAGCCCAATATTCATGTGTTGACTTCAGTAAAGCATTTTGTTCTCAATAAGCTCTATCAATGTTGCTGATTACCTTTGTAGAGAGATTTAAGGTTAAACAGACACCTAAAACACCTCTCCTTTGTTTACATATGCAGAATGATTGCTGAGCATTTGAGTGGCTGAGTATCTTGCAATTCTACTCCGCAGAGCATCTTATCCAGCAAGCACCATAGATGGAGCAGCTCGGAATACATTGCTCTCATTCAACCTTGCTGCAGCCACTAAAAGCAGATTACCTAGCATCTGATGTCATATATGGTACATGACTTTGACAGAAGCCATAGTCAAAACAGACACACACAAGACGGATAATTTAATTTAGACAGCTATTGCATCATTTTATATGCATTATTGACTGTAAGTGGTATACATGAACCACTGACCAAATCTGGTTTGTAACATAACTTGAGTCATGGAACAAATGCAATCTAAATATATTCACTTCAAGTCATAGTCAGAATTGCATATGGAATGTAGGAACTGCAGGAATAAATATTCTCACAGAACCAATAAGATGTTCTGTGGAAAACCTCACAACCTCAAGAAGTTGCAAACATTTACACCATTCAAGCATTTGCTTGAACATTGTGACTTGCTGACATGTATCACACAAAAGCTAAACTTATGGAAAAACAATATGAATGCACTTTCTTTTGTGTGAAGGTTAAAGTGCAGAGAAAACTTTTGCATACATTTTCCATCTTGACTGGGTTTGTCTAGAGAAATAATACTTTGGAATGCAAGGAAAATGATCTGAATTAAAAAAAAAAAAGCCTTGTGTTCATACAGGCTAATACAGTGCACAGAAAATCTTTACAGGAATGAGACACCATGACAGAGTAAATAAACTTTGTCCACTCCTAGTATCATTGCCACATTAAAAACAAATGGAAATAGATAGGAATATTTCCACATAGTTAGAATTATTTTATTAGTCAATATTTTAAAATTGGAAACTGACACCAGTCATATGTCAAGTCGTGCTCCACAGCTTCCTTCTATTGCTAACATTGTGCAGCCTATATGTTGAACCACTACGTCAACACATATATATATATATATATATATATATATATATATATATATATGTGTGTGTGTGTGTGTGTATAGGGTTTCTGTTAGACCAGTCATCCTTAGGGTGGTCTTGTCTCAAACTTTTTGACTTCCTCTTTCATTTGTTTGCTGATTTAACTTTTGTTGGCTTGATGACTCTGTGCACTTTACCACTTCTTACCAGTTTAATTTACTTGTAGGTCCCTAGTAGCGGCGTTCTACATGAACCCAGGGCATGTACATTAAATGCTACTAGTGGACGTGCAGCACGTATTATGCCATCCACTTATTTAGCCTTTTAAAAAGACCTTCCATTGGAGCCTGAGTGTGCAATTTTAAACTGCCATTTTGACCTGGCAAAATAAACCTTTTTCCAGGCCTAAACCTTCCTTTTTAATACATAGAAGTCACCCCTAGGGTAGAACCTAAACAGCCTAGAGCGCAGGGTGCAGTGTATTCAAAAGGTTGGACAAATACTTTTAACTTCTACATGTCCTGGTAGTGAAAAACTCTTCAATTAATTTTTCACTACTGCAAAGCCTACCTGTCCGATAGGATAACATTGGGTTATCATTTTCCATTTAATAAGTGATAACTCATTTGATAAAAGCTAGAAATGTTGAGCTTGGCGTCTTAAGAATTTTAACTTTAACTCACAATTCTGAAAATGCCACTTTTAGATAGTTATTATTTTCTTGTTCCAACCATTTGGTGCCTGCATCCTGTATTCTGGTCACATGACTAGGTATAGCCGGCAGTTAGCTTTGTGTATTACTCCCAGAAAGTGAGACAAATGGGGAATAGATGTTAGCAGATTGGGCCATCTCTGATGTGATAGGGGGTGGAGCTGTCAGCTGCAACCAACCACACTTGCACATCACAAAGCTTCTGTCTCAGCACACTCACAAAGGGATTCACACCCGCCTCTAGACAAGCTGCGGCCCGGGCAGGAGGGTAAGAAATACCAAACACCTCTGGGGGTGGAAACCTCTAGAACATTCTCCCACTTCAAAGCTGGCACCAAATATAAACATTGGTCCCTTAGACCAAATCTTTAGTACACCTCTGGACCTATGGAAGACTCGGAAGGACTGCTATGCTGCTCTGCTTCAAGAAGGACTGCTACTCTTCTGCCCTGCTACTCTGCTGTCCTGTTGCCTTGCTGCTTGAGTGCAAAGGGCCTGACCTGCATCTTCAACCTAGGACCACCAAAGTGACTTCAAGGGCTAGTTAGCTGGCCTGATCAGAGTCTCAGGGATAGAAAAGGCTCCAACCACCTTGAGCAAAGCACCTAGTCTACTGTTAGTCTTGACCCCAAAGTGGTGCCATCCCTGTCCTAGACCCTGAAAGTGGGCCTGAAGGTGCTCTTCCAGCTCAGCTGTGGCCTCTTCGGCAGAACCGATGCAGTGTGAGGCATCTCCTTGCAGATGTGCATCAGAACTGTCAATTCACAATGCATCCCTGACCAAGGACCTCGCATAGCAGCCCGCAGCTCTTCAAAACTGCTGCTGTGCAATGCACTCCTGACACAGCACTTCACACTGCACTTCAATCCACCCTACAAAGGTGGATGCCTTTGTTGACAGCATCCTCAAATACAATGAAGGACCTCATATTGGAAGCTTCATCGATGGCTTCACCAGGACATTCAATGCATGATGCATCTCTGAATTAGCACCTCACATTGCAGCCCACTGCTCATCAGAATGCATCCACAATGTGGGGTCTAGCAACACTCTGCAAACCGTATTTAAGGTACGTTGTTCCACATCCTTGACTTGGTCCCTCTATCCAGCCCATACTCCATTGCAGTGAGGCTGAACTTGGGACTTTAGCCAGGTGTGGAACAACCAGATAACCACAGTTGGCGCTTTGTGCATCAAGGCACTGTTTTCACCTAAATCTTTACATTTGCATATCCTAGTTCTACAGATTTGATTTATGTTGCTTTGGTCTCAAATACAGTATTATACTTTACTCAATTTTCTAAATTATTTTTTTATTTTTCTTGTGTCGTATGTTCATTAAATTACTGTTTGAAGGGAGTGCTGCATAAATAGTTTACACATTGTCTCTAGGTTCAGCCATTAACTGCTTTTGTGACAAGCTACCAAAGTTGATTTGGGTTTCACTTGTGTTTTGTCCTGACAAGAATTGTGGTTGTTGAATGAGGTTTCCACCTATTTCCATGTGTTTCCAGTTGTCACCTGAGAGCTGAATAGCTTTCTTGATGAGGTGTACCTTTGCTTCCAGAGCTCACACAAAGAGCTTGGGTGTGGTGAGGTTTCCTGTTCCTCTGAGAGGATGACCAGTTGGACATTGCCCATTTGCCTAATTATCTTCAATGAGACCTGTCCTGTCACACAGAGATGTCGCTCACACCTGCTTCTGCCCTCTCTATTCTCCTTCAAGTCACCATGCACCAGTTCCAATGGGGAGGGAACTTCCTCCACAACCGGTTTTGTTGGCCCACAGGAAAGGGCTTCCTCATTTCCCTGGGCACAGCTGCAAGGTGTGCATCGGAGCTCTGTTCTGCCATGTTAGTTTTAAGCAGAGAGAGGCATTCAGGAATTGTCTGAAGTAGGGCCACAAGACCTGCTTCAAAAGTGAGTGCTGTTATTCCTGCTAACTCTTTTCCTACCGGTCAGGGAGGGGCCAATAGTCACCCTCCATCCACAGGCTAGTGCCAGGCATGAGTTTGGCACCCCTGGATACCTTCTTCAGAACACTACCAGACATGCAAGACAGAAGAATGACTGTTCCTGCTATTGTGATCTGTGAGGAAAAATCTATGAGCTGGACCTGCTCCCTTTTGTGCCTAGGACAAAAAAGTGAACCCCAAGGGTCAGTTGGCTGACCTCCTGTTAATATACAGGAACACAAAAACTGCAAGAATACCACTTTCCTGACTTGATTCCACTGGATCTTCCCTGGACCCTGATGGTGTCTTCTATTGGAGTGAGTTTTGATGACAAAGTGCCATTCTTGAGGCCCTGGGACACTTGGCTGATGTTAGAGTATACTCCTCCTGCCCAAACTGCAAACACTGGTACTTAATATCATTTTGTGAATTTTCTGGGTCACCATTAAAACTGCAGTTGGGCAAGTCGGGTTTTCAGTTGGCCTAAACTTGCTGGTTTGACTTGGTGAAGGGAAATATGAATTTGAAGACAGTTTCTAAGTCTGAACATAGAAGGCTTTTCTAGCATCAACTCTGGTCCAGACTCATCCTTAACCTCCCACACGGCTGCATGTGGAAGCAGGGTGCAGTGACAGTGTAGACTCTAGAGGTGATGTTCATTGTGCTGTCGATGCTTATTCTGAGGTTCCTGAGGTTCCAGGTCTGGGTGTGGATGTGGGTAGGAGTTCAGCCAGCCACCAGGTTGAGTCCCATGGTGAGGTGTTTTGCCAAGATCACTACTTCTGTCTTGTCAGTGTTGAGCTTGAGTCAGTTGGCTTCCATTTAGTTAACGACTTTGGTCATGCAGGTGGTGAAAATGTTTCTTGTGTTGGGGGTGTGGTCCAAGAGAATGTGTTGTGTATCATCTGTGTAGGAGAGGATGCTGAAGATGTGTATTCAGATGATATTAGTCAGAGGTATCATGCACACGTTGAAAATGAAGGTGTTAAGCGATGAACCATGAAGTAGTTGGCAGATGAGTTTGCGGGATTCAGTGCATTAAAGTGACAAACTGATAACATGTGGTATATTGATTATGAAGGAGAAGACCCAGTGGAGAGGTGTTTGGAGAGGCTTTGTTAATTTGTTGCTCCAAGACATTTGCCAGGTATGGTGGGAGGGAGATGGAACTGTAATTGGAAAACAAGGCTAGGTCAGTGAATGGTTCCTTGAACAGGAACATGAAGGTGGAATGTTTTCAGGTGTTCAGGAAATGTGGTTGAGACAATGGAGGTGTTGATGATGGGTGTTAGTGGTTCCCTGATTGGTAGGAGTCCTTTAGCGAAGACATGGTAGAGGCAAGGGTCAAATGCCCTTGAGTGACTGTTTTTTATGGCAGCAGTGATTTCAATAGTGGTGATGGCAGTCCACATGGTAAAGCCTTGTTTAGTTTCTGAGATGGGAAGTTGACTAGCAAAGGTAATGAGGTCCAGATGAGGGACGAAGTTCCTGTATGTGGAGGTGATTTTACTTCAAAAGTTTCTGAGAGCCTGTTGCAAAGGTCTCAAAGAAGGGTGATGTTGCAGGAGGTGGCAGCAGGCACAGTGAAATCTTTGATGATGGCAAAGATGTCCTTGCTGTTGTTCATGCTGGCATTGATGCGATCTGCAAGAGCTGTTGAATTCTATAGCTGCTGTTTTAAGTAGTAATCTCTATATTCTTTGTTGCGTACAGGATAACAGTTATTCTTGAACCAAAGACCACAATCTGTACCATGCAAATGATAACTCTGTCATGTAATGACTGAGCTGGTAAGTTCTGTATCTCCTGTGGGATACACACTGAGATGTGGCTGAATGCAACCTGTTCAATGGGTCTGTTCTCTGAGGATTTGTGGAAGAGTGTGTGGAATGGTGCCAGAGTCGAAGTACAGGATGGGTTTGGGTGATGACATTATAGTGGACTGATGAACATCTCAGGTTCTGTACCATTACCGCACCCAACCCACAATGTTATCACAAACACAGAGGTGTTTTATATTCTCTGCAGGTTCTGCACTGTGAGTTTGAATTTTTTTTTTTTGCTATTATAAAAATGTGGTTTATATTTTATTCTATGTGCCGTTTTAGTGTGCATTTGACTTGTCTTTGTTTTAACTTGCACTGGCGTTCTGTTCTAATTTGGCTCATTAAAGATTACCTGCCTTGATTGCAAGCATTATTTATTATATGCATAAATGCAGTATTCTGTCCTCAAAGCTTGATAATTGTATTTGTTCTACATCAGCACCAGCATGTACATATTTGCTTATTAACAGACAAATTTACAAAAGAAAAACTGTAAGGCAATATAATATGCAGGATGTAGGAGAAGCCATCAGGAATTGCATGCCACTAATGGAATAATGTTATGTAATTTTCTTATGGTCACATAAATCTTTTATTTTGAAAAAGCACCCACAATTAAAATTTTGTATCGCTTTACTATCCATTACCCAATTCTTATATGTTGCTATCTCATACTTTGTTTAGTCCGGATATACATTTCTATGTATGGTCACAAAATCAATTGAGAATGCTTGATAAAACTGAATTTTTTCAGTAAAAAACTGAACATGTACCCACAACTACAAACAGAATATTACACCTAGTCTTGAGGCAGCAAGAATAAACTAAATGGACTTAGTCTGTTCTTTTGTAATAGTTAGTAATAAAAAAAAAAGATCTTTGAAAATGTGAATCATGCCAATACTTCAGGGTAATCTTGGAACCTCTGATCTTGATGACGTGCTGGGCTGTTCTCGCTCTCAGTTTTTTTGTGGAGTGGAGGGGTGAAGGGAGTTAGCATTAATCACAACAATTTCTAATAAAGAATGGAACATATTAGTCTACCTAATAAAAACCAGGAATCCAGAATAAAGTTAGGGAATTTTATTACGAGCTATCAGCCAGCTTAATGTAAATCAACTTTAAAAACATGCTATAGAGATACTGGATTTCAACAGAATAATAACCAAATCTCCTGAAGAAGTTCAGATGAATCGGCACTGGCAAACCAAAAGTTCAGTTACAGCATTATAGAAAATTAGCAATAAAATCTGATGCTCAGTGAAAAGTCTTCGATCTTTCCTCCTCAAAATGATTATTGTATAAAGTGATCTAGCTTAGGACCTATATTAATCTTACATAAATCAGGAAAAATCTCAAAAGTCGGGGAAATGTTGAAAAAAGTGTTATATGCACTTGATAATATGGAAGGTGTCAGTATTTCAGAAGTTTAATCAAAAGTCTTCTAGAGAAAATGTAAGTATTAGCTTAAGGACAACAAAAGAGAAACCATAGAGGTCTGGACTCCTCAAAGTCCAAGGGAATAGTATTCTACAGCGAGCTGTGAGAGCCCTAGTTAAGATCACATTAGTCTTCTAAGTAACACCCCTCATTCACTCTATCAGGGATCCTATTGTTTTCTCACTTGTGAACTGCAACATTTTTGGATTCAACCAGACCAGTCCTGAGAACAATGTCAGCCTTGATCATCTGGAACTTCTGATATGTTACTGATAAGTTCTCTTTCTCAGTCTCTCTATTATTAGTACAGTGTAACATCTATTCTCAAACTAACAAATCATGTGAATGTTCCTGCAAAGAAAAAGAAATACAAGCAGAAATAAAAAAAATACTGATACATGTCGAAAGAAATTCAGGCCCAGTCATGTCAATTTCTAGCTTATACTTCAATGGTGCACATTTAGGGGCATATTTATGAGCCCCTTACGCTGCTGTTGCGTCACTTTTTGTGATGCAATGGAGGCACAAACCTTGAAGTCCTATCTATGAGGCCACACAAAGCCACTTTGCATTGCTTTGAACGGTGTGATAGATATGGATTAAGGCAAATCGCTGCATTGTCTTAGTTCTCACAAGGTTGCTGTTTTATGGGTGTTGCTGTGGGTTTTCAGACACAACACCCATAGATTTTGACGCATCCCCAGATGACAAAGCCTTGTAAAGCTGGGGATGTGCCAAAACCTTAGGCCTCCCTGGGAAGGCACAATGAGGAGAAATATCTTTATTTTTCTTTGTTTTTCCTCTTCCTATTTGTGCTGCACTCTGCAGCACACACAGAAAGAGGAAAGAGCCACCCAGGATTGTTTTTGTGCAGGAAGGGGCACCTTTCTCCACAGACACAAACCTCCCTACAATGCAGACACCCTTCCACCATGGTGCAAGCATGCTTGCATTGGCTCTAGGCAGTCAAAAGGGAGACAGTACAGCTGGAAAGGACAGGAATGCACCATATTGCATAGATACAGTTCATTCCTGTCCTTTCCCTTTGACGCAGGGCAGTGCAGCAAGGTGACTTGCTGCTCTGCCCGGTCTCAAAAGCCCATAAATATGGGACTTAATAGGTGTCAGTTATGGGCATAAACCAACAAATATACACAACTTTCAGCACATTAATTCAAATTAAACTCATATTACAATCTTAGATAAAAGCAATGCAACTTTGAATACACAAGTGTAAATGCAAATGCGAACTACATTTTTAATGCAATGTGAAAGGATTAGTGCAAAAGTTTACATGAACCTTTCTCGTTTCTGGTGTAAATCCATTTAATTCATGTGAGGATGGTTTCTACCTCATTTCAAATGACTATATTTCATTAATAAATTTAAGGCACACAGAGTATACAATTTTCTATTTCTACAGAAAATTCACTCCAATATTGTGTTCAAGTGCAGCATTTAAGATTAATAATATTAGATTACACAAAGTATGTACTGCTAAGTGCACATATATATATATTGCGTATATTATGACATGTAAGGGTGGAACCAAGATTACGCTGCTCCAGCCTGAACTATGGGTCCCAAACTTACTTGTTCGCAGACATCAACGATGAAAGTTAGGTTGGGTTGCCAATCCATAAAGAATGAAGGAAAAGGTAAAAAGTGGGTTGGAAGATCGAAAATAAAGGAGAGGTCTTGAAACCTTTTATCTTGTGGTGGCCTGTCATATCCTGACAGAGCTCTAAATCTGACCACAGTCTTTCACAGTGGGTGCTTTTTAGTTGACCAAGCTAGCTTTGATACCCAAAGAATGCTGCGGTCATTATGGTATAGCCATCTCATCATACTGTTGCCCCTAGGGTAACATAATACAGAAAAAGTGAATGGCAAACGTCAATGCTCCCTACACACACTAACAGAAACACATATATGCACCTTGAATGCATACACAAATAATACACATGCCCATGTATCCGATATAGCGTAAGGACAATACACACCTTAGAGGCTGAGATTCACCAGGATCTGATATAAATGAGTTTACAACATGATCCACCATGATCATGAAGTGGCAAAGAAAAAACCTACCTAGAGTCCGATGGAGATAATAAGGGAGTGATAGGGGCAAGCTAACTGCCAGTCCCTACCTGATTTTTGATTTATGAATTTCCTGATGCTCCACCCAGTCTGCAGGTCACATGTTGAATAAAAATAAATTGAATTTATGCTCATTTAAATGCATCAAATCAAATGTATTCTGTTTGCCTTCTTGATTTACCTTGTGCATGGCCGGGACAGGGTAATGCTCCTGGCAGCAGGCTGGCAGAACCGAGACAAAAACTAGAGTGCAGTAGTGTTTGTGGCTCTTTGATCGGACTCCTGCGGGGTGGGTTTAGAGACCCTCAGAACAGTCAACAGGTAGATATACTTTCATTGATGGTATGATATTCAAAAGTAGCTAGTGGGGGGGCAATCATCCATGCCTGAAGATCTGGAGAAGTTCAGGGTTTAAAGGGGCTGCAGGCAGTTGTGTGGTGACTGTCAGGAGTACCTTACAGGAAAAAGTAATCTAGACACCAGGTGGTACTGTCAAGGAGAATAATGCAGAATGTTCTGCCTACTGCATAGTGTTGCTATAGTTGGCCAGGTGGGGCGTGTTTTATTGAAATCTGTTCTGAGTTATAGGGGAATATACATTGTAATGTAAGTGAGGGGCAGGTATGTTGACAAAGTTGGTGAAGAGGTTTGGATGTCAGAGGAATGGTATTGGTTGAGCAAGATTGTGGGGCTGGGTGGGGAATAACTAAGGTGGGGCAGTGGTGTGGCAGTCACATGAGTAGTAAAAGGTGAGGCAGGGGTGT
This sequence comes from Pleurodeles waltl, assembly GCF_031143425.1. Lineage (NCBI taxonomy): Eukaryota > Metazoa > Chordata > Amphibia > Caudata > Salamandridae > Pleurodeles > Pleurodeles waltl. The sequence continues at coordinate 485,845,386 of NC_090445.1, read as the reverse complement.
GTGGGTAAGTATATAAGGTGCGGACAGGTGAGTGGTGCCTGACATGGGGCACTGGTGGGACACCAAGGAAGGTAGACCAACATTAAAAGATAGGATAGGGATATAGGTGGAGATACGTTAGAAGTTGTTAGGATGGGAACAGATTGGTCATGACAGAGATGGAGCAAGGGGCATGGCAGTAAGACTTTCAGTGGCAGGTGGTGCAAAGTGGTGGGTGCAAGTGAGAAGTAACAGGTAAAGATTAATGGCGAATAAGAAGGGGTCATGAATGCAGGGGCAGAGCATTGTGAATGAGGTGTTGATTGATGTGAGGGTCAGGTGGGAGTGTCTGGGGTGTGGGCAAGTGAGACTGTTTTGTGGGAATTTCGTTGTGGAATAGTGGTGTATTTGAGGGCTGGTGGTGGTGACTTTGGTGGGGCTGATTGCTAATGCTGGAGGTGGAAATGTGTGGTGCTTAAGGTGATGTCAGATGCTTTGGGGCAAGTGGGTGATTACTTTGGAAGGGACTGAAATGTGGACAAATGGTTTAAAAAGGGGTATGGGCAGTGGTGTGAGGTCAGGTGGGTAGTGACTAGAGGGAGGGTGAGATGTGGAGTATACCCCTTGTTGGACCTGGCCCTTTTTGCAGGGTCATCCCTAAACATTTTGCCTCCTTCCTCTTATTTTTTTCTGACCTGTTTTTGTTGGCTTTAGGACTCTGGGCATTGTACCACTGCTAACCAGTGCTAAAGTACATATGCTCTCTGTGTAAGTTGTGTTGGTGATCAGTTTATCCTGATTGTATATTTGATTTACTAGTAAGTCCCTAGTAAAGTGCACTAGAGGTGCCCAGGGCCTGTACATCAAATGCTACTAGAGGGCCTGCAGCACTGGTCCTGCCACCCACACGAGTAGCCCTGTAAACATTTCTCAGAACTGCCACTGCAGTGACTGAGTAAGCTGTTTTAAACTGCCAATTTGACCTGGCAAGTGTACCCACCTGTTAGACCCAAACCTTCCCTTTTTATACATGTAAAGCACCCCTAAGGTAGGCCTGAGGTAGCCCCATGGGCAAGGTGCAGTGGATGTTAAAGTTGGGGCACATACTGAAGTTTATTACAAATCCTATCAGTGAAATACTGCCAAATTTATTTTCCGTTGTGCAAGGCCTAGCTCTCTCATAGGTTAACATGGGGGCTGGTTTTTAATAATTTTAAAGTAAAGTTTCCCTTTGGGAGCAGATAGAAATCTGGAGTTTGGTGTCTCAGAACTCACAATTTAAACACTTATTTTGGTAACGTTGGTTTTAGGTTGTCAGTTTGAAAATGCCACTGTTAGAAAGTGGGCATTTTCTTGCTTAACCCCTTCTGTGACTCTGCCTGCTAGTGTATTTCCTTTCTGGGTCAGATTGACAGTTGAGCTGTTTGTGAATGCCCTCCAGAGAGTGACACAAAGGGAGCTGGGGTGTAGCCTGCATATCCTGATGGGTCATCTGGGCTAGACTGGTGGGAGGAATGGTCACTTACACCTCAATGGGCTGTGTCTACCCTCACACAATGCAGTCTCCAACCCCCTGGTGTGTCTCTGGGGCCAGATCTTGTGAACAGCAGAGACTTTCCTTTGAAGTTTGCCTCTTTCAAAAGGCAGAAAGGGGTATAAGTAGTGAACCCGAAACACCTGATTTTTAGATTACTTCTAGAACCAAGAGGAACCTCTGCCAAGGACAAGAGCTGAAGAGCTGGAAGAGGAGTACTGCCCCTTTGCCTGTGACTGTGCTTTGCTGGGTTGTCCTGCAGTTGATGTTTCTGCCTGAAAGAGGGCAAAGACTGGACTTTGTGGTATATTCCTGCTTGTGAAGAATCTCCAAGGGCTTGGACTGGGATTGCCTCCTGTTTTGAAGGCTCCGGGCCATCAAAGACTTCCTCTGCCAGCACCTGGACTCTCTGCTGAGACTCCTGCCCTGCCAGGTGATCCCCTATCCAGTCCCTGGGCCCTTGAAAGATGAAACTGGTAGAACAAGGACTGAAATCCATGCGGCTGTAAAAACGACATGCCACCCGCCTTGCGGCTGAAATAGACGCACCACTTGCATCACGGCTGGGAAGTTGACGTATCACCTGCATCGCAGTTGGAGAAACAATGCAAACACCCGCTTTCCATCACCTTGCGGCCAGATTTCTCACCCGTCGCTGGGTGCCAAAATCATACTGAACCTGCATGGATCCGAGGTGCCCTGTATGGAAATCGATGTCTTGCTCTCTTGCTGGAGAGAAAAATGACCTACCCTACCAGAAAAGAAATGATGCACGGCCTCACTTGCGAGCAAGGAATCAATGCATCACTGACTTTTCTGACTCACACTCGCCCTTGCGGCTTTGTTTTTGACGCAAACCAGGTACTTTCTGTAAACACACTGTTTCCTTTGTTTTCAATAGAGTAAGACTCTATTATTTTGAAAATTCATATTTTGACTTATGTATGTCAGATTTTTGTCATTCTGCTCTTGTTTGATTTAGATAAATGTTGCCTATTTTTGTAAACTGGCGTGATATCCATTCAATGGTGTTTTCACTATATTATTGTGTGTGTTGGTACAAATACTTTACACATTGACTTCTGAGATAAGTCTGACTGCTTGTGCCAAGCCACCAAGGTGGCAAGCAGGGGTTATCTAAGTATGTTTCTCCAGACCAGAGTGAGGATCCCTGCGTGGACAGAGTACAAACTGACTGCCAACCAGCGACCCCATTTCAAACACTGGTGATCAGCGGTGAGGATTGGACTTGTATTTGTATTTTACAGACAGTGATTAAGTGTACACTACTGTTTTCAGTGGAGACCATTATGTGACCACATACTGCTTGTTTTTGCTTTTGCTCTTTTGGGACTTTTTCCTGCTTCCATATTTTTGGTGATTGATCTTTTTGTTGATTCTCAAACTTCTCATTGGGAACTCTCTTTTTCTGCCTTGGAACTGTGCACCCTTTGATTTGCCATCATGTCTCAATCTGGGGATGCACCAGCTGGAGCTGTTTTTGAGTTAGGGAAACAGGAAATTGACATAGTTGCTCAACAGAGACAGTTCTGTAAGGATCTTGCCTGTCACATTAAGAGCTCCACCAGGAAGGAGGAGCTGCAAAAGGCACTGACGGCCTGGGTGACAGCCGAGAAGGCTGGGAGGCACACAGAGGAGGTATGAGGATGGGGAGGTGCAAAGTGATCACAATGGTGTAGTGGATGTACCTGTTATGCCTGTAGGGAGGGTTTCCAGGACAGGTAGCAGTGTGTCATCCAAGGGTCTGACTCCTGAAGAGTTGCAGGACAGACAGGCAGAGAGGGTTCACCAATTGGTGTTAGAGAAGCTTAGGATGAAATTGTAGAGGGAAATGGAAGAGAGGAGGATGGCCATAGAAGAGAAGAAGGGCTCATGAGCTTAGTTTGATGGAACTAAATCAGAGGAGCCAGCCTAGTAGAGATGGTAGCAGCAGTACCACAGTGCAGTCTGAGAGGAGGATGGACATTCCTAAAGACCTAGTGAAGGATTATAAGAGGGAGGATGACACATATCTGTGGTTTAAGAGGTATGAGTCTGCTATTCATATGAATCTGGTCCCTGAAGCACATTGGGGGGCGGGCCTGTGGAAGCACTTTGAGGTAGAGGGAAGGGATACTCTGACATTCTTAGGGGATCCTTAGGGGCTCACTTACTCTAGCATGAAGGACACCCTACTCACCAGGTATGTTCTCACCCCTGAGCAGTATAAGGACAAGTTTAGGTCCTACAAAAAGAAGAAATCCCAAACATGGTTGGAACGTGTTGACTCTTTTTGCAGGTCACTGGATGGTTGGGTGAAGGGAGAAAGGTAACAACTTTTGAAAGGGTGTACAATTTGATTGCTTGGGAGCACTTGTATAGTCTTTGTTTTTCAGATCTGTGCCAGCACCTGATTGACAGCAGGCTGACTGACCCCAGGAAGCTTGCACAGGAAGCAGACCGTTGGGAGATCACCAGGTTCCAGAAGAGGTATGGGGAGACTATGCCAAAGGTGGGCACGGTCCCTCTCAGAAGAATAAGGGGGTAAGGGAAAACCGGGGGAGTTCTCTAAAGGGTTCCAACCTACTTCCCAGGGTAAGGATTCCCAGCCCCCAGTTGAAAGAACCCTTGGTTTTCCAAAGGGAAACCTGCAGAGGAGGGTTCCTGCAAATGGGTTACATATGACCAGGTGGGTCATGTGAGTGGGTGCCGGATGTGGACAACAGCACCCACTGGTGCTCAGTCACAGGGTTTGGCCAGTGTAGCACTTGGGAAGGAGTTGGTTCTAGGTGGGTGGGAGCCTACTGAGATTATTCTTGTCTCACTAGGGACAGTGAGATGGTCCAGAGAATCCTTGTGCCTGAGAACACTAAGAAGTACAGGCAGTGGGTGACCATCAATGGACAGAGGGTAGAAGCTCTTAGAGACACAGAGACCAGTGTGACTACAGTGAGGAGTCACCTGGTGTTTAAAGAGCAGATAGGTTGCTGTGTGCTTCACCAAGTAGTTGCAGTGGACAACTCGGAGTGTCTGTGCAGAGTGGTGCAGGTTCCCTTTGAATGGGGAGGTCTCAGGTTCCTTGAAGGTAGCTTTGAGTCCAACCATGCCTGTGGATTGTTTGCTTGGCAATGACATGGAGGATTCCCCTTGGAAGGAGGCGGAACACAGGTCACACTTGGAGATGTTAGGTCTGCCTGGGTGGGTGTGTGTGTCCACCTGGTTGATGGCAGACAGTCAGGGTAATCAGGAGTCCTGGAGCCTGAAAGAGTGGCCCAGGTATCTGCCAGAAGGAGGAAGGGTAAGGGGGAAGAAGTTCCCACGGTCCAGGAGGAGGGCAAACTCGAGGGGAAAGCCCTAGAGCCTACAGGGGAACAAGTGACTGAACTGTGGGAGGTCCCTGAGCTGACTCAGTGGCAGCAGGAAAGGGGACCAACCACAGAAGCATTCTGGGAGGTACAGAAAACATGCCTTAGTCTAGAGGGTTTGCGCAGCAGGTTACCGACCAGGCGTCTTGCAAGGAGCCTGTATCACACTTGATCTACTGGGAGGACGGCTTCCTATAAGGTGAGTCTAAGGTTGCTGAGCCTGGGTCAGCCTGTTTGCTGGTGGTACCCCAGTGCTTCAGAGCATTCCTACTGGGTCTGGCTCTGGATGTGCTTTTAGTTGGTCATTTGAGGAAGGACAAGACTGTTGAATGGCTTGTCACCCACTTTTATTGGTGGTATCTGATAGGGGTACCAACTTCATATCAACTTATATGAAGTCTCTGTGGAAGGAGTGTGAGGTGACATATAAGTTCACCACTCCTTACCAACCCCAAAATAACAGTCTGGTTGAGAGATTCAACCACACCTTGAAAGGCATGATCATGGGCCTCTCAGAGCCCTTGAGGCATAAGTGGGACATCCTCTTGCCATGCCTTCTGTTTGCCTACAGGGCGGTGCCTCAAAAGGGTCTTTTGATTTAGCCCTTTTGAGTTACTGTATGGCCAGCCTATCAGGGGACCTTTGAGTCTGGTTAGGGAAGGCTTGGAGAAGGCCTCCAGTAAGCCTCCCCAGGATGTATTCAGTTATATGCTGGCTTTGAGGAACCAGACAGCTTGCTTCAGGAATCTCACCCTAGAGAGAACCTGAAAGCAAGCCAGGAGGATATGAAGCACTGGTGTGACCGGAATGCCATTCTGGTTGAGTGCCAGCCTGTCCAAAAGGTTTGGGTGATCGCACCAGTGGAGCCTAGGGCCCTCCAAGATAAGTGGACTGGGCCATTTGAAATAGTGGAGTGTAAGAGTGATTTCACCTATCTGGTAAACTTGCAGACTCCCAGGAACCCTTTCAGAGTCCTACACATGAACCGCCTCAAGCCTCATTTTGAGAGGACAGAGGTAACATTGTTCTTGGCAATAGATGATGGGGTTAAGGAAGAGAGCAAGCCTCTTCTTGACCTCCTGTCTGCCAAGGAGAAAGATGGTTCAGTGGAGGGTGTATACCTCTCCCCTTCCCTGACCCCAGAACAGCAGAGGGACTGTCGCCAAGTGTAGGGACAGTTTGCCCCTCTATTTTCCTTGATCCCAGGGGTCACTCATCTGTGTACCTATGATGTGGACACCAGAAACAGTCATCCAGTTAAACATAAGGTTTACAGAGTGACTGACAATGTTAAGGCCAACATAAATGAAGAGGTATCCAAAATGTTAGCCTTTGGGGTAATTTAGTTCCCCAGTAGCCTTTGGGCCAGCCCTGTGGTCTTGATCCCAAAAGCATCTACTCCTGGTGCCATACCAGAACTCAGGGTCTGTGTGGATTACCGGGGACTCAATGGGGTCACTAAGACTGACGTGCACCCCAACCTCGAGCAGATGAGCTCATTGCCCAGTTAGGGGCTGCCAAATATCTAAGTACTTTTGACTTAACCTGTGCATATTGGACAATTGCTCTGACTGAGGGGTCTAAGGAGAGGTCTGCATTTTTCACCGTAGCTGGGCATTACCAATTTTGGTGATGCCCTTTAGGATGATGACTGCCCCTGCTGCCTTTCAGAGGATGGTCAACCAGGTGGTGGCAGGACTGGATGATTTCAGTGTTGCCTACCTGGATGACATTGCTGTGTTCAGCTTCACTTGGGAGGAACACTTGCAGCACCTGTACAAAGTGTTGGAGGCCCTGCAGAACGCATGCCTCACTATTAAGGCTAGCAAATGCCAAATAGATCAGGTTTCTCTGGTGTACTTGGGACACCAGGTGAGGAGTAGCCAGGTGGAATCCCTGCAGCCAAAGATTGACACTATTCTGGCTTGGGAGCCTCACAAGACCCAGACTGAGGTGAGAGCCTTTTTAGGTCTCACTGGATACTACAGAAGGTTTGTCAAGGGGTATGGCACTATTGTTGCTCCCTTGACTGTGTTAACTAGATTGACTAGAAGTAGCCCAGAAAGACGATCTGGTCTGAGTCTTGCCAGACAGCTTTTGATGCCCTGAAGGCAGCCATGTTCATGCCACACATGCTTTAAAGCACCTGACTTCTCCAAGGAATTATTCAGGCAGACTGATGCTTTAGAGCATGGCGTAGGAGTAGTATTATCACAGCAAAATAAGGAGAGTCTATACCAGCCTATAGCCTTCATTAGTAGGAAGTTACTTCCCCGGGAACATAGATGGAGTGCAATTGAGCGTAAGGCTTTTGCTGTGGTCTGGGTGCTGAAGAAGCTAAGACCCAACTTGTTTTGGACTCACATCCAGTTTCAGACCAACCACAGGCCCCTTAGATGGTTAATGAAGGTGAGGGGTGAGAATGCAAAACGTTTGAGGTGGTCCATTTCCCTACAGGGGGTGGACTTTATGGTGACACACTGCCCTGGAACAGAACACGCCAATGCTGTCCAGATTCTTCCCCCTTAGTGATGAGAACTCCCATGATGTAGGGTTCTTGTCCCACTTTCAGCAGGTGGGGGACAAGAGTTAGACCTGGCATCCTTGGCGTGGTCTCCCTTGTCTATTTTGCCTCTGCTTCCCATGTTTTGACTGTGTGCTGGACTCTGTTTTTGCTGTTTTGGTACTCTGGGCACCTTACCACTGCTGACCAGTGCTAAAGTGCAAGTGCTCCTGTGTAAAGTGTATGAGTAATTGGCTTTTCCATGATTGGCATATTTGATTTACTAGCAAGACCCTAGTAAAGTGCACTAGAGGTGCCCAGGGCCTGTAAATCAAATGCTACTAGAGGGCCTGCAGCAATGGTTGTGCTACCAACATTAGTCTTGCTTTAACTATTCTGTGACTCTGCCTGTTTGTGGATTCCCTCTCTGGGTCAGACTGACCATTGGTATGTTTGTGAATCTACTCTAGACAGTGACAAAAAGGGAGCTGGGATGTAGCCTGCATATCCTGATGAGCCATCTGAGCTAGAGTGGAGGGAGAAGTGTTCACTTACACCTGAATGGGCTGCAGGCTCCATCACCCCTGGTGTGTGTCTGGGGCCTGGCCTGGCCTGGGCAAGGCAGGATCTTGTGAACAGCAGAGACTTTCCTTAGAAATTTGCCTACATCAAAGATAGAAAAGGGTAGAAGTAGTGGACCCAAAACCCCAGACTTTAGATCACTTCTGTAACCAAGATGTACCTCTGCCAAGGAGAAGAGCTGAAAAGCTGGGGAGAAGTGCTGCCCCTGCCTGTGCTTTGTTGCTCTGTCCTGCAGTTGCTGCTTCTGCCTGTGAAAGGGGACAAAGACTGTACTTTGTTGTGCATTCCTGCTTGAAGAAGAATCTTCAGGGGCTTCAACTGAACTTGCCTCCTGTTTTGAAGTCTCAGAACCGTCAAGGACTTCCCTTGGCAGCACCTTGTCTCTCTGCGGAGACTTCTGCCTTGCCAAGTGGTCCCCTTTCCAGTCCCTCGGCCCTTGAAAGGTGAAGTTGGCAGAACAAGAGCTGAAATCCACGCACAGAATGCCGTGCCGGGAAATTTTCGAGGCACCATCTGCAACGCGGCTGATAAACCACGGGCCACCAATGGCGGCTGAAATCAACGCACCACCTGCATCGCAGCTGGGAGATTGATGCATCGCGGGCGGAGAAATGACGCAACACCGTGTGACAGGATTTCTCATGCATCGTCCCTGGGCATCAAAGTAATTGTGAACCTGTGTTGATCAGAGGTGCCCCGTCTGGAAATTGACTCATTGCTCTATTGTGAGGGAGAAAAATGACGTATCACCTAACCTCCCGGAGAAGAAACAATGCATGGCCTCATTTGGGAGTAAGGAATCGATGCATCGCTTACTCTTCCGATGCACTCTCACCCGTGCAGCTTTATTTTTGAAGCGAACCAAGAACTTTGTGTAAATTCAAGTTCTCCATTGTTTTCCATGGAGTAAAACTCTTATTCTTTTGAAAGTTCATATCTTGCCTTGTGTATGTTGGGTTTTTGTTGCTTTTGTCTCATTTGGTTTAGATAAATATTACCTATTTTTCTAAACTGGTGTGGTGTCCATTTTGTAGTGTTTCACTGTATTGCTGTGTGTTGGTACAAATACTGTACACATTGCTTCTGAGATAAGCCTGACTGCTTGTGCCAAGCTGCAAAGGAGGTAAGCAGGGGTTATCTAAGTGTGTTTCTCCATTGCTCTGACTAGAGTGAGTGTTTGACTTTTTTACTTATGCAGAGTCATCCCCAATCTTTTTGCCTCCTGACTCCTATTTTTCTGACCTGTTTTTGTTGGCTTTAGAACTCTGAGCACGTTACCACTGCTAACCGGTGCTAAAGTGCATATGCTCTCTCTGTAAATTTTATTGTTGATTGGTTTATCCATAATTGGCATATTTGATTTACTAGTAAGTCCCCAGTACAGTGCACCAGATGTGCCCAGGGCCTATAAATCAAATGCTACTAGTGGGCCCGTAGCACTGGTTGTGCCACCCACATAAGTAGCCTTGTAATCATGTCTCAGACCTGCCACTTCAGTGTTTGTGTGGGCAGTTTTAAACTGTCAATTCGACTTCACGTGTACCCACTTGCCAGATCTAAACCTTCCCTTTTCTTACATGTGACACCCCATGTGACACTCCTAAGGAAGGCCCTAGGTAGCCCCCTGGGCAGGGTACAGTGTATGTTTAAGGTGGGACATATACTAATGTGTTTTATATGTCCTGACAGTGAAATACTGCCAAATGTGGTTTTCTTTGTTGCAAGGCCTATCCCTCTCAATAGGTTAACATTGGGGCTACCTTAAAATATGATTATAGTGTAGATTCCCTTTGGGAGCAGATAGACATGAGGAGTTTGGGGTCTCTGAGCTCACAATTTAAAAATACATCTTTTAGTAAAGTTTTTTTTGAGATTCTGTGTTTGAAAATGCCACTTTTAGAAGAGGGCATTTTCTTGCTTAAACCATTCTGTGACTCTGCCTGTTTGTAAATTCCCTGTCTGGGTCAGTTTGACAGTTGGGCTGTTTGCACCTCTCTCTAGACAGTAACACAAAGAAAGCTGGGGTGTAGTCTGCATATCTGGATGAGCCATCTGTGCTAGGAGGGAGGGGAGGAGTGGTCACTTACACCTGAAAGGGCTGTGCCTGCCCTCACACAATGCAGTCTCCAGCCCCCTGGTGTGTGTCTGGGGCATGGCCTGGGCAAGGCAGGATTTCACAAACAAGAGAGACTTTCCTTTCAAGTAAGCCTACTTCAAAGGCCAAAATGGGTATAAGAAGAGGACCCAAAACCACAGACTTTACATCACTTCTGAACATCAAGAGGAACCTCTGCCGGGAGAAGAGCTGAAGAGCTGAGGAGAAGTGCTGCCCTGCCTGTGCCTGTGCTTTGTGGAGCTATCATGCAGTTGCTGCTTCTGCCTGTGCAGAGGACAAAGACTGGACTTTCTTGTGCATTCCTGCTTGTGAAGAAATCTCCAAGGGATTGTCTTGAGCTTTCCTCCTGTTGTTGAAGTCTCAGGGCCATCAAAGACACCTGCTTCCAGCACCTGGACTCTCTGCTGAGACTCCTGCCCAGCTAAGTGGTGCCCTATCCAGTTCCCGGGCCTTGACAGGTGAAGCTGGCGGACCAAGACTGAAAATCCACGTGCAGACCGCCGTGCGGGGAAAATATTGATGCACCTTCCGAGATGCGGATGAAAAATGATGCACCGCCGGCTTCGCAGCAGATAATGACGCTCCACCGGCATTTTGGCTGGAAGATTGACATACGCAGCTGGAGAAATAATACGCAATACCGCTGACGGAGGCTGATAATGTCGCAACCCACATAGTGCGGTTTTGCTGATACCGTGCAGCAGGATTTTCGCCGCAAACTTTGCTGGGCGCAGAAAAACAACGCAACGCCTGCTCTGACCCTAGTGCTTGCCCAGATAGACGCATTGCTCTCCTGCGGAGAGGAAAAACGACACACACTGACCTGACAAGAGAAGGAGAAACGACTCACTTGTGGGTGAGAAATTGACGCTTTGCTAACCTTTTTCGACACACACTCACCCAAGCGTGTTATTATGACGCTACCCAGGTACTTTTCAATGCTAACAGTGTTTTTACTGTTTTCTCAATGATGTAAGACTCTTCTTGCTTTTTAATTCCTAACTTCACTTGTGTATGTTGGATTTTTGTCATTTTGGTCTTGTTATGTTTAGATAAATATTACCTATTTTTCTTAACCTGTGTTGTGTCATTTTGTAGTGTTTTCACTGAGTTACTGTGTGTGTTGGTACACATACTTTACACCTTGACTCTGAAGTTAAGCCTGCCTGCTTGTACCAAGCTACCAGGGGGGTGAGCAGGGGTTAACTAAGGGTGATTCTCCTTTACCCTGACTAGAGTGAGGGTCCTTGCTTAGATAGGGGGTAAGCTGACTGCCAACCAAAGACCCCATTTATAACAGTGAGGGTCCCTGCTTGGACAGAGTGCAAACTGACTGCCAACTAGAGACCCCCATTTCTAACAGAATGTGTATTTGAATAAGCATATACTAGATTTCTAGGCTGAAGGTAGTGACCGTCTCTGCGCAGCAAAAGGAAAATTGAATTTGAAAATTAAAAGCCTAAGGGGGTCATTCGCCGGGGCCAGGGTTGGCGGGAGCACCGCCAACAGGCTGGCGGTACCCCGCAGGGCATTCTGACCGCGGCGGTTTGGCCGCGGTCAGAAGTGGAAAACCGGCGCTGCCCAAAAGAATCCTCCATGGCGGCGCAGCTCGCTGCGCTGCCATGGGGATTCTGACACCCCATACCGCCATCCTGTTCCTGGCGGCTCGGCCGCCAGGAACAGGATGGTGGTATGGGGTGTCGTGGGGCCCCTGGGGGCCCCTGCAGTGCCCATGTCAATGGCATGGGCACTGCAGGGGCCCCCATAAGAGGGCCCCACTTTGAATTTCACTGTCTGCATTGCAGACAGTGAAATTCGCGACGGGTGCAACTGCACCCGTCGCACCTTCCCACTCCGCCGGCTCCATTCAGAGCCGGCGTCCTCGTGGGAAGGTTGTTTTCCACTGGGCTGGCGGGCGGCCTTTTGGCGGTCGCCCGCCAGCCCAGTGGAAAACCCAGAATCACCGCAGCGGTCTGACGACCGCGGTGCGGTGTTCTGGCGGGGGTACTTGGTAAGAATCACCCCCTAAGTGTCTAACTTGCCTTTGGGAGAGAAGCCACACAACCTCTTCATAATAGTCAGACTTTCTTGTTGCCTACCTCACTCCCCTCTACACAACCATGCCTCTATCCAGGTGTGAGTATGCAAGGTAAATTGTATGCTTTTCACCATTACATTGCAGTATGATCCATCAGTGACCCTTAGCATTTTGAGCCATGAACCCACTACTCTTGTACTGTATCTGGCTTGACACAATGGTGGCAATTCTTAGCATAATATGAGTATGCATAGAATGATGGTGCACATACCTGGCATAATGCTTCCCCTGATATAGTTGTTGCAATTCCTAGAATATTTGAGGACCCTCCACACTTTGGAGCCCACCCTAAATGTAGTGCTGGAAGCACGACATTGTATTGCTTGACATAATGTGGGAATTGATAGAATATAGCACACTGGTGCACACCCCTGGAAACCAGCTGCTCATGGCGCAGTGACTGTAATTTCTTGGTTTATTGGGGTATCTACTTCATGATTGTATTCACCCTTGGTATTACGCTGGCATGGAATAATGGTGGTATATTTTGTCGTACTCAGGGATTTATTGCACAATGCTTGCTCTTGTATTACAGTGCAAATCCTAGCTTACTGTGGACCTCTATGACAACACTTTGGTTCCCATGCCTGGTTGGTATTTATAGTGGCATACCGGAGGTGATTCTTTTTGTATTGAGGACCTCCACGGCACATGCCACAATAGTGTCCCTCCCTAACGAAATGCTTCTTTTAGCATAGTGGTGCAAATTCGTGGTCTAATGTAGGCATACTTAGTTTGATTTTGCCATATTGGTGAGGAACATATTGTGTATATCACAGACATCCCTTTCATATAATGATGATATATATGTATGCAATTCAAAATCGGTCAATGTATGAGATACTAACATTTTGGAATTTGATTTATGTTTACAAATATAAAGAGACAAAATAGTGAAAAACATATTGTAATGCATGCTGTGTTCCGGAAGCATACTGCCGAAGTATTTGACCTTCATGCCAATACTTTTTAGAGGCATTTCTTCAACTTTATAGATAAATCTTTTACTAACATTATTACAAGTACTGTTTGAGTTCTTAGCATGTATGATTCTGTGTCAGCTTTAATTTTCAACAATATCACTTCCAAGCAGATAGTTGTTCATATCATGTGGCTAAGAAGAAGCAGGATAGAAATGAAATATGCAAAAGAAAGAATTGAAAGAAAACTTTGTATAAGATTTCCAAAGCTAAAATGCCACATGAAATAGCACCTCCAGATTTTTTAAATCTACCTCTAATACCGGTGACATTTGAACAACTTTTAGTGATATTGTGCTGAAAACTGCATAGTTGCTACAAAGTTTTTCATTGTTTTTACCGAACATGCTCATCCCCAGTAACTTGCAGCTATGGCTCACTCACTTTCCTAACTGTGTGCAATTTGTACCAGGTGCTTATACCAAACCACAGTCAGACTTTCCCACCCACCACTGTTCACTGAAGCTATTTATGTCACCTCATTTTGAAATTCCAACACAGACTGCTGACAATTACACTCCTTAAAAGCATTTCCTCCATCTGGCACAAAAACAAACCACTTCACCCTGAGCCAAAATAACAGACAGACCAACTAACTGCTTTTCAATAAGCATCAGAAATAGAGGAGACATCTAGATTGCCAACACTGACCACCCAGAGTTCTTGATTCTTTTAATTTGATTACCTTTCCAGAGGACTAGGGCTAAATGAACAGGGCCTCAGGCACTATACGCTCATTTTTAAATGCCATTGTCTTTAGTTGTAGTGAGGTATTAACTACTTCTCTTTCAAATTCACATTGTTAAATCTCTACAAATTTAGTATTAAACGTATTAACTTTCATTTACTCACAGTCATTGACATGGATGTCAAATACCCAAATTCAAAATCAGAGCTAAAATATTTAGCTTTTCGATGGGGCAAAATTTAATATTGATTGAAGATTGATTCTGCTAGGACTCACCTGACTCCTTGACTTCACTTGAATTTCATTTCAAGAAAAGGAGGGGATTTATTTTCTGTTCAAGTTCATGGTAACAAGATATAAAGTGGTCACTTACAATTCCTCATTAGAGGCCACGCTTGACTATGTGGCTCCACGAGCTACATGGTGCTACATCCTTGGGAAGTGTGAAATGTGTATGGGGTACACAGCATAAGAGCACTACCATAAAAAGGTCTAACTCTGCTAGCAGAGTTCTTTCCCAACCCATGTGGCTTTTCATGAACAAAACTCAAGAATCATGGGCTTCTTATCACATTGCTGAAGAGAAAAAGGGTGTTTGGGACACAATTCTAACCCTGAGTTATAGGTAGTGTGTACAGATCTGGAGAAGGAAAAAAGATGAAAATGTTCCAGCACTATCGGCTAAGGAGCCACATGGATCATTCTTCTGACTGTAGAGCTCAGGAAGATGGTAACGTGACTGACTTTCAAATCTTTAATATTCTTTAGTTTGCTGTGGTGTCTGGAGTCTGTTATGCAAACCTGTCTTTACACCCTGAAATGCATAGAAGATGAAAAATCGTGGGTATAGAAGAAGATTTAAATTCACTGTACACATTTCTCTTGACTGCCTTTGTGTGAGATTGGAAATACTGGTAATTGATAAACTTTGGAAACAGTTGTATTGCTGTCAATTATGCCTCTAAAAACTCTCTATAGGATTGTGTTTTTAAACCAGTCATGAAGGTTTACAAGAAACCTGTGGGATAGTACTGCCATTGTTCCCACTACTCTATTCACTATTCTTTCCTCAAAATGAAAAACATCATTGTTAGGACTGGGGTTTCTGGTTCTCAGAGTGTGCACCCTGCACAAGCAGAATAAACCACTTCTAGTCAGGGTAAGCTAGATACACACTTAGAGATAACCTGTGCTCACCCTCAGGTAGCTTGGCACAGAGCAGTCAGGCTTAGCTAAAGAGACAATGTGTAAAGCATTTGTGTAACACACACACATTTACACAAGCAAAACTCCACACAAGTTTAAACAAACAGAGAATATGTATCTGAGTATATTGAGACCTAAATGACAAAAATCTAATCAGTAGAAGTTGAGATATGAATTTATAAAATGAATAAGCTAAACATAATGCCTAGAAGTCACTAGTGTCAAGTCAAGTAATTTTTTTTTTATTTCATCCACACAGGCAAAACAAATCAGAACATACTACTACAACGAGCACAGATAAAAATGAATAAAATGCCATTAACTACAATTTAAAAAAATATAACATTAATTAATGAATATTTTAGAATATCCATATCAACATAAAAATATCCATCATAGAATGTTGTTACATACAGCTGTTACAATAAATAACCGAGGACAAACACAACACACTATGCCTAAAAACACATAAAGGGATTCTGGGATGTCAGCTACAACAGAGATCACAAAAATGCAAGTGTAATCAACAGATCTTCCCCAAAATATGGTTAATTTCCAGACAATTTTTCTAGCTTTCACAACAGAGGAAATAAAAGGGTACACAGTGGTGCATACTAGATCTCTTTATAACAACTGCAGATAAGTCAATGCTTCCTTGCAGTGCATAATATTAAAGGCCCTAAAGAGTGAAATTAGTATGCTCCTTCTCTGCTCATAATATAGTCTGCAAAAAAGAACCAAATGTAGCTGTGAGTGGGGCGTATGAGAATCACACAAACATGGTATTGACTCTTTGGAAGTATACACAGTAACTGAATAAGCCACAATTTTTCTAGCTTTCACAACAGAGGAAATAAAAGGGTACACAGTGGTGCATACTAGATTTCTTTATAACAACTGCAGATAAGTCAATGCTTCCTTGCAGTGCCTAATATTTAAGGCCCTAAAGAGTGAAATTAGTATGCTCCTTCTCTGCTCATAATATAGTCTGCAAAAAAGAACCAAATATAGCTGTGACTGGGGCGTATGAGAATCACATAAACATGAAATTGACTGTTTGAAAGTATACACAGTAACTGAATAAGCTTTTGGAAGTATACACAGTAACTGAATAAGCCACACTAGCTGAAATATAACTAGATAAAACCTCTGGTGCTGTGGTACACTTAATAGGTACAACTTAACTTTAGGGCTCATACAGAAAGGTAAATAAGCCACCACCATTCCCTTGCCACGTTCGTTATTCCATCTTTTTTCCCTCAACCAACTTGCTAGTTCATTCTTATCAATTGAACAGAGCTGCTTGTTTATGGACCCTCGATTCAAAATAACTCAGATCTATTGATAGTACCTAGAGTTTCTTTCATGAACATGAGTTATCTACCCTTATAAACCGTTAGACCTGACAGCCTCGGAGGGTCACCCCCAACTTTTTTCCTGCCTTAAACCAATTTTTGACACTGTTTTTGCTGGTTTTAGGACTCTGTACACTTTACCACTGCTAACCAGTGCTAAAGTGCATGTGCTCTCTCCCTTAAAACATGGTAGCATTGGTTCATATTCAATTGGCACATTTGATCTAGTTGTTAGTCCCTAGTAAAATACAATACATGTGCCCAGGGCCTATAGATTGAATGCTACTGGTGGGCCTGCAGCACTGGTTGTGCCACCCACATAAGTAGCCCCTTAACCATGTCTCAGCCCTGCCATTGCAAGGCCCGTGTGTGCACTTTCACTGCCACTTTAAGTTGGCATTCAAAAGTAATTCCCAAGCCTTAAACTCCCCTTTTTCTACATATAAGTCACCCCTAAGGTAGGCCCCAGGTAACCCAGAGGGCAGGGTGCTGTGTAGGTAAAAGGCAGGACATATACATCTGTGTGTTTTATATGTCCTGGTAGTGGAAAACTCCTAGGTTCGTTTTCCACTGCTGTGAGGCCTGTTTCTTTCATAGGCTAACATTAGGGCTACTCTCATAAACTGAGTGGTAGATTCTGATTAGAAAGGCGTAAACAGGTCATATTTAGTATGGCCAGAATGGTAATACAAAATACTGCTGACTGGTGAGGTTGGATTTTATATTACTATTTTAGAAATGCTACTTTTAGAAAGTGAGCACTTAAATCCTTCTGTGTCTTACAGCCTGCTTCCAATCCACATCTGGGCAGCGCTGGTTGACAGTTTCCTTGTGCATTTCACCCAGACAACCACAGACTCTTCTTGGGACAGACACTTTGCACCAGAACCTGCAACCTGCCAGGAGAAGCTGCCTGTCTGCCCAAAGGACTCACTTGGACTGCTATGCTGTCTTTCTGTTGCCCTGCTGCCTTGCTGGCCTCTGTATTTGCTGAGAAGTGCTCTCCAAAGGCTTGGATTGAGCTTGCCTCCTGTTTCCTGAAGTCTCAGGTCCAAAAAGACTTCACTCCTGCAAAGAAACTCCTTGTGTGTGAACATCGAAGCACAGCCTGCCGGAATCGGCGCATAGTCTGTCCAGCGTTTAGAAAATCACTGTATCGCTGAACAGGAATGACGCAGCCCTGCTCCCCAGGTGGAGATCAACACAGGACCAATGTTGCCACCAGAACTTCGACGACCTGCCCACCAGATTGATGCATTGCCGAGCTGGAATGACACAGCCTGACTTCTTGCGAGAGGAATCGATGCAGCGCCAGCCGTGAGGCAGAAATTCCGCTGTATCACCCACCGGAACAACACAACAGCTGTGACTTTGTCCCGAACACCCAAGAATTCCACACATTGTCCCTGGGCGTCAAAAGACCCTGCACACCCTAGAGGATTCAAGCATGCGTGCCAGAATTTGACTGAAAGCCCTTGCGGCATGGAAAAGAATTGACGCATTGTCTGTGTGCAGCCGGAAATCTGATGCACACCTACCTTTTTACACGTATGTCCTCCTCTGCGGTCTTCGTGCGTATAATTTTGACGCAAACCAGGTACTTTGTGCTTGCAAGAAACAATTGTTGCTTTTGACAGCTAAAAACTCTTCTTATCATTACAAAAGTGATATTTCCACTTGTGATTCTAAACTCTTGATCCTTTTTACCTTAATTTAATCAAATAAATATATTATATTTTTCTAAACTTGTGTGGTGTCTTTTTGTGGTTTTCTCACTATGTTATTGCATGATTTATTGCACAAATATTTTACACATTGCCTTCTAAGTTAAGCCTGACTGCTCAGTGAAAGCTACCAGAGGATGGGCACAGAATAATTATTTTCATTGTGTGCGACTCACCCTGACTAGGATTGTGATCCCTATTTGGACAAAGGTGTATACCTCTGCCAACTAGAGACCCCATTTCCAACATATACCCCATCAAGATTTAAACAATGGTATTGGGGCCAACCTTATTGTGTCCTCCAGAAATGTCAAACCTAATTCTTTATGTACTATAGTGGCAGGTATACCACTGGGAAGTGACAACAGTCTTCTAAAAAAAGTGTTTTTATTCACCCGTAGTGAGAACATGTAAATATACACCCACACACCTGCACCATGTGTGGCAATAGCGGTGGGCCCAGCTTTGTAAATGGCGATAATCACATCAAGTGGCATAGATCCTAATCTAGAAGCAAAACTTCTTAAAGATACCACTGCCTGCTCATACTGCATGAACCTAACAGATTTAAGAAGACCCCATTAGCTACTATTGTCGAAAAGCACCCCCAGATAAGAAAATGTGGAAACACATTTGAGGTGAGTATATCCAATACCAAACCTTTATTGTTGTCAGCCTGTCCGGCCATAACAATTTCAAATTTACAAGTTAGAAACATTTAACACACAATATTTTAAAATCAGTAATAAAAATATGCAATATCTTAGTAACATCTATGGTTAGTTATAATTCACTTGTGTTCAGACAGTCCGTGCGGCATCAAATACAGCTGAAGCTTTTGCAGAATATGGCTACTAATACTCATAACCTTCCCTTGTCACTCATATGACTATTAAGCTAGTGGATCTAATTTTTCTAAAGCTTACCACGATTAGTCATATACTTGGCCCCTATGCGGCTAACATTCTGCAAATACTTCCTCTGTCTAAACTACTTTGACCCTGTCTGCAATAGTTACTTCGTTTGTAAAGAACAGACGTGACCCCAACCATCTCTCAGCTAAAATCTGCTGGCCCAGCTGTACTAACAATCTGTAGTCTTAACAGACTAAAGGCGGTAAAAACTGTACATAATTTAAGGCTCTTATATTCCATACCTCGTGAATATATGCTGAGACAGCCAGCACAATATCTTTGTCATCACCGCGCATACACAGGGTTTCAGCTTCCTTGCAAGTCCTGACACCGTACTTTCTAAAAAGTGGATGTAAAAACAGATGGCGCAGTGAAGTTGTAAAGTGGCATAATAGAAGTTAGTGGACAAGTGTTTCTTGGCCCCCCAAGTGGCAGTTACAGCAGACTGACCTCCCTTTCTCAGCAATATGCCATTTATTAGTCACTGAGGTCACTGGTAGCGTGCTCATGTGAAATTTAAAATAAAGGGATCTTTTGTCCGCTGGGTACGTAGTGTTGATAAAGGTATCTGGTTTACATTCTGGGTTAAAGGATAAGTAACGTCTTAACAAGGGGCCATGTGAATTGAGGAGCCTCTATGTTTATGGACCCAATAAGTATCTCCAATATGAAAAGAGGTGATCCTACTTTTTGGGCGCCTGTAAACCATGGCATAGGATTTCAACTTATTAGTGGAGAGGTCCCAGGCAATGTAAAAATCAATAAAATTATCTATTAGTTTTTGGAGGTCCCTACCTGTTTGTTCTATGAGGGCGCAGTCAGTGTAGAGAATAACAGGTTGGTGTTGTGTCTCTATCCTTGTAGGATCAACCTTCACTAAAACTCCAAAAAATTGATATAAAAACTAAAAAGAAAGGAAGCCAAAACACACCCCTGTCTGACCCCCTTCCTAATCTTAATATAGGGAGTACACTCCCCATTAAGCCCATATCTGACCCTGGCTTCAGCATCAATATGCAGTTGAGCAAAGAGGTGAATTATTTTAGGATTAGGCCCTCGCTTGATCAGCATCTCCCATAGTTTACTTCTAATCACCCTGTCAAATGCTGCACTAAGGTCTGTAAATGGTAGGTAGAGACATCCCAAACTGGCATTTACATACTTCTACACCAATAGGTTGAGGTTCAAACATTGGTCAGATGTACCCAACCCACATCTGAGTACATATTTGGCAGATGACAAAATGCAATTGCCACTAGCCCAGCTTTCCAAATGGTCCAGAAGAATTCTACTCAGAACTTTAGCAGTAGAGTTGATGAGTGATATAGGGTGATAACAGTAAGTGTCATTACTATTAACCTGAGCAACATCGTCCAAGTTGGCTGTAATCTGTACCCCCAAGTACCTTATCTCCCTTTTAATCAGAGGGCTAGAATAAATGGTATTCCAGCACACTATCTCACTCTTTTGTTGATTTACTGAGTAACTTGACACTCTTCCGAACTCTTCCAAAGAATGTAGAATATTTGGGAGTAAACCATCTAGGTCGGTAGTGTATAACATTAGGTTGTCTGCATAGAGTGCTACTTTCTTCTCCCATCTCCTACACTTGAAGGGCACAATATTTATATTCTTTCTAATCCTAATTGCCAGAGGATCAATTTACAAGTTAAACAAAAGGGGGGAAAGTGGACAACCTTCGCAGGTCTCCCGTCCGATTCAAACTTGCTGAGGAAGATTACTGTTAATCAATACTTTGGCCACAGGGTTCTTATATAAGGACCTAATTGCTCTAGAATAAACATCTCCAAACTTACACCAGTCAATGACCCTATATAAAAAAGACCAGCTCACCTGATCGAATGCCTTAGCTGCATCGAAGATAAGTATTGCCAAAGGTAGATCATCCTGAAGTGCCAGATAAATAACATCTAGTAAATCATGTGTTAACTCAGAGAGTTGTCTGCCTTTAATGAAGCCCTTCTGATCCCCATGGACCAATGAGACAATCACCCTTCCAAGCCTTTTGATAGAATAGGGGTGTAGATTTTATAATCCAAGATCAATAATGACTTGCTACCAAGACACTTCTAAGAGCGTGGGTGGGTCTCCCATTTTCTTTTATTGGGAGATCGAATATTTTGAATATGATTATTTTGCCAAAGTTTACTTTTTGGTTTAATACAATCCTTTTAAAGTTTTGGCAGGTTTGGCAGGTCTGGTTCAAAAAGTTACAGGGGGGGCTGACTTCCTTTGTGTAGGCATCAAGAGGAGTTTGCATCGCATGGAAGAAACTGTATAGGAGGAAAAGACAAGGAGGGGTAGAGAGCCCCGATTTTTATAAGTATTATCTGGCTTTCCAGCTAAAACATGTAAGAAGGTTATTGAAGACATCTGTCGTTTTACCTGTCTGCTTAGGGTCACGACTAGCTGATTTCAGGGAGCAAGGGAACATTTTTTATTTTAATTCCGCCACCAGAAGTACTTTAAGAAGATCAGGCTAAAGTGTTTGATGATGGCTTGCGAGATATGGTTCCAGGTCCGGAAAGCCTTGAGTATTTCTTACTATAGTAATTTGGCCCCTCTCTGGGACTCACAAGGTACCAGGAAATTTCTTCAAGACAAATTATCTCTTCCCTTAAAGGAGAAAGGATTGGTTAAATTGGGTCAAATTTTGGAGGACCATGCCTTGTTGCCATTGTATATACTTACTGAACAATTGGGGGAAGCCCTCTCTAAATTCAAATATTACCAACAGAAGAGCTGGGCAAGTGGTCTATCGAAGGAAGGGCAGGGAAAAAGGGAGAACATTTGGGAGAAAAGACTGATTCAGAGATGTTCCCTCCATAAAGAGGTTACCATATGGTACTGAATGCTAATGGAAGCTGGGGAAGAATCCACAGAAGAAATGGGAAAACAATCTGCCATTGCAGGATGTCACCACCCTCTGGCAAGTATCAATGTCTATGCTTTGGGGTACAATTAAATCTGCCTCCTTAAAGAAAAAACTTGTTCACATTGCATAGGGTTTACTGGATGCCGAAGAAGCTGACAGCTTTAGGGAACTTCAAGAAGAATTGTCCTTGTTGTAACAAAGACAGGGCAGATGATCTCCATATGTTCTGGCAGTGTCCAATGCCATACCAGTTTTGGCAAAATGTTGGTAAGATAATTACACATGTGATAAGTCCAGAAGTTAAGGTAAGCCTGCCATAGTAAGGTTTGGGGTGGTCAGTGGGTAAGAGCTGAGCGGGAAGGTACAACCCCATCAGAAATCTTTGTTATTTGTGCTAATTCTCCTGGCTCCTCAGGAGATATGTTTAAAGTGGGTTCTCCCTTTGGCTCCATCATTTGATGAGTGGAAGACCTCAGTCACAAATGTTAGAACACAGTATTCCTCCAAAGAAAATGGATAGATTTTGGGCACTTTGGGAAAAGGGCGTAACATCATAGGGGCAGGCTCATGTGGATGTTTTATGGATTGTTGACATCCAATGATTAAGAGTTCCCACTAGGCCTTTCTTTTCAGGTGTGCTGAGATAGTTGGTTTCCTGATTGGTACCAGAGAATATGAAAACCCAGTATGGGTATCATCTTACAGAGGAAGATAGGAGTACTTTGACCGATGCACATATATCTGCAAAAGCACCTAGCACTGATCCTGGATCGGGGTTAGTACTTAAGCAGAGGTCAAAGCTGTCCCTGTTTTTCCCCACCAGTTGTACCATGAAGTCCTTGGGATCAGCACTCCCCATTTTCTTTGCACGCTCTTATTTCTAGTGTATTCAATGGGGCACTCCCGCCTTTCACCACAGGACCTCATGAGGCCAATGTTACAGCTAAGCACTCAGACTATTATCAAGGATCTGAAAATCAACAACATTGCTTACCCATGATTTAGATATTGCATCACAGACAATTACAGATCCTCCACCCCTCCCTATATATGTTGGCTGATCAGCACCATGTCTCAACAGTAAATCAATGCCCAAAACAAAATCATACATTGTCAGCAATGTATTTACTTTTTCCCCACATTGATTATGCACAAAATCAAAGAGATTAGAGAATTCATTCTCAGGTACCCCACACATCCTATCATACCAAGAAACATAAGATTTGAGGTTAAAATCTCCCCCAACAAATACACACACACTACTAGATGATCACCCTTCAAAGTTACTACCATCTCTTCTAGGGTGTGTGCAAGAAAATCTACATTTGGACAATGTTTCTGACAAAATTGTTATGGTAAAAGTCAACAAGAAAGATTAAGGGAGGCCTATTCAAAGACAGTGCAAGCAGCTGATAAAAAGGAGAATCAGTCCAAAGCATAACCACTTTTCCCAGCAGAGAGTGCTGATACGTGTCCCCACTACAGTGCCCTACAGTAGACGCTGTGGCTGAAGATGAAATTGACAGAAAGCAATTATTATAAACATTCGTCTTTGCTCAGGTTTCTGGCAAAATGACTATCTGCTTCTTAAATATCAGGGACACTCAATTTCTATCTCTCTCTTTACCTCTAGTTCCTGCAATATTCCGAAGGAGTACATTCAAATCAGGTGTGAACCTCTATCAGTGTCAGGAGCTGAAATTCCATTGACTGGCCTACATATATAAATCTTATCAACTTGCCCTGCCATCAGAGTGCTATCAAGACACTCTCTCTCAGCCACCGTATCTGTCAACAGGATACTAGAATAGTCAGTAGAGGTTGTTGTATAGCTATTTTAGCCACGTTTTAAACACATTGTTTTAAGATAACTAGGCCTCCCGCTGTGCACTTTAACCCTGTTACATTTTTTTCAGCATTGCTTTATTTTTCTAGCAGTAGCAACATTTGCAGTGTTGTTTTATTTTCTTTATCTCATGGTACTTTCGCCAAGGAAAGCATTGCATTCTTAGTAGGACATTTATTTCACTTTGTGCTTTCTCCAAGGCTACAGTCAGAAAGGGTTGTCGACAAACGTGGAATGCTGTGTCTCCAACGTTCACAGAAAACACACACTCATACATGAGGACTATTTCTTAGAATGTTAGCTGTTTTATTATAAAAACATCCCTTTGTCCCAGACACGTTAGAGGGAGATTCCAGCCAGATGACCATGACTGCATGCTGACTGCTTCACTGCAGCTACTTGCTTAGAGGGCCAGACCCCTGGTCCACATGGGAACGGTGTCTCTCTAGACTACAGGTTTTTTCCTCCAGGTATAAGGGACGATATACCCCCAAGTGGGAAACCCGAAGGGCAAAATAGGCTTATTATGCTGTGCTCAGACACAGTGCACGCAGGAGAAATACTGTATATACATCACTCCTAGTGACAGTATGGTAGGACTAGTCTTGTATTTTACTCTGTTAGTCACCTGTTGGTTTTTATTGTGTTTTTTCATCCTAGTTATTGCAATACATGCCTTTTAATTTAAGATGCAGTTATTTCAATAAATCCTTATTGAACCATATTCTGCCTCTGTTGTCTTTGCCTACGTGAGACCCATTGGTAACTGAGAGAAAGGGAAGAGATCTGATCGATCATGATTCCCCTTAGGAGTCTTTCTTGTCATGTGCCCGGTTGCTACAATCATCTCGGCCAGAGATGTGGTTTTGGTAGTTAGCAGGAGAACCCAGATTAGGCTGACAGGCGTCATGTGGTGTGGAATTCTACTTATTAGCCACACTCCATGTGATCCTTTCTCCCAAATCCAGTAGCCTCATTAGCATAATGAGTACCTATGTGACAAAGTAACATCATCTATGCGAAAATCCACTTTGGTCTCGTCAACATCCCTGTTTTTACTACTAGTGCTTAGGAAAACAGTTCCCTCCCCCCTAAAAGTCAAACAGCCTCCTCTAGTGGAACACAGAGATTTTAAGTTTAGCACAGCTAAATTGTTGTGTCTAGGTAATTGAACCCCATCGTGCAGTCTAGGCTGATACAATACCCCAACAGAACAGCTCTAAAATCCACTCGGCCAAACATGGATCACGAAAGTTGAAAACCACACAATCACCAGGTACCCACTTTTTTGTATGTCCCACCCAAAGAACGCCCCAATTATGCCCCTAAAAAATGCATCACTGGTGACACCTCTAAGTGATTTAGTAAACCACTGTAGCATCTTGTTCCTCAATTGATAACCCCTTTACTTAGGTGATGAAGAAAGAATTGGAACATTCTGTGAAACAGCTACATAAGGTATATATTCTGGCAGGAGCTGTAACACGTGAAGATCACTTTTTTAGCATTAGAGCTGAGCTCAGGTTTTGACACACTGTAAGGAGTAACCCTCCATACCCCATAAACCCCCTCTTTGTCTGTGGGGATTCTAGTTGAACACTGGACTACAACAGCCTGATTCACTTTATTCATTTGATCGCTCGCCCCTGTAGCACCAATGGCATCTGGCTTTAGCACCGTAGAAAATCCCAGTTCTACGGCTCCTGGCTTTCCATTCTCCTGCACCAAATGTCATTTGCCTTAGGTTTTGAATATATAAGGAGATCCTTCAGTCTCTCCTCGATATTATTCAAAGCCATAACTAAAGGACCCACTGCCTTCTCAAGTACGGTTACAAGGCCCCCACCTTCCAAATATCTAACATTCCCTTTTAGGAACTCCTGTGCAGCCCACTGATCGAGACTGTTCCTTGTTCCAAATGCAACCTGTTGGAGTTGCAGAATTGCCAAGGTCAGAAGACTTATTGCCAGCTGAATTAAGAGTACCCTCCTGGTGCAAGACCATCTTCTTCCTCTTTGTAGGGGGAGAGGTCGTCTGGCTGCATGTTTTTATCAGCAAGGGGCAGGAATTTATGAGCCAGTGGCACAGTTGTAATCCCCTAATCCCCTCACTCACACAGCAATTTTAAAAATGCAGTATGCTCACCCATAGATGCCCCCTGAATATTGTCATCTGTGCCCTCTACTGCTACAGTATCAGAATCTTCCTTCAAAGATGAGGAGGGAATTGATTTTCTCACTACACCCAGTCTCACTTCCACAGATTCCATTTCTATATTTAAGGTGCTCATAGCATTACTCAATTGAAACCGCTGTCCAGTTTTCCTTAGAACTTGCAGTAGTAGCACTTGTCTTTCTTTTGCCCATGTCTTGTTGGGGGAATTATGTTCAGCGTCACACCTATGAGCACCCAATGTCAAACACCTGAGCCAACAGAGGGGCCCAGTCCAGCCTCGTCCAGACGGGTGCAGACCGGCCTGCTCTTGGTCTGTTCTTTGCCAAGGCATGTGCCGGGGCAAGGGCCCAAGTGTGTCCCACGTGCATCCCGTGCTGCAGGTTCCCCGGTCTGAATTTATACACACCTCCGGTTTAAGTGATGGTGTTGACTGCCTCACACCGTAGTCCCAGCTGGTGAATATAGTCAACATTGTAGAACTTCTACTCTCACAAGATGTGCATACCATGCTGTGGGTGCCCAGCCTGGACTTATAGGCACCTCTGGAAGCCATGATGGCGTTGAGGGCCTCCTGTCGCAGTTCTAGCTGGAGAATGTCGTCAACACTGTTGCCCTTCCACTCTCACAAGTTATGGTCACTAGTGGTCAAAAGGTTATTTGAGGTTGCAATGGACTGGTGCAAATCCAAAGTTCAGGCCAACTGCACTAGCGGATAGGCCAGCTACAGGACTCTTGCAGAGCCCACTGAAAGAGTGTCTAAGATGGAGCAAAGCGTTGAGTTCGAGGAGTGATGTGAGGGTGATGCGTTGGTTCTGAGTTTCGCAGTCGGGTTGATGCATCTCTGTTCCACATCAGGGTCGAACTCTGTTCATATGAAGGCAATGTATTGCATCAAGACATGCAGAGCATAGTCGTCGGATCGTACAGGCCGTAGAACCGCCGTTGTTGAACAGCCTCTGCATCGGCATCGAAGGGGAGCAAAGTTTGCAATGCATTGGCTGTAGCAAAACAGATGCAGAACGAACTTCCGAGGCCCAGGCTGGAGGGTGTGACTCAGGTAAGGGTAGGACTCATAGAATGCAGAGTCCAGCAGCAAAGCCAAAGCAAAGTTGCAAGCAGTCCTTGATGTCCCTGAGGCTGCTGGAGAGCAGGGGGTAAGCCAGGAAGCCCTTGGAGTCACTCTGGGTCAGATGAGAGGGTCCAGTCCTTCCTCAGCTGGGCAGAGGGCAGCAGTCAGGAGGGTAACTTATCAAGGCAGAGTGTAGTCATTCTTTGAGAGCAGTTCAGCAGTGTGGCACTCCTAACAGCACAACAGCCCTTACTCCAGGCAGAGTTCTTCCCAGGTCCAGTAGTGTATTGATGGTGTAGGGTCAGAACCCCAATTCCTATTTGCGAGTGTGCCTTTGAAGTGGGGGTTGACTTCAAAGAAGGGACTTTGAAATGCACAGAGATCCTTTTTACCTATCTCTGGCTAAAGACTATTAGTAGGTGGTAATACGTCCTTTGTGTGGGAACAGACACCTCCCTATTCAAGTGTAAGCATCAGTTCACCTTCACCCTTCCTGCCCAGGAAAGCCCATCAAAATGCAGATGAGTGCTCAGACACACCAACCTTTTCTATGTTTGTGACGGTCTAGAGGGAATGCACAAAGTGTAGCTGTCACTTACCTCAAACCTGTATTAGAGACAGGGTGCAAGGCACACAGAGCAGTAAGAGCAGAGAAATTTCCATTTACAAGGGCCTCACAGGAATAGTAATGTCCTTGCCAATTTGGTTTACAGAATCAACAGTACAATTTAAGGGAAAGAGCACTGGCACTGAGGTCTGATGAACAGGCCTCAGTGCATTTTCAGATAAACAATGATAGCATCAGTAGTCTAAATGGGGCAAAAGGTGGGGGAGCATCTGCAAAGAGCCCAGGTTCTTACAATTCCAATGATATGAAACATGACATAGGTACTCCTTTCTGATCAGGAATTACAGCTTAAAAGTATATTAAGCAATTCCCAATGCTGGCCTATGGGAGGAGTAGGCCTTATAGTAGTGAAAAACAACTTTGGAAGTTTTTCACTACCAGGGAATGTAAAACTTAAAAGTATATGTCCTGCCCTTTACTTACATAGCATCTTCCTCTATGGGCTACCTATGGCCTACCTTAGCAGTGATGAAAGTAATAAAAGGGGAGTTTTAAGGCTTGGCAAGTAGTTGTCAATGTAAAGTCGAAGTGGCAGTGAAACTGCACATACACAGGCTCTGCAGTTACAGGTTTCAGACATGTTTAAAGGACTACTTAAGTGGGTGGCTCAATCAGTTCTGCAGGCCCACTGGTAACATTTAATTTACAGGCCATGAGTATAAGTGTATATATATATATATACCACTTTACAAGGGACTTACAAATACATTAAATATGTCAATGGGAGACACCAATGTTACCATGCTTAGGGGAGAAGCACATGCACTTTAGCAGTGGTCAGCAGTGGTAAGGCATGTGGAGTCCTAAAGCCAACAAAAGATACAGCAAAAATGTGAGACAAACAGGCACAATTTGGGGGGAAGACCACCATAAGGCTGACAGGTCTAACAGTCATATTTTGTGAATTCTTTTGGAGGACACAGGATGACTGTTACATATTTATTCAAAAGAGGTGCTAACTCCTCAGATAGGAAAAGTATATTGTATCACTCTGATCAAACCCATCCACACCACAGTGATACAAAGCAAGCTACATAAACTGTAGACTGCGGTCACAAAGTCCTCTTCAGAGACAAGTTTCAGCACTGGACCGTGATATGAAGTGATCTCCAGGAGGCCCATGAAAAGAAATAGCTGGAGTAAGATGCTATCAACACTCAAAAACCTTGCTTGTTCCTTCAGTCAAAGGCAAATTTTCTCAGCTGTAACTTTTTAGTTCAGTTTTTCTTGCTTCACTGAAGTATCAATATGTTCCTATTCAGATTGTAAACAGCCAGAGCTGGAGATGAATTATTAAAAGATGTAGAAGACTAAGGTAATTTCATTTGGTGTCTAAGAGAGCCCAGGACTATGATTATTTCAAAATTAGTGCTGTTGTTTTGTAGAATTTGAAATAGGATCAAATGTAGATTGTTGGACTAGGGTCTCTCAAGAGGGTGCTGTCCTGTCTTTTTTGTATTCAGCCCTCCTGTTTTGCTTGATTCACTTTAAATTGACCTTAGGATGCTGCGCCTTTTACCACTGCTAACGGGTGCTAATCCGCTCCCTAAAAAAAACATGGTTATATTGGCTTACACATGATTGGCATATTTAGCTTG
The DNA here is from genome assembly GCF_031143425.1 of Pleurodeles waltl. Lineage (NCBI taxonomy): Eukaryota > Metazoa > Chordata > Amphibia > Caudata > Salamandridae > Pleurodeles > Pleurodeles waltl. The sequence continues at coordinate 485,816,130 of NC_090445.1, read as the reverse complement.
CTTATAAGTCCCTAGTACTAGTCCTCAGTCACTACAAAGCTAGCACCCGGGGCTGGTAAACTACCTACTACTAGAGAGCCTGCAGCACTCATTGCACCACCCACTTAAGTAGCTCCTTAAAACGTACCTCAGACCAGCCATTGCGGACTTCATGCAGTTAAACTTCCAATTTGACTTGGCAAAACACGGAGGCTGTAGAAAGTCCATATATCTGGTTGCCTTTTAAATTAAAAAGTTGGGCATGGACTTTTAACTTTTACATGTCCTAGTATTGAAGAACTCACATTTCTTTTTTTTTATTATTACGGTTAGGCCTACCTCTCTCATAGGACAACATTGGGTTACCTTATTACATTTAATAGGCAATAACTTTTGCTTGGGAGGCCATATGAATCTAATATTTGGTGTCTATGGAATTGTCATTTAAATTCCACTTTAGTGGTAAAGTCAGATTTTAAGTCAGAGTTCTGAAAATGCCACTTTTAGAAAGGTGGCATTTTCTTGTCTTAACCATTTGGTGACTGCACCCTGTTTCGTGGGTCACATGACTACGTGTAGTTGGCAGTTGGGTGTTGTGTATTCCTCCTATACAGCCACATAATAGAAATACTGGATGTTGGCAGGATGGATCTTCCAAGGCATGATGGGTCAGAGCTGTGCACAGCCCTACTTGAACTTCAGAGACACTGCCTCATCTCACACACAAAGAACCAGTTTTGACTGCAGACAGATAGGGACCAGAGTAGGGAGCAGGAAATTCGAGAAGCCTCTGTAGGCAGAGATTCCAGAAGTTTCTCTTCAAAGCTGGCATGCATCAGGAGTAAAAAAGACACACTTCTCAGTTCACTTTTGGACCTGCTGAGGAACTCTTAGAGGGTTGCCCTACCTGTGGCATGCTGTGTACTTCAGAGAACTGACCTGCTGCACCAAAAGGGCTGTTTGCTGCCTGAGCCTTCCAAGGACTGCCCTGCTCCCTGAGACCTACTTTCTTGCTTGAACCCAATATTTTCTGAGTGACTGCAGGGGTTAGTTGGCTGTACTCCTGAGTCCTGGGGAACAAAAAGGATCTGACCATCTTGAACCACACTTAGACCTAGGCTGAATGAGTCCTAACCCTACAACTTGTGCCTCTTGGAAGCAGTGCTGAAGGTGCCCAGAAAATGTACTACCCAAAATGCACTTAGAAGCAAGAGGAGATTGTGACCTACATACTCACCAATCGGTCCAAGATGCATTGCCAGTCTGACTGACTTTGTGGCAGCTCTTGCCACGTTTTCCATTGCAGCAACAATTCCTGTTCAACGGCTCCTCCCAGAAGGGGTATCCAGTCTTGTTTACCCATCCTTGGCTACAGCCTGTAGCTTCATACTGCTGGAGATTTTTGACTTCCTTAGAATAGACTAAGTTCAAACATAGAAATCTTCACTGCAACTTCCTTTAGGGGCTGCCCAATAAAAAAAACTCTTCCTCTGACACCACTGACTGCCTCACCCCACTGACTTTCCCTTCTAAGACATTTTTCTTTAAAAAATCTTCTAAATCCGCAGGTAAGCAGAGACCGGGCCCAATCCACTTTTTGTATATCTGAACTGTGCTCCATCGCGGTCGTCCACGACTTTCCACTTTGTTACAGTCTTGCACGACTAGCTGCACACATAGCTGCACACAGCTGGCACTTTGATCTTTTAAGCACTATTTTACACTTTAATCTTTGAAGCTTCATTACTTTTGTTCTACTAATTGGATTTATGTTTTTTTTGTTGCTGTGAAATAATGTATTACAATTTACTCTATTTTTCTAAACTGGTATGGGAATTTTCTTAATTGATGTTTTCACTTTATTACTGTTTAAGTCCTGCATAAATAATTTGCATATTGCCTCTAAGTTAAGCCTGACTGCTTTTTTGCCTAGCTACCAGAGTTTTGCGCACAGGTTCATTTAGTGACTTGCGGTTCACTCTGACCAGGAATGTAACTGTTGCTTGAGTAATTTGTCACTTGATGTAATTTTCATATTCCCTATTTAATTTCCTTATTAAATCTGCATACACCTCGGGATGGAATCTAACCCGAACTTTTACTTAATGCAACTCACTCGGATTCACCCTGAACAGTGACTTCATCACTAAGACATATGGTTTGATAGCAGGTTTCTTTAGTATTGAAAGTGACACTATTCGTCAGAGAACTTAACTTAAGAACTGTCCTGAAGGTCTTGTACTTTTGCATCTTGATGGTGGCAGTGATCTTCCCCAAAGCCTCCCAGACTCCATACTGATTTTGTCATAAGGGCATACTATATATAATGACATTCTTCATACAGGGCTTGAAAAAGTCATGTTCACCTGCTACCCTTTCCAACCCCTACCATTTTAACAACCAGCTGCATGATATATAAAGCACAACAAGCAGCCCTGCCAATCTGGCTCCAAACTCGCCATCTCCAGTTGATCTCAGCACACCCTTAGCAAAGACATCATCATAATGGAGACAAATAACTCCACAAAAGAAAAAGCAAGGGAACAGTGTTTCTCCATCAATGTACCTAGAATCTGAAAGAACATCTCCACATCCACAAGGACTAACTCAACTCTCCTCCAATTTGGAAAGAACCTATGACACATCTTTTTAGGTAACATTACATCATGAGGCAGTAATATCTTCTTTCGGTCTTAGAAACTAACTACCTGTCCAATCACATATTGACTGTGTTTTTGCCTTGGACCGTTTGCAGTCCTCTACTGCGTTCAGCTTGGTCCACTGTGTATAAATACCACTTACACAAATCCATACGTAAGGTGTGTGAGCTTAAGCACCGTGGGAGAAAGAAGAAAACAATGTTTTTCATAACAACATTGGCTGCAGAAGTTCACTTATTTCATGGGTTATTGATACATTGAAGCAAAACTTTTCATCTAAGTAGCTGTATTACTTTACTAACTGGGACTGCTCATTCTAGAGCATGAATGTATGGGAACGTTTTGCATGCTGCTTTTTCAATGCCGCAAGACAGAATCAAAGAACAGCAAAGGACCTCCGCAATGCTGCGAAGGGTGCTGCAAGACTTTGGCCCAGATTTCTGGTGGCCTAGCACCATTCCAATGACACATTAGCGTCATTTTTTATGCTAATGTGGTGTTAGAAGGGCAAAAACAATGTGCTATATTTACAAAGTGGTGCAATGCTTGCATTGCACCACTTTGTAACCCCTTGCACCACATTATGCCTGCACCAAGCATAATGTATGCAAGGGGGGTGTTCCGACGCTAGGGGTGCCATAAAAATGGCTCAAAGGAGTCTATGAGATTCCTTTGCGCCAAATTCATCTGCATTTTTTAATGCCTGGTAAATGCAGGCGTTAAAAAGAGGCTCCCATTGTGTCCGATGGGTCTCTGGGTGCTTTGCAGGATTAGCGTCAAAAAATGTTGACGCTAGTCCTGCAAAGCGTCGGACTAGAGTAAAAAATGATGACGCTCGTCCCCATGACTACCGCCGTGGTGCACCGTATTTTAAAAACGGGGCACAATTCGTGGCATTAGGGGGAAATAGAAAAGTGGTAGGTACAGCACCACTTTCATAAATCTGGGCCTTTATCTTGAGAGTCCTTATACTGGCGATATAGAATGAACGCAATTACACTCAATACGTTGGCACACCTATCATTCATAGATAATGAAGCCAGTGCTGTGAGGGCTGACGGCACCCCAATTATGCTGTGTTGCATACCCAAGTGATGGACAGTGAAGGCCAATTTTCATAGCTTGCACTGGGACTCATGCTAACCGTGCAGTGTCGTGTTTGTTTCTTTTTAAAACACAAACATATTCCAATACGTAACATAGTGTCAGAGTTATACATCAAAGAACATTATGAGAATATAAATGAAACAAAATCGAAACGGCAACGCACGGTCAACAATAAGACCAAACATCATCACACATGTAAGAAAACGAAGGTGCGGTAATATCTTCAAACAACAGAACTTGGCTTGAAGTTCCTGTGTATCTCCAGGACTTTTCTGGTACTGCTACTTGTTCCGTCTGAGCTCTACTGCGCAAACTACAGATCTGAAGGTGGTCAATAACCCCGTATAAAAGAACATTTCCAGTCACTTATCTCAGATCAGGTTTCTAGTCAGCTTGGGTAACTCAGTTGATTACCAAATTGCAAGGATGTGCTTTATATTTCATTGTAATATTTTTTAGTCTGATAGAAACCAACTGAAAACACACTGTTCATCTATCTATTTCAAACAAAAGCCCATCATAATGTGACTTGACTGAATACGGGGCACTAAAATAGTTTTTGGTTGTAAATACACGTTTGAATTAAAGTTGTACCCTTCCATGATTCCGCAACCCTCTTTCACTCTTTTCTGGCACTTTGAAGTTACTGGTGTGCCCATGGAATTACCAATCAATAAATACAAATCTCGCATATGGATATGGCAAATATCTGGGGCAACTTCATGCATATTCAGCTACCATACAGTACCGCACAATGAGAGCCAGAAAAGTGATGGAACCTACAACATCCGCATCTCGACTGATCATAACCAAACCAAGAGTTCATAGAAGGTGTGAAGGATTGTTTTCATTTTCTAAATGTCCCACAGCTCTCTCTACTTAGATTGAGTACAGCCAGTGCAGTTACATACTGCAGAACGATTTGCTATTTGACTACAGAAATTATTGATGCGTGTGGGCACATCTGCGGCGCCGCCTAACAAGGTCTTAGAGCTGCGGGAGATATACTATTCTATCACTCTTCATCTGAGGAGAGTATATGACTTCAGGCTGCAAGGAGAGTTGTCGAAGGTTCGTGTGGGTAAGAAAGTGAATAACAAATTGATAAAAGCAGGAGGCACTGAACATTTGTGAACAAGCACTAAACAGCAGAAACAACATCCAGCGTTGTATTCTCAAGCGGAAACTACTTGATCAATATTCTTTCACGAGAGGCCGAAAGTCGAATAAAGCATTCCGAAATGAAGAATTGCTTCACTAAAAGCATCTCGCCTATACATTAACATTGAACACAGTTTCCATTAAGACGCCGTACAAAACACCGACAAAACAATGTCACAAAGGAGGCTGAGAATCCTGGACATTTGTAACTGTAATGAATCAATGCATTTACATCTCTGCTGATTAAAACCAAGCATTTCTAGTTTCACAGGATGAAAATGAATAAAATTACCTATGTAAGAACAAATAAAAAATGCCTTTCAAAACTTTGTAATTATGACAAAGTCTTGAACATAATCAAATATCATATCTGCCTTAATCGGGGATGCTTTGCAACCACGCCCAATGGCCTATAACTTTTACAAAATATTGATTCAACACTTTCTTCCTGCTTCGTTGTTAATAATTATTCTAATTTGTTTAAATGGGTTAAAACCCTGCGTGTTTCCTACCTTATACTTGTGCCTCTCCGCTGTGTGGCCCCTTCTGTGCTTAGAGGTCATATAATTTATATGTGTACTAATGTACAGGTGTGAAATATTTATTGTTTTGTGATCATATTTCCAAAGGTGCTGCAATGGCGTATAGACATCAGTGGCCTGGGATTTAGTCATGGTGCAGAATTACTTGAAGGCTGTTGTGCGCCTGCGAGTCAGTCACATTAGCCAAGGTGGGATTATCGACTGTGATCCTCCCAAGCTATCCTATTGAATGGAGAGTAAGGGCGGCTGCAGGATCATTTTACTAGTGAAACTGATGAGAGACTTTCTGACAAAGCCCACATGTCCCTTTCCTACTCTTACTGGTTACTGGAGATGCCATCCATAATAATGCAGAACTACTATGACTAAACCTTTTAGGCTTCCTAAACTATAATTGGTCTCCTGAGGCCTCCTTTATCTGAAAACTACGAATGATTTAGGCCACTGCAAATATAAATCTTAACATTTAAAGTTTTCCGTTTATAATTCATTGAGCTAGCAAGATTCCCATTATTCTTTCTATAAAATCAACTATCCTTACCTGAAATTATTCCAATAGGTTAGACTAAGATACCCAGGGGTGTAGCTTGGTCAGGAAGGGCATGAGCTTCAGATTTTCTAACAAGCAAGCATGCAAATGTCAGACTATATTATATGACAAGCAGGGCACGTGAGAGGGGCTAAATGGGCAGTGGAAAGGAAGACAAATGCGGATTGATATGAGCAATAAGTGGAAGAACACACAATATATTCTAAAATACCCAGCATTTTTGAAGACTTTGGAAGCAGAGAATGACAGTGTGTGTGTTTTGACTGTGTTTATGTAAAAACTTCTAGTGAAATCCGACAGGCACCTCACCATACCCAGCTGAAAGCATCTGTACCCAACTATTTTCCAGAAAATACATTTATTAGAGGGGTGTAATATCTCAAACACCCTGCCCAAGCTACGCCCTTGAAACTATGGGAATTATTCAGTGCATTGTCCTCTTTAGTGGCCCTATTTGCTAAAAACCCTAGCCACCTTCTACAAACCCGCCAGTGCCCTTAGATCAGCATCTACTGCACTGGCTATACTACATAAAATCAAAAAAGCCAGATGGGGTAGTGCTACGATGGAATATTGGGGAGCCAAATTGTGGAACTCCCTCCCCCTCAGTATCCGATTAACCAGTCATTTTCGAAATGCTATTAAAACCTGGCTTTTCAAAATCTAGTCTTTCCTTCCTTTTGCTCCTGTTGTTGTCCTTTTAGCGCTGCAAGGCCTTCGGGTAGTCTGGTGCTTTATAAGTGCAAATAACATAACATAACATAGGCACCCTTTACAAGCTGTGTTTCAGTCCTGAAACACATTTCCGGGCAAATAGGAAATTTTGTAGATGTAGAAATCACCCACCACCTCACCTTCCTTAACATTTCAACCACCTAAAAGCTTGTAAAATGTGTCTATGGAGAATTGCCAAAAATTGAAAATTCCCACTGGTACAGTGCAGCAGGTCTGTTCCCCAAACTAAGTGCCCATTTCTGTTACCACCCTAAAGATCCGGGGCATTGATAAATATGCATTCAGGAATGTCCATCTATATTCCTGTCACCTCTATAACTGTGGGCCACAGAGAGCTACTTCCTGAGTCCACTGTTTCAGCCTGTAACCCATACAGTTATTATAAGGCCCAAAATTGTGTAACATAATACCATGTTTACTCATATACTTATGACTGGGTACATTTCAGTATAGTCAGCTCTTTTAGTCTGAACCATAAATTAAGGGGTAAAACTTCTTCAGTGAGCAGATAGTTGTTGGAATTTTTCCCTTATGCAGGGTCATCCCCAATCTTTTTGCCTCCTATTTTTTCGGACTTGTTGTGTTGGCTTTTGAACTCTGAGCACTTTACCACTGCTAACCAGTGCTAAAGTGCATGTGCTCTCTTTGTAAATAGTATTGTTGATTAGTTTATCCATGATTTGCATATTTGATTTACTAGTATGTCCCAAGTAAAGTGCACTAGAGGTGCCCAGGGCCTGTAAATCAAATGCTACTAGTGGGCCTGCAGCACTGGTTGTACCACCCACATTAGTAGCCCTGTAATCATGTCTCAGACCTGCACTGCAGTGTCTTGGTGTGCAGTTTTAACCTGCCAATTCGACTTGGCAAGTGTACCCACTTGCCAGGCCTAAACCTTATCTTTTCTTACATATAAGACACCCCTAAGGTAGCCCTAGGTAGCCCCATGGGCAGGGTGCAGTGTATGTTTAAGGTAGGACATATACTAATGTGTTTAATATGTCCTAACAGTGAAATACTGCTAAACTCAGTTTTCATTGTTGCAAGGCCTATCCCTCTCACAGGTAAACATGGGGGCTGCCTTTAAATATGATTAAAGTGTAGATTCCCTTTGGGAGTGGATAGATATGTGGAGTTTAGGGTCTCTCAGCTCACAAATTAAAAATACATCTTTTAGTAAAGTTGTTTTTAGGATTGTGTGTTTGAAAATGCCACTTTTAGAAAGTGAGCATTTTCTTGCTTAAACCATTCTGTGACTCTGCCTGTTTGTGGATTCCCTGTCTGGGTCAGTGTGACAGTTGGGCTGGTTGCACCTCTCTCTAGACAGTGACACAAAAGGAGCTGTGGTGTAGCCTGAATATCCTGATGAGCCATCTGTGCTAGGAGGGAGGAGAGGAGTGGTCACTCACACCTGAAAGGGCTGTGCCTGCCCTCACACAATGCAGTCTCCAACCCCTGGTGTGTGTCTGGGGCCTGACCTGGGCAAGGCAGGATTTCACAAACAAGAGAGACTTTCCTTTGAAGTAAGCCTACTTCAAAGGGCAAAATGGTTATAAGAAGGCACCCAAAACCACAGACTTCAGATCACTTCTGGAAACCAAGAGGAACCTTTGCCTGGAGAAGAGCTGAAGAGCTGCCCTGCCTGTGACTGTGCTTTGTGGAGCTATCCTGCAGTTGCTGTTTCTGCCTGTGCAAGAGGACAAGGACTGGACTTTGTGTGCGTTCCTGCTTGTGAAGAACTCCCCAAGGGCTTGAAACTGAGCTTGACTCCTGTTGTTGAAGTCTCAGGGACAGAAAAGAGTTCTCTCTACCAGTACCTGGAGCCTCTGCTGAGAATCCTGCCCTGCCAAGTGATGCCCAATCCAGGTTCTGACACCTTGACAGGTGAAGCTGGCGGACCAAGGTTGGAAATCCACACACAGATCGCTGTGTGAGGAAATTTCTGATGCAACCTCTGAAAACGGCTAAAGAAACGATGCGCCACCAGATCCGCGGCTGAAATCGACGCATCGCTTGCAGCACAGCTGTGAAATCGATGCACGCGGCTGGGGAAATGACGGTCAGCATCGATGACAGAGGCTGCGATGACACAACATCGCTGGGCATGGAAAAACAATGCAAACCTGCCCAGACCCGAGGTGCTTTGTCCGGATCAACGCATCTCTCTCCTGCGGGGAAAGAAACAACGCGCATGAATCGGACTAGAGAAGGAGAAACGAAGCATGACCTCACTTGCGGGTAAGAAATCTACACAATGCTTACCTTTTTCGACGCACACTTGCCCGTGCGGGTTATTTTGACGTGACCCAGGTACATTTTCATGCTAACAGCGTTAGCGTTGTGTTTGAAAGAACATGAAGACTCTTTTTGCATTTTAATTAATAACTACTTGTGTATGGTGGATTTTTGTTGTTTTGGTCTTGTTGTGTTTAGATAAATATTTTCTATTTTTCTAATCCTGTGTTGTGTCATTTTGTAGTGTTTTACTAAGTTACTGTGTGTGATGGTACAAATACTTTATACCTAGCACTCTGAAATTAAGCCAGCATAATCTTGCAATTAGCTAGTCTCCTGTGTGTTTATTTGAGTTTTCCCTTTTATTTGAATCTGATACTTCATTTAATACCATACTATGTTCCTCAACCGTATGTTATGAACCAGGCTAATAAAGTGGTCTCGAGTCAAATTCGCATAAAGACTGCTATTGACACAAACGTTTTTCTGTACAAGATTTGGGCACCTATTTCTTTCAGTCATTGTAGTAGATCTGTCCTATGTTGAGTTGCCTTGGCAGCCGGGGAAAAACTCTCGAGAGCTAAAGTTAATTCTTTGTTTTCAAATCAATAAATTCAATTAAGGTCAAATCACTTAGGTGGTCATTCTGAACATGGCTGTAAACACGACACCGTCATCAGTTCTGGGGTGGGAACCACCGCAGGCAAAGCGTGGCGGAAACGAACATTATAAAAGGAAACACTCACCAGAGGTACACAGAACACGCCGATGCAGACATGGAGCAAGAGTTGGAAATGAGGCCAGTTCTTCTCCTTGCCATATTCCTCCAGGACCGTGACCGACGACAAAGACGATGACGGTAAGTACCGCAGCCTAGTACACATGGGAAGAAAGGGCACAGTTACACCCTCACCCACCCCACCCTGCAACACACTCACAACCCCTCCCACCATCCCAAGCCATAACAAAATGTACTTACCAGACACAAGCCAACAAATACCTGCACCAATGTACACGCCTGTGCACACCACACACCCACAGTGAAACACTGAACAACATCACTATATTGTGCCAACAGCAGTGCTGGGCACTTAAAATGTATTTGAAATATCAAGAGTAGTGTCCAAATAAGGCCATTGGCCTGTCCATCGTAAAGTCCCTGAAGGGGAAATATAGCCCAAACTTGACTCCCACGTGTGCAAAGGGAACTCCACTGGAAAGGGGCATTAATGGGGCAGCCAGGCACCTCAGGGAACAGGGGCAGTGGGTGGCAGGGATGAGAACTTAGGTCTAGAAGAGGGGGTCTTGGGCTTAGTTTTGGGAGGTCGAGGGGGTTTGGGCTTGCCCTTGGAAGGAGGGGGAGTGGGCCTGGACCAGGGGGTGGCAGAGGGTCCTGGGGCAACACAGGGCTTCTTCCTCCCTGGGGAAGGGGCACAGGAATGGGAAGGGCGGATTGGGGCGGTCTTAGACGAGGAAGGAGTGGACTCTTCAAGGACATGGGAACATTTAGGGACAAAACAGGGTGGGGCCGGTGGGTTCAAACAGGTAAACACGGAATAGGAAAATCTTCTTAGGTGAAATTGGAGGTGATTTTGAGGCAAGTCTGGGAGTGGAGGTTGAGGGAGTGCTCGTACCAGTGGGACCTTGGAACTGTGGGCTGCTGCATCCTGACTCGCCGGTGCCTCAGCTCCCTCAACAGATGATGCTAATGTACACAGGGACACAAGAGCATAGGGGTGGGGAAACAAAACAAGAAAGAAGTATCTAAAATCCCACATTTTGGATCACAGACACTCCCACCCAGGTCAGGCACAAACCCTCAGCAGACACAACATACTTTATGAATGTGCCACTGACTAGCAGGCATGACCACAGAATACACCACATAACCCTCATGAAACACGACTCTGATACACTGTGTGAAGTACACTCATGAGAGACTATGCCAAGCCAATGGACTTACACGTCCAGAAGGCCACAATGAATACCAGATGACAAAAAGGGGACCCCGCAGAGGCCTACAGACCCTGCCAAAATTAACTATGACACTATCCCAAGGACGTGGAGGGGGCATGACTGCAGTGATACACCTGTCTAAGTGCCTGGCACTATAATGCATGCATCCCACGGCACCCATCAAAGTGGTATCACAACAGTGTTGGTACTCACCCCCTAGTGACTGCTGTGCTGCCTCCAAGCGCTCATCCAAATCTGGATAGGCCATCACCAGAATGCGGGCCATTAGGGGGGTCAGGGTCCAACAGGCACCCCTTCCTTGTGGGAGGCCTTTCCCAGCTGGGCCTCTTCAGTCTTCCTGGCCCAGCACCTCAGGTCCTCCCACCACTTCCTGCAGTGGGTGCTCCGCCATTTGTAGGCCCCCAGGGTCTGTATTTCCTTGGCGATGGCTTGCCACAGGCCTTTCTTTTGATGGGTGCTGACCTGCATGGGACACACAGAGCAAAGAAACCAACGTCAGTGTGGGTGCCCCGTATATATATGCCATGCCCTTTCATACTGAACGGCCCATGTTGACATGCATAGGACAAATTAAGGGCAGAAAGTGCCAGACAACCTACGGCTGGGCAGCCACACATCAAACACACATGCATACAGGCATTTGCCACAATCACACACATCTAAGGATGACAGCTGGCAACTTACTTGCTCCTCCTACACAACTTCGCATACACGGGTATGACCCCATCCATCAGCTTTTCCAGATCCTCCTCGGTGAAGGTTGGGGCCTGTTCTCCTGTGACATGTGCCATCTCAGGGACCAGAGCCAGGACACAGCAGCACACGTAGTCGAGTACTACCCTTCATGTGATGCAGGAGTCAAGTGTCAAGGGTCTGTCAAAATGGTGGTAGATCCCACAGCGGTGTGTACCGTCACCGCTGGCGGCGATCATCATGACGACTCTGGACACTGGATCAGTTACATAGCTGACAGCCAGGCTGCATGCAAGTAAAGGCAGTTTGTTCAAGTCCTATTTCGCCCGCTTTTGCATGTGATTCTGGCTACCCCAAATTGCAATGGCTCCTGACAACTGTGAGGAATCCCAGGACAGATGCAGAGAGGAATTATATTGAGGCCCATGGTCATACTAGGAGGGTGATAGAGCGCACTATAGGACTCCTGAATGCAAGATTTTGTTGCCTCCATCTCTCTGGGGGATCTCTGTGCTATGTCCCTGACAAGATGTGTAAGGTAAAGGTGGCCTGCTGCATGCTGCACAACTTGGCTGGAGGAGGAGGGTGCTGTCCAACCAGCCCTGCAACCTCAGAGAGGGGATGAGAGTGATGGTGAGGAAGAAGAAGGGGAAGATCTCAACTCCAGGACCCAGCTAATCCGGCTATACTTTCAATGACTCTAAGGTACTGTTCAATGATTCTGATGTCTTCACCGCATAGTTACTGTCTGACTCATGTAATACGTACTGTGGTTTCTTTTGTCAGTGACAATGCAAAATCATGACTGAAGTGGCATGTGCCAGGGAACGCAATTTTAGGTACAGTGTGACATAGTTCAGACACTACAGTGTGCTGGATCCCCTCCTGCAATAAAAGTGTTATTATGATAGATCGACAGGAGCGCGGCCAGGGTAGGTCTAAGCCGTATGCCAGGAAGATCAAAATTATTACTCTCTTGGCTTTGAGGCTTGCGTACTCCTATGAAGTCCATACTCTGTGATGGGATGGGCGACTGGCTGACTAAACTGACTATGACAGGCAGTCTACATTCAGTAAGTGACCATCCAGTACTTACTTTTTTCACACTAGTATAGGAGAAGTAGTAGTAGCGGTCCTGATGAAGAGTCACAGGATCAATAGTGACCACTTAGATGCGAAACATGTTGACCTAGTTTCTCAGGATTTGAGGCACTACCTATTTTCCTTGAGTGGAGTGCAGCAGAACATTATCTCCATCAGCACTCCCCTTTTTACTTTTAATCTTGGCCTTAACCTATTCCTGAATTATTAAATGTCATGTCTATGGTTCTGAGTCAATTTTAACTTTATTTTTTTCTTCTCTTCTACATATTCCGATAGCCAGTATTCATCCTAGGTCTGACCAATTCTGGTAGATGATCTCCGGTTAAGTACCACCACCTTAACAGGGGTGGTTCATCAGGCATTGCAGCGCCGGTCTGACAAGGAGATTGCCCAGTGATGAAGCTTGACATCCTATTGGGTGTGTGACGGCTCTCCTTAACCACTGACTATCCCTAGCCCTGCTTGTACTTATATTCTTCATTTATGGAACAGTGTACTTTGTATACTTCATTCACTGTAGTTGGTAGAATGTACACTGGACCAATAATCTCCCTTATGAAAGTAACTGGCTAATGCATTCACATTCACAATTGATCTCTCACATTGATCTATTGCGAAGGACATATAATATGGGTGCAGAGGTGTATTTATTCAATGGCAATATATACATAAGTGTTGGGACAATGAAAGGGAGTGGGCACATGGTAAAAAACATACTCAGGTACATATGCTCAGCTGTTGGTTGCACTGGGGTATAGTCCATGTGGCCATTGGAAGATGGTGTGATGGCAGTGGCATGTCAACAAGGTAGCTCAGTGGCACACAAAGGAGACAGTTCAGGGCAGAGTCCCTTCCTGGCGCTGGGCTTGGCCTTGGCTGGTGTTTCAGTGGGATATCTGGGTCTGAGGGAATGTTTGCGTAGGTGCAGCTGGGCTGCAGGGGTAGGGGTGCTGATGTCCTGTGAGTCCTCTGGCAGTGCCACAAGTCCAGTGGATGCTGCAGATGTAGATGGCAGGGCAGTGTCCTGGCTAGTGGTAGGGGCTTGCAGGTGGGTGGAGGACTCAGGCTGACTGTGGTACTGGTGCTGCAGCACCCCTGCAATGGAGGATTTGGTGGCACTGAGCTGTTTCCATTGCTCCATGGCCTCCTGGTGGTGTGCTATCTGCAGCCTCTGATTCTGCTCCAGTGTGGTTAGGATTTGGCCCATCCTGTCCTGGATAGGGTGGTATGCTCCCAGGACCTCAGACATCACCTCCTGGGCTGCAGCATCCATCCTTTGGCTACCCTCTGGGCCACTGATGCCCTCCTCTGGCCCTAACCTCATGTGCCTGCGTTCCCTGCACAGGCCTAGCAGTCCCACTTGCACTGGGCCCTTCATAATCCTGCCTGTTAGTGGGTGGAGACTCTGGCCTCTGTATATGTGGGTAGCCGGTCCACGGCCGGGAAACACTGGCGTGGGGTAATTTGGCCAGAGCTGATGATTGTGGCTGTGTGGTAGGGGTGTCAGCGGTGACCTGGGTAGGGTTTCTGGAGGGTGACAGTCCAGGACTGTGGGATGGGCCAGGGATTTCCACTATGTCCAGACATCCCTCTGCACTCTCCTGAGTAGGGCCTCCATCTTCAGGTGGAGAACTGTCACTCCTTAACGTCTCCAGCCGGGTGGCATGGGTGGTGGTGCCTGTACGTTATAGAATAGACATGTGGGTGTCCTGTACTTTTTCGGCAATTGCTGCACAGATCTGTATTATTTTTTGCTTGCATTCCCTTTTAGTGGCATGCAAGGTTCCTTCGTGTACATTTAGGTGCATTGTTTGAGGGGGGTGGAGGTGCATTGTGGGTCCTGTAGTGCCACTGGGATTCCATGCAGGGGTAGGTGTCTGTGCACAGGGGCCTGGATGGAGATTTGTTTGTGGGATTCTGGACATGAAGGGGACTTGGATGTGGGGTGTTGTGGACTGGGTAGTAGAAGGGGTTCTGGTGGTAGTGAGGGAATTTGTGATACATGCATTACAGGTGTGGTGACTATTAAGATATTGTAGTTGACTTACCCGAGTCCAGCCCTTCAGTGAGTCTGGTGAGGCCCTCCGGGTGCAGGATAGCCAAGACCTTCTTCTCCCAATCGGTGTATTCGGGTGGAGGAGGTGGGGGACCACAACCAGTCTTCTGTATGGCGATGTTGTGCCAGGAAGCCATGGACCGAACCTTCCTGAGCAGGTCATGCCATCTCTTCCGTATGTCGTCCCTTGTGCGCGGAAGGTTTCCCACTGTGTTGACATTCTTGACTATCCTCTGCCATAGCTCCATCTTCTTGGCCACGGGTGTTTGTTGCACCTGTGCCCCGAATAGCTGTGGCTCGACCCTTAGTATTTAGTCCACCATGGTCCTTAGCTCCCTGTCTGTGAAGCGGGGATGCTTAGGGGGGTGCCATGGTGTGTGTTGCGGGTGGTGTGTTGTAGGTGAATTGGTAAGGGTGCTGTTGTGTGGTTGGGTGTGTGGCTTGTGATGGTGTTTGGGGTATGTATGTGTTTTGGTGGTGTATTTATGTGTGTGACTTGTGTGATGTTGAGTTCAGTGTATGTGTGTTATGTTGTCAATATCTGTTGTGCTATTGGCATTGCAAAGGATTGTGGGGTGTGTATGTGTGTGTTTTATAGTGTTGTGGATGTGTGTCAGGTGTGTGGGTTTCAAACGTGCCAATGTGTGCATCTGTTGTTAGTGGGTTCCATTGCTGGCAGTTGCAGTCCGTACCACCAATGGTCATTCGGCATTCACTATCCGACAAGCTGATTTTTTCATCATTTGGTGGGTGGAGGATTTGTCTGCTTGGCAGTGGCGGGGTGGGGTGTACTGCTTTTCCGCTGTCATTGGCCCTGGTGGTGTGTGGAGGTTACAAGATTTTTGGAGGTTTATCTTTTTGGCATCATTATTCGGCAGTGTTCAGTTCACCGCTACTAGGGGTCTTTTGTTTACTGTCAGCACGGCCGTCGGCGGTGATTACCTCCAAGTGCATAATGAGGGCCTTAGATTTTTTCCCAAAAGTAGAAGCTGAAATCAACTTGGTTGGATGATAGAAGAACTCACAAAAAATCCAAACAGCGTGGAAATAAAGATTAGCGGTGTGTGAAAGTCACATAAATTGCCATTGCATAATAATGCAAAATTATCAACAACAACAAAAAAAACATTAAATTGCACAAAATAACCTGAAATACATCTCTGGCACCCCATGTTAAAAATAACACTGGAGATGCATTTTGCTTTTAAAAAATAGCAAAATAGTGGTGAAAATATATTGGACATACTTGGAGGGAACTGAATTTAGACTTTGTGGGTGGCACAGGACTTGGGTATTACAGACTGGATATGCATATGTGATTATTTTCAAGAATACTACAGTTAATATGATTTATAACTCCAGGAAAGCTGACTAACATTTGCAACACCTGTGCTTTTGGGTAATTTTATGTTGTCATCACGTTTGTTCATTGTGAACAGTCTATTCCTACGTGCTTATGTTATATTGACTGATTACTACTGTTAGTGTGACCATTGTTTCTTTCTATTGAGCTTGATTTTAAATACACTCATACTCAACGGTGGGTACTCTTGAACAAAACAGAGATGCAGCCGAAAGGCATTAGGTGTCTGTTAGAATAAACAATCTTTGACACAGCAATTACTGAGTGCAAGTTTGCTTCCTATTCCCCTTTGTGTGAATAGCTAAGCAGATTCCCTATGCCCGGGTCTTGCACCGGCAACATTAGAGCAGTACAGAAATTAACGACGAAGATTTACTGAGTGTATATATATTATTTCTATCATTAAATGTATATGATTTTTGATAGATAGATAGATAGATAGATAGATAGATAGATAGATAGATAGATAGATAGATAGATAGATAGATAGATAGATAGATCTTGGTGAAAACACCGAAACACTGAATTTCACCATCTACAACTTTTTTACTGTCTATAAGCTGGCCCTAAAGTAACTACAGCTCGTGCCATCCCTGTGTATAACATTGTTAATCATGTAATTTCAGATGTCATTAGGGATGTTATCCATGTAGTGTTTCAACATGTCATGAGTGAAGTAATATGTGATTATCCAAGCAGCACATGCTGAGCACGTGAGTTATAGTTAGGTTGGAGCAGGAATCCTAAAGTGCCTGCCAAACATCTTTGATGACGTGAGGCACCCAGTCAGATTTCATCTATTCATCAGTTGTTCCTGTGGTACTGCCACATCTCTAGTTAGCTATACATTTTGAACCTTAATTTTTCTAACATTTCTGAACAGATTTACACCAAATCACAAAAGGCACACTTTCTGAGTAACGATCTAGCTTTCTGCCAAATGGACTGTAATGCTGCTTAGTCATTTTGGTTGTAGCTCTTCCTAAAGGTTCTAAGGGAAACTGCATGGGGAAATGCATTTTGGGACCCCCCTTTTTCACAGTCCCCACTTGACAGATCACACCAAAACCTTCCAGGATGGAGTTGAGATGGATGAACCTTTTTTTGGTAATGTTCTTTCAGATTCGCCAAACAGCCCTTAAGTTATTAGGAAAGCACAAAATTAATCTTCTAGAGAACCCTGACTATTGTAATTGCACAGTGAAAAATATATATTACATTAGGGGTTGTGGTGGTCCACTCCAAAGTAGTTGGACATCTCACCCTGACAGAGAGGGTGTAGGGCTGGAGGATTGTGAGGGAAGTGGAGCGGATATTAGTCAACCATGTTACCCGGACTCTGTTCCAAGATGAAAAAGGTATGCTTAGGTTGATGCATGGGATTATGACAGGAGTCAGGACAAGGAGAAAAAGTGCTGGTCTTCCTCCATGGCCCTTCTATTGCTAGCACAGCCTCCATCTCTGTGGGGTGTAGTATGGAAGTGAGGCTTAATTTGCTATAGTTTTCTGTGTGACAAAAATACCAGAACTGTATGAAGAGTGGAGGAGCAATATCATTTGTAGGTAACAATGGGTAGGACAGAAAAATATTTTATAGTGGAGGTTGAAGGGTGGTAATTGGGTAGGGTTAGTCAGGCATAAGATTTGTTTGTCTGCAAAATGCCTTTTTGCAAACATTACTTTTAATTAGGTCTGTGCAAAATTATAATTAGGGGGGAGTGAAAGTAAAATGAGACATTTACCACACCTACATGATTGGGGTAAAATGTGCCATGCCAATTGCACTGTTGACGTTTTATACCTGAAATACATTTTATAAAACACATTGTTGGTCTTTTTAACGTACGCAGGGTCATCCCCAGTCTTTTTGCCTCCTTCCTCCTATATTTTCTGACCTGTCGCTTTTGGCTCTAGGACTCAGAGCACTTTATCACTGCTGACCAGTGCTAAAGTACAGGTGCTCTCCCGTCTAAAGTTGGTATGATTGGCTTGTACCTAATTGGCATATTTAATTTACCTATAAGTCCCTTGTACAGTGGTATCTCTATACCCAGGGCCTGTAAATTAAATGCTACTAGTGGGCCTGCAGCACTGCTTGCGCCACCCACTGTAGTAGACTTTCAAACCTTTCTAGCGCAGGGCCTGAGTGCGCAGTTTTCTGCCACTGGGACCTGGCATCTAAAATTACTTGCCAGGCCCAGAACTCCCCTTTTACTACATGTAAGTCACCCCTAAGGTACGCCCTAGCTAGCCCTATGGGTAGGGTGTCATGTATGTAGGAGGCAGGACATGTGCCAGGTTGCGTGGCCTGTCCTGGTTGTGACAAACAGCCTAACTTGGTGTCTCACTGCAGTGAGTGCTGCCTTTTCATAGGATTGCATTAGAAATGCCCTGCCTTATGTGTAAGGGTGTCGTAGTTTGGACTCTTGCTCTGGGCAGTACTTTTGTTTGTAGGCGACTATGCTTATCATACAACAAGTCATTATTACGAAGACCCCCACCATCTTGCAATGCATAGAAAAGACATACGAGATGTAATATGCCCTAATACCCTAATGTGGGAGGCCTACCCTCCTACCTAAAGGAGAGCTGGGTTTGCTAAACCTAATCTGCCAATGCCATGTCCATGAGAGGAGCCCCAACACTTGTTACCTTGGAATGGGGTCTCTATCTCAGACTCTGCAGGGACATGAAGACTGGGTCAGCGTCAAGACGACTGCAGCATCGATATCAGCGATGGTGGCGATGCCCTTTGGTCGGAATCCCTCTGATTATCTGTCTAAATTGTGATGTATTTCTACAGATCTACAAGGACCCCTGACGTAGGTGTGTTCCCAAAAAATAGAAAACAGACATGCTTGGGACGGCAATTAATATAAACAATCCCTCAAAAGTATAGATAGGGAAAATCCCTAAGTGTGAACACCTACTGTTTGTTTGTCTTTGTTGCTTGATCTTGACGCCTTAACGCGGTGACACTGATAATGTAAATCATAACAAGTGGCCTAACTATAAACAAGGCACCCATCTTAGAAGAGTTAAATAATTAAATTGGCTAAGACAGAGCAAGCTAAGTAGGTTAGAAGTCACTAGGTGACGGGGGCATGAGTCTGCAAGCCAGAGGCTAAGCTAACTCCTGTTATTCCATTAAAACCAACTAGGATTCACTACAAGGGGTATTGTCTGATTTATGTGGGGTAGTGTAGGCATGTTTGGTATGGTTGTGATGGTGATAATAAATGCTGCTTACTGGTGTAGGTGTATTTCTTTATTACTATGACAGAAATGCCACTTCTAGAAAGTGTGCATTTCTCTGTGCTTATGACTCTGGTGTTTTGCAGCTTGACTCCAATCTACGTCTGGGCAGAGTGACAGTTGGGGCTTTGTGCATACTTTTCAAACAGCCTGTACACAGGGAGGGTGGAGGTGTCACAGAGGTGCATCTACATACTGAATAGTCTTCCTGGGCTGAGAGAAGGGAGAGTCGGGGCACACCTACATTTGTAAAGGCTGTCCCCTTGCCTCACACAATAGGGTCATTTACCTCCCACTGATGTTTAGAGCCTGTTCTAAAGGAGAGAGAGGGCACTCCCAGAACCAGTATTAACTGGCTGGAACCTCCTCTCCCTACCACTGTAAAACACTATAAGTGAGTATAAGTACATGGGAATTTTCCGCACAATTTGGAGACTCTTGGAATAATTCATGGAACTGGACACAAAGGACTGGAAGGACTCACCAGGGACCGCCAAGGACTGCTGTTGTGCTGTGCTTTTTCATAAAACTTCTGTCCCCTGACCCCTGCTATGAACTGCAGACATCTGGAGTGCTTCTCCTGATGTCTGGAAGTGGCGCTGTGGAAAGTGCTGCTGCTAGCGCCTTGGAGAGCGCTCTTTCTCCGATTTGTGGCATGAGAAAATCAGCGCCGTGACCCAGGCTTCAATTGCTGTCCAAGCACTTTTTACAAAGCACATTGTGGTGCTGAGCATCACCGCTGCAGCCCAGGGAGGCTATTTTACCCAAGCGCGAGTGGAGTGCGCTTCCTCGTGCCCCGGGGCATGAAGAAAACCTATTTTTCCAATACCGGAGCAAGCGTGCTCCTATGGGTGCCCCCGGGACGAGGACCCCTCTATAGAGCACCCCCACAGTGGAGGGCCAGTGCAGGTCGGATGAGGGGCCCGTTACGAACCAGAGGGGGTGCATGGCAACCCCCTCCCCTTGCACTATCCAGAGGACTTTGGGCCCCCCTCATGAGGGCTTGTTAAGGCCCAAGGGGCCCCAGTGATCCTGGGTCCTTGGAGGGGCCCGTCCACAGTACAGAGGAGGTGCATTGTGTGCAGAGGAGCACCGGGGGCCCCATTTTTCATCTTCTAGGCAGTGGAGGTGCCTTTATCATTAACACAGGTATTCCCTAAAGGAACCATGGGATAGATGTATCAGAGGATTTTACATTCGCAAACGGTGCGAATGTCCGTTTGCGAATGCAAAAATGCGTTTCACGATGTATGAAACACATTCGCAGTGTGAATTTTAGAAATCGCAAAAACTGCGAATTTTTGCAAATGAGAGACAAATTTGCGTGTCGCAAGCAGCGTATCGCAAATAGCAACATGATTTACTGAATCGCTATTTGAGAAGCGCTAATTGCGATACAGATTAGCGAATCACAGGTAGCGATTTCCAAAATCGTGCCGCTATTTGCGAGATGCAGACACGCAAAAATGGATTCACAATGCGATGTAGCAAAAAATCGCAATGTGCGATTATTTGCAGAATGCCCGTTTGCACATGCAAATTACCACAAACTGAAACCAGGTGGTAACCAGGTGCAACCTATATAAAGAGGCCCAGAATGCCTCAGCCCCTCTTCCACAATGGCTGCACTCCACATCATGGCGAGGAGAATGAGAATCTTGGCAGGTCTGAGGAGAGAGAGGAGGAGACAGGGGCGCATTTTCAGAGTGCGCATAATCCTTTTTGACCAGACTGAGTAGGAAATTTTGGATAAGTACAGGTTAAGCTCAGCCATGATACTTGACCTGATAGCTGAGCTACAACCCATGCTGCAGCGCACAACAAACAGGACCAACAGCATACCCACCCATGCGCAGGTATTATGCTCCCTGCACCTACTAGCCTCAGGGAGCTATCGAGGGGTCATAGCAGCAGCTGGAGGGGTATCACAGAGTGCCCTCTCTAGATTTTTCAATGCATTTCTCAATGCCACGCTGAGCAGAATACAACTGTACATCAGATTCCCCAACACCCCACAGGCAGTACAACAAACCAAAATTAATTTTTACCAGATAGCACAGTTTCCACATGTGCTAGGTGCCATTGATGGGACACATGTAGCAATCTGTCCAACATCGGCCAGCGAGTATGTGTATCGCAACCATAAAAAACATCATTCCATGAACATACAGGTGATATACAATGCCTCCTGCATATACCCAGGGAGCACACATGACTCCTACATCTTTCGCCACAGCGGGATACACACAAGACTGCTAGCTGGGGAGTTTGGGGAAGGATACCTACTAGGTAATTTGATAGTTCACAATAATGCATTGATGTAAGCATAACGTCAGACAGCAAATGTACTCGTAGTCTCTGTGCATTCAGGAGACAGTGCCTACGCAGTGTGCACCTGTATACTAACGCCCTACCTGAGCCCTGCCACCCAAGCAGAGAGGAGGTACAATGCTGCACATATGGCTACCCGCAATGTGGTGGAGCACACATTTGGGCTTCTGAAGAGCCTTTTCAGGTGCATCCATAAGAGTGGAGGTGCACTACAGTACAGCCCTGAGACGACATGCAAAATTGTGGCCACATGTGCTATCCTGCACAACATAGCAACCACCAGGGGCATACCAGTGGAGCTCATGGAGCCAGACTCAGATGAGGATGATGATCCCTTACCAACCCTTCTACCAGCCGACAGGATCAGTGCAGCAGAAGGCAGGCAAAGACGTGCTGACATCACACGCAACCATTTGTGACGTAAGGAACGACAAATCCACTTCAATAATGTTTTTCAGTAGTTAGCATCTTTATTACCTTGACTGCAGGTAAACAATGTGTCAGTAGGACATAGCTATTCACAATGGGCAGACATGATCTATTAACAGTGTCACACTATTAGCATCATAGCATGACTTAATTACACATGTTGAGGTGGTCCCCTGTAGCCCTCAACATCACTTGTCCATGCACTCCACTTGAGTGCTCAGTGCCCTCGCTGGCACCTCTAGTAGAAGGTTCACCTGCAATACTGTGTCTGGCACTGCGACGCCTCAGATCAATCACAGGGACTGTCAGACTGCTGAGGCTAGAGGACTCCTCACTGTCACCAACACCCAGTTCGCTGGCTGTGGCACTGCGTGCTGTTTGCATGGCATCCACTACGTTGGTAATTTCCACCAGTCCCTGTGCAATATTGGTGATGGCACCTGCGCTGGCTCCTGCTGTATCTCTGTGCATAGTTCCCCAATGGCCTGTGTCAACTCCTTGGTGTTCTCAGCAACTCTTTGCTGGCCCTCAATCAGGGTCTCCAAGTGCTTGTTTTGTAACCCCATATTGTTATTGTGAGACGCAAACTGTCTGTGCAGTGACTTCAAATGTTTGCATTGCTCTAAGTGGCTGCCCACTATCTTGCTATTTATGTTGTGTATTCACCTTAGGGTTGTGTACTACCACTCCCAGAAGACACTGTTGTGTTGCATGTAAGATATGACATGGACTACTTTTCATTGTGCATCAAGCTAGGTTCTATTTCCTAAGGGGCATGTGTACATGCAGATGTGGGGATACACATAATCACTGGCCTTACCTTTGCTGGTGCTGGGTGTCCCTGAGGTGTCAATGTCAGTTACACCACTGACAGCTTCTGGCAGCAATGTAGACTCCACCAGGTCTTCCATAGGGGTGGAGGGTGTGTGGGTGGATGGTCCGCCTCCGGTGCTCCTTGCCTTCCTAAGCCTGCTGGCCACCCTATCCTTGGCATGGGACTGCAAGTCGTACCATCGCTTGCGTATCTCCTCCACAGAGCGCTGCGCAACACCCACTGTGCATATTTTTGTCTGTATGTCAGACCAGAGTTTCCGCTTCTCACTCTCAGGTACTTGGAGTGAGCTCTTGCCAAAGAGTCTGTCATGGTTTCCAACAACCTCCAATTCTTTCTCACTGGTTTTCAGCTTCCTCTTCCTGTCTCCCTTTTCCTTCCCATTGCCAGCATTGGCCATGTTGCAGTTTGATCCTGTCTTTCTCACAATGCTGAATCCCTGGTGCTGGGCTGTGTCTGTCTCACTGCTCCTTTGGGTGTGGCTCCTGGAAACAGCATGGGCTGACTCACTTCTTGGTTGTGATGTCATCAGGTTGTTCTGGTTTGCCGTTTTTGCTATTTGCGAATTTCATTTACCGAATTGTAATTATTTTTGCGATTCAGTATTTGCATCTCGCAAATTGCGTTTGTGAATTTTAAGAAATCGCTATTTCCGATTTTCAAATTTGATACATTGCTTTTTGCATTTGTAAAATTGCGATTTCTTAAAAATCACAATTTGGAAATCGCTAACAGAAATCTTGATACATCTAGCCCCATATATTTATTCTAAGTTCTTTCTACAGACTTGGTGAATACATATATTGCCAACCTGCTTTATGATGTTTATATATGTATGTAGATGTTCCTATTATGGACATACCATACTAATGTTTTGATGACTTGCCATATGGCTTGTAATGTTCTTACTATGGGTGTTTGTGATATTCTTATGACAAGTGTTTTGGTGTAGTAATGTGTTTCCTGACTACTGCTTATGTTGCAGAATACTGAGTAACCTGTGTGTTATATGTGACTACTGCTAGTTTGCAGAGTAACTAATGTGTAACATTCTGACAACTGCTAGGGTAGCAGGATACTACGGATATGTGATGTTTGGTCTAATAAGTGCGTTGTGTACAATACAGTATATTTTCATATAATCTGGTGTTCTGTTTCCTTTGTGGTGGGGATAGTGCGTCACGTGTGTTGTGTGTGTTTTGCAAATGCTTTACACATTGCCTCTGGGATAGGCCTGACTGCTCATGCCAAGCTACCAAGGGGGTAAGCAGGGGTAATCTTGGACGTGTAACTCCCTTGCCCTGAATAGAGTGGATGGGTTCTGCCTGGCTGAGGTGCATACCCTAGCCAACCAGAAACCCCATTTCTAACACACATCATTTCGTTCATGTGGCGAAGGGGCTGATTGATATGTTGGCTGAATTGTACTCCATCTCAATGGCGACAGAGTAGACACACATTGCTAACATGAAGGTCTGCCCGCCCGATTTTGATGTGGGCAAACCTTCAATTTGACTATTGTGCTGACTACTCCGTCACTGCCATACCCAAACCTCTCAGACGGTGTGACGAAGACAGGGCTGTTGGAGCAATTGCTACATGTTTGCACACCCAAAGTAGCCATTTTTTAAAACTTTCTGTTACTGCCAGGCAAGCCCTGGCAGTGAGGGACAGTAAAATGTGAATAATAACCCCCCTCCCACCTTGGGAGATGACTCCGATGGTGATGGGAACATTACCTTTTTTATTTTCAATAGAAAATCCTGTTCCAGGATTTTCTTTTTGAAAATAAAAAAAATTGAACCTGTTTGGTGCAAGGTTGCATCATGCTGAAGCATCCCTGCACCAAACAGCAATATACATTGACAAGAACCACCGTAATGGTGGTCCTTGCCATTGCTTTATAAACTACGGCCAGCTTGGCAGTCATTTATAAATTTGGCTGGTGGTCCCTTCACCAGGGGGAGGAAGTAATCTACTCTGTCCCTTTAGCCGTACAACAGGACATCCCCATTATATAAATCTGTGCCTAAGTATTCAGAATTTCCAGCTGCCTTTGACATCCCTCTGAGGGCTCATGTGAAGGTTCAAGCCCAGTAAGAGCTCCTGGAGCCCAGATACATTACATTTTCACAAGTGGTGTGCATGAATTACAAGAATGGGGGGTGCTCAAGGTGGCCCAGGGTGAGAACGTCGGGACCTGGGCTCCATTATCAGGCCTGTGGTGATGCCAAATGTATTGGACGGGGTTCAGCAAGCCCTAGGAGTGTGCCTTTTTGGCTGGCCCCGGGGTGGAAGGCACCAGCCCTGTTCTCTCTTCACTGGCCCGTCATGCTGCAAGCTGCCCTGAAAGGGGTGCCACAGGCACGGGAGGGCTTCCCTTCTTTGCTTAGTTAAGAATATCTGACAGGGCCCTGGGTCAGAGCTCCAGCTGTCCCAGGGGTAGAAGCCTATGCCGAGGGATTCATTTCCCAGGCCATCATGTCCAAAGTGCTCTACAAGTGTTTCTGCAGGCTCTGGAATGCCCCCTTGCTTGGCCGTGTTAAGAAGCTCTGATCAAGCCTGTATCAGCGCTGTAGCTGGCCCAGGGGTAAAAGCCCCTGTCTCTGGGCTCTATTTTCTGGCCCGCATTGTCACAAAATGTCCTAGAATGGTTTCCTAAGGCACAGGAGGGCTCCTCCGCTTGGCCAGGTTACCAAGCTCTGACCAGACCCTAGTCAAAGCTCCAGCTGATCTGGGGAGTGGAAACCTCTGTCCCTAGGCACCAATTTCTCGGCTAGCTTATCACAAATGGCTTTGGAAGGGTTCCCACAGGCCTGAGGAGGGTTCCTCTGCTTGACTCGGTTAAGAATTTGTGATTGGGGTCCAAGTCAGTTATCAATCTGTCCCAGGGTAGGAATCATCCATAACTAGGATTCATTCTCTGGCCCACCATGTTGCAAAGCACCCTGGAAGCAGTCTAGTCAGCCCAGGGAGGCCTCCTCTGCTTGCCAAGTGAAAAACCTCTGAATGGGCCCCGGTTCAGAGCTGCAGCTGGGCAGTGGAAGTAAGCCTCCATCCCTGGCCTCCATTCTCCATCCTTCCATATCCTAATTGCCCTGGAGAAGGGTTTACCTTTGTTGGCCAAGTTAAGAAGCTCCGACCAGGCCCTGGGTCAAAGCTCGAGCTAGCACAGAATTAAAGCCTTAATCCCTGGTCTACATTCTCAGGCTTGCTGATGGCAAAGTTCCCTTGAAGGGGTTCCAAAGTCCCGAGGATGGCACCCCTGCTTGGCTGAGTTAAGAAGATCTGACCTGTCCTTCGTTAAAAATCTAGCTGGTTGAGGGTTAGAGATCCTTCTCTCTGGGCTCCATTCTCTAACCATGTCACAAATCTTCCTGAAAGGGGTCCAACAGGCTCTGTTTTGCAGGGTGAAAAAACTCTGCCTGGGCCTTGAGTCAGAACTTAGGTGTGCCCCGGAGTTAAAGAACCCGGCCCTGAGCTCCCTTCCTCAGCTCACTGTGTCATGTAGAACTTCGAACAAGGGCTCCCTTGCCTGACTGAGTGAAAAAGATCTGACTGGGCCTCTTGTCAGAGTTCTGTGAGACCCGCTACAACCCTGTGCCTGTGGCCTAACTCAAGCTTTTAGAAAGCCTGGGGAGCGCTTGGCTCTTCTGTTTCTGATTCATAACACAAGGTGTGACTAGATGGCCATCCTTCAAGTCTGGTGCTCTGGTCGCTCTTAGGTCGGGCGTCTGGTCATGCATGATACAGGATTGCATGACACGCAAAGATGGCAGGGCTGCCTTGGAAGTCCCAATGAGGGCTAAGTTGACTCTTCGAGCCCAGCCCGGCTCCGGGAGGTTAATACATTTGCTTGAATGTCCCCCTCTGTCATTGATTACAGGGAAGGGTGTTAGCCTACCACTGGATTAGTAGAGACTAAGGACACTCTAGTTTTATCTCCCTGGGTCTCATGAGGGCCTGGGCTGGCCAGCCCCAGGGGTTCCTGGGCCCACAGCTGCCTTCCAGCCCTGTCTAGTGGGCCTTTCCTCTGAGCCTGCATTCCCAGAGAGCATACAGGGATGCAAAAACCGACATCCCTGTGTAGGATGGTCCAGCATGCAAAGTTCCCTGATTGATTAGGCATGCTAGGTCCATTTAAGGATATACTTCTAGGCCAACCTCAGCTGCTGTTCAAGCAAAGAGCTTCCACCCTGCCTGGGACTGTCTGACTCAAGGGTCTGCCTTTTGAACCCTCTAGTAGCTGTTTCCCTCTATACTTTCCTTCAGGATAGCTGGCACTTGGAAACCTAAGTTTTAACTGATAAAGTGAATGATCAGAGGTCTTGGGGCCTAAACATATCTCAACTTATTCTCAAAGTATAAATGGTTAAGAAGCCTGTCTCGCTGGTTTGAAGGCAGGCCTGTGAGTGCCTAGTGGGCCACTATTGGTAAGTACAAAAGGTTTGGAGGATGGCATCAGCTGGTTTTGGTGGCTGTTTACCAAACTTTTAATATTTTCAGTTTTCCAACAAAAGCTCACAAATTAGGAGTTTGTTTTTGAACAAAAAAAAATACAAATGACCCCTGTACCCTGGGAGTTCTCTTCCAGATTGTGGGGGTCATTCATTTCTTTTCTGTCTCTCACTGCTAGGATATTCATGGCAGTGATGTATAGAAAAAAAGGACATCACATTGTGTAACCTAACTAGGACAGTCTAATGCTTCTACTTCACCAGGCCATTGGATAAGGGGTTCCAATGAGGGAGCCAATGGGGACTCCAATAATGGAAGGCTAATAGTGTGCCCATCTCTAAATGGGATGAGTGGACAGAGAGTTTGGCAAGCAAGTTAGGCTTCATTCCAGTGATGGCACACAAGGCACAAGCAAGAACATGGCTTAGAATGACATCTTCCTTATCTTCATGTGTACCCATACTCCACTATAGAAAGATTTTATCAACAGAAAGCAGAAACAAGGGTTCAGGTCTATGTCTCATCAGTACAAGTTAGTATAGCAAGTGCAAGATCAATTATGGCAATACACATGTTGCATGCTTCCTTAGTTTCCTTGCTCAGAACACTGACATGAAACAGTCAGAAGAACTGCTCACAGAATCTTCACACCAAACATATTTGAAAGGCCATCAAAGTAATTATTTCTATTTCCTCAATTCACCATGGCTATGGTACTTGCTCCTGTTTCTTTTTAGGCTTTGACTGATAGATATATGTGAGGTTGAGAATGAAATTAGCAACATATCTCTTTTTCCCCCACAGTGAAATAACATACTCCCTAATAGATTGGAGAGACCCTGCCTTCTCATCATTGACCTGCCCACATTTATCATAGTTAAGTTGCATGCTAAGTTGCATACACAGCAACAATAGGTAGGTGAGCCAGGGACTGGCAATCTACACACACAAAAGTACACACAATACCCATTCATTGGATATTCTACAAACTTCACAAACCACAAAACCTTTTTCAAGACCTTCTGCACGTATCACGCTGAAAGTGGCCATTTCCACTCCTGTGGGTTTTGTCGATGCCAAATAACTACAAATATTTTTCTAATCCATGGCACTTTTTCACTTCTTCTCTCGTTCTAAAGCCTTTCATTACAGGTCCGTCAGATTCCAAATACTCCATTTACTCTGATAAACATAACTTTGAGAAGGGGGTAGGGAGTATTCCTTTTAAATTTTCTATTAAAATGTTGTAGTTTACTTTGAAGGAGGGGGAAATCTATTGAATCCAACACCCCTAAAGGTGTGTGCTCTGGGAAAATAAAGCTGAAGACCACTTAGTGATCAAGATCCCAAAATCCTGTCCACATTATCTAAATCTGAGACATCATTACGTAATATAAAATTCTCCTCATGAACAGGAAGGACGCCACCTTATTCTAAATTTGTTTGTTACGCTGAACAGTTTCAACAGATTGTTACTCACTTTATCAGTTTCAATACCTGGGTCCTTGTATGCAAATGCTGATGAAGTATAAAAACTCAAAGACATGCACAACATCCTTACCAGCCATCTAACAGGAGGAAGATTCTAACTGATAGGGAGAAATCACCTTTATCACTGTGGCAATCCCCATTGGGGCAGACCCATTTATGTATTTAATCCCTTCTGACTTTTCAGAAAATGTCTAGCTTACATAAGGGAAAATTAAGGGGGGGGCTGCACTCAGCTCCCAGAATATGTACACACCATAATCTTGGTATTTTGTAATAATTAGGTTTTATTAAGGGTAATCATATGCAAATCATGTCAGTAAACAGTAAAAACTTAATAACAAACAATTCAGTAATAATGAATATCATTAGAGTGAACTGAAGATGGACCCCTCATAATGTTTATCAGGCACTCCTTATAAATTATTTTAAAATTCATAATTTGTCTCGAAGTGTTACATTTATATTAGTGTTATTTAGCTTGTTACTGAGCAATGTAATACCTCTACAAACTTGTAGACCAGAGGGTTTTTGGGAAAGTGTCCAGATAGACAACATGCCTCCCATCAACTAGTTTCTTTAAGGCTGGATAGGTCTTTTACTCCACAAGGCATTTCCCCAATGGACTGGAGCCCTTAGGGGTCGGTTTTGAAAGTTCAGAGCTTCTACTGGTACCTCTGTTACTTTTCCCGACTCACCGAAGGTATTTGCAGCAGGTATGGAGAAGCATCAAAAGAAAGAAAGAGAGAAAAAGAGAGAGGGATGAGAAAGGTAGAGAAATAGTGAGCAGAGAGGGAGAAGCAACAGAATGGATTGATGATGAAAAGAGAGGGATTGCTCAAGAAGGCGAAGGTAGTGGTGCTCATTTCAGCATGTTTGTCTGGCTGCTTTTTGTTCCCAAATCGGACCCTGAATTTCTCTTGTGCCCCTCCTTTATTAGAGACAGGTCATAACATTTTGTCCTTAGCAATACTATTAGGGGGATTTTTGAGTGGGAGCCCCTTAGACCTGTTCACCTTATGGTGGCCTTCCCTCAAACCTTTTGCCTTACTTCTCCATGTTTGCTGATCTTGCTTTTGTTAGTCTTAGGACTGTGCACCCTACCTCTGTCAACCAGTGCTAAAGTTCATGCCATTTCTTCTTAGAACCTAGTAACATTAGCTTACACCCAATTAGCACATTTAATTTACTTGCAAATTCCTAGTAAAGTTTTATGACATGTGCCCAGGGCCTGTAAATTAAATGCTACTAGTAAGCTTGTGGTACATAAACAAAGATAGTTCTGTCAGCATAAGATTTGTCATCAATTACCAAAAGCAATTCTAGCATCAAAACGTCAGAACTCAATCCTTATGTGGCAATAAATCACAAAACATGGAGGCCCAATTAACAGTTACTGGATGAAAGAAATATATTTCCTAGTCATTGAGTAGCAGTACATCATAAGATCAAACAATAAGGTGCTCCATATGTGCTAAGTGAAAAAGGTGGTTGTGCAGTGCATCAAAGAAAAAGAAGTTACTGTACATACACAAAAGCAATAAAAAAAATCAGATTCTCCAATGGGCCTGCTAACTATATCCACCTTCACAGTCTATCATAGATAGGCTAATTGTCCTAAAATGCCCAAAGGTTGACGTTTTTGAACAGGCAATATATGAACTGTCGATGGTTTATCCCTCTTAAGAAGCGTGCAATTTCTACACATCTAACAGGGACCCAATCAGGACTGAGTTTGGAACAACCTGCATATTACAATAGATATCAGGCTTAATGTACTAAGAATTGTGTTTGGCCATGGAAAGATTCTAAAACACTCTATGGCTCACCTTTAGCCAGTGAAAGGCCTGTACTGTAAATATAACAGGTTGGGTCAAAAAATGGAAAAAATAAAATGGAAGCTCTAGGTGGTATAGTAAAATGTGCCAAACTCACCTTTTGCATCAGAAGGGTTGCTCCTCTCTGTATCAAAAGTGACAGCTTACACTACTTATCATGTACTTGGGTCAAATATAAGGAACAGCTTTAGAAATCAATTATTGAGACATGGGGCCTCATTACCTGGTTGGTCTGCCCACCAGCCCTGTGGTGATGAGACTGCTGTGTCCCCTGTCCCCCTGGCCAGGGGGCAGTCTCCCTGTCCCCCTGGCCGATTACAAGGTTTCCTCTGGTCTGACCGGCAGAAACCTCTGAAATTAGAGGTTTCTGCCGGTCAGTACAGTGGAAACTGTTTGGTAGCAATGGCCTTGGCGCCTCAAGTAGTAGCAGTAGCAGACAGTATGCATTCCAAGGGTGCTGGGCAGGGATATCCCCATCACTGGTCAACATGGTCATGGACAGTACAGAGCCCTCTTGTAGCACCCAGCACTGGGGTTCCACCAGCCTTTTCATGGCGGGATCCTTGCCATGAAAAGGCTGGCAGAAATTGGACTTGTGATCAGCACAACGATGTTGAACTCAGCACCGCCGTGGCTGAGCACAACTCCGAACACTTCCCACCCCATCAGGAACCTTATTCCTGGAGGTAGCAGTGGTCCCTTGGTGGTCCGACTGCCAGGGTGGTAATGTGGCAGTCGGAATCTCTTGAGTGTCGTAGTCCAGCTGCTACCGTGAAGCTGGCGATCTCAAGACATCCAGCCTTGTTTTGAGACCCTAAATGTCTGAGAATTATGGAAACTTAACATATATGCAAAGAAGGAATCCTCATGACAACTTATCAATTTGAGTGAAAGATGCACACGGATAAATTACATGTGTCGCATCCCAATCTGCATTGCTGCATAGTATATTAAAGTGGAATAGGAAATTAATGTAATGGGACTGATTGAAAAATAGAATGAACAAAGAGTGCTGGAGGTCTCAATTCAAAATACCTCCTTCTCGCTCGAAATATACTTGTGTGTGCTGCGTGGAATCACCATGCCGTTAGATAATGAAGAAGCAGCACACCAATGTGTCCGTACAAGCTTCCTTCTAGGACAAAATGGATAATTCCAAGATGGCCCTTGAAGGATCAACAGTCAATTCTTCACAGGGGGGAACAAACCTCTGTATAGTGATACATTGTATTGAGCTGACATTGCAGAAACAATATATCAAAACAACATGTTGTGCTTGAATGTTTCCTTGTGTCAGTGCTGCAGTCACTTAAGGCTTTGTAAAAGAACATTGCAACCACATGGGAATTGTCCAGAACAGCTCTCTGTGACCTCAGTGACCTCAGTGAAAATATTCAAATATAAGTAAGCTGGAATCTAAGGCTGACCACCTGGGTTTGTTGGATCTGAACACACATTGTCTTTGGAGCTAATATGAACTATTGGAAGCTGGATGTACATCGTGAGCACGTTATATGACCCAATTTCTAAAATTGTACCAAAGTGTATACAAAACATCAGGTTACACCAGTAATCTGGAACCACAATCAAATGATACAATATGTATAAACAGATGATGCAGTCATCTCATACTGAGCAGTGGCCAGAGTCCAAACAACTGTTTTTTTTTAAATCTGAATGCGCAGTGACATTGGAATAAATTCAAGTGGTTATCCGCTGGATTTACATCGGGTCATGTATCATAGGGTCAGAATTCCAATGACTGAATTCATACCAAAGTTTCTAAAAAGGCATTGAGTTTAACCTACCACTTAGAAAGTCTGAGACACAAATCCATTTCATCCACTGTTAAAAATAGCTCGTGGTTTGTTAATTTGCCCTGGTGGGTCTGCAGCACTAATTGTGCCACTCATGTAAGTAGCCTTTTAAAATGCCTCAGGCCTGCTTTTGCAGCCTGTGTGTGCAGTTTTAATCTTGCCATTTTGTTCTGGCAAAACAAACCTTTTGCCAGGCTGAAATGTTCCTTTTTAATACATAAAAGTAACTGTTTGGTTGGGGAGAGCATCCCGGAGGGCAGGGTGCAGTATATTTAACATGTTGGACATATACTTTCAGGGCCAGATGTATCATTCTTCATAATAGCGATTATGTAATTGCGATGTTTTGTGAATCACAATTAAGTAATCGCTATTGGAATGTATGAAACTCCAGGAGTTTCATACTGTGATTTGCAAGGGCTCGCAAATGGACTTACCTCATTAATATTCAGGAGGTAGGTCGCAATTTGCGAGCCATTGCAAATTGCTACAATCACAGGGAGGGTGGCCTGCTGGGCTCAGCAGACCACCATGTCTGTGATTGCTTTTCAATAAAGCAATCTTTAAAAAAAAAAAATGCAGCCATTTTCCTTAAAAGAAAACGGGATGCTTTTAAAAATGAAAAGTTTTTTTTCCATTTTTTAAGAGTAGGCAGTGGTCCGCTGGACCACTGCCTGCTCTTAAAAAACGTTTGCGCATGCATTCACAAAGAGGAAGGGGTCCCCTGGGGACCCCTTCAGCTTTGCGAATGGGTTACCACCAATTTGAACTTGGTGGTAACTGCTATTGTTTTGCGACCGCATTCATGGTCACAAAACAATCATTCATACCTCTGCGATTCGGTATTAGGAAAGGATGCCCTTGACACGCCCCTTCCTAATACCAAATCGGTATGTAGTCGCTAATCCAATTTACGATTTGGTAACAAGTTACCGAATCACAAATTGTACTTGTTACATACCAAAATGCATTTTTGCGATCGCAAACGGCCCACATCTGGCCCTTAGCTTCTACATGTCCTGGTAGTGAAAACACTTACATTTTTTACTAGTGCAAGGCTTATCTTTGGGTTACCTTATTACATTTATTACTTGCTATCTCTCAATTGAGAATGGAGTAGGAATGTCAAGCTTGGTGTTTCAAAAATTTTAGTTTAACACCTTCTTCAATGATAAAGGTGGATTTTAGCTGACAAGTCTGAAAATGCCACTTTTAGGAAGTTGGCATTTTTCTTGTCCCAACTATTTGGCACCTGCAGACTGTATCCTGGGTCTCATGACAAGGTTTAACTGGCAGTAGGTCTTTGAGTATTACTCCCAGGCACTGGGACAAAGGGGGAATTGGTGTTGGCAGTATGCATCATCTGTGACTTAATAAGGGGAAGAGATGTTACCTACCATACTTGCACATCACAAAGCATCTGCCTGAGCACACTCACAAAGGGTTTGACACTAGTCTGTTGTGTCCACAGACAAGCTGGGGCCAGGACAGAGAGGCTGGAAATTCCAAACACCTCTGCGAGTGGACACCTGCAGGACCTTCTCCTACTTCAAAGCTGGCACCAGGTATAAGTTTTGGACCCACAGATCATGCTCTTCAGTACACCTCTGGACCTGTGGCAATCTCAGAAGGACTTCTGTACTGCTCTGCAAGAAGAACACACACAATTTTGCCCTGCTGTTTGAGTGAAAAGACTGGACCTTCAAATTGAGCCCTGACCACCACAGTGACTGCAAGGGCTAGTTCATTGGCCTCCTGATCAGAGCTTCAGGGACAGAAAAGGCTCCAACCACTTTGTCCCCTGTGCCTGGACTCAGTCTGCTGTGAGTCTTGCTCCCCAAGTGATGCCACCCCAATACTTTACCACCAGAAGTGGGCCTGAATGTGCTCTGCCAGACGAGCTATGGTCCTATGGGCAGAACTAAGGCAGTACAACACCTCTTCTAATAGCATCACAGTGGAACAACCGCTGCATGATGCATCCTTGATGCAAAACTTTGCACCGCAATCCCCTCATTGGCAGCATCCTTGATGATGATACAGGACTTCACATCTCCAGCCTCATAGCTCCTTCTGTCGCACCACTGCAAGATGCTTCCTCAATGCAGGACTTTGCATCAGAAGCCCCTGGTTGATGGCACCCTCAATGATGCAGCACTTCAGCTTTCTTGGAACCACCACTGCACAACTCATCCTCGATGTGGTATCGCACAATGCTCTGCAAACAAGATTTAAGGTATTCAGTCTGTGCTCTATCCCAGTCAGCTGAACTTGAGAGTTTGTCCTGGTGCAGTTCAACCAGTTGACAACAGTTGGTGGTTTGTGTTTCTACACACCATTTTCAATTCAACTTTTAAAATTTCATTTCTCTGGTTCCTCTAATGGGATTTTTGACATTGTGGTCTTAAATAATGTATTGCATTTTATTCAAATTTTCTAAATTGGCGTGGGATTGGTCTTGTGTTGTGTTTTCAGTTTATAACTGTTTCATTTGCTGCATAAATACTTTACAGTTGCTTCTTGGTTGAGCCTGGCATTTTTGTGCCAAGCTACCCAAGAGTTAAGCAGAGGTTAATTTGGGGCTACTTGTGACTTCAACCTGACAGAAATTGTGCTTGCTGCTTGCGTGGGTTTCACCTCCTTCAACTCATAACCCAATTTCCTACACAATCCCATGTCTGCACACACTAAAGTTGAAGCATTACTTTAATTAGAAGAATCCTCAAGACTATAAAATTATTAGTTAATCTTATTTTTGCACCTCATTACCATGGAAGCTAAAGCTTACCACAAGATCATAAACTTGATTCTACACTAAGGCTGTAGGTTGCTTCAACACAAGGATCAAATAAAAACACTCAAACAATGTGCTTACTATCTAAGTTCAAAGGCAGTGGATGTTGTGGTACCCCAATATGAAAGATAAGACCACCTCTCCAACACCTATACAGACCATGACTGTCAGACCACCACAAACAAAAGTAGAAAGGTTCAAAGTACGAGCTCAACATGTTTGCTTTTATTGTAGGTGTTGGACCTCGCCCTTCTTGCAGGGTCATCCCCAAACTTTTTGTCTCCTTCCTCCTATTTTCCTGACCTGTTTTTGTTGGCTTTAGAACTCTGAGCACTTAACCACTGATAACCAGTGCTAAAGTGCATATGCTCTCTGTGTAAATTGTACTGTTGATTGGTTTATCCATGATTGGCATATTTGATTTACTAGTAAGTCCCTAGTAAAGTGCACTAAAGTGCACTAGAGGTGCTCAGGGCCTGTAAACCAAATGCTACTAGTGGGCCTGCAGCACTGGTTGTGCCACCCACATTAGTAGCCCTGTAATCATGTCTCAGACCTGCCACTGCACTGTAAATTCAACATGGCAAGTGTCCCCACTTGCCATGCCTAACTCTTCCCTTTTCCTACATTTAAGACACCCCTGAGGTAGGCTCTAGGTAGCCCCATGGGCAGGGTGCAGTGTATGGTTAAGGTAGGACATATCCTAATTTGTTTTATATGTCCTGTGAAATACTGACAAATTTAGTTTTCACTGTTGCAAGGCCTATCTCTCTCAAAGGTTAACCTTGGGGCTGCCTTTAAGCAGGATAAAAGTGGAGACTCCCTTTGGGAGAAGATAAACGTGTGGAGTTTGGGACCTGTGAACTCACAATTTTGAAATACATCTTTTAGTAAAGTTGATTTTGAGATTGTGTGTTTGAAAATGCCACTTTTAGAAAGTGGTCATTTTCTTGCTTAAAGCATTTTTGTGACTCTGCCTGTTTGTGGATTCCTGTCTGGGTTAGTTTGACAGTTGAGCTGTTAGCACCTCTCTCCAGACAGTGACACAAAAGGGGCTGGGGTGTAGCCTGCATATTCTGATGAGCCATCTGTGCTAGGAGGGAGGGGAGGAGTGGTCACTTGCACCTGAAAGGACTGTGCCTGCCCTCACACAATGCAGACTCCAACCCCCTGGCGTGTGTCTGAGGCCTTGGCTGGGCAAGGCAGGATTTCACAAACAAGTGAGACTTTTCTTTGAAGTAAGCCTACTTTAAAGGCCATAGTGGGTACAAGAAGATGACCCAAAACCACAGACTTTAGACACTTCTTGGGGTAGACACTTTACCTCACAGACACTTCCTGGAGAAGAGAACCTGAACCAGAACTTGTATCCTGCCAAGAAGACCTGCCTAAAAGAAAAAAGGGAGCACACTGCCTCACACTCAAGCAAAAAGTTAGCCCCAATGCATCATGGTAAATGCAGTCACTTCGTTTTGTGCTGAAAAAGTAATCAAAAGTCTTTCACCTAAGTAGGTGCAGCAAGTGCTGTGTATCTCTGGACACGTGTTTCTAGGTTTAGCCCGTCATCAGCAGAGAGCAGCCAAGTCTGTGGGGTTGCTTGAAATGCCGCCAAAAGTCTTCTCGGGTTTATGTACCACTCACTGGCGCACAGGTGCCTCTCCAGAGCTCGTCAGCTCGTTAGCTCAAGGGAGCAGTCATTGGACAAAAAGAAAAAAGGGAGCACACTGCCTCACACTCAAGCAAAAAGTTAGCCCCAATGCATCATGGTAAATGCAGTCACTTCGTTTTGTGCTGAAAAAGTAATCAAAAGTCTTTCACCTAAGTAGGTGCAGCAAGTGCTGTGTATCTCTGGACAAGTGTTTCTAGGTTTAGCCCGTCATCAGCAGAGAGCAGCCAAGTCTGTGGGGTTGCTTGAAATGCCGCCAAAAGTCTTCTCGGGTTTATGTACCACTCACTGGCGCACAGGTGCCTCTCCAGAGCTCGTCAGCTCGTTAGCTCAAGGGAGCAGTCATCGGACAAAAAGAAAAAAGGGAGCACACTGCCTCACACTCAAGCAAAAAGTTAGCCCCAATGCATCATGGTAAATGCAGTCACTTCGTTTTGTGCTGAAAAAGTAATCAAAAGTCTTTCACCTAAGTAGGTGCAGCAAGTGCTGTGTATCTCTGGACACGTGTTTCTAGGTTTAGCCCGTCATCAGCAGAGAGCAGCCAAGTC
Organism: Pleurodeles waltl; assembly: GCF_031143425.1. Classification (NCBI taxonomy): domain Eukaryota; kingdom Metazoa; phylum Chordata; class Amphibia; order Caudata; family Salamandridae; genus Pleurodeles; species Pleurodeles waltl. The sequence goes on along the minus strand of NC_090445.1, from coordinate 485,778,512 downwards.
TGTGGGGTTGCTTGAAATGCCGCCAAAAGTCTTCTCGGGTTTATGTACCACTCACTGGCGCACAGGTGCCTCTCCAGAGCTCGTCAGCTCGTTAGCTCAAGGGAGCAGTTATTGGACAAAAAAAAACAAAAAAAAAAAAAAAAAAAAAAAGGGAGCACACTGCCTCACACTCAAGCAAAAAGTTAGCCCCAATGCATCATGGTAAATGCAGTCACTTCGTTTTGTGCTGAAAAAGTAATCAAAAGTCTTTCACCTAAGTAGGTGCAGCAAGTGCTGTGTATCTCTGGACACGTGTTTCTAGGTTTAGCCCGTCATCAGCAGAGAGCAGCCAAGTCTGTGGGGTTGCTTGAAATGCCGCCAAAAGTCTTCTCGGGTTTATGTACCACTCACTGGCGCACAGGTGCCTCTCCAGAGCTCGTCAGCTCGTTAGCTCAAGGGAGCAGTCATTGGACAAAAAGAAAAAAGGGAGCACACTGCCTCACACTCAAGCAAAAAGTTAGCCCCAATGCATCATGGTAAATGCAGTCACTTCGTTTTGTGCTGAAAAAGTAATCAAAAGTCTTTCACCTAAGTAGGTGCAGCAAGTGCTGTGTATCTCTGGACACGTGTTTCTAGGTTTAGCCCGTCATCAGCAGAGAGCAGCCAAGTCTGTGGGGTTGCTTGAAATGCCGCCAAAAGTCTTCTCGGGTTTATGTACCACTCACTGGCGCACAGGTGCCTCTCCAGAGCTCGTCAGCTCGTTAGCTCAAGGGAGCAGTCATTGGACAAAAAGAAAAAAGGGAGCACACTGCCTCACACTCAAGCAAAAAGTTAGCCCCAATGCATCATGGTAAATGCAGTCACTTCGTTTTGTGCTGAAAAAGTAATCAAAAGTCTTTCACCTAAGTAGGTGCAGCAAGTGCTGTGTATCTCTGGACACGTGTTTCTAGGTTTAGCCCGTCATCAGCAGAGAGCAGCCAAGTCTGTGGGGTTGCTTGAAATGCCGCCAAAAGTCTTCTCGGGTTTATGTACCACTCACTGGCGCACAGGTGCCTCTCCAGAGCTCGTCAGCTCGTTAGCTCAAGGGAGCAGTCATTGGACAAAAAGAAAAAAGGGAGCACACTGCCTCACACTCAAGCAAAAAGTTAGCCCCAATGCATCATGGTAAATGCAGTCACTTCGTTTTGTGCTGAAAAAGTAATCAAAAGTCTTTCACCTAAGTAGGTGCAGCAAGTGCTGTGTATCTCTGGACACGTGTTTCTAGGTTTAGCCCGTCATCAGCAGAGAGCAGCCAAGTCTGTGGGGTTGCTTGAAATGCCGCCAAAAGTCTTCTCGGGTTTATGTACCACTCACTGGCGCACAGGTGCCTCTCCAGAGCTCGTCAGCTCGTTAGCTCAAGGGAGCAGTCATTGGACAAAAAGAAAAAAGGGAGCACACTGCCTCACACTCAAGCAAAAAGTTAGCCCCAATGCATCATGGTAAATGCAGTCACTTCGTTTTGTGCTGAAAAAGTAATCAAAAGTCTTTCACCTAAGTAGGTGCAGCAAGTGCTGTGTATCTCTGGACACGTGTTTCTAGGTTTAGCCCGTCATCAGCAGAGAGCAGCCAAGTCTGTGGGGTTGCTTGAAATGCCGCCAAAAGTCTTCTTGGGTTTATGTACCACTCACTGGCGCACAGGTGCCTCTCCAGAGCTCGTCAGCTCGTTAGCTCAAGGGAGCAGTCATTGGACAAAAAGAAAAAAGGGAGCACACTGCCTCACACTCAAGCAAAAAGTTAGCCCCAATGGATCATGGTAAATGCAGTCACTTCGTTTTGTGCTGAAAAAGTAATCAAAAGTCTTTCACCTAAGTAGGTGCAGCAAGTGCTGTGTATCTCTGGACACGTGTTTCTAGGTTTAGCCCGTCATCAGCAGAGAGCAGCCAAGTCTGTGGGGTTGCTTGAAATGCCGCCAAAAGTCTTCTCGGGTTTATGTACCACTCACTGGCGCACAGGTGCCTCTCCAGAGCTCGTCAGCTCGTTAGCTCAAGGGAGCAGTCATTGGACAAAAAGAAAAAAGGGAGCACACTGCCTCACACTCAAGCAAAAAGTTAGCCCCAATGCATCATGGTAAATGCAGTCACTTCGTTTTGTGCTGAAAAAGTAATCAAAAGTCTTTCACCTAAGTAGGTGCAGCAAGTGCTGTGTATCTCTGGACACGTGTTTCTAGGTTTAGCCCGTCATCAGCAGAGAGCAGCCAAGTCTGTGGGGTTGCTTGAAATGCCGCCAAAAGTCTTCTCGGGTTTATGTACCACTCACTGGCGCACAGGTGCCTCTCCAGAGCTCGTCAGCTCGTTAGCTCAAGGGAGCAGTCATTGGACAAAAAGAAAAAAGGGAGTACACTGCCTCACACTCAAGCAAAAAGTTAGCCCCAATGCATCATGGTAAATGCAGTCACTTCGTTTTGTGCTGAAAAAGTAATCAAAAGTCTTTCACCTAAGTAGGTGCAGCAAGTGCTGTGTATCTCTGGACACGTGTTTCTAGGTTTAGCCCGTCATCAGCACAGAGCAGCCAAGTCTGTGGGGTTGCTTGAAATGCCGCCAAAAGTCTTCTCGGGTTTATGTACAACTCACTGGCGCACAGGTGCCTCTCCAGAGCTCGTCAGCTCGTTAGCTCAAGGGAGCAGTCATTGGACAAAAAGAAAAAAGGGAGCACACTGCCTCACACTCAAGCAAAAAGTTAGCCCCAATGCATCATGGTAAATGCAGTCACTTCGTTTTGTGCTGAAAAAGTAATCAAAAGTCTTTCACCTAAGTAGGTGCAGCAAGTGCTGTGTATCTCTGGACACGTGTTTCTAGGTTTAGCCCGTCATCAGCAGAGAGCAGCCAAGTCTGTGGGGTTGCTTGAAATGCCGCCAAAAGTCTTCTCGGGTTTATGTACCACTCACTGGCGCACAGGTGCCTCTCCAGAGCTCGTCAGCTCGTTAGCTCAAGGGAGCAGTCATTGGACAAAAAGAAAAAAGGGAGCACACTGCCTCACACTCAAGCAAAAAGTTAGCCCCAATGCATCATGGTAAATGCAGTCACTTCGTTTTGTGCTGAAAAAGTAATCAAAAGTCTTTCACCTAAGTAGGTGCAGCAAGTGCTGTGTATCTCTGGACACGTGTTTCTAGGTTTAGCCCGTCATCAGCAGAGAGCAGCCAAGTCTGTGGGGTTGCTTGAAATGCCGCCAAAAGTCTTCTCGGGTTTATGTACCACTCACTGGCGCACAGGTGCCTCTCCAGAGCTCGTCAGCTCGTTAGCTCAAGGGAGCAGTCATTGGACAAAAAGAAAAAAGGGAGCACACTGCCTCACACTCAAGCAAAAAGTTAGCCCCAATGCATCATGGTAAATGCAGTCACTTCGTTTTGTGCTGAAAAAGTAATCAAAAGTCTTTCACCTAAGTAGGTGCAGCAAGTGCTGTGTATCTCTGGACACGTGTTTCTAGGTTTAGCCCGTCATCAGCAGAGAGCAGCCAAGTCTGTGGGGTTGCTTGAAATGCCGCCAAAAGTCTTCTCGGGTTTATGTACCACTCACTGGCGCACAGGTGCCTCTCCAGAGCTCGTCAGCTCGTTAGCTCAAGGGAGCAGTCATTGGACAAAAAGAAAAAAGGGAGCACACTGCCTCACACTCAAGCAAAAAGTTAGCCCCAATGCATCATGGTAAATGCAGTCACTTCGTTTTGTGCTGAAAAAGTAATCAAAAGTCTTTCACCTAAGTAGGTGCAGCAAGTGCTGTGTATCTCTGGACACGTGTTTCTAGGTTTAGCCCGTCATCAGCAGAGAGCAGCCAAGTCTGTGGGGTTGCTTGAAATGCCGCCAAAAGTCTTCTCGGGTTTATGTACCACTCACTGGCGCACAGGTGCCTCTCCAGAGCTCGTCAGCTCGTTAGCTCAAGGGAGCAGTCATTGGACAAAAAGAAAAAAGGGAGCACACTGCCTCACACTCAAGCAAAAAGTTAGCCCCAATGCATCATGGTAAATGCAGTCACTTCGTTTTGTGCTGAAAAAGTAATCAAAAGTCTTTCACCTAAGTAGGTGCAGCAAGTGCTGTGTATCTCTGGACACGTGTTTCTAGGTTTAGCCCGTCATCAGCAGAGAGCAGCCAAGTCTGTGGGGTTGCTTGAAATGCCGCCAAAAGTCTTCTCGGGTTTATGTACCACTCACTGGCGCACAGGTGCCTCTCCAGAGCTCGTCAGCTCGTTAGCTCAAGGGAGCAGTCATTGGACAAAAAGAAAAAAGGGAGCACACTGCCTCACACTCAAGCAAAAAGTTAGCCCCAATGCATCATGGTAAATGCAGTCACTTCGTTTTGTGCTGAAAAAGTAATCAAAAGTCTTTCACCTAAGTAGGTGCAGCAAGTGCTGTGTATCTCTGGACACGTGTTTCTAGGTTTAGCCCGTCATCAGCAGAGAGCAGCCAAGTCTGTGGGGTTGCTTGAAATGCCGCCAAAAGTCTTCTCGGGTTTATGTACCACTCACTGGCGCACAGGTGCCTCTCCAGAGCTCGTCAGCTCGTTAGCTCAAGGGAGCAGTCATTGGACAAAAAGAAAAAAGGGAGCACACTGCCTCACACTCAAGCAAAAAGTTAGCCCCAATGCATCATGGTAAATGCAGTCACTTCGTTTTGTGCTGAAAAAGTAATCAAAAGTCTTTCACCTAAGTAGGTGCAGCAAGTGCTGTGTATCTCTGGACACGTGTTTCTAGGTTTAGCCCGTCATCAGCAGAGAGCAGCCAAGTCTGTGGGGTTGCTTGAAATGCCGCCAAAAGTCTTCTCGGGTTTATGTACCACTCACTGGCGCACAGGTGCCTCTCCAGAGCTCGTCAGCTCGTTAGCTCAAGGGAGCAGTCATTGGACAAAAAGAAAAAAGGGAGCACACTGCCTCACACTCAAGCAAAAAGTTAGCCCCAATGCATCATGGTAAATGCAGTCACTTCGTTTTGTGCTGAAAAAGTAATCAAAAGTCTTTCACCTAAGTAGGTGCAGCAAGTGCTGTGTATCTCTGGACACGTGTTTCCAGGTTTAGCCCGTCATCAGCAGAGAGCAGCCAAGTCTGTGGGGTTGCTTGAAATGCCGCCAAAAGTCTTCTCGGGTTTATGTACCACTCACTGGCGCACAGGTGCCTCTCCAGAGCTCGTCAGCTCGTTAGCTCAAGGGAGCAGTCATTGGACAAAAAGAAAAAAGGGAGCACACTGCCTCACACTCAAGCAAAAAGTTAGCCCCAATGCATCATGGTAAATGCAGTCACTTCGTTTTGTGCTGAAAAAGTAATCAAAAGTCTTTCACCTAAGTAGGTGCAGCAAGTGCTGTGTATCTCTGGACACGTGTTTCTAGGTTTAGCCCGTCATCAGCAGAGAGCAGCCAAGTCTGTGGGGTTGCTTGAAATGCCGCCAAAAGTCTTCTCGGGTTTATGTACCACTCACTGGCGCACAGGTGCCTCTCCAGAGCTCGTCAGCTCGTTAGCTCAAGGGAGCAGTCATTGGACAAAAAGAAAAAAGGGAGCACACTGCCTCACACTCAAGCAAAAAGTTAGCCCCAATGCATCATGGTAAATGCAGTCACTTCGTTTTGTGCTGAAAAAGTAATCAAAAGTCTTTCACCTAAGTAGGTGCAGCAAGTGCTGTGTATCTCTGGACACGTGTTTCTAGGTTTAGCCCGTCATCAGCAGAGAGCAGCCAAGTCTGTGGGGTTGCTTGAAATGCCGCCAAAAGTCTTCTCGGGTTTATGTACCACTCACTGGCGCACAGGTGCCTCTCCAGAGCTCGTCAGTTCGTTAGCTCAAGGGAGCAGTCATTGGACAAAAAGAAAAAAGGGAGCACACTGCCTCACACTCAAGCAAAAAGTTAGCCCCAATGCATCATGGTAAATGCAGTCACTTCGTTTTGTGCTGAAAAAGTAATCAAAAGTCTTTCACCTAAGTAGGTGCAGCAAGTGCTGTGTATCTCTGGACACGTGTTTCTAGGTTTAGCCCGTCATCAGCAGAGAGCAGCCAAGTCTGTGGGGTTGCTTGAAATGCCGCCAAAAGTCTTCTCGGGTTTATGTACCACTCACTGACGCACAGGTGCCTATCCAGAGCTCGTCAGCTCGTTAGCTCAAGGGAGCAGTCATTGGACAAAAAGAAAAAAGGGAGCACACTGCCTCACACTCAAGCAAAAAGTTAGCCCCAATGCATCATGGTAAATGCAGTCACTTCGTTTTGTGCTGAAAAAGTAATCAAAAGTCTTTCACCTAAGTAGGTGCAGCAAGTGCTGTGTATCTCTGGACACGTGTTTCTAGGTTTAGCCCGTCATCAGCAGAGAGCAGCCAAGTCTGTGGGGTTGCTTGAAATGCCGCCAAAAGTCTTCTCGGGTTTATGTACCACTCACTGGCGCACAGGTGCCTCTCCAGAGCTCGTCAGCTCGTTAGCTCAAGGGAGCAGTCATTGGACAAAAAGAAAAAAGGGAGCACACTGCCTCACACTCAAGCAAAAAGTTAGCCCCAATGCATCATGGTAAATGCAGTCACTTCGTTTTGTGCTGAAAAAGTAATCAAAAGTCTTTCACCTAAGTAGGTGCAGCAAGTGCTGTGTATCTCTGGACACGTGTTTCTAGGTTTAGCCCGTCATCAGCAGAGAGCAGCCAAGTCTGTGGGGTTGCTTGAAATGCCGCCAAAAGTCTTCTCGGGTTTATGTACCACTCACTGGCGCACAGGTGCCTCTCCAGAGCTCGTCAGCTCGTTAGCTCAAGGGAGCAGTCATTGGACAAAAAGAAAAAAGGGAGCACACTGCCTCACACTCAAGCAAAAAGTTAGCCCCAATGCATCATGGTAAATGCAGTCACTTCGTTTTGTGCTGAAAAAGTAATCAAAAGTCTTTCACCTAAGTAGGTGCAGCAAGTGCTGTGTATCTCTGGACACGTGTTTCTAGGTTTAGCCTGTCATCAGCAGAGAGCAGCCAAGTCTGTGGGGTTGCTTGAAATGCCGCCAAAAGTCTTCTCGGGTTTATGTACCACTCACTGGCGCACAGGTGCCTCTCCAGAGCTCGTCAGCTCGTTAGCTCAAGGGAGCAGTCATTGGACAAAAAGAAAAAAGGGAGCACACTGCCTCACACTCAAGCAAAAAGTTAGCCCCAATGCATCATGGTAAATGCAGTCACTTCGTTTTGTGCTGAAAAAGTAATCAAAAGTCTTTCACCTAAGTAGGTGCAGCAAGTGCTGTGTATCTCTGGACACGTGTTTCTAGGTTTAGCCCGTCATCAGCAGAGAGCAGCCAAGTCTGTGGGGTTGCTTGAAATGCCGCCAAAAGTCTTCTCGGGTTTATGTACCACTCACTGGCGCACAGGTGCCTCTCCAGAGCTCGTCAGCTCGTTAGCTCAAGGGAGCAGTCATTGGACAAAAAGAAAAAAGGGAGCACACTGCCTCACACTCAAGCAAAAAGTTAGCCCCAATGCATCATGGTAAATGCAGTCACTTCGTTTTGTGCTGAAAAAGTAATCAAAAGTCTTTCACCTAAGTAGGTGCAGCAAGTGCTGTGTATCTCTGGACACGTGTTTCTAGGTTTAGCCTGTCATCAGCAGAGAGCAGCCAAGTCTGTGGGGTTGCTTGAAATGCCGCCAAAAGTCTTCTCGGGTTTATGTACCACTCACTGGCGCACAGGTGCCTCTCCAGAGCTCGTCAGCTCGTTAGCTCAAGGGAGCAGTCATTGGACAAAAAGAAAAAAGGGAGCACACTGCCTCACACTCAAGCAAAAAGTTAGCCCCAATGCATCATGGTAAATGCAGTCACTTCGTTTTGTGCTGAAAAAGTAATCAAAAGTCTTTCACCTAAGTAGGTGCAGCAAGTGCTGTGTATCTCTGGACACGTGTTTCTAGGTTTAGCCCGTCATCAGCAGAGAGCAGCCAAGTCTGTGGGGTTGCTTGAAATGCCGCCAAAAGTCTTCTCGGGTTTATGTACCACTCACTGGCGCACAGGTGCCTCTCCAGAGCTCGTCAGCTCGTTAGCTCAAGGGAGCAGTCATTGGACAAAAAGAAAAAAGGGAGCACACTGCCTCACACTCAAGCAAAAAGTTAGCCCCAATGCATCATGGTAAATGCAGTCACTTCGTTTTGTGCTGAAAAAGTAATCAAAAGTCTTTCACCTAAGTAGGTGCAGCAAGTGCTGTGTATCTCTGGACACGTGTTTCTAGGTTTAGCCCGTCATCAGCAGAGAGCAGCCAGGTCTGTGGGGTTGCTTGAAATGCCGCCAAAAGTCTTCTCGGGTTTATGTACCACTCACTGGCGCACAGGTGCCTCTCCAGAGCTCGTCAGCTCGTTAGCTCAAGGGACCAGTCATTGGACAAAAAGAAAAAAGGGAGCACACTGCCTCACACTCAAGCAAAAAGTTAGCCCCAATGCATCATGGTAAATGCAGTCACTTCGTTTTGTGCTGAAAAAGTAATCAAAAGTCTTTCACCTAAGTAGGTGCAGCAAGTGCTGTGTATCTCTGGACACGTGTTTCTAAGTTTAGCCCGTCATCAGCAGAGAGCAGCCAAGTCTGTGGGGTTGCTTGAAATGCCGCCAAAAGTCTTCTCGGGTTTATGTACCACTCACTGGCGCACAGGTGCCTCTCCAGAGCTCGTCAGCTCGTTAGCTCAAGGGAGCAGTCATTGGACAAAAAGAAAAAAGGGAGCACACTGCCTCACACTCAAGCAAAAAGTTAGCCCCAATGCATCATGGTAAATGCAGTCACTTCGTTTTGTGCTGAAAAAGTAATCAAAAGTCTTTCACCTAAGTAGGTGCAGCAAGTGCTGTGTATCTCTGGACACGTGTTTCTAGGTTTAGCCCGTCATCAGCAGAGAGCAGCCAAGTCTGTGGGGTTGCTTGAAATGCCGCCAAAAGTCTTCTCGGGTTTATGTACCACTCACTGGCGCACAGGTGCCTCTCCAGAGCTCGTCAGCTCGTTAGCTCAAGGGAGCAGTCATTGGACAAAAAGAAAAAAGGGAGCACACTGCCTCACACTCAAGCACAAAGTTAGCCCCAATGCATCATGGTAAATGCAGTCACTTTGTTTTGTGCTGAAAAAGTAATCAAAAGTCTTTCACCTAAGTAGGTGCAGCAAGTGCTGTGTATCTCTGGACACGTGTTTCTAGGTTTAGCCCGTCATCAGCAGAGAGCAGCCAAGTCTGTGGGGTTGCTTGAAATGCCGCCAAAAGTCTTCTCGGGTTTATGTACCACTCACTGGCGCACAGGTGCCTCTCCAGAGCTCGTCAGCTCGTTAGCTCAAGGGAGCAGTCATTGGACAAAAAGAAAAAAGGGAGCACACTGCCTCACACTCAAGCAAAAAGTTAGCCCCAATGCATCATGGTAAATGCAGTCACTTCGTTTTGTGCTGAAAAAGTAATCAAAAGTCTTTCACCTAAGTAGGTGCAGCAAGTGCTGTGTATCTCTGGACACGTGTTTCTAGGTTTAGCCCGTCATCAGCAGAGAGCAGCCAAGTCTGTGGGGTTGCTTGAAATGCCGCCAAAAGTCTTCTCGGGTTTATGTACCACTCACTGGCGCACAGGTGCCTCTTTTTTTGCACTGTGTCGAATGACGGCTCCCTTGAGCTAACGGGCTGACGAGCCTTGGTGAGGCACCTGCGCACCAGAGTGGTACATAAACCTGAGAAGACGTTTGGTGGCATTTCAAGCAACCCCACAAAATATGCTGCTCTCTGCTGATGACGGGCGAAACCCAGAAACACGTGTCCAGAGATACACAGCACTTGCTGCACCTACTAAGGTGAAAGACTTTGATTACTTTTGTTAATGTGAAACAAATCTGACTGCATTTACCAAGATGCATTGGGGCCAACTTTTTGCTGGAGTGTGAGGCAGTGTGCTCCCTTTTTTTTTGCACTGTGTCAAATGACGGCTCCCTTGAGCTAACGGGCTGACGAGCCTTGGTGAGGCACCTGCGCACCAGAGTGGTACATAAACCTGAGAAGACGTTTGGTGGCATTTCAAGCAACCCCACAAAATATGCTGCTCTCTGCTGATGACGGGCGAAACCCAGAAACACGTGTCCAGAGATACACAGCACTTGCTGCACCTACTAAGGTGAAAGACTTTGATTACTTTTGTTAATGTGAAACAAATCTGACTGCATTTACCAAGATGCATTGGGGCCAACTTTTTGCTGGAGTGTGAGGCAGAGTGCTCCCTTTTTTTTTGCACTGTGTCGAATGACGGCTCCCTTGAGCTAACGGGCTGACGAGCCTTGGTGAGGCACCTGCGCACCAGAGTGGTACATAAACCTGAGAAGACGTTTGGTGGCATTTCAAGCAACCCCACAAAATATGCTGCTCTCTGCTGATGACGGGCGAAACCCAGAAACACGTGTCCAGAGATACACAGCACTTGCTGCACCTACTAAGGTGAAAGACTTTGATTACTTTTGTTAATGTGAAACAAATCTGACTGCATTTACCAAGATGCATTGGGGCCAACTTTTTGCTGGAGTGTGAGGCAGTGTGCTCCCTTTTTTTTTGCACTGTGTCGAATGACGGCTCCCTTGAGCTAACGGGCTGACGAGCCTTGGTGAGGCACCTGCGCACCAGAGTGGTACATAAACCTGAGAAGACGTTTGGTGGCATTTCAAGCAACCCCACAAAATATGCTGCTCTCTGCTGATGACGGGCGAAACCCAGAAACACGTGTCCAGAGATACACAGCACTTGCTGCACCTACTAAGGTGAAAGACTTTGATTACTTTTGTTAATGTGAAACAAATCCGACTGCATTTACCAAGATGCATTGGGGCCAACTTTTTGCTGGAGTGTGAGGCAGTGTGCTCCCTTTTTTTTTTGCACTGTGTCGAATGACGGCTCCCTTGAGCTAACGGGCTGACGAGCCTTGGTGAGGCACCTGCGCACCAGAGTGGTACATAAACCTGAGAAGACGTTTGGTGGCATTTCAAGCAACCCCACAAAATATGCTGCTCTCTGCTGATGACGGGCGAAACCCAGAAACACGTGTCCAGAGATACACAGCACTTGCTGCACCTACTAAGGTGAAAGACTTTGATTACTTTTGTTAATGTGAAACAAATCTGACTGCATTTACCAAGATGCATTGGGGCCAACTTTTTGCTGGAGTGTGAGGCAGTGTGCTCCCTTTTTTTTTGCACTGTGTCGAATGACGGCTCCCTTGAGCTAACGGGCTGACGAGCCTTGGTGAGGCACCTGCGCACCAGAGTGGTACATAAACCTGAGAAGACGTTTGGTGGCATTTCAAGCAACCCCACAAAATATGCTGCTCTCTGCTGATGACGGGCGAAACCCAGAAACACGTGTCCAGAGATACACAGCACTTGCTGCACCTACTAAGGTGAAAGACTTTGATTACTTTTGTTAATGTGAAACAAATCTGACTTCATTTACCAAGATGCATTGGGGCCAACTTTTTGCTGGAGTGTGAGGCAGTGTGCTCCCTTTTTTTTTGCACTGTGTCGAATGACGGCTCCCTTGAGCTAACGGGCTGACGAGCCTTGGTGAGGCACCTGCGCACCAGAGTGGTACATAAACCTGAGAAGACGTTTGGTGGCATTTCAAGCAACCCCACAAAATATGCTGCTCTCTGCTGATGACGGGCGAAACCCAGAAACACGTGTCCAGAGATACACAGCACTTGCTGCACCTACTAAGGTGAAAGACTTTGATTACTTTTGTTAATGTGAAACAAATCTGACTGCATTTACCAAGATGCATTGGGGCCAACTTTTTGCTGGATTGTGAGGCAGTGTGCTCCCTTTTTTTTTGCACTGTGTCGAATGACGGCTCCCTTGAGCTAACGGGCTGACGAGCCTTGGTGAGGCACCTGCGCACCAGAGTGGTACATAAACCTGAGAAGACGTTTGGTGGCATTTCAAGCAACCCCACAAAATATGCTGCTCTCTGCTGATGACGGGCGAAACCCAGAAACACGTGTCCAGAGATACACAGCACTTGCTGCACCTACTAAGGTGAAAGACTTTGATTACTTTTGTTAATGTGAAACAAATCTGACTGCATTTACCAAGATGCATTGGGGCCAACTTTTTGCTGGAGTGTGAGGCAGTGTGCTCCCTTTTTTTTTGCACTGTGTCGAATGACGGCTCCCTTGAGCTAACGGGCTGACGAGCCTTGGTGAGGCACCTGCGCACCAGAGTGGTACATAAACCTGAGAAGACGTTTGGTGGCATTTCAAGCAACCCCACAAAATATGCTGCTCTCTGCTGATGACGGGCGAAACCCAGAAACACGTGTCCAGAGATACACAGCACTTGCTGCACCTACTAAGGTGAAAGACTTTGATTACTTTTGTTAATGTGAAACAAATCTGACTGCATTTACCAAGATGCATTGGGGCCAACTTTTTGCTGGAGTGTGAGGCAGTGTGCTCCCTTTTTTTTTGCACTGTGTCGAATGACGGCTCCCTTGAGCTAACGGGCTGACGAGCCTTGGTGAGGCACCTGCGCACCAGAGTGGTACATAAACCTGAGAAGACGTTTGGTGGCATTTCAAGCAACCCCACAAAATATGCTGCTCTCTGCTGATGACGGGCGAAACCCAGAAACACGTGTCCAGAGATACACAGCACTTGCTGCACCTACTAAGGTGAAAGACTTTGATTACTTTTGTTAATGTGAAACAAATCTGACTGCATTTACCAAGATGCATTGGGGCCAACTTTTTGCTGGAGTGTGAGGCAGTGTGCTCCCTTTTTTTTTGCACTGTGTCGAATGACGGCTCCCTTGAGCTAACGGGCTGACGAGCCTTGGTGAGGCACCTGCGCACCAGAGTGGTACATAAACCTGAGAAGACGTTTGGTGGCATTTCAAGCAACCCCACAAAATATGCTGCTCTCTGCTGATGACGGGCGAAACCCAGAAACACGTGTCCAGAGATACACAGCACTTGCTGCACCTACTAAGGTGAAAGACTTTGATTACTTTTGTTAATGTGAAACAAATCTGACTGCATTTACCAAGATGCATTGGGGCCAACTTTTTGCTGGAGTGTGAGGCAGTGTGCTCCCTTTTTTTTTGCACTGTGTCGAATGACGGCTCCCTTGAGCTAACGGGCTGACGAGCCTTGGTGAGGCACCTGCGCACCAGAGTGGTACATAAACCTGAGAAGACGTTTGGTGGCATTTCAATGCAACCCCACAAAATATGCTGCTCTCTGCTGATGACGGGCGAAACCCAGAAACACGTGTCCAGAGATACACAGCACTTGCTGCACCTACTAAGGTGAAAGACTTTGATTACTTTTGTTAATGTGAAACAAATCTGACTGCATTTACCAAGATGCATTGGGGCCAACTTTTTGCTGGAGTGTGAGGCAGTGTGCTCCCTTTTTTTTTGCACTGTGTCGAATGACGGCTCCCTTGAGCTAACGGGCTGACGAGCCTTGGTGAGGCACCTGCGCACCAGAGTGGTACATAAACCTGAGAAGACGTTTGGTGGCATTTCAAGCAACCCCACAAAATATGCTGCTCTCTGCTGATGACGGGCGAAACCCAGAAACACGTGTCCAGAGATACACAGCACTTGCTGCACCTACTAAGGTGAAAGACTTTGATTACTTTTGTTAATGTGAAACAAATCTGACTGCATTTACCAAGATGCATTGGGGCCAACTTTTTGCTGGAGTGTGAGGCAGTGTGCTCCCTTTTTTTTTTTGCACTGTGTCGAATGACGGCTCCCTTGAGCTAACGGGCTGACGAGCCTTGGTGAGGCACCTGCGCACCAGAGTGGTACATAAACCTGAGAAGACGTTTGGTGGCATTTCAAGCAACCCCACAAAATATGCTGCTCTCTGCTGATGACGGGCGAAACCCAGAAACACGTGTCCAGAGATACACAGCACTTGCTGCACCTACTAAGGTGAAAGACTTTGATTACTTTTGTTAATGTGAAACAAATCTGACTGCATTTACCAAGATGCATTGGGGCCAACTTTTTGCTGGAGTGTGAGGCAGTGTGCTCCCTTTTATTTTTTTGCACAAGAAGACCTGCCTGCCTGCTCAAAGGACTCACCTGTCTGCTTTCTGTGAAGGACTGCTGCCTTGCTGTTGCCCTGCTGCCTTGCTGCTTTCTGGCTGTGGTGAAGAAGTGCTCTCCAAGGGCTTGGATAGAGCGTGCCTCCTGTTCCCTGAAGTCTCAGGACCAAAAATACTTCATCTCTACAAGAAGGACTCCTTGTGCAGCAAAATTTGACTCACAGCCTGCCAGAAACGACGCACAGCCTGCACCGCGGTGAAGATGTCACTGCACGCCAAACTGGAATGACGCAGTCCAACTTGGCAATGAGAAGATCGACGCAGAGCCAGCACAGCGAACAGAAATTGGACGCACAGCCCACTGGATTGATGCGCAGCCAAGACGGAACGATGCAGCCTGACTTCCAGAGAGGAATTGATGCAGAGCCTTCCATGTGGTAGAAAATGCGACACAATGCCCACCGGATCGACGCAGCTCCTGTGACTTCGCACTGCCAGAGTGGGAAATCCATGCATCGGCCCTGGGGCGTCTGAAAACCCCGCAACCCACAGATGATCCAAGACTGAGCGCTGGAAATCAATGAAGAGCCGTTCCTGCATGAAACCTAAACGACGCATCGCCGTGTGCGGCCTGAGAAATTGACGCACACCCCTTTGTTTCCATGCTTCTCATCTTCAGTTCCTTAAGAAGATTTTTCATGTGAACCATGTACTTTGTGCTTGAAAGAGACTTTGGCCCTCATTATAAACCTGGCGGTCGGTGACCGCCAGGGCTATAGTGGCGTTCGTACCGCCAACAGGCTGGCGGTACTGGACACCACATTTTGACCGTGGCAGTACTGCCACGGTAACACCGCCGAGAACAGCGGTATACCGCTATGGTGGTTCCGGAGGTCGTAATTCGCCACGGCAGCGCTGCAAGCAGTGCTGCTCTGGGGATTTCTACTCCCCTAACAGCCAGCCTGTCCTTCACGATATACACCTCCATGGAAATGCTGGGGGTAAGGGGACTCAGGGTGCCCCTGGGGGCCCCTGCACTGCCCATGCACTTGGCATGGGCAGTGCAGGGGCCCCCAGGCATAGCCCCATTGCGCATTTCACAGCCCGACTTTCGGGCAGTGAAATGTGCAATGGTGCTACTGCACCCACTGCACATCAGCATTGCCAACGGCTCTATTACGAGTCGGCAGCAATGTTGATGTGACTTTTCCGCTGGCCCAGCAGATGGTAACACTGTTACCATCTGCTGGGCCAGCGGAAAAGTCGAAATAGGGAGCCAGACATACTGCCAGCAATGTCAGTATTCTGGCACCTGCAGCCGAGAGCCTTTGTTTGCTTTTAAAAGACTTAAGACACTTTATATCACTTTTCAGTGATATCTCAAAATATACTTATTGCATTTTTAACGTTTTGAACTGCACCTTATCAGCTAAATATTATATATTTTTCTAAACACTATGTGGTGTATTTTTGTGGTGCTATATGGTGTTATTGTATGATTTATTGCACAAATACTTTACACATTGCCTTCTAAGATAAGGCTGACTGTTCAGTGCCAAGCTACCAGAGGGTGGGCACAGAATAATTTGGATTGTATGTGACCTACCCTGACTAGAGTGAGGGTCCTTGCTTGGACAGGGGTTAACCTGGCTGCAACCAAAGACCCAATTTCTAAGGGTAAGTGATAGAAGCATTGTGTCAAAGAAAGACCAGAGAATCCTATTAGGTTTTGGCAGGTTACTGAGGTGGCTCTGCATCTCAGGAGATCCAACAATGTGCTCAGGTTAAGGCAAGGAATGAGCAGAATACTATTGTATTGGTTCTTGGTCTTTACCGTCTACAACATGGGACTCTATGAACCAGTCAAGGGCACAGCGAATTATGGTCAGATTAATGTTGTCTTCCTCTAGAATATTGTCTGAGGTTATGGGTTGCTAGTGTGTTTAATCTCAGACTCAAGAACTCTATTTGTGTCCAAATTCTGCTCTGCTTTTGTTATTTACTTGAAATTGTCAGACACTGCACCTCAACCTCCCAACACAATACTGTATGGTACAACTGAAAAATTAAATTAGGCGATACATTACTGTTAGAAATGGGGTCTGTGGTTGACAGTCAGGTTACCCCCTGTTCAAGCAAGGACCCTCACTCTAGTCAGGGTAAAAGAGAATCACCCTCAGCTAACCCCTGCTTACCCCTTTGGTAGCTTGGCAGAGCAGTAGGTTTAGCTTCAGCGTGCTGGGTGTAAAGTATTTGTACCAACACACACAGTAACTTGATGAAAACACTACAAAAGTACACAACACCAGTTTAGGACAATAGGAAATATTTATCTAAACAAAACAAGACCAAAATGACAAAACTCCGACATATACAAGTGAAGTTATGAATTTTTAAAGATTAAACTCAAAAATAGAACTTAGAAACACAAAATGTTTCGATGAGGTGTTAACACGGCGTCGTGATGGAGTCGTTCCCAACAAGCCGACACCAGCGGCGCCGGACACGGAGCCGTGTAGACCCCCAAGTACAGTACCTTTGGTGAAGAGTGAAAACAAGTCGATGCACCAAAGTCGGGGATCGCGGCGTCTGTGCGAAACATTGAATCTGCGCACTTCGAGCGACGTTGGTCACGACGTGGTGCGGCGACTTCCACGGAGTCGTGGACTTCAGCCGGGCTGCTGAGGCATCGGGCCTGCGAAGGTCGTCGCGTTCCAGCGAAGATTATGGAGTCGGTTGCAGGGGGCATCACCGGATTCAGCAGCCGCGTCAGTCCGAAGTCGTCCAAAGTCGATTTCCTTGGATTTCCACAAGCTTTCCTTTCAAGGGCCCAGGGACTGCGTAGGGCACCACTTATCAGAGCAGGAGTCTCTCCAGAGACTCCAGGTGCTGGCAGAGAGACGTCTTTGCTGTCCCTGAGACCTCAAACAAGAGGAGGCAAGCTCTGAAACAAGCCCTTGGAGATTTCTTCACAAGATGGAAGGCACACAAAGTCCAGTCTTTGCCCTCTTACTCTGGAAGAAGCAGCATCTGCAGGATAGCTCCACAAAGCACAGTCACAGGCAGGCCAGCACTTCTCCTCAGCTCTTCAGCTCTTCTCCAGGCAGAGGTTCCTCTTGTTTCCAGAAGTGTTCTAAAGTTTGTGGTTTTGGGTGCCCTTCTTATACCCAATTTCTCCTTTGAAGTAGGCCTACTTCAAAGTAAAGTCTCTTGTGAATGTGAAATCCTGCCTTGCCCAGGCCATGCCCCAGACACTCACCAGGGGGTCGGAGACGGCATTATGTGAGGGCAGGCACAGCCCTTTCAGGTGTAAGTGACCACTCCTGCCCTCCCTCCTAGCATAGGTGGCTCATCAGGAAATGCAGACTACACCCCAGCTCCCTTTGTGTCACTGTCTAGTGTGAGGTGCAACCAGCCCAACTGTCAAACTGACCCAGACAGGGAATCCACAAACAGGCAGAGTCCCAGAAATGGTATAAGCAAGAAAATGCTCACTTTCTAAAAGTGGCATTTTCAAACGCACAATCTTAAAATCAACTTTACTAAAAGATGTATTTTTAAATTGTGAGCTCAGAGACCCCAAACTCCAGATGTTCATCCACTCCCAAAGGGAATCTACACTTTAATCAGATTTAAAGGTAGCCCCCATGTTAACCTATGAGATGGACAGGCCGTGCAACAGTGAAAAACAAATTTAGCATTATTTCACTGTCAGGACATATAAAACACATTACTATATGTCCTACCTTAACCATGCACTGCACCCTGCCCTTGGGGCTACCTAGGGCCTACCTTAGGGGTGCCTTACATGTAAGAAAAGGGAAGGTTTAGGCCTGGCAAGTGGGTACACTTGCCAAGTCGAATTTACAGTTAAAACTGCACACACAGACACTGCAGTGGCAGTTCTGAGACATGATTACAGAGCTACATATGTGGGTGTCACAACCAGTGCTGCAGGCCCACTAGTAGCATTTGATTTACAGGCCCTGGCACCTCTAGTGCACTTTACCAGGGACTTACTAGTAAATTAAATATGCCAATCATGGATAAACCAATCACATATAATTCACACAAGAGAGCATATGCACTTTAGCACTGGTTATGGTTAACAGTGGTAAAGGGCTCAGAGTTCAAAAGCTAACAGCAACAGGTCAGAAAAAATAGGAGGCAGGAGGCAAAAGGATTGGGCATGACCCTGCATAAGCAAAAAAGTCCAACAATTACTATCTTGTTTCTTGCAAGGCTAGGAAGAATACATAGAACTTTCACGTTTGTTCACAATCTAAGGAAAGATACTACTGAGAAATCACCTTTATAATGTTGTCATAGATATAATTCTGAGATCTTCTTGGCATGGCATTTCACTTAGAATGTGGTGGAGTGTGAAATGGGATGTATTTCTTCCCTGTCAAATTTGCTGTTCCCTTGCTCTGGTTAAAGTCAGAGTGAGCACTGGTGTTTATACAAAGAGAGGATCTGCTGGAACTACTAGTGTAAGCGTTTGGCCTGCTGGCCCATACATCACTAAGCAGTGTTATCAAAGTGATGATTGCCCAACGCTTAGTAGGGTGTGCTGACTGTCACTTGTTTCCCCTACTGTTAACTGCATTTTGGAAACACAGAAAAAGCAGTGCACATCAGGGGCATTGTTTTTTTCCAGCTTTTGGAGGTTGCTCCTTAAAGTAAAAAATTACTTTGATAGTTCATGTGTACAATCATGGCACCCACTTTGGAAAGTTCAGTGTCTTCAGTGGGGCTACCACACCGGCATTGTTGCCGAAAGCAGAGGCATAGAAACTGCCTGCAATGTCTAAATTCTGCAGATGGACCGCCATCAGAATAGTAAAGGCCATAATACTCACTGAATTGGAGTCCAGCTTTATGAATTACCTTGCTGATCTCTAACCAAACTAATAACCCAACATCTATGAATTACTATTGAAACATTACATATCTGTCTGTTCTAAGAATCTGTGATCAGGAAAATAAACTACACCATAGAACAAGCTGACAGCAAGTGGTAACGTGCTCCAAGTCTGGTTCCCACAAATGAAATAAGACTGAATGGGGAAAGAATTTTCAACCATTATTTTGTCTGCAAGGAAGATTAACCCAGTAGTCATGTAGTTGTACATATATTTCGGATTTATCCAGTGTTTCATGCATTATCGATTATACCAGTGTTCTGAGTACAAATGTAAGAATGATCCAGTTTCCAATGTCATTTGGTTCAAAATAGAATGTGAAAAAAACTTCATTTTGGATTACAGTAGGGTGTATAGTTAAACATTTCCTGGATTAGGGATATGGTCTAAAGCAGCTGTTAATATGTATGCGCTCAAACATCTTCGGTGATATCACTAACTCAACCTTCAGAAACCAATGACAAGGTACTCTCAAGGTTCCTCCAGAGATGGCTGAATTTGCCTCACCATAAACACAAACAAATGAAATTCAAGGCCTTAAGTACACCATATAATTTCTACCAGATAGGAATACTCTGAGTTTTCGTATTTTAAGTTGGTGAAGCAGGCTAGAAGGGATGTCCCAAATAACTTGCTGTATGGATCTTTAGGACAGTTGTCCAAGGATGCAGATGTGATCATCTTACAGAACCTTATGGCTAGATCTGACTGGACGAGAGCTTGTATTATATTTTTCCTCTTCCACTTATTCCAATGGATATTGTGTTGGGCCTGGATCATCCTCATGTTCAGGCTGATGTCTGATAAGTAGTGGAGAATTAGCAAACAATTGCTCATGTGCCTGTGGTGGAATGCTTTCAGATAAGTGGATGCTTGTCCCCTAGAAAAATACAAGCAGTGTATGGTGATTGAGGTTTGGTGGCTACTACATATGTTCAAATAGTGGTTCTATTCTTGAAGCTATATGTGCAGTCAGTCAATGGTTTTATTTATTTTTCTTTGGGGAAAGATTAAATGTAATAGTATTCCTGGTGGTTTTGAGTGTCTTCTCTTAATAATTTTAACTTCTTTTTTTAACCATCAAAGGCCTGATTCACAAAAGTAAACTTAGACTTTTGATCTAAGTTTAAATAAAAAAGTCTAAGATTATGACTTTTTTCGGTATTCACAAATGTAAGTTACAAGTAGTAGCTTTACGTCAACACTCAGAGCGGAATCTCCGCACTCCAGGCAGGGATCTACCCTGGGGGGAGATTTTCCACAGTCAGGATGGAGAGCTGCCCCGAGTGCGTACATTCCACACACAGAAGCTGGTATTTCTGGCTGGAAAAGCATGTTTCTGGATGAAAATATTATTGTGTTGTGGGCCCTACATCTCTAACAGTAGGAATTATCACGCATAAGTATTCTGCCTCTTTGCAAAGGATGCTAAATCACATTCTTGGCCTCACACTTATTTTCATTGCTTATGTGTTCTGTGGTCAGGTTTGCTCCCTACAATACATTGACGCAATTACATAATTACTATAAATCGGCATAACAGAAGAACATCCAAAAACCTTTGGTGGACATCGTAATTGACCAGTCGTAATTGGCTACTTCTGAAGAGAGTTATGGCAAGAAAGTATTACATAAGACAACATTTGTAACTGATGAACTCGACTTTCCACTTGGAACAACCTTTTTCTTATTAAAAGTTTCTTATTATAAACTGGCATATGCGAGCTATTCTTTCGAGCTCATCATTGTTAAAGAAACGCGCTTGGGAATACTTCCTTGATCGGGCAAAGCAACGCCCTCATTACCCAACACGTTGCTGATTTCTATTATCTCTTAATATTTCTGATGTCAATTGTAAAGCGCTAAATGAATGCTTTTAATTAAAAAGAGCCCGGATATAGCAATTAAATGCTATTAATTGCACAACAATTAAGAGGCATGATGCTACTGCTTCTCCTGGGTTTAATTAAATGTCTCTAAAGAAGTCAGCCAGCTTCTCTTCTGAAGCAGCAGTTTGTTTGTCAGGTAGCAGCGGATCTTAGCCCGACATGTTCCTACACGCATTTGGGACTAAAAGTGTATTCTCAATTAAGCTGTCCTCAGGGGAAACAACGGTAGTGCATTGTGCTTTGTTACTGCTTATTGATTATGTGTACAGATGTTTTTCATTTAAGGCTGTGTAATTAAATGTTGTACATCCTTTACTCTCAATTTCGGTGTAATGACTACACACTGCCTTTTCTCTAGAAAGCCTGTATATTTTTGTTTCGCTATTTGTGTCTTGACTGATTGATGAAGGACACTCCATAGAGCACTAGTACCGACAGTGAGTCTCTTTGCGCTGTGGTGAAAAATAAAATGATGACCGCCGGCGGACCCCGAAATGCCCATGTATTACAGAAACTCGTGCTCTAGGGTAACAATAACTCGCGCCCCCGCCATGTAGTTTTCTCATCAATAATTTTATTAGAAATGTTCGAGTTATGTTCTAAATGATGTGAGGGAAGATGTCATTATTGATGTGGTGCAAGTAGCAGTGCATGGCAAGGGCGCAAGTTATAGTTACCTTAGAGCACTAGTAATAGTGTCAAGAGATAAGCATAACTGTTGAATTTCTATGGTTTTGTGTATGTAAAATCGGAACCTAACTGTAACATCCCTTTAACCTTTGGTTTTTTAGTGCATTTCTAAGGTTTTTAAAATTGTATTTCCTAAATATAACATCCTTGTAACCTTTGTTTTTTCAGTGAACTTCTAAGGTTTTTTTAATGTTAAGTAATATTGAAATATCTTAGGTTAAACTAACCCTCGCTGGGTGTGGCCGAGCAGCATGGGTTGGCCGCAGGGCCTGGTCAACAGGTATCCAACCACAGCACCACACACACAGCCTTCACTTGTGCAAGGTGGGGATTGGTTGTTGGGCCTGTAACCAGCTCCTCATAGGCACCCAGCTCCTGGCCACGCACAACCTTTGTCAGTACGCAGTGGGGGTATACCTGGGGCCAGGCCCTGCAGCCAACTCCTCAAAGGCATCTATCCCTGCCTCACACACTGCCTTTGGCTGTGTACTCTGGAGTTTGGCCAACACCCACCCCCCCGAAACCTAACACAATACCATGCACGGTCTTTGACCATGCACAGTGGGGGTTAGCCAAAGGCAGTTTTCAACATAAAATTGCAAAGAAACACATTTGTTTTGTCTTGGATAAGTTGGAAAGAGTTATTGTTTCCTTAGGGCACGAGTTTTAGTTACTTGAGATAAGTATAAGTGGTGGATTTCTATGGTTTTGTGTGTGTAAGGTCTGAATCTTACTATAACATCCCTGTAACCTTTGTTTTTTTCAGTGAATTTCTACAGGTTTTTAATGCTATTTCCTAACTATAATGTCCCTGTAAGCCTTGGTTTCAGCTAAGTGGCACCAGAAACCTCCATGCTGCCACCTAATATCAACTTGACCATCCAGAGTAAGTAGCTGCTTGGTCTTCTGGTTCACACAACACTCAACCAACCCTTTGCAGCTAGTCCTTGTGCCTCTGGTTTGGTGTTGGCCAGGAAGAGATAGCTGAACATTGTTATCTTCAGGTATCAGGTGCCACTAGGTCTAACAGCTTTTGTGCAGAATAGGGTTTGCTAAATACAGACCACTTTAGGGGCACCCCTGCTACACAACAAGACATAACCCACCTCTCACCTTAGTTGTTCAAGGTAAACTTGACTGCGGTACCATTTGCTGATGACCACATATTTCATTCACCTATTTTATGATTAGCTATGATGTTCTATGCCTTGAAAAAGCCCCACACTCACTGGCTGTATAGAGGCAAACCACTTGTTGACTGAGCAAAGTCCCCTCTGCAGGATGAGCAATTGTATTGAATAGAGAAAAACAAATGATGTGACACAATCAAGACATTCAAAATATTGGAAAACAAATGATGCCAAAGAAATTAAGAAAAGTCACACATGGAACCTAATATGATTGATGCACTCTTTTTGTTCATTCACACTTCAGACTAATTAACTACAACTTTAATAAGAATGGTCACATTCCATACACTGCCTCCCCTAACTAAGCTCCAAGAGCTTTGGCAACCTGGTATTTGCACGGCTATATGGATAATGAGGATACATTTTCAAGTGACTCATGTGCATACCCTGGCTTTCATTATTCTAAGGGTTTCAAAATTAACATAGCTAAGACAGCAAGTGATGTACAAAAAGCAATTGGTGTTTTGGACACCTTTTTGCTACAGATATGTCTCCCAATAGCCAGAATCGCAAAGAAATTAAACTTAACAATTGAAAATAACAACACAGACCAATGGACATCAAACAACAAATGGCAAAATAAACCAGTTTTAAAAACAAACAGGAATCAGCTGGAACTTCCACAAAGGAGTCATCACATAGCAGTTATTATGGAGGTTACAGAGAACCAGATGAATGACATCGGCAATTGCAGTTGGTTCCAACAGTACAACACAAAGACCGAGACATCTGTGCAATGTTGTTTGCTGCAGGGTCTTTTTGTATACTGCCTCATGTTCTTTAAATTTGCCTGCCTTTCACCTCAAAATATTAAGACCTTCTTGCACACCATTCATCCACTGTAAATTCTGAGCACAGACTGATTTAGTCTGCAGCTTCCTTTTAGCATCCATGCATGCTACAAGATGTTGTTTTCTCACTCCCACTGAACAAACTCGACTAGTGCACTAGATGCAGGTGATTTGTTGACGCATGGAGCTCGTTCCTGATGATATCTGATAACCACGTTGAGGCACCAAGCCAGCCAACAGGTGGGTGCCACTGCATCACAAGGAGATTATAACAACAGCACAAAAAATAAATAATACACAATCATTTGAGGTGAGGTTAGTGTAAAAAAAACACAGCTCGGGAGGAGATGCCTGTTAGGGAAATTCTGCAAGGAAGAGATCTGAGACAACCGATTATCTTTCACGGGAAGGAGTGATGGGTTTTAGGAATAGGTTGCTAAATTGAATAAAATGCCATTCAAATGTCCAATAGAAATATCATTAATCCTCCACCCTCCACCCACCCCTCTGGCAAGCGCCAGTGCTTGGTCACTAAGACTGCCCTTCTCTGACCTGACTAAGCGAGGTTCATATAATGTCTAAAAGTCAAGGCATTGTAGAGGAGTCTGTGTTTACCTAGGGGTTTGAAGGCTGCAACCCTGGCCCAGCACCAGCTCTGCAGTCAGGCATCCTTTTGGAATTGAGCCCTTAGCTCCTCCTATTATTCCCTCCAGGGCCTGGCCCACCCGGGTCTAAACATTAAACAAGCACGGAGGCCTGCGCTTACATTTATTTATTTTTTTGCTGTGATTCATGGATCCTCTGCAATTTAGCAGCAAAAATTTTAAAACAAAATACTGTGGTGCCCAGGACAGGGCGTCAGGGGGACCCCAGCACCAGGCCTAGGGGGTCAGGGATTCCTACTCTACTCCATTTTCTTTATTTTTTTATTTTTTATTTGAAACTCACCTGAGTCCATCCTTAAACAATTATAAAGGAATTCGCAGCACTCCAAGAGTATGAAGTGGAAGAATTTATTCAGTCAACGGAGGACTCGTCAACGGGTTTCGACACTGACTGTGCCTTTGTCACGACGTTGGTTGACATTCATTAACCCGTTGAGTGCGGGTGTCGACCACTGGCCTGTGCCCGCAATACCTTCCTGGTGCGGGTCAGGACCAGTGGCCGACACCAGGGAGGGGGTTAAGAAAATCCTCGGGTGCATTGCACCCGAATATTCTTTTTTTTCACTACCCGGGAGACACAGAAGCTTTTCCCACTTTTACCACTAATCCAAAATTTAGACCAGTGCAGTGAAACATCTGATGATAAGTTGTATTTTTATATCTATTTCATGTAATTTACTTTATTTTTAAATGTTCTTTCTTCTATTTCTGTTGTTGACAGAGGCATTGACTGTTAAAGGAACACAATAAGAAGCAAAGGAGTTATTATATCTATGATGTAATTAGGACTATGCAAAGGTTGAATTATAATAAGGATGGCCGTTTGCACAGTAAGTGAGTACTTGTATATGGGATATACAAATATATGGTAATAGGTTTATACCATTTGACTGATGGGGTAAAGCTAATGGATAAAATTATTTGATATTAATAAGCAACAAAGTTAAAAGCAAATATAGTAATAAGCTTTTATGTCCCATATCTGATTATATTGTTAAGCATGGATATGTGGAGTAACATGTTTAAAGATGGACACCATTTGTATGTAAGGATTATAGTCCGTCTTTTATGTTCATGTATTATGGCTAAAGTTAAAATGGAAATTGAAGGAGGGATTGCTGTATGTCCGTGAACAAGGGAGCGAGGTCTCCTGAAACGCGTTGGCGGGATTGTGAAATTCAATGCCTTTTTGTTTTTGCCTGATTAAATTTGTGGATCGCATAAGCAAGTGACTGCGGCGTTTCCTTTTGGTAAAGGAACAATTTGATACAAGAGATTTAAGGGGTTTGCAAAGGATTCTGGGTAACAGAACCTGGATTCCCCTAGGTGTCTAGTTTAAAAAAATGTGCTGGTTTGATAGATTTCCCTAGGTGCCGGCTGAGTTAGAGGCCAAAATCCACAGCTAGGCACTTTGCAAAAAACAGTTCTGTTTTCTTTAGGAAAATGTGATGTGTCCACGTTGTGTTTTGTGGCATTTCCTGTTGCAGGCGCTAAGCCTACCCACACAAGTGAGGTACCATTTTTATCAGGAGACTTGGAGGAACGCTGGGTGGAAGGAAATTTGTGGCTCCTCTTAGATTCCAGAACTTTCTGTCACCGAAATGTGAGGAAAAAGTGTTTTTTTGGCCACATTTTGAGGTTTGCAAAGGATTTTGGGTAACAGAACCTGGTGAGCCAATCCTAGATTCACCTAGGTGTCTAGTTATCAAAAATGCGCAGGTTTGGTAGGTTCCCCTAGGTGCCGGCTGAGCTAGAGGCCAAAATCTACAGCTAGGCACTTTGCAAAAAACACATCAGATTTCAGTATTAAAATGTGATGTGTCCATATTGCCTTTCCTGTCGCGAGCATTAGGCCTACCCACGCAAGTGAGGTACCATTTTTATCGGGAGACTTGGAGGAACACAGAAAAGCTCAACAAGTGTTCTTGTCCATTGTCTTTCTCTACATTTTTTCCTTCCAAAATGTAAGACAGTGTGTAAAAAAGACATCTATTTGAAAATGGCCTGTAATGCACCTGCTAGTATGGACAGCCCGGAATTCAGAGATGTGCAAATAACCACTGCTTCTCAACACCTTATCTTGTGGCTGTTTTGGAAATGCAAAGATTTTCTTGATACCTATTTTTCACTCTTTATATTTCAGCAAATGAATTGCTGTATACCCGGAATAG
The DNA here is from genome assembly GCF_031143425.1 of Pleurodeles waltl. Taxonomy (NCBI): domain Eukaryota; kingdom Metazoa; phylum Chordata; class Amphibia; order Caudata; family Salamandridae; genus Pleurodeles; species Pleurodeles waltl. The sequence goes on along the minus strand of NC_090445.1, from coordinate 485,752,226 downwards.
AATATAAACCCATTGCAAGGTGCAGCTCATTTATTGGCTCTGGGTACCTAGGGATCTTGATGAACCTACAAGCCATATATATCCCTGCAACCAGAAGAGTCCAGCACACGTAACGGTATATTGCTTTAAAAAAATCTGACATTGCAGGAAAAAGTTACAGAGTAAAACGTGGAGAAAAATGGCTGTTCTTTTCAGCTCAATTTCAATATTTTTTTATTTCAGCTGTCATTTTCTGTGGGAAACCTTTTAGGATCTAAATAAATGACCTCTTGCTGAATTCAGAATTTTGTCTACTTTTCAGAAATGCTTAGCTTTCCGGGATCCAGTATTGGTTTCACACCTATTCCTGTCACTAACTGGAAGGAGGCTGAAAGCACCACAAATAGTAAAAATGAAGTATGTCCCAGTAAAATGCCAAACTTGTGTTTTGCTGATTCAACTCTGCCTGTTCCTGAAAGCTGGGATGATGGTGATTTTAGCACCTCAAACCCTTTGTTGATGCCATTTTCAGGGAAAAAACCACAAGCCTTCTTCGACAGCCCTTTTTTCCAATTTTTTTGAAAAAAACTAAATTTTAGGTGTATTTTGGCTAATTTCTTGGTTTCCTCCAGGGGAACCCAGACACTCTGGGTACCTTTAGAATCCCTAGGATGTTGGAAAAAAGGACGCAAATTTGGCGTGGATAGCTTATGTGGACAAAAAGTTATGAAGGCCTAAGCGCGAACTACCCCAAATAGCCAAAAAGGGCTCAGCACTTGGGGGGAAGGAAGGCCCAGCAGCTAAGAGGTTAAGTGCAATATCGACAACAACACATCACCAGGCGAAACATCAACAGCGAAGATGGACAAAAAACGGCCACAAAAAGTGTACCATCATCTTTTTCATCTTTGAACAGTTCTACTTTTGTTAAAACTATACCTATGAGTATAAAAACCATGACACGGAATACAATGTTCATGAGAAAGAATTAATTGTACGAAAAATAATAAACAAAAGATACCTATCGACTCTCTTATCTGGTCACATCCTTATGGCAATATGTATGTCCATTTCAATTTAATGACCTCCATGTTGATATTCGTGATTAAATACCCCTGAAAGCTGTCAGGTAGTCAACCAATACCATGCAATATTCTGGGGCTATGTAAAATAACCACAGTACATAGATTTACAATCTTCCAGTGGAGCCCAAGTGGGTTGAACATGCCAAAAGGAATGATATGTTAAAATAAAAAAAACAGGTAAACATAAAGTAAATAAACCAGCATGACCTGTCTCATAATAACGCAGTAGCTGTGGTATCAAACATATCCAATATTCATAAATAAATATTGCAGCTGCATAAGGAAGTGCCCAAATATTTTCAGTCATTTTCGTCCCTTAAAAACATACAAACATTTAAATATGATAATTATGTACATTAAAAGGAAATATAGATTGTATAACAATCCCTTATTTAACCATAGGACTGTGGCTACGAAATTATCTTATTAGGAAAAAAAATCACAGATGGACATGCAATTCTTCAACATTATATAACCAAAGTGGTTCTTGACTGTCCAATTCCAGGATAAATGTAGACTACAGCCTGTGCAGTTCACACTTCCTATCACCCCTTCTCTCTTTTTAAGGAGCAAATCTATTGCACTGTTTGTCAATAGTGTATGGTCACCAGCGTGTGATGTATGAAAGTGGAAAGCCACTGGGGAATTGTTATGGTTGTTTTTGATGACTCGAAAGCTTGTAATATTGTCTTGTGCACCAGAAGGACAATACTCCCAAATATAAACTATTGGGCAGGGGCAGAAAAGGGACTAAACTGCATATTCAGTTCTACAAGTCAAAGACTTCTTTCTCTTTACAGTTTTATGGGAGGGTGTGTGCATTTCTGTCATGTTTCTGCCATTCTCTCATGCCTTACATTTATGGTATTTGCAAAAACTAGCTTTGAGCTGAAGACGCTGTTGCTTAGTGGTCGTCACCTTGCTTCTATGAAGAAAATCCTTCATAGAGAGGTCTTTTCTGTATGTAATCTGACGTTTACTGGTAACATTATCTCCAATTACAGGATGATTCTTAATGAGGTGCCAATGCCTAATTAAGATTTTTCGCAGTTGTAAATTTTATCATTATATGTCATAATGAACCTTGTCACATCATTCTGGTCAGTGATGCTCTCTTTCTTGCTGTGCTTAAAAAAAGGACATCTTTCCTTCTAAGTTTGGAAACTCTAGTTGTCACCGCTTCCAACATGTTAGCAGAATTACTCTTTGACTTGAGCCTAGATAACATATTTCTTTTGGTAATATGATACTGTTTAGGAATACTCCAAATGCATCTGGCCTCAGTAGTTCCCCATATGTGACATTCTGTTTGAGTGCTGTAGGAGGGAAATTGTGAGCATGTAAAGTACTATTCCCCACCTTGGATTTCCTGAACTCTGTGGTAACTAGTTTGGATTCCTGCACCAACATCGTAACATCAAGAAATTCCATCTGTGTCCTGCTGGTGTGACATGAAAAGTGCAAATTCAATTCATTGCTGTTAATGAGCTCTACAAATTGAGACACTGTATTGTCATCACCTCCCCATAATACAAAAAGGTCATCAATAAATCCTATCAATAACACAACTCTTTCAGTCCACTCACTCATTTTCACGCTGTTGAGTACCTGCTCCTTCTACTAGCCAATATGTAGATTTGCATAGCTGGGGGGGAAGGGGGTGAGCAGGTTCCCATCACAGTTCCCCTTTCCTGTTCTCCATTAAAAACAAAAATCTTCATATGGCCAAACCCCTATAATGACTCAATCCCATGCCACATACCACCCGCCTGGGCCAACAAATTAAAAAGTGGTTATGGGCTGCACAGACCCCTGGGGCCCCAGAGACCACAACCTTCCCAGGCTTCAGAAGGTAACATTTTATGTGGGCCATGTAGGCACCCCCCTGGGCCACCACCTCCCCAAGGCTACGTCATAAAAATGGTTAGGAGGTCCACATGGAACCCACGTGAGCCCCTGGGACCACCACCTCCCCAGGGCTACATTAAATAAATTTAAGGATGGGTCACTCAGATGAGAGATTATTCAAATAACTGTCAATCAAGGCAAATATACAGTTACACAGCTCTAACCAACATGTATGGCCATCTCTTCACTAGAATTGAGGACATTGGGAATCATAGTATCAAAATATAATATGTATTTGGATTACATTGTATGCAGAGAGAGCATTCAGTCGGCACCCCTAATGTTGGTAACAATGCAACTGGTCACAAAAAATTGTAAATTCTTAATATTCTGATGGTGTGCTTAAAGAAAATGTCTTGCATCCGTATATTGCTTGTCATTGTGACCAATGGCTCTCATGTGTTCTAAAATGCCTTTTATGGGAGAGAGCAAAGCACTGCGTCCCGTGTTGTAATCTCTCTTTGGGCTTCAAACCACGCCCATGTCACGTCAGTGTCTTTCATTTGCTCGTGAGCTTGCCTTCTAAAATCTGCATGCTTTCATTAGTGAAAGGCATGCATAAATCACACCTTTTCTGGTGTTTCGCCCTCCTCAAACGCAGAGTCTAAGTATTGAAAACATACGAGGCTCCACGTTTTCCTTCCAGTTTCTGGGCTACTTTTTCTCTTTTTTTCACTGCGCGAGCTTGCTGGGCAGAAGTTGAGTGCTTTGCATGACATCAACCCTGTTACATAGTTAATTGCACTTTTGCCAGTTACGTAGATAATTGCACTTTTGCCGGTTACATGGATAATTGCACTTTTGCCAATAGGTTTCACTACAAGTGAACTTTTATTTCCCTTTGTGTGTCTGCTTTGCACTGATGGCCGTCAGCTCTCTTATGTGAAACTTTTACTTTTCAGTTTATATGGCAAGAAAAGTCCGGTTAGGAGTTTACAAAGCTAATTGCTCTAGCTCAAGCAAACGTGAGACCATTTGTGTTGCAAATACTTGTTTAGCATTGTGGATAGTGAGGCCCATTTACAATGTGTCACATAGACACCAGATGCAGTACACACAGTTGTCTGAATTACAGGTCAGGGGCTGTTTGCTAAAAAGTCTACCAGTGGATGAAATCATATATATATATTTACTGTTTCTGCACGCCTTGCATTTTAGACATGTATAGAAACCCTGAACTTTACCCATACATGTGACACTTGCTGTGCACAAGATTGTGGCAGAGAGTATCTTTTAATGATCTGCTATTAAGAAATGTAATTTTTGGATAGTCACTCACATACTTTGCAGGAATAGAATAAGTGTTGATTACATGCCAATAATTCAAAAGCTATCCCTCACTTGTTTATGTTTGCAGGAATACGTAGTTAAGAACTTAACTGCACTCTTCCCTATCTTCCTCTCCTTCTCAGTCTTGAGGAGAGTATCTCTCTGGAGGTTCTGGACTTTTTTGACAGCAGACCTGATTATTTTCTGACTAAAACCCCTTTCTTCAAACCTCCTGATCATCTCCTTAGTGTCCTTGTCGAAATCTGCCTCAGTACTGCAGATTCTCTAGTGAGTACCCATAAGAGGATGCTTTGATTTAAACTATTTTTATGGGCACTAGAAGCATGCAATAGGCTGTTACCGGCAGTACTTTCATGGAAAAGTTTAGTGGTCAACATGTTCCCACATACACTGATGCAAACATCTAAACATTCTATTCTGCTATCACTAATACTGGCAGAAAACTTGAAATTGTATTCAAATCTGTTTAAGCCATCAATAAATCATCTGTTGTTATGTTCATGCACTCCCCAAATGATGAAAATATTGTCAGTGTATCTCAGCCATAGCACAACATGTTCCCACTATATAACTTTAGTTTTTTTAAATTGTGATTTTTGCCTGACTATGAGATTGTATGTTTTGATATGTCAATAATACTGTAAAACTATAAAACGATGTTCCTCATACATTGCTGAGTTTTTGACCACCCACTTGCTCCTCCCACCTGCCCACAACCAAATTTCCATAGATTGGGGCGAAGCAGGTGCCCATAGCTCATTTTGTTTTTGTTTGAAAAGTGCATTGTTCAAAATTAACAAATTGTTGTTCAGACAGAATGTAATCATGTCTAATATCATTTCAGTAGGTAGGGAAGAGACACGGGACTAGATCTCAAAACTACCTGCATGCTACAACTCCTTGATCATGTCTTATGTAGGTATACAGACTACTCACATCTATAGTGACTAACAAGAAATTTTCCTCCCAATGAATACCCTCAATGATAGACAAAAAATGGCATGTGTCTTGTAAGTACACAGGCAGGGCAGTCACAAAGGAATGTAAAACACAGTCAATATATTTTCCAACAGAGAGCCAATTGTAGAAACAATTGGTCTCTCCAGGGGATTGGTAGTAAATATACAGCTGGAATTCTGAGATGGTCACATTTTAACTGTAAATATTCGTTCTATTCCAGAAGGCCCTGATTTTTCCAATCAGTTAACATACCAAGGTAAAGATGGTTTGACTCCCTGATTTCAGACCTCTACACTTTCTGATAACATGATAAATCACTTAGGGGATCATTATGAGTGTAGCCATCCAAGGACTGTGAGACGCACGGTGATGGTTGGACCACGACAATCCAGGTAGGGAACAACCACATTACGACCCTGATGGTCAGACCGCCAGATAACCACCATCACCGCCGAGAACATGGTTCCCGATGGGCTGATGGCAGTCAGGCTTGTGATCAGCCAAGATAGCTCTGAACTCAGCTCCGCTGTGCTGACCAAAACCCCACTTACTGCCATCCTGTCCATGGTGGGGACCCTGTCATTGAAAGCCTGGTGGTAAGACAGTGCTGGGGGCCACAGGGGGCCTCTGCACTGCCCATGGCACTGCCCCCGCTCTGCTCTGTCAGATTGCACACTGTGTGCTTTTAAGACAGTGTGCGTTCTGAGGGTGCCGAGGTGCAATGGTCTTGGCCTCGGCTCCTTTAAGGGAGCCGAGGCCAAGACCATAGCACCCATTCCACTGGTTAGCCCAGGAGGAACATCCTATTACAATTTTCCTGCTAGTTAGTCCGGTGGGAACATTGTAATATAATGGGGGCACCACCGGCATGATGTTGACATACTCCCTGCAGCTTTGGTGGTCCTGTCATGTCACCGCCAAAGTTGTAATGTGGCACTTAGAGTTCATGTCTTCCTGGATATAAAGATCAATGGGTAGCACCACCACATTACTGCCTTTGTCAGACTGGCAGATCATAGTATCTTTATCTGATTTAATCCCTTCGCTGCCAGGCCTTTTCCCCCTCAGGTGCCAGGCCTGTTTTTGGCTATTTGGGCAAGTTCGTGCTTAGATATTCATAACTGTCCACATAAGCTACCCATGCCAAATTTGTGTCCTTTTTCCCAACATCCTAGGGATTCTAGAGGTACCCACAGTTTGTGGGTCCCCTGGAAGAGACCAAGAAATTAGCCTACATACATCAAAAATGTTGTTAAAAAAAAAATGGGAAAAAAGGTCTGGAAAAGAAGGCTTGTGGTTTCTTCTCTGAACATGGCATCAACAAGGGTTTGCAGTGCTACAATCACCATCTTCCCAGCTTTCAGGAACAGGCAGACTTGAATCAGAAAACCACATTTTTCAACACAATTTTGGCATTTTACTGGGACGTACACCATTTTTACTATTTTTTGTGCTTTTAGCCTCCTCCCAGTTAGTGATTTAAATGGGTGTGTAACCGATGCTGGATCCCAGAAAGCTTAACATTTCTGAAAAGTAGACAAAATTGTTAATTCACCAAGGGGTCATTTGTGTAGGTCCTACAAGGTATTCCTGCAGAAAAGAAAACCAGCTGAAAAAAAAAAAAAAAAAAATTTGAGGTAAAAAAACAGCCATTTTTATCCACGTTTTACTCCATAACTTTTTCTGTGATGTCAGATTTTTAAAAGCAATATACCGTTACACCTGCTGGACTCTTCTGGTTGCGGAGATATATAGGGCTTGTATGTTCATCAAGAACCCTAGGTACCCAGAGCCAGTAAATGAACTGCACCTTGCAATGGGTTTTCATTTTATACCGAGTATACAGCAATTCATTTGGTGAAATATGAAGACTGAAAAATAGGTATCAAGGAAACCTTTGTATTTCCAAAATGGCCACAAGATAAGGTGTTGAGAAGCAGTGGTTATTTGCACATTTCTGAATTCCGGGGTCCCCATACCAGCATGTGAATTACAGGGCATTTCTCAAATAGCGTTTTTTTTAGACGATGTCTTACATTGGAAGGAAAAAATGCAGAGAAAGACAAGGGGCAATAACACTTGTTATGCTATTCTGTGTTCCCCAAGTCACCCAATAAAAATAGTACCTCACTTGCGTGTGTTGGCCTAATGCCTGCGACAGGAAACGCAACATGGACACATCACATTTATACATTGAAAACTGACATGTTTTTTGGAAAGCGCCTAGCTGTGGATTTTGATCTGTAGCTCAGCCGGCACCTAGGGAAACCTACCAAACCTGTGTATTTTTTAAAACCAGACACATAGGGAGATCCAAGATGGGGTGACTTGTGGGGCTCTCACCAGGTTCTGTTATCCAGAATCCTGTGTAAACCTTAGAATCGGACAAAAAAACATTTTTTCATCACATTTTGGTGACAGAAAGTTCTGGAACCTGATAGGACCCACAAATTTCCTTCCACCCAGCATTACCCTAAATCTCCCGATCAAAATGGTACCTCACTTGTGTGGGTAAGCCTAGTGCCCGCGACAGGAAATGCCCCAAAACACAACGTGGACACATCACATTTTCCCAAAGAAAACAGAGCTGTTTTTTGCAAAGTGTCTAGCTGTGGAATTCAATCTCTAGCTCAGCCGGCACCTAGGGAAACTTACCAAATCTGTGCATTTTTTTAAAACTAGACACCTAGGGGAATCCAAGATGGGGTGACTTGTGGGGCTCTCACCAGGTTCTGTTACCCAGAATCCTTTGCAAACCTCAAAATGCGGCAACAAAAATGCTTTTTTCTTACATTTCAGTGACAGAAAGTTCTGGAATCTGAGAGGAGCCACAAATTTCCTTCCACCCAGTGTTCCCCCAAGTCCCCATATATAAATGGTACCTCACTTGTGTGAGTAGGCCTTGTGCCCGCAACAGGAAATGTCCCAAAACACAACATGAACCCATCACATTTTCCCAAGAAAACAGAGCTGTTTTTCGCAATGTGCCTAGCTCTGGATTTTGGCCTCAAGCTCATCCGGCACTTAGGGTAACCTACCAACCTGTGCATTTTTGAAAACTAGACACCTAGGGGAATCAAAGATGGGTGACTTGTGTGGCTCTCACCAGGTTCTGTTACCCAGAACCCTTTGCAAACCTCAGAATATGGCCAAAAAAACACTTTTTCCTCACATTTCGGTGACAGAAAGTTTTGGAACCTGAGAGGAGCCACAAATGTCCTTCCACTCAGCGCTCCCTAAAGTCTCCTGATAAAAATGATACCTCACTTGTGTGGGTGGCAAAGGTGCCTGCAACAGAAAAAGTCCAACAACCTGTAGAGATTGAGGAGATAGCTCAGTAAGTTGATAAGTACATATTTTTATTTTATGCATCTTTAGGTTGACTCTGATTTGGGGACCCACACAAGTGAGGTATCATTTTACTTGGGAGACTGAAGGGAATGCTGGGTGGTAGTAAATGTGTTCAGGAGTGGTGATCCTACAAAGAAAAGTGAGGAAAATATGCTTTTTAGGCAAATTTTGAGGTTTGCAGAGGAGTCTGGGTAAGAACATTTTGGGGGATCCACACAAACCACACCTCACTGGACTCCTTGGGGTGTCTAGTTTAAAGTTTGAATTTTATGGACAATTATACCAACAAAAGAAAGGAGTCAGCATGGGTGCCACCTGTGCGCCCAGTGTAGCCAACATCTATGTGGGCTCCTTTGAGGAAATCCATACTTACAACGATATAGCGCCTTTCTTTGAAAATATTAATTTTTGGTCACGATATATTGATGAATTTATTTTCATTTGGACAGGGCATGAAGAACTCCTCAAAGAATTTAGTGAGTGGATTAATGTTTGCAATCCTAATCTAAGGTTTACTATCTATACCAATCGAGATAGAGTAGAGTTTCTAGATATTTGGATTGGTCACAACAACTTCCAATTAGAGATGTCTCTGTATATTAAGCCCACTGCCAAAAACACCATACTCCACTTTGACAGTTTCCACCCTACAAGTCAAAAACAGGGGATACCCTTTAGTCAATTCCTACGCATTCGTAGGAACTGTACAAATTTACGGGGACTTTGAATATCATGCTGATCTTTTACAGCAGAAATGTCTCCTGCGAGGATACCCCAAAAGGCTTATTAAAGATTCTTACAAAAGAGCTAAATACTACAATAGGGTTAGTATGTTTGATAGACTCTAATCTAAATCTCAGATGGTATGTGTAGTCCAACACTACAATTTAAATGAAAAAATCAGAAAAATAATTCTCTCCAATTGGAGTATTCTAAACAGCAACCCCAATCAGACATCATTGGAACGCCCACTCCTAGCCTTTCGAAAAAATCTAAATATTTCGAACAAACTGATTAGAGCCTGTTTGCCAAAGAATGAAAATTTCTGTCAGAGATCTAGCTATGGAGATCAACCAATCAAAGGCAACCACAAATGTGGTGGCTGTAAGGCTTGCTTTGGAGCCTTACTGCGAGACTCATTTCAATGGAAACAAAAAAACTACAAACTTATAGATATGACGAATTGCAGAACAGCCAACTGTGTTTATTTGATTCAGTGCCCTTGTCCATCGCTCTATGTTGGAGAAACAGGCAGAGAAGTCAGGGTAAGAATACTGGAACATATGTCCAATATACGCAATGGTAAGGAGGGCGCTCCTCTAGTCCAACATTGGAAACGCCATGGACATAAGGTTGAAGACCTAACATGGACGATACTAGAAAAGATCAAGAAGTCAGGCCCTACTGAAGATAACACCATTAGGAAGAAACATGAGGTCTATTGGATTTTTGTTATGGATACTTGTGATAGAGGCTTAAATGAATATATCCCATGGGAAAATGCTATTCTGTAACTAGCCCTATTTTTCTACCTGGAGCTATGCCCATATTTGCATAGTATTCTTTTCGTTTCCCCCCCCCCCCGTTTGAGACCTTTGGTATCACTCTGACCGCTTGATTAATTCATTTGCTTAGTTCTTTTATCTTTCCAAGGCTTCGCCGTGTGGATCCAGCCACTTATAAGATGGCTTACAATGTCCCCCAATAGATTTCGTTGCCACAATGAGTGAACCTGGAGAGGTTTCTTTATTAGACCTGGTGATACCCTCCGTATATTGGAATCAGATGGGATTGATTTGAAATTAATTGATAGCCATGACTGGAATAACTAAGCCATTAATTAACCCATTATTGCCTGTAGGTTATGGCATTGTTTACTTAATATTTATCCCTGTGTATATATAGAGACTAAATATAATAGCTCAAATGAAAACTAGACCATTGATATGTAGCTCAAGAGGTGGACTCAATCTACATTGGCCCACATTATAAGGTGACCATAATTATAACGCATGTTATTATTTTCTTTTTCGAAAAAAATAGAAAATAAAAAAGAAGTACTTAAATTCTGGATCCCTCAATATGGTGACCATGATTGTAGTTCGCAACCTTGCCACTGTGCCTAGCTCAGTGCTCTTCGGAGATCAGCTCCACTTGTCACCAGTGCTAAATGGAGCCGGTTTACAGGGTAGAAGTAGCAAATAAGAACTATGCCCTCAATAAAACTTAAATCGTGCACTGTCAGATTTTTTATTAGATCACTGAAGGTCGGCATTAATTCTATCGCTTGTAATAATAAATATATTTTTACTATAGCGCGCAATACTATTATTTTAAGACCTAGTCCTCAAAACTTAGGTCATCCAACATGGCCACCGCCAATGTGCGCATACATTTTCTACCACGCGCAGTCCAGTTTTTTTATGTAGCTCTGTCAATTGAATTTCCGGTATAAAATGGAGTCGTTCAGTCGGGCGGACGCACTAGGGATCTAATGTGAATCCACCTAGCACTCAGGCAAGAACTTTGGCTATTTTTGGTATATCCAGTCTTCAATATTATGATACTCTCGTAAACTTGCCTATTTGAGTTCAAGTAGATTGATCTAGACCTATATTGAAACAGTTTTTCTACCGGACTAAGTAAGTTTTTGCTCTTTTACAAAGATCAGTACGAGTACGTGGCCAATTTGAAGACTTCCAAATAGAACCTCTTATCAGTATTCCCCACTTGGACCTTAGGCGATTACCAGCCATTTCTATGCAGGTATTTCTCTCTTATTTCAGTTTATTTAAAATCCATAACTGACTCCAGTTTAGTTTAGCTTCTCTTTTATTCAAATTTTGAACTTTTGAGTCCTCATTCAAGTCTCTTTCTTTACCAGAATGGTTAACCTTTATTGACAGCAAAGGATATTCTCTCTAACATATGCAAAAATGGAACATCTCTATATAAGCAACTATCCTCGATCCATATACCGGGTACTACATATATAAAATTAAAAATAACATTTTGGTGTCATTAACCACACAGAGCGCACGGGTGTACCTTTCACAATTTTGGAATAAGGAAAAGAAACCATCTTGGCGTTTGGTATCTTTATACAATAATTCTACTATTCCATTTATTCTCTATTAATTACTCTTATGCTTTCACTCCTTGAATTTTTTTTATATCTTTTTAGGTGCATGCCAGCAATCATTCCTTCGGTATCACTCTGCTCGGAGATAGACTGCATCCACATATGGTTTGCACATCTCTGATGTCCGGTATCTTATTAAATGCTAATACTCTATAATTAGAGACCAACTTTGGGTCTCTAAGTACTAACATGAGGATCAAAAATAAAAAATTCCCAGACTATAATTCTTATGTATATATGTTTTTCCGTAATAGTTATCGCGTATGTGTTTGCTATACATCTAGAATACGGCACAAGAAACAATCAGAATGTTCGACTGGTGGGCTTGCACCAGCAACGGACTACTACATTGGGAACTGCCCTGAAGAAGGTGGCCTCAATAATGGAGGAATACCGAAACGCGCGTAGGCGATTGGTTCCTACTGTATCTCATTTGAGAATATAGTATTATTATCATTCGGCGATTGGTTCTTACTGTATCTCATTCATTTGAGATTATAGTATTATCATCATTCCTCTGAGTTATAGATCTGTACTGTATCAAAGTACAAGATTGTAGTATCAACACTGTTAGATTGGTATCAATAAAAGTCCCTATATACGATATAATAGAATGTATTGTTTTGAAGGTTTTTTTGTCCTTAATCCTATTGTATTATATCAGGACTTTCTTAGTTAATTGGATTTGTAACTTTTGTATTTTTTATTCTTTCTGATTTAGTGTGGCATGCATGAGGAATGATTGAGTTAGGTATATGTTATTGTTTCTTTGTATTTGGTTTTATGAATTTCTCACGCTGTAAATGAATTTATTAAACTTATATTTTGTTAATTAAAAAATTTATCAAGTTTTGTAGTCTGTTGCGTAGCCTAAATCATGTAAGGTAAAGTGGTTGTGGCTTATGACATACAAAATTATAGTTACTAATATGTATATTGACATGGTACTTGGAAGACTATCGACTCTACAAGCAATTCTTTGTAGCTCTTTATTTAGACTTACTCCACAGTAGTTATTTCCCTGTTTGAGCTACGTGCATTTAATCAGGGAACCCCCTTTGGTCTTCTACCTATGGTTACGACACTCTTGTCGTTGGGGTATTCATGTTGCTATCTTTAATTCATATTTTATATGTCTTATAATTTGTGCCTTTTTTCGTTTATCATTGTTATGTGTCCGTTTCTTACTAGGATTATGAGTATCAGCTGTATGAGATCTGTATAATCCCAACTTGTGTAAAGGATACACGGTGGAAGTATGCAGTCCTTTGCTGTCAACAAGGGATAGATATCATCTATTCACTCTAGTCTTACTGCAGCGGGTGTCTCCATTCTATCCAACCTAAGTCAGATATGGACACTATCAAAACATTTGGGTTTAGTGAAGATGATCTAACTAAGCTTTTAGAACAATCTAGATTGGGAACTGGGACACCTCTTGCTGTGAACCAACCTAAAGAAGGATGGTTTAAATTATTGGAGCTAAGGAAAAAAGTGAAACGCACCGAATTGCATGCTGATTTTATTCTAGAATATCTGAGAGCAGGGGTTATTCCATCAGGCCTGAGAGTAAGAAACATACCAGGCCTTTTCGATGAGATCAGACAATTCCTAGAAAAATTATCCTTAATTTCCAACCGCTGTTCTCGAGATTGGATGATTCTTATCGTAGAGACAGCGAGAGAACTGATGGAAGTTCTCTTGAAGGAAATCCAAACATTAGAGGATGAATTAAAAAAAAAAAAGACTCCCTACAGGAAGCCAAGAAACAAATGGAAGCTATTAATCAAGAACTTGAGTCCTTCAATTTATATCTTACCAAAAGAAAGACCGATAAGCTAAGAAAGGATATTAGGTGGTTCTCGAAAGAACGAGCCTAACCCCACTTATCAGAGAAATACTACCAAAACCAACAACAGAATGTGCCAGAAAAGGATTGTCAGTTTTGGACGAATAAAAAAATTGTCACTTTTTCTGACACCTCTGAGTCTGAAGGAGAAGGTAACTCTAACCAGTTTGATCAATACGGCAATAGGTCAGGCCAAAATGAAGGACCCAGTCAGTCTAATAATTTTTTGTCTAGGGAAGGAAGACACAGAACGAGATTCAGAAATTATCAGAGACGGAGATTTCAGAATGTGGACAATCAACCACATGTCCCACAAACGCGGAGACAACAATATGGGAGGGATTAAAAGCTGTACCAGTTTTTAACCTTAGGTCTACCCCATTAGATATGGACACTGAGGGGGTCATTCCGACCCCGGCGGGTGGCGGAAGCCACCCACCTGGCGGGAACCGCCAGAAGACCGTACCGTGGTCAAATGACCGCGGCGGTCATTCTGACTTTCCCGCTGGGCCGGTGGGCGACCGCCAGAAGGCCGCCCGCCGGCCCAGCGGGAAAGCCCCTTCAACAATGAAGCCGGCTCCGAATGGAGCCGGCGGAGTTGAAGGGGTGCGACGGGTGCAGTGGCACCCGTCGCGATTTTCAGTGTCTGCACAGCAGACACTGAAAATCTTTATGGGGCCCTGTTAGGGGGCCCCTGCACTGCCCATGCCTGTGGCATGGGCAGTGCAGGGGCCCCCAGGGGCCCCACGACACCCGTTCCCGCCATCCTGTTCCTGGCGGTATTTACCGCCAGGACCAGGATGGCGGGAAGGGGGTCGGAATCCCCATGGCGGTGCTGCAAGCAGCGCCGCCATGGTGGATTCCTTGGGCCAGGGGTAAACCGGCGGGAAACCGCTGGTTGCCCTTTTCTGACCGCGGCTTTACCGCCGCGGTCAGAATGGCCCTGGAAGCACCGCCAGCCTGTTGGCGGTGCTTCCGTGGTCCCCGGCTCTGGCGGTCATGGACCGCTAGGGTCGGAATGACCCCCTGAGTCCCTACTTAAGAAAGGGCTGTCTTTCATCCCAAGTACCTCTATCAATTGTTTTGGACTTCTATCAGACCTTCACGCCTTTTTTCAGCGGATTAGATTGAAGAGATTCTTCGAAGACAGATTGGACAATAATGAGACCAACCTATCGGGCCTAAAACTAGTTTCCACTTTTACTCCTCATTTGGATATGGTAGGTCCCGAAGTTAAGATCTTTGAAAATATCGTTTTGGGGAAGATCAAAACCATGCTGAAATTTATCCTTAAACCTCAATACAATTTGAGTATATGTGAACAACAGGCCCTAAAAAAGTTACAAAAAGACAAACACACTACGGTCAAACCCTGTGATAAAGAGGGCGGTATAGTGTTGATAGACACTGATACATATAAGTCTAAAATACAGACAATGTTAAATGAGCCGGAATACTACCAAAAAGCCAAGAACAGCTAGCAGGAACGAGTGAAACAAGAAATACTACAAATAAGTAATGAGGCATTTAACAAAGGATTAATTTGTCAGCAAGAATTCCAGTATTTAAATCCTCAAAAGACCAGGACCCCAGTATTCTATGGAGTACCTAAAATTCATAAAAATAAAGAAGATCCTCCATTGCGACCTATTGTCTCCACTGTGGGATCACTGACAGAACCCCTATTTAAATATGTAGAAATATTCCTGAATCCTAGAGTAGCCAACCTCCCGGCATATATCCGTGATACTGGACACATTATCTCCAAATTGGAAGGTATTCCTTTCAATCCCGCTGCCCAGATGTTAGTCACCATGGACATTGAAGCACTATATACTAACATCCCACAGAGAGAAGCATGGCAGGCTGTCGCACGTCTCTTTGAAAAAGAAGGCATGACAGAACATTCCCTATTTGTCCTACAATGTTTGAATATTGTGTTAGGAGAAAACGTTTTTGAATTTGATGGACAATTATACCAACAAAAGAAAGGAGTCAGCATGGGTGCCGCCTGTGCACCCAGTGTAGCCAACATCTATGTGGGCTCCTTTGAGGAAATCCATATCTACAACGATATAGCGCGTTTCTTTTAAAATATTCATTTTTGATCACAATATATTGATGACATTTTTTTCATTTGGACAGGGCATGAAGAACTCCTCAAAGAATTTAGTGAGTGGATTAATGTTTGCAATCCTAATCTAAGGTTTACTATCCATACCAATCAAGATAGATTGGATTGGTCACAACAACTTCCAATTAGAGATGTTTCTGTATATTAAGCCCACTGCCAAAAACACAATACTCCACATTGACAGTTTCCACCCTACTAGTCAAAAACAGGGGATACCCTTTAGTCAATTCCTATGCATTCGTAGGAACTGTACGAGTTTACGGGACTTTGAATATCATGCTGATATTTTACAGCAGAAATTTCTCCTGCGAGGATACCCAAAAGGCTTATTAAAGATTCTTACAAAAGAGCAAAATAATACAATAGGGCTAGTATGTTTGAGAGACAGAATAAAAATTCTAAATCTCAGATGGTATGCTTAGTCCAACACTCCAATTTAAATGAAAAAAATCAGAAAAATAATTATTTCCAATTAGAGTATTCTAAACAGCAACACCAATCAGACATCATTGGAACGCCCACTCCTAGCCTTTCGAAAAATTCAAAATAGAGCCTGTTTGCCAAAGATTGAACATTTCTGTCAGAGATCTATCTATGGAGATCAACCAATCAAAGGCAACCACAAATGTGGTGGCTGTAAGGCTTGCTTTGAAGCCTTAGTGGGAGACTCCTTTCAATGGAAACAAAAAAAACTACAAACTCATGGATATGACGAATTGCAGAACAGCCAACTGTGTTTATTTGATTCAGTGCCCTTGTCCATCGCTCTATGTTGGAGAAACAGGCAGAGAAGTCAGGGTAAGAATACTGGAACATATGTCCAATATACACAATGGTAAGGAGGGCGCTCCTCTAGTCCAACATTGGAAACACCATGGACATAAGGTTGAAGACCTAACATGGACGATACTAGAAAAGATCAAGAAGTCAAGCCCTACTGAAGATAACACCATTAGGAAGAAACGTGAGGTCTATTGGATTTTTGTTTTGGATACTTGTGATAGAGGCTTAAATGAATATATCCCATGAGAAAATGCTATTCTGTAATTAGCCCAGTTTTTCTACCTGGAGCTATGCCCATTTTTGCATAATATTCTTTCAGTTTTCCCCCCCCGTTTGAGACCTTCGGTCTCACTCTGACCGCTCGATTAATTCCTTTGCTTCGTTCTTTTATCTTTCCAAGACTTCGCCGTGTGGATCCAGCCACTTATAAGATGGCTTACAATGTCCCCCAATAGATTTCGTTGCCACAATGAGTGGACCTGGAGAGGTTTCTTTATTAGATCTGGTGATACCCTCCCCATATTGGAATCAGATGGGATTGATTTGAAATTAATTAATAATCATGACTGGAATAACTAAGCCATTAATTAACCCATTATTGTCTGTATGTTATGGCATTGTATACTTAATATTTATCCCTGTGTATATATAGAGACTAAATATAATAGCTCAAATGAAAACTAGACCATTGATCTGCAGCTCAAGAGGCGGACTCAATCTACATTGGCCCACATTATAAGGTGACCATAATTATAACGCGTGTTATTATTTTCTTTTTTGAAAACAATAGAAAATAAAAAAGAAGTACTTAAATTCTGGCTCCCTCAAAATGGTGAGCATGATTGTAGTTCGCGACCTTGCCACCGTGCCTAGCTCAGTGCTCTTCGGAGATCAGCTCCGCTTGTCACCAGTGCTAAATGGAGCCGGTTTACAGGGTAGACGTAGCAAATAAGAACTATGCCCTCAATAAAACTTAAATCGTGCATTGTCAGATTTTTTTTTTGATCACTGAAGGTCGGCATTAATTCTATCGCTTGTAATAATAAATACATTGTTATTATAGTGCGCAATACTATTATTTTAAGACCTAGTCCTCATAACTTAGGTCATCCAATATGGCCACAGCCAATGTGCGCATACATTTTCTACCACGTGCAGTCCAGTTTTTTTATCTAGCTCTGTCAATTGAATTTCTGGTATAAAATTAAGCCCTTCAGTCGGGCGGACGCACTAGGGATCTAATGTGAGTCCACCTAGCCCTCAGGTAAGAACTTTGGCTATTTTTGGTATATCCAGTCTTCAATATTATGATACTCTCGTAAACGGGCCTATTTGAGTTCAAGTAGATTGATCTAGACCTATATTGAAACAGTTTTTCCACCGGACTAAGTACGTTTTTGCTCTTTTACACAAATCAGTACGAGTACGTAGCCAATTTGAAGACTTTCAAATAGAACTTATTATCAGTATTCCCCACTTGGACCTTAGGCGATTACCAGCCGTTTCCATGCAGGTATTTCTCTCTTATTTCAGTTTATTTAAAATTCATAACTGACTCTAGTTTAGTTTAGCTTCTCTTTTATTCAAATTTTGAACTTTCGAGTACCCATTCAAGTCTCTTTCTTCACCAGAATGGTTAACCTTTATTGACAGCAAAGGATATTCTCTCTAACATATGCGAAAATGGAACATCTCTATATAAGCAACTATCCTAGATCCATATAACAGGTACTACATATATAAAATAAAAAATAATATTTTGGTGTCATTAACCACACAGAGCGCACAGGTGTACCTTTCACAATTTTGGAATAAGGAAAAGAAACCATCTTGGCGTTTGGTATCTTTATACAATAATTCTACTATTCCATTTATTCTCTATTAATTACTCTTATGCTTTCACTCCTTGAATTTTTTTTATATCTTTTTAGGTGCATGCCCGCAACCATTCCTTCGGTATCACTCTGCTCGGAGATAGACTGCATGCACATATGGTTTGCACATCTCTGATGTCCGGTATCTCATTAAATGCTAATACCGTATAATTAGAGAACAACTTTGGGTCTCTAAGTACTAACATGAAGGGCCATATTTATACTTTTTGACGCAAAACTGCGCTAACGCAGTTTTGCGCCAAAAAAATTAGCGCCGGCTAACGACATTCTGAAGCGCCATGCGGGCGCCGTATTTATTCAATGACGTTAGCCGGCATTAGCGGCCGGCGCTGTCTGGTGTGCGTTAAAAAAAACTACGTACACCAGGCAGCGCCGGCGTAGGGGGAAAAATGGCGTATGGGCGTCCACAAATGGTTCAAGTTAGGCTGAGGCAAAAAAATCGCCTCAACCCGATTTGCGCCATTTTTTTACGACGCCCAACCCCCATTGAAGTGACTCCTGTCTTAGCAAAGACAGGAGTCATGCCCCCTTGCCCAATGGCCATGCCCAGGGGACTTCTGTCCCCTGGGCATGGTCATTGGGCATAGTGGCATGTAGGGGGGCACAAATCAGGCCCCCCTATGCCACAAAAAAAATTAGAAAAAAATACTTACCTGGACTTACCTTAATGTCCCTGGGGTGGGTCCCTCCATCCTTGGGTGTCCTCCTGGGGTGGGCAAGGGTGGCAGGGGGTGTCCCTGGGGGCAGGGGAGGGCACCTCTGGGCTCATTCTGAGCCCACAGGTACCTTAACGCCTGCCCTGACCCAGGCGCTAAAATCCGGCGCTAATGCGGGTTTTTTAGACCCGCCCACTCCCGGGCGTCATTTTTGCCCGGGAGTATAAATACGACGCATATGCATCGGAGTCATTTTTTAAGACGGGAACGCCTACCTTGCATATCATTAACGCAAGGAAGGTGTTCACGCAAAAAAATGACGCTAACTCCATGAACTTTGGCGCTAGACGCGTCTAACGCCAAAGTATAAATATGGAGTTAGTTTTGCGTCGAATTTGCGTCGAAAAAAACGACGCAAATTCAGCGCAAACGGAGTATAAATATGCCCCGAAGATCTAAAGTAAAAAATTCCCAGACTATAATTCTTATGTATATATGTTTTTCCGTAATAGATATCGCGTATGTGTTTGCTATACATCTAGAATACGGCACAAGAAACAATCAGAATGTTCGACTGGTGGGCTTGCACCAGCAACGGACTACTACTTTGGGAACTGCCCTGAAGAAGGTGGCCTCAATAATAGAGGAATACCGAAACTCGCGTAGGCGATTGGTTCCTACTGTATCTCATTTGAGATTATAGTATTATCATCATTCCTCTGAGTTATAGATCTGTACTGTATCAAAGTACAAGATTGTAGTATCAACACTGTTAGATTGGTATCAATAAAAGTCCCTATATACGATATAATAGAATGTATTGTTTTGAAGGTATTTTTGTCCTTATTCCTATTGTATTATATTAGGACTTTCTTAGTTAATTGGATTTGTAACTTTGGTATTTTTTATTCTTTCTGATTTAGTGTGGCGTGCATGAGGAATGATTGAGTTAGGTATATGTTATTGCTTCTTTGGATTTGGTTTTATGAATTTCTCACTCTGTAAATGGATTTATTAAACTTATATTTTGTTAATAAAAAAATTTATCAAGTTTTTTAGTCTGTTACGCAGCCTAAATCATGTATGGTAAAGTGGTTATGGCTTATGACATACAAAATTATAGTTACTAATATGTATATTGACATGGTACTTGAAAGAATATCGACTTTATAAGCAATTCTTTGAAGCTCTTTATTTAGACTTACTTCACAGTAGTTTAAAGAAAATGTCTCGTTTGGTAGGTTTCCCAGGATGAAGGCCTCACCCAGGACCAAAAACATAGGTGCTCCTCCCCACCAAACACAGGTAGTTTTGTAATAGAACATTTTGATGTGTCCACGTACTTCTGTGACGTCCCAAACACTATAAGTGTGAAAAGAAATGCACTTAGGTTATGTTAAAAAGACCCCTCACCCAGCAACCAAGTTGGTGGCATGCTTCATCATCAGGGTCCCACCTGAGACACCTAGCGTGTCACGGGTGTGCTGCGACGCCTAATTACAGCAGAGCAGTTTTTTTTCACTTTTATCACACATACTGGTTGGATTTGGCACGAGGGTGAGTGCTGGTTTAGTAGATCGAAAAGAGACTTCACAAAAATGAAATGCACTGTTAATAACTGAAAGTCCCCAAAACTAAACCAATGACTCTCAACTCGTGAGCCGTAAAGCCATGACAAGGCACCAACTGCTTTACAGTCCATTCATACACCTTTCATACATGACATCCACAAGACCATTCACGCCACCGGCCACGGGCCCAGAACAACACTCGCATCGACAGACAGCGCCACTCTTGGGCCCATCACTTACATACACCAATATGCCTGATACAGCAATTACAGCAGCTGATGGGAGTGTCTGGACTGATATTTGGCTGGCACCGGCAGCCAAGTGCCACTCCATGCACACCGCTAGCCAAGCGCCACCCCACGCAGGCCGCCAGCCAAGTGCCACTCCACACACACAGCCAGCCAAGCAGCACCCCATACACACTGCCAGCCAAGCGCCACCCCACGCACATGCCAGTCAAGCGCCACCCCACGCACACTGCCAGCCAAGCACCACCCCATGCACTAATCCAAAATGCATGCAGGTTTGCACACTTCGGCAACCTGATCCCAAACAATCACAGGGGAAATACTCTCATTATGTATGGTAGTTAGCATGTACACATCTCTCCTGTCTAAAAATTTCGGAGCTAGCAGCTGATCATTCCGCAAGGCACTGCACTGTCACCTCAGAAGTTTTTTTACAGACAAGTTCCCTTGGATAGCCTTTCCCGTTAGAACAGATTGTGCCACAAGGAACTGTGTCCACTCTGAATAAATCCTTGAACAACTGCACTCCAGTGTAGAAATTATCTACGTACAAATGGTGACATTTGTTAAACAATCATCTTCCAAGTTTCCACACAATTTTTTTGCTAATTCCAAAAGTGGGCAGACAATCAGGGGGGTCAATACTGGAATCCCAGCCAGTGTAGAACCGGAAATTATACTTGTACCCTGTACTACCTTCTGACAGCATATACAATTTAATTACATACCATGCCCTCTTGCTAGGTATGTACTGCTTAAAACCCATACTCCCCTTGAACAGGACCAAAGATTGGTCCACACTTATTTTTTTGCCTGGAGCATACACCTCAGAAAACCGATCTACAAAATGATCAAGGACAGGCCTAGCCGTAAAAAGACGATCACAATCAGGGTGATCTTGTGGCAAGGCTAAAGCATTGTCAACAAAATGCAGCATCCGAAGAAGAAGCAAATAGAGATTATGAGTCGTGGTTCCTGGAAATATAGCTGTTGCCATCAATGGACTAGTAGACCAATAAGAAGCCAGTGACGGCTTCCTTATCAACCCTATCAAAAAAGTCAAATCTAACAACTTTTGCATCTCTTCCATATTTGTGGGAACCCACTGGGTAGCTGTAGACTAAGGCCTATGTCTGGCAGCGTTGTCCCTCAAATACTGCTCCGCATACAAATCAGTCATCTCAACAATCTCTTCCAAAATTAACATTGTCCATAAACAACTCAAAGAAATTGACAGGCAAAAAGGTTTCTGTATTTACTCCACACCCTGGGAGACCAGTAAAGGCAGGCAACTGTTGCTGCTCCATATTTGGGACAACCCAGGTGCCAGGTCTTCCAAAGGGAAACCTTTCAGCCCCTGGCTGCTGCACTATTGGCACATAAGTGTCCTCCTCTAAAACAGGCCCTTCATCTGCACTCAGAGTGGCCTCCTCATCAGAAGATTCCTCTCGGACAGAAAACTCACCGCCACAATATCTCACTTCCTCCTCTTTCTCAGATGCAGAGTCAGTCTCATAATCATGTTCAGAAGACAACTCAAAAAGCATGCCAACAAACTGTTGAGCAGTCACTCTGCGACTATCCATGATCCTGTCTAACAACAAATGGATTACCAACAACAACCAGCACTGTCTAAAACAAGTAATAAAGAAAGTGTGGCTTTATCATTAAGCTATACCACTCACTTGCCTGAAGAAGCTAGACTCACCAGCAACTACTCAGCACAGACACAGCAATCACCAATTATGTCCCTCTAAAAATAAAAAAAATAAAAGCAAATTAGTCATAAGACAACACAAATATCATTGTGCACAAATTATAAGGACAATTGCACACACAATCCTGCATTTAGTACACCACCTACAAACATGTCATTCATGCATGTGAACAATACTCCTTTGCAAAATCATGCAACTACACAAAGCGCAAGTCAACTACTGCCAAAACCACAAGGATCCACAGCAAAGGAAGCAAAAGCTTTGAACTAGAAAAAAAGAAGAAAGAAACTGTTATAATCACAAATACAAATACTTCGCCAACACCCCGCCATCAAGTATTTACAAATTTTCCTTGGTGCCTAAGAGGGTTCTGCCCCGTTTGGGGGCAGATGGGCCTAAAAAAATAAGCTGATCTTTCCCCAAAGGGGGCAGAAATGGCCATCAGTAATATGCCACCTTTGGGCGGGCGACCCTTGCCAAAGGGGCCGCCCCCACACAAAACACACACACAAGATCCCTGGAGCCTAAGTGGATTTTGCTCCCTTTGGGGATAGATGGGCCTAAAAAATAAGCCAATCTGCCCCCAAGGAAGACCGAAATGGCCATCAGTTCTGTGTGCCCCGACACACAAAAAACAATGGGGAACAAAAAAAATTCCCCAGTGTCCTGGTGGCTTCTGCTCTCTTTGGGGGCAGATGTGCCTAAACAAATAGGCTGATTTGCCTCCAAGTGGGGCAGAAATGGCCAACAGTTCTGTGCCCCCTTTGGGGGGCGACCCTTGCAAAAGGGGGTGCCCCCAGCACAAACAAAAACAAAAGGGAACAAAAATGTCCCTGGCGTCTTGGTGTCTAGATGGGCCTAAAACAAAATAGGCCAATCTGCCGCCAAGGAGGGCAGAAATGGCCATCAGTAATGTGCCCCCTTTGGGGGAAACCCTTGACAAAGGGCCCCCCCCCACACAAAACACACACACAAAAGATCCCTGGTGCCTTGGGGGCAGATTGGCTTAAACATTTTTGTCGATCTGACCCCAAGGGGGGCAGAAATGGCCAGCATTTCTGTGCCCCCTTTGGGGGACGACCCTTACCAAAGGGGGAACCAAGCAACACAAAAAAAAACAAAGGGGAACAAAAAATATTTCCCTTTGGTCTTGGTGGCTTCTTCCACCCATTGAGAGCAGATAGGTATAAAAAATAATAGGCCAATCTGCCCCCAAGGGGGGCATAAATGGCCGTAAGTAATGTGCCCCCTTTGGTGGGCGACCCTTGCCAAAGGTGCTGCCCCCCCACACAAAGCACACCACAAGATCCCCAGTGCCTAAGTGGATTCTGCCCCATTTGGGGGCAGATGAGCCTAAAAAAATAGGCCGAACTGCCCCAGAGGGGGGCAGAAATAGCCAACAGTTCTGTGCACCCTTTGGGGGGAGATCCTTACCCCCCAGCACAAAAAAAACAAAGGGGAACAAAAAGAAATTCCCTGGTGTCTTGGTGGCTTCTTCAGAGGGGCAGAAATGCCCAACACTAATGTCCCTCCTATGGTGGGGCGACCCTTGCCAAAGGAGTGCCCCAAGACACAAAACACACACACAGACAACACAATCCCTGTGGCCTAATGGGTTTCGACCCCCCGGGGGCAAGATCGGCCAAAAACATGGCCGATCAAGCCCCAGGGAGGGCCTAAACATATAAGAAAATATTGCCCCTAGGGCAGCGACCCTTGCCTAAGGGGTCGCTGCCCTAAAACATTATAATAAATATAATCCCTGGTGTCTAGTGGGTTTCGACCCCCCTGGGCAGATCGGCTGAAAAAATGGTCGATCTGCCCTCAGGGGGGGCCGAAACATGGATTTACTTATGCCCCCAGGGGAGCAACACTTGCCCGATGGGGTCACTCCTGAAAATAAACCTAAAACAATCCCTGTTGTCTAGTGGGTAGATTCCTGCTCCACAATCGCGGTCCTTGCCCGAACGTGGAGCAGGATTCTACTCAAAATAGGCACGGGGAAAGGAAAAACTCTTTCCTTTTCCCCTGTGTCTGTTTTCCCCCATCCATACCCCCGAGAGAACGACTCACCTGTTTCAGGTCCTCTCTCCACTTGCGCCGGAAGCAAATGGCTTCCAGCGCATCCTCTGCAGCATTTGATGACATCGGCACGCTGTGAGCACGCTGATGTCATCAGATTGCTGATGGGGGTCGGGGTGGAAGGGGAAGCACTGGGGGTTGTCTTTGCTGACTTCCATTCTTGATCTGTTGGAACCTCTTCCTCCTCTACCCCTTCCTGTTTGTGAGCCTCACCCTCTTTTGAGCACTGTTCTTCCACTGTTGAGGAGTTGAAGCTTCCAAAAATATTTCTGCCTGTTGGTTGCTCCCTTGTTAGTGAAGAATCCAAAATCCTTGAGAGGTTGCTACTCAATGAATCACTCTCTGTCATGGTGTCCAAGTTGGGTTTGTTACCATCAATATTGGTAGATGTGGCATTCTTGACTAGATCTTCCTTAGAAATATAATCATATTTTTTCATTAAATATTAAAATGATACCAGGCTGATAGTCCTTTTAATCATGCACAAACGTTTCTTGTTTTTTCATCTTGAGTTCTGTTTAGAATACTCAATTACAATTCATCCCGAAGTTTGTCAATTTCCTCCAGTAGTTGAGCTCTTTCCTTCAATGCATATTTAAATAAAATTATCATCATTGAGTAGTTATTAGTATTATCTGTCCACACCTGCAACATTTCAGGTTCCGGGTCTTCATAAGTGGGGATAGTGAAAATCCTAAGGCCTCTAGGAATTCTTCGTACATCTGTTACAGTGATTTGGCCTCCCACCACTTAGAGATTTTGTTCTTGTAAAGCTTCTCCACTCTATCATATTTCATACATTTGGTAGGTCCACCCAGGCCCATATTCTCATTATTTCTCTTTTCCAAAGTTTCTGTGAAGAATAATTAGCCACTTCCCTCTTTTTGCTCTCACAAATGCCTGACATCTTCCCCCTTAATAGACAGTATACTTAAGGTGGTAATTTGAAACACAACACCTAGACCCTGATCAACCTGTATGTGTATGCATAATATATAGTCAAGGTTCTGAGCAAAAAGGTAGTCTTAAAGTACCCAGCAGTGAAGAGAGATGTACAAATGATCACCACTTACCACATTGAGGATTGGTGGCTGGATTGCATGCCCGAACTCGGCCGACGGTGCCCTCTTACACCGGAGCCACCAGAACCATATATTTCTATGTAAGCAGGCCAGTCATTTCACAGATGCAATTTGCCAGCAAGTTCACCCAGTCCAGAGTCCACGAGGACCCCATGCTGCCAAGACCAGTTTAAGTAACACTCAGTGGGATCCGTGTTGAGGTTCTGCTATACAAACCAGTCAATTTTGTAATGGGGCAGTAAGTTGGAGGCAGGCGGGAACGGAGGGATTCAATAGTAATCCAAAACAAAAGCAAAGTCCTGGTCCCTCCAAGCTGTTGTGACGTACTCTCCAGCGGGTCCAGGAAACCCCATAAATTTATAAACAGTTATCCAGTGACAAAGAACTGTCCCAACCCAAATCAGAATCCAAGGTTTATTTTCAAAAGCAACATCCGATGCATTTCAGCACTATGGCCCTACGCTCTCTCTCACGGGTCAAGGTGGCAAAGAAACCGACAAATGTATAATGCATTAAACATTGAAAAGGGACAATACAAAAATGTTATTGTATCCATGAGCAGCTCAGGTTGCCTCATCTTGTAACATTTCAGAAGGTTGCAAAATGTATTTAGCGATGCAGAACGGTACAGATAGCCTCATGAATATATATTTATTCCCTTTAGGTAGTTATAGTTAGGACATAGTTTCTACAGAAAAAGTGTTTTTTTGGCATTTCTATATTGTTGTCACTAGTTGATGAATCTTCACAAAATGTTCCCAAAAAATTCAACACTTACTTCAGTTGCAGTCTGTAAAGATTTCGGGTGACAAAAAGGGGGATCCCAAAATATGTTTTCACCATGTTAATACCCAAAGGGTTTTTGAACATGACTTCTGCCCGAACTGCCAGATGTAATTACACCGAATTTGGCAGAAAGGTAGCTCTTGGTCCATAAAGGGCCCTTTTTGTGATTTGGTGAAAATCATTTCAGTAGTTTTTGAGATATTAAAAGTAAACCAAATTTGTATATCTAGTGACAAGGATCCTCAGAGGATCTGACAGACCCCCTGCGGAAATCTGATTGGGTGCCAGGAAGTGTTGGCAGCCATTTCAGGACTCGGGTAGAAATACCCTGACCCTTTAGCTCTAGTGCTTTCATAGGGACCCCTCCAGGGCAAAAATACATTTTTTTGTTTGAATTATAACAGAAAATAGTAGCCAATCTGCAGCTCCAGTGGAAATTAAAAAAATAAAAGAAGTGTGGGCTCCCACACTTGTTTTGAAAAAAGCCCCCTTTTGGGCCAAGTCTCGGGAGAATTGTTTAAAAAAAGGAGTGGGGTCACACAGGGCTCTCATTTTGGATCTCCAGGGACCACCACCTCCACATGGCTCTATTTATGAAAAAGGAGGTGGGTACACGGGGCCTCCCTTACGTGGCCCTATAAGCCCCAGGGACCACCAACTCCCCAGGGATATTGAAACAGTAGTAGGACTGCACAGACCCCCTCCCGAG
This sequence comes from Pleurodeles waltl, assembly GCF_031143425.1. Lineage (NCBI taxonomy): Eukaryota > Metazoa > Chordata > Amphibia > Caudata > Salamandridae > Pleurodeles > Pleurodeles waltl. The sequence continues at coordinate 485,724,998 of NC_090445.1, read as the reverse complement.
TCCCAGTGACCACCACCTCCCTGGGGCTAAATAATGGATAATGAGGGGCCCCATGGAGCCACCTGGGCCTCAGGACCTCCACTTCCCAAGTGCCAAATATTTTTAAAAGAATGGAAGAGGGATATGCATGGACCCCCTCCTGGGTCACATATGGCCATAGGGACCACAGGCCTTAAAAGTAAGGGAGGGGGCCTCAAGGCCCACCCCTGGAGCTAATAATGGTCCTGGGGACAGCCACCCTTCCAGGGGTGGCTCCTGCTATGTCCTAGAGTATCCAACCCGGGATATAGCTGTTTGCTTCTGCTTGGCAGGAGCTTTGATAACGCTCACCAAGCAAAAGCAAACACTTTACGTCCAGCTGGTGGCAGCTGTCAAAGTGCTCCTGCCTGATGGAATCGGAGGTTTAACCTAATTTCCTGTCCGCACATTTGCTCCACCCCCACTAAGTGTGTTTTCTCAGTGATTCCATATTGAAAAAATTATATGAAATCCTTTGTGGAGTTGATGCATCATTGATCTTTTTAGGGTTCTGTTTCCTCAACTTTTACTGAGGGGGATTCTATCCAGCACCACAAACTGCAACGAATCAACACTTTTCTCATGATACATTTTAAAATGTCTTGCCACTGGATATGTTTTGTCCTTATGATGTATTGCTCTCATATGCTCTAATATTGATTTATTGGCCACATGTATGGTGCTTCCCACATATTATTTATTACATGAGCATCTAAGTGCATAGATATTGTAATCAGAGTTGCGTGTGACATGTTAATTTATGTAAAAAGTTTGTGTGTTGATGGGAAATCTACATTTTTACAGTTTCCACTGTGCTTGCAAGCTTTACAATTCCTGTCAGTACAAAATCACTGAATTGGTGTCTTTCTCTCTTGCTGTGGTACCAAACTTTGACTTAATAAGTCTTTCAGTGAATGGGTTCTCCAAAATTAGATGTTTGAATGATTATCTAAGATTCTTAAAAATGTTTCATCTGTTTTCAGTATAGGCCAAGATCTCTGCAAAACCTTCTTCATGTCTCTTTATTGACCATTGTATGTCGTGATGCACCTTACAGGTTCTGTATTCTCATTAGATCTTACTTTGGGCACTAACAGTTTATCTCTTTTCTCCCTTTCCTCCCTCTCCAGGTCTTTCTTGATATTAATTTTTGAATACCCCCTCACCATGAATGTTTGAGTCATTACTTCAACCTGTGATCTGAAAGCAGGATCAGAACTGCAGTTACATCTGGTTCTTAAAAGTTCTCCACATGGGATACTTCTGATCAAATTAGTGGGGTGACAACTACTTGCATGAAGTAAACTATTTTCAGTTGTCTCTGTTCTGTGAAGATTATACTTTCCAACCTCCCATTTTCCATCCATAATTGTATATCAAAGAATATCATCTTTGCATATATCTGGCTGGAAAAGTTTAGATTCAAATCATTCCCTTTCAAAAGATTGACCAATGCTTTTGCTGAATCGCAGTGCCCTGTACAAATGTAAAATATATCATCAATCTATCGGACCCAGAGGACTATGTGCCTATTCATGAGACAGATATTCCCGGCCACCTGCTCCTGCCAGCAGCCAAGGAACAACCCCACATAGCTAGGGGTGAAGCAGGTGCACATTGCAGTCCCCTGAGCCTGGCGATAGATCTCTTTGTTAAAAATGAAAAAAATAAATAGTTAGACATATCCTGATCACATCCAGGAGCATCTCTGTGTGTAATTAAAATGACAGGGATCTTGCTCAAAGGAAGTGTCTCACTGCTCTTATATCCAAATCATGGGGCATACAAATATACAGGCTGTTCACATCAAGGCACATTAGCAGATAATCTTGCTCCCATGCTATAGCATTTATGTGACACAGGAAATCCCCTGTGTCATAAATGTATGATGGCAAAGCCTCAACAAGTGGACGAATAAAGTGTTTTCCAAGAAACTGCCTCTTGATGATACTTGATAATACTATAGGTCTACCCGGGGGTATATCCGACTTTTTATGTGATTTAGGTAAGAAATATAATGCTGATAATTTGGAAAATCACATTTTAGGAATTGGTACTTGTCCCACTCAAGTAAATCCTGATCTTTCTAATTTAACAACTTATAATAATATTATTGATTTAATTTCATTGCAAACACTTTGTTAGATTATTCATACTTTGCATCATCATGCAACTGTCCGTACCATTCTTGTAAATACATCACCAGTTGCCAAGTCACCTCATTGCCTCATTTGTCTGATTTTGACTATTGTGGTCATTATGACACTGGCTGTCTTCTGTCCGCCAGGGTTAATGTGGCGGTGTCACGACCAACAGGCTGACGGTAATAACACCAAATAATGACCATGGCGGTGAGCCCTCCCATAGACAGCCAATGTACCACACCAACCACCAGTGCAGTACGAACACCGAACATGGGGGTAGCCACCGACAGGCAGACGGAGGACAACGATCCACCCACCATATTATGACATAGCACAGTACCAGGATTTCTGGGGTGTTAGCAATGCCACCAAAAGACTGGCGGAAACACATCATATAAAAGGAGACACTCACCTCCAGGGATCCACAGGAATCCGCGACCACCATGGAATCTGAACTGCAAGTCTTCCTGATGCTGAACCATGCCATGGCCATCCTGGAGCACCAACACTGACGAAGATGATGACAGTGAGTACAGCCGCCTAGCACACAATGGGAGGAAGAGGGGGTTGTGACACACACATGCACAACTCACACCATAAACACAGCACACACCCAGACCCAGATGCAGAGGAAAATAACGATAACAGAACTCCAGAGTAAAGAAACCCAGGACACATACACAGTTCCAACCACTTTATTGCTGTTGTATGAATATGTAAAATGCAAAAACATACACAACTGCAGAAATAAATACATGCAGTCCCAAAGCCCAGTCCAAATTCATAAATGCCCACAGGGCAAAGTCCAAGCCCCAACATGACTCCTGAAAACAACGGCACTCCACTGTTCTGGGCCATCATGTTGGAAATGGGCAGGAACTTCAGGGGGCCAGGGGATTGGGGGGGCACTCATTGGGAGGGGGCTTCATGCCCATTGGTTCTGGAGGGGGCTTCCTGGCCACTAGTTCTGGAGGGGACTGCCTTCCAACTGGTCCTGGAAGGGGCTTCCTGCCCACTGGTTCTGGAGAGGGCTTTCTGCCATCAGGATCTGGAGGGGACTTCCTGCCCACTGGTTCTGGAAGGGGCTTTCTGCCATATGGTTCTGGAGGGGACTTCCTGCCCACTGGTTCTAGAGGGGGCTGCCTGCCCACTGATTATTGATGGTACTCCTTGACCTCTGGTTGAGGATGCTGTTCCATGGCCTCTGGTTCCGCATGGGGCTCCTTGGGCACAGTTTTGAGTGGGGCCTCCTTGCCCATGGTTTCGAGTGGGGCCTCCTTGGGCAAAGATTTGTGTGGGCCCTCCTTGGCCTTGGATTTTGGTGGAGCCTCCTTGTCCTGGGATTTTGGTGGGGCCTCCTTGGACTGGGATTTTGGTGAGGCCTCTTTGGCCTGGGATTTTGGTGGGGCCTCCTTGGCCTGGGATTTTGGTGTGGCCTCCGGGCCTCTTTGGCTTGGGATTTGGGTGTGGCCTCCTTGGTCTTGGATTTATTTGGGGCCTCCGTGTCCAGGGATTTGGTTGGGGCCTTCTTGGACTTGGATTTTGGTAGGGCTTCATAGGCCTGGGATTTTGGTGTGGCCTCCTTGGCCTTGGATTTGGTTGGGGCCTCCTTGTCCTTGGATTTGGGTGGCGCCTCCTTGTCCCTAGGTTTTGGAGGTGGCCCCAATGGTCTTGCCAGTCTGTTTGGGAGGGGGTGGCACTTTAGCCCTCTGTTTTGAGGGAGGAGTGTCCTTGGTCGGGGGCTGGCGTTGCACTCATGTGCCCCTTAGTGGCAGCTGGAGACTTTAGTGTTGGAGCTGTGTCTGTCTGGGTGCTTGAAGTACTGGGCTGGGGTGGTCGGACCTTCCTCTTATGAGAAGTGAGGAGGGAGAAGTCAAGGGGGGGCAAGGAAAGCTTCTTAGGGCCAATGGGTGGGATGTAGGAGGAGGGATGGGAATGGAGGTAGAGGGAGTGGTTGCAGGAGGAGTAGGTGTGCTGGACTTGAGTGCAGGTGCATGGACAATGTGAGTGTGTGAACGGAGAATGACTGTTGGTCTGAGTGCGAGCATTTGTGTGTCTCTGGAGAAGGGGGCAGGCAGGGTGGGGGAGGGCAAATAGGAAATGTGAATGGATATTGTGGTGGTGTCTGCAAGTGAGGTGGGTGTGCTGCATGAGGTGCTGGTGGTGGTGGTGACTGCGTATGTGGTATGTGGGTTGCATGTCTGCGGGACTGCTGTTGTGGTGACTATGGGCAAGGCTGTGCATGTGCATGTGGCAAGGCTGTGCAGGTTCTGGGACTGTTGGTGCAGTGCATGCAGGTGTGAGGGAGAATGTGACTGTGAGGGAGGAGGAGGAGGGGAACACAGTGGAGGCAGTGGATAATGTTGTGTGTGCATCTGTGTGTTGGCTGTGTGAGTGCTTGTGTTTTGTTTTGGGTGCACGCTTGTCAGAATGTGTGTGTGGGGTGGTTGGGGGGTGAGGAGACTGGGACTGGGTAGTGGTACTTGGGAGAAACAGATGAAACAGGGACACCAGCTGCCGTCAGTGAAGAGGCCAGAGCCTGGAATGATCTTGGTAGGGCCGCTAAGCCACAGTGAATGCCCTCTAGGAAGGCATTGCATTTCTGCATCTGGGATTCCAGCCACTGGATGGCATTCACTATTGTTGACTGCCCTACAGAGATGGATCTCAGGAGGTCAATAGTCTCCTCACTTAGGGCAGCAGGGCTGACTGGGCCAGGACCTGAGGTGCCTGGGGTGAAGGAGACGCGCACCCTCGTGGGTGAGGTGGCATAGGCAACTTGGTGGGGGGCTACTGGGAGGGCGGTGCTGGTCCAGGGGGTGGAGGTAGAACCTGTGGCTCAGGTGGTCCCAGAGGGGTCCATCACCACCAGCGAGCTCCATCGGAGGATAAATCAGAGTCAGTGTCCAGTCCTGTCCCCTCCGTTGTGCTCCCCTCGCCCTCTGTCCCATTGGGTCACCTTGGCGTCAGTGGACTCTGGCTCCTCGGTCCCGTGGGCTGCAGCTCCCTCACTTCCCGGTACCCCTGCTCTTTCACCAGATGATGGTAATGCACACAAGGGTAGGTAGACAAAAGGACACAGAGGTGGTGAGAGAGAAAGGAGGAATAGGTTCAATCTCAGCACCAACAGCACAGATGGCAGACACATCACTGTCACACACTGAGACTAAGAATGGGCAGTATGGACCACACTGACATACCATTGGCTAATTACCATAGCAGGTAGGAGCCAAACACCAAGAGCTACACACCAACTGGGACCAGCTAAGCCACCTACCTAGCTATCTAATATAGGCATATTGGGGCATCCACTGACTAGTACCCTGCACCCAAATCCCATTCCAGGCAACAGAGTTGGTTGATAAACATCTTGTACTCACCCCCTTGTGGCTGCTGTGATGCCCTCAAGCACTTATCCAGTTCTGGGTAGGCCACACCAGTATGCGGGCCATCAGGGGGGTCAGGTTCCGACGGGCACTCCTCCCTCATTGGGAGGCTGTCCCCAGCTGGGCCTCCGCGGTCTTTGGGCCCAGCGTCTCAGGTCCTCCCACTTTTCCTGCAGAGGGTGTCTGCCTGCTGTAGACCCCCAGGGATCACACGTCCTCGGTGATGGCACGCCACAACCTGTAGGAGGCTGGCCTGGCTTATAGTGGGTACCTAGTGGTACTTACACCTTGTGCCAGGTCCAATTATCCCTTATTAGTAGATTAGTAGTGTTCTAGCAGCTTAGGCTGATAGAGGTAGCTATAGCAGAGCAGCTTAGGCTGAACTAGGAGACATGCAAAGCTCCTACCATTCCACTTATATCACTTAGCACTATATCATAAGAAACACAATACTCAGAGTTACTAAAAATAACTTTAATGTACTTTATTTTAGTGACAATATGCCAAAAGTATCTCAGAGAATACCCTCACTTAGGAGGTAAGTAAAATACACAAAAGATACACACAAACCAAAATCAGGTAAGTAAACAGAAAAGTAGTGCAAACACTGTAGAACACAATAGAATGCAATAGGAGACAATAGGTCTAGAGGCAACACAAACCATATACTCCAAAAGTGGAATGCGAACCACGAATGGACCCCAGAGACAATAACTGACTGCAAAGCACTGAAGACGGATTCCTGGACCTGAGGACCTGCAAAGGAAGGGGACCAAGTACAAGAGTCACGCAAGTGTCCAGGGGGGGCAGGAGCCCACTAAGCCCCGGATGAAGGTGCGAAAGGGCTGCCTCTGGGTGGAAGAAGCTGAAGATTCTGCAACAAAGGAAGATTCCAGGAACTTCTCCTTTTTCCAGAAGATGTCCCACTGTGTGCTGGAGGATGCAGCATTGTTTCCACGCAGGAAGACCGCAAACAAGCCTTGCTTGGTGCAAGAGTCGTGGTTGAAGGTTTTGGATGCTGCCAGGGCCCAAGAAGGACCAGGAGGTCGCCCCTTGGAGAAGAAGACAGAGGAGGCGCTCAGCAACACAAAGAGCCCACACAGAAGCAGTCAGCACCCGCAGAAGCACCTGAACAGGCGTTCAGAAGATCTGAGCACGATGGTCGACTCAACACAACAAAAGAGGGTCCCACGAAGTCGGAGTCCAACTCAGCGAGTTGGGCAATGCAGGACAGAGTGCTGGGGACCTAGGCTAGGTTGTGCACAAAGGAAGACTTGCAGAAGTCCACAAAAGCCCTAGCAGCTGCAGTTCACGCAGTACACAGGATTACTGTCTGGCGTAGTGAGGCAAGGACTTACATCCGCCAAATTTGTACAGAGGGGCCACTGGACTGTCGGGGACACTTGGATCCAGCTCCTGTGTTCCAGGGACCACTCTCGTCAAGATAAGATGGGACCCAGAGGACCGGTGTGCAGAAGTTTGGTGCCTGCGTTAGCAGGGGGAAGATTCCGTCGACCCACGGGAGATTTCTTCTTGGCTTCCAGTGCAGGGTGAAGGCAGACAGCACTCAGAGCAGGCACCACCAGGAAACAGTCGAGATAGCCGGCAGGATGAGGCGCAACAATGTTGCTGGTAGTCTTCTTGCTACTTTGTTGCGGTTTTGCAGGCATCCTGGAGCAGTCAGCGGTTGATCCTTGGCAGAAGTCGAAGAGGGAAATGCAGAGGAACTCTGGTGAGCTCTTGCATTTGTTATCTGGTGAGAAACCCACAGGAGAGAACCTAAATAGCCCTCAGAGGAGGATTGGCTACAGAGAAAGGTAAGCACCTATCAGGAGGGGTCTCTGACGTCAAGTGCTGGCACTGGCCACTCAGAGGTGTCCATTGTACCCTCAAACCTCTGCATCTAAGATGGCAGAGGTCTGGGACACACTGGAGGAGCTCTGGGCACCTCCCCAGGGAGGTGCTGGTCAGAGGAGTGGTCACTTCCCTTTCCTTTGTCCAGTTTCGCGCCAGAGCAGGGCTGGGGGGATCCCTGAACTGGCGTAGACTGGCTTATGCAAGGAGGGCACCATTTGTGTCCTTCAAAGTATTTCCAGAGGCCAGGAGAGGCTACTCCTCTCAAGCCCTTGACACCTATTTCCAAAGGGAGGGGGTGTAACATCCTCTCTCAGAGGAGATCCTTTGTTCTGCCTTCCTGGGACTGGGCTGCCCAGGCCCCAGGGGGGCAGAAACCTGTCTGAGGGTTGGCAGCAGCGGTAGCTGCAGAGAAAACCCCGGAAAGTTAGTTTGGCAGTACCCGGGCTCTATGCTGGAGCCCCGGGGATGCATGGAATTTTCCCCCCAATACCAGAATGGTATTGAGGAGACAATTCCATGATCCTAGACATGTTACATGGCCATGTTCAGCGTTACCATGGTGAACTACATATAGGCATTGACCTATATGTAGTGCACACATGTAATGGTGTCCCCGCACTCACAAAGTCCAGGGAATTTTCCCTGAACAATCTGAGGGCACCTTGGCTAGTGCCAGGGTGCCCTCACACTAAGTAACTTTGCACCCAACCTTCACTAATTGAGGGTTAGACATATAGGTGACTTATAAGTTACTCAAGTTCAGTGTAAAATGGCTGTGAAATAACATGGACGTTATTTCACTCAGTCTGCAGTGGCAGTCCTGTTTAAGAATTGTTTGAGCTCCCTATAGGTGGCAGAAGAAATGCTGCAGCCTATAGGAATCTCCTGGAACACCAATACCCTGGGTGCCTAGGTACCATATACTAGGGAATTATAAGGGTGTTCCACTGTGCCTATAAGAATTGGTAAAATGAGTCACTAGCCTGCAGTGACAATTTTAAAAGCAGAGAGAGCATAAACACTGAGGTCCTGATTAGCAGAGCCTTAGTGATACAGTTAGGCACCACACAGGGAACACATACAGGGCCCACTTTATGAGCACTGGGGCCCTGGCTAGCAGGATCCCAGTGACACAGGCAAAAACAAACATACATATAAGTAAAAAATGGGGGTAACATGCCAGGCAAGATGGTACTTTCCTACACAACCCCTTCTTCTGATGGACACTAACCTAAAGAAGACACACAAAAGATAGGACACCATTAACCAGACAATCCAGCCTGTCACACATATGGCCCTCAAAAAGCATTATCCCCACAACAGGCACACACATGACCAGTACCCCTGCATTAGCGCTACCACCAGCCATACCCCCATCTGACACACTGCCAGCACACACACACATCTCCATGCAGCCATGTCGCATGCAAAGTACCCATGGTGTAGTCATCTGTTGGTCTGGTGGCCCATACAACTGCCCATACTGGGGTAGGACCCCATCCACAAGGCTCTCCAACTCCTCTGACGTGATGGCTGGGGCCCTTTCCCCTGTTCCACCAGCCGTGGCAGGTTCCAAACACAGGTCACAGCAGCACACGCGGTGGAGATGTCATCCTGTGGAAAGTCAGGAATCAAGTGAAGTGATAGAAAGGAAATGGAGGTCACGTCCACGCCGATGAACACCGTCACCACCAGCATTGATCATCATTTGTTCCCATTCTCTATAGAGGGCCATGTTAGCCAATGAGAAATTGCATAGCAGTACAGACTGCCTTCCGCCATGACGTGAGTGCCAGTGGAGTGAGCTCACTTCCACCTGTCTATGAATATAGGACAGGCGGGTGCCATTTTCTAATGCTGGTACACATGTTTAGATTGATAAGGGTGTCATTGTAGTTGAATGTATTCACCTGTACAGTTCCAGTTTCCAACATACAATCATGCTCTGTGTACACTGCTGTAGTGTGTTCACTCCGTTCTTACAATTGGGTCCCTTAGGTACCAACCACTGCGGAGGAATAGGAGGAGGCAAATACCCATGTACAGACCCCTTGTGGACTTGGCTACACTGGAGGACCGGCACATCATACTCACTTATCGTCTGGACAGATCCACAATCACAGAGCTGTGTGAACAAATGTAGCCTGATGTGATACCTGCTATCCGTAGCACCTCAGCAATCCCCCCTCTTGTGCAGGTATTCTCAGTGCTCCATTTCCTGGCAACTGGCTCTTTCCAGGTGACAGTGGGATTGGCTGCAAGGATTTCACAGCCAATGTTCTCTATTGAGGGCCTCATTTCCTGGCAGTAGTCTTTGTCTTGGCAAGTGTCTCTTGTGTGTGTCTGGGTCGCAGGGACCGTTTGCAGGGTGGCTCATCTTCTGTAGGATGAAGGATGCTGGTGGCCTGTGACTCCTGTGGCAGGGCATCCTGTCCACTAGCTGCAGCAGATGTGGAGGGCAGGCCAGTAGACTGGCTAGTGGAAAGGGCCCGCTGGTGTGATGTGTAGTCCCTCTTGATGTTGGCTATAACACCCAGCACCTCTGCAATGGAGACCATGGTGGTGTTCAGGGCCTGCAATTCTTTCTTGATCTCCTGGTGGTGTTTCTCTTGCAGCTGCTAGTTCTCCTGGATGATGTTTATCATCTGACCCATCTTGTCCTGGGATTGTTAAGCCCCCAGGACATTAGTGAGTGCCTCCTGGGAAGTCGGTTCCTGGGGCCTGTCCTCCCCCTGGCACACAGCTATCCTCTGACTGTCCCTGGCCTCCTGTGCCTGTGTCCCCTGAATGGTGTGCCCACTGCCACTGACCCCAGGACCCTCATTGTCTTTCCTGTGAGGTGTGGACTGGTGTCGCTGTACAAGTGGGCACACTGCTGTTTGACATGTCCTGGTGACAGAGGTCTGGGGACATTGGGTGGCTGCTGGGGTGTTGATACTGAGGGGGGAGGATCTGTGGTGGACTGGGTGTGGGCTGGGGTATCCGACTGACCAGTGGTCCCTGATGGACCCAGGAGTTGATCCATAATGCCAGAGTTGCTCTCATCACTGGGGTCATCTTCTGGTGGGAGACTGTGTAGCTATGGCACCTCCTCGCTGCTGAGATTGGCTGGGGCACCCGTGGGAATGTAAGTGGTGTATTATACTACATGTCTGTGACATATTCTGCATCCCTAGCTTCCCCTATATTATTGTGTTGCCCTGCCACCTTTGTTTGTGTATGGTGATGGATTTTGGTGTTTTTAGTTCTCCATGCTGTGCATGCATTGGTGGTGGGTGTACATGCAGGGCTGGAAGAGATATGCATGCAGGGGGTATGGCATGCAGGGCTTGGCATTTAGGTTTGTTCATTGTGGTGGTGCACTGTGTGGGATGGAGTGGGGTGATGGGTGTCAGGATGAGGGATGGTGGTGGCATGCAGGTATGGGGGGTGATGGGTGGTAAATGTTGACTCACCAGTATCCAGTCCTCTGGAAACTCCAGCGAGTCCCTCAGGATACAGGATTGCCAAGACTTGTTCATCCCATGCTGTCAGCTGTTGTGTAGTAGGTAGGGGTCCACAGCCAGTCCTCTGGATAGCAAGCTGGTGCCTTGCTGCAGTAGAACGCACCTCACCCCGTTGGTTGTTTCACCTCTTCCTGATGTCGTCCCTTGTTCGTGGATGCTGTCCCACAACATTCACCCTGTCCAAGATCCTCCGCCATAGCTCCAGCTTCCTGGCAATGGATATCTGCGGGATCTGTGCTCCAAACAGCTGTGGCTCTACCCTGACTATTTCCTCAACCATTACCCGCAACTCCTCATCGGTGAAACAGGGGTGACTTTGTGGGGACATGGGTGTTGTGTGTTGTGCTCAGGGTATTAAGTAATGTGATGAGGTGTGGGGTCTGTGGTGCATGACGGATGAATAGGTAGTTGTGGTGTGCGTGTGAAGTTGTCTTTGTGACTTGCGTCGCTAGCTGTTGCAGTCTTTTCATGTTTGCAAAGGACTGTGGGTTGTGTGGGTGGGTGTTTTATAATGCTGTTGGTGTGTGTGTGGGGTGTTTGTATTTGTGTCAGGAGTGGGTTTTTTGATCTGGACAATGTTGCCTTGTTTTGTATTTGTGTGGCCATATCCGCCGCAGCGGTGTTCACCACCAATGGTTTAATGTTGTTGAATGTCCGCTGTGGTGATCCTTGGGTCATTATTTGGAGGGTGTAGTATTGGTGGTGTAACTGTTTGGGTGGTAGTTCCGTCAGTTTATCACGTTCAGTGGGTCTGGTGGATTTGTGGGTGTTTTCTGTAGGTTTTGTGTGTGTGTCATGATCTGGCTGACGGATGTTCGTCTCTGCGCCAGTATGTGGGCGGCAGTCACTGCAGCGGAATTCAGAATTTACTACCAATGTCATAATGAGGGCCTATGTCTTTGTTAACCTTTAGGGAAATTATTGCCTCTCTATGTCTCAGTTCTAAGTTGTTCCATTGCCTTTGACTGCTATGCATTCATTTTTTTCCAACCCTTAATCAAATCCTTCTCAAAAACATTTATAGCATCATCGATAACTGACCGTACAAAAAAGAATTTTGGCAATGGCCACAATACGGCTTTCAAAGGATGTTCAGGCATAATGAGTCGGTGTTTTTATGTTTATGTTATGAACAACATATGGGTTTAAAGTATGAATTGCACAAATGTAATGGTTACCCGTGGTCAAGGTGACAAGATCTCTGAAACTCATTGGGGAATTTTTGCTGCTTTTTCACCATGATGCAATAAAATGCCAATACTGAGCAGAGTTAGTGATCACGACTGCTTCCTGCTGGTGAAACCAGAGTCAGAGTTATGGTGAGTGGAAGCAACCTTGGTCTTTTATAAGGGGAATCACTTCCATCACTTCCCTGTTGTGACCTGTTGCGAGGCTGGGAGAAGGAGTGGATGTTTTTCATATATATATATATACATATATATATATATATATATATATATATAGTCGTTTGGTACCACAGCAAGAGAGAAAGCTATATATATAAGTCAAACTGGGACTTAAGTATATACATCTTCTATGGAATCATTGAAATTGTCACTTCAAAATTTGTAATAAAATTATTGATGAAGAAACTGTATATGGTGGGGTACGAGTTATAGTTACCTTAAGGCACGAGTTATAGTTACTTGAAATACCTCTAACATAGCTGCTGAAGGGTTTCGCCAACATCTAAATCCCAGAGGCTACAATGGCATTTAGATGTCGGTGGAGGGAATAGCTGTCACCGTTGTGACCAAGTAACTCATCCGCCAATATCTAAACCAGGCCCTTAATAACAATAAAACAAACAATAGTAGCACAGAAAATTAATATATATTCTTGACAACAATATTTCTGCAGCACAATATTTCTGTATCATAATATTTTATTTCTAATATTCCTGTCTCCCGATATTTGCCTATCAATATTTTGTCCAAACACCCCACTGTACGCCACTCCACTGTACGCTAATTCACTGTATGCCACTCCACTTTATGCAACTCCACAGTACGCTACTCTATTCTATGCCATTACACTTTACCCACTCTACTCCATGCCACTCCACTGTGCTCTACTCAGCAATACTATACTCCACTCAACAACAGTCTACACCCCGCTGTACCAAAATGTACTCTACTGTACAGCATTACTCTGTACAGTAATGTCCTCCTCTCAATGCCACTTTCCAACACTCTACTGTACTCTGTAGCACTTTATGACACTCTACTCTATGATTTAATCCACTTGTTTTTATGCTCTATTATATTAGACTGTACTCCACTGTACTCCACTGTACTCCATTACAGCACTCAATGGCAGTGGTTCCCAACCTGTCGTCCAGGGACCCATTGAGGTCCGCGAACCCACCTCAGGGGGTCCGCGACTGCTTAGAAAGTACAATAATATTAGCAGATTAGGACACAGATTTTAGTAATGACTCAGTGGGGGATCCCTGGATTCCAATAATGATTCAGTGGGGGTCGGAGGGTTCCAGTGATGATAAAGTGGGGGTCCACAGAAGTGAAAAGGTTGGGAATCACTGCTCTACAGCACTCCACTGTATTCTCCTCTATGCCACTCAACTGTACAACAGTGTATACCACTCCTCTCTACCATACTGTACTGCACTCTACTCCATTCCATGTGATTCCAATGTACAACACTTTAATCCACTCTATTACATGCCACTCTATTCCACTCTATGACACTTTTCAACATTCTACAACATAGCAGTACTCCGATCTATGCAACTACACTGTACACCACTCGAATATAATCTGTACCACTACACAACACTGTAATCCACTCTGTGCCCCAACACTACACTGTCAAACCTCTACTCCACTTTATGCTTTTACACCCGTGTACAACACTCTTATTAACTCTACACTACTCTACATCACAACTCCACTGTGCTGTACAAGATGCCACTCCAATTTATAACAATGTATTCAACTATATACTTCACCTGCACTCCACACCACAGCACAATACATCATGTTGCTATGTGATATAACAATTTACTCCACTGTACACTATGCCACTCTACTCTACTCTCCTCTCCTCTCCTCCACTCTACTCTAATCTACTTTAATCTATGTTGCTCCACTTTATAGCACTCCACTCTACACCTCTACACTCTACCACACTCCACTGTACTCCACTCAACTGTACAGTACTCCACTCTATGCCTCTCCACTCTACATGCCTCCATTGTACACCCTTCTATTACATGCTATTTCACAGTATGTTACTACACTGGACCACATTCCACTCCACTTCACTGTACTCCACTCTATAAGACAACTCTTTTTCACACTACAGTGGAGTTCCACTAGCGGGTGGAGTTTCTTGCTGTGCCTATTTGCATGACGTTTTACGTCACTGGCAAGTGAAGTACATCCTCGCATTGGAATTCTCACGCAAACTTTACTTTCTATTTTTGTACTTCCTTCTTTCTTATCTCTCTCCCCCCAAGACTCCAGCACTATAGCAAAGCAGGGGAGTGGCAGCACCAGGACCCCAACCCCACCATCAGCCGCCTTCCTTGCAGGTCCATGACATGAAGTGGTGCAGCCTACGCCATTTTTTCCAAGGTGGAGGTGGCTGTCCTGGTGTTTTATGTGCAGCGCCACCTCCCTTCCACGTTGGCAGCAGGCAGCAGACCTGGGTCTGGGTATGGCCTCCGGGAACACCAGCAACTCTGGGGGAGGGTGTGTCAGGCTGTGTGCAGCAGCTCTGGGGTCCGGCGCCCCCAGCAACATCTAACGCACCGGTGAGCTGATATCCTGGACCATTAAATGGACCTGCTCGACCTGCTAGGGTCAGAGGTTGCGAGGCTTGGTGAGTAATAATTAATTATTAGTTGTGTTCTATGCTAATAGTTTTTTCCCACATAGCAACCATGCTGCTCACATGCAGTTAAGTTACCTTTATGTTACAATTATAATATTATGTGATCGCCATCTAGACAAGTGCTCAGCGCTACTTGTTTTTGGTGCTTGCTTGGCTGATTAAGAAGTAATGCAGAGACTCCTCCTTTGTCCTATCTAAGATAGCCATAGTTAATACTAGTATTAGTGAGTTAGCATGTTCTCTCACTTTGCTGTGCTTTTATTTTTTGTAGTGCCAACTGCCAAGAAATGTCCCAGTGATATGTAGTAGTTTTGCATGCATGCATCCAATCTATGCACTGAGAGAATGAGATAAGAACTGTAGAAATTATTCATTGCAATTTATTAGTAACTCAAAAATGTAGTTTAGGAGAGTTAGAATAGGGTTAGGAAATTTGGAATCGGATGATCCATGATACTAGTATTATTATCATACAGGCACTCTAAACCTCTGCTGTAGAAATGTTACTGTGTTGCCTTTTCCTTCAAGACAATTAATATTCTTGGAGAGAGTATTTATTAACATTACCACTAATCTTTTGCCTAATTTTTATTTCATCATCCAGGATCCAGGGGCATGAAGAGGGCTGGTGAGGTGGGTGAGGGAGGTGAAGATGCCCCCTCCACAAATGCTGTGGCAGATGGCTTAGATGGCCCCAGTAAGTCCTCCTGTTGTTGTTAATATTAATATTAATTTTCCTAACTTTTACCACTCTACATTGAGAATTATTTTCTATCTTTTTACTGTGCCTGACTGCTATTTTTTCCACCCCCACTTCAATTTATGTATAAAATATTCTTATTCCTTCATTATCCTATTTACTTATTTTCTATATTTCAAGTTTCTTTACTTCAAACTTTTCTGGCTGCAGTAGTCTGTCTGTAGCTTCCTTTCTACTGCTTTGTCAGTGGGCTTTCCCTCTCCCCTTATATATCTTATCTTGTGGAGTTGTAGTAAGGCTCAGAGACCCATGTATTGAAGATTGCATGCCCATGTAAGGTATTCTAGACATGTTTCGTGAGAAGGCTTTATTTTTCTTGTTCCAGCTCCATCGTTAAAAACAGGAAATAAATGTGTTTTTGAAGATGGCCATGTACTTGCTTGTACCCTCCAATGTTGTGTATGTATTAGTAGTATACTAGCAATTGATGGCTGTGCACCATGGTTGGAGGTCTGAGTAGGATGGCCCCATTATATTAGCCAATAAAGGCCATATGTTCTTCATTGACCAATTCTTTCACCCTTTTATTCCTCTCGAAAAACTCAGATTCATCAATAGCAATGTTGCCCCTCCATTACCAAAAGTTTTTTTTTTTTCTTGACTACCTGGCTTTTAAAAAATTGCCGACCAACAAAATGCCCATCAGATATTTTGATAGAAGAGAAGTTTGTAACCAAAATAAAGTGATGTATTGGGCTGTATTTTGCTATTACAAATAAACAATATGGGGAGACGTATCTAGCGTCTAAATTGTGCAATGTTTTTTTCTAGCCACACCGACTACAAGTGCCAGGGTCAGCAGCGACAGTGCCAGTGCAGACATGGCTGCAAGAGTAGATGAGAGGGGAGTCTCAGCGGCGGCAGTGGTGGGCAGTAGTAAGTCCTACTGCTTGCTTACTGATAATTAATAATCACTACAAGGGTGTACTAGTGCTGTTGACTCACTCGTCAACACCCTGCTTTAGCAGATGCAGCAGGAGTTAAGTATTTATGGCCTCTTCTATCCGCAACTCAGCAGACTAAGGTTCCTAAAATAAACTTAAACTGTAATGTGTTTTGGAAAATTCAAAGAAGGATGGAAGGAGAAAGGATGGGTGAAATATAATGAGTGAAAGGATGTGTGGAGGAAAGGGTGCATAATAATCACATAGGTGGGTGATGAGGATGATCGAATGCATGGGTGAGTGATGGAGTGATTGGTAAAAGGATGCCTGTCCCAGTGGTTAAAAGGGTATGGGTTAAAGGATTCCATGCCTAGTAGGGTGAATGGCCTCCTCGGTGGGTTGGATGTGCTGGATGGGTGAATGGGCGAAAGGGTGCATGGGTGGGTATTGAGTAAATGGATGTTGGTGAAATGTTAGTTGAGAGCCATGTTTGGAATTTGGATGGTTTTAAATGGCGAAGGACTGGATGAGAGAATTTAAAGCTCAAATGGTGTGTATCAAAAGCAAGGGTGAGAAATAAGAGTACTAAAAGAACACATTTCAAATGATGAATAGATAAAAGCTTAGAATGAAGAAAGAAGGGAGTTCTTCTGGATAGGGGCGCACGTCTCACCTACTTTACTTGCTTGGAGTGTGTTAGACTTTTTTTGCTTATGCAGGGTCATCCCCAATATTTTTGCCTCCTGTCTTCTAATTGTTTCTGACCTGTTGCTGTTGGCTTTTGACCTCTGAGCACTTTACCACTGCTAACCAGTGCTAAAGTGCATATGCTCGCTGTGTAAATTGTATGTGAATGGTTTATCCATGATTGGCATATTACTAGTAAGTCCCTAGTAAAGTGCACTAGAGGAGCCAGGGCCAGTAAATCAAATGCTACTAGTGGGCCTGCAGCACTGGTTGTGCCACCCACATAAGTAGCTCTGTAATCATGTCTCAGACCTGCCATTGCAGTTGTAACTGTAAATTAGCATTGGCAAGTGTACCCACTTGCCAGGCCTAAACTGTCCCTTTTCTTACACGTAAGGCACCCCTAAGGTAGGCCCTAGGTAGCCCCAAGGGCAGGGTGCAGTGCATGGTGAAGGTGAAGGTGGGACATATAGTAATGTGTTTTATATGTCCTGACAGTTGAATATTGCTAAATTCATTTTTCACTGTTGCAAGGCCTGTCCCTCTCATAGGTTAACATGGGGGCTACCTTTAAATCTTATTAAAGTGTAGATTCCCTTTGGGAGCGGATGGACATGTGGAGTTTGGGGTCTCTGATCTCACAATTTAAAAATACATCTTTTAGTAAAGTTGAATTTAAGATTGTGTGTTTGAAAATGTCACTTTTAGAAAGTGAGCATTTTTTTGCTTACACCATTTCTGAGACTCTGCCTGTTTGTGGATTCCCTGTCTGGGTCAGTTTGACAGTTGGGCTGGTTGCACCTCACACTAGACAGTGACAAAAAGGGAGCTGGGATGTAGTCTGCATTTCCTGATGAGCCATCTGTGCAAGGAGTGAGGAGAGGAGTGGTCACTTACACCTGAAAGGGCATGCCTGTCCTCACACAATGCAGTCTCCGACCCCCTGGTGAGTGTCTGGGGCCTGGCCTGGGCAAGTCAGGATTTTACATTCAAAAGAGACTTTACTTTGAAGTAGGCCTACTTCAAAGGAGAAATTGGGTATAAGAAGGGCACCCAAAACCACAGACTTTAGAACACTTCTGGAAACAAGAGGAACCCCTGCCTGGAGAAGAGCTGAAGAGCTGAGAAAGAAGAGCTGCCCTGCCTGTGACTGTGCTTTGTGGAGCTATCCTGCAGTTGCTGCTTCTGCCAGAGTAAGAGGGCAAAGACTGGACTTTGTGTGCCTTCCATATTGTGAAGAAATCTCCAAGGGCTTGATTTAGAGCTTGCCTCCTGTTGTTTGAAGTCTCAAGGACAGCAAAGACTTCTCTCTGCCAGCACCTGGAGTCTCTGGAGAGACTCCTGCTCTGACAAGTGGTGACCTATCCAGTCCCTGGGCCCTTGAAAGGAAAGCTGGTGGAACTCCAAGGAAATCGACTTCGGACCAACGCCTTCTGCTGAATCCTGTGACGCCGCCTGCAACAGACTCTGTGATCTTCGCTGGAACGTGACGACCTTCGCAGGCCTGACACCGCTGCAGGCCCGCTGATGTCCACGACTCTGTGGAAGTCACTGCAACATGTTGTGACTGACGCCGCTCGAAGTGCGCGGATTCAACATTTCACACAGACGCCGCGATCCCCGACCTCGCACATCGATTTGTTTTCGCTCTTCACCAAAGGTACTGTATTTGGGGGTCTACGCGACTCCGTGTCCGACGCCGCTGGTGTCGGCTTGTTGGGAACAACTCTGTCACGACGCTGTGTTAACACCTCATAGAAGCATTTTGTGTTTCTAAGCACTATTTTTGAATTTAATCTTTAAAAATTTATAACTTGACTTGTGTATGTCAGATTTTTGTCATGTTTGTCTTGGTTTTTTTAGATAAATAGTTCCTATTCTTCTAAACTGGTGTTGTGTCAGTTTGTAGTGTTCTCACAAAGTTACTGTGTGTGTTGGTACAAATACTTTACACCTAGCACTCTGAAGTGAAGCCTACTGCTCTGCCAAGCTACCAAGGGGGTAATCAGGGGGTTTGTTGAGGGTGATTCTCTTTTACCCTGACTAGAGTGAGGGTCCTTGCTTGAACAAGGGGTATCCTGACTGTCAACCAAAGACCCCATTTCTAACAGAGTGTTTTTATCAAAGGTTGGAGTCAAAGGGTTGGGTGTTAGTTCAGAATATTAACTTGACTCACAGTATTTTTCAATCGAGGCCCATAATATGTATCCCAGCATCCATTAACCATCACCTCCCTCCCTCGCTATGGCCTTTCACTAGTACCACCCATGATGATCTAACAGCTGCATGGTTCAATCCGGCAGGATTGGAACTGCAAAGCTGGCTGTGCAATGTGCGTCTGTCTGCTTACGTTATTGTGTCAAACACTTTTCAATGCATGGCAGTGTAAAAACAAGGTGTGTTTCCCTTCCCTCCCAGTGCCCACTGGGTCAGTTGCTTCCTAGTACTTTACTCCTTTAATCTTCCTTAAGTGCCTTCTGAATAATTTGAAAGATCCAATGTTTGCTTGTAACACATTTTTCTAACCAAGAAAATATAATTAATTATAGCTTCCATAATGAGTTACTTCTGTTCAAATTTTTCATTTTCAACATTTTCCAACCACAGTGAGTCATACTCCTAGCAAAACCTTAGACACATGTTGATGATGAGGAATTGTTTGGTCAGTAAAGTGTGTACTTTACCTACCCATCCTAATCCCCTATACCTTACCCTGAGGTTAAGAGAATTAAGAAGATTCCTTTCCCTCCTGAAAAACAAATGTATTTTTTTGGAAAAAATACCTATTCCAAAGTGTGGTGGAAGAAGGTCATGAGAACAGTGAGTAAAGTGGTACTAAGTAAGTGCCTTGATTTTCCTGAATGGGATAGTCTATGACGAACACGCCAAATAAAATCTCTCTATATATATCCCATTCCTTAATGCTTTTCCTGTACTGCAGTGCATCGCTTCTCCCACTGTATACTTATGGCAGGCAGGATTTCTGTATGATCGATTGTATTAACCTACGTGGTATGTTTTTTTTCTCAGTATTCATCTGCCTTGTAGTCCTGGTACAATTGAAAGACATTTATTTAGGAGAAGAACAGGGCCATTGAAGCAACATAATTTTCTACTACAGTTGCCCTAGCTGCAGACAGTAACTGTACGACTAGAGGGCCAGCTCAGCTAGCAATGCCACTATTCTTTTAACACAACAGGAGAGAGAAGAGTATTTGTGGTCCATAGTGCATAATGGCTGTGACTCTAATCACCTTAAATTTAAATGGCCTGAGGTGACCCGAAAATGTAATGCTTCTGTGTCACTACAGTACATGATTTTAAATAAGTGTTTTGCTCAGAGCATTGCTCACAATTTCTCTTTTTTCATTCTTGATATAGTTATTCCTGCCGGTCCAATATCTCATCAGGAAATAGCAGCCCAGCTGCAGTGGCAGAAGCTGAAGTCCATACGCGTCGAGTATCAGCAGTCAGTATTCAGGGCCCCAGCCAGGCCCCAGTGCCTCCAACCCAACAACACCATCTCCGGAGTTCCAGGGCAGCCGCCCACCACCATACCATCACTGCTTTCTAATGCTGCATCCTTCGAAGGCTGACACTATTAGAGGCTCAGCAGGCATGAATGGAAAGGTCCCTCATACGAATACTGGCCCACCTTTATTGCCCTCTCCTGATGCTTTTTTAACCTTTTATTTTGGTGAGTGGGACTCATTGTGGGAATAGGTTTATGAGCTCGGAATAATTTTTTGGGGTTTTTACTTCACTCTGATGCCTTTATGCAGCGTGTTTTTTAAATCTGCTGAGAGTATATTCCTTTAAATGTAGCATATTTTAAAATCTGCTGATAGTGTATAAAAATTATTTATGTGGTTAGATACCCTTGTTCTAATGCTCACCTACTCTCTGCAGTGCATTCTGAAAATGTTGACGCATAGGAGTGGGGCAGAGTGATTTGCCATTGCCAGTTATGTTGCCTAAACTAAAAGTACAACAATGCTCCACAATTCTCTACCTGAATGGATAAAGCGAGGGCTGCATGGGTTCTCAAGGTACCATTGTGGCATAGTAGTAGCATGCTAGCACACTAACAAAGGAGGAATCAGAAACAAGGTCCCACTCCACCTAGGTGAACTCAAATGAAGATCCAGCACACCGAGTTGGCATTGCTTCCACCACATCAGCCGCACCAAGTGTGTGATTAATCAATGGTGTAAATTGTTAAGTAACACCTCAATAAATCACACACCTCGGGGGATTGGGGAAAGGGATTTGATGAATGGATGCGAAAGGGATTTGGGGAAAGGTGTGACAAAAAGACATACACTACCAACACACAATATTCATGTGGGAAATGGTCAGCAACCTGTCGTAGAAGGAATAGAAACAAGCATTTGCAATGCAATAGGTCTCATGTTTACACGAGTTAGAGCTATTGGCGTTGTAAATTTCTAACTGGAACTCTATTGCCACACAAACTGAAAATAAAAAGTAAAAATGTTGACATGAGCTAGCTGATTCAAAGCTCTGCCATGAGCGCGAAGGATAGAGACAAATGGAAAAATAAGTTCGCTCGCAGTCAAAGTTATCAGCAATAGTGCAATTATCCATGTAACAGGGTCGATGGCCAAGGCGGTAACAAAACCGCCTTAAGGAGGGACAAATGTAAAGTAGTTACCAACGAAAACAAAGGATTTTTGAAAGGCAAGCCCATGAACGAGTGATAGTGAAGGGTGTGCGGTGGGTGTGGTTAAAAGCTCAGATAAATACCAACACACCGGAAAAGCAGCACGTGGGCACTGCTATTCTCATCCTAAAAATTGTGCTGATCCACATAGGTAATACAACACCAAAGTTCTGTCTAAACACCAGGGAGGAACAAGGTTTTACTCTACGGCCAAGCTGGCCAGGGACATAAGGAAGTGGATCGTTCAAAGAGCCATAACCCTGGTAGCAATACACCTGCCTGGTGTTCAAACTAAGACAAATAAGTTAAGCAAATAAGAAGCACTACATGAATGGGAGGTAAAGCAGCAGGTACTAAATATACATTTTCACAAGTGGGACACGATAGACAAAGACTTATTTACAACCCCGAACACAACTATGCGTTCAGGTATGCATATGACCAACCAAGGGGAATACCCTTTCGATTGACTGTCAAAGACATTTCTGTATGCTTTCCCCCCCAATACCATTGTTTCCAGAGAAAATAGGCACATAAAAAACAGTCAGCCATGGGAAAGACTTAGGCCCTCATTCTGACCCTGGCGGTCAAAGACCGCCAGGGCGGAGGACCGCGGGAGCACCGCCGACAGGCCGGCGGTGCTCCAATGGGGATTCCGACCGCGGCGGTAAAGCCGCGGTCGGACCGGCACCACTGGCGGGCTCCCGCCAGTGTACCGCCGCCCCATTGAATCCTCCACGGCGGCGCAGCTTGCTGCACCGCCGCGGGGATTCCGACCCCCCCTACCGCCATCCAGATCCCGGCGGTCCGACCGCCGGGATCCGGATGGCGGTAGGGGGGGTCGCGGGGCCCCTGGGGGCCCCTGCAGTGCCCATGCCACTGGCATGGGCATTGCAGGGGCCCCCGTAAGAGGGCCCCTACATGTATTTCACTGTCTGCTGTGCAGACAGTGAAATACGCGACGGGTGCAACTGCACCCGTCGCACAGCTTCCACTCCGCCGGCTCGATTCCGAGCCGGCTTCATCGTGGAAGCCTCTTTCCCGCTGGGCTGGCGGGCGGTCTGAAGGCGACCGCCCGCCAGCCCAGCGGGAAAGTCAGAATTACCGCTGCGGTCTTTCGACCGCGGAACGGTAACCTGACGGCGGGACTTTGGCCTCCGCCGCCCGCCAAGGTCAGAATGAGGGCCTTACTGTCTGCACATGCAGGAAGTATTTCTTTCATAACGAGGATGCAGGAATCTACAGAGGCAGCATTAGTGGCAAGTTTTGACCCTACAACTTTCTTAGAGTTCAGTCAAGCACAACACCTCCCTGGAGCAAGTAAGGCGTACAAGTCTTTGTACTAACTTGATTAGTGGTGGCGTTGCCACTTCACTCATTTCTCAGGTCACATGGGTTCAGCTCTGCCAAGTTTCCCTGTTCCATGAATGATGTGCTGCTAGAGCCCAGACTTTTTCTTTGAACTCTGGGACTTTTTTATTTCATTATAAAACGGGTCCAAAAATCCTAGAATTCAAAAGTTAAAAATAAAATGGACTGGAGGAACACATGGATCTGGGGAACCTGGCAGCCATGTCAGGGTTCTTGTCATGGTCTTTGATTGAAAAACCCTAATGCTTTCACTATTCCAACAGGATTGACACCTGATAACAATAGGCTGCTAAAGAAAACACGGGCTCACCTGACGGCATGGCACAAGGAGAACCTAACCCTTATTAGGGAATATAGGCACGTGGAGAACTTCTGGTCCCAGCATAGCCTGACCCCGCCCACCGACATTAAAGACGCCCATATTAAAGAAGGCGGATTACAGCTAATCTATGAGAATTTGTCCTGATTAAGAAGTGAATGTTCCCTCGCGCCTGGCTTCAGGCCATCACCAGACTGCTGTCCAGCTCTTGTGTGAATCATTTGTGCTCGACAGACAGAGGAAACGGTGTGTTTGGGTTGGAATCAAAAGTACACAAATTAAAATTAGCGATCTGAGTGCGAGATGCCTCTCAAAACGCTCAGCTGCTGTGAGGTCATGCGGTGAGAGCCGCCCCTTTCTGACAAATCTGATTATTCTATAACTGAGGCAATTTTAAGCAAGGACGCTGGTCGCGAGACATTAATACAAAATGGAACCCCTTGGGACCTTTGGCAGGGTGAACCTGCTGGCCAGGTTGAGCAAACACACGATACTCTCCGCCTCCTTTTCTAGTCCCAACAGCACGCTAAATGTGTTCTCGCAAAACATTAACTTGTTGACTCTGGAACCGAGTATCATTGTGTCCCCGAAACTCACTGCGTGGCTGGATAGGAAGTTAATGTACTTTGACAGGAAACTCGCTGCATTTTTTCAGGCAGCTGAGAGTCAAGGGAAACAAGCATTTGGAATGCAATAGTCTTGTGTTTGCTCGAGTTACAGCTCATAGCGTCATAAATTACTGACTGGACTTTTATTGCCACACAGACTGAGAATAACAAGAAGAAGAGAGCGAGAGCGAGGGTGAACTGGCCCTGGAAAAGCCCCCTCTGATGTTGGTTTATGTTTACAGAGGGAGCTGGTGGGGAGGAGGGACTGAACACACACCCACAGTGCAAGGCAAACAGGCCAATACTGAAAGAAAAAGTCCCCTTCAGAAGAGATAAACAGGATATTACGTAATTACACAGTACTTTGTGCTGCTCCCAAAGTGAAAAACGGCAGGACAAAGAGGCAGAACTGACCACTTGCAAAAAATGATTTTTGGAAGGACACTGCAACTAACTAATCAGAATGTTGGAACTCACTCTATTGTATACTTTAGTATACAGCAGGCCGACTGCCAACGCTCGACATAAAAATGAATATGTATGACAGAAATAACTTTCCATTGCATCAGCCCCAGTGAGACCCAGGTTGTTATATATCTAAAAATGTTTGATCACCTACATTTGCAAAATAGTACTTATAATTAATGTTGGGACAAAACTGACACACACAGTTCTAATGAAAGATTATTGAAAGAAAAATGATACTTGTCTGTATGGCCAAATTGAGTGGTGCATCTGCATTCGTCTTGGATTTCACCATCAATCATCTTGGGGGCCTGCCTGAAATGGTCCAATAAGGTAAGTGTTAGACCTGACATCCTTGGCGTGGTGTCCTCTGTCTTTTTTGCATTTGCTTCCCATGTTTTGGCTGTGTGCTGTACTCTGTTTTTGCTGGTTTTGTTACCTGGACACTTTGCCACTGCTGACCAGTGCTAAAGTGCAAGTGCTTCCTGTGTAAAATGTATTTGGCTTTTCCATGTTTGGCACATTTGTTTTACTAGTAAGTCCTTAATAAAGTGCACTATAGGTGCCCAGGGCCTGTAAATCGCATGCTACTAGTGGACCTGCAGCACTGATTTGCCGCCCACATGAGTAGCCCTGTTAAGATGGCTCAGAACTGCCAGTGTCTGTGTGTGCTCACTTGCCTGGCCCAAACCTTCCGTTTTTATGCATGTACAGCACCCCTAAGGTAGGCCCTAGGTAGCCCCATTCACATGGTGCAGTGTATGTTAAAGGTGGTGGATGGGCTGATGTGTTTTACTTATCTCTTTCATAGGATAACATGGGGGCTGCATTTAAATATCTTCTAAGTTTAGTTTCCCTTTGGGAGCAGACAGAGAAGTGGAGTTTGGTGTCTCTGAACTCACAATTTAAAAATACATCTTTTGGTTTTTAGCTTGTTAGTTTGAAAATGCCACTTTTAGAAAGTGGGCATTTTCTTGATTAAACCAATATGTGACTCCGCCTGCTTGTGTGTTCCCTGTCTGGGTCAGACAGTTGGGCTGTTTGTGAATCTCCACTAGACAGTGACACAAAGGGAGCTGGGGTGTAGCCTGCCTATCCTGATGGGCCATCTGGGCTAGAGTGGAGGGGGGAGTGGCCACTTACACCTGCCCTCACACAATGCAGTCTCCAACCCCCTTGTGTGAGGCCTGGGCAATGCAGGATCCTGTGAATAGCAGACTTTCCCTTGAAGTTTGCCTACTTCAAAAGCAGAAAGGGGTATAAATAGTGGACCCAAAACCCCAAATTTTCATATTACTTCTGGAACCAAAAGGAACCTCTGCCAAGGAGAAAATCTGAAGAGCCGGAGAAGAAGTACTGCCCCTTTGCCTGTGCTTCACTGAGCTGGCCTGTAGTCTGCCTGAAAGGGGACAAAGACTGGGCTTTGTGGTATACTCCTGCTTGTGAAGTGACTCCAAGGGCTTGGACTGAGCTTGCCCCCTGTTTTGAAGCTTCAGGGCCATCAAATACTTTATCTGGTAGCATTTGGGCTCTCTGCTGAGAATACGACCCAGCCAAGTGGTGCCCTATCCAGTCCCTGGACCCTTGAAAGGTGAAGCATGTAGAAAAAGGCGGAAATCCATGCCCAGGATGGCGTGCGGGAAACTTTAGGTGCACCACATGCAACCCGGCTGCAAATAATGACATGCCACCCACCTTGTGGCTGAAATTGAAGCACCATTTGCAAAACCGATGCCTCACCTGTATCGCGGCTGGAGAAATGATGCAACACGCTTTTGCGGCCGCTGAAAATCCTGCACCCCCACACAACACAGTTTTCCATCACTGTGGGGCCAGATTTCACACGCATCATCTCTGGGCATCAAAATCAATGTGAACCTGAGTGGATCCGAGGTGCCCTGTCTGGAAATCGATGGATCACTCTCTTGTGGGAGAGAACAACAATACATCGCTAACCTGACCAGAGAAGAAACGAAGCACCGCCTCACTTATTGCCTATTTTTCTAAACTAGTGTGTTATCCATTTTTTTGTGTTTTCACTGTATTTCTGTGTGTGTTTGTACAAATAATTACACATTGCCTTTAGATAAGCTTGACTGCTTGTGCCAAGCTACCAAGGGGGTGAGCAGAGGTTATCTAAGTGTGTATCTCTATTGCCTTGACTAGACTGAGGGTCCCTGCTTGGACAAAGTGCAAACCAGAGACCCCATTTCTAACAGAAAGCATGAGTGTTATGGTGCAGGAAAATAGAAGGCTTGCTGATTTTAAAACAGAAATGATTATCATGGTATTGTAGAATCAAGAAGGATTGAATGGAAGGTAAGCTTTATGAGAAGTAGTGTACCAAGAAGATTCAGAGGTGGCAGAGCAAGAGCAAAGATCTTGGTGATCATTCATTTTATGACTGATGCGTGATAAATTAAGTGAGAGCAATTACAACAACCAACCATCACAGACAAGTTGTTGCATGTATCAGGATGATCAAACTCGCAACTGTCATGATCATCATAACATTTAGCTTAGAGCACATGCATAATGTGACATCATCCATCACATGTGTGTCTACTCCAGTTACCTACAACAACAGGTCCACCACCCAACCACATAGTTTCAAGTTTGAGACAGCCAGCACACACAAGAAGCAGCATTGCATTTACCATATCTGGTAATTAACACACCTCTCACCTTTCAGTCCACAGACCGGAGGGGGTCTCTTAGACTCATCATCATCCTTGTTGATTTCCATGAAGTTGATAACTTCCTTCTTCTGACAGTTATTTAACCCCTTCGCTGCCAGGCCTTTTCCCCCTACTATGCCAGGCCTTTTTTTGGCTATTTGGGGCAGTTCGCGCTTAGGCCCTCATAACTTTTTGTCCACATAAGCTAACCAAGCCAAATTTGCGTCCTTTTTTTCCAACATCCTAGGGATTTTAGAGGTTCCCAGACTTTGTGAGTTCCCCTGAAGGAGGCCAAGAAATTAGCCAAAATACTGTGAAAATGTTGTTTTTTTAAAACAAATGGGAAAAAGTGGCTGCAGAAGAAGGCTTGTGTTTTTTCCCTGAAAATGGCATCAACAAAGGGTTTGCAGTGCTGAAATCACCAGCTTCCCAGCTTTCAGTAACAGGCAGACTTGAATCAGAAAACCCAATTTTTCAACACAAATTTGGCTTTTTACTGGGACATACCCCATTTTTACGATTTTTTGTGTTTTCAGCCTCCTTCCAGTCAGTGACAGAAATGGGCATGAAACCAATGCTGGATCCCAGAAACCAAAACATTTCTGAAAAGTAGACAAAATTCTTAATTCAGCAAGGGGTCATTTGTGTAGATCCTACAAGTGTTTCTTACAGAAAATAACAACTGAAAAAGAAAAATATTGAAATTGAGGTGAATAACGGCAATTTTTCTCGACGTTTTACTCTGTAACTTTTTCCTGCAATGTCAGATTTTTGAAACCAATATACCGTTACGTCTGCTGGACTCTTCTGGTTGCGGGGATATATAGGGCTTGTAGGTTCATCAAGAACCCTAGGTACCCAGAGCCAATAAATGAGCTGCACCCTGCAGTGCGTTTTCATTCTATACCGGGTATACAGCAAATCATTTGCTGAAATATAAAGAGTGAAAAATAGCTATCAAGAAAACCTTTGTATTTCCAAAATGGGCACAAGATAAGGTGTTGAGGAGCAGTGGTTATTTGCACATCTCTGAATTCTGGGGTGACGACACTAGCATGTGAATTACAGGGCATTTCGCAAATAGACGTCTTTTTTACACACTCTCTTATATTTGAAAGGAACAAATGTAGGGAAAGACAAGGGGCAATAAAACTTGTTTTGCTATTCTATGTTCCCCCAAGTCTCCCGATAAAAATGATACCGCACTTGTGTGGGTAGGCCTAGCGCCCGTGACAGGAAATGCCCCAAACCACAACGTGGACACAACACATTTTTTGAAAGAAAAGAGAGGTGTTTTTTGCAAAGTGCCTACCTGTAGATTTTGGCCCCTAGCTCAGCGGCACCTAGGGAAACCTACCAAACCTGTGCATTTTTTAGAACTAGAGACCTAGGGGAATCCAATATGGGGTGCCTTGTGGGGCTCTGACCAGGTTCAGTTACCCAGAATCCTTTGCAAACCTCAAAATGTGGCTAAAAAACATGTTTTCCTCACATTTCGGTGACAGAAAGTTCTGGAATCTGAGAGGAGCCACACATTTCCTTCCACCCAGCGTTCCCCCAAGTCTCCCGATAAACATGATACCTCACTTGTGTGGGTAGGCCTAGCGCCCGTGACAGGAAATGCCCCAAAACACAACGTGGACACATCAAATTTTTTTAAAGAAAACAGAGGTGTTTTTTGCAAAGTGCCTACCAGTAGATTTTGGTTCCTAGCTCAGCCGGCACCTAGGGAAACCTACCAAACCTGTGCATTTTTGAAAACTAGAGACCTTAGGAAATCCAAGATGGGGTGACTTGTGGGGCTCTGACCAGGTTCAGTTACCCAGAAGCCTTTGCAAACCTCAAAATTCGGCTAAAAAAACAGGGTTCCTCACATTTCGGTGACAGAAAGTTCTGGAATCTGAGAGGAGCCAAAAATGTCCTTCCAAGCAGCGTTCCCCCAAGTCTCCCGATAAAAATGATACCTCACTTGTGTGGGTAGGCCTAGCGCCCGCTACAAGGAAATGCCCCAAAACACAACGTGGACACATCACATTTTTTGAAAGAAAACAGAGGTGTTTTTTGCAAAGTGCCTACCTGTAGATTTTGGCCCCTAGCTGAGCCGGCACCTAGGGAAACCTACCAAACCTGTGCATTTTTGAAAACTAGAGACCTAGCGGAATCCACGATGGGGTGACTTGTGGGGCTCTGACCAGGTTCAGTTACCCAGAATCCTTTGCAAACCTCAAAATATGGCTAAAAAAACAGGTTTCCTCACATTTCGGTGACAGAAAGTTCTGGAATCTGAGAGGAGCCAAACATTTCGTTCCACCCATCGTTCCCCCAAGTCTCCCGATAAAAATGATACCTCACTTGTGTGGGTAGGCCTAGCGCCCGCGACAGGAAATTCCCCAAAACAAAACGTGAACACATCACATTTTTTTAAAGAAAAAAGAGGTGTTTTTTGCAAATTGCCTACCTGTATATTTTGGCCTCTAGCTCAGCCGGCACCTAGGGAAACCTACCAAACCTGTGCATTTTTGAAAACTAGAGACCTAGGGGAATCCAAGATGGTTGTGGGGCTCTGACCAGGTTCTGTTACCCAGAATCCTTTGCAAACCTCAAAATTTGGCTAAAAAAACACATTTTCCTCACATTTCGGTGACAGAAAGTTCTGGAATCTAAGAGGAGCCACAAATTTCCTTCCACCCAGCGTTTCCCCAAGTCTCCCGATAAAAATGATACTTCACTTGTGTGGGTAGGCCTAGCGCCTGTGACAGGAAATGCCCCAAAACACAACATGGACACTTCACATTTTTTTAAAGAAAACAGAGGTGTTTTTTGCAAAGTGCCTACCTGTAGATTTAGGTTCCTAGCTCAGCCGGCACCTAGGGAAACCTACCAAACCTGGCATTTTTGAAAACTAGAGACCTAGGGAAATCCAAGATGGGGTGACTTGTGGGGCTCTGACCAGGTTCAGTTACCCAGAATCCTTTGCAAACCTCAAAATTTGGCTAAAAAAAAAGGTTTCCTCACATTTCGGTGACAGAAAGTTCTGGAATCTGAGAGGAGCCAAAAATGTCCTTCCACCCACCGTTCCCCCAAGTCTCCAGATAAAAATGATACCTCACTTGTGTGGGTAGGCCTAGCGCCCGTGACAGGAAATGCCCCAAAACACCACATGGACACATCACATTTTTTGAAAGAAAACAGAGGTGTTTTTTGCAAAGTGCCTACCTGTAGATTTTGGCCTCTAGCTCAGCCGGCACCTAGGGAAACCTACCAAACCTGTGCATTTTTTTAAACTAGAGACCTAGGGGAATCCAATATGGGGTGACTTGTGGGGCTCTGACCAGGTTCAGTTACCCAGAATCCTATGCAAACCTCAAAATTTGGCTAAACAAACGCGTTTTCCACTCATTTCGGTGACAGAAAGTTGTGGAATCTGAGAGGAGCCACAAATTTCCTTCCTCCCAGCGTTCCCCCAAATCTCCTGATAAAAATGGTACCTCACTTGTGTGGGTATGCCTAGCGCCCACGAAAGGAAATGGGCCAAAACACAACGTGGACACATCACATTTTTTCATAGAAAACAGTGCCTACCTGTGGATTTTGGCCTCTAGCTCAGACGGCACCTAGGGAAACCTAGCAAACCAGTGCATTGTTTCAAACTAGAAAACCAGGTGAATCCAAGATGGGGTGACTTGTGGGGCTCTGACCAGGTTCTGTTACCCAGAATCCTTTGCAAACATCAAAATGTGGCCCAAAAAACACTTTTTCCTCTCCTTTCGGTGACAGAAAGTTCTGGAATCTGAGAGGAGCCACAAATTTCCTTCCACCCAGCGTTCCCCCAAGTCTCTCGATTAAAATGGTACCTCACTTGTGTGGGTAGGCCTAACGCCCACGAAAGGAAATGGCCCAAAACACAACGTGGACACATCACATTTTTTCACAGAAAACAGAGGTGTTTTTTGCTAAGTGCCTACCTGTGGATTTTGGCCTCTAGGTCATCCGGCCCCAGGGGGGGCAGAAATGGCCTAAAATAAATGTGCTCCTCCCCTCAACCCCCCCCCCCCGGGAGCGACCCTTGCCCACGGGGTCGCTCCTCCTGAGTGACACTGGCGCCAAAAAAAAAATCCCCGGTGCCTAGTGGTTTCTGCCCCCTTGGGGGCAGATTGACCTAAAATAGGCCAATAAATACAATTTGCCCCCCAGGGGAGCGGCCATTGCATAATGGGTCGCTCCCCATCTCTAAAAAAAACAAAAACAAAAAACCCCAAAAACAAATTTGCCCTGGCGCATAGAGGTTTCTGCCCCCCTTGGGGGCAGAAATGGCCTAAAATAAATTTACCCCCCCCAGGAGTGACCCTTGCCTACGGGGTCGCTCCCACTGCGTGAAATTGGCACCCCCAAAAAAATCCACGGTGCCTAATGGTTTCTGCCCCCTTGGGGGGCAGAAATGGTCTAAATACAATTTGCCCCCCGGGGGAGCGACCCTTGCCTAATGGGTCGCTACCCATCTCTAAAAAAAAAAAAAAAACACAAAAAAAGAATTGCCCTGGCGCCTAGAGGTTTCTGGCTCCCCTGGGGGCAGATCAGCCTAATAACAATAGGCCGATCTGCCCGGGGGGGGGGCAGAAATGGCCTAAAATAAATTTGCCCCCCAACCCCCCCGGGAGCGACCCTTGCCTACGGGGTTGCTCCCCCTGCGTGACATTGGTGCCAAAAAAAAAATCTCCAGTGCCTAATGGTTTCTGCCCCCTTGGGTGCAGAGTGACCTAAAATTGGCCAATCTGCCCCCAAGGGGGGCAGAAATGGTCTAAATACAATTTGCCTCCCCAGGGGAGCGACCCTTGCCTTTTGCCCCATCTCAACAAAAAAAAAAAAATTGCCCTGGCGCCTAGAGGTTTCTGCCCCCCCCGGGGGCAGATCGGCCTAATAACAATAGGCCGATCTGCCCCCAGGGGGACAGAAATGGCCTAAAATATATGTGCACCCCAATCCCCCTCAGGGAGCGACCCTTGCCTACGGGGTCGCTTCCCTTGCCTGACGGCGCAAAAAAAAAGATCCCTGGTGCCTAGTGGTTTCTAAAAATCAGCCGATCTGCCCCCAAAGCGGGCAGAAATGGCCTAAATACAATTTGTCCCTCCAGGGGAGCGACCCTTGCCTAAGAGGTCGCTCCCCTTACGTGAAATTCACGAACAAAAAAAAAACTCCCTGGTGTCTAGTGGTTTCTGCCCCCCTTGGGGGCAGATTGGCCTCATACAAATAGGCCAATCTGCCCCCAAGGAGGGCAGAAATGGCCTAAATATAATTTGCCTCCTATGGGAGCGACCCTTGCCTAAGGGGTCGCTCCACACACCTAAAAAAAAAAAACTAAACAAAAACTAACAAAATAAATAAATTATCCCTGGTGCCTAGAGGTTTCTGCCCCCCACCCCCCGGGGTCAGATCAGCCTAATAATAGGGCGATCTGACCCCAGGGGGGGGCAGAAAAGGCCTTAAAAAAAAATGACCCCCATTGGGAGCGACCATTGCCCAAGGGGTCGCTCCCTTATGCCAATTTCATTCAAAATAGAAAATCCCTGGTGTCTAGTGGGCGTTTTGACAGCCGGATTGCTTTCAATCACGCTGCCAAAACGCAGAGAGAGACTTCAAAGGGAAGGAAATACATTTCTCTTTGAAGCCTCTCTCGGCCTCCCCCACGTGATCGGTAGAGAAATGCAAAGCATTTCTCTTCCGATCGGGCTGGAAGCTGAGCTTCCAGCGCGATGGGGGAGGCTCTGTGATTGTCAGCGCGCGCTCGGGCACTGACGTCACGGGGGTGAGGGGGTCGGGGTGGAAGGGGAAGGGCTTCCCCTTCCATCCCTGACTTTGCGGGAATCCCACAGAGGGAGCGCTAGCGCTCCCTCTAGGCTGTGTGCCCAGGACGTAATGATTATGTCCTGGGAACAGCAGCACTGTGCCTCAGGACGTAACCATTACGTCCTGGGCACAGAACGGGTTAAGTTGTCAATTCACACTCTGAGCCCTTCAACCATCCTCCAGACTCTGATTAAAGATTATTATATCCAACTCCATACCAACACTCACAGTTTTCCGACCCAATTGAGATAGAGCTACCTGTAGTGCATAGCTGTGTTTAACAACAAGAGAAATATTGAGTGTTTTTTTTTTTCTAGACTAGATTTTTGTTTGTTAGCTAAATTGACTGCTTGGGTCTTCTTTGACAAATGTGAACCAGAAAACAAATCACTAGAAAACAAAGCAGTGTGAAAACACCAGCAAACACATTTTGCTAAGTGCCAAAGGGGAAGAAAACAAAATCACCTTCAGGAAAAAAATCACCAATTATTAGACCACCAACACTGTAAATCAATCATGACTCAAACACAAACAAGCGTAATAATATGCTTAAACAGCAAAATTTGTTTTTTCCTCATTGTAGTGAATGGCTCCCATAGGCAAGAATGGGGAGAATTAGTTTAATTCATAAGGTCCCCTTAGGTGTCAGATAATTCCAGTTTGGTATCAAATTAATTGTTATAACAAATCCCACAACTTACAATTGTTGGTTTTAATATAACTGGCTCAGGTAAAGAGTTTTAAACTCTACCTAAAAACTTGCCAACTTCAGCCCTGTAGTGCCATTTTCTGATTGGCCAGCCTCTGACCTGGCCAGTCTGTCTTGATGAGATGTGAAGTGGCCTGGGCTGAATACAAAGAGATGTGCCTAGGGGAGGAGAACTTACCTTAGCAGATGGATAAGCAGGAAGTGGGGAGGGCTGCCAAACTAGTCTTCAAAGGCAGGGAATGAAATTTGGAGCACCCCAGCACCTCCCTCACATCCTGCAAAACCAGACAATTAGGTGCCCCCTTGATTCCATTAGGAGAGGGGTGTGTTTAGGATGTTTAGCCACACCAGTGGGTGGGCTCAGCCAGATGTAACCTCCAAAAATCAGTTCAAGGCATGATGGATTTTTGAGGAATGTTGTTCCCTGGGATTGATTTGTGCCACACTTCCCAGGAAGTGGTCATCACAGGGGGAAGGATTCTGCACCTAATTGGAGAACAAGGACACCCTGTTTTTAACCCAGGAGCAAGGATAAAACTGGCAGACCTGCACCTACACCTCAGATCCCTACAAGAATGAACTACTGAAGAAAAAGGACTGCCCTGCTAGACCCCTGACCTGCACCTTGACACTGCACTCTGGAGGTCTGCACCAGCTGCACACTTGGGCTTCACCACAAGAAGGAGTTTGACTGGCTTGAACTGGTTCAAGGAGGGACTCCCTGTTTGCTACAAGTGAAAGAAATGCTAACCAGAGCCCCCTGCACCAACTCCTGAAGAAACTGACCAAGTTTGGAGAACTTTTGGAAAAAAAACTCCATAGAGGGACAACCTGCTGCGGCAACTCTAGCCGGCTTGCCTCAACAGCAAACCCAGTGTGACTTGCAGGTTCGTCCCGGTGAAGTAACTCTCGGAAAAAGTTGACCGGGACCTCCCAGGTAGTAGGGCTCCAGGGACATCGGATCAAGATTCAGGTTTGCCCAGATTAAAGGATTTCATCTTGATAATTTGTCTAGGTCTGAATGTAGAAATCTCCAAGAGGGCTCTAGCAACTCGTATCCGAGGAAGAGTTCCAGGAGGTCGGACTGGACTGGCGACTTGGGCCGGGTGAAGAAAATCTTCTAGAAAATGACTAAGACCCTCATTACAACATTGGCGGTAAATCCCGCTTACCGCCGTGCAAAAGACCGCCAACACACCGCCGCGGCCGCGGAATTCCGCTACAGCTATTAGGACCCACAGCTCTGAATCCGCCAAAATCCAGACACCTAAACAAGTCCGCCACACCAAAGGTCAGTGATAAACTGGTGATAACAAAACCTCCACTGTCACGCCAACAGGAATACGCCCACACTATCATGACCCACGAATCCACGTGGCGTTCTTTCAACCACGGTAAACCATGGGTGGTACACACCGCCGCGCTCAAAATACACACACATTTACAAAACACAACCACATTGGACAAATCGAAATACACACACCTGATACACATACACACACCACTCCCACACACCCAATACAATATAAAACACACACCCACATCACCCACAATCCCTTACGACCTGTCAACACCAGGACAGTGCGCGCTCTACGGGCATCTAGAATGCAAAAACCCAACACTCGCAAGATAATGTAATTTATGCATTGTGATAATATTTTATTGTTTTACCTTTTGCATTGCAGAATTCCATCCAAAAGATTCATTTTTAAGGTGCTTATAAATAATGTACATTTGCAATGTATTGCTGCAGACATTCAGAGTGAGTTAGGGTGTGGCAGGGTGTGGTCCCTTTCCAGGGCCTTTCAGAGACTTTCCCTGCAACATGCCTGGGCATGGTTCTAGGCGGGGCCAAGACTCTATAAAAGAGAGTCAGCCCAAATCCCAGTGCTCACTATTCAGAGGTCCCGGTGCAGAGCAGCAGCTTCTTCCTGAGCTCCTGTCCCGGCGGCCTATTTGGATTTTCCAGTCTTCTGCACTCATCTCTCATTGGTGATCACTGTTTCCAGGCGGTAAGACGGTGTTTGGACATTTCCCAACACCGTAATGGAGAATTTTCGTATTCTTGATTTTAATTCTTAAATTAATAACAGATTACTTGTGCGCTGCTATTTTTTGACATTTGTATGGTGGTTTGCAAATAGGGAGGACGCGCAATTTATTCCATAAAGATTTGACTTCGTTATTACATGGTTGTTCATTGCGCTCTGATATTTCTTGACATTTACAGGATGTTTTACGAGTTGGCAAGACGTGCAACTCGTTTCATGAGCATTTAACTTTTTGTTCATTGCGCGCTACCTTTTCTTGACATTTACATGGTGGCATTCGAATCTGCGAAACGCGTGATTCACTTCTCGTGTGTAATTCATGCTGTTCATTGTGCGCTACCATTTTCTGGCATTTACATGGTGGCATTCGAATCGGCAACACGCGCGATTCTTTCCTTGAGTGTTTTTTCATGTTATTCATTGTGCGCTACCATTTCTTGGCATTTGAATCGACAAGACGTGCGATTCTTTCCCTGAGTGCTTTTCATGTTGTTCATTGTTCGCTACCATTTCTTGATATTTGTATGGTGGCATTTGAATCGGCAAGACGCGCAATTCTTTCCTCGTGTATAAATAATGCAAATTACTGTGCGCTACTATTCTAAGACATTTTCTTGGTAGCATTTCAAGTTGACACGTTGTGTGATTTATTCCTTGAATCTACGTTGTGTGATTTCATGGTGCACAATCCTTTATGGTGTTTAATACTCATATAAAAATCTGCAATGTGCGCAATTCACTTCCCAATGTTTTTTCTGAGATGAACACAACAATACCAGAATTCTAGATGTAATGCTGTGTGTTCCTTATATGTATTCTTAAAAGGAGATTCATATGGTTGTTTAGAAATTGCTCAGAGTGTTTCCTGATTCTCATGCTAAAGAAAGTACTCGAATCTGAAAGTCCTATTTAACTTTTCCTGTTTCCTCCTCAGGTATTCGGTCATCTAAAGCCTAGTCAGTTTTAGGACTATTCTAGGGTTGTTCATGTTTTTTGGAAAAGACGAAGCTTAGAGTTGTAGCATGGTACTGAATTCATGAGATGTAATTTTGATGTTGTGTTTTAACCTTTTGCTTCCTACAGGTCTCCTTCCCAGCTGTTCCCGTCCTAACCCCCTTTTCCCCACTTGGACTCTCTTAGACTCTGTGATAAATCTAATCAGAGTATTGGAGCTGTCTTGTGGTGGAAGTGTTGGGAACATGCACAGACCCCGAGGATCAGGTGACTCTGACAGAATAGTGAGCCCACGAATTATTATCCTCCTGGTTTGTGTATGTTCTCAGCATGGCCACACTGGACGAGCTAGTCAAGGCTATCACCCAGCTCCAGTCAGAAGTGGTATCATCAAAGGATTTGACAAATAGTCTAGCTGAGAGGGTGAGTCAGTTACAGAATAAGGTTGAGAAGAAAGAACAAAGTCCCACAGGTGTGTCTTGGCCAGGTACTTCTTCTCAGACTTCTGGAGGTAATCCGACTAACATTTCCCTCAATGTTCCTTCAGCCATTCCTTTAGCTCCCCCAGAACGCTTCTCAGGTGATCCCTTAAAAGCGCAATCTTTTCTGGTTCAAGTGGAACTTCACTTCACCTGCAGGCCACATACTTTCCCCGATGCCCAGTCTAAAGTAGCTTTCTTGTTGTCATATCTGTCTGGAGATGCAGCTACCTGGGCTATTCCTCTTGTGCATAAAAATAGTCCCCTGTTGTACAACTGGAAAAATGTGTTCATGAATTTGAGAGAGTTTTCGATCGAAGAACTGTAACACAGTCAGCAGATCGTGAATTATTAGACTTACTCCAAGAGAATCAGGACTTAGTGTCATATTTAGCCAACTTTAATCGGCTGGTCGCTGAGACATCCTGGCCTGAAGAAAAACAAGCGGCCTTGTTTTACAGGGGACTCAAAGAGGAGCTACAAAACATCTTAGCGCAAATCGACCCACAACCTGCAAACGGTCAAGATTTAATAAAACCTTGTCTTGAGGCTTGATCATCCTTTAAATGAACGAAAAGGAACGCGTAAAAAGACTGAAAAACATTCTTGGCATGCTCATGATAACAAAGACTCAAGAACTCCGAGAGAAAGAACGCCGGAACCGATGGAAATTGGAACCATCAGGAGACCTTTGACCAAAGATGAAAAGGACCTACGCAGAAAAAATGGGCAATGTCTCTATTGTGGGCGGAATGGTCATTTCACCAAAGATTGTCCAATCAAAACAAAGAGCAAGCGAGACCCAGTTCAGAAAGTTGCAACCAATGCATCAGTCGAGTCGGAAAATCTAAAGCACCCAAGTTGCAGATAAGGGTTGCTCTTGGGTGTCACCGTGGATCCTTCACAATCCAAACATCTAAAATTGGGAATAAGAGTTCAGGTCAAGAAAAAGACCTATTTCAAGAAGGCTCTAGTCGACTCTGGGGCTACCGGAAACTTTGTTGACCCCCAATTGGTTCGTGCATGGGGGATCCCATGTATTGAAAAGAAGACCCCAGAAACCATCCAGGCAGTTGATGGAAAACTCTTGACTGGAGGTCCGATAACTCTTCAGACTGTCCCCTTGACAATAATTTGTGAAGGTAAAAATCAAAGAAAGAAACATAAAGAGGAACTCATCCTTGACGTGATCCATTCTCCCCAGTATGGGATCATCCTTGGCTTGCCATGGTTAACTCATCACAATCCAGAGATTAATTGGGCAGAACGAAAGATCGTGTTCTCATCAGTGCTATGTAAAGAACATTGGGGGTTATTCCAACTTTGGAGGAAGTGGTAATCCGTCCCAAAAGTGACGGTAAAGTGACGGATATACCACCAGCCGTATTACGAGTCCATTATATCCTATGGAACTCGTAATACAGCTGGTGGTAAATCCATCACATTTAGGACGGATTACCACCTCCTCCAAAGTTGGAATAACCCCCATTGTCTCCAAAGGACTCAAGAATCGGAAGTTCGCCATTCTTACATAGCTACCGCCACAGAGAAAGAAGTTCAGTTGCCCAAACAGTATTCGTCTTATGAAGATGTATTTGATGAGAAGGAAGCAGAGAACTTACCTCCTCATAGATCTTATGACTGTCAAATTGATCTAGTCCCAGGGGGGATACTTCCCAACTGTCGTGTGTATGCCCTGTCAGAACATGAAAATCAACATTTACGAAAATACTTGGATCAATTCTTAGAGAATGGTTTCATCCGCCCCTCTAAGTCTCCCACAGCTTCTCCTTTGTTTTTTGTTCCAAAAGCGAATGGAGAGCTTCGAACTTGTATCGACTATAGGGGCTTGAATAAAATCACCATCAAGAACAAATATCCTTTGCCTCTAATTCCGGTCTTACTGGAACAAGTAAAGAAAGCAAAAATCTACACGAAGCTTGATCTTCGAGGTGCTTACCATTTGGTCAGAATGAGAGAGGGTGACGAATGGAAAACTGCATTCAAAACAAGATGTGGCCTTTTTGAATACACCGTCATGCCTTTTGGTCTGTGCAATGCTCCAGCAGCATTTAAATTTTTCCTAAATGACGTTCTTAGAGAGTACCTCGATATCTTTGCCATAGTTTACATTGATGACATGTTGATCTACTCAGACAATAAGAATGAACATGTTCAACATGTCAAGAAAATTTTGGCAGCCCTTCGTAAACACCATTTATATTGCAAGCTAACCAAGTGTGAGTTTCATGTTACCACAGTTGAGTTTTTAGGGGTTATCCTTACACTTCAAGGTATGGTGATGGCAGGAAGGAAAGTAAAAGCCGTATCTGAATGGCCCATCCCAAAGACTGTTCGTGATGTACAATGTTTCCTGGGCTTTGCAAATTTTTACCGGAGGTTCATCAATCATTTCTCCCAGACAGTGGCTCCAATTACTAAGTTATTAAGAAAGAAAGAAAAATTTGTATGGTCCCCAGAAGTAGACCAAGCCTTTTCAACGTTGAAAGAAGCTTTCTCCACTGCCCCAGTCTTGACTCATCCAGATGTGGATCGACCTTTCATAGTGGAAGCTGATGCTTCAGATGTGGCGATAGGAGCAGTCGTGTCACAACGAAACAAAGACACTGGTCAGCTTCATCCTGTAGCTTACATGTCTCAGAAGTTGAACGAAGCCGAACATAACTATGTCATTGCTGAAAAAGAGCTTCTGGCGATTCGTGATGCCTTTAAATGGTGGAGACATCATTTGTTGGGAGCTAAATATACTGTCACAGTATATACTGATCATCGCAATCTTCAATTCATGAGTTCTGCCAGACTTTTGACTCCTCGGCAATTACGCTGGATGCTGTTTTTTGCCGAGTTTGATTTTGTGGTAACCTTCAGGCCTGGGAAAGATAATCGCAAAGCT
This sequence comes from Pleurodeles waltl, assembly GCF_031143425.1. Taxonomy (NCBI): domain Eukaryota; kingdom Metazoa; phylum Chordata; class Amphibia; order Caudata; family Salamandridae; genus Pleurodeles; species Pleurodeles waltl. The sequence goes on along the minus strand of NC_090445.1, from coordinate 485,684,825 downwards.
GACACCTTGTCCCGCCAAGAGTCTACCACATTGCCTGCAGTTCAAACCTCCAGAGCTATCATTGCTCCTGACAAGGTGCTATGTATCATAAAAACAGAAGATTTCTTTGAAGACATCTGCAATTCATTCACTGTTGAAAAATGGCAGGCGTGGGCCCAAGCAGATCCGAAAAAATCAATCAAGCAAGGATTACCCTTTCACAATGCTCGTTTGTTCGTGCCCACTACCAAACTTCGCAAGATAGTGTTTCATTGGTTGCATGTTAGACCTACAGCAGGTCACCCTGGTACTCCTAAAACTCTTGAATTAATCCAACGCTATTTTTGGTGGCCTACCTTAACAAAGGATGTAAAAACAATGGTAAACAACTGCGAAGTCTGTGCTCGCACTAAAACAAGTCATTCAAAACCGAAAGGGTTGTTACACCCACTCCCAACCCCAAGTCGTCCGTGGGAACACATCTCTTTAGACTTTATTACAGGTCTACCAGTGGTTCAACAGCATTCAGTAATTCTGGTGGTAGTAGATAGTCTCACGAAATATGGACATTTCATTGCCTGTAAGAAATTACCCACCTCTAGTGAACTGGCAACTATCTTACTGAATAGAGTGGTTCGTTATCATGGACTGCCAAAAGTGATCCTCTCCGATCGGGGATCGCAATTTGCCTCCAACTTCTGGAAGACGTGGTGTAAAATACTCCAAGTGACATCTACCCTATCTACTAGCCACCATCCTCAAACAGATGGTCAAACGGAGAGACTAAATCAGACTTTGAAGCAATACCTACGTGCTTACGCTGAAAAAGCACTTAATTCATGGACATCAATGCTCTGGGTAGCTGAGTTAGCCTACAACAACTCCTTCCACACTTCTACTAGCGTTACACCCTTCTTTGGTTTGTTTGGCTATCATCCTGACACCTTGCCCATCACAATTCCTCAAGAAAGTTCTCTCACTCCAGCTGTGTCAGAAATCATTCAACATTTGCATCAAACTCAGAAATCGATTCAACAACATTTAGAAAAAGCCAAAAAAAATACAAAAAGCATTATGACAAGAAACATTGTGAGGGACCGCAGTATCAACCTGGTGACAAAGTGTGGCTTTCCACAAAACATATAGACTTCAAGAAGAAGCACATGTTCAACCCCAAATTTATAGGTCATTACACTGTTCTTCAGCAAATCAATCCTGTGACCTATAAACTACAATTGCCAAAATCATTACGGATTCATCCAGTGTTCCATACTTCCCTCTTAAAAAGGTCAGTCCAAAAGGTCCACCCTCATCCAGCTCCTGTTCTAGTACAGGGGGAAGAAGAATATGAAGTCAAGAAAGTGTTGGACTCTAAACTGAGAGGGCGTAACCTATGGTACTTAATCTCATGGAAAGATTATGGCCCTGAAAGTAATTCATGGGTTTCCGCATCTGATGTTCATGCTCCAGTACTTGTGAGACGCTTTCATCATCTCAATCCAGATAAACCAGGCCCTAGAGCACGCCTGGGAGTGGGGAGTACTGTCAACACCAAGACAGTGCGCGCTCTACGGGCATCTAGAATGCAAAAACCCAACACTCGCAAGATAATGTAATTTATGCATTGTGATGATATGTTATTGTTTAACCTTTTGCATTGCAGAATTCCATCCAAAAGATTCATTTTTAAGGTGCTTATAAATAATGTACATTTGCAATGTATTGCTGCAGACATTAGGAGTGAGTTAGGGTGTGGCAGGGTGTGGTCCCTTTCCAGGGCCTTTCAGAGTCTTTCCCTGCAACATGCCTGGGCGTGGTTCTAGGCGGGGCCAAGACTCTATAAAAGAGAGTCAGCCCAAATCCCAGTGCTCACTATTCAGAGGTCCCGGTGCAGAGCAGCAGCTTCTTCCTGAGCTCCTGTCCCGGTGGCCTATTTGGATTTTCCAGTCTTCTGCACTGATCTCTCATTGGTGATCACTGTTTCCAGGCGGTAAGACGGTGTTTGGACATTTCCCAACACCGTAATTGAGAATTTTCGTATTCTTGATTTTAATTCTTAAATGAATAACAGATTACTTGTGCGCTGCCATTTTTTGACATTTGTATGGTGGTTTGCAAATAGGGAGGACGAGCAATTTATTCCATAAAGATTTGACTTCGTTATTACATGGTTGTTCATTGCGCGCTGATATTTCTTGACATTTACATTATGTTTTACGAGTTGGCAAGACGTGCAACTCGTTTCATGAGCATTTAACTTTTTGTTCATTGCGCGCTACCTTTTCTTGACATTTACATGGTGGCATTCGAATCTGCGAAACGCGCGATTCACTTCTCGTGTGTAATTCATGCTGTTCATTGTGCGCTACCATTTTCTGGCATTTACATGGTGGCATTCGAATCGGCAACACGCGCGATTCTTTCCTTGAGTGTTTTTTCATGTTATTCATTGTGCGCTACCATTTCTTGGCATTTGCATGGTGGCATTTGAATCGACAAGACGCGCAATTCTTTCCCTGAGTGCTTTTCATGTTGTTCATTGTGCACTACCATTTCTTGATATTTGTATGGTGGCATTTGAATCAGCAAGACGTGCAATTCTTTCCTCGTGTATAAATAATGTAAATTACTGTGCGCTACTATTCTAAGACATTTTCTTGGTAGCATTTCAAGTTGACACGTTGTGTGATTTATTCCTTGAATCTACGTTGTGTGATTTCATGGTGCACAATCCTTTATGGTGTTTAATACTCATATAAAAATCTGCAATGTGCGCAATTCACTTCCCAATGTTTTTTCTGAGATGAACACAACAATACCAGAATTCTAGATGTAATGCTGTGTGTTCCTGATATGTATTCTTACAAAAGAGATTCATATGGTTGTTTAGAAATTGCTCAGAGTGTTTCCTGATTCTCATGCTAAAGAAAGTACTCGAATCTGAAAGTCCTATTTAACTTTTCCTGTTTCCTCCTCAGGTATTCGGTCATCTAAAGCCTAGTCAGTTTTAGGACTATTCTAGGGTTGTTCATGTTTTTTGGAAAAGACGAAGCTTAGAGTTGTAGCATGGTACTGAATTCATGAGATGTAATTTTGATGTTGTGTTTTAACCTTTTGCTTCCTACAGGTCTCCTTCCCAGCTGTTCCCGTCCTAATCCCCTTTTCCCCACTTGGACTCTCTTATACTCTTTAAATCTAATCAGAGTATTGGAGCTGTCTTGTGGTGGAAGTGTTGGGAACGTGCAGAGACCCCGAGGATCTGGTGACTCTGACAAGACCAGAATTGCAACCGAAGGCCAGAGAGAGACATCACCATCAACAAACTAGCATCCACAGGCACTCAACACCATCACCCACACAACATCCACGCACCTCACACAACACACACAAACACATCCCCTCACACATCACAACACACACCACCTCACACATCACCCACACCACCCCATGGCACCGCAAAGACACCCCAGGTTTTCTGAGGAGGAGCTCAGGGTCATGGTGGTGGAAATCATCCGGGTAGAGCCACACCTATTCGAATCACAGTAGCAGCACACCTCCATAGCTAGGAAGATGGAGCTATGGCACAGAATCGTGGACAGGGTCAACACAGTGGGACAGCATCCAAGAACACGGGATGACATCAGGAAGAGGTGGAACGACCCACGGGGAAGGTGCGTTCTGTGGTCTCAAGACACCAGATTGCAGTTCAGAGGACTGGCGGCGGACCCCCACCTCCTCCCCCACAACTAACAACATGGGAGGAGCAGGTCTTGGCTATACTGCATCCTGAGGGCAGGAGTAGCTGGAGGAATGGACTCTGGTAAGTCAAATCTTTAACTACCATATCCCCCACCCTACCTGAATGCCAACACATACACCCACCCTCGCCCTCACCCCCATCACTCCAAATCCTCACATATGTCCTATTATCACAAACCACACCTCCCAACACCAAGCCCTGCATGCAACAACAAAGCATGGACACCCATCACCAAAGTATGTCCACTACAAATACCCACACAGACCCCAAAACAATTCTCACACAAGGTCTTTGACAAGAATGTAAGCACTGGGGTACAGGGTTACCAACCCATTGCACACACAGATGCAATAATCATGACTTTACACCCCGCAGGACCCCTACCCAATGTCACCGGATAGGAGGTTCCAGACATGTCCACCCCCTGACAGAAGAGGCCCACAGTGATGACAGCAGCTCTGTCCAACTGGATCTAGATGACAAGCCCAGCCCATCTGGGACCTCAGTACAGTCGGTTCAGCTGACACAGTCACAGGCCACCACTGAGCCTTCCCCCTCAGGAAACACCAGCACAGCACCCACCCAGTGGGCCCATAACTCTGTCCCCAGGACACGTCAATCAGCTGTGTGTCCACCACTACAGGGAACCCAGGCAAACCCACCAACCCAAGAACAGCAGGGACCTGGGGGCAGTGGCAGTGGGCACACGGTTCAGGGGACAGAACCCAGGAAAACCGGGGAACTGGGAGGTCTGCTGTGTGACAGGGGGAGGACAGGCCCAGGGAACCCACTCTCAACGAGGCCCTCTCCAACATCATGGGAGCGTACCATCATTCCCAGGAGACGATGGCAGCGGTACTGGTTAAGTTTCAGGAGACCGAGCGGCTGCAGAAGGAACAGTATTTGGGGTTCAGGGAGAAACTCAAGTCCATCAATATAACCCTGGGCACCATTCTAGGGGTGCTGAAGGACCTTTGGAACACCAGGAGGGACACTGTGGCACAACAAGGGGCCCCTGACACTAGCCTGGAGGATGAACTGCCCACAACCTCCGCCGGCGCTAGTGGACAGGAGGCACCGCCACAGGACCACAACACCAGCACCCCAACCCCCTGCAGATGGAGAACCACCTGCACGCGGTCCCTGAGATCCAGGACAAAGACAGAGAACAATGCCAAGACTCCCGCCAAGAAACCACCCTTAATGTCATCCTTCTGTCCCACATTGTCACCCTGTCCATCCTTAAACTGCCCTAGCTCCACTTCCTATGCCCCTTTGGACAATGCACCTGTGAGACTAATAACTGGAATCTGCCATGAACATTCCTCCACCATCACCCCTGACCATTTTACAACACCCTCCACTATTTAGCACTTAAATAAACACCCTTGAATCACAAAACAATCTGGAGTCAGTCTGTGCTTTCACAAATGTGTATTTGAAATAATTGAGGAAAATAGCAATGTCCATTCTATTGTCAGCATACCAATGTCACACAGCTCTAGTCCACGAGGTGACATAGCAGAGGTCAGACAGTGGGAGCCACATCTGTGAAATGGAAAGGCAAAGTGACAATTCAGGGTCCATACACTGGGTGAAAGTGACAGACAGATGATAGGTCTAACAATTTTATCAGATGTAGGAGGCAGTGATGTCTTCTTACCTGTGTCTCATTGGAAGTATTGCTGTATCACGTTGTTTCTGTTGTCTATGTCCTCTTCTTCTGCCTCCTCTTCTTCACTGTCCACAGGCTCCACAGCTGCCACAAGACCTCCTTCTCGACCATCCTCCTGCAGAAAAGGCACCTGTTGTCGCAAAGCCAAGATGTGCAGCATACAGCAGGCCACGATGATCTGGCACACCTTCTTTGGTGAGTACTATAGGGAACCACCTGTCAGATGGAGGCACCGAAACCTGGCCTTCAGGAGGCTGAAGGTCCTTTCTATCACTCTCCTAGTTCACCCATGTGCCTCATTGTAGCGTTCCTCTGCCCTTGTCCTGGGATTTCTCACTGGGGTCAGTAGCCATGACAGGTTGGGGTAACCAGAGTCACCTGCAAATGTCGAGGGAAATCTGTTAGACACACACTAACACTTAGGTACAACCCCAGACTCGAACAACTATTCACAGGGTATAGGGTCCATGTCCTCACCTATTAGCCACACACAGTGAAAGATCTTTTACAGCAGTGGGTGCTCCGTCTGTGGTGGACCCCCAGGGTCCGGACGTCCTTGTCGATGGCACGCCAAATATCCTTCTTCTGGTGGGCGCTGACCTGGAGGAATAGTACAGTCGAAAATGTAAAACTTTTACCGCCCGGACCATCAGTCATTGTCCCACGTTCCCACCCTTGCCCTGACGCACATACACTCACCGCCCGACCATGCAGGCCTCATCTCCTCCCCCCTGAATCTTCCATCCACACCACTCCAAACAGGCATTGCCCATAGAGCATGCTCACAGTGTACTCACCTGTTTGTCTGGAGGACCGTAGAGTAGTGTGTACTGGGGGAGGACCCCATCCACTAGTTTATCCAACTCCTCCAATGTGAAGGCAGGGGCCCTTTCCCCAGACACATGATCCATTGTCGCTTCCAGACTGAGGTCACAGCAGCACTTGCAGTGTAGGTCCTCTCCTGACGAAGATCAGGTATGAAGTGAGTGAACAGAGAGTAAATGGCGGTCACGTCCACGGCGGTGCGTACCGTCACCACCGGCGTACATCATCATTGGCTCCTGGAACCCATGGGGCCCAATGTTAACCAATGCAGGATTGCGCCGCAGTCTTCGACCGCCTACCGCAACGGTGTACAACGCCAGCGCAGTTGCCTCATATCCCCTTATCCCACATTACAGGTCAGGCAGCTGCCATTTCAGGGGGCCACCTGGCATTAATTTTTAATGCGGCACACATATATATATAGGCCTTGCATATACACAGAGAGAGGCACATAGCGTATTTAAAAATGTATGCAATAAAATTATTTTTTTACATCCTCAGTGTTGGCTGACTCTGTGCTCACTGGTCTCATCCATAGGGCACGTCCGCTGGGGCAGGTGAGGAGATGGCGGCATTCTTCGGTGTACAGACCGCTGGTGGACCTGTCGACAATGGAAGAGAGACATGTAATAGACACCTACAGACTTGATCGTGCCACAATCCAGGTACTGTGTGCCCAGGTGGAGCCAGACCTGATGTCAGCTATCCGCCATCCCACAGGAATCCCCCCTCTAGTGCAGGTCCTGTCAGTACTCCATTTCCTGGCAAGTGGGTCCTTTCAAACAACAGTGGCAATAGCATCAGGATTGTCCCAGCCTATGTTCTCCAACGTGTTGTCCAGAGTGTTATCTGCCCTGCTGAAACACATGCGCATCTACATTGTGTTCCCTCAGGTGGAGGATTTGCCTACAGTGAAAGGTGACTTATCCCCAACATCATAGGTGCCATTGATGGGACACATGTGGCCTTGGTACCCCCCGCAGGAGTGAACAGGTGTACAGAAACCGGAAGAGTTACATTTCAATAAATGTGCAGATGGTGTGTTTGGCCGACCTATACATCTCCCATGTGAACGCCAAGTTTCCTGGCTCAGTGCATGACGCTTACATTCTGAGGAATAGCAGCATCCCTTATGTGATGGGGCAACTCCAGAGGCACCGTGTGTGGCCATTAGGTGAGGACATGGACCCTATACAGTGTGAATAGTTCTCTGGGTCTTGGGTTGTCCCTAGGGGTTAGTGTGTGTCTGACAGTTGTCCCTCAACATTTGCAGGTGACTCTGGCTACCCCAACCTGTCATGGCTACTGACCCCAGTGAGGAATCCCAGGACAAGGGCAGAGGAACACTACAATGAGGCCCATGGGCGAACTAGGAGGGTTATAGAGAGGACTTTCGGCCTCCTGAAGGCCAGGTTCAGATGCCTCCACATGACAGGTGGTTCCCTATTCTACTCACCAAAGAAGGTGTGGCCTGCTGTATGCTTCACAACTTGGCTTTGCGACGACAGGTGCCTTTTCTGCAGGAGGATGGTCCAGATGGAGGTCTTGTGGCAGCTGTGGAGCCTGTGGACAGTGAAGACGAGGAAGCAGAAGAAGAGGACATCGACAACAGAAACACAGTGATTCATCAATACTTCCAGTGAGACACAGGTAAGAAGACACCACTGCCTGCTACATCTGATACACTTATTCTACCTCTCATCTGTCTGCCACTTTCACCCAGTGTATGAACACTGAGTTGTCACTTTCCCTTTTGATTTCACAGATGTGGGTCCCACTGTGTGACATCTGCTTTGTTTCCTCATGGACAAGAGCTGTGTGACATAGGTATGTTGACAATACAATTGATATTGCATTTTTCCTCAGTTATTGCAAATACACATTTTCGAAAGCACAGACTGACTCCAGATAGTTTTGTGTTTTGAGGGTGTTTATTTAAGTGCTAAATAGTGGAGGGGGTTGTAAAATGGTCAGGGATGATGGTGGAGGAATGTCCATGGCAGATTCCAGTCTATTAGTCTCACAGGCGCATTGTCCAAAGGGGCATAGGAAGTTGAGCTGGGGCAGTTGATAGATGGACAGGGTGACAAAGTGGGACAGAAGGATGACAATCAGGGTGGTCTCATTTCTTGGCAGGGGTCTTGGCATTGTTCTCTGTCTTTGTCCTAGATCTCAGGGACTGCTTGCGGGGTGGTTCTCCATCTGCAGGGAGTGGGGTGCTGGTGTTGTGGCCCTGTGACGGTGCCTCCTGTCCACTAGCGCCGGTGGAAGTGGTGGGCAGTTCATTGTCCAGGCTAGTGTCAGGGGCCCCTTCTTGTGCCACAGAGCCGCTCCTGGTGTTGACGAGTTCCTTCAGCACCCCTTCAATGGTGCCCAGGGTGGAATTGATGGCTTTGAGTTCCTCCCTGAACCCCAAATACTGTTCCTCCTGCAGCCGCTGGGTCTCCTGAAACTTGGCCAGTACCGTTGCCATTGTCTCCTGGGAATGGTGGTAGGCTCCCATGATGTTGGAGAGGGCCTTGTGGAGAGTGAGTTCCCTGGGCCTGTCCTCCCCCTGTCGCACAGCAGCCCTCCCAGTTCCCCTGTGTTCCAGGACCTCTGTCCCCTGAACTGTGTGCCCACTGCCACTGCCCCCAGGTCCCTGCTGCTGTTGGGGTGGTGGGTTAGCCTGAGTTCCCTGTGGTGGTGGACACACTGTGCTTGACGTGTCCTGGGAACAGAGGTATGGGCCCGCTGGGTGTGTGCTGTGCTGGTGTTTCCAGAGGGGGGAGGCTCTGTGGTGGCTTGTGCCAGTGTGAGGGGAACCGACTGTCCCGAGGTCCCAGATGGGCCGGGCTGGTCATCTAGATGCAGTTGGACAGAGCTGCTGCCATCACTTGGGGCCTCTTCTGTGGGTGGAGTGGACATGTCTGGAACCTCCTGTCCGGTGACGTTGGGTAGGGGTCCTGCAGGGGTGTAAAGGCATAATTATTGCATCTGTGTGTGCCATGGTGTGCAATGGGTGGGTGACCCTGTACCCCAGTGCTTGCATTCTTGTGTAGGTCCTTGTGTGATAATTGGTTTGGGGTCTGTGTGGATATGTGTAGCGGCCATGCATTGGTGATCGGTGTCCATGCATTGTTGTTGCATACAGGGCTTCGTGTTGGGATGGGTGGTTTGTGATAGTGGGACATATGTGAGGAGTTGGAGTGATGGGGGTGAGTGCGAGGGTGGGGGTATGTGATAGCATGCAGTTGGGGTGGGGTATGAAGTAGTGAAAGATTTGCCTTTCAAGAGTCCATTCCTCCTGGTACTCCTGTGAGGCCCTCAGGATGCAGGATAGCCAAGACCTGCTCCTCGCATTTTGTTAGTTGTGGGGGAGGAGGTGGGGGTCCACCGCCAGTCCTCTGCACTGCAATGTGGTGTCTTGAGACCACAAAACGTACCTTCCCCCGTAGTTCGTTCCACCTCTTCCTGATGTCATCCCTAGTTCTTGGGTGCTGTCCCACTGCGTTGTCCCTGTCCACGATTCTGCACCATAGCTCCATCTTCCTAGCTATGGTGGTGTGCTGCACCTGTGATCCGAATAGCTGTGGCTCTAGCCGGATGATTTCCTCCACCATGACCCTGAGCTCCTCCTCAGAGATCCTGGGGTGTCTTTGCAGTGCCATGGGGTGACGTGGGTGAGGTGTGAGGTGGTGTGTGTTGTGATGCGTGAGGGGATGTGTTTGTGTGTGTTGTGTGAGGTGCGTGGATGTTGTGTGAGTGATGGTGTTGAGTGCCTGTAGATGCTAGTTTGTTGATGGTGGTGTCTCTCTCTGGCCTTCTGTCGCAATTGTGGTTGTAGGGGTTTGTGGGTGATGTGGGTGTGTGTTTTATATTGGATTGGGTGTGTGGGTGTGGTGTGTGTATGTGTATCAGGTGTGTGTATTTCGATTTGTCCAATGTGGTAGTGTTTTGTAAGTGTGTGTGTATTTTGAGCATGGCGGTGTTTACCGCCAATGGAATACCGCGGTTGAAAGACCACCGCGTGGATTCGTGGGTCGTGATAGTGTGGGCGTGTTCCTGTTGGCGTGACGGTGTCGGTTTTGTTATCGGCAGTTTATCACTGACCTTTGGTGTGGCGGACTTGTGTGGGTGTCTGTATTTTGGCGGATTCCAAGCTGTGGGTCGTATTAGCTGTGGTGGTATTCCGCTGCCGCAACGGTGTGTTGGCAGTCTTCTGCATGTCGGTAAGCGGCATTTACCCCCAATGTTGTAATGAGGGCCTTAGTTTCCTACTTAGCTAGTTTTAATCGGCTGGTAGCAGAGACATCCTGGCCTGAAGAAAAGCAAGCAGCCTTGTTCTATAAAGGACTCAAGGATGAGCTAAAGGACATTCTTGCCCAAATAGATCCTCAGCCTACAGATTGTCAAGATCTGAGAAACCTTGTTTTGAGACTAGATCATCGTCTTGCAGAATGACGGGGAACACGCAAAAGACTGAGAAACATTCCTGGTGTGTTCACGAACATAGATAATCAAGAATTCAGAAAGAGAGTATCCCAGAACCCATGGAAATCAGGAGACCTTTGACCAAAGATGAAAAGGACCTACGTAGAAAGAACAGACAATGTCTTTATTGCGTGCGCAAGGGTCACTTCGCCAAAAATTGTCCAATTAAACCAAAGAGCAAACAAGGTCCTGTAAAGAAAATTGCAGCCAATGTACAAGTCGAGCCGGAAAAACTAGATCACCCAAGATGTAAAGGAGGGTTGCTCTTGGGTGTCACTACAGCCTAGACACCTCAAGTTGGGCATTGAAGTTCAAATAAAGAAAAATAACTATTTCAAGAAAGCCCTAGCAGATTCTGGGGCTACTGGGAATTTTGTTGATGCCCAATTGATTTGTGCATGGGGGATCCCATGCCCCAAGAAGAAGACTCCAGAAATAATACAAGCAGTAAATGGAAAACTCTTGACTGGAGACCCAGTAACTCTTCAGACTGCCCCCTTGTCGGTGATCTGTGATGGGGGAGATCAAAGAACCAAACATGAAGAGAAGCTCATCTTTGATGTTATCCATGCTCCTCAGTATGGAATTATCCTTGGTGTTAGACCTGACAGCCTTAGGGTAGTCACCCCTATCTTTTTGCCTGCCTCCCTCCACTATTTGGACACTGTTTTCGCTGGCTTTTAGACTCTGCGCACTTTACCACTGCTAACCAGTACTAAAGTGCATATGCTCTTTCCCTTTAAACATGGTAACCTGGAACAATGGCCCAGACAACTGCCAAGAGGAGGGGCAAGGGCGCGGGAAAACAGCCCCAGAAGTTCCCGCAGTGGTTGACGGGGTTCCTGAGGTGGAGGCCCCCGAGCCAACTGGGGAAGACATTGCCACCCTAGGTGATATACCTGAGCTTGCTGGCTGGCAAGTTGAGGGTGGACCCACCAGGGAGGAATTCTGCAAAGCGCAGAAAGAATGTCCCACTCTAGAGGGTATGAGGAAGCAAGCCTCAGCCCAGGCAGCAGATGAAGCCTCTGGCGATCACCACATATATTGGGAGAATGATCTCCTCTACAGTGAGCCTAAGGTTCAGGCCATTGGGGCAGCGCGTGCACTGGTGGTCCCCCAGTGTTACCGAACATTCCTACTGGGTCTGGTTCACGACATTCCCCTGGCAGGACATTTGGGGCAAGACAAGACCTTTGACAGGCTTGTCACCCACTTTTATTGGCCCACAATAAGGACAAACTCAGATACATTCTGTAGATCTTGTCCTACCTGCCAGGCCAGTGGTAAAACAGGAAAAAGGGTTAAGGCCCCCCTGATTCCACTTCCTGTCGTTGGCACCCCTTTTGAGAGGGTGGGCATCGACATTGTTGGTCCATTGGACCCCAAAACTGCCCTAGGCAACAGGTTCATCCTGGTTTTGGTGGACCATGCCACCCGTTACCCAGAGGCAATCCCTCTGAGGACCGTAACTGCTCTGGTGGTGACCAGAACTCTGATGGGGATATTTACCCGTGTGGGATTCCCAAAGGAGATAGTGTCTGACAGAGGCACTAACTTCATGTCTGCATACATGAAGTCTATGTGGGATGCGTGTGGTGTAACCTACAAGTTCACCACACCCTATCACCCCCAATCTAATGGTCTTGTGGAGAGATTCAACAAGACCCTGAAAGTAATGATTGCTGGCCTCCCTGAGGCCCTGAGGCGTAAGTGGGACGTCCTCTTACCATGCCTTCTCTTTGCTTACAGAGAGGTACCCCAGAAGGGGGTAGGGTTCAGTCCCTTTGAGCTTCTCTATGGGTACCCTGTCAGGGGACCCTTAAGCATTGTCAAGGAGGGGTTGGAGAAAGCTCCAAAGGCACCCCCTCAGGATGTGGTCAGCTACATGTTGGCCCTCCGCAGCCAGATGAACCGCTTCTGGAAAGAGGCCAAAAGTAACCTTGAGGCCAGTCAAGAGGTAATGAAACGCTGGTATGACCAGAAGACCACCCTGGTAGAGTTTCAACCTGGAGACAAAGTGTGGGTAATGGAGCCAGTAGAGCCTAGAGCTCTCCAGGACCGCGGTCTGGCCCATTTGAAGTAAAGGAGCGGAAAGGGGAGGCCACTTATCTAGTGGACCTCCAATCCCCTAGGAACTCCCTAAGGGTGCTCCATGTCAACTGACTGAAGCCTCATTTTGAGAGGTCTGAAGTCAACATGCTTCTGGTCACAGATGAAGGAATGGAAGAGGAGAGTGAACCTCTCCCCGACCTCCTCTCTGCCCAAGAAGGTGATGGGTCATTGAGAGGTATCATTCTCTCTGACTCCTTGACTCTAAACCAGAGAGGAGACTGCTATGAGCTGTTGGAGCAGTTTTCCCCCCTGTTCTCCCTTACTCCTGGACTGGCCCACCTCTGTGTTCATGACATTGACACAGGTGACAGTCTCCCTGTGAAGAACACAATTTACAGGTTATCGGATAAGGTGAAGGCCAGCATCAAGGAGGAGGTCTCCAAGATGTTAGCTTTAAGGGTTATTGAGAAATCCAGTAGTCCCTGGGCCAGCCCTTTGGTGTTGGTCCCTAAGGCTACTGCCCCAGGTGTGAAGCCAGAACTCAAGTTCTGTGTGGACTACTGGGGTCTCAACTCAGTCACACGGACTGATACTCACCCCATCCCCCGAGCTGATGAGCTCGTTGACAAACTAGGCGCTGCCAAGTTCCTGAGTACATTTGATCTTACTTCAGGGTACTGGCAGATCGTCCTGACTGAGGGGGCTAAAGAGAGGTCAGCATTTTCCACACCTGATGGCCATTACCAGTTCCGGGTGATGCCATTTGGGTTGAAAAATGCCCCCGCTACCTTCCAACTGGGTCCTAGCTGGCAAGGATGCCTTCTGTGCAGCCTACCTGGACGACATAGCTGTCTACAGTTCCAGCTGGGAAGAACACCTGCTCCACCTCAAGGAGGTGCTTCAGGCCCTGCAACAGGCAGGCCTGACCATCAAGGCTAGTAAGTGCCATATTGGGCAGGGTTCCGTGCTGTACTTGGGACACCTAGTAGGTTTTGGCAAGGTGCAGCCACTCCAGGCCAAGATTGAAACTATCAAGGCCTGGCAACCACCTAGAACACAGACTGAGGTGAGAGCCTTTTTAGGCCTCACTGGATACTAACACAGATTTGTCAAGGGCTATGGTACCATTGTGTCACCCTTGACAGAACTCACTTCCAAGAAACAACCTAGGTTTGTGAATTGGACAGAGGCTTGTCAGAAAGCCTTTGACTCTCTGAAGGAAACCATGTGCATGGCCCCCGTGCTCAAGGCCCCTGACTACTCCAAGGAATTTATCATGCAGACAGACGCTTCAGAGCATGGCATAGGGGTGGTCCTAGCACAGCTAAATGAGGAGGGCCTAGACCAACCAGTAGTCTTTATTAGCAGAAGACTATTACCACAGGAACAGAGGTGGAGTGCTATTGAGAGAGAAGCTTTTGCTGTGGTCTGGGCACTGAAGAAGCTGAGGCCATACCTGTTTGGGACTCTCTTCCGGGTTCAGACAGACCACAGGCCCCTCAGATGGCTCATACAGATGAGGGGTGAAAATCCTAAACTCTTGAGGTGGTCCATTTCCCTACAGGGGATGGACTTTACGGTGGAGCATCGCCCAGGGGTTGACCAATTCAATGCTGATGGTCTCTCCAGATACTTCCGCCTTAGCGATGAGAGCTCTCAGGAGGTTGGGTAGCTCTCCCCACTTTCAGCTGGGGGGGACACATGTTAGACCTGACAGCCTTAGGGTAGTCACCCCTAACTTTTTGCCTGCCTCCCTCCACTTTTTGGACACTCTTTTCGCTGGCTTTCAGACTATGCACACTTTACCACTGCTAACCAATGCTAAAGTGCATATGCTCTCTCCCTTTAAACATGGTAACTTTGGATCATACCTGATTGGACTACTTAATTTACTTATAAGTCCCTAGTAATGTGCACTATATGTGCCCAAGGCCTGTAGATTAAATGCTACTAGTGGGCCTGCAGCACTGGTTGTGCCACCCACTTAAGTAGCCCCTTTACCTTGTCTCAAGCCTGCCATTCCAAGGCCTGTGTGTGTAGTTTCACTGTCACCTCGACTTGGCATTTAAAAGTACTTGCCAAGCCTAAACCTCCCCTTTCTCTACATATAAGTCACCTCTAATGTGTGCCCTAGGTAACCCCTAGAGCAAGGTGCGATGTGGGTGAAAGGCAGGACATGTACCTGTGTAGTTTACATATCCTGGTAGTGTAAAACTCCTACATTCGTTGTTACACTACTGTGAGGCCTGCTCCCTTCATAGGCTAACATTGGGGCTGCCCTCCTAAGGTATTGAAGTGGTAGCTGCTGATCTGAAAGGAGTAGGAATGTCATATTTAGTATGGCCAGAATGGTAATACAAAATCCTGCTGACTAGTGAAGTTGGATTTAATATTACTATTCTAGAAATGCACTTTTAGAAAGTAAGTTTTTCTTTGCACTTAAATCTTTCTGTGCCTTACAATCCACGTCTGGCTGGGTTTAGTTGACAGCTCCTTGTGCCTTCACTCAGACACACCCCAAACACAGGGTACTCAGCCTCTCTTGCATAGATCTGCATTTTGAATGGGTCTTCCTGGGCTGGGAGGGTGGAGGGCCTGCTCTCACACAAAGGACTGCCACACCCCCTACTGGGACCCTGGCAGACAGGATTGAACTGAGAGGGGACCTGGTGTACTTCTTAGCCACTCTTTGAAGTCTCCCCCACTTCAAAGGCACATTTGGGTATAAAACAGGGCCTCTGCCCTACCACAGACATTTGCTGGAGAAGAAACCTGAACCAGAAGCTGAATCCTGCCAAGAAGAACTGCCTGGCTACCTAAAGGACTCACCTGACTGATTTCTACAAAGGACTGCTGCCTTGCTGTTGCCCTGCTGCCTTGCTGAACTCTTGCCTTGCTGCTGAAGTGCTCTCCAAGGGCTTGGATAGAGCTTGCCTCCTGTTCCCTGAAGTCTCAGGACCAAAAAGACTTCTCTTTTTCATTTGGACGCCTAGTGCGCCGAAAAATTAGACCACAGCTTGCTCCGCGGTGAAAAATTCACCGCAGGCCGATCCGGAAAGACGCCGCTTGACGCGACGTCTGCGGTGCGACCAGAACTTCGACGCACGGCCTCGCCTGGACAACGCCGCCCGACTTCAGAAAGGAAATTGACGTGACACCTGCCGTGAGGGAGAGGATTCCACGCACAGCTCACCGGAATGATGCGCAGCCGGAAAACAAGCCTAGGATTCC
The DNA here is from genome assembly GCF_031143425.1 of Pleurodeles waltl. Lineage (NCBI taxonomy): Eukaryota > Metazoa > Chordata > Amphibia > Caudata > Salamandridae > Pleurodeles > Pleurodeles waltl. The sequence continues at coordinate 485,668,830 of NC_090445.1, read as the reverse complement.
ACGCACAGACCCTGGGACATCTGGTAATTCCGCGAACCACAGGAGACTGTCCGCGTGTCAGAAAACGATGCACAACTTCCCCGCGTGAAAAATAACGACGCAAGTCCGTGTGTGAAAGGGGCGAAACCGATGTACACACCATTTTTCCACGTATCTCCTCCTCTGTAGCCCTTTGCAGAGATTTTCCACTTTAAACCAGGTACTTTGTGCTTGAAAGAGACTTTGTTTGCTTTTTAAAGACTTAAGACACTTTATATCACTTTTCAGTGATATCTCTACAATTTCATATTGCATCTTTATTCGTTTTGACCTGCAAATATCCAGATAAATATTATATATTTTTCTAAACACTGTGTGGTGTATTTTTGGGGTGCTATATTGTGTTATTGTATGATTTATTGCACAAATACTTTACACAGTGCCTTCTAAGTTAAGCCTGACTGCTCGTGCCAAACTGCCAGACGGTTCGCACAGGATATTTTGGATTGTGTGTGACTTACCCTGACTAGAGTGAGGGTTCTTGCTTGGACAGAGGGTAACCTGACTGGCAACCAAAAACCCAATTGCTAACACTTGGCTTACCATGGTTAACTCATCACAATCCTGAGATTAACTGGACCAAACGGAAAATCGTGTTCTCTTCTGCCTTATGTAATGAGAAATGTCTCCAGACGTCTCGAGTTGCCAAACATGCAACTCTCACATAGCCACTGCGGCGGAGAAAGAAATAAAGTTGCCCTGGCAGTATTCATCCTATGAACACATGTTCGATGAAAGGGAAGCAGAATCCTTGCCTCCTCATAGACCTTATGACTGTCAAATTGATCTAACTCCTGGTGCAATACTCTCTAGTTGTCGTGTGTACGCCTTGTCGGAACATGAAAATCAACACCTACGAATGTACTTAGCTCAATTTCAAGAGAATGGCTTCATCTGCCCTTCCAAGTCTCCTGCAGCTTCTCCTTTGTTTTTTGTCTCCAAGGCTAATGGGGATCTTCAAGCCTGTATTGACTATAGGGGTTTGAACAAGATCACAGTCAAGAACAGATACCCCTTGCGTCTGATTCCTGTCTTGTTGGATCAAGTGAAGAAAGTAAAAATCTACACTAAGCTCAATCTACGAGGTGCTTACCATTTAGTCAGAATGAGAGAAGGTGACAAATGGAAAACTGCGTTCAAGACACGATATGGTCTCTTTGAATACACCGTCATGCCCTTTGGATTGTGTAATGCTCCAGCAGCATTTCAATTTTTCCTGAATGACGTCCTTAGAGAGTCTCTAGATATATGTGCAATAGTCTATATCAATGATATTTTAATCTACTCTGACAATGAAGCTGAACATGTACAACATGTCAAGAAGATTCTCACAGCTCTTCTAATTTATCATTTATATTGCAAACTAACCAAGTGTGAATTTCATGTTACCACAGTTGAGTTTTTAGGGGTCATCCTTACCCCTCAAGGCATGGTCATGGCAGAAAAGAAAGTAAAAGCAGTATCCAATTGGCCCACTCCAAAGACTGTTCAAGACGTACAGTGCTTCCTGGGTTTTGCAAACTTTTATCACAGGTTCATAAACCATTTCTCTCACAGTGGCGCCAATCACCAAGTTATTGAGAAAGAAAGAAAAATGTGTGTGGTCTCCAGAAGCTGACAGAGCCTTTTCAACTTTGAAAGAAGCTTTTTCCACTGCCCCAGTCTTGACTCACCCTGATGTGGAGCGTCCATTCATAGTTGAAGCATATGCCTCAGATGTGGCATTTGGTGCAGTATTGTCACAAAGAAGTAAAGACACCGTTCAACTTTATCCTGTAGCTTACATGTCTCGAAAACTGAACAAAGCCGAACGGAACTATGTCATTGCTGAGAAAGAGCTTCTGGCGATCCGTGATGCATTAAAGAGACATCATTTGTTAGGCGCCAAGAACACTACCACAGTATACACAGATCATCGCACTCTCCGGTTCATGAGTTCAGTTAGACTTTTGATTCCTCGGCAATTACGCTGGATGCTGTTTTTTGCCGAGTTTAATTTTGTGGTAACTTTTCATCCTGGTAAAGACAATCGCAAAGCAGACGCCTTGTCCCGCCAAGAGTCTGCCACCTCACCCACAGTCCAGCCTTCCAGAGCTATCATTGCTCCAGACAAGGTCATCTGCATCATAAGGACTGAAGACTTCTTTGAAGAAATCCGCAATTCCATCACCATTGAAAAATGGCAGACATGGGCTCAAGTAGATCCCAAAAGATCAATCAAGCAAGGGCTACCTTTCCATGATGCACATTTGTTTGTGCCCACTATCAAGCTTCGCAAGTTAGTATTTCATTGGTTGCATGTTATACCTATGGCAGGTCACCCAGGTATTCCTAAAACTCTTGAATTAATCCAACGCTACTTTTGGTGGCCTACTCTGACAAAAGACGTCAAACAAATTGTCACTAACTGCGAAGTCTGTGCTTGTATCAAGACAAGTCATTCAAAACCAAAAGGTTTGTTGCATCCTCTCCCAACCCCACTTCGACCTTGGGAACACATCTCGTTAGACCTCATTACAGGTCTACCAGTTTTTCAACAGCACTCAGTCATCCTTGTGGTGGTAGACAGTCTCACGAAATATGGACATTTCATTGCTTGCAAGAAATTGCCCACCTCCAGTTAACTGGCAACCATCCTTCTGAATAGAGTGGTCCGTTATCACGGGCTGCCGAGAATGATTCTCTCCGATCGAGGATCACAATTTGCCTCCAACTTCTGGAAAACGTGGTGCAAAACGCTTCAAGTTACAGCCACACTATCTACTAGCCATCAACCTCAAACAGATGGTTAAACTGAGAGACTGAATCAGACATTGAAACAATACCTGCGTGCTTACACTGAGAAAGCACTTTATTCTTGGACATCAATGCTCAGGTTAGCTGAACTAGCCTACAATATCTCGTTTCAGCCCTCCACTGGTGTCACACCCTTTTTTGGCTTGTTTGGCTACCATACTGATACCTTGCCTATCACAATTCCACAAGAAAGATCTCTTACACCAGCTGTGTCGGAAACTATTCAACAACTCCATCAAACCCAGAAATTGATTCAACAGCATCTAGAAAAAGCCAAACTGAAATATAAAAAGCACCACGACAAGAAACATTGTGAAGGACCTCAGTATCAACCAAGTGATAAAGTGTGGCTTTCTACACAACATATTGACTTCAAGAAAAAGCACATGTTTAATCATAAATTCAAAGGTCCTTTCACTGTCCTCCGGCAAATCAATCCAGTGACCTATAAACTACAGTTACCCAGATCACTACGTATTCATCCTGTGTTCCATACTTCCCTCCTGAAATTAGCAGTCCAGAAGGTTCGCTCCCAACCAGCTCTAGTTCTAGTACAGGGGGAATTGGAATACGAAGTTAAACAGGTGCTGGATTCCAAACTTAGAGGTCGTAATCTTTCATATCTGATCTCTTGGAAAGGTTACGGTCCTGAAAGCAACTCATGGGTCTCCACATCTGACGTTCATGCTCCACGACTAGTGAGACATTTTCATGGTCTCAACCCAGGCAAACCAGGCCCTAGAGCGCGCTTGGGAGAGGGGAGTACTGTCAACATCAGGACAGTGCGCGCTCTACGAGCAACTAAAATGCAAAAACACAGTCTTTATGCAAAGGCATAATTCATGCATTATGTTTATATGCAGTTTGTTAACCTTTTGCATTGCAGATTTTAACCTTGAAAACCACTATTAATGATGTTTGTAATAACTGTTCATTTGCAAGGTATTGCTGCAGGCTTACCAAGTGTGTCAGGGTGTGGTCCCTTTCTAGGACCTTCTAGAAGCTTTCCCTGCCCCATGACTGGGTGTGGTCTGTGGGCAGCTCCACGTACTCACTATTCAGAGGTCCCGGTGGAGAGCAGCAGCAACTTCCTGAGCTCCGGTCCCGGAGGCCTACAATGATATTTCCATGCCTGACCTCATCATATTGACGATCCTTAGCAGGGCGGTAAGGAGGAGGTCGGGCTGGGCCCCGACCCCCGTTTTCAAAGACATTCGAGTTTTTGGGCCTAGTTGTGAAACTCCCTGTGTGCGTGATTGTGTTTCCATGACATTTACATATTCTTGTTTGAATCGGCAAGGTGCGTGATTCAATTCTGGCATATGATCCTTGACATTCAGATCGGCAACAGTGTGCGCGATCATTTCATGATATTTGCATTGTGTATTTCTAATCAGCAAGGTGCGCGATTCATTTCCTGGCATTTAATTTTGCCATTCAGATCAGCAACAGTGTGCGCAATCATTTCATGATATTTGCATTGTGTATTTCGAATCGGCAAGTTGCGCAATTCATTTCCTGGCATTTAACTTTGACATTCAGATCGGCAACAGTGTGCGCGATCATTTCATGATATTTGCATTGTGTATTTAGAATCGGCAAAGTGCGCGATTCATTTCCTGACATAAAAACTCTTGACATTCAGATCGGCAGTGTGTGCGATCATTTCATGACATTAGCATTGTGAAACTTCGAATCGGCAGCAAGGTGCGCAATTCTTTTCTGGCAGTAAACTCTTGATTTTCAGATCGGCTGTGCGCACAATCTTTTCATGGAATTGAATACTTTGTTGTGCAGTGTTTGTTGATGTACACACATTTATCCTGAGCTTTTGGTTTTCTCAAAACGCTTAATTCAAAGTGTGGCATTCTTTGTGCCAATTAAGCTCCTAGTACATTTCCTGTTGTTTTTTCTTGGAATGTTCAGATAGCCTTTGTCCTCCTGTAAAAATGCAATGTTTATTCTGAAACTATTTTGAAGAAGGTTCTTGTATTCTAGACAGTATATGATATTTCCTAAAAAACTCAAATGAAACATTCTTGATTTTTCCAGGTACCTAGATTTCTTGAGGCCTAGTTATAGCCATGTCCTAGGTTATCCATGATTACAGTATAAGAATTCTTAGAACCATAGTCTATTGAAAGTCAATGTGATTATATCTTGACATTGTGTTGTTTAACCTCTTGCTTCCTACAGGTCTCCTTCCGAGCTGTTCCCTACCTAATCCCCATTTCCCCACTTGGCCTCTCTCAGGCTCTGTGGTATATCTATTGGAGTTTTGGAGCTGTCTAGTGGTGAACATGTTGGGAACGTGCGCAGGCCCCGAGGATCTGGTCTCCCTGACAGAAATCAACGCCTCGCAAGCCCTTTTTGATGCACATTTGCCCGTGTGGGTTATTTTTGACGCACCCAAGGTACATTTTCACACTAACAATGTTAGTGTGTGTTTTAAACTACATGAAGACTCTTTTTGCTTTTTAACTAATAACTTGACTTGTACATTGTGGATTTTTGTAATTTTGGTCTTGTTTTTTTTAGATACATATTCTCTATTTTTCTAAACCTGTGTTGTGTTATTTTGTAGTGTTTACATTAAGTTACTGTGTGTGTTGGTACAAATACTTTACACCTAGCACTCTGAAGTTAAGCCTACTGCTCGTGCCAAGCTACCAAGGGGGTAAGCAGGGGTTAGCTGAGGGTGATTCTCTTTTACCCTGACTAGAGTGAGGGTCCTTGCTTGGACAAGGGGTAAGCTGACTGCCAACCAAAGACCCCATTTCTAACAATGTTTGTATGTTGGACACTGGAACTGTGTAGGTGAGTACATTAGATTACAATGACGTACAAATTAATCTGTTCATCTGTACCAGCATTAGAAAATGGCGCCCCCCCTGTCCTGTATTCAGGGACAGGTGTAAGTTACCTCACACCGCTGGCGTCATGGCAGAAGGCAGTCCGCACTGCCGTGCAATTCCTCATTGGCTAACATTGCCCTCAATGGAGTGTGGAAACCAATGATGATCAACGCCTGCAGTGACGGTGTTCATTGCCGCAGACATGACTGCCAGTTCCTTTCTAACACTACACTTGATTTCTGACTTTCCCCAGAACAACATCTCCACTGAGTGTGCTGCTTTGACTGTGTCTGGAACATGCCATGGCTTGTGCTACAGGGGAAAGGGCCCCAGCCTTCACATTGGAGGAGTTGGAGTGCCACATGGATGGGTCCTACCCCAGTATGGCCAGTTGTATAGGCCTCCAGACCAACAGGTGAGTACACTGTTGGTATGTTGCATGCAACATGACTGCATGTAGATGGGTGTGTGTGCTGGCATTGTGTTAGGTGGGGGATATGGCAGGTGGCAGTGTTAATGCAGGGGTACGGGTCATGTGTGTGCCTGATAAGGGGAAATGCTTTTTGTGTGCCATATGTGTGACAGGCTGGATTGTCAGGTTCATGGTGTACCGCCATCTGTGTTTCCTCTGCAGGTCAGCACCCATCAGAAGAAGGGATTGTAGCATGCCATCTCCAAGGAAGTGTGGCCTTGGGAGTCTATAGCAGATGGAACACCCACTGCAGGCAGTGGTGGGAGGACCTGAAACGCTGGGCCCGGAAGACCGCAGAGGCCCAGCTGGGGATGGCCTCCCAACGAGGGAGGAGTGCCCATTAAAACCAGACCCCCCCTGATGGCCCTCATACTAGCGGTGGCCTAACCAGAGCTGGATGGGTGCTTGAGAGCATCACAGCAGCCACTAGGGGGCGAGTACAGTGTGTATGCCAACCATCTCTGTTGCATGGCATGTGATTTGGGGACAGGGTACTAGTCAGTGGATGCCCCAATAAACCAGTTCAGATTTTGCTGTGTGGTCCATCTCTGGTTTATAGGGTGTAAAGTATATATTAGATAGCTAGGTTGGTGGCTTCCCACGTCAGGCAGGGCTTAGCTGGTCCCAGTTGGTGTGTAGCTGGCAGTGTTGTACTCCTACCTGCCATGGTACTTAGCCAATGGTATGCCAATGTGGTCCATACTGCCCATTCTCAGTCTCAGTGTGTGACAGTGATGTATCTGCCATCTGTGCTGTTGGTGCTGAGATTGACCCTGTGCTCCCTTTCTCTCTCCACCCCACTCTTTCCTTTTGACATCTTATCCATGTGTGCATTAGCATCATCTGGTGAAGGAGCAGGGGCACCAGCCAGTGAGGGAGCTGAAGCCCATGGGACCCAGGAGGCAGAGTCCACTGATGCCGAGGTGACTACTGGGATGGAGGGCGACGGGAGCACCACGGTGGGGACAGGAGGTGACACCACTGACCCTGATTTGTCCTCTGCTAGGAGCTTTCTGGTGGTGGCTGACCACTCTAGGACCACCCCAGCTACAGGTTCTACCACCACGTCGTACCAGCACCGCCCTTCCAGTAGCCCCCCACTGAGTTGCCTGTGCGCACTCACCGAGTAGGGTGAACAGCTCCTTCACTCCAGGCACCTCAGGCCCTGTCCCAGTCAGCCCTGCTGCCCTCAGTGAGGAGGCTATTGACCTCCTGAGATCCATCTCTGTAGGCCAGTCAACCATTGTGAATGCCATCAAGGGGCTGTCATCCCAGATGCAGAAATGCAATGCCTTCCTGGAGGGCATCCAAGGTGGGTTGGCGGCCCTACAGTGATCGTTTCAGGCTATGACCTCTTCACTAACAGCAGCCCTGTTTCTTCTGTCCCCCCTCCAACTACCAATACCCAGTCCCAGTCTCCTCACCCCCAACCCCTCCAATGCACATATTCAGACAAGCACACTTCAGTCCACAAGCACTCACATAGCCAACAGGACAGGTACTCACAAAACACCATCCACTGCCTCCACTGTCTCCCCCTCCTCCTCCCTCACAATCATATACCCACTCACACCTGCATGCACTGCATCAACAGTCCCAGATCCTGACACCTGCACAGCCTTGCCCACAGTCACCACAACAGCAGACCTGCAGACATGCACCCCACACAAGACATGCACAGTCACCATCACCACCACCACCACCTCATGCAGTACACCCACCTCACTTGTAGACACTACAACATCCATTCACATGTCATGATTGTCCTCCCCACCCTGTCTGTCCCCTCCAGAAACACACACACCCTCGCGCTTAGATCCCCAACAGCCATCCACCTTACACACGCACACTATCCATGCACCTGCACACAAGTCCAGCACACCTCCTCCTACAACCACTCACTCTCCCATCCCTCCTTCCACATCAGCCCCATTGCTCCTAAGTAGCTTTTCCTTGCCTGCCTTGACCTCTTCTCTGTCCCTCCTGCCCTCCTGCCCTTAAGAGGAAAGTCACACCACCCCGGACCAGTACCTTAAACATCCAGTCTGACACAGCCCCAATCCCAAAGTCTCCAGCTGCCACTAAAGGGCACATTAGTGAGAAGACGGACCCCCCACAACATGGACACTCCTCCCCCCTCAAATGGAGGTTTAAAGTGCCGCCCCCTCCTAAACAGACTGGCAAGACCATGGGTCCACCTCCAAACCCAGGGCCAAGAAGGCCCGAACGAAGGCCCTGCCCAAGGAGGTTTCCCACAAATCCAAGGCCAAGGAGACCCCCCCAAAAATGAAACGCCAAGGAGGCCACCCAGTCACCCAAGGCCAAGGAGGCCCCCCCCAGACATCCAAGGCCAAGGAGGCCCTCCAGAAATCAAAGCCCAAGGAGGCCCCCTAGACATCCAAGGCCAAGGAGGCCCCCCAGACATCCAAGGCCAAGGAGGCCCCCCAGACATCCAAGGCCAAGGAGGCCCTCTGGAATTCAAAGGCCAAGGAGGCCCCATGAAATCAAAGGACAAGGAGGCCCCCCAGAAATCCCTGTACAAGGAGGCCCTCCAGAGATCCCTGGACAAGGAGGCCCCCCAGAGATCCCTGGACAAGGAGGCCCCCCAGAAATCCCTGGACCAGGAGGCCCACAATATTGTGGCCAAGGAGCAGCATCCAGAACCGGAAGCCAAGGAGCACCATCCGGAACCAGAGGCCAAGGGGCACCATCAATACCCAGTGTGAAGGCAGCCCCCCTCCTCATCCTGTGGGCAGGAAGCCCCCTCCAGAACCAGTGGGCAGCCAGCCCTCTCCTCAATCTGTGAGCAACCAGCCCCCTTCTCATCCTGTGGGCAGGAAGCCCCCTCCAGAACCAGTGGGCAGCCAACCTCCGCCTCATTCTGTGGGCAGGAAGAACTAGTGGGCAGCCAGCCCCCTCCTCATCCTGTGGGCAGGAAGCCCCCTCCAGGACCAGTGGGCCGCCAGCCCCCTCCTCAACATGTGGGCAGCCAGCCCGCCTCATCCTGTGGGCAGGAAGCCCCCTCCAGAACCAGTGGGCTGCCAGCCCCCTCCTCAATCTGTGAGCAGCCAGACCCCTTCTCATCCTGTGGGGCGGAAGCCTCCTCCAGAACCAGTGGGCAGCCCGCCCCCTCCTCAAACTGTGGGCAGCCAGCCCCCTCCTCATACTGCGGGCAGGAAGCCCCCTCCAGAACCAGTGGGCAGCCAACCTCCTCATTCTGAGGGCAGGAAGCCCCCTCCAGAACTAGTGGGGAGCCAGCCCTCTCCTCATCCTATGGGCAGGAAGAGCCCTCCAGAATCAGTGGGCCGTCAGCCCCCTCCTCAACATGTGGACAGCCAGACCCCTCCTCATCCGGTGGGCATGAAGCCCCCTCCAGAACCAGTGGGCTAGGAGCCCCTTCACAATAAGTTGCAACACCCACCCCCTGAGGCGCCTTCCTATTTCCAACATGAATGCCTTGAACAGTGGAATCCCGATGTTGTCAAGAGTCAAGTTGAGGCTTGGACTTTGCCCTTTGGTCATTAGTAATTTTGAGCTCTCCTTTGGCCTGCATTTATTTATTTCTGCAGTTGCGCATGTTTTTGCATTTTACATATTCATATGAAAGGAATACAGTGGTTGGAACTGTGTATGTGTTCTGCTTTTATTTACTCCAGGGTTCTGTTACTGTTTATTCCTGTTCATGTGTTTCTGGGTGTGTGGTTTGTGTATGGTGTGTGTTGTGCGTGTATGTGTCATTCTCCCCCCCATCTCCCACCCTTCTGTGCTAGGCGGCTGTACTCACGTCATCGTCTTCAGCAGCGTTGGTGCTCCAGGACGGCCATGGCGTGGTACAATATCGGGAATACTTGCAGTTCAGGTTCCATGCGGCCGTGGACTCCTGTGTGTCCCTGGAGGTAAGCGGCTCCTTTTAAATTATGTGTTTCCACCAGGCTTTTGGTGTCATTACTATTGCCCCAGAAATCGTGGCGGTGTGCTATGTCATAATATGGTGGGCAGGTCCATGTCTTCCGCCTGCCTGTAGGTGTCTGTTCGGTGTTCGTACCACACTGGCAGTTGGTGAGGCTGTCTATGGGAGGGATCACCGCCATGGTCATAATTTGGCAGTCATTACCGTCAGCCTGTTGACAGTTATACCGCCACATTAACCCTGGCAGTCAGAATACCACCAGGGTCATAATGACCACCTATCTGTGCCCAGGGCTTGCAAATTAAATGCTACACATTGGCCTGCAGCACTGATTGTGCCACCCACATGAGTATCCCTGTAATCATGTTTCAGACCTGCCACTGCTGTGTCTGTTCAGGTAGTTTTAAATTGCCATTGAGACCTGGCAAGTGCAGCAACTTGCCAGGCCCATACCTTCCTTTTTACTACATGTAAGTTGCCCCTAATGTAGGCCAAAGGCAGCTCATGGGCAGGGTGCAGTGTTTGTAAAAGGTAGTACATGTATTGGTGTGTTGTACATGTCCTGGTAGTGAAATACTGCTAACATAGTTTTTTGCTATTGCAAGGCATATCTCAACCATAGTGTAACATGGGGATTGCCTTGAAATATCTTTTAAGTGTAATTTCCCATTGGGAGCAGATCAAGATATGGACCTTGGGGTCTCTGAACTCACAATTCAAAACTACAACTTTTGATGACGTTGTTTTTTGGATTGTAAGTTTGAAAATTACACTTTTAGAAAGTGGAACTTTTCTTGCACAACCTTTCTGTGCCTCTTCCTGTTTGTGGAATACACGTCTGGTTCAAGATGACAGCAAGGTTTGTGAATTCACTCTAGGCAGTCACCCAAAGGGAGCGAAGGTGTGCCCTGCATTTCCTGTTGGGTCTTCCTGTACTAGAGAGGTGGGAGGAACTGACACTTGTACCCAATTAGGGCTGTGCTTTTCTGCACACAAAGCAATCTCCAACCCCATGAAGTGTGTCTGGGTCCAGGGTAGGGAAAGGCACTATCTTGTGCACTAGAAAGTCTTCTCTTTGAAGTTTGCCTAATTCAAAGACAGAAATGGGTATAAGTACTGAACCTCTGACACCACCAAGTTAGAATCCTTCCCGACTGAGGACATTCTACCAGGAAGAAGAGCTTGTCTTCTGCTTGCTGCTTCTGTCCTGGGAGTGAAAGGACTGGACTTTGCTTTCTAAATACTGCTTCCAAAAATTCTCCAGGGGCTTGGACTGAACTTACCTCCTGTTAAGATGTCTCAGGGACATCAAAGACTTCACCTACTGTAGGAAAATACCATCTTGCCTGACATCTTACCCCCATTTTCACATGTATGTCAGTTTGTTTTTGTCTGTCTCACTGAGATCCTGCTAGCCAGGACCCCAGTGCTCATAGTTTGTGGCCTGAATGTGTATACCTGTGTAGTGACTAACTGTGCCACTGAGGCTCTGCTAATCAGAACCTCAGTGCTTATGTTCTCTCTGCCTTTAAAATTGTCACTATAGGCTAGTGACCACTTTTACCAATTCTAATTGGCACACTGGAACACCTGTATAATTCCCTAGTATAGGGTACCTAGGTACCCAAGATATTGGGGTTCCAGGAGATCCCTATGGGCTGCAGCATTCCTTTTGCTACCTTTAGGGAGCTCAGACAAACCTTACACAGGACTGCCACTGCAGCCTGCGTGAAATAACACACACGTTATTTCACAGCCATTTTCACTGCACTTAAGTAACTTATAAGTCGCCTATATGTTTAACCTTCACTTGCTGAAGGTTAGGTGCAAATTTTCTAACTGTGAGGGCATCCTTGCACTAGCAAAGGTGCCCCCAAATAGTTCAGGGCCATTTCCCCGACTTTGTGAGTGCGGGGGCACCATATTACGCGTGCACCACATATAGGTCAATATCTGTATGTAGCTTCACAATGGTAACTCCGAATATGGCCATGTAACATATCTAAGATCATGGAATTGTAACCCCATGCCAAATATGGCATTCGGGTGCAAATTCCATGCATCCCCGGGGCTCCACTATGGACCCCAGGTACTGCCAAGCCAGCTCTCTGGGGTTTTCTCTGCAGCTACCGCTGCTGCCACCCCACAGACAGGGTTCTGCTCTCCTTGGGTCTGGGCAGCCCAGTCCCACGAAGGCAGAACAAAGAATTTCCTCTGAGAGAGGGTGTTACACCCTCTCCCTTTGGAAATAGGTGTTAAAGGCTGGGGAGGGGTAGCTTTCGCCAGCCTCTGGAAATGCTTTGAAGGGCACAGGTGGTGCCCTCCTTGCATAAGCCAGTCTACACCGGTTTAGGGAACCTCCAGTCCCTGCTCTGGCGTGAAACTGGACAAAGGAAAGGGGAGTGACCACTCCCTGTCCATCACCACCCCAGGGGTGGTGCCCAGAGATCCTCCAGTGTGTCCCAGCCCTCTGCCATCTTGGATCCAGAGTTGTGAGGGCACTCTGGAGGCCTCTGAGTGGCCAGTGCCCCCAGGTGACATCAAAGACCCCTCCTGATAGATGCTTAGCTGACTAAGGTGTCCAATCCTCCTCTGAGGGCTATTTAGGGTCTCTCCAGTGGGCTTTTACTCAGATAACGACTTGCAAGAATTCACCAGAGTTCCTCTGCAACTCTCTCTTCGACTTCTGCCAAGGATCGACCGCTTACTGCTCCAGAACGCCTGCAAAACTGCAACAAAGTAGCAAGAAGACTACCAGCAACATTGTAGCACCTAATCCTGCCGGCTTTCTCAACTGCTTCCTGGTGGTGCATGCTTTGGGGGCTGCCTGCCTTCATCCTGCACTGGAAGATACAAAGGAATCTCCTGTGGATTGACGGAATCTTCCCCGTGTCCCAGCAGTCACCAAACTTCAGTGTCACTGGTACACTGGGACCCCTCTCATCCTGATGAGCTTGGCCCCTGGAACACAGGAGGTGGACCCAAGTGACCCAGACTGTCCAGTGGTCCAACTGTCCAAATTTGGTGGAAGTGAGTCCTTGCCTCCCCTCTCCAGACAATAATCCTGTGGACTGCGTAAACTGCAGCTACTAGGGCTTCTGTGCACATTTCCATGAAATCCTTCATGCACAGCCAAGCCCAGGTCCCCAGCCCTCTGTCCTGCTATGCTCGGCTCCCTGAGTTGATCTCCGGATTCATGGGACCCTCTTTTGCAGTGTTGAGACAACTGCCATGTTCAGACTTCTTTAACGCATGTTCAAGTGCTTCTGTGGGTGCTACCTTCTTGTGCATGGGCTCTCTATGTGGCTGAGGGCCCCCTCTGTCTTCTCCCTTAGGTGCCGACATTCTGGTCCTTCCTGGGCCCAGGCAGCATCCTTTTTCTTCAACTGCGACTCTTGCAGCTAACAAGTCTTCTTTGCAGTATTTTGCCAAGAAAACAACTAAGCATCCTCCAGCCCTCCGTGGGGCATCTTCTGCAAGAAGGAGAAGTTCCTAGCACCTTTCGTTGTTGCAGAATATTCAGCTTCTTCCATCCAGAGGCAGCCATTTTGCACCTTTATCTGGGGTTTAGTGGGCTCCTGCCCCCCCTGGACACTTTCACGACCCTTAGACTTGGTCCCGTTCCTTTGCAGGTCTTTAGGTCCAGGAAACTGTCTTCAGTGCTTTGCAGTCTGTTGCGGTCCTTGCAAAATACTTTATCACAACTTTAGTGTGTTTCTGCAAAGAGTTGTTATCTTGTGCAATTGTAAGTCTCCAAATTAACTCTAATCATGGAATGTACGCATATAATAATTTGCATGCTGAGGACAAGGACTATGCATTCACAGCTTCCCTGTGTAAATGATGAGTGGTCTGTCCTAAAGCTCAAATTTCAATAAAAGTATTACAATCATAAATAGTTCCATAAATAGTTCCATTTGAAAGTTTATGCACTGATATCACAAATGCAATACGTGGACACACAGATGACATAACACTTATGCCATAGAAAAGTGATGCCATACTGAAATGCACACCATCTAACATTATGAATTTCGGGAACGGGAAATCAGCCACACACTAGTCACTGGAAATAAAGTTAACACCCAAGCGCATACAAAGTTTCACAATTCAAACTCATGCCCTCTTCCTCTCTAGCATCAGTATGTTCCAGGAAGAAGAACAAAAAATTGAGGAACCAACACTAAAGAGGGACATAGAGTTCATTGAGAAGGAGGTAAGCATTGTACTCCTTTATATGCAGGTCCAATATTGGGAATGTGTCAGTTTTCCTCCAGGCAACCTCTGTGCAGTAGGCAAGCAGGGTGTTTAGTGCCATCTAACCTGGAGAATGTCATGCAGTGAAGATGGTATTCCAGCAGGATATCATCTACAGAATACCTTAGGGACAAAATACAGTGACAAAAATTGCAAGTACCAAGATACTGTGAAGGAAACTTTAATTAGGCAACCATAGGTTTGACCAGAATTTAATACAAGAAAAATATCTCAGAAATAGAAGGACATTTGGAAATTGGTGCCATGTCAAACAAAATTGCATGTTAAGCCCCACATGCAGGGCAAAACTTGGAAAAGGCAATAATTATTGAACACAATAAATTCTAAACTCCTTGATGTCAGATTTTAACTGGTGCTATATTTACCGCATCTGACACATCAACCACATTGTCTGTCTTGCACCACCCTGCACTTCATAACCCTGAACTCATTGCAATGTTGCCTTCATAGGACATGACTACCTATGTCACATCTTCAATATGCTTCCTTGTGAAGCAGATGTAAGCTGCACTTCCACATATGCAATCCCACTGTCTATTGTACATGTTTCCTTCTGTTTCTCACTTTGTACCTCCAATTTTACAAGGTCTCCTGCTTTATTGCCTGCACCACCAATGGAGGGTGTCACAGCATTGCAACTGGGACTGACCATACAGCCAGCAAATGTGAAAGAGCCATTAGGTGTCTTGTCATCATGGCATCTTTCGCTGTAGTTACCATGTATTTCCACTCCTCATATTCCTTGAACCAGGATACAGAGGACAAGGGAGGGGGTATAACCAGGGAATGACAACCAGATGGACCAGTACCAAAAAGACAAGGACCCTATGGTTCTAAGCCAAGCATGAACAGCCAGTTTTGCATCATCAGAGCTAGGAAATGCTAGGATGATACATGGTGGACCAGGAGAAGATATTGCGTAGCCATTAGGACAAGGAGAAAGATGGCTAAGAGAATGAGAGCCAGGAGCATAAGGAACAGATTAAGTAGGACTAGGAAGATCAGGACATATAGGACAATGGCGAGTAAGTCCAAGAGATCAGGTGTCATGAACCTTTTCTAATCAGGCAGAAGAACTACAAGGTTAACCCCATAGGTGGTCCTACTTCCTTTATCACACTCCAAAAAAAGCAGGGAAGACATGATTCTTAAAAGAGCAGTATGGTTGTGGGATTAGAGTCAGAGCTACTCATTTCCAGCAGAATGGTTCGGAGACTACCTGGTCTGAAGCCTCTTTGTTGCATGATACCACAGCATCAAAGTCTTGCAAAATAACTCACTGATGTGATGTGAAGCATCTCTGTAACAGGCCCCCAGGAAAACCTAGAAACTTGCCAGAGAACTGAAGATGAGTAGTGCGCCACTCCAACTGAAAGGTGAATTGCAACTTCCAAACTATAGGGGCAACTCCAAAGCCAGGTCAAAACAAGTTCCTATTGAAATAAGTCAAATTGTTGTATACCTATTTTACCATACTTTACACACTCTATTTTAGCTACCTAGGCCTATAGCTGTGCACTTTCACCTAGATGCATTTTCGTCAGCATGGTTTTATTTTTCTAGCAAGAGCCACTTTTACTGTGCTGTGCTATTATTTCTATCACATTGTCCTTTCGCCTAGGAAAGCACTGCGTTCTTAGCCGAGACTCTGTGCTCCTTCCAAGGCTACAGTCAGATAGGATTGCCGACAAACATAGTATGCTGTGTCTTTCACATTCACAGAGGGGGGCTATTTCTTAGAATGTCAGTGATTTGATTATAAGAACACCTCTTTGTTCCAGACACATTAGAGGGAGATTCCAGCCAGATGACCACAACTGTCTGCTGATTGCTTCACTACAGCTCCTGCTTAGACGGCCAAAGCCCTGATCCATAAGGAGATGGTGTCTTTCTAGACTACAGCTTCTTCCCCAGGTTTGAGGGATGATGTTATCCCAGGGGGTAACTCGAAGGGCAGATTAGGCTCAGTATGCTGTGCTCATACTTAGCGTAGGAAGGAGGATAATAGATCCACCCCCCTTTTTTGCCAGTATGGTAGGACTTTTTTTGTGTTTTATATTTCTTGTCACATGCTTGCTTTTATTATGTTTTATCATCCTAGTTATTGATATACACATGCTTTTATTTAAGATGCTGTTATTTCAATAAATGCTTATTGATCCATACTCTGCTTCTGTTGTCTTTGCCTGAATGAGAGAAAGGGATGTGATCTGATTTACCACGATTCCCTGAGGAGGCTATCTTGCCATGTGCCCGGTTGCCACAATCATCTCGGTCAGGGATGAGGTGCTGCTAGTTAGTCAGAAAACCCCAGATTAGGCTGATAGGTGTCACCTGGTGTGGAGTTGTACTCAGTACCCACAATCCAGGCAATCCTACCACCCAAATCCAGTAGCCTCATTACTATAATGAGAACCTACGCAACAAAATCTCATTAGATAAATGGAGCAAGAGGAAAAAAGAGTATCGAAGTACAAATATCAAAAACAAATACAAGGTACAGTACAAGGGAATATGTTATGTTATAGAGATTTATATAGCGCCAAACTGCCAACGGCCTCGTAGCGCTTATACAGCCATAGTGATGACATACTGCTCAAAGAATTATTCAAAAGATTTAAGTTTTAAATAGCCAGGTCTTCAGTTCTTTTCTGAACAACAACTCTTGAGAATTAACTCTCAACTTGAGAGGAAGATTATTCCAAAGTAGAGCACCTTGGTAAGCTACCGATCTTCCTCCCCATCTGGCTTTCCTCGTAGTTGGAACTTTAGCCAGATTAGCTGATGAGGATCTAAGAGATCTTGCTGGAATATAAGCCTGAAAAAGAGTTTTCAACATTTCAGGTCCCTTATCAAATATAGATCTGTGAATGTGGCACAGGGTCTTGAACTGAATCCTTTCAGCTACCGGGAGCCAGTGTAAAGAAACAATTCCTGGTCGTATTGCGTGATGTTTAGGGATGTCTAGTAGCAGACGAGCCGCTGCATTTTGTACTCTTTGCAGTCTCTGAATTACATATTTCGGGGAACCAATGAACAACGCATTTCCATAGTCAATCCGGGACCCAATCAGTGCCTGGACAACCAATCTCCTCGCTGCGAAAGGTAGAATAGTTAAGACCTTTCTCAAGGTCCTTAGCAGAGCAAAGGCGGTTCCCGCTACTCTATTTGCATGTTGGGCCATTGAGAGAAGGGGATCGAGCCATACCCCGAGGCTTTTAATCAGACCTTTAGGGGGGGGAAGGGTCGATATTCCTCTCAGTAAGCTGGAGTTAAAAGGAGGAATTTTGTTTCCAAAAAACATAACCTCCGTTTTATCATCATTAAGTTTTAGTTTACTATCAGCCATCCAAGTTGCAACTGCCTTCATACAAGGGCCTAGGGCTCTGCCCATATCCGGATGGGAGTTGGAAAAGGAGACTATCAGCTGCGTATCATCGGCATAAGAAACTATGTTCAGTCCAAAGGGCTCGACTATGCCTGCTAAAGGCCTCATGTAGATGTTAAAAAGTAATGGGCTCAAGGCCGAGCCCTGGGGAACACCACAGCTGCTAAAAGTTCTCCTAGAGATACATTCTCTGTCAAGTACCTGAAAAGACCTTCCATGTAAGAAGGAGCAAATCCAGTCTAACGCAGACCCAGCAATTCCACAGCCTTGTATCCTTTCTATAAGGATATTTAAATCAACTGTATCAAAGGCCGCACTTAGGTCAAGGAGGATAATCGCGGTTTCCATACCTAAATCCATCCTCTTCCTTGCCTCTTCTGTTATAGCAATTAAGGCAGTTTCAGTGCCATGTTTAGGTCTGAAACCCATCTGGGTCGGATGTATAAAGTTATATTCTTCCAGGAATGAGGATAGCTGAGAGTGTACATGTTTCTCTGTCAGTTTGGCAATTAGGGGCAACAATGAGATAGGTCTATAGTTACTCAGTATCTTGGGATCCAAGCTGGTTTTCTTCAGGAGTGGCTTGACAATGGCTTGTTTCCAGTGATCAGGTACTATGCCGTCACTCAGAGAATTATTAATAAGATTCTTTATTATTGGCCCTAATACTGAGATTCCCAAGGATAGAACCTGGGGAGGGGCCGGGTCAAGTGGGGAGCCCGATTTTGTTAATCTCATTAGATTGCTAACTCCGTCCAGACTGATAGGAGTGAAGTTTGTAAAAGTGATTACCTCCCCAGCCTCATGATTTATTCTCTTCTGTCCTATATTAGGGGTGTTAGGAAATGCAAGGTAAATATTCTGGATTTTTTCCAGGAAAAAACTAGCCAACTCTTCTACATGTTGTTGGGGGGAATCCCTATTTTCTACTTCCTCTCTTGGATGGATGAGATCTTTTAGGGCATTGAAGATCTCTTTAGGTGAATTAGCAGCCGATTCGATTTTTTCTGCATAATAGATCGCCTGAGCTTTTTTAATTTCCAGGTGATAGTTTCGAATCAAGTTTTTATAATCCTTTTTAATCCCTTCATTTTTGGTGCAGCGCCATCTCCTTTCTAGTTTCCTACAAAGGAATAGGGGAATAGGGGAAGGGAGACTGAGATAACAGATAAAGAGGAAAAACAGCAAATACGTGGGAACTGAATTATGGCTAGAAATTGTAATGTCAAGCAAGGGAGTAGAAAACAATGATGTTGTCAGACATACAGCCGTCCACTGAAATCTAAATCTCATAAGAAATAATGGGATTTAGATTTTGGTGGTCGGGATATCCATCACCATTGTGACAGAGTACCCCTCCACCAAAATCTAAATCAGGCCTATAGCCTTCTGCATCCACTAGCCCTTTATGAGGCTCTGTGCTATTGAACCTACATGTCACTTCCTGGTACTTTGGTGGCTTTGCCGGCAACTTTGAAGCTGTTGTCTGTCATGATTGTGGTTTCCATACCTCATTCTCCATCTCCACCATGTTGTATGGTTCCTAAATCTCTTGTGTGGTGTCTTGCCCTAATGTCTGACACAAGGGTAAGCAAAACAGGGATTAGGACGACCAGGGCTACCAGGATCAAGGCCTTAGGAGGGCCAGGTCAAGGAGGACTAGGTGGACTAAACAGATTATGATCAGGAGGAACAGAAAAAGGGCTAGAAGAGCCATAAAGATCGGGAACTAGTGCACTAGGGCAGGAGTACCAAGTGGAGCAGAGAGACCATATTGAGTATCAGGGTCACGTTGACAGTGATCATATGTCACAGAGCCAATCAGAGTCAGGAAGATTAAGGGGAATGGACAAGGTTATCCAGGAGATCCAGCATTGAGATTGCCAGTACCTGTAGAACATGAAGAGGGTGGACTGAGACGGAGGATCAGGTGAAGAAAGATAAGGGTCAGCAGGACCACAGTAAGGAGGACCAGGAAGAAGGGCTAGGAACAGAATAACTATGAGTCTGAGGAACAGGACCCCTATGCCCAGGAGGGCCATGGGCCAATTGATGTAAAACCTTGAAGGTACAGAGCAAGAGGATTAGGTCCTGGAGGATCAGGACCAGCCCAGAAAAAAACTTGGAATATCAGAAACATGAGGACTATGCCAGGGCAAAGGAGATAAATAAGTAAGAATGATGAGGAAGACCACTACCAGAGCGAAAAGGACTAAAAGTATCAAGACTAAGAGGACCAGGAATAAGTCTAGAAGCTTAGGGTGACTATAACAGTAAAGTACAAGAAGACCAAAGAGACAGAATATGGATGGCAACAGGGCCAGGATCAAAATGAGCAGCAGCAGAAGGTCCAAAACAAACAAAGCAAACAGGACCAAGAGAGTCAGGACCAGAGAGTGCAGTGCTAGAAGGGCCATGAAGGCAAGGCACAGAGACAGGAGGAACAAGATGAGTTAAAACTAGAGGACAAGGACTAGGATGACCAAGCCAAAAAGAAGCAGGATATGAGAGGCCTGGTGGACTAAGGTGATCAGCAGGACCAGGAGATGGGGTACTAGAAATTAGATGAACTAGGTAAGGAGGATCGGAAGGACTAGGTCAAGGGGTGTGGGTCAAAAGGACAACAAAGGTTCAAGAAGGTCTAGGAGAAGTGGCCTGAAAGGATCAGGATGGCCAGGAGAACCAGCACCAAAAGGACTAGGCATACAAACAAAGATCAGAACGAGGAGGACTGGGGGCAAGATGGTCATGACCAGGACCAAAGTGAGGTAGACTGGATGACTAGTTTTAGCAATAACTTGCATAAGCAGATGGGTGCCAAGTGTTCACTATTTGCAGTTGTATCTAGTGGTGAGTGCCAAGTGTGAGCTATGCTAGGCATAATAATACATACTTACAGCTGTGTAGGTAGCTGCTGGATAAATAGTGAGGTTTCTCTGCTATTTGCATGGCTTATGACCAATCTGTGAATACTGTCAGTGGTTCACACAGCTTCCAAAAAATAAAGAATGTCTTTGCAATTTGCATGGCTTCTAGCCAGGCAATACACAATCTCTGCTATTTAGTCAACAACCAAATAAATAATGAAGTTTCTTTACCATTTGCAAGTCTGAAAAATAGTAAATAATAGCTGCTATTTGGACAGCAGCTGTATTGTAGCATTTGATGCTATCTGCAAGGCCTCCAGCCAAATAGTACATACTTTCTGCTATTCAGTTAGCCGCCAGGTACATAAAGAAAACATGTTTGCTGTTTTCAAGGCTGCTGACTGAATTGTGAATAAGTTCTGCTTTTCTCTCATCAAGTATGTAAAGTGTGTGTTTACTTGCCACTTTGGCCACTGGGCAAATTGTGCATAATGTTTGCTATTTAGCCAGTGGCCAGGCGACTAGGGAAGTTTCTCAGATATTTGCTCCTCCACTGACCAAGCAGTTCATAATGCACTATTTAGCCACCGGCTAGGTAAGCACCAAAGTTTGTTTGCTATGAAATTTGTTGCTGGCCAAATAGAAGAAACCCTCTGCTATTTAACCAGTAGCCTGATAAACAGTGAAGTTTCTCTGCTATTTACAAGGTAGCCAGCCAAATAGTAAATAATATCAACTTTTTTAGCCAGCAGCTGGATAAATAGTATACTAAATTCAAATAGGCTCCATCAAAATACAAACACAAAATGTAATATACAACCACATAGAACCGAGACAAGACAGTGACAAATGAAAACATACACACAATTAAACGTCACTATTCTGCAGAGCTAAACATAAGCAGGCCAGTGACTATTAAAATCCCTGGCCCCCACAGTGTAGGTGTCTGGCCTGGTTTGTAGTGGGTACCTAAGGGACTTGCACCTTATACCAGGTCCAGTTATCCCTTATTAGTGAAATGTAGGCAGTGTCTAGCAGCTTAGGCTGTCTAGGGGTAGCCGTAGCAGAGCAGCCAAGGCTAAATTAGGAGACATAGAAAGCTCTTGCAATACTGCTATAGTCAGCCAGTACTTATACATAATAAAAGACAATACTCAGTGTTACCAAAAATAAAGGTACTTTATTTTAGTGACACAAGGCCAAAAATATCTTAGAGGCAATACTCCTTCTGGAGGTAAGTATTATACACAATATATATTTTTTTTTTAAAGGAGGGACAGGCAGAATCAATGGTCCAGTGTACACTCTCCCTAACTCTCTCAATATTAAACAAAAATACACTGTTCCAAAAATAATGTAAGAATGAAAAACATCACCAGGCACTTCCTTTATGTAGGAGCCAAAACCCTCACACATCGTCATGCTTCATCAGACACAGGTGCTCCTAGATCACATCCATAAGATGTGAGACTTTCGGGAGTAAATCAACTCATTTTTTTGTTTCTCTTTGATTTTCCAATACTTGGCACATTGTCCATTGAGTTTATAAATAAATCCAGTTTTTGTTGTTTTTTGGCCCTGAAGAAGCACCATATGATCCAATTGGACTTGTGTGAGGCGCGAAATATGTTGACCTGATCTTGCTTGCTGGTAGTAAGTCCTGTCTACTTTGTGTTTAGTAGAGTGTGTGTACATTATTTCCTGGTTGCTCTACATTGTTTTTTAACCTTGTCCAGGACTCTGTCTTATTCAATAAACCATGGGTTGGAGAGTCCTGAGAAAATTGTAGGGTCTCTGTCTTTTCTCTCCTGTTTGTTGCTTGATCTGTGCCAGTAGGTTTGAATCTATTCCTACATGCTCTTCACCATGGCACATACCATCAGCTAAAATCTCTGGCAAAGAGCCCCCGTGTGGGGCCCGTCAGATATTGCAGTACCTGTCTGACGAGAAACCACCCTATCATGAAGCATGACATCTAATGTGATGTGTGAGGGTTTTGGCTCCTACATATAAAAGAGCCTGGCAATGTTTTTCATTCTTACATTATTTTTGGAACAGTGTATTTTTGTTTAATATTATACACATTATATACACTAGTAACCAAAATCAGGTAAGAAAACAGTAATAGAATAGTGCAAACAGTGAAAAACACAATAGATTGCAATGTACCTAGGGACAACACAAACCATATACTAAAATAGTGGAATGTGAATGTTGAATTCCACCCTAGGCAACTGTAGTGTGAAGAAGGGCACTGGTAGTGTAGGAAAACACCAAAGGTAAGTAAAGTACCCCACCACAGAGCACGGAAAGCAGGAGTAAAGTACAGCAAGTTTCCTCAGGACTCATTACAAGTTGTGATGAAGAATTATGCAAGAACCAAACAAGACTGCAAGCAACCAATGATGGATTCCTGGACCTGAATACCAGTGGAGAGAGGAAACTAAGTCCAGAAGTCGATGAAGAGTCCAGGAAGGACAGGCGCCCCTGGCAAAAGTAGATTTTTCGGTTGGAAGAATAGTACAGAAATGCACAAAGAAGATAGCTGCAGGTTACTGCTTGGTACTAGAGATGTCCCATGTCGAGTTGTAGGATGCAGGCTGTTTGTGTCGCTGGATTCCGCCAACAAACCTTGGTTCATGCAAGTACGCATTTTGCGTCAAAGAGGAGCTGCCCAGACCAAGGAGGGAACTGGGGGTCTCAACTTAGACTGAGGAGACAGAGGGGCTCTCAGTAATTCAGAGAGCCCTCAGAAGACCACGCAGGACCCATGGGAGTCCCAGAACAGAGGGACAAAGGAGTTGCAAAGTGTGGTCATCACTGCACTACACAGGAGGATCCCACGCCGCCGGAGAACAACTCTGAGAGCTATGCATTGCAGGATGGATTGCTGGGGACCTGGGCTACGCTGTGCATGAAGAACATTGGGAAGAAGTGCACAGAAGCCCTAGGAGCTGCAGAGGACGCGATGCACAAGGGTGCTGTCTGGCACAGGGATGCAAGCTCCTACCGCCACCAAATTTGGACAGCTGGACCTCTGGACAGTCAGGGTCGCTTCAGTCCACCACCTGTGTTCCATCGACAGGAGAGGAGCCTCAGAATACCGGTCGTCGTCGCACAGATGTGCCTTGTGAAGCCGGGAAGTGACTCTGTCACTCCACATTTGATTCCTTTGGTTCTTCTGGTGCAGGGTGAAGACAGGCAGTCCTCAGAGCGTGCACACCTTGAAAACTGTTGCATTTGCTGGCTAGAGCTGAAGATGCAGGTCACAGGAGCCTTCCTGGATACTTTGTTGCAGTTACAGCGGTTCCTGGAGCAGTCTGCGGTTGATACGATGGTCAGAAGCTGAAGCAGAGGATGCAGACTCCTGGTGGAGTCTTGCAAACCGAATCTGAGGAAACACCCAGAGGAGAGACCCTAAATAGCCCTGAGAGGGGAATTGGCTACCTATGTACAATGAAAAGAGGGGACTAGGAGCTTCTCCAGTGCACACGCTCCGACCGTATCATGAAAAGATAATGAGTACACAGTTCCAAACAGGTGGAGGGTATTGTAACCTCTCAACACCAGAATACACGCTTACAGAAGCTCATGCCCTCATGCATCATCATCGGGTCATGCTCCACGCCAGACTAATACTGCAATGTCTGACAGGATCCTTTGTCAAAATTGTATCTTAGTACCAAAAAGTCTTAGGTTACCAAAAGACAGCTGGAGCGATGAAGAAATAACAATCAAAATTGGCTCGGGTACCCCCTCAATAAAAATACTTTAATAAATGAGCCAGGACCCAGTCAAGATTAAAAACAATAACAAAGTGAAAGGGAATTCATGATCCCACACTTTACTCACTCTAGAAGTCAAGCACAATTACCTGAACTCCTACAAAAAGTCAACATGTTTCGCGCCTCAACAAATGCCCAAAAAGGATCCACTGGCACTTCATAAGGACTACAACAATCTTTCTCCAGAACATAAAAAAAATTATGACAAAATGTTCATTCAAAAATTAGACGCATAGAGTGAAACTTTTTTTACTCACTCCAGGACTGTAATAACTAGCCAAGACCTTCTGATCATCTGTGAACACAAAAACAGGTATGCCAAAAGTAAATGCAAAACACATCTGAAATCACATATGTAAAAAATAAATTATAAAAAGTGACATGGCCAAAATTGGAAGTGCAATACTACAACGTCATTCATTCATGGATAAATGGCTCAATAAAAACAATGCTTACTGGCCATAATTAGAGAAGGGACTACTTCAACTGGAAAAATCCACCACAATTCATTGGGCTATCTACAGTGAAGTTTTCAACAATAAAAGCGTATCCATATCATATATTGATGGAACAACGCCCACAAGGAAAACATCGGAGGTAGGACTTCTATAGCTGTAAATATTTTGATTCTCTAATATCAAGTGAGATAACCTTCTAGGATAATGTAACTACATTATGAAGAAGGGAGAAACCGAACAACAAATGACTTATAGTAACTCAGTACTTTGTTAAATCCACCACTTGGTCCATTTAGGTTCCTGATGGCAATCATAACATGTCTAACATAAGAGCTCTCTGTTTGGGAATAAATCACAAAATAATGATATAATAAATAACTAACGTCTTAAAGTAGATCGTGGCCTCGTTGTGATAGCAAAGACAGTTCAAAAAGTGTAGGAAGATGGTCACCGACCTTCTTGTTGAAAAAGGACTTAGCAAAAAACATACTTACTCCAGCCTCAGAAGAATCACCGACGTATGTTCGGTCTTGACCGCGTTTCCCTAGATTAAAGGATAGTTGCGAGCCGAACAACATTTAAAAGGAGGAGGGCTGTATCTTGAAAGGCCAATTAGGCAGAACGTCCAGGACTTCCTTGTTATGTTCATGACGTCACAGAGAGGAAAAGAATAGAGAGAGATAACGGACACAAAAAGCTGTGTCTGAACCTCTAATTTTGAAAACATCTACAATGAAGACATCGAACCGCATCCCTAGGTGCTGAAAATAAAAGAAAGACCTTCGTTATCATTTTCAAAGGAAAACACAGATTATTTATACTCAAATTCAATGCTGATATAAATGATAAAAACTCTGAATCAAGCCCTAAAGAAAACAAACAATTAAATTATAAAAATGAATATAATCAAAAAGGCCAACTTTTCAGAGGCAAACTCGTTATGTATTGGAACCACATCAAAGAGAAACTAAGGAACAGGCCACTGTTAATATATATTAGCAAAGTTCAAACTCGGTCCACTGGACCAAAATGTACATGAAAAAAGCTATAAAAAAGAAATACCATTCCAATGACGCAGATTGTGAATTAAAGTGGAATGGATCACAAAAACTAGCATCAGTGTTTCAAAAAATTATTGTGAAACCATCTCAATACAGAATAATGAAGTTAAACTCATCTTTGTTGGGATGAAATATTCATCCAGGGTATCTCATCATTCAATCTTTTGATATGAGTGCCCAACCTAAAGACCTAACGTTGTTCAACTTCAAACAAAGACTTATTTGGAGATTTCAGGGTCTTTAGTACAATCCACCACATATCATCTGGTGTATGTTGTACCTCTTGATAATGAATACTCAATTTCGTGGTCATCTAACCACATCTTATATTGCTTCGATGTTCATTGATTCTGATTCTAACTGGTCTGAATGTCATGCCTATATAGCTTAAGTCACATTGGCAACTACTCATATAAATACAGTTCCGGGTCTTACAGTTAGTGTGGCCTGATAAGTGCCAAAGGCCAATAGGGTCAAGTACAATGGTACTCATACGTGTAGTAAGGGAGCACACACTGCAGTTGCCACATGGAAAATGTCCCTTAATTGGAGCAAGAACCCATAGTGTGTTCTGGTCTGGTACGGTAATGGAATTCAAATATCAGGTGTTCACAATCACATCCTTTATATTGGAGGATCTCTTAAAGGCAAATAAAGGTCTTGGAATGGTCACACCTCCACTGGTGAGGATAGACCATTGTTTGTTAATGAGTTTCTTAAGAATGTTGGATACAGGAGAAAAGGTATTAACACGTCAGACGGGGTGAAAATTCCTTATGTGTCAAAATCAACAAGGAATCCATGTTGTTGTTCCGAGCTCTTTTGTGGGCTGAATTGATGATCTTCAAAGGATAGTGTCTCTCATGAAGTTTGTTAACTAATTCATCAGCTTGAGTTTCAAATGAAGAAACATCACTACAGTTGCGACATAGTCGCAAAAACTGGCTGTACGGCAGATTTTTTCAAAGGGCTTTTGGATGATAGCTATCACAAAGTAAAAGACTGTTGCAATCAGTGGTTTTGTGATGTGTACATGTATGAAGCTTGTCAATAGTGATGGTGAGATACAAGAAGGTGATCCTCGTCAAGGAAACTGTTGAGGTGAACTTCTAAAAGGGATCGAGAGTGTTTATCCAACTGACAGAAGAGTCAATTACTTGGAATTCTCCCTGCCAGACGATAAGTATATCGTCTATATATCGTAACCAAAGTCTGATGTTATCAAAAAAAGGGTTAGTCATGTTAAGAATAAAACATTGTTCAAAATGGTATACGTACAGACAGGCTAAACTAGGGGCAAAGGTACTGCCCATAGAAGTCCCTCGGATCTGGTGGTATAACTGATCTTCAAATCGGAAGAAATACTCAGTCAGAGCCAATAAGGCGCATTGCATAATGAAATGGACTGGGGTGGCTGTGTTATGTGGTTTTTTCAATAGAGCTGTCTCTATCACCCTAAGTATAGCTTCTTGTGGGATATTGGTATAGAGTGATTCCACATCAAGGGTGAAAAGGGCTTGTACAGAATCAGTATCATTGATTGACTGGACTAAATTAAGAACATCTTTGGTGTCTTTCAGAAAGGTGGATGACTCTCTAACAATTGGTTGTAAGAAATAGTCACAAAAAGTGGAGAGCGGTTCCAATACTGATCCTATCCCTGAGACTATAGGGCATTCTGATGGAGGTGTAATACCCTTATGAATTTTAGGTAAACAATAAAAATAAGGGATACAGGGATTATTAGTATCCAAAAATTCGGCCTCTTTCTGGGATATCCAAGCATTTGAAACTGCTTCATGTATCAGAGAGCGAACCTGAGCTTGTAACCTGTTAGTGGGATCACAAGCAATCGGTTAATAGTACATAGAATCACTCAAAGGGCGGAGACATTCAGCTCTGTATGTTTCTGAATCAAGAATCACAATGGCCCCTCCTTTGTCAGCTGGCTTAATAACAATGTTTTGATCTCGTCGTAATACTTGTAAAGCTTTTCTTTTACGTGTAGTGATATTATTGAACACGTGTCTGGGACAAAGTTGTTGAACATCTTTCATAATGGCTTTTTCAAAGGTAAGTACTTCGCATGGCATCGAAGGAAGTGGAGGTATAAAAGAAGATGGGTTTCTTAGTCCTGTGCCTATTTGTAACAACTAATTGGTATTGTCTTTAAAGAAAAAGTGTAAACGGATTTTCCTTAGAAAACGAGACAGCTCACAATTAATCTGAAAAAGATCTTCCCTTGGAGTGGGGACAAAACCCAAACCTTTGTTCAAGACAGAGTTCTCATCTAGCGTGCGTTGTCTTGAAGAGAGATTTACGACTAGATTCGCCCTGGGGGTTCTTGCCTTGTCTCCAAGTCACCATTTGTGGTTCTTGTTGCTCCCAATGTACGCGTCTGCCTCTTCCTCTTCGCCTGCCTCTTCCTCTGCCCCGGCCTCTGCCTAAAAAAGGTGCATAAGGTTCCACTGGGCGTGGTTGAAAAAAAGGTGGATACGGCGATTGCAAAGTCGGAGGATGATGTATCAAAATTGGGGCAGATGATGATATGGATGTGGTGTACCGTCATCTGTACTCCAGCCGTCTGAGAAAGCCCTGGTGCTATATTTGCAATTCT
Organism: Pleurodeles waltl; assembly: GCF_031143425.1. NCBI lineage: Eukaryota > Metazoa > Chordata > Amphibia > Caudata > Salamandridae > Pleurodeles > Pleurodeles waltl. Next base: position 485,640,304 of record NC_090445.1, on the reverse strand, counting down.
TCTTGACGAAAGTCGCAGATTCATCTGAGGATCTTGATATATTGTCTGCCTTAAAATCCTCTTTATTATACGGGTACACTTTTTCTTTGATGAACTTGGCGATCTCTTTTTGTAATTTGGAAATCTTCTGTTGAGTCAGATACTCCTTAGACTCATTGAGTTCAGTATTGATATCAGATAAACGGCTCTTAAAGGATGCTAAAAACACGGTAGTCTTCAATGTGGATTCAGCTAAATTAATCTGTACCGTAATAGATTCAGCCAGTCTTTTTGAGGTGTTAATGATCAGGACCAACCAATCTCTGGTGCATTTCCAGGCTATCTGTGCCCAGCCTGTTCTAAAGACAAGATCATGTAAGAAGATCCTTTGAACATTGGTTACTATCAGGCCGTTAGGGGCTATATTTGCCCGAAGACATTCTGTCATAATGGTACCGTGAAGTACCGTCCTAATCAAATCTCGTTTGAGTGTGGAGAGCTTATCCCAATCTTCCTTGAGGCTGCCTGAAGGACCTGAACCTTCTGGGCCTAAAATGGAGGGAGTTTGTAATATTGCAGAGACCATGTCATTATCAAAGCTTAAACCTTGAAAGTTATCCATCATTAATATAGTCAGAACTATTGTATCAAGTCCCGCAGCTGGGCCGCTGCTCTAGATCATGTATAACAAAAAGAGGGGACTAGGAGCTTATCTGGTCCAGTGCATCATGAAAAGATAATGAGTGCACAGTTCCAAACAGGTGGAGGGTATTGTAACCTCTCAACACCGGCATACACGCTTAGAGAAGAGCCCCCCCCCCCTTAGAAAGTCCCTAGGATATGGTACCTAGGTACCCAGGGCATTGTGGTTCCAGGAGATCCTTATGGGCTGCAGCATTTCTTTTGCCACCCATAAGGAGCTCACACAAACCCTTCCACAGGCCTACCATTGCAGCCTGTTTGAAATAGTGCACACACTATTTCACAGCCATTTTCACTGCACTTAAGTAACTTATAAGTCACCTAAATGTCTAACCTTCACTTGTTAAAGGTTAGGTGCAAAGTTACTAAGTGTGAGGGCACCCTTGCACTAGCAAAGGTGCCCCCACGTAGTTCAGGGCCATTTCCAGGTACTTTGTGTGTGCGTGGATGCAATTACACGCGTGCACTAAGTATAGGTCAATCCCTATATGTAGCTTCACAACAGTAACTCTGAATATGGCCATGTATGGTGCCTAAGATCATGGAATTGTCCCCCCCATTTCAAATCTGGTATTGGGGAGCCAATTCCATGCATCCTGGGGGCTCTACCATGGACCCCCAGTACTGCAAAACCAGGTCTCTGAGGCTTGCACTGCAGCTACAGCTGCTGCCACCCCACAGACAGGGTTCTGCCCTCCTGGGGTCTGACCAGCTCAGGTCCAGGAAGGCAGAACAAAGCATTTCCTCTGAGAGGAGGGTGTTATACCCTCTCCCTTTGGAAATAGATGTTACAGGCTAGGGAGGGGTAGCCTACCCCAGCCTCTGGAAATGCTTTGAAGGGCAAAGATGGTGCCCTCCTTGCATGAACCAGTCTACACTGGTTCAGGGACCCCTTGTCCCCTGCTCTGGCATGGAACTGGACAAAGGAAAGGGGAGGGACCACTCTCCTGTCCATCACCACCCTGGGGGTGGTGCCCAGAGCTCCTCCAGTGTGTCCCAGACTTCAGCCATCTTGCTTTGCAAGGTGTGGGGGCACTCTGGAGGGCGCTGAGTGGCCAGTGCCAGCAGGTGACGTCAGAGACCCCTCCTGATAGATCATTACCTGATAAGGTAGCCAATCCCCCTCTCAGGACTATTTAGGGTCTCTCCTGTGGGTTCTTTTCAGATTCTACTTGCAAGTTTCCAGCAGGAATCCTCTGCAACTTCTACTTCATCCTCTGACCTCGGATTAACAGCAGCCTGCTCCAGGAACCGCTGTAACAACAACAAAGTATCCACAAGGTATACTTTTCTTCTGCGACTTCAGCTCCATCCAACAACTTCAACAGTTTTCACGGTGTGCACACTCTGAGGACTCCCTATCTTCATCCTTTACCAGAAGGACTGAAGAAATCTCCCTTGGGGTGACAGAGTTACTCCCCTGCTCAGGCAGGCACCTTCCCAGTCGACAACTGGTACTCCTGGACTCCTCTCACAGGGACGAGCGTGCTCCTAGAAACTCAGAGGAAGGACCCCATTGACACAGACTGTCCTGAGGTCCTGCTGACGCAATTTGGAGGAGGTAAGACCTTGCCTTTCCTTAAAGCAACAGTACCCCTGTTCACAGCATCTTCTTCATCTCCTGAGGCCTCTGTGCACTATTTGCAAAATTCCTTCATGCACAGCCTGACCCAGGCCCCCATCACTCTATCCTGCAATGCTCAACTCTCTGAGTTAACCTCCGGCGGCGTGGGACCCTTCTTAGTAGTGCTGCACCAATGGTGTTTTGGACCTCCTTTGTGCACGTGTCCTGGGACTCCTGTGGGTGCTTCCTGGCATCCTGAGCTCTAAAGTGCTGAGAGCCCCCTCTTCCTCCTCACACAGAGTTGAGGCCCCCAGGTCCCTCCTGGGTCCAGCCAGCACCATTTTGATGAAAACGGAACTTTGTCCTAACCAAGACTTGCTGACGACTTCCAACATGAAATCACGTCTGCATCCATCTTCATGTCATGGGACATCCTTTGCATCATGCAGGAGCCCACTGGCATCTTCCTAGGGTGCATTCCTGCAGTCTTCGTCCAACCGGGTACTCTACTTTCGCACCCTCTTTTAGTTTGGCAGGGGGCCCTTTCCTTCCTGGAACTTCTTTCAACTTCTGGACTTGGTCCCCTCCTTTTGCAGGTCTTCTGGTACAGGAATCCAGCAGTTGTTGTTTGCAGACTTGGTTGTTTACTGCAATAATCCAAATCACGAGGTGTAGTGTGTACTAAGGAAACTTGCAGTACTTTACTCCTGCTTTTCTGGGCTCTGTTGTGGGGTAATTTACTTATTGTTAGAAATGGGGTCCTTGGTTGACAGTCAGGTTACCCCCTGTTCAAGCAAAGACCCTCACTCTAGTCAGGGTAAAAGAGAATCACCCTCAGCTAACCCCTGCTTACCCCCTTGGTAGCTTGGCAGAGCAGTAGGCTTAACCTCAGAGTGCTAGGTGTAAAGTATTTGTACCAACACACACAGTAACTTAATGAAAACACTACAAAATGACACAACACCAGTTTAGAAAAATAGAAATATTTATCTAAACAAAACAAGACCAAAACGACAAAAATCCACCATACACAAGTCAAGTTATTAATTAAAAATCAAAAAGAGTCTTTAAGTAGTTTTAAAAACACACTAGCGCTGCTAGAGTGAAAATGTACCTGGTGTGCGTCAAAAATAACCCCGCACGGGCGGGCGTGCGTCGAAAATAACACCGCACGGCGGTACTCGAGTCAAAAATCCAGCCGCACTATGAGTTGACGATCCAGCCGCGCAGGTTGCGATCTCCCAGCCTCCGTCAGCGATGCTGCGCGTCGTTTCTCCTGCTCCGTGCGTCGATTCTTCGGTTGCGTTTCCGGCGAGCGTCGTTTCTCAGCCGCAGAGCTGGCGGCGCGTCGTTTTTCAGCCGCCGATCGGATTTGCGTCGATCTTTTCCCCGCACGGCGCTCTGTGCGTGGATTTTCTTGTCTTTAGGCTGCCAGCTTCTCCTTTTAGGGTCCCAGGACTGGATGGGCACCACAGGGCAGAGTAGGAGTCTCTCCAGAGGCTCCAGGTGCTGGCAGAGAGAAGTCTTTGCTGTCCCTGAGACTTCAAACAACAGGAGGCAAGCTCTAGATCAAGCCCTTGGAGATTTCTTCTCAAGATGGAAGGCACACAAAGTCCAGTCTTTGCCCTCTTACTCTGGCAGAAGCAGCACTGCAGGAAAGCTCCACAAAGCACAGTCACAGGCAGGGCAGCACTTCCTCCTCAGCTAACAGCTCTTCTCCAGGCAGAGGTTCCTCTTGATTCCAGAAGTGTTTCTAAAGTCTGTAGATTTGGGTGCCCTTCTTATACCCATTTTAGTCTTTGAAGTCACCTTTCTTTAAAGGGGACTCACACCTACTTGTGAAATCCTGCCTTGCCCAGGCAAGGCCTCAGACACACACCAGGGGGTTGGAGCCGGCATTGTTAGAGGCAGGCACAGTCCTTTCAGATGAGAGTGACCACTCCACCCCTCCCTCCTAGCAGAGATGGCTAATCAGGAAATTCAGGTTACACCCCAGCTCCCTTTGTGTCACTGTCTGGTGTGAGGTGAAAAACAACCCAACTGTCAACTGACCCAGACAGGGAATCCACAAACAAGGCAGAGTCACAGAATGGTTTAAGCAAGAAAATGCTCACTTTCTAAAAGTGGCATTTTCAAACGCACAATCTTAAAATCAACTTTACTAAAAGATGTATTTTTAAATTGTGAGCTCAGGGACCCCAAACTCCACATGTCCATCTACTCTCTAGGGGAATCTACGCTTTAATCATATTTAAAGGTAGCCCCCATATTATCCTATGAGAGAGACAGTCCTTGCAACAGTGAAAAACGAATTTAGCAGTATTTCACTGTCAGGACATATAAACCACATTACTATATGTCCTACCTTATCCATACACTGCACCCTGCCCTTGGGGCTACCTAGGGCCTACCTTAGGGGTGCCTTACATGTAAGAAAAGGGAAGGTTTAGGCCTGGCAAGTGGGTACACTTGCCAAGTCGAATTTACAGTGTAAAAATACACACACAGACACTGCAGTGGCAGGTCTGAGACATGATTACAGAGCTACTTATGTGGGTGGCACAACCAGTGCTGCAGGCCCACTAGTAGCATTTGATTTACAGGCCCTGGGCACCTCTAGTGCACTTTACTAGGGACTTAACAGTAAAACAAATATGCCAATCATGGAGAACCAATTACGTACATATTTTAAACAGGAGCACTTGCACTTTAGCACTGGTTAGCAGTGGTAAAGTGCCCAGAGTAACAAGCACAATAAAATCAGAGTCCAGCACACATCAACAACCTGGGGAACAGAGGCAAAAAGTTAAGGGAGACCACGCCAAGGATGAAAAGTCTAACACTTATCTTTACTGTATTCTTACTCTCCCAGCGATTCTGTACACACTACACTTTTCTAGGGGGGAATTTGTGATTCGTATTCCACTTTCTTAGTATATGGTTTGTGTTGCCCCTAGACCTATTTTCTCCCATTGCATTCTATAGTATTTGCTATTGCTTGCACTATTCTATGTCTAATTACTTACCATATTTTGGTGTCTAGTGTGTATATTGTGTATGATACCTACCTCCAGAAGGAGTATTGCCTCTAAGATAGTTTTGGTACTGTGTCACCCAAATAAACTACCTTTATTTTTGGTAACACTGAGTATTGTCTTTACTTGTGAATAAGTACTGTGTAACTATAAGTGGTATTGCATGAGCTTTGCATGTCTCCTAGTTCGGCATAAGCTGCTCTGCTATAGCTACCTCTATCTGCCTAAGCTGCTAGAACACTAATACTTAACTAATAAGGGATAACTGGACCTGGTATAAGGTATAAGTACCCAAGGTACCCACTACAAACCAGGACAGTCTCCTACATCCAGTGACACAGTCAATCATATTGACAACACACATAGGCCACAAACTATGAGCACTGGGGTCCTGGATAGCAGGATCCCAGTGATACAGTAAAAAGATACTGACAAACAGGCAGGACTTGGGGGTAACATGCCAAGAAAGATGGTACTTTCCTACACACAGTATGGACAATTTATATTTAAAAAAGTCTCATCTCACTTACCAAGTACAAATAACAGAACATAACTCTTATAGTCTTTAATACTTAGAAGCAAAATAAATGTTATCATTCTCTGAACCTATTTTTAATTCAAGCTAATATAATTAACATTAAAAAATCATTTGTTTATATAAAATGTATGCTTCTAAATTAAGGAAGAAACATAATCAGACATCAAAAGTATAGCCCACATCATATGATAATTTAAGAGGAATTTACTTCCTCTAAATTCTCAAATGTCTTGCAGCCCGCTGCTCTCAACTTGTAGAATGCCTCTTCCATCCTCCAGGCTGGGCTTCAATTTATAAAAATGTGTCAATGGTCTTAGTCATCTCAGAGGCTTGAAGGCTCAGTATCTCCTTTGCATCACTCAATGGTTTTACAGAATTCTGTTTATAAATAGAAGTATAAGTAAATGAGAAGTGAAATTGAACATTCCACCTATATGGATATATGGGATTACCTCCTTGGTAATGCTTTTGTTTAGACTATATGGCAGCTAATACATTCTTATTCTTGATATTTGTATTTTCTTGCCACTGCTAGTATATCCTTTTTTTCTTTTCTTATATATTGGTGGTTCTAAGATTTTTCCTGGAAGCAGCTGATCTCAGCATCCTATATCTTGTATTACAGTTTCTAGGGTGGTTTCTCAAGAGCATTAACAAGGATTGACAACTCATTCTATTCATGTACCTGCTCCACCATGCTATGGTTAATCTTGTTCCTACTTTCTGCAGGAAGTGAATGAAATCTCATAATGCCCTTAGAAAATCCTGCCTCCATGCTGAAATATCCTTCTTAAACTCCAGACGTCAGAGTTGAATATCGCTTGTCCTAAATTACGTATGCATATCAACAAGGGCAGGTTGGGTATCACATGAGAACCGGATAAAATTTACTGATTCATCCCCCCCTTGCATATCTGTTTTCTGTGATTCTTTCTTTAGCTTATGGCGTTTTTGGTTCCTTTCCTTTAGCTGAACATAATAAGAATAGAGGTTGTCCACAAAGACGTCAGTTAGCTAAACAGACCACCACAAGTCATCAGGTACAGCAGCTCATTTTCATTTATGTAATACCAGACCTTAGAAGTTCAATCAGTGGTGCCAACATGTCATGTCAATGCTTGTAAAAAGTATAGCAATGTGCTCAAAGTATATAATAACAATTTGCTTGAGTGAGAGCTATTAGCATTGTAAACTCCTAACCGGACATTTCTTGCCACACAAATTAAAAGAAAAAAAACGAAGCGTGATCACGCTATGTAAAATACAGCGCGATCATCCTGAAATTAAAAATGGAAAAACAGAGTGCAATTGCGCTATGTAAACCCCAGTGGGACCGCGCTGCCTGGAAAATAAAAGGATAAAATAGTCCGGAAACCATGCTGAAAACATTGAACCTTGTCTGTTTTCAGTAGTTTACCGGTGCTGTGTAGGTGGGCTAAACACTGGTAAAGCCATGACATGTGAATGACTTTCACGAATGAAAGCAAGCGGATTTTAAAAGGCAAGCCCACAATACAATGAAAGCTCAAAGAGAGATTACTGCAGGGGACAGAGCGCTTTGCACTCGCCCCTAAAAACAGAGGATGGACGGAATGCCAAACAATGCAAACATTCACCCCCGGTCACAGATCTGGGTTTGATCCATCTTTTTTTGTGGGGCCTTCTCTGGTTTTATGGCAGCACCCAGTGGCAGCCTTGCTACTTGCCTTATAAAAAATATATCACAAGAACAGTCCAAGCTGTTCTTTTGATATATAAACGCACTTATCAGTGTCCAATGCATACAATGAGAAGACTGCACAAAACATCAGGCATGGGGAATAATTAACAACTAACTCCCAACAGTCAAACAGCCAAAAAAAACTGCTGCTGTATTAATGTATTTTACGGATTATGATGAGATTAAAAATATACATTTTTCCTGATGAGTGTTGTCTTGAGGAAAGATGGATTAATTACTTATTTTAGCTCTATCAAATGTGACAGCATGAGAAACGTTTAAAGTAATTGTGCGCACGTCTCCCGAGGCAAGAATGGCAATATTGAAAGGCATGTTTTCTGCGAGGCAAAGGTAAGCCTTCTGCACACACTGTTTAACACACAGTAGCAATGATCTCAAAGCCAGAATGCACAGGACCGACATGAAACGCTCAGTTGTCTTTTTAACCATTTGTATTAGCTTTCAACAAGATAGTCAGTGCATGAAATATTAGGGCATTTAATATCATTTAGGTACATATACATATACACAACAGTATCACAGGGTTTAACTTTGGTTACTACGAGCAGATGGTTCAGAAACATAATACAGTAACATTTTCTAACTACAGATCACAACAAAAGGGTCCCATTACAAATATTAATGTTATTCACACTTTAAGCTCCATTCTCTTTCTATGCCCGAGGGCTCTTTGTGTTTTTCCAGTGAGCATCGATGGGGAATTAAGGTACACAGAAAAAGGGTAAGGCATCCCCTGTGCGAGTGACTGTAGTGAGGAAGCAGCAAATTCACACAGAGAGCAGGAGTCTGCCGCGCCACCATCTTCTTAAGAAAAAGGTGGTAAATGGTCAACTCGTATTCAATGCAACGGGTCTCGCAGTAGCTCAAGTTAGAGCTATTAGCATTGTAAAGAAATAAAAATGCAGCGCGATTGCAATATGTAAAATGCAGCCCGATCGTGTTGTGTGGAAAATAAACAGATAAAGTAGTCCGGACACCATGCTGAAAACATCAAGCCTCGTATATTTTTAGTAGTTTACCGATGCTGTGCAGGTGGGCTAGACACCGGAAAAGGCATGACATATGCATGCCTTTCACAAATGAAAGCAAGCTAATTTTAAAAGGCAAGCCCACAAACCAATGTAAGCGACTGACATGACATGGGCGTGGCTTGAAGCCCAAAGAGAGATTAAGGAATGGGACGGAGCGCTTTGAGTTCGCCCATAAAAAGTGGCCTGAAAAAGCACCAGAAGCGCTGAATGAGTTCTTTATCAGGGCTCCAAGATTATACAGAAGTAAAGCCACACATACTTCCAGCACCTCATGCCCCACAGTTTATAAACCAGTATGACACACAGAAAAAGGAATACAAAAATACAGCCTTCAGTTGCCTGTTCTCATGTATTTTTCATGGGCTCTTTGAGGTCCTCAAACCCAGCCGCTGCATGTACCCGACACCTAGGAATATTATCTTCTGAATATCTGGTAATGTAGACAGCCAAAGTGTGCCAACTCGGAGCTTTAAGTGGGATGGAAAAAGTAAGAGTGGTCACTGAAAGGTGCATGGCCTATATAATTAAAGGCTTGACATAAACATGTGAAACTAATTTTCTGTGATTCCCAACAAACAATATTTTGGAGCCTCTAGGTTTTCTATTAATATATATAGTAACAACAATGGACATACACTTAAACCAGCCTGGACTATTTGCACTGTCACATATTTTTAGCTGTTTAAGAAAAATCAGTAACAATAATGATTTTGTTGTGAATACATTTGAAAATGTTTTAATTCTGAATTTGTGAGAGTGTGATGTAAACATTACTGAGGCTTGTGAAAGGGGGAGTGGTCTTTAAGGTGTCTCAATCACTCCCGTTATGGTCAATCTGTTAGACATGACTACTCCTTTTTCTCCACATCTTGTCAGTCTGTAAAACTTACACCTCATCTGTTTCCTCTTCAACTTCCCTCTTTTCACTCTCTCATTAATGCACTTCCTTGGATCTCCTTAACCTCACCACCCTGAAACAGACAGCTCACCCACTCACCCACTCATCTGTAGGCACTGATTTCCTTTTACCTTGTTTTGTCAAAACATTGACAACTGTGTACATCCTTCCTCCTTACTCAGACACCCAGGTAGGAAACTCACAAGTTACATCACTGGTCAGCTTTGTGGAAACATTGTGGAAACATTGGGGTTGTCTGAGCTATGGAGACATCAGCATCCCCATACCAGACAATACTCATACTTCTCTGGGGGCTCACGGAGTTCACCCCAGATTAGACCATGCCTTTGTGCTGTATAGGGAGGTGGTGGAGGTATCCAGGGCAAAGGACCTGGCAAAGGTTTTGTCTGACCACTCAATGTTTCTTGTTCATCTTGGGAAGGGACCCAGAGCTCCAGGCATTAGGTGGAAACTAAACGTTTGGGAACTTCAAAACAGGAAAGTTGACAGGGGCCTTCAGGCAGACACTGAAATCTTTGAAGAAAATAAAGGCTCTGTTGAATCAAATCTTACATTATGGGAAGCTTACAAAACCGTCCTAAGAGATAGGGCACAGAACCTGGTCGCGGTTGGTCCACCCACCAGACCCCCTACTTTTGAGACAACTGGAGGCCTTGCGCATGGAATACCATCACCTGGCACAAGATAATGGTAGACAGCAGAGTTTGTCAATCCTACACTGTTCATATAAAGTCAGCGACAACACCAGAAAACTTATTGCCTGGATTAGTAAAAAGGAAATGGAAACCAAATGGGTAGTGAGATCCGAGACAACGAAGGGGCCTCACACACCACGGATGCCAGATCATCGAGGTGTTTCCCGCTTATTATGGCTCATCTTAAGAGGCCCACCTGTTAAGTGATTACATAACCATCACTCATTATTTTCATGGTATTCTAACCCCATTTTTAGGGCCTGAGGCGATCGAAGCCTTAGTAAGTCACCTTACCCTCACTGAGATAGAGGTGGTGGTCTCCAGGTTCAGGACTGGTAAAACCCTGTGGCCCAATGGTATTCCTGGTGAGTTTTTCAAATGCTATCTTGATATCTTGTGTCCAGATTTGTTCTCTGAGGGCCTACCAGCACTAAGATCCCGGAATACTCCTGACAGGAGGTGAGACTGCTGCAAGAGGAACTCACAAAGGGAGTTATCTCTCTCACTTGTCAAACAGTGAATAACAATATGCCCAATAATCTATGCAACCTGAGGAACCACTGGATGAGGGATGTGGGTGAAATGGAAGATATTGACTATGTGGCAGCGCTCATGCATCCCATGGTAGTTGCTATCAAGTCCGGTTGTGTGTCATTCAATACAAAATCATGCACAGGGTGTACTATGACAGGGTTAAATTACACACAATGGGCGGAGTGACATCACTGATATGCCTGCGGTGCAATGCTGACAGAGGGGATTTCATGCACTCCTAATGGCACTGCCCCCTTATTCAGGGGTAATTGAATGGGATCCTGATGAAACTCAGTTGGGTGATCATGTACTCTGTAATTACAACAAAACGGTATCTGGTTGAGCATATTTTGAGAACCAAAGACCCTGCAGTGTTTTTTGTTTATCCTCATACACCCTATTAGTGTCATATTTCATTATCAATCTCATCCTTGTCTCTATAAACTAGGATTGGGTCATCTGTTTATCAGAGAGGTCTTTGGATATTAAGCTCGACTGGGTCTAAGCCCCAACTTGATCTTGACATTCTCCGCACCAAACTGTGCAGGGGACAGCTCTTCAGGGGGAAGGAGCTGAAAATGGGGAACTTGCCCAATGGTTCTGGGCGGGGCTCCATGCCCATTCCCCAATGCTGGGGAGTGCAAGGTCACAGTCTCTGAGGTGGGGAACTCGCCCACTGCTTCTCTAGGGGGTTTCTTGTACAACAGTCCCTGAAGGGTGGCCTAAATGCCCTCTGCTGGAGGTGAGGGCTGCATTGTATCTGCTGGGGGAGGTGTCCCCTGGGCAACCTTTGCTGGGGGTGAGGGCTGCATTGTCTCTGCTGGGGAGGTGTCTCCTGGGCAGCCTCTGCTGGAGGAGAGGGCTGCTGTGTCTCTGCTGAGGGAGGTGTCCCCTGGGCAGCCTCTGCTGGAGGTGAGGGCTACATTGTTTCTGCTGGGGGAGGTGGCTCCTGGGCAGCCTCTGTTGGAGGTGAGGGCTGCTGTGTCTCAGCTGGAGGTGAGGGCTGGTGTGTCTCAGCTGGAGGTGAGGGCTTCTTGCCTTTCATTGATGGTTGAGTGGGAACCATTCCTGTCATTGGTGGTTGAGTGGGAACGATTCCTGTCTTTGATGGTTGAGTGGGAACCGCTGCTGTCATTGGTGGTTGAGTGGGAACCTTTCCTGTCACTGGTGGTTGAGAGGGAACCGCTGCTGTCATTAGTGGTTGAGTGGGAACCGCTCCTGTCATTGGTGATTGAGTGGGAACCTTTCCCTTCCTTGCTGGTGGAGTGGGATCCTTCCCTTTCCTGGCTGTTGGAGTGGGATCCTTCCCTTTCCTGGCTGGTGGACTAGGAACCTTCACTTTCCTGGCTGGTGGACTGGGATCCCTCCCTTCCGTGGCTGGCTGAGTAGGATCCTTCACTTTCCTGGCTGGAGGAGTGGGATCTTTCCCTTTCCTGGCTGGTGGAGTGGGCTCCTTCACTTTCCTAGCAGGTGGAGTAGGATCCTTCACGTTCTTGCCTCCACGAATAGGAGGTGCCTCGACTGTCCCCATGGACTGTTTGACTGAGCTGCTGGGCAGGGTCATTGGGACCCTGCTCTTACTGGCAGGACGGGTGGTGGAGGGTGAAGTAAGAGGTCAAGTTGGGCAAGGAAAAGCTTCTTAGGGATGGTGGGGTGGGATGAGGGAGGAGGGAGGAGGGGTGAGAGTGGAGGTTGAGGGAGTGGTGTTGGAGGAGTACGTCTGCTGGACTTGGGTTCAGGTGCATGGGCAGTGTGCTGATGTGAAGTAGATGTGTGTTGGGTGTCTGAGTGCCTGTGTTTTTGTCCCTTAGGAGGGGGGACAGACAGGGTGGGGGAGAACACGGGGGACGCGTGGATGGATGTTGTGGAGGTGTCTGTTAGTGAGGTGTGTGTACTTCTTGGTGTGGTGATGGTGATGGTGGTGCTGGCAGTTGAAGAAGTGCATGCAGGTCTAAGTGCTGATGTGATTGTGAGGGAGGAGGAGGAGGGGGAGGCTGTGGAGGCAGTGGATGTTGTTGTGTGTGCAACTGTCTGTTGTTTGTGTGAGTGCTTTTGGCCTGAAGTGTTCTGCCTGTGTTTCACTGTGCCACTCTTGTCTGATGTTTTGTGTGCATGCTTGTCTGTATGTGTGCATGGGATGGGTTGGGGTTGAGGAGACTGGGACTGGTAAGTGGTAGTTTTGAGGAGGGGCGGTAGTAACAGAGACAATGGCTACATCAGAGAGGAGGCCAGAGCCTGGAACGATCTCTGTTGGGCAGCCAATCCACTGTGGATGCCCCCCAGGAATGCATTTCATTGCTGCGTCTGGGATGCCAGGTCCTGGATAGCATTCACTATGGTTGATTGCCCTACAGAGATGGTTCTCAGGAGGTCAATAGCCTCCTCACTCAGGGCAGCAGGGCTCACTGGGGTAGGGCCTGAGGTACCTGGGGTGAAGGAGATGCCCACCCTCCTGGGTGAGCCGGAACAGGCAACTCGGTGAGCAGCAACTGGGAGGGCGGTGTACCTAGATCTGGGGTGGTCCCAGAGGAGCCCGCCACCACCAGGAACCAGAGTCAGTGTTGTCACCTCCTGTCTCTGCCGTGGTGCTCCCCTCGCCCTCTGTCCCACTGGTTCCCTCGGCATTGGTGGACTCTGCGGCCTGGGTCCTCTGGGATTCAGCTCCCTCAGTTGCCGGTGCCCCTGCTCCACCACCAGATGATGCTAATGCACCCAGGGATAGGATGACAGAAGAAAAAAGTGGGGGAGAGAGAGAAAGTGAACACTGGGTCAGTTACAGCACCAACACCACAGTTGGCATACACATTACCATCACACACACAGGGTTCAGGATTGAGCACTATGCACCACACTGGCAATCAATTGGCTAGGTGCCACAGAAAGATGAGTGCCAAACACCGCCAACTGCAGCCCTCCTGGGACCCACTAAGAACTGTCTGACATGGAATACAGACATAACCCTTGAGCTGGGTCACGCTGCAATGTCTGACCTGGCATTAAGGGGCACCCACTGACTCACACCCACCACCCGAATCCCATGCCACCTACCAATGACTGTAGTTACGCTCACTCTACCCACCCCCATGTGGCTGCTGTGATGCCCTCAAGCGCCCATATAGCTCTGGGTGAAGCCATCACCAGTATGTGGTCCATCAGGGGGGTCAGGTTCTGACGGGCACCCTTTCCTCGTTAGGTGGCCATCCCCAGCTGGGCCTCTGCGGACTTCCGTGCCCAGCGTCACAGGACCTCCCACCTTTTCCTACAGTGGGTGCTCTGCCTGCTGTAGACCCCTAGGGTCTGCATTGTCCTTGGCGATGGCATGCCACAATCCTTTCTTCTGATGGGCACTGACCTTCAGAGGTAATACAGACAGGAGGACACCATTACATATACAATCCAGCCTGTCACACATATGGCTCACAAATCCCATTTCCATCTCCATTGGCACACACATCACCGAGCGCCCACCATGTATACTACCAACAGCCATATCACCCCCCAAATGACATGATGCTTGCACACACATCTCCATGCAACCTTGCCACATGCCTCATGCCCAAGGTGTACTCACCTGTTGGTCTGGACGCCCATACAGCGTCCACTAGGACCCCTTCCAAAAAAATGTTCCAACTCCTCTAAAGTGAAGTCAGGGGCCCTTTTCCCAGTCACACGGGCCATGGCAGGTTCCAGACACAGGGCACAGCAGCACATGAAGTGTAGGTGTTGTCCTGTGGAAAGTCAGGAATCAAGTGAGGATTTAGATAGAAAATTGCTTTAATGTCCGTGGCGGTGTACACCTTCACTGATGCCGCTGATCCCCATTTGCCACTATGCTTCATAGAGCCCCACATTAGCCAATGAGGCAATGCACGGTGGTGCGAGACCGTCTTCCGCCACGACACTCAACATCGGTGGATTTACCTCACTTCCACCTCTCCCAAGATACTCCACAGGCGGTCGCAATTAAATGGTGGTGGACAACAGTCAGATAATCCATAAATGTATCATTGCTGATGATTGCATGTACACTGAGGTGGTGGATCAATTGTTCAAATTGTGACAGCCTACTCACTCTTGTGTCCCTTAGATACATACCAGTGCAGATGAATAGGAGGAGGATACAAGCCCCCGTGTACAGCCCCCTTGTGGACTTGGCTACACTGGAGGACAGGCACACAATACTCACCTATAGACTGGACAGGGCCACAATCACAGAGCTGTGTGCCCAATTGGAGCCTGATCTGATATCAGCTATCCGCCATTCTCCTGGGATCCCCCTCTTGTGCAACTCCTATCAGTGCTCCATTTCCTGGACACTGGTTCTTTCCAAGTGACGGTAGGCTCGGCAGCAGGAATGTCACAGCCGCTGTTCTCAATTGTGCTGGCAGGGGTTCTGTCTGCCTTGGTCAAACACATGTGCAGCTACATTGCTTTCCCTCAGGTGGATGATTTGGCCACTTTGAAGGCAGGATTCTATGAAATGGGACATATACCCAATCTTATTGAGATGATTGACGGAACACATTTTGCATTTGTCACCCCTACCCCGCCAGAATGAACAGGTGCTCAGGAATCGGAAGAGTTTCCACTCTCTCAATGTGCAAATGGTGTGCCTGGCCGACCAGTACATCTCCCAAGTCACTGCCAGGTATCCTGGGTCGGTGCATGACGCCTTTGCTCTGAGGAATAGCAGCATCCCAATGTGATGGCACAATTACAGAGGCACATAGTGTGGCTAATAGGTGAGCCCACACAATGCCCATCAGTGTATGCCTTCTGGTGTTAACCCCATACCATTGTGTAAGGCTAATGTTTATCCCTCAATACTTGCAGGTGACTCAGGCTACCCAAATCTATTGTGGCTCCTGACCCCTGTGAGTAATGCCAGGACAGGGGCTGAGAATTGTTACAATGATGGACATATGCAAACCAGGAGAATTATCAAAAGGACTTTCGGCCTCCTGAAGGCCAGGTTCAGATTCCTGCATCTGATAGGTGGATCCCTGTGCTACTCACCCGAGAAGGTCTGCCAGATAGTAGTGGCATGCTGCATGTTGCACAACCTGGCCCTCAGCCGACATGTGCCTTATCTGCAGGACGAGGAGACTGGAAATGCCCCTGTGGCAGCAGTGAACCATGAGGACAGTGAGAATGAGGAGGCGGAGGATGAGGATGTGGACAACAGAACATCAGTTATACGGCAAGACTTCCAATGGCACACAGGTGAGACAGTGTAACTGACCATTCCTCTTACTATTGTTTTATCTGTGTGGCTGTAGCAGGATGGAATTCACTTCCTTTGCATCTCAACTTCCTGTCACATATGGCTTCTCATTTTGCAGATGTTGGTGATATTACAACAGTGTACTGATGTCATGACGACAGACAGCTACATGTCATTAATTGTATGCTATCACAGTTTTCAGATCATTTGCACATGATGTGACTGTTTCCATAAATGCACATTTTCATCACATAAAACACTATCAATCAAGTTCCATTCTGTTTGTAGCACAGGTCCAGTGCCCAAGGGGCCATAGGAAGGGGAGCAAAGGCAGTTAAAAGTGGACAAGGTGACAGGGTGAGATGCAAGGGGGACATTCAGGAGGGTCTTATTTCCTGGCGGTGGTCTTGGTCTTGGCAAGTGTCTCTGGCTTCTGTCTGGGTCGCAGGGAACATGTGCAGGGTGGTTTACTTACTTCAGGGGAAGGGTGCTGGAGGCCTGTGGGACTTGTGGCTGGGCCTCCTGCCCACGAGCTGCGGCAAAAGTAGAGGCCTGGACAGTAGGCTGGCTAGTGGTAGGGGCCCGCTGGTGTGCTGCCAATTTCCTCATGATGTTGGCCATGTCTGCCAGAACTTCTGCTATGGAGAATATGGAGGTGCTGAGGGCCTGAAAATCCTCCCTGATCTGCTGATGGTGTTCCTCCTGCATCTGCTTGTTCTCCTGCATGTTGGTAAGGATCTGGCCCATCTTGTCCTGGGATTGTTGGTAAACCCCCAGGACATTAGTGAGTGCCTCCTGAAGAGTCGGTTCCCTTGGCCTGTCCTTCCCCTGGCGCACAGAAGTCCTCCCAGTGTCCCTCTTCCCCTGTGCCTCTGTCCCCTGAATGGTGTGCCTACTGGCACTGACCCCAAGACCCTGATCGTCTTGCATGTGAGGTGTGGACTGGGATCCCTCTACAGGTGGGCACACTACTGATTGACATGTCTTTTGGACAGAGGTGTGGGGACATTGTGTAGTTGCTGTGGTGTTGGATACTGATGGGGGAGGCTCTGTGGTGGACTGTGAGTGGGCTGGGGTGGCCGACCAACCAGTGGTCCCTGATGGGGCAGGTAGTTCATCCAGATCTAGAAGTCCAGAGTTGCTTTCATCACTGGGGGCATCTTCTGTTGGGGGACTGGTTAGACGTGGCACCTCCTCTCCGCTGACATTGGCTGGGGCACCTGTGGGGATGTAAGTGATGTAATATGCCTCATGTTGGTGACAAATTGTACATCCCTGGCTTACCTTCTATTGTTACCCTACCACCTTTGTTTGTGTATTGTGATGTATTGTGGGACTGTTGGATCTCCATGCTATGCATGCTTTTGTGATGGGTGTCCATGCAGGGCTGGGAGGGCTGTCCATGCATTGGCATAGCATGCAGTGCTACGCATTAGGGTTAGTCATAGAGGTAGTGTTGGAGGATGGCCCTCTATGTAGTGTGCAAAGCCAAGCATGCTTTGCAGAGGGTTCAGGCAACTATACATTGGTTTTCAGAGGTAAAAATTAGATGACCTAATGCTCCGTTTTTAAGGTAGCTGTCCGAGCAGTTAGGCTAATCTAGGAGATGTGCTATTTGCTGTATTCACAAATCCAACCATGCACCACACACACTCAATGAATAACAAGAGAACAGAATTTATCAAAATACTTCACTTTTATATAATTTTTAAGACCAAAACCTTTAGAATATGTTAAATACTTTGTAAGTTATGACTTTTTGAAGTTATAGTCTTCCTGTGCGTAATTACACATCATTCGAATCAATAGGCAGTCTCTTTTAAAAATGCATTAAAAAAAATCGCACAGTTGAGTTACCAGTTTCTTCTTTTGCAGGGTGGTCGCAGCACACAGTGGGCACACTCTGCCAGCTGGAGAGTGTCGGGCAGCTCCCAGGTCCGGTGGGAGCAGCGATGGAGAGGTTCTTGGCACAGGCACAGGGCCACCTGGAGGGGCCACTTGGAGAAGGAGCTGGTTTGCAGATTTAAATATGATGCCTGGGGTCCCTTTGGGATGCTGAGGTTCCAAGGGGTTGGAGACCCGGGGCACACAGCATATATCGTAATGCAAGGCTCAAGGCGGCGAGGTGCAGGGCGTTTTGGAGGTCTTGGATTCTGTGCACAATGGAGCCCACTCTTTGTGGGTGACTTACAGGAAAACTGGGGCTCTATGGTCAGAGGTCTGGGGTGTTCCTGAAGTCCCTTGACTAGGGCTTCCTCCTGATAATTTTTCAGTTCTGTGGGGAGCTGGTTTTTCACTGGTCTGACGTCAGCTGACCAGTGCCCAGGATATTGCTGTATCTCCGCCACTTACCTCTGGTGTTTTCTTACACTCCCAACACACTACACTTGCCTACGCGTGAAACCGACTTTCAGATTCCACATTCCACTATGTTAGTATATGGTTTGTGTTCCCCCTAGGCCTATTGCAACCTATGATTTTCACTATTTGCACTATTTTCTGACTGTCTGCTTACCTGTTTTTGGTTACTAGTGTATATTTTGACCAGAAAAGCGGGAGTAAATCATAGTAACTTTCCTAGAACTCACAAGAACACGTCATAGAAGATTTTACAAGAACCAGAAGAGACTGCAAGACACCAATGATGGATTCCTGGACCTGAAGACCTGTGGAAGAAGGAGACCAAGTCTAAGAAGTCTGAATAGTCCAGGGAGAACAGGAGCCCCTGCTAACCGGGATGAAAGTGCAAAAGAAGAACCACCCATGAAGAAGAACAGTCAGTACTGCACCCAAGAAGACAGATGCGGGTTCCTGGTTGGTGCAGATGATGTCCCAGGCCGGATAGATGATTACAGTCTGGTTTGCGTTGCTGAATTCCGCCAACAAGCCTCACGGTTAGCAGAAAATGGCACTTCTCAGGACCAGGAGGGACCTGGTGGCCTCAACCCAGGAGGGGGAGATAGAGGGGGCTCTCAGCAACTCAGAGAGCTCTCAGAAGACCAGGCAGCATGCACAGGAGTCCCACAGCATGGGAAAAAGGAGTTGCAAATGGCAGTCATTGCAGCACCACACAAAGGGATCCCACGCCGCCGGGGAACAACTCACGGAGATTCACTTCACATGATAGAGTGCTGGGGACCTGGGCTATGCTGTACACAAAGGATTTCTTGGAGAAGTGCACAGAAGCCCTAGGACCTGCAAAACACTTGATGCACAGGGGTACTGTATGGCACAGAGAGGAGGCAAGCTCTCACCTCCACCAAATTTGGACATCTGGACCTTTGGACAGTCAGGGTCACTTTAGTCCACAACCTGTTTCAGGATCCATGCTTGTCGTCGGGAGAGGGGACCCAGAGTCATAACTGCAGAGTGGTGCCTGCTGAAGCAGAGAATAACTCCGTAATTTCACAGGAGATTCCTTTAGTTCTTCTGGCGCAGGATGAAGACAGGCAGTCCTCGGAGAGTACACAACCTGGAAACTGTTGCAGTTGCTGGCTGGAGCTGAAATTACAGAAATGCAGTAGCCTTCTTGTATACTGTGTTTCAGTTGTAAAGTTCCTGGAGCAGTTCTGCTGATGTTCCGATGACAGAAGACGAAGTAAAGGATGCAGAGGATCCCTGTTGGAGTCTTTACATCTTTAAATCCAAATCTGAGGAGACATCCACAGGAGAGTTCCTAAATAGCACTGAGAGTGTGATTGGCCACCTAACTAGGTATGGACCTATCATGAGGGGTCTGTGATGTCAGCTGCAGGCACTGGCCACTCAGATGCTCCCAGACTTCCCTGAAAATCCTGAAAACAAGATGGGAGAACCCAGGGACACTCTGGAGTAGCTCTGGGCACCACCCCTGGGGTGGAAATGGACAGGGGAGTGGTCACTCCCCTTTCCTTTGTCCAGTTCCATGTGAGAGCAGGGACTGGGGGTCGCTGAACCGGTGTAGACTGGATTATGGAGGGAGGGCACCATCTGTGCCCTTCAAAGCACTTCCAGAGGCACTGGGAGGAAACCACTCCCATGCCTGTAACACCTACTTCCAAAGGGAGAGGGTGCAACACCCCTCTCCTAATGGAAATGTACTGTTCTGCCTTCCTGGGATTGAGCTGCTCAAGCCCCAGGAGGGGAGAAGCCTGTCTGTGAGGTGGCAGTAGCTGGGGCTGTAGTGAACATCTAAAAAAACTGGAATGCTAGTACTGGGGGTCCATGTTGGAGCCCCCACGGTGCATGGAATTGGCCCTCCAATACCAGAATCAGATTGGGGGTACAATTTCTTAAT
The DNA here is from genome assembly GCF_031143425.1 of Pleurodeles waltl. Lineage (NCBI taxonomy): Eukaryota > Metazoa > Chordata > Amphibia > Caudata > Salamandridae > Pleurodeles > Pleurodeles waltl. The sequence continues at coordinate 485,620,066 of NC_090445.1, read as the reverse complement.
CTTAGACACCTCACATGGACATATTCAGAGTTACCATTGTGAAGCTACATATATGTGTTGACCTATATCTAGTGCACACTTATGATGCTGTTCCTGCTCTCACAAAGTCCAGGAAATTAGGGATGGATTATTTTGGGGCATTTCTGCTAGTGGAGGGGTGCCCTCACACACAGGTACTATGCACCTAGACTTCAGGGTCTGGAGGTTACATATATAGGTGATTTATAAGTGACCTGGTGCAGTGAAAATTCTGTGAAATAGTGCTTACACTATTTCGCTCCTGCTGAAATGGTATTCCTGAAGAACTGTTTGTATGAGCTCCTTATGGGTGGTAAAAGAAATGCTGCAGCCAACAAGGATCTCTTGGAACCCCAATGTCCTGGGTACCTAGGTACGATATACTAGGGACTTAGAAGGGGGGGAGGGGTCCAGTATGCTAATTTGGAGTGGAAAACTGGGTTACCAATATGCGAGTACAAACTTGGAATCAGAGAGGACATAAGCACTGTGGTTCTGATTAGCAGGGCTCCAGTGACACAGTCAAGAAAACTGACAAAACAGTAAAACATACTGACATGTAGGCCACAAACTATGAGCACTGGGGTGCTGACTAGCAGGATCCCAGTGAGAGAGTAAAAACACACTAAAAGTCTACTTACTTTCTCACAGTGATGGATAGTGGAGTGGTCACTCTCCTTTCCTTTGTCCAGTTTCACACCAGAGAAGGGACTAGGGGTCTCTGAACCAGTGTAGACTGCATTATGCAAGGAGGGCATCATCTGTGTCTTTCAAAGCATTTCCAGAAGCTCGGGGAGGCTATCCCTCCCATGCCTGTGACACCTATTTCTAAAGGGAGAGGGTGTAACACCCCTCTCCCAAATGGAATGCTTTTTTCTGCCTTCCTGGGCTCGAGATGCTTGAGCAACAGGAGGGCAGGAACCTGTCTGTGAGGTGGCAGCAGCTAGGGCTGCCTGGAAAATCTCAGAAGGCTGTGATGGCAGTACTGGGGGTCCTCTAAGGAACCCCTAGAGTGCATGGAATCATACAGCCAATGCTTGCAAAAGCCTTGGGGTATGATTCCATCATGTTAGATACCATACATGGCCATATTCTTAGTTACCATTGTGAAGTGTTACATAGGTAGTGACCTATGTCCAATGCACATGAAAAATGGCATTTCCGCACTCACGAAGTCTGGGAAAATGGTCTTGGAGGTCATGGGGGTACCTCTGCTAGTGCAGGGGTGCCCTCACACACAGGTACTCTGCACCCAGCCTTCAGGGATAGAAGGCCTGCAATAGGGGGGAACTTATAAGTGACCTGGTGCAGTGTAAATGGCAGTGAAAGGGTGCATGCACCTGTAGAAGCCTTTGCATAGGCTCCCTGTGGCTGGCAAAAGTAATGCTGCAGCCCACAAGGATCCCTTTGGTGCCCAATGCCCTGGGTACCTAGGTTCCATATTCTGGGGACTTATAAGGGGGACCAGTATGCCAGTTTTTGGTGAAATATTGGGTTACCAGTATGCAGTGACACAATTTAGAGGACAGAGAGCATAATCACAGGTGTCCTGATTGGCAGGATCCCAGTGAATACAGTCAAACACATTGACATCACGCAGAAATTGGGGGTAACATGCCAGAAAGGGGGTACTTCCTACATAACCCTCCCCCCAAATGAGGGACAATAAGGCTAATCTTGCCCAGATGAGTCGCTGGGCTGGCCCTGGGGCTATCAGAGTGCTCAATCTCTCCTGGGACAAGCATTTTCTGAACCTCATATATAATACAGTCTCTGAAATGGTCAGGCTGTCTATAAATATTACTTTTGACAGGTAAACTGTTTCCAGTATCTATGGTGTGTTCCTACCAAGTGGTCTGACCAGGTGTCAGAGAAAAGAGTTCCGAAAATTGACCTAAGAGGTTCCCGCAGTCAACCTTCTGCTCTTCAGAAAGACAGTCTGCAAGAATAACTCCTTCCTTTGAGCCATCAGCTTCAGAGTTGAAGAAGAGATCAGGGGATCAGGGAGAGGGTCACTTTCATTTTCCTGTCCCTCATCAGTGGCTATGAGTAGGGTTAAGTCAGCCCTATCATAGTAGGGTTTCAGACGGTTCACATGAAGTCCTCTAAGAGGGCTTCTAAGAGTTCCTGGGTCCACTAAATAAGTGACCTCACCCTTCTTTTCCACTTTTAGGTGTGGACCACTCCATTTGTCCTGGAGTGCCCTGGGTGCCACAGGCTCTAGTACCCACACCTTCTGTCTTGGTTGGTACACAGTCAGGCCAGCCTTCTGGTTGTGTCATAGTTTCTGGAACTCGTGGCTTGCCTGAGGGTTTTAGGGGCCTTTTTCATGCCATTCTACATCTTAAGCCAAGCACATAGTCCACTATATCTTGTTTAGGGGACTTCAAGCATTGCTCCCACCCCTCTTTCATAAGAGCTAATGGACCCCTAACAGGGTGACCAAAAAGGAATTCAAATGGGCTGTAGCCCACTTCCTTCTGGGGTACCTCCATGTAGGCAAAAATGAGGCATGGTAACAGGACATCCCATCTCATTCTGAGCTTTTCAGATAGTCCCATAATCATACCTTTGAGAGTTTTATTAAATCTCTCAACCAACCCATTTGTCTGAGGATGATAAGGTATGGTGAACTTGTAGGTTACACCACACTTTTTCCACATTGCTTTAAAGTATGCAAACATGAAGTTACTACCTCTGTCTGGCACCACTTCTTTTGGAAAGCCCACCCTGGAAAATATTCCCAGGAGGGCCTTTGCCACTGCAAGAGCTGTAGTGGTCCTCAGAGGAATTGCTTCTGGATATCTAGTGGCATGGCCCACTACCACCAAGATAACCCTATTGCCTGAAGCAGTAGGAGGGTCAAGGGAGCCAACAATGTCAACCCCGCCCCTTTCAAAGGGCTAATAAATGTTGCCAGGGAAGGGTGTCTCATAAGGGAGAAATGACGCACAAAGTACTTTAAGGTCTATTTATTCAACACATAAATCTACAACGGTGCACTACAGTGGGGATTACACCCTCAAAAACCCCTACATTGATTGGGCTAGTCAATCAATTAAATATTCAAACAATACTGTGGCACTCGTTGGTCAAATTTCAGATATCAATAATACTTCCAACAGTTTCTTCAATATCACATTCTGTACAATGATACATCATGAGTAAAACCCAAGAAAGGCATTGACACCGCTATTCCTAACGTTAGGCAATAATCTTCATTTAATATCTAATTCCTATCTTAATTCCTTAGTATATACTCCCCTCACATCAACATTTTAATAACTAAATCAAATGAATTCCACTAATGTTTTTTATTACAAATACAAATCATATAATCTCCCCTCTGTAGGAAAGACTGAAGGCTCCAGCTTAATTAGTAATAAAAGAATCCGAATATAATCCAAGAAAAACGGTGTAGTCACTTTATTCAAAATAAAGATCCACGACGGCAGGCAGCACCCTGTCAAGTCCCAAGCCAGTGACCAACTGTCAAGAGCTGGCTCTAGAACCTGACAAAGCACTGACGCAGTCATAGAACAAATACACAACAAAATAGAACAGGAGTGTTAAAGGGAGAGAACATATTATTACATCATCTTCCCCCTTTACCAAAACAAACAAAATAAAACAAAACAAACCAACTTTAACATTAGTCAATTATATAATCATCAAACCTGTACAGCATTTTGATTGCTCTATTGCTACGACTATACTTCAGCACAGATGAATTACCAAAATTTTAATTTTTTTTGTTGGTACCCCATGAGGTCATTTCATTAGGCAACATACAAGTTTCTGTTCTTGTAACGTCCACTACATTTTGTAGTCCATCATCAAAATCTCTGAAACACATAGGAGTAACTCCACTTGTAGGAGAAGATGCAGGAACATCATCATACATCAAACCGTTGGAAACAATATCACCAATATCATCACTCCTATTCAAATATACTTCTTTGAATATCTGTGCCTGTCTGTTAGTGATGGGAATAACACTGTTACGGTTCCACCACCCCTTGCCCTCCAACAAAACAGAGGCTTTTGTCACTTTCAATACCTGCACTGGTAGAGAATATTTTGATTCCCCTTTTGCAACTCTCTGAGGTTTTCTTATCAGAACCCAATCAAGGACGTTTATCTCCCTGTCCTTGGCTTTATGTCTTTTATCATAATTTATCTTTTGCATCAATTGTTTCTCCAATACCCGATTCCTTACATCACTTATGGCTACATTAGACTTATTAAAATCATCCATGAGCGAATTAGCTAACCAAGTAGGTAAAAGCTTGGATTTTGACTCTCTACCTCTGAGGAGACAAAAAGGTGAAACCCCAGTGGTAGAATGAGGTGTATTTAGATAGGCCCAAATTTTTTCTTTGAGGAAATCTCTAACATCGCAATTACTAGCTATAGCTGTCTGAATACCTTCCTTCAAAATTCTATTGGCTCTCTCCACCAAACCATTCGAGGCAGGACTGTACAAAGCAACCTGCAGATGTTTGATATTGAACTTTCCTAAAAAATCTGCCATTTTCTTAGAAGTGAAATGTACACCATTATCAGTCACTATCACTGATGGGGCACCTTCCAAATCAAACAAATTGGATAAAAATGTAATTGCAGATTCAGTATCTGTGCTCTCTACAAATGAATAATATATCCACTTTGAAATGTAGTCAATAGCAACCACAAGATACCTCATATCTCTACACAACAACAAATACGTACCAGAAAAATCCAACGCAATTTTCTCCCATGGCTTGGATGGTGGAATAACAGTATGCAACGGTTTAATATTGCTTTTCCAGTGTTTGGCAGATACCACACATGAAGAACAAGAGTTGACAAACTCAGCCACTTCTTTATCCATATTGGGCCACCAATACTTCATTTTAAGCATTCTGCAAGTGGCAGAAACTCCAAGGTGACCCTCGTGTGCTATCTTAATTAATCGTATTCTCAAATCATTTGGAGGTACGCACACAGACCCCCTCATACAAAAGCCATTCTCACATGATAATTCCATAGCAAGTTGCTTGTATGTATTCATTTCGCCACTATATTTCTTTTTATTCGGCCAACCATGCTTAATATAATAAAGAACTTGCGAAAGAACTACGTCATTCGCCATGGCCAACTCCCAGTCCTCTTGTGTGAACAACCCATCCGAATCAGAAACAAGGTCTAGAACTCCCACCACACACTCCACATCTCGATCATCCGCCACACTAGTAGTGTGTGGTAAAGGAAGTCTTAATAAGCAATCCGCTCTCACATTTTTCCCTCCAGTAATGTACTTGACCTCTAGATTATACTCTTGCAATTTTGACAGGAGTCGCACTAATCTACCAGATGCCTTACCAAGACCATTGCCTCTCAATAGGAATACTAACGGCTTGTGATCAGTAAAAATCTGGTAATGAGTTCCCCAAATATATGTCTTGAATTTTTGAACCGCCCAAACACAAGCTAAGGCTTCCCTTTCAATAGTGCTGTAGTTACTCTTAACACTAGAAAGTGACCTGGAGGCAAAAGCGATTGTACATTCTTGGCCATTCTGCATCTGTCCAAACACCGCTCCGAGTCCCTTAAGGCTAGCATCAACCGTTATAAAGGATTTACAATTGGGAATATAAGATTTCAAATTTGGGCCAGATGCAACAATTTTCTTGATATTCTTGAACGCATCATTGACTTCCTTGCCCCAGACAAACTTGCACCCCTTCTTCAGTAGTGACCGAAGAGGTTGGACAATTATAGCGAAACCATTAACAAATCTGGAGTAATATTCACACAGTCCAAGAAAGGAACGTAACTCGTCTTTGTTAGACGGATAAGGGGCTTTCATAATAGCTTCCAGATTGCACATCTTAGGTTTGATGCCCTCAGCAAATATAGAATGCCCAAGGTAGTCAACACTTCTAACTAAAAAGTTGCATTTTTCAGTTTTAATAGTCAAACCATAATTTTGAAGTATGCCAAAGACTTCATTTAGAGTATGTTCATGTTCTTCTATAGTTGCCGTGTGAATTAGAATGTCATCTTGGAATGCACACACCCCTTTAATGTGTTCAAACAATGTGTCCATCATTTTTTGAAAGACACTCGCCACTGAGGCAAGACCAAAAGGTAATCTGAGGAATTTAAAAGCACCAAATGGAGTCACAAAAGTGGTTAGATCTTGGGAATCATTACTAAGAGGAATTTGATGATACGCCAAATGTAAGTCAATGGTCGAGAAGAACTTAGAATTTCCCACTGTGGTAATTAGTTCTTGTAAGGGGTGACAATCCACTAAAATATTTTTATTGAGAGATCTCAGGTCTACACATAACCTAAGATCTCCATTTCTTTTCTTAGTAACTACAATCGGAGAAACCCACTCAGAGGCATTTGTGGGAGAAATAATATTGTCTGTCACTAACTTTTTAAGTAACTTACCAAGTTGGTCTCTGATAGACAGCGGAACTGGTCTTACTTTATGAGAGACAGGAACAGCACCATCCTTAAGTTTGATAGTGTGCTCAAAGCCTTTGACATTCCCAACTCTGTCAACAAAAATGTTGGGAAACTTACGAATATAATGTTCTGGAACAATGTTATTAGGAACGATTTGCAACACAGACTCACTTTCATCTATGTATGGCCTCTCTCCTAACTTAATAGGATTCTCCTGCCCTGGGCACAGAATAATGCCTAGACGTGTTAAGTCCTTCCAGCCTAATATGTTCCTCCCCTTCAAAGCCACGTAGATTTTAGTAAACGTAGACCTTCCCATCACTTCTAATTCAGCATAGAAAAAACCCAACAAATCAATATCTTGATCTCCGAATGCTTTGGGTGCAATATCAGCTTCTTCTAATTTCTTAGTGTCAGGCCATAACTGAAAAAATGTTTTGTCTGCTAGAATAGTGATGGGAGCACCAGAGTCAGCCATTAGAGGTAACACCCTAGAATCTACTTTTGCATCACATATAGGACCTTTAATATGTTCACCCACACCCCTTATGCACTGAATAGGAAGATCCACAGTAAGAACAAGATTAGATAGTCTGTTAGCACAATAAGCTTCCTCCTCCGCATTCTCAGTGTACACATTACTGATTCTCATTTTGGACCCAGAATTCGAGTAGGAATTTGTTTGTTTGCAAACAGCTTGGAAATGGCCAATTTTGTGACACTTCAAAAAAAAAATTCCCAAGGCAGGACAAATAGGATTGTTCCCCAAGTGATTATGAGAACCACAACAGAAGCAAACTCTACCGTACTGGGGTGGTATTTTCTTCTGTTTAGTTGGTCTCTCTCTAAAAAAACTTACAGTTGTTTCATCTCCCACTTGATTCACATTCAAATGATCATTACGTCCACACCCCACATTCTGCCCACACACAACTTTGGATGAAACAATTGATCTCTCAATCCCCTTAGCTAAATCCACAACTTCATCCAAGGATGGGTTGCGACAAGCAAGTAGGCGTTCTTGAATTTTCTTCGAATAGCAATAGAATACAAATTGATCCCTAATATACATATCAACAATATTGCCAAAATCACATTTTGCTGCAAGTACATGCAAATTAGCTAAAAATTTGTCTACAGATTCATCTGCAGATCGCCTGCACATAGCAAAGTTGAATCTCTCCAGTAGAACATTTGAGTCATTAGAGAATTGTTTTTTGATCCTCTCCTTTCCTTCAATGTAAACATCCCACATCACATTGTCACCAGAAGGAGGTTGAATAGTAGGCAAATTGTGAAATATGCGCTGACCAGCAATTCCCAGATGATTAAATAGAAGCGCTAACTTCCTAGATGGTGAGAATCCAATGGCGTCTATCGCTGACAAATAGTTTTCAAAAATTCTCCCCCATTCGTTCCATCTAATTTCGGGTTTACCAGCCTTTTGCAAGAAAGGAGGTGGTTGCATGACTAGCTGATTTGAAGCCATATCAGAGAGTGTTTATATATATATATATATACCTTTACCACCTCGTACTGCAATAATAACCTCTTCCACACAAACAGTTCACTTGCTCTTGAAGAACCTGGAGAACATACACGGAGTTGCAATGAAATATGCCCGTGTTACAAACCAAGCCAGAAAGTTGTAAAAAATGTTGCCAGGCCGAAGTTAGAGTTTTTTTTTTTTTTTCCTTGCCAGGAAACAAAGTTGCTTTGATCAAAGAAGGCAACGTCTGCGCATCCACAGTGCCGGAAATGACGTTGCTTTGGGATAGCAAACAACGTCTGACAACGTGTTCTCAGGCCGGGGAACAGCGTTGTTCGTTGCTAGGCAACATCCGACACACACGCGCGTACACGTGCTGAGATGAACTTGCGCTCGAGCCTTCAAAATTAATCACCCAAATGCTTGAGCGCTTCCCGATCTCTCCTTACTTCTCAAAAAATACACTCTTCGCCCAAAGAGTATGTAGACAGAGCGCAGGGCGTAGGTCAATCTTCAAACAAGGTACGGCAGAGAATTCTTCAAACTGCAATACGCAGTGCAGGCGGTCGGTGGATCACGGAATAGATGTTACCCCACTCCTGGTACCAAAAATATAGGAAAGACTGAAGGCTCCAGGTTAATTAGTAATAAAAGAATCCGAATATAATCCAAGAAAAACGGTGTAGTCACTTTATTCAAAATAAAGATCCACGACGGCAGGCAGCACCCTGTCAAGTCCCAAGCCAGTGACCAACTGTCAAGAGCTGGCTCTAGAACCTTACAAAGCACTGACGCAGTCATAGAACAAATACACAACAAAATAGAACAGGAGTGTTAAAGGGAGAGAACATATTATTACACCCTCTCATGTATTCCGTGTTTTTCAACACTGCTCATCAGAGCCAGTCATGAGTCCATGTAGTAAGCCACACGATAGTTCTGTATTGGCATTCTTTGTCCATTGTTATTGAATCATCATTGCTCAAATTAAATTCACAGTCGTAATGGAATCCTAATCAATCTTTACTTGTCCATCATTTTCATGACGACCTCACAGCCAACATGTGTTTTGTCATATGACTTCCTCAGGACTGAGGTTTAATCACTTCGTCAAATACAATCCTCCTGAATATCAAAGCCACAAAAATAACAATAATCAACAAGAACCAATAAGAATTTTTCGAAGTCCAATGTCTCAGAAACAAATAAAAAAAGAAGAAAATAGACCCAACTCCATTATCCAGTAACAAATAACCATCCATTACTATAAGTAATGAACTGTTTGTATTATGATGCACCCATTGTGAGCTTAGTACTGATAAATTCACGTGCCACCAAATATAGAACTAATCCCAAGAGGTGTATTGACCCATATGAAGATAGCATGCACAATCTCACATTTTTTAGTAAGTGAAAAGAACAACCGATTTTACTGTCACACTACATGTAAAAACCATTATGACAACCTGCCACCATAGAACCAAATAATAGTTACCTAGAACAGAAATACTGAATGCCTGCAATTCAATCCATTCGTCTATTGAAAAAAAAAACGTTACTCAATGTCGGTGATTTTCTCTGATAAATCCTTCCAATCATTGTTGTCCACTAAGAGTTAAATCATAAATAAATACATTAAATTATAGTCATGCTCAACATCGTAAAAAACTGAGTCACCGTATTCTATAAATCGATCTATGAGCTCCGTTATGCGAGCTCATCCGTAGTTAGAGTGTTTAGTGGAGTTACCTCTTTCAAAACTCATCCCGACTCCACCGAGACGCCAGCATTTCAGTTAAAATCTAGCCTTTCTGACACCAAGGCTAGGAAAATCTCAATTTTATTACAAGACAGGAGGCTCATATTATGCTTGTTCAAAGCAATGAAACAACGTTTTGCAGAGGATGATCAACCGGTTTACAATAGAACGTTCTAAACGTATTGACGTTAGACCAATCTGCAGATCTGAGGATATCCTGTAAACTAGCCCCTGCAAAAAAGGCCTTAGAAGCCGTAGCTCCTCTAACAGAATGGGCACCATAAATGCCAGTAGGGACACCAGCCAAATCCATCAGCCACTTGAGCCAGCGGGCTAAAGTGGGAGATGAGACAGGTTTGTGGGGCTTCCGGTAGGAAATCAGCAACTGAGAAGAAGAGGCTGTCCTGAGATCTGCAGTTCGTGAAACGTACGTTTTCAAACAGTTAGCCACACACAACTTAGGTTGGAAGGGAAAAAAGGGATAAAGCACAGAAGACAAATTGGTCTTAGTACGTCTAGCCACATTAAAACACACACCGAAGGCAGAAAAATGAAAGGAGGAAACATCCAGAGCTTTAACATCAGAAACTCGTTTGATAGAGACCAAACAGAGGAGCATAGTGAGTTTAGCAGACAAATATTTTAACGAGAGGTCCGAATTATCGGGCCAAGAAATGAGAAGACGAAGGACGGAATTCACATCCCACATAGAATTATATTTGGGAGTTGGGGGTTTGGAAAAACGTATTCCTTTTAGTAGGCGGCAAACTAAGGGGTGCTCTCCCACTGGTCTACCATCCACCCTGACATGTTCAGAAGATATTGCTGATCTATAGTTATTGACGGTGCGGTACGCCTTGCCCTGAGAGGCTAGGGAAGCTAGAAAATTTACAATTAGGGTAACGTCAGCTGAAACGGGATCGGAATCCCTGTCCATACACCAGCTGCACCATACTGACCAAGCCGCTCGATAGACCTTTGAGGTACCCGGAGTCCAGGATTGTTGGATAAATTGGACAGCCTGTTGCGAAATTCCTGGGGTTCTCCAAGCTATGAGGAATAGAGAACCCTGTACTATGAGGTTGTGAGGATGTCTTTGGGGATTCAGAAGAAGGTCTGGAAAAGGGGAGATCAGAACTGGAAAATCTGACGAGAGTTCTAGAAGGGTCGGAAACCAGGGTTGGGATTGCCAGAATGGGGTGATTAAAACTAGTGAGGAACCCTGCCGGCGAACATGTGCTAGGACCCGGGCAATGAAGAGGAAGGGGGGGAAGGCGTACAGAAGGGAAGGAGGCCACGGTTGGAGAAAGGCGTCGGAAGCCAAGGCTAAGGGATCTGGTCTCCAGCTGAAGAATTTGGGAAGATGGGAATTTAGTCTTGAAGCAAAGAGCTCTATGGACATTGTACCAAAGATCAAAGAAAGACGCTTGAATATAGAAGGGTGAATTCGCCAATCGCTTGAGTCGTGGGAGTGTCTCGAGAACCAATCGGCCACAACATTGAGATTGCCTGGGAGGTATTCCGCATTGACTGAAATATTTTTGTGAAGACAAAACTCCCAAAGACTCTTGGCCAAGAGGGCTAAGGGTTAGGATCGAGTCCCGCCCAGGCGGTTTATGTAAGTTACTACAGATAGATTGTCCATTCTGAGAAGAATGGAACATTTTACTCGGTCCTTGGTAAAGGACTGGATGGCAAAGGAACCTGCAAGCATCTCTAAACAGTTTATGTCCATTGACGACTCCTGAACGGACCATGGTCCGCCAGTCGAGTGCGGACCACATCTTGCGCCCCATCCTGTCAGACTTGCATCTGATTCTAAGACAAGATCTGGGGCGGCAGAGAAAATCGTTCTCCCGTTCCAGGCGTCTAAATTACTCATCCACCATGTGAGTTCTTCCCTGGAGTCCGCGTCGAGGACAACTTGATCCGAATATGACAGTCCCTGTTGAAGGTGGCGAATCTTGAGCCTCTGAAGGGCTCTGTAATGAAGAGGGCCCGGAAAGATGGCCTGGATGGAAGAGGAAAGGAGGCCTACTAGCCGAGCCAGTGCCCTGAGGGAAGTAGAAGGGAGAGACAAGGCATGACGAATTTCTTTCTTTATCAACAAAACTTTGTCCTGAGGAAGTTGGAGAGTCGACTCAACGGTGTTGACGAGGAATCCAAGGAACTCAAGAGTTTGAGAAGGAACAAGAGATGACTTTTGGAAGTTTATGAGGAACCCCAACTGAGAGAGGAGATCTTGACAAATTTTAAGTTGGGATGTAAGGGAAGACTTGTCTTGGGCCATGAGAAGGAAGTCGTCGAGATAGACAATAAGGCGTATTCCTTGAGCTCTGAGAAAAGACATCACTGGTTTGAGTATCTTGGTGAAGCACCAAGGGGCAGAAGAAAGACCGAAGGGAAGAGTTTTGAAGCGAAAGAAACTGTGATCCCACCGAAACTGAAGGAATTTTCTGAATGAAGGGTGCACCGGTACTGAAAGGTATGCGTCCTGGAGATCTATGCGAACTAACCAGTCGTTGTGAAGAAGGATATCCCTGAGATGGAGAATAGTTTCCATCTTGAAGTGATGATACACTACGAAATTGTTGAACTCCTTTAAGTTTATGACCGGGCGATGTTTTTTGTTTTTGTTTTGAACCAGAAATATATTGTTGAGAAACCCCGAAGCGTCGAACTCCACTTCTTCAATAGCTTGCTTTGACAATAAACCTTGTATCTAGTCTCGAATGAGGCGCGATTGATCGTGAGAAAACTGAAGAGGATGAGGAAGGAATGGTTGAAGAGGTGTCTGGTAAAGTTCTATGCAATATCCCTGGACGGCTTGGATTACCCAAGGGTCGGAAGTTATTGACAACCAGGCGTTTAAACACAAAGTTAGTCTGCCTCCTACTAGAGGAAGGCCAGAACTGAAAGTTCTTACCTGCAAGTTGTTCTCCTTAGGCTCTGTAACCCCTGTTGTGGCCGCCGCGGAATCTGCGGGGGTAGAACTGGGGTTTGTATCCTTGATACACTTCAAGCTGGTTGGACTGGTTGTAGGAGCCTCTGTTGAGGGATTGACCTCTTGCTGAGAAGCGGCCGGCAAAACAGCTCCTTCCTTTGCCGGCCCTTCTAAAAACCCGATTGGAAAAAATTCTCTTCATTGACTAATGGGCTTTGTCCAGAGAATTAAAGGTAGAGACCTACTTGCCCATCCCTTTTATGAAAGAGTCTCCAAAAAGAAGACCATCAGCATTAAGGCCTTCCTCCTTAGAAGCAAGAGTGCTGAGTTTTGGATCAATCCTGAGGAGGAGGCTTTTGCGACGTTCTTGGGAAATATAGGAGTTGGCGTTGCCCAACATACAAATTGCCCGTTGAGCCCAGTTGGAGAGGGTGTCGGGATCCACCTGCGAGCCCTCCAACTTGGCATCCTCAGCAAGGTCGAAAATCCTGGTGAGGGGACCCACCAAATCTAGGAGCCTGTCCTGACAATTTGACCAGGCCCGGTCAACTCCCTTCTTAGGGTCTTTTCCAAATTTCGTGAAGAAAAGGAGCATATTGGGATCAATGGCGGGGGTGTCTGTAACTTTACAGGGGAGGGAAGGTCTGGGACATTCAGATTTCAATTTATTTCTGGATGATTTATCCAGGGGATGTCGGAGATAAAAAGAGACATAATCCGAAACGTGATCGGAGGGGAACCATTCCGAGGAGTTGGGGTGATGGATGGAAATAGCGTCAAATAAGGGTTCGCCAACCGGATCCACCAGGTCCTCGGGCACTAAGTTAGGGGAATACTCATGAGGAGAAATTTTTCGCCTTTTCTCCGGAGGCCCATCAAAATAATCATCATCTAGAGTGTCTTGTAAGACATCATCGTCCCCATCACTATCCGTGTCCCGTAAATGAAGGATATTAAGAGGGGAGGAGGGGAGACCCGAAGATTTCGCCTCTCGGGTAGGAGGCCCAAATTTATGAGAAACGCCTTTTGAACTGTCCTTGGAATAGGACACACGTTTCTTGCCTCTCAAAAGAGGGCTCACTTTGGGTGCGTGAAGCATTTTTGATATAGAGGCTTCCAAATTTTTTGAAACGTCCAACATGGACACTGAAACAGCGTGTTGGACTGAATCCTTGATAAAGGATTTCAAATTGTCCTTCATGGACTGGGTTTGGTCGTCTTCTGACATAGTGGGGAAAAAACGATAGTTAGAATTAATAAAAAGGAGAAGAGTTAGGGAAATATCTTGTTTAACTAAAGGAATATAGTTGGGAAAGGGTTAAATATCTTGGGAAGGCTGGCCAGGGGTATGAGGGGGTGTGCCACTAACCTTGAGGGAAACGCGTGTGAAGCACTGGCAAGCGTGTGAAAAACAACGGAGGAATTCCTTATAGAAGTCAATAAAATTGAGCTGGGCAGTCAAGCGTGTTGCTGAACCCTCCTGGGGGGCGCTCAATGAGGTGGAAGAAATGGGAAACCAAACGCTAGTAAAATCAATCGAGCGTAAAGGAGTCTAACCACACGCTGTGTCGACCGCTTATGAAGCGGAAGAAATATCAGTCAAACGCTCGTAACTAATCGAGCGTGAAGGAGTCTGAGCACACGCATTCACAGCCGCGTGTGGAGAAGAATGTCCGGAATGCCGTTGCTAGACGCGCTGCTGTCAGAACGTTGACCGTACGTTCTGACAGTCGGCCTGCCGGCCCAAATGCGCAATGGAGCGCGCGAGCGCTAATAAAGGGAAAATAAACCACGGAGGGCACTGTAACAAAGAAATAACCCCCACAAAGAAACAATGAGATAAAAAGATAGAAGCATATAAACACCAAAAACTACATTATAATGCGATAGACAAAATATATAAAAAGCAAGCAGTGTACTTATCTTGACTGCGAGCAGCAAGAAAAGAGGGCTTGTTGCTCCCAGTCAAGATAGTTATTAATGGGCTCGTCATGTGATTGGTGGACCCCATTGTGACGCAGTTTGGTAGTTTTTTCCCCAGGGATTCTTGGATTTGTAGTTTCTTGGCTGCTGTTAAAATAAAGCATGAAAAGAAAAGCATAATATGAGCCTCCTGTCTTGTAATAAAATCTCCCTTTCCTCGGCCGGACACGTGTATGCTTACAGCGCCGCGCCCGTGTGGCTTTCGAATTTAACCCAGAGGCAAACCAATAAAAAGAGGACACCTAGGGCTTCTCCTCCATAAAAATAGAAAAAGGACTCACTGAATCCATCGGGAATAGCCGTACCAAACACATACACCCATATGAAATGCGAACCAATGAATGTACTCCATATTTAATTTCTTTTAGAGTTTAGACCCATTGTCAGAGCCAATCCAAAATGTGTGTATCAGTAAGAATGTCGTTCCATGATAAACATTAGAGATAACCCTATTGACCCCAAAATGAACACCAGTGGATCAGAGTGAGAGAGAAGGCAGAGAATTAATCAAAAGGTGCCAAGATTGATAGTCAACATAATCAACATGCAAAAACAATGTGTGATATAAATGAAGAACATCATACTTGCATATCCATTGTTGTACAGCCATTTGTCTTTTCTACCTGTAATTCCCCCTGTTAGCTGATCCAAAATGCCCAATACAAATTAATTTCATTATTATTACAATTTTCATAAAAGAATTGTTATTGCCTACAAATGTAGTATTCTTACACATATTTACATATATTACATGTAATAACACATGACCCTCCATATGTTATATCTCCAGCACATTAGTGGGCATTTTAAAATACATGCATACAATTGTAAGTTCGATCGCAATTGATATTTTCAATGGACCAGTTTTCAAATGACTAAATATACCCACAGAAAAACACTGTCAAATGAATTCCTTCACAGAGTGAAAATCATGTTCCTAATATTATTAACCTGTACTTCACTTCTTTATTATTCCTGGGCTTATGCCCCCAGGAAATACTCCAATTCCCGATCTGTATTTATCCCTTCTTTCACCACTCTGAGATGCATTATCCACATTGCTTCCTTTATCCGTAATGTCAATTCCCTATTACCCCCTCTCGGATCTCTTGGTACATGTTCACATCCAAAGAACTCAAAGCTGTTTCGTGTTTCGGGAAACTCACAGCTCATCATGTGTGCCACCGAAGGAAATCTGATATCCTGTTGTGCCAACGCTCTTGAATGTTCCCCAATCCTCACTTTAAGAGGCCGAATTGTGCTTCCCACGTAAAATCGTTCACATTTACAAATAACTAAGTATACCACACAAGATGTGTTATGGTTGATGTTGGATCTGATGGTAAATGTCTCACTCAACTTATTGGAAAATTATTTTTTCCCGTGGCATGCCCATTTACAGGGTCCACACTCTCCACATTTGAAAAAGCCTATTCTATGGGCTGATAACCAATCAATATTCTGAGTACATTTTGGGAAACTAGGGCTAAGGATATCTTTCAATGATCTCTCCTTACGATCAGTAAATATTGGTTTATTTGTCACAAACTCCCTCAATAGTTCGTCCTGGTATAAAACGTGCCAATGTTTGGAAACATATTTCTTCAGTATCCAAGCCTTATCTGTGAAGTCTGTAATTATTCTCACCTTCCCCCCATTCTCCTCCTGTTTGTTAGTGGAATTGTATTTAGACTTGAGTGTAATGTGTCTCGGCACACGTCTGGCCTTTTCCTGTGCCTTCCTAATGATATGTTGCCCATAACCTCTTATTTCAAAACGTCTACCCATTTTCAGAATACAATGTTCATTTTCCACATCTCTACTGCAGTTCCTTCGTGGCCTTATCATCTCACCATAGGGGATTGATTCAATTTGATATTTGGGATGTGCACTTCCTGTATGCAGCACAGAGTTACATGCAGTGGACTTGCGAAATAATTTACTCTGTATTCGACCATTCTCAATAGATAACTCCACATCCAAAAATTCTATTCGTTCCTCACTGTAGTGATGTGTGAATTTAACATTCATATTGTTGGAGTTCAAAAATTCCATAAATTCCATCAACTGATTGACACTGCCTGTCCAAATCATTAAACAATTGTTTATGTAGTGTCCCCTATACAATATAAACATCTGCCATGGAGCTGCACCTGGGCCCCAGACCCACCTCTCCTCAAACAGACCCATAAATAGACCTGCGTAAGAAGGGCACCCCAACCACTGGCAATGGGATCAAGGGTGTCTTTGGGATGCCACCAGTCTTACCTTTGGTTTGGAAAGTGACACAAGAGCAACACAACTCTTTTGTGTCTTCTGACATGTGATGCCAGTGAAAGTGAGGAACCAGCCTTTCCCAGGTCTTCCTTTGCCCCAGATGCCCAGCAAGGGGAATGTCATGTGCTAAGGTCAAAAGAAACTCTGCATACCGCAAAGCAATGACCAGTCTCCTGGTAGAACCAGGTTATGGGTCCCTTACCTCTGTGTACAGGAGATTATTTTCCCAGTACACTTTGTGAGTGTCGGTCACTGACATCCCCTGCCTCTTGTTTGACAGCTTGCTGTCTTAAACCCTCAAGTTTGGGACACGTTTGCTGAGCCACACTTAACGCCTCCCTGGCAGGGCCCCCGGAACCCATAAGCTCAGCTGTGTCAGCCTGAAGCACCTCTGGTGTAGGTTCTGTACAGGGAGTAGACTTTTACCTTTCTACCCCTACTTTTGGGAAGCTCTTGGTCCATTGTTCTAGGATCCAAATGTCACTGTCCTCTTTCTTTCTTGGCCTGAGCCATAGCAAATATATGCCCAGGAATGCCCAGCAGCCTCCAACTCCACCTTAGCCCAAACCTGTAGTTTCCAAGTCACTGCCTAGTAGACACTATAAAGGTAGCTCTTTGGATACCACAACTTTCTTTCTTTGGACCAGTAATCCCCCACAGTTGGGATTAACGACGGCCATTGGGTGGCTAACAGTGTTATTGTGGGCGTCAGTCACTTGGTACTGATGACCAAGTAGGTGTTCCTCAGGGGCCAGCAGTTTTTCAATTACCATTGTGACACTGGCACCTGTGTCCCTGTAGGCTTCAACCTGAACACCATTTATTAGGCCTTGTTGCTTGTACTTATCCATATTAAGGGGACAAGCAACAAGGGTGGCAAAGTCAATGCCACCATCAGAGACTAAGACAGCCTCAGTGGTTTCCCTAGCTAAACCAACCCCAGCACATTACCCAGAGGGAGCTCTGCTACACCCTTGGACTGGCTATATGTAGTGCTGTTTTTGGTGGTGGGAGCTTTGGTGGTTTTTTTCTTTTGGTCAAGTACTGTCACTTGCCCAATGGCCTGCGTTTTTACACATATAACACCAAGGCTTTTTATTCTGTTGGTTAGAAGAGGATTTAGGCCCACCCCAGAGGATTGTTGTGTGCCTGATGAAGACTCCTTGTTTTTATCTGTGTCCCCACCATTATCTTGTGACTTACCATCCTACTTCTTGTCTTTGTCACCCCCTGCATGAGCTTTCCTGCTCACCCTTGTTCTGACCCATTTGTCTTCCTTCTTTCCTAATTCTTGGGGAGAGGTCAGATCTGAGCCTACCAAGTATTGGTGTAACAAACCAGACACAGTAATTCCCAAAATTTTCTCTCAAAATTAGATTATATTAACTCTCCTACTCAGACACTTTGCTGCCATGTAACCAACCTTCCAAAGCCTTCACAGAACAGTCCACAAAGTTTATCCAATCTTGTGAAGCCTCTTTTCTATTTTCTCTTAACTTAATTCTGTATTGTTCAGTGGTTAAGCCAAATCCATCCAAGAGTGTAATTTTAAGAATTCCATAATTGTCTGAATCTTCTTCTCTGACAGTAAGAAGTCTATCCCTCCCCTTGTCAGAAAAGGCCAACCACAGACTAGCACCCCACTGCCTTTGAAGGACCCTCTGCACTTTGCAGGCCCTCTCAAGAGCAGCAAACCACTTATAGATATCATCCTTCACCCTGTATGGGGGAACAATGTTTTTGACATTTTTAGAGTCAATGGTGTCTTCTCTAACTCCATAACTCTGAAACTGCTGCTTTCACCATTGGGAACTCACCCCAACCCCTGCCTTTCCTTTCCACCACCAAAGCCTCCCTATCTAGGGCTAGCTGCTACTGCTGCAGCCTCGGCCGGGCCTCCTCCAGTCTCAGTTTCCTGAGCTCCCTATCTATGGAGTCATCACCTGGAGTTGAACCTTGGAATCCCTCAGAAACTGGAATAACATGCGAATGGGCAGAGTTAGATCTTTCCCTAACTTTGCTGACTCTAGTTACCTGACCACTAGGTGTGAAGGGAGCCCTTTCAGAGTAACTACCCACCCACTGCCAGCTACACTAGAAGGTTTGCTAGGGGGAAGATCTTTGGAAGAGCCCTCCCCTGAATCATGATTCCCTGGCTCTAAGGGATTAGAATCTCCCTCCCCATCCTCCTCCTGGTTATCAGCATGTTCCTGATCCTCCAAGGCTCAACAGAAAATTCTTGTTGGAGTTCTTCCCTACATCTAGGCTTCTCTGAGAGCAAAGGCCCTTCATTTCTTTGAAAGTGATTTCCTCATAGGGAGTACCAATGACCTCACATCTAGGCTCAGCAGTCGGCTTAGGCCCTCATAGTAACATTGGCAGTAAATCCTGCTTACCGCAGCGGTGCCAGCTGCCCAACGTACTGTCGCGGAGGCGAACATCAGTTCGCCATATTATGACACACACACACTAAACCCACAGAATACTGCCACAAACACATATCCGCCAGACCAAATGCTAGTGCTAAAATGTTGGTACGAACACCTATACCGTTATCCCAACAAAACAACGCCCACCACATTATGACCCACAAATCAATGCAGCAGACATTCAATGGCGGTAAACCATTGGCGGTACACACCAGCATGGTCCAAATGGCCACCCAAATAAAAAACAACATAACATTGGTCAAAACTAAAATCACACACCTGACACTGATACACACAGCACACCCACCCACCCACAGCACTATAAAACACACATGCACATTACCCACAACCCTTTAAGAACACGAAAAATAGCCAAGAGATAGTCATGCAAATTAGAGACACAATTGCACACACACCACAAATGCCCATCCATCCATCCTGCACCCCACTACATTACTCAACACCCACTGCACAACACACACAACATTGATGTCCCCAAAAATGCACCCCCTTTTGACAGATGGGGAGTTGCGGTTCATGGTCGAGGAAATAGTCAAGGTAGAGCCAGGGTCCTGCTTTTGCCTCATGGCATTGAGGGACACCATAGGTTTGTTAGAGGTCCAACTATATCATCTATTTCTACATCATCCAGAGGGAAACAGTGTTGTGGAGTGAAGAAACAGAGATTTGAAGCAGTCCTTAACAGTTAAAGTATTAGGCATGGGTCGCAGTTGACTTAGTCACCTGTATGGAGTCTAGAGAGCACTTAGTAATCTTCCCAGAAGGTCCCTGGTAGGGCATACCCCATATACATGCCTGTTCAGAACACAAATGTATGTTCCAGATCGTGATGGTCCTGGCACAGAGGCGGCAGATACAACTTTTGACATAAATTAATAAGTCACTGTCTTTCAATGAATGAGGGATTTGTAAAGCGCACTACTCACCCATAAGGGTCTCAAGGTGCAGAGGAGGGGAGGGGGAGAAGGTGGGGGGGAGGAGGCACTGCTACTCCTTGAACAGCTAGGTCTTGAGATGTTTCCTGAAGGTACGGAGGTCTTTGGTCTGGCGCGGGTGGGTGGGAAGAGTGTTCCACGTTTTGACGGCGAGGTGCGAGAATGATGTACTGCCGGTTGTAGTTCTGCAGATGCGTGGGACTGTTGCGAGGGCGAGGTCGGCAGAGCAGAGATTCCGGGTCGGGGTGTAGAAGGAGAGTCGTCTGTTGAGGTATTCTGGTCCGGTATTGTGCAGTGCTTTGTTAGCATGGGTGAGGAGCTTGAAGATGATTCTCTTCTTGACTGGGAGCCAGTGCAGGTTTTTCAGGTGGTCTGTGAGGTGGCAGCTGATAAATTGGCTCATTATAAACTATTTTATTCTTCCATGGAACTATCTGTGGCTCTTATTAATTGTACTTGCGTTCTTTTTTGGACTGGGTTTGTCATTGTCTTTTTACTATTAATACATGGTCATTACCATCTAGAACGCTCTACAGTTGAACTGGGAGATGAGGTCTTAAAACCAAATTTTTCCTCTCAGAAGGTCCGCAGACACTTGTCCCTAGTGAACATTTCAACTATGCCAATTCTGGATGGGATTGTTTGGGATAAAGTATTTGTTTTAAATATATGGCTTGATGGCAATTATTCACATTCCATGTATATTTAACCTGTCAATAAATTATGTAATGACACCTGGAGTTGTTTCCGATGATTGGGATGTAAAAACAGTGGATTCTATGTTATCTGAATTAAAATATTTTATTGTATTTGAAAATGAAGATGTTTATCAATCAAAAGAAAATTGTGGAGATCTGTTCTGTAATAATTGTTATGGACAACAATACATTCACAGAGGAAATACCCAAAGGATGATTTCAAATTACACACAATAGGAACATTGTCCAATTCCGAAAAATGGCGAGTTCTAAAACATACTCTGAAAAGTTTGCATATTTTTCTGGGCACAATGTTAAAAATGCTGAGTCATATTATTTTAAAATACCAATAATGCAAACGTACCATATTTTATTAACTGATACAAAATTGATCCACTCTGATTCCTTTGTTTCTCAGTTGGCTATAGAAGGCTATGAATATTGGCTGAAGTCGATTGATTAAAAAAGTGTATGACAAACTAAAAATTGCCAAATAAGGGGAAAGAAAGCTTTATTTACAGCATGTCTGATACCTGTTCAAATTATATTTTAAATGAAACTGTCAACAGACAAGTTGTTTAGGCTTTGCAAAGATTAAGGATTTGAATGCACCCAATATCCCCGCCCCTGCAAAATTTTACAAATGGCAAAAATACATTAATGCAACTGAAGATCAGCTCAATGAGTGGGTCCAAAATGGGACATTTAACACATCACTTTTATATCCTGGCGGTTGGTTATTGTGGCCAGTGGACACAAATGGTTGTCATACACGTTTTGTAAACTCTATGGGGGGTTTAGAACAAATAGGCTAGATCATCGCTGTCATCCAAGCAAAAGGTTCCACACTAGATGATGTTAAAGAACACCTCAGTATCCTGTCTAACAACACAGACTTACAGGATTTCCTGTTAGGCCCCAGAATACAACGTAAAAATTGCTTCTTATATGCAGTTTACAATGAAATGTGGAAACTTTCTCAACAAGAAGCCACTGCCCAGTTAAGGCAAAGAGATAAGAAAAATGTACAGAATGCATTAACCGTTGTAGATAATGGGATTAACACCTTGCCCGACTATATATACACTTTAAACAACATTGTTTCTTCTGCAATAGACATTGTTCAAAGTGACATGTCATTCTTATCACATGGACAGAATCAGCTAAGGTCCATTATGCACTTGGGTTGGACATTACAAACACTGAAGTGAGGCCATGTTCCCTGGCAACATGTCAGCGCAAGGGATATATTTTCGGCATTTAATCTGGTGGGACAGTAACAAATAATGGCTTATGTTATGCTAAACATCAAGAAATTAGAAATGTTGCCTTTTACTGTGGCTGCAATGCCATCTGCTGAATGGTTAATACATGAGTTATTAATCTGCCTATTTCAGCACTGCAATTCACGTCCTGCTTGAAACACATTCCCGTAAGCAGATATAAGAGGTTATAAGGTAGTTACATTTATGAGGTGTAGGAGCTTCTCTTTTCGCACAAATGTCTCAATGGCATGTCTTTTCTAGCAGCAGTGAATGCAAGACTTCTGTGAGCCATTCGATGGCTTGTAAGCATCTGCCCTTGCACTGGACTTGTAACCTTTCAGCAGCGAAATTAGCTTGCTATCTGAAGGGAGTTCCAGCCCCCTTTATTAGACTGGCATTCCAGGTGCTCTCTAATGGAACCTATGTGCTTCTCAACAGTAAAAGCTGTTGTGGAATGTGAGCTGGAAATGCTTATGTCGTTTTGGTCTCCCACATTGCCCCCTGTTGCGGGAATGTTCTTTTTCCTGTTACACAGCAAACAAAAGTAGCAGACATTTTGCCTCTCATTGCTACTTCAAATGTGAATTTTGATGAGTTGAGCAGACTAAAGGCTTTATTGTTTCAAAAACATGCAGTGCTGACATCTGCATGCGAGACCTATATGATCCAAGTTGCGAGGTCATTTGCAGAAATACATTCCCTTTTAAATACAAACTTTCCAAGACACTTTGATGAATATTTGACATGTCCAGTACTAATGGGATTGTACATTTTTTAAGGCTGTTGGTTCTGGTTTATTTAACACCTTCTCCTCTATATTTGGCTTAATACCTTCAGCCATACACTCTATATTTTCGAGCATTTTTGGGGGATATCC
Organism: Pleurodeles waltl; assembly: GCF_031143425.1. Taxonomy (NCBI): domain Eukaryota; kingdom Metazoa; phylum Chordata; class Amphibia; order Caudata; family Salamandridae; genus Pleurodeles; species Pleurodeles waltl. Next base: position 485,596,909 of record NC_090445.1, on the reverse strand, counting down.
AATTACTTTGGCTTTAATACATGTCATCTTGTTGTTCCTATTTTTTATTTGCAGCGTCTCTCCCATCACAAGAAGAAGGATTGAAAGTGCTTCTACCAGTGCAACTGCATCATGAACGCATTATGCAGTATTTTGGAGCACCACTCCTGGAAGAACTGGAGTGAAACTGGTTTCAGTCATTAAGACCAGTTTTAGATTGTGTGCAGCCCATGTTTCGATGCCTCTGGTGCCTTTTTGAATGTGCACTGACAGTATGTCTTTCTTTGAGACGCTGACTTTCACAGCACACTAATCTGTTGATGTTCTAGCTGTGGTTTCATTACCAGACATGCGCGATGAGGGTGCGTTTGCTACAGGAAGCCGTCTGTGAGCTGCCCTTCGTGGATCATGCAACTCTTGTCTCAACATTGGGCACAGCACAGAATGCTGCTGCCTCAGCTGGAGCTCAGGCTTTGGAACATGAGTGCTGTTTGGTTTTCCTTGGAACCGATAGGGTCACATGACCACTCACCTTGCTTCAATTGTTCCGGCTATAATTGGGGATTTAAAAAATGGTGTTGACTTGTAAATTTAGTTTCATTGGCATTGCTGCTAAACTTCTAAATTGACCTTTCCTGATATTTCACATTTTTAAGTATGTTTTAACTTGTCACAATTAACATTTATGTATAGAGGTTTTTTAAGGCATTGCATTTTAGTTGCTTTTTAATTAGGAACTAGGCTGCTTTACCACTTCTGAACCAACAAGGTGGAGTGTTGTATAGCCATTTTAGTGATGTCTCCGGGCACGTTATTTTAGCAACTAGGCCTGCTATGTGTGTCCCTTTAGCCTAGTAACAATTTATTCTGCTTCATTTTATTAATTTAGAATCGTCCACAGTCGTGGTGGTATTTTCTTTTCTTTATCGAGTTGTTCTTTCACCTAGGAAAGCATTGCATTTCTTAGGACAACATTCTTTTCACTTTGTGCTTTCCTCAAGGTTGCAGGGAGATCAGATTGTCAGCAGAAGTGGTACACTGCATCTCTAACATTCACAAAAACAGACACATCCTTACGTAGGGGCATTTCTAACAATATCAGCTGTTTTAATATAAAATAATTTCCCTGTCTCATGCACGTTAGAGGTAAGTTCCAGCCAGATGACCACAACCGCATGCTGTTTGACTTCCTACAGCTGCATGCTCAGATCAGCTGGCCCCTGGCCTACATGGGGATGGTGTATCTATAGACAACAGGCTCCCTCAATACAGGTATAGGGGATGATGTCTCTCCAGGGGGGGAATCCTGAAGGGTAGATTATGGCTTATTCTGCTGTGGTCTAAAATTGCTTAGCTAGAAATCGTTTATATTGTGCATAGTCACAGTATGGTGAGACTTTTCCTGAGTTTCACTTTCCTTGTTACCATTTTGCTTCTAGTATGTTTCATCATTATAATTATAACATTTCATGCCATTTTATCTGACTCACCTGATTCAATAAATCTTATTTAACTATTTTCTGCCTATGTTTCTACTTGCATGTGTGAGACTAATGTAACTGAGAGAAAAGGATGAGATCTGGTCCACCATGATTTCCCTGAGAAGTCATCTTGTCATGTATCCGTTTGCTACAAATCGTCTCTGCTCATGGGCAGACATGTGGCGCTGATAGATGGCCAGAAATGGATTAGGCCGACAGTTGTCACATGGTGTCAGTTAGGTGAAGTGAGAAAAATCTTACCTAAATGTTGGCCAGTACAAAAAACTGATGAGACATTTGAAACGATCTTCGAAGATTATCCACAAATAGCTTTTAGGAAAAGTTTTTCTTTTAAAGAGTCTTAAAGTCAGAGTTTGGTATCACAGCAAGAGAACGGTTTAATGATAGAAGGGTTTTACATCTGTGGACGAAACAAGGCATATAGAAACAATACAAACTACAACAAGAATGAATTTCCAGCAGTACCAAAACTGTTTGTTATTAGGAAGTAGTTATACTGTAATTCAGATTATAGTGTTTATGCACTCAGATGCCCATGTAATAAATATTATGTGGAACGTACCATACATAAAGTAAAAAAGAGAGTGTTAGAACACATGAGAGTGATAGTACATGAGGATGACATTTCCGGTAGCAAGGCGTTTTAAATGAAATGATCAGAAAAAGGTAGATCTGTTGCAGTTTATAGTGCTAGACATGATCCCTTGCAAACAAAGAGGAGGTGACAGGATGCTGGAATTAAGAAGATTAGAGTCACAAATTATTGTAGGATTTAATACCTTACATCCAATAGGAATAAATCTTGACAAAGAAATGGCAGTTCATTTAGGTTCTATGCAATATTGTGAAATAGTGCTGAAAACAAGGGGAAAGTATTTTAAAGTTGAGAACAGTGAATTTGAGGCCTCTGGAGGAGTATGTAGATTGTGCCATTTTAGTAAACGGTTTTCACTTATTTTTAGAATTTCAACGGATGGCCTAGGAACCTGATGCCTACTGGTGGATGTGGATTAAGGGATATCTACCCTTGTAACAAAAGAGCTATTGTATCATTTGTTGAGTGACTTTATTGGCAGCCCAATTGGGCCTGATTGTGATAAAAAGAATGTAAATGAAGTTGTAAAAGAAGGTAAGAAAAGAGGGAAAAAGGAAAGTAAAAAACGTATAAAAGTAATGATACATTTTATTTACGATATTGTAAAGGAGTGGGTATGCACTAAAAGTTTGCCGCCAGTTTACATTCATCAAATGGTTGATTTGAAGATTTAGTAAAATTTTTTATCACTGTCACATAGGTGTTTTGTTTAAAAATGTTGTTTCTTTTGGGTACAAGTTATCCATGATCAAGGAGATTGTTTTCTCTGAAGTGCTTAGAGGAGTTTGACTAGCTGTGACATACATGCAAATAAAACGGCTCTAGGAAAGCCAAGCTGCTGGTCGTGACTGTTCGGTGCAAGCACGGCGAAACTGAAGTTAAGGATGTGAGGGGAGTCTCTACCCTGTTGTGATCTGCAGCGGTTTGTGGCTGGGATGAAAAGGGGACGACTATGGCTATACACATATATATATATATAGAGAGAGAGAAAGATAGAGAGAGAGCGAGAGAAAGAGAGAGACATTTTTAACTGCACCTTACATATTTACTCCAATTCATTCTTGCCCTTCCTCTGTTCTCCATAATTCCTTCGAGGGGCATCCATTTTTTGCTGTCCTCATTGGCTCTCATGATCATCTTGTTTGGTCTTGTTTGGTTTAACTAAAATCATCAAGGTTTATATATGGGCAGTAATGTATTCCACACCACTACCTTAGAAGCTTCCCAAATCACTTTCCAAGCAACCTCCTTTTTATTATTCTTGTTAAAATAGTTTACCAGAGATTCCTGAAAAGAGGCCCTACGGGCTGAATCACAAAAAGCCACCCATTAATGAACCATGGTCTTGGATAAGTGGGGAACAGTGTAGTAACATCCAATGCGAGAATTAATGGGGTTTGGTCAGACAAAACCTCAGTGAGTGTGGAAGTAGATGATGCTGAGGCCATTAATGCTCTATTGACTAAGAAGAAATCAATTATTGTATGTGTCCTTGGGTCATTAGAAATAAAGTGTAATATGTCTCATCCATATCCTCCAGGTGTCTAACAAATCCAGTTCCAATATCCATTGCAAAAGGGTATTAGGAGTATTTCAACAGTTAACATTGTCAATAGATTTATATTCTTCCATATGTAAGATGGCAATATTGTATACCTTAAAGTTTGCCGCATTAGGAAAAAGTTTGCTTAAAATCTGTCTTCCATTAAACCATATATTTTGAAAATAGAGTGGTGGAAGAAACTCCAAACACACCACTAAAGTCAGAAATTATCTCCTCTGTGTTTGGATGATGATTTTGTAAATTAAGGGGTAGGCTATGTTTGAAAAGAATTTCAACCACTTTTATCTTGTTAAATTCTGAACAGTGATATTGTAGCCAAAACCAGAAATAATAAAGCTGGGATGAATCGACCACAAACAACACCTCCTTCAGTAACGCAAGACCCACCTCTTTATCAGATAACAATCAGAAAACTTCCTCTCTTTTCAAAGGAAAGCTAGGGACTGGTACATTTAACATGACCACATCAAGTCATAACAGATCACATCACATGCATTGAATCAATCAATCAATCAATACTTGTGAAGTGCGGCTACTCACCCGTGAGGGTCTCAAGGTGCTGGGGGGAGGGGCCTCATCCGAACAGTTCTTATAAACAGTTAGTGTACGGATACACATAGCAAGATGTATTGCCATAGCCTACAGCAACAATTATGACACTTTCAGCACATCAACTGCATATTTGTAACAACAATGCTTCCCTTGAACATAATAATAGAAGCCACATTCTTTCCATACCTTGAAACCTAACTCAAACAATGATGTAGTGAAGGGATTATTTAGCCACATCCTAGACAATAGTGCATAATATCTGCTATTTAGGAAACGCCAAATAAATATCTAAGAGCCAACTGTTTATTCCGCTGCATCAGAAACTGTGGAGATTAATTATTATTTGACTGAAGTCTGGATAAATAATGTGAAGAAGTTCTTTATTTAGATAGGTAAGTGTGTGAACCATTTGAAAGTAAGTGCATATAAAATGCACAACATATAAACAAAGGTAATTTCCTGAATGTAGCTAAGTTGTTTACAAAAAATAGTAAGTTATTGTTTGAAAAAATACATGATATTCATAAGATATTAAAATAAACTACATAGGAATCAAGCTTCCATTTCAGGGGCTTGAGAATATGCAACACAGATATTTTGTGTTGCAGTCTGGGAGTATGTGGCTACCTACAAAGAATGAGTATGTTTTAATGGATATTACATAAATATTTCCTTCACTAAAGAGAATCCATTATTTTAGTTAATGTTCAAAATACTCCTTTTTTTATTTGTGAGTCCTAGAATCACTTTGGGCATATTATGGAAGGACGAAGTGAATTTAGAGCTTCTTGTTAAGGGGGACTGTGCTTGCTTAGCATTTTGCACCTGACATTGAACCAGCAGCGGGCAGGAAGTGGACACCAGGGAGTTTAGAGAGACCAGTGGTATCTAGGTCACAGAGGAAGTGGCCTTTACATGAGTGGTGCTAAGGGCATTCTGCTTGTGCACATTTACAGGAGGTAAATTGAGTGAGGCAAAATAATGGAGTGTCTGTGAAACAGGGGACATCAAAGAAGGACACTGGAAATCAAAGCGCCCGATTAATTCACAAAGGAAATGTCTGTTCACTCAGCTGCCAGAGTAGACCTTTTAACACTATTTAACCAGCAGAGGAGGTTGCAGGAGTTTTGTTTTTAACATACTAAGGCCCATATTTATAATTTTTGATGCAAATCAGCGCTTGGGCAGTTTTGCGTCAAAAAGTTTACTGCCGGCTAACGCCATTCCAATATGCCAGCCGGGCGCCTTATTTATGGAATGACGTTAGCCGGCGCTGCGGGCTGGTTAGCGTCAAAATAAATGACTCTAACCGGGCAGCGGAGACGAAGGGAAGACTGGGGGGGTGCGCCAAAGAATGGTGCAAGTCAAGTTAGAGTCAAAAATATTGGCTCTACCCTGATTTGCGCCATTTTTTGATGCACAACCCCCATGGAAATGACTCCTGTCTTAGCAAAGACAGGAGTCATGCCCCCCTGCCCAATGGCCATGCTCGGGGGACTTCTGTCCCCTGGGCATGGCCATTAGGCACAGTGGCATTTAAAGAGGCCCAAACTAGGCCCCCATGCCACTTAAAAAAATGTATATATACTTACTTGCACTTACCTGCACTCGCTATGGATGGGTCCCCCAATCCATGGGTGTCCTCCAGGGGTGAGCGAGGGTTGCAGGGTCTCCCACCATGAAAATGAGCCCACAGGTCCCTTAATGCCTGCCCTGACCCAGGCATTAAAAAACAGTGCAAATCCGGCTCGGTGCCATATTTTAAGGCCCACCTCCTCCTGTGCGTCATTTTGACGCCGGTGGATAAATAAGGCACACATGCCTTAGAGTAATTTTTTGCACGGGAACGCCTACCTTGCATGTCATTAGCGCAAGGTAGGTTTTGACGAACAAAAAATTACTCAAACTCCATAAATTTGTCGCTAGACGGGTCTAGCGCCAAAGTATAAATATGGAGTTAAGTTTGCACCAAATTTGCGTAAAAAAAATGACGCAAATCCGGTGCAAACAGAGTATAAATATGGGCCTAAATGTTTTAAGTTGGTGGGACCTGGCTTTGCTGGACCCTCATCTGACCATGACAGTGTTGTGTCACAAAAAAAACTGAACCCAAAAAAAAGAAAAATCTGAATGACAAGCTTAAGGCTATACATGAAAAAGTCATTGTGGTTAAAGATCAGGAGTAGAAGGAACAGAAGACCCTGAAGCAGCAAAACAAGGAGAGATGGGAGGATCTGAAAGCACCAAAAATGACTAGAGGTATGTGGAGGACCAGGACTAGGAGTAGCAAACCCAGATGAACAGATTCAAAAGGACCAGTACCAAGAACAAATGGGAATGGAAGACCAGGGACAGGAGGACCAGGACCACAAATATCCAATTAAAGAATATTACAGTCCGGGAAAAAAAAATAAGCAGGACCTGGAAGATCACAAATGGGAAGCACCAGGGCTAGTAGGACCAGGGGGCTCTAGATCAAGCCCCCTGGACAAGGAGGGATAGAAAGAATCAGGAAGTCCAGGTCAAATGGGATCAGGATTAGAGGGTCCATAACGGTCAAATGAACAAGGACACTATAACAGGATGATAAAGATTGTATGGTCCAGGGTAACCACTCACCCAGCAGCCAGGAGGACAAGGACTAGAAAGAGAGGCCCAAAAGGATCAGTAGAAAGGCCAAGACAGAGATGACAATGGTCGGAATGACACAAGTAAGGTGGAACAGGCAAACAATGAGACAAGGAGGACTACTAAGATGATGATGTAAATGCAGGTCTGGGGAACTAAAAGGGCTAGCAAAACCAAATCATTAATGGGATAATTACTAGAAGACCAGACATAAGAGGACAAGAAGAATGAGTACCAGAACTAAGAAGAACCAGAATACACGGACCAGTGGGGCTAGGGCAGAAGGACTCGATATAGGCATACCAGGTGGGCTAGATAAATATGGAAGGTAGACAAGGAGAACAGAGGAACTTGAACTATGTTTGGGAGGTTGAAAAGGACCAGGATCTGTAGACTGTGAAACAAAGGGGAATGAAGAGCCAGAGGACGGGGGGGGGATAACCAGGGAATGACAACCAGTTCAATTAGCATCAGAAAGACCATGACCCTGCTAGCGCGCCTGGTCCTTAGTAAGTAAACTTACAAGGGGGCGCGTGTAGGTCGATGAACCTTTTGGATCACATGGACTATTCTAGTCATGCAGTGAACATTGGAACAATAATCAAATCAATAATCAAGGTAACACTTCACAGAATAACTCATTAAAACCATCTACTCATGAATAAACACAACTCAGAAGAGAGTTAACAATTTTCATTTCCGTATTGATTACAATTATAAGTAATCTTTTAGTTCAATCTTTATTCAATCAACTTAATTTATTAACTCATTAATTGAAAACATCAACTCTTGGCGAAAACATATGCGACAATGCAATTTTCATAAGCTAAGAATACCAGCATTAATAGTGAAGTTCAGCAATTAATTTCGCAGTCTGTCAACGTCAACGTCACCCTTAACAGCCTACCTAACATAGATTAGCATCAGCATGTGGGTCTTCATGCGAAAAAAACAATTTGGAGAAAACATCAATTTGGAAACATCTACCTAAGTGAGAATTTCGATAATCAGTGCAGTTGGTACCTAGAAGAAAAGTCATAAAATCGTCATTCACATTTTCATAGCTACCTATCCAGGATGGATCAGCAACAAGTCAGTCTTTGTCTTCAGGTCATCAATTAGTCAGCTACTGATCAGGCTCACAAACTATGAGCCCAATATCAGCACCTCGGACAGCATCTCCTGACGTCATCAATTCTCCTTCTGCAACTCTGAATTCTTGCCCCTTGTCATGACTTTTTATTAGGGTCTCCCAGTCCATCCCCCTAATTGCTAATTGGTCAGTCAGTCCACAGATATGACTTTAACATATAGTTTTTGTTTACCAAAATTACTAATTTTCATATTTATTTGTTCACAAGATGTTGAATGGTTCTTCATACGATGCCCTCATCATCCGGCTCATCAGGTATCGAAATTGTTGCATATTCCTCTTCAGTCAGTGTCTCTATTGTTCAAGTCCTGGGAAAGTACATTTAGCCTGCTCTACACATAATTGTATCAAATTGTCTTCATCATCTTCTGTCCGCTGGTACATTGCAGAAAATTCTAGCTAAGTAACTTGAACTGCAAGCAGGTCAGGGTCATTGCGGGCTTCCAGTCCTTTGGAAAGCGTTTAGTATTTCAGTTTTGTGAGTGTGTGAGGCCCAAGGAAACTAGGCCTTTAGTCTAGCTAACTTAGCACTACAAATTAATGCAAAAATTAGGTTATACATCTCATTATGACATATTATTACATTTTTCTCATATATTTTCATTATTTCATACAGTTTCAGTCATTTTAGTACACATGGTGATCACACCCCGAGGGCACAACTGTGGACATTATTTTCTTTATGATTCATTCCTCTACGCATTTTCTCATTAGTAATTACATATATATCATTAATAATTTTCTTAATTAGCATATTTGCTTCAACAATCCCATGGTTCTAAGCCCAGCATGAACCGCCAGTTTTCCATCATCAGAACTAGGAAATGCTAGGATGATCAGTGGTGGACCAGAAGAAGATTTTGCACAGCTGTGAGGCCAAAAAGGAAGAGAATGAGAACCAGGAAAAGGAAAAGATTGAGGATGACTAGGAAGATCAGGACAAATAGGGCAATGGCCAGTGAGACCAAGAGATCAGGTATAATGAACCATTTCTAATAAGACAGAAGAACAGTAAGGTTAACTCCTCCCCTTCTAGGTCATCTCACTTCCTTTATCACACTCTAAGAAAGAATGGAAAACCTTGTTCTCAAAAGAGGAGTAGGGTTGTGGGATTAGAGACAAAGCTACTTATTTCCAGAGCAGATTGGTTGGTAGAAGACCTGGACTAAATGGTCAAATTTCATTAGATAAATTGAGCAAAGTGAAAAAAGAGTACCCAAGCACAAATATCAAAAACAAATACAAGGGTCAGTACAAGGAAGTGGAGGAAGGGAGACTGAGATAATTGACAAAGAGGAAAAACAACAAAGAAATGGGAGAGGAATTATGGCTGGGAATTGTAATGTCAAGTAAGGGAGTAGACAATAGGTCCTGATTTAGATTTTGGTGGATGGGTTACTCCGTCACAAAGGTGACGGATATCAAGTCCACTGAAATCAAAATCCTATAGGAATCAATGGGATTTAGATTACAGAGGAGAGGATATCCTTCACCGTTGTGATCCCTCTGCTGAAATCTAAATCAGGCCCATATACTTCTGTATCTCCGGCCCTTTATTGGGCAGTACGCTCTCTGACCTCAAAGTCACCTACTAGTCCTTTGGTGGCTGGGCTGGAGATTTTAAGGTCCTATTCTGGAAGCTGTTGTCTGTCATTATTGTGGTTTGCATACCCCTTTCTCCATCTCCTCCATGTTGTATGTTTCCTAAATCTTTTGTGTGGTGTCTTGCCCCAAAACCTGACACCAGGATAAACCAAGCAGGGATTAGGAAGACCAAGGGTACCAGGATCGAGGCATTGGGAGTACCAGCCTATAGAGATCTAGATGGACTAAAGAGATTATGATTAGGAGGATGTCACAGTGCCCTTTTCTTCTGGATCTGCACGCTGCTGAGCAAAAGGCCCACCTCCTGGCGTCACGAACTCAGAAAGCTATTAGAGCACTGAGTATTGATGAAGCCAGGCAGGGGGAAAGGGAAATTAGGATAGGGAACTGCAGGGAGAGAGATCTGAAAAAGGAAATGGTTAAAACATATATGCACATACTCATTCATAAAAGGTATTAACTCACAAATAAGCTCTTGGACAAAGGCGTCTCCGATAGCAAGTTGAGACCCTTATGAACTAGGCGTGGCCCTTCTTTGAATCATGGAACAAGAACAACCTATAATCACGACACATGAGAATGGCGTGAACTGGGCGTGGCCCTTCTTTGACTCATGGAACAAGAACAACATGTAATCACGACACATGAGAATGGCGTGAACTTTAAACAATGATCATATTCAGAATAATAACTGAGTTGAGACCCTTATGAACTGGGCGTTGCCCTTCTTTGAATCATGGAACAAGAACAACCTGTAATCACGACACATGAGGATGGAGTGCGTCTTAAGCAATGATAACACTCAGAATAATAACCGAGTAACAATTATACTTTTCACTCAATGAATGTCAGAGCTCGGCATAGAAGTTTTACAAGGAATTTCACATATCGCACTTCCTAAAGAAATGAAACTACGATGTGCTTTTTCTCTTTTTATAACCAAAACGCCCTTTTTTCCTCTGTGCCTGTAGCACTTTTCTCTTTGTGCCTGAAGCGCTTTTCTCTTTGTGCCTGAAGTGATTTTTTCTCCGTGCCTGAAGCGATTTTCTCTTTGTGCCTGAAGCGCTTTTCTCTTTGTGCCTGAAGCGCTTTTCTCTTCGTGCCTGAAGCGCTTTTCTCTTCGTGCCTGAAGTGCTTTTCTCTTTGTGCCTGAAGCACTTCTCTACTTGGAAATAGAAACGCCCTTCCGATTGACCTTACCGCTACGAGTACGACCAACTCGTTATTGAATCCCAATGGAAAGCAAGAAACTCTGCCTTGCTGCAATTCAGCTCTTTTCCTGAAAAGGAAACTCCATGAGGTCAGGCTGAAACTGAAGTCTCCAAAATAGTGCGCACTGTGCTTGGGTGTGGCTGGGCTTTATAAGCCTGCCACACCCCAAGATGGCCGCTGCCCCTAAAATCTTGGGAGTTGTAGTCCCTTCATGGAGTGCCACTGATAGGTGCATCGTGTCCACCAATGCCCTGACCCTGCAGCTACATGAGCTTTACCACAGGGCAAGCGACGCAGATGGCTATTCCTGGAGCAAGAGGGGATGAATAGCAGCACGCATGTAGCACTGCCAATGCGCGAAGTTGAGGTCATGGTGGGCCCTGGACCACCACAGCCGTTATTCCTGACATTACTCCCCCTCTTGAGTGCGGTCCAGGACCCGGCTTATCAGGGTGGAGGAGATGAAAGCGTTGCACCAAATGTGGTGCATGGACATTCCGTGCAGGTTCCCATGAATCATTTTCAAGTCCGTAGCACTTTCAGGACACTAACTACCAGAGGGTAGATCCACGATATCAAGAGTCTAGAATGGATCGCACCTCATACTCCCAATGACCTTGGACTAAACGAGGAGCAGGTTGTGTGCCACATGAGGGCGAAGCAGGTTTAAGAAGTGAAGTGTGAAACACTGGATGGATTTTTAAGGACAGTGGCAATTTTAGTTTATATGTTACGGGGTTCACTTGTCGCAGTATCTCATAAGGCCCTATGAATTTTGGATGAAACATATTTTTAATCTTAAACACAAAGTTTTTTGTGGATAACCAAGCCTTATCTTTGTCTGTGTAATGAGGGCCAGGCTGGTGTTTTTTGTCATATTGCACTTTATATCTTGTCTTTGCCTGGTGTAGATTAGCTTGTAATTGTGAATGTATTTGTTGCATGTGTGTTAACATATCCATGACTACTGGCGTGGTTTGAGTAGAAGCAGGTAGTTTGACTGGTAAAATGTGCGGATGACGCCCATATAGACCATAGAAGGGAGTTGAGTTTATTGAAGAATGGTGGGAGTTGTTATGAGCCAGTTCTGCAAGCCACAGGAGATCCAGCCAAGTATTCGGGGACTTTGTTGCGTAACATCGTAAGTATTGTTTTAGAGTTTGGTTCATTCTCTCTGTTTGACCATCCGTTTGTGGATGGTGAATAGTAGATAAGGTTGAATTAATTCGTGAGGCTTTACACCATTGCTTCCAAAACCATGCAGAAAATTGTGTCCCTCTTTCAGTGAGAATGACTCTTGGAAGTCCAGACGGCGAACAATGTTTTTTTAAAATAATAGTTGCGAAGGTGTCAGATGCTGGGAGACCTTTGCATGCAATAAAATGGGCATATTTGGTAAGACTATCTACCACCACTAAGATTGCCGAATATTGTTTTCCTGAGGAAGACCAGTAATAAAATACATAGTGCTATGTTCCCATGGATGATTGGGAACTGGTAGAGGTATTAATAGACCCTTAGGTTTACTGTGTTTGCTTTTGCATCTTGCACATACTTTGCATGATTGCAGAATTTGCTTTAAGTCATGAACAAATGTAGGCCACCAAAAATACCTTTTCATTAATTCTATTGTTTTTTGAGGACCTGGATGTCCTGCCAGAAGGTGACTATGCAACCAATGAAAGGGTGTCTCTCTTAATTCCTCAGTAGGCGGAAACACTCGAGATTTGTGTAAAGGTAGACCTTGCTGAATGGATCGTTTGGTGTCTGGTTGTAACCAATCATGCCACTTGGTGATATGTAAATGATTACGGATGAGATCAAAGAATTTTCGGCAGCTATTAAGCACAACACCTTTGAAGGCACTGCAATAGACATTGGCTTTTGTTCAGTATGTGTGACTGAAGAATCTTGCCTAGACAAAGAGTCCGCCTTGCGGTTATCTACTCCTGGTCTGAAGGTCACTATGAAATTAAACTCTGCAAAGAATAACATCCATCTCAGTTTCCTGGGAGTTAGTAGTCTGGCAGAGCTCATAAATTGTAAGTTTCTATGGTCAGAGTATACAGTTGTGGTGTGCTTTACTCCCAACAGATAATGTCTCCATTCCTTGAAAGCATTGCGGATTGCTAGTAATTCTTTTTCCGCAATGGTATAATTCTGTTCAGCTTCATTCAGTTTTCTTGACACATGCAATGGGGTGCAATTGTCCGGTCTCTAGGTGACTTTGGCAAAGGATGGCCCTAATAGCGACATCGGATGCATCTGCTTCCACAATTAATGGTTCCTCTATATTGGAATGAGCTAAAATGGGAGCTGAAGTAAAGGCCTTTTTCAACTCTTGAAACGCCCCATCTGTCTCTCTGGACCAGTTGAAGATGGTCTTTTTTTTAACAATTTGGTAATCAGCGCTACCTTTTGAGAGAAGTGATGGATGAAGCGTCAATAAAAATTTGCAAAGCCCCAAAAACATTGAATGTCACGTACTGATTTTGGTGTGGGCCATTCTGCTACATCTTGAATCTTTCTTTTAGTCATTTGCATACCATTAGATGTTAGAATTACTCCCCAAAATTCTACCCTTTTGGTATGGAATTCACATTTGCTTAATTTGCAATAGAAATTATGGGTCCTTAGAGTTTGTAGCACCTTTTTAACATGTTCTTCATGGATTGCTTCAGAGTTAGAATATATTAGTATATCAAGTTAAGGAGGAGGAGGGAACGGAAGGATAATGGTCCAGTGTACGGTCTCCCAATAATGATCCTAATAAATATAAGAGTACACTGTTCCAAAGAGAAAGAAAAAGGGGCCTAATCCTACAGGAGCGAGAACCCTCATGCATCACATTGGATGGCTAGCATCATCATCGGGAAAGCTCCTCGTCAGGCCGGCGCTGCAATGCCTAACGGGCTCCCCGAAGGGGGCTCTTAACCGTATTGCTCTGGGAGTAGCAAAAAAACCAGGTCGTATTGGTGAACTACCTTCGTCAACGTACCTGAGCAATATGGAGAGAAAAATAATTAAAATTGGTTATCCATCTTTGACACACATCATAAATTTAATCAGTAATCATAAGATGGAGACCAAGGTTAAAATCAAAAGGAGAGTAAAAGGGTGAGTAGTAATGCTCACTTACTCTCTAGAGGAATGCGAGAGGACCAAAACCTTTTATGGTGCCTCAAGTGGGTCTACATGTTTCGCGTCTAGTGGTCCAGCCGGATCCGTTGACGCTTCATCAGGACCAGTGCAAAAACTTCTCCAAACAATAAATAAATGTCAACCCTACTAGGGGAGAGATTAGAAAACAAAAAGAGCGGTCACTTACTTTTAGTCAATCTGCTACGTCAAAAAAGGTCGCCATAGGAAAAGACAAACACATATAGAATTGATAGACAAAAGTGCCATTGTGAGTTTTGTGATTAGTGCGTAGTCACATAACTGTGTAAATCAATTGAGCTTACCATCCCCAGTCTCAGGAAAGAGCTCCATGGGTAACATATGTCAGGAACCAGAACAACCAGATCGGAATAGCCTTTTGCTATATGAGAGTCATCACCCAAAAGCTTTAAGAGATAATTTACCTGTGGGACAGTTCCTACGACTCAGACGGAACTGTAGTTCTCCACTAGAATTTGAACGTCAAGCCAGTACTCTCCAAGTGAAACTTTTTGAACAACACTACCCTACTAAGATTGTAAATTTGGAACGTGAGAGAGCCAAAAATAATCAACGAGAATGGTTACTGGCCTCTAAAGAAAAGGTCCCTCAAACATGAATAACCTGTGTTTCCACATTCACCCCCTTGTCCAATAACATTAAAGAATTAATTAACAAATGCTGGTCAATATTGGGGAGTGGTGGAATTGATCTCCCAAAACCACTATTTGCCTTTAAACGGACCGCCAATATCAAAGACATGGTAGTCAATACGCCTCCACGGGTTTCCCATGACACTCCAATTCAGAGAACACTGTGGGACCTCCCTCCAGTTGAAGGACATCATCCATGGGGTAATTGTAATGTCTGTACATTAACAAGACGAACCACGTCACTTGACCTAGACCCTATTGGTAAGTGGCATTTAAAAAAACACACTAACTGCAACTCTAAGAATTGCATTTACATCATTACTTGCCCCTGTGAATTACGCTATATAGGGAGGACTACACGACCATTCAAGATTCGCATTAACAAACACAGGAGCAATATTAGATGCCGCAGGGCCACTACTAAACTCAGTGTGCATTTTATAGAGACTTCACATACTCCGGATGATCTTTGGTGGGTGATTTTAGAAGCCCCCAAGTTCGACCTAATGACCCGAACTTCCTTTTCAGAACTGAACAGCGGTGGGTCTTCAAATTAGGGACCTCTATACGGGGGTTAAATGACGAAATCCCGTGGACTACGCTGTCATGTTAGCTGACACTTTTCATCAAAATAATCTCTTTTTGAAAAATAGCCTTTTTTATAAAGATTTTGCCCAATCATACGGGTGTCCAATAATGCTCAGGAACTCAGCAAGGTTTGGTGCAATAATTTATATTCACTTTGCTGTCTCAATATAATCAAGTTAGAATAGATTCCCTCTTCTCTCTTTGATTTTTTATCCTTTCTGATCAAAATGTACAAATCACTTGACTTTATGATGAATTCTGATACATCTACTACTTTAATTTTATCCTTGTTGATGAAGATGTTTTAAAAAACAAATTACACAACTTCATGATGAGTTCTATTGACTTTTCTTTGCTTTTATGCATACTGTGGACTTCACTTGCAACATCGACGAGAGTTAGGACACTATGAATAAATAGCGACATTGGCCCCTTTAAACAGGATAGAGTCCGTTTTCTATGACTATGATCAACAGTACGCGCGCAAGTCGGAATTCATTTCCGGGTCTCACCGCATTTAACACATCTCTGACGAGCTTCCAGTTACTTCGGATCGGGACGCTGTCAGGAGGGTAGGTGAATCAACCTACGAATACAACAAAATTGTAAGTACCCTTGTCCTTTTAACTCCATTTAGACCGGCAATCCTACCGCGCCTTTTTATATTACTGATCATACAACTAAAGACGCACATGCACCGGTAAATGTATTTCTTACAGAACTGATACCACGTTGCGTGTAATCTTGATTTTTCTCATTTGGTACCTGTTTTAACAAACCTCTTGACTAACAATCTCTTAAATGCTTGCAAAATGGTACTTGTCCCCGCAATAGACGGACTATATTAAATCTTGGTAGTTCCTTAGTCCCTTTCCCCCATACATGATGATAATTGATTTGTGACATATATTAATTAAACTTTTGGACATCTCAACTATTTTACTTTGTTAGAGCTGCCATTGTCTGGAAGCTGTTCTTCTTTAACCAATATATTGACTGTATACGATATGACAACTTTTGTTGGATGTTTGATACTACTGTGGAGGTACACTGTTGATAATATTATCCCTCTCATGATTGCAGTATACAAAGATTGTTTGTTCCAGTTCCTGACATGTGTTACCCATGGAGCTCTATCCTGAGACTGGGGATGGTAAGCTCAATTGATTTACACAGTTATGTGACTACACACTAATCACAAAACTCACAAGGGCACTCTTGGCTATCAATTCTATATGTGTTTGTCTTTTCCTAGGGCGACCTTTTTTGACGTAGCAGGTTGACTAAAAGTAAGTGACCGCTCTTTTTGTTTTCTAATCTCTCCCCTAGTAGGGTTGACATTTATTTAACGTTTGGAGACGTTTTTGCACTGGTCCTGATGAAGCGTCAACGGATCCGGCTGGACCACTAGACACGAAACATGTAGACCCACTTGAGGCACCACAAAAGGTTTTGGTCCTCTCGCATCCCTGTAGAGCGTAAGTGAGCATTACTACTCACCCTTTTACTCTCCTTTTGATTTTAATCTTGGTCTCCATCTTATGATTACTGATTAAATTTATGATGTGTGTCCAAGATGGATAACCAATTTTAATTCTTTTTCTCTCCATATTGCTCAGGTACATTGACGAAGGTAGTTCACCAATACGACCTGTTTTTTTTGCTACTCCCAGAGCAATATGGTTAAGAGCCCCCTTTGGGGAGCCCGTTAGGCATTGCAGCGCCAGCCTGACGAGGAGCTTTCCTGATGATGATGCTAGCCATCCAATGTGATGCATGAGGGTTCTCGCTCCTGTAGGATAAGGCCCCTTTTTCTATATTAGTATATCATCAATATAAACAATGACAAAGATATCTAAATTTTCTCTCAGGACATCGTTTAGGAAATATTGAAAAGCTGCTGGGGCGTTGCATAGACCAAACGGCGTCATTAGATATTCAAAGAGACCATAACGGGTTTCAAAAGCAGTTTTCCACTCGTCCTTTAGTACTTGATAAAACACTGTTGACCTTTTTTCCTCTGGCCAAGCGGTCTCCACCACTAACCGATGGAAGTTTGATAAATACATTATCAAGTCCTTGTTCCCTTGGCGTAACTCAAGTAACTCTTTGTCTGCAGACATGGTAATTGAGCGCCTGTCAAAAACATTTTCAAATTCTTCCACAAACAGACGCCAGTTATACAAAAGGGGACTATCTAATCGCACTAATGGAACTGTCCAAGTAGCTGCGTCACCAGTCAGCTATGATACAAGGAATGCAATTCTAGATTGTGGATCCGGAAAGGCACTGGGATGGCAAGTAAAATGTAGTTCCACCTGCGTGAAGAAAACTTGAACCTTATTAGTATCCCCTGAAAACCTTTCTGGTGCAGCCAGTGGAATTTGTGTTGGCACGTTCACGGCTATATTAGTAGGTGTGGAATGCGTAGGACAAGGTAGCGTCATGGGTCCTGACCCGTCCACCTTATTCTGTAACTGGGTTACTTTAATAACTAAATCGGCTGTAACATTTTTTGAATCTGTTAAATCTCTTTGCATTTGAGTAACTACCTGCATAAGGGTATCTAAGGTGGCCATTCTGTGCAGCCGACGTACAGACCAAGAGGAAAGTATAAACTTGTGGGCTCACTATTCTGTCACAGTGCCCTTTCCTCTGGATCTGCACACTGATGAGCAAAAGGCCCACCTCCCGGCATCACCAACTCAGAAAGCTATTAGAGCACTGAGTATTGATGAAGCAAGGCAGGTAGAAAGGGAAATTAGGATAGGGAACTGCAGGGAGAGACATCGGAAAAGGAAATGGTTAAAACATTTATGCATATACTCATTCAGAAACAGTATTAACTCACAAATATGCTCTTGGACAAAGGCGTCTCTGAAAGCAAGTTGAGACCCTTATGAACTAGGCGTGGCCCTTCTTTGAATCATAGAACAACCTATAATCATGACACATGAGAATGGCGTGAGTCATAAGTAATGATAAAACTCAGAATAATAACCGAGTAACAATTTTACTTTTCACTCAATGAATGTCAGAGCTCGGCATAGAAATTTCGGAAGGACTCAAATATGTATCTCACATATCACACTTCCTAAAGAAATGAAACTACAAGTGCTTTTTCTCTTTTTATAACCAAAACGCCCTTTTTTCCTCTGTGCCTGTAGCGCTTTTCTCTGTGTGCCTGAAGTGCTTTTCTCTTTGTGCCTGAAGCACTTTTTTCTCTGTGCCTGAAGCACTTTTCTCTTTTTGTCTGAAGCACTTTTCTCTTTGTACCTGAAGCACTTTTCTGTTCGTGCCTGAAACGCCCCTCCGATTGACCTTACTGCTACGATTACGACCTACTCGTTATTGAATCCCAATGGAAAGCAAGAAACTCTACCTTGCTGCAACTCAGCTCTTTTCCTGAAAAGGAAACTCCATTTGTTCAGGCTGAAACCGAAGTCTCCAAAATAGTGAGCACTGTGCTTGGGTGTGGCTGGGCTTTATAGGCCTGCCACACCCCAAGATGGCCGCTGCCCCTAAAATCTTGGGAGTTGTAGTCCCTTCATGGAGTGCCACTGATAGGTGCATTGTGTCCACCAATGCCCTGACCCTGCAGCTACATGAGCTTTACCACAGGGCAGGCGACGAGGATGGCTATCCTGGAGCAAGAGGGGATGAATAGCGGCACGCATGAAGTGCTGCAAATGCGTGAAGTGGAGGTCAGGGCGGGTCCTTGACCGCGCACAGCCTTATTCCTGACAGAGGATCAGAAACAGGGCTAAGAGAGCCATATAAATTGGGAACTATTGTACCAGGGCAGGAGTACCAAGTGAAGCAGATGGATCATCTTGAGTAGCCGGGTTGACAGGGATCAGATGTCACAAAGCCAATCAGGAAGATTAAGGGGAGTGGACAAGGGTGTCTAGGTGAACCATGATCAAAATGACTAGACTCAGAAGGACTCAAAGAAGAAGATCCAGCATTGAGAGTGCCAGTACCAGTATGACGTGAAGAAAAAGGGCCAAAATGATGAGGGCCAGGACCAATATCAGGAGGACTAGGGCAAGGAGGAGACGGTAAATCAGAACAAGAAAGATAAGAGTCAGGTGGACCTCAGCAAGGAGAACCAGGACAAAAGGCTAGAAACAAAATAACCAGGAGGTTGAGGAACAAGACCCCTGTGCCCAGGAGGGTGAGATTAGGAGGGCCATGGACCGATTGATGTAGAACCATGAGGGCACAGAGCAGGAAGATTAGGTCCTGAAGGATCAGGACCAGCCCAGAAAGACTTGAAAAATCAGAAGCATGAGGATTATGACCAGTAGGGCCAGGAGAGATACATATGCAAGAATAGTAAAGAGAACCACTACCAGAGCAAAGAGGACTAAAAGGATCAAGACCCAGAGAACCAGGAATAATTCTAGGAGGGCCAAGGGTATCCAGAACTTGCGACCAGTGTCAAGAATATTAAGTGGGACAGAATGACCAGAACCTGGGGGTAGCAGGGCTAGTCTAAGGAAGATTAGGATGACTAAACAGCCAAGTACACAAAGACCAAAGGGGCAGGACATGGATGACAAACATTACCAGGATCAAAATGAACAGCCTCAGAACGACCGAAACAAACACAGAGAACAGGACCAAGAGAGTCAGGATCAGTGAATGCAGTGCTGAAAGGACCATGGAGGCAAGGCGCAGAGACTTGAGGAACAGGATAAGTTAAACCTAGAGGACAAGGACTAGGGGCACCAAGCCAAAAAAGACCAGTATATGAGAGGCCTTTTAGATCAATGTGATCAGCAGGACCAGAAAATCGGGTACTGGGAATCAGGTGAACTAGGTAAGATGGATGAGAAGGATTAGGTCAAGGGGTAAGGGCCAAAAGGACAAAGAAGGTTTAGGAAAGTCTAGTATAAGGGGCCTGAAAGGATTAGGGTGGTCAAGACAATCAGGACCAAAAGGACTATGCATACATAAAAAGACACGAAGAAGGAGGGTTAGGGGCAAGGTAGTCAGGTCCAGTGGGCACATATCTAGGAAGAGATCTGGGTCTGCGAGAATCAGGAGGATCAGGAATAGGCAGACGAGAACCAAAGTGAGGAAGACTGGAAGACCAGTTTTAGCATAAATTTGCATAAGCAGATTGGCACCAAGGGTTCACAGTTTGTTTTCAGTTGTACCTAGCTGTCAGGGCCTATTGTAATCTATGGTAGGCATAAATAATAATACATTCTTGTAGTTGTGTAGGCAGCTGCTGGGTACATAGTGTGGTTTGCTATTTGCATGGATGTTTTCATGGCATATGGCCAAACTGTGAATGACTGTGTAATTCAGTCAGCTAACAAGAGAATTAAACATTTCTTTGCAATTTGCATGAGTTCTAGCCAGACAGTACATAATCTCTGCTATTTAATTAGCAACAAAGTAACTTATTAAATGTGTTTGCTATTTGCAAGTTTGAAAAATACTTCTGCTATTTAGATAGCAGCTATACAGTGACATTCGATGCTATCTGCAAGGCCCCAGCCAAATATTTCACAATTTCTGCGATTCAGTTAACTGCAGGTAAATAGTACTTTTTAATTTCTATTTGCATGGCTGCTGGCCAAATTGTCATTATTGACTGCTAAATTTCTATCAACTAGGTAAAGTTTGTATTTTCTTGTCAGTATGGCCATTGAGCAAATTGTGCTATTTAGCCATTGGCCGGGTGACTAGGGAACTCTCTCTGCTAGTTTCTCCTCTGCAGTCTAAACAGTTCATATTGTGTGCTATTTAACTACCGGCTAGGTAAACACCAATGTTTCTTTGCTATTAAATTGGTTGCTGTCCAAACAGTACACAATCTCTGCTATTTAACAAGTAGCCCGATAAATAGTGAGGTTTCTCTGATATTTACAGGACTGCCAACCAAATAGAAAATAATATCTACTTTTTAGCCTGCAGCTGGATACATAGGACACGAAATTCAAATAGCCTCCACCATAATATAATCACAAAACGTAACATACAAACACATAGAACCCAGACAAGACAATAACAAATGGAAACATGCACACAATGAAACGTCACTAGTCTGGAGACCTAAACAGGAACAGTGACTACTAAAATCCCTGACCCCCACACTACGTCCAATCTATTTAAAAAAAAAAACCCTAAGCAAGTAATGATAATAGAACATAACTTTCATAGTCATTTGACACTAAAAAGCCAAATAAATATTATCATTCTTGGCACCATATTTGTAATTCAAAATAATAATTGAACTTTAAACATTTTTTTTTATAAAATCTATGCTTCTGAATGAATGAAGAAACATATTCAACCCTCATCAGATCGCAATTTAAGAGGAATTGTGTTTCTCTAGAATATCACATGTCTTGCATCGCTCTGCTCTCAGAATGTTTCTTCCATCGTCCAGGTTGGCTTTCAATTTATAGCACGGAATCAATGGCCACAGCCAGAGTCTCCAAGGTTCAGTATTTCCATTGCATCACTTAATTATTTGACAAAATGCTGTTTAAATATATAAGTAAAAACGAAGTAAAATGGGATATCCCACCGATAAGGATTATTTTCTGCTCTCAAAAGGGATCAACTGCTTGGAAAGCCTTTTGTTTAACCAATGTGGCAACTAGCACATCCTTAAAAAGGGTGTTGGTGTCACCTTTATTTTGATATTTTTATTTTCTTGCCACTGCTAATAAATTCTATTTCATGCAAATAGAATTGACTCTGGCCAGAACAACTTGAACACGTTTTTTATGTATTTGTGGATCCACAAACCGTAAAAATTTTCCTGGAAACAGCAATTCTCAGCATCGTCTTGGGTGGTTTCTCAAGAGCATCAACAATGACTAACACTTATTTTGCCTGCTCCACCATGGTATTTACAGATGGTTAATAGTTTATTTGCTTTCTTGCAGGTAGTGAATGAACTCTGGTGATGCCCTTGCAAAATCCTGCCTCCATGCTGAAATAGCCATCTCAAACTCCGGAAATCAGAGTTAAATAACTCCTGTCCTAAATAATGTATGCATATCAACAAGGGCCGGTTCAGTATCATATCAGGACTGGATAACATTTGGTGATTCATGGCCTCTTTGCTTGTCTATTTTCCTTGATGATACCGTCTTCAATTGATGGCATGTTTGATCCCTTTCCTTTAGCTGAATATAATAAGAATAGGTGTTCACAAAGAAGTCAGGTAGCTAAATGGACCACCAAAAGTCATCAAGTACAGCAGGCCACTTTTATGTATGTAATGCCAGACCTTAGAATTTCAATCGGTGGTCCCAATGTATGTTCAGAAGCCTGTCAATGTTTATAAAAAAAATATAACAATGTGCTCGATGTATATAATAAAACGTGAGCTGAAAAAGCACCAGAAGCACTAATAGAATTATTTAGCAGGGCTCCCAAGGTTATACAGAAATAAAACCAGTCGTACTTTCAGCTCCCCACCCCCACAGTTTACAAACCAGTTTGACGCACAGAAAAGAAGGAATAAAAAAACAGACAGCCCTCACATGCCTGGGAACATGTATTTCACATAAACTCTTCTAGGTCCTCAAATCCAGATGCTGCACATACTCCACCCTTAAGAATATTATCTTCTGAATATCTGGCAATGCAGGCTGCAAAAGTGTGCCACCTCGGAGCTTTAAGTGGGATGAAAAAGGTATCGGGGGTCACTGAAAGGGACATGGCCTATATAATTAAGGGTGTGACATAAACATGTGAAACTTATTTTCTGGGATTCCCATAGTGTGCCACCCAACCAGTATTTTGAAACCTCTGAGTTTTCTATTATTTCATCTATAAATATAACAACAACAATTGACATATACTTAAAACCCACCTGGGCTATTGGCTTTGTCAAAGATTTTTTGCTGTTTGAGAACAATCAATAACAACAATGATTTTCTTGTAAATAATTATTCAAATGTTTCGATTCAGGATTTGTGAGAGTTTGATTTAAACATTACTGATGCCTGTGAAATGGAGAGTTGTCTTCAAGGTGTGTCAATCACTCCTGTTATGGTCACTCTGTTAGACATGGTTACTCTTTTATCTCTCTTCCTCTTGTTGATCTGCATAACTTACACAGCATCTCTTTCCTCTTCACCACCCTCTTTTCAGTTGCTCATTAATGCACTTACTTGGATCTCCTTTACCTACTACCCCCAAATACACAACACAAACGCTCAACTGTAGTCACTGTTTCTTTTGTGTACTTTGCCTTATCAAAACATTGACAACTGTGTACCTCCTTCATCCGACACCCTGGTGGGAAATTCACAAGTTATTCATCTGTCCGCTTTATGGCGACATTAGGGTTTTCTGATCTATGAAGACACCAGCATCCCCATACCAGACAATACTCTTACTTCTCCAGGGCTAATAGAGTTTACACCCCATTAGACCATATCTTTGTGCTGGACAGGGAGGTCGGAGAGGTTTCCAGGACAGAGTATATGGCAAGGGGTTTGTCTGACCACTCACTGCTTCTTTTTCAGCTTGGGGTGAAACCCAGAGCTCCGGGCAAGGGGTGGAAACTAAAGGTTTGGGAACTTCAAAACATGGAAGGGTACAGGGGCCTCTGGGCTGACACAGAATTTTTCTTTGAAGAAAAAGTTACGTAATGGGAAGCTTACAAAACCTTACTAAGAATAGGGCACAGAGCCTGGTTGCTCAAAAAAAGAAGTGTGGGGTATCAGAGCTGGAGCACCTAGAGTGACTAATCCTCCACCTAGAGTAGCGGTCAATCCACCCACCAGACACTTTTGAGACAATTAGAGGCCCTGCTCACAGAATACTATGACCTGGCACAAGATAATGCTAGACAGCAGAGGTTGGCAACCCTACACTGTTTATATGAAGTAGGGGACAAGGCCGGGAAACTTCTTGCCTGGGTTAGTAAAAAGGAAATGGAGGCCAGATGGGTCAGTGAGATCCCAAGGGGACAAAGGGGCCACTCACACCATGGAGGCAAAGATCGTCCAGGCTTTTCCCACTTATTATGGTTTGTTTTACGAGGCCCACCCATTAAGTGATCACATAGCCATCACTCAGTATTTAGATGGTATCAAAAAACCCCAGTGTTAGGTCCTGAGGAGGTTGAAGACTTGGAGAGTGACCTTAACCTCACTGACATAGAGGTAGCAGTCTCCATGCTGAGGACGGGCAAAACCCCGGAGCCTAATGGCACTCCTGCTGAGTTTTTCAAATGCTATCTTGATATCTTCTGTTCCCATTTGTTGAATCTTTTTACAAAAATAAACAAGACAGACACATTGCCCCTAGACCTCCGGGCTGCCACCATCACAGTTATTCACAAAGAGGACCAACCAAATGGCCGACGTGCCTCCTATCACCCTATATTGCTCCCAAATATCAAGGTTAAAATCCTGGCTACTGTACTAGTGACATTGATGCTCCAGGTCATAACACCTGTCATCCACAGGGATCAGTTGGGGTTTATGCTTGGGCGGTCCACCCAACTGAACCTACGCTTTACCCACAACTTAATTTTGGAGGTTAAAAATCGACAGTCTCCTCATGTCTTTTTGTCCCTAGATGCAGAGAAAGCATTTGACGCGGTCCAATGGCCATTTCTAGAATGCACACTGGCTAAACTTAGACACTGGTTATTGATTGTTTACTGAGCTCTGAGGGTGGCAGTCTGCATTAATGGGTTGTTGTCCTCGGAGTTTCCCATTGGCAGGGCAACCCAGCAAGGATGCCCCCTCTCTCCTTTCCTATTTGGTTTCACGATAGAATCTCTGGAGTGACAGGATGCATGGCTCCCTGATATCTGAGACCTTTGAGCCACTGAAGACGTTGAGGAGAAAATTTCCCTATACACCGATGATATTCATTTCTACATTACAAAACCCCTGGCTAACATCCTCAACCTATTCCTCAATAAGAATAGAAGAATATGGACGGCATTCAGTGTACTAAATATATTAGGATAAGTCTAACATATTCTTGCCAGGTTCTACACAAGACTTCCCCCCGATGGGTGATCTAGAGGTGGCCCTTAAGGGTTTTAAATACTTTGGTATCTTTATTACACCCCATAGAGAAACCTGTTACCACTAAAATCTTTAGAGGGTGGGGTTCAACTTCCAGAAAGTTGTGGAACAGTGGAGAGGGCTGCCTCTGTTGCTGTTGGGGTGGGCAGCCCTCTTTAAGATGATTACTTTACCACAATTACTATACGCCCTTCAAAATACATACATCCCATTCCTGAAGAACATATTTACAAACACTGATGGTAATGTGGATCGGTTCTGTGGCAGGATGGACATCTGAGGATAGCTCTATAGACTTTACAGTGATACTTTATCAAGGTGGAATAGCCCTCCCCGATATTGAGGCCTATAACTGAGGGGCACATTTGATCCCAATTAATGAGTGGATACATACACCACAAGACCACCCTATATACAGACTAGCACCTTCACTACCTTTGTGGTGGCAGAGGCACACAAAGGGCCTCATTACGAGGATGGCATTCATTAAACCACCAGCCTCGCCATGGGGGTGTTACCGCCGCGGACCCGGCAGTAAAGACCGCCACATCACGAGTTGTGGGGCTTGGCAGATGCCAAATCTCCACAACCCTGCCTGACCTGCCAGTGCAATCACACCGCCACGGCCGGCGGTGAGCACCTCCAACCCGGCAACAGGCCTCCTCCTGCCAGCCGGATTACAAGGCTGCAGACCGCTGGCGGTCACGCACCCAGTGACAGGAATGTGCCACATCCACCCCCACATGTCCACACACATGCAAACACCCCCCCACCCGTCCACACACTTACAATCTCCCCTCACCCCTTCATGCATGCATACATATACACACTCCTCTGCATATGCATACATTAACACAGACACCCCCATTCACTTGCATACATGCAGACACACCCCCCATTTACGTGCACATACATGCACGTAAACATTCACATTCAATCACATACACTCACACATTCACCACCCTTCTCCCCCACATACTCATACTCATACTGCACCCGTCCGCATACTCACATTCATGTGCTCACACTCGCAGACAGGCACTCACAGATACCCCCTGCACTCACACATACCCACCTCCCCACATCCACACACTTGCACACAGACACTCCCACTCACTCGCTCACATACACTCACTCATACACCTCCCTTCGCACACTTACAAGCACACACCACACACATGCACCCAACACACCCCCAACCCCTTTCGGACGATTACTTACCTTCTCTGTCGAAGAGGTCATACGGGAGGGGATGGGACCTGGCGGTCTTGCATCCCCAGCACCACCACGTCAGCAAGACTCTGTCAAGCTGTAATACATCTCATTATACAGAGGGCAGAGTCTTGCTGCCATTACGGTGCTGGCTATGCAACCGACTCTTCAGAGTCGGACTTCCTCCCAGAAATGGGCAGAAGTCCTCCAATAACTCCTAATATGGCGGTCAGCAGACCATCAGCACTGGCGGTCTCTTGGCTGCAGCAGCTTCAGCGGTCTTCCAAAAAGACCACCGAAGTCAAAATGAGGGCCTAAGTCTGCTACCAGAGATCCAGACGACCTTGGAAGTGTGGGGAAGAGTGACAAGGACGATCATCTGGGCCTGGAAATTCACAAATGCAACACCACTCTAAAACAGGTCATGGCTAAGTGAGACTAGTAAACTGCATGGTTTTGGAACATAATATTTAATTAGAATTTCCACTATTGGGGATATTCCTAAGAATGGGGATTTTAAATCATTGACAACTTTTTGTTCTGAATACAAATTGCACAAATGTTAGTTCTTTAAATATGCACAACTAAAACATGTCTGGATCTCTGAGGGCTTAATTGGCACTGAGATCCCAGAATGTGCCCCACTGGAAAGGCGACATCTGCAAGAGGAATTCACCAAGGGGACTAGCTCTCTCACTTATTGAACATTGAATAACAATATGCCTGATAATCTACGCAACCTGAGGGACCACTGGATGAGGGATGTGGGTGGACTGGAAGATATTGACTGGGAGACAGCGCTCATGCATCCCAGGGAGGTTGCTATAAAGTCCTGGCTGCACTTAATTCTAAAGAAAATCCTATACATTGTGTACTATGACAGGGTTAAATTACACACAATGGGTAGAACGACATAGCTGGTATATCTGCGGTGCAAGGCTGACTGAGGGTATTTTCATGCACACATCATGGCACTGCCCTCTTATCCAGGGGATTGAAATGTGATCCTGATGTAACTCAGCAGGGTCCTGGAGGTGGTGCTTCTGTCTGGACCCACATATGTGAATTCTTGTGAGAAGTACTGAAAAATTAGCTTCCAAATGGTGAGAAAGGGGAATGCAGAGAGTTCTGAGCGCAGTCCTCTATGGGGACATATGTTCTTGGACTCACACCCTGACCACATACCCCACTTTTAATTTCTTTTTTTTCATGTTTAATGTTTTTAATAGATGATAGGATTACATGACAGAGAATTGTGCATATGAAAATGAAAAATAAAAGGAAGATAAAAAAAAGACAGTCAAAACATGAGGCAAGCATGTTAATTACATATACTAAACACTGCGCTGTTTTTCAATTATTACAAAACAATACTTACTTGAAACTAAGACCATGACACACCAAAACTACTCAATTTTCTCATTACCTTTGAGCTCTAAATTTAAGTTGCTTCCATTCCTTTACACCATTTTCATTTCTCAGTTGCTGGAAATAGGCACTGTTTGAAACCGGGTCTCTATTTGGCAGAGGTATGCACCCTGGACAAATAGGGACCACAAGCCTGTCAGAGTAGGTCAGATACACAATCTAAATTAGCCTGTGCTCACCTCCTGGTAGCTGGGCACAGAGCAGGCATGCTCAAATTAGAAGGCAATGTGTACAGTATTTGTGCAACACTTATTTACAGTAACACAGTAAGAGACCCACAAAAAGAGTTAACACAAGGTTAAGAAAATAAGTGATATTTTTATGACTAAATTAAGACCAAAATGACAAAAGTCCAATAAATCTATCAAGCGTATGAAGTGGTGAATAAAGTAAATTAGAGAGTATAATGATTCTGCTGACTGCGGGTTTATCCAATGATGCAGTCATGCTTACGGTTGCTATTCCATTTGATACCAGGGGAGAGACCCATTATCAAAAGAAAAGAGTGAAATGTGTTTCCCAATTGATAAAGCGCGTGCGAGGTATGGAGTCTGTCCTCACACTCGCTAAGAATGCAGCAATGCTCAATCCTTTCAGGAGCATAACCAGCATACGGAGGCCCTGATGTCAGCTCACAGGTCCCGCATTCCTGGTTTTTGCCTACACCTGGAACTCGAGCTTGAGTATGTACAGGACACTACCCAGCTGGCCCCCCTTCTGCTATGGATCTCAGTTTGGAGTAACGAACATGCCACTCTTAATAGGGATATCCTAATGGATTGTCTGGCCTGCGATAATGTAAAGCATATTCCCTGGCTGTCGCACATAAGGAAGATGGCACATGACCTGGGGCGGCCTGATTTGTTTGATTATCCCGAGGACCTGACTAGCTATGATAAGAAATGGGTTAAGGATAACTTTCTGAGAATCCAGGAGACCAAGAGAGAGGGGGAGGTTCTGGGGAAAAAATCGATCAGGGATTTTATTGTGCTAAAGATGTGGGTGGGTCCTGAGCGATATCTCTTAGAAATTAAGGATGTGAGGGAAAGGTCTCTCATAACTCGATTTCGCTTGGGGATCATTAGAAGTAATTTGTGCTTCCCCTTAGGTTAGTATGGGGAAAAATGTATTAAACCCTGCCCCTGTGATGGGGTGTCCCATCAGACCTTGATCCATTTTACACTTTTTTGTGTCTTTTATGCACCATTTAGAACTCGATTTTTATTACCGCTCCTAAGGAACAAGGGTTTTGTGCAATACCGTCCTGCTTTTATGTGGCTGCAAATGGCCTCAGATGTATTGGTATGGAAGGGCCTGGGATCATTCCTGAAGGGAGCTACTACTTGGCGAAAAAATTTAGAATTTTTAGAGTGATTTCTTTTTATTCATTTTCTGTTTTTATGAATGAGGTTTTTATGATGGGTGTTTTTACTACATATGGATTTTATTGGTATTTTAATAATTTATTGGTTGATTATCTTGCTGTAATGGATGAATCTTTTCATACCGAATAAAGTTTCTTCTTCTTCACAGGTCCCGCATGGCAGGCAGTTTCATGTCCTCACTTCCCGATGGGATGTAAGTCCTATCACAGCACGGGCAAGGCATCCTCAAGGGGCCCGAGACCGCAGTGCAAGTCAGTAGAGTACACCCAGCGGTGAGATGCAGCGGTCAGTGGAGGGTGCCTAGGTCCTTGAGTTCACGCTACAGCCCTCTCGGGGTGCAGTTTGGCAGAGTACACATGGTGGACTAGGCAGTGGTCGCTGGGTTGTGTGACAATCTTTGGTCCATGTCATCAGGATGGATTTTTGGTGGTCCTTGAGGGTCAGCACTTGTAGAGGGAAGGGGTTGTTTGTCCCTCGTCCCTGAGGTAGCAAGCACCAGGTTAACACACAGGTCACAAGGCAAAGAAGCAGTCCCTCCTGGTAGCACAATTGAAGTGCAGCAGGGCAACACAGCAAAGAAGCTGCTTAGATGCAGTCCCTCATGGCAGCACAGTGGATTGCACAAAGCCAACACAGCAGAGAAGAACCTAAGTGGCAGTTTCTCCTGGCAGCACAGCAGGCAGTGTGTAGCAGCCCAACCCAGTAAAGCATGTGGTCAAGTGGCAGCCCCTCTTGGCAGCATAGGTCCTCGCAATGACAGAGTTCCTCCAGGACCCTGAAGTAAACTGAACTGGTGGGGTTTAGGGTCCAGCAATTATACTGGAAGGTTGGGGACGATTCTATACCTTCCTTTGAAGTCCCCAGAGTTTCTTCCATGCCCTCCCTGGCTCCAGGCACTACGCAGGATGTTATGTAGCCCTTTGTGTGAAGAGACACACAGCCTTATTCAGAAGCAAGTGTCAGCTTCTCCCTCCCACCTAGCCCAGGAAGACCCATCAGCCTGGTAGTGGGCCATCAATATACTAACATCACACCCAAGCTCTCTTTGTGTGTAACTGTCCATTGGAAATGCACAAAGCCCAACTGTCATCTACCCAGGCATTTATTCAGAGACTGGCAGAGGCACACAATGGTTAAAGTAAGAACATTCTACCTTTCTAAAAGTGGCATTTTCAGATTTACAATTTAAAATCCAACTTTACCATAAGTTGTGATTTTAAATTGTGAGTCCAGGGACTCCAGGCACCAAACACCACACTACTATCTCTTCCATTTCGGAAGTTACCTTAAAAGATGTTTAAAGGCAGTTTTTCACCATGTGGACATGCTAAACTTAAAAAGTACATGTCCAACCTTGCTTCTACACTGTACCTGCCCTTAGGGCTAACTAGGGCCTACCTTAGGGGTGGCTAATATGCAATAAAAGGGAAGGTCAGTTCAACGTAGCAGTGGCAGGCCTGAGGCATGTTTGAGAGGCTTCTGTAGTAGGTGGCACAATCGGTGCTGCAGGCCCCCTAGCAGCATTGAATTTCCAGACCCTGAGCCCATACAGTGCACTTTACTAGGGACTTACACGTAAATTAAATAGACCAATTGTGGAGAAGCCAATATTACCATGTTTTAGAAGATGAAGCACCTGCACTTTAGCACTGGTCAGCAGTGTAAAGTGCACAGCTCTCTAACAGCCAACACAAATGTGTCAGAGAAACAGGAGGAGAAAGACAAAAGTCTGGGATGACCCTGCAGAAAGGGCAATTACCAACAGGCCCTTGATGCACATATCACTCTGAACATCCTCTTGATTTAAACCTCTTATGTTATTTAGTTTCACAATGACTTTGCACACCCACACTTGATTCAGAGAGATCTAGAATCTGTGAAGAAGGCAGAGGAGCAGAAGATCAAGAGGAGGCATGGGGGAAGGGAGGAACAGTGAGTTTTTACAACATAGCTTCCCATTCAGCCAAGTTCTTAGAAAGCTGATGACCTTTCCTCACTTTTTTTATTTGGCTCTCCCCCTCTTCAGTCCACAGCAGTGTATCTTTGGTGCATCCACTTATGTTAGGTGGATGCAGGTATATGCAACATATTGCTATTCATCCTTTGGTCAGTATTGTCCCCAAATGTATCTCTTTCTTGTCTTTCCTCCTCCTTTTATGTGGAAGCAGTCCCAGTAAATGGTGCTCTTATGATAATTTAGGAAGCCTTCCAGTACTGAAACCTTACAACCATATGAGACCAGTACAATCGCACTAATGGTCACTGCAGTAAATTCTGAATATTTTAAGGTGGCATCAGTTTAATCACAAGAAGTTAATTACATTGGATCAGTTTAAATCTAGCATTACCGAAGATTTCCTTTACCCTTTGACCTGCGTTATTTCATTCCCGTTCTGTGAGTGTCTCCTCGCAGCCTGGCACCCACCTAATTGTTTGTTTGGTGTTGCAGAATCCCCTCATATGTCGAGTCTGGGTGCCTTGTAGATGTTAACCACCAATTTATTGCCCTGGGACAAAGTATGTATTGTGGCCATAATCTGCCTTGATAATATGCTTTGTAAATGTATGCCAGATCTCTCTAGCACGTTACTATACTCGTATGTAATGAAGAAATCGGCCTGTCGTATTCTGAAAAACATTACATTTGTGCAAATGTAACAATTCTGTTCCCAGTGTACAACTCCACCGCCCCCAGTAATTAACATCCATCCAACCTCCAACATATTACTGTTAAATCTCAAGCTCATTGAAGGAGTGTTTACTCCACAGAGGCATATCCGTTGCGAACAAGAATGCGTCATAATGATCTTAGTGGCTAATTATTTACAGGAATGCCCCGGTATACAGTTCTGTTTGATGGCGTTTCAGTCTGCCTTTGCTCCACTCAAGTTTTAATGTGACCAACTTAACCCTGCTTAGTTTGCCGACCCACACTATGGAGATCAGTAGCTGATCCAGCTCTTTAAAGACCTTCTGGGGGATTTGGATTATAGACTTTTTAGCATATATCGGCACTGCAGCAGAAACATTACAATTACAAATGGAACCTTGCCTATAGACGGCTGTAGAGGATTTACGTCCTGTTAAAATGCTAACAATATTCAGGGAATGATGGGCCTTCTTGTCATGTCATTTGAAAATTCTTAAGTAGAAAAAAACTGGATGTCTTCCATATGAGGGCAACATCGAGGTATTCACTCTCCTTCATCCCCCATGAACCCCCTCACCAGAAACTCTTTTAATTTGGCCCAGTTCTTGTACAATTCCGACAACTTGCTGTACTGTGTCAGATTATTCAGAAGTATGAAAGCAGCACCAGGATTGCTGGGGAGCCTGTGCTGGTGTCCCAGTGAATGCTGGGACACCACAAAAAGAGGAGCAACGAGTGAGGTGGCAAGAGTTGGTAGGAATAACAGGAAAGGTATGTTTTTTTATTTGTTCTTTTAATTGGTTTCCTCCGTCCCCATCCTCCTCCACCCCTCCCTTGACATTTGTGCCAACCACTGCTGAGTGAAGTTCCATTCTTCGTTGGGACTTAGAAAACTTCCACCAAGAATTCTCCAAAACTCCAAAGTGCAAGCTGCCCCAACATGCCTCAGATAGTCAGCCTACAGTACAGTAGTGCCTATAGTTTTAGCAACATCACACTCAGGGGGGATTTTCCTGTGCAAAAAGTGGCAAAGTTCCATTCTCCTTTGGGACGTACAAGACATTTCAACATTATTTGGCAAAAAAGTGGCAAAGTCTCTTCCTGAAGTGGAATTTGAAACTTTTCAGAACGTTTTGACTCCAGACTGTTAGTGAGGGCAATCATCTTGGTAAATTCAACTTGGGCTCTCTCATTGAAAAACTGAAATCAATTGTCGGTCCCAGTCTACAGCTTCCATAGACAATCACAGAATCTTAGTGCTTATTGGCACAATATTTACTCAATTTGTTAAAAACAAATCTTATCTGTGATTCCTACTTGTTGTTTTTTTTGCATTTTACTGTCATTGTGTTTATAACATTTTTACTCTGTTTTTCTAAATCAATTCGAGAATTTCACTATGCTTTTTGTTTTGATGTTATTACTGTTTAGATACATTAGAAATACTTTGCACATTGTCCTAAGTTAAGTCTGATTGCGCTGTGCCATAGATCCTGGAGTGCTGAGGTTGGGTTAATTTGGTGACTTTGAGGATTTGAGGGTGTTTTTCAGGGCAGTCACCCATCCCAAACATAATCCATTTTCGTACACATATCCATCAAGACTAGATATTACTACAGCAGTTTGTTTGGCACAAACCCTCTGCATGTTACCTACAGGTCAATGAGAAAGTCAGCTCAACCTGGAGTTTCCTGGTATGCATCTCCTGTATAGAAGTAAACAGTTCTGTTTTCTTGTGATTATAGTATCCAGTACATGTGTCTGATCCTCTGTGAGATGTGCCAGAAGGAGAGCAGTCAAACACTTGCAGAGAGGGCATAAATGTACCCACTGAGGCTGTTCATAAGACTTTGCACATTCGAATTGGAATGCACTGTTGAGTCTTACTTGGTTTATTACATCCGTACCCTGTCATACTTTATATGTAAAACTAGGGTTTGAGGCCTTTCCCTCTTTAACAGCCAGACCAATAGGCTGCCCATCTTTTTTCTTGTCTCATACAGCGTTTGCCTGAATGTAGTGTGGTTAAATCAGGGATCTCCAACCTTTTCTGTATTGAGAGCTACTTCTGATCAGTAAACATCATCATGAACTACTGAAAGCCTAGCAACTTGTGCATTGTTACCATGCACCTCCACACCCAACTTAATTGACTTTAAACCTAATGCCCATAGAGCCAGATAGTATTGTTTGTTTGAGCAAAATAGTTTATCCTGGGGCACCATGATACGGTTGACATGTGTGTCAGTGAGAGCGTGGTCTTTGAGGATGTATGTATGAACATGTGTGCATATGACTGGGTTATATGTGTACAGTTGACAAAGACTGTGTTGTATGTACTTGTGGTACAAAACATACCTTTCGCTGTATGTGGCACTGTTACATGTATAACACACACATACAATTATTTCTTTTAAATGTAAGAAATTTAAAGTGCAGAAAAATATTCTGCAAAAATGTTCAGAATAAGGAATGGCAGTATTTTTCACTCACTGATAAATATGGCACTCTGTGGAGAAAATTAAACTTTGGTTATGTGGATTCCATAAAACTCATCATTTACTTTTTCTCCCATGTCCAGATGTCACATTTACAAACAATAGGCATCTTGCTTCCAGTGGCCTGTTGACATTGTGCCATATTTCTAAAAGAAAAATACCTGTGTTTAAACAGGAGGAATTTTAAGTGAAGAAACAAGCTTCATAAAACATTGCTAATTGAAAGTTGACAAATGCATTAAGGATTCATTTTCTATAAAAAATGTTTTCTTCACTTTAAATTTCTCCCATTTAAAATAATGACTATTTTTCAGTTATCAATATGGCACATTTTCTACTGGCAACAGAGAGCAAAAGGCCTGCTGCGTGTAAACAACACTTAGAGATGGCAGAAAATTAAAATGAAGAGTTAATGTTTAAGGTAACTTTTCATTTTCATTTTCTCCCATTTAAAAGCTTTAAGAAACAACATTTTTTTTCACACTCCAATATTGAATCAACGAGGACCTTTATTTAAGAATTAAATATTTCAGTGATTCAGTTCTTTAAGTCTTTGCCCCAGCCTGGTCCATAAAACTAACTGAGCACTGCTCATCATCTGGCACTGCTATCTGCAGCCTAATGATATTAATCTAAAGTAAATGCATCCTTCCCTTAAGTTTAAGAGACAAAATGTGACCCTGTTGTTATTTCAAAATGAACTCAAGGCTGCGTGCTACTCTGAAGGTGTCTGGGAGCTACTGGTAGCTCCCTGATCGACTAGTTGGAGAAACCTGGGTTATTTCTATCCAGCACATCCCATGTGTCCACCTCATTGCTTCCATTATTTCTGTCAGGGAGCTCAACATACCGAGCTTAGTGGTGTTTTTGGGAGGATGACTATGTAATTAGGCACTTAACACACAACTGAGATCTCCATCCTATACCAATTTAGTGCCTCTGTAATTCATCTTTTGTTTTGAGCAGACTACCAAGCAACTCTTTGCTGTCAACTTTCGGCCTATTATGGTTTCAGGTATATCACTGGGTTCTTAACCAATAATGCCTTTGTGTTTGTGACAAATGCAATCATACGTTTTCATATGTTGCAGTTTTTGTTACCCTTAAGCGGCACATTGCGCCTACAGATTATTAACCTAAGCACACATTATACAGCTTCATCAATTGGCCTGTACCAGTCAACAATCAAACTCTTGCCCCAATATTCCACAGTACCTCTTCAACCTTTTTACCACAGCAACTCAACCTCCAACATTCAAGTTTCATCTCTGGGTTTTCAAAACATCAGACATACGTTTTTCCACTTTGATGTGGAGTTCTCAATTTGTTGTTACTTTACTTGCTCTGCTACAAAACTGCAGAGCAGGACAGATCTCCATGCATTCCAGCTGCTTTTTGCACATGTCCAGTTCCTTCTCAGAGGGGCTGTCCTGCCACACTAGCATCCAGCTCTTGAAACCATGGCCCACATGATTCTTTGATGCAGGGAAGCTATGTGATTCAGAACCAGACTTTAAATGGCTCTGAGTGTCCCATCGTGATCTACCTCCTGGTCGAATTTTACTCTACAGCTACTTCCACATCTCCTCTGGGGACATGCAGAAGTTGGATTTTCCATTGCAGAGAAGTTGTAAATTTGTGAAGTACCTCAAGCTATATTAAAGGTCCTAACTCTTTCTTGTTCAGTGCTGTGTAGGATTTATGAAGGTCCTGTACTTTTAAAGTAGTCAGAAGAACTAATACGGGCTAGTTTTATACATTGGTGTTCCCATTTCACACATATGATGCAAGATTGCTTCACGATTGTGATGTTGCAATATTCTTACAATTATAGATTTGGGTGCTGCACCTGGAGGTGAGGTATGACCTACACTTTTTCATTCATGAAGAGGTTATAGTGTCTCTTGGGCTTTAGGATGTTTAGTATCCAGTACACAGATGAAAACGTCAACTGATGGCTACTCCACCATGTGCAGGAAGTCCAGGAATTGTAGATTATTTTGACGAATATGGCCCTCAGCTTCCCCGGACAGCTATTTGATCCTCTTTCCTTGAGTGCTCACAGTGGCCTTCAAGTTATTTACCTCAAGTTGAAAACCATCATGTTCCCTTACCTCCATGTTCCCATGTCCACTCCACATTCTTACTCGTAACTACCAGCACGTCTCATTAACTTTGGATCACTGTCATAATGTTTGTCAGGGACAATTTGGCCTTCTTTGCATCCCCTTATTCTCTTTTAGTTGGTAGGTCATCCTGACCCAGGCACAAGTCAGTGTGCTGCATTAATTTGATGCTCTGGGTGTGCTCTGTGACTCCATGTCTGTACATGAACCTATCTTTCATGCTGCTATGTATGTTCTAGGAGGGCAGCATTGTGTTGCCGGATGTGCATCTGGCCAGGGAACCAAGTGGTTTTGGGCCTTCGTTTCAGTTTCTTGGGGGCATCGATGGCTCAAGAGACAAAGCTGATACCAATAACTGGAGGGCCTTTTGCTACATTCATCAGTCACCCAGTATACCCCTCTTGCAGTCACAGACTGCACTGCACTGGGAAAATCCCAAATCATTAGGGCCATCTTGCTGCTTACCACCATGTATGTGCCAGTTTATTGTGTCTTTTTTCAGTGCCATCTAACCGTGGGTTCTCTAAAATGGTGCCAGGTGCTAGAACATAACAGATGACGTACTAGGACCCTGAGCATACCAGCATATACCCTCACACAGTTGCAACCTGGGCTGTCCTACTTTGTCAATTGGACCATGCCCCTGACTCTTTTTGATCGGGGCATTTAGCAGACTTCACAGAGGGACACCGGTTTGATCAGTCAGTCCTCCAAGGCAGCTACAATGAACCATGAAGCTCATCTCTGATGGAGCAGAACACCAGCAGCTCGAAAACTGCCCTAGTGTATTCTTGCACAATGGGACCTCCCACTCCCCAAATGAAGATGACCCCAAGCAGTAACTACATATGTTTTTTCCCAACAACAGAGTGTTGGCTGCTGTGCCATGTCCATCAGTGTCACCAGTGGGACAGTCCAGGCCCCTTCCAAGGCAGACAACTGTAACACTTTCAGCCGTGTCCTCCTATTGGCTGCCAGACCAACCCACGCAGGAACCTATGGTGCATGGAACCCAGAACCTAGCACCCCATTGAGCCACATGAGACACATTCGTAGGGGCTTATTTGTGACCCACAATCTTACATCTTCATGAGGTGAAGGCCTGCAGCTAACATATGCCCAGCTAATGCCTATCCCCAGCACACTTCTTAGCATGCAGCCCACTCTCCCGCAGTTCTGCTGAATGCCTGACAATCCACTCAGCGCAGCCTCCCACCATGGAGCAGGATTGGATGTTTTTTCTCTTAAGACTATTGAGTGGAGGGTGGTTTGTGGTTCTGTATGTAGCGCAGTTTAGAAGGGGCAAAATTAAAATATTTATGTTTCCCATCAATTCGCATTATTCAAAGTTTTTCAGTTGTGTAGATCAGGCCATTAACATCGCCCCCCCCCCCCAGGGTCACTAATTGATAAGAAGGATCTTATTTACTTGGCAAAAATCTTGAAATTTGATCACAGAACGTTTATGCTTTTTTGGTAATGTCCAGCAACTCTATAGTAGAACAGAGGTAGGCAGAAGCATCTTATATAGAAAGCATTTCAAGGAATTCAAGACACCTGAAGTTAACAAAAAATGCTGGTTGCTTAGTTATTCGAGGAATAATTGATTCGTCAGCATATATGTGAAGGAGCGGAACGACCAGTCTTGCCTGATTGCTCTAAGAATGGTAAATTCTGTAAGGAATGGCTGCTAAATGCTGTGTGATCACAAATGATTTGGCTAATTTTTAGGAAAGGAGCAGAGGTAATGCTCACATCATGTGCTAGCTTTTAGTATACTTAAACTGAAGAAAATAAGTGGCACTCAGTGCTTACATTTAGTAGCTTACGTATGGGACTGCGGCTTCTGAACTCTCCAGGAATTTCATAGGATGCACAGACTTCAGTTCCAATAGTACCTTTTTGTGTGTGCGGTGGGATTTTGTGTGGAATATCAGGATCCAAGGAAAACACATGAGCTCAAGGGTCACATCCTGGACACACAAATGGCGTAAAGTTATATACCATTACACAAACCAAATAAAAACATGTAAGTAGAAACCAACATTAGAACGGAATTGGTCTCTCTACTTTCTGTGTGGTCATTATCTCGATCTGCAGGAACGGTTTACCTTGTTGTTTGTGCCTTGAGAGAACAATCATGATGTAGAGACTAAAATACGCCATGAAGCATAAGCAAATACATTGGATGGGATGAGAACTAAAAAGACTTCTAAGTTGGACACGTGGATTCTAGAATTTTGGAATAGCCGCCAAGGAAAGGAATCTATTATGAAAATGTAACTGATGATTTTCTAGAGCTAAAGGGATATCACAATTGGTAGCAGTTTTGGAAAGAAGGTTCGCTTAACGGTAGCCAGGAACAAGAAGATGGAGCAAATATGACAAACCAATAGTAGCTCAGCAAAGACGTCATGCATATTGACATAGCTGTATTGACCCACAGGAGCATATATTAAACTCCTAAAGTAGAAAGTAACTGGGGAATACATCCAATTAAAACAACTCATCAAATCGATTAAGACAGGTTGCACAAAACAGGGCCGGATTTAGCACTGGTGGCTCCCTGTGCCACAATCTTTTTTTGGCGCCCCCCTCGTGACCACCTCATCTGATTCCTTCACTACAATCCGGCTCAAGTGCCCCTCATCTCTTCATAGCCCATCTCTCACATACATTTAGTTTGTTTAAAGGCTCTGGTAAAGGCTGGCTTTACTAATTCACTCATCTATCTACATAAAGTATAGATCTGTTCTTTGCTGTGGCCATATTAACCCTCTGTGCTAATTTATGGCAACTCAAAACTGCCACTGGACAAAACTCAATCTCTCTCTCTGTCAGGAGCACTAATCACAAGTTATCTTGACATTTTTATTGTTGCTTGACAACAGAAGCACGTGGAGCTCTGCTTCGGGTGCTTTTAAATTGTAAGTTATTGCTAAACACAACGCCCCCACTGAGGTCAGCACCGCCCCCGTCGGGCCCTGGCTTGAAAGTATATCAATGGGCATACTTTCGACTTCAAGTAATCTAAAATATGCATAACAGGCCAGAATGGTTAGGTTCGCAGCTATTTCAATGACCTAAAAAATCAGAAAGCCAATCATTTTGAGAAGGAGGAGTGCATTCATAACTGACTACACACATAGGGTATTAGAATAACCTCTGCCTGCTGCCTGTGAATGTACAGGGTTTTCTTTGTATTGAGAAATGAAAAGGGGAAGGGAAGGGTGAACTCAAGTTAATTTAACAAGTCTTCCCAAATGCCTTTATGTGGATTTTTGCCCACCTCATATCTTCAAGGATATCCTTCATAAAGGCTTTGCACCCATCCAGATTAGAAACAAATTTAGCCATTCTTTAGTTACCGAAACCTTGCATAACGAACTAAAAATGACACATTTGAAAGCTATATGACAAAACTTATTCTGATCCTTCAGAACCTAATAACTTTCTACCAACAGCGAATGATCAGATGTAGCTCTTACTACAGAAAAGGTTGGATACCCCTTGGTTAGGTGCTACATGTGTTTAAATGACGTAGTCGATGTATTGGATGCAATATGTAACTCATTGATTTATTTAATGTTAAGATATTACTTTCTTTGTGCATATTAGCACATTACGTACTCTCTGGCCTGCACCCAGTGACTGATGTCCTTGTGGAACTGCCTCAACTCGTCTTATACATGCATCAGGGATGTCTCAGCCAATGTTCTCCAACGTGTTGACCAGAGTGTTGTCTGCCCTGCTGACACACATGCGCAGCTACATTGTATTTCCCCAGGTGGAGGATTTGGCCACAGTGAAGGCTGACTTTTATGCCCTGGGACATATCCCCAACATCATTGGTGCCAATGATAGTACACATATAGCATTTGTCCCCACCTGGAGAAATGAACAAGTGTTCAGGAATAGAAAAAGCTTGCACTCTCTGAATGTGCAGATGGTGTGTTTGGCGGACAAGTACATCTCCCATGTCTATGCCAAGTATCCTGGCTCTGTGCATGATGCATATATCTTGAGGAATAGCAGCATTCCATATGTGATGTCTCAACTTCAGAGACACCTGGTGTGGCTAATAGGCGAGCCCATGGTCCCCACCCAGTTGATGTAGGTGTATGGGTGTGAGTTTGGCCATAATGGTGAGTGTGTGGCTAACAGGTATCCCTCGATATTTGCATGTGACTCTTGTTACCCCAACCTCCCATGGCTGCTGACCCAAGTGTGGAATGCCAGGACAAGAACAAAGGAATGCGATTTTGAGGCCCATGGGTGAACACGGAGGATAATTGAGAGAACCTTTGGCCTCCTGAAGGTCAGATTCCAGTGCCTCCATCTGACAGGTGGATCCCTGTACCACTCACCCAAGAAGGTGTGCCAGATCATCGTTGCATGTTGCACAACCTGGCCTTGAGACGCCAGGTGCCTTTTCTGCAGGAGGATGAGCCTGGAGATGGTCTTGTGGCAGCGGTGGAGCCTGTGGACAGTGACGAAGATGAGGCAGAGGAAGAAGATGTGGCCAACAGAAGTTCACTCATTCAACAGTACTTCCAGTGACAAACAGGTAAGACACTGTAACTTCACTTTCTATTGCAGTTTTGTGTTAGACATTGAACATGGCAGCCTGATTTCCCTATGTCTATGGTCACTTACTGTACCATTTGGCATCTCTATTTTCAGATCTCTGTGCTCCACTCTGGCTCCTGGTGTGTTTACTGCTGCCCACTACAGGTCATACGTATGTATATATAACTGTACATTTGAATTGCAATGTTTACAGCTTGTTAAACTAATACATATTTCAATCAATTGACAGACTCCATACTTGTATTTGTTCCAAGGGTATTTATTTATGTGCTAATAAGTGGAGGGGGTATTGCAATGGGCTGGGTTGCTGAAAGAGGAAAGTCCAGGGTAGAGTCCAGTCTATTTGTATCACAGGCGCTTTGTCCAATGGGCCTTAGAAAGGGGAGCAATAGCAGTTCAAGGTGGACAGGGTGACAGAGTGGGACACAAGGGTGACAATCAGAAGAGTCTTATTTCCTGGTGGGGGTCTTGGCAATGTTCTCTGGCTTCTGCCTGGATCGCAGGGACCATTTGCGGGGTAGTTCTCCTTCTGCAGGGGGTGGGGTGCTGGTGGCCTGTTGGTCCTGTGGTGGGGCCTCCTGTCCACTAGCGCCGGCAGAGGTGGAGGGCTGTTCATCAGTGTGGCTAGTGTCAGGGGCCCATTGGTGTGCCACTGCTTCCCTCATGGTGTTGGCCATGTCTGCCAGCACCCCTGCAATGGTGACCAGGGTGGTGTTGATGTCTTTCAGGTCTTCCCTGATCCCCAGGTACTGTCCCTCATGCAGCCGCTGCATCTCCTGCAACTTGTACAGTATCTGTCCCATGGTCTCCTGGGAATGGTGGTATGCTCCCAGGATCCCTGGAAGTGCCTTGTGGCGAGTGGGTTCCCTGGGCCTGTTCTCCCCCTGTCACACGGCAGTCCTCCCAGCTTCCCTGCTGTCCTGTGCCTCTGTCCCCTAAACCGTGTGTCCCCTGCCACTGACCCCAGGTCTGCGATTGTCTTGGGTTTGTGGGGTTGGCTAGAGTACCTGCAGTGGTGGACACACTGCTGATTGATGTGTCCTGGGGACAGAGGTATGGGCCTGCTGGGTGGGTGCTGTGCTGGTGTTTCCTGAGGGGGGAGGCTCCGTGGTGGTTTGGGACTGTGGCAGGGTAACCGACTGTCCAGAGGTCCCTGATGGGCCAGGTTGGTCATCGTGATCCAGGAGTGCAGAGCTGCTGTCATCACTGTGGGCCTCTTCTGGGGAGACTGGATGTTGGTGGCACCTCCTCTCCGGTGACGTTGAGTGGGGGTCCTGTGGGGATGTAAATGCAGTGTTATTGTATCAGCGTGTGCCATCTTGTGCATGGATATGTTTCCCTATATTGTTGTTATTAGCAAGGCACCTGTGGGTTGTGTGAGATGTTATTGGTTTGGCTAAGTGATTGTCACTAGTGTGCATGCTGTGGTGATGGGTGTCCATACAGGTCTGTGATGGGTGTCCATGCATTGGTGTTGCATGCAGGGCTTGGTATTGGGGTGGGTGGGTTGTGATAGTGGGGTATATGTGAGGTGGTGGAGGGAAGGGGGTGAGGGTAGGGGTAGGAGTTTGTAATGGCATGCAGGTAGGGTGGGGGATATAGTAGTAAATATTTGACTTACCAGAGTCCAGTCCTCCTGCAAAGCCCTCAGGATGCATGATCACCAAGACTTGCTCCTCCGATGTTGTTAGTTGTGGGGGAGGAAGGGGGTCCACCGTCAGTCCTCTGTACGGCTACCTGGTGTCTTGCTACCATGGAATGCACCTTCCCCCGTAGGTCATTCCACCTCTTCCTGGTGTCATCCCTTGTTCTGGGGTGCTGCCCACGGCGTTGACCCTGTCCACGGCTCTCAGCCATAGCTCCATCTTCCTAGCAATGGACGTCTGCTGCACCTGTGATCCAAATAGCTGTGGCTCTACCCTGATGATTTCCTCCACCATGACCCTTAGCTCCCCCTTTGGGAACCTGGGGTGTCTTTGTGGTGCCATGGGTGTAGTGTGAGTGGTATGTGTGAGGGTGTGTGGGGTGATGTGTGAGGGTGTGTGGATGGTGTATGGGTGATGGTGTTATGTTGCTCTGATTCAGTGGGTGCTCCTGGTTTGTCTCTCTCTCTCAGTTGGCAATATTTGTTTTCGTTGTAAGGAGTTGTGGGTATTGTGGGTGTTTGTTTTATATTATATTGGGTATGTGAGTGTGGTGTGTTTATGTGTGGCAGGTGTGTGTAGTTTGAATTGTCCAATGTGGTGTTGTTTTGTTAGTGAGAGTGTATTCTGAGCGCAGCAGTGTGTACCGCCAATGGTTTACCGCGGTTGAATGACCGCTGTAGTGATTCATGGTTCATGATGCTGTGGGCGTATTTTTGTTGGCGTAACGGTGTGGGTTTTGGTACCACCAGTTTATCACTGACCTTTAGGCTGGCGGACTTGTGTGGGTGTCTGTATAGTGGGAAACTTTTCTGTGTGGGTCATAATACCCGTAACGGTATACCGCCGGGGTCACGGTATGTTGGAAACCTGGTTTCTGCCCGCCGGCCCAGCGGGGATCTCATAATGACCGCAGCAGTAGTGCGGCTGCATTGGCAGCTGCCCGGCGGTCAGATCTTGGCGGGTGGCTTCGCCTAAGTGTCTCCAATCAGCCAATCAGGGAGCTACCAGTAGCTCCCAGGCACCTTCAGAGTAGGCCACAGCCTTGAGTGCATTTCCAAATAAAAACAGGGTCACATTGTTTCTCTTAAAGTGATCGGAAGGCTGCATTTACTTTACCTTATTATCATTAGGCTGCAGATAGCAGTGCTTGATAATGAGCAGTGCTCAGTCGGATTTATGGACCAGGCTGGGGCACGGACATAAG
The DNA here is from genome assembly GCF_031143425.1 of Pleurodeles waltl. Taxonomy (NCBI): domain Eukaryota; kingdom Metazoa; phylum Chordata; class Amphibia; order Caudata; family Salamandridae; genus Pleurodeles; species Pleurodeles waltl. The sequence continues at coordinate 485,552,955 of NC_090445.1, read as the reverse complement.
TAAATGAATTACTGATATTTAACTCTTAAACAAAAGTCCTTGTTGATTCAATATTGGAATGTGAGAACAAAATGATGTTTTCGAAAGTCTTTAAATGGAGAAAATTAAAATGAAAAGTTACCTTAATCATTAACTCTTCATTTTAATTTTCTCCCCTAAGTTTTGTTTACAAGCAGTAGACCTTTTGCTCCCTGTTGCTGGTAGAAACTGTGTTATATTGATAACTGAAAAATAATATTTTTTTTTAATGGGAGAAATTTAAAGTGAAGGAAACACTTTCTATAGAAAATTAATCCATCATGTAATTCCCCACTTTCAATTAAGCTAATTACGTCATAATGTTTATGAAGCATGTTTCTTCACTTAAAATTCCTCCCATTTAAACACATGTATTTTTCTTTTAGAAATATGGAACAATGTCTACAGGCCAACGTAGGCAAGATTCCTATTGTTTGTCAATGTGACACTTGGAAATAGGAGAAAATGTAATTGATGAGGTTTATGAATCCAGATAAAGTTTAATTTTCCTTACACAGTTCCATATTTATAAGGGAGTGAAAAATACAGCCATTATTTAAAGTGGGAGAAATTTAAGGAGAAGAAAAATGTTTCTTATTCTGATCATTTTTGCAGAGCATTTTTATGCACTTCAAATTTCTCACAGTGGCATATATGGCAAAGGTATGTTCTGTGCCACAAGTACATACGACACAGTCTGTGTCACCTGTACAAATATATCCCAGTCACATGCACACCTGTTCATACACCCCCAAAGACCACGCTCTCACTGATACATATGACAGCCCTATCATAGTGCCCCTGGCCAAAGCATTTTTTTCAAACCATAGTATCTGGCTCTATAGACATTAAGCTTAAAGTCAATTGAGCTGGATGTGGAGGCGTATGGTAACAGTGCGCAAGGTACTTAGCCTTCAGTAAATCACAATGATTTTCACTGATCAGATGTAGCTCTTACTACAGAAAAGGTTGGAGACCCCTTGGTTAGGTGCTACATGTGTTTAAATGACGTAGTCGATGTATTGGATGCAATATGCACCTGTTTGATTTATTTAATGTTAAGATATTACTTGCTTTGTGCATATTAGCACATTATGTACTCTCTGGCCTGCACCCAGTGACTGATGTCCTTGTGGAACTGCCTCAACTCGTCTTATACATGCACCAGGGTGGTCTCAGTCCACATGCATACTCTGATTACTTCTCCTCAGAAGTGTAGTGGCAGAGCCAATCGGCTATAAAGACTTCCCTGCGGTGGGGGAGAAAGCAAATGCCACAAATTAGATGCAGTGAGAACAAAAGAGCACCAATGAGAATTCTCCTTTCATGCTCCAGAGGTAGCTGCTGTTATTGATAGTAAAACACTTGTAATTAGGGAATCACAGCCCATACAAAGTGATATGGGTGTGTATAGTGTGTCCCGCGAACAAGCTATGGTACCTGTAAGGAACTACTCAGTTGATTACAATTGGGCTAACAAGCGTTGGTTTCTGCAAATAACTCCTCTAATGAAGGTAAGAGCTGCTGTGTGCCCAACACATTTCATAATACCCAGTACAATATTAATTACTGTCTCCTGAGCTAACTATGGCAGCTTCTCACAAAGAAGAGGCCATGGGGACAATGGAGGAGGACCAATTGTTCCTCTACATAAACAAAAGTCTAGTGGACGCCATAGGTTTATCACTCCAGAAAGCAATATCTTCTGCCTAAGAACCCCTGAGCAGGCAGCTTATCACCCTAATGGTAAAACGCAGCATTCTCCACCTCTGAGGAAATAAAGGAGGTCCTACTGGCCTGGGTATGCTCACGGGGTTCAAAAGGGCAAAGGAAAAGCTAAGGCAAAGACAATGGTAGCTTCCCCTCTTTAAGACACTTTTGAAAGACTCTGATAAGCCTTCCTAAAAAGGTGTGCACATTCCCTGAAAGTCATTTAGCCAATTATCACCCTGGGTATACCCCGAAAAAGAGATTTACTCTCCGTAAGAGGAAAATCTTGATGCTGGGGAAGAGTCTGGCAACCGGGATGAGGATACTGGAGTGGAACTAAGTCCTAGCAGATCATGGTGGCCGGAAAACAGCCCCAAATGTCCCATTGTGGAAGAAGCAGGTGCCGACACCCCAGCCGGGGTGAAAAAGTTCTGGGCTTGATTGAGCCACATGATATCTATTAGTTGTGTTCCGAGGTTTGGGTCCCTGCAGAGAAGGTAGCCCAATATGTGGGCAACCATATTAAAAAATCGATGGACAAAGAGACCGCTGAAGATTAAAGGCAGAATGTGCAAGGCCATCCTCAGTGGCAACTTTGGCCTGGACAGCAGAAATAGATGGCAAGATGGCCACACTCATAGATACATTTATTAAGCACTGAAGAAGGGAAGAGACCACTAATTGAAGTCTTGTTAGAACAAGTTGTTTGATATCTTGGAAGTACCTCACAAAAAGTTTAGGCATGGTTGAAAAGGCCAGCAAAACAGTCAATCAAGTCTCCCTTCATATGCTCTCCGCATGGGCGCAAACAGCAGTCTGCTTTTTAGGGAAGGAAAATTGTGCACTTTCTGCTGAGAGTAGGAGATACTACTGATCAAAATCAATCCTAAACTAGGGGAATTGGCATATTCGCAGAAGTCTGCTTTTCAGGGACCTCTTTATTAGGGAGCTAAGCAAATTCCTAACAACTTTCTTCACCCTTACTGAGGTGCAATAATCCATGTGCAGGGATGTTGGTCAGAAGATTTTTGTGGTTGCCACTAGAGACAAGGTTTGCTTAACTGGCTGGCCATAGACCCCAGCCTCCCACAATTTCAGGCAAGAAGAAAATTGCAGTGGCAACAGCTATGGAAGTTCAGGCATTGTGCCCCACTCAAGGTAATGGCAGAGGCCAAGGCAACAGAGGTGTATTCCAAGGCGTCCACAATGCACCATGCAGATTCATCAATAAGAAATACACATTTCATCCTACGAAACGTGAAGGAAAAGTGCCAATTATTTGTACACAAATGGAGGGAGATAACTGGGAATGCTTGGGTACTTTGAACCATTGTGACCTTTCGAATACAGTTCTACAAAATGCTGCATGACTCTCATTTTCAGTTGCAGATATGAAGATAGTAGACAACAGATTAGAGGCCCTTCTCAAAAAAGGGTGAATGTGACAGTGACCCTCCACCCTTGGGTATATCTCACCATTCCAGTTTTCCCACCACTCAGAAAAGTCCTCCAATTAAGGTAGAGGCAACAGGTCTACAAGTTTGTGTGCCTACAGCTCTGGCTTTCCTCCACACTATGGAGCTTCAACACATTGCTGAAACCAGTGTTAGAATACCCTAGATCTAAATTAGTCAGGCTAATAGTGTGCCCAGACAATCTATTACCGATGCACAGGACCTATCAAGATTAAGGCACCAATTGCAAATGGCAGTGCCCCTTCTTCTGGATGTAGTATTTAAAACGAACAAAGACAAGCCTGAATGCAAACCTAAGAGGATAGTCTTCTTAGAGTTTGTGATAGATTTGATTCAACAAATGCTCAAGCAGCATCAGAAGACGATGCCTCTAATAAGAAGTAAGAGTAAAGAACCCTGATAAAGGAGAAAGTGTTTCTTAGACAGGTAGAAGGGATAGCGTAATTACTCATGCTATTCATACAGGTCATATTCCCAGGACCTTCATAAAAGGGCACTGCAAAGACTAAATACAATGCCCTCTGGAGAGAGCTAACATATGAGGAGGAAGTGACTCTCACATAGGATGCAAAGATGGAGATCCAATGGTGGCTAGACTGAATGGATGCATGGAATTGCAGAGCCATTTTTGGCATCACACCAAATCTCGTTATAGGGTTAGGCATGAGCTGTTTGGATGGGGAGCTTGCTGTGGGGATATTACCAATGGGTGTTCTTAGTCTGAGCAACAAAGGTCCTTACACATAAACTGTCTGGCGTGCTTAGCTGTTCATTTGCAGTGCAAAATCCGGCAGTGAACTAATTTACCTCCTGCACATTCCTGAGTTCGTGAAGTTAGACTATGATTCAGTGGTGCTTTACATTGATCAGGTAGGAGAAGTTACATCCGAGGCACTAGTGGAACTGGCTGAGGAATTCTGGTACCATTGTGTGCAGAGCAGAAGCTCAGTGATATTGGAGTGTCTTCTTGGGCAACTGAACTTGATTGCATACTAAAACTGCAGGCATTTATTGGATTCCAGTGCCTGGAAACCGGTTCTGAGTTGTTTTAGGTGATAATGAACAAATTGGGTCCATGCCAGATAGACCTTTTCGCTTTCCGCCTAGATCACCAACTTTCACACTTCCGTATCCTCTGGCAGAAGTCACTGATTAATTTTTGCAGGACTGAAGTCAGAATTTATTGAAGGATACTCTTGATTCCACCAAGCCTACACTCACTGGAGATATTATATCAGATTAGGTAAAGTGAACAATTTACTTTCTGAGGCTGCCTTTATAACCGTTCCTGTTGCCAAAATAGGGGCAACCAGACAACAACAGTCTGCCCCCTGGTTCACTAGTGAACTAGCAGAAGAAAAAATGTGTTACAAAAGGTTAAAAGGTCTGTGGAGAAAAAAATATAATAAGGCTGATAAGAGCGGGTTTATCATAAGAACATGAAACTAGTACACTGCACTTCAATAGAAAAAGTTAATAATAATTCCAAGGACATTTTTAAAGTTGTATCCGACTTTACTGATACACAGGCTTCAAACCACCTTTGGAAACCAGTGTTCTTCTATGTTACCAACTGAGTACTTTTTTGAGGATAAAATCCAGGACAACCTGGCAGAAACATTAAATTTGTCCCTATGAGCAATGAGAGGTTGCTAGTGCTTATAGCTCAGAATAAATTGCTGCAATTTACTCCCACTACAATCAACAAACTAGAATGATTTTTTCTAAAAAGTACATCTGGCTCCCCATTGGATCACTTTCCCTCACACATCATGAGATTGGTTGAGAACAGCGTTGCCCCTGTTTACCAGGAGCTCTTGGCTGTCTCCTTGCATTCTGAGATAGTACCCTGTGCTTGGAAAAGAGTTAATGTTATTCTCCTGTTAAAAAAAAAAAAATGAGAACCCTAATAACCTTTCTAATTTCAGACCTAACTGCTTGCTCCCTGGGGTTTCTAAGACTATTGAAAAAATGCTTAACACCTATGTCATGTCTTACTTGGAATGCTCTAAACTACTCCACTCATCTCAGTCTGGCTTTAGGGCCCGACACAGTACAGAGACTGCACTTATGGAGATCCATCCAGTTCACTCTAGATGCCGGTCAAAATGTTGCACTAATCCTATTAGATCGCTCTGTGTCATTTGACACAGTTTTGCATGAAATCCTGTTACATGGCGTTGCCCATATTGGGATGGAATGGAAGGTGCTGACCTGGTTAGGGTCCTTCTAAGAACATAGGGAACAAGCTGTTTGACTTAAGCTATTCTTTTCTGAAGCTAACATCAAATCAAATCAAATCAAATCAAATCAAATCAAATCATTAGCATTTATAAAGCGCGCTACTCACCCGTGCGGGTCTCAAGGCGCTAGGGACAAAGGGGGTGGTTATCGCTGCTCGAACAGCCAGGTCTTTAGGAGTCTCCGGAAAGCGGAGTGGTCCTGGGTGGTCCTGAGGCTGGTGGGGAGGGAGTTCCAGGTCTTGGCCGCCAGGAAGGAGAAAGATCTCCCACCCGCCGTGGAGTGTCGGATGCGAGGGACGGCGGCGAGTGTGAGGCCAGAGGAGCGGACGGGGCGGATGGGGACGTAGAAGTTGAGGCGTCTGTTGAGGTATTCCGGTCCCTTGTCGTGGAGGGCTTTGTGTGCGTGGGTGAGAAGTCGGAAGGTGATCCTTTTGCTGACTGGGAGCCAATGCAGGTGTCTCAGGTGTGCGGAGATGTGGCTGCTGCGGGGTACGTCGAGGATGAGGCGGGCCGAGGCGTTTTGAATGCGTTGTAGGCGATTTTGGAGTTTGGCTGTGGTCCCAGCGTAGAGGGTGTTGCCGTAGTCCAGGCGGCTCGTGACGAGGGCGTGGGTCACGGTTTTTCTGGTGTCGGCGGGGATCCAGCGGAAGATCTTGCGGAGCATGCGGAGGGTGAGGAAGCAGGCGGAGGACACGGTGTTGACTTGCTTGGTCATGGTGAGAAGAGGGTCCAAGATGAAGCCGAGGTTGTGGGCGTGGTCTGCGGGGGTCGGTGCGGTGCCGAGGGCCGTGGGCCACCAGGAGTCGTCCCAGGCGGACAGGGTGTTGCCGAGGATGAGGACTTCCGTTTTTTCAGAGTTCAGCTTTAGGCGGCTGAGCCTCATCCAATCTGTGACGTCCTTCATACCCTCTTGTAGGTTGGTCTTGGCGCTGGCGGGGTCCTTGGTGAGGGAGAGTATAAGTTGGGTGTCGTCGGCGTAGGAGGTGATGATGATGTCGTGCTTGCGTACGATGTTGGCGAGGGGGCTCATGTAGACATTGAAGAGTGTCGGGCTGAGTGATGAGCCTTGAGGTACGCCGCAGATGATCTCAGTGGCTTCTGAGCGAAACGGAGGGAGGTAGACTCTTTGGGAGCGGTTTGCGAGGAAGGAGGCGATCCAGTCCAGGGCCTGGTCTTGGATCCCGGTGGAGCAGAGGCGGGTGATTAGGGTGCGGTGACAGACGGTGTCAAAGGCAGCCGAGAGGTCGAGAAGAATGAGGGCGACTGTTTCACCGTTGTCCATCAGGGTTCTGATGTCGTCCGTGACTGAGATGAGGGCGGTTTCAGTGCTGTGGTTGGTTCGGAATCCGGTCTGTGAGGGGTCGAGCAGGTTGTTGTCTTCCAGGAAGTGGTCAGCTGTTTGTTGACGGTCTTCTCTATTACTTTGGCTGGGAAAGGCAGAAGGGAGATGGGGCGGAAGTTTTTCAGGTCGCTCGGGTCAGCCGTAGGTTTCTTTAGTAGGGCGTTGACTTCGGCGTGTTTCCAGCATTCGGGGAAGGTAGCAGAAGAAAAAGAAGAGTTGATGACGGTCTGGAGGTGCGGGGCGATGATGTCGTCGGCTTTGTTAAAGATGAAGTGCGGGCAGGGGTCCGAAGGGGCGCCGGAGTGGATAGAGTTCATGATGGATTTGGTTTCTTCCGTGCTGATGTTGGTCCAGTTGTTGAGGGTGATGGTCGGGGATGTGGGTTCTGTGGTGTTTGGTTGGGTCTGGTGTCCGAAGCTGTCGTGGAGGTCGCTGATCTTGCGATGGAAGAAAGTGGCGAGGGATTTGCACAGATCCTGTGAGGGCGTGACGGCGTTGGCGTTGGCGCTGGGGTTAGAGAACTCCTTGACGATGCTGAAGAGTTCTCTGCTGTTGTGGCTGTTTTTGTCCAGTCTGTCGGTGAAAAAATTCCTTTTGGCAGCGTGGATCAGGTGGTGGTGTTCGCGGGTAGCGTTCTTGAGGGCGGTCATGTTGTCAGCGGTGCGGTCCTTGCGCCAGGCTTTCTCAAGTGCGCGACAAGTTTTCTTTGATTCTTTGAGGGTGTCAGAGAACCAGAGGGGTTTCTTGGTGTTGTTCTGTCGCTGCGAGCATTTGAGGGGAGCAAGGTTGTCTGCGCAGTTGGAGATCCAGTTTGTGAGGTTGAGGGCTGCGTCGTTGGGGTCGGTGGTGAGGGTGGGTTGGTTGGTGGCGAGTGCGGAGAAGAGTTGCTCTTCAGGGATCTTGTTCCACTGTCGGCGAGGGATGGGTTGAGTGCGGAGGTGGCGGGTCTCGCGTCGGAATGTGAAGTGGACGCAGCTGTGGTCGGTCCAATGAAGGGCGGAGGCGTGGCTGAAGAAGACGTGTTTGCTGGCGGAGAAGATAGGGTCGAGTGTGTGTCCGGCGATGTGGGTGGCAGTGTTCACCAGTTGTTTGAGGCCGAGGTTGGCGAGGTTGTCGAGCAGGGTGGTGGTGTTGGGGTCGTTGTTTTGTTCCAGATGGAAGTTGAGGTCACCTAAGAGGATGTAGTCCGGTGAGGCGAGGGCGTGCGGGGAGATGAAGTCGGCGATGGCGTCGCTGAAAGGGGCACGAGGTCCAGGAGGACGGTAGACGAGGGATCCTCTGAGGGTGGTCCTCGGGTTGGTGCGAATCTGAAAATGCAGGTGTTCAGCGGCGAGAGGGGAGTCTTCAGTGGAGGTGGTGACGCTGATGGAGTCTTTGAAGACGATGGCGATACCTCCTCCTACTTGGTTGGTGCGGTCTTTCCTGGAGATCTTGTAGCCTTCGGGGATGGCGGTGGCGATGTCTGGAGCAGAGGAGGCGTTCATCCAGGTCTCCGTGATGAAGGCGACGTCCGGTGCTGTGGAGTCCAGGAGGTCCCAGAGTTCAACGGCGTGTTTGTGAACGGAGCGAGCGTTGACTAGGATGCACTTGAGGTGGTTGATGGCACGTGGGCTTGTGGTCGTGGTTGTTGCGTGGTGGAAGATGCGTTTGCAGGAGTTGCAGGCGAAGGGTCCATGGGTGCGTTTTGGGTGAGCTTGGAAGCAGGTGTTGGAGCGTCCTGGGTTGAGGGCATGGAGGGTGGTGGGGTCGTAGCGGATCATCGGGGCTTGGGAGAGCTGGGGACCAGGGGTCGTGGCGCTGGGCGCGGGCCAGGCGCGGACGGGTGCAGACGGGCTTGCCTATGGCGCGCCTCCGGCACGCCAGCGGCGCACCCGCTGCGCGCGCCCGCTGCACAGTCGCGCAGCGGCCGCCATATGAGGTAGAAGGGGGGGGAGGGGTCAGCCGGGGGCGAATGGGAGCTGGGGGGCGGGGGCGTGCAGGAGGTCGCGGCGGGAAAGCGCGAGGGAGGGGGGGACAGGTAGAGTGAGAAGAGCTGGGGGAGGGGGGTTTAAGGGTGGAGGGGGGAGAGTGTTAGGAGGTTTAGGAGATTAGGGAGAAAGATAGGTGTAGGGTTATGAAGATAGGGGAGGGGGGGTTGTAGAGGTGGGTGAGGGTGAGAGGTAGAGTGAGGGGATAGGAAGATAGGTAATAGAGGGGGTGGCGGGAGGGGGGGAGAGATAGAGAAATAGGTAGAGAGAAAAGGTAGATAGAGAAATCGATAGATAGGGAAAAAGATAGAGAGATAGGAAGATAGGAGGAGGTGGAGAGTGAGGGAGTTGGATAGTGGGATAGAGAGATGGAGAGATAGGTAGATAGGAGGAGTGAGGGAGGTAGAAAGTGAACGGGTTAGATAGGGGAGATAGAGGGGGGGATGCGAGTGGGGGAGGGGGATGAGGCAGGAGCAGGAGGGCAGGCGCGGGGAGAAGAGGACGGAGGAGGCAGAAGAGCCGAAGGCAGAAGACAAGAAGACAAGAAGAACAGAAGAAAAGAAGAACAGAAGAAAAGAAGAACAGAAGAGCAGAAGACCGGAAGGACTGAAGACCGGAAGAGCAGAAGACCGGAAGAACAGAAGAAACACAGAAGAACAGAGAGGAAGACAGAAGAACAGAGAAGAATACAGAAGAACACAGAGGAAGACAGAAGAAGACAGAGGAACACAGAAGAAGACAGAGAAACACAGAAGAATACAGAAGAACACAGAGGAAGACAGAAGAACACCGAGGAAGACAGAAGAACACAGAGGAAGACAGAAGAAGACAGAGGAACACAGAAGAACACAGAAGAGCACGGAGGAAGATACAAAAAACGAAGAAACAAAGTGCAGAAGACCACAGCAGAAGATGAGGAAGAAGAGAAGAGGAGAGAAGACGGGGAGAAGAGGAGTACAGAATAAGAATACAGACGAGGAGAGAGGAGGAAGAACAGAGAAGAAGAAAAGAGGAAAAGAAGCAGGAGCAGGAGAGAGGATGAGTAGCGCGGGGCAGAACGAGGGGCTGGGAGGTGGGGGGTACTTACTGTGGGGTGGGTCTCAGGAACTCAGGAACCTGGAGGAGCTGCAGCGGCAGGGGGAGCGACCTACCCTTGGGTCAAGGGTCGCTACCACTGTCGCGCAGCGGCCGCCATATGAGGTAGGAGGGGTCAGCTGGGGGCGAATGGGAGCTGGGAGGCGGGGGCGTGCAGGAGGTCGCGGCGGGAAAGCGCGAGGGAGGGGGGGACAGGTAGAGTGAGAAGAGCTGGGAGAGGGGGGTTTAAGGGTGGAGGGGGGAGAGTGTTAGGAGGTTTAGGAGATTAGGGAGAAAGATAGGTGTAGGGTTGTGAAGATAGGGGAGGGGGGGTTGTAGAGGTGGGTGAGGGTGAGAGGTAGAGTGAGGGGATAGGAAGATAGGTAATAGAGGGGGTGGTGGGAGGGGGGGAGAGATAGAGAAATAGGTAGAGAGAAAAGGTAGATAGAGAAATCGATAGATAGGGAAAAAGATAGAGAGATAGGAAGATAGGAGGAGGTGGAGAGTGAGGGAGTTGGATAGTGGGATAGAGAGATGGAGAGATAGGTAGATAGGAGGAGTGAGGGAGGTAGAAAGTGAACGGGTTAGATAGGGGAGATAGAGGGGAGGATGCGAGTGGGGGAGGGGGATGAGGCAGGAGCAGGAGGGCAGGCGCGGGGAGAAGAGGACGGAGGAGGCAGAAGAGCCGAAGGCAGAAGACAAGAAGACAAGAAGAACAGAAGAACAGAAGAACAGAAGAAAAGAAGAACAGAAGAGCAGAAGACCGGAAGGACTGAGGACCGGAAGAGCAGAAGACCGGAAGAACAGAAGAAACACAGAAGAACAGAGAGGAATACAGAAGAACACCGAGGAAGACAGAAGAACAGAGAAGAATACAGAAGAACACAGAGGAAGACAGAAGAACACAGAGGAAGAAAGAAGAACACCGAGGAAGACAGAAGAACAGAGAGGAAGACAGAAGAACAGAGAGGAAGACAGAAGAACACAGAAGAACACAGAGGAAGACAGAAGAACACAGAGGAAGACAGAAAAACAGAGAAGAGTACAGAAGAACACAGAGGAAGACAGAAGAACACCAAGGAAGACAGAAGAACACAGAGGAAGACAGAAGAAGACAGAGGTACACAGAAGAACACAGAGGAACACAGAAGAACACAGAAGAACACGGAGGAAGATACAAAAAATGAAGAAACAGAGTGCAGAAGACCACAGCAGAAGATGAGGAAGAAGAGAAGAGGAGAGAAGACGGGGAGAAGAGGAGTACAGAAGAAGAATACAGACGAGGAGAGAGGAGGAAGAACAGAGAAGAAGAAAAGAGGAAAAGAAGCAGGAGCAGGAGAGAGGGTGAGTAGCGCGGGGCAGAACGAGGGGCTGGGAGGTGGGGGGTACTTACTGTGGGGTGGGTCTCAGGAACTCAGGAACCTGGAGGAGCTGCAGCGGCAGGGGGAGCGACCTACCCTTGGGTCAAGTATGGACCCATCATCAAGTATGGAGTGCCTCATGGCTCTAACCTGAGCCCCACATTTTTCAATATTTATTTGACCCCACTGGTGTACCTTAGTGAGTCCTTTGACATCCAGGTTGTCTCCGATGCTGTTGATACCCAACTGCTGCGGACTTATAACAATAATGAACCGGAGGCCAAAAATAAATGTGCAGCTTGTTTAACAGCAGTTATGGCATGGGTCAAAACTGGTTCCTTACAATGCAATCCAGGAAAGACAGAGATCTTGCTTTTTGGAACTGACCCCTTACCTGGATTGATATGGCATGTCCAACCAGTTGTTCTACACCTCCCCCTCCTACTGAGCTGGCCAGCATTCTAGGGGTTCTTGTTGACACTTGTCTTTCCTTTCATTCTCAGATTGTAGCTGTTGTTAAGTCCACATGCTGAATTTTAAGGATGTGGAGGACATTTCATAAAGTCCTGCCATGGGAGGCCCAGAAAACAGTGGTACAGGTATTCATTCTATCAAGTCTGGAGTATGCCAATGTCCTATATAAATCGTACTTCCAGATTACCTTATTCATAGATTGCAAAAGATTCAGAACATGGCAGTCCGCCCTTTATGCAATCTGCCACCATATGCCTTGATCACCCTGTAGCACAATCAGCTGCATTGGCTACCTGTAAAGAAAATAATCATTTTGAGGGCTTTAACAGTAGCACACTCAGCGTTCTATAAAACTGGACCCTCATACTTGCTCAAATGGCTAACCGCCTAATGCCCTCAAAGATCCCTACTCTCTCAGTCCGCTTGTCTTCTGACCATTTCCCTAAAAAAAAAAGAAGAAGTGGGGCGCCTCTGCTTGCTTGGAATTAGCCAAATATTGGAATGATCTTATTTTTTTTCTGTTAGTATCAGTTTCTGAAGCAATTAAAAACCCATCTTTTTAAGGACTAATTAATGGCCTCCTTTCCTTGTCTGCTCTATGCCTAGCACCAGAACACTCTAGTAGAAGCTGTGTGCTTTAAAAAACACTTCATTCATTCATTCAGAACTTAATATATGCCTTCACTCCATTTTCAATGATTTCCAGACTAACAGAGCAGGTAATAAGGTAACAGACATAATTTGTGCCAATGACACCGCTCCAGAGATTGAAAGCTTGATTTTTCTGTTTTTTTGGAAATTTCTATAGGTTCTCCAATCCCACTTCCCTAGACCCTGAACCTGCTGATAGATGTTCACGGGAACTGCTAGGGGAAGGAACTCTCACCCTGATGGCAAGAGAGATTACAGGGGATACTGGGACATCCCAGACTTGTTGCAAAAAGCTTCTACATTCATCAGGAAGGTATGGGATGATTCCACAGTCAAAGGCTGCAGCTTATCTTGCTATAGGTGGTTACGCTGGTGTCTGGGATTAGTTTTTGATCCCATGGGGGCAGATGTAGTATGTATACTAAATTTCTTATCAGAACTGGTGGAGGAAGGTTGACCTACTGGACAATCAACACATGCAGATCAGCTATTTTGTTGGGCCATGTACCTTTCAATGATATTACAGCAGGGGAACGCCCACTGGTATATATAATGTGAAGGGGATGTCTGGCTCTCAAGGCTGACCGCGCCTAGATACTCACAACTGTGGTACATAAATGCAATCAACAGGTAAGTTGGAAATAGTGTCATGTTTCATATCTTGTAAAAGGGTACCTGACTTAAGGGCACTGAGCATCTCTAAGAGGATGTTTACTCTGGAGTTAGTATCTTTTACTATGTCTAGAAATACAAAGTCCCACTCAAGGTTTACAGAAAGGGGCTTTGTGCCCAACGTGCTTCATCCTAGCAAGGAGGAGGTGAGTGGATGCCTTCTTCCAATGGTTCTGGAGGGGGCTTTGTGCCCAGTGTGCTTCATCCTGGCAAGGAGGAGGTGAGTGGATGACTTCTTCCACTGGTTCTGGAGGGAGCTTTGTGCCCAGTGTGCTTCATCCTGGCAAGGAGGGTCTGAGTGGGTGCCTTCTTCCACTGGTTCTGGAGGGGCATTGTGCCCTGTGATGCAGATGTTTTGGAGTGCAAGGTCACAGTCTCTCACTTGGGTGTCATAACGACAGCTTTTGCAAGGGCCAGGACGTACTGTAGCCCATGTAGTCACCACTACACACTGCTCTCCGGCGGTGACGGCTGCTCATTGAATCACAGTTGCACTGCAGGTGGCGGTGCTGGCAGTAGTGGTAGCCTCCAGGCCTTCACCTGCAGCCTCAGAAGGCTGCCCACTGGGGCTGCTGCTGCTGGAAGTGGTGCTGCTTGGGGCGGTGCAGGCGGCGGTGCTTGCGGTGGTGCAGGTGGCGGTGCTTGCTGCAGTGCAGTTAGCAGTGCCAGCAGCTGTGGTGGTAGCCTCCAGGCCTTCACCTGCAGCCTCGGGCGGCTGCCCACTGGGGCTGCTGCTGCTGGCAGTGGTGCTGCCTGCGGCGGAGCAGGTGGCGGTGCTTGCGGCGGAGCAGGTGGCGGCGCTTGCGGCGGTGCAGGTGGCAGTGCTGGACGAATTGCAGGCGGCGGTGCAGGTGGCGGTTCTGGCGGTTGTGGTGGTATCCTCCAGGCCTTCACCTGCAGCCTTGGATGGATGCCCACTGGGGCTGCTGCTCCTGGCAGTGGTGCTGCTTGCGGTGGAGCAGGTGGCGGCGCTTGCGGCAGTACAGGTGGCGATGCTGGCTGCGGTGCAGGTGGCGGTGCTGGCGGTTGTGGTGCTAGCCTCCAGGACTTCACCTGCAGCCTCAGACATCTGAAGTGCCATGGCTGGTGTTCTGTGCCCCTTCCTACCCTTGGCAGATGGAGGTGTCTCCTTGCTTTTGCCAGCTGGAGTCTTTGACTTGGCCTTGCTCGCTGGTTGTGCCTCCTTCCCCTTGCTGGATGCTGTCCCCTTCTTGCCCTTGCCAGGTGGTGGAACCTTCTTGGCCTTGGCAGGTGTTTGTGGCACACTGGCTGGGCTGACAGTGCCTCCTTGGAGCCTCTCACAGCTGCAGAAACCACAGCGGACATGGACTTGGTGGCTGAGGTGCTGGGCTGGGTTCTGGCCACCCTGGCCCGAGGTGAAAGATGGTGGGAGGGGTAGGGAAGAGGTCAATGATGGTGAGGAAAAGCTTCTTAGGGGCATTGGGGTGGAAAGATAGAGAAGGTTTGGGAGTGGAGGAAGAGGGAGTGCTTGTCGGAGGTGTCAGTCTGCTGTGTTTGGGTGCAGGTGCATGAGCTTGATGCTGTTGTCAGGTGGATGGCTGTTGTGTGGGTGTGTGCTTGTGTTTGTGTACTTTGGGAGGAGGGGTCACTGACACAGTGGGAGAGGACACAGGGGATGTGTGCATGGAAGTGGGGGTGGTGACTGCCAGTGAGGGGCGTGTAGTGATGGGCGTGCTGGTAATGGAGGTAGTGGATGAGGATGTAGTGCATGCAAGAGTGAGTGAAGATGCTACTGGGAGGGAGGTGGACGAGGAGGAGGAGGGGGACACAGTGGAGGCAGTGGATGTTGTGTGTCTGCATGGGAATGGTGCTTGTGTGAGTGCCTGTGAGATGAAGTGTGGTGCTTGTGTTTGCCTGAGCCACTTCTGTGTGTTGATTTGGGTGATTGCTGGTCTGAAGGTGTGCTTGGGATAGGTTGGGGTTGAGGGGATTGGGACTGGGTAGAGGAAGTTAGAGGGGGGCGGCTAGAGACAGGTACAATGGCTGCCATCAGTGCAGAGGCCAGAGCCTGAATGCTCTCTGTTGGGCCGCCACGCCAGAGTGAATGCCCTCCAGGTATGCATTTGTTTGTTGCAAATGCCTTTCAACACCCTAGATGACATTCAGTATGGTTGACTGCCCACCAGTGATGGATCTCAGGAGGCCAATAGCCTCCTCAATGAGGGCAGCAGGGCTGACTGGGGCAGGGCCTGAGGTGCCTGGGACGAAGGAGATGCCCACCCTCCTGGGTGAGCGGGTACAGGAAACATGCTGAGGGGCTGCTGGGAGGGCGGTGCTGGTACGGGGGGTGGCGGCTGTACCTGTCTTTGGGGTGGTCACAGAGGTGCCCGCCACCACCAGGGAGCTTCCATCAGAGGAGGAGTCACTGTCGGTAGTGTCCCCTCCTGTCTCCATCATGGTGCTCCCCTCACCCTCTGTCCCACTGGTGCCCTCACCGTCGGTGGATTCGGCCTCCAGGCCCATGTGGGATGCAGCTCCCTCCGTCGCCAGTGCCTCTGCTCCTCTGCCAGTTTATGCTAATGCACACAAGGACATGGTGACAAAACAAGAAGGAGGGGAGACAGAGGATACACTTGGTCAATGCCAGCAACAACACTACCGTTGGCGTACACAACACACAGGGATCAGCCCTATGCACTAGGCCATGCACTACCAGTTACAAAGCTAGGCACCAGCCCATGGGGTTCATTGCCTAATGCCATTAGCTGCACACCTGAAACCAACAGGACTCTGCCCAGTAGTCGATGCCCACTAACACTATTGGGGTTTGAGTGCTTCAGAGCCTGTCCAACATGGGACCTACCCTGCCATGTTCGCCCTAGTCTAGGGGCACCCACAGCCCACATCCACCACCCAGGTAAAACCTTAACGCGCACAAAGTCATGATTCTGAATCTGAACTCAACCCCTTGTGGCTTCTGTGATGCCTTCAAGTGCCCATCCAACTCAAGATAGGCCACCGCCAGGATGCGGAACCTTAGTGGGGTCAGGGTACGATGGGCACCCCTTCCTCGTTTGGAGGCCAGCCCCAACTGGGCCTCCGCTGTCTTCCTTGCCCAGTGGTGCAGGTCCTCCCACCGTTTGCAGCAGTGGGTGCTCTGCCTGTCAAAGACCCCCAGGGTCCGCACCTCCTTGGCGATGGCACATCAAATACCCTTTTTCTGATGGGTGCTGACCTGCAGGAAAATATGCATAGAAAAAGGGATTAGTCATACCGTCCTGACTGTTACACTCATGGCCCACAATATCCCTTACATCCCCTCACGCACAGACATTGACCACCAGACATGCAGCACTATGTCCAGTACCCCTCAGCCCCGCCTACATGAGGCTTATACACACAGAAATTCATACATTCATGGCTCATGCATCATGCTCACAGTGTACCCACCTGTTTGTCTGGAGGACCATAGAGTAAAATGTATTGGGTTAGGACCCATCCATCAGTCTCACCAGCTCCTCCGAAGCGAAGGCCGGGCCCTTTCCCCAGACACTCAAGCCATTATCTCTTCCAGACACAGGTCACAGCAGCTCTTGCAGTGTAGGTCCTCTCCTCTTGAAGGTCAGGTAGCAAGTGAGTGAACAGATAGAAAATGCCAGTTACGTCGGCGGCGGTGCGTACCGTCACCGCCGGCGTACATCGTCATTTGCTCCTGGAACCCCTAGGCCTCAATGACAACAAATGCAAAGTTTTGCGGTGGTCATCGACCGCCGACCGCAACGGCACACAACGCCAGCGGAATTACCTCATTTCCACTTGTCTCTCCTCACAGTTCAGGCAGCCGCCATTTCAGGGGGGCACAGGCCATGGCACCTTACTGTGTCACAGCAGACATTTGCACATCAACTTACTCTCAAATTCACATACTGTTTCTGTAAAGGAAGAAATGCATTTTTATTTTCAAAAATGTGTGAATATGACCCTCTGCTCACCGTTTTCCACCCTAGAGTTCAACCGCTGAGGATGAATAGGAGATGGAGACTTCCCCCATGTACAGACCCCTGGTGGTCCTGGCAACAATGGAGGACGTACACACTATCCTTACCTACAGACTTGATAGGGCCACAATCCAAGAACTGTGTGCCCAATTGGAGCCAGACCTGATTTCAGCTATCCGCCAGCCCACAGGTAACTCCCCTCTAATGCAGGTCTTGTCAGTGCTCCATTTCCTGGCAAGTGGTTCCTTCCAAGAAACAGTGGCCATGGCATCAGGGATGTCTCAGCCTATGTTCTCCAACATGTTGACCAGAGTATTGTCTGCCCTGCTGACACACATGCACAGCTACATTATATTCCCCCAGGTGGAGGATTTGGCCACAGTGAAGGCTGACTTTGATGCCCTGGGACATATCGCCAACATCATTGGTGCCAATGATAGTACACATATAGCATTTGACCCCACCTGGAGAAATGAACAAGTGTTCAGGAATAGAAAAAGCTTGCACTCTCTGAATGTGAGATGGTGTGTTTGGCGGACAAGTACATCTCCCATGTCAATGCCAAGTATCCTAGCTCTGTGCATGATGCATATATCTTGAGGAATAGCAGCATTCCATATGTGATGTCTAAACTCCAGAGACACCTGGTGTGGCTAATAGGTGAGCCCATGGTCCCCACCCAGTTGATGTAGGTGTATGGGTGTGGGTTTGGCCATAATGGTGAGTGTGTGGCTAACAGGTATCCCTCGATATTTGCATGTGACTCTGGTTACCCCGACCTCTCATGGCTGCTGACCCCAGTGTGGAATGCCAGGACAAGGGCAGAGGAATGTTACAATGAGGCACATGGGCGAAAAAGGAGGATAATTGAGAGAACCTTTGGCCTCCTGAAGGTCAGATTCCAGTGCCTCCATCCGACAGGTGGATCCCTGTACCACTCACCCAAGAAGGTGTGCCAGATCATCGTTGCATGTTGCACAACCTGGCCTTGAGACGCCAGGTGCCTTTTCTGCAGGAGGATGAGCCTGGAGATGGTCTGGTGGCAGCGGTGGAGCCTGTGTACAGTGACGAAGAGGAGGCAGAGGAAGAAGATGTGCCCAACAGAAGTTCACTCATTCAACAGTACTTCCAGTGACACACAGGAAAGACACTGTAATTTCACTTTCTATTGCAGTTTTGTGTTAGACATTGAACATGGCAGCCTGATTTCCCTATGTCTATGGTCACTTACGGTACCATTTGGCATCTCTATTTTCAGATCTCTGTGCTCCACTCTGGCTCCTGGTGTGTTTACTGCTGCCCACTACAGGTCATACGTATGTATATATAACTGTACATTTGAATTGCAATGTTTACAGCTTGTTAAACTAATACATATTTCAATCAATTGACAGACTCCATACTTGTATTTGTTCCAAGGGTAGATATTTATGTGTTAATAAGTGGAGGGGGTATTGCAATGGGCTGGGTTGCTGAAAGAGGAAAGTCCAGGGTAGAGTCCAGTCTATTTGTATCACAGGCGCTTTGTCCATTGGGCCTTAGGAAGGGGAGCAATAGCAGTTCAAGGTGGACAGGTTGACAGAGTGGGACACAAGGGTGACAATCAGGAGAGTCTTATTTCCTGGTGGGGGTCTTGGCAATGTTCTCTGGCTTCTGCCTGGATCGCAGGGACCATTTGCGGGGTAGTTCTCCTTCTGCAGGGGGTTGGGTGCTGGTGGCCTGTTGATCCTGTGGTGGGGCCTCCTGTCCACTAGCGCCGGCAGAGGTGGAGGGCTGTTCATCAGTGTGGCTAGTGTCAGGGGCCCGTTGGTGTGCCACTGCCTCCCTCATGGTGTTGGCAATGTCTGCCAGCACCCCTGCAATGCTGACCAGGGTGGTGTTGATGTCTTTCAGATCTTCCCTGATCCCCAGGTACTGTCCCTCCTGCAGCCACTGCATCTCCTGCAACTTGTACAGTATCTGTCCCATGGTCTCCTGGGAATGGTGGTATGCTCCCAGGATCCCTGCAAGTGCCTCGTGGCGAGTGGGTTCCCTGGGACTGTCCTCCCCCTGTCGCACAGCAGTCCTCCCAGCTTCCCTGTTGTCCTGTGCCTCTGTCCCCTAAACCGTGTGCCCCCTGCCACTGATCCCAGGTCTCCGATTGTCTTGGGTTTGTGGGGTTGGCTAGAGTACCTGCAGTGGTGGACACACTGCTGATTGATGTGTCCTGGGGACAGAGGTATGGGCCTGCTGGGTTGGTGCTGTGCTGGTGTTTCCTGAGGGGGGAGGCTCCGTGTTGGGTTGGGACTGTGGCAGGGTAACCGACTGTCCAGAGGTCCCTGATGGGCCAGGTTGGTCATCGTGATCCAGGAGTGCAGAGCTGCTGTCATCACTGTGGGCCTCTTCTGGGGGGACTGGATGTTGGTGGCACCTCCTCTCCGGTGACGTTGAGTGGGGGTCCTGTGGGGATGTAAATGCAGTGTTATTGTATCAGTGTGTGCCATCTTGTGCATGGATATGTTTCCCTATATGGTTGTTATTAGCAAGGCACCTTTGGGTTGTGTGAGATGTTATTGGTTTGGCTAAGTGATTGTCACTAGTGTGCATGCAGTGGTGATGGGTGTCCATGCAGGTCTGTGAAGGGTGTCCATGCATTGGTGTTGCATGCAGGGCTTGGTATTGGGGTGGATGGGTTGTGATAGTGGGGTATATGTGAGGTGGTGGAGTGAAGGGGGTGAGGGTAGGGGTAGGAGTTTGTAATGGCATGCAGGTAGGGTGGGGGATATAGTAGTAAATATTTGACTTACCTGAGTCCAGTCCCCCTGCTACGCCTGCAAGGCCCTCAGGATGCATGATCACCCAGACTTGCTCCTCCCATGTTGTTAGTTGTGGGGGAGGAAGGGGGTCCACCGTCAGTCCTCTGTACGGCTACCTGGTGTCTTGCTACTATGGAATGCACCTTCCCCCGTAGGTCATTCCACCTCTTCCTGGTGTCATCCCTTGTTCTGGGGTGCTGCCCACGGCATTGACCCTGTCCACGGCTCTCCACCATAGCTCCATCTTCCCAGCAATGAACGTCTGCTGCACCAGTGATCCAAATTGCTGTGGCTCTACCCTGATGATTTCCTCCATCGAGACCCTTAGCTCCTCGTCTGGGAACCTGGGGTGTATTTGTGGTGCCATGGGTGTGGTGTGAGTGGTATGTGTGAGGGTGTGTGGGGTGATGTGTGAGGGTGTGTGTGCTGTGAGGTGTCTGGATGGTGTATGGGTGATGGTGTTATGTGGCTCTGATTCAGTGGGTGCTCCTGGTTTGTCTCTTTCTCTCAGTTGGCAATATTTTTTTTCGTTGTAAGGAGTTGTGGGTATTGTGGGTGTCTGTTTTATGTTAGATTGGGTATGTGAGTGTGGTGTGTTTATGTGTGGCAGGTGTGTGTAGTTTGAATTGTCCAATGTGGTGTTGTTTTATTAGTGTGTGTGTATTCTGAGCGCGGCAGTGTGTACCGCCAATGGTTTACCGCGGTTAAATGACCGCTGCAGTGATTCATGGTTCATAATGCTGTGGGCGTATTTTTGTTGGCGTAACAGTGTGGGTTTTGGTACCACCAGTTTAGCACTGACCTTTAGGCTGGCGGACTTGTGTGGTTGTCTGTATAGTGGCAAATGTTTCTGTGTGGGTCATAATACCCTTAACGGTATACCGCCGAGGTCACGGTATGTTGGCAGGCGTCAGCACGGCAGTCGGTGGCATTTACCACCAGGGTTGTAATGAAGGCCTATGTTTCATTTGTGGACCGCTTTGAAGGACATTCGCCTGCATGGCCTTGTGACTAGGACCTCCACCACCATACTCAACTGATTTTAGAAATATAGGGGTGATCATGGTCCCCAGACTATACCTTCCAATACAAGTAATTCAGGTGGCAAAAGGAAGATTCTACATGATGAGATCTACCTGATGAACATGTCCCATATTTGGGGGTCCGACAAAGGGTCAAAGCTATAGCTGCATTGGTACCTCCCTCACCGTGACTAAGCCAAAGGCCTGTTTCAGAGTACACTGGAAACTAATGAGAATTCAAAATGCAATCACTAAACAACTCCTCTGCCTATTGATATAGGCTCAGATCACACCTGAACTATTTTGCTACACTGGTCTCCAATAACCAGAATGATCACAGCAATTTATATTGGTCACCGAACTCCCCAGTAGACAGAAATGCTTTTCTTTCGTTACTAAAAACCTGTAGGAAAACCAGTGAAGTAAGGTCTCAGTGCTCAGGTTCTGCTTCATTATTTAGTATGCTTCCTTTGAAAAATTCTCAAACCAAGTGATTCACTTTCTGTTTCTAGACAGACAGATTCTAAAATTAAATTCCTGCTCAAGTTAGGAGCATTGAACAGCAACTGCAATTTTAAAAGGCATTATGGACACTCTTCCCATCAGTTTAAACACAAGATGCAGACGATTATGATTTTTAGAAATTGATAAATAGTTGTGCGCTGCTGCACATGCTAACATACTCTACACAGTACCTCATGCATATGACCTGTGACACACGCAGCATCATATCTGCAGCAGGTCCTCAAATATCATGCACCTTTACATCTCTCACATAGATGTTCAAACATTCCCAAGCCTTCTAATCACATACCTCTGAAGGACGCTCAGTGACCAATTAATATTGGAGCACTTCAGACCTTGGTAAAGGGTAGAAACACTATCATAATGCATCACTACAACACACACATTACAAAGTCTATGATAAAACAGAACAGTAGATTCATAATAACATCATGCTTTGTTATAGAACATGGTCAGTAGCTCATTATTGAGTAGTCTGAACTCTCTAATGAACAGCAAAATGCACTTTACACATTGTAATAGTGTGGTAGACAATTTTAACTGGGGCTAAACAAAGTGTTGATTAGTGTCAGTGGCATATCTATCTGGTTGTATTTACACATAGTTGAGCAGAAAATGCTGATTGTTGTGGTTGAAAGTAAGGAAGGCACTGGCAAAATGAAAAGTCTTACCTAACAGTGGCAAAGTATTCACACACCCTGATGCAAACTTGAGACCATCACAGAAGACTTCAATTTTGTATGAAACATATGGTAAAGCATCATAAATGTTGGTCATAAAGGCTACTGAGGGATTCATCCAATGGGTGCAGCAAAATTCATTCACTGCTTCTGCTATGAAAGCAACCATAATAAAGCCAGCATCACTCCAGCTCATATCATTGCATGGTTGGAACTTGTGTAGTTCTCAGGACATTTGTAAACATGTTGTTCCAGGGTTAGACAGTTTCATGAAGGTGTCACAGCAGCCCTTGTGCTTAAACAAGTAACTATTTCCAGAGTCCAGCCAATGTGTACTCATGTTTCACTGTGGAGAAAACTGTTCCCCTACACCTCCAGCAAATCTGGTGGTGATCCATTCCCTTTTCTATCCCATAAGTTTATCAGTATACCTCTGGCCATTTCCAGTTGCCCAGAAATGCCTGGTTGGAGATTGGGACTGCCCACAAACATATTGTTTGTGTGTTCCCAAAATTCTATGGCAAATAGTGCTTTCAACTTTCCACTAATAAGGCACACAGTGCTTTCCCACTTTCCTCCCTTTCAGTGGGATTTAATATTGCTCCTCACTCACACAGCTGCATTTACAGTAGTATATATCTATTTAAATCTGCCAGGAATCTCTTTTCAGCCATATGTTGACTGCCAAAATACAAATGTTAGTAGGGTCCTTATTTTGTACTGCCTTGTTTTAAAAACTTTACCGAGTTGACAGGACAGATTAAATGAATCATCTTTTATTAACTGGCCATCCATTTCAACCTGTCTTGGACTGTTCAATGCAAAAAAGACTACCCATTGTGGGTCATGCTAAAAGTGTAACATTTACTTTATCAAGCACAGTAGAGGTAAGCCGCTACTACCCATTCTCAATTTTTATGAGGTGAAATCTGCTGCAGTATCTTCTTATGGTACATTCCTTTGGGATATTATGATGATGAGGAAGAAGTTGACTGAAAACAGAGGAACGGTATTCTTATGCCATTTTTTATAATTACCCCTGTCAAAGAATGAAATGTCTGTTGAAGCAGACCCCATATTTTCCATATGTATATAAGGCATTTGGGCCCATGTTTATTCTTTTTTAGCACTGCATTTGTGTCATTTGTTTACGCAAAATACAATTGTAGTTTGTAAGTTTGCACCATTTTTGTGTCAAAAAGCAGCACAAATGTGGCACTAAAATAGTATAAACTTGGGCCTTGCTGTCTTGGGTAGACTAATTTATCATCCAAACCTCAAGACCACAATGGCAGAAAAGGTTTGGCGTGCAACTAATTTTAATTTACACAGAATGGAAATTACAGAGGAAAAATAGCTAAAGAGTAAAGCTGTCAGAGCATAACTTCTTTTTTTATTCAGCTAATGGTTTTGCACAATATTTGACCAGGTAAATCAAGTGAAGCAGTTTGTTTTATGCTTACAGGCCAATGTTGTAGTTCTATTCATTGAAACATAGGGAGCTTTTAATAAGAATGTAACTATTGGCTTTTTTTCTTCTTTCATATTATTCAAATTGATGAAATATTTTTGCTGCTGCTTTTTGGAACTTTTGAAGAAATGATTGTTAGATATACATTTAGGGGCTGATATCGAGTTTGGCAGATGGACCCTCAATACTCCATCGTGGTGGATCTAATCGATCGGTTAGTGGTTAATCATCCTACTAATTTAGAGTTTGGCCTCTTGGACTTCCATCGCTCAGGATGGAAGAAGGTCTGTCGACTGAACTTCAGTCGTCGGTCAGTGGTCCCCCAACCCAAAACAATGGATACCACTCTGTCAATGTAGATATGGAGAAATTGCTACTGCCATATTTAAAGTTGTCTGCTATCAGAGTGGGATGGAGGAGCTCTCACAATGGAGGAAAGTTTTCTTGATGGTGGGTACTTAGGTCATCGTTGACCCACATGTTCATTAACACACACCTGATCAAAATGTACTCACCAGTAAGACATTCATTCTTCCCCTATTGACAATCCTCTAACCCACACAAGCCAATTACAGCTCACAACAGGACACAGGCTGCAGCAGATCTACATCTTCATTATTGGGTAAAATGCAAGAATACAACTCTGATACAATTTTCTGAAAATGAGTTAACTGTGATGGTAGTTGAGATAGTTAAGGTTAAGCCTCAGGCATATGGATCACTGTCCCAGACGTCAGCCATCACCCAGAGAAGGGAAATGTGGATAAAGTGAATGTTGTCCCCAACACCGGACAGTCAGAGATCATCATCCATAGGCTGAGGAACTAGGTGCAGTGGGAAGTCTATTCCCTCACTTCCAAGGCACACCAGGAGGCCCATGCAACTGTGTTTTTCAGATGCCTCAATTTAATGCCTGCGAGAAGGCGGCATTGTCCATACTCCACACTGAAGGCATTGAGAGAACTGCAGATGGAGTAGAGACTGGTGAGTACAAAAATTAGCTCAATGACATTATCTAATTCACCCTCTTTGTACTTTCACATCCTTAATCCCTAATGCAAATCCACCTGTATGAAAATAAACAAGGGGGCAGGATATGTTTGAGAAGTGACTTACTGGTAGGGGTAAATTGTAGTACAGCACAAGTAATAATGTCATTTTTCTTGTTGGGCCCAGTAAAGGTTTCACTAATTGAAACATGAGCTGAATCCCTTGTTGCTATGGCACAGAGCAGGCGTGCTGAAATTAAGAAAATGTGAATATCATTTAGAAATATCAAAACAGTTAAAAAGTCAGTAAAAATTCCCACTCCAACGTATAAAAATAGAAAATATATTTTGATGAACAAGATGACACAAAAACAACAAAAATCCTAAAACTTTAAAACAAAGATATCACCAAATAAATGCAATGCACCAATTCCAGGTAACTTGCTAGACCATGTCATGCTAGACCAGGACAATGGTAAGGTTGGAGGCCAACAGCAATTGAGCTGGAGTCAGCAATAAGAACCAGGGTAGACCTGGTCATAGAGTTACCTTTGGAAAACAATATTTTGTGAGAAGGTAGAGTCTTCAGTGTGGCAAGGCAGCAGGCTGGATCCAAAGACCAGGTTATTGATGATGGTTTGCTACTGTTTAAAGTCCCAGTGAAGCCAACAACAAAGATAGTAAAAGCTCAGGGCAGAACAAGTCTGGATTTTGCACCCAGGAAGAAATCATTTTGGGCAATGAGTTTGGCGAAGCTTTCTACCTTTTGACCTAAACACATTTCTGCAAATTTGATTACTCCAATCGATCAAGGTTGCAGGCTGGAGCCAAAGATGGTTTGACATCATCAGATGCTGGTTGGAGTCTGACCAGCTGAATTAGATTTGCTGCTGTGGAGAAAAACTTATTGGGATCTGCGAGGAAGTTAGGTGCAGTGCTGATGCACCCTTGGCAGGTTGGTCTTGGTCTTCTGTCAATTCTCCAGTCAAAAAGTATTGAAAAAGACTTTAAGTCCTAGGGTTTAGAGTTAGGTAGGGGGGAGTATACTCTGACACGAGACCAGGGTTCTTGGATCTCAGGAACAGAACTTGGGGTCTGGACTCACTCAAGCAGAAGCCACCATCAGGGTCCAGGACAGGTTCAGCAGAATCTGGTGAGCTACGCTCTTCTAGTAAAGTGGGCTTCTTGCAGCTTTTGTCTATCTGTAGCTTAACAGAAGGCTAGCCAAGAGGCCCTTTGAGATCAATCCTTTGTCCTGGGTAAAAGTGGATGCGGGCTCAACCGCAGAAGTCTCACCCACAGGTGTAGCCCTTCTTCTGTCTCCCACAAGTCCAGGATTGTTCTGAAGAAGGTACCAAGGGGTGCCATGCTTATGCCTAACACCACCTTCCAGGTCGGGGTGACACCAACCCTCCCCCCAATTAATAAGGAAAAAGTTTCCAGGGAATGTCCTTTCCACTTTTGCAGCAGTTTCTGTTTCCTGGTAGAAACCAGTCCCATACTCTAGCCAAATCCAACATGGTTTTCCTCCCTTGTGCACAGATCCCTGTGCCCACCCAGCGGTGTTGTTATAAAAATAGGCAAACCCTCCCCTCAGGTCACTCTATGCCAGTTATTAGGTGTCCCCCACTCCACTCTACTTGGTGCTTGTCTGCCTAGGAAGACACCAGGGAGACAACACCACACCTGAAGGAGCTTCACTGGCTCCCAAACACACAAAGAAGCACAATTCAAACTCCTCACCCACACTTTCAAGGCACTAAATAACACTGGTTCATCATACCTCAATATTTGCATCTGCTTCCACAAACCTTCAAGACTCCTCCACTCGTCCAGACTCCTGATCATACATATCCCACACATACAGAAAATCATATCCGGAGATCGAACCTTTTTCTGCATCACTCCTAAAGAGTGGAAAGACCTCCTGCTACATATAAGATTCACCTCATTACTTCTTGCATTTCCCAAGAAGCTGCATGCCAGAGCCAGAGCAAAGGCATTCTGCACTGAACAGTAGGGTCCCAGTTTACAGAATCAAAAATCCAGCAATAAAATATGGCAGAAATATTTTGATGACTACTCAAAAAGGGGCCTTTTCCCACAATATAAAGCAAAGCTAAAGAGAAGGCACAGTTCTGGGTATGGACAACACCTTTATTTAGATTCTGTTTGCAAAGCTGTAGAACACCAGTAGACGTCTTCCTATGTGACTGAAATAATCAAAGTGTGTAATTGGAGATATTTTACTTCAATAGCTGATACAAATAAAATATAAGACAGGTTATGAAGCCTTAGCATGTTGAAAAATGTAAATCTTTCTAGGAAGTTAATCTAGAGAAAATAATCTGCTGGAGTTACCAAAATCATTCGGGTAGACCGTAATTTCCTATTAATTGCTAGAAAAGCTAATATGGTAAAAGGCTGCCATAAAACCAATACCAGAAGTATAAAACTGCAGCACATCTAGTGTTAGTCAGTATCTAGTCGTGTGTGATTGTGTTTAACCTGAGGTAACATGATAAGATACTTTAAATGTGTTTGTATGTCCTATACAGCTGACAAATACACATATGCTGTAGGCAATATGCTGTCCCTTGCATATTTAGAGTTATTGTTTTTGTATATGTGTTATAAGCCATCTCCTAGTGGTAGATTAAACATAGTCCCTTGTCAACACGGAGAAAAGAAAAACAAATTTGACTTTCTATTGTCTATCACATTGGGCAGTCAACGGGTTCTAGCTGTTTGGTTTTCCAGCCTACTGTAATGTATATTTTAAATGAACTACATCTAGCGGTATATGTATTTAATTGCAATCTGTCCTGAGGCTAAATAATTGTCCACTTTGTTCAGTAATGCTACATGTAATCTTGCACTGCAAAGTAGATTTAGTCAGGGGCGGCTTCTGCATTAGGGCAGATGAGTGTCGCCTCCGTCAGCAGTGGCAGCAGCAAACATTTTTCCAAAAAACAATAATAAGCTAGGTTTATTATTGTTTTGTGGTAAAAGGGGTGGGGCCACAGGCTGTGACGTGCATTGAGGTGGCGTGCACAGCACTCCCGCTCACTGCACATGTATGTTTGGCCGGCTGTCTCGGGCCGGCAAAACGCACATGCGCAGTGTGCTGTCTCCAGCCCGGCACTGTGTGCATGCTCCCAGCCAATCCTGTCACTGCCCTGAGCAGCCTCAGGATTGACAGTAAGGCAGGCTGGGAGCCTGTGCCTGCTGAGGAGAAGCAGATGGAGCGGAGCAGCGGCAGCGAGCAAGGTAAGTGTTTACTTTTTTCTCTATTTTTTTTTCCCCCGTGCATCACCCCACCCCTTCCGTGCGCCGCGAGCTACGACTGGATGTAGTGTTAGCAAAGTGAGAGTCAAGTAGTTTCATAGGAACACATTTCATAAAAAGTACATTAAGTGTAGAGAAGTAGTAGATTGTAATTATAAACAACTCCAAAATAAATACATCCACTAAGGTAAAGTTAGTGGTAAAGTGAGGAAGATATGGTCTACGCTGTTAGCAGGCAACCTAGGGAAAGTATTTGGGATACAATTTTTGGCAAATCCACTCTTTATGTAGGGATGCGCTTTAAAGAAAAACAATACAAAAATAGTGAGAACTCTTAGAATTGGTGTACTATGTCTATAAAATGTGACCTGTTTTGTCTGGGGTACTGCTATAATTGTATGACTGGGTACATCACTGTATATAAATGCCATTTTTGAGTTCCAGAAAATGTCTCCAAGCAAAACAGATATGTGGTAGTACTTTTGTGGTGTTTAGACAAAATATTGACTTTAAGTATTGTGACACGTAAATATCATTGACAAGAATATAATTTTTTGAGGTAAGTAATCTTGTTTTAAAGAATATATATAGGTTTAATATTGTTTTTAGTAATGTGGTAGTTAAAAATATTGTTTTTAGTTATTTTGATATCTTCTAGTTGATATATCTGATGTGCTACTATTGTTTATTTATTTGTTTTTAAATATGGCTTGTAATTTTAAGTGATTTAGAATGTTTTCTTTAATTATTAATAGTAATTTATAGTGTTATACTAGGTTGTTGGGTTTGTAAAGGGATACGGTGGAAAGTTAACAATGGAATAACTAATAATGAATTATTTGATACATTTGATTTATTTATTTGTTTGATATTTATTATGTTAAATATGTAATACTCCTATAATTTCATTATATGTTTTTGAGGGCCGTTAAGTTTGTGTTAATTAATACTATTTTTTAACAATCAGTTATTAATTAATTATTTGATCGATTTTTAATCAGGTAATTTATGGAATACCTTTAATAGCAGGCTGCTAGGCTTGTAGGGGTCTAGGATGGGAAGCTAATTAAGTAATCATTAATTAGCTATTAATTATTAAATGTTAATTAATTATGTATTTTATTTTTTTATTATGGAAAATATGGAAGACAGACTTATTTTACAGATATTTTAGTTGTTCGGGTATAGGGTGGGAAGTTAAATATGAACATATGTTTTAAGTTATAATTTAGGTGCCAGCTGTTAGGCTTGTAATTATTTAATTGAACAGAGATTTGGTAAATGTATTAATTGTTTTTAGTCTTTTTTTAAACAAAAAAACACTTTTTATATTGAGTTGAATATTTTACTATATTTATGGGGTTACTTATATATGAAAAGTTTTTAAAGTGAAAGACTTTCCCTCCTCTTACTTAGAGTGCAGTAGAAATAGTAAAATTAACTCTTTTCAGTTAAGCACTTTCCCTTATATTGCATTGTTTTGAGCAGAAATAGTAAATTTCATCCTTCCAGAATTCAATGCTTTCCCTTCTGTTGCACACACTGGAGTGGGTATAGTACACGTTACCCCTCTGAAGTCCAAAACATTGCCTACTGTTTCGCAGTTTGGAGTGAGAATGTTACATTTAATCCCTCCAAATTTCAAAGCTTTCCCTACTGTTGCCCTGTTTGAAGTGGGAATAGTAAATTTAAACCCTATGAAGTGCATCACTTTCCCTACTGTTGAGCAGATTGAAGTGGAAATAGTAAATGTTACCCTTCCAAACAAAGATAGTCAGAAAACAAAAAACAGTTAAAACCAAAGCTTCAATGGTACCAAGCAGGTGAAGCAAAGGAGCCTTACCCTCACCAGAATAGGTCCCTTGTCTCTTCCATCCTGGCATCTATCCAGTCGTCCTTCCACACATCCAACCATCCGCTATCCACCAATTTATCTTTTCATTCTGTCATCCATTTGTTCATTCATTAATCATTCAGTCTTTCAGCATTTCACCGACCCATCCATCCATCCATTCACACACCTTTTCACCTGTCCTTTCTTCAATCCATCCTTTGAGCCACTCACACATCCTTTCATACATCCACCTTTCACCCACCAACACACTCTTTCACGAACCTACGCATCTTTTCACCCAACCATGCATCCTTTGATCCACCCATCCTTTCATCTACCCATACCTTTTCTCATCCACTCATGCATCCGTTTACCCACTCACCATCCTTTTCACTCACTCATACATCTACTCATTCATCTTTATCCCCGTTTATGTATCCTTTCACTCATCTGTCCTTTCATCCACTCCTTCATCCTTTACCCATCCACCATTTCATACTTTCTTCACCCATGCATCCTTTCATCACTCAAAGAACCTTTCATCCACCCTTTCATCCCTTCACAAATCCAGCCTTTCACCCATCCTTTTACCTGCCCATCCATCCTTTCACCCATTCCCACTTTCAACCATCCTCTCACCCATTTGCATATTCAACCACCCTCTCAACCACCCACTTATACATCCTTTCATTCACATATTCTTCCTTTAACCCCATGGGTGCCGTGGGCAAGCTGGTCAGCTTTTGCATTTCTCTTACGACAGGGAGGTGGGAGATACTAGAAAGGAGAGGAAAGACCTTTCTTGTCTCTCACAGCATTTCTGCCACCCGATCGCGCAGCAGAAATGTCCACTAGACACCAGGGAATGTTTTGTTGCATAGTTCAAATGAGGGGAGCAGCCCCTTGGGCATGGGCCGCTCCCCGGGGGGCAAATTATTTCTAGGCCATTTCTGCCCCCCGGGGGCAGATCAGCCTAATATTATTAGG
Organism: Pleurodeles waltl; assembly: GCF_031143425.1. NCBI lineage: Eukaryota > Metazoa > Chordata > Amphibia > Caudata > Salamandridae > Pleurodeles > Pleurodeles waltl. The sequence goes on along the minus strand of NC_090445.1, from coordinate 485,522,418 downwards.
CCGATCTGCCCCCAGGCGGGGCAGAAACCACTAGACACCAGGGCTAATTTCTTTTTTTTTTTTTTGTAAATTTTTTAATGTTTGGGGAGCGTTCCCTTAGGCAAGGGTCGCTTCCAGGGGCCAAATTATTATTAGGCATTTCTGCCCCAACGGGGGCAGATCGACTTTGCGATTGCTGCACCCCCTGGGGGCAGATCGGCCTAATATAATTAGGCTGATGTTCCTCCGAGGGGGGGTAGAAACCACTAGACACCAGGGATTATTTCTTTTATTCATACTTGCACAAAAGGAGAGTGGCCCCTTGGGCAATGGCTGCTATCCAGGGGACCACATTGTTTTTAGGCAATTTCTGCCCCCCAGGGGGCAGATAACCACTAGAAACCAGGGATATATATTTTTTTTGTTTATTGTTATTTTTTTATGTGTGGCGAGAGACCGCTTAGGCAAGGGTAACTCCCGGGGGGGGGGGGATTATTTTTAGGCCATTTCTGCCCTCTCTGGGGTCAGAATCCACAAGACACCAGGGATTTATTTTTTATACTAACGCATAAGGGCAGCGGCCCCTTTGGCAAGGGCAACTCCCCAGGGGGGGGGGAAATATTTTTAGGCCTTTTCTGCCACCCCTGGAGGCAGATCGGCCTAATATAATTAGGCAGATCTGCACCCAAGGCGGGAAGAAACCTCTAGACACCAAGGATATATGTATTTCATTATTTACTTTATGTTTTTATGTAAGGGGAGCAACCCCTTAGACAAGGGTCGCTCCCCTGGGGGGCAAATTGTATTTTGGGGGCAGATCAGCTTACTTTTGTTAGGCCAATCTGCCCCTAAGGGGGGCAGAAACCTCTAGACACCATGGATTGGTGTGTGTGTGTTTTGTTTGGGGGGGGCAGCCCCTTGGGCAAGGGTGACTCCCCAGGGGGGCACATTACTGTTGGCCACAACTGCCCCGCTTGGGGGAAGATTGGCCTATTTTTGGAAGGCCCATCCCACCAGAGACCAGGAAAGATTTTTTTTCAAAAGAAGAGGTTGTACCCCTACCCCAAATAAATGGGGCCAAAGTTGTTCTGCCCACCAGTGGGCAGATTGGGCAATTGCACCCGATCCACACCCCGGGTGGACAGAAAGTCAACTAGATGCCAGGGAATAAAAAAAAATAAAGAAAAATAGTGGGGTGGTGGCTACCAACCAGTATGGGCCTGGTTATGCCCCCACCCGAACTGAAGTGGCTAACAGTCTTTCAGCTCTCCCCCGCACACTAAAACATCTTATCCCATGGCAAGCAAGAGGACATTTGATTATTTTTGGTATTTGTTTTACATTTGAGCTTGGTAACTCTCAAAATCATCCCACTTGGAATGGTGAGGGCTGCACTTTTTTTTACTTTGGAACGCTGTCATATAGAAAAATCCACAAGACCACGACACATCTGAAAACTAAACATCTAGTTGACTCCAGGGTGGTGTGCTCCACATGCGCCCTCACCATTTCCTTGCCCACAATGCCCTGCAAACCTGCAACTTTTGCTGGAAAGCACACATTTTTGTGATGGAATCTTCCAGAATCTGCAGGAATCCAAAAAATTCCTACCACCCAACATTGTCTCATCTAGACCGATAAAATTTCTGCTGCACTAGTCAGCCTAAAAATGTTTTTTTTTCAAACTGCCCTTTTGGACCCACTTTGTTTCCCCCTCAATTTCGACTTGTTTTTGGCTCTTCCCTGTCACAAGCACTTGGCCCACCTACACAAGTGAGGTATCATTTTTACAGTGAGACTGAGGGGAATGTTGGGTGGTAGGGAATTTGTCCCGTTGCAGTGATCCCACACAGAAATGTGGGAAAAATGTGATTTTTTTAGCTGAATGTGAGGTATGCTGAGGATTCTTGGTGAAAACATTGGGGGTTCCACGCAAGTCACACCTCCCTCAACTCCCTCGGGTGTCTAGTTTTCAGAAATGTCTGGATTTGGTAGGTTTGCCTAGATGGCTGCTGAGCCCAGGACCAAAAATGCAGGTGCCCCCGCAAAAGCAGATAGTTTAGAATTTTATCATTTTGATGTGTCCAGATAGAGTTTTGGGGCATTTCCTGTTGCGAGCACAAGGCCTACCCACAGAAGTGAGGTACCATTTTTATCTGGAGACTTGGGGGAATGCTGGGTGGAAGGAAATTAGTGGCTCCTCTCAGATTCCAGAACTTTATGTCACCGATGTTTTTTTTTGCCAGATTGTGAGGTTTGCAAAGGATTCTGGGTAACAGAATCTGGTGAGAGCCCCACAAGTCACACCTTCTTGGATTCCCCTAGGTCTCTAGTTTTCAAATGCTCCCATTTGGTAGGTTTCCCTAGGTGCCGGCTGAGCTAGAGGCCAAAATCCACAGGTAGGCACTTGACAAAAAACACCTCTGTTTTCTTTGGGAAAATGTGATGTGTCCACATTGTGTTTTGGGGCATTTCCTGTAGCGGGCACTAGGCCTACCCACACAAATGAGGTACCATTTTTATCGGGAGACTTGGGGGAACATAGAATAGCAAAACAAGTGTTATTGCCCCTTATCTTTCTCTAAGTTTTTTCCTTCCAAATATAAGACATTGTGTAAAAAAGATGTCTATTTGAGAAATGCCCTGTAATTCACATGCTAGTATGGGCACCACAGAATTCAGAAATGGGCAAATAATCACTGCTCTTTGTTAGAAATGGGGTCTTTGGTTGACAGTCCGGTTACCCCCTGTTCAAGCAAGGACCCTCACTCTAGTTAGGATAAAAGAGAATCACCCTCAGCTAACCCCTGCTTACCCCCTTGGTAGCTTGGCAGAGCAGTAGGCTTAACCTCAGAGTGCTAGGTGTAAAGTATTTGTACCAACACACACAGTAACTCAATGAAAACACTACAAAATGACACAACACCAGTTTAGAAAAATAGGAAATATTTATCTAGACAAAACAAGACCAAAACGACAAAAATCCAACATACACAAGTCAAGTTATGATTTTTTTAAAGGTTTAAAATAAAAAGAGTCTTTAGGTAGTTGTAACACCACACTAGCGCTGCTAGCGTGAAAATGTACCTGGTTTGCGTCAAAAATAACCCCGCACGGGCGGTGTGCGTCGAAAGTAACCCTGCACGGCTGTGTGCGTCGAAAACAACTCGGCACGGCGGTGCGTGTTGAAAAAGCCAGCCACACGACGATCCGAAAGTCCCGCGGCGCAGGGTGCGATCTCTCAGCCTCCGTCAGCGATGCTGCGCGTCGTTTCTCCTGCTCCGGGCGTCGGTTTTTCGGTCGCGTTTCCTGCGGCGTCGTTTCTCAGCTGCGGAACCGGCGTCGCGTCGTTTTCTCAGCCGCGATCGGATTCGCGTCGATCTTTTCTCCGCACGGCGCTCGGTGCGTGTATTTTTGTCCTTAGGCTGCCAGCCTCTCCTTTCAGGGTCCCAGGAACTGGAAGGGCACCACAGAGCAGAGTAGGGGTCTCTCCAGAGACTCCAGGTGCTGGCAGGAAGAAGTCTTTGCTATCCTTGAGACTTCAACAACAGGAGGCAAGCTCTACATCAAGCCCTTGGAGATTTCTTCTTCAAGATGGAAGGCACACAAAGTCCAGTCTTTGCCCTCTTACTCTGGCAGAAGCAGCACTGCAGGAAAGCTCCACAAAGCACAGTCACAGGCAGGGCAGCACTTTTTCCTCAGCTATCAGCTCTTCTCCAGGCAGAGGTTCCTCTTGGTTCCAGAAGTGTTTCTAAAGTTTGTAAGTTTGGGTGCCCTTCTTATACCCATTTTAGTCTTTGAAGTCACCTTTCTTCAAAGGGGACTCACACCTTCTTGTGAAATCCTGCCTTGCCCAGGCAAGGCCTCAGACACACACCAGGGGGCTGGAGACAGCATTGTCAGAGGCAGGCACAGTCCTTTCAGATGAGAGTGACCACTCCACCCCTCCCTCCTAGCAGAGATAGCTAATCAGGAAATGCAGATCACACCCCAGCTCCCTTTGTGTCACTGTCTGGTGTGAGGTGAAAAACAACCCAACTGTCAAACTGACCCAGACAGGGAATCCACAAACAAGGCAGAGTCACAGAATGGTTTAAGCAAGAAACTGCTCACTTTCTAAAAGTGGCATTTCCACACGCACAATCTTAAAATCAACTTTACTAAAAGATGTATTTTTAAATTGTGAGTTCAGGGATCCCAAACTCCACATGTCCATCTACTCTCTAGGGGAATCTACACTTTAATCATATTTAAAGGTAGCCCCCATATTATCCTATGAGAGAGAGACAGACCTTGCAACAGTGAAAACGAAATTGGCAGTATTTTCACTGTCAGGACATATAAACCACATTACTATATGTCCTACCTCATCCATACACTGCACCCTGCCCTTGGGGCTACCTAGGGCCTACCTTAGGGGTGCCTTACATGTAAGGAAAGGGAAGGTTTAGGCCTGGCAAGTGGGTACACTTGCCAAGTCGAATTTACAGTGTAAAAATACACATACAGACACTGCAGTGGCAGGTCTGAGACATGATTACAGAGCTACTTATGTGGGTGGCACAACCAGTGCTGCAGGCCCACTAGTAGCATTTGATTTACAGGCCCTGGCACCTCTAGTGCACCTTACTAGGGACTTACTAGTAACTCAAATATGCCAATCATGGATGAACCACTTACATACAATTTAAACAGGAGCACTTGCACTTTAGCACTGGTTAGCAGTGGTAAAGTGCCCAGAGTAACAAAAACCGCAAAATCAGAGTCCAGCACACATCAACAACCTGGGGAACAGAGGCAAAAAGTTAAGGGAGACCACGCCAAGGATGAAAAGTCTAACACGTGTCCCCCCCAGCTAAAAGTGGGGAGCAACTACCCAACCTCATGGGAGTTCTCATCACTAAGGCGGAAGAACCTGGACAGACCATCAGCATTGGCGTGCTCTGTACCGGGTCGATGTTCCACCGTAAAGTCCATCCCCTGTAGGGAAATGGACCACCTCAACAGTTTTGGATTCTCACCCCTCATCTGCATTAACCATCTGAGGGGCCTGTGGTCGGTCTGAACTCGGAAGTGAGTCCCAAACAAGTAGGGTCTTAGCTTCTTCAGTGCCCAGACCACAGCAAACGCTTCACGTTCTATGGCACTCCACCTACGTTCCCTGGGTAGTAACCTCCTGCTAATGAAGGCTACGGGTTGGTCTAGGCCCTCTTCATTCAGCTGTGAGAGTACTGCTCCAATACCATGCTCTGAGGCGTCTGTCTGCACAACAAACTCCGTGGAGTAGTCAGGTGCCTTCAGCACAGGTGCTGTGCACATGGCAGCCTTCAGGGCATCAAAAGCGTTCTGGTAAGCCTCTGTCCAGATCACTTTCTTGGGTTGCTTCTTAGAAGTCAACTCAGTTAAGGGGGTAACAATGGTACCATATCCCTTAACGAACCTCCGATAGTATCCTGTGAGACCTAAAAAGGCTCTCACTTCAGTCTGGGTCTTGGGAGGCTCCCAAGCCAGGATCGTGTCAATCTTAGGCTGTAGGGGTGCCACCTGGCCACTCCCCACCTGGTGTCCTAAGTACACAACAGAACCCTGCCCTATTTGGCACTTGCTCGCCTTAATAGTGAGGCCTGCCTTCTGCAGGGCCTCTAACACTCTCCAGAGGTGTTGCAGGTGTTCCTCCCATGTGGAACTAAACACAGCAATGTCATCCAGGTAGGCGGCACTGAACTCATCCAGTCCTGCCAACAGCTGGTTGACCAACCTCTGAAAGGTGGCAGGGGCATTCTTCATCCCAAAGGGCATCACATTGAAGTGGAAGTGCCCATCTGGGGTAGAGAATGCTGACCTCTCCTTTGCCCCTTCAGTTAAGGCAATCTGCCAGTACCCAGATGTTAAATCAAACGTACTGAGGTACTTGGCAGCTCCTAACCGATCAATGAGCTCATCAGCTCGGGGGATGGGGTGTGCGTCAGTCTTGCTGACCGCATTGAGACCCCGGTAGTCCACACAGAACCTAAGTTCTGGAGTGGCACCAGGAGCAGTAGCCTTTGGGACCAAGACCACTGGGCTGGCCCAAGGACTGCTGGAGTGCTCAATAACCCTTAGGGCTAACATTTTGGAGACTTCCTCCTTAATGCAAGCCCTCACCCTGTCAGTCACCCTGTAAACCTTATGTTTAACAGGTGTACTGTCCCCAGTGTCCACATCATGTGTGCACAGGTGTGTGACTCCTGGGATCAGGGAAAACAGTGAGGCGAACTGTCCCAGCACGTGGCGACAGTCCCTCTGCTGTTCCTCAGTCAGGGAGGGGGAGAGGATCACTCCCTCCACAGACCCATCTTTCTCTCCTGCAGACAGGAGGTCAGGAAGAGGCTCACTCTCTTCCTCCACCCCGTCATCTGTCGCTAGGAGCATGGATAGCTCAGTTCGCTCAAAGTGTGGTTTGAGGCGGTTGACATGTAGGACCCTTAAGGGGTTCCTGGGGGATTGCAAGTCTACCAGATAGGTGACTTCACTCTTTCTTTCCACCACCTCAAAAGGCCCAGTCCACTTATCTTGGAGAGCCCTAGGCTCCACTGGTGCCATGACCCACACTTTTTGCCCAGGCTGAAACTCAACCAGAGTGGCATTCTGGTCGTACCACCGTTTCATATCCTCCTGGCTTGCTTCCAGGTTCTCCTGAGCGAGACTCCTGAAGCGGGCAGTCTGGTTTCTTAGTGCCAGCATGTAGCTAAATACATCCTGGGGTGGTTTACTAGGAGCTTCCTCCAAAGCCTCCTTCACCAGACTGAGCGGTCCCCTCACAGGGTGGCCATAGATGAGCTCAAAGGGGCTAAAGCCAAGTCCCTTTTGAGGCACCTCCCTGTAAGCGAACAGAAGGCATGGCAAGAGGACGTCCCACTTACGCCTCAAGGGCTCTGACAGGCCCTGAATCATGCCTTTCAAGGTGCGGTTGAATCTCTCAACCAGACCATTACTTTGGGGGTGGTAAGGGGTGGTGAACTTGTAGGTTACCCCACACACCTTCCACAGAGACTTCATATAAGTGGATATGAAGTTTGTACCTCTATCAGATACCACCTCCTTGGGGAACCCCATGCGGGTAAAAACCCCCATCAAGGCACGTCCCACCACGGGGGCAGTGACCGTCCTTAGAGGAATAGCTTCTGGGTACCGTGTGGCGTGGTCCACCAAGACCAGGATGAACCTGTTGCCCATGGCTGTCTTGGGATCCAGAGGCCCCACAATGTCAATTCCTACCCTTTCAAAGGGAGTACTGACTACCGGTAAAGGTTGGAGGGGAGCTTTGCATTTCCCCCCACTCTTGCCACTTGCCTGACAAGTCTGACAAGATCTACAATAAGCAGCCGACTGCTTGTTCATCAAGGGCCAGTAAAAGTGGGAGACAAGCCTCTTATAGGTCTTGTCCTGCCCTAGATGAACAAGCAGTCGGCTGCTTATTGTATATCTTGTCAGACTTGTCAGGCAAGTGGCAAGAAATGGGGTCTTTGGTTGACAGTCCGGTTACCCCCTGTTCAAGCAAGGACCCTCACTCTAGTTAGGATAAAAGAGAATCACCCTCAGCTAACCCCTGCTTACCCCCTTGGTAGCTTGGCAGAGCAGTAGGCTTAACCTCAGAGTGCTAGGTGTAAAGTATTTGTACCAACACACACAGTAACTCAATGAAAACACTACAAAATGACACAACACCAGTTTAGAAAAATAGGAAATATTTATCTAGACAAAACAAGACCAAAACGACAAAAATCCAACATACACAAGTCAAGTTATGATTTTTTTAAAGGTTTAAAATAAAAAGAGTCTTTAGGTAGTTGTAACACCACACTAGCGCTGCTAGCGTGAAAATGTACCTGGTTTGCGTCAAAAATAACCCCGCACGGGCGGTGTGCGTCGAAAGTAACCCTGCACGGCTGTGTGCGTCGAAAACAACTCGGCACGGCGGTGCGTGTTGAAAAAGCCAGCCACACGACGATCCGAAAGTCCCGCGGCGCAGGGTGCGATCTCTCAGCCTCCGTCAGCGATGCTGCGCGTCGTTTCTCCTGCTCCGGGCGTCGGTTTTTCGGTCGCGTTTCCTGCGGCGTCGTTTCTCAGCTGCGGAACCGGCGTCGCGTCGTTTTCTCAGCCGCGATCGGATTCGCGTCGATCTTTTCTCCGCACGGCGCTCGGTGCGTGTATTTTTGTCCTTAGGCTGCCAGCCTCTCCTTTCAGGGTCCCAGGAACTGGAAGGGCACCACAGAGCAGAGTAGGGGTCTCTCCAGAGACTCCAGGTGCTGGCAGGAAGAAGTCTTTGCTATCCCTGAGACTTCAACAACAGGAGGCAAGCTCTACATCAAGCCCTTGGAGATTTCTTCTTCAAGATGGAAGGCACACAAAGTCCAGTCTTTGCCCTCTTACTCTGGCAGAAGCAGCACTGCAGGAAAGCTCCACAAAGCACAGTCACAGGCAGGGCAGCACTTTTTCCTCAGCTATCAGCTCTTCTCCAGGCAGAGGTTCCTCTTGGTTCCAGAAGTGTTTCTAAAGTTTGTAAGTTTGGGTGCCCTTCTTATACCCATTTTAGTCTATGAAGTCACCTTTCTTCAAAGGGGACTCACACCTTCTTGTGAAATCCTGCCTTGCCCAGGCAAGGCCTCAGACACACACCAGGGGGCTGGAGACAGCATTGTCAGAGGCAGGCACAGTCCTTTCAGATGAGAGTGACCACTCCACCCCTCCCTCCTAGCAGAGATAGCTAATCAGGAAATGCAGATCACACCCCAGCTCCCTTTGTGTCACTGTCTGGTGTGAGGTGAAAAACAACCCAACTGTCAAACTGACCCAGACAGGGAATCCACAAACAAGGCAGAGTCACAGAATGGTTTAAGCAAGAAACTGCTCACTTTCTAAAAGTGGCATTTCCACACGCACAATCTTAAAATCAACTTTACTAAAAGATGTATTTTTAAATTGTGAGTTCAGGGATCCCAAACTCCACATGTCCATCTACTCTCTAGGGGAATCTACACTTTAATCATATTTAAAGGTAGCCCCCATATTATCCTATGAGAGAGAGACAGACCTTGCAACAGTGAAAACGAAATTGGCAGTATTTTCACTGTCAGGACATATAAACCACATTACTATATGTCCTACCTCATCCATACACTGCACCCTGCCCTTGGGGCTACCTAGGGCCTACCTTAGGGGTGCCTTACATGTAAGGAAAGGGAAGGTTTAGGCCTGGCAAGTGGGTACACTTGCCAAGTCGAATTTACAGTGTAAAAATACACATACAGACACTGCAGTGGCAGGTCTGAGACATGATTACAGAGCTACTTATGTGGGTGGCACAACCAGTGCTGCAGGCCCACTAGTAGCATTTGATTTACAGGCCCTGGCACCTCTAGTGCACCTTACTAGGGACTTACTAGTAACTCAAATATGCCAATCATGGATGAACCACTTACATACAATTTAAACAGGAGCACTTGCACTTTAGCACTGGTTAGCAGTGGTAAAGTGCCCAGAGTAACAAAAACCGCAAAATCAGAGTCCAGCACACATCAACAACCTGGGGAACAGAGGCAAAAAGTTAAGGGAGACCACGCCAAGGATGAAAAGTCTAACACTCTTCAACACCTTATCTTGTGCCCATTTTGTAAATACAAAGGTTTTCTTGATACCTATTTTTCACTCTTTACATTTCAGCAAATGAATTGCTGTATACCCGGTATAGAATGAAAACCCACTGCAAGCTGCAGCTCATTTATTGGCTCTGCGTACCTTGGGTTCTTGATGAACCTACAAGCCCTATATATCCCCACAACCAGAAGAGTCTGACATTGCAGGAAAACGTTACAGAGTAAAACGTAGAGAAAAATGGTTGTTTTTTTACCTCAATTTCAATATTGTTTTATTTCAGTTGTTATTTTCTGTAGGAACCCTTGTAGGATCTACACAAATTACCCATTCTGAATTCAGAATTTTGTCTACTTTTCAGAACTGTTTAGGATTCTGGTATCCAGCATTGGTTTCACACCCATTTCTGTCACTGACTGGAAGGAGGCTGAAAGCACAAAAAATCGTAAAAATTGGGTATGTCTCAGTAAAATGCAAAAATTGTGTTTTTCTGATTCAAGTCTGCCTGTTCCTGAAAGCTGGGAAGCTGGTGATGTTATCACCGCAAACCCTTTGTTGATGCCATTTTCAGGGAAAAAACCAGAAGCCTTCTTCTTCTGCAGCCCTTTTTTCCCATTTGTTTTAAAAAAAATACGAAATTTTCACTGTATTTTGGCTAATTTCTTGGTCTCCTTCAGGGGAACCCACAAAGTCTGGGTACCTTTAGAATCCCTAGGATGTTGGACAAAAAAGGCGCAAATTTGGCGTGGGTAGCTTATGTGGACAAAACTTTATGAGGGCCTAAGCGCGCCCTGCCCCAAATAGCCAAAAGAAGGCCTGGCACCTGAGAGGGAAAAGGCCTGGCAGCAAAGGGGTTAATCCATCCTCCTTTTCACCCATCCTTTTTTAACATCCTTTTATCCCTTTTTGGTCAATCCATCTTTTTTTAGCTATAATTGTGAGCTTTCGTCTGCACAGTTGCATACAGAAGAAGCCCATAAAGAACTCAAACTTCGCTGTAGCTGGCAAAGTGGTAGTTCACAGAGCTCCTGCCTCCAAAGTTCAGCACTTTCCCTACTGTTGCGCTCTTTAAAGTGGAAATAAGAAACTTAATGCCTCCAAAATCCAATGCATTCCCTGATATTGCACAGACTAGAGTTAAAATAACAAATTCTACCCCTACGAAGTGCAACACTTTCCCTACTGTTGCGCTGTTTGGAGTGGGAATAGTAGATTTTATCTCTCTGAAATCCAGCACTTTCCCTACTGCTGTGCTGTTTGGAGTGGAAACAGTATAATTAACCCCACGGAAGACCAACAGTTTTTCTACTGTTGATTACACTGGAATCAGAATAGTAAATATAACCCTTTGACAGTCCAATGATTTCCCTACTGTTGCACTGACTGGAATAGCAGTAGTATATATAATCCCTCCAAAGTTCAATACTTTCCCTACTATTGCAGTGACTGCTGTAGGAATAGTAAAGCAAACCTCTTCTTTCTTCTCCTCTCTTTAGCATTGCATTAACTACAGTGGGAATAGTACATTTATTATTTTTAGACTCTAATTAATAGTTTTAATTCTATTGATTCAATAGATTATACGGCATTAACTGTTTTCACCAGTAGGTAGTGGTGTGTTTTGATTTGCCAATAACTTTGGTGCTGTTTCACAAATCTTCACAAAATTTTCAAAACTACTCCAATGCTGGCTTCAATAGCTGCTTTCAAAGTTTTGGGGTGATCTGTTAAGCAGAGGCTGAGAAAAAGGGGGCATCTCAAAATGCTTTTTCCCTATTAAATTTTCATAGGGATTTTTAGACATGACTACAGCCTGAACTGCTGGACGGATTTACACCAAATGTTTCAGAAAGCGTGCTTTTTGTGATTTAGTGTAGCTCTGTTCAGTTTTTTTGTGTGTAATTACATAAAAAACAAAATTGTATATCTAGCTGCATGAATCCTCCTTGGATCAGATAGTCTCTGTGTTGATATCTGATTGGCTGCCAACACCTAAACCAGAAAGTGATGTCAGCCATTTGGGGACTCGGACTCAGCCAAGTCCCAAAAATAAACATGAACATAAAGAAAAGGAAACAGAGTAGGAATACGCTAGGCTCCTAGGCTTGGTGCTGGGATCCCCCAGGGACCCTGCCTGGGTCAAAAAAACATTTTTTTATTTATTTGATGGCAAAATTTGTGGAGGAACTGCGATTGTCAGCAAAAAAATCTAAAAAAAAAAAAGAAATTGTATTTTTCCGTGCTTGTTTTGCTTTCAGCACAGTTAGTGGGAAAATATTTAAATGTAAAAAAGGAGAAGAGGTGCATGCAGCCCACCTCCCTAAGGCCAGTTTATGCTCCAGGGACCGTCACCTCCCTGGGGCCTTATATCAACAGAAAATAGGAGAGAACCTCCTCTGTAGACTCTTAAAGTCCCAGGGGCTTGCAATGTAACTAAGGGAAGGCCACACAGACTCCCTCTTGCTTTAAAATTGGCCCAGGGACTGACACCTCTCCCTGGGCACAGTCTAAATAAAAGGAGGAGGCAACACAGCCCTCCTCATGGTGCCATTAATGGCCCTGGAGACTGTCATCCCCTAAGGACAGCTCCCTATCTCCTGAGGTGCCTGATCTCTGGAGACAGAGTTTGTTTTCGGAGGGAGCTTTCACAGCTCCCACCAAGCAAGATCAAACAGTAACTCCGCTCCTACTCCTGCTTCCTAGGAGTGGAGTTTTCATTTGTTTCCTCCCTGCTGTCACCTAGCAGAAAAACAGATAAAAGGCTTGTTCTCATATGCAGGAAGTAGCATTTTTTGCTGTTCCCTGTGTGCGGGAGCTATGCCGGCTCCCACTGGAGGTGGGAAGCTAGTAGGGACTGCAGGGGAACTGACCCACCCCCCACTGTCCCCACCACATAAATATGCTTTTAGAGCATTTCTAGAGGAACATGCTTTAGATACAATCACATTAGTCAGAAGTACCCTTGTTTAATGGTCATTGTACCCTATGTAATCTTGACATTTTCTCCACATAAGGAATCTAGCTATCAGTATGAAGATGCTTTTTGAACACTCACAATGCAAAACTTACGGACACACAAGGTCACTGGAGACATTACCTCGGGTCCAATGTGCAGCTGTAGTGTAGAATATGCACTATATTTATACCCATCAAGGTGTAACTTACTATTTAGCCAGTAGAAAGTAGTACAGTTTGGGGGAAACTGTTACCTCTTCTTGGACAACTAAGCAGGCCAGGATGCATTCTGGCACCTATGCTCATTTCACAGAAATTAAACCTCAATGGAAATGTAGGAAAGTCTTCCTTTTTGCCCTAATCACCCCCAAACGTTTTGCCTCTTGGCTGTGCTCTGGGTACTGCTAACCAGTCCCAGGTCTAGTGCTCTGTGTAAGGTGGATATGCAACTTAGGCTAATTATAATTGGCAGTATCAACCTACTTATAAGTCCCTAGTATATGGTAGGGAAAGCAGGTTTAGGTACCCCAGCATAGGTAGTGCACCCATAGGTGCATTTCTGATGTGCACAGTGTTTTAAAGGCAGGCCTACCTTGCTGGCTGCTTTTAAATTATAGTTACATTCAAATTTGACTTTGGAATTAAAAGTACTTCCAAAGTCTTATACTACCTTATTTTTACATATGTCACCCATAAGATGTGCCCCAGGTGCCCCCAGAGTTGAGTGCAGTATAATTATAAGCAGGAACCTTATACAATATGTTTTATGAGCCTTGTTGAGGGGAAATAGCCCAAGTCATTTCTCCCTTATTATAGTGAATGGGCTCCATAGGCTAAAACGGGGATACTTTATTTTTAATTCATCAATCTCAAAAGGAGCTAGATATCTCACATTTAATATCAAACATATAGTTATAATAAATCCTACAACTTGCCATTGTTGAATTTAATATAACTAGTTTAGGGAAAGAGTTTTGGAACGCTACCTGAAAGTTGCCAATTTCAGCTCTGTAGTGCCTTTCTCTGAGTGACAAGCCTCTGGCCAGGCTGCCTTGATGAGGTCTGAGGTGGCCTGGGTTGAGGACAACGAAAGTGTCTGGTGGAGGAGATCTGCCTCAGTAGATGGTGAAACAGGATGGGGGACAGCAGCCAAACTGGACTTCAAAGGAGAGAAGGACATTTGGAGCAGCCAAGGACCTCACCATTTCCTAAAACCCAGATAACCAGGTCCCCCCTTGATTAGATTGGAAGAGGGCAGAAAAGGGGTGTATTAAGGAATTTTAGCCACACTAGTGGTTGGACTCAGCCAGACCTAACATCCAAAATTGAATTCCTGTCATTTTGGATTTTTAAAGAATGTTGCTCCTGGGATTGATTTCTGCCACACTTCCCAGGAAGTGGTCATCCAAGTGGGTGGTGGCTGGCACATGATTGGTCAAGCGCCCCACTCTGCTTTCCATGCCAGCAGCAAGGATAAATATGGCAGAGCTGCACCCACACGTCAGATCCCTAACTGGAACAAGACAAGAAGAAGAAGGACTGCCCTGCTGGACCCCTGATCTGCACCTTGTCACTGCACTCTGAAGGACTACACCAGCTGCACACTTAGGCTTTACCACAAAAAGGACTTTTCCTAGCTTCAACTGGCTCAAGAAGGGAATCCCTGTTTTTCACAGGTAGAAAATAGGTAACCAGAGTCACCTGTATCAAAACTGACCAGCTGACCACTCTCCAGTGGTTGTTTTTGGATTTGAGTCAGGTGTATTCTGGGAGTTGTAGTCCTAACCCTTAAGGGCCAACACAGAGCTTCTGGAACTTAGGGTGAGATGTGTACTCCTAAATTATCTTCAAAGGCCTTCTGGAAGAAGATCCAAAAGTTTTGGAAAAAAAAGCTCCATAAAGGGTATGACCCGACGTCGTGAGTCAAGCCTGCTTAAGCCCAACGTGACCCAGCCTGACTTGCAGGTTCATCCTGCTGAAAAGCTCTGAAACCCCAAACTTCCAGGATTTCACCGGGGGCTCCTGGAAAGGCAATTCAACGATGTCAATTCAAAATTGGCTTGCTGTGGAGGGTCATCTGATGTTGGAGAGAAAAAGCTCCATAAAAGTAGCAATGTACGAAGGCAAAAAGTTGACCGACAGACACCACACAATTGGCACTCCTACATGCAGCACATCTACCATATTTGCAGACTGACCCAACTGACAGTCACCCACCACGCCATCCACCAGCACCTCTACCCCCCCATAGTCCCGTACACATAAACACCCTCACTCCCCCACCAAACAGACACCCACCAACCACAAGCATACCTCCCATAAACACGCACCCACTACACCCACACTTATACATCAAACAACCACTCCTTCACCCTCCACACCCAAACCCCTTCTGATGACCATCCCAGTGTGTCAAAAAAGTGTTCTTTTCATGTTTTTACCATTTCCCTACTCCTCTTCTCCCCCGTGTGACACCTAAATGCTCCGTTGTCCTCCCCAGGCCCGTCCCTTCCACTTCCAAGGCCTCTCCCACCCCCTCTGCAAGTAACCATGCCCCTTCCCCGCCAAGATGTCTACCCCTCCCAAAAAACAACAACCCTCCCCTAAGCCTAGACCTAACCCCCCCCTCGAAGCCCAATCCCAAAGGACCCCCTCCAAAGCCTAGGTCTAAATATCCTCCTCTACCCCCATGAGAATCCCTGAGGTGTCTGCCTGCCCCATTGATGCCCCCATCTGTGGAGGTTTCATGGCAGTCAGGAGTCAAGTTCAGGGCACACAGATGTGCATTGAGTACATGTTCCATTTTCGAATTGGACTGGCCTATGGCGTTGGACATTTCATTGATTTTACTATTATTCATACATCTTTGGACCAACCAGTTGTTGGATTCAACATCACATATTAGTCCTGAATTACTTTTCTTAGGGCAGATTTGGGAATGGCTGGCATTGTGTTTTAGTATTTGTGTGTAAGTGGTGCTTCTGCTACCTGTTTTATCTGGGCAGCATGTGAGGTTCTGTGCAGTGCTTTTGTCCCCCAGTGATGGGTGTGGGTTGTGTGATGGGCATGTGTATGTTGGATACATGTTGTTGTCATGGTATTGAGTAATGCTTGTGTTAACATGTGTTTTTTTTAGTGTTGTGTGGCTTTGTTTGCTTTGTGTGCGTGTTTGATTCATGGCATGTCAGATATGTTGTGATATGTGTTTGCTGTGTGTGTTAATTGTTGCATTGTATGGTTGTGTGATTGTGTGTGTTTGTTCCCTGTTGGTGGTATGTTGTATTGTATGTGTGATTTGTCACTGGGTAGTGTCTATTGTGGGTGCTTGCCAATGCATTTATGGTGTTGTGGTTGTGATGTTGTAGTGATGTGTTGTGTGTTATTGTGTGTGACAGGACTGGTGCTGTGTTTCCGGGAGTTGGTGTGTGTTTTTTGATATGTGTGTGTATGATGGCCGTGAATGCCCTCCAAGAATGCATTACTCTGTCGGACTTGAGTTGCCAGTCCTTGACTGGCATTCATGATGGTCGACTGACCCACAGAGATTAACCTCCGGGGGTCAATAGCCTCCTAATTGAGGGCAGCATGGCTGACAGGGGCAGGGGCAGAGGTGCCTGTGGTAAAGGAGATGCCCGCCTTCTTGGGTGAGCAGGCACGTCCAACTGGGTGGGGAGCTACAGAGAGGGCAGTGGTAGTAAGTGGGTGTTAGACTTAGATGGTGCTGGGTTGGCCCCAAATGGGTTCACCACCTCCAGGGAGTGTCCACTAGAAGAGGATTCTGAAAATGAAGATCAGGATCCTTTCTCCCCTGTGGCACACCCCTGGCCCTCCGGGCCACTTGGTCCCTCAGTGTCGGTGGTATCATGACTTCAGGCCACAGGGCCAGCAGCTTCCCACTCAGCTGTGTCCCATTTCCTTCACTTGCTGATGCTGATGCTGAGAAACAGAGAGAGAGGTAGGGTCATCACATTCTTCAAATACCTTACACCATAGACAACAGTAATATCACATCTATGTGTAAAACACCCAGGTAGAAACCATTTTCAGCCAACATTATGTTACAACATACTTTACACAACCCTATATAACAAGAATGTCACAACTAACATAAGCCCACTTTCTGAACACTAGAACACCATCCTATCAGTACAGCTATAACGAAACTATACATGCACAAGATGATTTGTCAATATTAAAAGTGTGTCCCTATACAGAGCATCATCATGAAACAGCAATCCATCAATAGGAATTAGTGTTGACTTTGATATCACATTCATGCATACTCCAAATATACTCTTGCTCTTTCCATTACCAGATGTCGTGTCCTATGAAGGTTATCTCATCACATTCAAATTATAACACAGCATGTTGCTTAGCAATCACATTCGTAATTTGTAAGTGTGTCTATAACATTTACAAAGGCAAAAAGCACAGATATACCTACTCCATTTGGCATATCCAAAGTTGGTGTACAATAGATTTCAAATTCACTTCAACAACACATGTATCAATAGTGTTTTGCCAAGCCTGATATATACTTTGTAGACCAACTCATTTTAGCAATTATCACATAGTAAACAAACTCATGTACAGCAATAGGGGCCTACTCAGCAGACAGAAGTTACCCACAGATAACCCATGGGACCATACCAACACCTCCAATGCAACGGACACCTGTCATGTGCATGAAGGCCACATAAAGTTCTACTAATACTGATGATTATCAACCTCATATCAACAATATCAAAATCCCAACATCACTATCACCACTTCAGACATGAGACTCTTCGATCTTTGGAATAAAGTTACACTGACATAAACAACCTCTTAAGTGACGATGATTGAGACATACACCTAGAGTGCAGCACATTGACTGATAACATATACCATTAAACCAACATGTTAATGTCAACTACAAAACCAGCAACACAATGATGTCAGTGCTAATTGAGCTTAGCCATACTAACATCCATCTAAACAGACTCAAAATAGGTAGGGTAAGTATGTCAAACTTGGATCAGAAATCTTGAAAATGGCAGGAATTACCAATGTACACATGATGCTAGCAAAAACAGTGTACTTTGTACCATTTAGATGTCCTGCTCTATGTAGCATACCTACAATACATTGGCTAGGGGAATAGCAGGCTAGCCACTTACCTTCACAACACCATGTACATGGGACAAATAGTCTGAATTCACATTTCAATGACATGTCTTGCATTAGGAATGTTGAAATACCACCATGCATTTCATCATGGGGGATGTCCATCCTGATCATCCATCACATTTTTCCAATGTACAGTCCACACTTAACAATGGGGACACCTCCTCATACCACTGAGTAAGTGTATCTAGTATGCCATGTAAAGTTTCAGATTCAGATCACACCCTCACATGAACGTTACATCTAGTTCACAATGCATGAATAATTTTCCCTGTTTCCCACCTGTCAGACCCTATATTGCACATTGAGCTAGATCCAGTGGAATGGGAATGGACAGAGACCAAAGACCTGAACAACCTACCAACAGAAAACCTAGAGTATGGACCAGTATGTGAGAAGGATGACTAAGCAAGTTATATATAGAGCAGTATATTGGTACACATATGACACTGTCACATGTGAATCACCGCATGCTTCAATACAATATAGTTCACATTGGTGAGTTCTATGTCCCTATACACACTATGTAAATGTTATACTCTTTACACCAAGGTGTACCTAGGGGACCATTTGCCTTTAGCCCTTACCTCATTTTCAGAACTTATTTACTTACACATTATGCAATGCACAGGCAGAGGTGTGAACATGTGTGTAGTCAGTAATTTGTCTGTTTTGCTGCCCTCAAACGCCCATCCAAGTCAGGGTAGGTCCATTGGGGAGTCAAGGTAAGACAGGCCATCCTCCCTCGTTAGGAGGACATAACCAGCTGGGCCTCTGCGGTCTTCTGGGCCCAGCGTCTCAGGTCCTCCCACCGCTTCCTACAGTGGTTGCTCCACTGGCTGTGGACCCGCAGAGTTCACACTTGCTTGGCGATGGCACGTCAGAGTCCCTTCTTTTGATATGCGTTGACCGGCATGGATGAAACAGACAAAAGAAGAAAGTTATGTCCACATGCACCGTCCCAACACAAGTGGTCAGAACACTTCAGTCACAGTGAGTAGACAAACGTACCGTTCATCTCAGTCCAAACTCATTTACAATTTACCATCTGCAGCCAGCCCATGTGTGAAGTGGAGTCTCCCATACAACATGAATGAACAGTACTTGGTATTGACTAGACACATACCACCAGGCCACATGATCATCCATAACATGGTATGTCTCAATGAATATTTCTCACACCATCATTGTTGTACATGCTGCAATCTATGTTGAAGGAAGTTTGATGACACACTAGCTACCATGTATCACTACTGTATCTCTGCATATGCATATGTACAAATTTCCATACACCCAGAAATGATTCCCAAATCCCTCACTATCTCACATTTCATGTATACCATCAGACACTCCACCTTTCACACATTGGTATGCCATTGGACTCACCTGCTCCTCTACTGTACAATATAGCTGTTCAGACAGGGGTAGGACCTCATCCTGGAGTTTGTCCAGCTTTTCTGAAGTGAAGGCTAAGGCCCTATCACCTGCAGGACAATGCATGAAAGCTCCCAGAGGCAGTACACAGCACCTCAAGCAGTGGAGGTCCCGATGGCAGTAATGTCATAAGTCAAGTGAACAATACTACAGAAAATGGCGATCACATCCACCACGTGCATGACTGTCACAGTCAGGCGACATCGCCATTGGGCTAGGTCTACCAATGGCACTAATGTGTCCCAATGGTAATGTGCACTGCGGTTGTTACCGCCTACTGACATGACGACATCCACCAACGGAGTTAGATCACTTCCTCATGTCCAGTACAGTAGGTCAGGCATTCCACATAATCATATGTATGGAAAAGTAATGGAATCTGTGTCAATAATGATTCTCTTTATTGTGTGAACTATTAGTAAGTGCTGCCTTCATGTTTAGTAGTCTAATTGTGCATGTGAGTAGTAAAAGTTGGGTGACAGAAGTATTGGTGGTAATGGAAATGAGAACCTATTCTCAACATTCTATATGTGACGACAAAAGAGTATAGGTGCAACAAATATGTTTCACTTGTAAACTAGGTTGGACTACCAAACACTGACAGTCACAGAAGAATAGGCATGTATTGTACGACAGAGAATTCAGGGAATGTGAACCAAGGGAACTGACATGGGATGCATAGCAATATGCTGTACTTCTAATGTAACATGTTGTATCTGACATCATATGGAGATATGTGTGACATCTTTTTGAACGTGTTCATTATGTGTACATTGTAAAAGTCACTTACAATCTGATTTTTTCCTACAAAGTTATGCTGGCATGAAGATAGGAAGACAACTTCCAGTGCACCACCCACTAGATGGCCTGGACACCATGAAGGAGAGACACATTATATAAATCTATCACCTGAATAGGCATACAATCATGGATTGTTGTAATCAGTTGGAGGCACATCTGATGCCTGCCATTCGCAATCCCAATAGAATACCTCGCATCATTCAAGTCATGTCAGTGCTACACTTCCTGGCCACTGGGTCCTTTAAAAATACAGTGGCACTAGCTGCAGGGATGTCTCAGCCCATGTTCAGTCTGGTTTTGAAGGATGGACTATTTGCATTGTTGAAACACCTGGAGAGCTGTATCAGGTTTCCTCAATGTGCAGATTTGGGCTTTTTGGAGGAACAGGTGAAACTACCACTACCTTACGTAAATCCCACCACCGATTTGCATGTTCTTTGGCCATGTGCGGTAGAGGTTGTCCACAGGGCTGTGCCCCTATAAGCACCCAACCTTGTACCATGCATGGCCTTTGCCCGTGTGCAGCGGAGGTTGCCCGTCAGACCTGACCTGTGGCCATCCCCTCTAACCACCCAACACCATGCTATGCACAGCCCTTTGGCAATGCGTGTCAGGAGTAGGCTGAAGCCTCTCTGGGTGTAAGAATAGGTGTGAGAGGGTGTATCTGGGGAAGAGAGTGGCTGTGAGAGTGTGTATCTGAGTGTGAGAGTGCATACATCAGTGTTTTAGTGGGTGCATCAGTGTGTGTGTGGGTCTGTGAGTGGAAGCATGAGGGTCTCAGTGGGTCTGTGAGTGGGTGTGTGAGAGTCTCAGTGGGTCTGTGAGTGGGTGCGTAATTGTATTGTTGGGTCTGTGAGTGGGTGCGCAAAGGGTCTGAGGAGAGGCTATGAGTGGGTGCACAAGGGTTTGAGTGGGTCTGTCAGTGGGTGCATAAGTGTTTGAGTGGGTTTGTAAGTGGGAGAAAGAGATTGAAAGAGAGAGAGAAAGAGAGTGAGAAGGAGAGAGATAGAGGGGCTTTCAGGCTCTAATGGATACGCTTAGAATGAGATATTTCCGCACAAATTGAAAAGACAAATGTATTTGTCAATTAAGAGGAGTAAGATCACCTTTCAGTATAAGGCTTATACATTTGAATAAAAAAGAGGGAAACGACTAGGGACACACCTAGATACGAACGGTTAACGTTCAGTGTTTAAGTCTGCGACCTTCACACTTGAGCTATGAATTTTATTACTTCCTTTTTTGTAGCCCCTTATGAGCTATCAGGGACCGCAGGGGAAGCCTCAAGGACTCCCCCCACAATCCTCACTAATTTTTTATACTAAGCCCTTTATTGGCTAGCTGGGACCCTGGGAGGAGCCTCAAGGACATAGGGGGTCATTCTGACCCTGGCGGCCGGTGACCGCCAGGGTCACCGACCACGGGAGCACCGCCAACAGGCTGGCGGTGCTCCCTCGAGCATTCTGACCGCGGCGGTTCAGCCGCGGTCAGAAGCGGAAAGTCGGCGGTCTCCCGCCGACTTTCCGCTGCTCGGGGGAATCCTCCATGGCGGCGGAGCGCGCTCCGCCGCCATGGGGATTCAGACACCCCCTACCGCCATCCTGTTCATGGCGGGAAACCCGCCATGAACAGGATGGCGGTAGGGGGTGCCGCGGGGCCCCCGTAAGAGGGCCCCGCAAAGTATTTCAGTGTCTGCTATGCAGACACTGAAATACGCGACGGGTGCCACTGCACCCGTCGCACCTTCTCACTACGCCGGCTCAATTCTGAGCCGGCGTCTTCGTGGGAAGGTTGATTTGCCCTGGGCTGGCGGGCGGCCTTTTGGCGGCCGCCCGCCAGCCCAGGGCAAATCTCAGAATCACCGCAGCGGTCTTTCGACTGCGGTGCGGTGTTCTGACGGGGTTACTTTGGCGGGCGGCCTCCGCCGCCCGCCAAAGTAAGAATGACCCCCATAATTATAAATGCCCTGTAACCTTGTCTTTTTCAGTGAATATATATATTTAAACACTGATATAGGTCAAAGTTTACAGGCACTTTATAATTAGGTTCAGATTTTACACATACAAAACGATAGAAATTCAGCAGTTATAGTTATCTCAAGTAACCAGAGCTTGTGCCCTAAGGTAGGTATAATTTGCGCCCCGTCGTGCACAGTTTTATCATCAATAATTCCACTGCAAATATGGCATTGACATCATTAATGGTGTCACAGAAGTTATCATGAGGGATGTAATATGTGAGGTAATTAGCAGTGCATGGCAAGAGTCCAAGTTATTGTTATCTTAGTGCACAAGTCATAGTTACTGTCTCTCAGTGCCCTGATTGTACTGCTGAAATATATTTTGCCACATTTGCAACTTATTGCATGCATGACATATTTTGTTAAGCAGGCAATATTAATACATATATGGCAGCTATTATTGATGTTATACTGGCAGAATTGCTTTTTGCTCTCGGCATATCTTTGGGGACCACATTTGTAAAAAGCCTTTACTTTCTTGTGTAAGTCAAATGACAGATGTCTTCAAAGTTGGGTGACTATGATTCACTAAGTTTCTGATAGGCTGTCCTCAGTAGAATGTGATACTTATATATGTGGTGACCCATTTCACACTTGTATCATCATTGGACAAAATTCCAAAACATCAATAAGATATTCTACTACATTTGCTTATATCATTGAGATATGAGTTAATTAATTGAGTGACATCTGGAGCCGATCATAGTACTGCATAGTTGTTATTAGCCTTTAATTAATGAAAGCTATAGTCTCCTCTGGTTTCTATCCCTTAGAGTACATCTTTTACAATACTGGAGTCTTCGTTTAAATCAGTACTTTATAATAGTGTTATAGTATATTGACTGTCTTGCAAAGTTAAGTCACTCATCAGGTCCTTTTGTCTCGGTTTAGGTGGAACAAAGATTTTACTTGCAGAGAATCTTTTGAGTTTGATCCTTCATACAAACTTGAAAAGTGCAGTGTTTATTTTACTTATTTCACACCTGACCTAACTACAGAATCCTCTAACTTTTTGAGAACAGATATCTACATTCAATTTCTTATCAGACAAGTTGCCTACACTTACATTATAAGAAATGTCTAACCTGTTGCTAAACACTTGGGGGGTCATTACAACATTGGCTGTAAAAGCCGTTTACCGCTGTGCAGAAGACCGCCGGAATTCCGCCACAGCTATTACGACCCACATCTCGAAATCCGACAAAATTCAGACACCCACACAAGTCCGCCACACCAAAGGTCAGTGATAAACTGGCAAAAACAAAACCTCCACCGTCACGCCAACAGAAATACGCCCATACTATCACGACCCACGAATCCATGCGGCGGTCTTTCAACCGCGGTATTCCATTGGCGGTGCACACCGCCGCGCTCAAAATACACACACATCTCCAAAACACCACCACATTGGACAATTCGAAATACACACACCTGATACACATGCACACACCACTCCCACACACTCAATACTATATAAAACACACACCCACATCACCCACATCACCCACAAACCCCTACAATAAAAAAATCTGAAAGAAGGCCAGAGAGAGACACCACCATCCACAAACTAGCATCCACAGGCACTCAACACCATCAACCACACTACTTCCACGCACCAAACACCACTACATATCACCACATTTATCACCACATACACCACATGCTAGTATGGGCACCACAGAATTCAGAAATGGGCAAATAATCACTGCTCTTCAACACCTTATCTTGTGCCCATTTTGTAAATACAAAGGTTTTCTTGATACCTATTTTTCACTCTTTACATTTCAGCAAATGAATTGCTGTATACCCGGTATAGAATGAAAACCCACTGCAAGCTGCAGCTCATTTATTGGCTCTGCGTACCTTGGGTTCTTGATGAACCTACAAGCCCTATATATCCCCACAACCAGAAGAGTCTGACATTGCAGGAAAACGTTACAGAGTAAAACGTAGAGAAAAATGGTTGTTTTTTTACCTCAATTTCAATATTGTTTTATTTCAGTTGTTATTTTCTGTAGGAACCCTTGTAGGATCTACACAAATTACCCATTCTGAATTCAGAATTTTGTCTACTTTTCAGAACTGTTTAGGATTCTGGTATCCAGCATTGGTTTCACACCCATTTCTGTCACTGACTGGAAGGAGGCTGAAAGCACAAAAAATCGTAAAAATTGGGTATGTCTCAGTAAAATGCAAAAATTGTGTTTTTCTGATTCAAGTCTGCCTGTTCCTGAAAGCTGGGAAGCTGGTGATGTTATCACCGCAAACCCTTTGTTGATGCCATTTTCAGGGAAAAAACCAGAAGCCTTCTTCTTCTGCAGCCCTTTTTTCCCATTTGTTTTAAAAAAAATACGAAATTTTCACTGTATTTTGGCTAATTTCTTGGTCTCCTTCAGGGGAACCCACAAAGTCTGGGTACCTTTAGAATCCCTAGGATGTTGGACAAAAAAGGCGCAAATTTGGCGTGGGTAGCTTATGTGGACAAAACGTTATGAGGGCCTAAGCGCGCCCTGCCCCAAATAGCCAAAAGAAGGCCTGGCACCTGAGAGGGAAAAGGCCTGGCAGCAAAGGGGTTAATCCATCCTCCTTTTCACCCATCCTTTTTTAACATCCTTTTATCCCTTTTTGGTCAATCCATCTTTTTTTAGCTATAATTGTGAGCTTTCGTCTGCACAGTTGCATACAGAAGAAGCCCATAAAGAACTCAAACTTCGCTGTAGCTGGCAAAGTGGTAGTTCACAGAGCTCCTGCCTCCAAAGTTCAGCACTTTCCCTACTGTTGCGCTCTTTAAAGTGGAAATAAGAAACTTAATGCCTCCAAAATCCAATGCATTCCCTGATATTGCACAGACTAGAGTTAAAATAACAAATTCTACCCCTACGAAGTGCAACACTTTCCCTACTGTTGCGCTGTTTGGAGTGGGAATAGTAGATTTTATCTCTCTGAAATCCAGCACTTTCCCTACTGCTGTGCTGTTTGGAGTGGAAACAGTATAATTAACCCCACGGAAGACCAACAGTTTTTCTACTGTTGATTACACTGGAATCAGAATAGTAAATGTAACCCTTTGACAGTCCAATGATTTCCCTACTGTTGCACTGACTGGAATAGCAGTAGTATATCTAATCCCTCCAAAGTTCAATACTTTCCCTACTATTGCGGTGACTGCTGTAGGAATAGTAAAGCAAACCTCTTCTTTCTTCTCCTCTCTTTAGCATTGCATTAACTACAGTGGGAATAGTACATTTATTATTTTTAGACTCTAATTAATAGTTTTAATTCTATTGATTCAATAGATTATACGGCATTAACTGTTTTCACCAGTAGGTAGTGGTGTGTTTTGATTTGCTAATAACTTTGGTGCTGTTTCACAAATCTTCACAAAATTTTCAAAACTACTCCAATGCTGGCTTCAATAGCTGCTTTCAAAGTTTTGGGGTGATCTGTTAAGCAGAGGCTGAGAAAAAGGGGGCATCTCAAAATGCTTTTTCCCTATTAAATTTTCATAGGGATTTTTAGACATGACTACAGCCTGAACTGCTGGACGGATTTACACCAAATGTTTCAGAAAGCGTGCTTTTTGTGATTTAGTGTAGCTCTGTTCAGTTTTTTTGTGTGTAATTACATAAAAAACAAAATTGTATATCTAGCTGCATGAATCCTCCTTGGATCAGATAGTCTCTGTGTTGATATCTGATTGGCTGCCAACACCTAAACCAGAAAGTGATGTCAGCCATTTGGGGACTCGGACTCAGCCAAGTCCCAAAAATAAACATAAACATAAAGAAAAGGAAACAGAGTAGGAATACGCTAGGCTCCTAGGCTTGGTGCTGGGATCCCCCAGGGACCCTGCCTGGGTCAAAAAAACATTTTTTTATTTATTTGATGGCAAAATTTGTGGAGGAACTGCGATTGTCAGCAAAAAAATCTAAAAAAAAAAAAGAAATTGTATTTTTCCGTGCTTGTTTTGCTTTCAGCACAGTTAGTGGGAGAATATTTAAATGTAAAAAAGGAGAAGAGGTGCATGCAGCCCACCTCCCTAAGGCCAGTTTATGCTCCAGGGACCGTCACCTCCCTGGGGCCTTATATCAACAGAAAATAGGAGAGAACCTCCTCTGTAGACTCTTAAAGTCCCAGGGGCTTGCAATGTAACTAAGGGAAGGCCACACAGACTCCCTCTTGCTTTAAAATTGGCCCAGGGACTGACACCTCTCCCTGGGCACAGTCTAAATAAAAGGAGGA
This sequence comes from Pleurodeles waltl, assembly GCF_031143425.1. Classification (NCBI taxonomy): domain Eukaryota; kingdom Metazoa; phylum Chordata; class Amphibia; order Caudata; family Salamandridae; genus Pleurodeles; species Pleurodeles waltl. The sequence continues at coordinate 485,496,188 of NC_090445.1, read as the reverse complement.
GGCAACACAGCCCTCCTCATGGTGCCATTAATGGCCCTGGAGACTGTCATCCCCTAAGGACAGCTCCCTATCTCCTGAGGTGCCTGATCTCTGGAGACAGAGTTTGGTTTCGGAGGGAGCTTTCACAGCTCCCACCAAGCAAGATCAAACAGTAACTCCGCTCCTACTCCTGCTTCCTAGGAGTGGAGTTTTCATTTGTTTCCTCCCTGCTGTCACCTAGCAGAAAAACAGATAAAAGGCTTGTTCTCATATGCAGGAAGTAGCATTTTTTGCTGTTCCCTGTGTGCGGGAGCTATGCCGGCTCCCACTGGAGGTGGGAAGCTAGTAGGGACTGCAGGGGAACTGACCCACCCCCCACTGTCCCCACCACATAAATATGCTTTTAGAGCATTTCTAGAGGAACATGCTTTAGATACAATCACATTAGTCAGAAGTACCCTTGTTTAATGGTCATTGTACCCTATGTAATCTTGACATTTTCTCCACATAAGGAATCTAGCTATCAGTATGAAGATGCTTTTTGAACACTCACAATGCAAAACTTACGGACACACAAGGTCACTGGAGACATTACCTCGGGTCCAATGTGCAGCGGTAGTGTAGAATATGCACTATATTTATACCCATCAAGGTGTAACTTACTATTTAGCCAGTAGAAAGTAGTACAGTTTGGGGGAAACTGTTACCTCTTCTTGGACAACTAAGCAGGCCAGGATGCATTCTGGCACCTATGCTCATTTCACAGAAATTAAACCTCAATGGAAATGTAGGAAAGTCTTCCTTTTTGCCCTAATCACCCCCAAACGTTTTGCCTCTTGGCTGTGCTCTGGGTACTGCTAACCAGTCCCAGGTCTAGTGCTCTGTGTAAGGTGGATATGCAACTTAGGCTAATTATAATTGGCAGTATCAACCTACTTATAAGTCCCTAGTATATGGTAGGGAAAGCAGGTTTAGGTACCCCAGCATAGGTAGTGCACCCATAGGTGCATTTCTGATGTGCACAGTGTTTTAAAGGCAGGCCTACCTTGCTGGCTGCTTTTAAATTATAGTTACATTCAAATTTGACTTTGGAATTAAAAGTACTTCCAAAGTCTTATACTACCTTATTTTTACATATGTCACCCATAAGATGTGCCCCAGGTGCCCCCAGAGTTGAGTGCAGTATAATTATACGCAGGAACCTTATACAATATGTTTTATGAGCCTTGTTGAGGGGAAATAGCCCAAGTCATTTCTCCCTTATTATAGTGAATGGGCTCCATAGGCTAAAACGGGGATACTTTATTTTTAATTCATCAATCTCAAAAGGAGCTAGATATCTCACATTTAATATCAAACATATAGTTATAATAAATCCTACAACTTGCCATTGTTGAATTTAATATAACTAGTTTAGGGAAAGAGTTTTGGAACGCTACCTGAAAGTTGCCAATTTCAGCTCTGTAGTGCCTTTCTCTGAGTGACAAGCCTCTGGCCAGGCTGCCTTGATGAGGTCTGAGGTGGCCTGGGTTGAGGACAACGAAAGTGTCTGGGGGAGGAGATCTGCCTCAGTAGATGGTGAAACAGGATGGGGGACAGCAGCCAAACTGGACTTCAAAGGAGAGAAGGACATTTGGAGCAGCCAAGGACCTCACCATTTCCTAAAACCCAGATAACCAGGTCCCCCCTTGATTAGATTGGAAGAGGGCAGAAAAGGGGTGTATTAAGGAATTTTAGCCACACTAGTGGTTGGACTCAGCCAGACCTAACATCCAAAATTGAATTCCTGTCATTTTGGATTTTTAAAGAATGTTGCTCCTGGGATTGATTTCTGCCACACTTCCCAGGAAGTGGTCATCCAAGTGGGTGGTGGCTGGCACATGATTGGTCAAGCGCCCCACTCTGCTTTCCATGCCAGCAGCAAGGATAAATATGGCAGAGCTGCACCCACACGTCAGATCCCTAACTGGAACAAGACAAGAAGAAGAAGGACTGCCCTGCTGGACCCCTGATCTGCACCTTGTCACTGCACTCTGAAGGACTACACCAGCTGCACACTTAGGCTTTACCACAAAAAGGACTTTTCCTAGCTTCAACTGGCTCAAGAAGGGAATCCCTGTTTTTCACAGGTAGAAAATAGGTAACCAGAGTCACCTGTATCAAAACTGACCAGCTGACCACTCTCCAGTGGTTGTTTTTGGATTTGAGTCAGGTGTATTCTGGGAGTTGTAGTCCTAACCCTTAAGGGCCAACACAGAGCTTCTGGAACTTAGGGTGAGATGTGTACTCCTAAATTATCTTCAAAGGCCTTCTGGAAGAAGATCCAAAAGTTTTGGAAAAAAAAGCTCCATAAAGGGTATGACCCGACGTCGTGAGTCAAGCCTGCTTAAGCCCAACATGACCCAGCCTGACTTGCAGGTTCATCCTGCTGAAAAGCTCTGAAACCCCAAACTTCCAGGATTTCACCGGGGGCTCCTGGAAAGGCAATTCAACGAAGTCAATTCAAAATTGGCTTGCTGTGGAGGGTCATCTGATGTTGGAGAGAAAAAGCTCCATAAAAGTAGCAATGTACGAAGGCAAAAAGTTGACCGACAGACACCACACAATTGGCACTCCTACATGCAGCACATCTACCATATTTGCAGACTGACCCAACTGACAGTCACCCACCACGCCATCCACCAGCACCTCTACCCCCCCATAGTCCCGTACACATAAACACCCTCACTCGCCCACCAAACAGACACCCACCAACCACAAGCATACCTCCCATAAACACGCACCCACTACACCCACACTTATACATCAAACAACCACTCCTTCACCCTCCACACCCAAACCCCTTCTGATGACCATCCCAGTGTGTCAAAAAAGTGTTCTTTTCATGTTTTTACCATTTCCCTACTCCTCTTCTCCCCCGTGTGACACCTAAATGCTCCGTTGTCCTCCCCAGGCCCGTCCCTTCCACTTCCAAGGCCTCTCCCACCCCCTCTGCAAGTAACCATGCCCCTTCCCCGCCAAGATGTCTACCCCTCCCAAAAAACAACAACCCTCCCCTAAGCCTAGACCTAACCCCCCCCTCGAAGCCCAATCCCAAAGGACCCCCTCCAAAGCCTAGGTCTAAATATCCTCCTCTACCCCCATGAGAATCCCTGAGGTGTCTGCCTGCCCCATTGATGCCCCTATCTGTGGAGGTTACATGGCAGTCAGGAGTCAAGTTCAGGGCACACAGATGTGCATTGAGTACATGTTCCATTTTCGAATTGGACTGGCCTATGGCGTTGGACATTTCATTGATTTTATTATTATTCATACATCTTTGGACCAACCAGTTGTTGGATTCAACATCACATATTAGTCCTGAATTACTTTTCTTAGGGCAGATTTGGGAATGGCTGGCATTGTGTTTTAGTATTTGTGTGTAAGTGGTGCTTCTGCTACCTGTTTTATCTGGGCAGCATGTGAGGTTCTGTGCAGTGCTTTTGTCCCCCAGTGATGGGTGTGGGTTGTGTGATGGGCATGTGTATGTTGGATACATGTTGTTGTCATGGTATTGAGTAATGCTTGTGTTAACATGAGTTTTTTTTAGTGTTGTGTGGCTTTGTTTGCTTTGTGTGCGTGTTTGATTCATGGCATGTCAGATATGTTGTGATATGTGTTTGCTGTGTGTGTTAATTGTTGCATTGTATGGTTGTGTGATTGTGTGTGTTTGTTCCCTGTTGGTGGTATGTTGTATTGTATGTGTGATTTGTCACTGGGTAGTGTCTATTGTGGGTGCTTGCCAATGCATTTATGGTGTTGTGGTTGTGATGTTGTAGTGATGTGTTGTGTGTTATTGTGTGTGACAGGACCGGTGCTGTGTTTCCGGGAGTTGGTGTGTGTTTTTTGATATGTGTGTGTATGATGGCCGTGAATGCCCTCCAAGAATGCATTACTCTGTCGGACTTGAGTTGCCAGTCCTTGACTGGCATTCATGATGGTCGACTGACCCACAGAGATTAACCTCCGGGGGTCAATAGCCTCCTAATTGAGGGCAGCATGGCTGACAGGGGCAGGGGCAGAGGTGCCTGTGGTAAAGGAGATGCCCGCCTTCTTGGGTGAGCAGGCACGTCCAACTGGGTGGGGAGCTACAGAGAGGGCAGTGGTAGTAAGTGGGTGTTAGACTTAGATGGTGCTGGGTTGGCCCCAAATGGGTTCACCACCTCCAGGGAGTGTCCACTAGAAGAGGATTCTGAAAATGAAGATCAGGATCCTTTCTCCCCTGTGGCACACCCCTGGCCCTCCGGGCCACTTGGTCCCTCAGTGTCGGTGGTATCATGACTTGAGGCCACAGGGCCAGTAGCTTCCCACTCAGCTGTGTTCCATTTCCTTCACTTGCTGATGCTGATGCTGATGCTGATGCTGATGCTGAGAAACAGAGAGAGAGGTAGGGTCATCACATTCTTCAAATACCTTACACCATAGACAACAGTAATATCACATCTATGTGTAAAACACCCAGGTAGAAACCATTTTCAGCCAACATTATGTTACAACATACTTTACACAACCCTATATAACAAGAATGTCACAACTAACATAAGCCCACTTTCTGAACACTAGAACACCATCCTATCAGTACAGCTATAACGAAACTATACATGCACAAGATGATTTGTCAATATTAAAAGTGTGTCCCTATACAGAGCATCATCATGAAACAGCAATCCATCAATAGGAATTAGTGTTGACTTTGATATCACATTCATGCATACTCCAAATCTACTGTTGCTCTTTCCATTACCAGATGTCGTGTCCTATGAAGGTTATCTCATCACATTCAAATTATAACACAGCATGTTGCTTAGCAATCACATTCGTAATTTGTAAGTGTGTCTATAACATTTACAAAGGCAAAAAGCACAGATATACCTACTCCATTTGGCATATCCAAAGTTGGTGTACAATAGATTTCAAATTCACTTCAACAACACATGTATCAATAGTGATTTGCCAAGCCTGATATATACTTTGTAGACCAACTCGTTTTAGCAATTATCACATAGTAAACAAACTCATGTACAGCAATAGGGGCCTACTCAGCAGACAGAAGTTACCCACAGATAACCCATGGGACCATACCAACACCTCCAATGCAACGGACACCTGTCATGTGCATGAAGGCCACATAAAGTTCTACTAATACTGATGATTATCAACCTCATATCAACAATATCAAAATCCCAACATCACTATCACCACTTCAGACATGAGACTCTTCGATCTTTGGAATAAAGTTACACTGACATAAACAACCTCTTAAGTGACGATGATTGAGACATACACCTAGAGTGCAGCACATTGACTGATAACATATACCATTAAACCAACATGTTAATGTCAACTACAAAACCAGCAACACAATGATGTCAGTGCTAATTGAGCTTAGCCATACTAACATCCATCTAAACAGACTCAAAATAGGTAGGGTAAGTATGTCAAACTTGGATCAGAAATCTTGAAAATGGCAGGAATTACCAATGTACACATGATGCTAGCAAAAACAGTGTACTTTGTACCATTTAGATGTCCTGCTCTATGTAGCATACCTACAATACATTGGCTAGGGGAATAGCAGGCTAGCCACTTACCTTCACAACACCATGTACATGGGACAAATAGTCTGAATTCACATTTCAATGACATGTCTTGCATTAGGAATGTTGAAATACCACCATGCATTTCATCATGGGGGATGTCCATCCTGATCATCCATCACATTTTTCCAATGTACAGTCCACACTTAACAATGGGGACACCTCCTCATACCACTGAGTAAGTGTATCTAGTATGCCATGTAAAGTTTCAGATTCAGATCACACCCTCACATGAACGTTACATCTAGTTCACAATGCATGAATAATTTTCCCTGTTTCCCACCTGTCAGACCCTATATTGCACATTGAGCTAGATCCAGTGGAATGGGAATGGACACAGACCAAAGACCTGAACAACCTACCAACAGAAAACCTAGAGTATGGACCAGTATGTGAGAAGGATGACTAAGCAAGTTATATATAGAGCAGTATATTGGTACACATATGACACTGTCACATGTGAATCACCGCATGCTTCAATACAATATAGTTCACATTGGTGAGTTCTATGTCCCTATACACACTATGTAAATGTTATACTCTTTACACCAAGGTGTACCTAGGGGACCATTTGCCTTTAGCCCTTACCTCATTATCAGAACTTATTTACTTACACATTATGCAATGCACAGGCAGAGGTGTGAACATGTGTGTAGTCAGTAATTTGTCTGTTTTGCTGCCCTCAAACGCCCATCCAAGTCAGGGTAGGTCCATTGGGGAGTCAAGGTAAGACAGGCCATCCTCCCTCGTTAGGAGGACATAACCAGCTGGGCCTCTGCGGTCTTCTGGGCCCAGCGTCTCAGGTCCTCCCACCGCTTCCTACAGTGGTTGCTCCACTGGCTGTGGACCCGCAGAGTTCACACTTGCTTGGCAATGGCACGTCAGAGTCCCTTCTTTTGATATGCGTTGACCGGCATGGATGAAACAGACAAAAGAAGAAAGTTATGTCCACATGCACCGTCCCAACACAAGTGGTCAGAACACTTCAGTCACAGTGAGTAGACAAACGTACCGTTCATCTCAGTCCAAACTCATTTACAATTTACCATCTGCAGCCAGCCCATGTGTGACGTGGAGTCTCCCATACAACATGAATGAACAGTACTTGGTATTGACTAGACACATACCACCAGGCCACATGATCATCCATAACATGGTATGTCTCAATGAATATTTCTCACACCATCATTGTTGTACATGCTGCAATCTATGTTGAAGGAAGTTTGATGACACACTAGCTACCATGTATCACTACTGTATCTCTGCATATGCATATGTACAAATTTCCATACACCCAGAAATGATTCCCCAATCCCTCACTATCTCACATTTCATGTATACCATCAGACACTCCACCTTTCACACATTGGTATGCCATTGGACTCACCTGCTCCTCTACTGTACAATATAGCTGTTCAGACAGGGGTAGGACCTCATCCTGGAGTTTGTCCAGCTTTTCTGAAGTGAAGGCTAAGGCCCTATCACCTGCAGGACAATGCATGAAAGCTCCCAGAGGCAGTACACAGCACCTCAAGCAGTGGAGGTCCCGATGGCAGTAATGTCATAAGTCAAGTGAACAATACTACAGAAAATGGCGATCACATCCACCACGTGCATGACTGTCACAGTCAGGCGACATCGCCATTGGGCTAGGTCTACCAATGGCACTAATGTGTCCCAATGGTAATGTGCACTGCGGTTGTTACCGCCTACTGACATGACGACATCCACCAACGGAGTTAGATCACTTCCTCATGTCCAGTACAGTAGGTCAGGCATTCCACATAATCATATGTATGGAAAAGTAATGGAATCTGTGTCAATAATAATTCTCTTTATTGTGTGAACTATTAGTAAGTGCTGCCTTCATGTTTAGTAGTCTAATTGTGCATGTGAGTAGTAAAAGTTGGGTGACAGAAGTATTGGTGGTAATGGAAATGAGAACCTATTCTCAACATCCTATATGTGACGACAAAAGAGTATAGGTGCAACAAATATGTTTCACTTGTAAACTAGGTTGGACTACCAAACACTGACAGTCACAGAGGAATAGGCATGTATTGTACGACAGAGAATTCAGGGAATGTGAACCAATGGAACTGACATGGGATGCATAGCAATATGCTGTACTTCTAATGTAACATGTTGTATCTGACATCATATGGAGATATGTGTGACATCTTTTTGAATGTGTTCATTATGTGTACATTGTAAAAGTCACTTACAATCTGATTTTTTCCTACAAAGTTATGCTGGCATGAAGATAGGAAGACAACTTCCAGTGCACCACCCACTAGATGGCCTGGACACCATGAAGGAGAGACACATTATATAAATCTATCACCTGAATAGGCATACAATCATGGATTGTTGTAATCAGTTGGAGGCACATCTGATGCCTGCCATTCGCAATCCCAATAGAATACCTCGCATCATTCAAGTCATGTCAGTGCTACACTTCCTGGCCACTGGGTCCTTTAAAAATACAGTGGCACTAGCTGCAGGGATGTCTCAGCCCATGTTCAGTCTGGTTTTGAAGGATGGACTATTTGCATTGTTGAAACACCTGGAGAGCTGTATCAGGTTTCCTCAATGTGCAGATTTGGGCTTTTTGGAGGAACAGGTGAAACTACCACTACCTTACGTAAATCCCACCACCGATTTGCATGTTCTTTGGCCATGTGCGGTAGAGGTTGTCCACAGGGCTGTGCCCCTATAAGCACCCAACCTTGTACCATGCATGGCCTTTGCCCGTGTGCAGCGGAGGTTGCCCGTCAGACCTGACCTGTGGCCATCCCCTCTAACCACCCAACACCATGCTATGCACAGCCCTTTGGCAATGCGTGTCAGGAGTAGGCTGAAGCCTCTCTGGGTGTAAGAATAGGTGTGAGAGGGTGTATCTGGGGAAGAGAGTGGCTGTGAGAGTGTGTATCTGAGTGTGAGAGTGCATACATCAGTGTTTTAGTGGGTGCATCAGTGTGTGTGTGGGTCTGTGAGTGGAAGCATGAGGGTCTCAGTGGGTCTGTGAGTGGGTGTGTGAGAGTCTCAGTGGGTCTGTGAGTGGGTGCGTAATTGTATTGTTGGGTCTGTGAGTGGGTGCGCAAAGGGTCTGAGGAGAGGCTATGAGTGGGTGCACAAGGGTTTGAGTGGGTCTGTCAGTGGGTGCATAAGTGTTTGAGTGGGTTTGTAAGTGGGAGAAAGAGATTGAAAGAGAGAGAGAAAGAGAGTGAGAAGGAGAGAGATAGAGGGGCTTTCAGGCTCTAATGGATACGCTTAGAATGAGATATTTCCGCACAAATTGAAAAGACAAATGTATTTGTCAATTAAGAGGAGTAAGATCACCTTTCAGTATAAGGCTTATACATTTGAATAAAAAAGAGGGAAACGACTAGGGACACACCTAGATACGAACGGTTAACGTTCAGTGTTTAAGTCTGCGACCTTCACACTTGAGCTATGAATTTTATTACTTCCTTTTTTGTAGCCCCTTATGAGCTATCAGGGACCGCAGGGGAAGCCTCAAGGACTCCCCCCACAATCCTCACTAATTTTTTATACTAAGCCCTTTATTGGCTAGCTGGGACCCTGGGAGGAGCCTCAAGGACATAGGGGGTCATTCTGACCCTGGCGGCCGGTGACCGCCAGGGTCACCGACCACGGGAGCACCGCCAACAGGCTGGCGGTGCTCCCTCGAGCATTCTGACCGCGGCGGTTCAGCCGCGGTCAGAAGCGGAAAGTCGGCGGTCTCCCGCCGACTTTCCGCTGCTCGGGGGAATCCTCCATGGCGGCGGAGCGCGCTCTGCCGCCATGGGGATTCAGACACCCCCTACCGCCATCCTGTTCATGGCGGGAAACCCGCCATGAACAGGATGGCGGTAGGGGGTGCCGCGGGGCCCGTAAGAGGGCCCCGCAAAGTATTTCAGTGTCTGCTATGCAGACACTGAAATACGCGACGGGTGCCACTGCACCCGTCGCACCTTCTCACTACGCCGGCTCAATTCTGAGCCGGCGTCCTCGTGGGAAGGTTCATTTGCCCTGGGCTGGCGGGCGGCCTTTTGGCGGCCGCCCGCCAGCCCAGGGCAAATCTCAGAATCACCGCAGCGGTCTTTCGACTGAGGTGCGGTGTTCTGACGGGGTTACTTTGGCGGGCGGCCTCCGCCGCCCGCCAAAGTAAGAATGACCCCCATAATTATAAATGCCCTGTAACCTTGTCTTTTTCAGTGAATATATATTTAAACACTGATAAGAACAAAGTTTACAGGCACTTTATAGTTAGGTTCAGATTTTACACATACAAAACGATAGAAATTCAGCAGTTATAGTTATCTCAAGTAACCAGAGCTTGTGCCCTAAGGTAGGTATAATTTGCGCCCCGTCGTGCACAGTTTTATCATCAATAATTCCACTGCAAATATGGCATTGACATCATTAATGGTGTCACAGAAGTTATCATGAGGGATGTAATATGTGAGGTAATTAGCAGTGCATGGCAAGAGTCCAAGTTATTGTTATCTTAGTGCACAAGTCATAGTTACTGTCTCTCAGTGCCCTGATTGTACTGCTGAAATTTATTTTGCCACATTTGCAACTTATTGCATGCATGACATATTTTGTTAAGCAGGCAATATTAATACATATATGGCAGCTATTATTGATGTTATACTGGCAGAATTGCTTTTTGCTCTCGGCATATCTTTGGGGACCACATTTGTAAAAAGCTTTCTTGTGTAAGTCAAATGACAGATGTCTTCAAAGTTGGGTGACTATGATTCACTAAGTTTCTGATAGGCTGTCCTCAGTAGAATGTGATACTTATATATGTGGTGACCCATTTCACACTTGTATCATCATTGGACAACATTCCAAAACATCAATAAGATATTCTACTACATTTGCTTATATCATTGAGATATGAGTTAATTAATTGAGTGACATCTGGAGCCGATCATAGTACTGCATAGTTGTTATTAGCCTTTAATTAATGAAAGCTATAGTCTCCTCTGGTTTCTATCCCTTAGAGTACATCTTTTACAATACTGGAGTCTTCGTTTAAATCAGTACTTTATAATAGTGTTATAGTATATTGACTGTCTTGCAAAGTTAAGTCACTCATCAGGTCCTGTTGTCTCGGTTTAGGTGGAACAAAGATTTTACTTGCAGAGAATCTTTTGAGTTTGATCCTTCATACAAACTTGAAAAGTGCAGTGTTTATTTGACTTATTTCACACCTGACCTAACTACAGAATCCTCTAACTTTTTGAGAACAGATATCTACATTCAATTTCTTATCAGACAAGTTGCCTACACTTACATTATAAGAAATGTCTAACCTGTTGCTAAACACTTGGGGGGTCATTACAACATTGGCTGTAAAAGCCGTTTACCGCTGTGCAGAAGACCGCCGGAATTCCGCCACAGCTATTACGACCCACATCTCGAAATCCGACAAAATTCAGACACCCACACAAGTCCGCCACACCAAAGGTCAGTGATAAACTGGCAAAAACAAAACCTCCACCGTCACGCCAACAGAAATACGCCCATGCTATCACGACCCACGAATCCATGCGGCGGTCTTTCAACCGCGGTATTTCATTGGCGGTGCACACCGCCGCGCTCAAAATACACACACATCTCCAAAACACCACCACATTGGACAATTCGAAATACACACACCTGATACACATGCACACACCACTCCCACACACTCAATACTATATAAAACACACACCCACATCACCCACATCACCCACAAACCCCTACAATAAAAAAATCTGAAAGAAGGCCAGAGAGAGACACCACCATCCACAAACTAGCATCCACAGGCACTCAACACCATCAACCACACTACTTCCACGCACCAAACACCACTACATATCACCACATTTATCACCACATACACCACCCCACACATCACCTACACCACCCCATGGCACGGCAAAGACACCCCAGGATCTCGGAGGAGGATCTCAGGGTCATGGTGGAGGAAATCGTACGGGTAGAGCCACAGCTATTTGGATCACAGGTGCAGCACACCTCCATAGCTAGGAAGATGTAGCTATGGCGAAGAATAGTCGACAGGTCAACGCAGTGGGACAGCACCCAAGAAATCGGGACGACATCAGGAAGAGGTGGAACGACCTACGGGGGAAGGTGCGTTCCGGGGTCTCCAGACACAACATCGCGGAACAGCAGATTGGCGGCGGACCCCCACCTCTTCCCCCACAACTAACAACATGGGAGGAGCAGGTCTTGACTATTCTGCATCCTGAGGGCCGCGCAGGAGTCGGTGGAGGAATGGACTCTGGTAAGTCAAATCTTAACTATCATATCCTCCACCCTACGTGCATGCTTTCACAGACCCCCACCCTCACCCCCTCCCCTATCACTCCAACTCCTCACATATGTACTAAAAACACAAACCACCCAACCCAACACCAAGCCCTGCATGACACAACAAAGCATGGACACCCATCACTAAAGCATACCCACTGCACATACCCATAACACCCCCCTCAACCATCATCACACAAGCCCCCACACAGGAGTGCAAGCACTGGGGTACACGGTCACCCACCCATTGCACACCATGACACACACACATGCAATAATCATGCAATAATCATGCCTTTACACCCCTGCAGGACCACTACCCAACGTCACCAGACCGGAGGGTCCAGACATCTCCACCCCACCCACAGAAGAGGCCCACAGTGATGACAGCAGCTCTGTCCAACTGGATCCAGATGACCAGCCCGGACCATCGTGGGCCTCGGGTCAGTCGGTTCCCCACACCCAGTCACAGGCCACCACAGAGCTTCCACCCTCTGGTAACACCAGCACAGCACCCACACAGCGGGCCCATACCTCCGTACCCAGGACACGTCAATCAGATGTGTGTCCACCACTACAGGGAACCCATGATAACCCACCACCCCAACAACAACAGGGACCTGGGGGCAGTTGTAGTGGGCACACGGTCCAGGGGACTGAGGCCCAGGAACACAGGGGAATTGGGAGGGCTGCTGTGCGACAGGGGGCGGACAGGCCTAGGGAACCCACTTTCCATGAGGCCCACTCCTCCATCATAGGAACATACCACCACTCCCAGGAGACAATAGCAACGGTCCTGGACAAGTTTCAGGAGACCCAGCGGCTGCAGGACGAACAGTATTTGGGGTTCAGAACCATCAGCTCCACCCTGGGCACCATCGTAGGGGTGCTAAAGGAGATACTTACACCAGGAGGGACACTGTGGCACTCCAAGGGGCCCCTGACACTAGCATGGATGTTGAACTGCCCAACACCTCAGCCGGTGCTAGTGGACAGGACGACCCGCCACAGGACCACCACACCAGCACCCCACCCCCTGCAGACGGAGACCCACCCTGCAAACAGTCCCTGAGATCCAGGAACAAGACAGAGCACGATGCCAAGACCCCCGCCAAGAAATGAGACCACCCTGATTGTCATCCTACTGTCCCACTTTGTAACCCTGTCCATATTGGAACTGCCCCAGCTCCACTTCCTTTGCCCATATGGGCAATGCACCTGTGAGACTAATAGACTGGACTCTGCCATGGACATTCCTCCACCATCACCCCTCACCATTTTACAACCCCCCTCCAATATTGAGCACTTCAATAAACACCCTTGAAGCACAAAACAATCTGGAGTCAGTCTGTGATTTTGAAAATGTGTATTAGCAATGACAGTGACAAAATGCGTTTTCAAATTTAATGTCAACATACCTATGTCACACATCTCAAGTCCATGAGGAATCTAAGCAGATGACACACGTTGGAAACCACACTTGTGAAACCGTAAGGGAAATGTACAACTCCGTTACCATATACTGGTTGAAATCGACAGACAGGATAGAGGTAGAAGTGTGAAAGTACTTGTAGTAGGCAAGAATGTGTTCTCACCTGTGTGTCACTGGAAATATTGCTGGATAAATGAGTCCCTGTTGTCAATGTCTTCTTCCTCTGCTTCCTCCTCATCACTGTCCACAGGCTCCACAGCTGCCACAACACTGTCATCTGGACCATCCTCCTGCAGAAAAGGCACCTGCCGTCGCAAAGCCAAATTGTGAAGCATACAGCAGGCCACGATGATCTGGCACAACTTCCTTGGTGAGTAGAATAGGCAACCACCTGTCATATGGAGGCACCTGAACCTGGCCTTCAGGAGGCCGAAGGTGCGTTCGATCACCCTCCTAGTCTGCCCATGGGCCTCATTGTAGCGTTCCTCTGCCTTGGTCCTGGGATTCCTCACTGGGGTCAGTAGCCATGACAGGTTGGGGTAACCAGAGTCCCCTAATAGACACACCCGGTGCCTCTGGAGTTGACCCATCACATAAGGGATGCTGCTATTCCGCAGGATGTAGGCGTCATGCACTGAGCCAGGGAACATAGCATTTACCTGGGAGATGTACTGGTCTGCCAAACATACCATCTGTACATTCATGGAATGATAACTCTTCCGGTTCCTGTACACCTGTTCACTCCTGTGGGGGGGACCAGAGCTACATGGGTCCCATCAATGGCACCTATGATGTTGGGGATATATCCAAGGGCATAGAAGTCACCTTTAACTGTAGGCAAATCCTCCACCTGAAGGAAAACGATGTAGCTCCGCATGTGTTTCAGCAGGGCAGACAACACTCTGGACAGCACGTTGGAAAACATAGACTGGGACATCCCTGATGCCATGGCCACTGTTGTTTGAAAAGACCCACTTGCAAGGAAATGGAGCACTGATAGCACCTGCACTTGAGTGGGGATCCCTGTGGGATGGCGGATTGCTGACATCAGGTCTGGCTCCAACTGGGTACACAGTTCCTGGATTGTGGCACGGTCAAACCTGTAAGTGATGATCAAATGTCGCTCTTCCATTGTCAACAGCGCTCGGTACACCGGAGGATTCCGCCATCTCCTCACATGTCCCAGCGGACAGTGCCTATGAAGGACAACAGCGACCTCAGAGTCAAACAACTCAGAGGCATGTATCCACAGTCTACACAGAACACCATTCATACACAGAATCTGGCCTGTATTTGTGTTGTGCGACAAGGCTTATGTCTCTGTGACGCAGTGGTGAATCAGGCCATGTGGGCCCCTGAAATGGCGGCTACCTGACCTCTAAAGTGGGACAATGGGGTGTGAGGTAACTGCGCTGGCGTTCTACACCGTCGCAGTAGGCGGTCGAAGACCGCGGTGCAATGCTGCATTGGTTAACATTGGACCCTATGGGTCCCAGGAGCCAATGACGATGTACGCCGGCAGTGATGGTACGCACCGCCGCAGACGTGACCGCCATTTTCTATCTGTTCAATCACTCGATACCTGATCTTCGACAGGAGAGGACCTACACTGCAAGTGCTGCTGTGACCTCGGTCTGGAAGAGACAATGGCTCGTGCGTCTGGGCAAAGGGCCCCTGCCTTCACTGCAGAGGAATTGGAGAAGCTCGTGGACGGGGTCCTCCCCCAGTACACGGCTACTCTACGGTCCTCCAGACCAACAGGTAAGTACACAGGGAGCATGTTGTATGGGCTATGCCTGTGTGGAGAGGGCTGGTTGTAAGAAGGAAGGGGGCACAGTTCTGTGTGCATGAAGGACTGTGAATGCATGTGCCACATGGCAAGGGTAGAGATGGGGGCCACTCACTTCGACGGTGCAGTTGGTAATGACTTCTCTTCTTCCCCTGTACATTTCATGTAGGTCAGCACCCACCAGAAGAAGGATATTTGGCGTGCCATCGCCAAGGACGTCCGGACCCTAGGGGTCCACCACAGATGGAGCACCCACTGCCTGAAAAGATGGGAGGACATTCGCCGCTCGAGCAAGAAGACGGCAGAGGCTCAGCTGGGGATGGCCTCCCAATGTGGGAGGGGTGCCCGTCGAACCATGACCCCCCTGATGTTCCCGGATCCTGGCGGTGGCCTACCCTGAGTTGGATGGGCGCTTGAGGGCATCACAGCAGACACAAGGGGGTGAGTACAACATCATTCAGCGGACTTTGCGCGCAGTGAAGGTGTCTGGGTGGGGGAGGAGGGCTGTGGGTTTCCCTAGGCCAGGGCGAGTTCCGCAGGACAGGCCCCTCCATAATGCAGGCCATGTGGCACACCACCCCAACTCTGTAGAGTGCCAAGTACAGGTATACATGCCCCTGTGTCATCTATGTGTGCAGATGTCGACCATAGCCATGTAGGACATATCCCAGGAATTGCATCTGTAGAGTCCAACAGCGCGGCGTAGTGCAGGGGGCTGCTGTGTCTGTATTGTCCGCCAACGGTAGTGGTAAGCCATGCACTCAAACTGTCTTTCTTCTGTCGCCCCCCCTTTTTGTGGTCTCCCTGTTCTTGTGTGCATCAGCATCATCAGGTGGAGGTACAGTGGCACCGGAGCACGAGGGAGCTGCATCCCACATGGCCATGGAGGGCCACACCACGGACTCGGAATACACCAGTGGGACGGAGGGCGAGGGGAGCTTCACGGCGGTCACAGGATCTGCAACCAGCGACACGGACTCTTCCTCCAATGGGAGCTCCCTTGTGGTGGTGGCAAAATCTGTGCCCCCCACTTCTACAGGTACAGCCACCACCCCCCCTACCAGCACCGCCCTCCCAGCAGCCCCTCAGCCTTCGCCCCGTGCCCACTCACCCAGGAGGGTGGGTATCACCTTCGCCCCAGGCACCTCAGCTCCTGCCCCTGTCACCTCTGCTGCCCTCAGTGAGGAGGCCATTGACCTCCTCAGGTCCCTCACTGTTGGGCAGTCTACCATTTTGAATGCCATCCAGGGTGTAGAAAGGGAATTGCAACACACAAATGCATTCCTGAAGGGCATTCATTCTGGTCAGGCTGCCCTTCATCGAACCCTGCAAACTCTGGCCTCAGCACCGATGGCAGCCATTGTCCCTGTCTCTAGCCTCCCCCCTCCAACTTCCTCCACCCAGACCCAATCCCCTGTACCCCAGCCTATCCCAAGCACACCATCAGACCAGCATGCACACACGTCAACATACAAGCGAAGCTCAGGCAAACATAAGCACAACACATCCCACAGGCACTCAAGCAAGCATCACACACATACAGACAAAGCAACATCCACTGCCTCCACTGTGTCCCCCTCCTCGTCGTCTCCCTCCTCCCTCCCAGTCTCGTCTACACTCTCACCTGCATGCACTACCACCACAGCCACTATGTCCCGCACCAGCACCCCCACCACCACACCCCGCTCATGTGCACTCACCACCCCCACTACCATTTACACGTCCCCTGTGTCCTCTCCCAGTGTGTCTGTGACGCCCACTCCCAAGATACACAAACTCAGGCACACACCCACCCAACAGCCATCCACCTCACGACAGCCTCCAGCGCATGCACCTTCACCCAAAGTCACCAAACATTCACCTCCTGCAACCACTACCTCTTCCTCCACTCCCAAACCCCCTCCAGCTACCCGTGACGCAACTGGGACCGTCACGGGGTGAGTGATGCACTCTGGGCACCAGTCCCCCTCAAGAACCAGTGGAGACATGCATCCACTACCTCTGTCCTTCACAGGATGAAGCACTCTGGGCACCAGTCCCCCTCCAGAACCAGTGGATACATGCATCCACTACCTCTGTCCTTCACAGGATGACGCACTCTGGGCACCAGTCCCCCTCCAGAACCTGTGGAGACTGTTATCCACTTGAGAGACTGTGGCTTTGCACTCCCCAGGATGGTACAGTGGGCAAACCACCCACTGTAGAGACTTGAGAGACTTTGGCTTTGCACTCCCCAGGATGGTACAGTGGGCAACCCACCCACTGTAGAGACTTGTGAGAATGTGGCTTTGCACTCCCCAGGATGGTACAGTGGGCAAACCACCCACTGTAGATACTTGAGAGACTGTGGCTTTGCACTCCCCAGGATGGTACAGTGGGCAAACCACCCACTGTAGAGACTTGAGAGACTGTGGCTTTGCACTCCCCAGGATACATAAATGGGCATGGAGCCCCCTCGTGGATCTGGCGTGGTGCATTCATCCGGCTGAGGTGCACCCCCTTCCCTTCCCCCTGAGGTGCCTGTTGTATTTCCATCTGATGCCCAAGCAGTGTTCTCTCCATTTTGATCAAGTATCTAGTGTGGGCCTCGCCCATGCATTTTGGGCCCAGTGGTCCACGGACAATGAATGGTGCATTACCGGCACTACTAATCGTGGTGTATATTTTGTTTAATGTGTATATATATATATATGTATTTATTTGGTTACTGTATTTTGATATATTACAATGGTTCCACTCATTTCCTTTTGTCTTTGCATTCTTCCGGAGGGGTTGGGGGCTGTTTCTGTAATGTTTGGATATGCATTGGTGTGTGTGTTGTAGTGGGTGAGGGTCGGGGTGGGGGTGGGGGTGGGGGTGTTGCGTGTGTGTGTCCCTGTCTTTTGCCTCACCCCTCCCCTATGTCGTAGGTGCAGTACTCACCGTTGTCTTCGCTGCTGGCGTTGATGATCGTCGTATAGGAGCAGGAAGAGTAGTGCAGGAAGAATATGGAGTTCCGGCTCCATGGTGTCATCGTTCCTCGTGGAGTGTGTAGAGGTGAGCGTTTTCCCTTTGAAATGGCTGTTTCCGCCGTGTTTTTCTCCGTGGTGAATCCGCCCCAGAAAAGGTGGCAGATTGGTAGGTTGTGATACTGTGGGTGGTACTTTGTCTCCTGCCTGTCTGTTGGCGGTGACCGCCGCGCTGTTTGTCTGTACCGCCATGGCGGTCAGAGTGTTAAAGTGGCTGTCTTTGTTGGCGCTTTCCGCCACGGTCGTAATTCAAAAATGTTTACCGCCGGCCTGTTGGCGGTCTTTCTGCCGCTTTAACACCGTCCGTCAGGGTTGTAATGACCACCTTGATCTTTTTGTACTATTATATGTCAAAAATCATGTTTGCATCTCTCTTTTTTTCTTCTGTGTTGTCTCACTCTCCTCTTAACCCTCCTTGTCTTCTTGTGTCCTCACTTAGGGCCCAATTTTGACATTGGTGGTCTTTTTGGAAGACCGCCGCAGTGGTGGCCTTCAAAATACCACCATGTTGGCGGTAATCTGACTGCTGCCATATTAAGGCCCTCATTACAACCCTGGCGGTTGGTGATAAAGCGGCGGTTATACCGCCAACAGGCCGGTGGTAAAAAAAAATGGTATCACGACCAGCCACTTTAACACTTCGAACGCGATGGCGATAGCAACAAACACCGTGGCGGTCACCGGAAACAGACAGGCGGAAGACAATGTACCGCCCACCCTATCACAACCCACCAGCTTTTCTGGGGCAGTACCAATGCCATCAAAAGCACGGCAGAAACAGTACACAGAATTGCAACCACTCACCTTTCGACACTCAACAAAAAACCAGGACCCCATGGAGCCTGAACTACATGCCCTGCTGATGCTGGTGTATCTGCTAATACACCAGGAACTCCAAAGACGGCGGCGGCGACGACCACGGTGAGTACTGCACCTAGCACACAGGGGAGGGGGGAGGAAAAAGGGAGTGACACACACACACCCCAACCCCAACCCTCACCCACAACACCATACACACAAACATATGCAGCAACAGTACATTTACATACCGTAACCACCTGGAAGAATGCAAGGACAAAAGGAATTGAGTGCAAATAGTGATATTTTGAAATATGCAGATAAAGTTAACGATTGTAAACAACAGTATATACAAATATTTACAATATGTACAGAAGGCCGTTCACTGTCCTTTGCAAATGTTTATGGCCTAGTGGGCAAAAAAACATGGGAGAAGCCCACACTTGACTCCTGCCTCAAAATGGAGAGAACACTGCAGGGCCATCAGGTCGAAAACACACAGGCACCTCACGGGGAAGATGGGGGGCACATCAGCCGGAAGATGGTACTACGCCACTGCTCCTGGAGGGGGCCACATGCCCACAGAGATGTCCTAGGGAGTGCAAAGACACAGTCTCTCAGGTGGATGGTTTGCCCACTGCTTGGTCCTGGGGAGTGCAAAGCCAAGGTCTCTCAAGTGGGTGGTTTGCCCACTGCTTGGTCCTGGGGAGTGCAAAGCCACAGTCTCTCAAGTGGGTGGTTTGCCCAGTGCTTGGTCCTGGGGAGTGTAAAGCCACAGTCTTTCAAATGGATGCCTTCTTCCACTGGTTCTGGAGGGGAACTTGTGCCCAGTCTGCTTCATCCTGCCAAGGAAAGTAATAGAGGATGCATATCTCTACTGGTTCTGGAGAGGGCCTTGTGCCCAGTCTGCTTCATTCTGCCAAGGAAAGTGATAGTGGATGCACATCTCTACTGGTTCTGGAGGGGGCCTTGTGCCCAGCCTGCTTCATCCTGCCAAGGACAATGATAGTGGATGCATATCTCCACTGCTTCTGGAGGGGGCCTTGTGCCCAGTGATGCTGCACCTGGGGTGTGGCAGTTACCATTCCCTCACCTGGGTGTCTGAGGCACGAGATGTGCAGGGAACTGGTAGCATGATACTCCATGGAGGCAGAGCCAGACTCCATCCTATGGCGACTTAGGCTGCAAACTGCTGGTAGTGCCGGTGCTGATGGTGGTGCTTCAAGTGGTGGGTCCAGGCCACCTCCTGCATTCCCGGACGGCTGCTGATGACAGATGTAGTGGCACTGGCTGGGCATGTGGTGGTGCAGATGGCGGTGCTTGCGGAGATGTCTGTGGCAGAGATGCTGCTGGTGCTGGCCGTGGTGCAGGTGCTGCTAGTAGTTGAGGGAGACACCAGGCCGTCTCCTGCAGCCTCGGACGGCTGCCCACTGGGGATGATGCTACTGACTGTTGTTGTGGCAGCGGCGGTGCAGGTGGCGGTATATATGGCGGTGCAGGTTGTCGTGCATGCGCCGGTGCTTTCCACGGTACAGGTTGCTGGGCTGTCAGTCCTGATGGTGGGCACCTGTCCCTCACCTGGAGGCTCCAAGGCCTGAAGTGCCTTGCCTTGGGTTTTCTTTCCCTTCACCACCTTGGCAGACGCTGCTGGGACCTTAGCACTGGCAGATGCAGTTTTGGAGGAGGCCTTGCTGGGTGGGTCGTGCTTCTTGGCCATGCTGCATGCTGACACCTTCTTCACCTTGGCAGGTGGCGGAATGTGTTGGTCCTTTGCAGGGGTCGGTGGCACACTGGCAGCCCTGACGGGTGCCCCCTTTGATCCTCTGGGCTTTGCAGGTACCAAAGTGGACGTCAATTTGGTGGCTGAGGTGCTGGCCTGGGATCTTGACACCCTGGCCCGAGGGGAAGGACGGGCGGGGGGAGGCTTAGGGAAGAAGTCAAAGTTTGCAAGGAAAAGTTTTTTAGACACACTGGGACGGGAAGATGGAGAGGGTTTGGGAGTGGAGGAAGTGGGAGTGTTTGTAGGAGGTGTACATCTGCTGAGTTTGGGTGAAGGTGCATGGGCTGGATGCTGTTGTGAGGTGGATGGCTGTTGGGTGGGTGGGTGCTTGCATTTGTGTACTTTGGGAGGAGGGGTCACAGACACACTGAGAGAGGACACAGGGGACGTGTGCATGGTTGTGGGGGTGGTGACTGCTCATGAGGGGTGTGTTGTGATGGGCGTGATGGACGTAGTGGATGAGGATGTAGTGCATGCACGTGTGAGTGGAGACGCTACTGGGAGGGGGTGGACGAGGAGGAGGAGAGGGACACAGTGGAGACAGTGGATGTTGGTGTGTCTGCATGGGGATGGTGCTTGTGTGAGTGCCTGTGTGATGAAGTGTGGTGCTTGGGTTTGCCTGAGCCACTTCTGTGTGTTGATTTGTGTGATTGTTGGTCTGAAGTTGTGCTTGGGATAGACTGGGGTTGAGGGTATTGGGACTGGGTAGAGGAAGTTGGAGGGGGGTAGGCTGGACACAGGGACAATGGCTGCCATCAGTGCAGAGGCCAAAGCCTGAAATGTTTGCTGTTGGGCTGCCACGCCAGAATGAATGCCCTCCAGGTATGCATTTGTTTGTTGCAAATGCCTTTCGACACCCTGGATGGCATTCAGAATGGTTGACTGCCCAACAGTGAGGGATCTCAGGAGGTCAATAGCCTCCTCTCATGCAGCACTCAGGCCGGGACACATCAGCACCTCCAACTTGTGGCTTACATCAACACCACTCCAAACATGCATTGCCCACATATCATGATAAAAGTGCACTCACCTGTTTGCCTGGAGGATGTAGAGTAATGTGTTCTGGGGTAGGACCCCATCCACCAGTTTCTCCAACTCCTCCGCATTGAAGGCAGGGGCCCTTTCCCCAGACACCGTAGCCATTGTCGCTTCCAGACTCAGGTCATAGCAGCACTTGCAGTGTAGGTCCTCTCCTGTTGACCGTCAGGTAGCAAATGAATGAATAGTTAGAAAATGGCGGTGACGTCTGCAGTGGTGTGAACTGTCACCACCGGCATAAATGCCATTGGCTCCGGGAACCCATGATAACCAATGCGAAGTTACGCAGCGGTCATCGACTGCCTACCGCGAAAGTGCACAACGCCAGCGCACTTAGCTCATTTTCACCTGTCCCTCCTCACAGGTCAGTCAGCTGCCAATTCAGGGGAGCACATGGCATGGCACCTAACTGCATCACAGCAGACATTGGCCCATCAACTGACTCTCGACTTCACATGCAGTTTGTGTGACTTAAATTCAACAACAGTTGTGCATTCTATGTGGAAATATGACCTTCTGCTCACCGTTCTCCTCCATGGGCTACAGCCGCTGAGGCAGATGATGAGATGGCGGCATCCTCCGATGTACAGACCGCTTGTGGACCGGTCGACAATGGAGGACAGACACATTATCATCACATACAGACTTCATCGTGCCACAATTCAAGAACTGTGTCCCCAATTGCAGCCAGACCTGATGTCAGCTATCCGCCAGCCCACAGGAATACCCCCTCCAGTGCATGTTCTGTCAGTGCTGCACTCGATGAATGTTTGGCGGACGAGTACATCTCCCATGTGAATGCCAAATATCCTGGCTCTGTGCATGACGCCTATATCTTGAGGAATAGCAGCATCCCTCATGTGATGGGTCAACACTAGAGGCACCGGGTGTGGCTAATAGGTGAGCCCAAGGTCCCCACCCAGTATATGTTGGTGTATGGGGTTTGTGCCTAAGGGTTAGTGTGTGTCTAACAGTTGTCCCTCGATATTTACAGGTGACTCTGGTTATCCCAACCTCTCATGGCTACTGACCCCAGTGAGGATTCCTAGGACAGGGGCAGAGGAACGTTACAATGAGGCACATGGGGGTACAAGGAGGATTATTGAGAGAACCTTCGGCCTCCTGAAGCCCAGGTTCCAGTGCCTCCATCTGACAGGTGGATCCCTGCACTACTCACCAAAAAAGGTGTGCCAGATCATCATGGCATGCTGTATGTTGCACAACCTGGCCTTGAGATGCCAGGTGCCTTTTCTGCAGGAGGATGAGCCTGGAGATGGTCTTGTGGCAGCGGTGGAGCCTGTGGACAGTAAGGAAGAGGAGGCAGATGAAGAAGATGTGGACAACAGAACAAACATTATACAGCAGAACTTACAGTGACACACAGGTATGAGGCTGTAACTCAACTTTACTTTTCAGTAATCTTTTGGACATTGTACATGGCAGCCTCTTACCCTCTGTCTATGGACACTGACTGTACCCTTTGGATTCAGTATTTTCAGATCTGTGTGCTCCATTCTGTCTCCTGCTATATGTACTGCTGCCCACCAAAGGTCATCCTGTAGTATATTTCACTGAACATATAAGTTGCAATGCTTTGATAATGTTGTACTAATAAATTTTTTGTTTCATGACACTGACTCCAGTATGGTATTTGTTTCAAGGGTGTTTATTTTTGTGTCAATAATTATGGGGGTATGTGCAAGGGGCTGGGGTGATGGTGAAGGAATGTCCAGTTAGAGTCCAGTCTATTGGTATCACAGGTGCATTCTCCAAGGGGACATAGGAAGTGGAGCAATTGCAGTTCGAGGTGGACATGGTGACATAGTGGGACAGATGGGTGACAATCAGGAGGGTCTTATTTCCTGGTGGGGGTCTTGGCAGTGTTCTCTGTCTTTTCCCTGGATCGCAGGGACTGTTTGCGTGGTGGTTCTACTTCTGAAGGGGGTGGGGTGCTGGTGGCCTGTTGGTCCTGTGGCGGGGCCTCTTGTCCACTAGCGCCGGCAGAGGTGGAAGGCTGTTCCTCAGTTTGGCTAGTGTCAGGTGCCCTTTGTTATGCCATTGCCTCCCTCGTGGTCTTCCCCATGTCAGCCAGCACCCCTGCAATGGTGACCAGGATAGTGTATATTTTTGTTAGGTCCTCCCTGATCTGCTCCTGGCTTGTCTCTCTCTCTGTTCGCAATCTTTTTTTTCTTGAAAGGGTTGTGGGTAATGTGGGGGTGTGTTTTATATTGGTGTGGGTGTGTGCGTGTGGTGTGTGTATGTGTGTCAGGTGTGTATAGTTTGAATTGTCCACTGTGGTGGTGTCTTGTAAGTGTGTGTGTATTTTGAGCATGGCAGTCTGTACTGCCAATCGTTTACCATGGTTTAAAGACAGCCGCGTTGATTCGTGGGTCATGATACTGTGGGCGTATTCCTGTTGGCGTAACAGTGTGGGTTTTGCTATCGCCAGTTTATAACTCACCTTTGGTCTGGCGGACTTGTGTGGGTGTCTGTATTGTTGTGGTATTTTATGTGTGGGTCATGATACACGTGGCGGATTACCGCTGCGGTCACGGTATGTTGGCGGCCGTCAGCATGGCGGTAGGCAACGTTTACTGCCAGGGTTATAATGAGGGCCCTAAGAGTCACACTGTGAAGACCGCCAACAGGCAGCAAAAATTCCGAAACCACCAGGGGGCTGGAGGGTGGGAAAGAGACGGTCCCACCACTAGCACCGCCATCCTGACACAATTCCACACACCAGGTTACAAGCCACAAATCAGCACAGCGGTTCTTCCATGGTGGAAAACCTTTGGCATTGCGAACCACTGCTGTCAAAACTCACATCAAGCATAACACCACTCCACATTGGATAGTTTGAATACCCTACACCTGGCACACATCCACACAACCGACACGCCTACTCACTGCACTATAAAACACACCCCTACACAACACACAATCCTTTGCAACAAAAACGCCATTCACATACTCAGAGAGTAGAAGAAAATAATTGAAATAGCACCTTCACACCATGGGCACACATGCATATCACACTCAGCACACAGCCCACATCAGCACAACTAACACAATACACACATCACAAGCACACACAAATCTCAACAACCGTCACACCCTCACAATGCAGCACCCACGCCTCATCAATTACCTAACACTGCACTCTTACACTCACAACACCACTACACACCATTGACACAAACACTGCCATGTCCCACACAAAAACATCCACATTTCACTGATGAGGAGTTGAGGGTCATGATGGCTGAAATTGCAAGGGTAGAGCCACATGTGTTTGGAGCACAGGTCCAACAAACATTGCTTGCCAGGAAAATTGAGTTGTGGCAAAGGATAGTCAACAGGGTCAACTCAGTAGGCATCCAACAACACATAAGGGATGAGTGGAACGACCTTAGGGGTAAGTAGCATTCCATGGCATCACGCCACCAGATAGCTGTGACTGCCATTGAGCCCCGACCTCCTCCCCCACTGTTCACATATTGGGAGGAAAAGGTCATGAACATACTGCATCCTCAGGGCCTGACAGGAGTACCAGGGGGACTGGAGTCTGGTAAGTACCCACAACAGTCATGTCTCACAACTGTATTGTCCTTCATGCTTTCTCACCACCAAAATACTCCCTAATTAACTGCATTTCCCACTGCACCTCTCACCTATTCACCTAATCCCCACTCTCCTGCATGCCACCACTCCACCCAGCCCTACTGCCCCACAGACCTTGGCAATGGCATGTTAATTGCTGGTAAATCAAATCACTATGACTCAACTTTTTGAAAACCTTGAATGTGCACAACACATCACATTTCATGCATGTTCAGCTAAAGTACTAGCTACAACATCTAGATTGTCCTAGTGAGGACCAGCGCATGGCAATGACAGAAATGCAATGGCACACTCACAGTAGTACACAAAACAACAAACAGCTACAGCTGAGTGACCATTCCTTATGGCCACAGATCAAATATCTAAAGCCAGAAATAGACTGACCTGGGTTGGAAAGTAAGATGGCTGAGTCGATGCATATACACAACATGTAGATACAACCAATAATCAATCTATCAGTTTTTGTAAAGCACAAGTACTCACCCATGAGGGTCTCAAGGTGCTGGTGGTGGGTCTGGGCCTCATTGGAAGAGTCATGTTTTGAGGTTCTCCCTGAATGGTGAGAGATGGCTTTGTCAGAGGAATGTGGGCAGGTAGTTCCAGCTCGTAGTCGCAAGGTATGCAAAAGATCATCCTCCAGCAGTGGTTTTCAGGACTAATGCTCTTGCATACTCACATACTGTGTTCCCACTAGGACACACTTGTGCATTGTAAAGCTTTATTTTGTGATACCTACCAATCCTCACAAATCACTAGGGAACAGAGGTGAACAGTCATGTCAATAATCAGACAAAAACAGAAACCATCTGCAGTGCAATCTGTACCAAACTTGTATGGCAGCTCCCAACATGGAGTATGGCAATCAAGTAACAGAGGAGTATGTCCAACAAATGTATGCTGTGCAGCATCTGTCAATTTAATTGTAAGGAGCCATGTAAAGCCACTGTCTTCATCTTATAAAAAGGTATTGAAACACACATTCCAATATGAACTCTGTGTCTCACTGCCTCCACAGGTAAACCAGCCATTGCCACCATGGAGAGGATATCAGACACTGCCAGCCCCCCTCAGGATGAAGGCCCCAGTGAGGACAACATACCTGGATGTCTTGACAATGACGAACAACCTGGCCTATCTGGGACACCTGGTCAGTCAATGCCTCCCTGCCTCACCCTGCCCACATCAACACCCCCCACCCCTGGTGCAACCACATCACAAGCAACCATTTGCCCCCAACCTGTGTCCCAAGGCCAGTTCTATCTAGCGTGTGCCTCACAGTACAGAGACCTGAGTTGAACTTTGCATCCCTGACTATAAAGGCCCTGCTACTACTGGGAATGGGCATACTGTGACAAGGGCACAGGCAGCTGGGGGTAGGATGCAGGAGAGGGATTCTGTGGGTCCAAGGATGGGGCCTCAAAGGGACTACACTGACCAGGAAACCATCTCCCAAGTCCTGGGAGCATACCAAAGTTCCCAGGACAGGATGGGCCAAATAATCACCATGTTGGGGGAGAATCAAAGGATTCAGAGGGAGTACCACGAGGAAGTCATGCAGCAGTGGCAGGCACATAATGCCACCATGGCTACCAGTGCAGGGGTGCCGAGGGACATCAATACCACCCTAATTGGTTCCTCAACACACCATCATGCCCCTTCCACTAGCAACATAATAACTACCCCATCTACATCTGCGGGAGCTACTGGAATGGAGACCCTGCCAGGGAAACCACATGCCTGAGACACCCCTCCCTCTGTATCTTAAGAATCCACCCCACAAATGTGGAAGTCCACTCAGACATACAGCTGGAACAGATGCCAAGACCAAACCCATTGCCAGGAAGCGAACCTCTCCTAACATGTCACCCTTTTGTGCCACTGAGACACCCTGTAGACTGTTCTGAGACATGAGTCCATTTTCCCATGGTACACAGGCATTGGACCTGTGTAACCAACTGGTTTAGCTGCTACTCTGAAGAATCCATCCACCATGACCTAACTCATCACCCTTTTATTCATGTAAGCACTTTGATTTTGACCTTAATTATCTTGATATTCACAATAAATCACAACTGAACATAGCTACTGTGTCTTTAATAATATATCAACAAGGGCATGCTTGCCAACTGTGGTGAGGTCACGCCCCCCCTGCATCGAACAACCTGTGTAATGGTCATCAGATGGAGACACCATAGCATGAGACACATAACAACAGAAATGTCACAGGACAGATGTCTAAGAGGGTTTGAAATCCATGCTAACACCGTATTATAGTCAGTATTCCAATCTGCAAATACAGCATGACAAAGAGCACTATCAGGATGGAAGGCATAATGGCACACAATACACAAATACAGGTAACAGAGGTAATGCCCATGTTAAGCCACCTACAAAGCAGGGGCACCCAGATTGGACCTATATATCACCTAGTCCAGACTCTTGACATACACATACCATAGCTACATGATCACATATCCCATGGAACACACATATGACATCACTGAGGACCCAATACATTAACCATACACAAACATATAGCCTATACCTGTAGGAATTTGTATTCACCTTTGCCATTAAACAGTTATCTGCATCTTGGACAGCAACATCAGAATACAAAAACAGCTAGGACCCATGGTCATCACAAAGTACCCCACCCACTGTGTAGCCAGTGGCCATGATCCATTCTTCACACAAGTACTGCATACTTGTACTGACATGAAATACACCTTTGCACATCCCCACAACCCCACTAGTAATAGTAAAGGACAAAGAAGTCACAATTTCACTTGAATGAAGGAAGTACAAACAAGTTTCTACCCCACTGTAACTATATCCATTTTACCAGCTATCTGTCATTAACACCTCTCATGTCTGGTCTGCCATCTCCTACAATTGACTACTAACAATGAATACCTCAAACCAAAGGTTGCAGAACCAAACACAAAATTGCAATTTCAATGAGTGGAAGGAAAAGAGGATAGGAGAATACAAGAAACATACCTCCATACTGAACAGTCTATTCCATAAGTATATGTTAGGATCAGATGTAACAATACATGTTTGAGCTGACCCTCTATTACAGTACACCTTACAATCTATCAGTCTGCTTCCACAACTCACACATAGGCATTGGAGCTCATTACACCCCCACTGATGATTCAAGTCAGGAGGTGTAATGGTAGCCATCTACATCAAAATGTGCACATTCAACACTTGTAAAGGTCCACTTCACATACCTGTATGTCATGGGAAGTCTTCATGGATGACCTCTGTCCTAGAGTCAGCTGCTCCTTCATCCTCTGGCTCTTCATCACTTGTCATGTCAGCATTACCAGCCACTGGTCCAGCTGCCTCCCCCTCATTTTCTATCAATGGTATCTGATGTTTCAGGGCTAGTGTAGGAAAGTCCTCCTTTTTGCCCTGGTCACTCCTACACTTTTTGGACAGGTACTGGTGATTACTGACTCTTTCCTGTGCCCTGGGTACTGCTTACCAATCCCAGGGCCAGTGCTCTGTGTAAAGTGGATATGCAAATTCGGCTAATTATAATTGGCTAAGTTAACATACCTATAAGTCCCTAATATATGGTAGGGCATGTAGGTTTAGGGACCACAGCATAGGTAGTGCACCCATAGGTGCACTGCTGAGGTGCCCAATGTCATTTTAAAGGCAGGCCTGCCTTGCTGGCTGCTTTTAAATTAAAGTTATATGCAAATTCGACTTTGGAATTAAAAGTAGTTCCAAAGTCTTAAACTACCTTAGTTGTACATATAAGTCACCCCTAAGGTGTGCCCTATGTGCCCCTAGGGCTGGGTGCCATGTAACTATAAGAAGGGACCTTTTAAAAGTAGTTTTATAAGCCCATGTGAGGTCAAAACAGCCACATTCGTTTTTCCCTCATTGTAGTGAATGGCCTTCATAGGCTAGAATGGGGAGACTTTATTTCAATTTTAAAGTCCCCTTAAATGACAGATACCAAGAGTTTGGTATCAAATTAATTGTTATAATAAATCCCACCACTTCCAGTTGTGGGATTTATTTATAACTTGTTCAGGTAAAGAGTTTTAAACTTCACCTGAAAAGTTGCCAATTTCAGCCCTGCATTGTTTTTGCTGCTGTGCTCTGATTGGCCAGACTCTGGCAGCCTGGCCAGGCTGCCGTGATGTGGTGTGAAGTGGCCTGGCTTCACACAAAGAGATGTGCCTGTGGGAGGGAATTTCCCCTCAGCAGATGGTGAGGCAGGAAGGGGAGGGCTGCCAAACTGGTCTTCAAAGGCAGAGAAGGACATTTGGAGCAACCCAGCAACACCCCCACATCCTGCAACCCCAGACAACTAGGTGCCCCCTTGATTAGATTAGGAAAGGGCAGGAGAGAGGTGTGTTCATGATTTTTAGACACACCAGTGGGTGGGCTCAGCCAGATGTAACCTCCAAAAATCATTTTCAGCCATGATAGATTTTTTAAGAATCTTGCCTCCTGCGATTGATTTTTGCCACACTTCCCAGGAAGTGGTCATCACAGGGGGAAGGACCCTGCACCTAATTGGAGAATCAGGACTCCCCTGTTTTTCACCCAGGAGCAAGGATAAAACTGGCAGACCTGCAACCACACCTCAGATCCCCATCAGATTCCAACAAGGAAGAACCAAAGGAGAAGAAGGACTGCCCTGCTGGACCCTTGGCCCGCACCTGGAGCCTGCACTCTGAAGGACTGCACCAGCTGCACACTTGGGCTAAACCACAATAAGGACTTTGCCTAGCTTCAACTGGTTCCAGGAGGGACTACCTGTTTGCTACAGGTGAAAAATTGCTAACCAGAGTCCCCTGCACCAACTCCTGAAGAAATCAACCAGCTGACCACTGCCCAGTGGCCAAAAAGGAGTTTTGTGCCAGGTGCATTCTGGGAGTTGTAGTCCACCCCCCCCCACCCCCCAAGGATCATCTCACGGCTTCTGGACCCTTGGGGCGAGTTGTGGACCCCAAAAGAACCTTAAAAGAATATCTGGGAGAAGACCCAGAAGTTTGGAGAAGTTTGGAGAACTTTTGAAAAAAAGCTCCATAGAGGGACCCACCTGCCGCGGCAACTCTAGCCGGCTTGCCTCAATCGCGACCCGGCCTGATTTGTGGGTTTGTCCCGGTGAAAAAAATCTCCAAAAAAGAGACTAAGTCCGAATGTACAAAGTTGACCTGGACCTCCCAGCCAGCGTATCCGAAGGATTTTCACCTCAAAAAAATGACTGAGTCCGAAAGTAAAAATCTCCACCAAGGATACCGCAACGCGTTTCCGGAGAAAGTTCCAGGAGGTCGGATTGGACTAGCAGGTTCGTCCCGCTGAAGAAAATCTTCAGAAAAACAACTAAGTGCGAAGGTAAACTTTTGACCGAGGCCTCCCGCGGCCTGTAGCCGAGCCGGGCTCCAACATGGATGGCATTAAACTTTGACTTTGCCCCGGTCGAAGTGCAACCAGATAACCCGATTGGCGCTTTTTGTTTCTAGGAGCTAAAAAACAATAATTCTTTAAAAATTAATATCTCCGGTTCCCCTTATCCGATTTTATTTGTGTTTGTGTCATTTTAAAGATAAAAACATAATCTATTTTTATAAATTGGTTTTGGATTTTTAAACTATTTCCTGTGTTTTATTTAATTACTGTTTTGTGATATTTGAATGCTTTACATTCTGTCTCCTAAGTTAAGCCTTGTCGCTCGTTGCCAAGCTACCAAGGGCTGAGCTGGGTTTAATTTACTGAGACCTAACTGGACCTAAGTGGAGGTTAGTGGCCTATTGCTAAGTGTAGGTACTTACCTTACCAATAACCCATTTTCCAACAGCTAGATTGTGGAGCATGCAGCAGGCAATGATTATTTGGCATACCTTGTGAGGCGGATAGAGGAGAGCACCTCCAGATAGATTTAGGCACCTGAATCTTGCCTTAAGGAGCCTGAATGCTTGCTAGTTTACACACCTTGTCCTCCCGTGGGCCTCAATGAAACGTAGTTCCGCTGGCGTGCCTGGGTATGTCACTGGTGTCACCAGCCAAGGAAGGTTTGGATAGCCAGTGTCACCTATGAACACAAAGGGAGAACAAATCATTAATAGGTTCTGCGACTAGCTATGATGTGATGACAGGTCACACAACACTGAAACACACTACAATGCATACTTACCAAACAACCAGGCCATCTCTGTTTGTAGTCGTGCCATCAGATGTGGGACATTGATGTCCTTAATTGTGTGGGTATCCTGCACTGATCCAGGAAACCTGGCTGTGACTTGTGAGATGTATTGGTCTGCCAGACACACCACCTGTATGTTGTTTGAGTGGTAGTTCTTCCTGTTCCTATATACCTGTTTATTGACACTGGAAGGGACCAGGGCTACATGGGTGCCATCAATGGCTCCTACCACATGAGGAATGTGTCCCATCTCATAAAAGTCTGCCTTCACAAATGCTAAATCCGTTCTTTGGGGAAACCTGATGTAGCTGTCCAGGTGTTTCAACAATGCACACAGTACACCCTTCAACAACAGACTGAACATGGGCTGAGACATCCCTGCTGTTAAGGTGACAGTATTCTGAAAGGACCCTGTGGCCAGGAAGTGTAGCACTGACAATACTTGTACGATACGATGTATACAATAGGGATTGCGAATGGCTGGCATCAGATAGGGCTCCAACTGTATACATAGATACATGATGGTATGACATTTCAGATGCTATGGCTAGATGACATGCCTGTCCTCCTTGATTTCCAGGTCTACTAGTGGACAGTACACTGGTGGTTGTCTCACTCTCCTTATGGCTGCATAACTATGTTGAGAGGAGAGAATGTACAATGAGCTATGCAGTATGCACACATCACCAACAGATTTTTAATGCCTGAAACCTAACATATGTAGAGGATGCGTGGGACTGCTGGCATATAAAATACAGACCATAGATATGCACCTAATTCACTCTCATAGCTGCACATTGGCTAACATGTTGACTGGATTGTACATATGCAACAAATGTAATTGTACATGTGTGGGTGACTCAGCTGCCCTGGACTAATCACACTTATGTTTCGGAATCTAGCTATATCTAGCCATGGCATATGCACCTCAGAGTAGCTTTACATAGTTCTCAACATATATACAGTCTCAACACATCATTGTGTTAAGATTGTCACAATATGTTGCACAACCATGATGGCCCAACATAAAGTTACTCAGAAAATTGGGGAGTAAGGGACTAACGCAGATAATTACGCACACCCATTGATTCCATGCGGCCAAAATGGCAGGCACCTGGCCTACTGTAGTGTACAGTTGGAAGTCCACCAGCAGAAGTCGCTATGTCTGTTTCAACTGCCATGCAACTTGACATTGGTTAACATTGCTTCCTGTTGCCGACTGGGGCCGATCAGCATGATTGCTGGTGGTGACGGTCCTGTATGTTGGCGACTGTGACTGCCATTTTCTGCAATTTTGCTCACTTGACTCCTGACATTGTTGCTAGCAAGACCTCCACAACATGAGCTTCTGTGTACTGCCTTTGGGAGCCATCATGCCTGCAGGTCATAGGGCCCCTGCCTTCATGCCAGAAGAGCTGGATAAGATAGTAGAGGAAGTCCTACCCCTGTATGAACAGCTATATGGGGCAATAGAGGAGTAGAGGAGTCCAATGCCCCAGCCATGTGGGTAAGGTGGCGTGTGTGATGTTTTTCGGGCATGTGAACTGGTGAGGGTATAGCTGCATGCAGATGGCATATTGTGAAGGTGTGTGAGCAGAGAGGATGGATATGTGTGCCTTCTTGCAATGACAGATCTTTAGTGACCACTTCTATTGGCGTAGTGCATGTGTACATGACTTTCTCCTTTCATCTGTGTCTTTCATGTAATTGAATGCCCATCAGAAAAAGGGGATCAGGTGTGCCATCGTCAAGCAAGTATGGACCCTGGGGGTCCACAGCCGGCACAGCACCCACTGTCTAAAGCTGTGGGAGGACCTGAGACGCTGGGACCGAAGCCCACTGAGGCCCAGCTGGGGATATCCTCCCAAAGAGGGAGGGGTGCCTGCCAGACCCTGACCCCCCTAAGGGCCCACCTTTTGACGGTGACCTACTGTGAGGTGGATGGGTGTTTAAGGGCAGCAGAACAACGGGGGTAAGTACTAACTGTATCCTTGTATGTGGCTCTGGTTGTATGGTATTTGCAGTCACACTGTAGCAGCTGGGACAATGCTGTAGGTGCTACATATATGTAGACTACTGGAAATAGGTAGCACATTGCCTGACTATTCGATGTAGATCTGGCATCATGGTTTGCTATGTGTACGTTTAGATCACCTTTATCAATACAAGTCTATGACTGCATGTGGAGATGCTCAAATGACAATGTGTGACTCTACCCTGCCATTTATATGGTAGTAAGCTGTTGTACCATTGTAGGAAAGTACCATCTTGCCTGGCATGCTACCCCCATTTTTACTTATATGTCAGTTTGTTTTTGCCTGTGTCACTGGGATCCTGCTAGCCAGGACCCCAGTGCTCATAATTGTGGCCTGTATGTGTTTGCTGTGTGGTGCCTAACTGGATCACTGAGGCTCTGCAAACCAGAACCTCAGTTTTTATGCTCTCTCTGCTTTTAAAATTCTCACTGAAGGCTAGTGACTATTTTCTCCAATTCCTAGGTACCCAGGGTATTGGGGTTCCAGGAGATCCCTATGGGCTGCAGCATTTCTTTTGCCACCCATGGGGAGCTCAGACAATTCTTACACAGGACTGCCACTGCAGCCTGAGTGAAATAACGTCCACGTTAGGGAAGCGCGTTCTGTGGAGAGAGGGGCGGCAGCAGGACAACACAGGGCAGGAGCCCTTTAACCCTGAGAAGCTTCGCGCTCCCGCTTCGCGGGAAGTGCGCCTTGTTGGAGGAGGGCACACTGGCAGCACTAATTGAGGGCAGGAGCCCTTTAAATCCGAGCTCGCGCTCCCGCTCCCGCGGGATGCGCGTTCTGTTGCGAGAGGGGCGGCAACAGGACAACACAGGGCAGGAGCCCTTTAACCCTGAGAAGCTTCGCGCTCCCGCTTCGCGGGAAGCGCGCCTTGTTGGCAGAGGGCACACCGGCAGCACTAATTAAGGGCAGGAGCCCTTTAAAACCCGAGCCCGCGCTCCCGCTTCGCAGGACGCGCACGGGCAGCGCCCAGGCGAAGACCGGGCCAAGACGGGCCCGTCTACTCCCGTCTTCGACCGACTGAGGCTGGGCTGGGCCCCGTCCCTTTACTTTTTGTACTCGGTGACTGAGTAAGTGTCCTAGTTCTTTATATAATTTGGGCAGCTATTATGGGGAAAAGGAAGGCTGTTGATTTGCCGGAATCCCGGCTCGAATGTAAAAAACAGAAAAAACGTTCCATTAAGCCAGCTAGCAAGCCCAAAGGCCGTAGCCTTAAACCATTTGAGGAGATAGACCATCTGTTCGAGGAGGTGGAGGCAATTTTAAATTGCACTGCAGGTATCAAGAAGGTCCTGCCACAATCCAGGAGGATACAAGAATTCTTTCATAAGACGAACAAGGGCACAGCCCAAGATCTGAATTTCTCAATTAATGGAGTAGGGCCTTCATCTAACGTGTCCACCACAACTCCTTCCCCATTTAGTGAAGAAAAGGACACAATCAAAGATTGTACTTCTAACCAAAGAGAAGAGGAAACTAGTTTGCCCATTGCTCCTACTCCGCTAAGTCCTGAGATTAATGTGATCCCAAATATCCCTTGTAATAATCGGTTCCAGCCATTATCCGAGGAGCGGCTGCATATAGGTCGCATGTTTCTTCGGTAGAAGTCTTAGATCCCGGGATCCCAAGTCCTCTAATTATTCCAACTACCTATTCCCCACTGGCCCAATCCTCCTCCGAACCTAACATGTTTCTCATTTTGCAGAGAATAGACGAACTTAAGGGTATGTTCAGGAAAGATCAATAAATTTGTCCGGTTGTAAATGTTGCTCAAGTGCGGAAAGGGGGAAAGGTGAACCAATAAAGACCATTAGGAGCTCGAATTCAAAGATGGCGTTTGGATTACAAGTTAATCCTCATTTAAAGAAAGGGGTACCTAGATCTGATATTGATGTGCAGCTGACATGTCCGGTAGACAAATCCACTTGCGCCGAGCTGGGCAATATACACCCTCCTTCCAAAAGGATTACTATGATTAACTGTGCTGCCCCTACTGGTTGCCCCTTTCCTTCTCCAAACCTACAGGGACCTGGAAGGCGTAAAGAATCTGATAATCTCAGACATGCAGGGGGTGTACCCCTTCGAATATACGAGGGCCACCTGTATCCATCCTCGAATCTACTTGTCCTCTTTCCTCCCAGGGAGTCCCCACTGGTCTTAGTATGCTAAGGAAAAATCTAAAATATATACATGGGCCTAACTCCTTTCTTATGACTAATGTTCCCAGGTTGCCGCAAG
The DNA here is from genome assembly GCF_031143425.1 of Pleurodeles waltl. NCBI lineage: Eukaryota > Metazoa > Chordata > Amphibia > Caudata > Salamandridae > Pleurodeles > Pleurodeles waltl. The sequence goes on along the minus strand of NC_090445.1, from coordinate 485,460,322 downwards.
GAACAAAAGAGGACCATGAGTCCAGGAAAAACAAAGCCATTTATTGGCTTCGGAATCAACGGGGCTGTTTATCGGTTATGCGCTCGGATATTTCAAATGCCAAACGGCTGAGCCCCCCCCCCGGGTCCAACCATGATATTTTTTCTATTGAGTTCTATGATAAGTCAATGATTGATCATCTCATTACTTTTGATATTCGTACTCGCCTATTCTGGCTTAAAGGTAAAGAGGGAGGTATTGATCTAGATTTTGGGGTAGCTGATGCATTACAGGTCCAAACAAATGTTCAAACGACCAATAATATTACAAGTAATTTATGTGGGTATGTTGATACCATCTTGCCCAAGCCTGTATGACTGTCTACGTCCCAAGAAGCTCCTGGCGAGGACAAAATTAAGGAGTCGCCCTTGAGCCCCACTACTAAATTAAATCTAGAGGATGCCCCGCAGCCAACTAGAGCTATACCTGATGCTATTGGTGGTCTATCAATACTGTCTTGGAACTTAGCTGGTATTGGGAGGACACTGGATGACAAGGACTGGTGTTCATATGTACAAACCCAAGACATTTGCCTCTTCCAAGAAACTTGGGCCGAGAATACGACTACCATCGATGGGTTTCTTTCTTTTTACGTTCCCGCCCAGCCTTCAGAAAAAGGGTCAGGTCGTGCAAAAGGGGGGCTGTTAATTCTCCTGAACAAAATATTACACTGTGATTACAAGATCTTACAGTTTGATTGTGTTGACTTGATGGGGATGCAAATAACATTTCATCAGAATCTGATCATAACTCTTATCAATGTTTATGCTCGATCAGTATCGCGGGGAGTAGAATCTCAGACCCTAACTCAGCTCCTCAAGTTTTTAGACACTACTCAATCTTCATCTTATTTGATTATAGCTGGGGACGTAATTTGTACTTTTGAACCATCAACATTATTAAGTGGCCTAACTATGGACGAGGATCAAATATGGGGGATTATGCAACTGAACTCTGATTGCTACTGTCCTCGTACTCGTGTAGCAGTCCAATTGGCCTCACTTTGTTTGAAGCATGGTCTTAGGGCCTGTAATGGTCGCATGCCCTCTGACCCGGATATTGCTCCCACTTTTAAACGAGGCATCTGTACTAGCGTGATCGATTATTTCTTAGTCGATGTAAGATTGTGGCCACAGCGCAGAGATATGAAGGTAGACCTTAAAAGTGAAAGTGACCATTATCCGCTGCTATTGTCTATCTCTGGGGATGTATTTTGTCGATCCGCTAACAACGTAGTTACTATGGTCCTACTCCCACTGTGAAAAATGTATCTATGAAGGTTAGTTGGCCAAAGGTGGTGTCAAATCCCTATCTGTTGCACGCAATTTATTTATCTTTTTTAGATCATTTGGCACCTTACAATGATTATGATCCTCAAGATATCCCTATTCTTCGTATCCATGAAAATATGGTTGTTAAACTTCAAGATATTTTCTATAAGAAGAAAGGGGTAAGGTTGCAAGGTGGGTCCCCGATTAACAATACATGATTTGATGAATCATGCTCTAGGGCCAAGTCAGGGGTATCGGATGCTATTATGAAAGGGTCCACAGGGGATATCCAGCTGGTCAGACGCAAATATAAAGAGTCCATCTCACGAGCTAAAAAAATCTGGGAGGACTCAATCTGGCAGGAGTTGTTCAAGGCAACTGAATCTAACAACAATAGCTTATTCTGGGAACTTTTAGCTAAAAGAGAGCAAGGGGGTAGAACTACCATTATGAATCACATCCAAACAGAAAGTTGGGTGGATCACTTTTCTTGCCCCTATGGCAAAATTGATACCCCAGAGACTTCCTTGAATCATGGCGGGAGAAAAGAGCCCGGCTCTTCGCAAGATATTGTACTTTCATCTGCTTTATTGGGAAGGGGTCCCATAGATACTGAGGTCCCTATTAGTTTCTCCATTGAAGAAACCTTAGCGGCAATTCGCTCGCTAAAACCTGGGAAAGCCCCAGGACCTGACATGATTCCAGGGGATCTCTATAGATCGAAACCCCTTGTATGGGGTTGGTATATTAATTCACTCTCCAATAAAATTTCTGTTGGGGCAACCTAGGCGAACTGACCGATAAAATCCCCATAAATAGGGGTGTTCGCCAGGGATGTGTGTTGTCACCGATCTTGTTTTCCTTGTTCACTAATGAGGTGGTAGAGGTTATGATGGCCTGTCAGAGCGATGCCCCTACTCTGGGGACCCAAAAAATTCCTATTCTTCTCTTTGCCGATGATTTTCTTTTAATCTCAAAGACGCCTATGGGATTGCAAATCCTCATCGATAGGTTTAGTGCATTTTGCAAGGATTATGGACTAGAGCTAAATCCCAAGAAAACGAAGCTAATGGTTCTGCGCTCTGGGAAACAGAAGAAGTGTGCCATCAATTTAAAAGGTGTTTCCCTGACTAAGGTCAGTTCCATAGATTACCTAGGAGTAAGGATAACCGACAACTTACATTGGGAAGAGCAGATTAATAAAAGCACTGGCCTTCTCCAGCACAATGCAGCATCTATCCTGCGTTTTTATAGGAGTACCTCTACAAAAATGGTCTCCCCAGCTATTAAGATCTATGTTGCAAAGGCTCAGAGAGCTGCTGTATATGGTGCGGAAATATGGGGCTTTCTTGATACCAACAAGCTCACCCTAGGGGAGAATAGCTTTGCAAGGGCCCTTTATGCTTGTCCTCCTAGTACACCCTTGATTCCCTTGTTTTTAGACTGGGGTATAAAAAGGATAGCCGACCTGATAAACCTAAGACCATTGTTGTACTGGGTCAGGCTATGGACAGTTCCTGAATTAGTCGTGTATAAAGCCTCACTTCTAGATTTGCTAACATGCACCAATTCAGCTTCTGTTCCGTGGGTTAAGCATGTATCCACCTGGCTCAAGATGTTGGGGTTAGGAGATTACTGGGAGTACCCTCACAAACTTGAGAAAGTCCATCTCCAAGCACTGAAGCGGGTCTATTGGTCTTATTTGAGGAACAATGTTATTAACCATAAATCATGCGGTCGTCTAACCAACTCATTTATTGATATCAAGGGGTACCCAAGGTTTGAATTTTATCCAGACGTTATACCTGACATTTTTGGCAAAAGCCTATATGCTAGATTTCACTTTGGGACTCTACCATTGAAGACCGTAGTGCGCAGATGGGATTCAAATGCGACTAATGATACTTGCCCTGTGTGTGGCAACACTTCTGAATCAATGATGCACTTTATGTTTTTTTGCCCTGCATACAAAGTTCCTAGGTCTAAGTGGATCCGTGATCTTTGTCGAGAAATGAGAATAAGGGAATGTGCAGTAGCATTGAGGATTTTAAAAAGCGATACTACCAAAATACTAATACATTCTGTTAGCAAATATTTATTGTCAGCATGGCGTATAAGGAATTTTTATATTAGTAAAACCGATGGATGAGTCTTTTACGTTAAGTCAGCCAGTGGAGGGGATTTTTTATGTAATAATATGATTTTAGGATTTGTATTTATTTTTTAGGTGGTGTTACCATGTGGTTTTATGCTCTTGGGATGGAATTGTATTTTATATTTTTTTATATTTCTATTTATGATGATATTGATTATGTACTGCTTTGATGATCAGTGATCGAATAAAGCTTCTGTTGACAAACAAAACGTCCACGTTATTTCACAGCCATTTTACACTGCACTTAAGTAACTTATAAATCACCCATATGTCTAACCCTCACTTGGTGAAGGTTAGGTGCAAAGTTACTAAGTGTGAGGGGAACCCTGGCACTAGCAAAGGTGCCCCCACATTGTTCAGGGCAATTTCCCCTGACTTTGTGAGTGCGGGGACACCATTACATGTGCGAACTACATATAGGTCAATACCTATGTGTAGCTTCACAATGGTAACTTCGAACATGGCCATGTAACATGTCTAAGATCATGGAATTGTCCCCCCAAGCCAAATGTGGTATTGGGGTGCCAATCCCATGCATCCCCGGGGCTCCAGCATGGACCCCGGGTACTGCCAAACTAGCTCTCTGGGGTTTTCTCTGCAGCTACCGCTGCTGTCAACCCTCAGACAGGATTCTGCACTCCTGGGGTCTGGGCAGCCCAGTCCCAGGAAGGCAGAACGAAGGATTTCCTCTGAGAGAGGGTGCTACACCCTCTCCCTTTGGAAATAGGTGTTAAGGGCTGGGAAGGAGTAGCCTCCCTCAGCCTCTGGAAATGCTTTGAAGGGCACAGATGGTGCACTCCTTGCATTAGCCAGTTTACACCAGTTCAGGGAGCACCCAACCCCTGCTCTGGCGCGAAACTGGACAAAGGAAAGGAAAGGGGAGTGACCACTCCCCTGTCCATCACCACCCCAGGGGTGGTGCCCAGAGCTCCTTCAGTGTGTCCCAGACCTCTGCCATATTGAATGCAGAGGTGTGAGGGTGCAGTGGAGACCTCTGCGTGGCCAGTGCCAGCAGGTGACATCAGAGACCCCTCCTGATAGGCTCTTACCTGGTTAGGTAGCCAATACTCCTCTGAGGGCTATTTAGGGTCTCTCCTGTGGGTTCCTCTTCATATAACAAACGCAAGAGCTCACCAGAGTTTCTCTGCACTTGTCTCTTCAACTTCTGCCAAGGATCGACCGCTGACTGCTCCAGGACGCCTGAAAAAACACAACAAAGTAGCAAGAAGACTACCAGCAACATTGTAGCGCCTAATCCTGCCGGCTTTCTCGACTGTTTCCTGGTGGTGCATACTCTGAGGGCTGTCTGCCTTCACCCTGCACTGAAAGCCAAGAAGAAATCTCCAGTGGGTCAATGGAATCTTCCCCCTTCTACCGCAGGCACCAATCTTCTGCATCACCGGTCCTCTGGGTCCCCTCTCATCTTTACAAGCTTGGTCCCTGAAACACAGGAGCTGAATCCAAGTGACCCCAACAGTCCAGTGGTTCTTCTGTCAAAAATTGGTGGAGGTAAGTCCTTACCTCCCCATGCCAGACAGTAATCCTGTGTACTGCATGGTCTGCAGTTGCTAGGGCTTCTGTGTACTTTTACGAGACTTCCTTTGTGCACAGCACAGCCCAGGTTCCCAGCACTCTGTCCTGCATTGCCCAACTCCTAAAGTTGAAGTGAACCTCTACTCCTGCCCCTGTCAGCCCTGCTGCCCTCAGTGAGGAGGCTATTAACCTCCTGAGGTTGATCTCTGTGGGTCAGTCTACCATCGTGAATGCCATCCAGTGACTGGTAACTCAATTCCTGCCGAGCAATGCATTTCTGGATGGCATTCACCGTGCAAGGGCTGGCCTACAGAGATCCTTTCTTGCTCTGACATTCACACGGACAGCAGCCAGTCACCCTTTGTCTTCTGTCCCCTCTCCACCTTCCTCTTCCCAATCCCAAACCATTCTTCCCTGTCCCAGCCATAGCACACAGACAGATAAGCATGCATCCATGTCAACATCCAAGGGTACCAATGACAAACACAAGCACCACAAGACACACCACCAGTATGCACACAAACTGCACCCACCTGCAGACACACAAACACTCACTACCTGCACTGACTCCCCTACCACCCCCTCCTTCACAGACACTATACTGGACACACCCCTGCACATACCACAGCAACATTCTCCAATACAGCCACAACTATCCTACCCACAGTCACCACAATTGCAGACCTGCAAACATCCACCCCAGTCACCACATCCACAGACTCCACAACCACAGACACGCTTACATGCAGCACATCCACCATACCTGCAGTCACCAACCCAACAGTCACCCATCCACCACAGCATCTCCCAGCACCTCTACCCCTCTCCTCCCAAGACACATAAACACCCACACTCACCCACCCAACAGACACCCACCACACAAAACCATACCTCGCACACACATGCACCCAAGACATCCACCAAAACACCTCTTACAACCACGCCCTCTACTCCCAAACCTTTTTGCCAAGACCGTCTTCGTGTGTCAAATACATTTTTCCTCCAGGAGTTGTCCCTTTTCCCAACTCCTCTTCCACCCCGTGTGACCGCCAAAAGATCTGTATCCCTCCCCAAGTCCAGCCCTTCCACTTCCAAGTCCTCCCCCTGGCCCCCCTGCAGGTAGCCATTCTCCTCCCCGCCAAGAAGTCAACCCCTCCCAAGAGTTCCCAGCTCTCCCATAAGCCTCAACCTCATCTCCCTCCCAAACACAAGCCCAATGATCCACCTCCCAAATCTAAACCCATATCCCTCCTCTGCCCCCCGCCATTGTTCCCTGAAGTGCCTACCTGCCCGCTTGATGCCCCTACCTACGGAGGTTGTATGGCATTCAGGAGTCAAGTAGGGGCACTTGGAAGTGCCATATGTGCATGATGCACATATGTGACTGGATTGGCCTATGGACATCTTATTCTTTACACAGTTATGTATATCTATTTATTTGTTTATTGTCATATATATGGGGTAACCAGCTGTTGATTCCAAGGTTACATTTTTGTCCTGTCTTTCATTCCTTATGGCTGCTTTGGTCTTGACTGCTTTAGTTAGTGTGTGAGTAAATCTTGTGTGTGTGGTGGTTTTGCTACCAGTTGTGTCTGGGCAGCATATATGAGTGTGTGCATTGCAGTTGATGGCTGTGTATTTTGTGATGGGCATGTACAAGACTGAGACATGGATTTATGTTGATATTGTGTTGACATGTGTTATTTGGAGTGTTGTGTGCCCTTGTGTGGTTGTACTGTGTGTGTGCGTGTGTGTGGTGATTGGTGTGTCAGATCTGTTGTGATGTGTGTTTATGGAACATGACAAATGCCTCATTGTATGGATGTGTGATTGTGTGTGTTGGGTCTCTGGTGTTGTTACATAGTTGTATATGTGTGATTTGTCAAGTGGAGGTGTGAATTGTGGATGAATAATGGTGCTTTCGGGGTGTTGCATTTGTGGTGTAGTTGTGTCATTTGGTAGTGTTGTGTGTTGTTGTGTTCGACTGTGCCGGTGCTGTGCATCTGTCGGTTGGTGTGTGTTTTGGAACTGAATGTGTGTGTGTTGTCCATAGTGTGTGTACTATGTCTCTACGTGTGTATGTGGCTGTGTGTAGGTGTGCCTCTCAGTGTGAGGATACGTGTGTGTCACCATCGCCATTCATTCAGGATGTGTATGTTGTGTTTGTGTAGATACATTGGCATTGTGCAACTGTGACAGGTAGGTGTGCATACTTGCAGTTGCTGTCGTCGTTCCGGAGTTGTTGGGTGAGCAGGAGCAGCGGGAAGACATGTAGCTCAGGTTCCATGGCGGCTTAAGAAGGGTATGTGTTGCTGAAGCTGCGTGTCTCCTTTTATTTCTGCCATGGTTTCAGTGGTAGTGCGACTGTGGGGGAAACCTTGGCTGTGTGCAGCCTCATAATCTGTCTTGCAGGAACATGATCTCTGCCAGCCTAAAGGTGGATACTGTAATCCATGGCAGCCTGACTGCACTGGTGGTGCCGGTGGTGGATTGGCTGCATTCTGATGGGAAGACCTCCATGGTCATAATTGACCATGTTGGCGTCATGAGACCACCAAACTCATAATGACCCCCTTAATGTCTTGGTGCTGGTCCACCTGTTTCCTATGCATATCCTTCATGCATTCTACAACAAGTTAGGTTATTGGTTGAGGGGGTGGACCCCCACTTAGGCAACAACCACAGTTCTCAGCTGGATGAAGCACAAAAGTCACTAAATTAACCTATGCTTAACTCTCGGGTAGTTAAAGCAGCCAGGCTTAATTTAAAGGCAAAGTGTAAAGTATTTATTGGACACAAAAACTTAAATAAAGCAGAAATACAACACATGAAAAATCCCAAACTCATTTAGAGGGAGAGAGAGTAAAATATAATAAATAAAATTATACCAGAAAGACAAAATTCCCATCTGTAGAAATGGAGATATACAGTTTTAAACTTTTAGGTAAGTATAACCTAAAAAAATTGAAATTGTTTTTCACAGTCATCTGGTCATGCTAGATCAGGGGAAAGTCACAAGTTCAGGCTGACTGCTATGAAGCTTAGGCTAGACACCTTGTCAAAGTTGTAATTGAAGAGATCTGTTCATGGTGCAAGAGGCAGCGAGGAGCAACAAGAGCATCTGGGATAGTCATTACTGTAGGTTGAAGAGTAGGCAGGGTGTTCATGGGTGGTCACTGCAGTAGCACAAAGGTCTGGTAATAAGTCACAGAGGGGCATTAATAAAGCTTCACAATAGCAGGCATGTGGTGGCTGTAGCCTAAAGTGCAGATCTCGTGTTGCTGGTCATCACAAACAGTTGGGTTCACTGGAGCTTTGTGTACGTGGTCATCATGGGCAGCCAAGTCTTGGCATAAGCAGGCCCTTCACGTTCATGAAGAGGCCAAAACTTCAGGAGTTCACCTTTCTTCAGAGTAGGAGCTTAACTGATGACAGACATGAATCCAAGACTTGGGAGGTACCTCTTGATATCAGCAACCCACTCCGGGAGAGTACAGGAGGGCTCAGGCAGGTCCAGGTAGGTCCATTGCAGCATTTCAGCTGGGCACTTACAGTGAAGCCTTTGGAGCTCATTGTGTTCCTGTAGCTCAGACAGGAGGTCTGACAACTAATCTTTGAAGTCACTTGTGGGAAAACAGGGCTGATTGCAGAGGCCCCCTGACTTTTCGTCCCCATTTTTCACTTTTTGCTTGTGTTTCCTGACTCTTGATGGTGCACTGGGTACTGCTAACCATTCCCAGGGAATTTTCTCTGTGTAAAATGAGTATGCAAATTAGGCTAATTATAATTGGCTAAGTAAACCTACCCATTAGTCCCTACTATATGATAGGGCATGTAGGTTTAGGGACCCCAGCATAGGTGGTGCCCCCATAGGGGCACTGCTGAGGTGCCCGGTGTCATTTTAAAGGCAGGCCTGACTTGCTGGCTGCTTTTAAATTAAAGTTACATGCAAATTTGACTTTGGAATTTAAAGTAGTTCCAAAGTCTTAAACTACCTTATTGTACATATAAGCCACCCTTAAAGTGTGCCCTAAGTGCCCCTAGGGCTGGGTGCCATGTAACTATAAGCAGGGACCTTATAAAAATAGTTTTATAATCCCTGGTGAGAGAAAACAGCCACATTTGTTTTTCCCTTACTGTAGTGAATAGCCGCCACAGGCTAGAATGGATTTTATTTTAATTTTAAAAGTCCCCTGAAGTAACAGATGACTCAAGTTTGGTATCAAATTAATTGTTATAATAAATCCCACAACTTACAATTTAATGTAACTTGTTCAGGTAAAGAGTGTTATACTTTACCTGAAAGGTTGCCAACTTCAGCCCTGTAGTGTTTTGCAGTTTTGCTCTGTGAAGTGGCCTGGCTCAACACAAACAGATGTGCCTGGGGGAGGAGATCTTCCCTCAGCAGATGGAGAGGCAGGAAGGGGGGAGGGCTGCCAAACTGGTCTTGAAAGGCAGGGATGGACATTTGGAGCAACCCGGCGCCTCCCTCACATCCTGCAAACCTAGACAATTAGGTGTCCCCTTGATTAGATTAGGAGAGGTCAGGAGAAGGGTGTGTTTAAGGTTTTCAGCCACACCAGTGGGTGGGCTCAGCAAGATGTAACCTTCAAAAATCAGTTATAGCCATGATGGACTTTTGAGGAATGTTGCTCCCTGGGATTGATTTTTGCCACACTTCCCAGGAAGTGGTCATCGCATGGGGAAGGACCTTGCACCTGATTGGAGAAACAGGACCACCTGTTTTTCACCCAGGAGCAAGGATAAAACTGGCAGACCTGCACCCATACCTCAGGTACCTACCAGGAAAAACTAAAGGAGAAGAAGGACGGAGAAGAAGTACTGCCCTGCTGGACTCCTGACCTGCACCTGGACACTGCACTCTGGAGGACTGCACCAGCTGCACACTTGGGCTTCAACACAAGAAGGACTTTGCCTGGCTTCAACTGGTTCAAGGAGGGACTCCCTGTTTGCTACAGGTGAACACTTGCTAACCAGAGTCCCCTGCACCGACTCCTGAAGAAACTGACCACCTGACCACTGTCCAGTGGCCAAAAAGGAGTTTGTGCCAGGTGTATTCTGGGAGTTGTAGTCTGCACCCTTAAGGAGCATCTCAGACCTTCTGGAACCTTAGGGTGAGCTGTGGACCTCGAAAGAACCTTAAAGGAACATCTGGCAGAAGATCCAGTTAGGTACTGGGTTTTTCAGAACCGGTACTGATCCGGTAACCCAGTGGTGCCAGGGTACACCCAAAGACCTTGGGTACTTTCCTGATTCAGACCACAGAAACTCAGAGTCTTCTAGGTGAAGTCAAAGATCGAATTTATTGGCTGCAACCAAGTAACAAGCGTCCTAGAAGTACAACAGCACGGTTTGTATGTTCTCAGGAGACTGTGTTTCAATGCAAAGTCAGGTTTCCTTATATACAGTTTTTTAAGCTTCAGGCAAACATTCTTGACATTTTGGTTGGTCATTCACATGTTTTCACTACAAAGGAAAAAACAGTGTCATGATGAAACCTCATATTTCATGTCATCCAACCCATAATAAATTACCCGGCAAGGCCTAGTATTTTACATCAGATAAGTGTGGACCCCCAATAAAAACGGGCACCTCCCCCTCGTAAAGTAAGAAGAAGAAAAGAGCAGGTGCAGGTGTGAGCAAGATTAGGCAGGGTGTGTGAGCGATAATAAGGGTTTTATGGCATGGTGTGCCTTGATGCTATCGGATTCGGCCACTGGGAGAGGGACTGACCAAACAGGTTTGGCCTGAGGCAATGGTTCCAGCTTGCCCAGGTCAGAGAAAAGTCAATCAAGGTGTACGTGTCCTTGGAATCAAATCTGACTGTATTATAAGCCTATGTGAGGGCAACTTTTAAAAATGGCTGCTGTGTATGAAATGGGAGCCACGAGTGCAGGACGAAAATGGCGATTTCGAGGTGAAAACGCTGCTGGAATTGAACGAAAATGCTCATGCTTAGTGTACTAGTCATTATCGGTCTTTTGATACTAAAATCGTACTGCTGTGGCAAAGTAAATTACATGGGTCCAGAATTTTTAGAACCACACCAGAAGTGTGGAGAAGTTTGGAGAACTTTTGGAAAAAAGCTCCATAAAGGGACCGACCCGCCGCAGCAACTCTAGCCGGTTTGCCTCAACCGTGACACAGCCTGATTTGCAGATTTGACCTAGTGAAGAAAATCTCTGAAAAAGTGACTAAGTCCAAACGTAGGAAGTTGAATGGGACCTCCCAGCAGTGTTTCCAAAGAGGGCTCCAGGGATGTCAAATCAAGATTCAGGTTTGCCCCGGTCAAAGGACTTTCACCTTGAAAAAAAGACTAAGTCCGAAGGTGAAAATCTCCACCTAGGGCTACCGCAACTCGTATCCGAGGAAGAGTTCCAGGAGGTCGAATTGGACTGGTGACTTAGCCCCACTGAAGAAAATCTAAAAAAAAATGACTAAGTCCGAAGGTAAACTTTTGACAGAGGCCTCCCACGAGCTGTAGCCTGCTCAGTGCTCCATCGCGGTCAGCCTCAAACTTTGACGTTGTCCTGGTCGAGGTGCGACCAGATGACCAGATTGGCACTATTCATTTCTAAGCGCTAAAAAGCATTAAGGGCCAGATGTATCATCACATGCATCGCAGACCACTTTTTTGCACTCGCAAACGGCCGAATTTTGCGATTCGCACCGTTTGCGAGTGCAAAATAATTTCATACATCTGGCCCTAATTCTTTAGAAATTTATATCTCCGGTTCCCCTTATCTGATTTTTCTCAATTTAGTGTCATTTTGAAGATAAAAATATTATCTATTTTTATAGATTGCTGTTGGGTTTTTATTGTGTTTTGTGTTTTACTTAATTACTCTTTTGTGATTCTTAAATTCTTTACATACTAGTCTCCCAAGTTAAGCCTTGTAGCTAGTTGCCAAGCTACCAAGGGTTGACCTAAGTAGAGGTTAGTGGCCTATTGCTAAGTGTAGGTACTTACCTGCCCCTACCGATAACCAATTTTCCAACATTTTTGGAAGCAGCAATGGGATCCAAGACTTGTGTTTAAAGTCACACTACAGTTTTAAGTGAAATAAGTTACAAATCCTCTAAATTGACCTAGAGCAAAAGTATTTTTGATTTTCCAAATTTAGACTAATTTTTTTAATTACTTCATTTTTGATTGTTCTAAATTGTTCTGATCAATTGGTGCCAAACTCTTTTTTTCAAGTGACACAAACCTTAAGGGAGACCATGGAGCTTGATCTGGCTAGCCTACCCACACTTACTGCAGCTGAGCTTAGGGTGTTGTGTAGAACGAGGGGATTACCTGCTACTAACAACCTTAGGAAGACTGTGATGGTTAAGCCCCTTGAAGCCTGGGTAGTGCAGAAAGAGACAGAGGAAGCTTCAGCGGTAGAAAGGAAGAGGGAAGATGTCCTCTCCAACCTCCAGGAGGAGGAGGATGATTGCCTCACTGTGATCTCAGCAGCTATGGCCCCATCCAGAACTAGTGGGAGGGGAAGGTCTGTGGTATCAGAACAAGAGGAAGCAGAACTGGGCCTCAGGGAAAGGGAACTTGAGGCCCAGGAAGCCCTCATAGACTTTGGAGGCACATAAGTTGGCCTTAAAGAAGGAGAAGTTGACAGGAATTGAACAGAGAGACGGTGGAAGCAACAGAGAAGTTGAGGTGCCCATGGGTGGTTTTTTTGTCTCAGACTACCCAAGGAGGGTAGTTCCTGCTTATGTAGAGGGATGACATAGAAAAGTGGTTAAAGGGCCTATGAGAGGGCACTCCAAATGAGAAGTGTTAGGCCTCAATACTGGGGTTCACTTCTATGGTAGTTGGTCCCCAGCTCAGGGAGGGATTGGCTTCTATCCTCAAGTGGGATGGAGGCATATTCATACCCTAGTATGTAGAGGCAGAAGTTTGGTCTGACCCCGGGGCAGTACAGGATGAAGTTCAGGGACACCCGAAAGGTCCCTACCCAGTCTTTGGTTGACTTTGTAGACACTTCACTTAAGGCACTAGAGGGCTGGATTCATGGTAACAAAGTAAATACTTATGAGGGTTTGTACAGTTTGATCATTAGAGAGCACATCTTGGCCAATTGTATGCAAGAAAAGTTATGCCATCATCTAGTGGACTCTAAGCTGACCAATCCCAAAGAGCTGAGGGAGGCAGCTGATGAGTGGTTAACCAGGGTGGTTGTCAAGTCCCAGGGGTGAGATTCCAAGAAGGGGGGTTAGGTCCCCAAAAGCCTAAGGAGGTGGTAAGCCCACCACAGAGACTCCCTCTGTTCCCTAGAACCTTAAGAAGGAGGGAAGTAAATCCCACTCCCATTCTGATAAACAGAGGCAGGGAGACCCAGAGTTGAAAAAGCTCTTGGGCAGTAAAGCTTGCTTTGACTGTTAGCAGACAGGTCACTTCAGAGGAGATGCAGCCTATCCAAAGAAGATGGTTAGCACTGGGCTATACAGTGTAGCCATGGAGGAGGACTCCTCAGGTGATGAAGTCCTCATAGCATTAGGCTGGGAGACACAACCAGATGGTAAGCTGGTGATCTTTGAGTGTAGATGTAGGCACTTTCGCCCCATTCCGGTGAATGGGATCCCTACCACTGGCCTGAGAGACACCTGTGCCAGTCACACCATAGTGAGTGACTGGTTGGTGACCCCAGACATGTATGTCTCAGGGGAGACCAGTAACGTCAGATAGCCACAGGGGGGGTCACCTCTAAACCTGTAGCCATAGTGCCCTAGGAGAGCGAGGGTATCATTGACTGGTTTAGGGTGGTAGTCAGTGCTGACCTCCCCCTAGATTTTATCCTGGGCAATGACCTCCCAGAGGTGAGTCTGTGCCAGGACACCACAGTTGTCCCTAAAGCGGCTCAGCCACCTGTCAGTCGAGAGCTTAGGGTGTGGTTCTGGGTGCTGGCAGCTGTCAGTAGTTCTACACAAGAAGGACTTTGCACCTGATTGGAGAAACAGGACCCCCCGATTTTTCACTCAGGAGGAACACACACATACTGTGGCACCGAATAGCAATGTCACAGTGCACAATGTCCTAATACCAGTAAAACGAGGGTCCAGACCAAAAATAAATAAAAATAGGGTGATTTTTTAGAAAAGGTGAGTTTGCTACAATTGTGCTTACTAGTAATTATGTTTACATAACAACAAAAAAAGTCACTTTCAGAACCGACATTTCTGATGCATAAAAAGACTCTTTCCATTTACATTCTTTGTTTTTGCTGAATCTTTAATGGACTTTGCATACAAATACTGCCACTTTTTGGATGATAGCTTTTTACACAGAATCCATGATCATTAGAGAATACATTTATAAGATTTGGTCATGAACTGAAGTTATACATATAAAACATTGGCCATAATTCATTTTGTACAACATAATGTAAACAGCAATGGTGTATATAGGGCAAATATCCTAAAACAAATTACAATAACTTATAAGAAAACCCTTGTATCTACTGGGAGCACTGTAGTTAACTACTGCTACTGTGTGTAGCAGTGATGGACGACATTGTGTTCTTTCAGAGTATAAGAGCAGGGGCCTGGCTTCAGTCAAACTCTGTGTTCATCTCCAGTATGAGCCCCCATTGTATTGTATGGCAGATGTTAAAAAGCAGTTGACATTGCTTTGAGTGCAGGCATAACATATATTCGGCCTAGCATATGCTTAAGTGCATTAAGAAGTGCTTGTACTGTTTAAAGTGCACATGTATAACTTCCAGTACACAAAAAATCCTTTCAAGTCCATGTTTTATAGTATGTGTTTGTGTTTAAAAAAAAGAGAGAATGAGGATAGAAAGTTAGCTTTATACATTACATGCTGTTATTGGTGATTATAAGAACTGTTAAATGGAATATTTTCCTGTTATTAACCTGTTGTTTCAGGTGAGGCCCAGCAAACAAAAGATAGCCTTTTAAAATAAATTGGAGTTCTACTGCCTCTATTAAATTAAAGGTGTCAATACAAACAAAACATAAACTGTTATATTACAATAACATTTGAATACAGATGTGTTTGAGAACTGTGACCCTGGGTGTCTGAGAAGCGCAGTACCTTATGAGATTCTGCGGTTACTGGGTCTCAGAAATGTTGCATGAAGCCCACAGTTGCGTGCTGTGAATTTCGCTCACTATCTTTCCTCATGCTCCCGGGCCTCTAGTTGCTCATCCTTGCTCCTCCAGCTCCAAAATGGCAATCACATCCTTGGGGATTTGCCGCTGCCTTTTAAAGGTGTTCTGCAGCTAGTTCAGTTCAGGTTGTTTCCTGTTTTTTTCCCACTTTTTCATCATGACAGTTATTATCTTGATTCCATTCAAGTTTTCCAATTCCTTTGTGTTTCCTCTAGGGTAATTTTTGATGTCATTTATTTTTGCTGCTCTTTTATCATATGCAGACTTCAGTCTGATTGGAGACTGTGTCCCAACAAATCTGTATTCCTTCACTTGTTTCCTTTATCCTTCCACTTGCTGATCCTGGCTCATTGCTCCTGGATAATTCTAGTGATGGATCCTGGATCCTTGTTACCTTCATCCTTTGAAGTCTTTCTCCAACAGGAAGGATATTTTCATCTTTAGCGTTTCCTCCTGGCAAAGTGGCAGCTTCCTGATGGCACTTGCCTACTATATATTGCAGTGTGTGGTTACATTGTGGCTTCTGGAAACAGTCACCCTTTCACTGGAGAGTGAAAGACCCAACCAGATTGTGTGTAAGCAACTAGACTTGAAGAGGTTGTGACTCTAAAAGATTCCTGATTGTTTCCTGCATGGATCCTAATACAGGCCTGCTTGCTGTTCTTCACTCCTTCAACTTTTAAGTATTATGGAGGACCTTTGAGATTAAAAGAGTTATTGGACCATCTGGCAGCTTATTTTTCCTTTCGACCAGGACAATTTTCCTTTGACAGATTCAAAGTGGTGTTTGTGATTGGTTCCTTGACCAGTGCAGCTTTAGCTCCCTCATGTAGTTGTCACTGAAGACCTTGTTTGAACAGTTCAGGCAATTTCTTGGCAAAATTCAAGAAGATGTTTGAGGACCCAATAGTGAAACTTCTGCATATGACACTTTGTATGGGATATCCCATGTCCTCCTGGCCACAATTTTATTAGCTAGCTGCTGAGAACACCTGGGTGGAAGACACTCGGATGACCTTATTCCTTATTACAAAGAGGATTAAAAAAGTAGTTAAACAATGTGTTGGCAAGAGTGTAGTCATTTGTTGATCTCCAAGATCAGGTTTCCAGATTGAACACAGACTTACATAAAGGAGAATGGAAAGAGATTCACTTCCACTCACTTACCCCATGTTTTTAGGTGGACTGAGCCAACTAATGAGCCTACTAATCAAAGACAAAAGGAGGTTGTGTTTCTATTATACAAGCCTAAATCACCTGCTAAGAGACTGCACTCTTCAACCTTCCCGGCCACAGACAAAACAACAAATTTCATTCTTAGTAAAGGAGAAAGTGGTGAAAAATTATACTCTTCCCAATGTTTTCAGCTATGCTGGTGGGTTCATTTCAATCTTATTTGTATTGTTAACATTGCCTTCAGAATATATGTGTACTTGAGTTGTGACAGAGACTCTAAATTCCAGTCAGGAAGATTTAGATGATGGATCATGCAAAACTAACAAAGGATCTCTTTTGGCATGAGGTCTAATGACCATCATCACAGTTTCTCCCTTAGTATCTCTAGACCATCATAAGGAGACTATGATTTGATCCCTACACCAATTGGGAGGACAGTGTTGTCACTTGTTCCTCTCAGTTTTGTAGAGGCAATAGTTATTTGGATAGTAGATTTTGGGTTCCATTAGTACAAGAACATTCTGAAGACCAGCCTATCTCCACTGTAGCCCGAGTAGTGTCCGTTCCTATAACTTATCAAAAGTTTCTTGACATCATTCAGAACCCTACTTCTGTGTCATTCCCTCCACATAGGGGATTGCATATGGCCATCCAGAGTGTACTGAGAGCACAAATTCTCAATGGCAGAATGTACTCTTTTTCTCAGCACAAGATGTAGCTTCTGAGTAAACATTTGGATGGCAATCTTGCACAATGACCTGATTGTCCAGTCAACACCCCCTACTGGTGCCCCTCTCTTCCTCATCCCAAAGTCTAAAGAACTAAGGGGGTGATTCTGACCCCGGCGGTCACGGACCGCCGGGGCCAGGGTCGGCGGGAGCACCGCCAACAGGCTGGCGGTGCCCCGCAGGGCATTCTGACCGCGGCGGTTTGGCCGCGTTCAGATGCGCAAAACCGGCGGTCTCCCGCCGGTTTTCCGCTGCCCTTAAGAATCCTCCATGGCGGCGCAGCTCGCTGCACCGCCATGGGGATTCTGACAGCCCATACCGCCATCCTGTTCCTGGCGGTTCTCCCGCCAGGAACAGGATGGCGGTATGGGCTGTCAGAATCCCCATGGCGGATGGCGGTATGGGTTGTCGTGGGCCCCTGGGCACTGCAGGGGCCCCCGTAAGAGGGCCCCACTTTGTATTTCAGTGTCTGCATTGCAGACACTGAAATACGCGATGGGTGCCACTGCACCCGTCGCACCTTCCCACTCCGCCGGCTCAATTCTGAGCCGGCGTCCTCGTGGGAAGGGTCTTTTGCACTGGGCTGGCGGGCGGCCTTTTGGCGGTCGCCTGCCAGCCCAGTGCAAAAGCCAAAATACCCTGAGCAGTCTTTCGACCGCAGAGCGGTATTTTGGAGGGGGGAAGTCTGGCGGGCGGCCTCCGCCGCCCGCCAGACTCAGAATGACCCCCTAAGCCCTTGCATTGATTATTGTTGCTTGGATAAGGTCACCATTTAGAACCTTTGTCCACTTCAACTCATCAAGGACATCCTTAAGATCATTCAGGGTGCTATGTATTTCAAGAAGTTAGATGTATGTGAGCTCAACATTTGCTTCAGATAAAGAAGGGTGAATGAGTGGAAAATGGCCTTTAAGTCACCCTTTGGGCACTATGCCTTTTGGACTTGTCAATTCTCAAACATGTTTCTAGAAAGCATAATTTCTGATGTCCTCCAACAGGTTCTTGTGCTGTACATGGACAACATCCTATCTTCTCCACCCCCCTTCTTGAACATCAAGTCCATGTCATTATGTCCTTCTACATCACAGAGAAAACCATCTATCCTGTAAAGTGGAATAGTGTAAGTTTGAAAGAAGAGAGGTAGAGTATTCAGGGTATTGCCTTTCTGGGAGTGGATTATCTAAGGAGCATCTTAAGATCACTGCTATGTTGGACTGGTTGACTTCTAAGTCCATCAAGGAGTCCCAGAGTTTCTTAGGACTGCCTACATTTTATATACATTCATAAATAAATTTGCTGACATGAGTAGCTGTAGGAACGTACCATCTTGCCTGGCATGTTACCCCCATTTTTCACTGTATATATGTTGTTTTAGTTGTATGTGTCACTGGGACCCTGGTAACCCAGGGCCCCAGTGCTCATAAGTGTGCCTGAATGTGTTACCTGTGTAGTGACTAACTGTCTCACTGAGGCTCTGCTAATCAGAACCTCAGTGGTTATGCTCTCTCATTTCTTTCCAAATTGTCACTAACAGGCTAGTGACAATTTTTACCAATTTACATTGGCTTACTGGAACACCCTTATAATTCCCTAGTATATGGTACTGATGTACCCAGGGTATTGGGGTTCCAGGAGATCCCTATGGGCTGCAGCATTTCTTTTGCCACCCATAGGGAGCTCTGACAATTCTTACACAGGCCTGCCACTGCAGCCTGAGTGAAATAACGTCCACGTTATTTCACAGCCATTTTACACTGCACTTAAGTAACTTATAAGTCACCTATATGTCTAACCTTTACCTGGTAAAGGTTAGGTGCAAAGTTACTTAGTGTGAGGGCACCCTGGCAATAGCCAAGGTGCCCCCACATTGTTCAGAGCCAATTCCCTGAACTTTGTGAGTGCGGGGACACCATTACACGCGTGCACTACATATAGGTCACTACCTATATGTAGCTTCACAATGGTAACTCCGAATATGGCCATGTAACATGTCTATGATCATGGAATTGCCCCCTCTATGCCATCCTGGCATAGTTGGCACAATCCCATGATCCCAGTGGTCTGTAGCACAGACCCTGGTACTGCCAAACTGCCCTTCCTGGGGTTTCACTGCAGCTGCTGCTGCTGCCAACCCCTCAGACAGGCATCTGCCCTCCTGGGGTCCAGCCAGGCCTGGCCCAGGATGGCAGAACAAAGAACTTCCTCTGAGAGAGGGTGTGACACCCTCTCCCTTTGGAAAATGGTGTGAAGGCAGGGGAGGAGTAGCCTCCCCCAGCCTCTGGAAATGCTTTCTTGGGCACAGATGTGCCCAATTCTGCATAAGCCAGTCTACACCGGTTCAGGGGACCCCTTAGCCCTGCTCTGGCGCAAAACTGGACAATGGAAAGGGGAGTGACCACTCCCCTGACCTGCACCTCCCCTGGGAGGTGTCCAGAGCTCCTCCAGTGTGCTCCAGACCTCTGCCATCTTGGAAAAGGAGGTGCTGCTGGCACACTGGACTGCTCTGAGTGGCCAGTGCCACCAGGTGACGTCAGAGACTCCTTCTGATAGGCTCCTTCAGGTGTTAGTAGCCTATCCTCTCTCCTAGCTAGCCAAACCCTCTTTTCTGGCTATTTAGGGTCTCTGTCTCTGGGGAAACTTTAGATAACGAATGCAAGAGCTCATCCGAGTTCCTCTGCATCTCTCTCTTCACCTTCTGCCAAGGAATCGACTGCTGACCGCGCTGGAAGCCTGCAAACCTGCAACATAGTAGCAAAGACGACTACTGCAACTCTGTAACGCTGATCCTGCCGCCTTCCCGACTGTTTTCCTGCTTGTGCATGCTGTGGGCGTAGTCTGCCTCCTCTCTGCACCAGAAGCTCCGAAGAAATCTCCCGTGGGTCGACGGAATCTTCCCCCTGCAACCGCAGGCACCAAAAAGCTGCATTACCGGTCCCTTGGGTCTCCTCTCAGCACAACGAGCGAGGTCCCTCGAATCCAGCAACTCTGTCCAAGTGACCCCCACAGTCCAGTGACTCTTCAGTCCAAGTTTGGTGGAGTTAAGTCCTTGCCTCACCTCGCTGGGCTGCATTGCTGGGAACTGCGACTTTTGCAGCTACTCTGGCCCCTGTGCACTTCCGGTGGAAATCCTTTGTGCACAGCCAAGCATGCGTCCACGGCACTCTAACCTGCATTGCACAACTTTCTAAGTTGGTCTCTGGCGATGTGGGACTCCTTTGTGCGACTTCGGGTGAGCACCGTTTCACACATCCTCGTAGTGCCTGTTTCTGCCACTTCTCCGGGTGCTACCTGCTGCTGAGAAGGCTCCTTGTCTTGCTCGACATCCCCTCTCTCTCCTGGTCCAATTTGCGACCTCCTGGTCCCTCCAGGGCCACAGTAGCCTCCAAAAATGGTAACCACACGATTTGCAGGTAGCAAAGCTTGTTGGCGTTCTTTCGGCGGGAAAACACTTCTGCACAACTCTCCACGGCGAGAGGGATCCTTCCACCAAAGGGGAAGTCTCTAGCCCTTTTCGTTCCTGCAGAAACCTCAGCTTCTTCTGTCCAGTAGAAGCTTCTTTGCATCCACAGCTGGCATTTCCTGGGCATATGCCCATCTCCGACTTCCTTGTGACTTTTGGACTTGGTCCCCTTGTTCCACAGGTACCCTAGATTGTAAATCCACAGTTGTTGCATTGTTGGTTTGTGTCTTTCCTGCATTATTCCTCTAACACGACTTCTTTGTCCTTAGGGGAACTTTGGTGCACTTTGCACTCACTTTTCAGGGTCTTGGGGAGGGTTATTTTTCTAACTCTCACTATTTTCTAATAGTCCCAGCGACCCTCTACAAGGTCACATAGGTTTGGGGTCCATTCGTGGTTCGCATTCCACTTTTGGAGTATATGGTTTGTGTTGCCCCTATCCCTATGTTTCCCTATTGCATCCTATTGTAACTATACATTGTTTGCACTGTTTTCTAAGACTATACTGCATATTTTTGCTATTGTGTATATATATCTTGTGTATATTTCCTATCCTCTCACTGAGGGTAGACTCTAAGATACTTTGGCATATTGTCATAAAAATAAAGTACCTTTATTTTTAGTATAACTGTGTATTGTGTTTTCTTATGATATTGTGCATATGACACTAAGTGGTACTGTAGTAGCTTCACCCGTCTCCTAGTTCAGCCTAAGCTGCTCTGCTAAGCTACCATTATCTATCAGCCTAAGCTGCTAGACACCCTATACACTAATAAGGGATAACTGGGCCTGGTGCAAGGTGCAAGTACCCCTTGGTACTCACTACAAGCCAGTCCAGCCTCCTACAGTAGCCACATGTCTGCCACTTTGAAGAAGAACCGAGCTAAAGGTTTTTCTTGGATGCTTAACTTAAAGCCCAGGAGGCCTTTGTCAATGTGTAATTACTTGAACTACATCTTGCTCCCAAACAGTTAACTGAACTGTCCATTCAGGTAAAAATTCAATTGAAAAATATAATGTACCTCACATTTAAAAATGATAAAACGGTGCATCCGTTAAGAAATGTGTCATATGGCATAATCTTTGTAATATATTCTAAATTTTGCTGTATGAAATTATCAAAAATATGCCAAATATGGCAGTATAGATAAACCTTTGTCTAGTTATACTTTTAATGAGAGCAGACCAATCTTTTGAAGTTCAGGCAGATAATCAAAACCTCCAGCTTCTGCAGAGAATGCAAATTAGAAACAGTAGACAAAGTTGTTGGGCTTATTTCTTTTCTTAATATGATTTCTATGTTATTTACATCCATGGCACACAGCAATTTCTTGCCTTGTCTAGACTGGTCATTCTGTTTGAGGATTCTGAGAATCCTGTCCTTTTGGTTTCCGACAAATTTGTCTAGCAACATACGTTTAACTGCATGTGTGAGATGCTTACTCTAAGATCTGTCTGGAAGACCTTGATTCACGTCAGAGTGAATTACCTTTGCCTACTGCCAAAATCTATACTTTTTTCAGGAGGCTTTGTTGATTAAGCTCCCCCAAACTGAGCTGCATGGGATTCCTGGCACTATAATCTCAGACGGGGGAATTTAGAACATTTCTAGGTCCTGGCTCTCAATGATACCCTGGGTATTCATCAAGCATTGTCCTTGGGTTACCATCCACAATCTAATGGGCAAACTGAGAAGGTCATTCAGAGTCTTGAATAGCATTTACGGTGTTTCCGAAATGCCACTCAAAGTTACTTCTTACTTGATGCGTAATACTTAATCATTCTTACCCTCTGTAGAGTTCTCATATAGCAACTCTATTCACTCTGGTACTAAGATGTCTCCATTCTATTGTGTCCAGAATTCCTATCCTTGTTCCTTTCCATCTTTTCTGTTGTCCATTCCTCTTGTGCCTGCTGCTGTTGGTTTTCTAGAGTGCCTTCACTCTGAAAGAAAAATATTGCCCTTAATGTACAAGATTCTAAATATACTATGAAGGCTAGAGCCACTAGAGTGAAAAGGTTGGCCCCAAACTTTAAGGTTGGAAACAAGGTTTAACAGTCTTCCAGGTTCTTGCCCAATCAAAAATGACCAGTCTGGTTCGATCATCAATTCCTTTTACCCCTTTGTAATAGCCAAACAAATCAATCCTTTTGCCTTTAGGCTCCATCTTGCTACTTCTTGGAAGACTCACTCTAATTTCCATGTCATTCAGATAAAGTGCAAAGTTATTGTGATCTGTGATTCCTCGATTTTCAAGCATCGCTTACAGTTTTCATTCACTAGAAGGGCTATCCTGCTAGTGGGCATTCTTCAGTTTCTATCTCTTCAATTCAAGACACTAGATTGAGGTTGTCTTTTTCTGGCCTTTTCTGACAAGTCTGGGGCCTTTGGAGCATGGCATACTGTTGCAATCATAGGCCCATATTTATACTTTTTGACGCAAACAGCGCTGGTGCTGGTTTGCGTCAAAAAATGTACCACCGGCTAACACCATTCCTATGCACCATGCGGGCGCCTTATTTAAGGAATAATGTTATCCGGGGCTGCGGGCTGGTCAGAGTAAAAAAAGAATGACTCAAACCAGGCAGGGCTGGCGTAGGGGAAAATGGGGGTTGTGAGTCAAAAAATGGTGCAAGTCAGGTTTGAGTAAAAAATCATGGTTCAAACCGGACTTGTGACATTTTTTGACGCACAAACCCCATTGAAATGACTCCTGTCTTAACAAAGACAGGAGTCATGCCCCCTTGCCCAGTGGCCATGTCCAGGGGACTTCTGACCCCTGGGCATGGCCATTGGGCACAGTGGCATGTAGGGGGGGCCCAAATTAGGCCCACCTATGCCACTTAAAAAAAAAAAAAAATCATACTTACCTCAACTTACCTGTACTTACCTGGGATGGGTCCCCCCATCCATGGGTGTTCTCATGGGGTGGTAGACGGTGGCAGGGGGTGTCTCTGGGGGCAGGGAAGGGCACCTCTGGACTGCTTGAATCGTCAGAGACCAAGGAAGTGAGCCCAGAGGTCCCATAACACCTGCCCTCACCCAGGCTTTGCACCGTTTTTTAAGGCCCACCCCCTCCTGTGCATCAAAGTGACGCAGGAGTATAAATAAGGCACACAGGCCTTAAAATCATTTTTTGGACGAGAACACCTACCTTGCCTGTCATTAACACAAGGCGGTTTCCCGCATCCAAAAAATGATGCACACAGAGGTTTTTTTGACGTCCACGGGTTCGGGCGTCATAGTTTAAATATGGGGCAAGGTTTGCGCCGAATGTGCGTCAAATGTTTTGACGCACATTCGGGCAAAGAGAGTATAAATATGCCCCATAGTGTCTTGGGCACCTGGGCATCTGAGATCTGCAGTACAGTACCCTACATGATTCCACAGTTCCTGGTTCTCAGGAAATGCCACAAGAAGCCTGCTGCTGTGGACTGCGAGTTTCACTCTCCTGAGGCTTCCTTGCCTCATGCTTCTGGGCTCCTACCTTCTGCTCCTTGCACCTCGTTGAGTTTTCCCAATCCTTCATGTTTCCTGTTGTGTAATGTTTGATGTCATTTTTTTCCTAATATTGTATGATCTAAAGGCTTCAGCATGTTTGGAGAGTGAATTAAAAAAAAAACTGTGTTCCTTTGCTTGTTTCCTTGCTTCCTCCACTTACTGGTCCTGACTCTGAGCTCCTAAAGAATCCACTGTTAGATTGAAAATTCCTGGTTTTCTTCAATGAGTTCAAGTGTACATCCATCAAAAAGATTTTTTACACATTTAGCTTTTTCTTCCTGAGAGGGTAGCAGCTTCCGAAGGTAGCAGCTTCCGAAGGTTCCTATCACCTATTCCAGTATATGGTGACATTGTGGTTTCCAGAAAAAGTAATCTAATAGTTTGACAGCAGATGACCTGGAGCAGATTACAGCTAAGTATCCAGACCTGAACACATCCATTCACAACTGCAGTTATGTTTAATATTGCAATGAAAATGTACTTAAGGTATCTCTTTATCCAGGAGATATTCTTTACAACTTGCAGACCTCCTTGACTTCAGAAGTGATGAGGCACAGTGCTGAGCCCTATGTGTTAGACTTGAGAGCCTTAGGGTGGTCACCCCTAACTTTTTGCCTGCCTCCCTCCACTTTTTGGACACTGTTTTTGCTGGATTTAGGACTCTGCGCAATTTACTACCGCTAACCAGTGCTAAAGTACATATGCTCTCTCCCTTAAAACACAGTGACATTGGTTCATACCCAATTGGCTTATTTAATCTACTATTAGGTCCCCAATAAAGAGCACTACATGTGCCCAAGGCCTGTAGATTAAATAGTACTAGTGGGCCTGCAGCACTGATTGTGCCACCCACATAAGTAACCCCTTAACTATGCCTCAGGCCTGCCATTGCAAGGCCTGTATGTGCAGTTTCACTGCCACTTTGAGTTGGAATCTAACAGTACTGGCCTAGCCTTAAAACCCCCATTTTTCTACATATAAGTCACCCCTAAGTTAGACCATAGGTAACCCATAGGGCAGAGTGCTATGTGGGTAAAAGGCAGGACATATACTTGTGTAGTTTATATGTCCTGGTAGTGTAGAACTCCTAAATTTGTTTTACACTGCTGTGAGGCCTGCTCCTTTCATAGGCTAACATGAGGGCTACCCTCGTATACTGTTTGTGTGGTAGATTCTGATCTGAAAGGAGTATCAAGGTCATATTTATTATGTCCAGAATGGTAACACATAATCCTGCTCACTGGTGAAGTTGGATTTAATATTACTATTTTAGAAATGGCACTTTTAGAAAGTGATCACTTCTCTGCACTTAAATGCTTCTGTGCCTTACAATCCACATCTGGTTATGTTAGTTGACAGCTCCCTTGTGCATTTCGCTCAGACAACCCCAAACACAGGATGCTCAGTCACACCTGTACACATCTGCATACTGAATGGGTCTTCCTGGGCTGGGAGGGTGGAGGGCCGGACACTTACATGTCAAAGGACAGTGGCCTGCCCTCATACAATGGACTGATAAACCCCATACTGGGTCCCTGGCAGACAGAATGAAACTGAAAGTGGATCTGGTGTATTTCTAAGCCATTCTTTGAAGTCTCCCCCGCTTCAAAGGCAAGGGTACTTAAACAGGGCCTCTGACACTACCAACTCAAACACTTATGGACAAGATACCACTGGTGAAGAGACTCTGAACCATACCCTGCAACCTGCCAAGAGAACCTGCCTAGCTGCCCAAATGACTCACCTGACTACTTTTCTGCAAAGGACTGCTGCCCTGCTGTTACTCTGCTGCCTCGCTGCTCTCTGGCTCTGCTGAGAAGTGCTCTCCAAGGGCTTGGACAGAGCTTAGAGCTTGCCTCCTGTTCCTTTAGGTCTCAGGACCAAAAAGACTTCCTCAAGCAAAGAACTCCTTGTGCAGCAAAAATGCGACACACAGTCTGACAGAAACGACGCACAGCCTGCATCGCGATGAGAAAATCATTGCACGCCGAACCGGAACGACGCAGTTAGGCTCCCTGAGAGGAGATTGATGCAGCTGCAGTGTTGCGTTGAGAATTTCAACGCACAGCCCACTGGATCAACACATAGCCGAGCCAGAAAGACACAGCCGGACTTCCTGAGAAAAGAATTGATGCAGAGCCTGTTGTGCAACAGAAATTTCCTGCATTGCCCACCGGGTCGACGCGGATCCTGTGACTTTGTCCTGCACGTACTAGATTCCTCTGCATCGTCCCCGGGGCGTCTGAAAACTCCGCAACCCGAAGAGGATCCAAGTCAGCGTGCAGGAAATCTACGCAAAGCCTTCCCTGCATAAAAAAATGATCTATAAATCGTCTGTGTGCATCTGGAGAAACCGAAGTATACCTTCCCATTTTTCACGCATCTCCTCCTCTGCAGTCCCTTGCAGAGAATTTGAACACAAACCAGGTACTTTGTGCTTGCAAGACACACTTGTTGCTTTTCAAAGACTAAAAACTCCTTTTATCATTAACTAAAGTGATATTTTAACATGTACTTATCAAATCTTAATCGTTTTGACCTGCATTTAACCAGTTAAATAGTATATGTTTTTCTAA
Source organism: Pleurodeles waltl (assembly GCF_031143425.1). Taxonomy (NCBI): domain Eukaryota; kingdom Metazoa; phylum Chordata; class Amphibia; order Caudata; family Salamandridae; genus Pleurodeles; species Pleurodeles waltl. The sequence goes on along the minus strand of NC_090445.1, from coordinate 485,433,727 downwards.
ACACCGTGTGGTGTATTTTTGTGGCATTATACTGTGTTATTGCATGATTTATTGCACAATTACTTTATACATTGCCTTCTAAGTTAAGCCTGACTACTCAGTGCCAAGCTACTAGAGGGCACACAAGATAATTTGGATTGCATGTGACTTTCCCTGACTAGAGTGAGGGTCCTTGCTTGGACGGGGGTAACCTGACTGCTAACCAAAGACCCCATTTCTAACACTGTTCATCTGTTTTCTCTCTTTTTTTCTTTCCCGTTTCATTGCTCCTACCCATGTCCCTTGTATTTTACCATATAAGCTAGTTAGTGGGGTTTGCAAGAATGCCGATTCAGTTTGATTCTGTGCACACGTTTAATGCGACCTGATAGATTTGAGCTTTCTCAGGAAAAGTCATATGATATTTGTTAGAAATGAGGTCTTGGGTTGACAGTCAGGTTACCCCCTGTTCAAGCAAGGACCCTCACTCTAGTCAGGGTAAAAGAGAATCACCCTCAGCTAACCCCTGCTTACCCCCTTGGCAGCTTGGCAGAGCAGTAGGCTTAACGTCAGAGTGCTAGGTGTAAAGTATTCGTACCAACACACACAGTAACTTAATGAAAAACACTACAAAATGACACAACACCAGTTTAGAAAAATAGGAAATATTTATCTAAACAAAACAAGAGCAAAACGACAAAAATCCGACATGCACAAGTCAAGTTATGAATTTTTAAAGATTAAACTCAAAAATAGCACTTAGAAACAAAAATGCTTCGATGAGATGTTAACACGCCGTCGTGACGGAGTCGTTCCCAACAAGCCGACACCAGCGGCGCCGGACACGGAGTCGTGTAGAACCCCAAGTACAGTACCTTTGGTGAAGAGTGAAAAGAAGCCGATGCGCGAAGTCGGGGATCGCGGCGTCTGTGCGAAACGTTGAATCAGTGCACTTCGAGCAGCGTCGGTCACAACGTGGTGCGGCGACTTCCACAGAGTCGCGGACTTCAGCGGGGCTGCAGCGGCGTCGGGCCTGCGAAGAGCGCCGCGTTCCAGCGAAGGTCACGGCGTTGGGTGCAGGCGGCATCACCGGATTCAGCAGCGGCGTCGGTCCGGAGTCGTCCGAAGTCGATTTCCTTGGATTTCTACCAGCTTTCCTTTCAAGGGCCCAGGGACTGGATAGGGCACCACTTGTCAGAGCAGGAGTCTCTCCAGAGACTCCAGTTGCTGGCAGAGAGAAGTCTTTGCTGTCCCTGAGACTTCAAACAACAGGAGGCAAGCTCTAACTCAAGCCCTTGGAGATTTCCTCACAAGATGGAAGGCACACAAAGTCCAGTCTTTGCCCTCTTACTCTGGCAGAAGCAGCACTGCAGGAAAGCTCCACAAAGCACAGTCACAGGCAGGGCAGCACTTCTTCCTCAGCTATCAGCTCTTCTCCAGGCAGAGGTTCCTCTTGGTTCCAGAAGTGTTTCTCCAGTCTGTAGATTTGGGTGCCCTTCTTATACCCATTTTAGTCTTTGAAGTCACCTTTCTTCAAAGGGGACTCACACCTACTAGTGAAATCCTGCCTTGCCCAGGCAAGGCCTCAGACACACACCAGGGGATTGGAGTCTGCATTGTCAGAGGCAGGCACAGTCCTTTCAGATAAGAGTGACCACTCCACCCCTCCCTCCTAGCAGAGATGGCTAATCAGGAAATGCAGGCTACACCCCAGCTCCCTTTGTGTCACTGTCTAGTGTGAGGTGAAAAACAACCCAACTGTCAAACTGACCCAGACAGGGAGTCCACAAACAAGGCAGAGTCACAGAATGGTTTAAGCAAGAAAATGCTCACTTTCTAAAAGTGTCATTTTCAAACACACAATCTCAAAACCAACTTTACTAAAAGATGTATTTTTAAATTGTGAGTTCAGGGACCCCAAACTTCACATGTCCATCTACTCTCTAGGGGAATCTACACTTTAATCATATTTAAAGGTAGCCCCCATATTATCCCATGAGAGAGACAGGTTTTGAAACAGTGAAAAACGAAATTGGCAGTATTTCACTGTCAGGACATATAAACCACATTACTATGGGGGTCATTCTGACCCTGGCGGTAAAATCCGCCAGGGCCAACGACCGCGGGAGCACCGCCAACAGGCTGGCGGTGCTCCCTTGGGCATTCGGACCGCGGCGGTACAGCTGCGGTCAGAAACGGAAAACCGGCGGTGTACCGCCGGTTCTCCGCTGCCCTGGGGAATCCTCCATGGCGGCGCAGCTTGCTGCGCCGCCATGGGGATTCCGACCGCCATCCTGTTCCTGGCGGTTTTGGCCGTCAGGCAGAGGATGGCGGTATGGGGTGTCGTGGGGCCCCTGGGGGCCCCTGCAGTGCCCATGCCTACGGCATGGGCACTGCAGGGGCCCCCGTAACAGGGCCCCACCAAGATTTTCAGTGTCTGCCATGCAGACACTGAAAATCGCGACGGGTGCAACTGCACCCGTCGCACCCCTTCCACTCCGCCGGCTCCATTCGGAGCCGGCATCCTCATGGAAGGGTGTTTCCTGCTGGGCTGGCGGGCGGCCTACTGGCGGTCGCCCGCCAGCCCAGCGGGAAACCCAGAATAACCGCGGCGGTCTTTTGACCGCGCAGCGGTATTCTGCCGGCGGGACTTTGGCGGGCGGCCTCCGCCGCCCGCCAAAGTCAGAATGACCCCCTATATGTCCTACCTTATCCATACACTGCACCCTGCCCTTGGCTACCTAGGGCCTACCTTAGGGGTGCCTTACATGTAAGAAAAGGGAAGGTTTAGGCCTAGCAAGTGGGTACACTTGCCAAGTCGAATTGACAGTGTAAACAATACACACACAGACACTGCAGTGGCAGGTCGGAGACATGATTACAGGATTACTTGTGTGGGTGGCACAACCAGTGCTGCAGGCCCACTAGTAACATTTGTTTTACAGGCCCTGGGCACCTCTGGTGCACTTTACTAGGGACTTAACAGTAAAACAAATATGCCAATCATGGAGAACCAATTACATACACATTTTAAACAGGAGCACTTGCACTTTAGCACTGGTTAGCAGTGGTAAAGTGCCCAGAGAAATAAAAACAGCAACATCAGAGTCCAGCACACATCAATAATCTGGGGAACAGAGGCAAAAAGTTAAGGGAGACCATGCCAATGATGAAAAGTCTAACACGTGTCCCCCCCCAGCTAAAAGTGGGGAGCAACTACCCAACCTCATGGGAGTTCTCATCACTAAGGCGGAAGAACCTGGACAGACCATCAGCATTGGCCTACTCTGTACCAGGACGGTGTTCCATCGTAAAGTCCATCCCCTGTAGGGAAATTTACCACCTCAACAGTTTTGGATTCTCACCCCTCATCTGCATTAACCATCTGAGGGGCCTGTGGTCGGTCTGAACTCGGAAATGAGTCCCAAACAAGTAGGGTCTTAGCTTCTTCAGTGCCCAGACCACAGCAAACGCTTTGCGTTCTATGGCACTCCACCTACGTTCCCTGGGTAGTAACCTCCTGCTAATGAAGGCTACGGGTTGATCTGGGCCCTCTTCATTAAGCTGTGAGAGTTCTACTCCAATACCATGCTCTGAGGCGTCTGTTTGCACAACAAACTCCTTGGAGTAGTCAGGTGCCTTCAGCACAGGTGCTGTGCACATGGCAGCCTTCAGGGCATTAAAAGCGTTCTGGCAAGCCTCTGTCCAGATCACTTTCTTGGGTTGCTTCTTAGAAGTCAACTCAGTTAAGGGGGTAACAATGGTACCATATCCCTTAACAAACCTCCGGTAATATCCTGTGAGACCTAAAAAGGCTCTCACTTCAGTCTGGGTCTTGGGAGGCTCCCAAGCCAGAATCGTGTCAATCTTAGGCTGTAGGGGTGCCACCTGGCCACTCCCCACCTGGTGTCCTAAGTACACCACAGAACACTGCCGTATTTGGCACTTGCTCGCCTTAATAGTGAGGCCTGCCTTCTGCAGGGCCTCTAACACTCTCCAGAGGTGTTGCAGGTGTTCCTCCCATGTGGAACTAAACACAGCAATGTCATCCAGGTAGGCGGCACTGAACTCATCCAGTCCTGCCAACACCTGGTTGACCAACCTCTGAAAGGTGGCAGGGGCATTCTTCATCGTAAAGGGCATCACATTGAAGTGGAGTTGCCCACCTGGGGTAGAGAATGCTGACCTCTCCTTTGCCCCCTCAGTTAAGGCAATCTGCCAGTACCCAGATGTTAAATCAAACGTACTGAGGTACTTGGCAGCTCCTAACCGATCAATGAGCTCATCAGCTCGGGGGATGGGGTGTGCATCAGTCTTGCTGACCGCATTGAGACCCCGGTAGTCCACACAGAACCTAAGTTCTGGAGTGGTACCAGGAGCAGCAGCCTTTGGGACCAATACCACTGGGCTGGCCCAAGGACTGCTGGAGTGCTCAATAACCCCCTAGGGTTAACATTTTGGAGACTTCCTCCTTAATGCAAGCCCTGACCCTGTCAGTCACCCTGTAAACCTTATGTTTAACAGGTGTACTGTCCTACGTGTCCACATCATGTGTGAACAGGTGTGTGACTCCTGGGATCAGGGAAAACAGCGAGGCGAACTGTCCCAACACGTGGCGACAGTCCCTCTGCTGTTCCTCAGTCAGGGAGGGGGAGAGGATCACTCCCTCCCCAGACCCATCTTTCTCTCCTGCAGACAGGAGGTCAGGAAGAGGCTCACTCTCTTCCTCCACCCCGTCATCTGTCGCTAGGAGCATGGATAGCTCAGTTCACTCAAAGTGTGGTTTGAGGCGGTTGACATGTAGGACCCTCAAAGGGTTCCTGGGGGATTGCAAGTCTACCAGATAGGTGACCTCGCTCTTTCATTCCACCACCTCAAAAGGCCCAGTCCACTTATCTTGGAGACCCCTAGGCTCCACTGGTGCCATGACCCACACTTTTTGTCCAGGCTGAAACTCAACCAGAGTGGCATTCTGGTCATACCACTGTTTCATATCCTCCTGGCTTGCTTCCAGGTTCTCCTGAGCGAGACTCCTGAAGTGGGCAGTCTGGTTTCTTAGTGCCAACATGTAGCTATATACATCCTGGGGTGGTTTACTAGGAGCTTTCTCCAAAGCCTCCTTCACCAGACTGAGCGGTCACCTCACAGGGTGGCCATAGATGAGCAAAAGGGGGCTAAAGCCAAGTCCCTTTTGAGGCACCTCCCTGTAAGCGAACAGAAGGCATGGCAAGAGGACGTCCCACTTACGCCTCAAGGGCTCTGACAGGCCCTGAATCATGCCTTTCAAGGTGCGGTTGAATCTCTCAACCAGACCATTACTTTGGGGGTGGTAAGGTGTGGTGAACTTGTACGTTACCCCACACACCTTCCACAGAGACTTCATGTAAGTGGATATGAAGTTTGTACTTCTATCAGATAACACTTCCTTGGGGAACCCCATGCGGGTAAAAACTCCCATCAATGCACGTCCCACCACGGGGGCAGTGACCGTCCTTAGAGGAATGGCTTCTGGGTACCATGTGGCATGGTCCACCAAGACCAGGATGAACCTGTTGCCCATGGCTGTCTTGGGATCCAGAGGCCCCACAATGTCAATTCCTACCCTTTCAAAGGGAGTACTGACTACAGGTAAAGGTTGGAGGGGAGCTTTGCATTTCCCCCCACTCTTGACACTTGCCTGACAAGTCTGACAAGACCTACAATAAGTAGCTGACTGCTTGTGCATCAAGGGCCAGTAAAAGTGGGAGACAAGCCTCTTATAGGTCTTGTCCTGCCCTAGATGTCCTGCCAAAGGCACATCATGAGCCAAACCCAGTAGGAAGTCCCTGAAGCACTGGGGTACCACCAGCATACGAGCTGACCCAGGCTCAGGAACCTTAGGCTCACTATACAGGAGGCCATCCTCCCAATATATCAGGGGAGTACCTGGCGCCTCGCCAGCCGCCTGGGCTGCAGCCTGCTGCCGCAGCCCCTCAAGAATAAGGCACTCCTTCTGCACTGTGCAGAATGCTTCCCTGGTGGGTCCCCCTTCCTGCTGCCACTGTGACAGCTCAGGGACCTTCCACAGTTCAGCCACCTGCTCCCCTGTAGGTTCCGGGGCGTCACCCTCAGGCTCTTCCTCCTCCCGGATGGTGGGAACCTCGGGGGCCGGTTTCCTGTGCCCCCTGCCCTTCCTCTGCTTGGCGGTCCCCTGGGCCACTGTTTCAGGCTCCAGGGGCTCTTGACTACCCTGATTGGCCTCCATAGACCGGGTGGATAAACATTCCCCAGCCAGGCAGACCCAACATCTCCAAGTGAGACCTGTGTTCCACCTCCTTCCAAGTGGAATCCTCCAGGTCGTTACCTAGCAAACCATCAACAGGCATGGTTGGACTCACAGCTACTTTCCAGGAACCTGAGACCCCCCCCCCATTCAAAGGGAACCAGCGACACTCTGCAGAGGCGCTCAGAGTTGTCTACCACAACTACTTGGTGAAGTACCCGGGGATCAATCTGCTCTTCGGACACCAGGTGACTCCTCACTGTAGTCACACTGGCTCCTGTGTCTCTCAGAGCCTCCACCCTCTGTCCATTGATGGTCACCCATTGCCTGTACTTCTTAGTGTTATCAGGCACTAGGTTTCTCTGGACCATCTCACTGTCCCCTAGTGAGACAAGGGTCATTTCTGCTGATTCCCACCCACCTGAAACCAACTCCTCCCCAAGCGCTACACTGGCCAAACCCTGGGACGGTGCACCAGTGGGTGCCGGTGTACTTTTGGGGCATTTGGGGTACCCCCTCACATGACCCACCTGGTCACATGCATAACACTTACGTGGGGGACCACCTGCCACTGGCTTCCCTTTGGAAAACCATGGCTTCTTTTCACTGGGGGGTTGGGAATCCTTACCCTGGGAATCAGTTTGGGGCCCTTTAGAGAACTCCCCCTGTTTGCCCTTACCCCCCCTTTCTTCTGAGAGGGACCCTGCCTATCCTTGGCGTGGTTTTCCCCATACCTCTTTTGGACCCTGGTGCTCTCCCAGCGGTCCGCTTCCTGTGCAAGCTTCCTGGGGTCAGTCAGCTTGCTGTCAATGAGGTGCTGGCGGAGCTCTGGAAAACATAAACTGTACAAGTGCTCCCAAGCAATTAAAATGTAAAGCCCCTCATACGTGTTTACCTTACTGCCCTTCACCCAACCATCCAGTGATCTGCAGAAAGAATCAACACATTCCAACCATGTTTGGGATTCCTTTCTCTTGTAGGATCTAAACTTCTCCTTGTACTGCTCAGGGGTGAGACCGTACCCGCTGAGTAAGGCCTCCTTCATGACAGGGTAGGTGAGATCCTGAGCATCCCCTAAGGCTGTCAGTGTGTCCCTCCCCTCTGCCTCAAAATGCTTCCACAGGGCTGCCCCCCAATGAGCTTCAGGGACCAGGTTCATGTGGAGAGCTGACTCATTACCCTTGAACCACAAGTAGATATCATCCTCCCTCTTATAATCCCTCACAAGGTCTTTTGGGATGTGTACCCTTCTCTCATGCTGCACTGTAGGATTGCTGCCACCATCCCTACTGGGCTGACTCCTCTGATCTATCTCTTTTAAACTGAGCTCATGAGCCATTGCTAACTTCCTTTCCTCAATGGCCAGCCTTCTCTGTTCCATCTCTAGACTGAGCTTTTTCAGCTCCAATTGGTACTCCCTCTCTGCCTGTCTGTCCTGTAACTCTTCAGGTGTCAGACCCTTGGAGGACACACTGCTACTTGCCCTGGAGACTCTCTCCCTGGGAATAACAGGTCCCCCCACTATACCATTATGTACTGAGTGCCCTCCCTCCTCATCCTCATCCTCCTCCTCGTCCTCAGTGTGCCCTCCAGTGCTTCTGGTTGTCACCCAGGCCCTCAACGCCTTTTTAAGCTCATCCTTCTTGGAAGAGCTCTTAATGGGACAACCAAAATTTTTACAAAACTGCTTTAGCTGAGCCTTGTTATAACTATCCAATTGCTTCGGGTCAAAAACAGCTTCAACTGATGCATCTCCAACTAGAGACATGATGAAAGGTAAAAAGAGTGCAAAGTTCCAAAAGCAGAAACAAGTTCCCAAATGAAGTTCCAGAAAAGTCAATCACAGGATCAGCGAAAAAAGAAACTGAATGCAGAGCAAAAGCAGTCCAAATAGAAAAAAAACTAAAATCACAAGACTAGTAGTATGTGGTCACGTAGTGGTCTGAACCCAAACAGTAGTGTACACTTAATTACTGTATGTCAAGTACAAATACAAGTCCAAATCCCACCGCTGATCACCAATGTTAGAAATGGGGTCTTTGGTTGACAGTCAGGTTACCCCCTGTTCAAGCAAGGACCCTCACTCTAGTCAGGGTAAAAGAGAATCACCCTCAGCTAACCCCTGCTTACCCCCTTTGTAGCTTGGCAGAGCAGTAGGCTTAACTTCAGAGTGCTAGGTGTAAAGTATTCGTACCAACACACACAGTAACTTAATGAAAAACACTACAAAATGACACAACACCAGTTTAGAAAAATAGGAAATATTTATCTAAACAAAACAAGACCAAAACGACAAACATCCGACATACACAAGTCAAGTTATGAATTTTTAAAGATTAAACTCAAAAATAGCGCTTAGAAACAAAAATGCTTCGATGAGATGTTAACACGCCGTCGTGACAGAGTTGTTCCCAACAAGCCGACACCAGCGGCGCTGGACACGGAGTCGTGTAGACCCCCAAGTACAGTACCTTTGGTGAAGAGTGAAAACAAGCCGATGTGCGAAGTCGGGGATCGCGGCGTCTGTGCGAAACGTTGAATCCGTGCACTTCGAGCGGCGTCGGTCACGACATGGTGCGGCGACTTCCACGGAGTCACGGACTTCAGTGGGGCTGCAGCGGCGTCGGGCCTGTGAAGAGCGTCGCGTTCCAGTGAAGGTCACGGCGTCGGGTGCAGGCGGCGTCACTAGATTCAGCAGCAGCGTCGGTCCGGAGTCGTCCGAAGTCGATTTCCTTGGATTTCCACCAGCTTTCCTTTCAAGGGCACCACTTGTCTGAGCAGGAGTCTCTCCAGAGACTCCAGGTGCTGGCAGAGAGAAGTCTTTGCCGTCCCTGAGACTTCAAACAACAGGAGGCAAGCTCTAACTCAAGCCCATGGAGATTTCTTCACAAGATGGAAGGCACACAAAGTCCATTCTTTGCCCTCTTACTCTGGCAGAAGCAGCACTGCAGGAAAGCTCCACAAAGCACAGTCACAGGCAGGGCAGCACTTCTTCCTCAGCTATCAGCTCTTCTCCAGGCAGAGGTTCCTCTCGGTTCCAGAAGTGTTTCTCCAGTCTGTAGATTTGGGTGCCCTTCTTATGCCCATTTTAGTCTATGAAGTCACATTTCTTCAAAGGGGACTCACACCTACTTGTGAAATCCTGCCTTGCCCAGGCAAGACCTCAGACACACACCGGGGTGTTGGAGTCTGCATTGTCAGAGGCAGGCACAGTCCTTTCAGATGAGAGTGACCACTCCACCCCTCCCTCCTAGCAGAGATGGCTAATCAGGAAATGCAGGCTACACCCCAGCTCCCTTTGTGTCACTGTCTAGTGTGAGGTGAAAAACAACCCAACTGTCAAACTGACCCAGACAGGGAGTCCACAAACAAGGCAGAGTCACAGAATGGTTTAAGCAAGAAAATGCTCACTTTCTAAAAGTGTCATTTTCAAGCACACAATCTCAAAAACAACTTTACTAAAAGATGTATTTTTAAATTGTGAGTTCAGGGACCCCAAACTCCACATGTCCATCTACTCTCTAGGGGAATCTACACTTTAATCATATTTAAAGGTAGCCCCCATATTATCCTATGAGAGAGACAGGCTTTGCAACAGTGAAAAACCAAATGGGCAGTATTTCACTGTCAGGACTCCACATGTCCATCTACTCTCAAGGGGAATCTACACTTTAATCATATTTAAAGGTTACCCCCATATTATCCTATGAGTGAGACAGGCTTTGCAACAGTGAAAAACCAAATGGGCAGTATTTCACTGTCAGGACATATAAACCACACTACTATGGGGGTCATTCCGACCCTGGCGGTCCATGACCGCCAGGGCGGAGGGCAGCGGAAGCACCGCCAACAGGCTGGCGGTGCTTCCTGGGCTATTCTGACCGCGGCGGTAAAGCCGCGGTCAGAAAAGGGGAACCGCCGGTTTCCCGCCGGTTTTCCCCTGGCCCAGGGAATCCTCCATGGCGGCGCTGCAAGCCGACCGCCTTCCCGCCAGCCTGTTTCTGGCGGTGATGGCGGGAACGGGTGTCGTGGGGCCACTGGCATGGGCAGTGCAGGGGCCCCCTCACAGGGCCCCATACAGATTTTCACTGTCTGCTTAGCAGACAGTGAAAATCGCGACGGGTGCCACTGCACCCGTCGCACCCCTGCAACTCCGCTGGCTTCCTCGTTGCAGGGGCTTCCCGCTGGGCCGGCGGACGGCCTTTTGGCGGTCGCCCGCCGGCCCAGCGGGAAAGTTGGAATGACCGCCGCGGTCTTTTGACCGCGGGGCGGTCATTCGGCGGTAACCGCATGGCGGGCGGCGGTCAGAATGACCGCCTATATGTCCTACCTTATCCATACACTGCACCCTGCCCTTGGGGCTACCTAGGGCCTACCTTTGGGGTGCCTTACATGTAAGAAAAGGGAAGGTTTAGGCCTGGCAAGTGGGTACACTTGCCAAGTCGAATTTACAGTGTAAAAAATACACACACAGACACTGCAGTGGCAGGTCGGAGACATGATTACAGGGTTACTTGTGTGGGTGGCACAACCAGTGCTGCAGGCCCACTATTAACTTTTGCTTTACAGGCCCTGGGCACCTCTGGTGCACTTTACTAGGGACTTAACAGTAAAACAAATATGCCAATCATGGAGAACCAATCACATATGCATTTTAAACAGGAGCACTTGCACTTTAGCACTGGTTAGCAGTGGTAAAATGCCCAGAGTAATAAAAACAGCAAAATCAGAGTCCAGCACACATCAATAATCTGGGGAACAGAGGCAGAAAGTTAAGGGAGACCACACCAAGGATGAAAATTCTAACAATATTGTGTCCATGAAAAATGATCTGTCATGTAGCAGGTAAATAAGAAAAAAGTTAGTGACTGAGCAATATAGGGGGTTATTCCAACTTTGGAGGAGGTGGTAATCCGTCCCAAATGTGACGGATTTACCACCAGCCGTATTACGAGTTCCATAGGATATAATGGACTCGTAATACGGCTGGTGGTATATCCGTCACTTTACCATCACTTTTGGGACGGATTACCACTTCCTCCAAAGTTGGAATAACCCCCATAGTCTTAATAATATTTGCTACTGAATGAAGATGGTGCATCTGTTGTGGAGGGCACAACAGCAGATGCAAAATGACTTGAATTTTTGTTGAGTTGTTGCCAATGACAGGCCTCCAGATATGTAGGCATGTGAAATAGACAACTAACTTTGCAGCACAGTTCTGGATATTTTGAAGGCTGAAGGACAAGTAAGAAGAGGGGCCTGAATACAAATAGTTACCATAGTTATAATATAGTACAATAGATTGAATAAGTGTTACTCTGGTAGAAGCATCAGGGGAATGCCTCATGCAAATACAGTAAAAAAGCAAAAAGTGATGGCAATTGAGGGTAAGTCCTCAATTTTTAGGGGAGCTGACTGGTGTTAGTTGTGTACTAAAGTTATTTACCCACTTTAATTTTATCACTATTTAGATTGAGCAAGTTTGACTACATACATCAAGGAACAGTGGCTAAACAGAGGCAGAATTTGTGAAGCAGAAATAAGTTACCCAGATCATTTCTTAAGGAGATAGGGGGTCATTCTGACCCTGGCGGTCGGTGATAAAGCGGCGGCCAACCCGCCAACAGGCCGGCTGTCAAAAAAATGCAATTCTGACCCTGGCGGGAACCGCCAACACAGCCCGCCGCATTAACACTCCGACCGCCACGGTGGAACAAACAAACAGCGCGGCGGTCACCGCCAACAGCCAGGCGGCAGACAATGTACCGCCCACCCTATCACGACCCACCAATCCGCCACCTTTTCCGGGGCGGGAGCACCGCCGATAAAAACACGGCGGAAACAGACATTTCCAATGGAAAACGCTCACCTCGAGACACTCCACGCGGAATCCGGACAGCATGGAACCCGAATTGAACATCATACCTGCTCTCGTCTACCTGCTCATCTACCACGAGTACGAACTCCGGCGCAGACGTCAACGGTGAGTACTGCACCTACGACACACGGGAGGGGGGAGGAAGAAAGGTTATGGGCATACACATATGCGACCCCTCCACCCCCCCAATATGTACACACCAATGCAGAGCAGGAAGTCACAGTGACACCACACAAACACCCTTTAAAAATACAATGACACAACCAAATTTGGAATAAATTTTCAAGTACAAAAAAAGCACCTGGAAATAATTGAGCAACCGTGAAAAATATTTACAAAAACCAAAAAGATATACACATCAGTATATCACTGAAGTAACAAGTCCTGCACATCCTACGAATCTAACATGTCCGTGGGCCAAGGTTCTGCGAAACAAGGGCAAAGCCCACACACAAGACCTGAGTCCTTTGGAGAGAACACTGCAGGGGCATCCGATGTCAAAACTACAGGCACCTCAGGGGGAAGGGAAGGGGGGGCCACCACAGCCACATGAGTCCACAACGCCAGATCCACGAGGAGCCACCATGCCCAATGTACCATCCTGGGGAGTGCAAAGCCACAGTCTCTCAATGTCCCTACAGTGGGTGGGCTGCCCACTGGACCATCCTGGGGAGTGCAAAGCCACAGTCTCTCAATGTCTCTACAGTGGGTGGGTTGCCCACTGTACCATCCTGGGGAGTGCAAAGCCACAGTCTCTCAATGTCTCTACAGTGGGTGGATTGCCCACTGTACCATCCTGGGGAGTGCAAAGCCACAGTCTCTCAGGTGGATTACAGAGTCCACTGGTCAAGGAGGAGGCATGGTGGGCACAGTGAACCATAAACAGTGCCTGAGACGGCGGGACCCAGCGCAGCGGTGCATGACATGGCGATGTCCAGCGGAGCGGTGCTTGACAGGAAGGGCCCAGCGGAGCGGTGCTTGAGACGGCGGGGCCCAGCGGAGCGGTGCTTGAGACGGCGGGGCCCAGCGGAGCGGTGCTTGACAGGAAGGGCCCAGCGGAGCGGTGCTTGACAGGAAGGGCCCAGCGGAGCGGTGCTTGAGACGGCGGGGCCCAGCGGAGCGGTGCTTGACAGGAAGGGCCCAGCAGAGCGGTGCTTGAGACGGCGGGGCCCAGCGGAGCGGTGCTTGAGACGGCGGGGCCCAGCGGAGCGGTGCTTGAGATGGCGGGGCCCAGCGGAGCGGTGCTTGAGACGGCGGGGCCCTGTTCAGCGGTACCTGTCTTCACTGCGGGGCCCTGTTCAGCGGTACCTGTCTTCACGGCGGGGCCCTGTTCAGTGGTACCTGTCTTCACGGCGGGGCCCTCTTCAGCGGTACCTGTCTTCACGGCGGGGCCCTGTTCAGCGGTGCTCTTCTGCACGGTGGGGCCCTCTTCAGCGGTACCTGTCTTCACGGCGGGGCCCTCTTCAGCGGTACCTGTCTTCACGGCGGGGCCCTGTTCAGCGGTACCTGTCTTCACGGCGGGGCCCTGTTCAGCGGTACCTGTCTTCACGGCGGGGCCCTGTTCAGCGGTACCTGTCTTCACGGCGGGGCCCTCTTCAGCGGTACCTGTCTTCACGGCGGGGCCCTGTTCAGCGGTGCTCTTCTGCACGGCGGGGCCCGCTTCAGCGGTACCTGTCTTCACGGCGGGGCCCTCTTCAGCGGTACCTGTCTTCACGGCGGGGCCCTGTTCAGCGGTACCTGTCTTCACGGCGGGGCCCTGTTCAGCGGTACCTGTCTTCACGGCGGGGCCCTGTTCAGCGGTACCTGTCTTCACGGCGGGGCCCTGTTCAGCGGTGCTCTTGCAGTATGTCAAGGGAGTCATACCTGGCCTGGACACCCTGCTCAGTCGCCCTCCGACCGTGCTGTGTCAGGCCCCTTTGGGGAGTGAGTCCTGGGCCCTTTGGTGTCGTCCCTTGAAGCCGGGATGGGGTTTGTGGGGCCCTCCTGCTCCGTGCTCCTGGTGGTTGTCCTCTCCGCCCTGCTGTCCTTCAGCTCCTTAGATGGGGCTCTCGGACCCTTGCCTCCCCTGGCTGCTGTGGCCGGTGAAGTGGCCGGAGTCACCTCCTTGGGGGCAGCCGTCTCTGTCCGCTCACGGCGGCCCTTCAATTTCCGGGTCCTCTTGCCTGGGGGGGGGGCTGGCTGTCCCCTTGCTGCTCACCGAAGTGTTACTGCCGCCAAAGGGTGGACTCCACATGCCATGCACCACTTGCACTGTAGTAGTTGGGCTGGTGGTGGCTGAGGTGCCCTTGGGACTTTTCCCAGTTGGAGGGGGTGGGTCGGGGGAGGGAAAGAGGTCAAAACTGGAGAGGTAATTTTTCTTGGGACCAAGGTAAGGGGTAGGAGTAGTGGTGAGAGAAGTGGAGGAAGAGGATGTGGTTGTATGAGAGCCAGGTGTGCTGTCCTTGGGTGCAGGTGACTGGGACGTAGGCTGTGGGGAGGTGGTTGGCTGTTGTTTGGGTGTCTGCCTGCGTTTATGTGTCTTGGAAGAGGGGGTGACAGACACAGTGGGAGAGGACACAGGGGACGTGAAAATGCCAGTGGGGGTGGTGACTGCAGGTGTGCGGACTGTAGTGGAGGGTTTGCTGGTGGTGGAAGAACTGGCTGATGTTGGGGTGCATGCAGGTGTGAGTGTAGACGTCACAGGGAGGGAGGAGGGAGACGAGGAGGACGGGGACACAGAGGTGGTAGTGACTGTTGATATGTCTGCATCTGTGTGTTGCTTGGGTGAATGCTTGTGTTTTCTGTGGTGCTTATGTTTGGATGAGCTGGCCTTGGGTGTTGAGGTGTGTGCAGGCTGGTCTGATGGTGTGGATGGGATAGGTTGAGGTACAGGAGACAGAGAAAGGGTGGAGGCAGATAGAAGAGGGAGACTGGAGACAGGGACAATGGCTGCCGTCAGTGCTGAGGCCAGAGCAGTGAACGCTCGTTGATGGGCAGCCTGACCCGAATGAATGCCCTCCAGGTAGGCATTGCTCCGATGCACCTCCCTTTCCACCCCCTGGATGGCATTGAGAAGGGTAGTCTGCCCAACAATGACCGTCCTCACCAGGTCAATGAGCTCTGCACTGAGGGCAGCAGGGGTAACAGAGGCAGGGGCTGAGGTGCCTGGGGCGAAGGAGACGCGCGCCTTCCTGGCCGAGCGGCCACGGAGCGAAGACTGAGGGGCTGCTGGGAGGGCGGTGCTGGTGCGCTGGGTGGCGGCTGTACCTGTTGTTGCGGGGGGCACAGATGGTGCCGCCCCCACTAGGGAGCTCCCAAACGAGGACGTGTCCGTGTCGCTGGTGTCTCCACCGGCCCCCGTTGTGGTGCTCCCCTCGCCCTCCGGATCACTGGTGCCCTCGGTGTCTGTGTCAGTGCCCACCGGGGCCTGGTGACCTGCAGCTCCCTCCTGCTCCGACGCCAAATCTCTTCCACCTGATGATGCTAAAACACAAGTAGACAAAGATTTAGGGTGGGGGGAGAAATTAAACAAAGTTGAGTGCATGCCTTAGCAATACCCTTTGCGGAGAGGACAGACACAGGTGCCTCGTGCACTAAGTCGCGAACTTGGGGTACACTACTCAGTACTTCTGACTAGGCAAACAGGTCTAGGGACAACACACGCGCACAGGTGTGATGCTGGAGCATGGGTAGCTGCACTTGGCACCCTACAGAGGTGGGGGGCGGGGGCACAGGGCCATGCCTAAGGGAGCGGACTACACTACAGAGAGCGCCCTGGCCTAATGTCACCCACAGCCCTCCTCCCCCACCCAGACGCCTCCAATGCGCATACAGATAGGAGAATGTGCGGATACTCACCCCCTTGTGTCTGCTGTGCTGTCCTCAAGCGCCCATCCAAATTAGGGTAGGCCACCGCCAGGATCCGGGACATCAGGGGGGTCATGGTGCGACTGGCACCCCTCCTAGGTCGGGAGGCCATCCCCAGCAGTGTTTCTGCGGTCTTCCTCGTTCCGCGGCGGATGTCCTCCCACCTCTTGCGGCAGTGGGTGCCTCGTCTGTTGTGGACCCCCAAGTTCCGGACTTCCTCGGCGATGGCACGCCAAATATCGATTTTCTGGTGGGCGCTCACCTGTTTGACATGTACAGGGTGGGAAAGAGAAACCGTCACATATCTGCATGTTTGGAGTACATGCCCCCCCCTCCCCAACCTTGTCATGGTTCCCATTCTCTCATCTGTCGTGCGTTGCACTCCCCATTCCCTCCACACCCCACCAACTTACATCCCCCCCCCTCCACACAGGCATAACCCATTCAATGTGCACTGAGTGTACTCACCTGTTGGTCTGGAGGACCGTAGAGTTGCGCATACTGGGGGAGGACCCCGTCCACGAGCTTCTCAAACTCTTCTGAACTGAAGGCGGGGGCCCTTTCACCAGTAGCAGCAGCCATTGTCACTTCCAGACCGAGTTCACAGCAGCACTTGCAGTATAGGTCCTCTCCTGTGGATGATCAGGTCTCGTATGATTGAGCAGATAGAAAATGGCGGTCACGCCCGCGGCGGTGCGTACCGCAGCGGTGCGTCCCGCGACCGCCGGCGCACATCGTCATTGGCTCCTGAAACCCATAGGCTTCAATGTTAACCAATGCGTCTTCGCACAGCGGTCTTCGCCCGCCTACCGCCACGGTGTGCCCCGCCAGCGCAGTGACCTCACATCCCATTGTCCCACTTCATAGGTCAGGCATCGGCCATTTCAAGGGCCCACATGGCTTAATTTCTAATGCGTCACACAGGCCTAGGCCTTGCAATGGCACACATACAAACATATCAAACCATACATTTACCTGTCTTGTGCAAGCTGTGTTGTACGTACCTGTGAGTGGATTGACTCTGTACTCCATATTCTCCTTCCTAGGCACCGTCCGCTGGGACTAGCGATGAGAAGGAGGAATCCTCGCGTGTACCGGCCGCTGGTGGACCTGTCCACAATGGAAGAACGCAACATAATACTACGATACCGACTTGACCGAGCCTCCATCCATGAACTGTGTGCCCAGCTGGAGCCAACCCTGATGTACCCCATCCGCCAACCCACAGGAATTCCCCCTCTAGTGCAGGTTCTGTCTGTCCTCCATTTCTTTGCAACTTGCTCATTCCAGACAACAGTGGCCATGTCATCTGGGATGTCTCAGCCTATGTTTTCCAAGATCTTATCCAGAGTGTTGTCTGCCCTGATGAAACTCATGCGGAGCTACATCATTTTCCCAGAGGAGGGTGATTTGCCTACAGTGAAAGCTGATTTCTATGACCTTGGACACATCCCCAACATCATTGGTGCAATTGATGGGACCCATGTGGCTTTAGTCCCCCCAAATGACGATGAACAGGTGTACAGGAACAGGAAGAATTACCATTCAATTAATATCCAGGTGGTCTGTTTGGCTGACCAGTACATCTCCCATGTAAATGCCAAGTTCCCAGGGTCAGTGCATGACGCGTATGTTATGCGAAATAGCAGCATTCCCTATGTGATGGAACAGCTACAGAGACAACGTGTGTGGCTAATAGGTGACTCTGGTTACCCCAACCTGCCGTGGCTATTGACCCCAGTGAGGAATCCCAGGACCAGGGCAGAGGAACGGTACAATGAGGCCCATGGGCGTACTAGGAGGGTGATTGAGCGAACCTTTGGGCTCCTGAAGGCCAGGTTTAGGTGCCTGCATATGACAGGTGGATCCCTAATGTACTCACCAAAGAAGGTGTGCCATATCATCGTGGCGTGCTGTATGCTCCACAACCTGGCTTTGCGACGCCAGGTGCCTTTCCTGCAGGAGGATGGTCCAGATGGTGGTGTTGTAGAAGCCGTGGAGCCTGTGGAGAGTGAAGAGGAGGAAGACTCTGAGGACGACACAGACAATAGGGACAGAGTGATACAACAGTATTTCCAGTAACACACAGGTAAGAATCACCCACGCCATTTCACAATTGCTTATAGCCTCCTGCATCTGTACTTTCTGTAGTTCCCCACAGATGTTTTTCATTCATTTTTGCCTTTCCCTTCCCTTCTCACTGCTGTCTGACTCAGTACCTGACTTCTGCTTGGTTCGCCCATGAAATACAGCATATTGACATTGGTATGTTGTCATGACTAATTGACAGAACAGAAATTGAACAGTAATATGTAATACATTTGTTAATAATACAGCATGACTCAAAACAGATTTGTGTGCAAAATGTGATTTATTTACAGTGCTAGATATCGGTACATGTGATTCTAAGGGTGATGGGTGGGGGTGGAGGAATATCCATGGCAGAGTCCAGTTCTCAGTCTCACAGGTGCATTGTCCTTTTGCCTGTGGAAGGATGGAGCATAGGCAGTTCATGGTTGGACAGGGTGGTAATGTGGGACAGTGGGAAGACTTGAGGGGGTATGTCCTGCTGGCGGGGGTCTTGACATCCTACTCTGTCTTTTTTTTTGGTCTCAGGCTCCTCTTACGGGGTGGTTGTTCTTCAGCAGGAGGTGGGGTTCTGGGGGGCTGTCGAGGTGTTGGGACCTCCTGTCCACTAGCGCCGGCGGAGGTGGTAGGCTGTTCCTGGTCCGGGCTAGTGACAGGGGCCCTGTGTGGTGCACCATGGTCCCGCAACGCGTCCTCTATCCTGTTGAGGGCCAGGACGATGGTCCCCATTGCGGTCCCGATGATTCTCAGCTCCTCCCTGAACCCCATGTAGCGTTCCTCCTGTTGTGCCTGGATCTCAGTGAACCTGGCCAGTACCGTCGCCATCGTTTCTTGGGAGTGGTGGTATGCCCCCATGATGGTGGTGAGGGCCTCTTGGAGAGTCGGTTCCCTGGGCCTCTCCTCCCCCCCCTGTCGCACAGCAGCCCTCCGAGCTGCCCGGTTTCCCCCGGCCTCTGTCCCCTGGACGGTGTGCCCGCTACCACTGCCCCAGGTCCCTGTTGGTGTTGGGGTGTTGGGTTAGCCTGGGTGCCCTGTAGTGGCAGACACACCGCTGATTGAGCTGTCCTAGAGACAGAGGCATGGGCCCGCTGGGTGGGAGCTGTGCTGGTGTTGGCAGAGGGGGTCGGGTCTGGTGTGGCCTGTGGCTGCCTGAGGGGAACCGACTGCCCAGAGGTCCCCGATGGTCCGGGCTGGTCATCAGGTTCACTGTCGACAGAGCTGCTATCCTCATTGTGGGCCTGTTCCGGTGGTGGGATGGACACTTCTGGACCCTCCTGGCTGGTGTGTTGTCGTTCGGGTCCTGCATGGGGTAAGAGAGTTTGGTTATTGTTTCTGTGTGTGCAATAGCGTGCGTGTTATGGGTGCCCTTGTCCCCCAGTGCAGGCATTCCCTTGAGGGAGGTGTTGTGAGGGTAGTTAGGGGGGGGGGGGTTAGTGCAGTGGTCATGCTTAGGTGATGGGTGCCCATGATTTGTGTTGGCATGCAGGAGTTGGTGTTGGGATGGGTGGGTTGTGCTGGTGAGACATTGTCAGGGAGGATGTGTGCTGGGGGGTTGGGGGTGAGGGTGGGGGTGTGGGTTGGCATGCTGGTGGGGTGGGGGGGATATAGTAGTTGAGATTGGACTTACCAGAGTCCATTCCTCCGGCTACTCCTGCGAGGCCCTGAGGATGCAGGATGTTCAAGACGTCTTGCTCCCACGATGTGAATTCGGGAGGGGTGGGTGGGGGTCCGCCGCCAGTCTTCTGGACCGCGATGTTGTGCCTGGAGACCATCGATCGGACCTTCCCCCGTAGGTCGTTCCATCTTTTGCGTATGTCCTCCCTATTCCTGGGATGCTGTCCCACCGCGTTGACCCTGTCCACGATCCGCTGCCATAGCTCCGCCTTCCTAGCTATACTGGTGTGCTGCACCTGCGAGCCGAAGAGCTGGGGTTCCACTCTTAGGATTTCCTCCACCATGACCCGGAGTTCTTGGTCCGAAAAGCGTGGGTGCCTTTGGGGTGCCATGGGGTGGTGTGGGTGAGGTGTGGGGTGGTGTATGTGATGGTAAGTATGTTGGTGAGTGGTGCTTTGTGCTACTATGTGGTGTGTGTGATGGTGTAGTGTGCCTCAGTGTGTCTTGCTTTGGATTGTCTGCTGTGTCTCTCTCTCCTTCTCTCAGTAATTATGGTCGCAGGGGTTTGTGGGTGATGTGGGTGTGTGTTTTATAGTTGGTTGATTGTGTGGGAGTGGTGTGTGTATGTGTATCAGGTGTGTGTATTTCAAATTGTCCAATGTGGCTGTGTTTTGGTGATGTGTGTGTATTCTGACCGCGGCGGTGTGTAGCGCCAATGGAATACCGCGTTTGAATGACCGCCGTGTGGATTCGTGGGTCGTAATGGCATGGGCGTATTTCTGTTGGCGTGACGGTGGAGGTTTGGTCATCTCCAGTTTATCGCTGCCCGCTGATGTGGCGGCCTGCAGTGGAGGACGGAATTTTGGAGGTTTGGCCGTTGTGGGTCAGAATGACCGTGGCGGTTAACCGCGGCCGCGGCGGTGTTATGGCGGTCTTCTGACCGGCGGTAAGGGCCTTTTACCACCAGGGTCAGAATGACCCCCATAGTGAGCTCATTATTCTGCACACAGGACATGATGTAAAATCCAAAGTGGGTGGTGACCTGTAATAGGTCTTATAATGTGGAGGTACACATCTTGGGACAGCCAATGTGCTTTAGTGTCTTGACTGTATTGACAGACACCAATGAGGAGGGGGAGTGCTGCTGCACTGCCCCAAGCAGCCCGCTCGTCCGGCTGTCCAGCATGCATCTGCCCACAGGAGTGGACAGACCAAAAAGAAGAGCCAGCTCCTGCAGCAGCACAGAATGGTGCTGGCTGTGCAGGGAGCTGATGAGAGAAGCTGGGGCAGGCTCCCTGAGTTGCTCCCCAACTTTGTCAAAAGTCAGGAGTGCCTGGGTGGGACCAGTCACCCCCAGAAAAATGAAAGAGCAGTGCTAGGCCGGGGCTCATGGAAAAGAAAATGGAGGAGAACCAACATGGCTCTTCCCAACGCAGCAGAAAAGCCACTGCCCAAAAAATCAGCAAAAGCTGAGGAGAAGCACCCATATTGCCCTGCGTGCTTGTCCAGATCTTCAAGGAAATTCACCAGTTTGTGGCTTGTGGTGGCCCCAGGAGAAGGTAAACACCAAAATGTTGCAAAAGTGAAGGGGAAGCTGAAGGAGCAGCACAGCGTCCCCCAAAAGGAAGTGCCAGAGTCCCCTCCTATGTTTAGGGTGGGTCTGGAAAGATAACCCCTCAAGTGTTCCCAGTGCTTTTCAAAGCCTTCCCCCACTGGGACTCTTGTTCTTTAGTGTCAGAATGAAGTACCCTCTGGGGGTGGAGATCATGGCTGGAACCAGTTGTAGTCTGAAATTGTGAAATATGAGTTTTTATGTTGAGAGACAACCTCTAGGGGTGAAGGTTGGTCCATACACATGTGTATTTTCAAAAGCGACGCCCTTTGGAGACTATGGGGGTCATTCCAATATTGGCGGGCGGAGGCCATTCAGACTTTCCCGCTGGGCCGGCGGGCGCCCGCCAAGGGAGCGCCTGCCGGCCCAGCGGGAAAGGCCCTGCAACACAGAAGCCGGCTCCGAATGGAGCCGGCGGTGTTGCAGTGGTGCGACGGGTGCAGTTGCACCTGTCGCGATTTTCACTGTCTGCTATGCAGACAGTGAAAATCATGCTGGGGCCCTGTTAGGGGGCCCCACGACACCCATTCCCGCCATCCTGTTCCTGGCGGTAAAAACCGCCAGAAACAGGCTGGCAGGAAGGGGGTCGGAATCCCCATGGCGGCGCTGCTTGCAGCGCCGCCATGGAAGATTCTCCCACCTGGGGGAAATCCTGCGGGAAACCGCCGGACCCGGCTGGGCGACTGCGGCTTTACAGCCACGGTCGGAATCCCAAATGAAGCACCGCCAGCCTGTTGGCGGTGCTTCCGTGGTTATCCACCCTGGCGGTCGATGACCGCCAGGGTTGGAATGACCCCATATGGGCCTGATTACAACTTTGGAGGAGGTGTTAATCCGTCCCAAATGTGACAGATATACCACCAGCCGTATTACGAGTTCCATAGGATATAATGGACTCGTAATACGGCTGATGGTATATCTGTCACTTTACCGTCACTTTTGGGACGGATTAACACCTCCTCCAAAGTTGTAATGAGGCCCTATGTTTTAAAGCGCAGTGTCCAATGCTGAATATCCTTAAAAGTGTTTGCTGCTAAGACCCTCTAGGGGTGAAAGTGTATAATTGCATAGCAATGTAATTATAAATGTAATGTCATTTAGGGGCTGTGGTTAGACTGCCTGCTTCATGCTGAGAATAATCTTGATAGCACAAATCATTCTGACATGCCTGTAACATGACTCTTGAAAATGCTTTATTTGAATAATGAGACTGACAGACACTTGGGATTAAAGTAGATGTACTTTATTGCCAGTATTATGTGTTCTCACTCCAAGTTATATTCAGATATTGCATTGGAATATACATGAACATTTTGACATGTGGTTTGTTGGGCTAAATCATCCTTTGGGAGAGGCAAGAATCATTATGCAATGTCACCCAGAAGTATTTTCATCAGCTTGTGAATATTTGTAAATTGTTACATAGTATTAAGTAGTGTGTTTGTGTAATAAATATACTCTTTCCTTTTATAAAAGAAAAAACACAAACTGGACAATCCTTAATAGGGTGATATTTTTGTGTATTTGTGAATGGTGATTACTAGACCACACTTTCTCCTTTGAGTAAGCCTTGGACTGCTCTGCTTCAGTACCCTATGAGAGTCAAGTGCTACAATAGGGTGTTTGGTTCCAAGTGGAGGAGAAATGTGAACCCATTACTTGTGAATGCCACACAACTAATGACCCATTTTCCAGCAATTAACTACTATTCTATTCTGTTAAACTTCTGCTTGAGCTCCTTCACATTTTCTTTCCTGGTAAAATTATATTTTCCATCTATGTTTCTTGGACAATAGTTTTTGTTTGTAATATTTGTTCTTTGTATTGTAATTATTTTCTTTTCTTATTTATTTTTATTTTTAATATTCCCTTCGCAGAAACGTTCTATAGCCACACTTTCTTCATAAACAGCTTTTTCTGTCCATCCTGATTGTCCTTTTCTAATATCTATTTAATTCCCCACGTTATCCTTTTATGCACTCTACTCAATAATTTGTTTAATACTCTTAACAGAGCTTTCTTTTTACTCTTTCTCACTGTTGCTTGCTCAGTTATTAGTTCTTCTCTCTGTTTAAATCGAGTTGACGGAGACTACTGTTATAAGAGCCAAATCAACACAGCAAAGCTAGTTATGAAAGTAGAAAGCTATGCATATTAGAGTGTGATTCTTTACTTTGTACATGAACTGTGTTGAAAATGACATGGAAGTAAACACTTCAAAAGTCAGAGGGAGGTTCGGTTGCTGATAGGTTGAGGCCTGCTGCCATTACAAACCGAAGGTACAATAAAGCATACAACAGTCAAGAAAGGTTACAGTGCCCCAGCAGAGTTGTTTCTGCGAGGAATCTCAAGCTTACTCTGTTTAGCTTTATACAAGCAAAAAGGCCTTTCTTGGAGCAGTTGTGTATGTGTATGAACTGATTCACAGTTATTAATAAATCACAGTAAATAAACATGTTCCTAAATGTGCGTTTTAATCCTCTGAGTCCAGAAGTCTCTCCCACTAATTAGCAAGCATCATATTTTCATATACCAAATGCAAGAGATCTGTCTACTCAGCCTCGGATCAGAGAATATTTCTCTATGAACCTTACCATGATTATTTCGGAGACAATCTCTACAATCTCTTCCCATTACGATCTTGAATGTAGGTGAGAGCCCATTAAAATTTGATAAGCAGGTGACCTCATCATTCCATATCCAAAACCATCTTAGCAAAAATCAAGTTCTTCCTCATGTGGGCCATTAGTCCTGACATAATTTCTTTAATATTCTTTCATCACACATCTGAGACTAGCCATGGGTTTTATACCTTTTATTCTAAGCCCTCTGTGTCCCTATTTATCTTATGCCATGGCCTTTGCACCAGTAGAAATGGCCATAGATCTCTCATCTTTTTCTGTCAAGGCTATGGAGCCATGTCCTCCCCTATTAGTCATAATAACAATTCTTTCTATTGTTGTGCTGCAGAAAAGTTATGTTAATTTTAAATATGCACTGAATTAGCAACACATTCCCCATCCTTGTCATCAAATGTTGGAAACAACAGGAAAATTCAGGAATCATATTATTACTAAAGGGCTTAACACTTATCCAGCCTTAATAATGGTCATCTATGCCATTATGGCGGAGTTTGGAGCCACATACCCACTGTACCACAGAAGGGAGACAACTTAAAAGGTGGGCATTGCTCCTCCACTATCCTAGGAACCCGGACATGATTATACCAAGATGCAACATACATATGCTTTGAAAAAAAGCCCCATAGGGACAACATGTCCTCCGAGGCACAGTACAAGGATCGCTCTACTGCTGCATTCACTTAAAGTTCCTGACAGGCTGTGCAATGAAATATCAAGAGATTGTAAGTTCCTAATCAAGTATGAGTTGCCCACTAAGAAGAAGCTATCATGTAGTGCGGAGTTCATAGTGAAGGTTTCACTAGTAAGGCCGCTTTTTCATGAATTCAAACGTGAGAAGGAGTTAAGAGAAAAATGCTCAGTAAAACACTCAGGTTGTAAATCCAAGTACTTTCTGCCCTAATATCCTTTTCAGCTGAAAAATGATTCTGAGAATAAATAAAAATATAATGCAATAGATTCTCATAATAAATCAAAAGTACTCTAATAAATTTGTTTTCCTATTAGTAATATGAGAGGGTGTCAGTGGCAAATGTGAGAAAGGTATTGAAGATTTTCATGAATAGCCGCAAACATTCAACTTTATGGTTGGCCATCTGGTTGCTTTACATTTTCCAGGCCAAAGGCCCATGGCTCTGGTAATGTGTCTTAGAAATGCATTAAAATCCACATGTAATATTGAGTATTACCAGCTGCTTCTGAACTTTAAGGCTTCTGGTATAAGCTTTATGCATATAAATATTTTTGCCCAAATCAGGATCTAGTTTGTCACAACAAAGAAGAAAGACCTGGAATTCTATGGAAGCTTTCTTTCTGTTTACAATATTTTTCAATGTCAGTAGGATTTAGAATATGAAACTAAATGCCATTATATTGTGAATGAATGTAATTTTTCACATTTGCTTCAATGTATGTTCAGAAGTCCCCAAAGGAAGTTCCCAATTCTTTTAAACATATTTAAACATTTATTCAAATATTTTCAACCAATTTCCACTGATATTAAAAAGCAAATGCCACAGTGATGATCTATGTGAATTAATAAAATTTTGTTAACAATACCGAATGATTCCACGCTCAGGTTCCATGAAGACACACAAAAATAAAAATCAGCACAACTATATCCACTCAGACAAATTTCAATCAGGCTTTGAAATTGGGTATATAAGATATTTTCTTTTTAGAACGATAACACTCCAAACTATTTGTCTATTTTTCATTAAAATAATTATTTTAATAGGAGTCTCATTTTGAAACTGTTTACCGGGGATGTCCTCCTTGAAAATTTTAACTTTTTTCTCAGCAGGCAGAAATTGGTTAGCAAATGTAAATTATACATTCCACCAAAGCATGCACATTTGTACACCTCACTGGGTGAAGAAAGGCCACGGCTATTGGAAAAAGAAATATATTGCAAAATCAAAATCTAATAATGCATCCTGCACTTTGAATATAACGTTAATGCTGAGGGTGGAGAGGAACATTTTTAGGTCAGGGTGATATGATATGACATTGCTTCTGATATCATACATTCACTGTTGCAAACCTGTAGTAGACAGAATGAGGCTACATTGGAATTGCTGCATATGATCTGAGGAACAACAGGCATAACACTGAAATATCAACTATAAAAATAAGACTACAAACATTCACTAAAGAAGTGCTTGATGTTAGATAGATTGAGGCAACAGTGCATGGGCTCCTAGATCCAGATGTCACTTTTCATAGCTTTAAAATGAGTGCATTCTGAGGATTCATGTTTCCATATGATACAACCAAATTCTCTGTTTTGCAGTACTTCAACTACTTTAACCTAAAAAGAAACCTTCATTTTTCAAGATGAGTATTTATATTGCTGCCTTATATGACTTAGATCCCTTGAAGATCACCCTATATAATTCACATGATTCGATGTACCAAAGAATTATAACAATTAGCCGGTCTTGCTGAAGATTGAGCATATTAATCCCCAACATGTCTATCAATATTTTGAATAAAACATTTTTTCATGAAAACAATACATTTATAACCCTTATCTACATAGTCTAAAGTGCATTATTCATAGTGTTATTTCAAGGTGCCCTCAATATAAGAATGTCATTGTTACTATACATACGTAGGACATCATTAAGAGTTTGGTGGACTGGAAAGCCCGTCCGCCAAACTCCTGGCAAGGTGGCCACCGCCTTTGTGGCAACAACCCCGCTGGAGTAATTAAGAGTTTCCAGCTAGGTTAGCCTAGCTGGAAACAAGCTACAGCATTGTCTCCGGCTCATAGTTGAGCTGGTGGCAATGCTGTAACCCGCAGGGTGCACCAGCACTCTCATAATGTTCACTGTCTGCAAATCAGACAGTGAACACTGTGACGGTGCTGGGCAGGGTTCCCATGCACTGCCCATGCCATGCACCTTTTCTTTGACTGGTGGAGAACAAGGTCGTAATCTGCAAGGCACTGCCCTGGATGATTATGATCTCCGCCACTGTCAGGCCGCTGTTATCATGGATTCTGGCAGTGATGCAGGAACCCTGGCAGTCTGACCACCAGGGTATTAATGTGTGGATTGGACAGCTGCAACAGCGGCAGTCCTGACCGCCACACTCGTAATGAGGCCAATAATTTATTTTCTTGGCACTGCTTTCATATATTTATTTAAAATAGCCTGAGATCATTGACATATTTATTTACTTATATGTGTAATAGTAGTCTCTGGATTTAGTGTAAATTTCTTTTGAGTCATAGACCTTAGTTTAAGTTGTACTTTTTTGTTGGTGGCTATGATTACAACAGGGCTCAATGCTGAATAGCAAGATGCAAAAAAAACCCGTGCATCACTGAACTCTGGGGGCACACTAGTGGAGGAAGAAATGGTATAAAGCCAGATTCCATTGTCCAGCCCAAAGAAAATAACATAGGTGGAGGCCAAAAGGAGAACAGCATTGGTTGCTCTGGTTTCTGCAGTGTTTTTATTTTCCTTATCTGCACTCCGGATGGATTTCACTTGTTGTTTGTGCCGATAGAGGATGATGACAATGTAAAGGCTAGAAAAACTCATTAAACCTATGCAAATAAGATCACGAATAAAATACACAATCCCACTCACAACAAAAGCTGAAGGTGATGGGAACAGTACTAAACAGAACTGTAGGTTAAACAAATGGGCAGTAGAATTTGGGAAGAATCCCCAAGAAAAGGAATAGATGACAAAAATGTCACCAATAAAATTTAAGCACCAAAGGGATATTATGATGACCAACAACTTCTTAACCAATGTTCGTTTAATGATGGCCCAGAAAATGGAATATGGCATGAGGAGGACACACTGATAGCAACTCAGCAGGGCAGTCATGCATAATGACATGGCTCTGCAAACACGATAGGTTAACATAACAAAATTGCATCCTTCTTGATCAAAAAGCCTTTGAACTCCCAAACTGTTAAGGGACTGTGGAATGCCTCGAATCAAAACAATAACCAAATTGGCAAAGGTCAGGATGCACAAAAGAAAGTCAATGGGCACAATTCTTCCATTACAAAATCTAAAATAGGCAAAGCGGGACAGAATTATCAGATTTCCAGGAATTCCAATGGCTTCCAAGGACAGAAAACCAATTGCTTTAAGGATTGGACGCATATCCATAGCTGTTCTTGCATCCAGGACTATAGTTCTGTTGGGCTTAATATATGGGATTGAAAAGGGTTATGGTTTAATAAATTCAGTACTGGAGGGTCCACCATAAAACCAGGTCAATGATAGTCCTAATGTTATGTCTTAGTTTGACTGACATTTTGGCATATTTCTCCAGGTAAGATGTTTAGTTTGGAAGTCATTAATTGCAAGCTCATGTCCTCTGTTTACATGATGACAATGAAGATGCTGTATGAACTGCCTTATTATCAGTCATGCATGCTGTGTAGTTGTAATCATCTGAACTGTGTTTACATTTAAGCCACTCATCGTCAGTTTCCATCTTCCTGTGAACTCACATTCTCTTCTTCATATGTGCAAGGCAGGTTCGGCAAAGTAACAAGGGGCTCCATTTGGATAGTACCTGTAACACTAATGAATACATTCAGGTATGTGGTATACACAGATATGCATTGTGAGAAAGTGGATAATTAGTTTGGGAGAGGCTGCCTCACAACTTTAATAAGACACAGTCTTGTAAGGTTGCATACAATTAACTGAGAAAAGTATTCAAACTCTGGCAATTATGATATAAGCAAAAGGATTTTCCCAAGAGAAATTGTATATTTATTCACACAGTGCCAAACAACATTGAAGTCAAGAAAATAACAAATAATACTCCCAAGCATTAGAAAATCAAGAAAATGTAATAAGAAAAATTGCATAATAGTGGTTAAAATAAGATTATGGCAACACAAGATATGAAATTTAAAATTTTATGGGAAAGAAAACTAAATAAATACAAAGCACCACTTAAAGTGACATTTTGCGACTGAGCTAGATTTACTTGGGATTTCAGGCCAATCATAATGAAAAGGATGGGCCTTGAAGTTGATTATATGCTGAGTTATTGTTCCCTCTGAAGACTTCAGTTTTAGTGTCAAATGTTCCAAGCGAGACAAAGCTGGATTTCAAAGCAGCCAGTATAGCTTTTCCACTGGGATAAATTTGCCACCTAGCCCCTGACTCCAAGGGCCAGATGTATGGAACAACCCCTTAGCGAATCGCAAATAGCGATTTTTAAGAAATCGCTATTTCTGAGTCGCAAAATGCAATGTAACACATTTGAGAATCAGAAATAGCGATTTCTTAAAAATCGCTAATGCAAATTGCGAGGTCCAAATACCAAATCGCAAAAATAATTGCGATTCGGTATCTAAAAATCGCAAATTGCTAAAACGATCACCTGGCACAGCCTGATGACATCACAAGCAGGAATTGAGTCAGTCCAGGCTGTTTGCAGATACCACACCTGCAGGAGCAGCAGAGAGTCACAGACCAGCCCCAGGGAGCAAGTTTGTGAGCAAGCCAGGACCTGACATCAACATGGCCAATGCTGATAATGGGAAGGAGAAGGGAGAGAGGAATAGGAAGCTGAAGTTCAGTGAGCAAGAATTGGAGGTGCTCACTCAGGAGGTGGTGAGGAGCCATGACTGGCTATTTGGGAAGAGCTCAATCCAGGTACCAGAGAGTGAGAAGCGAAAACTCTGGGCTGACATCCAGACCAAAATCTGCACAGTGGGGGTTGCGCAGTGCTCAGTGGAGGAGATATGAAAGAGGTGGTACGACTTGCATTCCTGGGCCAAGGAGAGGATGACCAGCAGGCTAAAGGAGGCAAGGAGCACAGGAGGCGGACCATCCACCCAGACACCCTCCACCCCCATGGAAGACCTGGTGGAGTCAACACTGCTTCCAGAAGCTGTCAGTGGGGTCATTGACATTGACACGTCCGGCACACCCAGCACCAGCAAAGGTAAATTCAATAATGATATGTTACCCCATATTTGTATGTACAGTTGCCCCTTAGGAAATAGCAAGTAGTGCAAACCATAGTGATAAGTACTCCATTCCACATCTTAGATGCGGCACAACAATGCCTTATGGGAGTGGTAGTCCACAACCCAGAGCTGAAATTAGCACATAGAATGCAATTAAGTAGAGTGACACCAAGAAGAACAAAACACCCAGTTCATAGTGATACGATGTAAGTGTACATTTATTACCATTGTGCCACATTTGGTGATACATACATAAATTACATGCTGCACATTGTCGTTGCAGATGGCTCAGGCCCAGCAGCAGCAGAATGTGCCTTTGTGGGGGATGCAGAAACACAGCCTCTGTCCGACTCCAACACCAGCGAGTCGTGTATCGCGCCAATCAGACACAGGGCAAGGGTGTTACCTCTCCCCGATTTGAGCCTGGACTCCGATGACACGCGGGATGAAGGCCACACTCCATCCCCAGAAGCCAGATCCACCGGAAGGCAGTAGTCCATGCCCCGGCGTCACTTAACTCCCCGCAGGAGGCCTCACGATGTAGGCATGCAGTACACAGATGTAGGTGAAAGCCCATCATTCTTCGGTGGCCTGGAAGCATCTATGTTCAAAGTGCAGCGCCTGCAAAACAAAAACATGAGGGCAATGCACAGGCAGATTCAGTCACACAATGCCAATAGGGGGGGGCTGCACAAGCAGTTGGAGTGTCTGAATACAAACATCTGCAAGCTGCATGAGGGACAGCAAACAGCTGCAGAGAACACCAGGGAACTGACCAATGCCATAAAGGAACTCTGTACTGAGATCAGGCATGAGCGGGTGAGCCACCGCAGGCATGAAAGGCAGTTCCTGGCAATGTTCAGTGGTTTTTGTAGATCAGTAAATCGTATAGCTACATCTACTGCCCTGATATCACGGTGTGCTGTGGCCGCACAGGTGGAGGCAGCACATAGCAGTCGGGATGTTGCCAAGGGATTGGTCCAAATTACCAACGTTCTGGATGCTATGCTGGCAACACGCAGTGCTACACCCAGTGAACTGGGAGTTGGGGATAATGAGGAGTCATCTAGTCTCAGCAGCCTTGCAGAGCCCATGATGGATCCTAGGCGTCGCAGTGCCAGGAACAGTACTGCCTGTGAGCCTGATACGAAAGGTGCGGCGAGGCCACTGCGCACTCAAGTGGAATGCGTGGTCGTAAAAAGTGACCAGAAAGCCACAGGTGACTAACTTCACATGCAGAATTACAGTAAACTATGATGACAATAGTGTGACACTGTTAATGGCTCATGTATGACTCATGTGTATTGCTTTGTCCTAGTGACACGGATGTTACCTGAAGTCAAGGTAATAAAGGTGCTAACTACCGGAATATATGTCAGTGAGGTTGTGTTGTCATAACTTACATCTGAAATGGTTGTGCGTGATGTCAGTACACCTTTGCCTGCCCTCTGCTGCACTGGTCCTGTCTGCTGGCTGTAGGGGTGGTATCGGATCATCATCCTCATCTGAGTCTGGCTCTGATATTTCCACAGGTATGCCCCTGGTGGTAGCTATATTGTGCAAGATCGCACATGTAGCCACTATTCTACAGGTCGTGTCCTGGCTGTACTGTAGTGCCCTCCACTTTTGTGGATGCATCCGAAGCGACTCTTCAGCAGGCCAAAGGTGCGCTCCACAACATTGCGGGTTGCCTTGTGTGCTGAATTGTATCTCCGCTCTGCTGGTGTTGCTGGCTTTAGGTAGGGCGTCATCATGTAGGTGTGCACTGCGTAGGCACTGTCTCCTGGAAGGAACAGAGGGTATAATGAGTAGCTGAGTCATCTGACGTCAAACTGCCATCAATGCACCATTGTACAGAGGGAAAATACCTAGTAGATATCCTTCACCAAATTCCCCAGCTAGCAGTCTTGTGTGAATCCCGCTGTGGCGAAAGATGTATGAATCATGTGTGCTCCCTGGGTACCTGGCCACGAGATCAGTTATGATGTAGGATGCATTGCATATCACCTGTATGTTCATTGAATGTTGGTATTTACGGTTGAGGTACACATACTCTGTGGCCGATGGTGGACAGATCGCAACATGTGTCCCATCTATGGCACCTAGGACGTGGGGGAATTGTGCTATTCGGTAGAAATCTATTTTTGTCTGCTGTAATTCCTGTGGGGTGTTGTGGAATCTGATGTACTGGTGTATCCTGCTCAGCATGGCGTTTAGAAATGCTTTGAAAAATCTAGAGAGGGCACTCTGTGACACCCCTCCAGCTGCTGCTATGACCCCTTGATAGCTCCCTGAGGCAAGTAGGTGCAGGAGCATAATACCTGCACAAGGGTGGGTATGCTATTAGTCCTGTGTGTTGTGCGCTGCAGTATGGGTTGTAGCTCAGCTATCAGGTCAAGTATCATGGCTGAGCTCAACCTGTACTTATCCAAAATTTCTTCCTCAGTCTGGTCAAAAAGGGTAATGCACACTCTGAAAATGGCCTCCTGTCTCCTCCTCGCTCTCCTCAAACCTGCCAAAATCCTCATTCTCCTCGCCACGACGTAGAGTGCAGCCATTGTGGAAAAGAGTCTGAGGCATTCAGGGCCTCTTTATATAGGTTGCACCTGGTTACCACCTGGTTTCAATCTGTGGTAAATTGCAAGTGCAAAAGGCCATGCTGCGAAAATCCGCAAATTGCAAATTTTTGATGCATCGAATTGCTACATGGTTTTGCGTGTCGCATTTTGCGTCTGGCAATTTGCGACGTGAAATACTGAATCTGTGTTTGCGAGTCACTACTCGGACTCGCAATTTGCGATATGCTAATAGCGATTCGGTATTTCATGTCGCAAATTGTGAGACGCAAAATGCAATACGCAAAACCATGTTGCTTCGCTAAAAATCGCAAAATTTGCGATTCTTTGTTTTTAGCCTGCGAATACCTTTCATGCATCGCAAACCACGTTTTTGCATTCGCAAACGGACGATTTCTGCGATTCGCACCGTTTGCGAATGCAAAATCGTTTGATACATCTGGCCCCAAATCTTATGTTCGAATGTAAGAGTAATTTAGATGCTGGTGATCCCCCTGGTGGGGGAGTTCTAATTCTATTAAAAGATCCACCAAGCCTGGAAGGTATGCTAACCCTTCATAGTAGCCACTGCTGTGATGGTTACTATGAAGGCTGAAAAGCTTGATGAGTGGACTCCACTCTAG
Organism: Pleurodeles waltl; assembly: GCF_031143425.1. Classification (NCBI taxonomy): domain Eukaryota; kingdom Metazoa; phylum Chordata; class Amphibia; order Caudata; family Salamandridae; genus Pleurodeles; species Pleurodeles waltl. The sequence goes on along the minus strand of NC_090445.1, from coordinate 485,400,645 downwards.
AACCCACTCAGCAAATTTGTTAGTTTTTAAAGTATAAACTCAAAAAGAGGAAGTTAGTTCTTGAAAAAACAAAAAGTCAACAGGCCTTGATATGTGGCAGTTTTCTATGTGCAAGTGGGGTCCACTTAACCAATCCCCTGCCCAGAGACCTTAAGCATTGCATGTGTAACCCATGGGCGGAAAATCTAGTAACTGTCACACCATGTTAAATAGGATGAAGCAACCATCACTAAGACCTGGTGCTCTAAGGTGAAGGTTTTCCACTGGCAGAATCAGATGTGACTCTTATGGCAATAACCCTGTGCTTCACCCATCTGTAAATGAAGCAGAAAAACTACAAATTTGGCAATGTATGTAACTTGAAGGTTCATCGTGGTGCTCCCATTCTTTCAAACAATAAGTGAGGATATTAGCCTGTTTATTGGCTTTTCGGAAATTGCTAGTAGGGCAAAACTGGAGGCTGTAGCCACCAAGGGCTTCAGAGGTGCCAGATACTTGTTTTTGGTAGTCTTGTGGTACTCTCAAACATCACTGAAAAACTCTCCAAGGTGGACAAAACAACCATTTATAGCTAGCCAAGTTGCACCTCACTTAGAAGAATGGATTCTTAGTCCCAGTTCTCCAGAGGCCAAAGCTTTCACTACTTGAAGATGCTGAAAAACTCATTTTGTGTCTTCCACAGCTACAAGTCTTTCAGGATGACCAGGAAGAGCCCATTGCAACTTACTCTAAACTGGGTAGATGATTCTACCAGAATAGAACCCTTCCTCAGCCTTTCGAGGTAGTAGAGAAGAGTCCCCAACTGGCCCTTTGAGAGCTCTTCAAGTCTGCAGATTCAGCTGAAGAGATGGAAATGCCTCAGGCATTTTCATTACTAGATTAGAAGGGAGTTCTTTCCTCTTGCCCTGAAAGTTTCTAATCCAGAAGTGTCCTGGTTTGTGAGTGGGTTTGTGGCATTTATATCCTGTGCACTAACCAATGACTGGTGACACTCATAGACTCAATTTCTGCAGATTTCCTACCAACAGCATTGCCACTTTTGCAGCTCTTGCTGGTTTCTTTCTTGCACAATATCTCAGAAGACTTAGGCCCTCATTATGACATTGGCGGTAAGTCCTGCTTACCTCCATGCTGACTGCCGCCAACATACCGCCGGCGCGGCGGTTTACCGCTACCCATATCATGACACACACATAGCGATCCGTCTCTATACAGCCACACACACAAGTCCGCAAGCCCAAAGGTCAGTGATAAACTGGCGACATACAAACCCACACCTTTACGCCAACAGGACTATTCCCACAGCATTATGACCCACAAATCACCGCAGCGAACATTCAACCGCGGTAAACCATTGGCGGTACATACCGCTGCACTCAAAATACACACAACCTAACAAAACAACACTACATTGGACAATTCAAACTACACACACCTGACACACATACACACACCACACCACCACCAATATAAACACACATCCACATTACCCACAACACTTTACGACTAGATCGAATTGCCACCAGAGAGCGAGAGACACCAGAAGCAACCACAGAACCAGAGCCACAGAAAACCATCACCCATACACCATCCATGCACCTTACCACACACCCCCAACACATCACCCCACAAACCCTCACACACAACACACACACTACACCCATGGCACCACAAAGACACCCCAGATTCTCTGAGGACGAGCTAAGGGTCATGGTGGAGGAAATCATCCGGGTAGAGCCACGGCGATTTGGATCGCAGGTGCAGCAGACATCCATTGCTAGGAAGATGGTGCCATGGAAGAGGATCGTGGACAGGTTCAACACCGTGGGACAGCACCTCAGAACAAGGGATGACATCAGGAAGAGGTGGAACGACCTACAGGTGAAGGTGCGCTACGTGGCAGCCAGACACCAGATAGCAGTACAGAGGACTGGCGGTGGACCCCCACCTCCTCCCCCACAATGTACAACATGGGAGGAGTACGTCTTGGCAATTATGCATCCTGAGGGCATGGCAGGAGTAGTAGGAGGACTGGACTCTGGTAAGTCAACTCTTTACTACTTTCACCCCCTACCTGCATGCCATCACATACCACCACCCCTACCCTCACCCCCATCAATCCACCATCTCACAGGCACCACACAATCACAACCCACCCATCCCAATACCAAGCATTGCATGCACCACCAATGCATGGACATCACTCACAGCCCTCCATGGACACCCATCACTAAAGCATGCACATTAGAGAGAATCACCTAGCCTACAAAATCACTACTTACACAAAGCAAAGCTGACAGGGCAATCACAACCATGGAGGGCAAAACCCCCATGCACAAGATGTTACATGCAGAAACAATAACACTGCATTTACATCCCCATAGGTCCCCCCACACAACGTCACCGGAGAGGAGGAGCCAGCATCATCCAGTCCCCCCACTGAAGAAGTCCACAGTGATGACAGCAGCTCTGAATGCCTGGATCAGGATGACCAACCTGGCCCATCAGGGATCTCCGGAAAGTCGGTTACCCAGGCACAGTCCCACACCACCACAGAGCCTCCCCCTCAGGAAACACCAGCATAGCACCCACCCAGCGGGCCCATACCTCTGTCCCTGGGACACGTCAATCAGCAGTGTGTCCACCACTACAGGGACCCCAGTCAACCCCACAAACACAGGATGATCAGGGACCTGGGGTCAGTGGCAATGGCCACACGGTTCAGGGGACAGAGGCACAGGACAAAAGGGAATCTGGGAGGACTACTGTGCAACAGAGGGAGGACAGGCCCAGGGAACCGACTCTCCAGGAGGTACTCACCAACATCCTGGGAGCATACCACCATTCCCAGGAGACGATGGGCCAGATACTGGACAAGTTGCAGGAGACCCAGCAACTGCAGGAGGGACAGTACCTGGCGATCAGGGAGGACCTGAAGGACATCCACACCACCCTGGTCACCATTGCAGGGCTGCTGGCAGACATGGCCAACATCATGAGGGAGGCAGTGGCACACCTCCGGGTCCCTAACACTGGCCAAACCGATGAACAGCCCTCCACCTGCGCTGATGCTAGTGGACAGGAGGCCCCGCCACAGGAACAACAGGTTACCAGCACCCGTCCCCCTGCAGAAGGAGAACCACCCCGCAAATGGTCCTTGTGATCCAGGCAGAAGCCAGAGACTATTGCCAAGACCCCAGCCACGAAATAAGACTCTCCTGATTGTCACCCTTGTGTCCCACTCTGTCACCCTGTCCACCTTGAACTGCCAGTGCTCCCTTTCCTGTGCCCCCTTGGACAATGCACCTGTGATACAAATAGACTGGACACTGTCCTGGACTTTCCTCCACCATCAACCCAGCCCATTCCCCTACCCCCTCCACTGCTTAGCACTTAAATAAACACCATTTAAAAAATACAAGTATGGAGTCTGTCAAATAATTTAACTATGTATTTGTTTAACAAGCTTTACACACTGCAATACAACTGTACAGGAATAAATATATAGGAATGACCTGTAGTAGGCTGCAGTCAACACACCAAGTGCCAGAGTGGGGCACAGATATCTGAAAATAGAGGTGCCAAAGGGTACAGTAAGTGGCCATAGAACTGGGAGAATCTGCCTGCCATATACAATGTCAATAACAAAACTGTCAGTGTAAAGTGAAGTTACAGTGTCTTACCTGTGTGTCACTGGAGGTACTATCATATAATTGCTGTTCTATTGTCCTCATCCTCATCCTCTGCATCATCATCGTCACTGTCCACAGGGCCTACTGCTGCCACTCAGCCATCTCCAGCCTCATCCTCTTGTAGAAAAGGCACCTGGTGTCTCAAGGCAAGGTTATCCAACATGCAGCATGCCACGATTATCTGTCAGACCTTCTTGGGTGAGTAGTACAGGCATCCACCAGTTAGATGAAGGCAATGAAACCTGGCCATCAGGAGGCCGAATGTCCTTTCTATAATTATTCTTGTTCGCCCATGTGCCTCATTGTAACGTCCCTCTGACCTTGTCCTGTGATTCCTCACAGGGGTCAGTAGCCATGAGAGGTTGGGATAACCAGAGTCACCTGCAAATATCGAGGGACAACTGTTAGACACACACTAACCCTTCGGGCCCCCACCATACCCATACACCAACATCCACTGGGTGGGAACTAGGGCTTACCTATTAGCCACACCCGGTGCCTCTGGAGTTGAGCCATCACATATGGGATGCTGCTATTCCTCGGGATAAAGGCATCATGCACAGACCCAGGATACTTTGCATTGATGTGGGAGATATACTGGTCCAAGGCAACATTACAAAACAAAATAAAATGATGGACGGAGTGTTGAAACTCTTCAAACACTCACCCCCAGTCACAGATCTGGGTTTAAACCATTGTTATTTTGCTCGCCACGTCACCCCAGTTTGGACCCAGCCATATGCAAATCAGTCTTGACCCTGTTCCCCACGGGCACAGTCCTGCCCAAACTGCTAGGCTAGGTCCTCCCTGGACAGGAAACAAGCATCCTGGGACTGTTTTCAGGGTATCAGCCTTCATCAGCCAGGCTAGCTTGAATCCAGTGGTGCAGCAAGCAAGAGACCCACGTCTGGGCATACCCCTGCCACTCAGGGCACACAAAGCAACATCACAAAACAAAATAAAATGATGGACCGAATGTTAAAACTTTTCAAACACTCACCCCCAGTCACAGATCTGGGTTTAAAACATCATTATTTTGCTCGCCACATCACCCCAGTTTGGACCCAGCCATATGCAAATCAGTCTTGACCCTGGTCCCCATAGGAACAGTCCAGCCTGAACTGCCAGGCCAGGTCCTCCCTGGACAGGAAACATGCATCTTGGGACCAGTTTCAGGGTATCACCCTTCATCAGCCAGGCTAGCTTGAATCCAGTGGTGCAGCGAGCAAAGGACCCACATCTGGGCATACCCCTGCCAAATAGGGCACACAAAGCAACATCACAAAACAAAATAAAATGATGGACGGAGTATTGAAACTTTTGAACACTCACCCCCAGACACAGATCTGGGTTTAAACCATCATTATTTTGCTTGCCACGTCACCCCAGTTTGGATCCAGCCATACACAAATCAGTCTTGACCCTGTTCCCCATGGGAACAGTCCAGCCCAAACTGCTAGACAAGGTCCTCCCTGGACACGAAACAAGCATCCTGGGACCGGTTTCAGATGTACTGGTCCACCAGGCACACTCGCTGCACATTCATGGAGTGAAAGCTCTTTCGATTTCTGAACACCTGTTCATTTCTCCGGGGGGGGAGAAATATAACATGTGTACCATCGTTTGCCCCAATGATGTTGGGGATATGTCCTATTGCATAAAAGTCAGCTTTCACTGTGGCCAAAGTCTCCACCTGGGGGGAAAACAATGTAGCTGCGCTTGTGTTTAATCAAGGCAGACAACACTCTGGTCAGCACTATTGAGAACATTGGCTGTGACATTCCTGCTGCCAAGCCCACTGTCACTTGGAAGGAGCCACTTGCCAAGAAATGGAGCACAGATAGGGCTTGCACAAGAGGGGGGATCCCAGTGGGGTGACGGATAGCAGGTATCAGGTCAGGCTCCAATTGGGCACACAGCTCTGTGATTGTGGCCCTGTCCAGTCTATTCCAGGATAATGTACCTGTCCTCCATTGTTGCCAAGTCCACCAGGTGTCTGTACACGGGGTGTATCCATCTCCTATTCATCCGCAGTGGTTGTAATCTAGGGGGCAAAATGGAGAGCAGCTGGTCAGTATTCCACATTTCCAAACACTACACTGCATTGCATGTTGTGACTGTAATATTATTTTGATGGAGAGGCCCAAATGGTGCCTATGTGTACTGTGATGCAGATAGGTACCATGGCCTGTTCCGCCCCCGAAATGGCATCCGCCTTTCCTGTGTGGATGGACATGTGGAAATGAGGTAATGCCACTGACGTTGTGCGCTGTTGCGGGAGGCGGTCGAGTACCGCTGTGCAACTCCTCATTGGTTGTTTATTGGGCTCTATGGGTTAGAGTGGCCAATGGTGATGTACGGATGCAGTTACGGTATGCACCACCGAGGATGTGACCACCATTTTCTATCTGTTCACTCACTTGCTACCTGACCTTCAACAGGAGAGGACCTACACTGCAAGTTCTGGTGTGACCTGTGTCTGGAACTGACCATGGCTCGTGTCACTGGGGAAAGGGCCCCTGCCTTCACCGCTGTGAAGTGGTGGATGGGGTCCTACCCCATTACTGAATTTTGTATGGGCCTCCAGACCAACAGGTGAGTACACTGTGAGCATAATGCAAGGGGCATAAATGCATAGAGTGCTGTGTGTGAGGGCTTCGTGTGGGGGGTTGTTGGAAGGGTTCTGGGCAGCGTGATGCATGTATGGTGGGCAATGTCTGTGCGTAAGGGGATGTGAGGGCTATGGTGGGCCATGAGTGTGACAGGCTGGACGGTATGACTAATACTATTTTCTGTTTTTATTTTTGTGCAGGTCAGCGCCCATCAGAAAAAGTGAATATGGCGTGCCATCGAAAAGGACATGCGGACCCGGGAGGTCTATGGCAGGTGGAGCATCCCCTGTCGCAAACGGTAGGAGGACCTGAGACACTGGGCAAGGAAGAGGGTGGAGGCCCATCTGGAGATGGCCTCCCAGCGAGGAAGGGGTGCCCGTCTAACCCTGACCCCCCTGATGGCCCGCATACTGGCAGTGGCCAATCTGGAGCTGGATGGGCACTTGAGGGCATCACAGCAGCCACAAGGGGGTGAGTACAGTTTCCCTCTATACTACTTGCGCGTGGTGCGGTGGTCTCCAGGTGGATGATGTGGCCCTGTGGATGCCCCTAGGCCAGGCAGGACATTGCAGGGTAGGTCCCATGTTGAGGAGGGGCTGATGAACACCACATCCTCCAAAGCTAGTAGGCATCCACTACTAGGCAGGGGTCTGTGGGTGCCAGCTATGCTGCTATTGGCATTAGGTATTTCTGTCCATGGCATGGTGAGTAGCATTGTGACTAGTAGTGCATTGCCTAGTGCATAGGGCTGTTCTCTGTGTGTGTGTGTCGTGTACACCAACGTGGGGTGTTGGATCAGCCACTGACCAAGTGTATCCTTTGTCTCTCCCCCCCCTTTTTGTTTTGTCACCCTGTCCTTATGTGCATTAGCATCATCTAGTGGAGGAGCAAAGGCACTGGCGACGGAGGGAGCTGCATCCCACAGGGCTCATGAGGACAAATCCACCAACGGTGAGGGCACCAGTGGGACGGAGGGCAGGGGGAGCACCACGGCGGAGACAGAAGGGAACAGCTCAGACAGTGATACCTCTTCCGATGGAAGCTCCCTGGTGCTGGCGGACACCTCTGTGCTCACCCAAATTACAGGTACAGCGGCCACCCTGTACTAGCACCGCCCTCCCAGCAGCCCCTCAGCGAGTTTCCCATGCCCACTCACCCAGAAGGGTGGGCATCTCCTTCACCCCAGGCACCTCAGGCCCTGTCCCAGTCAACCCTGCTGCCCTCAGTGAGGAGGCTATTGACCTCCTGAGATCCCTCTCTGTTGGGCAGTCAACCATACTGAATACCATCCAGGGGCTGGCAGCCCATTTGCAACAAACAAATGCATTCCTGGAGGGCATTCATTCTGACATGGCGGCCCAACAGAGATCAATCCAGGCTCTGGACTCCTCCCTATTGGCAGCCATTGTCCCTGTTACTAGCCTCCCCCCTCCAACTTCCGCTACCCAGTCCCATTCCCCTCAACAACAACCTATCCCAAGCACACAGGCAGACCAGCATGCACACAAGAACCACACAGAAGTGGTTCAGGCAAACACAAGCACCACACATCATCCCACAGGCACTCACACAAACACCATCAACATTCACTGCCTCCACTGTGTCCCCCTCCTCTTTGTTGTCCACCACCCTCCCAGTAGCATCTCTACTCACACCTGCATGCACTACATCCTCATCCACTACCCCATCACCATCACACCTATCACTACACACCTCTCACTTGCAGTCACCACCCCATATCCATGCACACGTCCCCTGTGTCCTGTCCCACTGTGTCTGTTCCCCTCCTCCCAAAGTACACAAATGCAAGCACTCAGACATCCAACAGCCATCCACCTCACAACAGCATCCAGCCCATGCACCTGCACCTAAAATCAGCAGACAGAAACCTCCTACAACCACTCCATCTTCCTCCACTCCCGAACCTTCACCCTCTTCCAACCTCAATGTCCCTAAGAAGCTTATCCTCTCCACTGTTGACCTCTTCTCTACCCCTCCCCCCTGTCCTTCACATCGGGCAGGGTGGTCAGAACCCAGGCGAGCACCTCAGCCACTCAGTCCACGGCCACAGTAGTGTTGACAGCTACTGCAGGTGGGAGAGGCTCCAGGGAACCAGTCATCAGCACTGAAAGTGTGCCTGCACCAGCTGCCAAAGGGAAGGGCAATGAGGCACCACCAGCTAGCAAAGGGAAGGGCAAGGAGGCACCACCAGCTGCTAAAGGGAAGGGCAAGGAGGCACCACTAGCCGCCAAAGGGAAGGGCAAGGAGGCACCACCAGCTGCCAAGGGGAAGGGCCAAGGTGAAACCACCAGTTGCCAAAGGGAACGGCAAGGAGGCACCACCAGCTGCCGAGGGAAAGGACAAGGAGGCACCACCACCTGCCAATGGGAAGGGCAAGGGGCTTCCACCAGAAGGCAGGAAGGACAGGAGACCTGGGGCTGGGACTGATTCTGAGCCCCCACCACCAACCATGGCAGTTCAGTCATCCAATGCTGCAGGAGAAGGGCTGGAGCCTCCCCCCACCACTGACTTCACCACCACCAGTACTGCCACCAGCAGCAGCAGCCCCAGTGGGCAGGCAACAGAGGCTGCAGGGCAAGAGCTGGAGCCGTCCCGCACCACCGCCTGTACCGCCACCAACACTGCCACCAGCAGCAGCAGCCCAAGTTGCAGGGTAAGGGCTCGAGACTCCCCCCACCACTGCCTGCACCGCCACCAGCACCACCACTAGCAGCAGCAGCCCCAGTGGGCAGCTCTCTGAGGCTGCAGGGGAAGGGCTGGAGCCTCCCCCCCCACTGCCTGCACCGCCATCAGCACCACCACCAGCAGCAGCAGCCCCAGTGGGCAGCCATCTGAGGCTGCAGTGGAAGGGCTGAAGCCTCCCCCACCACTGCCTGCACCATCACCAGCAGCCCCAGTGGGCAGCCGTCCATGGCTGCAAGGGAAGGGATGGAGCCTCCCCCCAACACTGCCGTCAACGCCACCAGCACCACCAGCATCACCACTGCCAGCATCAGCAGCCCCAGTGGGCAGCCATCCAAGGCAGCAAGGGATGGGCTAGAGCCTCCCCCCACCACTGCCAGCCCCGAAACCAGCCCCACCACTGCCACCACTGAGCAGCCATCACCGCTGGCAGGCAGTGTGTAATCCTGCTTCCATGGGCTGTAGTGCATCCTGACCCTGCAAATCCTGTAGGTTTGACACCCAAGTGAGAGACTGTGACCGTGCACTCCCCAAGTGCCGCATCACAGGGCACACTGCCACCTCCAGAACCAGTGGAAGAAGCCTTCTACTCACCCCTTCCTAGCCAGGATGAAGCACACTGGGCACAAGGCCCCCTCCAGAACCAGTGGAAGAAGCCATCCACTCACCCCATCCTTGCCAGGATGAAGCACACTGCGCTCAAGGCCCCCTCCGGAACCAGTGGAAGAAGCCATCCACTCACCTCATCTTTGTCAGGATGAAGCACACTGGGCACAAGGCCCCCTCCAGAACCAGTGGAGAAGCCATCCACTCACCCCATCCTTGCCAGGATGAAGCACACTGGGCACATGGCCCCCTCCATAACCAGTGGAAGAAGCCATCCACTCACCCCCTGCTAGCCAGGATGAAGCACACTCGGCACAAGGCCCCTTTAAGAACCAGTGAAAGAAGCCATCCACTCACCGCATCCTTGCCAGGATGAAGCACACTGGGCACAAGGCCCCCTCCAGAACCAGTGGAAGAAGCCATCCACTCACCCCATCCTTGCCAGGATGAAGCACACTGGGAACAAGGCCCCCTCCAGACCCAGTGGAGAAGCCACCCACTTGAGAGACTGTGGCCTGGCACTCCCCAGGACCAAGCAGTGGGCAAACCATCCACTTGAGAGACTGTGGCCTTGCACTCCCCAGGACCAAGCAGTGGCCAAACCACCCACTTGAGAGACGGTGGCCTTGCACTCCCCAGGACCAAGCAGTGGCTAATCCACCCGCTTGAGAGACTGTGGCCTTGCACTGACCAGGACCAAGCAGTGAGCACACCACCCACTTCAGAGACTGTGGCCTTGCACTCCCCAGGACATCGCTGTGGGCATGTAGCCCCCTCCAGGACCATTGGTGTTGTGCCATCTTCCGGCTGAGGTGCTCACCCATTCCCCGTCCCCCTGAGGTGCCTGTGTATTTTTAACCTGATGCCCCTGCAGTGTTTTCTCTTTGTTGTTGCAGGAGTGAGGTGGGGCCTTGGCCTATGTGTAGTGGCCCTGTGGCCCACAGACATTGAGGACTGGGCAGTGTCCCTCCATTTGTATATATGTATATACTGTTTTGATTTAGAGGCACATATTTATAGTATTTCATCTTATTAAACTCACTTTAATGAATTCCTTTTGTACTTGCATTATTCCTGAGGGCTACAGGGTGGATATGTAATGTTATTGCATTTGTTTGTGTGTATGGTGTTGGGGGTGGGGGTGGGGGTGTTGCGTGTTGTGTGTGTGTATCACTCTCTTTTTCCTCCCCACTCCCTTGTGTGCTAGGCGGCAGTACTCACCGTGGTTGTCATCGCCAGCGTTGATATTCGTAATGAATGAAGAGGTATAGCAGCATGGGGAAGATGTGTAATTCGAGCTCCATGGCGTTGTGGTTGTTCCCTGTGTCTCCTGATGTGGGTCCTTTGACTTCTGTGTTCTGTTTCTGCCGTGCTTTTGATGTCATTGGTACCGCCCCGGAAAAGGTGGTGGATAGGCCTGTCTTAATACAGTGGGCGGAACATTGTCTTCCGTCTGGCTGTTGGCGGTTACCGCCGTGATGATTGTTTCTACCACTGTGGCGGTCAGTGTGTTAAAGTGGCAGTCTGTCTGGGCGGTTTCCACCATGGTCATAATTCCATTTTTGTTACTGCAGGCCTGTTGGCGATATTACTGCTGTTTTATCACTGACCACCAGGGTTGTAATGAGGGCCTTAGTCTAAGATGCCGGAGTCAGGCTCCTATTTCTAGGGCTCTCAGATGCACACCAGATCCAGCCTTAAAATGAGGACCAATTGCTTCTTTCTTATCTGAGAACAGGTTTGTTCATTGATGGAAGCAAGGATGAAAGTCTGAGGCTTCCCAGATGCTATGTGTACTGCCTTCCAAGTTTCCCCATGACACATCTATGTCATAAGTAAGACCACAGCCAGGGTCCCTCATTTAGTCACATTTTCCTGCCCACTATCAAGTACCCCATTCTCTGAGATATGACACATGATTATACTTTTCATTATTGCAGCAGTCAGAAGCGGGGCTATAATTTCATGGCTAATCAGTACTTAATTACTGTCAGGATTGAAGCCCAGCAGAACTAATTAATTGATAATCAAGAATACAGGCTGTACAAGGAATAGATCTTAAAAGTAAACATTCTAATACAGTTATCAAAAACATTATCTTGACAAATGAGCTAAATGTCTGATAAATACTAAATTTTGAAAGTTTATTCAATTATTATTTCCTTGCCCAAAGTTGTAAGTGAATGTTTGTCCACAGCTAACCCTCTAACTGGGGATATGTCACTTTACTTAAACGGCAAAATGCATTTATATAGTGATTTACTGTAGAGACATAGGGCCTCATTTTGAGTTGGAGGACAGACTTTAGCTTTGTCAGCCAGCTGGACTGATGCTCACCATATTTAGACATCTCATCCAGCCTTATGGAGATCTTTATGCCTTCAGAAGAGAACACCACAACTGCTGTTTCTATAGAGGCACTGCAACTTTTTGAACAACCACCATATTTCATGCGGCCACTCTGAATAATTTTTTATGTTACGAAAATATTTTTCCATAGCAGAGTTCACTTTTGAAAAAACACCCCAGTAATGACCCTGAGACATTTTCAGTTTTCTTCCAGGTTATCGGTTAATTTTATGTCTTTCCTGGTCAAGCCAGCAGGTTTTTCCTGGCAGTCCCCAACAGAAAAAAGTGCATCCAAATGTCTGCCCTAAAAAGGGCAAATTGTCTTATGTGCTTACACTTGGGCCCCCAAGTCAGTCAGGCAGCTGGTGTAAGGTTTGGACCACTTGAGTCCATCTGGGTGCCACCAGCAATAGAAATAGAGTTTTCTATAGCCACAGAGCCCACTGTAGCAGGCTATATCAGCCATTAAAGGCCCACTCCAAGGCTAAAGGCCCGAGCCAAAGTTTGGCTCGGGATTTAAAAAGGGAGGGTGACTTTAATTGCCAGTATAACCCAACTACGAAGGGCTATAAAGCTATTAGAGCATTCTGCCACTAGAAGGCAGAATGTTCTTGTGAGAGATTCACCCTTTTAGCATGTTTACCCCAAGGTTTCTAACTGATAATGATGGTAACTGACCCTGACTGTGCCCTGGGCTCTGCATAACATGCCTAGGGTCAGTGCTCTGAATAAAAGGTATATGATCAAATGGTTCAATGTGCTAATTCCAATTGGCAATGACAGGCCCTGTAAGTCCTTAGTAGATAATAGGGCAGGGGAATTCAAACTACCTATAAGTCCCTACAATGTGCTAGGGCAGGGACGTTTAGAGGCCCAGTAGATATCCTGCACTGGAGAGTGCACTGATGTGTGCCTGCTACCATTTCTAAATGCAGACCTGCCTTGCAGACTGTCTTTAAAATCTAAAATGTATGCAAAGTCTTCTTTGGAATTAAAGGTACTTCCAAAGTAATAATCTATCCCATACCCTAAATGCCCCAGGGGTGGGGTGACATGTAACTATAAGCAGGGACATTATAAAAGTTGTTTTATATGTCCTGGTGAGGGAAAAATTCCCCCATTGTAGAAAGTTAGCTCAATAGGCTAAAATGAAAATATTTTTCATAAGTTTAATTTTTTTTAGGAACGATAAAACGTGCCATGAAAGGACTCAAATGAATAGTAATGATAAATCCAACAATTTACAATTGTTGGATTTATCATATGATACAGAAAATAATGTATATGACTTTCTTTCCTGTATGCCAAATTCCAGCCTGCTAGTGCTCTCTCCTGATTGATCAACCCTTACAGGGTTAGCCAGGCTGCCTTGATGAAATGATAAGTGTCCTGCCCTGAGTGGAGGCTATCTAATTAGGGAGGTAAGTAGATGGTTACATCAGACTAGGAAGGGGGCTGGGTAAATCAAACTGGGGTTTTAAAAGGAGGCCAAACAGAAAGGAATGCAGCCAGGACTGCCCTCTCACCTCTGTACCCCACAGATAGATTGTGGGCTTAGAAAAATAAGTTGAAGATGTCCAGAGGGGAAGTTAATGGACAAGAGCTACACCAAGGGTTTGGTTTTGCCAGATCTTACTCCTCTGGAGGAAAATCATCCTACTTGGAATCTTAGTGCAGTGCTTTATGGGACAAGACAATGCCACACTTTATAAGAAGTTGTCATACTTCTCTGTGGCACCATGCAGCTCATTGGACATGGATGCCCACTGACTGTCCCCCAAGATGATTGAATAAGAGTGGCAAATATGCATTGGAATTCAGATCTGCTGCCTTAAACTACAAGAAGAAAAACTGTCCTGCTGGAACCTGGGTCTGTAACCCAGAGGACTACTTACTGAAGTATTTCTCCTATTGAACACTGAAACAACAGCCCAAGGACTTTGCCTTGCTTTTAAAAGGACTCAGTTGTGAACACCCTGAAAGCAACAGGTTCACATAGTTTCACCTGCACTGTCTCCATTAAGAAGACCCCAGCTGGACAGCCTCCAGTAGCCTTTGAAGGAATTGCATTCTGGGAAACGTACTCGACATCCCAAGGACCATCTCTGAGCTTCTAGACCCTTTGATTGGTGTTGTGGACTCCCAAAGATCTGCTGCCTGAAACCACAAAAAGAAGAAGGATTCCCCGGCTTGAACTCTGGTTTGCAAACCAAAGGCCTGCACACTTAAATGACTGCACCTGTGGCACACTGCAAAGAAAGTCCAAAGGATTTGCCTTGCTTCAAAAAGGACTCAGGAGCGGGCTCCCTGAAAGCAACAGGTTAAAAGCACTTCCCTGCACCAGCTTCCACAAAAGACCCCAGCCTGGAGTGCATCCAGTGAACTTGCAAGGATTTCTCCAGGTGTATTATTGGAATTGTAGTCTGAGCACCCCAAGGAGCAACTTAGAGAGTCTGGAACCTTGGATAGGGGTTGTGGACCATTTTCCTACATCAAGAAACATTCCTAGAAGTAAATGTAAAAGTGTTACATTGCGGACAGCTGGAACTCCTTTCCCGGTCTAGTGCAACCTTCCCTTTGAGCACTATCTGCTTCTAAGTGCTAGTTTTACTTTTACTCTTTAAATATTCATATCTCTGGGTCTGTATATTGGATTTTTGTCATTTTAAAGATAAAAATATTTCTTTTTTTTATAAACTCGTGTGGGATTTTTTATTGTATGTCGTGTGTTACTTAAGTACTTTATTGGTGTATTTAATTGCTTTACATACCTGTCTCCTAAGTTAAGCCTGACTGTTCATTGCCAAGCTACCAGGGGTTGAGCCAGTGGCTACGAGGAGGGACCTTGACTGGACACAACCCTGTTTTGGGATGTAATGCTAGCTGTAGGTGTTTACTTACCTCTACTAATACCCAGCTGCTAAGAGTTAAAATAAATAAAACAAAGGCCTCAGGGAGCCCAAGGGGATTGGAATCCCTCTGGCTCTGTGAGGCCTTCGGTCACAGCTGCTGCTGTGAAGAAAGAACATTGGAATGTTGAGGCCCTAGGCTTTTATCAGCCATTAGAATCTCGTAGCATTCCATCGCCTCTAATGGAGCTCCCAACACTCCAATGTTCTAATATGTTAGGCTCTTTTCCGGTGGTGTGTTATCACAGTTTTCAAGACTGCAGCCTTCCAGGCCACATAGGCGAACATGGAGCTTCATTATTGAAGTTGCACTTGTGGGTGGTGCATTTCTACACTGCAAAATACCTGTGACTTTTATTTTACACAGCATTTGTGCACTTTCAGCATCAACTTATTCAGTTGTGGCCAATTTCACCTCAAGCTATTTGAACAGAGAGCTTACACTGCAGAGAAACTGCGATACCGATACTGCTAGCAAAAAAATCCAATCCCTAAAGGCACGGCAACCACTCACAAAGGTTTCCTTTTTCACAGATATTCATACAGAACACTGGAAACATGGTGATGGATTTTAGAAGTGACAATTCTCATACAAGTCTGGCCGAGTTAGATCCAACCAAACCATATCCTGTGATCTTACCCCATGAAAATATAGCAAGAAGCAGTAACACAATTTGCTTGATAGAGGTTTCCCCAACATATTGTGGTGGTAAAGGATATGTTCATGATTGGCTGTTAGAAGGGAGACCTGTACTTCTCTGACAAGTGAGACTGGGAAGTAAGATGCCTCCTAGGCAGGCCTGGAGTCGCATGCCTGGAATGTGTTTCACATACACAGTCTGCAGCAATAGCTGATGGGGCAAAGCATATTGCCTTGCTTATCTGCCTTGCCTTTGACAATTTGCACGCAAGAGGCATTTGAGGACAGGGCAAATTAAAGTGTCTTGCTTGTAGGTGCTAGCCACCAGTGAGTGGTGTGTGTTAGTGGTTTGGATTGTGGTTGGATATGCAGGCGGCCTCTGGGTGTGGCATTAATTGAAGTATATCATTTTATTAACTAAGCATGATGATCATGCTGATAAGAAATGCAGTACACTCGTCAGGTCAGTTAACACAGTAAAGTGTGCAAGGGCCATCATAACTTGTGTGCAAAAGGGGCACTGGTTCTGGAGCACTGGGAGATAAACAGGCCATCTGGGAGAAAATACAGAAAGTTATACTCCCAAAATAAGAGGGGATTCTTTGCGTAGTCTTGAGAGTTAAGAACAATGTCAGAGGAACTAAACCATCAGAAAGGCACAGATAAACACATAAAACAGCAGCGGGGGCTTCAAAGAAAACCCCTAATTGGGTAGACAATTTGCGGAGTTGTACATATCCTAACAAGTGCTCTGTTTGTGATTATGACATAACAACTGTGACTAAAGAATTTATTTTCAATTTTTCCAGCGAGTGTACCTTATTTCGGTGTTTCACAAATGCAAGGCCTTTTATAGAGGTTTGGAAATGAGCAACTGGTACATTTCTACAAAATTACACAAAATATGATGTATGTGTCGGTAAACAAATACACGAAGCATGGCACTACTTAGGCTTATCAAGGTGATCATGACCTTATGACATTATGTCATGAAGATCGAATATGCGGTGTTAGGCTTAACAAAAAAACTTAAAATTCAACCTTACCTCTTAACATCCTTACCTGCCATCATAACGTTGTCAAACCTAACAGGAATCAAAGCTGAAGAGTCATGAGAGTTAAGAGGGAGTTAAAGTACTGGGAAAATAAGTAATCCTGGCACACCCTTGTCAACCCTTCCTCCACTCAATTCTTACGTTATAAGCATGTACTCCAGCAGTTTGCCTTGTCTCAATATAAAAGCAGTCAGTTGATAGGTTTACCGTAGGGACAATGCTACACATTTAATGCAATGAAAGAGAAGCAAGATCGTCCCTGGTTAGGTGATACACAACAGGTCAAGGGAGAGCGAAATATCCTGATGAAGTCAACCCACGGTTTCAGTCGATTGTTCTTATGTTGAAACTGCTTAGCCTATATTAAAGCACCCAAGCAGATTTTTCGTATAAATCTTACGTCACAACTCTAGGGAACCAGTTTGTCATCCATGCACAAGTTTGTGATCATTTGCATGGCATCTCAAATGCTTTCAGGAATGTGTCCGCTGCAGAGTCATAATGGTCTAGTGGCGTAGAACATGTAGACTGAGGTACAAACAGGCCCACGTCTCCACGGGTAAACAAAGGGCCTGCAGAGTGACAAAAACAGATGCTTGTCAGCATCAACCCTAAATCAGGTTGGGTAGGAATCTATGATAAAAGAGAGTTATCGCCTTCTCCCACTGAATCAAGAGTACTTGCCTGAACCAAGTGCACCTTCCAGGCAGGCAGGGCATCTGAATGTAGGATGGGACTATAAATCTGGTGCCCATCATTCGCGGACAGACTTCAAAAGTGCATTAAGTCCCATCTTTGCATTATTGATTAATCTTTCCAGATGAGTGAAATTTAATGTAAATCCTATTCAAGAAAATAAACACAGTAGCTTAAATTTTACCAAGATTATCTTGTGGTACCCTACTACTGCTGTTTGTTTATCTTGTCCAATATGTACCTAGTTCATCGACCACCGAAGGATGAAAGATCGATAAGGCCCTGTAAAAATTCAAATATATAATCAGCAGGTACCCAAAGGTGAGCAATGATCTTTGAACTACTGACTTGCCTTGCTTGCATTCTCTCCACACGCATAACAAATCATGCGAATGTGGCGCACGGAGGCGCTAGGCCCTCTTAAATCTGGGCCGTAGGGTGATATAGGTCGCCACAGCCTAGAAGTGAATGCGTTCCTGTTGGAAAGAAAACAACTCCCCAGTTCCTTTGTAGCGATAACTGAAAGGAGACAAGTTGTGGAGAGACCAGTTAAAGAAGAAACGCAGCTTTGCCAGTCACATGGCGATTTCGCAACGATGGAATGGTATGTGGTCCTATAAGTGTAAACTCTGCTAAAGAGAACAGTTACCTGATCCGAACTTGAGGGAGCACCTTACACTTAAATCATAGATCATATTCTACCTACTTTAACATTTGATACTTTGTTAAGAGGCTCTGTACATTAGTACTGCCCTCATACTCTGGTGTAAAGACAGCTGAGCGCGCTGAGTTCTGCACCGGGACGTGTCATTTACAGCTTCCATTGCGAGGGAAGCTGAACGAAGCCTTTTATCCTTCCGAAGTTGATAGAATTGATAGAATCTTGTTTGTGGGTTCACGCTATTTAAAGAATCATCAAATCATTCTTTAACTCTTCCTCTCACGTCATTATAGTTGCTTTACAGCGACTAAAACAATGCAGCCTGTTTATCACAAATCCGAATCCTTACGCCAATGACGCAGAAAGAGGTGCGTTTCATACCTGCTGCTCGAGCGATATATGTTTATGTGGGCTGAGGTCTAAAATCTTTTGTGGGTACCGAAGAGCAGATTCAGAGTATTGTCTTCCCCGAATTGTGTGATCTTTAGAAAATTGCCTTATCTCTGTGTGACTCAACTTCCAAAACCGAGATCGCTTAGAAAGATGGTACACGTAAAGGCAGTAACGTTACTATGAGTAGTCACAGTGTTGGAACTACATCCAGCAGTATATGAGTGATGTTCTTCTGGTGAAGGAGGACTGGTCTACTTTCACCAACAGGAGCACTTAATAGGTACGTGATCTCAGACTATCCTGCTTGGGGAGCCTGGAGTTCGATGTCCTGCAAAAAGCCAGAATTCGGGAATTTTAAATGAGCTTATCGTAAAGATGAAACTGCGCATCAATGTGATCACTTACCGTGCAGACAGGCTTCTTCCCTGCACAAAATAGGGGGAACCCAATCCATCCTTTATATACATTGTCTATTTATGCTTGTTAAGCCCCAGTGATTTGTTAGAAGCACATATATCAAGGGACCTGAAAATAAATTGTTTCAATACCAATTAAAAAAGCCGGGAATACTAATCTGTTCCTGGGTAAATGCTTTTAATTTGTTCTAACATTGGCATGGTCTTTATTTTACTACAAATTTTAAAATAATATTGGCCACTGATTTTGAAGGAAAAAGTGTCTATTATTTAAGGACCTTAGATGTTTACAAACAGAGCAGAGACACTTCTGAGACTGGAACTAAACCAGCACGGATCGTGCTAGGAACCGAATGTATAATTTTCCGCTATATGTTCTGGGTGTGTTTGCTAAATTGGAAAGGGATACCATAAACCTTCAGCAAACACTCATTTGACTAATTAGAAGAAAAAAAAACAGTGGCTAGTAGTTACAGTGTGTGGTGTGCGTGTAATCAAAGAGGCACTTAGTTTCAATAACGATGAAAATATTTAATTCATAATAGGAGGCTGCGTCCTGCATGTCCTGCATCATGACTTCCAAACCACAACAGTAGTAGGAAGGGATACCTTTAATCATCATATTAAAAGTGACAGTTATCCCGCCCCCCGGAAATGACGTCATTTCCGGTGGCTGGGACTTCCGGTGTCCCTGAAAGCCCTCCCCGGAAGTGACGTGTGTGCATGGGGGTGTCAAGTGGGATGTGCCCTCATGGTGTCACGTGTTAGCCCTGTGTCTGGGTCCTAGCCCCTGGGTTTTGGCCTATGAGATGTGTAAAAAGTATGACTTAGTGATGTGCACGTGGTTTCAGAGCTTGAGAGGGACAGGTCTGGACATGTCAGACATTCATGCCCAAGTGGCTGTTAGGGTACCTCTGCATAGGGCTGCAAAGTGGGCGGTCTGGTCAAACCTCCACACTGTTGGCTAATCCAAAAAAGTGGGAATGATCAAATGCTGCTTTTGTTAGAGCCAGCCTATCAATTTAGAGAGGTAAATCTAAAACAGCTGTGTGCCTATAGGGTTTCCCAGGGACACAGAGGGGTCTAAATTAGAAACTGGCCCAGTAATTACAAGTTTGAAACACAACAGAGGATGAGGGGCATGGCAAATCTAAAACAGCTGTGTGCCTACATTCTTTCCCAGGGACACAGAGCGGTCTAAATTAGAAACTGGCCCAGTAATTAAAAGTTTGAAACACAACAGAGGATGAGGGGCATGGCAAATCTAAAACAGATGTGTGCCTACATTCTTTCCCTGGGACACAGTGGGGTCTAAATTAGAAACTGGCCCAGTAATTAAAAGTTTGAAACACAACAGAGGATGATGGGCATGGCTAATCTTAAACAGATGTGTGCCTACAGCCTTTCCCAGGGACACAGTGGGGGCTAAATTAGAAACTGGCCCAGTAATTAAAAGTTTGAAACACAACAGAGGATGATGGGCATAGCAAATCAAAACAGCTGTGGGCCTACATTCTTTCCCTGGGACACAGTGGGGATTAAATTAGAAAACTGACCCAGTAATTAAAGTTTGAAACACAACAGAGGATGAGGGGCATGGCTAATCTAAAACAGATGTGTGTCTACATTCTTTCCCTGGGACACAGTGGGGTCTAAATTAGAAACTGGCCCAGTAATTAAAGTTTGAAACACAACAGAGGATGAGGGGCATGGCAAATCTAAAACAGATGTGTGCCTACATTCTTTCCCTGGGACACAGTGGGGTCTAAATTAGAAACTGGCCCAGTAATTAAAAGTTGAAACACAACAAAGGCCAAGTATTGCTAACCTATAACAGATGTCTATTTCCAGGTCCCACCAATCATAGAGCACAGGCATAATTACCACGGTGAGCATGGTATAAGAACCCCCCACCTTCACAGACCTCTTTTTTCTGAACTACATACTGACATTTGTGGCAAGCAGGACTGTATCAGGACATCATGGCTGGAAACATGAAGGGCAGAGCTCAGACTGGTGATGCTGAACATCTTCTACTTAAGGTCTGTAACAGTGTGGTGTGTGTATGTGTTTTACTAAAGTTTAACAATGACATTAGCCCCAACCTGGTTAACTATACATAGATATGTAAAATGCCTGCTTTTAAAAAATAAATAAAAACAAATACAAATTTAAAAGCTATTAGTGTATTTTTGAGATACTGTAATTACTTTATGGGTTGGTTTTGTTTAATTGGTACTTGTAGGGGCTTGTGCTATGTATTTGTAGGTATTTTTACGGGGGCACACTTATTTTGGGGATTGTGTTGGTACTGCTTGATTTGTACATGCTGGTTCTGGGGTTGTGTATCTGTAGGTATTTTTTAAAGTCTGCACTTGTTTTATGGGTCGGGGTTGTTTAATTGGTACTTGTTGGGGGTAATGTGCTATGTATAGGCATGTATTTCAGCGCGAGCGCACTTGCGATGTGGGGTGTATTGGGACTGCTTAATATGTACATGGTGGTTCTGGGGCTATGTATGGACATGTATTTTTGAGGGTATGCACTTATTTTGGGGGCTGATGGCCATGCTTAATTTGTACTTATGGGTTCTGGGGTTATGCATTTGTATGTCGTTTTGAAGGGCTGCACTTGTTTTGTGGAGTGGTGCCATGGTTTAAATTGTACTTGATGTTTCAGGGGTTGTGTATGGGCGTGTATTTTTGGGGGTCTGCACTTATTTTGGGGGCTGCGGGCCATGCTTAATTGGTACTTGTGGTGTCTTGTGCTATGTCTGCGCCGGTATTTTTGTGGGGTTGCACTTATTTTGATGGCTGTATGGTGGGCTTATTGTGTACATCATGGTTCAGGGGTTGTGTAGCTAATGGTATTAGTGGTGGGGCTGTATTTAATTTGTACAGGAATGTTATGGGGCTCTTTAGGTATTTTTTTATGTGTATTTTATTGTATGGGCCAGTATTATATGCTCCCACAACTAATGGCCGCAATAGTGAGTTTAAGTGGTGAGCTTTTGGGGGTGGCATAATTATTAATTTTAGAGCTCAGCGCCATGAGTTCCGGGGTGCAGAGCTCTAAAATTAATAACTATGCTCCAAGGAGTCAACCATAGCTCTGGGGGGCCCATGCTATGAACTTTTCGGCGCGGCTCTCAAGAGACCGCGAGGCCTCTTGAGAGCCGTGCCGAAATGTTCATAGCATGGGTCCCCAGAGCCGGCCCCAGAGCCATACTGCGCTCTGGGGCCCGAGTTATTAACTCAGCAAAACTGCTCCCAGAGACCTCCAGGTCTCTGAAAGCAGCTTTGTTGTGTTAATAACGCTGGTCCCCAGAGCCGGCCTGTGCTCTGGGGACACGCGTTATTAACCTAGCAAAACTGCTTTCAGAGACCTCGAGGTCTCTGAAAGCAGCTTTGTTAAGTTAATAACGCGGGTCCCCAAAGCCGTCCTGGGCTCTGGGGACCCGTGTTATTAACCTAGCAAAACTGCTCCCAGAGACCTCGAGGTCTCTGAAAGTAGCTTTGTTAAGTTAATAACACAGGTCCCCAAAGCCGTCCTGGGCTTTGGGGACCAGCGTTATTAACCTAGCAAAACTGCTCCCAGAGACCTCGAGGTCTCTGAAAGCAGCTTTGTTAAGTTAATAACGCGGGTCCCCAAAGCCGTCCTGTGCTCTGGGGACACACGTTATTAACTTAGCAAAGCTGCTCCCAGAGACCTCGAGGTCTCTGAAAGCAGCTTTGTTGTGTTAATAACGTGGGTCCCCAAAGCCGTCCTGTGCTCTGGGACACGCGTTATTAACTTAACCAAAGCTGCTCCCAGAGACCTCGAGGTCTCTGAAAGCAGCTTTGTTAAGTTAATAACGCGGGTCCCCAAAGCCGTCCTGTGCTCTGGGGACCAGCAATATTAACTTAACCAAAGCTGCTCCCAGAGACCTCGAGGTCTCTGAAAGCAGCTTTGGTTAAGTTACTAACGCTGATCCCCGAGGCTGTAAACGCCCAGAGACAGCGTTATCATGTTAGGAGATCTCTTCTCGGAGGTCGCGCTGCCTCCGAGAAGAGACCTCCTAACTTGATAACGAGGTCTCCGAGCGCTTACAGCCTCGGAGACCTCCATTGGCAGCATTAACGCCGCGGCTCTCAGAAACCCCAGCGGCTTCTGAGAGCCGCGTTGAAAGTTTAATTAGAGAGAATGCCGTGCGTGTTTCAGCGCGGCATTCTCTCTAATTAAACCTTCTGACCGGCTCACAGAGACCTCGGGGTGTTCCCTGGGGTCTCTGAGAGCCGATCGCTAGCCGCCAAAGTGCGGCAATAGTTTAAAAATGTTTAGTAATGGCGCGTGGGCGCCATTACTAAGCATTTTTAAATGCATTTGTTTGTTTGTTTTTCTTTTTAAAAAAAAAAAAAAAAGAAGAAGGATTAATGGCGCATGGCCTTGGTCTGTGGGGCCCTGACCACGCGCGCTAGGGCCCTAGGGGCCCGTACATATATATATAAAAATAAAAAATAAAATGAATAGCGTTTTGGGGGCCTTGGGATTGGGGCTCCCAGGGTCCCTTAGGGCAGCATTTTTTTTTTTTAAATACAAATAAAGTTTGGGTGGCCATGAGGGCCCTGAGAACCAGGCTCAGAGACCCCAGGTCTCCATGGGGCATGCTTTAAAAAAAAATATATATATATATATATAGAAAGTGTGACCAGGGGTTTAGGAGACCCTGAAGTCTAGAACATTTTAAAAATAGAAAATCACATAAATTAAAAAAAAATAAAAGCTGTTGAAATAAATAAAAAATAATAATGATTAAAAAATAACTATCCCTGGTAGGGAGCCTCAGACCCCTCAAGTACCCCCACACCACTCACCGTAGTTCAGGATGGCATTGGATCTGATTTTGTTGCCCTGAAAAACCCAGGACCTCACACATGTTGCATCCACATCCGGCCATTTTCTTTTTTTTTTAAAACAAAGACTGTGTGGTGTTGGAATTGGCTCAGCTTGGAGTTTAGACTGAGCTCCGCCCCCACACATGGTTCACAGCCTTGTTCAGCTAAGGTGAAAAACAGGCATGGCTCCTAGGATCCGGTTTCCTGGCTATGTCTTATAGAGACAATCTTAGAGCTCGTATTATGCAAGAGCGCCACCATATGGAATTATTAGTTTTTGAGAAAAGTTTTACAGTTGTCAATATGTATTTATACTTACAGAACATAGGGATTCAACAATTTGAATCTTGATATATATATATATATTTATATATGTATATATATATATTTTTTTAATTTGTTTTTTTCCCTCAAATAAAAAAAAAAAATAATGTTCAACACTCAGGGCCTGATTACAACTTTGGAGGACGGTGTTAAACCGTCCCAAAAGTGGCGGATATACCACCTACCGTATTACGAGTCCATTATATCCTGTGGAACTCGTAATACTGTAGGTGGTATATCCGTCACTTTTGGGACGGTTTAACACCGTCCTCCAAAGTTGTAATCAGGCCCTGAGTGTGCTTTTATGAAAGGTTCTGACCTAGAAGATGAATTGTGGGGTGCTTAAAGGTAAATCTGTCTCTCTTGTACACAGGACTGTCAAGAGTCTGGGGAATCCCATGTGGAAATGGAGACCGTGCAGCAAGGTGAGTTACAGGCCATTGGTCGTTCTGAACTACGTTGTCAGGAATGTTATTTTTTTTATTTTACTGCTAATGTGTTAGCCTTGTGTTTGCATAGGTTATGATGCCGAACTCAGGTGTGCGATTGCCTCTCTCCAACAAATCCTTCATGTTCAAGATGGGTCAAACACCTTGTCACAGGATAACGTTTCTGTAGGTAAATATTAGGGTTCTTTTTGTAACCCCTCTGAAAACCTAACAAGCCCTACAATCAGACCTATATTTGGTCATCTTAGTGAGTTCGTATAGTCTATGTATTATCTTGTATGTGTAACATTATTTTTTATGTTTTTTATCCCGAGGGGTCCCTATGGATGAAGCGATCCGGAATTTGGATGCAAAGCTTAAAAGCCAGCCCCACAAAAGGAAGTCCCCTGGTTCTAAGGACGGCCCGCCTATTAAGAAGGGCCCCTCAAGCCGAAAAACCCAAGGTGATTTTTAGAAAATGTAGAGTCTGATGTATACTGTCCTTAGTGTGTCTAAACGTCTTTCACACCCGCCGGTATAGCAGCTATAACCAACCCTAATATGTATTTTGCTATCTTTACATCCTAGAATAATCACACCAGAGCTCCGGAGACACTGGCCCTCAGCCTAAGCAGCGGATGTCGTCTTTAAAGGTCTGCACTGGGACTGCTCAAAACCCCACCGCGTCATCGGTACACGTGAACCAACCCGAACATCAAGACCCACCCTGCAACCTCTCTACAGCCACCGATCATGGTCCAGGTACAACTCTTAACGGCATCACACCATCCGTCATAAAGGGAATACCTAGTACAGCGAACACTTCTGCAACAACTATCCCGGGGATGGGGCATGGACAAACGGACATTATCGATCGTACAACACCAAACGCTCAGCGGTTTGTACCGTGTGTGGCCTCTGGAGGGTCCCCAAAACAGTGCATTAGTCCTAAAATAAATCAGCTGTCCTTAAAGAGTCGTAGGAAGAAGTTCCAGACCCCTGAGCTGCAATCTGGGCCTTTAGACCTGTCTTTTAAAAATTCTGTTAAGGTTCAGCCGGTTCCACCTAGGGCCCAGAGTTCTAATACCGGGGTGTCTGGCCACACCCTAACGCCTACAGGGTGTACAAGATCCCCTCTGTGTTATATGATTCGTCATTGGAAAATGATCACCCTGCAGAGGATCCTTACTCCCACTGTATAGGACTTCTTAAGGCTCTAGCTGATACTACCCAAAGTTCTGAAGCCCCGGCATCCCCATGTGATACTTCTAAGATGATCCCCTCAGGGTTACAATCAGTAGGGTCTCAATCAGTAGCACCCAGCCACAACACTGCCTCTACATCAGCGGCCATTCGTTATGGCGATAAACATTTAACCTCCCCATGTCTGATGTCCCCCGATACACCCCCGGGGGCATACGACCCCACCAGTCCTACGCCAAGTGCCTGTGCGCAGTGGTCTTCACCATCCTCATCAATATACCCCGACAGCAGTATAGGGTGTAGCGGAACACAAAATCAGAGTTTTGGAACACCCTCGAGCGATGATCAGGGCTCTCAAACTCCTGGGTGTTCACACTGGGACCCTGTTTTTACGTCCCGCTCTGGTCCATCAACAGTGAGTGGTGGTGATAACGCCAGCCATTGTCCTATAACCGGGGTGGCTCAGGGAGTTGGCAATCATACCTCTAATGTCATAAGTACGGGCCTTGAAACCAACCTTTCAAACCGTACTAAAGTTCTAGACAGCTACATTAAAGAAATCCATCAGTCGTTCAGACAATTAAAATGCCAGCTCCATCTAAAAACTTTAAAACTGTGTAAGAACGACGGTAATATAGGGGCATCCAGAGCTAGCATGAAGGCTTTAAAACAGCTGATGGCTCGGTGTAGAAACACAATGGCCCAAACTTGCGCTTCAACAGTTTTAGCCATGGGTAACATACCATCATGACTAGGCGCGCGTACATACACGGGGAATGTTAGAGCTACATTTACCAGTACAATGGGCCGTAGGTCTAAATATGAAAAGAAGCCACAGCACCTGCTTAGTAGAGCTCTAAGAGTTTTACGAGCGCTCAATAGTCAGAGGTCATGTCAACCCCCAAAACTAACACCCATAAGACCTCAAAATATAGAGTTAGGAGGTGTTGATGGTCTTTACAGGCCCTCTGGGGGTGATGGTCCGAGCCGTCTCATCCTTAAGCAGTCTGAAGGAGACCCATCCGAAGTAGGTGTAGGGTCAGTGTCACCATTTGTAAACAACACAAATATTGTTCAGATCGGCGGGGGACAGTTACCAAAAACCAGATGGGCCCATAAGAAGCCAAAGTGGCTTGGTAGCTCTAGAAAACGCAAGGTTGTAATAAAAAAGTTAAAGAAAGCCAGACTTTGCGTTACCAGAAGGTCTAAAAACACATCTACATCTAACCATACCCATGTGAGCTCTCCAACAACCAGTAATTCTCAAACTGAGGCTTCAGAACCAGTATTTATGGAAAGTGTGAGACGGTATAGTCGAGTTGTAGAGCGGTTTAACGCTACAGAGCACTATGAGGAGTTTAGGTTTGTTAACCTAGATCGCCTACACTCCTCAGATCATGGCATTATAGCTATACATCAGGCTGTGCAAGCGCTAATCGAACGATTGTTACACAATGTGGGTCCTAATGATTTCTTTCAGATGCGTTTTCAGGGACAGGGTCTCAATAGTCCCCTGTTCACCAGACGGTCATCTCGGGATGTGTTTGACGCTGTAACGTTTTTAGAAAACCTATCTAAACTTTTACAGAGCAAGGCTGAATTATTGGCGTACGGGTCCTTTAGAATCATCGCCCTCGTTGTTAGCGGTCGCAAGGGTGGTGCTTCCAGAGCCTTAAAGAGCGTTATGTACAGTAAAATCATTGGCAAGAAATCTCGGTGGTTGCTCGATTTTAATACCGAGGCTACCAACATGTGTCTGGCCGCAAGCATTGCAGGCTTATTGATGGACCGCTCTACCCCTGACGCCGACATTATGTCGATGGCTGTAGCGGCACATGAGGCACTTCAGATACCGTCTGACAAAATGGTAGGTTTTGGGGATCTGGGCCTTTTTGAGAATCACTTTGCCGTGACGGTTAAAGTTCTATACCATGCCGGTTCTTGGAAATACTTCACTACCAATGAAGATGTGAAAAACAAGACCGTGTATGTGCTGCATCATGAAAACCACTTTTACGGTGTCTTGAGCCTGAAGGGTTTTCTAGGGGCCAAGTATGTGTGCGAGCATTGCGATCATATATACAACAATCGGACCAAACACCAGTGTGAATTTCACTGTAAAATGTGTCATAGGGACGGTTGTGTCAATGACAATGCTCAGAAAGTGAACTGCACAAAGTGTAAGCTGTTTTGTCGGTCGCAAGACTGCTTAATCACGCACATCGGCCTAGCCCAATGTGTTCTTAAAGCCGACTGTGGGACATGCGGTCGCTATAAACCTGTCGACCACAAATGTAAAGGCATGGAATGCCCTAGGTGTACCGAGGCTTTTATAGCCGGAACAACACATGAGTGTTACATGCTCAGAAGTCACCACCAGAAAAAAACAGAAGACTATATCGTATTTGATATAGAGTGTACGCAAGAGACGGGTGTGCACCAGCCAAACTATATTTACGCCCACCATCTAACAGGTGATGAGAGCTGGGAGTTTGAAGGACGGTCATGCGTGAATGATTTCCTCATCACGTTCATGCAACCTCGATACCAGGATTATACATTTCTGGCTCACAACTCCAAAGCATATGACTCATTCTTCATTATCCGTGACCTGATACATGAAAAGCTGCCCATTAGTCTCATAACCCAAGGTTCCAAACTAATGCTGCTTAAGGTTGTACCTTTTGACATTAGGTTCATAGACACCTTGAATTTTCTGCCCATGAAGTTGAGCAAACTGCCAAAAGCCTTTGGGTTTGAAGGCTGTAAAGGTTATTTCCCTCACTTTTTTAACACCTGGGCTAATCAGAATTACAGCGGCCCTATGCCTCCGCCCGACAGTTATGGTTGCGAGTACATGATGCCCTCTGAAAAAGAGAGTTTTCTACAGTGGTACGATGAAAACCGTGAAAAATGGTTTCATTTTCAAACTGAATTGAAAGCATACTGTCAGGCGGATGTTATGATATTGCGAAAAGCATGCAACCTTTTCAGAGATATTGTGGTGGCGATGACAAAGCGGGTCCTGTTTGTTGAAACCGAATCACTCAAGAGTAAAGAAAAAATAACTGTATACCTGGACCCATTTCAAAACATTACTCTGGCTTCAATGTGCATGTCTATTTATAAACACATGTTTTTATTGCCTGGAACTATCGCCTTAGTACCACCTGACCTCTATAACGGCAAGCAGAAACGTTACTCCACCCCCTCTATTCAGTGGCTCATGTACGTCTCTGCGAATGAGAGCATCTTCATTCAGCACGCTTTGCAGGGCGGCGAATACCGGCTGGGTCGCTACTATCTAGACGGGTATGCATTAATTAACGGTGTACCAACGGCCTTTGAGTTCAACGGGTGTTTTTACCATGGATGCCCTCAGTGTTACAAGCCCCATGAGTTTAGTAGACTGCAGGGAACCACGTTTGAACATCTGCACCGCAGGACTATGGCGAAGGCGCAGTATATTGAGAGTTGTGGGTTTGTTTTGAAAACTCTCTGGGAACATGATTGGGTCACTGAGCTATCGAAAGATGGTGAACTGAGCACTTTTATTAAGAGCCAGCAGTTACCTTCACCGCTGGAACCCCGTGATGCCTTAATCGGTGGTCGTACAAACGCCATTCAATTGTACCGTGTAGCTGGCCCTGGTGAGAAAATACATTACTACGACTTCACAAGTCTGTATCCGTTTGTGAACAAGGTGAAGTTGTACCCTATGGGCCATCCTACAATCATATACCGGAACTTTAAACTTCTCAAAGAGTACTTTGGAATCATTAAGTGTCAGATTCACCCACCGCGGAAACTTTACTTTCCGGTGCTCCCTTATAGAGTCGAGGGTAAGCTAATGTTCCCCCTATGCCGTACCTGTGCTGAAAGTAAACAGCTTAGCGAATGTCTGCATAGTGATGAGCAGAGGGTGCTGGAAGGGACATGGTGTACCATCGAGGTGAAGACGGCCCTAGAGAAAGGGTATCGCCTAGGTAAAATCCTGGAAGTCTGGCACTTTCCAAACACAACAACCCAGCTCTTTTCTGAGTACATCAACTTGTTTCTCAGAGACAAGCAGGAGGCCTCGGGGTATCCAGAATGGTGTGTCGATGAGCCCTCAAAGAAAAAGTATATCGCTGATTACAAAGCTCGCGAGGGTATTAAACTGAGACCTGCGTTCATTAAGGTTAACCCCGCCCGCCGTCAGCTAGCTAAGCTCTGTCTCACTTCCTTGTGGGGAAAGTTCGCACAGCGTACCAATTTGTCAAACACATCGTCACAGATCCAGATGAGCTTTTTAAGTATATATTCACACCGGTTTATGACATATCCAGTTGTGAATTTATTGACGACGAGACGGCCGTTCTATGCTGGAAATACGCCAAAGAGTACCCCACAACGTGTAACAATATAAACATCTTTATAGCCTGCTTCACAACCGCTCATGCCAGGCTAGAGCTTTACAGGTTGCTGGACAAGCTTCAGGAACGGTGTTTGTACCATGACACTGACTCGGTTATCTTTGTGAGTAAAGAGGGTGATGAAGATCCTCCGCTGGGTGATTATCTAGGGGATTTGACCAGCGAGCTCGAAAAGGGGGAGTATATACAGGAATTTACCTCATCAGGCCCTAAGACGTACAGTTATAAGACCTCAAACTACAAGGTTTGCATGAAAGTCAAAGGTATCACTTTAAACGTCAACAATACGATTAAAATAAAGTTTGACAGTCTGAAGGGTCTGGTGCACGAATACTCCGCCTCGAGCGATCACAAAAATAGCAAAGCCATTGTTGTAAACCACCCGAGCATTGTCAGGTCCAAGAAAAAATGGGAAATTACAACCCAACCTATGTATAAAACCTTAAGAGTAGTATTTGACAAACGGGTCCTCACATTGGACTACAAAACACTGCGTTACGGTTACTAAAAGACATTAGAGGCTCGAACTCCACCCAGATATGGACACTAGACTACAACACCCGTTCTCCTGCGTTTTAGCAGGTCCCTCCAAGAGCGGTAAAGGTTTTTTTATAAAGAAACTGCTAGAAAATGCTCCTGGTGTTTTATCTCAGACCCCTAACAACATTGTGTGGCTTTATTCATGCTGGCAGGATCTTTACACGGAGCTCACCCTAAAGTTCCCCCACATTCGGTTTATAGAGGGTATCCCCGATAATCTCAACGATGATGATTTGCTACCAAAACAACTTGTAAACATGGTCGTGGTGGATGTTCTCATGCGTGAAGGCGGGGACCACCCAGAGATTGAGCGGGCTTTTACGCAATATTCACACCACCGTAATCTGAGCATATGCTATATAGTGCAGAACCTGTTTTACAAGGGCAAGAGCAGCCGGTCCATAACTCTCAACGCCTCATACCTGGTCTTATTTAAAAACCCAAGAGACAAACTTCAGATCTCAATTATATCTAAACAAATGTACCCCGGAAACACCCCGTTTTTCATGGAGGCCTTTAACGACGCTACAGCAAAACCCCATGGTTACTTACTGGTGGATTTGAAACCCAACACTCTTGAAGACTACAGACTACGAGCCGGCATACTACCACCTGACTTCCCTGTCGCCTACACGCCTAAAACAATACCCAAAACCTATAAAAAGGTAAAAAGATGTTTATAACATTTACACTCTAAACCTTGTAATATAAGGACCCCACAATGTCTGCGAGGTTGCGGCGTAATTTAGGCCTTCTAAAAATGTTGATCACAGCCATCCCCTCTAAAAGAAAAGCAATCCTTTGCGCTGCCTCGGACGACTTAGTGGCCGCCATTTCAGAAATAGCCCTAAACACCCTAAAAGGTAATGTCCCGATATCAACGAGCCAGTTCCGCGTTCTGAAGAAGAAGCGGCACATTATTAAGAAGCTCAGCAATAAGAGGGCATCGCTCCTTTCCAAAAGAAAACTGTTCAAACAGTCAGGAGGCTTTATAGGGTCGCTGTTAGGTATAGCTATACCCCTAATCACAGGGTTACTGTCGAGGTCCTGATGGAGCACGCTCACAAAATGTACCTGGTACCACGGCAACAGCTGGAACATCTTGGCCCTTCTAACACGGATGTCTGGGACATACCCAAAAACGAAACGCAGCGTCTCGATGCTGAAATCAAAGCCATTTTGAACCGAACTGATTTAAAACCCCACGACAAAGCAGGGCTTTACTCAGGAGCCCTTCAAAACTTTCTACAATACTACAAGCAGCTAACCTCTGAAAAAAACAAACTGACGCTGTATACCCCAGATGCTGAACAGCAGCCAGGACCCTCTACGGCGTCTCAAGACATAGGCCCCACACCCACAACGGATGCCTTTGTCTTAGACCTTTTAAAAAATATCAGTCAGAAATATAGAGGGGCTGCTCAAATGTTGCTCAGTAAAATGACTACTACTAAAGATTTGACCACCTGGAACGACCGGGGTGAATTCGTTTACAAAGGGCAGCCGGTTGCTGGTTCCCATATGTATGATCTGGTCCGGGGTCTCACACACGGTAAAACCCTATCGACACAAGACGCTCCTAGAGGCTGGGAGCAGTTCCTAAGTGCAGCTGCAGAACTCAACATTCCCTCCACGATTATCGGTAATGCAGAGAATCGCCGTAAGCTTGAAAGATTAAAAGATCCGGCCCCAGCTGTTTTTACAAGGAGCCCCGCTATATCGACATCACCTTTCTTTCCACCACTAACACCCGTTCGGAACAGTGCTGCTCTTCCTATGGAGCCTAAAAAGAGACTATTGAAAATGAACACATGGCTACCGCTCTAATTTTGCACACCTGTACAGTTTTTGTTAAAAGTTTTTACGGTTCGAAAAATTGTGCTTCATTTTATATGTTTAACCTTGTAAATGTTAGTGTTGAAACATGCTTGTAATAAACACTTTTAAATTTTCATCAGTAGTCTGCCATCTTTTTGTTTATAAATGGTTTGAAAATGTGCGCAGTGTGAATAAAAAATAAATAAAAAAATGCCAAGGATGAAAGCATGTTTAAGATGTTTTTTATTTTAGGCACAAATAACAGCTTTACAGTACCTTACACTTTTGACAAAGACCATATTCTGCTTTAACAGCGACATTGTCCTGGAGTTTTCATTCACATATTTCATAACAACACCATCGTTGTTTACTAGATCGTCTGAGTACAGATTAAAAAAAATTCTAAACGTTATACCTTCAGACATTTTACTAATAAAGTATATACAATGTTCCCCACTTGTGATGGCCATAGGATCCTGTACCCAAAGTTTATTATACACAACAGTGGGTGATGCTTTTTTTACATATTTGAATATCGGCTTTGTATAAATACTATGCTCAGGGAATTCGGCTAAGCTATCAAACACTATAACCTTGTCCACATCCAGAAACAGAGCCGCCCAATGTGCACCACCCCTGTAATGGGGATCTGTGTTAAAGACGAGGGTGCGGGGCCTTTCTAGACCTATCTTTTCAGGTAGTCCATCGCTAGGGTATACCCCTAGAAAGTATTTCTTAGCATGTTTATGTCTACTTAAGAAGTCCCGTATCTCCGTAGTGTCCATTTTATATATTTAAAAAAACAAAATATATATATTTTTTTATTTTACACTCTTTCAATGATAGTCAAACATAAGCTGACGGGCGTGGTTGACCTGGATAACGCTGTCGAATACCGAGAACACAACCATGTTCACATTGGCCGCCAGCGCCTGTGTAAAACGTATTTCCGCTTTTAGATTTCCGTTTTTGATCAGGTTGTAATGGCCGCCGTCTTCCATGTCAGGTGTCAGGTCGAACGCAAACAGAGTGTAGCCGGCAGCATACCCTTCTCTTGAAACAACTACTCCAGAGTCCCTCAGCTGTTTCCCCGTTATCGAGACCAGTCCTAGATATTCCCGGACAAAATTTGATGTTCCAAAATTCAGCGTGAAAGGTTTTGCGGGGATCACGGCGCCCTCGTGAACCAGAGCAGCATAGTTGATATCATAGTGTTTGAAGTTGAAAGGGTTTGAGTTGTAGATGCCACTAAAAGCGGTATTGTCCACAAACCCTATGATGATGAGTTTCGGTAATTGCCCCAGAAATAGATTCTGCTGCTGCGTTAGTCGGGTTCCGGCGGGGATGCTGAATATCTTCAGAGCAACTCTTTCAATGGCATACTTGGCGTTCGATAATTGTAAAGCTTCAGCATGGGCCAGTCTGACACTTGGGGACACTTTCACTCTCTTTACAAACAGGCTCGCTGACAATATAACCAGTTTATACTGCTCTGCATCACCGCTGATGAGACAGAAAGCGTCTTTGTTACGATTGAGTTTGATCTTAAGATCGATACCGTTGACTAACAGTTTGTCTTGGAAGAAAAGGTCTGAATGTACGCGCCCTAGGAGGTCAAAATGCCTACTGCCGGCGACGAAGCGGGCTCTTTTTTTAAATCCCTCATTGTCCCCGTCCAAAGCCGTGTTCTCCAAATGCGCTTCAGTATCTCGGTAGAAGAGCCCCGCTGAAAGATGTGTGTCCAGCGCATCGCGACTATAATTTAGAATACTCTCTATGTAGGCCCTGTAGGCATACATGTTATCACTCTGTGTGACGAGGCGATCGCCTAGGTTAATGTCCACTTGATTAAACATTGTTGCGATGGGGTAGGCTATCGGGGCCACTCTAGCATCATCCTCGATGTTGTCACTGTTCGCTTTGGTTCTTTTACAGACGAGGTGCAGGAGAGTGTTGTTGAGATCAAGGTACATATCCGTGGACCCCGACACATAAAACTCTATCGGTGCAAGGGGTGTCAGAGCGGCCATCGGCGACACTTCCATGAAAAAACTGTTTTCAATGCTGGTCTGTGTGGGTTTGAGAGAAAACAGATCTAACTCAGATTTGGCGCATTCACCCGATGCACAGTGTACGAAGGCCATGATCGATGTTTTAAAAAATATTCGCACTAGAGCGAGTTCTCTTCTTCCTGGTCGATCTCTTCCGTCTTACGGCTCTTCTTTTGTGAGGGCCTTTTGAAGTAGTCAGGCGCTTCTTATAGGGTCTTGGTGGGCCCCTACGCCTCGAAGCCCTGCGCTTCCTTTTAACACCACCATGCGCTTTATACAGCAGCCCCGCTCCTTCTTGGGGCTGTCTATTCATGCGTTCGGCTACCGCAGACGTTACACTACCCACGACATCCTGGGCGATGTTTGTAGCAGCCGCTTTAACATGAGGTTTTGCAATTTCGAACCCTCTTCTCAAAAAAGGCATGGCTCTCCTAAACATGCTCCGGAAGAAACCACCCAATCCCGCCCCATACATAACCGGAGCCCCTTGAAAGTAGGGCTGGGGGCCTCCATACCCCACCTGAACTCTAAAATAGTCCCTGTACATAGAGGGATCCCCGTAGGTTTTCATGATGACCATTGCAGCTGTCTAATAGTCACCTTCGCGCCGTGGCCTTAAATGAAGCTTGACAATAACTTTCCCGTATTTAAAGGCAACCGGCTCCGACTGATCGTTGTACACCATGATGGTTTTTAGAAATTGCAACATAGTCGAGTTTGTGATGTTGTATATTAACCATCGTGTTATTTTCGCCCTGCACAGGGACCCACCTCAACAAAGGTGAATAACTGTCCCCGACCCTCTGCGGCTCTACAATATCGCTATAAACGCAGAGTGTATAAAATCCACCGTTAATATCGGGACATGTAGGGTCTGGATCCACCTGCCTTTGCTGATGTTGTACGGTCCCTAAAACCCGTTGTAATTTACCACTACATTTAAACACGGTACTGAGCTCTGGGGCTTTAAGAAACACTTTTCTTCTAACGTAATCCAATACCAGATATATATTCGCATACGTCTCAATGCTGCCTATAGATTTGTTGATGGCCTCGACTACCGTCGCTACGGTGGGGTAATAGCCGTGTGGGAAAGACAGGTGATAGGTCAGGGTATCCTGAGGGCGCTTTATATGAAATTTAACATCGGCCTTTGTAAAGGTATTCCAAGTTCTAGGGTACTGTATTTCCGTTAGTGCCACCTCCCACGGGCCTTTCAAATCCACTGGTTTTGCAAGTTTCACCGTATAACTCGAAATCTGATTGTCTGGGAACATGTCCTTCGAAGCATTGGATGGCAGCGTGATATAAAAAGGGGAGTTCTCCATCATGGCGCTTACAGCTTGACCTCACACACCGTGCAATGAGCTGGCCAGGACCCAACTGTTAAATTTCTCGGGCCACCCACGCCATTTGACCAACGCCTGTCTCCGGGCACCGCTCCCTTTCCTTTTCAGAACCTTTTCAACCCTGTACACCCTGTTTGGATCGTAGGGCACCTTTTGCAACTCTTCGGTGTAAAAGACACCCGATACCTCTTCCCCAGCGTAGTCTTTTAACCTGTAAATGTATATCACTTCTTTAAGCTGCACACTTTCCACTATGAATATCTCATCGCTGAATGTTTGCTGGTAGCCTTTGGTGAAGACCCCCTTCAACTTTGAAACCCTGACATGATCCCCTTCTTTTAAATTCGGTTTCTTGACCTTCGGCGTGAGACGCCCACCGTACACCGTTAACGAATTATCCCTTGTTACCTTAACAGGTGCCATTTTGATTGTCCTGTGGTAGGTGGCGTTATAAACATCTATAAAAGCCTTTAGAACATCCACGTATCTGTAGGTGTTGTTGGCGGTGAAATATCGCCACATCTTCGACTTTAGTCCGAAGTACGGTTAAAACGCTCTACAACAGCAGCCTTTACCTCTGTGTGCGTTACAAAATGTTGAACAGCGTGCTGGTCTAATAATTTTTGGAAATGTTTGTTTAAAAATTCCTTTCCGCCGTCTGTTTGTAGTTTCTGGGGCACACGCCCGCTAGCGAAGATGTCTTTAAAAGCAGATGTAACGCTGGTACCACTTTTATCGTTTAATGCCTCTGCATAGGCGTACTTGGACAAGACATCTATGACTGTTAATATATACATGGCGCCATCATTATGTTTTGCTAGATCTTGAAGACTGATTATGTCGGCCTGCCACTGATAATCGAGCTGTGCGTTAACAACGGTGGCCCTCCTCTTAAAGCGTCTCCTGGCAGGTTTGTGCAGCGAATAAGCCTCTTCCCCAGCTAACCAAGTCTTCACACTGGCACGTTTTACAGATTCATTTTCAGCTCGAGCCCTTCTAAATAGAGCTTCGGAGCCTCCGAAACTTCCAACCCCATGTTTATCGTAATAAAGATTCCTTAAATCCGCATCCGTCATGCTGTCTCCCACCAACACCACGAAATGAAAGACGCCTGTTTTGTGTAAAGTCATTTTATTAAACATGAAAAACATAAAAGTGCGGCTGGGCTACACAACCAATGTGTATTTGACATTTTGTGCTACATAGCTTATAGATGTCATAACGCTGGACCGCTGTGGTCTTTTTACAATCGTATACATAGTACAACACCCACTACACATGTTACTCAGAGCATGTCCTTTTACAAACCCTAAGCGCCACAAATTTTGATATTTTTATAGCTATACTCTCAATAGCTCTAGACATGACTTCCCGCTCCCCACGCCTATAACTCTGAACACTCAGGATACTGACAGAATTCAACAGTTCATACAGTTCTAGCCAGGACCATTCAGAGCCTTTATTTGTGAGATAATCTTCAGTCATGTTCTCCAAAGCCTCGTGTATCCCCGTCTCAGGTGAAAGTTAACTCTCGATTGTGATCTTTGTCCGAGGTCCGGCATTTAACAGATGCGTTTAGCCGGCCATTGATACACCACTTGGCGATACACACATGACTGCTACATTGCAACAAGGCCGAAGGTTCCGAAATGTTCAGATACCGCAGAGTCACAGGATGTATTTCAGCTATTCTTTCTTTAACCAGCACAAAAATCAATCTCCCGATACAGATGTAGCCCGGGTGTAACTCATAGACATCTTGCATCTCGATACCCGGATTCCCCGCCTAAAAGTGAGTAAGTATGGAGCATTAAGTAACACATTTATGGTCTACTTTTTTTTTAAATTTCTTTATTTTTTTATTTTATTTTTTAAAACAGCTTTCGTCGGGCTAAAGACATCATTCTTCTGTTTTTATAAGAAATGTCACACATTCGTCTTTTTATTACCCGTTCTAACATACTTATGTTAAAGTGGGGACACATCCCATGCATGAGGTCGAGTTTTGAGCAGGGCTCAGCAGCGTATCGGATCTCATTGACAGCCGCAGCCAAGACCTTAATCATATCACTGTGGACACCTTTCTTCACAGCAGACAGCCCATACACAACCCTTAACAACTTATATACCCGGTAAGGGTCTATCCTACTACAAATGTGGCGAATTATTCTTGCTGTGTATGCATCGTATAAACATTCATGAGCCTCCTGTTGAGGCTCATTAATTTTATGCCCGTAACAAAGATCATAATAATCCCGTTTAACACAAGCGTTCACAGCGGCCGCTGCAAAACCTTTAACTGGCCATATGGTGGCCCAGGGTACGCCCGGAGCTTCCTTTTTAAAATCGCGGCTAGTGTAGGTGCAGACACATTTCTTACGAGGCTCTTTGTTCTGGCTTGTAATACTTTCAGACTGTCTGGAACAGCATAAGCAGTAAAAATTTACGGCGTTAACCTTTGGAGTTGACCCTTCTAGAGGCTCTCTTTCTTCAGCTACGTTCTAGGGTTCAAACAGAAAGCACAAGACACATTATTAGTTAAAAGTATGACATTAGAGTATACAGGCATAAAAAAAAAAAAAACTGTCATTACCAACCTCCATATTCGCACCACACTCAGAGGCTCCTCTGAAATCCTGGGAGTCGCAGAGGTCCATTGAGGTAGAAACATCGCCGGAGCTTACACCTGATGGCTGTACAATAACGGCCTCTGACTCGGGGTCCTCCTGGACGCCCATGTCTTCATAGATGGGCGAATTCGGTGGTGCTACACATTCTTCAACATCTTCAATGTCTATGAAGTTAGATGCAACACTTAATTCATCTTTCGAGGCATTGCTGTCGCTGTCGGCCCCCTTAATAGGGGATATCTGGGTCGACACATCCTTGAGGTTGAGCTTTTCAAGCCGATAGCAAAGTTCCTCTTCAAAACCGGTAACATCGGTATCCTGGGTGGCAGGGACACCCTGTTGTGCATTCTCATCCATCGTAAGAGGGGCTAGGGTCCGGTAATATCTACTAATAGTGTTCAGGGCCCCTGAGGAGGCGGCTTTTCTTGCGATCGGATTGTATCTCTTCATGGCACCTTGCCAAACTGTTTCAGCCCTGGTTCACGGTTTGACAGCCGGTTCTAACCAGCTCCTTATATGCAACATTTAAAAAAAGGGGGGCTAACACGTGACACCATGAGGGCACATCCCACTTGACAACCCCATGCACACACGTCACTTCCGGGGAGGGCTTTCAGGGACACCGGAAGTCCCAGCCACCGGAAATGACGTCATTTCCGGGGGGCGGGATAACTGTCACTTTTAATATGATGATTAAAGGTATCCCTTCCTACTACTCACAACTCAGAAAGCTGTAGTTGAAAACTATTGGGAAAGAATGCAGACAAGTGAGTCCATTCATAGGTAAACATGCTGCCAGACAATATGCTAATCTTAATACAGGGAATAAAGGAAGGGCACAGTGTTACCATGATATTGCATACACTACACAGTGTTAAACTGCAAGATATCAGGGAAAGAGCTGGATGTAAACAAAAGCCTGACACCAGGAATTGAAGTGTTTAATTTCCAAGAAGAATAAATCAAGAGAAGTATATGCCATTTGAACACTAAACATGTTTCTTGTAGCTTCACTAGTGGACATATTAGATGTGCAGTTTGAGCAGCAGCAATGTAAACTGTTCTCGCTAATAGCACCCTTCTGGGGTCAAGCCCCATGTCAACAGCCCCTAAGCAATTCCGAGAGTGTTAAATCTAGTTGACTGGAAGAGGTGTCCCTGGAATCATGCACCATGGGAGGAATAGTTTTCAAATAGGAGGGTATAATGTAATCAGACTGTGGAGCACATCTCTATCAAAGCCACCATTCAAGTGTGAGATAGATCAAAATGTATTATTATATTAGTGGCATTGAAGTTAGCATATGGTGACAAATTAACCTATATTTAAAAGCCTAACAGAGAAAAGAACATTAGTTGTGAAATGTGCACTTTGAAATATGGTGAGCCATGGTGGCTACCATTCGTATTAAACACCATGTTTTAACTTGAGAGTTGTGAATTTTATTAAATGAAGAACTAAAATGAACTATTGTTAAAGAATGTTTTATTAAAAGTTAGATTAAGAATTGAAGTATTAGATGTATATGAATTAAATTCACTTATATTGAATTAATGAGTTTCATTAATGCAAAGCATATGTGTGAAGGAAAACAAATAATAAATAAATAATAAAAGCTTCTTAACTTGATTAGGCCTGCAGGGATTTATTTTTTACGCCCCCACCCAGTGCCTTGAGTCCCTCACGGTGAATAGTGCACTTTACAAATGCTTTGATTTGATTGATTGATTGATTGATTGATTAAGTAATGGAAAATCACTTGTTTATTCTGGTCTCTCTGACTTGAATTATTTCCATAGGCTGGTAATGTGAATGTTGAATGTCCCATTGTATTGAAGGCAAGTGACATGTTTTAGAAGCAACAATGTAGCTTTATTTGTTCTAGCTGTCGAACAGGACAGGAAATGTATAGTTCTCATGTGAAAAGTATTAGTTTAGTTTATTTATTATTAAGGATCTCAAGTAAGAAATTATTAGAAAACGTAATATTTTGGCTGAATTGTATGAAGTCATTCAGCTAACAACCCACTTTTTGCTGAGAAGATTCTCAAAAGTAACAGAATTTGGTGGTGCTATCTGCAGTGACTGGATGCCGAATCTGAAGTCCGACATGTGCCCACCTGAAGGACCAATCACAAGAATTTACTATATTTTAATTTGTGAAGAATTTGGAAATTGAAAGTTAGTCCCATGCCTGCTTCGATGCTGTTCCAAACTCTGTCAGAGCCTGCTAAGTCTGTCATTCTCCTATTCTTTAATTCCCCTGATGAGTTTCCTCATTATCGTCCTAACTGCCCTGTTCTGCTATGTGGTTCAGTACTAATAAGGTGAAGTAATTCTGAAACTGCTGATCTGTCCTATGTGCAGCCTGTGTTCTGCACTGTCCTGATACTGCTGTCAACTGACACTGGAAGAAAGGACCATCCTGCCTGACGAACTGTTCTGTCTGCTGTCCCATGAGGAGAGGGATACCTAAATGTGGTTTCTTTTTTGTTTTTAGCTTAGGTACTTCCACAAGTGTATTTCTGTAGTGAGTTATCCTAGTTAGATGTTTTTTTAAATTATTTTTGCTTTTTTTGTTTTTTTTTTTGTCTGCATGTGTTCGTCCATTCCCACACATGTAAGTCCAAATTCGTGTTAGTGTTATGAATGGTCCAGCTCTGAAACCTGACATTTGAAATTGAATGTTAAACTTTATTTGGATGGTTTACGAAGTCACCATCATGTGCTTTAAATTCTAATAACATTGTGTATTTCGTTCCTGTCTAGTAGAAGATTAATCAAACAACCTAGTTTTTAGTAATTTTCTAAATATTAGTGCTGATTTCATTTGCCTTAACTGTGGCTCAAGCAAATTCCAAAGTGGGGACAAGGTACAGGGAATTTGCAGATTTAGTTTTTTTCAAGCACACAGTTTACATCAGCAATGCCTCCTCGGATCTCTTCCCCTCGTAGGAATACTGAAATATGGGGTAGGACAACAACAAGAGAGGTTGAAGTATACATATTTTTTGCAGCGGAAACACTTTTGTGTTTTATTCAGTGCTCTCACTGTCTTCCAACTTGGGAAATTACATTTCAGTATACAGTGAGTGTGGGCCTATTTTGCGAATTGCATCTTCACAGATTATTTCTCATGTGAAAGCTAGAGTGAGAAGCACACTTCTTGACCTCCTTTCTTCAGAGTAAGTCAGTTTCAACCACCCTCATCATTTAACTGTGAAATCAACATCACCTCACTATGTCACATGAACAATTTATTTTATACAGAACCACTATAGCTGAAGAACACTTCTACACCTGCATACCCCCCTAGATACAAAGAAAATACATATCAGAATGTATATAGCAACAGTTCCTTAAACCGTCTGAACACAGAAATATACACACCCCATGGTTCAATTTCTCCATGATGTAAAACTGAAGAAT
Source organism: Pleurodeles waltl (assembly GCF_031143425.1). NCBI lineage: Eukaryota > Metazoa > Chordata > Amphibia > Caudata > Salamandridae > Pleurodeles > Pleurodeles waltl. Next base: position 485,358,852 of record NC_090445.1, on the reverse strand, counting down.
GTAGTGAAAATTCACGGCTGTTCATACATCCATGCCCTTCACCATTTGTTCTGCATACTTTCCTTATCACACAATTCAACACCTAACTAAGCACATTTCGAGCACACAATATTTGGAAGTTAACGTCTCCTCATGTAATACCAAGATAATCACTGTGAAACACAGGTGATTTTAGTCTTTGTGGGCATTTCCCATATTTGTAAATTTCATATTATGCTTTTAAAAGTTTGCAAAACAAAATGTCATAATTGCTCACAGGCTTACAAAACACACCGTACATTTACATTTTTCTATGTGTCATGAGTTTATGTGAAGAACCAAGGACATATTTTTTCCATGTGGTTTTACAGCACCTTTGAAGAACCACCTGGCACTGGGCTAAGAGAACCTCTGAACATCATAGTGTGTTTTAAGGGATAATTTCTGGTCAAACATTTTAAATTATTGACTTTCACCAGTACTCAAGTAAGAGATTAAAGCCCTTCTTACAAGTGGGCTCATAATTCCAAAATGGCTGGTAACATCATTGTTGGAGGCTGGTTATTAGTAGAGGTAAGTACACACTTGCCACTAGGAAAAGGATGTTTGCCAGAATATTGAATGACATTTCAACAAATGCTTCATGACACAAGCGTTATAATGCCTTTACAACAAAAGTTTTTTACAACAACATTTATAAGAAGAAATATGCCTTTACAATGAAAGCCTTTACCACAGAAATGTAAGCATTTAACAAGTAAGTATAAACACACAACTCCCTCCCCAAAAAAACAAAATTAGAAGGCCGGGCCCCAGGGGATGGGGTCCCAGGGGCTGACATCGGCTCGGGGAAGGGGCTACACAGCCACCCTCAAAATAAATATATTAATGCTGCGCCCCTGGGAAAGGGGTCCCCAGGGCCAAAATCGGCAGAGGGATGGGGGCCAGGGTGACCTCCTTCCCTGAAAAAAATTATTTTGGAAGGCTGGGCCCTGGATGATGGTTTCCCTGGGGCTGAGATTGGCCTAGGTAGGGAGGCTACACAGCCACTTCCCCCCAGAAAATAACTATATTAATGCTGGGCCCTGGGGGATTGGATCCTTGGGTTTGAAATTGGCTCGGGAAGGGGGGCTGCGTGGCCCTGCAGCCAACTCCCACTGAGCATGGCCAAGGGCGGGGCACAGCTTGGAATTGGGTGGTAAGGGGGGGGGTTGACTACAGGGCTTAGCCACAGGCCAGGCTCTGCAGCCAATCCCTGCCACACAAGACTGAAGGCTGTGTGCAGCAGTGGTTGAATTAAAATTAACGTATACTAATGAAAATCACTTTATGTTAAAAAAAAAAAAAGACATTCGCTGAAAAATCCAAAGGTTTCAGGGACATTATATTTGGAAATAGAATTTTAAAAAGCATAGAAATTCACTTAAAAAAAAAAAAAAAGTTACATGGAAGTTATAGTTCTCATTTTAAATGTACAAAAGCATTGAAATTTACCTGTTATAGTTAGAGTTATCCCAAGTAACTACAGCCCATGCCATCACCATGCACTGCTAATTACCCCACAAACTATGGCACTCATGACATCTTTGATAAAGTCATTGATAATATCAATCTGATATTTGCTGTAAAATTTTTGATGAAAAAATTGTGCATTATGGTGGCATGAGTTACAGTTGCTTGAGATAACTCTAATTATAACAGGTAATTTCAACTAACTATAACTCGTGCCCTAAGGTAACTAAAACTTGTGCTGTCACCAGGCACAGTTTTCTAGTCAATACTTTTACTGCAAATGTTACAGAAATATTATCAATTATGTCATAGAAGATGATATGAGTGTTGTATGTGGGGTAGTTAGTATGGCATGGTGAAGATGCAAGATATAGTTACCTTAGGGCACAAGTTATAGTTGCTTGAACTAACTGTGACAATAACTTCTGAATTTCTATGGTTTTGTACAAGTAAATTCAGAACCTAACTATAACATCCCTGTAACCTTTGTTTTTTAAGTGAATTTCTATGTTTTTTTAATCCTCTTTCCTAATCATAATATCCATGGAACCTTAGTTTTTTTCAGTGATTTTCTAGCGTTTTCTTTAAATAATAAGTAAGATGCCCAACTCAAAGCATGGTGGGAGCGTTAGAGGCAGTGCCTGGACTGGCATTGTGCTGCCCCCACCAAAGCATGCTGCTCATTCCCCTGCTCCTCCATTGTCCAAATTCATGCACCTGCTCCCTCATTACAGACCTATGTGGCCGTTGTTCTGCCAATGCCCTTCCTGCCTGCCCTGCACAGTTAGCTTGCTACCCCATCCACCTCCTCCCTACCCTCTGAGTCCATGCAACAACCCTTTTCCTCCTGCCCTGCGTAGTCTGATGTACTACTACTGCTCTCCACATAGCTTGATGCCCCTGCCCACTCCTCCTGCCTTTCGTTGGCCAATTCTATTCCCCATCATTGCCCTCCTTCTTAGCCTCTGTGCGCAGCTTTCTGCTCCTACACTCCTTCTCCCTGCCCTCCATGTGCATACCCTTGCTCCCTCCTTTTTGCCCACCATGTTCCATGGAACTGCCACTGCCCCTCCTACCTAATTTGAGTGTTCTGTTGATCTGCCACTGCCCGTCCCACCTGCCCATCATGGTCAGATGGTGCTGCCTGTCCCTACCACTCTCTACCCTGCCTGTCTAAGTTCCATACCCCTATCCCCTCCCCTTTTGCCCTCCTTGCTCTGTTGTGCTGCAACTGCTCCTCCTGCCTGCCCTGCATGTTCTATTGTGAAGCCTCTTCCCCTGCCCTCTCTTGTCTGTGTCCAGCCTCTACTCCTTTCTTCTGTCCCCCATGCCTATGCCCCCTCCCTCTTTCTCACCATGGCCGTTGTGCTGCCACTAACTCTTTGCTTGCCATGCATGGACTTCTGTGCTGCAACAGCTCCTCTCACCTGCCCTGTGTGGTCATCTTGTTGCTCTGACAACCTTCCACCTTTCCTCTATTGTCTTTGCATATACCATTATAGTCTCACTGTTGTCCTTCATTTTGTGTTGTGCTTCCAGTGCCCATCCCGCCTGTACTCCATAGTCAGCTTGCTGCTCCTACCCCATCCACTTGCCCAATCCCCTCTGTTTTCCATGTGCAGGCTCCTATCCTCTCCCTCCTGCCTTGTCTGGTCTGTTGTTGTGTCCCTCCACCCTCCCTCCTGCCGTTCATCATCGCTTATGCTATAACATTCTCTTACATATGTCTGATATGGTCAGCTTGCTGCCCTTGCCTCTTTCCCCTCTTTTGTCCATATGCATAGGCCTGTTTCCTTCCTACTGCTCTCAATTGTCTGTTGTACTGCACTATCCTTGGCCTGTGTGGTGTATTGTGCTGCTGCAACTCCTGAAGCTGCCCTGTAAGGCCAGTTTGGTGCCCCTACTCAGCCCCCTCCTGCCCTCTATTATCTGAGTCCATGTCCCTACCCCATTCCTCCTGGCGTCCGTGATCCAATGTGCCATACTTGTCAACATTATAAACTTGGTAACAGGGAGATTTTGAAAAAAACAAACCTGTGAAACTGATTTCCTCCATTGGCTTACATTTAAAAATAGGAGATTGTAGACCGGAGACATATAAAATAAAGCCCCTTTGATATTAAAAAAATCGTGAGTCTCCTGTATGAATCGGGTCTGTTGACATGTATGGTTGTACTGCCACTGCCTCTTCCTTCTGCCCTCAATGGTCTGTCATATTGCCTCAGCCTTGCATGCCTGTCCTGCATGGATGGTTTGTTGCCATTGCCAAACTTTCCCCCTGCCCTCCGTGGTCTGTTGTGCTGCTACTGCCCCTCATGCTTGCCCAAAATGGTCAATTTGTTCACCTCTTGTGAGAAAGCAGGGCTGATTGCAGAGGGCCCCTAACTTTTTGCCCCCATTGTTTTACTTTTTGCTGGAGTAATCCTGACTCTACTGGTGCCCTGGCTACTGCTGACCTGTCTCAGGGCCTGTGCTCTGTATAAAATAAGCATGTAGATTAGGCTAATTATAATTGGCTATGTCAACCTACTTATAGGTCCCTAGTATATGGTCGGGCATATAGGTTTAGGGATCCCAGCATAGGCTGAGCACTCATAGCTGCACTGCTGAGGTGCCCAGGATCATTTTATAAGCAGGCCTGCCTTGCTGGCTGCTTTCAAATTAAAGTCAAATGCAAATTCGACTTTGGAATTAAAATTACTTCCCAAGTCTTAAACTACCTTATTTTTACACATACGTTACCCCTAAGTTGTGTCCTATGTGGTCCTAGGGTTGGGTGCCATGTAACTATAAGCAGGTATCTTATAAAAATAGTTTTATAAGCACTGGTGGGGTAAAATAGACAAGTTAATTTGTCCCTCACAAAAGTGAATGGGCTCCATAGGCTAAAATGGGGAGACTTTATTTTTATTAACAAACTCCCCTTAAGTGTGAGATACATCAAGATTGGTATCAAATTAATTGTTATAATAAAGCCCACAACTTACAATTGTTGGATTTAATATAACTAGTTCAGGTAAAGAGTTTTAAACCTAAAAAGTTGCCAACTTCAGCTCAATAGTGCCCTTCTCTGATTGGCCTGCCTCTAGCAGCCTGGCCAGGCTGCCTTGATGAGGTGTGAAGTAGCCTGGGCTAAACACAAAAGATGTGTCTGGGGGAGGAGAACTGCCTCAGCAGATAGGGAAGCAGGAAAGGGGGAGGGCTGCCAACCTGGTCTTCAAAAGCAGGGAAGGACATTTGGAGCAACCCAGTACCTCCCTCACACCCTGCAACCCCAGAGTTTAGGTGCCATCTTGATTAGATTAGGAGAGGGCAGGAGATGGGTATGTTTAGGATTTTTAGCCACACCAGTGGGTGGACCCAGCCCGATGTAACCTCCAAAAGTCAGTTTCAGACATGATGGATTTTTGAAGAATGTTGCTTCCTGGGATTGATTTTTGCCACACTTCCCAGGAAGTGGTCATTACAGGGGGAAGGGCCCTGCATCCGATTGGGGAACCAGGACCCCCATATTTTTCACAGAGGAGTAAGGATAAATATGGCAGAGTTGCAACCATTCATCAGATCCCTACCAGATCCCTACAAGGAAAAACATCAGAAGAAGAAGGACTGCCCTGCTGGACCCTGACCTGCAGCTGGACATTGCACTCTGAAGGACTGTGTCAGCTTTACACTTGGACTTCGCTATACGAAGGACTTTGCCTGTCTTCAACTGGTTCAAGGAGGGACTCCCTGTTTGCGCTGTATCACGCTGATATGCCGACCGGGGAGTGCCATTTCACTCTCTGGACACGTTATTTCAAGTCCTCTTGGAATCCTTAAGTCACGGAGGTGTTTATATACACATCCCTTACGTGCTCTCGCAGACTGAATGAGACGTTGCAATTTACTGGATAACTAATATTTGGAATCTCAGGAATGCTACTATAGCTTAAATTGAATCGCCGACTTTCTTTCCTAAACATTGTATTGAGTCCTGAGGAAGTCATTGAGATTATTTTCTCTCAGGACGAAACACGCGTTGGCTGTTATTTGCTTTACCAGTGTATGAATATGACAGTTCAAGAATAAATTGGATCCATGCTAACCTTCCACGGTCTACTTTGTACCTGATTGTTTGGAAGAGGACATTACAGCACACTCACATGGACTAATGACACTTTACTTAATTCACGAGTGCCTTGACATCTGTTGATTTCGCCATAAGAAGGACTTTGCCTGTATTCAACTGGTTCAAGGAGAGACTCCCTGTTTTCTACAGGTGCACAAATGCTAACCAGAGTCCCACGCATCAAATCCTGAAGAAACTGACCAGCTGACCACTGTCCAGTAGCCAATTTGGATTTTGAGCCAGGTGCAGTCTGGGAGTTGTAGTCCGCACCCTCATTCAGCAACTCAGAGCTTTTGGGACCTTGGGGTGAGCTGTGGACTCCAGAAGAACCTTAAAAGACCTTCTGCAAGAAGATACAGAAGTTTGGAGAAGATTGGAGAACTTTTTGAAAAAAGCTCTATCAAGGGACCGACCAACTGCTGCAACGCTAGCCGGCTTGCCTCAATCACGATCTGTCCTGAGTTGCAGGTTCGTTCCGCTGAAGAAAATCTCTGAAAAAGAGACTAAGTCCCAATGTATAAAGTTGACCAGGACCTCCCGAGCAGTGTATCCGAAGAGGGCTCCTGGGACATAAGATCAAGAGTCAGGTTCGACCCAGTCAAAGGATTTTCATCTCAAAAAATTGTCTACGTCCAAATGTAGAAATCTTGTCTGAGAGTTCCAGCAATGCGTGTTCGAGGAAGGGCTCCAGGGAGGTCCGATTGGACTGGCATCTTCATCCCGCTAAAGAAAATCTTCAAGATAACGACTAAGTCTGAAGGTAAACTTTTGTCCGAGGCCTCCTGCTTGCTGTAGCCGACCAGGGCTCCATCGCAGTTGGCGTTAATCTTTGACTTTGCCACGGTTGAGGTGCGAACAGATGACCAGATTGGTGATATTCGTTTCTATGTGCTAAAAAACACTAAGGGGGTCATTATGACCCTGGTGGTCACTAGACCTTCAGAGTCACGGTCAGACTGCTGTCAAAGAGGCGGTTCGACCGCGACATTATGACCGTGGAGCCGCCACTGTCAAACCGCTGACACAGCCAGGCCGCCGCCAGCCTTCAGACTGATGGTCCCAGAGATAGTAATCTGCCAGGGCAGCGCTGCAACCAATGCTGCCCTGGGGATTACGAGTCCCCATCCGCCAGCCTGTCCATGGTGGTTTACACCGCCATGGAAAGGCTGGTGGTATCGTGGCCTCGCGGGGCCCTGGTGGCCCCTGCACTGCTCATGCACTTGGCATGACAGAAATCAATAGTGCCAAAACAGAAACCATGACAAAGTCAAAGTTTGAGGACAATCGTGATGGAGCCTGAGAGGGAGGCCTCGGTCAAAATTTTACCTTTGCACTTAGAAACTTTTCTGGAGCTTTTCCCCTCTTTGTCAAGCGATGCTCATCGTTAGATTGGGATCCAGTGCGATGATGACAGCTTTATTTCCAGTGAGGCCCTGGCCAAATCCTGGTAGTCTGGAGCTCGGAAGCTTTCAGCAGGATGAACTACAAATTCTGGCTGAGTTGCAGTTCATCAGCAGTGGCCTGACTTTTGTTGACTGGTCGGTCATCCTATGAAGCTTTTTCACAAACGTTCTCAAATCTTCTCCAAACATCTGGAGGTCCTTCCAAAAGTTCTTGTTTGGGCCTCAAAGTGTCCAAATCACAAATCCATGAGTCTAGGAGCCCTGAGGTGGTCCTTGGAAATTTGGACTTCAATTCCCACATTGCACCTGGCCAAATCTTTAAACATCCACTGGATGCACTCCAAGCTGGGACTTGTGATAGTTGGTGCAGGCAATCTCTGTTAATCTGTTGCTTTCATGGAGTCCACTCCTGAGTCCTTTTTGAAGCAAGACAAAGTCCTTAGGACTTTTGTTCCAGTATGTAGCAGGAGCAGTACTTCAGTGTGCAGTCTTCTGGGTTGCAGACCAGGCTTCCAACAGGACAGTCCTTCTTTTGTTTGGTTTCAGACAGCAGACCTGAGTTGCAAAGCAGATCAAACACTTTTATTCAATCATCTTGGGATAACACAGGGAGGCACCCTTGTCCAATGAGTTGCAGGGCACCACCCAAAAGCATGTCAACTTCCAAAGTGTGGCATCTTCTTGTCCATAAAGCACTGCACTTTAAAATTTCAAGATGGAGTATTTTCTACTAGAGGAGCAAGATTTGATCAAACCAACCTACTAGTGTGGTTCATTTCCATTAAAACTCCCAATCTGAACATCTTCACATTCCTTTCCTGTGAGTGCTACTTATTTGTGGGGTACAGGGAGAGACAACAGGCCTGGATGGCATTCCTTTCTGTCCTGTTTCCTTTAAAACCCAGTTTGATTTACCTAGCCCCCTTCCTGGCCTGGCCTCAGCATCTGCCAACCTACCCCTTTCAGATAACCTCTTCTCAGTGCAGGCCACTTATTACCTTATCAAAGCAGCCTGACTAATTCTGTTAAGGCTGGCCAATCAGGAGAGGGCACTAACAGGCTGGAATTTGACTTACAGAAAAGAAAGTCTTATAACTTATTTTCTGTAATATTTATGATATATTTGATGGTGGCACGTTGTTGGATTTATCATTACCATTCTTTTGAGTCATTTAAAGATACATTTAGCTCCTTCCTAGCAAAACTTATGTTTATGTAAAATATTCCCATGTTAGCCTATGGAACTAAGGCCCATAATTATGGATGGTTAGCGTCACTTTAGCATAATTTATTTTGGCACTAAAACAGTACTAACCCAACTCCATATTTATATTTTGACGCTAACCCCCTAGCGTCATATTTATCTCCAGGCGCAGAAATGATGCACAAGGAGGAAGTTGGCCTTAACATTGGTGCTAAGCCCGCTTAGCGACATTATTTAATGCCTGGGTCAGAACACCATGGAATGGGAACATTCCCGCCCCAGGAACACCGCAACCCACACCACAGGAACACTACACCAGGGCAGATAAAACATCTTTTATAATGTCCCTGCTTATAGATACTTGGCTTCCACCCCTGGTGCATCTAGGAGAGACCTTGGGGGTGACTCATATGTACAAATAAGTAGATTATCACTTTGGAAGTATCCTTAATCCCAAAGTCGAGTTTGAGCACATTTTACTTTTTATAGACAGTCTATAAGGCAGGGCTGCCTTTTAAAATGAAAGCAGGCCATACAGCAGTACACACTCCAGAGCAGGAAATCTACTGGGCCTCTGAACTTCCCTGTCCTGTTATCTTCTAGGGACTTACAGATAGTTTGAATTCCCCTTGCGCTATCATCTACTAGGTACTTACAGGGGTCTGTCATTGCCAATTGAAATTATATCATGTTACCATATACCTTTAATTAAGAGCACTGGTCCTGAGGCTGTTTAGCAGAGACCAGGGCACAGTCAGGGTCTGTTACCAGTATCAGTCAGAAACATTGGGGTGAGCATGCTAAAAGGATAACTTTCTCGTAAACATGTATTGGAATTATGAGATCTACAGGAACACAATGGATCTCTTTAATTTTCCACACATGGATCAAAAAGCATCAATAAGACATTTAATTTGCAATTAGTATCTGCAAAGAGAATTTCAGCTTTCTGGACCTGTACATGGAGGAAGAAGATAATAAAATATACATCTGTAGTAGTATTTCTATATGTGTATAAATGATTTGTACTGAATCCTGGCATATTATTTTAAATGCTACCCGCATACGGGTGTAGAATGGTAGGCAAGGATTCCATTGGGAGTGGCAGTTGCAGTAGGGAACAATATTTGCTGGACGCTTCATGTTGTAGGTTATGTACTAACAGAAATAAATCTCAACTTATCAGTACTTCTTTGTCTCCTCCATTACTACATGTTACAACAAGGATTCTGGTTGAACTTTCCACCAACTTTCCTACGCTGCCAACATCATCTGGTTGTTGGACTCCCAGTCCATTTGGGTGTCTGCCGACATTGCTTTCTCCCTTAGTCATCATAGTTTGAGCAGTGCATCTCAATTGGAGTCGGTTGGATCCTTGGGGTGTTGGCTGGATGGATGTTTTCAGTGGATCTGAGACCACTGATTGCCTCTGATCACATGCTGTGCCCACAAGGTTCTCTGTCTAGGCCATACCTCATGCTTGAGCCACGAGATCCCATACAGCTTATTGCATCTGATTGCATGCTAAGGCCACAAGCTTCTCCATCAAGGCTACATCGTGTGCAGCAGCCGAGCCATCCAGCACCATGCGCTACCCTCTCCTTGAGGTTCCCTCAACATGTCAAAGTGGCACCACCAGATACTGGTTCAGAATGTCTTTACTGTCATTACCCGCGTGGCTTCACCTTGACGTTGTTCATGTGCAAAGTTTCCCTGAGCAGCCATTTTAAATTGGGAGGTATTATTTATCACACCAGACGCAATATTAATGATGTGATGGGCCTCCTTTGGGTAAGTGGTTTAAAAACAAACACTCTTGTAACGACCTGCTATCTATCATTGGCATTTTTAAATGAGCAGCAATTTGCGCCTTGCAGTTGAGGTATGACTATGAATTAACTTCAATTGACATTAATTATTAAAGGAGTTTCTCTTGTTTATTCCTTGATTGTGACTGCAGTTTTTATTTCTCTTTGTCAAGATTTCCATGTATCAACAAATCACAAAGCTTCTTCCATTTCTGTCTCATCCTAGAAAGCCTAAAATAAAGTGGTCACTGAGTTGGAGACTTATTGAAAATCATTTGGTTGCTGTTGACTCCACTGCGTATAACCTTGCATGCATGCAAATTTGTACTATTGTTTGGCATTCTTGGTCAGACTGCTCTGCAAGTTTTTGATATTTTGCTCACAGTCCCTGCTCCTGCTCCTCAGGGAAAATCTGGTGATGCACAGTGGAATATTTATATTGAATCAGTTGGAAGGCTATGTAAAAAAATGTCAGAATAGTGAAGCATACTTTTAGAGAGGCACAATTTCTTCAAGCATTAACTGTTTGCTGATGAAGGTCTTGAGGAATACGTGTCAGTGTTGAAAATCTTAGCTGCAACATGTGAATTCCGAGTGAGTTTAGACACATATTCCAGCTCAATTTGTGTTTCATTGTTTTTCTAGGGGAATCCAAAAAGATTACTAAACTGTAAGTTCCCCAATACTTGGTCATGAACTCAGCCAAAAGCATCAAAAGATCTTTAATTCAAGTGCTAAATACATAAACTGCAATAAATACTTTGCGTACTTAGATCCAGAACAACAGGCAGATTCCGTGTGTACCATTAACACACGTGGAAAACATTTGAAGAACATCGATAAAAAAAATCTGCATGCGCTTTTTTCTGATGTGGTTCAAAAGACCACCGTATCAATTTTACAGAATGTCCAGCAATTGGCAAACAATGTTTGTTGTGTAAAAAAGTGGGTCATTTTGAGGTTGTATGAAAGTGCAGCAAACTCCAATGAAAATTGGGAGTGTTGACATAGAGGTTAACACTTGTTCAGAGAAACTTAGCAATGTCTTTACGACTGAATAAAATACCGTATTTACATCTGTAAAAAGGCTACTTTGTGATGCTATCGTTTATACCATTCCTTTACAGGTGATGGCTGATTTCCGGTTCTCCGATCACTAATGTGAGAGATACTACTTCCCATGGTAAAAGGGGCAATAAGATACATTAGAATGTTAGGGTACTGTACATCTGAACTAGAATGTTTGGGTACAGAAACTATCACTAAATTATATGTGGCTATCGAAGGAAAGGACATAATTGGGTGACAAGATTTATCTAGAATGGGTTTGTATCTAATACTATGTTCAGTGAACACTATAGTTGTTGTAAAGTTACCTCTAGCCTATGTTAGTGAAATTGGGGAAACAGTTAGATTAGTTTTGTGAAGGGCGACACTTGCCCAAGGCTGTCTAGCCCTACCATCTACCTGAAGACTGAGATCTACTTGGTTGAAACTACAGAGTAAACAGCCACATTTTGAGTTGCTTTCTGAAGGGGAGTAAATTGGTCTGATTTCTTAAATGCAGAAGTAATTGATTGCACAAGTAATTGATTCTAAAGCTGGCATGTGGTATATGAGAAACTTCTACCACCCCAGTAGACTTTGTGAATTTTTGGGAATGTTCACTTTCCTAGCTGTCGTTGAATAAAGGCACTTAAGCCCATGTATATACTTTTTATGCACCTCATTTGCGTCATTCTTTGACGCAAATGCGGTGCAAAAAAAGTGTAAATAAAGGCCTAAGTGAAGGTGTACCAAGCAATTTACTTTTGCAGAAAATTCAGACGAGCCTGATAGAGTATTTTGTGTGCAATGTAGAGTGCTTTGAAGGCTGCTTTCTTTTTACTAGGAATCAGACGATGCATTTAGGAATATTTGAAGTTTTTTTTAAATGCCCAATCGTGCTCCTGCATATAAGGCATCGCAGTAGTCGAATTTGGACAATACCAAGGAGGTGACTACTGTTTTCTGTAGGTCGGAAGGTAAAACAAGCATTGGCAAAGCCAATAGGTCTCGCTTTTGCGAGAGTTAGAGCTATAGGTGTTGTAAATGACAATGGGACTGTTTTAGAACTCAGTGGAAGGGTTACTCTGTCACAACAGTGTCTGATATCATGTCTGCCGAAATCTAAATCCTATTATTCTCCCTCCACAGAGTTCTAAATCAGGCCCAATGTCTTTTACCCATATGTTGTGGAGTGGATGTATGTAGTGTGGAGTGGAATTATGTGGGATGGACTTGAATTGTTAGTTGTGGCATTATGTGGCATGGAATTGTGTGGAGTGAACTTGTGTAGTGGAATTATGTGGCAAGGTGTGCAGTTGAATTATGTGGATAGTAATTATGTGGTATTGAGTGCCCTGGAATTATGTGGAGTGGGATTGTGTGTCATTGAGGGTAATTATGTGGAATGTTGTTTTGTGCTGTGAAGTGGTGTGTAGTGTAATTATGTGGTATGCTGTTGAATTTTGTGGCATGATGTGCAATTCTGTGGTGCAGATTGAATGTATGGGGTAAGTTGTGTAATTGTGTTGTTGAGTTGAATTATGTGGTTTGGTGTTGAATTATGTGGTGTGGAATGGAAATGTGTGAAGTTGAATTGTGTGGCATGTAACTGTGTGGTGTTGAGTGAAATTATGCTGGTTGGCATTATGTGGCATGGTGTCGAGTGTATTTATGTGGATAGTTGCTATGTGGCATAGAGTGATTTTATCTGTGATGTATTTATGTGGTATTGAGTAGAACGTAATTATGTGGAGTTGATTGATAATGAGTTCAGTGGTATTATGTGGAGTGTAATTATTTTGGGTGGTGTTGAATTGTGTAGTAGTGAATTGTGTTGTGTGGAATTGTGTGGTTTTGTATGTGGCATAGCCATAGATCTCGCCTGTTGGACCTTATACGTTAGTAGCTATGTAACAGATTATCCAGGGTGCTGTGCCAGCAGGAAATGACGAGCTACACAATTACTATATTCTGTTCTTTATAGTGTGTGTGTGTGTCAGGGTGCACTATTTAAGTGTACCATTCTCTGGGGAGCTTTCGTGTCCTCACAAAAAGCGAGTTTTATAAAGGAAAGCAACATTTAAAAAAATAATGAAAAACACACTGTTGAACCAGCTTTGGCACAGGGTCAGATAGGTACAGTAAATAGGCCCAGGCGTCAAAATAAAAGTGCACCCCATTAGCGAATTAGATAGGTACAAAAGTAGCCATTGTTTGCAATTAGGGGCAGTTTTGAACGTGTACAAACTTGTTGCATACGTTGCTTGTGACGTATAAAATACTTCATTGATTTGAGCTTGCTGCAGGCATCATTTGCTTTATAATCTTCGAAACGAACAGTAAAAACTCAAGCATACCATAGAAAAGACCCATAAACAAGCAAAAATTTGGCCCACACACTGACCTCTCAGACCAGTCGTTTTGGCACTGCCTTACTGTATTTAAGCCAGACTTTGACTGGCACTAAAGGGAACTATTTTGAAGGATGTTGTGCACAATCAAATGTTATCAGGTACAGTGGAAGGAAAATGTATGTAGCAATTTAATAGACAAAAGATCAACTCAAATAAAGCTAAGTATGTGTGTGAATATGTATTTTGTATTGAATATTTTTTGTCTGGTTAGCCAGATAAAGAGTTCTCAATGACAAGTTCTAGGCAGCTTTCCACTTTGCCTTGCATAGCCCAAGGGGGGTGAGGCCTACTTACATAGACAACAGGCAGAGAATAAACAACAGTCTGAATACTATATTTTGGTAAAATAAAACTTAATTGCACTTATCTCCAGAAGCATGCTCCGAGTCAGGCCACAATCACTTCTACCCGCTGTTAAACAAGGAAGAAGGCTACTGCAGAATAAAATAATGCTTTAGAAGCGATGTAATGCCAGAACGAAAAATGATGCACAGAGCTGCACACAGAACATGGCATCATTTACATTCATGCCCCAAAGACACTCTTTCAAAGTGAAAGTGAAGGCTTTTAAAGATAGGGGAGGCGGGGGCTTTTCTGAGCGTGATGCAATCAAGTTGGCTGGAATTAGGTGACTCGGGGAGGGGGGAGAGGAGTGTGTCTCTACTGAGCAGCCTGTGTATGTATGGCTTGTGCACCAGAGCAAGGAAAACCTGATGACGAATTTACACTCCCAAACCAGCTGCAAACCAAGACGAAAACACAGATGGAAAGCGATCCAAAGCAGCTTCTGAGTACACAGAGAAAGCATGAACAACTTCTCAGTGGAGCTGTGCCAATTACAGTTAGTAATATGTTTTTGCAAGTAACGTTGCTTCTCTATTTCCCTCAAAAAATCCTAGTTTTCGATGTTTTAATTGGTGACAATGTGTTCTCGTGCAGTTCTGGGGAACAACAAAGTGGAAAGAGGAGCATTAAATTAAGTGAATTTTTGTTTAGTGTATAAAAACGTTTGGTAACCGCAGTTGTTTGTTGTTGGGTAACTGTGAGTGTACTTTCAAATGTGGAAGACTAAAATGTTCTGAGAGCATTATTTGCTTCACAAATACATCAGTAACAGGGAATTAATAAAATAAAGCATGAAAGCAGGCGCCGTGACAACATTTACAGGCCTGTTTTCAATCATGCCTGAAATCGAAAGGCAGGAGACACAGCTGTGCAATCAGGCAGGCTTCCCATGCCGCCTGCAGACACAGAAGAAACAAACATTTGGAATGAAATAGTCTCGTGTTTGCTCGAGTTAGAGCTCATAGCGTTGTAAATTACTGACTGGACTTTTATTTCCACACAGACTGAAAACAAAACAAACATTTGAACTCCAATAGCTCTTGTGTTCGCTCGAGTTTCAGCTATTAGCGTTTTCTTGCCACAAACTGAAAATAAAAAGTAAAATAGTTGACATAAGCAGCCGGTTCCAAGCCCTGCTGAGCTCGCAGAGACAGAGAAAAGAAACAAACATTTGTAATGCAAGAACAGAAAATGTGTGAGGGAGAGTAATGAATGGAATAAACAAAGTCACACATCACTGCAGATGAAAAGTAAGTAATAGACTAGAGCCCTGTTAACAGAAACAGACTGGGGCCACTGAAGCATCCAGCGCTCTGGTCAAATGCTATTAGCCTTTGAACAAAGTAATCCCTAAGCACATGCTTCATAGGCACAAGTGGAAGGGTACAAGTACTAGGGCCATGCTCCAGGGGAGTGTACAACTGTGGAAAAGGTGGGACAAAGAGCAAGGATTGACCACTAGCAAGCAAGGCTTTTTTAAGGACACTGAAACAAACCAGTGAAAAAGCAGAGACCCCACAAAGAAGTATAGAAGTATATACTAAAGTATATACAAGAGGCCTCGAATGCCTGACCTAAAAAGGAGGATTTTATTCAACGTTTTTAGGATGAAGAAGCAGGAAGACACAGTTGTTTGTCTGATCAGAGAATATAAGGTTGGAATCCACGATGATTCCCAAGTTTTTTGCTTTAGCTACTGAAATCGGAAGAGCCCCCAGGCACTGTTGCCAAGAGGATTCATTCCAAAAGGTCATATTGCATCCAAAAAGAAAGAGCTTCTCAGAATTAAATGTTAGTCAATTAGCACTCGTTCATCTGACAATTGCAACAATTCAGTTCTTGAAGCGCAGAGCCACCTTTTCCACATTATCGGTAATAGGTACCAAAATTTGGGTATTGTCTGCATAAGAGATGGTAGAAAAACCAAAGGACCTGATCAATTTTAGGAGAGGGGGTCACATATATATAAAATAGTGTGGAATTCAGTGAGGAAACTTGTGGCACACCACAAGGCAATCTGAAAGGTTTAGATTTGAAATCTTCCATGGTTATAGATTGCTCCCTGTCATCCAAAAAGGAGCTTAGTAGGTTCCAGGCAGTGACCTAGATATCTACTTCATCTAGCCGATGTTTCAACATCGAGTAGCTCACTGTGTCAAAGGCCGCGGTTAGGTCCAATGGGACCACCGCTGCTTTGCCACCATTGTCCAGGATGCTCCTAATTTCCTCAGTGACTGCTACAAGTGCTGTTTCCATGCTATGTGCTTTCCTAAAACCAAAATTAGCATCATCTAGGATTCCATGATCTTCTAGGTATCCTTAGAGGAAGATATTGAGATGTCTTTCTAAATGTTTGGTTAGAAAAAGAAGCAGTGAAATTGGTCAGCAGTTTTTTTTATTTTTATTCCAGGAGTTAAGATTAGATATTTTGAGTAGGGGGAGGATAGAAGCCTTTTTCTATTCCGTGGGAAATTGTCCTCTGCACAGGACATCACTAAGAAATGCAGTTACAGGGACTGCTATATGCTTTGCTAATTCTCGCATTCATTTATTAGGGCAAGGATCCATGGGGAATCCTGATTTAGTGCAAGTCATAAGCTCAACCACCCTCTTTGTAGAGAGTAAGGGAAACTTATTAATGATATGATGGTAGCCTTCCATAGGGGCATCAGCTACCTGGAGCTCCTCTCCATGCATATTGTCAGTGCCTATAAATACATTTATTTTATTTCTAAAAAGGGTGGCAAGATTATCACAGAACTGCTGAGTAGGAGCTAGCTTAGTGGGAGCCAGTGCGGTTTAGGGCATCTGTACTGTTTGAACAGCTCCCTAGGGGAATTATTGGTTTAGTAAATCTTATTCATAAAGAAGCTGTTTTTTTCTCTAATAATCATATCTTTATGTTCTTCTATGAGAAGTTTATATTTGATCCTTTCCTTGCGACCATAGCTGTTTCTCCATACCCTTTATTGTCAATTACATTTTCTTTTCATGTCCCTTAATATATAAGTAAGGAATACCATAGAGCCGATGGTTGGGATCTTTGAATTTTAACCTCTTTCCATGGGGCCAATTTGTTGATTGCAGCATTTATGCAGTTGGAAAACTTGAAGTATACTATGTTTGCCTCAACTGAGAAGGATGGTTGGGAGGCTTCCAAAATTCCACCCAGCTCATCTCAATTTATTTTGCACCAAGGCCTGCTTAGATTGTATTAAATCTGTAACTCCAGATGGTTGGAAAAGATCCCATCCAGTATATTACCTGTGAAAATATTTTGTGTGAATTTCATGATTTGTTTCATGAGCAAGTTGGTTTAGTTAAAGGATTTGAATACCATATCAGACTCAAGCCTCAGGCTCAACTGATGGTACATAAAGTTCACCCCATTCCAATTAGTATAAGAGAAGAACTCAGACGCTAAAAGATCTATGTTCCCAAGGTATCATTAAAATAAGTGATTCTTTTCAGTGGATCGCCCTGTTGTTGTTTAGTGGAAAACAAATCAGGGGAAATCAGTATATATAATGATTTACATGCCCTCTACAGAAACATAGCGATAGATTTTCATCCTCTTCGCAGGGTACGTGAGCTGCTAGCAAATTTCAGAAGGGCAAAATGATTTTCCATAATTGACTTAAGGTCAGTATAGCATGAGATTGCTTTGAATACCAGGTCTCACGAACTGACAACCTGTGTAACACCATTTGGTGCCAATAAATACCTTAGGTTACCATTTGGTTTGGCGTCAGCTGGCAGCGTATACCATAAATTAATGCATAATCTGTTTGGGGATCTTAAAGGTGTACAGGCGTATCAGGATGACAAC
Organism: Pleurodeles waltl; assembly: GCF_031143425.1. Taxonomy (NCBI): domain Eukaryota; kingdom Metazoa; phylum Chordata; class Amphibia; order Caudata; family Salamandridae; genus Pleurodeles; species Pleurodeles waltl. The sequence continues at coordinate 485,341,200 of NC_090445.1, read as the reverse complement.
TTGGTTTGTGCCGATAGCCTGGAAGTACACAACCATATTTTGAGGAAGGTTTTATCGGTTCTGTCACATTGGGGTACAACCATTAGACACAATAATTCTTAATTTCCTGCAAATTAATTATAGTATCTTTTTATCATTGGAGGATTTGGACAACAAAAAAGCCTAAAACTTGCCGCACATTCCTATAATATCGAGTATTGTTTAGGTGCTCATACATTCAAAACATGCCTGTTGTCCAGCATGTGTATCGGGACAGGGAATACCCGTGCCAACATGTTAAATCTATAGAAAAATAAGAATGGTGCACATAAAAAGTAATATCCCTCTATTATCAATAGGCAAATAGTCATTGCACGCTTAATCATGTGAGAAAAACATAATATAAATTTCCACTAAAGAGGTATCAGTGCAAAATGTAATCGTTGCAAAGTTCAGACACACGAAAAAGAATTTTAATAGATAAATCATAAACATTGAATTTGATGTGAAAGGAAGTTATTTCCATAGAAAATTAACAACAGAAAGTACAATCTCATAACAATTAACTTACACATATATACAGACATTTAACCGACATTGAACAAAGTTGAGCATTTAGTCAGCAAAAGAGTGGTTTATCCCCTACTATGACCATTCAAAGTCCATTAAAAAGAAAGAAATGTTTAAGGGGATAAAAATGATCCACTCTGAGGATTAAGAAGCGGAAAGAGTTATCTTCATCCAAATAGAAATAGGAATTGTCCAGTTCTTCCAGATTCAGCCGACACGTGTTTCGTCCTGCACGGGACTTTATCAAGGCTGATAAAAACAAATATTGGATAATTTGTTTGTACCTACTTTACCGCTAGTAACAACAATAATAACCTAAACATGAAATGCCGCACAATATATCGGCATAATAGTGGCGATATAAGTGTCGTGAGATTAAAAGAAGGCTCCGTGATAGGATACATCCTGATACCACAAGTAGATGTTGTTAATATTGAAAATGTATTGAAAACCAACAGAAGCCATGCTTTTAGATACCATACATTCAGTGTCAACAAATTAATCTCCATCAAGGAAGTAAAGAAGGAAGTGAGGAGGGTGTAAACCCAAGATAATCTGTGGAAGACACCAGTGAACAGAATCACCACATGCGTATTTATAGTATCGCCATTGAGAAAGACCGGAATTTGTGAAAATTATCACAAAAGATCAAGTATTGTGGATAGTTGGTGATTGATGACTGAAAAGATATACTGAATTTAGTACCTTTCTTATTATTATAGTTATTGTTTGAAATCGGAATGTTGAGCCACACAATATTCCAATAATCACGAAGAATCTGTAAAAGAGAGAGCCCTAACTAACCCTTATTCAATATGTGGAAACCACAAGTTAAAATTAAATCCAACATTAACACTGACCTGTGATTGGAAATCTTCATTGCAAAAAAAGTGTTGCTATAGGTCCAAAATTAACCTGATATCCAAATGAAGAGTGCCTAGGGTGAGCCAAAGTGAGAATCGTTGTAATTATATTAGTCCAAACAGGGAAACAGGAACTAGCTAATTAGTTTCCAGAAATATTTATGGAGTACAAAGAAGTAGCAGCAAACAAAATTTGTAAGTGGCTCCTTGAGTAAGAGAAGTCTAGAACAGGAATTCACGCTGTGAAAAATTCCTAAATTTACCTCTACAGAGTATATTTCGTCCTCACGTCGGTCCTTCGGTAACGGCTTCCACAAGCCGAATGCCTCCAGGACGTGTTGTTTTGAAGGGACACTGTAATAGAAGAAGGACTCCTCCTTCTTGGGTAGGCTCATCTACATGAAAAAATTCATCAAAAAGATGGCCGCCATCTTTAAGTATTACCACCGGCAACTGAGCAAGGCGCCAGGTTGTCCCATTTATATTATGAGGATAAACTAATATATCCTCATGATAAAAAGAGTTACGAGAGGATGATAGTTCCTCGCACTGCCAAGTAGAAAAGGGGGGGATAAACCACCCGAATTCCGCGCGGCGCTAATGATCGTGTATGATTATTATTTTAAAAGAAAGAAACGAGCCGATAGTAATTATATGATCACGAGCCAAAGCTGATCATCATTATCCTAGTTTGGTGATACTGAATGTAGAACCCATCACCAAGGCAGTCTAATTGTGCAAACAGAAACATACTCCTTGCACTCTTTTTTAGGGTTAGCAGACTACTATGCCTATTTTGTGCTAGGTTATGCCAAGCTGTGAAACCCTTATGAGTTTTGCTCAGGAAAGGGTAGGAATTTTCACTGATAAGTAACAATAGTCAGTGTAGCACGCACTTCATTTCAGAGTGCATGACTAGGTTTTTGTCACACCATGATGCCAAGCAGTTGCAGGTTGCTCTGTATTCACCATCTTCAAATGGTTTGGTGAAGAGAAGGAACAAGCTTACAAAAGAAGGGATAGAAACTGCTCTCACATTAGGCTATGAAGTGTGTAACTTTATTAAGCAGAAAATATGGAATTAAAATACATTACTACACTGTACAATTGGCATGGCTTCTTTTTCTCTACTTAGAAAGAGAGAGGTTGACACATAGTTGTTTTCCAGGTGGCCTGAGGAGCAAGGATGTAGGAACAATGTTGGTCTACTGAAAAACATCAACAAGGTTGCTTCAAAAGTGGTTCTTAGTCAAGCTACTAGGAAAATTAGCTTTGAAACAAAGTAAAATGCGAGTGACGAAAATCTAGTCGGATGTCACTGGATGTTAAACAAGAATCCTGTCAGAGTCAGAAAGGGGAAATCCAAATTTCCATAATCTGTAAGAGTAATTCAAGTTGGCAGATGTGCAATTTTTCATGATGGTAAAGAATGGTAAAATAGGAGAAAGCTGCTGAACCTCACCCAGCAACAAACTGAAATCATTGAAAGGAGAATTTGTTCAAATGCTGACTCTTATTGCTCATGTTGTTTACAGCCCTGTGAGGGATATGAAGCACAGGCTTATGTCAATGATTCTGCTTTAGCAATTACAGGAGGTCGTGTAGGTAGGAGCAATGGTGAAGTTGCTGCTGGTGGTGTTGGGAAATTGTTGGTTCTTGTAGGATAAAGGTTCCAAGAAAGTTTAATGATCATTTGATATATTGTTAACTGTTCTTTTTTTTTTGTTTAGTATTTTTGATGTTTTTGTAAGTATATAGTGATGTAGTAGTATGTGCCCATATGAATAGTATTCACCATCTTCAAATGGGTTGATAGAGAGAGAGAGAGAGAGAGAGAGAGAGAGAGAGAGAGAGAGAGAGAGAGAGAGAACAAGCTTATCAAAGGAGGGATGCAAATTGCTATCACATCAGGCCATGATGTGTGTAATTGTATTCAGCAGAAACTATGGAGTTACAATACCTCACCAAGTAGTGTGACCCCTTTTTCCCTATTTAGGGAGATGGAGGTTCACACAGGGTTGCTTCCCGGGTGGCTTAAGGAGCAAAAATGTAGGAACAATGTTGGTCTACACAAAACATCTAGGATGGTTGTTTCAAAATTGGTTTTAGTCAACCTAGTATGGAATTTAACTTTGATTAAAAAAAGTATAATGCTAGTGACAAAATCTATTCGTAGGTGACCCGGTGCTAATCAAGAGTCCTGTTAGAGTTAGAAAGGGGGGATTCACATTTTCACAACCCAGTGAGGGGTTTCAAGCACAAGCTGATGTCAATGATTCTGCTTCAGTACATGCTGGTGGTCCTGAAGGTAGGAGGAATTGTGAAATTGTTGAGGGTGGAGTTGGGAAATGTGTTGCTTCTCGTAAGCTAAAGGCTCCAAATTTAATGATCAATTGTTGTATTGGCAATTATTCTTTATTTTTTTTAGTAAAGGTGGTGTAGTAGCATGTGCACATATGAATAGTTTTTTTGTCATATGATGATGTCAGGTATTTGAATGTTGCTCTGTATTAACCATCATCAAATGGGTTGGTAGAGAGAAAGAGCAAGCTTATCAAAGAAGAGATGCAAACTGCTGTCATATCAAGCCATGATGCGTGTAACTTTATTTAGCAGAAAGCATGTAGTTACAATACCTCACCACACTGTACAAGTGGTGTGGCCCCTTTTCCTCCACTTAGGGAGAAGGAGATTCATACAAGGTTGATTCCTGGATGGCTTAAGGAGCATGAATGTAGAAACAATGTTGGTCTGTACAAAAACATTGAAGAGGTTGTTTCAAAAGTCAAGCTAGTAAGGAATGTAACTTTGATAAAAAGTATAATGCTAATGACAGAAACCCAGTCATAGGTGACTTGGTGCTAATCAAGAGTCCTGTCAGAGTCAGAAAGGGGGAATCAAAATGTTTACATCCCAGTGAGGGTTTTCAGTCCCAAGCTGATGTCAATGACTCTGCTTCAGCACTTGCATGAGGTACTGAAGTTGCTGAGGGTGATAGAAGATAAAAGCTCCAAGTACATTTAAGAATTATTAAATTTAATGATAAATTTTCTTTATTTCTGTTTCGTTTTTTTTGTGTTTTTAGTTTTCAAAAAGGGAAAGGTGATGTAGCAGTATGTGCATATGTGTATACATACTCTCTACTGAATACTGGGGTATTGTTTTAAATGCTACCCGTGTGTGGAATGGTAGGCAAGGATTCCATGCAACAGTTGTGGTGGGTATCCAATGTTTGCTTGATGCTTCACGTCATGGACAATGTACTTGCAGAAATAATCTTCAACTTCTTGGCTTCCTCCATTACTACAACACAACTTTACAGTTCAGAAGTGGAGACCATTTGGACAATCCTCAGGATTAGGTGCAAGGGAATGAAAAAATCAGAGTACTTCAAACATACTGAGCAATAATTGAGGGAATTAAGATAAAAGGCAATCATAGAAAGCTAGTACATTTAGAAGTAAGAGAACCGTATGGCACCCTCTCTGAGAAACTAAAGCCAAAAACAAAGAAAACTCTGAATGATTGCTTTGTGTCACCACCTTTAGTAAATATACTACATCCTGCAGGAACCATTACAGAAGTTCATATATTCTCTACAATGAAAAAAAATACCTAAGGAACTATCTGTTAGGGCAAGAGCTCCATCTCCAAAAATGCTGGCGAATGTAAATCTACCAGCTGAATAGGAACTATCCCACATCACACGTAAACCTTAAATGTGGATATTTCAGCATTTTACAGGAGCACTCGCTCCTAGCACAGTTTCTGGAAACGGTGCTGTAAATCTTGGCCTTATCTTGTTGCATTTCCTGTTTAGTGAGGCTAAAGGTTCCGTCCTCGAACTCCCGCCTGCTTATTCCTGCACACTCTACAGCCGCACACAAATGTAGTTCTTGGACATTGTGCAGTGAGATTGGCTCCCTATAGATTTATTAATGATGAGACTACAAACACATAGTTTATCTTACGATTCAACACATTGTTTTCTCTTACTTCCCTGTCTGTATACTATTGGGGTAAAACACTGCAGTGCAAGGCATGTTTTAGCTGTTTTATCCAGTCTCAGCTGAGGGGAAGAGAAAAGTGAACAGGTTCAGCTGTTCTTCCTCAAGACCTCAAGACCCTTTGAATAATGCCAAACATAGTCAACAACATTTTAGTGTTGGCACTTTGTCAGTAACTGCAGGCACCATAATTCTCAGAAGAACTGTGGGATTTGTGGCTGCAGGTGCTGGGGATGTTTGGAATGTCTCTTACTTATTGCACCACCCCAGCTCTTCCTGTGTTCCTCCTGCACCACCTGGATTCCTCCGTGCCTGCCCCTCTGTCTCCTTGCTGCTCTGCCTCACTCCTGCCTTCCCCGCCTCGGTGTGTGCTAGGACCAAGGGTGTTGTGTTGCTTTTGTTCCCCCCTCTGTTGATTAATTTCCCTCTTCCTCCCCTCTCACTTCTAAGTGATTTCAATACCAGCACAGTCAGTGACATCCAAATCCCCCTTGCTGCTGGTGATGCTGTTGCTAGCAAGTAAATTGCAGAAGACCAGAGATGACTAGCCCCTCTGTTTTTAGGAGCATCACCTTTTAGACACATACCCTCTGTTTGGTTCTTAGAGCGTGACAGGGGTGTCATCATGTTCTTTTTACCCCATCCTCAGACCCGCCCCACACCAACTTTCCTTAAATAATAAGTTTACATTTTGAAGAAGGTACTCAGCTTGCACCTATGTTGGAGCAGATATGCTAATATGAGAAATTTCCAATGATTTGCATAAGAATACTAATGAGAACTATTAATAAAGAAACTAATATTTGAAAATAACGTGTATGGGTAAAATGTGCCCACGGGGAGTGGTCACCATGTGTATTAACAAGATGCTAAGTAATGAAAAATATATATTAAAACCGTATTAATATGTCATATTTGAATCAATAACCTATGTTTTATGCTAATTCGTGTTCCTAACTTAGCCATACTGGAGGCCTGGGTTTTCGCTGGGCCTTGCCTACCTACCGTGGAGACGTGACAAGCTGCCGAGGACTGGAACTGGAGAAAAGGACCTTGAACTGTGCAGAGTTCAGAGAGCTCTGCTAGAAAATTCTGTAAATGTACCAGTGGACAGAAAATGATGAGGACAAATTGATACAATTATGTGTAGTGTAGGCTAAACGTAGGGCTTGAATAATGGAAGCACTGACTGAAAGACTATGAGCAACAATTTAGTTTTCTGAAGAGCTAGATGATGTTCTCATCCACAGAAGAACCAATCAACTAATGGAACTTGAATCCTGAATTGAAGGGTATATGTGGTAAACAAAAACTATAGGTTAGAGTCATAACGTCTGATGAGGTTGACCAATTAGTAATTAGTGGGATGGACTGAGAGACCCTAATAAAAAGTCATGACAAGGGAAGGAAATTTAGAGCGAGAGGCGAAAGTTGATGACGTCAAGGGACGCTGTCCGAAGTGCTGATAATTGGGCTTACTATCTGTGAGCCTGATACTTTGCTGATGACTGATGACCTGGGGTCAAAGACTGACTCGTTGCTGATCTATCTTGGATAGATAGTTATAACAATGTGACTGACTAATGCGTGCTTTTTCTTATAAGTACCAACTGCGCTGTTTAAAATGTTTTTCTCTTTTAGATAGATTTTTCTAAATTGATGGTTTTTTGTCTAAATTGTTTTTGCATGAAGACCCACATGCTGATGCTAATCTGGGTTAGGTAGGCTGACAAGGGTGACTTTAATGGTGACAACTGACTGACTGAATTGCATTTGCTGAATTATTCCATACATGTTGAAGGATTTGCTGACCTATAGTGTTGCTTTGATTGCTTGAGATTTTCTTGATGAACAATTGCTTTGTGATGAGTAATAAAGCTTGATTGACAATAAAGTCAAATAAAGGTTTTGATTAGAATTGTAACTAATGGGGAATAAAAAACAATTAACCTTGATAAGAGTGATGGATTTTTTTTTATTAGATAAGGGTTTTCTTGATGTTTGAATATTGATTGTAGTGCTAATTAATGGTCCGTTGGTCTACCACTTAGCTGGGATACTCCATGCGATCTAAAAGGTTCATCGACCTATGCGCTTCCCCTTGTAAGTTTACTTACTAAGGACCAGGCGCGCTAGCACCTACAAATAATCGGTCTGATTAGCTCAGTGCAGTCAAACCTAGACTACAATAACTATAACGTACTAGACTGGTACACTAAAGCGCAGGACTGGAACCTGCATACCTGATGACATGGAATGCGATGGTCCCCCAACACTTATCTATTTGTTTCCTACCTTCCGTCCATCTCTACCCCCAAACTCAGATGCTGTTACAGTGAAAAGAGATTCATGCATAATCTAGTAAGTGTACATTCATTAGCAGACTGTCCATAGAATGACCATCCTTGTTCTTTCATCGTACCACCACACTTGTTTACTGTAAATGTGCTCAGAGGCAATGAATGCATGCGCTGCTCCCAGAGCACCACTAATATTTACAAAAAATGTGGCCTTCAGTGGAGGACGTGGTCTACAGTTGTCATGGCTACGAAGACGCTTGAAAGAGCCTATGTAAGCACCCTATTCAATCTGCATTTATGTGCATCGTTTGTTAAATGCTCACGGACATGCCACACATATATAGCCTTCTGCCTAAAGGTATGTGGCGCTTGGATGGAATGGGGACAGGAAACAAGTGTACTGAAGTCTACTTAATTTTCAATTAAAGGGTTGAACGCCCACACACGCATAGAGGTTTATTGATGTAATACACAGCAATTTAAAAACGTTAGGTCAAAAAGGGACCAATATTCCACGGCTGTATGTTTGCTCTGTGTAAATGCTATTAATGGGTTCCCTGTCATTAAACCTGGGCTAACAGTGTATTTTTGTTGTTCTCTAGTAATGCCAAATGCAAGGTTTTCAATTTCCTAGTAATTTTCTCTAAAAAATAGAATACAGACGTGTCCCACTTTACTCTTTCACGTGCATTCCTCTCAACCTACGAAGCCTCAGTCAGCCATCATTTGGGGTCCCATAGGCAGGCAGGGGCTTATGGGCCAAACTCATAGCAGCCAAGGTTCCCAGGTTCATGTATGATGTGTTGTTCCAGTCCAGTGTTTTTTTCTTCGAATTCTCAGATTTGTAGTCCTGCTTTATAATGGCATAAACAAGACTATAAGTCTCAGAATTTAAAGAAAAAAACTGGACTGCAGCAGTACATCATGCATGGACCTAGGGTAATTTGCCAATACTGTGCACTGAAAACTGAGCCAAGTACAATAATTTCAGCAATTGCCTTTCAGTCAGGGCCGGATTGATATCACTTTTGCTATTCTTTTTTGCAGTACTTTTCAGCATTGTTCAGACAGCAACAAATTTTATTTTTATTTTGCCCCACCTGCCTCCCACACCCTCCCATGTTGAGTAACTTGCTCCACCTCCCATGTATTTTTTTCCCATTACTCCTGCCAGGCAAAAATGCACTATTACATGACCTGTGCTGGATGCGTCAAAGAGCTTTTTCCCACGCCTTTCAGCCATGATGAACAGCACCCGTGCAGTTATACCACTTTTCCGAAAGACATTGACAATGCCAATAGCTTGCGTATTGCAGAGACTTATTGATTTTGCCAATACTTGTTTTGAATGGTCAGCTAAGGTAATCCGTTGTTTTGACGAATTTGTAAAACAAAGAAAGTCAGACTGACGAAACCGGAATAACCTTCATTTTAGAGAACAGTTAAAATGACAGATACCTTTTTCATGAAAATATGTTTCTGTAGACGAGTTGTTTTAAAGCACAGGATAGCAATGAGGTAAAAGGGGGTTGGTACACTGGATAGGAGAGGCATGAATGGAAAGGCAAATAATAAAGAAAATGATTTCTCTGCATCCAGGGGGAGAAGGATCATTTCTAATTTTGGTATGCAGCTATTTTGATAAGGTCTATGGCCAAATGTGTTAAGTCTTTTTAAAGACTGCTTGGAAAAGAGAGTCAATTAAAGATGCCACAAGATGGTCCACCAAAACTGCTGTAAAAAAATGTATTTCATAGATCAGAAAGGCTATCAGCCTACACGAACCACATGTGGTAACCTTGTCTGGCTTCAGGAAATTGTGTATTTCAGCCAGGGCCGGCTTTAGGGCAGTGAGACTCGTGCAGCCACACTGGGCGCTGACCTGGTGAGAGGGCCGCTGTCCTCAGGGGGGTGCTGTGTTTAGCAATAAATTACAATTTAAAACCATCTGCTGCAGAGCTCTTTTTGCGTCCAGCTTTCAAGCAGTAATAAAAATGTCAAGGGAACTCTTGTGATTAATGTTCGTGCAGAGAGAGAGATGGAGTTTTGTTTGGTGGAATTTTTAATTCGTAATAAAATGGTGCAGAAGTTAAATATGCCTGCTGCAAAGAACAACTATCGTACAGATCTGTATTTTATGTGGATAACTGAGTAGCTTTATGCTTTTGTCATAAAGATTCTTTTGTAACCATAGCTCATAAGATGCATTAGTAAAGCCAGCCTTTACCTGCGCTTTCAAACTACTGAAATTTATGTGAGAGAGGGGCTATGGAGTGATGGGGAGCACTTTTGCCCGGTAGTAATGAGGGAATCCGAGGAGGAGGTCATGGGCGCCAAAAATGATTGTCACACTGGGCGCCACCAGCGCTAAAGCCGGTCCTGATTTCAGTATTGGCAACTATAGGTATTAGACAGACGACCAATTAATAACTCTTCATTGGTCCTCTGAAATAATACTGAGAATCCATCAGGTCCAGGGTGTTTATTCCTCATTTCTGTTCAGCTTGCATCAGTAGAGATTGCTTCCACAGGCATCAAGTTTAGTGACTCTTCATGGGGGAGGCAAAATCACTTAAATAGATAGCTTGCTTTCTCAACATATAAATCTTGAATTTGATAAAGGGATGAAAAGTAAATATGGAGTATTTGGAAATGTATCTTCGTCGTTGCCAGTTGCATTTCTAATGCTGACCATATTGTTGCTTGTGCTCGGCTTAAGTTTATATGGCTGAAGACAGTTAACGCTTCCCAATTTTCATAATACTTTTGATAAATATATAGAGATTTCTAGCCCTGCATTTCGTATATTTTTGTTCCAATTGACCCCTGACATTCCTCTGTTTTCTATAATGTCTTCAACAGCCATCAGTTTGTGATGTCTATTAAGCTGCCCTCATCCCAACCCAAGATCATCTTATTTTAATTAGCATATCTGATAGAGGTCACTGTGTGGGCAATTAAAGTACTGCACACAAATTCATTAGAAGTGTCCCAAACCACATCCCAATAGACCTCATCATCATTCTTGTTAAAAGAATGCTCAAGAGAGTCCTTAAAAAAGGCCCTAAGGGCAGAATCAGAAAAAGACGTCCCATTAGTATACCATGGTCGAGTGGACGACAGTGGAGTAACACCCAATGTCCAAATAATATTTGGTAATAATTGGTCAGACAAAATGTTTGTGAGTTTAGTAACACTGATGTCCTTAATAACACTGAGGCCATTAGTGCTCTATTGGTGTTAGAAATTGGCAGGCAGTTAGCACTCTCTCCAAGTAGGGACCCTCACTCTAGTCAGGGCAATGGAGATACACACTTAAGATAACCTCTGCTCACCCCTTGGTAGCTTGGCACAAGCAGTCAGGCTTATCTCAAAGGCACTGTGTGAAGTATTTGTGCCAACACACAGTAATATAGTAGAAACACTATATAAAGGACATCACACCAGTTTAGAAAAATAGCCAATATTTATCTAAATCAAATAAGACCAAAATGGCAAAAAATCCAACATACACAAGTGAAGTTATGAATTTTAAATTTAAAAAGAGTCTTACCCCATAGAAAAGAACGGATGTGTTGATGTTACCCAAAGTGCTTAAAGCCGCACGGATGAGCGTGCCACGGAAAAGTCAGTGATTCGTCGATTTCTTACTTGCAAGTGAGGCTGCACGTAATTTCTTCTCCAGTCGGGTAGGAGATGCATCTTTTTTCTGTCTCGCAAGAGAGGTTGTGCTTTGATTTCCAGACGGGCACCTCTTATCTGGGCAGGTTCACATTGATTTTGGAGCCCAGTGTTGATGCATGCAAAATCCAGCAGCACGGAGATGAGGAACTACGCCTTGTGGGGGTTGCATCAATTTCAGTACCGCAAGCCAGTGTTGCGTTGATTTTCCAGCCAGGATGCAAAATGGAGAAGTGGCAAAGAATAGGCGACAGGGTCAATTCTGTAGGCAACTATCCACACACAAGGCAGGGCATCAGGAAGAGGTGTACCGACCTCAAGGGGAAGGTGTGTTCTATGGCCTGCAGGTGCCAGCTGGTGGTCAGCATACTGGCAGTGAACCACCACCTCCTCTCCCCACAGTTCACATCATGGGAGGAGAAGGCCTTGGATATCCGGCATCCTTAGGGCTTAACAGGGATATATGGGGGAGTGGAGTCAGGTAAGTCACAACACCTATGATGTCACCCTAAACTTTTGTCGTGCATGATCACTTTGCACCCTTTGACATCTAAACTGCCAAACCATTTACCACCCCTGTGTCCAACCATCTAAATACCCCTCTTTCTCATCCCACATGGCAACAAAGCTCACCTGGGGCCCCAGTTTCTGTGTATGGCATAGGTTGCACAAGAACAGATCGTACTACAACTCCCAGCATGCACTATTCCACCATTGCGAAAACCAGAACAGTGTACAATAAATAAAATTGTCTTGCATGTCAAACTAACAAACAGTTCACAGGTGTATAGTCTGCTGCAATGACAGCAATGCTGTGGGTATCTGCCAGTGCAATACCATCCAACACACAGCTACAGCTGTGTTCCCTGCTAAACTACCCTTTAAATCTACATTCAAACAATGTAATGTACTGACCTGGGGGGCACACACACATATAGAAAGCTGAATGTACTTGGAGTACACCCATACTGAGGCCCAGGTATAATGCTTACTCCCATACTGTTGGCCAGCTCTGGTTCCATTGTACACTGCGCAGCTGTCATTTGACTCAATGATGCTATACACCTAACTTGGAGATAACATTAAAAATGCAAAGTCATACAGCAGACAAGATATGAGTCTATGAACAGACATCTAACACCAATATACTCCAACATCTTGTAGCAAGGTGTATGATTTAGGATGTCTCTGTATCACATATAGGTCTACCCCTACTTTGGAAGCAAGTGTCACTGTCATATCAGGGGATCAGGTAAAGGTTTTGAGTGCATGTCACATAGCATGTCTACCCGTCAAAGTTTGATATCACTTGTTGCATTACTTTCAGTAACTGTGTTTTCCACTTCTCCTCAAGGTAACTTAGCCATTGTGACCATGGAAAGGACAGTGGAGACAGCCACTTCCCCTCTGTATGAAGTCCTCAGTGATGAAATCACCCGTGGATGTGTGGACATTGAGTACAACTCTGGCCCATATGGGACACCTGGTCAATCAACAATTGCCAGTCTCACCCTGCCTACATCGACTCCTTCCAGCTCTGGTGCTTCTACATCTCAGGCAATCATGTGCCCCCAATCCTGTGTTCCAAGGACAGTATCAACCATCATGTGCTCCCAGTACAGGTCCCTGAGTCACCAGTTCTAAACCAGGACAATAATGGACCTGGCACCAGTAGGAGTGGGCAAACAGTGCCAGGGGCCCAGGCATCTGGGGGTAGGGTGCGTGGGATGGATGGTGTGGGCCAGAAGATGGAGGCTCTTAGGGATACAACTGGCCAGGACACCATCGCCCATGTCTTGGGAGCTTACCAACAAATCAAAGATGTGATGGGCCAGGTATTTACCATGATGATCAAGCAGCTGCGGAGTAATAATCACCAGGAAGTGATGCAGCAATGGGAGGCCCAAAATGATCATTTAGCTGCCATTGTAGGGGTGCTCAGAGACTTGAATACCACCATAAGTAGGTTATGTCCACAACAGCTGGCCCCTTCTACTAGCAATACGACATCTTCCCCTTCTACATCTGTGGCAGCCAGTAGAATAGAGGCCCTGCCAGGGGAAGAACATGTCTCAAACACTCCTGCTTCTGTAGCTGAAGAACCCGCCTCAAACGTGGATGTCCACCTAAACATCCAGGAGCAGATGCAAGACATCAACCACTGCCAGGAAGTGAACCTCTACTGATTAGTGCATCACTGAAATACTTTGTTGATTGCCCTACAACCAATCTCTATTTTCCAATGGTACAAGTACACTAGATTTGAAACTCCAAATCTTGTAGCAGCTACCCTGATGATTTCATCCACTATGACTGAACCTTTCACTGTTTATATTCATTTTATTTGATCCAAATTCCACATGTGAATGCGCACTCCTTAATAAACACTACTAAATCACAGATCATGTGTGAGAGTCATCTTTTCAGCTTTATGTAACTGTAAACAATAAAACCTTTTGCACATAAAAGATATGCACATATGTACCAAATCACCGAAGTCCCATCTCCTTTGTACTGTTTAATCAGGGGACAATTTACATTTGATGATACTGATAGACAAACCTATATTCATAGTCATTGCACATTCCTACTCATAGATGTGGACAATGTCAATGATCATATTGTGAAGTACTGCTGCACACTTTAGTGACCCAGCATAGGTGTGAATTACTAGCACCCCACAGACCACTTAAGTTAGGGACATGTCAGTCTTTCCCAATCGCAAGAAGCAAACAGATTGGTTCAATGTATCACCAGCTTAAGGCTCATCAAATACCCACAACATAGCTCCCAAATCACCAGACCCCATGATACAGACAGAGGTCAGTACTAATGCCCCAAGTCATGGAACCTTTCACTCACCTTGATCAGGTATCAGTAGGCATGCTACTCACCAATGTCAGTCTTAATACACATGCACAGTGGTCTTTAATGTAGAAACACGCTGACAGCTACATACAAGTTAGTTAATACCAATATCAAACCAAGGTGATGGTTGAGGTTATGGAATGCACAGGATGAAGTGCCAGAGACACAATACCACACACATGGCACCACTGGGCCCATCTCCCATGGCAAACAGGTGTATAGTGTGGAATAGGACATTATCATCCCACTGTCCTGACAGTCTGGACATAAAACACATCAACCACAAATCGCATGCCTGACAATACCTGATTTAATCCATTTTCAAATCACGTCAGTCTGCAAATCCCACCTGCCTGTGAAACAGTCAGATATTGCCAAATGAGAATGACCTTGTGAAGTAATCTGCAAAATAAAAATGTAATACATAAGGTATAGGCAGGGACTGATTGTAAAACGTCATACAGCTATATCCTGTATACAATAGCAAGTCTTATTCTACAGTGTGACAAACTTAATCTATGGCGATCAAACATTTACACACTTCTCAATGCAGTATTCTACATGCACATCTGAGTAATGTGCTTTGAAGCAACTTATGATTTGTCTGACGGTCATAATAAGACCCTTATCAAGCATCCTAAGCCCCCAATACCTACTGAGTTGGTAAAATTACAGGACATCCCATACCTACAATCAGGTGAAATACTGACTGATGAGATCTGCCCGGATGTCTCCAGCTCCATCCTCCTCATAGTCATCCTCACTTGGCACATCTGCATTCTCACATGCTGGAACTGCTGGCTCCCTCTCATCTGGTATAAAAGGAATTTGACATCACAGGGCGAGGTTGTGGAGCATGCAGCAGACAACAATAATTTGACATACTTTGGTGGGTGAGTAGAGGAAGGCTCCACTAGATTTATCAATGCTACGGAATGTTGCCTTCAGGAGCTCGAAAGTCTGCTCCATGACACACCTTGACCTTCTGTGGCCTCATTGAAGCGTACTTCCTATGGCATGGTTGGGTACCTCGCAGGTGTCAACAACCATGGACTGTTCGGGTAGCCTGAGTCCCCTGTAAGGAATAGCTACAAAGAGGCAAACTTCAATCTTAGGCACCCACACATTTGGTAGCAGATAAAAGTTGCAGACACACATGACATATATCACTTACCAACCAGCCAGGCCCTCTCTGTGTACTGTCGTGTCACAGCAGTGGGATACTGCTGTTCTGCACGATAAAGGCATTATGAACTGACTGGGTACCTTTCACAAACTTGTGAAATATAAAGGTCAGCCAAACAGACTACTTGGACATTAATGGAGTGGAAGTTTTTCCTGTTCCTCTACATCTGTTAATTGCCTTTTGGGGGAACCAAGCCTACATAGGTGCCATCAATGGCACCCACCACATGTGGGATGTGTGCTGAAGCATAAAAATCAGCCTTCACATGGCCCTAGTCTACACTTTGTGGAAATCTGATGTAGCTGTCCAGATGTTTCAACAATGCAGACAGTACAGCTTTCAAAACCAGATTGAACATAGTGTAGGAGGCTGGCCTGGCTTATAGTGGGTACCTAGTGGTACTTACACCTTGTACCAGGTCCAGTTATCCCTTATTAGTAGATAAGAGGTGTTCTAGCAGCTTAGGCTGATATAGGTAGCTATAGCAGACAGGCTTAGGCTGAACTAGGAGACATGCAAAGCTCCTACTATACCACTTATATCATATAGCACTATATCATAAGAAAACAAAATACTCAGAGTTACTAAAAATAAAGGTACTTTATTTTAGTGACAATATGCCAAAAGTATCTCAGAGGATATACTCCCTTAGGAGGTAAGTAATATACACAAAATATACACACAAACCAAAATCAGGTAAGTAAACAGTTAGAAAAGTAGTGCAAATACTGTAGAACACAATAGAAGGCAATAAGAGACAATAGGCCTAGGAGCAACACAAACCATATAATCCAAAAGTGGAATGCGAACCACGAATGGACCCCAGGATTAGTGGATTCTGTAGAGGGTCACTGGGAGTGTAAGAAAACACTAAGGATGGCCAAGATACCCCACCCCACGACCCTGAAAAGTAGGAGTAAAGTTACCCTACTACCCCAGAAAGACAGTAAAGTCGAGATAGGGGAGCCTGCAAAGGCAACGACTGACTGCAAAGCACTGAAGACAGATTCCTGGACCTGAGGACGTGAAAGGAAGGGGACCAAGTCCAAGAGTCACACAAGTGTCCGGGGGGGGGCAGGAGCCCACTAAACCCCGGATGAAGGTGCAATAGGGCTGCCTCCGGGTGGAAGAAGCCAAATATTCTGCAACAACGGAAGGTGCCCAAAACTTCTCCTTTGGTCAGAAAATGTCCCACGTCATGCTGGAGGATGCAGAGATGTTTCCACACAGAAAGACCGCAAACAAGCCTTGCTAGCTGCAAAAGTTGCGGTTGAGGATTTTGGGCGCTGCTGGGGCCCAGCAAGGACCAGGAGGTCGTTTCTTTGAGGAGAAGACAGAGGGGGCGCTCAGCAACACAGAGAGCCCATGCAAAAGCAGGCAGCACCCGCAGAAGCCCCTGAAGAGGCATTCAGAAGATTTGAGCATGGCAGTCGTCTCAGCACAACAAAAGGGAGTCCCACGAAGTTGGAGGTCAACTCAGTGAGTTGGTCAATGCAGGACAAAGTGCTGGGGACCTGGGCTGTGCTGTGCATGAAGGAAGTCTTGCAAAAGTGCACAGAAGCCCTAGCAGCTGCAGTTCACACAGTACACAGGATTACTGTATGGCGTGGGGATGCAAGGACTTACCTCCACCAAATTTGTACAGAAGGACCACTGGACTGTCAAGGTCACTTGGATCCAGCTCCTGTGTTCCAGGGACCATACTCGTCAAGATGAGAGAGGACCCAGAGGAGTGGTGATGCAGAAGTTTGGTGCCTGCGTTGGCAGGGGGAAGATTTTGTCGACCCAAGGGAGATTTCTTCTTGGCTTCCAGTGCAGGGTGAAGGCAGACAGCCCTCAGAGCATGCACCACCAGGAAGCAGTCGAGAAAGCCGGCAGGATTAGGTGCTACAATGTTGCTGGTAGTCTTCTTGCTACTTTGTTGTGGTTTTGAAGGGCGTCCTGGAGCAGTCAGCGGTTGATCCTTGGCAGAAGTCAAAGAGGGAAGTACAGAGGAACTCTGGTGAGCTCTTGCATTCGTTATCTGAAGAGAAACCCACATGAGAAACCCTAAATAGCTCTCAGAGGAGTATTGGCTACCTAACGAGGTAAGAGCCTATCGGGATGGGTCTCTGACGTCACCTGCTGGCACTGGCCACTCAGAGGTCTCCATTGTGCCCCCACACCTCTGCATTCAAGATGGCAGAGGTCTGGGACACACTGGAGGAGCTCTGGGCACCACCCCTGGGTTGGTTATGGACACGGGAGTGGTCACTCCCCTTTCCGTTGTCCAGTTTCGCACCAGAGCAGGGGCTGGAGGCTCCTTGAACCGGTGTAGACTGTCTTATGCAAGGAGGGCACCATCTGTGCCCTCAAGACATTTCCTGAGGCTGGGTGAGGCTACTCCTCCCCAGCCCTTAACACCTATTTCCAAAGGGAGAGGGTGTAACACCCTCTCTCAGAGAAAATCCTTTGTTCTGCCTTCCTGGGCTGCCCAGACCCCAGGGGGGCAGAAACCTGTCTGAGGGTTGGCAGCAGCGGTAGCTGCAGAGAAAACCGCAGAGAGCTAGTTTGGCAGTACCCGGGGTCCATTCTGGAGCCCCGGGATGCATGGAATTGTCCCTCGAATACCAGAATGGTATTAGGGTGACAATTCCATGATCCTAGACATGTTACATGGCCATGTTCGGAGTTACCATTATGAAGCTACCCATATGTAGTTCATGTGTGTAATAGTGTCCCCGCACTAACAAAGTCTGGGGAATTGGCCCTGAACAATGTGGGGGTACCCTGGCTAGTGCCAGGGTGCCCTCACACTAAGTAACGTTGCACCTAACCTTCACTAAGTGAGGGTTAAACATATAGGTGGCGTATAAGTTACTTAAGTACAGTGTAAAATGGCTGTGAAATAATGTGGACGTTATTTCACTCAGGCTGCAGCGGCAGTCCTGTGTAAGAATTGTTTGAGCTCCCTATGGGTGGCAAAAGAAATGCTGCAGCCCATAGGGATCTCCTGGAACCCCAATACCCTTTGTACCTAGGTACTATATACTAGGGAATTATAAGGGTGTTCTAGTGTGCCAATAAGAATTGGTAAAATTAGTCACTAGCCTGCAGTGACAATTTTAAAAGCAGAGAGAGCATAAACACTGAGGTTCTGGTTATCAGAGCCTCAGTGATACAGTTAGGCACCACACAGGGAACACATACAAGGCACACTTTAAGAGCACTGGGGTCCTGGCTG
Source organism: Pleurodeles waltl (assembly GCF_031143425.1). Classification (NCBI taxonomy): domain Eukaryota; kingdom Metazoa; phylum Chordata; class Amphibia; order Caudata; family Salamandridae; genus Pleurodeles; species Pleurodeles waltl. The sequence continues at coordinate 485,322,523 of NC_090445.1, read as the reverse complement.
GCAGGATCCCAGTGACACAGGCAAAAACAAACATACATACAAGTAAAAATGGGGGTAACATGCCAGGCAAGATGGTACTTTCCTACACAAAGGCTGAGACATCCCTGCAGTTAGGAACATGGTATTTTGAAACAAGACTATGGCCAGGAAGTGCAACACTGACATGACTTGTACTATGGGTGGAATTCTATAGGGATTACGAATGTCAGGCATCAGATCTGGCTCCAACTGACGACAGATATCCATGATTGTCTGCCTAACCATGCAGTATACTTGGATGATATGTTGATTCTCCATGGTCTGCAGGTCTGCCAGTGGACGGTATACTGTAAGTTCTCTCACTCTTCTCATGCTAGGGTAACTATGTATGATAACACCAAGATGTATGTATTTCACTTGTCTGTCCACTGTAGTGTTAACATACATATGCCACACATAATACTCAGACATGCCACATGAAAATGTGGAAACATTGTACACAGCACATACCTAGGCAAATAATGGCTTCTTACTTCAATCACATTCCCTTTTCTCAATCATGATTTTGAAATGGAGACGGATGTCAATAATGTCTCTGTGATAATGACAATCTTACCAGGTTTCCCATTAATGAGACACAAATGCCACATTTCAGATTACCATTGGTGTGCTGACTATGCCACTAAAGTAAAGTTAGTCTTAACTTATCAAGTTTACAACCTGTACATAAATTGTGCATTTTCCTACATGTTTGCTCAAAGCCATCACTGAACACAAGATCATAAATATGTCTCACATCTTGTGAGGCAACTTTGATCTAACTTTACAGATCAGCTATGAGCTTTAAAATGGCAGCTGCCCGACATACTGTACTGGACATTAGGAAATGACCTAACTCCGCTGGCAGAAGTTGTCATGGAGGTAGGCAGATAAAACCGCAGTGGACATTGCCACTGTAACACATTGCTGCCTTTGGTGGTTTTCGGGCAATGGCGATGTCTGCCAGTGTTAACGATGTCTTACGTGCAGACGTGACAGCCGTATCATACTTCATCTTTCACTTGACTGCTGACACTGCTGCCAGCAAGACCTCTATGACCTGAGCTGCTGTGTATTGTCCCTGGGAGAAGTCATGCCATGTCCTGCAGGTGATAAGGCACCTGCCTTCTAACCAGAGGAGCTTGATAAGCTTGTGTAGGAGCTCCTACCCCTGTATGAAAAGCTCTATGATGCATATCCAGCTGACACCTGTTGCTGGATACGCATGTTGTATGTATGTTCCAACATCACACTTGCCTGACTGCATTTGTTCAGTTATCATTGAAGGGGATATTGAAGACAGTCCGTGTATGGATATGTGCACTAACTTTTTAGTCACCCTTCTCGTTTTGGTATGGTGCATGTGGACATAACATTCTCTTCTTGACTGTATCATCCATGCAGGTCAATGCCCACCAGAAGAAGGGGATGTGGCATGCCATCACCAAGAAAGTGCAGACCCTGGGGGTCCATGCCCGACGGAGCACCCACTGTAGGGAGAGGTGGGAGTACCTAAGACGCTGGGCCCGGAAGACCGCAGAGGCCCAGCTGAGGCTCTCTTCCCAATGAGGACGGGGTGCCCATCAGACCTTGACCCCCCTAATGGCCCACATATTGACCATGGCATACCTGCAAAAATATGGGCGTTTGACGGCAGCACAAAAGCCACAATGGGGTAAAACACAATTTTACCCCATTAACAGGTTAGTGTCTGATGTGACAGGTTGTTAGCTCCAACAATGTGATAGGTGTAAAGGGGCAAATATCTCCAGTCAACACATTGATGTACAGTCCCCAACAATCGTACACAGGTGTGCACATTCTAATGTATATGGGGACATATTACTCACCTATGTTTTCCTCTCTGTACAAAGGTATATGATGATGCACATGTGACAGTGTCATATTGTTGGAAAATGGGTTATTGGTAAGGGCAGGTAGGTACCTACACTTAGCAATAGGCCACTAACCTCCACTAAGGTCCAGTTAGGTCTCAGTAAATTAAACCCAGCTCAACCCTTGGTAGCTTGGCAACGAGCGTCAAGGCTTAACTTAGGAGACAGAGTGTAAAGCATTCAAATATCACAAAACAGTAATTAAATAAAACACAGGAAACAGTTTAAAAATCCAAAACCAATTTATAAAAATAGTTTATATTTTTATCTTTAAAATGACACCAAAACGAATAAAATCGGATAAGGGGAACCGGAGGTATGAATTTTTAAAGAATTATTATTTTCTTAGCGCCTAGAAACAAAAAGTGCCAATCGGGTCATCTGGTTGCACCTCGACCGGGGCAAAGTCAAAGTTTCAGGCCGACCGCGATGGAGCCCTGCTCGGCTACAGGCCGCGGGAGGCCTCGGTTAAAATGTTACCTTCACACTTAGGGGGTCATTCCGATGGACCGCCAGGGCCGGGGATCGCGGAAGCACCGCCAACAGGCTGGCGGTGCTTCCTGGGCCATTCTGACCGCGGCGGTAAAGCCGCGGTCAGAAAAGGGGAACCAGCGGTTTCCCGCCGGTTTTCCCCTGGCCCAGGGAATCCGCCATGGCGGCGCTGCTTGCAGCACCGCCATGGGGATACCGACCCCCTTCCCGCCAGATTGTTTCTGGCGGTGTCCACCGCCAGAACCAGGATGGCGGGAACGGGTGCTGTGGGGCCCCCTAACAGGGCCCCACAAAGATTTTCACTGTCTGCTTTGCAGACAGTGAAAATCGCGACGGGTGCCACTGCACCCGTCGCACCCCTGCAACTCCGCCGGCTCCATTCCGAGCCGGTTTCCTCGTTGCAGGGGCTTTCCCGCTGGGCCGGCGGGCGGCCTTTTGGCGGTCGCCCGCCGGCCCAGCCGGAAAGTTGGAATGACCGCCGCGGTCTTTTAACCGCGGTGCGGTCATTCGGAGGTAACCGCATGGCGGGCGGCGACCGCCGCCCGCCGCGGTCAGAATGACCGCCTCAGTCTCTTTTTCGGAGATTTTTCTTTACCGGTACGAACCAGCAAATGAGGCCGGGTCACGGTTGAGGTAAGCCGGCTAGAGTTGCCGCAGCGGGTCGGTCCCTCTATGGAGCTTTTTTACAAAAATTCTCCAAACTTCTCCAAACTTCTGGGGCTTCTCCCAGATGTCCTTTTAAGGTTGTTTTGGGGTCCACAGCTCACCCCAAGGGTCCAGAAGTTCTGAGATGGTCCTTGGGGGGTGCGGACTACAGCTCCCAGAATTCACCTGGCGCAAACTCCTTTTTGGCCACTGGAGAGTGGTCAGCTGGTCGCTTTCTTCAGGAGTTGGTGCAGGGGACTCTGGATAGCAATTTTTCACCTGTAGCAAACAGGGAGTCCCTCCTTGAACCAGTAGAAGCAAGGCAAAGTCCTTCTTGTGGTGAAGCCCAAGTGTGCAGCTGGTGCAGTCCTTCTGAGTGCAGGTTCCAGGTGCAGGCCAGGGGTCCAGCAGGGCAGTCCTTCTTCTCCTTTGGTTCTTCCTTGTTGGAATCTGATGGGGATCTGAGGTGTGGGTGCAGGTCGGCCAGTTTTATCCTTGCTCCTGGGTGAAAAACAGGGGGGTCCTGGTTCTCCAATCAGGTGCAGGGTCCTTCCCCCTGTGATGACCACTTCCTGGGAAGTGTGGCAAAAATCAATCCCAGGAGGCAACATTCTCTAAAAATCCATCATGGCTGAATCTGATTTTTGGAGGTTACAGCTGGCTGAGCCCACCCACTGGTGTGGCTAAAAATCATAAACACACCCCTCTCCTGCCCTCTCCTAATCTAATCAAGGGGGCACCTAGTTGTCAGGGGTTGCAGGAGGTGGGGGTGTTGCTGGTTGCTCCAAATGTCCTTCTCTGCCTTTGAAGACCAGTTTGGCAGCCCTCCCCCTTCCTGCCTCACCATCTGCTGAGGGGAGGTTCCCTCCCACAGGCACATTCCTTTGTGTGAAGCCAGGCCACTTCACACCTCATCAAGGCAGCTTGGACAAGCTACTAGAGCTGGCCAATCAGAGCACAGCAGCAAAAACAATGCAGGGCTGAAATGGGCAACTTTTCAGGTAAAGTTTAAAACTCTTTACCTGAACAAGTTATATTAAATCCAACAACTGGAAGTTGTGGGATTTATTACAACCATTAATTTGATACCAAACTCTTGGTATGCATCATTTAAGGAGACTTTAAAAATTAAAATAAAGTCTCCCCATTCTAGCCTATGAAGGCCATTTGCTACAATGAGGGAAAAACGAATTTGGCTCTTTTTACCTCACCAGGGCTTATACACCTATTTTTATAAGGTCCCTGCTTATAGTTACATGGCACCCAGCCCTAGGGGCACATAGGGCACACCTTAGGGGTGACTTATATGTAAAAATAAGGTAGTTTAAGACTTTGGAACTACTTTTAATTCCAAAGTCGAATTTGCATATAACTTTAATTTAAAAGCAGCCAGCAAGGCAGGCCTGCCCTTAAAATGACACTGTGCACCTCAGCAGTGCACCTATGGGTGCACTACCTATGCTGTGGTCCCTAAACCTTCATGCCCTACCATATACTAGGGACTTATAGGTAGGTTAGCTTAGCCAATTATAATTAGCCTAATTTGCATATCCATTTACACAGAGCACTGGCCCTGGGACTGGTAAGCAGTACCCAGGGCACAGCCAAGAGTCAGTAACCACCAGTACCTGTCCAAAAAGTGTGGGGGTGACCAGGGCAAAAAGGAGGACTTTCCTACACATATGTGTACCACTAATCAGCTTTTAATACCGTGGTGATTGTTCATTCCCAGCTACAGATCCAGACTCCCAATATCATGATTATAATTTGTCCAGGTCCTTGCTCTCTGTCCATTGCAATGTCCCTTGATCTATGTGTATGTGCAACATTGACTCAGACACATTTAAGTCATTCCTACCTTTCAAAAGGTTACAGATTAGTGACAGCATCATGTGAGGCTGTGATGTCCATCTGGCATTTCTCATGACATACTAAGTTCACTTATTCAGACCTGTTAGAAGGTGAATCCCCTTGGTAAGAGAGGGATGTCCATGACCTTTGTAATGTCTCTTCTGAGTAGATACCCAGCACTTTAGTTAGCCATACTGTTGTAGGAATGATAAATAGTCAAATATATCTTATTCACAGTTGCATTCTTATCAGTTTGTTTGCCAACATCATGTGTAATTTGAAAGGTCATGTCATGATTCCATATTGTAAAGAGTTATAAATATACTTCCTATTGCTAAATAGATTATGTTTACTGAGTCCTGATAGTATGGAAACCTATTGTTTGCAGTGACACCAATGTGGTATAGGTGTGGTGGTTAACATACACATGGGAGTGGCATGGCATGTGTATTCAGACATTTGGCTTGCATCATGGTGGGTGTATCTGGCATGGTAGCATCAGATGTGGTTTGTCTCTCAGAAATGTTTCACAGACAGATGGCAGACTAGTCATGTCTGATGTGTGGATAGTGATGTTGCCAACCATTCAGTCATTGAGCCCATCATGGAATAATTGCATGATTAGTAATTCAGAATGTCCCCTTTATGCACATGACAGTGGTCCATTGAGTAGTAACAGAAGATATGATAGCTGTTGTTGTGTGTGGGTCAATGCTTGGGGCTTATTAGGCCTTATATGAATGATATACATTGCTTTCAGGATGACAATGACTTAGCTGACTTGGTCCACAATGTATTTACAATCCTTCCATACATCACTATTGGTACATGTGTTGGCGAAGTGTTTAGATGCTTTCATCTAAAAAAGTTTGAGAGTTTGGCAATTAGAGGAGTAGCATGATTGCATATATATTGATTGTGCATGTTGTTAACTATGTGACATGAAGTGGTTATGGCTTTTGTACACCAGGCTATCTTGAGTATAGGCAATATGTTTCATTGTCGAGTACATGACATTAGGCTTATTTGTCAGCATGTTTTGAGTTTGTGTATGTGAACTATGGAAATCAATGTCACTTTCTAAACAATAGCTTGATTGTTCCTTGACTACGTTGCTTCGGATAGGCACCCTGTCTCATGCGGCAAAGACAACGTCTTTAGAATGATCAGTGTGATAGGTCTACTGATATGATGGTATTGTATGTGTGAGATTGGTAGTCTACCCTGTATGCAAAAATGTTTTTATTGATGAACATACATTGTATCTTGTTGTGATATGATGTTGGCACTTAACTGGTACTACATGGGGGTGTTGGTAAACTGGATATAATGTTACTGATGTGTAAAGTGTGATAGAAATGGTATGTGGAAAATGTGATGTCCATACCTCACTTTCTATTTTGCAGCATTAGCATGGGCAGGCGAAGGAGACGAGGTACAGCTGAGTGGGGAAGCTAATGGCCTTGGGACCGCTAGCCACAACTGACACTGAGGGACCCTGTGGTCCAGAGGTTGATGGGTGTGCCACAGGGAGACTTGATCCAGTTTATCATCCCTAGGCCACTCCCTGGACCACCCCATCACCATCTGTGTCTGCCACCCCCTTTCTATCACCACCCTCCCTGTAGCAGTGCCCGCCCATCTAAGAGGGTGGGTGTCTCCTTCGCCGCAAGCACCTCTGCTGCAGTCCCTGTTAGCCCTGCTGCCCTCAGTGAGGAGACTATTGACGTCCTGAGGTCGATCTATGTGGGTCAGTCGACCATCATGAATGCCATCCAGGTACTGGCAGCTCAGATACAACAGAGTAATGCATTCCTGGAGGGCATTTCCGGTGCACTGGCTTGCCTACAGAGATCTTTTCAGGCTCTGGCCTCCACACTGACAGCGGCCAGTCCCCCTTTATCTACTGTCCCCCTGCACCTTCCTCTTTCCAATCCGATTCCCCCTTCCCTTACCCTGCCAAAGCACACAAACAGACAGTCATGCATCCACCTCAACATCTAAGGGTAGCGCAGACAAACAAAAGCACCACAAGCATACACACAAGCATACACTTGCATATGCAGTAACAGTCACTACCTATCCTGACACCTGCACCACCCCCAGCATCACAGACACTGCACCTAACATACCTGCAGACACCACACCAACATTCAGTGCTACAGCCACCACACCTATCCTACCCACAGACACCTCCACATCAGACCCTTAGACATCCACCTCAGTCACCACAGCAACTGATACGCCTACATGTAGCAGATCTACCATACCTGCAGTCACCACATACAGGCACCCAACCAACTATGGCATCCCCCAGCATCTCCACCCCCTCAGCACAAGACACATAAACACCCTCACTCACCCACCCAACATAAACCCACCACCCACAAGCATACCTCCCAAAAACATGCACTCAAGACATCCACATCAACACCTCTTACAACCACTCCATCTACCTCCACACCTAAACCTTTTTATGATCATCCCTCTTGGAGTTTGACCTTTTCCAACTGTTCTCCCCCATGACACCCCTAAAAAATCAGTTCCCCTCCCCAAGAACATCCCTTCTACCTTCAAAGCCTCTCCTACCCTCTGCCAAAACCTCTGCCCCTTCCCCTGCCAAGAAGTTGACTCTTGCCAAGAAGACCCAATCCTCCCCCAAATAAAAAACAAAATCCCCCCCAAGCCAGAGCCCAAACCCACTTCCCAGCCTAAGCCCAAAGCCCCCCACTCCATCCCCAAGGATCTCTGAGGTGCCTGCATGCCCCCTTGATGGGGGTTATATGGCAGTCAGGAGTTAAGTTGGGGCACTACTTTGTGCCTTTGGTGCAATGGACTTTTAATTATATGGACTGGCTAATGGTCATGGACTTCTATTTTGAACTATAATAAGTTTAATACATTTTAACCAACCATTTGTTGGTTTGCTGGTTACATCTTTATCCTGCCTTTCATTTCCTAGGTTTGAGTTGTTCCTGGCTGACATTGGTTGTGTCCAGTGTTTGTGTGTGTGTGGTGCTTGTGCTTCCTGCATTGTTTGAGCAGTATGTGAGGGTGTGTGCAGTACTTTTGTCCTCCTGGTATAGGGAGTGTGTTGCAGGGTGTGTGTTGTATGATGGGCATGTGTATGTTGCTGACATGTTGTCATGGTGTTGTGTCTTATTTGTGCTGACATGTATTTGTTGTTGTAGTGTATGGCTTTGTGTGCTTTGACTGTGTGAGTGTGAGTGTATTGTGCATGTTAAATAGGTACGATGAGCTGTGTGTGTGTTTACGTTGTGTTTACGTTGTATGTGTTGATTGCTAAGTTGCATGATAATGTAATTGTATGTGTTCATTCCCAGTTGGTTGTACATTGTGTTGTATGTATGATGAGTCCTTGGCCAGTGTTGGTTGTGATTGCTTGACAATGAGTTTTTGATTGTGCAGTTGTGGTGAAGTTTTGATGTGCTGGTATGTTGTATGGGTTTGTGTGAGACTAGGCCTGTGCAGAGTTGACATGCGTAGCTGTGTGTTCTTGACATGTGGTGCCTGTGTGTGCTGGCTGAAGTGTGTGTGCTATGTATGTGTGGGTGTGTGTGAGTGTGAGAGCCACTGTACTGTTATGTGTGAGTATAGCCCTTGCATCCCCCTCCCTATGATATGTTATGTGGGCGTACAAAATTTGCTAAATTACAAATGTAACAGGTGAGTGTATGTACTTAGGGATTCTCTCGTCCTTGTCGGTGATTATTGGGTTTTCTTTTGGTGAGCAGGAGCAGATGAATGACATCTAGTTGTGGTTGCACGGCCAAACCAGAAGAATATGGCTTCCTGGAGGTGAGTGCCTCCTTTTATATAGTTCATTCCTGCCTGGGTTTCCGTAGTGGTCCGATTGTGGTGGAAATGTTGGCAGTGTGCAATGTTGTAATGAGTCAGATGGAAACATGGTCTCCACCCGCCTGTTGATGGCTCCAATCGTCCGTGGCAGTCTGACCACCCTGAGGGTGCCAGCGGTCCTTTGGCTGTATTCCGTTGGCACTACCACCATACTCATAATTTGGCAGTCCTCTCCACCAGCCTGTTAGTGGTATGACTGCCACTGCCAACTTGGCTGTCCTGAGACCGCCAAGCTCGTAATGAGGCCCACTAACCTGAATCATGAAGCACACATAGAAATCCTTTAAAAATATCAATTTCTGCTATGATTGTAAGAAATTGGATTATTATTTGGGATGGATAGCTGCCCATCTCAAGGAATAATCACAGCTCAAGACAGGGTGAACCTTCAATGTCACTAATTACCATGAACTCCACCCTCTGATAACAATGTCACAGAGCAGGCAGACTGAAGTTAGGGCAGTGTGTGACATATTTAATCAATGTCAGAACAGTCATAAGGTCAGAACTCCAAGCAATAAAAATGGCAAACAAAATTAGACAAATAGAGTAAAATGTAAAAAGTAAAATGACATAAAAAAAAGAATAATCCATTAAGGGGTACCAAAGAAATGAATTTTTAAAGATTAAAGTGATAAAAGCACCAAAAACGATTACGCACCAATGATATTCAGTGGTCACAGTGGGGTTTTACGTTGAGACTCGTCTGTAAAATTGAAGTCAAAATCCTTCCATGGGGCCTTGGGTGCATAGGCTGGCTTTGTTCGTTCTGGTTCTCCAGAGTTCTGGAAAACCAAAAAGTTTGTAAGTCCCAGCTTTTTAGAGGTGGCATGACAAGTGTAGTTAGACACAGCCCAGGACTTCAGGACCTGAGGAATATCACTTGGGAGTCAAGGCTCACTCCACCAAGGCCATCAGCAGGTTCCATGTCAGGTCCAGATGTTAATGGTCAGCTGGGCACTTCAAGGTAAAGTCCTCTAACAGCTTGTTGTGGATCTTCAGCTACACAGTTCAGCCAACTGACAGTTGGAGTCCACTTTTTGTTCTGGTTATGAGGGGATGCAGGTCCAATCCTTGAAGGCTCCTCTCTGATTACAGACAGCATTCTCTTTCTCTTCTTTTTCTCTTCCTCCACAGTTCCTTAAAGTGTTCAAAAAATGGCATCTGGAGGTAGCATATTTATGCCTGGTACCAACTAGTGAAATATTTCTGTCTTCTCCCAAAGTGAATAGGTAAAGGTTCCAAGATGTAACCCTACCCGCTTTTAAAACTCTTCCTGTTTGCCCTTCTGTAAACAATCCCACAGTGCCCCCTAACCCTTAAAATCCAAGATGGGGAGAATCCTTGTCTCTTTGTGCAGAGCCTGTGCTCCCACCCAGAGGTACGACCAGAGCATTAAACACTATCCTTCACTGTGATCTCTCTAAACCAGTCCTAGAGGTAGCTTTTCCGCCACTGCTTTTCATTAAAGCCTGATTAGGAGGACAAAAGCTGGGGCCTTTATAGGTGTCACCAAGCATTTGACTGCTACATGGGACACCCCTTCAAAGTAAATAAAGTTCCTGGGCCCATCCCATTGGTCCTCCTGCTAGGGGAAGAAAAAACACCTCCAAACACCCAAGCCATTGTACCCGGCCTGGGGTCAGTTTTCATACCATTCATTATAATTAATTCCTGCCTGGGCCACTCCATAAGAATGAATGCAAATTAGCCCTTTCACGCAGCGAAAAGGTAATATACCTTTCCCTAATATTTATTACAAATTCAAGTTCACACCATTCAGTTGGCATTTTAATGACTATTAAAAATAGTTGTTTCATCATTTTCTAGCTGGACCCTAACTGAAAATACCAACATTTATTTTTACTATTGCTTCCCAGCGTTTCTCCTTGGGATAAGAAGAGCCTTCTTCAAGTGAAAATACCTTTTGGGTGCTAGTCAGTAAAAGGGCATGTTAACTTTAAATTTCTACTGTCCTACTTTCATATACCATGCACCCTGACTTGTGGCCTGCAAGGCCTACCTATGGGTGACTTTTTCAATATTTAAAACGAATGTGTTTACCTGTCAAAAAAGCTTATGTTGAAACAATGCACAGTAGGTTATACAATGCAGCAGTCAGAATACAGAGGTTAGGCCTTGAGTCATGCTTGCACTGCCACTATAGTTAGGGACTTCCATCTATGTTAAATGTTCCAATGAGGAATAAGCCAAATAAACCATATCTAAAGTGGCGCACAAGCACTCTACTAGTAGGGGTAAATTGCATAGAGTTCTAAAGTCAGCAAAGCAGATATGGAAAAAATCTGGAGCGACAACTCACAAAATATGGTAATTTCCTACAATGATTATTAAAAGGAAGGATGATTGTTACAAATGAATACAGGACATTTTACACAAATAGCTTTGCATCTCCTAATTCTTGGCTGTTCCATAATAGTAGACAAAATGAAATGTTTTTTCTGGCACAACTTCAGTGTCAATGGGCTATATATTAAAAGAGATGTCAGTCTTCACTTTTTAGTCTACATCGAATATTCTGGGACTTGTAGTTTCTCTTTTAAGATTGACAATATGACTGGGAAATTGTAGCAAGCAAAGTGCTCTGGTGGCAAAAAGGAGAAGGCTAACTGGGTTGTGAACACTAAAAGTGTTGTGTGGAAATCATTAGTGCAATAGCTAACAACCCACAGAGAATCCAGACTTTCCAGCACCTGCAGGATGATTGTTACAAATGAATATAGGGCATTTTACACAAATGCATTTGCATCTCCTAACTCTTGGCTGTTCTAGAATAGTAAACGTAACCAACTTATATTTGTTTTTCTGGTGCTACCTCAGTGTCAAGTGACACTATAATCCGAGAGATGTCAGACTTCCCTTTTTAGTCTACATTGAACATTCTGGAACTTGTAGTTCCTCTTTTAAGATTGACAATATTGTAGCAAGCAAAGCACTCTTGTGGCGAAAAAGAGAAGAGGAGCTGGCTTGGGAACAATAAAAGTGCTATGTCGGAATCAATAGTGCAATAGTCAACAACCCACAGGGAATCCAGACTTTCCGGGCACCTGCAGCGCAAACGTCACTTTAAAACATAAAAGTTACCGCCAGGGCTTATTGTTATAGACATAGGTGTACTAGGTGGTTGCTTTGGGTACCAAGTAAGCGGCATGCCAAATTCAAGGGAAAAACTTTCAAATTAAAAAAAAATTAAAAAGTATCCTTAGCCTCATTATGTTATTTGGTTTTGGTGGTGGATATGCTCTTTACTTTGTTTGGTTAGTATGCCAGGTAACAACAGCCAATCTAGAGTGCCTTAGGTTACATCAAATGTTCCCCGAATTTTGTATTTCACATTTTTTAAATATTCAAAATGGGTAAGTAACACAACATGTTCATATTGGTTAAGTGAACACAATAATTATTTCTAGCAATGTGCACCAATCTTTGTGTTTTCCACTCTTTTTTATCAAGGGAATACCAAACATAACCTCTCACACATCTGCATCCCCTAGTCTCCACATTTCAGAAGTTGGTAGGGCATGTAGGTTTAGGGACCCCAACATAGGAGGTGCACCCATAGGTGCATTGCTAAGGTGCCCAGTCTCATTTTGAAGGCAGGCCTGACTTGCTGGATGCTTTTAAATTAAAGTTACATAAAAATTTGACTTCGGAATTAAAAGTACTTCCAAAGTCTCAAACTACCTTATTTTTACATATAGGTCACCCCAAAGGTGTGCCCTATGTGCCCCTAGGGCTGGGGGCCATGTAACTATAAGCAGGGACCTGATAAAAATAGTTTTATAAGCCCTGGTGAGGTAAAACAGCCACATTTGTTTTCCCTCTTTGTAGTGAATGTCCTCCATAGGCTGGAATGGGGGGACTTTATTTTAGTTTATAAAGTCCCCGTAAGTAACAGATACATTAAGTTTGGTATAAAATTAATTGTTATAATAAATCCCACAACTTACAATTTAATATAACTTTTTCAGGTGAAGAGTTTTAAACTTTACCTGAAAAGTTGCCGACTTCAGCCCTGCAGTGTTTTGCTGCTTTGCTCTGATTGGCAAGCCTCTGGCAGCCTAGCCAGACTGCCTTGAAGAGGTGTGAAGTGGCCTGGCTGAACACAAAGAGATGTGCCTGGGGGAGGAGATATTCCCTCAGCAGATGGGGGTGTAGGAAGGGGGAGGACTGCCAAACCGGTCTTCAAAGTCAGGAAAGGACATTTGGAGCAACCCAGCACCTCCCTCACATCCTGCAAACCCTGACAATTAAGTGGCCCCCCTGATTAGATTAGGAGAGGGCTAGAGAAGGGTGTGTTTAAGATTTTTAGCCACAGCAGTGGGTGGGCTCAGCCAGGTGTCACCTCCAAAAATTGCTTTGAGCCATGATGGATTTTTGAGAAGTATTGCTCCCAGGGATTGATTTTTGCCAGAATTCCCAGAAAGTGGCCATCACAGGGGGAAGGACCCTGCACCTCATTGGAGAACCAGGACCCCCCTTTCTTTACCCAGGAACAAGGATAAAACTGGCAGACCTGCACCCAACCTCAGATCCCTACCATATTTCAACAAGGAAGAACTACAGAAGAAGAAGGACTGCCATGCTGGATCCCTGACCTGCACCTGGACACTGTACTCTGCAGGACTGCACCAGCTGCACACTTGGGCTTCACCACAAGAAGGGCTTTGCCTGGCTGCAACTGGTTCAAGGAGGGATTCCCTATTTGCTACAGGTACAAAGGAGTTGCCCAAGTCCTGCAAGCAGAGCCAGTTGACCAGCGTCCAGTGGCCGTTCGAGGATTCTGACCAGGTGCATACTGGGAATTGTAGTCCTAACTCCCAAGGAGCAAGTCAGAGCTTCTGGAACCTCGGATCAAATTGTGGACACTTCAAGGACCCAAAAAGGACCTCTAGAAGAAGAACCAGAAGTTTGGAGACGTTTGGAGAAACTCCATAAGTCGAAGAGTTGCATTGTGAGAGTTGTAGTCCCAGACCCGAAGAGGCAAACCAGAGCCTCTCAACTCTTGGCTGATGCCATGGACCACTTTTCCTAAGCAAGAAACACTTCTGAAAGTAAGTGTGACAGTGTTACCTCCTGGGTGGCCTGAACTCTGGACTTTGTTCCTTTACGGTGTGACCTTTTTTTAACCCTTTGAACGCTAGTTCCTTCTGTGCGCAAAAAAAAAAAAGAATCTTTAAAAGTTCCCCTTATCTGATTTTAATAATCTAGGTACCATTTTAAAGATAAAAATATAGTCTATTTTTATAAATTGGTGTTGGATTTTTATTGTGTTTTGTGTTGTACTTATTTTTTGTTTTGTGATTTTTAAGTGTTTTACACGTATGTCTCTTAAGTTAAGCCTTGTCACTCATTGCACAGCTACCAAGGTTTGAGCTGGGTTTAATTTATTGAGAACTAGCTGGACCTAAGTGGAGGTTAGTGGTCTGTTGCTAAGTGTAGGTACTTACCTGCCCTTACCAATATCCCATTATCCAATATTTTTGGTAGCAACGATGGGATCCAGGACTTGTGTTTAAAGTCACACTACAGTTTTAAGTGAAATAAGTTAAAAATCCTCTAAATTGACCTAGAGCAAAAGTATTTTTCAAATTTGGACACATTTTTTAATTACTCTATGTTTGATTTTTCTAAATTGTTCTTATCAATTGGTGCCAAAGTTTTTTTTTTTTTTTAAGTGACACAAATCGTAAGGGAGACCATGGAGCTTGATCTGGCTAGCCTACCCACACTTACTGCAGCTGAGCTGAGTGTTGTGTAGAAAGAGGGGGTTACCTGCTACTAACAACCTTAGAAAGGCTGTGATGGTCAAGTCCCTTGAAGCCTGGGTAGCACAGAAAGAGACAGAGGAAGCTTCTGAGGTAGGAAGGGAGAGGGAAGATGTCCTCTCCAACCTCCAGGAGGAAGAGGAAGATTGCCTCACTGTGATCTCAGCAGCTAGGGCCCCATCCAGAGCTACTGGGAGGGGAGGGTCTGTGGAATCAGACCAAGAGGAAGCAGAACTGGGCCTCAGGGAAAGGAGACTTGAAGCCCAGGTAGCCCTCATAGCTTTGGAGGCAGAGAAGTTGGCCCTAGAGAAGGAGAAGTGGGCAAGAATTGAACAGAGAGATGGTGGCAGCAACAGAGAGGTTGATGTGTCCATGGGTGGGGGTTTTAGTCCCAGATTACCCAAGGGGGTGGTTCCTGTTTATGTAGAGGGGGATGACATGGACAAGTGGCTGGGGGCCTTTGAGAGGGCCCTCCAGATGAGAAGGGTTAAGCCTCAACACTGTGATTCACTTCTATGGGAGTTGGTCCCCAACTCGGGGAGGGATAGGCTTCTAACCTTAAGTGGGGAGGAGGCAGATTCGTACCCTAGTATGAAGAGGTGCTTAACCCAGAAGTTTGGTCTGACCCCAGAGCAGTACAGGATAAAGGACAGGAACATCCAAAAAGTCACTACCCAGTCCTGGGTTGATTTTGTAGACACCTCAATTAAGGCACTAGAGGCTGGATTCATGGTAACAAAGTAAATACTTATGAGGGGTTATACAATTTGATCATGAAAGAGCACATCTTGACCAATTGTATGCAAGAAAGGTTACGCCAGCTAGTGGACTCTAAGCTGACCAATCCCAGAGAGCTGGGGATAGGCAGCTGATGAGTGGTTGAGAACCAGGGTAGTTGTCATGTCCCGGGGGAGACTCCAGGTAGGGGTGGGTCAGGTCCCCAAAATCCTAAGGAGCAAGGTGGTAACCCCACCACAGACACTCTCTCTGTACCCCAGAACCCTAAGAATGAGGGCAGTAAATCCCACTCGCACTCTGACAAGCAGAGACAAGGAGACCCATGGTTAAAAAAAGCTCTTGGACAGTGAGTCTTGCTTTGACTGTCAGCAGACAGGTCACTTCAGGGGAGATGGAGCCCGTCCAAGGAAAGTGGTAAGCACTGGGTTGTCCAGGGTGGCCATGGAGGAGGACTCCTCAGATGATGAAGTCTGCATAGCATTGGGCTGGGAGACAGGACCAGATGGTAAGCTGGTGATCCCTGAGGATGGGAGTAGGCACTTTCACCCAACCTGATTGGAGAACGAGGACCCCCCTGTTTTTCACCCAAGAACAAGGCTAATACTGGCAGACATGCACCCACACCTCAGATCCCTACCGGATTACAACAAGGAAAAACTACAGAAGAAGAAGGACTGCCCTGCTGGACTCCTGACCTGCACCTGGACACTGCACTCTGAAGGACTGCACCAGCTGCACACTTGGGCTTCGCCACAAGAAGGATTTTGCCTGGCTTCAACTAGTTCAGGGAGGGACTCCCTGTTTGCTACAAGTACAAAGGAGCTGCCCAGAGTCCCCTGCATCAAGTCCTGCAAGCAGAGCCCCGCTGACCAGTGTCCAGTGGCCATTTGAGGATTCTGACCAGGTTCATTCTGGGAATTGAAGTCGCAACTCCCTAGGAGCAATTCAGAGCTTCTGGAACCTTAGATCAAATTGTGGACACTTCAAGGACCCAAAAGGGACCTCTGGAAGAAGATCCAGAAGTTTGGAGACATTTAGAGCAACTCCATAAGTTGAAGAGCTGCATTGTGGGAGTTGAAGTCCCATACCCCAAGAGGCAAACCAGAGGCTCTGAACTCTTGGCTGATGCTGTGGACCACTTTCCTGAATCAAGAAATACTTCTGAAAGTAAGTGTGACAGTGTTACCTCGTGGGTGGCCTGAACTCTGGACTTTGTTCCTTTCCAGTGTGACCTTTTTTTAACCATTTGAGTGGTAGTTGCATCTATGCTCTAGAAAACATTACTTCTTTAGAAAATGCATATCTCCGGTTCCCTTTATCTGATTTTAATCATTTTGGTGTCACTTTAAAGATAAAAATATTGGGCCTGATTACAACTTTGGAGGAGGTGTTAATCCGTCCCAAATGTGACAGATATACCACCAGCCGTATTACAAGTTCCATAGGATATAATGGACTCGTAATACGGCTGGTGGTATATCTGTGACATTTGGGACAGATTAATACCTTCATCCAAAGTTGTAATCAGGCCCATAATCTATTTTTATAATGTATTTTTATTGTATTTTGTGTTTTACATATTTACTGTTTTGTGATTTTTAAATGCTTTACACATATGTCCTCTAAGTTAAGCCTTGCCACTCGTTGCCAAGCTACCAAGGGTTGAGCTGGGTTTAATTTATTGAGACCTAACTGGACCTAAGTTGAGGTTAGTGACCTATTGCTAAGTGTAGGTACTTAACTGCCCTTATCAATAACCCATGTTCCAACACCTACTAAATAGCACTGTTGCCTTTATTTTGCACCATATTTTACTACGGAAATGGCAAATATTACGGCTCCGGCATTGCTGTAATTTCTAGTATCCCCTACTTTTCAAGGATTATCTTTTAGCCACTGAACAATTCAAGTTGGATTTTATTTGATAGCAGATTACAGTATTTTTATTTTTCCATTTTTCTTTTAGTTCCACAAGCTTTCCCATCCAGTTCCTTTGAGGTACATCAAATACAATGCACCATATGGGCTATAATATTTGATATCCCCTATGTTTCTCCAGTTACAACTTACCAGCATTTCATTTGAAAGGGTCTTCTGTTGGCAGGTTGAACACATTATTTTCCTGAAAAATACCACCCTTCCCAGTACATGTCAACATCTTTTACTGTGGGGATACCACATTTTATGGCTCCTGAATTGCTGCAACATCTGGGATCCACTGTTTTTCAAAAGTGTCCTTTCAGCCACTGACCAACTCTAGGGTCCCTTTTTTTATAGCAGACTACAGTATCTTCTCACATTTTTGATTTAATTCTACAAGGTTTCACATTCGGTTCTTTAGGGGGATTCCAAATTTACTGCCTCAGATGGGCTATAACATTTGGTATCTCCTATACTTCTCAGGTTAAAGCTTACCCAGATTAAATTTGATATTGCTTTCTGTTGGCTGGGTGGACAAAATATTTTCCTGACAAATACCACCCTTCCCTGCATTTGTGGACCCTCTTCACTGTCCTGAGGGGTCTCACCTGAGCCCCTTGCCACCTGCCTAGCTTCCATCAAGTCCACTGCGTGGCTGATGCGGCCAAGTCCACGTGCCACATCCCCCGCAAAGTGGCCAAGTTCCACCTGTAAACTCACTGTCCGTCTAGACAGGCCAGTAGTGTTTGTTGCAAGACGCCCAGTTGAGGCTGCCATGCGGTCGAAGCGTACCACTGTGTGGCGCTCCCTGTGCCTTGCGCTGCGCCTGTCTGCCACCAGTTCCGTCACAAGTTGGCAGATGGCCTGGGTGAGATTCCCCACATTTTCATTCAGTCTAGTGAACTGGGTGTTCACTTCAGCCAGGCCAGTGGTCATATTGTTCTCCATTCTGTGCAATGTACTTGATATTGACCGCAATTGTCTGTTTTGCAGGCGCTGACCCTTAAGGAGGGATGCCTCTATTCCTGACATTGCTGCCTCCCCTATCTCCTTCTGGGGCACAACCTGAACTCGGCGTATGTGTCTGCGCCTTTGTCGTGCTGCTGGCTCTGGACGACTTGCTGTGGGGCTGGGGCCAGGGGTCGTGTGAGCTTCCCCCATTTCCTGCTTTTGTTCCTGAGGGGACTGTGGTGGTGTCCTGCTGGGCCCAGGTATTTCTGCTGCAGCCTCCTGCACTGTCTCTGGCCTGTTGTCTCCTCCCTGCATGTTGTCGCTGCTGGGGGTGTCTTGTGGGAGACCTGTGGGACATAGAGAATACACTGTCAGTCCCTCATATCTGTTTTATGCCTCATAATACACAATTGCCTATATGCTGTCTACTGTACTACATTGCCCATAATGCACTATTCTAGTGGTTGCTAGACTTGTATGGAGCTAGTCTCGTGGTGCCTGCTGCTGTGTACTGGGAGAATGTGGATACTGCATTTGTAGGTGTGAATACATATCTCATGGTACTCACTTTTGGATGTCCCTGGCACAGAACTGTCCACTTCTCCCATTCCTAGTACGGCCTCAGGCTCCAGGGTCTGCTCCACCATTTCTTCCATGGCTGTGGGTGGTGGGACAGTGGATGGGCCTCCTCCGGTGCCCCTCATTTTTCTGAGCCGCTCTGCTACCCTCTACTTTGTCCTGGAGCGCAGGTCATAGCACCTTTTCTTTATTTCCTCCAGGGTGCGGTGGCTCACCTCTATGGCATTAATCCGGTACTGGATTTGCAGCCAACTCTTCTTTTTTTCTGTGTTTGGGACACTCAGGGCTGCCTTCCCAAACATTTTTTCATGGTGCTGGCAGCATTCCTCTGTGAGCACCTCCAGTTCTTTGTCAGAAAACATAAGTTTTCTTTTTCTCCCAGCACTGCCTGTTTCCTCTATAGTAGCAGCAGGTCCTCTCTCCTGGGTGTTGCACAGCAGTTTGAAAAGGGTGTGGTCCTCCCTCCTCCCAGGTGTATTTGATGACTTCCTGGTTCCGATGTCATATCCCAGAGCCAGGAAGTGAATTTCCAAACTATAATGCTGCACCTGCAGGCAGTTTGCGGGCCTGTCTCAATTTGCGAGACCCAACTCGCAAATTGCGACCTCGCTTTTAGCGAGGTTGCAAAAAGCGACCTCGCTAGAAGCGAACTCGCAAAATGCGGTGCAACATCATTTGCGAGTCGCAAATTGGTGTTGCACTTTTTTCTTGGATCCCATTTTGCGAATCGAAAATTGCGATTTGCATTGAATCGCAATTTCTGACTCTATTTTTTTCCTACCTGCATCTGGCCCAAAGTCCTCTAATTACAGGTGGCAGGTGAAGTTATCTCTGGACTCAAAGAGCCAGGCAATGATTGTGATTATATTTGCCTTTTAATAATACAAGATGTCCATTGTCCTCATTCTTTCATGAAGCGTGTAATGTGCAGGTAGTTAAGGACAACAAGGTTGTTTACCGACCCTTAGAAAGGAACTATAATAAGCTTGTAGTCTCTCAAAGGTGGGAAAGGGTATCTTAAATTGGAAACTTTGAACGGTGTGCAACTACGGAGGAAGTATAATAATTTTATAAATGGCTATCTGACCTACAATAGAGTGGTAGGAAATTCCTTCTATTTAAATCTCAATCTGTTCTGTCAAGTGGTGGAGTTATGTTAGATGGTCTAGAGAGATACAAGTTTTCAGATACTTGGACCTCTTGTTGTTTTGGTGTCTCGGAGGTAGAGCGTGACGGCCAGTGCTGCTGGAAATGCCCCCCCCCTCAGCTGGCGATAGTACTGGGGGGGATTGTGGCAAGACCGGAGAGACTGGTTTATACAAAGCACGGAGAGGCACATGGCGGAGTGGAGCCCGGAGAGTCCATCCAGTGGGTCCCTGTACTTTTGGTACTTTTGATAATGCCAAGACACTCTACACTACGCCCTATGGTCGCCACAGGGGTGGGACCCTGATCTGTCCGCCAGGAGGAGATCCCTATTGGCGCTGTCTGTAGTACTGGGGAGTACCCGCACTGCCCCCGTGTCACTCTGGGCCATCGAGCTGGTGCACTGGCAATACTGGATAAGTCTCACCGGCGCTGGTCCAACAGAGGGCTCTCTGGTCTACCATTTCTCCTTATCGTCGCCCATGAGCGACTGGGCCTAACTCCTCCCACACTGCTTTGGGCTCCTGACTGCTACCCTCCAGCTCTGGTCCTCTGATCTTCAGTTACCGATGCCCCAGTGGCTGCTTTCTGGTTCCTGCCGGGATCTGCGAATCAGGAGGTGACCCATCTCCTTCCCTTCCTCCCCCTTCTTCCTCTGTTGCACCGTCCGTCTGACCCCCGCATCTGCCACACAGTGGATCGACGCTCTTCTGGTCCCTACCTACACTGGGGAGCCTGTGATTCCCAGGGGTAAGACGGCGAGCAAATCGCCAGGTAAGCCATCCCAGCAGCTACTCTTTTCGGAAGCTCTGCGTCACCATAAAGTCCCACCCGCCGAGGAGCATCCACTCCCTCCACCCAGTAACATGGCGGACGGCACACACAGCGCGACCATGAACCGCATCCTGCAGGAGATTTCAGTGGTGGGTCGTAAGCTAGAAGGTATAGACAGTGCCATGGCTTCACTGATGGCAGAGATGAAGTCCATGCGCCTGGACATAGCAGGCTTTCATACACAAGTTACGGGACTGGACCAGCGAGTAACGTCAGTGGAAACACACATCGCCTCCTGGGTAGACAGAGATCAAGAACTCTTATACCACCGTAGCAAACTGATCGACCTTGAGGATAGGAGCCGCAGAAATAATGTTCGCTTTCTCAGGTTTCCGGAAAACATCGAAGGTGCGGACATACACTCTTACCTACAGGAGACCCTACCCAAGCTTACTGGCATAACTTTTGACCCTTCCCTGGAATTTCAAAGGGTGCACAGACTGGGTCCTAAACGGTGAGATGGCACCAACTGCCACTGCCCAATCATAGCTTGTCTGCTGCACCATGTGCACACCTGTCAACGATTGCAGGTGGCCCGAGCACATGGTCCATTCCGGTCTGACGCTCTGAAGGTTCGACTAACGGCCGACTTCTCCAAAGAGACCAGCGAACGCAGGAGGGCATTCTTGTCTCTCCAACCTTGCATCTGCCAGCTGGATGTGAAATACGGCTTGTTTGAGCTGGCCAGGATGTGGATCACCAAAAATGGGGAGTCGAGGGACTTTTACGACCCGGAGGACCTGCAAGTATTTCTGGAGGGACTTCAGAACAGACCCAGTCCATGGACACGACGACTCAGAGTCCTCAAGACATGCTGGGAACGCTCTCGAGTGCCGCCCTTCCAACTCCCCGTCCTGAGGTCGTGCGGATTCCCACTCTAGGGGGAGAGACCTGGAGAAGCTCATGAAGAGCCACGACGACAGGGGTCAGGTGCTGCAGGCGGTGGCGATGTATATGCAGATTGCTGAAAGGGACAAGTCTTGCTCCCCTCTGAAGCCCACTCTGGCTCCCATCTGAGGGCAAGGAAACGCTGTGTCCTAAAGGAGCCCCGCCATTGATGGCCGCAAGGTCCCGTGAGAAGCTGCAGAGGCTCTGCTGCGGGAACGACGGAGCGGAGAGATGAGTACCTGACTTTATATTTTCACCGACACCTTGTTTATATGGGGCCAATGTTTACGCAGGTCATACGGCAAGCCTCTTCAGTTGTCTATCCCTCATTTTGCCTGTTCAAGGGCACGTGGTACTGCTTTAGTGTTGTTCTATTGCTTCTATTTGTTAGCAATATGTCTTAAGTTTGGCTGCTTTTCAATGATAAATGTGTGCTGCAATACGCTATCATAGTTGCTTGGTATGAAATGGCAGTGGCTCACTTTCTCTCTTTTTCCCCAACCCGGCTCTACCCCTTCCTACACCCCTTCCCCCTCCCTTCACTGCTAAGAAGCCATCCTAGGCCTGTGTCACCGTTGTGGTTCCATCCCCTTCGTTGTGATCACAGTTGTGACCTTCCTTCCTGCAATTTTCCTGTCCCCCCTCCACACACCCCCTGTTGGTGCGGCGCTGCTTTGGCTTCTGTTGCGGGCTTTTACATGTGCCAGCTCCGTGCTTTCACGTTGCTCCTCATTCCACCCCCCTGATGTTTATGTCTGTACACTGGTGGGGGGAACGGGACTGGGGGGCTGGGGTGCCCTGCGCGCGCTGCCTCCATCAGTCTGGGGCCCGCTGGTGGGGCGACGGAGCTCTATAGGCCTATGTTTAGAACTGCAGGTTATAGATCGGGATCGCCGGGACTTTTGTTCTGATCACTTTGCTTCTCTGGTTTCTTTACCTTATTCCTTTTTCTCTCTTGCTCTCTCTCTCCTTCTCTTTCCTCCTCCCCTTTCTCTTTCTTCCCTCCTCCCTCCTTTTTCCTTACTCCTCTCTTCTCTTTCTTTTTCTTTCCTTTCCTTTTCTTTTCTCTTACCTCCTTCTTTTCTTTTCTCCCTCTCTCTTACTCCCCCCCCTTTTTTTCCGCTTCTGAGGACAGCACCAGGCTTTCCCTATCCTCACCCCCTTGACCCACTCCTTGTGTCTCCACACCCTCCACCCCTTTTTTTTCTGGCTCTTATTTTTTTTCCTCCATCACCTCCCTCTTTTTCTTTTGTCTTTTCTACTAGGGCTCTGTGATGGCAGGCCCTTACCCATTTGGTACCATTGCGGATCATATCTTGGAATGTAAACGCTCTTACCCATTTTATAAAATGAAAAAAGGTCCTGTCCTACCCTAACTCCAAACGGGCTGATATAGCTTTACTGCAGGAGACGCATTTAGACAGAGAGGAGTCTGTCAAACTACACAGGGATTAGGTGGACACTACACTGTTCAGCTGCAGCCCAACCTCACCCGATTCGGGGAACGCCCCATGGAAATGCGGAGTGGCACTATTGCTGCGCAAAACCCTCCCCCTCGATGTTATTAAATCATGGACAAACCCAGAGGGATGCTATGTGTTTGCTAAGTTAAAGATAGGCGATTCCTCACTGTGCATGGTCTCCGTCTATGCGCCAATTGGCCCAAAGCGCCTTTTCTTCCTGCAAATCAACTGCCCCTTGACGGAGATAGGGGTGACCCGCTATGTGATAGGGGGTGACTGGAACCTAGCCAGAGGCGCAGTATTAGACCCTTGGATGTTAGTAACAATGCTGACAGAGCCCTACAGTCCGATATATTATTGGACAATGACCTGGTGTGAAGGAGGGATGCTGCGGGCCAGCGGGGTGAGGACACTGGGGCTGCTCCTGGCGAGGACACCATCAACCAAATCTTTGGGGGGGTCTATCAGGAGACCCAAGGCATGATGGGCGAGGTACTTGTAGAAATCCAGGAGATCAAGCAGACGCAGAGGGACATCCATAGGGATATGCATGAGCAGTGGGAGGCCCACAATATCAACATGGCCTCCCTAACAGGGGTGATGAGGGACATTACCACCACCCTGAGCAGGCCTCTGCAACACCACTCTACCCTTTCCTTTGGCACATCAACCCTAGGCCCTTCTTCATTAGTGCCAGCCACTGGAAAGGAAGCCCTGCTGTAGGAGGCTGCCCCTCTATATAGTGTGCAAAACTAGGCACACTGTGCAGGGGGTTCCAGCAACCACACATTGGTTTCCAGAAGCAAAAACTAGATCAGCTAATCCTCTAATTTTTTAGGTAGCTTGGTCGAGCAATTGGGCTAATCTTGGAGAAGTGCAAAGCATCTGTTGTACTCACAGTATCAATCATGAGTCTCACACTTTCAAAGGAATAACTCAAGACCAATATATAAAAATACTTCAGATTTTTATATAAATTTTAAGACCAAGTTTATCAAAATCGGTTCTGCTTTCACAGATTGGTCAAGGTCGTCGACCACTGTGCCAGCTGGAGAGGGTTGGTGAGAGAAAGTAGCCTCTTTCTAGCATGGTTACCCCCATTTTTGGATTGTTTGTCAGTGTTTGTCAGTGTATTTTTTCTTGTGTCACTGGGATCCTGCTAGTCAGGACCCCAGTGCTCATAGAATGTGGCCTACTTGTCAGTCTGTTTCACTGTTTATGTCAGTATGCTTAGCTGTGTCACTGGAATCCTGATAACAAGAACTCCAGTGCTTATGCTCTCTCTGATTCCAAATTTGTACTTGCATACTGGTAACCTAGTATTCCACTCCAAAGTGGCATACTGGACCCCCCTTATAAATCCCTAGTATATGGTACCTAGGTACCCAGGGCATTAGGCTTCAAGGAGGTCCTTATGGGCTGCAGCATTTCTTTTGCCACCCACAAGGAGCTCATACAAATACTTCTTCAGGAATGCCATTGCAGCCTGAGTGAAATAGTGTTGTCATGTAGACTCTCATTATTCTAATGAGACTACTGGATTTGGGCAACAGAACCACTTGCACTGTGAGGGACTGAGTCTAAACCCACTACAGGTGACTCCTGTCGGCCTAATCCGGATTTTGCTCTGGCTAACTAGCAGTGCCTCATCTCTATCCTAGAGCAGGAATGATTGGGCAGCCAAGCACATGACGCAATTGATTCCTCAGGGAAATCATGGTCACTCAGATCGCATCTGTTTCTCTCATTTACATTAGTCTCACATAGACAAGGACAGTCAGAGGCAGTATATGTTTCAAAAAGTTTTATAATGAAGTAACTGCATCTTACATAATAAAGCATGTACTGCAATAACCAGGACTATGAAGCAGGACAGAATTAAAATTGTGACAAGAAGAGTAAAGCATAAAAGTAACGATACCATGATGTCACTAGAATCAGTAGAGTAATTCCTACCTAGGCTATATTAGAGCACAGCATGTTAAGCTCTAGCTCTGCCCTTCAGGTTCCTCTGGAAAGACATCATCCCCCATACCTGAGCAAGAGGCCTGTAGCCTACAGAAGCAGCTGTAGCGAAGAGTTCAGCAATCAGCATGCAGTCATTGTTATCTGGCTGGAATCTCCCTCTAACGTATACGGGACAGAGAAGTGTTTTTATAATAAAACAGCTCATGTTCTGAGAAAATGTCCCTACGTAAGGATGTGTTTGTTTCTATGAACACTAGAGACAAAGCGTTACCACATTTACCGGCAACCTATCTTACTGCAGCCTTGAAAAAAAGCACAGAGTGAAAGAAATGTCTTGTTTAAGAAGAACGCAGTGTGGCCTAGGCAAAGAACATCTAGTTAGAGAGAAATAAAACAACACAGCAATGTGACTATTGCTAAAACATTAAACAAAACTGAATAAAATATATCTAGGTTAAAGTGCACAGCTGCAGGCCTAGTGTGCTAAAATAACGTGCATTGAACTATAACTAAAATGGCTACACAACATCCTCCCCTTGCCGGTTCAAAGGTGGTTAAAAGCCTAATAATTTACAAAAGCTATTAAAATCTAATCTAAGGCATATATAAAAATGTCAATAATGACAAGCTAAAAAAAGACACTTGAGCATATGCAACAGTATAATTTAAAATGTTAACTTGTGGCATAAAAAAGGCTGAATTTCAAGAGTCAGAGTAATTTTGGAAGTTGCCAATCGAATCTGGGATAATTAAAGACAGCAGATCTTCTACTTCGGCAGGTGGTAAAGTTAGAAACTCATCGCCAAAAAGAATAAAGGAGCATTTGTGTTCCAAAGCCTGAGCATTAGCCAAGGCAGCAGGATTCCATGGTGTGGTCAATAATGAGTTCAGAGCTGCATCATCCATGAAGGGTAAATTATAAGCAGCTTCCCGTAGCAAACGCACCCTCAATTCGCATGTCTGGTAATGAGCCCTCAGCGAGGGAATCAGCAGATCAGCGTCCAATGAAAGGAAGTGCTGCATAGAAAGACAAACTTTCAGTGCATGTTGGAACGAGCACCAGAGGCACCGAAAGACTGGCTGCACACAATGCAAAACCGGTCTGAATGAGAGAGACCCATCACACTCCAATTGCTCTAGGAGTGTTGCTCTGGAGTACTGCATCATGTGTTCACAACACTGCTGCACTGGTGGGAGCACTTTCATTGCTCCTTGTTGCGGCGGGACAGCCATTGTGGAGAAAAAGAACGAATTGCAAAATGCTACATATTATAGCTAAAGTTATCAAAAATCTCCCAAAAATACTGGGGAATATTGAGTGGATGGCTGATGGTATTAAACCGAATATAGAGGAGAAGGTTTGAACGAAACCAGAACCAACAGCCTTAAAACAAATTGCGATTCCAGTAGTACTGGACGCATTAACTATTCATTCCACGAGCTCAACAAAGTGTCTCGGAAAGTTAGTACTTAAAAGGGACTGGGGCCCTCATTACAACCCTGGCGGTCGGTGGAGAAATGGCGGTAAAATCGCCAACAGGCCGGTGGAAAAAAATGGCATTACAAGCATGGCGGTGACCGCCATGCTAAACTGTCACTTCTCCACTCCGACTGCCAGGGTGGTAAAAACCACTGGGCTGGAGACTTCGGTCTCCAGACCATCAGCTGTCACTATACCGCCGGTGGTATCACGACCCCGAATACCGTGGGGTTCTGCTCCGCCACGAAATCCTTGGCAGTAGGCACTATCAGTGCCAGGGAATTCCTTCCCTGGCACTGATAGGGGTCTACACCACCCCCTCCCCCTCCCCGAGTGCTCCCCCACACCCCTGACCCCCCTACCACCCTCCAAAGGTGTCAGGACCCCCTCCACCCCCCCCAACATCGACACACACCCCCTACACGCACACAGACACTACAACTACATATACCTGCACACATATAAACATTCCAACAGACACACACACAGTCATACACGCACACATATATACAGACATACACGCACACATACTCACAGACATACAGACAGACAAGCACACTTTTTCAAAACCCACAACACCCCCCACATGCATACACGCACTCACATGCCCCCTCTACACACTCACACGCATACCCCCATGCATGCACACAACACACAACACCCCCTTCCCCTAACGGACGATCACTTCACCTGGTCCGGTGATCCTCCGGGAGGGAACGGGATCCATGGGGGCTGCTCCGGCGCCAGCACCCCATCACCAGAACACCACCACACACCGAATCATGGGGTGTGATTCGATAGGCGGTTTTGCGATGACGTGGCAGTGGAGCAGCCTCCATTTCCCCGCCGACCGCCAGTATGGGTGCTGGCGGCTCTCCATCCGAAAAAGGATGAAGGGCTGCCAGCAGTCATAATACGCTGTGCGGAAAACCGCCTGCACTGGCGGTCTTCAGCACAGCGGTACCACGGCGGTCTTCCAAAAAGACGGCCAAGGTTAAAATGAGGGCCTGTATCTCTGCTGATGACCATGCCACCTGAAGTGTGTAGTTCTCAAGTGCAGATGTGAGCGCCACATATTTTTGTAAAAATAAAACCTTGAGTGTGCTCAACTTGTCGAAATTCACATTGGAAGTAGCAATATAGGGCCAAATCTCAGTTACTTCCCTCTGTCTTGTAGGAGGAAAAAGTATGTTCCCGCAGCATATAACAATCTTTGAGACCAAAACAACATAAATTATTCCGGCTCGCATCCCACAACAGTTTTCATTATTGAGGAGACCATAGTTGCCATTTGAAAGCACCTGGAACGCAGGTCCAATCAAGGGGACTAGAACTCCCTTCAGATAACAAGCCAAGTTTCCTGCTGAAGCATTACACAACCCGTGCAAGGACAGCCATTTCCAAACCATCGAATGGCTGACAGAAGTCTTGCATTCACTACCGGTAAGAAAGACCTCTTTCATGCCACTGAGACATTTGTACGAGAAGGGAAGCTCCCACACCTCATGGATGTAACTTTCTCCCAGCCTTTCATATCTGCCTACTGGAATGTGTTTTAAACAGGACGTGAATTGGAGTGTTGAAATAGGCAGATTAATGATCCCATGTATTAACCACTCAGCAGATGGAATTTCAGCCACAGTAAAAGGCAACTTTTCCAACTTTTCAATATTTAATATGACATGAGTCGCTTCTTTCTTAACCATTAGTTGTTGTTGCTGCGTTTAATTAAAGATAGAAAATATATCCCTTGCGCTAACATGTTGCCAGGGAACGAGACCTGCCTTCAATGTTTGAAGTGTCCAACCCAACTGCATATTGGACCTTAGTTGATCCTGTCCATGGTGTAAAGAAGACATATCACTTTGTATTATGTCTATTGCAGAAGAGACAATGTTGTTTAAGGTGCATATCTGGTCAGACAGGGTATTAATCCCATTATCTATAACAGCCAATTCCTTCTGTAAGTTTTCCTGGTCTATTTGCCTTAACCAGGCAGCAGCTTCTTGTTGGGAAAGCTTCCAAATGTCATTATATACTGCATGTAAGAAGCGCTTTCTGCAGTCTAACAGGAAGTCCTTTAAATCAGTGTTATTAGACAGGAGACTGAGGAGTTTTCTAACAGAGGAACTCTTCAACCATTGCTGGCATAGTTTCCCTACACTGTATCTTGTTACTATACCCGCATGTTCAGGGGACACATAACGAGGGTCCAGCCTACTAGTTCTAAAACCCTGTGGAGTTTATAAAACGTTTATGACACCCATTGGTATCTATTGGCCACAATAACCACCTGCCAGGAGGTGACAGTCAAGCATTAAATGTGCCATTCTGGCCCCATTCCTTGAGCCGTTCTTCAGTTGCATTGATATATTTTTGACATTTGTAAAATTTTGCAGGGGCAGAAATACTGGGCGCATTCAAATCCTTAATTTTTGCTAAGCCTAAACAACTAGTTTGTTGTACAGTTTCATTTAAAAATATTGGAACATGTATCAGGCATGCTCTAAATAAAGCTTCCTTCCCCTTTAGTTGCCAATTTCTAGTTCCCCACACACTTCAAGTTAATCGACTTCAGCCAATATTCAAAGCCTTCTATAGCCAACCGGGAGACAAAGGAATCTGAATAATGAATTTTGGATCTGTCAAGTAACATGTGTACATTTTCCATTGATGGCAATTTGAAATAATATGACTCAGCTTTTTTAATATTGTGGCCAGAAAAATATGCAAATTTCAGAATATGTTTTAGAACTCCCTTGTGGTGGAGTTGGACAATGTTCCCATTGTGTGAAATTAAAAATAGTCTTTGGGGTACTTGCTCTGTGAATGTAATGGTGTCCATAGTAATTATAGCAAAACATATCACCATAATTCTCTTTGGATTGATAAACATCCTCACTTTCGAAGAGAGTGAAATACTGCAATTCAGTCATCATAGAATCAACTATTTTCACATGCCAGTCATCAGAAACAACTCCGGGTATTTTTACATCGTTAATTGAAAGTTTAAACACATATGGTATTTGAATGACTTCCGTAGAGCCATATATATCAAATGCGACCTTGTCCAAACAATCCTATCTGGAATTGGTATAGCGGAAATGTTCACGAAATACAAGTCTCTGCGGACCTTGTGAGAAGAAAACTTGGGTTTTCGGTCCTCATCCACCAGTTCAACTGTTGATCTTTCAGGAAGAAAATGACCATGTATTAATAAAAAGAACGTTATAACAAAGCCAATCCATAGGAGGAAAGCTACTGCAGTCAATGAAAGCCACAGATAGTTCAATGGAAATATAAAATAATTTGTTTTAAGCCAGTTTATCAGCATACGTGTTTTTGGCAGTTCAGATGTAGAAGAGGCAAAAGATTCTGAGAAAGTGTTGTTGATGTCAGCAAAGTATCCAGAGGCAGTTCGTGCAAAAGCTGGAGCTATATTTGTAGGAGGAGAACTGGTAGGGGTCTCCCGCGGTGGTTCATAGTAAATGACGCCATCTGTCTGTGTTTAAGTTGTGTCAAATCGATCAGTACTTTCAATATTTTTGTTGTAACAAATGTTAGTGGAACTAATGTAAGGTCATTTCCCACCCTCCCCAAGCTGGGGGAGATGCCAGCGTTGCTGCTCAAAACTTGTAGAGGGATGTCTTGATCAGTAGTGGGAGGGATTAGAGAACTACTGGTTGCTCCTCTTGGTCTGCTGTGCAGGATCGCCACATGGTGTAACTTGACATTGTCGATAGATACAAAGCGCTTTTCTTTAGCACTAGCCAACGGTGGTAGAATGACAGTTCTGGTACCATGTATTCCCAAGACTGGGACCGCTGCATGATAATAAGGACCAAACTCCTTTTTCACAGCAACCTTTTCACATACTAGATCCCCAACTTTAGGAATGCAGCCAGTAGGTGTTATTGGTACATCCTTAATTCCTATGGAGGCAGCACTGGCAAAAGCATTGTCGTCACAGAACTATTGTAAGTCCTGCAAGACAGTGACACGTTCATTTATGTCAAAAAATGTGTTTCTTCCGCCTCCAAGCCAGGACTGTCAAGATCTGGAACATTCATTTGAGTTTTGAACAGGCACTCATATGAAGTACAACCCCCCAGGGACCTTCTAGGCAAATTGTTAAGTGCTCTCTGGACTCCATACAGGTGGTTAAACCAACTATGATCCGTACCTAAGACTCTGGCTGTTAAGGACTGCTTTAAATCACGGTTTAGTCTCCCACGACACTATGGTCCTCATTACAACCCAGGCGGTCGGTGTTACAGCGGCGGTAATACCGCCAACAGGCCGGCGGGAAAAAAATGGAATCACGACCATGACGGAAACCGCCCACACAGACAGCCACGACGGTAGAAACAAACACTGCGGCGGTAACCTCCAACAGAAAGGCGGAGAACAAAGTACCGCCCACACTATTACAAGAGGCTTATCCGCCACCTTTTCCGGGGCAGAACCAACGCTATCAAAAAGACATCGGAAACAGTACATAGAAGGGAAAACACTCACCTCTCGACACTCAATGAGGAACCAGGATGCGATGGAGCCCGAACCACAGGTGTTACCAATGCTGCTCTTCCTCCTGCTCTATCAGGAGCAGGACAGATGCCGTCGATGACCACGGTGAGTACTGCACCTACAACACAGAGGACGGGGGACGGAAAAGAGAGTGACACACACCACACACAATACCCCCATCCCCACCCTCACCCACAACAACATACACACAAATACATGCAGCAACATAACATATACACCCCATCACCCGCTGGAAGAATGCAAGGAAATGATTGTAACCAGTGTAATCCTGAAAAATCTGATAGTCAAAAATCAAAATTCAGTATATACAAATATGTACACCAACTACACAAGTCCGGATAGTGTACCAATCATTGTCCGTGGACCACTGGTCCCAAAATGCATGGGCGAAGCCCACACAAGATACCTGAATGGAGACAGAGAGAACACTGTTGGGGCATCAGATTGAAAATATACAGGAACCTCAGAGGGAGGGGGAGAGGAGCAACTCAGCCAGATGAACGCACAACCCCACTACTGCACGAGGGGGCTCCATGCCCATTGCTGTATCCTGGGGAGTGCAAAGCCACAGTCTCTCAAGTCTCTCCAGTGGGTGGTTTGCCCACTGCTTTATCCGGGGTAGTGCAAAACCACAGTCTCTCAAGTCTCTCCAGTGGGTGGTTTGCCCACTGCTTTATCCTGGGGAGAACAAAGCCACAGTCTTTCAAGTCTCTCCAGTGGGTGGTTTGCCCACTGTTTTCTCCTTGGTAGTGTAAAGCCACAGTCTCTCAAGTGGATGTATCTCTCCACTGGTTCTGGAGGGGGCCTGGTGCCCAGAGTGCTTTATCATGCCAAGGATTGAGGTAGTGGATGTATCTCTACCACTGGTTCTCTAGGGGGCCTGGTGCCCAGAGTGCTTCATTCTGCCAAGGACTGAGGTAGTGGATGTATCTCTCCACTGGTCCTGGAGGGGGCATGGTGTCCAGAGTGCTCCACGTGCAGTGTGGCCGGTAAAATTCCATCACCTGGGTGTGTGTGCCACAAGATTGCAGAGGTACAGGTAGCATGATACAGCATGGAGGCAGCAACATACCCCACACTGCTGCGGCTTCGCCTTCCACCTGCAGGTGCAAACAGTGATGAAAGTCATGCCTCATGGTAGCTGGCCAGTCTCCAGGAAGTCTCCTGTAGCCTCGGATGACACACCACTGGGGATGGTTGCCATGTCAGCGCTGGTGCCACTGTACGAGCATGTCGCGGGGCTGATGGCGGTGCTTGCGGCGGTGTCTGTGTCGGCGGTGCTGGTGGTGCTGGCGGTGGTGCATGGGTCGCACCTGCTGAGGGACACACCAGGACGTCTCCTGCAGCCTCGGATGGCTGCCCACTGGGAAAGAGGCTGGGGACTGTCGCTGAGGCTGTAGACGTGCCAGTGGCTGTGCAGGTGGCAGTGCAGGTGGCAGTGCAGGTGGCGGTGCAGGTGGCGGTTGTGGTGGCGGTGCAGCTTGCGGTGTTCACCGCCGTACAGGTTGGTGTGGTCGTGGACAGAAGGTGTGACACTAGGCCCTCAGTTGGTGCCACTGTGCCCTGTCCTGAGCTTCTCTTCTGTTTTTGTCCCTTCTCCAGCTTTGAGGTGTCGCAGTTGTCTTGCCACTATCCCCCGAATGTCCTTGCCCTTGCCACATGGCACACTGGCAGCCCTGATGGGTGGCGAACTCAATGACTCTGCAGTTGCTGGCACCACTGTGCCTGGGGATTTGGTGGCTGAGGTACTGGGCTGGGACTTGGAAAGCCTGGCCCTAGGGGAAGGACGGGGGGTGAAGCGAAGAGGTTAAGGGTTGCCAGGAAAAGTTTTTTAGACACACTGGGATGTGAAGATGGAGGGGATTTGGGAGTGGAGGAAGAGGTAGTGGTAGTAGGAGGTGTACCTCTGCTGATTTTGGGTGAAGGTGCATGGGCCGGAGGCTGTTGTGGGGTGGATGGCTGTTGGGTGGGTGTGTGCCTGCGTTTGTGTACTTTGGGAGGAGGCCTCACAGACACACTGGGAGAGGACACAGGAGATGTGTGAATGGTGGTGGGGGTGGTGATTGCACGTGAGCCAGGAAGGAAGGACAGGACATGGAGGAGTGGGACACAGTGGAGGCAGTAGATGTTGCTGTGTCTGCATGGGGATGGTGCTTGTGTGAGTTCCTGTGGGATGTGTGGTGCTTATGTTTTCCGGACCCACTTTTGTGTGTTGATGTGTGTGCATGCTGGTCTAATGGTGTGCTTGGGATAGGCTGAGGTACAGGGGATGGGGTCAGGGTGGAGGAAGTTGGAGGGGGAGGCTGGACACAGGGACAATGGCTGCCATCAGTGCTGAGGCCAGAGCCTGAAATGCTCTCTGTTGGGCCGCCTGCCAAGAATGAATGCACTCCAGGTATGCATTTGTTTGTTGCAAATGCCTCTCAACACCCTGGATGGCAATCAAAATGGTAGATTGCCCAACAGTGAGGGATCTCAGGAGGTCAATAGCCTCCTCACTGAGGGCAGCAGGGCTGACTTGGGCAGGGCCTGAGGCGAAGGTGATGCCCACCCTCCTGGGTGTGCGGGCACAGGACACACGCTGAGGGGCTGCTGGGAGGGCGGTGCTGGTAGGAGGGGTGGCAGTTGTACCTGTTGATGCGGTGGGCACAGAGGTGCCCGCCAGTGCAAGGGAGATCCCATCAGAGGAGGAGTCGCTTTCACTGGTGTCTGCTCCTGTCCCCGCCTTGGAGCTCCCCTCGCCCTCCATCCCACTGGTGGCTTCAGACTCCATTGCTTCACCCTCCAGGGCCAAGTGGGTTGCAGCTCCCTCCTGCTCCAGTGCCACTGCTCCTCTGCCTGATGATGTTATTGCACACAAGAACAGGGAGATCACAAAAAGTGGGGGGAAAGAGAAAAGAAAAACATGTTCAGTGCATGCAACACCACTACCGTTGGCGGACACAACACGCAGGGAGCAGCCCTCAGTACTACGCCATGCCTTAACAGTTCCTAGAAAATTCACCTGACCATGGGGTGCGAGGCCTAAGCCCAATTGCTGCACACCTGGAAGTCACAGGAGCCTGACTAGGTGGGGTTGGGGTGCCATATAGCCTGCCTCACAAGGGACCTTACCTACCAAGTTCGCCCTGGCCTAGGGGAACCCACTGCCCATCTCCCTCGCCCAGACACCTCGTAATGCGCGCAGAGTCAGCTGAATGAGAGTGTACTCACCCCCTTGTTGCTGCTGTGATGACCTCAAGTGCCCATCCAACTCCGGAAAGGCCACGCCAGGATCCGGGACATCAGGGAGGGTCATGGTGCAACGGGCACCCCTTCCACGTTGGGAGGCCATCCCTACCTGGGCCTCCGCCATCTTCTTGCTCCAGCGGCGCAGGTCCTCCCATCTTTTACGGCAGTGGGTGCTCCGTCTGTGGTAGATCCCGAGTGTCCGGACGTCCTTGGCGAGGGCACGCCAAATGCCCTTCCTCTGGTGGGCACTGACCTAGAGGAATGGTACAGGGGGAGAGGAAATTACTCACCCGTCTGGACCATCATACTCATTGCCCACCAGTTCCCACCCATGCCCTGACGCACATACACTCACCATCCGCACATGCAGGCCTCAGCCCCCCGATTGTATCTTCCATCCACACCACTCAAAGCAGGCATTACCCATGGAGCATGCTCCCAGAGTACTCACCTGTTTGTCTGGAGGACCGTACAGTTGTGTGTACTGGGGAAGGACCCCATCCACTAGTTTCTCCAACTCCTCCAAAGTGAAGGCAGGGGCACTTTCCCCAGACACTGTAGCCATTGTCGC
Organism: Pleurodeles waltl; assembly: GCF_031143425.1. Lineage (NCBI taxonomy): Eukaryota > Metazoa > Chordata > Amphibia > Caudata > Salamandridae > Pleurodeles > Pleurodeles waltl. Next base: position 485,287,637 of record NC_090445.1, on the reverse strand, counting down.
TTCCAGACTGAGGTCACAGCAGCACTCTCCTGTTGAAGGTCAGGTATCAAGTGAGTGAACAGACAGAAAATGGCATTCACGTCCCCAGCGGTGCGTACCGTCACCGCTGGCGTACATTGTCATTGGCTCCTGGGACCCATAGGGCCCAATGTTAACCAATGCAGAATTGCGCTGCGGTCTTCGACCGTCCACCACGACAGTGCACAACGCCAGCGCAGTTACCTCATATCCCCTTGTCCCACCTTACAGGTCAGACAGCCACCATTTCAGGGGGCCACATGGGATGGATGAAAACTGTGTCACACCTATCTAGGCCGGAAATACAGACAGATACCAGCATATTGAGGATTACTAACGTTTCTGCAAATAACACATTGTGATACCTCAGTGTTGGATGACTCTCTGCTCGCTGTTCTCCTCCATAGGGCACGTCTGCTGGGGCAGGTGATGAGATGGCGGCATCCTCTGGTGTACAGATCCCTGGGGGACCTGTCGACAATGGAAGAGAGACACATCATAATAATATACAGACTTGATCGTGCAACAATCCTGGAACTGTGTGACCAGTTGGAGCCAGACCTGATGTCAGCTATCTGCCATCCCACAGGGATACCCCCTCTAGTGCAGGTCCTGTCTGTACTCTATTTCCTGGCCAGTGGGTCTATTCAAACAACAGTGGCCATGGCATCAGGGATGTCCCAGCCAATGTTCTCTAACATGTTGTCCAGAGTGTTGTCTGCCCTGCTGAAACACATGCGCAGCTACATCGTTTTCCCTCAGGTGGAGGATTTGCCCACAGTAAAAGGTGACTTCTATGCCCTAGGACATATCCCCAACATCATTGGTGCCACTGATGGTACACATGTGGCATTTGCCCCCCCGCAGGAATAAACAGGTGTACAGAAACCGGAAAAGCTACCATTCGATGAATGTGCAGATGGTGTGTTTGGCAGGCCAGTACATCTCCCATGTGAATGCCAAGTATCCTGGCTCTGTGCATGATGCTTACATTTTGAGGAATAGAAGCATCCCTTATGTGATGGGGCAACTCCAGAGGCACCGTGTGTGGCTAATAGGTGAGGCCAAGTTCCCAATACAGTTGACATAGGTGTCTGGGTATGGGGCTGTCCCTAAGGGTTAGTGTGTGTCTAACAGTTGTCCCTTGACATTTGCAGGTGACTCTGGTTACCCCAACCTGTCATGGCTACTGACCCCAGTGAGGAATCCCAGGACAAGGGCAGAGGAACGCTACAATGAGGCACATGGGCGAACTAGGAGGATAATAGAATGCACCTTCGGCCTCCTGAAGGCTAGATTCCGGTGCCTCCATCTGACAGGTGGTTCCCTATACTATTCACCGAAGAAGGTTTGCCAGATAATCGTGGCCTGCTGTATGCTGCACAACCTGGCTTTGCGATGCCAGGTGTCTTTTCTGCAGATGGATGTTCTCTGTCTTGTTCCTGGATCTCAGGGACCGTTTGCGGGGTGGTTCTCCATCTGCAGAGGTGGTTTGCTGGTGGCCTGTCGTTCCTGTGGCGGTGCCTCCTGTCCACTAGCGCCGGCGGAGGTGGAGGGCTGTTCATCGTCCAGGCTAGTGTCAGGGGCCCGTTGGTGTGCCACTGTGTCCCTCCTGGTGTTGAGAAGGTCTGCCAGCACCCCTGCAATGGTGACCAGGGTGGTGTTGATGGACTTCAAGTCCTCCCTGATCCCCAGGTAGTCTTCCTCCTGCAGCCTCTGGGTCTCCTGAAACTTGGCCACTACTGTGCCAATGGTCTCCTTGGAATGGTGATAAACTCCTATGATATTGGAGAGTGCCTCGTTGAGAGTGGGTTCCTGGGCCTGTCCTCCCCCTGTCGCAAAGCAGTCCTCCCAGCTTCCCTGTTATCCTGTGCCTCTGTCCCCTGAACCGTGTGCCCACTGCCACTTCCCCCAGGTCCCTGATCGTCCTGTGTTAGTGGGGTTGCCTGGGTTCCCTGTAGTGGTGGACACACTGCTGATTGACGTGTCCTTGGGACAGAGGGATGGGCCTGCTGGGTGGGTGCTGTGGTGGTGTTTCCTGAGGGGGGAGGTACAGTGGTGGTTTGTGCTTGTGTCAGGGGAACCAACTGTCCCGAGGTCCCTGATAGGCCGGGCTGGTCATCTTGATCCAGGCGTGCAGATCTGCTGTCATCACTGTGGGTCTCTTCTGTGGGCGGACTGGATATGTCTGGCACCACCTGTCCGATGACGTTGGGTATGGGTCCTGTTGGGGTGTAAATGCATAGTTATTGTATCTGTGTGTGCCATCTTGTGCAATGGGTGAGTGACCTTCTACTCCTGTGCTTGCATTATTGGCTTGGTCCTTGTGTGATTGGTGATTCTGGGGCATGAGTGAGTCTCTGTACTGGACATGCTTTGGTGATGGGTGTCCATGCATAGGTGTTTCATGCAGGGCTTGGTTTTGGGATGTGTGGGTTGTGTTGGTGGGGTATCTGTGGGTTGTTGGGCTGATGGGTATGAGGGTAAGGGGGGTGGTATGTGATGGCATGCAGGTGGGGTGTTGGGGATAAAGTAGTAAATATATGTCTTACCAGAGTCCAGTCCTCCTGCTACTCCTGCGAGGCCCTCAGGATGCAGTATTGCCAAGACTTGCTCCTCCCATGTTGTTAGTTGTGGAGGAGTAGGTGGGGCTCCACCGCCAGTCCTCTGTACAGCAATTTGGTGTCTGGATACCATGGAACGTACCTTCCCCCGTAGGTCGTTCCACCTCTTCCTGATGTCATTGCGTGTTCTTGGATGCTGTCCCACTGCATTAACCCTGTCGACAATTCTGTGCCATAGCTCCATCTTCCTTGCAATGGACGTCTGCTGCACCTGTGATCCGAATAGCTGTGGCTCTACCCGGGCGGTTTCCTCCACCATGACCCTGAGCTCCTCCTCAGAGAACCTGGGGTGTCCTTGAGGTGCCATGATGTGGTGTGGGTAATGTGTGAGGTGGTGTCTGTAGTGATGTGTGAGGGGGTGTGTTGGTGAGTGTTGTTTGAGGTGCGTGGATGTTGTGTAAGTGATGGTGTTGTGTGTCTGTGGATGCTGGTGTTGTTTTAGGTAGTCTCTCTCTCTGGCCTTCTTTCAAATTTTTGGTTGTAAGGGTTTGTGGGTGACGTGGGTGTGTGCTTTATATTGGATTGGGTTTGTGGGTGTGGTGTGTGTATGTATATCAGGTGTGTGTATTTCGAATTGTCCAATGTGGTTGTTTTTTTAAATTGTGTGTGTATTTTGAGCACGACAGTGTGTACCACCAATGGATTTCCGCGGTTGGTTCATGGGTGGGCATATTCCTGTTGACGTGACAGTGTCGGTTTTGGTATCGCCAGTTTCTCACTGACCTTTGGTGTGGCGGACTTGTGTGGGTGTCTGTATTGTGGCAGATTCAGAGCTGTGGGTCGTAATACCTGTAGCGGAATTCCACGGCTGCAGCGGAATGTTGGCGGTCGTCTGCACGGCGGAAAGCGGGATTTACCGCCAGGGTTGTAATGAGGGCCTATATCCCTTGGGATGAAATGGAGACGAGTAATGGAGTTGGACGCCTAACAAACCTCTGGCATCCCTGAATGCCCTTGAGCCAAAAGCAGGGCCCTAGTCCAAGTGGAAAACCGCAACTTCATATGTACATATAAAGACTCGCAAATTTTTAATAACATTGAGAGCGTCAGCCGAGCATTGTGACCACACCCAGGAGCAGGAGTCAACAGCAACTAAAATGTATTTGTATGCACTGTCCAGTGTTAGGGGACGACAGTGGTCCAAGTACACACATTGTAACGGTTTGTTGGAAATTAGGAGGGGTGTCTGCGTAGAAGTTTGATGGTGGAGCCCTTAATTTGTTCACTGATGTCACAACAAAGGACATACTGCCTGGCCTGTTTGTATAGACCTGGCCACCAATAATGTGCTTGTAACAATGATATTGTAGCCACCACACCAGCATGGGCAGATGCTGCCCTTTCATACGCTGCTTTATTCAACTCTGATCTTACGTCATTGTTGGGAATTACTCGAACCCCCATGCCTGGTATTTTTACTTCAGCTTTAAGACAGCCTCCCATTTGTTAGGAATATTTAGCAGCAAATGTTTTTGGATATGGTGGGCCATCAGCCATGGCTTTCACGGCAGCACATATGTCATTGTCCGGTTTCATTCCAGAACAGGTTACTGCAGCAACAGCTGATGTAGCTACTGCTGATTTGGCGGCTTCATCAGCCAGTGTATTTCCAGCAACGTGTTTCCAACACGCTGGTGTCCAAGTGTATGTACAACATGGATGTTTGGTAGCATTTCCTTCAGATCCGCTACTTTCCCCCACAGAAGTCTCTGTTTAATGGTGTTGCCTTTAGAATCTCTGAGCCCATTCTGGCACCAGTAATGCAGGTATTAATTGAAGGACTGGACACAGTAATATGAATCACAGATAATCAATGTTAACTGTGCAGGATCCTTGCGTTCCAGTGCCATCATCAGAGCCTTTAGCGCTGCTAATTGTGCTGTGCCATCCCCTAGGGTTTGCGTGTAAATATGTTGGGGACAAAATGTATTGTTTTCCATGTAGCCGCTTCTGACTGTGCAAGCAGTGGAGTTTTGATGTTTTGTGCAAATTGCAGGTTGTACTGAGCCATCGATATACCTGACTCTTTGATATTGATCAATAGGCAGTGTATTCGCTGGAACTGGGTATTCTAGTTCATATTGCAAAAATTCTTGAGTTTGTAATTTTGAGGTCAAAAAATGTAGTCAACATCAGTGGCTGTCAAAGGCATTTCCCATTGAATCCAATGTAGATGGAATGCTTTAGCGTTATGAACGCTAACTTTGGTAACAGCCTCAAGGGCTCGGATTGGAGAGACGACAATAATGCATTTGCCTTGGGCTTGTGGGCTTTCTTTAATGACGGGCATCTGAACAGCAGTGAGAATTTTCTCAGTGGAGCAAAGTGCTGGTCTGCTGCTGAAAACAAATGTGATTTGTATGCAATCTGGACTGTCTCACCCTCATTAAAAGTTACATAGGTGAAACCAATGGCACCATGAATTACTCTGATGACCAGATGTTTTTTATTGTCCATTGTTTGTAAGTGTTGTGCTGCAAACGTGTCTGTTTGCAAAGCTATGGGAATGCAAGTGTGTTTAACTGTCCAAAATGTACTTGAAAAATCATGATGTTTTAAGCCATTTAAAGCTTTTATGCGTGATGCATAGTCGGGAATGTAGGTTCTGCCAAAATTTAGAAAACACAATAGGGATTGGAGTTTCTTAATTGTATTTGGAGGTTGTAACTGTGTGCATTTTTCCAAGAATTGTGGCGCTAGGCTCTTTCCTTCACTTGATAGCTAATATCATAGAGACAAGACGCTAAGTAAGGTTTTTTTTTTTTTTTTTAAATTAAATTTGTAGCCGAACTCAGCAAATCCCACAACAATGCGGGCTACTCATCTTAAATGTTGCAGCAATTCATCATCCGTGAGATACATATCATCTGCATAGGACGATGCTTCAGGGTTAATGTTGTGCAATATCGAAGTCACATAAGCTGCGAAGAGTCCTGGACTGTTCTTGTACCCCTACAATAAACTACAGATTTTTTTCTGGGAGCCTAGTGTGCTGAAACTGGTCAAGTCTCTACTCTCAGGTGCTATATTTTGGCAGAAGAAACTATTGGAAATGTCCAATGTTGTTTTGTATTTTTTGCGCACTATGTTGTTCATGAGTGTTGTGCTATATGAGTTTTGTATAGCGTATGTGCATGTATAACTGTTTAAATGTCTGCAGTCTAGTACTATTCTGTACGAATGGGCCGGTTTAGCTACCGGGAATAAGGGATAATTCATTGGTGAGACACAGAGTTCGATTACGCCCTGGAACTCCAGTTGTGTGAGGATTTCACTCTCGGGTGCTTTAGCATCATGTTTTTTTGAATACCGGAGTTGTGGTTGGGGTTGATATTTAATCAGGATTGCTTGTGTGGCTAATGTCTCCTTCTAACTGAAAAGTTACTTTATACACCATATCAGGCGTGGAGACACGCATGTCTGCATTCTCTACTTGTAGGAAGTCATCAGTTGCTTTCCCCTTCAGATGCTCTAGAAGATTCTGACAAACTATTGTGACCTCTGCCGCTCTGTCTACTAGAGCTAATGGCCATGTCTTGTTCTTCGATAGAGCCCTCTTCTTGAGTGGCATGTCGAACTGCAACCGCTGCCACCTTTTTCTTTTTGAATTGGGGTTTTTGTTGGGGAAGTTTCCCTTCTTTTTTAACAGAAAATTCTGTAGAGCGTTGTGATTCCTGTCTCGGTTTCACATACTCAGTTCTTCGCTCTGACTGCCCACCTCTCTCATTGCGTTTTTCCGGTGAGTCCTGAAAGGAACGAGATTGGCACCTATCAGTATACTGATATCCTTCAGGCGTTTTTATATTATCTCTATTTCTGAGATTATATCTATTCTGTGAGGTCTCCCTATGCGGAGGTTCTTCTCTCTCTTTTTTAGGTGTTTTTTTTTTTTTTATCCCAGCATTTCTTAGAACCCTCAGGAGCTTGCTTGGTAGAATCTTTATTAGATTTATCCTGTGGTTATGATTTTGTGGGTCTGGCTCCCAGATTATCTCGACCACTGCTAGAGCAGGTATTCGTGATAATCTTTGCAGCTCATGTTCTTGATCCTGTGGAGGAACATCCCGGAGCCGCATGCTCACAGCTAGTGCAACTGCTTCCCCTTTAAGGTTACTAAATATAATTGAGAATACTGTGGCAAAATTGCCCTTTAGTTGCATCCCCAGGCACAGAGTCGGGGCAGCCCCGTATTTGTCTTGAATTTGTTTTAACACTTCAGGTAAATTGGCAAGTTTCGGTGTACCGTGTGTGGTAGTATAAAGCGTGGCAAATACCGTGCCCCAAGTATTGCAATTATCTATTGTGGGAAGCACATAGTTAATATCCTATGCTTATCCTGAGGTCCCATATGGGGAAATACTGCTTCCACTGCATTTATTTTTTGAGCTATCCAAAATGGAATTTCTTCTCGTTTGGCGGGTACTTTACCCATGATCGAATGTACAGTCGCAGGATTAATATCTTGCATTAATGCATGTGGTGTTTCAGGAGCAGCATGTCCTGGGTTTGTATTTAATTTTTGCATTACAAACTGTACTAATCGTCTATATATTGCTGTCAGCTCAGCATGTAAGCGGGAGACTTCAGCTGCAGTTAAGTTCGCCACAGCAGGGTGAGGTGTATAAGTGGCCAATAAAGGCCAGGTAGGACCATTGTTACTTAGAGGACCTAACCTAACATGAAAAATGGTATGGGGTAGGGCACCATCAAGCCAATTATTATGTTCTTGATAAGATAGAGGTATTTCTAGATATGCACATGCTCAGTATTGTGCAGGTGTGTTTGCAGGTGTATAGCGATGAAATGCATTTGTGTTCCCTTCAGCTGCTGGAAATGTGTCCCAAGAATAAAAAAGTTCTGTTCTATAGGCTGGGTGAGTCATATGTGACTGGATCCCCCTGGGCCATTAGGCCGTGTGCCAGTAAATGTGCAGTAAGGGGTGGTCGCATATTGACTGCAATTGTTACCTGTTGTGGATTCCCCATAATGAATGGTAGGTTTTGTTCAGAGGTACGCACACCAAAATGGGAATTATCCTTTTAGAGTTCAAGCTTGAACAACCTACACTGTTAGTTAGGTATTCCCTACTTAGCTAAGGAGGACATCCTCAATACCACGGATGTCTCCGTATATAGTACTGAAGTGTCTTTGTATGTAGTGAGACAGAGATACTCAGGAGGACCTGAAAAATTAGAGCCTGACCAAACGTTGGGCATCATGTCGCGTAGGCTCTCATTACTGTAATGAGATTACTGAATTTGGGCAGCAGAACCACTTGCACAGTGAGGCACTGAGTCTAAACCCACTACAGGTTACACCTGTCGGCCTAATCGGGTTTTGCTTTGGCTAACTAGCAGTGCCTCATCTCTACCTTAGAGCAGGGATGATTGGGCAGCCGAGCGCATGACACAATTGAGTCCTCAGGGAAATCGTGGTCACTCAGATCGCATCCGTTTCTCTCATTTACATTAGTCTCACATAGACAAGGACAGTCAGAGGCAGTATATGTTTCAATAAGGTTTTTAATGAAGCAACTGCATCTTAGATAATAAAGTATGTACTGTAATAACCAGAACGATGAAGTATGACAGGATTAAATATTGTGACAAGGAGACTAAAGCATAAAAATAAAGCTAACATGTTGTCACTAAAATCAGTAGAGTAATTCCTACCTAGACTATATTCAAGCAGGTGATGTCAGAGACCCGTCCTGATAGGTCCATACCTGGTTAGGTAGCCAAATCCCATGTGAGCACTATTTCAAGTCTCTCCTCAGGGTGTTTCTTCAGATTTGAATTGCAAGACTCCAGCAGGAATCCTCTGCAACCTCTGTTTCACCTTCTACCATCGAATCAACTGCAGAACTGCTCCAGGAACTGCAATAAAGTATCCAAGAAGGCTACTGCAACTCTGTAACTTCAGCTCTTGCCAGCAACTGCACAGTCTCCAGGTCGTGCACGCTCTGAGGTCTGCCTGTCTTCATCCTGCACCAGAAGGACTGAAGGAATCCCTCAACAGCGGCGACAAGTACTCTGGGTCCCATCTCCTAGTGACGAGCGAGGATCCTGGAACACAGGTGGTGGATCGAAGTGACCCTGACTGTCCTGAATCCTTTGTGCACAGCATAGCACAGGTTCCCAGACTTTGTGAGTGTGGGGGCGCCATTATAAGTGTGCACTATATGTAGGTCAATACCTATATATTGCTTTGCAGTGGTAACTCCGAATATGGCCATGTGAGGTGTCTAAGATTTGAGAAATTGTACCCCCAATCCGATTCTGGTATTGAGTGGCGAATTCCATGCACCCTGGGGGCTTCAACATGGATACCCAAGACTGTCAAAACAGCTCTCTGAGGTTTTCACTGCAGCTCCAGCGCTGCCACTTCACAGACAGGTTTCTGTTCTCCTGGGGATTGAGCATCTCAATACCAGGAAAACATAACAATGAATTCCCTTTAGGTGAGGGGTGTTACACCCTTTCCCATTGGAAATAAGTGTTACAGGCATGGGAGGGGTATCCTCCCAGAGCATCTGGAAATGCTTTGAATGGCACAGATGGTGCCCTCCTTGCATAATATAGTCTACAACAGTTCAGGGTCCCCCAGTCCCTGCTCTGGCATGAAACTGGACAAAGGAAAGGGGAGTGACCCCTCCCCTCTCCATCACCACCCCAGAGCTCCTCTAGAGTGTCCCTGGTTTATGACATATTGTTTTCAGGATGGTCAGGGAACTCCGGGAGCATCTGAATGGCCAGTGCCAGCAGGTGATGTCAGAGACCCGTCCTGATAGGTCCATACCTGGTTAGGTAGCCAAACCCCATGTGAGCACTATTTTAAGTCTCTCCTCAGGGTGTTTCTTCAGATTTGAATTGCAAGACTCCAGCAGGAATCCTCTGCAACCTCTGCTTCACCTTCTACCATCGAATCAACTGCAGAACTGCTCCAGGAACTGCAACAAAGTATCCAAGAAGGCTACTGCAACTCTGTAACTTCAGCTCTTGCCAGCAACTGCACAGTCTCCAGGTCGTGCACGCTCTGAGGTCTGCCTGTCTTCATCCTGCACCAGAAGGACTGAAGGAATCCCTCAACAGCGGCGACAAGTACTCTGGGTCCCATCTCCTAGTGACGAGCGAGGATCCTGGAACACAGGTGGTGGACCGATGTGACCCTGACTGTCCTGAATCCTTTGTGCACAGCATAGCACAGGTCCCCAGCACTCTATCCTGCAACGCTCAGCTCCCTGAGTTGTTCTCTGGCAGCGTGGGATCCCTGTGTGTAGTGCTGTGACAATCATGATTTTCAACTCCTTTGTTCCCATGTCCTGGGATGCCTGAGGGTGCTGCCTGGTCTTCTGAGGGCTCTCTGAAGTGCTGAGAGCCCCCTCTGCCTCCTCAGTCCATGTTGAGACCTCCAGGTCCCTCCTGGGCCCTGGTAGTGCCTTTTCCCTCCAAACGTGTCTCTTTCGTGAGCCAAGGCTTGTTGGGGGAATCCAGCGATGAAAACCAGCCTGCATTCACCTCTTCGACGTGGGACATCTCTTGCACCAAGTAGGAACCCGCAGCTGTCTTCTTTGGTGCATCGCTGACTTTTTCTTTCAATCCTAGGTTCCACTTTTGCACCTTCATCCGGGTTAGCAGGGGCTCCTGTTACTCCTGGACTCTTCAGCTGGTCTAAGACTTGGTCTCCTCCCTCCGCAGGTCTTCAGGTTCAGGAATCCATCATTGGTGTCTTGCAGTCTTGCTCGTTTTTTGCACAATTCTTTATCACAACTTCTAGTGTTTTCTGAGGAAACTTGCTATACTTTACTCCCCCTTTCGTGGGCTCTGGGGTGGGCTACTGTAGGAAAGTACCATCTTTCTTGGCATGATACCCCCAATTTCTGCCTGTTTGTCAGTGTGCTTTCACTGTCTCACTGGGATCCTGCTAGTCAGTGTGTTTTACTGTGTTGTCAGTATGCTTGACTGTGTCACTGGAGTTCTGCTAACCAGTACTCCAGTGCTTATGCTCACTCTGTTTCCAAGTTTGTCACTATAGTTTAGTGACTCCATATTCCAATCATGGTTGGCACATTGGACCCACCTTATAAGTCCCTAGTATATGGTACCTAAGTACCCAGGACATTGGGGTTCCAGGAGATGCTTATGGGCTGCAGCATTTCTTTTGCCACCCATAAGGAGCTCATACAAACACTCCTTCAGGACTGCCATTGCAGCCTGAGTGAAATAGTGCAAACACTATTGCACAGACATTTTTCACTGCACCAGGTAACTTATAAGTCACCTATATGTCTAACCTTCAGTTACTGAAGGCTAGGTGCAAAGTTACTGTGTGTGAGGGCACTGTTGCACTAGCACAGATGCCCCCACGTTGTCCAGGACCAATTTCCCAGACTTCACGAGTGCGGGACACCATTATAAGCGTGCACTACATATATGTCAATACATATATGTAGCTTCACAATGGTAACTCTGAATATGGCATGTGAGGTGTCTAAGATTGAGAAATGGTACCGCCAATCTGATTCTGATATTGGGGAGCCAATTCCATGCACCCTGGGGGCTCCACCATTGACCCCCAGTATTGTCAAACCAACTCACTGCAGCCCCAGCTGATGTCACCTCACTTCCCTAAACCTCATTGTATATTTATCTTCTATCAAAGATGGAGGAAAATGAAATGTAGGGTTCACCTCACAGGCAACACCTTAAGGGTAGTTCATACCAGGTGGTACCACTCCTCCTAACCTTTTTCTGGTTTACCGTCTTTGCTCTCACTAAAATTGGGGATTTGCAAAGGGGAAGGCCATCTACTGCTATCAGCAGGAATGGGGGTTGAGTTTCAAGGGTGGTAATGCCTTTGAAGCTGACCAGCAGGGCAGTGCACATTCATGGGGGAGGGGGAGTTATCACCTCCCCCCACGAAGGGCATTGTTTTACAAACCAGAGAGATAGGGCTCTCCTCCAAGGTTTGTATGTTGGCTCTCTTGAGGTGGCAGGCTGGATAGAACCAGTCTCAACCATGCCAGGATAGTTAGCTTTTGCAGGGGGAACCTATAAGGTGATCCCTGTGTACATTTCATCATGAATCCAGTAGTGGCACCAGTTTGGTTTTGTCATTCTGAGTTGTATGATACTAAACAATCCAGGGTTCAGAGTAGTCATTATGTAGCTGGGAAACACGTGTTGACCAGTTTCCAGCACATATATTAAAATGGCTGCTCTGTTCACTCACTATGTCCCAGGTTTGAGAGGGACACAGTGGGGGCATTTTGTTCATGCAGCTATGCCCTAACATATAGGTGGTCATTCCGACCTAGGCGGGCGGCGGTTGCCGCCCGCCCGTCGGAATCCGCCTGAATACCGCCCCGCGGTCAATTGACCGCGAGGGGTATTCTGACTTTCCCGCTGGGCCGGCGGGCGATCTGATTCAGATCGCCCGCCGGCCCAGCGGGAAAGCGCCTTCCACAAGGAAGCCGGCTCGGAATCGAGCCGGCGGAGTGGAAGGCGTGCGACGGGTGCAGCAGCACCCGTCGCGCTTTTCAGTGTCTGCATCGCAGACACTGAAAAGCCTAGTTGGGCCCTGTTAGGGGGCCCCTGCCGTGCCCATGCCATGGGCATGGGCACAGCAGGGGCCCCCAGGGGCCCCGCGACCCCCCCTACCGCCATCCTGTTCATGGCGGCTTTCCCGCCATGAACAGGATGGCGGTAGGGGGGGTCAGAATCCCCTCGGCGGCGCAGCGAGCTGCGCCGCCTTGGAGGATTCTAAGGGTCAGTGGAAAACCGGCGGGAGACCACCGGTTTTCCCGTTCTGACCGCGGCCAAAGCGCCGCGGTCAGAATGACCAAGGGAGCACCGCCGGCCTGTCGGCGGTGCTCCCGCCCCCGTTGGCCCTGGCGGTAGGGAACCGCCAGGGTCAGAATGAGGGCCATAGTATGTTACACCCTGCTTTAGGGCTGTAAGGCCTACCAGAGGGATATCTTACCCATAATGTATGTAGTGTATGGTGGACAGGGAACACAGGTAGAGTGTAATGTTGTGTTTATCTTTTAGGTTTGCACCAGGACACTCAGACTGCAATGGCTGTGCTGGGTGCAGCTGGATGCGTGGCCCTAGTGAGTGACAAATTCAATGCAGCTGCCCTCAAGGGCCTACCATTAGTACCACATGCCCTAGGTATCTAGGTACACATTTACTAGCGCCTTATAGTGCTAGTGAAGAAGGGTGTTTCCAATTACCTTTACAAATTTAGGGTAAGAACAGTGTCACTGGGAACCTGGACAGAAGGATCCCAGTGCACTCCAGTCCAAGTTGCATCTAGAAACCAGGCAAAAGGTGGGGGGCTACTGCAAAAAGGTGCCAGTTCCCACCCTCTATCAGGGGAATAGCCCACATCAGACAGCCCTGCCTCTGTTGCAGCAGTCCCCCCTGCAAAAGAGGACACCCAATAAAGAATACAGGAGTTTTGGATGGGAAGACAACCACCACTGAAAGCAAGTGACCTCTTCCTAAAGAAACTCTTTTGCGTACCATATAGTCACTCTGTTGACTGTTCCTCAACCACCTTCCATTTCCAATGGGAGGAGCACACTGGACTTTTGACTTCCAGTGGTGTGGCATCTACTCCAATGATTTCATCCACCATGACTGAACCCTTCACTTTTCATTTTCATCATGCCCCAATATTGTTTTATGCACAAATGTTCAATAAATCCACCTATCACAAAGTCAGTGTCTGCTTGCTTCTGTTCCACATTTTGCTATGTTGAGATATAAGACCATGTGAATCATATGAGGAAAACAAAAGATGGTAATGTTACAGGTAGTGTCCTGCAAAGGATCTCTACCAACACAAAGAAATATATGGCTACGATTGTCTGGTCACACCCAACAATTTATTCTACTGTACAGCACGTAGGCAGTCCATATGTCTGGTCTGTCATAGTCACAAATGGCTGACTCATATTGTGTCAAGGTACAGTCCATCAGAACATGAAAGGAAGGGCCTTGTCAGGATTTGTTCTGTAGAATAGGCAAACAGAAAAGTGACTGGTATCACCAGCTTAGGCCTTTTTTCACATACCAAACCAAAGTAATCCAAAATCATATAAACCAAGGTACAGACAGAGGGCAGTACAACAGTCCCTCATCACAGGTCTATCATAATAGAAATACCATGCATTTGGTGGTATGGCATAACCATATGTCAATGTTGTGGCACAGGCACTGTGGCCTGTAATGATGAAACACATCAACAGCTTTATGCAGGTCATATAAGAAGAGTGTTCAGCCTATATGTAGGGGAATGCCTTGCTTGCACTTGATGACAACATATTTCATGGCTAAATGATCACACATGATGCTATCTGCCCACCACAGCACACTAAATAAATATAATGTGTACTTCTGACCTTCCATCAAAAAACTGTGCAAGCTGTCTTGGCACAGGTCTCATACACACCAAATATGTGACCTATTTTACCTGGAACAATCCATGTCTGCTTCCTATGTTGGAACTGCATCAGATACCTGCCAATGTGACAACTCTGAAATGCCCACATGAGGATGTCATGGTGAAGGTACCTGTACAAAGACACAACATGGAGAATAGGCTTGAAAATATTCCTAATACTCAAATCATATAACAAGCATCTGGAAAGGAAATTACATAGCAATGATACTGACACAAACACAGTAGCTACATCAAGGTGGGGATATGGCATAGGCTAAATATTCAAGCACCCTTTGGCTGAATATTGCAGAGTATTAGCTTCACAGTTGTTGGAAAAACACTTCACTCCACACATTCTTCATACATTCACAGTCATTAAATCACATGACATACTTACACTCAAGAAAAGCAGCTGTTGATGAGATCTTTCCACAAGTCAGCTTCCTCCTCTTCACCACTGTCATCCTCACTTGGCATTTCAGGTGTCTCATCTGGTGGCACTGCAGCCTCCCCCTCCTCTGGGATTCATGGGATATTCCTCCTGAGGTCAATGTTGTGGAACATGCAGCAAGCCAAAGTGATCTGACATACTTTTCATATGCAGAGGGCTTCACCTATCCAGTCCAGACACCTAAATCTGGCCTTCAGGAGCCCAAAAGCCTGCTCAACTACACAACATGTCCTTCCATGGGCCTCATTGAAGCGGACTTCCCCTGGATTCCTTATTGGCATCAACAACCTAGGATGGCTTAGATATGCAGACTCTCCTGTTAAGGCATGGGACATATGTGCAACAATGCGTCCCTCTTCTCAGGATTGTAGCACCAAACATTGCACACATACAAACAGGACAGATATGACTTACCAACCAGCCAGACCCTCTCTGGGTACGGTTGTGACATCAGTTGGGGGAATAGTACTGTTCTGCATATGAAGGAATCATGGGCTGACCTAGGTAATGTGCACACACATGCAAAATGTACAGCTACCCCAAAATTCCAACTTGGAAATTGATGGAATGGAAGTTCTTTATATTGAGGCATATTGCTGATAGGACATCCTTCAACATCAGACTGAACATACATGGGGACATGCCAGCAGACAGGGCCACTGTACTTAAGATGGTCCCTTTGGCTAGGAAGTGCAATGCTGATATGGTTTGTACAGTGGCATGCTGGTTGAATAACTAATAACGGGCATCAGATCTGTCTCCAACTGACAACATAAGTCCACTATTGTTTGCAAATTCAGATAGTAAAGTTGGATTACGTGGCGCACTTCCATAGTCTGTAGGTCTGGCAGTGGATGGTAGACAGGTGGCTGTCATATCCTCCTACTCCCTGTGTACCTATGTGTGCCAAGAAATTACTTCTAAGATTAGTCATTGTGTCCCCAGGTACACATGTTGCATGTCAATGATATTGAATGGAACCCCACCCCGGGTGACAAGCTGTGGTAATCAAATACTACCTGATTGATTGATTGATTGATATCATGTGACAAGTCATTGTATAAGAGGTAGACATGGCAACCAGTACACATTACAGCTGCTAATAATACAAAGGTCACATGTGAACCCCATGGTTTCCCACACATGTATCTACACCGTGTATCTTGACCACAATTCCCCTTCGAAATGTTATTCGATATACCAAGGGCAAACCTGACCATTGGTGGTGGTAGAGTATCGCCCACTGTTTAAAGACATCTGTGCCCTGCAATATACTACAATGATATGTAAGTAGTATGACCTACATGACAAGACAGGATAAGCATGCTTGTGAACATAAAACAACATTTTCAGATGTGTGACACAGTTTGTGAAGCCCAATACCACATTTCATGCCTTTCAAATTGTGGCTGCCTAACCTACTCCATGGATATTAGGAACTGCCCGCGATTGCCAGCGGAAGTCGTCATGGCAGTAGGGGGTAGTAACCATGGTGGACACAGCCGTAGGCTAACACTGTTGCCAGTGGTAGTCACGGCCCAATGGCTGTGTCCGCTAGTGGTGATGACCACGTACATGGTAGACATGACCACCATGTTGTGCAGGATCACTCACTTGACTCCTGACACTGCTGCCAGCAACATCGCCACTACCTGAGCTGCTGTGTTCCACCTCTGTGAGCAATCATGTCATGTCCAGCAGGGGATAGGGCCTCTGCCTTCTCTCCAGAGGAGCTGGAGAGGCTGGTGACTGAGGTCCTACCCCTATTTGAGCAGCTCTATGGTGCACCAGAGGAGAAGGTAAGTAACTCATGTGCACAGTTTTCTCTGTACTTCACCATCCTTTCCCTCCTCATAGGCTAGAATATGAACATGTGTGCCAAGTTCACCACTTACGTGGCAGTTGTTGCAGTCTGTGTGACATCAATGGGAGGGACAGTGTGCAGGTATTAGCGGCCAGTGCCATATGTAAAGTTGATTCACATTGTGTTGTGTTATTTTTTGGAGTTCGCAGATCCTCCTTGTGTTGGATGTGCATAGCTAAGTGAGGGGACATTACTGCCATCCAGTGACAAGTCTCTCATCATGATTGTTGTTTATGTCAGACAACATGTATGTGGAGGATAGCATGAACTGAGTGTGCATGTTGTATCAATCAATTGTAAGTAATGTGAGCAATGTGTATGGTGCCCCAGAGGTTTCTTGGCAAATCTGCTCTTGCTAAACTGTTGTGCAGAAGGCATCTCATGATTTACTCTGGCCTTCAGGTTGCCTAACATGCCACATGCCAATTTGCTGTTGGCTACAGGATGTACTGCCATGCACAGAAGTGATGGAAATGGAGTGTCATGTAGGTTTGGTCTGCTTAGCCTGCAGAGACCAGGACCTGTCACATGTATCTCCTAGTATAAGTCCAAGTCAAGGCTGGGGTGGACTCATTAAAGCTGTACAACTGTGGCACTGTGCCTGCTCCCTGTACACCATCAGATCATGTCATGTTGGCTATATGAGGCTCAGGTGTGATACCCTGCTCAGATTGCCTCATTCCTTTGACTAGATTATGAATGGGTCCAGAGGTAAGTCACTTGTCTAGTCCACATGTGCACTTAGACTCATGCCAGGTCCCTAACTCCCACAGACCTGTTGTTACCTTTCCACAGGCCATATTTGTCCTATACAGGCAAATTGCAGAAGTGACAGTCCCACAGTGCAGACAGTGTTGATTTCTGTGAGGCCATGATATGTGACTCAGTAGCTTGGTCAAATTTCAGAAATTGTATAATGCATGTCTATGGGGGTCATTACGTCATTGGCGGGCGGCTACCGCCTCCCGCCAAGCGGTACCCGCCGTGCGGCCGCACTCCCGCATCCCCCATTAAGACATTCCTGCGGGGACGGCGGGCGCAAGCCAAGTTTGCGCCCACCGGCCCAGCAGGAATGAGGCTGCAACATAGGAGCCGGCTCCTAATGGAACCGGCGGTGTTGCGGCCGTGCGACGGGTGCAGTTGCACCCGTCGCGCTTTTCACTGTCTGCTATGCAGACAGTGAAAAGCTGGCCGGGAACCTGTTAGGGGGCCCCTGCACTGCCCATGCCATTGGCATGGGCAGTGCAGGGGCCCCCAGGGACCCCAGGACACCCCTTACCGCCAGCCTCTTCCTGGCGGTGCAAACCGCCAGAAACAGGCTGTCGGTGCAAACCGCCAGAAACAGGCTGGCGGTAGGGGGGTCATAATCCCCAGGGCAGCGCTGCTTGCAGCGCTGCCCTGGCGGATTATCACCGCCGGGGCTAAAACGGCAGGAAACCGCCGGCCTCGGCGGTGCGACCGCGGCGCTACCGCTGTGGTCGTAATAGGCCAGGAAGCACCGCCAGCCTGTTGGCGGTGCTTCTGTCATTTTAGCCCTGGCGGTCTCGGACCGCCAGGGTCAAAATGACCCCCAACTGCAGTAGAAATGAGGGACATGACAGAAAGGCCTAGTGTATAGTGCCACAATGTGAACATCTGTGCTCTTGGTGTGGCATTATGTGAAAAAGCGCACTGCACATGTGGCTTGTGCCCTGACTGTTGGCATGCATCATGGAGTGACTTGCAGATATGTTGATATCACATCTTTGGGTACAGGCATTCATCCACAGACAGACATATGGGTTTGCATGACCAAAATGTGGACACGGATGCAGTTTTCCATTGGGCAACATGTTGAGGGCCTTCTACAAATACTTGCAATTCTCTATGGCTCTCCAACATGCAAATGACTAATGGCTTCTACTGCTGTGCTAAGAGTATGTCATTGTAATGGGTGAAAGACATTAATGGTGATTACCCTGGGCTCGCTGCTTCATTGTGTTGTGGATTTTAGGGACATCTTTCCTTGACATATTACACATGATGTCAACAGTGTCCATTTCCATGCCACATGGGTAGCCTATCGGAGCAGAATTAATACTACACCAATGACTCAATTGGGACACATTTCACTTGGTGAAGTGTTCATTGTTGATAAGTTTCCAGTGTGACATGGGTATTTCCATGTCACCGTTTCCATGATATTGTGCTATTGTCATCAACATGGCATGAATTATTTTCATAATTTCTTAATTTTGGAAAATCATGTATGTGACGAATAGATATGTGCATGACTTTGTGTGGGATCTGTGGAAATGCATTTGGTATTTGCTTACTATTGAATCACAACAGCTGATGGAGGTCTGCTCCATAGGGCAATGGTTTGAGGGTGTTGGTGCCTCCTAATGGTTGAATCGTTATTGTGATTGCACAACTTCAGCCATGCAATCGTAGTTGTCTGAGATCCAGATTTTCCTGTGGGTAACTGTTGACAGTTCATATGTCATGCATGCATATGGTCTGGCACATGTATAGGCCACTTAGGTGGAGTTTGTTGTTGTTGACATACTTGACATCATGGTACTGTTTGCTAATCAGAGCTGTTGTTTAAGTGTGATCATGGACATGTGATGACCCTATTTCTCTTTGTATTTGTAGCATCAGCACCAGCAAGTAAAGGAGATGTGGCGCAGCTCAGTGGGGAAGCATCTGGCCAGGGGACCTCAGGTCAAGACACCATTGACACAGAGGGACCCAGTGGTCTGGAGGGAGGGGGGTGCTACAAGGAGCAAGGAGACCGGAAGATCATCATCATTATCAGATTCTTTCTCCAGTGGACACTCCCTAGTGGTGGCAGACCCATCGGAGAATCCCTCTGTACTATCCTTGTCCACCACCCCATTCTATTACCAACCTTCCTGTTGCTACCCACCTATTTGGCCGTGCCTGCTCACTAAAGAGGGAGGGCATCTCTTTTGCTGCAGGCACCTCTGCCCAAGCCCTGTAACCCCTGTGACCCCTGCTGCCCTCAGCCCTCCTGAGAAGTATCTGTTGATCAGACAGACAATAGACTAATGCATTCCTGGAAGGCATTCTTAGTGCAATGTGGCCTACAGAGATCTTTTCAGGCTCTGGACTTCTCACTGATCTCAGCCAGTCACTCCCCACCTTCTGTCCCTCCTCCAACTCCCTCTTCCCACTCCAAATCACCTTTCCCCTACCTAGCCAAGGCACACAGACAAACATGAATGCATCCGTATCAACACACAAGAGGAGCTCACACAAGAACAAGCTCCACAAAACACACCATCATGCAAGCAAACAACAGATGCCCAAAGACACAACAACAATCACCACTTCCTCTGACACCCCCAGACCCAGCAACATCATGCACACAACATCCAAAATACCACAGGCACCATACAAAAGTAAGTGACACACAATCCACCCCATCATACCCGCAGACACCACCCCACCAACATCTACCACAAGCATCATACTCGCAGATACCACAACTACAGGCACACCCAGTATACCCACAGTCTCCACCCCAACAGCCACACATACATTCACCACTCCATCCCTCAGCATCTCCACCGCCAAGACCCCAAAACACACAAATGTACTTGCAGACTCACCCAACAGACACCCACCAAACACAAGCATACCTCCCAGAAGCATGCACTCACAACATCTACACCAACACAGCAGACGACCACTCTCTCGACCTCCAAATCCCTTTCCTTTCTAATAACCGTCCCGTGTCCTTAAGAGAGCTTTTTTATTTGACCTGAACCTTTCCCCTGTTTCCTTCACCAACGTCCCAAACCCAAGAGTCCCGCATCCACCTCCCAGCTCCTCCCTTCTACCTCACCAACCTCCCATGTCCCTCCTGCTAGCACCCGTACCTCACCCCATAGAAGAAGCCCACCCCTCCCAAAAAGCAGCCCCCAAACCCAAGTTCAACACTTCAAATCCACCACCCGAGAGGATGATCCCTATGGTGCCTGCCTGCCCCCTTGGTTGTTTTGTTTTTGGTACACATTTGCCCTGCAATTCCTTTTCTACCTTAATATTGTTCCTGAGTAACTTGTGTTGTGTGCCTACTGTTGTGTGTGTTTCTGTCTGCTTGCTGATCCATTTGCTGTTGTTTGCAGTATATGGCTTTGTGGTCAGTGCTGGTGTCCCTCAAGACAAGAGTATATGTTAACTGCAAGGATATGTGGGTTTTCATGCAATGGTGGTACCATGGCATTGTGTACTGTTTGTTATGGTAAGTATTTCATCTTGTGTTGTCCAACGTGAGCATGTATGGTGTTGGCCTTGTCTCCCTGATAAGGATTATGGATTCATCCCATGTGTGTCAGCCTGAGTTTTGTTTGTGCAGACATGGAGTGTGTTGAGTAGTGCTAGTTCTGTTTACATTTGACTGTGTATGTGTCCATTTATCTGTGTGTACCTTGCAGCTAGTTCAGGCAGGTGTATGTCCCATGCAGTTGGAGTTGTATGTTCTTTGTTGACTTGCACCTCCACACTATGCAGATAGGCATGCGATTTGGGTCTAGCGCTGTTTGTCCCTGTGACACATATAGGGCCATTTCCTGTGCAAATGTTGTTTGAGGGACCTGAGAAAAGTGAGCTGTGTCCCAGTACACCCTATTTTCCTGAGTGCTCCTTATGCCCCAGGCCTATTGTGCAGGTATTGATACAATAGTATTCTTTGTCTATTTATCTCTCTGTGTATTATGCATGTCATTGTCCTTCCATTGTGCTGTGATGAGTGTGATATGTGTGTAGATAGCAGGGCTGTTTTCTGTGAGTGGTGTTTTTGTTCTATGACACTTCCATACATACTGTATGTGTGTTGTATGTAACTACAGTCCATGGCCTGTGTGGATGTGAGTATGTGAGTTATATTTCTATATATGATGTTGGTGTGTTGTTCGTGGTGTGTTAGACAACAGTGTGTAACCTTCATTATCCCAGTGCCTGAGATGAGTGGACATGTGGTTTTGTGCAGTGTTGCTATGCAGTGTGAGAAAACCAGCCTAAAGGGGGTGTATTGTGACTGTGAATGTGTCCATCTTTTTGTATGATTTGTGCTGTGTAACCAATGGAAGT
Source organism: Pleurodeles waltl (assembly GCF_031143425.1). Taxonomy (NCBI): domain Eukaryota; kingdom Metazoa; phylum Chordata; class Amphibia; order Caudata; family Salamandridae; genus Pleurodeles; species Pleurodeles waltl. The sequence continues at coordinate 485,266,132 of NC_090445.1, read as the reverse complement.
GTACTTGGAGCCCATAGCGTCACCGCCATATGATCTGGCTGACAGTGCAACAAGGTATTGTTGAGCGTAATGAGACAGGTAGGTGTGTGTGTACTTATGGTCAGTTGTACCCACTGCGGCATGGATTTTGGTTTCCTTTGATGATCATCAGCAGCGGCAGGAAATGCGTGATGGGCTCCATGGCAGCAGCAGACATGTGAGGCTGCCTGCAGGTGAATGTCTCCCTTTATACTGTCCATTTCCAGCTGAGACATGGTAGTTGGACCGCCATGATCACATTGGCAGTGTGCAACCTTGTAATGTGTCCTGTGGAAACACTGTCTCTGCCGGCCTTTTTGTGCAGTCTCATGACCTTGGCAGTCTGTGCTGACTGGCAGTGCAATTTCAAGAGTGATGGGGACAGAGAACCTTGCACTGTGCATACCATAGGCATGGGCAGTGTCTCTGCCCCCCTGTGGGCCCCTGCACTTGTTCTCCTTCAGCTTTTTCATGGCGGCCTGAAAAGGCTGGTGGAGAACAATGTTGTAATCAGCAGGGTGCCCTGGCTGATTGCAACCAGGAGCGTAGTCATCCCGTCGGGTACACTGATCCTGACAGGGAGGGCCGTAGGTTGGTGGGTCTACCTGCCAATCTTGTAATGTGGCAGTTGGACCCCCACAGCGGTCCTTGGACCACCAGCCTCGTGTTTAGGCCCTAAGTGATTAAACTAAGAGGCTGATTATGAGTTTGGTGGATGTAAACATCCATCTGCCGTAATCCCGGCAGGGTGGTCACCCCAGTACTGGCCCCTCCCTGTCGGCCCCTTATGACTTTCCCACTGGGCTGATGGGCCAAGTGGGAAAAGTGCACCAGCATTGTTGCTGGCTTACATTACAGCCGGCGGCAATGCTGTCACACAAAGTGGGCACCTGCACAGCAGACATTGCACCTTTTGAGGGTGCTGGGCATGGAGACCCCTGCACTGCCCATGCTGTGGACCTCTGTACTTGTTCTCCGCCAGCTCTTTCATTGTGGTCAGACTGCCATAAAAAGTCTGTCAGAGAACAAGGTAGAAATTAGCCGGGTGCTGCTCAGTTCAGCGTTTCCCTGGCTGATTACAACCAGGACCGCTATCAGCCCATCGGGTTCATTGATCCTGGCAGGGACTACGGTAGGTTGGCAGGTCTGCCCGCCAACCTTGAAATGTGGAATTTGGACCACTGTGAGGGTGGCGGTCTTCGAGCTGCAAGCCTCGTGATAAGGCCCCAAGTCTCAGGCCTACTGTGATACAAACTGCTTAATCCATGATCCACTGAGAATATGAGCTATGCTGTTGTGGCACTGCTAATATGGGGCACAGGTTTCATGACCCCCAGGTGTGGACATGCCCAGTTCCACAATTAACTGAGGTGCAAAACTGTGTGAGCATACACTTGCTATACCTGTTAGTGATATGCCTAATGGATGTATACTCCTTGATATGATATGGGTTGTATAGCAACACCTGCTTGGAAAAAATAAACGTCTTCTGACCACCTATGCTGGCTTGCAGAGAGTTGAGTTCAACACTAAGGTTGAATCCACAGGAAAATACCATACAAGTGAATAAGAAAGTTGTATTAAGATCCCCTGGCAGCAGAACTTAGCTGCTGGAATCACCATAATGTTAGAGTGAAGGAGAGATTAATGTTTTGTTGACATATTTGGGATGCCAGTCTGGGAGGTTGTTTGGGGATCCAAATTATCATGCAGCTGTTGAGTACATTTATTAACATAACTTGCACTTGGAGTACATGGCAACTAGAAAATAATCAACCTCATAGACAGCCTCAGAGACATGCAAAAGTTTCATTTGTAAATATTGTGCACTGATAGCTATTCATATACTGCAATATATCGCATGGAATAAAAGGGTACTAAACAATCCACATGAAACACACCAAATGCTGGCATGCCTAAAAAGACCTCATTACGAGTTTGGCAGTCCTGTGACTGATACTTTGGCGGTGGTGGTCAGATCCCCAACAGGCTGGTGGAAAAGACTGCCAAACAATTATTTTGAAAGTGATCCCAATTGAATACAGCCAAAGCACCGCTGGCACCACCAGTGTGGTCGGACCGCCACAGACGATTGAAGCCACCAGCAGGCCAGTGGAGACCATGTTTCTGTCGTACATATTACGAGGTTGCACACTGCCAAGATTTCTGCCGTGGTCAGACCACTACGGAAACCCAGATGGGAACTGTATAAAAGGAGACACTCTCCTTCAGGAAGCCTTTCTTGTCCGGAGCCGCCAAAGTACCACAATAGACATCATCCCGCTGATCCTGCTCACCGGAAGACAACAGAATCTTTGCCAATGATGACTACAACAACCGTAGGAACAAACACTCACCTGTTACTGTTGCATATTGTTAAATTTTGCACAATTGCATAACATACCATAGGGAAGGGTTTTGAGAGCAACACTCACACGTAACAGTATACTAACAAGCACACTCACATTCAACTACAAAGACACCCAGACATATACAACACACACTGCAGCCACCACACACACACACACCGCACGTCAAGAACACACATACACTGAAACACAGCACAGGCCCAGTCTCACACAATACTATCCAACATAACAACACGTCACAACGAAACCTCAATCATACCATTATAAACATATTGGCAAGCACTCAGAACTAACACTCGCCAGGGACACATCACACATACAACACAATGTGCAACCAACAGGGAATAATCACACACAATTACACAATCATACAACTTACCAATCGACACACACATCACACACAGAGCACATTGTACCTATCAAACCAAGCACAATACACTCACGCAGTCAAAGCACATAAAGTCCCACACCAGAAAACTAAAAGCATGTCAACACAAACACCACACTTTACCATCACAACATCATGACTGCTACATACACATGCCCATCACACAACAATCAATCAATCACTGCCGCCCACAGTTCAGTGACACCATCGCTGACCTCATCAGCACCCACGCCCTCGCTTCCACGGACTACATCCTCCTCGGGGACCTGAACTTCCACCTCGAGAACAACAACGACGCCAACTCCACCGCCCTGATTGACAACCTCGCCAACCTCGGACTCAAACAGCTCGTAAAAAACACCTACTTATGCCGCTGGACACACGCTCGACCCCATCTTCTCCGAAAGCCCCCACGTCTCCTTCAACCACACCACCGAACCACACTGGACCGACCACAGAAGCGTCCACTTCACCTTCAGAAAACCCACCACACACCACCGCACCCAACAGTTACAACGCCGCTGCGGGGGCAAGGTCACCGAGGACCAACTGACTACAGCCCTCGCCCTGAGACCACCCACCGACCCAGACACCGCCGTGACCAACCTCACACAGTGGATCAACGACTGCGCCAACACCCTTGCCCCTCTCAAGACCTCTACAACCAACCACACCAACAAGAAAGCCGCCTGGTTCACCGAGGACCTCCGAATCTCCAAGCACACCTGTCGGAAGCTGGAGAAGAAATGGCTCCACGACCAAACACCAGACAACCACACAGCCCTCAAGTGGGCCACCCGTAGACACCACAAACTCATCAGGACTGCCAAGAAGACCGCCTTCAAGGACCGCCTAGACAACAACGCACACAACACCAAAGAGCTCTTCAGCATTGTGAAAGAACTCTCCAACCCCAGCTCCATCACCAACGACATCCCGCCATCTCAAGACCTGTGCGACTCCCTGGCCACCTTCTTCCACCGCAAGATCACCGACATCCACGACAGCTTCAATCCCGACCCCCCCGCACCCACCACCGAGTCCACCACCCCTGCGACTACCACTTGCACCAGTCGCCTGACCGTCTGACTACCACTGACTACCACTCGCACCAGTCACCAACCGTCCAGCGTCAGCGACGAAGACACCATCAAAACCATGAACTCCATCCACTCCGGATCCCCATCGGAACCCTGCCCTCACCACGTCTTCAACAAAGCCAGCGCAGCCATCGCGCCCCACCTCCGGAAAATAATCAACTGTTCCTTCGAGACAGCAACTTTCCCAGAAAGCTGGAAGCACGCCGAGAACAACGCCCTTCTGAAGAAGCCCAAGGCGGACCCCAAGGACCTCAAGAACTTCCGCCCATCTCCCTGCTCCCTTTCCCAGAAAAAGTGACCGAGAAGATTGTCAACAAACAGTTGACCCGCTACCTCGAAGTTAACAACATCCTGGACCCTTCCCAATCTGGTTTTCGCAGTAACCACAGCACTGAGACCGCCCTCATCGCCGCCACTGATGACATCCGGACCCTGATGGACAAAGGAGAAACAGCCGCCCTCATCCTCCTGGACCTATCAGCAGCCTTTGACATGGTCTGCCACCGCACCCTATCAGCACGCCTCCATGACGCCGGTATCCAAGAGAAGGCCCTGGCCTGGGCCACATCCTTCCTCTCCGGCAGAACCGAGAGCAACCGCCTCCCACCCTTTCGCTCCAAAACCACTGAGATCATCTGCGGCGTCCCACAGGGATCCTCCCACAGTCCGACACTGTTCAATATCTACATGGCCCCCCTCGCCCAGGTCGCACGACAACACAACCTCAACATCATCTCCTACGCCGACGACACCCAGCTGATCATATCCCTCACCGAAGATCCCCACACTGCCAAAGCTAATCTCCACCGAGGAATGAAGGCCGTAGCCGACTGGATGAAGGACAGCAGACTGAAGCTGAACTCAGACAAGACGGAGATCCTCATTTTTGGACCCACCCCATCAGCCTGGGACTACTCTTGGTGGCCCACGTCACTAGGCACAGCCCCGGAACCCACAGACCACGCACGCAACCTGGGGATCATCCTCGACTCCACTCTCTCCATGACCAGGCAAGTCAACGCCGTCTCCGCGTCCTGCTTCAACACCCTCTGTATGCTCCGCAGGATCTTCAAATGGATCCCCTTCGACACGAGAAAAACCGTTACCCAGGCCCTCATCACCAACAGACTCGACTACTGGAACGCCCTCTACTCAGGAACTACAAACAAGCTCCTGAGACGACTCCAACGCATCCAGAACGCCTCGGCCCGACTCATCCTCGATGTCCCCCGCCACAGCCACATCACACTCAACCTGAGAGGCCTGCACTGGCTCCCCGTCAACAAAGGGATCACCTTCAAGCTCCTGATCTACGCACACAAAGCACTGCACAACACCGGACCCACCTACATCAACAACCGACTCAGCTTCCACACCCCCACCCAAAGCCTCCACTCAGCCAACCTCGCCCTCGCCACAGTCCCCCACATCCGAAAAACCACCGCCGGCGGCAGATCCTTCTCCCACCTCGCCACCAAGACCTGGAACACTCTCCCCACCATCCTACGATAGACCCAGGACCTGCTGGCCTTCAGAAGACTTCTCAAGACCTGGCTCTTCGACCAGTAACACCCCCCCTCCCCAGCGCCTTGAGACCCTCGAGGGTATGTAGCGCGCTTTACAAATGCAGTGATTGATTGATTGATTGAGGGTCAGCTGCAGTCAGTTTTGGCCAAACATCCACCTATCCTATTTCTTTTTGCAAGCTACAGAGAGCTTTAAAGACTCTAGGTTTACGCCTGTGATAATTATTAGGGTTGATATTCCTTAATTCTTTTAAACCATCGCAAGCGTCGTTCAATTTAAATCCCTGCATACTATATAGGGGGCAGCCCACTCCACTAATTTAACTGTCAAAAAATCTAGCACTGATGGATTGTCTAACACAGAGCCGTATAGGGAGCACAGGGTAAAATACCCTTTGCTATGGTTGCACTCTGCAACAACCCATCTTCCATACTTATCTGCAGTTCATCATGCAAACTCGCATCTCCTGCTGCTGGCTAATAGAGCAACCCCTTTGGTCTTAGCATTCTGTTTGGTGCATATCACTACCTTCATCCCCAGGGTGTCTAATATATATTTATTGCAGTACTCTACATGTGTTTCCTGTTGGCAGTACCTGTCCGCCCTTAATGTTTTCATGTCCTCAGCTATTTTTCATCATTTCTGGGGACTATTTAACCCACAGATATTTATAGACGCAATCCAAAGTTTAGCCATTTGCCCGTTGCCACTGAAATATTACTCTAGAGCTCCCACACTTGTGGATAATCACATACATTTTACCAATTCTGACTACTGACTTCCTACACCATCATTCACCCCTCTTTGTGGCTTAATATTTTCCTCTTTTTTAGTTCCCTGCAATATCTTCCTCCCTCATCATCCTCTCCAAGAGTCAGTTCTCAAGCATCCCTTTTATGAATGCCTGACCTGTACCCCCAATCCATCCTCCCTCTCCTTCCACTTCCTCTTTCCCACACCTCCCCGCTTTCCTACCCCTTACCCTCCCTCCCTCTCCACCGCCAGCCCCCTCCAACAATTGAAGCAATTAGACCCCCACTGGTGTGAATGATGGCTCCCTGTATGCTGCCCACAGGCATCCCCGGTCCGACCATGCTCCCACCAAAAAGGGTATAAACTAACACACATTCTCGTTGCTATTCAGTTTCCTTTTTCTCTCTGCTCAGACTTCTGCAGATTCTGCAAACTCAATTCATTTAGGTACTCTTTTGCCTGAATCTCAGAGGTAAATACTCTGGTCCTTCCCTTGATTATAGTTTTTAGCTGTTTTGGGGCAAGCAAGAAGGCCTCCCCCTGCATCCTGATAGGGCTATCTGTGCTCTACAGTAACATGACAGTAGTCTGGTGGATTTAAAAAAGTGAGACTGTCCATACATCGTGGATCATCAGCGTGGGCCTTTTCAAAGATAGCTTGTGTTAACAAGAAGTTACCAAAAAAAAAAAAAAAAATGCCCATTTGTACTTCCACCACTCAGTCCCATTTTGTGAGTTCTGGGAAGGCCTTCCATAGGATATCAATCATGAGCATCCTGTTATTGTTGCCCCCCACTCCTTCTTATATGCCTAAGAAATGCAGATTATTCCTCCTCTGCCGATTTTCATAATATTTCAGCTTCCACATGATATCAATTAATTGCCTTCCTTGTGTTTCTACCTGCTCCCACAGTACGTCAACATCTGCCTCCATAATAGCTCTGCTATCCAGTGTGTTTAGTTTCTCTTCTATTTCCCCACAAACCTTAGTGACCTTCCGCACCGTGACCTGCAGCTATTTAGTAGCCATCCAGGCCCACCGACTCTCTGTCCAGGTTTCAGTTTGCAGTTCCTTTATCTTGCCATATATCAACTGTAACATTGTTTTATCTGTGCTACCTGTGTTGCCTGTAGAATCATCTACCCTTTTCTTTCCTCTGACATCATTGGGGAAAGAGAGAGCCTCAGGACCCTTCTCTTTACTAGAAAGTCTGATTACTGAATAGTCACAATTTGAGGGTTGCCGCACCACGTTCTGAGGCAGCTGTCCCAGTTGTCGAGCCAGATCTCACCTTTGTACATCTACTCTGATGCAACTGTTGTTTTACTTTAGGGCCTATAGCCGATGATAGGCTGGTCTCAATTTATGATGAGAGACTTTCTTCATCTTCACTTTGGTTACAGCCACTACTAATGGCCTCTGAATCTTCGGTAAGTGAATAAAATGTATCTGATCCATCCTTAGACCAGTCCATATTCTTCCCGTTCCATTCAGTCTTTCCTATCTCTGCATCCTGTCCTTCTGTGAATTGGCCTCCATCTAGAATTGGCTCCTTACTATTTCTGGTGCCAGTTCCATTGATATGAGACTCTGACAATTTATCAGCAATACTTTGTATACTTTGTGTATAGATTTTTTGTGTGGCTGTATGTTAACAACACTGGTGGTTAGTCCAATCAGATTTACCATACTCCTGGTTTCGGCTGGCTGACTCTCTACCCCTGGATGTAACTTAGTCACCTCCAAGACGCCCCCTGAATACACTACTCCAGCCTGTGGTAGCTCTGCCGTTGGCTTTGTCAGTTCCAAATTGTCTACTGCGCTCATTAACTTATCTTCAGATGGGGTGGAGGGCCCTGCATTTCCATTCTCTTGTCCCTTATTAGTGAAAAAGTTAGTGATAGCATGCTGCGGCCTGTTGTTCTATCTATTGTTGGTCTGATCCACACTACCCATGCCAGCCACATCCTCAGAGATCCCACCTCCAATCTTACTGTTTAATTGAACCAGTCCTACCTGCAGGACCACCACTGCTCCAATCCTTTGCAGCACACGTTTGTTGTGTCCCAATCGATGGGTAACCCTCCGTGATTATGTTATCCCCTTTCTCTGCCTTTTCTCCTGTAGTCTGTGCATTTTTAAGTGTCATATCCACTTTGTAGGAGCCAAGCGGCACCCCTGGCCAATTCTCAACTAGTGCACCAATACTCCGTATCACATTGATCCTCAGTTCTACCTCTCCCATTCCAAGATGGAATAGGCGTTTGTCCCATAAGACCATGATACACAATGGAATACTGCCTGAGGGGCAGGTCCTTTGCCCCCAAGCACATCCTTTTTGCCGTGCGGTTCCAGCTACGTTTGATCCCTGTGATAAGCTCCAAGAGGATCTCACAGTAACATCGAGCCTACTGGAGCCTTGTTGCTTTCTTTCCGGGCCACGATGTCACCTCACCACCCAGGTTTACGTCCTCTACAACAAATGACCGTTTGCACAGCGCTGGAGGCGAAGCCTGTAGCCAATATGCACTCACCATCTTGCCTCCCAATCTTCGATCTCCATTTAATTCTCCATCGCTCAAATCTCTTCTTGTTGTGTCTACTTCTTCCTCAATTGTTAAAGACTGTACTTGCTTCTTTTCTCTTTGCTTATGATTTCAGCCACTTATTTCCTTTCAGTGGATCTTTGGACAATGCTCTTTTCAACTTCGAACTTTCAACTGTTTCTAATTCCACAGGATTTTGACTCGAGGTACCTGCCACTTCTGTTGAAGGAGTCAGATCGTTTTTACTTTGACCTGCCTCGACTCCTTACACTTCTTCAGAGCTTGTTACGTGCTCTGTTTGTCTTTTAAGACTGTCTGATTCTGGGACAGCCCTCCTCTGACCAGACTCTCCTGCTATTTCATATTAAATTGGTCCGTTGTTATCCTCCTGTAAGTCTTCCACTTCGCCTCTCACAGGAGTGCCTGGACCACCTTTGCTTTGCTCAGATTCGATTTCTGATTCTCCAGTTTCCTGCTCCCTTTCTCGAGCATGTTCAGAAGTTGTTGGTATTCTCAACAACTCATCTTCATTGTCCAGAGGACAGGGTATTTTCCTAGTATGGTTGGCTTGAATCCAATTCAGGACTCCTGCACACTTCACAGCTATAGTAGTAACCAGTACTACTTGGTAAGGGCTATTCCACTGAGGCTCCAAGCAAGTCTTCCTCATGTGTTTTCTGATCATGACCCAATCTCCCGCTCTCAGGTTGTGATTTTGATCTTGGGACAGTCCCAGAGTGGTGGCGTCCACCTGATGAGAGAAAGAGCGAACCACATCAGCCAAACCCTTGTAGTAGTCCAATACCATATCATCTGCTATGTTCACAAGAGCATTCGCAGGAGCAGCCAGCAGCCTCATTGCTCTGCCCATGAGGATTTCATGCGGCGACAGTCCAGTCTTCCTGTCTGTTGTGTTTCTCAGTACTAGCGATAATGTGTCTGGCCATTTCAGATTTGTGGAAACACACATCTTGGCAGGTCTTGACTTTAAGGTACCATTCATTTGCTCAACAAGTCCTGAAGCTTCAGTGCAGTAGCCACAATGCAACTTCTGCTCAATGTTTAAAGCTAAACATAGCAATTTAATTACTTCATTGTTGAAGTAACTTCCTCTATCCGATTCTAATGAGACAGGAAACCCAAAACAAGGTATCAGTTCCCTCAGTAGTAGTTTTGCTACAGTGAGACTATCACTTTGTTTAGGGTATGCTTCAATCCAGTACCTAAAGACACAAATAAACACCAACACATATCTCAATTCTCTACACAGAGGCATCTCAATAAAGTCCATCTGCATCCTGCTAAATGGACCTCCCGCTCTTCCAATGTGACTTAGATTGACCACTGTTCTCTTTCTCACATCCATCTGTTGACAGGTGATGCAACAGTGGCAAACTGCTTTGGCAACCTGTCTAAACTTTGGATTGAACCACACTTGTTTAAATGTACAAATCATGGCATCCTTTCCAACATGGGTTTGGCCATGATAGTATCTAGCCATTTGAATCATCAAATTATTCAGTAAAAATACTTGCCCTTCTCATGACACCCATACATTGTCTTCTCGCTACACACATTTCAATTTTACCCAAGTTCCTTTTTCATCTTTGTCTACATTATCCTGAAGCTCTTTCAACTCTTTTCAAGTGTCAATTACATTAAAAAAAAATCGGTACATGGTTCTTCCTCTGGTAACAATTCCCATATATCCTTTAAGGATATACAGTTCAGGGCGCAAAACCTCGTGACTTGATCCGCATATCCATTTCCCATTGACACAAAATCTTGTAATTTCAGGTGTACACTGCATTTCACCACAGCAATCTTTTCAGGCATTTGTAAAGCTTGTAACAAATCATGTATTCTTATCCCATTTCTAACTGGCGAGCCAGAAGAGGTGAGGAATCCTTTCTTTGACCATAGCCGTCCAAAGTCATAGACTATTCCAAATCCATACTAGCTCTCAGTGTAGATGGTAACTTTAAGTTGTCCAGAAACATGGCATGCTCTAATAAGAGCCACTAATTCAGCCACTAATTCAGCCACCTGAGCGGAATACATTCCTCAAACTCAGGACATTTCGAGTATACCAGAAATTGTGCACACAGCATATCCTGCTCTCAATGTTCCCATGTTATCTTTTGAACAGGAAACATCAACAAAATGATTTGGTCATTTTTTTCCAATCGGGTATCCTTAATATCAGGTCTTGGTTTTGTGCACAAGTCAGTCACTTAAAGACAGTCTTGTTCGACTTCCTTCAATTTATCCATTTCATCATTTTCATTTGGAAGCAAGGTTGCTGGATTAAGCACTGTACACCTTTTCAATGTCACATTCGGAGACCCTAGGATCACAGTCTCATGACTGGTTAACCGCCCACTAGTAAGATGTTCAGTCTTGGTTCGGGTAAGCAAAACTTCACTGGAGTGAGGGACCATAACAGTTAAAGGATGTCTCATAACAATGCCCTCACTCTGAGTGAGTCTCTATCCAACCACAGCTACTGTACGTAGGCAGCCAGATAAAACTGTTGCAACTGGGTGCAAATTAGCTGAAAAATATGCTATCCTCCTCATCTGAAGTCTTACCCACCCAATCATCATTTGCTTCATCCTCACTGTGTAGTGGGTATTGGTGTATTGTTTTATTACTCTGGTTAAGCCTTTGACCTGTGACCTGCTGAGGAAGCATCACCTGTTGCTGCTCCATCGGGGCTTGAGGTATCTGAATTTGTTGCCTAGGTAGCAGTTAGAAGTGGAGTTGCATTTGCTGTTACTGGGGAACCTGCAAATGTGGCATTTGCATCTGTTACATAGAATGGAAACCTTGCATTGGGTTCATATTACTTTAGAAATTTGTAATCTGACCTCTGATTCTTGGTTCTCTCATGTTTGAAAAATAATTGATCTCGCTCAGCTGCTGAACAACATCTTCCTAACCTAGCATAAGACAATCCATCTTCCAATGACGAAGGCCTCCATAAGCGTGACATGGTAACATCCTTTTCATTCCTTGCACATCGTTCTGAACAACCACAGTATTCAAGTCAGGACTACGGTTCACATTTCCCATTCCACCTTGACCTCTACCTTTCGTCTGGTTTTGTAACCACGCATTTCCCTGCTGCTGCATAAAACATCCCGGCATTCCTAATTGTGCCACTTTAGACTGCAGCACCATTGCCTTTTCTTTTAACTTTCTCTGTTTCAACTACATCTTGTCACTACAGTACTTTGCATACTGCAAGACTTCATCAAAAGGCTTTGCTTCCCAACAAATCAAATGACTCTTAATCATCTTGCTAATTTCAGGTCTCAACCTTTCAACAAACCTGAAGCCAAATGAATCATATCTTTTGCTCAATTGTTTCTGTTCCACTCCTCTTTCATTCAATCCACACACCTACTGGAAGTACAATTTCTAATAGTATGTTCAAATCCTCCCACAAAAAGTTTGCGAATTTCACACACCTGGTACCATTCCACTGGTTTTTCTGTCAACCTGGGGTAATCATTTGTGAATGACAAAATTTCACTTCTGCTCCAGGGGACATGAACAACATTTCTTCCTGTATTTCTCTAATTGGTAATATTTTTACTGGGTCATCAATTCGTTGCACATTGGAAGTAAGCTTTCCAGAATATCTCTTCTTGTCTATTTTCTTCACCCATCTGCCTTCCCACTTATGTAATGCTCCCCAAGTTTGAATGTTCTGAATTACTGTTTTGAGGTGAATATTCATTCCACGTATTCTCATGTTGTCAAAGTCCCTTGAGTCAAACTCTAACCGGTAACTCCTCTTTGAGTGCTTTGTTTTCTCAATTTCTACATCATATTTTTCTGCAAGGTCTGCTAATTTCTGATGCACTATTCCTGCTTTATTGGTAATTAGTTTGTGCAAGTAACATAAATCATCTTCTTGGTATGAGTCAATTCTATCTAACCCTATAGTTCCTTCTATCAAGTATTCTGCTTCTAGTCTAAGCCTGGTCAAATTCAGGGCACTTCCTCCACTGGAATCACCTTAGGTGCTACTCAGCTTCTCTAACCATTCAGTTAACTGCTGAGCTGTTAAACTTTGTAATGAAATGTTGTTATTGCTTACAGCAGGAACTTGCTGTAACGTTACGCTCGGGGTTTCTGGTGTCACCAGGCTTGGGTTGGAACCTAAGTCAAATTTCCCTTGGTTATTTCGAGGAGTTATGAAAGAACTCAAATCTATTAACGGACCTGTTCCATCAAATGTCGGTCTCATGGGGGTCATGACTCTTGCGTTTCCATATAACCTTTCCTTTTCTATGCTCGGGTTCAGTATTTTCTGTTCACTGCTGTTATCATTTCACTGGGCAAACAATGATATAACTGGACCTATGGTAACCGGTACTGGCACTGCATCTGGACTTGGTCGGACATTTGAATCTCTAGGGTACATTACTCCTGTATACTGACTTATCAGTACAGACATCTCTCTCTGTGACCCTGTTATGGGGGTGTTGGAGATGTAGGGTCAGTACTAGCCCTTGAACCTGACTCATACAGTGTGGAACGATTTCTCATTCATTACAAAATAACCTCACCATCATCTGAGTCCTCATCAAAAGTCAAAGTTTTCCTGGACTTGGTCAATCTCTACTCTTTGTCATCCAGAGGATAGAAATCCCTCTTCTTGGTACTTTTTCTAGCCTTGCCCTTATTTTCTTGTGTAATTGCAGGAAACAAATTAATTCCCTGTAAAGTCTCAGTTCTCCAAAGTTTCTGCTCACCATCCCATCTCACCTCAGATAAGGTCTTCTCAGCCTTTCACATTCTCCTCTCAAATTTCAGTAGCTGTTGCTGTGTGCCACTGATTTCCAAATAGCTAATGCTTCAAACTGTGCAGGTCTCTGAGGAGGTTTTGAGTCATACAGTACTCTCCTCAAATTCTCTAAAATTCTCAAATTACATGTATCATGAGCCGGAAATGCTCTGTTTCTTTGTACCTTTGCTTCAGCCAAAGGCTGGCCCAGCACCTTGTTCTTCAAATACAATATAAGCAGGTGTACCTTCTGGCGGTGTAATTTCTCCTATTCTAGTTGGAATGAACGCATCTCCCATTAGGGCACTCTTTAAAGCTTTGAAAAATTTAATTTTCAGTAACTTTTACGCTATTTTAATCGAATCAGGAAGTAAATTTCAATCCCCAAATCCTTTTTCTACCTTCTCAACCAATTATGCCTCACGGTTGTCCACCAACCCATTTGCGACCTTTCTAACTAACTGACCTATCCCAGCACGGCTCCAGTGTCATCACACTCACATGTACAGCGGCTGACATAGCCCTTTGTTTTGTCCTCCTAAATTCAGATCTGCGAGAAACTAAAGGCAAATATTGCGAGCACTAAATAAAATCAATACACAAATTTGTCTGTTTACTACAGGTAGGTAACACAATTGCTTCAGAAACCTTACTGATTTTTCACTGTGGCATTTTGCTCTTACAGATACTCCTTCTACCGGACACGCAAGCAAAAATTCAACCAGCAAATTTTACTCTCAGCTGATCCTCCTGGTGCACACAGGGTTCACCAAATCTCTGTTGAAAACCTATCACTCACTTTAACACGCACTCAGAGCTTGTTAACCACGCCCGATTGACCTACTAAACAGACAAATTACAACATAAACCAAGTGTCTCATACACTTTTAAAATACTCCGGAGTCTTAGACAACTCAGGGCCCATATACCAACAACCATGTCGGCAATTTCTAAGCACAAAGCACCAAACACATGTGAAGTATGACGACTTCCCTACTTTCACACTTTGAAGTATGCAAACTCCCTAAACAACTTCATTTGGAGTACGAAAACTCCTTGAACTCTCGGCTGCCAGGCCCTTTCCCCCTCATGTGCCTGGCCTTTTCTTTGGCTTTTTGTGGCAGTTCGCACTTAGGCCCTCATAACCTTTTGTCCACATAAGCTACCCACACCAAATTTGCGTCTTTTTTTTTTACAATATCCTAAGAATTCTAAAAGTACTAAGAGTTTGTGGGTTCCCCTGGGAAAGACCAAGAAATAGGCCAACATACAGTGACATTTTCATTTTAAAAAAAAAAGGGGAAAAAGGGCTATAGAAGAAAGCTTGTGGTTTTTTCCCTGTAAATGGCATCCACCAAGGATTTTAGTGCCAGAATCACCATCTTCCTAGCTTTCAGGAACAGGCAGACTTCAGTCAGAAAACCACATTTTTCAACACAAGTTTGGCATTTAACTGGGACATACCCCATTTTAAAAAAAAATTGTGCTTTCAGCCTCCTTTCAGTTGGTGACATGAATCGGTATAAAGCCAATGCTGGATCCCGGACAGCTAAACATTTCTAAAAAGTAGACAAAATTCTGAATTTAGCAAAGGGTCATTTGTGTAGATCCTACAAGGTTTTCCTACAGAAAATAACATCTAAAATAAAAAAATATTGAAATGAAGGTGAAAAAAAACAGCCATTTCTGTCTATGTTTTATTCTGTAACTTTTTCCTGCGATGTCAGTTTTTCAAAAGCAATATACCGTTACAGCTGCTGTACTCTTCTGGTTGTGGGGATATATAGGGCTTGTAGGTTCATCACGATACCTAGGTACCCAGAGCCAATAAAGGAGCTGCACGTTGCAATGGGTTTTCACTGTATATTGTATATTGGGTATACAGCAATTAATTTGGTGAAATATAAAGAGTGAAAATTAGATATCAAGAAGCCTTTGTATTTCCAAAATGGGTACAAGATAAGGCGTTTAAAAGCACTAGTTATCTGCACATGTCTGAATTCCAGGGGTCCCCATACAAGCATGTGAATTACAGGCAGATGTCTTTTTTACACACATTCTTACATTTGGAAGGAAAAAAATGTAGAGAAAGACAACAGGCAATAACACATGTTCTGATATTCTGTGTTCCCCCAAGTCTCCAGATAAAAATGGTACTTAACTTGCGTGGGTAGGCCTAATTCCTGCGACAGGAAACGCAACATGGACACATCACATTTTTACATTGATATCTGACGTGTTTTTTGGGAAGAGCCTAGCTATGGATTTTGGCACCTGGGGAAACCTACCAAACCTGTGGCAAAAAAACTTTTCTCACTATTTCGATGATATAAAGTTTTGGAATCTGAGAAGGGCCACAAATTTCCTTCCACCAAGCATTCCCCCAAGTCTCCTGATAAAAATGGAACCTCACTTGTGTGGGTAGGCCTAGTGCCCGCAACAGGAAATGCCCCAAAACACAGATGGCCTCATTAAGACCTTGGGGGAGGGGATTAGTCTGTCCCAAAAGTGACAGATATCCCGTCCGGTCTTTTTACAAGTTCCATAGAAAATATACTGGAACTTGTAAAATGGCAGGCAGGATATCCGTCATGTTTGAGACGGAGGAATCTCTTTCGTGAGAGGCCCCATGTGGACACATCAAGGCCCATATTTATACTTTTTTAGCGCCGCATTTACAATAGTATTTTGTAAGTTTACGCCACTTTTGCCTCAAAAAGTGACAAAAAGTATAAATATGGGCCCAAATTTATCAAGTACAAAACAACCAGTTTTTGCAAGGGGGGTCACCTGAGGTTTTGGCCTTGGGCTCAGCAGCCATTTAGAGAAACCTACCAAACCCAAATATTTCTAAAAAAATAGACACCGGAGGAAGTCTAGGGAGGTGTGACTTGTGTGGGTCCCCCACTGTTTTCTTACCCAGAATCCTCAGTAAACCTCAAATTTACCTAAAAAAAAAATCTAATTTTTCGCACATTTCTGTGTGGGATCATTGCACTGGCATGAATTTCCTACCACCCAACGTTCCTCTCAGTTCCCGGTAAAAATGATACCTCACTTGTATAGATGGGCCAAGTGCCTGTGAAAGGGAAGAGACAAAAACATGTTGAAAATGTGAAGGGACCAAAGCGGGTCCAAAAGGGTAGTTTGAAAGAAAAAAACATTTTAGGCTAACAAGTGGGGCAGAATTTTTATCAACAATGCTAGGTGGTAGAACATTTGTGGATTCCTGCAGATGCTGGAAGGTTTGCAGGGCATTGTGGGTAAGAAAATTGTTAGGGTCCCTGTGAAAATAACAGCAAAGACAGGAGTCATGCCCCCTTGCCCAATGGCCATGCCCAGGGGACTTACGTCCCCTGGGCATGGTCATTGGGCATAGTGGCATGTAGGGGGGCACAAATCAGGCCCCCCTATGCCACAAAAAAAAAATATATATATATACTTACCTGAACTTACCTTAAGTTCCCTGGGATGGGTCCCTCCATCCTTGGGCATCCTCCTGGGGTGGGCAAGGGTGGCAGGGGGTGTCCCTGGGGGCATGGGAGGGCACCTCTGGGCTCCTTCCTTGCCCACAGGTCCCTTAACGCCTGCCCTGACCAGACGTTAAAAAATCACGCAAAAGCGGCTGGACGTCATTTTTTTTCACCCGCCCACTCCCGGGCGTCATTTTTGCCCGGGAGTGTAAATACAGCGCACATGCCTCGGAGTCATTTTTTAGACGGGAACGCCTACCTTGCATATCATTAACGCAAAGTAGGTGTCCACGCTAAAAACTGACGCAATCTCCATGACACGTCTAACGCCAAAGTATAAATATGGAGTTAGTTTTGCGTCGGATTTGCGTAAAAAAAAACGACGCAATTCCGGCGCAAACAATATGCCCCTAAATATTTCATTTTTTATGAGTTTGATGCAATCAAGATGGCTTCAGGTGTGCCACACTTTTGTCATAAGTAAGACTGTCAGCGCTGTAGTTGTTCTTTAGAACACACTGGGGAGTCTGCAGTAGAACACAAGGGAATCAACTAACAGGTTGCACCTGTTGGAAGTACAACAGAAACATTTTTGTGAACTCACTTAATATGTGTCCTTTGTTTTTTTTCAACACCACGATCCTTAGTTTCTGTGACAAAATGAACCTCTTTGTGTTGCTCCTTTCTAATTTATTGTTTTTAAGTTTTACCAGTTTGATTCAATCAAGATGGCTTCAGTTGTGCTACACATTTGTCATAACTAAGAATGCTAGCACTCTAGTTGTTCTTGAGAACACTCTGGATGACTGCAGTAGAACATAAGAAAATGCTGATTCTCATATTTTTAATGATTAGAGAATTGTGATTTTATGGCAAGACAGGAGGCTCACATTATGCATAGCCTTTCATTCCCTACCTCCAAGCAGCAACATTCAAAGCTTCATATTGGAACCAAGTTTAGCCGGATAAACAAAAATAGAACTTCCATTCCACAAACCTCCCCAACACGCCAACATCCTCGTCTTTTGTTTGCTCCTTCTGAGCAGATAAATATACTTTACATATCTTCGTTAAAAGGATTATTTAATTTGTATTTTTGAAGTATTTATGGTTTGATTTCTTCTTAAAGGGTATTGTTGAATTCGTATTATAAGGCTGCAGAAGAACACAAGGGAATCAACTGACAGGCTGCTCCTGTTGGAAGTACATGTTTGACTGAGAATGTTAGAATTTGTTATTATGTGGCTGAGAAAGATGGTGTGACTATACAGGAAATATGCTCTCATTTTAGCTTTGGGAGCACCTTCCATAACCTCCATGGGAAAATCATGAGAAAACATTTTTCTGTCAAACATGATTCATGAAATCCCAGCAGAAAGCTTTTTCATAGGGTAAAATCACCTTAGAAACAAATGATTTATATTGTAACTAAAATCTGTTATCATCCTTTACACATTCTACTTTTTTTGACCCTCAAAACCTGCCATTCACTACATTGCATTTCGATTAGTAGTTTCATGTATATACATTCTCCTTTTTGTGAGCCTCAAAACCTGTCATTCACTTCAATGCATTTTAATAAGTGTTATAATGTTATAAAGTGTTATAATGTATATGGGTCCCAAAATGGCAGCTAGCACTTTCTGGTTGCTGATAACTAATTCAGTCTATCGTCAGGACTGGGACAATAGTCCCAGCAGTATAATAACTATCGCAGGAGAATTTGCCATTAGTGTTTATCTTTGCCCTGTGTTCTTTGATACTCGCGCTGTGGAGAGATCAGCCTGAGAATACACAAAAAGAACACAGGATGCGTCACATCCTTGGACTCGGCATTATTAGGATTTACCAGGTAGGACATAAGTAATATATCTGTGTATATTTTTACAGCATTAATAAGATACGTTATATTAAGAGAATTATCTATATTAAATGACCATATTAGTTCACACACTTTTAAGTATGACCTTTCTTGATATATAGGAACTCTAACAAATAAGGAGATGCCTCAGGAGACTTTTCATGGTTAAAATCGAGTAGCAGAAATATGGATAGTTTGTTTGTCTCTAAAGTAAGAAAATAATTCCATCATATTCGGGTGTTCGGAGGAAGAGGTTTCACTTATTTAGTATCACTATGTGAATTCACTTTGCAGGACTATGTCTGTGAGATTCCGCACATATGGGAGTCACAAACACCTTAGATTCTTCAGATCTATTTTTTAAATGATCTATTCTTTACCATCATAAGGAATGAGACAAGAAGAGAAATCAAACAATGCATGATTCATGCGATTTGTTATTACATCACTTGGGGAGTGATCCAGGACATCTTCCTATGCCACTCTGCATGAGAACTACACCTCTTGGTGACATTGAAGTTGGGTATCATTCTCTCTCTTCTTTTTTGCTTTTGGTGTCCTCTGTTCATCTTTGTTCTCTCTTTCTTTTTATGTGTGTTTTATGTTGTTTGTTTTGATCTCAAGCTCAGAGTATTTCCTTTGTTTGTGTTTCATAAATATACAATGTAGGAATACCATGCATGTCCCTAGGATTATTTTTAATACCTACACTATATGCCCCGAAGAAGGTGAGTGACCCAGAGGGGTCATTATTCACCAAAACATACATCGGCACTGGTTTATATAGTTAGGACATTGCATTGGATTCAACCTGACACAGATATGCAGGATAATGACACCACATTGAATATTACTCCTTTTCCTTGTATATAAGGATGTGAAGAAGGTCGTATATGAAAGATTGAGATGGACATTCAAGAAGTATTGATGGAACTAATAACAAGTTACAAGATAATAAAGGACCTTTTTTTTTAAATATGGCAGTTTGAAGACTAAAGAAGCTGGACATATTGGTTCATTGTAATACTGTAGAAGTCTCATTCATGAGACTGATTGGCCCATTTGGGGTAATTAATTTATTTGTGTGAGGGGGGTTTCCTTTGCTATAATTGATTAGTTTTGTTCTTGATGTATGTATTTGTTAAGGCTTTGCATGAATGCAATGGTGTGATTGAGTATACTGTTCTCATTCTATTATGTTTCCTAGAGGTCATCATTGTTACTTATTAATTAGTAATAGATGTATTTTTGTTATTATTGAATGTATGAATATATACTTGATTAAATAAACACAACAACATTTTGTTTATATATAAATGTCTATGATCCTTGAGCTTGGGATGTTTATTGATTTGTGAATTTGGGATTCCATATATAGGAACCCTTTTTTATTTCTCCTTTCATTTTTGCCATGAGGGACTTTTTGTGGTTTTAACTAATCAGATCTCACCATGAGATTTGTGCTTAGGCGCCACCCAAATATCTTTTTTTCTTTTTCCTTTAATATATCAAAATCTACTGAACAAATGTCCATCAAATCCCACAAGACACACTTTCTGGACAAAGAGTTAACTTTCTGCCAAAGTTGGTATAATTCTGTCTAGCTGTTTAGGTTGTAGTTGTGTTCAAAATCCTTATGGGAATTAACATGGGAAACACACTTTTTTGACCCCTCCATTTTCTTAGCCTCTGCTTGATGAATCACCCCAAAACTTCCTATGCACAATAAGACACAACAGAACACTTGTTTTGGAAACGATTGTGAAGATTTGCCAAATGGTGTGAAAGTTATAGGCAAGTCAAAAAATGTTTTTCCTAAGGAAACTAGGTCCTAACTATAATTAACTTTTCATCTGCTGATTGAAAGTTTTGGGATGATCTGTGAAGCGAAGGCCAAAAAAAAGCAGGGTCACAAAGCGAGTTTTCCTCATTCATTTTTTCATAGGGTCTTTCAACACGTCTACAGCCCGAACCCCTTTATGGAATTTCACCAAATTTAGAAGGAAGCTAGATCTTGGTGAGCAGATTGTGCTTTTTGTGATCTGGTGTAAATCCGTTCAGTAGTTGCTGAGATTTTCAAGGGGAAAGATATAGATATCTAGGGACGCAGATCCTCCATGGATCCAACTGCCCTCGTGTTGATATCTGATTGGCTGCCAACACCTCAACAAGGAAGTGTTAGAAGCCAGTAAGGGCTCGGCTTCAGCCAAGTACCACAAAAAAAAATTCAAAAAAGAAAAGGGGCCAGGGTAGGGATACTCTGAGCCACTGACCTTGGCCCAGGGGTCTCTCAAGGACCCCTGCAAATTCTGCAGCTGAATCCACTGAATTTGCTATGAATAAAATAAAAAAAATGCAGTCTCCTACGTTTTTTGTTTATATTGCCCCTGAGTGGACCAGGTGCTGGAGGTATATATATATAAAGGAGGAGGGGCACATGGGGTCTCCTTCCTAGAGCTTATTAAATTCCCAACATCAGTGCTGCATATCATTGGTCGAGTTGTTGATGCCTGCAGTTGAACTCCATTACAAGTTAGATTTAGGTTGGCTAAAGTTCCGCACTTGGAATGTTCTTGATATTCGGTTAAGAGCCCAAAATAACTACCACACCTGAAGGGTAGCACTGTTCTGACATACTCGTGAGAGCCACTCACGGAGTCAGCCCTGCCCTCAGGAATGGACTGGAGCCTACATACATAAGGCACAGCTCCTCTGTCAGAAATGCCCTGAGGTCACAGACATGGAGACAACACGGCGAACGCCTCTTCGTTACCTGCCCTGCAGCAAGTCCTTCTGAAGTTTAAACATCAGGTCTTCCACGAGAAAGGTAAGACGAGTCACCAGCAACCCTATGAATGCTGAAAAAACACACTAAAGCTACCTTGAGGCAAAAAGGCAGTTCTCATTAAAGCAACTACAGCTACCTGACAGTGCAGATGGTTGGACTCCACAAATAAGATCGATGCCCGTGTTAATGGAAAGTCTTTGCTTTGGGAAAATTGTTCAACCATGCTGGCGTATTCCACTAGTCAAATCGTGTACATGATCTGCAGATCGTACATATTTATGTCTTTTCAGGGGAGCTGCTTTTTTCAGTCCTAAATGGTCTCTGATGGTCTGGGGGCCAGCAATTGCATAACGTTAAGGCCAGAACGAAGCCTTTTTTGAGTTGTTGGATTAATAACATGCAACGAAACAATAGGTCAAATTTCTTGAGAATGTTTTTGTCAAACTTATGTTTTCATGTGGGCTTCACTGGTTGTTGAACAGCGTCTCTGCTTTCGATTTTATATAACTTAATGCAATCGTCCTGTTTTCAATGCATTATTTGCTGTGAATGCATTAAGCTTTTCTTCTTTTAATTCCAAAAAACAACTAATGAATGCTGGGAGTTATGTGAGTAAGAGATATATTTGTTCTTTATGCCCAAAATGTACCGCATTGGAGCTAAAGCATTGAGATTACAGCACTTTTTAAAAATATGAAGGCGTTCTGCCAAAGGAAGCACTTTTTTATCAGTGACCTACTACACCATTCAATCGATGTTTTGCTCATTAGATTAGCTCTCAAACCATTATAAATATATTTCGGATATGACAGGGCTGTAATCTGGCAAAGCTTTCATGTGTTCAAAATACAATATGAACCGTATTTGTTAAACTGTTATTTTGTTCTCATTTTGCACTCAACATTTCTGAAATAGACCTTTGTTGCATTTATCTTTGTCACATTATTATTGCATGACGGCACTTTGGGGCATATATTCAGAGTTTTAGCTGTACACATATCATTGGTCCACTTTGTTGTGATCATCAGACAATTCTCATAACCAAATTTAGATTCTAACAAGTATGTGCCATTATTTAGCGAGAAAATCATTGTTCGTGGGAAAAATACAGTTGAGGAGCATGTAGCTTGCATTTACACGTTTGGTGCACTTTGCTTAAATAGAGAGTCTGCAATATTTGAAAAAATGGGCGCGACCTAGATTCTGAGACATAAACTTGATTTACTATGTTAAAGGATTTCATATGGGGATGCCTTGGCTACTGCGAAGGTAGCAGGGATGCCAGCTCTCAAAATGAACTAGTAGACCTACTCATTAAACATCATGCAACTCTCCCTACCCTTCCTCTGTCATTCACAGATATAATTCACTTCCTTATGCTTAAATCACTATGCACTTGTCTTAAAAAAAACTATAAACCATTTAATACAAAACCATCCTTCAGCTGTGTACCCTTGAGGGCTCCCACGCCGTCCCAGATAGCCCATACCTGGATAAAAAAAATAACATGATTACCTCAGTGTGAAGGTCTGTGACTTGAGAGTTTGAGTCTAGCTGTACTCGTTCCCCTCTTTTTTTAAATACAAATGTTTAAGGCTCAAACTAAAACGTGATCTTATTCTTTTTAAATGACAAATACATTTTTCTTTTCAATTGGTCCAGAAATATCTAATTTTAAGTATATCCTATATTGAAGCCTAAAACACTCTGGGGGGTCAGCCTAAAATAGCGCTGCCCCCATTCTAACCTTCCCGCTGGGCCGGCAGGCGCTAACCATGTTAACGCCCACCGGCCTAGCGGGAAGGAGGCCTGCAACACAGAAGCCGGCTCCGAATGGAGACGGCGGTGTTGCGGGCGTGAGATGGGTGCAGTTGCACCCGTCGCACTTTTCACTGTCTGCTAAGCAGACAGTGAAAAGCTGCATGGGGCCCTGTTAGGGGGCCCCTGCACTGCCCATGCCAGTGGCATGGGCAGTGCAGGGGCCCCCAGGGGCCCCAGGACACCCGTTCCCGCCAGCCTCTTCCTGGCGGTGAAAACCGCCAGAAACAGACTGGCGGGAATGGGGTCAGAATCCCCAGGGCAGCGCTGCTTGCAGCGCTGCCCTGGCGGATTAGCCCAGCCGGGGGAAAAACGGCGGGAAACCGCCGGCCCCGGTTTTCTGACCGCGGCTTTACCGCCGCGGTCAGAATGGGCTTGGAAGCACCGCCAGCCTGTTGGCGGTGCTTCCGTCATTCGCGAGGGTCAGAATGACCCCCTCTATCTCTTCCTCTCCCTCTCTTTCTCTCTTTCTCTCTCTCTCTCTCTCTCTCTCTCTCTTTTAGTCTTTCTCCCATTTACACACCTATTCAGACACTCATGCACCCACTCACAGATCCACTACGACCCTCTTGCACTCACTCACAACCCCAGTCAGACCCTCACACACCTACTCACAGACCCACTCAGATAGTTCTGCACCCACTCACAGACCCACTCAGTCTCTCATACACCCACTCACAGACTGACTGACACCCTCATACACCCACTCGCACAGTCACACACACACTGATGCACCCACTAAAACACTGATGTACGCACTCTCACACACAGGCAGACACTCTCTTAGCCACTCTCACCCCCAGATAACCCTCCCACACCTATTCTCACACCAAGGAGGCTATGGACAACTCCTGCCACACACATCCAATGGGCTGTGCACAACATGGGGTTGGGTGGTTAGGGGGTTGGCCTTAGGGTCAGGCTGCAGGCCAGGTCTTGCAGGCAACCTTTGCTGCACATTGGTGAGGGCTGAACAGTGCCCCGGCAAATCAATTATATTTTGCCCTGGGGAGCGGGGGTCCTCAGGGTGCCAGCTAATATTTATTACCTAGTGGCGGTCGTTACTTGGGAGATATAGTTAGGACCTTGGGGCATATTTATCCTCTGTTTGCACCGGATTTGCATCATTTTATTTTACGCAAATCCAGCGCAAACTTAACTCCATATTTATACTTTGGTTCTGGACCCGTCCAGTGCCAAAGTTATGGAGTGTGCATCATTTTCTGTATGTGAAAACCTACCTTGTGCTAATGACATGCAAGGTAGGCATTCCCGTACAAAAAATGGCTTTAAGGCATGTGCGCCTTATTTATTCTCCTGCGTCATTTTGACCCACAGGAGGAGGCGGGTGTTAGAAAATGGCGCCCAGCCAAATTTGCAATGTTTTTTACAGCGTGAAGGGATCTGTGGGCTCATTTTCATGGTCGGAGACCATGGAAGCAGTCCACAGGTGCCCTTCCCTGCCCTCAGGGACACCCCCTGCCACCCTCGCCTACCCCTGGAGGACACCCATGGATGGGGGAGACTCATTTACTGTAGGTAGAGGTAAGTAGAGGTAACTGCGTGTTTTTATTTCTTTTAGGTGGCATAGGGGGGCCTAACTTGGGTCCTCTACATGCCACTGTGCCCAATGGCCATGCCCAGGGGACAGAAGTCCCCTGGCCATGGCCATTGGGCAGGGCGCATGACTCCTGTCTTTCCATGGGGGTTGTGACAAAAAAAATGACGCTAGTCAGGTTAGAGTAATTTTTTGTACTCTAACCTGACTTGCAGCATTTTTTGACGCACAACCCCCATTCTTCCCTATGCCCCCACAGCCATTTATTTTGATGCTAATCAGGCCACAGCGCCGGCTACCGTAATTCCTTAAATATGACGCCCGACTGGTGCTTTGGAATGGCGGTAGCCGGCGTTAAACATTTTGACGCAAACCTGCACTGTTGCAGGTTTGCGTCAAAAAGTATAAATATGGGCCCTAATTTCAATAGAAAAAGCTAATTTAAGTTACCTGTATCTTTGGCGCCGCTTGACGAATCTTCATGAAAATTTCCTCAAAAATGTGACAATCATGTGAGTTGCTGTCTAGGAAGTTTCAGGGTGACGCATCAAGCAGGGGCTAAGATAAAGAGGGATTCAAATTTAGAGTGTTTCCGATGTTTATTCCCATAGGAAAAATTTAACAGCAATAGCGCCAAAGCTACTGGATGGAATTACACCAAATTTAACAGAAAACTAGCTCCTGATCCTGAAAGAGCCCTATTTGTTGTTTGTTGTAAATCCGTTCAGTAGTTTTTGAGAAATTTAAGGAAATTCAAATTTGTATATATAGGGATACGAAGGATTCGAGACCCCTCCCGATCTTGGGCTGAGATCTAATTGGCTGTCAACACTTCAGCAAGGAAGTGCTAGCAGCCTTTTTGGGACTCGGCTTGAGTCGAATCCCATACAAAAACAAAAAGGTGAAAAAAAATGAAAAGTGGCCATGGTACAGACATCCTGCCCCTTATCTCTGGCGCTAGGTTCCCAAAGCAACCACCCCAGGGCTAAGAAGCATTTAAAAAAAATAATTATGGTGGGAGTTGCAGCAGAACTGCTGATCCACTGAAAATAAAAAAAAATACAAAACACGGCTTCCGCACTTCTCTTTTTTAAGCCTCCAGGTGGGCCAAGTCATTGGGGCATTGTTTGTTTGTAACGGGGGGCCACCACCTCTCTGGGGCAATGCAGAAAATGTGTGCAGTGGGGTCATGCAGCCCACCCGTGCCCTGGGCACCACCACCTCCTCGGGCCGAAGTGTTTTATTTTCGTTGGGAGTTCACTGAGTTCCACTCCTCAGAATTCCACAGAGCTGATTAAAAACTCCAGGTAATTCTGCAGAGATGGAGTTCCGTGATCCACAGAGTCCTAAATGCACCTGATCATAGAAGCGCTAAGCAGAGTCGGGCTCATTCAGGTGAGGGCCGTAGGCAGTTAAAGCTGCATTTTATGCCTCTTGTGCACCGGCCTGTCCCATGTGCACTGCACACTGGGCAGGCCGGTGCAAAAGAGGCCTGAAACGGCAGCTATTTTATGTTGCCTATGGCCCTGCTTCTTGTGCTCCAGCCGTCCCCAGGTACACTGCACACAGGACAGGCCAGTGCACAAGAGGCCTAAAATGTCACTGCCTACAGCCCTGGCGTGAAAAAGAGAAAAAAGAAAAGAAACAAGGACGTACCTGGGTCCTCCAGGGGGGTCACGTCATCCTCCACAGTGGCCTGGCTCTAGTCTTTGCATCCATCAGTCCCCTACTTCTGGGTTACTGGCAGTTGGAGGCCTGGCTTTCAGACTGTCACAGGTGCACCTACAGACCAGTTATGGGCTACAAACAGAAGCACAGACTCAAATTTAATTAACATTAATGCACCCTCAACTTTAATTAACATTAATGCGGGGGTGCCACCCAGCCCACCCAAAACAACTGGGACCACCACCTCCCTGGGGCTTCAAACAGTTAAAATGCAGGGGGGCACCTGCCCCCCCCCCCTCAGCCGTGGGTACCTCCAACTCCCCAGGGCTATAATAAAAATAATGATAGTGGGTTAGGTTGGCACCCCCGTAACCCTGGGGACCACCACCTTCCTGGCGCATTGTTCATAGGAGGGGAGCTGCTCAGTCCCCAGAGGAGCCACTGACGGCCCTGTGGACTCCCCAGGGCTGGCTCCTGCTTTGTCCAAGGTTCCCATCTCCAGAATATAGCTGTTGCTTTCACTTAGTGGGAGCTGGCCACCCACCAAGCAAAAGCAAACATAACTCAGCTTTCTGGCAGTGGGAGCTGTCAAACAGGTCCCGGTGACAGAAAGCAGAGTTTTCATCTACCTTCCCTGCACCTCAGACATTGCGGGGGCGTACTTTATAATTAGCTCATAACTGCTGAGTTTCGTTGGTTTTGTAAAACTGAAATGTGAGCCTAACTATAACACTCCTGTAACTTTTTATATCTATCTATCTTTACATATATATATATATATATATATAGAGAGAGAGAGAGAGATATGTTGGAAAGTGGATTATTGGTAAGGGCAGGTATGTACCTACACTTCACAACAGGCCACAAACCCCCACTTGTCCCATTCAACACATTACTACCTCCTCAACCCTTGGTAGCTTTCCAACGAGCAGGAAGGGTTAACTTAGGAGACAGATGTGTAAAACATTTAAAAATCAGAAAACAGTAAAGAAGTAAAACACAAAATCCAACATCAATTTATTAAAATGGATTATATTTTTATCTTTAAAATGACACTAAAATAACACAAATCCAATAAAGGAGACTGGAGATATGATTTTTAAAATATTAGCGCCCAGATTTAAGAGGGCCAAGCGCCTATTTGCTCTACATTTGAGACATTTTCTATGATGCTAATGTGGCTCAACGAGTCCAAATTTGCTGCACTATATTTACAAATGTATGTGGCACTTTGTAACCCCTTGTCCCACATTATCCTTGCACCAGGCATAATGTATACAGGAGGGCATTCTATGAGATTCCACTATGCCATTTTTAGCATCTATTTTTTAATGCCTACACAGAACAGGCATTATTAGAGGGCATATGTTAGAAATGGGGTCTTTGGTTGACAGTCAAGGGCAGGGTGCAGTGTATGGTTAAGGTAGGACATATAGGGGGTCATTCTGACCCTGGCGGTCGGTGACCGCCAGGGTCACCGACCACGGGAGCACCGCCAACAGGCTGGCGGTGCTCCGTCGAGCATTCTGACCGCGGCGGTTCAGCCGCGGTCAGAAACGGAAAGTCAGCGGTCTCCCGCCGACTTTCCGCTGCTCGGGAGAATCCTCCATGGCGGCGGATTCTGACACCCCCTACCGCCATCCTGTTCCTGGCGGGTCTCCCGCCAGGAACAGGATGGCGGTAGGGGGTGCCGTGGGGCCCCTGGGGGCCCCTGCAGTGCCCATGCCAATGGCATGGGCACTGCAGGGGCCCCCGTAAGAGGGCCCCACAAAGTATTTCAGTGTCTGCAATGCAGACACTGAAATACGCGACGGGTGCCACTGCACCCGCACCCCATTCGGAGCCGGCATCCTCGTTGCAGGGGCATTTCCGCTGGGCCGGCGGGCGCTCTTTTGGAGAGCGCCCGCCGGCCCAGCGGAAATGTAAGAATGGCCGCCGCGGTCTTTTGACCGCGGTGCGGTCATTTGTTGGCGGGACTTTGGCGGGCGGCGGAATCAGGCCCATAGTAATGTGTTTTATATGTCCTGACAGTGAAATATTACTAAATTTGTTTTTCACTGTTGCAAGGCCTGTCCCTCTCATAGGTTAACATGGGGGCTACATTTATATCTGATTAAAGTGTAGATTCCCTTTGGGAGCAGAGGGACATGTGGAGTTTGGGGTGTCTGAGCTCACAATTTAAAAATACATCTTTTAGTAAAGTTGATTTTAAGATTGCGTGTTTGAAAATGCCACTTTTAGAAAGTGAACATTTTCTTGCTTATACCATTTCTGTGACTCTGCCTTTTTGTGGATTCCCTGTCTGGGTCAGTTTGACAGTTGGGCTGGTTGCACCTCACACTAGACAGTGACACAAAGGGAGCTGCAGTGTAGTCTGCATTTCCTGATGAGCCATCTGTGCTAGGAGGGGGGGAGGAGTGGTCACTCACACCTGAAAGGGCTGTGC
Source organism: Pleurodeles waltl (assembly GCF_031143425.1). Lineage (NCBI taxonomy): Eukaryota > Metazoa > Chordata > Amphibia > Caudata > Salamandridae > Pleurodeles > Pleurodeles waltl. Next base: position 485,237,020 of record NC_090445.1, on the reverse strand, counting down.
CTGCCCTCACACAATGCAGTCTCCAACCCCCTGGTGAGTGTCAGGGGCCTGATCCTGGATAGGCAGGATTTCACATTCAAAAGAGACGTTATTTTGAAGTAGGTGTACTTCAAAGGAGAAATTGGGTATAAGATGGACACCCAAAACCACAGACTTGAGGAACACTTCTGGAAACAAGAGGAACCTCTGCCTGCAGAAGAGATGAAGAGCTGAAGAAGAAGAGCTGCCCTGCCTGTGACTGTGCTTTGTGGAGCTATCCTTCTGTTTCTGCTTCTGCCAGAGTAAGAGAGCAAAGACTGGACTTTTTGTGCCTTCCATCTTGAGAAGAAATCTCCAAGGGCTTGAATTAGAGCTTGCCTTCTGTTGTTTGAAGTCTCAGGGAAAGCAAAGACTTCCTTCTGCCAGCACCTGGAGTCTCTGGAGAGACTCCTGCCCTGACAAGTGGTGCCCTATCCAGTCCCTGGGCCCTTGAAAGGAAAAGCTGGTGAATATTCAAGGAAATCGACTTCGGACGACTCCGGACCGATCCCGCTGCTGAATCCAGTGATGCCGCCTGCAACCGACTCCATGATCTTCACTGGAATGCGATGACCTTCGCAGACCCAACACCGCTGCAGCCCTGCCAAAGTCCACGACTCCGTGGAAGTCGTCGCACCACTCCGTGACTGACGGCGCTCTAAGTGTGTGGATTCCACGTTTCGTACAGACGCCACGATCCCCTATTTCGCGCATCGGCTTGTTTACATTCTTCACCAAGGTATTGTACCTGGTGGTCTGCGTGACTCCGTGGCCGGCGCTGGTGGTGTCGGAGTATTGGGAAAGACGCCATCACGACGCGTGTTAACACCTCATCGAAACATTTTGTGTTTCAAAGTGCTATTTTTGAATGTAATCTTTAAAAATTCATAACTTAACTTGTGTATGGTGGATTTTTATCATTTTGGTCTTGTTTTGTTCAGAGAAATATTTCCTATTTTCCTAAACTGGTATTGTGTTATTTTGTAGTGTTTTCATTAAGTTACTGTGTGTGTTGGCACAAATATTTTATACCTGGCACTCTGAACTTAAGCTTACTGCTCTGCCAAGCTTCCAAGAGGGTAAGCAGGGGTTAGCTGAGGGTGATTCTCTTTTACCCTGACTAGAGTGAGGGTTCTTGCTTGAACAAGGGGTAACCTGACTGTCAACCAAAGACCCAATTTCTAACAGTAGCCAATCAGAGAAGAGCCTTACAGAGCCAAAATTGGGAACTTTCAGGTAGAGTTCTAAAACTCTTTCCCTGAGTTAGTTATAATAAATTCAACAATGAAAAGTTGTTAGATTTATTATAACAAAACATTTGATACTAAACTTGAAATATTTAGCTCCTTCTGAGACTTTATTAATTTAAAATGGTCTCCCCATATTAGGCTATGGAGCCCATTCACTGTAATGGGGAAAAACAAATGTAGCTATTTTTCCTTCACCATGGCTTATAAAACAACTTTCATAAGGTCCCTGCTTACAGTTACACTGCACCCAACCCTGGGATCACTTAGGACACACCTTAGGGGTGACGTATATGTATAAATAAGGTAGATTAAGAATTTAGAAGTACTTTTAATTTGAAAGTCGAATTTAGGGTTAACTTTAACTTAGAAACAGCCAGCAAGGCATGCCTGCCTCTAGAATGACAATGACCACCACAGCAGTACATCTATGGGTGTACTACCTATGCTGGGGTCCCTAAACCTACATGCCCTATCATATTCTAGGGACTTTTAGGTATGTTGTCACAGTCAATTGTAATTAGCCTAATTTGCATATGTCATTTTAATCAGAGCACAGGCCCAGGGACTGGTTAGCAGCACCAAGAACACCATCAGAGTCAAGAAAACACCAGCATGAGTGAAAAATGGTGGTAAAAAGTTCGAGGGCTTCCAAGTTTTCCCACCCAGCACCCTCCTAGCCAACACACCCAGGAGACTCAGCCCAACCCTGGGAGAGACTTCCTGGCTTGTCAGGCGTGGAAGAAAGGGAGGAAAACTGACAGTCCTTTTGCAGAGCCTACTCTGCCTACATCCTCCTGCCAGGATCACTCCCTCTGTGTAGTGAACCCATCTCACAGTAAAAAGACCAATATCAAACTGAAACTTTCCTCCAGGGGGTCTTCCTCCTCTCTCTCTGCCAACTTGGATAGTGAGGTGCCCATTTCCCCATCCCTAACTTTTGCTAGATCAAAAACTAGCTTACCCACAAAGGTTACCTAATACTTGAGCAACCCCACCATGACCAACAGGGTCAGGGGGCCTGCTTTACTTTTGGTCCATTGGTCTACCTACCATGAAGGGCAGCACCCAACAGAGTCTACTGACAGCTGTCAGAATCCAGAAACACACCATAGGTTCTCCACTGACAGGTGGTCGAGCTGCTTTAGAGACAACTGTGGGTTCCTGGCACCTCTTTTGCTGTTTAGAGTTGGGGCTATCACATCCTAGGGCAGACACCCTTCATCCACTCTCCCTTCTGTCAGTGCAGGGCCATCACCCTGCAGCTGGACAGCTGCCTAAATACTCAGGACTTTGTTGGGGTCAGGTAAGGCCTCAACAGTGCCAACTCTCTGCTCCCCCCTACGGTGGCAGAAGGTATTTAGCTCACTGGACCTCTTTTAAAGAGTGGCCAACTGTGGGAAACTGGCACTTTGTTGCAGTACTCCTCACTTTTTGCCTGTTTTCTGGATGCAACTTGGACTGGAGTGCACTGGGATCCTGCTAGCCACTTTCCCAGTGCCAGTGTTCTTTCCCTAAAACATTGCAAAGGTAATTGGATACATTTTTATTTACCATTAAAAGTCCCTAGTAAAAGGTAGGTAGGTACCCAGGACATTGGGGAATAAAGGTAGGCCCCTGAATGCAGCAGCACTGACTGTGCCACCTTCTAGGGCCATGCCTTCAGATGCACCTAGCACTGACATTGCAGGCTGAGTGTCCTGGTGCAAACCTAAAAATACAAACTCAGCGTGGCACACTTCCTGTGTGCCCTGTCCACCATACACTGTATATAATATGGGTAAGACACCACCCTGGCAAGCCAGCCCTAAGGCAGGGTGCATGATATCATATGTGGGGGAATAGCTGCATGAGCAATATGCCCCACTGTGCTAATCAAGGGACATAGTGAGTGAACAAGCAGCCATTTTAATACATGTGCTGGACACTGGTCAACATGAGTTTCCCAGCTACATAATAGCCACTCTGGACCCTGGGTTTTTTGGTACCAAACAACTCAGAATGATAAACCCAAACTAGTACCAGTATTGTTTTTACCCCTAAATGTACGCAAGGGTCACCTCAGAGGTGCCCACTGCAAAAACTATCTACAGTGGCAGGGATGCTGACTGGTTCTATCCAACCTGCCACCTTCAGTTATCCAATCTAGAAACCTTGGGGGAAAGATCCGTTTGTAGAAAAGCGCCCTCCTGGGTGGAGGTGCTAATCGCTCCCCCTCCGTCAGGAATATTCACTGCCCTGGCGGTGAGCTTCAAAGGGCTTATCACCTTTGAAACTCAACCACCAGGCCTGCTGCTAGAAGCAGATGGTAACTCCCTTTGCAAACCCCCCACTTTTGGCAAGAGCAAATGTGGGAACCTACACAAAGTGTAGGGGGAGTGGCCCCACCTGGCATGCACCAACACTAAGGTATTGCCTGCGAGGTGGGCAGTCCATTTAATTTTCCTCCATCTTAGATGAAAGGAAAATAGCCAATCATGGAGAGGCAAGTGATCCTTCCCACAGAAAATAGTCAATAGAGTGGGAGTAGACACCCAAAGTTAGGTGTCCCATTGGGCACTACCAGGTTCCCCCTAAAATGCCCACTAAAATAAGTATTTAGTGGGCATCCCTAGATCAGGTAATCAGATTTGACGGACAAAAGAAGACCAGCCCAAAGAAGATCCAAAACACGAGAACTCTGGACCTGCTGCAATAGGCGCCAAACACCAAGGACCTGACAATCGCCACTGAGGAGCTGCTGGACAACTGGCAAAACTCAAAAGAACCACGAAGGACCTGCAGGCTGCACAAAGCACCCAAGAATTCCCTCTGGAGTAGAGGTACTACTCTGCAACAAGAAGAAATCAGCAAATCAGTGAGGGTCACTTCACTGACCAGCTACTCACTCCTGAACTGGAAGTCACAGCTGGATGCAAGGGCACAGCAATGACCACAAGGAAAAACCCTGCAAGTGTACCAAGTTTGGTGGCACTGTGCTCTCCCGTGATCAAACTGTACTAATACCCTTGGTATTGGTCAGCTAACATCGGACACCAGGAAAACCAGCCCACCTGGGGCTGAAATAGGACCGGGAGGAAGCCCCAGTCAAGGGACCTTGGCAATATCCTGGACCTCCCACCAGAATGCCCCTGTTGTCCTGCAAACAACCCTTGAACTAACTTACCTATAGCTCTAATTGTCCTCTTCGTGCACAGCTCCTGGCTCACCGATTTACTCCACGTCCAGCCGCCCTGTGCCCCGCAATGAAGAACCTGCTGTGCCCTAAGGGTCCATCACCCCTTGTGACCTCAATACTCCAAGGGGACCCCCAAGTATCCACCTCTAAACTTACCTGTGCAGTGCTTCTCCAAGTGGTGCCTCACACTGGCCCTGCACCAGCTCCAGAAATCTTGCATTGCTGCTCCTGCCAGAACAGGGAGGTGCCTGAACTTCTCCAGCTGGCATAGTGTGCCCACCACCACCCTTGACCATTCTGTAAAAGAAGAACTGGTTAAATCAACTGTACGATTTTATATGTCGTTTAAAGGTGACTGTCCTTTGATTCCTATAGTGCGTAATTACGCACAAAAAGGCTATGGAGGTCAATATGACCCCAACGGTAGGTGATAATGTGGTGGTAGTACCACTAACAGGCTGGCGGTACATACTGCCACATTATGACATTGCCGGGTTGGCTGCAGCCAACCCGTCAATATACTTTTCCTACAGCCATGGTGGTAGCAGCTTCCGGGCCAGAGATAACAATCTCCAACCCGTTGGCCGCTATTGTACTGCCAGCAGCATTTTGAGCCTGCTACCACCATGGTTTTCGTGGTGTTCGCAACGCCACAAAAACCATGGCAGTAGGCCCTACCAGTGACAGGGAATTTCTTCGCTGTCACTGGTAGGAGGTTCACACACCCCCTCAAACACTCCCTAGATGCCCCCCTCCATCCACACTCCACCCCTTCTGATCTCCCACCCGCATTCACTCACACTGGCACATGCACATTCATTCATGCATGCATCCATTCATTCTCGCACACATCCGTACACACATTTACACTGACATGCAGACACGCATTCACATTTCAATTTGTGCACGTATTCTCACACATGCAAACACCCAAACACCCACGCAAACAACACTACACACATTCATGCACACACTCACACATACATGCACACAACCCAATACAAACACACAACACCCCCACCACCCCTGTCGGAAGCCCAACTTACCTTTCTGGCAGGGATCGGGATGGGGCGCTGCTACGCTAGCAGCGCCCACCAGCAGAACACTGCCAGGCCGTATCATGAGTCATGATACGGCTGGCGGCGGTCTGCTGCCATGGCACTGCTGTTGGTAGCAGCATCACCTTATCACCATCCACCAGTATGGACACAGCCGGATTTCCGCCCTTCTTGTGGTGGAGATCCAGCTGTGGTCATAATTTGGCAAACGGATGGTAGCTGCGGTGACTGTCTTTTGATGGCCATCACCGCAGTGGTAGGTGGCATTTACCACCATTGTCATAGTGAGGACCTATGTTCAATAAACTTCAAAATTCCATGTCTTATAAAGTAGTTAACCAATTTTGATAATCTTGGTCTTAAAAAACTGAAGTATTTTTATAAATTGGTCCTGAGTTGCATGATTGATACTGTTAGTAAAACATATGTTGTGCACTGCTCGAAAATTGGCCTAACTGCTCGGCAAAGCTACCTTAAGAATGAGAGCATTAAGTGATCTCCTTTTTACCTCTATAAACCAATTTGTGGTTGCCTCGACGCCCTCCACAGTGTGCCTAACTTTGTACACTACACAGAGGGCTAGCTTCCTACACCTACCCTTCATTTTCCTTTTCCCTTTTCTTGGGGCCCCTAGCTCCTAACTGTAGGAACTGATTCCCCAGGTCATTGCCCAAGATGTGAACTAAGGGTAAGTCATCACAGACCACAACCCTACACCAGTCAAGGATACCCTCCATCTCTAGGGGCTCTATTGCTACAAGTTTGGTGGTGACCTCACCTGTGGCTACCCGGACTCTCCTTGTCTCCCTCTGGGACATACATGTCTGGGGACACCAACCAATCACTCACTATAGTGTGACTGGCATATGTGTCTCTGAGGTCACTGAATGGAGTGGAAATACCTACTCCCACCCTCAGAGATCACCAGCTCACCATCTGGACCTGTCTCCCAGCCCATTGCTATGAGGACCTCATCATCTCATCTGTTGCTACACTGGACAGCCCAGTGGTAACGGCCTTCTTGGAAAAGGCTGCCTCCCCCCTAAGGTGACCTATCTGCTGACAGTCAAAGCAGGCCTTGTGGTCCAAGAGCTTCTTTAACCTTGGCTCTCCCTGACTCTGCTTGTCAGAGTGGGAGTGGGATTTACTCCCCTCCTACTTAGGGTTCTGGGGTACGGAGGGAGCCTCTGTGGTGGGCTTAACACTTCCCTCTGTAGGATTTTGGGGACCTGAATCCCCTTTTTGGAGCCTTCACCCTTGGACTTAAGAGCCACTCTTATTCTCAACCACTGATCAGCTGCCTCCCCTATCTCTCTGGGGTTGGTCATATTAGAGTCCACTAGATGCTGGTGTAACCTCTCAGGTATACAATTGTTCAAGATTTTCTGTCTCATGATCAAATTGTATAGCCCCTCATAAGTGTTTGCTTTGTTGCCTTTTATCCAGCCCGCTAGTGCCGTAAGTGAGGTGTCCACAAAGTCAACCCAAGACAGGGTACTGACCTTCTGGGTATCCCTAAACTTTATCCTATCTTACTCGAGGGTCAGACCATTCTTCTGGATGGGGCACTTCTTCATAGTAGGATAGGCCTCTGTCTTCTCTTCCCGTAGGGTCCGGAGCCTATCTCTCCCAGATACTGGAATCAGCTGTCATAGGAATGAACCTCAGTACTGAGGCTTAACCCTCCACATCCTGAGAGCCCTTTCAAAGGCTGCCAAACGCTTGTCTATGTCATCCTCCTCTTGATAAGTAGGAACAACCCCCTTGGAGAGTCTGGATAAAACCCATCACCCATGGACACCTCAACTTCTCTGTCACTGCCACCATCTCCGTGTTCACTCTTTGTCCACTTCTTCTTTTCTAAGGCCAACTTCTCTGCCTCCAAAGCTATGAGGTGTAGCTTGGCCTCAAGTTCCCTTTCTCTGAGGACCAGTTCTGCCTCTCCTTGGTCTAATGCCATAGACCCTTCCCTCCTACTAGTTCTGGATTGGGTCCTTACTACTGAAGTTACAGATAAGCTGCCATTCTCTTCCTCCTGGAGGTTGGAGAGGACATCTTCCCCCTCCCTTCCTAGCTCTCACAGACCCACTGACACATTCATGCACCCACTCACTGTGGTCAACCACCGCTTCAGCCATGCATGGCGGTGGTTGGATTAACGTATAGTAATGAAAATTACTATATGTTAAAAAAACAAAGGTTGCAGGGATGTTATAGTTAGGAAATAGAATTTAAAAAAACATAGAAATTCACTTAAAAAAACAACGGATACAGGGACGTTATAGTTAGACTCATATTTCTAACATACCAAACTAGAAATTCACCAATTATAGTTAGAGTAATCTCAAGTAACTATAACTTGTGCCCTATGGTAACTATAACTCGCAACCAAGACAGGCACCGCTAATTATCCCACAAATTATATAACTCATGATATCTTTGATAACATCAATGATAATATCAATGTAATATTTGCAGTAAAATGTTTGACGAAAAAACTGTGCATGGCGAGAGCACAAGTTATACAGTAGTTACCTTAGGGCACAAGTTATAGTTACTTGAGATGACTCTAACTGTAACCGGCAAATTTCTATTGCTTGGTGCATTTAAAATGTGAACCTAACTATAATGTCCTTGTAATCTGTAACCTTTGTTTTTTAAGTGAATATATATGTATATATATTCACTGAAATATAAGTATATATATATTTATATGTATACACTGTCATTGAAAAAACAAAAGGTTACAGCAATGTCATAGTTAAATTATGAATTTAATCACACAAAACCACAAAACCATTGAAATTCAGCAGTTATAGTAATGAATAAATCAAGTTCCTATAAATCGGTCCCTAAGGTAACCATAATTTGTGCCCCCATGCACAGTTTTCTCATCAATAATTTTATTGCAAATGTTGCAGTAATAATGTCAATGATGCCTTAGCAGGTGTCATCAATGATGTAATACGTGCAGTAATTAGCTGTGCATGGTGAAAGCACAAGTTATAGGTCCGATTTACAATAAACTGGCACATCAGCACTGATGCACCAGTTTATTGGTGCCCCCCCACCGCCACGTAAAGACACCAATGGGTGCACCGTATTTACAATACAGTGCACCATGGCACATGTTAGGCCAATAGCATAAAAAATTGTGAAGCTAGTGCAGTAAAGCACCACAATAGCGTAAAAAATGTTGACGCTGATACAGCAAAGTGCAAGAACCCACATTGACTACAATGGGTGCGTCACTTTAACATCTGCTTTCAGCAGGCATTAAAAATAATGCCAAAAATGGCACAGTAAAATCTTGTAGATTTAATTGCACTATTTTTGCAGGCCTCCTGATGCTAGAATGCCCCCCTTGCGCACATTATGCCTGACCCAGGCATAATGTGGTGCAAGGGGGTTGCAAAGTGGTGCAATGCATGCATTCTGCCACTTTGTACATTTGGTGTGGCGAAAAATGCCTCCTTGAGCCACATTAGCGTAAACAAATGATGCTTGTGTGGCACTAGGAGGCACTAGTGCCTTTTAAATCTGGCCATAGTTACCTTAGGGAACAAGTTATAGTTACTTAAGTTAACCATAACTATAACTACTAAATTTCTATGGTTTTGTGCAAGTAAATTCAGAACCTAAATATAATGTCACACACACACGTAAATATAACAAGCACTGGGCACGGCCTTCAGCCATGCATGGCAGAAGTTGGCTGCCAGGCATGCCCTTTAGCCAAGCCCAGCATCCAACCCTCCTGCATGCACCCAAACCCCACCGCCTTTGGCCATGCGCAAAATGAGGTTTTGATGCAGTCAGTGTTTTAAAAAGAAAACTGGATCTGCTGATCCATTGTGTGGATCTGCGGATCCGGAAAAAAAAATTGCCCAATTTCTTTGCCTATAAGGTGGCCCTATGGAACTACTCTATGGGGGTATTACAACCCTGGCGGATGGCGGAGAACCGGCGGTAAGAACGCCAACAGGCTGGCGGTCTTACTCAGGTGAATTATGACCATGGCGGCTACCGCTATGGTCATCCGCAGGTTCTCCGTCCCACCCACCAGGGCGGAAACGACCGCCGGGCTGGAGACCTGGGTCTTCAGCCCCGCGGCCGTCAGTATACGCCGGCGGTATTTGGACCCAGCTTACCGCCGTGGATTTCCTGCGGTTTGAACCGCCATGAAATCCATGGTGGTAAGCACTATCAGTGCCAGGGAATTCCTTCCCTGGCACTGATAGGGGTCTTCCCCACCCCCCACCCCGACTCCATCCCCTACACCCACCACCACCCCTGCCACCCCCAAACGTGGCAGGGCCCCCCTCCCCACCCCGACCCCCAACATAACATTACTCTCACACACCCGACACGCATGCAGCCACCACCAACACACACATGCACACACCCCGACATACATGCCTACATCCACACCCACATTCAAATATACACGCACACATCCATCCAGACATACCCACAGACATACACGCACTCATTCCCATACACACAACACCCCCGCAAGCATACACGCACTCACAGCCCCCGACATATAAACACACACACACACCCCCATGCACGCACACAACACCCAACACCCCCCCCACCCCCTCCCCTAACGGACGATTGACTTACCTGGTCTGTCGATCCTCCGGGAGGGGACGGGAGCCATGGGGGCAGCTCCGCCGACACCGCCAGGCCAAACAGAACACCGCCACAGCGAATCACAGGACGTGTTTCGCTGGGCGGTGTTCTGTTGGCATGGCGGTGGAGGTGGAGCAACCTCCACTTCCCCGCCGCCTGTAGGTATGGTTGTTGGCGGCTCTCCGTCGGAATAATGATGGAGAGCAGCCAACAGTCATAATACCCCGAGCGGCAAACCGCCTGCACAGGTGGTCTTCCGCACGGCGGTCCCTCGGCGGTCTTGCAAAAAGACCGCCGAGGTCGTAATGACCCCCTATGTGTCCTATGTGGTCAGGGTACCTGTATCCTGACCCCTTATGTGTTTTTGTGCTCTTCCTTTCCCACCAGCTCCATCCCCAGCAGATGTGACAAACAAAATGGTGGCTGCAATTTTGTGTGTTAGGTTGCGGCCAGCCAATCAGGCCCTTCCTTTTCCCTCTTGATCTGCAGATCAGAGTCCACATCCACGGATCCAGATCCACTGAGGATCCACATATCTATATATTTATATTTGTTAAACTCCTGTATCTCAGAAACTACTGAATGGATTTACAACATGCTTTCTGGACCAAGAGCTAGCTTCTGCCACATTTGGTGTAATTCCTTCCTGGGCTTTCACCGTAGTCATGTTCAAAATCCCTTTTGGAAAATGCATGGGGAAAACACATTTTGGGACCCCCCTTTTGCTTGGACCCAGCTTGATGGATCATGCCAAAACTTTCAAGGCAGCAGCAAAACTGACTGAAGTATATGTTTTAAAACTTTTCTGATGATTTGTCAAGCGGCGCTAAAGTTATTGGCAAAATAAAGAACGCTCTCCCTTTGGAAACTAGTTCCTAAATACACCTACCTACTCGCAAGGTAATATATATACTGAAGAACGCGAATGTTATAAGGATGCTATAGTTAGAAATAGCATTAAAAATAATGTAGAAATTTACTGAAAACAATTAAAAAAGCAATGGTAAACGGGACCATATAGGGTATCCATGTGCTTGAATCAGTCATGACATTTTCTATGACATCATTGATAATATCAGCGTAACATTTGCAATAAAATATTGATGAGAAAACTGCATGGCAAGGGGGTCAGTTTAGTTACCTTAGGGTCGCAGTTGTGGATATTTGAGATGACTATAATTGTTGAATTTTTGTTGTTTTGTGTGTGCAAAATATAAACCTAACTATAAGGCCCTTGTAGCCTTTGTTTCTTTTCAACTAATATGCAAGGTGTTTCTAATTCTATTTCTGAACTATAACGTCCCTGTAACCTTTGGTTATATATATTAGAAAATATGTTTCTGGTTAGCAGAGATATGCGCCTTGTCCAAGAAGGATTCACAATCCTAGTCAGCCTAAGTAAGATACGCAGCCAAAATTAACCTTTGCTCACCTACTGCTAGCTTGTCACAGAGCATTCAAGCTTAATTCAAGAGGCAAAGTGTACATTATTTGTGCAACACTTAAAACAGTAAAAACACCACACAAAAATACTCCACGCCAGGTTAAAAAGGTAGAGCTTAATTTAATCAATAACACAAGACCAAAACTTCAAAAATATAAAAAGTAGAAGTCAAGATATGAATTTCAGAAGAATAAATGTGCACATAGTGTTAAAAAACAATTAGTGCATATTGGGATAGCTGGTCATGCGGAGTTCAGGCTACTTGCAATGGAGGGCCGGCTGGCTACAGAACCCATTCAAGGCCTGCTGAGCAACAGTACTTTAATCCCTGTTGCAGCACAAGATGCATTGATGATCCCCATGCAGTTAGGGTATTGCATTGGATTTTTCCACATAATTGTGGTGATGCTTCGGTTCCGAGTGTGATGCCCTAGTTTCAAGTGGGCAAATCTGAATGCAATGCACTAGGTCAATCTACGCTGGAGGGGCAATGTTTCCATCTCGCAGTGGCAGCAATACGTTGGCTCTGAAGCGATGGTTCAGAGGTGATGCAGCTGTTGAAAGGGTGATATGCCAGTCCAGTCCCTGCAACAGTGGTGATGTGTCAGTTCCCATCTTGTAGCTGGCGATACATCCGTTCCGATTGGTGCAATGGCGTTGATGTGCAGGTTCTGCATATGCAACACTTTAGGCTCACTTCCAAGGGCCCTAGACTGGATTGGCACGACTTGGCTGAGAAAGACTTTCCAGCAAGCAAAGTCCAGGTGCTGGGTGTAGATGGAAAAGAAGTCTTTGATGTCCCTGAGACTTCAGAACAGGAGGCAAGTCAGAAAGGCCTTGGAGTCACTTTGGTTCTTGGGATGTAGAGATGCAGATCTATTAGTTTTCACTGGCAGGCAAGGAGGGCAGCAGACAGCATGGAAGGCACAGCAGAGCAGTAGTGCAGCAAGGTCCAGCAGAGCTCAGCAGAGTGGCAGTCTCTTCAGCAGCACAGCAGTCCTTATTCTTGGATGTCCTCTGGTCCAGAAGTGTACTGGTTTGGTAGTGTCAGAGGTTCAGTACTTCTATCCAGTTGGGCCTTTGAAGTAAGGGATACTTCAAATAGATGCCTTTGAAATGCACAATACCCTGCCTTTCCTGCCCCGGTCCCAGGCCCACTACATGAAGGGATGCAAACCTTATTGTGGGGACAGGACACAGTCTTTTCAGGAGTAAGGTGTCAGCTCCTCTCTCCCATCCTGATCTAGATGACCCATCAATATGCAGATGACCACTGAGTCACACCTACCCTTCTTTTGTGTACCTTTCCTTGTAGTAGTGACAGAGTTAAGAGTTTTGCACTACATGGACATTTAAAACATAAAAGTAGATGTCCAACTTTTCAAATACATTGCACCTTGCCCCTAGTCTGTATAGGGCCTTACTTCAGGATGACATATGTGTTAAAAAAGAAGGTTTACACTGGAAAGAAGGATAACTTGCCAGGTGGACAAGGCAATTTAAAACTGCACACACAGGCTCTGCAATGGCTTGCTGAGTCATGTTTAAAAGGCTATGGAAATAAGTGGCACAATCAGTTCTGCAGGCCCTCCAGTAGCATTTAATTTACAGGCTCTGGGCCCATGTAGTGCACTTTACTAGGGAACAATAAGTAAATTAAACATGCCAGTTGTGGATAAGTCAATATTACCAGGTTTAAGCAGAGCACACCTGCACCTTAGCACTGGTTAGCAGCGGTAAATTGGTGTGAGGACCCTTACAGTACCCAGCTTGGGCACCACTTTTTTAGCTTAGATTTATGGTTTGTATCTTATTCATATTTTTTACACATTTTTATTCATGATCAGCAAGACTGCTTTCCTGCTGTGGCTTTTACAAATTTGATCAGCCTCTTCATTCTAGGCAGTTAAAGAACTCGCTGCTCATTTAATCATCCTTTGCACTGCAAATAATCACAACCCTTTGTCCAAGGCTGTTAAACGCAGTACACAGTATGCTAACATGTTTTTCCAGTCCAGGAGCCAGATTTTGGGGGTCATTCTGACCCCGGCCGGCGGCGGAAGCCGCCGGCCTGGCTGGAACTGCCAGAATACCGCTGCGCGGTCAAAAGACTGCCGCGGGTATTCTGGGTTTCCCGCTGGGCTGGCGGGCGACCGTCAGAAGGCCGCCCGCCAGCCCAGTGGGAAACACCCTTCCATGAGGATGCCGGCACCGAATGGAGCCGGCGGAGTGGAAGGGGTGTGACGGGTGCAGTTGCACCCGTCGCGATTTTCAGTGTCTGCATGGCAGACACTGAAAATCTTTGTGGGGCCCTGTTACGGGGGCCCCTGCAGTGCCCATGCCATTGGCATGTGCACTGCAGGGGCCCCCAGGGGCCCCACGACACCCCCTACCGCCATCCTGTTCCTGGCGGCCAAAACCGCCAGGAACAGGATGGCGGTATGGGGGTCGGAATCCCCATGGCGGCGCAGCAAGCTGCGCCGCCATGGAGGGTTCCCCAGGGCAGCGGGAAACCGGTGGTACACCGCCGGTTTTCTGTTTCTGACCGCGGCTGTACCGCCGCGGTCAGAATGCCCATGGGAGCACCGCCAGCCTGTTGGCGGTGCTCCCGCGGTCCCCAACCCTGGCGGTCTCGGACCGCCAGGGTTGGAATCACCCCCTTTGTCTCCAAGGCAGAGCTGTGGTCCCAATGCAGCATGGGTATTATATAGACTACACACTGATCCAAGGACGGCAGAGGGCATTCCGGCCATGGCCATCCTAGGACACCTATTGCACAACAGGTGGCGTTGTCAGTGTTGAACTTCTAACTTCCCAAAAGGATTGCCATCTACACGACAGGCTAATTCCTGATATTCTATCCAGGTATGGGACTAGGGCCAATTCCATAGATGTGGCCTGGCAGAGGATTACAACAACTATGCTCTCAGACATAGACACAGGGTTATAAAAGGATTTCTAGAACATCTAGAATCACACACAACATGGTGGGGTTGTTCATCTTCTTCACCCTGATCTTAATGTCGGTTACCTTGATTTATTTCATCTGCCTAACTATCGCAGGGCATGCTTTTCATACTAGATTGTGATTGCTTCAATAAATGTATTCAAAATGTATCTTGTGTCTGGCCTTAGCATGCGTGAGTAACTGAGCGAAAGGGGTAAGATTTGTTTCTATGACTTCCCTGGGGAGTCGGAGTGTTATGTACAGGTTGCCATAATCAACTTTTACATTGGTTAGAAGGTTTGGGTGAGGCACTGTGAACTAGCTAGGAGTTAGACCAGCAGCTACTAATGGTAAGAGTTGCACTCAGTCACCCACACTCAGAGGTTCTGCCTTCCTGAATACACAGTGTTATCACCAAAGTAGTAACTGCATAACAAAAGTGTCCAAAGTCCTGAAGCCAGCAAAAAGGAGGTCAGTAAAACAGGAGTTCAGGGGGCAAAAAGTTAGGTGAAACCATGCCAAGGATGCCAGGTCTAACAATAGATAGATAGTTGGATAGTTGGATAGATAGATAGATAGATTGATAGATAGATAGATAGATAGATAGATAGATAGATAGATAGATAGATAGATAGATAGATAGATAGATAGATAGATAGATAGATAGATAGATAGATAGATAGATAATGGGTCCAAGAAACATCATCAAGAATGATTGAGAATTTGACTATCATTAGAATTTTCTTTATATTCAACATTTAATTGATAGAGAATTAAAAGTACATACCGAATGTCAGTATTATCTTGTAGGCCAATTTGAGGTAAGATATATTTTCACCCAGTGAGGCCCAATCAGGTTGTTTAGCATAGGGGCCAAATTAGCCATTGTTTTGACACACATAACACCAAGGTTTTCTCCCCTGGTTGGAAGAGGATTTTTGTGGGCCTGATGAAGACTCTGACTTTTTATCTTTGTCCCCACCTTTGTCATGTGACTCACCATCATTCTTCTTGTCCTTGTCACCCCCTGTATGAGCTTTTCTGCTCCCCTTATTCTGACCCCCCTCCCTCTCCTTCTCCTGGTTACCAGACTGCTCCTATTCATCCTGGAGAAGGAGACTTAAAAGGAAATTCTTGTTAGGATTCTTCCCTACCTCTAGGCTTCTCTCTGAGCAAAGTCCCCATAGAACTTTGAAAGTCAGGTTCTCATAGGCAGTTCCCATGACCCCAGGGGTGGCCTCAGAGGAAGACATAGGCCCTCATTACAACCCTTGCGGCCGGTGATAAACGAAGAGTAATACTGTCAATAGGCCGGCGGTAAAAAAATAAAAATTATGACCATGGCGGAAACCGCCAACACAGACAGCCACTTTAACACCCGGACCACCATTGTGGTAGCAACAAGCACTGCAGCGGTAACCGCCAACAGCCAAGCAGAGGACAATGTACCGCCCACCGTATTACAACAGACCAATCCACCAGCTTTTCCGGGACAGTACCAATGCCATCAAAAGCACGACAGAAACATTACACTGAAGGGAAACGGCTCACCTCTCGACACTCAAAGAAGAACCACGACGCCATGGAGCCCAAACTGCACATTTTTCCAATGCTGGTGTACCTCCTCATACACCAGGAACACGAACGCCGGCGAAGACGACCATGTGAGTACTGCACCTAGCACACAAGGGAGGGGGGAAGGAAAAAGAGAGTGACACACACAAGCAACATGCAACACCCCCACCCCCACCCTCACCCCAACACCATACACACAAACAGATGCAACAACATTACATATACACCCCTTAACTCTCAGGAATAATGCAAGGACAAAAGGAATGGATTCAATTGAGTGTAATAGTACAATTTTAGATACATACGTCCTTAAAGCAATAAACAGTATGTACAAAATATACAAAAGGAAGGTCAATGCCCACTCCAAAATGTCCGTGGTCCACAGGGCCATAACACCTAGGCCAAGGCCACAATTGACTCCTGCCTCAATACGGATTGAACACTGCAGGGGCATCAGGTCAAAAACACACAGACACCTCAAGGGGACGGGGAATGGGGGGCACCTCAGAGGGAAGATGGTACAACGCCAATGCTCCTGGAGGGGGCTACATGCCCACTGCTTGGTCCTGGGGAGTGCAAAGCCGCAGTCTCTCTAGTGGGTGGGTTGCCCACTGCTTGGTCCTGGGGAGTGCAAAGCCACAGTCTCTCAAGTGGGTGGTTTGCCCACTGCTTGGTCCTGGGGAGTGCAAGGCCACAGTCTCTGGAGTGGATGGCTTCTCCATGGTTCTGGAGGGGGCTTTGTGCCCAGTGTGCTTCATCCTGCCAAGTAGGGGTTGAGTGGATGCCTTCTTCCACTGGTTCTGGAGGGGGCTCTGTGCCCAGTGTGCTTCATCCTGCCAAGGAGGGGGTGAGTGGATGCCTTCTTCCACTGGTTCTGGAGGGGGCTTTGTGCCCAGTGTGCTTCATCCTGGATGGTGCAAGGTCACAGTCTGTCACCTGGGTGTCACACCTACAGGTGTTGCAGGGGCCAGTAGTACTGCAGCCCATGTAGTCACAACTATACACTGCTCGCCGGTGGTGATGGCTGCTCAGTGGATGGCAGTTGCGGTGCAGGTGGCGGTGCTGTCAGTGGTTGGGGGAGGCTCCAGCCCTTCCCCTGTAGCCTCGGACAGCTGCCCACTGGGGCTTCTGCTGCTGGCAGTGGTGCTGCTGACAGTGCAGGTGGCGGTGCTGGCGGTGGTGCAGGTGGCACTGCAGTCATTGGTGGGGGGAGGCTCCAGCCCTTCTCCTGCAGCCTTGGACAGCTGCAGTGCCATGGCTGGTGTTGTGTGCCCCTTCCTGCTCTTGGCAGATGGTGGTGCCTCCTTGCTTCTGCCAGCTGGCATTCCTTTCCTGCCCTGGCTGGCTGGTGGTGCCTCCTTCCCCCTACTGGCTGGTGGTGCCTCTTCCCCTTGCTGGCTGGTGGTGCCTCCTTCCCCTTGCTGACTGGTGGTGCCTTTTTCCCCTTGCTGGCTGGTGTCCCCTTCTTGTCCTTGCTAGGTGCTGACCCCTTCTTGCCCTTGCCAGGTGGTGCAGGCACACTGGCTCTGCTGATGGGTGCCTCCTTGGAGCCTCTCACACCTGCAGTAGCTGTAGAAACCACAGTGGCAGTGGACTGGGTGGCTGAGGTGCTTGGCTGGGTTCTGGCTACCCTGGCACGAAGTGAAGGATGGGGGGAGGGGTAGGGAAGAGGTCAATGGTGGCGAAGAAAAGCTGCTTAGGGACACTGGGGCAGAAAGATGGTGAAGGTTTGGGAGTAGAGGAAGAGGGAGTGGTTGTAAGAGGTGTCTGTCTGCTGTGTTTGGGTGCAAGTGCATGGGCTGGATGCTGTTGTGAGGTGGATGTCTGTTGGGTGTCTGAGTGCTTGTGTTTGTGTACTTAGGAGGAGGGGTCGCAGACACATTAGGAGAGGACACAGGGGACGTGTGCATGGATGTGGAGGTGGTGACTGCCAGTGAGAGGCGTGTCTATAGGTGTGCTGGTGATGGAGGTAGTGGATGGGGATGTAGTGCATGCAGGTGTAAGTGGAGACACTACTGGGAGGTAGGTGGACGATGAGGAGGAGGGGGACACAGTGGAGGCAGTGGATGTTGGTGTGCCTGCATCTGGATGGTGCTTGTATGAATGCCTGTGGGATGAAGTGTGGTGCTTGTGTTTTCCTGAGCCACTTCTGAGTGTTGATTTGGGTGCATGCAGGTCTGAAGGTGTGCTTGGGATAGGCTGGGGTTGAAGGGATTGGGGCTGGGTAGAGAAAATTGGAGCAGGGAGGCTGGAAACAGGGACAATGGCTACCATCAGTGAGTTGGCCAGTGCCTGGAATGCTCTCTTTTGGGCCGTCATGCCAGAGTGAATGCCCTCCAGGTGTGCATCTGTTTGTTGCAAATGCCCTCCTAGACCCTGGATGGCATTCAGTATGGTTGACTGCCCAACAGAGAGGGATCCCAGGAGGTCAATAGCCTCCTCACTCAGGGCAGCAGGGCTGACTGGGGTAGGGCCTGAGGTGCCTGGGGTGAAGGACATGGCCACCCTCCTGGGTGAACGGGCATGGGAAGCATGCTACTGGGCTGCTGGGAGGGTGGTGCTGGTACGGGGGTGGCAGCTGTACCTGTAGTTGGAGTGGGCACAGAGGTGTCCGCAACCGCCAGGGAGCTTCTATCGGAGGAGGAGCTGCTGTCGCTATTGTCCCCTCCTGTCTCCGTCGTGGTGCTCTCCTCGCCCTCCGTCCCACTGGTGCCCTCACCGTCAGTGGATTCGGCCTCCAGGCCCATGTGGGATGAAGCTCCCTCCATCGACAGTGGCTCTGCGCCTCCTCCAGATGATGCTGATGCACACAAGGACAGGGTGACAAAACAAAAAGGGGGGGCGAGACAGAGGATACACTTGGTCAATGTCAGCAACAACACTACCATTGGCGTACACAACTCACAGGGAACAGCCCTATGCACTAGGCCATGCACTACCAGTTACAATGCTAGTTACCAACCCATGGCGTACAATGCCTAACGCCATTATCTCCACACCTGAAATCCAGAAGACCCTGCCCAGTAGTAGATGCCCACTAACATTATTGGAGTTGGAGTACATGTGAGCTTACCCATCATGGAACCTACCCTGCCATGTTCGCCCTGGCCCAGCGGCACCCACAGCCCACATCCCCCACTCAGGTAACACCTTAGCACGTGCAAAGTCATGATTCTGAATCTGTTCTTACCCCCTTGTGGCTGCTGTGATGCCTTCAATTGCCCATCCAACTCCAGATAGGCCACCGCCTGGAGGCAGAACATCAGGGGGGTCAGGGTATGAAGGACACCCGTTCCTCGTTGGGAGGCCAGCCCCAGCTGGGCCTCCACCATCTTCCTTGCCCTGCGGCGCAGGTCCTCCCACTGTTTGCGGCAGTGTGTGCTCCACCTGTCAAAGACCCCCAGGGTTCACACCTCATCGGCGATGGCACTCCAAATACCCTTTTTCTGATGGGCGCTGACCTGCAGAAAAAGATGCAGCAGAAAAGGTATTGTTCATACCATCCGGACTGTTATACTCATGGTCCAACATATCCTTCCCATCCCCTTACACACATACATTGACCACCATACATGCAGGACTCTGCCCAGGAGCCCTCCACCAGGCTTACACACATAGCACTCCATACATTCATACTCCACGCATTTTGCTCACAGTGTACTCACCTGTTGATCTGGAGGACCATAAAGTAAACGGTATTAGGGTAGGGCCCCATCCACCAGTCTCTCCAACTCCTCCAAAGTGAAGGCACAGGTCCTTACACTCAAGCCATGGTCGTTTTCAGACACAGGTCACAGCAGCACTTAAAGTGTAAGTCCTCTCCTGTTGAAGGTCAGGTAGCAAGTGAGTGAACAGATAGAAAATGGCGGTCACGGCCATGGCGGTGCATAACGTCACCGCCGGCGTAACCAATGCGGTGTTGCACAGCGGTCATTGACAGCATCCCGCAACGGCACACAACGCCAGCGGAATTACCTCATTTTCACTTGTCCCTCCTCACAGGTCCGACGACCACCATTTCAGGGGGGCATAGGCCATGGCACCTAAATCATCACAGCAGACATAGGCACATCAACAGACCTACACATTCACATACTCTTTCTGTAAAAGACAAAAAAGCATATAAATCTGTGTATATGTTTGAATATGACCATCTGCTCACTGTTTTACACCCTAGAGTTCAACTGCTGAGGTTGAATAGGAGATGGGGTACAGACCCCTGGTAGACCTGGCGACAATGGAGGACAGGCACATTATACTAACCTACAGACTTGATAGGGCCACAATCCAAGAGCTGTGTGCCCAATTGGAGCCAGACCTGATTTCAGCTATCCTCCACCCCACAGGCATCCCCCTCTAGTGCAGGTCCTGTCAGTGCTCCATTTCTTGGCAAGTGGTTTCTTCCAAGCAACAGTGGCCATTGCATCAGGGATGTCACAGCCTATGTTCTCAAACGTGCTGACCAGAGTTTTGTCTCCCCTGATGAAACACATGCGCAGCTACATCGCATTCCCCCAGGTGGAAGATTTGGCCACAGTGAAGGCTGACTTCTATGCACTGGGACATAGCCCCAACATCATTGGTGCCATTGATGGTACATATATTGCATTTGTCCCCCACCCGGAGAAATGAACAGGTGTTCAGAAATAGGAAAAGCTTTCACTCTCTGAATGTGCAGATGGTGTGTTTGGTGGACCAGTACATCTCCCATGTCAATGCCAAGTATCCTGGCTCTGTGCATGATGCCTTTTATCATAAGGAATAGCAGCATTCCATATGTGATGTCTCAACTCCAGAGGCACAGGGTGTGGGTAATAGGTGAGCCCATGGTCCCCACCCAGTTGATGTAGGTATATGGGTGTGGGGTTGGCCATAAGATTGAATGTTTGGCTAACAGGTATCCCTCAATATTTGCAGGTGACTCTGGTTACCCCAACCTTTCATGGCTACTGACCCCAGTGAGGAATGCCAGGACAAGGGCAGAGGAATATTACAATGAGGCGCATAGGCGAACAAGGAGGATAATTGAGCTCACCTTTGGCCTCCTGAAGGCCAGATTCCGGTGCCTCCATCTGACAGGTGGATCCCTGTACTAATCACCCAAGAAGTTGTGCCAGATCATCGCTGCATGTTGTATGTTGCACAACCTGACCTGAGACGCCACGTGCCTTTTCTGCAGGAGGATGAGGCTGGACATGGTCATGTGTCAGCGGTGGAGCCTGTGGACAGTGATGAAGAGGAGGGAGAGGATGTGGACAACAGAACTACTATAATTCAACAGTACTTCCAGTGACACACAGGTAAGACACTGTAACTTCACCTTCCATTGCAATTTTGTGTTGGACATTGTGCATGGCAACCTGCATTTCAGAATTGTATGGCCACTTACTGTACCCTTTTGCATCTCTATTTTCAGATATCAGATATCTGTGCCCCACCCTGGCTCCTTGTGTGTTTACTGCTGCCCACTACAGGTCATATCTATGTATATGTTACTGTACATTTGAATTGCAATGTTTGCAGATTGTGCAACTAATTGATATTTCAAACAATTGACAGATTCCTTGCTTGTATTAGTTCCAAGGGTGTTTATTTCTGTGATAATAAGTGTAGGGGGTATTTCAATGGGCTGGGTTGATAATGGAGAAATGTCCAGGGTAGAATCCAGTCTATTTGTATCACAGGTGCATTGTCCAAGGGGGCATATGAATTGGAACAATGGTAGTTCATTGGTAGTTCAATGTGGACAGGGTGACAGAGTGGGACACAAGGGTGATATTCAGGAGAGTCTTATTTCCTGGCAGGGGTCTTGGCAATGTTCTCTGGCTTCTGCCTGGATCGCAGAAACATTTTGCGAGGTGATTCTTCTTCTGCAGGGGGTGGGGTGCTGGTGGCCTGTTGTTCCAGTGGCGGGGCCTCCTGTCCACTAGCGTCAGCAGAGGTGGAGGGCTGTTCATCAGTGTGACTAATGTCAGGGGTCCGTTGGTATGCCACTGCCTCCCTCATGGTGTTGGCCATGTCTGAAAGCACCCCTGCAATGGTGACCAGGGTGATGTGGATGTCTCTCAGGTCCTCCCTGATCCCAAGGTAGTGTTCCTCCTGCAGCCGCTGAGTCTCATTAAACTTGACCAGCACCGTGCCCATAGTCTCCTCGGAATGGTAGTATGCTCCCAGGATGTTGGTGAGTGCCTCGTGGAGAGTCGGTTCCCTGGCCTGTCCTCTCCTTGTCGCACAGCAGTCCTCCCAGCTTCCCTGTTGTCCTGTGCCTCTGTCCCCTGAACCGTATGCCCACTGACCCAAGGTCCCTGATCGTCCTGTGTTTGTGGGGTTGCCTGGTGTCCCTGTAGTGGTGTACACACTGCTGATTGACGTGTCCTGAGGACAGAGGGATGGGCCTGCTGGGTGGGTGCTTTGGTGGTGTTTCCTGAGGAGGGAGGCTCTGTGGTGGTTTGGGAATGTGGTTCGGTCACCGACTGTCCAGATGTCGCTGATGGGCCAGGTTGCTCATCCTGATCCTGGTGTGCAGAGCTGCTGTCATCACTGTGGGCCTCTTCTGGGGGTGGACTGGATGTGGCTGGCACCTCCTCTCAGGTGACGTTGTGTGGGGGTCCTGTGGGGTTATAAATGGAGTGTTATTGTTTCTGCATGTGACATCTTGTGCATGGATATGTTTCCCTCTATAGTTGTTATTAGCAAGGCAGCTTTGGCTTGTGTGAGTTGTGATTTGGTTGGTGATTGTCACTAGTGTGCATGCTTTGGTGATGGGTGTCCATGCAGGTCTGTGATGGGGGTCCATGCATTTGTGTAGCATGCAGGGCTTGTTATTGGGGCGGGTGGGCTCTGATGGAGGGGTATATGTAAGGTGGTGGAATGATGGGGTGAGGATAGGAGTAGGAGTTTGTGATGCCATGCAGGTAGGGAAGGGGATATAGTAGTAAAGATTTGACTTACCAGAGACCAGTCCTCCTGCTACTCCTGCCAGGCCCTCATGATGCAAGATCGCCAAGACTTGCTCCTTCCATGTTGTTAGTTGTGGGGGAAGGGCAGGGGGTCCACCGCCAGTCCTCTGTACAGCTATCTGGTGTCTTGCTACCTTTCCCCGTAGGTCGTTCCACATCTTCCTGATGACATCACTTGTTCTGGGGTGCTGTCCCACGGCGTTGACCCTGTCCATGACTCTTCGCATTAGCTCCATCTTCCTAGCAATGGACGTCTGCTGCACCCGTGATTAGCATAGCTGTGGCTCTACGCGGATGATTTCCTCCACCATGACACTTAGCTCCTCCTCTGAGGTGTCTTTGTGGTGCCATGGGTGTAGTGTGAGTGGTGTGTGTGAGGGTGTGTGGGGTGATGGGTTGGGTTGTGTGCTGTGAGGTGTGTGGATAGTGTATGGGTGATGGTGTTTTGTGGCTCTGATCTCCAATTCCAAGAAGCACTGAAGAGTCCAGTGAGAACAGAAGCCACTGCTAACCCGGATGAAGGTGCAAAAGAAGAACCACCAGTGAGAAGACAAAGGCCCTCATTATGACCTTGGCGGGCGGCTACACCCACCTGCCAAGATCTGACAGCTGGGCGGCCGCCAATGCAACCGCATCCCGCCGTGGTCATTATGAGATCCCCACTGGGCCGCAACATAGGAGCTGGCTCCAAATGGGCCCCGCGACTCCCCGTACCGCCAGCCTTTTCCTGGCGCTTCAAACCGCCAGGAAAAGGTTGGCAGTCGGGGACTTGTAATCCCCTGGGCAGCACTGCAAGCAGCGCTGCCCAGGCAGATTATCACTGCCGGAGCAAATGTGGCGGGAAACCGCCGGCTCCGGCGGTGCCATCCCCTCTGAAGCACCGCCAGCCTATTGGCGGTGCTTTAGTCAAAACAGCTGGCGGTCTTGGACCGCCAGGGTTGTAATGAGGGCCAAAGTCAGTTATGCAGCCAAGAAGACAGATGCGGGTTCCTATTTCATGCAGAATATGTTCCATGCTGGATGGATGATTGCAGTCTGGTTTGCGTAGCTGGATTCCTCCAACAAGCCTTGGCATACGCAAAGTTCGCAGTTAGCAGAAAATGACGCTGCCCAGGACCAGGAGGGACCTGGTGGCCTCTATCCAGGAGAGGAAGACAGAGGGGGCTCTCTGCAGTTCAGAGAGCCCTCAGAAGACCAGGCAGCACATACAGGAATCCCCAACATGGGGACAAAGAAGGTGCAAATGGAGGCCCATGCAGCACAACACAAAGGGATCCCACACTGCTGGAAAACCACTCAGGAAGCTGTGTGTCGCAAGATAGAGTGCTAGGGGCCTAAGCTGTGCTGTGCACGAAGAACGTCTTGGGAGGTCGCACACACGCCTTGGCAACTGCAAGTCATGAGGTGCACAGGGGTACTGTCTTGTGTGGGGAGGCAAGCTCATACTGCCACCAAAGTTGGACAGCTGGACCTTGGGACTGTTGGGGTCACTTTAGTCCACCACTCAAGTTGCTGGATCCACGCTCGTTGTCTGCACAGAGGACCCACGACACTGTGCGTCACTGCAGAGAGGTACTTGCTGAATCAGAGACTCCCTCACTCCACAGGAGAGTCCTTCGGTTCTTCTGGTACAGGCTGAAGACAGGCAGTCCTCGGAGGACGCATGACCTGGAGACTGTTGCAGTTGCTGGCAAGTGCTGAAGATACAATGTTTCAGAAGTTGTCTTTGCTTCTTTATTGCAGTTTGTAGAGTTCCTGGAGGGTTCAGCTACGGTTCTGTCAGTAGAAGATGCAGTAAAGGATGCAGAGGATTCCTGCTGGAGTCTTGCAATCTGAATCTGTAGAAAAACCCAGAGGAGAGACCATAAATAGCCCTTAAAGGGGATTGGTCACCTAACCAGGTAGGCACCTATCAAGGGAGTGTTCTGATGTCACCTGCTGACACTGGCCACTCAGATGCTCCCAGAGTGCCCCACCACCTTGGAATCCAAGATGGCAAAACCTAGTGACACTCTGGAGGAGCTCTGGGCACCACCCCTGAGGTGGTGATGGGCAGGGGAGTGGTCACTCCTCTTTCCTTTGTCCTATTTTGCCCCAGAGCAGGGACTGGGGATCCATAAACCAGTGTAGATTGGATTATGCAAGGAGGGCACCATCTGTGCCCTTCAAAGCATTTCCAGAGGCTCTGGGAGGCTACCCATCTCATGCGTGTAACACGTATTTCCCTCTCCCAAAGGAAATGCTTTGTTCTGCTTTCCTGGGCTTGAGCTGCTTAAGCAACAGGAGGGCAGAAACCTGTCTGTGAGGTGGCAGCAGCTGGGGCTGCCTGGTATGGCAGTACTGGGGGTCCATTGTGGAGCCCCCAGAGTGCATGGTATTGTACAACCAATACTAGAATCAGTATTGGGGTACAATTCCCAGTTGGTAGACACATACATGGCCATATTCGGGGTTACCATTGTGAAGCTGGACATAGGTATTGACCTATGTCCAGTGCATGCATAAATGGCGTCACTGCACTCACGAAGTCCAGGAAATGGTCCTGGATGACACGGGGGCACCTCTGCTAGTGCACACAGGTACTTTACACCCAGCCCTCAGGGTTGGAAGGCCTGACATATAGGTGAAATGTAAGTGACTTGGTGCAGTGAAAACGGCTGTGAAAGGGTGCCTGCACCATTTCACGCGGATTGCAATGACAATCCTGCAGAAACCTTTGAATGGGCTCCCTATGGGTGGCAAAAGCAATGCTGCAGCCCATAGAACTCCTGGAACTCCAATGCCCTGGGTACGTAGGTACCATATACTAGGGACTTAGAAGGGGTGACCAGTATGCCACTTTGGGATGAAATATTGGGTTACCAGTATGTAGTGACAAATTTGGAAATAGAGAGATCATGAGCACTGGGGTGCTGGTTAGCAGGACTCCAGTGACACAGTCAAGCATATTTTCATAAACAGTGAAACATACTGACAAGCAGGCCAAAAAACATAAGCACAGGGGTCCTGGATAGCAGGATCCCAGTGACACAGTCAAACACACTGACATCAGGCAGAAATTGAGAGTAACATGCCAAAAAAAGGGTACTTTCCTACAATCTATACCTTAATCTGCATGCTTGTCATTGAAGAGAAAGTTCTCAGTATTGAGCTTAATTTGTCACCACACCATAGTGGTCTTGGCAGAGACGACTCAGCAGAGAGGTCAGTCCCTACCAACACCTTACTATGCATGCCCATCATCCTAACAAAGATCCAATGAGAGGGGCCAGTTCCTCCCCACACCCTGCTACATGCACCTGTTGTACCAGAGACAGCTGTCAGCCGAGAGGCCTGTATCTCCCCACACCCTACTACAGACACCTGTGATCAGAGAGAGGTCTCAGAGTAGCAGCCAATTATATCCTACACTCTAGTATATACACTTCCCATCAAAGAGAGAGTTTTCAGTGTTGAGGGCAGTCCTTCTGCACACTGTATTGCACATCCTTATTGCTCTGGGGAGAGGTTTTAGTGGAAGGTGCAGTGACTGGGTCTCCCACTAGTATCGGAATGGGGAGAAGTAAAAAAATAGGCCAAGGCTCAAATAATAGCTCCCTTTATTATTACTTGGTTGGAGAAATGCTTTGCTGTGATTGGGTGCAGAACCAGAGATAGATCAGTTTGCCTTTGCTGATCTGGAAGAGAAAGAAGTCTCTTTGAGTTGTGCTCAGCAGAAGTCAATGCATGTGTAGTTGAAAAAGAATGGTGTGGTCATTTCCATTTAAGGGGGATCTGCAAATTAATGTATTTAGCAATTGCTATAAATCACTCTCCCAAGCTGTCTCCTTATTTGAAGAGGACACGCGGTGTCCTGCAGAAATCAAGCACCATCTCATGCCCAACAGGTGAAAACTACCAAACTCATGGTGTGCAGAGACACAAAAACCACCTACATTGACGAGAGACTTCTCTCCACAGGAAAGAGGGGGTGGGGTCATCCTTCACAAAAGGCCCGCTGTTTGAATGAGAAAGAAGGCCGGAACTACCACAGAATCGACAGAGGAAAGAGAGAGGAGGATATGAAGGTGAAAGGTGGAACAGAGGGAGAGTGTGACACTAATGCCGGCCTGCAGGAGCTAGAAGAAGGAGGAAGAGTGGTGCGGCACCAATATACCAAAGACAAGAGAGGAAGCGGTTCAGCCACACAGCAGCCCTGGCAACCAGGGAGTCAACACCGATGTGTGCCTCAATGTGGAAGGGAGAACACCAACAGAGATGCTGCTGCATCCCACCACAATTTAGGAAGACTTGGACGGTGAATGAAAGGGGTGGGGATGGAAAACTTGTATAGTGAAAAGAAGGAGGGGGAAACAAGTGGAATAACAAGAGAGAGAGATTAATCGTGAAATACTTCAGTATTAAAGTACGCTGCTGATGAGTGAGTGATCTGGACCAAAGGGAGCTCATAACTGAAAGGGCAGTAAACACTTTGAGATTAACCAAACAACTCATTGTATAGAAACCTGATCTTCTTTAATCATTTTTCTTTCCATCCCATTAAACACCTAAGATACCTTTCATGCGTCACTCCCAAAGTCAGTTTTCTCACTCCCTGTACACACCTGATAAACACAAAGGGACATGCAAAGAGTTTTGGGCACATTTCAATCTGTGAATTGAAACACATAGGAAATATATAGGAAAGGCCTAGTACACTCACCACCCTGTTCCTTGTTCGTTTTCCCAATGGGCTCTGGCAGCAACCCTGCATACTCTGACCTATAAAGAAGAAGAGAAGAGCAGAATAAGGTCCACACATAATTAGATAGAAAGAGCAAGACTCAAGCAACACTCCTGAGATTGTTGGAAAGCCCTATATAATCTTTATTTGTGTTCCTGTTCTTGAACCTCATACATCTAATTACTGTATACAAAGATTAAATAAAAAGACAATATTCACTCATCCAATAAGCCTCAGAAGCCATATTTCTTTTCGGTATCCCTCAAGTGGTCTCAGAAGTGGGATCGGATGAAATGGAGGCTTGCATGTCTAAAATGGCAGAGGGACCACAGCAACTAGAGAACATAATGGAAAAGTTTCAATCAGCAGCTTAAGAAGATAGAAAAACGTTACAGATGGCACTGACAGGCCAGGCAGAAAAAATGGAGATGACAGTCCCAAGATGAAGTGATTGCAGGTTAGCTGACATTTTAGTCCAGCAATGGAAAAAAAAAACTGCCTTTCCCTCTGTGGTGTTACAGAAATGTGTGGAGTGGGAGAGCTTCAATTTCTTTTATAATAATGTTAAGAGGATGGCCCAGGCGACATGATGGCCGACAGATAGATGGGGACAATATGTAGGCTGTCTTTTGACTTCAGAACTGCAGATGGTGTGCCAAAGCGTGAATCCAGGAGGTACTACTCCTTATGTGGACATAAATCAAAGTATCTTGGACTGTTTTGGGGTTTACTGTGAGCTCTATAGGATTCGTTTAAGGCAAGTGAAAGAAGGGCCACATGAACCACCCCAAGTCTTGTATTTAGAGTAAGAGATTTAGCTGATAGATGGCTTTGGCCAGAAACATCTACTAAAGAAGAGATTATTGACCAAATACATACTGTATGGAGCAGTTTCTCTTGTCATTAGACCCTCCATACACAAATGGGTAAGACAGCAGAGAAAGGTGACCCTTGAAATGGCTATAGAAATCGCCAGCACATATATTTGCTCTCAAGGCCTCACAAAAGTAAAGGAAGAGAGCGGGTGGAAGGGCAAGGCGTCTGGGGCTTTATGAACCTCGAAACAACAAGGAGAGCGGAGTCTAGATACCACAACTGTTGTGGTAAAACCCATTCCCAGACCACCCGGGCTACAGTGCTACTATTGTGGGGGAATTAGAACTTATCGCTAAGGTATGGTCTCAAAAAGAAGAACCTATGGAGGGTGGGATAGTATGTTTCCAAGCAGGGGAGAGTCCTACATATTGTTGTACAATGAAAGGAAATGGGGACCCAGTATCGGTCCTCCTGGATACTGGTTGTCTCCAAAGCATCATTAGACCCCAAGTCCTTCCTGGACGGATTCTTCAACCATAGGTAATGGCTGATATACAGTGCGTACATGGAGACAAAAAGAAATACTCTTTTACCACCATTAAGGTGCAGCATAAGCAAGGCCCAGTAGTTCCCTTACAAGTTGGACTGTTATCTCAACTTCCTGAGCAACTTATTGTGGGGACAGATCACCTCAACCTGGAATCTTTGGTATGGGATATATGGAGAAAAGGGTAAACTTGGTGGAAGGATGCACCCTTTCCCAGACAGAAGACAGTGACTGGCCTACCTAGAGGAAACAGAAGAAAAGTGAAAAGGAGAAAAATGCAGAGAAGAAGAAAGCTACCTTAGAGTTACCAATGTATCAGTAAGAATTTGTCTGGGATTTCAATAGGAACTTTTGAGCCACACAAAAAGAGGAAACACAATTCTGGGAACGAGGCTAAAGATGAAGAAGAACCCCAGGTGGTAGGTCCTCAGTTTTTCACTCAACATGGGTTATTATACCGGAAGACTGGGTCAACTCAACCCAAACAACTGCTCAATGCCACTCTCTTCAGAGAGAAGGTACCGTTTCATGCACACAACTACTTATTGGGGGATCACTTTGGAACAGAGAAAACAGATTAGGCAGTGGTAGAAATTTTTTATTTGACCACGTGTTCACCTTCCCATCTGAAAATATTGTAATGAATGCCCCATTTGACACTCGTTTACTGCCCCAGAAGTCCCTTTTGTGTCCCCTCCCTATAAATGATGAACCTTTCTCCTCGGTACTGATGGATATTATTGGCCCTCTAAAACCATCCCAGGGTGGATACTGATACGTATTAGTAATAGTGGACTTTGCAACATGCTACCCCAAGGCTTTATTCTTGAGACACCCTAATGCCACCTGTATTGTGAAAGCCATGATCAAATTATTTTCTCAGGTGGATTTTCCCAGGGAGATCATCAGTGATCAAGGGACCCCATTTACTTCAAAGCTTATGAAACAAATATGTGTGCTATTGGGTGTGAAACAGACCTAGACAGTGGCATATCACCCTCAAACAAATGGTTTGCTGAAGCAATGTAAAGCCACATCAAAGACCACTTTAAAAAATGTTTTAGACTATCAGGCTCGGAATTGGGAGCTAATGCTGCCTTTAGGCCTGTCTCCATAAGATTCCAGGAAAAAAGACGCACTGAGTTCTCCCCATTTGAACTCCTATTTGGGTGAAAACCCTGTACAGTACTTGATATGGTATGAGGAAGCATGGGAACAGGAGAAAGATGATTTTAAACCATCACAGGAATATATTAAGGAATTAAAAAACCTGGTTGGGTCAGCTGAGGGAGATAGCTAAATTATACCTTGAATATACCCAACAGACCAAAAAAGTGCAGTACGATAAAAAGCAAAACTACAAGAGTTTGCTGTAGGGGATCAAGTACTTCTCATGTTACCCTCCATTGAAAATAAAATGTTCTGTCATTGGCAAGGTCTTTTTCCTGTGGTAGAACGGGTTTCTCCTGTCACCTATAGAGTGGAGATTAACAAAGAAAGAAATGAGACACAAATTTATCATGTCAATGTGTTGAAAAAATTTGAAGTTCCCCTCCTGACATTCTTCAGTACATCTAGGGAACGTTTCATTCCGTTTCCGTCCTACTTTGATCCAGAGCTAAGCTCACCTCAGAAACAAGGACTGATGGACAGATTAACACCTTATCTAGAGGTATTCCCTACTATCCCTGGTAGGACCACTACAATATCACATGAGTCATAAACTGTTTTCCTAAAAGACCACCTACTCAACAATAGAAAAAGAAGCATCAGCCATCAAGTGGGCCATACAGGTTCTGCAATGCTATCTGATGGGCCATGAATTCACCCTCTACACTGATCATGCCCCCCTAGAGTGAATGGCTCACAACAAAGGGCAAAATCACCAGGTGCTCAGGTGGTTACTTGCCTGTCAGCCTTATCACTTCACTACATCCTATTGAGAGGTACCGGAACAAAGCAATGCTGATTTTTTGTCTAGACATCCAGAAGACTTATTTCCTCCAAAGAAGAAAGTAGGGGTGAAGATATGTGATAAAACACCCTCCCCGGCTGTCTCCTTACCTGAAGCAGATGCATGGAGTCCTGTAGAAATCAAGTACCATCTCATGCAGCAACAAGAGCCCAGGGAAAACTCCTAAATAGAATCATGGTGGCCAGAGGGAGAAAGACCACCAACAGTGTCACAATTTGATCCCTGTTCTTTCCTGCCCATTACCAGCATGCCTAATTGTGGGACTTTTCAATGCTCTAATAAGCGTCCAGACCTTCCCCTGCATGCTCATCCTGACCTCCAGTCATTTGGATGCTATTTGCAAATGACCATCCATTCTCAATCCATGACAGGTTTTGTGGAAGCCAGTCTGCTCATACTTGGAACACCATTTCCTAGAATCCTCTGGTCACTACTTCCTTTCCACCACTACAGGCCAAGGATGGATGGAGGAATTAAGCACACCTGTGGCTGGCTGCTGTTTGCCTGCTCACACCTCATGCATATGACTACTATGAGCCCTTCTAAGCCTCTGCTTCCTTCAGCCCAGTGTTGATCATTTTAGCTGTTATTCCAGAGAGGCCAACCCTTGTTTCCTGAAGTTTTCTAAGCCATACTTATTCCTTGTTCGTGCTCCAGAGCCTTAGTCCCTTGTTTCCTGACCTTTTGTCATTAATATTTCCTTAGTTCCTGAGCCATAGTTATTCCTTGTTTCTGAGCTGTAGACATCATTGTTCCTGTTCCTAAGCTGTGGCAAATCCTTGTTCCTGAACAAGCACTCCCCAAATTGCTACCTTGTCTTCTGAGCCTTAGGAAATCCTTGTTCCTGAACTAGCACTCCCTGCAGTGCTGCTTGACTCCTGAGCCTCAGCTATTCCTTGTTCCTTGTACTTTTTCTGCTTAGAGTGTTTCCTGGCTTTCTTGTTTCCTTGATGCCTGCACCAGCACTCGTTGTGGTCCCTTGAAGCCTCTCCTGTATTTTCCTTTCCTACGTCTTTGTCTTCCCTTCTATTTTGTGTTCCAGTTCCTTGTTTGCTGTTTTCTTGTTGTCTTGCTTCTAGTTTACTTGTATTTTAGTTAATTGGTTTCTGCCAAGTGTGTCATTTGTTTTCCCTTCTTTTCAGTTAAGCACTCCGCCTTCCTAGCTCCTTGTCTATTGCGGTTGTATTTAGTTCTACACCCTTTGTGTTAGTGCCTTGCATGTTTCTGTTTATTACTGATTGTGGTCTCAGCTTAGAACCTAGGTGGTGCTTCTTGTCCACTCTGAGTATTGTTTTTCAGTTACTTTTATAACATCGCCATAGGGGACAGCTCCATAGACCCTGCCTTTGCAGCTATATCCAGTACATGGGTATTAGCAGTCAGAATCTGTAACAGCAATTGTGGATGAGGAACTTACTGAGCTTCAGTCTTACCATGTGGAGCTCCCAAGTGCTTTACCCCACATTCCCTTTATTGTTCATGCTGTTAAATATGTTGTGCATGCGCATCCTGGGGTGTTAGTCAGTCTGGGTGCCATATTACCTCTTAAATACTTTTTCTTTCTGAGCCTTAGCGCTCTTATTCCCTTGAATGGAACGTCCCTTCTCTCTTCGGACTCTCTGTGTGATCCTGGGCAGCTCTATACCAGTATTCTGTCTCCTTTGTCTTCCCTGACACCAGTCTAGTCAGCACTCCGCGACAGTTCCTAACAACTAGTGATAAGAGACTGGCCATCTCTCACAAAAGACCAACTGATTGGGTGTGAGAAAAGGCTGAAACTATTGCGGAATCAACAGAGGAAGGGGAGGAAGATGTGAAGGCAGAAGAGAGAGGGAGAGTGTGACACTGATGGCCGCCTGCAGAAGTTGGAAGAAGGAGGAGAGTGGTACAGCGCTAGCAGAGCAAAGACAAGAGTGGAGAAGGTTCAGCCACACAGCAGCCCAGGCAACCAAGAGGTTAACACCGGCGTGTGATCCGACGCGGATGGGGGCACACTGCCGGAGACACTGCTGCATCCTACCACAGTCTAGGAAGACTGTGGCTTGGGTGGTGGTAAAAGACAAGGTGAGACTTGTGTAGCGAATGCGATTAAAGTTTGGCTTTGAAAGTTTGAGTTGATAGTTATAGATGTCATAATGACAAGTGATTGTACTATATATGTGTTAGAATGTTGTTGCATACAGCAAGGTGTGAACTTTTGTGAGTCTAAAGATGGAAAGGGAGTGAGATGTGGGCCAATGGAAGGCCTTGGTGAAGTAGCATTAAGTTGAGGCAGAGATGGGGGTGGGCTTTGAAGTATCTACAATATCACATTTTAACTTATACGTTTTGGCCAAGGATCATGTTGATTTTGTTACTGTGAATACAGCTACCGAGCTTTCAGAAGGAAGCAAAGACATTTTGGTTAGTTCCTTTTTCTCCCTAATTGTTATTTCACACTGTGGCTGTGAAAGAATTGCTGCATACCACAGGGCTCTACTGAATACTTTCTCCTAAAGCAGACATATTTCTGAAACTATTGAACATTCTGAGAACAGTGTGGAACATAAACATATACGAGCAAAAGCTTTACTCAAATAATTAATTAAAATACCTTCGAGGCTTCCAAAAGTATTATAATTGCTCTGGTAATTAATGCACTGTAAATGAAGTGAATATTTTGCCTACTCCCCGTGTTCCTTGTCACTTGCTTCTATGAAAATATTCCCTTCGGCTAACAGACTTTTCTGGAAAGATATAAATGATTCGGACCTTTTCTTCTTGTGTCTCCTTCAAGGATAGAATGCGGGCTTCGCTCTCACTGATGTTGGGAGCTAAGGCACAGCATTTCATGTCACGCTATTAGAAACTCTGCAGACAAGAATTCCCTTCCAGACGAACGAGGGATAACCTGTGTAAGGTAAGTGGGATAAGTAAGGGCTCTATCAGTGACGAAAATAAGCTTTTGGATGACTTGCATAGCCTTAGCTAAGCTCTTCTGAACTTATGTTGTAGATTCACCAGTTGAAACGTTTTCGTCCCCAATAGTAGCTGGGCAGAATTCATGGTTATTTACCAAACATAACACTTGTATGAACCCGAGGTGAGGTCGTTATTCCCTAGGCAATTATCTCTTATCACAAATTACTCTCCTAAGAATGAGACATAACATGTGGATGCAATTTTCATTACACTAACATGTATCTGATTTGCCTTTTTGTCTGGACGTGTTTCACTGGCATATTGTGTCATGTTACACCTGATAAAATATGACAGTGTGAAGCTGCAAGGATGCAATAATTAGCACACAACTCAATATTTGATTCCTACGCAAGCTCCTTTTTGTGCAGGTGGCAACATGTACATCCTGACTCATAATCAGGCCATTTGTAGTTGTAATGGTAAATTGATTTATATATACTCCTGATGCAGTGCCGAAGCGACGTGCAGCAGGTAGTGCACTACTTCAGAACCCAAGATTAAAGACTAAGGCCCTGATTTATACTTTTACATGCAAAACCACATAAGTGCAGTTTTGCATGTAAAAGTGCAGCATCGGCCAGCGTCATTCCTATATGCTGGCCAGGTACCATATTTAAGAAATAGCGCTAGCTGGCGGTAATGCCCGGTTAGTGTCATTGTAAATGATGCTAACCGGGTGGGGGTCATACAGGGAACCGGACGTTGTGCACCAAATTATGTCCCTACACTGTTTAGAGGCAAAAAAATGCCTCTAAGCAGAGTAACACCATTTCCTGGCACACAACCCCCATGGACATGGCTCCTGTCTTAGTAAACACAGGAGTAATGACCACCACCCCAATGGTCATGCCAAGGGGACAAATGTCCCCTGGGCATGGCCATTGGGGCAAGTGCCATGCAGGGGGCCCCAGGTTAGGGCCCCTGAGTGGGAAAAAAATATAAATATATTTATTCTTACCAGGACCTACATGGGATGGGTCCCCCATCCTACGGTGTCCCTCTGGTGTGGGTGGGGGTGTCCCTGGGACCAGGGGAGGGCACCTGTGGGCTCTTTGCATGGTCCCCACAGGTCCCCTAATGCCTGTCGATACCCAGGTGTTAAATAATGGTGCTAAACAAGCTTAGCACCATTACTTAAGGCCCCCATCCCCCGTGCTTGATTTTAGCACGGGGATAAATATGGCACTAAGGCCATATCGTCTTTTTTGGTCGGGAACGCCTACCCTGCATCTCATTGATGCAAACTATTTTAACTCCATTACTTTGGCGCTAGACATGTCTAGCGTCAAAGTACAAATATGTAACAAAATGACGCTAATTCAGCGCAAGTATAAATATGCCCCTAATTGTCAGTAGATAAGTAATAAGTGTTTTTTTCCTGGAACATTAATTGCGTTAAGTTTGCGTTCTTTGTTGTGTGTTTAGTTAAGTGTACAGTAGAGACAGAATGATGGAAATGGATTTGAAAGGGAAAGTAAGTTGTTTTGGTTGTGTGTGCCTGTTAGTTGAGAGAACATTGTTTAAAAAAGAAAGGGAAGTTTGGTTTGAAAATGAAGTTTGCAGTTCACAGTAGTCTGAAAGGTCTGGGATGAGTCAGAGAGAGAAGGGATGGGACAAAGGGTGAAGGGAGTATGTTGTTCTACTTTTATTTTATAACATAACTGAAATTAACATATGCATACATTTATACAAATATAACTTGGTAAAGTTTCTGTTGACTGGAGTAAACCCCTTTTTATAAATACGTATATGTACATAGAAACAGCAATATTTACACAACCTGATGTGCACATTTATTCTGTGGTGAAACAATTTGTTTTTCAGAAATAACTGTAATTAGCTTCTATACATATACATACATGGCATTACTTAAAGTTTCAGTAGCATGTGTAAGAACCTGTATACATAGAAGCAGCAATTGAGACATATTAATCATAACTGTATCACATGTACCTCGTGGTGTAATATATTTCCCCATATATGGATGCATCAGTTCATAACAGCAAGAATAGTTTAATGTACAATGAAACATGTATTAATGACAACCTCAACTCCATACCATGAGAAGCATAGTTTGTCATGTCTGAATTTGCTGTTATGGTATACTGTTGTGTTGTGAATATAGTCATGACATGGGGAAAAGCAAGCTATTGACTAATCTTCTGAGCTGAGATGGTTGACAATGGATTTCATGTTTCTGTGTAGTTAATTCCATAGTTTGGGTGCTCAAACAGAGAAAGATGTTCCACCCACAGTTTTTTTTCTTGTATGCAGAAATGTTAAGGTGACGGGAAATTCTCAAACTTAGGTTCCTTTGTTGTATATACTTGTTGGTGTTCTTTCTGATGAAGAGTGGTCCTTTAAATTTATGTAAATTGTGTGTTTTTTAAAATACAGTGTGGGAAAGATATGCAACTATTCATGCAACTTTAAAGTTATTTTCTAGAATGCTTAGGTGCCGGTTAGAATTGCGTGTAAACCGTCTTGGGTGTAGGACATGAGACTCTGATTCCAAGTGGATGAGCAAAGTCCGAACCCTGTGTGCAGTGTGATCCAAATTCTGATATTTATAATCGTTATTGGACCATCAAATTTTTCTTTTGGTCTATTTCAGTCATACTTCGTGAAAATTACTCAGTGAAACATACATTAAATTCACATGCACACATAATTTAGTACGGTAATGTAGACTTGAAAACAGGACCACCACAGCGGAGGAGCATTCCCCCCTCCCCCAGCAGCAGCAACTGCAAAACTTTTAATATAAAACAATAATAAACTTTGTTTATTATGCTTTTATAGTTAAAGGGGTGGGGCCATGGGGCTGTGACAAGCAGAAAGGAGGAGGGCACAGCACTCCCTCTCAGCGCGCATTCATGTTTGGCCGGCCGTCTTGGGCTGGCCAAACACACATCTGTACTGGGCTCTCTCCAACCCAGCGAAGCAGGCACTGCATTGTAGGGTTGGAGACAACAGGCAGAGACTTTCACTCTAACTCTGAGCACCCTGGCAGGGCGCTTGGTCCAGTGCTAATGCTGCTTTTATGCTGCCAGGGCATGTTGGGAGCCTGTGCCTGCAGTAGAGGAGGAGAAGAGAGGAGCGAAGCTGATAACTGGCACGTAAGGTAAGTTATTCTTTTAATTATTATATATTTTTGTTCCCTCCCGCCATGCGCTGTGCAACCCCTTTACCCTCCCGCTAGCTGCCACTGCTTGAAAATAAGAAAACATAATAGAGGCAAGAGAGGGTAATAGGCCATCTGGCTGGCACATAAAGGAATGTAAAATATGGTCAGAACAATATAGGCAGAGCAAATACATCTGCTCTTGACAGGCTGGTGCAATAGTTAATGCATCAAATAATTATATGGTGTTGGACCTAGCCCTTTTACAGGGTCATTCCCCAAACCTTTTGCCTTTTGCCTCCCTATTTTTCTTACCCTTGTTGGCTAACATGATTACTCTAAGCACTTTTTCACTGCTAGTCACTGGTAAAGTCCATGTGCTCTCCCTTGCAAACTTTGTATGATTGGCTTATACCTAATTGGCATATTTAATTTACCTATATGTCCCTTGTAAAGTGGTTTCCATATACCCAGGGGCTGTAAGTTAAATTCTACTAGTGGGCCCGCAGCGCTGCTTGCGCCACCCACTGAAGTAGCCTACCAAACCTGTCTCAGGCCTACCTTCTCAGTTTTCTGACACAGGGACCTGGCATCTAAATTTACTTGCCAGGCCCAGAACTCCCCTTTTTGCTACCTGTAAGTCACCCCTAAGGTAGGCCCTAGCTAGCCCTATGGGCAGGGTGCCATGTATGTAGAAGGCAGGACATGTGCCTAGTAATGTGGCCTGTCCTGGTAGTGACAAACAGCCTATTTGATTTCTCAATGCTGTGAGTGATGCCTTCTAATAGGATTGCATTGGAAATGCCCTGCCTTATGAGGGGTAGCATAGTCATGTTTGGTATGGTTGTAATGGTAGTGAGAAATGCTGCTTACTGGTGTAGGTGGATTTTTTATTATCATTACAGAAATGCCACTTCTAGAAAGTGAGCATTTCTCTGTGCTTATGACTCTGGTGTTTTGCAGTTTAACTCCAATCCATGTCTGGGTGCAGTGACAGTTGGGCTTTGTGCCAACTTTTCAGACAGCCTGTACACAGGGAGGGTGGAGGTGTCACAGAAGTTCATCTACATACTGAATAGTCTTCCTGGGCTGAGAGAAGGGAGAGGTGTGGAACACCTGCAATTTTAAAGGCTGTACCCTGGCCTCAAACAATGGGGTTGTTTACCCCCAACTGATGTTTGTAGCCTGTGCTGAGAGAGAGAGGGGACACTTCCAGAACCAGTTGTAACTGGTTGAAACCCCCTCTCCTCCGCAATGAAAATGCTTTGCAGAACTGAGTATAAGTACAGGGGATTTTTCCCCACAATTTAGACTTGAAGAGACTTACTTGGAACCAGACACAGGACGCTGCTGAAGAGGACTCACCAGAACCCTCCTTGGACTGCTGCTGTGCTGAACTGTGACCTGCCTGGTCACTAGGAGGAACTGCCACCATTTGCATCCCTTGTGCTAGCCCTGTGCTTCTCCCCTCTCTTGTCTCCAGGGGCAGGGTGCCGTGGCACCTGATCCCTGCAACTACTAAAGCATGAGTAGAGCTTCATGGCTCACCTTACAGCCCCTGGAAGGCGCTGTGCTGAAAGTTGTGAGAGTGCTTCTTTTCATATGGAGCATGCTTTGGGAAGCGTGTGTACCGCTCATAGAATCACTGCTGCGACCCGTGCTCCTTGATTTTCCCAGAGCGCTCTAAACGTGCCTTCTGGAGTCTCCGAATCACCACCACAGCCCGGCAGGGCTTTTTTCATCTAGCACAAATGATGCGCTGTGCCTGGGACCCCGGGGGCATGGCCCAGTGAAGATCTGAGCAAGCCTGCTCCGGATAGTGTCCCCGGGGCGCCGAACGCTAAAACAAGTGCCCTCTGGGCACGAGCAGGCACCCGTTTCTGATAGGCAGTCGGATAACTAGGACGCGGTTGCAGGCTGCTAAGCCCCTCTAAGGGAAGGGAGAGGAGCAGCATTGAGAGGGCACCCCAGGTTATTGCAGCCCCCGAGAGGAGAGCGGGGCTGCAACCCTTCACCTGGTCTTTCTGATGTTTGCAGGCGGGGTGGAAGCCTCGCCAGAGGCTCCCTGCATTGTAGGTGTCCTTCTTTGTGGCCCTTGTTGTTTGTTTGGGCTTGCATTGCCCCCCCCCGGAGGGCCTGTTGTGGCCCAGAGGGGGGCCTCCTGAGATCATGGGCCCAAGGAGGGGCCAGTTATAGAAACCAGAGCGGAGGGTGTGCTGCCCCCTCCCCCAGGAGCAATGTGTGGCCCCCATTTTCACACATAAGAGCACCGGGGGCCTCCCTTTACTGGATCTTCTTGGCACACACTAGGTGCCTTCATCATGAAGACAGGTACTTTCTTTGAACCTACATACGTCATATGTCCCTAGTATGGACATGAGGGATTTATAGGTTAACCTGTGTAGTTTTATGATGCTAGTTATATGTTTGCTAATGTTTCTTTAATGGGCATAACATGTAA
Organism: Pleurodeles waltl; assembly: GCF_031143425.1. Classification (NCBI taxonomy): domain Eukaryota; kingdom Metazoa; phylum Chordata; class Amphibia; order Caudata; family Salamandridae; genus Pleurodeles; species Pleurodeles waltl. The sequence continues at coordinate 485,197,349 of NC_090445.1, read as the reverse complement.
ATATGTTTTCCTGACTTGCCATCCATATGTTTTATAAAGTTCCTGATTTGGGTGTTTATGATATTTCTATGACAAGTGCATTTGTGTAATAATGTGATTCCTGACTATTGCTTATGTTGCAGATTTCTGAGTACTTACGTGTTCTAATGTGACTAAAGCTTATTCTTGAAGAGTATTAGTAACCTGTGTAATGTTGTGAGAACTGCTAAGGTAGCAGGATATTACTGACATGCAATGTTTTGGTCTAATTATGTTTCTACAGTTTATTTTTACATAGCTCAGTGTTGTGTTTACTTTGTGGAGCATATATTGCGTCACGTGTATTGTGTCTGTTGTACAAACGCTTTACACATTGCCTCCGGGTTAGGCCTGACTGCTCATGCCAAGCTACCAAGGGGATGAGCAGGGGTTATCTTTGATGTGTAACTCCCTTGCCCTGACTAGGGTTCTGCCTGGCTTAGGTGCATACCCTAGCCAACCAGAAACCTTATTTCTAACATATGGTAATTGTTTTTAATTCAAAGCAATATGAGGGAGTACTGCCTCTATAGACACTCCAAACTCTGATTTTTACCTTTAAATGCTTATACATACCTATAAATGCTCCCAACCAGTCCTCCTGCTCAGTTGACAAGCTCAGTTCCCATCCAACTCAGTTGTCCTGACTGTCAAGGAAGAGCAAGAGGGATGGATGAAGTATGAATTGAAGTAACTGAATAGTACTCAGAGTAATGCAATGGCCAGGTAAGTACTTGATGCATTAACCCCTCATTCCCCCCTCACTTAAATTCATGACAACATCAGATGTATCAAGCATAATAATACAGTCAGGCAGGCATCTGAGGATGTAACACAACCCCACCACCTTTTCTTTATGTGTAGCATCACCATATCACAGAATTAACTATTCTATTGCTCCACAGAAGATAACACTTTTGTTCCTAAGACAACCCTTAAATTCACCTCTTTATCTATTCTAAAATAAACTGCATAATTGGAAAAAGGTGTCCATGTAGCTGCACAACAACTCTCATCAATGGTAGCCTCTTGTAGTTACACCATGGAGTTTGACATGTTTTGTGCAGATTTGCCCTGGATCCTTGAAAGTTGATACTCAATAACTACCCTCGAGAAGGCCTGGCGCAAGGACCACACCACGGACAACATGACCGCCCTCAAGAACGCTACCCGCAAGAACTTTTTCACCGACAGACTGGACAAAAACAGCCACAACAGCAGAGAATTCTTCAGCATCGTCAAGGAGTTCTCCAACGCCAACGCCGTTACGCCCTCACAGGATCTGTGCGAATCCCTCACCACTTTCTTCCATCGCAAGATCAGCGACCTCCACGACAGCTTCGGACAACAGACCCAACATAACACCACCGAACCCGCATCCCCGGCCATTACCCTCAACAACTGGACCCACATCAACACTGAAGAAACCAAATCCATCATGAACTCTATCCACTCCGGCGCCCCTTCGGACCCCTGTCCTCACTTCATCTTTAACAAAGCCGACGACATCATCGCCCCGCACCTCCAGACCATCATCAACTCTTCTTTTTCTTCTGCTACCTTCCACGAATGCTGGAAACACGCCGAAGTCAACGCCCTACTAAAGAAACCTACGGCTGACCCGAGCGACCTGAAAAACGTCCGCCCCATCTCTCTTCTGCCTTTCCCAGCCAAGGTTATAGAGAAGACCGTCAACAAACAGCTGACCACCTTCCTGGAAAACAACAACCTGCTCGACCCTTCACAAACCGGATTCTGAACCAACCACAGCACGGAAACCACCCTCATCTCAGTCACTGACGACATCAGAACCCTGATGGACAAAGGTGAAACAGACGCCCTCATTCTCCTCGACCTCTCGGCTGCCTTCGACACCGTCTGTCACCGCACCCTAATCACCCGCCTCTGCTCCACCGGGATCCAAGGCCAGGCCCTGGACTGGATCGCCTCCTTCCTCTCAAACCGTTCCCAAAGAGTTTACCTCCCTCCGTTTCGCTCAGAACCCACCGAGATCATCTGCAACGACCCACAAGGCTCATCGCTCAGCCCGACACTCTTCAATTTCTACATGAGCCCCCCCGCCAACATCATTCGCAAGCACGACATCATCATCACCTCCTACGCCGACGACACCCAACTTATACTCTCCCTCACCAAGGACACCGCCAGCGCCAAGACCAACCTACAAGAGGGTATGAAGGACGTCGCAGATTGGATGAGGCTCAGCCGCCTAAAGCTGAACTCTGAAAAAACGGAAGTCCTCATCCTCGGCAACACCCCGTCCGCCTGGGACGACTCCTGGTGGCCCACGGACCTCGGCACCGCACCGACCCCCACAGACCACGCCCGTAACCTCGGCTTCATCTTGGACCCTCTTCTCACCATGACCAAGCAAGTCAACGGCGTGTCCTCCGCCTGCTTCCTCACCCTCCGCATGCTCCGCAAGATCTTCCGCTGGATCCCCGCCGACACTAGAAAAACCGTGACCCACGCCCTCGTCACGGGCCGCCTGGACTACGGCAACACCCTCTACGCCGGGAACACAGCCAAACTCCAAAATCGCATGCAACGCATTCAAAATGCATCGGCACGCCTCATCCTCGACGTACCCCGCAACAGCCACATCTCCGCTCACCTGAGACACCTGCATTGGCTCCCAGTCAGCAAAAGGATCACCTTTCGACTTCTCACCCACGCACACAAAGCCCTCCACAACAAGGGACCGGAATACCTCAACCGACGCCTCAGCTTCTACGTCCCCACCCGCCTCCTCAGTTCCTCTGGTCTCGCACTCGCTGCCGTCCCTCGCATCCGCCGCTCCACGGCGGGTGGGAGAACTTTTCCTTCCTGGCGGCCAAGACCTGGAACTCCCTCCCCACCAGCCTCAGGACCACCCAGGACCACTCCACTTTCCGGAGACTACTGAAGACCTGGCTATTCGAGCAGCAGTAACCCCCCCCTTTTCCCCTAGCGCCTTTAGACCCGCACGGGTGAGTAGCGCGCTTTATAAATGTTAATGATTTGATTTGATTTGATTTGTGAGGAACAGAGATTAGGATCAACACCCAATAACTCAAGTAGGCCATGGAGGGTTTCTTCCTATTTTTTTGCAGCACCACAATTAATGAAAAGAGCCTCTCCCTTTCTGATAGTGGGATCCTTAGACACGTAAATAAGTAACACTCTCCTCACTTCAAGTAAAATATAACATATTTTCTTCCTCAGACAAAGACATAGGATAGAAGTCTGGAGGAGTAACCTCCTCATCTCTATGAAACTGAGAATTCACTTTAGGGATAAAGGAAAGTAATGGCTAGAAAGCTACTGGTTCTTGAAAAGTCCTACAGGAAGGATGTTTACAAGACAAGTCAATACGCTTGCTGAAGTAAATTAAACTAAAACAAAAACGTTCAGAATTAGAAATCTGAAATCCTCCTCCTCAAAGGCTTTTAGCGAAGACCTATTAAAACTCCTAACCTTAAACCCACTCTGGAAACTGCCTAGGAGGAATAGGAGAGATGGTATTCAAACCCTCAAAAAGGCAAATCATCAGATCATCCTCATCCTTTAAATTTCCCCATGAAAGTCTAAAGGCTTTTAATGCATCCCAATAAACCTTCAGCAAGGACATTCTCAATCCTAAAGCTGCTCCTTTCTTTAAAAACTGCAATACTTGCACATAACTGTTAACTTATTAATGCACCAATGTGTCCTTTCTACTGAACCAACTTGAGAATGTAAGATTGAAGCATTGAAGATCTCCAAGATGCTTGAAAAAACACTGCTAAATCATCTAACAAAGCACTCTGTCTCAACCCCCTACTTCAATTTCCAAGCCATCAAGTTGAGCTTCCACAAAAACTTGCAGATTTAGCACAGAAAACATCAAAGAAGAAGGGCTGAGAGGACGTGTCCATCCCTCCAATGCATTCATATACATCAGTATAGGATACCAATTAGAGTGAAACCATGCTGGAAAGATTGTATGATCTGAGCTGATTTTGAATTCAATCTCATCATAAATGATTGAATCAGAGGAAATAGAGTGAAAGCATAAGTGAGACCAGGAGATTATCTGCATTATAGGGAATTCACCACCTAGGCCCCAACTGACTGTACATCCAGAGATGTATAGAAAAGTGGACAGAAGACTGTATTTCCCTATTGAGACAGCCTGCTGCAAAATTGCTGACTCTTTGTAATCACCTTTACAAAGATGACTGCTCTCTCAGCACATTTGAATAGCCTGTTTGGTGCAGAGAGAGAGAGAGAGAGGGAGAGAGAGAGCTCCTTCACTCCTGTCCATTGATGACTGCTTTGCAGTTACATTGTCCATTTTTATAAGGACATTCTTGTCTCATTAATTTGAGAAATTCTGACTCTGAATCAGAGACCAAGAACTCTGAATCTGTTGTATTCGTAGTCATGGCCCCCAACAGAAAAGGCTTACATTCGAAGTGGCAATCATTACAGCCGACGATGTAGGAGAACTCCCTTGTTCATATTCTTGCTCCTCAGCCCCCAATAGAGCTCCACTCTCATTTAAGGAGTCATTGTTACTTATTTGTTGGCATCCAGAGACATTGTGGACTAATTCACTGATGAAGTGATGCACTTGAAACATGGCCCAATATAAAAAAATATTGAGGCTGACAAGTTCTCCTTCACCCACATCCTACATAAAGTCCTTGCAATGCCAAGAGATCCCTTATGTGAGCCTTGATCTTCCAAATACGCCTCTCTGGAAGGGTCACAATACTTATATCCATACAAAACCTTGCTCTAATGAAACACAGATCTTGGGTTGGACACAACGTCGGTTTTTACCAATTTACAAAAAAATCCAGGGTCCTGCAAAACCGAAATAATTCTTCCTACTTTGAATCACCAGATCTCCCGAAGATCACTGAATCAAGAGATCATCCAAATATGAAGAGTTAGACTTTGTGAAAACAAGAAATTATTGGTGCCAGCATTTTTGTAAATTACCTTTTTGATTATTTTAAACCAAAGGGTACAACCCTGAATTGAAAATCTGTTCTCTGTTGTCAAATCATAGAAATCTCTGCTGAAACTGATGGTAATTTAAAGATATGCATTCTGCAGATACACTGAAGCCATAAACTCTCAGTTGATCAGTATTGGAATTAGACTGCAATACCACCATTGGAAAATGGGTAGTCCAACAATGCCTGTATTGCATCTTTAGGGGGCTTTCCTTTCAATGAGTCCCTTGGAAACACTGTTACAACTGCTCCTACTTCAGGAGGCCATAGTACAAAGTCTATTGCATAACCATTCTTGACTACACTCAGAACCCAGCGGTCCCACACTGTTGTCTGCCAAACATGAAGAAAAACTTGAATCTGTGCTCTTACTGGGCTCTGATGATCTTCTTGGTTGTCAGGACTTCTTCTTGGTCTACACTGGCTGCCTTGAAAAAACTGCCCTTGTATACAAATTGTTTGGTTGTTATCTCTTCTTTCTATCAACCTAACTCTTGCAACGTTTCTTGGGAGAGGTTCTCAAAGTCTAGCTGTACTCCCTCTTTCCTGATGACAGAGATGTACCCTTATATGTTATGGCAGTGCATGCTTGTGATACTTAAATGTTTTAGTAATCCTGCAGACTAACTGATCACCAAATAGCCTTTTCCCATTAAGGGTATTTTTCACAAGGCTGATTTTTCTGGAGGCTTGGCTTTCAAATCTGTCATCCATAACCTGCTGCATGCAGATACCACAAAACAATATTTGTCAAAACGTCCGTTATCAATTTAGATTGCTGCTCCATAGCACCCAATACATACACACACTCAGTACCCTTCTGGATAGCTTCAGATCATTAAAGTGTTTGACCAGAGACTGGGCTACTTGGAGCAAATATGTGTTTGCCTTCAAAGTGAGATTTTCCGCAAAGAAAGCCTTTTTCAGGGCTAAATCCACCTTTACTGTAGCCTCCAAAGGAATCTAGTTCTCGGGTTTCAGTGATGTTCTACCTATGAAGGTTGTTAAAATAGCATCAAGGTTAAAGAATGTGGCAATGCGTTATCAGATTGTTCCATCAAATACAACCTCTGAAGAAATCTGAGAAATTCCACCTTTCAAACTCTTTCTGTTCTTAAAGAACCAAGACTCTATTTTTGGAAAGTAATGACCATGATCCAGGGCTTGATGTAATGGCTGAGCAAACCCTCTTTGAACATTCCCCCTGAAAAGGGAGAAATTACAAATTTAGTTTGACAGGGCATAGAATCTCCATCATCTCCATCCCTCCATACCAAATTACCAAATGGCACCCTAAGAATCAGTCAGGGTATTAAAATACCCACCTACTGGCTTCTCCTAAACAAATAAATACTCAGCTGAATGCATCAACCATTAACTAATACCAACATAAAAATGACTGGCCAAAGAGTAAAAAGAAACAACATCCTGCTTATTAACATATAATTCTGTCGAAACTGCCCATCAAGGCTCTTCCCTTCCTGGTGTCCATGAATGTGTGAGAAAGCTAATTCCATGTTGTCAATGACCTTCTCCTCCCCCTGTAATGCAATGTGTGTTTGACCACCGACTCTATCTTGACCACTGACTTAATTTTGTGCTTAGCTTCAGGTGCTGTCACAGCGACGGCGCAGGGTTTTTGTACACCAAGCTTGTTTTCCACACAAAACATATTTACGCTATTCTCACCAGCAAAGAGTTGCACAGTGTTGGAACAAAACATGGGGGATGTGGGAGGTAGACATGATAAGAAAGTCTCAGCCTGGGAATGTTTTCATTAAGGAAAGAACAACTCCTCTGTCTCTGGAATGCGCATTAGGACAGGGCCCGTTCCTTCGTGTGTTTTCAGCACAGACCGAGTACAGTCAGCGATTCGATTTCATAACCGAAGGGAGGGAGAGATTGCTAGAATCGTCCTCTTGAGTATGTTTAAGGTATGTAAGGTGGGCACTGAGGTACAAGGAGCTCACTTGACTGTGGATGCACGGTTCAGGAAAACATCCCATGTTAGGAAGACCTCCTGCCTCAGCAGTTCAGGGTTCCTCGGCTTGATGCTGGCAAGAATGAAGGATCCAAACCCCATGGTGATGTATTTTAATTCAAGCAGCGCTGACCAGGCAGATTATCACCGCCGGGGCAAATGTGGCGGGAAACCGCCAGCCCCGCCGTGGTCGTAATCCCCTCTGAAGCACCGCCAGCCTGTTGGCGGTGCTTCAGCCAAAACAGCTGGCGGTCTTAGACCGCCAGGGTTGTAATGAGGGCCAAAGTCAGTTATGCAACCAAGAAGACAGATGCGGGTTCCTGGTTCATGCAGAATATGTTCCACGCTGGATGGATAATTGCAGTCTGGTTTGCGTCGCTGGATTCCTCCAACAAGCCTTGGCATACGCAAAGCTTGCAGTTAGCAGAAAATGACGCTGCCCAGGACCAGGAGGGACCTGGTGGCCTCTATCCAGGAGAGGAAGACAGAGGGGGCTCTCTGCAGTTCAGAGAGCCCTCAGAAGACCAGGCAGCACATACAGGAATTCCACAGCATGGGGACAAAAAAGGTGCAAATGGAGGCCCATGCAGCACAACACAAAGGGATCCCACACTGCTGGAAAACCACTCAGGAAGATGTGCGTCACAAGATGGAGTGCTAGGGGCCTAAGCTGTGCTGTGCATGAAGAACGTCTTGGGAGGTCGCACACAAGCCGTGGCAACTGCAAGTCATGAGGTGCACAGGGGTATTGTCTTGTGTGGGGAGGCAAGCTCATACTGCCACCAAAGTTGGACAGCTGGACCTTGGGACTGTTGGGGTCACTTTAGTCCACCACTCAAGTTGCTGGATCCACGCTCGTTGTCTGCACAGGGGACCCACAACACTGTGCGTCGCTGCAGAGAGGTACTTGTTGAATCAGGGAAGAGACTCCGTCACTCCACAGGAGAGTCCTTTGGTTCTTCTGGTACAGGCTGAAGACAGGCAGTCCTCGGGGAATGCATGACCTGGAAACTGTTGCAGTTGCTGGCAAGTGCTGAAGATACAATGTTTCAGAAGTTGTCTTTGCTTCTTTATTGCAGTTTGTAGAGTTCCTGGAGGGTTCATCTACGGTTCCGTCAGTAGAAGATGAAGTAAAGGATGCAGAGGATTCCTGCTGGAGTCTTGCAATCCGAATCTGAAGAAAAACCCAGAGGAGAGACCATAAATAGCCCTTAAATGGGGATTGGTCACCTAACCAGGTAGGCACCTATCAAGGGAGTGTTCTGATGTCACCTGCTGACACTGGCCACTCAGATGCTCCCAGAGTGCCCCACCACCTTGGAATCCAAGATGGCAAAACCTAGTGACACTCTGGAGGAGCTCTGGGCACCACCCCTGAGGTGGTGATGGGCGGGGGAGTGGTCACTCCTCTTTCCTTTGTCCTATTTTGCCCCAGAGCAGGGACTGGGGATCCATAAACCAGTGTAGATTGGATTATGCAAGGAGGGCACCATCTGTGCCCATCAAAGCATTTCCAGAGGCTCTGGGAGGCTACCCATCTCATGTGTGTAACACGTATTTCCCTCTCCCAAAGGAAATGCTTTGTTCTGCTTTCCTGCGCTTGAGCTGCTTAAGCAACAGGAGGGCAGAAACCTGTCTGTGAGGTGGCAGCAGCTGGGGCTCCCTGGTATGGCAGTACTGGGGGTCCACTGTGGAGCCCCCAGAGTGCATGGGATTGTACAACCAATACTAGAATCAGTATTGGGGTACAATTCCCAGTTGGTAGACACATACATGGCCATATTCGGGGTTACCATTGTGAAGCTGGACATAGGTATTGACCTATGTCCAGTGCATGCATAAATGGCGTCACTGCACTCACGAAGTCCAGGAAATGGTCCTGGATGACACGGGGGCACCTCTGCTAGTGCACACAGGTACTTTACACCCAGCCCTCAGGGTTGGAAGGCCTGACATATAGGTGAATTGTAAGTGACTTGGTGCAGTGAAAACGGCTGTGAAAGGGTGCCTGCACCATTTCACGCGGATTGCAATGACAATCCTGCAGAAACCTTTGAATGGGCTCCCTATGGGTGGCAAAAGCAATGCTGCAGCCCATAGGGATCCCCTGGAAATCCAATGCCCTGGGTACGTAGGTACCATATACTAGGGACTTAGAAGGGGTGACCAGTATGCCACTTTGGGATGAAATATTGGGTTACCAGTGTGTAGTGACAAATTTGGAAATAGAGAGAGCATGAGCACTGGGGTGCTGGTTAGCAGGACTCCAGTGACACAGTCAAGCATATTTTCATAAACAGTGAAACATACTGACAAGAAGGCCAAAAAACATAAGCACAGGGGTCCTGGCTAGCAGGATCCCAGTGATACAGTCAAACACACTGACATCAGGCAGAAATTGAGAGTAACATGCCAAAAAAAGGGTACTTTCCTACAATCTATACCTTAGTCTGCATGCTTGTCATTGAAGAGAAAGTTCTCAGTATTGAGCTTAATTTGTCACCACACCATAGTGGTCTTGGCAGAGACAACTCAGCAGAGAGGTCAGACCCTACCAACACCTTACTATGCATGCCCATCATCCTAACAAAGATCCAATGATAGGGACCAGTTCCTCCCCACACCCTGCTACATGCACATGTTGTACCAGAGACAGCTGTCAGCAGAGAGGCCTGTATCTCCCCTCACCCTACTACAGACACCTGTGATCAGAGAGAGGTCTCAGTGTAGCAGCCAATTATATCCTACACTCTAGTATGTACACTTCCCATCAAAGAGAGAGTTTTCAGTGTTGAGGGCAGTCCTTCTGCACACTGTATCGCACATCCTTATTGCTCTGGGGAGAGGTTTTAGTGGAAGGTGCAGTGACTGGGTCTCCCACTAGTATCGGAATGGGGAGAAGTAAAAAAATAGGCCAAGGCTCAAATAATAGCTCCCATTATTATTACATGGTTGGAGAAATGTTTTGCTGTGATTGGGTGCAGAACCAGAGATAGATCAGTTTGCCTATGCTGATTTGGAAGAGAAAGAAGTCTCTTTGAGTTGTGCTCAGCAAAAGTCAATTTATGTGGAGTTGAAAAAGAATGGTGTGGTCATTTCCATTTAAGGAGGAACTGCAAATTAATGTATTTAGCAATTGCTATAAAAACACTCTCTCAAGCTGTCTCCTTATCTGAAGCGGACACGCGGTGTCCTGCAGAAATCAAGCACCATCTCATGCCACAACAGGTGAAAACTACCAAACTCATGGTGGGCAGAGACACAAAAACCACCTACATTGACGAGAGACTTCTCTCCACAGGAAAGAGGGGGTGGGGGTCATCCTTCACAAAAGGCCCACTGTTTGAGTGAGAAAGAAGGCCTGAACTACCACAGAATCGACAGAGGAAAGAGAGAGGAGGATATGAAGGTGAAAGGTGGAACAGAGGGAGAGTGTGACACTAATGCCAGCCTGCAGGAGCTAGAAGAAGGAGGAAGAGTGGTGCAGCTCCAATATACCAAAGACAAGACAGGAAGCGGTTCAGCCACACAGCAGCCCAGGCAACCAGGGAGTCGACACCGATGTGTGCCTCAATGTAAAAGGGAGAACACCAACAGAGATGCTGCTGCATTCCACCACAATTTAGGATGACTGTTGCTTGGACGGTGAATGAAAGGGGTGGGGATGGAAAACTTGTATAGTGAAAAGAAGGAGGGGGAAACAAGTGGAATAACAAGAGAGAGAGATATTAATCGTGAAATACTTCAGTATTAAAGTACACTGCTGATGAGTGAGTGATCTGGACCAAGGGGAGCTCATAACTGAAAGGGCAGTAAACGCTTTGAGATTAACCAAACAACTCATTGTATAGAAACCTGATCTTCTTTAATCATTTGTCTTTCCATCCCATTAAACACCTAAGATACCTTTCATGCGTCACTCCCAAAGTCAGCTTTCTCACTCCCTGTACACACCTGATATACACAAAAGTACATGCAAAGAGTTTTGGGCACATTTCAATCTGTGAATTGAAACACATAGGAAATATATAGGAAAGGCCTAGTACACTCACCACCCTGTTCCTTGTTCTTTTTCCCAATGGGCTCTGGCAGCAACCCTGCATACTCTGACCTACAAAGAAGAAGAGAAGAGCAGAATAAGGTCCACACATAATTAGATAGAAAGAGCAAGACTCAAGCAACACACCTGAGATTGTTGGAAAGCCCTATATAATCTCTATTTGTGTTCCTGTTCTTGAACCTCATACGTCTAATTACTGTATACAAAGATTAAATAAAAAGACAATATTCACTCATCCAATAAGCCTCAGAAGCCATATTTCTTTCCCGGTCTCCCTCAAGTGGTCTCAGAAGTGGGATTGGATGAAATGGAGGCTTGCATGTCTAAAATGACAGAGGGACCACAGCAACTAGAGAACATAATGGTAAGGTTTCAATCAGCAGCTTGAGAAGATAGAAAAACGTTACAGATGGCACTGACAGGCCAGGCAGAAAAAATGGAGAAGAGGACAGTCCCAAGATGAAGTGATTGCAGGTTAGCTGACATTTTAGTCCAGCAATGGAAAAAAACTGCCTTTCCCTCTGTGGTGTTACAGAAATGTGTGGAGTGGGAGAGCTTCAATTTATTTTTTAATAATGTTAAGAGGATGGCCCAGGCGACATGATGGCCGATAGATAGATGGGGACAATATGTAGGCTGTCTTTTGACTTCAGGTCTGCAGATGGTGTACCAAGGCGTGAATCCAGGAGGTACTACTCCTAATGTGGACATAAATCAAAGTATCTTGGACTGTTTGGGGGTTTACTGTGAGCTCTATAGGATTCGTTTAAGGCAAGTGAAAGAAGGGCCACATGAACCACCCCAAGTCTTGTATTTTAGAGTAAGAGATTTAGCTGATAGATGGCTTTGTCCAGAAACATCTACTAAAGAAGAGATTATTGACCAAATACATTTGGAACAGTTTCTCTTGTCATTAGACCCTCCATACACAAAGGGGTAAGACAGCAGAGAAAGGTGACCCTTGAAATGGCTATAGAAATCGCCAGCACATATATTCGCTCACAAGACCTCACAAAAGTAAAGGAAGAGAGCTGGTGGAAGGGCAAGGCGTCTGGGGCTTTATGAACCCCGAAACCACAAGGACAGTGGAGTCTAGATACCACAACTGTTGTGGCAAAACCCAGTCCCAGACCACCCGGGCTACAGTGCTACTATTGTGGGGAATTAGAACTTATCGCCCAGGTATGGTCTCAAAAAGAAGAACCTATGGAGGGTGGGATAGTATGTTTCCAAGCAGGGGAGAGGCCTACATATTGTTGTACAATGAAAGGAAATGGGGACCCAGTATCGGTCCTCCTGGATACTGGTTGTCACCAAAGCATCATTAGACCCCAAGTCCTTCCTGGATGGATACTTCAACCATAGGTAATGGTTGAAATACAGTGCGTACACGGAGACAAAAAGAAATACTCTTTTACCACCATTAAGGTACAGCATAAGCAAGGCCCAGTAGTTCCCTTACAAGTTGGACTGTTATCTCAACTTCCTGAGCCACTTATTGTGGGGACAGATCACCTCAACCTGGAATCTTTGGTATGGGATATATGGAGAAAAGGGTAAACTTGGTGGAAGGATGCACCCTTTCCCAGACAGAAGACAGTGAACGGCTTACCTAGAGGAAACAGAAGAAAAGTGAAAAGGAGAAAAAGCCAGAGAAGAAGAAAGCTACCTTAGAGTTACCAATGTATCAGTAAGAATTTGTCTGGGATTTCAATAGGAACTTTTGAGCCACACAAAAAGAGGAAACACAATTCTGGGAACAAGGATAAAGATGAAGAAGAACCCCAGGTGGTAGGTCCTCAGTTTTTGACTCAACATGGGTTGTTATACCGGAAGACTGGGTCAACTCAACCCAAACAACTTCTCAATGCCACTCTCTTCAGAGAGAAGGTACTGTTTCATGCACACAACTACTTATTGGGGGATCACTTTGGAACAGAGAAAACAGATTAGTCAGTGGTAGAAAATTTTTATTTGACCACGTGTTCACCTTCCCATCCGAAAATATTGTAATGAATGCCCCATTTGACACTCGTTTACTGCCCCAGAAGTCCCTTTTGTGTCCCCTCCCTATAAATGATGAACCTTTCTCCTCGGTACTGATAGATATTATTGCCCCTCTAAAACCATTCCAGGGTGGATACAGATACGTATTAGTAATAGTGGACTTTGCAACATGCTACCCCAAGGCTTTATCTATGAGACACCCTAATGACACCCGTTTTGTGAAAGCCATGATCAAATTATTTTCTCAGGTGGATTTTCCCAGGGAGATCATCAGTGATCAAGGGACCCCATTTACTTCAAAGCTTATGAAACAAATATGTGTGCTATTGGGTGTGAAACAGATCCAGATAGTGGCATATCACCCGCAAACAAATGGTTTGCTGAAGCAATATAAAGCTACATCAAAGACCACTTTAAAAAATGTTTTAGACTATCAGGCTCGGAATTGGGAGCTAATGCTGCCTTTAGGCCTGTCTCCATAAGATTCCAGGAAAAAAGACGCACTGGGTTCTCCCCATTTGAACTCCTATTTGGGTGAAAACCCTGTACAGTACTTGATATGGTATGAGGAAGTATCGGAACAGGAAAAAGATGATTTTAAACCATCACAGGAATATATTAAGGAATTAAAAAACCTGGCTGGGTCAGCTGAGGGAGATAGCTAAATTATACCTTGAATATACCCAACAGACCCAAAACGTGCAGTACGATAAACAAGCAAAACTACAGGAGTTTGCTGTAGGGGATCAAGTACTTCTCATGTTACCCTCCATTGAAAATAAAATGTTCAGTCATTGGCAAGGTCTTTTTCCTGTGGTAGAACGGGTTTCTCCTGTCACCTATAGAGTGGAGATTAACAAAGAAAGAAATGAGACACAAATCTATCATGTCAATGTGTTGAAAAAATTTGAAGTTCCCCTCCTGACATTCTTCAGTACACCTAGGGAACGGTTCATTCCGTTTCCGTCCTACTTTGATCCAGAGCTAAGCTCACCTCAGAAACAAGGACTGATGGACAGATTAACACCTTATTTAGAGGTATTTCCTACTATCCCTGGTAGGACCACTACAATATCACATGCCATTAACACTACAGCAGGGGATAAAGTTAGATTAAAGCCGTGCAGGGTACCTGAGGCCTAAAGGAGGGCCATTGAAGATGAGCGCAGACCATGTTGCAGTTGGATGTCATTGAGCCATCCACCAATGAACGGAACTCTCCCAGGGCTTTTTTTCAGGATTAATGGGGCATTATAGGAGGTTTATAAGCAGATTCTCACAAGTTGCCTCTCCCCTCACTGATCTATTAAAAAAAGAAAGGAAGCCGATGTAGGGCTCCATCATCCATCCCTCACTTTTTTAAATGCATTTCATATGCTACAAAGCAGTCTCACCTCAAAACCCAAACTCTAGAGTCCTGACTTTTGAAGGCCTGTTAAATTGCATATGGATGCCTAGGGGTGGTCCTTTTCCAAAAAGAAAACAAATGGGGATAATAAACCTGGTCTCTACATGAGTCATAAACTGTTTTCCTAAGAGACCACTTACTCAACAATAGAAAAAGAAGCATCAGCCATCAAGTGGGCCATAGAGGTGCTGCAATGCTATCGTAAGGGCCAGGAATTCACCCTCTACACTGATCATGCTCCCCTGGAGTGAATGGCTCACAACAAAGGGCAAAATCACCAGGTGCTCAGGTGGTTTCTTGCCTGTCAGCCTTATCACTTCACTACATCCTATTGAGAGGTACCGCAACAAAGCAATGCTGATTTTTTGTCTAAATACCAAGAAGACTTATTTCCTCCAAAGAAGAAAGTAGGGGTGAAGATATGTGATAAAACACCCTCCCCAGCTGTCTCCTTACCTGAAGCAGATGCATGGAGTCCTGTAGAAATCAAGTAAAATCTCACGCAGCAACAAGAGCCCAGGGAAAACTCCCAAACAGAATCATGGTGGCCGGAGGGAGAAAGACCACCAACAGTGTCACAATTTGATCCCTGTTCTTTCCTGCCCATCACCAGCATGCCTAATTGTGGGAGTTTTCAATGCTCTAATAAGTGTCCAGACCTTCCCCTGCATGCTCATCCTGACCTCCAGTCATTTGGATGCTATTTGCAAATGACCATCCATTCTCAATCCATGACAGGTTTTGTGGAAGCCAGTCTGCTCATACTTGGAACACCATTACCTAGAATCCTCTGGTCACTACTTCCTTTCCACCACTACAGGCCAAGGATGGATGGAGGAATTAAGCACACCTGTGGCTGGCTGCTGTTTGCCTGCTCACACCTCATGCATATGACTACTATGAGCCCTTCTAAGCCTTTGCTTCCTTCAGCCCAGTGTTGATCATTGTAGCTGTTATTCCAGAGAGGCCAACCCTTATTTCCTGAAGTTTTCTAAGCCATACTTATTCCTTGTTTGTGCTCCAGAGCATTAGTCCCTTGTTTCCTGACCTTTTGTCATTAATATTTCCTTAGTTCCTGAGCCATAGTTATTCCTTGTTCCTGAGCTGTAGACATCCTTGTTCCTGTTCCTAAGCTGTGGCAAATCCTTGTTCCTGAACAAGCACTCCTCAAAGTGCTGCCTTGTCTTCTGAGCCTTAGGAAATCCTTGCTCCTGAACTAGCACTCCCTGCAGTGCTGCTTAACTCCTGAGCCTTAGCTATTCCTTGTTCCTTGTACTTTTTCTGCTTAGAGTGTTTCCTGGCTTTCTTGTTTCCTTAATGCCTGCACCAGCACTCGTTGTGGTCCCTTGAAGCCTCTCTTGTATTTTCCTTTCCTAAGTCTTTGTCTTCCCTTCTATTTTGTGTTCCAGTTCCTTTTTTGCTGTTTTCCTGTTGTCTTGCTTCTAGTTTACTTGTATTTTAGTTAATTGGTTTCTGCCAAGTGTGTCATTTGTTTTCCCTTCTTTTCAGTTAAGCACTACTCCTTACTAGCTCCTTGTCTATTGTGGTTGTATTTAGTTCTACACCCTTTGTGTTAGTGCCTTGCATGTTTCTGTTTATCACTGATTGTGGTCTCAGCTTAGACCCTAGGTGGTGCTTCTTGTCCACTGTGAGTATTGTTTTTCAGTTACTTTTATAACATCGCCATAGGGGACATCTCCGTAGACCCTGCCTTTGCAGCTATATCCCGTACATGGGTATTAGCAGTCAGAATCTGTAACAGCAATTGTGGATGAGGAACTTACTGAGCTTCAGTCTTACCATGTGGAGCTCCCAAGTGCTTTACCCCACATTCCCTTTATTGTTCATGCTGTTAAATATGTCGTGCATGCGCATCCTGGGGTGTTAGTCAGTCTGGGTGCCATATTACCTCTTAAATACTTTTTCTTTCTGAGCCTTAGCGCTCTTATTCCCTTGCATAGAACGTCCCTTCTCTCTTCGGACTCTCTGTGTGATCCTGGGCAGCTCTATACCAGTTTTCTGTCTCCTTTGTCTTCCCTGACACCAGTCTAGTCAGCACTCCGCGACAGTTCCTAACAAACAGTGATAAGAGGCTGGCCATCTCTCACAAAAGACCAACTGATTGGGTGTGAGAAAAGGCTGAAACTATTGCAAAATCAACAGAGGAAGGGGAGGAAGATGTGAAGGCAGAAGAGAGAGGGAGAGTGTGACACTGAAGGTCGCCTGCAGAAGTTGGAAGAAGGAGGAGAGTGGTACAGCGCTAGCAGAGCAAAGACAAGAGTGGAGAAGGTTCAGCCACACAGCAGCCCAGGCAACCAAGAGGTTAACACCGGCGTGTGATCCGACGCGGATGGGGGCACACTGCCGGAGACACTGCTGCATCCTACCACAGTCTAGGAAGACTGTGGCTTGGGTGGTGGTAAAAGACAAGGTGAGACTTGTGTAGCGAATGCGATTAAAGTTTGGCTTTGAAAGTTTGAGTTGATAGTTATAGATGTCATAATGACAAGTGATTGTACTATATATGTGTTAGAATGTTGTTGCATACAGCAAGGTGTGAACTTTTGTGAGTCTAAAGATGGAAAGGGAGTGAGATGTGGGCCAATGGAAGGCCTTGGTGAAGTAGCATTAAGTTGAGGCAGAGATGGGGGTGGGCTTTGAAGTATCTACAATATCACATTTTAACTTATACGTTTTGGCCAAGGATCATGTTGATTTTGTTACTGTGAATACAGCTACCGAGCTTTCAGAAGCAAGCAAAGACATTTTGGTTAGTTCCTTTTTCTCCCTAATTGTTATTTCACACTGTGGCTGTGAAAGAATTGCTGCATACCACAGGGCTCTACTGAATACTTTCTCCTAAAGCAGACATATTTCTGAAACTATTGAACATTCTGAGAACAGTGTGGAACATAAACATATACGAGCAAAAGCTTTACTCAAATAATTAATTAAAATACCGTCGAGGCTTCCAAAAGTATTATAATTGCTCTGGTAATTAATGCACTGTAAATGAAGTGAATATTTTGCCTACTCCCCGTGTTCCTTGTCACTTGCTTCTATGAAAATATTCCCTTCGGCTAACAGACTTTTCTGGAAAGATATAAATGATTCGGACCTTTTCTTCTTGTGTCTCCTTCAAGGATAGAATGCGGGCTTCGCTCTCACTGATGTTGGGAGCTAAGGCACTGCATTTCATGTCACGCTATTAGAAACTCTGCAGACAAGAATTCCCTTCCAGACGAACGAGGGATAACCTGTGTAAGGTAAGTGGGATAAGTAAGGGCTCTATCAGTGACGAAAATAAGCTTTTGGATGACTTGCATAGCCTTAGCTAAGCTCTTCTGAACTTATGTTGTAGATTCACCAGTTGAAACGTTTTCGTCCCCTATAGTAGCTGGGCAGAATTCATGGTTATTTACCAAACATAACACATTGTATGAACCCGAGGTGAGGTCGTTATTCCCTAGGCAATTATCTCTTATCACAAATTACTCTCCTAAGAATGAGATATAACATGTGGATGCAATTTTCATTACACTAACATGTATCTGATTTGCCTTTTTGTCTGGACGTGTTTCACTGGCATATTGTGTCATGTTACACCTGATAAAATATAACAGTGTGAAGCTGCAAGGATGCAATAATTAGCACTCAACTCAATATTTGATTCCTACGCAAGCTTCTTTTTGTGCAGGTGGCAACATGTACATCCTGACTCATAATCAGGCCATTTGTAGTTGTAATTGTGAATTGATTTATATATACTCCTGATGCAGTGCTGAAGCGACGTGCAGCAGGTAGTGCACTACTTCAGAACCCAAGATTAAAGACTAGGCCCTGATTTATACTTTTACATGCAAAACCACATAAGTGCAGTTTTGGATGTAAAAGTGCAGCATCGGCCAGCGTCATTCCTAGATGCCGGCCAATTACCATATTTAAGAAATAGCGTTAGCTGGCAGTAATGCCCGGTTAGCGTCATTGTAAATGACGCTAACCGGGTGGGGGTCATACGGGGAACCGGACGTTGTGCACCAAATTATGTCGCAACACTGTTTAGAGGCAAAAAAATGTCTCTAAGCAGAGTAACACCATTTCCTGGCACACAACCCCCATGGACATGGCTCCTGTCTTAGTAAACACAGGAGTAATGCCCACCACCCCAATGGCCATGCAGGTGGCCTCAGGTTAGGGCCCCTGAGAGGGAAAAAAAAATATATATATATATTTTTTCTTACCAGGACCTACATGGGATGGGTCTCCCATCCTACGGTGTCCCTCTGGTGTGGGTGGGGGTGTCCCTGGGACCAGGGGAGGGCACCTGTGGGCTCTTTGCATGGTCTCTGACCATGGAAACATGCCCACAGGTCCCCTAATGCCTGTCGATATTCAGGTGTTAAATAATGGTGCTAAACAAGCTTAGCACCATTGCTTAAGGCCCCCATCCCCCGTGCTTGATTTTAGCACGGGGGATAAATATGGCACTAAGGCCATATCATCATTTTTGGTCAGGAACGCCTACCCTGCATCTCATTGATGCAAAGTAGGTTTCCCCATCAAAAAAATGATTTTAACTCCATTACTTTGGCGCTAGACATGTCTAGCGCCAAAGTATAAATATGGAGTTAGGTTTGTGCTGAATCAGGGTAACAAAATGACGCTAATTCAGCGCAAACCAAGTATAAATATGCCCCTAATTCTCAGTAGATTAGTAATAAGTGTTTTTTTCCTGGAACATTAATTGTGTTAAGTTTGCGTTCTTTGTTGTGTGTTTAGTTAAGTGTACAGTAGAGACAGAATGATGGAAATGGATTTGAAAGGGAAAGTAAGGTGTTTTGGTTGTGTGTGCCTTGTAGTTGAGAGAACATTGTTTAAAAAAAAAGAGGACGTTTGGTTTGAAAATGAAGTTTGCAGTTCACAGTAGTCAGAAAGGTCTGGGATGAGTCAGAGAGAGAAGGGATGGGACAAAGGTTGAAGGAAGTATGTTGTTCTACTTTTATTTTATAACATAACTGAAATTAACATATGCATACATTTATACAAATATAACTTGGTAAAGTTTCTGTTGACTGGAGTAAACCCCTTTTTATAAATACGTACATGTACATAGAAACAGCAATATTTACACAACCTGATGTGCACATTTATTCTGTGGTGAAACAATTTGTTTTTCTGAAATAACTGTAATTAGCTTCTATACATATACATACATGGCATTACTTAAAGTTTCAGTAGCAGGTGTAAGAACCTGTACACATAGAAGCAGCAATTGAGACATATTAATCATAACTGTATCACATGTACCTTGTGGTGTAATATATTTCCCCATATATGGATGCATCAGTTTATAACAGGAAGAACAGTTTAATGTACAATGGCACATGTATAATGACAACCTCAACTCCATACCATGAGAAGCATAGTTTGTCATGTCTGAATTTGCTGTTATGGTATACTGTTGTGTTGTGAATATAGTCATGACGTGGGGAAGAGCAAGCTATTGACTAATCTTCTGAGCTGAGATGGTTGACAATGGATTTCATGTTTCTGTGTAGTTAATTCCATAGTTTGGGTGCTCAAACAGAGAAAGATGTTCCACCCACAGTTTTTTTTCTTGTATGCAGAAATGTTAAGGTGACGGGAAATTCTCAAACTTAGGTTCCTTTGTTGTATATACTTGTTGGTGTTCTTTCTGATGAAGAGTGGTCCTTTAAATTTATGTAAATTGTGTGTTTTTTAAAATACAGTGTGGGAAAGATATTCAACTATTCATGCAACTTTAAAGTTATTTTTTAGAATGCTTAGGTGCCGGTTAGAACTGCGTGTAAACCGTCTTGGGTGTAGGGCATGAGACTCTGATTCCAAGTGGATGAGCAAAGTCCGAACCCTGTGTGCAGTGTGATCCAAATTCTGATATTTATAATCGTTATTGGACCATCACATTTTTCTTTTGGTCTATTTCAGTCATACTTCGTGAAAATTACTCAGTGAAACATACATTAAATTCACATGCACACATAATTTAGTCCAGAAGGAATCACGTTCTGCGCGTCATTCCTCATATGTAAATTTCAGAAGTAGAGGTACTTACTGGAACCAGAAAATACTACACCCAGTTGTGTCCGTACTTAGTGGGTGTTGCAAATACCTTAACTGTATGTCTTATTCGAAATCAAGGCCTGAGTCTACAGGACTCAAATGATGGAAGTCGGCTTTTCTTCTCTGCTGCAAGTTGAACAAGTCTATTTGTTTGGATATTGATAATTACTTACATCCGTGAATGTCAAACTAACAAGCCAGCATTTTGGACGTGGCTACAGTGTTAAGCATGCAGGTGAGATATATTCACTTTCTCTGCAACCCTGGTTCTAGGTGAATCTTGCAATGTCGATAGCTAGTTTGTAAATTTAGAATATTAAATAATTTGATGAAGTAGAGTAATTTCAGATATGATTGCAAGACAGGCGAGAGGACTATTTTTCCTCCAATGATACAGTTAAGCATTTCTCATTAGTGTTCTGTACTCTTCAGCGTAAATTCCCATTTAATTTTGTGAACAGCAAAAGTACCAGAACACGCTTTGCCACTGGGACCGAAGCTGCAGCCTGTTTTAAAAACAAATGAATTTACCTGTCTAGAGATCAAAGGCTGGTCCTCAAGGTGGGAGTTAGATGTTTAAAACATTGTCATCCCTCAGCTGAGTTCCAAATTCAAATGTGAATCCGCAAGTCCTGATAGAGTACGGTAATGTAGACTTGAAAACAGGACGACGACAGCAGAGGAGCATTCCCCTCCTCCCCCAGCAGCAGGAACTGCAAAACTTTTAATATAAAACAATAATAAACTTTGTTTATTATGATTTTATAGTTAAAGGGGTGGGGCCATGGGGCTGTGACAAGCACAAAGCACTCCCTCTCAGTGCGCATTCATGTTTGGCCGGCCGTCTTGGGCTGGCCAAACACACATCTGTACTGGGCTCTCTCCAACCCAGCGAAGCAGGCCCTGCATTGTAGGGTTGGAGACAACAGGCAGAGACTTTCACTCTGCCTCTGAGCACCCTGGCAGGGCGCTTGGTCCAGTGCTAATGCTGCTTTTATGCTGCCAGGGCATGTTGGGAGCCTGTGCCTGCAGTAGAGGAGGAGAAGAGAGGAGCGAAGCTGATAACTGGGAGGTAAGGTAAGTTATTCTTTTAATTATTATTATATATTTTTGTTCCCTCCCGCCGTGCGCTGTGCAACCCCTTTACCCTCCCGCTAGCTGCCACTGCTTGAAAATAAGAAAACATAATAGAGGCAAGAGAGGGTAATAGGCCATCTGGCTGGCACATAAAGGAATGTAAAATATGGTCAGAACAATATAGGCAGAGCAAATACATCTGCTCTTGACAGGCTGGTGCAATAGTTAATGCATCAAATAATTATATGGTGTTGGACCTAGCCCTTTTACAGGGTCATTCCCCAAACCCTTTGCCTTTTGCCTCCCTATTTTTCTTACCCTTGTTGGCTGACGTGATGACTCTAAGCACTTTTTCACTGCTAATCACTGGTAAAGTCCATGTGCTCTCCCTTGCAAACTTTGTATGATTGGCTTATACCTAATTGGCATATTTAATTTACCTGTACGTCCCTTGTAAAGTGGTTTCCATATACCCAGGGGCTGTAAGTTAAATTCTACTAGTGGGCCTGCAGAGCTGCTTGCGCCACCCACTGAAGTAGCCTTCCAAACCTGTCTCAAGCCTACCTTCTCAGTTTTCTGCTACAGGGACCTGGCATCTAAATTTACTTGCCAGGCCCAGAACTCCCCTTTTTGCTACATGTAGGTCACCCCTAAGGTAGGCCCTAGCTAACCCTATGGGCGGGGTGCCATGTATGTAGAAGGCAGGACATGTGCCTAGTAATGTGGCCTGTCCTGGTAGTGACAAACAGCCTATTTGGTTCCTCAATGCTGTGAGTGATGCCTTCTCATAGGATTGCATTGGAAATGCCCTGCCTTATGAGGGGTAGCATAGTCATGTTTGGTATGGTTGTAATGGTAGTGAGAAATGCTGCTTACTGGTGTAGGTGGATTTTTTATTATCATTACAGAAATGCCACTTCTAGAAAGTGAGCATTTCTCTGTGCTTATGACTCTGGTGTTTTGCAGCTTGACTCCAATACACGTCTGGGTACAGTGACAGTTGGGCTTTGTGCACACTTTTCAGACAGCCTGTACACAGGGAGAGTGGAGGTGTCACAGATGTTCATCTACATACTGAATAGTCTTCCTGGGCTGAGAGAAGGGAGAGGTGTGGAACACCTGCAATTGTAAAGGCTGTACCTGGCCTCAAACAATGGGGTTGTGTACCCCCAACTGATGTTTGTAGCCTGTGCTGAGAGAGAGAGGGGACACTCCCAGAACCAGTTGTAACTGGTTGAAACCCCCTCTCCTCTGGAATGAAAATGCTTTGCAGAACTGAGTATAAGTACTGGGGATTTTTTCCCACAATTTAGACTTGAAGAGACTTACTTGGAACCAGACCCAGGACGCTGCTGAAGAGGACTCACCAGAACCCTCCTTGGACTGCTGCTGTGCTGACCTATGACCTGCCTGGTCACTAGGAGGAACTGCCACCATCTGCATCCCTTGTGCTAGCCCTGTGCTTCTCCCCTCTCTTGTCTCCAGGGGCAGGGTGCCGTGGCACCTGATCCCTGCAACTACTAAGGCATGAGTAGCGCTTCATGGCTCACCTTACAGCACCTGGAAGGCACTGTGCTGAAAGATGTGAGAGTGCTTCCTTTCATATGGAGCATGCTTTGGGAAGCGTGTGTGCCGCTCATAGAATCACTGTTGCGACCTGTGCTCCTTGATTTTCCCAGAGCGCTCTAAACGTGCCTTCTGGAGTCTCCGAATCACCACCACAGCCCGGGCTGGCTTTTTTCATCTAGCGCAAGTGATGCGCTGTGCCTGGGACCCCGGGGGCATGGCCCAGTGAAGATCTGAGCAAGCCTGCTCCGGATAGTGTCCCCGGGGCTCCGAGCGCTGAAACAAGTGCCCTCTGGGCACGAGCAGGCACCCGTTTCTGATAGGCAGCCGGACAACTAGGACGCGGTTACAGGCTGCTAAGCCCCTCTAAGGGAAGGGAGAGGAGCGGCATTGAGAGGGCACCCCAGGTTATTGCAGCCCCTGAGAGGAGAGTGGGGCTGCAACCCTTCACCTGGTCTTCCTGATGCTTGCAGGAGGGGTGGAAGCCTCGCCAGAGGCTCCCTGCATTGTAGGTGTCCTTCTTTGTGGCCCTTGTTGTTTGTTTGGGCTTGGGCCCAGAGGGGGGCCTCCTGAGATCATGGGCCCCAGGAGGGGCCCGTTATAGAAACCAGAGGGGGGGTGTGCTGCCCCCTCCCCCATGAGTAATGTGTGGCCCCCATTTTCACACATAGGAGCGCCGGGGGCCTCCCTTTACTGGATCTTCTTGGCACACACTAGGTGCCTTCATCATGAAGACAGGTACTTTCTTTGAACCCACATACGTCATATGTCCCTAGTATGGACATGAAGGATTTATAGGTTAACCTGTGTAATTTTATGATGCTAGTTATATGTTTGCTAATGTTTCTTTAATGGGCATAACATGTAAATATGTTTTCCTGGCTTGCCATCCATATGTTTTATAATGTTCCTGATTTGGGTGTTTATGATATTTCTATGACAAGTGCATGTGTGTAATAATGTGATTCCTGACTACTGCTTATGTTGCAGAATCCTGACTACTTACGTGTTCTAATGTGACTAAAGCTTATTCTTGAAGAGTATTAGTAACCTGTGTAATGTTGTGAGAACTGCTAAGGTAGCAGGATATAACTGACATGCAATGTTTTGGTCTAATCATGTTTGTACAGTTTATTTTTACATACCTCAGTGTTGTGTTTACTTTGTGGAGTATATATTGCGTCACATGTATTGTGTGAGTTGTACAAACGCTTTACACATTGCCTCCGGGTTAGGCCTGACTGCTCGTGACAAACTACCAAGGGGATGAGCAGGGGTTATCTTGGACGTGTAACTCCCTTGCCCTGACTAGGGTTCTGCCTGGCTTAGGTCCATACCCTAGCCAACCAGAAACCTTATTTCTAAAATATGGTAATTGCTTTTAATTCAAAACAATATGAGGGAGTACTGCCTCTATATACACTCCACACTCTGAGTTTTACCTATAAATGCTTATACATACCTATAAATGCTCCCAACCAGTCCTCCTGCTCAGTTGACAAGCTCAGTTCCCATCCAACTCAGTTGTCCTGACTGTCAAGGGAGAGCAAGAGGGATGGATGATGTATGAATTGAAGTAACTGAATAGTACTCAGAGTACTGCAATGGCCAGGTAAGTACTTGATGCATTAACCACTCATTCCCCCCTCACTTAAATTCATGACAAGATCAGATGAATCAAGTATAATAATACAGTCAGGCAACTGAGGATGTAACACAACCCCACCACCTTTTCTTTATGTGTAGCATCACCATATCACAGAATTAACTAATCTATTGCTCTACAGAAGATAACACTTTTGTTCCTAAGACAACCCTTAAATTCACCTATTTATCTATTATAAAATGAACTGCAAAATTGGAAAATGGTGTCCATGTAGCTGCACAACAACTCTCATCAATGGTAGCCTCTTGTAGTTCCACCATGGAGATTGACATGTTTTATGCAGATTTGCCCTGGATCCTGGAAAGTTGAAACTCATTAACTACTCTGTGAGGAACAGAGATTCGGATCAACACCCAATAACTCAAGTAGGCCATGGAGGGTTTCTTCCTATTTTTTTGCAGCACCACAATTAATGAAAAGAGCCTCTCCCTTTCTGATAGTGGGATCCTTAGACACGTAAATAAGTAACACTCTCCTCACTTCAAGTAAAATATAACATATTTTCTTCCTCAGACGAAGACATAGGATAGAAGTCTGGAGGAATAACCTCCTCATCTCTATGAAACTGAGAATTCACTTTAGGGATAAAGGAAAGTAATGGCTAGAAAGCTACTGGAGCTTGAAAAGTCCTACAGGAAGGATGTTTACAAGACAAGTCAATATGCTTGCTGAAGTAAAATAAACTAAAACAAAAACGTTCAGAATTAGAAATCTGAAATCCTCCTCCTCAAAGGCTCTTAGCGAAGACCTATTAAAACTCCTAACCTTAAACCCACTCTGGAAACTGCCTAGGAGGACTAGGAGAGATAGTATTCAAACCCTCAAAAAGGCAAATCATCAGATCATCCTCATCCTTTACATTTCCCCATGAAAGTCTAAAGGCTTTTAATGCATCCCAATAAACCTTCAGCAAGGAAATTCTCAATCCTAAAGCTGCTCCTTTCTTACAAAACTGCAATACTTACACATAACTATTTACTTATTAATGCACCAATGTATCCTTTTTACTGAACCAACTTGAGAATGTAAGATTGAAGCATTGAAGATCTCCAAGATGCTTGAAAAAACACTGCTAAATCATCTAACAAAGCACTCTGTCTCAACCCCCTCCTTCAACTTCCAAGCCATCAAGTTGAGCTTCCACAAAAACTTGCAGATTTAGCACAGAAAACATCAAAGAAGAAGGGCTGAGAGGAAGTGTCCATCCCTCCAATGCATTCATATTCATCAGTATAGGATACCAATTAGAGTGAAACCATGCTGGAACGATTGTATGATCTGAGCTGATTTTGAATTCAATCTCATCAGAAATGATTGAATCAGAGGAAATAGAGTGAAAGCATAAGTGACACCAGAAGATTATCTGCATTATAGGGAATTCACCACCTAGGCCCCAACTGACTGTACATCCAGAGTTGTAGAGAAAAGTGGACAGAAGACTGTATTTCCCTATTGAGACAGCCTGCTGCAAAATTGCTGACTCTTTGTAATCACCTTTACAAAGATGACTGTTCTCTGAACACATTTGAATAGCCTGTTTGGTGCAGAGAGAAAGAGAGAGAGAGGGAGAGAGAGAGCTCCTTCACTCCTGTCCATTGATGACTGCTTTGCAGTTACATTGTCCATCTGTATAAGGACATTCTTGCCCTGTAGCAATCTGGAAAAGCCCCTTATCACCAGTCTTATGGCATCCAACTCTCATAAATTTGAGAAATTCTGACTCTGAATCAGAGACCAAGAACTCTGAATCTGTTGTATTCCTAGTCATGGCCCCCAACAGAAAAGGCTTACATTCGAAGTGGCAATCATTACAGCCGACGATGTAGGAGAACTCCCTTGTTCATATTCTTGCTCCTCAGCCCCCAATAGAGCTTCACTCTCATTTAAGGAGTCATTGTTACTTATTTGTTGGCATCCAGAGACATTGTGGAGTGATTCACTGATGAAGTGATGCACTTGAAACATGGCCCAATATAATAAAATATTGAGGCTGCCAAGTTCTCCTTCACCCACATCCTACATAAAGTCCTTGCAATGCCAAGAGATCCCTTATGTGAGCCTTGATCTTCCAAATACGCCTCTCTGGAAGGGTCACAATACTTATATCCATACAAAACCTTGCTCTGATGAAACACAGATCTTGGGTTGGACACAACGTCGGTTTTTACCAATTTACAAAAAAATCCAGGGTCTTGCAAAACCGAAATAATTCTTCCTACTTTGAATCACCAGATCTCCCGAAGATCACTGAATCAAGAGATCATCCAAATATGAAGAGTTAGACTTTGTGAAAACAAGAAATTATTGGTGCCAGCATTTTTGTAAATTACCTTTTTGATGTTTGTAAACCAAAGGGTACAACCCTGAATTGAAAATCTGTTCTCTGTTGTCAAATCATAGAAATCTCTGCGGAAACTGATGGTAATTAAAAGATATGCATTCTGCAGATACACTGAAGCCATAAACTCTCAGTTGATCACTATTGGAATTAGACTGCAATACCACCATTGGAAATTGGGTACTCCAACAATGCCTGTATTGCATCTTTAGGGGGCTTTCCTTTCAATGAGTCCCTTGGAAACACTGTTACAACTGCTCCTATTTCAGGAGGCCATAGTACAAAGTCTATTGCATAACCATTCTTGACTACACTCAGAACCCAGCGGTCCCACACTGTTGTCTGCCAAACATGAAGAAAAACTTGAATCTGTGCTCTTACTGGGCTCTGATGATCTTCTTGGTTGTCAGGACTTCTTCCTGTTCTACACTGGCTGCCTTGAAAAAACTGCCTTTTTATACAAATTGTTTGGTTATTATCTCTTCTTTCTATCAACCTAACTCTTGCAATGTTTCTTGGGAGAGGTTCTCAAAGTCTAGCTGTACTCCCTCTTTCCTGATGACAGAGATGTACCCTTATATGTTATGGCAGTGCATGCTTGTGATCCTTAAATGTTTTAGTAATCCTGCAGTCTAACTAATCACCAAATAGCCTTTTCCCATTAAGGGTATTTTTCACAAGGCTGATTTTTCTGGAGGCTTGGCTTTCAAATCTGTCATCCATAACCTGCTGCATGCAGATACCACAAAACAATATTTGTCAAAACGTCCGTTATCAATTTAGATTGCTGCTCCATAGCACCCAATAGATACACACACTCAGTACCCTTCTGGATAGCTTCAGATAATTTGCCAAAGTATTTGACCAGAGACTGGGCTACTTGGAGCAAATATGTGTTTGCCTTCAAAGTGAGATTTTCCACAAAGAAAGCCTTTTTCAGGGCTAAATCCACCTTTACTGTAGCCTCCAAAGGAATCCAGTTCTCGGGTTTCAGTGATGTTCTACCTATGAAGGTTGTTAAAATAGCATCAAGGTTAAAGAATGTGGCAATGCGTTATCAGATTGTTCCATCAAATACAACCTCTGAAGAAAACTGAGAAATTCCACCTTTCAAACTCTTTCTGTTCTTAAAGAACCAAGACTCTATTTTTGGAAAGTAATGACCATGATCCAGGGCTTGACGTAATGACTGAGCAAACCCTCTTTAAACATTCCCCCTGAAAAGGGAGAAATTACAAATTTAGTTTGACAGGACATAGAATCTCCATCATCTCCATCCCTCCATACCAAATTACCAAATGGCACCCTAAGAATCAGTCAGGGTATTAAAATACCCACCTACTGGCTTCTCCTAAACCAATAAATACTCAGCTGAATGCATCAACCATTAACTAATACCAACATAAAAATGACTGGCCAAAGATTAAAAAGAAACAACATCCTGCTTATTAACATATAATTCTGTTGAAACTGCCCATCAAGGCTCTTCCTTTCCTGGTGTCCATGAATGTGTGAGAAAGCTAATTCGATGTTGTCAATGACCTTCTCCTCCCCTGTAATGCAATGTGTGTTTGACCACCGACTCTATCTTGACCACTGAGTTAATTTTGTGCTTAGCTTCAGGTGCTGTCACAGCGACGGCGCAGGGTTTTTGAACACCAAGCTTGTTTTCCACACAAAACATATTTACGCTATTCTCACCAGCACAGGGTTGGAACAAAACATGGGGGATGTGGGAGGTAGACATGATAAGAAAGTCTCAGCCTGGGAATGTTTTCATTAAGGAAAGAACAACTCCTCTCTCTGGAATGCGCATTAGGGCAGGGCCCGTTCCTTCGTGTGTTTTCGGCACAGACCGAGTACAATCAGCGCTTCGATTTCATAACCGAAGGGAGGGAGAGATTGCTAGAATCGTCCTCTTGAGTACTCCTTCCTTAGTCACTCCTACAGTGCCCTTGCTCTGCAGAGGCTCCAAGGACTGTCAGACACTTTGACAATATATGTCAAGAAAATGCCAGTGAGACTTCGCCAACATGGACAAGTACGGTGCTTGATACAAGTAAAGAACAGGAGTAGAGGTGGGTGATGGACCGTACAAGGTAAAAACTGGAAGAGGGTGGGGAGTCTATAGAGGCAGTGCCACGTCATATTGTTATGAATATGACTATGAATATGAATATGAATAATATTGTTATGAATTGAAGCAAGGGAGGGTCAAGTGAGAATATTTTTCTTATATCAAGAATGTGAAACCAAAAAAAAACAAGAAAGCATGTTGCCTCCTAAAGGTGGACACCATATGCAAGCATTAAAACAATTAAGTGTAAAATCATTCACTGTTATGGTCATTTGACTAGTGTTAGTTTTTAATATATAAAGCCTTTCAGTTGTGCTGTGCATTTTATTGTTAATATTTGTGAAGAAAACAAGAACATCACCAGCATTCCCTAAACACTTAGATGGCCATTTTGACATTGGTGGTAAAAACCGCCTACTGCCGCGTTGACGGCCGCCAAAATATCGTCACCGCGGCTACCATCCGTCTGCTATATTATGAATACTGCCGGACTTCGGCCGCAAAAAGGGCAGAAATCCAGCAGTGATCATGCTGGCGGGTGGTGGTAAGCTGACGCTGCTTGCACCAGCACTGCCACGCCAGTTGAATGCCACCAGCCATACTATGACAATTGATACTGCCTGGCCGTGTTCTGCTGGTGGAGCACTGCTGGCGGTAGCACTGCCAGTGGTAGCACTGCCCCTTCCCATTCCCTGCCGGAACACCACCTCAACCAAGGTCAGTTCGGGCTTCCGACAGGGGAGGTGGGTGGGAAGGTAGGGGTGTTGTGTGTGTGTCTGAGTGTGTGAGTGCGTGTGTGAATGAGTCTTTGTGTGTTCTGTAGTTTCCGTGTTTGTATGCTTGTGAGTGAATGCGTGTAAGAATGGTGAAGTGAGTGCATGTCTGCATGTCAGTGTGATTGTGTAAGAATGTACGCCAGTATGTCTGTAAGTATGTGTGAATGAATGTGCGTGTGCAGTGTGTGTATTGAACTGCAATGTACGATGATTGTTCATTGAGTACTGAGTTCAGACCAATTCTTATAGTGAAATAGGCACAGTGAAAAATGTGTATTAAAGAAACATATGTATTTCTGAAATGTGCACAAGATATAGGTGGTCATTACGACCCTGGCGGTCTGAGACCGCCAGGGCTAAAGTGGCGTCCATACCGCCAACAGGCTGGCGGTACGGAGACCCATATTTCGACCGCGGCGGTAGCGCCGCGGTCGCACCGCCAGGGCCGGCGATTTCCCGCCGTTTTAGACCCGTCGGTGATAATCCGCCAGGGCAGCGCTGCCCTGGGGATTATGACGTCCCTACCGCCAGCCTGTTTCTGGCGGTTTGCACCACCAGAAAGAGGCTGGCGGTAAGGGGAGTCCTGGGGCCCCCTAACAGGGCCCAGTGCAGCTTTTCACTGTCTGCATAGCAGACAGTGAAAAGCACGACGGGTGCTACTGCACCCGTCGAACGGCCGCAACACCGCCGGCTCCTATGTTGCGGCCGCATCCCCGCTGTGCCGGCGGGCGTAAACTAGGTTTGCGCCCGCCGGCCCAGCAGGGATGTTGTAATGGGGACTGCAGGAGTGGGGCCGCATTGGTGGCCGCACGGCGGTTACAGCCGCCAATGTTGTAATGACCCCCATAGAGTTTAGGAGCAGCGGGCATTTGTACATCTTTGAATGTGTGGGTACTTGTACTAGCGTATGATTTAAAGGAAAGGGTATTTTTGTCAAAATGTAAAACTCTAAACTATAAAAACTGTAAATGTCATATTTCTCATACACTAGCTTACATTTGAAAGGCACAAATGCAGAAAAATCCAATTGGTAATAACAAGTGTTCTACTATTGTATACTCCCACCAGTCTCCGATACAAAATGGTACCTCACTTGTGTGAGTATACCAAGTGCCCGTGACAGGAAAAGGCCCAACATGGGCATCACATTTTTCTACTGTAAACTGACCCTTTTTCCCAATGTGGGTAGCTCTAGATTTTGGACGCTAGCTCAGCTGGCACAAAGAGAATCCTAGCCATCCTGTACATGTTTACAAACTATACAACTAGAAGAATCCAGGATGAGCTGACTTGTACGTCTCTCACCACGTTTGTTTTACCCAGAAACCTCAAGCTTTGACTAAAAAAAGCACATGTTTCTCATATTTCTGTGATGGAAAGTTCTGGAATCTGCGGGAAGCCACAAACTTCTACCCACCCAGCATTTCCCTATGCCA
Source organism: Pleurodeles waltl (assembly GCF_031143425.1). Taxonomy (NCBI): domain Eukaryota; kingdom Metazoa; phylum Chordata; class Amphibia; order Caudata; family Salamandridae; genus Pleurodeles; species Pleurodeles waltl. Next base: position 485,165,831 of record NC_090445.1, on the reverse strand, counting down.
CCTACTAAAAAAGTTGCCTCACTTGTGTGGGTAGGCCTAGTTCCCATGACAAGAAGTGACCTAAAATGCAACATGGATGCATCACATTTTTTCCACTGAAAACTGACCCTGTTTTTCCAATGTGGGTAGCTTTAGATTTCTGATTGTAGCTCAGCTGGCATATAGTGAACCTTGTCAGCCTATACATTTTTTTTAATTAGACACCTAGGGGAGTCCAGGCTATGCTGACTTGCGTGGCTTTCACCACTTTTTTCACAGAATACCTTGAAAACCTTAAACTTTGACGAAAAATTCACATTTTCTCACATTTCTGTGGTGAAAGTTCTGGACTCTGCAGGAAACCACAAACCTAATTTCACCCGGTGTTCCCTCAAGGTCTCCCATAAAAATGGTACCTCACTTGTGTAGGTAGACCTAACGCCTGTGACAGGAAAAAAATCAAAAGGCTACATGGCTGCAGCACATTTTAACACCGAAAACTGACACTCTTTTTCCTATGTGGGTAGCTCTAGATTTTGGACCCTAGCTCACCTGGCATCTGGGGAAACCTAGCCATCCTGAACATTTTTTAAAACTAGTCACCTAGGAGAATACAGGATGGTGTGACTTGCATGGATCTCATTAGTTGTTTTTTTACCCACAATGCCCTGCAAACCTCAAACATTGCCAGAAATCATGCATTGTCCTTACATTTCTATGATGGAAAGTTATGGAATCCACAGTAATCCACAAAATTCCTATTACTCAGCACTTCCCCACTGTGTGGCTGGGCCTAGTGCCTTGACACAAATGGATCAAATCAAGGACAATGGGAGTCATTGTGCGGAGACTCTTATTGACCTTGGTTGGATCTGCTACTGTCACTGGCACTTGGCCCGACCACACATATGGGGCAGAGTTTTTATTGGTACAGGTAGGTGGAGCAATGCTGTGTGGTAGGAATTTTGTGGGTTCCTGAGGATTGCAGAAGTTTGTGCAGAAAATGTCTGTGGTTGTTAAGTTTAAATGGGCAGCAGTCTAACATGGTGTCAAGTCCCACAGATGCCCCTATTGATGATCTCTCCATGTAGCATGTTAGGGTCTTTTGAGTCAAAGTCTCTTGGCCCCCCCACACACATGAAGCACCATTTTTATTGGGAGAATTAAGGGAATACTGTGTGGTAGGACATTTGTGGCTCCCCACAGATTTAAGAAGTTTCCCTCACAGAAATGTGAGGACAATGTGTGTTTTTAGTCATCGTTTGAGGTTTGCAGTGTATTGTGGGTAAGAAAATGAGGCTGGGTGAATGTAAAACACAACTTACTGGACTCTCCCAGATGTTTACTTTTTAGAAGAGTCTGGCTCTAGTAGATTTTTCAAGGTAGCAGCCTACCCAAGCCCAAAAAGTGCAGCCATTCACCATTGCAGGTGGGATGATATTAGGAGTTAGCCAAGCTCTCCTGTTCCACAAATAAAATCAATACCCAAAAAAGTCAAATGTCCTCTTTCTTGCCATTGGTATGAGATGCTTTAGTCCGCGGGGGCAGAAAGACTGTTGCCCCTTCATTTGGGGCGATGGCACAACCATGCCCGTGATGGTGAGCAACCCTGCCCCCTCTTTTTTTTGTATTCCCTGGTATCTGGGGGGCTATCTGTCCACCATCAGGCAGAGCGGAGGTAATTACCTCATCTGCCCCCCCCCTGACGACAGACATACTGTGTCCCCATGATGGGCAGCCCACACACCTCTTAAAAAAAAATATATATTCAGTCGTGTCTAGTGGGCTTTCTGCCCCCCTGGGGCAGATCAGGGGTCATTGCCCCATCTTCCCCCATGAAGGGACAGAAAGACTGTGCCTATTTCTTTTGGGGGGGGGGGGGGTTGAGGGCATTGCTGTGCCCATTCTGGACCTCTCCTACAATAGACCTTTCTAAAAAAATAATCCCTTATGCCTACTGGGCTTTCTGTCACCCAGAGGAGCAAACTGGGGGCCATTACTTCCACTGCCCCCGGCAGGGCAGAAAGACTTTAGTCCCCATTTATTTGGGGTTGAGGCATGGCCATGGCCATGAGGGGCAGCTCTCACCATTATTTTATAAAAAAAAAAATCCTTGGGGGAAGATTATAACCCCCATTCCACCCAGAGGGGCGACAGAAAGACTGTGCCAACGTTTTGGGGAGGTGAGACCATAGCCATGATCATTCTGGACAGCCCCTACATCTACACTGAACTAAAAAACAATTGTGGTACTTAATGGATCTTCTGCTCCTCTGGTGGGGCAGATTAGGGCTATTGCCTCATCTGTTCCCCAGGAAGGGAAGAAAGACTTTGGTTCCCATTTATTTGATGTAGGAACATGGCCATGCTGTGAGAAACCAATAATCTTTGCAGTGTACCCTACATTTTACCTTATTTTTGAGTACTAGATGCTGGATTTCTGACTCTGAGGAAGCCTTGGGCTCTACTAACCAGACCTAGGGCCTACGTTTTGATTAAAAGATATTTGCAACTTATGTATAATTAGAAATGGCATAACAACCTACCTGCAAGTCCCCAGTATATGATAGGGCATGTAGGTTTAGAGGCTCAGCAGACTTAATGCACTCAAGTGTGCTCGGCTGTGGTGCCTACTGTCAATTTAAAAGCCAGCCCTGCCTTGCAGGCTGCTTTTAAATTACAGTTAAAGGCAAATTCAACTTTGGAATTAAAGGTACTTCCAGAGTCTTAAACGACCTTATTCATACATATAAAACATCCCTAAGGTCACCTTTCAGTGTCCTGGGGGAGGGTGCCTCGTAACAGGGATATTGTGAAATATGTTTTATATGCCATGGTGAGGAAAAAACGGCTGATTCTGTTTTTTCCCAATGTAGTACATTAGCTCCATAAGCTCACATAGGAAAACTTGATTAAGGTAAAACTTTATTAAAGTATAACTTTTGCTAGGAACTAGCTAAAAATGTCATTATTGGACTCAAAATGATAGCTAGAATACATTCAACAACGTGAATGTTGGTAGATGTATTATAACTATCACAGAACAGGAGTATTAGAACTTGCTTTTTTATTGGGCCAAAAATCCAACCTTCCAGCAGCTCTGATTGGCCAGCCTCTGCCATGCTTAGCCAAGCGGCCTTAATGAGGTGTAAAGTGGTCTGCATTGAGACAATGGAACATCTGGTGGGTGGATATCTGGAAGCAGCAGAACAAAAGGCATTGAGGGGGCTGGGTACCCCAATGGGTCTTCAAAGAGGGAATGACACTTAGGACAGGACACAGGCTCAGCCCCACATCTTGCCACCCCATACCGATGGATTCCCCAGTGATTAGATTAGCAGAGGGGCTAGAGGACCAGTGGGAATGCCTAGCCAGATCTTGACTGCCTGAAAAGAAAATCCTCAATCCTGGAATTTGAAAGAATAGTGCATTTTGAGATTTATTTTTGCCACACTTAGCAGGAAGTGGTCACCCCAGAGGGTGCCATACTGCAGTCCATTGGAAGGGGGGCCGCCCTGCTTGCCAGCACAGGAACAGTGAATACATATGGGAGAGTTTCTCAGAAACTCAGATCACTAACTGAAACTACAAGGAGAAACCACAACCACAAGGAGAAGAAGGACTGCCTTGCTGGAACCTTGATCTGAACCCCAAAGAACTTCACTCTGTATGACTGCACCTGCTGCACACCAAGGAACTACAGCTTTAAGGACTTTGCCTGGCTTCAAGAAATAAAGAAGTGGACTCCTTGACAGCAACAGGTTAACAGAGCTTCACCAGCACTATCTCTATCAAGAAGAAGCCAGTTGGACTGCCTCCAATAGCCATTAAAAGTATTGGCCAGGTGCATTCTGGGAAATGTAGTCCTAACATCCCAAGGACCATCCTGGAGCTTTTAGCCTCTTGGATTGGTGTTTTTGATGCTGAAAGATCCCGGCCTGTAAACATGAAGCAGAAGAAAAACTGCCTTGCTGAACCCCTGGTCTGCACCAAGAAGGACGGCACATGCAAGGACTACACCTGCTGAAAACTCTGGGGTACACAAAAGAGGACTTTGCCTGGCTTCTAAAGGATTCAATAGTGGACTCCCTTCAAGTGGCAGGTGCAAAGGAACTACCAAGAGTCACCTGCATCAACTTGTAACAGAAGAGCCTATCTGGACAGCATTCAGTGGATTTTCCAGGGCTTGGCCTGTTCTAGGAATTGTTTTACAAACCTCCAAAGGAGTAACTCATAGGTTCTGGAACCTTAGATGGGTGTTGTGAATGACTTTGCTTCAGCAAGCAACAGTACTGGAAGTGAGTGTAAAAGTGTTCCATCATGGGATGCCGGAACTCTTGACTATGTCCCAGTCTAGAGCAACTGTAGGAAAGTCCTCCTTTTTGCCCTGGTCACCACAAAATGTTTTCAACAGATACTGGTGGTTACTGACTCTTAACTATGCCCTGGGTACTGCTAACCAGTACCAGGACCAGTGCTCTGTTTAAAATGGATTATTCAAATTAGGTTAATTATAATTGTCTGTATCAACCTACAGTCCTTAGTATAGGGGCATGTAGTTTTAGGGACCCCAGCATAGGTAGTGCACCCCTGGGTGCACTACTAAGTTGTCCCATGTCATTTTAAAGGCAGGCCTGCCTTGCTGACTGATTTTAAATTAAAGTTAACCCCAAATTTGACTTTGGAATGAAAAGTTCACCCTGCCGGCTACAACATTGGCACCAGCTCAGTTATGAGCTGAAACAATGTTGTAGCCTGTTTCCTGCTAGGCCAGAAGGCAGAAACCAAGATTTCCACCTGCCGGCCTAGCAGGAAACTGTAATAGGTCCAGCGGGGTGGTTGTCACTATAGTGCGGCCAACCTGTTGGGAGTTTGGCAGATTGGCTTTCCCATCCGCCAAACTTATAATGAGGCCCTAAGGCCCTAGGGGGCCTCATCATGAGTTTGATAGAGCAAAAAAGCCCATCAGCCAAACTCCCGACAAGGTGGCCATTGCCTTCATGGAAATTACCCCCACCATATCTAGCAGGAGTTTCCTACTATGTCGGTTGGGGGAAACCTAGGTTTCCTTCCGTCGGCCTAGTGGGAAACAGGCTACAGCATTGTCTCCGGCTCATAATCGAGCCAGCTGCAATGCTGTAGCCCGTAGGGTGCACCAGCACCCTTTCAATGTTCACTGTCTGCCGGTGTGGGGCAGGTAGACCCCTGCACTGCCCATGTAAATGCATGGGCAGTGCTTGGGCCCCCCTGTGGCCCCTGTACCTGTTATGCACCAGCCTTTTCATGGCGATGAAACTTCCATAAAAAGGCTGGTCGAAAACTAGGTCGTTATCCGCATGGCAGCACTGCATTCAGTGCTGCCCTGGCAGATTACGATCCCCACCACCACCACACAGTGGGGATCATGGTACTTGGATGCATTGGATTTGCATTGTGTTTTGTGTTTTACTTATTTATTGTTTTGTTATTTTTAAATTCTTTATACACCTGTCTCATAAGGTAAGCATAACTGCTCATCACCAAGCTACCAAGGTTTGAGCAGGGATTAATTTATTGGGACCTGACTGGAACTATTGGGGGTTTGTGGCCTATTGCTAAGTGTAGGTAACTTACCTGCCCTAACCAATAATCCACGTTCCAAAAGCAGCCTTTTTTAACCCTTTGAGCGCGATTTGCTTCTAGGGACTAGTTTTAATTTTAATCTTCAAAACATTCATATCCCTTGTTCCCTACATTGGATTGTGTAGTTTTTTTGACATTTAAATATAAGAATATTTCCTATTTTTTCCTATTTTTATAAATTGGTGTTGAATTTTTATTGTGATATGCCTTACTTATTTACTGTGTTCATGTTTTTAAATGCTTTACACACCTGTCCCATAAATGCTCGTTGCCAGCTACCAAGGCATAAGCAAGGAATTAAGTTATTGAGACCTTGACTGGATCTTGTATTGTGACTGTGGCATTATTACTAGTGGGGTATACCTATCAACTCCTACTAATAAACCACCTTTTTCAACATTTGATGCTCAGTGGTGAGGATTATACTTGTGTTTAACCACACCATGCATGTATTTAAGTCAAGGTCTTTAAAAATCCTCTATATTGACCAAGAGCAAAAATACATTTTGAGATTTTTGAAATTTGGATTCATGTTTTTTTAGTTACTTCATTTATAAAAATGTTCTAAATTGTTCTTCTGTTTAATTGGTGCCAAAGTTTTTATACTGACAAACATTTATGGAACCACGGAGCCTGATCTGGCTAAAATGTTAAAACTCACAGTAGCTGAGCTTATGGTAAAGTGAAGGGGCTACATGCTTCTAATAGGATTAGGAAGGCAGAAATGATTAGGTCCCTTAAGACCTGTGAGCAGACAGCTCCAGAGAGTAAGGGGGATGTGGGGATATCCGCTCCAACAACTTTCAGCTGGATATTGATGACAACATGTCCAATACTTCTAGAACCAGTTTCATACTTCCAGCAGGGGAAGGAGAGTGAGGGGGCTCCTCCACAGAGGAAACAGCACTGTCTCTTAAGTAGGGTCAGCTTCAACCTCTGCTAGCAGCCAGAGCTATAGAAAGGTTGAAAATGGAACTAGCTAAGAAGTTGTGGGCAAGAAAGGAAAATAGAAGAAATGGTGGCAACAGCAATGAAGAAGACACTGAGATACTCAGGGGTGGTAGGTTTGATCCCAGTCTTCCCAAGGAATTGGTTCCCATGTATGTGGAGGGGGGCAACATTACCAGATGGCTGACTACATTTAAAATGACCCTTGAGATGAGAAGGGTCCACTCTAAGTATTGGGATTCACTCCTGTGGGATTTGATTCCAGTAGCTGGGAGGGATAGGCTACTGAGACTACAGGGGGATGAGGCAGAATCCTACCCACACATGAGAAAATGCCTAGTCAGAAAATGTGGTCTTACCCCAGAACAGACCAGGGTGAAGTTCAGAACCACTGAGAAGGTACGCACACAGTCCTGGGTGGACTTTGTTGATATCTCAGTGAAGGCACTAGAGGGCTTTATTAAAAGTAACCAAGTGAGTGCTTATGAGGGGCTGTAATATTTAATTATTTAAAAACACACCCTGACTCATTGTGTGCAAAAGAAGTTATGTCAGTATCTAGTAGACTCAGAGTTTTCTTGTTCCAGGGAACTCGTGAGACAGCTGAGGAGTGGGTGAGAAGTGAGGTTTGCCATCAGCACCAGGGGAGGCCTTAAAAGGGGGGCTTAAGCCCACAAAAGTCAAAGAAGGGAGGTGGTAAGCCCACCAAAGGGACTCCCTCTGTACCCCAAACCTCTTAAAAGGAGTGTAGTAGGCCCTTCCCCAAGCCTGATAAGCAGAAGCAGGGTGACCTAGGGTTAAAGAAGATCTTGGATAAAAGAGCCTGCTTTGACTGTCAGCATACAGGACACTTCAGAGGTGATGCACCTTGTCCCACGAGGGTGTTTAGCACTGGGCTGCCCAGTATAGCCATAGAGGAGGACTCCCCAGATGAGGCGGTCCTAATATCATTGTGCTGAGAGATAGGTCCAGCTGGTAAGCTGGTGATTCCTGAGAGTGGGGTTAGGCACTTCCACTCCTATGAATGGGACCCCTACTACTGGCCTGAGAGATACCCGTGACAGTCATGCAATGGTGAGTGACAGGTTGGTGTCCCCAGATCAGTATGTGTCAGGATAAACAAGAGGGTAATGGTAGCCCCAGGTGAGGTCTTAACCAAACCTGTTCCCATATTGTCCCCGGAAAGGGAGGGAGGGTACCCTTAATGGGTATAAGGTGGTGGTCAGGTCTCACCTCCCCTTAGATTGTACCCTGGGCATTGACCTCCCAGAGGTTGGTCTGATCTTTTATGGGGCAGTCCCACAGGGTACCCCCCCACCAAAGATCCAGGGTACCCAGTCCCTATAGTTGGAGACTGGGGTACCAAAAGAAAGCAAAAAGGAGGAGAAAAGGTAAGCCCCTCTTAAAGAGAGAGCCAGTCAGTCAAGGGTCTTCCGTCTCAGTAATGATGAAACCCAAAGGCTTCACCTTGTTGTATAGCTATTTTAGCCATATTGTAGACACGTTATTTTAGCAAACTTGACCTGCGGTTGTGCACTTTAGCCCAGTTCCATTTTATTTAGCAATCATTATCGCTTTTTTTCTAGCATAGGCCACATTTGTGATGCTTTTTTTATTTTCTCTATCTGGTTGTTCTTTCACCTAGGAAACCATTGCATTTCTAGCACAGCATTCATTTCACTTTGTGCTTTCCTCAAGGCTGCAGACAGAAAAGGTTGCCGTCAAAAGTGGTACGCTGTTTGTCTGGCATTCACAGAAACAAACAGATTTTTATGTGGGAATCTTTTCTTAGAGCATCAGCTGTTTTATTATCTCAGTCCCATACACGTTTGAGGGATATTCCAGCCAGATGACCATTACTGCATGCTGATTGCTGATTGTGTTTTCTACAGCTGCTTGCTTAGCCTGCGGGATCCCTGGCTTATAAGGGGACTGTGTATTTTTTTAGAAAACAGGCTTCCTTGCTCAGGTATGGGGGATGATGTCTTCCCAGGGGGGATTAGGGCTCATCACGCTGTGCTCTAACATAGCTTAAATAGGAAATATATATATATGTATATAGGATTCCTAGTGACAGTATGGTGGGACTGTTTTTGTGTTTCACTCTTCTTGTCACAATTTTACTTCTAGCTCGTTTTATCATCCTAGTTACTGCAGTACATGCCATTTTATCTAAACTGCAGTTACTTCAATAAACGTTATTGAACTATACTCTGCTTCTGTTCGTTTTTGCCTATGTGAGACTAATGTAACTGAGAGAAAGGAATGATATCTGATCTACCACGATTGCCCTGATGAGCCCTCTCTTTCATGTGCCCGGTTGCAACAATCATCCTCGCTCTCGGGTGGAGCTAAGGCACTGCTAGTCAGCTGGAAAACATTGGGTCAACAGGCGTCACATTGTGTATTCAGTACCCCGCAATTTGAGTGATTCTGCCACCCAAATCCAGTAGTCTCATTAAGATAATCAGAATCTACACAACAACCTGACCACAAAGAAGTCCTGAGCAGTCAGCAGCAGGATGTTGTTTCTGTGATGATAGAAGGAAGATTGGAAAAAGGGTGTCTGTCCTAGGATGCGGTAGCCCCCCATTCTAAACAGCAAGAGAGGATCCACGGATCCACAGTTGCTCCTAATGCAACTCATTCACTGTCAGTGGAAAGCTTAGAGAGTGGTTCTGGATCTGACAGCTGTCAGTAGCCTCTGATATCTGCTGGCCTTCATGGCAGCCCTGTACATTGTATTGGGGCATACCCAATGGCCAAAAGTAAGTTAGGTGCCCTGACCCTGTTGCACAAATGTTGGGTAACCTCTATGGTTAAGCTAGGTAGCAAAGTTAGGGATGGATAAGGCGAGTACCTCACTACCTAAACTAAAAAGGGAAGATGAAAATGAAACAGCTGTGATTAAGTTTCAGTTTTTAAAAGGGTCCTGTTACTGTAGAGATGAGCCTGCTTCCGGGAGGAAGTGATCTTAGCAGGAGGATGTAAGGCAGAGTAGGTTGTACAGCCTAGTCTCTTCACTTTCCACCTTGCCTGAGAGATCAAGGAAACTCTCCTGGGTTTGGGCTGAGTCTCTTGGGCTGTTGGCTGGAAGGATGGTTGTGTGAGAAACCATGACGTTTTGCAGTGTCCCGCCAATGTTTGCCCCCATTTTTGAATCCTAGATGCTGGTTTTCTGACTCTGAGTGTGCCCTAGGCTCTGCTAACTAGATCCAAGGCCTGTGCTCTGAATAAAAGGTATATGCAAATTAGACATACTTAGAAATGACATGATAAACTACCCATAAGTCCCTAGTATGTGGTAGAGAATGTAAGTTTAAAGGCCCAGCAGACAATTCACTCAAGTGTGCACTGCTGTGGAGCCTGGAGTCAATTTAAAAGCCAGCCTAGCCTTGCCCGCTGCTTTTCAATAAAATGTTTATGCAAATTCAACTTTGGAATTCAAACTATTTCCATAATCTTAAACAACCTTATTTGTACATATAAATCACCCCTAAGTCCTGCCTATGTACCCCAGTGGTAGGGTGCCTTGTAACGTTACGCAGGGACATTATAAATATGTTTCACATGCTCTGGTGATCAAAAAGCTGTCAATTCTGTTTCTTACCATTGTAGCGCATTAGCTCTATAGGCTAACATAGGAAAACTTTATTAAAATGTAACTAATGCTAGGAACAAACATTCTTTGACTTGAAGTGATAGTTAACATAAATCCAACAACTTGCCACTGTTAGATTTATTATAACTTTCACGGAAAGAAAGTTATAGAACTGGCTTTTCTGTTGAGCCAAAACCCAGCCCTCCAGTAGCCTTTCTCTGATTGACCAGCTTCTGATTGGGTGAACCAAATTGCCTTAATGAGGTGTGAGGGGCCTGCATTGAGACAACTGGACATTTTTCAGGTGGAGATCTGCAAACTGTAGAGCAACAGGCAGGAAGGGGGATGGGTAGCCAAGCTGGTCTTCAAAGGGGGATTGACACTTAGTACAGGGCACAGGATCATCCCCACTTCCTGCCACCCCAGGCAGATGGGAGCTACATTGATTAGATTAGCAGAGGGGCTGGATCTTACCCTTCAGGAGAAAGATGTTCCATCAGGGATTTTGGAAGAAAAGTGCTTTCTAGGATTGATTTTTCCCACACTTTGAAGGAAATGGTCACCCCAGATGGTGGCACTCTGCATCCCATTGCTCTGGGGTGCCCCCTGCTCACCAACACAGGAACACTAAATAAATATGGGAGAGTTGCCCAGCAAGTCAGATAACTGCCTAAAATTATGTGGAGAAGAAGGACTGCCCTTCTGGAGCCCTGATCTGCACCCCTAAGGACTGCACTTTGCATGACTGCACCTGATGCACACTGAAAATATACAACTCCAAGGACTTTGCCTGGCTTCAAGAAGTGAAGAAGTGGACGCCTTGACAGCAACAGGTGCAGAGCTTCACCAGCGCTACCTCTTTCAAGAGGACCCCAGTTGGATAGCCTCTAGTGGCCTTTCAAAACATTGGCCATGTGCATTCTGGGAAATGTAGTCCCAACATCCCATGGACCATTTCAGAGCTTCTAGCACCTTGAATTAGTGATTTGGACTTTGCCTGCCTTCAAGAAGTGAAGGAGTGAACTTCATGACAGCAACAAGTTAACAGATTTTCACCTGCAGAAGAATTGGAAGATCTGCCCTGCTGAAACCCTGGTATGCACCAAGATGTACTGCACTCACAAGGAGTGTACCTGCTGCACATTCTGGACTTCACAAAAGAGGATTTTACCTGGATTCTAAAAGATTCAGGAGTGGACTCCTTGCAGGTGACAGGTGTAAAGAAGCTACCAAGAGTCTCCTGCATTGAATCCTACCAGAAGAGCCTCGCTGGACAATGTTCAGTGGACTTTTAATGATTTCACCAGTTGCACTGTGGGAATTGTAATCCCAACATCCAAAGGAGCAACCCAGAGATTCTGGAACCTTGTATTGGTGTTGTGGACCACTTTCCTGCATCAAGAAATACTACTGGAAGTAAGTGCAAACCTTTTACATCGTGGGTGGCCCGAACTCTTGTCTTCTTCCCAGTCCAGCTCAACCATTTTTGTAACTCTTTGAGCACTATTTTCTTCTATGTGCTAGTTTTACCTCACATCTCTTGTTCCCTACATTGGATTTTTGTTCTATTGTGTCATTTTAAAGTTAAAAATACTTCCTATTTTTATAAATTGGTGTTGGATTTTTATTGTGTGTTATGTCTTAATTGTTTAATGTATTTGTATTTTAAATGCTTTGCACACCTGTCTCCTGCCTGCTCATTGCCAGCTACTAAGGGTTGAGCAAGGAATTAATTTACTCAGAAGTTGTTATATTGTGACTGTCACTTTATTACTACTGCTGGGTACCTACCAACCCCTACTAAACCACCTTCCAACACATCCTATTGTGGGCAGATCCCACCCCTCTTAAAAAAGAAGATAATTCTCTGGTGTCTGGTGTCTAGTGGGTTTTCTGCCCCCTGGGAGCAGATCTGGGGTTATTGTCCCAATTTGCCCCTTGGGAGAACAGTAAGACTGAAATAAAAAATAGCCCCTAGTGGAGCCAAATTTCTTCGCTAAGGGGCCATTCCCACTTCACTGGTGACTAAAGGGTTGATCCCTGCTTGGGGCTCACCTCCCTGCGGTGATTTTGAAGCAGGGATCCACTGCGCAGAGGTACATTTGGAAAGAAGATGTTCTCCCTTTTCCAGCTGTACCTCTCCCATTAGAATCAGTGCTTGGGGGAGAAGATACCCTCCACAGATACTGATTCACTGAAATTAGAATGAGCAGAGCTTCTCATTTTACTTTCACTTTTACTACAATGATGTCAGCGAGCCGTACAAGCGCTCGCCATTGAAGTACATTAAAAAGAATACTTCAGACTGCTAGGAAAGCTGTTCCCTGGCCGCCTAAATAATAAATAACTCCCTCTTGTGATGGGCACCTGAGGGGGCTTTACATCCTTCCTTGGTGATGGCCAATGGCCATCAGATGCACCAGGGAGGGTGTGCGTGTAACACCCATTACCCGTCACACGCCTTAAAGAGGTAAAAGCGGACTCCGAAAATAAATCACAATCTTACTGGGCACCTGAAGTACAAGCAAAATCAATATTTACTATTTAATATCAATATACAAAAACAACTTACATAATAAAGCACACGTGGAAACAAGTTTATCTTTTAACTATTTTTACATGGATGTCAGCAATGTGCACAGGCATTGTGCAGTTACTCAAAGTGAAGAGTACCAATGGGTAAAGTCAGCTAAAGCATTATCCTAGGTTAAATGTGGTGGAGAGCAGAAGAAAAATCTGAGTGGCAATTTAATGGATTAAGCCTGCTAATGAATATCCCTCTATAAACGGATACTACGTATAAGTTTGGGAAAAAATATTGAATGGCCTTCCTGAATCATTCACTCAGTACAAAGGTTGAGCAGAAAGAATGCACTTTGGGAGTCCTATCTGGGCAATTACTATATTTTGTAACCAGTCCTACAGAAACCTAACCTATGCTTCAATGGGTATGAATCTTCTTGTGTCTGGTGGTGTTTCAACTGTACAATCAATTTAGAGTTATCATGCATCTTTTCCACAGGCTTATTGAGGATCTTTACATTGGTCACTTTGCTATATCCTTTCTCCTTCAACATATAATATGTACCAAATCTGCAACCTCTGCTGCTGAAACCTTTTCACCTGACCTAATGAAGAATAATAGACAACAACTGAGTTTAAAAGAGGGCTTACAGGAGTTTAAAAGAGGGTTTAAAGAGGGCTTGGAATTAGATAGCAAGCACTGTTTAGTAATAAGACCCACCAAAGAGATACTGGCAGAATAAGCATTCAACATACAAACATAGTAATAATTAAGATCATGCCAAGTTATAGAGGGAAAGGCCATAATTGATACCGAATTAGGAGACTCTGAGGCAATAATTACTCTGCATGCCTACATTAAAGCATTGTCAGTGGAAAACCAGGAACTTAGTTATTTATGGCAGAGTATGGAACCCACCTCTATTTCATGGATTCATATTATGTGAAGAACCAGCAGTGCTTGAACATACATAGCTCCTGATTAGAGACACAATAGCTAATCCCTTCCTGGGTCCTGTATGTCAATCACAATCAACTCAGGCTCCCTTCAGGCCCACTGAATAGGGACAAGGCCATAGACTCTCTTTTTCAAGGGACCAATCACCTGTCAATACCTTACTATACTGCGTCATTCTTTGTTTTGCGAGACACTGACTTAAGGAAAAATCACTGCCAAAGAGAGCTGCTTTTTCTACATGAACACATGTTCAACAGCATAGTTAACTAATGGAGGGTTCCAGCACATTGTAATAAGAAAAACTGATGCATGTGTTAGCATGGAAAAGTCCCTTGCATGGTGAAGGTTCTGTGAGTGCCCGAGCTGCATTGATATCTGTAACCTTGGTTCTGATTTTTGTTGTTATGGGTGAACATGAATCATGAGTGTGTGCCATGACATAGGTCCATCTCAAGGATTGCAGTCTTGTGGACTGGGAGTGAGCACCTAAAACACTACCCTTATAAAGGTGAAATACTGCTACTTTTGCCAGGAGTTAAAAGAAAATGAGTGTTGAGAAGCAAGCATACTGTGTAGTTATCAGTGGAAGAGAGCAGGCCTTTTTACGTGTGTCACCAGAGTAAGGCCTACAGGGTCACTCATGGAAAGTTTGTCTTCTATATGCTTAACTCACTCGCGGCTTACATCAAGACAGTACAGAGCGCTGTGCAGCAGGTGTGTGATTGCATGTATGCTGTGTATATGTGTGCTGTGGATGGTACAATATATGGAAGATTCTAGGTTCCCCAGAGCTGACTGGAGAAGCATGAGGAGGAAGATGAATCCTCGAGAAAGATTTGTGGATTACTGCATTCCTGTGAGGTGGATGGGAAACACACTGAAAGTAGGAGAGCCAAGCTCTTCAGTACACTTCAAAGTGTGCTCTGTGATTGACGGAGAGGTCACTGGAAGTGGGCCTGGATATATCTCAGAAATAAAATGGCCTAATTAAATAATCATGAAGAATAGCGCTGGGGCCCCGGAATAATCGTTTTATGAACATAGCACTGTGGCTAACATCATTGCGTGAATCTCTAGTCACTCTCATTGTCTATGTTGTGGGGCTATCAGATTCGGACAGACTGCTTTTTGGAGGAAGGAGAGACAGAGAAGTTTTCACTTTAGAAGGTAGCACACACCCATTGCAGACTTCAAAGGCACAGACCCTAAATCACATTTGGTGTCTGGATATTGACCGTAAGAAGAGACATTGAAGGCCCCCAAAATTGTCAACTGACAAGCAGCCAGTCAGGTTGTGCAAGGCGGAGAAGCTCAGCAAGACTTTTGTATGACGCTAGAACTGGTGAGTGGAGAAAGACAGTCTTCCATCTGGGTGATGGGACATCATACTGGGAAATCCAAGACTGCCTGTCTGTTGAGCATAGAGAAACAGTGCCTGCCTGCTTGCTAGGACCAGCGTGCTTTGTGAGGAAGAGGTGAGTGCTGGTAGAAAGGGAGATCTAATAGGGAGTTGGGGAAACCGTAGAAGTACTGATTGAGTCATCACCCATATGTAAGTACATGTCAGAGACTCAGTATGCTTGAGGGGAGCACAGTGAAGTCACTGTGGTTGGCGTCACTGCCTTGCCGATTGGGAAGTAGCCAGTGCACGTAGTGAAGAGAGCGACCCCATATTCCAGACAGATCCAGTCAGGAAGATTGCTGTTGTGTTGGTTGGGCTGTGGCCCATGTGCGGAGAAAGGTCGATGAATCCGTATGCTGGAGGGGCCCACCTGAAAGGACAAGGACTGTTGCCTGATTAGAGACCTCATCGAAAGGAGAGGTTGCCATGGTGATCCGTGTGGGCTCAAATTCCCAACTGAGCGTCAGAACCAGAGCAATCAACACCCCACCTGTGGGAATGATTCAAACTTACTGTTCTACTGAAGGAAGCAAAGTAGAAAACCATCTGCTGCCCCTGCAGAGCCATCAGCAAGGGAGCTCAGTCAATACTGTTTGAGGGGGGTGAGTTCAAGATTTCCCAAAAAGCAGCAAGGTGTATCCAACTAAAATCCATATGTCTGAGGGGTCACTGGAAGGGGTAATGGGCAGGAATAGGGACATTAGTTTTGAGTTATATAGAAAAGTAAGGCTAGTTAACACAGGAACACATTGAGATAGTTTGAAATACTTTGCCTACTCCAGTCCACTTCCTCTACACAGAAATGTAGGGGGGGGCAAGGAGAGCAGGCCCGACTCAAGCACATACTGGATATGAAGGTTTGGAGAGAACAGCAAGCTATGACCTAGAAGTAGATCAGGCCCAGCAGGTTTCAGAGAGTGCAGTCTATAGGAAAACTTTAGTATAGGAAAACAGATGCAGAACAGCCAGCAACATATATGAAATAAGGCACCCAACACTCTCCTAGAAGAAAGTTTTAAACTACCTAGGTCATAAATGCCCTATGCACTTTGGTGATCCTCATAGCAAGGACCTGTGCCTCATTTTAATTCTCCCATTTAGCAGATTATATTGTAATGGTATCAAACATTCAAAGATATGAAGAATATGCAATGGAATTGTGGGCTGAAAGAGATTGCAATTTGTTTCATTCTACTAGGGTGTATAGTTGTCCATTATTTGTCTTGTTAGATTCTGAGGTATCAGTGCTAATTATTGGGTTTCAATGCCATTCTATGTGTTTATAGTAGCTTTAAATTAACATTTGTGTGATGGCTTCAAAGACTGGTAATAGGATAGAATTTGTCAGTATAACTTGAAAGGATGTATCATTGAGAGAGCAAAATATAGCCAACTCTAAGAGTTGAGGATATTTTATGTGAATGATGTGGATAGGGGTTGTGTCTTATGCATACTGATGTTGTAGGGTGAAGTGAAAATATGTTGTCTCATTTATTGAAAAGTGGTGAAGCACAGTGCTGCACCAAAATTGGCAGTGCCGCCGTGCGTCACTTCAGAAACGCACTTAAAACAATATGGTGCACCCTTGTGTTTTCCTTAGTGCTGGCCAATGTTAGCTGCCTATTGCCAGGAATGTGTCCTTTCCTGCAAAAAACAATCATGAATGGTGATTTGCTAGTCCTATGTGTGCTGCACAATGCAGCACACATACAAGTAGCAAATCGTCATTATTTAATGATTGTTACAGCGGGGGCTGCCCGACTGCCATTTTTCAGCCTCACCAGCCCCTTGGACACATTCTGCACCTCACTTACGAAGTCTCAGATCTCGGAGCCAGAAGGCTGTGTGCAGACTGCCCCCTCACTGACAGCATCAAGTGGAGGTAAAGCGCAGGACAATTCTCCTAGTACAGAACAGCACAGGCTGGTATCGGGCCTCACAAAGGTGACACGGAGTCGTGGCCAAGTCTGCAGCTAAGGCAATCTTACCAGTGGTACTGGTTTTGGTAGTGGGCAAAGAACACCCTTCCGTTTAAGGATGACCGCTAAACGCCTCAGGAGGTGTAGGACTTTTCTTAGTCGTGCATGTAAAAAGACAAAGGCCCTCATTACAATCCTGGCGGTCGGTGTTAAAGTGGCGGCACTACCGCAAACAGGCTGGCGAAAAAAAAATGGGATTACCACCCTGGCGGAAAGCGCCAACATAGACAGCCACTTTAACCCTCCGACCGCCACGGCAGTGGAAACAAACAGCGCGGCGGTCACCGGAAACAGACAGGCGGGAGACAAAGTACCGCCCACCCTATTACAAGAGGCCTATCCGTCACCTTTTCTGGGGTGGAACCAACGCTATCAAAAGCACTGTGGAATCAGTACACAGAAGGGAAAACACTCACCTCTCGACACCCAACATGGAACCAGGACGCAATGCAGCCCGAACTACACGTACTGCACGTGTTGGTTTACCTCCTCTTCTACCAGGAGTACGAAAGGCAGAGGTGGCGACCACGGTGAGTACTGCACCTACAACACAGGGGAGGAGGGGAGGAAACAAAGTGACACACACACGCAACACACAACACCCCCACCCTCACCCTCACACACAACAACATACACACAAATACATGCAGCAACATTACATATACACCCCCACCCCCTGGAAGAAGCCAAGGACAAAAGGAAATGATTGTAACCATTGTAATCAAGAAAAATCCATTATTCAAAAATTCTGTATATACAAATATGTACACCAACTACACAAGTCCGGATAGTGTACTAATCATTGTCCGTGGACCACTGGGCCCAAAATACATGGGTGAGGCCCACACATGATACCTGACTCGAAACTGAGAGAACACTGCTGGGACATCAGATCGAAAATATACAGGCACCTCAGGGGGAGGGGTGAACCTCAGCCTGATGAACACACAACGCCACTGCTGCACGAGGGGGCTACATGCCCATTGATGTATCCTGGGGAGTGCAAAGCCAAAGTCTCTCAAGTCTCTCCAGTGGGTGGTTTGCCCACTGCTTTATCCTGCGGAGTGCAAAGCCACAGTCTCTCAAATCTCTCCAGTGGGTGGGTTGCCCACTGCTTTATCCTGGGGAGTGCAAAGCCACAGTCTCTCAAGTTTCTCCAGTGGGTGGTTTGCCCACTACTTTATCCTGGGGAGTGCAAAGCCACAGTTTCTCAAGTCTCTCCAGTGGTGGGTTGCCCTCTGCTTTATCCTAGTGAGTGCAAAGCCACAGTCTCTCAAGTCTCTCCAGTGGGTGGTTTGCCCACTGCGTTATCCTGGGGAGTGCAAAACCACAGTTTCTGAAGTGGATAACAATCTCCACTGGAGGGGGCCTAGTGCCCAGAGTGCTTCATCCTGCCAAGGACTGAGGTAGTGGATGTAACTATCCACTGGTTCTGGAGGGGGCCTGGTGCCCAGAGTGCTTCATTCTGCCAAGGACTGAGGTAGTGGATGTCAATCTCCACTGGTTCTGGAGGGGGCCTGGTGCCCAGAGTGCTTCATCCTGCCAAGGACTGAGGTAGTGGATGTAACTATCCACTGGTTCTGGAGGGGGCCTGGTGCCCAGAATGCTTCATCCTGCCAAAGACTGAGGTAGTGGATGTCAATCTCCACTGGTTCTGGAGGGGTCCTGGTGCCCTGCGTGCTTCATCCTGCCAAGGACTGAGGTAGTGGATGTAACTATCTACTGGTTCTGGAGGGGGCCTGGTGCCCAGAGTGCTTCATCCTGCCAAGGACTGAGGTAGTGGATATCAATCTCCACTGGTTCTGGAGGGGGCCTGGTGTCCAGAGTGCTTCATCCAGCCAAGGACTGAGGTAGTGGAGGTCAATCTCTACTGGTTCTGGAGGGGGCCTGGTGCCCAGAGTGCTTCATCTTGCCAAGGACTGAGGTAGTGGATGTAACTATCCACTGGTTCTGGAGGGGGGCTGGTGCCCAGCGTGCTTCATCCTGCCAAGGACTGAGGTAGTGGGTGTAACTATCCACTGGTTCTGGAGGGGGGGCTGGTGCCCAGAATGCTTCATCCTGCCAAGGACTGAGGTAGTGGATGTAACTACCACTGGTTCAGGAGGAGGCATGGTGCCCAGAGTGCTCCCTGTGCAGTGTGGCCGGTACCATTCCCTCACCTGGGTGTGTGTGCCACAAGATTTGCGAGGTTCAGATAGCATGATATGCCATGGAGGCAGCGACATACCCCACACTGCTGTGGCTGCACCTTCCACAGGCAGGTGTAAACAGTGATGGAAGAAATGCCTCATGGAAGCTGCCCAGGGTCCAGGAACTCTCCTCCAGCCTCAGATGACTGACCACTGGGATGGTAGCCATGTCAGCAGTGGTGCCTGTGTCTGAGGACGTCGTGGGGCCAGTGGCGGTGCTTGCGGCAATGTCTGTCACAGCGGTGCTTGCGAAGGTGTCTGTTGCGGCGATGCTTGCGCCGGTGCTGACGGCGGAGCATGAGTCAGCACCTGCAGAGGGACACAGCAGGATGTTTCCTGCAGCCTCGGATGGCTGCTCACTGGGGAAGAGGCTGGGGACTGTCGCTGAGGCTGTAGACGTGCTGGGGCGGTGCAGGTGGTGGAGCTTGCGGCGGTGTTTGTCACTGTGGCGCTTGCTGCGGTGTCTGTTGCGGCGGTGCTTGCTGTGGTGCTGCCGGCGGTGCATGGGTCAACACCTGCAGAGGGACACAGTAGGATGTTTCCTGCAGCCTCAGACGACTGCCCACTGGGGAAGAGGCTGGGGACTGTCGCTGAGGCTGTAGACGTGCCGGGGGCGGTGCAGGTGGCGACTGTGGTGGCGGGTCAGCTAGCGGTGTTCGCTGCCGTACAGGTTGGCATGGTCCTGGACAGAAATTGTGACACTGGTCCCTCAGTCGGTGCCACCATGCCCTCTCCTGACCTGCTCTTCAGATTTTAGCCCTTTAGCTTTGATGGTGCCGCAGTTGTCTTGCCACTATCCCCTTTGGTTTTTGCTGAGCCCTTGGTGGCTGGTACTTTTGGCTTCTCCCTCTGGAATGTGGGCACCTTTTTCACCTTGGCAGGTGGCAGAATGTCCTTGCCCTTGCCACATGGCACACTGGCAGCCCTGATGGGTGGCACGCTCCATGACCCTGCAGTTGCTGGCACCACTGTGCCTGGGGATTTGGTGGCTGAGGTGCTGGATTGGGACCTGGAAAGCCTGGCCCTAGGGGAAGGACGGGGGGAGGTGTAGGGAAGATGTCAAAGTTAGCCAGGAAGAGTTTCTTAGACACACTAGGATGGGAAGATGGAGGAGGTTTGAGAGTGTAGGTGGAGTTAGTGGTTGTAGGAGGTGTACGTCTGTTGAATTTGTGTGAAGGTGCATGGGCCGGAGGCTGTTGTGAGGTGGATGGCTGTTGGGTGGGTGTGTGCCTGCGTTTGTGTACTTTGGAAGGAAGGCTCACTGACACACTGGGAGAGGACACTGGGGATGTGTGCATGGCAGTGGGGGTGGTGAGTGCACGTGAGCGGTGTGTGGTGATGGGCATGCTGGTGATGGAGGCATTGGCTGAAGATGTAGTGCATGCAGGTGTGAGTGGAGATGAGACAGGGAGGGAGGAGGAAGACGTGGAGGAGGGGGACACAGTGGATGCAGAGGATGTTGCTGTGTCTGCATGGGCATGGTGCTTGTGTGAGTGCCTGTGGAATGTGTGGTGCTTATGTTTGCCTGAGCAACTCTTGTGTGTTGATGAGTGTACATGCTGGTCTGATGGTGTGCTTGGGATAGGCTGAGATACAGGGGATTGGGTCTGGGTGGAGGAAGTTGGAGGGGGGAGGCTGAACACAGGGACAATGACTGCCATCAGTTCTGAGGCCAGAGCCTGAAATGCTCTCTGTTGGGCTGCCTGCCCAGAATGAATGCCCTCCAGGTATGCATTTGTTTGTTGCAAATGCCTCTCAACACCATTGATGGCATTCACAATGGTAGATTGCCCAACAATGAGGGGTCTCAGGAGGTCATTAGCATCCTCACTGAGGGCAGCAGGGCTGACTGGGGCAGGGCCTGAGGTGCCTGGGGCGAAGGAGATGCCCACCCTCCTGGGTGAGCGGGCAGGGTACACACGCTGAGGGGCTGCTGGGAGGGCAGTGCTTGTAGGGGGGTAGCGGCTGTACCAGTTGATGCGGTGGGCACAGATGTGCCCTCCGCCGCTAGGGAGCTCCCATCAGAGGAGGAGTCGCTGTCACTGCTGTCTGCTCCTGTCCCCATCGTGGAGCTCCCCTCGCCCTCTGTCCCACTGGTGGCTTCAGACTCCGTTGATTCGCCCTCCAGGGCCAAGTCGGTTGCAGTTCCCTCCTGCTCCGGTGCAAGTGCTCCTCCGCCTGCTGATGCTATTGCACACAAGAACAGGGAGACCACAAAAAGGGGGGGGGAGACAGAAGAAAGACTTGTTCAGTGCATGCAACACCACTACCATTAGCGGACACAACACACATGGAGCAGCCCTCTGCACTACGCCATGCACTAACAGTTCCTAGAAATTTCAGCTGACCATGGGGTACGAGGCCTAAGACCAATTGCTGGACACCTAGAAGTCACTGGTGCCTGACTAGGTGTAGATGGCTCTTACCACTGGTGGGGTTGGGGTTCCATATAGCCTGCCTCACAAGGGACCTTGCCTACCAACTTTGCCCTGTCCTAGGGGAACCCACTGCCCACCTCCCCCACCCAGATACCTTGTAATGCGCGCAGAGTCCGCTGAATGAGAGTGTACTCACCCCCTTGTGGCTGCTGTGATGCCCTCAAGTGCCCATCGAACTCCGGATAGGCCACCGCAAGGATCCAGAACATCAGGGGGGTCATGGTGCGACAGGCACCGCTCCCACATTGGGAGGCCATCCCCAGCTGGGCCTCCGCCGTCTTCTTGCTCCAGCGGCGCAGGTCCTCCCATCTTTTACGGCAGGGGGTGCTCCGTCTGTGGTAGACCCCCAGGGTCCGGATGTCCTTGGCGATGGCACGCCAAATACCCTTCTTCTAGTGGGTGCTGACCTAGATGAATGGTACAGGGTAAAAGGAAATGACTTACTTATACCGACCGTCATACTCATTGCCCCCCAGTTCCCGCCCTTGCCTGACGCACATACACTCCCCATCCGCACATGCAGGCCTCAGCCCCCCCCATTTTCCATCCACACCACTCAAAAAAGGCATTGTCCATGCAGCATGCTCACAGTGTACTCACCTGTTTGCCTGGAGGACAGTACAGTTGCGTGTACTGGGGGATGACCCCATCCACTAGTTTCTCCAACTCCTCCAAAGTGAAGGCAGGGGCCCTTTCCCCAGACACATGAGTCATCGTCACTCCCAGACTGAGGTCACAGCAGCACTTGCAGTGTAGATCCTCTTCTGTTGAAGTTCAGGTATCAAGTGAGTGAACAGGCAGAAAATGGCGGTCATGTCCCCGGCGGTACGTACCGTCACCGCCGGCGTACATCGTTATTGGCTCCTGGGACCCATAGGGTCCAATGTTAACCAATGCTGAATTGCACCCCAGTCCTCGACCGCCCACCGCAACGGTGTAGAATGCCAGCGCAGTTACCTCATATCCCCTTGTCTCACCTTACAGGTCAGGCAGCCGCCATTTCAGGAGGCTACATGGGATGGATGTTAACTGCGTCACACCTATCTAGGCCTGGAATATAGACAGATACCAGCACATTGTGGATTAATAACCTTTCTGAAAATAAGACATTGTGATACCTCAGTGTTGGATGACTCTCTGCTCGCTGTTCTCCTCCATAGGGAACGTCCGCTGGGACAGGTGATGAGATGGCGGCATCCTCCGGTGTACAGACCCTGGTGGACCTGTCGACAATGGAAGAGAGACACATCCTGGTCACATACAGACTTGATAGTGCAACAATCCAGGAACTGTGTGCCCAGTTGGAGCCGGACCTGATGTCAGCTATCCGCCATCCCACAGGAATCCCCCCTCTAGTGCAGGTCCTGTCTGTACTCCATTTCCTGGCCAGTGGTTCTTTTCAAACAACAGTGGCCATGGCATCAGGGATGTCCCAGCCAATGTTCTCTAACATGCTGTACAGAGTGTTGTCTGCCCTGCTGAAACACATGCGCAGCTACATAATTTCCCCTCAGGTGGAGGATTTGCCCACATTGAAAGGCGACGTCTATGCTCTGGGACATATCCCCAACATCATTGATGCCATTGATGGTACACATGTGGCATTTGTACCCCCCTGCAGAAATGAACAGGGGTACAGAAACCAAAAGAGCTACCATTCTATGAATGTGCAGATGGTGTGTTTGGCAGACCAGTACATCTCTCATGTCAATGCCAAGTATCCTGGCTCTGTGCATGATGCCTGTATCTTGAGGAATAGCAGCATCCCTTATGTGATGGGCCAACTCCAGAGGCACTGTGTATGGCTAATAGGTGAGGGCAACGTCCCAAAACATTTGACATAAGTTTCTGGGTATGGGGCTGTCCCTAAGGGTTAGTGTGCGTCTAACATTTGTCCCTCAACATTTGCAGGTGACTCTGGTTACCCCAACCTGTCATGGCTACTGACCCCAGTGAGGAATCCCAGGACAAGGGCAGAGGAACGCTACAATGAGGCACATGGGCGAACTAGGAGGGTGACCGAACTCTCCTTCGGCCTCCGGAAGGCCAGATTCCTGTGCCTCCATCAGACAGGTGGCTCCCTATACTACTCACCGAAGAAGGTGTGCCAGATAATCGTGGCCTTCTGTAGGAGAAGAAGAGGATATCGACAACCGAAACAACATCATCATGCAATACTTCCAGTGAGACACAGGTAAGAAGATGCCACTGCTTCCCACATCTCATTCTATTGTTGGAACTAGCATAAGTGTGTCATTTTCATTTAGTGTATGGACCCTGACTTGTCACTTTAACTTTCCATTTCACAGATTTTGGTCCCACTTTGTGCCCTCTGGTCTGTTTACTGCTGGCCTACAGCTGTGTTACATTGGTATGTGAACATGTAAATTGACATTGCTATATTCCATAGTTATTGCAATTACACATTTGTGAAAGCACAGACTGACTCCAGATTGTTTTGTGTCTGAAGTGTGTTTATTCCTGTGCAAATAAGTGGAGGGGGTTGTAAAATGGGCTGGGTGGGTGATGGAGAAATGTCCATGGCAGAGACCAGTCTATTTTTTTCACAGGTGCATTGTCCAAAGGGGCATAGGAAGTGGAGCAATAGCAGTTTAAGGATGGACAGGGTGACATAGTGGGACAGAAGGGTGACATTCAGGGGGAGTCTAATTTCCTGGAGGGGGTCTTGGCAATGTTCTCTGTCTTGTTCCTGGATCTCAGGGACTGTTTGCGAAGTGGTTCTCCATCTGCAGGGGGTGGGGTGCTGGTGTCCTGTTGTTGCTGTGGCGGTGCCTCCTGTCCACTAGCGCCGGCAGAGGTGGAGGGCTGTTCATCATCCAGGCTAGTGTCAGGGGCCCCTTGTTGTGCCACTGTGTCCCTCCTGGTGTTGACAAGGTCTGCCAGCAACCCTGCAATGGTGACCAGGGTGATGTTAATGGACTTCAAGTCCTCCCTGATCCAAAGGTAGTGTTCCTCCTGCAGCTGCTGGGTCTCCTGAAACTTGGCCAGTACCGTTGCCATCGTCTCCTGGAAATGATGGTAAGCTCCCATGATGTTGGAGAGTGCCTAGCGGAGAGTGGGTTCCCTGGGCCTGTCCTCCCCCTGTCGCACAGCAGTCCTCCCAGTTTCGCTGCTATCATGTGCCTCTGTCCCCTGAACCGTGTGCCCACTGCTACTGCCCACAGGTACCTGATTTTCTTGGGTTGGTGGGTTTGCCTGGGTTCCCTGTAGTGGTGGACACACTGCTGATAGACGTGTCCTGGGGACAGAGGGATGGGCCATCTGGGTGGGTGCTGTGCTGGTGTTTAATGAGGGGGAGGCTCTGTGGTGGCTTGTGACAGTGTCAGGGGAACCCACTGTCCAGAGGTCCCAGATGGGCCGGGCTGGTCATCTTGATCCAGTTGTGCAGAGCTGCTGTCATCACTGTGGGCCTCTTCTGTTGGGGGACTGGATATGTCTGGCACCTCCTGTCCGGTGACGTTGGGTAGGGGTCCTGTTGAGGTGTAAATGCACAATTATTGTATCTGTGTGTGCCATTGTGTGCAATGTGTGGTTGAGCCTCTTCTTCAGTGCTTGAATTATTGGCCTGGTCGTTGTGTGTTTGGTGATTTTGGGGCATGAGTGAGTCTCTGTAGTGGACATGCTTGGGTGATGGGTGTCCATACATTGGTGTCACATGCAGGGCTTGGTTTTGGGATGTGTGGGCTGTGTTGGTGGGGTAACTGTGGGTTGCTGGGGTGATGGGTGTGAGGGTGAGGGTGGGAATATATGATGGCATGCAGGTGGGGTGGGGGTATAAGGTAGTAAAGATTTGCCTTACCAGAGTCCAGTCCTCCTGCTACTCCTGCGAGGCCCTCAGGATGCAGTATTGCCAGGACTTGCTCCTCCCATGTTGTTAGTTGTGGGGGAGGAGGTGGGGGTCACCCGCCGGTCCTCTGTACAGCAATCTGGTGTCTGGAGGCCATGGTACGCACCTTCCCCCGTAGGTTGTTCCACCTCTTTCTTATGTCATCCCTAGTTCTTAGATGCTGTCCCACTTCCTTGACCCTGTCGACAATTCTGCGCCATAGCTCCATCTTCCTTGCAATGGAGGTCTGCTGCACCAGTGCTCCGAATAGCTGCGGCTCTACCTGGATGATTTCCTCCACCATGACCCTGAGCTCCTCCTCAGAGAACCTGGGGTGCTGATGAGGTGCCATGATGTGGTGTGGGTGATGTGTGAGGTGGTGTCTGTTGTGAAGTGTGAGGGGGTGTGTTGGTGTGTGTTGTTTGAGGTGCGTGGATGTTGAGTAAGTGATGGTGTTGTGTTTCTGTGGATGCTGGTGTTGTTTTAGGTAGTGTATCTCGCTGGCGTGGTTTCTAAATTCTGGTAGTGAGGGTTTGTGGGTGATGTGGGTGTGTGCTTTATATTGGATTGGGCGTGGTGCTTGTATGTGTATCAGGTTTCTGTATTTCGAATATGCCAATGTGGCTGTGTTTTGTATATGTGTGTGTATTTTGAGCGTGGCGGTGTGTACCGCCAATGGATTACCACGGTTGAATGACCGCTGTGTTAATTCGGGGATCGTGATAGTGTGGGTGTATTCCTGTTGGTGTGACGGTGTCGGTTTTGTTATCTCCAGTTTATCACTGACCTTTGGTGTGGCGGACTTGTGTGGGTGTCTGTATTGTGGCAGATTCCGGGTTGTGGGTCAAAATACCTGTAGCGGAATTCTGTGGCCGCAGCGGTATGTTGGCGGTCTTCTGCACGGCAGTAAGCGGGATTTACCGCCAGGGTTGTAATGCGGGCCAAAGTCTAATCCCATACGAAATAAGGACATCCCCCACTTGAACATAAAAAATAAATATTCCATTCTTCTTTTCGTCCTACAGGAGCACTCTGGAGAACCAGCCCTGGAAATGATTTAGTAGCCTACTGTCTCATCAACAGGGAGAGTATGGCTGATTTAATCCCTGTGAGGGGGGTCCTGGGGAACCAAATCCCTCCCCTGGCGAATAGGGATGACATCTCTGGAAGTGGTGTTGGCCTTGGTGTTGGAGCATTGATTTGAACTGTGTATATGGAGCAAGGAACCTCTCTGCTGATTGTCCAAAGTCTCCGGTAGATAGTAATCTTAAATGTAGTACTCCTGGTCTAAGATTGTTTAGCAGTGTGCCTTCTGACCACTCTCTCTCTCTCCTTCAATAACTTCTTTGACGCCAGATCTCATGTGCTCTCTGAATCTCCTAAGTGGCCCTCAAGATCAAAATCTAGTATTTTCAGAGTCCTTTAAATGTCTTGAGAGAATTCTATCTTCGATCCTGGTTCTCCTAGAAAAATCAATTAACAATTCTGATCATACTCAAGACATATTTTTATCTTTATTGAAAGCTTTGTTAGAGCAAAAGGATGCTAAATTAAGTTGTATAGGGAAATCTTTTAGAGCCACTGTGGTAGCTTCCCAAAAGGGGACACCCGTGGGCCCATGGCACACCCTTCTCTGTCCTTTAATTCTGACCGGAGTACCCAGGCAGGAAAGGCTCAAGTTGAGTGGAATTCTTCAAATATACAGGATACTTCTACTCAAGAGAGTGCTACCTATTCCCTAGAAAATCTTTTTTCTTGCTCTCTCTCTTTGAGTAATGCGGCCCCTATTGTTCCTGAACTTGGTTCTCCAAAAAATGAGTCAAATCATCCAGTGGCACCCTTTCACATTTTTCTGCCCAAAGTATACCCTGACTTATTGATGGTGGACTATAAGGGGATTTTGGCTGTAAAAACTCCCAAAGAGAAGAAAATGGGGAAAAAAGGAAAAAAAGGGGACAAACAGAGAAAACTGACAATTTCCCCAAAAAATCCAAGAAAGGTTACGTTCGAGGACAAGGACCCAGTGGAACTTCTCCTCACCAGGAAGAACAGGAACATGAATTGGTGCTGAGGAAGGAGGGGCACAAGGGCATGAGATCGGTTGAATCCCCTGCCCCTTGGGAAGAACAAGACTCGACACCTTATCAGGGTGTGCTATAGTGTGTTCAACCAGTTTCTGTGAGCATGGTATCTGATCCAAATCCTCATGCTATTTTTACTTGTAATGTGAAAGCTAACGCAGTGGCATTGAACCCTACCGCAGTTTTTCATAAAGGTTGGGGAGTAAACAGTAAGGAGGAATTTTGTAAAGGTCATGTAGAGACCCCTGAATGCCTTGAGTTCTCTGCCTTATTTGATAGAAATGTAATCTTAAATCGTTCTTTATTAATCTCTTGTTTCACAGGTGTATAGGAGTGTTAAAGACAAAAGTTTTTTTTTCCTCTAAAACTGTTGTAAACCTGATTCTAGTTAACTGTGAACAATTACAGTGTAGAGGTATAGATGTGGTCCCAATATGGGGTAAGACAGTTTCTTTAAATCAGCAGCAGTTCCCCTGCTTTAGATTTAACTCCCACCAAACACCTGCTGATATCGCTTCCCCTTTGGAAAATAAAAAAGTTTCCCTTCTCCATGGTGAAGGAGTGGTGATGCTCATGGAGGATGGCCCCTTACATCTCTCAGGTCCCAATGAGGGAAATTGGAGCTGGTTAGCGGGGGCTCTAAATAGTACCCAGGGGAAGGGAATGTTCTTACAGCCTAGTCATTAACCAGAGTCTCTCCATGGTCTCTTAGAATACTGCAGGGATAGGGAACCTTTCTGAAAAAATCTTATTTGCTCTCTTCAGGCGGACTTAATTTGCATCCAAGAGACCTGTAGTGTATCTGATTTCACTTGTCCGTGGTATTCTGTCCTGTTAGAAATGGGGTCTTTGGTTGGCAGTCAGGTTACCCCCTGTCCAAGCAAGGACCCTCACTCTAGTCAGGGTAAGTCACACACAATCCAAATTAACCTGTGCCCACCCTCTGGTAGCTTGGCACTGATCAGTCAGGCTTAACTTAGAAGGCAATATGTAAAGTATTTGTGCAATATATCATGCAATATCACAGTATAGCACCACAAAAATACACCACACAGTGTTTAGAAAAATATATAACATTTCTCTGGTAAAAAATGCAGGTCAAAACAATCAAAATGCAATAAGTATACATTGAGATATCACTGTAAAAGTAATATAAAGTGTCTTTAGTCTTTTAAAAGCAATAAAAATGTCTTAAAAGCACAAAGTACCTGGTTTGCGTTCAAAATCTCCACAAAGAACCGCAGAGGAGGAGATGCGTGGAAATCAAGGTGGTGCGCGTTGATTTCTCGGGCGATGTGTTGTTTAGGTTTCACGCAGGGATGACTGTGCGTTGATTTACGGCGCTCGGTCGTGGATCCTCTTCGGGTTGAGGGGTTTTTGGACACCCCGGAGACGATGCATGAATTTCCGGCATTGACAGGACAAAGTCACTGGGGCTGCGTCGATCCGGTGGGCGTTGCGTGGAAATTCTACTACACGGCACAAGCTGCGTCATTCTGGCTCAGCTGTGCATCAATCCAGTGGGCTGTGCGTTGAATTTACAATGGCTACGCTTGCACTGCGTCGATCTTCTTGTTGCAAAGTCGGGCTGTGTCATTCCGGTTAGGCGTGCCGTGAATTTTTCACTGCAATGCAGGCTGTGCATTGTTTCTGGCAGGCTCTGCGTTGATTTTCACCACACAAGCAGTCCTTCTTGTAGAGGTGAAGTCTTTTTGGTCCTGAGACTTCAGGGAACAGGAGGCAAGCTCTATCCAAGCTCTTGGAGAGCACTTCTCACCACAGCCAGAGAACAGCATGGCAGCAGGTCAACAGCAAGGCAGCACTCCTTCACAGAAAACAGTCAGGTGAGTCCTTTGGGCAGCCAGGCAGTCCTTCTTGGCAGGATGCACGTTCTGGTACAGGTTCTCTTTTCCAGGAAGTGTCTTGTCAGGTAGATTGTCTACCTCAGAAGTGTCTAAGTTGGTAAGGTCAGAGACCCTGCTTAAATACCCAAATGTGCTTTTGAAGTGGGGGAGACTTCAAAGAGTGACTCAGAAGTGCACAAGGTCCCCTTTCAGTTCCATCCTGTCTGCCAGGGTCCCAGCAGGGGTGTGGCATTCCTTGGTGTGAGGGCAGGCTATTGTTCTTTGACATGTAAGTGTCAAGCTCTCCACCCTCCCAGCCCAGGAAGACCCATTCAAAATGCAGATGTATGCAAGTGAGGCTGAGTATCCTGTGTTTGGGGTGTGTCCGAGTGAATGCACAAGGGAGCTGTCAACTAAACCTAGCCAGACGTGGTTTGGAAGGAACAGAAGTATTTGAGTGTAGAGAAATGCTCACTTTCTAAAAGTAGCATTTCTAAAATAGTGATATAAAATCCAACTTCACAATTAAGCAGGATTTTCTATCACCATTCTGGCCATACTAAATATGACCTGGCTACTCCTTTCAGATCAGGATCTACCACTCAAACAGTATTTGAGGGTAGCCCCAATGCTATCCTTTGAAAGGAGCAGGCCTCACAGCAGTGTAAAAATGAATTTAGGAGTTTTACACTACCACAACACCTAGAATACACATGTTCATGTCCTGCCTTTTACTCACATAGCACCCTGCCCTATGGGCTACCTAGGGCCTACCTCAGGGGTGACTTATATGTAGAAAAAGGGGAGTTTAAGGCTTGGCAAGTACTTTTAAATACCAAGTCGAAGTGGCAGTAAAACTGCACATACAGGCACTGAAGAGGCATGCCTGAGACATGGTTAGAGGGCTACTTATGTGGGTGGCACAACCAGTGCTGCAGCCCACTAGTAGCATTCAATTTATAGGCTCTGGACACATGTAGTGCACTTGACTAGGGACTTACAAGTAAATTAAATAAGCCAATTGGGTATGAGCCAATGTCACCATGTTTTAAGGAGAGAGCATATGCACTTTAGCACTGGTAGCAGTGGTAAAGTGCGCAGAGTCCTAAAGCCAGCAAAAATGAGGTCAGAAAAAGAGAAGGAGGAAGGCAAAAAGTCTGGGTGTGACCCTGCAGAAAGGCCATTTCCTACATGTCCTCAGTATAAAGGCACAGCCCTTCAAGAAAGGACATGCAAAAGGGGGTATCGTATGCTATTCAGTAATAAATATAAATGGGAATGTGATAGCCTGCCTGTCTCCTCAAATCCTTTTAAGATAGTGA
The DNA here is from genome assembly GCF_031143425.1 of Pleurodeles waltl. Classification (NCBI taxonomy): domain Eukaryota; kingdom Metazoa; phylum Chordata; class Amphibia; order Caudata; family Salamandridae; genus Pleurodeles; species Pleurodeles waltl. The sequence goes on along the minus strand of NC_090445.1, from coordinate 485,135,098 downwards.
GACTGTATCCAATATTGGGGAATGGCAAAAAAAAAAAACATGCTAATAGTAAATGTGTATATTCCACCAGATAAGGACTATGCAGAGCTCTTTTGCATATGTTAAGTCAAATTTCTGCAATCTGTTCTAATCCACACAAAAGTGTGGACGAGTAATTGATAATGGGGGATTTAAACTGTAAAATTTGGAACCTATCTCTTTCCAGCTTTTGTGATCGAGAGAGGGAAATTGCTGTAAATATCCCTTCCATCCTATTTCCCCAGAGAATCAGGTCGGACAAAAGGGGCCTCACCCTACTGAAAGGTATGAGAGACCTTTGTTGCATCTTCTTAAGTGGACGTTTTGCTCTGACTCTCCTGCAGCTTTCACACACAAATCCCCACAGAGCAGTTCCATTATTGATTATATGTTGGGTTCCTATGTTATTGCTCAATCAGTAGAGGATATGATAGTAAAGGATGCATCTTTAAGTGACCATACAATTCTGATCCTCTCGTTAAAAATGCAGCTTTCCTCCATAAAGCCCTGGAATATTAGGGGCAAGGGCGACTGTGTAAATGGGATACCAAGGATAGGAGTAGGAGAATATCTTTATTAAAAAGAAGCCGAGCGCGAGCGAAGTTAGACATAAGGAAGGAAGAGACAGAGCAGATGTGTGTGGCATTGAGGGAATCCGTGGTGTCAAAAAAGTCCCGCAAATTCTTGGCTACCATATCTAAAGGTTGTGGAAAGCGTAAATCGTCTAGCTCCCCTCCAAAAGCCGAGGTCGACTGGAGGAAGTACATACTCAACCTGTAGGCAGAAAACCCCTGAGAGGGAGACCAGGGAAATGGATTTGTACACAAGGGTTAGAATTGAAGTGGATTGCTGGGGTCCTCCATCTGTGTCGGAGATCGAGGGGCTTATCAGGTTGACGCGAGCATCCGGAACAATGGGCCCTGACAAGGTTCCGATGTCATTAATTAAACAGGAACCGCTGCTGTGGGTAAAAATTCTCCACCCAGTCGTTATTGCCTGCTATTCACACAGTAGAGTGCCTGAATCCTGGACTGGAAGTGTCATGATCCCACTATATAAAAAGGGAGATAAATCTCTGCCCATAAACTACTGCCAAATAGCAATGCTGAATGCAACTGGCAAGACTTTCGCAAAAAGTATATTAACGCATTTAACCTCTTGGGTCGAGGAAAATGAGATACTCCCTCTGGAACAAGCAGGATTTAGAAAGGAACATAGTATACTGGATAATATCCTATTGATGCATATTATAAATGAAAAATATGTTCAGATCAGGAGTGGAACAGTATATGTGGCTTTTATAGACCTCTCCACGTTTTTTGATAGGGTTAGGAAAATGTTGTAGAAAAAATATATAAGTTGGGTATATCCCATAACTTGTTACGCTTGGTTATAGCTTTGCACTCTTCTACCTGGAGTAAAGTTTTGTTAGGATGGGAACAGGGCCTGTCATCTAAATTCCCCACAAAAAATGGTTTGAAACAAGGCTGCTTATTGGCACCACTATTATTGTCTTTATACATCTCTGATCTGCCCTGTTCCTTACAGAATGAAGATGGCTTTGTGCCCAAAATTGGAGGTCATAAACTCTCCTGCTTTTTATACGCTGATGATATAGTAGTGATTGACCTCACTCCAAAAGGTTTAAATTGGCATCTTGCTGTGTTAAGTCACTACTCCATACAACACCATTTGCAGATTAATAGATCGAAGTCCCAAGTAGTATGTTTCCTAGGGAAAAGGTTGGTTAAGAAAACACAGTTTTCTTGGTTCCTGGGTCAACAAAAATGAGAGTGGGTAAAATCTTATTGGTTTTTGGGGAAAATGATATTCTCTACACTCAACGACCATGATCGTATGCGCAATAATGCTACTAAGGCCCTATCTCAAGCACAGGGTTTAGTAGCCGTTTTTAACGCAGTCGGCCAGCGTCATTTCCTCCATTTACTAAGTGCATATCAAACAAAGGTCCCGGCCATCCTCTTGTACGCTTTGGAGTGTACAGAGATTTCTGAATGGAATTTTCTTGACAGGATTGAAGGGCAGATTCTAAGACACCTAGCCCTTTGTAATAACTCAACCTCTGTGGCTGCTCTCAGGCTTGAAATTGTTATTAGGAACACTTTTGTACTGGGTCTAGCGGCAGTGGTCTGGAGGGCTTATAGCTTTGCTCATAGCAGGGGATTCACTCAAAGAAACTTAGCTTAAATAGAAATCTTCGGCAGGTTAAAATAAAAATGTATTTTTTTTTAGAAAATACAGTCTAGCTATAGAATTGCTGGAGCTTTATCCCGGCCTGATTCTATCGTTACCGCCTCCTGTTCTTAAAACAATTCTGAAAGAAGAGACTTGGGGCCTGATTATGACCCTGGCGGACGGCGGAGGCCGTCCGCCAAGGTACCGCCGTTGAATGACCGCACCGCGTCAAAAGACCGCGGCGGCCATTTAAACATTTCCTCTGGGCCGGCGGGCGCTCTCCAAAAGAGCGCCCGCCGGCCCAGAGGAAATGCCCCTGCAACGAGGACGCCGGCTCAGAATTGAGCCGGCGGAGTTGCAGGGGTGCGACGGGTGCAGTTGCACCCGTCGCGTATTTCAGTGTCTGCTTAGCAGACACTGAAATACTTTGCGGGGCCCTCTTACGGGGGCCCCTGCCATGCCCATGCCATTGGCATGGGCATGGCAGGGGCCCCCAGGGGCCCCGCGGCACCCCCTACCGCCATCCTGTTCCTGGCGGGCGAACCGCCAGGAACAGGATGGCGGTAGGGGGTGTCAGAATCCCCCATGGCGGCGCAGCAAGCTGCGCCGCCATGGGGGATTCTAAGGGCAGCGGTAAACCGGCGGGAGACCGCCGGTTTGCCTCTTCTGACCGCGGCCGAACCGCCGCGGTCAGAATGCCCTGCAGGGCACCGCCGGCCTGTCGGCGGTGCTCCCGCCGACCCTGGCCCCGGCGGTCTTAGACCGCCGGGGTCAGAATGACCCCCTTGGTCCAAAAGCTTCTCTTTGTACTTAGTATCTTGTCGTCTAAAGAGGAGACTGGCCACGCTTACTAAAAGAGCAACATTTAACCGGTTCTGTGCCTTGGACGAGATGATCTCGTCCAAGGCTACAGTTCCCCTGTGCCTTGGACGAGATCATCTCGTCCATGGCACAGGGGAACTTGGGGGCGCGCTAGCGCGCCCCCCGTGCACCCCCCTCCCCCCCCAAGTCGGGATGGAAGGGGAAGACCTTCCCCTTCCACCCCCGACCCCCCCCTGTGACGTCAGTGCGCGAGCGCGCGCTGATTTGTCACAGGGGCCATTTCTTTTTCAATCACTTGGAAGGCCCGGAGGGGCTTCAAAGGGAAGGAAAAGTATTTCCTTCCCTTTGAAGTCCCTCCGAGGGTTTCAAAAGCCGGATTGCTTGCAATCCGGCTTTTGAAACCCCACTAGACACCAGGGATTTTTTTTTTTTTATTGAAACTGACATAAGGGAGCGACCCCTTGGGCAAGGGTCGCTCCCAGGGGGGGCATTTTTTTGAGAAGGCCTTTTCTGCCCCCCCTGGGGGCAGAAACCTCTAGGCACCAGGGACCATTTTTTTTTTTTTATGTTTCATTTCTTTTTTTTTTGGTGGGGAGCGACCCCTTAGGCAAGGGTCGCTCCCCTTGGGGGAAAATTATATTTTGGCCATTTCTGCCCCCCTTGGGGGCAGATTGGCCTATTTTGATGAGGCCAATCTGCCCCCAAGGGGGGTAGAAACCACTAGACACCAGGGAGTTTTTTCTTTGCGTGAATTTCACGCAAAGGGAGTGACCCCTTAGGCAAGGGTCGCTCCCTGGGGGGGAGGGCAATTTATTTTAGGCCATTTCTGCCCCCCCCTGGGGGCAGTTCGGCCTATTATTAGGCCGAACTGCCCCCGGGGGGGGGGTGGGGGCAGAACCCTCAGGGCACCAGGGCAAATTTTTTTGTTGTGTTTTTTTTTTTGTTTGTTTTCTTTTTTTCGAGATGGGGAGCGACCCATCATGCAAGGGTCGCTCCCCTGGGGGGAAAATTGTATTTAGGCCATTTCTGCCCCCCTTGGGGCAGATTGGCCGATTTTAGGTCAATCTGCCCCCAAGGGGGCAGAAACCACTAGACACCTGGGATTTGTTTTTTGGCGCCAATGTCACGCAGGGGAGCGACCCCGTAGGCAAGGGTCGCTCCGGGGGCGGGGGTGGAGGCTGGAGGGGGGAAATTTATTTTAGGCCATTTCTGCCCCCAGGGGGGGGCAGAACCCTCAGGGCACCAGGGCAAATTTTTTTGTTGTGTTTTTTTTTTTGTCTGTTTTTTTCGAGATGGGGAGGGACCCATCAGGCAAGGGTCGCTCCCCTGGGGGGCAAATTGTATTTAGGCCATTTCTGCCCCCCTTGGGGCAGATTGGCCGATTTTAGGTCAATCTGCCCCCAAGGGGGCAGAAACCACTAGGCACCTGGGATTTGTTTTTTGGCGCCAATGTCACGCAGGGGGAGCGACCCTGTAGGCAAGGGTAGCTCCCGGGGGGAGAGTTGGGGGGGCAAATTTATTTTAGGCCATTTCTTCCCCCCCGGGGGCACATCGGCCTATTATTAGGCCGAACTGCCCCTGGGGGGGGCAGAACCCTCTAGGCGCCAGGGCAATTTTTTTTTGGTGTTTTTGGGGTTTTTTTGATTCTTTTTTTAGAGATGGGGAGCGACCCATCAGGCAAGGGTCGCTCCCCTGGGGGGCAAATTGTATTTAGGCCATTTCTGCCCCCCTGGGGGCAGATTGGCCGATTTTAGGTCAATCTGCCCCCAAGGGGGCAGAAACCACTAGGCACCGGAGATTTGTTTTTTGGCACCAATGTCACGCAGGGGGAGCGACCCCGTAGGCAAGGGTCGCTCCCGGGGGCGGGGGTGGGGTCTGGGGGGGCAAATTTATTTTAGGCCATTTCTGCCCCCCCTGGGGGCAGTTCGGCCTATTATTAGTCCGAACTGCCCCCGGGGGGGCAGAACCCTCTAGGCGCCAGGGCAATTTTTTTTTTGTGTTTTTTTTTCTTTCTTTTTTTAGAGATGGGGAGCGACCCATCAGGCAAGGTTCGCTCCCCTGGGGGGCAAATTGTATTTAGGCCATTTCTGCCCCCCTTGGGGCAGATTGGACGATTTTAGGTCAATCTGCCCCCAAGGGGGCAGAAACCACTAGGCACCTGGGATTTGTTTTTTGGCGCCAATGTCACGCAGGGGGAGCGACCCCGTAGGCAAGGGTCGCTTCCGGGGGCGGGGGTGGGGGCTGGGGGGGGCAAATTTATTTTAGGCCATTTCTGCCCCCCTTGGGGGCAGTTCGGCCTATTATTAGGCCGAACTGCCCCCGGGGGGGGCAGAACCCTCAGGGCACCAGGGAATTTTATTTATTTTTTTCTTTTTTTTTTTCGAGATGGGGAGCGACCCATCAGGCAAGGGTCGTTCCCCTGGGGGGCAAATTGTATTTAGGCCATTTCTGCCCCCCTTAGGGGCAGATTGGCCGATTTTAGGTCAATCTGCCCCCAAGGGGGCAGAAACCACTAGGCACCTGGGATTTGTTTTTTGGCGCCAATGTCATGCAGGGAGAGCGACCCCGTAGGCAGGGGTTGTTCCCGGGCAGGGGCAGGGGGGGTTTGGGGGGTCAAATTTATTTTAGGGCATTTCTGCCCCCCCCCCTCCCGGGGCCGGCTGAGCTAGAGGCCAAACTCCACAGGTAGGCACTTTGCAAAAAACACCTCTGTTTTCTGTGAAAAAATATGTTCCGTCCACGTTGTGTTTTGGGCCATTTCCTTTCGTTGGCGCTAGGCCTACCCACAGAAGTGAGGTACCATTTTTATCGAGAGACTTAGGGGAATGCTGGGTGGAAGGAAATTTGTGGCTCCTCTCAGATTCCAGAACTTTCTGCCACAGAAATGTGAGGAACATGTGTTTTTTTAGCCAAATTTTGAGGTTTGCGAAGGATTCTGGGTAACACAACCTGGTCCGAGCCCCGCAAGTCACCCCATCTTGGATTCCCCTAGGTCTCTAGTTTTCAGAAATGCACAGGTTTGGTAGGTTTCCCTAGGTGCCGGCTGAGCTAGAGGCCAAAATCTACAGGTAGGCACTTCGCAAAAAACACCTCTGTTTTCTTCCAAAATTTTGGATGTGTCCACGTTGCGCTTTGGGGTGTTTCCTGTCGCGGGCACTAGGCCTACCCACACAAGTGAGGTATCATTTTTATCGGGAGACTTGTGGGAACGCTGGGTGGAAGGAAATTTGTGGCTTCTTTCAGATTCCAGAACTTTCTGCCACAGAAATGTGAGGAACATGTGTTTTTTTAGCCAAATTTTGAGGTTTGCAAAGGATTCTGGGTAACAGAACCTGGTCCGAGCCCCGCAAGTCACCCCTCCTTGGATTCCCCTAGGTCTCTAGTTTTCAGAAATGCACAGGTTTGGTAGGTTTCCCTAGGTGCCGGCTGAGCTAGAGGCCAAAATCTACAGGTAGGCACTTCGCAAAAAACACCTCTGTTTTCTTCCAAAATTTTGGATGTGTCCACGTTGCGCTTTGGGGTGTTTCCTGTCGCGGGCGCTAGGCCTACCCACACAAGTGAGGTATCATTTTTATCGGGAGACTTGGGGGAACGCTGGGTGGCAGGAAATTCGTAGCTCCTCCCAGATTCCAGAACTTTCTGCCACAGAAATGTGAGGAACATGTGTTTTTTTAGCCAAATTTTGAGGTTTGCAAAGGATTCTGGGTAACAGAACCTGGTCCGAGCCCCGCAAGTCTCCCCATCTTGGATTCCCCTAGGTCTCTAGTTTTCAGAAATGCACAGGTTTGGTAGGTTTCCCTAGGTGCCGGCTGAGCTAGAGGCCAAAATCTACAGGTAGGCACTTCGCAAAAAACACCTCTGTTTTCTTCCAAAATTTTGGATGTGTCCACGTTGCGCTTTGGGGTGTTTCCTGTCGCGGGCACTAGGCCTACCCACACAAGTGAGGTATCATTTTTATCGGGAGACTTGTGGGAACGCTGGGTGGAAGGAAATTTGTGGCTTCTTTCAGATTCCAGAACTTTCTGCCACAGAAATGTGAGGAACATGTGTTTTTTTAGCCAAATTTTGAGGTTTGCAAAGGATTCTGGGTAACAGAACCTGGTCCGAGCCCCGCAAGTCACCCCTCCTTGGATTCCCCTAGGTCTCTAGTTTTCAGAAATGCACAGGTTTGGTAGGTTTCCCTAGGTGCCGGCTGAGCTAGAGGCCAAAATCTACAGGTAGGCACTTCGCAAAAAACACCTCTGTTTTCTTCCAAAATTTTGGATGTGTCCACGTTGCGCTTTGGGGTGTTTCCTGTCGCGGGCGCTAGGCCTACCCACACAAGTGAGGTATCATTTTTATCGGGAGACTTGGGGGAACGCTGGGTGGCAGGAAATTCGTAGCTCCTCCCAGATTCCAGAACTTTCTGCCACAGAAATGTGAGGAACATGTGTTTTTTTAGCCAAATTTTGAGGTTTGCAAAGGATTCTGGGTAACAGAACCTGGTCCGAGCCCCGCAAGTCTCCCCATCTTGGATTCCCCTAGGTCTCTAGTTTTCAGAAATGCACAGGTTTGGTAGGTTTCCCTAGGTGCCGGCTGAGCTAGAGGCCAAAATCTACAGGTAGGCACTTCGCAAAAAACACCTCTGTTTTCTTCCAAAATTTTTGATGTGTCCACGTTGCGCTTTGGGGTGTTTCCTGTCGCGGGCGCTAGGCCTACCCACACAACTGAGGTATGATTTTTATCGGGAGACTTGGGGGAACGCTGGGTGGAAGGAAATTTGTGGCTCCTCTCAGATTCCAGAACTTTCTGCCACAGAAATGTGAGGAACATGTGTTTTTTTAGCCAAATTTTGAGGTTTGCAAAGGATTCTGGGTAACAGAACCTGGTCCGAGCCCCGCAAGTCACCCTTCCTTGGATTCCCCTAGGTCTCTAGTTTTCAGAAATGCACAGGTTTGCTAGGTTTCCCTAGGTGCAGGCTGAGCTAGAGGCCAAAATCTACAGGTAGGCACTTCGCAAAAAACACCTCTGTTTTCTTCCAAAATTTTGGATGTGTCCACGTTGCGCTTTGGGGTGTTTCCTGTCGCGGGCGCTAGGCCTACCCACACAAGTGAGGTATCATTTTTATCGGGAGACTTGTGGGAACGCTGAGTGGAAGGAAATTTGTGGCTCCTCTCAGATTCCAGAACTTTCTGCCACAGAAATGTGAGGAACATGTGTTTTTTTAGCCAAATTTTGAGGTTTGCAAAGGATTCTGGGTAACAGAACCTGGTCCGAGCCCCGCAAGTCACCTCTCCTTGGATTCCCCTAGGTCTCTAGTTTTCAGGAATGCACAGGTTTGGTAGGTTTCCTAGGTGCTGGCTGAGCTAGAGGCCAAAATCTACAGGTAGGCACTTCGCAAAAAACACCTTTGTTTTCTTCCAAAATTTTTGATGTGTCCACGTTGCGCTTTGGGGTGTTTCCTGTCGCCGGCGCTAGGCCTACCCACACAAGTGAGGTATCACTTTTATCGGGAGACTTGGGGGAACGCTGGGTGGAAGAAAATTTGTGGCTCCTCTCAGATTCCAGAACTTTCTGCCACAGAAATGTGAGGAACATGTGTTTTTTTAGCCAAATTTTGAGGTTTGCAAAGGATTCTGGGTAACAGAACCTGGTCCGAGCCCCGCAAGTCACCCCTCCTTGGATTCCCCTAGGTCTCTAGTTTTCAGAAATGCACAGGTTTGGTAGGTTTCCCTAGGTGCCGGCTGAGCTAGAGGCCAAAATCTACAGGTAGGCACTTCGCAAAAAACACCTCTGTTTTCTTCCAAAATTTTGTATGTGTCCACGTTGCGCTTTGGGGTGTTTCCTGTCGCGGGCGCTAGGCCTACCCACGCAAGTGAGGTATCATTTTTATCTGGAGACTTGGGGGAACGCTGGGTGGAAGGAAATTTGTGGCTCCTCTCAGATTCCAGAACTTTCTGCCACAGAAATGTGAGGAAGATGTGTTTTTTTAGCCAAATTTTGAGGTTTGCAAAAGATTCTGGGTAACAGAACCTGATCCGAGCCCCGCAAGTCACCCCTCCTTGGATTCCCCTAGGTCTCTAGTTTTCAGAAATGCACAGGTTTGATAGGTTTCCCTAGGTGCCGGCTGAGCTAGAGGCCAAAATCTACAGGTAGGCACTTCGCAAAAAACACCTCTGTTTTCTTCCAAAATTTTTGATGTGTCCACGTTGCGCTTTGAGGTGTTTCCTGTCGCCGGCGCTAGGCCTACCCACACAAGTGAGGTATCATTTTTATCGGGAGACTTGGGGGAACGCTAGGTGGAAGGAAATTTGTGGCTCCTCTCAGATTCCAGAACTTTCTGCCACAGAAATGTGAGGAACATGTGTTTTTTTAGCCACATTTTGAGGTTTGCAAAGGATTCTGGGTAACAGAACCTGGTCCGAGCCCCGCAAGTCACCCCATCTTGGATTCCCCTAGGTCTCTAGTTTTCAGAAATGCACAGGTTTGGTAGGTTTCCCTAGGTGCCGGCTGAGCTAGAGGCCAAAATCTACAGGTAGGCACTTCGCAAAAAACACCTCTGTTTTCTTCCAAAATTTTGGATGTGTCCACGTTGCGCTTTGGGGTGTTTCCTGTCGCGGGCGCTAGGCCTACCCACACAAGTGAGGTATCATTTTTATTGGGAGACTTGGGGGAACGCTGAGTGGAAGGAAATTTGTGGCTCCTCTCAGATTCCAGAACTTTCTGCCACAGAAATATGAGGAACATGTGTTTTTTTAGCCAAATTTTGAGGTTTGCAAAGGATTCTGGGTAACAGAACCTGGTCCGAGCCCCGCAAGTCACCCCTCCTTGGATTCCCCTACGTCTCTAGTTTTCAGAAATGCACAGGTTTGGTAGGTTTCCCGAGGTGCCGGCTGAGCTAGAGGCCAAAATCTGCAGGTAGGCACTTCGCAAAAAACACCTCTGTTTTGTTTTAAAAAAATGGGATGTGTCCACGTTGCATTTTGGGGCGTTTCCTGTCGCGGGCGCTAGGCCTACCCACACAAGTGAGGTATCATTTTTATCGGGAGACTTGGGGGAACATAGATTAGCAAAACAAGTGCTATTGCCCCTTGTCTTTCTCTACATTTTTTCCTTCCAAATATAGGAGAGTGTGTAAAAAAGACATCTATTTGAGAAATTCCTTTTAATTCACATGCTAGTATGGTCACCCCGGAATTCAGAGATGTGCAAATAACCACTGCTCCTCAGCACCTTATCTTGTGCCCTTTTTGGAAATGCAAAGGTTTTCTTGATAGCAATTTTTTACTCTTTATATTTCAGCAAATGAATTGCTGTATACTCGGTATAGAATGAAAACGCACTGCAGGGTGCAGCTCATTTATTGGCTCTGGGTTCCTCGGGTTTTTGATGAACCTACAAGCCCTATATATCCCCACAACCAGAGGAGTCCAGCAGACGTAACGGTATATTGCTTTCCATAATCTGACATTGCAGGGAAAAATTACAGAGTAAAATGTAGAGAAAAATTGATGGTTTTTTCACCTCAATCTCAATATTTTTCTTTTTCAGCTGTTATTTTCTGTAGGAAACCCTTGTAGGATCTACACAAATGACCCCTTGCTGAATTCAGAATTTTGTCTACTTTTCAGAAATGGTTAGGTTTCTGGGACCCAGCATTGGTTTCATGCCCATTCCTGTCACTGACTGGAAGGAGGCTGAAAGCACAAAAAATTGCAAAAATGGGGTATGCCCCAGTAAAATGCCAACATTTTGTTGAAAAATTGGGTTTTCTGATTCAAGTCTGCCTGTTTCTGAAAGCTAGGAAGCTGCTGAGTTTAGCACTGCAAACCCTTTGTTGTTGCCATTTTCAGGGGGAAATCCACAAGCCTTCTTCTGCAGCCACTTTTTCAATTTTTTTTTAAAAAAAACGAAATTTTCACTGTATTTTGGCCAATTTCTTGGCCTCCTTCAAGGGAACCCACAAAGTCTGGGTACCTCTAGAATCCCTAGGATGTTGGAAAAAAAGGACGCAAATTTGGCTTGGTTAGCTTATGTGGACAAAAAGTTATGAGGGCCTAAGCGCGAACTGCCCCAAATAGGCAAAAAAAGGCCTGGCACAGGAGGGGGAAAAGGCCTGGCAGCGAAGGGGTTAAACAGTCTCAACTGTACCTGTCCTGGAATCTCCCACATAGGGTGAGGCGATGAATCATTTTGTTGAGATTAGATAATTTGCCACTGAGAGAACTAACATCTAAATGGGATGTTAACAATTGTGATCTGTGTCAATTGGGTGTTCAGAACTTTAAGCATGTATTATTTGTTTTTCCGGCTCTAGCCACACTTAGGAAACAATGGTTGAAACCTTTCTTCCTGCATTTTAACATTTGCTCTGCCAGAGAGGCCTTAGAAGTTGTATATAATCCTCCAAATGAATTATTTAGTTTTAGGGTTTTCAAATTTTGCCAGTCTTTTTTAGACCTTTTTTTGAAGTTTTTGTGTACTTGTGGTAACTTAAAATTACTGTAAGTGATCCATCAAGACAGCTTTGAGAATTACTATTCCTATAATGCTTACCTGATAGGCGGCGGGTTGGCTTTTTGTAACTAAACAATCACCTTCCACTTTGGAATGGAAGATTATGCTGCACAATTGTCCTTATTGAAGAAAATATTAATGTCCGTTAAGGTTTTCCACAAGTGTGGTTTCTTTTGTGTACTGATTTGCACTGTTTTGATATATTTTATGGTTTTATTTGTAAAGAAGAAAATGGGGTTGAGTCTGAGTGTTTTGCATACAGAAGTTAATTCCTTGCCTAACCCTGCTGTATTGGTATATATTTTAAATCATTCACTGTGATAAATTCAGATATTTATTGTCTGAGGGATTTTACTGTGATTGAATAATTGATATTATTTAATTTTGTTTTAGAACATTTTATCTTTATGTTTAATCTCACTTTTGTATCAGCTATGCATGTGGAGCTCTTAGGAGTTCCAAATATCGAAATAAAATAAAATGAAATGAATGAATGGGTAGCATAGGATTCATCTAACAAATGTCCTGAAGCTTAAAAAGGGATGTTGGGAAAATGAGGACTCCCTGAAGAATTTTATTCACTGGATCAGATATAAACGCCAACTCCTATCAATTGTGCGTTCAGATATGGTGAGGGCAGAACGATTGAGAGAAGATACTAGAGATTGTGATGCTATCCTAGTGTTTTTCTATTGTAAAGCAATTGTAGAGGGTATAATAACAGTGGAATTAAGAGCAAGTCCAGTAAACTGTTCTGCAATGATGTTTAAATTGAATGGATAATTTTCAACAAAGTTCCTACTAAGAAAAATAGCGGTCTTCAACTAAGTATAGTGTACTGCAGGCAAGAAATGAATTATTTTGTAGCCATAGATTGACTGAATATAAAAATACCATATAACATTGAGGAGGGTGTAACATCTGAATGGGGACAGAAGTTTGAGGGAACCGGGAGAGCATGGTATGAGGAGACCATGAACCTGATGGAAGGGAGTATGAGATATACAGATTTGAGAAATGGTAAGCCAAAGAAAAGGCTAATCTGATGGTCCTTGTGGACAACAAACATGATCATATAGCTTTGGTGTTGTGAATGTTGTAGAGCTGAAAGATAATATATTGGACCCTGATTAGCAATGTTATATTGAATAGTTTCACATATGCCTATTCCAGGAGACTTTGTTATTAGATCCACCATATAAATTAGGGTGTACAAAGTAGTATGCAAAAGCAATTTTTTCCCCTCAAATTAGACCTTCTGGAGGGCTAGTCTTGTGGGTCAAACTGTCCCTCAATACTGAAATTAAAGTGCATCAGGTTGAATGTCAGGATAGCTTAGGTGTGTGTTGGAGTACGAAGGGTAGGACCTCTATCCATCTTTAATGTTTACAAAAGGCCAAGCACAAGTAACTAGTAGTCCCAGATAATAGTTAAGTTAAAAGATGCCCTAAATTGCATACAGTCACAGGACAATAATCTTAGGAGGCAATTTCAAATGTACCTATGAGCCAATTATTGGACTTCAGACAACATTGGAAGACGCAGTCAGGGTAATTCTGCAGTTAGATATAGGCCCCCGGGTTCCATGTACAATGGCAGCAATACAAATACCACAAATGACATTGGAACATGATTTAAGGGAATGTCCTTGTAGAAAATTTCAAAGGTAGTATAACATATAGATTTAGGAGAGGCAGTTCACAATCAAGAATAGATTATATTTTACATATTATTGGAAGATGACAAGTATTGTTTCCTTTCAAGTAGATAAGAGAGAAGGAAGTGGCCTTTTTCCACTATGCTTAGAAATGAAGGGGTGCTCCATTGGGTTACATCTGCCAAATAGAGATCCTACCTCACCTCAGCCAATAATTACAAACAGTTGGAGAGAAGTTAAGGGGCCCTGTGTCTCTGGTAATTCAGAAGCAATGGCTAATATTTATAACATATTTAGTGAAGTGGTGGGCCCGTGTACAAGTTCCCTCTACCACATTGATTATGGCCATGCACCAAGAACTTGTAGCATCATTAGGACTCTTATTATCAAAGATGACTAAAAGTAGTCTTAGTAGTAAAGGATCTGTCGTTTTGAGACATAAACCCTGGTATACTGTGTAATGCAAACAGTCAAAACAATTATTATTTAAAAAATTGAAAGAGGGTCATGTAAGCCAGGTAAGGGAAGCCAGGAATAGCTACAAGAAAGTGCTGCCCACTGCTCAAAGAAAGTGGGAGTGGGAAAATCGGAATGACCTGGTTCAAGCAGGAAGGTTAAAGGATAGAACTACTTTTTGGAGAATAGTAGCCAAGGGGAACAGGGATGCACCAGTGCAAGCAGTACAGCACATGTACCCTGCTCTTTCGGTCCAGGATTTTATAGATTTATGCTCTGCTTACGAGGAACCCCAATGGGTAATGCAACACTTGGAGAATAACATGAGCTCTATATCACATTTTAGCATAAAGGAGACTCTTGAAGCAATAGGGAAAGCCTCCCATTTGGATAAGCTTCCAGGAGATCTTTACACGTATGATAAGGAGTTTGGGTCCCTTATGTTATCTTGGTCACAAATACAGTTGCATTTGGAGCATCAATCCCTACATAATGGAAGGGTGCCAAAATAGTCCCTATTTATAAACATGGGAGTAGTCAAGATCCCGGGAACTACAGGCCCATATGCCTTATAGACATAATGCAGAAAATCTATGCAAGACAGATCCTCAACAGATTGAGGGACTGGATTGATAGCAAAAATGGTCTAACAGACTACCAAGCAGGGTTCAGAGCATGTACAAGTACTGTGGATCAAGTATTCAGGCGTATGTGTATTATATGGAAGCATACCAAGATAAAGGGAGGGCATAGATATGTAACTATTATAGATTTAAAGTCGGTGTTCGACTTGATACCACGTGGAGCCTTATGGGAATCATTAGAGAAGTAGGGAGTACCTGTTGATATCCTTAGCCTGATAGCTAGATTGCACCAGGATAATTATACTAGTGTCTTAGGGGGTTGAATGATGAACTGAGCGAACCAATTCCAATAAATAAAGAAGTGAGGCAGGGATGTGTGCTGGCACCTACCCTGTTCTCCCTCTACATTAATGATGTGGTGAATTATCTTTGGAATTGTAAGCATGATTCCCCAACCTTTAACGGGAACACAGTCCCTGCTCTGTTATACGCAGACGATACAGATCTTGATTTCATAGACACCAAGGTGTCTGCAAAATTTATTGGATAGTTTCAGTGCATACTGTGCTAAGAAAGGCCTGGAAATAAATGTTGGAAAGACCAAGTATATGACCATAAAATCCCACAGGAGCTTCAAAAAGGATATTAAGGTAAGTGCAATTAGCCGTGTTATATGGAGCAGAATTGTGGTGGGTAAGCAATGTTTTATCTTTGCAAAAGGAGAAAATACATGAATGAGAGAATTCTTAGGCCTACCCGTGATGACACCTTTAATACCTATGTATGGTGGTCTAAATGTCAATTGGAAAAAGCATATAATAAAACTATGGTAATTCCTCTACTGTGTTGGACTATGGTCGATCCAGGAGATTGTTCACTGTAGAGAGGGCGTTCAAGAAACAATGCACCTCAATAGTGGACTAGCTTTTCCATGGCTCAAGAAGTGATTGTATAAGATCGGGTTACCACACTATTGGACAGAGCCGCAATCACTGACATATAGTTCAAAGGCCCAATTAAAACAAGCTTATTAGGATCACATTATAGATAAAATTAATGGAGACCCACATTTGGGAAGGTCAACATTCAAGCCAATGCCATGTTTGAACATTTTTTAGAAGTATTTCAGCCACATTAGGCAAGGATTCTATATATCACATTCCGTTATGATAAACTTCAAATTAGAGCCTAGACTGCCAATTGAAGGTTACAAGAAGAAGAAAATTGTTTCATATGCACTTTATGTACCTTAGACCATGCTGAAGATATTGCACACACTTTGTTTTTTTGTACATATTATAAAGCTCCTAGAGGGAAATGTATTCAACCAGTATGCAAAAATCTAGGATTTAGGAAATATTTAGACACCTACAACACGGGGGGGGGAGAGAGTGACACACATAACACGCAATACCCCCACCCCCACCCTCACCCACAACATCATACACACAGATACATGCAGCAACATTACATATACCCCCCACCCCCTAGAAGAACGCAAGAACACAAGGAAATGATTGTAACCAGTGTAACCATGAAAAATCAGATAGTAAAAATTCAAAATTCAGTATATACAAATATGTACACCAACTACACAAGTCCGGATAGTGTACCAATCATTGTCCGTGGACCATTGGGCCCAAAATGCATGGGTGAAGCCCACACTCAATACCTGACTGGAAATGGAGAGAACACTGCTGGGGCATCCTGCCGAAAATATACAGGCACCTCAGGGGGAGAGGGGCACCTCAGCCAGATAAAATCACGACGCCACTGCTGCACAAGGGGTCTCCATGCCCACTGCTGTATCCTGGGGAGTACAAAGCCACAGTCTCACTAGTCTCTCCAGTGGGTATCAGGTGTATCAGGTGTGTGTATTTCAAATTGTCCAATGTGGTTGTGTTTTGTAAATGTGTGTGTATTTTGAGCACGGTGGTGTGTACCGCCAATGGAATACCGCGGTTGAAAGACCGCCACGTTGATTAGTGGGTCGTGATACTGTGGGTGTATTCCTGTTGGCGTGACGGTGTCAGTTTTGGTATCGCCATTTTATCACTGACCTTTGGTGTGACAGACTTGTGTGGGTGTCTGTATTGTGGCAGATTCCGAGCTGTGGGTCGTAATACCTGTAGCGGAATTCTGTGGCCGCAGCGGTATGTTGGCGGTCTTCTGCACGGTGGAAAGAGGGATTTACTGCCAGGGTTGTAATGAGGGCCATAGTTTTTGCAGTGAGTAAATATCCGCTATCAATAGGACTCGTAAGGATGAAGAAGGGCCTGAACTTGTAATGAAAGGGGACCTAAGGTATCAGCAAATGTTGCTAAAAAATGAGTGCTCTGTATCAAGGCTGTATTTTACATTTTTATAAATTGTAATGTTTTATTATTATAATTATTATTATACATTTTATTGTTATTTTTCACTGAAATAAAAGCTTGAAACTTGAAAATATAACATTTGGTAGCACTGAAATTAAAGGCGGACATGCACAGTAAAACAAGTGAACTTCTGAACAAGGTTTACCTCTGAATGAGGTATAACATGCGGTATTACTGAAAGTAAAGGGGTGCGCAATCCAAGAAATGAGCCTTCTCAGAATGAGGTATACAAGCAGTAGCACTAAATGGAAGGGCTGACATGCACAATCCAAAAAGTGACCCAACTCAGAATGAGGTATAGCTTGCAACAGTACTGAAAAGGGGTGACATACTAATTTCAAGAAGCAATCCAGGACAAAATGAGGTGTAACATGGGGTAGCACTGACACCAACTGGGGTGGTATACACGTTCTAAAATGAGGTATAACATGTAAATGTACTGAATATAAAGGGGTGACATGCACATGCCAAGAAATAAGCCATCCTAGAATGAAGGTAAACATGAGGTAATACTGACATACATATTCAATTGTTAAGATTGAATAAACACAACTGTGACACCAAGGGGGTCATTCTGACCCCAGCGGGCGGCGGGAGCCGCCCGCCTGGAGGGAACCGCCAGAATACCGCTGTGCGGTCAAAAGACCGCCGCAGGTATTATGGGTTTCCCACTGGGCTGGCGGGCGACCGCCAAAAGGCCGCCCGCCAGCCCAGTGGGAAACACCCCTCCATGAGGATGCCGGCTCCGAATGGGGCCGGCGGAGTGGAGGATGTGCGACGGGTGCAGTAGCACCCGTCGCGAATTTCAGTGTCTGCTAAGCAGACACTAAAATTCAGGGTGGGGCCCTCTTACGGGGGCCCCTGCAGTGCCCATGCCATTAGCATGGGCACTGCAGGGGCCCCCAGGGGCCCCACGACACCCCATACCGCCATCCTGTCGGCCGCCAGGAACAGGATGGCGGTATGGGGGTCAGAATCCCCATGGCGCCGCAGCAAGCTGCGCCGCCATGGAGGATTCTACAGGGCAGCGGAAAACGGGCGGGAGACCGTCGGTTTTCCCTTTCTGGCCGCGGCTGAACCGCCGTGGTCAGAATACCCTGGGGAGCACCGCCAGCCTGTTGGCGGTGCTCCCGCCGACCCCGGCCACCTGAACAGTTATCAGAACTGACTTTATTTACAGTACTTAGGGCTGACATAGCAAAAAGAACTATGAGAACTAATCAGCCTTATGATACGGAACTGTGAGTACCGGTACATGTTTGCACTGTAATTTTCATGTAGTGCAGCATAGTGCAGAGAACTGAAGACCCAACATTCACTCCTGGAGTATTATGCCTAGAGCAACACACCAAAGGACTGACAAGGGCATGAAGATCTGACATTGTGCAGGATTAGATCATCATGATAGGCAGCACACAGAATTGGAGTGACAGGAGGCAGGAAGGGACCTCGGCACCTATGCCAATTATAAATCATATAACACCCTCAGCCCTGCCTGTACATCCTGTGAGTCTGGTTCCACCATCTGCTATCTACTGTGAGTCATGCCTGAAAGGGTATGTGGCCCAGTTGCTCAGTAACCATATTAAGTTGGGGATGTTGTACTGGTTGTATCTTGCAATCTTTGTTAGTTCATGGCAGCTATGTTTATTGCCACAATCACAACTGGAACCTAAATACCTTATTCAACAGTTTCTGTAGCCAGTCACTTGTTCAGTCAAGCCATTTTTAGGGTGGAGTGCGCAAGCACTCTGGCCTGGTGTAATCTCTCTGTGGGCTTTTAACCACCGCCTGTTTTAAATGCTATATGTTTATTGGTGCATTTTGTGAAATGTCCTTCCTTTGTGTGCTGAGTTCCCTCTAAGGCGATTTCACTAAGTGAACATTATTGTTGGCCATCACACTATGTCATGCTTCCTCCTGTTACAGCGTGTGATGGCCCCTCCTATAGTTTCAGTTTGTCTGTCATCCCAGTCGTGATCCTTTCTAGACATTCACACAGGGAACTAATAATTCTCTCTCTTATGCTCATGGAGGCCGTGGGGCTTTGAATTGACTTATTTCCCTTTCCTCCTGCCTTGCCATCAGCTGCCTTGCATCCCTCAGATTTCTCAATCCCCCCTCCTCCAGCCACTTTCAGCGACCCTCTCTCCCTCCCCACACATCTTGTTTTGTAATGAGGGCAGGGAGAGAAGTTTTGCGAATTGCCTTTTGTTTGCTTGGGACACTTGATGTTGCCTGTGATTGCCCTTGGCCTCGGACTAAACGTGTGATTGTGTACCAGGCTGCACGGCTGTGATTTACAGATATCTTAAGCGAGATACGATTCTCAGAAGAAAATTGTGAGCCTTATCTCCAGGCAAAAAAGCACATGAAAAATTCAGTTATAGTCCATACAGCTTCATTCGGTGGTAGTCTTCTTCTGCCACCCCAAAGTCACTTCAACTCCATTACAATATGAATACAATAAGCCTGCCAGGTATCAAAAAGAGAAGGGTGTATGGGGGGTCTGCTCATCAGACCACACAGTGTTCGGTGCTGCACTATTTCAGTGTAAGCAACAGTACTGTGTTAAACAAGCCAAGCTGCAGAGGAAGCAAGGCTTAGAGGTTCCCAGCCTTACATGTTAATGGACCATGTACAATTAAGAGCTCAGTGTGTTCTGCAGGTGCTGCATAGATGTGTGTGTAATTTAAGGTTTCTGAGCTTCATATAAGAAGTGCCATGAGTTTCGGTCATAATGGCATTTAATATCATGCACTAAGAGAGAATTCATCTTGTGGTGTGTGCTATAGAAATGGTATGTATAAGGAGAACATTTAGGAGGGGGCCGATGTTCGGACCCCATCAACTTCTGAATTACAGGTACCAGCCGAGGTCGCATCTTTCATTTTCTTTTACCAATAATGCTGTCTGCCCACTGTCTCCAACGTAAGAATACAAAGTTTATTCTGTTATCTATAAGCTCTTAATATTTGTATCTTTTTTGTGTATTGGAAACTGATTTTTGGATTCTAGGGTAAGGGTTTTCTGGCTGTCACTCTGCATATTACAGTAGTTGTGTGAAATTCCCAGTCATGCGCTGGAGCAGACTAAAAATATGGGTGTGTCTCCAGATAAAACAACCCGATACCAGATACAACACCAACACAACTGGAGATAAAAGTCTCATCAAGCAGAACTGTTGGTTTTCAACACCCATGAAAAGGGATACAGAAGAATTCCTTTCAGAACACAGGGATCTCCCCCACATCACAACAGGTGGCTGCACACTGAGCACTAAACCTAACTCAATTTAATCAAGTGCAACTGAGCTATGGGTATGAGTTGTGGTAGTAAAGAGAAATATGCAGATGTTAGCCATCATGAAATAAAAAAATCCCATCCTTTCTTTCCTCTTCATCCTTGGTTCTTGAAGCAACCGAAGGACCCCTTGGCACTATTCAAACTTCTACTCTGAAATGGCAATAAAATGTAAGTTATCAACAAGAATATGGCTAGTGGAAAGGCAAATACCCTCTCGATCACCCAAAAGAGGAAGATGGAATCTAGATGGTCTACAAGAGAGAGATGGCATTTTGCTCATCTGTGGTGACTGAACACATCATCTGTTTGTACTACCTACCCCCTTGATTATTTCTAATTTGCCTTTTTTGAGGGCTATCTAGGTGGAGCTTAATCCCAGGTACCTCCAGATATAGGCCCTCATTATGACATTGGTGTTAAATACTGAATACCGCCCTGGTGACTGCTGCCAACATACTGCGGCAGAGGCGAACATCTCTCCTCCAGATTCTGACACATACACACAAAACTGACGGAAACCAGCCACAAACACAATTCTGCCAGACCTACTGAACACTATAAACTGTTGGAACTACCACCCATACTTTTACGCCACCAAAACAGCGCCCTTCAAATAATGACCCACGAATCACTACAGCAGACATTCAAAGGCGGTAAACCATTGGCGGTGCACACTGCCAAGGCAGGAATGGCAACCCAAATACAAAACAAGACAAGATTGGCCAGAACAAAAAGACAAACATGACACAATTACACACAGCCCACAAACCCACTGACGGAACTATAAAACTACCCCCACAACACCCACAAACCTTTGCAAACACAAGAAGACTGCCGCTCCCAGAGACAACTGCACACACATACCACAACTGTCCATTCATCCCTTACGTACCACACACCCCACCACATCACACATCACCCTCTGCACAACACACACACCACACAACAGCCATGTCAAAACAAAGGCACCCCACTTCCACTCATGAGCAGTTGCGTGTCATGGTGGAGGAAATAGACAGGGCAGAGCTACAGCTGTCTGGAGCACATGTACAGCAGATCTCCATTGCCAGGAAGATGTAGCTGTGGTGGAGAATCGTGGACACGGAGAACCCCAAGTGACAACATACAAGCACAAGGAAGAACATAAGGAAGAAGTGGAATGACCTACGGGGGAAGGTGTGTTCCATTGCATTGTGGAGGGCCTGCTCTGACACAAAGGACTGCCACACCCCCTACTGGGACCCTGGCAGACAGGATTGAACTGAAAGGGGACCTGGTGCACTTCTAAGCCACTCTTTGAAGTTTCCCCCACTTCAAAGGCACATTTGGGTAAAAAACAGGGCCTCTGCCCTACCACCTCAGACACATGCTGGAGAAGAAACCTGAACCAGAACCTGCATCCTGCCAAGAAGAACTGCCTGGCTGCCCAAAGGACTCACCTGACTGCTTTCTACAGATGACTGCTGCCTTGCTGTTGGTCTGCTGCCTTGCTGAACTCTTGCCTTGCTGCAGAAGTGCTCTCCAAGGGCTTCGATGGAGCTTGCCTCCTGTTCCCTGAAGTCTCAGGACCAAAAAGACTTCTTTCTTTTAACTGGACTCCTTGTGCGGTGAAAAATTCGACGCACAGCTTGCTCCGCGGTGAAAAATTCACTGTACGGCGACCCAGGAGGACGATGCTCGACTTCGCAAGGAAAAGATCGACGCGGAGCCTGCGGTGCGACTGGAACTTCGACGCACGGCCCGCCTGGACAACACCGCCCGACTTCCAGAGAGGAAATCGACGCAACGCCTTCCGTGAGGGAGAAAATTCCACGCACAGCCCACCAGAATGACGCGCAGCCGGACAACAAGCCCAGGATTCCACGCACAGACCCCGGAGCATCTGAAAACCCCGCGACCCTCAGAGGAGACTGTCCGCGTGCCGGAAATCGACGCAACGTCTTCCCCTCGTGAAAAATAACAACACAAGTCCGTGTGTGAATGGGCGAAGCCGACGCTCACACCATTTTCCACGTATCTCCTCCTGTGCGGCCCTCTGCGGAGATTTTTCACTCCAAACCAGGTACTTTGTGCTTAAAAGAGACTTTGTTTGCTTTTTAAAGACTTAAGACACTTCATATCACTTTTTAGTGATATCTCTACAATTTCTTATTGCATCTTTTATCGTTTTGACCTGCAAATATCCAGATAAATATTATATATTTTTCTAAACACTGTGTGGTGTATTTTTGTGGTGCTATATAGTGTTATTGTATGATTTATTGCACAAATACTTTACACATTGCCTTCTAAGTTAAGCCTGACTGCTCAGTGCCAAGCTATCAGAGGGTGGGCTCAGGATAATTTGGATTGTGTGTGACTTACCCTGAATAGAATGAGGGTCCTTGCTTGGACAGAGGGTAACCTGACTGGCAACCAAAGACTCCATTTCTAACAGTGTCCCCCTGTCTGTGTTTCCTCTGCAGGTCAGCACCCATCAGAAGTAGTTGTGTAATGCCATCGCCAAGGACGTGCGGACCCTGTGGGTCCATTGCCAGCGGAGCACCCACTGCAGGAAACAGTGGGAGGACTTGAGACACTGGGCCCAGAAAACAGTGGAGGCCCAGCTGAGGATGGCCTCCAAACGAGGGAGGGGTTCCCGTCGGATCCTGACCCCCTTACTGGCCTCCATACTGGCGGTGGCCTACCTAAAGCTGGATAGGCGCTTGAGGGGCTGCACAGCAGCCACAAGGGAGTGAGTACAGTGTGTGCAACATTCATCATTTGTTGCCTGTCATGGGATTTGGATGCAGGGTTCTAGTCAGTGGATGCCCCAATATGCCAGTTTAGACATTGCTGCGTGGTCTAGTTTAGATATGTTGGGTGGTATGCATATTTTCTAATTGCTAGGTAGCTAGCTTTCCTTGGCAGACAGGGCTTAGTTGGTCCTTGTAGGTGTGCAGATGGCAGTGTTTGTCTCCTACCTGCTGTAGTACCTATCCAATGGTATGCCACTGTGGTCCATACTGCCCATTCTTAGTCCCAGTGAGTGATAGTGATGTGTATGCCATCTGTGATGTTGGTGCTGTGATTGACCCTGTGCTCCCTTTCTTCCCCCTCTTCTTTTGTCATCCTGTCCATGTGTGCATTAGCATCATCTGGTGAAGGAGCAGGGGCAATGGCGAGTGAGGGAGCTGCAGCCCACGGGAACCAGGAGGCAGAGTCCTCTGATGCCGAAGTGACCAGTGGGACGGAGGGTGAGGGGGCACCATGGGGGGTGAGGAGCTGATACAACTGACTCTGATTCCTCCTCTGATGGGAACTCCCTGGTGGTGGCGGACCCCTCTGGGACCAGCCCAGCTACTTCATCTTCCACAACCCCCATACCAGAGCCGTCCTTCCAGTAGCCCCCCACTGAGTTGCCCATGCCCACTCACCCAGGAGGGTGGGCGTCTCCTTCGTCCCAGACACCTCAGGCACTGCCCCAATCCGCCTTGCTGCCCTTAGTGAGGAGGCTATTGACCTTCTGAGATCCATCTCTGTAGGGCAGTCAACCATAGTGAATGCCATCCATGGGCTAGCATCCCAGATGAGCAATGCAATACCTTCTGGAGGGCATTCATGGTGGCTTGGAGGCCCTACAGAGATGGTTTCAGGTTCTGGCTTCCTCTCTGACGGCAGCCAGGGTCACTGTTTCTTCCGTCCCCCCTCCAACTACCTTTTCCAGTCCCAGTCTCCTCTCCCCAAATGCATCCCATGCACACAGTCTGACAAGCATGTACCCAAAACAACAGACAAGACTCACAAAGACAAACACAGGCAGCAAACTTCAGACAAGCACACACATAGCCAACACACAGATGCACACACAAAATCAGCCACTGCCTCCACTATCTCTACCTCCTCCCTCACAGTCACATCAGCACTCACACCTGCATGCACAGCATTAACAATCCCAGTCTTGCCCACAGTCACCACAGCAGCAGACCCACAGACATGCACCCCACATACCACATGCGCAGTCACTACCACCCCATCACCACCTCATGCAGCACACCCACCTCACTTGCACACACCACAACAACATCCACCCAGACGTCCTGTTTGTCTTCCCCGCACTCTCTGCCCCCTCCAAAGACACACAAGTGCTCACACTCAGACATCTAACAGCCATCCACCTCACTCACGTACACTGTCCATGCACCTGCACCTAAGTCCAGCACACCTCCTCCTCCTACAACCACTCCCTTTACCTCCACTCACATACCTCCTCCCACAGCCCGCCTCACTGGTCCTAAGAAGCTTTTCCTTTCCCACCTTGACCTCTTCCCTCCCCTTCTCCCTGTCCTGCCCGTAAGCTAAAAGTCCCACCCCCAGCGCAGTACCTCCTGCACAAAATGTAGCCCTGTTCCTCCCCCTGATACTTCTGCTGCCACTAAGGGGCACAAGAGTTGCACTCCGGCCCTGCCCCAATCCCACACCTCTGCCACCTAAACAGAAGGGCAAGGACCAGCCTCCTCAAACAACCAAGCCCAAGGACCCTCCTGTGAAGAAACCACCTCTATACCCCACCTCACCCCCCCTGAGGTGCCTGCCTACTGTTAGCATGATGCTCGTGCCCAGTGGAGTGACTGGGTTTTCAGGAGTCAAGTTGGGCCTTGAAGGTTGCCCTGTGGCCTTTGGACACTTTGGACTGGCCAATGGCCCTTTCTGTACATTTAGATTTCAAATTCTCTCTTTATACAATATGAAGTCCCTGTTCCCACCTAATTACAGTGGTTGCACCAAAGGTACGTGCCCTGGCTTTCTTTGCTCCTGGGTTCTGTTGCTGTTGTTTTACTCTGCAGATTATTCTGGGTGTGTGGTATGTGTGTTTGGTGTGTGTTGTGCGTGTGTGTGTCACTCTCCCCTCCCTCCCTTGTGTGCTAGGCAGCTGTACTCACCGTCATCGTCTTCATCAGCGTTGGTGCTCCTGGACTGCCATGGCATGGTACAGCATCGGGAAGACTTCCAGTTCTGGTTCCATGGTGGCTGCGGACTCCTCTGCGTCCCTGGAGGTGGGTGTATCCCTTTATATTATGTGTTTCCACCAGGCTTTCGGTGGCGTTGCTAACACCCTGGAAATCCTGGCGATCTGCTGTGTCAGATCGTGGTGGGCGGATCCTTGTCTTTCGCCTGCCTGGAGATTCCTACTGCCGTGTTCAGTGGTCATACTGCACTGGCGGTTGGAGTGGTACATTGGCTGTCTATGGGAGGGATCACCGCCATGGTTATAATTTGATGGCCATTACCACCAATGTCATAATGAGGACCATAGTCTCCATTGCTACCCACCGGAGCCCTAGCAGGCTGCTGGAAAAATGCAGTGGGGGCACACTTCTTGTAGCGGTCCCTTTCTACCTCCTCCGTCTAAGCA
Source organism: Pleurodeles waltl (assembly GCF_031143425.1). Classification (NCBI taxonomy): domain Eukaryota; kingdom Metazoa; phylum Chordata; class Amphibia; order Caudata; family Salamandridae; genus Pleurodeles; species Pleurodeles waltl. Next base: position 485,109,790 of record NC_090445.1, on the reverse strand, counting down.
GTTGTAGGGTACTGAGTGGCTGTGGTATAAAGGAGATAATTTTCCCCTCACCTGGAGGGCGGAAAGCTCCTAAGCATGCATGTTTGATTCTATCCTTTAGAACAAGGCTATGTGTGCCTACCAAGACAAGACCTTAAGCAGCCCAATATTCTTTTTAGGTCGACCATAGCAGCACACATGCGCTGCTATTCTGATGAGTTAGTATATATGTGGGCTTTTAACCATGCTCACCATATGCACATCGCTACCACTCATTCGTGGCCTTGCCTTTCAAAAATCCTTTATCATTGGAAATGCTTTATGTTTGTCCCTCCTTGGGGCAGTTTTGTTACCGCCTTGGGGACCGACCCTGTTACATGGCTAATTGCACATTTGCATATACGTTTGACTGTGGGCAACCTTCTTTTTCTTTTTCTGTCTCTCCTGCAAGCTCACACTCAGGGTAGCTCTGGCACTTTGCATCAGCTGGCTTATGTCGAAAACAAGAGCCAAAGCTTCATAAACTGGTGAGTTTACTGTTTTAATCTCACCAGTTTATAAAGCTGTGGCTTATTTATTTTTTTATGAATGACTGTTTTTCATCGTTTTCAGAGTCTAACAATTGTTCATCTTGGAATTTTTTTATTCCAAGCCCTATTGCTAACCGCATATTTGTTTCTCCTCAGAAAGCTCCAGTATAAACAATTGCCATTCATTACTGAGAAGCAGGAACAAGAAGATATTTTAGAGTTCTTACTCATCAATAGTGAAAGATGAATGACTGCCTTGTAGACTACAGAGCAAGGACCAGTAATTCCTGAGCCTCAAGCTGCAGGTGTGTTTCGTGACATCACACTGAGAGTTCTCACAGCTCTTACTTATTGTTTATACTAAAAGCAGAATGTTGTTTTACATTACATACCTGTCAGCATGTGTACATCTACCTCTTCTCTTGGGTTACTGGTGTTCCAAGTGCCTTATTCAGCCTGTCTCTATATGATCAGCTGGGTTTACTTTGCGCGTGGGTGTATTTATATATTTTCTAAATAAGACCTTACAGAATTAAATGAGTAGAAAAAAAACATTTAAATCTAGTGAGATCCAACGATTTAAATGTGACGCTACTATCAGGCACTGATATGCTTCTTTACTTTGTGCGCTTCTCAGAAAAGTTTTTTTTTTAAATGGAGTATACTAGCACTACTGAGAAGCAAGTAGGTACTCTGGTGTGGAGAGTATGCAATTCTACTTTTTCATTTCAAGCATTGGTTAGGCTCCCCATTGTGCACTCACCCACCTTGAGGTATCTCAGTCTCTTCATTTCGAGTCAAATGTTTTAATTTTTTTCCCTTGGAATAAATCTTTCTAAATACATCGGTTTCCATTCCTAAATTCAATAAACATATACAGGAAATCTAGTTTGTAGTGTGTAAGTAATGTAGGAAGGGAACTAAGAAATAATATTGAGACTTTTCGCTAGTCTGTCGAAAACTGTCATTAAGGGCTTAACTAATTCCAAGATGAAGGCTACTGTGGTCTCTCTCTGTCGAGGTGGTAGTCAAAGGAGATCTTCCAAATAAGGCATGCCACATATGTGGCCAAGCCTTTTTTAGTGTAAGACTATTTAAAGACAATCCTCATTTGACTTGGATAGTGGCACCTCTCCAGATCAGTTAAACCTAATTCACCTCCTCCTACACCTTATGAGCTTCCTAGAAATTCTCGGCCTACATCCATTTTAAGATACAACCATTGCAGGCATTTTGAATAGTATTCAGATGCCATATAGAAATTGTGCTCTGGGACAGCCTGAAACAAGTATAATTGGGCAATCCAGTTGGTTTTAGATCTGCCTCCTGCCCAACCATGATGTGTTAAAATACCCACTTTCTTTGTGAATTTGTCAAGATTTCTTTGAAACTTTGAAATCTATTGGGCACTTTGTTTTTGTAAAGGTTGGGTAGTAGGCTGAAGGAAGTACTTATGCATGTTTAATGTTGGCTTTCATCCATCTGAATGGGCTAATGTCATTCAAACCATCTCTGTATCACTGAACTTGCCTTAGCCAAATTATTTCTGATTTATTTAGGCTCAACGTAATCCTTAATACTTCCCATATTGTCTTAGCATATATATTGACTTGGGGTGGAGCACTCCTGGTTTCTCAATACCAATAGGATATCATCTGCAATAAAAATGAATGTCACATTGTGTTGGTCCAAAGGTCATTCCTTTATTTCAATATCATCTCTAATTTTAATGGCTAGGATTCTACCATCAAAGCAAAGAGAAGTGGCTGGTCTCAATGCCAAGCAAAAAACGACTCCAAACTCTCCCCTTTATCCACTACTCTGGATCTAGTTGTTGTATACCTACTTAGATTATTTTTTCAATCACTGGGCCTAGTCCCAGTTTCTGTTGCACATTTTGAAGATATAGCCAGCTGGCCAGCTCAGATTCTTTTTCCATGTCAAGTGGGAGAGATACCAGAGAGAGTCACCTTGCCAAATTTCTATATTAATTGCCGGATTCTGCAAAAGTTACCCCTCGTCTGTTTATTTTTCATAAATCCTGAATTGACCGGGTGGATCCAGAAGGGCTCTAATCCTCCATACGCTTTTTCAAAATGTTTATGAATATTTTACCATCCACATTATAAAGCAAAGTGGGCCTGTAAGAGTGACAATTATCTACCTGCCTGCCCAGTTTATGTATCAGTAAACTGCCATCCTCCCAGATAGTGGCAATAACCACCCCTATACTTAGGAAAGAAATGTATACAATCGTAAATTGGAGAGGGAAGCATGTCAATGTAGTATTTATGAAAGACTCCCATTATGCCATATGGTTATGATGCCTTACTGAACGGCAATTTCTGCCATCCTCAACACTTCTGCCTCTGTTATGTTATCCTCTAGTGCCTGTTGGGGTTGAGTATTAAGTTCAGGGTACCTTATATTTTTTCAAAAAAGGAATGGAGGAAAATTGGATCTTTTCATATATTTTATTAAAGATGATGGTGAATGACTATCTTGGTTAATCTTTCTGGGTTTGTGTTGTGTTCATTGGTTATCAGAAGGTTGGGTATTCAATGTGTAGTTTAACTATGTGTAACCTGCAGGTTTTCTGTCCAGTTCAACAGCCCTTTCACAGATTAATTGCTCAAGAAAAAATAAAGCCATTGGTGACATTTCAGTGTTTGTTAGGTGAAATTGCCCTCCAAAAGCTGTAAGTTTTCTGACTAATGTTAGTGTCCTACTCTCTCTTTAATCACACTCTGCATTTTTTATGTCACTTTGCAGTTCTTCATATACCAAGGCCCTATTTCATGTTTGGTCTAACTAATGGCTATGCATTTCCCTCTAACAATAGTTTCAAGGCATCCCAGACCAGTTCTGAGGACACTTCCCTTGTATCTTTAGCCTCAAAGTAATCTCAAATATGTTGTTTCATAGCACTGTGATAAAGTCCATGTGTTTTGTTTTATATTAGAGCTATTGGCCATATGTACGAACACTTTTTCCCATAGACACAGAATGGGTAAATACCTTTGATACATCTGGCCCCAAATCTCCAAGCTCCCTTCCTCCCCAGAATGAAAATCTCAGGTCACTGGGGCACAATCTAATAGGGCAGTGGTGCCTGTATCAAGTCCCTTTGTTGCAATAATGTGCCAGAGCCCCATATATGCTCTATCACTGAGTACATCCTAGGGCTGTTAGAGAAGAAAATGTAATGTTCATCATTGGGATGGATGTGTCTCCAAAAGCTTTACATAGACAAATCTAAATCCCATGTCTACTTACAGAAGGGCTAAGCCCATTAATGCTGTACGTAATCATTCTCACCATGGGCTATGGGTAATACATTTGCATTAAAAGAAGAACAACCATTCACAATATTGAAACACTTTGGTTCTTTGCATACATGTATGACTGAGCCTGACTCCTCTTCCATGCCCCCCCCCTTTTCAGCTGACATAACACCTCAAAAACTAAAACAGAACCTTGTAGAAAACGTCCTGAATATTGTTGGATTGGGAGACAGACGAATACACATGACACCAACAACTCCCTCTTCGCACTTCCCAACTTACTTTTCCTGGCCTCTCCAAGCAGGATCAAAGATCTCTTTGGGGGCTCACCCGGTTTCACACACTTCAAGGGTGACCCACATTCCAAGGGTGATTTCTTTTTAGTAGGGAAACGGCATGAGATTGTAGGTCTGTTGTCTCAAGCACAAACCTTCACGATCCATGATTCCTATCCGTGCCTCAGGAGCAAGGTGAGCCAACCCTTTGTTCTGACATGTTGATGCTATTCAGTCAGGGACACAGCATTCTACTCCGCTCTGTGGATCAGAGAGAACCAAGATTATTAATAATCCATTTTAGAGCTGTACTCATTCTGTCTACTGCCGTAACTCCCAAGTTCATGTTATGCAGCACAAATACAGACTGAGGATAACACCCCATTTTCCTCATCATTACATGTCCCATTTCTCAGTGTTGTAGGGGTGCAACTTATGATTAAACCGAGAACTCATCTCTAGAACACCATTCTATCTCTTGCATTGGCCGTGATCGGACGTGTATTTCTTAAGCAGCAGTGATCCTGTCCTCCCTCCTTCCAAGCACGTTGCATGCATGAGGGGTAGGCATTCACTAGGGCGATTATTGAATTTCAAGAGATGGCATTCAATTTTAAGTGTTCAGTGATTAAGATGTGGCACATAAAGATTGATGAAGGACTATGGAATGAGAAGTGGAAACCAATAGAGGACAATAGGAGAGTCTCCACCTGAGATATAAAAAACATTAGAAAATAACAGAGGTAAACTTAAATAAGGGGCTAGCATGTTTTTTTTTCTTTACATGAAAACGTAAAAAGGAGTCCAGTTTAAGATTTAGTCAGGAAAAGTCTGACATGAGCTTACTGACGCAAAGCTTGTGAACAGGTCAGGGCGTAGGGTAACAAAAGGGAATATTTAATCCAATTGCTTTGCATGATTTCAGTAGTTTTGTGGACAACCGGCCAGCATTATTTTTTAGCAGATTCCCACGGAGGTGGTTCCAAACTCAAGTGTAATGGGATTTTGTTATGACACTGATTATGAGCATCTAGCTAATTTTTCATTTAAAGCGCGACCCACTTAAGATGGCGAAAACGGAATATACTGCTGGACTCTGTGATAGCACTGCTTTTTAGACAGTCAGATTTGTGGTGATATTAAGGCTCTATGGGACAAATTGCTTTTCACAGCTTTTCCCGAATTTCAATCATGTAATGGCACGAAACGAAGGAACAGAAGTGTAAATATCATGTGGGGTGAATTTTGCATACATAGCCTCATACCTTAAAAATATTTGTATTCTAGAAGGTAAATGGGGGTCTTTAGAAGTGTGGTTGTCTTTTTTACAATCTCAGATGTAAGATGGCGTTTGACCCTAGGAGGCAAAGTGTAGAAAGGAGAGGGGGTTTGAAATGTAATTTCAGGACGGGAGGTTCCATTTTGCATTCATTTCTCCCTATTTATTTTCATTTAAGAGCTGATTGGAAAAACTATTAGATCTATACTGTTCTTAATTTGAAACATAATAGGGAACACAGAGAAATGCTAACATAATGCTTAAATGAAGGCCAACATACCTGATCTACCCCATTTCTTGCTGCAACCAGCTAAAATAAGCTTAACTTGCATTTATCTGCCAGTCTTTCAGGATTGTTTTGCCTTTTTAGAAATACATTTGGGGGCTTGTGTTTGAGGCCAGCTGTGTTTGGTTTTGAATTAGGAGCTCGTTCATTTTCCCTCTGTTTTCTTTATTTAGTTGATTTTACTTTAAATGGTGCTCAGGGAAGTGTATTTTAATCAGGTAATCACAGCTGCAATTTCATTACCGTTTTACAATTATTATTATTTGAAAATATAACTTTCACGTTCTATTTTTCTGATATATTTTTTTATCAGTAAATAGAATAATTTATGTGACTGCAGGGGTTAGAGTGTTGATTTAAGTGAGACTGAAATGGTTTGCAAAAACTATGTGAGTTTTTTGATACATCTGTTTCCCAGTGCCTTCATAAGGTGATTTTATCATCTTGCAAGTTTGTGGCCTCTAATATAGGCCTGTCAAGTTCTACATCAATTTTAAAAACTGCTGGAGAAAGCCTGATAGCCCCGAGTACAGCTTCTTCTGTGATGCCAAGTGCAATACCACGGTGGAAAAAAAACTATGTAAATCTAAGCACCTGGTATTGTCTGTCATATTACATATTGAGAGTGTTATTTTCGATTGTGTGATTGGCGGTGCTCATCTACCAACTGATGATGACTTGAGCTCTCAATTTAGACCCTGTGCCTGCTTGGGAAATGCCTTATAAAAGATAACTTTGGGCCAGATGTACCAAAGGATTTTACCCATTCTGTGTCTATGGGAAAAAGCTTTCGTACATATGGCCCTTTATTCTATATTGGAAACCTTTGACAGTTATAGTGATGATTTTTAATATGCACACATGGATACTGGTATGTATTACAATTATGATTTTTATAATAGTTTTTACACCTGGCACCCTTAAGTAGCTCTTGAAACATGCCTCAGGCCTGCCAATGCAGAGCCTGTGTGTGCAGTTTAAACGGCAAAGTTGACCTGGCAAAATAACCCCTTTGCCATGTCAAAACCGTCCTTTTTTAATACATATACGTCAACCCCACAGTAGGTCTTTGGCAGCCTTATGGTCAGGGTGCAGTGTATGTAAAAGGTCAGACACGTACCCTTAGGGTTTGCATGCCCTGGTAGTGAAAAAATCTTACATTCGGTTTTTACCACGGCAAGACCTATCTCTCCCATAGTTTAACATTGAGATTACCTTATTACATCTTATAAGTGTAAACTACAATGGCGATGCACCACCAGGGTAACAGTTGTTTAGATATAATATACGGAAAGTCTAATTCTTCTATGGCAAGGTTGAAACAAATCTTCTTTTTTATTTTTGTTTCCTTCCAATTCCAAAGAATATTTTCACAAAGATCTTGTTACAGCATTATAATGACAGCCAACGCGTATCGCCCTTTCACATAGGGCTTCTTCAGGGCTGTAACGTAACTATACGACCTTTAAAATCAAGCATACAGGAACATATACGTGCTATAAAAAATAAGGACAGCAGATATCCACTTACATCCCACATTACACGGGCTCACCCAAATGACGCACATATTTGGTTTCAAGGGAAAGACCATATTCCGATCCTCATCCAAGAGGAGGTAATAGAGAATTAATTTTGTGCCAAAGAGAGGCAGCTTGGATCTGCCGCCTACGAGCAGTTGAACTAGGCCACAACACCGATCATGAATTTCATTATTTCTTATAACAATGTGCTACTTTTCTATTGCTTACACAGTTTAAATCGTGTATCTAAGATATGGCTTTGTAATGACTATGTGGACATAGCACTTCATTTGGTATACTGTTTTTTATTATGCCAGGAACACTTTATATTTCTGCTCTGTGTAACTTTGTTTAAACTAGCAGTACTATTTATCAATGGGGTCACAGCGATCATAAACTTTATGATAATTATTTGCTTCCCCGTTCATGATTTCAAATGTGTCATCAATGGTTTTTACTACTGTTTGCAATATCCCACATTAAGCCATTAAGTAATTTATGTAGTGGGGGTAGTTGAGACTCTAGTGTATTACCAACTTGTCTGGTACTTACCTATCCTTCTATTATGGATGTCAATATTTGTTACTAATAACTTCTTTCACAAATACTGTTGCACATGATTGACGATTTGTAAAAGATTCTTGTGTGATCAGTACTTCCTAATTGTCTATTTAGTCATTGTTAAATAGGCCTTCTTTCTTTCAACTTTTCGGATTCCGTGGTATATTGAGCATCTATGCGGTTTGTACATATTTGATTGCCCCCACCTCGCTGTCCTCTCTATTTTCATATTGTGACATTCACTTCTACCCTGAAACACCAGAAACGCTTCTTCTAATACTTTTAAGATGGCCGCTTTTTGCTAGTCCATCTTCTATTTTCATCTCGTGATATTCATTCCTACCCTGAAACACCAGAAACACTTGTTCTAACACTTCCAAGATGGCTGCTATTTGCCAGTCCATCTTCTATTTTCACATCCGTTGCCTGCCCTCCCCGGATTTCCAGGTTTTAACCCGTATTAACTAAATGCGTTCTACAATCAAACTGACGGCGGCAGACGATATCTGGGGCCGGCGTGGTACCGCCGGACTTCTTTTGACATAATTGGCCACTCACTGGAATAATGGCTATGGATACTACTTTTCCGATAGTTTGAACGAACTTTGGTAAGATATTCTTTTGCCCATACTCCTTGCTGATATTTACGTTGCAAGTACTTCTGGTTCTCCTGACTTTCGGTTTCACCGATTGTTTGACAACTACTACGTTGTGATAGTCACAACAGTTGCTCCACTAACAGGCATGTTACGAGCAAAAAATGTTTTTGGGTTCTATTTATCAGGACTTATCAACTCTTTCATGGTTTTCATGATATTAAGTATATATGGCCCTTATTATTCCTATTTTCTTTCTTTCCCTCCCTTTTTCTCCATTAGGCATATTAGAAATATGTCTCTAAGAATATTCCAATTATGACCGACTGGACATTATATGGGTATGCTCGTGTCTTTTACATTTGCCACCACATAAAAATGTTTGAGCACTTTCCTCAGCACTTCATACTTTTCTCTCATTTCACTTACCTTTCGACTGATCTTTCACGACTTGGGTTCAAATCTACTTCCATGCCAGTTCCCTGCACTATATTATACTTTCTGTATATTTGATATTTTTCACTATTCTTTATTATACCTACTGTCATATGCCCTTTCATATATTTTTGTCTATGCACTTATATGTTTTGTATTGTGATATTGTTCTGCTTGTATTGCGTATTGAGGTGATGTCGGTGTATTTTGTATTTTTGTTTTCCTTTTACTATTTTTTATTATTATCTGTCTCATATCATTGTTTTATGTTACGTTATAGCCCTGAAGAAGCCCTATGTTAAAGGGTGAAACGCATTGGCTGTCATTATAATGCTGTAACAAGATCTTTGTGAAAATATTCTTTGGAATTGGAAGGAAACAAAAATAAAAAAGAAGATTTGTTTCATCCTTACCATAGGAGAATTGGACTTCCTGTATATTATATCTAAACAACTGCCAACCGGGTGGTGCACCGCCATTAAAGTTTTCATTATCAGGGTTTTCTGTACCCATTAAGCTTCTTTTGCAGCAGGAGCTTTGGTTGTGTTGCACACTATTGATATTTTAATTGACTACCTTTTTCATCCTTGTTGTGGATAGTTGGGAACATACAGGGATTCGTGCGTTTCTTATGAGTCTGCTGCAGCCCCTCTTTTTTGTATAATCTTATAAGTGTAATTGACAATCTGGAAGAGATAAGTTTTTCAAGTTTGGTGTCTCTGGGTTTACAATTTAAAATCACAACTTATGATGAACTTGGATTTTAAATTGTATTTCGGAAAATGCCTCTTTTAGAAATTTGTCATTTTCTTACTTTAGTCATTTGGTGCCTGTCTCTGATCACATGTCTGGGGTGGGTGACAGCTGGGCTTTTTCTATTGCCGCTAGACAGCCACACAGAAAGGGAGTTTAGGTGTTACTTGATGGACCATCTGTTTCCCGATGGGTGATCCTAGGCAGGATTGGAGGGACATAGCCTTACTTACACCTGAATAGTCTGTGTCCTGTCCACACACAAAGAGCTGAATACCACCCATAGTGAGTCTGGAGCCAAGGCAGAAAGGAAGGAACTCTGTGCACTTCAAAGGCATCTCTTTGAAGTCTCCCATCTAAAACCACAATTGGGTATAAGTACTGGATCTCTGACACCACTAACTCAGTATACTTTTAGAACTGTGGATACTCTGCCAGTAAGAAAGGCTGTTGTACTGCTGAAAGGACTGCCACTCTGATGGACTGCTACTTTGCTTGATTCCTGCTATGCTGTGCTCACCTGCTGCCCTCTTTCATGGGACTGAGAACAACTGAACCTGCATCTCTCTAACTCAGAACCCACAATGACTCAGAGGGCCAGGTGACTGGTCTCCTGATTGAAATCTCGGGGACACGAAAGACTTGCAACTACATCTACACCTGGACTCTGCCACCTGGGAGTCTGCCCTGTGAAGTGGCACCACCCCAGTCCTGGACCCTTGGAAGTGGGCTTAAGGTGTTTGCTGCAGCTGAAAGGAAGCATAGCTGCCGCTGTCCAGATTGGAAACAGAGCAACGCCAATGTTGCATGGATCAGCGCTACGAGGCCTCCGGGTAGCTGGCGCTATATAAGTCGCAATAACATAACATAACATAACATCAGAACTGGCATATCTGACCATTGAGTGGATTGGAGTTGATGCATCGCCCCCCTCCAGGGTGAATCAACATTAGCACATCGCTTTTGGGAGTGTCACACATCACTGCTGTTGTGGGTAGAAAATTGATGCATCTTCTCTACTATGTCGGAAGAATGGATGCATCACCACTATTGGAGGGATCAACACTGATGCATCACTTCAGCCTGCTCACCGCATCTTTGACACTGATGCAACCTAGATTAAAATACTTTTGTTCAACATGCCCAACTGGATTCCTGTTGCTGGCTGTGCTCTATCAGTTGGCCTGTTTTTTTGACTGTGTCCTGGTCCAGCGTGACCAGATGTTCCAGTTCATATATTGATATTAAAGAATTATACTGAGTCAAGGTTGAGATATTCTCTAGATAGGGTCAATAGAGCCAAAATGAGTGCAGAATGTCCACATAACACATTATCTCATAAGGCCAAGGCTAGTCCCATCCTGGATCCCCAAACAATGACATATTTGTGCTAGAGGGACAGGATTAGGCCTGGGCAAAATTTAAGTTGAGCAAAACTAATCTGAGTACTTTCAGCATTACTGTTGTGAAATTACTGACAATATGCAATTATGCCATCTTGAGTGATTAAGAGTTATGTGAGGCCAAAAATCCTACTGCCTCACACTAGGGCCAAGGCGATATTGCAAGCACAGTAGTAGAGGAAAACACACCCATTGCACAAGATGGCACACACAGATACAATAACAATGCATTTACACCCCAACAAGACCCCTACACAATGTCACCAGACAGGAGGTGCCAGCCATATCCAATCCCCCCACAGAAGAGGCCCACAGTGACGACAGCAGCTCTGAATGCCTGGATCAAGATGACCATCCCGGCCCATCAAGGTCCTCTGGACAGTCAGTTCCTCTGCCACAGTCCCAAACCATCACAGAACCTCCCCCTCAGGAAACACCACCACAGCACCCACCCAGCGGGCCCATCCCACTGTCCCCAGGACACATCAATCAGCAGTGTGTCCACCACTACAGGGACCCCAGGCAACCCCACTAACCCAGGACGATCAGGGAACTGGGGTCAGTGGCAGTGGGCACACGGTTCAGGAGACAGAGGCACAGGATAACAGGGAAGCTGGGAGGCCTGCTGTGCGACAGGGGGAGGACAGGCCCAGGGAACCCACTCTCCACGAGGCACTCTCAAACATAATGGGAGCATACCACCATTCCTAGGAGACCACGGGCACTGTACTGGCCAAGTTTCAGGAGACCCAGCGGCTGCAGGAGGGACAATGCCTGGGGATCAGGGAGGACTTCAAGTCCATTAACACCACCCTGGTCACCATTGCAGGGGTGCTGGCAGACATGGTCAACACCATGAGGGAGACAGTGGCATACCACCAGGCCCCTGACACCATTCCAAATGATGAACAGCCTTCCACGTCCGCCGGTGCTAGTGGACAGGAGGTACCACCACAGGACCAACAGGCCACCAGCACCCACCCCCTGCAGAAGGAGAACCACTCCGCAAACGGTCACTGCGATCCAGGCTGAAGACAGAGAACATTGCCTAGACCCCTGCCAGGAAATAAGACTCTCCTGATTGTCACCCTTCTGTCCCACTATGTCACCCTGTCCACCTTGAACTGCCATTGCTCCACTTCCTATGCCCCCTTGGACAATGCACCTGTGATACCAATAGACTGGACTCTATCCTGGACATTCCTCCACAATCACCCCATCCCCTTCCACATACCCCTATACACATTAGCCCATAAATAAACACCCTTAAATCACAAAACAATCTGGAGTCAGTCCGTGCTTTCACAAATGTATAATTACAATGTCTTCAACAAATATCAATGTTAATGTTCATTTGCACATACCAATATATGATAGTTGTTGGGCAGCAGTAAACATAGCAGAAGGCAGAATGAGGTACCCAGATCTGTGAAATGGAAAGCCAAAGTGAACTGTCAGTGTCCATCCACAGAGGTTAAGAGGCTGACTTATCCAATGTCCTACAGTAGTCAAATAGGAGATGAGCAGAGCCAGTCTCTTACCTGTCTCTCACTGGAAGTACTGCAGGATGATGTTGTTTCGGTTGTCAATATCTTCTTCCTCTGCCTCCTCTTCTTCACTGTCTACAGGCTCCACAGCTGGAACAATACCATCATCAGGCCCATCCTCCTGCACAAAAGGCACCTGGCGTCGCAAAGCCAGGTTGTGCAACATGCAGCATGCTACGATTATCTGGCACACCTTCTTCGGTGAGTAGTACAGGGAGCCACCTGTTAGATGAAGGCACCAGAATCTGGCCTTCAGGAGGCCGAATGTCCGCTCAATAATACGCCTAGTTCACCCATGTGCCTCATTGTAGCATTCCTCTGCCCTTGTCCTGGCATTCCTCACTGGGGTCAGTAGCCATGAGAGGCTGGGGTAACCAGAGTCACCTGCAAATGTTGAGGGAAATCTATCAGACACACTAACCCTTAGGGACTACCCCATACCCAGACACCTTTACATACTGTGTGGGGACCTTGGGCTCACCTATTAGCCACACACGGTGCCTCTGGATGTGGCCCATCACATAAGGGATGCTGCTATTCCTCAAGATATAGGTGTCATGCATAGAGCCAGGATACTTGTCATTCACATGGGAGATGTTCTGGTCCACCAAACACACCATCTGCACATTCATAGAACGGTAGCATTTTTGATTTCTGTGCACCTGTTCATTTATGCGGGGGGGAGGACAAATGCCACATGTGTACCATCAATGGCACTAATTATGTGGGGGATATGTCCCAGGGCATAGAAGTCAGCTTTAACTATGGGCAAAACCTCCACCTGGGGGAATACAATGTAGCTGTGCATGTGTTTCAGCAGGGCAGACAACACTCTGGTCAACATGTTGGAGAACTTTGGCTGAGACATCCCTGATGCCATGGCCACTGTAGTTTGAAAGGAGCCACTTGCCAGGAAATGGAGCACTGACAGGACCTGCACTAGAGGGGGTATTCCTGTGGGATGGCGGATTGCTGACATCAGGTCAGGCTCCAATTGTGCACACAGTTCTTGGATTGTGGCGCAATCAAGTGTGTAGGTGATAATGATATGTCTGTCTTCCATTGTTGACAGGTCCACCAGGGTCTGTACACCGGAGGATGATGCCATCTCATCATCTGCCCCCGCGGATGTGCCCTATGGAGGAGAATCGTGAGCAGAGGGCCATGTACCACATAGGTTGCACAAGTGTTTTTGCTGTAATGTGAGTAAATCTGTGTGTGGCATTGTCTGTCCGTATTTCCGCCCAAATGTGCTGTGACGCAGTTAGGTGCCATGCCATGTGCCACCCTGAAATGGTGGCTGCCTGACCTGTAAGGAGAGACAAGGGGAGATGAGGTAACTGTGCTGGCGTTGTGCAGCGTCGCGGTAGGCGGTCGAAGACCACCGCTCAATTCAGCATTGGTTATCATTGGGCCCTATGGGTTCCAGGAGCCAATGACAATGTACGCCAGCAGTGACGGTACGCACCGCCGCGGACGTGACCGCCATTTTCTAGCTGTTCAGTCACTTCATACCTGACCTTCAACAGGAGAGGACCTACACTGCAAGTGCTGCTGTGATCTGTGTCTGGAAGCAACAATGGCTCAAGTGTCTGGGGAAAAGGGCCCCTGCCTTCACTTTGGAGGAGTTGGAGAGACTAGTAGATGGGGTCCTCCCCCAGTACACGCTACTCTACGGTCCTCCAGACAAACAGGTGAGTACACTGTGAGCATGATGTGTGGGCCATGAATGTGTGGAGTGGTGTGGATGGAAGATACATGTGGTGGTGGGGGCTGAAGCCTGCATGTGAGGATGGTGAGTGTATGTGTGTCAGGGCATGGGTGGGAACTGGTGGGCAATGAGTATGATGAACCGGACCGGGAAGTAATTTCCTTTCATCCTATACCCTTCCTGTAGGTCAGTGCCCACCAGAAGAAGGGTATTTGGCATGCCATTGCCAAGGAAGTGCGGACCCTGGGGGTCTATCAAAGATGGACCACCCACTGCTGCATGAGATGGGAGGACCTGCGCTGCTGGAGCAAGAAGACGGCGGAGGACCAGCTGGGGATGGCCTCCCAACGTGAAAGGGGTGCCCGTCGCACTATGACCCCCCTGATTCTCCAGATCCTGGCGGTGGCAAATCCGGAGTTGGATGGGCACTGGAGGGCATCACAGCAGCCACAGTCTCATTCAGGTGACTCTGCACACTTTACAAGGTGTCTGGGTGGGGGGTGTTGTCTGTGGGTTCCCCTAGGCCAGGGTGAACTTGTTAGGGTAGGTCCCTTGTTAGGCAGGCTTTGTGGCACTCCAACCCCAATAGTGGTAGTGGGAATCTACAACTAGTCAGCTTCCTGTGGGTTCCAGGTGTGCAGCAAGTGGTGTTAGGCATAGTCCCCCATGGGTAGGTGATTTTCCTACTAACTGCTAGTGTATGGCCTAGTGCATAGGGCTGCTCCCTGTGTGTTGTGTCCGCCAACGATAGTGGTGTTGCTGGCATTAACCATGTATCTCCTCTGTCTTTCCCCCCTTCTTGTTTTGTCACCCTGTCCTTGTGTGCATTAGCATCATCTGGCGGAGGAGCAGTGGCACCAGAGATTGAGGGAGCTGCATCCCACATGGCCCAGGAGGATGAATCAACCGACGTTGAGGGCACCAGTGGGACGGGGGTCAAGAGGAGCTCCACGACGGGGACAGGAGGGCACACCAGCAACTCCTCCTCTGATGGGAGCTCCCTTACGGTGGCGGGCACCTCTGTGCCCACTGCAACAACAGGTACAGCCACCACACCCCCTACCAGCAACGCCCTCCCAGCAGCCCCTCGGCATGTTTCCCGTGCTTGCTCACCCAGGAGGGTGGGCATCTCCTTCGCCCCAGGCACCTCAGGCCCTACCCCAGTCAGCCCTGCTGCCCTCAGTGAGGAGGCTATTGACCTCCTGAGATCCCTCACTGTTGGGCAGTCAACCATTCTGAATGCCATCCAGGGTGTTGAGAGGCATTTGCAGTAAGCAGGAGCATACCTGGAGGGCATTCATTCTGGCGTGGCGGCCCAACAGAGAGCATTTCAGACTCTTGCCTCAGCACTGATGGCAGCCATTGTCCCTGTGTCCAGCCTCCCCCCTTCAACTTCCACTACCCAGAACCAATCCCCTCTACCTCAGCCTATCCCAAGCACACCATCAGACCAACATGCACACACATCAACACACAAAAGTGGCTCAGGCAAACATAAGAACCACACATCCCACAGGCACTCACACAAGCACCATCCCCATGCAGACATACCAACATCCACTGCCTCACTGTGTCCCCCTCCTCCATGTCCTCCACCTCCCTCCCTGTCTCGTCTCCACTCATACCTGCATGCACTACATCCTCAGCCACTATCTCCATCTCCAGCACACCCATCACTGCAAACTGCTCACGTGCAATCACCACCCCACTACCATTCACACATCCCCTGTGTCCTCTCCGAATGTGTCTGTGAGCCCTCCTCCCAAAGTACACAAAAGCCGGCACACACCCACTCAACAGTCATCCACCTCACAACAGCCTCCAATCTGTGCACCTTCACCCAAATTCAGCAGACATACACCTCCTACAACCACTACCTCTTCCTCCACTCCCAAACACCCTCCATCTTCCCGTCCCAGTGTGTCAAAAAAAATGTACCTAGCTAACCTGGAGCTCTTCCCTACATCTCCCCACCTCCTTCTCCTAGGGCCACGATGTCCAGTTCCCAGCCCAGCACCTCAGCCACCAAATCTGCATCCGCTGTGGTCCCTGTTACTACAATACGGTCAAAGGGGGCACCCGTCAGAGCTGCCTGTGTGCCACCGACAGAAAAGAAGGACCACCCTATTCCACCACCTGCAAAGCTTAAAAAGGGGCCGGATTCAAACAGGGGACAGTCACACCACCCACGCAGCAAGGCCTCGCACAAACGCAGATTGGACAGTGCCAAGGTCCCTTCAGCAGCTGTCAAGATGGGGAAGGGCCACAAGCCAAAGGGAACATCACCTCTGGGCACGATGTCACCTGGGGAGGGGCTGGTGACCACCAAATCATCAGGGATGGCAGCCACATGCTCCCCAGTCACCACCGCCGCTCTGACTGCCACCTGCACCGCCACTGCCACAACGTCAGTTAGGATCAGCCTCCCCAAGGCTCAGCCATCCGAGGCTGCCGGAGACAGTATAGTGTCTCCATCCACTCCAACAGTCACTTGCACCACGGCCTGCACTGGCAGCATCTCCGCCACAGAAACCACCGCCTGCACCCCCAACAGCACCACCACATGCACAGCCGATGCCACTCTGTCGGATGTCAGCCCCATCCCCAGTGTGCAGCGGCCAGAATCTGCAGGTGACGTCCTGGGCCCTGGACACACCACTTGAGACACCACCTCCAGCACTGACACGAACCAGCAATTGGAAGCCTAAGTCACCGCAGGATGGAGTGTGGGTCTGCCTCCCTAGAGTATCATGCTACCTGTTCCGGGTACATCGCATGGCTGTGACAAACAGGTGAGACAAAGACAACATGCCACACGCCAGGAGCAGCATCACTGGGCACAAAGCTTCCTCCAGAACCACTGGAGAAAAGCATCCACACATTCAACCCTTGGCAGGATGGAGCACTCTGGGCACAAAGCCCCCTCCAGAACCAGTGGAGAAAACCATCCACTAACCCAGTCCTTGGCAGGATGAAGCACTCTGGGCACAAAGCCCCCTCCAGAACCAGTGGGGAAAAGCATCCACTAACCCAGTCCTTGGCAGGATGAAGCACTCAGGGCACAAAGCCCCCTCCAGAACCTGTGGAACACACCACCCACTTGAGAGACTGTGGCTTTGTACTCCCCAGGACCAAGCAGTGGGCAGTGCCCCCACTTGAGAGACTTGAGAGACTGTGGCTTTGCACTCCCCAGGACCAAGCAGTGGGCAGTGCACCCACTTGAGAGACTTGAGAGACTGTGGCTTTGCACTCCCCAGGACCAGGCAGTAGGTATGGAGCCCCCTCGAGGAGCAGTGGCGTCGTACCATCATCCAGCTGAAGTGCCCCCCTCCCCTTTCCCCTGAAGTGCCTGGTTCTTTTTTTCAGCCTGATGCCCCTGCAGTGTTCTCTCCGTTTTGAGGCAGGTGTCATGCGTGGGCTTTGCTCATGCTTTTTGGGACCACTGGTCCAAAGACATTTCATGGGACGGTGTACGGACTTGTGTACTTGCTGTAAATATTTATGTATACTGATTATTTACTCTTCTCTTGGGCTATCTGATTGTTCGAATATTACACTAGTTAAACTCATTTCATTTGGTCCTTTTGTTCTTCCAGGGGGTGACGAGGTATAACTGTGATGTTATTGGATATGTGTGTGTTGTTGTGGGTGGGGGGTGGGGTTGTTGCATTTTGCGTGTGTGTGTCACTCTCTTTTCCCTCCTCCTCGCCCCTGTGTGCTAGGTGCAGTACTCACCGTGGTCGTCGCCGCCTCCGTTCGTACTCCTGGTAGATGAGAAGATACACCAACATTGGTAACACCTGTAGTTTGGGCTCCATGGCGTCCTGGTTCCTCGTTGAGTGTCGAGCGGTGAGTGGTTTCCCTTCCAAAGACTGTTTCCACCATGCTTTTGATGGCGTTGGTACTGCCCCGGAAAAGCTGGGGGATTGGTGCCTTGTAATAATGTGGGAAGTACATTGTGTTCCACCTGTCTATTGGCAGTTACCGCCGCAGTGTTTGCTGCTACCGCCGTGGTGGTCGGAGTGTTAAAGTGACTGTCGGTGTTGGTGGTTTTGGCCGTGGTTTGATTCCATTTTTTTTTACCGCCAGCCTATTAGCGGTATTACCGCCGCCTTATCACCGACCGCTAGGGTTGTAATGAGGGCCTATGTGTTTGGAGAAGCAAATTAATCAGCTGAATGTTCATTGGATTCAAAGATAATTTCTAATTGTGTTCAGAGTTTTATGATTTTTAGTCAATGCTAATTCTGTTTTATCCCTTGAAAAAAGAAAGGAGCTATTGATAAGGATTAACCCAAGACTTAGGAACTAAGCTGGATCTAAGGTGGAAATGGAGGCTCAGAGCTTTTTGTTTTGTTTACACTTTTATAGAAGAGACCAAAGTTCACTCTTCCTTTGCACATGTCCTTTGTAGGCATGCTTTTCCAGGGCCGATGCAAACAGGGGTTCATTTACCAATGGTTTTAGACCAAATAACAGACCCTAACAAGGTCACTCTTTCCAGTATTACCAGAGAGTGCTCTTTCAGCAGAGATGGTGAGTGGTTATTACGCCCTCAGCTGCACAACAAGGGAGAGGAGTAACCATGCAAGGTGGGGCTATCTCCTAGTTCAGTTGTGAGGGTTGGGAGCATGACAGCTCATTTGTCATGCAACTGGATAAGGTAGTCAAGGGATTCTTGGATTCAGCAGACTGCAAGCGGTTTTGTATTGTTTTGGATCCTGCAGAATGTAAGGGATTTTTGGATAGAGTTCTATTGCCCTCTGATTTAAACTCGGTTTCAGGATATTATACATTTTCTAAGGAAAAGGATGGTCCTTGCATCAGAAATTAGAGACTTGCATCTGATGGGAGCAATAGAGTCACGTGCTTTACATCTGGGTCGGTTTCTGAGCAATATATTCTTAGCCAAGGAAAACAACAAGTTCCGTCCAGGCCAAAAGTTGAAGAATCTGTATGCTGTACTGTTACTTAAAGATGGAGACTTTAATTTCTCTCAGGGACATATTAGTTTCAAGGGACTAAATCATTTGGTTAAATGAGATCTTTGGTTAGATCTTAAAAATGCTCACTTAACATTTCCCATGCATCAACTACACAGGAAGTTCCTGCAGTTCATTAGGCAGGAACATATCAACAGTTTTGCTGTTCCTCCCCTTTGGGCTTTCTTCCGTGCCTTGATCTTTCACCAAAATTCTGCAGACTCTAGCGGCAAAACTTGGGGTACAGTGCTTGATAATTTTGTCTATGTCTGGATGACAACATTTTCCTGAATAAGAAGAAGAACATTTAATGAAGAACAAACAGTTCTCCAGCTGATTCACAGTCTGGGTTGGTTGTCAATTGTGAGATGTCTGACCTTGTTTCTTCCCAGAATTTGTAGTTTCTAGTGAATTTGCAGAGGGAATTATTAGGGCATCCAGAAGTGAAATTAGTAAAAATCAAGAATGAACTACTAGTTTTAGCTCTTCAGACCATGTCGCTACTGCAGGGTGCAAGGTGGATGGGAAATTTATCTTCTTCATTTGAAGCAATATTTCCAGGATTGCTCTGCTTCTGAGCATTGCTGCTGCTGAAAATGAGGAACTTGCAAAGAGGTTTTTCTTACGGACATTAGACATGAACACACCTTGAATAGCAATTTCCAGTATTAGAATCAGATACAAGTCTCTGGAATGGGGGGCTTATTGTTGCAGGTGCTTCACTTATAGAGGATGGTGATAGAGGTACTAGTGACTGTACATTAATTGTTTATAGCTGCTTGTAGGCTCCTTTACATCTCACATCTTTGTGAAATACACAGTGAAGGGGGAAATCTTTTATGCATGAACACCCTCAAAGTGATGTGATACATAAATTGTCTCGGGTGAGGAAAGATAAAGACTGTAGCAAACTTGGCAAAGTCCCTACCTGTATTTTGTCTCAACCAAGGTATCTTCCTGAAAACACAATATCTTCCAGGGCCAGACAATTGTGTAGCAACAGGGTATTAAAGAGTGTGTATGGACCACGAAGCGTGAAAGTTAAATTCATAGGTTTTATAGATTTGACATATTTAGGCACCTCTCTTTGTTTCCCGTTTAACAGCACAGCTAAACAATTATTTGGTTGAAGACTGGACCTAGGGGCCAGATGTACAACTATATGTTTTGCAACTCACAATTTGTGATTCATTTGGGAGTTGCAAATTGTCAGTCGCAAAACCAAATGTACAACAAAGTCAACCACACTGTTTGCGATTCCCAATGGGGTCACAAGTGACCTACCTCATCAATATTCATGAGGTAGGTTGCAATTTGCAAACCTATTGGGAATGACAGCGCTCACAGGGATGGTGGCCTGGTGGGGACAAAAAAAATAAAGCAGTTTGTTTTTTAAATGCAAAGGAAAATGGGATACATTTCAAACAACAAAATTAAAAGTTTTCTTTTCACTTTTTTCAATGGTCTGTGGGACTACTACCTGCTCTGAAAAAGTATTTTCGCCTCTATTCACAAAGGTGAAGGTGTCCCATGGGGACCCTTTCCTGTTTGCAAGTGGGTTAGCACAAATTTGAAATTGGAGGTAACTACAATTGTTTTGCAATCGCAGTTGCAGTCACAAAACAATCATACATGCAACTGCAACTCGCAATTAGGAAGGGATGCCTTTTTTTGCAAGTCGCTATTTGCATGCTGGCTCACAAAATAGGGATAGTACATAAGAAAACACTGTTTTGCGGTCGCAAAAGGTGAAATTTGACTTTGTGACTGCAAAATCGCTTTGTTAATTGGGCCCTAGGTGCTCTGGTCGATAGATGTTTCCAAACAGGATTGATCATGCTGGGCCCTATATGCTCTAACACAGATCCAGAAGCAGAAAACAGGTGGTGTTGACAGTCTCTCTTTTGAAAGCTCAGGTTTGGAATCCTTCTCTCTTAGGGCTGGCATCACATTTCATCTCATTCCTCTTTGTGGATTCCTGCCATCTCCCAGGACATTTGGAAGATGCTTTGGAATCTATGCCAGTTATCTTCCTTCCCGTTCTAAACTGTGTGTTTTAAGTTGTATTAAGCAGTATGTTCATGATACTAATAAATTGAGAATGATCTCAACACAGTTATAAGTTGTTATCATATTTTTGTGCTCCAGTTTCTTTTGTTGCCCTTAGTAGATGGATAAAGTAAGTTCTGCCAGGAAGGATACCTCTATGTTTGGAACACTTTAAGCAGTAGGAGCAATGGCTTGCAGGGCTTTTTGGGCAGATGCCAAGCTAGAGGACATTCTTGTGACTTTTGACTGGTCCAGAGTGTGTACCTTTAGGATGTTTTATTGTAAGCCACTGAGCATGTTTCTTTGACATTGATGGAGAGATTTTGAACACACATGATGAAGACTCTAGCCATATAAGAAAATTATGATTTTCTTAGCTTTAGTAGTGAAGGAATGTCCAGGTTTTATTAAAGACAGGAGATAAACATTAGTCCCCGGTTCCAAATTGGTTTGTTGCTTGAATGTGGGGAAGGGGTGACGTCTGTTTAACCAACAGCCACAATTCCAGCCAGGGTGAACCACAAAAAGTCATGAAATTAACTTGTGCTTAACCCTCTAGTAGCTTGGCAAAAAAGCGTTCAGGCTTAACTTGCAGGCAATGTGTAATGTATTTGTGCAGCACACAAACAGTACCAAAATGAAAGCATAATGCAAGAAAAAAACACACTAATTTAGAAAAATAGAGTAAAACCTAATAAAATAGTTTGACGCTAAAAGCCAGTGTTATGATTTCTTTAATGTTAAGGTAAAGAGTAGTACCTCAAAGATCAAAGCTCCAACCATTGATACTTAGTCGCAGGATGGAGTCAAAGTCATAAAATATGGCTGAACACGAACAGCGTAGGTCAGAAACCAGAAGTGGATTTAGCCCAGGTGGTGCTTACCTTTGGACTTTAAAGAACATGTCCTGAGAAGGTCATTTTCAACAGGTCACAGCTGCAGGCAGTGTCCAAAGAGGGTGCATCATTGTTGGGGAACCACTGGGAGAAGCTAAGAAGAAGATTTCTACATGAGGATGTTTTTGGAAGTTGAAAGTCTTCAATGGGACAACGCTGGAGGCTGTACCAAACTAGAGTTCCAGGAGGCCAGATACCTCTTCGCAGACGGAGCACTGAACAGGATTTGGAGAACATAGTGGGAGCTGATGCAAAGTATGTCTGACAGGCAATGCATCTCAGGCAGTTAGACAAGCAGGTTGGTCCCAGTTGTCCTAGAGTCACAGAACACATTTTAGCCCCCCAAAAAATAAAGTTCACATTTTTGCATTTTGAGTATTTGGGCATCTTCATCACCACCATCAAGGGTCCAGGACTGGAGGGGCACAACTTAGGTGGGGTTGGGGCATACTCAGGCTGGGTCCAGGTATGGCTTCAAGATGGTATGAGTCTGGTATGCCCCTGTGGCTCTAAACAGAAGACCAGCAGACTAGCCCTTGGTGTTATTATGGTAGTCCTTGGTTCAAGTGATGAAGTAGTGCTTAAGCAGCAGAGCAGGCCTGTAAGGGTTCAAGGGAGGCTCCACCCATCAAAGCAGTCCTTCCAAGTGCAGCAAAACAGTCTTGTGGCGTACACAGCAGGACACAGCAGCAAGCAGTCCTCTGAGAGGAGAGTCCTTCTGCAGGTCCAGAAAATTAACTGAAGAGTGGATCTGGGGGTTCCTATTTGATACCCGGTGCCTTCTTCGATCTAGAGGAAGTTTCTAGAGATGTCTTTCTTACATGCTTGGAATTTCCTAACTTCCAGATGGCTGCAGTGACAATGGTGATACATCCTCTGTATGAAGGCAGAGCATAGCCTATTCACTTGCCAGCGAGACAGTGCCCAATTCCACCCCCCCACCATCGTGCCAACTGATGACCCATTTAGACACACCTAATCCCTCTATTGTGTGACTATATTGGAGGAATTCACAAAGTTCAACTGCCAACTACACCCAGTCATGTGACCTAGGAAAGGCTGCAGGCACCAAAGAGCAAAAGTCAGGAAATTGCCAACTTTCTCAAAACAGCATTTTCAAAATGGTAATTTAAGATCAGGGTTTACCATTAAATAGGCATTTTAAGTACAATTTCATAGACACTAAACATTAAATGCTTACCTGTTCCTAATTAAAAGTTAGCATTTATTAAATGTTATAAGGTGACCCAATGTTATACTATGGGACAGGTAGCTATCACGGTAGTGAAAAATGAGTTTAGGAGTTTTTCACAACAAGAACATGTAAAACTTAGAAATACATTCCCAACCTTTTAATTACAATGTACCCTGCCCTGTGGTCTACCTAATGCTTAAGTTAGAGGTGATGTGTATGCAGTAAAAAGGGAGTCTAAGGCTTGGCTTTAGGTTTCTATTGCCAAGTCAAATTGAAAGTTTAAAACTGTATTCAGACTGCAATGTCAGGCCTGGGACATGCTCTAAGGGGCTACATAAGTGGGTTAGAAAATAAAAAGGTAGTAGCATTTAGTAGATGGCCGCCACCCAAGAAGGAGCAACCTGAAGCTCCCATGGCTTGGGATCGTAATCTGCACAAATCCCTCTGAAGCCCAGCAAATCATGCTCCCCTTCCTACATTAAAAAGAAACACTAAAAGAGAACCAAACCAAAAAAATGAAGATATTCAAATAACTGAGCCTTCCTGAATGGGTCCCAGCTCCATGACAACAAGGGGTACCGATCAGACTATAACAGCTGCTGTTCTGCTCGGCCCTCCCTGGACCTGGAAGTCTGAAGTTTACTGCACCCAAGGCGGAGGATTGACACTGTTGTTCTGCATGAAGATCAGGTAGCAAAAAAATGAATGGAGCATACAAATGTGTCTGCCCAGGAATTAATTGTTATTGTTCTGCAGCAACATGCTTATAGGAGAATTGGTTCGTTGAAGTGAGGATCTCAGTGAGAGAATATTGACGGTGGCGCCCCTTGCTGATTGCTCCTTCCAGGAGTCTGCATTAAATGGAAATTAAGTTTAGATTCTCAGTGATTGTTAGCCTCCTTATTTTTGAGACTGAATGAATTCTAATTAGATGACACTGATGTGGGCAAACATGCCTCAGCTAGCAGGCTCTCTTTTACAATAAAGACATGTCACAGCTTTGATTTTAGAGGAAGCCTCAGTACAATGATGGGAGCATGATAAAGTTGCAGTGCAGCACCCTTTTTGTGGAACTAGGGATGAGTTATATGGAGATATTATTGTTGTATTTCTCCTATTGCAATGCTCCGAGACATATGTTTTGGAACTGCAAGGCTTAAAAATATTTCAGCTCTCTTACATAATGAAATACATTGCATCCTACTCTGGCAGTCTGCCAACCAGCTTCCACAACAGTGGCTGAATTGTATTTCAGCAAAAACTAGAGTTCTTCCTTCTTCCAACCACACTTGTCCCTTGGCAGCCATCTTCCCTTTAATCCCCTTATAATCCTCCTCCAAGCAAAACTAACGAAAAACAATCCCATGAACAATTAAAGGGCTTCAATCCCAGTGCAACCCTAATCTCATTATGCAGGAAAACAAAAAGAGGACAATACCCAATCACAGCCTTAGAGCTCCCAAACCATTAATGGCAACATTCACAGTTAAATCTTCAGGAACCTTCAAACTAATGTCCTTTGTTCTGTCCCTTGGTATTCAACATTTCCCATGTCCCTCTTTCCCAATCTTTGGCCTCACACAGCAACATCATGAAAAGATATGGTCCCAATTCTTACCACATAAAATTCCTGCAAAATATCTCCAAACATGATACGAAAAATAACAAGCACACACTCCTCAAAGACATCCAGAAAAACCAATAACAGACATCTACTACAGTTTAATGCTTGGAGGCCCTATAACAGATTTAGGTGGTCATTAAGAATGTGGCGGTGTGGCACGCCATGACAGTGGTGGGGGGGTAAAACTGCCAGCTGGCATGGTGGGACATGCCGGATGGCGTTTTTACCCCCCACCGCCGGAATGGCGGGCCACACTGCCTCATAAAGAACCCCATGAGGGCCGCCATCGGCAGCCCTCACTCACCGCCAGGCTGCCTCCGTCAGGCAGCCTGGTGGCAGTCGAATCATTATCCGACAGGGCAGCGGTGCTGCCCCTCGGCTAATGTTTCCTCAGCCACCAGCCTTTCTCTGGCGGGTTTCCCCGCCAGGGAAATGCTGGCGGAAGGGGTGCACCGGGGCACCCCTGGGGGTCCCTGCACTGCTCATGCACTTGGCAATTTACGGCCGATAAATTGCCGATTTACGGGCAGTGATCTGTGTCACGGGTGCAGCTGCACCCACTGCACAGTGGCATTGGGGGCGGGTCCATGTGGAGCCTCCGTCAATGTCCCGGCCAGGCCTTCCTGTGGGCCGGAGGGCGGAAACAATGTTTCCACCCGCCGGCCCACAGGAATGTTCCTAATACGGCCGTCGGGGATCCAGGGACGCTGGCGGTCAGTGTTTTGACCGCCAGCATGAACACGGCGGTTTTTACTGCCTTGTTCATAATGAGGGCCTTAATCTTCTACACCAATAAACCTGCCAAATGGAGAGGAATCTTCCTACAGCACCTACATGTAGCCAACACAGTCAACATACCATATGGATCCAAACTCACTATATCCCCTTCTCAAACGTTTAGCAGAGAACTGTCCATATCAATTTACAGAAATGGAAACATCCTTATCAAAGCCTCGCAACAGAACGTCTCCATCTATGACCACCACTTTCCCTCTCTCTGCACATTCTTGTCTCCTGCTCTCATTAGTATTCTACCTCCTATCACCTCAGAACTCTGCCCCATACTTTCTCCTCACCCAGTAGAACCTGCCTCTCCCCAATCCCTACATACCAACATCACCTATACCCCTCATACATCCTCCACTTTCCTTAATCCCCACAAAGGTGTCACCTTACTCCAAGAATCATCGCCCCTACAATCCAGATCTACTTCCCCTGCACAATCAGACCAAACACCAATGCCTGCTTCCTCACAGTCCTCAAACCACCTCCGGCCAAATCCAACCATAGCCCCCACTATAGCCTACGATGACCACCAGTCTATCCCTCTCTCTGCCTCAGAGCCAACCGCATCTCAACTGATCCCCATAATCACCTAGGTGGAACTCAAAATCTACACTTACTGAAGAACTCACCTCCCTACAAAAGGACAGCAAGCTCTGCCCCAACTTGCCTTATACCCACACAATCAGGACAAACACCAATCCTGCCACACTTAATTCTATTCAAACTCAATGTCAGCCAGCCTAAGCTCCCCAGCTAATCCCATCATCCTAAGCACTGGACAAGGAACATGCACTAAATTCCTCAATCAGAGTTTTAATCCCTAATCAGTTCCCAAATTGTCCTTCCACCCAAACTTACTATAACCGACAGCCTCACCTCCTACTATAACTCTAAAATGACAGAACTCCTCCACACAGTCACCCACCTAAAACTCAAGAAATCAAGAAGTACCCCTTTCAAATCCTGGTTCAATAAGCACCTTAATAAGGAGAGATGTCTACGGAGAATGTCTGAACAAACCTGGAGAAAACAACCCTCATTGATCCATCTCTCCCTACTCCGAGCTGAACGCTTAAAATACAAGAAACAAAGCTACAGAGAAAAATCTTCTTTCTTCTGATCCCAACTTGGCCTCTCCAAAAACAGATCTAAAGACCTTTTTAACATCATCAAACACCAAACCTTCTCTATCTCACTGCAACCTACTATTGTCTCCACCAGCTGCTGGGAAGAATTCACCAAATCTTTTTCAGAAAAAGTAACAAACAACAAACGCTTTCTAGACCCCACCACCTCTTCTCTTGCTACGAAAGTTGGCCCTTCTACCGAAGATGGCCCTCCCCTCCCTAGCTCCTCAACCAACGGTCCCCCAAAACCCACTACCTCAAGAAACAAGTAAGCCAATTATAATCACCTACAACTAAAAAACACTGCAACTTAGTGCAAGTGTGGAAACATCACTGAAAAATAAGTCCTTGAAATACTTTTCATGCGTGAAGCCATCCAACCTCTCAGACTCTCTACCGTCCTCTCTCATCAAAAATCTCAGGCACATCATCTCCCCAACATTAACTCCTCCCTGACCTGTAGCTCTATGCCAGCCTCTACTAAACTTGGCCAAGTCACCCCCCTCATCAAAAAGCCAGGCATCTACCCAAGCGATCTTAATAATTTCAAACCTATAGCCAACATCCCTTACCTTGCCAAACCTATAGATAAATGTGTGCTCTCTCAACTTAACAACACCATCAATCTACATGACACATTCCAATCCGTGTTCAGGAAAGGCTGCAGTATGGAGACTGCAATCCTGAACATCACTGATGACTTACACCGATCTCTCAATGGCAGTGAGGCCTGCCTTTTTATCCTCCTGGACTTCTTAGTGGCCTTTGATACCATTAACCACATCATTCTCCTAAACATTCTCTCACACCGTGCTGACATTAATGGAACTGTCCTGCATTGGTTTACCTCACTCCTAATTATACTAAATAATTCCACCTCCTCGTCTGTATTAGTCCCATGAGGTGTTGCCCAAGGATCAGTTCTGTCCCCTGCCTTGTTCAACCTCTAGGTGGAACCTGCAGTGATACTAAAAAAGGGCCAATATTGCCTAACATCTCTATGCAGATGACAGCCAACTCTACATCAAAATCGTGTCATCTAAATACATTCAACACCTAAAAAAACACTTTCTCATGGTTCAAACCGGGCTGACCAACAACCACTTAAAGCTTTAAACCTAACAAAACAAAACTTCTCTTTATCCAGCCTAAAGGTAAGTCATATCATATCCATAACTGGCATGACAACCTAAATGCACTAAACTGTAAACTATGCATCTCTGACTCTGTAAAGTCACTAGGGATTACTCTTGACAATAACTTGAACATGAAAGAACAGATCAACACCTCTGCAAAGAAGTGCCTTCTACACACTGAAACACCTAAAAAATCAAACTCTTCACCCCCCTTGAAGAACTAAAAAATGTAGTGCAATCCCTAGTCCTCTTGAAGCTAGATTACGACAATGCAACAATCACAGGCACTCCAAAAATCCACCTCATACCTATGAAATCTACGCTCAACGTAGCTACAAGACTTCTCTCTGGGGAGAGGCTACAGGACTACATCATTGCCAAGCACAAGAAATCAACTGACTACTAATTGAAGCGAGAACCATTTTCAAAACTGCCTGCATAACCCACAAAGATCTCTACACTGGAAATCCTATTTACCTCACTAACAAACTGTCAAAAGCTGACCAAAAGAGGCCTCTGTGAAGCTCAAACACTCTGCTATTGATTTAGCTGAAATTCAAGACAAAAAAATCACTCACCCATTCCTTCTCTGAGAACCTGCCCAGAATCAGGAATGCTCTACCTCAAGAACTATGTGACAATCAATCAAACCTACACTTCAAGAAAATATTAAAACTTCTATGCAGCAAATTCCTGAACCCACCCTCCTAAATCAATTGACTTGCTCAGATGCTTCTCCCCACCCTCTGGCGTACAGCCCATTCATCTCTAACTTCGAATCACCTACTCATTCATCCAGCCAAGCACTGTTATATCCTACATCGCTACCCGTGAACTATGTCAAACACTATTCCACCCCCTTGTTTATTATTTTGACCTACACATGTTGATGTATGAAGACATATTGGGCCTGATTACGACTTTGGTGTATTCCATAGGATATAATGGACTCGTAATGTGGCGGGCGGGATATCTGTCACATTTGGGACGGAGTAATCCCCTCTACCAAAGTTGTAATCAGGCTCTTTATGTTTCTAGTTTACTTGTAAATGCTGTCTATGCAAACTTTATAAAGCGCTCTTATGCCCTCAGGCCAAGTTTGTGCTATATAAAACTCAAAATAAATACATTGACATGCACTGGGTAGGTGGTATATCCCTCTACAGGGAATTTATAAATAAATTAAATATACCAATCGGGCATATGCCATTTTCAACATGTTTAGGGGAGTGAGCATAAGCACCATAGAATTAGTTAGCAGTGGAAAAGTGCACACTGTTCAGAGGCCAAAAGAAACAAATTTCAGGAAAAATGGAAGGAAAAAGGCAAAAGGTTTAGGGGAAGATCACCTTAATGCTAACAAGTCTAACTCCTGCCTCTTGAGCATTGCCCCTTCCATTTATATAAATATAATTCATTTTCTTCCTCATTTGTACCAGTCTCATCTGCTATGACACTGTTCTGAACTTTCATTTACCCAGAGGGAGGCTTGTCAAGCTATTATGAAATATGCTAGAGATGAAGTTGTCCTCTTTGTACTGGGATTATTTTTTGTTGTTTTATAGACTGTGATTTAGAAGGAGGCAGTCTTTGATGGCCTCTATTTATGAATTATGGGAGCGGTTCTTTATGTTGTCCCTTCCTGTTCAGTTGGAAAGCATTATGGGTTTTCTAGTTTTTTACTTCAAAGCATCTACTAAATGAAAATAAACAACAAAAAAAGCTAAATTCTAGCCTCTGTGTCTTCAATCAGTACTTTCTGTTACTGCTCAGGAAAATCTGAATTCAACCTTTTCTTTGACAGTCACAGAAAGGACAAAATGTCAGGTGATATAAAGTAGCTGTGATTTTGAATGGAAAGATGAAACAGGCAACATAGTTTCTTTTAAGAAGAAAGGCTTTGTGCTTCATGGATTTGAACATTTTGTTTTTACTTTTCTGTTGGTTTATATGAAACTAAGATGAAACTTTGATGGAACTTTAAAGCAACCGTGGTTTGTAAATTATGTTTTTTTTACTTGATGAAAGTGGGTGCTGTTGCTCTACTGCAGACAGTTACTCGCCCCTGTCATTGGTAGTGCTGAAATATTTAATTGTGATGTAGGGGTGCATTTACCCATGATTTGAGTAACACTTTTAACTCATGTTTCTCTAGCAAGCTGTCATTTACTAATCAAGAAAATAGTTAGTTCATGTGACCTTTCCCGTCATTCATTCATTTACATTTTTTATTTTATTTGCTAACCGTAATTCTAAGGCAATGCCAAGAAAGCATTTTAAAAATGTATGTCCTACACAATATAAAATATAATAAAAAATGTATACTGAAATGAGAACACTGCATGGGAGGACACACAACATGATAGAGACGTCCCTTTGCGTGGAAGATCATCAAAAATAAAAGGACAGCAAACTTGACATCACACGCGCTCTAACAAAGTCATGGAATCGTTGGAAGTGGCATCACCTGAACTTTACCATGTGTATAACATTTGATACTGCAGCATGTTAAGTAACAGTAAAATACACAAACACGCAGCTATGATAACTATCAAAAGATAAGGTGATACTTTGAGCTAAAAAATACATGGATGTCATTATCAAAAGGCCAACATCGATTACTGCTCATAGTTGTTGGAAAGTGAATTATTGCTAAGGTCAGGTAAGTACCTACACTTAGCAATAGGACACTAACCCCCACTTAGGTCCAGTTAGGCCTCAGTAATTTAAACCCAGCTCAACCCTTGGTAGCTTGGCGACAAGTGACAAGGCTTAACTTAGGAGACAAGTGTGTAAAGCATTTAAAAATCACAAAACAGTAAATAGGCAACACCAATTTATGGAAATAGATTATATATGTATCCTTAAAATTAGACCAAAATGATTATAATTGGATAGAGGGAACCAGAGATATGAATATTTGAAGAATTAATGTTTTCTAGCTCATTGAAATTACAAGCACCAATCTGGTCATGTGGTCACACTAGACAGGAGCAAAGTCAAAGTTTGAGGCTGACCAGGATGGAGCCCTGCTTGCTACAGCAAGTGGGAGGTTCACGGTCAAAAGTTTACCTTCGGAGTTAGTCTTTTTCTTGAAGATTTTCTTCAGTAGGACGAAGTCACCAATCTGATCGAAGCTCCCTGGAGCCCTCTTTGGATACGGGTCACAGGAGACCTCAGAGAAGAAGTCTATCGTTGGACTTAAAAGATTTTTCAGTAGGGAAATCTTCATCTGGGCCAAAGTTGAATCTTGATCCAATGTCCCAGGAGCCCTCCTCAGATACGCTGTGCCCCAGGCAACTTTTTACGTTCAGACTTTGTCACTTTTTTGGAGCTTTTTCCTCCCGACGGGGTTGACCCTCCACACCAAGCCGATTTCGATGCAAGGATGTCAGGTCACCTTTCCAGTAGCCCCCTGTGAAATTCTGGAAATCCGGGGCTCTGGAGCTTTTCAGCAGGATGAACATGCAAGTCAGGATGCATTGTGGTTGAGGTAAACCTGCTTGACTCACCACGGAGGGTCGGTGCTTTTATGGAACATTTTTCCAAAAGTTCTCCAAACTTCTGGATTTTCTTCCAGAAGGTCTTTGATGGTCCTTTAGGAGTCCACAGCTCACCCCGAGGTTCCAGAAGCTCTGAGTTGCTCCTTGAGGGTTAGGGCTCCAACTCCCGGAATGCACCTGGATTAAATCCAAAAATGATCACTAGCCACTGGTCAGCTGGTCGGTTTCTTCTGGTTTCGATGCAGGGGAATCTGGTTAGTTATTTTTCACCTGTGGCAAACAGGGAGTCCCTTCTAGAACCAGTTGGAGACAGGAAAAGTCCTTTTTGTGACGAAGCCCAAGTGTACAGCTGGTGCAGTCTTTCAGAGTGCAGTGTCCAGGAACAGGTCAGGGGTCCAGGCAGGCTGTCCTTCTTCTTCTGATATTGTTCGTTGAAGGCATCTAGGGTAAGGGCACAGCTCTGCCAAATTTATCCTTGCTCGTGGGGTGACAAGCAGGGGGGACCGACTGCCCAATCACAGGCCTCTACCCTCTTGGATGACCACTTGCTGGGAATTGTGGCAAAAATCAATCCCAGAGAGCAACATTCCTAAAAAATTAAAAATAGCAGAAACTGAATTTTGGAGGTTAGGCCTGGCTGAGCCAACCCACTGGTGTGGCTAAAAATCCTTAACACACCCCTCTCGTGCCTACTCCTAATCTAATCAAGAGGCCACCTGGTTGTCTGGGTTTGCGGGAAATGAGGCCTGAGCTGCTCCAAATGTCCTTCCCTCATTTGAAGACCAGTTTGGCTGCTCTCCCCCATCCTGTTTCACCCATCTGCTGAGGCAGATCTCTGCTCAGTCACATTTGTTGTCTTCAGCCAAGGCCACTTCACACCTCATCAAAGCAGGCCGGCCAGGTTGCCAGGGGCTAGCCCATCAGAGAAGGGCACTACAGAGCTGAAACTGGTAACTTATAGGAAGAGTTCTACTTCTCTTTCCCTGAACTAATTATATTAAATCCAACAATGGCAAGTTGTTGCATTTATTATAACAATCAGTTTGAGTCCAAACTTGACATATCTCACTCCTTTGGAGATTTTATTAATTAACATAAAGTCTCCCCATTTTAGCCTATGGAGCCTATTCACTACAATGAGGGGAAAACACATTAGACTATTTTTCCTCACCAGGGCTTATAAAACATATCTTTTAAGGTCCCTGTTTATAGTTACACTGCACCCAACCCTGAGGGTGGCCAAGGCATACCTTAGGGGTGACCTATATGTGAAATAAGGTTGTTTAAGGCTTTGGAAGTACTTTTAATTCTTAAGTTGAATTTGTATGCAATTTTAATTTAAAAGCAGCTAGCAAGGCAGGCCTGAGTTTAAAATGACCCTGGGTACCTCCTCAGTGCACCTATGGGTGCATCACCTATGCTGGGTCCCTAACCCTACATGCCCAACCATAGACTAGGGACTTATAGGTAGGTTGACATAGCCAATTATAATTAGCCTAATTTGCATACTCATGTTACACAGAGCACAGGCCCTGGGACTGGTTAGCAGTATTCAGGACACCACCTGAGTCAGGAAAACACCAGAAAACAAATGAAAAATGGGGGCAAAAAGTTAGGGGGCGTCTGCAACCACCCCCATTTTTCTCACAGTAGTAATTAGTAAGTTCTATTTTTAGTAAATTGCAAATCACTGCTGAATAAGAAAATACCACCTCGCCAGATCACTGATGTTACATTACTACTAGTGAAAAATACATATTGACAACAATTGGATTTCCATCAGCACTTAACATGGCGAAATACTATTCCTGCTAAAATTGGTGGAAATTACAGCCCTGAAAAGATTAACTCTGAGGTGGCCTTAAAATTATAATGCTCTGAAAGAGCAGCCTCAAAATATGTAGAAATTATATGCAGTGTTGCACCTAGACATTGTTTCTTCAGCTGCATGTCAGTAGCAGCTGGTTTGATGAGCTGCAAGTTTCTTAAGCTTCATGGAGATAAATAGAAGGTGCTTTTGTTTGGATGGGGCCTTAGTAAGATGGTCTCGTTTTTGGTGGCTGTAGGACCTAGGGCTGGCTCCTATGCCAAAAGAGATGGTAAAGAGCTTTGGCGTAAAGATGTCTATGTCTCTCTCTTTATCTCATTAGATTATCTTCACACTATGTGAATTATTTACAAGACCCTTGCGCCACCTGTGCGTCACTATTCCCCCTCCGCATAAAAAAAGTGACTCAGCGGTGGCGCACATGGGTTGTAAATAAGCACCTATATGTTTACCTGTGTTACCTCAACTGCAAGTAAAACTGAGGTTTGCACTGTTACCTTGGCCCACATTGATTGTTTCAATGTGCTTTTCTGGACC
The DNA here is from genome assembly GCF_031143425.1 of Pleurodeles waltl. Classification (NCBI taxonomy): domain Eukaryota; kingdom Metazoa; phylum Chordata; class Amphibia; order Caudata; family Salamandridae; genus Pleurodeles; species Pleurodeles waltl. Next base: position 485,075,968 of record NC_090445.1, on the reverse strand, counting down.
ACTCGAGTACATCTCTACAGAGTATTTAACAGATTTAGAACATGGCCGTGAAAGTTTTATGAAACCTTACTCCTTGATGTCCTATCTCTTCTCTGTTAAAAAAAAGTTGGCCTGGCTACCAGTTGCTAAGAGCCCTTTTCAAAGTTTTATGCTTCTGTCACCACACCTATTAGAGGAAAGGGCCTGTGTTTATTCAGTCCAGATTATCACATTATTCCCAGGGCCAATGGAATTATGCAGAAGCAGAGGGCCAAATAATACAACAGGGTTGAGTAAATTATGCGGAAAGAAGAGGCAAATTATGTAGCCAGTGACTGGCTTGACCCTCAACAGTGGAGGGTTATGGAGCCCAGAGCCAAACCCAGTGGCATATACTGTAATAAATCAGCAATGCCTTTAAACTCAAATTACAAAGCTATTAATCCTTGCTTGTTATTTCATAATGGCTGTGACTGTGACCCTGGGATTAAGGCTGAAGCCAATGCAAGTTTCTCATAGTGCCTGTCAGTAGGCAAAAAAGGTAAAAAGAAAAAAAAACATATATTTTTCATCTTGATTGCAGAATCCTCCTAGATTCTCAGCCGGTTCCTTTCTCCAAATACTGACACTGCTTTCATGCTGCAGATGAGCAGCATGAGAGCAACGCCAGGAATGGTTGGAGAGGACAGACTCAATGCTCCAGAAGGCACAGGTGGCCTGTGCCTGCTCTCCACCAAGCTGTTTAAGACACCTAGGTGAAGAGGTTTACACTACGCATGTCAGGCTGGCCAGCTCAAGAAAACCGGCCAAACTGACTTACATAATGTAAACTGGTGGGAGTGAGCACCAGTCCCCTGCTGCCAGTCTGTAGCAATTCCCCACCCTCAGAAACTGCAGGGATTGGGAGCAGTGAAAAATAAAATGGTAGTCATTTTATTACCATTTTATTTTTCACTTTTGCTGCACTGGTAGAAAAGGGGCAACGCCCCTCCGCCCTAATGGTGGCATGTAGCATAATGTAGCACATTTTGCAATAGTACTACTTCATTATTTCATCATTTTTAAACTTGGTAACACTGTATGGGCATTGGTTGCACCTCATTTATACAAGTGTAACACCCAAATATAGCAATAAGCAACAGAAAGGTAACCAGTCCAGATTTGCCCAGGGCCTTCCAAAGCGCAGCAACATATTGCTCTATTTTTAGTACCGTTTGAACTGTTTGTGCAAGAAAGAAATTTTTTGTGTGAAAATGTGCAGGTTATGCTGCAGATGATTGATTATTCACCACGGACCCACAATAATTCCAGTGGCCCTGATTGTGCCCCATCCCGTGCATTGTAATAGCTCTCCTCATATGACATATCCACATATTAAGCAATCTAGATGGGGTGGAAGATCTTTTTCTTAGCATGGTCTGACCTTCTATAATCACCTAAATTAGGGCTTCTTGCAGAGAATTCCTTCTTTATTTTCCAAAAAAAGTTGAACCATAGCTCTTTCCTCAAAGTTGAATTTGTATCATCAAAATCAGTATCATCAAGGGTGTATTTGTATAGGCATCAAACAAGGGAGTTGACATAAAATTAAAAATCCCCCAATTAACTCTTTCCTCTAAACACACCACACTTGTGAAGAGAGTGAATCCAATCCTCCTTAATAGATTTTCCTTCACCCTTTTATCCTTTTGCCATCAGGGTCAGGGTAGAGGTTCCCTGACCCCCAGGGGAGTTTACATAAATGTAATAAAACAGTAATTAATGGGTTGGAATAGTTTAAAACCATATTTGTTGTTGTTTGCTGAAATATGCAGAGCAATATACAGGCCCAGTGTGGCCCCCTGTGTAAATTCACGGGTGGATCCACATATTTCACAAAAACATAAAATATATATATATGCTGATACTTTCACACACACTCTCATACCCAGACACACCCTGTCACACACACTCTCTCATTCAGAAAGAAACTCTTACACCCTAACAGACACTCCTACATCCAATCTCACAACCAGACAGACACTCTTACACCCACTCTTGTACCCAGATACACACTCTCACTCCCAGTCTTCTCACACCCACACAGACACTCTCACATCCACTCTCATACCCAGACACTTTCACACCCACTCTCATGGCAAGACGGACATTCTCACACCCACTGCACACTCAGACACTCTCACACCCATTCTCACATCCAGAGAAACACTATAACACCCAAAGAGACACTTTTACACCCACTCACACCCAGACAGACACTCCCATGCCCACTCTCACACCTAGAGTGAGACTGTCACACCCACTGTCACACCAAGAAAGACACTGTCACACTCACTCTCGCAACCAGACAGATGTTCTCACACCCACTCTCACACCCAGAGAGACAATCTAAAAAACACCATCATACCAAGACAGACACTCTCATTTCCCCTGTCACATGCAGACACGTGCTCGCACACCCACTCTTATATTCAGAGATACTGCAACGCTCACTCTCACACCCAGCCACTCTCACATCCACTCTCATGTCCAAAGAGAGTCACACACACTCTCACACCAAGAGAAGCACCGTCACACACACTCTCACAACCAGACAGATGCTCTCACACCCACTCGACAGAGAGAGAGAGACTCTTGGACCCACTCTCACTCCAAAACAGACACTCTCACACCCACTGTCACACCTAGACAGATGCTCTCACGCCCATGTTCATACCCAGAGAGAGACTGGCACACTCAAACTCCAACTCCCACGCTCAGACACTCTCACATCAACTATCACACCCAGACAGACAGTCTCACACCCACTTTCATATTTAGACAGACACTGTTACACCCGCTCTGATACCCAGAGAGAGACTCTCCCAAACAACCTCATACCAAGACAGAAACTCTCACCCCCACTATCACACCAAGACATTCTCATACAGACTGTCATACCGAGAGAGACACTGTCACACTCACTCTCACACCCAAACAGACACTCTCACATCCAGTCTCACACCCAGAGAGAGACTGTCACACCCACTCTCACACCAAGAGAGACACTCTCACACCAGGACAGACAATCTCACCTCAACTGTCACACCCAGACAGATGGCCTCACACCCACTTTCACATTTAGGCAGACACTCTCACACCCACTCTCACACCCAGAGAGAGACTGTCACATCCCTCTCCCACCAAGTGAGACACTCTAACATCCATTCTAAAACTCAGACAGACTCTCTCACATCAACTATCACACCAAGACAGACAGTCTCACACCAAGAGAGACACTTCACACTCATGTTCACACCCACACAAACACATTCACTCCCTCTGTAGCACCCCGACAGACATTCTTACATCCACTCTCATACCAAGAGAGACACTCACACACCCACTCACAAATCAAGAGAGACACTCTCACACCCATTGTCACATCCAGACAGTTGATCTCACACCCACTCTCATACCTAGAGAGAGACTGAGACTTTTCTCACTCACTCTCACACCTAGGCAGACACTCTCACATCCTCTCCCACACCCAGAGAGAGACTGTCACACCCATCAGATGGTGTCACAGCCACGTTCACATCCAGACACTCTCACACCCACTCTCATACCCAGAGTGAGACTGTCACATCCACTCTCACACCTAGAGAGACACTCTCACACCCACTTTAATTCCCAGACACTCTCATACCCACTGTCACATCCAGACCAATGCTCTAACACCCACTCTCACCCCCAGAGAAAAACACTCATCCCACTTTCACATCAAGACAGACACTCTCACACCCACTTTTACACCAAGACCAATCCTCTCACTCCCACTCTCACACCCAGAAAAACACTCTCACAACCACTCTCATTCCAAGACAGTTGCTCTTAAATCCACTCTCACTTCCATGCAGACAATCTGACTCCCACTCTCACAGCCACACAAATATTCTCACCCCCACTTTTGCACTCAAAGTCTGACACTCCCACTCCCACACCAACAGAGACACCCTCACACCAAAACAGAAACTCTAACACCCACTGTCACACCCAGACAGTTGCTGTTATCCCACTTTCCCAACAAGATAGACAGTCTCACAATCATTGTCACACCCATTCAGACCCTCTCACACCCGGAGAGACACTCTCTCAACCACTCTCACACCCAGACAGATGCCCTTACACCCACTGCCACATCCAAGCAGACACTCTCTCACAAACTCTTATACCCAGACACACTCACACCACTCTCACAGCCATAGAGAGACTGTCACATCCACTCTCCCACAAACAACTTTCTCACACCCACTGCCACACCCAGCGGGATCCTCTTACACCCAGATAGACACTCTCACACCCAGACAGATGCTCCTAAACCCTCTCTCACACCCAAGCAGACAGGCCCACACCCACTCTCACACCCCAAGAGACACTTTCACACCCACTCTCACACCCAAGACAGAAGCTCTCACAGCCACTGTCACACCCAGATGGACCCACTCACATGTATATTCACACCCAGAGAGACACTCTAGAACCCGCTCTCACACCCAGTCAGATGTTCTTATACCCACTCTCACACCCCTACAGACACTCTCACATCCAGACAGACACTCTCATACCATTTTCATACCCAGGGAGACACTGTTACATCCACTCTCACACCCAGAAGACAGTTTCACACCCACTCTCACACCCAGAGAGACACAATCACAACCACTCTCACACCAAGACAGATACTCTCTCACCCACTGTCACACCCAGACAGACCCTCTTGCACACACTCTCATTCCCAGAGAAGAACGCTTACACCCACTCTCACACCCAGACAGTCTCACACCCCTCTCTTAGAAAGATACTCTCACTCTCAAACCTAGACAGATGCTTTTACACCCACGCTCACATCCAGGCAGACACCATCATACCTACTCTCACAATCAGAGAGATACTATCACAAGACAGAAACTCTCACACCCACTGGCAGTCTCTCACGCCCACTCTTACATCCACACAGACACTCTCACACCCACTCTCACACCCAGACAGACACTCATACTCCCACTCTCACACCAAGAGACACTGTCACAATCAATCTGACACCCAGACACACTCTCTCACAGCCACTGTCACAATTAGACAGGCACTCTCATAGCCACTCTCACATCAAGAGTGCCACTCTCACTCTCAGGCAGACACCCAGTGACATGCTCCGACACCTACTACCACACCCAGAAATACCCTATCACACCCACTCTTACACCCAATCAGGCATTCTCATGTGCACTGTTACTCTTATAAACAGTCTCTCACACTCACTCTCATATACATAAATTTTCTCTTACATCCACCCCCATCCTCACATTCTCACACACACTCAGACCCAGAAACACAGTCTCACAAAACCACTCTTGAAGCGAGAAATATTGTTTTATAGTGCTTTTGTTTTATCTGTAAAACGGCCCAAGGCTAAAAGTTATGCTGAGGTGCATATGATGGGATCTGAGTAGAAGTTCCCTGATCCCCATAGGTTGATAGAAATGTGGCATACAAATTAATAATTGGTGGATTGTTATAAAAAAATATTTTATTTGTTTTTTTTTTTCAGATGGGTATTCTGAATGGAAGCCGGACTAGCTCCCCGGACAACACTGTGGTTGAATGAGTTTTGAAATGAAATATACATGAAAATGGAGGCTAGTAGTTAGAGTCTGAAACACACTTTTTATTGGTTGTTCTAAATATATTGCTGTATAAAGATCAGTATATGTTTTTGAGAAAAGACAATTGATGTGGGATTGGGAATTGAGAAAGCAAAAAATCTGTTGGTGTTTGAGATATGTGAATTATTCGAAAAAATCAACTAGGCCTGCTATTTTCCTTTTAGAAGGGAGTATGGTGCTTTGAAAAACTGTTATGAACCTAAGACCTACTGCTTCCATAGAAAGTTGCAAAGTACAATACTATGGTAGCTGACCTACAGGAGCCTGGTGGGTGGGGATAAAAGACTAGAGTGTGACTTTGTAGTTACAATTCTACTGAGAAAGAAGTGTTTAAAAAGTGTTCAAGTGTAAATAAAATATTTTACAGAAAGAGGAATATATATGGCAGTATTTGAGAATATATTAGGTAAAAAAAAAAAGGATCCACCACAGAGTTACACGGGGGGCGCACTGAGCACCTTAGAGAATCTGCAGATCGGGCAAAAACTGGTATCGAATTAGGCTATCATTTGAGTAGTGTTGAAAGGAGTTAAGTACAAGATCCAGTCAGAAGATGAATAGCAAACATTAGATATGAAAGAGAGATTGTGATTCGCTTTGTCATTGAGTAACCTTGATAACAAAGTTGAAAGATTGGCATTCGTTTGTTCCTTGCGTGAAAGTGGTGTACCATTCTTCTGCTTGGTTTTTGCAGACTTTCAGTGAGAAGAAATTCTAACTGATACTGAGAGACAAATAAACACAACACCAAACACACTTAACAGGTATGTGTAGTATAATGTGATTGAATTTATATAATGTGCTACTATGAACAAGACTGAATAGAATGTTCATAACAACTAAAAATAATATAAATAATAGCTATGTGATATAAGTAAAGAACAATAGATTAATCAATAAAGAAAGATGGTAGCTCAGTGTAAGCACACAAGACCGAACCCTTACCTGGGCTATATGTTTGTTATTAAGAGGTGAAACATTTTATTGTCAGTATAACTGAGTTATATGTGACATTGCAGACCCTTATGCTCACATATATATGAAGTCTTACATGCATAGTGCAAGACATATTCCTATTAATAAATGTGTAGATTTACTGACACTGTCACTTAGACATTTAGAGTGTAATTATACAATCATACACACACCCAGGCAGCAGTTATGTTTACAACAGTGTTGAAGTCAGTTGCACATGTAGTTACATATGTTTGTACTCACCATAATTACTCAACTATCTGGTAGCACATCCATAAAGGTAGTGATACATTCAGTGAGATATGTGGTCAAATACTGACACAAGCTACTGATGGATCCACACAAGTATTCATAGTTCAACTTGGGTGTGCAGTTTTATTATCACTTCAATAATCCTTAAATCTTCTTTTTAAACATAAAACTGATTACTAAACTAGGATGTAGTTAGACCATGGACCAGGATTTCTTTTAGGAAAAAGATGAAGCATGTCCTTCTAAGTTTCACTCAGTTAGAAGTGTATTTGCAGACTCTTATGCTCAATTAATATATAAGTGTCCAGGCCATGGTGCAACTGATATAACTGTTACAAAATGATAGAGCCACTGACACATGAAGTCAAAGAGTCAGAGAGGCACTTATACATTCATTCATACTACCAGGCAGCAGTTACATTTCCAATAGTATTAGAGTCAGTTATACACACAGTTACACACCCCTGTATTGCCATATTTACTTAGACATTTGGTGGGAAACTCATGGAGGTACTAATATAGTCACTCAGATATGCAGGCAATTACTCACCAAACCTACTCACACATGCAGTCAAGTACTCATTTAAATATGGCTCAGGCCAACTACTGTAGAAAATGGTTGTGCAGTTCTACTGTCAGTTTGACTTGCCATTACAAAAGCTGCAGCTGCAGCTGCTTGTTAATCCTTAAACTGTTGTTTTACTACTAAAAGTTGAGTACTCAACTAGGCTACAACTAGGCTATTGAGCAGGGTGCTTTGAAGTTAAAAGGTGAAACATGGCCTTTTAAGTTTCACTGATTTAGATGCTCTCTTGCAGACTCCTACGCTCATATATATGCAGTATGTAGGCCATACTGCAACTGATATACCTATTAACAAAAGGATAAATCCACTGACACATGCAATCAAAGACCCAGAAAGGCACTTATACATTAATGCACACACCTAGGCAGCAGTTATGTTTCCAGCAATATTGCAGCTGGTTGTATACTGAGTTACCCTTTTACTCATCATGTTTACTTAAAGATATGATGGAACACTGATAGATGTACTGCTACACTCTTTCAGATATGTAGACAAATACTGAGACATCCATCTCACCTATCTAAACAAGTAATACTTTAAACATGGCTGAGTCCTATGAATGCAGAATGTAAGAGTGCACTTTTACTGTGAGCTTCAGTTCCCATAAAAAGGCTGCTTGACCACCCTCAAACTATCATGCTATTACACAAACGTGAGCACTCAGCTACCGTGTAAGTAGATGATACAACATGGTAGTTTGTGCTTAAAACATTAAATATATCCTTCTAAGTTTTACTGAGTTAGAGAAGCACCTGAAGACTCCTGTTCCTGCTTATATATGCAGTGTACAGGCGTTATTGGTAATGATATAGCAATTAAGGAAAGGACACACCAGCGGACACAGCCACTGATACACTAATAGGGCTGTTTATAGATGCATTTATACACCCAGGCAGCATTTATGTTTCCAGCAGTGTTGCAGCCAGTGGTACACATAGCTATATATCCCTGTACTTAACATATTTACTTAAATATCTGGTGGGATTCTCATAGAGGGACTGATAGAGTAAGTGAAATATATAGACAAGTACTGACACAATCTATTTACCTATCCACACACGTACTACTTTAAACATAGGTGTGGCCAAGTGCTAGAGACTCTAAGGGCCAGATATAAGACATTTTCTTTTGGGACTCGTAATTTGTGATCTGTTTGGAAATCACAAATTGTGAGCCACAAAAGAAAATGTACAAAAGCGTCAAGCACACTATTTGCAATTCACAATGGGGTCGCAAATTACCTACCTCAATAATATTCATGAGGGAGGTTGCATTTTAGGACCCCATTGGGTATGGTCACATTCACAGGCATGGTGGGCTGCTGGGGACTGCAGACAACCATTTCTGTGACTGCATAAAGCAGTTTTTGTTTTAATGCAGCCCGTTTACCTCAAAGGAAAACAAGATGCATTACAAAAAAAAAAAATGAAAAGTTTCCTTTTCATTTTTCAGAGTAGGCAGTGGTCCGTGGGATCACTGCCTGCTCTGAAAAAATGTTGGCTCCCCATTTACAAAGGGGAAGGGGTCCCTTGGGGACCTCTTCCCGTTTTCGAATTGGTTACCACCACCTTGACTGTGACTTGATATTTGGAAGGGATGTCCTTGGCACAGCCCTTCCAAACAACTTCTCTCAAACCTATTTTGCGATTCAGTGAATTGATTACTGAATTGCAAAACAGAGTTTGAAAGTACCAAAATGCTTTTTCTTGTCGCAAACGTTAATTGGACCATTTGCAACAAGAAAAAAGCTATGTACATCTGGCCCTAAGTGTGCACTTTTGCTGTCAGCTTGAGTTCCCATTACAACGACTGCTTGAAAATTATCAAACTTTTCCTTCACTAGAGAAAATTGAGCACTCACCTAGTCTATAGGTGAGTAATAGACCATGGTGATTTGTAGTTAAAACATTAAACTTATTCTTCTAAGTTTCACTGAGTTAGAGGTGGACTTGCAGACTTATATAAGCTGTGTACCACCCATACTTCAACTCATATATATTATGAAAAAGATAGAGCCACTGACATAGCTACACAGACTCTGTAGATGAAACATGTCCTTTTAACTTTCACTGAGTTAGATATGCACTTGCAGACTTCTATGCTCACTTATTTATGCAGTGTACAACTCATACTGCAACTTATATGCCTTATAACAAAAGTCTAGAAGCACTGACACAGCAAGCCAGAGAGTGAGATGGTTGCTTATAAAATCATGCACATACCCAGACAGTAGTTAAGTAGCCATCTGAGTTAATTGCACACACTGTTATATACCATTGTACTTACAAACTATTCATAGAGTCACATACAGACACATTTCAGACCTATAGACTAACGGCCTCATTACGAGTTTGCTGGTAACACCACGGGACATCCAAACTTGCGGGGAGGACGCCATTGCCATGGCAGTTCCCTTGCCCTATTACAATGTTCTGCTGGTTTGACTGACAGAAACATTGCAATAGAGCATTCCTGCTAGTCAGACCAGAAGGAACAGTACTACAAGATAGCACTTTGTGACCTTAAAGAAGCCAAGTGCTATCTGGCAGCACAGAGGGGGCCAACCAGCACCCTCAGAATTCTGAGGGTGCTGGGCGAGGGGTCCTGCACTGCCCCTGCCTTGGGCTTGGGCAGTGCAGGGGCCCCCGTAGCCCCCAGCACACCTTAACCACCAGCTTGTCAGTGAAACTGCCATGGAAAGACTGGTGGTGAGGGGAGTTGTAATCAGCCAAGTGGTCCTGAGTTCAGTGCTGCCCTGGCTGAGCCCTGGCTGAGTACATCTCTGACCGCCATCATGCCGTGGGGAAACCATGTTCCCGGTGGGGATTACGGTCCCCTGATGGGTCCACCTGCCAGGTTTGTAATTGGGAGGTTGGACCCCACCACCCCAGATTACTGTGGCCCGGCCATCATCACTAGTGTGACGGCCTTCAGACCTCCAGACTCTTAATGAGGCCCTTAGTAAAAGCACCAGTGATATACTGTCATATTTATCTAAACATCTAGTGGCACACTCAGAGAGGAACGCATACACTCACTCAGATATGTATCCAGGTACTGACACAAATTAGTCACCTATACACTCAAGTACTCCTTTAAACATGGCTTGACCCTACTACTGCAGAGCCTGAGCATGCAATTTTACTGCTACCTCAAATTGTCATTACAAATCCATTTGTCAAGCTTTAAAGTCTACTTTTAGTACAAATATATCAACCCTCACTTAGACAGTCAGAAACACACAACGAGTCAGAATGTGAGAGAGCCACTTATACATTCATGCATACGCCACAATTGCAGTTATGTATCCAGCAGTATTGCCATCAGTTGCACACACAGTTACATACCCCTTTACTCACCATCTATACTTACATATCTGGTGAGACAGTCATAGAGGTACTAATGCAATCAGTCAGATATGTACCAAATACTAATGCAACCTGCTCACCTACCCACACAAGTACTACTTTAAACATGGTGCAGGCCTAATACTGTAGACCCTGAGGGTGCAGTTTTACTTTTAACAGGACTTCTCATTAGAAAGGTTGCTTGTCAATCTTTAAATTGGCATTTTACTGCTGAAAGTTGAGTACTCCTCTAGGCTGTCGGAAGGCCGTAGTGCACAGAGCTTTGAAGTTTAAAGATGAAAAATGTCCTTCTAACGTTCATTGAGTCAGATGTGCTGTTGCAGATGTTTATGCTCATTTATATAAGCAGTGTCCAACCATACTGCAACCCATATACCTATTCATAAAATGATAGAGCCACTGACACATACAGTCAGACACTGAGAGAGCCCCTCTTACATTTATGTACAAGGCAAGATAATAGTAATGTTTCCAGCAGTATTAGACCTAGTTGTACACCTAATTATATAACTTATTAGTCACCATATTTATTTAAACGTGGTTGGGCACTCATAGAGTTACTGATACACCCTGTCAAACAACTAGTCAACTACTTATACAATATACTCACCCATCTAGAGAAATATTTCTTTTAGCACAGCTCAGGTCTACTACTACTACCGAGTCTACCTGTGTAGCTTTACTGCTACCTTGAGTTCCCATTAAAAATTAATTTGCCAAGCCTTAAATTCTACTTTTAGTAGAAATAACAGATCCCTCGATTAGACAATTAGTAAGAGACAGGTACTTGGCAGTGAACACACTAGCACGCCTAATTAGTTTTAGTATGTATTTTTTTCTTTAGAGATAAATGTACTTTTTATTTGAAGATATCCACTTTTACTGAAAAATGAAAAATCTGAATTACTGATAAGAGACAAAGAAGAAAGTAACAGAGGAAACAATACAACCTAATTCAAATTGACAGTAAAAAGACGGATAAGTTAGAGAATGTGGAAAAATAAAAAAGAACAGCTGGTAAGAGCACTAAGGACTTTCTAAAAAATGTGTGGTGAAAATTGCCAACTGGAAGAAAAGTTGTGCAATATAAAGAGGAGCTATAAATCAAATGATAAAGAGGAAGGATTACATGCTTATAAAAGTAGAATATGTAATAATGAAAGAAAAAAATTGACTTGCATACAAAAAAAGTTTAAGGAGATAAGAGTACAAATTTTGAACTAAACTAATACCGAATTTGGTAAAGATGATGAAGAAGTATAAAAGTAGAAGTGTTATAGTTAAGTAAAAGCAATTTATTGTGAGTATAGTGGAAAAATCATTTGTTCTGAAAATAAAATGTTTTACCTTTATAGTGAACAGAATGAAGACGCTAGGCAAAACAATACTATGCATGAGAAAAAGAACACCAGGGAAAAGGCTTATTAACAAAAGTAATTTTTGTAAAGTTGTTAAATGTGAATGGGTGCACACATTTAGCACATATCCATGTTTTAATGAAGAGAGCTACTTGCAAGGAACACGTTAATGCATGCAGTTGACACAAGTGGTTGTTGCTCTGAAGTAAAGGATGGTACTCCAATTGAAAAATAAGAGATAGTTCCTAGGAATGTAGAACACATGATAGCTGAGTAAGTATGAGGAATGAGTGAATAAGCTCCTGTGTGCAATTGGAAGTGTAGCAGTATTTGTACAATCCATTAGAAATCGATTGATAAATTCAAACTTTTAAAAATAATTTTTATGGAGAAACGTCAAACTGAAAATTAAAAAGCTTCAAGAATTAGATCCCAGCCAAGTTAAAAAATACACTAACTTAAAAGACCATTCATTGGCATGTCTTTCAAAGAAACTGTATAGAAGTACTTTTTATCCATTTAGAATGTTAGCTTTGCATCCTTCAAAAATATGCAATTTAGTTAGACTTTATTATGTGAAAACTCCAGATTTATGTTTAGGAGAGTTGAATAGAGCTCTGTTATATGGTAGTGGCAGAAGCGGAGACATTTCTGAAGACATTCAGGGCCTCCTTACGAGTTTGGTGGTCTTCAGACCGCCACACTCGCGGTATTGGTCAGGGCCGCTGCTTTTGCGGCAGTCCGAGTGCCACATTAAAACCCTGGCCGTCAGGCCACCAGGGAGCTGCCAGCACTGCCAGGATCCATGATCTTGATGGCCTGGCAGAGATCGTAATCCACCAGGGCAATGCTGCATACAGCTCTGCGATGCAGATTGTGACCTTGTTCTCCACCAGCCTATTCATGGCAGTAACATTGCCATGAAAAAGGCTGTCGGAGAACAGGTGCGGGGGAGAGAGGGTGGCCCTGCACTACCCATGCACTTAGCATGAGCAATGCAGGCGCTCCCCTGCCCAGCACCAATGCAATGTTCACTGCTTAGCAGACAGAGAATATTGCAAGGGTGTGCATGCACTCTGTGGGCTACAGCTTTGCCACCAGCTTGATTATGAGCTGGAGACAATGCTGTAGCCTGTTTCCCACTAGGCCGGTAGGTGGAAACTTAGGGTTCCACCCGCTGACCTAGTGGAAAAGTCTGGTGAGGTGGTAGCCACCAAGGCACAGACACCCTGTCAGGAGTTTGGCGGACGGACTCTCCCGTCCACCAAACTTGAAATGAGGCCCTCAGTTCCATTTCTCTGGGCCTGAAGAAGAAGATTGGGAAAATGAGGTGGTAGTGATGAGAGTTATAGAGGAAGTGGATGCAGAGATTAGTACTGAAAATTTTACAGAGGAGATAGGGAAATTTAATGCACTATGTTTTGAGAGCCCTGAGTATATTTGTATTTGTTGTTGCCACACTCACTCAAAAACCAAAGTCATAATGCAGTTGTGTTTTCTAAAACTGAACAAGATAACATTGATGAGTGGCAGGAATTTGATGAACATCTATTTGTAGAATAATGTTTTGATATAGACACAAAGCAAACGATATGCAAGTATTGTTATGACAAATTAGAGGATAGTAAAATGTCAGCTAGAGCAATTCATAATTGATTAGAATTGGTACCAATGCCATAATAACCTGATCAAGTAAATGGGTATGAATCAATTCTTAAACAAACTGTCCATCCATTTCAAACCATCATTCCAATAGAGCTACATTATACTTGAAACAGAATAATGTCTTTTGCAAAAATGTTGACATTATTGGAGATGTAGGTTGAATAAGTTCTATAATCAAATGTACAAATAGAAAAAGTGAATAGGCAAAAATCAGAAGAAATAAATGAGCACAATAGTATTCATCTACTTCACTCAAAATAGGTTTTTGGGGATGCTATTGGTCTGCATTGATCTCTTTCAAATGAAACAAGCTATAGGAGCTCCAATGAGTGTGTAGGGAAAAAAAATAAAAATTACAGGCTCGCTGTTTTCCACAGATTTTTCCCACAGCTTGTTGGCCGCTATGATTACCAACCTGTACAAATACCAGCAGCAGAATACAGGTCAACAAGACTACATTCAGAGGACCCTAGGTATCAACAATGTATTTCATATGTATTCCATCCGTTATTTGAGAGTGACTTGTCACAACTCTCCTATGCTGTGGACCATATTCTTAAGACAAGAGTCAAGCTGTAAAATCTTTCTGCAATGGAGTTTGTTGATACATTACAAGGTAAGCGTGAAAATCTGGAGAACTTAACTGTATTCTCTGAAACTTAGGTATACCTGCTTGGTTTGTAACTCTTAGCTGTGCAGGGTATGCCTGGGGGGTTATTTACTAGAACTTCTAAGGCAAGCAAGCTCTAACATTAAGGATATCAATTTCAAGACAGGAGGAAAACTTTTCTCTTTGGATCCTGATAATATACCTAGGTATTTCAATCGTGTTTCAACCAATGCTAGGTTTTATGTGCAATAAAACAAATCCTCCAATTATAGAAGTTACAGTTTTTTTGGGGTGAAAAGAATACCAGAAAAGAGTTGTTCCTCATAAACACATGCTTTTATGGGTAAAGGATGCATACAATTTGGAAATTATACTGATGTGTGTATTGTCTTTCATAGAACAGCATTTAACATGCACTGTCCCAGATGTGAATAATAACAAAACCCTATGCTTCCAAACACATAGCTGTGGCAAGTATTGCCACCAAAGATACAGATGAAAAGGAGAGTTTTATACAAGGTGTGTGATAAAGTAGCCACTTTCTTGCATGGTTACCCCAACGTCTGGGCTGTTTGTAAGTGTGTGTCTGTGTGTTTTTACTGTGTCACTGGGATCCAGCTAGCCAGGACCACAGTGCTCATAGATAAAAACCTATATGTCAGTATGTGTTGCCTGTCTCACTGGGATCCTGCTAGCCAGGACCCCATGGATCTTAGTTTGTGGCCTAATGTGCATGCCTGTGTAGTTCCTAACTGTGTTACTGAGGCTCTGCTAACCAGAACCTCAGTGCTTATGCTCTCTCTGCTTTTACATTTGTCACTGTAGGCCAGTGACTTCATTTACCAATTTCAATTGGCATACTGGACCCCCCCTTATAAGTCCCTAGAATATGGTACCTAGGTACCCAGGGCATTGGGGTTCCAGGAGATTCATATGGGCTGCAGCATTTCATTTACCACCCATAGGGAGCTCAGACAAACACTTACACAGGACTGCCATTGCAGCCTGCGTGAAATAGAACACACACTATTTCACATCCATTTTCACTGCACTTAAGTAACTTATAAGTCACCTATATGTCTAACCTTCACTTGCTGAAGGTTAGACACAAAGTTACACTAGCAAAGATGCCCCCACATAGGTCAAGGCCATTTCCTCGGGCTTTGTGAATGCGGAGAACACATTACATGCGCGCACTACTTATAGGTCAATACCTTTATGTAGCTTCACAATGGCAACTCCGAATATGGCCATGTAACATGTCTAAGATCATGCCATTGTCCCCCCATTCCAAATCTGGTATTGGGGAGCCAATTTCATGCATCCTAGGGGCTCCACCATGGACCTCCAGTACTGCCAAACCAGCTCTCTGAGGCTTGCACTGCAGCTACAGCTGCTGCCACCTCACAGACAGGGTTCTGCCCTCCTTGGGTCTGGGCAGCCCAGTCCCAGGAAGGAAGAACAAAACATTTCCTCTGAGAGAAGGGTGTTACACCCTCTGCCTTTGGAAATAGGTGTTACAGGCTGGGGAGGGGTAGCCTCCCCCAGCCTCTGGAAATGCTTTGAAGGGCACAGATGGTGCCCTCCTTGCATGAACCAGTCTACACCGGTTCAGGGACCCCTTCTCCCCTGCTCTGGCGAGAAACTGGACAAAGGAAAGGGGAGTGACCACTCCCATGTCCATCACCACCCCAGGGTTGGTGCCCAGAGCTCCCCCAGTGTGTCCCAGACTTCAGCCATCTTGCTTTGCAAGGTGTGGGTGCACTCTGGAGGGCCCGGAGTGGCCATTGCCAGCAGGTGACATCAGAGACCCCCTTCTGATAGTTCCACACCCAAGAAGGTAGCCAGTCCCCCTCTCAGGGCTATTTAGGTTCTCTACTGCGGGTTCTCTTCAGAGTCTGCTCGCAAGTTTCCTTCAGGAATCCTCTGCAACAAGTTCTGACTCTTCTGACCTCGGATCAACCGCGGCCTGCTTCAAGAAATGCTGTAACTGCAACAAGGTGTCTACAAGAGACACTTTTCTTCATCAACCTCAGCTACAAGTCAGTAACTGCAACAGTTTCCATGGGGTGCATGCTCTGGGGACTTCCTGTCTTCATCCTGCACCAGAAGAACCGAGGAAATCTCCCATCAGAGTGACGGAGCTACTCCCCTGCTCCAAGCAGGCACCTTCCAATGTGACGATCGGTACCCTGGGACTCTTCTCACAGGGACGAGCATGCTCCTAAGGACACAGAGGGTGGACATCATTGACATAGACTGTCCTGAGGTCCTGCTGACACAATTTGAAGGAGGTAAGACCTTGCCTTCCCTGAGAGCAACGGTATCCCTGTGTACTGAATCTTCTTCACCTCCTGAGGCCTCTGTGCACTCTTTGCAGAAATTCCTTTGTACACAGCCTGGCCCAGGTCGTCAGTACTCCATCTGTGAGGCTCACTTCACTGAGTTGTTCTTCAGCGGCGTGGGACCTTCTTTTGTTGTGCTGCATCAACTGTGTTTTTCACCTCCTTTGAACCCAGATCCTGCAGCTACTGGGGGGTGTTGGCTGGCATCCTGAGGGCTCTCTAAAGTGCTGGGAGACCCCTCTTCCTCCTCACACAGAGTTGAGGCCCCCAGGTCCCTCCTGGGTCCATCCAGTGCCATTTTGATGCAAACCCTACTTATTGCGTAGCCAAGGCTTGCTGGCGCCTTCCAACACAAAATCTCATCTGCAACTATCTTCACACCGTGGGACATCTTTTGCATCATGCAGGAACCTGTTGGAATCTTCCTAGGGTGCATTTCTTCAGTCTTTGACTAACAGGGTACTCTTATTTTGCACCCTCTTCTGGGTTGGCAGGCGCTCCTGTCCTTCCTGGAACTTCTTTCAACTTCTGGACTTGGTCCTCTTCCTTTACAGGTCTTCAGGTCCAATAATCCAGCAGTTGTTCTTTCCAGACTTGGTTGGCTGCTGAAAAATCCCCAAAACGAGGTGTAGTGTGTCCTATGGAAACTTGCAGTACTTTACTCCTGCTTTTCTGGGCTCTGGGGTGGGGTAATTTACTCCCCTGTACTGTATTCTTACTCTCCCAGTGATTCTGCACACACTACACTTGCCTAGGGGGGGAATTTGTGATTCACATTCCACTTTCTTAGTATATGGTTTGTGTTGCCCCTAGTCCTATTTTCTCCCTTTGCATTCTGTAGGATTTCCTACTGTTTGCATTGTTCTATGACTATTTACTTGTCTAATTTTTGGTGTCTAGTGTATATATTGTGTATAATACATACCTCCAGAAGGAGTATTTTCTCTAAGATATTTTTGGTACTGTGTCACCCAAATAAATACCTTTATTTTTGGTAACACTGAGTATTGTCTTCACTTGTGTATAAGTACTGTGTAACTATAAGTGGTATTGCATGAGCTTTGCATGTCTCCTAGTTCAGCCTAAGCTGCTCTGATAAAGCTGCCTCCATCAGCCTAACCTACTAGAACACTGCTACTTCAATAATAAGGGATAACTGGACCTGGTATAAGGTGTAAGTACCCAAGGTACCCACTACAAACCAGGCTATCCTCCTACAAGGTATCCATTTGGATTTCTGAGACATTCATTTCCAAAGGAAGAGATAACAGCTTTTTATCTGCAGTGAGGCATACACTGACAAGAAAATCACCAAAAATACATATAATATGGCAAGATCAGAGGCCTCCAAATATATTAATGCTTATAATCCCACCATATTAAAGTTATGGAGTGCAAATATGATTGTACAGTTTGATACAGATAATTCCATTGCTGGAGCTTGCTATGTCACTTATTCATCACAAAAGCAGTGAAAACAGAGATAAAGGGAACATGGGAGAAGATTTCTGCAGAAAAATCTCTATTAAAGAAAATATACAATTTCAGATTGAAAATGCTCTCGCATAGGGAGATAAATTCATGTGTGTGCTGTGACAGATTAACTCTGCCAGCTTGTCCTCGAAGTTTAGGGGAATTCTTTGGATTAGTCTAGGCCTTGCTAACACATGAAACAGGGTCTTGAAATCTTTCCCAGAAACTCAGCATAGTTTGATCTGGAGAGTACAGCTATTGTAAAAATAAACATATTGGATACCTCTTATCCAAGAAGAGGTCCACACCTCAAAAATCTGGCTTTATGAAATTCTGCTGCACTATAGATACAAAAATAATGTTTTGAAAAACATTGATGAAGGCAAATATGGTGTAGTTGGGTGTGATGGTTGTTTGTTTCGGCATGCAAAAGCTAGCTTAATAAACCATAGAAAACGTACTTGTCAAACTGATGAGAAAACATAATTTTTCTACTTAGCACTTTTCCAGCTATGCAAACTTTGCCTTTCTGAAACAGAGTTACTTGGACAATATGACTGCTACGAAGACTCTTTCAATTCCCTAAAAGACTGCATTGAGTGTCTAATATTTCCCAACAACCTCAAAATGTTAAATGAATAAATGGAACAAAAGTAATCAATTGATACTGATATAGCAAAGGGCAATTCACAAAGCAGCCAGAGTTCCAGACCTCTCAGTCAAGATCCTCTCAGACAGCCAATAATAAAAAATGAAGCCACCATGGCGATGAATAAGGTGGAGAAAACAATGCAACAAGCAAGAGAAGAAAATGTTGACCTGGAACACTTAGTAAAACAAGTGAATGGTGAGCAGAAAGAAATATATTTGGAAGTCAAAGGAAAAATAGAGACTGGATTCCTTCACCAAAACAATCAATGTAACTGTTTTAAACCAATTTCTGCATGCAAGTGGACAGTCTACCACTGGAAAAAGCTTTTTAAACCAAGTTCTCACCACATAGTTACAGAATACTCCATTTTCTCATATGCTCCTACTGGATTAGCTGAACACAACATCAAAGGAATTACCTTGCATCGTCTACTTATGCTACCTATTGAGCACAATAATAAATTGGAATACCAAAAGTTATCTGGTGAAGCTTGTCATGAAGTTTCTGGAGGCTTGAAGAAATTAAAGCTTCATTGATGAGATGAGCATGGTCTCAAGCTTAATCCTTTCCATTATGCATTTGAGAATGCAACAGATATTGAAGACAGAGGGGGTCATTATAACTTTGGCGGTCCCCCTGCGGGACCACCAAAGCCACGGGGAGGGTGCTGTCATCATTCCGATGGCATCCCCAGTCCTATTACAGTATTCCTGTTAGGGTGACCAGCAGGAACATCGTATTACGTGCTACAGTATTGGTCTCAGCTCCCTTAAGGGAGCTGAGACCAATGCCATAGCACACCAGCACCTTCAGAATGTGCACTGTCTGAGAGTGCTCAGTGGGGAGACACCTGCACTGCTGATGCCAAGGGTAATGCAGGCCTGTGGCCCCCAGCACTGTGTTTCCACCAACCTTTCAATGGTGGGGTTCCCCCCATGGAAAGGCTGGGGTAAACAGGAGTCATGATCAGCACGGTGGTGCTGAGTTCAGTGCTGCCGTAGCTGACCAGGAACCTTGTTGTCAGCGGCGATGGCCTTCCGCTGGTGATCCGAACACCAAGGTCGTAATGTAGCAGTTGGACCATCCAGAGTGTGGCGGTCCAACCACCACTGCTATTCTGGAGTTGTACCGGCAAACTCATAATGAGGCCCAGAGTATGATGTACATTTTGAAGGAAAGCATGTAATTGTTTTTGGTGATATATTGTAACTTACCCATGTAAAAGGACAGCCTGTCTTTAAGACACTTTACATGAAGAAACTCGTAATTCCTTAGGAAACATTGGAAATGTAAACATTTGGTTACATTTCCAATACAAAGTACTAATTAGAAACATGCGACAAGCATCGGTTATGCAATATGGAAATATTTGGAATGATATTAGAATAGGATCACTGTCAAAAGAAGGAAAACATTTCTTAGAAACTCAACTTATAAAGAACGTATTCCCTTAAAAAAAATCTGCAGCACAGCTAATGTTTCAATATTTTCAACAACAAAAATCAATTGTGTGTAATACTTACCCTTAAAGAATGTACCTCTTTCAATGAGCAATTGCTACAACTGGAGAAAGAATAAATATTGGATCTCACAGAAATTGATAAAATGAAACACCAAGGAGTGGCAATACTATTGAACGGAAATCTACAATCAAAATTGGATTCTTTGGAGAAGTCTGTTTTCAAAACTGCTGGATTAGGAAAGTGTTTAGGTGTTTGAAAAATCTATAGGGTGATTTTGCGTCAAAAGTTAAATGATGAAGAATTAGTGAATGGGCCATGAGTAAAATAATTTATTTAATTTTGGATCCAAACAGAAATTATGTTGAATACCTAGCAATTACATATGCTTAACTTTGAGGTATAAAACAGATAGCAAGGTCTGCTGAGCATTTATCAATATTGGTATCACCGTATTCATGCAAGGTATATCATAGGTAGCATTACCATGGATTAGAACTGTGTGCAGTTTGTATCTCATAGAGTTTGATGACAGTAAAAGTAAGTGCTGATTCGAGTTGTGTGATAGAGTATAACCATTTGAGAATGTTCCTCATTAGGACAGTAACCAATTTATACAAAGCCTAGATTTCGAAGGATCGTAGTGACTTTCCTGAGAAAAAGAAGAAAAACAACCAAAATTAAATATTTCAAAGTATCATAGTGACGCTCCCGGAAAAAAGAAGAAAAAAGAGAAGGAACAAGTATTGGTGAAACACTACTAAAGATACTGGTGAAATTGTAAGTTACCAGTTCTCAAACCTCTCTGGAGTCATCTGATATGCCAAAGTAGTCCTAAATTTACTATTCTCTTTACCTACAAACCAGGTCAAAGATCTAGTGGAGAGAAAAATGAATACTTCTAACTTATATTTGAAGAACAGCTCAAAACAATATGAAAAGATTTACACAATGTATATACTCTACTCTTCTTTAATGGATACGCGGATTTTATAACATCATGCAGCCTACCAAGGGCAATGTTTTTATATATCTTTTATAACTTTCCACCTATGACAAAGATTCATATACATTCATTGTACTATACATCTATAATAGAAATTATTTTATTTAACAACTATAGGTAAAAACATTCTAGTCTATAGATCAGGGATATTCAGCCTTTTGTCTATTAAAAGCCATTTAAGTTCAATGAAAATTCTCCAGACTCCCTAATATTAGTGTTGCAATAGTGACCACATCAAACATGCAGGATAACTAGCAGTGATCACTACAGTTCATCATGCACGGTTGATAAAGTGAACTATAGAAGGCTTTAACAATTTGGGAATGTCTCTACATGGGTAAGGCATACCAGCAATAGAAGCAATGTTCCTGTCACTAATTCAATGATATGAGTGCAGGAAAGCCCTTCTTTTTGCCATCCTCACCTCCAAACATTTTGACTGATACTGGTGGGTACTCACTCTGATTGTTCCCTGAGTACTGTTAACCATTCCCAGGGCTAGTGCTTTGTGTCAAATGGATTAAGCAAATTAAGCTAGTTATAACTGACTGCATCAACCTTCCTATAAGTCCTTTGTATATGGTAGGGCATGTAGGTTTAGGGACCCCAGTATAGGTGGTATACCCATAAGTGCACTGTTGTGGTGCCCAGTTTCAATTTAACGGCAGACCTGCATTGTTGGCTGCTTTTAATTGTTACTTAAAGTTAACCCCAAATTTGACTTTGGAAGTAAAAGTACTTCTAAAGTCCTAAGCTACCTTATTTCTATTGATAAGTCACCCCTAATGTTTGCCCTAAGTGCCGACAGCATTGGGTGCAGTGTAACTATAAGCAGGGACTTTATAAAATATGTTTTATAGGCTCTGGTGATGGAAAAATAGTTACATTTGTTTTTCCCGATTGCAGTGAATGGCCTCCATAGGCTAACATGGAGAGACTTTATTTTAAAATAATAAAGTCTTATTTTCCATAGGAAGGAGATACATATGACATGTTTAGTATCAGAATAAAAGTTATAATAAATACAAGAATTTGCCATTGTTTAACTTAATATAACGTGTACCTAGAAAGAGTTTTAGAACTCTTACTAAAAGTTATCAACTTCAGCACTTTAGTAGACTTCTCTGAATGGTCAGCCTCTGGCAGCCTGAGTCAGGCTGCCTTGTTGAGGTGTAACGTGACCTGGACTGAAACAAGGGAAGCATCTGGTGGGAGGATATCTGCCTCAGCAGATGGTGAAACAGGAAGGGGGAGGGCAGCCAAACTGGACTTCAAAGGAGGGAAGGACACTTAGGACAGCAACTGTACCTCCCCCATTTGCTCCAAACCCAGAGAACCAGATGCCCCCAGATTAGATTAAGAGAGGGCTGATAAAAGGGTATATTAAGAGAAACCTAGCCACACCAGTAGGTGACTCAGTCAGATCTAAATTCTAAGATTGCATTTTTGCCATTTGGATTTTAGAGGAATATTGCTCCCTGGAATAGATTTTTGCCACACTTCCCAGGAAGTGGTAATTCAAGAGGGTGGTGGCCTGCACATGATTGGATAGAGCCCTCACCTGCTTGCCAACCCAGGAGCAAGGATAAATATGGCAGATCTACACTCCACCTCTGATCCCTACAGGAACAAGACAAGAAGAAGAAAGATCTGTTCTGCTGGACCCCTGGCCTGCACCTGGACACTGCACTCAGAAGGACTGCACCAGCTGCACACTTCGGCTTCACCAAGAAAAGGGCTTTGCCTGGCTCCAATTACTTCAAAGAGGAACTCCCCATAAACCACAAGTAGAAAAGAGCTGACCTGAGTCCCCTACATCAAGCCGTGAAGAAATTAACCAGTTGACCAGTGGTCATTTTTGCATTTGAATCAGGTGCATTCTGAGAGTTGGAGTACTATCTTCCAAGAAGCAATTCAGAGCATCTGGAACCTTGATGTTAGTTGTGGACACCTAAAGAATCTTAAAAGTAGTTCTGGAAGAAGGTCCAGAAGTTTGGAGAAGTTTGGAACAACTTTGGGAACAAGCTCCATAAGTGGACTGACCCGATGTAGGGAGTCAAGCCGGCCAATGCTGACTGTGACCCAGCCTGACGTGCAGGTTAGTCATGCTGAAAAGCCCAAAGCCCCCGACTTCCACTATTTTACCGGGGACTCGTGGAAAGGCAATCCAACAACATTGCATCAAAACTGGCTTGCTCTGCAGGGTTTTCTGACACCAGAGAAGAAAATCTCCAAAAAAGTTTCTAAGCCTGAAGGTAAAATATTGACCGAGGCCTCTCATGCAGTGTATCTAAGGAGGGATTACGCGCGGTGGGCTTCATCTTCAACTTGGTTGTGGATGAAGATTTTCATCCTGAAATTTCATCTAAGTCCGAATGTAGAACTATTCACCGAGACCTCCTGGGATTCATATCCTAAGAGGAGTCTAGCGTGGTTTGCTTTAACTTGTGACTTTGTCCCGGACAGTGAAAGATCTTTAAAAATTATTTTGCATCCAAAGGTAAAACTTTCACTGATGCCTTCTGCTCAGTGCAGCTGATTTGGGCTCCATTGCGATCAGCCTCAACTTTTCACTTTGCCCCCTTGAAGTGTGACCAGATGTCCATATTGGCACCTTTGATTTCTATGCAATAGAAAAGATTTAGGCCCTCATTACAACATTGGCGGTAAATCCTGATTACCACCATGCAGAAGACCGCCAACACACCGCTGCGGCTGCGGAAATCAGCTACAGCTATACTTACCCACAGGCCGGAATCCTCCAAATTCAAGACACCCACACAAGTCCGCCACACCAAAGGTCAGTGATAAACTGGCGATAACAAAACTGACACCGTCACGCCAACAGGAATATGCCCACACTATCACGATCCCACGAATCCACGTGGCGGTCTTTCAACCGCAGTATTCCATTGGCAGTACACACCGCCGCGCTCGAAATACACACTCATTTACAAAATACAACCACTTTGGACAATTCGAAATACACACACCTGATACACATACACACACCACCCCCACACACCCAATACAATATAAAACACACACCCACATCACCCACAAACCCCTACAACAAAAATTGAGAACGAAGCACAGAGAGAGACACCACCATCAACACACTAGCATCCACAGGCACACAACACCATCATTCACACAACACCCACGCACCTCACACAACACACACAAGCACATCACCCTCACACATCACAACACATACCACCTCACACATCACCAACACCATACCATGGCACCTCAAAGACACCCCAGGTTCTCTGAGGAGGAGCTCAGGGTCATGGTGTAGGAAATCGTCCGGATAGAGCCACAGCTATTCGGAGGTGCAGCACACCTCGATAGCTAGGAAGATGGAGCTATGGCGCAGAATCGTAGACAGGGTCAACGGAGTGGGACAGCACCCAAGAACACGGGATGACATCAGGAAGAGGTGGAACGACCTACGGGTGAAGGTGCATTCCGTGGTCTCAAGACACCAGATTGCATTTCAGAGGACTGGCGGTAGACCCCCACATCCTCCCCCCCAACTATCAACATGAGAGGAGCAGGTCTTGGCTATACTGCATCCTGAGGGCCTTGCAGGAGTAGCAGGAGGAATGGACTCTGGTAAGTCAAATCTTAACTATTACAGCCCTCACCCTACCTGCATGCTATCACATACCCCACCCTCACCCTCACCCCATCACTCCAGCACCTCACATATGTCCCACTATCACAACCACACATCCCAATACCAAGCCCTGCATGCAACACCATAGCATGGACACCCATCACCAAAGCATATCCACTACAGATACCCACAGAGATCCCCAAAACAAATATCATACAAGGTCCTAGACAAGAATGTAAGCACTGGGGTACAGGGTCACCCACCCATTGCACACAATGGCACACACAGATGCAATAATCATGCCTTTACACCCCTGCAGGACCCCTACCCAAAGTCACCGGACAGGAGGTTCCAGACATGTCAACACCCCCCACAGAAGAGGCCCACAGTGATAACAGCAGCTCTGTCCAACTGGATCTAGATGACCAGCCCGGCCGATCTGGGACCTCGGGACAGTCGGTTCCCCACACACTGGTACATGCCACCACAGAGCCTTCCCCCTCAGGAAACACCAGCACAGCACCCACCCAGGGGGCCCATACCTCTGTCCCCAGGAAACGTCAATCAGCAGTGTGTCCACCACTACAGGGAATCCAGGCAAACCCACCACCCCAAGAACATCAGGGACCTGGGGGCAGTGGGCACATGGTTCAGGGGACAGAGGAACAGGAAAACCGGGGAACTGGGAGGACTGCTGTGCGACAGGGGGAGGACAGGCCCAGGGACCTTGTGAAAACCAGGAGGGACAGTGTGGCACAACAAGGGGCCCCTGACACTAGCCTCGATGATGAACATCCCACCACCTCCGCCGGCGCTAGTGGACAGGAGGCACTGCCACAGGACCACGACACCAGCACCCCACCCCTTGCAGATGGAGAACCACCCCGCAAACGGTCCATGAGATCCAGGACAAAGACAGAGAACAATGCCAAGACTCCCGCCAAGAAATGAGACCCCCCTGAATGTCATCCTTCTGTCCCACTTTGTCACCCTGTCCATCCATCAACTGCCCTAGCTCCACTTCGTATGCCCCTTTGGACAATGCACCTGCGAAACAAATAGACTGGACTCTGCCATGGACATTCCTCCACCATCACCCCTGACCATTTTACAACCCCCTCCACTATTTTCCATTTAAATAAACACCCTTGAATCAAAAAACAATCTGGAGTCAGTCTTTGCTTTCACAAATGTGTATTTGCTATAACTATGGAAAATAACAATGTCCATTGTATTGTCAACATACCTATGTCACACAGCTCTAGTACATCAGGTAATATAGCAGAGGTCACACAGTGGGACCCACATCTGTGAAATGGAAATGCAAAGTGACAAGCCAGGATCCATACACTGGGTGAAAGTGACAGACATATGATAGGTCTATCAAATAAATGAGATGTAGGAGGCAGTGATGTCTTCTTACCTGTGTCTCAATGGAAGTATTTCTGGATAACGTTGTTTCTGTTGTCGATATCCTCTTCTTCTGCCTCCTCTTCTTCACTGTCCACAGGCTCCACAGCTGCCACAAGACCTTCTTCTGAACCATCCTCCTGCAGAAAAGGCACCTGTCGTCGCAAAGCCAGGTTGTGCAGCATACAGCAGGCCACGATGATCTGGCACACCTTCTTTGGTAAATAGTAGAGAGAACAACCTGTCATATGGAGGCACCGGAATCTGGCCTTCAGGAGGCCAAAGGTCATTTCAATCACTCTCCTAGTTCGCCCATGTGCCTCATTGTAGCGTTCCTCTGCCCTTGTCCTGGGATTTCTCACTGGGGTCAGTAGCAATGACAGGTTGGGATAACCAGAGTCACCTGCAAATGTTGAGGGACAACTGTTAGACACACACTAACCCTTAGGGACAACCCCAGACAATCATTCACACAGTATAGGGTCCTTGTCCTCACCTATTAGCCACAAACGGTGCCTCTGGAGTTGCCCCATCACATAAGGGATGCTGCTATTTCTCAAAATGCAAGCTTCATGCACTGAGCCTGGAAACTTTGCATTCACATGAAAGATGTACTGGTCGGCCGAACACACCATCTGCACATTCATTGAATGGTAGCTCTTCCTGTTTCTGTACACCTGTTCACTCCTGCGGGGGGTACCAATGCCACATGTGTCCCATCAATGGCACTTATGATGTTGGGGATATGTCCCAGGGCATAGAAGTCACCTTTCACTGTCGGCAAATCCTCCACCTGAGGGAAAACGATGTAGCTGCGCATGTGTTTCAGTAGGGCAGACAACACTCTGGACAACACGTTTGAGAGCATATGCTGGGACATCCCTGATGCAATGGCCTCTGTTGTTTGAAAATACCCACTTGCCAGGAAATAGAGTACTGACAGGACCTGCACTAGAGGGGGGATTCCTGTGGGATGGCGGATAACTGAAATCAGGTCTGGCTCCAACTGGGCACACAGTTCCTGGATTGTGGCACGATCAAGTCTGTAAGTGCTAATGATGTGTTTGTCTTCCATTGTCGACAGGACCACCAGTGGTCTGTACACCGGAGGATGCCGCCATCTCCTCACCTGCCCCAGCGGACGTGCCCTATGGACGAGAACAGCACGCACAGAGTCAGCCAACATTGAGGTATTAAAAAAATAATTTATTTGTACCGCCAATGGAATACCGCGGTTGAAAGATCGCTGCGTGGACTCATGGGTCGTGATAGCATGGGCGTATTTCTGTTGGCGTGACGGTGTCGGTTTTGTTTTCACCAGTTTATCACTGACCTTTGGTGTGGCGGACTTGTGTGGGTGTCTGGATTTTGTCGGATTTCGGGATGTGGGTCATAATAGCTGTGGCGGATTTCCGCGGCCACGGCGGTGTGTTGGCGGTCTTCTGCACGGCGGTAAGCGGCTTTTACCGCCAATGTTGTAATGACCCCCTATGTCTTCTGTCCTTTGTCAATCTTTGTTATTATTTAAGAAAGTGTTTGCTATGCCCACTTCATCCGTGATCAAGGCTGCGGCCAAAACATGTTGGAGGGGAAGCTTTCTTCCTGAGTAAAATAATCTGCAGTAATTCGAAAGTTTCTGGGTTTTCCTTGCCTGGGAGGAGTATTGTTTGATGTTTGGGCTACCAGAACTCTGCCTGGACTGCTACGCTACAGCCTCTGCATTCCATATATATATATATATATATATATATATATATATATATATATATATATATTATCTAGGTAGTTATAGTTACAACCATGTTTCCATAGAGAAAACATGTTATGACTTGCTTACATATTTGGCGCATTTTGAAGAATCTTCAAGAAGTTTTCTAAAATAAGTCTTGTGGTGATTCTTGTTGCACACAAAATGATTTGGGGTGTTCCATCAAGCAGGGGCTGAGAGAAAGGGGAGATGAAAAAAGTTATGTTTCCCATGTTAATTCCCATAGGACCTTCAGACACGTCTACAGCCTGAATCGCTGGATGGAACTACATCAAATTTGGCAGAAAGCTAGCTTTTGGTACTCAGATCACACTTTTGCATATTTGGTGTAAATCTGTTCAGTACATTTTGAGATATTAAAAGGAAACAACTTTTGCATACCTCTGGCTGCGATCACTTTGGGAATATTTCACAAATAATTTGTGGAAATTTGTGAGTTTTCATAAATACGCATGCAAAAAGAAGCATTGCAATTTACTGACTGCAACCTGAGTAGAAAGCTGCAGCCGCCATTTTATTTCATGGGACATGGTCCCTGGGGCTGAAAATCCTAATTGAAAGTGGCATAAGGGGTCAGGGTGAAGGTACCCTGACCCCAGCGGTGTGATATGGGTTGGTTTTAGGGGCAAAGTGTGGGTTTAAAATGATTTTTTGTGACCAGGCATGGTAGTCACATAAATTTGTGAATTTTCACAAATATGAAAAAATCTGAAAGAAAAACCACAGACTCATTCATTCACTAATTCATTCACTCATACATGCACTCAGAGACTCAGGTGCACAGTCACACACTTTGCAAAGTAGATTCTTGGTAAGGGCAAGGTTGTACCTACAGTTAAAGTCCAGTCAGGGTCTCAGTTAATTAATCCCAGCTCAGTCCTTGGTAAACTGGCAAAACTGGCAACCAGCAGGTATGCTTAATTTAGGAGACAGGTGTGTGCAGCATTTAAAAAAAAAAAAAAACAGTAAATAAGTAAAACACAAACATAATAAAAATCCAACTGCAAATTATAAAAATGGATTGTATTTTTATGTTTAACATGAAAGTAAAGCAAAACAAATCCAATCAGAAATGCATTTTTAAAGAATAACTGTTTTTTAGCACATAGAAACTAAAACTGGCAATCTAGATATCTGGCAGCACTTGACTGGGCAAAGTCCAAATTTGAGGCCTACCGTGACCAGTAACGAGACTTGGGCCCTCCTGGGCTGTGACTCTGGCGGTGGTCTCTGGACCAGTGATGACGGTGCTGGCGGTTGTGTCTGCACCGCCGGAAATGATGGCGCACTTCTCCACCGTGACACTCACAACAGGCTGGGGAGACTTCCTCTGGACCTTCCCCTCCTTTTTTGGAGTTACAGCTGACTCACCAATCGCCTTCAATCCCACCAGGAGTCTTGACACGGTCCCGTCGTCCACTCTCCAATTTCAGAGCCTTTACAGGGGGTGGGCTACCAGTGCCTTGGCTCCGGGTCCTACTGCCTGCCCTGGTGGACAGTGCACTCCAATAACCTGCAACACGCACCACTGGTACTGGAGGCTTTTTGGCTGAGGCGCTACGACGGGACTGATGAATTGGAGGGGGGGGGGTCGGGGCAAAAAGGTCAATTTGACATAGGGACAGTTTCTGACGGACACTGTGATGGGTAGCTGGAGGGGGTCTGGGAGTGGAGGAAGAGGAGGTGGTTGTAGGAGGTGTAACTTTAGGTGTTTTGGGTGCAGGTGCAGGTACTGTAGGCTGTCGTGAGGTGGATGGATGTTGGGTGAGTGATTGCCGGCGTTTGTGTACTTTGGGAGGGGGCGTCACAGACACACTGGGAGAGGACACAGGGGACGTGTAAATGGTAGTTGAGGTGGTGAGTGCAGGTGAGCGGCTTGTGGTGCTGGGTGTCCTGGTGCGAGTTCTAGTGCCTGTAGATGTGGTGCATGCAGGTGTGTGTGTAGACGAGACTGGGAGGGAGGAGGGAGAAGAGGAGGAGGGGGACACAGTGGAGACAGTGGATGTTGCTGTGTCTGTATGGGTGTGATGCTTGTGTGAGTGCCTGTGGTATGTGTGGTGCCTATGTTTGCTTGAGCTACTTTTGGGTGTTGACTTGTGTGCATGCTGGTCTGTAGGTGTACTTGGGATGGGATGGGGTACTGGGGATTGGGTCTGGGTGGAGGAAGTTGGAGGGGGGAGGCTAGACACAGGGACAATGGCTGCCACCAGTGCTGAGGCCAGAGATTGCAGGGTTCGCTGAAAGGCAGCCTGACCAGAATGAATGCCCTCCAGGAATGCATTACCGTGTTGCAACTCTCATTCTACACCCTGGATGGCATTCACAATGGTAGACTGCCCAACAGTGAGTGACCTGAGGAGGTCAATGGCCTCCTCACTGAGGGCAGCTGGGGTGACTGGGGCAGGGGCTGAGGTGCCTGGGGCAAAGGTGATGCCCACCCTCCTGGGTGAGCGGGCACGGGCGTATGCTGAGGGGCTGCTGGGAGGGCAGTGCTGGTAGGGGAGGTGGCGGCTGTACCTGTAGAAGTGGGGCGCACAGATGGTGCCACCACCACAGGGGAGCTCCCATCGGTGGACGAGTCCGTGTCGCTGGTGGGTGATCAGGTAGCCGACGTGAAGCTCCCCTCGCCCTCCGTCCAACTGGTGCATTCAGAGTCTGTGGTGTGGCCCTCCATGGCCATGTGGGATGCAGCTCCCTCGTGCTCCGGTGACACTGTACCTCCGCCTGATGATGCTGATGTACAAAAGGACAGGGTGAGCAGGAAAAGGAGGGGCCTTGCCTACCGAACTTGCCCTGGCCTAGGGACACCCAGAGCCCACCTCCCCCACCCAGACCCCTCCACTGCACGCAAAGTCCGCAGAATGAGGTTGTACTCACCCCCTTGTGTCTGCTGTGATGTCCTCAAGCGCCCATCCAACTCCGGGTAGGCCACCGCCAGGATCCGGAACATCAGGGGGGTCATGGTGCGATGGGCATCCCTCCCACGTTGGGAGGCCATCTGCAGCTGAGCCCCGTCTCTGGTGGGCCCCCAGGGTCCGGACTTCCTTGGCGATGGCACGCCAAATGTCCCTCTTCTGGTGGGCGCTGACCTACATGACATGCACAAGGGAAGAGGAACAGTCATTGAAGTACTGGGTTTTTCAGAACCCAGTGGTGCCAGGGAACACACCCTAAGACTTCGAGTCCTTCCTGTTTCAGACTACAGAAACACAGAGTCTTCTTGGTGAAGTCAAAGATCTTGTTTATTGGCTGCAGCCAGTAACAGGTATCCTAGAAGTACAACACGGTGTATATTCTCAGGAGACTGCTCCCCTTGCAAAGCTAACCTTCTCTTTTATACAAAATATTATGCTTTAGGCAAACATTCCTTATTTTACAGTTGACCATTCACATATTTTCACTACAAAGAAATAGCAGGGTTATGATGACAAGCCATATTTCAGTTTGTCCAGCCCTCAATCAATTACCCGGCAAGGCTCAGTACTTTCATCAGATATCGACGGACCCCCAATATAAACAGGCACCTCCTCATTGTAAAGCAAGTCATAAAGAAAGAAACAGGGACAGGTGTGTGTAAGATTAGGCATGGTTTGTGTGTGATTAAAGGTTTTATGATGTGTTGTGCCTTGATACTAATCTCATTCGGCCACTGGGAATGAAACTGGCCGAACAGGTTTGGCTTCAGGCAGTGGAGTCAGCTTGCCCAGGTCACAGAGGAGTCAGCAAAGATGTACGTGTCCTTCAGACTCGTTTTCGGCATTAGTCATTGGCCTATGTGAGGGCAATCACAAAATGGCTGTCGTTTAAATGGAACCTCAGAGTTTCAGGACGGAAACTCTGTTATTCGGGTGATTTCGTCACCTGAATATGAATACAATGCTTGTGCATACTATTCTAATCATTCTCGGTCTGCTGATACCAAAATCGTTGTGATACGACGATGTTTATAACACGGGTCCAGAATTTTTCAGTACCGCATCATTACCAACTGCACCATCAATGTGAGTGGCCCCCTTCCTACTCTGACCATGTGGCCCATTTATTCCCATGCTTTACTGTAGTATGAACTCTGGCCCCTTCCCTCTTCCACCCAGCCCTCTCCACCCAGGTCTAGCACATACAACGTGCTCCCTGTGTACTAACCTGTTGGTCTGGAGGACCGTAGAGTAGCATGTACTGCGGGAGGACCCCATCCACACGTTTCTCCAACTCCTGTGCAGTGAAGGCTGGGGCCCTTTCCCCAGACGCAGCAGCCATTGTCGCTTCCAGACCGAGGTCACAGCAGCACTAGCAGTGTAGGTCCTCTCCTGTCAAAGGTCAGGTATCTAGTGATTGAAGAGATAGAAAATGGCGGTGACGTCCGCGGCGGTGACGTCCGCGGCAGGGCGCATCATCACCGCCGGCGCACCTGTTCATTGGCTCCTGAGACACATAGGGTCCAGTGTTAACCAATGCAGCATTACGCCGCAGTCTACGACCGCGACGGTGTGCAACGCCAGCACAGTTACCCCACAATCCCATTGTCCCAGTTTAGAAGTCAGACAGCCGCCATTTAAGGGGCCCACATGGCTTCATTTACTACTGCGTCACACATAGCTAGGCCTATATTCAACACACATACAGGAAGGGTTTTGTGTTTGGTGCCGTGTTCTGTGTGACTGTGGGTACATACCTGGAGGAATAGTGAATGTTTCTTCGCTGTTGTCCTTCTTAGGCACCGTCAGCTGGGACATATGAGAAGATGGCGGAATCCTCTCGTGTACCGACCACTGATGGACCTGTTGACAATTAAAGAGAGACATTTAATCGTGACCTACAGGTTTGACCGTGCACCCAATCCAGGAACTATGTACCCAGTTGGAGCCAGACCTGATGTCACCAATCCGCCATCCCACTGGAATCCCCCCTGATGTGCAGGTGCTGTCTGTGCTCCATTTCCTTGCAAGTGGGTCTTTTCAGACAACAGTGGCCATGGCATCAGGGATGTCTCAGCCTATGTTTTCCAACGTGTTGTTCAGAGTGTTATCTGCCCTGCTGAAACACGTAAGGAGATACATCATTTTCCCTGAGGTGGAGGATTTGCCTACAGTGAAAGGTGACTTCTATGCCCTTGGACATATTCCCAACGTCATAGGTGCCATTGATGGGACCCATGTAGCTCTGCGCCCCCCCGCAGGAGTGAACAGGTGTACAGAAACCGGATGAGTTATCATTCGATGAATGTCCAGATGGTCTGTTTGGCAGACCAGTACATCTCGCAGGTAAATGCTATGTTCCCTGGATCTGTACATGATGCCTACATCCTGCGGAATAGCAGCATCCCTGATATGATGGGTCAACTCCAGAGGCACCGTGTGTGGCTATTGTGGGACTCTGGTTACCCCAACCTTTCCTGGCTATTGACCCCAGTGAGGAATCCAAGGAACAGGGCAGAGGAACGCTACAATGATGCCCATGGTCGGACTAGGAGGGTTATCGAACGCACCTTCGGCCTCCTTAAGGCCAGGTTCAGGTGCCTCCATATGACAGGTGGATCCCTATTCTACTCACCGAAGAAGGTGTGCGACATCACCATCGCCTGCTCAATGCTCCATAATTTGGCATTGCGACGCCAGGTGCCTTTTCTGCAGGAGGATGGTCCAGATGACTGTGTTGTAGCAGCTGTGGAGCCTGTGGACAGTGGTGAGGATGAAGCTGAGGAAGAAGAAAACGACAACAGGGAGTCAGTCATACAGCAATATTTCCAGTGAAACACAGGTGAGTACATTTTCAGGTTTCACATTACATTAACTTTCACACGTCTACCTCTATCCTGTACCGACATTTCACTCACTATTTGTTAACAGAGTTGTCCCCTTCCATTTCAGTTTCACAACTGTGGTAACCTACGTGTCAACTGCTTGCATCCTTGAAGGGCTTGTGATGTGTGACATTGGTATGTTAGCCTTCCAATGGGTAACCCATAATGACACTGTAATTGATAATACAAAATTACAAATCATAGACTGACTCCAGTTTTTAGTGTTTCAAGGGTGTTTATTTAAGTGCTAAAAAATGAAGGGGGGTTGTAAAATGGTGATGGGTGATGGTGGAGGAATGTCCATGGCAGAGTCCAGTCTATTAGTCTCACAGGTACATTGCACATCTGCCCATTGGAAGTGGAGCTGGGGCAGTTCCGATTTGGACAGGGTAACAAAGTGGGACAGTGGGAGGACAATCAGGGTGGTCTTATTTCCCTGCGGGGGTCTTGCCATCTTGCTCTGTCCTGTTCCTGGATCTCAGGGCCCGCTTGCGTGGTGGTTGTCCGTCTGCAGGGGATGTGGTGCTGGTGTGGTGGTCCTGTGGCGGGGCGTCCTGTCCACTAGCGCCGGCGGAGGTAGTGGGCAGCTCATCGTCGTGGCTAGTGTCAGGGGCCCCTTGGAGTGCCACAGTGTCCCTCAAGGTCTTTTGAATGTCCGTCAGCACCCCTACGATGGTGCCCAGGGCGGAGCCGATGGTCCTGAGCTCCTCCCTGAACCCCAAATACTGCTCCTCTTGCAGACGCAGTGTCTCCTGCAACTTGTCTAGGACCGTGGCCATCGTCTCCTGGGAGTGGTGGTATGCTCCCATGATGGAGGAGAGGGCCTTGTGGAGAGTTGGTTCCCTTGGCCTGTCCTCCCCCTGCCGCACAGCAGCCCTCCCAGTTCCCCTATGTTCCTGTGCCTCCATCCCCTGGACCGTGTGCCCACTACCACTGCCCCCAGGTCCCTGTTGTTGGGGTGGTGGGTTATCCTGGGTGCCCTGTAGTGGTGGACACACCGCTGATTGACCTGTCCTGGGTAGGGGGGTTTGGGCCCTCTGGGTGGGTGCTGTGCTGGTGTTACCAGAGGGTGAAAGGTCAGTGTTGGGCTGTGGCTAGGCAACGGGAACCGACTGTCCTGAGGCCCACGATGGTCCGGGCTGGTCATCAAGATCCAGTAGGGCAGAGCTGCTATCGTCACTGTGGGCCTCTTCTGGGGGTGGAATGGTGTTGTCTGGACTCTCTGGTGTGGTGACGTTCCTTCGGGTTCCTGCAGGGGTATAAGGACATGATTATTGCATGTGTGTGTTTCGTGGTGTGCAATGGGTGGGTATGCGTGAACCCCAGTGCAGGCATTCCTGTGTGGGGGCTTGTGTGCTGATGGTTGGGGGGTGTTCTGGGAATGTGCAGTGGGCATGCTTTAGTGATGGGTGTCCATGCTTAGTTGTGTCATGCAGGTCTTGGGGTTGGGATGTGTAGTTTGTGTTATTAGTACATTAGTGAGGAGTTTGGGTGATAGGGAAGGGTGTGAGGGTGGGGGTGTGTGATAGCATGCAGGTAGGGTGGGGGATATGATATTTAAGATTTGACTTACCAGTGTCCGTTCCTCCAACGACTCCTCCGAGGCCCTCAGGATGCAAGATGGTCAAGACTTGCTCCTCCCATGTTGTTAGTTGTGGGGGAGGAGGTAGGGGTCCGCCGCCAGTCCGCTGTACCACGATGTGGTGCGTGGAGACCGTGGAATGCACCTTCCCCCGTAGGTTGTTCCACCTCTTCCTGATGTCCTCCCTATTTCTTGGGTGCTGTCCCACTGCGTTGACCCTGTCCACTATTCTTTGCCATAGCTCCATCTTCCTGGCTATTGATGTGTGCTGTACCTGTGAGCCAAATAGCTGTGGCTCTACCCGGATGATTTCCTCCACCTTGACCCTGCGCTCCTCCTCGGAGAAGCGGGGGTGTCTTTGGCGTGCCATGGGGTGGTGTGGGTGATATGTGGGGTGGTGTATGTGGTGATGAGTGTGGTGAGTGTAGTGGTATGTGGTGTTTTGTGCTTGGATGTTGTGTGGGTGATGGTGTTGTGTGCCTCTGTGTGATGGGGTTGTCTATTCTGTGCTCTCTCTCTCGCCTTCTCTCAGAATTTCAGGTTGTAGGGGTTTGTGGGTGATGTGGGTGTGTGTTTTATATTGTATTGGATGTGTGGGTGTGGTGTGTGTATGTGTATCAGGTGTGTGTATTTGTAATTGTCCAATGTGGCAGTGTTTTGTAGATGTGTGTGTATTTTGAGGGCGGCGGTGTTTACCGCCAATGGAATACCGTGGTTGAAAGACCGCTGCGTGGATTCGTGGGTCGTAATGGCATGGGCGTGTTTCTGTTGGCGTGGAGGTGGAGGATTTGTTTCCGCATGTTTATCGCTGACCTTTGGTGTGGCGGGATTGTGTGTGTGTCTGAATTTCGGCGGATTCCGTGATGTGTGTCATAATAGCTGTGGCGGTGTACTGCGGCGGCGGCGGTGTATTGGTGGTCTTCTGCACGGCGGTAAGCGCCTTATACCGCCAATGTTGTAATGACCCCCTAAGTCCTAACTATAGCTACCTAGTGGGAAGACTGGGCCGATTGCAAAAGCCCCCTAACGTTTTGCCCCCATTTTTTACTTATGCTGGTGTTTTTCTGACTCTGATGTTAACCTGGGAACTGCTAAACAGTCCAGGGCCTGTGCTCCGATTAAAATTGATGTGCAAATTAGGATAATTATACTTGGCTGTACCACCTACCTATAAGTGCTTAGAATATGGTAGGGCATGTAGGTTTAGGGACCCCAGCATAGATAATACTTCCATAGGTGCACTGCTGTGGTGGCCAGTGTAATTCTGAAGGCAGACCTGCCTTGCTGGCTGCTATTAAGTTAAAGTTAACCCCAAATTCAACTTTGGAATTAAAAGTACTTCCAAAGACCTAAGCTACCTTAGTTTACATTTAAGTCAACCCTAAGGTGTGCCCTAGGTGCCCCCAGGGTTGGGTGTAGTGCAACTATAAGCAGGGACTTTACAAAAGACGTTTTATAAGCCCTGCTAAGGGAAAAATATCTAAATATGTTGTCCCCCATTGTAGTGAATGGGCTCCATAGGATAACATGGAGAGACTTTATTATAACATAATGAAGACTTATTTTCCATAGAAAGGAGCTCATTAAGGCATGTTCAGTGTCAAATTAAAAGTTATAATAAATCCAATAACTTGCCACTGTTGAATTTAATATAACTTGTACCTAGGAAGAGTTTTAGATCTCTTTCTAAAAGTTAACAGTTTCAGCTTTCCAGCACCCTTCTCTGGTTGGTCAGCCTCTGGTAGCCTGAGCCACCCTGCCTTGGTGAGGTGTTAAGTGGCCTGGGCTTACACAAAGGAGGCGTCTGGGGGATGGAGATCTACCTCGGCAGATGGTGGTACAGGGTGGGGGAGGAGCAGCTAAACTATTCATCAAAGGATGGAAGGATATTTGGGACAGCAACTGTACGTTCCCCATTTCCTGCAAACCCAGACGGCCAGGAGCCCCTTGATTAGATTAAGAGAGCGCTCGAAAGGTGTGTTAACTGAAACTTAGCCACATCAGTGGGTGGGCTCAGCCAGACCTAACATCAGAGATTTAATTTTTGCCATCTTGGATTTTGGGGGAATGTTGCTCCTTGGGACTGATTTTTACCTCACTTCCCAGGAAGTGGTCACTCAAGAGGGTGGTGGCCTGCACGTGATTGGAAAGAGTCCCCTCACGCTTGCCAGCCCAGGAGCAAGGATTAATATGGAAGAGCTGCATCCTACCTCAGATACCTACAGGTACAAGACAAGAAGAAGAAGGACTGCCCTACTGAACCCCTGGCCTGCACCTGGACGCTGCACTCAGAAAGACTGCACCAGCTTTACACTGAAGCTGAGAAGGACTCCATTGCGGTTGGCATCAAATTTAGACTTTGCCCCAGTCAAGCGCAACCAGATGTCCAGATTGGCATTTTTGTGTTCTATGCGCTAGAGAACATTTATTCTTTAAAAATGTATATCTCTTGTTCCCTTTATTGGATTTTTTGTTGTTTTAGTGTCATTTTAACCACTTTGCTGCCAGGTCTTTCCCCCCTCCTGTGCCAAGCCTTTTTTTGGCTATTTGGGGTAGTTCACACTTAGACCCTCTTACTTTTTGCCCACATAAGCTATCCATGCTAAATTTGTGTCCTTTTTTCCAAAATCCAAGGGATTCTAGAGAAACCCAGTGTTTGTGGGTTCCCCTGGAGGTGATCAAGAAATTAGCCAAAATACAAAAAATTTAAAAAAATGCTGCAGATGAAAGCATATGTTTTATGACATTAACAAATGGTTTGCTGTGTTAAAATCACCATCTTCCCAACTTTCAGGAACAGGCAGACTTGAATCAGAAAACCACATTTTTCAACACAATTTTGGCATTTTACTGGGACATACCCCATTTTTACTATTTCTTTGTGCTTTCAGCCTCCTTCCAGTTAGTGACAGACATGGGTATGAAACCGGTGCTGGATGCCAGACATCTAAACATTTGTGAATGGTAGATAAAATTCGATAACATTCTGAATTCAGCAAGGGGTTATTGTGTAGATCCTTCAAGGTTTTCCTACAGAAAGTAACAGCTAAAATAAAAAAAAATGAAATTGAGGTGAAAATAAGCCATATCTGTCCATGTTTTCTTCTATAACGTTTTCCAGCTGTGGCAGATTTTTGAAAGCAATATACTGTTACATCTACTCTTCTGGTTGCAGGGATATCTAGGGCTTGTAGGTTTATCAAGAACCCTAGGTACCCAGAGCCAATAAAGGAGCTGCACCTTGCAGTGTGTTTTCATTGTATACCGGGTATACAGCAATTCATTTGGTGAAATATAGAGTGAAAAATAGATATTAAGGAAACCTTTATATTTCCGAAATGGGCACAAGATAAGTTGTTGAGAAGCAGTGGTTATTTGCACATCTCCGAATACCGGGGTCCCCATACTAGCAAGTACATTTTTTACACATGTCTCACATTCAGAAGGAAGAAATGTAGAGAAAGACAAGGGACAATAACACTTGTTTTTCTATTATGTGTTCCCCAAGTCTCCCGATAAAAATGTTACCTCACTTGTGTGATAGGCCTAATGCCCGCAATAGGAAAGTCAACATGGAAACACATTTTTACATTGAAATTGGACGTGTTTTTGGGAAAGTGCCTAGCTGTGAATTTTGGTCTCCAGCTCAGCCGGCACCTAGGGAAAATAAGCAAACCTCTGCATTTGTGAAAACTAGACACCTAGGGGAATCCAGGATGGGTGACTTGTGGGGTTCCCACCAGGTTCTGTTCCCTGGTATCCTTTGCAAACCTCAAAATTTGGCAAAAAAACACCTTTTCCTCACGTTTTGGTAATAGAAAGTTCTGGAATCTGACACGTTTCCTTCCATCCGGCATTCCACCAAGTCTCCCAATAAAAATGGTATCTCACTTGTGCGAGTATGCCTAGTGCCTGCAATAAAAATGGTCCAAAACACAAGCTATACACATCATGTTTTTCCAAAGAAAACTGACTTGTTTTTTGCAAAGTGCCTAGCTGTGGATTTTGGCCTATAGAGAGAGCCGGCACCTAGGGAAACCTAGCAAAGGAGGATAGAAATGGCCTAAAATAAATTTGCCCCCCACAGGGGCAACCTTTGCTGAAATAGTTGCTCCCCTTGTGTGAATTTGACGGGAAAAAAATCCCTGGTGTCTAGTGGTTTCTGCACCCTTGGGGGCAGATTAGCCTAATAAAAATAGGCTGACCAGCCCCCATGGGAGCAGAAAAGCCCTTAAATAAATACTCCCCCAGGGGAGAAACCCTTGCTCAAGGGGTAGCCCCCCTTTATTGTTTATATAAAAAAAACTCCCTGGTGTCTAGTGGG
This sequence comes from Pleurodeles waltl, assembly GCF_031143425.1. Taxonomy (NCBI): domain Eukaryota; kingdom Metazoa; phylum Chordata; class Amphibia; order Caudata; family Salamandridae; genus Pleurodeles; species Pleurodeles waltl. The sequence goes on along the minus strand of NC_090445.1, from coordinate 485,036,028 downwards.
CATTTATGCAGCCCGATCGCTTTACGATCGGGCTGCAGTAATAAAGACTATATATATAAAATCCCACTACTCCGACCCTCTTCTTTGCAGCAGGAACAAACAGCACCACAGGCTTTGAGCAGTTATTAGTTATACCTCATCACGAACAGTGCATAAAAACAAAAGGCAGTCTACATATTTCGGTGTTAGACTTCCACAGGACTATAGAGTTCCGCTGTCTACAATGTCTGTTTTTAAGGTACACTAATACCAATTAGTCCCTTGTTCATGTTGATGTAAATGATAAATGTTGGAAAATGGGTTATTGGTAAGGGCAGGTAAGTACCTACACTTGGCAATAGGTCACTAACCTCCACTTAGGTCCAGATAGGTCTCAATAAATTGAATCCAGCTCAACCCTTGGTAGCTTGGCAACGAGTGGCAAGGCTTAACTTAGGAGACTAGTGTGTAAAGCATTTAAAAATCACAAAACAGTGGATAGGTAAAACACAAAACACAATACAAATCCAACACCAATTTATAAAAATAGATTATACTTTTTTCTTTACAATGACACTAAATTGATTAAAATCGTATAAGGGGAAGCAGAGATATGAATTTTAAAGAAATTTGGGCTTTTTAACGTTTAGAAACTAATAGCACCAATCTGGTCATCTGGTCACACCTCGACCGGGGCAAAGTCAAAGTTTAAGGCTGACCACAATGGAGCCCTGCTTGGCTACATTATGTGGGAAGCCTTAGTCAAAAGTTTACCTTCGGACTTAGTCGTTTTCTTGAAGATTTTCTTTAGTGTGACCAAGTCGCCAGTCCAATTTTAACTCCTGGAACTCTTCCTCATGGAAACATGAAAATACTTCGACCGGGGGCAAACCTGAATCTTGATCTGACGTCCTTGGAGCCCTCTTCAGATACACTGCCTGGGAGGTCCCAGTCAATTTTCTTCGTTCGGACTTAGTCACTTTTTCAGTGATTTTCTTCACCTGGACAAACCTGTAAGTCACACAGGGTCTCGGTTGAGGCAAGTCGGCTACAGTTGCCGCGGCAGGTTGGTCCCTTTATAGAGCTTTTTTCTAAAAGTTCTCAAAATTTCTGTATCTTAGTCCAGATGCTCCTTTAAGGTTCTTTTGGTGTCCACAGCTCACCCTAAGGTTCCAGAAGCTCTGAGATGCTCTGTGAGGGTGCAGACTACAACTCCCAGAACATACCTGGCACAAACTCCAAATTGGCCACTGGACAGTGGTCAGCTGGTCAGTTTCTTTGGGAGTTAGTCCAGGTGACTCTGGTTAGCAATTTTTCACTTGTAGCAAACAGGGAGTCCCTCCATGAATCAGTTGAAGCCAGGCAAAGTCCTTCTTGTGGTGAAGCCCAAGTCTGCAGTCTGCAGCTGGTTCAGTCCTCCAGAGTGCAGTGTCCAGGTGCAGGTCAGGGGTCGAGCAGGGCAGTTCTTCTTCTCCTGTAGTTCTTCCTGGTAGGGATCTGGCAGGAATCTGAGGTGTGGGTGCAGCTCTGTCAGTTTTATCCTTGCGCCTGGGTGAAAAACAGGGGGTCCTGGTTCTCCAATCCAGTGCAGGGTACTCCCTCTGTGATGACCACTTCCTGGGAAGTGTGGCAAAAATAAATCCCAGGGAGTAACATTCCTCAAAAATCCATCATGGCGGAAAGTGATTTTTGGAGGTTACATCTGGCAGAGCCCACCCACTGGTGTGGCTAAAAATCCTAAACACACCCCTTTCCTAATCTAATCAAGGGGCACCTAATTAGGATGTAAGAGGGGTGCTGGGTTGCTCCAAATGTCCTTTCCTGCCTTTGAAGTCCACTTTGGCAGCCCTCCCCCTTCCTGCTTCTCCATCTGCTGAGGGACGTTCTCCTCCCCCAGGCACATCTCTTTGTGTTCAGCCCAGGCTACTTCACACCTCATCAACGCAGCCTGGCCAGGCTGCCAGAGGCTGGCCAATCAGAGCAGAGCACTACAGGGCTGAAGTTGGCAACTTGTTAGGTAGAGTTTAAAACTCTTTATCTGAACAATTTATATCCAATCCAACAATTGTAAATTGTGATATTTATTATAACAATTAATTTGATACCAAACTTGAGTCACTACATGAATAATTAATCAACTTCACAGGATAAGGAAAGAACATCATTAAAATATACATGAAACGCTGTTAATGAAATACGTAATGTAAAAAACCAATGGTGAGACCAAAAATAAAATATCTAGGTGAAGAAGATCTTACATAAGGATCATTGTAAATAATCAGAGCAATTAAACTAGAGTATAAATGTTAGAAATGTTCAATTCATGAAACATGGATATGATGCATACAAAAATGTCAGATAATTCATTCTCCTCAGGCATAAAATACTCTGATTTCATGGAAAGCAATCACAAAAGGCTTATAATGTGCAAATTTGTATTTTTAAAGTGCAGGTGCTTCTCAATCTCTAAAGTGCAAATGCTTTACGCACAAGGTGCAAATTCCCAATTCCTCTAGTGGTTCAGTGTGCAAAATCATAGTTTTCATGATATGAATGTAATTCTTCGAATTACGCCCACATGTTTCATAGGGTCAAAGCACTTCTTTGATATTAGAATGTAATGACAAAGTACATTTAGGTCACAATATTAAAAATGAAAAAGCAATTTTTCCAAAAGCCTCAAACTATTTAAGCTGAAATATACTTTTTGCAGTGCTGCAACAATAATCACTCAGTTTTTACACTATGTTCCTATTAACAAAGACAGGTCTCATTTTCTAAGTAATTTCACTTTCAATTTCCTGATCTAAAACTTCACAATTTCTCCTCTCATTTTGTATTAGGCAGAAAGAGATCATTCAACCCTGCATATTTGATAAATCATTACTATAAATTTGTACACAGGATTAATTTGACCATAATGTGGGACTGGAGTGGATTTCATAGATGGACATATAATTTCACGTCTCAAGTGTGTCCCATGGGTGCTTCTGTGCCCATCAAGGTAATTAATCTTGATTCCAACCTCATGTTTTACCTTACATTTTACAACTGGATATGAGAAACCTGCTTCTTGATGACTCAGGGGTGTTGTAGGATTCTTAGACATTTTCGGTTTACTGTGCTTCCCACATTGTATTTATCACAGTGGCATTTTAAGGTGAACACTACAAATATAGGCCCTCATTACAACCCTTGCGGTAAATGCCACCGACCGCCGTGCTGACGGCTGCCAACATACCGTGACCGGTGCGAAATACCGGTAAAGTTATTATGACGCACACAGAGAAATCTGCCACTATACAGACACTGTAGGAAAGTACCATCTTTCTTGGCATGTTACCCCCAATTTTACATGTATGTCAGTATGTTTTTGCCTGTCTCACTGGGATCCTGCTAGCCAGGACCCCAGTGCTCATAGTTTGTGGCCTAAATGTGTATGCCTGTGTAGTGCCTAACTGTGTCACTGAGGCTCTGCTAATCAGAACCTTAGTGTTCATGCTCTCTCTCTGCCTTTAAATTTGTCACTAAAGGCTAGTGACTACATTTACCAATTCTAATTGGCATACTGGACCCCCCCTTATAAGTCCCTAGTATATGGTACCTAGGTACCCAGGGCATTGGAGTTCCAGGAGAAACATATGGGCTGCAGCATTTCTTTTTCCACCCATAGGGAGCTCAGACAAACCTTTACACAGGACTGCCATTGCAGCCTGAGTGAAATAATGCACACGTTATTTCACAGCCATTTTCACTGCACTTAAGTAACTTATAAGTCACCTATATGTCTAACCTTCACTTGCTGAAGGTTAGGTGCAAAGTTACTAAGTGTGAGGGCACTAGCAAAGGTGCCCCACATAGCTCAGGGTAATTTCCTCGGACTTTGTGAGTGCGGTGACACCATTACATGTGTGCACTACATATAGGTCAACACCTGTATGTACCTTCACAATGGTAACTTTGAATATGGCCATGTAACATGTCTAAGATCATGGAATTGTCCCCCATTACAAATCTGGTATTGTGGAGCCAATTCCATGCATCCTGGGGGCTCCACTATGGACCCCCAGTACTGCCAAACCAGCTCTCTGGGGTTTTCTCTGTAGCTACAGTTGCTGCCACCCTACAGACAGGGTACTGTCCTCCTGGGGTCTGGGCAGCCCAGTCCCAGGAAGCGCAGAACAAAGCATTTCCTCTGAAGGCAGCACCCTTTTTCTCCAACTTTGACTCTTGCAGGTAGCAAGGCTTGTTTGTAGTATTTTGCCAAGGAAACAACCTCCAGCGCACTGTGGGACATCTTCCGCACAAAGCAGGACCTCCTACCTCCTTTTCTTGTTGCAAAACCTGCGGCTTCTTCCAACTGGAGGCAGCCATTTTGCACCTTCATCCAGGGTTTAGTGGGCTCCTGCCCCCCGGACACTTTAGTGACTCTTGGACTGATCCCCTTCCTTTGTAGGTCTTCAGGTCCAGGAATCCATCTTCAGTGCTTTGCAGTCTGTTGTGGTCCTTGCAAAATCCTTTATCACAACTTTAGTGTGTTTTTGGGGAAATAGAAGTACTTTGCTCCTACTTTCCAGGATCTTGAGGTGGGGTCACTTTTACACCCTTGGGTGTTTTCTTACACTCCCAGTAGCCCTCTACACACTACACTTGCCTAGGGGTGCATTTGTGCTTCGCATTCCACTTTCTTAGAATATGGTTTGTGTTTCCCCAAGGCCTATTGCATCCTATTGTGTTTTACGGTGTTTGCACAACTCTCTGACTGTTTTACTTACCTGATTGGGTTAGTTGCATATATTTTGTGTATGATACTTATCTCCTAAGGGAGTATATCCTCTGAGATATTTTTGCCACATTGTCCGTAAAAGAAAGTACCTTTTTTTTTTAGTAACTATGAGTATTGTCTTTCCTACGATATAGTACCTATATTATATAAGTGGTATTGCATGAGCTTTGCATGTCTCCTAGTTCAGCCTTGGCTGCTCTGCTATAGCTACCTCTATCAGCCAAAGCTGCTAGAACACTACCACACTCTACTAATAAGGGATAACTGGACCTGGCATAAGGTGTAAGTACAATTGGTACCCACTACAAGCTAGGACAGCCTCCTACAGACACCCACACAAGTCCGCCAGCCCAAAGGTCAGTGATAAACTGGCAGTACCAAAACCCACATGGTTACGCCAACAGAAGTACGCCCACAGCATCCACGCTCAAAATATACACACATTAACAAAACTACACCACATTGGACAATTCAAACTATACACACCTGACACACATGCACACACCACACCCACACATCCAATCCAATATAAAACACACACCCACAATATTCACAATCCCTTACAACGAAAACAAATATTGCCAACTAAGAGAGAGACAAGCCAGGAGCACCCACTGAATCTGAGCCACATAACACCATCACCCATACATCATCCACGCACCTCACAGCAAACACCTCAACACATCACCCCCACACACGATCACACATACCACTCACACTACACCCATGGCACCACAAAGACACCCCAGGTTCTCTGAGGAGGAGCTAAGAGTCATGGGGGAGGAAATCATCCAGGTACAGCCAGAGCTATTCGGATCACAGGTGCAGCAGACGTCCATTGCAAGGAAGATGGAGCTATGGTGGAAAGTTGTGGACAGGGTCAATGCCGTGGGAGAGCAACCCAGAACAAGGGATGACATCAGGAAGAGGTGGAACGTCCTATGGGGGAAGGTGCGTTCCGTGGTAGCAAGAGACCAGGTAGCCGTACAGAGGACTGGCGGTGGACCCCCACCTCCTCCCCTACAGCTACCAACATGGGTGGAGCAAGTCTTGGCGATCATGCATCCTGAGGGCCTCGCAGGAGTAGCAGGAGGACTGGACTCTGGTAAGTCAAATCTTTATTACTATATCCCCAACCCTACCTGCATGCCGTCACAAACTCCTACCCTTACCCCCAACCCCATCACTCCACCACCTCACATATACCCCACTATCACAACCCACACATCCCAATACCAAGCCCTGCATACGACACCAATGCCTGGACACCCATCACCACAGCATGCACACTAGTGACACTCACTTAGCCAAACCTATAACATCTCACACAACCCAAACATGCCTTGCTAATAACAACCATAGAGGGAAACATATCCATGCACAAGATGGCACATGCAGACACAATAACACTGCATTTACATCCCCACAGGACCCCCACTCAACGTCACCAGAGAGGCTTTGCCACCAACATCCAGTCCCCCCACAGAAGAGACCCACAATGATGACAGCAGCTCTGCATGCCTGGATCACAATGACCAACCTGGCCGATCAGGGACCTCTGGACAGTCGGTTACCCTGCCACAGTCCCAACCCTCCACAGAGCCTCCCCCTCAGTAACCACTAGCACAGCACCCACCCATCGGGCCCATCCCTCTGTCCCCGGGAAACGTCAATCAGCAGTGTGTCCACCACTACAGGGACCACCGGCAACCCCACAAACCCAAGACAATCAGAGGCCTGGGGTCAGTGGCAGTGGGCACACGGTTCAGGGGACAGAGGCACAGGACAACAGGGAAGCTAGGAGGACTGCTGTGTGACAGGGGAAGGACAGGCCCAGGGAACCCACTCTCTATGAGGCACTTGACGGGATCCTGGGAGCATACCACCATTCCCAGGAGACCATGGGCCAGATACTGTACAAGTTGCAGGTAGGCCAAGCGGCTGCAGGAGGGACAGTACCTGGGGATCAGGGAGGATCTCAAAAATATCCACACCACCCTGGTCACCATTGCAGGGGTGCTGGCAGACATGGCCAACACCATGAGGGAGGCAGTGGCACAACAACGGGACCCTGACACTAGCCAAACCGAAGAACAGCCCTCCACCTCTGCCAGTGCTAGGGAACAGGAGGCCCTGCCACAGGACCAACAGGCCACCAGCACCCCACCCCCTGCAGAAGGTGAACCACCCCGCAAATGGTCCGTGAGATCCAGGCAGAAGCCAGAGAACATTGCCAACACCCCGCCAGGAAATAGGACTCTCCTGATTGTCACCCTTCTGTCCCACTCTGTCACCCTGTCCACCTTGAACTGTCATTGCTCCACTTCCTATGCCCCTTTGGACAATGCACCTGTGATACAAATAGACTGGATTCTACCCTGGACTTTCCTCCATCAGCAACCTAGCCCATTGTAATCCCCCCTCCACTCAATAGCACATAAATAAACACCCTTGGAACAAATACAAGTATGGAGTCTGTGAAATGATTGAAATATGTATAAGTTTAACAAGCTGTAAACATTGCAATTCAAATGTACAGTTATATATACAAAGGTATTACCTGTAGTGGGCAGCAGTAAACACACCAGGAGCCAGACCTCGGCACAGAGATCTGAAAATAGAGATGCCAAAGGTTACAGTAAGTGGCCATAGACATAGGGAAATAAGGCTGCCATGTTCAATGTCTAACACAAACCTGCAATGGAAAGTTAAGTAACAGTGTCTTACCTGTGTGTCATTGGAAGTACTGTTGAATGAATGAACTTCTGTTGTCCACATCTTCTTCCTCTGCCTCCTCTTCCTCACTATCCACAGGCTCCAACACTGCCAGAAGACCATCTCCAGGCTCATCCTCCTGCAGAAAAGGCACCTGGCGTCTCAAGGCCAGGTTGCGCAACATGCACCGATGGTCTGGCACACCTTCTTGGGTGAGTAGTAGAGGGATCCACCTGTCAGATGGAGGCACTGGAATCTAGCCTTCAGGAGGTCAAATGTTATTTCTATTATCCTCCTTTTTCGCCCATGTGCCTCATTGTAACGTTCCTCTGCCCTTGTCCTGGCATTCCTCACTGGGGCCAGTAGCCATGAGAGGTTGGGGTAACCAGAGTCACCTGCAAATATTGAGGGATACCTGTTAGACACACACTCATCCTTAGGGACAACCCGTCACCCATATACCTACATCAACTGGGTGGGGACCATGGGCACACCTATTAGCCACACCCGGTGCTTCTGAAGCTGAGACATCACATAAGGAATGCTGCTATTCCTCAAGATAAAGGTATAAAAGTCAGCCTTAATTGTGGCAAAATCCTCCACCGAGGGGAATACGATGTAGCTGCACATGTGTTTCAGCAGGGCAGACAACACTCTGGTCAACACGTTGGAGAACATTGGCTGAGACATTCATGATGCCATGGCCACTGTTGCTTGGAAGGAACCACTTGCCAGGAAATGGAGCACTGACAGGACCTGCACTAGAGGGTGGATAACTGTGGGCTGGGGGATAGCTGAAATTAGGCTGGCTCCAATTGGGCACACAGTTCTTGGATTGTGGCCCGATCAAGTCTATAGGTCAGGATAATGTGTCTGTCCTCCATTGTCGCCAGGTCCACCAGGGGTCTGTACACGGGTGGTTGTCTCCATCTCCTATTCATCCTCACCGGTTGAACTCTAGTCTGGAAAACAGTGAGCAGAGGGTCATATTCACACATATGTGAAAATAAAAATACATTTTTCCCTTTACAGAAAAAGTATGTGAATACGAAAGTCAGTTGATGTGCCAATGTCTGCTGTGACGCAGTTAGGTGCCATGGCCTGTGCCCCCCTGAAATGGCAGCTGCCTGACCTCTGAGGAGAGACAAGTGCAAATAAGGTAATTCCGCTGGTGTTGTGTGCCATTGCGGTCGGCCGTCGACGACCGCCAAGCAACTTTGCATTGGTTATCATTGAGCCCTATGGGTTCCGGGAGCCAATGGCGATGTACGCCGGCAGTGACGGTGCGCACCACCGTGAACGTGATCACCATTTTCTATATGTTCACTCACTTGGTACTTGACCTTCAACAGGAGAGGACCTACACTGCAAGTGCTGCTGTGACCTGTGTCTGGAAGCGACAATGGCTCAAGTGTCTGGGCGAAAGTGCCCCCGCCTTCACTTCGGAGGAGTTGGAGAGACTGGTAGATGGGGTCCTACCCCAGTACACTTTACTCTATAGTCCTCCAGACAAACAGGTGAGTACGCTGTGAGCATGATGAGTGGGCCATGAATGTATGGATTGCTCTGTGTGTAAGCCTTGTGTAGGGGGGGCTGAGGGGTCCTGGGCAGAGTGCTGTATGCCTGGTGGCCAATGTCTGTGCGTAAGGGGATGGGAGGGATATTGTGGGCCATGAGAGTAACAGTCTGGATGGTATGACTAATCCCTTTTTCCTTTGCATATTTTCCTGCAGGTAAGCGCCCATTAGAAAAAGGGTATTAGGTGTGCAATCGCCAAGGACGTGCGGACCCTGGGGTCTTTCACAGGTGAAGCACCCACTGCCACAAACGGTGGGAGGACCTGCGCCGCTGGGCAAAGAAGACGGCGGAGGCCCAGCTGGGGCTGGCCTCCCAATGAAGAAGGGGTGCCCGTCGTGCCCCGTCCCCCCTAATGTTCTGCATCCTGGCGGTGGCCTATCCAGAGTTGGATGGGGGCTTGAAGGCATCACAGCAGCCACAAGGGTGTGAGTACAGATTCTGAATCATGACTTTACGTGTGTTAAGGTTGTACCTTACCTGGGTGGGGGATGTGGGCTGTGGGCTGTGGGTGCCTCTAGGCCAGGGTGAAATATCAGGGTAGGTCCCTTGTTGGTCAGGCTCTGGAGCACTCCAACCAAAATAGTGTTAGTGGGCATCTATTACTGGGTAGGGTGCTGTTGGTTTCAGGTGTACAGCTAATGGCGTTAGGCATTGTACCCCATGGGCTGGTGACTAGCTTTGTAACTGGTAGTGCATGGCCTAGTGCATAGGGCTGATCCCTGTGTGTTGTGTACGCCAACGGTAGTGTTGTTGCTGGCATTGACCAAGTGTATCCCCTGTCTCTCCCTCCCTTCTTGTTTTGTCACCCTGTCCTTGTGTGCTTTAGCATCATCTGGCGGAGGAGCAGAGGCACCGGTGACGGAGGGAGCTGCATCCCACATGGGCCTGGTGGCCGAATTCACCAACGATGAGGGCACCAGTGGCACGGAGGGCGAGGGGAGCATCATGACGGAGACAGGAGGGGACACTACGGAAGCTCCCTGGCGGTGGCGGACACCTCTGTGCCCACCCCAACAACAGGTACAGCCGCCCCCCGTACCAGCACCGCCCTCCCAGCAGCCCCTCAGCGAGTTTCCAGTGCCCGCTCACCCAGGAGGGTGGGCATCTCCTTTCGCCCCAGGAACCTCAGGCTCTGCCCCAGTCAGCCCTGCTGCTCTCAGGGAGGAGGCTATTGACCTCATGAGATCCCTCTCTGTTGGACAGTCAACCATACTGAATGCCATCCAGGGTGTCAAAAGGCATTTGCCACAAACAAATGCATACCTGGAGGACATTCACTCTGGCATGGAGGCCCAACAGAAAGCATTTCAGGCTCTGGCTCCCGCACTGATAGTATCCATTGTCCATGTCTCCAGCCTCCCCCTCCAACTTCCTCTACCTAGTACCAATCCCCTCAGCCCCAACCTATCCCAAGCAGACCTTCAGACCAGCATTCACCCAAATCAACACACAGAAGTGGTTCAGGCAAACACAAGCACCACCCCATGCAGACACACCAACATCCACTGCATCCACTGTGTCCCCCTCCTCCTCCTCGGCCACCTCCCTCCCAGTTGTGTATCCACTCACACCTGCATGCACTACATCCTCATCCACTACCTCCATCACCAGCACGCCTATCACTACACGCCCCATACTGGCAGTCACCACCCACACATCCATGCACAAGTCCCCTGTGTCCTTTCTCACTCTGTCTGTGACCTCTCCTCCCAAAGTACACAAACGCAAGCACACACCCACCCCACAGCCATCCACCTCACAACAGCATCCAGCTCATGCACCTGCACCCAAACACAGCAGACTGACACCCCCTACAAGCACTCCCTCTTCCTTCACTCCCAAACCTTCACCCTCTTCCTGCCCCAATGTCCCTAAGAAGCTTTTCCTGGCCAACATTGACCTATTCCCTTCCCCTCCCCCCTTCCTTCACCTTGGGTCAGGGTGGCCAGAACCCAGCCCAGCACCTCAGCCACCAAGTCCACGTCCGCTGTGGTTTCTACAGCTGCGAGAGGCTCTAAGGAGGCACCAGTCAGCCCAGCCAGTGTGCCACCAACACCTGCCAAGGCCAAGAAGGTTCCGCCACCTGTCAAGGGCAAGAAGGGGACAACATCCAGCAAGGAGAAGGAGGCACAACCAGCCAGCAAGGCCAAGTCAAAGACTCCAGCTGGCAGAAGCAAGGAGGCACCACTATCTGCCAAGGGCAGGAAGGGGCAGAGAACACCAGGAAGGGCACTTCTGCTGTGCGAGGCTGCAGGTGAAGGCCTGGAGGCTACCAGCACAACCTCCAGCACCGCCACCTGCACCACTACCTGCCCCCGCCACAAGCAGCACCACTGCCAGCAGCAGGAGCCCCAGTGGGCAGCCGTCCGAGGCTGCAGGGGAAGGGCTGGAGCCTCCCCCCACCACTGGCAGCACCGACACCTGCAACCCGGCCAGCACCGCCACCTGCACCGCCGCAAGCACCGCCACCTGCACCACCGCAAGCAGCACCACTGCCAGCAGCAGCAGCCCCAGTGGGCAGCCGTCTGAGACAGCAGGGGAAGGGCTGGAGCCTGCCCCCACCACTGGCAGCACCGCCACCTGCACCCCGGCCAGCACCGCCACCTGCACCACCACAAGCACCGCCACCTGCACCACCGCAAGCAGCACCACTGCCAGCAGCAGCAGCCCCAGTGGGCAGCCATCCGAGGCTGCAGGGGATGGGCTGGAGCCTCCCCCCACCACTCGCAACACTGACACAAGCACCGGCACTGCCACCACTGTACAGCCATCCCCGCAGGTGGATGGACTGTAGTCCTGCCTCCATGGAGTATCATGCATCCTGCCCACAGAAGATCGTGTGGGTCTGACAACCAGGTGAGTGACTGTGACCTTGCACTCCCCAAGATCTGCATCACAGGGCAGAAAGCCCCCTCCAGAACCAGTGGAAGAGGGCATCCACTCAACCTATCCTTGCCAGGATGAAGCGCACTGGCCACAAAGCCCACTCCAGAACCAGTGGAAGAAGTCATCCACTCACCCCCTCCTTGCCAGGATGAAGCACACTGGGCACAAAGCCCCCTCCAGAACCAGTGGAAGATGGCATCCAGTCACCCCCTCCTTGCCAGGATGAAGCACACTGGGCACAAAGCCCCCTCCAGAACCAGTGAAAGAAGACATCCACTCACCCCCTCCTTGCCAGTATGAAGCACACTGGGCACAAAGCCCCCTCCAGAACCAGTGGAAGAAGGCATCCACTAGAGAGACTTTGGCCTTGCTCTCCCCAGGACCAAGCAGTGGGCAAACCACCCACTTGAGAGACTGTGGCTTTACACTCCCCAGGACCAAGCAGTGGGCAAACCACCCACTTGAGTGACTGTGGCTTTGCACTCCCCAGAACCAAGCAGTAGGTAAACCACCCACTAGAGAGACTGTGGCTTTGCACTCCCCTGGACCAAGCAGTGGGCAAACCACCCACGTGAGGGACTGTGGCCTTGCACTCCCCAGTACCAAGCATTGGGCAAACCACCCACTTGAGAGACTATGACTTTGCACTCCCCAGGACCAAGCAGTGCTCATGGAGCCCCCTCCAGGAGCAGTGGCATTGTACCATCTTCTGGCTGAGGTGCCCCCATCTTCCCCGCCCCCCTGAGGTTCCTGTGTGTTTTCGACCTGATGCCCCTGCAGTGTTCTCTCCGTATTGAGGCAGGAGTCAAGTGTGGGCTTGGCCTATGTGTTTTGGCCCAGTGGGCTACGTACATTTTGAGTTAGTATTGTCCCGCCTTTTGTATATATTGTATATAATGTAAATACTGTTTTTACTTTCTGAACGTATTTCTAAGTATTTCTAATATTACTCTCATTTGACTCCATTCCTTTTGTCCTTGCGTTATTCCTGAAAGTTACGGGCTGTAGATGTAATGTTGTTACATGTGTTTGTGTGTATGGTGTTGGGGGTGAGGGTGGGGGTATTGTGTGTTGCATGTGTGTGTCACTCTCTTCCCCACCCTTTTTTGCTAGGTGCAGTACTCACAGTAGTCGTCATCGCCGGCGTTGGTGCTCCTGGTGTATGAGAAGATACACCAGCATGGGGAAGACCTGCAGCTTGGGCTCCATGGCATCCTGGTTCTTCCTTGAGTGTCGAAAGGTGAGTCAATTCCCTTCAGAACACTGTTTCTGCCGTGCTTTTGATGGCATTGGTACTGCCCCGGAAAAGGTAGCGGATAGGCCTCTTGTAATAAAGTGGGCGGAACCTTGTCTTCTGACTGGCTGTTGGCAGTTACCGCTGTGGTGTTTGTTGCTACCGCCATGGCAGTCGAAGTGTTAAAGTGGCTGTATGTGTTGGCGGTTTCTGCCATGGTCATGATTCCATTGTTTTTACTGCTGGCCTGTTGGCTGTGTTACCGCCGCTTTAACACCGACTGCCAGGGTTGTAATGAGGGCCATAGTATTGCAATTTATGTGTTCCTGAATTATTTCATCCCTGCTATTCTGTAACTTATAAGATGCCTTGCATTTAGTGCACTTCCAGAAACCAGTTTGGTTCAACCAATTTGTTTTTTTCACAGTTTTATGTTGGTAATAGCTATTGGTTAGGAGATTCCCTAATGATGCTACTTTTCTACAATATAGGTGGTATGCAGATGGTCCATCAATACTCCTTTTAGCGTCTCATCTAATCTGAGGATACCCCAGGTTTTTTTAAATTATCAGCTTGATTTCCTTGTACTGTATATTATTGTAATTGAGGATATATATACTGTATATATTTTTTGCATGTTCTTTATCCTAGTCACCTTTCATTCATCCATGGTTCTTGCTCTAGCTCTCGCCATCACATTTTCAACTACCTCAAGCTGATAACCTCTAGAGAGGAAGCTCAGTTTCATTCTATTAATTTCCTCTTCAAAATCTGTTGTCTGAGAGCAGTTTCTTCTAACTCTTAGCATTTCCCCAAAGGGAATGCTACATTTAAGAATATTTGGATATCCACTATTTCCATGGAGTTTGCTGTTGCACGCTGTCTTCTTCTGAAGTATCTTGGTGCATGGACACATGTCTCTTAATTCAATATCAATATCTAGAAATGCAATTTGCTTGTGGCTGATAGTATGGGTAAACATTAACTTCAGCTTGTTCTTATTAAAGGGGAAAATGAATAGTTCTAAACTTTTGATGCTTACTTCCCAGATTAAGAAAAGATCATCAATGAATCTGATCCAGAGTTTCAGATTTTTCAGCACTTCCTGATTAGCTTCTGTCCAAATCACTTCTGATTCCCAATACCCCATAAGAAAGTTAGCATATGTTGGAGCAAATGATGTGCCCATAGCAGTGCCCTGTTTTTGTAGGTCAAAATCGCAATTGAAGATAAAAACATTGTGGGTAAGACAAAAGTCCAACATTTCACATAACAAATTATAATGCTCCAAGTGACTAATCGATCTATCCCTCAAAGTGTTTTACAGCCTGTGTGACTTCCATGTGTCTAATTGATGTATAAAGTGATTTTACATCTATTTAGCCATTATATAGGTTTCCTTCCAAGGGATCCCTTGAATGTTACTAAAAAAATCCATGGGATCCCGCAAATATGATAGCACTGCTGTGACATATACTGCCAGAAAGATATCTATAAATTGCAATGTATTTTTCAATAAGGAATTGATTGAGTTGACTATTGGGCAGCCTGGAGGCTTCTATAAACCTTTATGCACCTTAGGTAAAAATGATATGGTTGGTGTCATGGGGTGGTCAATTTTAAAATATTTATATTCCACAAAGTCAATCAATTCTCTGTCCTACCAGTTTTGAAGTTTCCTGTGGTGTTCAAGAGTTATAGTCTCCACCAGATTACTTTTCAATTTCTTATATTGTTGCTTATTCTTACATTGATTTTCAGCCTCCTTTCCGTACTTCTAAAAGTCTTGTATTATGATGTTCCCATACTTATTAGACACCTAAATTATTATATTTTCTCTTAGTTCCTTGATGGCTTTCCTTTTACCAGGAGTGATATTTTGCTTCCTCATTCTTACATTTTATGAGATAGTTCTTTAAAGGCTATCAATCAATCAATCAATCACAGATATGTATAGAGCGCGCTACTTACCTGTTAGGGTTCCAAGGCGCTGGGGGGTGGGACTGCTACTGCTCGGAGTTCTTGAGGAGTCTTCTGAAGGCCAGCAGGTCTTGGGTCTGTCGGAGGTAGGTAGGGAGCGTGTTCCAGGTCTTGGCGGCGAGGTAGGTGAAGGATCTGTCGCCGGAGGAGGTTCGTTGGATGCGGGGGACGGTGGCGAGGGCGAGGCTCGCGGAACGCAGTTGGCGGGTCAGGGTGTAGAAGTTGAGTCTGTCGTTGAGGTAGGAGGGGCCGGTGTTGTGGAGTGCTTTGTGTGCGTAGCAGTGATTTCATGAAAGAGATACATTTCTTTCCCTGGAGATAGTAGTGGAGAAGATCTTGAGTCAAGTCTGAGGCCTCCTGCTTCTCCTGCTTCTATGCCCATCTGTCTACAAAACTGCAAATCTGTGATCTTGTTAAATGCATTTGGTTCATTTGTTCCTTCTGATTCATTTTCCAAGATTGTCAAGGTTTTTAAACAAGGTAGCTCCTTCATTGTTATCAATGATTTTTCCTTTATCATGGTTTATTTTGTTTGCCTGGAAGGGATGTATCAAAAAATATTTCTTTAACTTTAACTTGCACAAAAATTTGTATAAATCAATTGTTAGATTGGCTAGGTCCATTTCCGAATCTGGGCAGAAGGAGACTGCTCTATTAGGGATTTTGATTTTGTTCCCACTCAGACATGTTAATGATTAATTGAGAATCATTTTATCTCCTTCCCTTTTTTTCAATATCTTTTTGAGGTTTGCTTTCTTTTTTCGTCTCCTGTTTTTGACTTTTCAACTTCTCTTGTTCCTTCTGATTTTGTCTGCCCTCTGCCCCTGCCACTCCCCGCAATCAGTTCCTTTCCCCTTCCTTTTTGTCTCATACTCATTTGAATTAAAAGTAATTCCCTTCAAAAAATCCAATCATGCCTCATTTAGTCCTTCATCTACAGAATTCACATTAGAGCTATTCGCTGACATTTCAGATGTTTCCTTGTTTACCAAAGTTTTACCCGCCATTGTTCAATTTCTCAAAATATCATATTTACATGCAAAGGGGTATATGCGTCCACTGGCACAGTCAATTTGATTGAGCTTTCTTGCTTTTCTTTTTTTACTTTCAGCCTCATGTTTGTTTATTTTCCTCTCCATCTGCTCAAGTTCCTTTGCAATTTCTTCAGAGGTAGCGTGCTTCTGTAGGTCTTGTTCCAGTTCCTTAATTCTTATTGTTATTTGTTCCAATTTTCTTTCGGCATGTGATAATAATGTCCACATAAGTTTAAAGGAGCACTCAGTAGTATCACCCTAACTTTTCTTAATGAGATCTTCATCTAAATCATTTAAAGTGGGCGGAATTATTATTATTCCCAACTCTCTTGGAACTCTTTTGTGTTCAGTACATATTTTTGAATGGATGTCATTTCCCACCATTTATTCACTTCTGTCAGTGGAGCTTGTTCCAAGTCTTTGACGATTGCATTGGTTGTTTGTTGTCTCTTTTCTGTCTTTTGCGATATTGTGCTCCCTTTGACACTTTTTATCAATGAATAGTTCACTGGCCCTCTGTAATCTCTGTGTTCTCTTTTATGCCATTTTAGGCTCCAAGTCAATTAACTCAGAAACCACTGTAATCCACTGTCTGGAGTGTGAATGTCCATCACACGCAAGTTTCACTATACTGAATCACTGCCTGCAACCTCAGTAGGGTAAGTCTTTCCAACTGAGTCACCAAACGTATGCTTAATGTATACCTTTTAATGAGAAAAATATTTACATCACACAGACAAGTAAGTACTACGTATCCAATTTTGAAGTGTTTGGTGAAGAACACTGGCTTTCATGGGTTCATGTGCGTGGATGAGTGTTGGGTTAGGAGATGGAGGGATTCTGCTTCCTCCGCGCTCCCTCTGAAGCATCTAGGCTCAGAGGATCAACTCCTAATTCCTCCCTGCAGCACTCCGCTCACAATCCCCCCTCACCGGCTTTCATTCTTTATCTCGGCAGAGGCACTGGAGAGGTCCACCTTTCATGGAAATCTTGCTGCTTCAATCTTAATCCCACCTCTTCATTCAGGTGCAGCTTCCATGCAGCGCAGCAGCTGCATATAATGTAATGTAAGTGAATGTATATATATATATATATATATATATGTATATATATATATATATATATATATATATATATATATGTACATACATATATATGTATATATATATATACATATATATATATATATTTAATTAAAAAAAACAGAGGTTACAAGGACATTATAGTTAGGTCATGAATTTATTGCACAAAACCATAGAATAGCGATAATTGGATTAACATATATTACTTCAGAAAAAGCATAGAAATTCACTCAAAAAACATAAGGATATTGGGACGTTATAGTTAGGTTTTGAAGTTACTCTCAAAAAGAGATAAAAATTCAGCACTTATAGTTGCGCCCTAAGGCAACTATAAATTGCGACCTCAGGTAACTATAAATTGCGCCCCCCACCATGGACAGTTTACTCACAATAGTTTGACTGCTAATGTTTCATTTATATTTTTAATAACATTATAGAAGTTGTAATGAGTGCTGTAATATCTGGGGTAAATAGCAGTGCATGGTGAGGGCATGAGTTACCTTAGGGCATGAGTTATAGTTACTTGAAATAACTATAACTATAACTGCTGAATTTCGAACTCTTTTTGAGAGTAACTTCAGAACCTAACTATAACGTCCCCATATCCTTATGTTTTTTGAGTGAATTTCTATGCTTTTTCTAAAGTAAAGTAATTTTAATCAATATATGTTAATCCAACTATCGTTGTGCATGGCCTTCAGCAGTGCGTGGCAGGGTTTGGCCACAGGGAAACCCCCACACCCACCCAACCCTGCAACATGCACAGCCTTCAGCTGTACACAGCAGGGGTTGGCCGCAGGACCTGTGTCTCTGGGTGTGAGAATGGCTATGAGAGGGTGTCTCTAGGTGTAAGTGTGGAGAGGGCAGGACCACACCGCCGACAACATGTCCACCCTCAAAAACGCAACCCGCGAACACCACCACCTGATCCGTGCAGCCAAAAGGAATTTTTTCACCGACAGACTGGACAAAAAAAGCCACAACAGCAGAGAACTTTTCAGCATCGTTAAAGAGTTCTCCAACCCCAACGCCAACGCCGTCACGCCCTCACAAGACCTGTGCAACTCCCTCGCCGCCTTCTTCCATCGCAAGATCACCGACCTCCACGACAGCTTCGGACATCAGACCCAACCAAGCATCACCGAACCCACACCCCCAGCCATCACCCTCAACGCCTGGACCCACATCAACACTGAAGAAACCAAAACCACCATGAACTCTATCCACTCCGGCGCCCCATCAGACCCCTGCCCTCACTTCATCTTTAATAAAGCCGACGACATCATCGCCCCGCACCTCCAGGCCATCATCAACTCTTCATTTTCTTCTGCTACCTTCCCCGAAAGCTGGAAACACGCCGAAGTCAACGCCCTACTAAAGAAACCTACGGCTGACCCAAGCGACCTAAAAAACGTCCGCCCATCTCGCTCCTCCCCTTCCCTGCCAAGGAAATAGAGAAGACCGTCAACAAACAGCTTACCAACTTCCTGGAAGACAACAACCTTCTCGACCCTTCACAAACCGGATTCCGAACCAACCACAGCACTGAAACCACCCTCATCTCAGTCACAGACGACATCAGAACCCTGATGGACAACGGTGAAACAGTCGCCCTCATCCTCCTCGACCTCTCGGCTGCCTTCGACACCATCTGTCACCGCACCCTAATAACCTGCCTCCGCTCCACTGGGATCCAAGGCCAGGCCCTGGACTGGATCGCCTCCTTCCTCTCAAACCGCTCTCAAAGAGTTTACCTCCCACCTTTTCACTCAGACCCCACCGAGATCACCTGCGGCGTACCCCAAGGCTCCTCGCTCAGCCCGACACTCTTCAATGTCTACATGAGCCCCCTCACCGACATCGTACGCAAGCACAACATCATCATCACCTCCTACGCCGGCGACACCCAACTTATACTCTCCCTCACCAAGGACCCCGCCAGCGCTAAGACCAACCTACAAGATGGCATGAAGGACGTCGCAGATTGGATGAGGCTCAGCCGCCTAAAGCTGAACTCTGACAAAACGGAAGTCCTCATCCTCGGCAACACCCGACCGCATGGGACGACTCCTGGTGGCCCACGGCCCTTGGCACTGCACCGACCCCCTCAGACCACGCCCGCAACCTCGGCTTCATCTTGGACCCTCTTCTCACCATGACCAAACAAGTCAACGCCGTGTCCTCCGCCTGCTTCCTCACCCTCTGCATGCTCCGCAAGATCTTCCGCTGGATCCCCGCCGACACCAGAAAAACCGTGACCCACCCCCTCGTCACGAGCCGCCTGGACTACGGCAACACCCTCTATGCTGGAACCACCGCTAAACTCCAAAAACGCCTGCAACGTATTCAAAACGCCTCGGCCCGCCTCATCCTCGACGTACCCCGCAACAGCCACATCTCCGCACACCTGAGACACCTGCATTGGCTCCCAGTCAGCAAAAGGATCACCTTCCGACTTCTCACCCACGCACACAAAGCCCTCCACAACAAGGGACCGGAATACCTCAACCGTCGCCTCAGCTTTTACGCCCCCACCCGTCTCCTCCGTTCCTCTGGCCTCGCGCTCTCTGCCGTCCCTCGCATCCGCCGCTCCACGGCAGGTGGGAGGTCCTTCTCCTTCCTGGCAGCCAAGACGTGGAACACCCTCCCCACCAGCCTCAGGACCACCCAGGACCACTCCGCATTCCGGAGACTCCTCAAGACCTGGCTTTTCGAGCAGCAGTAACCCCCCCTTTCCGCTAGCGCCTTGAGACACGAACGGGTGAGTAGCTCGCTTTATAAATGTTTATGATTTGATTTGATTTGATTTGATGTGACCGTGTCTTTCTGGATGTGAGGGTGGGTTTGAAGGCATTTGAATGGGTCTATCTAAGTGTGAGAGTTGGCGTGGGAGGGAGTCTCTGGGTGTGAGCGTGGGTTTGAGACTGTCTATGTGAGTGGGTCTGTGAGTATCTGTGTGGGTCTGTGAGTGTATGTGTGTTAGACTTTTCATCCTTGGCGTGGTCTCCCTTAACTTTTTGCCTCTGTTCCCCAGGTTGTTGATGTGTGCTGGACTCTGATTTTGCTGTTTTTGTTACTCTGGGCACTTTACCACTGCTAACCAGTGCTAAAGTGCAAGTGCTCCTGTTTAAATTGTATGTAAGTGGTTTATCCATGATTGGCATATTTGATTTACCAGTAAGTCCCTAGTAAGGGGCACTAGAGGTGCCAGGGCCTGTAAATCAAATGCTACTAGTGGGCCTGCAGCACTGGTTGTGCCACCCACATAAGTAGCTCTGTAATCATGTCTCAGACCTGCCACTGCAGTGTCTGTGTGTGTATTTTTACACTGTAAAGTCGACTTGGCAAGTGTACCCACTTGCCAGGCCTAAACCTTCCCTTTCCTTACATGTAAGGCACCCCTAAGGTATGCCCTAGGTAGCCCCAAGGGCAGGGTGCAGTGTATGGATAAGGTAGGACATATAGTAATGTGGTTTATATGTCCTGACAGTGAAATACTGCCAATTTCGTTTTCACTGTTGCAAGGTCTGTCTCTCTCTCATAGGATAATATGGGGGCTACCTTTAAATATGATTAAAGTGTAGATTCCCCTAGAGAAGAGATGGACAGGTGGAGTTTGGGATCCCTGAACTCACAATTTAAAAATGCATCTTTTAGTAAAGTTGATTTTGAGATTGCGAGTTTGGAAATGCCACTTTTAGAAAGTGAGCATTTTCTTGCTTAAACCATTCTGTGACTCTGCCTTGTTTGTGGATTCCCTGTCTGGGTCAGTTGACAGTTGGGTTGTTTTTCACCTCACCCCAGACAGTGACACAAAGGGAGCTGGGGTGTGATCTGCATTCCTGATTAGCCATCTCTGCTAGGAGGGAGGGGTGGAGTGGTCACTCTCATCTGAAAGGACTGTGCCTGCCTCTGACAATGCTGTCTCCAGCCCCCTGGTGTGTGTCTGAGGCCTTGCCTGGGCAAGGCAGGATTTCACAAGAAGGTGTGAGTCCCCTTTGAAGGAAGGTGACTTCAAAGACTAAAATGGGTATAAGAAGGGCACCCAAACTTACAAACTTCAGAAACACTTCTGGAATCAAGAGGAACCTCTGCCTGGAGAAGAGCTGATCGCTGAGGAACAAGTGCTGCCCTGCCTGTGACTGTGCTTTGTGGAGCTTTCCTGCAGTGCTGCTTCTGCCTGAGTAAGAGGGCAAAGACTGGACTTTGTGTGCCTTCCATCTTGAAGAAGAAATCTCCAAGGGCTTGATGTAGAGCTTGCCTCCTGTTGTTGAAGTCTCAGGGATAGCAAAGACTTCTTCCTGCCAGCACCTGGAGTCTCTGGAGAGACCCCTACTCTGCTCTGTGGTGCCCTTCCAGTTCCTGGGACCCTGAAAGGAGAGGCTGGCAGCCTAAGGACAAAAATACACGCACCGAGCGCCGTGCGGAGAAAAGATCGACGCGAATCCGATCGCGGCTGAGAAAACGACGCGACGCCGGCTCCGCAGCTGAGAAACGACGCCGCAGGAAACGCGACCGGAGAATCGACGCCCGGAGCAGGAGAGACGACGCGCAGCATCGCTGACGAAGGCTGAGAGATCGCAACCTGCGCCGCGGGACTTTCGGACCGTCGCGTGGCTGGCTTTTTCGACGCGCATCGCCGTGCCGAGCTGTTTTCGACGCATATAACCGTGCAGGGTTATTTTCGACGCACACCGCCCGTGCGGGGTTATTTTTGACGCAAACCAGGTACATTTACACGCTAGCAGCGCTAGTGTGTTGTTACAACTACCTAAAGACTCTTTTTATTTTAAACCTTTAAAAAATCATAACTTGACTTGTGTATGTTGGATTTTTGTCGTTTTGGTCTTGTTTTGTCTAGATAAATATTTCCTATTTTTCTAAACTGGTGTTGTGTCATTTTGTAGTGTTTTCATTAAGTTACTGTGTGTGTTGGTACAAATACTTTACGCCCAGCACTCTGAGGTTAAGCCTACTGCTCTGCCAAGCTACCAAGGGGGTAAGCAGGGGTTAGCTGAGGGTGATTCTCTTTTATCCTAACTAGAGTGAGGGTCCTTGCTTGAACAGGGGGTAACCTGACTGTCAACCAAAGACCCCATTTCTAACATTGGTGACCAGCGGTCGGGATTTGGACTTGTATTTGTACTTGACATACAGTAATTAAGTGTACACTACTGTTTTGATCTCAGACCACTACGTGACCACATACTACTAGTCTTGTGATTTTTGTTTTTTACTTGGACTGTTTTTCTCTGCATTTAGTTTCTTTTTTTTTCGCTGATCCCGGGATTGACTTTGCTGAAACTTCATTTGAGAACTTGCTTTTCTGTTTTTGGAACTGTGCATATTTTTTTTAACCTCTCATCATGTCTCAGTCTGGAGATGCCCTAGCTGAAGCTGCTTTTGACTTGGAGAAATTGGAGAGCTACAAGGTGGCTCAGTTGAAGCAGTTTTGTAGTAATGTTGGCTGTCCCATTAAGAGCTCATCCAAGAAGGATGAGCTGCAAAAGGCGCTGAGGGCCTGGGTGACAGCCAAAGCAGCTGAGGGGCACACAGATGAGGAGCCAGAGGGGGAAGAGGAGTTGCAAGTCACTCACACTGATGTAGTGGGTGGGCCTGCTATGTCTCAGGGGAGAATCTCTAGGGCAAGTAGCAGTGTATCCTCCAAGGGTCTGACACCTGAAGAGTTACAGGACAGACAGGCAGAAAGGGAGTACCAATTGGAGCAGAGAAGGCTAGCCCTTGAGGAGAAGAAGATAACAATGGCTCATGAGCTTAGCTTGAAAGAGATAGATCATAGAAGCCAGTCCAGTAGGGATGGTGGCAGCAATTCTACAGTGCAGCCTGAGAGAAGGGTACACATCCCAAAAGACCTTGTGAGGGATTATAAGAGGGAGGATGATATCTACTTGTGGTTCAAGGGTTATGAGTCAGCTCTCCACATGAACCTGGTCCCTGAAGCTCATTGGGGGGCAGCCCTGTGGAAGCATTTTGAGGCAGAGGGGAGGGACACACTGACGGCCTTAGGGGATGCTCAGAGTCTCACCTACCCTGCCATGAAGGAGGCCTTACTTACCAGGTATGGTCTCACCCCTGAGCAGTACAAGGAGAAGTTTAGATCCTACAAGAGAAAGGAATCCCAAACATGGTTGGAATGTGTTGATTCTTGTTGCAGGTCACTGGATGGTTGGGTGAAGGGCAGTAAGGTAAACACGTATGAGGGGCTTTACAATTTAATTGCTTGGGAGCACTTGTACAGTTTATGTTTTCCAGAGCTGCGCCAGCACCTCATTGACAGCAAGCTGACTGACCCCAGGAAGCTTGCACAGGAAGCGGACCGCTGGGAGAGCACCAGGGTCCAAAAGAGGTATGGGGGAGACCACGCCAAGGGTGGGCAGGGTCCCTCTCAGACGAAAGGGGGGGGTAAGGGCAAACAGGATGAGTTCTCTAAAGGGCCCCAAACTGATTCCCAGGGTAAGAATTCCCAACCCCCCAGTGAAAACAAGCCATGGTTCTCCAGAGGGAAGCCAATGGCAGGTGGTCCCCTACGTAAGTGCTATTCATGTAACCAGGTGGGTCATGTGAGGGGGGACCCCAAATGCCCCAAAAGTACACCGGCACCCACTGGTGCACCGTCCCAGGGTTTGGCCAGTGTAGCGCTTGGGGAGGAGTTGGTTTCAGGTGGGTGGGAACCAGCAGAAATGACCCTTGTCTCGCTAGGGGACAGTGAGATGGTCCAGAGAAACCTAGTGCCTGATAACACTAAGAAGTACAGGCAATGGGTGACCATCAATGGACAGAGGGTGGAGGCTCTAAGGGACACTGGAGCCAGTGTGACTACAGTGAGGAGTCACCTGGTGTCTGAAGAGCAGATTGATCCCCGGGTACTTCACCAAGTAGTTGCAGTAGACAATTCTGAGCGCCTCTGCAGAGTGGCGCAGGTTCCCTTTGAATGGGGGGGGGTCTCAGGTTCCTGGAAAGTAGCTGTGAGTCCAACCATGCCTGTTGATTGTTTGCTAGGCAACGACCTGGAAGATTCCCCTTGGAAGGAGGTGGAACACAGGTCTCACTTGGAGATGTTGGGTCTGCCTGGGTGGGTATGCGTATCCACCCGGTCTATGGCAGCCAATCAGGGTAGTCAAGAGCCCCTGGAGCCTGAAACAGTGGCCCAGGGGACCGCCAAGAAGAGGAAAGGCAGGAGGCGCGGGAAACCCGCCCCAGAAGTTCCCACGGTCCGGGAGGAGGCAGAGCCTGAGGGTGATGCCCCGGAACCTACAGGGGAACAGGTGGCTGAACTGGGGGAGGTCCCCGAGCTGTCGCAGTGGCAGCAGGAAGGGGGACCCACCAGGGAAGTATTCTGCACAGCGCAGAAGGAGTGCCCTACTCTTGAGGGACTGCGGCAGCAGGCTGCAGCCCAGGCGGCTGGCGGGGCGCCAGGTACTCACCTGATTTATTGGGAGGATGGCCTCCTGTATAGTGAGCCTAAGGTTCCTGAGCCGGGGTCAGCTCGTATGCTGGTGGTACCCCAGGGCTTCAGGACCTTCCTACTGGGTTTGGCTCATGATGTGCCTTTGGCAGGACATCTAGGGCAGGACAAGACCTATAAGAGGCTTGTCTCCCACTTTTACTGGCCCTTGATGAACAAGCAGTCAGCTGCTTATTGTAGATCTTGTCAGACTTGTCAGGCAAGTGGCAAGAGTGGGGGGAAATGCAAAGCTCCCCTCCAACCTTTACCGGTAGTCAGTACTCCCTTTGTAAGGGTAGGAATTGACATTGTGGGGCCTCTGGATCCCAAGACAGCCATGGGCAACAGGTTCATCCTGGTCTTGGTGGACCATGCCACACGGTACCCAGAAGCTATTCCTCTAAGGACGGTCACCGCCCCCGTGGTGGGACGTGCCTTGATGGGGGTTTTTACCCGCATGGGGTTCCCCAAGGAGGTAGTATCTGATAGGGGTACAAACTTCATATCCACTTATATGAAGTCTCTGTGGAAGGTGTGTGGGGTAACCTACAAGTTCACCACCCCTTACCACCCCCAAAGTAATGGTCTGGTTGAGAGATTCAACCGCACCTTGAAAGGCATGATTCAGGGCCTGTCGGAGCCCTTGAGGCGTAAGTGGGACGTCCTCTTGCCATGCCTTCTGTTCGCTTACAGGGAGGTGCCTCAAAAGGGACTTGGCTTTAGCCCCTTTGAGCTCATCTATGGCCACCCTGTGAGGGGACCGCTCAGTCTGGTGAAGGAGGCTTTGGAGAAAGCTCCTAGTAAACCACCCCAGGATGTATTTAGCTACATGCTGGCACTAAGAAACCAGACTGCCCGCTTCAGGAGTCTCGCTCAGGAGAACCTGGAAGCAAGCCAGGAGGACATGAAACGGTGGTACGACCAGAATGCCACTCTGGTTGAGTTTCAGCCTGGACAAAAAGTGTGGGTCATGGCACCAGTGGAGCCTAGGGCTCTCCAAGATAAGTGGACTGGGCCTTTTGAGGCGGTGGAAAGAAAGAGCGAGGTCACCTATCTGGTAGACTTGCAATCCCCCAGGAACCCCTTGAGGGTCCTACATGTCAACCGCCTCAAACCACACTTTGAGCGAACTGAGCTATCCATGCTCCTAGCGACAGATGACGGGGTGGAGGAAGAGAGTGAGCCTCTTCCTGACCTCCTGTCTGCAGGAGAGAAAGATGGGTCTGTGGAGGGAGTGATCCTCTCCCCCTCCCTGACTGAGGAACAGCAGAGGGACTGTCGCCACGTGCTGGGACAGTTCGCCTCACTGTTTTCCCTGATCCCAGGAGTCACACACCTGTGCACACATGATGTGGACACTGGGGACAGTACACCTGTTAAACATAAGGTTTACAGGGTGACTGACAGGGTGAGGGCTTGCATTAAGGAGGAAGTCTCCAAAATGTTAGCCCTAAGGGTTATTGAGCACTCCAGCAGTCCTTGGGCCAGCCCAGTGGTCTTGGTCCCAAAGGCTACTGCTCCTGGTGCCACCCCAGAACTTAGGTTCTGTGTGGACTACCGGGGTCTCAATGCGGTCAGCAAGACTGACGCACACCCCATCCCCCGAGCTGATGAGCTCATTGATCGGTTAGGAGCTGCCAAGTACCTCAGTACGTTTGATTTAACATCTGGGTACTGGCAGATTGCCTTAACTGAAGGGGCAAAGGAGAGGTCAGCATTCTCTACCCCCGATGGGCACTTCCACTTCAATGTGATGCCCTTTGGGATGAAGAATGCCCCTGCCACCTTTCAGAGGTTGGTCAACCAGGTGTTGGCAGGACTGGATGAGTTCAGTGCCGCCTACCTGGATGACATTGCTGTGTTTAGTTCCACATGGGAGGAACACCTGCAACACCTCTGGAGAGTGTTAGAGGCCCTGCAGAAGGCCGGCCTCACTATTAAGGCGAGCAAGTGCCAAATAGGGCAGGGTTCTGTTGTGTACTTAGGACACCAGGTGGGGAGTGGCCAGGTGGCACCCCTACAGCCTAAGATCGACACGATTCTGGCTTGGGAGCCTCCCAAGACCCAGACTGAAGTGAGAGCCTTTTTAGGTCTCACAGGATACTATAGGAGGTTCGTTAAGGGATATGGTACCATTGTTACCCCCTTAACTGAGTTGACTTCTAAGAAGCAACCCAAGAAAGTGATCTGGACAGAGGCTTGCCAGAACGCTTTTGATGCCCTGAAGGCTGCCATGTGCACAGCACCTGTGCTGAAGGCACCTGACTACTCCACGGAGTTTGTTGTACAGACAGACGCCTCAGAGCATGGTATTGGAGCAGTACTCTCACAGCTGAATGAAGAGGGCCTAGATCAACCCGTAGCCTTCATTAGCAGGAGGTTACTACCCAGGGAACGTAGGTGGAGTGCCATAGAACGTGAAGCGTTTGCTGTGGTCTGGGCACTGAAGAAGCTAAGACCCTACTTGTTTGGGACTCACTTCCGAGTTCAGACCGACCACAGACCCCTCAGATGGTTAATGCAGATGAGGGGTGAGAACCCAAATCTGTTGAGGTGGTCCATTTCCCTACAGGGGATGGACTTTACGGTGGAACATCGACCCGGTACAGAACACGCCAATGCTGATGGTCTGTCCAGGTTCTTCCGCCTTAGTGATGAGAACTCCCATGAGGTTGGGTAGTTGCTCCCCACTTTTAGCTGGGGGGGACACGTGTTAGACTTTTCATCCTTGGCGTGGTCTCCCTTAACTTTTTGCCTCTGTTCCCCAGGTTGTTGATGTGTGCTGGACTCTGATTTTGCTGTTTTTGTTACTCTGGGCACTTTACCACTGCTAACCAGTGCTAAAGTGCAAGTGCTCCTGTTTAAATTGTATGTAAGTGGTTTATCCATGATTGGCATATTTGATTTACCAGTAAGTCCCTAGTAAGGGGCACTAGAGGTGCCAGGGCCTGTAAATCAAATGCTACTAGTGGGCCTGCAGCACTGGTTGTGCCACCCACATAAGTAGCTCTGTAATCATGTCTCAGACCTGCCACTGCAGTGTCTGTGTGTGTATTTTTACACTGTAAAGTCGACTTGGCAAGTGTACCCACTTGCCAGGCCTAAACCTTCCCTTTCCTTACATGTAAGGCACCCCTAAGGTATGCCCTAGGTAGCCCCAAGGGCAGGGTGCAGTGTATGGATAAGGTAGGACATATAGTAATGTGGTTTATATGTCCTGACAGTGAAATACTGCCAATTTCGTTTTCACTGTTGCAAGGTCTGTCTCTCTCTCATAGGATAATATGGGGGCTACCTTTAAATATGATTAAAGTGTAGATTCCCCTAGAGAAGAGATGGACAGGTGGAGTTTGGGATCCCTGAACTCACAATTTAAAAATGCATCTTTTAGTAAAGTTGATTTTGAGATTGCGAGTTTGGAAATGCCACTTTTAGAAAGTGAGCATTTTCTTGCTTAAACCATTCTGTGACTCTGCCTTGTTTGTGGATTCCCTGTCTGGGTCAGTTGACAGTTGGGTTGTTTTTCACCTCACCCCAGACAGTGACACAAAGGGAGCTGGGGTGTGATCTGCATTCCTGATTAGCCATCTCTGCTAGGAGGGAGGGGTGGAGTGGTCACTCTCATCTGAAAGGACTGTGCCTGCCTCTGACAATGCTGTCTCCAGCCCCCTGGTGTGTGTCTGAGGCCTTGCCTGGGCAAGGCAGGATTTCACAAGAAGGTGTGAGTCCCCTTTGAAGGAAGGTGACTTCAAAGACTAAAATGGGTATAAGAAGGGCACCCAAACTTACAAACTTCAGAAACACTTCTGGAATCAAGAGGAACCTCTGCCTGGAGAAGAGCTGATCGCTGAGGAACAAGTGCTGCCCTGCCTGTGACTGTGCTTTGTGGAGCTTTCCTGCAGTGCTGCTTCTGCCTGAGTAAGAGGGCAAAGACTGGACTTTGTGTGCCTTCCATCTTGAAGAAGAAATCTCCAAGGGCTTGATGTAGAGCTTGCCTCCTGTTGTTGAAGTCTCAGGGATAGCAAAGACTTCTTCCTGCCAGCACCTGGAGTCTCTGGAGAGACCCCTACTCTGCTCTGTGGTGCCCTTCCAGTTCCTGGGACCCTGAAAGGAGAGGCTGGCAGCCTAAGGACAAAAATACACGCACCGAGCGCCGTGCGGAGAAAAGATCGACGCGAATCCGATCGCGGCTGAGAAAATGACGCGACGCCGGCTCCGCAGCTGAGAAACGACGCCGCAGGAAACGCGACCGGAGAATCGACGCCCGGAGCAGGAGAGACGACGCGCAGCATCGCTGACGAAGGCTGAGAGATCGCAACCTGCGCCGCGGGACTTTCGGACCGTCGCGTGGCTGGCTTTTTCGACGCGCATCGCCGTGCCGAGCTGTTTTCGACGCATATAACCGTGCAGGGTTATTTTCGACGCACACCGCCCGTGCGGGGTTATTTTTGACGCAAACCAGGTACATTTACACGCTAGCAGCGCTAGTGTGTTGTTACAACTACCTAAAGACTCTTTTTATTTTAAACCTTTAAAAAATCATAACTTGACTTGTGTATGTTGGATTTTTGTCGTTTTGGTCTTGTTTTGTCTAGATAAATATTTCCTATTTTTCTAAACTGGTGTTGTGTCATTTTGTAGTGTTTTCATTAAGTTACTGTGTGTGTTGGTACAAATACTTTACGCCCAGCACTCTGAGGTTAAGCCTACTGCTCGGCCAAGCTACCAAGGGGGTAAGCAGGGGTTAGCTGAGGGTGATTCTCTTTTATCCTAACTAGAGTGAGGGTCCTTGCTTGAACAGGGGGTAACCTGACTGTCAACCAAAGACCCCATTTCTAACAATGTGTGAGAGTCATAGTGGGTCTGTGAGTGGGTGCATGAATATCTGAGTCTGTGAATGGATATATGAGTGTCGAAGTGGGTCTGTGAGTGAGTGTGTGAGTCTCTGATTGGGTCTGTGAATGGTTAGATGAGTCTCTGAGTTCGTCTTTGAGTTTTTACATGAGTTTCAGAGTGGCTTTGTGAGTGAGTGCATCAGTCTCTGAGTGGCTCTGTGTGTGGGTGCATGAGCCTGAGTGGGTCTGTGAGTGCATGTGTGAATGTCTGCGAGGATCTATGAATGGGTGTGTGAATGCTTGAGTGGGACTGTGAGTGGTTGCATGAGTGTCTAAGTGCGTCTATGAGTGGGTTTGTGAGTGTCTGAGTGGGTCTGTGAGTGAGTATATGAGTCTCTCAGTGTGTCTGTGAGTGGGTACAGGAGTTTCTGAGTGAGTGTCTTACTGCATCTGTGAGTGTTTGTGTGGATGTGTCAGTAGCTATGTGGGTGACTCAGCCACAAATTAACCTCACATGTCCTTTTATCCAACAACAGCTTGCACAAAATATCTACCCAAGTAGAGCTCTTTCCTCCTCCTTGAGTAAATGTCTAGTATGTACTTTACACTACAGCTGCATGATAGGGCACAAGGAAAGGTCACCAGTGACCTTGTTTTCATTTCACAATGTGATTGTTCCTTGTGTGTCTTCCTACAGAGTTCTGTGATAACATGAATCCTCCTAGAGCGAGCCCAACAAGACCTCAAAGATGTAATTCTCCACCAAACCAAGGTCATTCTTTATAAATACATATTTGAGGTAAGTGTTTCTTTGTTTTGTGGACATTTCGTCATATTCCTTGGCACATCAAAATTGGTGACAAATGCACTGGGGGTCCTTTATTAAGCCGTCCATTGTTGTGCACAATGCGTAAAGACCTTTGCATACTACTAAGGTGGATAGTGCAGGGCAAAACTGGCAGAGCTTTCAGGTGATTTGCAGATTTGTATACTCATAGCAATTTAAAGGGAAAACCATAACTCACCAGCAGAGAACAAGAAAGATCCCACTCATCACAGTCACATACAGATTGTGCTCCAATAGATCAAAGATGCATTTACCTCCACAAAGGATTTCAGATCGTTTTGCAGTATGGAATCATCGAGTAAACACATGTGCTTTGCCTTCGCCAATCCAAGGAGTTAGGATCATTTGTCCTTTACAGAAGTGGAGCTTCAATTGGGGCACCTGCTGTTTATATTTGTAAGTACTTTCTTTTGTGGTTTAATTTATGTGATATGAACATCATGGCCAGAATGTAAGGTCACCTGCTTGCTTATCCAACAAGAATCTACAGTTTTGCACAAAATCTCTTTCCAACTGGAGTACTTTCTACTGGTTAGCTAGTAAGTGTTACTTCATTGTGTAAATGCCAGTGTCCAGGAGGGAGGCTGAGTGGCCCCCTTCCCCGGGTCGATCTTGGCCCTGGAGACCCCATCCCCCATGTCACCTGTGTGACCCTTAGGGCACCCAGTCACCACCATTGGTGACTGCAGGGGGAGACTGAGGCGGTCATTCTGACCCTGGCGGTAAAAACCGCCAGGGCCGTGGTCCGCGGGAGCACCGCCAACAGGCTGGCGGTGCTCCTTTGGGCATTGTGACCGCGGCGGTACAGCCGCGGCCAGAAACGGAAAGTCGGCGGTGTACCGCCGGCTTTCCGCTGCCCAGGGGAATCCTCCATGGCGGCGCAGCTTGCTGCGCCGCCATGGGGATTCCGACCCCCATACCGCCATCCTGTTCCAATGGCATGGGCACTGCAGGGGCCCCCTTAAGAGGGCCCCACTTAGAATTTCAGTGTCTGCTTAGCAGACACTGAAATTCGCGACGGGTGCTACTGCACCCGTCGCACCCCTTCCACTCCGCCGGCTCCATTCGGAGCCGGCTTCCCCGTGGAAGGGTGTTTCCCGCTGGGCTGGCGGGCGGCCTTTTGGCGGTCGCCCGCCAGCCCAGTGGGAAACCCAGAATGACCGTCTTCTGGTGGTTCCCGCTTGGCGGGCGGCTCCCGCCGCCCGCCAAGCTTGGAATGACCCCCTGAATGTCTCCATGGTCCCAGCCGACTCCTTGGCTCCTGCGGGAGCCGCCATTGCTGTCACAGACAGGGAGCTGTTAAATATGCATCTCCCCACCTGTGAGAGCAATCACTTCCTTCATATGAAAAACAAGGGCTGATTGCAGAGCCCCCCTGACTTTTTGCCCCCATTTTTCACTTTTTGCTAGTGTTTTCGTGACTCTGATGGTGCCCTGGGTACTGCTAACCAGTCCCAGGGCATGTGCTCTGTATAACATAAATATGCAAATTAGGCTAATTATAATTGGATAAGTCAACCTACCTATAAGTCCCTAGTATATGGTAGGGCATGTAGGTTTAGGGATCCCAGCATAGGTGGTGCACACATAGGTGCATTGCTGAGGTGCCCAGTGTCATTTTAAAGGCAAGATGTCTTGCTGTCTGCTTTTATATTAAAGTTATATGCAAATTCAACTTTGGAATTAAAAGTAGTTCCTAAGTCTTAAACTAACTTATTTTTAAATATAAGTCACCCCTACGGTGTGCCTATGTGCCCCTAGGGCTGGATGCCATGTAACTATAAGCAGGGACCTTATATAAAAATAGTTTTATAAGCCCTGGTGAGGTAAAATAGCCAAATGTGTTTTAGCCTCATTGTAGTGAACGCCTCCATAGACTAGAATGGGAACACTTTATTTTAATTTATAAAGTTCCCTTAAGTGTTGGATACATTGTTTGGTATCAAATTAATTCTTATAATAAATCCCACAATTTACAATTGTTGGATTTAATATAACTTGTTCAGGTAAGAGTTTTAAACTCTACCTAAAAAGTTGCCAACTTCAGCTCTGTAGCGCTTTGCTTTGATTGGCCAGCCTCTATGAGCCTGGCCAGACTGCCTTGATGAGGTGTGAAGTAACCTGGGCTGAGCCCAAAGGAAGATGCCTGGGGCAGGAGAACTTCCCTTAGCAGATGGAGAGGCAGAAAGGGGGGACAGCTGCCAAACTGGTCTTCAAAGGCAGGGAAGGATATTTGAGGCAACCCTGCAACACCCTCACATCCTGCAAACCCAGTCAGTTAGGTGGTCCCTTGATTAGATTAGGAGAGGGCAGGAGAAGGGTGTATTTAAGATTTTTAGCCACACCAGTTGGGCTCAGCCAGATGTAACCTCCAAAAATCACTTTCAGCCATGATGGATTTTTGAGGAATGTCGGTCACTGGGTCTGATTTTTGCCACACTTCCCAGGAAGTAGTCATCACAGGGGGAAGGACCCTGCACCTGATTGGAGAACCAGGCCCCCCCTGTGTTTTCACCCAGGACCAGGGATAAAACTGGCAGACCTGCACCCACACCTCAGATCCCTACCAGATTCCAACAAGGAAGAACTACAGGAGAAGAAGGACTGCCCTGCTGGACCCCTGACCTACACATGGACACTGCACACTGGAGGATTACACCACAAGAAGGACTTCAACTTGTTCAAGGAGGGACTCCCTGTTTGCTACATGTGAAAAATTGCTAACCAGAGTCCCCTGCAATAACTCCTGAAATAACTGAAAAGCTGACCACTGTCCAGTGGCCGTTTTGGAGTTTGCACTAGGTGCATTCTGGGAGTTCTAGTCTGCACCCTCAAGGAGCATCTCAGAGCTTCTGGAACCTTGGGGTGAGCTGTGGACCTCAAAAGAACCTTAAAAAATATCTGGCAGAAGATCCAGAAGTTTGGAGAACTTTTGGAAAAAAGCTCCATGAAGGGACCGACCCGCTGCAGCAACTCTAGCCAGTTTGCCTCAAGCGTGACCCAGCCTGACTTGCAGGTTCGTCCTGGTGAAAAAAATCTCCGAAAAGTGACAAAGTCCGAACGTAGAAAGTTGACTGGGACCTCCCAGGCAGTGTATCCGAAGAGGGGTCCCGGGACGTCGGATCAAGATTTAGGTTTGCCCCTCTTGATGGATTTTCACCTTGAAAAAACAACTAAGTCCAAAGGTAAAAATCTCCACAGAAGGCTTCCACCATGTGTATCCGAGGAAGAGTTCCTGGAGGTCGGATTGAAATGGCGACTTGGTCCCGCTGAAGAAAATCTTCAAGAAAACGACTAAGTCTGAAGATAAACTTTTGACCAAGGCCTTCCGCGGGCAGTACCTGAGCAGGGCTCCATCGCGGCCAGCCTTAAACTTTGACTTTGCCCCGGTCAAGATGCGACCAGATGACCAGATTGGGGTTAGTCATTTCTATGCGCTAAAAAGCATTAATTCTTTAAAATTGATATCTCCAGTTCCCCATATCCGCTTTTATTCGTTTTGTTGTCATTTTAAAGATAAAATTATAATCTATTTGTATATATATGTGTTGGATTTTCATTGTGTTTTGTGTTTTACTTATTAACTGCTTTGTGATTTTTAAATGCTTTACACATATGTCTCCTAAGTTCTAGCTTGTCGCTCGTTGCCAAGGTACCAAGGGTTGAGCTTGGTTTAATTTATTGAGACCTAACCGGACCTAAGTGGAGGTTAGTGGCCTATTGCTAAGCGTAGGTACTTACCTGCCCTTACCAATACCACATTTCCAACATTATTGTTAGCAGTGATGGGATCCAGTACTTGTGTTTAAAGTCACACTACATTTTTAAGTTAAATATGTTTAAAATCCTCTAGATTGACCTAGAGCAAAAGTATTTTTGATTTTTCAAATTTGGACTAGTTTTTAATTACTTCATTTTTGTTTTTTCTAAATTGTTCTGATCAATTGGTGCCAAAGTTTTTTTTAAGTGACACAAAACTTAAGGGAGACCATGAAGCTTGATCTGGCTAGCCTACCCACAATTTATGCAGCCGAGCTTGGGGTGTTGTGCAGAAATAGGGATTACCTGCTGCTAACAAGCTTAGGAAGCCTGTGATGGTCAAGTCCCTTGAAGCCTGGGTAGTGCAGAAAGAGACAGAGGAAGCTTCAGAGGTAGGAAGGTAGAGGGAATGTGTCCTCTCCAACCTCCAGGAGGAGGACGACGATGATTGCCTCACTGTAATCTCAGCAGCTAGGGCCCCATCCAGAGCTAGTGGAGGGTCTGTGGCATCGGACCAAGAGGCAGCAGACTAGGACCTAAGGAAAAGGGAACTTGAGGCCCAGGTAGCCCTCACAGCTTTGGAGGTATAGAAGTTGGCCCTAGAGAAGGAAAAGTGGGCAAGAATTAAACAGAGAGATGGTGGCAGCGACAGAGAAGTTGAGGTGTCCAGGGGTGGAGGGTTTTGTCTCAGACTACCAAAGGGGGTGGTTCCTGCTGATGTAGAGGGGGATGACATAGACAAGTGGATGGAGGCCTTTGAGAGGGCACTCTGAATGAGAAAGGTTAGGCCTCAATACTGGTGTTCACTTCTATAGGAGCTGGTTCCCAACTCTGGGAGGCATAGGTTTCTGACCTTAAGTGGGGAGGAGGCAGATTCATACCCTAGTATGAAGAGGTGCTTAAACAAGAAGTTTGGTCTGACCCCAGAGCGGATTAGGATGAAGTTCAGGGACACACAGAAGGTCAATACCAGTCTTGGGTTAGCTTTGTAGACACCTCACTTAAGGCACTAGATGTCTGCACACATGGTTAGAAAGTAAATACTTATGAAGGGTTATACAATTTGATCATGAGAGAGCAAATCTTGAAAAATTGTATCCAAGAAAGGTTACACCAGCATCTAGTGGCTGTAGGCTGACCATTCCCAGTGAGCTGGGGGAGGCAGCTGATGAGTGGTTGAGAACCAGGGTGGTTGGTAAGTCCCAGTGGGGGAGACTCCAAGAAGAGGTGGTCACGTCCCCAAAAACCTAAGAACGGAGGTGGTAAGCCCACCACAGAGACTCCCTCTGTACTCTAGTACCATAAGAAGGAGGGCAGTAAATACCACTCCCTCTTTGACAAGCAGAGACAGGGAGA
The DNA here is from genome assembly GCF_031143425.1 of Pleurodeles waltl. NCBI lineage: Eukaryota > Metazoa > Chordata > Amphibia > Caudata > Salamandridae > Pleurodeles > Pleurodeles waltl. The sequence goes on along the minus strand of NC_090445.1, from coordinate 485,000,492 downwards.
CCCAGGGTTGAAAAAGCTCCTGGACAGTAAGGCTTGCTTTGACTGTCAGCAGACAGGTCACTGTAGGGGAGATGCAGCCTGTCCAGGGAAGGTGGTTAGCACTGTGCTGTCCAGTGTAGCCGTAGAGGATGCATCCTCAGATGATGAAGTCCTTATAGCATTGGGCTGAGAGACAGGACCAGATGGTAACTCCTGCCCTATGGTAACTATAAGTTGTGCCCTCGCCATGCACTGCTAGTTAACCCACAAATTACTGCACTCATGTCATCATTGATAACATCATTGATAATATCAATGTAATATTTGCAGTCAAGGTTTTGATGAAAAACTTTCCCCCACTTCAAAGGCATTTTTGTGTTTCCATACTGGGTCTCTCACCCAACCAAATCAGATACTTCTGGGCGTGCAACTGGACTCTGTCAGAGGGACTGCTTCGCTGCACAAAGGACTCACCTGGACTGCTTTGCTGAGAAGGTCTGCTGCCCTGCTTGTTGCACTGCTGCCTGATGATCCCTGCTCTGCTGGAAGGACTCTAGCTTCCCCAAAAGTGCTCTCCATGGGCTTGGATTGAGCTTGCCTCCTGTTCTGAAGTCTCAAGCCCAGAAAGACTTAAAAAAAGAGAAGAAAATCCCAGTGCATTGGAAAATCAACATAACACTTGCTGAAATCGATGCAGTGCCTGCCTCATGTCTGAAAAATCACTGCATCACCTTCCAGATCGAAGTAACACCTGCTCCTTTGTCCCTGCATCACAGTGAAAAATCAAGGCTGCGCTCCTGGAAAGCAATGCATCACCTTGCAACGCACCAGAAAATTAGACACAGCAACTTATTTGTCAACGCATCTCCTTTTCTGTGACCCTGTGTGTCGGTATTTTTAATGCATCCCAGGTACTGTGTTACAAGGACACAATCACTGATTCCTAAGGATTAAGACTCATTTAAACCTTTAAAAACTGATATCTTGACTTGTACAAATTAGATTTTTCTTGTTTTGATCTTAATGTATTCAGATAAATATTATCAATTCTCCTAAACTGGTGTGGAGTACTTTTTGTTTTCACTATGTTACTGTATGTTATTGCGCAAATACTTTACACATTGCCTTCTAAGTTAAACCTGTCTGCCTTGAGTCAAGCTATCACATGGTCAGCACAGGATTATATGGATTGTGTTGTGACTTACCCTAGCTAGGATTGTGGTCCCTACTTGGACAAGGGTGTATACCACTGCCAACTAGATACCCACGTCTCAACACTCTGAGTGGCCAATTTGAAGGTGGCTAGTCAATCCTGATTGGTTGGTAACAACCTGAGCAATCTGATTTGACAGCCATTACAAGACTCAGGGACTTGGTCAACATGTCCTGAAAATAAATTAAAAATAAATATGTAGGTGGGCAGAGTGAGCAAACCAAGACACCAAAAGGGCATACATGGGGGTTCCAAATGGACCCCTCCCCTTTATTGTCTGGCCACAACATGGACAACATGCTGAGGCAGCACTGACAGGACTCTGAGGCATGGTCCCCATTGAAACGCATTGTAGTGAATGGCAGGTTTTGAGGGTCACAAAAAGTAGACTGTAGAAAGGTGCATAACAGATTTTAACAACAATAAAAATCATTTGCTGATTTACTATGCTAATTTTAGGAATGTTCTAAGTTGATGTAACATTGTGAAAAAGCCTTCTCCTGGGAATTTATGAATCATGTTTGAGAGAAAACTATCTTTTCATAATTTTCCCATAGAGGTTATGAAGATGCTCCAGTAACTAAAATTAGAGCATATTTTCTACAAATTCACACTATCTTTCTCAGACAAATGAGAATGAAGTCTGACATTCTCAGTAGAACATGTACGTCCAGCAGAATCATACTGTCAGTTGATTCCCTTGTTTTCTACTACAGCCTCTCAGAGTGTCCTAAAGAACAACTATGGTCCTATTATGCGTGGGGGGAACTTTCTCTGTTTGTGCCACGGCACACCTTTAAAGAGGTGCACCAGCGTAAACATAGAAAGTGCACCATATTACGTTGAATGCGCTGTTCCCAAAGCAGCGCATAACTCGCTATTCCCCCAGGGCAGGGCACTCAAGCAGAAACCAGAGCAATTGCTTTAACCCCTAGGGTGCCGTGGACATAAAGGTTACGTCCTGAGCAGCACCGCTCGGGTGCCCAGGACGTTACTGTTACGTCCAGACAGGGTCCCAAGGAGGCGCTCCGCCAGGCAGCCTGGCACCCCCCCTTCCACTCCCACCCCCTGACTCCCTGTGGCATCTGATGACATCAGCACACAATTGCATGCTGACCTCATCAGAGGCTGCCCCCAACGCGCTCGAAGCTCAGCTTCCAGCGCTGATCGGAGGAGAAATCATGTGGAGGGGGCGAGAGAGGCATGAAAGGAGAGGGAAGGCCTTTCCTCTCCTTTCATGTCTCTCTCAGCATTTCTGCTGCCCTGTTGCGAAGCGATCAGGCAGCAAAAATGCCACTAGACACCAGGGATTTTTGTTTTGTTTTTTTGTTTATGGTTTTAGGGGAGCAGCCCCTTGGGCAGGGCCAGGCTGTGCACAAAGGAATTTTGTAAAGAGTGCACAGAGGCCTCAGGAGGCAAAGAAAATATAATACACAGGGGTACCATCGTTCTTGGGGAAGGCAAGGTCTTAGCTCCTTCAAATTGCATCAGCAGTGCCTCAGGACAGTCTATGTTGATGATGTCCACCCTCTGTGCCCTTAGGAGCACACTCGTCCCCGTGAGAGGAGTCCCAGGGTACCAGTTGTCATCTTGCAAGGTGCTTGCTTGGAGCAGGGGAGTGACTCCGTCACTCCATGGGAGATTTCTTTGGTCCTTCTGGTGCAGGATGAAGACAGGGAGTCCCCAGAGCATGCGCCCCATGGAAACTGTTGCAGTTGCTGACTTGGAGCTGAGGTTACTGAAGAAAAGTATCTCTTGTAGACACTTTGTTGTAGTTACAGCGTTTCTTGGAGCAGGCTGCGGTTGATCCGAGGTCACAAGAGTCAGAAGTTGTTGCAGAGGATTCTGGAAGGAAACTTGCAAGCAGAATCTGAAGAGAACCCACAGGAGAGACCCTAAATAGCCCTGAGAGGAGGATTGGCTACCTTATCAGGTATGGACCTATCAGGAAGGGTCTCTGACGTCACGTGCTGGCACTGACCACTCAGAGCCCTCCATAGAGCCCCCACACCTTGCAAAGCAAGATGTCTGAAGTCTGGGACACATTGGAGGAGCTCTGGGCACCAACCCTGGGGTGGTGATGGACAGGGGAGTGGCCAGTTTCCCACCAGAGCAGGGGAGAAGGGGTCCCTGAACGAACCGGTGTAGACTGGTTTATGCAAGGAGGGCACCCTGTGTGCCCTTCAAAGCATTCCCAGAGGCTGGGGAAGGCTACCCCTCCCCAGCATGTAATACCTATTTCCAAAGGGACAGGGTGTAACACCCTGCTCTCAGAGGAAATGCTTTGTTCTGCCTTCCTGGAACTGGGCTGCCCAGACCCCATGAGGGCAGAACCCTGCCTGTGAGGTGGCAGCAGCTGTAACTGCATTACAAGCCTCAGAGAGCTGGTTTGGCAGTACTGAGGGTCCATTGTGGAGCACCCAGGATGCATGGAATTGGCTCCCCAATGGGGAAGGGGGAACAATTCCATTGTCTTAGACATGTTACATGGCCATATTCGGAGTTACCATTGTGAAGCTACATATAGGTCTTGGCCTATTTGTAGTGCACACACTTACAAAGGCCCGGGAAATGGCCCTGAACTATGTGGGGGCCCCTTTGCTAGTGCAAGGGTGCCCTCACACTTAGTAACTTTGCACCTAACCTTCAGCAAGTGAAGGTTAGACATATAGGTGACTTATAAGTTTCTTAAGTGCAGTGAAAATGGCTGTGAAATAGTGTGTGCACTATTTCACGCAGGATGCAATGTCAGTCCTGTGTAAGGGTTTGTCTGAGCTCCTTATCGGTGGCAAAAGAAATGCTGCAGCCCATATGGATCTCCTGGAACCCCAATGCCCTGGGTACCTAAGTTCCATATGCTAGGGACATATAAGGGAGGTCCATTGTGTCAACTGAAATTGGTAAGCCTACAGTGACAAATTTAAAAGCAGAGAAAGCATAAGCACTGAGGTTCTGGTTAGCCGAGCCTCAGTGACTCTGTCAAGCACTACTGACATCACATACATTAGGCCACAAACTATGAGCCCTGGGGTCCTGGCTAGCAGGATCCCAGTGAGACATGCAAAACATACTGACATACATGTTGTAATCTATGAGCATTGGGGTCCTGGCTAGCAGGATCCCAGTGATACAGTAAACACACACTGACACACACTCACAAACAGGCCAAAAGTGGGGGTAACCATGCTAGAAAGAGGCTACTTTCTCACAGGGGCAAATTTATTTTAGGCCATTTCTGCTCCCCTTGGGGGCAGATCGGCCTATTTCTATTTGGCCAATCTGCCCCCAAGGAGGGCAGAAACCACTAGACACCAGGGAGTTTTGTTTTTTATTCATGGTTACACTTAAGGGGAGTAGTCCCTTGGGCAAGGGCCACTCCCCAGGGGGGCAAAACATTTTTAGGCCTTTTCTGCCCCCCGGGAACAGATCGGCCTATTATAATTAGGCTGATCTGCTCCCAGGGGAGCAGAAACCCCTAGACACCAGGGATATGTAATTGTTTATGTTTACTTTTTTTATATATATGGAGCAGCCCCTTAGGCAAGGATCGCTTCCGAGTGGGGCAAATTGTCTTTAGGCCATTTCTGCCTCCCTAGGGGGCAGATCGGCCTATTTTTATTAGGCCGATCTGCCCCCAAGTGGGGCAGAAACCACTAGGCACCAGAGATTTGTTTTGTGGTAATTTCATGCAAGGGGAGTGACCCCTTAGGCAAGGGTCGCTCCCTTGGGGGGGCACATTTATTTTAGACCATTTCTGCTCCTCTTGGGGGCAGATTGGCCTATTACTATTAGGCCGATCTGCCCCCGGGGAGAGCAGAAACCCTGTGCACCAGGGATTGATGTGTGTGTATGTGTGTGTTTTTTTGGGGGGTACAGCCCCATGGGGCCGTTTGGCCACATCTGCCCCCAAGTGGGGCAGAAAGCCCACCAGAGACCAGGGAAGACATTTTTTCCAAAATAAGAGGGTGGGGAGTTCCCCATACCCTCACCCCAAATACATGGGGTCAAAGTCGTTCCGCCTGCCGGTGGGCATATGGGGTAATTACCCCATATCCAATCCCCGGGGAGGCAGAAAGCATACTAGATGCCAGGCAATTAAAAAAAAAAATTGTGGGGTGGTGGCTACCAACCAGTATGGGCCTGGTTTGCCCCCACCCCAACTGAAGGGGTAACAGTCTTTCAGCTCTCCCTCTGCACCCTAAAACATCTTATCCCACAGCAAGCAAGAGGATATTTGATTGTTTTGGGTTTTGGTTTTACATTTGGGCCATGAGAGCTTGGCTAACTCTCAAAAGCGTCCCACTTGGAATGGTGAGGGCTGCATTTTTTGGACTTTGGGATACTGCCATCTAGAAAAATCCACAAGACCTAGACACATCTGAACACTAAACGTCTGGGTGATTCCAGGGTGGTGTGCTTCACATGCACCCCACACCATTTTCTTACTCACAATGCCCTGCAAGCCTCCAACTTTGCTGGAAATCACAAATTTTCCCCACATTTTTGTCATAGAGCATTCCGGAATCTGTAGAAATCCGCAAAATTCCTACCACCCAGCATTGTCTCATTTATAACGATAAAAATTCTGCTGGACTTGTCAGCCTAAATTTTTTTTTTTTCCAAACTGCCCTTTCTGGACCCGCTTTTGTTCCCCTTCAATTTTTAACATGTATTTGGCTCTTCCCTGTCACAGGCACTTGGCCCACCTACAGAAGTGAGGTATCATTTTTACCGGGAGACTGAGGGGAACATTGGGTGGTAGGAAATTGTCCAGTGTCGTGATCCCACAAAGAAATGTGGGAAAAATTAGATTTTTTAGCTAAATTTGAGGTTTGATGAGGATTCTGGGTGAGAAAACATTGGGGGATCTACGCAAGTCACACATTCCTGGACTCCCTTCAGTGTCTACTTTTCAGAAATGTCTAGGTTTGGTAGGTTTCCCTAGATGGCTGCTGAGCCCAGGACCAAAAACGCAGGTGCCCCCCGCAAAAACAGGTAGTTTTATATTTGATAATTTTGATGTGTCCAGATAGTGGTTTTTTTCGGGCATTTCCGTTTGCGGGCACTAGGCCTACCCACACAAGTGAGGTACCATTTTTATCCAGGAGACTTGGGGGAGTGCTGGGTGGAAGGAAATTTGTGGCTCCTCTCAGATTCCAGAACTTTGTGTCACCGAAATGTTAGGAAAAGTGTTTTTTTAGCCAAATGTTGAGGTTTGCAAAGAATCCTGGGTAACAGAACCTAGTCAGCGGCCACAAGTCACCCCATCCTGGATTCATCTAGGTGTAAAGTTTTCAGAAATGTGCAGGTTTGGTTGGTTTCCTTAGGCTCTGGCTGAGCTAGAGGCCAAAATCCACAGCTAGGCACTTTCCCAAAAACAGCTCTGTTTTCTGTGGGAAAATGTGAATTGTCCATGTTGAGTGTTTGGGCATTCCCTGTTGCAGGCATTAGGCTTACCCACACAAGTGAGGTACAGTTTCTATTGGGAGACTTGGGGAAACACTGAGTGGAAGGACATTAGTGGCTCCTCTCAGATTCCAGAACTTTCTGTCACAAAAATGTGAGGAAAAAGTGTTTTTTTGGCCAGATTTTAAGCTTTGCAAAGGATTCTGGGTAACAGAACCTGGTGAGAGGCCCACAAGTCACCCCATCTTGGATTCCCCTTCGTGACTAGTTTAAAAACATTTGCAGGTTTGGTAGGTTTCCTTAGGTGCAGGCTGAGCTAGGGGCCAAAATCCACAGCTAGGCACTTTCCAAAAAACAGGTCTGTTTTCTTTGGGAAAATGTGATGTGTCCATGTTGTGTTTTGGGGCATTTCCTGTTGCAGACGCTAGGCCAACTCACACAAGTGAGGTACCATTTCTATCTAGAGAGTTGGTGAAACACTGAATGGAAGGAAATTAGTTGCTCCTCTCAGATTCCAGAACTTTGTGTCACCAAAATATGAGGAAAAAGTGTTTTTTAGCCAAATTTTAAGGTTTGCAAAGGATTCTGGGTAACAGAACCTGGTGGAGCCCCACAAGTCACCCCATCTTGGATTCCCCTTTGTGTCTTGTTTTAAAACATGCTCAGGTTTGGTAGGTTTCCTCAGGTGTTGGCTAAGCTAGAGGTCAAATTCCACATCTAGGCACTTTCCAAAAAACAGGTCTGTTTTCTTTGGGAGAATGTGATGTGTCCACGTTGTGTTTTGGGGCATTTCCTTTCGCGGGCACTAGGCCTACCCACACAAGTGAGGTACCATTTTTATTGGGAGACTTGGGGGAATGCTGGGTGGAAGAAATTTGTGGCTCCTCTCAGATTCCAGAACTTTGTGTCACCGAAAAGTGAGGAAAAAGTGTTTTTTTTTCAGCCAAAGTTTGAGGATTGCAAAGGATCCTGAGTAACAGAACCTAGTCAGAGTCCCACAAGTCACCCCATCCTGGATTCATATAGGTGTATAGTTTTCAGAAATGTGCAGGTTTGGTTGGTTTCCTTAGGTGCTGGCTGAGCTAGAGGCCAAAATCCACAGCTAAGCACTTTGCACAAAACAGATTTCAATGTAAAAATGTAATGTGTCCATGTTGTGTTTCCTGACGCGAGCATTAGGCCCTATATATCCCCGCAACCAGAAGAGTCCAGCAGACTTAACGGTATCTTGCTTTAAAAAAATCTGACATTGCAGGAAAAAGTTACAAAGTAAAACGTTGAGAAAACTGGCTGTTTTTTTACCTCAATTTCAAAATTATTTTATTTCAGCTGTTTTTTATGTAGGAAAACCTTATAGGATCTACACAATTTACCCTTTGATAAATTCAGAATTTTGTCTACTTTTCAGAAATGTTTAGCTTTATGGGATCCAGCATTGGTCTCACACCCATTTCTGTCACCAACTGAAAGGAGGCTGAAAGCAAAATAAATAGTAAAAATGGGCTATGTCCCAGTAAAATGCCAAAATTGTGTTGAAAAATTGGGTTTTCCGATTCAAGTCCATCTGTTCCTGAAAGCTGAGAAGCTGGTGATTTTAGCACTACAAATCCTTTGTTGATGCCATTTTCAGGGGGAAAAACACAAGCCTTCTTCTGCAGCCCTTTTTTCCATTTTTTGTGATAAAAGCAAACTTTTCACTGTATTTTCTTTAATTTCTTGGTTTCCTTCAGGGGAACCCACAAAGTCTGGGTACCTCTAGAATCCCTAGGATGTTGGAAAAAAAGGACACAAATTTTGCATGGGTAGCTTATGTGGACAAAAAGTTATGAGGTCCTATGCGCAAACTGCCCCAAATAGCCAAAAAAAGGCCTGGCACCTGAGGGGAAAAGGTCTGGCAGCGAAGGGGTTAAAGCAGCTCTTTGATTCACTGTGCAGGTGACAACCCACTTGCAATTTTATGGGGAATTAGAGATCCCCTTGCAGGCAGGTGAAAGGAGTTACTGTACCTCCTTGCAAGGGTAAAAAAGAGTTTACACAATGACTCTAATGTGGCGGAAGCAAGCACTAGGGGCTCTTAAATACGCCCCTTCATTTAGAAAGGAGAAAAATGAGGCTGTTCATTTGGTCTTAGAGATTATGTTTAGAGCTGTAGAAAGAGAAATTAGGACACGTTTTAAGTGAGTTCTAAAATATCTTCCTATTCTATTTCATTAAAACATTCTGACATGTAGACTGAAACATGAAATTACAATACCAGCAGCAGACTGCCATTTAAATCCCTGTTAATCAGTACCTTTACTACAGTGTTCTAAAGGGCAACTAGAGTTCTAACATTCTGAATTTGTACCAAAAGTGTGGCACATCTCAAAGCCATCTTGATGGAATCAAAGTCTGAAACTGAAAGCATTTTCTACAGAGGATAATGCAGTAATTGAGGAAATTAGGGAGTTTCATGTCAAGTAAGTTTCACAAGACGGAGAAAAAAGAGCCCAAATGTAGCATACATATTATCCAAATATAGCCCAATTATATCCCAGTGACAGAAGTGTGGAAAACACATGTGCCCAAATTCTGGTTGGTGTCACGCAGCACAGTGTAGCATCCAAAAAAGCTGTGCTGTGTGACAAGGAGAGAGCAGGAGAGCAACATAATCACATAAAAATGGCACACTACTCCCCTCCCTCTAGAGCACGCGATGATTTCATCTGTTGTGTGCACACGCACACACCTTAGTGCCAAAAGTCTATGACGTGTGTGTCGGTCTAGTATAGGTTTTGTAAGGAAGGGGTTTTTCCCACTTTGCATGTGTGCTGTACAGTACACTACAGATGCAAAGTTGGAATAGCATGGAGAAATTAAAGCATTTCTCCATTTTGCTTTAAAAAAGCATGAATTTTTGGCACTAAACCCTTTCTTCTGATGTTTCAGAATAGGGATTAGCATTAAAACGAATGGGTGGTAGCACTGGTACGCCCATGTACCACCCATGAAACACCCTATTGACGCAAAGTAACACAAAGCAGCATTTTGCACTGCTTTGCGTCACTTTGCCACACAAACCAATGCAAATATATATTTGCATTGGTTTGTGAATGGCAAAATATTTAAGCCCCAGTTTAGCATAAAAAAATCCAAGCTAAACCTTCGAGAATCTGGGCCATAATGTTTTTTTTTTTTTTGTAGTTTTATATAGCTCAGACTTAACCCAAAGGTATTTGCGTGCTTTACATGAGCATCGGTTACATTACATAAGAACACGTTCATTTTGGTTTTACACATGGACAGATTAAGGTGGTCATTATAACCCTGGCGGACGGTGTTAAAGCTGCGGTAATACCACAAACAGGCCGGCGGACAAAAAAAGGGAATTATGACCGTGGTGGAAACCGCCAAGATAGACAGCCACTTTAACACTCCGCCCGCCATGGCGGTGCAGCCAAGCAGCGTGGCGGTCACCGCCAACAGACAGGCGGGAGAAAATGTACCGCCCACAGTATCACAACCCGCCAATCCGCCACCTTTTCCGGGGCGGATTCACCGTGGATAAAAACACGGCGGAAACAGCATTTGCAATGGGAATACGCTCACCTTAACACACTCCACGAGGAAGGAGGCCACCATGGAGCCCGAACTACAAATACTCCCTGCGCTTGTCTTCCTGCTCCTCTACGATCACCAGCAACGTAGGCGCCGAAGACAACGGTGAGTACTGCACCTACGACATAGGGGAGGCAAAAGTCAGGGACACACACACGCAACACCCCCACCCCTAACCCGACCCTCACCCACTACAACACACACACCAATGCATTTCCAAACAGCACAGTAACAACCCACAACCCCCCCGGAAGAATGCAAAGACAAAAGGAAATCAGTTCAAACATTGTAATGTATCAAAATACTGTACAGTAACCAACTATATACAGATATATATAAACATTTGAAAATCATACATTACGAGTAGTACTGCAGGTATGCACATATCAATGTCCGTGGACCACTGGGTCCAAAATGCATGGGCGAGGCCCACACTAGATACCTGTCCACAAACGGAGAGAACACTGCAGGGGCATCAGATAGAAATACAACAGGCACCTCAGGGGGAAGGGAAGGGGGGGACCTCAGCCGGATTACAGCACCACGCCAGATCCACGACAGGGCTCCATGCCCATTGATGTATCCTGGGGAGTGCAAAGCCACAGTCTCTCAAGTCTCTACAGTGGGTGGGCTGCCCACTGTACCATCCTGGGGAGTGCAAAGCCACAGTCTCTCAAGTCTCTACAGTGGGTGGGTTGCCCACTGTACCATCCTGGGGAGTGCAAAGCCACAGTCTCTCAAGTCTCTCCGGTGGGTGGTTTGCCCACTGCTTTATCCTGGGGAGTGCAAAGCCACAGTCTCTCAAGTCTCTCCAGTGGGTGGTTTGCCCACTGCTTTATCATGGGGAGTGCAAAGCCACAGTCTCTCAAGTCTCTATAGTGGGTGGTTTCCCACTGTACCATCCTGGGGAGTGCAAAGCCACAGTCTCTCAAATCTCTCCAGTGGGTGGTTTGCCCACTGCTTTATCCTGGGGAGTGCAAAGCCACAGTCTCTCAAGTCTCTCCAGTGGGTGGTTTGCCCACTGCTTTATCCTGGGGAGTGCAAAGCCACAGTCTCTCAAGTCTCTACAGTGGGTGGTTTCCCACTGTTCCATCCTGGGGAGTGAAAAGCCACAGTCTCTCAAGTCTCTACAGTGGGTGGGTTGCCCACTGCTTAATGCTTGGGAGTGCAAAGCCAAATTCTCTCAAGTCTCTACAGTGGGTGGGTTGCCCACTGCTTTATCCTGGGGAGTGCAAAGCCAGAGTCTTTCAAGTGGATGCAGGCCTCCACTGGTTCTGGAGGGGTACTGGTGCCCAGAGTGCTTCATCCTGTGAAGAACAGACAGAGTGGATGCAGGTCTCCACTGTTTCTGGAGGGGGACTGGTGTCCAGAGTGCTTCATCCTGTGAAGGACAGACAGAGTGGATGCAGGTCTCCACTGGTTCTGGAGGGGGACTGGTGCCCAGAGTGCTTCATCCTGTGAAGGCCAGACAGAGTGGATGCAGGTCTCCGCTGGTTCTGGAGGGGGACTGGTGCCCAGAGTGCATCACGCTCTCCGTGACGGTCCCAGTTCCGTCACTGTCCCAGCTGCATATGGGCTAACGATGCTTGATTTGGCGGTCTTTGCCCTGTTCAGCGGTCTTCACCATGGAGGTCTTTGCCCTGTTCAGCGGTGCTTGCCTTTTCTGTCTCTGACCTGTTCAGCGGTGCTTTGCCATGGCGGTCTTTGCCCTGTTCAGCAGTCTTCATCATGGCGGTCTTTGCCCTGTTCAGCGGTGCTTGCCTTTGCTGTCTCTGACCTGTTCAGCGGTGCTTTGCCATGGCGGTCTTTGCACGGTTCAGCGGTCTTCACCATGGCGGTCTTTGCCCTGTTCAGCGGTGCTTGCCTTTGCTGTCTCTGACCTGTTCATCGGTGCTTTGCCATGGCAGTCTTTGCCCTGTTCAGCAGTGCTTTGCCATGTCGGTCTTTGCCCTGTTCAGCGGTGCTTTGCCCTGTTCAGCGATCTTCACCATGGCGGTCTTTGCCCTGTTCAGCGGTGCTTGCCTTTGCTGTCTCTGACCTGTGCAGCGGTGTGTGGCATCACAGTCCCTCAGTGCCCAGCAGGGCTGTGGCTGCCGGGGCCCTCCACGTCACTGACGCTGGCGGTAGTCTCCTGACCAGTGACGATACTGCTGCCCTCCAGGGCACTGATTCTGGCGGTGGTCTCTGGACCAGTGACGACAGTGCTGGCGATGGCGTCCCGGCCGGCGGGGAGGATGGCGCCCTTCTCCGCCGTGCTGCTCTTACCAGACTTTGAAGACTTCTTCTGCCCCTTCACCACCTTGGGAGGAGTCACAGTTGACTCGGCACTCCCCCCGGGACCCTTGTGAGCTGTTTTGCCGGCAGGATTCTTCACCCTCTCCCGTCGGCCACTTTCCAACTTAATGTGCTTTACAGGGGGTGGACTGGCAGTGCTTTGGCTCCGTGTCACACTGGCTGCCCTGGTGGCCGGTGCACTCCACACACCTTTAACACGCACCACTGGTACCGGACTTTTTTTGGCTGAGGTGCTACTACGGGACCTATGAATTGGAGGGGTGGGGGTGGTGTGAAAGAGGTCAACATTGCTGAGGAAGAGTTTCTGACGAACACTGGGATGGGTAGCTGGAGGGGGTCTGGGAGTGGAGGAAGAGGAGGTGGTTGTAGGAGGTGTAACTTTAGGTGATGTGGGTGCAGGTGCAGGTACTGGAGGCTGTTGCGAGTTGGATGGATGTTGGGTGTGTGGGTGCCCATGTTTGTGTACTTTGGGAGGGGGCACCACAGACACACTGGGAGTGGACACAGGGGACGTGTAAATGGTAGTGCCGGTGGTGAGTGCAGGTGAGCGGGGTGTGGTGCTGGGTGTTCTGGTGTGAGTCCTGGTGCCTGTAGATGTAGTGCATGCAGGTGAGAGTGAAGACGACACTGGAAGGGAGGAGGGAGACAACGAGGAGGGGGCACAGTGGAAGCAGTGGATGTTGCTGTGTCTGTATGTGGGTGATGCTTGTGTGAGTGCCTGTGGGTTGTGTGGTGCTTATGTTTGCCTGAGCTACTTTTGTGTTTTGAGGTGTGTGCATGCTTGTCTGATGGTGTGCTTGGGATAGGCTGGGGTACAGGGGACTGGGTGTGGGTGGCGGAAGTTGGAGGGGGAGGCTAGACACAGGGACAATGGCTGCCATCAGTGCTGAGGCCAGAGATTGCAGGGTTCGATGAAGGGCAGCCTGACCAGAATGAATGCCCTCCAGGAATGCATTAGCGTGTTGCAACTCCCTTTCTACACCCTGGATGGCATTCACAATGGTAGACTGCCCAACAGTGAGTGACCTGAGGAGGTCAATGGCCTTCTCACTGAGGGCAGCAGGGGTGACTGGGGAAGGGGCTGAGGTGCCTGGGTCGAAGGTGATGCCCACCCTCCTGGGTGAGCGGGCACGGAGCGAAGGCTGAGGGGCTGCTGGGAGGGCTCTGCTGGTAGGGGGGGTGGCGGCTGTACCTGTAGAAGTGGGGGGCACAGATGGTGCTCCCATCGGCGGACGAGTCCGTTTCGCTGTTTGGTGATCCGGTGACCGACGTGAAGCTCCCCTCGCCCTCCGTCCCACTGGTGTATTCAGAGTCTGTGGTGTGGTCCTCCATGTCCATGTGGGATGCAGCTCCCTCGTGCTCCGGTGCCACTTTAGCTCCGCCTGATGATGCTGATGCACAAAAGAACAGGGAGAGCACAAAAAGGGGGGGGAACGACAGAAGAAAGACAGGTTGTGTGCATGGCTTACCGCTACCTTTGGCGGACAATACAGACACAGCAGCCCCCTGCACTACGCCATGCTCTTGGCCTCTACAGATGCAATTCCTGGGATCTGGCCTACATAGCTATGAGTGTCATCTGTCCACATAGATGACACAGGGGCATGTATACCTGTACTTGCCACTCTACAGAGGTGGGGTGGAGGGCCACAGGGCCATGCCTTACGAAGGGGCCTAGCCTACGTAACTCGCCCTGGCCTAGGGAAACCCACAGCCCTCCTCCCCCACCCAGACCCCTCCACTGCGCGCAAAGTCCGCAGAATGAGAGTGTACTCACCCCCTTGTGTCTGCTGTGATGCCCTCAAGCGCCCATCCAACTCCGGGTAGGCCACCGCCAGGATCCGGAACATCAGGGAGGTCATGGTGCGATGGGCACCCCTCCCACGTTGGGTGGCCATCCCCAGCTGAGCCTCCGCCGTCTTCTTGCTCCAGCGGCGAATGTCCTCCCATCCTTTCCGGCAGTGGGTGCCCCGTCTCTGGTGGACCCCCAGGGTCCGGACGTCCTTGGCGATGGCACGCCAAATGTCCTTCTTCTGGTGGGCGCTGACCTACATGATATGTACAGGGGAAGAAGAGAAGTCATTACCAACTGCACCGTCGAAGTGAGTGGCCCACATCCTTACCCTTGCCATGTGGCACATGCATTCACAGTCCTTCATGGTCGCTGACCTCTGCCCCCTTCCTACTGACATTCAGCCCTCTCCACCCATCATAGCCCGTACAACGTGCTCCCTGTGTACTTACCTGTTGGTCTGGAGGACCGTAGAGTAGCGTGTACTGGGGGAGGACCCCGTTGACTAGCTTCTCCAACTCCTGAGCAGTGAAGGCAGGTCCCTTTCCCCAGACGCAGCAGCCATTGTCTTTTCCAGACCAAGGTCACAGCAGCACTTGCAGTGTAGGTCCTCTCCTGTCGAAGATCATTTATCGAGTGATTGAACAGATAGAAAATGGCGGTCACATCCGCGGCGGTGCGTATCATCCCCACCGGCGCAATTAATCATTGGCTCCTGGGAACCATAGGGTCCAATGTTGACCAATGCAGCATTGTGCCGCAGTCTACGACCGCCTACCGCGACGGTGTACAACACCAGTGCAAATACCTCACATCCCATTGTCCCAGTTTAGAGGTCAGGCAGCTGCCATTCAGGGGCCCACATGGCTTCAATTACTACTGCGTCACACATACCTAGGCCTACACTCCACACACATACAGGAAGAGTTTTGTATTTGGTGTTGTGTTCTGTGTAGCTGTGGGTACATACCTGGGAATTTGTTGACTCTGTGGTCACTGTTGTCCTTCTTAGGCACCGTCAGCTGGGACATTTGAGGAGATGAAGGAATCATGCGGTGTACCGACCACTGGTGTACCTGTTAACAATGGAGGAGCGACATTTGATCATCACCTACAGGTTTAACCGTGCCACAATCCAGGAACTGTGTACCCAGTTGGAGCCAGACCTGATCTCACCAATCCGCCATCCCACAGGAATACCCGCTGAAGTGCAGGTGCTATCAGTGCTCCATTTCCTTGCAAGTGGATCATTTCAAACAACTGTGGTCATGGAATCAGGGATGTCCCAGCCTATGTTTTCCAATGTGTTGTCCAGAGTGTTGTCTGCCCTGCTGAAACACTTAACGAGCTACATCGTTTTCCCTCAGGTGGAGGATTTGGTTACAGTGAAAGGTCCCTGGGACATATCCCCAACATCATAGGTGCTATTGATGGCACCCATGTAGCTCTGGTTCCCCCACGCAGGAGTGAACAGGTGTAGAGGAACCGGAAGAGTTATCATTCGATGAATGTACAGATGGTATGTTTGGCAGACCAGTACATCTCCCAGGTAAATACTATGTTCCCTGGCTCAGTGCATGACGCCTACATCCTGCGGAATAGCAGCATCCTGTATGTGATGGGTCAACTCCAGAGGCACCGGATGTGGCTATTAGGGGCTTCTGGTTACCCCAACCTGTCATGGCTATTGACCCCAGTGAGGAATCCCAGGACCAGGGCAGAGGAACGCTACAATGAGGCCCATGGGCGGACTAGGAGAGTGATAGAAAGGACCTTCGGCCTCCTGAAGGCCAGGTTCAGGTGCCTCCATATGACAGGTGGTTCCCTATTCTACTCACCAAGGAAGGTGTGCCAGATCATCATCGCCTGCTCGATGCTTCACAATTTTGCTTTGCGACGCCAGGTGCCTTTTCTGCAGGAGGATGGTCCAGATGACGGTGTTGTGGCAGCTGTGGAGCTTGTGGACAGTGATGAGGTGAAAGCTGAGGAAGAAGACATAGAGAACAGGGAGTCAGTCATACAGCAATATTTCCAGTGACTCACAGGTGAGAACAATTTTTTTACTATTACATTCACTTTCACACTTCTACCTCTATTCTGTCTGTCAATTAGAAGCAGTATTTGGTAACTGAGTTGTACATTTCCATTACGGTTTCACAGGTGTGGTTACCAACGTGTGTCATCTGCTTGCATCCTTCATGGACTTTTGATGTGTGACATAGGTATGTTGCCATTACATTTGAAAACGCATTTTGTCACTGTCATTGCTAATACACATTTTCGAAATCACAGACTGACTCCAGATTGTTTTGTGGTTCAAGGGTGTTTATTGAAGTGCTAATTATTGGAGGGGGTGGCAAAATGGTGATGGGTGATGGTGGAGGAATGTCCATGGCAGAGTCCAGTCTATTAGTCACAGAGGTGCACTGCCCATATGGGCATACGAAGTGGAGCTGGGGCAGTTCCAATGTGAACAGGGCAACAAAGTGAGACAGTGGGAGGACAATCAGGGTGGTCTCATTTCCTGGCGGGGGTCTTGCCATCTTGCTCTGTCTTGTACCTGGTTTTCAGGGACCCACCCTAGGTCCAGTCAAGGTCTCAATAAATTAACCCCTGCTCGTCCCTTGGTAGCTTGTCCCCCTGGACAGGTAGACTTAAATTAGGAGACAGATGTGTAAAGCATTTAAGATTACAAAACAGTATATAAGTACAACCCATAATAAAAATCCAAAAAAAATGTAGATGTAGGAAAGTCCTCCTTTTTGCCTCGGTCACCCCCACACTTTTTGGACAGGTACTGGTGGTTACTGACTCTTGGCTGTGCCCTGGGTACTGCTTACCAGTCCCAGGGCCAGTGCTCTGTGTAAAATGGATATGCAAATTAGGCTAATTATAATTGGCTACGTTAAAGTACCTATAAGTCACTAGTATATGGTAGGTCATGTAGGTTTAAGGACCACAGCATAGGTGCACTGCTGAGGTGCCCAGTGTCATTTTAAAGGCAGGCCTGCCTTGCTGGCTGCTTTTAAATTACATTTATATGCAAATTTGACTTTGGAATTAAAAGTAGTTCCAAAGTCTTAAACTACCTTATTTTTACATATAAGTCACCCCTAAGGTGTGCCCAATGTGCCCCTAGGACTGGGTGTCATGTAACTATAAGCAGGGACTTTATAAACATAGTTTTATAAGCCCTGGTGAGGTAAAAACAACCAAATGTGTTTTTCCCTCATTGTAGTAAATGGCCTTCATAGGCTAGAATGGTGAGACTTTATTTTAATTTTTAAAGTCTCCTTAAATGATGCATACCAAAAGTTTGGTATCAAATTAATTGTTGTAATAAATCCCACAACTTCCAGTTGTGGGATTTAATATAACTTGTTCAGGTAAAGAGTTTTAAACTTTACCTGAAAAGTTGCCAATTTTCAGCCCTGCATTGTTTTTGCTGCTGTGCTCTGATTGGCCAGCCTCTAGCAGCCTGGCGAGGCTGCATTGATGAGGTGTGAAGTGGCCTGGCTTCACACAAAGGAATGTGCCTGTGGTAGGGAATGTCCCCTCAGCAGATGGTGAGGTAGGAAGGGGGAGGGCCGCCAAACTGGTCTTCAAAGGTAGAGAAGGACATTTGGAGCAACCAGCAACACCCCCACATCCTGCAACCCCAGACAACTAGGTGCCCCCTAGATTAGATTAGGAGAGGGCAGGAGATGGGTGTGTTTATGATTTTTAGCCACACCAGTGGGTGGGTTCAGCCAGGTGTAACCTCCAAAAATCTGATTGAGCCATGATGGATTTTTGGAGAATGTTGCCTCCTGGGATTTTTGCCACACTTCCCAGGAAGTGGTCATCACAGGGGGAAGGACCCTGGACCTGATTGGAGAACCAGGATCCCCCTGCTTTTCACCCAGGAGCAAGGATAAAACTGGCAGACCTGCACCCACACCTCAGATCCCCATCAGATTCCAACAAGGAAGAACCAAAGGAGAAGAAGGACTGCCCTGCTGGACCCCTGGCCTGCACCTGGAACCTGCACTCAGAAGGACTGCACCAGCTGCACACTTGGGCTTCACCACAAGAAGGACTTTGCCTGGCTTCAACTGGTTCAAGGAGGGACTCCCTGTTTGCTACAGGTGAAAAATTGCTATTCAGAGTCCCCTGCACCAACTCCTGAAGAAATCAACCAGCTGGCCACTGCCTCGTGGCCAAAAAGGAGTTTGCACCTGGTGCATTCTGGGAGTTATAGTCTGCACCCCCAAGGACCATCTCAGAACTTCTAGACCCTTGGGGTGAGCTGTGGACCTCAAAAGAACCTTAAATGGACATCTGGGAGAAGCCCCAGAAGTTTGGAGAAGTTTGGAGAACTTTTGTAAAAAAGCTCCATAGAGGGACAGACCCGCCGCGGCAGCTCTAGCCGGCTTGCCTCAATCGCGACCCGGCCTGATTTGCTGGTTCGTCCTGGTAAAGAAAATCTCAGAAAAAGAGACTAAGTCCGAAGGTAAAAAGTTGACCGGGACCTCCCAGACAGCGTATCCGAGGAGGGCTCCAGGGACGTCGGATCAAGATTCAGGTTTACCCCGGTCGAAGGATTTTCACCTCGAAAAAACGACTAAGTCCGAAGGTAAAAATCTCCACTGAGGATTCCCGCATTGCGTATCCGGAGAAGGGTTCCAGGAGGTCTGATTGGACTGGCAGGTTCGTCCCGCTGAAGAAAATCTTCGAAAAAGAGCCTGTAGCCGAGCAGGGCTCCATCGCGGTCGGACTTAAACTTTGAATTTGCCCCGGTCGAGGTGCAACCAGATGACTCGATTGGCGCTTTTTGTTTCTAGGCGCAAAAAAAACAATAACTCTTTAAAAATTAATATCTCCGGTTCCCCTTATCCGATTTTATTCATTTTTGTGTCATTTTAAAGATAAAAATATAATCTATTTTTATAAATTGATTTTGGATTTTTAAACTGTTTCCTTTTTTATTTAATTACTGTTTTGTGATATTTGAATGCTTTACACTCTGTCTCCTAAGTTAAGCCTTGACGCTTGCTGGCAAGCTACCAAGGGTAGAGCTGGGGATAATTTACTGAGACCTAACTGGACCTTAGTGGAGGTCAGTGGTCTATTGCTAAGTGTAGGTACCTACCTGCCCTTAACAATAACCCATTTTCCAACAGTAGAGAAATAGGAAATATTTTTATTTTTAAGATGACACCGGATGACAAAAAATCAATGTAGGGAACCAGAGGTATGAATTCTTAAAGATTAAAAGTAAAAAGATGCTTTTTAGTGCCAAAAAGCACCATCTATGGACATCTGGTCGCACTTGACCAGGGCAAAGTCAAAGTTTGAGGCCATCCATGATGGAACCCAAGTCAGATGCAATAAGCTGTAGGCTTCCATCAAAATATTACCTTCGGACATAGTCTCTTTGTTGGAGCTTTTTCTCTTGTCGTTCAATCAGCGCTCCTCTTCAGGCCAACTTGCAATGTAGCAACATCGGCTTGGGTCAGAGCAAGATCCAGGTCAACTCCTGGAAGTCTTGTCGATGGTGATAAGCTCTGTAGCTTCAGATGGACAAACCTGAAATTCAGGCTGGGTCGCGGTTAGATGTCACCAGCTTGACTCTCGTCAACGGGTTGCTCACCTTATGGAGCTTTTATACAAAGTTGCTCCAAATGTTCCCACATTTCTAGATCTTCTTCCAAAAGTCCTTTTTGGGTTCTCTAAGTCTCCACAAACTTGATCCTAGGTTATAGAATCTCTGAGTTGCTCCTTGGAAATTGGGACTACAATTTAAAGAATGCACCTGGTCACAGTCCTCAAACCAAGGGACGCTGGTCAGCTGGGCTCTTCTTCCAGGAGACTCTGGTCAGCTTCCTTGTTCCTGTTGCTTACAGGTAGTCCACTCCTGGTGCTGTAGAAACAAGGTAAGATCCTCTTCTGGTTGAAGCCAGGAGTGTGCAGCTGGTGCAGTCCTTGTGGGTACAGTCATTCAGGTGCATACTAGGGGTGTGCTGGGAGCTCTGCTCTGCTGGCGCTGCTAAGAAAGTCTTTGGAACTCTGCACTCTGCTGGAAGTGTGGAGTTAGGCTAAAAACTCCACTAGCCCTGCCAGCAGAGGGGAGCTCACCCGGTGCAACCTGCAGTATAGTCATGGACTGCAAAGGGCAAGCATAGTCAGTCTGCGGTTGCGCTGTGCAGCCCATAACTGGGCTGCAGCAAAAACTGGAGGAGAGGCCAGAGGGAAGCAGCAGCTGCAGACTTATCACCGTCGGACGACAAGGAGAGGAGGACCTCCTGGAAAACCCTGGTAAGTCCTCAACTCTTTATTGTTGTTTGTGCACAAAACACAGACTGAAACAGCAGCTTCTACTGCCTATGGCCCTGGCCTGATTTCAGCAGTGAAAGCTGCCTTTTTAGGCCTCTTGTGCACCGGTCTGTCCTGTTTGCAGTGCACACGGGCAGACCAGTGCACAAGAGGCCGGGCTGCCTTCACTGCCTATGGCTCTGGCCTGAATTCAGTGGGGTGCAGGGTGCTGCCCTATGGGGAGACAACTTCCTGTAAAGTGTGGCGAAAGTCAATCCTAGAAAGCAACTTCCTTTAAAAATCCAACATGGACAAAATCTCTCCTTGGAGATTACATCTGGCAGAACAAACACTGGTGTGGCTTAGTTTTCCTAACACACCCCTCCCAGCCCCTCTCCTAATCTAATTACAGGGGCTCCCATCTGTCAGGGGAGCAGGAAATGGGGGAGGTCCATTTTCTGTCCCAGATGGCTTTCCCTCCTTTGAAAACCAGTTTACCCACTTTACTCTACTTCCTGGTCTGCCACCTGCTGTAGCAGTTCTCCTCCCACCAGATGCTTACTTTACTTTTAAATAGAGCCTCCAAATGTTAGCCTATGGAACTAAGGTACTGCAATGGGGAAAGTGAATCTGGCAGTTCAACCATCTTTTATAAAGTCTCTGATTATAGTTACACTGCACCTAACCCTTTGGGTACCTAGGACAGACCTTAGTGGTGACTTTTAGGTAAGAATAAGGTAGTTTGAGACTTTGGAAGTACTTTTAATTTCAAAGTCAAATTTGGGGTTAAATTGAATTTAAAAGCAGCCAACAAGGTAGGCCTGCTTTTACAAGGACATCAGAGACTACATCAGTGCACCCATGGGTGCCCTGACTACACTGGGATCCCTAAACCTACATACCCTACCATATACTAGGGACTTATAGGTAGGTTGTCAGAAACAATTATAATTATGTCTAATTTTCATATTCCATTTTAATCAGAGTACTGGCCCTGGTACTGGATAGCAGTGCCAAGGGCACAGTCTGAATCAGTAACTACCACTATCAGTCAAAACGTTTGAGGGTCATCAGGGCCAAAAGGATGGCCTTTTCACACTGCCCCCCTCCCCTCCCAGCAAAAGGTGCTGGTCCTAACCTACACCCTGGTAGTCCTCATCAGCTAAGTGGAAAAAACTGCAAAGTCCAATCGCATTGGCATGGGCACTCCCAGGGCTATGTTCCTAGTCCATCCCCTGTAGGAAATTGGACCACCTCAACAGGTATGGGTCTCCTCTCTCATCTGCATGAACCACCTGAGAGGTCTGTGGTCAGTTTGAACATGGAAGTGAGTGCCAAAGAGGTATGGCCTCAGATTCTTCATGGACCAGACACCAGTAAAGGCCTCCCTCTCAGTGGTGCTCCATCTTTGTCCTCTGGGGAGACATCACCTGCTAATGAAGGCAACTGGCTGCTCCTGGCCCTCATCATTTAGTTGTGACAACACTGCCCCAATCCCCTGCTCTGAAGCATCCGTTTGTACAATAAATTCTTTATTGTAGTCAGGGGCAAGTAAAACACGTGCTGAACATGTAGGCTCCATCATGACCTTTATGGGCTGCTTTATGTATGTGAATTCGTTCGGAGGCCACAATGGTCCCATAGTTCTTGACACATCTTATGTAATACCCAGTCAAGCCAAGAAAGGCCCTGACCTGAGTGTGGGTTTTAGGAACCTCCCAATCCAGAATGGTCTGGATTTTGGGCTGGATAGGCTGTACATGCCGTCCACTCACAAGGTGGCCCAGGTACACCACTGGCCTCTGCCCTATCTGGCATTTGCCTACCTTGATAATCAGGCCTGTGTGTTGCAGGGCCTGGATCACTTCCATCAGGTAGACCAGGTGATCCTCCTAGATGGAACTAAATACAGCTGTCTCATCAAGATAAGCTGCACTAAAGGATTCCAACCCAGACAAGACTCTTCACCAACTGTTGGAAGATGACAGGAGCATTTTTCAAACCAAAAGGCATGACCTTGAATTGATAGTGGTCCTCTGGGGTGGAAAATGCTGACCTCTCCATGGCTCCTGGACTTAGGGCAATCTGCCAGTATCCTGAGGTCAGGGCAAATGTCCTCAGGAACGTGTCAGCTTCCAGCCTATCAATGAGCTCATCAGCTCTAAGTATGGGGTGAGTGTCAGTGTTAGTGATTACATTCAAACCTCTTCAATCTACACAGAATCTCAAATCCTTCTTCCCACCTGGGGGATTGGGTCTTGGTTATAGCACCACTGGACTAGCCAGAGACTCAATTACTCTAGTTCCAACATCATAGCTGCCTCAGCCTTCATGTTGGCTCTGACCCGGTCAACAACCTGTGAAACTTGTTTTTGACTGGAAAACTGTCATCAGTGTCAATGTCATGTAGACACCAAGTGGTTAGTCCAGGGGTCAGGGAGAAGAGCCCCTCAAACTGCTCCAATGCTTGTATGCAGTATTTTTCCTTCTTGTCTGTCAGCTTGGGAGAGAGTACAATTGCCTCCACAGACCCATCTAGCACATTGGTAGAGAGGAGGTCTGGCAGAGTTTCACTCTCCTCTTCCCTTAGCTTGTTTGTGGCCATCAGCATGGTCATGTCTTCCCTGTCTTCGTGAGTTTCACATCTGTTCACATGCAGGATCTGGTGGGGGATTACGGGGATGCCAAAGTCCACCAGGTAGGTGACCTCACCCTTTATCTCCAGAATGGGGTAGGGCCCAGTCCACATAGCCTGGGGAGCCCTGGGTACCACAGGATCCAACACCCACACTAACTGACCTGGATTGTGTGGGTAGTAGCCTTTTGGTCATGTCAGAGCTTCATACGCTCTTGGCTGGCCTGTAGGTTGCTGCTTGCCTTCTTTAAGTATGCTACTATTCAAGACTGTTAGCCTAGCACATAGTCAAACACACATTCTGCTTGGACTCCTTGAGAGGCTTCTCCCAAGACTCTCTCACCAAGCACAAGTGGCCTCTTATAGGATAGCCCAAACAGTAACTCAAGGGGGCTGAAACCAACCCCCTTTTGGGGCACCTCTCTGTCATCAAACAAAAGGCATGGGAGGAGAACATCCCATTTCCTCCTGAGTTTGTCAAACAAACCCATAATCATGTTAAATCTTTCAGCAGACCATTAGTCTGGCTTGGATATGGGGCAGTGAATGTTTAGGTAACAACTCATATCACCTTGAGATAGGCAGACATAAAGTTTGTGACCCTATCTGAGACCACACCCTTTGGATACCTACTCTGGTGAACACACCAAGTATGACCCTAGTCACTGTGGAAGCAGCAACTGTGGATACTTGGTTGCATGAGCCAGAGGCAGTTGGTGGGTCTAGGGACCAATAATATTTATCCCACCCTCTCAAAGGGAGTCCCAACCACTGGCAATGATATTAAGATTATTGGTTTGCCCCTTGTCTTTCCACTGGCATGACAGGTGACACAGGAGCTACAGAACACCTTCACTTTGGCAAACATGTTGGGGTAATAGAAATGGCTGACCAGCCTATTCCAGGTCTTGGTCTGACCCAAATGTCCCGCCAATGGTATCTCACGACAAGATGTCATGGCTTAGGGTGTGGAGGTATCCCTGATACTTCTTGGGGACCACCACTCTCCTGGTTATCCCTTGCTCAATATAGAGGATTCCATCCTCCCAGTAATCCCTGTGGGATCCACTGACATCACCGTTGTTGGAAATTAGGTCTCTGGTTGGCAGTCAGTTTGCAGTCTGTCCAAGCAGGGACCCTCACTCTAGACATGGCAATGAAGATACACACTTGGATAACCCCTGCTCACCCCTTTGGTAGCTTGGCACAAGCAGTCAGGCTTATCCCAAAGGCAATATGTAAAGTATTTGTATTAAAACACATATTAATATAGTGTAAAACTACAAAATTGGCACCACACCAGTTTGGAAAAATAGGCAATATTTATCTAAATCAAACAAGACCAAAATGACAAAATTCCAACATACACAAGCCAAGATATTAATTTTTAAAACAATAAGGGGGTCATTCCAAGTCTGGCGGGCGGCAGAGGCCGCCCGCCAGACTTCCCCCCTCCGAAATACCGCTCCGCGGTCGAAAGACCGCGGAGGGTATTCTAAGTTTTTCCCTGGGCTGGCGGGCGGTCGCCAAAAGACCGCCCGCCAGCCCAGGGAAAAACTCCCTTCCCACGAGGATGCCGGCTTGTAATCGAGCCGGCGGAGTGGGAAGGTGCGACGGGTGCTGTTGCACCCGTCACGTATTTCACTGTCTGCCAAGCAGACAGTGAAATACTTGTAGGGGCCCTCTTACGGGGGCCCCTGCAGTGCCCATGCCAGTGGCATGGGCACTGCAGGGGCCCCGCGACCCCCCCTACCGCCATCCGGTTCCCGGCGGGCGGACCGCCGGGAACTTGATGGCGGTAGGGGGGGTCGGAATCCCCTCGGCGGCGCTGCGGCGCCTTGGAGGATTCCAAAGGGCGGCGGTACACTGGCGGGAGACCGCCAGTGTTGCCGGTCCGACCGCGGCGGTATTGGGAGCACCGCCGGCCTGTCGGCGGTGCTCCCGCAGTCCTCCAACCCGGCGGTCATTGACCGCCAGGGTTGGAATGACCCCCTAAGACTCTTACTGTATAGAAACAATGGAAATGTTGTTGTCTCACAAAGCACATGGTTTGTGTAAAAAATAAAGCTGCATGTGCAAGTGTGCATCCGAAAAGTTAGTGATGCGTTGATTCATTACTCGCATGTGAGGCTGTGTGTCGTCTCTTCTCCGGTCAGGTAGGCGATGCATCATTTTTCTGTCCTGCATGAGAGCGATGCATCGATTTCCAGATGGGGCAGCTAGGATCCGCACAGGTTCATAATGACTTTGACGCCCAGTGACGATGCATGAGAAATCCTGGTCGCACGGTGATGGAAAACTGTGGGGTTTGGGGTTTGCGTCAATTTCAGCAGCCACAAGCAGGTGTTTGCATCGTTTCTCCAGCTGCAATGGAGGTGATGTATCAGTTTCCCAGCTGCGATGCAGGTTGTCCATTGATTTGAGCTGCGAGGTGTGTGGCACATTGTTTTAACAGAAGCACTGCAGGTGGTGCTTTGAAATGTTCCCCGCATGGCTTCCTATGGGTGGATTTCAGTCCTTATTCTACCTGCTTCACCTTTCAAGGGCACGGGGACTTGATAGGGCACCATTTGGCAGGACAGGAGTCTCAGCAGAGAGTCTGGATGCTGGCAGAGAAAGCCTTTGATGGCACTGAGACTTCAAAAGAGGAGGCAAGCTCAGTCCAAGCCCTTGGAGATTCTTCACAAGCAGGAATGTATCACAAAGTCCAGTCTTTGTCCTCTTTCAGGCAGAAGCAGCAACTGCAGGCCAACCCTCCAAAGCACAGTCACAGGCAAAGGAGCAGTACTCCTCCTCCAGCTCTTCAGCTTTTCTCCTTGGCAGAGGTTCCTCTTGAATTCAAAAGTGATCTGAAAATCTGGGGTTTTGGGTCCACTACTTAAACCCCTTTCTGCCTTTGAAGTAGGCAAACTTCAAAGGAAAGTCTCTGTTGTTCATAAGATCCTGCTTTGCCCAGGCATGGCTCCATACTCACACCACGGGGTTGGAGACTGCATTGTGTGAGGCCAGACATAGCCCATTCAGGTGTAAGTGACCACTCCTCCCTCCACTCTAGCCCAGATGGCCCATCAGGATATCCAGGCTACACCCTAGATCCTTTTGTGTCACTGTTTAGAGGGGATTCACAAACAGCCCAACTGTCAGTCTGACCCAGACAGGGAATGCACAAGCAGGAAGAGTCAGAGAATGGTTTAAGCAAGAAAATACCCACTTTCTAAAAGTGGCATTTTCAAACTGATAATTTACAAAACAACTATACAAAAATATGTATTTTTAAATTGTGAGTTCAGAGACACCAAACTCCATATTTCTATCTGCTCCCAAAGGCAAACTACACTTAAAAGATAGTTAAAGGCAGACCCCATGATAACCTACAAGAGAGGTAGGCCTTGTGACAGTGAAAACAGATTTTTGTAGTATTTCACTGTTAGAACATGTAATACACACCAGTACATGTCCAACCTTTAACATACACTGCACCCTGCCCATGGGGCTACCTAGGGCCTACCTTAGAGGTGCCTTATATGTATAAAAAGGACGGTTTGGGCCTAGCAAGTGGGTACACTTGCCAGGCCGAATTGGCAGTTTAAAACTGTACACACAGACACTGAAGTGGCAGGTCTGAGCCATGTTCACATGTGGGTGGCAAAACCAGTGCTGCAAGCCCTCTAGTAGCATTTGATTTACAGGTCCCGGACACCACTAGTGCACTTTACTAGGGACTTACTGATAAATCAAATGTGCCAATCATGGAAAAGCCAATAACATATACAATTTACACAGGGAAAACTTGTACTTTAGCACTGGTCAGCAGTGGGAAAGTGGCCGGAGCACCAAAAACAGCAGAAACAAAGTCCATCACACAGTCAAAACATGGGAAGCAGAGGCCAAAAAGACAGGGGAGACAACGCCAAGGATGCCAGGTCTAACAATCCTGCTCTTGCCTGGAGACAGTTTGCCTCAGGTCCTCAAGAGTGGGACACTCTCTTTGCCCCAAGTCTTCCCTGGTGGGTCTACCTGCTCCTTGCAATTCTGCCCAGTTATGCAGAGCTTGAAGGGGTTGAGTCCCCACCTCAGAGATGAGATCCTTCCCTTCAAGAATGGATTCATCCTGCACCCCTGGAGATTCTTGGGCTGGCTCGCCAGACCCTGTGCTCTTTCTCTTGTTCTTGGAAGCTTGGTCCATTGTTCCAGGGTCGAAGTGTAAAGCACTTTCCTGATGTGCAGCTTGTGACCTGGTCAGAGCACACACCCACTCAGGGAGGTCCAGCATTTGTGCATGGACCCTTCTTTCCACCTCTCACCCCTGAGGTGCTTTAAGATAATTTCCCAGTAGATACTCTACTGGCAGAGCAGGAGACACAACTACTTTTTTAGGGCCAGTCACCTATCCCCATTTCACATACACCAAGGCCATGGGATGGATCTTGGCTCTGCTGTCTGCTTGAGCTATCTGGTAGGATACACCTGGTAGGATCTGGAGAAACCAGCTTCTCTGTGACCATAATCACATTGGATCCAGTATCTCTCAGAGCCTCAACCTCAGTCTTAGCAGGAACAAAGTGCAACCCCTGGTGCCCCATCCCCTTGGAAGTCACATGGCTATGGCCTCCCCCTGCTTGTGCAGTTTTTTGTGGCTCTTGAGAGGACTCTTTTGACTTTTTATCTTCTTTTCCGTGGGCTTTCCTCTGGGAGGCACTTGTCCTCACTTATTCTGATCACCCCCTGATGTTTGTTGGAAACCCTGGTTCTCAACCACTCATCAGCTGACTCTCCCAGGTCATGGGATTTAGACAGCTTAGAGTCTACTGGTTACTGGCAAAACTTCTCTCAGATACCAATTAGTCAAGATGTGCTCCTTCATGATTTAATTGTGTGGCCCCACATAAGAACTTACTTTATTACCTTATATCCAGCCCTCTAGTGCCTTAAGTGAGGTGTCTACAAAGTTAACCCAGGACTGGTAATTGACCTTCTGGGTGTCCCTAAACTTCATCCTATACTGCTCTGGGGTGAGACCAAGGGGGTAATTCCAACCCTGGCGGTCAATGACCGCCGGGTTGGAGGACCGCGGGAGCACCGCCGACAGGCCGGCGGTGCTCCCAAGGGCATTCCGACCGCGGCGGTAAAGCCGCGGTCGGACCGGCAACACTGGCGGTCTCCCGCCAGTGTACCGCCGCCCTTTGGAATCCTCCAAGGCGGCGCAGCTAGCTGCGCCGCCAAGGGGATTCCGACCCCACCTACCGCCATCCAGTTCCCGGCGGTCTGCCCGCCGGGAACCGGATGGCGGTAGGGGGGGTCGCGGGGCCCCTGGGGGCCCCTGCAGTGCCCATGCCACTGGCATGGGCTCTGCAGGGGCCCCCGTAAGAGGGCCCCTACAAGTATTTCACTGTCTGCTTGGCAGACAGTGAAATACGCGACGGGTGCAACAGCACCCGTCGCACCTTCCCACTCCGCCGGCTCGATTACGAGCCGGCATCCTCGTGGGAAGGGAGTTTTTCCCTGGGCTGGCGGGCGGTCTTTTGGCGACCGCCCGCCAGCCCAGGGAAAAACTTAGAATACCCTCCGCGGTCTTTCGACCGCGGAGCGGTATTTCGGAGGGGGGAAGTCTGGCGGGCGGCCTCCGCCGCCCGCCAGACTTGGAATGACCCCCCAAATGTCTTGATGAGACATCACTTCATATTGGGATAGGAATATACCTCATCCTCCCCTAGGGTCAGGAGCCTATCGCTCCCAAATACTGGGATTCGATCCCACAGAAGTGAATCCCAATACTGAGGACTAACCCTTTTCAACCTGAGAGCCCTCTCAAAGGCTGTCAGCCACTTGTTAATGCCATCACTCTCCTGGTACTTATGGACAGTCCCTTTTGGTTGTCTGGACAAAACCCGCCACCCATGGACACCTCAAACTCTAGTTCGCTACACAATCTCTCAGGTTTTCTCGTGCCCACTTCTTCTTTTCAAGGGACAACTTCTCTGCCTCTAACGCTATAAAAGATAGCTGGGCCTCAAGCTCTCTCTCCCTGAGGGACCGGTTTGTTCCTCCTGGGGTGAATCCTCACCCTAAACCAGCTCTAAGCAGGGCCCTGGTCTCTGTGCTGATGGATGACACCTCTTCCTCTTCATCACTAAGGTTTAAGGGTTCTCCCTCCCTTGAGGGGGGTTGGAAATGTCACTTTCCCTCTCTACTCCCTCTGGAGCTTTCTCTATACCTTCTGCCCAGACCCTAAGTGACCTAACCAGCACAGTCTTCCTAAGATTAGTAGCTGCTGGAAATCCCCTGTCCTTACAGAAGTCCCTATAGTAATTACAATGAAGGTAGGTAGGCTAGCCAGATCAAGCTCCATTATATCCCTAAGTTTTGGGTTGCACAAAGTAACTTTGCAAAAAGGGATTCAGGAATTAAAAAAAAAATAATAATAATAATAATGACCTTAGTGAAAATTACGTATCAAAAACAATTTTTGCACTAGGACAATTAAGAGGATTTTTACTTAGCTTCACTTAAACACTGTATGATGATATTAAACACAAGTATTGGATGCCACCACTGTGCAACAAAAATGTGGAAAGTGGATTATTAGTAAGGGCAGGTAGGTACCTATACTTAGGTCTGGTCACGGTCTCAATAAATTTACCTTTGTTCAATCCTTGATAGCTTGACCCATGAGCAGTAAGGGCTAACTTAGGAGACAGGAGTGTAAAGCATTTAATATCAACGAAACAGCAAAAGAGTAGAGCATAACACACAAAAAAAATTCAACACCAATTTATAACAATATGAAATATTTCTATCTTTAAAATGACACTAAAATGACTAAGATCCATTGTAGGGATCCTGTGATATTATTTTTTAAAGATTACATGTAAAAACATGCTTTCATGTGCATAAAAGCTTAAAGTACCACCCGTGGACATCTGGTAAGTGGGGCAAATTGAAAGTTTGAGGCCAACCATGATGGAGCTCAAGTCGGATACACTTAGCGGTAGGCCTCAGTCATAATTTTACCTTCGACTCAGTCTCTTTTTTGGAGCTTTTTCTCTTGTTATCTATCAAGGCTCCTCTTCAGGCTGGCTTGCAATGAGTCTTTGTTGGCTTGGCTCAGCACAATGTCCTGGTCTACTCCTGGAAGTTTAATTGACTGGAAAATGCTTCAAAGCTTCAGCAAGATAAAACTGAAATTCAGGCCAGGTCGCAGTTCGGCATCACTGGCATGACTTTTGTTGACAGGCCAGTCACCTTCTGGGGCTTTTTCACAAATATTCTTCCAGAAGTCCTTTTTGTGTTCTCGAAGTGTCCACATACTTGATCCAAGGTTCTGTTGGCGCTATGCCCTGCACCATATTTACAAGGTGGTGTTAAGCCACTTTTTGTGTTTATGTTTAGGCAGAGACGCCTTCCAGATCACATGCACACACATACACCTAAACACACCGTCAGGCATACAAGCAGACATACATACACACAAAGTTGCAGGCCCGCATATGTAAGGGCACCTGGTCCTTAATAAGTAAACTTACAAGGGGACGTGCATAGGTCGATTAACTTTTTGAATCGCATGGAGTATCCTAGTCATGTAGTGACTATCGAGGACAACCGTAATCAGCATAAACTACAATTATTAAAACATCTTCTCATGAATAATCACAACTCAGTGAAGAGTTAAACAATTTTTATTTCCCTATTGATTACAATTCTAAATCATCTGTTAGATCAATCCTTATTCAATCAACTCAATTATTAACTTGTTAATGGAAAACATCATAACATAACTTGAAGAAAAAATATGCATAAAGGCACCTAAATATGCCAAAAGAATACCAGCATTAATAGCAGAGTTCAGCAAATAGCTCGTAAGTCATTTTTTCACTGTCAACTTCACCCCTAACAGACTACCTAGCCAAGATTAGCATCAGCATGTGGGGCTTCATTCAAAACAATTTAGAGGAAAACATTAATTTGGAGAAAAATCTATCTAAGTGAAAATTCTATAATCAGCGCAGTTGGTACCTAGAAGAAAAGGCGCAATTAGTCAGTCACATTTTCATAGCTACATATCCACAGAATGGATCAGCAACAAAGTCAGTCTTCATCTTCAGGTCATCAATTAGTCAGCCACGCATCAGGCTCTCAGAGTATGAGCTTAATGACAGAACCTCGGACAGCTTCTCCTGACGTCATCAATTCACCCCTCGCATCTCTCTTAATTCTACTGCATCTCCTGTTTTAGCCCCTTGTCATAATGTTTATATATGGACCTACCAGTCCGTCCCTCTAATTCCTAATTCGTCAGTCAGCTGATAGGACTTTAACCTATAGTATTTGTTTATCAAATCTACCAATTTCAATATTGACAAGATGCGGACTGGTCCTCTATACGATGTCCTCATCATCCGGCTCTTCAGATATCGAAATTGTTGCATGTTCCTCTTCAGTCAGTGCCTCCATTGTTCAAGTCCTGGGAAAGTACATTTAGCCTACTCTACACGTAATTGTATCAAATTGTCTTCATCATCTCCTGTCCGCTGGTACATTGCAGAAAATTCTAGCAAAGCAACTTTAACATAGGGCAGTTCAGGGTCGTGTCAGCCTCTTGCAAACGTGGTTATTAGTTCTGCTCTCTGCGTGTGAGGCCTAGGAAGACTAGGCCATGTTTCAGGTAAGTTAGCACTATACATTAAAGTAAAACATGGGTTATACATTTCAACATGACATATTACTACATTTTTCTTGTATATTTTTCATTATTTCATACAGTTTCAATTATATTAGTACAATCTCGTATAAATGGCTGTCGTGCCGCAAGGGCACATTTTCAAATGTGCACATTATTTTCTCTGATTATTTTCTCTACAAGCTTTTCATTATTCAAGCACATAAACATCATTAATAATTTTCTAATTAGCATATCTGATTCAACACATACAAAGGCACTCACAGAGATGCACACAGAGACAGTCACATAGACATACACATGTACTTCCTAGCACACAGACATTCACAAGTACTCACCATCACACAAAAAAACACGCTTTCAGGCATTTAAACACAACAACTTATCTCGGGCAGGCAAATGATTTCTGACTCCCCAATCCTCCTGACACATACCAGAGACAGACGCACAAGCTTTCACCCAATCAGAAGCTGGAATAGGGTTGAAGGTTCTGAGGTAGGGCTTTTCTCTCTACTCCAACTTCTGTTTGGGCAAGAAGGTGTGTGATAGACAAGCTCTGAAGCTCCATTATCGGACATGGTGCACTGCACCATGTCAGATATGTTTTGTGTCTGTGTGAGGCCAGGCTGTAAACGTCTTCACGTGACACATATGCAATCCAGCTAGTAAAACCCTCTTCTGCTGCCAAGAAAATATTACAGCTTTAACATGCAAAGAAACGATCAGGTAGATTGTTTGTTTTCATGTAAAAGATATAATATGCTGAGCAGTAGTGGCAGAGCAATATAGAGGTTTGAGGCCCTGGCGCCCCATATGGGCATCCACTACTTCCTAAATTATTATACATGCTATATGCAACGTACTGCTAGTTAACTTTCAGTGTGTGTGCTCAGCATACTTGTTCATTTAGACTGCTAGATCCATCTTAACCAGATTACATACAAGCTGGTGGTGGAAAGTGGAGCGGAGGAAGGGGGGAATGCTTATATGGATCCTGAAACAGTGACACTTCAATGACCTAGTGTGAGCAGTTGGGATCTGAATAAGTAATGTGACGTTTATTGATGACCATATGCATCAGTGCCTGTGTGATAATCAAAGTCCTAAGCGGTGATGATCTCTTAACAATCTGTAGATGAGATACAGTCTGCAGCTCTTAATAGCTCCGGCAGCATTTAAGTACAGTTAGTGGACAGTCGCATGCATCACTGCCAAGCCGAAGTACAAGGTGCATTTTGTTGATATATCATTCAGCATTATTTGGGTGAGGTACATGTCCATTTGGCAATGAAATGTCACTCATATTCACACCGAAACCATGAAATGTCTCCTGTAGGCAAACTGAAAACGTGGTAGCTGTGCCTCAGAATACTCCTGCAGTTCATGGGGAAGGTGTTGGGACATTCACCAGCACCTCAGCCCAAGCCCCTCGTACACCAGCAAATATAGGGCGATGGGACTTTCTCTAGTAGCTTGCTTCAGGCCACTGTAGCACCAGCTTAAGTGAGAAGAAGGCAGGGCCTATTCTAGGCTTCCTCAGCATGCTACAAGGAGGGAGGTGGGGCCTTTACTGAAGCCTTTTTCAGGCTGCTCCTGCTCAACAATGAGGCTGGAAGGAGGGAGGGTGGACTTTCTCCAGGTGCTTGCTCTTGCTCCAGCATGAGGATCATGGTCAGGCTGGTGCACCTGCGCATTTCTACATCTCTGCCACACAGCATGAAGTACTAGATCACATGCAGTTGGAGAGAGCAATGTTTTTACTTGAAAAACTCCTTTATCTTTTCCAGGGAGTGCTACAGAAATGTGTAACTGCATGATACTCCAACAGACATTTCAATCAAGCAATGGCTGAATGGGACTGATCCAAAGTCACCAATGACTGAAAGTGAATGACCAATATCCACTCTATGTATTTCAGTTGGTGTTGATTAAATGACATTTGGCAGATATCCAACGTTGTTATAAGACAGGCTTAATAAAAAAAATACCACCGCAGTGCTCGCAGTATCTTCACTCAAGCTGTACAACCGTAGCTCTGGAAGGAACAGCTATGATTGAGATATCAGAAAATAAAGGGTTGACCCAACCTGTAGCCGTTTGCTCATCCATATTTATTGTGTTCCATAGTCCACAAATTGGATGAAGTTAAACATTGGCATGGGAATGAAATTAACTTTTGAGCACTCAGAAAGTGATCGAGGTTCCTCGTAGGTGAACACTACCTAGCTCTACTTGCTACATGCTTTCCATCACAAAGGGTATGGGACTTGTCACTGTGGGTCAACTCTGTATGTTGTCAAACGTCCCAGTAGAAAATGTTACTCTCACAATTTATGTAACAAACTGTGCCTTATGCATTTTTCATAGCTTAACTTTTACATGTCCAGGAAAATACACTTTCGGACAGAACGCATATTTCTATTTATTTTGCATTTCATTTGAAAGATGTGTGTTTGTA
This sequence comes from Pleurodeles waltl, assembly GCF_031143425.1. Taxonomy (NCBI): domain Eukaryota; kingdom Metazoa; phylum Chordata; class Amphibia; order Caudata; family Salamandridae; genus Pleurodeles; species Pleurodeles waltl. Next base: position 484,966,146 of record NC_090445.1, on the reverse strand, counting down.
ATGATTATTTTGATTCAATTAACAGTTACTCTTTAAAGAGGAATCATCCATGGTGCTTCCAAGGATACCATTATTCAACTGGGAAATCGCCAGAAAGCATGCCGACCACACTTCAAGCTGAATCGCCAAGAAAAAGAATCCTTCTCAGGTGTCAATTTCCCATAGAAAGAGTTACAAGATCTAGAAATGTCAACTATTCTTGGGAATATTAAAATTGCATCAGCGAAGCCAATGACCAACACAAACAACTTATGCAGCATGAATAAAACCATCTGATAACATAATGCTATCCTCAGTGTTCCACCATTAGTCCTCAAGCATTTATATAATTCAGGTACTAAATCAAAAATATTCAGTTTTGATATCTTTTATGAAAAGGTAGATAGATCTGATATATGCTATGGAGATACGTCTCATTCTAAAAGCACTTGGCTTCCTGTCACTAGAAGCCGTTGGCATTTCTGGCAACTTGATCGTTTTGGCATGTTTTGGACTATTCCGGATTTTTACTGGTAAATTAATTCCTGCTGACACAATACTATGCCAACTGTCCTTCATACATTTGTTAATTGTTTTGATTCGAGGAATTCCACAGTCACTTTCAGCTCTCGGAATTCAAAGGCTTTTTGATCAACAAGGATGCAATTTTGTTATCTTCACTTATCGGGTCTGTAGAGCCATGTCAATATGCATCACTTGCTTGATGAGCTGCTATCAATGTGTCCTTCTCGCGCCATCTACCACTTACTGGACGACCATTAAAAAAATGCTGGTTCAGAATCTGTTATCAGTCACACTATTCTTTTGGTCCTTAAATATCATTCTTTACTTATTTACACTGTATTCTTTTTCGTGGGGACTCCACCTAAATTCTACAGCCCATGTGATAAACGTTGAATTTTGTTTCGTTCTCTTTCCGTCATATTCCGACTTCCTGATAAGTGCAGCTTCATCCTCTGTTCGTGACCTGATCTGCATAGGCTTAATGAGTATGTCCAGCTTCTACATCGTGCTGGTCCTCCACCGGCACAGGAAACGAGTGGAATCAATCCGAAGTTCCAATTGGAATGGAAGAAACAATGCAGAAACCAAAGCTGCCAATGCAGTGGTGATGCTGGTTTCTACGTACATATTTTTCTTTGGGTTGGATAATGGGATTTGGCTTTTTTCCATTTGCAGCTCATCAAATATATCACTTGAGCTCACCGATGCCCGGGTTTTCTTCAGCTCTTGTTATGCTGCTTTGAGCCCTCTTGTGGTCATTGCCACTAACAAAAAAGTTCAGTTGAAACTAAAGAATTTACACTGTAACACGACTCAAAAGACTCCAAAACCACCATGACACATATACGTAGGTGACTAATGCAAAGGAATTGTAATTATTTGCATGTATTGTCAATCGTGGTCTACAACTTGCAAGCAACATTTGGATTTTTCCTATTACACAGTATGATTACCCCTTCACTCCCTCTTTGTTACGCTAAGCTAATTCACTAATTTATTTTAATTTAGGTTTGGATCAATATGAGAGCCTTTGTCTAAAAAACTGAAAGCTCAAGGCTTCTCTTGAATCCATGTAAATGGCCATTGTTATGGCCAAAGGTATAGGCAAATTATGGTAGTACAATATTGCATGCAAATTCAAGTTTATTCACATATTATATTTTACAATAATGTGTACCGGCTAGGGTGACCACCTCACTCCATGTCATTACAGACATCCTTTTCAGTCTTGGGCTTTTGTGTGCAACCCTAATGCATTTAAGTCATTGCAGCCTAGGTTTGCATCGACTGGGCTCCCATTGGGTTCCCATAAGATCGTCTTAAGGGAACCCAATCAATTGCAGGTGAGGATTCCCATACTGAAAAAATGGCTTAATACCACCACATAAATTATTCTGTTTAACTTTTTTTAAAAGGAGACTGTAGTTCATTCCCATCACTATTGCTTTCTGTTCAGCTGTTTTCTGCTGGCTGCACATTAAGGATCAGCTGCTTGTCTGCAGTTCTTATCTGATTTAGAAAGTACTCTTTGTCAGAGTGAAAACGTTATCGTTCATGGTTAAGCAGACTTCGATGGATTAAAGTTCTGGTCATTAGATGACATCCACCACTAGAAGATAGATAAGACATTTGCTAATATTGGTGTCATGTGGTGAACTGATGCTTTAGGAGGATATCCGTGGTGTCGTCAGCAGAAATGTACTGTTTGTTTGTTCAGTAGTATTGAACTAGGAATGTAAAAAATGTATCAGTAACAGCATGCATAAATTAAACAATGTTAACACACCTGGTTACTACCACAGCTGTTCTTTTCAAACTTACATTTGAAAAAAAGAAGTATGATATTTTCCCCTGTTAGAAACGACTTTATCCACCTATGTTTAATCTGTCTGATTTCTATTACTTGAAGTCTGTCTACAAGAACGGATTGATCGATGTTTCTTTAGTCATTTTAAAGGTCTAAAAGAACCAGTGCCCTGACACCACTGTCACCCACAATTCCACGTACATCATTTAGAACTGCAGCCTCCAAAATGCTCTGGTGTCAGCCAAAATACTGCTATGGAGGGGCATCTGTGTCTTAGAACAAGGCTTATAGCGGCAAAAGAACTCCTTGTTCAAGTAGTTTGATCAAATATTGTACCAACGGTTTTATAAATAAAGGCTGCATCATGACTGTTTTCCAACCTAGAGTGACTTCACCATTTTACAGAGTTCTTAAATAGCGGAACTAGGAATGGTGAAAGGAGAGGGGAGTCATTCTTTTATTTTAGCAGGACAAAGATTAGCACAAGAAACTCATCGTAGCTACAATCTAATGATCTAAAGATTCCCCTCAGTTGAGTTGGCACTAAAGACTGATTGGTTCATCTATATTTCCTCTAGACTACCTGTTCTGCCAATGACACATTAATTGTAACTCTGGCTGCTGTTAACTGTAGAGCTGTAAAGCTATCTTCTGCTGCTGTAGACAACAACGTCAATAAATAATTACAGGTGCTTATGTGTGACATTTTCATGCTTAATCTATGAAATGTAGGTTGACACCTTTTTGATGCATTGAGAGGCCCTATAATCTGTTCATCATCGTTCTTTCTGGAATTAAAGAGTATGTATTGTAAATGTCCAAATCGGATCAAATACTGTATCTGATTTTTTATGACCTTGCTTGCTCTTTGTGCGTACTTTCTACAGCCAGTTAACCCTGACAGTGGAGACACCTCATTGGGAGAGTCTCGTGAAGAACAAACTACAGTTCGTGGAGTTGCATTCTCCCAACTTCTGCAGCACGGGATAATCCTAAGTAATTATGACAGAGTTCCTATTACGCTCTTGGGCATGGTCACATCAACCCTCTTTGTGTTTGCGATGGCGTTTACTGACAACGCATGGAGATCTTGGTGCGTGACCACCTAGTGCCAACTCTAATTCCTATCAGACTCCCTTCCCAATGGAACATGACTTGGCTCCCTGACTTGTTGAAGTTGACTCTTTGATCCCAGTTGGACCTGCAACAAAAATGAACCTCCTTTTCACAAATAGATGTTGATATCATCGTTCTAGATGCATACTTTGGGAAGTGAGGGCAGATGCTTGGGTAGAGTTTGTAGATCCATTACTACTTATTTTGATGTTGGATTTTGTTGGAAATACTAAGCGGTGCCCCCATTTACGAGATTTGCCTGGACAGCCTGAGTTACAGTCCCATTGTTGGCTCATGGCCTTGCCTATGTCCCACTGCTTGCTGTGCTGTGGGCTAAACAGCTGTGCAGCTTCGATGTCCTTGCCTCTTAGAGAGAAGGGTGAGCTACTGTGGGACACACAGGTCAGTGGCCAAAGCAAATGATGGCCCCCAACAGAATGTAATGAGGGGCCCATGAGTCTCTGTTAAGACGATGCACAGAGTATTCTTCATGTAGTATTTATTAAGATAAGATACACACCACCAACAGTAGCAGCTTGCCAGTCAGCTTCCAGTCTCCAATTCAACTACATAAACCATTCCTACCATGGAGACCTTGAAAATTCCTGGCATGAACTGCTGCCTCCACTTAAAGAGAAATGTACCTAACATGTAACCACAACGGTCGCCGATTTATCACAGTTATTCATTGGCCTTGGGCAGATTGGGGGGGGGGGCTCCCTGTGTCCCCCCCATATGGTTGGGGCCTCCTGAATGGTTGCCCACCACCCTGTGCCACAGGGGCTGCAGGAGCCTGAATAATGTCCCTGACAAAGGCCTGCCAAGAGATAGTGTGTACTACGCAGGAGGGCTGGAGTGACAGCACTCTTAGCATTAGGCTCCAGACTGCCCAGGTGTGCCCCAAACCTGTGTCTGAACTGATGGCATGCTGGGAGGCCTGTCAGGACACATAAGGTTCTGGTCAGTTCCTGTATTGCTCCCCGTTTCCCCTGACAAACGAGTTGCCTACCAGGACTCCATAGGGCAGGCATGAGCCTCCAGTAGGATGGCCCCAAAGCCAGTCTAGGCCAGTTATGCACACTACAGACCACCTAGATCATCTACTAAATATGTTCACGTCGAGGGAACTGGAAGAGTAGAACTCTTACTACTGGGTGTGCTTTGTGATCTTATGCCCTGGGTGAGGCCAGAGAGCTCTCGTACCTTCCTCTATCTTAGTGTTAGAATGTTCAGGGAGCCTGCCACTCACATGCTTACTGACTTCCTTGTAGAGGACCAAAATGTGGATAACTATGCATGAGTGTCAGTTACCTCCTGTGTCATTGGGATCATTTTGATTGAAGTCCACAAGTGTACATTCTTCGGAAGGGTTACTCCAGAGATTTAGACAAAAACTGTACTGGATGACTATAAGAATATCACCTTCCTGGTCAGCATGGCTGCACTCCCCACACGGTAGAACAGCAGCTCATTGCAGAGGAAGAGCACTCGTAAGGAGTCTCTGCTAACGTAGGCTTGGTCCTAAGCAAAATCCTGGTCACTTGCTTTTCTGAGCTTATGAGGCTGCACTCCCTTTGCAGTCAAATCGGGAACTTAATGGATGCCCCTGCAGGCCCTGTTGGGTAGCATGCCCCCCAACCTTTCTGGCCCCCACGCCCTTCAGCTGCCCCCATTCATCCCTAAGACACTGAATATCAATGAGATCAGAGAGACTAAGGGCCCCTTCTTCACATTCTGTGGAAGGGGGCATCACTTTGTGTTATCCCATTGTCTTGACTGACAATCTGGGACTGTGACTCTTATTTTCCCTTGCCTCTAGCATACTAAATAAACTCCAAAACATGGGAAAGTTAATTTTCTATATGTGTCTGGGAACAGAGGCAAGCTGAGCATTCTATGGAATACTTGCTCTCGTCATGCCAAAATCTCACTTCCCCTCCTTCATGACTTGATGCACACTGGCGCCACCATACTAACAAACAGAGGCCTAATGTTAGTCACCATCCCCTCTAAATGCACCAATCCATACATGATAGATCTAAGGTGCGCTATGCTATGGGAGGTGATCTTATGCCAAACTGCATCTCATGACAGCACTAGAAGTTTGATTACTGGGACATCTACCTACAGCTTTGCTGATGTACTTCAATGTTTGTTTGTAGGACAAACTGAATATTAAAGTTACACGTCCTTCAGCTCTTCTCTTTCAAAGCTGTGCCTGGGCTCCTTCAAATTTGTTTTCGCTTCACAAAATGTATGGACCTGGGAGACTCATTTGATTTGATTAAGGGCCAGATGTACTAAAATGCAGTTTTGAATTATCTAAATAGCGACTTCATGTAGGAGGCTGGCCTGGCATATAGAGGGTACCTGATGGTACTTACACCTTGTGCCAGGTCCAGTTATCCCTCATTAGTAGATTAGTAGTGTTCTAGCAGCTTAGGCTGATAGAGATAGCTATAGCAGAGCAGCTTAGGATGAACTGGGAGACATGCAAAGCCCCTACTATACCACCTGTATCATAAAGGTACTATATCATAAGAAAGACAAAACTCAGAGTTTCTAAAGATAAAGGTACTTTATTTTAGTGACAATGTGGCAGAAATATCTCAGAGGATATACTCCCTTAGGAGGTAAGTAAAATACACAAAATATACACACACACCAAAATCAGGTAAGTAAACAGTTAGAAAAATAGTGCAAACACTGTAGAATGCAATAGGATGAATAGGCCTAGGGGCAACACAAACCATATACTATGAAAGTGGAATGCGAACCACAAATGGACCCCTAGGCTAGTGTTGTGTGTAGAGGGTTGCTGGGAGTGTAAGAAAATACTAAGGGTGTCCAATTTACCCCACCCCAAGACCATGGAAAGTAGGAGTAAAGTACTACTATTTCCCCAGAAACACACTAAACATGTGATAGAGGATTTCGCAAAGAGCACGACAGGGTGCAATGCACTGAAGATGGATTCCTGGACCTGAGGATTGGCAAAGGAATGGGACCAGTTGTATGAGTCGTAAAAGTGTCCAGGGAGAGCTGGAGCCCACTAAACCCTGGATGAAGGTGCAAAATGGCTGCCTCTGGATGGAAGAAGCTGAAGATTCTTCAACAAAGAAAGGTGCTAGGAACTTCTCCTTTGTGCAGAAGATGTCCAACAGAGGGCTGGAGGATGCAGATTTCTTTCTTTGGCAAAAGACCGCAAACAAGCCTTGCTAGCTGCAAGAGTTGTGGTTGATGAAAAAGGGTGCTGCCTGGGCCCAGGAAAGACCAGGATGTCACCACTTGGGAGAGGAGACTAAGGGGGCCCTCAGCAACGTAGAGAGCCCATGCACAAGAAGGTAGCATCCGCAAAAGTCCTTGAACATGAGTTCAAGAAGTCTGAACATGACAGTCATCTCAACACTGAAAAAGAGGATTCCAAAAAGCCAGAGGTCAACTCAGGGAGTTGAGCGATGCAGGACAGAGTGCTGGGGACCTGGGCGTGGCTGTGTATGAAGGATTCCTTGGAAATGTGCACAGGAGCCCTAGCAGATGCAGCTCACACGGTGCACAAGATTACTGTCTACAGAGGGGAGGCAAGGACTTACCTCCTCCAAATTTGGACAGTCTGGGTCACTAGGGCCCACCACCTGTGTTCCAGGGCCATGTTCGTCAGGATGAGAGGGGTCCCAGAGTACCAGTGTCGCTGAAGTTTGGTGCCTGCTGAAGCAGGGGGAAGATGCAGTCGACCCACGGGAGATTTCTTTGTGGCTTCCAGTGCAGGATGAAGGCAGGCAGCTCCCAAAGCATGCACCACCAGTAAACAGTCGAGAAAGCCGGCAGGATTAGGCGCTACAATGTCGCAGGGAGTCATCTTGCTACTTTGTTGCAATTTTGCACTCACAAAGTCCGGGGAAATGGCCCTGAACTATGTGGGGGCACCATCGCTAGTGCAAGGGTGCACGCACACTTAGTAACATTTGCACCTAACCTTCAGCAAGTGAAGGCTTGGGCATGGGCAGTGCAGGGGCCTCCTAACAGGGCCCCATACAGATTTTCACTGTCTGCCACTGCACCCGTCGCACCCCTGCAACTACGCCGGCTCCATTCGGAGCCGGCTTCCTTGTTGCAGGGTCTTTCGCGCTGGGCCGGCGGGCGCCCTTTTGGCGGTCGCCCACCGGCCCAGCGGGAAAGCCAGAATGGCCTCCGCGGTCTTTTGACCACGGAGCGGCCAAGTGGCGGTTACCGCCATGCGGGCGGCGCTGGCCGCCCGCCCTATTCAGAATTATGGCCTATGTGTCCAAACATTTTTGCTGTCAACTGGTAATATTTGCACATAAAATAGGAGCGACCTAGGCATTGGCCTCCACAGAGGGTGACTAGCACTTTGAAGTATGTTAGTAGTACAACTGTAGTGCTACTAAACATACTACCAAATGCAGTTCATAAATAGGGCATTATATGTTTATTCCTGCTACTTAAAAATACAAAAAATGGCTTTCTATATGCAAGTGTGTACCACTCTTGTACCACCAGATAGACGTGCGGAAACTCTGAAATGTGTGCATTTATCCAGCGAAAAATGCAATGGACCTGTGTTAATTATTCTGAAGGGCTGCTTTATATTTGGGAGAATACAAAGATAATGAGGCGAGCAGCTGATAGATTTTTTGGGCTCAGAATTTAGCTGTCAGTTAGCTACAGGGTCAACATAGTACCCAGGACCACAGCCTCAACCTCTATCACCCCCATATGTGTTTGCTATGTTATCAGCAACATAGAAATAGAATGCGGCCTGGATAAAGAAAATTATCACATATGTTTCATAATAACTCACATATGATATTTGGTTTTAAAATACAATAGTATGGATCAGAGTGACTTGCCTGCTTGCACGGGTGCAATACACACTTGGGCTCAGTCTGCCCATTGCTCTGTGGTGATGTGGTTCTGATGTAGTGATGATCATGAGTCATAGACTTTGGTCTTCTGTTGCACCAGTCAAAGGCAAAGAAAAGGTTGCTTTGTTCATCAGCTCCATTCAGGGTCAAGCACAATTTAGCCATTTTAGCATATTGAAGCCATCATCCCAATTGTGGGTGCAAACTGGTCAGAAGGGAAATAAGAGAGATAATATGGTTTTAGGTGACTACTTCGGGGATTTTTGTGATAGTCTATGCTGGACTGGCCACATACGACAAGGGGATAACACCCAGCCAGATGAATACCAGGAGCCTAATTTTAGAGTGGGTGTATGGCAGTATCTTTTGCTTCCTGGACTGACAAACAGTCCTCAGAAAATGTACACATTTTCTTGCAGACACATATATTTAGCCCTCCCTAATCATTTTGGAGAAGGTCAGCCTCACTTACTGCACTAGGTCAGTACAATTGAGGACAGATATGACCTTTGTTGTAGAGCTGCTTTTAGCTTCCAGTTTACTACCAGTAACAATATCTGACCTCTGTAATGATGGGATGAATTTACCTACATGTTGTCTGACACTTAGGGCGTGATTTATTCGGCGGATGGATTACTCCATCACAGCGGTGATGAATACCCAGTCCGCCGAAACCAGAAACCAATTAAATACAATGGGATTTCAATTTTGGCAGACTGGTTATCCGTTACCGCTGTGATGGATTAATCCATCTGCCGAGTTCTACTTCAGGCACTTAGCAGTGTTGCTTATTTTCCTCCTTCACCTTTCCAACATTCTCCATGAAATTAACGCTCAATCCCAAGTGCTCCCATAATTCTCTTGGGAACGTGATCAAGACCCTAAAAAATGTAAAACCAAATAATGAAACATGCCAGCTAGTTTGATGAGTGAGGGTCTCTTTCCAATTTTTTATGAAGTCTGCACACTGGGGGCCAGATATACGAACCATTATACAGGGCGCAAACATCCTATCAGGCCATTTGCTACCGGTAAAATGCATTTTGACATGTACAGATGAAAATGTGATTCGGTAACTTGTGACTGAATCGTATTTTGTTTTTGTGATTCAAATTAGGACGGAGCGTGTTTAGGGTGTCCTTTTCTAAAACCAAATAGACTGGCAAGAATGAATGTTTTGCAACCATGAATGCGGTCGCAAAACATTCACAATGACCACCAACTTCAAGTTGGTGGTAACCATTTGCAAATGGGAAGGCGTCCCAAAAGACCCGGTCCCCTTTGTGAATGGGGGCGCCAAACCTTTTTGAGAGCAGGCAGAGGTCTCATGGACAGTTTCCAACTCTGAAAAAATTAAAAAATAGCTTTTCATTTTTTATTTTTTTTGTAATGCATCCTGTTTTCCTGGCTGCATTAGAAAAAAACAGTTTTATTTAAAAAGCAGTCACAGACATGGTGGTCTGCTGTCCCCAGCAGGCCACCATCCCTGTGAGTGCAGCCATTCCCACTGGGGTAGCAAAAAACATACCTCATGAATGTTGATGAAGTGTTTTGTTTGTGGTTTACACTGTTGTACATTTTGCTTTTTGATTCACAATTTGCGATTCTCAAAATTATCACAAATTGCGAGTTGCAAGACAAAATGTCATACATCTGGCCCTAGAACTCTGTAGGTAGCTGCACATCTCAAATCTCAGCTTTACAGTATATCTATAGTCAGGCTATCTACTACAAAAACACATTAACAAAATCAGGATCTCAAAATTGCTGTTTTATCACTACAAATTCAAACCAATGCAGATAAAAGATAATAGTTATTATGGATTTGGTGACAGATCCATACGATTTTGGCATAGATGTTCAATTAATTACAAAGAATTGAAATCCCTTAAGTGCCATAACTTCCCCATGAAGTTCAATTTGTTTCAATCATCAACTTCAATCTGTGGATGTTCCCTATGCCTACATAAGAACACTGATGGTGCAATGGTCAGTTTGAATGTTAACCCCTCTTTTTCAAAACTTTATCAGAAGGTATCCAAATAGAAATGGATAGATTACCTCATCCACTAGTAGCTATGGCATGCTTCATCATTGGTAACCACGTCAGGGTAGGTAAATACCACCCTGACAGACTCAACAGGCAATCAGGAGTTCAGATTTGTATAGGCTGGATATCGCAGGGATCCGGATGGTAAAGTTAAAAATATCTCAGTGTATACCCAAATGTTTCCCTTTTATTAGTTGGGTAGCCGGATATGATTAAACGCATCTAAACATGGAAGTAGAGTGAATTTCCCTGTGTTGCCATCATGTTTCAGCCTTATTCTCTGTCTCAACTGGTAGAGGCCTTCTTCAGGACTGTACTTGGTTAGTATCCCTGCGTTATGCGCACTCATCACATGCATCACGCTAAGGAGTGCAAAAAAAAAAAGAACATACTTGGTTGTGAATGCTAAAGATAGCAAATATATGAGAACTACAAAACAAGTTTTTTAAATTTACATTAGTCAATCATCACCCAACCTTTATTAGACACAGCAAACCTCACGTCTAGGTAAGTGTGACTTGTGTATAGTGGTGTGCAAATCTCACACAGCAAAATGATATTCGTGCAGGTGTGCTCATGATCACTCATTGTTTGCATTTACCCTAATTTTTGGCTTAACAGGGTGCCCTGAGCATGATGAGAGGGCACCTCCCTGTAGTCACACACTTGTGGCCATAAGACACCAAGGGCAAAGTATTAGTTTGGATTTCAGAATTGTAACTACAAATGTCTCACATAGTATGCTGTTCTTATAGCAATAGTAGTAACCTTACTCAAATATTAGGCTGCTGTGTGTTATGTATACGTATACAAGTAGAAGGTAGTATTATTCAAGTTGTTTGTCCTTGCCATTTAATAAGTATAAAAACAAATACACAACTGATTCAATGGTACACAACTTGCAGGCATCATTGTGCACCTAATGCCAGTATTCATTGTGTGTTCAATAAGTAGTATATGCACCTGACTTTACGGGTGTATCACATCTCTATACCATTTTCTTATATAGAAAGTGAAAAATATGCCCATTTCTTACACTATCAAGATGATTCCCTGTACGTATTTGAAGGAGACTAAAGAATTGGTAACCATGTTAATATAAATCAGTGAGCAAGTAACAGTAGACTCTGAATTTGCGTAGGATTAATGGTATAGCTCACTAACTCATCCCCTCATTTTATTTAGATCAAAGGATTAGTGTCCTTTCAAAAATTCAAGTGAGGCTTACTCCTCAAGGGCAAAATGCCGCCATGCACCTACCAGTCCCCATCTGCCCATATCATTACACCCCGCATTGGATGCTGTTACTTTATTCTAATGAAGCCAGGTCGGTCTTGCATGTATTACACAGTTGCATGCAACAGACTACATCATGACGTCTATGGAGTGGGTCTACTGGGATAGATAGTTCACATTAAAAGTCTTCTTTGCGGATATAACTGTAACAATAGATAACAATCAGAACCCTTTCTTATGGAAAAAATCTAACTTTAAGCCACCCACAGCAAATATGCTCCACAATCTGTTAACATTTAAAAAGGTAGTGTCAAGCAACGTAGACGCCTTGAAAGAGCATACAACAAATGTATTTAACTACTTAACAGGTGTCAAAAAGAACACTGTCAATGAAATTACCAATCTCAATTCTGTGATAATTAAACCTGCAGATAAAGGTGGAGTAGCAGTGGTGATGCCCTCTGAGATGTACAGAGAAGAATGCAAAACAACTATTGCAAGACACCAGGACATACAAACTACTGGCAAGAGATCCTACTAAAGAGATTATGGAGGACATAGAATACATGGTAAAATATGCAGAATAAAACATTGGATCACAAAACAATAAGAAGTATTCCTTCTAGGGAAAGAGGCATGGGAACCTTATTTTTATATATTACCAAAGGTACACATAGGAAACATTCCACTACTGGTAAGACCTTTTATCTCAGGAATAGTAATGCTCCTCAAACCCCTTTCAAAATGTGTGAACTATTTTCAAAAGTCCATAAACTTTAATATGTCAACATATGTAAGGGACATAAAGGACCTGCTGAATACCCTGGAAGAAATATGATTTGACCTTAATCTAAAACATTGGTTCCCAACCTGTGATCCAGGGACCCCTGGGGGTCAGCGAAGCCTCCCCAGGGGGTCCGCGACTGCTTAGAAGATTTAATAATATTAACAGATTAGGTTCCCAGCTTTCAGTAATGACTCAATGGGGGGGGGGGTCCCTGGATTTCAATAATTATTCAGTGGGTGTCTCTGAGTTCCAGTACTGATAAAGTAGGGGTCCACAGAAGTCAAAAGGTTGGGAACCACTGATCTAAGATGCTGGTGGCCTTGGATGTAAAGTATTTGCACTCCAGTATCCCCCAAGAGGAGATATTGAGAGTTATAGAATCTTTCCTGGTGACAAATATCCATTAGTCATTTACACCCATTGAATTAATCAATGATTGCACAGTTTTGTTGTCATTCAGCAATTACTTTACATTTGAAATCAACTTCTTTTTGCAAATAAACAGGACTCCTATGGCAGTACATTTGCCCCAAGCTTGTTCTGCTTGTACATTCAGAATTTTGAGACAGAGACGGTAGTAAACTCAGCGAATCCATTCTGGTCACACATCATCATATGCAGGCGAGATTTAGATGATTTATTAATCATCTGGAATGCTATGGAGAAGAGAGTTGAGGAATTGCTGATGTGGTCAATGCTTTCATGAGTAGGACTGAGATTTCATATCTAGGGTTTTTCATAAAAACACAAGAGGAAACATGAAAATGTGATATATGTACTATAAAGCAACAGATAGAAACAATCTACTATGATTGGACAGCTTCTGTCCAAAGGCTTATACAGATGACCTACCCATTGAGCTATTTTTTTCACACAGAGAAGAAATTATACAACAAAGCGAGATTTCAATATTAACACAAATAAAATTAAGAGTAGACTTCTAAAAAAACAATACCCAGTGAGGATTATAAGAAAAGAAGAAAAATGTGCAAGGAACAATCCATTGGAACAACTATTACAGACATTAAATATACCAGAAACAGACTGTTTACTATGTGTAATGACCTACATGATCCATTCAAACCAAGTGAGAAAGATAATTGAGGATCATAATTTCAGGATCATAGAAGTTCAAGAAACCCATGTGCTCCTTCAAGAAGGGGTCAGTGAATAAAAGACAAAATTAGTGCACACACAACCAAAAAACAACGGGGCAGAAAACACAAATCCTTGCTTATGGAATTTGTCAACCACAACAGGACATTTCCCATTCAGGCATTGGAACATCGGCTCACAAACTAAGAAAATAAAGTGCATTGATTTAGGGTTACAACACTGTGGATTTGTCAAATAACATATGGACTATAACTCACAAAGTGTAGTACATAAGATTACATGTAAGTGTAAGCTCAAATATATAAGTAGGAGAACAAAAGAAAGTGTAAATTGTAATTGTAATTGTATTTCTATAGCACTTACTACCCCTGACGAGGCATCAAAACACTTTTCGGTTAGTAGCTCGCTACTCTAGAACCCAAAAGGATTAGTGTTTGATTTCTATAGTAAAATATGAGTACAATGTTAGTATAGGGAGGTATGAGTTAATTTGAGCAGAGGACATGTGAGTCACTTAGTTTGATTGAATAGAATAATGGAGGGATAGAGGAGTAAAGAATCCAGAAGTGTTAATTGGGAGATCATAGTAATAAGATGAGGTTTGAGATGTGTGAAGGAGAGATGGAGTATGGAAGAGTATGTAGAAAGGGATTAGTGAGATTACTGTAGTAGTGAAATGGGATTTGGGATGTCTCAAAGGAGAGATAAATCAGGGAGAATTTAGTAGGATTGCTTGGGAGATCATAGTAGTAAACTGAGGATTGGGGTGAGCCAGGAGGGATTGAGAAGGGAAGAGTCTAGGAGGGTTACTTTGAAGATAGTAGTAGAATGGGTTTAGGATGAGTCAGAGGGTGAATATAGATGATAGATTGATAGAGGTATAGGGTGATGGTGAAACAGAGTAAAGCTTTCAAGATTGTAATTTTTTTTTTCTCTTGTATGGTAGGACTAAAGTAGTAAATATATAGATGCATGATTGCATAGAAAGGAAATATATGTGTAAGGAATATATTATATTGAGATTTAAAGGTTGTATTGTATAAACACAGACTTTCAAGAGTTGCAGTATTTGAAGTTAATATATTTGTGTACTTTTATAACATTTTATCTTTCCTCAATATTTAAATAGTGAAATTTTTGTATATAAATAGTTAGGATAAGCTTTACCTATTGAAATAGATAAAATAAAATAAAAACAGAGACTCAGATGCATCTAATCAAACAGCTTATATAGAAACTATGCAATGACCTATGAACATGTCAAAAGTAGAATAAAAATATATATGCACATACATACATACACACACACATATACATATTTTTTACATACACATACATGCTCCCACACACACATATATATACATAAATATATATATTTAACTTAGTTAAAATATACATTTGTTGAACAGGCCTAAAGAGTAGGTATATATTTTAAGGTAAAGAGTTATTCTACATATTTGTTCAAATAAATAAACAAATCTATCTATCTCTCTCTCTCTCTCTCTCTCTCTCTTTATGTACATATATATATATATATGTACATATATATATATATATATATCTATATATATATATATATATATATATATATATATTCAAACCAAGCAGCTCCACTACAGAGCCAGGGGCACTCTTGGATTCCACTTCCTCACCCCAGCATGACGCGTTTCGGCGAAGTACCTTCTTCAGATGCTCTGATTTTTCTTAATTGTTTTTACACAGTCCCAATCATATTTTCTCTCAGTGGATTGAAATACCAAGAACGTTTTGGTTTTGGACACTTGGGTGTACGGTAGTGGCAAGTGCATTCCCAGGCTCCATCTCTCTCTTACTCAAATTTCAAAACGTGCGTGTGTCCCTTTATCAGTTATTCTAATGATCAATTTCACCTTGCCACATCTCACCCCTGAAACTCCTCACACAGCCTGGAAACCCTGATTATTGTAATGTGTGCCACTTCATGTAAGTAATGTCCTGTCTCTGCAGCAGGCATGTGTTTGAAAAGGGGACCATGGCTGTTCAGGTAGCAAACAAAAGTACATTCACCCAAATGCTGCTCATTGTTATCGAACTCTATCAGGTGGGTGCCTCCTTCGTGCAAGCAGCACTTTATTAATGTCCAAACCAAGCAGCTCCACTGCAGAGCCAGGGGCACTCTTGGATTCCACTTCCTCACCCCAGCATGATGCGTTTCGGCGAAGTGCCTTCCATTGGGTATCTGTGTGCTCTACATGCACACCCTTATTTTTGATGATCCGCCAAGGGGGACCTTTTGCCCATAGTCATCCTTGGTTTTGCACTTCCAAAATCGCAATTTCCTAATAGGAAATCACGATTTGGGAAATGCAAATCCGGCCTGCTGTCTCAAATTACATGGGATTTCTTATTAGCTTTTTCCTAATAACGATTCCTACTTTGTAGGAATCGCTATTACGATATTAGCATCTTTATACATATCATTTTGCATTTCCTAAAAAACGTTTTTGATGAAGTCGCTATTTAGGAAATGCAAAATTGCATTTTAGTACATCTGGCTCATAGAGTATCGATTGATTCACTACAAAGCAACAGGACATCGTAATCTGTTGTGCGCAATGATGCAATGCATAAAGGACAGACACAGTCTTAGTAGAATAAGATAGCGGCATACAATGCAGGGCATCACGATATGGACAGATGGGGACCAGAAGGTGGATGGTGGCTCTTTACCTTTGATGAGGCAAGTCCTGCTAAGATTTCTGAAAGGTGAACCAACACCTTGATTGAATTGAATCTTTACCATAAATACTACGCAAATTCTGACCTATATGTTCACTGATTTAGTGTAATACAGTTACAGATTTGTTATTCTCCTTTTCATAGCTATAAGAATAATCTTGAAAGTGTAATAAGTGAGTGATTTTGGCAATTTCTATAAAAAAGAAATGATACAGAGGAGTGATGCACACCTAAAGGCAAGAGCATACACTACTTAATGAACACATGATGTCAGCATCAGGTGCATGATGATGTCCTTCATGACATGCACACAAGTTGTATCCCATGGAATCCGTTATGGTTTTGTTTTCATGTTTATCAAATGGCAATGACTAGTATACAACACACAGCAGACTGATATTTGAGTAAGGTGTCTGTTACAACCATAAGAAGGCTCTACTATGTAAGACATGTGTAGTTACATTTTGAAATCCAAACAAATAATTCTCCCTTAGTGACTTATGGCCATGATTGAGTGAATACAAGGAGGCCCCTCATCATACCCAGCCCACCCTGTTAATGTAGGAGCAGCAGCTTTGCAGAACTTCAAGTCCCAGAACTCTTTGGGGCCAGTGGAGGAGGCCCCAGCTGTTGCCACCACGGTGCTATAAAGCATGTCCAGCAGCCCTCTGTGCAGCACTCACACGTGCTGTGTCAAGGTGAAGCCCAGGCCAATGGCAGGCCTGTCCTGCACCCATCAGCACCAGAAAGAGCCAGGGCAGGGCTATCCCCCTTGGCTTTACCTCCCATCAACTTTTGACACTTATGCTATTAAAACATTCTGAGTGCACCTCATCTGGCCTGTTTGACAAGAGAACATGTGTCTGATCAAGATCCTTTTTGCTTAATGGATCCATCAAGAGTAGATTGAAGGTGTGCCCTTGACACTGGCCTTTGTTTTGGGCTTCATTCTGCCCTCTTCTTTTGCATGCATTTCACCCAAAGAACAAGGGGCCAGATGTATCAAAGAAATGAATTGCATTTCTTAAATAACGACAAAATAGTATGTATGAATTTTGCAATTCGGTAATAGCGATTTATTAAAATTCGCAAATGCTATTACCGAATTGCAATCCGACCCCATTTGCACCTATGGGCCCGTAGGCCGATAGTTGCAAATGTTTTTGCATTTCCCAAATTCCAGTTAGGAATTCGCAAATTAGTAAATGCAAATCCCAGGGTGCTGGGGGCCTAAGGCCCCCTCTGCTTCACCCCAAACATATTTTTAAGAACATGTGAAGCACACACATGCCTTAGGGGCATGTGTGTGCTACATGTCAATTTTAAAAATGCATTTATAATGCATTTTAAAAATTTGCACATGTTTACCACCATCTTTAATTTGTGGTAATTGCATTTCCTAAATGCCCAATTTGCATTTAGGAAATGCTTGATACATGTGCTTTGGAAATCCCAAATAGAAATTCTCTATTTGCGATTTCCAATTTAGAGAATCACAATTTACGATTCTCTAAATTGGATCGCAATTTTAAGGAATCGCTATTTTAGTGATTCCTTAAAATTTTACAGCGAATGCCTTCCATACATTGCGAAAGGCATTTTTGCATTCACAAATGGCTGAATTTTGCGATTCGCACTGTTTGCGGATGCAAAAAAGCGTGATACATCTGGCCCAAGGGCTCCAAATCTGGGAGAGTGGGTCTTTTCCCCCTATGCTTTCTGACCTGAATTGAGTTTAGGGGGCTCTGGGTGGTCCTACACCTGCTCGCTTATTGGTTTAACTCTCATCGCACTTGACACCCCTCGGAGTAGTCTGGAATGAGGGCTTGTGGACCTTGACAATGAAACTCTTAAAACTCTCCTTGACTGTACATTATTGTTTTTTAGAACTGTCGGCATTTCTCATGAGATGGCCTTTGGTTCTCCTGAACTGTTTAGATTTTCTGTATTTTAACCTCCCTCTTTGGGCTCTCACCTTCTTGAAATGAAGTAACGCTAGGCATTGTGGCACTGATTTTAATTTGTCACTTTTGGCCATGTGTTTATGATATTTGACATTTGGGCATCTTGCATTAAGGGCCAGATGTAGGAAGATTCCAAATTGCGATTTGCAATTTGCGAGTCCCTGCGACTTGCAAATTGCAAGTCGCAATTTGGAATGCAGAAAGGTGTCTCAGACACCTTCTGCAACTCGCAATGGGGTCGCAAAGACCCACCTCATTAATAATAATGAGGTGGGTCGCAATTTGCGACCCCATTGCGAGTAGGGGCACTCACGGGGATGGTGGCCTGCGGGAGACAGCAGACCACCATGTCCGTGACTGCTTTGTAATAAAGCAGTCTTTTTTTTTCAAAGTGTAGCCCGTTTTCCTTAAAGGAAAACGAGCTGCACTTTGAAAAAAAAAAAAGAAACCTTTAGTTTCGGTATTTTTCAGGGCAGGTAGTCGTCCCTTGGACCACTGCCTGCTCTGAAAAATTATTTTTAATTCCAGACACAAAGGGGAAGGGGTCCCATGGGGGCCCCTTCCCGTTTGCGCCTGGGTTACCATCCACTTCAAGTGGATGGTAACTGCGCTTTCATTTGCGACTGCAATTGCATAGCATTGCGAGTCGCAAATAGGAAGGGAACACCCCTTCTTATTTGCGAGTCGGAAATGCATTTCTACATAGCAAAGTGGCTTTAGCGAATCGCTAAACACTTGCTACATCTGGCCCTAAGTGTGTTGCTGTCTGCTTCATTCTAACTGGGTACTTTTATTGAATTGAATATATATTTTTATTTGTAAATTTGAAAAAGCTTCTGTCTGTCCCTTTTTGCTAAAATTGGAATTTGTATGTTTAATAATTCTGCTATGTGAAGTCAATTTTTCCCATCAAGTACTGGCATTCGCAGGAAGGTCTTCTCGCCATTGAACTGGGGAAAAGAAAATCTACTGATAATCCAGCTGAGAAAAAAAATGCTAGGAAGCAGGCAAAGCTTGTGTTGACAACTTGTGCCTTTGATGAAATTGATGTTGTCATATAAGAGGTTGAGGATCTCTTGAAATCTAAAGAGAAGGGGAAAAGTCCAGCTCCTATAAAAAGCACTAATAAAATAAACATTAATTTGTATTTGGTTAAACCAAGTGGTCTTGAAAAAGGTATACATTTTACAAAAGCCCAAGTCCATCAGGCTATCCCACAGGTTCCTTACAGTGACTCATGGAGCCTTGCTGCTCATGGGAGGATTACTGAAGCATCTCAATCTTCCTTTGATACCATAATGGTTGAGTGCTCAAATGTATTTTAAATTTTTGGAGATTTTGGCAACGATACATTGAGGAAGCCTTCCCAATAAACAACCAACCTCCTCTTACATCAACACTCAGAGGAGGAAATGAGGTTCCAACTCAACCTACTGAAGTCTGAAATCAGGGGGCTAAAAATTCCTGTTATCTCACTTATGTATTTTCTCACAGAGAAAGTGGAGATGCTGGGGTTGATGCTTGAAACCATAGATAAGGGAAAGCAGAAAAATGTCCTAAGTTGCACTGAGACCTCATTGCCCGCAGCCTCCAAAATGGGCCCTAGGGTTCTGACATGGTCCAGAGACAACATCCTATTGGAAACAAACTTTCCGCAGCCAGGGGTGATATCACTAATGGGGCTCAATGTGAAGCCTATTCCCAGGAATGATAATAGACATGAGCATCTAGTCCATAATGCTAAGTCTCTAGCAGTCACTCCAGAAATAAGGTGTATTCCTAATATTGATATGCTATATTACAATTTGCAGGCAGCAAATGCCACCTCTCTGTCTTGAGAGCACCTACTTTGCATCATTCGATGGATACAAGGGGTACTCTATCCAGCAGGTTGCCTACCAGAGAAGTGGTCCTGGCTAACATTCCCAAATCCCTGTCAAGAAAGTGAGAGAGCAATGTGCCATTAACTAGTAAAATAATTAATTGGCTTCAGCATGTCCGTTATTGTATATACATGATTAGGGGTGATACAGTTAGAGCCTCATGATATGTGAGCAAGAATAGTAGAACTAACTATATTGGTGTGAGATTCATGAGTGATGATAAAGTTGGAGGCTTAATCCAAATGGAGCTTAGATCTGCTTATATTTGTGGTCTCACATTTGCCTAAGACTCTCCAAGCCCTTTGAATTTTCACCCAAAACCTCAAGCTCTCCAGCCCTGACTGGCTTTGACTGACTACAGCAGGACCAAACCCAGGACAGTGGGGCAAAAGTGGGTGGGACTATTGTAAAGGATGTGCACAAACCCAGCTCTTGCTTTTCCCAACGAAAGGCCAATAGACCTAGAGAAACTGCTAACCTGGAATCTAGCAGGTATCCATGTCAAACTTTCAGATCTAGACTGGAGAGAGTTTATCGCTAGTCACCACATCATCCTATTCCAGGAAACGTGGGTAAGCCTACCAGAGGTTAGGCCTGGATACTTGACTTTCCATAGTAATGCTATCTCTGCTAGTTCTGTTTATATCCTAGGGTGACCTTATAATCTAGGTAAAATCCACGATTATCTGCAAGACTGAAATACACAATTCTGGATCTAGGGACATCCTGGGTATCAAGCTGTCTCTGCAGTCCTCCCTTAGAGCGAAGTATAGGCACATTGTTTTCATTAATATTTATCTCCACTCTGTTGCAGATAATAAATCCCAACTACTGTTTTGCCTCAAAAATCTTCCCAACTCTAACAATCTAGAATGGCCTTGAGTCATTCAAGTCTTTGTCATTCAAAGAACATGAGGAGGGTGAATCCCAGAGATTTCTGCTAATCCGGTAAAAATGGTCAATGGTGGAAAACCAACTCTTTCACCTAACTCTTCTCTTGAGTATGGGTTAAGAGCAACCAACAGGTGTTCTAAATCATATCATCCGCCTAAACCCAACTTTAAGCGAGGTAGATCTGTAACTCATATTGATTACATAGAGAATGGGAAGAAGCCTGGTGGGTCGAACTTACTAATTCTCTAAGAACAAAGAAACCAAAGCCTTTTGGAAAATGGTAGCAATTAAAAGCAGAATGTGTGACGCCCAACCTCAGTCATTTGTCCCAGCCGATTAATGGGTTGAGCATTTCTCCTCTCTTTAGAAAGTACGAGAATTGGATAGCACAATGTTACTTGACAACAGTAACCATGAATCAGGTCCTCTGAGGTTGATGCCCCCTGAGCGTATCTCTCCCACTTGCACTTTCTCACTAAAAGAGACTAAGGTAGCTTTATACTCAATGAAGTTGTGATAAACACCTGGCCCCAATTCTATCCTAGGTGACTTGTTTTTCTCTGAGTCTGAAGTATGGATTCCCTATCTAAACACACTTTCTAATGCTGTAGTTGGAGATAGAGATCTCCGAAAGTCCTGGAGGTGGGCTATTATCTTCCCTAAATACAAGAAGGGAGCAATAAACATTTCACAAAAAATCTCTGCTAGGCAAGTTCTTTTTTGGCTCCAGACTTGGATGAAAGATCATCATATTTTGACAGATTTCCAGACTGGATTCGGCAAGAAAATTAGCAGGAATAGGTGTTTGGATTTGCAGCTATTTGCTAGAAAGACATCACATTATGAAAAGACCACCTTTATGTGTTCTTCATTGATTTGAGAGTCACTTTTGAATTAGTCCCTAGGAAACTTATGTGGGGGGTTTTGAGACAATGCGCTGTCCCTGAAGACCGTTCAACTATTTTAATTAAACTTCACTCGGATACACATGTCCAAGTTAGGTGGAATAGCCATGGGCACCTTACTGACAAGATTCCCATTAATTCTGGGGTTACATGGGTGTGTATTAGCCTCCTCCTTATTATACTTGTTCCATAATGGCCTGGGGGAGTGGATGAAGAGCTGTCAACATGACGCTCCAAAACTAGCAAATGTCAGCACTCCTTTGCTGATGTTTGCTGACAACACACTACTTACATCACCACTCCTATCACGCACACCTGTGGGCCTCCGAGTCTCGCTAGGGGAATTTCAAAAGTTCTGTGAGGATAAAGGCCTTGAAATAAATGCAGGGAAAATTAAGTTCTTGGTCTTTAATCCCCACCATTCTTTGAAAAGCAAGATGGAGGTAAATGGGACTGATTGAGAAGGTTATGAGTTTTAATTACCGAGCTGTGAGAGTCTTTAATATTCTCTCCTGGATGCCCCAAAGGCAAAAGAGCAAATCTTTGCTGCTGCCAAGGTTTGCTGCTATCAATATACTTCCAATAGGGCACAGTCATTAGCCCTTGAGGTTTACAGAGCTGTAGCTCTGGACAGGCCCTCTACCGGGTGGAGCTCTAAAGATACTGACACTGGCCTGCTAGTA
Organism: Pleurodeles waltl; assembly: GCF_031143425.1. Classification (NCBI taxonomy): domain Eukaryota; kingdom Metazoa; phylum Chordata; class Amphibia; order Caudata; family Salamandridae; genus Pleurodeles; species Pleurodeles waltl. Next base: position 484,943,597 of record NC_090445.1, on the reverse strand, counting down.
TGAACTGAAAATAGAGTGTTAAGGTCATTACCTAGTAGTACACCTCTGTTACCTTTAATATGGGATTTGAATACCCAGAGGGTTGACCAAATTGTCCATCTAAGGATCCTAAAGTACTGGACAGACTTTGGTCCACACTTGAGCTGGTGTCATATAGAAAGGCGTTGAATGAGCTGATTGCCCTAAATAGGAATTGTTCCAAGCCTTATCTTAAGGCAGTTAAAAAACTCTACCATAGTTTTCACCTGTTTGATATATAGGATAACCTGGAAAACCTGAATAAAAATGTGGGCATACAGATCCAGAGTTTACAATTGGATCAAATTCTTTCTGAAGCCTGGAGCAAATCAAAAGTGGAGGGTCTGATAGTTGTTCCTAGTTCATAAGTGTATGCCAAAATAGGAAACCTTTATAGACAGGATTACTCCCCACTCAGTCAAGACCTTGTACTTCTACTTTAGAACTGATACACTTTCCCTTAACAGGCTGATTGCAAAATGAAAGGGGGATACCAGTGAATTAGTGGGTTTCCCATTCTGTTCTTCAGTCAGAGAAACAGAGCGCATTTTTTATTTTTCTGCCCTGAGTACCTGTTATCCTGCTTTAAGTGGATCTTTTAGATCTGTTGGCATTTGAGTGTCACCTACTGTGTGAATGTGCTGCATATGCTTAGATCTGACACATCTGGACCAATAGTTTTTATGCTCTCAAAGGTTTTAAGCTGGGCCTTGTTCATGGTGAAACTGACATTCTGTTAGTCAGATACTTGTAGGCCTGTCACATTCCATTTTCATACTGATGTTTTAATTGTACAAGTTTTTTAGATATTTTACTTGTTCGTTAAAACGTGTCACTTTATCATGAATTATGTACTTTTGCAAATTATGTTGTTCGAACTTCTAAAGGCCTATTATGTCAAAGAAAAAATGTGTTTATTTTGTTGCTTTCCTGGCCTCCTATTTTTCCATTGGTGCTCCATTTCAAGTAAGTGAGTTGTCTAGAGATTTCTCCCTGTAGGATAAAACACGAGGCACCTTAACATGCATTTTTAGCCCTAGCAAGCAATGTTTTTTTTGTGGTACCGTTAACCAAAATGTGCATTTTGGATAGATTTTTTACATTGTTTGTTTTAATTTGTCTTTGTGTTCAAGTGAGTACCCTGACACTTCTTATTGTTTGTTTATAGCATATGTCACTTTAGTAGCACTTTGTACTCATGCAACAATTGGAGCTTCTAAATACCAAATGGCTTTTGTGCTAGAGGAAATCCTCAGAATTTTATAACATGGTTATGTCGTGTCAATTCTTCATTCATTATTAGCTGTTTTATTTAGTACATAACTATAATGGCACCTGTGATCTTACTGAAAGTATCCCTACATTTTGTTATCTGTGGTTTTAAATATGCTTTTATGGTTTTGTGCTTGAAACCACAACAAAGTTATTACTACAACTATTATTAACCTAAACATTAGGGGAAGTGTGAAAAAGAGTGCTTATGAGGACAGTTGCATGAACACAACCTTGCTGTGTGAGATTTGCATAGGTACCACTATACACTTGGCACACTTGACTAGGGTGTGGTTTGCTCTGTTGACTATTTGAAATAAGAATAAATGTTTGGTCTTTACAATATATTCATTACAGGTTCCATTCACAACCAATTTGATTCTATTTTTGCATTCTTTAGCGTGATGCATGGGACAAATGTGCACGAAGCAGGGATTCAAACCTAATGCATCCCTGAAGAAGACAAATGATCAATATTGGCCGAGAATAAGGCTAAAACTTGTTTGCCGGGGGGGCAAATAAAAGACAATTGGATGAGACATTATAATCAACCCTACATCCACATTTAGAGTTTTTCAATCATATCATATCTAGGATACCTAACTAATAAAAGGGGTACCTTTGGATATACTCTGAGATTTATTTTGTTAAACTTTTTTTTATTGGCATATAGTGATTTAATAACATATGCAGATCCAAGTTGCAAATGGGAGAGCTTAACTTACAAGGTGTTTCGGCCTCCCCTATCAGTCCCCGAGCATGACTTACATCAACAGCTGGTAGAGAAGCAGACATTATATATCGCATGACCCCACATGGAAGTAGGATGGTAGCTCAATTAACCAATAATATATTGTAAACAGAAAAACAATACAAACAACATAACCGTGTGTCCTATCCCATTCAGCGCGGTCAACAAGTTCCGAAATCCAGCAGCCAGGGAGTCGCTTCACTGTCCCCACGTGTCTCACACCCAACCATGCCACGCTCCCTTCACAGTGTTACCGCCTCCTACACCTGAAAAAGATGCAGAGCCCTGAGGTGCGGGCTTCAGGCTGTAAGGGGTAGGCCCCTGGAGAGAAACTGCACCAGGGGATCCCAAATATAGTCAAAGCTTCTTCTAGATTCATATATTTTAGCTGTTAAAAGTTCCATGGCGAGGCCTTGCTATAGTCTAGTATACAACAATGCTATTGAAGGCGGGTCAGTTTTTTTCAAGAATGATACAAAGGCAGTCTTCGCAGCCCCCAATGCTAGCCACATGATGGAGCGGTCTCCAAGAGTTTGATATTGCAGCTCAGGGGCACGCAAGCACAGCAAAATGTGTGCTGAGATGTCGGTATGGGGTAGCCCAGGAACTCTTTTAGATGTGACAGGATTTCTTCCTAGTGAGGGCGAATAGCAGGACAATCCAACCAGATATGTCTAAAATCCCCCAGCATACCACAGCCCCGTCAACACCTGTCGGACACCTCGGGATATATTTTTTAAAGTTTTTCTGGGTAGAGGTACCAATTGTAGAGTATCTAATAGTCTGCTCCTATAGCCCCCATTGAACGATTGTATTTAGTTAGACAGTGAAACAGTTGGTTCCAGAGACCCTCCTCCACTGTAGAGCCCAGCACATTCTCCCAAAAAGGAATATGCCGGGGGGGCAAATGTGCATTGCGCCAAAGTCAGTAGTTTGTATATTGTGGATATGCTACCTTTCACCACCCCTCCCTGCTGGACAAACCGCTCAATGGGAAGAAGATCCCTGGTGGCGGCCAATCGCATGTGAGGCTGAGTAACCCAATGTTTTAGTTGAGTGTAATGGAAGTGTTCAGATTAGGTTATCTGAAAGTCCCTGCAATAGTTTTCAATCATGCATATATGTTCCCCATGTTACAAATCTGCGATCCGCAGACATCCTCCTTCCCTCCATCTATCAAATGGTCCTGGAGTCAATCCCGGGGGTAAGGCCATATTATAATGAATGGGGGTATGTGTTGAAGGAAAAGTTGTAATCTCATAAGCTGTTTTCACTGTGTCCCACACCTTAAGGATGGTAGCAGTAAGGGTACTGAGGTACGTGTTCTCTGGTCGTTCCCCTCTGGGTTTCCACAGTATGTCCCATAATGTCCGTCCCATCACTGTCCTGTCCATGTACAACCACAACTTATCCTGAAAGACCCGTCTCAAATTGTTGTGCATTTGCCAGCCCTTGATGAAGCCTGATTGGTCAGGATGAACCAAGTCTGGCAACACCTCCTCAAGACTCTTGGCCAGGGTTTTAGAGTATAATTTTGCATCAAGATTGAGGAGGGTGATAGGCCTATAAGAGGCACAGAGCCAAGGGTCCTTCCCCGCTTTGGAATAAGTGTGATCAGGGATTCTCCCATAGTGGAGGATAGTGTATGCTCCGTTCTTACATAATTGAACAAGTCAGTGAGGTGCTGTGTTAGCTCCGCACTAAAGGGTTTGTAGAAATGCACATTAAACCCATCAGAACCCTGCGCTTTATGTAGAGGAAGAGAGTCGATAGCAACCTGTACTTCGTCCATTGTGAAAGAGGCCATCATGAAGTCATTGGTATCCCGGAACACCTGCTGAAGGTTTGTGTGTTGTAGGTAACTATCTTGAGTGAGGATGTCCAACCTATCTGATTGATATAGTCAGGTACGAAAATCCCTAAATGCTTGAGCTTTCTCCTCGTTGGAATAGTGTTCCCCTGACTCATCATGCACTTGAGCTATATAGTCTTTAGCTTGTTTAGTGCGCAATTGCCTTGCAAGAAGTGTGCCTATTTTATTCCCCTTTTCATATTGAGTTTTCTTAAGTCTCAACAATGCAATTTCTGCTCTATTTTTGTATATAGATTGCAATTTCCCTTTAGTGGAAATCACATTTTTCTGGGACTGCCAACTAGGGGTAATTTTATGGGCCTGTTCCCCTATCTTCAGTTCGCTTTCTAAAACCTGTCTTTCTTTGATCTTTAAATGGCGTAGCGAAGTCGCTAGTGAAATGCATGTACCCCTGAGGACAGCCTTGAGCGCATCCCAATTAGTGGAGGGGTAGTGTCTGCCACAATATTATTCTGTAAAAATTCTCTAATAGCTTTCCGCAAGTCATCTCGGGCCGTTGGGTCACAGATTAAAATGTTTGGGAAATACCATTATCTGAATTTAGAGCGTGAGATGGACCAGTAAAGACCCACCTCCATCTGGGCATAGTCAGATATAATAATTGGGTGGATAGTTGCCGATCTGAGAGTCTGTCAAAGGGGTCTACTCATAAATATATAATCTATCCTTGAGTAAGATCTATGAGAGGGGGAGAATAAGTTATAGTCCCTCACTGAGGGATTAAGGGTGTGCCAAGTGTCAAAGAGACCTAACCTGTTGAGGGCCGTTTTGACTGATTTTGCAAAAGCACTTGTGAGCGTTCTCCATTGGTGGGCTGTGTCCTGAGCGGCATCCCATATCAAGTTGAAGTCACCCAGTAACACAATCTTCCCCTTGGTAAAGCCTTCAAATCCATCCAAAAAATCGGAAAATGTATGGACCTGTGGAACATCAGGGCGACCCCACAATGCTTTATTGTTGCTGAAGCGGTACATACCTGCGGGTATTGTTTGTGGTGTAGTCGATGTCCCTCCTCCCTTTTGAGATGCATTTCTTGCAGTGCAACAATATCAGAATGATGATCATCAAAGAACTTCAGCCCCTTAACATTCCATGATAGGAATTCCAACATCTTGCCGTTTTGACCCGTACCCTCTCGCCTGTGTCAGCACCTCCCTTCTCCGCCTCCTTCCAGAGGCCCCGGAGACATCATGGCCTTCCCAGACAGCCTGCCCATGCTAAGTATGGACAACAAACAATAACAAAACAGAGAAAAAAATGTCATAACAAAGATAAACCCATAAACATCAAGTCGCTGGTTCTCAAACCTCCCTGTAGTCTTCATGGAGGGGAAGAGGAATCCATCCACTCCCATTCTCCACACAGACCTCTTATGGAAGCCATGACACCGTCAAATTTGAGGTGCTCCACTATTTCTTGGGCTCCCTTCATTGAGGTCTCCTCCCCCCCGGGCTCATTAAAAAAACAGTGTGCCTTCCGCCTGAGTTCCACTCTTAGCCCATAGCTTGTCTCGCTCGTGGCCCCGTACCAGGCAGAAGGCATTATTTCTTGGGAGTCTTCTTCCCTCTCCTCAGCTGCTTCCACTGATCCTCAGAGGTAGAAGGGTCCTCCCGTTGCTGTGATACTCCTGGTGCCATGGTCACATCCTCTGCGCTTTTCTCCTGTAGTCCCAACGAGGCTGCTGCCTCCCCGAGGTCTGTGAAGTGATATGACTTGTTGTTCAGCTTAAAGGCCAAGCCTAAGGGGAATGTCCATCCGCACCTAATTATTTTCCTTTTGCAGTACATCTGCAACGGGTCGGAATTGCAGCTGACGGGTCAGCGATGCTGGAGCAATGTCCTGGAATAAGGCGCATTGTGACCCGTGGAAGGACATGGAATTCTGCAGTCTTGCATGCTGGAGGTTTCCTTCCTTGACTTTGGATGAGCTCAGTTTCACCAGGATGTCTCTGGGCCTCTTTCCCTCGTTGGCGGAGCAGATTCCCACCCTATGCACCCTATGCACCCTTTTCACCTGTACTGCTGGATGATCATCGCCCAGGAGAGTGGAAAAAAGACCCACGACAAAGGACTCCAGATCCGCTCCCTCGCTGCCTTCCTCCAGCCTCCTCACTATAATGTTGTCTCTGCGTGAGTGGTTTTCAAGGTTTTCACATTTAAGAATTGAGAGCTGGAGTAAGGTGTGAAACCTCTCTCTCCATAGGATTTACTTGCTGTTTCATCTCTTGGACTTGTGCTTCTAGATCCAAAGTACGGGTCCTCACTGAGTCCACATCAGCTTGGAGAGAGGATAGTCGAGTATTGGGATGCTTCCAATGTAGCCTTAATGTCACCGTGAGTTCTTCTCGCAACTCTGCCTTAAAAGTATGGCGGGACGACAGGAAGTTCTTCTTCGTTAGTATCATCTCACCTGCTTGCGGCGAGGGAGGCCCACCTGTCCTGGCTGGGGCGAAGTAGTTGGAGACCCTGGTAGTTTGCGGTTTCTGTAGAGGCATAGGCGCCCCCCCAGGGTCTTGCCGCCCTCTTACTCCTCTCACTGTCCCCAATCACGTCGCCTGTCACTGGAACCACTGCTTCCTTCACTGGAGTGCACCTCACCAAGCAGGGCCTGCTAATTGAGTCACTGTTGCAGGGGAACGGGGTTTACCATGCTGCGCTCTGGCCATGGCCTCCAGCGGAGCTCCCCCACAAACTCCTTTGCGCTCTGCCTCTGGACGCCATCTTAAAGTCAGGCAAAAAGTCGCATGCAGGCCCCACTGCTGCCCCCTCACTCTCCTCTGCGAGGCAGCAGGACGGCACTCCACCGTGGCACTCCCGGCAGACCCTGGCTGCCGTTCCACACCAGGATCGCTCCAGGCCCCAGTGCAGACCCAGTCATGGCCATGGTGCACCCTCTCCATGTGACTGCTTGTCGTCCCGGGGGAGTCTCGCGTCCCCCGCCAGTCATTAAACAGCTCCCCGGCCCAGGCTGCCATCCGTCTCTCCCGGACCGCCATGGGGCCATAATCTTCAGTCCAACCCGGACCGCTCCTCCTCCTCGCAGCCCAAGATGGCCAGAACCCCTGCCGGGCACCCCCACCATGGCTCACCTCACCCCCGGTACTTCGTGCACCTTCACTGGGGCATCGCTGGTGAGGACCCCAACCAAGACACTGCTTTCCACGTGTCTGTGAGGGGTTTTAGCGGAGCCTCTGGGAATTACATCCGGACAGCCATGTTGGTTGGCCCCCACCCACCATTGAGATATTTTTAACATTCACATTCTGGATCCCTGCTATATCCAGTAAATATTTCTCTGAACTCACAATCAGTGGTTCAGTTGGCAAGGGTGGCATTTACCTACTCAGCGTGGTTAGGTCACTGGTGATGAAGCATGCTAAAACTACTAGTAGATAAGGTGACCTCTCCATTTCTATTCGGATAGCTGCAGGCAAAGTTTTGAAAAAGAGTGGTTAACATTCACATTGGGTGTTCCACCACTGGTGTTGTCAAAAGTGGTAATGTTGTGTCATGACAACTCTTGTCAATCTAACACTGCTAATAATTCTTAGATGTGAAGTTGGGGATCACAATCCATCGATATTTCTTTTTTTAAGTGACTTTAAATTGACAAGTCTCAAGTTGCCCATTTTTATCTCTTCTTGAACTATTGCAGAAACCCATTTCTTAGACCTGGCATTTTTATGGTTGTCTTCCCCCAGTCTGTTTGCTTTTCACCTCCTGTTTTTCGCTATATCTTTTTGTTGTCCTTAAGACTCTGAGCACTTTACCACTGCTAACCAGTGCTAAAGTGCATGTGCTTCTCTCCTAAACACAGTAAAATTGGTATATCCACAACTGGCATATTTAATTTACTTGTAGGTCCCTTGTAAAGTAGTATTTCATGTGCCAAAGGCCTATAAATTAAATGCTACTAGTGATTCTGCACCATTGATTATACCACCCACATCAGTAGCCTTTAAAAATGTCTCAGACATGCCATTGTGGGCCCTGTGAGTGCAGTCATATCTTGCAACACATAAGCCACCCCTAAGGTAGGCCCTAGGTAGCCCATAGGGCAGGGTGCTATGTAAGTTAAAGGCAGTTTTAGACCTGACAGCCTTAGGGTGGTCACCCCCAACATTTGCCTGCCTCCTTCTACTTCTTTTTGACACTGATTTTGCTGGTTCTAGGACTCTGCAAACTTTACCACTGCTAACCAGTGCTAAAGTACATATGCTGTCTCCCTGAAAACATGGTAGCATTGGTTCATACCCAATTGGCATATCTGATCTACTAGTACATTCCTACTAAAGTGCACTACATTTGTCCAGGGCCTTAAGACTGAATGCTACTAGTGAGCCTGCAGCACTGGTTGGACCACCCACATAAATAGCCCCTTAACCATGTCTCAGGCCTGCCATTGGAAGGCCTGTGTGTGCAGTTTCACTACCACTTAGACTTGGCATTTAAAAGTACTTGCCAAGCCTTAAACTCCCCTTTTTTACATATAAGCCACCCGTAAGGTAGGCCCTACGTAAATCATAGGGCAGAGCGCTATGTAGACAAAGAACAGGACATGTACCTTTTTATATGTCCTGGTAGTGGAAAACTCAAAACTTCATTTTTCACTGCTGTGAGGCCTGCTCCTTTCATAGGCTAACATTAGGGCTACCCTCATATACTGTTTGAGTGGTAGATTCTGATCATAAAGGGGTAGACAGGTCATATTTAATATGGCTAGAATGGTAATAGGAGATCCTGCTTATTGGTGAGGTTGTATTTCATATTACTATTTTAAAATTGCCACTTTTAGCAAGTGAGCATTTTTCTTCACTTAAAATCCATCTGTGCCTCACAGCCTGTCTGCAACCCATGTCTGAGCTGGGATGGTTGACAGCTCCCATGTGCATTTCACCCAGTTAACCACAAATCTGTCAGTCACACCTGAACTCATTTGCATACTGAATGGGTCTTCCTGGGCTGGGAGGGTGGAGTGTCTGACACTTACATTTCAAAGGCTAGTGGTATGTCCTCACACAATGGACTGCCAAACCCCCTACTGGGACCCTGGCAGGCAGGGTTGTACTGAAAGGGGACCTTGTGCACTTCAAACCCACTCTTTGAAGTCTCCCACACTTCAAAGGCATTTTGGGTATATAAATTGGGTCTCTGACCCCACCAACTCAAACACTTCCTGGGACTGACATTCTGAACCAGATCCTGAAACCTTCCAGGAGGAGCTGCCTGGCTGCCCAAAGGACTCAGCTGGCCTGCTTCGCTGTGAAGGATTGTTACCTTGCTGTTGCCCTGCTGCCTTTCTGGCCTCTGGCTCTGCTGAGAAGTGCTCTCCAGGGGCTTGGATTGAGCTTGCCTCCGGTTCCTGAAGTCTCAGGGCAAAAAAGACTTCTATTTTCAAGGAAACTCCTTTTGTGGCGAAAATTGGCGCACAGCCTGCTGGAATAGACGCACAGCCTGTCCAGCGGTGAAAGAATAACCGCATTGCCGAACCGGAATGACCCAGCACTCATTGGAGTGGCATAAAGTGGAGTGGCACATAGTACAGTAGCCTAGAGAGTAGTGGTGTAGAGTGGAATAATGTAGAGCCTAGTTGCAAATATAGTGGAATAGTGTACAGTGGAATGGCATTGAGGTATTTTTCATAGTTATAGAATGTATACAGAAATTTGTAGTGTCATTTATTTATTGCACTTTAAATTTGAGACATTAAACATTTTTCAACACATTTCAACACTTTTTCTAACAGATTTATATGCATAATACAAATATTTTGTAATATAAGTATTATTAGTACATGTTAAATAATATTACATATGGCGTACTCTTATTTAATATATACTTTACAATTTTTGTAGTAATATTTTTAACATTGGTGTACATGTTTAATATGTTTTAGCACTTTGAAATATTTTTTCAAACAGTTTCTTAATATTTTTCGTATTTTTCCCATTCATTCTTATGGGCATTAGAGCCTGATTACGAGTTTGACGGTCCATGGACTGCCATGGTGACGACAGCGATCTGACCGAGCTTGGGGTAGCGGTCCGACAGCCATATTCTGATGAAGGCAGTTGCATGGAAGAAAGACAGCTGCAGTCCGTGCTACACCTCCATCCACCGCAGATCACCGTGGTTGCAAGATAAAAAAATGAGGCTGTCGGAGGATGGCCCACCACTGTTCTCGACAGCTATATTATGATGATGCCTTCCGCTGACGTGACTGTGGCAGTTCAACCATCATGTCTCAGCCCGAGGAAACTGAGGGAAATATGGCTGAAACTCACCTTTAGGCAGCTTCACACTCCCTGTGTTACCATGGAGCCAATCCTATATGTGCTGCTGCTTCTGCTGACAGGTAGTGCCCAAAGTCAGTGTCGCTGTGGAAGCAACCAACAGTAAGCCAAACACTTGCCTGTTTCCTGCAACTCCACAGCTACTCGACTAGTAGCCATTGACCTGGTATGGGGGCTGTGCTCTGTGGTCCAATCATATTTTGTGTGTCTCGGGTCAGAGTTGTACAGAAAGTATGACCCAATGACAGCCCCATAATGGCCCATTTGGTCAGGTCACTGACACTGCATCAAAAACAGACATGTCTGCACATCCCAGTGTCAAGAACAGTGATGTGTAAATAGCACTGTATCACACAACAGCAACTCCTCATCAATAGCACACCTACTAATTAAAGTGATACCCTCATATTGCTCACATGCCATGGCTTGTTGTGATATTGAAGATACATATGTATGGATGGATCATTGAACCCAAACATACCTTCCCTACAACATCCCTGTAATGCACTCACACATACCATCCACATTACAAGATAACGTAAGGTAAATGGGATGCACAATATTTTGGGAGACAAACATCCAAAGTTCACAATGTAAACAGCACCTACAGAATAGGGATGGATGCATCAGGGGGGACCCCATGAAGGCAGCTGTCCTGGGACACATTTCAATTTGCTCATGACTCAAAAACACTGTTCGAACTGGAACTGGGGCTTGATGTATCTCAGGGACAATCAATAGTATAACCAAGTGCCATGCCTATGTGGCAAATGTGTAAGTGCAAGTCAAGAAAGAAAATACCAGTAAAAGCATGGGTCACACATTTAGACAATGTAGGTGGAAGGTACACACATGAAAATGGACACGCCCATTCAAATGCATAGGAAGGTAGCCCAATTGAACACCCTCTATGTGTGGACAAACAAACATCCAGCTTCCACACATGATACGAATGTCCAATATACATCGGGGAACAAATGTAACACAATAGATGTTGACATTGTACAAGCAAAGATGAAAAGCTTATCACCACCCGATGCAATGTCACTGCAATTGGATGACAACTCACACATCCTGAGAACATTTCCCTTGTCCTGGGTGACTCCAGCACTGCTCCCAACATCAGATCTTGCCAATCATGTCAAATGGGTAAGCAAGCAATGTGAAAAGGTAGGCATACATCACAAATTCATCAGGAACAGCAAAAAGGTGGAAAAGTAATGGCAGGTGCAATGTGTAGCAAACAAAACAACTTTGCTTTATTTATTAAAACTTCAGAGAGGAACAAAGGCCAATGGCTAGTCAATGGGTCCACAAAGGAAATGCACATTGTTGTGCACCACGGCTTGACTCACTGATCACTCTCACAGAAACCTCCACAGCAAGGGACATATACAGGACATGCGAGGTACCCCAGTGATCACCCTTGGGTGAAATGAAGTTAGGTTCAGGATGGGTGAGTTTGGTTTTAGGAGGGGTGGGCATTACTTTTGGCCTTCTTTTTCAGGGTGGAGGGTATGGCTGGGTTCCAGGGGGCATGTGTGACAGGGGAGGACTTGAATGTGGAAGGGATGAGTTGGACTGTGGGCAGAGTCCTTTTGACCTTTGGGGGGGTTCACAGCGGTGAGGTCAAGGGCAAACATAACATTTTCTTTGGGAAAATGGGTAGGGTGCTCAGAAGGGACTAGGGGTTGGGAGGTTGAGGAAGTGCCTGTGTCAGGTGTGGGTGTTGGTAGTGCTGGTCTGGTGCGTGTGTGTCTGAGGTATGCTTGGGTTTGGGTGGTGTCTGTTGCAAAATGAGTTTGGGCATTAGCTTTTCTTAGGGGGCCTGTGAGGTGAATGTGGTGGGTAAGGTGGGAGTGGTGGCTGTGTCTGTGGGTGCTTGGGTGGTGTCTGGGATTAAGGTGTATGTGGTGTGTGCGTATGTGGAAGTAGGGGTGTTGGCTGGGGGAATGGTGGGTGTGACAGTGGGTGTGAGTGGGGTGAGTGGCTGTTGAGTGTTTGTGCACCAGTGTGTTATGTGGTGCATGTGCTTTTGTGTGCTTCTTGTGGGTGTTGTGGTGGGTGCGTACATTTGTGTGTGTGTGCTTGGGGCTGGGATGGTAATAAGGAAATTGGATGGGGAAGAGGAAGGTGGTTTGGGGTAGGATTGTGGGGGGTGGAAGGCTGCCATGAGGAAAGAGGCCAGGCCCTGAAAAGACCACTGTAGGTCAAGCATCACACTGGGGTAACTTGGGGGGGGGGGGTGAGGTGCCTGATGCAAAGGAGATGCCCACCCTCTGGAGTGAGCATACCCGACCAACTGAGTGGGGAGCAACAGGGAGGATAAATATGGAAGTGGGGGTGGCAGACAAGGGTAGAACAAATGCAGGCCCTGATGGGTCTGCCACCACTAGGGAGTGGCCCACGGAGGTCGAATCTAAAGATGATGAAGTTGATCCGATGTCCTCCATGGCACTCCTCTCACACTCCAGGCCACTGGGTCTCTCCGTGTCTGAAGTCTCATGACCGGAGGTACCGTGGCCAGCTGCTTCCCCACTGGTGTCATCCCTGTCTCCATCACTTGCCTGTGACGATGCTGAAATTACAAATACAGACAGGGTCACTCCTTGTGCCTCATCACACCTGAACAGCAGCTTTGATGTCCAAACATTACCATAGTTTAAAATAGCCCCCAGCCACTAGCTCCACCAAAGTGGCTCCAGCATTTACAACACCATATGCATTCTTGCCACATGAACTGTAAACAGTTGCTCACAGTAAAATACGAATCACAGACAACTCCAATTGCATGAGTGAAGTTGTGCAATCACAATACCCATGGATTTAGTAGGAGACCTTGTCACCTTAAATGGTTTGGCTCTTGTAGCATCTCTCAGTACCCTATTGTCATCACATTATATGGCAATGTCCAGTTCATTGTCACAGATTCCACTCAAGGTCCCGCATCCAGCATATATTCATGTACCCAGTATCCCATCATGATAAAATGATGACCACATAATCCAGCCATGTTGTAGCAAGGAGTACAGTAGCCAGAAGATGGTGACAAGAAACCCCCTATGCCATTCTGTTGAAACTCACCAATGTGGCTTCAAAATGTGTTCATTGACTAAATAGTCTCATAGATGTTGTACCAATATTGCTTGGCTAGATAACACATATTGCCCAGAAAAGTACATTGGAGACAATTTGGTCAAAATGTGTGGGAGGTATTTCTATAAATATCCACATCACAATTAATCAACTAGGCTCGGGGAAATCACCTGTCTTGACTGGTACCTCTGAGAACATCCTACTAACATCGAATAACTAAACGTCAATAGTCCATTGAGTGTTGTAGAGGCTCAAGAACTCTCCAGTACCTGTAGAGGGCCTTTAACCTGTTGATCAATGGGAAGGCGCATCACTGTCCCTTTTTATCATGCAAACAAAGATTCCATTGAATGAATGAGTGAACACCCACACACATGATTCTCACATTCCTGCAAATTCCTCCCTTATGCACGTCAACAGTCAGGTAATGAGCCTTCACCAATTAATATATGCAAAGCACTTGTCCACATGAATGAACATCAATGGAATGGAAGTGCACATAGTGAGTAATTACTGTGGTCCTACATGTCATGTCTTATATTGCTTCTGCAATTGTTCATGTCAAATGATATGGACTGATGGGTTAGCGAATGTGTGAGCCACCAATTAATGGTGACCCACTCTTGTCTGTGGCACCAGATGAACTGCATACCTATCATATAAGACTAATTTCAAACACATTTTGGCATGTGCACATATGTGATTGAAGCAGGCATCTTCCCATGAAGACAGGTAGACCATGTATGAAACAGCAGGGTACATGATATGACAAAAGTGAAAGGTACACATGCTAACTTGTGGGCACAAGGAATGATGGCAACAGTGATGTTACTAAAATCATGACACTGGACATTCTCCACTTACCAAGGAAAATGATTGCTCTATGACTGCACTCAAAGGCCAATGTATGCTATGCCACATGTATGATGGCCACCATCACATGAGAGACAGTAGTAAGGCACCAGTACTCTTGACACTGACGACAAGTGACAATGGGGGACAGATTCCACTTTACTCTTGCGAGCAGACATATGACTGACTAAGCAAGCCTACGGACATAATGTAGCCCAGGCTCAACTAATATGTACTGTGATGTGGGCCATACTGAAACACAACATACCACTGACATTCAGAAGGGTAAAATCCTTGTGCATGACGGGACATACACATTTACATCCATCCACATTGATTTAGTGCATGTGGTCCCTATGGGCAACTACCATAGTACAGACTACACCCTAAGACATGTGACAATGAAAGGGTTGGCATAGGTTTTGTGAAAACCTTTTTACTTGTGGATGTGTAGACATGTGACCTCCTTAATGGAATCTCATACCACTTCTGATTGGGTTTGTGCAGTATTTACTGGTATCAAAGAACATATCGTTTTACCAGAAGTGACACTCCTACAGATATGACATTCAATATACCAAGGTATGTTTGTTCCGATTGGTTGCATGTATCAAATCTATTGAGTCAATTGTCATCCTCTCCCCTGAATCAACAAACTATCTGCACTGGAGTTTTGTCACATGTGCAATATGCCTGTAATCTATAATTATGAGTTATGGAAAGGTAACAACAGAGCTATGGGAGTAAGGGACCTTTCAAAGTCAATGGCACACATTACCAATGAGGGTCAATGGAAATATGTACTAAGTCATGGGGATACCTCAGTACCCATTCCTAGGATAGCCAATGCACAAAGGCATTCAGGTCACATTGTGCCACTGAACACTCATTTTGGCCACATACAAGGATCTGCAGGTATTTAGGGAATGGGCCCGATGCCACAGTTGCATAGCCACAGTAGCTCTGCCCCAGCCTGGTCTATGTCCCACAATGGGAGAAACAATTGACAGGCCTTGCACACTGCAGGCTGAGCATACATAACCTACATGAAACTTATATTTCTATCACTTCCATGCATGTCAGTACATCCTGTGTCCATCCCCTATGTGAGTTCAGGGTTATATGGCACTCTGAAGAGGACAGTGAGTTTACATGTTTCTAATGCAACAGTTTGCCAAGGCCAGAAGTGGGCTGAGTGATCTGTGGGACTTTACAAATAGCTAACACGATCCTTAAATGACTCAAACAATATACATACACAGCTCCTGCTGTAATGCAAATACATGTAGTTTGTCACTCACCAACATCATATCATAAGAGATATCATTACAAGGCTGTAAAGTCTACTTATCTAACTATATAATTGCAACAGAAGGAGAATCTAGGGCTTATAACACACCTCAATGGTAATATGAGTATGCGTCTCTACTTCCAACACCATGTACAGCCAATGTATGGACCACAAAATGTGACAACAGCTTCCTAAAAACCATCATGGGACTCAGAGACACACTGGAGCCTATGAGGAAGGAAAGAATGGTATTGAAAAGAGTCAAATATGCCTGCTCCTCCGGTGAGCCCTATAGTTGCATACAGGGGAAGGACCTCCTCAGAGAGTCTCGTCAGTTCCTCTGGAGATAAGGCTGGGGCCCTTTTCATCTGCTTGACCTGGCATGATTGCTCCCAGAGGTGGCACACATCAGCTGAAATGATGGAGGTGTTGATGGCAGCAGTGTCAAGAGTCGAGTGAGTGTTTTTCCGAAATGTGGTGTACATTTAAGGCACGCATGCTGTCATCACCACTGATGGCCACAGCCATTGGAGTGCAACCATCACAGTCAACAACGTTAGCCTATGGCTGTGTCCGTCGCTGATGAAAATGCCTACCGTTTGGAGAAATTCTGACAGTGGAGGCGCGCAGTTCCTAAAGTCCAGTGAACAAGGTCAGGCATCTGCCATTTTGGCGGTTGTAACTGAAGGGTCAGGCCTGGTAAAAGTGTCACAACATCAGTAAATGTGTCTGATCATCTGGACCTATGTAAAACAGCATGGTTGTGTAGGTTCTCCTACACAATCATCAGTGTAGTGCATGCACTGTACACCGCCTGTGACAGTATTTTTGGCGGTCAGAACAGACTTAAACATTTCAAGGGGTACATGGGGAGCAGATAGGTGTGTTATGCACACATATATGTTGTCGACAGATATGTAGACAATGATGGGGATCACATTTGGCCCCTGGGAAGTATACACCTTTGATGTGTAATGGATGTAATAGTTTCCAGTCAGTCACGCTTTGTGACATTAAGTTGGTCATATCATCATATATATTGGTGTGGACAAATGACTAATGTTCTAATTCATTTGATTCCACAAATAGGTACCCAGGGTGGGGGAGGAGGTGACAAGCTCCAGTGTAGTGTTCATTGTCAGACCTTCAAACCATGGAAGAGCGTCACATCATCAAACAGTTCCGTCTGAATAGGTAAACAATTGTGGATTTATGTCATCAGGTGGAGCCAGATCTGATGCTTGAAAGCACAAATCCAACTTGTATACCACCCATTGTGAGACTCATGGCAGTATTACACTTCCTGGCCAAAAGGTCCTTTCAATATATAGTGGCTTTAGCTGGTGGTATGTCCCAACCCATGTTCAGTGGTGGACATGCTATCAGCACTGATAAAACACATTGACAGCTATATCATGCTCCCTGGACTTGAGGATTTAGCCAATGTGAAGGCTGACGACTATGGATTTGCTTACCCCTCACATGTGTGGGAGCCTTCGATGGCACACATTTTGCCTTGGTGCCAACGCAGACCACTGAACAAGTCTATCACAACAGGAAGCACTCCCATTCTATCAATGTGCATGTTGTCTGCTTCTCAGGTCTCTACATCTGAAACATCTGTGCCCCGTTCTCAGACTCATGATTCCTTTGTAGTGTAGAACAGCCTCATACCCCAGCTGATGTCACAACTGCAACCAGAGAGGGCCTGGCTGGTTGGCAAGTCACATCTGTCCTGATTCTGTTTGTGCAATGTCAGGTGCCACAATCATGAAGTGAGTGACTCATTGTGGCACTTATGTCTCCTTCCAAAACCGGGGACTCAGCATATCCCATCCGTCCTTGGTTGTTGACACCGCTGAGGAATCCAACTATGCCAGGGGAAGCCCACTTCAGTGAGGCTCATGAAAGAACACAACAGGCAATGAAGCAGGCTTTTGGGTTCCTGAAGGCCAGATTTTGCTGTCTGAGCAAGACTGGTGGAGCCCCCCTCTACTTACCTGGGAAGCTTTGTCAGATCTCTGTGGCCTGCTGCATGCTCCATAACATCACCCTGTGAAAGAACATCCCAGAGGAAGGGGAACCTGAGGTGCCACTGGGGGAGCATCCTGAAATGCCACATGAAGAAGATAGTGGCGAAAAGGAAGGAACTGACTTGTGACAAGATCTCATCAACAGCTTCTTCTCATGAGTATAAGTGTGTCATACAATGTAATGACTATGACTGTACAATGAACTCTAGTTATATTATGTGGAGTATCTTTTTAGAAATCATTAGGGAGCTGATCCTCAGGAAACATCTGCCAAAGGATGTTTGATGGGGAAGTCTTTATCACATCCACATATTGATTATGTTGCTTTGTTTATGTTAGATTTTTCTATTGTACTATGTTCTCTAGACATTTGCTATGTGACTTGTGTCATATATTTGTTTCATAACTATACTCCTTGTTTTGTTCTTTGTTGAGGTATACCTTCACCTTGAGATCTTCATTTGGACATTTAAGAGTTGTGACATTAGAAGGTATATGGTTCTGTTGGAATGTACAAATTGGACATGGATTGTTACTGGGAATGATTTTCACAGACTTTAGGTGTAGAAGATCTGTGTCAAGACAGCTTGCACAGTGAAAGCATGAATGTTCCGAAGACTCAGTTGGGCTTGTTCATTGCTATGCAGTGGCCATGATGCATCATGTGTGTGATCATGTGGTCAGTATAAAATGTATCTGTAAGCCAAAATCATGTAAATTCTCCTTCACATTGGTTAAACACTCTTTTTGTGTGAACTGTTTGTAGCTGTTCATGTGTTCTATCATTGTAGGCCAAACTACACGTGGCACATCACTGACATTTGTTTGTATCATACAACTAGAAGCAGAAGCACTGGATTGCAGTGACCCTGTGATCAGGAACTGTTGTACTGCCATCTGTCTGGGTCTTACATATATGATGTGGTCTTCCTATTGAGAACTAGGCAATATGGCCCCAGCAGATGACATCAACCATATTCATTTTTTCCTATTCAAATGGACAATGGACAATGCCTTATATGTGCATTTATTCAATGTTCAGGGTGTCTGTACCAGTAAATGTGGTCACCTACACAATTTGATTTCATAATGTCTGATTTTCTATGTTTCTGACATCTTCACAGCCTGTGTACTGAACAATGTAATAAGATCTCTTCTGCGACAAGACACTTGTATATATGTGTTGGTGTGTCATGGTTGTAATCCTGAGCTGGACACTGTGCACATGCAACATATCCCTATTTACACAAGTAACTTGTATCTTCATTGTATGGTTCATATAGTCTCACATATCTACATAGCTAAATGTGAAATTTAAGACAGCAGACAAGTTTGTAATGTGTGAAATTATTACAGTCCTAATGCTAAAAATAATTCTGGGACAAAAAGAAACATAAATGAGAAGTGAAGGGGTTAGTCATGGTGAATGAAATCATAGAAGTCAATGCCACACCGTTGGGAGTCCAAAGTCCAGAGTGCTCCTCCCATCAGAAATTGAATGTGGTTCAGGATCAGTCCACAGAGTGTGTGTGTTACACACAAAGAAGGACATTAAGGATGAGGTTTCTTGCTGGCAGTGGTGGGTGTTTTGCTATCCGCAAGTCCTGGATCCTTGCATAGACACCCCTACTTGTGATTGCAGGGGGTTACTGCTTTGCTGAAGCAGGGGTGTCTGAGGGTAATTGGGCCTGTGTCAGGGCCTTCCTTCCTGTGGCTGCTGCTGATGTACTTGAGCTTGAAGTAGTTGGCCCACAGGAAGGGGAGGAATGTGGTGGAAAAGCCCTTCTCAAGGTTGTGTGGATGTCCCTCAACATCACTGTTAGGGTGCCCATATGTGAATTATGGGCCTCCATTTGCTGGGTCATGTTCCTCTGCAACTGTTTGATTTTCTGGAGTTCTGTTAACACCTCTCCCATTATGCCTTGGGACTTCTGATAGACCCCCAAGATGTGGCTGATGGCATCCTGGCCGACAGCAGCCTCAGTGGCCTGACTCCGCTGGCCCCCAGCTACCCTCCTATGAACCCTAACCCCACAAGCCTCTGCCCTTGGCATAGGGCGTCCTCTCTAACTGGGTCATTGACCTTCAGTGTCAGGAGTGTTGGTTTGTACCTCATGATCCAGGACTGGGGGCACAGGATGGTGACAACTGTGCTAGGTACACAGGTGATATTGATGCCATAGGGGTGGGAGATCTTGTTGTGGGCACAGTGGGACTCACTTTTGCCATCTAAACAGGTTGACCAGATGTTCCAGGACCATCCTCCATGTCCACATCCCAAGGAGTGTTGTTATCACTGAGACTTTCACCCGGGGTGAAGTGGGAGTCTGGTTGGTGGACAATTTTTGCTCAGTGGCTGTGCCTGCTGGACCTGTTGAGAAATAGAGTACATTGTTACTGGTTGAAGTGTGAAATCTACATCCAAAGGTTTTGTGTCACAGTAAGTAGAAGAACATGGATGATCTTGAGTGGTTGGTTAGCCTACTGTGCTAAGTTACCATGGTATTGACTTTTTTGACATGACAGGTGTGAAGATTACATAAACTATTAGACTTGAGTAGCTCATTAGATGCAACAAGCTCCAGTGTATCGTTCATTGTCAGACCTCCAAACCATGGAAGAACATCACATCATCCAACAGTTCCATCTGAATAGTTAAACAATTGTGGTGATGATCAGTCTTACTTTAGATGAGGGAATGAACATGACATGTTACCAGCATTGAAGCCAACACAGTGGAGCGGCATAATGTGTATTTGACCATTCCAAGGTCGAGTTGTTTGAGATACAGGCAAATACTCAACTTTGTTGTATATGTAGCAACAGTCATCATGTGAGTAGTGCTGGGTCAATGTGTTAGCTGCCTCCTTCAATCTGCTGAAGCAGCTTTATGCCTCAGGAATACTTGATGTACTCATTTGATAAGATGTCATTCCTGACCTCAATAGTTTTATTTTGTGATACCAGGTCAAGATCAAGCTAGGTAGGCATACACGTCTCTGAGTTGAGAATGATCTGTAGATTTCTCACTCCAAGGTGAGCGAACCACAGTTTAAAGATAGTAAATGGGTGTATATGGGCATGTGCAGAAAAGCTTGTTGGTTTGAGTTACAGAAACAGGACCTACTGGTAGTTGTAGTAATGACACTCTCTGAGTCCCCACACTAGACAGATGGTAAACTCCCGGGTGAGTGAATATCAGTTAAGAGCTAACAAACATGTGTATTTGGATATGTGCAAAATAGCCTGTTGGTTTGAATAACAGAAACAGGGCCTCTTAGTAGCTATAGTGATATCACTCTCTTTACTTCCCAAAACTTGTCAAATGTTTAGTGTTCCATATCTGTTGCCACACTGCAGTCAGGTTGGAGCATACATTTTCATGTTCATATACCATGGGTCTTTGGATGATGCACAGTTTGACTTGGTGGGCAGCTGTTTTGCCTGCATACATCGTCTGGGAACGTGCACCACAGAGGGCTTTTATGGACTGCAGCTGCAGCGGTCTGACCTCGTAATCGGACCCTTAGTATTTTTTTTAAATGGTATTAGTCAGCCATTTTCTCTCCCCCTAACTATATTAATTAAGTAATCTATTAGTGTTATTTTGAGTGGTTTCTGAAAGGATGAGGTCGCAGGGCAATGATGATGAACGGTAAAAGTGAGTTAATGTTAAGTATTATTTCATGTATTTCCAAGATTGGGAGATTTAGGAAAGTTGTGTATATTTGTGTGTATAGTTGTGTTATTGTTAATACTTTAGTGTGCTTTAATGCATTTTTCATGCCATTTGGGATTTAACTGTAGAGTAATTTATAGTATCAGTTATTTTCAACGTTGATGTTGCTAACTAGTTAAGTATAGTTACATTGTTTATATGTTTGTGTTTGGGATTTCAATTGTTTGTACGGGGGATGTTTTCTTTATTTATTACAGTTTTGATACTCGTGGGTGTTCCTGAGGAAAATTGGACGTGTCATTTTTCTCTTTTTAAGGAAATATGTATTGCTTTTATAACCAATTTTTATATACATATTTTCTTGTATTTCGCGTTTCCTGGAGCAATTATTTTTAAATCTTTTTTTGTTTTTTTCATGGAAACCATAGAATGTGGATTGCATTGAGGGAATACTGTTGCTTTTTTCCATTGTTGCATTTTTTGGGCTTTTTATTACTGTTCGAAGGATTTTGGGTGGAATTATCATTTTTCTAGCTGGATTAGAATGCAGTTCTGCAGCTATATAATCATATGCTGAATTTATTTATTTTGTGAGGGTGGTAAAAGTTATATGCCTAAAATGTTTTGTTAATGTATTTAATATGTTGCTTTGTTGAATATATGCACTGTATTTATATTACTGTGTACATTTAGGGGGTGATTCTAACCCTGGCGGTCGGTGATAAAGCGGCGGCCAACCCGCCAACAGGCTAGCGGTCCAAAAAATGGAATTCTGACCCTGGCGGGAACCGCCAACACAGGCCGCCACATTAACACTCCGACCGCCACAGCGGGACCGACAAACAGCGCGGCGGTCACCGCCAACAGACAGGCGGCAGACAATGTACCGCCCACACTATCATGACCGGCCAATCCGCCACCTTTTCCGGGGCGGGAGCACCGCCGATAAAAACACGGCGGAAACAGACTACGAACGGGAAAACGCGCACCTCTACGCACTCCACGAGGAAGGAGGACAGCATGGAACCCGAATTAAACATCCTACCTGCTCTCGTCTACCTGCTCATCTACCACGAGTACGAACGCCGGCACAGACGACAACGGTGAGTACTGCACCTACGACACACGGGAGGGGGGAGGACGAAAGGTTACGTGCACACACATACGCGATACACTCACCCCCCCAAACCATGTACACACCAATGCAGAGCAACAAGTCACAGTGAAACCACCCAAACCCCGTAAAAAAAGCAAGGACATAATTAAATTGTGACTCGAAATTTATGGGAAATAAAAACCACTGATAAGTTACGGTCAAATAGCAATAACAATTCAAAAATACCAATTCAATATCCAGTGCATACGATAAACCGAGGCAATAAGTCCTGCACATCTAACGAGATTCCAAGTGTCCGTGGGCCAAAGTGTAGCAACACAAGGGCAAAGCCCACACAGGAGACCTGAGTCCTTTGGAGAGAACACTGCAGGGGCATCTGATGAAAAAAACACAGGCACCTCAGGGGGAAGGGAAGGGGGGGGCACCACAGCCACATGAGTCCACGACGCCAGATCCACGAAGGGGCCACCATGCCCACTGTGCCATCCTGGGGAGTGCAAAGCCACAGTCTCTCAAGTCTCTACAGTGGGTGGCTTTCCCACTCGGCCATCCTGGGGAGTGCAAAGCCACAGTATCTCAAGTCTCTACAGTGGGTGGCTTGGCCACTCGGCCATCCTGGGGAGTGCAAAGCCACAGTCTCTCAAGTCTCTACAGTGGGTGGCATGGCCACTCGGCCATCCTGGGGAGTGCAAAGCCACAGTCTCTCAAGTCCCTACAGTGGGTGGCTTGCCCACTCGGCCATCCTGTGGAGTGCAAAGCCACAGTCTCTCAAGTCTCTACAGTGGGTGGCTTGCCCACTCGGCCATCCTGGGGATTGCAAAGCCACAGTCCATCAGGTGGATAACAGTCTCCACCGGTCAAGGAGGAGGCATGGTGGGCACAGTGAACCGTGAACAGTAGCTCGAGACAGATCCGGCACTGTCATTGTGCCAGTGGTGCTTGAGACGGCGGGGCCCAGCGGAGCGGTGCTTGAGACGGCGGGGCCCAGCTGAGCGGTGCTTGAGACGGCGGGGCCCAGCGGAGCGGTGCTTGAGATGAAGGGCCCAGTGGAGCGGTGCTTGAGACGGCAGGGCCCAGCGGAGCGGTGCTTGAGACGGCGGGGCCCAGCGGAGCGGTGCTTGAGATGAAGGGCCCAGCGGAGCGGTGCTTGAGATGAAGGGCCCAGCGAAGCGGTGCTTGAGACGGCGGGGCCCAGCGGAGCGGTGCTTGAGACGGCGGGGCCCAGCGGAGCGGTGCTTGAGATGGCGGGGCCCAGCGGAGCGGTGCTTGAGATGAAGGGGCCCAGCGGAGCAGTGCTTGAGATGAAGGGCCCAGCAGAGCGGTGCTTGAGACGGCGGGGCCCAGTGGAGCGGTGCTTGAGACGGCGGGGCCCAGCGGAGCGGTGCTTGAGACGGCAGGGCCCAGCGGAGCAGTGCTTGAGATGGCGGGGCCCAGCGGAGCGGTGCTTGAGACGGCGGGGCCCAGCGGAGCGGTGCTTGAGATGAAGGGGCCCAGCGGAGCGGTGCTTGAGACGGCGGGGCCCAGCGGAGCGGTGCTTGAGATGAAGGGCCCAGCAAAGCGGTGCTTGAGACGGCGGGCCCAGTGGAGCGGTGCTTGAGACGGCGGGGCCCAGCGGAGCGGTGCTTGAGACGGCAGGGCCCAGCGGAGCAGTGCTTGAGATGGCGGGGCCCAGCGGAGCGGTGCTTGAGACGGCGGGGCCCAGCGGAGCGGTGCTTGAGATGAAGGGGCCCAGCGGAGCGGTGCTTGAGATGAAGGGCCCAGCGGAGCGGTGCTTGAGGCGGCGGGGCCCAGCGGAGCGGTGCTTGAGATGAAGGGCCCAGCAAAGCGGTGCTTGAGATGAAGGGCCCAGCGGAGCGGTGCTTGAGACGGCGGGGCCCAGCGGAGCGGTGATTGAGATGAAGGGCCCAGCGGAGCGGTGCTTGAGACGGCGGGGCCCTGTTCAGCGGTGCTCTTCTGCACGGCGGGGCCCTATTCAGCGGTGCTCCTCTCCACGGCGGGGCCCTGTTCAGCGGTGCTCTTCTGCACGGCGGGGCCCTGTTCAGCGGTGCTCTTCTGCACGGCGGGGCCCTGTTCAGCGGTGCTCCTCTCCACGGCGGGGCCCTGTTCAGCGGTGCTCTTCTGCACGGCGGGGCCCTGTTCAGCGGTGCTCTTCTGCACGGCGGGGCCCTGTTCAGCGGTGCTCCTCTCCACGGCGGGGCCCTGTTCAGCGGTGCTCCTCTCCACGGCGGGGCCCTGTTCAGCGGTGCTCTTCTCCACAGCGGGGCCCTGTTCAGCGGTGCCCTTCTGCACGGCGGGGCCCTGTTCAGCGGTGATCTTCTGCACGGCGGGGCCCTGTTCAGCGGTGCTCTTCTCCACGGCGGGGCCCTGTTCAGCGGTGCTCGTCCAGTAGGTCAAGGGAGCCAGACCTGGCCTGGACTCCCTGCTCAGTCGCCCTCCGACCGTGCTGTTGCTGGACCCTTCGGTGACGGAGTCCTGGGCCCTTTGGTGTCCTTCCTAATACCCGGGATGGGGCTTGTGGGCCCCTCCTGCTCCGCGCTCCTGCTGGCTGACTTTTCCGCCCTGCTGCCCTTTCGCTCCTTAGATGGGGCTCTCGGGCCCTTGCCTCCCCTAGATGTTGTGGCTGGTGAAGTGGGCGAACTTTGCTCCTTGGGGGCAGCCGTGTCAGTCCTCTCACGGCGGCCCTTTAGCTTCTTGGTCTTCTTGCCTGGTGGGGGGCTGGCTGTCCCCTTGCTGCTGATTGAAGTGTCACTACTGGCAAAGGGTGGGCTCCAGAACCCATGCACCACAGTGACACTCGAAGCTGGGCTGGTGGTGGCTGAGGTGCTCTTGGGACTCTTTGCAGATGGAGAGGGTGGGTCAGTGGAGGGAAAGAGGTCAAGATTAGCAAGGAAAACTTTCTTAGGACCACAGTAAAAGGTAGGAGAAGTGGTGATGGAAGTGGAGGAAGAGGATGTGGTTGTAGGAGAGTCAGGTGTGCTGTCTTTGGGTGCAGGTGCTTGTGCTGGAGGCTGTCGTGAGGTGGATGGCTGTTGGGTGGGTGTCTGCCTGCGTTTGTGTGTCTTGGAAGAGGGGTGACAGACACAGTGGGAGAGGACACAGGGGATGTGTAAATTGTAGTGGGGGTGGTGACTGCACGTGTGCGGACTGGACTGGAGGGTGTGCTGGTGATGGAAGCACTGGCTGATGGTGGTGTGCATGCAGGTGTGAGTGTAGACATCACAGGGAGGGAGGAGGGAGACGAGGAGGAGGGGGACACAGAGGTGGTAGTGACTGTTGGAATGTCTGCATCTGTGTGTTGCTTGCATGAATGCTTGTGGGTTCTGTGGTGCTTGTGTCTGGATGAGCTGCCCTTGGGTGTTGAGGTGTGTGCAGGCTGGTCTGATGGTGTGGATGGGATAGGCTGAGGAACAGGAGACAGAGACAGGCTGGAGGCAGTCAGAAGAGGGAGGCTGGAAACAGGGACAATGGCTGCCGTCAGTGCTGAGGCCAGAGCATTGAACGATCGTTGATGGGCAGCCTGACCCGAATGAATGCCCTCCAGGTAGGCATTGCTCCGATGCACCTCCCTTTCTACCCCCTGGATGGCATTCAAAAGGGTAGTCTGCCCAACAATGATGGTCCGCAGGAGGTCAATGACCTCCTCACTGAGGGCAGCAGGGGTAACAGGGGCAGGGGCTGAGGTGCCTGGGGCGAAGGAGACACCCGCCTTCCTGGGCGAGCGGGCACGGAGCGTAGGCTGAGGGGCTGCTGGGAGGGCGGGGCTGGTGCGCTGGGTGGCTAGGGAGCTCCCATCCGAGGACGTGTCGCTGTCGCTGGTGTCACCACCGGTCCCCGTTGTGGTGCTCCCCTCGCCCTCCGGATCACTGGTGCTCTTGGTGTCTGTTCCTGGTCCCACCGGGGCCTTGTGACTTGCAGCTCCCTCGTGCTCCGATGCCAATTCTCCTACGCCTGATGATGCTAATGCACAGATGCACAAGAAGACGAAGAAGAAGGGTGGGGGGAGAAAAACGAAGACCAGGTTGAGTGCATGCAATGTCAACACCGTTGGCGGAGAGGACAGACACAGGAGCCTCATGCACTAAGCCGCGCATTCGGGTACACTACTCAGTACTTCGGACTAGGACAACAGGTCTAGAGACGACAAAGGCGCACATGTGTGATGCTGGACCATCGATAGCTGTACTTGTCACCCTACAGAGGTGGGGGCCGGGAGCACAGGGCCATGCCTAAAGGAGAGGACCACACTACAGAAAGCGCCCTGGCCTAATGTCACCCCCAACCCTCCTCCCCCACCCAGACGCCTCCACTGCGCAGAGAGATAGCAGAATGTGCTAATACTCACCCCCTTGTGTCTGCTGTGATGTCCTCAAGCGCCCATCCAAATCAGGGTAGGCCACCGCCAGGATCCGGGACATCAGGGGGGTCAGGGTACGACTGGCACCCCTCCTAGGTTGGGAGGCCATCCCCAGCAGTGACTCGGCGGTCTTCCTGGTCCCGCGGCGGATGTCCTCCCACCTCTTGCGGCA
Organism: Pleurodeles waltl; assembly: GCF_031143425.1. Lineage (NCBI taxonomy): Eukaryota > Metazoa > Chordata > Amphibia > Caudata > Salamandridae > Pleurodeles > Pleurodeles waltl. The sequence continues at coordinate 484,916,797 of NC_090445.1, read as the reverse complement.
GTGGGTGCCCCATCTGACGTTCACCCCCAGGTCCCGGACTTCCTTGGCGATGGCACGCCAAATGTCCACTTTCTGATGGGCGCTGACCTATTTGACATGTACAGGGTGGGAAGGAAAAATCATCATTTTTCTGCATGTTAGATGCGATTGGCCCCCCCTCCCCAACCTTGCCATATGGCACATGCTCTCATCTGTCGTGCGTTGCACTCCTCATTCGCCCCCCACCAACTTAGCATCCACGCACTCCACACAGGCATAGCCCATTCAATGTGCACCCAGTGTACTTACCTGTTGGTCTGGAGGACCGTAGAGTAACGCATACTGGGGGAGGACCCCATCCACAAGTTTCTCCAACTCCTCAGACGTGAAGGCAGGGGCCCTTTCCCCAGTCGCAGCAGCCATTGTCACTTCCAGACCGAGGTCACAGCAGCACTTGCAGTATAGGTCCTCTCCTGTGGATGATCAGGTCTCGAGTGATTAAGCAGATAGAAAATGGCGGTCACGCCCGCGGCGGTGCGTACCGCGGCGGTGCGTACCGCGACCGCCGGCGCACCTCGTCATTGGCTCCTGAAACCCATAGGCCTCAATGTTAGCCAATGCGGCTTCGTATAGCGGTCTTCGACCGCCTACCGCCACGGTGTGCCACGCCAGCGCATTGACCTCACATCCCATTGTCCCACTTCACAGGTCAGGCAGCCGCCATTTCAAGGGCCCACATGGCATTATTTGTACTGCGTCACACAGGCCTAGGCCTTGCATTGCCACACATACACGCCTTTCAATACATAGATAATCGTGTGCTATGCATGCAGTGGTGAACGTACCTGTGATTTGCTTGACTCTGTGCGCCATGTTGTCCTTCCTAGGCACCGTCCGCTGGGACTTGCGAGGAGAAGGATGAATCCTCGCGTGTACCGACCGCTGGTGGACCTGTCGACAATGGAAGAACGCCACATCATACTACGATACCGACTTGACCGAGCCACTATACATGAACTGTGTGCCCAGCTGGAGCCAGCCCTGATGTCCCCCATCCGCCAACCCACAGGAATTCCCCCTCTAGTGCAGGTTCTGTCAGTCCTCCATTTTTTGGCAAGTGGCTCATTTCAGACAACAGTGGCCATGTCATCTGGAATGTCTCAGCCTATGTTTTCAAAAATCTTGTCTAGAGTGTTGTCTGCCCTGACGAAACACATGCGGCGCTACATTGTATTTCCTGAGGAGGTTGATTTGGCCACTGTGAAGGGTGATTTTTATGCCCTTGGACATATCCCCAACATAATTGGTGCCATTGATGGGACCCATGTGGCTTTAGTACCCCCAAAAGACGATGAGCAGGTGTACAGAAACAGGAAAAGTTACCATTCGATGAACGTCCAGGTGGTCTGTTTGGCTGACCAGTACATCTCCCATGTGAATGCCATGTTCCCTGGGTCAGTGCATGACGCGTATGTGATGCGAAATAGCAGCATCCCTTATGTGATGGAACAGCTACAGAGACAACGTGTGTGGCTAATTGGTGACTCTGGTTACCCCAACCTGCCTTGGCTATTGACCCCAGTGAGGAATCCCCGGACCAGGGCAGAGGAACGGTACAATGAGGCCCATGGGCGAACTAGGAGGATCATTGAAAGAACCTTTGGCCTCCTGAAGGCCAGGTTTAGGTGCCTGCATATGACAGGGGGATCCCTGATGTACTCACCAAAGAAGGTGTGCCAGATCATCGTGGCCTGCTGTATGCTTCACAATCTGGCATTGCGATGTCAGGTGCCCTTCCTGCAGGAGGATGGTCCAGATGGTGGTGTTGAAGCAGCTGTGGGGCCTGCGGAGAGTGAAGAGGAGGAAGACGAAGAGGACGACTCAGACAACAGGGACAGAGTTATCCAACAGTATTTTCAGTAGCACACAGGTAGGAATCACCCACGCCATTTAACATTTACTGAATGCCCCCTGCATCTTTACTTTGTGTATTTCCCCCCAGTTCTTTTAAACTGAAGTTTGCTTTTCCCTTCCCTTTTCAGTGCTGTATGACCCACTGCGTGACTTCTGCTTGGTTAGCCCATGGACTAATGCTTATTGACATCGGTATGTTGTCCACACATAAATAACAGAACATTATTGATAAGTAATGTGTTATACATTTGTAAATAATACAGGCTGACTCCAGAATGATTTCTGTGCAATGAGTGATTTATTTTTAGTGCTATATATTGGTACATGATATTAAAACGGTGATGGGTGAGGGTGGAGTTATGTCCATGGCAGAGTCCAGTTCTCGGTCGCACAGGTGCATTGTTCATATGGCTGTGGAAGGATGGAGCAGGGGCAGTTCAAGGTTGGACAGGGTGACACTGTGGGACAGTGGAATGACATCCGGGGGGATCTTAGGCTGGCGGGGGTCTTGGCATCCTACTCTGTCTTCCTTTGAGATCTCAGGTTCCTCTTGCGGGGTGGTTGTTCTTCAGCAGGAGGTGATGTTCTGGTGGCCCGTCGTTCTGTGGGGGCCTCCTGACCACTAGCGCCGGCGGAGGTGGTAGGCTGTTCCTGGCTAGTGACAGGGGCCCTTTGCGGTGCCACATGGTCCCGCAATGTGGTTTCTATCCGGTTGAGGGCCTGGACTATGGTCCCCATAGCGGTAGCGATGTTCCGGAGTTCATTGCTGAACCCCATGTACCGTTCCTCCTGCTGTGCCTGGATCTCGGTGAACCTGGCCAGTACCGTCGCCATCGTCTCCTGGGAGTGATGACATGCTCCCATGATGGTGGTGAGGGCCTCTTGGAGAGTCGGTTCCCTGGGCCTGTCCTCCCCCCCCTGTCGCACAGCAGCCCTCCCAGTTGCCCTGTTTCCCCGGGCCTCTGTCCCCTGGACGGTGTGCCCACTACCACTGCCCCCAGGTCCCTGTTGTTGTTGGGGTGTTGGGTCAGCCTGGGTGCCCTGTAGTGGCGGACACACCGCTGATTGACGCGTCCGCGAGACAGAGGCATGGGCCCGCTGGGTGGGAGCTGTGCTGGTGTTCTCAGAGGGGTTTGGGTCTGCTGTGGCCTGTGTCTGTGTGTGGGGAACCGACTGTCCAGAGGTCCCCGATGGTCCGGGCTGGTCGTCAGGTTCTAGGTCGACAGAGCTGCTGTCCTCGCTGGGGGCCTGTTCTGGGGGTGGGATGGACAAATCTGGACCCTCCGTGGCGGTGTGTTGGTGTTCGGGCCCTGCAGGGGTAAAGGAGTATGGTTATTGTTCCTGTGTGTGCCATGGCGTGCATTTTGAGTGCCCTTGTCCCCCAGTGCTGGCATTCCCTTGTGTGAGGGTTTTGGGGGGGGGGTGTATGGGTATGTGCAATGGTCATGCTTTGGTGGTGGCTGTCTATGGTTTGTGTTGACATTCAGGGGTTGGTGTTGTTTAGGGTGGGTTGTGCTGGTGAGACATTGGCAGGGAGGTTGTGTGCTGGGGGGTTGAGATTGGGTGTGAGGGGGGGGTTGGCATGCTGGTGGTTGGGGGGGGTGAAGTAGTTGAGATTCGACTTACCAGAGTCCATTCCTCCGTGTACTCCAGCGAGGCTATCAGGATGCAGGATGTTTACCACCTCTTGCTCCCATGCTGTGAATTGGGGTGGAGTTGGTGGGGGTCCGCCGCCAGTCTTCTGCACAGCGATGTTGTGCCTGGAGATCATCGAGCGCACCTTCCCCCGTAGGTCGTTCCATCGCTTTCTGATATCTTCCTGATTTCTGGGATGCTGTCCCACAGCGTTGACCCTGTCTACGATCCTTTGCCATATCTCAGCCTTTCTTGCTATGGTGGTGTGCTGCACCTGTGTGCCGAAGAGCTGGGGCTCAACCCTCATGATTTCCTCCACCATGACCCGGAGTTCTTGGTCCGAAAACCTTGGGTGTCTTTGGGGTGCCATGGGGTGGTGTGGATGAGGTGTGGGGTGGTGTTTGTGGTGATGTGCGTGGTGATATGTGGTGATGTGTGCGTAGATGTGGTGTGGGTGATGAAGTTGGGTTCCTGTGTGTGTTGGGGTTTTCTATTGCTGTGCTCGCTCTCTCTATCTCTATCTCTCTCGCTCTCGCCTTCGCTCCGATTTCCAACTAGTGGGGGTTTGTGGGTGATGTGGGTGTGTGTTTTATAGTTGATTGGATGTGTGGGTGTGTTGTTTGTATGTGTCTCAGGTGTGTGTATTTCAAAATGTCCAATGTGGCAGTGTTTTGGAGCTGGGTGTGTATTTTGACCGCAGCAGTGTGTACCGCCAATGGAATACCGCGGTTGAAAGACCACCGCGTGGATTCGTGGGTCAGAATGGCATGGGCGTGTTTGTGTTGGCGTGACGGTGGAGGTTTGGTCATCTCCAGTTTTCCGCGGCCCGCTGATGTGGCGGCCTTCCTTGGATGTCGGATTTTTGGCGGTTTCACAGTTGGTGGTCAGAATGACCGTGGCGGTTTACCGCGGCCGCGGCGGTAGAATGGCGGACTTCTGACTGGCGGTAAGGGCCTTTTACCGCCGAGGTCAGAATGACCCCCTTAGTTAGTTATTTCATGTGTTTAATAGTTCAATATATATTTTTTTTAATTCTGATATGAATATTTGTATTATATCAGTGAGTAAAGTATATTTTTGCGCTACTTATTCACTGAAATAATAATATTTTATTACTTAAAAAATATATATATATTATATTTTTGGCAGTAGTATCTTGTAGTTTCCTAGCTTTTTTTGTAGGTTGCATGTGTGCATTATAGGATAGCTTTGGCTATGATTTCTAAGTAGTCTGGTCCTTTGTTATTTGTAAACAATTTCGGTTTGTTTAATAGCATCTTGTACATTTTTTTAGTTGGTTTACTTAATTTAGGGGAAATTTTGGTTACTGATTGTTCTATTTTCAGCTGTTGGTAGCTTTGTTCTTTTTGTAAGGCTTTTAGTAGATTCTATAGTGTAGGTTTTGTGTGATCTAGTGTGTATTAGAAGACATTATGCCATCCTTCCATTGCATTGTTTATTTTGGCTTCTTCTACCATGGTGCTGTCATAGACGTTGCATCATATTATCAGGAATTTGGTTGGCATCTGCGTCCAGTCCTATAGTTTCTGCTAACCCATGTCTTCTCAAAGTAGTCCATCATAGGAGCTAGTTTTCTTTGTTTATTTTGATAGTAGGGACTTTCTATTAGGATGTTTCAATGGTTGGTTGCTTCTGTGATAGGGGTGTAAGTTAGTGCAATAATTTCTTTAAAGGCAAATTGGTTGTTGGTGGCATATTTCATATTAGGACCTGATTATGAGTTTGGCGGTTGGCGGCGGTCCAACCGCTGTCAATGTGGCAGTCGGATAGCCATAGTATGAATATGGTGGTCGCAGTAACCGAAGACTGTCAGCGGTCCACCGGCAAGGCCAGGTACAACAAACTGCCATGGTCACGAGGGAGCACAAACAGGCCTGCAAAGCCTTTGTTGTCGCCCGACTCATTACGAGGTTGCACACCGCTTTGTGACCATGGTGGTCCAACCACTATGTTACAGAAAGCAGAAACGGATAATGTAAAGGGAGGCACTCACCTGCAGGCAGACTCACATGTCCGGTGCCGCCATGGAGCCATTCACAAATGTAATGCCGCTGCTCCTGCTTATCAAAAGACAATGAAATCCACACTGCCATGGACGCCAACAACTGTAAGTACATACACCTTCTTGTATCATTAACTTTCAAAACAACATGTTGTGCCTGCTTACACATCAGAGGGGGCACTCCACGGGCAGCAGGGACATTTCTCAAAACACACACACCCACAAACATGCATCAACACAAACATGCACACAGTTACTATACACCCCCTTTGGATAGCACACACACACTGCACCTCATCACTATACAAATACACATGGACACACAGCTCAGGCACAGAGACAATGAAGGCCACACAACATTGTTACAACACTGGCCAGGTACCATTCACATATACAACACACATATGTATCGAAAGGGCATGGAATATAAACAACACAAGCATGAAACTGCCCTGCAATGGACACACATCACAAACATCACAGCACAATGGAAGTGCAATGGCATGCACTCAACACAGAGACACAAATAGACAAAGAAAACAAGACCTCTATACCTGCACAAATGGGGGGGGACCATGGGACACCTGGGGAAGGGGAATGCACTGGGACATGATTCTCCTCGAACAGGCCTCTAAAACAACATGTGCAGGAAATGGCCACACAGGGGTCCCAGGGACAAACAATACTAAACCCAAATGTCATGCACATATGCACAAAGGGAAAGGACAAGTCAACAAAGGACAAACAACTCACACTGCATTGGACATAGCCCTACAGGAACTAGCTGCAAGAGATGCATACCTAAATGACACACACACAGACAAATTCAAACACAGCTATCACAACTGAACACATTCCATGTCTGCACAAACAAAACTCAAGATGACACACAATAGACACATACAGAAGCCATAACAGGGAGACAGGTCAAACACTATACATGCCCACAAGCAAAGAAAAACTTACCATACCAAATACTCCAGAATGCCATGACACCAACATTAAATTTACACACACATACGTATACACACAACACATATCCTTCTCTCAAGGGACACAACCACTGTCCACAAACTCACATATTGCAAACAAGAGCACACAGCGCAGCAAGCAGGCTTCAACACACACAACTAGAGGCACACTTCCTAAGTCACTGTTGGGTAGGTGAGTGAAGGTGTTTATGTGCCGTGGGCTGAGGGGGTAGAGGTGCTGAGGTATGCTGTAGTGGTTGTCTGTTGGGGTGGTGACAGCAAGTATGCTGGATGTGGTGCATGTAGGGGGCATTTCTAGGTATGTCAGATGTCATGTGTGTGATGCTGGGGGTATTGGGGTTACCAGGGAAAGTAGTGACTGTTGCTGTGCCTGCAGGTGGATGTTGTTTGTGTGCATGCTGGTGTGTCTTGTGATGCTTGTGTTTGTGGGTGCTCTGTATGTCTGTTGAGGTAGATGCATGGGAATCTGTCTGTGTGCTTTGGGTAGGTCAGGTAAGGGGAGTTTTAGACTGGGAAGAGGAAGGTGGAGGCAGGACAGGAGACAAGGGGTAACTGACTGCCATCAGTGTGGATGCCAGAGCCTGAAAAGATCTCTGTAGGCCAGTTATTGCACCGTGAGTGCCCTCTAGGATACATTTATCTGCTGGAGTTGGGGCAGCAGTCCCTGGATGCCATTCACGGTGGCAAACTGACCCACAGAGATGTTTCTGAGGAGGTCAACTGGGCGAACAGGGGGCTGGGACAGAAGTGTCTGCGGCTAAGAAAATGCTCACCATCTTGGGTGAGCAGGCACAACCAACTGGGTGGGGAACAACATGAGGGCATTGATAGAATGGGGGTGGCAGGAAAAGATGGTGCTGGCGGCGTCCCTGCTGGGTCTGCATCACTAGGGAGTAGCAACTAGAGAGAAAAATCTGAGGATGTAGAGGCTGATCTGGTTTCCCCTGTGGCACTCCCCTCACCCTCCAGGCTACTGGGTCCCTCTGCGTCAGTTGTATCTTGATGGTACCATGGCCAGTTGCTTCCCCACTTCTCTCGCCCCTGTCTCATTTGCCTGCGTGTGCTAATGCTACCAAAAGAAAGAGAAATAGGGTTACAATATGGACATGAAAGCAGTTCACCCACTACTCTGAGAGGCAAACCATGCCATCATGTCAAGTAGACCCCTAAGTGGCACAATCATGTGCCATTACATAACCATGCATTCCATCTAGAATGACAACAGTGACACATGAATTATAATTGCATCGATGAAGTCTAGCAGTCACAGTAACCATGCCACAAGTAGTTTAACACTCCATCCTCAAACCTGTGCCACATGCGGCAGACCCCAGTGAACTAGTAGCCAATAATTGGATGCCACTGTAAGGCACTCTACCAAATCCACAGACACAAGCACAGTCACACATCTGTTCTGCTTTGAAAGGATATGCAGCTGATACAGGTACAGATTTGTAAAAACCTGGCATAGCTGACATGGGAACAATGAACAGCTCCATACAAAATATGTCATAGAGGTAGTAGCAATGTAAGGAACAACAAGAAAGTCACGTTCAAAATCTCTTGGAGAGATGTCTCCAGACTACATACAAAAATTATCCTGTATGGCCCAGGATAGCTACCAACGATATCTAACACCCACTACAATGTCCACTTCTGTGTGTGTTTGTAGTGAACAACTGTACCATGCAGGTCAGAAAGGCACAGAACTTGCAGTCACCAACAGAAGGACCCCAACTTGTTGTCCAGTGAGAAGCTACAGCACTACCTACATCTAAGAGATATCAAGCACGGCATCTGCCTGTGGATGAATCCCTGTCCCCAAACACATGTGATGCAAACATCACTGCAAGACATTCCATGATGCATTCCAACAGTCAGGGCACAATCCCTAATCACTTCACAGGTGCAGTGCACTTCTCAACATGAATGCACATCAAGGGTAAATTTGAACATAAAGTGAATCCACACTCTGGGACTACCTGTCATGTCCCTTATTGCTACTGCAGTTTTACATGAATAATGACATGGTATGAGGCATGAAGGTAATTGTCAGACAACATATGATGGTGATACACTCCTGTCTGTGGCACCACAGGAAATGGATCACCATTCTAGATGTACCATTACAACAACAGTCCCCCCTGTACCAATATGTGAGATACTCCAGACATCATCCCATCAACATGGGCAGCACCTGCATATAAAAGCAGTAGCATAGATATGTATCCTAAGGAGAATGGAGCACCTGTTGACATATAGGCACAAGGACTGTTGGCTACAGTGATGACACAACACTCATGTCAATGCACATTCCCCCCTTACCTAGGGAAAGTAGATTGCTACAGCTGCCCAAAATTAGCCATGTAAGGCATGTCAGATGTATGATGGATACCAACGTATCACAGACTGCAGTGAGGTACCAGCACCCATCTTAAACTGAATATAACTAGCTCCTGAGTGGCAGATGTCAATCTACACATATTCCCAGGTACATGGCAGAGGACTGTGATCCACATCCTACTTGCCTTTCTCCTGTGACATTTGAGAGGAGGGATCTGTTGGAGATAACTAACATCCACTAGAGGAACAAATAGTAAATATTTGTTCACTTCACAAGCCATTTGTGGACCTTGCAAAGCAATAGGTGTGAAGATTTGCCATTGTTTTGTTCTAAGTCACAGGTATAAAAGGAAAAGCATGCCAGTTGGAAACACATGACCTGTCTACAAAAATAAGTAGGCCTGGGCGGAGCTCACAGAGTTCGATTCTGAGGAATTCTGCAGAATTAAAAAAACTCTGTGGAAATCCGTGGAGGCAGAGTTCTGTGACCCGCAGAGTCCTGAATGCGCCCGTTCTCAGCCAGGCAAGCCAGGCCCAACCCTGCCTAGCACTTCAGAGATCAGGCACATTCAGGAGCGGGCCATGAAAAGTACAGTTTCAGGCCTCTTCTGCGTTTGCGTCCTTTTGCTGCCTGTGGCCCTGACCTGAATTCAGGCCAGGGCCGTAGGAAGTGAAAGCTTCCAGGCCTCTTAGGCACACAGGACAGGCTGGTGCACAAGAGGCCGGAAATTGCAGCTGTCACAGCCTACAGCCCTGGCCTAAATTCAGGCCAGGGCTGTAAGCACCAAAAGCTGCAGTTTCGGTCCTTGCTTGGGCAACAGTGTGCACAAACAATGACAAAAAAGAAAAGAGGACTTCCTCAGAGCAGCTGCCTCCCTACTCTGCTTCAGTGTGCACTGCAGCACAGTTATGAGCTGCACAATGCATGCTTATACTGGACTGTAGCCCACACTGGGTGAGCTCTGCTCCAATGGTGGGGCTAATGGAGTATTTTGAACAACTCTGCACTCCAAACTGAGCGCAGAGTTTCAAAAACTCTGTTAGCTCCACCAGCGGAGCACCCCGCACACCCGTAGTGCTGAGGGACATCCATATAGCCTGAGCAGGGCTTTTCTACCACCATCTACCCCTTCCTGTGTGCCAAATTCATAAAGTCCATCTACCACTGCAGCGGCCATTGGAAGGGAGGCCCTGCCAAAGTATCAAGCACCCTGAGACACCCCAGCCTCTGCAGCAGCAGAAGCCACTGCCCTTGCAAGCTGGGACGTCCATTTAAAAAGGTTCAGGTGACAAGACATCCACCACTGGCAGCAAAAACCCTCACCATTAATGTTCTCCTTTGTGTGTCACACATTCACTCTGTGGATGGATCTTGGACCCCATTCCATTTCTGATGGGACAAGTAATCTAGACTTTGGAATTCAGGAGATGTTGCATCTCCCCCATTGATTTTAGTCACCATGACCGATCCCTTCACTTTTCATTTATGTTACTTTTTGGTATAAGTTTGTCTTTGCCCTTAGCACTGTAATAAATTCCTAAGCACACACTCATTGTCTGCTGTCTTAAATTTTACATTGAGCAATGTAGTTATGTAAGACTATGTTAACCATACAATGAAAAAAACACACTACTTGTTTATGCATGGATATGTTGCATGTACACAGTGTTAAGCTCAGGATTACCATGCCACATCAACACATAGATACAAGTGTCTTGTCTAAAAAGATATTTTATTATATTGTTCAAAATATAGGCTGTCAAAATGTCAGAAACAGAAAATCATACATGATTGAGTCATCATGTGTAAGTGATCACATTTAGAGTTGCAGGCCTCACGAGCCTTGAAGGAAGGTATATACCAGACATTGCTCTGTAGAGTAGGCAAAAACAAATTGGGTTGATGTCATCAGCTGGAGCTTTATCGACAACCTCACAAAAGGAAACACACATCATATAATGCAACATTCAGACAGATGGCAGCACAACAGTTCCTGATCACAAGGTCATTTGAGTCCAGTGCTGCTGCATCTGGTGGTATGAAACAAACAAATGTCAGTAATGTGCCACAGGCACTTTGGCCTACAAAGATGAAACACATCAACAGCTACATACAGTTCATATAAAAAGGGTATCTTGCCAGTGTGAAGGGAAACTAACATAAATTCTGATGACAACTACATATTTTCAGACCACTAGATGACAAACTTGATTCATCATGGCTACCACACAACAAGGATCAAGTCAAATGGAGTCTTTCTTACTTCCATCCCATTACTGTGGAAGCTGTCTTGGCGCAGGTCTTGTACACCTAAGGTCTGTGAAATACATTCCTAGGAACAATCCATGTCCACTTTGTATGTCCCAACAGCAATACATATCTGCCAATGTCACAACTCTGAAATGTCAAAATGAAGATGACATGGTAAAGGTACTTAAATAAATCCAAAATCAGGGAGTACAGTTATGAAACCGTACATATGACGCAATTCACAAAGCAAACGTCTGGAGAACACAGTCCATGACAACAGTCTGACACAAATCAAGCAACATCAACAAAATGTGAATGTGTCAAAAGCTTCCTCACCAAACACCCTTTGCCAGATTTTGCCAGATCTTAACCTTCCTAACATTTTCAAAAAATGTTCTCCTCACATCATTACAACAAGAAATATAATCACCATTTGGCATTTCAGGATTCTCACTCGGTGACACCTCAGGCTCTCCCTCATCTGAGATGTAAGGGATGTTCCTTGGCATGGCAATGTTATGGAGCATGCAGCATGCTATGGTGATTTGACACACCTTCCCAAGTGTGTAGAGGAGGGCTTCCCCAGTCTTGTCCAGACAGTGAAATCTGGACTTTAGGAGCGCAAAAGCCCGCTTCAGTGGCAACCGTGTTCTTCCACGGGCCTCATTGAAGCAAATTTCCCCTGTTGTAGTTGGATTCCTCAGCAGTGTTAACAACCAAAGATAGTTGGGATATGCTGAGTCTCCTCAGACATAAGTGCTACAATGAATCACACACTTTCTGATTGTAAAACCTGATTGTGCACACACAAAGGCCCTCATTACAACATTGGCGGTAAAAGCCGCTTACTGCCAAGCAGAAGACCCCCAACACACCGCTGCGGCCGCGTAATTCCGCCATAGCTATTATGACCCACATGTCGGAATCCGCCAAAATCCAGACACCAACACAAGTCCACCACACCAAAGGTCAGTGATAAACTGGCAAAAACAAAACCTCCACCGTCACGCCAACAGAAATACACCCACACTATCACGACACATGAATCCACACAGTGGTCTTTCAACTGCGGTATTCCATTGGCGGTACACACCGCCGCGCTCAAAATACACACACTCTTACAAAACACAGCCATATTGGACAATTCGAAACACACACGCCTGATACACATACACACACCACTCCCACACACCCATTACATTATAAAACACACACCCACATCACCGACAAACCCCCACCTCCTCACCCACAACTAACAACATGGGAGGAGCAGGTCTTGGCGATTCTGCATCCTGAGGGCCTCGCTGGAGTAGGTGGAGGAATGGACTCTGGTAAGAAAAATCTTAATTATTACATCCCCCACCATACCTGCATGCCAGCACATACCCCCACCCTCACCCCCAGCACCTCAACTCCTCACATATGTACCCAACATCACAAACCACCCATCCCAACACCAAGCCCTGCATGCAACAACAAAGCATGGACACCCATCACCAAAGTATGCCCACTGCACATACCCATACAACCCGCTAAACCATCCTCACACAAGGTCCCACACAGGAATGCAAGCACTGGGGTACAAGGTCACCCACCCATTGCATACCATGGCACATGCAGATGTAATAACCATCCTTTTATACCCCTGCAGGACCCCTACCCAACGTCACCGGACAGGAGGGTCCACACATGTCCACACCACCAACAGAAGAGGCCCACAGTGATGATAGCAGCTCTGTCCAACTGGATCTAGAAGACCAGCCCAGCCCATCGGGGACCTCTGGACAGTCGGTTCCCCTCACCCAGTCACAGGCCACCACAGACCTTCCCCCCTTTGGAAACACCAGCACAGCACCCACCCAGCGGGCCCATACATCTGTCCCCAGGACACGTCAATCAGCTGTGTGTCCACCACTACAGGGAACCCAGGATAACCCACCACCCCAACAACAACAGGGACCTGGGGGCAGTGGTAGTGGGCACACGGTCCAGGGGACGGAGGCCCAGGAACACAGGGGAACTGGGAGGGATGCTGTGCGACAGGGGGCGGACAGGCCAAGGGAACCCACTCTCCATGAGGCCCTCTTCTCCATCATGGGAGCATACCACCACTCCCAGGAGACGATGGCAATGGTCCTGGCCAAGTTTCAGGAGACCCAGTGCTTGCAGGAAGAACAGTATATGGGTTTCAGGGAGGAACTCAGAACCATCAACTCCACCCTGGGCACCATTGTAGGGGTGCTGAAGGAAGTACTCAACACCAGGAGGGACACTGTGGCACTACAAGGGGCCCCTGACGCTAGCATGGACAATGAAGTGCCCACCACCTCCGCCGGCGCTAGTGGACAGGACGCCCTGCAGAGGGACCACCACACCATCACTCCACCCCTTGCAGAGGGAGAACCACCCCGCAAACGGTCCCTGAGTTCCAGGACAAAGGCAGAGCACGATGCCAAAACCCCTGCCAAGAAATGAGAAAACCCTGATTGTCATCCTACTGTCCCACTTTGTCATCCTGTCCATACTTTAACTGCCCCAGCTCCACTTCCTATGCCCATTTGGGCAATGCACCTGTGAGACTAATAGACTGCACTCTGCCGTGGACATTCCTCCGCCATCAACTCTCACCATTTCACTACCCCCTCCAATATTGAGCACTTAAATAAACACACTTAAAGCACAAAACAATCTGGAGTCTGTGATTTCGAAATAGTGTATTAGCAATTACAGTGACAAATTGCTCTTTCAATTTGAATGTCAACAAACCTATGTCACACAGCTCTAGTCCATGAGGAATCTAAGCAGATGTCACACAGTGGGACACACATCTGTGAAATCGTAAGGGAAAGTGACAACTCAGTGACCATACATTGGGTGAAAATGACACACAGTAGAGAGGTAGTAGTGTTAAAGTACATGTAGTCGGCAGGTTTGTACTCTTACCTGTGTCTCACTGGAAATATTGCTGGATCACTGAGTCCCTATACTTCATGTCTTATTCTTCTGCTTCCTCCTCTTCACTGTCCACAGGCTCCACAGCTGCAACAACACTGCCATCTGGACCATCCTCCTGCAGAAAAGGCACCTGGCATCGCAAAGCCAAGTTATGAAGCATACAGCAGGCCACGATGATCTGGCACACCTTCTTTGGTGAGTAGAATAGGGATCCACCTGTCATATGGAGGTACCTGAACCTGGCCTTCAGGAGGCCGAAGGTCCACTCGATCACCCTACTAGTTCGCCCATGGGCCTCATTGTAGCGTTCCTCTGCCCTTGTCCTGGGATTCCTCAATGGGGTCAGTAGCCATGACAGGCTGGGGTAACCAGAGTCACCTGCAAATGGTGAGGGACAACTGTTAGTCATGCACTAACCTGGAGGGATATCCCCAGACCCAGACAACCATTCCCACTGTCTTGCCTCCAGGTGCTCATCTAATAGCCACACACGGTGCCTCTGGAGTTGACCCATCACATAAGGGATGCTGCTATTCCGCAGGATGCAGGCGTCATGCACTGAGCCAGGGAACAGGGCATTCACATGGGAGATGTACTGGTCTGCCAAACATACCATCTGTACATTCATAGAATGATAATTCTTCCGGTTTCTGTACACCTGTTCACTTCTGTGGGGGGGGGGACCAAAGCCACATGGGTCCCATCAATGGCACCTATGATTATGGGGATGTGTCCCAGGGCATAGAAATCACCTTTTACTGTAGGCAAATCCTCCACCTGAGGGAAAACAATGTAGCTCCGCATGTGTTTCAGAAGGGCAGACAACACTCTGGACAATACGTTGGAAAACATAGGCTGGGACATCACTGATGCTATGGCCAATGTTGTTTGAAAAGACCCACTTGCAAGGAAATGGAGCACAGACAGCACCTGCACTTGAGGGGGGATTCCAGTGGGATGGCGGATTGCTGACATCAGGTCTGGCTCCAACAGGGTACACAGTTCCTGGATTGTGGCACGGTCAAGCCTGTATGTGATAATCAAATGTCACTCCTCCATTGTCGACAGGTCCACCAACGGTCGGTACACCGGAGGATGACGCCATCTCCTCACATGTCCCAGCGGACGGTGCCTATGAAGGACAACAGCGAGCACAGAGTCAAGCAACTCAGAGGTACGTACCCACAGTTTTCCCAGAACACCAAACATACATAAAATGTGGCCTGTATGTGTATTGAGTCTAGGCTTAGGTATGTGTGACGCAGTTGGAAATGAAGCCATGTGGGCCCCTGAAATGGCGTCTGCCTGACCTCTAAAGTGGGACAATGGGATGTGAGGTAACTACGCTGGCGTTGTACACCGGCGCGGTAGGCGGTCGAAGACCGGGGCGCAATTCTGCATTGGTTAACATTGGACCCTATGGGTCCCAGGAGCCAATGACGATGTACGCCGGCGGTGACGGTACGCACCGCTGCGGACGTGACTGACATTTTCTATCTGTTCAATCACTCGATACCTGATCTTCGACAGGAGAGGACCTACACTGCAAGTGCTGCTGTGACCTCCGTCTGGAAGAGACAATGGCTTGAGTGTCTGGGGAAAGGGCCCCTGCCTTCACATCGGAAGAGATGGAGAAGCTCGTGGATGGGGTACTCCCCCAGTACACGCTACTCTACGGTCCTCCAGACAAACAGGTAAGTACACAGGGAGCATGTTGTATGGGCTATGCCTGTGTGGAGAGGGCTGGATATAAGAAGGAAGGGGGGAGAGTGCTGTGTGCATGAAAGACGGTGAATGCATGTGCCACATGGCAAGGGTAGGGATGGGGGCCAATCACTTTGATGGTGCAGTTGGTAATAACAACTCTTTTTCCCCTGTACATTTCGTGTAGGTCAGCACCCATCAGAAAAAAGATATTTGGCGTGCCATCGCCAAGGACGTCCGGACCCTGGGGATCTACCACAGACAGAGCACCCATTGCCGGAAAAGATGGAAGGACATTCGCCGCTGGAGCAAGAAGACGGCGGAGGCTCAGCTGGGGATGGCCTCCCAACGTGGGAGGGGTGCCCATCGCACCATGACCCCCCTGATGTTCAGGATCCTGGCGGTGGCGTACCCGGAGTTGGATGGGCACTTGAGGGCATCACAGCAGCCACAAGGGGGTGAGTACACTCTCATTCTGCTGACTTTGCGTGCAGTGGAGGTGTCTGGGTGGGGAGGTGGGCTGTGGCTTTCCCTATGCCAGGGCGAGTTCCATAGGCAAGGCCCCTCTGTAAGGCAGGCCATGTGGCACCCCAGCCCACCTCTGTAGAGTGCCAAGTACACCTAGTCATGCCCCTGTGTCATCTATGTGTGCAGATGTGATCCATAGCCTTGTAGGCCATTTCCCAGGAATTGAACAGTGGAGCCCAAGAGCGCGGCGTAGTGCAGGGGGCTTCTGTGTCTGTCGTGTCCGCCAACGGTAGCGGTAATGAATGCACTCAACATGTCCTTCTTATGTCTTCCGCCCCCTTTTTGTGGTCTCCCTGTTCTTGTGTGCATTAGAATCATCAGGCGGAGGAGCAGTGGCACCGGAGCACGAGGGAGCTGCATCCCACATGGCCCTGGAGGGCGACACTATGGAGTCTGAATTCACCAGTGGGACGGAGGCCGAGGGGAGCTCCATGGCGTGGACAGGAGGTGACACAAGCGACACGGACTCGTCCTCTGATGGGAACTCCGTTGTGGTGGTGGAAACATCTGTGTCCCCCGCATCTACAGGTACAGCTGCCACCCCCCCTGCCAGCACCCCCCTCCCAGCAGCCCCTCAGCCTTTGCCCCGTGCCCGCTCACCCAGGAGTGTGGGCATCACCTTCGCCCCAGGCACCTCAGGCCCTGCCCCAGTCACCCCTGCTGCCCTCAGTGAGGATGCCATTGACCTCCTCAGGTCCCTCACTGTTGGGCAGTCGACCATTTTGAATGCCATCCAGGGTGTAGAGAGGCAGTTGCAACAGACAAATGCATTCCTGGAGGGCATTCATTCTGGTCAGGCAGCCCTTCAGCGAGCTTTTCAGACTCTGGCCTCAGCACTGATGGCAGCCATTGTCCCCGTCTCTAGCCTCCCCCCTCCAACTTCCTCCACCACGACCCAATCCCCTGTACCTCAGCCTATCCCAAGCACACGTACAGACCAACATGCACACACCTAAACACCCAAGGGAAACTCAGGCAAACATAAGCACCACACATCCCACAGGTAATCACGCAAGCATCACACACATCCAGACACACCAACATCCACTGCCTCCACTGTGTCCCCCTCCTCCTCGTCTCCCTCCTCCCTCCCAGTCTCGTCTACACTCACACCTGCATGCACTACCTCTACAGCCACTACGTCCCTCTCCAGCAAACCAACCCCCACACCCCGCTCACGTGCAGTCACCACCCCCACTACCATTCATACATCCCCTGTGTCCTTTCCCAGTGTGTCTGTGACGCCCCCTCCCAAGATACACAAACGCAGGCACACACCCACCCAACAGTCATCCACCTCACGACAGCCTCCAGCGCATGCACCTTCACCCAAAGTCACCAAACGTACACCTCCTACAACTACCACCTCTTCCTTCACTCCCAAACCCTCTCCAGCTACCCGTCCCATTGTGTCCCAAAAACTTTTCCTGTCCAACCTTGACCTCTTTCCCACACCTCACCCAGCCCGTCCGTCTCATAGGTCCCAAACTAGCACCTCAGCCACAACATCTCGGGGACCAGTGGTGCCTGTAGTCACCGGAATCTGGAGTGCACCTGCCACCAGGGCAGCCAGTGTGGCACGGAGCCACAGCACAGACAGTCCCCCACCTGCGAAGCATCAGAAGTTGGCCAGTGCCCGGCGGGAGAGGGGGAAGACTCCAGCCACCAAAGCTGCTCCCAGGGGTCCCGTTGGGAGTGTGTAGTCAGCTCTGACACCTTCCAAGTTGGGGAAGGGCCACAAGGAATCCGGCAAGTCTGGGAAGAGCAGCACGGCGGAGAAGACCGCCATAATCCCCGATGCCCAGGAGGCCACCGCCAGCATTAGCCCAGCTGCCCAGGAGGCCACTGCCAGCATCAGCCCAGCTGCTCAGGACACCAGCACCAGTCCAGCTGGGCCATGAAGGACTGCCAGCAAAAGCCCCGCTGGGCCATGAAGGACGGCCAGCAAAAGCCACGCTGGACCATGAAGGACCGCCAGCCAAAGCCCCGCTGGGCCATGAAGGACCGCCAGCAAAAGCCCCGCTGGGCCATGAAGGACCGCCAGCAGCTGAGACCCTGCACAGGGCACCACCATCTCAAGCACCGCTGAACAGGGCACCGCCATCTCAAGCAACACTGAACAGGGCTCCGCCATCTCAAGCACCGCTGAACAGGGCACCGCCGTCTCAAGCACCGCTGAACAGGGCACCGCCATCTCAAGCACCGCTGAACAGGGCACTGCTGCCTCAAGCACCGCTAGCCCATGAGCGGCAGGGGCACTGACGCAACTGAGTCTGTCACGGGGTGAATGATGCACTCTGGGCACCATACCCCCTCCAGAACTAGTGGAGACTGTCATCCACAACCTCTGTCCTTAGCAGGATGAAGCACTCTGGGCACCATGCCCCCTCCAGAACCAGTGGAGACTGTCATCCACAACCTCTGTCCTTAGCAGGATGAAGCACTCTGAGCACCATGCCCCCTCCAGAACCAGTGGAGACTGTCATCTGCTACCTCTGTCCTTAGCAGGATGAAGCACTCTGGGCACCTTGCCCCCTCCAGAACCAGTGGAGACTGTCATCCACAACCTCTGTCCTTAGCAGGATGAAGCACTCTGGGCTCCATGCCCCCTCCAGAATCAGTGGAGACTGTCATCCACTTGTGAGACTGTGGCTTTGCACTCCCCAGGATGGAACAGTGGGCAACCCACCCACCATAGAGACTTGTGAGACTGTGGCTTTACACTCCCCAGGATATGGCAGTGGGCAACCCACCCAATGTAGAGACTTGTGAGACTGTGGCTTTGCACTCCCCAGGATGGAACAGTGGGCAACCCTCCCACCGTAGAAACTTGTGAGACTGTGGCTTTGCACTCCCCAGGATATGGCAGTGGGCAACCCACCCTCTGTAGAGACTTGTGAGACTGTGGCTTTGCACTCCCCAGGATACGGAATTGGGCAACCCACCCACTGTAGAGACTTGTGAGACTGTGGCTTTGCACTCCCCAGGATGGAACAGTGGGCAACTCTCCCACTGTAGAGACTTGTGAGACTATGGCTTTGCACTCCCCAGGATGGAACAGTGGGCAACCCTCCCACTGTATAGACTTGAGAGACTGTGGCTTTGCACTCCCCAGGATTGAACAGTGGGCATGTGGCCCCCTCGGGAATTTAGCGTCGTCCACTCAAGCGGCCGAGGTGCCCTTCTTTCCCTCCCCCTGAGGTGCCTGTTTAGTTGCTCTCTGATACCCCTGCAGTGTTCTCTCCATCATGGTCGGGGATCTTGTGTGGGCCTCGCCCATACCGTGTGGTCCCAGTGTTCAACGGACTTTCTTAGTGCACTACCTGGACTACTATGCTTGGTATATATTATGTACATGGTGTGTATATATATTTCTGCCTACTTGCTTTTAATATATTACAATGGTTACACTCATTTCGGGCCAGATGTAGCAAGATATGCTTTTGCGAGTCTGAAATTGCGAGTCGGTGAGACTCGCAATTTCAAACTCGCAAAAGCATATGCAGAATGGTGTCTCAGACACCTTCTGCGACTCGCTATGGGGTCGCAAAGACCCACCTCATTAATATTAATGAGGTGGGTCGCTTTTTGCGACCCCATAGCGAGTCCCTCCACTCACAGGGATGGTGGCCTGCTGAAGTCAGCAGACCTCCATATCTGTGACTGCTTTGTCAATAAAGCAGTTTTTTTTTTTTTCATTTTGCAGCCCATTTTCCTTAAAGGAAAACGAGTTGCAAAATAAAAAAAATACCGAAACCATTTGGTTTCGTTTTTTCAGAGTAGGCAGTGGGCCATAGGACCACTGACTGCTCTGAAAAAATATTTTTGTCTACATTCACAAAGGGGAAGGGGTCCCATGGGGACCCCTTCCCTTTTGCAAATGAGTTACCACCAGTGTGACACTGGTGGTAACTGCGAGTTGCTTTGCGACCGCATTCGCGGTCACAAAGCAATTCTGAATTGCGATGCGAGTCACAAATAGGAAGGGAACACCCCTTCCTATTTGCGAGTCGCATTCCCAGGAACGCAATTTGGGAATGAGCATCGCGTGAGGCCGTTTGCATGGCGCAAACTGCGATTTTCACAGTTTGCACCATGCAAACGGCTTGCTACATCTGGCCCTTTCTGTTGTCTTTGCATTCTTCTGGGAGGTCTGGGGGGTGTAACTGTGATGTATTGATATGCATTAGTGTGTGTGTTGTAGTGGGTGAGGGTGGTGGTGGGGGTGTTGCGTGTGTGTGTCCCTGTTTTTTGCCTCCCCCCTCCCCTGTGTCGTAGGTGCAATACTCACCGTGGTCTTCGCCGCCGGTGTTGGTGCCCCTGGTAGAGGAGCAGGAAAACTATTGCAGGTAGAATTTGGAGTTCCGGGTCCATGGCATCCTTGTTTCTTGTGGGGTGTGTAGAGGTGAGCGTTTTCCCTTCGGGATTCCTGTTTCCGCCGTGTTTTTATCCGCGGTGAATCCGCCCCGGAAAAGGTAGCGGATTGGCCTGTCATAATAGTGTTAGCGTTTCATTGTCTCCCGCCTGTCTGTTGGCGGTGACCGCCAAGCTGTTTGTTTGTACCGCTGTGGCGGTTGGTGTGTTAAAGTGGCTATCTTTGTTGTCGGTTTCTGCCACGGCCGTAAGTGGAATTTTTTTACAGCCGGCCTGTTGGCTGTCTTACCGCTGCTTTAACACCGACCGCCAGGGTTGTAATGACCACCAAAATCAGGACAGATGTGACTTACCAATAAGTCAGGCCCTCTTCTCTTGCAGTTGTAACATCAGGTGGGATATGGTGCTGTTCTGCATTACCAAGGAATCGTGGGTTGAACCTAGGACCAGGTCAAAGATGTCTGAAAGGTACAAATCTCACTGGCAGACAACTTGCACATTGATAGAATGGAAGTGCTTCCTGTTTCAATACATATGTTCACTGGCATGCGGTGGCACCTATGCAATATGGGTGTCATAAATTTCTCGTACCATATGTGGGAGGTGACCAAATCCATAGAAGTCAACCTTCACATTGGCTAAATTCTCATGTCTGGGGAACCTGATTTAACTTTCAATGTATTTAACCATTGCTGATAGCACGTTTTTGAAAACACCACTGAACATAGGTTGCGACATACTACCAGCTTTAGTCAATGTATATCGAAACAACCCTGTGGCCAGGAAGTGTAATACTGCCATGAGTGTCACTCTTGGTATACATGTTGGACTTGTGTTTTGAGGTAGGAGATCTGGCTCCAACTGACGACATAAATCTTGTATTGTTTGCCTGTTCAGATGAAACTGATTCATTACATCCTGTTTTTCCATGGTCTGAAGGTCTGGAAATGGATGGTATAATGAGGGTTGTCACCTCTTCCCTCTCCCAGGGTACCTATGGGTGGAGTAACAGGGACAGGAGCATGAGTCACTGTGTCCAGACCCATATATATGATGAGTAACACAACATTCATGTGACAAAACATTAGTGACTGTAAAAACATTATACACATTTCACAATACAACTATCTACTACTCAAGGTCACACTATGATCCCCATGGTTGTCTACACATGTTTATACAACATATATGTGCAAATAATACACCTATCTGGTCCTCATGTGCCTCTTCATATTGAAAAGTGTGTTCCGACCCACAAAAATATCATGACTGGTGGTGTACAGTGCACAACAGTTAGATGGCATCTTTGACCAGCAACGCACTACACTGATGACTGTGTTGGAGAATTTACACATCAATGGAGCTTCACATATGTTGAAATGTTACAGCACATTTGGAGATTTAGGAAGTTCCCGCCCCCAGTGTAAGTCGACCGCATGAACACAGCCATAGGCTATAGTTGTTGACTGTGACAGACACAGGCTAATGGATGTCAGTCATCGGCGTTGATCGTGTACGTGGTGTACTTGTATGCCGCTGTATGAAAAACTAACTCACTTGCCTCCTGACACTGCTGCTATTAACATCTTCACTACTTTAGATGCTGTGTGCCATCTCTGGGAGCAATCATGCCAGGTCAAGCAGGTGAAAGGTCCTCTGCCTTCTTTCAAGAGGAGCTGGAGAGATTTGTGGACGAGGTGCTTACCCTCTATGGCCAGCACTATGGTGGTCATTAGAACCCTGGCGGACGGTGTTAAAGCTGCGGTAATACCGCAAACAGGCCTGCAGACAAAAAAAGGGAATTATGACTGTGGCTGAAACCGCCAACATAAACAGCCACTTTACCACTCTGACCGCCATGGCGGTACAGACAAGCTGTTCGGCGGTCACCGCCAACAGACAGGCAGGAGAAAATGTACCGCCCACAGTATCACAACCCGCCAATCCGCCACCTTTTCCGTGGTGGATTCACCGTGGATAAAAACACGGCGGAAACAGCTTTTGCAATGGGAAAATGCTCACCTTAACACACTCCACGAGGAAGGAGGCCACCATGGAGCCCGAATAACAAATACTCCCTGCGCTTGTCTTCCTGCTCCTCTACAGCAACGTAGGCGCCGAAGACAACAGTGAGTACTGCACCTATGACATAGGGGAGGCAAAAGTCAGGGGGACACACACGCAACACCCCCACCCCCAACCTGACCCTCACCCACTACAACACACGCACCAATGCATTTCCAAACAGCACGGTAACAACTCACAACCCCCCCGGAAGAATGCAAAGACAAAAGGAAATCAGTTCAAACATTGTAATGTATCAAAATACAGTAACCAACTATATACAGATATATATAAACATTTGAAAAGTAGTACTGCAGGTATGCACATATCAATGTCCGTGGACCACTGGGCCCAAAAAGCATGGGCGAGGCCCACACTAGATACCTGTCCACAAACGGAGAGAACACTGAAGAGGCATCAGATAGAAATACAGGCACCTCAGGGGGAAGGGAAGGGGGGCACCTCAGCCGGATGAGTGCAAAGCCAGATCCACAACGGGGCTCCATGCCCATTGATGTATCCTGGGGAGGGCAAAGCCGCAGTCTCTCAAGTCTCTACAGTGGGTAGTTTGCCCACTGTACCATCCTGGGGAGTGCAAAGCCACAGTCTCTCAAGTCTCTACAGTGGGTGGTTTGCCCACTGCTTTATCCTGGGGAGTGCAATGCCACAGTCTCTCAAGTCTCTACAGTGGGTGGTTTGCCCACTGCTTTATCCTGGGGAGTGCAAAGCCACAGTCTCTCAAGTCTCTACAGTGGGTGGTTTGCCCACTGTACCATCCTGGGGAGTGCAAAGCCACAGTCTCTCAAGTCTCTACAGTGGGTGGTTTGCCCACTGCTTTATCCTGGGGAGTGCAATGCCACAGTCTCTCAAGTCTCTACAGTGGGTGGTTTGCCCACTGTACCATCCTGGGGAGTGCAAAGCCACAGTCTCTCAAGTCTCTACAGTGGGTGGTTTGCCCACTGCTTTATCCTGGGGAGTGCAATGCCCCAGTCTTTCAAGTCTCTACAGTGGGTGGTTTGCCCACTGCTTTATCCTGAGGAGTGCAAAGCCACCGTCCATCAAGTCTCTACAGTCAGTGGTTTGCCCACTGCTTTATCCTGGGGATGCAAAGCCACAGTCTGTCAAGTCTCTACAGTGGGTGGTTTGCCCACTGCTTTATCCTGGGGAGTGCAAAGCCACAGTCTCTCAAGTCTCTACAGTGGGTGGTTTTCCCACTGTACTATCCTGGGGAGTGCAAAGCCACAGTCTCTCAAGTGGATGCAGGTCTCCACTGGTTCTGGAGAGGGAATGGTGCCCAGAGTGCTTCATCCTGTGAAGGACAGACAGCGTGGATGCAGGTCTCCACTGGTTCTGGAGGGGGAATGGTGCCCAGAGTTCTTAACGCTCCCCGTGATGGTCCCAGTCCCGTCACTGTACCAGCTGCACATGGGCTAATGATGTTTGATTTGACGGTGCTTTGCCCTGTTCAGCGGTCTTCACCATGGCGGTCTTTGCCCTGTTCAGCGGTGCTTGCCTTTGCTGTCTCTGACCTGTTCAGTGGTGCTTTGCCATGGCGGTCTTTGCCCTGTTCATCGGTGCTTTGCCCTGTTCAGCGGTCTTCACAATGGCGGTCTTTGCCCTGTTCAGCGGTGCTTGACTTTGGTGTCTGTGACCTGTGCAGCGGTGTGTGGCATGATGGTCCCTCAGTGCCCAGCGGGGCTGTGGCTGCAGGGGCCCTCCAGGTCACTGACACTGGCGGTGGTCTCCGGACCAGTGACGATACTGCTGCCCTCCAGGGCACTGACTCTGGCGGTGGTCTCCTGACCAGTGACGATACTGCTGCTCTCCAGGGCACTGACTCTGGCGGTGGTCTCCTGACCAGTGACGATACTGCTGCCCTCCAGGGCACTGATTCTGGTGGTGGTCTCCTGACCAGTGACGACAGTGCTGCCCTCCAAGGCACTGACTCTGGCGGTGGTCTCCGGACCAGTGATGACAGTGCTGGCGGTGGAGTCCCGGCCGGCGGGGAGGATGGTGGCCTTCTCCGCCGTGCTGCTCTTACCAGACTTTGGAGACTTCTTCTGCCCCTTCACCACCTTGGGAAGAGTCACAGCTGACTCGGCACTCCCCCCGGGACCCTTGTGAGCTGTTTTTCCAGCAGGAGTTTTCATCCTCTCCCGACGGCCACTTTCCAACTTAAGGTGCTTTACAGGGGGTGGACTGGCAGTGCTTTGGCTCCTTGTCACACTGGCTGCCCTGGTGGCCGGTGCACTCCACACACCTTTAACACGCACCACTGGTACTGGACTTTTTTTGGCTGAGGTGCTACTACGGGACCTTTGAATTGGAGGGAAGGGGGTGGTGGGAAAGAGCTCAACGTTGCTGAGGAAGAGTTTCTGACCAACACTGGGATGGGTAGCTGGAGGGGGTCTGGGAGTGGACGAAGAGGAAGTGGTTGTAGGAGGTGTAACTTTATGTGATTTGGGTGCAGGTGCAGGTACTGGAGGCTGTCGTGAGGTGGATGGATGTTGGGTGTGTGGGTGCCCGCGTTTGTGTACTTTGGGAGGGGGCGTCACAGACACACTGGGATTGGACACAGGGGACGTGTAAATGGTAGTGGGGCTGGTGAGTGCAGGTGAGCGTGGTGTGGTGCTGGGTGTTCTGGTGCGAGTCCTATTGCCTGTAGATGTAGTGCATGCAGGTGAGAATGTAGACAACACTGGGAGGAAGGAGGGAGACGACGAGGAGGGGGACACAGTGGAGGCAGTGGATGTTGCTGTGTCTGTATGTGGGTGATGCTTGGGTGAGTGCCTGTGGGTTATGTGGTGCTTATATTTGCCTGAGCTACTTTTGTGTTTTGAGGTGTGTGCATGCTTGTCTGATGGTGTGCTTGGGATAGGCTGGGGTACAGGGGACTGGTTCTTGGTGGAGGAAGTTGGAGGGGGGAGGCTAGACACAGGGACAATGGCTGCCATCAGTGCTGAGGCCAGAGATTTCAGGGTTCGATGAAGGGCAGCCTGACCAGAATGAATGCCCTCCAGGAATGCATTATCGTGTTGCAACTCCCTTTCTACAGCCTGGATGGCATTCACATTGGTAGACTGCCCAACAGTGAGTGACCTGAGGAGGTCAATGGCCTCCTCACTGAGGGCAGCAGGGGTGACTGGGGCAGGGGCTGAGGTGCCTGGGGAGAAGGTGATGCCCACCCTCCTGGGTGAGCGGGCACGGGGCGAAGGCTGAGGGGCTGCTGGGAGGGTGGTGCTGGTAGGGGGGGTGGCGGCTGTACCTGTAGAAGTGGGGGGCACAGATGGTGCCGCCACCACAAGGGAGCTCCAATCGGCGGACGAGTCTGTTTCGCTGTTTGATGATCCAGTGACTGACGTGAAGCTCCCCTCGCCCTCTGTCCCACTGGTGTATTCAGAGACTGTGGTGTGGCCCTCCATGACCATGTGGGATGCAGCTCCCTCGTGCTCCGGTGCCACTGTACCTCCGCCTGATGATGCTGATGCACAAAAGAACAGGGAGAGCACAAAAAGGGGGATGGGGACGATAGAAGAAAGACAGGTTGAGTGCATGGCTTACCGCTACCGTTAGCGGACAATACAGACACAGCAGCTCCCTGCACTACGCCCTACTCTTGGCCTCTACAGATGCAATTCCTGGGATCTGGCCTACATGGCTATGAGTGTCATCTGTCCACATAGATGACACAGGGGCATGTATACCTGTACTTGCCACTCTACAGAGGTGGGGTGGAGGGCCACAGGGCCATGCCTTACGGAGGGGCCTAGCCTGCGTAACTCGCCCTGGCCTAGGGAAACCCAAGGGCCCTCCTCCCCCACTTAGACTCCTCCACTGCATGCAAAGTCCGCAGAATGAGAGTGTACTCACCCCCTTGTGTCTGCTGTGATGCCCTCAAGCGCCCATCCAACTCCGGGTAGGCCACCGCCAGGATCCGGAGCATCAGGGGGGTCATGGTGCGATGGGCACCCCTCCCACATTGGGAGGCAATCCCCAGCTGAGCCTCCGCCGTCTTCTTGCTCCAGTGGGGAATGTCCTCCCATGTTTTACGGCAGTGGGTGCCCTGTCTCTGGTGGACCCCCAGGGTCTGGACGTCCTTGGCGATGGCCCACCAAATGTCCTTCTTCTGGTGGGCGCTGACCTACATGACATGTACAGGGGAAGATGAGAAGTCATTACCAACTGCACCGTCGAAGTGAGTGGCCCCCATCCCTTCCCTTGCCATGTGGCACATGCATTCACAGTCCTTCATGGTCGCAGAACTCTGCCCCCTTCCTAATGACATCCAGCCCTCTCCACCCAGCATAGCCCATACAACGTGCTCCCTGTGTACTTAACTGTAGGTCTGGAGGACCGTAGAGTAGCGTGTACTGGGGGAGGACCCCGTCGACTAGCTTCTCCAACTCCTGAGCAGTGAAGGCAGGGGCCCTTTCCCCAGAAGCAGCAGCCATTGTCTCTTCCAGACCGAGGTCACAGCAGCACTTGCAGTGTAGGTCCTCTCCTGTCGCAGATCAGGTATCGAGTGATTGAACAGATAGAAAATGGCGGTCACATCCGCAGATGTGTATCATCACCGCCGGCGCACTTCATCAATGGCTCCTGGGACCCATAGGGTCCAATGTTAACCAATGCAGCATTGCGCCGCGGTCTACAACCACCTACCGCAACTGTGTACAATGCCAGCGCAGATACCTCACATCCCATTGTCCCACTTTAGAGGTCAGGCAGCCACCATTTCAGGGGCCCACATGGCTTCATTTACTACTGCGTCACACATACCTAGGCCTACACTCAACACACATACAGGAAGAGTTTTGTATTTGGTGTAGTGTTCTGTGTAGCTGTGGGTACATACCTGGGAATTTGTTGACTCTGTGGTCGCTGTTGTCCTTCTTAGGCACCGCCAGCTGGGAAATTTGAGGAGATGGTGGAATCCTCCGGTGTACTGACCGCTGGTGTACCTGTTAACAATGGAGGAGTGACATTTGATCATCACCTACAGGTTTGACCGTGCCACAATCCAGGAACTGTGTACCCAGTTGGAGCCAGACCTGATCTAACCAATCCGCCATCCCACAGGAATACCCCCTGAAGTGCAGGTGCTATCAGTGCTCCATTTCGTTGCAAGTGGATAATTTCAAACAACTGTGGCCATGGCATCACGGATGTCCCAGCCTATGTTTTCCAACGTGTTGTCCAGAGTGTTGTCTGCCCTGCTGAAACACATAAGGAGCTACATCGTTTTCCCTCAGGTGGAGGATTTGGCTACAGTGAAATGTGACTTCTATGCCCTGGGACATATCCCCAACATCATAGGTGCTATTGATGGCACCCGTGTAGCTCTGGTCCCCCCATGCAGGAGTGAACAGGTGTACAGGAACCAGAAGAGTTATCATTCGATGAATGTACAGATGGTATGTTTGGCAGACCAGTACATCTCCCAGGTAAATGCTATGTTCCCTGGCTCAGTGCATGACGCCTACATCCTGCGGAATAGCAGCATCCCATATGTGATGGGTCAACTGCAGGGGAACCGGGTGTGGCTATTAGGGGACTCTGGTTACCCCAACCTGTCATGGCTGTTGACCCCAGTGAGGAATACCAGGGCAGAGGAACGCTACAATGAGGCCCATGGGTGGACTAGGAGAGTGATAGAAAGGACCTTCGGCCTCCTGAAGGCCAGGTTCAGGTGCCTCCATATGACAGGTGGTTCCCTATTCTACTCACCAAGGAAGGTGTGCCAGATCATCATCGCCTGCTCGATGCTTCACAATCTTGCTTTGCGACGCCAGGTGCCTTTTCTGCAGGAGGATGGTCCAGATGACGGTGTTGTGGCAGCTGTGGAGCCTGTGGACAGTGATGAGGAGGAAGCTGAGGAAGAAGACATAGACAACAGGGAGTCAGTCATACAGCAATATTTCCAGTGACACACAGGTGAGAACAATTCTTTTACTATTACATTCACTTTCACACTTCTACCTCTATCCTGTCTGTCAATTAGAAGCAGTATTTGGTAACTGAGTTGTACATTTCCATTACGGTTTCACAGGTGTGGTTACCAATGTGTGTCATCTGCTTGCATCCTTCATCGACTTGTGATGTGTGACATAGGTATGTTGGCATTACATTTGAAAACGCATTTTGTCACTGTTATTGCTAATACACATTTTCAAAATCACAGACTGACTCCAGATTGTTTTGTGGTTCAAGGGTGTTTATTGAAGTGCTAATTATTGGAGAGGGTGGCAAAATGGTGATGGGTGATGGTGGAGGAATGTCCATGGCAGAGTCCAGTCTATTAGTTACATAGGTGCACTGCCCATGTGGGCATAGGAAGTGGAGCTGGGGTAGTTCCAATCTCGACAGGGTAACTAAGTGAGACAGTGGGAAGACAATCAGGGTGGTCTCATTTCCTGGTGGGGGTCTTGCCATCTTGCTTTGTCCTGTTCCTGGATCTCAGGGACCGCTTGCGGGGTAGTTGTCCATCTGCAGGTGGTGGGGTGCTGGTGTGGTGGTCCTGTGGCGGTGCCTCCTGTCCACTAGTGCCGGCGGAGGTGGTGGGCAGTTCATCGTCCATGCTAGTGTCAGGGGACCCTTGGAGTGCCACAGTGTCCTGCATGGTCTTTTTTATGTCCTTCAGCACCCCTACGATGGTGCCCAGGGCTGAGCTGATGGTTCTGAGCTCCTCCCTGAACCCCAAATACTGTTCGTCCTGCAGGCACTGGGTCTCCTGAAACTTGGCCAGGACCGTAGCCATCGTCTCCTGGGAGTGGTGGTATGCTCCCATGATGGAGGAGAGGTCCTCGTGCAGGGTGGGTTCCCTTGGCCTGTCCGCCCCCTGTGGCATAGCAGCCCTCCCAGTTTCCCTGTGTTCCTGTGCCTCCGTCCCCTGGACCGTGTGCCCACTACCACTGCCCCCAGGTCCCTGTTGTTGTTGGAGTGGTGGGTTACCCTGGCTTCCCTGTAGTGGTGGACACACTACTGATTGACGTGTCCTGGGTACGGAGGTATGGGCCCGCTGGGTGGGTGCTGTGCTGGTGTTACCAGAGGGTGGAAGGTCAGTGTTGGGCTGTGCCTGTGCAAGGGGGACCGACTATCCCGAGGCCCACAATGGTTCGGGCTGGTCATCTGGATCCAGTTGGCCAGAGCTGCTGTTGTCACTGTGGGCCTCTTCTGTGGGTGGAGTGGAGATGTCTGGATTCTCCTGTGTGGTGATGTTACGTAGTGGTCCTGCAGGGGTATAAGAGCATGATTATTGCATGTGTGTGTGTCATGGTGGGCAATGGGTGGGTGTGCGTGTACCCCAGTGCAAGCATTCCTGTGTGGGGACTTGTATGATGATGGTTAGGGGGTTGTTATGGGTATGTGCTGTGAGCATGCTTTAGTGCTGGGTGTCCATGCTTAGTTGTGTCATGCAGGGCTTGGTGTTGGGATGTGTGGTTTGTGTTATTAGTACATTAGTGAGGAGTTGGAGTGATAGGGGAGAGGGTGAGGGTGGGGGTGTGTGATAGCATTCAGATGGGGTGGGGGATATGATAGTTAAGATTTGACTTACCAGTGTCCATTCCTCCACCGACTCCTCCGAGGCCCTCTGGATGCATAATGGTCAAGACCTGCTCCTCCCATGTTGTTAGTGGTGGGGGAGGAGGTGAGGGTCCGCTGCCAGTCCGTTGAATCGTGATGTTGTGCCTGGAGACCACTGAACGCACCTTCCCCCGTAGGTCGTTCCACCTCTTCCTGATGTCCTTCCGATTTCTTGGATGCTGTCCCACAGCGTTGACCCTGTTGACGATTCTGCTCCATAGCTCCATCTTCCTGGCTATGGAGGTGTGCTGCACCTGTGCTCCAAATAGCTGTGGCTCAACCCGTAGGATTTCCTCCACCATGACCCTGAGCTCCTCCTCGGAAAACCTGGGGTGTCTTTGGCGTGACATGGGGTGGTGTAGGTGATGTGTGGGGTGGTGTATGTGTTGATGAGTGTGGTGATGTGTGGTGGTGTGGGGTGTTTTGAGCGTGGATGTTGTATGGGTGATGGTATTGTGTGCCTCTGTGTGGTGGGGTTGTCTATTGCTGTAGTCTCTCTCTGGCATTCTTTCTGTTTTTTTGGTCGTAGGGGTTTGTGGGTGATGTGGCTGTGTGTTTTATATTGTGTTGGGTGTGTGGCAGTGTTGTTTCTATGTGTGTCAGGTGTGTGTATTTCAAATTGTCCAATGTGGCGGTGTTTTGCAGATGTGTGTGTATTTTGAGTGCGGCCGTGTGTACCGCCAATGGATTACCGCGGTTGAAAGACCGCCGCGTGGATTCGTGTGTCGTGATAGCATGGGTGTGTTTCTGTTGGCGTGACGGTGGAGGTTTTGTTTTCGCCAGTTCATCACTGACCTTTGGTGTGGCGGACTTGTGTGGGTGTCTGAATTTCGGTGGATTCCGAGATGTGGGTCATAATAGCTGTGGCGGTATTCCGCTGCGGTGTACTGGCTGTCTTCTGCACGGCGGTAAGCGCCTTTTACCGCCAATGTTGTAATGACCCCCTCTGTCTCCTAAGTTACGCCTTGTCGCTCTTTGTCAAGCACGGCGGAGAAGGGCGGCATCCTTGCCGGCGGCCGGGACGCCACTGCCAGCACCGTCGTCACTGGTCAGGAGACCACCGCCAGAGTCATTGCCCAGGAGGGCCCAAGTATCGTCACTGGTCAGGAGACCACCGCCAGAGTCATTGCCCAGGAGGGCCCCGCCAGCCACAGCCCCACTGGGCAATGAGGGACCGCCATGCCACACACCAATGCCCAGTCCAGAGACCGCCATGGCAAAGCACCGCTGAACAGTCCAGAGACCGCCATGGCGAAGCACCGCTGAACAGGGCAAGCACCGCTGAACAGTCCAGAGACCGCCATGGCAAAGCACCACTGAACAGTCCAGAGATCGCCCTGGCAAAGCACCGCTGAACAGTCCAGAGACCGCCATGGCGAAGCACCGCTGAACAGGGCAAGCACCGCTGAACAGGGCAAGCACCGCTGAACAGTCCAGAGACCGCCATGGCAAAGCATCGCTGAACAGTCCAGAGACCGCCATGGCGAAGCACCGCTGAACAGGGCATGCATCGCTGAACAGTCCAGAGACTGCCATGGCAAAGCACCGCTGAACAATCCAGAGACCGCCATGGCGAAGCACCACTGAACAGGGCATGCACTGCTGAACAGGGCAAGCACTGCTGAACAGTCCAGAGACCGCCATGGCAAAGCACCGCTGAACAGTCCAGAGACCGCCATGGCGAAGCACCGCTGAACAGGGCAAGCACCAATGAACAGTCCAGAGACCGCCATGGCAAAGCACCGCTGAACAGTCCAGAGACCGCCATGGCGAAGCACCGCTGAACAGGGCAAGCACTGCTGAACAGGGCATGCACTGCTGAAGAAGGAAAAGACCGCCACATCAAGCATCGTTATCCCATGTGCAGCTGGGACAATGACGGGACAGGAACTGTCACGGGGAGACTAATCCAGTCTGGGCACCATTCCCCCTCCAGAACCAGTGGAGAGATCCATCCACTACCTCTGTCCTTCACAGGATGAAGCACTCTGGGCACCAGTCCCCCTCCAGAACCAGTGGAGGCTGTTATCCACTTGAGAGACTGAGGCTTTGCACTCCCCAGGATGGTACAGTGGGCAATCCACCCACTGTAGAGACTTGTGAGACTGTGGCTTTGCACTCCCCAGGATTGTTCAGTGGGCAACCCACCCACTGTAGAGACTTGAGAGACTGTGGCTTTGCACTCCCCAGGATTGGCCAGTGGGCAACCCACCCACTGTAGAGACTTGTGAGACTGTGGCTTTGCACTCCCCATGATTGTTCAGTGGGCAATCCACCCACTGTAGAGACTTGAGAGACTGTGGCTTTGCACTCCCCAGGACACATCAATGGGCATGGAGCCCCGTCGTGGATGTGGCGTGGTGCTGTAATCCGGCTGAGGTGCCCCCCCTTCACTTCCCCCTGAGGTGCCTGTTGTTTTTCTCTCTGATGCCCCAGCAGTGTTCTCTCCGTTTGTGGACAGGTATCTTGTGTGGGCCTCGCCCATGCATTTTTGGCCTATTGGTGCACGGACATAGAGATGTTCATATCTGCACTACTTCTCGTAATGTATATACCTTTGTATGAGTTTATATATATCTGTATATATTTGACACATGTATATTGATACATTAGAATGTTTGAACTGATTTCGTTTTGTCTTTGCATTATTCCGGGGGGGTTGTGGGTTGTTACTGTGATGTTTGTAAATGCATTGGTGTGTGTGTGTTGTAATATGCAAGGGTGGGGGTGTTTTGTGTGTGTCCCCCTGACTTTTGCCTCCCCCCTCCCCCCTCCCCTATGTCGTAGGTGCAGTACTCACCGTTGTCTTCGCCGCCGCCGGCGCTGGTCTTCGTAGATGAGTAGGAAGAGAAGCGCAGGTAGGATTTGTAATTCCGGCTCCATGGTGTCCTCCTTCCTCGTGGGATGTGTTAAGGTGAGCATTTTCCCATTGCAGAAACTGTTTCCGCCGTGTTTTTATCCACGGTGAATCCGCCCCAGAAAAGGTGGCGGATTGGCGGGTTGTGATACTATGGGCGGTACATTGTCTTCCGCCTGTCTGTTGGCGGTGACCGCTGCGCTGCTTGTCTGTACCGCCGTGGCGGGCGGAATGTTAAAGTGGCTGTCTTTGTTGGCGGTTTCCACCACGGTCATGATTCCCTTTTTTTGTCCGCCGGCCTGTTTGCAGTATTACCGCACCTTTAACACCGTCTGGCAGGGTTGTAATGACCCCCAAAGTCTCCCCATTCTAGCCTATGGAGGCCATTCACTACTATGAGGGAAAAACGAATTTGGTTGTTTTACCTCACCAGGGCTTATAAAACTATTTTTATAAGGTCCCTGCTTCTAGTTACATGGCACCCAGCCCTAGGGGCACATAGGACACACCCTAGGGGTAACTTATATGTAAAAATAAGGTCGTTTAAAACTTTGGAACTACTTTTAATTCGAATTTGCATATAACTTTAATTTAAAAGCAGCCAGCAAGGCAGGCCTGCCTTTAATATGACACTGGGCACCTCAGCAGTGCACCTATGGGTGCACTACCTATGCTGGGGTCCCTAAACCTACATGCCCTACCATTTACTAGGGACTTATAGGTAGGTTGACTTAGCCAATTATAATTAGCCTAATTTGTATACTGATTTTACACAGAGCACAAGCCCTGGGACTGGTTGGCAGTACCCAGGGCACCATCAGAGTCAGTAAAACACCAGCCAAAAGTAGAAAATGGGGGCAAAAAGTTAGGGGGCCCCTGCAATCAGCCCTGTTTTCTCACAACACTTTTCCATATGTCATGTTTGCACTGTGCAGGCCTATTGTACAAGTGCGGATAGTTGTTTAACTCAGGGGACATCATGATATATAACTCACTAGCTTTGTTACATGCAACCAAACAGTCCACACATACCTTGGTATGTTGAATGTCATCTCTGTAGGAGTGACACATTTGCTAAAAGGTGTGTACTGTGTTACCAGTACATTCCACACAAATTAATTTTGATGTAGCATGAGATTTCATTAGGTAGGCCACATGCCCACACATCCACAGAAAAGAGGCTCTCAGTGACATCCATGCCAGCCCTTTCAATTTCACTTAAGTCTTAGGGTGTGGTCTATACTCTGATAGTTGTCTGCCTGCATGCAGCATGCATCAAGTCAATGTGCCTGGAAGTAAAGGTGTCTGTACAGTCATGCACAAGTAGCTTACCCTTCCGAAGGTCACATGGTGTGTTGTGTTTTAATGTGGCTCACATCACAGTATATGTCTGTTGGCCCTGGGGTACGTGATGTTAGTAGACATGCTTGGTCAGTGTAGGCCATGATCAGTGTTGTGGATAGTCAGCAAACGATTACAAATGTGTGCAGTTATGTCCCTTTACTTATCAGTATGTTTGCGTTACACACGTAGGGGGTCATTACAACAATGGCGGTAAAAGGCGCTTACTGCCGTGCACAAGACCGCCAATACACCGCCGCGGAATTCCGCCACAGCAATTATGACACACATCTCGGAATCCGCCGAAATTCAGACACCCACACTAGTCTGCCACAACAAAGGTCAGTGTTAAACTGTCGAAAACAATTCCTCCACTTTCACGCCAACAGAAACACGTCCATGCTATCACGACCCACGAATCCACGCGGCGGTCTTTCAACCGCGGTATTCCATTGGCGGTACACACCGCTGCGCTCAAAATACACACACACATCTCCAAAACACCGCCACATTGGACAATTCCAAATACACACACCTGATACACAGACAAACACCACTCCCACACACCCAACACAATATAAAACACACACCCACATTACCCACAAACCCCTACGACCAAAAATTATAGGCGAAGGAGAGAGAGCACATCATGGACAACCTCACCACACAGAGGCACACAACACCATCACCCTTACAACATTCCACGCACAAAACACCACACACCACTACACATCACCACACAGATCAACACATACACCACCCGACACATCACCCACACCACCCCATGTCACGCCAAAGACACCCCAGGTTTTCTGAGGAGGAGCTCAGGGTCATGGTGTAGGAAATCCTACGGGTAGAGCCACAGCTATTTGGCTCACAGATGCAGCACACTTCCATAGCCAGGAAGATGGAGCTATGGCGCAGAATCGTGGACAGGGTCAACGCTGTGGGACAGCATCCAAGAAACTGGGAGGACATCAGGAAGAGGTGGAACGACCTACAGGGGAAGGTGCGTTCAGTGGTCTCCAGGCACAACATCGCAGTACAGTGGACTGGCGGCGGACCACCACCTCCTCCCCCACAACTAACAACATGGGAGGAGCAAGTCTTGACCATCATGCATCCAGAGGGCCAAGGAGGAGTCAGTGGAGGAATGGACACTGGTAAGTCAAATCTTAACTATCATATCCCCCACCCTACCTGCATGCTACTACACCCCCCACCCTCACCCCCTCCCCTATCACTCCAACTCCTCACTAATGTACTAATAACACAAACCACACATCCCAACACCAAGCCCTGCATGACACAAGTAAGCATGGTCACCCCTCACCAAAGCATGCTCACTGCACATACCCATAACAACCCCCTAAACCATCATCACAAAAACCCCCACACAGGAATGCTTGCACTGGGGTACATGCACACCCACCCATTGCACACCATGACACACACACATGCAATAATCATGCTCTTACCACTACCACTGCAGGACCACTACCCAACGTCACCACACAGGAGGGTCCAGACATCTCCACTCCACCCACAGAAGAGGCCCACATTCACGACAGCAGCTCTGGCCAACTGGATCCAGATGACCAGCCAGGACCATCGTGGGCCTCGGGACAGTCGGTTCCCCTTGCACAGGCACAGCCCAACACTGACCTTCAACCCTCTGGTAACACGAGCACAGCACCCACCCAGCGGGCCCATACCTCAGTACCCAGGACACGTCAATCAGCGGTGTGTCCACCACTACAGGGAACCCAGGATAACCCTCCACCCCAACAACAACAGAGACCTGGGGGCAGTGGTAGTGGGCACACAGTCCAGGGGACGGAGGCACAGGAACACAGGGGAACTGGGAGGGCTGCTGTGCGACAGGGGGCGGACAGTCCAAGGGAACCCACTCTCCACAAGGCCCTCTCCTCCATCATGGGAGCATACCACCACTTCCAGGAGACGATGGCGACGGTCCTGGCCAAGTTTCAGGAGACCCAGCTCCTGCAGGAGGAGCATTATTTGGGGTTCAGGGAGGAGCTCAGAACCATCAGCTCCGCCCTGGGTGCCATCGTAGGGGTGCTGAAGGACATACAAAAGACCATGAGGGACACCGTTGCACTCCAAGGGGCCCCTGACACTAGCATGGACGATGAACTGCCCACCACCTCCGCCGGTCCTAGTGGACAGGATGCCCCGCCACAGGACCACCACACCAGCACCCCACCCCCTGCAGACGGACAACCACCCCGCAAGCGGTCCCTGAGATCCAGGAACAGGACAGAGCAAGATGGCAAGACCCCCGCCAGGAAATGAGACCACCCTGATTGTCCTCCCACTGTCCCACTTTGTAACCCTGTCCATATTGGAACTGCCTCAGCTCTACTACCTATGCCCATATGGGCAAAGCCCCTGTGAGACGAATAGACTGGACTCTTCCATGGACATTCCTCCACCATCACCCATCACCATTTTACAACCCCCCTCCATTTTTGAGCACTGAAATAAACACCCTTGAAGCACAAAACAATCTGGAGTCAGTCTGTGATTTGGTAAATTTGTATTATCAATGAGAGTGAAAAAAATGCATTTTCAATTGCAATGTCAACATACCTATGTCACACATCACAAGTCGATGAAGGATGCAAGCAGATGACACACGTTGGTAACCACACCTGTGAAACCGTAATGGAAAGGTACAACTCAGTTACCATATACTGCTACTAAATGACAGATAGGATAGAGGTAGAAGTGTGAAAGTGAATGTAATAGTAAAACAAAATATTCTCACCTGTGTGTCACTGGAAATATTGCTGTATGACTGACTCCCTGTTGTCTATGTCTTCTTCCTCAGCTTCCTCCTCATCACTGTCCACAGGCTCCAAAGGCTCCACAGCTGCCCCAACACCACCATCTGGACCATCCTCCTGCAGAAAAGGCACCTGGCGTCGCAAAGCAAGATTGTGAAGCATCGAGCAGGCGATGATGATCTGGCACACCTTCTTTGGTGAGTAGAATAGGGAACCACCTGTCATATGGAGGCACCTGAACCTGGCATTCAGGAGGCCGAAGGTGCGTTCGATCACCCTCCTAGTCCGCCCATGGGCCTCATTGTAGCGTTCCTCTGCCCTGGTCCTGGGATTCCTCACTGGGGTCAATAGCCAGGACAGATTGGGGGAACCAGAGTCCCCTAATAGCCACACACGGTGCCTCTGGAGTTGACCGATCACATACGGGATGCTGCTATTCCGCAGGATGTAGGCGTCATGCACTGAGCCAGGGAACATAGCATTAACCTGGGAGATGTACTGGTCTGCCAAACATACCATCTGTACATTCATGGAATGATAACTCTTCCGGTTCCTGTACACCTGTTCACTCCTGCGGGTGGGACCAGAGCTACATGGGTCCCATCAATAGCACCTATGATGTTGGGGATATGTCCAAGGGCATAGAAGTCACCTTTCACTGTAGCCAAATCCTCCACATGAGGGAAAACGATGTAGCTCCTTACGTGTTTCAGCAGGGCAGACAACACTCTGGACAACACGTTGGAAAACACAGGCTGGGACATCCCTGATGCCATGGCCACTGTTGTTTGAAATGACCCACTTGCAAGGAAATGGAGCACTGATAGCACCTGCACTTCAGGGGGGATTCCTGTGGGATGGCGGATTGGTGACATCAGGTCTGGCTCCAACTGGGTACACAGTTCCTGGATTGTGGCACGGTCAAACCTGTAGGTGATGATTAAATGTCGTTCCTCCATTGTCAACAGGTCCACCAGCGGTCGGGACACCGGAGGATTTCGCCATCTCCTCACATGTCCCAGCTGACGGTGCCTAGGAAGGACAACAGCGACCACAGTCAACACATTTCCACGTATGTACCCACACATACACAGAACACGACACCAAACACAAAACTCTTCCTCTTTCCAGTGACACACAGGTGAGAACATTTCTTTCTTACCATTACATTCACTTTCACACTTCTACTTCTATCATGTCTGTCATTCCATAGCACAATTTGGTCACTGAGTTGTACCTTTCCATTATGGTTTCACAGGTGTGGTTACCAACGTGTGTCATCTGCTTGCATCCTTCAAGGACTTGTGATGTGTGACATAGGTATGTTGGCTTTACAATAGGAAGCGCATTTTGACACTGTCATTGATAATACAAATTTACCAAATCACAGACTGACTCCAGATTGTTTTGTGGTTCAAGGGTGTTTATTTAAGTGCTCAAAAATGGAGGGGGGTTGTCAAATGGTGATGGGGGACGGTGGAGAAATGTCCATGGCAGAGTCCAGTCTATTGGTCACACAGGTGCACTGCCCATATGGGCATAGGAAGTGGAGCTGGGGCAGTTAAAGTATGGACAGGGTAACAAAGTGGGACAGTGGGATGACAATCAGGGTGGTCTAATTTCCTGGCGGGGGTCTTGCCATCTGCTCTGTCCTGTTCCTGGATCTCAGGGACAGCTTGCGTGGTTGTTGTCCGTCTGCAGGGGGTGGGGTGCTGGTGTGGTGGTCCTGTGGCGGGACGTCCTATCCACTAGCGCCGGCAGAGGTGGTGGGCAGTTCATCGTCCATGCTAGTGTCAGGCGCCCCTTGGAGTGCCACGGTGTCTCGCATGGTGTCCTTCAGCACCCCTACGATGGTGCCCAGGGCGGAGCTGATGGTTCTGAGTTTCTCCCTGAAGCCCAAATACTGTTCATCCGTCAGGCGCTGGGTCTCCTGAAACTTTGCCAGTACCGTCGCCATCGTCTCCTGAGAGTGGTGGTATGCTCCCATGATGGAGGAGAGGGCCTCGTGGAGAGTGGGTTCCCTTGGCCTGTCCGCCCCATGTCGCAGAGCAGCCCTCCCAGTTCCTGTGCCTCCGTCCCCTGGACTGTGTGCCCACTACCACTCTCCCCAGGTCCCTGTTGTTTTTGGGGTGGTGGGTTATCCTGGGTTCCCTGTAGTGGTGGACACACCGCTGATTGACATGTCCTGGGTAGGGAGGTATGGGCCTGCTGGGTGGGTGCTGTGCTGGTGTTTCCAGAGGGTGGAAGGTCAGTGTTGGTCTGTGCCTGTGCAAGGGGAACCGACTGTCCTGAGGCCCACAATGGTCCGGGCTGGTCATCAGGATCCAGTAGGGCAGAGCTGCTGTCGTCACTGTGGGCCTCTTCTGTGGGTGGAGTGGAGATGTCTGGACCCTCCGGTGTGGTGACGTTCCTTAGTGGTCCTGCAGGGATATGAGAGCATGATTATTGCATGTGTGTGTGTAATGGTGTGCAATGGGTGGGTGTGCGTGTTCCCCCAGTGCAAGCATTTCTGTGTGTTGGTTTGTGTGAGGATGCTTAGGGGGTTGTTCTGGATATGTGCAGTGAGCATGCTTTGGTGAGGGGTGACCATGCTTAGTTGTGCCATGCAGAGCTTGGTGTTGGGATGAGTGGTTTGTGTTATTAGTACATTAGTGAGGATTTGGGGGGATAGGGGAGGGGGTGAGGGTGGGGGGGTGTGTGATAGCATGCAGGTAGGGTGGGGGATATGATAGTTAAGATTTGACTTAGCAGTGTCCATTCCTCCACCGACTCCTCCGAGGCCCTCTGGATGCATGATGGTCAAGACTTGCTCCTCCCCTGTTGTTAGTTGTGGGGGAGGAGGTGGGGGTCCGCTGCCAGTCCGCTGTATCACGATCTTGTGCCTGGAGACCACGGAACGCACCTTCCCCCGTAGGTCGTTCCACCTCTTCCTGATGTCCTCCCGATTTCTTGGATGCTGTCCCACAGCGTTGACCCTGTCCACGATTCTGCACCATAACTCCATCTTCCTGGCTATGGATGTGTGCTGCACCTGTGCTCCAAATATCTGTGGCGCTACCCGTAGGATTTCCTCCACATGACCCTGAGCTCCTCCTTGGAAAACCGGGGGTGTCTTTGGCGTGACATGGGGTGGTGTGGGTGATGTGTGGGGTGCTGTAAGTTTTGATGTGTATGGTGATGTGTAGTGGTGTGTGGTGTTTTGTGCGTGGATTCGTGTGTCGTGATAGCATGGGCGTGTTTCTGTTGGCGTGACGGTGTAGGATTTGTTTTCGCCAGTTTAACACTGACCTTTGGTGTGGTGGAGTTGTGTGGGTGTCTGAATATCGGTGGATTCCGAGATGTGTATCATAATAGCTGTGGCGGTATTCC
This sequence comes from Pleurodeles waltl, assembly GCF_031143425.1. Classification (NCBI taxonomy): domain Eukaryota; kingdom Metazoa; phylum Chordata; class Amphibia; order Caudata; family Salamandridae; genus Pleurodeles; species Pleurodeles waltl. The sequence goes on along the minus strand of NC_090445.1, from coordinate 484,876,074 downwards.
GCGGCGGTGTTTTGGCGGTCTTCTGCACGGCGGTAAGCGGCTTTTACCACCGATGTTGTAATGAGGGCCATTGTCTTTTAGTTAAGCAATGTAAGAATGGTGTTCTCACCAGTTCCAATTGAGACAAGTGATTTCCCTTGGCTTAGCTGTGGATATTGGTAGACAAATCTCACAGACATTTTCACCAGATTGTCTCCAGTTTACTTTTCTATGCAAGGTTTGTTATATAGCAAAGCAGCATTAGTACAACTTCTGTAAGACTATTTAGACAATGGACAATCTAAGAAGTTACCATTGGGGAGTTTTCACAGTGTGACAGGAGTATTTTCATGACACCTTCTTCTGGCCTCTATAGTTCTTGCTGCAACATGGCTGGATTATTTGACCATCATTTTATCATGATGTGGTATTAGGTATATGAACATTTGCTGATTGCAGGACCTTGTATGAAATCTGTGAGAATGAAGTTGGCACTGTCACACTATTTGATGGATGCTACAAAAGCCAAACCATTCAAGGTGACATGGTCTCCTACTTGATTCATGGGTATTGTGACTTCACAACGTCACTCATGCAATTGTAGTTGTCTGTGATTCTGATTTTCATGTGGGCAACTATTTACAGTTCATGTAATATGCATGCATGTGGTATTGCAAATGTTAGAGCCATTTTGGTGGACCTTGTGGCTGGGAGCGACTGTAAATTATGGTAATGCTTTGTGATAAAAGCTGTTGTTCAAGAGTATTCAGGCACATGCAATGACCCTATTTGTATTTGTCATTTCAGCATCATCACAGGCAAGCAGGGGAGAGAGGGCTGACATCTGTGGGGAAGCAGCTACGTTCACAACACAATAGACACAGAGGGACCCAGTAGCCCAGAGGCTGAGGGGAGTGCCACGGAGGACACCAGCTCTGCGTCATCTTCTTCAGAGTCAACATCTACTATATACTCCCTAGTGGTGGCAGAACACTCAGGACCTACACCTGTTCCTTTTTGTTCCACCACCCCCAGTTTCATCTCCACCCTCCCTGTTGCTTCCCACCCAGTTGGCCAGGTCCACTCCACCAAAAGAGAGCAATTTCCTTTGATCTAGGTACCTCACACCTACCCCTGCTATCCCTGCTTCCCTGAGTAAGGAGGCTATTGACCTCCTGAGGAGCATCTCTGTGGGTAAGACAGCACTACTGAATGCCATCAAGGTGCAGGGCAGCCAGCTGCAATAGATGGTTGCCTACCTGGAAGGCATCAACAGTGCTGTGTCTGGCCTATAGAGATCTTTTCAGGCTCTGGCCTCCTCCATCATGGCAGCCTTCCAACCTTCAGAATACTCCACTCCTCAACCTTACTCTTCCCCATCTAATTTCCCTATTTCCATACCTGTCCCAAGCATACTCACACATGAGCACATACCCTTCCACATTCACGTCCTCCATTGTGACAACTGCCCTGCCTGAACCCAGCCATCCCCCACTAAACCCAAAAGAAGCCCACCCCTCCCAAAGTGAAGCCCATCCTTCCCAAGACCAAACCCAGCCATCCAAAACAACCCCACCCATGGGTAATCATTGAGATACCTGTAATGCCCACTAGTTGCCCCTTCTTGGGGAGGTTCCTGTGGCAGAGATCTGTGAGGCAGGTTGTATGGCATAACAGTGAGCTGAGCGCATTTAGAATTCTGGACTGGCCATTGGCCTCATCTCCATTTTTTGAGTTTTGTTAATAAATGAAAGTTGCTTATTCACCAGCATTACTGGTGCCATTACTTTTTTTTTACTTTTTTTGATGTTCATCGATACTTTGGGATGTATGACTACAGTTGTGCTACTTTCACCCTGATTGATGATCAGGATGTGGTTTGTATGATTGCTACGGAACCAGTTCACCCAGGACAATGGGAAATGTTCAATGGATGGATGTGTGGGATGTAATCCAATTGGAGTGGCATTGGATTGGGTGGTGTTTCATATGGTAAGTAGTTCATCTTGGCTTGGACAATGACAACATCTGTTGGGTTACATTTATTACCCTGATGTAGTTTGGACATTTGTATCTTGTGTGCAAGCAGGAGGTTTGTATGTCCACAGTTGAAATGTGTTCAATTGTGATACCATTTTATACATTTGAATGGACGTGTCCACCTACCCTATCTAAATGTATGACCCATGCTGTTACTGGTGTACTTGCTTTCTTTACTTGCACTTACACATTTGCCACATAGGCATGATACTCAATGATACTATTGGTTGTTCTTGATTTATATCAAGCTACAATTCCTGTGGAAATAGTGTTTTTGGGGCATGTGCAAAGTAAAATGTGTCCCGGGGCACCTGCCCTCCATGGGTCCCCCTGATGCTGCCATACCTATTCTGCATGAATTATACACATTGTGACTTTTGAGAGTTTCTTACACTAAATATTATGCATCCCATTTACCTTACATTATCTTGCAATGTAAGTGATGTGTGTAAGTCTATTACAGGGATTTTGCAGGGAAGGTGTGTTTGAGTTCAATGACACATCCATGCTGATGTATCTTTTATAGCATGACAGGCCATGGCATATGAGCAATGTTAGTGTTTCATTCAATATGTAGGTGTGATATTGATGAGTAGTTGCTGTTTTGTGACACAATGTTATGAACACATTACTATCCTTGAAACTGGGATGTGCACACATATCACGTTTTGTAGAGTGTGGCGGTGCAGTGTCAGTGACCTGGCCAAAGGAGGCGTCATAGGGCTGTGATTGGATCATAATTTGAATATAATTCTGAAAAGGGGCATACAAAATATATTTGGGCCACTAAGCATAGCCCCCATACCAGGTCCACGAAGGGGTGTCAATTTGCTATTGTTAGAAATGGGGTCTCTGGTTGGTGGTCACTTTGCACTCTGTCCAAGCAGGGACCCCATTCTAATCAGGGCAATGAAGATTCACACTTACAATACCCCTGCTCACCTCCTAGGCAGCATGGCACAAGCAGTCAGGCTTATCTTAAAGGCAATGAGAAAAGTATTTGTACCAACATGCACAGTAATACAGTGAAAAGACTTCAAAATGGACATGACACCAGTTTAGAAAAAAAGCCAATATTTATCTAAATCAAACAAGACCAAAACAACAAAAATCCAACATTCACAAGTAAAACATTTAAGAGAGCCTTACTCTATACATAGAGTTTTCACAGTGTGACAGGAGTATTTTCATGACACCTTCTTCTGGCCTCTATAGTTCTTGCTGCAACATGGCTGGATTATTTGACCATCATTTTATCATGATGTGGTATTAGGTATATGAACATTTGCTGATTGCAGGACCTTGTATGAAATCTGTGAGAATGAAGTTGGCACTGTCACACTATTTGATGGATGCTACAAAAGCCAAACCATTCAAGGTGACATGGTCTCCTACTTGATTCATGGGTATTGTGATTTCACAACGTCACTCATGCAATTGTAGTTGTCTGTGATTCTGATTTTCATGTGAGCAACTATTTACAGTTCATGTAATATGCATGCATGTGATATTGCAAATGTTAGAGCCATTTTGGTGGACCTTGTGGCTGGGAGCGACTGTAAATTATGGTAATGCTTTGTGATAAAAGCTGTTGTTCAAGAATATTCAGGCACATGCAATGACCCTATTTGTATTTGTCATTTCAGCATCATCACAGGCAAGCAGGGGAGAGAGGGCTGACATCTGTGGGGAAGCAGCTACGTTCACAACACAATAGACACAGAGGGTAGCCAGTAGCCCAGAGGCTGAGGGGAGTGCCACGGAGGACACCAGCTCCGCGTCATCTTCTTCAGAGTCAACATCTACCATATACTCCCTAGTGGTGGCAGAACACTCAGGACCTACACCTGTTCCTTTTTTTTCCACCACCCCCAGTTTCATCTCCACCCTCCCTGTTGCTTCCCACCCAGTTGGCCAGGTCCACTCCACCAAAAGAGAGCCATTTCCTTTGATCCAGGTACCTCACCCCTACCCCTGTTATCCCTGCTTCCCTGAGTAAGGAGGCTATTGACCTCCTGAGGAGCATCTCTGTGGGTAAGACAGCACTACTGAATGCCATCAAGGTGCAGGGCAGCCAGCTGCAATAGATGGTTGCCTACCTGGAAGGCATCAACAGTGCTGTGTCTGGCCTATAGAGATCTTTTCAGGCTCTGGCCTCCTCCATCATGGCAGCCTTCCAACCTTCAGAATACTCCACTCCTCAACCTTCCTCTTCCCCATCTAATTTCCCTATTTCCATACCTGTCCCAAGCATACTCACACATGAGCACATACCCTTCCACATTCACGTCCTCCATTGTGACAACTGCCCTGCCTGAGCCCAGCCATCCCCCACTAAACCCAAAAGAAGCCCACCCCCCCAAAGTGAAGCCCATCCCTCCCAAGACCAAACCCAGCCATCCAAAACAACCCCACCCATGGGTAATCATTGAGATACCTGTAATGCCCACTAGTTGCCCCTTCTTGGGGAGGTTCCTGTGGCAGAGATCTGTGAGGCAGGTTGTATGGCATAACAGTGAGCTGGCGCCATTTAGAATTCTGGACTGGCCATTGGCCTCATCTCCATTTTTTGAGTTTTGTTAATAAATGAAAGTTGCTTATTCACCAGCATTACTGGTGCCATTACTATTTTTTTATTTTTTTTATATGTTCATAGATACTTTGGGATGTATGACTACAGTTGTGCTACTTTTACCCTGATTGATGATCAGGATGTGGTTTGTATGATTGCTACGGAACCAGTTCACCCAGGACAATGGGAAATGTTCAATGGATGGATGTGTGGGATGTAATCCAATTGGAGTGGCATTGGATTGGGTGGTGTTTCATATGGTAAGTAGTTCATCTTGGCTTGGACAATGACAACATCTGTTGGGTTACATTTATTACCCTGATGTAGTTTGGACATTTGTATCTTGTGTGCAAGCAGGAGGTTTGTATGTCCACAGTTGAAATGTGTTCAATTGTGATACCATTTTATACATTTGAATGGACGTGTCCATTTTCATGTGTGTACCTCACACCTACCCTATCTAAATGTATGACCCATGCTGTTACTGGTGTACTTGCTTTCTTTACTTGCACTTACACATTTGCCACATAGGCATGATACTCAATGATACTATTGGTTGTTCTTGATTTATATCATGCTACAATTCCTGTGGAAATAGTGTTTTTGGGGCATGTGCAAAGTAAAATGTGTCCCGGGGCACCTGCCCTCCATGGGTCCCCCTGATGCTGCCATACCTATTCTGCATGAATTATACACATTGTGACTTTTGAGTGTTTCTTACACTAAATATTATGCATCCCATTTACCTTACATTATCTTGCAATGTAAGTGATGTGTGTAAGTCTATTACAGGGATTTTGCAGGGAAGGTGTGTTTGAGTTCAATGACACATCCATGCTGATGTATCTTTTATAGCATGACAGGCCATGGCATATGAGCAATGTTAGTGTTTCATTCAATATGTAGGTGTGATATTGATGAGTAGTTGCTGTTTTGTGACACAATGTTATGAACACATTACGATCCTTGAAACTGGGATGTGCACACATATCACGTTTTGTAGAGTGTGGCGGTGCAGTGTCAGTGACCTGGCCAAAGGAGGCGTCATAGGGCTGTGATTTGATCATAATTTGAATATAATTCTGAAAAGGGGCATACAAAATATATTTGGGCCACTAAGCATAGCCCCCATACCAGGTCCACGGAGGGGTGTCAATTTGCTATTGTTAGAAATGGGGTCTCTGGTTGGTGGTCACTTTGCACTCTGTCCAAGCAGGGACCCCATTCTAATCAGGGCAATGAAGATTCACACTTACAATACCCCTGCTCACCTCCTAGGCAGCATGGCACAAGCAGTCAGGCTTATCTTAAAGGCAATGAGAAAAGTATTTGTACCAACATGCACAGTAATACAGTGAAAAGACTTCAAAATGGACATGACACCAGTTTAGAAAAAAAGCCAATATTTATCTAAATCAAACAAGACCAAAACAACAAAAATCCAACATTCACAAGTAAAAAATTTAAGAGAGCCTTACTCTATACATATGGATATGATGTTGTTACACAAAGCAACATGTTTGTATCAAAAATAAAGCCGAACGGGTGAGTGTGTGTCAGAAAAGCCAGTGATGCGTTGATTCCTTATTCGCAAATGAGGCAGTGTGTCATTTCTTCTCCGGTAGGGTAGGCAATGTGTTATTTTTCTCTCCTGCAAGAGAGTAACGCGTTGATTTCCGGACAGGCTCCTCAAATCCAGACAGGCTCATGTTGATTTTGATGCCCAGTGGTGATGGGTGTGAAATTCGGCCACAAGGTGATGAGGCACCACGCTGCATGGGCCTTGCGCCAATTTCAGCAGCCGCAAACGGATTGTATCCCCAGTGGCTAGGAAGGTAATGAGTCAATTTCCCAGCCGCAATGCAGGTAGTGTGTTAATTTTTCAGCCACGATGCAGGTGATGTGTTGTTTTTACAGCTATGTTGCAGGTTTTCTTCCTTGGTTCTACCAGCTTCACCATTCAGGGACCCAGGGACTGGTGTGGGCACTACTTAGCAGAGTAGGAGTCTCAGCAGAGAGTCCAGGTCCTGGCAGAGAAAATCTTTGATGGCCCTGAGACTTAAAAACTTCAAGATAGGAGGCAAGCTCAGTCAGAGACACTTCACAAGTAGGAATATACCGCTAAGTATAGTCTCTGTGCTCTGTCTGGCAGAAGCAGCAACTGTAGGCCAACCCAGCAAAGCACAGACATAGGCAAAGGGGCAGTACTCCTCCTCCACCTCTTCAGCTTTTCTCCTTGACTGAGGTTCCTCTTGACTCAAGAAGTAATCTAAAAATCTGGGATTTTGGGTCCAGTACGTTCTGCCTTTGAATTAGGCAAACTTCAATGGAATGTCTTGGTTGTTCACAAGATCCTGCCTTGCCCAGGCCTGGCACCAGTTACACACCAGGAGTATGGAGACTGCACTGTGCGAGGATAGGCACAGCCCTTTTGTCAACACCAGGGCATTGCGCTCTCTATTGGTGACTAGAATGCAAAAACCCAGCACTCTCACAACAAAGTAATTTATGCATTGTGCTGATATGTTGTTGTTTAACCTTTTGCATTGCAGAGTTCAATCCAGAAGACTTATTTTTAATGTGCTTACAAATGCTGTTTATTTGCAATGTATTGCTGCAGGCTTTCAGAGTGTGTTAGGGTGTGGTCCCTTTCCAGGACCTTCTAGAGACTTTCCCTGCAACATGCCTGGGTGTGGTTGTGGGCTGGGCCAAGATTCTATAAAAAGGAGCCAGCCCAGATCCAAGTGCTCACTATTCAGAGGTCCCGGTGCAGAGCAGCAGCTACTTCCTGAGCTCCTGTCCCGGTGGCCTATTTGATCTTCCAGACATCTGACTTTCATTCTTCATTTGGAGATCCTTGTTCTGGGCGGTAAGACAGTGGTTGGGCTGGCCTCCCGACACCGTTATCGAGAACTCTCATGTTCTTGGGCCTAATTCTTTTATGATTTGACAGAGTACTTTGCGCGTATGAAATATGCGCTTGAGTGTTTGTGACATTTGCAGTGTGACTTGCGAATCGGCAAGACGCGTGATTCGTTTTATGGTGTTTTAACTTTGTTGTTCATTGCGCGCTACCATTTCTTGACATTTACATGGTGGCTTAAGAATCGGCAAGACGTGCAATTCGCTTTATGGTGTTTTAACTTTGTTGTTCATTGCGTGCTACCATTTCTTGACATTTACATGGTGGCTTAAGAATCGGCAAAGATGTGCGATTCGTTTCATTGTACTTTGATCTTGTTATTCATTGTAAGCTGTTATTTCTTGGCATTTACATCGTGGTTTAAGAATCGGAAAGACGCAGGATTCTCTCTTCGAGTTTAATTCATGTTGTTTATTGCATGCCACTATTCTAAGAAATTTATCATGTAATATTCGAGTTGACAAGTTATGTGATTTGTTTTTCCTGAATCCATATTGTGTTATTCATGGTTCACAATCCTTTTATGGTGTTTACTATATATATATATATATATATATATATATATATATATATAAAAATCTACAATATGTGCAATTTGTGGTGAAACATTTTAAGAGTACACAGAAGATCAGAGTGTCCAGATGCAATATTGTATGGTCCTAGTATGCATTCTCAAAAAAGGATTTATATGACTGGTTTAAAATGTAGTCAGAACGTTCTTCTGATTCTCATGTAAAGGAAAGTACTTGAATAAGAATGTTTTTATTTAATCCATTTTCATTCCCTTACAGGTATCCGTCCATCTTGAAACTTACTCATTTTAAACTTAATTCTTAGATTGTTCATGTTTTCAGAATGACTATGCTTGGAATCATAGTCTAGTATTGATTTCAGGAGATATAATTTTCATATTGTGTGTTCTAACCTTTTTCTTACTACAAGTCTCCTTCCCAGCTGTTTCCCTTCCTAATCCCCTCTTCCCCTCTTGAACTCTCTTAGCCTCTGTGATTTATCTATAAGAGTCTTGGAGCTGTTCAGTGGTGGACGTGTTGGGAACATGTGCAGACCCCGAGAATCTGGTGACTCTGACACCTTTCAGGTGTAGGTGTCAGCTCCTTCCTCCACTCTAGCCCACATGACCCATCAGGTTATGCAGGCTACACTCCAGCTCCCTCAATGTCACTGTATCAGTCACAAAACATTCCTATATACCGCTGCGATCGGTGTGTAGTTGCAATTCCAACATGGTAACGAATCGCAATTTGGAATTCGTAAATACCAAAATGCATTTTTGCGGTTGGAAACTGCCTGATCGGGCCATTTGCGACCGCAAAAATGCATGATGCATATGGCTCCATATCACTATCTACTCCCAAAGGGAAATTGCACACAAAAGATATTTACAGGCAGCCCGCATGTTAACCTATGAGAAAGATAGGCCTTGCAACAGTGAAAAATGAATTTGGCAGTATTTCTCTGTCTGGACATGTACAACACATCAGTGCATGATCTATCTTCAATATACACTGCACCCTGCCCATGGGGTTACCTTAGGGGTGCCTAAAATGTGTATCGAGGCAAGGTTTGGGCCTGGCAACGAGGTACACTTGCCAGGTCGAATTGGCAGTTTAAAACTGCACACACACTCCCTGCAGTGGAAGGTCTGAGACATCTGTACAGGGCTACTCATGAGGGTGGCACATTCAGTGCTGCAGGCCCACTAGTAGGATTTGATGTATAGGCCCTGGGCACCTCTAGTGCACTATACAAGCGACTTACTAGTAAATCAAATATGCCAATCATGGAAAAACCAATTACACATACAATTTCCACAGGGAGCACTTTAGTACTGGGCAGCAGAGTACCAAAACCAGCAAAAACAAAGCAGAAGCAAAAAAAAGACAGAGGAGACCGCCAAGGATGCCAGGTCTAACAGATGTAAAGTTTATAGAAACCTGTGAGTGTTTGGCTTACCATTCGTTGCCTCCATGACAATGTCGGTGTACGCCATTTAGCAGTGCAATCAGCGGGAGGTCATGTAGGATCCACTCCATGGTGGGAGAGGATATGTGACACTGACTACAGGTGAGATTCAAGCTTTTATTCCTCTTTTGCTGCCAGCTCAAATGTGGTGGTTGAACCGCCACAATCACGTCAGCAGATTGCAACCTCATAATTGGGCAGAGAGAAACACTGGTGGTCTGCTCACCAACAGGTGCATTAGCCTATCTCACCACCACCACAGCCTGCTGTTGCTGGTGGTGTCAGCAGCAGCAGCAGCAAAAAACAAATAGCCAGTAGGGATAGATACACCACCGAGTATCACACTGAAAACACAAATTATTCACTGAAAAGTTATTTCTTTATTTGAGTTAAATCAGTTAAATTAAATTAAATTATGCTTAGTGTCTACAAGTCACACTCTTGCATCTGTGTGACAACTCACAAGCAAGCCTTATAGTCATCAAATGAGCTATACAAACAAAAACCTAAAAAGACAAAAACAAATGTTGAAGTGCTATACATAACAAAACAATGTTAAATACATATAAGTCAGTAATTCCTTTAAGCACCGTTATATATTGCCTATAAGCTGCTTAACCATTCAGTGGCAAGCAATATTAAATAGAGGTAATGCCAATGATGAAGAGGGAGTATCGTCCATCAGCCAACAGTCTATCGCTGGTAAACATATATCCGATACGATCCAATGTTTTTAACATCTAACTTTTAAAACATTCTAACATGCATTCCTCCACTGTTGTAGTCGACGCGTTTCGGCCTTTATAAATCTGGCCTCCTCAGGACTTCAAGAACAGTGCCTGTATATACAACATATAAAATTATAACTACACTAGTAATGCTTACTTTGACAGCACAGACCACCAGGAGTGCACCATGACTCCTGTTCACCATAAAAATCACCAATATGCATAGATTAAAAAGTTAAATTACTTAGCTACACCAAGAAAGAAACAGGAAAAGGAAAAAGAAAAAGAAAAAGCCTAATAAAATCCATATATGTAACAAGTGCATCTTGAGGATTACCTATTTTACATATTTACATAGTTGTAAAGCCCGACAATAAAAGCCAAGACCTAGAAAACTACCCAAAAGTGATGTCTTTAGAAGTTGCAGTTAAAAGGTGCCCGTGCGCGTGGCCAGAGGAACTAACCTCATTAGTTTGTAATTACTGAGAGTGGTGCTCAAAAGTTAAATACATCACAAGGATTATGACCAATCTAAAAAAGAAAGCATTGTGACAGTATTTATCATTATATAGCTTAAAAATGTGCTCCCAGGTAATCAACGTAGCTATTCTACACTTACCTAATCGAATTACATCTGACAGTGTCAAAGCCGCACTTGACCGACATTCTGCAAAAGAGCAGCGGCAAGCACTGTAAATCTTTAAAAATGAATCTGAAAGCCACTGTCAGGAAGAACACTCTGGAGGGGCACACGAGCGCCTAAGATAGAAAGCGGACTGCTGATGTTAAGTAAATAGAAATACAACCACGGTTAAGGGGGCGGCCATCTTTAAATGTATAATCTCTCACACAGATAACAAAGCAAAGAATAATAGGTAAACTAACTCCACCCACATGGCAAAACAATGAAACAAGAAAATGAATAACATTTATGCACTCAACAAGGGGAATGTCCATATAGCAATACATAGGTGTTACACCTTAATTAAAGACCACATTTCTGATAAATCGTTTAATCCCTTATTAGCAGTCCCAAATCTTTCAATCAACCGTGCCTCCATTCTATCCAGAATGGAAGCTATCTCTCTTCCTGCTTTAGTTTTTTCCACCATATAAAGTATAGACCATCTAACATCTTCAGGTCTATGATTTTTTTCAATGTAGTGGTCAACCGATGGGGCACCATGCACTTCACACCTGATCCTAGACATATGTCAATCAATCAATAAACTTATAAAGCGCACTACGTACCCATGAGGGTTTCAAGGTGCTGGGGGAAGGGGAGGAGAGGAGGGAGGTGCTGCTACTGATCGAAGAGCCAAGTTTTGAGGAGTCTTCTGAATGGGAGTAGGTCTTGGGTCTGGCGTAGGTTGGTCAGGAGGGAGTTCCAGGTCTTGGCGGCGAGGTAGGAGAAGGATCTGCCACCGGAGGTCTTTCGCTGGATGCGGGGGACGACGGCCAGTTCGAGGAGCGGAGCTGGTGGGTGGGGGTGTAGAAGCTGAGTCTGTTGTTTAGGTTGGCAGGTCCGGTGTTGTGGAGGGCCTTGTGTGCGTGGGTGAGTAGCTTGAAAGTGATCATCTTGTCTACGGGGAGCCAGTGAAGGTCTTTCAGGTGGTGGGAGATGTGGTTGTGGCGGGGTACGTTGAGGATCAGTCGGGCGGAGGCATTTTGGATGCGCTGGAGGCGTTGTAGGTGTTTGGCAGGGATGCCTGTGTAGAGTGCGTTGCCGGAGTCTAGCTTGCTGCTGACGAGGGCTTGTGTCACTGTTCTTCTTGTTTCAGTCGGGATCCACTTGTAGATCCTGGGGAGCATGAGGAGGGTGTTGTAGCAGGAGGAGGAGACTGTGTTGATCTGTTTGGACATGGAGAGGGAGGAGTTGAGGATGAATCCTAGATTGCGTGCATGGTTGGTGGGAGTTGGAGGGGTTCCCAGTGTTGTCGGCCACCACAAGTTGTCCCAGGCTGAGGGGGTGGGTCCGAGGATGAGGACCTCCGTCTTGTCCGAATTCAGCTTCAGCCGGCTGTTCCTCATCCATTTGGCGATGGCCTTCATGCCCTCTTGGGGGTTGGTTTTGGTAGTGTGCGTGTCTTTGTTGAGGGAGAGGATGAGCTGTGTGTCATCGGAGTAGGAGATGATGTTGAGGTCGTATTGGCAGGCCATTTGTGCGAGAAGGGCCATGTAGATATTGAACAGTGTAGGGCTGAGGGAGGAGCCCTGGGGAATGCCGCAGATAATGTCAGTGGCTTTGGATCTGAAGCGGGGAGGCGGACACTTTTGGTTCGACCGTGGAGGAAGGAGGCGATCCAGTCGAAGGCTTTGTCTTGTATTCTGGCTTCGAAGAGGCGAGCTATCAGGGTGCTGTGGCAGACTGTGTTGAAGGCGGCAGATAGATCCAGGAGGATGAGGGCTGATGTTTCTCCATTGTCCAGTTGGCATCTGATGTCGTCTGTGGTGGCTAGAAGGGTGGTCTCGGTGCTGTGGTTCCGTCTGAACCCTGACTGCGAGGGGTCCAGGATGTTGTTGTCTTCGAGGTGGCGGGTCAGTTGCGTGTTGGCGATTTATTCGATGACCTTCGCCGGGAACGGGAGCAGGGAGATGGGACGGAAGTTCTTGAGATCTTGAATGTCAGCTTTGGGCTTCTTCAGGAGGGCGTGGATTTCGGCATGCTTCCAGCTTTCCGGGAAAGTTGCTGTTTCGAAGGAGACATTGATGAACTTCCGTAGTTGGAGGGAGATAATTGCGTCAGCTTTGTTGTATACGTGGTGTGGGCATAGGTCCGACGGTGATCCTGAGTGGATGGAGTTCATGATCTTGAGTGTCTCTGTGTCGTTGACGTTGGTCCAGGATGTCAAGTGGTTGGTGCGGGAGGTGCTTGCGGGGATGGGGTCTGGCGTGGTTGTGGTGGAAAAGCTGTTGTGGATGTCAGTGATTTTCTGGAGGAAGTATGTGGACAGAGAGTCGCAGAGTTCTTGAGATGGTGGGATGTCGTTGACGTTGGTGCTGGGATTGGAGAGTTCTTTCACGATGTTGAAGAGCTCTTTGCTGACGTGTGCGTTGTTATCCAGGCGGTCTTTGAAGGAGGATCTCTTGGTTATTCTGATGAGTTGGTGGTGCCTGGGGGAGGTGTCCTTGAGGGCTGTGTGGTTGTTGGGGGTGCGTCCATTTCTTTTTTAGTTTCCGGCAGTCTCGTTTGGATACTTGGAGCTTGTCGGTGAACCAGGTGGCTTTTTTGCAGGCTTGGTTGTTGGGTGGGTTCTTGAGAGGTGCTAGGGAGTTGGCACAGTTGGTGATCCACTGTCTGAGGTTGAGAGTGGCGGTGTCTGGGTTGGTGGGGTCAGTGGGTGGGTTCTGGGCGAGGGTATTGGTTAGTTGCTCTTCGGTGACTTTGCTCCAGCAGCGGCGAAGTGGTTGTTGGGGGCGGCGGTGCTTGGTTTGTTTCTTGAAGGTGAAATGGATGCAGTGGTGGTCGGTCCAGTAGAGTTCGGTGGTGTGGTTGAAGGTGACGTGGGTGCTTGTGGTGAAGATGGGATCAAGTCTGTGGCCGGCGATGTGGGTGGTTGTGGTGACGAGTTGTCGGAGTCCGAGGTTGGCGATCAGTGTGGTGGAGTTGAGGTTACTGTTGTTCTCTAGGTGGAAATTGAGGTCTCTGAGGAGGACGTAGTCTGTGGAGGGGACAACATCTGTTTTAGGATACAGGTTTTAATTGGCTGTGTGGTCTGGCCTATATAGGTAAGAGAGCAGGGACAAGTAATACAGTAGATCACGTTTTGTGTATTACAATTTGAAAATCGAAGTTGGTGATGAATTTTACCATTCACTCCTATATCCTTGCTCTTCTCTGTATATTTGCAGGCCAGACAATTATTGCATTGAAAATGCCCAATGATTGGTGGCAAATCTAGCATACTTCTCAGATCCAATCTTTTCTTTGTATTTGAAGTAAAAGGGCGTGTACTAACCCATCGTAAATGTTACGACCTCTTTTAAATGCAAACAAGGTTTTTTTAGCCCTACTGGATAAAGTAATTTCCAGTTCCTTTCAATGATAGCCCTAACTCGATTGGCTTTAAGATTATATGTAAGTACACACATTAGAGTGCACTCCTTGTTTTTTTGCTTAGGGGTGAGCAAATGTTCTCGGGGGTGTACCATGCTCACTTGCAAGCTCCTTTGACGATTTTCTTCGGATACCCTCTATCTAACAACCTTGATATCAGTGCCTCTGAATTTATAAAAAAGTCTTCTTTATTGGAACAATTCCTGCGCATACGCAGGAATTTACCATAAGGCAAGTTCTCCTTAAGAGTACGAGGGTGATTGCTTGAAAAATGCAGTAAAGTATTTCTGTCAGTAGGTTTTTTATATAAACTAACAGAAATACAACCATCATTTGATTGAATCCATAAATCCAAGAAATTAATAAGTTTACAGTCACAAGCCAACGTGAAATTCAGGTCAGGTGTCAAGTTCTTAATCCAGTGATGGAAGATAGAAAGTGCATGCAAATCGCCTTCCCAGATCATAAAGATATTGTCAATATAGCGTAACCACGTTTTAATATGTTTTTGAAAGGGTTATTTATATCATAAATCCATTTATCCTCAAAGTAGGCCATCTCTAAGTCTGCAATTTCGGGAGCAAAGTTGCACCCCATTGCTACACCTTTGATTTGTAAGTACATATCAATGTCAAAGGTGAAAACATTGTTTTTAAGCACAGCGTGGCCAAACTTACTGTGAAAGAAGTAGGTACATTATGGGGGCCAGTTCTCTCATCTAGATAGATCTTCATTATTTCTAATGCCTCATTTTGTAGGATGTTTGTGTATAGTGCTTCTATATCTAAAGTGACCCTCAAGTTTATTAATCATGTGCATGGAGTCCCGTACATATGCTTTGGTGTTATATGCCAGTGGTTTTAGAAAGAAGCCTACGTATTGTGCCAGAGGCTATAAAATAGACCCACAGGCCGCAATTATCGGTCTCCCTGGAGGATTGTTAATGTCCTTATGAATCATAGGGAGAATATAAAGAAGAGGAGTTCGTGACTGACTTTGATTTAAAAAGTCGTACTCTCCCTTACATATCCATCCTTCTCTTAATGGGTCTTCATTAATTAGGCGATAATGTTCTATATTGCCTAATTGACATCGGACTTCCATACTGTATTTGTCTTTGTCCAATATAACAATGCCTCCACCTTTATCTGCTGGCTTAATGATAATACTGTCATTTTGTGACAGGAAATAGATAGCATTCTTTTCTTCCTTAGTACCTGTAGACGGGTCTCCGCGACCGCGTCTTCTCTCCCTCGTAGCTGGCATCATTCAACAAGCTCCCTCGATATTTTTCAGCGTTCCCATGACAACTGGGGAACGCTGCGTCGCGTCACCAGTAACAACTTCCTGGTTCAGAAAGTATAAGAGATGACGGACTACACTTCAGAGGGGGAGGCGAACGCAGAGGAGAAGGACACAGCCGGTGGATTTGCAGGGACGGAGGCAGCAGTACTGAACACGGACGAATCCTCCAGCGGAGCTGACGAGAAGACAGCGATTACTGCTTGCAGGAAAGAGACGAAGACGCGAGACACCCGCCACGACCCCGGAGGGTCGTGGCTCTCGAAGGTACGGTCCCTCCTAGGGGCGGGAGAGGGGAAGGAGAGGCGCACTAAACCACTAGGGAGGAAGAAACAGAACGGGCACCAGTGATAAACCCATCACAGTGGAATATCCTCACCCACCCACCCTGCTTGCTCCCTTCCCACCTTGGGCTAGAAAGAGTAACACCCAGACCATACAGAAAGACTTACCTCCAATTTTTCTTTCTGTTGTTTTTATGGTTCTGGAAAAACGCCCGAGTGGTCCAACACCCTGACACCTTCGCAGCAAAACCTACAGAAGGGGACAAGAAGAAAGAAAGGAGAATATTAACAAAGATAAGAAACCAGAAACTAAATAGATCCACAGAGGACATACTGAACATTGGACTTTCTCTACAGAAAATTAAAAGATAATAAAAGTATACAGTAATACCCATGAACTATACTTACCCGACTCAGTCTTTTCTGTTCTCGTGTACCGCCACAGCCTACCACAGTGGTGTCAGAAGTGGTATTTTACGATCTTGGAGGCTAACTGGCGGTATACATCATGAGCGAAACCCCGACCCTTGAGGACATGATTAAACAGCTAGCGGAAGGCCAACGGCATTTACAACTAGTGTGGGAAGCACATCAACGAGAGGCCAAGGAAGACAGGGAGGCCCTGCAATCCGCCTTAAAGAGTCAAGCTACAATTTTGGCCAATAACCAGGTTGTGCATGAAACGGCGCTACAAAAATCAACAGACACCATAGCAGCCAGTAAAGTTCATCCCAACGTCCCTAGCTCGGTCTTACAAAAATTCCAGGAAGGCGAGGACCCGGACTACTTTTTTACAAACTTTGAACGGGTAGCCTCCTCCCCCCAATGGCCGGAAGATCGGTGGGGACAGTACATTGCGCCCTTACTCACCGGTTTTCTGCAAGCGGCCTACCAAGCCGCCAACCCTGACGGCACCACTCCCTACAAAGATATAAAAAGGAGTATCCTAGAACGAGTGGGTCATGATACAGAATATTACCGATTGAAGTTCCGGAAGGTAAAGTGGGGTACGAACGAGGATCCTCGCACTTTCTACTTCCGGGTGAAGGACTTAGCCTTGAAGTTGTTGGGACCTATAGGGACAACCAGAGAAGACGTGATAAAAACCATTATTCTGGAACAATACTTGGACTCCTTACCTCCTAGCACCAAGAATTGGATAAGACAACACCCAAAGATAGACACTGAGGGCGCCATAGATCTTGCCTGTGCGTACCATCGATCTACGGATGTTAAACTACTACAACCCAGATCTGTTCTAAAGACCACAACGCCTCCGCCAAAACCAAGTCCCAGATGCATTCCGGAAGAATCTCGGTCCCCTAAACTAGGGGAAAATCATCCTATGCAATTACCCCAATGTTTTAACTGTGGGGAATGGGGCCATATTGCAAGGGTATGTCCCAGGAAAGCAGATGGGGTTGAACCCATGGAGATCGGGGTCACTCGTCGTAGAGTCCTCTGTACAGGAAAAGGAAATTCGAAATTTAAACACGTTATCAAAATAAACGGGCAGCTCATCTCTGCCTTAATAGACTCGGGTTGTAGTCAGTCCGTAATCCGGAAAGATTTAATAGACCTTAATAACCTGGCCACCGACCAATGGGTCTCTATTTGTTGTATACATGGAGATAAGGGGAAATACCCACTAGCACTGGTTAAGGTTGAATGGGGACAATATCAAGATATTATCCCAATAGGGGTTATGGATCGACTGATAGAGGACTGTATTATAGGAACTGACTATGTCCGGTTCTATAATCTCTTAGATCACACCTGAATCCAAAATGCGGTTCCAGAGTGGTGGACGGAAGCACCATTTTCCAATTGTATTATTGAATGCCCTCCCAGTCGCAGGAAACTCACTCGAAATGAGAAAAGACGGGAGAATTTACGATATCAGGAAACCCGAGAACAGACGGGAGACAATAAGGTAGTGGCGGAAATTAGCAACGCACCCATGACCTTCCGAACCAGTCAGAGGGAAGACCCTACTCTAGCTCAAGCCTGGAAAACGGCCAAAACAGAGGCCACGAATGAGGTGGGGTCCTTACTTTCTGATTTAGAAAAATCTCCTCTATAGAGTAACCACGACTACCACAGGGGAAAATAAACAACAGTTAATTGTTCCCAAATCATTTCGAACCCAAGTACTGTTCTTAGCACATAACCAACCAGGAGGGGGCCACTACGGCAGAGAAAAAACAGAAGAATATCTCATGCGGAGATTCTATTGGCCAGGGATCTATGCCCATATCAGGAGATATTGCTCGCAATGTCCTAGATGCCAATTTACTGAACCAGGAGTACCCAGGAAAGCCCCCTTATACCTTTTGCCCATTATTGAGGTTCCATTTAGCCGGGTGGGTATGGATCTGGTCGGCCCTCTGCTTCCCTCCTCCAAAGGACACACCTATATCCTGGGTATAGTGGACTACGCGACCAGATACCCCGAAGCAATCCCCTTGTCCAGTATGACTACAAAAACTGTGGCCCAAGCCATGATAACGTTTTTTTCTCGAACAGGTTTTCCACAAGAGATACTTACTGACCAAGGTACACCTTTCATGTCAAAACTTATGAAGCAGATATGTCGATTATTAGGGATTACCCAAATAAAGACCTCGGTATACCACCCCCAAACAGACGGGTTGGTGGAACGCTATAACTGCACCAAAAAGACATTATTAAGAAAAACAGTAGATGACCCAGGTCGAGATTGGGATCAGAAGTTACCCTTGGTCCTTTATGCCATACGAACACACGAACAATCCTGTACGGGTCACAGTCCGTTTGAATTGGTATTTGGGAGACAACCCCATTGTCTCCTGGATATGGCAGCAGAAACATGGGAAGAGGAAGAAGAAGAGGGAAAACCCTTGCTCGATTATGTCCATCAACTAAAGACCCAGTTACAGAACTTATGGGAGGACGTTCATAGACATTTAGAGACAGCCCAAGCTAATCAAAAAACCTATTCAGATAAAGGAAGCAAATTACGCTCTTTTCTCCCGAATGAACAGGTCCTCATAATGAGGCCCACATCTGAGCATAAGTTAATCGCCAAATGGCAAGGGCCATATAGAGTCATTAGAGCTGTCACTCCCGTTACATACCTCATAGAGTTAAGTGCACGCCCAAAAAGAACCCAGATCTACCATATCAATTTACTAAAACAATGGAGACCAGTAGAAGAGACAGATAATTAAACAGCCAGTGGATACTTTATCTCGCCATCCAAAGAGCTAGACGTAGAATTGTATCCTTTAGTGGAATCAAACTCAGAAGGAAACCCCTGTATCAATATGGCTCTAACTGAAACTGACAAACACCATCTGTATACACTATTAAAGCAACATTCAAATTTCTTTTCAGAGAAACCGGGTAAAACTCCTTTAATCTACCACATTATAAAAACACCCGAAGGACGGATTATTCGCCTTCGCCCTTATCGTATACCCGAAGCACGGAAACATGTGATTGAGGAAGAAATAAAGAAAATGCTAGCCCTGGGGGTAATTGAACCCTCTAGTAGTCCATGGAATTCCCCGTAGTGCTTGTTCCGAAACCCGACGGGTCTATTCGATTTTGCATCGATTTTCGCAAACTTAATGATATCTCACTATTCGATACGTACCCCATTCCTCGAGTCGATGACATCTTAGAGCGATTAGGGAAAGCAAAATACTTATCAACCCTTGATTTGACTAAGGGGTATTGGCAAATTCCTCTCGCTCCGGAAGCAAAGGAAAAAACAGCGTTTTCAACGCCGTCCGGCCTCTATCAGTTCACGGTTTTACCCTTCGGTCTTCACTGAGCCCCTGCTACATTCCAGCGCCTGATGGACCGATTGCTAAAACCATTTCAGGACTTTACAGAAGCCTATCTAGACGACATTGTCATTTATAGTGACACTTGGCACAATCACTTACTACATCTTAATAAGGTCTTTACTGCTCTGACAGAGGCCGGGCTAACGGCCAATCCCAAGAAATGCGTATTAGGAAACACAGAAGTTTCTTACCTAGGCTATGTGATAGGTAATGGCACCCTTCAACCACAAAAAAATAAAATCGAGGCCATAATACAAGCTACTAAACCGAAAACCAAGAGGGACTTACGATCGTTCTTAGGGTTGGTAGGGTATTATCGACGGTTTATCCCCAGATATTCGACCATCACTGCCCCTCTTACTGACCTGCTGGCAAAACACCATCCCACGACGCTAGCACCATTTTCCGAGACTCAGAATCATAGTTTTGAACAGTTAAAAAATTCCTTGACCACTGACCCGATACTAAAATGTCCTGATTTTTCCAGACCTTTCCACCTGTATACTGACGCTTCTAGCATCGGTCTTGGTGCCGTCCTCACCAAACCCGATGATGAAGGATTCGATCACGCAGTTGTCTTTATAAGTAGGAAACTCCTTCCAAGGGAAAGCCACTACCCTACTATTGAAAAAGAGTGTTTAGCCATTAAATGGGCGATTGAATCTCTGCAATACTACCTTTTGGGCAGGTCATTTATCCTGTGCACTGATCATGCCCCTCTTACTTAGCTCGCCTCTCACAAGGACTCTAATTCTAGAGTGTTACGCTGGTTCCTAGAACTGCAACCTTTTACTTTCCAGATCCGCCACATACCTGGTTCGCAACAAGGTCCCGCTGATTACCTGTCACGGTTCCCTCCTTCTTCCTCCTCGGTCCTCGAGCAGTCCCGATCATAGGAAGGGGACTGTAGACGGGTCTCCGCGACCGCATCTTCTCTCCCTCGTAGCCGGCATCATTCAACAAGCTCACTCGATACTTTTCAGCGTTCCCATGACAACCGGGGATCGCTGCGTCGCGTCACCAGTAACAACTTCCTGGTTCAGGAAGTACAAGAGACGATGGACTACACTTCAGAGGGGGAGTCGAACGCCGAGGAGAAGGACACAGCCGGTGGATTTGCAGGGACGGAGGCAGCGGTACTGAACACAGACGAATCCTCCAGCGGAGCTGATGAGAAGACAGCGATTACTGCTTGCAGGAAAGAGACGAAGACGTGAGACACCCGGTCGTGGCTCTCGAAGGTACGGTGCCTCCTAGGGGCAAGGGGATCACAGGGAAACACGGGCACCGGGGAAGGGAACAAGGGAGGCAGGAGAGGGGAAGGAGAAGCGCACTAAACCACTAGGGAGGAAGAAACAGAACGGGCACCAGTGATAAAACCCATCACAGTGGAATATCCTCACCAACCCACCCTGCTTGCTCCCTTCCCACCTTGGGCTAGAAAGAGTAACACCCAGACCATACAGAAAGACTTACCTCCAATTTTTCTTTCTGTTGTTTTTATGGTTCCGGAAAACGCCCGAGTGGTCCAACACCCCGACACCTTCGCAGCAAAACCTACAGAAGGTGACAAGAAGAAAGGAGAATATTAACAAAGATAAGAAGACAGAAACTAAATAGATCCACAGAGGACATACTGAACATTGGACTTTCTCTACAGAAAATTAAAAGATAATAAAAGTATAGGGTAATACCCACGAACTATACTTACCCGACTCAGTCTTTCCTGTTCTCGTGTACCCCCACAGCCTACCACAGTACCTTTTGGTGTAGCTAAGTAATTTAACTTTTTAATCTATGCACATGGGTGATTTTTATGGTGAACAGTAGTCGTGGTGCACTCCTGGTGGTCTGTGCTGACAAAGTAAGCATTACTAGTGTAGTTGTAATTTGATATGTTGTATATACAGGCACTGTTATTGATGTCTTGAGGAGGCCAGATTTATAAAGGCCGAAACGCGTCGACTACAACCGTGGAGGAATACATGTTGGAAGTTTTTAAAAGTTGGATGTTAAAAACATTGGATCGTATCGGATATATGTTTACCAGCTATAGACTGTTGGCTGATGGACGATACTCCCTCTTCATCATTGGCATTACCTCTATTTAATACTGCTTGCCACTGAATGGTTATACAGCTTATAGGCAATATATAAAGGTGCTTAAAGGAATTACTGACTTATATGTTTTTAACATTGTTTTGTTATGTATAGCACTTCAACATCTGTTTTTGTCTTTTTAGGTTTTTGTTTGTATAGCTCATTTGATGACTATAAGGCTTGCTTGTGAGTTGTCACACAGATGCAAGAGTGTGACTTGTAGACACTAAGCATAATTTAATTTAATTTAACTTATTTAACTCCAATAAAGAAATGATTTTTCAGTGAATAATTTGTGTTTTCACTGTAATACTTGGTGGTGAATCTATCCCTACTGGATATTTGTTTTTTGCTTTTGCCTTTGTCCCTGGTCCAGTGGGGTTAAAGGGCTTCCCCTCTTGGTTTGTTCGTTGCTGGCGGTGTCAGCGGGACCGCAAGGGTCTTTCATCTATGCAACTGCATGTATTGTAATGTGGTGGTCGGACCGCCAACACGGTGGCATGAAGGTCTCAAGACCATCAAACTCGCAATCTGGCCCTAAGACACTTGACCAACATATCAACAGCTTCAACTGAAACAAATACCTGAAATTACAAACTACAACACATATTTAGTATAAAATGTAAAATAAGTGAAATTATGTTGTCTCTACATTAACAAAGTAAAGTTACACTAAGCAAAACACTTGTTTAAAATCATGTAGTGTAGTAGCACTGTAGTAGTACATTTGGTAGTCACCTTAGGCTATTCAATTTAAAGTGATAACTGTCACAGCCATAATATGCATTATGGAGTAGAAGTATTCTTCTCTCTACTGTTGTGCTAAATTAATGGTGGCATTGCTAGCTCAGGTGGCACCATAGTCGTACTCGTTACGGTCTGCTGCTGGGACAGCTGAACTAGAAAAATATTTTATACCAATGTCCATGTTCTTCTTTGTACCTGGACTACAAGGACAATTAATACTAAGAATTAAAAATGCCACATAATATAATCAGTCATTCAGACACCCTGTCTGTCATAAGTAGGTGGTGGAAGAAGCAATACACTGAAGTACAGGGAAAGGATTAAGGAATGGGATATAGACTGTATGTGCTGCATTCGCATTTTCACAGACTATCCCATTCAGGCAAATCCAGTTGCTTTTGGACCACTTTACTCACTGTCCTCTTGCCCGTCCTCCACCACACTTTGTAATAACTACCTTTTCCCCAAAAATACATTTGCTTTTCAGTAAGAAAAGGAATCGTCTTATTGTACTCAACAGCAGGGTAAGGTAGAGTGGATTAGGATGAGTAGGTGGAGTACACACTTTAGAGATCAATCAATTCCTCTCCATCATCATCATGTGTCTAAGGTTTGGCTACTAGCGTGACTCACTGTGGCTGGCAAATGTTAAAAGGGAAAAATTAGAACAGAAGTAAACCCATAATGCAAGTCATAATGAATTATATTTATCCCTTGGCTAGAAAAAATGTTGTGCAACCAAAGGTTGGGCTTTTTAAATTATTCAGAAGTCTGGGACAGAACTTAAGAAAGAATAAAGGAGTGAAGTACTAGGAAGTGACTTGCACAGTGGGCAGTTGAAGGAAAGGGAAACACCTTTATTTGCATTGTCATTCATTGAAAGTGTTTGACACAGTAACTTAATTTAAGCTGACTGAATTGAACCATGCAGCTGTTGGGTCATCATGGGTGGCATTCGTGAAGGCCATAGCGAAGGACGGAGGTGATGGTAAAATTATGCTGGGATACATTTTACCTGCCTCACTTGATAAACATTGTAAGTATTCTGAAATACCATCCAAACTTTTGCATCAAAACTTTGACACAAAAAATTCCAAGCAAGTAAAGTTGATGAGAGGAACACTCCTATCCAGAAGAGCTCTCTTGTTTCTTCATTCCAAGAATGTATCTATTCATCATTGCAAATGTGTTCTTCTCGTACTCCTACTCTTCACCCTTGGCATTGATGCACACTATTTAAGCTTAGCTTTACATTCTGTCATCCGGTCCTTTGCCATTTAAAACCATCCAAATAACAAACATGGCTCTCTACTAATCTTTCGCCAACATACATTTACCTATTAACATCCAAGCATCCTTTTACCAATTCATTCATCCAAGGGAACTAACCCACTCGAGGAGTCCATTCATCCATCCAGGCATGGAATCCTTTCACCTATAGCCTTTCACCCACCTGGGCTGGTATCCTTCATTTGTATACCCTTTCATTCATCCTTCACCCATACATGCATGCTATCATCCTCCTCATCACCCACCTATATGCATATTATTATGCACCCTTTAATCCACACACACGTCCTTTCAATCATATTATATTTCACCCATCCATTATACTTCCATCCTTCTTTCATTTTTCTAAAACATCATGGTTCAAGTTCATTTTATAAACCTTAGTCTGCTGTGCTGCAGATAGAAAAGTCCAATACTTCTGCAAAAGCAGGGTGTTCACGAGTGAGTCAACAGCACTAGTACACCCTTCTACTGACTACATTACTAACTGTCAATAAGCAATAGGACTTACCACTTCCCACCACTGTTGCCACAGAGCCTCCCCCCTCATCTTCGCTCGCAGCCGTGTCAGCGCTGGTGCTGTCGCTCCTGGCCCTAGCACTGGTGGTCGAGGCAGCTAAAAAAAACAATTATACAATCTAGATGCAACATTCGCCTCCCCTAATTGTTTTTTTGTAATAGCAAAATACAACTGAAAATACATCACTATATTTCTTTTATGGATTCTCTTCTATCAAAATATCAATTGGGCATTTTGTTGTTTGGCAATTTTTTAAAAGCCTGAAACTAAAGTAAAAAAAATTGTAATGGAGGGGAAGAACTAGCTATTGACGAATCTGAGTTTTTCAAGAGAAATAAAAAGGTGCAATATTTGGTCAATGAAGGACATATGGTTTTGGTTTATTAATGCAATGGGCCATCCTCCTCATACTTCCAACCATGGTGCACGATCATCAACTGCTAGTATTCTAATAATACATACATAACATAGGGTACAACTTGTAACAAGACCATGTTCAAAAACACCTTTCTTTTAATTTTTTTTAATGATTGAGCTGGAGCACGAAAAGAAAGCCTTCTCATGAAACACGTATAGAATACCCTAAATGGGCATGTAATCTTCAGTACATGTGTTCTCTTAGCCTTACCACAACTCCACAAGATAAGGTACATAAGGGGAAAGGTAAAGCTCACTGACAAAGCAAAAGAAATGAAGCTACATACAGACTAGCATAGCCAGACAGTTTAAAGTAAGAATATAGAAAATAAGTAAATAGGATTTTGCAGGGATAGGAAGCATTTAAGAAACAGATAAATCAAAGTGGAGTTGGTAACACATTAGGAGACAGGCGGAGTAAAAAGGTAGAAAATAATTACAAGTGTGGAGTGGTACAAGTTAGGGAAATAAATATAAATATTAAAAAAAACAACAGGAGGACTTACTGGGACCAGCAGAGCCACCTGCCCCCCACTTGTAGAGGTGCCACCTTCAGCTGCCTCGTCCACCTCAACAACAGCCCTCCTCCTGCGCCTGGTTGCTGGATGATGTAAGAAATAAAATAGAAAAGATTAGTGGTACTGTTAATAAAATAATCTCTCCAAGAATATTATTATTTAAAGGAAAAGGCATCAGAGGTTCAGAGCGCCTATATAATAATACTAGTATCATGGACCATCCTATTCCAAATTTCCTAACCCTGCTCCCAAATTCCTAAACTACGGTTTGGATTTACTAATACATTTCAATGAATGATTTCTACAGTTCTCATCTCATTCTCCATCTCTCAATGCATACATTGGATGCATGTAATACTACTACACATCACTGGGAAATTACTTGGCTATTGGCACTGTGCGAGCTACAAAAAAGAAAAGCACAGAGAAGTGAGAGAATATGCAAAATTGCTCATCTAAATATATTAATGATAACTATCTTAGACAGGGCAGGAGGAGCCTCTGAATTACTTCTAAATCAGGCCAAGCAAGCGCAAAAAAGAAGTACAATTAGGTAGCACTGAGCACCTGCCTAGATGACGATCGCATAATATTATATTTGTAACATAAAGTTAACTTACCTATGTGTGAGCAGCATGCTTGCTATTTGGGAAGAAACTATTAGCATAGAGCACAACTCGTTTTTACTCAACGAGACCCTCAACCTCAATGCCTAGCACTTCGAGCAGGTCTGCTTCCTGATCAAGGATGTCCACCCACCGGTGTGTCAGCTGTTGCTGGTTAAGCCAGACCCCAGAGCTGTGGTGCACCTTCTTCCAACACTGCTGGCACTCTCGGAGGCAGGTGTCACTGCACATAGAACACCAAGGCAGCCACTTCGAAAAATATGGTGCAGGGCTGCGCCCCTTGATGTTGCTGCTACCCGCAAGGAAGGCAGCTGATGGTTGGGGGCCTGGAGCTGCCACTCCCCTGCTGTGCCATGACACTGGGGACTTGGGAGGGAGAGATAAAAATTAAAAAGACTGATTAGGATATAAGTTCAAATAAAAAAAGAGAAAGAGAAAAGATAATATAATAAAAAGAAACTAGGTGAAAGTAGGTTTTAAAACAGAGGAATGGGAGGGATAGAGATGGAGAGAAAAGTAGGACCCAGCGAAGGGGTGTGGCAAGAAACTCCGCAAGCTAGTGGAATCCGCGTAGCAGGATCGAGTTTTTTCTTTTGTCCAATTATTTCTGTGTAGTGCTGCAACGCAAAATCCACCCAGCCCTAGGCACGACTGAGCTTCAGTCCCATCCAAGATGGTGGCCCCCCCTCTGATCACGATGTCAAAGCATCAGGCATATCACTGAGTTAGCTTCACTCTCCCTGAGTTTGTGGGAGAGACTTCCAGTGGATTGTGCAGCTATTGAAGAGCCTTACCTAACACTGTTGCCTATACTGGGGCTCCCTCGACAAATGGGCGCCCCGCAGTTTCTGCCAATTTGGAATCAGTAAGCTTTGCAGAATGACTGTGGCTGAGCCCTTGCAATCCAGGATGGTAGACCAGCTGTGATTGTGGTGACCACACACTACCCACTGGATTTCTTTTCTAAGTGCCTGAGAGTGAGAGGGGTGGTGGACTGTGCTGCCCCTAGCAGGGGCCCTGGATGTAGGGGTGAGTGCCTTCCTGTGCTGCTGACCTCCCTTGCTACGTAGAGTGCCAGGCCCTTGTTCTAAGCATTTTCACTGGCCTCAGCCCTTCTGTGGGTCACACCAATATTCCATGGACAGTGACTACAGGGGATTGTTGGGGATTGCCGCTTCTGTCCCTGCGGAAGCACCTACTGATGTTCTTGCCACCACTTCCTGTGCATATTGGGCTGGAACCATCTGGAGGGCTCCTAGATGGGTAAATTCCCTTTGTGGTGGCACGCTTGGCCCATGGGTCAACCGCTGAATGGTCAAACTGCTCTGGCTTGTGCTGGGTCCTGTGTATCTATGAGTTGCCTATTTTGACGCTCTCGGTCTTCTTTGTGACAACTGGTGAGAAGCTGGTACATCATGGGGTACACCTGTCTGGGATTACAGCTAACTAGTTGTACACTGCTGTACTAACTGTTGGGCTGTCTATTAACTCTTTTACTGGGGACTGCACATCTGTGTGGCCCCTGCTGTTGCCCTCTGGACGTCTGTGTGATGTTGAACACATTCTTCATAGAGAGGGCTCTGGGCCCACCTTGGGAGATGCACAACTAGACTTCCACAAAGACTGGTGAACATTGCAGTACAGTTACATTGCACTCCCTTCTGCCTTGCTCGGGCTATCATGGGATGCAATTAACTGCCCAAGGAGGATGCAGTTGCCAGTGGTCCCCATCAGGGTATGAAGCAGGGTGCTGAGGAGGGGGGTAAATCTTATATAAAGCTTATGTGGGCAGCAAGTTTGAGTCACTTTTGGCAGCCATTGATTCTTCAAGCGAAGGATTAGAGGGTAAAAATGACCCACTATCAGTAGAATTGGACTGGCGGAAACTGTAAGGTTACTTTACTGGAGACAACAGTGAAGTCTCTATCCCCCACCATCCAGGCTGAAGATCATTGCATTATGACTCTTAAGGCTCAGACTCAGCACCTGCCAGCCCAGCTGGATGACCAAAAGGTGCACGCGTGAGGGAATGATGTCTGGATTGTAGGGCTGCCCAAGAGGGTTGCGCGGGACTCCCTGCAGGCTTTTTTGGAGGATTGGTTACAAGAGATGGTGGCCCTTCGAGGGCATCTCCAAATTCTTTGCTTAGAACATGCATGTAGAGTGCTGGCACAGTCACTTTGCCCTCGAGCTCCACCAGGTCCAGTGGTGTGTGCCTTTTGCATTTTTGTGATAGGGGTCACCTACTGCAGTAGGCATGAATGCATGGCTCTTTTGCTGCAAGCAATGCAAAAGTGTTCCTATACCATGATTTCACTCTCCAGGTCCAGACTCAGAGAAATTGTTTTTGGCAGTGAAGAGGAAACTGCATATCCTGGGACTGATATAATCCCTGCCTGGCTGTGGGTTCAGGTGGAGGACAAAGTGTATTTCTTTACTGACTCAGCTGTGGACTGGGATTGGCTTGAACTCTACGATAAGGGTACTATGCGTACCGAGAACTAGAGGGAAATCCCAGCCTACAGCTTCACAGGTGGTGTTGGCACAAACAAGAGAGGCTGAGACTGCGACGTCATTGGGGATCAGTGAGGGTTCTTCAACACGGCCCTCCATATAACATCATAGCTCTACCTCCGAATCTGGGGTCTCTGTTACTCCAGGACTAAAGAACACTTTGTTAGGAGTTATCCTGGGATCACTGGACGATAGTGTTTAACGTTGCTTGTTTTAAAAAATTTAAAATGTCCACTCTTCTTTCCCTGCTTGCTCTTTCTAATTGATTCTACTGTTCTATCGGTGCAAGGATTGATTGGTTTGGCTCCCTCATTGTGTGTGTAATTCAGATGTTGTATACTGCTATATGTTTCAAGACTGTCATTTAATTTTACCTTGACATTCATACCTTTTTATTCCTATTGATGTGTCAGAGGGCAGGTTGTATGACTTTCTTCCCCAGGTGTAATTTGAGTATGAGCAGGGCTGGAGGGAGTTGGGGGAGGGCTAGATAAGCATGTTCCTCTATATTTGGTTGCTTCCAAGTGTGCTGCCCCTTTCTTCTTTTCTTGTTGGCCCCTCTCCCTTGTAGAGTTCCTCTGTAACAATACTTGTTGTCACGCTGGCCTTAATTTGGCTCCTTGGTGAGCCTTATGTGTTGGGGGATGTGATAGGATGGTTTTGCGTCTCAATCCTGAGGGGTGTTGGGAGTTGGTGTGCCTGCCATTTTTGTTTGTTTTTTATATTTGTTTTTTGTCTGCGGATTGTGTGAGGCAATGTCATTTCTTTGAGTAGTGTGCCGTGGATGGTGCCAGTGGTGTTGGGTCTAAATGGAGTGCCTGCGCCCCTCAGCTGGTGGTTTAACAACTATGGAGGTGCAGATTAAACTGATCATGTGAAATGTGCATGGTCTCTCTCTTCACCACCTACTAAATTTTATGATATTCTAATCTATTTGAAATGGAGGGGGGGTTCAATTTGTTTTTTTTGCAAGAGTCTCATCCTGTGGGGCCCAAAGGTCATGCCCTTCAGGGACGTTGACTGGATGAACTTTATACCACCACCTTTTCAGCTTTTTCACGTGGCACCTTTATTTGGATCAGAACTGGAGTTCTTTTTTAGTTACATAGGTCAGTCGTTGACCCGGAGGGATGTGGCATTATTGAATATATATGCACCGAATGTTGAACAGTTGGTGTCCTGTCTGGGTTGAGCCCCGTCTTATCACTCATGGTGCCTTATTATAGGATTGTTAGGGGGACCTAAACTGTTTGGTGGATGTCACCCCCCCTTGCACAGTGTACCAGTGGCGAAACTGGCAGAGTGCGCACACTTGGGTGGGCCAATGGAATTTGGTTGATTGTTGGAGGACATGCAACCCGTGCTCCTGTGTGTACTCCTACTGTTCAGGTTTGCTTGATTGTGAGGTCTGGCTTGATCGTGTATAAACCTGTCATACGCTGTATGGTCGGGTGGTGGGAACCAAATACTCTGATCACTCCTCCATCTTATATACTTTTAAATGGTCCACCGCTAGACCCACAGCCCCTATCTGGTGCCTGGCGATTCTGTAGGATCAGGCCTTTCAAGTCTTACTAGGTATGTCACTTATTTCTGCATCAATCACACGGGCTTGGGGTCGTCGGTCGGAATTGAGTGGGAAGCCATGAAGCTGGCATTTAGATGCTTTTGTATCTCTAATAAAGTGAAGGTACAATCCCAATTGTGTTAGAATATCAGGCAACAGGAGATAGTGGTTGATGGTCTCCCACACAAGTAGGATGTTATTCCTGAGGGGAGGTGCAGAGTGCTGGCGGAGAGAGGGAGAAATTATTCTAGCTGGATGAATGCCTGCAGCGTTTTGACTAAAAAGCATATAGGGCCAGGACCCGCGCTGATAGTGATAAGTCAGGGAGGATTCTGACATGGCTCGTAGAGGCTGAGACCTGGAGCATACCATCCTCCAAATGAATGACTCTTCAGGAAGGGACATTTTCACTCAGAGTGAGATCAGTGAGGTGTTTCTTCCGCCAGTATAATGAGTTGTTCTTGGCAGCACCTAGGTGTGGCGATGGGGACATGCTGAGTTATATTGTAGATTCTTGCCTGTTTTACTTTGTTTTGAGGTGGTAGACCAGTTATGGGCAGATATGACAGAAACTTTGGGATACAATTAAAGACATGGCTAGGGACAAGGTGCCTGGCCTTGATGGGCTCCCTGTTGAATTCCATGCAGCTTATGCTTTGGTCTACGTACCCAGATGTTTGGCCCTCTTTAATGACTTTTGTCAATGAGTCCTGCTCTTTCCTCTCTCCGCGAGGCCACTTTTGTGTCTCATACAAAAAAGGATACTTTTCCTGGATTCCTATTCCCCACTGTCAATGCTGAACATGGACTATAAAATACTGAGTAAGGCATTGGCCGCCCGCTTGCTGCCCCATATGTGCTGTCTGGTTTATGTTAATCAGATTAATTCAGATGGGCGTAGCACTATGGCCAGCATTTTCCAGCTGCTTCTCACCATGGATCAACGTGAGAGATTACTGCAGAGGGCATTGGACCTTTCAGGGGACATCAGGAAGGCCTTTGACTCACTCCGGTGGGAGTACTTATATGCCACCATGTTTGGCATGGGTTTCGGTCTTGCTTCTGTCAGATGGATGAAGCTCCTTCAAACTCACCAGCTTGCTAGGACCCACAAAGTTTCACTGATATTGGTTGCTTTTGCAGTGGGGTGGGGTACCCAACAGGCCTGTCACATTTTCTCCTTCAAATGTGCCCAGACATTCGAGTCGTTCGCTGGAATGGTTCATCTCAGACATCACTATTGTGGTTTGTGGCTCTGTGGCAAAAGCAGGTTCCTTTCTTTTAAGTGGATGATATGTTACTATATTTGAGAGGGGAGGATGACGATTTACAGGGGGGCAATGACAGCATTAACAGAATTTGCCTGCCATTTGCGACTCAAGATTAACTGGAGTAAGTTCTGTGTTAGCCACTTTGGGAGGCGATGGATAAAGTGTGGCCCTCTATTTGCGGCCTGGCATTGTGGAGGTAGGGGCACACTATCTGGTATCTGGGAGGTCCCCTACTATCTTGTTGTTCAATGGGCAATATGACTGCATACTTGTTAGTCTTCGGCAGCCACGGCGTTTTGGTCTACGTTTCCCCTTTCCGTGAATGGTAGGGTTGCTGTCTTCAAGATGGTTGTCTTGTCCAGCCCCACATTCTTTATTTGTTTGCAGCTCTCACGCTTGAGCTGCCCAGTTAATTATTTCTGGAACTTGATGGTATCCTTCTGCTCTTATATTGGGGTGCATCATGGTACCACATGATGACCTGAAAGTTATGCTTACCGGTGCTGGAGGGCAGTTTGACAACCCCTGATCTGCAATTGTATTACATAACAGGGCAGTTGCAATATGTTGCTCACTGGCCGTCCTGTTTGTGGGATGTAGTGGGTACACCGGAGTGTGGTTCCCCATAAGAAGTTATTGACCAGAATTTTGCTAAAGCTTTCCAATCCATCTAGTGTACTGAACTTGAATGTGCTCTTTAGAACCACCCAGTGGGTGGGCAAGGACCCTTATCAGGACGTGAACCATGACTCTATATATATTTGAGCTTCTGCTCTTGATTGCTCGATGCTGGGAGCAATGAGGGAGTGGGTCTGGTCTCAGCTGCTGGATGGCAGGTGATCTTTTTGTAGGCAGTGAATTGTGACCCTTTTTGACAGAAGAACAGAAGAATTTGTTTTGTTGCACAACGCATTGGTATGCAGGGTTTGTGAGTGGTGGAGCTTGGGGGGCTGCAGAGTCACTGAAGAACAATAGCTTCCTTTTTCTCATCACAGGTCAGACAAAGTGGGTCACCCCTCTTTATAGGCCTTTCTTGCAGTTGTTGGAATATGGATATTGGGTCCCCGCTGACCAAGCGGGTTCAAGGAGGATTCTGGAGCGCATCTCAACAGTGACCCAGAATTGTCGCTTCAAACTTATTCAATATTACTACTTGCATCAGGCGCATACATGTCATGTTCCCTGTGGCGATGTCTGTATGCCCTCGCTGTGCTACTGGGAACAGAGGCTTTTTGCACGTGGTGTGGTCACACCCTTTATTGTTGCTATACTGGGTGTTGGCCCTGCTGGTGGTCCATGGTGCAACTGATGGAAAATTTGAACATAGCCCTCAATTGTGCCTACTTGGTCTTCACAACCACACTGGGGTTACGGCGTAGACCCGGGATGCCCACTTTTGAGGGTGCGTGGTTCCTCTGCGAGAGAGTATGTCTGAGTATGCCGTAGTGCTTCTGAGAATGGGTGGGCACTTGGGGGACTGTATTGGATTTGGGATAGGTGGGACCCTGCAATGGTCTTATGTTCTCTTTTACTTGCGATGACGACTCTAGCACTGCTGTCCCTTTCACTTGTCATCACTATTATCTCCATGTGTAATCCCTTCTGATTTTACTGCCCTATTGTTTATTTCTATTTTGCATTTTTTTTGTAATGGAAAATTAAATAAAACATTAAAAAAAGACTGACCCAAGGCGAAACATGGATGATGGATGGAACTTTCAAAATGAGCTCCAGGCAATTCACACAGATATGCACCATACACTTTGAATATCCAAACACTAGTATACCTCTCATATATGCACTGCTGCCCATCTAACATAATAGTACTTCCTATGACTTATTAAATCACATTAAAATAAAAACGAACAACTTTTCAATACATGAAATGAGAGTAAAGTTTAAACAGTTATGATACAACCCTTAAGCTATAGCCACACATAACTATGCAAGGTTGATATTACCACTTTAACCATGGCATTTAGAGGCATCACCAAAAATCAAAGGGCCTCATGATGAATTTGGCCGTCCTACCAAGGGACTGCCAAACTCACGGGGAGGATGTGATATTGACATTCCCTCCAAGTGTATTACAATTGTTCCAGCCAGCTGACCAGTGGGAACATTGTGATACGTGTTCCTGCCAGGCTGCCTGACAGGAGACTGTGTTGGGATATTTGCCTCGGCTCCGTTAAGGGAGCCAAAGCCAATATCATAACACTCCAGCACCATGGAAATGCAGACCGACTGTGCTGGGCAGCGGGGCTCCCAGCCCTGGCTTTCTACCAGATTTTTTATAGTGGGCATCCTGTTATGAAAAGGCTGCTGGTAGGAGGGGTTAATCAGCCAGGCGGCACTCAGTTCAGCAGACATGGTGGGTTACAAACCCGACCACTGTCACCCGATCAGGATTTTTGATCCTCGCAGGGACACCGGTCTTTAGGCGGGTCCGTCTGCCAATCTTGTAATATGTAGGTCGGACTGCCACACCACAGTGGTCCGAATGCCATCGCGAGGGCTGGCAGTCCTAGGACCACCAGCCTCGTAATAAGGCCATAAATATAGCATATGCAACAAACAGCCAGTTTGGATTTGAAATTAAAAATATATTTACACTGGCATATGTCACAGAAACAGAGCTGGCTAACCACATTCTTATGGAAAAGTAATTTTTTCAACAAAATTAATAGATATTAACTCCCCTAATGGACTATTTTGAAGACACTAGGATGGCAGAGTGCACCACTCTGGACACCAACATCAACCCAAATTCTAATTCAGTGGTGGAATGTTACACAAGGTTGATCTCAGGCAATACTCTACAAATTCCTAGAATCCTTCCAAAAAGAACAAAGCCACCA
Source organism: Pleurodeles waltl (assembly GCF_031143425.1). NCBI lineage: Eukaryota > Metazoa > Chordata > Amphibia > Caudata > Salamandridae > Pleurodeles > Pleurodeles waltl. The sequence goes on along the minus strand of NC_090445.1, from coordinate 484,841,945 downwards.
ACAACTTAAGATACAGCAATCAGTGAACCAAATAAAACCTAAATTAACTAAACAAACAAGTAAAATGTATGAAATGCCACATTATAAAGTGAGGATCTTTGTGAATAACAAATAAGTAGACTACTTAGAAGTAGTAGCAAAATCCCTTTTATGTCATCTACTTACCTACCAACCAGTAAAGCTCAGCAAAATAAAACACCACCATAACATAATCAGTTGATAATAAATTTTAAACAATTTGTTTTTATAAATCAGGCAAAAAATATAGTAATAAAATAGAAAAGAATGATGAATAAAAACAAATTATTTCAATAAGTAATTAACAGATTTATGCCTCAACATCCGTGAAGTACAATATTACAAATAAAAGCACAATTAAAGCAATTAAATCATACACATAGAAAATTGAACTTTACATTGCAATTGGACCAGAATACATATTCATAATAAAATATAACATTTCCCACCTAAAAATAAATAGAAAGAACATAAATATTAGTAGAGCTGGAAGCAAATCAATACAATGGGCATTTAATGTGATTTATCTAACCTTTAAAGATGCCAGCCCACCAATGGGTTTAGAGCAGAATGAGCTTGTGGTATATCAGATCGAAAAATATGTGTTAAAATAACTTTATGTGGGTAAACAAAGGTCAGCACAGATTAAACACCTTGATTGCTTTTCAAAAATATCAACTAGATGACTCAAAACCTGAAGACATATTTCTAACTGCTCTGTACTGGAAAAAAAATAATGATTTAAATTTCTTGATCCTGTAGGGAGCAAATTTCTTCAGGATGCAATTTTATGCAAATAGCTGTTATATTACACACCAGCATGCTTAAATAAAGTAAGCCCAGGATATAAAAAAGGCATGCTTTAGATGCTAAGCATCAGACTCTGATAATTGATCTCATATGATAGGGCAGTGTCCTAGGTTAAATATATTTTGGAATAACATTTTCTGATATTTAGAAAATATTCGAGGTATACCAATCAAACAACAACTACTAGGTTATTAGGAATTTATTTTAGCCAAGAGACATTGGGTAGACACCAAAAGCTTATTTATATTTATCTGCAAGTGTAAACTTCCTAATACTCCAGGAATGACAGAGCAAATTCACTTCACAACATTCAGAATGGTTATGCAAAATATTAAGGGTTTGGGAACTCGAAGAAATATAAGCAAAGGGAATGGCTAACACATGAAGCTCTTGGAAACCTGTAGCACTGTAAATGATCAGATTTCTGGCTAGGACATGATAAATCTCTTCCTAAAATTTTAATGTATATTGGTATGGATGTAATTTATTGCAGTCATAACTTTTTTGCAATTTGTTATCAGAAATCTGTTTAATGTGATCACTTGCTGTAAAACCACAGATTTTATTCATTAATATCATGAAGTTGTATTGGTATAATGATCACTTTAAAGATTTTTTAAAAGTAATTTATTGTTATTATGATTTTTTTTCTACCGTGTACCTCCAAAAAAGTAATATCATACTTACATTTGTGTAGCTGAAAATATTATTCCACATCCATTACAAAACATTCAATCCACAAAAATTTAAAGAATAGCATCCAAAGAACCCAAAAAATGTAGAAATTAAAAGATCAAATGTAAATCCACCCAAGTAATCCACAGTCATTAAGAACTATTAAAAACCTGAAAAAAATAAAAAGCGATCCAGGAAACCCAAAAATGTAAAGGAAATTAAAACAAAGTAATATAGGATAACAATAAAGCAAAATAATTTCCTTTAAAAAACAAGTGCATTAAAAACAGGTTGATACAATGCACTCAAATCTGTAAACCCGTACGAAAATACAACATACCCACCATCACAAAACTCTCTCAAATACAACATAAACATAACATTAGAACCATTCAGACACAAGAAGTAATATCTAAAATAACACAATAGTACTACAGAGCCATAAATAGGCCTAATGTATAGCACTACAGGATAACATAACACAAACTACACAAAACAACCTTGAAAAACAAAACAGACTATAACCCACACTACCTGCATCTGCCCACATCCACTCTGTCCCTAAAACCTTAAAGAAAAACTTAACAAAAACATCCTTGTCTAATAGCAGTAGGCAACCACAACCCAGTCCCACAGAATTCACTTTAAATTACAATATTTGTTTCTCTGGGGGAAACCTTGCTGCTCTGAGACACCAAAGAAGCAAGCTTTTAATAAGCCATGAGATTTGCTCCTTTCCCTCCTGTTTGTCACAACACCAAGAAACCTTTGAATGTACATGCACTCTGTAAGTTTTACTAACATAATATTCATATTAACATATAATAAGTGTTGGAAAATGGAAGTTTAACTAAACCAAATTAAATAACAATATACCATAACAATCACCCACAATAAAACAATAACCTCAAATATTTTTAAATCTCTCTTTGTAAGCTGCAAACTTTAAAATTAAATGACATTGATAAATACATGAATTATCAATAATTCAAGACAAAAATAAAATTATGGGGGTCATTACAACCCTGGTGGTCGGTGTTATACCGGCGGTAAGACCGCCAACAGGCTGGCGGTCTTACTTTGGGGAATTATGGCCATGGCGGTTACCGCCATGGTCATCCGCCGGTTTTCCGTTCCACCCGCCAGGGCGGAGACGACCGCTGGGCTGGAGACCTGGGTCTCCAGCCCTGCGGCCGTCACTATACCGCCGGCGGTATTTGGAGCCGGCTTACCACCGTGGATTTCCAGCGGTTTGAACCGCCATGAAATCCACGGTGGTAAGCACTATCAGTGCCAGGGAATTCCTTCCCTGGCACTGATAGGGGTCTCCCCCATCCCCCACCTCCACACCGACTCCCTCCCCTACACCCCCCACCACCCCTGCCATCCCCCAAAGGTGGCAGGGCCCCCCTCCCCACCCGACTCCCAATATCACATCACCCATACCCACACGACACGCATGCAGGCACCACCTACACCCTTACACGCACACACATCGACATACATGCCAACATCCACACGCACAGTCAGACACGCACACCCACATTCAGACATACACGCACACATCCATACAGACATACCCACAGACATACACGCACTCATTCCCATACACACAACACCCCCGCAAGCATACATGCACTCACACACCCCCTCTACATACACACACGCACACCCCCATGCACCCACACAACACACAACACCCCCACCCCCTCCCCTAACAGACGATCGACTTACCTGTTCCGTCGATCCTCCGGGAGGGGACGGGAGCCATGGGGGCAGGTCCGCCGACACCACACCGCCAACAGAACACCGCCATGGCGAATCACAGGACGTGATTCACTGGGCAGTGTTCTGTTGGCGTGGCAGTGGAGGTGGAGCAACCTCCACTTCCCCACCGCCCGCCAGTATGGCTGTTGGCGGCTCACTGTCGGTAAAAGGACGGAGAGCTGCCAAAGGTCATAATAGGCCGAGCGGAGAACCGCCACCACTGGCGGTCTTCCGCACGGCGGTACCTCGGCGGTCTTCAAAAAAGAACGCCAAGGTTGTAATGACCCCCTATGTCTAAAAAATGAAAACACATAGGCCCTCATTACAACCCTGGCGGTCGGTGTTAAAGTGCCATTAATACCGCAACAGGCCGTGGTAAAAAAAATGGGATTTTGGTAAGGGCTGCTGGGCTGGAGACTTCGGTCACCAGCCCTGCGGCCATCACAATCCCACCCTCGGGATTGCGACCCAGCCTACCACCATGGTGTCAGGAATAAGGCTGTGCATGGTCCAGGACACGCCCTGACCTCTGCTTTGCTTCTTTGCGGCGCGTCATGCGCACCGCTTGTCATCCCCGCTTCCTCCAGAAGTGGTCATCAGCGTTTCCTGCCCTGTGGTAAAGCTCATGTTGCTGCAGGGTCAGGACATTGGTGGACAAGATGCACTTATCAATGCCATTCTATGAATGGACTACAACTTCCAAGTTTCTAGTGGCAGCAGCCATCTTGGGGTGTGGCAGGCCTATAGAGCCCAGCCACACCCAAGCACATTGCTCACTATTTTGAAGACTTCGGTGCAGTCGGACCTCGTGGGGAGTTCCTCTGAAGAAAGCAGATTTCCTGCATGGCAGAGTGGCAGCATGTCAGAGTATCCTTGTTTCCATGGTGAATTCAAAAACGAGTAGGCCATACTCGTATCGGTAAGATCGGTAAGGTCTTGATGAGTCAAATCTTGAAGGGGGTTGTTTACTCCCAAAAGTAAAGCGCCCCTTAGCAAAACAAGCAAAACGCTTTAGACCAAGAGTAAAGCGCCCCTTAGTACAACGAGCAAAGCGCTTCATGCTAAACGAGTAACGTGCCCTTGGCACGACAATCAAAGCACTTCGGGCTAATCGAGTAAAGTGCCTTTGGCATGATAATCAAAGCGCTTCAGGCCACACAAGGAAAGCATCCTTGGCATGACAATCAAAGTGCTTCAGGCCACATAAGTAAAGCGCCCTTGGCAAGACAATCAAAGCGCTTCAGGCCACACGAGGAAAGCGCCCTTGGCACAACAATCAAAGCACTTCAGGCCACATGAGTAAAGCACCCTTGGCACGACAATCAAAGCGCTTCAGGCCACACGAGTAAAGGGCCCTAGGCACGACGATCAAAGCGCTTCAGACAAAATGAGTAAATTGCCCCTTGACACAACGAGCAAAGCGCTTCAGACAAAACAAGTAGAAGCGCCGCTGGCAAAATGAGTAAAGCCCTTCATACATGACGATCAAAATGCTTCAAGTTCAATTAGTAAAACTTTTCAGGCCTCAGTTGCGAATGTGAAAGCGCTTGAGAGAAGCAAGCTGTAGTTTAATTGTTTTTTGGGAAGTACAATATGTGAGATACATATTTAAATCTTTGTGCATTTCTAGGCTGAGATCAAACGTTTATGTTATGAAAACATAATTGTTACATGGTTAATATTCAGAGTATGATCATAGTCCAAAGCACTTGCCATCTTTAGGTACAGAGACTGCAGTTCGTTCTTGTTCCATGCCCAGTTCACAAAGGGTCTCAATCCGATATCACAGAGACGCCTTTGTTCCAGAGTCTATTGGTGAGTTTATACTGTTATGAAAGAGTATATCAAATCAAATCAAATCATTAACGTTTATAAAGCGAGCTACTCACCCGTGCGGGTCTCAAGGCGCTAGGGGAAAAGGGGGTTGGGGTTACTGCTGCTCGAAAAGCCAGGTTTTTAGGAGTCTCCGGAATGCGGAGTGGTCCTGGGTGGTCCTGAGGCTGGTGGGGAGGGAGTTCCAGGTCTTGGCCGCCAGGAAGGAGAAGGATCTCCCACCCGCCGTGGAGCGGTGGATGCGAGGGACGGCAGCGAGCGCGAGGACAGAGGAACGGAGGAGGCAGGTGGGGACGTAGAAGCTGAGGCGTCGGTTGAGATATTCCGGTCCCTTGTTGTGGAGGGCTTTGTGTGCGTGGGTGAGAAGTCGAAAGGTGATCCTTTTGCTGACTGGGAGCCAATGCAGGTGTCTCTGGTGTGCGGAGATGTGGCTGTTGCGGGGTATGTCGAGAATGAGGCGGGCCAAGGCGTTTTGAATGCGTTGCAGGCGATTTTGGAGTTTGGCTGTGGTCCCAGCGTAGAGGGTGTTGCCGTAGTCCAGGCGGCTCGTGACAAGGGTGTGGGTCACGGTTTTTCTAGTGTCGGCGGGGATCCAGCGAAGATCTTGCGGAGCATGCGGAGGGTGAGGAAGCAGGCGGAGGACACGGCGTTGACTTGCTTGGTCATGGTGAGAAGAGGGTCCAAGATGAAGCCGAGGTTGCGGGCGTGGTCTGTGGGGGTCGGTGCGGTGCCGAGGGCCGTGGGCCACCAGGAGTCGTCCCAGGCGGACGGGGTGTTGCTGAGGATGAGGACTTCCGTTTTTTCAGAGTTCAGCTTTAGGCGGCTGAGCCTCATCCAATCTGCGATGTCCTTCATGCCCTCTTGTAGGTTGGTCTTGGCGCTGGCGGGGTCCTTGGTGAGGGAGAGTATAAGTTGGGTGTCGTCGGCGTAGGAGGTGATGATGATGTCGTGCTTGTGTACGATGTTGGCGAGGGGGCTCATGTAGACATTGAAGAGTGTCGGGCTGAGCGATGAGCCTTGAGGTACGCCGCAGATGATCTCGGTGGGGTCTGAGTGAAACGGAGGGAGGTAAATTCTTTGGGAACGGTTTGAGAGGAAGGAGGCGATCCAGTCCAGGGCCTGGCCTTGGATCCCGGTGGAGCAGAGGCGGGTGATTAGGGTGCGGTGACTGACGGTGTCGAAGGCAGCCGAGAGGTTGAGGAGGATGAGGGCGACTGTTTCACCGTTGTCCATTAGGGTTCTGATGTCGTCTGTGACTGAGATGAGGGCGGTTTCCGTGCTGTGGTTGGTTCGGAATCCGGTTTGTGAAGGGTCGAGCAGGTTGTTGTTTTCCAGGAAGGTGGTCAGCTGTTTGTTGATGGTCTTCTCTATTACCTTGGCTGGGAAAGGCAGGAGAGAGATGGGGATGACGTTTTTCAGGTCGCTCGGGTCAGCCGTAGGTTTCTTTAGTAGGGCGTTGACTTCGGCGTGTTTCCAGCATTCAGGGAGGGTAGCAGAAGAAAAAGAAGAGTTGATGACGGCCTTGAGGTGCGGGGCGATGATGTTGTCGGCTTTATTAAAGATGAAGTGAGGGCAGGGGTCCGAAGGGGCGCCGGAGTGGATAGAGTTCATGATGGATTTGGTTTCTTCAGTGTTGATATGGGTCCAGTTGTTGAGAGTGATGGCCGGGGGTGCGGGTTCGATGGTGTTTGGTTGGGTCTGGTGTTCGAAGCTGTCGTGGAGGTCGCTGATCTTGCAATAGAAGAAGGTGGCAAGGGATTCGCACAAATCCTGTGAGGGCGTGATGGCGTTGGCGTTGGGGTTGGAGAACTCCTTGACGATGCTGAAGAGTTCTCTGCTGTTGTGGCTCTTTTTGTCCAGTCTGTCGGTGAAAAAGTTCCTTTTGGCAGCGCGGATCAGGTGGTGGTGTTCGCGGGTAGCGTTCTTGAGGGCGGTCATGTTGTCAGCGGTGTGGTCCTTGCGGCAGGCCTTCTCGAGGGCGCAACAAGTTTTCTTTGATTCTTTGAGGGTACCAGAGAACCAGAGAGGTTTTTTGGTGTTGGTCTGTCGATGCGTGCGTTTGAGGGGAGCAAGGTTGTCTGCGCAGTTGGAGATCCAGTTTGTGAGGCTGAGGGCTGCGTCGTTGGGGTCGGTGGTGAGGGTGGGTTGGTTGGCGGCGAGTGCGGAGAGGAGTTGCTCTTCGGGGATCTTGTTCCACTGTCGACGAGGGATGGGTTGAGTGCGGAGGTGGCGGGTCTCGCGTCGGAATGTGAAGCGGACACAGCTGTGGTCGGTCCAGCGTAGAGCGGAGGTGTGGCTGAAGAAGATGTGTTTGCTGGCGGAGAAGATAGGGTCAAGCGTGTGTCCGGCGATGTGGGTGGCGCTGTTCACCAGTTGCTTGAGGCCGAGGTTGGCGAGGTTGTCGAGCAGGGCGGTGGTGTTGGGGTCATTGTTCTGTTCCATATGGAAGTTGAGGTTGCCTAGGAGGATGTAGTCCGGCGAGGCGAGGGCATGCGGGGAGATGAAGTCGGCGATGGCGTCGCTGAAAGGGGCGCGCGGTCCGGGGGGACGGTAGACGAGGGATCCTCTGAGGGTGGTCCTGGGGTCGGTGCGAATTTGAAAATGCAGATGTTCAGCGGCGAGAGGGGTGTCTTCGGTGGAGGTGGTGACGCTGATGGAGTCTTTGAAGACGATGGCGATACCTCCTCCTACTTGGTTGGTGCGGTCTTTTCTGGAGATCTTGTAGCCTTCGGGGATGGCAGTGGTGATGTCTGGACCTGATGAGGCGTTCATCCAAGTTTCCGTGATGAAGGCGACGTCCGGAGCTGTGGAGTCCAGGAGGTCCCAGAGTTCAACGGCGTGCTTGTGGACAGAGCGCGCGTTGACCAGGATGCACTTGAGGTGGTTGATGGCGCGTGGGCTGGTGGTCGTGGTAGTTGCGTGGTGGAAGATGCGTTTGCAGGAGTTACATGCGAAGGGTCCATGGGTGCTCTTGGGGTGGGCTTGGAAGCAGGTGTTGGAGCGCCCGGGGTTGAGGGCATGGAGGGTGGTGGGGTCATAGCGGGTCAGCGGGGTAGGGGACGGCTGGGGACCAGGGGTCGTGGCGCTGGCCGCGGGCCATGCACGGACGGGCGCAGACGGGCTTGCCTCCGGCGCACCTCCGGCGCGCCAACGGCGTGCCCGCTGCACGCGCCTGCTGCAACCGCCATAAGAGGGAGGAGGGGGGAGGGGGGAGGGGTCAGCTGGGGGCGAATGGGAGCTGGGGGGCGGGGGCGTGCAGGAGGTCGCGGCGGGAAAGCGCGAGGGAGGGGGGACAGGTAGAGTGAGAAGAGCTGAGGGAGGGGGGTTTAAGGGTGGAGGGGGGTGAGTGTTAGAGTTTTAGGAGAATAGGGAGATAGATAGGAGTAGGGTTGAAAAGATAGGGGAGGGGGGTGGTAGAGGTGGGTGAGGGTGAGAGGTGAAGTGAGAGGGTAGGAAGATAGGTAACAGAGGGGGTGTCGGGACGGGGGAGAGATAGGGAAATAGATAGATGGAGAGATAGGTGGAGAGATAGAAAAATAGGTAGATAGGAGGAGGGGGTCAGTGAGGTAGTTAGATGGAGAGATAGGTAGAGGAGTGAGGGAGGCAGGTAGCGAAAGGGTAGATGTGGGTGATAGTGAGAGATAGGTGGAGAGATAGAGCTGGGTGAGGCAGGAGGGCAGAGACAGGGAAGAGACAGGGGTCGGAGAAGACCGAAGAACAGAAGAAGCGAAGAACACAGAAGACCGGAAGAACACAGAAGAACAGAAGAGAACACAGAAGACCGGAAGAACACAGAAGAACAGAAAAACACAGAAGAACAGAAGAGAAGAACACAGAAGACCGGAAGAACACAGAAGAACAGAAGAACACAGAAGAACAGAAGAGAAGAACAAAGAAGAACTGAAGAACACAGAGGAACCGAAGAGAAGAACACAGAGGAACCGAAGAGAAGAACACAGAAGAACAGAAGAACACAGAGGAAGATGCAGGGGACGAAGAAGCAGAATAGCAGACGAACAGAAGATCAACAAAGAAGATACAGAAGACGAAGAGCAGAAGGCAGAAGACCACAGAGCAAGATGAGGAAGAAGAGAGGCGACAGGAGAGGCTGAGGAGCACACAGAAGAAGAGAGAAGACGGGGAAAAGAAGAGTACAGAAGAAGATTGCAGAGGAGGAGCGAGGAGGAAGAGACAGAGAGGAGGAAAAGAAGCAGGAGCAGGAGAGAGGGTGAGTAGCGTGGGGCAGGGCGAGGGGCTGGGAGGTGGGGGGTACTTACTGTGAGGTGGGTCTCAGGAACTCAGGAACCTGGAGGAGCTGCAGCGGCAGGGAGAGCGACCTACCCTTGGGTCAAGGGTCGCTACCACTGTCGCGCAGCGGCCGCCATAAGAGGGGGGGGGAGGGGTCAGCTGGGGCGAAAGGGAGCTTGGGGGCGGGGGCGTGCAGGAGGTCGCGGCGGGAAAGCGCGAGGGAGGGGGGGACAGGTAGAGTGAGAAGAGCTGGGGGAGAGGGGTTTAAGGGTGGAGGGGGGTGAGTGTTAGAGTTTTAGGAGAATAGGGAGATGGATAGGAGTAGGGTTGAAAAGATAGGGGAGGGGGGTGGTAGAGGTGGGTGAGGGTGAGAGGTAGAGCGAGAGGGTAGGAAGATAGGTAACAGAGGGGGGTGTTGGGAGGGGGGGAGAGATAGGGAAATAGATAGATGGAGAGATAGGTGGAGAGATAGAAAAATAGGTAGATAGGAGGAGGGGGTCAGTGAGGGAGTTAGATGGAGAGATAGGTAGAGGAGTGAGGGAGGCAGGTAGCAAAAGGGTAGATGTGGGTGATAGTGAGAGATAGGTGGAGAGATAGAGGGGGGTGAGGCAGGAGCAGGAGGGCAGAGACAGGGGTCGGAGAAGACCGAAGAACAGAAGAAGCGAAGAACACAGAAGACCGGAAGAACACAGAAGAACAGAAGAGAAGAACACAGAAGATCAGAAGAACACAGAAGAACAGAAGAACACAGAAGAACAGAAGAGAAGAACACAGAAGACCGAAAGAACACAGAAGAACACGGAAGAACAGAAGAGAAAAACACAGAAGAACAGAAGAACACAGAGGAAGATGCAGGGGACGAAGAAGCAGAAGAGCAGACGAACAGAAGATCAACAAAGAAGATACAGAAGACGAAGAGCAGAAGGCAGAAGACCACAGAGCAAGATGAGGAAGAAGAGAGGCGACAGGAGAGGCTGAGGAGCACACAGAAGAAGAGAGAAGACGGGGAAAAGAAGAGTACAGAAGAAGATTGCAGAGGAGGTGCGAGGAGGAAGAGACAGAGAGGAGGAAAAGAAGCAGGAGCAGGAGAGAGGGTGAGTAGCGCGGGGCAGGGCGAGGGGCTGGGAGGTGGGGGTACTTACTGTGAGGTGGGTCTCAGGAACTCAGGAACCTGGAGGAGCTGGAGGAGCTGCAGCGGCAGGGGTAGCAACCTACCCTTGGGTCAAGGGTCGCTACCACTGTCGCGCAGCGGCCGCCATAAGAGGGAGGAGGGGGGGAGGGGTCAGCTCGGGGCGAATGGGAGCTGGGGGGCGGGGGCGTGCAGTAGGTCGCGGCGGGAAAGCGCGAGGGAGGGGGGACAGGTAGAGTGAGAAGAGCTGGAGGAGGGGAGTTTAAGGGTGGAGGGGGGTGAGTGTTAGAGTTTTAGGAGAATAGGGAGATAGATAGGAGTAGGGTTGAAAAGATAGGGGAGGGGGATGGTAGAGGTGGGTGAGGGTGAGAGGTAGAGTGAGAGGGTAGGAAGATAGGTAACAGAGGGGGTGTCGGGACGGGGGAAGAGATAGGGAAATAGATAGATGGTGAGATAGGTGGAGAGATAGAAAAATAGGTAGATAGGAGGAGGGGGTCAGTGAGGGAGTTAGATGGAGAGATAGGTAGAGGAGTGAGGGAGGCAGGTAGCGAAAGGGTAGATGTGGGTGATAGTAAGAGATAGGTGGAGAGATAGAGGGGGGTGAGGCAGGAGCAGGAGGGCAGAGACAGGGAAGAGACAGGGGTCGGAGAAGACCGAAGAACAGAAGAAGCGAAGAACACAGAAGACTGGAAGAACACAGAAGAACAGAAGAGAAGAACACAGAAGACCGGAAGAACACAGAAGAACAGAAGAACAGAAGAGAAGAACACAGAAGACTGGAAGAACACAGAAGAACAGAAGAACAGAAGAGAAGAACACAGAAGAACAGAAGAACACAGAGGAACGGAAGAGAAGAACACAGAAGAACACAGAAGAAGATGCAGGGGACGAAGAAGCAGAAGAGCAGACGAACAGAAGATCAACAAAGAAGATACAGAAGACGAAGAGCAGAAGGCAGTAGACCACAGAGCAAGATGAGGAAGAAGAGAGGCGACAGGAGAGGCTGAGGAGCACACAGAAGAAGAGAGAAGACGGGGAAAAGAAGAGTACAGAAGAAGATTGCAGAGGAGGAGCGAGGAGGAAGAGACAGAGAGGAGGAAAATAAGCAGGAGCAGGAGAGAGGGTGAGTAGCGCGGGGCAGGGCGAGGGGCTGGGAGGTGGGGGGTACTTACTGTGAGGTGGGTCTCAGGAACTCAGGAACCTGGAGGAGCTGGAGGAGCTGCAGCAGCAGGGGGAGCGACCTACCCTTGGGTCAAGTATATGTATATTTGTCCTAACCATTTTCTTTTCAGACCTCTCTCCCTGCAGTTCCCTACCCTAATTCCCTTCCCCCCACCTGGCTTCATCAATACTCTGCGCTCTGATAGCTTTCTGAGTTGGTGACGCCGGGAGGTGGGCCTTTTGGTCAGCAGCGTGCAGATCCCGAGGAAAGGGCACTGTGACACATGGTTTTCGTGCCAAACTTACTGCTGCGAAAACCATGGTGGTAGGCACTATCAGTGCCAGGGAATCCCTTCCCTGGCACTTATAGGGGTCTCCCCCGCCCACCTCCCCAGAGTTCTCCCACCCTCCCTCTCCTGCCCCCGCACATATACACACCCAAATTGCGCACCCATATACACACATGCACACACGCATACCCACCACTACACCTGCATGCACACATACATACCAACACACCGCAGCACACACCAACATACCTTGTCACACACATGCATTCACATCACGCAATACTCACAATCAGTCATTCATGCACGCATTCAACGCGACTCACACCAACATGCACGCATTCCAAAACATACACACCCCACATACACACAACACCGACCTACCTGCTTGCAGGGGATCCTCCAGCTGGAGACGGTCCACGGCGCTGCTGTCAGCAGTAGCGGCCCGCCAGCAAAACACCGCCAGACCTTATCATTGCTCATGATACGGTTGGCAGTGTTTTGCTGGCGTCTTACCGCCATCCGCCCCCATGACCGTCGGCGGTGTTCTGCCAGCATTCTGGCAGAATACCATCGGTGGTCATGATACGTGTTAAAATAACTTTAAGCATAAATATAAAAACACAATTTTTGATGAACATGATAGAAACTAATTATAACCATAACAAAAATACTATAACAAATGTACTTATCAAATAACAATATTTTTGTTAGCAACTTATTTTTCAGTGATATTGGAAACAAAGCTTAAAATGATATTCATACCTTCATTATTTCTGTCTGTGATATTTTGGACATCTTGATATTCCTGCAGTGATATTTCTGCAGCACAATGTTTATTCTACAATATTTTGACCAAACACCAGGCTATTGCATACTAATTAGTACAGCTGAGTTGTACAATAATGTTCTAGCCATATGTTCAATTGAACATAACCTAGAGTAGGTGTCTCTTGTGATCATGTCCAGTGAAGACCACATATCATGCACATATGAGGTATAGATTCTCTTCTTCCTCTTGGGGTACTTTTCCATTCAGGTATAAAAACACACATGAGGCTGTGTTATTTTATCAACATTTTTAGTTGTGAGGCAGCTGCAAGCAGGGTTTGACTTTCCATATCTGACCAATCTACTGAGTAATTAAGTGCTACATTAAGATCCTCCCTTATCCTTAACACTGTTTATGGGGAAAGCCGCAGCAGCCTTCTCTAGGGAACATAGCAGAGACGTGGCTCATCTGCAATGGGGCTATGTAATTGATTAGTGGCTCTTCTACCAGATATAGTAGGCCTTGCACTGTCCCCTTTGTGATTATGCGCAATCATATTAATACTCATTTTGCATAATTAAAATAAGATGGTGCAAACCTGTATGAAGCCCAGCATTTGGCAATCTGGTGGCCCATATCTATAGAATTGCAATGCCCACATTGTCATTACTAACTTGGCGGTCTTTTGGCGAGACTGCCAGGGTGGCAGCCGCCAAAATACTGCCATGTTGGCGGTAATCCGACAGCCATATTAAGAGTCACTAAGCAAAGTCCACCAAAATCCAGCTAAATTTCCAAAACTGAAAGGACACTAGAGGGTGGGAAAGAGGCAGTCCTACCACCAGCACCGCTATCCCACCAAAAAAACTCAAATCACATTACAATCCACAAATCATAATAGTGGTTCTTCCATGGAGGAAAACCCGTGGCGGTGAGAAATCACATCAGTTATACATCGCAACACATTGGGTAGTTTGAAAACCCCACACCTGACACACATCCACACACCCGACACACCTATACACTGCACTATAAAACACACCCCTTTACACCCTTGCAGCAAAAATGGCAAACACAGTCAGATAGAAGCCACCAAAAAAAACACAAAGCATACAATGGGCCACCCTACACATTTCACCTAGCACTCATCCCACAACTGCATAACACATATTACACACAAATTAGTACCCCACACAATAGACAGCACCCATCACCGACTCACTATTCGGCACCCAGACCTCTTCATCAATGTATTTTCCTGTCCATTTCTACTACCTCACCATTTTGTCCACCAATACCATGTCCCCACAGAAACATCCACACTCACTGATGATGAGGTGGGGATTATGGTGGATGAAATCATCAGAGTAGAGCCACATCTATTTGGACCACAAGTCCAGCAAGCACCAATCAACAGTAAAATGGAGTTGTGGCAAAGGAGAATTGATAGGGTGAATTCTGTAGGCAGCAATCCACGCACAAAGGAGGACATCAGGAAGAGGTGGAACAACATCAGGGGGTAGGTCTATTCCATGGCTGCCAGGTACCAGCTGGTGGTCCTCAAGACTGGTGGTGGACCCCGATCATCTCACCAAACTTTCACATCATGGGAGAAGAAGGTCTTGAACATCCTGCATCCTGAGGGCCTGACAGGAATACCTGGGGAAGTGGCGTCTGGTAAGTCACTACACCATTAATATCACCAGAAAGGTATGTTCACTGATAACCTTTGGCCACCTCAACAACCAACCCACTCACTATGTCTGTGTCCAAATGTCCAAATATCCCTCTCTGGTATTCCTCATGTCAACTAAACTCATCTGCGGGCACAATGCCTGTGGATGGCATCTGTAGTACAGGGAATGACAGCACTACAACTCCCACCAGGCACTGATCCACCTTTAAGAAAACCAGAACAGTGTGTTTCAATTAAAATAGCCTTGCATGTGAAAGTAACAATCAATTCAACACACCTGAATGCTCCACTATTGTACAGTCTATGGCAATGACACCATTGGTATGGCCTACTACCAGTATTGTTAGAAACAACACACAGCTACAGGTGTGTTATCTACTAAACTGGCCCATGGAATTAACATCCAAACAATGTCATATGCTCACCTGGTGGCAAAAACTATATAGGAAGCTGGATGTACTTGCAGTATACCCATACAGAGGCCCAGGTTAAATGGTAACTCCCATATTGTTGGCCAGCTCTCTTACCATAGTACATTGTGCAGCTGTTCATTGAATCAATGATGCCATACACCTTACTAGGAGATCACTTTACATTGTCATGTCTTTATACAGACAAGATGTGTCAATGAACAGTCACCTAACCACCAAGATACTCCAAAGTTCATGAAGCATGGTGTATGTAATTGGAAACCTCTGACTCCACATAGCTCTAACCCAGATTTGGAAGCAGGTGCCATTGTCATTTCAGGGCATCATGTAAAGGCTTTGTGTGCATGTCACATAGCATGCCTAGCAGTCACACTTTGATATCACTTGTTGCATTACTTTAAACAATTGTGTGTTCCACTTCTCCTACATGTAACCTTGCCATTGGCACCATGGAGAGGACACCAGACAATGGCACTTACCCTCTGGATGAAGGTCCCAGTGAGGAAAACACCCCTGGATGTGTGGACATTGAGGACAATGCTAAGATAACTGTACTGGCAGGCACAAGATGGAAGACATTGCCTTTGGAACACAGGTTTAGGGGCGAATGATTGCCTACAATCCCAAGGCATGATGTGCCAGGTACTTACCATGATGGGGGACATCAAACAGCTGCAGAGGGCAACCACCAGGAAGTCATGCAGGAGTGGCAGGCCCAAAATGTCCACTTGCCTTTCATTGCAGGGGTGCTGCGACACATGAATACCACCTTGAGTAGGGTTTGATCCCAACATCTGGTCTCTGCAATAGCAATGAAACATCAGGCCCTTCTGCATCTGTGGAAGCTAGTGAAATGGAGGCCCTGCCAGGGGAAGGGTATGCCTCAAACACCTCAGCCTCTGTAGCTGAGGTATCCCCCCACAAACATGGGCGTCCCCCGAAATATCCAGGAGGAGCAGATGCCAAGACCAAAACCACTGCCAGGAAGTGAACCTCTACTGATAGGTTCCCCTTGTGTGGCACAGATGCACCCTTCTGGGTGCTCTGAGACCTATCTCCATGTTCTTATGGTACAAGGACACTGGACATAGGTCCCGAAATGTTGTAGTAGCTATCATGATGATTTTGCTCATCATGACTGAACCCTTCACTATTTACTTTGTATTTTGTTTTGTTTCAATTAACACATTTTGCTGTGCACTACCCAATGAATACCTCTTAGCCACATATCATGTGTTAGAGTCATTTATCAACCATATACAACTGTCATGTTTGACACCTCTTGCACAAAAACGTTTTTCTGAAATGTAAAGCCTTTGTTATGTTCCACTCACATGTACTGTATAACCAGGCTAGATTTTGCATTGCCTAATAATGATAGACATAACTCAAATAACTTGTTATTCACTTTCCTACATATAGGTTGCAAGAATGCCGTGGATCACACAGTGAAATACTGCTGCTAACTTCAGAATTAGCGACATGTCAGTCTTACACTATCCCTGGAGGAAAACATATTGGTTCAATGTATCATCACCTAAAGCCTTATCACTTACCCATACCATAGCTCCCAAAATGACCATACCCCATGAAACAGATAGAGGTCAGTACAAAGGTCCCCCGTCATGAAAACCTTCCACTTTCCAAGGTCAGGTAGCTGTAGGCTTGCCACTCACCTATGTCAGTCTTCCAACACATGCACATTGATCTGCAATGAGGAAACACACTGACAGCTACATACACATTTTTTTTTTAACCAACCCAGACCATTATGATGTTAGGGGGTATGGATAGTTCATGATGACATGTTTCAGAAACAAATGAACACACACATGCCACCATTGGCTCCACATCCAATGGCAAATAGGACTTTAGTGTGAAATAGGACACTACCATCCCACTGTCCTGACAATCTGGGCATAGGACTCTCACACAACAATTCTAAAGCCTGACAGTACCTGGTGCAATTCATGACCATCTCCTATAGTCAGTCTGCAAATCCCATCTGACTGAGACACTGACTGATCCTGCCAAATGAGGATGAGTGTGTTAATTATTCTGTAATTTGAAAATGATAAACATAAGGTATTAGCCACATTGATACATAAACATTACACAGCCAATCCATACATATAAATGTGACTCTGATTGTGCACTGTGAAAAACTTAGACCATGTTTCTCAAATGGCTGGAGACTACACCATGTAACAATCTGCATGCATATCTGAATTGTGGGCTTTCAAGCTGCTTATCTACTTCTCTATTAGTCATACTAAGACCCTTATCAAGCATTCTTAATCTCACGATTTCCCTACTTAATTATTTTAATTACATCACAACACATATCTAAAGTCAGGGAAAGTATGGATTGATTAGATCAGCCCTGATGTCTTCAACTTTATCCTTCATACTCATCCTTACTTGGCAAATCTGCATGCTCTCCAGTTGGAGCTGCTAGCTCCCCCTCATCTGGAATAAATGGGATTTGATGTCTCAGGGCAAGGTTGGGGAGCATTCAGCAGGCAACAATATGTTGACATTAGTTGGTGGGTGAGTAGAGGAGCGCTCCTCCAGAATTATCAATGTAGTGGGATGTTACCTTAAGAAACCTAAAAATCCACTTCACCACACGCCCTGTCCTTTTGTGAGCCTCATTGTAGCGGACTTCCACTGGCATGGTCAGGTACCTCACTAGTGTCAATAACTAAGGTAGCCAGAGTCCTCTGTACGAAATAATTACAACCCAAAACATAATTCCTGGGCATCCACATATATGGTAGCAGATATAAGTTACAGACACACATGAAATGTGTGACTTACCAACTAGCCAGGCCCTCTCTGTGTTTTGTTGTGTAATCAGCAGAGGAATATTGCTGTTCTGCATGGTGAAGGAATCATGGACTGACCCCGGGTACCTTACACAAACTTGTCAGCCAAACAGACCACTTGGACATTAATGGAGTGGAAGTTTTTCCTATTCCTGTTCACATGTTCATCGACATTTGGGGAAATAAAGGCTACATGGGTGCCATCTATGGCTCCAACCACATGTAAATGCCATTCAGGGACTGCCAACTCAGATACAACAGAGTAATGCGTTCCTGGGGGGCATTCAAAGTGCAATGGTTGGCCTGCAGAGTTCATTTCAGACTCTGGCCTCCACACTGATGGTAGCCAGTCACCCTTTGTCTCCCATCCTCCCTATACCTTCTTCTTCCAAATCCTAATCCCCCCTTCCCTGACCCAGCCAAAGCACACGAACAGACAGGTAGGAATCCACCTCAACAGCCAAGGGTACAGCAGACAAACCAAAGCACCACAAGACACACCACCGGGATACGCATAAGCAATATACACCTGCACACACAGCAACAGTCAGAACCAGGCCTGACACCCCACCCTCCCCAACATCACAGACACCACACCTGCAGCCACAACACCATAATTCACAGATCCAGCCACCACACCCATCCTACCTGCACTACGGAACTCCCGCAGCCCCTCAGACATCCACCCCAGTCACCACACCCGCAGACACCACAACCACTGACATGCCTATATGCAGCTCATCCATCATACCTGCAATCACCATCCCAACCGCCAGCCACCCACCCTCTACGGCATCCCCCAGTACTTCCACCCCACTCAGCCCAAGACACATAAACACCCTCACTCACCTACCCAACAGACACCCACCTCCCACAAGCATACCTCCCACAAAAACGTACCCAAGACATCCACACCATCACCTCATACAACCACACCCAAACTCTTTAGTTATGATAATTCCCATGTATGCAAAAAAAAAATCCTCTCGGAGTTTGACCTTTTCCCTACTCCTCCCCGTGACATCCCAAAACATTCAGTTTCCCTCCCCAAGGCCATCCCTTCTACCTCCAAGGCCTCCCCTAAACCCCTCCCAGTATCCATGCCCCTCCCCTGCCAAGAAGTCAACCCCTCCCAAGAAGAGCCAACCCTTCCCCAAGCCTAAACCAACCCCCTCAAGCCAAAGCCCCAAACCCCCTCCCAAGCTTAAGCCCAAACACCTCCTCCACGACCACCTCTCCCAGATCTTCCCTGAGTTGCCTACCTGCTCCCTTGATGTCCCTACCTATGGAGGTTACATAGCAGTCAGGAGCCAAGTTGGTGCACCATTATGTGCCTTTATGCACAATCTGTGGACTATGGACTGGCCTATGGCCTTTAACTCATATTTATTAACAAAATATATTCAGACCAACCAGTTGACGGTTTTCTTGTTACATCTTTGTCCTTCATTTTCTTTCCTAGGTTTGAGTTGTTCCTGGCTGACATTGGTTGTTTGTGAGTATTTGTGGGTGAGTGTGGAGCTTGTGCTTCCTTTGGTGTGTGGTAGTATGTGAGGATGTGTGCAGTGCCTTTGTCTCCCAGGGATAAGGTGTGTGTGTTTAGGATGTACCCTGGATACATGTATTATTCAGCTCCACATAGGAAATTGGCCCGTCTGGATTAATTTTTTATCTCCCCCGAATTGTCAACAGGGGCACACATGGATCTATACCCACGGTTTATGTTAGACCACATTCTGCTAATATTATAAATAAATATGAGGGTCTTAAATGCAGCAGGAGTGGGTGTACTTTTGAGAGGGTACTTCTGAATGACCCAGGATACCAGCACCATATGAATATATGACTGAGGGAGTTTCTCGAAATAAATAGGGTGACTGCCCAGTGGAAGTTGTATGGGATACTGTAAAGGGTTAAATGGAGAAACCTTAAGCATCAGCCTAAGAAGGCAGAAGCATACCCAAAATCTGATCAGAGAAGCATACTCCAAGTGTAGAGCAGCAGAAAATTAACTTACCCTAGCTGTTGAGGGGGTACAGATGTTAATGCTGCCGTACAGAAGATTGCAATTGCCAAAGCAGCAATTAATGAAATCTCTGCAAAAAGGGTGGCTGAAAAGTACCTCTCAAGGTGCATTGATTGTTCTGAATATAGCGAAAAGGTGGGACGCCTATTGGCGGTATGAGCTCGCCAGAAGACAGCTGCTGGAATTGTTAGAGATATCAGAGTACCACAGGGAAGGCTGGTATCAGATCCTGAGGATAACAGGGAAGTTTTCCTCATGTATTATGTAGAACTTTATAAGGCAACTCCTCCAGTGGATGAGCAATCAATCAATATGTTTTAAGTACTATAAAGGTAGGTAGAATCATTCAGAACGAACAGGATGAATTAGGGGACGAGGAACTCAAGGAGGCGATTCAAGGGCTACCCACCGAAAAAGCTGTAGTAATGGATGCAATCCCCCTGGAATTCTACAAGAACATTCAGACTCTATTACTGTCAGTAATGTTAGAACTCTTTATTCAGGTACAACAAGGTAGTATATCTTCCCCTTCCTCAGCATCTACTAACATAAGTATTTCGGAAAAAGTGGAAAACACAGCAAAATCCTAGCTCATATAGGCCCATTACATTAATAAATAGTGATACCAAGACCTATTCTAAAATGTTTGCATCTCATTTATCTACTGTTATTACTAAATTAGTTATACAGAATCAACACAGGTTTCTTCCAGGGAGAGATACCACTGACCATATCAGAATAGTCAATACCCTGTTTGATGCAACCAATGTTGCTGAAGAACCCATGGCAGTGGCCCTGCTAGATGCAGAAAAGGCTTTCACCAGGGCCAACTGGGATTATTTGTGGAAAGTTCTGGGCGTGAATGGACTGGGAACTAATTTTATTATGGCAGTAAAAGCTATTTGCTTTGATACAATTGATGGGAGGTCAATCTGACATTAGGCAAATCGGACGAGGCACTAGACAGGGGTGTCCATGCTCCCCACTAATGTTCACACTGTATATTGACCCCAGCTAGAAAAGAATCCAGCTATCTAACCAGTATGTCTCTATGGATGGGACACCAAGATTCAAGCATATGCAGATGATGTCGCTATTGTAAAAGTTAACCCAGACAAGACTTTACGGGACATTGAAAAGGTGGAAAGTTTTCTGGGTACTTATTGAATACAGATAAAGCCCAGTTGGTGGTTAATGAGTATACAATTACTTGACACCTGTAGGGTGAACCATGCAGTGTATTTAGGGATAGACATCAGCTGTATTTAGGGATAGACATCAGCCCCACTGTGGAACAGATAGTTAATTTAAATTTGATGCCGATTTTAGGGAAAGCTAAACAAGACTTTAGTAGGTGGGACAATCTGCACATGTCTATAACGGGGCGATGCAATATGATTAAAATGCTATTCATTCAAAGGTTCTGTATCTGTTCTGAGCAATCCCACTTGACTTTGAAAAGTCATGGTTCATAGCAATGGATCAGTTAATAACAAGATTTATTTGGGCGCATGGCAAGAGCAGAACTAAATATCTGACTAGGGAGAAGGGGAAATGGTCTCTACCAAATTTGAAACTGTATCAACTGGCAGACGCCTTTCAATATATGTGCCCATTGATGACAAGCAGAGGAAGTGTGGCAGGGGCAGGATATACGCCAAATATTTACGAACTATTAATTGGCCAGATATGTAATGGTGGATTGTTGGCATTGTTAGAGCTCAGGTACTATAAGAAAGTGACGTTTAAGGTGTTAGAGGCTGCTGTTAAGTGCTGGAACCTTTGGCAGGGAGAAAGCAGGGCCCGGTAGGTTTAACCTGTGCTGGAAATGGCCTTTCTTCAGGGTCAGACCAAACTTTTTACCTTCCTCTTTCTCTTTTTCTGACCTAATTTTTGCTGGCTTTAGGACTCTGCGCACTTTACCACTGCTAATCAGTGCTAAAGTGCATATGCTCTCTTCATAAAACAAGGTGACATTGGCTCATACCCAATTGGCTTATTTAATTTACTTGTAAGTGCCTAGTCAAGTGCACTACATGTGCCCAGGGCCGGTAAATTAAATGTTACTAGTGGGCTGCAGCATTGGTTGTGCCACCCACACAAGTAGCTCCCTAACCATGTCCCAGGCCTGCCTCCGCAGTGCCTGTGTGTGCAGTTTCACTGCCACTTTGACTTGGCATTTGAAAGTACTTGCCAAGCCTTAAACTCCCCTTTTTATACATATAAGTCACCCGTAAGGTAGGCCCTTGGTAGTCCATAAGGCAGGGTGCTATGTAGGTAAAAGGCAGGACATGAACATGTGTGTTCTATATGTCCTAGTAGTGTAAAATTCCTAAATTTGTTTTACACTGCTGTGAGGCCTGCTCCTTTCATAGGATAGCATTAGGGCTAGCCTCATATACTGTTTGAGTTGTAGATTCTGATCTGAAAAGAGTAACCAGGTCATATTTAGTATGGCCAGAATGGTAATAGAAAATCCTGCTTATTGGTGAAGTTGGATTTCATATTGCTATTCTAGAAATGCCACTTTTAGGAAGTGAGCATTTAACTACACTTAAATCCCCTTTGCCTTATAAACCACATTTGGCTAGGTTTTGTTGACAGCTCCCTTGTGCATTCACTCAGACAACCCCAAACACAGGATGCTCTGTCACACTTGCATACATCTACAAATTGAATGGGTCTTCCTGGGCTGGGAGGGTGGAGGGCCTGACACCTACATGTCAAAGCGCAGTAGCCTGCCGTCACACAAAGAACTGCCACCCCCCCTATTGGGACCCTGGCAAACAGGATGGAACTGAAAGGGGATCTTTTGCACTTCTAAGCCACTCTTTGAAGTCTCACCCACTACATTTGGGTATTTAAGCAGGGCCACTGACCCTTCCAACTAAGACACTTCTACTTCACAAGACACTTCCTGGAGATGAGAACGTGAACCAGAACCTGCAACCTGCCAAGAAGAACTGCCTGGCTGCCCAAAGGACTCACCGACTGCTTTTCTGAGAAGGACTGCTGCCTCACTGTTGCCCTTCTGCCTTACTGCTCTCTGGTTGCGCTGAGAAGTGCTCTCCAAGGGCTTGGATAGAGCTTGCCTCCTGTTCCCTGAAGTCTCAGTACCAAAAAGACTTTATTCCTGCAAGAGAACTCCCCCCCCCTTGTGGTGAAAATCAGTGCACTGCTTGCAAGAAACGACGCACAGCCTGCACCGTGGTGAGAAAATCATGCACTCTGAACTGGAGCGATGCAGCCCAACTTCACAAGGAGAAGATTGACGCAGCACCAGCGTAGTGACCGAAATTCGGCTCACGGCCCACTGGATCGACGCAAAGCCGAGCCAGAACAACATAGCCCAACTTCCTGAGAGGAATCAACGCAGTGCCTGCTGTGCGGTAGAACTTTACACGCAACGCCAACCGGATCAACGCAGCCCCTGTGACTTTGGCCTGCAAGTGCCAGATTTCAACGCATTGTCCCCGGGGCGTCTGAAAACCACGCAACCTGAAGAGGATCCCAGTGTATGCGCCGGAAATCAATGCATAGTCTGCCCTGTGTGAAAACTCGACGCATCATCTGTGTGCACCAGAAAAATCAACGCACACCTCCCCGTTTTCCACGTATCTCCTCCCCCTGCGATCCCTTGCGGAGAATTTGAACACAAACCAGGCACTTTGTGCTTGCAAGAGACACTTGTTGCTTTTTAAAAGACTAAAGACATTTTATATCATTTTTACAGTGATATCTCAACGTATACTTATTGAATCTTGATCGTTTTGACCTGCATCTTACCAGATAAATATGATATATTTTTCTAAACACTGTGCAGTGTATTTTGTGGTGTTCTACTGTGTTATTTCATGATTTATTGCACAAGTACTTTACACATTGCCTTCTAAGTTAAGCCTGACTGCTCAGTGCCCAGCTACCAGAGGGTGGGCACAGGATAATTTGAATTCTGTGTGACATACTCTGACTAGAGTGAGGGTCCTTGCTTGGACAGGGGGTAACCTGACTGCCAACCAAAGACCCGACTTCTGACATTGGTGATCAGCGGTGAGGATAGGACTTGTATCTGTGCAGTGACATACAGTAACTATGTGTACACTACCTACCCACTGGTAAAGGTCATTATGAGTTGCTATCTCCTTTTTGTCTCTCCATTGGTCATTTTTTTCAAATTTGAATCCTACCTCTCCTTTGTAAATTTGGAACTTTTTGTTGTGCTTGTGATACCTTAGTACAGCTGGGAAATGGATTCCAGCTTCACAGAAGACTACGACGAGTCAGACCTTGTCCCCATTGAATCCCTCACCAAGGCTGAGCTGAGGGAACTTTGCAAAGAGAGGGAGCTTGCTGTGTTAAAGAGATCCACTAAGCAGGAACTGCAGGATGCCTTTGTAGACTTTGAGGAAGCACGCTGGAAAGAGGAACAGGCAGCAAAGGACCAAAGGGGTGATGGCCATGAGAAGGATGATGAGAAGGAGGAGAAAAATGACTTAGCAGTGGCTCCAGAGGAGAAAAGGGAACCCACAGAGTGTGAGTCCCCTACTGGATCATATGCGGGAACAGTGTCTCCTCCTATGCCCTATCCCCTGAGGAGCTTAGGGACAGACAGGCTGAGAGGGACCTGAGGCTGCAGCTAGCTCAACTGGCTGCAGAGGAGACAAGATCTGAGTCTGACAATGGCCTGGCAGAGGAGAGAAGAGCTGAGGCTGAGAGGGGTTTAGCAGAAAGAAAAATCTTGTTGGCTCAAGAACTGAGTCTGAAGGAAATGAACTTAAAAGCACAGCGAGTAAAGTCCAGTGGTGGCAGCAAAACTACAATGTCCAGTGCTGACAAAGTGGTCAACCTACCCTGAGATTTGGTACCTGACTTCAAAGAGGGGGAGGACATAGACAAGTAGTTTGAGGTGTATGAGGTCACCCTAGTAGCTCACAGGATCCATGAGGAGGATTAGGGGGCTGTCCTATGGGGGTGTATATGAATCTCTTTAACTTGGCTGTACTATTTTGATGTCATCAGCACTGCAGACACAGCATTATAAAACAATATATGATTTATATTTCATTCCATCTAAAATAGCTAAGTGTGGGGACTGTGGGGATGCACTGCCCGAGATATCAGGCATTCAGGGTAGATCTCATACATATGTTTGCTACTTTAATAATATTAGAATCACTAAAGGGGGAGATTAAACAGTTTCTAAAAGAGGTTGTAAAACATGATGTGGAGCTCATTCTGTATATTTTGGTTTGTGGAGTATCAGACGTGGTAGGAACTGTAAGACAAAAGTATTTTATTTTTGTGTCCATGGCTGCCTATAGATTATGTGTAGCTTCTGCATTGGTGGATCCACAACCCCATCATTTCAGCAGTGGTTGGGATGCCTCCTCTCTATATATCATCTAGAGATTGCACTACACCAACGTAAGGGGAGGATAGCTAGATGTAAGTGGCAGGTAATATGGTAGCTGCTCGTGGATTGGGTCAGCTCTAGGTAGTTGATAATTACTAAATAAATGGAGGTTGGGAATACATAAATAAACAAACAAAAAAGTAATTACAAAAATACAAAAATAGTGATTCACATGGAAATGGGGGTTTGTTCTATTTTGCTCTCTTTTACTTAGGATTTGCATATATTACCTATCTCCACCAGTGAAATAATATGCATTTCTTTCATTTATATGTATGTATTATGGCACAAAGCACTTTATTCATAACATATTGTAATGTATTGTACTGTATAGAAGTTTTTTCTTCTCCCCTATGTGTAATGAATTGTTTCTCATGCATTGAATGAAAAATGTATATTAAAAAAAAGAAGATCAAAGATTGAAAATAAAGCGAATTGCAAGCAGAAGGTACGCAGGTCCTGAATGGGTGTATGCAACAACAAGTGAATGGCAAAGTGAAACTTTGTTTTGATAGAGAAATTCCCGGTCAATATTTTGACACATGGAGAAGATCAATGAACTGTAATTTGTGAAGTTGTACAAGCAAAAAGTTAACTGATTTTACAAGCTGCTAAACCGATTGTGACAAAAAGTACCCATTTTGACAAGCTACCTATTTTTGATGAATGTCCTGGAAAAGAGACTGAAAGCTGTAAATATATTGCAACAAGAGATTTTGTTTTGCTGCATAGCTATACTTTTTTAGTTCTTTCTACTTTCTAATTCTTTGCAGACCATGAATACCCCTTACAAGCAAGTTAGAAAGAGTAATTATTGTAGATACATAGGTATGGGCTTAGTGATTGTATGCTTCATGTTATGTTGGATTTTGATTGTGAGTGGGAGTCTTATTGAGAAGTCTATGGTAAACAAAACTACTGCTTTAGAGACAGCTACTACACTTACAGGGTTAGACAAATTTAATAGAGATGAAAAATAATTAAATTTAGACGACTCAAAAGAAGATCTTTCTTCTAATGTCTTCTAGTGCCTATTAAATGCGTATTTTGAGATGAGTGCGTGGGAGTGTTATGCATGTACGCAAATTCCTTCATCAGTAGAGGAAGGAGTTACTTATCGTGGTCTGCCACTAACGATTGGAACTAGTTGCAGTCTTTTACTAACAAGATTCTACAATCAAGAATATATTCAATATTTCTTTTCCAACCATGATGTAGTGTTTTTGTTTGTTCCTATAATTAAGTATTGGAGTAAAGTAGCTAAAGAAAATAATATAGAACTAGTGAGAGGTTTCTTTGAGCCTACATTAACATTTGGGACAGCTTATGCCCACCGCAATTTGATGTGCTTGTTAACCCCAGTGGAAAAGAGCTTATTAAATCAGAATGATGACAGAAGAAAGGCACTGAAAAAGAAGTTAGAAAAGAACTTAGAGAAAAGGACATTTAGTAATGACTATGCATTTAGTGAAAGTAAAATACAAGAGAAATTAGCTTTAGATGCGCAACACATAGGGAAGCTTTGCGTATATTGGCCTAAATCTAGAACTGACATATTGAACATGGGGATAAGTGAATGTAGACATGTGTTCCTTTTCCAGAGTAAATGGTCAAGACCCAGTAATTCCAGGAGTTTATTACATCTGTGGACCAAATGCATATTACCATCTTCCAAGAGGATGGCATGTTACTTGGGGATAGTCTTCCCGAAGATTTATCAACTTAAGAACCTGCAAGAGCTGTGTCATGCTAGATCAAAGAGAGAATCTTATACTAGCATAGTTTGAGATACATTTGGAGCAATGATTCCCTCAGAGGAAGTGTTTTTGAATTCAGTGAAAATTCGAAAGTTGTCTACTAGTATGGATAACATGCTGACTAGTGTTTCAGGAACTGTGATCCTAATGGATACAGAAATGGCTGATCTATGACTCTTCAGAACTGCCTTCGGTTAGACATCCTTCTAGCAAAAGAAGGCGGAGTTTGAAGATTGGTGAAAATGCATCATTGCTGCACCTTTATTCCTGATAATAGTAAGTAAGGTAGAAGCCTTATTTAACACTTTAATTAGGAATAGCCCTGATTTAGCAGAATTGAAAGAGCCTGGAGTTTTGGAAAAGATTGCCAAAGGTTTTGCTTCTGTGGGAAATTGGCTTGGGAACATAGGGAAGGAGATAATTCTGATAATAATACGGATTATATTGATTATTGTGATTTGCATAATTGATACATGAGGAACTTAGAAATTGAATCATGTGATTACAATGAAGAAGTTGAAGAATGATCAGAGGAGGGAAGAAAAAAAAAATGGAGAAATAGTTTAGATAAAATTCAAAAAGAGAAAGGAGAAATAAAAGTTATAGAGAATGAACATTTCAGGTGAACAAACGTTTTGTATGGAAAGATGTAATGTGTTATGTCATATTTCGTTATCAGAAGAGGGCTTGTGAAAGCTAAATTAATTACTAATGATTTTGTTTATTAATAAGTATGAATATGAATACAATTTGGCTTATGTAGATAATAATGTGTGACTTGGAAAATGTGCCCCCTTGAGTTGCTGCCATAATTTTGTAAAAGTTTTTAGTGAATGCATATTATTGTTAATCACAGTGCACGCGTAGAGAGAAAAATGCAGAAGTTTGTCACATTATCAGATTAAGGGGCATATTTATACTTTTTGATGCAAAATTGCACTAATGCAGTTTTACATCAAAAAGTTTAGCACCGGCTTGCGCCTTTCCTGAGCACCAGCCGGGTGCCATATTAATGGAATGGCTCAATTCGGTGCAAAGGGTGGGCTATCATAAGAAAAAAAAAATGAGGTTGGCTGGGTGTGCGGTATGGGAGAAGGGAATTATGCACCAAAAAATGACATTAGGCTGGTTAGAGGAAATAAAAATGCCTCTAACCAGAGTAGCATAATTTTCTGACGCAAAGCCATCGATACCACATGTGTCCTGTCTTAGGAAAGACAGGAGTCAGGCCCTCCACCCCAATGGCCAGCACAGGGGACCAGTGTTCCCTGGGCATGGCCATTGCATCCTGTGCCAGGCAGGGGCCACAAGTTGGGCCCCCGATGGAACTTTAATTTAAAAGAAAAACACTTACCTCTACTTACTCTACTTACCTGGGATGGGATCCCCCAAACTCCTGTGTCCCTCTGGTGTGCATGTTCCTGGGGCTTGAGGAAGGCACCTGTGGACCCATTCCATGGTGTTTAACATTGGAAATGGGTCCATAGGTCCCCTAATGCCTTGTCTGGCACAGGCGTTAAATAATGGTGCAAAGCAACCTTTGCACCATTATTTCGCCCCTCCTCCCACCTGTGCGTCATTTTAGAATAGGGGAAAAATATGGGGCTATGAGGTTAGCACCATTTTTTAGATCGTAATGCCTACCTTGCATCTCATTGACTCAAGGTAGATTCACACACCTAAAAAATGGTGCAAACTTCAATATTTTGACATTAGACGTGTCTAACTTCAAAATATAAATATGGAGTGAATTCTGTGCCGAATTTGCATTAAAAAATGACATAAATTCAGTGCAAATGGAGTATAAATATGCCCCTTATTTTATGTATTTCATCTAATAACTGTTGGCCATAATTTGGTGAGGTTCGGGCCTAGTCTGCAAAACCTCAGGTCTAGCTGCAGTGTTTAATAAAATAGTGGGAAATGTATGACCAAAGGATTACTAACTGCATTGTTCCCACTGTGCTGACCAAAATATTTGCAGATGTCTTTTACTTTCTCATGACAACTGCTTGTAGAATCATGTTGTGCTAAAAAAGATTCAAATATTAACTTGATGCGTGAGACTGAAATGTTCCCAGGAATTAACAATGGATGCACTGACTAGAGTAAGGATTGTAACAAAGAAGATAGCTGACGAGCCTGACTATGGGAACGGGAGAAGAAGAGCCAATCATCGAAGTGTGAAAGACAGTTTCGTTATATTTTAAATTTGGGCTTTAGTTTTCATTGGATCAACTGTAAATGTAGGATTTCCTGACCAATGACGATGTGGGAAGATGTTTTAAGAAATTCTAACATAGCCTGACTGATGAGGGAGTTCTATGCCATTATCCCATTATCCCATTATCTTTCCTTGTGCCTTGTTCTATTTCTGTTTGAGGAGCTGAATTGTTCCTGATGATCTTTTCTTTTATAAACCATCCTCGTAGAGTCAATTTGTGCTAATGCTGATTTCCTTAGCTTGCTAAAATGGTTCAGATAGCTTAGAGCTTGCCGTGTCTGAGCTATTCCCTTTCACTGCCCATTACGAAAGCTGACCAGATGGATATCCAACTGACGAAGAGAATTGCAGCTTGCTGATCCATTCGAAGAGAGGTATAAAGAAATACTATTTTTTATTGTAGGGTTTGTTCTTTAAATTTCTGGGTACCATCTGCTATTTTGATACAGCCATAGTTAGATGTTTTCCAAATTAAATTTTTCTGAAAATTGCTTTTGCATGAAGTCCAAACATGCTATTCTAATTAGAGAGTTAGTGAGAAATCCCAATACTGACTAATGTGACTAATTATGAATTTATCTTGTTCACCTGCTGAAGCCAGATGTATGTTATTTCTATTGCACAGCTTTTGTTACTGTTGATTTGTACTATAACTCTTGAAGGCTTAGTTGTGAATGCTTTAGTTAAATTGAGATTCTTTAGAAGATTTGGTCAACCGGTGTTATTCATCTATGTGTATCAGTTGGCACTGATATTAATATACGTGTTGTTACCATGGTTAGTATAGGGAAATAACCTTTCTAATTTTTACTAAAAGATGTGGTTATTCATGGCCACATGGGTTATGACGAGTAATGTTTACTGACTACAGTTAGACAAATCGATTGTTTCTATGTTGTGGGTCCTAAATTATAAGTGGGAAAGGTTGGATGTAATGATGATGAGATTCTTCTAAGCACAGTCAAAAGGTCTATCTAACCTCTAACACGTCCCCTCATAAATAAATTATAACAGCCCAAATAAGACGAGACGTGCTGACAGAAGGCTGAGGCTGCAGCAGCACAATACATCACACAGGGCAAACAGGACTGCAGCACAGTACAACAGACCACAGAAAGCAATTGAGAGGTGCTGTGGCATGCACATGGACTACAGAGAGCAGAGGGAAAAGAGGCAGGACAGCAAGCTCACCATACTAGATGGACAGCAGAGACAGCTGCAGCATAACAGACCATGAAACGTAGGAGGATGGGGGCAGGGGTACAACAATGGACCAGACTTGTGCCCTCACCATGCACTGCTAATTACTCCAGATATTACATCACTCGTGACATCTGTTGGACATGGCCTTCTTAGGGGATTTTCCTGAAACAATTTGCTTTTGTTCTCCCAATGTTTTGCTGACTCTCTTTGTGTGGCCTTAGGACTCTGGCACTTTCCTACTGCACTCCAGTAGGAAAGTGCGTACACCCTTCCTACATATGCCAGGAAGGGGTACTCATGGGTGTGGTTGCAGTGCTGTACCCAGGAGTACCATGTAAAAAGGTATACCACATACCCATGGTGAGTATGACCCTGGCTACTGGTGGGACACTACACTGAGTGTGTCACCCACTAGGAGAGCCTGTCAACAATGTCCTAGGCCTGACAGTGCAGGCCTGTCGGGGTGCATATGTACCTGTGCTCAGGGTAGCATCTCTCATGGACAATTTACTGCCTTTGTATTCCATCTGCATACCAGTGGATCTTCCTGGGCCGGAAGGTGGAGGGGCTCATACTAACACTTCAAAGGTTAATGCCTTGACTGGTACAAAGGACTGATAACCCCTACAGACCTTCTGTCAGACAGGACTGGGCTGAAAGGGAACTAGGGAACTTTCAAATCTCTCTTTGAAGTCTTCCCCACTTCAAAGGCGCATTTTAGGTATAAGTACTGGGCCTCTGACACCACGTACTCAGAACACTTCAGTACTAAGGATATTCTACCAGGAAGAAGGAAAGCTGGGCTGTCAGGAGGGACTGCCACTTTGCTGTTCACTCTGCTGTGCTGGACTGCTACCTGCTGCTTCTTGCCTTGAGTGAAAGGACTGGGTCTAATGCTCTAAATCCTGCAATTTTAAGTTTCTGTATGGGTCGGCCTGACTGAAATTAATTCCTGTTTCTGAACTTTCAGGGATATCAAAGACTTCACCTGCATCTTGCTACCAGTATCTAGGCCTCTCTGCTGTGCATCCTGCTCTGTCAAGTGGTGCCAAATCCAGTCCTAGGCCCTTGGAGGTAAATTTGGTGCTGCAGCCAGGAACTGATGCACTGACACTGGTGCATCACTTGGAATGGACACATCCCATGGTGGAAATGTCACTTTTTCCGCTGCCTGCACCAAAGCCACAGACACCCCTGGCCGACTACATGATTCAAGAACCCAGACTTACAACTCAGCTCTGGCACAAACACATCAGAACCAGTTTCTCGCTTCTTGACTTCAATACATTACTGATGTTGCCTGGTCAGTGAATGATGCAGTCAGATAAGGGTGACACATCCCCTTCTTGGATCAATGCATCGTAACTGAGGCTTGACCAACCAAGCACTCTCAGTGGGTCTGTGTGAAGGCTGTGCCTGGCCCACATTCCATGGCAGTAGGACTGAATTTATAGATTTGCCACGGTCCAGCATGACCAGTGCGACCAAGTAGCACTGAATGGGAGCTATTGTCTTCTTAGCACTGCATTTTGATGTAATCTTTCAAAATTCATAGCTTAGCTTGCGTATGTTGGATGTTTGTTGTTTTGGACTTGTTTAGCTTTTTTTGTTGAAAACTTTGTGTTATTTTCACTGTGTTATTTTGTGTGCGCACAAATATGTTGTACATTGCCTTTTAAGTTTTGCCTCACTCCTCTGTGCCAAGCTACCTGAGGGTGAGCACAGCTAAAAGTACTTCTTCAAGAAGAAGACAGTGTCACAGCCACTTACTTGTTACGATCCAAAATGTCTTTTAATCAGGCAGACAAACAAAATGGCAAAAAATACTCTCTAACGCGTTTCAGTAGACTCAGCTCCCTTGCTCACAGAAATATTCTGAGCCCCATTTCACTTTCCATTATAACTAATACCATGAACATAAACACAAAAAACGGACTACATTTAGTGCATAAACCGATGGCAGCCATCTAAGAATAGATTTCTGCTACTAAGGATGCAACCTCATTTTTATATCACCCATTCCATCTAATTCACCATATTCTTTTAAACACAATTTTAAATATACCTTCACTTCCTGTAATAATTCCAATCATCTTACTTTTTGTACATTTCCAAATGATCCCAATTTGTTTTTTTTAATTACATCAGCTCCTTAACGTGTTACTTAAATAATCATATCTCTTGTAGTATCACCGATCTTCCTCCTAATTATACCTGTTCAAATAATCCTTTAATTTTGTAGATATAATAGCTCTTTGCTTTTTGCTTTTTGCTTTTTTGTTTGGTCAATCTGACCTCCTGCCAGGAAAATAGAAATGGGGAAACATTATTAACATCATAACTCTAAATAAATCATATAATAATTTCAAAACAAGTTACAAACACTGGGAATTGAGAGTGATATTTCTTCCCAATCGGACAGTGATGGAGTAAAAGGCAATGTTTTAAAGCAATTTGACCTGGTAGCCCAAGGAAGATCAATTGGCCAAGCGGGAACAGGAAGAGAAGCCCAGCCAGGTCGAGGAAGAGGAAGATGACCAAGGAGAGGTTTCAGAGAATCAAAAGAAGGCTCAATTGGAGTACAGACAAGGGGTCAATCATCAATGAAGTAATGCAGAAAATGACAGTTGTCAATCTCTCTAAGAGAAATATCTCTGATATAGAACGTGAAGTATTATCATTGGGTCTATCGTTTTGTCTAGTTATGCAATTCGATTATACACAAAGTCGTATTGACTTTTTTGATTTTTTGAGAAAATTAAAGCTGAAAAAGTGGTTTGAAACTAAATCAAAGGATGGAAATAAAAGTGGTATGAATAGGCCATATAATTTAGAAATTGGAGAAATTGGATTGTTACACACTCTGTGTGAACTAGATGAGAATACTGTGGCTGAACAAGATCCGATTTTGAATTTATCTCAGATGGGAATTGAAATTGATGAGAGATGCCCCAGTAATTTTAAACCCAAATCAACATTCTCACCACCAGTTAATTGTGAAGCAATAAATGAATGTCTTTGAGAAGGGTGTAATTGGATGTTTGAAAGCCTTAAGACATATAAAGAGACCCAAATATGACAATTTATCAAGGAAACATCGAAAAGCAATTGAGTCCTTACAAAATGATTACAGTATAGTAATTAAACAATCTGATAAGGGTGGAAATGTTGTAATTTTATCCAGAGATAATTATTGAAAGGAGGGACTAAGACAATTACAAGACAAAGAAAGTTACTCAGTGGTTGATAGAAATGAAATGTTAGCTGCCAAGAAGAAAGTGTTCGATAGATTAGATGAATGGAAGGAACAAGGATTGATTGAATTGGAAGAATATCAGTTTTTGAAGGTTGAATCTCCTAAAACAGCAGTAATTTACTTTTTACCTACATTACACAAAAATGTGAAAGATCCACCTGGAAGGCCCATTGTATCATCTATGGGCAGTGTGTTGGAGAATGTCTCCAAGTATGTAGATTATTTGTTGCGTCATTTTGTGGAGGCCTTACCATCATATATTAAAGATACCAGAGATTTTTTATGAATAATTAATGGAATAGGATGGGAGGACGATTACCTTCTCCTTAGTCTAGATGTTAATAGTCTATATACATGTATACCACATGAGAAGGGTATTGAGGCAGTGAGACATTTTTTGAGAGCAAGGTCATTATCATATCTTTTACATACTGAAATGTTATTAGACATGGTGCAAATGTGTTTGACTTATATTTTTTTAATTTTTGACAACACTCTATACCGTCAGTGCCAGGGGACTGCAATGGGGACCTGTTTCGCCCCCAGCTATGCAGGTTTATACCTGGGCTGGTGGGAGGAACAGGTGGCCTGGAATATCTCAGGGTTTGAAGACCGAGCAGTCCTGTGGGTGAGGTATATTGATGATATTTCTGCTTTTGGAAAGGCAGTAAGGAATCAGCCCTCAATTTTGTTGAGGAATTGAACAATAACCAATTGAATCTTAAGTTCAGTTGTACAATGAATTCAGCTGAATTGGAATTTTTGGATGTGAGAATCAAGGTAATTAATGACAAATTGGAATGTGAACTTTACAGGAAAAATATTGCAGGGAATAGCCTCCTTCACGCTATGAGTAGTCATCCAAAAAATTTGATCTACAGTATTCCCTATGGGGAACTACTATGGGCTAGAAGGAATTGTAGTTTAGATACTACATTTGAAAATTAGGTTGAAGTAATGGTTAAAAGATTTATTGAAAGGGGTTACCCGCAGGAACACATGAGAGCAATCAGGAACAAAGAAAAATCATATCCTGTGGCGAGACATTTCAAGGAATATCATGACAAGGATGAAAATAAATTACAATTCATGGTTCTTGATAGGATCACAATGAAAATGAGGGGTGGTAATAGGACCTTGGATTTAAGAAAATTAGAATCACGGCTGATTATCAAATGTAATACAATGGAACCCACAGGAATGAATAAGGATGAAGAATTATCTGTACATCTGTACTAAATGGTCGTGAAACTAACATTAGTCTTTTGATACAGTGTTTGTAACTTGTTTTGAAATTATTATATGATTTATTTAGAGTTATGATGTTAATAATGTTTCCCCATTACTATTTTCCTGGCAGGAGGTCAGATTGACCAAACAAAAAAGCAAAAAGCAAAGAGCTATTATAGCTACAAAAGTAATGGATTATTTGAACAGGTATAATTAGGAGGAAGACCGGCGATACTACAATAGGTATGATTATTTAAGTAACACGTTAAGGAGCTAATGTAATTTAAAACATTTTTTTTTATCATTTGGAAATGTATAAAAAGTAAGATGATTGGAATTATTACAGGAAGTGAAGGTATATTTAAAAATGTGTTTAAAAGAATATGGTGAATTAGATGGAATGGGTGATATAAAAATTAGGTTGTATCCTTAGTAGTAGAAACATATTCTAAGATGGCTGCCATCGGTGTATGCATTAAATGTAGTCCGTTTTTTGTGTTTATGTTCATGGTATTACTTATAATGGAAAGGGAAATGGGGCTGAGAATATCTCTGTGAGCAAGGGAGCTGAGTCTCCTGAAACGAGTTAGAGAGTATTTTTTGCCCTTTTGTTTGTCTGCCTGATTAAAAGACATTTTGGATCGTAACAAGTAAGTGGCTGATACACTGTCTTCTTCTTGAAGAAGTAATTTTGTTGATTTACAAGGGTTCATGATCCTGTTGCAGCCTGCCGCATTGGGGCTGACTGACTAGCGTTTCTTCATATATATATATGCATATTAACTTTAAAAAACTATATATGTATGTAAATATGTATATGTATATATATATACATATATACATATATATATATTCACTTGAAAAAACTAAAATTACAGTGACATAATAATAAGTTCTGAATTTAATCATGCAAAACCAAAGAAATTCAGTAGTTATAGTTACAGTTATTTCAAGTAACTATAACTCGTGGCCTAAGGTAACAATAACTTAGCAGTGCGTGGTGACGGCGCGAGTTATAGTTACCTTATGCTGCGAGTTATTGTTACTTGAAATAACTCCAACTATAACTGCTGATTTTCTCGGGTGTTGTGCGAGTATATTCAGAACCTAACTTTAATGTCTCTGTAACCTTTGATTTTTCAGTGAATTTCTATGCCTCTTTTAACATAAAGTAGTTTTCATTACTATATGGTAATCCAACCACCGCTGTCCACGGCCTGCACCTAGGGCCTGCGGCCAACATCCTATGACCACCCAACCCAGTGCAGCACATGGTCTTTGGCCGTGCGCGACAGTGTTGGCCAATCCTCCTAAGCTTTGGCCAACCCGATAATCAACCAACCCAGCACTGCACATGGCCTTCAGTCGTGGATGCAGAGTTTTGGCCAATTCCCCAAACCACCCAACCCCAAACTGTGCACAGACTTTAGCCATGCGCAGTGAGAGTTGCATCTCTGGGTTTTAGACTGGCTGTGACAGTGACTGGGAATGAGAATGAGTGTGAGAGGGTCTGATTGCCCTGGGGGGCACCCAGATGACATGGCCAGACCCCAGGTGATATGGTTCCCAGAGCCAAGGCAAACCTGGGGAGGTGGGCCGCGTGGTCCCCCTGCCCCCCCAAAAATAAAATGTTGATGCCAGTCTTTGAAGTGGTGTCCCTGGGGCCAAGCTCAGCGAAGAGATGGCCCTAGGGAATGGGGTTCCTAGGCACAGAACCGGGCAGAGGAGGGGTGCCGCTGGGCCCCATTCCCCCTAAAACTATTTTTTAAAGGCTAGGCCACAGGGGATGTGATCCCAGGGCCAAGATGAGCCTAGGGTGGGGGGGAAATACATATAATAATGCCCGGCCCAGGGTATGGGGTACCTGCGGCTGAAATCAGCCAGGAGATGGGAGTCACGCAGACCTGTGGCCAACTCCCTCTGTTTATGGACAAAGAATGTGTGCAGTGGGGGGTTAGGTGGTTAGGGATTTGGGTATTTAATGAGTGTACTTATTGTGAAATATTGAAATGGTGACACATCAAGGACTTCTAGTGGCATTGCCTGTGTGTCAAGGGCCCTAATACAAGGATGGAAATGAGCACCTGACTGTTGTTGGAATTCTAAAATACAGCAATAATAGGGGCCTATGGCCCTGGCCCAACTGCACATGCTGCAAATTTTTTAATTGAGGCGTATTTGAGAAAGTTTCATGGCACAGACTCGCACAGACTCACATGCACAAGCAGGCAGGCCAGCTGTTCTATCACAGTCACCATTGTTCCAAGTCTGTGACCTGCTCTTGGCCTGTAGAGATACAATGAGACTTCCTGCAGCAATTCATGCACTGCCTATTGTGACAACAGCATAACTTCCACTGGCACCCACTGCAATGAACATATTTTCTGTCAGTGTCTGATCTCCAACATTACACAGGTCTTTGCTAATTTAAACAACTAATCCCAGAATGTAATACAGGATGGAAACCAATGTCAAAAAGGAGGCAAATATAGAGCTCACTGTCTTTCAGAGCGGCCTTCAA
This sequence comes from Pleurodeles waltl, assembly GCF_031143425.1. Lineage (NCBI taxonomy): Eukaryota > Metazoa > Chordata > Amphibia > Caudata > Salamandridae > Pleurodeles > Pleurodeles waltl. The sequence continues at coordinate 484,804,660 of NC_090445.1, read as the reverse complement.
GGATTAAAGTGGTTACTGGTCAGGGGGCTAACAAACATTCAGCACATCAAGATCTTGCAATAGCTCAGTGGGTTAATGTTGCTGACACTATGCACAACCTCTAGGTTACAGGTTTGACTGTGAATGAATATGACATCAGGTGCAGAAAATAGTCACAATCTTCATGCTTTCCTGTCTGTATAAATGAGGGCAAGGAAGTGCAGAGGTGGTGCTGGATGCAATACAACCTCACTATTGTTAAAAGAAACTGCCCTGTGTGTAACATGCGGCTGTGTAAAAGGCGTCCCCAAGTACACATGTTTGTAGCCCTTTGGTTTTACAACGTCTTTATCTAGAAACGAGTTAGCTCTAGTAGGCAATGGGCAACAGACAATGCAGTTTGTGATGTGAAACATTTAAATAATAATAATAATAATAATAATAATAATAATAACAATAATAATAATAATACTTCGAGTCCATTTAGATCTGCCATCACACCGCAGTTTGAATGCCTCACTATTATTCTTACTGTGACACATGATTATAAACACGGACTTAAATGAGAAAAGAGGGGGTTTCAAAATGCTTTTTACTCTGTCATTTTTCCATAGGAACTTTAGACACAGCTACAACCTAAACTGCTGAACGGATTTTACACCAAATTTGGCAGAAAGCTAGATCTAGGTCTACAGAGAGTGTTTTTGGTGTAATTCCATTAAGTACATTTTGAGCAATTAATGCTCAAGAACTTTTGTATATCTAAGCATACGGAGGCTCCACAGGTCCTGACAGACTTCACACTGAGATCTGATTGGCTGCCAAGAACTCAATCAGGAATTTGTAGCAGCCATCTTAGGACTCTGGATTCTGAGTTATAGTTAATTTAGTGTGGCGAGTCAGGTGACAAGACTGTGTCCAGTGGTGCATGACATAGTAATTTGAAAGTGGTGCGTAAATTATTAATTATACCTTTACACCTTTACACCTTTACACCTTTTAATGTTTGAATATTATAAGTTTGTTTTGTACAGAAAGAATACATTAAATTGTTCTTAGCCTTTATTTTTTCATTGTATGAAAATGGTTTTTATTTTTTAATAAAAATTTGTTTCAAATCACTGTATGGAGTGTCATAAATTGAACTGTTGTATAGTGCTGTGTAGTACAGTACAGTGAAAGAGACCAACGTAGACTCTATTGCTGTAAAGTGGAGTATTTTAGAATGGAATAGAGTGAAGTCGAGCAGAGTGGCGTGAAGTAGCGCACAATGGAGGAAAGCATTATACAGTGGTGTGGCATGTTGTGTCATTGAGTGAAGTATTGTAGAGTGGAGCGGCGTGTTGCACAATGGAGTGATGTGTTGAACAGTAGATCTGAGTGTTGTACGATGGAGTACTGTTGACTGGAATGTTGTGAAATAGAGTGTGGTAGAGTGGAGTGTCATCCAGTAGAGCATTGTAGAGTGGCATAGAGTGCAGCAGACTTTGCAGAATGTAGTGGTGTTGGAAAACAGATTATTGATAAGGGCAGGTATGTACCTACAATTAGCAATAGACCACAAACCTCCACTAGGTCCAGTCAGGTCTCATCAGGTCTCAATAAATTAATCTCAGCTCAACCCTTGGTAGCTTGGCAACGAGCAAAACGGCTTAATTTAGGAGACAAAGGGGGGTATTACGACTCATGAGCGCCATGTTGGCAGTGGCAGGCTGACCACCAACAGGCTGGAGCATTAGACTGCCAAGTTATGACCATGACGGTATGTGCAACAGAATACAGGCAAATCTTCGCTGCACCGCCCGTGCGGTCAGGCTGACATGGACGGTGGTAGGCACCTTCAGACTGGGGGAGACCATCTTTCAGCCGGACAGATTACGAGGCTGCACACCACCAATGTTTGCGCTGTGGTCACAGCACCACGGAAACTCTGGCGGAAACCAACGCTCTAAGAGGAGACACTCACCTTCAGAAACACATTCCCATATGGCGCCACCTTAGAACATGAACTACACATCTTCCCTCCGCTCCTGCTCATACAACGACTCCGGAACCGCCTACGACAACAGTAACCGTGAGTACTCACACTTACCTATTACTGACACATAATGCCAAGGTATCAACGCTGATACAACATACCAATCCTGAATGGGTTGCGATGGCTCACACACATGCACCCCCACACTGACACGCACATTCACACTCAGCCACATAAATACACGCACAGACTCAGTACACTCACAACGGCCAAAAAACACTTCCAGAAAACACACCAACCCTCAGACACACAGCACCGGCACAGTCAAACACAACAATACACAACACCACCAAATCACACTACACAACTACACTACAACTGCAACACCTCAGATGCACCATCAAGCAACTAAAATACACACCTCCACCTGACAAAACACACAAATAACACTATGTAACAACAGCAGAGAACCAATACACACAATCAAACAACCATACAATGAGGCATACGTTATACCACACAAACACACTACACAATGCTTCTGACATACCAATCAACACACTCACACGCACATAGTACAACCACACAAGAGCACAGAACTCTCCAAATAACATATGTCAACACAATCAATACACACAGTATCATCATCAATGGATATCCCAAACACTTACATGTCCAACACACAATACACAGCCATTACTGAGGGACAAATGGAAAGCACACACCCACATGCTGGCCAGACACAAGTGGTAGTACAACCACCACACTCACAGAACTCACTCAACATTAAGAAAGAAAGGCAGGACAAATAGGTAACCTTGGCACCAATAACTGGCTGGCCCAGGAGTATATCAATAAATAAATAAATAAACATAGAAATACAGAACTATGTACAAAACTAAAAGCCCATAGGCAAGTCCAAAAAACAATGTGCACTATACACATATGGCATATCTGAGTGTCCCTACGTGACTCCTGACTGCTAAGTTACCACCCATGGAAGGGGCATCAAGGGGCAGGCTGGCACCTCAGGGATTAGGGGAGCTGCAGGGGGGTTTGGGCTTCAGTTTTGTAGGGGGTCTTTGGGTTTGGGCTTGGGAGGGGGAGCTTAGGGCGAGGCTTAGGGGATGGCTGGGAAGACTTAGGAGGGGCTGACTTCTTGGTAGGGGGATGGGTATGGGTACTAGCAAGCGGCAGGGGAGGACTTTGAGGTGGTAGGCTGGACTTGGGGAGGGACACTGACCTTTGGGGGGTCACACAGGGTGGAGAGGAGTAGGGAAAAGAGACCACTCTGAGAGGAAAAACTTCTTGAAAACACAGGGATGGTCATGGCAAAAGGGTTTGGGAGTCGAGGGAGAGGGAGTGGTTGTAGGATATGTTTTGTTAGATGTTTTGGGTGCATGGGCGTGCAAATAATGCTTGTGTGTGCTTTGTGTCTGTTGGGTGGATGAGTGTGAGCGTTTATGTGTCTTGGGAGGAGGGGAGAGGAGGAGCTGGGAGATGCCAGGTTGATGGGTGACTGACTGACTGTTGGGGCGGTGACTGATGGTATGGTGGATGTGCTGCATGTTGGTGTGTCTGTAGTTGTGATGTCTGCATATGTGGTGACTGGGGTGGATGTCTGTGGATCTGCTATTGTGGTGACTGTGGGTAGGATTGGCGAGCTGGCTGTATCTGTGAATGTCGGGGTGGTGTCTGCAGATGTGTCCAGTGTAGTGTCTGTGAAGGGGGAATGGTGGGGGAGTCTGTGCAGGTAGTAGGCATTGGTGTGTTTGCAGGTGAGTGTTGTTTGTGTGCATGCTGGTAATGGGTTTTGTGGTGTTGTGGTTGTCAGCAGTACCCTTGGATGTTGAGGCGGGTGCATGCTTGTCTGTCTGTGTGTTTTGGCTGGGACAGGGAAGACGGGCATGGGAATGGGAAGAGGAAAGTGGAGGGGACATGGAATACAAAGGGTGACTGGCTGCCATCAGTGCGGAGGCTAGAGCCTGAAAGGACCTCTGTAAGCCAGCCAGTGTGCCATGATTGCCCTCCAGGAATGAATTGTTCTGTTGGACTTGAGTTGCTTGTCCCTGGATGGCATTCATGATGGTTGACTGACCCACAGAGATCAACCTCAGGAGGTCAATAGCCTTCTCACTGAGGGCAGCAGGGCTGACATGGTGGGGGGCAGAGGTGCCTGCGGCAAAGGAGACGGCCACCTTCTGGGGTGAGTGGGCACAGACAAATGGGTGAGGAGCTACAGGGAGGGTGGTGGTAGTAAGGGGGTGGCAGACAAAGATGGTACTGGGGTGGTCCCAGAAGGGTCCACCACCACCAGGGACTGTCCACTGGAGCAGAATTCCAAAGAAGCAGACGATCCGGTCTCCCCCGTGGCACTCCCCTTGCCCTCTGGGCCACTGGGTTCCTCGCTGCTGGTGGTTACAGCACTCCGGGTCCTGTGGAAAGCAGCATCCCCACTCACCTGTCCCCCCTCTCCTTCACCTGCTAATGCTCATGCACACAAATAGAGAGCGAGGGAGGGAGAGACAGAGAGGGAGAGAGAGGGTTAAGATACTCCTCACATACACACATGTTTACATGCAAAACAGTAGTAAAACATCTCCTGACTAGTCTACCTCTGTTGGCAATACACGTATCCTGTCAACATTAGGACAGTGCGTGCTCTACAGGCGATGTAAATGCAAAAACCCAGTCCTTATGCAGAGGCATATTTCATGCATTGTGTTTCTATGCAGTATGTTAACCTTTTGCATTGCAGAACTTTCACCTTGAAAAGTCATTAATGCTGTTTGTAGTTTGCAGGACTACAGGGTGTGGTCCTTTATTCTAAGACTTGCTAGAAGCCTTTCTTGCAGCATGGTTGGGTGTGGCTCGTGGGCAGGACTTGGCTCTATATAAGGGAGCCAGCCCAGCTCCATGTGCTCATTATTCAGAGGCCCCGGTGCAGAGCAGCAGCATTTTCCAGAGCTCCTGTCCCGGAGGCCTATCCAGTCATTTCCAGGCCTGCACTTGCTTATTTGGTGATCTTCAAGCAGGGCGGTAATGCTGAGGTCGGGTTAGGCCCCTGACTCCGTTTTCCAGTGACACTCGAGTTTTGGGCCTAAACTTGAAATTGAGTGTGCGATTGTTTTCATGGAATTTGAATTGTGAATTCCGAATCGGCAACAGTGTGCGCGATTCATTCCCGGCATTTACTTCTTGGCATTCAGGTCGGCAGTGTGCGCGATCATTTCATGGCATTTACATTGTGAATTCCGAATCGGCAACAGTGTGCGTAATTCCATCCAGGCATTTATCTCTTGGCATTTAGATCGGCAGTGTGCGCAATCATTTCATGACATTTGTATCATGAATTCTGAATCGGCAACAGTGTGCGCGATTCTTTCCCTGCATTTAACTCTTGAATCATAGATGGGCGTTGTGCGCAATCACTGCATGTAAATCTAGATGTTTGAATCAGTAACAGAGTGCGCTATTCTTTCCTGGTGTGTAACTTTTGAAATATAGATCAGTGGAGTGCGCAATCATTTCTAGACTTTGAAACCTAGATGTGCAGTTTTGATTTAAGTACATAATATTACCAGAACATTTGAGTCTTGAAACTCTTAATCAGAGAGTGACTTATAAGTGTTGTTCATGGTATTTGTGCAGTTCATTCATGCAGAGAAAAAAAAATTGCTCTTTGATTCTTGCTATAACGCAGAGATTGTTCTAAGAAGTATTTTGGAGAGAGTTTATTGTTCAAAATATAACATGCTAATTCTGGAATGTTCATGAGAAAACCTTGCATAACCTTTCTTGATTTCCAGGTACCTAAATTATTGAGGCCTAGTTATAGTGAAGCCTTAGGCCATTCATGTTTTCAGCATAAGTGTTTATTTGAAACAAAACATATTGAAAGTCATTGTGATTTATCTTGCAATTGTGTTGTTTAACTCTTGCTTCCACGGGTCTCCTTCCCCGCTGTTCCCAACCCAAAACCCGTCCCCCCACATGGCCATTTTTAACTCTGTGCTATATAACTAGTGGAGTTTGGAGCTGCCAAGAGGTGGACATGTTGGGAACATGCGCAAGCCCCAAAGATCTGGTCCCCTTGACATATCCTACATCATGTCACACCATGTTACTAATATCCACTCCTTAATGTCACCCCTCACCCCCACATCAAATTCAAATAAGTTAGCTCGACTGGAGTAATACAAATGATCACCAGTCAAGCCACGTCAGCCTTCTCATCATGGCCTGCCTGAAGTTGAAATATCTAGCATAATCCTGATCATATCTCTCCATACTCCTATCACCCATAGGAAGAGCATGTGACGAATCACAACACATCAAGCATGTAAGGAAACTACACCTGACCAATCCATGTCCATTAGTAGTGTCCCTTGATAGTGAAGACTACACCAGTCACAGACCACACAGCACCTGCCAGTCACATTACATTGCTGCCTAAACCCTCTGTACACATATGCCAATACAGATACATTTACTAATGTATCCACAACAAGTGGCATTCCCCTGCAGATGATATCTGATGTGTAAAATACCTGTCTGTAGAACAGGCATGTCATTGCTGTTGCACAGTCACAGAAGAATATCTGCATGCACTAAACACACATACACCACATCGCTTCATACATGCAAGTACAGCTCCAATGGCCTACATAGCACACATGATACATCCATAGTCAATCACTGAGTGCAGTGTCACAACAAATACACTTCAGGCAGACACAAAATATATGATAGGGCACCTACCATTCCACCTGATTTGCAGTTACAGTTGAACGACTGATAACATGAGTAAACCAACATCAACCACACCACTCATGATGTGATTACCTATACCTAAGTCCAGACAACACACATGTCACACAGAATTGACATGAACACAGGATGCATACTTGGACCTACACAACTGCGATTGCACTGACAACATATCTCACTTCAACAAAAGGCTGCTTTAGAAATTGTTACAACAAAACCATTTCATCTTGATCTCATAAGTCATTCAAAACCTATTTCTGTCCAAGGTGCCCATATCAGCTAGGCCAAGGGTACCAATGATCATCCCACTTCATAGGATGTGCCTCAAAGTAACCATTGAGACATGATGTGGGCAGCACCTAACCAATGTTGTTCTGTAACTGGTAGGACATTGGCACACATAGCATTGGCATAGCATATTGTCAAACGCTAGCTCTGCCTAGGCACTTACGACTTGTAGAACAAAGCCATTGGCTTAAAGGTGAAATACACGCTTGTCAACCTCATGGAAATGCCTGATGAGTGCAAATATACCATATCAGACACCCAAATTGGAATCTCCTTCCGTTGTTACCTTCACATTCTCCATAGAATTAAAATGAAGCAACAATTACGATACAACTACAAACCCATATGTACTGTCCTATTCAGGACATTTCTGTGATGTAGTCGGTACCTGTACCAGTACCAGGCATCCATAGAAATAGCAAGATGGTGTGACACATGTGACATTGTCATTTGCGTTTCTCCACATGCAGTAATAGAGATGACTTGATACAGGTATTCTAAACAGCACATAACAAACCATTATGCCACATCTACATCTAATACTCATCCACGGTGGGAACTACTGATTTCCACTAGTCTACATACATGTAGCGCCTACCCCATTGTCAAAGAAGGTACAGTGAGACAGCAATACCATACAACCAGAGCCAAGTGCCAAGATACAGTTAGTATTTTTTCCCTTGTGGCTGCTGTGCTGCCCTCAAAAGCCCATTCACCTCAGGGGAGGCCACTGCCGAAATGCAGGGCATTGGGGGGACAGGGTCTGACAGGCACCCATCCCTCGCTGAGAGGACATCCCCAGCTGGCCTTTGGTGGTCTTCCGGGCACATTGTCTCAGGCCCTCCCACCCCTTACAACAATGGGTGCTTCGCTGGCTGTGGAACCCCAGGGTCCGCACTTGCTTGGCGATGACACACCTGATACCCTTCTTCTGATGTGCATTCACCTGCATGGTGGACACAGACAAAAGGAGAAAGTCATGTACACATGAAGCATACCAACAGGAGTGGTCACTACATATCTGTCATAATAAGTTCCCGCACATACCTATACTATCTTCTCACACGCCTTCACTATGTGCCATTTGCATGCATCTATTCCCTCACCAATACACATTCCCACTTTCAACATCAAACGCAACGCCTTACACACATGGCTGGGGCTTTGGACTCACCTGCTCCTCTGGTGCCCCATGTAGCTGTCCATACAGGGATAGGATCTCCTCCACCAGGTTTTCCAGGTCTTCCTGGGTAAAGACAGGGGCCCTAATACCTGCAGGATGTGGCACAATGGTGCCTAGAGGCAGTACACAGCAGCTTGTGTTGTGGAGGTCTTGTTAGCAGCAGTGTCAGGAGTCAAGTGAGCAAGGCTGCAGAAAATGGCGGTCAAGGCCACCAAGAACAGGACCATCACCACCGGCAGTCATCGCCATTGGCCCCAGTCCACCAAAGGCAGCAATGTTAACCAATGACAATTTGCACGGTGATTGTGACCACCTACCCCCATGACGACTTCCGCTGGTGAACTTAGGTCACTTCCAACTGTCTACCACAGTAGGTCAGGCGCCTGTCATTTTGTGCACATTTAATCTATGTAAATGCTTAATTAAGTGTGTCAGACACTTATTCGTCCAAATATCAGTGTAAGCCAATGTTGTGCTATCAAGGTATTGCAACATTGTTGTGTAGCCATTTTAGTTATAGCTTCATTCATGTTATTTTAGCGAACTAGGCCTGCAGCTGTGCACTTTAACCTAGATATATTTTATTCAGCTTTGTTTATTATTTTAACAATATCTACATTTGCGGTCTTGATTTATTTCTCTCTATCTAGCTGTTCTTTGCCCAGGTCAGCACTGCGTTCTTAAACAAGACATTTCTTTCACTCTGTGCTTTTCTCAAGGCTTCAGTACGATATGTTGCCGGTAAACGCGGTAACGCTTTGTCTCTGGTGTTCGTAGAAGCATACACATCCTTACGTAGGGACATTTTCTCAGAACATCATCTGTTTTATTATAAAAACACTTCTCTGTCCCATACACGTTAGAGGGAGAATACAGACAGATAACCACAACTGTATGCTGATGGCTGAATGCTTTGCTACAGCTTCTTACGTAGACTACAGGCCTCTTGCTCAGGTATGAGGGATGATGTCTTCCCAGGGGAACCTGAAGGGCAGAACTATAGCTTAACAGGCTATGATCTAATATAGCCTATGTAGGAAATATTTTAATGATTCTAGTGACAATGTGATAGTGTTATTTTTATGCTTTACTCTCCTTGCCACCATCTTAATCCTGCCATTCTTTATCATCCTGGTTATTGCACTACATGCTTTATTATCTAAGATCCAGTTGCTTCATTAAAATCTTATTGAAATATATACTGCCTCTGATTGTCCTTGTGTATGTGAGACTAATGTAATCAAGAGAAACGGATGCGATCTGAGTGACCCTGATTTTCCTGAGGAGTCAATTGTGTCATGCGCTCAGCTGCCCAATCATCCCTGCTCTTGGGTAGAGAAGAGGCACTGCTAGTTAGCCGGAGAAAAACCAGCATTAGGCTGACAGGTATCACCTGTAGTGGGTTAGACTCAGTCCCCCACAGTGCAAGTGATTCTGCCCTCCCAAATCCAGTAGTCTCATTAGAATTATGAGCACCTACGTGACATGGCGCTGCCAACGTTGGGTCAGGCTCTAATTTTCGGGTCCTCTTGAGTATCTCTGTCTCCCTACATACAAAGACACCTCAGAACTATATGCGGAGACATCCATGGTATTAAGGATATTCCGCCTCTGCTAAGTAGGGAGTATTTAACTAACGCTGTAGGTTGTACGCTGTAGGTTGTTCAAGCTTGAACTCTAAAAGGATGATCCCTATTTGGTGTGCTTATCTCTGAACAAAATTTACCATTTGTTATGGCAAACCCGCAATGGGTAGGAATTGCAGTCAATATGCGACCACCCCTTACTGAACCTTTACTGGCACATGGCCTAACGGCCCAGAGAGGTCCAGTTACATTTATTGTTGAGGCTCAACCAGCCTATAGAACAGAACTTTCTTACTCTTGGGTCACATTTCCAGCAGCAGATGGGAACACCAATACATTTCACTACTATACACCTGCAAATATACCTGCACAAGACAGAGCATGTGCATATCTAGAAATACCTCTATCTTATCAAGAACATAATAATTGGCTTGAGAGCGCCCTACCCCATACAATTCTACACATTAGGTTAGGTCCTCTAAGTAATGATGATCCTACCTGGTCTTTATTAGCCACATGTACACCACATGCTGATGCAGCAACCTTGACGGTATCTGAAGTCTGCCTCTTACATGCTGAGCTGACGGAAATATATAGATGATTAGTACAGTTGGTAATGCAAACATTAAATACAAACCTAGCACGTGCTGCTCCGGCGCAACCACATGCAGTAACGCCAGGCATTAATCCGGCAACTGTACATTCGATCATGGGTAAAGTACCCGCCAAATGAGAAGAAATTCTGTTTTGGTTAGCTCAAGAAATAAACACACTGGAAGCAATATTTCCCCATATGGGACCGCAGGATAAGCATAGAATATTAACGATGTGCTTCCCATTTGGGATGGTTCCCACTATAGATAACTATAATACTTGGGGCACGGTATTTGCCACGCTCTATACTACCACACATGGTACACTGACACATGCCAATTTACTGGAAGCTTTGAAACAAATTCAAGATGAATATGGGCCTGCCCCTGCCCTGGACTTGGGGGAACCTGAGCTGCCAAAGATTATCGTGGAGACCTATTCTAGTATAGGTTGAGATACTCTGGGAGCCAGACCCACAAAACCACAGCTGCAAGGTAAATCTAATAAAGATTCTACCAAGCAAGCTCCTGAGGGTTCTAAAAACGCTGGGATAAAAAACAACAAACACCGAAAAAAGAAAGGGGAGAATCTCTGCATACGGAGACTCCACTGAATAGATATAATCTCAGAAATAGAGATAATATAAAAATGCCTGACAGATACCAATATACTGATACATGCCAATCTCGTTCCTTTCAGGACTCACCCGAAAAACGCAGTGAGAGAGGTAGGCGGTAATAGCGAAGGACTGAGTATGAGAAACTGAGACAGAAATCACAATGCTCAACAGAAGTTTCTGTTAAAAAATAAAAGAAACATTTTCAACAAAAACCCCAATTCAAAAAGAAACAAGTAGCAGCAGTTGCAGTTCAACATGCCACTCAAGAAGAGGGCTCTATTGAAGAACAAGAATGGGCACTAGCGCTATTAGACAATAGTTTGCCAGAATCTTCTAGAGCATCTGGAGATGAATGCAATTGATGACTTCCTACAAGTTGAAAATGCAGACATATGTATCTCCACGCCAGATAGGGTGTACAAAGTAACATCACAGTTAGAGGGAGACGTTCAGTGCACAATCAACGCAATGTTTTGGGACCACCTTGTAAATATATATGATATTCTACTGGCTGAAAGGGACTGGCCACCTGAATTTGTCCGTACTTGCCCATATGGGGAAGATGTTCTCCATCCTTCTTTCTCACCCCTTGTTTCCGAGGAGCTCAGCAGAATCCTATGCCATCGATTGGGCATTGGCGCAGGCACCCGCGTTATATTGCAACCACATATGGCGGGATAAAGATTCCCTCTATCATGTAATTCCTACTAAAATTCAACCCCAACCACAACCCCAGTACCCAATAAAACATGATGCAAAAGCACCCATGAGGGAAGTCCTCACACAACTAGAGTACAGGGCATAATCGAACCCTGTGTCTCACCAATGAATAATCCTTTATTCCCAGTGGCTAAACTGGACCATTCATACAGATTAGTCTTAGACTACAGACATTCAAACAGTCATACACGTATATACACTATCCAAAACTCACATAGCACAGCACTCATGAACAACATGGTGAGCAAAAAATACAAAACAACACTTGACATTTCCAATGATTTCTACTGCCAAAATATAGCACCTGAGAGTAGAGACTTAACAAGTTTCAGCAGACTAGGCTCTCAGATTAAATTCTGTCATTTACCCCATGGGTACAAGAACAGTCCAGGACAGTTCGCGGCCCGTGTGACTTCAATTTTGCATGACATTGACCCTGAAACATTGTCCTATGTAGAATATATTTATCTCATGGATGATGAATTACTGCAACATCTAAAATGTGCAGCCCGCATTGTTGTGGGATTTCCGAATTTGGTTATAAATTCAACTTCAAGAAAACAAAAATAGCCTTCCTTAACGTCTTGTCTTTGAGATGCGAGCTATCAAGTGAGTCAAAGAGCCTAGCGCCACAATTTTCGGAAAAATTTGCAAAGTTACAACCTCCACATACAATTAAAAAACTCCAATCCCTCTTGGGTTTCCTAAATTTTGGCAGAATTTACATTCATGATTATGGATCATGCATAAAACCTTCATACGACTTAATATGTCCTGACTTTTCCAGTAAATTCTGGACAGTCAAACACACGGGCATTCTCAGAGCTTTACAAACAGACATGGTTGCAGCACAACACTGACACACAAGGGACAAAGAAAAAAAAAACATCTGGTCATCAGAGTATTTGATGGTGTCATTGGTTTCACCTATGTAACTTTCAATGAAGGTGAGACAGTCCTGATTGCATACAAATCACATTTGTAATCAGCAGCAGAACAAAGCTTTGCTCCCACTGAGAAAATTATCACTGCTGTTCAGATGGCTGTCATCAAAGAGAGACCACTAGCCCAGGGAAAACACATTATTGTTGTATCTCTAATTCCAGCCCTTGAGGCTGTTACCAAAGCCAATGTTCCAAACACTAAAGTGTTACATCCACATTGGACTCGATGGGCAACGCCTTGACAGCCACTGATGTTGACTTCATTTTTGACCCAAAGTTACAAACTCAAGAATGTTTGCAATATGAACTAGAATACCCAGTTCCGGTAAATACATCGCCTATTGATCAATATTAAAGAGTCATGTACACCGATGGCTCAGCACAACCTGCAATAGGCACAAAATATCAATACTCCGCTGCTTGCGCAGTTGTAAGTGGCTACATGGAGGATTATAAATTCTGTCTCCAGCATACATTCACGCAAACCCTAAGGAATTGCACAGCACAGTAGCAGAGCTAAAGGCTCTAGTGATGGCACTGGAACATACGGATCCTACACAGTTACCAATGATTGTTTGTGATTTGTACTATTGTGTCCAGTCCTTCACTGAATACCTTTGTTACTGGCGGCAGAATGGGTTCAGAGATTCTAAAGGCAACACCATTAATCACAGACGTCTGTGGGGGAAGTAGGGGATCTGGACACCAGCGCGTTGGAATACACAATGCTGGAAATACACTGGCGGATTAAGCAGCCAAATCAGCAGTAGCTACAGCTGCTGTTGCTGCAGTAACTTGTTCTGGAACAAAACCGGACGATGACATATGGGCTGCTGTGAAAGCCACGGCTGAAGGCACGTCCTATCCAAAAGCCTTTCCCGCTAAATATTCCTACCGAATGGGAAGCTTCCTTGAAGTTGAAGTATAAATTCAAGGCGTGGTAGTTTGAGTAATTTCCAAAAAAGACAAGATCAGAGTTGATTAAAGCAGTGCATGAGGGGGTTGCATCTGCCCATGCTGGTGTGGCAGCTACAATAGAATTATTGCAAGCACGTTATTGGTAGCCAGGTCTATACAAACAGGCCAAGCAGTATGTCCTTTGTTGTGATATCTGCCAAAACATTAAGGGTTCTACCCTCCATTTCATTCAAAGGAAGCGTGGAGCGCCAAAACTGTGATGAGAAATGAGGCACTGCTAGTTAGCCAAAGCAAAACCCGGATTAGGCCGACAAGTGTCACCTGTAGTGGTTTAGACTCAGTCCCCCACAGTGCAAGTGATTCTGCCACCCAAATCCAGTAGTCTCATTAGAATAATGAGATCCTACATGACAACATAATGTGACAATATTGACACAATGACATGTTGAGGCAATATGTATGTTGATAGCTCTTTTAAGCTGCTCAGAGGTACTTAGGCAAAGTCTATATATAGGTTAATTCTATGAAATATGTGTGATCAGATCAGGACTGCTCGGTCACCCATACAGGTTCAATTACATATGTTACATATGTCCTATCGGACTTACATGTTAGCCAATGTGCAGCACTGAGGGTCTAACATATGCATATCCATGGTCTGTATTGCGTATTTCAGCAGTGCTGCACATCCTCTATAGATGTTAGGTGTGATCTAATATATCATGTGCTGCTCATTTTCCCACTGCATGTCTCATTGTACATTCTCTCCTCTCAAAATTGATATCCTGCCATGCAGAGAGTGAGGCAACCACCAGTGTACCATCCACTAGTAGACCTGGCACCCCTGGAGGACAGACATGTCATCCAGACATATTGTTGAATCGTCAGACCATCATGGATCTATGTAGATAGTTAGAGCCAGGTGTGATGCCAGACAATCGCAATTCATATTGCATAATTGCCATTGTACAATTATTGTCAGTGCTACCCTACCTGTCCACAGGCTAGTTTCAGAATACTGACTCCTTGTTCAGTCTGGTGTTGAAGGATGTACTGTGTGCTTTGTTGAAACACCTGGACAGCTACATCAGGTTCCCCCAAACTGCAGATTCAGTCTATGTGAAGACAGACTTTTATGAGATAGGACATATTACTCATGTGGAAGGGGCCATTGATGGCATACATGTAGCCCTGGTCTCGCCCAGTGCCAATAAACAGGTGAACAGGAAGAACTACGACTTTGTCAATGTGCAGATGATGTATCTGGCAGACCAGTAAATCTCACAAGTGACATCCAAGTTTCCTCCATCAGTGCATGACTTCTACATATTGCTGAACAGCAATGTCACACACATGATGGCATGACTACACATACAGAGGGCCTGGCTGCTTGGTGAGTATGCAATTTTATGTGTTTCAATTTGATGTCACCTGTCATCACATTCTGGACAGTCACTGAATCTCTTCTTTCAATTGTCCTACCATCGTGTTCACAGGTGACTCTGGCTATCCAAACCTTCCTTGGCTGTTGACACCAGTGAGGTACCCAGCCACAGCGATATGAGGCCCACAGGAGGACAAGGTGTGTAATCAAGTAAAATGTTGGCCTCCTGAAGGCAAGATTCAGGTGCCTGGACCTATCTGGAGGTACCCTCCTCCACTTGCCCAAAAGGTTTGCCAAATCATCATTGCCTGCTGCATGCTCCACAATCTAGCCCTAAAATGTCAGATACAATTGCTAGCTGATGAGGGTGAGAAAGCTGGACCAGTGGCTGGAAATGCTGATATGGCAAGTAATGAAGAGCCAGAGGAAGAATGAGCAGCTGACTCTAGGACAGAGCTCATTCATCAGTACGTCCAGTGAAATACAGGTATGTTGAGTGGGCTTTTTAATGTCTTGAATTAGCACATTCAGAGGTGGATTGCTGACATTACACCTCCTGACTTGATTCATCAGTGGGGGTGTAATGAGGTTCAATGCCTATTTATAAGTTGAGGAGCAGACAGATTGCATGTTAAGAGTACAGTGATAGTGGTTCAGCTCTAACATCTGTTATTACAACAGATTCCAACATACACTTCTCTATTGGACTGACCAGTATTGTGCTATGTTTCCTGTATTCTCCTATTCTCATTACCTTCCTCATTCATTATGTAGCTCTGCTCCCAATGGGTTGGGGTATTGTCAGTTGCCAAAGTAGCCAATGGTAAGTGAATACAGACATGAGAGGTGTACATTACAGCTGGTGAAATGGATTTTGTGAAGTACCTATGGCAGGTTATGTATAGGTCCAGTCTGAGTGCCCCTGCTTTGGAGGTATTCTAAAATGTGTGTCTTGCTGAGTGATCCTTCGTCTGATGGCCATTACACTGCCAGTTCAATTCAGGGGGCATTACCAGACCACAGTTGGGAAGCATAATATTTGTTGTTGTTTCAATATAGACACATATAAATATTTGTGAATAATATAACAAAAGGTGATGAGGGGACATGGTAGATGGATTACTCAGAGTAGCTGCTACAACAGTTGGTTACACAGGTCCTGTGTCCTTGTACCATGGCAAAATGGAGTTCTGTCTCAAAACAGTCAACAGAGTGTCTCATTGGCACACAAGGGTGACAAATCAGGAGAGGTTCATTTTCTGGCAATGGGTTCTGCCTTGGCACATGCTCCAGCCGGATGTCTGGGTGGACCTCCACATTTGTGGGGGGTTCTTCAGGATGGGGAGTCTGAGGCATGTGGTACCCCCCAGCAGGGCTTCCATTCTACTAGCTTCTGCTGATGTACCAGGGGCAGATGTAATGTTGCTAGTGGAAGGGGCATGATGGTGGGTTAAGAAACCACTGACGCACGACCTCCTTGTGGTATTCCCTCTGCTGCCTCTGATTTTCCCCCAACATGATGATTATCTGGCCCATCCTGTCCTGGGAAGTTCGGTATGCTCCCAGGACTTGGGAGAAGATTTCCTGGTCAGTGGAGTCCCTTTGGGACCCCATCCCTCCCCCAGGTGCATGTGCCCTCTCCCAATGTTAGCAGAACCATCATTGTCTGGGGTCTGAAGGTTAGACTCAGGTCCCTGTACTGTGGGGCACACAATAGTTTGAACAGTCCTTGGGACACAGGCTTGGGGATGAATGGTTGCCTGTGATGTCAATGCAAAAGGGTTGGGGTGATTGATGTGGGCAGGGTGAGGCAGGGAGTCATAGACTGACCAGGTGTCCCAGATGGGCCAGGTAGTTCATCACTGTCCAGACATCCAGGCATGCTGTCCTCACTGGGGCCTTCATTCTGAGGAGGGCTCGCAGTCTTTGGTATCCTCTCCATGGTGTCACTGGCAGGGTAACCTATGGATGGAGTGAGGCACATAGTTCAGTTTAGAAAGTGTGTTTGGTTGACTCTTTGTCAGATGCACAGAGTGGCTTAGCATGTTTCACTACAATGACAATGGCAGATGTTGCACAGCATACCTTGGCGGTATATACAGGTCTTTGACATGAGTGCTATACTCCATGTTGTGAGCAGTCATTCTTGTTTGGTACATGTAGTACTGCACATGGGTACTGGTTCTGTCTGATACTACATGTGACTATTTGGCTCTATTACCTGGTGAATAGTCAGGCTTTTTTAGATTTTACACAATATGCCAGAACATTCCGAGTTGGATCACAGTATGTGAGTATGCAAGGGTAATAGTCTTGGCTCTGGATGCTGTGCATGGTCAGTCCATTTGAGGCTTGGGGATATGGATCAGTGGCCAATTGGATTAGTCACTAAGCTGTAGCTGTGTTTAGTCTAGGTTGCCATAGTGGTGTGCCATTGTGTTGCTGTCATTGCCATGTACTGGTCTTCAGTCATGCAATCTAGTTGGTGTCGCTAGTACAACATGCATGTCCTAGCGATTACTTCTGGCATGACGAAACACGTGTTGGCTGGCTGGAGTGTTAACTGAAAACAGACATTTGGAGGAGACTGGAATGTTGATAGAAGTTGTGAAGAATTATGGTCTCATTTCAGAAGAAGGCTTCTAAAGTATGAAATAAAAACAGGTCAAAAATGGAGAACACACAAGATAGTGACGTTGACTTTCAATTTACTTCAGACGAGTGCCTTGGACTTTATTCTCTTTGCTATAACCAATCTGGGGCATTTTGGGAGAGCTGGGTGGTTCTTCCTATCCAGGAGCACCGTTTATACCTATGTGCATTTGTGATTTTGGTGAAAAACCATGAGCGCCTCTACCTATAAAACACCTTTCTATATTTTTTATGCATGACATGTGACGTGATATGTACATTCCAGGTTTTTACATTGAAGGATTAGTGCATTCTGGGAGTCATAGTGATTGGATTGGGTCCATAGTATTGGTGCCTTTACCAATGGCTGAGTAGGCAGTTGGGCTGTGTGGGTGGAATGAAGGGGAGGGGCATTATTTGATTGACAAGTAGGTGTAGTGGAAAATTCAGTTAAAATGGAGCATTTGGGGGGTGAGGAAGCACGCAGGACACGACAACTGTGTGACATGAATGTTGTGGGTACTTACTAAACTCCAGTCCCCCAGGTATTCCAGTGAGGTCTTTAGAATGCAATATATTTAAGACCTTCTCCTCCTATGATGTGAACTGTGGGGAAGGAGGTGGGGGCCCACCGCCGGTTTTGTGCATAGTGATCTGGTATTGTGATGTTTGTAATGCACTTTTCCCCTAAGGTTGTTCCACCTCTTCCTGATGTCCTCCCTTGTGCTTGGATTGTTGCCTACTGAGTTAACCCTGTCGACTATTCTTTGCCACAGCTCCCTTTTCCTGGCAATTGGTGTTTACTGGACCTGTGCTTCAAACGGCTGTGGTTCTACCCTGAAAATGTCATCTACCATGACCCTCATCATCAGTGAAACATGGGTGCGTTTGTGGGTACATGGTAGTGGTTCTGTTGATGGTGTGGAGTAGTGTTGTGTGTGTAAGGGTGCTGTGTTTGGTGATTGATGGGGTGTGGGTGGTGCATTGTATTGGATGGACACTTTGTGTGAAATGTGTGTGCTCGTTATGTGCTTTATGTGTTAGTTTTGCTGGTGTGTGGTATGTGATGGGTGTGGTGTGTGTGCCTATAGTGTAAGGGTGTTCTCTCTGTTTAATTGCCTGCTGTCAGTGTCTCTGATTGGCATTTTTGTAGCAAAGGATTGTTGGTTGTGTGGGGGTATGTTATATAGTGCAGTGTGCAGGTTTGCAGGTGTGTGGCTGTGTGTCAGGCATGGGGTATTGAAACTGTCCAATGTGGTGGTGTTTTCTGACAGTAGTGAGTTCTAACCGCAGCAGCTCGAACTGCCAATGGTTATCCACCATGGAAGGACTGCTGTGGTGATTTGACAGTAGTAATCTGGTGGGTGGATTTGTGTCGGGCTGGCAGTGCTGGTGGTGGAACCACCTCTTTCCAACCCTCCAATGTCCTGGCAGTTTCAGAATTTTGGTTGTTTTTTGGCAGTCTTCATGGTGTGTGTTATAATACAGCAGTCAGATGACTGCCAACATGGTGGTCTTTTGGCAGTCACCACCACAGCGCTCTTGCAAAAAGAACGCCAAAGTCATAATGAGGCCTAAAGTGTGTAAAGGATTACAAATCACAAAACAGTAATAAAATAAAACACAGGAAACGATTTCAAAATCCAAAACTTATTCATAAAACATGATTATATTTTTTATCTTTAATTTGACACCAAAACAAATACAATCTAGTAAGGGGACCTGGAGATATGCATTTTAAAGAAAAACTATTTTTTAGCACATAGAAACTAATAGCTTCACTTGAGGTATCTGGTTGCACATTGACAGGGGCAAAGTCAAAGTTTGAGGCCGACCGCATTGGAGCCCTGCTCGACTGCAGCAAGTGGGAGGCCTCGGTCAAAAGTTTACCTTTAGACTTAGGGCCTCATGATGACATTGGCGGTATTTTCCAAATACCGCCGTGGTGACGCCCGCCAACATACCACCGCAGAGGCGAACACCCACCTGCCAGATTATGACACATACCCACAAAACCGGCAGAAACCAGCCACAGCCCCAAATCCGTCAGACCCAACAAACGCAAACAACTATTGGAACTAGCACCCATACCGTTACACCAGAAAAACAACGCCCTTCAAGTAATGATTCACGAATCACCTCAGCAGACATTCGATGGTGGTAAATCATTGATGGTGCACACCATTGTGGCAGAAATGGCCTCCCAAAACAAGCCAACATTAGCCAGTATGAAAAAAACACACCAGACACATTTACACACACCCCATTCACCCACCGACAGCACTATAAAACGCACACCCATATCACCCACAATCCTTTGCAAACACGAGAAGATCGCTACACCTTGCCTGGCCAATCCCAGAGACAACTGCACACACACAGCACATTCATCCTTCATGCACACATACCACACACCCAGCACATCACTCAACACCCTCTGCACAGCACACACACCACATAACACCCATGTCCCCACAAAGGCACCCCCGTTTCGCTGATGAGGAGTTGCGGGTGGAGGAAATAGTCAGGGTAGAGTCACAGCTATTTGGAGCACAGGTACAGCAGATATCCACTGCCAGGAATATGGAGCTATGGTGGAGGATCGTGGACAGGGTTAACGCCGTGGGACTAATCCCACACACAAGGGATGACATAAGGAAGAGGTGGAACGACCTTTGGGGGAAGGTGCATTCCATTGCAGCAAGGCACCAGCTTGCCATCAATAGGACTGGCGGTGGATCCCTATCTCCTCCCCCACAGTTGACAGCATGGGAGGAGCAAGTCTTGGCAATACTTCATCCTGAGGGCCTCACTGGAGTAGCCGGAGGACTGGACACTGGTGAGTCACTATTACCAACCTACCACCCATTCCTGCATGCCATGTCACTCCCTCACCCTGACTCCCTTCACCCCACTCCATCCCACACAGTGCACCACCCCAATTACCACACCTAAATGTCTACCCCTGCATGCTATACCCACTGCAAGCACATCCCTCCCAGCTCTACATGCACACCCACCAGCAATGCATGGACACCATGTAGAACTACCAATCCCACAATCAATAAGCATACCCTACCAAAGATGGAAGGACAACACCAATATCATTCGGAAAGGTAGAAATGCAGAATATGTGCCAGACAATCACCCTAACAAATCACTTACATCCCACAGGTGCCCCAGCCAATGTCAGCGGCGAGGAGGTGCCAGGGCAACCCTGTCCCCCACCAGATGATGCCCTCAGTGATGACAGAAACTCTGGCGGTCTTGATCTGCATGAACTCCCTGGCTCATCTGGGATCACTGGTCAGTCAGCTACCACATCCCACAGCCAGTCCACCAGCGCCGCCCTCAGGCTCAAACACCACAGCAGCAAGCCAACTCCCCCAAACTTCTGTCCCCAGGACATGAAAATCAGTAGTGTGCCCACCTGTACAGGGATCCGAGTCCACACCACACAGGCAAGACGATGAAGGTCCTGGTGCAAGTGGGAGTTGGCACACCGTTCAGGGGACACTGGCAGAGGGGGCCAGGGACAGTTGGAGGACAGCTGTGTGCCGGGGGAGGCCAGGTCAGGGGACCCACTGCCCAGGAGGCACTCACAAATGTCCTAGGGCATGCCAACAATCCCAGGACAGGATGGTTCAGGTGATCAACATCATGCAGGAGAACCAGCGGCTGCAGGATGAATACCTCCAGGAGGTCATGCAACAATTGCTGGCCTTGAATACCACAATGGCCTCAATTGCAGGGGTGCTGAGTGACATGGCTGACATCATGCATGAGTAAACAACACACCAGCAGACCCCTTCCCCTAGCTAGTGTACTTACCAGCCCTCCACATCTGCTGCAGCTAGTGGACAGAAGGCCCTGCCCAGCGTCTCACAGGCCACCAGCACCCCTCCCCTGCAGAAGGTGAACCACCCCACAAACATTCCCTGCGACGCAGACAGACACCAGAGACAGCTGCCAAGACCAAGACCACTACCAGGAAATAAGCCACTCCAGAATGTCCCCCTCGTGTTCCACTGATTCTCCTTGTTCACTTTTCTCCTCTTCCTATGGCCCCATGGACACTGGACCTCTGCTACAAACAGACTGGGCCACCACACTGTACTTATGCCAACCATCACCCCACTCTTTGCACTTTACATTGTTATTCTGTTATTCAAATAAACACCCTTGAACACTACTTGAGTAATAGTGCTTTATCAGAATTGTTTTTGCATTGTATTGAACTGTATTGAACTGCATTATCGTGTGCAAATGTCCTGTAATGTGTAAATCCATCAAACAAATGCGTCTCAGAAGTCTCTGGTCATCACATCAGTATGCTTTTGTAACCACACCAACTTCTGGATTAAGGGAAGGCATATGTGACAGTCAATTGTGATGCAAAGGTAGTGACAGGCACAACACAACAGCCACACAGCACTTTACTAAAATGGAAACATGTATAGATCAACAGTCTTACCTGAGTGTCTTTGGCAGTACTGCTGAATGATGTGTCTTGTTGTGTCATGCTCCTCCTCTTCCTCCTCGTTGCTGTCCTCAGTGTCCACTGCTGTTACAGGTGCCTTGTCACCTCCTCCTCCTGCAGATAGGGCACATGACGTCTGATGACCAAATTGTGCAGCATGCAGCAGACCACCACGAACAGGCAGACCTTCTCAGGGGAGTAGCATAGGGATCCACCAGTCAAATGGAGGCACCTGGACCTGACTTTCAGGAGACCGAAAGAGCGCTCCACAATCCTCCTGGTACGTCCATGTGCATAATTGTACCAAATTTCAGCCACTGTTCTCGGATTCCTAACAGGGTCAACAGCCATGACAGGTTAGGAAGAAGTAAAGGAAAAACACTAGCCATGCATAATGTAGGCATACACTGACATACATTGGGTGGGAAATCAAGCTCACCTTTAAGCCACACTCTGTGCCACTGTGGTCATGCCATCACCTGTGGGACGCTGCCATTCCTCAAGACAAAGGCATCATGCACAGATCCAGGATACTTGGCAGTGACATGGTAGATGTACTGGTCAGCAAGGCACACGATCTGGACATTGAGAGACTGGAAACTCTTCCTATTCTTCTGCACCTGTTTATTAGCCCTGGGAGGGACTAAGGCAATATGGGTTCTGTCAATGACCCCAATCACATGTGGTATGTGTTCCATTGCGTAGAAACTAGCCTTCACAGTGGGCAAATCAGCAACTTTGGGGAATGCGATGTAGCTGCACATGTGTTTGAGCAAGGCAGCCAAAACGGGCCCAAGCACAATCGAGAACATTCGCTGTGACATTCCTGCAGCCAAGTCCACATTCACCTGGAAAGAACCAGTTCCCAGGAAATGGAGCACTGATAATACTTGCATTAGAGGAGGAATAACTATGGTGCAACGGATAGCAGGTAGCAGATCAGGCTCCAATTGTGCACACAGTTCTGTGATGGTGGCCCTGTCCAGACAATAGATGAGTATGATGTGCCAGTCCTCCAGTGTAGCCAAGTCCACAAAGGGTCTGTACACGGGCGCTTGTCTCCTCTCCATATTCCTCCACAGTGGTTGGTATCTAAGTGAGCCAAAAGTAAAATGGGTGACAACAGGACCTATGGACACACAACATCATTGTACACAGCGCATGCATGTATGGAGGACACTAGAATTGGCTAAGTGTGTACAGTCAACACCAATGATGTACATATTAATTCAAAACATGAGTACTAGCAATAGGAAATGGCAACTGCCCGTCCTTTATGCAGGGACAGGTGAAAGTGACCTTACTCTGCCAGCATTAAGCATCATGGCAGAATGCGGTCTGTACCGCTGTGCTATTCTTCATTGGCTGACATGGGGCTCTATGGAGTACAGGAACCAATGATAATCAACGCCGGCAGTGACCGTGTTCACCGCTGTGGACGTGACTACCATTTTCTTTCTACCACTTCACTTGATTTCTGACTTTCCACTCAACTTTATCTCCACTGGTGAGCTGGTATGACCTGTGTCTGGAACCTTCCATGGCCTGTGCTACAGGGGAAAGGGCACCAGTCTTCACATTGGAGAAGTTGGAGAAGCTTGTGGATGGGGTCCTACCCCTGTAAGGGCAGTTGTATAGGCATCCTGACCAACAGGTGAGTACATCATGGGTACGTTGCATGCAACATGGCTGCATGTAGGTGTTTGTGTGTGCTAGCAGTGTGTCATTTGGGTGGTATGGTTGCAAGCAATGTGAATGCAGAGGTAAGGGTCATGTGTGTGCTTGATGAGGAGCCAATGCAGTATGTAAGCAAATTGTGTGACAGGCTGAATTGTATGGTTCATGTTGTCCCTCTGTCTGTGTTTACTCTGCAGGTCAGCGCCCATCAGAACAAGGGGTTGTGGTGTGTCATCATCAAGGATGTGCAGACCCTGGGGGTCCATAGCCAGTGGAGCGCTCACTGCAGGAAACAGTGGGAGTACCTGAGACGCTGGGCCTGAAATACGGCAGAGGCCCAGCTGGAGACGGCCTCCCAACGAGGAAGGGGTGGTCATCGGACTCTGACCTGCCCCCAATGGTCCACATACTGGTAGAGGCAAATCCTGAGTTAGATGGGTGCTTGAGGGCAGCACAGCAACCACAAGGGGGTGAGTACTGACTGTGTGGTATTTTGTATATGTTGCCTACCATGGGGTTTGGGTGCAAGCTTGTAGTCAGTGGATGCCCTAATATGCCGGTTTAGTCATTCCTGTGTGGTCCTGCTTAGCTATGTTAGGTGGTATGCATTTTTGCTATCGCTAGGTAGCTAGCATACCATGGCAGACAGGGCTTAGTTGGTCCCAATAGATATGCAGATGGTAGTGCTTGGGTTCATTCCTGCTATAGTATGCAGGCAATGGTTTGTCACTGTAGTCCATACTGCACAATGTATGTCCCAGGGAGTGATTGTGATGTGTATGTCAACTGTGCTGTTGGTGCTGTGATTGACCCTGTGCTCCCTTTCTTTCTCCTCCACCGTCTCTCCTTTTGTCATCCTGTCCATGTGTGCATTAGCATAATCTGGTGAAGGAGCAGGGGCACTGGCTAATGAAGGAGCTGCTGTCCAAGGGACCAAGGAGGCAGAGTCCACCAATTCTGAGGGGACAAATTGGTTGGAGAGCGAGGGTACCACCACTGGGGAGACAGGAACTGAAACAACAGACTATGATTACTCCTCTGATGGAAGCTTCCTGGTGGTGGCAGACCCCTCTGGGACTACCCAGCTACAAGATCTTCCACCACCCCCGTACCAGCACCACCCTCCCAGTAGCCCCCCCACCCAGTTGCCCATGCCCACTCACCCAGGTGGGTGGGTGTCTCCTTTGCCCCAGGCAACTCAAGCCCTGCCCCAGTCAGCTTTGCTGCCCTCAGTGAGGAGGCTATTGATTTCCTGAGATCCATCTCTGTAAGGCAGTCAACCACAGTGCATTTACATACAGGGGCTGGCATCCCAGATCCAGCAATGCATTGCCTTCCTGGAGTGCATTCAAGGTGGCTTGGTAGCCTTACAGAGATCGTTTCATGCTCTGGCCTACTTTCTGAAGGCAGTCAGTGTCCCTGTTTCTTCTATCCCCCCTCCAACTACCTCTTCCCAGTCCCAGTCTCCTCTCCCCCAACCCATCCAACGCGCACAAGCTGACATGTTTATTGGCGTTGGTGCTCCTGGATGGCCATCACGTGGTACAACATCTGGATGACTTCCAGTTCGGGTTCCATGGGGGCCGTGGACTCCTCTGTGTCCCTGGAGGTGAGTTTCTCCTTTTATATGATGTTTCCGCCAGGCTTTTGGTGGAAATGCTAATGCCCCCAAAATCCTAGAGGTCCGCCATGTCATAATATGGTGTGTGGATCCTTGTCTGCCGCCAGCTTGTAGGTGGCTACCGCTGTGGTCAGTGGTTGTACCGCACTGGCGATTGGGGTGGTACATTGGCTGTCTATGGGAGGGATCACTGCCATGGTCATAATTTGGCCGTCATTACTGCCAGTCTGGAAATGGTACTACCGCCATGGCCGGCGTGGCAGTCACTTGACTGCCAATGTCATAATGAGGGCCTTAGTCTTTTTTTCAGGAGGAAATACTCATCGTGATGAAGTCATAGATTGGAACCAACCTCACTGGAGCCCTCGTCGGATACGTGTCACAGGCTGGTCAATCACTTTTATTGGCCCCATACATCAGAGAAAACGAAGGAGTTTTGCAGCGCTGTGCCACCTATCAGGTAAATAGCAAGACACGGGACAAGCCAAAGGCTCCCTTGATACCACTACCAGTGGTTGGGACTCCCTTTGAGAGTGGAGATTGACAATGCTGGTCCCCTATACCCAACAACTGCCTCAGGCAACAGATACATTGTGGTGGCAGTAGACCATGCTACCAGGTATCCAGAGGCAATACCCCTCCTACAGTGGCTAGAGCCCTACTTAGTGTGTTCACCAGAGTATGTTTTCCCCAGTAGGTAGTCTCAGATAGGGTACAAACTTTATGTCTGCCTATCTGAAGGCGATGTGGGATGAATGTGGTGTTACTTATACATTCACCACCTCATATCATCCCCAGACCAATGGTCAGGTGGAGAAATTTAACAAGACCCTGAAATGCATGATAATGGGCTTGTCTCATGAATTCAGTAGGAGATAGGATGTTCTCCTCCGATGCCTGCTGTTTGCATACAGGGTGGTACCCCAAAAAGGAGTTGGATTCAGCTTTGAGTTATTGTTTCAACATTCAACTGGGTGCAATGGCAAATACTGGAAACGTCGTAGATGGACTATTTTGAACCAATCAGTTTATTTGATGTGTTCCACATACAGGGTTATGGATCTTAACCTCCTTTGATATTTCTATGCCTGCAATTACAGAAACTGAAGTGACATCTAGCAGTTCTACTAGAGAGGGTATGGTCCCTTTCAGTGTTCCCTATTGTGCTCTTTTGTTTCTTATGGATGGTATGAGGGCTGTGTGTCCCTTTATCTGCACTTTCATCTCTGACATTAAGTTGTATTGGTTGTTAGGGTTGCTGGCTAATAATGCCCTGAGAATAATTGGTTGGTGCAATCTTTTCTTTCTGTTCTATGGATAAGTTAGGCTATGGGGCTACCTACAGCAGGGTTTTGAAAGTGTATTGTGTGTTGGAGAGCATTTAGATGTGCCATTATTTTATTTTTAAAATGGCTGCCACAGTCATTGCAGTGGTCATGTGACATGTAACTATTTGAATGCTTTGCAATAGGGAGACCGGCAGTGTGTGTATATTACTAACATAGGCTAAGCAGATGGCCTAGATAGATATTTTCTTTATAAAGTTACTGAGGTCCACAACAGTAAACTTCCAGTAATTACAACTGTCTATAAACTCTGGGTATTAATTAGCCTTTTTTTTTAACCATTTTAAGATGCCAGCAATAGAGACTGGAATGGTCACATGACCTGTCAGTTCATTATTTAAACATGCCCGGAAGGCCAGCAATGTTTGATTCCGACTCGCATGGGTTGCGAAATGCGAATGGAAACAGATGCTAGCGGTACCATATTTAGAAGGTATGAATAGGCTGCAATGGAGGCAGCATTTTACTAGCTTTTATGTTGTTAGGCGGGTAAGCAATTTTAATATTTGAGGATTTGTTTACTTGGGCTTGGAGGTTGAAGTCCCCTGGTGTGTTGCTATGGAGTTTACTTTTGCAACCTGTTGTATGTAGTGGAATGTAGCTATTCTGGTTGGGAGCCTGACACAGTGTAATATATGGTGTATGTTTTCTATGTTTTTAAGGTACTTTTTAAACTTTCTTTGATATGT
This sequence comes from Pleurodeles waltl, assembly GCF_031143425.1. Taxonomy (NCBI): domain Eukaryota; kingdom Metazoa; phylum Chordata; class Amphibia; order Caudata; family Salamandridae; genus Pleurodeles; species Pleurodeles waltl. Next base: position 484,777,253 of record NC_090445.1, on the reverse strand, counting down.
AGGTGGTGGCTTATATTAGCATACACATCTGTGTTTGCAGTGTTTTCTTGGGTTCAACAGGCGGTACACATGGTGTGATTTGGCAGACTGCACACACTCTTTCATAATTAATTTTCCTTATTTGTAGGTATTATTTTACAACACTGAGTCCTGATGATGGTTTGACGGACCTCTGACTGCCACCAAAGACCGAAACATCGACATTACCTTCTCATTTGACAAGCTGAATTGAAAGACCGTGATATGGCTTGAAATGGGACTGAAAACCAGGCAATTGTGCCAAGAGGAGGGTTGTAACCCCTTCCTGGATCTTCTGTTGAGATTCAATCGTGTGATCTAAGGGGGTTATATAAATGTTGTTATTTATGAGGTGGACATTCGTTGCATTTGTTGTGCAGTTTTTGAACTTCCTGAATCCTATTGATTAATATTGGATTTGAACAGTACAGAGTTGCCTTATTCATTAATTGAAGACTGGATCATATGTAACAAGCTATGGGGGTCATTACAACATCGGCGGTAAAAGCCGCTCACCGCCATGCAGAAGACCGCCAACATACCGCCGCGTCAGCAGAATTTCGCCACGGTCATCATGACCCACAGCTCGGAATCCGCCAAAATCTAGACACCCACACAAGTCCGCCAGACCAAATGTCAGTGATAAACTGGAAATAGGAAAACCTCCACAGTCACGCCAACAGGAATACGCCCACACTATCATGACCCACAAATCCACGCGGCAGGCTTTCAACCGCGGTATTCCATTGGCGGTACACACCGCCGTGCTCAAAATACAAACACTCTTACAAAAAACACTACCACATTGGACAAATCGAAATACACACACTTGATACACATGCACACACTACTCCCACACACCCAATACAATATAAAACACACACCCACACCACCCACAAACCCTTGCATCAACAATTGCGACAGAAGGCCAAAGAGAGACACCACCAGAAAGAACAATAGCATCCACAGGCACCCTACACCATCACTCACACAACATCCAAGCACCTCACACAACACAGCTCTAAATATCACCCCACACATCACAACACACACCACCCCACACTTCACCCACACCACCCATGGCCCCGCAAAGACACCCCAGGTTAGCTGAGGAGGAGCTCAGGGTCATGGTGGAGGAAATCATCCGGGTAGGGCCACAGCTATTCGGATCACAGGTGCACCACACCACCATAGCTAGGAAGATGGAGCTATGGCGAAGAATAGTGGGCAGGGTCAACGCAGTGGGACAGCACCCAAGAACTAGGGATGACATCAGGAAGAGATGGAACGACCTACGAGGGAGGGTGCGTTCCGTGGTCTCAAGACACCACATCATGGTTCAAAGGACTGGCGGCGGACCCCCACCTCCTCCCCCACAACTGACAACATGGCAGGAGCAGGTCTTGGCTATGTTGCATCCTGAGGGCCTCACAGGAGTAGCTGGAGGAATGGACTATGGTAAGCCTCATCTTTCACTACTTCATCCCCCACCCACCTGCATGCTATCACCTACCACCACCCTTGCCCTCACCCCCATCACTCCAACTCCTCACGAATGTCCCAATATCACAAACCACACATTCCAAACCCAAGCCCTGCATGTAACACCAAAGCATGGACACACATCAACAAAGCATGTCCACTGCACATACCCATACACCCCCCTAAACCATTATCACACAAGGTCCTACACAGGAATGCAAGCACTGGGGTACAAGGTCACCCACCCATTGCACACCATAGCACACACAGATGCAATAATCATGGCTTTACACCCCTGCAGGACCCCTACCCAACGTCACCGGACAGGAGGGTCCAGACATGTCCACTACACCCACAGAAGAAGCCCACAGTGATGACAGCAGCTCTGTCCAACTGGATCTAGATGACCAGCCCGGCCGACCTGGGACCTCGGGACAGTCGGTTCCCCTCACACTGGCACAGGCCACTACAGAGCTTCCCCCCTCTGGAAACACCAGCACAGCACCCACCCAGTGGGCCCATACCTCTGTCCCCAGGAAACGTCAAGCAGCAGTGTATCCACCACTACAGGGAACCAAGGCTAACCCACAACCCCAACAACGACAGGGACCTGGGGGCAGTGGTAGTGGGCACACGGTCCAGGAGACAGAGGCCCAGGAACACAGGGGAACTGGGAGGGCTGCTGTGCGATAGAGGGAGGACAAGTCCAGGGAACCCACTCTCCACGAGGCCCTCTCCAACATCATGGGAGCATAGCACCATTCCCAGGAGACAATGGCAACGGCACTGGCCAAGTTTCAGGAGACCCAGCGGCTGCAGGAGGAACAGTATTTGGGGTTCAGGGAGGAGCTCAAATCCATCAATTCTACCCTGGGCACCATTGTAGGGGTGCTGAAGGAACTCATCAACACCATGAGGGACACTGTGGCACATCAAGGGGTCCCTGACACTAGCCTGGACGATGAACTGCCCACCACCTCCGCCTGCGCTAGTGGACAGGAGGCACAGCCACAGGACCACGACACCAGCACCCCTCCCCCTGCAGATGGAGAACCACCCCGCAAGCGGTCCCTGAGATCCAGGACAAAGACACAGAACAATGCCAAGACAGCCGCCAAGAAATGGGACCACCCTGATTGTCATCCTTCTGTCCCACTTTGTCACCCTGTCCATACTTAAACTGCCCCAGCTCCACTTCCTATGCCCCTTTGGATAATGCACCTGTGAGACTAATAGACTGGACTCTGCCATGGACATTCCTCCACCATCACCCCTGACCATTTTACAACCCCCTCCAATATTTAGCACTCAAATAAACACCCTTAAATCACAAAACAATCTGGAGTCAGTCTTTGCTTTTGAAAATGTGTATTAGCAATAACAGTGGCAAAATGCTATATCCAATGTAATGTCAACATACCTATGTCACATAGCTCTAGTCCATGCGGAAACAAAGCAGATGTCACACAGTGGGACCCACATCTGTGAAATCGTAAGAGAAAGTGACAACTCAGTGACCATACACTGGGTGAAAATGACAGACAGATGAGAGGTAGTAGAATTAAATCAGATGTAGCAGGCAGTATTGCTGGATCACCTACTTCCTGTTGTCTATGTCCTCTTCTTCTGCTTCCTTGTTTTCACTGTCCACAGGCTGCACAGCTGCCACAACACCTCCATCTGGACCATCCTCCTGCAGAAAAGGCACCTGTCGTCGCAAAGCCAAGTTGTGAAGCATACAGCAGGCCACAATGATCTGGCACACCTTCTTTGGTGAGTAGAATAGGGAACCACCTGTCATATGGAGGCACTGGAACCTGGCCTTCAGGAGGCTGAAGCTTCGCTCTATAATCCTCCTACTTTACCCATGAGCCTCATTGTAGCGTTCCTCTGCCCTTGTCCTGGGATTCCTCACAGGGGTCAGTAGCCATGACAGGTTGGGGTAACCAGAGTTAGCTGCAAATGGCGAGGGACAACTGTTAGACACAAACAACTCATAGGGACATCCCCAGACCCACACACCTAGTCACACTGTATTGGGTCCATGTCCTCACCTAATAGCCACACACGGTGCCTCTGGAGTTGCCCCATCACATAAGGGATGCTGCTATTCCACAGAATGTAAGCATCATGCACTGAGCCAGGAAATTTGCCATTCACATGGGAGATGTACTGGTCGGCCAAACCACCATCTGCACATTCATAAAATGGTAACTCTTCCGGTTTCTGTACACCTGTTCACTACTGCGGGGGGACCAAGGCCACATGTGTCCATCAATGGCACCTATGATGTTGGGGATATATCCCAGGGCATAGAAGTCACCTTTCACTGTAGGCAAATCCTCCACCTGAGGAAAAAGGATGTAGCTCCGCATGTGTTTCAGGAGGGCAGACAACACTCTGCACAACACAATGGAAAATATAGGATGGGACATCCCTGATGCTATGGCCACTGTTGTTTGAAAAGACCCACTTGCTAGGAAATGGAGTACTGACAGCACCTGCACTTGAGGGGGGATTCCTGTGGGATGGTGGATAGCTGACATCAGGTCTGGCTCCAACTGGGAACACAGTTCCAGGATTGTGGTATGATCAAGTCTGTAGGTGATGATCACATGTCGCTCCTCCATTGTCCACAGGTCCACCAGCGGTCTGTACACCGGAGGATGCCACCATCTCCTCACCTGCCCCAGCGGACGTTGCCTATGGAGGAGAACAGCAAGCAGAGAGTCAACCAACTCTGAGGTACGTAAACACAACTTAATCAGAAAATGTTAGCAAATCGACTGTGGCTTTGCACTCCCCAGGATTGAACAGTGGGCAAAACACCCATGGGAGAGACTTGAGAGACTGTGGCTTTGAACTCCCCAGGATGCAGCAGTGGGCAAAACACCCACTGTAGAGACTTGAAAGACTGTGACTTTGCACTCCCCAGGATAGAACAGTGGGCAAACCACCCACTGGAGAGACTTGAGAGACTGTGGCTTTGCACTCCCTAGGATGCAGCAGTGGGCAAACCACCCACTGGAGAGAGAGAGACTTGAGAGACTGTGGCTTTGCACTCCCCAGGATAAAGCAGTGGGCATGGAGCCCCCTCATGGATCTGGCGTCGTGCACTCATCCGGCTGAGGTGAGGTGCCCCCCCTTCCCTTCCCTCTGAGGTGCCTGTTTTATTTCTATCTGATGTCCAAGCAGTGTTCTCTCCGTCTTGTTCTGGTATTGAATGTGGGCCTCGCCCATGCATTTTGGGCCCAGTGGTCCGCAGACTATGATGGTGGAATCCCTTGGACTTGTATTCTTGGTGTATATCTTTGTTTATAGTGTAAATATCTTTACATATGTATATATTTTTGATTCATGTCTTTGAATATATTACAATCATTCGACTCATTTCCTTTGGTCCATGCATTCTTCCGGGGGGGCAGGGGGGTGTAACCATAATGTTTCAGCATGTATTTGTGTGTTTGTTGTCGTGTGTGAGGGTGGGGGTGGGGGTGTTGCGTGTTGCATGTGTGAGTCACTCTCTTTTCCCTACCCCCTCCCCTGTGTCGTAGGTGCAGTACTCACTGTCGTCTTCGCCGCCGGCGTATATGCTCCTGGTAGAGGAGCAGGAAGATAAAGGCTGGAAGAATCTGGAGCTTGGGTTCCATGGCGTCCTGGTTCCTCGTGGGTGTGTAGAGGTGAGTGTGAAGTCCTGTTTCCGCCGTGTTTTTGTTCGCGGTGAATCCGCCCCGGAAAAGGTGGTGGATTGGACTGTTGTAATTCTGTGGGCGGTACATTGTCCTCCTCCTGTCTGTTGGTAGTTACCGCCGCAGTGTTTGTTTGTACCGCCTTGGCGGTTGGAGTGTTAAAGTGGCTGTCTATGTTGGTGGTTTCCACCATGCTCGTGATTCCATTTTCTTTTCCACTGGCCTGTTGGCGGTTTTACCGTCGCTTGAACACCGACCGCCAGGGTTGTAATGACCACCTATATCTAAACAATTCCTTGAGGGGCATTTTTAAGTGAGGCATTGTTTGTGCCCAGTTCCTAGGGAAATCCTGGGCTGCCCCTAAGTGTGTTCATAGAAACTAACAGTGCCATTTCGGATATCTAGTCGCACATCGACCAGGGCAAAATCAAAATTTGAGGCCAACTGCGATGGAGCCCTGCTCGGCTACAGCAAGCAGGAGGGCTCAGTCAAAAGTTTACCTTCGGGCTTAGTCTTTTTTTTTCAGGACAACATTTTCACCGGGACGAAGTTGCACATTGGATCCGACCTCCCTGAAGCCCTCTTCATGTACGCGTTGCAGGAGACCTCAGTGAACAATTTTACCTTCGGACTTAGACAAACTTTTGGGACAGAAATCTTTGTCTGGGATGAACTTGAAATTGAAGCCGACCTCCCTGGAGACTACTTCAGATAGGCTGCATGGGAAGCCTCTGTCAATTTTTTACATTCATGCTTTGTCACTTTTTGGAGCTTTTCTCTCTGACGTCGGATAAACCCTCTCCATCAAACGGATTTGGATTCAAAGTCATTGGATTGCCTTTCTGTGAGCCCCCAGTGGATTCCTGGAAGTCCGGTGCTTCAGAGCTTTTCAGCGGGACAAACCTGCAAGTCAAGGCGGGTTGCAGTCGACGTAAACCGGCTTGACTCACGGCGTTCCTTTATGGAGCTTTCCCACAAAAGTTATCCAATCTTCTCCAAACTTCTGGATATTCTTCCTCAAGGTCTTTGAAGATCTTTTAGGAGTCCACAACTCACTGAAGGTTCCATAAGCTCTGAGTGGCTCCTTGATGTTTAGGACTCCAAATCCCAGAATGCGTGTGGTTCAAATCCAAACATGACCACTGGGCATTGATGTAGGGGACTCTGGCAAGCTATTTCCAACCTGTAGCAAACAAGGAGTCACTTCTTGAAGTAGTTGAAGACAGGCAAAGTCCTTATTGTGGTGAAGCCCAAGTCTGCAGCTGGTGCTGTCCTTCAGGGTGCAGTATCCAGGTGGAGGTTTTGGGTCCAGAAGGACAGCCTCTTCTTCATGTCCTTGTTCCTTGTAGGGATCTGAGGTGTGGGTACAGCTCTGCCATATTTATTCTTGCTCCTGGAGTGGAAAGCAGGGGGTGGGGGTGTAACTTTCTAGTCACAGGCAGGCCACCACCCTCTTAGATGACCACTTCCTGGGAAGTGTGGCAAAAATCAATCCCAGAGAACAACATTACTCAAAAATCCAAAAGGACAGAAATTCAATCTCAGAGGTTATGTCTGTCTGAGCCTACTCACTGGTGTGGCTAAGTTCCTTTAACACACCCCTCTCCAGCAATCTCCTAATCAAATTAGGGGGCAACTTGGCTGTCTGGTTTGGCAGGAAATGGCTGTGGGTCACTTGCAGGGCCAAATTACCTTCCCTCCTTTGAAGAACAGTTTGGCTGCTCTTCACCCATTCTGTTTCACCATCTGCTGAGGCAGTTCTCTTCCCCCGGACACTTCCTTTGTGTTCAGCCCAGGCCACTTCACACCTCATCAAGGCAGCCTGGACAAAGAGAAGGACACTACAGATCTGAAACTGGTAACTTTCAGGTAGCGTTCTAAAACTCTTGCCCTGAGTTAGTTATATTACATTCAACAATTGCAAGTTGTTGGATTTATTATAACAATAAGTTTCATACCAAACTTGAAATATTTAGCTCATTCTGAGGCTTTATTAATTAAAAATAAAGTCTCCCCATGCTAGCCCGTGAAGCCCATTCACTACAGTGAGGGAAAATAAATGTGGCTATTTTTCTATCACCAGGGCCTATAAACATATTTCATAAAGTCCCTGCTTATAGTTTAAAAGCACTCAGCCCTATGGGCACTCAGAGAACAACTTAGGGGTGACATATGTAAAAATAAGATAGTTTAAGCCTTTGGAAGTACTTTTAATTCCAAAGTCAAATTCGGGGCTAACTTTAATTTAATAGCAGCCAGCAAGGCAGGCCGACTTTTCAAATTACTCTGGGCACCCCAGCAGTACACCTTTGGGGGTACGATCTATCCTGGGGTCCCTAAATATACATGCCCTACCATATACTAGGGACTTTTAGGTAGGTTGGCGTTGCCAGTTATAATTCGCCTAATTTGCATATCCACTTTTACACAGAGTACTGGCCCTGGGACTGGTTAGCAGTACCCAGGACACAGCCAAGAGTCAGTAACCACCAGTATCTGTCCCAAACATCGTTTAGTGGTGATCAGGGCAAAAAGGAGGACTTTCATACACTGAACCCCATTCCCCCCAGATGAAGGACACCCAGGTAGTCCTCATCAGCTACGTGGAAAAACCTGAAAAGGCCACCTGCATTGGAAGGTGCAGTCCCAGGTTAATGCTCCTATGTAAAGTCCATCCCCTGTAGGGAAATGGACCCTTTTAACAGTTTTGGGTTCTCCCCCCTCATTTGCAGGAGCCATCTGAGAGGTCTGAGGTCTGTTTGAACACAGAAGTGAGTGCCAAATAGGTATAGCCTCAGCTTCTTCAGGGATGAGACGACAGCAAAGGCCTCCCTCTCAATGGCACTCTAGTTTCACTCTCTGGGGAGTAGTCGCCTACTGATGAAGGCAACTGACTCATCCTGGCCCTCTTTGTTGACTTGTACTAACACTGTCCCAAGTCCTTCATCTGAAGCATCTGTTTCCACTACAAACTCATTGTTGTAGTGCACGAAGGAAATCCTGTAAGAGTGCACAGGAGCCGGAGCAGCTGCAAATCATGCGGTACCGAGGAATGCAGTCTAGCGTGGGGAGGCAAGGACTTACCTCCACCAAACTTGGACTGAAGAGTCACTGGACTGTGGGAGTCACTTGGACAGAGTTGCTGAGTTCCAGGGGCCACGCTCGTCGTGCTGAGAGGGGACCCAGAGGACCAGTGATGCAGTCTTTTGGTGCCTGCTGTTGCAGGGGGCAGATTCGGTCGACCCATGGGAGATTTCTTCAGAGCACCTGGTGCAGAGAGGAGGCAGGCTACCCCCAGAGCATGCACCACCTGGAAACAGTTGAGAAAGCCGGCAGGATGAAGCGATACAAGGTTGCTAGTAGTCGTCTTGCTACTTTGTTGCGGTTTTGCAGGCATCCTGGGCAGTCAGTGGTCGATCCTTTGGCAGATGGTGAAGAGGGAGATGCAGAGGAACTCTGATGAGCTCTTGCATTCGTTATCTGGTGAGATCCCCAAAGCAGAGACCTTAAATAGCCAGAAAAGGAGGTTTGGCTACCTAGGAAGGAGGATTGGCTACCAACAGAGGTAAGAGCCTATCAGAAGGAGCCTCTGACGTCACCTGCTGGCACTGGCCACTCACAGCAGTCCCGTGTGCCACAAACACCTCTGTTTCCAAGATGGCAGAGGTCTGGGACACACTGGAGGAGCTCTGGGCACCTCCCCTGGGAGGTGCAGGGGAGTGGTCACTCCCCTTTCCTTTGTCCAGTTACATGCCAGAGCAGGGCTGGGGGATCCCTAAACCGGTGGAGACTGGCTTATGCAGAGATGGGCACCATCTGTGCCCATCAAAGCATTTCCAGAGGCTGGGGGAGGCTACTCCTCCCCAGCCCTCACACCTATTTCCAAAGGGAGAGGGTGTTACACCCTCTCTCAGAGGAAGTCCTTTGTTCTGCCTTCCAGGGCCAGGGCTGCCTGGACCCCAGGAGGGCAGAAACCTGTCTGAGGGGTTGGCAGCAGCTGCAGTGGAGACCCCGGAAAGGCAGTTTGGCAGTACCCGGGTTCTGTGCTAGAGACCCGGGGGATCATGGAATTGTCCCCACAATTCCATGATCTTAGACAAGTTACATGGCCATGTTCGGAGATACCATTGTGACGCTGTACATAGGTAGTGGCCTATGCACATTGCACGCGTGTAATAGTGTCCCACACTCACAAAGTCCGGGGAATTTGCCCTGAACAATGTGGGGGCACCTTGGCTAGTGCCAGGGTGCCCACACACTAAGTAACTTTGCACCCAACCTTCACCAGGAAAAGGTTAGACATATAGGTGGCTTATAAGTTACTTAAGTGCAGTGGTAAATGGCTGTGAAATAACGTGGATGTTATTTCACTCAGGCTGCACTGGCAGGCCTGTGTAAGAATTGTCAGAGCTCCCTATGGGTGGGAAAAGAAATGCTGCAGCCCATAGGGATCTCCTGGAACCCCAATACCCTGGGTACCTCAGTACCATATACTAGGGAATTATATGGGTGTACCAGTATGCCAATGTGAATTGGTAAATTTAGTCACTAGCCTGTTAGTGACAAATTTGGAAAGCAGAGAGAGCATAACTACTGAGGTTCTGGTTAGCAGAGCCTCAGTGAGACAGTTAGGCATCACACAGGGAACACATACAGGGCACATACTTATGAGCACTGGGGCCCTGCCTGGCAGGGTCCCAGTGACACATAGACTAAAACAACATATATACAGTGAAATATGGGGGTAACATGCCAGGCAAGATGGTACTTTCCTACTGTGAAATACTGAATGCCGTGAAGGCTTCGGCTAAAGGCAAGTCCCTCCCAAAAGCATACCCTTCAAATTATCATCAGTGCACAGAATGTTGCTTATGCAACGATTCCAGGGGTTGGAGATCGAGCAATCCCCAACAAAGACCAGAGATTAGGTCTAATAAAAGCAGCGCATGAGAGTGTTGCCTCTGCACATGCTGGTATTTTGGCCACAATAACACTCTTACAGAAACGTTTCTGGTGGCCAGGTCTATGCAGACAGACAAATCGATACGTCCTTTGTTACAATATTTGCCAGCAAATAAAGGGCTCCAACATAAAATGCCCACAGCAGACATCCCTCTTAGTGTCCAATAGGCCACTACAATGTGTGTACCTGGACCATTGTGGCCCACTACAACCTGATAGTGCATACAAATACATCTTAGTCGCTGTAGATTCTTGTTCTAGATTCCTGTGGGTTTGAACTGTTATAAAAGACTTGCTGATCTTTATCTATACATATGCGTTTGCAGCATTCCATTCAGACCAGGGCCCTGCATTTGCCTCAAAGGCATTCAGGGACACCATGGGGATGATGGGTGTTAAAGTCCATTACTCCTCACCATACCATCCCGAGGGAAATTCGGTCGTGGAGAGGTGGAACCGTGATCTAAAGAAGTTCTTAACAGCCAGGGTATTAGGTTCTGGCCGCAGTAGGCTACATCACCTATATGGGGTACAGAGAACACTGAACAATCTGCCAAGATGGTCCTTGGGGGGACGCACACCTTATGAGGTCTCTTTGGGATACCTATGTATGCCCCAAATCTTGATGGCCATGGTTTGTGTAGCAGCAGACACACCATTTGACATAAAAGGACGTCTCACTGTTTTACAGGAGCTTCAGCAATTTCATAATGATAAATCATCCGCCAGGTTGCCACCTTAGAAATGAGGGATTTACCAACTACTTCCACTGGCTGGATTCCTAAATTCGGGGATGTGGTACATGAGAAGATTGCTGTGAAAAAGGAATTTGGTCCATCTTACAGAGCACCAGTCCCAGTTTTGGGGATACAAGGTACCAGAACTGTCATCATACCAACATTGCCAGGTTCCAAAACAAACAGATTTGTTTCCAATAATGACGTCAAAATTCACCATGTGGCCGATCCTGGACAGTAGACCCAGATGTCTCTTGGGTGGTCCCAGATTCCCTCTCACTACCCAACAGGACATACCTCTTCAAAGTAGAATTAACAACACTACTACAGACTATGGGGGTCATTACAACATTGACGGTAAAAGCCGCTTACCGCCGTGCAGAAGACCGCCAATACACCGCTGCGGCCGCGGAATTCCGCCACAGCAATTATGACCCACATCTCGGAATCCACCGAAATTCAGTGACCCACACAAGTCTGCCACACCAAAGGTCAGTGTTAAACTGGCGAAAACAAAACCTCCACCTCCACGGCAACAGAAACACGCCCATGATATTACGACCCACGAATCCATGCAGCGGTCTTTCAACCCCGGTATTCCATTGGCTGTACACACCGCCGTGCTCAAAATACACACACATCTCCAAAACACCGCCACATTGGACAATTCCAAATACACACACCTGATACACATACACAAACCACTCCCACACACCCAACACAATATAAAACACACACCCACATCACCCACAAACCCCTACAACCAAAAACTAGTCACAAAGGCGACAGAGAGATACCACAGAATAGACAATTCCACCAAACAGAGGCACACAACACCATCACCCACACAACATCCACGCACAAAACACCACACACCACTACACATCACCAGACACATCAATACTCACACCGCCCCACACATCACGAGGAGGAGCTCCGGGTCATGGTGAGGAAATCCTACGGGTAGAGCCACAGCTATTTGGCTCACAGGTGCAGCATACATCCATAGCCAGGAATATGGAGCTATGGCGCAGAATAGTCGACAAGGTCAACGCTGTGGGACAGCATCCAAGAAATAGGGAGGACATCAGGAAGAGGTGGAATGACCTACGGGGGAAGGTGCGTTCAGCAGTCTCCAGGCACAACATCGCGGTTGAACGGACTGGCGGCGGACCCCCACAACTAACAACATGGGAGGAGCAAGTCTTGACCATCATACATCCTGAGGGCCTCGGAGGAGTCGGTGGAGGAATGGAAACTGGTAAGTCAAATCTTAACTATCATATCCCCCACCCTACCTGCATGCTATCACACACCCCCACGCTCCCCCCTCCACTATCACCCAAACTCCTCACTAATGTACTAAGAACACAAACCACACATCCCAACAACAAGCCCTGCATAACACAACTAAGCATGGACACCCATCACGAAAGCATGCTCACTGCACATACCCATAACAACCCCTAACCATCATCACACAAGCCCCCACAAACGAATGCTTGCACTGGGGTACACGCACACCCACCTATTGCACACCATGACACACACACATGCAATAATCACGCTTCTATGAGCCTGCAGGATCACGATGGACCGTCACCACACCGGAGGGTCCAGACAACTCCACTGCACCCACAGAAGAGGCCCACAGTGACGATAGCAGCTCTGCCCTACTGGATCTGATGACCAGCCCGGACCATCGTGGGCCTCTGGACAGTCAGTTCCCCTTCCACAGGCACAGCCCAACACTGACCTTCCACCCTCTGGTAACACCAGCACAGCACCCACCCAGCGGGCCCAAACCTCAGTACCCAGGACAGGTCAATCAGCTGTGTGTCCACCACTACAGGGAACCCAGGATAACCCACCACCCCAACAACAGGTACCTGGGGGCAGTGGCAGTGGGCACACGGTCCAGAGGACGGAAGCACAGGAACACAGGGGAACTGGGAGGGCTTCTGTGTGACAGGGGGCGGACAGGCCAAGGGAACCCACTCTCCACGAGGCCCTCTCCTCCATCATGGGAGCATACCACCACTCCCAGGAGACGATGGCCACGGTCCTGGTCAAGTTTCAAGAGACCCAGCGCCTGCAGGAGGACCAGTATTTGGGGTTCAGGGAGGAGCTCAGGACCATCAGCTCTGCCTTGGGCACCATCGTAGGGGTGCTGAAGGACATACAGCAGACCATGAGGGACACCGTGGCACTCCAAGGGGCCCCTGACACTAGTACGGACGATGAACTGCCCACCACCTCCGCCGGCGCTGGTGGACAGGACGACCCCGCCACCGGACCACCACACCAGCAGCCCACACCCTGCAGACGGACAACCACCACCCAAGCGGTCCCTGAGATCCAGGAACAGGACAGAGCAAGATGGTAAGACCCCCGCCAGGAAATGAGACCACCCTGATTGTCCTCCCACTGTCCCACTTTGTTACCCTGTCCATACTTAAATTGCCCCAGCTCCACTTCCTATGCCCATATGGGCAGTGCACCTGTGAAACTAATAGACTGGACTCTGCCATGGACATTCCTCCACCATCACCCATCACCATTTTACAACCCCCCTCCATTTTTGAGCACTTAAATAAACACCCTTGAACCACAAAACAATGTTGAGTCAGTCTATGATTTGGTAAAATGTATTATCAATGACAGTGTCAAAATGCGTTTCTAGTTGTAAAGGCAACATACCTATGTCACACATCACAAGTCCTTGAAGGATGCATGCAGATGACACACGTTGGTAAGCACACCTGTGAAACCGTAATGTAAAGGAACAACTCAGTTACCAAATAATCCTATGAAATTACACACAGGATAGAGGAAGACGTATGACAGTGAATGTAATGGTAAAAGTAACATTTTTCTCACCTGTTTGTCACTAGAAATATTGCTGTATGACTGACTCCCTGTTGTCGTTGTTTTCTTCCTCAGCTTCCTCCTCATCACTGTCCACAGGCTCCACAGCTGCCATAACACCGTCATCTGGACAACCCTCCTGCAGAAAAGGCACCTGGCGTCGCAAAGCAAGAATGTGAAGCATCTAGCAGGCGATGATGATCTGGCACACCTTCTTCGGTGAGTAGAATAGGGAACCACCTGTCATATGGAGGCACCTGAACCTGGCCTTCATGAGGCCGAAGATGCGTTCGATCACCCTCCTAGTCCGCCCATGGGCCTCATTGTAGCGTTCCTCTGCCCTGGTCCTGGGATTCCTCACTGGGGTCTATAGCCAGGACAGGTTGGGGTAACCAGAGTCTCTTAATAGCCACACACGGTGCCTCTGGAGTTGACCCATCATATCAGGGATGCTGCTATTCTGCAGGATGTAGGCGTCATGCACTGAGCCAGGAAACATAGCATTAACCTGGGAGATGTACTGGTCTGCCAAACATACCATCTGTACATTCATGGAATGATACCTCTTCCGGTTCCTGTACACCTGTTCACTCCTGTGGGGGTGGACCAGAGCTACATGGGTGCCATCAATAGCACCTCTGATGTTGGGGATATATCCAAGGGCATAGAAGTCACCTTTCACTGTAGCCAAATTTTCAACCTCAGGGAAAATGATGTATCTCCTTATGTGTTTCAGCAGGGCAGACAATACTCTGGACAGCACGTTGGAAAACATGGGTTGGGACATCCCTGATGCCATGGCTACTGTTGTCTGAAAAGAGCCACTTGCAAGGAAATGGAGCACTGACAGCACCTGCACATCAGGGGGGATTCCAGTGGGATGGCGGATTGGTGACATCAGGTCTGGCTCCAACTGGGTACATAGTTCCTGGATTGTGGCACGGTCAAACCTGTAGGTGACGATTAAATGTCGATCCTCCATTGTCAACAGGTCCACCAGCGGTCGGTACACCGGAGGATTCCACCATCTTCTCAATTGTCCCAAATGACGGTGCCTAGGAAGGACAACAGCGACCACAGAGTCAACTTTTTTCCAGGTATGTACCCACAGTTACACAGAACACGACACCAAACACAAAACCCTTCCTGTATGTGTGTTGAGTGTAGGCCTAGCTATGTGGGACGCAGAAGTAAATGAAGACATGTGGGCCCCTGAAATGGGGGCTGCCTGACCTCTAAACTGGGACAATGGGATTGTGGGGTAACTGCACTGGCGTTGTACACCGTCGCTGTAGGCGGTCGTAGACCGCGGCACCATGCTGCATTAGTTAACATTGGTCCCTATGGGTCCCAGGAGCCAATGAACAAGTGCGCACCGCCGCGGACGTCACCGTCATTTTCTATCTGTTCAATCACTAGATACCTGATCTTCGACAGGATAGGACCTACACTGCAAGTGCTGCTGTGACCTCGGTCTGGAAGCGACAATGGCTGCTGCGTCTGGGGAAAGGGCCCCTGCCTTCACTGCTCAGGAGTTGGAAAAACTAGTAGACGGGGTCCTCCCCCAGTACACGCTATTCTACGGTCCTCCAGACCAACAGGTTAGTACACAGGTAGCACGTTGTATGGGATAGGCCTGGGTGGAGAGGGCTGGTTGTAAGAGGGAAGGGGGCAGAGTTCAGGGAACATTAATGCATGTGAATGAATGTGCCACATAGCTAGGGTAGGGAGGGGGGAGACTCACATCGACGGTGCAGTTGGTAACAACTTCTCTTCTTCCCTTGTGCATGTCATGTAGGTCAGCGCCCACCTGAAGAAGGACATTTGACGTGCCATCGCCAAGGATGTCCGGACCCTGGGGGTCCACCAGAGACAGGGCACCCACTGCCGGAAAAGATGGGAGGACATTCGCCGGTGGAGCAAGAAGACGGCGGAGGCTCAGCTGGGGATGGCCTCCCAACGTGGGAGGGGTGCCCGTCGCACCATAACCCCCCTGATGTTCCGGATCCTGGCGCTGGCCTACCCTGAGTTGGATGGGTGCTTGAGGGCATCACAGCAGACACAAGGGTGTGAGTACACTCACATTCTGCGGACTTTGCGTGCAGCAGAGGGGTCTGGGTGGGGGAGGAGGCCTGTGGGTGTACCTAGGCCAGGCAGAAATACGTACGCTAGGCCCCTCCGTAATGCAGGCCATGTGGAACTCTACCCCACCGCAGTAGAGTGCCAAGTACAGGTATACATGCCCCTGTGGCATCCATGTGTGCAGAAGTCCAACATAGCCATGTAGGCCAGATCCCAGAAATTGCATCTGTAGAGGCCAGGAGCACGGCGTAGTGCAGGGAGCTGCTGTGTCTGTATTGTCCGCCAACGGGAGCGGTATGCCATGCACTCAACCTGTCTTTCTTCTGTCTCCCCCCCTTTTTGTGCTCTCCCTGTTCTTTTGTGCATCAGCATCATCAGGCGGAGGTACAGTGGCACCGGAGCACGAGGGAGCTGCATCCCACATGGCCATGGAGGGCCACACCACGGACTCAGAATGCACCAGTGGGACGGAGAGCGAGGGGAGCTTCACGTCGGCCACCGGATCACCAACCAGCAACACGGACTCGTCCGCCGATGGGAGCTCCCTTGTTGTGGCGGCACCATATGTGCACCCCACTTCTACAGGTACAGCCGCCACCTCCCCTACCAGCACCGCCCTCACAGCAGCCCCTCAGCGTTCGCCCCGTGCCAGCTCACTCAGGACGGTGGGCATCACCTTCGCCCCAGGCACCTCAGGCCCTGCACTAGTCACCCCTGCTGCCCTCAGTGAGGTGGCCATTGACCTCCTCAGGTCACTCACTGTTGGGCAGTCTACCATTGTGAATGCCATCCAGGGTGTAGAAAGGGAGTTGCAACGCGGTAATGCATTCCTGGAGGGCATTCATTCTAGTCAGGCTGTCCTTCAGCAAACCCTGCAATCACTGGCCTCAGCACTGATGGCAGCCATTGTCCCTGTGTCTAGCCTCCCCCCTCCAACCTCCTCCACCCAGACCCAATCCCCTGTACCCCAGCCTATCCCAAGCACACCATCAGACCAGCATGCACACACCTCAACACACAAAAGTAGCTCAGGCAAACATAGGCACCACACAACCCACAGGCACACACACAAGCATCACACACATGCAGACACAGAAACATCCACTGCCTCCACTGTGTCCCCCTCCTTGTCGTCTCCCTCCTCCCTCCCAATCTCGTCTACACTCTCACCTGCATGCACTACATCTACAAGCACCATGACTCGCACCAGAAGACCCAGCACCACACCCCGCTCACCTGCACTCACCACCTCCACTCCCATTTACACATCCCCTGTGTCCTCTCCCAGTGTGTCTGTGACGCACTCTCCCAAAGTACACAAACTCGGGCACCCACACACCCAATTTCCATCCATCTCACGACAGCCTCCAGTACCTGCACCTGCACCCAAAACACTTAAAGTGACACCTCCTACAACCACCTCCTCTTCCTCCACTCCCAGACCCCCTCCAACTACCCATCCCAGTGTTCGTCAGAAACTGTCCCTCTGCAAAGTTGACCTTTTTGCCCCCACCCCCCCTCCAATTCATCAGTCCCGTCGTAGCGCCTCAGCCAAAAAGCCTCCAGTACCAGTGGTGCGTGTTCAAGGCGTGTTGAGTGCACCGGCCACCAGGGCAGGCAGTGTGACACGGAGCCAAGGCACTTCCAGTCCACCCCTTGTAAAGGCTCTGAAGTTGGAAAGTGGCCGACGGGACCGTGTGAAGACTCCTGGAGGCAAAACAACTCACAGGGGTGCCAGGGGGATTGCAGAGTCAGCTGTGACTCCTCCAAAGGTGGGGAAGGGCCAGAAGAAGTCTGCACAGCCTGCTGTGAGCATCACGGCGGAGAAGGGCGGCATCCTTCCCGGCGGCCGGGATGCCACCGCCAGCACTGTCGTCACTGGTCCGGAGACCACTGCCAGAGTCATTGCCCAGGAGGGCCCAAGTATCGTCACTGGTCAGGAGACCACCGCCAGCGCCAGAGTCATTGCCCAGGAGGGCCAAAGAATCATCAGTGGTCAGGAGACCACCGCCGGAGTCAGTGCCCAGGAGGGCCCAAGTATCGTCACTGGTCAAGATACCACTGCCACCGCCGGAGTCAGTGCCCAGGACGGCCCAAGTATCGGCACTGGTCAGGAGACCACCGCTGGAGTCATTGCCCAGGAGGGCCCAAGTATTGTCACTGGTCAGGAGGCCACCGCCGGAGTCAGTGCCCAGGAGGGCCCAAGTATTGTCACTGGTCGGGAGACCACCGCCGGAGTCAGTGCCCAGGAGGGCCCAAGTATCGTCACTGGTCAGGAGACCACTGCCGGAGTCAGTGCCCAGGAGGGCCCAAGTATCGTCACTGGTCAGGAGACCACCGCCACCGCCAGAGTCAGTGCCCAGGAGGGCCCAAGTATCGTCACTGGCCAGGAGACCACCGCCAGAGTCATTGCCCAGGAGGGCCCAGGCAGCCACAGCCCGCTGGGCAATGAGGGACCGTCATGCCACACCAATGCCGAGTTCAGAGAACGTCATGCCACACACCAATGCACAGTCCAGAGAACGTCATGCCACACACCAATGCCCAGTTCAGAGACCGCCATGGCAAAGCACCGCTGAACAGTCCAGAACCGCCATGGCAAGGCACCGCTGAACAGTCCAAAGACCGCCATGGCAAAGCACTGCTGAACAGTCCAGAACTGCCATGGCAAAGCACCACTGAACAGTCCAGACACCGCAATGGCAAAGCACTGCTGAACAGTCCAGACACCGCCATGGCAAAGCACCGCTGGACAGTCCAGAACCGCCATGGCAAAGCACCGCTGAACAGTCCAGAGACCGCCATGGCAAAGCACCGCTGAACAGTCCAGAACCGCCATGGCAAAGCACCGCTGAACAGTCCAGAACCGCCATGGCAAAGCACCGCTGAACAGTCCAGAGACCGCCATGGCAAAGCGCCGCTGAACAGGGCATGTACCGCTGAAGAAGGAAAAGACCGCCACATCAAGCATTGTTATCCCATGTGCAGCTGGGACAGTGACGGGACAGGAACTGTCACTGGGAGACTAATCCAGTCTGGGCACCAGTCCCCCTCCAGAACCAGTGGTGGCTGTTATCTACTTGAGAGACTGTGGCTTTGCACTCCCCAGGATGGTACAGTGGACAAACCACCCACTGTAGAGACTTGTGAGACTGTGGCTTTGCACTCCCCAGGATGGTACAGTGGGCAACCCACCCACTGTAGAGACTTGAGAAACTGTGGCTTTGCACTCCCCAGGATGGTACAGTGGGCAACCCACCCACTGTAGAGACTTGAGAGACTGTGGCTTTGCACTCCCCAGGATGGTACAGTGGGCAAATCACCCACTGTAGAGACTTGAGAGACTGTGGCTTTGCACTCCCCAGGATGGTACAGTTGGCAAACCATCCACTGTAGAGACTTGAGAGACTGTGGCTTTGCACTCCCCAGGATACATCAATGGGTGTGGAGCCCTGTCATGGATCTGGCTTTGCACTCATCCGGCTGAGGTGCCCACCCTCCCTTCCCCCTGAGGTGTCTGTTGTATTTCTCTCTGATGCCCCGGCAGTGTTCTCTCCGTTTGTGGACAGGTATCTTGTGTGGGCCTCGCCCATGCATTTTTGGACTAGTGGCGCATGGACATTGATATGTGCATATCTGCACTACTTCTCGTAATGTATATACTTTTGAATGATTTTATAATATATCTGTATATATTTGAGACATGTATATTGAAACATTACAATGTTTGAACTGATTTTGTTTTGTCTTTGCATTCTTCCGGGGGGTTGTGGGTTGTTACTGTGATGTTTGTGAATGCATTGGTGTGTGTGTTGTAATATACGAGGGTGGGGGTGTTGTGTGTGTGTCCCCCTGACTTTTGCCTCCCCCCTCCCCTATGTCATAGGTGCAGTACTCACCGTTGTCTTCGCCGGCGCCGGCGTTGCTCTTCGTAGATGAGTAGGAATACAAGGGCCGGTAGGATTTGTAATTCCGGATCCATGGAGGCCTCCTTCCTCGAGGGATGTGTTCAGGTGAGTGTTTTCCCATTGCAGAAACTGTTTCCGCCGTGTTTTTATCCACGTGATTCCGCTCCGGAAAAGGTGGTGGATTGGCGGGTTGTGATACTATAGGCGGTACATTGTCTTCCGCCTGTCTGTTGGCGGTGACCGCCGCGCTGCTTGTCTGTACTGCAGTGGCGGGTGTTAAAGTGGTTGTCTTTGTTGGCGGTTTCCGCCAGGGTCATGATTCCTTTTTTTTTGTCCGCCGGCCTGTTTGCGGTATTACTGCACCTTTAACACCGTCCGCCAGGGTTGTAATGACCCCCTATGTAACCATGTCCCATGATGTTTCAAACACCTCCTCAACCATGGGGAGGGTGGAAAATGAACTCTTGCTGATTCCTGTCACCACCACATCCAGACAGCACCTACCCGAGATTTAACTGTTTTCTACACCAACACGACACAGACTGACACAGACTGGCAATGCTATGTACAATGAGCGTCCACCTGATGTGGATCCTTCAACAAGTGATGCGCCCACTCCTGTGTTTGCATAGACTGCTTCTGGTTACTTTATTGACATTGATGACTTTTCTTCGGATTCATCAACTCCAGCAATTAAAAACATATTAAAGACACATAAGCTATACCTATGACTTAAAAATAACTATTTTATTAACCCATGGAACTATTTTTGGCTCAGTTTGACATTTATTACATTATTCCTATGGATTGGGTTTGTGACTGTTTTCTCTTTCTCATAAATGGTCATTGCCTTCCTGATCACTCCTCGGTTGAGCTTTTGGATGAAGTATTGACTCCATATCATTCCTCACATAAGGTCCGAAGGGTCTTGTCCCTTGTGAACATTTCTGCTGTACCAATTATTGATGGTATTGTGGGAGACAATGTTCCATTTGATATATGCGGGCCTACTGAGGGCATTCAAATTCCATATGTGTTTAAGATTTGTATGACAGACGTCATTACACCTGGTGTTTTATTTGATGATTGGGATGCCCAGACAGTTGATTCTACGTTAACTGAAATGAAGGACTATTCAGTGTTGGAAAGTGATGATGTATATAAAAATACAATGAATTATGGGGAAATGTTCTGCTATAATAACTGGGGACATTAATATCTGCACCGTGCCACTAGACATAGTTCTACACCACCGGTGGGGAGCTCAAAACACTATTTAGAAAAATTAGCTTATTTCACTGGCCATGACACAAACATTTCAGCATCATACTATTTTAGGGTTCCTCCTTTGAAAATTAGGAAGATTTTTCTAACTGATACCAAGCTGATTTATTCAGAGTCCTTTGTTTCCCGTCGGACCATTGAAGGTTACGGATACTGAAGAACACGGTTGATTTTAAAAAGTGTATGGGGAACACAAGATTGTCAAATGCAGGGTAGGGAAACTTTGTTTAGAGCATGCCTGATTCCTGTCCAAATGATGTTTTTAAATAACACCATTCAAAAGACATCCTGTCTGGGGTTAGCAAAAGTAAAAGAAATGAACACGCCCAGTATCCCCACACCTGCGAAGTTTATCGATTAGCAATCCTTCCTGAATGTCACTGAGAAAGCACTAGATGCACAGGTTCAGGCTGGTTTTGAATTATTCACCGCTTTTAATTTATCAAAGGAACAGCAGACAATGGCTATAAGGGAAACAAGTTTTACCATGCTCTATGTAGAGAAGTTAGAAAAGTTGCCTTTCACAGTTGCAGCGAGTCCCTCAACAGTATGGCTCTAGCATGGCATCATTAATCTGCCCAGTTCTGCTTTTTGCTTTTCGAAATGCATGAAACATCTTTCTGCAGACAGGTACGAGTGACTAGGCGATAGTTATATTAAGGAAGAGTAGAAGTTGCCCTTTGATTACAGATGTCTGAACAGTGAAACAGAGGTCTTTCTTAGCGGAAACGAATGTGAGACTACTGTTAGTCATTCAATGATTTGCAAACAGGTATCCCTTCACGGCCTTTGCAATGCGGGGGTCGCAAACTTGGCTGAAGGGTACTCCTGGCCCTTTGATTTGTCCAGCATTTTTTTTACTTTCCAATGGAAGTTATGTGGTGCTGAGAGACCAAAGTTGTTGCGGTATGCAACCAGGAATTGCCTATGCAATTTCAGTCTCTAAGGTCGTTATGTGTTGTGGACATGTTTTATTCCCCCCACCCGGGAGATAAAGGTATCAGGCATGTGGCCTCACATTGATACTACTAGTGTAAATTATGACAAGCTGAGCAGACCAAAGGTGCTACTGTTTCAAAAACAGGTCGCGTTGACTTCAGCCAGAGAGACGTATCCTCTGCAGATTGCAAGATCATCAGTCGAGATACAATCCCTATTAAATACCAACTTCCCCAAGCACTTTGGAGAGCGCATATCCAGAATTGATAATGCTTTGAGCACAGTCGGGATTGTGCATTTCTTTAAGGCTGTTGGGTCTGTGTTTGTGTCCATCTTCCAGACTATCTTCGGAGTCATCCCATCAGCCATCCATTCACGCTTTTTGAGTGTGTTTGGTGGATTTCCACTTACTTTGACTTTGATTGGCGGGATACTGCTATTTTTCCTGATTCGCAGTGGTTGTGTCTTTTCAGCTGACCACAGCAATGGAGTTGCTGCCACCAGCTCAACTGTGGCGTGAACACATGGTTCAGATCTCCCATGCTTCCTAGCTGATGGAATTGGAGCACAATTGGTCATTGACATTCCGACCACTCCTTGGTGCATGCAACCAGTCTTTCACTGCACATGGTGCCTCTTCGAATATTTGCTGGCAGTGTGCCTAGCTGTTACGCCATTGCTTTCTGCGGACCGAGAACTGCTGATGTCCTCGATGAGGGTTCACTCACAGTCCTGCCCCTTGAGACTAAGGCTGATTCGCGAGGCCTCCTACAAGCCTTCTATGCTCACTGAGTTGGCTCGATACACCATAGAGGATGATGCTACTACAAATGCACCTGCACAAGATTTGTACGCACTACTGCTTCGTGGATCAGTCTGCTTATCTCGTGAAAGATTTAACATCTGATGATGTGGCCCTTTCCGTTTAATGACTCCAGGGATGCTCTCCAAGATCATGACTATTCTAAATAATTTGATAATTGGCTTCAATTTAAAAATTCAAAGTATAGCTCTTTTCTTACTTTGGTCTGCCTTGCTTTTCATGATCAACATTATGGCCCTCATTACAACCCTGGTGGTCTCTGATAGAGCAGTGGTAATACGGCCAACAGGCCTGTGGTAAATACCACCAAATTATGACCATGGCGGAAAGAGCTCAGACAGACAGCCACTTTACCACACCGACCGCCGGGGGGAATCAACAGTTACCACGGGGGTAACTGCTGACAGCCAGGCGGAAACCAATGTTCCACCCACCGTATTATGAGACAGGAAACCGCCACCTTTTCTGGGGCGGTACCAATGACATCAAAAGGCTGGCGGAAATAGACCTCCGAAGAGAAACGACTCACCTGTGGAGACTCAGGGAAGAACCACGACACCATGGAACCCGAAATGCATATATTCCCAATGCTGTTCTACGTCCTGTTCCACCACGAACACCAATGACGGTGAAGACGACCACGGTGAGTACAGCTGCCTAGCATACAGGGGAGGGAGGGAGGAAAAAGAGAGTGACACACACACGTAACACGCAACATCCCTACCCGCAACACCATACAAACATGCAGATGCAGTAAGAAAGCATATTGACCCCACACCCCTCAGGAATAATGCAAGGACAACACAAATAGATTAAGGTGAGTGTAATAAGATAAATATAGTAGTAATACGTGCATCCAAATCTAAAAGTATATACATATTACAATTCAAGGGACACTGCACAGTCCTCAATGTTTGTGGGCCACAGGGCCAAGTCCAAGGCCCCACTTGACTCCTGCAAAAGCACGGAGAGAACACTGCACAGCATCAGTTAGAAAATAGGCAGGCACCTCAGGGGTACTGGGTACGGGGGGGACCACAGCCAGCAGATGGAACAACACCACTGATCCTGGAGGGGGCAACATGCCTTGTGTGCTGTCCTGGGGAGAGCAAGGCCACAGTCTCTCGAGTGGGTGAATGCCCACATGCTCTGGAGGGGGCAACACGCCCTGTGCTCTGTCCTGGGGAGTGCAAGGCCACAGTCTCTCAAGTGGGTGACTTGCCCACATGATCTGGAGGGGGCAACCTGTCCTGTCCTTGGTCCTGGGGAGTCCAAGGCCACAGGCTCTCGAGTGGGTGACTTGCCCACTTGATCTGGAGGGGGCAACATGCCCTGTGCTTGGTCCTGGGGAGTGCAAGGCCACAGTCTCTCAGGTGGGTGTCTTCCCCACTGGTTCTGGAGGGGGCATCGTGCCCTGTGATCTTCATCCTGGAGAGGATGGGGTGAGTGGGTGGCTTATCCACTGGTTCTGGAGGGGGCACTGTGCCCTGTGATCTTCATCCTGGAGAGGACCCTGTGATGCAGATCTTGGGGAGTGCAAGGTCACAGTCTCTCAGCTGGGTGTCATACCCACAGGTTTTGCAGGGGGCAGGCCGCACAACTGCCCATGGTGGCAAATCTACAGAATGTCCGCCGGCGGTGATGGCTGTTCAGTGGTGGCAGTGGTGGTGCTGCTGCGGCTGGTAGTGGTGGGGGTAGGCTCCAACCCATCCCCTGCAGTCTTAGAAGGCTGTTCAGTGGTGGCAGTGGTAGTGCTGCTGCTGGCGGATGGTGGGAGGAGGCTCTATCCCAAACCCTGCAGCCTTGGATGGCTGCTCACTGGTGCTGCTGGTGCTGGTGGGGGGAAGCTCCAGTCCATCCCCTGCTGCCTCGGATGGCTGCCCACTGGGTCTGATGCTGCTGGTGGTGGTGCTGGTGGAGCTGGTGGTGCTGCTGGTGGTGGTGGGTGGAGGCTCCAGCCCATCCCCTGCACCCTCGGACAGCTGCCCACTGGTGCTGCTGGTGGTGGTGCTGGTGGAGCTGGTGGTGCTGCTGGTGGTGGGGGGGGGCATTAGCCCATCCCCTGCAGCCTTGGACAGCTGCCCATTGGTTCTGCTGCTGGTGGTGGTGCTGGTTGCGGTGCTGCTGCTGCTGGTGGTGGTGGGGGGAAGCTCCTGCCCATCCCCTGTAGCCTAGGACGTCTGCACCCCCATGGTTGGTGGTCGGGCTCCGACTCTGTCCCAGCACCAGGCCCCTTGTCCTTTCTGTCTGCTGGTGCAGGTCCCTTGCCCTTCCTGGCAGCAAGCAGCTGGGGATTCCTCCTTTATCTTCTGTTCAGTAGCTGGGGGTGGCTCCTTGCCCTTCCTTTCACCAGCTGGGGGTGGCTCCTTGCCCTTCCTTTCAGCAGGTGGGGATGGCACCTTGCCCTCCCTTTCAGCAGCTGGGGGTGGCATTTTGCCCTTCCTTGCAACAGCTGGGGGGGGTTCCTTGCCCTTCATGGCAGCACTTGGGGCAGGCACCCTTTCCATGTGGCTGCCTGGTGCCTGGGATAATTTGCTGTGGACACTACTGGGCCCGTGGACTGGCTGGCTGAGGTGCTTGACTGTGTTTTACCCACCCTGGCCAGATGTGAAGGACGGGGGTGGAGAGGGGTAGGAAAGAGGTCAACGGTGCAGAGGAAAAGCTTCTTAGGGACATTGGGGCCGGAAGAGGAAGACGGTTTGGGAGTGGAGGGAGAGGGGGTGGTTGTAGGAGGTGTCGGTCTGCTGTGTTTGGGTGCAGGTGCATGGGCTGGATGCTGTTGTAAGGTGGATGGCTGATGGGTGCCTGAGTGCTTGTGTTTGTGTACTTTGGGAGGAGGGGGCATAGACACAGTGGGAGAGGACACACGGGATGTGTGAGTGGATGTAAAGGCGGTGACTGCCAGTGAGCTGTGTGCTCTGATGAGTGTGCTGGTGATGGTGGTAGTGGATGAGTATGTAGTGCATACAAGTGTGAGTGTAGACACAACTGGGAGGGAGATGGAGGAGGAGGGGGACACAGTGGAGGCAGTGGATGTTAGTATGTCTGCATCTGGATGGTGTTTATGTGAGTGCCTGTGGGATGAAGTGTGGTGCCTCTGTTTGCCTGTGCCTCTCTTGTCCTGTGTGTATGCTCGTCTGCCTGTGTGCTTGGGATAGGTTGGGGTTGAGGGGATTGGGACTGGGTAGAGGATGTTGGAGGGGGAGGGTGGAAACAGGGACAATTGCTGCCATCAGAGAGGAGGCCAGAGCCTGGATTGATCTCTGTTGGGCCACCAAGCCAGTGTGAATGCCCTCCATAAATGCATTGGTTTGTTGCATTTGGGCTGCCAGCCCCTAGATGGCATTCTCAATGGTTGACTGCCCAACAGAGATGGATCTCAGGAGGTCAATAGTCTCCTCACTCAGGGTAGCAGGGCTAACTGGGGCAGGGCCTGATGTGCCTAGGGCGAAGAAATGCCCGCCCTTGTGGGTGAGCGGGCATGGGCAACTTGCTGAGGGGCTTCTGGGAGGGCAGTGCTGGTACAGGGGGTGGCGGCTGTACCTGTATCCAGGGTGGGCACAGAGGTGTTCACCACCAAGAGGAAGCTTCCATCGGAGGAGGTATCCGTGTCCGAACTGTCCCCTCCAGTCTCCGCCGTGGTGCTCCCCTCGCCCTCTGTCCCACTGGTGCCCTCACCGTCGGTGGACTCTGCCTCCTGGGTCCTGTGGGATGCTGCTCCCTCCGTCGCCAGTGCCTCTGCTCCTCCATCAGATGATGCTAATGCACATAAGGACAGGATGACAAAACAAAAAGGGGGGGAGAGACAAAGGATACACTGGGTCAATTGCTGCACCAACACCATAGTTGACGTAGACAGCACCCTCATACACAGGGAACAGCCCTATGCACTAGGCAATGCACTACCAACAACAAAGCTAGTCACCAGGGTATGGGGAGGGACATATACTACCAACTGCAGCATGCCTGGGACCCACACAGCCCTGCCCAGTAGTGGATGCCTACTAGTTAGGTTTGAGGAATTTCACATCAGAACCCTGGCCAACATGGGACCTACTCTGCAATGTCAGGCCTGGCCTAGGGGCACCCACAGGCACACATCCCCACCTGGATACCACCCTACCATGTGCAAGTTGTAATGATGGGCACTGTACTCACCCCGTTGTTGCTGCTGTGATGCCCCCAAGTGCCCATACAGCTCCGGATGGGTCACCACCAGTATGCGGGTCATCAGGGGGTCACGGTTCGAGGAGCAACCCTTCCTCGTTGGGAGGCCATCCCCAGCTGGGCCTCTGCTGTCTTCCGTCTCCAGCATCTCAGGTCCTCCCACCGTTTCCGACAGTGGGTACTCCGCTGCTGTAGACCCCCAGGGTCCCCATGTCCTTGGTGATGGCACACCATATACCCATTTTTTGACAGGCGCTGACCTGCAGAGGAAATATACATTGGGAAAGGTATTAGTTAGACTGTCCTGCCTGTTACAATCATGACCCACCATAGCCCTCCCCCCCTTATGCACAGACATGGCCCAGCATACATGCTGCATGCTGGCAGGGGCACATCTACCAACCCCTCCTACACAGTGCCTTCAGACAGCACTCCATGCATTCATGCCCCATGCATCGTGCTCACAGTGTACTCACCTGTTGGTCTGGAGGCACATACAGCAGTCCGTACTGGGGTAGGACCCCATCCACCAGTCGCTCCAACTCTGCTGAGATGAAGGCAGGGGTCCTTTCCCCAGTCACACGGGCCATGGTAGGTTCCAGACACAGGTCACAGCAGCACATGCAGTGTAGGTCCTCTCCTGTTGAAGGTCAGGTAGCAAATTAGTGAACAGATAGAAATGGCGGTGACGTCTGCGGGGGTGCATCCCGTCACAGCCGGCGTACATCACCATTGGCCACTGTACCCCATAGGGCCTAATAATAACCAATGAGGAGTTGCACAGTGGTTCCCGAACGCCTCCCGCCATGGTGCACATCATTAGCGGAATTACCTCACTTCCACCTGTCCCTCCATACAGGACAGGCGGATGCCATTTCAGGAGGGGTGCAGGCCATGGATCATAACTGCGTCACAGTTCACAATTGTACATTAAGGACATATGCCATCAATACATTAAAAAATAACATCATGCATTGGACTGTAGTGGTACAATGTAAAGATTCTGACCGGCTCCTCACTCTTTTGCCCCATAGATTGCAACCGCTGCGGATGAATAGGAGATTGAGACATCCCCCTTTGTACAGACCCCCGCTGGGCTTGGCAACAATGGAGGACAGGCACATTATTCTAACTTACATACTTGACAGGGCCACAATCATGGAGCTGTGTGCCCAATTGGAGCCTGACTTGATATCTGCTATCTGTCACCCCACTGGGATCACCCCTCTTGAGCAAGTTCTATCAGTGCTCCATTTCTTGGCAACCGGTACTTTCCAATTGACAGTGGGCTTGGCAGCAGGAATGTCACAGCCAATGTTCTAAATCGTGCTGACCAGAGTGTTGGCTGCCCTGATTAAACACATGTGCAGATACATTGTTTTCCCCCAGGTGGAGGATTTGGCCACAGTGAAGGCTGACTTCTATGCAATGGGACACACCCCCAACATAATTGGGGCTTTTGATGGAACACATATTGCATGTGTCCTCCCCCAGCAAAATGAACAGGTCTTCAGAATCTAAAAAGTTTTCACTCGATGAATGTGCAGATGGTGTGTTTGGCGGACCAGTGCATCTCCCATGTCAATGCTAAGTATCCAGGCCCGGTGCATGATGCTTTTATCCTGAGGAATAACAGCATCCTAAATGTGATGGTCCAACTCCAGAGGCACAGGGTGTGGCTAGTAGGTGAGCCCTGGTTCCCACCCAGTGGATGTTGGTGTATGGGTATGGTGTGGACCTTAAGGGTTAGTGTGTGGCTAACAGTTGTCCCTCGATATTTGCAGGTGACTCTGGTTACCCCAACCTCTCATGGCTACTGACCCTGTGAGGAATCCCAGGACAAGGGCAGAGGAACGTTAGAATGAGGCACATGTGCGAACAAGAAGGATCATTGAACGTACATTTGGCCTCCTAAAGGCCAGGTTTTGGTGCCTCCAACTAACAGGTGGATCCCTCTGCTACTCACCCAAGAAGGTCTGCCAAATCATCATGGCATGCTGTATGTTGCATAACCTTGCCTTGTGATGCCACTTTTCTGCAGGAGGAGGAGGCTGGAGATGGCCGTGTGGCAGCAGTGGACCCGGTAGACAGTGAAGATGAGGAGTCATAGGATGAGGATGAGGACAACAGAACTGCAGTGATGAGACAATACTTCCAATGGCACACCGGTAAGACAGTGTAACTTCACATTTCATTGACAGTTTTGCGTTTCACATTGTCACTGGCAGGCTGTGAATTCCCACTTCTATGCCCACTCACTGTACCCTTTGGATACTCTTTTTGCAGATGTTGGTGCCCCACTGTTGCTCCTGGTGTGTTCACTGCATCCAACTACAGGTTTTTCCTATGTAAACATAGCTGTACATTTGATTTGCAATGTTTAAACCTTGTTAAAAGAATACATACTTAAATCATTTGGCATACTCAATACTAATAGTATTTTTTTAAAGTGTGTTTATTGCAGTGCTCTGACAAAAAGGGGGAAGTGCAATGGGCTGGGGTGATGTTGGAGGAAAGTCCAGGTTAGAGTCCAGTCTATTTGTAGCACAGGTGCATTGTCCAAGGGGGCATAGGAACGGGAGCAATGGCAGTTCAATGCGGACAAGGTGACAGGGTGGGGCACAAGGGTGACAATCAGATAAGTCTAATTTCCTGGTGGGGGTCTTGGCAATAGTCTCTGGCTTCTGCCTGGATCGCAGGGAATGTTTACGGGGTGGTTCTCCTTCTGCAGGGGGAGGGGTGCTGGTGGCCTGTTGGTCCTATGGCGAGGCCTCCTGTCCTTTAGCAGCAGCTGAGGTGGAGGGCTGTTCAGTAGTCTGGCTAGTGGCAGGGGCCCGCTGGTGTGACACTGCCTCCCTCATTATGTTGGCCATGCCTGCCAGCACACCCGCAATGGAGACCAGTTTGGTATTAATGGACTTCAAGTCCTTCCTGATCCCCAGATACTATCCCTCCTGCAGCCGCATGTTCTCCTGCAACTTGTCCAGGATCTGGTCCAGCTTATCCTGGGAATGTTGGTATGCTTCAAGGAATGCAGTGAGTGCATCCTGGAGAGTCGGTTCCCTAGGCCTGTCCTCCCCCTGGCACACAGCAGTCCTCCCAGCTTCCCTGTTGTCCTGTGCCTCTGTCCCCTGAACCGTGTGCCAACTGCCACTTACCCGAGGTCCCTGATTGTCCTGGGTTTGTGGAGTGCCCTTGGGTCCCTGTAATGGTGGAAACACTGCTGATTGACGTGTCCTGGGGACAGAGGTATGGGCACACTGGGTGGGTGCTGTGGTGGTGTTTCCTGAGGGGAGAGGCTCTGTGGTGGTGTGGGACTGTGCCTGGGTAACCGACTGTCCGGAGGTCCCTGATGGGCCAGGTTGGACATCCAGATCCAGGCGAGCAGAGTCGCTGTCATCACTGTGGGCCTCTTCTGTGGGCACACTGGATGTTGCTGGCCCCTCTTCTCCGGTGACATTGGCTGGGATACCTATGGGGATGTTAATGCAGTGTTATTGTTTCTGTGTGCGACATATTGTGCATGGGTGGGTTGCCCTCTATGGTTGATATTGCCCTGGCAGCTTTTCCTTATGTGAGTTGTTATGTGGTGGGCTAGGTGAATATCTCTAGTGTGCATGCTTTAGTGATAGGTGTCCATGCAGGTCTGTGAGTGGTACCCATGCATTGGTGGTGGATGCTGTGCTTGGCATTGGGATGAGTGGGTTGTAATGGTGGGGTGTGTTGGAGGTGGTAGAGTGATGGGAGTGAGGGTGAGGTGGGGGTATGTGATGGCTTGCAGTTAGGGGGGTGATAGTAACAGAGAGTTGACTTACCAGAGTCAGTCCTCCTGCTACTCCTGCCAGGCCTTCAGGATGCATGATTGCCAAGACTTGCTCCTCCCTTGTTGTTAGTTGTGGGGGAGGAGGTGGGGGTCCACTGCCAGTCCTCAATACAACAAGTTGGTGTCATGCTGCTTTGGAACACACCTTCCCCCGTAGGTCGTTCCACCTCTTCTTGATGTCATCCCTTGTTCTTGGATTCTGTCACACGCCGTTGACCCTGTCCACGACCCTCCCTCATAGGTCCATCTTCCTAGCAATGGATATCTGCTGCACCTGTGGTCCAAATAGCTGTGGCTCTACCCGGAGGATTTGCTCCACCATGACCCTTAGCTCCTCCTCAGAGAATCTGGGGTGTCATTGTGGTGTCATAGGTCTGACGTGAGTGGTGTGGGTGTGTAGGGTGATATATGTTGGGGTGTGTGATGTAAGGTGCGTGGGTGGTGTATAGGTGATGGTGGTATGTGGCTCTGGTTGTGTGTGTGCTCTTGATGTCTCTCTCTGTTGGCAATTATTGGTATTCGGAAGGGTTTGTGGGTAATGTGGGTGTGTGTTTTATAGTGGTGTGGGTGTGGTGTGTGTTTGGGTGTCAGATGTGTGTAGTTTGAATTGCCTAGTGTGGTGTTGTTTTGTTGGAGTGTGTGTATTTTGAGCACGGTGCTATGTACCTCCAATGGTTTACCGCCATTGAATGTCCGCCGTGGTGATTCGTGGGTCATAATGTTGTGGGCCTTGTTCTGTTGGCATAATGGTGTGGGTTTTGCTACAGTCAGTTTATCACTGACCTTAAGGCTGGCGGACTTGTGTGTGTGGCTGTATAGTGATGGATTGGTATGTGTGTTTCATAATATGGTGAGCGGATTTCCGCCGTAGCGGCATTATGTTGGCAGCAGTCGGCATGGCGGAAAGTGGGATTTACCGCAAATGTCATAATGAGGGCCTAATTCTTTTCAAATGGCTGCCTTGTTGTGACTTATGCCCATGTGTTGATTTCCCTTATCAGTGCTACCGCGGTAAGGCATCAAGACCAGGCGCCAAATACAAACAAACTGGAGGTGTCCGTGTTAGGGACTTTCCCTCTTCACGCTTTCAAGGGAATGTTTATACCAATTACCATCAAAAGCACGCCTTATTATTTATTATTTTGGAACTAACTGACGTCAGTAATCTAGGCAGATCTGTATATATACTCCTCACTTTATCAGATAGATAGATCAGATGTCATCTCTGCTATCGCTGCAGCAAGTCGCCTTGACACTGAACCAGTCTTCGTGTTCCCATGGAGTCTGAGCGCGAGACCACATTCCAAGATAATGAGGGTTAGGGGCTTTTCTCATGTACATGTCATTGGCATATTGAGGTTTAACACACTTAGAGGGTCATTCTGACCCTGGCGGCCGGTGGCCGCCAGGGCCACCGACCACGGGAGCACCGCCAACAGGCTGGCGGTGCTCCAACGAGCATTCTGACCGCGGCGGTTCAGCCGCGGTCAGAAGCGGAAAGTCAGCGGTCTCCCGCCGACTTTCCGCTGCTCGTGTGAATCCTCCATGGCTGCGGAGCGCGCTCCGCAGCCATGAGGATTCCGACCCCCCCTACCGCCATCCTGTTCATGGTGGGAAAGCCGCCATGAACAGGATGGCGGTAGGGGGGGGTCGCGGGGCCCCTGGGGGCCCCTGCCGTGCCCATGCCAATGGCATGGGCACGGCAGGGGCCCCCGTAAGAGGGCCCCGCAAAGTATTTCAGTGTCTGCCTTGCAGACACTGAAATACGCGACGGGTGCCACTGCACCCGTCGCACCTTCCCACTCTGCCGGCTCGATTACGAGCCGGCATCCTCGTGGTAAGGTCGTTTTCCCCTGGGCTGGCGGGCGGTTTTTCAGCAACCGCCCACCAGCCCAGGGGAAAACTTGTAATACCCGCCGCGGTCTTTTGACCGCGGTGCGGTATTTCGGAGGGGGGAATTCTGGCGGGCGGCCTCCGCCGCCCGCCAACATTGGAATGACCCCCTTAGTTCTCTTCTGGATTAGAGGGTAGGCCTATAGACTGGGGTATTAGGACATATCACACACTTCATGAGATCAAGTGATATTGCGAGATGGTGGGAGTCTTAGTACTACTGACTCTCATTTTTTCCATTCTATTTCTTACATAGTTCATTATCCTCATCATTGCAGCCCATGCAACCTATCGTAGATTGCAGTTTTGATGAAATAAATATTATTGAAACGTTTGCTGCATCCTCTTCCTTGTCTGTGTATGTTTAAGACTTGTTGGTGATGTGAGAAAGGGGTACTCTCCATTTAACTACGATACGCCCTGAGCTGTCATGCTTCTGAGTCCGTGAGTAAAGACTGACACAAATCATCTATACCCGTTTAGGGTTTAGGTGAGGTGCTGCTTGTAAGCTGAATTGGTTGGGACGACAGTTTGTTTTGTTGTAGGAGTGGCATAGTCGCCTACAAACACATGTGCTGTCCTAAATCAGCAGTCTTGCCCAGAGCAAGAGTCAAACTACGACAGTTACTTACAGCTGTCGACAAATTACAGATTGATGAGAAATCTGTCATGAGCTATTAGAGAGGTTGTATATGGTTTACTAAATGAGATTACACAAAAACAAAAAACAACATGTGAAATGGGCATCTATTTAGTTTTATAGATGCCACTTGCCACTTCACTAACATAGGGGTTCAAATTCACACACAGGCAACATTATTTGGTAAACAAACTCTGACTGGGTAGCAAACCTACTGCCAGCTTATTGGTTTGCTAGTCAAACCAACCAACCAACTATGGAGCCTGTTCTGTTGAACTGGAGTTAGCAGCTGAAATAACGAAAACAGAGAGCAGAGTTGCACTGTTGGCTGGCTACCATTGGTCCTCTGACTTCAGCATTCAAAGCTCGGTTGTGCTGGTCCAATTGCTGGTGGTTCTGACAATGCCCCCAAACCAACAACTGGTACGACCACTTTGTTGCTGCTCTTGCGTTGCAAAAAGAGAAGGGAAATCCAGAGAAAAATGATCCCTCTTAAAAGGATTTCCCTGCTTCCAGCTGCAACACTCACCTGGCATGACATCACAAAATAACTTCTCCACTAGTGAGAAGTAAGCGAGAAAATGAGCACGCTCATGCCAGTCGGAAAAAAATAAACTGCCTGTTCCAGGGTTTAAATATAGAGCCCGATAGAGACCTGTTTCGATCCTCCATTTAAAAAGTGTTTGGGCATAGAGTGGATAAGAGTGTTAAAGAAGGGCATAGAGTATAGTACAGTGTTGTAGAGATGAGTTGCATACAGTGTAGTATTGTGTCCAACAGTGGGATGGCATAGAGTGGTGTATAGTAAAGGAGCATAGAGCTGGATACAGTGTAATAGAGGGGAGTATAGTAAAGAAGAGTATACTGGAGTGGGGTAGTGTAAATTGGAGTAACATGCCACAGAGTGGAGTGGTGAGTTGTAGACTATAGTGGCATGGAGTGCAGTAGAGTGGAGTGGCATAGCATACAGTTGTGTAATGCGTCATAGATTGGAGTACCATGTTGTACAATAGAGTGTAATGGGCTGTCGTACAGTATTGGAAAGTGATATAGACTACAGTAGAATATAGTGGAATACAGTCTATTGTTATTTTTGTTGAGTGGAGTGGTGAACAGTACAGTACAGTGTTGCAGAGTGTGGTACAGTGGATTGGAATACAGTGTTTTAGAGTACAATGGCATTAAGTGGCATAGAGTGGAGCGATGTAGATTGGAGTAGTGGAGTACGGTGGAGTACTTTGTCAGAGTAAAGTGGAGTAAAGTGGGGTGCAGTGGCAGACAGAGTTGCGTACAGTGTTGTATCATACAGTAGAATGGAATAGATTGTTGTACAGTGGCATGCAGTATTGCACAGTATTGTACAGTGGAGTGAAGAGGTAAGGACATGAGTAAAGTGTCAGAGAGTGGCATACAGCGTAGCAGAGTGTTCTAAAGTGGTTGCATGGAGTACAGTAGTGTGTGAAACAGTGAAGCTGCATAGAGTGGATTGTTATATAGTAGTGTGAAATTAGGTAATATATTATAGAATAAAGTACAATACAGTGTACTGGTGTGTCATAGAGTGGAGTGGCATGGAGGAGTGCAGGTGTACGAAGGTAGTAAACTGTTATAAATTGGAGTGGGAACTTGTACAGTAGAGTGGAGTGCTGTTTCATATAGAAAAGTGTATACTGGAATAGAGTGTTGTACATTGAACGGGCATAGAGTGGAGTATCGAGTTGGGCACTGGAGTGTATGGGGACAGAGTGGAGTAGAATGTGACATTTTCATGAGTGTGGTAGACTTTTATGAGCGGAGATATATAGAGAGGAGGAGAGTGTCACACAATGGAGCAGTGTAAAATAGAGTGTCACACATTGTAGTGGCGTAGAGTGGATTAACGCAAAGTGGAGTAGCATACAGTGGAATAGCTTACAGTGGAATTCTGTATGGTGGAGTGTAGGAGAATGGAGTGCTATAGTGTGGAACAGCACACAGTGAAGTGGTGCACATTGGAGTTGTGTAGACTGGAGAGGTGTACAGTAGAATGAGATAGCATATTGCAGAATATTATAGAATGGAGTGGCAAACAATGGACTAGCAAAGAATGGAATTGAGTAGAGTCAAGTGGTGTGCACTGGAGTGGCATAGAGTGGAGTAGTGCATGGTGGAGTTCCATACAGTGAAAACAGCATAGAGTGGAGTGGCATGCAGTACAGTGTCATAGACTGGAATAGCGTACAGTGGAGTAATATACAGTGCAGTAGCATACTCTGGAAGCTGTGTAGACTGGAGTGCCGTCTCCTGGAATGGGTAGGGTAGTATGGCATACAGTGGAGTGGCACATAGTGGAATGGTGACCAATGGGATAGCATAACATTAAGTAGGGTAGAGTGGAGTGGCATACACTTGAGTGACGTAGAGTGGAATAGCATACAGTGGGGTGGCATGCAGTGGAATATCATAGGGTGGAGTGGCATACAGTGGAATGGCATAGAGTAGAACAGCATATACTGGAATAGGTAATAGTGCATCAGCATACAGTGAAGTGGCAGCGAAGTGGCATACACTGAAGAGGCATAGAGTGGAGTTCTATACAGTGTATTAGCATTGAGTGAACTGGCGTGAAGGTGAGTTGTGAACAGTGTAATAATGTGGAGTGTAGTGGCTTAGAGTGGAGTGTTGTACAGTGGAGTGGCATAGAGTGTAATAGTGCATAGGCAAGTAGCAAGTAGACGGGAGTGGCGTACAGTAGCATGGGGCAGAGTGAAATGGCATGCAGTGGAGTGCCATACATTGGAGTGGGTTTCAATTGAATAGTGTGTAATGAAGTGGCATAGAGTGCTATACTCTGCAGTGGCATAGAGTGAAGCAGAGTACAGTGGAGTGGCACACAGTGGAATGGCATAGAGTGGAGTGGCATACAGTGGAATGGTGCTGAGTGGAATAACATATGCTGGAGTAGCATTTAGCTGTGTGGCACAGAGTGGTGTGGCATACACTGAAGAGGCATAGACTGGAGTTGCATCCAGTGTAACAGCGTAAACTGGAGTGGTGTAGAGTGGAGTTGAGTACAGTGTAATAGCATAGAGTGGAGTGGCGTAGAGTGGAGTGCCATACACTGTAATGGTGTAGAGTGGAGTAGCACGCTGGGGAGAGGCATACAGTGGAACAGCATACAGTGGAGTATTTTAGGGTGGAGGGTCATATAGTGGACTAAAGCAGAGTGAACTGGCATACAGTAGAATGGCATAGACTGAAATAGCATATATTGGAGTGGAGTACAGTGGCATTGTGTAAAGTGTAACAGCATAGAGTGGAGTGGCATACAGTGGAGTCTAGTACAGTGGAGAGGTATAGAGTGGTGTGACATGGAGTGAAATAGCATACAGTGGTGTGTCATAAAGATGTTTGTGAGATTTGGCAGCAATGTAGATTATGAAGTGCAGAGTAATGCACTACAGAGAAATGGGCTGTCTTGTCCTTCTCCAGATTTATTAATCAATGTAGGGTCACGCTTGGTGGCCTTGTGTTCCTTTGTAAACCAGACTAAAGTATTGCATTACCCATGAGACCCCATAAGTGTTGCAAAGGTAGTGCAATCCAATATTACAGCTAGGCCTTAGTTATATTTTGTATTTAACTGCAGTGCCCAAAAAGCATCATGTCTCCACCATAAGGTATAATCCTGATAAATTTAATTTAAATCCATTCAGCAATTCTCATGCTGCATCAAATACAATAGTTCATGGAAAATGCATTGGTGGATAAACACATTTTGGGACCCTCTTTTTCATTTGCACCCCCTTACGATTCACCACAATATTTACTTAATTTCAAAATGTAGAAAATGCTATAGGTTTTGTGGTGATTCGTCAAATGGGTGAAAAATTATTGGGAGGTAATATCCAAGGAATTCCTATGTTTGGGAATACTAACTTTAGAGCCTTCCTCGGATATGCTGCGTGGGTGGCATCAGTCAACTTTTTACCTTCAGACTTTGAAACTTTTTCGGAGCTTATGTTCCCCGACATTGGACAACCCTCCACGACAAGCCGATTTCAATGTAACATTGTTGTATTGCCTTTCCACAAGCCTCCAGTGAAATTCTGGAAGTCTAGGGCTCCAGAGCTTTTTAGCAGGATGAACCTGCAAATCATGCCAGGTCATGGTTGACGTTGGCTGGCTTGACTCACGACATCATGTCAGTCTACTTATTAAACTTTTTTTCAAAGTTACTCCAAACTTCAGGATCTTCTTTCAGAAAGTCTTTTAAGGTTCTTTATGTGTCCACAACTGACCCCAAGGCTCCAGAAGCTCTAAGTTGCTCCTTGGGGGTTAGAACTCCAACTGTCAGGATGCACCTCGTTCAAATGCAAAAATGATCAGTGGTCACTGGTCAGCTGGTCAATTTCCTCAGGGCTTGATGTTGGAGATTATGGCCAGCTCTTTTCTACCTGTAACTTACAGAGAGTCCCTTCTTGGAGTAGTAGAAGCCATGCAAAGTCCTTTTCTTGATAAAGCCCAAGTGTGTAGCTGATACAGTCCTTCTGAGTGCAGGATCCAGGTGCAGGTCAGGAGTCCAGCAAGGCAGACCTTCTTCTTGTGTTGCTCCAGTAGGGATCTGAAGTGGAGTGCAGATCTTCCCTATTTATTGTTGCTCCTGGGGTGGCACGCAGTGGGCACTCTGTCCAGTCATGTACAGTCTACCACCCTCTTGAGTGACAAATTCCTGGGAAGTGTGACATAAATAAATCCTAGTTAGAAACTTTCCTCCAAAATCCAAGATGGAAAGAAATCAGTTTTAGAGTTTAGATCTGGCTGAGTCCACCCACTGGTGTGGCTAAGTTTCCTTTAACCCACCCCTTTCCAGCCCTCTCTTAATCTCATCCAAGGGCGCTGGCTCTCAGGGTTTGCAGGCAATGGAGGAGGTACAGTTGTTGTCCCAAATGTCCTTGCCTCCTTTGAATTCCAGTCTGGCTGATCTCCCCTGTTCTACCATCTGCTGAGGCAGATCTTGTCCCACCAAATGCTTCTCTTGTTTCAGCTCAGGCAACTTCCCACCTCATCAAGGCAGCCTGGATCAGTCTGCCAAACGCTGACCAATCAGAGAAGGGCACTACAGGGCTGAAGTTAGTAACTTTTACAGAGAGTACTAAAACTCTTTCTAGGTACATTAAATTCAACAGTGGCAAGTTGTTGGATTTATTTTAACTTTTAATTTGATGCTAAACATGTTATATTTAGCTCCTTCCTGTGGAAAATAAGACATTATTATTTAGAAAAAAAGTCTCTTCATGTTAGCCTATGGAGCCCATTCACTACAATGGGGAAAAACAAATTTGTATCTATTTTTTCCTCACCAAGGCTTACAAAACATAGGGGGTCATTACAACCCTGGCGGACGGTGTTAAAGCGGCAGTAAGACCGCAAACAGGTTGGGGCAAAAAAAGGGAATTATGACCGTGGCGGAAACCGCCAACAAAGACAGCCACTTTAACACTCCGACCGCCACGGCGGTACAGACAAGCAGCGCAGCGGTTACCGCCAACAGACAGGCGGGAGACAAAGTACCGCCCACAGTATCACAACCTACCAATCCACCACCTTTTCCGGGGCGGATTCACCGTGGATAAAAACACAACGGAAACAGCCATTTCAAAGGGAAAACGCTCACCTCAAACACTCCACGAGGAAGGAGGGCACCATGGAGCCGGAACTCCAAATACTCCCTGCGATAGTCTTCCTGCTCCTGTACGATGATCATCAACGCCGGCGCCGAAGACAACGGTGAGTACTGCACCTACGACATAGGGGAGGGGGAGGCAAAAGTCAGGGACACACACATGCAACACCCCCACCCCGACCCTCACCCACTACAACATACACACCAATGCATATCCAAACATCACAGTAACAACCCCCACCCCCCCGGAAGAATGCAAAGACAAAAGGAAATGAGTGCAACCATTGTAATGTATAAAAAATCAGTAAGCTAATATATACAGATATATATATATATATATACACATTCAACAAAATATACATCACGATTAGTAGTGCAGGTATGCACCATTCAATGTCCATGGACCACTGGCCCCAAAATGCATGGGCGAGGCCCACATCAGATACCTGAGCAAAACGGAAAGAACACTGCTGGGGCATCAGATCGAAATACAACAGGCACCTCAGGGGGAAGGGAAAGGGGGGGCACCTCAGCTGGATGACAGCACCATGCCAGATCCACGAGGGGGCTCCATGCCCATTGATGTATCCTGGGGAGTGCAAAGCCACAGTCTCTCAAGTCTCTACAGGGGGTGGGTTGCCCACTGTACCATCCTGGGGAGTGCAAAGCCACAGTCTCACAAGTCCTTTCAGTGGGTGGTATGCCCACTGCTTTATCCTGGGGGGTGCACAGCCACAGTCTCACAAGTCTCTATAGTGGGTGGTTTGCCCACTGCTTTATCCTGGGGAGTGCACAGCCATAGTCTCACAAGTCTCTATAGTGGGTGGTTTGCCCACTGCTTTATCCTGGGGAGTGCAAAGCCACAGTCTCACAAGTCCTTTCAGTGGGTGGTTTGCCCAATGCTTTATCCTGGGGAGTGCACAGCCACAGTCTCACAAGTCTCTATAGTGGGTGGTTTGCCCACTGCTTTATCCTGGGGAGTGCACAGCCACAGTCTCACAAGTCTCTATAGTGAGTGGTTTGCCCACTGCTTTATCCTGGGGAGTGCAAAGCCACAGTCTCACAAGTCCTTTCAGTGGGTGGTTTGCCCACTGCTTTATCCTGGGGAGTGCACAGCCACAGTCTCACAAGTCTCTATAGTGAGTGGTTTGCCCACTGCTTTATCCTGGGGAGTGCAAAGCCACAGTCTCACAAGTCCTTTCAGTGGGTGGTTTGCCCACTGCTTTATCCTGGGGAGTGCACAGCCACAGTCTCACAAGTCTCTATAGTGGGTGGTTTGCCCACTGCTTTATCCTGGGGAGTGCACAGCCACTGTCTCACAAGTCTCTATAGTGGGTGGTTTGCCCACTGCTTTATCCTGGGGAGTGCAAAGCCACAGTCTCACAAGTCCTTTTAGTGGGTGGTTTGCCCACTGCTTTATCCTGGGGAGTGCACAGCCACAGTCTTACAAGTCTCTATAGTGGGTGGTTTGCCCACTGCTTTATCCTGGGGAGTGCAAAGCCACAGTCTCACAAGTCTTTTCAGTGGGTGGTTTGCCCACTGTAGCATCCTGGGGAGTGCAAAGCCACAGTCTCACAAGTCTTTTCAGTGGGTGGGTTGCCCACTGCTTTATCCTGGGGAGTGCAAAGCCACAGTCTCTCAAGTGGATGACAGTCTCCACTGGTTCTGGAGGGGGACAGGTGCCCAGAGTGCTTCATCCTGTTAAGGACTGAGGTTGTGGATGCTGTTCTCCACTGGTTCTGGAGGGGGACTGGTGCCCAGAGTGCTTCATCCTGTTAAGGACTGAGGTAGTGGATGCTGTTCTCGCACATGGGCTACCGGTGATTGAGTTGGCGGTGCTTGCCCTGTTCAGCTGTGCTAGCCATGGCGGTCTTTGCCCTGTTCAGTGGTGCTTGCCCTGTTTAGCGGTGCTTGCCATGGCGGTCTTTGCCCTGTTCAGCGGTGCTTGCCCTGTTCAGCGGTGCTTGACTTTGCAGTTTCTGACAAGTTCAGCGGTGCTTGCCATGGCAGTCTTTGCCCTGTTCAGCGGTGCTTGCCCTGTTCAGCGGTGCTTGCCATGGCGGTCTTTGCCCTGTTCAGCGGTGCTTGCGCTGTTCAGCGGGGCTTGACTTTGCAGTTTCCGACCTGTTCAGCGGTGCTTGCCATGGCGGTCTTTGCCCTGTTCAGCGGTGCTTGCCCTGTTCAGCGGTGCTTGCTATGACGGTCTTTGCACTGTTCATTGGTGCTTGCCCTGTTCAGCGGTGCTTGACTTTGCTGTCTCTGACCTGTGCAGCGGTGTTTGCCATGGTGGTCCCTCATTGCCCAGTGGGGCTGTGGCTGCCGGGGCCCTCCTGGGCACTGACTCTGGCGGTGGTCTCCTGACCAGTGACAATGGGACTGCCCTCCTGGGCACTGACTCTGGCGGTGGTCTCCTGACCAGTGACGATGGAACTGCCCTCCTGGGCACTGACTCTGGCGGTGGCGTCCAGGCCAGTGATGATCGGGCTGGCGGAGGCCTCCTGGGCAGGGGGGATGATGGCGGCCTTCTCCGCCGTGCTGCTCTTCCCAGACTTTGGTGCTTTCTTCTGTCCCTTCCCCACCTTGGGAGGAGTCACAGCTGAGTCGATACTCCCCCCGGGACCCTTGTGAGCGGCTTTGCCAGCTGAAGTCTTCCCCCTATCCCGTTGCGCACTGTCCAACTTCTGGTGCTTCACAGGGGGGGGACTGGCTGTGCTTTGGCTCCGTGTCACACTGGCTGCCCTGGTGCCCGGTGCACTCCACATACCTCTAACAGGCACCACTGGTACCAGAGATTTTTTGGCTGAGGTGCTAGTACGGGACCTATGAATTGGAGGTGGGGGTGGTGGGAAAGAGGTCAACGTTGCTCAGGAAAAGTTTCTGACGAACACTGGGACGGGTAGCTGGAGGGGGTCTGGGAGTGGAGGAAGAGGAGGTAGTTGTAGGAGGTGTAACTTTTGATGATTTGGGTGCAGGTGCATGTTCTGGAGGCTGTTGTGAGGTGGATGGATGTTGGGTGTGTGTGTGCCCGCGTTTGTGTACTTTGGGAGGGGGCGTCACAGACACACTGGGAGAGGACACAGGGGACGTGTAAATGGTAGTGGGGGTGGTAAGTGCAGGTGAGCGGGGTGTGGTGGTGGGTGTGCTGGTGCGAGTCCTAGTGACTGTAGTGGTAGTGCATGCAGGTGAGAGTGTAGACGACACTGGTAGGGAGGAGGGAGATGACGAGGAGGGGGACACAGTGGAGGCAGTGGATGTTGCTGTGTCTGTATATGGGTGATGCTTGTGTGAGTGCCTGTGGGATGTGTGGTGCATATGTTTGCCTGAGCTTCCCTTGTGTGTTGATGTGTGTGCAGGCTGGTCTGATGGTGTGCTTGGGATAGACAGAGGTACAGGGGATTGGGTCTGGGTGGAGGAAGTTGGAGGGGGGAGGCTAGAGACAGGGACAATGGCTGCCATCAGTGCTGAGGCCAGAAATTGCAGGGTTCGATGATGGGCAG
This sequence comes from Pleurodeles waltl, assembly GCF_031143425.1. Lineage (NCBI taxonomy): Eukaryota > Metazoa > Chordata > Amphibia > Caudata > Salamandridae > Pleurodeles > Pleurodeles waltl. Next base: position 484,734,776 of record NC_090445.1, on the reverse strand, counting down.
CCTGACCAGAATGAATGCCCTCCAGCAATGCATTAGTGTGTTGCAACTCCCTTTCTACACCCTGGAAGGCATTCACAATGGTAGACTGCCCAACAGTGAGTGGCCTGAGGAGGTCAATGGCCTCCTCACTGAGGGCAGCAGGTGTGACAGGGGCAGGGGCTGAGGTGCCTGGGGAGAAGGTGATGCCCACTCTCCTGGGTGAGCGGGCATGGGGCGAAGGCTGAGGGGCTGCTGGGAGGGTGGTGCTGTTAGAGGGGGTGGCCGCTGTACCTGTAGAAGTGGGGGGGCACAGATGTTGCCACCACCACAAGGGAGCTCCCATTGGAGGACGAGTCTGTGTCGCTGGTTGCTGATCCAGTGACCGCCGTGAAGCTCCCCTCACCCTCCATCCCACTGGTGTATTCTGAGTCCGTGGTGTGGCCCTCCATGGCCATGTGGGATGCAGCCCCCTCGTGCTCCGGTTCCACTGTACCTCCGCCTGATGATGCTGATGCACAAAAGAATAGGGAGAGCACAAAAAGGGGGGGGAACGACAGAAGAAAGACAGGTTGAGTGCATGGCTTACCGCTACTGTTGGCGGACAATACAGACACAGCAGCCCCCTGCACTACGCCGCACTGTTGGGCTATACAGATGCAGTTCCTGGGATTTGGCCTACATGGCTATGGTGGACATCTGCACACATAGATGACACAGGGGCATGTATACCTGTACTTGGCACTCTACAGAGGTGGGGTGGAGTGGCACATGGCCTGCATTACGGAGGGGCCTAGCCTACGGAACTCGCCCTGGCCTAGGGAAACCCACAGCCCTCCTCCCCCACACAGACCCCTCCACTGCGCGCAAAGTCAGCTGATCGAGAGTGTACTCACCCCCTTGTGTCTGCTGTGATGCCCTCAAGCTCCCATCCAACTCAGGGTAGGCCACCGCCAGGATCCGGAACATCAGGGGGGTCATGGTGCGACGGGCACCCCTCCCACATTGGGAGGCCATCCCCAGCTGAACCTCCGCCGTCTTCTTGCTCCAGCGGTGAATGTCCTTCCATCTTTCACAGCAGTGGGTGCTCCTTCTCTGGTGGACCCCCAGGGTCCGGACGTCCTTGGCAATGGCACGCCAAATATCCTTCTTCTGGTGGTCGCTGACCTACATGACATGTACAGTGGAAGAAGAGAAATCATTACCAACTGCACCGTCAAAGTGAGTGGCCCACATCCCTGCCCTTGCCATGTGGCACATGCATTCACAGTCCTTCATGCTCACATAACTCTGCTCCCTTCCTTCTTACAACCAGCCCTCTCCACCCAGGCATAGACCATACAACTTGTACCCTATGTACTCACCTGTTGGTCTGGAGGACCGTAGAGTAGCGTGTACTGACAGAGGAACTGGTCCACGAGCTTCTCCAACTCCTGTGCAGTGAAGGCAGGGGCCCATTCCCCAGACGCATGTGCCATTGTCTCTTCCAGACCGAGGTCACAGCAGCACTTGCAGTATAGGTCCTCTCCTGTCGAAGATCAGGTATCGAGTGATTCAACAGATAGAAAATGGCGGTCACGTCCGCGGCGGTCACGTCCGCGGCGGTGCGTATCATCACCACCGGTGCACTTCGTCATTGGCTCCTGGGACCCATAAGGTCCAATGTTAACCAATGCAGCATTGCGCAGCGGTCTTCGACCGCCTACCGCGACGGTGTACAACGCCAGCGCAGTTACCTCACATCCAATTGTCCCAGTTTAGAGGTCAGGAAGCAGCCATTTCAGGGGCCCACATGGCTTCATTTTCAACTGCGTCACACATACCTAGGCCTGGGCTCAACACTCTTACAGACAACTGTTTGGATTATGTTTCGTGTTCTGTGTAGCTGTGGGTACATACCTCTGAGTTGCTTGACTCTGAGGTCGCTTTTGTCCTTCCTAGGCACCGTCAGCTGGGACATGTGAGGAGATGGTGGAATCCTCCGGTGTACCGACCGCTGGTGGACCTGTTGACATTGGAGGAGCGACATTTAATCATCACCTACAGGTTTGACGGTGCCACAATCCAGGAACTGTGTACCCAGTTGGATCCAGACCTAATTTTAGCAATCCGCCATCCCAAAGAAATCCCCCCTCAAGTGCAGGTGCTATCAGTGCTCCATTTCCTTGCAAGTGGGTCATTTCAAACAACAGTGGCCATGGCATCAGGGATGTCCCAGCCTATGTTTTCCAACGTGTTGTCCAGAGTGTTGTCTGCCCTGCTGAAACACATGAGGAGCTACATTGTTTTCCCTCAGGTGGATGATTTGGCTACTGTTAAAGGTGACTTCTATGCCCTTTGACATATCCCTAACATCATAGGCGCCATTGATGGGACCCGTGTAGCTCTGGTCCCACCCCACAGGAGTGAACAGGTGTACAGGAACCAGAAGAGTTATCATTCGATGAATGTACGGATGGTATGTTTGGCAGACCAGTACATCTCACAGGTAAATGCTATGTTCCCTGGCTCTGTGCATGACCGCTACATCCTGCGGAATAGCAGCATCCCTTATGTGATGGGTCAACTCCAGAGGCACCGGGTGTGGCTATTAGGGGACTCTGGTTACCCCAACCTATCATGGCTATTGACCCCAGTGAGGAATCCCAGGACAAGGGCAGAGGAACGCTACAATGAGGCCCATGGGCAGACTAGGAGGGTGATCGAACGTACCTTCGGCCTCCTGAAGGCCAGGTTCAGGTGCCTCCATATGACAGGTGGTTCCCTATTCTACTCACCAAGGAAGGTGTGCCAGATCATCATCGCCTGCTGTATGCTTCACAATCTTGCTTTGCAATGCCAGGTGCCTTTTCTGCAGGAGGATGGTCCAGATGACGGTGTTGTGGCAGTTGTGAAGCCTGTGGACAGTGATGAGGAGGAAGCAGAGGAAGAAGACATTGACAACAGGGACTCAGTCATACAGCAATATTTCCAGTGACACACAGGTGAGAACACTTTCTTGACTACTACAAGTACTTTCACACTTCTACCTCTATCCTGTCTGTAAATTTCAACCAGTATTTGGTAACTGAGTTGTACATTTCCATTACGGTTACCAACGAGTGTCATCTGCTTGAATCCTTCATGTACGTGTGATGTGTGACATAGGTATGTTGACATTACTATTGAGAACGGATTTTGTCACTGTCATAGCTAATACACATTTTCTAAATCACAGATTGACTCCAGATTGTTTTGTGGTTCAAGGGTGTTTATTGAAGTGCTAATTATTGGAGGGGGTGGTAAAATGGTGAGGGGTGATGTTGGAGGAATGTCCATGGCAGAGTCCAGTCTATTAGTCTCACAGGTGCACTGCCCATATGGGCATTGGAAGTGGAGCTGGGGCAGTTCTAATATGGACAGGGTTACAAAGTGGGACAGTGGGATGACAATCAGGGAGGTCTCATTTCCTGGCGGGGGTCTTGCCATCGTGCTCTGTCTTGTTCCTGGATCTCAGGGACCGCTTGTGGGGTGGTTCTCCGTCCGCAGGGGGTGGGGTGCTGGTGTGGTGGTCCTGTGGCGGGGCGTCCTGTCCACTAGCGCCGGCGGAGGTGGTGGGCAGTTCATCGTCCATGCTAGTGTCAGGGGCCCCTTGGAGTGCCACGGTGTCCCTCATGGTGTTCTGTATGTCCTTCAGCATCCCTACGATGGTGCCCAGGGTGGAGCTGATAGTTCTGAGTTCCTCCCTGAAGCCCAAATACTGTTCCTCCTGCAGGCACTGGGTCTCCTGAAACTTGGCCAGTACCGTTGCCATCGTCTCCTGGGAGTGGTGGAATGCTCCCATGATGGAGGAGAGGGCATCGTGGAGAGTGGGCTCCTTTGGCCTGTCCGCCCCCTGCCGCACGGCAGCCCTCCCAGTTCCCTGTGTTCCTGGGCCTCCGTCCCCTGGACTGTGTGCCCACTACCACTGTCCCCAGGTCCCTGTTGTTTTTGGGGTGGTGGATTATCCTGGGTTCCCTGTAGTGGTGGACACACAGCTGATTGACGTGTCCTGGGTACGGAGGTATGGGCCCGCTGGGTGGGTGCTGTGCTGGTGTTTCCAGAGGGTGGAAGGTCAGTGTTGGGCTGTGCCTGTGCAAGGGGAACCAACTGTCCCGAGGCCCACGATGGTCCGGGCTGGTCATCTGGATCCAGTTGGCCAGAGCTGCTGTCATCACTGTGGGCCTCTTCTGTGGGTGGGGTAGAGATGTCTGGACCCTCCTGTCTGGTGATGTTAGGTAGTGGTCCTGCAGGGATGTAAAAGTATGATTATTGCATGTTGTGTGTCATGGTGTGCAATGGGTGGGTGAGCGTGTACCCCAGTGCTAGCATTCCTGCGTGGGGGCTTGTGTGATGATGTTTGGGGGGGGGTTATGGGTATGTGCAGTAGGCATGCTTTAGTGAGGGGTGTCTATGCTTTGTTGTGTCATGCAGGGCTTGGTGTTGGGATGGGTGGTTTGTGTTATTAGTACATTAGTGAGGGGTTGGAGTGATAGGGGAGGGGGTGAGGGTGGAGGTGTGTGATAGTATGCAAATAGGGTGGGGGATATGATAGTTAAGATTTGACTTACCAGTGTCCATTCCTCCACCGACTGCTCCGAGGTCCTCAGGATGCATAATGGTCAAGACCTGCTCATCCCATGTTGTTAGTTGTGGGGGAGGAGGTGGGGGTCCGCCGCCAGTCCGCTGTACCGCGATGTTGTGCCTGGAGACCACGGAATGCACCTTCCCCCGTAGGTTGTTCCACCTCTTCCTGATGTCATCCCGATTTCTTGGGTGCTGTCCCACTGCGTTGACCCTGTCGACTATTATTCGCCATAGCTCCATCCTTCCTAGCTATGGAGGTGTGCTGCACCTGTGATCCAAATAGCTGTGGCTCTACCCGTGCAATTTCCTCCACCATGACCCTGAGCTCCTCCTCAGAGAACCTGGGGTGTCTTTGCGGTACCATGGGGGGTGTAGGTGATGTGTGGGGTGGAGTATGTGGTGATGAGTGTGGTGATGTGTAGTGGTGTGTGGTGTTTTGTGCGTGGATGTTGTGTGGGTGATGGTGTTGTGTGCCTCTGTGTGGTGGGGTTGTCTGTTCTGTGCTCTCTCCCTGGCTTTCGTCAATCAGTTTTGGTCGTAGGGGTTTGTGGGTGATGTGGGTGTGTGTTTTATATTGTGTTGGGTGTGTGGGAGTGGAGTTTGTATGTGTATCAGGTGTGTGTAATTCGAATTGTCCAATGTGGCGGTGTTTTGGAGATGTGTGTGTATTTTGAGCGCTGCGGTGTGTACCGCCAATGGAATACCGCGGTTGAAAGACCGCCGCGTGGATTCGTGGGTGGTGATAGCATGGGCGTGTTTCTGTTGGCGTGACGGTGGAGGTTTTGTTTTCACCAGTTTATCACTGACCTTTGGTGTGGCGGACTTGTGTGGGTGTCTGAATTTCGGCAGATTCTGAGCTGTGCGTCATAATAGCTGTGGCGGATTTCCGCGGCCGCGGCGGTGTATTGGCGGTCTTCTGCACGGCGGTAAGCGGCTTTTACCGCCAATGTTGTAATGACCCCCTTAGTTTCTAAAGTTCCTCCTTATAGTTACACTGCACCCAACCCTGGGGGTACTTAGAGAATACCTTGGAGTGACCGGTCAGTAAAAATAAGGTAGCTTAGGAATTTGGAAGTTCTTTTAATTCCAAGGTTGAATTTTGGGTTAACTTAAACTTAAAAGCAACCAGCAAGGCATGCCTGCCCTTAAAATGACATTGGGCACCAAAGCAGTGCACCTTTGGTTGTACTATCTATGTTGGAATCCTAAACGTACATGCCCTATCATAAACTAGGGACTTATAGCTAGGTTGATACAGCCAATTATAATTGCATGATTTGCATAATCCATTTTACACAGAGCACTGGCCCTGAGAGTAGTTAGCAGTACCCAGGGCACAGTCAGAGTCAGTAACCACCAATATCAGTCAAAACATTTGGGGTGACCAGGGCAAAAAGGAGGACTTTGCTACACTGACAAATGTCATAAAAATCCAGCTGACGGTTTTAGTGCTATGCAAAATACAAAACTCTATGGAAAATGCATTGGATTTGAAGCCCCATTTTGGGACCCTCATTTATTTTAGCACCCCCTTGACCACAAGCTGCAAACTTTCAGTCCTCCTATATATATATATATATATATATATTCCACCAATTTCTCCCTAACAAAGAGAAAAGTGCCGAACTCCGGTTAATGGTGAAGTGAGGCATTTTAATTGTAAATCACAGAAGCAAATGTTATAGTTCTGACGCGTTTCAGTTGTCCATTGCAGCCTTAATCATAGATTCTCCTGTTGAAAAATACCACGTGGTATAGCCTTTCTTTTATACCGTGGCATTAAAGACACAGGACCACTTTCACTTTTAAGTCTTAAATGCAAGTTGAAAGTTTTTAAGTTTTGCTGCCATAGTGTCATTATTTATTCCATAAATCAAAGAACACTGTACATCCATTCTTATCGTCGAGTTATTGCATATTTTTCTGCTTCTCATTTTCATTGCTCCGTTTCTGTGACAATGTTACTTTCATTCTTTCAAGTGCATAGCAATAAACCTCTTCCAACTTACTTGGAAAGTGTCTTTGAAAGTCTTTCAAAGACACTTTCCAAGTAAGTTGGAAGAGGTTTATTGCATTTAAGACTTAAAAGACTTAAAACCCGGTTGATGAAGGCGGTCACGCCGAAACGCGTTCCTGTTTTGTTTAAATAAGCTTTTGTTTTTCCATTTGCGGAGTGCTGGTTGCCTTAATGAACCTTAAGGTATTGTTTTTTATGTCAGACATGGTGGCGCGCCTCTAATCCTAGCACCATTGGTGTTCAGGTGTGGCGAGGGAAATGCCGAATCAAGTGTTGATATATATATATATATATATATATATATATATATATATATATATATATATATATATACATCAAACATACTTGTGGTTGCCAGTAGGTAGTTACGTTTAAGACCTAGTTTCCAAAGGAAGAGCGTTTTTTGTTTTGCCAATAACTTTGGCGCCATTTGCCACATGTTCACAACATTTTTAAAACTAATAACCGGTTCTGCTGACATCTTGAATATTTCAGGGAGATCCTTCAAGGGGGATGTTACATCTGGGCTTTGCTCCTTTAATTTCTATGTGTTTGTATTCAACTATGGTGTGTGCCAGTTGTACAGCTGTTTGTATCCTGTCTTGGAACTCTAGGTCCGACCAACTGTGGCTGCCTGAGCTTCCAGGCGAGTACCATGCCGTCTCCAATAAAAACCTTCTTTAAAAACCTACTCTTTCATGGACTAACGATTACAACGTTGGCGATGAGCTAGAAGACTTATTGGCTAAACGTCCTGACAGTACTGATGCGGTATTGTCTTCTTTTTGGGAACTATTTACAGTGTGTACTTATTGAAGTCCAATGTTGGATATCTTGGATCTCTTTCTAAATCACATTTGGCACTCGCATCTTGCCAGCAATATTTCTGATATTATCTTCTATTACTTTTTAGTGCATCTTCTGTCCACGATCTTCATCATTTTTCAAATTGCCGCTACCATATCCTATCTGCTCGAGACACTGTTGTGATTCTGTGAAGTCTGTAATTACCAGCAATTGTCATTGGAGTGACCTCCTTTGGAGCACCCCTGAGTTGGATGAAATCACAGATTGCAGAATGTTATTTTCCTGGTTGCAACATATTGCGTCTCACGTTACATTTCATGCTTCATACGGCCGCCATTTTGGAATGTGTTGGTTATCCTTGGTAACGCTGATATGCATGGCAGCACATTGGTAGTATTTGTATTGATATTACCATTAATTACAAAATGCCGATGCCCAAGGCAATGTTTGGGTAAAATTTGTTTCAATTCAATAGTGCAATTCTACAAAACGCCGATGCTCATGGAAGCGCATTGTGACAATATCTTTAACTTTATTTCTATTACTATTTCATTAGTGTCCATAGTATGCTGAAGCGCACAGCAGAACATTTGGAATAATTTGGTACTATTATTACTTAAGTTTTTGTGTAGTGATATTTTCTGAATGTAATTTAATGGGAATAGTTTAATTGCAATTCTTTTTCGGGGAGTTGAATCCCAAAAATATATATAGTTATCATTACTATACAAAATTATATCCTTTAAACAACATGAAATTTGAGCCACCTAATAAGTTTTTACAGTCCAAATGTGATCCTCCTATACCATGGGCTAGGTGGAAGGAGAAATTCATTAATAATATGAAACCAATTGATGAAGACAGGATAAGTTCTGAGAGAAAAAAAACATATTGCTTTGTTGTTTAGGCTCTGAGGGACAAGCTATATTTAAAACTTTACCTCAGGTTCAGGATGGAGGTGAAATAAATAGTTTTGAAAAAACGTTATTACTCACGGATTGCAGATTCAAGCCAACTATTAGTATAGCATTCAATAGATTTAGATTTTACGCAAGAAGACTAAAAGATGCTGAATCTTTTGATTATTTTTAACCACTTTGTGATTTTTGATTTTGGACTTATGTGTGATGAGGTGATAAGGGATCAAATTATGTGAATGTAAAAATTAAGAAAATATGCCATTGTTAATGTCAAATACGAGAGTTTAAAGAATGATATGTAGTTAAAACAGTTTAACTCACAAGAGCACACAAGTAGAAAAATGAGGGGCTAAAACAATAAGTTGTTACAGATGTGGAAGCTATAACCATGTGGCATTGTTTACTCATTGTCCTTCCAAAGGTAAGGAGTGCAGTAAATGTGGTAAAGTAGGACATTTTTCATGTGTTTTTAAGGATGTTAAAAGGAAAGGTTTTCTTACTACAAAAGGGAAATCTCTTAGTGTGGGGGAGGTATCCTGTATAAAATGGGTATGTGGGGCAGAGGATGACCAGAAGGAAACAGGGATTGTACTGTCTCTGGTACCCTTGATTGAGGGAGACATGTTGTTTAAAGAAATAAAATGTATACCACCTGTCAGTGTGATAGATCGCATATTATCTGTGGCACATGAGGGACATTTAAGTTTGTCATCTATGAAAAGATTGGTAAGGGCAGTCTTTTGGTGGCCTGGACTTGATAGGGTAATTGACAGAGTAGTCAGAGAGTATGAAATGTGTGCCAACAGTGAAAAAATCTTGAGTGGCTGGAGTTTCAGTGGCAAAAGGTTGGGTTACATATTTCAGGTCCTTTCCATTCTTTGCTCCAAGATTGTTGATTTGCCATTGTTCTAATAGACTATCATTCTAAGTGGCCCATATCACCACTGGATATGTGATTGAGTTTTTGAAAGAATTGTTTGCCAGAGAAGGATATACAGAAGTACTGGTTACAGATAATGGTGTACAATTGAAGTCTGTGGAAAAGGAGCGTTTTCTTAAATTCTCCAATATTTGCCATATCACCACTGTCTTATATGAACCGATAAGCAATAGTCAAGTAGAGAGATTCAATTGAGTTTTGAAGGGGAACAAATTGTGGGCTTGTGGTTTTGGATCAGAGTGTAAAGACAAACTCAAGAATAAATTGTGGTTATATCATATAACACCACATACCAATACTTTGATTAGTCCTTTTAGATTATTTAGGGTAAAGCGTCTGTGTCCAAACTGTGTCCCTGGTCATTTAAAAGAAAGCAGGGAAGAAAGGTTAATGATGTAAATAGAGAAGAAGTGGAAAGTATGTTTTAGATTCCCGTTGCTTCAGTTATCTTTGAGGAAATCCAAGCATGTTTCTTACTTAATTTTCTATAGTTATCATATGTTAAACTTTGTTCTTACATGGTAAATTATTTTATCCTATATGTACTTTTCTATTTTTGTTATTCATATAAGAGGAGGTATGTTATATCTGGGTTTTTCTATGTGTTTGAAATCAACTGTGGTGTGTGCCATTTGTACTGTTGTTTGTATTCTGCCTTGGAACTCTAGGTCAGACCTTCCTTAGCTGCCTGAGCTTCCAGATGGGTACAGTGCTTTCTCCAATAAAATCTTCTTTCAAAACCTATTCTTTTGTGGACTTTGGATTACAACGGGGGCCGAGGAAAAGGGGGGGGGGGCTCCCAAAATGGGATTTCCCCATGCATTTTCCCGTAGGTATTTTGAACATGACTACAGCCAAACCGCTGGATGGAAATACACCAAATTTGGCGGAAAAGCAGCTCTTTGTCCAGAAGGCATGCTTTTGGTGGTTTGGTGTGAATCTGTTCATTAGTTTTTGAGATATTAGAGTTTTATAAATACAGATATCTAGGGATATTTGTATCTAGGCTGTCGTGTGCAGCAGGGTTGAAATTACATATAGCAATTAAAATGACTTTAGATAAAAAATATAGAAATTCACTGAAAAAAACAAAGGTTACGGGGACATTATAGTTAGGTTCTGAATTTACTCTTACAAAACCATAGAAATTCAGCAGTTATTGTTAGAGTTCTTTCAAGTAACTGTAACTCGCACCCTAAAGTAACTATAACTTGCGCCTTCACCATGTACAGCTAAATATTCCACATATTATCAAATCAAATCAAATCAAATCAAATCATTGACATTTATAAAGCACGCTACTCACCCGTGCGGGTCTCAAGGCGCTAGGGGAAAGGGGGGGTTACTGCTGCTTGAATAGCCAGGTTTTTAGGAGTCTCCGGAAAGCGGAGTGGTCCTGGGTGGTCCTGAGGCTGGTGGGGAGGGAGTTCCAGGTCTTGGCCGCCAGGAAGGAAAAAGATCTCCCACCCGAGGGACGGCAGCGAGTGCGAGACCAGAGGAAAGGAGGAGGCGGGTGAGGACGTAGAAGCCGAGGCGTCGGTTGAGGTATTCCGGTCCCTTGTTGTGGAGGGCTTTGTGTGCATGGGTGAGAAGTCGAAAGGTGATCCTTTTGCTGACTGGGAGCCAATGCAGGTGTCTCAGGTGTGCGGAGATGTGGCTGTTGCAGGGTACGTCGAGGATGAGGCGTGCCGATGCGTTTTGAATGCGTTGCAGGTGATTTTGGAGTTTGGCTGTGGTCCCGGCGTAGAGGGTGTTGCCGTAGTCCAGGCGGCTCGTGATGAGGGCGTGGGTCACGGTTTTTCTAGTGTCGGCGGGGATCCAGCGAAAGATCTTGCGGAGCATGCGGAGGGTGAGGAAGCAGGCGGAGGACACGGCGTTGACTTGCTTGGTCATGGTGAGAAGAGGGTCCAAGATGAAGCCGAGGTTGCGGGCGTGGTCTGTGGGGGTCTGTGCGGTGCTGAGGGCCGTGGGCCACCAGGAGTCGTCCCAGGCGGACGGGGTGTTGCCGAGGATGAGGACTTCCATTTTTTCAGAGTTCAGCTTTAGGCGGCTGAGCCTCATCCAATCTGCGATGTCCTTCATACCCTCTTGTAGGTTGGTCTTGGCACTGGCGGGGTCCTTGGTGAGGGAGAGTATAAGTTGGGTGTCGTCGGCGTGGGAGGTGATGATGATGTCGTGCTTGCGAACGATGTTGGCGAGGGGGCTCATGTAGACATTGAAGAGTGTCGGGCTGAGCGATGAGCCTTGAGGTACGCCGCAGATGAACTCGGTGGGTTCTGAGTGAAACGGAGGGAGGTAAACTCTTTGGGAACGGTTTGAGAGGAAGGAGGCAATCCAGTCCAGGGCCTGGCCTTGGATCCCGGTGGAGCGGAGGCGGGTGATTAGGGTGCGGTGACAGACGGTGTCGAAGGCAGCCGAGAGGTCGAGGAAAATGAGGGCGACTGTTTCACCGTTGTCCATCAGGGTTCTGATGTCGTCAGTGACTGAGATGAGGGCGGTTTCCGTGCTGTGGTTGGTTCGGAATCCGGTTTGTGAAGGGTCGAGCAGGTTGTTGTTTTCCAGGAAGGTGGTCAGCTGTTTGTTGACGGTCTTCTCTATTACCTTGGCTGGGAAAGGCAGAAGAGAGATGGGGCGGACGTTTTTCAGGTCGCTCGGGTCAGCCGTAGGTTTCTTTAGTAGGGCGTTGACTTCGGCGTGTTTCCAGCATTCGGGGAAGGTAGCAGAAGAAAAAGAAGAGTTGATGACGGTCTGGAGGTGCGGGGCGATGATGTTGTCGGCTTTGTTAAAGATGAAGTGAGGGCAGGGGTCCGAAGGGGCGCCGGAGTGGATAGAGTTCATGATGGCTTTGGTTTCTTCAGTGTTGATGTGGGTCCAGTTGTTGAGGGTAATGGCCGGGGGTGCGGGTTCGGTGGTGTTATGTTGGGTCTGGTGTCCGAAGCTGTCGTGGAGGTCGCTGATCTTGCGATGGAAGAAAGTGGCGAGGGATTCGCACAAATCCTGTGAGGGCGTGACGGCGTTGGCGTTGGGGTTGGAGAACTCCTTGACGATGCTGAAGAGTTCTCTGCTGTTGTGGCTGTTTTTGTCCAGTCTGTCGGTGAAAAAGTTCTTTTTAGCAGAACGGATCAGGCGGTGGTGTTCGCGGGTAGCGTTCTTGAGGGCGGTCATGTTGTCAGCGGTGTGGTCCTTTCGCCAGGCCTTCTCGAGGGCGCGACAAGTTTTCTTTGATTCTTTGAGGGTGTCAGAGAACCAGAGAGGTTTTTTGGTGTTGGTCTGTCGATGCGTGCGTTTGAGGGGAGCAAGGTTGTCTGCGCAGTTGGAGATCCAGTTTGTGAGGCTGAGGGCTGCGTCATTGGGGTCGGTGGTGAGGGTGGGTTGGTTGGCGGCGAGTGCTGAGAAGAGTTGCTCTTCGGGGATCTTGTTCCACTGTCGACGAGGGATGGGTTGAGTGCGGAGGTGGCGGGTCTCGCGTCGGAATGTGAAGTGGACACAGCTGTGGTCGGTCCAGTGTAGAGCGGAGGTGTGGCTGAAGAAGAAGTGTTTGCTGGCGGAGAACATAGGGTCAAGCGTGTGTCCGGCGATGTGGGTGGCGGTCTTCACCAGTTGTTTGAGGCCGAGGTTGGCGAGGTTGGCGAGCAGGGTGGTGGTGTTGGGGTTGTTGTTTTGTTCCAGATGGAAGTTGAGGTCGCCTAGGAGGATGTAGTCCGGTGAGGCGAGGGCGTGCGGGGAGATGAAGTCGGCGATGGCGTCGCTGAAGGGGGCGGTCCGGGAGGACGGTAGACGAGGGCTCCTCTGAGGGTGGTCCTCGGGTCGGTGCGAATCTGAAAATGCAGGTGTTCAGCGGCGAGAGGGGTGTCTTCGGTGGAGGTGGTGACGCTGATGGAGTCTTTGAAGACGATGGCGATACCTCCTCCTACTTGGTTGGTGCGGTCTTTTCTGGAGATCTTGTAGCCTTCGGGGATGGCGGTGGCGATGTCTGGAGCAGAGGAGGCGTTCATCCAGGTCTCTGTGATGAAGGCGACGTCCGGTGCTGTGGAGTCCAGGAGGTCCCAGAGTTCAACGGCGTGCTTGTGGACGGATCGAGCTTTGACCAGGATGCACTTGAGGTGGTTGATGGCGCGTGTGCTTGTGGTCGTGGTAGTTGCGTGGTGGAATGCGAAGGGTCCATGGGTGCGTTTGGGGTGAGCTTGGAAGCAGGTGTTGGAGCGCCCTGGGTTGAGGGCGTGGAGGGTCGTGGGGTCGTAGCGGATCAGCAGGGTTTGGGAGAGCTGGGGACCAGGGGTCGTGGCGCTGGGCGTGGGCCAGGCGCGTACGGGCACAGACGGGCTTGCCTCTGGCGCGCCTCCGGAGCGTCAGCTGGGGGCGAATGGGAGCTGGGGGGCGGGGGCGTGCAGGAGGTCGCGGCGGTAAAGCGCGAGGGAGGGGGGGGACAGGTAGAGTGAGAAGAGCTGGGGGAGGAGGGTTTAAGGGTGGAGGGGGAGAGTGTTAGGAGGTTTGGGAGATTAGGAAGAGAGATAGGAGTAGGGTTGTGAAGATAGGGGAGGTGGGGTTGTAGAGGTGGGTGAGGGGGAGAGGTAGAGTGAGAGGATAGGAAGAATAGGTAATAGAGGGGGTGGCGGGAAGGGGGGAGAGATAGAGAAATAGATAGAGAAAATGGATAGATAGAGAAATCGATAGAGAAAAAGATAGATAGAGAGATAGGTAGATAGGAGGAGGTGGAGAGTGAGGGAGTTAGATAGGGAGATAGAGAGATAGAGAGATAGGTGGATAGGAGGAGAGAGGGAGGTAGATAGCGAATGGGTTAGATAGGGGTGATAGAGAGGGGGAGGCGAGTGAGGGAGGGGGATGAGGCAGGAGGGCAGGCGCGGGGAGAAGAAGACAGAGGGGGCAGAGGAGCCGAAGACAGAAGATAGAAGACAGAAGAACAAAAGACAGAAGAACAGAAGACCGGAAGAACAGAAGAACAGAAGACCGGAAGAACAGAAGAACAGAAGACCGGAAGAACAGAAGAACAGAAGAACAGAAGACCGGAAGAACAGAAGAACAGAAGAACAGGAGAACAGAAGAACAGGAGTCCAGAAGAACTCAGAAGAGCAGAAGTTCACCGTAGAGCAGAAGATCACAGATGAAGATACGAAGAACAGAAGGCAGAAGACAGGCAGAAGACCTCAGAAGAAGATGAAGAAGAAGAGAGGCGACAGGAGAGGCAGAGAAGCACACAGAAGAAGAGAGAAGACGGTGAGAAGAAGAGTACAGAAGAAGATTACAGGCGAGGAGCGAGGAGGAAGAACAGAGAAGAAGAAAAGAAGAAAAGAAGCAGGAGCAGGAGAGAGGGTGAGTAGCGCGGGGCAGGGCGAGGGGCTGGGAGGTGGGGGGGTACTTACTGTGAGGTGGGTCTCAGGAACTCAGGAACCTGGAGGAGCTGGAGGAGCTGCAGCGGCAGGGGGAGCGACCTACCCTTGGGTCAAGGGTCGCTACCACTGTCGCGCAGCGGCCGCCATATGAGGTAGGAGGTGGGGGGAGGGGTCAGCTGGGGGCGAATGGGAGCTGGGGGGCGGGGGCGTGCAGGAGGTCGCAGCGGGAAAGCGTGAGGGAGGGGGGGACAGGTAGAGTGAGAAGAGCTGGGGGAGGGGGGATTAAGGGTGGAGGGGGGAGAGTGTTAGGAGGTTTGGGAGATTAGGAAGAGAGATAGGAGTAGGGTTGTGAAGATAGGGGAGGGGGGTTGTAGAGGTGGGTGAGGGTGAGAGGTAGAGTGAGAGGATAGGAAGAATAGGTAATAGAGGGGATGGCGGGAAGGGGGGGAGAGATAGAGAAATAGATAGAGAAAATGGATAGATAGAGAAATCGATAGAGAGAGAAATAGATAGATAGAGAGATAGGTAGATAGGAGGAGGTGGAGAGTGAGGGAGTTAGATAGTGAGATAGAGAGATAGAGAGATAGGTGGATAGGAGGAGAGACGGAGGTAGATAGCGAATGGGTTAGATAGGAGTGATAGAGAGGGGGAGGCGAGTGTGGGAGGGGGATGAGGCAGGAGCAGGAGGGCAGGCGCGGGGAGAAGAAGACGGAGGGGGCAGAGGAGCCGAAGACAGAAGATAAAAGACAGAAGAACAGAAGACAGAAGAACAGAAGACCGGAAGAACAGAAGAACAGAAGACCGGAAGAACAGAAGAACAGAAGAACAGAAGAACAGAAGACCGGAAGAACAGAAGAACAGAAGAACAGGAGAACAGAAGAACAGGAGTCCAGAAGACCTCAGAAGAGCAGAAGTTCACAGAAGAGCAGAAGATCACAGATGAAGATACGAAGAACAGAAGGCAGAAGACAGGCAGAAGACCTCAGAAGAAGATGAAGAAGAAGAGAGGCGACAGGAGAGGCAGAGAAACACACAGAAGAAGAGAGAAGACGGGGAGAAGAAGAGTACAGAAGAAGATTACAGGCGAGGAGCGAGGAGGAAGAACAGAGAAGAAGAAAAGAAGAAAAGAAGCAGGAGCAGGAGAGAGGGTGAGTAGCGAGGGGCAGGGCGAGGGGCTGGGAGGTGGGGGGTACTTACTGTGAGGTGGGTCTCAGGAACTCAGGAACCTGGAGGAGCTGGAGGAGCTGCAGCGGCAGGGGGAGCGACCTACCCTTGGGTCAAGGGTCGCTACCACTTTCGCGCAGCGGCCGCCATATGAGGTAGGAGGGGGGGAGGGGTCAGCTGGGGGCGAATGGGAGCTGGGGGCGGGGGCGTGCAGGAGGTCGTGGCGGGAAAGCACGAGGGAGGGGGGGACAGGTAGAGTGAGAAGAGCTGGGGGAGGGGGGTTTAAGGGTGGAGGGGGGAGAGTGTAAGGAGGTTTGGGAGATTAGGAAGAGAGATATCATTTATTAGATCTTTTATGGCACCTTTGATAGCATCACTGCAACATTTGCAATAAAATTATTGGTAAGAAAACTGTGTATGGCAAGAGCGCGAGTTATAGTTACCTTAGGGTGCTAGTTTTAGTGGCAGCTAGCAATAGAATATTGAACTCTTTTTAATGAATGTGTGCCTCACAATCAATAAACTTGTTTGAACACCAAACCTGACCTGTATTTCATTTACAATCTCCTTATATTCATCTGCCTCCTCCTCGCCTTCTGCATTTTTTAAATATGGCAAATGCTTGAATATAGCCCTGCCTTCAAAGTCCAAAGAGTGCTGTGAAAGATATGTTTCGGCTTTGGGCAAAAACATAATGCCCCTGTAGCACCTAGGTACGTCTCAAAGGCGTCAAACCATTGCTTTCATACCACAGGCGGTTCACCTAGTGTTTGTGAGAAATGAGGTGGAGGATTAACATCTTGCATATTCAATTTTGACCACAAATATTAAAATATACAACAAATCTTAGAAGAATGCAATAACCTGAGATGCAAATGAAATATCCACACACACCTATATAGATCTAACAACTTTGACTTTGATGTATGGTAACTTTGAAATAATGTACCACATCTGGTTCTTGAAACCACTGTGCCAAAACACTTCCATCACCTAGAGTAGAATTAGGCAATAATTATCAATCTAGCACGAGTAAGTAGTCAGAGTCAAGGTTGGCTGTCCACATCAACATTTGCATGTAAAATTCATGGAACAAACATGCTGTTCAGACAGGATGTGAACATCAGCCCATGCACATAACATTTAAGAAAGAGTTATTGTACACAAAGCGTGAACACTAATATTTTGTTGTATTTGTAAAATGAAAATAGCTCTGTATATCAGCGTGCAGATGAGTGCCAAGACATGCGCACTGAATCGTCTGCTAAGTACTTCCTTATGATTGTATGTTTAAAATAACAAATGCTGTAGGCGTCAGCAATACAGTACTCACATGCACAACTCACAACTCACATGCTCATCCCCGACCATCACCCTCAACAACTGGACCCACATCAGCACGGAAGAAACCAAATCCATCATGAACTCTATCCACTCCGGCGCCCCTTCGGACCCCTGCCCGCACTTCATCTTTAACAAAGCCGACGACATCATCGCCCCGCACCTCCAGACTGTCATCAACTCTTATTTTTCTTCTGCTACCTTCCCCGAATGCTGGAAACACGCCGAAGTCAACGCCCTACTAAAGAAACCTACGGCTGACCAAAGCAACCTGAAAAACTTCCGCCCCATCTCCCTTCTGCCTTTCCCAGCCAAAGTAATAGAGAAGACCGTCAACAAACAGCTGACCACCTTCCTGGAAGACAACAACCTGCTCGACCCCTCACAGACCGGATTCCGAACCAACCACAGCACTGAAACCGCCCTCATCTCAGTCACAGACGACATCAGAACCCTGATGGACAACGGTGAAACAGTCGCCCTCATTCTTCTCGACCTCTCGGCTGCCTTTGACACCGTCTGTCACCGCACCCTAATCACCCGCCTCTGCTCCACCGGGATCCAAGACCAGGCCCTGGACTGGATCGCCTCCTTCCTCGCAAACCGCTCCCAAAGAGTCTACCTCCCTCCGTTTCGCTCAGAACCCACTGAGATCATCCGCGGCGTACCTCAAGGCTCATCACTCAGCCCGACACTCTTCATTGTCTACATGAGCCCCCTCGCCAACATCGTACGCAAGCACAACATCATCATCACCTCCTACGCCGACGACACCCAACTTATACTCTCCCTCACCAAGGACCCCGCCAGCGCCAAGACCAACCTACAAGAGGGTATGAAGGACGTCGCAGATTGGATGAGGCTCAGCCGCCTAAAGCTAAACTCAGAAAAAACGGAAGTCCTCATCCTCGGCAACACCCCGTCCGCCTGGGACGACTCCTGGTGGCCCACGGCCCTCGGCACTGCACCGACCCCCGCAGACCACGCCCGCAACCTCGGCTTCATCTTGGACCCTCTTCTCACCATGACCAAGCAAGTCAACGCCGTGTCCTCCGCCTGCTTCCTCACCCTCCGCATGCTCCGCAAGATCTTCCGCTGGATCCCCGCCGACACCAGAAAAACCGTGACCCACGCCCTCGTCACGAGCCGCCTGGACTACGGCAACACCCTCTACGCCGGGACCACAGCCAAACTCCAAAATCGCCTACAACGCACTCAAAACGCCTCGGCCCGCCTCATCCTCGACGTACCCCGCAGCAGCCACATCTCCGCACACCTGAGACACCTGCATTGGCTCCCAGTCAGCAAAAGGATCACCTTCCGACTTCTCACCCACGCACACAAAGCCCTCCACGACAAGGGACCGGAATACCTCAACAGACGCCTCAACTTCTACGTCCCCACCCGCCCCCTCCGCTCCTCTGGCCTCGCTCTCGCCGCCGTCCCTCGCATCCGACGCTCCACAGCGGGTGGGAGATCTTTCTCCTTCCTGGCGGCCAAGACCTGGAACTCCCTCCCCACCAGCCTCAGGACCACCCAGGACCACTCCGCTTTCCGGAGACTCCTAAAGACCTGGCTGTTCGAGCAGCGATAACCACCCCCTTTGTCCCTAGCGCCTTGAGACCCGCACGGGTGAGTAGCGCGCTTTATAAATGCTAATGATTTGATTTGATTTGATTTGATTCTGTGCATATCAGGGTGCACTCAGGACGAAACTTAAGTCAATATAACCTGTGCACGCCAGCGCTGAAGATCGAGAAAAAGCAAACTGAGTGCATCAGAGTCGGAGATCGAGAAGAAGCAAAACTACAGCGTCTAATCTAATGTATGGGATACTGTACTTCAAAATGAGACTAGTGCGCTAATTTTTAACAAGCGGCGCAGGTACTAGCTTTTATTTTGACATCATGCTTCGATGAAAGAGAATAGGGTGTGCCTTCTAGTCGTAGTTTTGTAGGGTAGTTCGTGCTTTTTCAAGTTCACGTAATGATGTGAATAGTTGACGATTCAAAGCTACCGACATTAAAATACAACACGTTCCAAATGGGCATATGCACTTCAAGAGCCTGCTACATCACATGGCCAACTGTATTTATTTGCAGCCTCACAGATTATACAATACAGCACAACATACACATCAGAACAATCTTCTGTATGTCGCCATCAACGCCGAAGGTATCCTCTTCAATAAAAGTGACGAGACACGGCAGTGCCAAGAGCAATCATCACCAACATCATGGGACCCTGGAAGCAGCACGCCACGCGCTCGTTTCCAAACAAGTTGTGTTTTCACGACACAGGGGACCAGAGGTAGGTTTGTAACCGCATTTATTTTAGCCTGTATCTAGACGAGCTGCTGGAGGCACACTGGTAAAAACTCAATTGTCAGATTTCAAATACCAGTTCCATGTGGAACCTTGGCATGACAATGCCAAAGTACCACGAGCTTCTGCAGAAGGTGCTAACATTGACATCTAGACACTACGGGCTTGTGTAAAAAAATGTATCGCCGGCTAACGCCATTCCTAAGTGCCATGCGGGCGCCACATTCAAGGATTGACGTTAGCCGGCGCTGCGGGCTGGTCAGAGTAAAAAAAAAAATGACTCAAATCAGGCAGCGCCGGCGTAGGGGAACATCGGGGTTGTGTGTGAAGAAATGGTGCAAGTCAGGTTTGAGTCAAAATTCATGGCTCAAACCGGACTTGCGCCTTTTTTTGTCGCACAACCCCCATTGAAGCAAAGACAGTAGTCATGCCCCCTTGCCCAATGGGCAAGCCCAGGGCACTTCTGTCCCCTGGGCATGGCCATTGGGCACAGTGGCATGTAGGGGGTCCCAAATTAGGCCCCCCTATGCCACTTTAACAAAAAAAGAATACTTACCTGAACTTACCTGTACCTACCTGGGATGGGTCCCCCATCCATGGGTGTCCTCCAAGGGTGGGCAAGTGTGGCAGGGGGGGTCCCTGGGGGCAGGGAAGGGCACCACTGGACTGCTTCCATGGTCAGAGACCATGGAAGGGAGCCCACAGGTCCCTTAATGCCTGCCCACACACAGGCGTTAAAGACGGCACACATCAGGCTGTGCACCGTTTTTTAAGGCCCGCCTCCTCCTGTGCTTCAAAATGACACAGGAGTATAAATAAGGCGTCCAGGCCTTAAAGTCATTTTTTGGGCTGGAACTCCTACCTTGCATGTCATTAACACAAGGAAGTTTCCCGCATCCCAAAAATGACCACACAGAGGAATTTTGACGTCCGTGGGGTCGGGCATCATATTATAAATATGGTGCACGGTTTGCGCCGAATGTGCGCCAAAATTTCTGATGCACATTCGGCGCAAACAGAGTATAAATATGCCCCTACATATGTAAAAGCCCAACACAATCATCATCCCGATTTTACGTGTTACAGATCGTTTTTGCTCGGTTAACGATTGGTGGAAGAAGTGGTGGGTGGAAGTCAAGGAGTTACAGAGAAACTCTGCTAGATTCAGTGGAATTCCACCAACGAGCAGAAACAATTCTGCTTGTGCTGCAATTTATCGCCGGCTGTGCAAGTAGAACTGAAAATCAATGCAAACAGCAGCAAGCATTTCACAATGGTGCATGCTCTGTCTAATTGATTTTGCTGCCAATTCTACTTGAAGGGCAACCCTTTCGAACTGTGACTGCTAGAGGCTCGCCGACAGTCGGGTTGAATGAGCTGCACGACCACAATATCCTTCTGCAGAGACAACCTTAGAGGAATCAGACCAGACTTCAGCCCTGATAGGAGACCAACCACACCACCTTTGAGGGCCTGGGGCAGCTCCATCTGACTGGGCTGCAGAAAAGAAGGAAACACTGCACATTGATGAACTCCAAGCTTGATTTAACTACAGCAGTAGTGGTCTCTTATAGGCCAGGTGATGGCCCCTGCTGCCCTGAAGACAGGAAAGATTTGTTGAGCTCCACCCCCTCCCTACTTCATGGGATCAAATCCCCCGACTGGAATAGAGGGAGGTGAGGAAAGCACATGGGCTTGCCCCAGTGAGTGATGGCGAGGCAGAGGGGAGGAGGAGTCCAAGCTCTGGATACCCTCTGCGTGGCCAACAATTACTGGAGGTAGCCCAGGTACATGAACTGAACACAATGGTATGTCTAAAGCAGAGAGGCTGGGGCACAACAAAGGTGGAGTGCAGATAGAGAAACAGGCAGGATTAAAGACGAAATGGATGTGGAAGCCCATACTACCAAAATCCTGCAATCAGCAGCATGAAAGACACACTGGAGCATTGTTACTTGATGTAGGCTTACTCTGCACTGATCACAAGAAACTATTGGGCAGGATCATGGACTTAGAGTCTACAGTGATGCAGCTCTGACCGACAATCACAGACCGAGAGGCCAACATCTATAAACTAAGCAAGGAGATTAACTTTCTTGCTGCCAAACTGGAAAGCACCAAGGGGCGCTCCCGGCTCAACAATTCATGCTAAGTGGCGGTCCTCGAAAAGGCTGGCAGGCCCTGCAGAACGCTTTGTGGAACAATGGTTCTCATCAACAGTGCTGGGGTGAAGTCTTGATCCTATTGTTTGTGAGACAGCTGCAAAGGATCCCAGGTTGACCCCCGCTGCCAAGAGTAACACCTGGACACATTGTGGCATGATTATTTAATTTCAGAAAGCAGAACAAGATGCTGCAGGTGGAGCAGTCACACGCACCCTGGCAAATTGAGGGGAGCCCAGGGAGTATATACAAAAACTAAACCAATGCAGTCCTCTGCCAATGAGAAAAGTTCCTGGTGGTTTAGAAAGACGTGAGACACTTCAACCTGCAAAACATCCTGCTCTATCTGGCCTGCCTTCGAATCACAGCTGTAACTGAGGCACACTTCTTTGCATTGGCCACAGAGGTATGGGACTGGCTGGAGAAATAGGGCCATGGGATGCCTGAGAAATGGGATAGGGAGATTGCGTCCAGACGGCAAGTGCAGAGACTGAGATGTCAATAAATTCTGATGGTCATGAGCAACCCCACCAAAGATGAAGTGAGACAGGGAAGGGGAAGGTCACAGAGGACTTCCAGCAAGCCACTTGCGGTCCTCCAAAAAGTGGTGGCAGCCATAAATAGAGACATGGGGAAATTAGAGGAGGGCAAGGTCACCTCTGGAGACGAGGCAGAGGACTCTGACCTACCATGACAGCAAACAAGTTCATTTGAAGATTGAAGCTAAGGTGGATGGGCTGGATGGAGTCTGATAGGGAAAGGAAGAGCAATGTACAACTTGCCACAATGGTGATATCAAGGACTTCACCATTAGGGCCAGGCCCGACCTGACTTATGTTTAACTACGTTCAAGACATTAGGGCACTAATTTATACTTTTTCACCCAAAACTTCGCTAATGAAGTTTTGCGTAAAAAAAGTTTATAGCCTGCTGGTGCCATTCCAGAGAGCCAGCTGGGCATCATATCTAAGGAATGACGCTAGCCGGAGGTAAGGCCCGATTAGCATCAAAATAATGATGCTAACCAGGTGGGGGAGGTGTAGGGGAAACAGCAGGTTGTGCGTCAAAGAATGGCGCTAGTCAGGTAAGAGTGAAAAAAATTACTTGAACCTGACTAGCGTCATTCTTCGACACACACGCCCATGGACAGGACTCCTGTCTAAGTACGGGTGGGTGGGGGTGTCCCTGGGGGCAGGGAAGGGCACCTGTGGGCTGTTTCCATGGTCTCTGACCATGGAAAAAGGCCCACAGGTCCCATAACGCCTGACCCAGGCGTGAAATAATTGTGCTAAGCAGGCTTAGCACCATTATTTAAGGCCCTGCTACTCCTGTGCGTGATTTTTGCATGGAAGGATAAATAAGGCGCTATGGCCTTTCAGTCATTTTTTGCCCGGGAATGCCTACCGTGCATCTCATTGACACACGGTAGTTTTCTGCAGGCAAAAAATGACTTCAACTCCAATATTGTGGTGCTAGACATGTCTAACGCCAAAATATAAATATGGAGTTAAGTTTGCGCCGGATTTGTGTCACAAAAAATGACGCAAATCCGGCGCGAACAGAGTATAAATATGCTCCTTGGTTACATTTAGTAATGGTATAAGCGACAGGCTTCTCGAGGTTTGGAAGAAAGGGTAGATTTACACTTGCAGCATGGTAGCCACACTCCTCAGAAAGCTGAGTCTGATGAGTGGGGATATTAGTGGTTTTGGTGCAATGTACTGATATTCTTACCCAAAGGCAAGAATAGGCTGGAGGAAGAGGGTCAAATGCTTTCAGAGAATGGTGCAATCTCCATCACATCAGGTAGGAAAAGTCATCTCCCTTCTTTTCCTCTCATGGAATCTCAATGGGCTCGGTAACAAATCAAAGAGAGGGGTAGTGGTGAAATATTTGTCATGCCACTCCTCCACTTCATCCTGTTACAAGTGACCCACTTGAGCAGTAATAAATATAGAGTTCTGTGCAGAAAATGATGCAAGACTCTTAATGCATGTGGGCTACTCCTTGGGATCAGGGGGGGTCTGAATCTTGGCCCAATGGTCCCTCCCATTTTAGGTGACAAAGACATGATCTCAACCCCTTAGGTGCTGGGTGGCTTCTGAAATGAGAAGAGCTTGGTGGTGACTTGTGGTACCAGCCACTTGGCCTCCAGGGTGCTGGACTGGGGAAGATGGGGAACTGAATGTATGAGTCCACAGAGGTGACAATGATCATAGGGTCATCCTTAACATTATTCTACAAAGGGAAAGGGACAGAATGGGGTTTCCCAGGGATGACCTGTGCCTGCAGACATTTTGCGAGGCAATTGTCCTGGAGAACTTACGGCAGGCAGCACATCTGGGGGTCTGGCAATCCTGACATGCATGTAATGCAACCCACACTATATCGACTCTGGACTACTTTCTAGTGCTGGTGACCCAGCGGCATAGATGTCATTACATGGCAAACCTACCAAGAGGTGTCTGGGGCCACTCTCCTTTGATGACTGAGCTATGGTTTCCAGGGTTGTGCCCCAGCCCTGGGTAGTGCCTAAACCTCTGTTGCCTAAACCCCTGGGAGGTAACTGATTGGGCCATACAGCAATATTTACAAGAGGTGGCAACTACCTTCTTAAAGGAGAACAATGCCTCGGTTTTCTCTGTGGTGGTTCTCTGGGAGGCCTTCAGAACTGTGGTTAGAGGCTACTTCATTTCCTATGTGGCAGGAAAGAGGAAGAAGTGGAGGAGAGGGCCGAGAGGGTTGCAGAACTAGAAATAAAAATCCAAGATGCGAAGGAATACTATGTAGCATTGCCAGACCCGAAGACTGGCAGAGCACAAGACCAGACTTTAAGAGGGATATTGGAGCCTTCTTCACCAGGAGGCTAGGATGCTCTACAAGCCAAGTTGGAGTATGGTATAATAAATTGGGGAGCAAAGTGGAAAAATGCAGTCATGGTTAGCCAAGAAATACAAGGGTCAGAGATAGATCAAGGCAGTCCATACTGACAGTGGCACTTTGAAGGACACTGCTGGGAAGATTTTGTTAACCTTTTTGTGGTTTTCTGGGTGCTCTGTCCCTCACGCCTCACAGACAGCGCCATGGGAGACTTACACAAATTTATACAAGATGGCCAAGTCAGTTGGCTGAAGGCAGAGTCCAGGGAGACCTTGAACGTTGGAATCCCAAAATGTGAAATCACAGAGACCTTTACTCAAATCAAGAGCCTGAGGTCCCTGGGACTAAACGGCCTACTGAAAGAGTATTTTAAATACACGAGAAGCAGGTTCATACAGCCACTCAGGATCATGCTCTATGAATCCATGGAGATGGTTGAGCAATCCCGGGACATACGACAAGTGACTACTGTGCTCAACCCCAAATCAGGTAAGGTGCCAGAGGACTGTGCCTCATCAGGGCCAAGGTTCTTGCAAATGCCTTGATGCAGACCATAGATAGCATAGTTGCCCCAGCCCAGTTAGGCTTTATGCCACGCAGATCCATGAGGCACAAACATCAGTGGATCTTTGAGTGCCTTGCACACAGAAACACATTGGAGGAACTAGGTGTGCCCTTGGCACTGAATGCTGAGAAAGCCTTTGACTCACTGGATTGGCCTTATCTCATGGCATTACTAGAACAGATGAGTTTTGGGCCCTGAAATGGGTGCCCCTTACGAACCACAAATCAATGACAGAACTCTCAGTGAATGGGACAATTTCTGAGGAATTTGAACTGAGTACGGGCACCCACTAGGGGTGTCTCCTGTCTCTGCCGCTGTACAGGAAAGCTACAGAACAGCTGGGGACAAGATAGAGGGGCAACTCATTATTAAGTGGGCTATGTTGTTATGGTGAGTGGGAAGATGTTATTTCACTGTACTAAGATGATATTGTACTATACCCTGCGGACCAGATTACTTCCTCTCAAGGATCCTTGAGATGCTCTGAATCGTTGGACTCTTACTGGGCATTAATATCAACTGGATGAAGTCTGTTGTGTTCCCGCTCACAGATTGAAAACCATCAAATTGGTTGCCGGGCCCAATGATCTGGATGGAAACTGGATTCACGTATATGGGTATATTTGTGTCTATGGGTAATAAATTGCCTTGGGAATCTGGGGTGCATCTTGTTAGACTTCTGGTGGGAAATGGGGCACTGACACACCCTCTCAGTATTGGGGAACGACAACCTCTACAACATGATATACCTGCCTTAATTACTTTATGCCTTGCAAAACTCTGAGTTTGAGGTTTCTGATCACTTCTTTGTGGCAGAGGAGGTCGAGGTTAGATGCCTGATTTGGAATGTGGGGACGCTGAGTATAGCACTCCCACTCTGACAAGACAACCAAGGGATGAGGTTATTGTGCTTCTGGACCTACGCCTATAAAATCAGCCAAGCTAAATGCTGGTGGCCAAAGACTGACCCTTTGAGGACCAAAGGGAGTCATCACTGATACTGGAATAACAAAACCTGGACCTCTGGGATTATATTAGGTGGTTGCATGGTGAGATGGGAGCCATGGACTTCCCAATACCAACAACCACTGTGTGTGTGTGTAGAAGGAGAGTATAGAAACTTGGATGGACAGACAGATGGCATTGTGATACCACTGTGGAACTCAAAGGCTTTTGTGGAGCTGCAAAGCGTGATGGACCACATACAATGGGACACCCTGGGCCTTTCTAGGCTGGGGTACCTGTGGAAGGAGGCAAAGTGGTTATCTTTCAAGGAACTACAGGAGTAGTATGACTTCTGGTGGCCAGTTCCTACATTACCTGCAAGTCAAGGCGATCCTGGCCTGCTAGACTGATGGTCTATGGGATAGGAGATGAGAACCCATTGACTGGGGGCCCCCTTACACAGACATGTTTTATCCCAGATCTACACAGCACTCCTTCATAACAATGTTCACCCCTACAGACACCGAAGGAGCAGTGGGAAACTGACCTGGACAGACTTAAAGATGACAAATGGGGGGCTGCATGTAGATATTCTAGGGAGGTCAATATCAGAGCTTGATTTCAGCTGGTTAAGCTGAAACTATTACATTTGGATTATTTCTCTGTACAAGGCCGTATGTGATGGGCACAATAGATACTGAAAAATTTCTGAAAGGGTGCAGACAGCAGGATAAGCTATTGCAAACACTGTGGGAGTGTCCAAGAGTGAGGGCCATCTGGTCAGACATGTAATAAGGGATCTCACAGGTTATTGAGCCTCCCCGGCACTCAGCCCCCACCTGGTCTCCCAAGAGATCTGGGAGACATGACTCTGAACAGGTATATACTCCTTTTCTGCAACACGGCCACAGCAGTGGCAATACAAGACATTATTCAATATTAGGAATGGATGGAAACCCTATCAGTGAATGATGGACAGGTAATATGGGGTAGTGTAGACAAGCCCATGAACCCATCAATCAAGCAAAGGGCTGCCCTCAAAAGTTCCAAAGAATTTGTAGACTATGGCTGGGTCATGATGATATGTTAGAATGGGTATGCAGATCTTTATAGTCGGTCTGTATGACTGAATCTGTTGCCCATGAGCACATGAGGGAATGATGATAAACTCAAGGAGAAGAGCACCCAGGGGATAGAGAAAACTAACCCTATGTTAAGAAGCCATGCCATCCAGAGACCCTAGTTTTGTCACTGATATCTGTAATGTTTACCAGCCACAATACCAGGGGATATTGTGGCTTCCAACATGCTATAGTGTTTCTGAAAAAACGCCTATTAAAATAATTTAGAAAAACAATATATCTAGTACATCACTTTGTTTGCTTCACCATTAGACTTCTCCTCATTATCCTTAAATTACAATTGCTCCAAAACTCGTTGCAATGCATCTATATTACTTTATTAATCAAGTTAGGGGCAGTAATTTCAGAAATCTTCCCTGTCCTAATTTTGATATCATTAGTCAAAGTGTGCTTTTGAGTGTTTTGTATAAGGCATAGCTCTGCTGACTCTCTTCAGGACAATTTGACAACTATTCCAAGATGGCTTTCCCAGATATCAGCTGCTAATTATTGTATGAAATCAGCCTTTTCTGTCACCTCAAATTGTTTGTCTTTAAATGACCCATATTTCAAATGGTAATCAGCACCACAGTGCATGTGTTCCCAAACCTTTACTGTAAATTGGCTTCACACATTTGATACATTTAGCTTTCCAGTGAAACCATTTCAAGTTGATTTGTTAGATTTATCTTTCCAGTAAGCCCATTCAAGTTGATGTAGAAACTGTAGCAGTGGCATGGTCGCCAAATGACATATTGGACTTTAGTTTGCATTTACACCTTACACATTTATGAGAAAAACATGCTTTTAAGGACCACTATTGTGTTCTGGCTGAGTTCATTTTAAAAGCACTACAGTGGCATACAAGATATAATTAAAAAGATGCCTGTGTTATGTAGAAAAACCTAGTTATACAAATTAGTTAAATCACCACTAAGTGTGTCTTGCAATCCTACAGGGCAGGTTGCCTTAGAATAAAAAGGTGACATACCAGAAAATGGAAATAGAATTACCTAACAGCGAACAATCGTCCAAAACCTGTTTCGTTCTATAGATCTGAATTTCTAAAGTTTAAAGAACAGATAATAAAGTGATTAAAGTTAAGATTTTTTAGGTATCTGTCTGGAGAAATGCTAGAATGATAGTTAAAATATATTGAACAATTAGTTTCAGAAATCTAGTTCAAAGGTGAATGCAGATATTTGATACCTTTAGCGTAACATAGAGAATATATACTTTGTTACTTTGTGCTGCCTAAGTTTAGAAATTCCTTGCCTTTTAGCCTTGCTCCAGAGGTCCAAATCACACCCTTGGCTGTCTGTCATGGCCCTATTCCTATGGTCACTTAACAAGGATGATAGCTCATAGAACAAAGGACAGTTCTCAGAATTATCCTTTTGACTTGGAAATTCTAAAATAGGCTATCAGTAATTGATATAATTTATTTTCAAGGACTAACCAAACTTATTTCAACTCCCATCAGAAGGGAAAACAACCCTGACAACAGGGAGTGACAAGACGAAGGTGATAGGATTCTCCAGGTAGGAGACGTTGAGCCATCTTGTTCACCGGAAGGTCTGAATAAAATCAAGAGAATGGTTTCAAATGAAAATGCGTAGTTGATGAGAAAATAGGTTTGGGTGAAAGGGATTCTCCATTTAGTGGCTCCGGCATAGATTAGGACCTGCACCTCACCACCACTTCCTCAGAACAGTGATAGATTTGGGAAGCAAACCTCTAGAAAAAGAAAATTCTGCTTGACTGATAGAATAAGAAGACCAAAGGTCTCCTGGCATCTGCTGTCAATGAAAATAAACCTCTTTCCAGGAGAGAAGTGGATGAAGCTCTATTCCCTACTATAGGGGCACGAAAAGCAGAAGAACTCCTGACTTGCAGAAGGCATAGATGAGCATTGAAGACTAGACAAGAGCCTGATGTACCCTGGCTGAAGAAAGAGGTGGCACTTAGAAGTCTTCAATGAGGACCTGAGGGCTGCAGGACTAACAAGAGGACCTTTTCCAGCATTTGGAGAAACATTGAGCAATGAGCTGAAGCTTCTCCAGGGAGAAAGCACCCTCCTGGGAAAGAATCACCACAAGTTTGTCCTGCTTGGAGATTCTTGCCATGTTTAAAACTGTTTTAACAGGACATCATGGCTAAGGTACCTGGCACTGTAGTGCTTTGCCCAGCTGTAGCACCCAGCCTTGCCCTCCTGATGGATGTTTCAAGCCAAAAACAAAATTACTAAGTCCAAAGGTGAAATCTTGGATCGGAGCATGGTGACAAATTTTTCCGAACAGCAATGCAACCATGGTCACTACGAAATTAAGCTTTATCATGCTCAGAGCTTTGGCGGCAAAAGCAGTGGCTTCAGTGGGGCCTTGACAATTAAATACCCTATTACAAGTGCCCTTCTCTTGCTCCTGCTTTGAACCCTGGCATGCTTGTAGATTTTGATCTTCAAATAGTAGACCCAATTTAGGGTTTGGAATGTGACCCACTTTCCATCAGGGAAGCAAAGGATATTACATCTGCCATCCTGATGGACTACTGCCCTCCAAATTTGGAGTTCACTGCTGCCCAGTGGTGATCTCTGTACCTTCAGAACCATTGATACAAGATTTGAAAAATGGTCACCATCGGTTTTCCCAGCCCTCCATCAAACCTTATCTTTAAAAAAAAAAAAAGTTACAAAATTGAAAATTGGGAATCTGTTTTGTTTTAAACAAATAACAAACACCCCCCCATGCCCAGGAAAGCATTAGCTTTTTTTCTTTTCATTACTCTCAGATTTCCCATGGCAGTGACAGACACAAAAAAAGGCATCAAATAGGGACAGCGGTGCGATGCCCTTACTCAGACCAGCAGCACTCTCTGAGATATAGTCAAAGAGAGTAGTTTCAACTAAAAGTTGAAGGTCCACCCAACTCTCAATATGGTGGGTGGAATGAGAGGTTTGCAGTCAGAGTACTCCAACACAGTTATGATGGAGTACCTGTCTGCTAGACTCTTTCTCTAGAATAAAAGTTGACTAGTCTAGCTTACCTAATATCTGCTAAGCCTTCAGCCTACACTTGCCCCTAGGATCTAGTCAAACACCAAGTGACATTTTTCCTTGATTAGTTGTGTTTTCTCAAATTATGATTTTTGGTGCATTTTTGCTCCTTACATTTTTCTCTATTAATAGGTGTGGGAATTGTATGCTGTTGTTTCCTTGAATTTAGAATTGTTTGTTATTGTATATTTAATAAACATTTGCCTGAGCAGTTGCCTACTGTGTGTTCCTCAGATGCAAGGAATTGAAAAGATTTCTTTTCCCTTAGACCTATAATAATGACACTGTGTGTCATCATCATCAATTCTGCAATTAACATCCTACTTAATGTGAACCATCAACCACAGGAGCATTAGTATCAGCAGCCAGCTTTCCTTCTGAGAAAGAGAAACTGATATAATTTAGTTTTAGTTTCTTAAAATGTCGTGCCTTCAAGATGCATACAAACTTGACACCTGTTGAGTTCTATGCACTCCACTCATTTAAGATGAAATCTAACCTCATTCACCCTGGGTGTTCATATTCTTTTTACATCCCTCCTCCTTGGGATACCTACGTTTCTATGTAAGTGCTTCCAGAAGATGAACTTGAGGTTCACTGATGAATTGTTTTACACACTTCCAAATTGACTAGTCATACAATTCTGCAAGTGAAGGAATGTAGAATCAGAATGTACATGTCAGACATTTCTCAAAATGTTAGGATCTGGAGCTCATTTAAGTCCTGCGACAAGCCATACCACCTGCCCCTCACAAATGGTCCTGTTATTACCCCATCATTTACAACTAGAACATTAAACCATGGCTTTCCCCACCTAGAAACACTTGTGATGTAGACTGGTGCAAAGGCCAGGGAGTAGAAATTGTTGTGAAACAACCTTCCAAATACAGTAAAAGCAGTCAGGAAACCTAATCATAATACAGATTCAAATAACTATATACAGGGCATTGTGACATACTCTTAAAATACATTCTGTACAATCTACAGCAGACTGTACTTCTTGCAACAAAATGGAGCTGTTCCAACCTTGGCGAACAAAAATGTATTCATTTAAGTATGTATTGTTATCAACATCGGTGTAAAACTCAGTTGGAACATAATGGTTTATGTTTATAGGGGACAAAATAAATGTCAGTAATTTGTGTTAAAACTATTAGACAATGTAATTATCGTGGGCAACTAGTGCTGAGATGAAAATATCAGGGGAGGATAAGAATCTCTTTTAATTCATAGTAGAACATTGGAATGTTGGCAGCTCCATTGAAAACAATGGAGTGCTGCAGGCTTTTACTGGCCGGTAAAAGCCTGCAGCGCCAACATTCCAATGTTCGCTTTGTTCACAGCAACAGCTGTGAACAAAGCCTCACGGAGCCCGGTGGGATTTTAATCCCTTCGGGCTCCGTGAGGAATTTGTTTTATTTAATAGAACATTCTGCCCTGATTGGCAGAATGTTCAAATAGCCTTAGAACCCGCCATAGCGGGCTCTACCAGCTATTAAAGGCCAACTCACTTGTTAAAGACCCTCGTCTTTGGCTCAGGCCTTTAAGCGGGAGCGGGCCTTTAATAGCCGGTAGAGCCCGCTACGGCTGGTTCTAAGGCTATAGTAGAACATTAGAATGTTGAGAACTCCATTCAAGACAAAGGATTGCTCTGGGCTTCTAAAGGCTGGTATAAACTTGGAGCATCAACATTCCAAGGTTTGTCTTTCACAGCTGTGGCTATGAACAAAGGCCTCACGGAGTCCGAGGGGATTTGTACCCCGTGGGCTCCAGCAAACACTTCAGAATAGTGTTAGAAATTGAGTTTCTGGTTACCAGAGCATGCACCCTGTACAAGCAGGAACCATCACTCTAGTCAGTGTAAGTCAGATACAAAATTTAAATTAACACATGGTCACCCTCTGGTAGATTGGCACAGAGCAAGCAGGCTTAATTTAAGAAGCAATGTATAAAGTATTTTTGCAAAACACACACACACACCAATGAAATGAAAACACCACAAAAAGACTTTACACATGTTAAGAAAAAGAGAGAATATTTCTCTCAGTGAGATCACACCAAAAAGCAAAAATACAATCAGTAGACATCCAGTTATGCATTTTTTAAAACATCAAAACCATGCTTTAAAATACAGGAACACTTCTGACAAATACAGGAATTTCGGTAAGTCAATGTGCTCCTTTTAGGCTGAGTAGGGCTCACTGGGGATTGCAAAGAGCACAGTACAGACAATACAGGAGGGACCGCTCAGGTCTGATCCCAGTCAAAAATAACTATGTTTGATCGGCTGTGTGGAGCACAACGAAGTGATATGAAGATTGCTCGGGTTGGATCCCAGTCAAAAGCAAACATGTGTGAATGGTTGTGTGGAGCACAACCAAGTAATATGAAGACCTCTAGGGTCAGATTGCAGTCAAAAGTAAATACCTTCACAAAGGAGCAGCAAGGCCCACGTCAGTGTCAGCCTCTGCAACGATGCTCCTGCTGGGTTGCTGATGCATCTGTGAGTCGCAGCATGTGGCAAGGGCAATGACGATGTCTCTGAGGTCTCCAGCAGCCTCGATGTTCTGGAAACAGGTAGAGAAAGGGCTGCAGTGTTGGGGAGCAGGTCATTTCTCTGATGCTGCTCAAAAGAGGAGTAGGGCTTTGCAGTGCAACCTTAGCAGAGAGCACAAAATAGCCTCTTCAGTTGTTCACAACCCACAAGGCTGTGCAGGGGTCTGGGAGAAACCTTCAGCAAGAATAACATGGTTGGAAAACGGTAGCACGCTTTTTGATGTTCCTGAGACTTCATGGAAAACGGATGGCAAATCAGCATGCATTCGGAGACAGTCTGGGGTTGTTTTAAGTCCTTCAGTTTTCTAGCAGGGCAGAGGTCAGCAGGCAGCAGGGCAGCTCAGTCCATGAGAGAAGCAGTTCTGCAGAACAGTCAGGCAAAGCAAGTTGACAATCCTTCAGTACAGCAGCCTTAACTCCAGCAAAGTTTCTTCCGGGTCAAGTAGTGTACTTATTTCAGGGGATCTGAGCCCTAATAATTAGACTAAAAAGAGCCTTTGAAGTAGGGGATGATTTCAAAAGATCCTTCTGAAGTGTGCATGTCTCCCTTTCAACCAAGCCCTGGGTCCAGACTCAGTAGGGGGTAATCAGCCCTTTGTGTGGGGACATGAACTACCCTCTTGAAGTGTAGGTATGAGCTCCCTTCCAGTCCAGGAAGACGCATCAGTATGCAGATGAATGCAAATGCAAATGTAGTTGAGTGTCCTGTGTTGTGAGTGTCTGGATGGAATGCACAAATGTAGCTGTCATCCAGCCCAGACATGTATCAGATACCCGTTTTCAGTCACACTGATGAGTGACAGCAGATAAATGCCCACGTTCTAAAAGTGGCAATTCTAAAATACTAATAATCTGACTTTACCAGTAAAGAGGGATTATCATTACCCTTACATTAGAATGATATGAAACTTCATGCAGCTCCTTCCTTCTGATCAAGAATTACAACCTAAAAATATATTAAGGAATTCCCAATGCTGGACTATGAGAGAACCAGGCCTCATAGTAATGAAAAACGACCTTGGCAGGTTTTTACTGCCAGGACATTTTAAACTTAAAAGTATATATGCTGCCTTTGACTTACATGGCACACATGCTCCTCAATGGCAGGTCTGAGACATGTTTAAAGGCTACTGAAGTGGGTGGTACAATCAGTGCTGCAGACCCACTAGTAGCATTTAATTTACAGGCCCTTGACACATAAAATACCACTTTACAAGGGACATATAAGTAAATTAAATATGTCAGTTGTGGATATACCAATTTTTCTGTGTTTAGGAGAGAAGCACATGCACTGGTTAGCAGTGGTAAAGTGCTCAGAGTCCTAAGGCGAACAAAAAGATATAGCGAAAAACAGGAGGTGAAAGGCAAATAGTCTGGGGGAAGACAACCCTAGGGATACCAGGTCTAGAAATGGGTTTCTGCAATAGTTCTAGTAGAGATAAAAATGGGCAACTTGAGACTTGTCAATTTAAAGTCAGTTAAAAAAGGAATATTGCTGGATTGTGACGCCCAACTTCACATCCAAGAATTACTAGCAATGTTAGTTGAGGTGCACGTGTTCCACACATTAGATTTAAAATCTGCATGCCATCAGATTAAATTGACATGAATTGTCATGACACAACATTACCACTTTTGAGAACATCAGTGGTGGAAGACTCAATGTGAATGTTAACCACTCTTTTCCAAAACTTCACCTGCAGCTATCCAAACAGAAATGGAGAGGTCATCTTATCTACTAGTAGTTATAGCATGCTTCATCATCAGTGACCTAACCATGCCAGGGTAGGTAAATACCACCCTTTCCAACTGAACCACTGATTGTTAGTTCAGATAAGTATTTGCTGGTTACAGCAGGGATCCAGAATGTGAATGTTAAAAATATCTCAGAGTGTACCCAAAAGTAACCCTTTCATTAGTTAGGTATCCTAGATATGATATGATTGAAAACTCTAAATGTGGATGTAGGGTTAACTATAATAATGTATCATCCAATTGTCTTTTGTTTGCCTGTCTGGCAAACAAGTTTTAGCCTTATTCTCTGCCAATACTGGTCATTTCTCTTTTTCAGGGATGCATTACTTTTTCATCCCTGCTTTATGCACATTTGTCAGGTGCATCACGCTAAGGAATGCAAAAAAAAAAAATTGACTCTTTTGTAAATGGTACCTGTAATGAATATATTGTAAAGACCAAACATTTATTTGTATTTAAAAAAGTCAACAGAGCAAACCACACCCTAGGTAGGTGGGCCAAGTGTATAGTGCTACCTATGCAAATCTCACACAGCAAAGTTGTGTTCATGCAGTTGTCCGCATAAGCACTCAATTGTTACATGAGTATAAAGTGCTACTAAAGTGACACATGTAACAAACATTAAGAAGTATCAATGAACTCACTTCAGTACAAAGTCAAACAAAAAAAAACAAGTGGGAAAAAATCTACCAAAATACACATTTCGGTTTATGGTGCCACAATAAAAGCCATTGCTTGCTACGGCTAAAATTGGATATGAAGGTGCCTCGTGCTCTATCCTACAGGGAGAAATCTCTAGACAACTCATTCACTTGAAATGGAGCACCAATGGAAAAATAGGAGGCCAGGGAAGCATCAAAATAGACATATAGGCCCTCATTACAACCCTTGCGGTCGGTGTTAAAGCAACGGTAACACCACCAATAGTCCGGCGGTAAACAAAAATGGAACCACGGGCGAAACCACCAACACAGACAGCCACCTTAACACTCCGACCGCCACGGCAGTAGCAACAAACACCGCGGAGGTAACGGCCAACAGACAGGTGGAAGTCAATGTACCGCCCACCACATTACAACCCGCCTATCCGCCAACTTTTACAGGGCGGTACCAACGGCATCAAAAGCATGGCGGAAACAGTACGCAGAAGGGAAACCACTCACCTCTCGACACTCAACGAAGAACTAGGACGCCATGGAGGCTGAACTACAGGTGTTACTGATGTTGGTGTATCTTCTCATCTATCAGGAGTTTCAACGGGGGCGGCGACGACCACAGTGAGTACTGCACCTAGCACACAGTGGGGGAAAGAGAGTGACACACACACGCAACACTCCCACCCCCACCCTCACCCCCAACACCATACACACAAACACATGCAACAACATTACATATACAACCCGTAACCCTCTGGAATAACACAAGGACAAACGGAACTGAGTCAAATGAGTGGCATATTAGAAGTAGTCAGATATCCGTTCCAAATTCAAAAGCAGTATTTAAAATATATACAATATGTACATATGGCGGTACGTTGTCCACTCAAAATGTCCGTGGGCCAGAGGGCCATATCACATAGGCCAAGCCCACACTTGGCTCCTGCCTCAATACGGAGAGAACACTGTAGGGGCATCAGGGCAAAAACACACATGCACCTCAGGGGGGTGGGGGAGGGGGACACCTCAGCCGGAAGATGGGACAACACCATTGCTCCTTGGGGGGCTCCATGCCCACAGCGATGTCCTGGGGAGTGCAGGGCCACAGTCTCTCAAGTGGGTGGTATGCCCACTGCCTGGTCCTGAGGAATTCAAAGCCACAGTCTCTCAAGTGGGTGGTTTGCCCACTGCCTGGTCCTGGGAAGTTCAAAGCCACAGTCTCTCAAGTCTCTCAAGTGGGTGGTATACCCACTGCCTGGTCCTGGGGAGTTCAAAGCCACAGTCTCTCAAGTCTCTCAAGTGGGTGGTGTGCCCACTCCCTGGTCCTGGGGAGTTCAAAGCCACAGTCACTCAAGTCTCTGAAGTGGGTGCTTTGCCACCTGCCTGGTCCTGGGGAGTTCAAAGCCACAGTCTCTCAAGTCTCTCAAGTGGGTGGTTTGCCCACTCCCTGGTCCTGGGGAGTGCAAAGCCACAGTCTCTTAAGTGGGTGCCTTTCTTCACTGGTTCTGGAGGGGGCTTTGTGCCCAGTGTGCTTCATCCTGCCAAGGATACGGTGAGTGGATGCATTTCTCCACTGGTTCTGGAGGGGGCTTTGTGACCAGTCTTCTTCATCCTGCCAAGGATAGGGTGAGAGGATGCATTTCTCCACTGGTTCTGGATGGGGCATTGTGACCAGTCTGCTTCATCCTGCCAAGGATAGGGTGAGTGGATGCATTTCTCCACTGGTTCTGGGAGGGGTTTTGTGCCCAGTGTGCTTCATCCTACCAAGGATAGGGTGAGTGGATACATTTCTCCACTGATTCTGGAGGGGGCTTTGTGCCCAGTGTGCTTCATCCTGCCAAGGATAGGGTGAGTGGATACATTTCATCACTGGTTCTGGAGGGGGCTTTGTTCCCAGTCTGCTTCATCCTGCCAAGGATAGCTTGAGTGGATGCATTTCTCCACTGGTTCTGGTGGGGGCTCTGTGCCCAGTAATGCAACACTTGGGGTGTGGCAGTTCACAGACCCTCACATGGGTGTCTGAGCCGCGAGATTTGAAGTGACCAGGATGCATGATAGTCCATGGGGGCAGGGCTAGAGTCCATCTGGTGGCGGCTATGGCTGCACAGGGGTGGTAATGCTGGTGGGGGTGCTGCCAGTGGTGGAGGGAGGCTCCAGCCCCTCTCCGGCAGCCTCGGGCGGCTGCCCACTGGGGCTGCTGCTGCTGGTAGTGGTGCTACTGTCAGCGGTGCAGGTGGTGGTGCTTGCGGCGGGGCTTGCGGCTGTGCTTGTGACGGTGCAGGTGGCGGTGCTGCCATGGTGGGGGGAGGCTCCAGCCCTTCTCCTGCAGCCTCAGACAGCTGCCCACTCGGGCTCCTGCTTCTGACGGTAGTGGTGCTTGCAGCAGTGCAGGTGGCGGTGCAGGTGGCGGTGCTTGCAGTGGGGCTAGCTTCGGGGCTGCTGGCAGTGCTGGCCGTGGTGCATGTGGTAGTGCTGGCAGTTGTGCTGGTAGCCACCAGGCCTTCACCTGCAGCCTCGGACAGCTGAAGTGCCTTGCCTGGTGTTTTGTGCCCCTTCCTCACTTTGGCAGATGGTGGTGTCACCTTGGGTCTGACATCTGGAGTCTTTGAGGTGGCCTTGCTGGGTGGTTGTGGCTCCTTCCACTTGCTGGATGCTGTCCCCTTCTTCACCTTGCCAGGTGGCGGAATGGATTTTACCTTGGCAGGGATTAGTGGCACACTAGCTCAGCCGATGGGTGCCCCCTTTGATCCTCTGACAGCTGAAGGAACCACAGGGGACATGGACTTGGTGGCTGAGGTGCTGGGCTGGGTTTTGGCCACCCTGGCCTGAGGGGAAGGACAGGGGGGAAAGAGGTCAATGTTTGACAGGACATCTGCTTAGGGCCACTGGGGCAGGAAGAGGGAGAAGGTCTAGGAGTGGAGGAAGAGGGAGTGGATCTAGGAGGTGTGTGTCTGCTGAGTTTGGGTGCAGGTGCATGGTCTGGATGCTGTTGTGAGGTGGATGGCTGTTGGGTGGGTGGGTGTTTGCGTTTGTGTACTTTGGGAGGAGGGGTCACAGACATACTGGCAGAGGACACAGGGGATGTGTGCATGGATGTGGGGGTGGTGACTGCCAGTGAGGGGTATGTAGTGATGGGTGTGCTGGTGATGGAGTTAGTGGATGAGGATGTAGTGCATGGTTGACTGCCCAATAGTGAGGGATCTCAGGAAGTCAATAGCCTCCTCACTGAGGGCAGCAGGGCTGGCTGGGGCAGGGCCTGAGGTGCCTGGGGCGAAGGAGATGCCCACCCTCCTGGGTGAGTGGTTACGGGAAACACGCTGAGGGGCTGCTGGGAGGGCGGTGCTGGTAGGGGGGGTGGCAGCTGTACCTGTTGTTGGGGTGGGCACAGAGGTATCCACCACCATCAGGGAGATTCCATCGGAGGAGGAGTCACTGTCTGTTGTGTCCCCTTCTGTCCCCGTCGTGGTGCTCCCCTCGCCCTCCATCCCACTGATGCCCTCACTGTCGGTGGATTCGGCCCTCCAGGCCCATGTGGGATGCAGCTCCGTCTGTCGCCGGTGCCTCTGCTCCTCTGCCAGGTTATGCTAATGCACACAAGGACAGGGTGACAAAATAAAAAGGGGGGGAGAGACAGAGGACACACTTGGTCAATGCCAGCAACAACACTACTGTTGGTGTACACAACTCACAGGAAACAGCCCTATGCACTATTCCATGCACTACTAGTTACAAAGCTAGTCACCAGCCCATGGGGTACAATGCCTAATGCCAGCAGCTGCACCTTGTTTAAGGTGTGCACCTTAAACAAACAGGGCCATGACCAGTAGTAGATGCCCATTAACACTATTGGGTTTGGAGTGCTTCAGAGCCTGCCCAACAAGGGACCTACCCTGCCATGTTCGCCCTGGCCTAGGGGCACCCACAGTCCACATCCCCACCCAGGTATAAGCTTAACGTGCGCAAAGTAATGAATCAGAATTTGTACTCACTCCCTTGTGGCTGCTGTGATGCCCTCAATTGCCCATCCAACTCTGGATAGGCCACCGCCAGGATGTGGAACATCAGAGGGGTCTTGGTACGACGGGCAGCCCTTCCTCTTTGGGAGGCCAGCCCCAGCTGGGCCTCCGCCGTCTTCCTTGCCCAGCAGCGCAGGTCCTCCTACCATTTGCAGCAGTGGGTGCTCCGCCTGTCAAAGACCCCCAGGGTCCGCACCTCCTTGGTGATGGCACACCAAATACCCTTTTTCTGACCTGCAGGAAAAAGACAGCAGAAAATGGAATTAGTTAACCGTCCGGTCACACGCATGGCCCACCATATCCCTCCCATCCCCTGACGCACATACATTGACCACCATACATGCAGCATCCTGGCCAGGATGCCTCAGCCCCCATATATGTGGCTTACATACACAGCACTCCATACATTCATGGCCCACGCATCATGCTCACAGTGTACTCACCTGTTTGTCTGGAGGACCACAGAGTAACGTGTACTCGAGTAGGACCCCATCCACCAATCTCTCCAACTACTCCGCAGTGAAGGCAGGTGCCCTTTCCCCAGACACATGAGCTATTGTCGCTTCCAGACACAGGTCACAGCAGCACTTGCAGTGTAGGTTCTCTCCTGTTAAAGGTCAGGTAGCAAGTGAGTGAAGAGATAGAAAATATTGGTCACGTCCGCGGCAGTGCGTACCGTCACCGCCGGCGTACATCACCATTGACTCCTGGAACCCATAGGGCCCAATGGTAACCAATGCGAAGTTGCGCAGCGGTTGTCGACCGCTTACCGCAACGGCACACAGCGCCAGCGGAATTACCTCATTTCCACTTGTCCCTCCTCACAGGTCAGGCAGCCACTGTTTCAGGGGGGCACAGGCCGTGGCACCTAACTGCATCACAGCAGACATTGGCACAGCAAATGGCTTTCGGATTCACATACTGGTTCTGTAAATGTAGAAATGCATCATTATTGCACTAGATGTGTGATTATGACCCTCTACTTACCGTTTTCCTCCCTAGGCTTCAACCTCTGAGGCTGAATATAAGATGGAGCCATCCTCCGGTGTACAGACCCCTGGTGGACCTTGCGACAATGGAGGACAGACACATTATCATAATCTACAGACTTGATCGGGCCACAATCCAAGAACTGTGTGCCCAATTGGAGCCAGACCTGATGTCAGCTATCCGCCAGCCCACAGGTATCCCCCCTCTAGTGCAGGTCCTGTCAGTGCTCCATTTCCTTGCAAGTGGTTCCTTCCATACAACAGTGGCCATGGCATCAGGGATGTCTCAGACAATGTTCTCCAACGTGTTGACCAGAGTGTTATCAGCCCTGCTTAAACAAATGCGCAGCTACATTGTATTCCCCAGGTGGAGGATCTGGCCACAGTGAAATCTGACTTTTCTGCCCTGGGACATATCCCCAACAACATTAGTGCCATAGATGGTACACATGTGGCATTTGCTCCCCCCCCCCCAGAGAAATGAACAAGTGTTCAGGAAAAAAAGCTATCACTCTATGAATGTGCAGATGGTGTGTTTGGCAGACCATTACATCTCCCACGTGAATGCCAAGTATCCTGGCTCTGCGCATGATGCCTTTATCTTGAGGAATAGCAGCATCCCATATGTGATGGGCCAACTCCAGAGGCACCGGGTGTGGCTAATAGGTGAGCCCAAGGTCCCCACCCAGAATATGTTGGTGTCTGGGTATGGGGTTGTCCCTAAGGGTTATGGTGTGCCTAACAGTTGTCCCTCAATATTTGCAGGTGGCTCTGGTTACCCCAACCTCTCATGTCTACTGACCCTAGTGAGGAATGCCAGGACAAGGGCAGAGGAACGTTACAATGAGGCACATGAGTGAATAAGGAGGATAATTGAGAGAACCTTTGGCCTCTTGAAGGCCACGTTCCGGTGCCTCCATCTGACAGGTGGATCCCTGTACTACTCACCCAAGAAGGTGTGCCAGGTCATTGTTGCATGTTGCATGTTGGACAACCTGGGCTTGAGACGCCAGGTGCCTTATCTGCAGGATGATGAGCCTGGAGATAGTCTTGTGGCAGCAATAAAGCCTGTGGACAGTGAGGAAGAGGAGGCAGAGGAAGAAGATGTGGACAACAGAAGTAATATCATACAGCAGTACTTCCAGTGACACACAGGTAAGACACTGTAGTTTCACTTTAATTTTCAGTTTTCTGTTGGACATTGTACATGGCAGCCTGATTTCCCTATGTCTATGACCACTTACTGTACCCTTTGGCACCTCTATTTTCAGATCTCTGTGCCCCACTCTGGCTCCTGGTATGTTTACTGCTGCCCACTAAAGGTCATACAATGTATATACAACTGTACATGTGACTTGCAATGTTTTCAGAATGTGGTACTGATACATATTTCAATCATTTGACAGACTCCAGATTTGTATTTGTTCCAAGGGTGTTTATTTAAGTGCTCATAAGTAGAGGGGGATGTGCAATGGGCTGGGGTGACGGTGGAGGAATGTCCATTTAGAGTCCAGTCTCTTGGTATCACAGGAGCATTGTCCAATGGGGCATAGGAAGGGGAGTAATGGCATTTCAAGGTGGACAGGGTGACAGAGTGGGACTGAAGGGTGACAATCAGGAGAGTCCTATTTCCTGACAGGGGTCTTGGCAATGTTCTCTGGCTTCTGCCTGGATCACAGGGACCGTTTTCAGGGAGGTTCTCCTTTGCAGGGTGTGGGGTGCTGGTGGCCTGTTGTTCCTGTGGTGGGGCCTCCTGTCCACTAGCGCCGCCGGAGGTGAATGGCTGTTCTTTGGTGTACTAGTGTCAGGGGTCCGTTGTTGTGCCACTGCGTCCCTCATGGGGTTGCCTATGTCAGCCAGCACCCCTGCAATTGTGACCAGGATGGTGTAGATGTTTTTGAGGTCCTCCCTGTTCCCCAGGTACTGTCCCTCTTGCAGCCGCTGGGTCTCCTGCAACTTGGCCAGTATCTGGCCAATCGTCTCCTGAGAATGGTGGTATGCTCCCAGGATGTTGGTGAGTGCCTCCTGGGGAGTGCGTTCCCTGGGCCTGTCCTTCCCCTGTCACACAGCAGTCCTCCCAGCTTCCCTGTTGTCCTGTGCCTCTGTCCCCTGACCCATGTGCCCACTGACCCCAGGTCCCTGATCGTCCTGTGTTTGTGGGGTTGCCTGGGGTCCCTGTAGTGTTGGGCACACTACTGATTGACGTGTCTGGGGACAGTGGCATGGGCCCACTTGGTGGGTGCTGTGCTGGTGTCTCCTGGGGGGAGGGTCTGTGGTGGGTTGGGACTGTGGCAGGGTAACCGACTGTCCAGAGGTCCCTGATGGGCCAGGTTGGTCATCGTGATCCAGGTGTGCAGAGCTGCTGTCATCACTGTGATCCTCCTCGGGGGGACTGGATGTTGCTGGCAACTCCTCTCCAATGAAGTTGAGTAGGGGTCCTGTGGGGATGAAAATGCAGTGTTATTGTATCTGCGTGTGCCATCTTGTGCATGGGTGTGTTTCCCTGTATGGTTGTGATTGCCCTGTCAGCTTTGCCTTGTGTGCGTGGTGATTTTGTGGGCTAGGTGATTCTCTCTAATGAGGATGCTGTGGTGATGGGTGTCCATGCAGGTCTGGGATGGGGGTCCACAGATTGTTGTGGCATGCAGGGCTTGGTATTGGGATGGGTGGGTTGTGATAGTGGGGTATATGTGAGGTGGTGGAGTGATGGGGGTGAGGGTAGGAGTTTGTGATGGCATGCAGGTAGGGTGGGGGATATATTAGTAAAAATTTGACTTACCAGAGTCCAGTCCTCGCTGCTACTCCTGCGAGGCCCTCAGGATGCATTATCTCCAAGACTTGCTCCTCCCATGTTGTTAGTTGTGGGGGAGGAGGTGGCGGTCCACCGCCAGTCCTCTGTACAGCTACCTGGTGTCTTGCAACCACGAACCGCTCCTTCCCCCATAGGTCGTACCACCTCTTCCTGATGTCATCCCTTGTTCTGGTGTGCTGTCCCATGGCTTTGACCCTGTCCACGGTTCTCCGCCACAGCTCCATCATCCTAGCAATGGACATCTGCTGCACCTATGATCCGAATAGCTGTGGCTCTACCCGGATGATTTCCTCCACCATGACCCTTAGCTCCTCCTCTGAAAACCTGGGGTGTCTTTGGGGTGCCATGGATGTGGTATAAGTAATATGTGTGAGGATGTGTGGGGTAATGTGTTGTGGTGTGTGCTGTAAGGTGTGTGGATGGTGCATGGGTGATGGTGTTCTGTGGCTCAGATTGAGTAGGTGCTCCTGGC
Source organism: Pleurodeles waltl (assembly GCF_031143425.1). Classification (NCBI taxonomy): domain Eukaryota; kingdom Metazoa; phylum Chordata; class Amphibia; order Caudata; family Salamandridae; genus Pleurodeles; species Pleurodeles waltl. Next base: position 484,691,347 of record NC_090445.1, on the reverse strand, counting down.
TTGTGTCTCTCTCTGTTGGCAATCTTTTTTTTTTTCATTGAAAGGGTTGTGGGTAATGTGGGTGTGTGTTTTATAGTGGTGTGAGTGTGTGGGTGTGGTTTGTGTATGTATGTCAGGTGTGTGTAGTTTGAATTTTCTAATGTGGTGGAGTTTTGTTAGTGTGTATGTATTATGAGCATGGCGGTGTGTACCGCCAATGGTTTACCACTGTTGAAAGACCGCCGCAGTGATTTGTGGGTCGTGATACTGTGGGCGTATTCCTGTTGGCGTGATGATGTGGGTTTTGGTACCGCCAATTTATCACTGACCTTTGGTCTGGCTGACTTGTGTGGGTGTCTGTATAGTGGCGGATTTATCTGTGTGGGTCATAATACCAGTAGCGGAATACCGCCGCGGTCACGGTATCTTGGCTGCCGTCAGCACGGTGGTAGGTGACATTTACTGCCAGGTTTGTAATGAGGGCCATATTTTCTTGGACATAATAAGCCTTTAGAAGTTCGAACCACATAAATAATCCATAATTTGCAAAGGTATATCTTTCATGATAAAGTGACACATGTTTTAACCAACAAGTAAAACATCTAAAAAACTCGCACAATTAAAATATCAGTATGGAAATGGAATGTGACAGGCCTACAAGTATCTGAATAATAGAATGCCAGTCTCACAATGAACTAAAACAACACATTATTAACATCTCCTTCTCTGAGGATAATTTAAACAGCATAAAAACATACTACTTCATGCTTCTGACCCATATGCAGCAGGCCCAGTTTACAAATCTTGAGAGCATCAAAAAAATGGCAACAGATCTAAATAATCCTCTTAGAGAGGGGTAATAGGTACTCAGAGCAGAAAAATAAAGAATGGACCTCGGTTTCTCTAACTGGTGAACAGAAGGGACAGCCCTCTAATTCACCTTTATCCCCACTTTTATTTTGAAATCATCCTGTTAAGGGGAAGTGTACCAATTCTAAAGTAGAAGTACAAGGTCTTGGCTGAGTGGGGAGTAATTCTGTCCATAAAGGTTTCCTATTTTAGCATACACTTATGAGCTGGGAACATATCTATTGGACCCTCCACTCTTGATTGGTGCCAGGCTTCAGAAAGGATTTGATCCAAGTATAAACTCTGGATGTTTATGCCCACATTTTTATTCAGGTTTTCCAGGTTATCTTACATATCAGACAGGTGAAAACTATGGCAGAGTTTTTTAACCTCCTTAAGATAAAGTGTGGAACAGTTCCTATTTAGGGCAACCAGCTCCTTCAAGGCCTTTCTATATGACACCAGCTCAAGTGTGGACCAAAGATTGATCCAGAACTTTAGGATCCTTAGATGGACAATTCGATCAACCGTCTGGGTATTCATATTCCATCTTAAAGGTAACATGGGGTACTAGTATGTAATGACCTTAACACTCCATTTTCAGTTCATACTAGCAAGCTAGTGCCACTGTATCTTTAGAGCTCCACCCCGCAGAGGGCTCCACCCGGAGCTACAGCTCTGTAAACCTCAAGGGCTGGAGAAAGTGCCCTACTGGAAGTGAATATATACTTTTGTATGATAGCAGCAACTGTATGCAGTAGCAAGGATTTGTTCTTTTGCCTTTGGGGCATCCAGGAGAATTTATTAGAGACTCTCACACCTAGGTGATTAAAACTCTTAACCTTCTCAATCAAACCCATCTACCTTCATCTTGCTTTTCAAAGAATGGAAGGGATTAAGGGCCGTGAACTTCATTTTCCCTGCATTTATTTCAAGGCCTCTATCTTCACAGAACTTTTGAAATTCCCCTAGCAAGACTCTGAGGCCCATAGGTGTGCGTGACAGAAGTAGCGATGTACATAGTGTTTTGCCAGCAAACATCAGCAAAGCACAGGAGTACTGACATTTGCTAGTTTTGGAGCGTCATGTTGACAGCTCTTTATCCACTCCACCAGGCCATTATGGAATGAGTAGAATAAGGAGGGGGCTAATACACACCCCGTCTAACCCCAGAATTAGTGGGGATCTTGTCAATAAGGTGCCCATGGCTATTTCACCTAATTTGGGCATGTGTATCCGAGTGAAGTTTATTTAAAATAGTTGAAAGGTCTTCAGTTATAGTGCATTGTCTCAAAACCTCCCACAGACGTTTCCTAGGAACTAGGTCAAAGGTGGCCCTCAAATCCATGAAGACCACATAAAGGTGGTCTTTTCGTAATGTGATATATTTCCAGCAAGTAGCTGAAAATCCAACCTGTTCCATAGCACTTGTTTTCTTGCTGAATCCATTCTGGAAATTTGACAAAATCTTTCATCCAAGTGTGGTGCCAATAAAGGACTGGCCTAACAGAGATCTTTTGTGAAATGTCTTTGAGGCTAATGAGCCTGTAATTACCCGGGTTATCTCTAGCTCCCTTCTTGTATATAGGGACCATAATAGCCCCCCTCCAGGACTTTGGGAGATCTTTATCCCCTGCTGCAACATTAGCAAGGGTGTTTAGATAGGGAATCCAAACTTTGGGTTGGAGAGAAACAAGTTACCTAAGATAGAATTGGGGTTAGGTATTTATCCCAACTTCATTGAGTATAAAGCTACCTCAGTTTCTTTTAGTAAGAAAGTACAAGCGTGAGAGTTACACTCAGGTTGCACTAACCTCAGAGGAACTGATTTATGCTTACTGTTATCAAGGAACATTGGGCCACATGTACAAAGCATTTTGTACATCACAAACGGCAAATTGGGATGTACTTACCATTATTTGTGATTCAGTAATCTATTTACCGAATCACAAAAAGGGTTTGTGAGTTGCAATTAGGAAGGGGTGTTCCCTTCCTAATTGCGAGTCGCAGTCCCATGTATGATTGTTTTGTGACCATGAATGTGGACGTAAAACAATCACAGTTACCACCAGTTTCAATTTGGTGCTAACCCATTCGCGAAGGGGAAGTTGCTCCCATGGAGCCCCTTCCCCTTAGTGAATAGCAGCGAAAGTACCTTTTCATTTTTTGTTTTTGAAATGCATCTTTTTTTCCTTTAAGGAAAACCAGCTGCATTTAAAAAAACAAAAAAAAACTGCTTTATTTAAAAAACAGTCACAGACATGGTGGTCTGTTGTCTCCAGCAGGCCACCATCCCTGTGAGGGCGGCCATATTCATGAGGTAGGTCATTTGTGACCCCCTTGCGAATCGCAAACAGTGTCAGTGACACTGTTGTACATATGGTTTTGCGACTCGCAGATTGCTAGTCTCTCTGAATGAACCTGTATTTCGTACATGTGGCCCATTGTTATATCCAATTCTCATGCTTTCTAAAGAGAGGAAAAATGCTCAAACCATTAATCGGCAGGGACAAATGACTCAGGTTGGGAGTCACACATTCTGCTACTGGTTGCCATCATTATACAAAAGGCTTAGGCTTCTTTGTTCTTAAGAGAATTAGTAAGTGCGACCTGTAGGAAAGTGCCATTTTGCCTGGCATGTTACTCCCAATTTTACTTACATGTCAGTTTGTTTTTGCCTGTCTCACTGGGATCCTCTAGCCAGGACCCCAGGGCTCATAGTTTGTGGCCTGAATGTGTGTTCCTGTGTAGTGACTAACTGTGTCACTGAGGCTCTGCTAATCAGACCCTCAGTGCTTATGCTCTCTCTGCCTCTAAAATTGTCACTTAAGGCTAGTGACCATTTTCACCAATTCTAATTGGCACACTGGAACACTCTTATAATTCCCTAGTATGTGGTACAGGGTTACCCAGGGTATTGGGGTTCCAGGTGATCCATATGGGATGCCGCCTTTCTTTTGCCACCCAGAGGGAGCTCAGACACATCTGACACAGGACTGCGCTTGCAGCCTGAGTGAAATAATGTCCACGTTATTTTACAGCCATTAAACACTGCACTTAAGTAACTTATAAGTCAACTATATGTCTAACCATCACTTAGTGAAGGCTAGGTGCAAATTTGAGGGTACCCTGGCACTAGCCAAGGTGCCCCCACATAGTTCGGCGCAATTTCCCTGGACTTTGTGAGTGCGGGGACACCATTACACACGTGCACTACATATAGGCCAATACCTATATGTAGCTTCACAATGGTAACTCAGAATATGGCCACGTAACATGTCTATGATCATGGAATGGTCCCCCCATGCCAAATCTGGTATTGGAGCGCCAATCCCATGCATCCCGGGGCGCCACCATGGACCGCGGGTACTGCCAAACCAGCTCTCCGGGGTCACCTAACAGACAAGGTTCTGTCCTCCTTGGGTCTGGGCAGCCTAGTCCCAGGAAGGCAGAACAAAGGATTTCCTCTGAGAGAGGGTGTTACACCCTTTCCCTTTGGAAATAGGTGCTAAGGGCTGGGGAGAAGTAGCCTCTCCCAGCCTCTGGAAATGCTTTGAAGGGCACAGATGGTGCCCTACTTGCATAAGCCAGTCTACACCGGTTCAGGGAACCCCCAGCCTCTGCTCTGGCACGAAACTGGAGAAAGGAAAGGGGAGTGACTACTCCCCTGTCCATCACCACCCCAGGGGTGGTGCCCAAAGTTCCTCCACTGTGTCCCAGACTTCTGCCATCTTGAATCCAGAGGTGTGAGGGCACGATGGAGGCCTCTGACTCGCCAGTGCCGGCAGGTGACGTCAGAGACCCCTCCTGATAGGTGCTTACCTAACTAGGTGGCCAACCCTCCTCTGAGGGCTATTTAGAGTCTCTCCTGTGGGCTTTTCCTCAGATAAAGACATGCAACAATTCACCAAAGTTCCTCTGCATCTCCCTCTTCGACTTCTGCCAAGGATCGACCGCTGACTGCTCCAGGACACCTGCAAAACTGCAATAAAGTATCAAGAAGACTACCAGTGACATTGTAGTGCCTAATCCTGCCGGCTTTCTAGACTGTTTCCTGGTGGTGCATGCTCTGGGGGCTGTCTGACTTCACCCTGCACTGGAAGCCAAGAAGAAATCTCCAGTGGGTTGACGGAATCTTCCCCCTGCTAACGCAGGCACCAAACCTCAGCTTCATGGGTCCTATGGGTCCCCTCTCATCGTGATGAGCATGGTCCCTGGAACACAGGTAGTGGATCCAAGTGTCCCCAACTGTCCAGTGGTCCATCTATCCAAATTTGGAAGTGGTAAGTCCTTGCCTCCCCTCGCCAGACAATAAACCTGTGTACTGCGTGAACTGCAGCTGCTAGAGCTTCTGTGCACTTTTCCAAGGAATCCTTCATGCATAGCATAGCCCAGATCCCAAGCACTCTGTCCTGCATTGCTCAACTCGCTGAGTTGACCACCGGCTTCGTGGGACCCTCCTTTGTAGTGTTGAGACGACTGCCATGCTCAGTTTTCTTGAACCCATGTTCAGGTACTTCTGCGGATGCTGCCTTCTTCTGCGTGGGCTTTCTGTGTTGCTGAGGGAACCCTCTGTCTCCTCTTCCAAGTGGCTACCTCCTGGTCCTTCCTGGGCGCAGGCAGCACCCTTTTTCTTCAACCGCGACCTTTCCAGCTAGCAAGGCTTGTTTGCAGTCTTTCTTCAAAGAAACAACTCTGCATCCTCCAGCATTCCGTTTGACATCTTCTGTGCAAAGGAGAAGTTCCTGGCAACTTCCGTGGTTGCAGATTCTTCAGCATCTTCAACCCAGAGGCAGCCATTTTGCACCTTCATCCGGGGTTTAGTGGGCTCCTGCCCCCCCCCGGACACTTTCTTGACTCTTGGACTGGGTCTCCTTCCTTTACAGGTCCTCAGGTCCAGGAATCCGTCTTCAGTGCTTTGCAGTCGGTTGTGTTCTTTGCAGAATCTCCTATCACGACTTTAGTGTGTTTCTGGGGAAGTAGGGTCACTTTACTCCTACTTTTCAGGGTCTTGGGGTGAAGTATCTTGGACACCCTTAGTGTTTTCTGACACTCCCAGCGACCCTCTACACACTACACTAGGCCAGGGGTCCCTGAGTGGTTCGCATTCCACTTTCTTAGTATATGGTTTGTCTTGCCCCTAGGCCTGTTGCATCCTATTGTATTCTACAGTGTTTGCACTAATTTTCTAACTGTTTACTTACCTGATTTTGGTTTGTGTGTATATTTTGTGTATTTTACTTACCTCCTAAAGGAGAATATCCTCTGAGATATTTTTGGCATATTGTCACTAAAATAAAGTACCTTCATTTTTAGTAACTCTGAGTATTGTGATTCTTATGGTATAGTGCTATATGATATAAGTGGTACAGAAGGAGCTTTGCATGTCTCCTAGTTCAGCCTAAGCTGCTTTGCTATAGCTACCTCTATCAACCTAAGCGTTTAGAACACTACTAATCTACTAATAAGGGATAACTGGACCTGACACAAGGTGTATGTACCATCAGGTACCCACTATAAACCAGGCCAGCCTCCTACACGACCCACCAGGCCATTCTCTCCTTTTGGCCATTACAGTGGACTTATAGGTTTTTATGGCAAATTATATCAGCTTTAATTCCCTTTTTTATGGCTTCAATCAGCCTCTGCTTTGCCACTCAACACTCCCTTGTAAACCATAGGCAGGCTGAATTTGGGATAGTTGTACATTTGGCATAGGTATTAAAGAACAATTTCAGTAAGACAAAAAACTTCAAAGTGACGCAAAGCAAAATTGCTCTGCTTGAGTCTAGCTATATCTAATGAGTTGAAAAAAATCAGCAAAAGCTCAGTAGATTGTAATATGTGTTGAATAATTATTTACTGTGTCAGCCCATCCTTAGATAATTAGTAAGAACAGAAAGCACAGAGTCAGGATCTATTTCATTATCTTGAGAATTGGAAAAAACAGCTGCTGAAAGATCCAAAATCAGAGCACTGCAGTCACTGTCCGGGCAGAATACAACTTCAGATCGCTTAAAAAGGACCACAGTTTGAGGACCAGAAATATGTAATCAATATGAGTTAAAGATCTACCTCAATTAAAGTTGGGTTTAGGCGGATGATCTGATTTGGAAAGCCTGTTGGTTGTTCTTAACCAATACTCAAGAGTAAAGTGGAAGAGCTGGTTTTCCACCATTGACCATTTTTACTGGATTAGCAGAAATCTCTGGGATTCCCCCTCCTCAAAGAGTGACAAAGACTTGAATGATTCAAAGAGTTAAAAATGAGTATTAGAATCCCCAGCTAAAATTACAGGCCTTTCTAGACTGAGTGAGTTTTGAAGATGTTTGTGGCAAGACGGTACTTGGGATTTTTTATCTGCAAATGAGTGGAGATAAATATTAATGACAACAATGTGCCTATGCCTCACTCCAAGGGAGGACAGCAGGGACATCTTGATACCCAGAATGTCCCTAGGTCCAGAATCAAGTATTTCAGTCTTACTGATAATCGTGGAGTTTAACCAGATTATAAGGCCACCCAGAGATATAAACAGAACTAGCAGGAATAGCATTACTATGCAAAGTCAAGTATCCAGGTTTAACCTCTGGTAGGGTTACCCATGTTTCCTGGAATAGGATGGTGTGGTGACTACCAATAAACTCTCTTCATTCTAGATCTGAAAGTTTGAAATGGATACCTGCTATGTTCCAGAACAGCAGTTTCACTATGTCTATTGGCCTTTCTTTGGGAACAGTCAAGAGTTGGGTTTGTGCCACATCCTTTACAATAGTCCCACCCACTTTTGCCACAATGTCCTGTGTTTGGGTCTACTGTAGTCAGTCAATGCCGAAAGTCCCCTGTAAGCAAGGACTTTGCACATGATTATTTGGAAATTGAGGTAATGTCAGGGCTGGAGAGCTTGTAGTTCTGGGTGAGAATTCAATGGCCAAGTAGAGTTTTAGGAAAATGTGAGAACCACAAATATAAGCAGATCTAAGCTTCATTTTGATCAGCCATCCACTTTATCATCACTCATGAATCTCACACCAACATAGTCAGTTCTACTATTCTAGCTCCAGTTAAGACTCTAACTGGACCACCCATAATCATGGATCTACAATTATGGACATGTTGAAGCTAATGAATTATTTTATTAGTTAATGGCTCATTGATCTTTCACTGTCTTGACAGGGATTTGGGGATGTTAGCCAGGAACACTTCTCAGCTAGGCAACCTGCTGGCCAGAGTACCCCTTGTATCCATTGGATGATGCAAAGTAGGTGCTCGAAAGAGAGAGAGGTGGCATTTGCTGCTTGCATATTGTAATATAGCACATCAGTATTAGGAATACACCTTGTTTCTGGAGTAACGGCTAGAGACCCAGCATTATGGATTAGATGTTCATGTCTATTATCACTCCCCAGAATAGGCTTCACATTGAGCCCCTTTAGTGATCGAGACCCTGGCTGCGGAGAGCTTCTGTCCAATAGGATGTTGTCTAGGGCCCATTTTGGAGGACCCCTTCCAATTTGCGAGTGGGTTACCATCCACTTGAAGTGGATGGTAACTGCGATGCCATTTGCGACCGCGTATGCGGTCGCAAATGGTATTGCATCCCAATGCGACTCGCAAATAGGAAGGGAACACCCCTTCCTATTTGCGAGTCGGAAATGCATATTGCGAGTCGGTAACGACTCGCAATATGCATTTCTGCATTGGGAAACGCGTTTAGCGAGTCGCAAACGGCAAATTTTGCCGTTTGCGACTCGCTAAACGTTTGCTACATCTGGCCCAAAGTGCCTCATCAATATGGTTGCATTGTTCTTGTACCTGAACGTGTTGTAGTGTTCATTCCTTATTCCTTATATTATTATACCTTTCCTGAGCAAACTGATAAAAAGAGCAGCTACCAAACTGGATTCCACCCAGGAAGAGGCACTGAATCTGCCCTCATCGCCATCTGGGATGATATTAAAAACACAATAGACCTCAATGGAGTTGCTGCACTACTTCTCCTGGAGAGGTCTTCTGGACCTCTCAGCTGCCTTTAACACAGTTGACCATGACACCCTAATAGAAAGACTTTACGAATCCATCATAGAGGGGAGTGCTCTTTACTGCATCACATCCTACATTCAAGACAGATCTAATGTCATCCAAACTCCCCCTTTCGCGTCCAAACCCTACTTCACAAAACCAGGTGTCCCTCAGGCACAATCATCTCATCCATGCTTTTCAACATTTACATGATGTCATTAGTGGACATTATCAATGATTTTCAACTCACATGCTACACCTTTGCAGATGACACACAAATACTCCTCAAACTGGAATGCCCTAAAGACATTGGAAAGTCACTAATCATCAGTTGCCTCAGAGTCGTTGATCAGTGGAATACATGGGGTCATCTCAAACTGAATGCTTCCAAAATGGAAATACTCACATGTAGCGATAAGAAAAATTGTGACCCACTATGCACCACTATGTGGCTGGCTTGATGATCTGGGACCACCTCCTCAGGTATCTACAATGAATGATCATGTGGACAAATTAGCAAGAGTAAGCTTCATCACCATGAAAACACTGCAATGCATCTTCCCTCTCTCTACAAGGTCAGGCTACTATTTCTCCTGTACTATTTAAACTGGATTATGCCCATGGCCTCTGACATGGATCATCTATATCTACTATGAGAAACATTAAATGCATTCAGATCCCAAATGCCAGACTACCCCTACATCTAAAGTCACAAGCCCAATCTTTCGTGCCTTGAGGGCCCCACATTGGTAACCCGTTGTCAGAAGATCCACCTTCAAGCTGCCTGTATCACCCACAAAGCAATACATGGAATAGGACCACTTTTTATCAGGAATAAAATCAAGAAATACATTCAACAAAAAAACCTCAGCTCTAGATTGGCACTCCGCCTCAAAAAACTACCTTACAAGAAAAAGACAATATTCTCTGTTTAAGGAGCCAAACTATAAAATTCATTATTCCCAATATAAGATCTGCAGAAAAATATCTTATCTTCGGTAGACTACTCAAGAGCTGGCTCATTCCTACATAACCACATACCCAAACAGCAATGGACTGCATATCCAGCTGTATGCAGACATTTTATAATCTGATTATATATATATATATATATATATATATATATAGCTAGATATGTTTTTTTCTTTGTTCAAATATGTAGAATAACTATTTACCTTAAAATATATACCTACTCTTTAGCCATGTTCAACTAATGTATATTTTACCTATGGTTAAATATATATATGTATGCATATGTGTGTGTGAGGGTATGCATGTGTATATAAATATATAATATGTATATGTGTATGTGTATGTAGGTATGTGCATATATATATATATTCTACTTTTTTTACATGTTCATAGGTCATAGCATAGTTTCTATATAAGTTGCATGATTAGATGCTTATGAGTCTCTGGTGGTCATTACAACCCTGGCGGACGGTGTTAAAGCTGAAGAAATACCGCAAGCATGCCGGCGGACAAAAAAAGGGAATTACGACCCTGGCGGAAACCGCCAACAAAGACAGCCACTTTAACACATCGCCAACACGGCGGTACAGACAAACAGCTCGGCGGTCACCGCCAACAGACAGACAGGAGACAATGTACCGCCCACACTATTATGACAGGCCAATCCGCCACCTTTTCCGGGGCGGATTCTCCGTGGATAAAAACACGGCAAAAACAGCTTTTGCTATGGTAAAACGCTCACCTGAACACACTCCACGAGGAACGACGACTCCATGGAGCCGGAACTCCAAATCCTACCTGCCTTTGTCTTTCTGCTCCTCTATGACCAACAGCGACGTAGGCACAGAAGATACCGGTGAGTACTGCATCTACGACACGGGGGAGGCAAAAGTTAGGGGGACACCCACCAAACACCCCCACCCTCGCATATCACAACATACACACCAATGCAGTCAAAAATATCACATGAACAACCCACAATCCCCCCGGAAGAATGCAAAGACAAAGCGAATTTCGGTCAAACATTGTAATGTGCCAATATACATGTCATACAAAAAAATACTGATATATATCTCGAAATCTGTCATAATTATATATACAATACAAGAAGTAGTGCAGATATGTACACATCAATGTCCGTGCTCCAACAGCCCAAAAATGCATGGGCGAGGCCCACAATAGATACCTGACCAAAATCAGAGAGAACACTGCCGGGGCATCAGATAGAAACACTACAGGCACCTCAGGGGGAAGGGAACGGGGGCACCTCAGCCAGATGAATGCGAAGCCAGATCCACGACGGGGCTCCATGCCCATTGATGTATCCTGGGGAGTGCAAAGCCACAGTCTCACAAGTCTCTACAGTGGGTGTGTTGCCCACTGTTACATCCTGGGGAGTGCAAAGCCACAGTCTCACAAGTCTTTACAGTGGGTGGTTTGCCCACTGTTACATCCTGGGGAGTGCAAAGCCACAGTCTCACAAGTCTCTACAGTGGGTGGGTTGCCCACTGTTACATCCTGGGGAGTGCAAACCCACATTTTCACTAGTATCTGCAGTTCTCTGCTGGTACTGGGTGGGACTGGTGCCCAGACAGGATGAGTCTCCCCGTGAAAGTTCATGTCCTGTCACTGTCCTAGCTGCACATGGGATACAGATGCCTGATGTGGCGGCCTATTCATACCCACACGGTGTTTGCCTTGTTCAGCGGTCTTCACCATGGCAGTCTTTGCCCTGTTCAGCGGTCTTCATCATGGCGGTCTTTGCCCTGTTCAGCGGTGCTTAGCCATGGCGGTCTTTGCCCTGTTCAGCGGTCTTCACCATGGCGGTCTTTGCCCTGTTCAGCGGTCTTCACCATGGCAGTCTTTGCCCTGTTCAGCGGTCTTCACCATGGTGGTCTTTGCCCTGTTCAGCGGTGCTTAGCCATGGCCGTCTTTGACCTGTTCAGCGGTCTTCACCATGGCAGTCTTTGCCCTGTTCAGCGGTCTTCACCATGGCGGTCTTTGCCCTGTTCAGCGGTGCTCTGACATGGCGGTTCGGATACTGACATTGGTGTGTGGCATGACGATCTCCACACTGGACATTGGTGTGTGGCATGACGATCTCTACACTGGACATTGGTGTGTGGCTTGACGTTCCATCATTGCCCAGCAGGGCTGTGGGATCCTGGTCCCTCCTGGGCTGTGACTCTTGTGGTGGTCTCCTGACCAGTAACAATACTTGGGCCCTCCTGGGCTGTGACTCTGGCCGTGGTCTCTGGACCAGTGACGAATCTTGGGCCCTCCTGGGCTGTGACTCTGGCGGTGGTCTCCTGACCAGTAACGATACTTGGGCCCTCCTGGGCTGTGACTCTGGCAGTGGTCTCCTGACCAGTGACGATACTTGGGCCCTCCTGCGCTGTGACTCTGGCGGTGGTCTCTGGACCAGTAACGATACTTGGGCCCTCCTGGGCTGTGACTCTGGCGGTGGTCTCTTGACCAGTAACGATACTTGGGCCCTCCTGGGCTGTGACTCCGGCAGTGGTCTCCTGACCAGTAACGACGGTGCTGGTGGTTGTGTCTCAACCGCCGGAAATGATGGCGCACTTCTCCGCCGTGACACTCACAACAGGCTGGGCAGACTTCCTCGGGACCTTCCCCACCTTCTTTGGAGTTACAGCTGACTCACCAATCGCCTTTGATCCCATTTCAGTTGTTGTGCCACCAGGAGTCTTGACACAGTCCCGTCGTCCACTCTCCAATTTCAGAGCCTTTACAGGGGGTGGGCTGCCAGTGCCTTGGCTCCGGGTCCTACTGCCTGCCCTGGTGGACGGTGCACTCCATAAACCTGGAACACGCACCACTGGCACTGGAGGCTTTTTGGCTGAGGCGCTATGACGGGACTGATGAACTGTCGGGTGGGGGGGTGGGGGCAAACAGGTCAATTTGACAGAGGGACAGTTTCTGACGGACACTGGGATGGGTAGCTGGAGGGGGTCTGGGATTGGCGGTAGAGGAGGTGGTTGTAGGAGGTGTCACTTTAGGTGTTTTGTGTGCAGGTGCAGGTACTGGAGGCTGTCGTGAGATGGATGGATGTTGGGTGAGTGATTGCCGGGGTTTGGGTACTTTGGGAGGGGTCATCACAGACACACTGGGAGAGGACACAGGGGACGTGTAAATTGCAGTGGAGGTGGTGAGTGCAGGTGAGCGGCTTGTGGTGCTGGGTGTCCTGGTGCGAGTCCTAGTGCCTGTAGATGTGGTGCATGCAGGTGTGTGTGTAGACGAGACTGGGAGGGAGGAGGGAGAAGAGGAGGAAGGGGACACAGTGGAGACAGTGGATGTTGCTGTGTCTGTATGGGTGTGATGCTTGTGTGAGTGCCTGTGGTGTGTGTGGTGCCTATGTTTGCTTGAGCTACTTTTGGCTGTTAACTTGTGTGCAGGCTGGTCTGTAGGTGTGCTTGGGATGGGCTGGGGTACAGGGGATTGGGTCTGGGTGGAGGAAGTTGGAGGGGGGAGGCTGGACACAGGGACAATGGCTGCCATCAGTGCTGAGGCCAGAGATTGCAGGGTTCGCTGAAGGACAGCCTAACCAGAATGAATGCCTTCCAGGAATGCATTAGCGTGTTGCAACTCTCGTTCTACACCCTGGATGGCATTCACAATGGTAGACTGCCCAACAGTGAGTGACCTCAGGAGGTCAATGGCCTCCTCACTGAGGGCAGCAGGGGTGACTGGGGCAGGGCCTGAGGTGCCTGGGGCGAAGGTGATGCCCACCCTCCTGGGTGAGCGGGCACGGGGTGAACGCTGAGGGGCTGCTGGGAGGGCGGTGCTGGTAGGGGAGCTGGCGGCTGTACCTGTAGAAGTGTGGCACACAGATGGTGCCGCCACCACAGGGGAGCTCACATCGGCGGACGAGTCCGTGTCGCTGGTTGGTGATCCTGTGGCCGACGTGAAGCTCCCCTCGCCCTCCGTCCCACTGGTGCATTCAGAATCTGTGGTGTGGCCCTCCATGGCCATGTGGGATGCAGCTCCCTCGTGCTCCGGTGCCACTGTACCTCCGCCTGATGATGCTGATGCACAAAAGGACAGGGAGAGAAGCAAAAGGGGGGGAGACAGAAGAAAGAGAGTTTTAGTGCATGGCATACCGCTACCGTTGGCAGACAAGACAGACGCAGCAGCCCCATGCATTACGCCGTGCTCCTGCTCTCTGCACATGCAATTTTTGGGATATGGCCTACATGGCAATGGTCGAAATCTGCGCACATGGATGGCAAAGGGGCAACTATACATCAACTTGCCTCTGTTCTGAGCTGGGGTAGAGTCCCCCATGGCCTACATTACAGAGGGGCCTTGCCTACCTAACTGGCCCTGGCCTAGGGACACCCACAGCCCACCTCCCCCACCCAGACACCTCCACTGCACGCAGAGTCCACAGAATGAGGTTGTACTCACCCCCTTGTGTCTGCTGTGATGTCCTTAAGTGCCCATCCAACTCCGGGTAGGCCACCGCCAGGATCCGGAACATCAGGGGGGTCATGGTGCGACAGGCATCCCTCCCACGTTGGGAGGCCATCCCCAGCTGAGCCTCCGCCATCTTCTTGCTGCATCGGCGAATGTCCTCCCATCTCTTACGGCAGTGGGTGCCCCGTCTCTGGTGGGCTCCCAGGGTCCGGACTTCCTTGGCGATGGCATGCCAAATGTCCCTTCGTCTGGTGGGCGCTGACCTACATGACAAGCACAAGGAAAGAGGAATAGTCATTACCTACTGCACCGTCACTGTGAGTGGCCCCCTCCCAACTCTGTCCATGTGGCCCATTCATCCCCATGCATTTCTGTTGTAATAACTCTGCCCCCTTCCCTCTCCCACCCAGCCCTGTCCACCCAGGCCTAGCCCATCCAACGTTCTCCCTGTGTACTATCCTGTTGGTCTGGAGGACCGTAGAGTAGCATGTACTGGGGGAGGACCCCATCCACAAGTTTCTCCAACTCCTGTGCAGTGAAGGCAGGGGCCCTTTCCCCAGACACAGCAGCCATCGTCGCTTCCAGACCGAGGTCACAGCAGCACTAGCAGTGTAGGTCCTCTCCTGTCGAAGGTCAGGTATCTAGTGATTGAAGAGATAGAAAATGGTGGTGACGTCCGCGGCGGTGACGTCCGCGGCGGTGACGTCCGCGGCGGGCGCATCATCACCGCCAGAGCACCTGTTCATTGGCTCCTGGGACCCATAGGGTCCAATGTTAACCAATGCAGCATTGCGCCGCGCTCTACGACCGCCTACCGCGACGGTGTCCAACGCCAGCGCAGTTACCCCACAATTCCATTGTCCCAGTTTAGAGGTCAGGCAGCCTCCATTTCAGAGGCCCACATGGCTTCATTTACTACTGCGTCACACATACCGAGGCCTACACTCAAAACATTTCCCGGATGGGTCAATTGTCTGTTGTAGTCTTGTGTGTGACTGTGGGTACATAACTGGAGGAATGGTGACAGTTTCTTCGCTGTTGTCCTTCTTAGGCACCGTCATTTGGACATATTGGAAGATGGCGGAATCCGCCGGTGTACCGACCGCTGGTGGACCTGTTGACAATGGAAGAGAGACATTTGATCGTGACCTACCGGTTCGACCGTGCCACAATCCAGGAACTATGTACACAGTTGGAGCCAGACCTGATGTCACCAATCCGCCATCCCACTGGAATCCCCCCTGACGTTCAGGTGCCGTCAGTGCTCCATTTCCTTGCAAGTGGGTCATTTCAGACTACTGTGGCCATGGCATCAGGGATGTCCCAGCCTATGTTTTCCAACGTGTTGTCTGCCCTGCTGAAACACGTAAGGAGGTACATCATTTTCCCTGAGGTGGAGGATTTGCCTACAGTGAAAGGTGACTTCTATGCCCTTGGACATATCCCGAACGTCATAGGTGCCATTGATGGGACCCATGTAGCTCTGGTCCCCCCGCAGGAGTGAACAGGTGTACAGGAACAGGAAGAGTTATAATTCGATGAATGTCCAGATGGTCTGTTTGGCAGACCAGTACATCTCGCAGGTAAATGCTATGTTCCCTGGCTCAGTGCATGATGCCTACATCCTGTGGAATAGCAGGATCCCTGATATGATGGGTCAACTCCAGAGGCACCGTGTATGGCTATTGGGGGACTCTGGTTACCCCAACCTTTCCTGGCTATTGACCCCAGTGATGAATCCCAGGGCAGAGGAACGGTACAATGAGGCCCATGGGCGGACTAGGAGGGTGATCGAATGCACCTTCGGCCTCCTGAAGGCCAGGTTCAGGTGCCTCCATATGACAGGTGGCTCCCTATTCTACGTACCGAAGAAGGTGTGCGACATCATCATCGCCTGCTCCATGCTCCATAATTTGGCATTGCGACGCCAGGTGCCTTTTCTGCAGGAGGATGATCCAGATGATGGTGTTGTAGCAGCGATGGAGCCTGTGGAGCCTGTGGACAGTGATGAGGATGAAGCTGATGAAGAGGAAAACGACAACAGGGAGTCAGTCATACAGCAATATTTCCAGTGAGACACAGGTGAGTACATTTTCAGGTTTAACATAACATTAACTTTCACACGTCTACCTCTATCCTGTACCTATATTTCACTCACTATTTGTTAACTGAGTTGTCCCCTTCCATTTCAGTTTCACAAATGTGGTAACCTACGTGTCAACAGCTTGCACCCTTGAAAGGCTTGTGATGTGTGACATTGGTATGTTGGCCTTCCAATGGGTAACCATTTTTGACATTGTAATTGACAATACAAAGTTCCAAATAATTGACTGACTCCAGTTTTATTAGTGTTTCAAGGGTGTTTATTTAAGTGCATAACAATGAAGGGGGGTTGTGAAATGGGGATGGGTTATGGTGGATGAATGTCCATAGCAGAGTCCAGTCTATTAGTCTCACAGGTACATTGCACATCTGGCCATTGGAAGTGGAGCTGGGGCAGTTCCGATTTGGATAGGGTAACAAAGTGGTACAGTAGGGGGACAATCAGGGTGGTCTTATTTCCTGGCGGGGGTCTTGCCATCTTGCATGTCCTGTTCCTGGATCTCAGGGACCACTTTCGTGGTGGTTGTCCGTCTGCAGGGGGTGGGGTGCTGGTGTGTTGGTCCTGTGGCGGGGTGTCCTGTGCACTAGCGCCGGCGGAGGTGGTGGGCATTTCATCATCCTGGCTAGTGTCAGGGGCCCCTTGGAGTGCCACGGTGTCCCTCAAGGTCTTTTGAATGTCCATCAGCACCCCTACAATGGTGTCCAGGGCGGAGCCGATGGTCCTGAGCTCCTCCCTGAGAGAATGGCTGCACTCACAGGATGGTGGCCTGCTGGGGACAGCATATCACCACGTCTATGACTGCTTTTTAAATAAAGCAGATTTTTTTGCTAATGCAGCCCATTTTCCATAAAGGAAAATGGGATGCATTACAATAAAAAAAAAAAAAGTAAGGTAATTTTTTCATTTTTTCGGAGTACGCAGCTTTCCATGGGACCACTGCCTGCTCTCAAAAATGTTTTTGTGCCTATTTACAAAGGGGACGGGGTCCTTTGGGACCTCTTTCCGTTTGCAAATGGTTACCACCAACTTGAAGTTGGTGGTCACTGCAAATGTTTTGCAACCACATTCACGGTCAACATTCATACATGCCAGTGCTATTCGGTTTTAGAAAGGGACACCCTAAACACGGTCCTTCTTAATAATGAATCACAAAAGCAAAATGTGATTCAGCAACAAGTTACTGAATCACATTTTGTGATCTGTACATGGCAAAATGCATTTTACCGGTCGCAAATGGCCGAATGGGCCATTTGCGACCTGTACAATGGTTCGTACATGTGGCCCGTGGTGTGTACTCTTCATAAAACATTGGAGACAGACCCTCACTCATCAAACTAACTTGCATGTTTCATTATCTGGTTTGTCTTACCTCTGTCTTAAATTTTTTAGGGGCTTGATCAGGCTCCCAAGAGAATTTTGGGAGTACTTGGGATTGAGTGTTGATTTCTGGTTTTGGCTTTTCATGGAGAATGGTGGAAAGGTGAAGGAGGAAAATTAGCAACCCTGCAAAGGGCCTGAATTAGAACTCGGCAGACAGATTAATCCATCACAACGGTAACGGATGACCTGTCTGCCAAAATTGAAATTCCATTGTATATAAATTGGGTTTAGATTTCGGCGGACTGGGTATTCATCACCGCTGTAATGGTGTAACTCATCTGCCGAGTTCTAAATCAGGCCCTAAGTGTCATACAACCTTTAGGTAAATTCCCCCGTTATTTCAGAGATCAGATATTGTTACCAGTAGTAAACTGGAAGCTAAAAGCAGCTATTCAACAAAGGTCATATCTGTCCTCAATTGTACTGACGGAGTGTAGTAAGTGAGGCTGACCTTCTCCAAAAGGATTAGGGGGGCTAACTATATGTGTCTGCAGGAAAATGTATACATTTCCCCAAGACTGTTTGTCACACTGGGAAGCAGAACATACCGACAACCACCCATTCTAAAATTAGGCCCCTGGTATTCATCCGTCTGGATGTTATCCCATTGTCATACGTAGGGAGTCCAGCATAGACTATCACAAAGATCCCCAAAGTAGTCACCTGAAACCATATTATCTTTCTTATTTCCCTTCTGACCAGTTTGCATCCAAAATTGGGATGATAGTTTCAATATGCTAAAATGTCATATTGTGCTTGGCCCTGAATGGAGCAGATGAACAATGCAGGCTTTTCTTTGCCTTCGACTGGTGCAACAGTATACCAGTCAGTTAAAGTCTTAATAGGTGCACTACTCACTAAAAAACTACAACATCAACTATGTCTCATGATGATCACTACTTCAGAACCACATCACCACAGTGCAAGCTGGCAAGTAACTATCATTTATACTGTTGTATTTTAAAAGCAAATGTCGTATGTGAGTTATTATCAAACATACATGTGATAGTTTTTTATATCCAGGCTGCATTCTATTTCTACCTTGCTTAAAACATAGTAAGCATGTATGGGGGTTATAGAGATTGAGGCTGTAGTCCTGGTTGCTATGCTGACCCTGTAGCTAACTGACAGCTAAATTCTCAGCACAAAAAACCTATCACCTGCTTGCCTCCTTATCTTTGACATTCTCCCAAATATGAAGCAGCCCATCAGAATAAATAACACAGGTCCATTGCATTTTGTGCTGGAATAATGTGCACATTTCATAATTTCCACACGTCTATTTGGTGATACAATAGTGGTACACACTTGCATATAGAAATACATTTTTTGTATTTTAAAATAGCAGGATAAATATATAGGGCCCTATTTACAAACTGCATTTCGTAGTATGTTTAGTAGTACTACAACTGTACTACCAACTTACTTCAAAATGCTATTTACCCTTTGTGGAGGCCAATGCCTCAGTTGCTCCTATTTAATGTGCAAATATCACCCCTTGAGTGTAAAACTTTCTGCACACATAGTTATGTGTGTTGTGTCCTAAATGTGGAAGGGACGGAGGAGTAGCTGGAAAATCTACAATAGAAACTACTAAAGTGGTTGGGTGTTGGGAGGAGTAGGGATGGGTTTAGGAAAAGGCTAGGATAGGGTTTAAGGAGAGACATTCACTCACAAACAAAAGAATTAACATTCTGCTCTTCACAGAGTGGACTTCTGTTGTCACTATTGACAGAAAGGACCCAAAATAGTTATAAACATACTCCAGTTCAGAACTGGAGTATGTCCAGCACTATCCATGGCCAACCACTTGTTGGACGTGGCCCTCTCTGCAGGGTCACTATAGGAAAGTACCACCTTGCCTGACATGTTACCCCCATTTTTACTTGTGTGTCTGTTTGTTTTTGCCTGTGTCACTGGGATCCTGCTAGCCAGGACCCCAGTGCTCATAGTTTGTGGACTATGGCCCTCATTACGAGCCTGGCGGTCTATGACCGCCAGGCCCGCGGTCGGCGGGAGCACCGCCGACAGCCTGGCGGTGCCCCGCAGGGCATTCTGACCGCGGCGCTTTGGCCGCGGTCAGAAGAGGGAAACTGGCGGTCTCCCGCCAGTTTCCCGCTGCCCCATTGAATCCTCCAAGGCGGCGCAGCTTGCTGCGCCGCCGAGGGGATTCTGACACCCCCTACCGCCATCCTGTTCCTGGCGGTTCGCCCGCCAGGAACAGGATGGCGGTAGGGGGTGTCGCGGGCCCCTGGGGGCCCCTGCAGTGCCCATGCCAAAGGCATGGGCACTGCAGGGGCCCCCGTAAGAGGGCCCCGCTCAGTATTTCACTGTCTGCATTGCAGACAGTGAAATACGCGACGGGTGCTACTGCACCCGTCGCACCTTCCCACTCCGCCGGCTCGATTACGAGCCGGCTTCATCGTGGGAAGGTCGTTTTCCCCTGGGCTGGCGGGCGGCCTTTTGGCGGCCGCCCGCCAGCCCAGGGGAAAACTCAAAATACCCGCTGCGGTCTTGCGACCGCGGTACGGTATTTTGGCGGCTCCCGCCAGGCGCGCGGTCACCGCGTCCGGCCGGAGTCGTAATGACCCCCTATATGTGTTCCCTGTGTGGTGCCTAACTGTATCACTGAGACTCTGCTAACCAGAATCTCAGTGTTTATGCTCGCTCAGCTTTTAAAATTGTCATTGCAGGCTAGTGACCATTTTTTACCAATTCTGATTGGCACACTGGAACACCCTTATAATTCCCTAGTATATGGTACCTAGGTACCCAGGGTATTGGGGTTCCAGGAGATCCCTATGGGCTGCAGCATTCCTTTTGCCACCCATAGGAAGCTCAGACAATTCTTACACAGGACAGCCACTGCATCCTGAGTGAAATAATGTCCACGTTATTTCACAGCCATTTTACACTGCACTTAAGTAACTTATAAGTCATCTATATGTTTAACCCTCACTTAGTGAAGGTTAGGTGCAAAGTTACTAAGTGTGATGGCACACTGGCACTAGCCAAGATGCCCCCACATTGTTCAGGGCAATTTCCCCAGACTTTGTGAGTGCGGGGACACCACTACACGCGTGCACTACATATAGGTCAATACCTATATGTAGCTTCACAATGGTAACTCCAAACATGGCCATGTAACATGTCTAAGTTCATCGAATTGTCCCCCCAAGCCAAATCCGGTATTGGGGTGCCAATCCCATGCATCCCGGGGCTCCAGCATGGACCCCAGGTACTGACAAACTAGCTCTCTGGGGCTACCGCTGTTGCCAACCCTCAGACAGGTTTCTGCCCTCCTGGGGTCTGGGCAGCCCAGTCCCAGGAAGGCAGAACAAAGCTTTTCCTCTGAGAGAGGGTGTTACACCCTTGCCCTTTGGAAAGAGGTGTTAAGGGCCTGAGAGGGGTAGCTTCTCCTGGCCTCTGGGAATGCTTTAAGGGCACAGATGTGCCCTCCTTGCATAAACCAGTCTACACCAGTTCAGGGATCCCCCAGCCCCTTCTCTGGCATTAAACTGGACAAAGGAAAGGGGATTGACCACTCCCCTGTCCTTCACCACCCCGGGGGTGGTGCCCAGAGCTCCTCCAGTGTGTCCCAGACCTCTGCCATCTTGAATGCAGAGGTTTGAGGGCACAATAGAGATCTCCGAGTGGCTAGTGCCAGCAGGTGATGTCAGAGAGCCCTCCTGATAGGTGCTTACCTCTCTCAGTAGCCAATCCTCCTATGTGAGCTATTTAGGGTCTCTCCTCTGGGTATCTCACCAGATAACGAATGCAAGAGCTCACCAGAGTTCCTCTGCACTTCCCTCTTCGACTTCTGCCAAGGATCGACCGTTGACTGCTCTAGGACACCTGCAAAACTGCAACAAAGTAGCAAGAAGACTACCAGCAACATTGTAGCGCCTAATCCTACCGGCTTTCTCAACTGTTTTCCTGGTGGTGCATGCTCAGAGGGCTATCTGCCTTCACCCTGCACTGGAAGCCAAGAAGAAATCTCCAGTGGGTCGACGGAATCTTCCCCCTGCTAACGCAGGCACCAAACTTTTGCATCACAGGTCCTCTGGGTCCCCTCTCATCTTGATGAGTGAGGGCCCTGGAACACAGGAGCTGGATCCAAGTGACCCCGACAGTCCAGTGGTCCTTCTGTCCAAATTTGGTGGAGGTAAGTTCTTGCCTCTCCACCCCAGACAGTAATCCTGTGTACTGCGTGATCTGCAGCTGCTAGGGCTTCTGTGCACTCTTGCAAGTATTCCTTCGTGCACAGCACAGCCCAGGTCCCCAGCACTCCGTTCTGCATTGCTCAACTCGCTGAGTTGACCACCGGCTTCGTGGGACCCTCTTTTGTTGTGCTGAGATGATTGCTGTGCTCAGATTTCTTGAATGCCTGTTCAACTGCTTCTGCTGGTGCTGCCTTCCTCTGCATTGGCTCCCTCTATTGCTGAGCGCCCCCTCTGTCTCCTCCTCCAAGGGGCGACCTCCTGGTCCTTCCTGTGTCCTGGCAGCACCCATTATCGTCAATCGCGACTCTTGCAGCTAGCAGGGCTCGTTTGCGGTCTTTGTATGTGGAAACAACTCTGCATCCTCCAGCACACAATGTGACATCCTCTGACCAAAGGAGAAGTTCCTGGCACCTTTCGGTTTTGCAGAATCTTCAGCTTCTTGCACCCGGAGGCAGCCCTTTTGCACCTTCATCCGGGGTTTAGTGGGCTCCTGCCCCCCCCGGAAACTTGCGTGACTCTTGGACTTGGTCCCCTCCCTTTACAGGTCCTCAGGTCCAGGAATCCATCGTCAGTGCTTTGCAGTCAGTTGTTGTCTTTGCAGAATCCCCTGTCTCGACTTTACTGTCTTTCTGGGGTAGTAGGGTAGCTTTACTCCTACTTTTCAGGTCCTTGGGGTGGAGTATCTTGGACACCCTTTGTGTTTTCTTACACTCCCAGTGACCCTCTACACACTACACTAGGCCTGGGGTCCATTCGTGGTTCGCATTCCACTTTTGGAGTATATGGTTTGTGTTGCCCCTAGGCCTATTGTCTCCTATTGCATTCTATTATGTTCTACAGTGTTTACACTACTTTTCTTAGTGTTTTACTTACCTGATTTTGGTTTGTGTGTATATTTTGTGTATTTTCCTTACCTCCTAAGGGAGTATATCCTCTGAGATACTTTTGGCATATTGTCACTAAAATAAAGTACTTTTATTGTTAGTAACTGAGTATTGTGTTTCTTATGATATAGTGCTATATGATATAAGTGGTATAGTAGGAGCTTTGCATGTCTCCTAGTTCAGCCTAAGCTGCTCTGCTATAGCTACCTCTATCAGCCAGAGCTGCTAGAACACTACTAATCTACTAATAAGGGCTAACTGGACCTGGCACAAGGTGTAAGTACCAAAAGGTACCCACTTTCAGCCAGGCCAGCCTCCTACATTGGTGGTGCAGCGGTGGGATAAGTACTTGTAACTGCTTTACCCCTTTGTCATTGGTGCTTTTCCTAAGAAAAACATACACCAAATACTTCAGAATATACACAGTAACCTAAACAGTTCAACTTTCCTTCTCTAAAACTTTCTAAAAAGTTTCTGAAAAGTTTCTGAAAACTTTCAAAAGTTTTCAAAAGTGTGAAAACGTTTTTTCCTTTCTTTAAAAACTTTCAAAAGTTTTTTCACTCTCTGTCCTAAACCTTTTCTATTATGTCTGCAGTAAAACTCACTCCCACAGTTGTCATTGCAACATATGGGAAACTAAACTTCAAATATTTGAGGGGTCTCTGCAGTGAAAGAGGTTTAGCAACTGGTAAGAATCCTACAAAAGATCTTCTCCTTAGCCTTTTCCTAGAAAGTGACCAGAACCAGTCTGGCCAATCCCAGGATCAGGAGGTAGAGGAGGGGGGTACCCAGCCAGACTCAGAGGAGTCCCCTGAGGATGGTTTATCCAAGGACCTGCCAGCTAACAGGCCATTTAGTGACACTGATAGTGGGAGGGATCACACATTAGTAGGGCACCTTTCACTCCTAAAGGCCAGGTTACTAGAGTCCAGCCAGTTAGGGACAGGTCCAACTCTGCCAACTCCCATATTTCTTCTGTGTCTCACAATTCCCAAGCCTCCCACCCTGAGGATAACTTAATGGAAAGGGAACTGAGAAAGCTGAGGTTGCAAGAGGCCAGGCTAAAGCTAAAACAGCAGCAGCTGGCCTTAGACAGGGAATATCTGGATGTGGAAAGGGAAAGGCAGAGGTTGGGGTTAGTTCCCCATGGTGGCAGCAGCAATGTTTTTGATAGCAATCGTGTTAGAGAGCAAGATTCCAGAAACCTGCATAAGATAGCCCCCCTTACAAGGAGGGGGATGACATTAACAAGTGGTTTGCTGCACTTGAGAGGGCCTGTATGGTACAGTTGGTCCCTCAAAGGCAGTGGGTGGCTATCTTGCGGCTATCTTTCACTGGTAAGGGTAGGGATAGGCTCCTTACTGTCAGAGAAAGTGATGCTAATAACTACAAAGTTTTGAAGGATGCACTCTTGGATGGATTTGGCTTAACCACTGAACAATACTGAGTATTGTGTTTCTTATGATATAGTGATATATGATATAAGTGGTATAGTAGGAGCTTTGCATGTCTCCTAGTTCAGTCTAAGGTGCTCTCTGTAGCTACCTCTATCAGCCTAAGATGCTAGAACACTACTAATCTACTAATAAGGGATAACTGGACATGGCACAAGATGTAAGTACCACAAGGTACCCACTATAAGCCAGGCCAGTCTCCTAGAGTCACCCACAAACATTTTGCTTTGCCTTTTACCTTCCACTTTTAGCTGAATTTGTTGTTGTTGGCCTTAGGAACTTGTGCACTTTACCACTGCTAACCAGTGCTTAAGTATGTGTTTTCATTCCTAAACACATGGTAAAATTAGCTTGCACCTGATTGGCACATTTAATTACTTATATGTCTTTAATAGAGTCGTATACCATATACCCAGGGCCTGAAAACTAATTACTACTAATGGGCCTGCTGCATTTATTGTGTCATCCACTTAAAACATGTTGCAGGTTTGCCATTGCAGGCTGAATGCAGTTTTAATCTGCCAATTCGACTTGGCAATGTAACCCACTTGCCAAGCCTTAAACTACCTTTTTTTTGCTTACAAGTCATCCCTAAGGATGCATTGTAATTAAAAGGTTGGGCATTTACTTTTACGTTTTAAATGCCCTGGTAGTGAAAATCTCTTAAAAATCACTCCTGGTTAAAAGTAACAGATAAGCAGGGCAACAGCTGCCTTGAGGTGACATGAAGAAATGCTGCTTCGTCTTTTTTGAGCAGATGTACAAAGTCATTTTGCATTTCTTAATGGTTTGAATTGCTATTTCTGGCATTAAGAAATGCAAAATGGGCTTTTCTGATGTACAAAGCCCTTTAAGGAATCTCAAATTGCTATTCCTACCCTGTAAGAATCTCAATTTGCGATTCTCTGAATACGATATCGCAAACAGAAACTACCTATTAGCAATTCCTATTCAGGTGTACAAAGCATTTCCTAAATGTGAATTGGGCATTTAGGAAATGCAATTACCATCAACTTCAAGTCGATGGTAACAATGTGCACTTTAAAAAAAGCATGCCAACATGCTTTTTAACGTGTAATAGCGCACACACATGCCCCTTGGGCATATGTGTTCTCCACATGTGCTCCACTATTTTTGGGGTGCTCCCAGCAGGGCCTTTTGACCATAGCTATCCTCGGCTTTGCATTTCCCAAATAGGAAATCGCTATTAGGGGAATGCAAAACCGACCCATTGTCTCAAATGACATGGGATTTAGGGCCAGATGTAGTAAAGGGTTTTTCCCATTCTGTGTCAATGGGAAAATGTGTTCGTACATATGGCCCTTAGTATTCTTGATTTCCTAATAGTGATTCCTACTTCGCAGGAATCGCTATTAGGAATTTGGTATATTTTAACAGACCATTTCACATTTGCTAAATAGCGATTTCTATGAAGTCGCTTTTTAGGTAATGCAAAACTGCATTTTAGTGCACCTGGCCCATTATCTCTCTTCAATGCAAATGAGTCTCTCAGGTCCTTACATTTCGTGAAGCAAAAACTAAGTTGAAGTAGCTCAGGCACAGATTTGAAATAGAAGAGCTAAATCACGTGTAAGTTTCAGATTCAGTTTGTGCTACAAACATTTATGTACATCAGCAAAGCTGTAGGTAGATGTCCCAGTATTCAAACTGCTGGTGCTGTCATGAGGTCAGTTTAGCGAAAGATCACCTCCCATAGCAAAGTGCACTTTAGATCTATACTATTTGCATTGGTGGATCTAGAGGGGGTGGTGACGGTCATTAGGCATCTGTTTGTTAGTGTTGTGGCGCCAGTGTGCCTCAGGCCATGAAGGAGGGGAAGTGAAATTTTGACATGAAGAAAGCAAGTATTCCATAGAATGCTCAGCTTGCCTCTCTTCCCAGACACATACAGAAAATTAGCTCACCGATATTGTGGAATTTACTTAGTATGTGAGAGGCAAGGGAGAATAAGAGCCACAAGCCCAGATCGTCAGTCAAGACAATGTGGTAACACAAAGTGATGCCCTCTTCCTCAGAATGTGAAGAGGGGCCCCTTTGTCTCTCTGAACTCATTGATGTTTATTGGCTTAGGGCTGAATGGAGGAAACTGAAGGACTTGGGGCCCTGAAATGCCACAGGTCCTGCAGGGGTGTCCATTAAGTCCCCGATTTGACTACAAAGGGAGTGCAGCCTCATAAGCTCAGAAAAGACAAGTGATCAGGATTTTGTTTAGGACCAAGCGTAAGTTAGCAGAGAATCCTTACTGTGTGTCCTTACACTGCAATGAGCTGCTGTTCTACTCTGGGAGGAGTGTAGCCATGTTGACCAGGAAGGTGATATTCCTAGGAATCATCCAGTGCAGTTTTTGTCTAAATCCCTGGAGTAACCTAACTGAAGAATGTACACGGTGGATGTCAATCAAAACGAACCCTAGGACACCGGAGTTAACTGACTCCCATGCACAGTTCTCCACATTTTGGCCCTCTGCAAGGAAGGCAGTAAGCATTTGAGTGGCAGGCTCCATCAACATTCTAAAAACTAAGATAGAGAAAGGTACTAGAGCTCCCTGGGCTCACCCAGGGCATGAGATCACAAACCACACCCAATAGTAAGAGTTCCACTCTTCCAGTTCCCCCAACGTCAACATATTTAGTAGATAACCTAGGTGGTCTGTAGTGTGCGTCTCTGGCCTGGACTGGCTTTGGGGCCATCCCAGTGGAGGTACTGGCCTGCCCTGTGGAGACCTGGTAGGCAACTTGCTTGTCGGGGGAGATGAGAATGGAGGAGCAGTACAGGGTCTGACCAGAACCTTCTGTGTCCTGACAGGTCTCCCAGCATTCCATCAGTTCAGACACAGGTTTAGGGCACACCTGGGCAGTCTGGAGCCTGATGCTATGAGTGCTGTCACTCCAGCCCTCCTACGTAGTACACACTATCTCTTGGCAGGCCTTTCTCAGGGGCGTAATTCAGGCTCCTGCAGCCCCTGCAGCACAGGATGCTGGGCAACCATTCAGGAGGCCCTAGCCATACAGGGGGGGCAACAATTCAGGGACCCCCCCCCCCAGTCTGCCCAAGGCCAATGAATATCTGTGATAAATGGGTGACTCTTGTGGTTACATGTTAGGTACATTTCTCTTTAAGTAGAGACAGCAGCTCATGCCAGGAATGTTCAAGGTCTCCATGGTAGGAATGTTTTATGTAGTTGAGTTGAAGACTGAGAGCTGACTGGCAAGCTGTTACTGTTGGTGGTGTGTATGTCATCTTAATAAATACTACATAAAGAATACTCTGTGCATCGTCCTAACAGAGACTCATGAGCCCCTCATTGCATTCTGTTGGGGGCCTTCATTTGCTTTGACCATTGGCCTGTGTGTCCCACAGTGGCTCACCCTTCTCTCTAAGAAACAAGGACATCAAAGCTGCACAGCTGTTTGGTCCTCAGCAAAGCAGGACATAGGCCAGGCAATGGGCCTAAAATGGGACTGTACCTCAGGCTGACTAGGCAAATGAGGGCAACTTGTAGTATTCCGAACAAAATCCAACATAAAAATAAGTAATAATGGATCTACAAACTCTACCCAAGCATCTACTCTCACTTTCCAATGTATGTATCTAGAACGTGATATCAACATCGATCTGTGAAAAGGAGGTTCATTTTTGTTGCAGGTCCAACTGGGATCAAAGAGTCAACTTCAACAAGTCAGGCTGCCAAGTCATGTTTCATTGGGAAGGGAGTCTGATAGGAATTAGAGTTGGCACTAGGTGGTCACGCACCAAGATACCCATGCGTCATCAGTAAACGCCATCGCAAACACAAAGAGGGTTGATGTGACCATGCCCAAGAGCGTATTGGGAACTCTCTCATAATTACTTATGATTCTCCTGTGCTGCAGAAGTAGGGGGAATGCAACTCCACAAATTGTAGTTTGTTCTTCACCAGTCTCTCCCAATGAGGTGTCTCCACTGTCAGGGTTAACTGGCCGCAGAAAGTACGCACAAAGAGCAAGCAAGGTCATAAAAAAATCAGAAACAGTATTTGATCCGTTTTGGACATTTACAATACATATACTGTAATTCCAGAAAGAACGATGATAAACAGATTATAGGGGCTCTCAATGCATCAAAAAGGTGCCAACCTACATTTCACAGATTAAGCATGAAAATGTCACACATAAGCACATGTAATTATTTATTGACGTTGTTGTCTACAGCAGCAGAAGATAGCTTTACAGCTCTACAGTAAACAGCAGCCAGAGTTACAATTAATATGTCATTGGAAGAACAGGTGGTCTAGAGGAAGTATAGAGGAACTAATCAGTCTTTAGTGTCAACTCAACTGAGGGGAATCTTTAGATCATTAGATTGTAGCTATGATGAGTTTCTTGTGCATGTCTTTGTCCAGCTAAAATAAAATAATGACCCTCCTCTCCTTTCACCATTTCTAGTTCCGCTATTTAAAAAACTCTGTAAAATGGTGAAGTCACTCTAAGTTGGAAAACAACCATGATTCAGAAAATATTTATAAAACCGTTGGTAAAACATGTTAGCAAACTACTGGAACAACGAGTTCTTTTGCCGCTATAAACATTTTTCTAAGACAACAGATACCCCTCTATAGCAGTGTTTTGGCTGAGACCAGAGCATATTGGAGGCTGCAGTTCTAAATGATGTACGTAGAATGGTGGGTGACAGTGGTGTCGGGGCACTGGTTCTTTTAGACCTTTCCACTGACTACACAAACATCGATCAATCCATTCTTGTCGACAGACTTCAAGTAATAGAAATCAGACAGATTAAACATAGGTGGATGTTTTTCTAACAGGGGAAAATATCATACTTCTTTTTTCAAATGTGAGTCTGAAAAGACCAGCTGTGGTAGTAACCAGGTGTGTTAACATTGGTTAAGATGTGCATGCTGCTACTGATGCATTTGTTACATTCGTAGTTCAATACTACAAAACAAACAAACAGTACATTTCTGCTGACGACACCACGGATATCCTCCTAAAGCATCAGTTCATCACATGACACCAATATTAGCAAATGTCCTATCCATCTTCTGGTGGTGGATGTCATCTAATGACCAGAACTTTAATCCATCGAAGTCTGATAAATCATGAACCATCACTTCTTCACTCTGACAAAGAGCACGTTTTAGATCAGAAAAGAACTGCAGACAAGCAGCTGATCCTTAATGTGCAGCCAGCAGAAAACAGCTGAACAGAAAGTAATAGTGACGGGAATAAACTACAGCCTCCTTTGTAAAAAAGTATAACAGAATAATTTATGTGGTGTCATTAAGCCACTATTTCCAGTGTGGGAATCCTCACCTGCAATTGATTGGTCATTCTTATTAGCTCAGTGGATGCAAACCTAGTCTGCAATGCCTAAAATGCACAAAGGACCAAGACTGAAAAGGATGTCTGTTTGTAATGACATGGAGTGAGGTGGTCACTCTAGCCGGCATACATCATTGTAAAACATGTAGGGGCATATTTATACTCCGTTTGCGCCGAAATTGTGTCGTTTTTTTCGACGCAAATTCGACGCAAAACTAACGCCATATTTATACTTTGGCGTTAGACGCGTCTAGCGCCAAAGTTCATGGAGTTAGCGTCATTTTTTGGCGTGAACACCTTCCTTGCGTTAATGATATGCAAGGGAGGCGTTCCCGTCTAAAAAATTGACTCCGAGGCATGTGCGTGGTATTTATACTCCTGGGCAAAAATCACGCCCGGGAGTGGGCGGGGCAAAAAAACCCGCATTTGCGCCTGAATTTAACGCCTGGGTCAGGGCAGGCGTTAAGGGACCTGTGGGCTCAGAATGAGCCCAGAGGTGCCCTCCCCTGCCCCCAGGGACACCCCCTGCCACCCTTGCCCACCCCAGGAGGACACCCAAGGATGGAGGGAACCACCCCAGGGACATTAAGGTAAGTTCAGGTAAGTTTTTTTTTTGTTTTTTTTTGTGGCATAGTGGGGCCTGCTTTGTGCCCCCCTACATGCCACTATGCCCAATGACCATGCCCAGGGGACAGAAGTCCCCTGGGCATGGCCATTGGGCAAGGGGGCATGACTCCTGTCTTTGCTAAGACAGGAGTCATGTTAATGGGGGATGGGCGTCGTAAAAAAATGGCGCAAATCAGGTTAAGGCGATTTTTTTGACTCAACCTGACTTGCCCCATTTTGAGACGCCCATACGCCATTTTCCCCTACGCCGGCGCTGCCTGGTGTACGTGTTTTTTTTCCACGCACACCAGGCAGCGCCGGTCGGCTAACGCCGGCTAACGTCATTCTATAAATACGGCGCCCGCATGGTGCTTCAGAATGGCGTTAGCCGGCGCTAATTTTTTGGACGCAAAACTGCGTTGTCGCAGTTTTGCGTCAAAAAGTATAAATATGGGCCGTTATGTTCATAAACCTGAAGTTGCATGCAATATTGTACTACCTTAATTTGCCTATACATTTGGCCATAACAATGTCGATATTACATTCATTCAAGGGAAGCCTTGAGCTTTCAGTATTTTTTAGACAGTCTCTCATACTGATCCAAGCCTAAAATAAATTAGTGAATTAGCTTAGCGATACAAGGAGGGAGTAAAGGGGTAGTAGTTATATTGTGTAATAGGACAAATCCTAATGCTGTCTGCACGTTCTAGACCATGACTGACAATATATACAAATAATTACAATTCCTTTGCATTAGTCACCTACGTATATGTGTCATGGTGGTTTCGGGAGTCTTTTGAGTCGTGTTAGAGTGTAAATTCTTGATTTTCAACTGCACTTTTTTGTTAGTGGCAATGACCACAAGAGGGCTCAAAGCAGCATAACAAGAGCTGAAGAAAACCCGGGCATCAGTAAGTTCAAGTGATATATTTGTTGAGGTGCAAATGGAAAAAAGCCAAATCGCATTATCCAACCCAAAGAAAAATATGTACGTAGAAACCAGCATTACCACTGCATTGGCAGCTTTGGTTTCTGCATTGTTTCTTCCATTCCAATTAGAACTTCGGATTGATTCCACTCGTTTCCTGTGCCGGTGGAGGACCAGCACGATGTAGAAGCTTGACATACTCATTAAGCCAATGCAGATCAGGTCACGAACAGAGGATGAAACTGCACTTATCAGGAAGTCCGAATATGACGGAAAGAGAATTAAACAAAATTCAAGGTTTATCACATGGGATGTAGAATTTAGGTGGAGACCCCAGGAAAAAGAATACATTGTAAATAAGTAAATAATGATATTTAAGCACCAAATGAATAGTATGATTGATAACAGATTCTGAACCAGCATTTTTTTAATGGTCGTCCAGTAAGTGGTAGATGGCGCGAGAAGGACACATTGATAGCAGCTCATCAAGCAAGTGATGCATATTGACATGGCTCTACAGACCCGATAGGTGAAGATAACAAAATTGCATCCCTCTTGATTAAAAAGCCTTTGAATTCCGAGCGTTGAAAGTGACTGTGGAATGCCTCGAATCAAAACAACTAACAAATTAATGAAGGACAGTTTGCATAGTATTGTGTCAGCAGGAATTAATTTACCAGTAAAAATCCGGAAATGTCCAAAACATGCCAAAATTATCAAGTTGCCAGGAATTCCAACGGCTTCTAGTGACAGGAAACCAAGTGCTTTTAGAATGAGACGTATCTCCATAGCATATGTCTGAGCTACTGTTTCATAAAAGGTATCAAATCTGAATATTTTATATTTTGTATCAGAATTATATGAAAGCTTGGGGACTGGTGGTGGGACACTAAGGATAACATTACGTTATCAGATGGTTTTATTCATGCTGCATAAGTTGTTTGTGTTGATCATTGGCTTCACTGATACAATTCGAATATTCCCAAGAATAGCTCACATTTCTAGTAACTCGTTCTATGGCAAATTGGCACCTGAGAAGGATTCGTTTTCTTGGTGATGCAGCTTATAATGCGGTTGGCATAGAGATACTGTCAACTCTTTGGAACAAACAAACAGGAAATAATTGTTTTCGTGCGATTTCCCAGTTGAATAATCCCATCCTTGGAAGCACAAGAGATGATTCCTCTTTAATGAGTAACTGTTAAATAAAGTAAAAGAACCATTAGAAATACACATATTTAAAATGTGCCTCTATGTCCCGAGTAACATGAAATGAAAAATAAATAGAAACATGGGTTGTAGGAAATATCCTCTTTTTGGCATGTTACCCCAAATTCTGCCTTATGTCAGTGTGTTTGTCTGGGTCACCGGGGTCCTGCTAACCATGACCCCAGTGCTTATGCTCTCTCTCCTCTCAAAATTGTCACTGCATACTGGTAACCCAGTATTTCATCCCAAATTGGCATATTGGTGCCCCTTTATAAGTCCTTCTTACATAGTACTTAGGTACCCAGGGCATTGGGGTTCCAGGGGATCCCTATGGGCTGCAGCATTATTTTTGGCACCCATAGGGAGCCTATGCAAATGCTTCTGCAGGACTGCTATTGCAGACTGCGTGAAATGGTGCATGCACCCTTTCACAGCCATTCCCACTGCACCAGGTCACTTGTAACTCACCTATATGTCAGGCCTTCCAACCCTGAAGGCTGGGTGCAAAGTATCTGTGTATGAGGGCACCCCAGCACTAGCAGAGGTGCCCCCACATCCTCCAGGACCATTTTCCTAGACTTCGTTAGTGTGGGGACACCATTTTAAACATCCACTGGACATAGGTCGTCAATACCTATGTCCAGCTTCACAATGGTAACTCCGAATATGGCCATGTAACGTATCTAAAACCTGGGAATTGTACCCCAATACTAATTCTAGTATTGGTTTCACGTGCACTCTGGGGGCTCCACAGTGGACCCCCTGTGCTGCTATACCAACCTTCTGAGGTTTTCCAGGCAACCCCAGCTACTGCCACCTCACAGACAGGTTTCTGCCCTCCTGTTGCTCAAGCAGCTTGAGTTCAGGAAGGCAGAACAAAGCATTCCCTTTGGGAGAAGGATGTTACAACCTCTTCCTTTGGAAATAGGTGTTACAGGCATGAGAGGGGTACCTCCCAGGGCCTCTGGAAATGCTTTCTTGGCACAGATGATGCCCTCCTTGCAGAATCCAGTCTACACCGGTTGAGGGACCCCTAGTCCCTGCTCTGGCACAAAACTGGACAAAGGAAAGGGGAGTGACCACTCCCATGTCCATCACCACCCCAGGGGCGGTGCCCAATGCTCCTCCAGGGTGTCCCTGAGTTTTGTCATCTTAGATTCCAATGTGGTGAGGCACTCTGGGAGCATCTGAGTGGCCAGTGCCAGCAGGTGACATCAGAGCCCTCCCATGATACCTGTGTAGTTAGCCAATCCCCCTTTCAGGGCTATTTAGGTTCTCTCCGCTGGCTGTTTCCTCAGATTCAGATTTCAAGACTCCAGCAGGAATCCTCTATGTCCTTTACTTCATCTTCTACAGACAGGACTGCATCTGGACCCTCCAGGAACTCTGCAAACTACAATAAAGAAGCAAAGACAACTTCTGCAACATTGTATCTTCAGCTCCTACCAGCAACTGCAACTGTTTCCAAGTCGTGCATCCTCCGAGGACTGCCTGTCATCAGCCTGCACCAGAAGAAGCAAAGGAATCTCCCTTGGAGTGAAGGAGTCACTTCCCTGCTTCAGCAGACACCGCTCTGCAGTGACGACCGGTGGCGTGGGTCCCCTCTCCTGATGGCGCTTGTGGATCCAGCAACAGAGGTGGTAGAATAAAGTGACCCCGACAGTACCAGGTCCAGCTGTCCAACTTTGGTGGAGGTAAGAGCTTTCCCCCCTACGCAAGACAGTGCCTCATGCACCCCATGACTTGCAGTTGCCAAGGCTTGTGTGCAACCTTCCATGAAGTTCTTCATGCACAGCACAGCACAGCTTAGGCCCCCAGCACTCCATCCTGCGATGCACAGCTTCCTGAGTGGTTCTCCAGTGGTGTGGGATCCCTTTGTGTCATGCGGCATGGGCCTCCATTTGCACCTTCTTTGTCCCTGTGCTGCGGGACTCCTGTGAATGCTGCCTGGTCTTCTGAGGGCTCTCTGAGTTGCTGAGAGCCCCCTTTGTCTCCTCCTCCATAGTAGAGGCCACTGCGTCCCACCTGGTCCCAGGCAGCGCCATTTTACAATGACTGTTAGCTTTACCTGTGCCAAGGCTTGTTGGCTGAATTTAGCGACGCAAACCAGACTGCAATCATCCATCCGGCATGGGACATCATCTGCACCAATCAGGAATCCACACCCATCTTCTTGGGTGCAGTACTGACTGTTATTCTTCAGAGGTGGTTCTTCTTTTGCACCTTCATATAGGTTAGCAGGGACTCCTGTTCTCCCTGGACTCTTCAGTCTTTCTTTGACTTAGTTCCCTTCTTCTACAGGTCTTTGGGTCAAGGAATTCATCGTTAGTGTCTTGCAGTCTCTTCTGGTTCTTGCATTATCTTCTATTATGACTTATTGTGTGTTCTAGGAAACGTACTGTGATTTACTCCTGTTCTCCTGGGCTCTGGGGTGAGTTCTATTACTTACCTTTGGTGTTTTCTTACACTCCCAGTGCCCCTCTGCACACTACACTTGCCTAGGAGGGAAACCAACTTTTGCATTCCACTATTTTAGTATAATGTTTGTGCTCCATCAGGCCCATTGCAACCTATTGTATTTTCACTATTTGAACCGTGCTCTAACAGTTTTAACAGCTATTTCTGCATTCTAGTGTGTATGATACTTACCACCTAACTGATTATGGTCTCTAATGTATTTTTGGTCTCTAAAGCACCTTTATTTTTGTAACACTGAGTATTATCTTTCATATGTGTGAATCCTGTATGACTACAGTGGTATTGCATGAGCTTTGCATGTTTCCTAGATAAGCCTTGGCTGCTCAGCTACAGTTACCCCTAGACAGCCTGGTTTCCAGACACTGACTACATTTCACTAATAAGGGCTAAATGGACCTGTTATGAGGTGTAAGTACATTTGGTACCTATTGCAAACCAGGCCAACATCCTACATGCGTTCTGCCTGAAAGTGTATGCTTGGACACGTAAAAGTGAAGCTATGAAAAATGCATAAGGCACAGTTTGTCACATTCATTGTGAGAGTAACATTTTCCACTGGGATGTTTGACAACATACAGAGTTGACCCACAGTAGCAAGTCTCATACCCTTTGTAACGGAGAGCATGTAGCAAGTTGATCTAGGTAGTGCTTACCTATGACGAACTTCGATAAATTTCTGAGGGCTCAAAAGTTAATTTCATTCCCATGCCAATATTTAACTTCATCCAATTTCTGGACTATGGAACACAATAAATGTGGATGAGTAACTGGCTACAGATTGGGTCAAACCTTTATTTTGTGACATGTCAATCATGCTTCAAGATCTACAGTTTGAGTAAATATACTATGAAAAGTGCAGTGGTACTTTTTACTAAGTGTGGCTTATAACAATGTTGGGTATTTGCCAAATGTCATTTAATCAACACCAACTAAACATATTAGTCAGTCCCTTTCAGTCATTGGTGACTTTTGATCAGTCTCATTCAGCCATTGCTTGATTGAAATGTCTGTTAGAGTATCATGCATTTACACATTTCTGTAGCACTCACTTGAAAAGATAAAGGAGTTCATCAAGTAAAAACATTGCTCTCTCCAACTGCATGTAATCTAGTACAATATGCTGTGCGGCAGGGATGTAGAAATGAGCAGGTGCTCTAGCCTGACCATGATCCTCATGCTTGAACAGGACAAGCACCTGGAGAAAGTCCACCCTCCCTCTTTCCAGCCTCATTGCTGAGCAGAAGCGGCCTGCAGAAGGCATCAGTTAAGGTGGAGCTAGAGCAGCCTGCAGCAAGCTACTAGAGAAAGCCAGATTTTCCTATATGTGCTGGTGTACGAGGAGCTTGGGCTGAGGTGCTGGTGCATGTCCCAACACCTTCCTCATGAACTGCAGGAGTAGCCTGAGGCACATCTACCAAGTTTTCAGTTTGCCTATGGGAGACATTTCATGGTTTCAGTGTGAATATGATTGACATTCCATTGCCAAATGCATACGCATCTCACCCTAATAATATTGAATGATATATTAAAAAATGCACCTTGTACTTCGGCTTGGCAGTGATGCACCGGACTGGCCACTAACTGTACTCAAATGTTGCAAGAGCTATTACAAAACTGCAGACAGTATCTCATCTACAGATTGATGAAAGTGCAACACCAGTCAGCAATTTGTGTATCACACAGGCACGGATGCATATGGTCATCGATAAACATCACATTACTTAATCAGGTCCCACCTGCTCACACTATGTCATTGAAGTGCCACTGCCTCAGGATCCGTATTCTCTCCTTCCTCCACTCCACTTTCCAACCCCATCTTGTATCTAATCTGGTTAAGGCTGATCTGGCAGTCTAAATGAATAGGTATGTTGAGCACACACATTTAAAGTTAACTAGCAGTACATTGCATACTGCATGTATATTAATTTAGGTAGTAGAGGATGCCCCTAGGTGATGCCGGCACCAAACCACTACCTTGCTCTGACACTATTGCTCAGCATATTATAGCTTTTACATAAAACATTCAATCTCACTGATCATTTCTTTGCATGTAAATGCTTTAATATTTTCTTGCCAGCAGAAGAGAGCTCTTCTAGCTGCACTATGTATGTGTCAGGTGGAGACATTTACAGCCTGGTCTCACACTGACACAAAACAGAGATGACATGGTGCACTGGCATCATGCAGTGCAGCATGTCCGGTAATGGAGCTTCAGGGGTTGTTAATCACACACATTTTTACAGAGGTTGGAATAGAGAAAAAGCCCTACCTCAGTACATTCAACCCTATTCAAGCTTCTGATTGGATGAAAGCTTGTGAGTCTGTCGCTGGTATGCGTCAGATGGATAGGGGAGTCGGAAATCATGTGCCTGCCCCAGGTAAGTTGTTGTGTTTAAAAGCCTGAAAGTGTGTTTTATTTTGTGCTGGTGAGTACATGTGTATGTCTGTGTGCTAGGAAGTGCATGTGTATGTCTATGTGACTGTTTCTGTGTGCACCTGTGTGAGTATCTTTGTATGCATGACTGCAACTTTGCATGCATTTTTGTCTGTTTGTATGCCTGATGGTGCGTTTAAGTGTATGTGTGAATGCATGTGATCTGAAAGCCTGGACTGGGGGTTGGCAAGCCCTGAGGCTGAGTTCTGGACAGTGCCTTTGCCTTTGTATGTGCCTCACCACTTTCATATTCCACCAGCAGCCACTGCATTTAGGTTTACTCAGAGGTTGACACAGTGGCAGCCACAGTGAACACTATTTTTTTTTTCCTACCACCCAAACATCTTTGATAGTGGCAAACAAGCATATTGGGGGTGAGACTCCAGTCCTGCACTCTGGATTGAGCCCAGATTCCTAAAATGGGTGCCATCACCTCTCTGTTGATGTGTGGCAGACAATCAGATCTCAGCAGGAGATCTCTCAGGTCCACAGAGCCCAGCAGAGTGAAATATACAACGTTGTTGAGAATAAATTGCTCAAAATCTACTAAACAGATATACAAAAAAATACCAAAATCACTCTTTCAAGACTAAGATCTAGCTTGCTGACAAACTTGGTGTTTATCCGTTCCATGGTTTGGGCTGTAGCTGGGTTTAAAGTACCTATGAAAAATAAATGAGGGAAAAGCGTTTTGGGGCCCACCCTTTTTCCTTGGCCACTGCTTGATGGATCACCTTGCAAGCTAGTCAAAAAATAAGCTTTTTTGTGTTTTGGAATGTTTGGTCGAGATTCGTTGTGAAATTGTCATTCTTTTGGCCCTAGTTGCCCCCAAACATTTTGGTTGATACTGGTGGCTATTGATCCTGACTAATTATAGTTGGCTCTGACAACTTACCTAAAAGTCCTTAGTATATGGTAGGGTCTGTAGGTTTAGGGACCCCAGTGTAGTTAGGACACCCATGCGTGCACTGCTGAGGACTCCGATGTTATTGTAAAGGCAGGCCTGCCTTGCTGACTGCTTTTAAATTAAAGTTAACTCCAAATCAGGACTTTGAAATTAAAAGTACGTCCAAAGTCTCAAACTACCTTATTTTTACCTACAAGTCCCCACTAAGGGGATTTAATCCAACAACTTGCCAAATTTTGGATTTATTGTAACTTGTACAGGGAAATAGTTTTAGAACTCTTTTTGAAAGTTACCAAAATTAGCCCTGTAGTGTCCTTTACTGATTGTTTAGTCTCTGGCAGCCTAAGCCAAACAATCTTAATGAGATGTGAAGTGGCCTGTGCTGAAACAAAGGAAGCATCTGGTGGGAGGAGAACTGCTGCAGCAGAAGGTGGAGCAGGAAGTGGGATAAAGGGGCCAAACTGCTTTTCAAAGGAGGGAAAGCCACCTGGAACAGAAACTGGAATTAAAATATTTCCTGCTCCATGAGACAGATGGGAGCAAAAGTAATTTGATTAGGAGAGGGGTGAATTAGCCACTTGAAAGGAAATTTTGGTCAGACCAAGACCTGGAATAGGCTGGTCAACCATTTCTATTGGACCAACATGTTTGCCAAAGTGAAGGAGTTCTGTAGATCCTGTGTCACCTGCCATGCCAGTGGCAAGACAGGGGGCAAACCAATGGCTCCTTTAATATCACTGCCAGTGGTTGGGACTCCCTTTGAGAGTGTGGGGATAGATACTATTGGTCCCCTAGACCCACCAACTGCCCTTGGCAACATATACATTTTGATGGTAGTGGACCATACAACCAAGTATACAGAGGCAATACCCCCCAAAACAGTTGTCGCTCCCACAGCAGCTAGTGCCCTACTTGGTGTGTTCACCAGAGTGGATTTTCCAAAGGAGGTGGTCTCAGATAGGGGCATACATTTTATGTCTGCCTATCTGAAGGTGATGTGGGATGAATGTGGTGTTACCTAAACATTCATCACTCCATGTCCTCCCCAGACAAATGGTCTAGGGAAAGACTTAACAAGACCCCGAAGGGCAGGATAATGGGTTTGTCTGACAAACTCAGGAGGAAATGGGATGGTCTCCTCCCATGCCTGTTGTTTGCTTATAGAGAGGTGCCCCAATAGGGGTTTGGCTTCAGCCCCTTTGAGTTACTGTTTGAGCATCCTATAAGAGGCCCATTGTGCTTGGTGATAGAGTCTTGGGAGAAGCCTCTCAAGGAGCCCAAACCGAATGTGCTTGACTCTGTGCTAGGCCAGCAGTCTCGAATGGCAGAGTACATGAAGAAGGCAAGCAGCAACCCGGAGGACAGCCATGAGCTTATGAAGCTCTGGTATGAAGAAAAGGTTACTATGCCTGAGTCCAATCCAGGTCAGTTGGAGAGGGTGTGGAAGCCTGTGGTTTCCAGGGCCCTCCAGGCCAAGTGGACTGGGCTCTACCCCATTCTAGAGAAAAAGGGTGAGATCACCTACCTGGTAGACTTTGGCATTCCCGTAATCCCCCAGAAGATCCTGCATGTGAACAGATGTAAAACCCATCAAGACAGGGATGACATGACCACGTTGATAGTCACAGATGAGGAAAGGGAAGAGGAGAGGGAACCTCTGCCAGACCTCCTCTCCACCAATGTGCTAGATGGGTCGGTGGAGGGAATTGTACTCTCTCCCAAGCTAACAGGCTAGCAGGAAAAAGACTGCAAACAAGCATTGCCCTGGTGTTGACAGTTATCCCAAATTAGACTTTGAAATTAAAAGTACTTCCAAAGTTTTAAACTACCCTATTTTTACTTACAAGTCACAACTAAGCTCTGCCCTAGGTACCCCAAGGGTTGGGTGCAGTGCAACTATAATCAGATACTTTAGAAAAGATATTTCATATGCCAAATTCACTTTCCCCATTGGAGTACAATAACTCCATGGGCTAACATTGGGAGAATTTACCTAAAAATATTAAAGGGGGTCACTATGAACACAACGATAAACATCGCCATGTTCATGCTGGCGGTCTTTCAATGGACCACCAGGCACCTTGAGACCCGGCCGGTCGCATTATGAACATTCTGCCGGGGCGGCGGGCGGAAACATTGTTTCCACCCACCGGCCCAGCAGAAAGCAGGGCCGGGACATTGCCGACGGCTCCACATGGAGCCGGCGTCAATGTCTCAGTGCGGCGGGTGCAGCAGCACCCATCATGCAGATCACTGTCCGTAAATCGGGCAGTGACCTGCGCGACGGGGCACTGCACAGGGGCCCATGTACTGCCTATCCCAAGTGCATGGGCAGTGCAGGGACCCCTACCGTGGCCCCAAAGCACCGCTTCCACCAGCCTTTCTCTGGTGGGAGAGCCCGCCAAGGAAAGGCTGGGGGACACAGGGTACATAATCCGGAGGGCAGTGCTGCTCTGTCGGACAATGTAATCCGCCATCGTCAGGCTGCCTGTCGGCGGTAGCCTGGTGGTGGAGGAGGACCACCCCAGGCGGCCCTTCCTGTTTTAATTATATGGCAGTTCAGACCACCATGCTGGTGGCGGTCTTTTCCGCCGCTGCCGGCATGGCGGTCTGAACCACTGGGTTCGTAATGAGCCCCAAAGTCTCATTTCCACTTGAAAGGAGCTTAGTATGTCATGTCTGATTTCAAATTAAAAGTTAGAATAAATCCAACAACTTGCCAGTGTTGAATGTATTATAACTAGTACAGAGAAAGAGTTTTAGAGCTCTTTCTGAAAGTTACCAAAATCAGCCCTTTCCTAGGTGGTCAGTCCCTGGCAGCCTGAGCCAAGCTACCTAAAAGAGGTGTGAAGTGACCTGTGCTGAATCAAAGGAAACATCTGGTGGGAGAAGAATTGCTTCAGCAGGTGGCAGAGCAGGAGGTGGGGTAAAGTGACCAAACTGGTTTTTAAAGGAGGGAAAGCCACCTGAGACAGGAGGTAGGGTAAAGTGGCCAAACTGGTTTTCAAAGGAGGGAAAGCCACCTGGGACAGAAACTGGAACAACCCCATTTTCTGCTCCCTGAGACAGATGGGAGCACCAGTAATTTCATTAGGAGAGGGGGGAATTAGCCACTTGAAAGGACATTTTTGTCAGACCAAGACCTGGAATAGGCTGGTCAACCATTTCTATTGGCCCATCATGTTTGCTAAAGTGAAGGAGTTATGTACATCCTGTGTCACCTGCCATGACAGTGAAAAGACAGGGGGCAAACCAATGGTTCCCTCAATACCACTGCCAGTTGTTGGGACTCCCTTTGAGAGAGTAGGTATAGATATTATTGGCCCCCTAGACCCACCAACTGCCTCTGGCAACAGATACATTTTGGTGGTAGTGGACAATGCAACCAAGTATCCAAAGGCAATACCCCTCAGAATAGTTGTTGCTCCCATAGTGGCTAGTGCCCTACTTGGTGTGTTCACCAGAGTAGGTTTTTCAAAGGAGGTGGTCTCAGATAGGGGCACAAATTTTATGTCTGCCTATCTGAAGGTGATGTGGGATGAATGTGGTGTTACCTAAACATTCACCACTCCATTTCCTCCCCAGACTAGTGGTCTAGTGAAAAATTTAACAAGACCCTGAAGGGCAGGATTATGGGTGTGTCTGACAAACCCAGGAGGAAATGGGATGGTCTCCTCCCATGCCTGTTGTTTGCTTATAGAGAGGTGCCCCAATAGGGGGTTGGCTTCAGCCCCTTTGAGTTGCTGTTTGAGTATCCTATAAGAGGCCCATTGTGCTTGGTGAAAGAGTCTTGGAAGAAGCCTCTCAAGGAGCCCATACAGAATGTGCTTGACTCTGTGCTAGGCCAGCAGTCTCGAATGGCAGAGTACATGAAGAAGGCAAGCAGCAACCCGGAGTACAGCCATGAGCTTATGAAGCTCTGGTATGAAGAAAAGGTTACTATGCCTGAGTCCAATCCAGGTCAGTTGGAGAGGGTGTGGGAGCCTGTGGGAGCCTGTGGTTTCCAGGGCCCTCCAGGCCAAGTGGACTGGGCTCTACCCCATTCTAGAGAAAAAGGGTGAGATCACCTACCTGGTAGACTTTGGCATTCCCGTAATCCCCCAAAAGATCCTGCATGTGAACAGATGTAAAACCCATCAAGACAGGGATGACATGACCATGTTGATAGTCACAGATGAGGAAAGGGAAGAGGAGAGTGAACCTCTGCCAGACCTCCTCTCTACCAATGTGCTAGATGGGTCGGTGGAGGGAATTGTACTCTCTCTCAAGCTAACAGACTAGCAGGGAAAAGACTGAAAACAAGCATTGGAGCAGTTTGCTGGGCTGCTCTCCCTGACCCCTGCACTAACCACTTGGTGTGTACATGACATTGACACTGGTGACAGTTTTCCAGTCAAAAGCAAGTTGCTCATGTTGTCTTAC
The DNA here is from genome assembly GCF_031143425.1 of Pleurodeles waltl. Taxonomy (NCBI): domain Eukaryota; kingdom Metazoa; phylum Chordata; class Amphibia; order Caudata; family Salamandridae; genus Pleurodeles; species Pleurodeles waltl. Next base: position 484,648,720 of record NC_090445.1, on the reverse strand, counting down.
CAGGTCAGAGACAACATCAAGGTTGAGGCAGCTGTGATGTTGAAACTAGAGGTAATTGAGCCCTCTCATAGTCTAGTCAGTCCAGTGGTGCTGATACCCAGACCTAATCCCCAAGGTGGGTAGAAGGAATTGAGGTTCTGTGTAGACTACAGAGGTTTGAATGTAGTCTCTAACACTGACACTTACCCTATACCTAGAGCTGATGAACTCACTGATATGCTGGGGGCTGCCATGTTCCTGAGGACATTTGACCTGGCCTCAGGATACTGGCGGATTGCCCTAAGTCCAGGAGCCATGGAGAGGTCAACTTTTTCCACCCTAGAGGGCCACTATCAATTCAAAGTGTTGCCATTTGGGTGGAAAATGTTTCCTGCCATCTTCCAACAGTTGGTGAACAGAATCTTGTCTAGGTTGGAACCCTTTAGTGCAGCTTATCTTGATGATACAGCTGTATTCAGTTCCATCTAGGACGATCACCTGGTCCACCTGAAGGAAGTGCTTCAGGCCCTGCAACACAAATGCCTGATTATCAAGGAAAGCACATGCCAGATAGGGCAGAGTTCAGTGGTGTATCTGGGCCACCTTGTGGGTGGAGGCCATGTACAGCCTCTCCAGCCCAAAATCCAGACCATTCTGGATTGGAAAGTTCCTAAAACCCAGACTCAGGTCAGGGCCTTTCTTGGACTCACTGGGGATTGTATAATATTTGTCAAGAACAATTGTGGTCCCACTGACACTCACATACATAAAGCAGCCCAAAATGGTCATTTGAACCCCAGAGTGTCAGAAGGTCTTTGACACTCTGAAGGAGGTTAGATGTTCAGCACCAGTTTAGGGACCCCCGTGTAGTTATGACACCCATGGGTGTACTGCTGTGGTCTCTGATGTCATTTTAAAAGCAGGCCTGCCTTGCTGGCTGTTTTTATTTTAAAGTTAACCTCAAATTAGACTTTGAAATTAAAGGTACTTCCAAAGTTTTAAACTACCTTATTTTTACCTTACCTACAAGTCACCACTAAGCTCTGTTCTAGGTACCCAAGGGTTGGGTGCAGTGTAACTATAATCAGAGACTTTAGAAAAGATATTTCATATGCCAAATTCACTTTCCCCATTGTAGTACATTAGCTCCATGGGCTAACATTGGGAGGATTTACGTAAAAATAATAAAGTCTCAATGCCGCTTGAAAAGAGCTTAGTATGTCATGTTTGGTGTCAAATTAAAAGTTAGAATAAATCTAATGACTTGCCAATGTTGAAGTTATTATAACTAGTACAGAGAAATAGTTTTAGAGCTCTTTCTGAAAGTTTCCAAAATTAGCCCTTTCTTGATTGGTCAGTCGGATGGAAGCCTGAGCCAAGCTACCTTAACGAGGTGTGAAGTAGCCTGTGCTGAAACAAAGGAAGCATCTGGTGGGAGGAGACCTGCTGCAGCAGGCTGCAGAGCAGGAAGTGGGGTAAGGTGGCCAAACTGGTTTTCAAAGGGGGGAAAGCCACCTAGGACAGAAACAGGATCTCCCCCATTTCCTGCTCCCTGAGACAGATGGGAGCCCCAGTAATTAGATTAGGAGAGGGACTGAAAGGGGTGTGTTAGGAAAACGTAGCCACACCATTGTGTTTGCTCTGCCAGATGTAACCACCAAGGAGAGATTTCCTCCATGTTGGATTCTTAAAGAATGTTGCTTTTTGGGATTGATTTTAGCCACACTTCCCAGGAAGTGGTCACCCCATAGGTTAGCGCTCTGCACCCCATTGAATTCAGGCCAGGGACGTAGGTAGCAAAAGCTGACAGGCAACTTGTACACTGGCGTGCTCTGTGTGCCCTGACCACAGGACAAGCAGGCTGGTGCACAAGAGGCCTGAAATGTAAGCTTTCACTGCCTAAGGCCCTGGCCTGAATTCAGACAAGGAACATAGGTAGTGAAAGCCGCCACGCCTGTTGTGCACGGACCTGCCCCATATGCAGTGCAGTGTGCATAAAGCTCTTGTGAGCTTAAAAACATCAGGAGTCTCATGCCTGAATCAGGTCAGATGTATGGTTGGACTGCCACTGCCGCTTCGTTATGCCTTTAATGGTCTGTTAAATTGCTCCAGCATCTCTTGCCTGTCCTGCATGGTTGGTTTGATTCCCCTGCCCTCTATAGTCCCTTGTGCTGCAACTGCCTCTCCTGCCCTCCCAGCATGGTCAATCTGTCCCTTTTGCACCCTCCTCCCTGCCCTCAAATTTCCAAGTCTGTGCTCAGACATCTGCCTCTTCAAAGTATTCTAATGAACATCTAAACTGCTAATATTCTATTTTTATTACAAAAGTGTGGATTGTCTGACGTCATCTTGCTGTATTAAAAACTTTAGTACCTCAAGCATTTCCTTTAGAAATTTTAAAAATGAGAGGGGCTTAATCCCATAGAAGTTATGGTTAGTGCTCTAAAAGCTAAAATGAGGACATATTTTCTCTGTTCTTCTAGAGTGACAGAGCATTTTTAAATTATTTGCAAGCTGTATGTTTTTTTATTATCCAGTTAGGGGAGAGGATGTGGTGTTACAGCCAGAGGTGCAAACTTTGCAATCGGGGAACCAGGTTTGGGTTTCAGCTTCCGCTCAACATCCTGCCATCCTAGGCAAATCACTTAATCTATCGATGTCTAAAACCAAAATAATTGTGTCCTTATGTAATGCAACTGATGCTTATCTAAAACACACAAATACCTTCAGGTCTGAGCCACGTAAAAACTGCAAAAAAACAAAAAAATTAAAAGGTTTAGCTTCGGTTTAGCGTTGCTTTTCTAATGCTAAACCAACGCTAACCTTTTTATGGCATACACAAAACAATGCGAATAGATATTTGCATTGGTTTGTGTGGCAACGTAATGCAAAGCAGCAACAAATGCTGCTTTGCGTTACTTTGCATCAAAATGGCATTTCGTGGGTGTTACATGGGCTTACCTTTGCTTCCACCCATGCTTTTTGATACATCAGAAGAAAGGTTTTAGGACCAAAAATTAACACCTTTTTAATGTAGGTGCAAAACATAGAAATGCTTCCATTTCTCCCTGCTTTTCCAACTTTGCATGTGTAGTGCACTGTCCAGCACACATACAAAGTGGGAAAACATTTGCACTTGTCTAGGCATAATATTTTGAAAAGGAAGGACACTTCCTGTACAAAACCTATACAAAACCCACACACACACCCTAGCACTTTGGTGCTAAGGTGTATGCGTGGCATACAGCAGCTAAAATCAGCACTGGTGCTAGGGAGAGGGTGGAGTGTGCCATTTCTATGTGACTATGATGCTCTCCTGCTCTCTCCTTGCCACGCAGTGCAGCACAGCACAGCACAGCACAGTTTTTTTGGATGCTGCACTATGCTGCGTGACACCTCCCAGAATCTGGGCTCAGACGCGTTCCACATTTCTGTCATTGTGCTATAGTTGGGCTACATTTGGGCAATACCTATGCAACATTTGGGCTCTTTTTTCTCCATCTTGGGAAACTTCTTTGTTATAAAGCTCCCTAATTTCCTCATTTACTGCAGTATGCAACACTTTGGCATACATTCAGAATTTTAGCACTCTAGTTGCTCATTAGAACACTGTAGTAAAGCTACTGATTACCAGGGAGTTAAATGTCAGCCTTCTGCTGGTATTGAAAGTTCATCTTTCAGTCTGCATGTCAGAATCTTTTAATGAAATAGAAGAAGAAGATATTTGAGAACTTACTTAAAATGTGTCCTAATTTCTCTTTCTACAGCTCTAACCATAATTTCTATGACATAATGAATACCCTCATGTTTTTTTCCTTTCTAAATTTAGGGGCATATTGAAGAGCCCCGAGCGCCTCCGTGGGCCACATTAGCATCATTTTGTTTATGCTAGTGTGGCTCATCCAGGCCATAATTGTCATGTCAAATTTACAAAGTAGTGCAATGCATGCAATGTACCACTTTGCAACCCCTTTCACCACATTATGCCTGCACCAGGCATAATGTATGCAAAGGGGCATTCCCCCCATTAGGGGGGCCAAACAAAATGGTGCAAAGAAATCTAAAAAATTTCTTTGCCTCATTTTAATGCCTGCTCAGAGCACACGTTAAAAAGGGGCATGCCATTGTTTTCAATGGGCCCCTATGTACTTTTCAGGTGTTAGCGCAAACATGGTGGCGGTAGGCGATGCAAGGGGCTGCAAGAAAAGTGGTACTACATGTAATATAGAACCACTTTTCTTAAATCTGGCTCTAAATGTTTTAAGTTTTAACAGTTTGATTCAATCAAGGTAGCTTCAGGTGTGCTACACTTTTCAGGCCGTTTGCAACAAGAAAAAAGCATTTTGCTATGTACAATCCCATTTTGCAATTCAGTAATCTATTTACTGAATCGCAAAATAGATTTGCTAGTTGCTATTTGGAAGGAGTGTGGCATGGGCATCCCTTACAAATAGTAAGTTGCAGAGGGATAACTGATTGTTTTGTGACAGCAATTGTGGTTGCAAAACAATTGCAGCTACCCCCAATTTCAAACTGGTGTTAATCCATTAGCAAACGGGAAGGGGTCCCCATGGAATCCCTCCCCCTCTGTGAATAGATGTGAGAATATTTTTTCAGAGCATGCAGTGGTCCCAAGGACCACTGCCTACACTGAAAAAATGAAACTGAGACATTTAATTTTCTTTTTGAAAAGCACCCTGTTTTCCTTTGAGGATAACAGGCTGCATTTTATTTAAAAATTGCTTAGTTTAAAAAGCAGTCACAGACATTGTGGTCTGCTGTCCCCAGCAAGCCACCTTCCCTGTGAGTGCAGCCATTCACAATGGGGTCGCTAATTGTGTTCTACCTCAGGAATATTGATGAGCTAGATTATTTGTGACCCCAATGGGGATTTGCAAACAGTGTGAGTTACACTGTTGCGCATTTTAGTTTTGCGAGTTGTACATCTGGCCCTAATGCTTTAGAGGCTGTATTACATAAAGTTCCCCTGAAGCGCAATGGGCATTTGCACCCAGTTTGCAACCTTCCAGGGCACTTTGGCATTACAGACAGGGCTGTCTCTTCTGTAATACCGATAGCACTGCCGCACATATAGCACCAGAGCTATCACCATAGGGTGTGCCCTCATTTTCATGGAGGCATGGCCTCGTGTAATTGAGAGAATCCCTTTGCCTCTGTGCCCACAACTCACTATTGATGTGGAAACAGAGGAAAAGGAGCTGTCAGGAGGCGCACTGACTGTGCACCACCTAAAACACCTGCACTGTCAGTGCGTCCCCTAATGGCAGCCCTCTGGAGTGGGCAAAGGAGGTCCTATGTACACTCCCAAACATCCCCTTGCAAGCAGGTGCAGTCACTCATTGCACTTGCCTGCAAGGGGATCTCTAATTCCCCATAAAAGTGCAGGTGGGTTTCCTGCACAGTGAATCATGGAGCTGTTTTAAAGCCGCTGCTCTGGTTTCCGCTTGAGTGCGTTGCCCTTGGGGATTCACGAGTTACTGCCCTGGGGGCAGAACATTCAACGTAATATGGTGCACTTTCTGTGTTTATGCTGGTACACCTTTTTCAAGGTGTGTCGTGGCTCAGGCAGAGAAAGTGCCCCCCATGCATAATAGGACTCTAGTTGTCCTTTAAGACACTCTGGGAGGCTGCAGTAGAACACAAGAGAATCAACTGTCAGGCTGCTTCTTTTGGAAGTACATGTTCTACTGAGAATGTCAGACTTCATTCTCATATGTCTGAGAAAGGTAGTGTGAATTTGCAGAAGCGATGCTCTTATTTTAGTTTCTGGAGCATCTTCATAACCTCTATTGGAAAATAATGAGAAAATAGTTTTCTCTCAAACATGATTTATGAAATCCCAGTAGAAGGCTTTTTCACAAGGTTACATCAACTTAGAACACACCACAATTGCTAAAATTAGCATGGTGCTGTCAACAAATTATTTATATTGTTGTTAAAATCTGTTATGAGCCTTTATACGTTCTCCTTTTTGTGACTTATAAACTCTCAAAACCCTCAAAACCTGCCATTCACTACAATGCATTTGAATGGGGACCTTGTCTCGTAATCCTGTCAGTTCTGCCTCAGCATGTTGCCTATGTTGTGGTGAGACAATAAAGTGGAGGAGTCCATTTGGAACCCCCATATATGCCCTTTCAGTGTCTTGGATTGCTCACCCTGCCCACCTGCATATTTTTTTTAAATTCATTTTTAAGACACGGGAACCACGTCCCTGAGTCTTGTAATGGCTGCCAAAACATATTTTTCAGGTTGTCACCAACCAATCAGGATTGACTAGTCTCCTTCAAATTGGCCACTCAGAGTGTTAGAAATGTGGTATCTAGTTGACAGAGGTATACATGTTAGAAGATTACCCATTAAATCAAATTTCCACAGGAGCAGATGCCTTTTACCCAACTCCCTCCAACAGATGCGAGGTCAGACTTTACTGATTATCTGAACCCTGCATCCAGTAGAGGGAAAGGGGAATGGGAATAGAAAAAGAGAGACCGCCTCCACATCCAGTTCCAGCCTGTGTGTCCCACATGAAGATAGGATATTCAATGTGTGCTTCTGTAACCTGCACCTTTCTTCTTATTGGGATTTCTTTAAAGGAAGGACCTTCAGTCGGGTGATAAGAGCATAGATGAGTACATCCCTACTATGCATTCAACTGTTCAGCCATTCACATTCACCCAATTCTATTGTTCTCCTAACCTGGATCTTTTGAGAGACTAGCCTCTCTCTAAGAGAACAATGTGAACTTAATATCTTCGTTTCTCCAGGAGTCAGAAATATCCAAGGTTCTCTGGATAACATTTCAAAGGTTCACAGATATACAATCTACTAATGTATTTTACAGGAAATAAAAACTCCTTCTCAAGGTTCAGTTTTCTCAATCACAGTCTTGAGGAATTAGTCTGAGCACTGTGGTTTGTCTTTTAGACTGGCAAGTCTGCAAGGTGAAGGGTTTTTGAATATATATGTACATATATATTTTGGCAAGTCTGGAAATTATACAAAAGGATTCCGTACTGTAGTTGCATGAAGTTCTGTTAAGCAAAAACAAATTCTCCTTAGAAAGCGGAAAGCCAGTTATTGGAAGAAGGAAGAAATTCAGCTTCTCCAGAACGGAAAAAGTAGCTGTTGTGCACACCGTAACAAAGCAAAATAATTAATTGCTCAAAACTGGAAGAATTCTCTATGAAACGAAGCACCTCAGGAACACTGCTCATTCTCCTCAGAATGACAGTGGAAGTGCACAGCTCCCAGAGAGAAACAGCTGGAAGGAAGCTTCAGTATGAGACTAAGGTAGAAACACTAGAGCATTGACCTCACAATGAGTTGTGGCCACCATCTTGAGTGGCAGTTAAACAGCCTCTGCAAGAGCCACCGGGAGTGAGGACACCACTGCAACCAACGTGGCAACAAGGAAAAGGGGATTTGTTTTTGCTGAGGGAAGGACTTAACAACATTGGCAATAGTTTTCCTGACAGTACCCCCCTCCAAAGATCTCCCTCCCACAGACGGTTTGTTGGGGAAAGTGTTGTGAAATTTCTTTATCAACCTTGGAGCATGCACATTTTGGAAGGCTTCCCTGGACCTTTCTTCTGGGCAGAAACCTTTCCATTCATTGAAGTAATATAATGTTTGTTTTCTAAACTTTGAGTCTAAAATTCTATTCACTTCATATTCTAAATGTGAATCTACTTGGATAGGATCTGGAGGGGTGGTTGTCCTACTAACATTGGGATGGCTTCTTTTAAGTAGGGAGACATGGAATACTGGATGAACCTTAATCTGAGGAGGCAAGGCGAGTTTGACTGTTAATGGATTTACAATTTACTTTATTTTAAATGGTCCTACATATCTAGGCTGGAACTTTTTGTTCCCTCTTAAATGCAAATGCCGAGTGGATAGCCAGACTTTCTCACTCTCGCAATAATGAGGAATTGCCTCTTTTTGTCAGCATGCTTCTTGTAAGAGACCTTCGCCTTGGTCAGATGTTTTCTAGTGGATTGGTAGGTCTTTTGAGTTTTCTTACTGAACTCATTCGCAACTGGGACCGAGCCTCCTGATCTTCCTAAGATAATGTTTGGGTGCCTACCAGAGTTCAAATAGAAAGGAGAATAACCCGTGGAGGCATTGTTGTGCTCAAAGTCTGCTGTTCACATGAAATCTGTCAAATCATTATCTTGGCCCAGAACATATAAGTGTAGGTACTGCTCTATATCCTGGTTAACTCATTCTGTCTGTCAATCCGCTTCCAAGATAACTAGTAGAATAATGTGAGCCTATTTCAAGTTGTTTCATAAAGGCCTTCCAGAATTGGGAAACAAATTGGGTCCTCGATCTGAGATTACAACCACCGGAATGCCATGAGCTCTCACTTTGTGCTGTGAAAATAACTGTGCTAACTGAGAGGCTCTAGGAACCTTCTTCAGAGAGATGAAATGACTCATTTTAGAAAAGGTGTCCACAAAAACTAGGATTGTGTCAAAACCTTGACTTGAAGGTAAATCTACAATCAAATCCATAGTAATGGTGTGCCAGGGATATGGTGCAATGGGAAGAGGCTGAAGCTCACCTTCAGGAGCTAGTCGTGTTGTCTTTCCTCAAATGTATTCATCAGAGGTTTGAACGTATTGTCTTATTTGAGGGATCATAGCAGGCCACCAGAAATACCTCTTAATTAATTAGGTAGTCTTCAAAATTCCTTTACGACCAGCTAAATGATCACCATGACACGCTTGTAACGCTAGTTCTTGCAACTCATGAGTTGGCAAATATAAAGAATTTTCAACAAAAGGGAGATTTTCTAAAACCTTTCTTCCTTCCTTTTTGTTGGCCCAATCTGAAATTTCTTGGTCAGACATGGATTCTCGAACCTTCCTTTTTATTTCGGAAAATTGTAAGGTACAAACAAACTTGTCTGCTGGAATAGTTGGAATCTTTTCAGCTACTCCAGCTCCATGTATATTATTCATTCTCGGTAAGGCATCTGCTACACCATTGTCAGAACCAGGTCGATAGGTAATGGAAAAATTAAAATCTGTGAAGTACAAGGACCATCTAAATTGCCTTGGAGTTAATGACTTAGCAATCTTTAAAAACTGAAGATTTTACTGATCGGTGAACACAGTGACTACATGACGAGCCCCTAATAAATAATGCCACCATTCCTGAAAGGCCTCCTTTATTGCCAATATTTCTTTGTCAGCAATTGGATAATTTCTTTCAGGAGGAGGTAATTTCCTGGATCAAAATGCCACTGGGTGAAGTTGACCAGTTTCCTTGTGCCTCTGAGAAAATACACCACCAATTGCTTGATCGGAGGCGTCAGCTTCCACAAAAAATGGCTCCTCAGGGTTAGGATGGAGAAGGATCGGGGCTGTTGTAAAGGCTCTTTTGAGGAACTCAAAAGATTCTTCAGCATCAGTTGACCAATGGAAGGGTACTCCTTTACTCAAAAGTTTTATGATGGGGACCACCTTTTTAGAAAATTATTTTATAAACAGGTGGTAAAAATTGGCAAAGACAATTAAACTTTGCACCTCCTTCACCGTTTTAGGAGAGGGCCAATCCGGGCTTGTTTGAATTTTAGCAGAATCCATGGAAACTCCATTTTCTGATAAGACAAATCCCCAAAATTCTACTTCCTTCGCATGGAAGGCACACTTTTCCAACTTCAGCAATAGGTGATTTTCCAACAATTTCTTTAGGACTGCTCTCACATGATCTACATGGTCTCGCAAACGCTAGGAGAAGATTGATTAAAATATCATCAATGTAGACTACTACAAATTGATATAAAAACTCTCTCAGAAAACTTTTCACAAAGTGCCGGAAAGCATCAGGCATCACTTGGTACTCGTATATACCAAACTGGGTGCGGAAGGCCGTTTTCCATTTGTGTCCCTTAGCAACTCAAATTAAATGGTACATTCCATGAAGATCTAGTTTGGTGTAGATTTTTCCATCTTTTACCTGATCTAGCAGTACTGAAATCAAGGGCGGGGATATCGATTCTTCACCATAACTTGATTTAATGCTCTATAATCAATACAAGTTCTTAACTCGTCATTCTTCTTCTTTGGGACGAAATAAAGGGGGGAAGAGACTGGGGATTTTGAGGAACAAGTAAAACCGTTTGTCAAATATGTTTTCAAATATTCTTTTAGGTACTTGTTTTCCTTTTCAGTAAGGGCATAGATTCTACTGCAAAGTAGATTCGCACCTGACACAAGTTTGATCCTGCAATCATAAGCAGCCCAAACCGCTGGACGGAATTACACTAAATTTGGCAGAAAGCTAGGTTTTGATCCACAGAATGTGCTTTTTGTTATTTGCTGTTCCATTCAATAGTTGTTGAAAAAATTTAAGGAAATCCAAATTTGTATATCTAGGGCCACAGTTCCTCCCCAATGACTTCACAGGAAAAATCAGCTTGTGCAGGGAAATGCAGAGCTCTGATTGGCTGCCCACACTTCAGTCAGAAAGTGGTAGCAGCTATCTTGGGACTCAGCTTAAGCTGAGTCCCACAGAGTGAAAAGAAAGAAAACAAGGGGGCAGGGTAAGAATACCCTGACCCACAAGCCTTGTTCTTGGGTCCCAGAGGGAACCCAGCAGGGTAAAAAAGCATTTCCTTAAAAATAATTTACCATAAATTTGTGAAATTGCAGCAAAAATAAGAAAAAAAACAAGCAAGGTCCCCCCCCTGCTTGTTTTTAGGTGGGCTAGGTCCTAGGGGCATTTCTCCCTGATTGAATTGAAGGAGGGGGGCACATGTGGCCCCCATTGACATTTTTATGACCTAGGGACCACCACCTCCCAAGGGCATTTTTTAATTATGCTCAGGGGGCCTTGCAGACCCCACAGTCTCCAGAGACCTCCAGCTCCTCTGGGACACAATGTCAGAAATACACATGGAGGCCACGTTGACCCCCCCCCAGGCCACAGGGCCCCTCACCTCCTCAGGGCCAATATTGAACAAAAATATAGGGGGCACTGCGCAGACCTCCCCAGCCTCGGGGACAGTCACCTTCCCGGGGCAGGCCTGTGAAAACAGGAGGAGGGGGCCACATGGCCCCCCTCCTGGATGCAACATTGGCCCTGGCGTACACCACACCCCAGGGCCAGCTCCTGCTATGTCCAGGGTGACCACCCCCAGGACACAGCTGTGTGCTCTGAATTGGTAGGACCTTTGACATCTCCTGCCACGTCAGAGCAAACACTCTGGTTCCAGTGAGCAAGAGCTGTCAAAGTGCTCTTGCCCACTGGAAGTGGAGATTTGATCTCTTTCCCTACCACAGAGATGCAGGTAGGGAAAGAGATAAAACGATTGCTCTTGCAAACAGGGAGCTGCATGTTTAGCAACTCCCTGTATGTAATAGAAATGGTAGCTCCAGCAGGATGCTTGGAGCTAGCTGGGCCCATGGGGTCTTTGAGGCTCTCCCTGGGCACCCAGTTTGCAATGGGAGTTGCCAGGAGACATGGCCAGGCCCCAGGGGATGGGGTCCTTGGGGCCAACAACAGTTCGGTGAGGGGGGGGGCGACGTGGTCCCCCTCCTCTATTCAAAGAAGGCAGGGCCCCAGGGGATGGGTTCCATGGCCACTATGGCCCTGATCCTCATTTCACAGAAATTAAACCTCACCAGGAAGCACCTACAAATATAAACATACCAGGTGCGCCAGCTGAAGTGCCATTTCTGTAAAGGACAAATTATGCTAACTGCTGGGCTGGCGAAGGCAAAGCAAGGGTGTTTTCTCTGCAATTCCATGTTGAAAAACGATCTAAAGACCTTTGAGGAGATGAATGCATATTTGATCTATTGGAGCACAGTCTGTATTTGACTGTGACAAGTTTGTCCTTTCTTGTCCTCTCCTGGTGAGAGCAGAGTCCATAGTTCTCCCTTTAAATTTCTACGAGTATGCAAATGTGCAAATCACTTGGAAGGTACACCTACTTCACCCCATGGATAGCTCATCACATGTCCCCCAGTGATTTTCCCACCAATTGTGGGGCCACCATCTTAAATCGGAAGAATATGAGGACATCTCCACAAAAACAGGAAGCACTAATGTCATATAGATAACAGGAAGGTCCTTGATTTGGTGGAAATGTATGTCTTTGTAGTCTCATTGGTTTCTCTATAGGAGGATTCATATTATCATATATCTCTGGATAATGACACATGAGGAACAATCATATTGCCAAAATGCACACAAGGTCACTGGTGACATCTAATTTTGCTCCATTATGCAGCTATAGTGTAAAATACATGCTGGACATATACCCAAGGAGGCAGAACTCCACTTGGGTAGGTATTTTGTGCAATAGACTGGACTCTGGTGGGATAAAAGGGTAGGCAATGTTCGTTTGTGGCTGAAACACTCAAACAGTTACTGATACACACACATAGACACTTACACACCAACTCACAGATCCACTCAGACACTTACTTGGACACTCATGCACCCACTTAAAGACCCACTCAGAAATTCACACACCCAATCACGGATCTTCTCAGACATCCATACTCTCATTCAGAGACCCACTCAGGCTCACACACCCACTAACAGACCCACTAGGAGACTCATGAACTCACTCAAACACACTCAGAAACTCATGCACTCACTCACAGACCCACTTAGACACTCACACACCCACTCACAGACCCACTGAGAGACTAATGCACCCACTCACAGACTCAATTAGAGACTCATCACTTGCTCACAGACCCAATCAGAGACTCATGGACCAACTCACAGACTCACTCAGACATTCATGTTCCCACTCAGAGTCCAACTCAGGCTTACGCACCCACCCACAGACCATTTCAGGCTCATGCAAACACTCACAAGCCCACTTAAATACTGATGTTCTCACTCACAGACCCACTCAGAGACTCACACACCCCCTCGCAGACCTACTCAGACACTCACACACCTAGTGACAGACCAAGTCAGACCCTCTCACACCCTCTCACAGACCTACTGAAACATGTACACACTCACTCACACACTCACTGTCAAAGGTTAATGGTTACAGTTAGGAAATAAAATAAAAAAAAACTTAGAAATTCACTTTCAAATCTAAAGGCTATAAGGACGCTATAGTTAGGAAAAACAACATTTACAAAACCTTAGAAATTCAAGGAAAAAAACAAAGATTACGAATACTTTATTGATTGAAAATAGAATAAAAAATACCTGAGAAGTTCACCGAAAAAAAACACAAAGGTTACAGGGATATTATATTTAGACTCACTTTTCACTTGTACAAAACCAGTGAAATTCAGCAGTTATAGTTATCTGAGCTAACTATAACTTACACCCCGCAATGCATTGCCTCTGACCTCACAAAAATACATCACTCATGACATGGTCAATAGCATCACTGATTATATCACTGATGACATCATCCACAGAAGCACTCACACCCCTATACAACCTCTCATACACCCAATCACACACTCACACAATCACTCACATACCCAGTCACACACTCATTCAAGTACTCACACAACCACTCTTCATCCATAGAGCTACTCACACACCCACTCACTCACTCAAACAGGCACTCATACAACCACTCCTTCACCAATAGCTCATACAACCAGTCACTTACCCATACATCCACTCACAGAACCACACACTCATCCATACAGCTACTTACCTATCCACTTATTCACCTGTACAGCCACTCACACACCCACTCACTCACCAATACAGCCTTTCAGCACAGCCACTCACTCACCCATATAAGCACTCACACACTCACTCACACACACAGCTATTTACATACCCTTTCACACATCCATACAAGCACTAACACATCTGCTCACTCACCATGCATCCATTCACACAGACATTTACTCTACAACACAGCCACTCACACATCAACTCAATTATCCAAACAGCCACTCATTCACCCATACAGCTATTTACACAGCCAGTCATTCACTGATATAGCATTTCAGACACCCACTCATTCACTCATACAGTCAGTTATACACCCACTCTCCCACCCATACAGCCTCTCACACAGCCACTCACTCACCCATACAGCCAATTACAAATATATTCACTCATTAATATAATCACTCACACAGCCACTCATTTACCCACACAGCCACTCACATACCTACTCATACACCCATACAGGCACAACAATGCCCATACAGCCATACAGACACCCACTCACACATGGATACATACAGTTACACACCCACTCACTTAACATGTGTTAGAAATATATCACTCCTTAGTAGTACAGAAAGTATACTATTTTAACTTTTGTAGTACCTTGGGATATATGCACAACACCCATAAACTTGTAGAAAACACATTTACTGGATGATGTTGTCAGTGATGTCATCCGTGATGCCATTTGAGATGTCATCAGTGATCTCATTAGTAATGTCACTGTCCATGTCATTGTGAGAAAGGTATAAGCCTTGAGAGGCACAGGGGCTGGTGTCACCATGGTGACCAAGCACATGGTCCTCTCAGATCAGTACCTGATAGTGAAAACATATCCTGTCACCAATGCTAACAATGTCACAAAGATCCATCATATGGCAGTGGTGTCTTTTGACCAGGGGAGAGTAGTTAGACAGAACGAAGTAGCTGTGTCCCTGTCCATCCATGTAGACTGTCTGCTGGGAAATTATTTGGAGCAATCTCACTGGGCTGTAGTTGAACTAAGGACTCATGCAGCAATGCTTGTGCTCCCAGAATGGGGTTGTGTCAAAAGAAGACACAGGACAAATTCCAGACTGAACAAGAGGTGTTGAATGCTGGAAGAATGAACCAAACCTCCAAGAGAAAAGGCAAGAAGACTGGGGGAACAGCTTCTGAACAGACCATAAGTCAGCACCCCTCTTCCTATGAAGAGGACTTGTTAACTCCAGAGGGAGTGACGTATAAATTCACTGCTCGATACCATCCACAGACCAACGACTGGTTGAAAGATTTAACCAGCAATTGAAAGGTATAATTGGAGGACTCACTGAAAAACTCAGAAGGAGATGGGATATCTTACTTTCATGTCTGCTTTTTGTCTAAAGGTAAGTGGCACAAAAGGGAGTAGGAGTTCCCCCCCTTTGAACTTTTGTTTATCGGCATTCTGTTAGGGTCCCACTAGGCCTTGTAAGGGAAGGCTGGGAGAGGTCTCATAAAGATCCTAAATCAGAATATTGTGAAGTATGTGGTGGGTCTTCAATCCAGGATGGCTGAGTGCATGAAGAAAGTAAGTAAAAATCTTCAGGCCAGCCAGGAGCTTCAAAAGCTCTGGATGACGAAAAAGCTGTCCTGGCGGAGTTCTAACCATGATAGAAAGTGTGGGTATTGGAGCCTGTGGCTCCTAGGTCTCTCCATAACAAGTGGTCTGGGCCCTACCCCATACTTGAAAGAAAAGGGGAGGTCATCTACCTGGTTGACCTTATCAGTTGCAAAAATCCCAAAAGAATTATGGCCCTCATTACAACCCTGGTGGTAAATCCTGCTTACCGTCGTGCAGAAGACAGCCAACACACCGCTGTGGCGGCGGAATTCCGCTACAGCTCTTACGACCCATAGCTCGGAATCTGCCAAAATCCAGACACCCACACAAGTCCGCCACACCAAAGGTCAGTGATAAACTGGCGATAACAAAACCTCCACCGTCACACAAACAGGAATATGCCCACACTATCACGACCCATGAATCCACATGGCAGTCTTTCAACCACGGTATTCCATTGGCAGTACGCACCGCCGCGCTCAAAATACACACACATTTACAAAACACAACCACATTGGACAAATCGAAATACACACACCTGATACACATACACACACCACTCCCACACACCCAATCCAATATAAAACACAAACCCACATCACCCACAAATCCTTACTACCAAAATTGAGAAAGAAGGCCAGAGAGAGACACCACCAGAAACAGCACTAGCATCCACAGGCACTCAACATCATCACTCACACACCATCCACGCACCTCAGACAACACACACAAACACATCCCCTCACACATCATAACCGACACCACCTCACCCATCACCCAGACCACATCATGGCACCTCAATGACACCCCAGGCTCTCTGAGGAGGAGCTCAGGGTCATGGTGGAGGAAATCGTCTGGGTAGAGCCACAGCTGTTCGGATCACAGGTGCAGCACACCTTCATTGCTAGGAAGATGGAGCTATAGCGAAGAATCGTCAACGCAGTGGGACAGCATCCAAGAACACGGGATGACATCTGGAAGCGGTGGAACGACCTACTGGGGAAGGTGCGTTCCGTGGTCTCAAGACACCAGATTGCAGTACAAAGGACTGGCGGCAGACCCACACCTCCTCTCCCACAATTAACAACATGGGAGGAGCAAGTCTTGGCTATACTGC
The DNA here is from genome assembly GCF_031143425.1 of Pleurodeles waltl. Taxonomy (NCBI): domain Eukaryota; kingdom Metazoa; phylum Chordata; class Amphibia; order Caudata; family Salamandridae; genus Pleurodeles; species Pleurodeles waltl. The sequence goes on along the minus strand of NC_090445.1, from coordinate 484,632,335 downwards.
ATCCTGAGGGCCCATCAGTAGTAGCAGGAGGAATGGACTCTGGTAAGTCAACCCTTAACTATTACATCCCCCACCCTACCTGCATGCTGTCACATACCCCCACCCTCACCCTCACCCCATCACTCCAACACCTCACAAATGTCCCACTATCACAACCCACACATTCCAACACCAAGCTCTGCATGCAACACAAAAGCATCGACACCCATCACCAAAGCATGTCCACAACACATACCCACACAGACCCCAAACCATCTATCACACAACGTCCTAGACAAGAATGGAAGTACTGGAGTACAGGATCACTCACCAATTGCACACGAGGGCGTACACAGATGCAATAATCATGCCTTTACACCCCTGCAGGACCCCTACCCAACGTCACTGGGCAGGAGGTTCCAGACATGACCACTCCCCCACAGAAGAGGCCCACAGTGATGACAGCAGCTCAGTCCAACTGGATCAAGATGACCAGCCCGGCCCATCTGGGACCTCAGGAAAGTTGGTTCCCCTGAAACTGGCACATGCCACCACAGAGCCTCTCCCCTCAGGAAACACCAGCACAGCACCCACCCAGCAGGCCCATCCCTCTGTCCCCAAGACAAGTCAAGCAGCAGTGTGTCCACCACTACAGGGAACCTAGGCAAACCCACCACCCCAAGAAAATCAGGGACCTGGGGGCAGTGGCAGTGGGCTCACGGTTCAGGGGACAGAGGCACAGGAAAACAGGGGAACTGGGAGGTCAGCTGTGCAACAGGGGGAGGACAGGCCGAGGGAACCCACTCTCCATGAGGCCCTCTCCAACATCATAGGAGCATACCATCATTCCCAGGAGATGATGGCAACGGTACTGGCCAACTTTCAGGAGACCCAGAGGCTGCAGGAAGAACACTATCTGGGGAACAGGGAGGAACTGAGGTCCATCAACACAACGCTGGTCACCATTTTAAGGGTGCTGAAGGACCTTGTCTACACGAGGAGGGACAATGTGACACAACAAGGGGACCCTGACACTAGCCTGGATGATGAACAGCCCACCACCTCCGCCAGCGTTAGTGGACAGGAGGCACCCCCACAGGACCACGACACCAGCACCCCACCCCCTGCAGATGGAGAACCACCCTGAAAACGGTCCCTGAGATCCAGGAACAAGACAGAGAGCAATGCCAAGACCCACACCAGGAAATGAGACCCTCCTGAATGTCATCCTTCTGTCCCACTTTGTCACCCTGTCCAATCATCAACTGCCCTAGCTCCACTTCCTAAACTGGACTCTGCCATGGACATTCCTCCACCATCACCCCTGCCCATTTTCTAACCCCCTCCACTTATCTGCACAGAAATAAACACCCTTGAATCACAGAACAACCTGGAGTCAGTCTGTGCTTTCGCAAATGTGTATTTACAATAACTATGGAATATAGTGATGTCAATTTTAGTGTCAATATACCGATGTAACACAGCTCTAATCTATGAGGTAATATAGCAGAGGGCACACAGTGGGACCCACATCTGTTAAATGGAAAGGCAAAGTGACAAGTCAGGGTCCATCCACTGGGTAAAAGTGACAAACTTATGATAGGTGAAACAATTGTATGAGATGTGTGAGGCACTGATATCTTCTTACCTGTGTCTCACTGGAAGTATTGCTGGATAACGTTGTTTGTGTTGTCGAAATCCTCTTTTTCTGCCTCCTCTTCTTCACTGTCCACAGGTACCACAGCTCCCACAAGAACTCCATCTGGACAAACCTCCCGCAGAAAAGGCACCTGTCGTCGCAAAGCCAGGTTGTGCAGCTTACAGCAGGCCACGATTATCTGGCACACCTTCTTTGGTGAGTAGTAGAGAGAACCACCTGTCAGATGGAGGCACCGGAACCTGGCCTTCAGGAGGCCGAAGGTTCTTTCTATAATTCTCCTAGTTCGCCCATGTGCCTCATTGTAGCGTTCCTCTGCCCTTGTCCTGAGATTCCTCACTGGGGTCAGTAGCCATGACAGGTTGGGGTACCCAGAGTCACCTGCAAATGTCGAGGGACAACTGTTAGACACACACTAACCCGTAGGGACAACCCCAGACAACTATTCACACTGTATAGGGTCCTTGTTCTCACCTATTAGCCACACACAGTGCCTCTGGAGTTGCCCCATCACATAAGGGATGCTGCTATTCCTCAGAAAGTAAGCGTCATGCACTGAGCCAGGAAATTTGGCATTCACATCGGGGATGTACTGGTCAGCCAAACACACCATCTGCACATTCATAGAATGGTAGCTCTTCCGGTTTCTGTACATCTGTTCACTCCTGCGGGGGGTACCAAGGCCACATGTGTCCCATCAATGGCACCTATGATTTTGGGGATATGTCCCAGGGCATAGAAGTCACCTTTAACTGTAGGCAAATCCTCCACCTAAGGGAAAACTATGTAGCTGTGCATGTGTTTCAGCAGGGCAGACAACACTCTGGACAACAAGTTAGAGAACATTGGCTGGGACATCCCTGATGCAGTGGCCACTGTAGTCTGAAAAGACCCACTTGCCAGGAAATGGAGTACCGACAGGATCTGCCCTAGAGGGGGCATTACTGTGGGATGGCGGATAGCTGACATCAGGTCTGGCTCCGACTGGGCACACAGTTCATGAATTGTTGCATGATCAAGTCTGTAGGTGACTATTACGTGTCTCTCTTCCATTGTCGACAGGTCCACCAGCGGTCTGTACACCGGAGGATGCTGCCATCTCATCACCTGCCCCAGCAGATGTGCCCTATGGAGGAGAACAGTGAGCAGAGAGTCAGCCAACACTGAGGTATCACAAACTGTCATTTGCACACATTTGTTAATCAGCAATGTGCCTGTTACTGTGTGTGTATATGCAAGGCCTAGATAGGTGTGACGCAGTTATCATTAATGCCATGTGGCTCCCTGAAATGGCAGCTGCCTGACCTGTTAGGTGGGACAAGGGGATATGAGGTAACTGCGCTGGCGTTCTACACCGTTGCGCTAGGTGGTCGAAGACCGCGGCGCAATCCTGCATTGGTTAACATTGGACCCTATGGGTCCCAGGAGCCAATGACGATGTACGCCGACGGTGACGGTATGCACTGCCGCAGACGTGACCACCATTTTCTATCTGTACACTCACTTGATACATGACCTTCAATAGGAGAGGACCTACACTGCAAGAGCTGCTGTGACCTCAGTCTGGAAGCGACGATGGCTCATGTTTCTGGAGAAAGGGCCCCTGCCTTCACTTCGGAGGAGTTGGAGAAGTTAGTGGATGGGGCCCTCCCCCAGTACACGCTATTCTACGGTCCTCCAGACAAACAGGTGAGTACACTGTGAGCGTGCTGCATGGGCAATGCCTCTTTGGAGTGGTGTGGATGGAAGATACATGGGGGGGCTGAGCCCTGCATGAGCGGACCGTGAGTGTATGTGTGTCAGGGCAAGGGTGGGAACGTGGGCCAATGACTGTGACGGTCCAGACGGTTAAAGTTTTTTCTTGTCCCCAGTACTATTCCTGTAGGTCAGCGCCCACCAGAAGAAGGATATTTAGTGTGCCATCACCAAGGACGTCCGGACCCTGGGGGACCACCACAGATGGAGCACCCACTGTCGGAAAAGATGAGAGGACATTCGCCACTGGAGCAAGAAGACGGCGGAGGCCCAGCTGGGGATGGCCTAACAATGTGGGAGGGGTGCCCGTCGCACCATGACCTCCCGATGTTCTGGATCCTGGCGGTGGCGTATCTGGAGTTGGATGGGCACTTGAGGGCATCACAGCAGCCACAAGGGGGTGAGTAAAGTCACATCCATCTGACTCTGCGCGCATTACGAGGTGTCTGGGTGGGGGAGGTGGGCAGTGGGTTACCCTAGGCCAGGGTGAGCTTTGTAGGCAAGGTCCCTTTGTGAGGCAGGCTATGTGGCACCCCAACCCCACCAGTGGTAAAAGCCATCTACACCTAGTTAGGCTCCTGTGACTTCCATGTGTGCAGCATTCAGGCACAGACCTTGTACCCCATGGCCCTGTGAATAATCTAGGAACTATAAGTGTATGGCGTAGTGCAGAGGGCTGTTGTGTCTGTAGTGTCCGCCAACAGTAGTGGTATTTCATGCACTGAACATGTCTTTCTTCTCTCTCACCACTCCTTTTTTGTGGTCTCCCTGATGATGTGTGCAATAGCATCATCAGACGGAGGAGCAGTGGCACCGGAGCAGTAGGGAGCTGTATCACACTTGGCCCTGGAGGGTCTGAAGCCACCAGTGGGACGGAGGGCGAGGGGAGCTCCACAGCAGGGACATGAGGTGACAGCAGTGACAGCGACTCCTCCTCTGACGGGAGCTCCCTGGAGAGACTTGAGAGACTGTGGCTTTGCACTCCCCATGATAAAGCAGTGGGCAAACCACCCACTGGAGAGACTTGAGAGTCTGTGGCTTTGCACTCCCCAGGATACAGTAGTGGGCAAACCACCCACTGGAGAGACTTGAGAGACTGTGGATTTGCACTCCCCAGGATAAAGCAGTGGGCAAACCAGCCACTGGAGAGACTTGAGAGACTGTGGCTTTGCACTCCCCAGGATAAAGCAGTGGGCAAACCACCCACTAGAGAGATTTGAGAGAATGTGACTTTGCACTCCCCAGGATACAGCAGTGGGCATGGAGCCCCCTCGTGGGACAGTGGTTTCATGCATTCTTCAGGCTGAGGTGCCCCCTCTCCCCCTCCACCTGAGGTGCCTGTTTCATTTCGATCTAATGCCCCTGCAGTGTTCTCTCCGTTTGACGTCTGGTATCATGTGTGGGCCTCGCCCATGCATATTGGGCCCAGTGGTCTACGGACAATAATTGGTGCACTATCTGGACTTTTGTAGTTGGTGTACATAATTGTATATACTGTATTTAGAGTTTTGACTACTGGATTTTTCATGATTACAATCGTTCAACTCATTTCCTTTTGTCCTTGCGTTCTTCAAGGGGGGGTGGGGGAATGTATATGTAATGTTGCGCCATGTATTTGTGTGTATGTTGTAGTGGGTGAGGGTGGGGGTGAGGGTGTTGCGTGTGTGTGTCACTCTCCTTTCCCTCCCCCTCCCATGTGTTGTAGGTGCAGTACTCACCGTGGTCGTCGCCGCCGTCTTTGGTGCTCCTGATAGAGGAGCAGGAAGACCATTGCAGGGAGTATCTGGCGTTCTGGCTCCATGGCGTCCTGGTTCCTCGTGGGGTGTGGAGAGGTGAGTGTTTTCCCTTCCAAGTCCTGTTTCCCCCGTGTTTTTGTTCGCATTGGTTCTGCCCTGGAAAAGGTGGCGGATTGGCATCTTGTGATAGGGTGGGTGGTACATTGTCTTCCGCCTGTCTGTTGGCGGTGACCACCGCAGTGTTTGTTTCTACCGCCATGGCGGTCGGAGTGTTAAAGTGGCTGTCTATGTTGGCGGTTTCCGCCGTGGTCGTGATTCCATTTTTTTTTACCGCCGGCCTGTTGGCAGTCTTCCTGCTGCTTTAACACCTATCGCCAGGGTTGTAATGAGGGCCTATATGTCAACCACCTGAAGCCTTATATTGACCGAGATGATGTGACCATGCTCATGGTTATAGATGAGGGACAGGAAGAAGAGAGTGAACCACTCCCTGATCTCCTCTCCAGAAACCCACAAGATGGTTCTTTGGATAGGGTGGTCTTGTTAGACACCCTCACAGGCCAACAGCAGGCTGATTGCAGGCAAATCATCAACCAGTATGCTGACTTATTCTCGCTGACCGCTGGAAGGACTAACTGGTGTACCTATGATGTGGATAGTGGTGATAGCTTTTCTTTAAAAAACAGAATCTATAGGCAATCTGACCGTGTCAGAGAAAGCATCCAAGTAGAAGTCAAAAAGATGCTGGATTTGGGTGTCATCGAACCCTCTGAGAGTCACTGAGCTAATCCAGTAGTTTTAGTCCCCAAACCTTACTCCAAGGGAGAAAAAAAAGATATCATGATCTGTGTGGACTACAGGGGCCTATGCTCAGTCACATAAACAGATGCACCCCCATTCGAAGAGCTGATAAGCTCATAGACAGATTACTGGCAGCCAAATACCTGAGTACCTTTGATCTTACATCTGGGTACTGGCAGATTGGCTGACCCCTGCAGTAAAAGAGTAAAAGAGTAATCAGCATTCTCCACCCCAACTGGGCACTATCAGTTTACTATGATGCCCTTTGAGTTAAAGAATGATCCTGCCACCTTCCAGAGGTTGGTGAAAACCAAGACCTGGTTGATCTGGAATTCCTCATTGCAGCATATTTAGATGATATTGCTGTCTACAGCTCCACCTGGCAGGATCACCTGAATGATCTGGGAAAGATCATTGAGGCCCTGCAAAAGGCAGGCCTTACTATCAAGTCCAGTATTTGCCAGATAGGCTAGGGGAACCTGGTAGGTGGTGGCCAATTTCAGTCCTAGAACCCAAGAACCAAACAATTCTTGCTTGGGAAACTCCAATTACTACTTTGATTAATGCCCTGTGGAGGTGGTGGTCCCTGGGAATGCGGTCGAGCGGCATGGCCTCCTGCATATAATTACATTAAAGCTCTGGGCAGGGGATGGTCCCCAGGGCAGTGGGGGGAGGTTGTGCACTCCCCTGACTCATAGTTGCTTTATGCCCTGTGGAGGTGGTAGCCCCGAGGAGGCAAGTAGCCCCCTGCATTAAAAAAACAATGACACCGGGGCATGGTCCACCTAGGGGCTTATTTTTTTTTTATTGCCAGGGGATCCGCTGCGACATCCGTTGAAAATTCCCCCCCAAAAATGCTTTTTTGCCATGGAGGGGGGTCCCTATGGGTCCAAACCACTAGACTTAAGTTTTCAGGGTATCCATACCTGGCCCCTTTTCTTATTTTTTACATTTTTGTTCGGAACTCAGCTGAAGCAGAATCCCAGCACAGCTGCCAACACTTCCTTGTGGAAGTGAAGGCAGCCAATTAGTCGTTTGCACGATATCAGGAGTAGCCACAAATCCTTTGTGTTCCTATATTATATCAAAAACTACTGAACAGATTTACACCAAGCAACACATAGGGCTCTTTCTAAACCAAGAGCTACCTTTCTGCCAAATTCAGTGTTATTCCATCCAGTGGTTTTTTAACTATAGCGGTTTAAATTTTCCTATAGGAATTAACATTAGAAACACTCTAATTTTGCCCCCTCCATTATCTCAGCCTCCACTTGAGGTATCACCCCAAAACGTTTAAGACAGCAGCTCACGCGACTGTCAATAATTTCTGTAAAATGTCACAAAGATTCGTCAAAGATAAGGCAAGTAAAAAACAGCCATGCACAGTTTTTGTCAAAAAAACTTACTTCAAATATTAAATTTCTATTAGCAATGATGCAGTAAAAGATGTCCTATGTGCCATACTTTGTATGTAATTACCATTGCATGGTGAGGGCGTGAGATATAGTTACCTTAGGGCATGAGTTATAGTTAGTTGAGATAACTTAAACTATAACTGACAAATTTCTAAGGTTTTGTATGTTTAAAATGGGAGCCTAACTCTAATATCCCTGTAACCTTTGGTTTCTTCAGTGAATTTCTATGTTTTTTAGTTCTATTTCCTAACTATAATGTCTATGTAACTTTTGTTTTTTTCAGTGCATTTCTACCTTTTTTTAACATATAGTAATTTTCATTACTGTACATTAAAACAACCACTGCCATGCACAGCCTTCAGCTGTGTCCAGGCCCTGTAGTTTCCCTCCTATAACCACCTAACTTTACACCATGCACACCACTCACCCATGTGCAGTGGAGGTTACCTGCAAGAACTGGCCTGTAGCCAGACCCTGCGTCCGACCGCCATAACTACCCAACCCCATGCTGGGTATTGCCATTTGGCCATGCGTGTCAGCAGTTGTCTGTGGCCTCTTTGGCGTAATAATAGGTGTGAGAGGGCATATCTGGGGGTGAGAGTAACTGTCAGATTGTCTATCTGGGTATGAGAGTATGTACATCAGTGTTTTAGTGGGTTCTTCAGTGTGTGTGTGTGTGTGTGGATCTGTGAGTGGGTGCACAAGGGTGTCAGTGGATCTGTAAGTGGCTGTGTGACAGATTGGATGGGTGTGTGAGAGGGAACATAACTGCCTGAGTGTGTCTGTGAGTGGATGCGTGAGGTTCTGACTGGGGCTGTGAGTGAGTGCATGAGGGTATGAGTAGGTCTGTGAGTGGGTGCATGAGTGTCTGAGTGGGTCTGTGAGCGGGAGAATATGTGTCAGAGTGGGTCTGTGAGTAGGAGAAATTGACTGAAAGAGAGACGGAAAGAAAGAAAGAAAGAAAGAAAGAAAGAAAGAAAGAAAGAAAGAAAGAGAAGGAAAGAAAGAAAGAAAGAAAGAGAGAAAGAAAGAAAGAAATAAAGTGAGGAAGAGATGTAGGCCCTCATTATGACATTGGTGGTAAATGCCGCCTACCGCCATGCTGACAGCCACCAACATACCGGCGAGGTGATGAATATCCGTTTACCATATTATGACACACACACACCAATCTGACAGAATACTGGCAGATACACATATACGCCATCCCAAAGGTCAGTGATAAAGTGACGGTACCAACATTCATACCGTTACGCCAACAAAACAACACCTATCACATAATGACCCACAAATCACAACGACGGACATTCAACGGCGGTAAACCATTGGTGTTACATACCACCATGCTCAGAATAGACACCCACATACAAATCAACTCCACATTGGACAATATGAAAAGCACACACCTGGCACTCATACACACACCACACCTCCATAAAACACACACCCACAGTACCCACAACCCTTTACGAATATCCATCAGTGCCAACAGACTGACACCAAGACCAAAGTGACAACTAGCCACACACCACTTACACCCATAATTCCCTCATGCACCCGACATCACACACCCCACCACATTACTCAACACACTCTCACCAACACACACCAAACAACACCCAGGTCCCCACAAAGGCACCCCTGTTTCATGGATGAAGAGTTAAGGGTCATGGTGGAGGAAATTGTCAGGGTAGAGCCACAGCTGTTTGGAGCACAGGTAGAGCAGATCTCTATTGCCAGGAAGATGGAGCTATGGCGGAGAATCGTGGACAGGGTGAACGCCATGGGACAGCTTCCAAGAACAAGGGATGACATCAAGAAGAGGTGGAACGATCTACAGAGGAAGGTACGTTCCAAAGCAGCAAGGCACCAGCTCCCATACAGAGGACTGGAGGTGGACCACCACCTCCTTCCACACAGCTCACAGCACAGAAGGAGCAAGTCTTGTCAATCCTGCATCCTGATGGACTAGCTGGAGTAGCCAGAGGACTGGACACTGGTAAGTCAAAATTTAGCACTATCACCCCTCATACCTGCATGCCATCACACTCCCTCACCCTCACTCCCATCACTCCACTCCATCCCACACACTGCACCTACACATATGACTAACCCCAATGCCCAGCCCTGGGTGCCATACCAATGCATGGACAGCCCTCACAGCTCTGCATGCACATCCAGCACTAAAGTATGCACAGCATAGGGAAACTAACAATTGCACAACACATCACCATACACATGCAAAGGTGGCAGGGCAACCCCAATGATAGAGGGGAAGCCAGGGATGTACAATATGTCACTGACATGAAGCATAATACATCCCCTACATCTCCACAGGTACCCCAGCAATGTCAGTGGAGAGGAGGAGCCACGACTATCCATTCCCCCAACAGAAGATGCCCCCATTGATGACAGTAACTCTGAACTTCTGGATCTGGATGAACTTCCTGGTCCATCAGGGACCACTGGACAGCCGGTCACTAAGGCATACTCACAGACCACCATAGAGCCTCCCCCTTCAGTATCTAATACCACAGCACCCACCCAATATACCCACACCTCTGTCCCCAGGACATGTCAATCAGCAGTGTGCCCACCTGTACAGGGACACCAGGCCACACCTCATAGCCAAGACAATCAGGGACCTCGGGTCGGTGGCAGTGGGCACACTGTTCAGGAGACAGGGGCACAGGGCAACAGGGACACTAGGAGGACAGCTGTGCGCCAGGGGGAGGACAGGACCAGGGAACCAACTCTCCAGGAGGCACTCTCTGAGATCGTGGGTGCCTACCAACATTCCCAGGACATGATGGGCCATATCCTCGACAACATGCAGGAGGACAGGCGGCTGCAGGAGGGACAGTATAAGGGGATCAGGGAGGACTTGCAGGCCATAAACAACACCCTGTTCTCCATAGCAGGGGTGCTAGTAGACTTGGCCCACATCATGAGGGAAGCAACAGCACAGTGGTGGGCCCCTACCGCTAGCCAGTCCATTGACAAGAACTCCACCTCCGCTGCCGCTAGTGGGCAGGAGGCCATGCCACAGGACCTACAGGCCACAGTACCCCTCACCCTGCAGAGGGTGAACCACCCGCAAACGTTCCCTGCGACTCAGACAGAAGCCTGAGACACTTGCCAAGACCACTGTCAGGAAATGAGACTCTCCTGATTGTCCCCCTTGTGTCCCAATCATTTACCTTGTCCACCTTGAACTGCCTTTGCTCCCCTTCCTATGGCCATTTGGACACTGCACCTGTGCTACAAACAGACTGGAACAATACCGTGGACTTTCCTACATCATCACCCCATTCCATTGCGCCTTCCCTGAAATTTGTTAGCACTAAAATAAACACCTTTGAACACAGCTCAACAACTTGTATGTCATTTGCTGAAATTGTGTTTTTATATAAACAGTTACATCCATTGCAAATAAACTGTATATTGTGAGAGCACAGAAACAATGACCTGTAGCTGGCTGTAAAAAAACATATATATAGGCGACAGGAAGGGACGAATTTGATCCTAAGTTTAAAGAACAGTGCTTAGTTCTGTTACTTTTGAATTCATTTCTTTCTTACATTTATTTTCAACAATTTGAAAAAAAGGAGCTATGGTTGTGCAATACATAAATAAATGAACACCACATTAAATGTAAACCCACATAATTAAAACAAACACAATAGACAGAACATTACTCACATTACTAACACATGGATAGGGTTTCACAGTCTAGGAAACGTACAGAGGGTTATGCCCTACACATTTAGTCAGTGGTCACTATTGTGACACTACACTTGTGATCCACTTATACTAGCTAAGGTAATGGGCTATGAGTGCACTTAGATATCCAAAACCCTGTGTATTTCTTTTCCCACAGGCGTTGTATAGTGCATCTCAAGTCTTTGAATTGTAGTCCATTGTTTACCAAGCCCACACACTTGCTAGGAAAGAAGTCAACGCGTTTCGGCCTACTGATTTAGGGCTTCATCAGGACTGGATAAGGGCAATGTCATCTCTGAACTCTAGGCGAAGGGGGAAGTTGCAAAATGCAATCTTCTAATGTTTTTATTATCAGTTGCTCGGCTTATTTTCAACTCCAACTGGCGCCGGGTTCTCAAACCAATTATCGCGGGCTTTGTAGGCTCGAGTCCACTTTCATTACGGCAGCCAAACTGCAAGCTGTGTTCTTCTCGATTGTTTGGTTGCTAAGCAACTATCCATGTGTTAGTAAGGTGAGTAATGTTCCGTCTATTGTGTTTGTTTTAATTATGTGGGTTTACATTTAATGTGGTGTTCATTTATTTATGTATTGCACAACCATAGCTCCTTTTTTTCAAATTGTTGAAAATAAATGTAAGAAAGAAATGAATTCAAAAGTAACAGAACTAAGCACTGTTCTTTAAACTTAGGATCAGATTCGTCCCTTCCTGTCGCCTATATATATGTTTTTGACATTTTATTGACCCTAGGCAGGTTAGGGTGATAGGGTCTCCCCCTTGCTTTTTGGAAACTGTAGCTGGCTGTAGTCAGCACATCAGTACACAGTTGTCATAGAACCAACATCTGTGAAATGACAAAAAATAGGTGACAGTAAGTAGAGGTAAAAGGAAGTCAATGTCATCATGCAACAGCCACACAGTACACACCAATAGTCATAGAAATGAGAAGTTGCACTGTCTCATCTGGGTGTCATTAGAAGTACTGACGGATAACTGATGTTCTGTTGGCCTCATCCTCAGCCTCTTCATCCTCACTGTCATCAAGGTCTACTGCTGCCACAGGGGCATCTCCTGTCTCCTCCTCCAGTAGAAAGAGTACATGTTGTCTGACGGCCAGATTGTGCAACATGCAGCATGCCAGTACTATCTGACAGACCTTCTCGGGTGAGTAGCACAGGGATCCACCTGTCAGATGGATGCACCTGAACCTGGCCTTCAGGAGGCCAAAGGTCCTCTTGATGATCCATCTGGTCAGCCCATGTGCCTCATTATACAGTTTTTTAGCCCTTGTCCTGGCATTCCTCACAGGGGTCAGCAACCATGATAGGTTTGGGTAGCCAGAGTCACCTGCAGGTAGTGAGGGACAACATTTAGCCACACACAAGCCTACGGGGTCAGAAGCAAAGGCATACACTAACATACACTGGTTAGGGACAAAGGCTCACCTATTAGCCACACCATGTGCTTCTGTAGGTGGGCCATCAAATTTGGGATGCTGCTATTCCTCAGGACAAAGGCATCATGGACCAACCCAGGATACTTAGCATTGACATGGGAGATGCACTGGTCCACCAGGAACACCATCTGCATATTCATGAAGTGGAAACTCTTACAATTCCGGAACACCTGTTCATTCTAGCGGGGGGTCAAACTCAATATGTGTCCTGTCAATCGCATCAATAATATTGGGGATATGTCCCATTGCATAGAATCCAGCCTTCACAGTGGCCAAATCTTCCACCTGGGGGAACGCAATGTCGCTGCACATGTGTTTTATAGGGGCAGACAACACTCTTGCCAGCACGATTGAGAACATTGGCTGTGACATTCCTGCTGCCAAGCCCACTGTCACTTGGAAAGAACTTGTTGCCAGGAAATGGAGCAATGATAGCACTTGCACAAGAGGGGGGATCCCAGTCGGATGACGGATAGATGAGACCAGGTTTGGCTCCAACTGGGCACACAGCTCTGTGATTGTGGCCCTGTCCAGTCTATAGGTGAGCATACTGTGCCTGTCCTCCAATGTAACCAAGTCCACCAGGGGTCTGTACACAGTGGTATGTTTCCACCTCCTATCCTTCGGCAGCGGTAGGTATCTAAGGGACACAAGAGTGAGTAGGCTGTCACAATTAGAACAACAAACACACAACAGCAGAACACATGGTGCACTTGTGTATTGGGGTATGTGCCACTCTAATTTGTGACGCAGTAATTGTTGATATGCCTGTCCCCCCTGAAATTCCGATCACCTGTCCTGTATGAAGGGGCAAGTGGAAGTGAGGTAATTCCGCTGATGTTGGGCGTCGTGGCAGAAGGCGATCTTGCACCGACGTGCAATTCCTCATTGGATATCATGGGGCTCCATGGAGAACAGTGTCCAATGGGGATCTACGCCGGCGTTAACGGTGTACACCACCATGGACCTGACCGTCATTTTCTATCTGATTCCTCACTTGCTTCCTGACCTTCAACAGGAGAACACCTACACTGTGTATGCTGCTGTGTCCTGTGTCTGGAACCTACCATGGCCCGTGTGACCGGGGAAAGGGCCCCAGGATTTACTTCGGAGGAGTTAGAGAGACTGGTGGATGAAGTCCCACCCCAGTACGGACTGCAGTATGAGCCTCCAGACCAACAGGTGAGTACACTTTGGGCACAATGGGTGCATGGAGATGTGTGTGTAAGCATCGTGTAAGAGGGTGGCAGAGGAGATGTCTTGTGCCAGTGTACATGGTGTGCGCTGGGCGATGGTGATGGAAAGGGGTAAGGTGGACCATTTGTGTAACAGGCTAGACTGTTAGTTTAATAGTGCTCTCCTCTCTGTATTGCCTCTGCAGGTCAGCACCCATCAAAAGAAGGGAATATGGGGTGCCATCAACAAGGATGTGCAGACCCTGGGGGTTCATGGCAGGCGGAGCACCCACTGTTGGAAACGGATGGGGGACCTGAGACACTGGTCAAGGAAGACCACGGAGGCCCAGCTGGGGATGGCCTCCCAAAGAGGAAGGGGTGCCCGTCAGACCCTGACCCCTCTGATTGCCTGCATACTGTCGATGGCCTACCCTGAGCTGGATGGGCGCTTGAGAGAATCACAGCAGACACAAGGGGGTGAGTACAGTGGGTATCATTACATATTTTGCCTGGTGGGGTGGTATCCTGGTGGTGGATGTGTGTTTGTGGATGCCCCTAAGGCCAGGCCAGACATTGCAGTGTGGGCCATCTGAAAGGTAATGGGTGTATGGCAAATACAGGTAACCTAGCTTGTTAGCAGTCCTTTTCAGCCAGGGCATTGTGGGTCCCAGGAGTAGTGCAGTTGGAGGTGTGTGCTCCTCATTTTGCCTTAGTGACTAGGCATATCACTGGTAGTGTAATGCATAGTGCTTATGCTGCTCCCTGTGTGTGACGGGGATGTGTATGCCAATTGTTGTGTTGGTACAGTCATTGACCCAGTGTATCCTTTGTCTCTATCTCTCCCTTTCTTGTTTTGTCATCCTGTCGTTGTGTGCTTTAGCATCATCTGGAGGAGGAGCGGGGGCACCAGCGACAGAGGGAGCTGCATCTCACAGGACCCAGGAAGCAGAGTCCACCAACAGAACCAGTGGAACGGAGGGCGAGGGGAGCACCACTGCGGAGACTGGAGAAGACAACACAGACTCTGATACCTCCTCCGATGGGAGCTCCCTCGTGGTGGACACCTTTGTGACCACCCGAGCTGCAGGTACAGCCTCCACCCCATACCAGCACTGCCCTCCTAGCATCCCCTCAGCAAGTTGCCAATGCCGGCTCACCCAGGAGGGTGGGCATCTCCTTTGACCCAAGCACCTCAGGCCCTGCCCCAGTGAGCCCTGCTGCCCTGAGTGAGGAGGCTATTGACCTTCTGAGATCCTGTAGGGCAGTCAACCATTGTGAATGCCATCCAGGAGCTGGCATCCCAGACACAGCAATGCAATGCATTCCTGGAGGGCATTCACAGTGGATTGGCTGCCCAACAGAGATCGATTCAGGCTCTGACCTCCTCTCTGATGGCATCCATTGTCCCTGTTACAAACGTCCCCCCTCCAACTTCCACTTCCCAGTCCCATTCTCCTCAACCCCAACCCATCCCAAGCACACAGGCAGATGAGCATGCACACAAGACAACACCCAAGAGTGTCACAGGCAAACACAAGCATCACACTTCTTCCCACAGACACTCACGCAAACACCATACAGTTGCAGACACAACAACATCCACTGCCTTCACTTTCTCCCCCACCTTTTCCTCCTCCACCTCCCTCCCAGGCACATCCACACTGACGTCTGCATGCACTATATCAGCATCCACTACCAGCATCACCACAGCAAGCAGAACACACACCTCACTGGCAGACACATCCACAACAGCCGTGCACGCATCCTCTCTGTCCTCTCCCACCATGTCTGCCCCCCTCCTAAAAGACACAAACGCAAGCAGTCACACAGCCAATAGCCATCCACCTCACATCAGCATATAGCCCATGTACCTGCACCCCAATACAGTGGACATACACCTCCTACAACCACTCCCTCATGCTCCACTCCCATTACTCCTCCCTCCTCCCGCCCCAACGACCCTAAAAAACTTTTCATTTCCCAACCTGACCTCTTCCCTCCCCCCGTCCTGCACGTATGCGCAGGGTACCAAGCACCCAGCTCAGCACCTCAGCCAAACAGTCCAGTGGGACATTGGTGGCACCACCTACTCATTGTGGGAAGGATACTACACCTCCAGGCAAAAAGGGGAAGGAGCCTGCACCTCCAGTCCAGAAGGGGAAGGAGCCTGCACCACCATCTAAGAAGGGGAAGGAGCCTGCACCACCAGGCAAGATGGGGAAGGAGCCTGCACCACCAGGCAGTATGAGGAAGGAGCCTGCACCTCCATCCAAGAAGGGGAAGAGCCCATCCACCCCTCCCAGGAAGGGTAAGGGATCCACATGCCATGTACTGAAAGAGACAAAGCCCTCTACTCCAGTGGACGCCATCAGGGTGACAACTCCACCCCCACCAGTTGTCAAGGGCCCCCACCACCAGCTGATGGATTGCACCCATCAGCAAGTACAGAGGATTCCCAGGAGACTCACACACCCACCACCACACTGCAGTCATCACCAGGTACAGAGGCTGCCCAGGAGGCTCCTCCATCCACCACCACACTGCAGCCATAACCGCCTGCGGACACCATGTAGGACAACCTCCAGGTGCTGCTGTACAAGGTGCTCCTTCCAGAACCAGTGGGCAAATCACCCACACCAGAGACTGTGGCCTTGTACTTCCCAGGACAAAGCAATGGGCAAGTTGCCCCCTCCAGAACCAGTGGGAAATTCACCCACTCCAGAGACTGTGGCCTTGTACTCCCCAGGTCAAAGCAATTGGCATGTTGCCCCCTCCACAACCAGTGGGCAAGACACCCACTCCAGAGACTGTGGTCTTGCACTCCACAGGGCAGAGCAAAGGGCATGTTGCCCCCTCCAGAACCAGTGGGAAAGTCACCCACTCCAGAGACCATGGCCTTGAACTCCCCAGGACAGAGCAATGGGCATGTTGCCCCTTCCAGAAATAGTGGGCAAGTCACCCACCCCAGAGACTGTGGCCTTCCACTTCCCAGGACAAAGCAATGGGCATGTTGCCTCCTCCAGACCCAGTGGGCATGTTCCCTACCTGTGAGACTGTGGCCTTGCACTCCCCAGCAGAGACAAATGGGCATTAAGCACCCTCCAGAACCAGTGGTCTTGTTCCCCCATCCGGCTGAGGTGCCTGCCCATTTACAAACTTACGCCCCTGCAGAGGAATATCCGTTTGTGGTCAGGATTCGAGTTGGGCCTTAGACTGTGCCCTGTGGCCATGTGGGCCCTTTGAACATTGGTCTGAGAAGTGTCCTTTTGTGTAAATGTGTACATATCTGTTTAATTAACAAATCATATTAGTTATTTAGATGTTGATCTGATTACAATCAATTTTGTACATTCCTGTTGTCCTTGCATTATTCTGCTGTTTTTCAGGGACAAATTGTTTTTCGTGTGCATCTATTTGTGTGTATGGTGTGTGTGTCGGGTGTGTGTTGTGTGTGTGTGTCACTCTCCTTTTCCTCCCTCCTTCCCTTGTGTGCTAGGTGGCTGTACTCACCGCTGTCATCTTCGTCGGCATTGGTGTTCCCAGGTGGAGCATAACGTAGAAGATCATCGGGAAGACTTGCAGTTCGGGTTCCATGGCGGCATTGTTCTTCCCTGTGTCTCCGATGGTGAATCTTTTCTCTTCAGTGAAATGTTTCCGATAGGCTTTTGCTGGCGTTAGTAGTGCCCCGGAAAAGCTGGTGGTTTTCGGTGTCTTAATATGGTGGGCGGTACTTTGTCTCCGGCCTGGCTGTTGGCAGCTATTGCCGTGGTGAGTGTTGTTTCCGCCCTGGCAGTTGGTGTGGTACATTGGCTGTCTATGGGAGTTCTCACCACCATTGTCATAATTTGGCGGTAGTTACCGCCAGCCTGTTGGCAGTATTACCACCACTTTATCACTCACCTCCAGGGTCATAATGAGGGCCATATTTTTTGTAGGGTTTCATGTGCGATATACTTACAATGCCATAGTTGTGTACAATTGAAAATAAAAAATATATTTATTATTTAAAAAAATCTGAACTCATACCTTCACACTGAGCTATTTATTTTTGTAGCCCTCAAGGGCTCCTCCATGATCCCTATAAGTTTATTTATTTTTATGTTTACTTTTAAAAATAAATTGCCCTTTATGGGCTATCTGTGACCATGAGGGGACAGCGGTCCCTCCATATATATATATATATATATGTCTATATATATATATAGACATATAGATAGATAGATAGATAGATAGATAGATAGATAGATAGATAGATAGATAGATAGATAGATAGATAGATAGATAGATAGATTTTAATTAATATATATATTTTTTTAAATAAAATGCCTGACACAATAGGGGATGCCTCATGGCCATTGCTTCAGCAAGCACAGAGCTGCTTTGACAACAGTTCCATGCTTGTTAAACATTTAATCTATGTCCCTAGCATGCATGCAGGGGACAGAGATGACAGCGGAGTGTTTGCTTAGTTTGGCTACAGTTGCAGCACTGCAGCCAAGCCACAGCAAACAGCTATGTTTCAGTGGCACTCCCGGGACATAGCAGGAGTTGGTACTGGGGGGTGGTGGTGCCCAGGGCCATCAGTGGCTCTAGGAGGGGGGGCAGCATGGCCCCCCTTCTACAAGAATATCCCTAGGGTGTGGTGCTCAGCAGGGCTTGGGGGGTCCCATCGGACCCACCTTCTTTTTTTTTATGGATTTGCCCCAGTGGGATGGTGGTCCCCAGGGCAACGGGTGACCATGCGTCCCCTGCAAATAAATTTGATTTTGCCCCGTGGGGTTGTGGTTCCTGTGGAAGTAGGGGGTTGCCCAGCCCTCCCTGCAAATAAGGCGTAGTCCCGGGGTTGGTGGTCCCCGGGGCTGTGGGGAAGGTCCTTGGGCCTCCTCCACTTACTTCACAACATTTTTACCCTGCAGCGTGGTGGTTCTCCCAAGGGCTGAATATGAAATTTATGCAGGGGAGCCTGTGTGACACCCCACAGCCCTGGTGTGACCACCTCCGAGATTAAGGGAAGGTTGGATTTTTTTAGGGAATTACTTTCAATTCGAATCGGTATGAGACAAAGAGGAAGGGGAAAGGAACTGATTGCAGGAAGAGGCAGGGGCAGAGGGAAGACAAAATCAGAAGTAACAAGATAAATTGGAAAGTCAAAAACAGGAGATGAAAAAAGAAAGCAAACATCAAAGAGATATTGAAAAAAAGGACAGCATTTGATTGTCATTTTGTCATTGAGGGATGAACCAAATAAAAATCCTGAATAGAGGACTCTCCTTCTGCCCAGATTCAGATATGGACTTAGCCAAACGTAAGAATTGATTTATACAAATATTTCTGCAAGTTAAAGTTAAAGAAACATTTTTTGACACATTCCTCCCCAGCTAACAAAATAAACCATAAGGAAGGAAAAATCAATGATGGCAATAAGGAGCTACCTTGTTTAAAAAACTTGACAATATTGGAAGGTGAATCAGAAGAAACCAATGAACATGATCCATTTAACACGATCACAGATTTACAATTTTGTAGACAGATGGGCATAGAAACAGGAGAAGGAGGAGATAGTTGCCTCAAACCTGACTCACGATTTTCTCCACTATTATCTACATGGAATAAGATAGTTCTGTTTCATGAAATCACTGCTATGGACTTTAAAGTACTATGTTGTAGAAAAAGTGAGAATGAGGAACCAAAACATCACTCCTGGTAAAAGGAAAGCCATTAAGGAACTAAGAGAAGACAAACAAATAATAATTTAGGCATCTGGTAAGTGTGGGAACATCATAATACAGGACTTTGAGAACTACAAGATGAAGGCTGAAAAGCAAGGTACGAATAAACTATATCATGAGAGACTGAAAAGTAATCTGGTGGAAACTATAACTTTTGAATACCACAGGAAACTTCAAAACTGGTAGGTCAGAGAACTGATTGCCTTTGAGGAATATAAATATTTTAAAATTGATCACCCTGTGACACCAACCATATATTTTTTTACCAAAGGTGCATAAAGGTTTACAGAACCCTCCAGGCTTGCCAATAGTCAACTCAAACAATTCCTTATTGAAAAATACTTTTCAATTTATAGATATCTTTCTGGCAGATTATGTCACAGCATTGTTATCATATTTGCGGGATCCCATGGATTGTTTTTAGTAATATTGAAGGGATTCCTGGAAGGAAACCTAGATGATGGCTACAATAGAAGTAACGTCACTTTGTACATCAATTAGACACATGGATGGCACATAGGCTGTAAAACACTTTTTGAGGGATAGATCAATTAGTCACTTGGAGCATTCTGATTTGTTCTGTGAGATGTGGGACTTTTGTCTTACCCACAATGTTTTTCTCATCAATTGTGATTTTTACCTACAAAAACAGGGCATTGCAATGGGTACATAATTTGCTCCAACATACGTCAACCTTCTTATAGGGCATTGGGAATCAGAAATTATTTGAGCAGAAGCTAATCAGGAAGTATTAAAAAATGTGAAACTCTGGACCAGATTCAATGATGCTCTTTTCTTAATCTGGGAAGTGGACATCAAAAGATTATAACTATTTATTCTGTCCTTAAATGAGAACAAGTTGAATTTAATGTTTACCCAAATTATCAGTTACAAACAAATTGCATTTCTAGATATTGAGATTGAAATAAGAGGTAAGAGGCATGCGTCCATGTACCAAGATACTTCGGAAGAAGACAGTGTACAACAGCATAATCTATGGCAATAGTGGACTCCCAAATAATCTTAGATGGAACATTCCCTTTGGGGAAATGCTAAGAGTCAGAAGAAACTGCTCTCAGACAGCGGTCTTTGAAGACGAAATTAATATAATGAAGCTTAGCTTCCTCTTTAGAGGTTATCCGCTTGAGGTTGATGAAAATGCAATGGAAAGAGCTACAGGGAATGAACCAGGGATGAACTAAAGTGCCTAGGATAAAGAATGTGCAAGAAAAAGAAAAAATAGCATCTCATCACTGACTATAGTACACAGTACAAGGACATCAGGCTGATAATGAAAAAAAAAGATAATGAAAAAAAAAACTGGGGTATCCTCAGATTAGATGAGATGCTAAAAAGTATATTGATGGACCATCTGGATATCACCTATAGAAAAGTAGCATCTTTATGGAATCTCCTAACCCGCAGTCATTACCAACATACAACTGTGAAAAAAAACAAATTGGTTGAACCAACCTGGTTTCTGAAAGTGCACTAAATGCAAGGTTGTGAACAGAGAATCAATAAACCATCTTATAAGTTACAGAATAGCAGGGATGAAAGAATTCAGGAGCATATAACTTGAAATACTGAATTTGTAGTGTCCACCTTAAAATGTCCCAGTGATAAGTACTACATGCACAGCAAACCAAATGTGTCTAAGAATCCGACAACACCTGTGAGTGATCAAGAATCAGATATCTTGTATCCAGATGCAAAACATTTATGGTGAAAACATGAGGGAGATATAAAGAATTTGGTGTACTTTGGTCTCAAACATGTCAAGAAAAGTGAGGGGGAGGAGATTGAAAACTAATATTGAGGAGGATGGACTCAAGATTAATTATCTAGATGGGCACAGAACCACCCATGGGAGACAATTTGGATGCTGAACTATATGGCCATCTATGAAATAGATCCCACTACCACATTATGGGCCAACGTAACCCAGTATACAAATTTGTAGTAATGATTTATCAAATGTGTACAGTTGAATGATCTCTTTCTGACGGATATAAATGAGAGGAGAAATAGTGACATTTTAGATCAGGAAATTGAAAGTGAAATTACTTATAAAAGTGATTATTGTTGCAGCACTGCAAAAAGTCTATTTAGGCATAAACAGTCTGAGGCTTTTGGAAAAATGGTAATTTCATTTTTAATAACTGTGATCTAAATGTGCTTTGTCATTACATTCTAATATCGAAGAAGTGTTTTGACCCTATGAAATATGTGGGCTTAATTTGAAGAATTACTTTATATCCTGAAAACTGTGATTTTGCACACTGACCCACTTGAGAAATTGTGAGTTTGCACATTGTGCACAAAGGATTTGCACTTTAGAGATTGAGAAACAAGCACCTGCACTTTAAAAATGCAATTTGGCACATTATAAGCCTTCTGTGATTGCTTTCCATGAAACCATGGCATTTTATGCTTTAAGAGAATGGATTATCTGACATTTTTTCTCCTGTCTCATGAATTAGATATTTCTAACATTAATACTCCACTCTCATTGCCCAGATTATTAATATTGCTATTTATATTTCTCCTTTATATAAGATCATCTTTACCTACACATTTTATTTTTCACTCACCAGTGGTTTTCTTACATTACGTATTTCAATAGAAGCATTTAATGTATATTTTAATGATGTGCTTTCCTTATCCTGTGAAGTTGATTAATTATTCATGTAGTGACTAAAATATAATTTGGATAAATATAGCAATCCAGAAAAAAATGGAAGTAATATCATGTTGTCTCTTGGAAATAAAAGGAAATCTCAGATAGATTCCAGTCGCATTATGGATTGTGACTGAGTGCTCATCTAAATGAACCACAATGAAAAAAAATGAAAAAAGAATCAAGTACTTTACTGGTACACATAGAAGGTTGAAATAAAGAAAATGACACTCCACAATTCCATATGAATCTATAAGCAGTCTTGTTGTAATTTACAGAAACATCAAGGAGGGACTAATTGGTGTAAGTGAATTATAGAAACAAACATTGTAGACAGCGGAACTGTATAGTCCGTTGGCAGGCTAACTCCGAAATACATCAAC
This sequence comes from Pleurodeles waltl, assembly GCF_031143425.1. Lineage (NCBI taxonomy): Eukaryota > Metazoa > Chordata > Amphibia > Caudata > Salamandridae > Pleurodeles > Pleurodeles waltl. The sequence goes on along the minus strand of NC_090445.1, from coordinate 484,609,847 downwards.
TACCTTTTGTTTTTATAGACTGTTTGTGATCAAGAATAATAAATAACTGCTCTAAGCCTGTGGTGCTGTCTGTCCTGCTGTGAAGAGTAGAGCCGAAGTAGTAGGACTTGGTGGAATGTATATATATTGCAAAACAATTGGTCTGAAAAGCGGCACGCTCTGACTGCCGGCGCCAGCATAGGGTTGAGACCAGGACCCTCAAAAAATAAGCCAACAAGAATTGCTGCACTCCCAGAGGAAAAGGTTAGCAAATTCCATTTATTCACAGAGCAGCACTTCAAACACCACTAAGCGTTTCAACATTTTGTCTTCCTCAGGTGGTTTTATTTTGGAGGCACACATGGTTCTCACTTACCTGGCTTATATAGACACAGGAGCATTCTGGGAGTTATAGTTCAAAGTGCTACTTTCAAAGTCCTTCGATCAATGTAGCTAATCAATATTTGCGTTCTGCTTCTTTCATAAGTAAACAAGTTATGAGAAGTCAAAACAGTCTCTATGTTGTTTATGCTCAGTGCTCTTATGCTCGTACTTCCATTAATAAAGACGACATTCACATAGAGTTAATTCATTAGCAGAACGTGTGTTTGAACATTTCAGTAAATCGCTCACTACAGGCACACTGTTCAGAATAAATATTTCCAGAATAATTATTTGCCAGTCCCTTTGGCCTCTGTCCCTGTGACAATTAAAATTGCGATTTACTGCATTGCCTTGGGATATATATATATCTATACACACACATATATATATATATAATATATATATATATATATATATATATGTATATTATAGATAGATAGATAGATATATGGATATAGATATAGATATATATTTTTTCACTTACTGACAATACAGTTAGGAAATATATATTTTTTTAAAACATAGAAATTTGCTAAAAAAACAAAGGTTACAGAGACATTATAGTTAGGCTCACATTTTAAATGTACGAAACCATAGAAATTCACTAATGCCCTAAGGTAACTATAACTCGTGCTCCTGCCATGCAGAGTTTTTCCGTCAAAATTTTTACTGCAAATACTTAATTGACTTTATCAGTGATGTTATCAGAGATGTTATGAGTGACGTAATTTGTGTGGTAGTTAGCAGTGGATGGCAAAGGCACAAGTTATAGTTACCTTAGGACATGAGTTATAGTTAATTGTGATAACTATAATAGGTGAATTTCTATGGTTTCATACTTTTAATATATGAGCCTAACTATACTGTCCCTGTAACCTTTTATTTTTAGCAAATTTCTTTAAAAAAATATATATATTTCCTAACTGTATTGTCCTTGTGACCTATGCTTTTTTCAGTGAATTTCTATGGTTTTTCTAATTGTAAAGTCATTTTCATTACTATACGTTAATGAAACCACCGCCATGCACTGCCTGTGGCCTGACCCTGCAGCCAACCCCCATTACCACCCAACGCCATGCTGCGCCCAGCTCTTTGGCCGTGTGTGGCAGGAGTTCGCTGCGAACTGTATCTGTGTGAGAATAGGTGTGTGAAGGATATCTGGGGGGAAAGTGGCTGTGAGAGTATCTGTCTGGGTACAAGAGTGAGTGCATCAGTGGCTTAGTGGGTATATCAGAGTCTGTGTGAGTCTCTCAGTGGGTGTGTGAGCATTTCAGTGGGTCTGTTAGTGGGTGCTTTAAGCATGTGAGTGGGTCTGTGAGTAGGTGTGTGAGTGTCTGGGTGTGAGAATAGGTACATCAGTGTTTTAGTGGATTCATCAGTGTCTGTGTGGGTCTGTGAGTGGGTGCATGAGGGTTTCAGTGGGTCTGTTAGTGGGTGTGTGAGATTGGGTCTGTGAGTAGGTGAGTGAGTGTCTGTCTAGGTGTAAGAGGAGGTGCATCAGTGTCTTACCAGGTGCACTAGTGTCTGTGTGGGTCTATGAGTAGGCTTGCGTCAGTGTCTAAGTTGAGCTGTGAGTAGGCGCATGAGGGTCTGAGTGGGTCTGTAAGTAGATGCATGCATGTTTGAGTGGGTCTGTGAGTGGGTGAGATCAGTGTAGGGAAAGGTGAGGAAGACATTGTGACACGAAGGGTTAATTAGCCTGAGCATTGTAGATGAGTGTGATACATACAGAAACCTGAACTGTATGTGGAAGAGTCCACGATGTTGCTTTCAAGCTTGTTTTCCAACATTCCATAGATAAAATTATCCACAGCCTGTATGTGCAAGAAGCAGGAAGTGTGGGAGAAAGACAATCGAAGGTCGCTCTAACCCTGAGAAAGGGAGTCCAGGAAAAGGCCAGAAAATAATGACTAGTGAACAACAGGGCAGCCAACGTGTACTGACAACATAGCTAGAAAATGCAAGAAAGGAATATCATCCAAGCTTCAGGTTATTCAAGCACCGAAGCACAGGTGGGGGAATTGAAGCTTGCAGATGGAGTTGTGCAAGCTGCCATCACCCACATCGCTGCCTCCCTGGCTGTGCTGTTCTTAGACTGCGACGCTCAAGGGGGAGAGAGATTCGAGCAAGTGATAGAGGGCTTCCCAGCATTGTGGATAACGTTAAGTTCCACCCAGGGACAAAGGGCCTTTTGTTTCTCTGCTTTATTCTGATTGATCAACATACTAGCACTATATTTGTAATCTGATGTATTCTGCTCATTTATATTTGATTTCTTTGAATGTCTCATTTTGAATTTGATTCAGTAGCTGAATATGCATTTCATAGGCAGTCAATTAATGAAGTGTCAAATAGTAAAGCTATATTGGTGAACTCTTTGCATACATATAAATTGACATTTTATTGCTATTTTCATTGTACTCTATCAGTAGTTCACTGAACATTCTGTTAAAGCTAATTTGTGTGCAGTATTGTTGTGTGGTCCTTTATTGAGCGTCCTTATTGACTTATATCAATCAGATCAGGTGTCAACCAATCACCTGGATAAGACAGGGTGCATAAGGGTCTGAGTGGGTTTGTGAGTGGAAGAAAGAGAATGAAAAAGAAAACTTGAGAGAGAGAGTAAGAGAGTGAGGGGAGAGAGATATAGGCCCTCGTTACAACCCTGGCGGTCGGTGTTAAAGTAATGGTAATTCCGCCAACAGGCCGGCGGAGAAAAAAATGGAATCACGACCATGGCGGAAACCGCCAACATAGACAGCCACTTTAACACTCCGACCACCACAGCGGTAGAAACAAACACCTCGGCGGTAACCGCCAACAGACAGGCAGAAAACAAGGTCCACCCACTATATTACAACACGCCTTTCTGCCACCTTTTTTGGGGCGGTACCAACACCATCAAAAGCATGGCGGAAATGGTACTTGGAACAGAAACCACTCACCTTTCGACACTTTACGAAAAACCAGGATGCCATGGAGCCCGAACTATAGGTCCTGCCCATGCTGGTCTACCTCCTCCTGTATCAGGAGAAACAAAGGTGCCGGCGACGACCACGGTGAGTACTGCACCTAGCATACAGGGGAGGGGGGAAGGGAAAAGCGAGTGACATACACACGCAACACGCAACACGCAACACGCAACAACCCCACCCTCACCCGCAACAACATACACACATGTACATGCAGCAACATTACATGTACACCCAGTCACCCACTGGAAGAACGCAAGGACAAAAGGAAATGATTGTAAGAGTGTAATCAATACAAATCAGATAAGCCAAAATCAAAAATCAGTATATACAAATATGTACACCAACTACACAAGTCTGGATATTAATAAAATCATTGTCCGTGGATCAGTGTCCCAAAATGCATGGGCGAAGCCCACACAAGATACCTGACTCGAAATGGAGAGAACACTACAGGGGCATCAGATGGAAAAAAACAGGCACCTCAGGGGGAGGGGGAGGGGGGGCACCTCAGCTGGATGAACGGACGACGCCACTGCTCCACGAGTGGGCTCCATGCCCTCTGATTGGTCCTGGGGAGTGCAAAGCCACAGTCTCTCAAGTCTTTCCAGTGGGAGGTTTGCCCACTGCTTTATCCTGGGCAGTGCAAAGCCACAGTCTCTCAAGTCTCTCTGTGGGTGGTTTGCCCACTGCTTTATCCTGGGGAGTGCAAAGCCACAGTCTCTCAAGTCTCTCGGGTGGGTGGTTTGCCCACTGCTTTATCCTGGGGAGTGCAAAACCACAGTCTCTCAAGTATCTCCAGTGGGTGGTTTGCCCACTGCTTTATCCTGGGGAATGCAAAGCCACAGTTTCTCAGTGGATAACAGTCTCCACTGGTTCTGGAGGGGACTTTGTGCCCAGAGTGCTTCATCCTGCCAAGGACTGAGGTAGTGGATGTGAATCTCCACTGGTTCTGGAGGGGGCTTGGTGCCCAGAGTGCTTCATCCTGCCAAGGATAGAGGTAGTGGATGTGAATCTCCACTGATTCTGGGGGGGGGGGGCTTGGTGCACAGAGTGCTTCATCCTGCCAAGGACAGAGGTAGTGGATGCCTTTCTCCACTGGTTCTGGAGGGGGGTTTGTGCCCAGAGTGCTTCATCTTGCCAAGGACAGAGGTAGTGGATGTGAATCTCCCTGGTTCTGGAGGGGGCTTGGTGCCCAGAGTGCTTCACATGCAGTATGGCAGGTCCCATTCCCTTACCTGGAGCATAATACTCCATGGAGGGAGAGACACACTCCACCCTGCTACAACTTCGCCTGGCACTGCTGGTACAAACAGTGCTGGGAGTCATGCCTCATGTACGCTGGACAGGGTCCAGGACATCTCCTGCAGCCTCGGATGGCTGGCCACTGGGGATGATTGCCATGTCAGCTGTGGTGGCACTGTCTGAGCACGTCGGGGGGCTAGTGGCGGTGGTTGCGGCGGTGTCTGTGGCGGAGGTGCTGGTGGTGGTGCATGTGTCTGCACCTGTTGAGGGACACAGCAGGACGTCTCCTGCAGCCTCGGATGGCTGCCCACTGGGGATGCTGCTGGGGACTGTTGGTGAGGCAGCAGACGTGCAGGTGGCAGTGCAGGTGGCGGTGTCCACCGTCGTACTGGTTGATGTTGTAGTTGACAGAAAGGGTGACTCTGGTCCCTCAGTTGGAGCCCCTGTGCCCTGTCCTGACCTGCTCTTTGCCTTGTGTCCCTTCCCCACCTTTGATGTTGCTGCTGGTGCCTTGCCACTGTCCCCTTTTGGCTTGGAGGAGCCCTTGCTTGCTGGGAGGTGAAGCTTCTCCTTCCGGCATGTGGGCACCTTCTTCACCTTGGCAGGTGGTGGAATGGCCTGCTCCTTGGCCTCGCTAGGTGGCACACTTGCAGCCCTGATGGGTGGCGCCCGCGATGTGACCGGACCTTCTGAGACAACTGTGCTGGAGGATTTGGTGCCTTAGGTGCAGGGCTGGGACCTTGACAGCCTAGCCCTAGGGGAAGGACGTGGGGGAAGGTGTAGCGAAGAGGTCAATGTTAGCCAGGAAGAGTTTCTTAGACACACTGGGACGGGAAGATTGAGGGGGTTTGGGAGTGGAGGAAGAGGTAGTGGTTGTAGGAGGTGTACGTTTGCTGAATTTGGGTGAAGGTGCATGGGCTGGAGGCTGTTGTGAGGTGGATGGCTGTTGGGTGGGTGTGTGCCTGCGTTTGTGCAGTTTGGTAGGAGGGCTCACAGACACACTGGGAGAGGACACATGGGATGTGTGAATGGTAGTTGGGTGGTGATTGCACGTGAGCGGTGTTTGGTGATGGGCGTGCTGGTGATGGAGGTAGTGGCTGAGGATGTAGTGCATGCAGGTGTGAGTGGAGACGAGACAGGGAGGCAGGAGGAGGACATGGAAGTGGGGGACTCAGTGGGGGCAGTGGATGTTGGTGTGTCTGCATGGGGATGGTGCTTGTGTGAGTGCCGGTGGGATGTGTAGTGCTTATGTCTGCCATGTCCACTCTTGTGTGTTGATGAGTGTCCATGCTGGTCTGATGGTGTGCTTGGGATAGGCTGAGGTACAGGGGATTGGGTCTGGGAGGAAAAAGTTGGAGGGGGGAGTCTGGACACAGGGACAATGGCTGCCATCAGTGCTGAGGCTAGAGCCTGAAATGCTCTCTGTTGGGCCGCCTGGCCAGAATGAATGCCCTCCAGGTATGCATTTGCTTGCTGCAAATGCCCCTCAACACCCTGGATGGCATTCAAAATGGTACATTGACCAACAGTGAGGGATCTCAGGAGGTCAATAGCCTCCTCACTGAGGGGAGCAGGGCTGACTGGGGCAGGGGCTGAGGTGCCTGGGGCGAAGGAGATGGCCACCTTCCTGGGTGAGTTGGCATGGGAAACTCGATAAGGGGCTGCTGGGAGGGCGGTGCTGGTAGGGGGGTGGCGGCTCTACCTGTTGATGCGGTGGGCACAGAGGTGCCCACCACCGCAAGGGAGCTCCCATCAGAGGATGAGTCGCTGGTGTATCCTCCTGTTCCCGTCGTGGAGCTCCCCTCGCCCTCTGTCCCACTGCTGCCTCCGGACTCCGTTACTTCACCCTCCAGGGCCATGTGGGATGCAGCTCCCTCCTGCTCCGGTGCCACCGCTCCACCGCCAGATGATGCTAATGCATGCAAGGAAAGGGTGACAAAAAAAAAGGGGGGAAAAGACAGAACAAACACATGGTCAATTCATGCAACACCACTACCGTTGGCAGACACAACACACAGGGAGCATCCCTATGCACTAAGCCATGCACTGACAGGGCAGGGGAAAAGCACATGCCCATAGGGGACTCTGTCGAGAACCATATTATGCACAGCTGGAAGTCATAGGAGCCTGCCTAGGTGTAGAGGGCAAATACCACCTTTGGGGTTAGACAGGGATTGAGGCTGCAAATCAATGGATCTACCTTTGCGCATCTGCCCCAGCCTAGGGGAACCCACTGCCCACCTCCCCCACCCAGACACCTCGTAATGCACACATAGTCAGCTGAATGAGAGTGTACTCACCCCCTTGTGGCTGCTGTGATGCCCTCAAGCGCCCATCCAACTCCGGATATGCCACCGCCAGGATCCAGTACATCAGGGGGGTCATGGTGCGATGGGCACCCCTTCCGCGTTTGGGAGGCCATCCCCAGCTGGGCCTCCGCTTTCTTCTTGGTCCATCAGTGCAGGTCCTCCCATCTTTTCCGGCAGTGGGTGCTCCATCTATGGTAGACCCCCAGGGTCCGCACTGCATTGACGATGGCACCCCAAATCCCCTTCTTCTGGTGGGTGCGGACCTAGAGGAAAAGTTAAGTTATAATGGATGTTACTCTCCCGTACAGTTCTTCTCACACATTGGCCACAAACCTCCCACACTGGTCCAGACATACATACACACACCATCCTCACATGCTGGCCTGTCCCCCCTTGTCTCTTCCATCCATGACACTCCATACAATCATGTCCAATCCACCATGCACGCAGTTTACTCACCTGTTTTCTAGAGGACCCTACAGTTGCGTGTACTGGGGGAGGACCCCATCCACCAGTTTGTCCAACTCCTCCGCAGTGAAGGCAGGGGCCCTTTCCTCAGACACTGTAGCCATTGTCCCTTCCAGACACAGGTCACAGCAGCACTTGCATGTAGGTCCTATCCTGTTGAAGGTCAGGTATCAAGTGAGGGAACTGATAGAAAATGGCGGTCACGTCTGCGGCAGTGTGTACCGTCACTGCTGGCGTACATCGTCATTGGCTCCTGGAACCCATAGGACCCAATGATAACCAATGCTGAATTGTGCAGTGGTCTTCGACAGCCTACGGCGACGGTGTACTACGCCAGCGCAGTTACCTCATTTCCCCTTGTCCCACCTTACAGGTCAGGCACCTGCCATTTCAGGGGGCCACATGGCAGCCCAACTTACTGTGTCACAGTTATTTAGGCCATGAATAAGGACAGACAAAGGCACACAAAGAATAGTTCACTATTGTGCTAAACAGCCTTCTGAAACCTATGTGTTGTATGACCCTATGCTGACCATTCTCCTCCATAGGGCACGTCTGCTGGGGCAGGTGATGAGATGGCGGCATCCTCCGGTATACAGACCCCTGTTGGACCTGTCGACAATGAAAGACAGACATGTAAATATCACTTACAGACTTGATTGTGCAACAATCCATGAACTGTGTGCCCAGTTGGAGCCAGACCTGATGTCACCTATCCGCCATCCCACAGGAATCCCCCCTCCAGTGCAGGTCCTGTCAGTGCTCCATTTCCTGGCAAGTGGGTCTTTTCAAACAACAGTAGCCATGGCATCAGGGATGTCACAGCCAATGTTCTCTAACGTGTTGTCCAGAGTGTTATCTGCCCTGCTGAAGCACATGCGCAGCTTCATCGTTTTCCCTCAGGTGGAGGATCTGCCCACAGTGAAAGGTGTCTTTAATGCCCTGGGACATACCCCCAACATCATTGGTGCCATTGATGGAACACATGTGGCATGTGTCCCCCCCGCAGGAATGAACAGGTGTACAGAAACCGGAAAAGCTACCATTCAATGAATGTGCAGATGGTGTGTTTGGCAGACCAGTACATCTCCCCTGTGAATGCCAAGTATCCTGGCTCTGTGCATGACACTTACATTTTGAGGAATAGCAGCATCCCTTATGTGATGGGGCAACTCCAGAGGGACCGGGTTTGGCTAATAGGTGAACCCAAGGTCCCCACACAGTTTAAATAGGTGTTTGGGTATGGGAGATTCCCTAATATTTGGAATATTTGTCCCTCGATATTTGCAGCTGACTCTGGTTAACCCAACCTGTCATGGCTACTGACCCCAGTGAGGAATCCCAGAACAAGGGCAGAAGAACATAACAATGAGGCACATGGGCGAACTAGGAGGATAATAGAGCATATCTTCGGCCTCCTGAAGGCCAGATTTCGGTGCCTCCATCTGACAGGTGGATCCCTATACTACTCACTGAAGAAGGTGTGCCAGATCATCGTGGTCTGCTGTATATTGTACAACCTGGCTTTGCGACGCCAGGTGCCTTTTCTGCAGGAGGATGGGCCTGATGCTGGTCTTGTGGCAGCTGTGAAGCCTGTGGACAGTGAAGAAGAGGAGACAGAAGAAGAAGATGTAGACAACCTAAACAACGTCATCATGAAATACTTCCAGTGAGACACAGATAAGATGATGGCAATGCTTTCAACATCTCATACTATTGTAGGAACTAGCATAAATCTGCCTTTTTACCTCTGTGTATGGACCCTGACTTGTCACTTTGGCTTTCCATTTCACAGATCTGGGTCCCAATTTGTGCCCTCTGCTATGTTTACTGCTGGCCTACAGCTGTGTAATATTGGCATGTGAACAAGTACATTGACATTGCTATATTTCTGAGATGTTGCAATTACACATTTGTGAAAGCACAGACAGACTCCAGATTGTTTTATGATTTAAGGGTGTTTATTTCTGTGCTAATAAGTGGAGGGGGTGTGCAATGGGCTGGGGTGATGGTGGAGGAATGTCCATGGCGGAGTCCAGTATCTTGGTTTCACAGGTGTATTGTCCAATGGGGCATAGGAAGGGGAGCAATGGCAATTTAAGGTGGACAGGGTGACAAAGTGGGACAGAAGGGGGAAATTCAGGAGGGTCTTATTTCCTGGTGGGGGTCTTGGCAATAATCTCTGTCTTGTTCCTGGATCTCAGGGACTTTTTGCGGGGTTGTTCTCCTTCTGCAGTGGGTGGGGTACTGGTGGCCTGTTGGTCCTGTGATGGTGCTTCCTGTCCACTAGCGCCGGCAGAGGTGGAGGGCTGTTCATCGTCCAGGCTAGTGTCAGGGTCCCGTTTGAGTTCCACTGTGTCCCTCATGATGTTGACAACATCTGCCAGCACCCCTGCAATGGTGACCAGGGTGGTGTTAATGGACTTCAAGTCCTCCCTGATCCCCACGTAGTGTTCCTCCTGCAGCCGCTGGGTCTCCTGAAACTTGGCCAGTACCGTGCCCATGGTCTCCTGGGAATGGTGGTATCCTCCCATGATGTTGGAGAGTGCCTCATGGAGTGTCGGTTTCCTGGGCCTGTCCTCCCCCTGTCGCACAGCAGTCCTCCTAGCTTCCCTGTTATCCTGTGCCTCTGTCCCCTGAACCGTGTGCCCACTGCCACTGACCCCAGGACCCTGATTGTCTTGGGTTGGTGGGTTTGCCTGGGTTCCCTGTAGTGGTGGACACACTGCTGATTGACGTGTCCTGGGGACAGAACGTTGGGCCCGCTGGGTGGGTGCTGTGCTGGTGTTTCCTGAGGGGGGAGGTTCTGAGGTGGCTTGTGACAGTGACAGGGTAACCAACTGTCCAGAGGTCCCTGATGGGCCGGGCTGGTCATCTTGATCCAGGCGTGAAGAGCTGCTTTCATCACTGTGGGCCTCTTCTGTGGAGGGACTGGATATGTCTGGCACCTCCTGTCCAGTTACGTTGGGTATGGGTCCTGTTGGGGTGTAAATGCATAGTTTTAGTATCTGTGTGTGCCATCTTGTGCATTGGGTGAGGTACCCTCTACTCCTGTGCTTGCATCATTGTGTTTGCCCTTTTGTGATAGTTGGTATGGGGTCTGTGTGGGTATCTGTACTGGGCATGCTCTGGTGATGGTGGTCCATGCATAGGTGTTGCATGCAGGGCCTTGGTATTGAGATGTGTGGGTTGTGACAGTGGGCCATATGTGAGATGATGGAGTGATGGGAGTGAGGGTAAGGGTGTGGGGGTATGTGATGGTATGCAGGTGGGGGATATGGTAATAAAGATGTGACTTACCTGAGTCCAGTCCTCCTGCTACTCCTGCGAGGCCCTCAGGATGCGGTATTGCCAAGACTTGCTTCTCCCTTGTTAGTTGTGGGGGAGGAGGTGGTGGTTCCACCGCCAGTCCTCTGTACATCAATCTGGTGTCTTAATACCACGGAATGCACCTTCCCCCATAGATCATTCCACCTCTTCCTGATGCTATCCCGTGTTCTTGGATGCTGTTCCACTGCATTTACCATGTCGCTGATTCTTTGCCATTGCTCCATCTTCCTCGCAATGGTGGAGTGCTGCACCTGTGATCCGAAAAGCTGTGGCTCTACCCGGATGATTTCCTCCACCATGACCCTGAGCTCCTCCTCTGAAAACCTGGGGTGTCTTTGAGGTGCCATGATGTGGTTTGGGTGATGTGTGAGGTGCTGTCTGTTGTGATGTGTGGGGGGATGTTTTGGTGTGTGTTGTTTGAGGTGTGTGGATGTTGTATGGGTGATGGTGTTGTGTGCCTGTGGATGCTGGTGTTGTGTTTGCTAATCTCGCTCTCTGGGCTTCTTCCAAATTTGTTTGTTGTAAGGGTTTGTGGGTAATGTGGGTGTGTGTTTTATAGTGTTGTGGGTGTGGTGTGTGTATGTGTATCAGGTGTGTGAATTTCGATTTGTCCAATGTGGTTGTGTTTTGTAAATGTGTGTGTATTTTGAGCGCGGCGGTGTGTAAAGTCAATGGATTACCGCGGTTGAAAGACCGCTGCATTGATTTGTGGGTCGTGATAGTGTGAGCGTATTCTTGTTGGCGTGACGGTGTAGGTTTTGGTATTGCCAGTTTATCACTGACCTTTGGTGTGGCAGACTTGTGTGGGTGTCTGTATTGTGGCGGAATCCGAGATGTGGGTCACAATACCTGTGGTGGAATTCCGCCGCTGCAACAATATGTTGGCAGTCATCAGCATGGCAGAAAGCGAGATTTATCACCAGGGTTGCAATGAGGGCCATAGTCTTTTAGGCATTGGTGAATGATGTACTTAGTGTTAGAAATTTGGTCTTTGGTCTTTAGTCAGGTTAACCCCTATCCAAGCAAGGACCCTCACTCTAATTAGGGTAAAGGAGAATCACCCTCAGTTAACCCCCGCTTATCCCTTTGGTAGCTTGGCATGAGCAGGCAGGCTTAACTTCAGAAGCAATGTGTAAAGTATTTGTACCAACACACACAGTACCTCAGTGAAAACACTATACAATGACACAATACAGGTTTAGAAAAATAGGGAATATTTATCTAAACAAAACAAGACCAAGGTGACAAAAATCCAAGATACACAAGTCAAGTTATGAATTTTCAAACAATAAAAGTCTTAAATACTTAGAAAACAGTGAAAACATGGTTAGTGCTCAAAAGTACCTGGGTAGCATCAAAATAAAGCTGCACCAGCGAGTGTGTGTCAAAAAAGGCCAGCGATGCGTTGATTTCTCACTCACAATCGAGACTGTGCATCATTCCTCCTCTAGTCAGGTGGGCGTGCGTCAATTCTTTTCTCCCTCAAGAGAGCAATGCTTAGATCCAGCCAGGCCCCTCGGGTCCGGGCATGCTTTGCGTTGGTTTTTGCCCCGCCCAGTGATGCTGTGTTGAAAATCCAGTCACACGGTATCACAAAACCACACTGCGTAGAGTTTGTGTCATTATCGGCCTCCGTTAGTGGGTGTTGCACGTCGTTTTTCCAGCCGCTTTGTGTCGATCTTCCAGCTGCGATGCAGGTGAAGCGCTGATTTCAGCAGCAAAGCCAACAGCGCATCGTTTATTAGCCACGTCATGGAAGGTGTGTCAACATTTTCCCCACACGGCAGTCTGTGTGTGGATTTTCAGTCTCTGGCTGCCAGCTTCAACTTTCAAGGGCCCAGATACTGGATAGGGCACCACCTGGCAGGGCAGGAGTCTCAGCAGAGAGTCACTGTGCTGGCTGGGGAAGTCTTTGATGACCCTGAGACTTCAACAACAGTAGGCAAGGTCAGTTCAAGCCCTTGGAGATTCCTCTGAAGCAGGAATGCACAACAAAGTCCAGTCTTTGTTCCCTTTCACAGGCAGAAGCAGCAACTGCAGGATAGCTCTACAAAGCACAGTCACAGGCAGGACAGCAGTTCTCCTCAGCTCTTGAGCTATTCTCCTTGGCAGAGGTTCCTCTTGATTCCAGAAGTGATCTAATATTCAGGGGTTTTGGGCACTCTTCATATACCCCTTTCTGCCTTTGAAGTAGGCCTACTTCAAAGGAAAGTCTCTCTTGCTTGTGAAATCCTTCCTTGCCCAGGCAAGGCCCCAGACACACACCAGGAGGTTGGAGAATGCATTGTGTGAGGGCAGGCACAGCCCTTTCAGGTGTGAGTGACCGCTCCTCCCCTACCTTCTAGCACAGATATGCAGGGTACACCCCAGCTCCCTTTGTGTCAATATCTAAGGAGAGGTGCAAACAGCCCAACTGTCAAACTGACCCAGACAGGGAATCCACAAACAGACAGAGTCACAGAATGGTTTAGTCAATAAAATGCCTAAAAGTGGCATTTTCAAACATACAATCTCAAAACCAACTTCACTAAAAGATGTATTTCTAAATTGTGAGTTCAGAGATCCCAAACTCCATATGTCCATCCACCCCCAAAGGGAATCTGCGCTTTAATACTGTTTAAAGGCAGCCCCCATGTTAACCTATGAGAAAGATGGGCCTTGCAACAGTGAAAACCAAATTTGGCAGCTTTTTACTGTCAGGGCATATAAAACACATTAGTATATGGTCCACCTTAAACATACACTGCACCCTGCCCATGGCTTAGGGCATACCTTAGGGTTGTCTTACATGTAAGAAAAGGGAAGGTTTAGGCCTGGCAAGTGCTCCCACTTGCCAAGTCAAATTGACAGTTAAAACTGCACTCACAGACACTGCAGTGGCAGGTCTGAGCCATGTTTGCAAAGCTACTAATGTGGGTGGCACAACCAGTGCTGCAGACCCACTGGTAGCATTTGATTTACAGGCCCTGGGCACCTCTAGTGCACTGTACTAGGGACTTACCAGTAAATCAAATATGGCAATCATGGAAATCCAATTACACATACATTTCCCATAGGAGCGCTTGCACTTTAGCACTGGATAGAGGTGGTAAAGTGCCCAGAGCAAGAAAAACTGCAAAAAGTCCAGCACACACCAACAACCTGGAAAACAGAGGCAAAAAGTTAAAGGAGACCACGCCAAGGATGGCAAGTATAAAACTAACACTGAAATTTTTCTGAAGAAATTGAAAAGAAAATTATATCTGTCAATTAAAAAGAGTGAGATCACCTTTCATTATGATCATTAAACTTTCAAAGCTGAAAAGAAATTAAAGTATGGAAATGACTAGATACACCCGATTAGAACCCTCAACTTTCAGTGTAATGGTCTGAGACCCTAAATATTATGCCACAGGTGACTGCTTATTGTAATCATTGCATGGAGAGACCATTGCAATGACTACCTATCTTTTTTTCTCTTCCAGCAGTTTAGGGGATTGAAGAGAGAGAGAGTGACAAGACTGCAGCGGGAGCCTTAACGCCCCACAGTCCTAGATGGCTCTCTGCATCCTGCAGGTGCTGGCATTGCTCCCACAAGCAGAGAGCTGCTTTAAATATCAGCTCCCTGCTTATTGGAGAAATGTTTTCATCTGTTTCCCTGCATGCATATTTGTGTGCAGGGAAATGGATGAAAACTCCACTTTCTGTCAACGAGAGCTGATAGAAAGCAGACGTTGTTTGCCTTTGCTTTGTGGCGGCTGTCAGCTCACACCAAACAAAAGCAAACAGCTATTGTAAGAAATGGGGTCTCTAGTTGGCAGAGGCATGCACCGTTGTCCAAGTAGGGACCACAGTCCTAGTCAGGGTATGTCACATACAATCCAAATTATCCTGTGCACACTCTCTTGTAGCTTGGCACTGAGCAGACGGGCTTAACTTAGAGAGCAATGAATAAAGTATTTGTGCAATAAATCATGCAATAACTCAATGAAATCACCACAAGTCTTTAAAATTCAGCAATTGTCTCTTGTGTGCACAAAGTACCTGGTTTGCGTCAAAATTACACTCATGGAGCCCGAAGAGGAGGGGATGTGCGGAAAAAGGAAGGTGTGCGTTGGATTCCACGACGTGACACAGACTATGTGCCATTTCTTCCCACACTGCAAAAGCTTTGCGTCAATTTCTGGCGAGCAGTTTTTGATCCTCACTGAGATGCGCGGACTTTTGATGCCAAGGGACTATGCATGGAAATCCGGGGCATGCAGGACGATGTCACAAGTGCTGCGTTGATCCAGTGAGAGATGCGTCAGAGTTTCTGTCGCACAGCAGGAGCTGTGCCGATTCTTCACTCAGGAAATCGGGCTGCGAAGTTCTAGCTCGACTGTGCGTTGATCCGGTATGGCTGTACGTTGAAGTTCCGGTCACAACAGAGGCACTTGGTTGATCTCCACTCGGGGAGCCGGGCTGCGTCATTCAGGTTCGGCGATGCAGCAATTTTCTCATCGCTGGGCAGGTGTGCATCATTTCCTGCAGTCCATACGTCAATTTATACCACACGAGGATTATTCTTCAAGAGAGGAAGTCTTTTTGGCACTGAGACTTCAGAAAAAGGAGGCAAGCTCAATCCAAGCCCTTGGAGAGCACTACTCAGCAAATTCAGAGGCCAGACAGCAGGGCAACAGCAAGGCAGCAGTCCTTCACAGCAAAGTAGTCCAGGTGAGTCCTTTGGGTAGCCAGGCAGCTCCTCTTGACAGACTGCAGGATCTGTTCCAGAAGTGTCTGATTTGGTGGGGTCAGGGACCCCGTTTACATCCCCAAAAATGCCTTTGAAGTAGTGGAGACTTCAAAGAGTTGTTTTGAAGTGTACAAGGTCCCCTTTCAGTACAGGTCTGTCTTACAGGGCCCCAGTCGGGGTTTGGCAGTCCATTATGTGAGGGCAGGCCACTAGCCTTTGAAATTTAAGTGTCAGGTACCTTCACCCTTCCAGCCCAGGAAGACCCATTCAGTATGTAGATGAGTGCAAGTGTGAGTGAGTATCCCGTGTTTGTGTTTGTCTGGGTGAAATGCACAAGGGAGCTGTCAACCACCCCAACCCAGTCGTGGATTGGAGACAGGCTGTAAGGCAAAGATGGATTTTACGTGCAGAAAAATGTTCACTTTCTAAAAGTTGCATTAATAAAATAGTAATATAAAATCCAACTTCACCAATAAGCAGAATTTTGTATGACCATTCTGGCCATACTAAATATGACCTGGTTACCCCTTTCTGATCATAATCTACCACTCAAACAGTATATGAAAGTAGCCCTAATGCTAGCCTATGAAAGGAGCAGGCCTCACATTAGTGGAAAATGAATTTAGGAGCTTTTCACTACCAGAACATATAAAACACACCTCTACATGTCTTGTCTTTTATCTAGGTAGCACCCAACCCTATGGGTTACCTAGGGCCTACATTAGGGGTGACTTATATGGAGAAAAAGGGGAGTTCAACGCTTGGAAAGTACTCTTAAATGCCAAGTTGAAGTGGCAGTGAAACTGCACACACAGGCCTTGCAATGGAAGACATGAGACATGGTTAAGGGGCTACTTATGTGGGTGGCACAACCAGTGCTACAGGCCCACTAGAAGCATTTGATCTACAGGCCCTGAGCACATGCAGTGCACTTTACTAGGGACTTACAACTAAATCAAATATGCCAAATGGGAATGAACCAATGCTACCATGTTTAAGGGAGAGAGCATATGCAATTTAGCATCGATTAGCAGTGGTAAAGTGTGCAGAGTTCTAAAACCAGAAAAAACATTGTCAGAAAAGTAGAGGGAGGCAGGGAAAGTTGGGGGATGACTACCCTAAGGCTCTCAGGTCTAACAGCTATGTTTCTCAGGGTGGGCACTCCAGGACATAGCAGGAGCTGACCTTAGGGGTTTCTTCCTTTCTGTGAGCCCAGGCCACTTAACACCTCATCAAGGCAGCCTGGCTCAGCATGCCAGAGGCTGACCAATCAGAAAAGGGTACTGCAAAGATGAAATTGTTAACTTTTAGAAATCGATCTAAAACTCTTTCTAGGTACAAGTTATATTAAATTCAACAGTGGCAAGCTGTTGGATGTATTATACCTTTTAATTCGGACCTAAGCATGCCATATGTATCTTCTTCCTATTCTTTAAAAAAAAAGTCTCTCCTTGCTATCCTATGGAGCCCATTTACTACAATGGGGGTGGGAGGACACATGTAGCTCTTTTTTCTGTCACAAGGGCTTATAAAACATATTTTATAAAGTCCTTGCTTATACTTACAATGGACCCAACCCTGGGTGCACCTAGGGCACACCTTAGGGGTGATATTATGTACAACTAAGGTAGCTTATGACTTTGGAAGTACTTGTAAATCCAAAGTCAAATTTGGGGTGAACTTTAACTTAAAAGCAGCCAGCATGGCAGGTCTGCCTTTGGAATGAGACTGGGTACCACAGTAGTGCAACTATGGATGTATTACCTATGCTGGGGTCCCCAAAGCTACATCCCCTACAATATACTAGGGACTTGCATGTAGGTTGGTACCCCAGCATGTGCCAGGTAGCTCATATGGGATTGTTATTTTTTTTAAAGTGAACATAAATAAATAAATAGAAGGACTGTGGGGATCCATTGAAGGCTCCCTCACAGTCCCTGATAGCCCATGAAGGCCTGAAAAAAAAAGAATAAAGAAAGTCCATTGCTCAGGTTGAAAGTCCCAGACCTTCATGGGGTGTTCAAGTCCAGCTGGACTCATTTCCCTTATTTTTTCATATTTTTTTTTTTTTTTTTTTTTAAATAATTATAAAAAATTGTATTGTACATTGTACAGAAATATCTCAGTCTAAGTATATCAGACATCAAAGCCTAAAAAGATTCTCTCTCTTCCTCTCACTTTCTTTCTCTCTCTCGTTCAATTTCTCCTTCCCCCACACCCACTCACTTTCACACCCACTCACAGACCCAGTCAGACACTCATGTTCCCACTCACTGATCCACTCAGACAGCCATGGACCCACTCACAGACCCACTCAGACCCACATGCACTCACTCACTCAAAGTCCCAGTCAGACCCTCACACACTCACTCACAGACACAGTATGACAGTTAAGTACCCACTCACACACCCACTCAGACAGTCACATACCCACTGATACCCTCATGCATCCACTCACAGACCCGCGCACACACTGACACACCAACTAAATCACTGATGAATGCACTCTCACACCCAGACAATCTGACAGCCGTTCTCACCCGGATATACACCCTTTCACACCTATTCTTATACCCATAGAGGCCGAGGACAACTCCAGCTGCACATGGCCAAAGTGCAATGTGGAGCATGGGGGTTGGGTGTTTAGGGATGTTGGCCACATGATATGGCTGCAGACCAGGTCTTGTGGGCGACCTCCGGTGCACATGGGTGAAGGCCCTGCATGGTGTATTATTGGGTGCGTATAGGGGGTTGGTCAACGTATAGTACTGAAAATTACTATACATTGAAAAAAACATTAAAATTCACGAAAAACACCAAAGTTAAAGGCATGTTACAGTTAGGATATGCAATTAAAAAAATATGAACATTTACTGAACAAATCCAAATAATATAGGAAAGTTTTAGTTAGGCTCATATTTTATGCGTACAAAACCTTAGATATTTGCCATTTATAGTTAGAGTTATCTAAATTAACTCTAATTCATGCCCTAACGTAACTATAACCCATACCCTCACCATGCACTGCTTATTACCCACAAATTATGGCACTCATGACAGCTTTAATAACATCATTGATAATACCAATGTAATATTTTCAATAAAAGTTTTTAGAAAAAACTGTGCATGGTGGGGTGTGAGTTATAGTTACCTTAGGGCAGGAGTTATAGTCAGTTTAGATAACTCTTAACTATAACTGGGGCATTTCTAAGGTTATGTACGTTTAAAAAGTGAGCCTAACTATAACATCCCTTTAACTTTTTTTTGCAGTGATTATAAATATATATATCAATGTATACACTGTGTGGGGCTGTGTCACCCCCCACCCCCCCAATCCCCGCAGCCCCAGGGTCTGCCACCTCACAGGGCTACAATAGGTAAGTGAAGAGGATCCGTTTCACGCCCTCAAATCCCAGGGACCATTACATCCACAGTGCTATGCTCTGTGGAGGGGGCAGCGTGGTCCTCTTGAGGAGCCACTGATGGCCCTGGGGTGCGCAACCCCCTAGGGCTGCCTAGTGCTATGTCTCAGAGTGCCCACCCCCAGAAGATAGCTATTTGCTTTTGCTTGGTGAGAGCTTACAGCTCCGACCAAACAAAAGCAAACAAAGGGGCTCATTCTGAGCCCGGCGGGCGGCGGGAGCCGCCCGCCTGGAGGGAGCCGCCAAATGACCGCACCGCGGTCAAAAGACCGCGGCGGCCATTCAGACATTTCCTCTGGGCCGGCGGGCGCTCTCCAAAAGAGCGCCCGCCGGCCCAGAGGAAATGCCCCTGCAACGAGGACGCCGGCTCAGAAATGAGCCGGCGTAGTTGCAGGGGTGCGACGGGTGCAGTTTGCACCCGTCGGGTATTTCAGTGTCTGCATTGCAGACACTGAAATACACAGTGGGGCCCTCTTACGGGGGCCCCTGCAGTGCCCATGCCATTGGCATGGGCACTGCAGGGGCCCCCAGGGGCCCCGCGGCACCCCCTACCGCCATCCTGTTCCTGGCGGGAGACCCGCCAGGAACAGGATGGCGGTAGGGGGTGTCAGAATCCCCATGGCTGCGGAGCACGCTCCGCAGCCATGGAGGATTCCCCCGAGCAGCGGGCGCTTCTGACCGCGGCTGAACTGCCGCGGTCAGAATGCTCGTGGGAGCACCGCCAGCCTGTTGGCGGTGCTCCCGTGGTCGGTGGCCCTGGCGGCCACCGGCCGCCAGGGTCAGAATGACCCCCAAAGTCTGGTAACTGAAAGAGAGAGCTGTCAAACAACTCTCCCTTGCACAAAGTGGAGTTTCATCTGTCTTCCCTGTAGGAAGCTGGCTCTGAATATACTTTATCAAAATTAGGTATATGGAGCACAGAGTCCAGGGGGTTCCCCAGAGACTTAACAGAGGATAAAGTAGAAAATACTAATGATCTCTTTTGTGGTAGTTTGGTCGAGCAGTTAGGCTCATCAGATGGTCATTCAAAGCATTTGTGGTACACTCATGGTCAGGAAATGAGGCACACACTCAATGACTAACTTCAGACCAATAGTTTTTATATACCAAACATATATTTTGTTATTTTATTGCTAGAACCAGAAGAACATTGTTGCAGGTAAGTACAGTTCTAGGTAGGTATTAAGTATATATATCAAATGTACTTTGGTTTTAGCAAAAAAAACTGTTTACAAGTAAATAACAATTTTCTATTTCAAAAGTTGATTCAGTGCAATTTTCCATAGGAGTCCATAAAGTCCTTGGGGAGGGGAAAGTGTTAGCAAAGCAAACAGGTAAGTACACAACTTACGACTTCAGTCTTCGGGGTTGCAATGGAGTCCCATGAGGACTCGGGGTTCTTTGAGAAGATCTTGGAAAAGATCTGCTTGCAGGTAAGTACTTGAATTTTCAGAGAGCAGACCTGGGGGTTTTAGGTAAGCACTGGGGGAGGGCACAGGTGCAGGGTGCAAACACATGTCTGGTGGTCCCATGCTTTTCAATAGGTGGACCCCGTGGTCACAAAAGATGCTGCAGGCTGGTTCCAGGGGTTCGGTTCCTGAAAACCACAGGCTAGACAAGGAGGAGGGACACTTGTGAATGCTGCTGGACTGTTGTTCAGATTCCCTTAAGCCTGGGGGCTGTGGATGCAGTGGTACCTTTAGGAATCTTCGTCTGATTCAGTCACAGTCAAGGGAGGGTCCTCTGCTTTCAGGCTCCAGGCATTGTTGGGTTGGCTAGGAAGGGCTGACTTTGAGGGGCACAAGATTGGAATCAACTGGGGACCTGATCTGGACCGGTGTGCCACCTGGACATGGCCGTGGGCGTCAGGTGCAGAGTGGGCCGGGTCTTGCGAATCCAGGGTGGTTCTGGCGTCCTTGTTGGAGTTTCATGTGGACTGGGCTGCTGTCCTCAGGAGTTCTTGGTCCTCTGCTAGGCAGGCATTCCTCTGGGGGTTTGTAGAGGTCACTGGTCCTGCAGAATGCATCACCTTTTTGGTGCAGGAGTCTTTGAAGCTGCAGACAGGCAGGTAGGACTGGAGCCAAGTCAGTAAGTGTCTGGAGTCTTCTCTGCTGGAGTCGGCTTAGCAGTCCTTCTTGCTTCTTTCTTCGTTTCTTCTAGATGTCACCAGGGATCTGGTGAGCTAGGTTCAGGGGTGCCCCTAAATCCTAGATTTAGGGGTACTACAGGGGTCAGAGGGCAGTAGCCAATGGCTACTGTCCCTGAGGGTGGCTACACCCTTCCTGTGCCCACTCCCTTTGGGTAGGGGGCACATTCCTAACCCTAATGGTCGCTGTCCTCCAAACCAAGATAGAGGATTCTGCAGTTCTGGACACCTTAGGGGTGGTCCTAGCTAGAGTGGTCACTGCTCCCTGTTTTTCCTAATTTTCCAGATGGACTTGCTGCCAAAAGTGGGGCTTTGTCTGGGGAGGTGAGCAGCTCCACTAGCTGGAGTGTCCTGGGGCACTGTAACAGGAGGCCTAAGCATTTGAGGCTCACTGCCAAGTGTTGCAGTTTCTGCAAGAAGACTGTGTGTAGCACCTCTACCCAGAGCAGGCTGTTTCTAACTCCAGAGAGCACAAAGGCTCTTACCCCATGGTGTCACAAACTTTTCTTTTAGTAGCAGGCTGGCACAGACTGCTCAGCCTTACACTAAGTGGTTGGTTAAAGTACAGGGGAAATCTCTAAGATGCCCTCTAGGTGAATTGTACAATAAATCCAACACTGGCATTAGTGTGGTTTTATTGTGCTGAGAAGTTTGATACCAAACTTCCCAGCCTTTAGAGAGGGCATCATGGATCTGTTGAGTTCGTAATGGCAAACTCCTGGCCCCTGTACTTAATATGGCCACACTGTACTTGCAATGTCTAAGAGTGGATTTAGACACTGTAGATGCACATTCCTCATATGTGTGCCAATTGGGGGAAGAGTGGTACAGTTTAGGGAAAGAAAACTGGTGCTGTGGCCTGGTTAGCGGGATCCAAGTATACTCTCAGTCAAGTCAGCATCAATATCAGGCAAAAAGTGAGGGGTAACCATGCCAAAAGGGGCACTTTTCTACATTCTTTGCACATAAATGTGCGTGTAGGGAAGACAGATGAAAACATTGCTCTGACAAGCAGGGAGCTGATATTACAAGTAGCTCCCTGCTTGGGGGAGCAATGCTGGCTCCTGCAGGGCCCAGGGAGCCAGCTAGTACCGCATGGGCCTTGAGGCTCCTCTTGTGGTCCTGTCACTCTCTCTTTCTCTTCCATTCCATAATGGGATGGAACAGTCACCAGTGGCAAAATGGTTGAGGTCACAGACACTCACACTGAAGGTTTTGAGGGTTCTAGTCCAGGAGTGTCTGTGGTTCTTTGTCTTTTTTAAACTTTCAAAACTTAAGTTTCATACTGAGAGGTGATCTCACTCTTTGTAATTGACAAATACATATTTTCTTTTCTATTTGTCCAGAAATATCTTATTCTAAGTATATCATTCACCAAAGCATTAAAAAAAAAAAACTATCTCTCTCCTTCTCACTTTCTTCCTTTCTCAATTTCTCTTTTTCAATCTCTCCCACTCACACATCCACTCAGACCCTTACTCAGCCACTCACAGACCCACTCACACAGTCACATGCCCACTCACAGACCCACACAGGCACTCATGTACCCATTCACAGACTCACTGACTCTCACACACCAAGTAACAGACCCACTGCAACCACTCACAGACCCACACAGACACTGACGCACCCACTAAGACACTGATGCACCCACTCTCACACCCAGACAGACACTCACCCAACTACTTACACACCTACTGACACTCTCACATACATACTCACAGAACCCCTGGTACCCTCATGCACCTATTCACAGACCTACACAGACACTGACCACCCACTAAGGCACTGATGTACCCACTTTCACACCCAGACACACTCTCATAGCCACTCTCACCCCCAGATACACCCTCTCACGCCTAGAAAGACAAGCCATGGCTAAATCCCGCCATGCATGTTCAAAGAGCCAAACGTACAGTAATGAAAATTACTTAATTGTAGAAAAACATAGAAATTAACTGAAGAAACCAAACGTTACAGGTAGATTATAGCTGGTCTGAAACCATAGAAATTCACCTATTATAGAGTTATTTCAAGTAACTATAAAAGGTGCCCTAAGGTAACCATAACTCAAGCCTTCGGTATGCACTACTAATTATCCTACAAATTACAGTACTCATGACAACTTTGATAACATCACTGATAATATCAATGTAATGTTTGTAGTAAATGTTTTAATGAAAAATCTGTGCGTGGTGGGGTGTGAGGTATAGTTACTTTAGGGCATGGTTTGAAGTGTTGGCAACCAGTCAGAGCTGTGGATTTCCCTACACAAGCTCATTTTTGTTTTGCAAAGTATTTGTGATCACAAATATACAAATTTGGATTTCCTTTAATTTCTCCCCAAAAAATTGTACAGATTTACACCAAATAAGCAAAAGCATAATCTGTGTCCAGAAACGTATCTTTCTGCCAAATTTGGTGTAATTTCATCTGGTGGTTCGGGCTGTATTCGCATAACATGGTTCTATAATAATTAACATTAGAAAGACAACTTATTTGACAACCCCTTTCTTTCAGCCCATAGCTGACGTATCACCCCAAATCTTTCTGTGTGCAACAAGAATCGCCAGGGCACTGTTTTTTGGAAAATTTCATGAAGATTAATCAAATGGTGCCAAGGATATAGGCAAGTCAAAAAACACTTTTTTAATGGAAACAAGGTTCTAACTGTACCTACTTACTGGCAATCACCAGTAGGATATATATATATATATATATATATATATATTCACTGAAGAAAACTAAGGTTACAGGGACATTATAGTAAGGTTATGAATTTACTCCTACAAAACCAGAGAAATTCTGCAGTTATAAAGTTCTTTCAAGTAACTAGAACTCACCCCCTAAGGAACTATAACTTGGGCCGTTGCTATGCACAGTTGTCTTATCAATAATTGTATTACAACTGTTGCAGTGACAATATCAAAGATCTCATCAATGATATCATATGGGGAGTAATTAGCTGTGCATGGCGAAGGCGTGAGTTATAGTTACCTTAGGGCGCAAGTTATAGTTACTTAAAAGAACTTTAATTATGACTGCTGAATTTCTATGGGTTTGTACAAGTAAATTCAGAACCTAACTATAACGTCCCTGTAACCTTTGTTTTTTCAGTGAATTTCTATGGTTTTTAACGTAAAGCAATTTTGATTACTATATTTTATTCCAACCCCTGCTGCGCACAGGCTTTGGCCTTGCGCAGCGGCGGTTGGTCACAAAGCCTGGCCTGCAGCCAATTCTTGCAGCCAAGCCCTTATAACGACCTATCCCCTCGCCACACACATCCTTTGGCCATAGGCAGAGAAGGTTGGCCAGAGGGCCTGTCTCTGTCAGTAGACCTTTGAGTGGGTGCATGAGTGTTTGGGTGGGTATGAAGTGGGTGTGTGAGCCTGAATGGGTGTGAGTGTGTGCATGAGTGTCTGAGTGGGTGTGTGAGTAAGTTCAAGAATCTCTCATTGCAAGTATCAGTGAATAAATTAGTGTATTCCTTATTTGCCCGTGAATTGTTGCAAATATCATGCATGGTGGAGCAAAATTATTTTAAACCCATAATTTGTCCCCAAAAACACAGTTCGGCAGTTCGGGCTGGACTGTTCCGATGGAGAACAGGGTCTAGACTGATTTGCATATGGCTGGGTCCAAACTGGGGTGGCATGGTGAGCAAAAGAATGATGAATTACACCCAGATCTGTGACTGGGGGTAAGTGTTTAAAAGTTTCAACACTCAGTCCATCATCCATTTGTGTTGATAAAGTTGCCCTAAGTGGGAAGGGTATGCCCAGACATGGGTCCCTTGCTTACTGTGCCACTGGATTCAAGCTAGCCTAGCTGATGAAGGTTGATACCCTGAAACCGGTCCTAGGATGCTTGTTTCCGGTCCAAGAAGGATCTGGCTTGGCAGTTCGGGCTGGACTGTTCCCATGGGGAACAGGGTCAAGACTGATTTGCATATGTCTGGGTCCAAACTGGGGTGGCATGGTGAGCAAAAGAACGATGGATTAAACCCAGATCTGTGACTGGGGTGAGTGTTTGAAAAGTTTCAAAACTCTGTCCATCATCCTTTTGTGTTGCTAATGTTGCCCTAAGTGGGAAGGTTATGCCCGGACATGGGTCCCTTGCTTACTGTGCCACTGGATTCAAGCTAGCCTAGTTGATGAAGGGTGATACCCTGAAACCGGTCCTAGGATGCTTGTTTCCAGTCCGGGGAGGATCTGGCTTGGCAGTTCGGGCTGGACTGTTCCCATGAGGAACAGGGTCAAGTCTGATTTGCATATGTCTGGGACAAAACTGGGGTGGCATGGTGAGCAAAAGAACAATGGATTAAATGCAGATCTGTGACTGGTGGTGAGTGTTTGAAAATTTTCAACTCTGATCCCATCATCCTTTTGTGTTGCTAAAGTTGCCCTAAGTCGGAAGGGTATGCCCAGATGTGGGTCCCTTGCTTACTGTGCCACTGGATTCAAGTTAGCCTAGCTGATGAAGGGTGATACCCTGAAACCGGTCCTAGGATGCTTGTTTCCGGTCCAGGGAGGATCTGGCTTGGCAGTTCGCGCTGGACTGTTCCTATGGGGAACAGGCTCAAGACTGATTTGCATATGTCTGGGTCCAAACTGGGGTGGCATGGTGAGCAAAAGAACGATGGATTAAACCCAGATCTGTGACTAGTGGTGAGTGTTTAAAAGTTTCAACACTCCGTCCATCATCCTTTTGTGTTGCTAAAGTTGCCCTAAGTGGGAAGGGTATGCCCAAACATGGGTCCCTTGCTTACTGTGCCACTGGATTCAAACCAGCCTAGCTGATGAAGGGTGATACCCTTAAACCGGACCTAGGATGCTTGTTTCCGGTCCAAGGAGGATCTGGCCTGGAAGTTCGGGCTGGACTGTTCCCATGGGGATCAGGGTCAAGACTGATTTGCATATGGTTGAGTCCAAACTGGGGTGGCATGGTGAGAAAAAGAACGACGGATTAAACCCAGATCTGTGACTGGGGGTGAGTGTTTGAAAAGTTTCAACATTCTGTCCATCATTCTTTTGTGTTGCTAAAGTTGCCCTGAGTGGGAAGGGTATGCCCAGATGTGGGTCCCTTGCTTACTGTGCCACTGGATTCAAGTTAGCCTAGCTGATGAAGGGTGATACCCTGAAACAGGTCCTAGGATGCTTGTTTCCGGTCCAGGGAGGATCTGGCTTAGCAGTTCGTGATGGACTGCATCTTTGGGGAACAGGGTCAAGACTGATTTGCATATGGCTGGGTCCAAACTGGGGTGGCATGGTGAGCAAAAGAATGATGGATTAAACCCAGATCTGTGACTTGAGGTGAATGTTTGAAAAGTTTCAACACTCCGTCCATCATCCTTTTGTGTTGCTAAAGTTGCGCTAAGTGGGAAAGGTATGGCCAGACGTGGGTCCCTTGCTTACTGTGCCACGGGATTCAAGCTAGCCTAGCTAATGAAGGGTGATACCCTGAAAGCAGTTCTAGGATGCTTGTTTCCAGTCCAGGGAGGATCTGGCTTGGCAGTTCGGGCTGGACTGTTCCCATGGGGAACAGGGTCAAAACTAATTTGTATATGGCTGGGTCCAAACTTGTGTGGCATGGTGAGCAAAAGAACGATGGATTAAACCCAGATCTGTGACTGGGGGTGAGTGTTTGAAACGTTTCAACACACTGTCCATCATCCTTTTGTGTTGCTTGATTTGTCAACATGCCATACCATGTGTAATTATTGCTATGACAAATTAGAGGATACAAAGTGCCTGCCAGTGCAATACACAACAAGTTAGAGGTAAATTAAATTCAACATTGGAGTGCTAATTAAATAATACTTGTACAATCTATGGATCCTTTTTAAGCAATAGTTTATATGGAACCAAAAACTAGGAAACTGCCACTCACTAAGCTTCGGGAAGGCCTTAAAGGTAGAGTTGTGTATTTATCTCTAGATTTTAAATACAACATTGAAACTTTGGGTGTAGAGAGAGATCTGGATGAATCACTTGTTATCCTAGTGAAGGGTTTGCACACAAAAAAACAAAAAAAAATCTGTCAGGTCTAGAGGACATCAATAAGGTGAAGGATGCTAATTTGTATCTTAAAGAGAACGATGTGTACTATAGGGATGTAGATGTTGTCGCACATGGAAGTTGCATAGAGGGAGAAATGCTGCCTTCAAGTGGATAGAACAAGATATATGAGCACTACAGTATCCATCCAATGCATTCAAAAGAGGTTATGGGGAATGCAATTGAACTGTATTAAATGGAATGAGCTAAAGGAGCTCCAATTAGTGTGTGGAAGAAAAGTTTAGAAGCGCAATGTTTTCCTCAACTTATTCCAACTGGATTAGGTGGACAGTATGACAACTGTCCTGTGCAAATCCTTGCAGCTGAGTATAGGTCAACAAGATTATATTCAAAGGACCCTCAGTTTCAACAAAGTATTCCATATTGTATCCATATGTTGTTTGAAAGTCATTTGTCTGAAATGTCATGTGCTGTTAACCATATTCTTAAAACAGGGGTAAATTGGCAAAACATGTCTGCAAAAGACTTTGTGGAAAAGCTTTATGGCAAAGATGAGAAGCTCGAATAAAGTCTGATAAATGTGATGGTATACCAACGTGGCACCAATGAATACTGGTATCATCATTGTGGTAAGCTCAAGTATATGTAGCAAAATTTAGGTGGAGCAACTTGGTTTGTAACACTGAGTTGTGCACAGTATGTGTGGGATGAAGTATTTGAGAGAAGCAAACTCTAAAATTTAGGTCCTTGAACTGAAAACACCAGGAAAACTTTGCTCTTTGGGTCCTACAAATGTTTGCAAGTATTCAACCACAGATTTCAATCTCTGTTGTCATTTATCTGCAACAAAAAATCCACTGCTTGGAGAAGTCTCTGATTTCTTTTGGCAAAAATAATACCAAGCAAGAGGTGTTCCTCGTATTCATTTGGTGCTGTAGATAAAAGATTCTCCTACATTTTAAACAGACACAGATGAGTCTGTATTTTCTTCCATAGAACAGAATATCACATGTAGCATCCCAAAAGACAGTGAGGACAAAGGCCTAAAATAGCAGGTCATGTGTTTTCTGTCACATAGATGTGGAAAGTTCTGTTAGCAGAAATACAGAACAAATGGAACATTCTATACAAAATGCAATTTTGGATTTCCAAGACCTGTTATTTCAAAAGAAAACGTGAACAGTTTTTTGTGTTCAGTGAGACGTACACCTACTTGTAAATCAATGGAAAACACCGAGAATCCGAGGAGAACAGAGGCTTCCAAATAAATTAATAACCACAAACGTGTGTGACGCTGCACTCTACCGTGGCGTTCCTTCTGCGCACCGTGGTCGGAGCGGTGGCATCGCCGCAGCCCGCATTTTTGCCTGTCTTTCTTTACGGTGCTGTCGGCTAAGCACATTTTATTCTCCCGGTCGTGCTGCTCTTCCTGCCTGCATACCTGATACCTCTTCCCTTGCTTACCTGGTGGGGAGCCCTATTCTTTCTTCCTTTTTATTCTTCTTGTTTTCCAACTTAACTTCTTTTCTGTTTCTGATGTCTATCTTGTCTTCTTCTTGGTGTTCTTTTTCCTATTTTTTTCTATACTGCTTTCCCAATCCAAAGTGGTGTCGCTCTTTCTTCCTGTTTGTCACTTCCTGTCTCCCAGTATATAAGCCTTTCAGTTCTGGTCTTCTTTGTGCTGCAAACACTTCCTCTTGGTGGTGTTCCTTGCTCCTGTTCGTCGTGTTTTCTCCAGTTCCTGTTACTCTGATTGAGATTTTTTACAATTTTTTCCTCTTTTCACTCTTGTGTTTTCCTCTTTTTCAGGCTTCCTGTTCTGAGGTTTTTCACACATTTTTTTTTTTTTTTTCCACTGGGACTCCTTCTGAAGGATACGGTTTGCTTAGGCATTTTCTGGGAAGCAGCACCATGGCTACTAGAAAGGGTCACCCTTATCTTGGTCAGTCGAGAACCAGCAGAAGATCTGGTGCTCTTTCAAATTCTTCAATCAAAGGTGAGAACATCGTGCAGACCGTGACATCCTGTTATTTTGAAAAGGTGCAATGCCAATATGGATATTCAATTTGTGGCAGACAACTCTATAGCTGTTGCTCATTGTGTAACGTCATACATAACAAAATCTGAGAAGACAGAGATGAAATATGTGTGGGAAAAGATTTCTGCTGAAAAGACTATAACAAAAAACTGTACTGCTTCAGTATAAAGATGTTTTCGCACAGAGAAATTGGATCCTATGAATGCTTTGATTGTCAGCTAGTTTATATTTTGTCTGAAGTGAAAAATTCCTAAGAACTGTAGTGATGGTGTTGCAAAGAAGGAAATGACAGAAAAGAAGGAAGTTGTTAAGAAACAAAAATTTGAAAATGATGGAGATACTGTAGGCTATCAATTGTCAGATTCCCCTGGTATGAACTGCTATGATAATGTTGTGGTCAACATTTTGTTTGCATTATCTCATGTTGTAGATGCAATTCAAGAGGAACAACAGAAGGTATTCTGTTCTGCACTGTGTAGTTTGTTGAATCATAATGAGAGACTGAAAATACATTCTGCATGAGTAATTTGAGACACTGTAGATCTGTATAGTTGATCTGTATAGATTGCTCAAAATACCCAGGAGGATGCACAGGAGTTTTTAATGGTGATATTTGGTGTCCTAGATTAGGAAGAGGTAACTGTAAATGACTTGTTTGGACATAGTTACTTGTGGCAATATGAATGTGAAGATTGCTGATACGTATGAATTGCACAAATAGAATTGGAACATTTTATTTATTTAACTTTGCCAGATTCCAAAAGTGTATGTTTTGACACATTAGTGACAAAAGCTACTCAAAACATTGTGGGACTCATTACGAGGCTGTCGGTCTTCAGACACCCAGCCCTGTGGTGGTGGTTAGGGCTGCTGTGGTGGTCCAACTGCCACATTAAGACCCTAGTGGTCAGACCAGCAGGGTTCTGCCAGCACTGCTGGGATCGGTAATCCGGATGACCTGGCGCTGGCGGAGATCATAATCCGCCAGTGCAGGGTTGCCTGCAGCAGTGCCCTGCATATTACAACCTCATTCTCTGCCAGCATTTGCATGGTGGTTTTACTGCCATGAAAGGGCTGGCAGAAAACACGTGCAGGGGGCCACAGGGGGCCCCTGAACTGCTCATGCCCTGCTCAGCACTGTTGCAATGTTCTCTGTCTGCTGTGCTGACAATGAACATTGTGACGGTGCTGGTGCACCCTGCTTGCTACAGCATTGCTACTGGCTCGATTACGAGCTGGAGACAATGCTGTAGCCTGCTTTCTACTAGGCAGGTGGGCAGAAACTGAGGTTTCTGCCCACCGGCTTGGTGGGAAACTCCTAATAATTTCGGCAGAGTAGTCACCGCTACGTCAGTGGCCACCCTGTCGGTAGTTTGGCAGACAGGCTTTACTTTCTGCCAAATTCATAATGAGGGCCTGTATGTCCAACTTGTAGTACAGATGTTCTGTTGTCTTTACATGTAGAAGAACTGGGAATTATGGGCCATATGTACGAACACATTTTCCCATTGACACAGAATGGGAAAAACCCTTTGCTACATCTGGCCCTATGTTATTTTAATTCTACAATGATGCAGAGCAGATTGTAGCAAATTGCATACCGAAATTGCTAACATTAAAGCACAACAAATATATATTTCTGGTAAAATCTACAGCACTGTTGCTATCATTTTCCATTAAGGAGTTACTATTACATCTGGTCATTACATTGTTTAAAAAGTAGAAGTGGGTGCACGGAATGTAATTATTAGAACCATGAATTCAGACAAAGATTGCCTTGGAAGTTACCAAATTCCTACCTTTTGTTTTTGGATGCAAAACTAAAAGGAGTGTCACAGTTATAAAAGTAGAATCATAAAATAGAATAGTTATTATAGTTGCATCATCAGGACTTATGGAATCATTCAGCATAACAAGAGTGGTGGCTTAATAAGATGTTGCCTTTGCTGGTGAGTTATATATATATATAGGTGTTCCTCTGATGAGGAAGTTCCCATTTTTAGCATGTGTTTCTTTAGATTAGTTGAGCAGGTATAGGTAAAATGAACATTAAAAAAGTGTAGTGTAGATACTGTGCACTTTTTTATACAGTCTATACAATTTGTTTTAACCAACTGTTCAGCAATGTTTCTTTGTACATTACTTTATTTGATTGCAGAGGCCCTCTAATCTTTTGCCCCCATTTTTCACTTTTGCTTGTGTTTTCCTAACTCAGATGGTGCCCTGGGTACTGCTACCTAGTCCCAGGGCCTGTGCTCTGTAAAAAATTAGTATGCAAATTAGGCTAATCATAATTGGCTAAGTCATCCTACCTATAAGTCCCTAGTATATGGTAGGGCATGTAGGTTTAGGGACCCCAGCATAGGTGGTGCACCCATAGGTGCGCTGCAGAGGTACCCAGTGTCATTTTAAAGGCAGACCTGCCTTGCTGGCAGCTTTTAAGTTTAAGTTACATGCAAAATAGGCTTTGGAATTAAAAGTAATTCCAAAATCTTCAACTACCTTATTTTAATTTAAGTCACCCTTAACGTGTGCTCTATGTGCCCCTAGGGCTAGGTGCCATGTAACTATAAGCAGGGGCCTTATAAAAATAGTTGTATAAGCCCTGGTGAGGTAAAATAGCCAAATTCATTTTTCCCTCATTGTAGTGAATGGCCTTTATATACTAGAATGGGGAGACTTTATTTTAATTTATAAAGTCCCATTAAGAGTCAGATACCTCAAGTTTGGTTTCACATTAATTGTTATAATTAAATCTCACAACTTACAGTTGTTGGATTTAATATAACTTGTTCAGGTAAAGAGTTTTAAACTCTACCTAAAAAGTTGTCCATTTCAGCCTTCTAGTGCTCTGATTTTTAGCCTCATCAGTGGGTGGGCTCATCCAGAGGTAACCTCCACAAATCACTTTCAGCCATGAGGGAGTTTTGAGGAATGTTATTTCCTGGGACTGATTTTTGCCACACTTCCCAAGAAGTAGTCATCACAGGTGGAAGGACCCTGCATCTCATTGGAGAACCAAGACCCCCCTATTTTTCACCCAGGAGCAAGAATAAAACTGGCAGACCTGTACCCACACCTCAGATACCTACCAGATTCCAACAAGGAAGAACTACAGGAGAAGAAGGAATGCCCTGCTGGACACCTGACCTGCACCCAACACTGCACTCTGGAGGACTGCACCAGCTGCACACTTGGGCTTCACCACAAGGACTTTGTCTGGCTTCAGCTGGTTCAAGGAGGGACTCCCTGTTTGCTACAGGTGAAAAAGTTGCTAACCAGAGTCCCCTGCACCAACTCCTGGAGAAACTGCCCAGCTGACCATTGTCCAATGGCCAATTTGGAGTTTGCGCCATGTGCATTCTGGGAGTTGTAGTCTGTACTCCTGAAGGAGCATCTCAGAGCTTATGGAACCTTGGGGTGAGCTGTGGACCTCAACAGAACCTTAAAAGAACATCTGGGAGAAAATCCAGAAGTTTAGAGAAGCTTGGAAAACTTTTTGAAAAAGCTCCATAAAGGGACCAACCCTCTACGGCAACTCTAGGTGGCTTGCCTCAACGTGACCCAGCCTGACTTGCAGGGTTATCCCGCTGAAGAAAATCTCCCAAAAAGTGACAAAGTCCGAACATAGAAAGTTGACCGGGACCTCCTGCGCAATGTTTCCAAAGAGGGCTCCAGGGACGTGGGAACAAGATTCAGGTTTGGCCCGGTCAAAGGATTTTTGTCTCAAAAAATCATCTAAGTCCAAATGTAGAAACCTTCACCAAGGTCTCCTGCAACGCGTATCTGAGGAAGGGCTCCAGAGAGGTCGGATCAGACTGGCAACTTTGTCCCGCTAAAGAAAATCTTTAAGAAAACGACGAGCTCTGAAGGAAAGCTTTTGACCAAGGCCTCCTGCTTCCTGTGGCTGAGCAGGGATCCATTGCGGTCGGCCTTATACTTTGACTTTGCCCCAGTGGAGTTGCGACCAGATGACCAGATTGGTGCTTTTCATTTCTATGCACTAGAAAAAAGTAATTCTTTAAAAAATCAAATCTCCAGTTCCCCTTATTCGATTTTAATCATTTTGATGAAATTTTAAAGATAAATATACAATCTATTTTGATAAACTGGTGTTCAATTTTTATTATGTTCTTTGTTTTACTTATTTACTGTTTTGTTATTTTTTAATGCTTTACACACTTGTCTCCTAGGTCAAGCCTTGTTGCTCATTGCCTAGCTACCAGGGGTTGAGCTGGGTTTCATTTAATGAGACCTAACTGGACCTAAGTGGAAGTTAGTGGCCTATTGCTAAGTGTAGGTACTTACCTGCCTTTACCACTAATCCACTTTCCAACAGTCAGTGGCTCTATTCTTTGATGAATAGGTATAGGAGTTGCAGTATGGTTAGACACTGCATATAAACGTGAGCATAAACGTCTGCAACTGAACTTCTAACTCAGTGAAATTTAGAAGGATCTTTTTCATCGTTAAACTTTAAAGTGCTGTGCACTATGGCCTACCTACAGCCTAGCAGAGTACTCAACTTTCAGCTGTAAAATGACAGTTTAAGGATTGACAAGCAATCTTTTGACAGACAAGTCCTGCAGCCAGTAAAACTGTATACTCGGGGTCTACAGTAGTAGGCCTGAGCCATGTTTAAAGTAGAACTTGTGTGGATAGGTGGGCAGATTGAGTTAGTATTTGGTACATAGCTGACTGAATGTATCAGTACCTCTATGACTATCTCAACAGATGTTAAAGTATAGATGGCGAATAAAGGGATATGTAACTGTGTGTGCAACTGACTGCAATACTGCTGGATCCACAACTGCTATTGCAGTGTATGCTTGAATGTATGAGTGGCCCTCTCATCCTCTGACTGGCTGTATGCCTCTGATTGTCTAATTGAGGGTTGAGTTATTTTAACTAAAAGTAGACTTTAAAGCTTGCCAAATGGATTTTTATTTGCAACTTAAAGTAGCAGTAAAACTGCACATTCAGGCTCTGCAGTAGTGGGGTCAAGCCATGTTTAAAGGATTGCTTGTGTGTATGGGACTAGTTTGTGTCAGTACCTGGCTACATATCTGAGTGAGTGTATGCGTTCTACTATGGGTGTGCCACCAGATGTTTAAATAAATATGACAGTACCTGATTGGCTCTTTTACTAAGGGGCTCATTACAAGTCTGTCGGTCTGAGGACTGCCACGCTAGTGTTGACGGTTGAGCCACTGCACTCCGGAAGGGTCCACTCTCCCAATCACAAACCTGGCCAGCGAACCCATCAGGTGACTGATGTCCCCACCGGGAACATGGTTCCCCACGTCATGACGGTGGGCAGAGTTGTACTCAGTCAGGGCTCAGCCAGGGCGGTACTGAACTCAGCGCCGCTTGGCTGATTATAAATCACCTTACCGCCAGCCTTTCCATGGCATTTTCACTGACAAGCTGGCGATGAAGGTGTGCTGGGTGTCATTGTGGGGCCTGCACTGCCTCTGCCTATAACATGGGCAGTGCAGGGGCCCCCTGCCCAGCACCATCAGAATGCACACTGTCTGCTTTGCAGACAGTGCACATTCCAAGGGTGCTGGTCAGCCCCCTTTGTGTTGCGAAATAGCATTTGGCTACTTCAAGGTAGCAGAATTCAATCTCATAGTACTGTTCCTGCTGGTCTGACTGGCGGGAATGCTCTATTGCATTGTTCCCGCCGGTCAAACCGGCAGAACATTGTGATAAGGCAGGGGAATCGCCATGGCAGCGGCGTCCTCCCCGCAGGTTTGGCTGTCCCACGGTAGGATGGGCAAACTCGTAATGAGGCTGTTAGTCTATGGGTCTGTAAATGAGTCTGTAAGTAAATCTATGAATAGCTTACTGGCCATGTTGGTAAGTACAATGTATATAATTGTGTGTGCAATTGCCTCTGATGGCTACGTAACTACTGTCTAGGTATGTGCCTGATTTTATAAGCAACTATCTTATTCTCTGGCTCGCTGTGTCAGTGCTTATGGGCTTTTGTTATAAGGCTTATGAGTTGCAGTATGAGTTGGACACTGCATATATAAGTGAGCATAGAAGTCTGCAAGTGCATATCTAACTCAGTGAAAGTTAAAAGGAGATGTTTAATCATTTAGCTACAATGCTCCTTATTGTATAGGCCACCTACAGCCTACTTGAGTACTGAACGTTCAGCAGTAAAACAACAGTTTATGGATTGACAAGCAGCCTTTTTTATGGCATGTCCTGTTGACAGTAAACGTGCTTAGCCAGGATCTGCAGTAGTAGGCCTGAGCAGTGTTTAAAGGATTACTTGTGTGCATGTGTGAGGATTTTGTAGGCCTGAGCAGTGTTTAAAGGAGTACTTGTGTGCATGTGTGAGGATTTTGTGACAGTATTTGGTACATATCTAACTGAGTCTATCAGTACCTCTATGAATGTCCCGTAAAATGTCAAAGAAAATATGGTGAGCTGTATGCACGACTGACTCCACTATTGGAAACATAGCTGCTGCCTGGGTTTGAGTATGAATCTATAAGCATCCCTCTCAGAGTCCGTGTAGCTATGTCAGTGTATATATATATATATATATATATGTTGAAGTATGGGTGATACACGGCTTATATTAGTGTGCATAGGAGTCTGCTAGTCCACCTGTAACTCAGCTTAGAAGAATAAGTTTAATGTTTTAACTACAAATCACCATGGTCTATTGCCTACCTATAGACTAGCTGAGTGCTCAACTTTGTATAGTAAAGGAAAAGTTTGAGAATTCTTAAGTAGTCTTTGTAATGGGAACTCAAGCTGACAACAAAAGTGCACACTCAGGGCCAGATGTACATAGCTTTTTTCTTGTAGCAAATGGCCCAATTAGCTGAATCGAGCCGTTTGTGACAAGAAAAAGCATTTTGGTATGTGCAAACCCTGTTTTGCAATCCAGTAATCTATTTACTGAATCACAAAATAGGTTTGTGAGTTTCTATTTGGAAGGGGCATGCCAAAGACATCCCTTCCAAATAGCGAGTCACAGTGGTATTTAAATTGTTTTGTGACCGTTAATGCAGTCGCAAAACAATCGCAGTTACCACCAACTTGAAGTTCCCAAGGGACCCCTTCCCCTTTGTGAATGGGTGTGCCAACATTGTTTGAGAGCAGGCAGAGCTCGGTCCACTACCTACTCTAAAAAAATGAAAAATAAACTTTTCATTTTTTTTGTAATGCATCCCGTTTTCCTTTGAGGAAATTGGCTGCATTAAAATACTGCTTTATTTATCAAGCACTCATGGACATGGTGGTCTGCTGTCCCCAGCAGGCCATCATCCCTGTGAGTGCGGCCATTCACAATGGGATTGAAAATTGTGACCTACCTCATGAAAATTTATGAGGTTGGTCATTTGTGACCCCATTGGTAATTGAAAACATCATGCTTGACACTGTTGTACATTTTATTTGCAACTCACAATTTGTGATTTCCAAACAGATCGCAAATTGCGAGCCGCAAAAGAAAATGTCATACTTCTGGCCCTTAGAGTCCCCAGCACTGGGCCTCGCCTATGTTTAAGGTAGTACTTGTGTGGATAAGTAAATAAATTGTGTCAGTATTTGTCTATATATTTCACTGACTGTATCAGTACCTCAATGAGAATCCCACCAGATATGTATGTAAATATTTTAAGTACAGGGATATATGACTATGTGTGCCACTGGCTGCAACACTGCTGGAAACATAACTGCTGTCTGGGTTTATATAGGAACCTGTAAACAGCCTTATTAGTGTTTGAGTGGCTGTGTCAGCTGATGTGTCCTTTTCGTAATAGCTGTATGATTACCAATATAGCCTAAGACTGCATATATAAGCAGGCACAGGAATCTCCAGGTGCTTCTCTAACCCAGTAAAACTTAGGAGGATATATTTAATGTTTTAAGCATAAACCACACTGCTGTATCATCTACCTACACAGTAGCTGAGTGCTCCCTTTTGTGTAGTAAAATGATAGTTTGAGGATTATCAAGCAGCCTTTTTTATGGGAACTGAAGCTCACAGTAAAAGTGCACACTTACATTCTGCATTAGTAGGACTCAGCCATGTGAAAAGTTATTACTTGTTTAGATAGGAGAGATGGATGCCTCTGTATTAGTCTACATATCTGACAGACTGTAACAGTACATCTGAGTATGGGGGTATGTAACGGTGTATGAAACTGACTCTAATACTATTGGAAATATAACTACTGCCTATGAGTATGAATAAATGTATAAGTGCCTCTCTGACTCTGTCTAGATGTGTCAGTGACTCTATCCTTTTGTTAATAGGTATCTCAATTGCAGTATGACCTGGACACTCCATATATAATTGAGCATAAGAGTCTGCAAGTACACGTCTAACTGAGTGAAACTTAGAAGGAAACGTTTCATCTTTTTGCCTAAAAGAAATCCTGGTCTATGGTCTACCTAAATCCTAGTTTAGTGCTAAGTTTTGTGTTTAAAAAGAACAGTTTAAGGATTATCGAGGCCACAATAAAACTGCAGACCCAGGTTGAAATAGGACTTGTGTGGATCCATCAGTAGCTTGTGTCAGTATTTGACCAAATATCTCACTGACTGTATCACTACCTTTACGGATGTGCTACCAGATATTGAAGTAAATATGGTGAGTACAAAAGTATGTACAATTATTTATATTATTTTTTGGTTGTCATTAACATTCTATTTAGTCTTGTTTATAGTAACACATTATATAAATTCAAACA
Organism: Pleurodeles waltl; assembly: GCF_031143425.1. Classification (NCBI taxonomy): domain Eukaryota; kingdom Metazoa; phylum Chordata; class Amphibia; order Caudata; family Salamandridae; genus Pleurodeles; species Pleurodeles waltl. The sequence goes on along the minus strand of NC_090445.1, from coordinate 484,572,097 downwards.
CATTACACTACACATACCTGTTAAGTGTGTTCAGTGTTTTCTATATTTGACTCTTAGTATCAGTTAGAATGTCTTATCTTTGAAAGTGTGCAAAAACCAAGCAGAACAATGGTACACCACTCTCAAGCAAGGCAAAAATGAATGGCAAGCTTTTCAACTTTGTTATCAAGGTTACTCAATCACAAAGCTAATTAGAATCTATCTCTCATATCTCAGTTTTGCTATGTATGTTCTGACAGGATCTTGTACTAATCCCTTCCAACACTGCTCAAAAGTTAGCCTAATTCAATACTAGTTTTTGCCGGATCTGCGGATTCTGCACGGCGCTCAGTGCAACCTCCTGTGTAGCTCCGTAGTGGATCCACAGATTCATGGTGGGGGGGTTCAACATTCGTTTTCCATATATTGTCAAACACTGCCATATATAAACACTTTTCTCAGTAGAACTGCAACTACAAAGTCACAGTCTAGTCTTTTTTATCCCCACCCCCATGCTCCTGCAGCTCTGCTACCATAGTAACGTACTTTCCAACTTTCTATGGAAGCAGTAGGTCATATGTTCATAACAGTTTTTCAAAGTACCATAGCATATATCTCAAACAACAACAGTGTTTCAACTTTCTCAAATCCCAATCCCATATCAATTTCCATCTCTCAAAAATCTACTACTTATCTTTAGACAGAATATATTTAGAACTACCAATAGAAGGTGTCCTTCACACTCTAACTACTAGCCTTCATTTAATGTATATTTAATTTCAAAACTGTCTCATTCAACCAGTGTTTTCCTGATTGCTAGTCTGGCTTCCATTCAGAATGCCCATCTGAAAAAATAAACAAACAAAAAAAAATATTCCACCAATTATTAATTTATATTCCACATTTCTATCAACAAATGGGGATCTGGGAACTTTCACTCTGTTCCCTCCATATGCATTGCAACATATATTTTACCTCTGGACTGTTTTATAGAAAAAAACAAAACCACTATAAAACTATGGCCCTCATTACGACACTGGCGGATGGCGATAAAGTGGTGGTAATACAGCCAAGAGGCTGGCAGTAAGTACTGACAAATTATGACCATGGCGGTGATATCTCCGAAGGACAGCCAATGTACTACACCGACCGCCAGGGCAGAAACAACAGCCCCAACAGCGGTAGCCGCCTACAGCCAGGCGGAAGACAAAGTTCCACCCACCATATTATGACAACACAAACCACCATCTTTTCCAGGGTAGTACCAACGCCATCAAAAGGCTGACAGAAACAGAGCACAGAAGTCAATGGACTCACCTGTGGGGACACAGGGAAGAACCACGCTGCCATGGAACCATCAATGCAAGTCTTTCAGATGATCTTCTACGTCATGCTCCACCACGAACGCCAACGCCGGCGAAGACGATGATGGTGAGGATAGCCACCTAGCACACAAGGGGGGGGGCGGAAAATGAGAGAGACATACACTTGCACAATACAAATACCCCAGACACACGCCAAACACACAACCAGCTGCACAAGAAAACAATTTGTCCCCGATAATTGGCTGAATAATGCAAGCATATTAGGAATTCACTAAAGTGATTGTAATAAGATTGTGGGAAATGGCCTTTCTGCAGGGTCACCCCCAACATTTTTGGCTTCCTCCTTTTCTTTTTCTGACCTAATTTTTGCTGGCTTTAGTACTCTGCACACTTTACCACTGCTAATCAGTGCTAAAGTGCATATGCTCTTTTCTTAAAACATGGTGACATTGGCTCATACCCAATTGGCTTATTTAATTTACTTGTAAGTCCCTAGTCAAGTGCACTACATGTGCCCAGGGCCTGTAAATTAAAAGCTACTAGTGGGCTGCAGCAAAGGTTGTGCCACCCACAAAGGTAGCCCACTAACCATGTCTCAGGCCTGCCTCTGCAGTGCCTGTGTGTGCAGCTTCACTGCCACTTCTACCTGACAATTAAAACTACTTGTCAAGCCTCAAACTCCCCTTTTTCTACAAATAAGTCACCCGTAAAGTAGGCCCTAGGTAGCCCATAGGGCAGAGTGCTATGTAGGTAGAAGGCAGGACATGAAGATGTGTGTTCTATATGTCCTGGTAGTAAACTCATAAATTTGTTTTACACTGCTGTGACGCTTGCTCCTTTCATAGGATAGCATTAGGGCTACCCTCATCTACTGTTTGAGTGGTAGATCCTGATCTGAAAGGAGTAGCCAGGTCATATTTAGTATGGCCAGAATGGTGATACAAAATCCTGCTTTATGGTGAAGTTGGATTTTATATTACTATTTTAGAAATGTTACTTTGAGAAAGTGAGCATTTCTCTCCACTTAAATCCTTCTGTGCCTTCCAATGTACGTCCGGCTAGATTTAGTTGACAGCTCCCTTGTGCATTCACTCAGAGAACCCCAAACACAGGTTGCTCAGTCGCACTTGCACACATCTGCATATTGAATGGGTCCTCCTGGGCTGGGAGGGTGGAGGGCCTGCCTCTTACATGTCAAAGGACAGTAGCCTGTCCTCACCAAAGGACTGCCAGACCCCCAACTGGCACCCTGGCAGACAGGATGGAACTGAAAGGGGACTTTGTGTACTTCTAAGCCACTCTTTGAAGTCTCCCCCACTTCAAAAGCACATTTGGGTATTTAAGCAGGGTCTCTGACCCTACCAACTTAGACACGTCTGAGGTAGATACTCTACTTCATCAAGACACATTCTGGAGAAGAGACCCTGAACCAGAACCTGAAACCTGCCAAGAAGAACTGCCTGGCTGCCCAAAGGACTCACCTGGCTGCTTTCTGTAAGGGACTTCTGCCTTGCTGTTGCACTGCTGCCTTGCTCCTCTCTGGCTGTGCTGAGAAGTGCTCTCCAAGGGCTTAGATAGAGCTTGCTTCCTGTTCCCTGAAGCCTCAGGACCAAAAAGACTTCATCTGTACAAGAAGAACTCCCTGTGCGGCGAAAATTGATGCACAGCTTGCCAGAAACGATGCACAGCCTGCATCGTGGTGAAAAATTCAATGCATGCTGAACCGGAACAACGCAGACTGACTTCGCAACAAGAAGACCGATGCAGCGCCAGTGTAGCGACTGGAATTTCAACGTACGGCCCACTGGATCGACATACAGCCTAGCCGGAACAACGCAGCTCAACTTCCAGAGAGGAATCGACGCAGCGCCTGCCGTGCAATAGAAATTTCCACGCAGCGCCCACCAGATCGACGCAGCCCCTGTGACTTCGTCGTGCAAGTGCCGGATTTCAACGCATCATCTCCAGGGCGTCCGAAAACCCCTCAACCATAAGAGGATCCAAGACCGAGCAATGGAAATCGAAGCAAATCCTTCCCTGCCTGCAAAATAAACAACGCATTCCTGTGTGAGGCCCGAGAAATCGAGACACACCTCCCTGTTTTCAATGCATTTCCGCCTCTGTGGTTCCTTGTGGAGATTTTGCACGTAAACCACATACTTTGTGCTTGTAAGAGACATTTGTTGCTTTTAAGAGACTAAAGACACTTTATATCATTTTTTCCAGTGATTTCTCAAAATATACTTATTGCATTTTTGTCGTTTTGACCTGCATCTTATCAGATAAATATTATATATATTTCTAAACTCTGTGTGGTGTATTTTTGTGGTGTTCTACTGTGTTATTGCATGATTTATTGCACAAAAACTTTACATGTTGCCTTCTAAGTTAAGCCTGACTGCTCAGTGCCAAGCTAACAGAGGGTGGGCACTTGATAATTTGGATTGTGTGTGACTTACCCTGACTAGAGTGAGGGTCCTTGCTTGGACAGGGGGTAACTTGACTGCCAACCAAAGACCGCATTTCTGACAAAGATCAACATGAAAAATAATAAGTCGATGTGGCAATGCAACAGATACGTACAAATGTAAAAAAAAAGGGGCACTGCCCAGTCCATAGTTCACAGGGGCCACATGGCCACAGGGCAAAGTCCAAGGCCCCACTTGATCCCTGCACCAATACGGACCACTGGTTCTGGAGGGGGCTACATACCCTGTGCTTGGTCCTGGGGAGTGATAGGACACAGTCTCTCGAGTGGGTGTCTTTCCCACTGGTTCTGGAGGGGGCAACATGCCTTGTGCTTAGTCCTGGGGAGTGCAAGGCCACAGCCTCTTGAGTGGGTGTCTTTCCCACTGGTTCTGAAGGGGGCAACATGCCCTTTGCTTGGTCCTGGGGAGTGATGGGCCACAGTCTCTCGAGTGGGTGTCTTTCCCACTGGTTCTGGAGGGGGCAACATGCCCTGTGCTTGGTCCTAGGGAATGCAATGCCACAATCTCTGGAGTGGGTATCTTTTCCACTTGTTCTGATGGGGGCAACATGCCCTGTGCTTGGTCCTGGGGAGTGCAAGGCCACAGTCTCTTGAGTGGGTGCCTTTCCCACTGGTTCAGGTGGGGGAAGGCTGAACAGCAGCTCATGGAGACTGGATCAAATGGTGTCCACCTGCGGTGACAGCTGCAAGGTGGTGGTGGTTGTGGGGGCTCCTGGTCAGCCCCGGCACCCTACAATGGCTGCACTGTGGTGGTGGTTGTGGGAGGCTCCTGTTCAGCCCTTGCACCCTCCAGTGGCTGCACTGTGGTGGTGGTCGTGGGAGGCTCCTGCTCAGCCCCTGCACCCTCCGATGGCTTCACTGTCGTGGTTATGGGCGGCTCCTGCTCAGCCCTTGCATTCTCTGACGGCTGACAACCACGGCTGATGGTAGGGGCTCTATGACAGCTGCTGGTGCAGGCTCCTTCCCCTTCTTGGTGGCTGGTGCAGGCTAATTCCCCTTATTGGTGGCAGGTGCAGGCTCACTCCCCTTCAGTAAATGTGGCCTGGAATCCATTCCACCACAAAAAGGAGCTGCTGAAACTGGGCCAGTGGACTGTTTGGCTGAGGTGCTTGGCTGGGTTCTTGATACCCTGGCCATACGTGCAGGACGGGGGGAAGGGTAGGGAAGAGGGAAATCTGGTAAAGGAAAAGCTTTTTAAAGACATTGGGACAGGAAGAGGGAGATGTAATGGGAGTGGAGGATGAGGGAGTGGTTGTTGGAGTTGTTTGTCCGCTGGATTTGGGTGCAGGTGCATGTGTTGCATTCTGTTGTGAGGCGGATGGCTATTGGGTGTCTGAGTGTTTGCATTTGTGTACTTTAGGAGGGGGGGACAGACATGGTGGGAGAGGACACAGGGGACGTGTGCCTGGATGTTGTGGAGGTGTCTGCCAGCGAGTTGTGTGTTCTGCTTGGTGTGTGATGATGCAGGTAGTGGATGATGATGTAGTGCATGCAGGTGTGAGTGTGGACATAACTGGATGGGAGGTGGAGGAGGAGGAGGAGGAGGAGGAGGGGGAGACAGTGGAAATAGTGGATGTTGTGTCTGCAACTGAATGCTGTTTGTGTGAGTGCCTGTGGGATGAAGTGTGGTGCTTGTGTTTGCCTGTGACACTCTTGGGTGTTGTCTTATGTGCTTGCTCATCTGGTTGTGTGCTTGGGATGGGTTGGGGTTGAGGAGAATGGGACTGGGAAGTAGAGGTTGAAGGGGGAAAGGTAGAAACAGGGACAATGGCTGCCATCAGAGAGGAGGCAAGAGCCTGGATCGATCTCTGTTGGGCCGCCAATCCACTGTGAATGCCCTCTAGTAATGTATTAGATTGCTGCATCTGGGCTGCCAGCCCTTGGATGGCATTCACAATGGTTGACTGCCCTACAGAGATGGATCTCAGGAGGTAAATAGCCTCTTCACTCAGGGCAGCAGGGCTCACTGGGGCAGGGCCTGAGGTGCCTGGGGTTAAGCAGATGCCCAACCTCCTGGTTGAGCGGGCCCGGGCAACTCGCTGAGGGACTATTTGGAGGGAGGTGCTGGTACGGGAGGTGGTGGCTGTACCTGTAGATGGGGTGGTCACAGAAGTGTTCGCCACCACCAGGGAGCTTCCATTGGAGGAGGTATCAGAGTCTGTGTTGTCCCATCCAGTCTCCACTGTGGTGCTCCCCTCGCCCTCCATCCCACTGGTGCCCTCAGCATCGGTGGACTCTGCCTGCAGGGTCCTGTGGGATGCAACTCCCTCCGGTGCCTCTGCTCCTCTGCCAGATGATGCTAATGCACATCAGGACAAGATGACAAAACGAGAAAGGAGTGGAGAGAGACAAAGGGTACACTGGGTCAATGATTGCACCAACACCACTGTTTGTGTACACAGCACCCTCACACAGGGAACGGGCCTTCTCACAATGCGTTGCACTACCAGTGATATTGCTAGCCACCAAGACATGAGGAGGAGCACACACCACCAACTGCAGCACACCTGGGACCCACGCAGCCCTGACCAGGAGTGGATGCTAACAAGCGAGGTAGGCAGTATTTCCCCTTCAGATCCTTAGCCACCAGAGGACCTACACTGCTATGTCTAACCTGGTCTAGGGGCACCCACTGACACACAACCACCACCCTGACAGCACCCCTCCAGCCGTGTCCTTCAATGATGGCCACTGTACTCACCCCCTTGTGGCTGCTGTGATGCCATCCAGCACACATCCAGTTCTGGATAGACCACCGCAAGTAAGCGGGTCATCGGGGGAGTCAGGGTCTGATGGGCACCCCTTCCTCATTGGGAGTCCATCCCCAGCTGGGCCTCTGCAGTCTTCCATGCGCAGCATCTAAGGTCCTCCCACCGTTTGTTACAGTGGGTGCTCCGCCTGCCACAGACCCCCAGGGTCCGCACCTCCTTGGCAATGGCACGCCATATACCCTTCTTTTGATGGGCGCTGACCTGTTGAGGCAATATAGACAGGACAACACATTAGACAAACAGTCCAGCCATTAACACGAATGGCCCACCATACTCGTTTCCATCACTATTGGCACACACATAGCCCAGCACTCAACGTGTACCCAGCAAAGAGGACATCCCTCCCCCTAACACAATTCCTTCACACACAACTCCATGCATTCATGCCACATGCATCGTGCCCGCAGTGCACTCACCTGTTGATCTGGAGGCCCATACAGTAGTCCGCACTGGGGTAGGATCCCATCCACAAGTCTCTCCAAATCCTCTGAAGTGAAAGCTGGGGCCCATTCCACGGTCACACGGGCCATGGTAGGTTCCAGACACCGGTCACAGCAGCACATGCAGTGTAGGTCCTCTCCTATGGAAGGTCAGGAAACAAGTGAGGAATCAAACAGAAAATGTAGCTCACGTCCACGGCAGTGGATACTGTTACTGCCGGCGTAGATCACCATTGGCCACTGTACCCAATACAGCGCAATTATAACCAATGAGGAGTTGCACAGCGGTTCTCGACCGCCTATCGCCACGGTGCACATCGTCAGCAGCGTTAACTCACTTCCACATGTCCCTCCACATAGGACAGGAGGAGGCCATTTCAGGGGGTGAGGGGGCAGGCCTATGGAATAATGCTGCGGCACAGGATAAATCAGCACAAACTTGACACATTACACTGTCCCATGACATGTTTACAGATTGCGGACTACTGTTGTGGCTCCATTGTTCAGTTTGTGATACCCTCCTCTCTCTTTTGTCCCTTAGATACCTACCACTGCAGATGAATAGGAGATGGAGACATACCCCCGTGTACAGACCCCTGGTCGACTTGGCTACACTGGAGGACAGGCACATTATCCTCACCTATAGACTGGACAGGGCCACAATGACAGAGCTGTGTGCTCAATTGGAGCAGGATCCTGATATCTGCTCTCCATCAGCCCACTGGGATACCCTCTATTGTGCAAGTGCTATCAGTTCTCCATTTCCTGCCAACTGGTTCTTTCCAAGTGGCAGTGGGTTTGGCAGCAGGAATGTCATAGCCAATGTTCTCAATAGTGCTGACAAGAGTGTTGTCTGCCCTGATTAAACACATGTGCAGGTACATTGCATTCCGCCAGGTTGAGGATTTGGCCACTGTGAAGGCCAGGTTTTTTGCAATGGGACATATCCCCAATACAATTGGGGCGATTGACGGAACACATATTGCATTTCTCCCCGTCCCACCAGAATGAACAGGTGTTCAGGAATCGTAAGAATTTCCCCTCTATGAATGTGCAGATGGTGTGCTTGGTGGACCGGTATATTTCACATGTCAATACTAAGGGCCTGATTCTAACTTTGGAGGACGGTGTTAAACCGTCCCAAAAGTGGCGGATATACCACCTACCGTATTACGAGTCCATTATATCCTATGGAACTCGTAATACGGTAGGTGGTATATCCGCCACTTTTGGGACGGTTTAACACCGTCCTCCAAAGTTAGAATCAGGCCCTAAGTATCCTGGGTTGGTGCACGATGCCTTTGTCCTGAGGAATAGCAGCATCCCAAATGTGATTTCCCAACTACAGAAGCAGAGGGTGTGGCTAATAGGTGAGACCTGGCTTCCACCCAGTATATGTTGGCGAATGCCTATGATGTTGGCCATATAGGATATTGTGTAGATAAATGTTGTCCTTCAAAATTTACAGTGACACTGGTTACCCAAACCTATCATGGCTGCTGACCCCTGTGAGAACAAGGGCAGAAGGACGTTATAATGAGGCACATGGGCAAACCAGAAGCATCATTGAAAGGACCTTTGGCCTCCTGAAGGCCAGGTTCCTGTGCCTCCATCTGACAGGTGGATCCCTGTGCTACTCACCCAAGAAGGTCTGCCAGATAGTAGTGGCATGCTGCATGTTGCACAACCTGGCCGTCAGACGCCATGTCCCTTTTCTTCAGTAGGAGGAGACTGGAGATGCCCCTGTGGCAGCAGTGGACCCTGTGACAGTGAGGATGAGGAGGGAGAGGATGAGGATGTGAACAACAGAACATTTGTAATCCGTCAGTACTTCCAATGACACACAGGTGAGACAGTGTGTAGGAAAGTACCATCTTTCTTGGCATGTTACCCCCATTTTTACCTGTGTGTCAGTAGGTTTTTGCCTGTCTCACTGGGATCCTGCTGGCCAGGACCCCCGTACTCATAGTTTACGGCCTAATGTATGTGGTGTGTATAGTGTTTGACTGTGTCAATGAGGCTCTGCTAATCAGAACCTCAGTGCTTATGCTCTCTCTGCTTCTAAATTTGTCACTATAGGCTAGTGACTTCATTTACCAATTTCAACTGTCACACTGGACCCCCCCTTATAAGTCACTAGTATTTAGAACCTAGGAACCCAGGGCATTGGGGTTCCAGGAGATCCTTATGGGCTGAAACATTTCTTTTGCCACCCATAAGGAGCTCAGACAAACCCTTCCACAGGCCTGCCATTGTAGCCTATGTTTCACAGCCTATGTGAAATAGTTCACGCACAGCCCTTTTCACTGCACTTAAGTAACTTATAAGTCACCTACATGTCTAACCTTCACTTGCTGAGGGTTAGGTGCAATGTTACTAAGTGTGAGGGCACCCTTAAACTAGCAAAGGTGCCCCCACATAGTTCAGGGCCATGTCCCGGGACTTTGTGAGTGCGGGGATGCCATTACACGCGTGCACTACAAATAGGTCAATACCTATATGTAGCTTCACAATGGTAACTCCGAATATGGCCATGTAAGGTGTCTAAGATCATGGAATTGTCCACCATTCCAAATCTGGTATTGGTGAGCCAATTCCATGCATCCTGGAGGCTCCTCTATGGACCCCCAGTACTGCCAAACCAGCTCTCTGAGGCTTGCACTACAGTTACAGCTGCTGCCTCCTCACAGACAGGGTTCTGCCCTCTTGGGGTCTGAGCAGCTCAGTCCCAGGATACCAGAACAAAGCATTTCCTTTGGGAGCAGGGCTTTTGAAATAGGTGTAACATGCTGAGGAGGGGTAGCCTCCCCCAGCCTCTGGAAATGCTTTGAAGGGCACAGATTGTGCCCTCCTTGTATACGCCAGTCTACACCGGTTCAGGGACGCCTTGTCCCCTGCTCTGGCGCGAAACTGGACAAAGGAAAGGGGAGTGACCACTCCCCTGTCCATCACCACCCTGGTGGGGGGGGTGCCCAGAGCTCCTCCAGTGTGTCCCAGACTTCAGCCATCTTGCTTTGCAAAGTATCCGGGCACTCTGGAGGGCTCTGAGTGGCCAGTGCCAGCAGGTGACATCAGCGACCACTCTTGATAGGTCCTTACCTGATAAGGTAGCCAATCTCCCTCCCAGGGCTATTTAGGGTCTCTCCTGTGGGTTCTCTTCAGATTCTACTTGCAAGTTTCCAGCAGGAATCCACTGCAATTACTACTTCATCCTCTGACCTCGAATCAATCGCAGCCTGCTCCAGGAACCGCTGTAACAGCACAAGGGATACTTGTCTTCTGCAACTTCAGCTCCAGCCGGCAACTGCAACAATTTCCATCGTGTGTGCTCTCTGAGGGCTCTCTGTCGTCACCCTTCACCAGAAGGACCAAAGAAATCTCCCGTGGTGTGACGGAATCACTCCCCTGCTCACACAGGTACCTTCTAAGGTGATGACTGGTTCTCTTAGACTCCTCTCCTGGCAACGAGCGTGCTCCTTGGAACACAGAGGGTGTTTGGAGGAGGTAAGACCTTGCCTTACGACAGTCCCCCAGTGCACAGTGTCTTCTTCACCTCCTGAGGCCTCTGTGCATTATTTGTACTATTTGCAAAATAGCTTCGTGCAGAGCTCGGCCCATATCCCCAGATGCTCACATCACTGAGTTGTTCTCCAGTGGCGTGGGAACTTCCTTTGTAGTGCTGCACCATCCTCATTTTGCACCTCCTTGGTTGTCGTGTCCTGGGACTCCTGTGGGTTCTATCTTGTGCTCTGAGGGCTCTCTGAAGTGATGGGAGCCCCCTCTTCATCCTCACACAGAGCTGAGGTTCCCAGGTCCCTCCTGGGTCCAGATAGCGCCTAGTTGACTCAAAACACAACTTTGCCAGAACCAAGGCTTGTTGGAGGAAACCAACACCAAAACTCACCTGCATCCAACTTCACGACGTGGGACATCCTTTGCATCATGCAGAAACCCGCTGGCATCTTCCTAGGATGCATTTCTGCAGCCTTCGACCAATTGGGGACTCTTCTTTTGCACCCTCTTCTGGGTTGGCAGGGCCTCCTGTCCTTCCTGGAACTTCTTTCGACTTCTGGACTTGGGGCCTCATTACAACCCTGGCGGTATCACGCTTACCGCCATGCAGAAGACCGGCAACATACCGCTGCTGCCACGGAATTCCGCTACAGGTATTACGACCCACAGCCTGGAATTGGCCACAATACAGACACCCACACAAATCCGCCACACCAAAGGTCAGTGATAAACTGGCTATAACAAAACCGACACTGTCACACCAACAGGAATACGCCCACAGTATCACGAATCACCGCGGCGGTCTTTCAACCACAGTAATCCATTGGCGGTACACACTGCCGCACTGAAAATGCACACACACTTACAAAACACAACCACATTGGACAATTCAAAATACACATACCTGATACACATACACACACCACAGCCACACACCCAATCCAATATAAAGTACACACCCACATCACCCACAAACCCTTACTACCCGAATTTTGGAAGCATGCCAGAGAGAGCCACCACCTAAAAGAACACCAGCATCCACAGCCACACAACACCATCACTCACACAACATCCACACACCTCAAACAACACACACCAACACACACCCTCACACATCACAACAGACACCCCCTCACACATCACCCACACCACATCATGGCACCTCAACGACACCCCTAGTTTTCTTAGGAGGAGCTCAGGGTCATGGTGAAGGAAATTGTCCGGGTAGTGCCACAGCTATTCGGATCACAGGTGCAGCAGACCTCCATTGCAAGGAAGGTGGACCCCCACATCCTTCCCCACAACTAACAACATGGGAGGAGCAAGTCTTGGCAATACTGCATCCTGAGGGCCTCGCAGGAGTAGCAGAGGACTGGACTATGGTAAGACAAATCTTTACTACCTTATCACCCCCCACCCCACCTGCATGCCATCACATACTCCCACCCTTACTCTCACACCCATCACCCCAACAACCCACAGATACCCCTCTAACACAACCCACACATCCCAAAACCAAGCCCTGCATGTAACACCAATGCATGGACACCCATCGCCCAAGCATGTCCACTACAGAGACTCACTCATGCCCCAAAATCACCAATCACACAAGGACCAAGCCAATAATGCAAGCACTGGAGTAGGGGGTCAACCACCCATTGCACACGATGGCACACACAGATACAATAATTATGCATTTACACCTCAACAGGACCCCTACCTAACGTCACCAGACAGGAGGTGCCAGACATAACCAGTCCCCCCACAGAAGAGGCCCACAGTGATGACAGCAGCTCTGCACAACTGGATCAAGATGACCAGCCCGGCCCATCTGGGACCTCTGGACGGTGGGTTCCCCTGACACTGTCACAAGCCAACACAGAGCCTCCCCCTTAGGAAACACCAGCACAGCACCCACCCAGCGGGCCCATCCCTCTGTCCCCAGGACGCGTCAATAAGCAGTGTGTCCACCACTACAGGGAACCCAGGCAAGCCCACCAACCCGAGAAAATCAGGGACCTGGGGGCAGTGGCATTGGGCACACGGTTCAGGGGACAGAGGCACAGGATAACAGGGAAACTGGGGGAACTGCTGTGCGACAGGGGGAGGACAGGCCCAGGGAACCCACTCTCCACGAGGCACTCTCCAACATCATGGGAGCTTACCATCATTCTCAGGAGACGATGGCAACGGTACTCGCCAAGTTTCAGGAGACCCAGCGGCTGCAGGAGGAACACTACCTTGGGACCAGGGAGGACTGGAAGTCAATTAACAACACCCTGGTCACCATTGCAGGGGTGCTGGCAGACCTTGTCAACACCAGGAGGGACACAAGGGCACAACAAGGGGCCCCTGACACTAGCCTGGACGATGAACAGCCCTCCACCTCTGCCGGCGCTAGTGGTCAGGAGACACCGCCACAGGAACAACAGGACACCAGCACCCCACCACCTGCAGATTGAGAACCACCCTGCAAATGGTCCCTGAGATTCAGGAACAAGACAGAGAACATTGTCAAGACCCCCGCCAGGAAATGAGACCCCCCTGAATGTCACCCTTCTGTCCCACTATGTCACCCTGTCCATCCTTAAACTGCCATTGCTCCACTTTCTATGCCCCTTTGGACATTGCACCTGTGAAACAAATAACCTGGACTCTGCCAAGGACTTTCCTCCACCATCACCCAAGCCCATTTTACAACCCCCCCACCTATTAGCACAGGAATAAACACACTTCAATCACAAAACAATCTGGAGTAAGTCTCTGCTTTCACAAATGTGTAATTGCAATAACTCTATAATATAGCAATGTCAATTTACTTGTTTACATACCAATGTAACACAGCTGTAGGCAAGCAGTAAACATAGCAGATGGCACAAAGTGGGACCCACTTCTGTGAAATGGAAAGTCAAATTGACAAGTCAGGGTCCATACACTAAATGAAAATGGCACACTTTTGCTAGTTCCAGCAATAGAATGAGATGTGGGAAAATGTGGCATCTTCTTACCTGTGTCTCACTGGAAGTATTGCATGATGATGTTGTTTCGGTTGTTGATATCCTCTTCTTCTGTCTACTCTTCTTCACTGTCCACAGGCTCCACAGCTGCCACAAGACCACCATCTGGCCCATCCTCCTGCAGAAAAGGCACCTGGCGTCACAAAGCCAGGTTGTGCAGCATACAGCAGGCCACGTTTATCTGGCACACCTTCTGCAGTGAGTAGTATAGGGAACCACCTGTCAGATGGAAGCACCGGAATCTGGCCTTCAGGAGGCCGAAGGTGCGTTCGATCACCCTCCTAGTTCGCCCATGTGCCTCATTGTAGCGTTCCTCTGCCCTTGTCCTGGGATTCCTCACTGGGATCAGTAGCCATGACAGGTTGGGGTAACCAGAGTAACCTGCAAATGTCGAGGGACAACTGTTAGACACACACTAACCCTTAGGGACAGCTCCATACCCAGACACCTATGTCAACTGTATTGGGACCTTGGCCTCACCTATTAGCGACACACGGTGCCTCTGGAGTTGGCCCATCACATAAGGGATGCTGCTATTCCTCAAAATGTAAGTGTCATGCACAGAGCCAGGATACTTGGCATTCACAGGGGAGATGTACTGGTCTGCCAAACACACCATCTGCACATTCATGGAATGGTAGCTCTTCTGGTTTCTGTACACCTGTTCATTTCTGCAGGGGGGTACGAATGCCACATGTGTACCATCAATGGTACCAATGATGTTGGAGATATGTCCCAGGGCATAGAAGTCATCTTTCAATGTGGGCAAATTCTCCACCTGAGGGAAAACGATGTAGCTGCGCATGTGTTTCAGCAGGGCAGATAACACTCTGGACAACACGTTAGAGAACATTGGCTTTGACATCCCTGATGCCATGGCCACTGTTGTTTGAAAAGACCCACTGGCCAGGAAATGGAGTACAGACAGGACCTGCACTAGTGGGGGGATTCCTATGGGATGGCGGATAGCTGACATCAGGTCCGGCTTCAACTGGGCACACAGTTCCTGGATTGTTGCACGATCAAGTCCATATGTGACTAGGATGTGTCTCTCTTCCATTGTTGACAGGTCCACCAGGGGTCTTTACACCGGAGGATGCCGCCATCTCATCACCTACTGCAGTGGACGTGCCCTATGGAGGAGAACAGCGAGCAGAGAGTCATCCAACACTGAGGTATCACAATGTTTTATTTTCGGAAACGTTATTAATCTGAAATGTGCCGGTATCTGTCCATATTCCCGGCCTAGATAGGTGTGACACAGTTAACATCCATCCCATGTGGCCTCCTGAAATGGCGGCTGCCTGATCTGTAAGGTGGGACAAGGGGAAATGAGGTAACTGCGCTGGCGTTGTACACCATCGTGGTGGGTGGTCGAAGACCGTGGCCCAATTCTGCATTGGTTAACATTGGGCCCTGTGGGTGCAGGAGCCAATGATGATGTACGCCGGATGGTGACGGTACGCACCGCCGCAGACGTGACCGCCATTTTCTGTCTGTTCACTCACTTAATACCTGACCTTCAACAGGAGAGGACCTACACTGCAAGTGCTGCTGTGACCTCAGTCTGGAAGAGACGATGGCTCATGTGTCTGGGGAAAGGGCCCTTGCCTTCACTTCGGAGGAGTTGGAGAAACTAGTGGATGGGGTCCTCCCCCAGTACACGCAACTGTACGGTCCTCCAGACAAACAGGTGAGTACACTGTGAGCATGCTGCATGGGCAATGCCTGTTTTGAGTGATGTGGATGGAAGGTAGGCAAGGTCCCTTGTGAGGCAGGCTATGTGGCACCCCAACACCACCAGTGAGCCATCTACACCTAGTCAGGCTCCTGTGACTTCCAGGTGTCCAGCAATTGGTCTTAGGCCTCGTACCCCATGGTCAGCTGACATTTCTGGGAACTGTTAGTGCATGGCGTAGTGGTAAGGGCTGCTCCCTGTTTGTTGTGTCCACCCACGGTAGTGATGTTGCATGCACTGAACATGTCTTTCTTCCGTCTTCCACCCCCTTTTTGTGGTCTCCCTGTTCTTGTGTGCAATAGCCTCATCAGGCAGAGGAGCATTGGCACCGGAGCAGGAGGGAGCTACAACCCACTTGGCCCTGGAGGGTGAAACAACGGAGACTGAAGCCACCAGTGGGACGGAGGGCGAGGGGAGCTCCACGGCGGGGACAGGAGCAGACAGCAGTGACAACGACTCCTCCTCTGATGGGAGCTCTCTTGCGGTGGCAGGCACCTCTGTGCCCACCGCATCAACAGGTACAGACGCCACCCCCCCTACCAGCACCGCCCTCCGAGCAGCTCCTCAGCGTGTGTCCTGTGCCCGCTCACTCAGGAGGGTGGGCATCTCCTTCGCCCCAGGCACCTAAGGCCCTGCCCCAGTCAGCCTTGCTGCCCTCACTGTTGGGCAATCTACCATTGTGAATGCCATCCAGGGGGTTTCAGAGGCATTTGCAACAAACAAATGCATACCTGGAGGGTATTCATTCTGGGCAGGCGGCCCAACAGGGAGCATTTCAGGCTCTGGCCTCAGCACTGATGGCAGCCATTGTCCCTGTGTCCAGCCTCCCCCCTCCAACTTCCTCCACCCAGACCCATTCACCTGTACCTCAGCCTGTCCCAAGCACACCAGCAGACCAGCATGCACACTCATCAACACAGAAGAGTGGCTCAGGCAAACATAAGCACCACACATCCCACAGGCACTCACAGAAGCATCATCCCCATGCAGACATAGCAACATCCACTGCCTCCACTGTGTCCCCCTCCTCCACGTCCTCCTCCTCCCTCCCTGTCTTGCTTCCACTCACACCTGCATTCAATACATCCTCAGCCACTACCACCAACACCAGCATGCCCATCACTACACACCGCTCACGTGCACTCACCAACCCCACTACCATTCACACATCCCCAGTGTCCTCTCCCGGTGTGTCAGTGAGCCCTCCTCCCAAAGTACACAATCGCAGGCACACGCCCCCAACAGCCATCCACCTCACAACAGCCTCCGGCCCATGCACCTTCCCCCAATTTCAGAAGACGTATACCTCCTACAACCACTACCTCTGTCTCCACTCCTAAACCCCCTCCATCTTCCCATCCAGTGTGTCTAAAAAACTCTTCCTAGCTAACATTGACCTCTTCTCTACACCTCCCCCACATCCTTCCCCTAGGGCCAGGCATTCCAGGTCCCAGCCCAGCACCTCAGCCATCAAATCCTCAGTCATAGTGGTGCCAGCAACTGCAGGGTCATCGAGTGTGCCACACATCAGGGCTGCCAGTGTGACACGTAGTGAGGGCAAGGACATTCCGCCACCCTTCAGGGTGAAAAAGGTGCCCACATCCCAGAGGGAGAAGCCGAAAGTACCTGCCAACAAGGGCTCAGCAAAAACCAAAGGGGATAGTGGTAAGACAACTGCAGCACCATCAAAGCTGGCGAAGGGACAAAAGCTGGAGAGCAGGTCAGGAGAGGGCATGGTGGCACCGACTGAGGGAGCAGTGTCACACTTTCTGTCCATGACCAGGCCAACCTGTGCGGCGGCAAACACTGCTAGCTGCCCCCCCACCACAACTGCCACCTGCACTGCCACCTGCACCACCACCTGCACCGCCCCTAGTACATCTACAGCCTCAGCGACAGTCCCCAGCCTCTTCCCCAGTGGGCAGCCATCCAAAGCTGCAGGTAACGTCCTGCTGTGTCCCTCTGCAGGTGCTGATCCATTGCACCTTCGCCAGCACCGCCGAAAGCACCGCTGCAACAGACACCGCTGCAAGCACCGCCACGACAGACACAGCCGCAAACACTGCCACCTGCACCGCCACCTGGCACATCTACAGCCTCAGCGACAGTCCCCAGCCTCTTCCCCAGTGGGCAGCCGTCCAAGGCTGCAGGAAACATCCTGCTGGGTCCCTCTGCAGGTGCTGACCCATGCACCGCCGCCAGCACTGCCACAAGGTCCGCTGCAACAGACACCGCCGCAAGCACCGCCACCAGCCCGCTGCGTCCTCGGACACTGGCACCACCACTGACATGGCTACCATCCCCAGTGGTCAGTCATCTGAGGCTGGAGGAGAGTTCCTGGACCCTGGGCAGCTTCCATGAGGCATTTCTTCCATCACTGTTTACAGCTGCAGGTGGAAGTCACAGCCGCAGCAGTGTGGGGTATGTTGCTGCCTCCATGGCGTATCATGCTACCTGAACCTCGCAAATCTAGTGGCACGCACACCCAGGTGAGGGAATTGTACCGGCCACACTGCACGTGGAGCACCCTGGGCGCCATGCCCACTCCAGAACCAGTGGAGAGATACATCCACTACCTCAGTCCTTGGCAGGATGAAGCACTCTGGGCACCATGCCCCCTCCAGAACCAGTGGAGAGATACATCCACTACCTCAGTCCTTGGCAGGATGAAGCACTCTGGGCACCAGGCCCCTTCCAGAACCAGTGGAGAGATACATTCACTACCTCAGTCCTAGGCAGGATGAAGCACTCTGGGCACCAGGCCCCCTGCAGAACAAGTGGAGTATCACATCAACTACCTCAGTCCTTGGCAGGATGAAGCACTCTGGGCACCAGGCCCCCTCCAGAACCAGTGGAGAGATACATCCACTACCTCAGTCCTTGGCAGGATGAAGCACTCTGGGCACCAGGCCCCCTCCAGAACCAGTGGAGAGATACATCTACTACCTCAGTCCTTGGCAGGATGAAGAACTCTGGACACCAGGCCCCATCCAGAACCAGTGGAGACTGTTGTCCACTTGAGAGACTGTGGCCTTGCACTCCCCAGGATAAAGCAGTGGGCAAACCAACCACTGGAGAGACTTGAGAGACTGTGGCTTTGCACTCCTGAGGATAAAGCAGTGGGCAAACCACCCACTGGAGAGACCTGAGAGACTATGGATTTGCACTCCCCAGGATAAAGCAGTGGGCAAACCACCCACTGGAGAGACTTGAGAGACTATGGCTTTGCACTCCCCAGGATACATCAATGGACATGGAGCCCCCTTGTGCAGCAGTGGTGTCGTGCGTTCATCAGGCTGAGGTGCCCCCACTCCCCCTCCCCCTAAGGTGCCTGTATATTTTTGATCTGATGCCCCTGCAGTGTTCTCTCCGTTTCCAGTCAGGTATCATGTGTGAGCCTCGCCCATGCATTTTGGGCCCAGTGGTCCACGGACAATGATTGGAACACTATCCGGACTTGTGTAGTTGGTGTACATATTTGTATATACTGAATGGTTACAATAATTTCCTTTTGTCCTTGCATTCTTCCAGGGGGTGGGTGGGTGTATATGTTATGTTGCTGCATGTATTTGTGTGTATGTTGTTGTGTGTGAGGGTGAGGGTGGGGGTGTTGCATGTTGCGTGTGTGTCACTCTCTTTCCTCCCCCCGTGTTGTAGGTGCAGTACTCACTGTAGTTGCCGCCGTTTGTACTCCAGGTAGAAGAGGAGGTAAACCAACATGGGAAGTACGTGTAGTTCGGGCTCCATGGTGTCCTGGTTCCTCGTTGGGTGTTAAGAGGTGCGTGTTTTCCCTTCTGTGTACTGTTTCCCCTGTGCTTTGGATAGCGTTGGTTCTGCCCCGGATATGGTGGCGGATAGGCCTCTTGTAATAGGGTGGGCGGTACTTTGTCTTCCGTCTGTCTGTTGGCGGTGACCGCCGCGCTGTTTGTTTCTACCTCCGTGGTGGTCTGAGTGTTAAAGTGGCTGACTATGTTGGCGGTTTCCGCCACAGTCGTAATCCCATTTTTTTTCCTCCGGCCTGTTTGCGGTATTACCGCTGCATTAACACCGACCACCAGGGTTGTAATGAGGGCCTTGGTCTCCTTCTTTTGCAGGTCTTCAGGTCCACGAAACCACTGTTTGTTGTTTGCAGACTTGGGTGGTTCTTGCAGTAATCCCAATCACGAGGTGTAGTGTGTCCTAAGGAAACTTGCAGCAATTTACTCCTGCATTTCCGGGCTCTGGGGTGGGGTAAATTACTTACCTTTACTGTATTTTTACTCTCCGAGCAATTCTACACACAGTACACTTGTCTAGGGGGAATTTGTCATTCGCATTCCACTTTCTTAGTATATGGTTTGTGTTTCCCCTAGACCTATTTTCTCCCATTGCATTCTATAGCATTTCCTATTGTTTGCACTATCCTATGTCTAATTACTTGCCTTATTTTGTTGTCTAGTGTATATATTGTGTATAATACTTACCTCCAGAAGGAGTATTGTCTCTAAGATATTTTTGGTACTGTGTCACCAAAATAAACTACCTTTATTTTTGGTAACACTGAGTATTGTCTTTACTTGTGTATAAGTACTGTGTAATTCTAAGTGGTATTCTTATACTTAGAGCATATATAATATATACCTAAAAGTAATTTTCTAACTTTCTAAAAAGTTCTTTAAACTTTGCAAAAGTTTTTACAAAGTTTTGAGAAGTTTTCTTCTTTTCTCTTAAAAATTAGCCTCGTTATTCTACTAACTTTTTACTCACTTTCCTAAACTTTTTCTCTTTCAATGTGTCTTCCTAAGAAGTTACCCCTAGAGTTGTCAAGACTACCTATGAGAATCTAAACTTTAAAAGTTTGAGGGGGTCTCTGTATTGAAAGATGTTTAGGGATTGGGAAGAACCCCTATGAGGAGTTCCTCTTAAATCTTCTCCTCTAAGATGACTAGGGACTCAGCACTGGTCCAGATCAGACAGGAGAAGAGGTAGAGGATGATTCCAACCAGGAGGGCTCAGATGAGGAAATTGACAGTCCTGGGGAGAGTCCTTCCACAGATTTATATGTTAACAAGGCCATTAGTACAACTGGGAGTGGGAAGGGTTCACACACTAGTAGGGCTCCCTTCACACCAATAGGCCAGGTCACTAGGGTGGGCCCTGTTAGAGATAGATCTGCCTCTGCACATTCCAATGTTACCTCTGTTTCAGAGTCATCCCACACATCTAACCCTGATGACTAGTCCCTAGATAGGGAACTCTGAAAGCTGAGGTTAGAGGAAGCCAGCCTGAGGCTAATGCAGCAACAGTTGGCCTTAGACAGGGAATCCCTGGCTGTGGAAAAGGAAAGGCAGGGTTTGGGGTTAGGTCCCCATGGTGGCAGCAGCAGGTTCAGAAATAAAAATATTAGGGAGCCTTCATTTGAATCTAGAAGTCTGACTAAAGTTGTCCCTCATTACAAGGATGGCAATGACATCTATAAGTGGTTTACTGTACTTGAGATGGCTTGTAACGTTCAAAGGGTCCCTCATGTACAATTGGCTGCTATCCTGTGGTTATCCTTCTCTGGAAAGGGGAGAGACAGACTCCTTATTGTCGGAGAGGATGATGCAGATAATTACCAAATTCTTGAAAGTGCACTGTTGGATGGTCTGGGCTTAACCACTGAGCAATACAGGATGAAGTTCAGAGAGACCAGAAAGGAGTCATCACATGACTGGACAGGCTTTGTAGACTGTTCTGGGAAGGCCCTAGAAGGTTGGTTAAATGGCAGTAAGGTGACTGACTATGAAAGCCCTTATAACTTGATTCTGAGAGAGCATATTTTAAATAACTGTGCGTCTGACTTGTTGCATCAGTATCTTGTGGACCCAGATCTGACCTCTCCCCAAGAATTGGGAAAGAAGACAGACAAATGGGTCAGAAAAAGGGTGAGCAGAAAAGCTCATACAGGGGGTGACAAGGACAGGAAGAAGAAGGATGGTAAATCACATGACAAGGGTGGGGACAAAGATAAAAAATCATCAGAGTCTTCATCAGGCCCACAAAAATCCTCTGGGGGTGATGGGTCCAATTCCTCTTCTCACAAAGATAAGAAACCTTGGTGTTATATGTGTGAAGCCAAAGGCCATTGGGCAACTGATCCTCATTGTCCAAAAAGAAGCACCAAGCCTCCCACCACCACAACCCCTACTGTGGTGGTGGGAAGAGCACTAATAATAGCTAATCAAAGGGTGTAGCTGGTCTCACCATTGGTAATGTAGTTGGGTTTGGTCTAGTTAGGGAGATCACTGAGGCTGTTTTAATCTCTGATGGCGGCATTGACCTAGCCACTTTAGTTGCTTGTCCCCTTAATATGGATAAGTACAAGCAGCTACCACTGATTAATGGTGTTCAGGTTGAGGCCTACAGGGACACAGGTGCCAGTGTCACAATGGTGATAGAGAAACTGGTTGCCCCTCAGCAGCACCTACCTTAGTCACCAGTACCAAGTGACAGACACCCAAAGCAACACTGTTAGCCACCCAATGGCTGTTATGAATCTCAACTGGGGGGGGGGGTTACTGGTCCAAAGAATGTTGTGCTAGGCAATGACTTGGAGATTTCAGCTTGGGTTGAGGTGGAGTTGGAGGCTCATGCAGCAATGCTGAGCATTCCTGGGCATAGCTCTGCTCTTACCAGGGGTCAGGCCAAGAAGCAAAGAGGGCAGGGAAACTGGAATCCTGGAATAATGGACCAAGTGCTCCCAAAAACTAGGGGCAAGAATGGCAAAACCTTGTCCACTATCCCTCCCTCCACAGATGATTTCCCTTTTGAGGAAGAGGAATTCTGTCCCTGTGCGAAACCTACACCAGAGGAGCTGGAAGCTGATTCAGCTGAGCTTTTGGGTGCAGGGGGCCCTGCCAGGGAAGGTCTGAGTATGGCACAGCAAACCTGTCCCACATCGGAGGGTCGCAGACAGCAAGCTGTCAAGCAGCAAAATGGGGATGCCAAAGATAGCCACAGAGTTTACTGGGAGAATAATCTCCTCTATACTGAAGCAAGGGACCTTAAACCTGGTGCCACCAGGAGACTGGTCATCCCCTTTCAGTACAGGGAATTCCTCCTAACTCTAGCTCATGACATTCCATTGGCTGGTCATTTAGGCCAGAGTAAAACATGGGACAGACTTGTTCCGTATTTTCACTGGCCCCGTATGTCAGAAGACTGAAAGGAGTTTTGTCACTCCTGTGTCATCTTCAAGCCAGTGGCAAGACTGGTGGCACCCCAAGGGACCCCTTAATGCCACTGCCAGTGGTTGGGGTGCCCTTTGAAAGGGTAGGGGTTGATATTGTTGGACCCCTGACCCTCCAACAGCTTCTGGCAATAGATTTATCCTTGTGATGGTGGACCATGCAACAAGGTATCCAGAAGCTATCCCCTTAAGGACCACCATAGGACCTGCAGTGGCAAAAGCTCTCCTGGGAATCTTTTCCAGGGTGGGTTTCCCTAAGGAGGTCGTATCAGAGAGGGGTAGTAACTTCATGTCTGCATACCTCAATGCAATGTGAAAGGAGTGTGGTGTCATCTACAAGTTCACCACCCCTTATCATCCACAAACTAATGGATTGGTTGAGAGGTTTAATAAAACTCTCAAAGGCATGATCATTGGACTCTTTGAAAAACTGAGAAGGAGATGGAATGTCATCTTGCCATGTCTCCTTTTCGCCCACAGGGAGGTACCCAAAAAAGAGTGGGCTACAGCCCATTTGAACTCCTATTTGGTCACCCTGTTAGGGGTATTCTTGTTCTTGTTAAGGAGGGTTGGGAACAACCTTTAAAACCTCCAAAGCAAGACACTGTGGACTATGTACTTGGCCTGAGAAGTGGAATGGCCGAGTGTAGGAAAGTACCCTCTTTCTAGCATGGTTAACCCCACTTCTGGCCTGTTTGTGAGTGTGTGTCAGTGTGTTTTTACTGTGTCACTGGGATCCTGCTAACCAGGACCCCAGTGCTCATAGATAAAAACCTGTATGTCAATGTGTTTTGCCTGTCTCACTGGGATCCTGCTAGCCAGGACCCCAGTGCTCATAGTTTGTGGCCTAATGTGTATGCCTGCTGCTAATCAGAACCTCAGTGCTTATGCTCTCTCTGCTTTTAAATTTGTCACTGTAGGCCAGTGACTACATTTACCAATTTCAGTTGGCACACTGGACTCCCCTTATAAGTCCCTAGTATATGGTACCTAGGTACCCAGGGCATTGGGGTTCCAGGAGATCCATATGGGCTGCAGCATTGTTTTTGCCAACCATAGGTAGCTCAGACAAACCCTTACACAGGACTGACATTGCCCCTGTGTGAAATAGGGCACACACTATTTCACAGCAATTTTCACTGCACTTAAATAACCTATAAGACACCTATATGTCTAACCTTCACTTGCTGAAGGTTAGGAGCAAAGTTACTAAGGGGGTTATTACAACTTTGGAGGAGGTGTTAATCCGTCCCAAAAGTGACGGTAAAGTGACGGATATACCACCAGCCGTATTACGAGTTCCATAGGATATAATGGACTCGTAATACGGCTGGTGGTATATCCGTCACTTTACCGTCACTTTTGGGACGGATTAACACTTCCTCCAAAGTTGTAATAACCCCCTAAGTATGAGGGCACCCTGGCACTAGCAAAGGTGCCCCCACATAGTTCAAGGCAATTTTCCCAGACTTTGTGAGTGCGGGGACACCATTATACTTGTGCACTACATATAGGTCAATACCTATATGTAGCTTCACAATGATAACTCTGAATATGGCCATATAACATGTCTAAGATGGAATTTTCCCCCCATGCCAAATCTGTTATTGGGGTGCCAATCCCATGCATCCCCGGGGCTCCACCATGGACCCCAGGTACTGCCAAACTATCTCTCTGGGGTGGAAATAGGTGTTAAGGCTGGGGAGGAGTAGCCTCCCCCAGCCTCTGGAAATGCTCTGAAGGGCACAGATGGTCCCCTCCTTGCATAAGCCAGTCTACACCAGTTCAGGGAACCCCCAGCCCTTGCTCTGGAGCAAAACTGGACAAAGGAAATGGGAGTGACCACTCCCCTGTCCATCACCACCCCAGGGGTGATGCCCAGAGCTCCTCCAGTGTGTCCCAGATCTCTGCCATCTTGAATCCAGAGGTGTGAGGGCACAATGGAGGCCTCTGAGTGGCCAGTGCCAGCAGTTGATGTCAGAGACCCCTCCTGACACGTGCTTACCTCACTAGGTGGCTCATCCTCCTCTGAGGGCTATTTAGGGTCTCCCCTGGAGCTTTTCCTCAGAAAATGAATGCAAGAGCTCACCAGAGTTCCTCTGCATCTCCCTCTGTGACTTTTGCCAAGGATCGACCGCTGACTGCTCCAGGACGCCCACAAAACTGCAATAAAGTAGCAAGAAGGCTACCAGAGACATTGTAGCGCCTAATCCTGCTGGCTTTCGCAACTGCTTCCTGGTGGTGTATGCTCTGGAGGCTGTCTGCCTTCACCTTGCACTGGAAGCCAAGAAGAAATCTCAAGTGGGTCGATGGAATCTTCCCCCTGCTAACACAGACACCAAAATTCTGCTTCACCTGTCCTCTGGGTCCCCTCTCATCGTGACAAGCATAGTCCCTGGAACACAGGTGTTAGATCATAGTGACTTCAACAGTCCAGTGGTCCATCTGTCCAAATTTGGTGGAGGTAAGTCCTTGCCTCCCCTCACCAGACAGTAATCCTGTGTACTACGTGAACTGCAGCTGCTAGGGCTTCTGTGCACTTTTGCAAGGAATCCTTCATGCACAGCCTAGCCTAGGTCCCCAGCACTCCATCATGCATGGCTCAACTCACTGAATTGACCATCGGCTTCGTGGAACCCTCCTTTGTAGTGTTGAGACAACCACTGTGCTCAGTTTTCTTGAACCCATGTTCAAGTACTTCTGGGGGTGCTGCCTTCTTCTGCATGGGCTCTCTTTGTTGCTGAGGGCCCCCTCTGATTTCTCTTCCAAGGGGTGACCTCCTGGTCCTTCCTGGGCATGAGCAGCGCCCGTTTTCTTCAACCAAGACCTTTGTAGCTAGCAAGGCTTGTTTGCGATCTTTCTCCAAAGAAACAACTCTGCACCCTCCAGCACTCCGTGGGACATCTTCTATGCAAAGGAGAAGTTCCTGGCATCTTCTGTTGTTGCAGAATCTTCAGCTTTTTCCACTCGGAGGCAGACATTTTGCACCTTCATCCGGGGTTTAGGGGGCTCCTGCCCCTCCTGGACACTTTCGTGACTCTTGGACTTGGTCCCCTTCCTTTACAGGTCCTCAGGTCTAGGAATCTGTATTCAGTGCTTTGCAGTCAGTTGTGGTCTTTGCAGAATCTCCTATTAGGTCTTTAGTGTGTTTCTGGGGAAGTAGGATCACTTTACTCCAACTTTTCGGGGTCTTGGGGTGTGGTATTGTAGGAGGCTTGCCTGGCTTACAGTGGGTACCTGATGGTACTTACACCTTGTGCCAGGTCCAATTATCCCTTATTAGTAGATTAGTAGTGTTCTAGCAGCTTTGGCTGATAAAGGTAGCTATAGCAGAGCAGCTTTAGCTGAACTAGGAGACATGCAAAGCTCCTACTATGTAGTGTAAGGGGAAGTGCAATGGGATGGGGTGATGATGGAGGAAAGTCCAGGGTATTGTTCCAGTCTGTTCGTAGCATTGTCCAAGGGGAAATAGGAAGGGGAGCAATGGCAGTTCAAGGTGGACAGGGTGACTGAGTGGGACACAAGGGAGACAATCAGGAGAGTCTAATTTCCTGGCAGGGGTCTTGGCAAGTGTCTCTGGCTTCTGTCTGGATCACAGGTAACTGTTGCGGGGTGGTTCACCTTCTGCAGGGCGAGGGGTGCTGGTGACTTGTGAGTCCTGTGGTGGGGCCTCCTTACCACTAGTGGCAGCAGAAGTGGAAGGCTGTTCGTATGACTGGCTATTGGCAGGGACCTGCTGGTGTGACACTGCCTCCCTCATAATATTGGCCATGTCTGCCAGCACCCCTGCTATGGAGATCAGGGTGTTGTTGATGGCCTGCAAGTCCTCCCCGATCCCCTGATACTGTCCCTCCTGCAGCTGCCTGTTCTCCTGCACGTTTTCTAGCATCTTGACCATTGTGTCCTGGGATTGTTGATAGGCTCCCAGGATCTCAGAGAGCACCTCCTGGAGAGATAGTTTCCTGGTTCTGTCCTCCCCCTGGCACACAGCAGTCCTCCCAGTGTCCCTGTTGGCCTGTGACTCTGTCCCCTGAATCATGTGCCCACTGCCACCGACCCCAGGTCCCTGATTATCTTGTGTGCAAGGTGTGGCCCACCCCAAGTAGGTGTAAAGTGCACCTACTACCCCCAGAGAGCACAGAAGTCGTGATAGGGGGATTCTGCAGGAAGAACAAACACCAGCAATGCAACAGCAGTGGATTTCCGGGCCTGAGTACCTGTAAGACAAGGGGATCAAGTCCAATAGTTGCAACAGTGTCGGGAGTGGGCAGGAGCCCAGGAAATGCCAGCTGAGGGTGCAAGGAAGCTGCCACCGGATGGAAGACGCTTGGAGTTCTGCAAGAAAGAAGAGAGCTAGGGACTTCTCCTTTGGAAGACAGATGTCCCACGTCGCGCTGAAACTTGCAGAGGTGTTCCCATGCAGAAAGACCGCAAACAAGCCTTGTTAGCTGCAAGGGTAGCGGTAGAGGTTTTTGGGTGCTGCTGTGGCCCAGGAGGGACCAGGATGTCGCCACTTGGAGGAGGAGACAGAGGGGGCGCCCAGCAACTCAGGAAGCCCTCACAGAAGCAGGCAGCACCTGCAGAAGTACCTGAACAGGCACTTGAAAGGAAAGTGAACCGGAGTCCATGCGAAGTCCCAAAAGGGAGTCCCACGACGCCGGAGGACAACTCAGAAGGTTGTGCACTGCAGGATAGAGTGTCGGGGACCCAGGCTTGGATGTGCACGAAGGAAATCCTGGAAGAGTGCACAGGAGCCGGAGCAGCTGCAAATCACGCGGTACCCAGCAATGGAGTTTAGCGTGGGGTGGCAAGGACTTACCTCCACCAAACTTGGACTGAAGAGTCACTGGACTGTTGCTGAGTTCCAGGGACCACGCTCATCAGGCTGAGAGGGGACCCAGAGGACCAGTGATGCAGTCTTTTGGTGCCTGCGTTAGCAGGGGGAGATTCCATTGACCCACAGGAGATTTCTTTAGAGCTCCTGGTCCAGAGCATACACCACCTGGAAACAGTCGAGAAAGCCGGCAGGATGAGGCGATACAAGGTTGCTAGTAGTCGTCTTGCTACTTGGTTGCTGTTTTGCTGGCGTCCTGAGCAGTCAGCGGTCGATCCTTTGGCAGAAGGTGAAGAGGGAGATGCAGAGGAACTCTGGTGAGCTCTTGCATTCATTATCTGAAGAATTCCCCAAAGCAGAGACCCTAAATAGCCACAAAAAGGAGGTTTGGCTACCAAGGAAGGAGGAGTCGCTACCAAGAGAGGTAAGAGCCTATCAGAAGGAGTCTCTGACGTCACCTGCTGGCACTGGCCACTCAGAGCAGTCCAGTGTGTCCCCAGCACCTCTAAATCCAAGATGGCAGAGGTATGGGACACACTGGAGGAGCTCTGGGCACCTCCTCTGGGAGGTGCAGGTCAGGGGAGTGGTCACTCCCCTCTCCTTTGTCCAGTTTCGCACCAGAGCAGGGCTGGGGGATCCCTGAACCGGTGTAGACTGGCTCATGCAGAGATGGGCACCATCTGTGCCCATCAAAACATTTCCAGAGGCTGGGGAAGGCTACTCCTCCCCAGCCCTCACACCTATTTCCAAAGGGAGAGGGTGTTACACCCTCTCTCAGAGGAAGTCCTTTGTTCTGCCTTCCTGGGCCAGGGCTGCCTGAACCCCAGGAGGGCGGAAACCTGTCTGAGGGGTTGGCAGCAGCTGCAGTGGAGGCCTGGAAAGGCAGTTTGGCAGTACCCGGGTACTAAGCTAGAGACCCAGGGGATCATGGAATTGTCCCCCCAATGCCATTCTGACAATTCCATGATCTTAGACATGTTACATGGCCATGTTCGGAGTTACCATTGTAACTCTATACATAGGTAGTGACCTATGTACAGTGCACGCGTGTAATGGTGTCCCCACACTCACAAAGTCCGGGGAATTTGCCCTGAACGATGTGGGTGCACCTTGGCTAGTGCCAGGGTGCCCACACACTAAGTAACTTTGCACCCAACCTTCACCATGTGAAGGTTAGACATATAGGTGACTCATAAGTTACTTAAGTGCAGTGGTAACTGGCTGTGAAATAACCTGGATGTTATTTCACACAGGCTGCACTGGCAGGCCTGTGTAAGAATTGTCAGAGCTCCCTACGGGTGGCAAAAGAAATGCTGGAGCCCATAGGGATCTCCTGGAACCCCAATACCCTGGGTACCTCAGTATCATATACTAGGATAATATATGGGTGTACCAGTATGCCAATGTGAATTGGTAAATTTAGTCACTAGCCTGTTAGTGACAAATTTGGAACGTAGAGAGAGCATAACCGCTGGGGTTCTGGTTAGCAGAGCCACAGTGAGACAGTTAGGCATCCACACAGAGAACACATATAGGCCACAAACATATGAGCACTGGGGTCCTGGCTAGCAGGGTCCCAGTGACACATATCAAACATACTGACAACATAGGGTTTTCACTATGAGTACTGGGCCCTGGCTAGCAGGGTCCCAGTGAGACAGTGAAAACACCCTGACATATACTCACAAACAGGCCAAAAGTGGGGGTAACAAGGCTAGAAAGAGGCTACTTTCTCACAGCAAGGATAAAACTGGCAGACCTGCACCCACACCTCAGATCCCTACCAGATTCCAACAAGGAAGAACTACAGGAGAAGAAGGACTGCCCTGCTGGACCCCTAACCTGCACCTGGACACTGCTCTCTGGACGACTGCACTAGCTGCACAATTGGGCTTCACCACAAGAAGGAATGGCTTCAACTGGTTCAAGGAGGGATTCCCTGTTTGCTACAGGTGAGAAATTGCTCATCAGAGTCCCCTGCACCAACTCCTGAAGAAACTGTCCAGTGGCCAATTTGGAGTTTGTGTCAGGTGCATTCTGGGAGTTGTAGGCTGCACCCTTAAGGAGCATCTCAGAGCTTCTGGAACCTTGACGTGAGCTGTAGTCTTCAAAAGATCGTTAAAAGAACATCTGGGAGAAGATCCAGTAGTTTGGGGAACTTTTTGAAAAAAAAGCTCCCTTTACCGACCCGCCGTGACAACTCTTGCCGGCTTGCCTCAAATGCGACCTGGCCTGACTTGCAGGTTCGTCCCGGTGAAGAAAATCTCTGAGAACGTAACTATGACTGAACGTAGAAATTGACCAGGATCTCCTAGGTAGTCTATCCGAAGGGGGCTCCAAGGACCTTGGATCAAGACTGAGGTTTGCCCCGGTCAAGGGGTTTTCACCTCGAAAAATAAAAATCTCCACCAAGGCTCCCGTAACACATATCTGAGGAAGAGTTCCAGGAGGTCGGATTGCACTGGCGGCTTGGTCCTGCTGAAGAAAAGCTTCAAGAAAACAACTAAGTCTGAAGGTAAACTTTTGAGCGAGGCCTCCCGCGGGCTGTAGCCGAGCAGCGCTTCATCGCGGTCAGCCTTAAACTTTGACTTTGCCCCAGTCGAGGTGTGACCAGTTGACCAGATTTGCACTATTCGCTTCTAAGTGCTGAAAATCCTTAATTCTTTAAAAAATCATATCTCCAGTTCCCTTTATCCGATTTTAATAATTGTTGTGTCATTTTAAAGATAAAGATATAGGCCCTCATTACAACTCTGGCAGTAAAGTCCGCTGACCACTGTGCCGACGGCAACCAACATACCGCGTCCGTGGCGAAAATCGCTACGGGTATTATGACCCACACTTAGAAATCCTCCACAATACAGAAACCCACACAAGTCTGCCACACCAATGGTCAGTGATAAATTGGCGGTACCGACACCTACACCGCTACGCCAACAGGAATATGCCAACAGTATACCAACCCACGAATCAACGCGGCGGTCATTCAACCACGGTAAACCATTGGTGGTACACACCGCTGTGCTCAAAATACACACACACTTACAAAACCACACCACATTGGACAATTCAAAATACACACACCTGATACACACACCTGATACACATACACACACCATACCCACACACCCAATCCAATATAAAACACACACCCACATTACCCACAACCCCTCACAAAGAAAAAGTTTGAAGAAGCAGAGAGAGAGAAAAGCAAAGAACACCAGCATCCAGAGGCACACAACACCATCACTCATACACCATCCAAGCATAAAACACCACACACCCCAAAACATCACCCCACACATCACATCAACCATCACCTCACACATAACTCACATCACATCATGGCACCTCAAAGACACCCCAGGTTTTCTGAGGATGAGCTCAGGGTCATGGTGGAGGAAATCATCCGGGTGGAGCCACAGCTATTCGGATCACAAGTGCAGCAGACGTCCATTGCAAGGAAGATGAAGCTATGGCGGAGCATTGTCGACAGGGTCAACGCAGTGGGACAGCATCCAAGAACAAGGGATGACATCAGGAAGAGGTGGAACGACCTACGGGGAAGGTACGTTCCGTGGTAGCCAGACACGAGGTAGCCGTACAGAGGACTAGCGGTGGACCTCCACCGCCTCCCCCACAACTAACAGCATGGGAGGAGCAGGTCTTGGCGACCATGCATCCTGAGGGCCTCGCAGGAGTAGCAGGAGGACTGAACTCTGGTAAGGCAAATCTATACTACTACATCCCCACCCCTACCTGCATGCCGTCACTAACTCCTACCCCTACCCTCACACCATCACTCCACCACCTCACATATACCCCACTATCACAACCCACTCATCCCAATCCCTGCATGCAACAGCAATTCATGGACATCCATAACCAAAGCATGTCCAAGGGAGTGACTCACCAAGGGCACACAATCACCACTCACACAAGGGCCAAGGCGATATTGCAAACACAGTAGTAGAGGGAAACACACCCATTGCACAAGATGGCACACACAGATACAATAACAATGCATTTACACCCCAACAGGACCCCTACACAACGTCACCGGACAGGAGGTGCCAGCCGCATCCAGTCCCCCCACAGAAGAGGCCCACAGTGACAACAGCAGCTCTACATGCCTGGATCAAGATGACCAGCCCGGCCCATCAGGGACCTCTGGACAGTTGGTTCCCCTACCACAGTCCCAAACCACCACAGAACCTCCCCCCTCAGGAAACACCACCACAGCACCCACCCAGGGGGCCCATGCCACTGTCCCCAGGACACGTCAATTTGCAGCGTGTCCACCACTACAGGGACCCCAGACAACCCCACAAACATAGGACAATCAGGGACTTGGGGTCAGTGACAGTGGGCACACGGTTCAGGGGACAGAGGCACAGGATCACAGGGAAGCTGGGAGGTCTGCTGTGTGACAGGGGGAGGACAGGCCCAGGGAACCGACCCTCCACGAGGCACTATCAAACATCATGGGAGCATACCACCATTCCCAGGAGACCATGGGCATGGTACTGGCCAAGTTTCAGGAGACCCAGCGGCTGCAAGAGGGACGGTACCTGGAGATCAGGGAGAACTTGAATTCCATTAACACCACCCTGGTCACCATTGCAGGGGTGCTGGCAGACATGGCCAACACCATGAGGGAGACAGTGGCATACCACTGGGCCCCTGACACTAGCCCAAACGTTGAACAGCCTTCCACATCCGCCGGCGCTAGTGGACGGAAGGCCCAGCCACAAGACCAACAGGCTACCAGCACCCCACCCCGCAGAAGGAGAACCACCCCACAAACGGTCCCTGCGATCCAGGCAGAAGACAGAGAACATTGCCAAGGCCCCCACCAGAAAATAAGACTCTCCTGATTGTCACCCTTCTGTCCCACTATGTCACCCTGTCCACCTTCAACTGCCATTGCTCCCCTTCCTATGCCCCCTTGGACAATGCACCTGTGATACAAATAGACTGGACTCTATCCTAGACATTCCTCCACCATCACCCCAGCCCCTTCCACATACCCCTATACACATTGGCCCATAAATAAAAACCCTTGAATCACAAACCAATCTGGAGTCAGTCTGCACTTTCACTAATGTATAATTACAACTTCTTCGACAAATATCAATGTAAATGTTCATTTGAACATACCAATGTATGGCAGTTGTTGGGCAGCAGTAGCCATAGCAGAAGGCAGAATGAGGTACCCAGATCTGTGAAATGAAAGCCAAAGTGAACTGGCAGGGTCCATACACAGAGGTTAAGAGGCTGTCTTATAAAATGTAATACAGTAGTCAGATATGCGATGAGCAGTGCCAGTCTCTTTCCCTGTGTTTCACTGGAAGTACTGCATGATGATGTTGTTTCGGTTGTCAATATCTTCTTCCTCTGCCTCCTCTTCCTCACTGTCCACAGGCTCCACAGCTGCCACAATACCATCATCAGGCCCATCCTCCTGCAGAAAAGGCACCTGGTGTCGCAAAGCCAGGTTGGGCAACATGCAGCATGCCAAGATTATCTGGCACACCTTCTTCGGTGAGTAGTATAGGGAGCCACCTGTTAGATGGAGGCACCGGAATCTGGCCTTCAGGAGGCTGAAAGTCCGCTCAATAATACGCCTAGTTCGCCCATGTGCCTCATTGTAGTGTTCCTCTGCCCTTGTCCTGGCATTCCTCCTCACTGGGGTCAGTAGCCATGAGAGACTGGGGTAACCAGAGTCACCTACCCCATA
This sequence comes from Pleurodeles waltl, assembly GCF_031143425.1. Taxonomy (NCBI): domain Eukaryota; kingdom Metazoa; phylum Chordata; class Amphibia; order Caudata; family Salamandridae; genus Pleurodeles; species Pleurodeles waltl. Next base: position 484,539,042 of record NC_090445.1, on the reverse strand, counting down.
CCCAGGCACCTATTCACACTGTGTGGGGACCTTGGACTCACCTATTAGCCACACACAGTGACTCTGGAGTTAGCCCTCACATAAGGGATGCTGCTATTCCTCAAAATGTAAATGTCATGCACAGAGCCAGGATACTTGGCATTCACATGGGAGATGTACTGGGCCTCCAAACACACCATCTGCACATTCATAGAATGGGAGCTTTTTCGATTACACCTGTTCATTTGTGCGGGGGGGGAAATGCCACATGTGTACTATCAATGGCACCAATTATGTTGGGGATATGTCCCAGGGAATAGACGTCACCTTTCACTGTGGGCAAATCCTCTACCTGGGGGAATACGATGTAGCTGTGCATGTGTTTCAGAAGGGCAGACAACACTCTGGTCAACACATTGAAGAACACTGGCTGAGACATCCCTGATGCCATGGCGACTGTAGTTTGAAAGGAGCCACTTGCCAGGAAATTGAACACTGACAGGACCTGCAGTAGAGAGGGTATTCCTGCGGGATGGCTGATAGTTGACATCAGGTCAGGCTCCAATTGGGCACACAGTTCTTGGATTGTGGCACGAGCAAGTCAGTAGGTGATAATGATGTGTCTGTCTTCCATTGTCAACAGGTCCAACAGGGGACTGTACACCAGAGGATGATGCCATCTCATCATCTGCCCCAGTGGATGTGTCCTATGGAGGAGAGTGGTGAGCAGAGGGACATGTACCACAGAGGTTGCACAAGTGTTTTTGCTGTAATGTGAGTAAATCCGTGTGTGGCATTGTCTGTCCGTATTTCTGCCCAAATGTGCCATTATGAGGTTAGGTGCCATGCCATGTGCCACCCTGAAATGGCGGTTGCCTGACCTGTAAGGAGGGACAAGGGGAAACGAGGTAACTGCGCTGCCGTTGTTGAGCATTGCGGTAGGTGGTCGAAGACCACAGTGCAATTCAGCATTGGTTATCATTGGGCCCTATGGGTTCCTTGGAGACAATGACGATGTACGCCGGCGGTGACGGTATGCACCGCTGTGGACATGACCGCCATCTGTTCACTCACTTGATACCTGACCTTCAACAGTAGAGGACCTACACTGCAAGTGCTGCTGTGACCTGTGTCTGGAAGTGACAATGGCTTGAGTGTCTGGGGAAAGGGCCCCTGTCTTCACTTTGAAGGAGTTGAAGTGAATAGTGAATGGGGTCCTCCCCCAGTACACGCTACTTATAGGTCCTCCAGACAAACAGGTGAGTACACTGTGAGCATGATGCGTGGGCCATTAATGTATGGAGTGGTGTGGATGGAAGATACATGTGGGGTGGGGGCTGAGGCCTGCATGTGAGGATGGTGAGTAAATGTGTGTGAGGGCATGGGTGGGAACTGGTGGGCAATGAGTATGACTGTCCTGACAGGAGAATAATTTCCTTTCATCCTATACCTTTCCTCTAAGTCAGCGCCCACCAGAAGAAGGTTATTTGGGGTGCCATCACCTAGGAAGTGCGGACCTGCGCCGCTGGAGCAAGAAGATGGCAGAGGCCCAGCTGTGGATGGGCTCCCAACATGGAAGGGGTGACCGTCACACCATGACCCCCCTGATGTTCCAGATTCTGGCGGTGGCATATCCGGAGTTGGATGGGTGCTTGAGTGCATCACAGCAGCCACAAGGGGATGAGTACAGTCTCATTCAGCTGACTCTGCTTTATGAGGTGTCTGGGTGGGGGATGTTGGCTATGGGTTACCCTAGGCCAGGGCGGACTTGGTAGGGTAGGTCCCTTGTTAGGCAGGCTCTGAGGCACTCCAACCCCAATAGTGGTAGTGGGCATCTACAACTAGTCAGGCTCCTGTGGGTTCCAGGTGTGCAGCAAATGGTGTTAGGCATAGTCCCCCATGGGCAGGTGATTTTATTACTAACTGCTAGTGCATGGCCTAGTCAATAGGGTTGCTCCCTGTGTGTTGTGTCTGCCAACGGTAGTGGTGTTGATGGCATTGACCATGTGTCTTGTCTGTCTTTCCCCCGCTTCTTGTTTGTCACCCTGTCCTTGTGTGCATTAGAATCATCTGGCAGAGGAGCAGAGGCACCGGAGATGGAGGGAGCTGCATCCCACATGTCCCTGGAGGGTGAATCCACTGACGGTGAGGGCACCAGTGGGACGGAGGGCGAGGGGAGCTCCACAAGGGGGACAGGAGGGGAAACCAGCAACAGCGACTCCTCCTGTGATGGGAGCTCCCTTGCAGTGGTGGGCACCTCTGTGCCCATCGCAACAACAGGTACAGCCGCCACCCCCCCTACCAGCACCGCCCTCCCAGCAGCCCCTCAGTGTGTTTCCCGTGCCCGCTCACCCAGGAGGGTGGGCATCTCCTTTGCCCCAGGCACCTCAGGCCCTGCCCAAGTCAGCCCTGCTGCCCTCAGTGAGGAAGCTATTGACCTCCTGAGATCCCTCACTGTTGGGTAGTCAACCATTTTGAATGCCATCCAGGGTGTCGAGAGGCATTTGCAGCAAACAAATGCATACCTGCAGGGCATTCATTCTGGCATGGCAGCCCAACAGAGAGCATTTCAGGCTCTAGCCTCAGCACTGATGGCAGCCATTGTCCCTGTGTCCACCCTCCCCCCTCCAACTTCCACCACCCAGACCCAATCCCCTCTACCTCAGCCTATCCCAAGCACACCATCAGACCAGCATGCACACACATCAACACACAAAAGTGGCTCAGGCAAACATAAGCACCACACATTCCACAGGCACTCACACAAGCACCATCCCCATGCAGACACACCAACATCCACTGCCTCCACTGTGTCCCCCTCCACGTCCTCCACCTCCCTCCCAGTCTTGTCTCCACTCACACCTGCATGCAGTACATCCTCAGCCACTACCTGCATCACCAGCACGCCCATCACTACACACCCCTCACGTGCAGTCACCACCCCACTACCATTCACATGTGTGTCTGTGAGCTCTCATCTCAAAGTACACAAATGCAGGCACACACCCACTCAACAGCCATCCACCTCACAACAGCCTCCAACCCATGCACCTTCACCCAAACTCAGCAGACATACACCTCCTACAACTAATACCTCTTCCTCCACTCCAAAACCCCCTCCATCTTCCCGTCCCAGTGTGTCCAAAAGAATTTACCTAGCTAACATGGAGCTCTTCCCTACAACTCCCCCCCTTCGTCCTTCTCCTAGTGCCAGGATGTCTAGATCCCGGCCCAGCACCTCAGTCACCAAATCTGCATCCGCTGTGGACCCTGCTACTCCAGTACCGTTAAAGGGGGCACCCGTCAGAGCTGCCAGTGCACCACCTACGGAAAAGAAGGGCCACCATATTCCACCACCTGCAAAGCTCAACAAGGTACTGGCTTCAAGCAGGGGATAGTCACACCACACACACATCAAGGCCTCATACAAACACAGAGTGGACAGTGCCAAGGTCCCTGCAGCGGCTGTCAAGATGGGGAAGGGCCACAAGCCAAAGGGCACATCACCTCTGGCCACGATTTCACCTGGGGAGGGGCTGGTGACCACAACATCATCAGGGATGGCAGCCACATGCACCCCAGTCACCACCGCCGCTCCGACCGCCACCTGCACGGCCACCTGCACCACCCCCTGCACCGCCGCTTCCACAATGTCAGTCTGCAGCATCCTCCCAAAGGATCAGCCATCCGAGGCTACCGGAGATGGTATGGTGTCTCCATTCACCCCAACAGTCATTTGCACCATGGCCTGGACTGGCAGCATCTCAAGCGCAGCCACCGCCACCTGCACCACCATCAGCACTGCAACGTGCACAGCCGATGCCACTCTGTCGGACGTCAGCCCCATCCCCAGTGTTCAGCCATCAGAGTCTGCAGGTGATGTCATGGACAATGGACACGCCGCTTGAGACATCACCTCCAGCACTGGCACAAACCAGCAATTGGCAGCCTAAGTCGCTGCAGGATAGAGTGTGGGTCTGCCTCCATGGATTATTATGCTACCTGTTCCGGGTACATCGCTTGGCTGTGCCACACAGGTGAGATAAAGTCAACATGCCACACCCCAGGAGCAGCATCACTGGGCACAAAGCCCCCTCCAGAACCAAGGGAGAAATGCATCCACTAACACAGTCCTTGGCAGGATGAAGCACTCTGGGCACAAAGCCCCCTCCAGAACCAGTGGAGAAAAACATCCACTCACCCTATCCTTGGCAGGATGAAGCACTCTGGGCACAAAGCCCCCTCCAGAACCAGTGGAGAAAAACATCCACTAACACAGTCCTTGGCAGGATGAAGCACTCTAGGCACAATGCCCCCTCCAGAACCAGTTGAGAAAAGCATCCACTAACACAGTCCTTGGCAGGATGAAGCACTCTGGGCACAAAGCCCCCTCCAGAACCAGTGGAGAAAAACATCCACTAACACAGTCCTTGGCAGGATGAAGCACTCTGGGCACAAAGTCCCTTCCAGAAAGCAGTGGGCAAGCCACCCACTTGACAGACTGTGGCTTTGAACTCCCCAGGACCAAGCAGTGGGCAAAGAACCCACTTGAGAGACTGTGGCTTTGCATTCCCCAGGACTAAGCAGTGGGAATCGAGCCCCCTCGAGGAGCAGTGGCGTTGTACCATCATCTGGCTGAGATGCCCCCCTCCCCTTCTCCCTGAGGTGTTTTTTTTCGACCTGATGCCCCTGCAGTGTTCTCTACGGTTTGAGGCAGGTGTCATGTGAGGGCTTCGCCCATGCTTTTTAGGACCACTGGTCCACAGACATTTAATGGGACAGTGTACGGACTTGTGTGCTTGCTGTAAATATTTGTGTTTACTGATTATTTACTGTTCTCTTGGGCTATCTGATTGTTCGAATATTACACTAGTTAAACTCATTTTGTTTGGTCCTTGCATTCTTCCAGGGGGTGACGGGGTGTATCTGTGATGTTATTGGATATGTGTGTGTGTTGTTGTGGGTAGGGGGTAGGGTTGTTGCATTTTGCGTGTGTATGTCACTCTCTTTTCCCTCCTCCCCTCCCCTGTGTGCTAGGTGCAGTACTCCCCGTGGTCGTCGCCGCCGCCGCCTTCTTTCCACTTTGTGGTGTATTAAGAGATAGAGCAACATGGGGAGTACCTGTAGTTTGGGCTCCATGGCGCCCTGGTTCTTCGTTGAGTGTCGTGAGGTGAGTGGTTTCCCTTCCAAAGACTGTTTCCGCTATGCTTTTGATGGCATTGGATCCACCCCGGAAAAGCTGGTGGATTGGTGCCTTGTAATAGTGTGGGCGGTACATTGTGTTCCACCTGTCTGTTGGCGGTGACCGCCACGGTGTTTGTTGCTACTACCGTGGTGGTCGGATTGTTAAAGTGACTGTCTGTGTTGGCGGTTCCCATCATGGTCATAATTCCATTTTTTGGACCGCCAGCTGGTTAGCGATATTACAGCCGCTTTATCACCGACCGCCAGGGTTGTAATGAGGGCCATAGTCTATTTCTATGAACTGGTGTTGGATTTTTATGGTGTTGTGTGTTTTACTTATTTACTCTTTTGTGATTTTTAAATGTTTTATGCTTTGTCTCCTAAATTAAGCCTTATCACTCGTTGCCAAGCTACCATCGGTTGAGCTAGGTTTAATGTATTGAGATGCATCTGGACCTAAGTGGAAGCTAGTGGCCTATTGCTAAGTGTAGGTACTTACCTGCCCTTACCAATAATCAATTTTCCAACAAGTGGTATCCTAGCTCTGACTAATTTGTCTTTTTCATTGGAATTTCTCTTGTATGCAAACAATGGGACTGGGAGTGGGTCATCTCCTCCATTGCGATTTAGTGTGCTCCACTGTGTCTTAACCCCTTCGCTGCCAGGCCTTTTCCCCCTCATGTGCCAAGCCTTTTTGTGGCTATTTGGGGCAGTTCGCGCTTAAGTCCTCATAACGTTTTGTCCACATAAGCTACCCACGCCAAATTTGTATCCTTTTTTTTCCAACTTCCTAGGGATTCTAGAAGTACCCAGACTTTGTGGGTTCCTCTAAAGGAGACCAAGAAATTAGCCAAAATACATTTCATTTTTTTCACAAAAATGAGAAAAAAGGGCTACAGAAGAAGGTTTGTGTTTTTTTGCCTGAAAATGGTATCAACAAAGGGTTTACGGTGCTAAAATCACTGTCTTCCCACCTTTCAGGAACAGGTAGACTTGAATCAGAAAACCACATTTTTCAATACAATTGTGGCATTTTACTGAGACATACCCCATTTTTACTATTTTTTTGTGCTTTCAGCCTCCTTCCAGTTAGTGACAGAAATGGGTGTGAAAACCACTGGTTCTCGAGGGGGCTCCATGTCCATTTCACTGTCCTGGGGAGTGCAAAGCCACAGTCTCTGGCTGGAGTGGGTGACTTGCCCACTGGTTCTGGAGGGGCTCCATGCCCATTGCTCTGTCCTGGGGAGTGAAAGGCCACAGTCTCTCAAGTGGGTGACTTGCCCACTGGTTCTGGATGGGGCTCCATGCCCATTTCACTGTACTGGGGAGTGCAAGGCCACAGTCTCTGAGCTTGGGAAAATGCCCACTGGTTCTGGAGCGGGGCCCTTGTGCAGCAGTCTCTGGCGTGTGGCCTACATTTCCTCTGCTGGCGGTGATAGCTGCACTGCCTCAGCTGGTGTGGAGTGTTGCGCTGTGACAACAGGTGACAGTGCCTCCTGGGCTGCCTCTGCTGGCGGTGATAGCTGCACTGCCTCAGCTGGTGTGGCGTGCTGCTCTATGGCAACAGATGATGGTGCCTTCTGAACTGCCTCTTCTGGCAGTGATAGCTGCACTGCTTCAGCTGCTGTGGAGTGCTGCTCTGTGGCAACAGGTGAAAGTGCCTCCTGGGCTGCTCTAAGGTGAGGGCTCCGTGACCATAGGTGGTGGTGGTGGTGGTTTCACCCTCCCAGCCTCTGATGGAGTTGAGGGCTTCATTCCCTCATGGCAGGAGTGGACTCCTTCTCCTTCCTGGCTGAGGGTCTGTGGCCTCCTTCTCCTTCCTGGCTGTGAGTGTAATGTTCTCCTTCCCCTTCCTGGCTGTGGGTGTTGTGGGCTCCTTCCGCATCCTGGCTGTGGGTGTTGCGTGCCCCCTCCCCTTCCTGGCTGTGGGTATTGTGGGCTCCTTCCCCTTTCTGGCTGTTGGAGTGGAATACCTCACAGGCCAGCCTCCACAACTAGGAGGTGCCTCCACTGTCCCCCTGGACTGTCTGGCTAAAGTGCATGCTTCTATGGGCAGGACGGGGGTGGGAGGGAAGAGGTCAAGTTGGGCAAGGAAAAGCTTTTCAGGGATGGTAGGGTGGGTGGATGGAGGAGGGATGGGAGTGGAGGTTGAGGGAGTGGTTGTTGGAGGTGTACATCTGCTGGACTTGGGTGCAGGTGCATGGGCAGTGTGCGTGTGTGAGGTGAATGGCTGTTGGGTTTCTGAGTGCTTGCGTTTGTGTACTTTAGGAGGGGGGACAGACAGGGTGGGAGAGGACACAGGGGACTTGTGCATTGATATTGTCGAGGTGTCTGCCAGTAAGGTGTGTGTTCTGCTTGGTGTGGTGATGATGCTGGAGGTGGATATTTATGTAGTGCTGTAGGAAAGTACCATCTTGCCTGGGATGTTACCCCCATTTTTACTTGTATGTATGTTTGTTTTTGCCTGTGTCACTGGAATCCTGCTAGCCAGGACCCCGGTGCTCAGAAAGTGTGCCCTGTATGTGTTGCCTGTGTGGTGCATAACTGTATCACTGAGGCTCTGCTAACCAGAACCTCAGTGTTTATGCTCTCTCTGCTTCTAAAATTGTCACTGCAGGCTAGTGACTAATTTTACCAATTCTCATTGGCACACTGGAACACCCTTATAATTCCCTAGTATATGGTACCTAGGTACCCAGGGTATTGGGGTTCCAGGAGATCCCTGTGGGCTGCATAGGGAGCTCAGACAATTCTTACACAGGACTGCCACTGCAGCCTGAGTGAAATAACGTTCATTTTATTTCACAGCCATTTTACACTGCACTTAAGTAACTTATAAATCACCTATATGTCTGACCCTCACTTAGTGAAAGTTAGGTGCAAAGTTACTTAGTTTGAGGGCACCCTGGCACTAGCCAAGGTGCCCCCACATTGTTCAGGGTAAATTCCCCAGACTTTGTGAGTGCGGGGACACCATTACACGTGTGCACTATATATAGGTCAATACCTATCTGTAGGGTCACAATGGTAACTCCGAACATGGCCATGTAACATGTCTAAGATCATGGAATTGTCACCCCAAGAACACTCTGGTATTGGGGTGACAATTCCATGCATCCCCTGGGCTCCAGCATAGAGCCCGGGTACTGCCAAACTAGCTCTCCGGGGTTTTCTCTGCAGCTACCACTGCTGTCAACCCTCAGACAGGTTTCTGCCCACCCCCCGGGGCCTCGGCATCCCAGTCCCAGGAAGGCAGAATAAAGGATTTCCTCTGAGAGAGGGTGTTACACCCCCTCCCCTTAGAATAGGTGATAAGGGCCTGAGAGGAGAAGACTTTCCTGGCCTCTGGAAATGCTTTGAAGGGCACAAATGGTGCCCTCCTTGCATAAGCCAGTCCACACCGGTTCAGGGATCCCCCAGCCCTGCTCTGGTGCTAAACTGGACAAAGGAAAGAGGAGGGACCACTCCCCTGACCAGCACCTCCCAAGGGGAGGTGCCCAGAGCTCCTCCAGTGTGTCCCAGACCTTTGCCATCTTGGATGCAGAGGTGTGAGGGCACAATGGACACCTCTGAGTGGCCAGTGCCAGCAGGTGATGTCAGCGACCCTTCTTGATAGGTGCTTCCCTTTCTCTGTAGCCAATCCTCCTGTGAGGGCTATTTAGGGTCTCTCCAGTGGGTTTCTGTTGAGATAACGAATGCAAGAGCTCACCAGAGTTCCTCTGCACTTCCCTCTGTGACTTCTGCCAAGGATCAACTGCTGACGGAAAAAGGACGCGTGCAAATTCGCAACAAAGTAGCAAGAAGACAACCAGTAACATTGTAGCGCCTCATCCTGCAGGTTTTCTCAACTGTTTCCTGGTGGTGCATGCTCTGAGGGCTGTCCTCCTTCACCCTGCACTGGAAGCCAAGAAGAAATCTCCTGTGGGTCGACGGAATCTTCCCCCTGCCAATGCAGGCACCAAACTTCTGCATCACCGGTCCTCTGGGTCCCCTCTCATCTTGACTAGCATGGTCCCTGGAACACAGGAGCTGGATCCAAGTGTCCCCGACAGTCCTGTGGCCCTTCTGTCCAAATTTAGTTGAGGTAAGTCCTTGCCTCCCCACGCCAGACAATAATCCTTTGTACTGCATGAACTGCAGCTGCTAGGGCTTCTGTGCCTTTTTACAAGACTTCCTTTGTGCACAGCCTAGCCCAGATCCCCAGCACTCTGTCCTGCATTACCCAACTAGCTGAGTTGGACTCCAATTTCGTGGGACCCTCTTTTGTTGTCCTGAGACAACCGCCATGCTCAGATCTTCTGAACGCCTGCCCAGGTGCTTTTGCGGGTGCTGCCTGCTTCTGCATGGGCTGTCTGTGTTGCTGAGTGTCCCCTCTGTCTCCTCCTCCAAGGGGAGACCCCCTGGTCCTTCCTGGGGCCTGGCAGCACCCAAAATCCTCAACCGTGACTGTTGCAACTAGCATGGCTTGTTTGCGGTCTTTCTGCTTGGAAACAACTCTGCGTCCTCCAGCACACCATGGGGCATCTTCTGGCCAAAGGAGAAGTTCCTGGCACCTTCCATTGTTGCAGAATCTTTGGCTTCTTCCACCCGGAGGCAGCCCTTTTGCACCTTCATCCAGGGTTTAGTGGGCTCCTGCCCCCACAGACACTTGTGTGACTCTTGGACTGGGTCCCCTTCCTTTGCAGGTCCTCAGGTCCAGGAATTCAGTGCTTTGAAGTCGGTTGTTGTCTTTGCAGAATCCCATATCTCGACTTTACGGTCTTTCTGGGGTTCAAGGGTAACTTTACTCCTACTTTTCATGGTCTTGGGGTGGGGTATCTTGGACACCCTTAGTGTTTTCTTACATTCCCAGCGACCCTCTTCACACTACACTAGGCCTGGGGTCCATTCTTGGTTCGCATTCCACTTTTGGAGTATATGGTTTGTGTTGCCCCTAGGCCTATTGTCTCCTTTTGCATTCTATTGTGTCCTACAGTGTGTACACTACTTTTATAACTGTTTACTTACCTGATTTTGGTTTGTGTGTATATTTTGTGTATATTACTTTCCTCCTAAGGGAGTATATCCTCTGAGATACTTTTGGCATATTGTCACTAAAATACAGTACCTTTATTTTTAGTAACTCTGAGTATTGTGTTTTCTTGTGATATAGTGTTATATGGTATAAGTGGTATAGTAGGAGCTTTGCATGCCTCCTAGTTCAGCCTAAGCTGCTCTGCTATAGCTACCTCTATCAGCCTAAGCTGCTAGAACACCTCTAATGTACTAATAAGGGATAACTGGACCTAGCACAAGGTGTAAGTACCACTAGGAACCCACTATAAGCCAGGCTAGCCTCTTACATTGGCAGTGCAGCGGTGGGATAAGTACTTGTAACTGCTTTACCAGTTTGTCATTTGTGCTTTTCATAAGAAAAACATATACCAAATACTTCAGAATATACACAGTAACCTAAACAGTTTAGTTTTCCTTCTCTAAAACTTTCTAAAAAGTTTCTGAAAAGTTTCTGAAAACTTTTAAAGGTTTTCAATGCTTTGAAAAAGTTTTCTCTTTTCTTTAAAAGGTTTCAAAACTTTTTTCTCTCTCTGTCCTATACCATTTCTGTCATGTCTGCAGTACAGCTTACTCCTATAGTTGTCCAGCCAACATATGGGAATTTACGATTTAAAGGTTTGAGGGGTCTCTGCATTGAAAGAGGTTTAGCAATTGGTAAGAATCCTACAAAAGATCTTCTTCTTAGCCTTCTCCTAGAAAGTGATCAGAACTAGTCTGGCCCATCCCAGGATCAGGAGGTAGGGGAGTAGGGTACCCAGCCAGACTCAGAGGAGTCCCCTGAGGGTGCTGGGGAGGGTTATTCCAAGGACCTGCCAGCTAACAGGCCATCTAGTGACACTGGTGGTGGGAGGGGGGGTCACACATTAGTAGGGCACCTTTCAATCCTAAAGGTCAGTGTAGGAAAGTCCTTTTTTTTTGCCTGATCACCCCCACTCTTTCTGGATAGGTACTGGTGGTTACTGACTCTTGGCTGTGCCCTGGGTACTGCTTACCAGTCCCAGGGCCAGTGCTCTGTGTAAAATGGATATGCAAATTAGGCTAATTATAATTGGCTAAGTTAACCTACCTATAAGTCCCTAGTATATGGTAGGGCATGTAGGTTTAGGGACCACAGCATAGGTGGTGCACACCTAGGTGCATTGCTGAGGTGCCCAGTGTCATTTTAAAAGCAAGCCTGCCTTGCTGGCTGCTTTTAAATTAAAGTTATATGCAAATTCGACTTTGGAATTAAAGGTACTTCCAAAGTTTTAAACTACCTTATTTTTACATATAAGTCACCCCTAAGGTGTGCCCTATGTGCCCCTAGGGCTGGGTGCCATGTAACTATAAGCAGGGACTTTATAAAAATAGATTTATAAGCCCTGGTGAGGTAAAAACAGCCAAATTCGTTTTTCCCTCATTGAAGTAAATGGCCTTCATAGGCTAGAATGGGCAGACTTTATTTTAAATTTTAAAGTCTCCTTAAATGTTACATACCAAGAATTTGGTATCAAATTGATTGTTATAATAAATCCCACAACTTCCAGTTGTTGGATTTAATATAACTAGTGCAGGTAAAAAGTTTAGACTTTACCTAAAAAGTTGCCAATTTCAGCTCTGCATTGTTTTTGCTGCTGTGCTCTGATTGGCCAGCCTGCAGCAGCTTCTGCCAGGCCACTTTAATGAGGTGTGAAGTGGCCTGGCTTTACACAAAGGAATGTGCTTGGGGGAGAGAATCTCCCCTCAGCAGATGGGGAAGCAGGAAGGGGGAGGGCTGCCAAACTGGTCTTCAAAGGCAGAGAAGGACATCTGGAGCACCCAGCAACACCCCCACATCCTGCAACCCCAGACAGCTAGGTGCCCCCTTGATTAGATTAGGAGAGGGCAGGAGAGGGGTGTGTTTATGATTTTTAGCCACACCAGTGGGTGGGCTCAGCCAGATCTCTCCTCTAAAAATCAGATTCATCCATTTTGGATTTTTAGAGACTGTTGCCTTCTGGGATGGATTTTTGCCACACTTCCCAGGAAGTGGTCATCACAGGGGGACGACCCTGTCCCTGATTGGAGGACCAGGGCCCCCCTGCTTTTCACCCAGGAGCAAGGATAAAACTGGCAGACCTGCACCCACGCCTCAGATCCCCACCAAATTTCAAGAAGAAAGAACTACAAGGAGAAGAAGGACTGCCCTGCTGGACCCCTGGCCTGCACCTGGACCCTGCACTCAGAAAGACTGCACCAGCTGCACACTTGGGCTTCACCACAAGAAGGACTTTGCCTGGCTTCCACTGGTTCAAGGAGGGACTCCCTGTTTGCTACAGGTGAAAAATTGCTAACCAGAGTCCCCTGCACCAACTCCTGAAAAAGTGACCAGCTGACCACTGCCCAGTGGCCAAAAAGGAGTTTGCGCCAGGTGCACTCTGGGAGTTGAAGTCCGCACTTCCCAAGGACCATCACAGAACTTCTGGACCCTTGGGGTGAGCTGTGGACCCCAAAAGAACCTTAAAAGAACATCTGGGTGAAGCCCCAGAAGTTTGGAAAAGATTGGAGAAATTTTAGAAAAAAGCTCCATAAAGTGACCGACTCGACGCGGAAATTCTAGCCGGCTTGCCTCAACCGTGACCCGGCCTGACTTCGTGGTTCGTCCCGGTCAAGAAAAACATCCGAAAAAAAGACTAAGTCCGAACGTAAAAAGTTGACCGGGACCTTCCAGCCATCGTATCCGAGAAGGGCTCCACGGACGTCGGATCAAGATCCAGGTTTACCCCGGTCGAAGGATTTTCATCTCGAAAAAACGACTAAGTCCGAAGGTAGAAATCACCACCGAGGAAACCGACTTCGCGTATCCGGACAAGGGCTCCAGGAGGTCGGATCCAACTGGCAGGTTCGTCCCGGTGAAGAAAAACTTCAAAATAAAGACTAAGTCAGAAGGTAACTTTTTAACCGAGGCTTCCCGCGACCTGTATCCGAGCAGGGCTCCATCGCGGTCGGCCTGAAAGTTTGACTTTGTCCCGGTCCTGGTGCAACCAGATGACCCGATTGGCGCTTTTTGTTTCTATGCGCTAGAAAATAATAATACTTTAAAAATTCATATCTCCGGTTCCCCTGAACCGATTTTAATCGTTTTTGTGTCATTTTAAAGATAAAAATATAAGCTATTTTTATAAATTGGTTTTGGATTTTTAAACTGTTTCCTGTGTTTTATTTAATTACTGTTGTGTGATATTTGAATGCTTTACACTTTGGCCCTCATTCTGACCCTGGCGGTCTTTGACCGCCAGGGCGGAGGACCGCGGGAGCACCGCCGACAAGCCGGCGGTGCTTCAATGGGGATTCCGACCGCGGCGGTAAAGCCGCGGTCGGACCGGCACCACTGGCGGGGTCCCGCCAGTGTACCGCGGCCCCATTGAATCCTCCGCGGTGGCGCAGCTTGCTGCACCGCCGCGGGGATTCTGACCCCCCCTACCGCCATCCAGATCCCGGCGGTCGGACCGCCGAGATCCGGATGGCGGTAGGGGGGGGTCGCGGGGCCCCTGGGGGCCCCTGCAGTGCCCATGCCACTGGCATGGGCATTGCAGGGGCCCCCGTAAGAGGGCCCCTACATGTATTTCACTGTCTGCTGCGCAGACAGTGAAATACGCGACGGGTGCAACTGCACCCGTCGCACAGCTTCCACTCCGCCGGCTCGATTCCGAGCCGGCTTCATCGTGGAAGCCTCTTTCCCGCTGGGCTGGCTGGCGGTCTGAAGGAGACCGCCCGCCAGCCCAGCGGGAAAGTCAGAATTACCGCCGCGGTCTTTCGACCGCGGAACGGTAACCTGACGGCGGGACTTTGGCGGGCGGCCTCCGCCGCCCGCCAAGGTCAGAATGAGGGCCTTTGTCTCCTAAGTTAAGCCTTGACGCTCGATGCCAAGCTACCAAGGGTAGAGCTGGGATTAATTTACTGAGACCTAACTGTACTTTTGTGGAGGTTTGTGGCTTGTTGCTAGGTGTAGGTACCTACCTGCCCTACCAATAATCCATTTTCCAACATAATTGGAAGCAGCGACGGGATCCTGTACTTGTGTTCAATATCACGTTACAGTTTTAGATAAAACAAATTAAAAATCCTTTAAATTGTCCTAGTGCAAAAATTGTTTTTAATTTTTAATTTTTAAAAAATTTTAAAAAAATTAATTTGGATTAATTTCAATTATTGAATTTTTGTAATTTTTCTAAATTCTTGTTTCCAATTTTTGCAAAAAGTTTTTGTTGACACAAAACTAGGGAACCATGGAGCTTGATCTGGCTAGCCTACCCACACTGACAGTAGTCCAGCTTAGGGGGTTGTGTATTGAGAGGGGGTTGCCTGCAACCACTAATCTCAGGAAGGAAATCCTGATTAAATCCCTGACAGCATGGGCTGAGGCCCAAGAGGTAGAGACAGAGGAAGCTCCAGAGGAGGAACCAAAAGAGGATGATGCTAACTCTAACCACTCAGGGGAGGAAAGGCATCAGACCCCAAGTGAGGAAGAGGAGGAACGGTTCTCACTGGACACAGTCACTAGGGGCAGACCCAAAGCTAGTGATAGGAAGAGGGTCCTTTCAGGAGGAGAGAACCCATCCATCAGGGAGAGAGAGCTGGAAGCCCAGCTAGCCTACATAGCTTTGGAGGCAGATAAGCTTGCCCTAGAAAAAAAGAAGTGGGCAAGCAAAGAAAAAAAAGATGGAAGCAGCGAGAAAGAAACTGAGGTGTCCCTGGGTGGGGGTTTTGCCCCCAGATTACCCAAAGGGGTGGTTCCTGCCTATGTAGAGGGGGATGACATCGATAAGTGGCTGGGGGCCTTTGAGAGGGCCCTCCAGATGAGGAAAGTCAAGCCTCAGTACTGGGGTTCACTCCTTTGGGAGTTAGTTCCCAACTCTGGGAGGGATAGGCTCCTAACCATGAGTGGGGAGGATGCAGATTCATACCCCAGTATGAAGAGTTGCTTGACTAAAAAGTTTGGTCTAACCCCAGAGCAGTATAGGCTTAAGTTTAGGGACACCCAAAAGACAAGCACCCAGTCCTGGGTGGACTTTGTGGACATTTCAGTAAAAGCACTGGAGGGCTGGATACAGGGCAACAGGGTAAGTACCTTTGAGGGGCTGTACAATTTGATTATGAGGGAGCACCTTCTAACTAATTGTGTCCAAGAGAGGCTCCGCCAGTATCTTGTAGACTCTAGGTTGACCAACCCCAGAGAGCTGGGGGAGGCAGCAGATGACTGGTTAAGAACTAGAGTTAACCAGAGACCCCCAGGGGGTGATCAGAAAAAGGGAGGACATGGTTCTTCTCAGGGGAAGAACCAGGGGAAAGATGACAAAAAACCCAAAGAGTCCTCACAAGAGTCCCCAAAAACTTCTCAGGGAGGGGGAGCCCCGAGCCAATTCACTTTTAAAGGGAAAGGGTATCAGGGAAAGAATTTTGATCCTGCTAAAGCAGGAAAGTTTCAGGAGCTTGCTAAGGCCGGCAAGTGTTTTGACTGTTATCAGCCAGGACATAAAAGAGGAGATGCTACCTGCACCAAGAAGCCCCCCACTGGTGGGCAATCCCAGGGGATTGCTAGTGTAGGGTTGGGGGTGGAAGTTGGCCCAGGGGTGGAATCAGGGTACACTGAAGTCACCTTAGTATCCGTGGGTGGGGTGGACATTGCAACTATGGCCACCTTACCTCCCATCATGCAGAGGTATAGGCAGAGGCCTAAAGTCAATGGGACTGAAGTGGAAGCTCTGAGAGATACAGGAGCCAGTGTGACAATGGTCACAGAAAAGCTGGTTTCTCCAGAGCAGGTCTTACCTGGTGTCTCCCACCAGGTGACTTATGCAGATAGCAGAACCAAACTCCATCCCATGGCTATGGTGAGTCTGGAATGGGGAGGTGTGACTGGCCCTAAAAAAGTAGCTGTAGCTCCTGCCCTCCCAGTAGAGTGTCTGCTGGGAAATGATCTTGAAGCATCTGAATGGTCAGAAGTGGAGAGAAGGGTCCATGCACAGATGCTGGACCTCCCTGAATGGGTGTGTGCTGTGACCAGGTTACAGGCAGCACAACAGGGAAATGCTGGACACTTGGACCCTGGAACAATGGGCCAAGCCTCCAAGAAAAAGAGAAAGAGCACTGGGTCTGGCTTGCCAGCCCCAACAAGTACAGAGGGTCAGGAAGAATCCAACCCTGAGGGGGAGGATCTGAACTCTGAGGGAGGGACACCTTCCCTGCAAACTCTGCCTGACTTGGCAGAACTGCAAGGGGCAGGTGGGCCCACCAGAGAAGATTTGTGCCAGGGACAAAGAGAGTGTCCCACTCTTGAGGGCCTGAGGCAGACTGCTGCCAGGCAAGAACAAGGGGATACCAGTGGTACCCACAAGGTTTACTGGGAGGATGGAGTTCTCTACACTGAGGCTAGGACCCTTAAAGAAGGGGCTACTAGGAGAGTAGTGGTCCCCCAAAAGTATAGAGAATTCCTCCTTACCTTAAGCCATGATATCCCCTTAGCTGGTCATTTGGGACAGACCAAGACCTGGAACAGGCTGGTCAACCATTTTTTTTGGCCAGAAATGTCAGAAAAAGTCAGGGAGTTTTGCAGCTCCTGTGTCACCTGTCAAGCCAGTGGCAAGACAGGGGGCAAGCCAAAGGCTCCCTTAATTCCACTGCCAGTGGTTGGGACTCCCTTTGAGAGGGTGGGGATTGACATTGTTGGTCCCCTAGACCCACCAACTGCTTCAGGTAACAGGTACATTGTGGTGGTAGTGGACCATGCCACCAGGTACCCTGAGGCAATACCCCTCCGGACAATCACTGCACCCACAGTGGCTAGGGCCCTACTTGGTGTGTTCACCAGAGTGGGATTCCCAAAGGAGGTGGTCTCAGATAGGGGCACAAACTTTATGTCAGCCTATCTGAAAGCCATGTGGGAGGAGTGTGGTGTTACTTATAAGTTCAGCACACCCTACCATCCACAGACCAATGGTCTGGTGGAAAGATTCAATAAGACCCTGAAGGGCATGATCATGGGTTTGTCTGACAAACTCAGGAGGAGATGGGATGTCCTCCTCCCATGCCTGCTGTTTGCCTACAGGGAGGTGCCACAGAAGGGGGTTGGATTCAGCCCCTTTGAGTTACTGTTTGGGCACCCTGTAAGAGGCCCATTGTGCTTGGTGAGAGAGTCTTGGGAAAAGCCTCTCAAGGAAGCCAAGGAGAATGTGCTGGATTATGTACTAGGCCTGCGGTCTCGCATGGCTGAGTATATGAAGAAGGCAAGCAGAAACCTGGAGGCCAGTCAGGAGCTCATGAAGCTCTGGCATGATCAAAAGGCTACCATGCCTGAGTATCACCCAGGACAGCTGGTGTGGGTTTTGGAGCCCATGGCTCCTAGGGCACTACAGGCCAAATGGACTGGGCCCTATCCAATCCTAGAAAAAAAAGGTGAGGTCACCTACTTGGTGGACCTTGGCACCCCCAGGAATCCTCACAGGGTCCTGCATGTTAATAGGATGAAACCCCAC
The DNA here is from genome assembly GCF_031143425.1 of Pleurodeles waltl. Classification (NCBI taxonomy): domain Eukaryota; kingdom Metazoa; phylum Chordata; class Amphibia; order Caudata; family Salamandridae; genus Pleurodeles; species Pleurodeles waltl. The sequence continues at coordinate 484,521,331 of NC_090445.1, read as the reverse complement.
CAGGACAGGGCAGACATGACCATGCTGATGGTCACTGATGAAGGGAAGGAGGAGGAGGGTGAACCTCTGCCAGACCTCCTGTCCTCAAAGGAAAAAGATGGGTCAGTGGAGGGAGTGGTACTCTCTCCCAAACTGACAGATCAGCAACAACAAGACTGTAAGCAAGTCTTGAGACAGTTTGCTAGTCTGTTCTCCCTGACCCCTGGACTCACCAATTGGTGTGTCCATGATGTTGACACTGGTGACAGCTTGCCTGTCAAGAACAAGCTGTACAGGCTGTCTGACCAGGTCAAGGCCAACATCAAAGCTGAAGTGGCCAAGATGTTGGACCTGAAGGTAATTGAGCCCTCTGATAGTCCTTGGTCCAGTCCAGTGGTACTGGTACCCAAAGCTAATCCCCAAGGTGGGAAGAAAGAATTAAGATTCTGTGTGGACTACAGAGGTCTAAATGCAGTCACTAGGACTGATGCTCACCCCATACCTAGAGCTGATGAGCTCATTGACAGGTTGGGGGCTGCCAAATTCCTGAGCACATTTGATCTGACCTCAGGATATTGGCAGATTGCCTTAAGTCCAAGAGCTAAGGAGAGGTCAGCATTTTCCACACCAGAGGGCCACTTTCAGTTCAAGGTGATGCCCTTTGGGATGAAAAATGCTCCTGCCACCTTCCAACGGTTGGTGAATAGAGTCCTATCTGGGTTGGAATCTTTTAGTGCAGCTTATCTGGATGATATAGCTGTATTTAGTTCCACCTGGAGGGACCACCTGGTCCACCTGAAGGAAGTGCTTCAGGCCCTGCTTCAAGCAGGCCTGACTATCAAGGCAAGCAAGTGCCAGATAGGGCAAAGTTCTGTTGTGTACCTGGGCCACCTTGTTGGTGGAGGCCATGTACAACCTCTCCAGCCCAAGATCCAGACTATCCTGGATTGGGAGGCTCCAAAAACCCAGACTCAGGTCAGGGCCTTTCTTGGCCTGACTGGGTATTACAGGAGGTTTGTTCAGAATTTTGGGACCATAGTGGCCCCTCTGACTGAGCTTACCTCCAAGAAACAACCCAAGAAGGTCATTTGGACCCCAGAGTGTCAGAAAGCTTTTGACACCCTAAAACAGGCTATGTGTTCAGCACCAGTGTTACTGGCCCCTGACTATAGCAAGGAATTTGTAGTGCAAACAGATGCTTCAGAGGAAGGGATTGGGGCAGTGTTAGCACAAGTTAATGAAGAGGGCCATGATCACCCAGTTGCCTTCATCAGCAGGCGACTACTCCCCAGAGAGAAAAAATGGAGTGCCATTGAGAGGGAGGCCTTTGCTGTGGTTTGGTCCCTGAAGAAGTTGAGGCCTTACTTGTTTGGCACTCACTTCCGTGTACAAACTGACCACAGACCTCTCAGATGGTTGATGCAGATGAGGGGGGAGAACCCAAAACTGTTAAGGTGGTCCATTTCCCTACAGGGGATGGACTTCACAGTGGAGCACAGACCTGGGACTGCTCATGCCAATGCAGATGGCCTTTCCAGGTTTTTCCACTTAGCTGATGAGGACTACCAGGGTGTAGGTTAGTACCCACCACCTTTCATCTGGGGGGGGGCAGTGTAGGAAAGTCCTTTTTTTTTGCCTGATCACCCCCACTCTTTCTGGATAGGTACTGGTGGTTACTGACTCTTGGCTGTGCCCTGGGTACTGCTTACCAGTCCCAGGGCCAGTGCTCTGTGTAAAATGGATATGCAAATTAGGCTAATTATAATTGGCTAAGTTAACCTACCTATAAGTCCCTAGTATATGGTAGGGCATGTAGGTTTAGGGACCACAGCATAGGTGGTGCACACCTAGGTGCATTGCTGAGGTGCCCAGTGTCATTTTAAAAGCAAGCCTGCCTTGCTGGCTGCTTTTAAATTAAAGTTATATGCAAATTCGACTTTGGAATTAAAGGTACTTCCAAAGTTTTAAACTACCTTATTTTTACATATAAGTCACCCCTAAGGTGTGCCCTATGTGCCCCTAGGGCTGGGTGCCATGTAACTATAAGCAGGGACTTTATAAAAATAGATTTATAAGCCCTGGTGAGGTAAAAACAGCCAAATTCGTTTTTCCCTCATTGAAGTAAATGGCCTTCATAGGCTAGAATGGGCAGACTTTATTTTAAATTTTAAAGTCTCCTTAAATGTTACATACCAAGAATTTGGTATCAAATTGATTGTTATAATAAATCCCACAACTTCCAGTTGTTGGATTTAATATAACTAGTGCAGGTAAAAAGTTTAGACTTTACCTAAAAAGTTGCCAATTTCAGCTCTGCATTGTTTTTGCTGCTGTGCTCTGATTGGCCAGCCTGCAGCAGCTTCTGCCAGGCCACTTTAATGAGGTGTGAAGTGGCCTGGCTTTACACAAAGGAATGTGCTTGGGGGAGAGAATCTCCCCTCAGCAGATGGGGAAGCAGGAAGGGGGAGGGCTGCCAAACTGGTCTTCAAAGGCAGAGAAGGACATCTGGAGCACCCAGCAACACCCCCACATCCTGCAACCCCAGACAGCTAGGTGCCCCCTTGATTAGATTAGGAGAGGGCAGGAGAGGGGTGTGTTTATGATTTTTAGCCACACCAGTGGGTGGGCTCAGCCAGATCTCTCCTCTAAAAATCAGATTCATCCATTTTGGATTTTTAGAGACTGTTGCCTTCTGGGATGGATTTTTGCCACACTTCCCAGGAAGTGGTCATCACAGGGGGACGACCCTGTCCCTGATTGGAGGACCAGGGCCCCCCTGCTTTTCACCCAGGAGCAAGGATAAAACTGGCAGACCTGCACCCACGCCTCAGATCCCCACCAAATTTCAAGAAGAAAGAACTACAAGGAGAAGAAGGACTGCCTTGCTGGACCCCTGGCCTGCACCTGGACCCTGCACTCAGAAAGACTGCACCAGCTGCACACTTGGGCTTCACCACAAGAAGGACTTTGCCTGGCTTCCACTGGTTCAAGGAGGGACTCCCTGTTTGCTACAGGTGAAAAATTGCTAACCAGAGTCCCCTGCACCAACTCCTGAAAAAGTGACCAGCTGACCACTGCCCAGTGGCCAAAAAGGAGTTTGCGCCAGGTGCACTCTGGGAGTTGAAGTCCGTACTTCCCAAGGACCATCACAGAACTTCTGGACCCTTGGGGTGAGCTGTGGACCCCAAAAGAACCTTAAAAGAACATCTGGGTGAAGCCCCAGAAGTTTGGAAAAGATTGGAGAAATTTTAGAAAAAAGCTCCATAAAGTGACCGACTCGACGCGGAAATTCTAGCCGGCTTGCCTCAACCGTGACCCGGCCTGACTTCGTGGTTCGTCCCGGTCAAGAAAAACATCCGAAAAAAAGACTAAGTCCGAACGTAAAAAGTTGACCGGGACCTTCCAGCCATCGTATCCGAGAAGGGCTCCACGGACGTCGGATCAAGATCCAGGTTTACCCCGGTCGAAGGATTTTCATCTCGAAAAAACGACTAAGTCCGAAGGTAGAAATCACCACCGAGGAAACCGACTTCGCGTATCCGGACAAGGGCTCCAGGAGGTCGGATCCAACTGGCAGGTTCGTCCCGGTGAAGAAAAACTTCAAAATAAAGACTAAGTCAGAAGGTAACTTTTTAACCGAGGCTTCCCGCGACCTGTATCCGAGCAGGGCTCCATCGCGGTCGGCCTGAAAGTTTGACTTTGTCCCGGTCCTGGTGCAACCAGATGACCCGATTGGCGCTTTTTGTTTCTATGCGCTAGAAAATAATAATACTTTAAAAATTCATATCTCCGGTTCCCCTGAACCGATTTTAATCGTTTTTGTGTCATTTTAAAGATAACAATATAAGCTATTTTTATAAATTGGTTTTGGATTTTTAAACTGTTTCCTGTGTTTTATTTAATTACTGTTGTGTGATATTTGAATGCTTTACACTTTGTCTCCTAAGTTAAGCCTTGACGCTCGATGCCAAGCTACCAAGGGTAGAGCTGGGATTAATTTACTGAGACCTAACTGTACTTTTGTGGAGGTTTGTAGCTTGTTGCTAGGTGTAGGTACCTACCTGCCCTACCAATAATCCATTTTCCAACAGTCAGGTTACTAGAGTCCAGCCAGTTGGGGACTGGTCTAACTCTGCCAATTCCTATATTTCTTCTGTGTCTCACAATTCCCAAGCCTCCCACCCTGAAGATAACTGAATAGAAAGGGAACTCAGAAAGCTGAGGTTGGAAGAGGCCAGGCTGAGGCTTAAACAGCAGCAGCTGGCCTTAGACAGGGAATCTCTGGATGTGGAAAGAGAAAGACAGAGGTTGGGGTTAGTTCCCCATGGTGGCAGCAGCAGTGTTTTTGATAGCAATCCTGTTAGAGAGCAAGATTCCAGAAACCTGCATATGATAGGCCCCCCTTACAAGGAGGGGGGTGACATTAACAAGTGGTTTGCTGCAGTTGAGCGGGCCTGAATGGTACAGTTGGTCCCTCAAAGGCAGTGGTCTGCTATCTTGTGGCTATCTTTCACTGGTAAGGGTAGGAATAGGATCCTTACTGTCAGAGAAAGTGATGCTAATAATTACAAAGTTTTGAAGGATGCACTCTTAATTGGATTTGGCTTCACCACTGAACACTACCAGATTAAGTTCAGAGACACCAGAAAAGAGTTCTCTCAAGACTGGGCAGACTTTGTAGGCTGTTCAGTGAAGGCCTTGGAGGGTTTGTTACATTGCGAGTAAGGTGACTGACTATGAAAGCCTGTATAATCTAATCCTGAGAGAGCACATTTTGAACAATTGTGTGTCTGATTTGTTGCTCCAGTACTTGGTAGACTCAGATCTGACCTCTCCCCAAGAATTGGGAAAGAAGGCAGACAAATTGCTCAGAACAAGAGTGAACAAAAAAGTTCATACAGGAGGTGACAAGGATGGCAAGAAGAAAGATGGTGAGAAATCTCAGGATAAGCATGGGTGTAAAGGTAAAACTAAAGATCCTTCCTCAAATCCTAAACACTCTTCAGGGGGTGGGGATAAATCATCTTCTTCATAACCCACACTCATTAAAAAGCCTTGGTGCTATGTGTGTAAAAGTAAAGGCCATAGGCCAGGGGATAAGTCCTGCCCGGGTAAATCCCCTGAGCCTACCACCACTAATACATCAAACTCTAGTGCCCCTAGCAGTAGTGGTAATAGTGGTGGGACTACTGGCAACAGTCATAATAAGGGTGTAGTTGGGTTCACTTTTCGGTCCATCATAGAAACTGGGGTAGTCAGTCCCAAGACAGTTTCTGTCACACTTGGTGACATTGGCCATGCCACACTGGCTGCTTGTCCCCTTAAAATGGAGAAGTACAGGCAGTCAGTTTCAATAAATGGTGTTGAGGCTCAAGCCTACAGGGACACAGGTGCCAGTATCACTTTGGTGACTGAAAACCTAGTGTCTCCTGCACAACATATCATTGGACAACAGTACAAGATTATTGATGTACATAACTCCACTAAGTTCCTCCCCTTACCTATAATTCAGTTTAGTTGGGGTGGAGTTACTGGCCCTAAGCAGGTGGTAGTATCACCTAGCTTACCTGTAGACTATCTCTTAGGTAATGACCTAGAGGCCTCAGGTTAGCTGAGGTAGAGTTTAATACACATGCAGCCATGGTGGGTATCCCTGAGGAATTGCTTCATCTCATTTCAGCTGAAATGAAAAAGCAAAGGAGAGAAAAAGGCCTGAAAACACAGGATCCTTCTCAAGCAAAAGGTGAAAAAGGCATCAAAGTATCCCCTACCCACCCTGCGATTCGGGATACAATTCCTGTGGTGAGAGAAACCTCTCCTACGGTGGCACCTCTACCAAGGGAATCATCAGCTAACACAGCTGTACTCCCTGAGGTGGAAGTACCCCTCTGTGGGATAACTAATATTGGTGAGAACAAGTGCACCACTTTAGTTAACATGGAACATCCGTCCAACCCTCCCAGAGAAACTTTAGTGCAGCAACCCTGCACTGCCTCACAACACTTAGGACTGCAGCCCTGTCCTAGTGTGGAGCTTAGAGGACAGCATCCCTGCCCTGCTCCAACTCAAGAGAAACAACAACCCTGTTCTCTCTTACAGCCATATGGACAAAGCTTTTGCCCAGCTATGGCTTTACTGAGACAGCATCCCTGTCTGGCATTCTCATCATTTGATATAGGTCCAGTGGACAATTCCCACTGCTCTAGACTTAAACATACTAATAGGAACTCTGAGAAGATAACTTCACATTGTTGGCTAGCTAACAAACTTCAAACAGGGTGGTTCACATCCCCACAGATAAGTAACCATATAGTGGATGATAAAGGGAGTAACCAATCTATTGCAGAGCTACTCTCCACTTATCACCACTTAGACAATAAAGACTCAACTTGCCAAGGTTAGCCATATTGTCCTTCGTTTGGGGGGGGTTGTGTAGGAAGGTAGCCTCTTTCTAGCCTTGTTACCCCCACTTTTGGCCCATTTGTGAGTATATGTCAGGGTGTTTTACTGTCTTACTGGGATACTGCTAGCCAGGGCCCCAGTGCTCATAGTGGAAACCCTATGTTGTCAGTGTGTTTGATATGTGTCACTGGGATCCTGCTAGCCTGGACCCCAGTGCTCATAGTTTGTGGCCTATATGTGTTCCCTGTGTGGTGCCTAAATGTATCACTGAGACTCTGATAACCAGAATCTCAGTGTTTATGCTCTCTCTGTTTTCAAAATTGGCACTGCAGGCTAGTGACCATTTGTAGGAAAGTACGATCTTGCCTGCCATGTTACCCCCATTTTTACTGTATGTATGTTTGTTTTTGCCTATGTGTCAATGGGATCCTGCTAGCCAGGACCCCAGTGCTCATAAAGTATGCCCTGTATGTGTTCCCCGTGTGGTGCCTAACTGTATCAATGAGGCTCTGCTAACCAGAACCTCAGTGTTTATGCTTTCTCTGCTTTTAAAATTGTCACTGCAGGCTAGTGACTAATTTTACCAATTCTCATTGGCACACTGGAACACCCTTATAATTCCCTACTATATGGTACCTAGGTACCCAGGGAATTTGGCTTCCAGGAGATCCCTATGGGCTGCAGCATTTATTTTGCCACCCATAGGGAGCTCAGACAATTCTTACACAGGACTGCCACTGCAGCCTGAGTGAAATAACGCTCATTTTATTTCACAGCCATTTTACACTGCACTTAAGTAACTTATAAGTCACCTATATGTCTAACCCTCACTTAGTGAAGGTTAGGTGCATAGTAACTAAGTGTGAGGGCACCCTGGCACTAGCCAAGGTGCCCCCACATTGTTCAGGGCAATTTCCCCGGTCTTTGTGAGTGCGGGGACACCATTACACGTGTGAACTACATATAGGTCAATACCTATGTGTAGCTTCACAGTGGATACTTCAAACATGGCCATGTAACATGTCTAAGATCATGGAATTGTCCCCCAAGCCAAATCTGGTATTAGGGTGCCAATCCCATGCATCCCCGGGGCTCCAGCATGGACCCCCGATTATGCCAAACTAGCTCTCTGGGTTTTCCTCTGCATATGCCGCTGCCGTCAACCCTCAGACAGGTTTCTGCCCTCCTGGGGTCTGGGCAGCCTAGTCCCAGGAAGGCAGAACAAAGGATTTCCTCTGAAAGAGGGTGCTACACCCTCTTCCTTTGGAAATAGGTGTTAAGGGCTGGGAGGGAGTAGCCTCCCCCAGCCTCTGGAAATGCTTTGAAGGGCACAGATGGTGCCCTCCTTCCATAAGCCAGTCTACACCAGTTCAGGGAGCCCCCAAACCCTTCTCAGGTGCGAAACTGGACAAAGGAAAGGGGAGTGACCACTCCCCTGTTCATAACCACCCCAGGGGTAGTGCCCAGAGCTCCTCCAGTGGGTCCCAGACCTCTGACATCTTGAATGCAGAGGTGTGAGGGCACAATGGAGACCTCTGAGTTGCCAGTGCCAGCAGGTGATGTCAGAGACCCCTCCTGATAGGCTCTTACCTGGTTAGGTAGCCAATCCTCCTCCAAGGGCTATTTAGTGTCTCTCCTGTGGGATTCTCTTCAGATAATGAATGAAAGAGCTCACCAGAGTTCCTCTGCACTTCACTCTTCGATCGCTGACTGCTCCAGGACGCCTTCAAAACCGCAACAAAGTAGCAAGAAGACTACCAGCAACATTGCAGCACCAAATACTGCTGGCTTTCTCGACTGTTTTCTGGTGGTGCATGCTCTTAGGGCTGTCAGCCTTCACCGTGCACTGGAAGCCAAGAAGAAATCTCCCATGGGTCAACGAAATCTTCCCCCTGCTAACGCAGGCACCAAACTACTGCATCACTGGTCCTCTGGGTCCCCTCGCATCTTGACGAGCGTGGTCCCTGGAGCACAGGAGCTGGATCCAAGTGACCCCGACAGTCCAGTGGTCCTTCTGTCCAAATTTGGTGGAGGTAAGTCCTTGCCCCCCCACGCCAGACAGTAATCCTGTGTACTGCGTGATCTGCAGCTGATAAGGCTTCTGTGCACTTTTGCAAGACTTCCTTCATGCACATCACAGCCCAGGTCCCCAGCACTCCGTCCTGCATTGCCCATCTCGCTGAGTTGACCTCCGACTTCGTGGGACCCTCTTTTGTTGTGCTGAGACAACCACCATGCTCACATTTCTTGAACGCCTGTTCAGGTGCTTCTGCTGGTGCTGCCTGCTTATGCATGGGCTCTCTCTGTTTCTGAACGCCCCCTCTGTCTCCTCCTCCAAGAGACTACCTCTTGGTCCTTCTTGGACCCTGGTAGCACCCAAAATCTTCACCAGTGACTCTTGCAGCTAGCGAGGCCTGTTTGCGGTCTTTCAGCATGGAAACAACTCTGCATCCTCCAGCACGCCATCGGACATCTTCTGACCAAAGGAGAAGTTCCTGGCACCTTCTGTTGTTGCAGATTATTTGGCTTCTTCCACCAGGAGGCAGCCCTTTTGCACCTTCATCCAAGGATTAGTGGGCTCCTGCCCCCCTGGTCACTTGTGTGACTCTTGGACTTGGTCCCCTTTCTTTGCAGGTCCTCAGAACCAGGAATCCGTCTTTAGTGCTTTGTAGTCAGTTGTTGTCTTTGCAGAATCCACTATCTCGACTTTACTCTCTTTCTGGGGTATTAGGGTAACTTTTCTCCTTCTTTTCCGAGTCTTGGGGTGGGGTATCTTGGGCACTCTTAGTGTTTTGTTCCACTCCCAGCGACCCTCTACACACTACACTAGGCCTGGGGTCAATTCATGGTTCGCATTCCACTTTTAAAATATGTGGTTTGTGTTGCTCCTAGGTCTATTGTCTCCTATTGCATTCTATTGTGTTCTACAGTGTTTGCACTACTTTTCTAAGTGTTTTACTTACCTGATATTGGTCTGTGTGTATATTCTGTGTATTTTACTTACCTCCTAAGGGAGTATATCCTCTGAGATACTTTTGGCATATTGTCACTAAAATAAAGTACCTTTATTTTTAGTAACTCTGAGTATTGTGTTTCTTATGATATAGTGCTATATGATATAAGTGGTATAGTAGGAGCTTTGCATGTCTCCTAGTTCAGCCTAAGCTGCTCTGCTATAGCTACCTCTATCAGCTTAAGCTGCTAGAACACCACTAATCTACTAATAAGGGATAACTGGACCTGGCACAAAGTGTAAGTACCATCAGGTACCCACTATAAGCCAGGCCAGCCTCCTACAAACCAGCATTTGTAAAGGCTGTGCCCTGCCCTCACACAATAAGGTTGTGTACCCCCAACTGATGTTTGGAGCCTGTGCTGGAGGAGAGAGGGGGCACTCCCAGAACCAGTTGTAACTGGCTGGAACCTCCTCTCCCCTTCCTTTGTATACGCACTGTAAAACTGATTATAAGTACAGGGGAGTTTTCCCCACAATTTGGTGACACTTTGGAACTTACCTTGAACTGGACACAGAATGCTGGAGGGACTTACCAGGAACCGCCATGGACTGCTGCTGCTGTGCTGACCAGTGACTTGTTGGGTCCCCTGGAGGAACAGCCACTTGCCTGCATCCACCTGGTGCTGGCCTGCTGCCGGGCCCTGCCGTCTGTGCTCTTTTTTCTTTAATGTTTTCCCCCAGATGCTGGGTGCCGTGGCCCTGGACCCCTGTACCCGGTACCTAACGCCTGGAGAGCGCTTGGGTAAACTTGCCCTGAAGTGCTTGGTAGCACTTCCTTTCTGAGGCATTTTGCACTTAAAAGCACCTTCTTTGGGGGTGCTATTGTGCTAGGTATGTGCATTTCTGAATTCGTGAATCACCTCCGCAAACTGGGCTCGTCAGGACTGCCCCAGCGCTCGTAAGCGCATTGCCAATCCCAGAATTACTGCTGCAGCCCGGGCGGGCTGCTTTTATTGAGTGACGGCTTTGTGTCACCCCTGGACCCCCGGGGCACCACTGAAGTCCAGGAAGGAGCACACTCCTACCGTGCCCCCGAGGCAAAGCTCGCTCCGAGGAGCGCCCCCAGGGCACAAGCAGGCACCTACTCTGGTGCCTGCCCTCTGTTCCAGCTCAGGTGAGCATTCGGAAACCGGGCGGGGGAGAAGGAAGCCTCATCGGAGGCTCCCCCGCCCCCACCGGGCCCCCTGTTTTGTTTCTTGGACGTCAGGAAGTGGGAAAGGAAGCCCCAGCAGAGCTCAAGCCATTTCCCGAGGACTCGAGCGGACTGGAAGCCTCTCCGGAGGCGCTCCACACCGCATGGTCTTCCATTGTGTTTTGGGGGCACCTGCCAGAGTCAGATGAGGCCCCCATCTGTGCCCCCTTGAAGCCCTAATTTTGTTTGAAGAGATTTCAGGCGGGGCGGAAGCCTCGACGGAGACCCCCCATATCACAGGTCCCCTTCTATGGCCCTGGTTGTTTTGTTTGAGGCTTGCCCCCCCTCCCTCGTTGAAGGGCCAGTGAAGGCCCAGGGGGGGGCCAGACATCGTGGGCCCATTATAAAACCACAGGAGAGAGTGCAGACTGCCCCTCTCCCCCAGGATCAACACGTGGCCCCCGTTTTATGCATAGGAGCGCCAGGGGCCCCAGATTTCTCGTTGTGGCACTGGAAGTACCTTTTCATCACCAAACAGGTACCTTTGAAAGGACACATGATGTAATGTTATGTTAACCTGTTTCTTTCTGAGATGTGCCATATATGTTTGCTAAATGTTTCTTTTATGGGCATAACATGCTTATATGTGTTTTGGGACTTGCCATAGGTTTTTAAAATGCTCTTAATATAGACATTTATTATATTTCCATGACAAGTGCATTCCTTTTATAATGTGATACCTGACTACTGCTTATATTGCAGAATCCTGAGTAGTTACGTGTTCTAATGTGACTACTGCTTATTGTTGCAGAGTATTAGAAACCTGTGTAACGTTCTGAAAACTGCTAAGGTAACAGGGTATTACTGACATGTAATATTTGTTCTTATTCTGTTTTGTGCAATACAGTTTATTTTTAAATAGCTCAGTGTTGTGTTTAGAAGGTGGTGTGCATATTGTGTCAAGTATGTTATGTGTGTTGTGCAAATGCTTTACACATTGCCTCGGGGTTAGGCCTGACTGCTCGTGCCAAGCTACCAAGGGGGTGAGCAGGGGTTATCTTGGATGTGTAACTCCCTTGCCCTGACTAGAGTGGGTGGGTTCTGTCTGGCTTAGGTGCATACTCTAGCCAACCAGAAACCCCATTTCTAATAGCATTCACAATGGTTGATTGCCCTATAGGGACGGATCTGAGGGGGTCAATAGCCTCCTCCCTCAGAGCCGCAGGGATCACTGGGGCAGGGCCTGAGGTTCCTGGGGCTAAGGTGATGCCCATCCTCCTGGATGAGGGGGAACGGGCAACTTGCTGAGAAGCTACTGCGAGGACAATGCTGGCATAGGGGTGGCAGCTGTACCTGCAGTTGGGGTGGTCACAGAGGTGTCCGCCACCACCTGGGAGCTCCCATCGGAGGAGGTACCAGAGTCTGTGTTGTCTCCTCCAGTCTCTGCCGTGGTGCTCCCCTCTCCCTCTGTCCCACTGGTTCTCTTGGCATCGGTGGACTCTGCCAACAGGGTCACGTGGGATGTAGCTCCCTCTGTCACCAGTACATGTAGGAGGCTGACCTGGTTTGTAGTGGGTACCATGGGTACTTACACCTCATACCAGGTCCAGTTATCCCTCATGAGTGAAATATAGTAGTGTTCTAGCTGCTTAGGTTGATAGAGGTAGCTGTAGAAGAACAGCTTAGGCTGAACAAGGAGACATGCAAAGCTCCTGCAATACCTCAATAGTTAGACAGTACTTATACGACCGCTGCACCACCAATGTAGGAGGCTGGCCTGGTTTGTAGTGGGTACCTTGGGGAATTACACCTTACACCAGGTTCAGTTATCCCTTATTAGTGAAATGTAGTAGTGTACTATCAGCTTCGGCTTAGGCTGAACTGGAGACATGCAAAGCTCCTGCAATACCACAATAGTTACACAGTACTTATATACAAGTAAAGACAATACTCAGTGTTACCAAAAATAAAGGCAGTTTATTTTAGTGACACAAGGCCAAAAATATCTTAGAGGCAATATTCCTTCTGGAGGTAAGTATTATACACAATATATACACTAGCCACCAAAATAAGGTAAGTAATTAGACATAGGATGGTGCAAACAATAGGAAATGCTATAGAATGCAATAGGACAAAATAGGTGTAAGGGCAACACAAACCATATACTAAGAAAGAGGAATGTGAATCACAAATTCATCCCTAGACAAGTGTAGTATGTAGAGAATAGCTAGGAGAGTATGAAAACCAAAAAGGTGAGTAAAATACTCCAACCCCAGAGCCCAGGAAAGTAGGAGTAAAGTACTGCAAGTTTCCTTAGGACACACTACAAGTCATGATTAGAGTTATTGCAAGAACGAAGCAAGACTGCAAACAACAAATGGTGGATTCCCGGACCTGAAGACCTGCAAAGAGAGGACATCAAGTCCAGAAGTCAGAGTAGGTTCCAGGAAGGACAGGAGTCCGTGCCAACCTAGAAGAGGGTGCAAAAGGAGAGTCTCCGATTGAACAAAGACTCCAGAAATGCACCAAGGGTAGATGGCTGCGGATTCCTGCATGATGCAATGGATGTCCCACGTGGAGATGTTGGATGCATGCGAGTTTCAGGCTGGATTCATCCAACAAGCCTTGGTTCAAGCAATGTCACGCATTGCGTCAAAGTGGTGCTGCCTAGATGCAGGAAGGACCTGTGGGCTTCAATTCGAAATGAGGAGGCAGAGGGGGCTCTCAACACTGGAGGAAACCCACAGATGATGACCAGGCAGCACCCATGGAGGTCCCAGAACACGGGGACAAATAAGGTGGAAATTGCGATTATTGCAGCACTACCTAAGAAGGTCCCACGCCTCCGGAGAAAAACTCAGCGAGTTGAGCATCACAATATAAAATGCTGGGGACCTGGGCCTGCCTGTGCATGAAGGATTCTTGCAAATAGTGTACAGAGGCCTCAGGAGGTGAAGATGACATGGAGCACAGGGATACTATAGCAAATGGGGAACGCAAGCTCTTACCGCCTCCAAATATGGATGGCAGGACCTTAGGAAAGTCTTTGTTGAAGGGGTCCACCACCTGTGTTCCAAGGAGCACGCTCGTCACCAGGAGAGAAGTCCAAGAGAACCGGTCATCATCTTAGAAGGTGCCTACTGAAGCAGGCAAGTGACTCCGTCACTTCACGGGATATTTCTTTGGTCCTTCTGGTGCAGGGTGAAGACAGGGAGTATCCAGAGCGTGCACACCATGGAAACTGTTGCAGTTGCTGGCTGGAGTTGCAGAGGAAACATAGGTCTTCTGGATAATTTTTCGCTGTTACAGCGGTTCCTAGAGCAGTCTGCGGTCGATCGGAGGTCAGACGATGAAGCAGTGGTTGCAGAGGATTCCTGATGGAAACCTGCAAGCAGAATCTGAAGAGAAACCCAAAGAAGAGACCCTAAATAGCCCTGAGAGGGGTATTGGCTACCATATCAGGTATGGACCTACCAGGAGGGGTCTCTGACGTTACCTGCTGGCACTGGCTGCTCAGAGGCCTCCAGAGTATCCCAACACCTTGGAAAACAAGGTGGCTGAAGACTGGGACACAGTGGAGGATCTCTGGGCACCATCCCTGGGGTGGTGATGGACAAGGAAGTGGACACTCCCTTTTCCTTTGTCCAGTTTCATGCCACAGCAGGGACTGGTGTAGACTTGCTTATGCAAGGAGGGCACCATCTGTGCCCTTCAAAGCATTTCCAGAGGCTGGGGGAGGATACCCCTTCCAAGCATGTAACACCTATTTCCAAAGGGAGAGGGTGTAACACCCTCTTCCCAAAGGAAATACTTTGTTCTGCCTTCCTGCGACTGAGCTGCTCAGACCCCAGGCGGGAAGAACCATGTATGTGAGGTGGCAGCAGCTGTAGCTGCAGGGCAAGACTCAGAGAGCTGGTTTGGCAGTACTGGGGATCCATGGTAGAACCCCCAGGATGCATGGAATTGGCTCCCAATACCAGATTTGGAATGGGGAACAATTCCATGATCTTAGACATGTTACATGGCCATATTCGGAGTTACCATTGTGAAGCTACATATAGGTATTGACCTATATGTAGTGCACACGTGTAATGGCATCCCCCACTCAAAAAGTCCTGGGAAATGGGCCGGAACTCTGTGAGGGCACCTTTGCTGGTGCAAGGGTGCCCTCACAATTTGTAACTTTGCACCTAACCTTCAGCAAGTGAAGCGTTGACATATAGGTGACATAATTTACTTAAGTGCAGTGAAAATGGCTGTAAATAGTTTGTGCACTATTTCACGCAGGCTTCAATGGCAGTCCTGTGAAAGGGTTTGTCTGAGCTCCTTATGGGTGGCAAAAGAAATGCTACAGCCCATATGGATCTCATGAAACCCCAATGCCCTGGGTACCTAGGTACCATATACTAGGGACTTATGTGGGGGGTCCAGTGTGCCAATTGAAATTGGTAAATGAAGTCACTAGCCTACAGTGACAAGGCAGAGAGAGCGTAAGCACTGCAGTTCTGGTTAGCAGAGCCTCAGTGACATAGTCAAGCACTACTGACAACACATATGTCAGGTTACATACTATGAGCACTGAGGTCTCGGCTAGCAGGATCCCAGTGAGACAGGCAAAACACACTGACACATAGGCGGTCATTGCAACATTGGTGGTAAAAGCTGCATACCTTCATGCAAAAGACCGCCAATACACCGCCGTGGGTGTGGAATTCCGCCACAGCTATTATGACCCACATTTCGGAATCTGCCAAAATTCAGACACCCACACAAGTCCGCCACACCAAAGGTCAGTGGTAAACTGGCGAAAACAAAACCTCCACCGTCACGCCAACAGAAATATGCCCACACTATCACAACCCACGAATCCACGTGGCGGTCTTTCAACCGCGGTATTCCATTGGCGGTACACACCGTCGAGCTCAAAATACACACACTCTTACAAAACACTACCACATTGGACAATTTGAAATACACACACCTGATACGCATATACACGCCACACCCACACACCCAATACAATATAAAACACCCACCCATATCACCCACAAACCCCTATGACCAAAATTACAGAGAGAAGGCCAGAGAGCGAGCACCAGCAAGAACAACAGCATCCACAGGCACACAACACCATCACCCACAGAACTTCCACGCACCTCACACAACACACCACTACATATCAGCATGCATATCACCACACACTCCACCCCACACATCACCTACACCACCCCATGGCATGGCAAAGACACCCCAGGTTCTCGGAGGAGGAGCTCAGGGTCATGGTGGAGGAAATCGTACGGGTAGAGCCACAGCTATTCGGAGCACACCTCCATTGCAAGGAAGATGGAGCTATGGCGAAGAATAGAGAACAGGGTCAACGCAGTGGGACAGCACCCAAGAAATCGGGAGGACATCAGGAAGAGGTGGAACGACCTACGGGGGAAGGTGCGTTCCGTGGTCTCAAGACACCACCTGGCGGTTCAGTGGACTGGCTGCGGACCCCCAGATCCTCCCCCACAACTAACAACATGGGAGGAGCAGGTCCTGGAGATTCTGCATCCTGAGGGCCTCGCAGGAGTAGGTGGAAGAATGGACTCCGGTAAGTCAAATCTTAGCTATTACAACCCCCCCCCTACCTGCATGCTAACACATACCCCCACCCTCACCCCCAGCACCCCAACTCCTCACATATGTCCCAATATCACAAACCACCCATCCCAACACCAAGCCCTGCTTGCAACAACAAACCATGGACACCCATCACTAAAGCATGCCCACTGCACATACCCACACAACCCCCTAAACCATCCTCACACAAGGTCTCACACAGGAATGCAAGCACTGGGGTACACAGTCACCCACCCATTGCACACCATGACACACACAGATGTCATAACCATCCTTTTATACCCCTGCAGGACCACTACCCAACATCACCGGACAGGAGGGTCCACACATGTCCACACCACCAACAGAAGAGGCCCACAGTGATGTCAGCACCTCTGTCCAACTGGATCTAGATGACCAGCCCTGCCCATTGGGGACCTCACGACAGTCGGTTCCCATCACCAGTCACAGGCCACTACAGACCTTCCACCCTCTGGAAACACCAGCACAGCACCCACCCAGCGGGCCCATACCTCCGTCCCCAGGACACGTCAATCAGCTATGTTTCCACCAATACAGGGAACCCAGGATAACCCACCACCCCAACAACAACAGGGACCTGGGGGCAGTTGTAGTGGGCACACGGTCCAGGGGACGGAGGCCCAGGAACGATGGCAACGGTACTGGCCAAGTTTCAGGAGACCCAGCGCCTGCAGGAGGAATAGTATATGGGCTTCAGGGAGGAACTCAGAACCATCAGCTCCACCCTGGGCATCATCGTAGGGGTGCTGAAGGAACTTGTGAATACCAGGAGGGACACTGTGGCACTACACGGGGCCCCTGACACTAGCATGGACGATGAACTGCCCACCACCTCCGGCGGCGCTAGTGGACAGGAGGCACCACAACAGGACCACCACACCAGCACCCCACCCCCTGCAGAGGGAGAACCACCCCGCAAACTGTCTCTGAGATCCAGGACAAAGACAGAGCATGATGCCAAGACCCCTGCCAAGAATTGAGACCACCCTGATTGTCATCCCACTGTCCCACTTTGTCACCCTGTCCATACTGAAACTGCCCCAGCTCCACTTCCTATGCCCATGTGGGCAATGCACCTGTGAGACTAATAGACTGGACTCTGCCATGGATATTCCTCCGCCATCACCCCTCACCATTTCACTACCCCTCCAATATTGAGCACTTAAATAAACACACTTAAAGCACAAAACAATCTGGAGTCTGTCTGTGATTTCGAAACAGTGTATTAGCAATTACAGTGACAAAATGCTCTTTCAAGTTGAATGTCCACATATCTATGTCACACAGCTCTAGTCCATGAGGAATCTAAGCAGATGTCACACAGTGGGACCCACATCTGTGAAATCGTAAGGGAAAGTGACAACTCAGTGACCATTCACTGGGTGAAAACGACAGACAGTAGAGAGTTAGTTGTGTTTAAGTACATGTAGTAGGCAGGTCTGTACTCTTACCTGTGTCTCACTGGAAATATTGCTGGATCACTGAGTCCCTGTTGTTCATGTCTTCTTCCTCTGATTCCTCGTCTTCACTGTCCACAGGCTCCACAGCTGCCACAACACTGCCATCTGGACCATCCTCCTGCAGAAAAGGCACCTGTCGTCGCAATGCCAACTTATGAAGCATACAGCAGGCCACGATGATCTGGCATACCTTCTTTGGTGAGTAGAATAGGGATCCACCTGTCATATGGAGGCACCTGAACCTGGCCTTCAGGAGGCCGAAGGTCCGCTCAATCACCCTCCTAGTTCACCCATGGGCCTCATTGTAGCGTTCCTCTGCCCTTGTCCTGGGATTCCTCACTGGGGTCAGTAGCCATGACAGGTTGGGGTAACCAGAGTCATCTGCAAATGGTGAGGGACAACTGTTAGACACGCACTAACCTGGAGGGATATCCCCAGACCCAGACAACCATTCCCACTGACTTGCCTCCAGGTGCTCACCTAATAGCACACACGGTGCCTCTGGAGTTGACCCATCACAGAAGAGATGCTGCTATTCTGCAGGATGTAGGAGTCATGCACTGATCCAGGGAACTTGGCATTCACATGGGAGATGTACTGGTCTGCCAAACATACCATCTGCACATTCATAGAATGATAACTCTTCCGGTTTTCATACACCTGTTCACTCCTGTGGGGGGGACCAAAGCCACATGGGTCCCATCAATGGCACCTATGATGTTGGGGATATGTCCCAGGGCATAGAAATCCCCTTTCACTGTAGGCAAATCCTCCACCTGAGGGAAAACGATGTAGCCCTGCATGTGTTTCAGAAGGGCAGACAACACCCGGACAATACGTTGGAAAACATAGGCTGGGACATCCCTGATGCTATGGTCACTGTTGTTTGAAAAGACCCACTTGAAAGGAAATGGAGCACTGATAGCACCTGCATTTGAGGGGGGATTCTTGTGGGATGGCGGTTTACTGACATCAGGTCTGGCTCCAACTGGGTTCACAGTTCCTGGATTGTGGCACGGTCAAGCCTGTATGTGATAATCACATGTCGCTCCTCCATTGTCGACAGGTCCACCAATGGTCGGTACACCGGAGGATGCCGCCATCTCCTCACATGTCCCAGCGGACGGTGCCTATGAAGGACAAGAGCGAGCACAGAGTCAAACAAGTCAGAGTTACGTACCCACAGTTTACCCAGAACACAAATCATACACAAAAGGTGGCCTGTATGTGTTTTGAGTCTAGGCCTAGGTATGTGTGACGCAGTTAGAAATGAAGCCATGTGGGCCCCTGAAATAGCGGCTGCCTGACCTCTAAAGTGGGACACTGGGATGTGAGGTAACTGCTCTGGCGTTGTACACCGTCGCGGTAGGCGGTCGAAGACCGCGGCACAATGCTGCATTGGTTAACATTGGACCCTATGGGTCCAAGGAGCCAATGACGATGTACACCGGCGGTGACGGTATGCACCGCCGCGGACGTGACTGCCATTTTCTATCTGTTCAATCACTCGATACCTGATCTTCGACAGGAGAGGACCTACACTGCAAGTGCTGCTGTGACCTCGGTCTGGAAGAGACAATGGCTCGAGTTTCTGGGGAAAGGGCCCCGGCCTTCACATCTGAGGAGTTGGAGAAGCTATGGATGGGGTCCTCCCCCAGTACACGCTACTCTACGGTCCTCCAGACAAACAGGTAAGTACACAGGGAGCATGTTGTATGGGCTATGCCTGTGTGGAGAGGGTTGGATGTAAGAAGGAAGGGGGGAGAGTGCTGCGTGCATGAAAGACGGTGAATGCATGTGCCACATGGCAAGGGTAGGGATGGGGGCCAATCACTTTGACGGTGCAGTTGGTAATAACTTCTCTTTTTCCCCTGTACATTTTATGTAGGTCAGCGCCCACCAGAAAAAATACATTTGGCGTGCCATCCCCAAGGACGTCCGGACCCTGGGGGTCTACCACAGATGGAGCACCCACTGCCGTAAAAGATGGGAGGACATTCGCCACTGGAGCAAGAAGACACTGGAGGCTCAGCTGGGAATGGCCTCCCAATGTGGGAGGGGTGCCCGTCGCAACATGACCTCCCTGATGTTCAGGATCCTGGCGGTGGCATACCCGGATTTGGATGGGCGCTTGAGGGCATCACCGCAGCATAAGGGGGTGAGTACACTCTCATTCTGCTGACTTTGCACGCAGTGGAGGTGTCTGGGTGGGGGAGGTGGGCTGTGGGTTTCCCTAGGCCAGGGCGAGTTCCGTAGGCAAGGCCCCTCCGTAAGGCAGGCCATGTGGCACCCCACCCCACCTCTGTAGAGTGCCTGGAGGGTGACACTACGGAGTCTGAATTCACCAGTGGGACGGAGGGCGAGGGGAGCTCCACGGCGGTAACAGGAGCTGACACCAGCGACACGGACTCGTCCTCTGATGGGAGCTCCCTTGTGGTGGTGGCAACATCTGTGCCCCCCGCATCTACATGCACAGCCACCACCCCACCTACCAGCACTGCCCTCCCAGCAGCCCCTCAGCCTTTGCCCAGTGCCTGCTCACCCAGGATGGTGGGCATCACCTTTGCCCCAGACACCTCAGGCCCTGCCCCAGTCAACCCTGCTGCCATCCGAGAGGAGGCCATTGACCTCCTCAGGTCCCTTACTGTTGGGCAGTCTACCATTTTGAATGCCATCCAGGGTGTAGAGAGGCAGTTGCAACAAACCAATGCATTCCTGGAGGGCATTCATTCTGGTCAGGCGGCCCTTCAGCGAGCTTTTCAGACTCTGACCTCAGCACTGATGGCAGCCATTGTACCTGCGTCTAGCCTCCCCCCTCCAACTTCCTCCACCCCAACCCATTCCCCTGTACCTCAGCCTATCCCAAGCACACCTACAGACCAACATGCACACACGTCAACACCCAAGGGAAGCTAAGGCAAACATAAGCACCACACATCCCACAGGCATTCACGCAAGCATCACACACATACAGACACACCAACATCCACTGCCTCCACTGTGTCCCCCTCCTCCTCGTCTCCCTCCTCCCTCCCAGTCTTGTCTACACTCACTCCTGCATGCACTACCTCTACAGCCACTACATCCCTCTCCAGCACACCCACCACCACACCCCGCTCACGTGCAGTCACCACCCCTGTAGTGAATCCTAGTTTGTTTTAACGGGATAACAGGAGTTAGCTTAGCCGTAGGCTTGTAAACTCGTGCCCCCGACACCTAGTGACTTTTAACCTACTTAGCTTGCTCTGTCTTAGCCCATTTAATTATTTATTTCCTTTAAGATGGCGGCCTTGTTTATAGTTAGGCCACTTGTTATGGGTTCTATTATCAGTGTCACTACGCCAAGGTGTCAAGATCAAGCACGAAAGACAAACATACAGTAGGTGTTCACACTTAGGGATTTTCCCTCTCTATACTTTCGAGGGATTGTTGATATTAATTGCCGTCCCAAGCATGCCTGTTATCTATTGTTTTGAATTACACTTACGTCAGAGGACCTTGTAGATCTGTATAAATACATCACACTTTAGACAGATAATCAGAGGGATTCCGTCCAGAGGGCATCGCCACCATCGCTGATACCAATGCTGCAGTCATCTTGATGCTGACCCAGTCTTCGTGTCCCTGCGGAGTCTGAGATAGAAACCTCATTCCAAGGTAACGAGGGTTGGGGGCTCCTCTCATGGACACGGCTTTGGCAGATTAGGTTTAACGAACCCAGTTCTCCTTTTAGGTAGGATGTTAGACCTATTCTCCTTAGGGTACTAGGGCTTATTCCATCTTATACCTATACATTTCTTTCATATATTGCACAATGGTGGGGGTCTTTATAACAATGACTCTCGTATTTACAATACTGTTGCTTGGTATATTCATTATCCTAATCATTGCAGTTCATGCAACTTATCACAAATTGCGGTTATGTTGAATAAAAACTATTATAACTTCACTGCATCTGTGTTATTGCCTTTGTTTGTATGAGACATAATAAATCTGTGAGAAAAGGGTAATTTCCGTTTAACCACGACAACCCTGAGAAATCTTACTTTGAATCCATGCGTAAGCGACTGCTACAAATCACCTTTTACTAATGTGTTTCTGGTGAGGTACTGCTAGTAAGCCGGTAAGGTTTGGACAACAGTTACAACTAGTTGTAGGAAAAACTTAGTCACCTACAAACGAAAGTACTGTCATCCTGAGACCAGCAGTCTTGCTCAGAGCAAGAGTCCAAACTACGACACCCCCACTACCATTCACACGTCCCCTGTGTCCTCTCCCAGTGTGTCTGTAACGCCTCCTCCCAAGATACACAAACGCAGGCACACACCCACCCAACAGCCATCCACCTCACGACAGCCTCCAGCACATGCACCTTCACCCAAAGTCACCAAACGAACACCTCCTACAACCACTACCTCTTCCTCCACTCCCAAACCCCTCCAGCTATACGTCCCAGTGTGTCCAAAAAAGTTTTCCTGTCCAACCTTGATCTCTTTCCCACACCTCCCCCACCCCGTCGATCTCATAGGTCCCGAACTAAGCCCTCAGCCACAACATCTCCGGGACCAGTGGTGCCTGTAGTCACCGGAATCTGGAGTGCACTGACCAACAGGGCAGCCAGTGTGGCACGGTGCCACAGCACAGACAGTCCACCACCTGTGAAGCATCAGAAGTTGGCCAGTGCCCGGCAGGAGAGGGGGAAGACTCCAGCCACCAAAGTCGCTCCCAGGTGTCCCAGTGGGAGTGTGGATTCAGCTGTGACACCTTCCAAGGTGGGGAAGGGCCACAAGAAACCTGACAAGTCTGGGAAAAGCAGCACAGCAGAGAAGACCGCCATCATCCCGATGGCCTGGAAGCCACGCCAGCACCAGCCCAGCTGCCCAGGAGGCCACCGCCAGCACCATCCAACCTGCCCATGAGGCCACAGCACCATCCTACCTGCCCAGGAGGCCACCGCCAGCACAAGCCCACCTGCCCAGGAGGCCACCGCCAGCACCAGCCCACCTGGCCAGGAGGCCACCGCCAGCACCAGCCCAGCTGCCCAGGAGGCCACCACCAGCACCAGCCCAGCTGCCCAGGAGGCCACCGCCAGCACCAGCCCACCTGGCCAGGAGGCCAGCACTAGCCCGGCTGGGCCATGAAGGACCGCCAGCAAAAGCCCTGCTGGGCAATGAAGGACCGCCAGCAGCTGAGACCCTTTAATGGAGACTGCCATCTCAAGCACCGCTGAACAGGGCACCGCCATCTCAAGCACCGCTGAACAGGGCACCGCCATCTCAAGCACCGCTGGCCCATGAGCAGCAAGGGCACTAACGCAACTGAATCCGTCACGGGGTGAATGAAGCACTCTGGGCACAAAGCCCCCTCCAGAACCAGTGGAGAGATACATCCAATACCTCAGTCCTTGGCAGGATGAAGCACTCTGGGATAAAAGCCCACTCCAGAACCAGTGGAGAAAGGCATCCACTCCCTCTGTCCTTAGCAGGATGAAGCACTCTGGGCACAAAGCCCCCTCCAGAACCAGTGGAGACTGTTATCCACTTTAGAGACTGTGGCTTTGCACTCCCCAGGATTGAACAGTGGGGAGCCCACCCACTTGTGAGACTTGAGAGACTGTGGCTTTGCAATCCCCAGGATGGAACAGTGGGCATGTGGCCCCTTTGTGGATTTGGCGTTGTGCACTCAACCGGCTGAGGTGCCCCCCTTTCCCTCCCCCTGAGGTGCCTGTTTAGTTGCTGTCTGATGCCCCTGCAGTGTTCTCTCTGTCATGGTCGGGGATCTTGTGTGGGCTTCACCCATACCGTGTGGTCCCAGTGTTCCACGGACTTTCTTAGAGCACTAACTGGACTACTTTGCTTTGTATATATTATGTACATGGTGTATATATATATTTCTGCCTACTTGCTTTTAATCTATTACAATGGTTACACTCATTTTCTATTGTCTTTGCATTCTACCAGGGGGTTTGGGGGGTGTAACTGTGATGAATTGATATGCATTAGTGTGTGTGTTGTAGTGGGTGAGGGTGGGGGTGGGGGTGTTGCATGTGTGTGTCACTGTTTTTTCCCTCCCCCTCCCCTGTATCATAGGTGCAGTACTCACCGTGGTCTTCGCCGCCGGCGTTCGAGCTCCTGGGAGAAGACTATTGCAGGGAGAATTTGGAGTTCCGGGTCCATGGCGTCCTCGTTCCTCGTGGAGTGTGTAGAGGTGAGCGTTTTTCCTTTGGGATTCCTGTTTCCGCCGTGTTTTTATCCGCGGTGAATCCGCCCCATAAAAGGTGGCGGATTGGCCTATCATAATAGTGTGGACGGTACATTGTCTCCCGCCTGTCTGTTGGCGGTGACCGCCAAGCTGTTTGTTTGTACCACCGTGGCGGTCGGAGTGTTAAAGTGGCTGTCTTTGTTGGCAGTTTCCGCCACGGTCGTAATTTTACCGCTAGCCTGTTGACGGTCTTACTGCCGCTTTAACGCTGACCACCAGGGTTGTAATGACCACCTTAGTGTCATATCTAGCCAACTTTAATCGCCTGATCGCTGAGACATCCTGGCCTGAAGAAAAACAAGCGGCCTTGTTCTATAAGGGACTCAAAGAGGAGCTGAAAGATATCCTAGCTCAAGTTGACCCGCAACCTACGGACTGTCAAGAATTGATAAACCTTGTCTTGACACTTGATCATCGTTTATCAGAACGAAAAGGAACACGAAAAAAGACTGAAAAATATTTATGGCATGTTTACAATAATAGAGATTCAAGAACTCCAAAAGAAAGAACGCCGGAACCGATGGAAATTGGAACCATCGGAAGTCCATTGACCAAAGATGAAAAAGATCTACGCAGAAAGAATGGACAATGTCTCTATTGTGGGTGCAAGGGTCATTTTGCCAAAGATTGTCCAGTCAAACCAAAGAGCAAACGAGGTCTAGTTCAGAAGGTTGCAGCCAATGCACAAGTCGAGTCGGAAAACTAAAGCACCCAAGATGCAGAGAAGGGTTGCTCTTGGGTGTCACTGTGGACCCTTCACAATCCAGACATCTCAAAATGGGAATAAGAGTTCAGGTTAAGAAAAAGAACTACTTCAAGAAGGCTCTCGTCGACTGTAGGGCTACCGAGAAACTTTGTTGATGTCCAATTGGTTCGTGCATGGGGGATCACATGTATTGAAAAGAAGACCCCAGAAATCATCCAGGCAGACGATGGAAAACTCTTGACTGGAGGTCCAGTAACTCTTCAGACTGTTCCCTAGGTGGTGATTTGTGAGGATAAGAATCAAAGAAAGAAACATAAAGAGAAACTTATCCTTGACGTGATCCATGCTCCCCAATATGGAATAATCCTTGGCTTACCATGGTTAACTCATCACAATCCAGAAATTAGTTGGGCAGAACGAAAGGTCGTATTCTCATCTGCGCTATGTAAAGAACAATGCCTCTAAAAAATTCCAGTATCAAACGTTTTCAACTCTTACATAGCTACAGCCGTGGAGAAAGAAATTCTACTGCCCAAGCAGAATTCATCTTACAAGGATGTATTTGATGAAAAAGAAGCAGAGAACCTACCTCCTCATAGATCTTATAACTGTCAAATTGAGCTAGTCCCAGGTATGATACTTCCCAATTGTCGAGTATATGCCCTGTCAGAACATGAAAATCAACATTTACAAAAATATCTAGATCAATTCTTGGAGAATGGATTCATTCGCCCCGCTAAGTCTCCTGCAGCTTCTTCTTTGTTTTTTGTTCCAAAGGCGAATGGAGAACTTCGAACTTGTATCGACTATAGAGGACTGAACAAAATCACCATCAGGAATAGATAACCTTTGCCCCTGATTCCGGTCTTACTGGAGCAAGTAAAGAAAACAAAAATCTACACGAAGCTTGATCTCTGAGGTGCTTATCATTTGGTCAGAATGAGAGAGAGTGACGAATGTAAAACAGCGTTCAAGACAAGATATGGCCTTTTTGAATACACCGTCATGCCGTTTGGTCTGTCTAATGCTCCAGCAGCATTTCAATTTTTCTTGAATGATGTTCTTAGAGAGTACCTCAACATATTTGACATAGTCTACATTGATGACATTTTGATCTACTCAGACAATGAAGAAGAACATGTCCAACATGTCAAGAAAATCCTTACAGCCCTTCGAAAGCACCATTTATATTGCAAACTAACCAAGTGTGAGTTTCATGTTACCACAGTTGAATATTTCGGGGTTATCCTTACCCCTGAAGGTATGGTGATGGCAGAAAAGAAAGTGAAGGCTGTATCCGATTGGCCCACCCCAAGGACTGTTTGTGATGTACAATGTTTCTTGGAGTTTGCAAATTTTTACCAGAGGTTCATAAATCATTTCTCCCAGACAGTGGCTCCAATCACGAAGTTATTAAGAAAGAAGGAGACATTTTTATGGTTCCCAGAAGCTGACTGACCCTTTTCAACTTTGAAAGAAGCTTTCTCCACTGCCCCAGTCTTGACTCATCTTGACGCGGATCGACCCTTCATAGTGGAAGCTGAAGCTTCAGATGTGGCAATAGGAGCAGTCTGGTCACAACGAAACAAGGACACTGGTCAGATTCATCCTGTAGCTTATTTGTCTCGGAAGTTGAATGAAGCCGAACAGAACTATGTCATTGCTGAAAAGGAGCTTCTGGCGATTTGTGATGCCTTTAAAGAATGGAAACATCATTTGTTACGTGCCAAATACACTGTCATGGTATATACTGATCATCGCAATCTTCAGTTCATGAGTTCTGCCAGACTTTTGACTCCTCGGCAATTACGCTGGATGTTGCTTTTTGCCGAATGTGATTTTGTGTTAACGTTCTGGCCTGGTAAAGACAATCGCAAAACTGACGCCCTGTCCCGCCAAGAGTCTACCACGTTGCCTGCAGTTCAAACCCCCAGAGCTATCATTGCTCCCGACAAAGTCCTATGTATCATCAAAACTGAAGATTTCTTTGAAGACATCCGCAACTCTTTCAATGTTGAGAAATGGCAGACATGGGCCCAAGCAGAACCCAAAAGGTCAATCAAGCAAGGTTTACCTTTTCATGACGCTCGTTTGTTTGTGCCCACTACCAAACTCCGCAAGATTGTGTATCATTGGTTGCATGTTACACCTACGGCAGGTCATCCAGGTACTCCAAAAACTCTTGAATTAATCCAATGTATTTTTGGTGGCCTATCCTAACAAAAGATGTAAAAGTCTCTGCTCACACTAAAACAAGTCATTCAAAACCGAAAGGGTTGTTGCATACACTTCCAACTCCAAGTCGTCCGTGGGAGCACATTTCTTTAGACTTACCGGTCTACCAGTGGTTCAACAGCATTCAGTAATTCTGGTGGTAGTAGATATATATAGATAGATCACGAAATATGGACATTTCATTTCCTGCAAGAAATTACCCACCTCTAGTGAACTAGCAACTATTTTATTGAACAGAGTGGTTTGTTATCATGGACTACCAAAGATGATCCTCTCCGATCGGGGGTCGCACTTTGCTTCCAATTTCTGGGAAACATGGTGTAAAACACTCCAAGTGACATCTACATTATCTGCTAGTCACCATCCTCAAACAGATGGTCAAACGGAGAGACGAAATCAGACTTTGAAGCAATACCTGCATGCCTACGCTGAAAAAGGATTTCATTCTTGGACATCAATGCTCTGGTTAGCTGAATTAGCCTACAATAACTCAATCCACATTTCCACTGGCGTTACACCTTTTTTTGGCTTTTTTGGCTATCACCCTGACACCTTGCCCATCACAATCCCTCAAGAAAGTTCTCTTACTCCAGCTGTGTCAGAAACCATTCAACATTTGCATCAAACCCAGAAATTGATTCAACAGCATTTAGAAAAGGCCAAACAAAAATATAAAAAGTACTATGACATGAAACATTGTGAGGGACCGCAGTATCAACCAGGTGGCAAAGTGTGGCTTTCCACAAAACATATAGGCCCTCATTCTGACCCTGGAGGCCCCCGATCCCGTTTTCAGAGACATCCGAGTTCTTGGGCCTAATTTTCACGTTGAGAGATTTTACCTTGCGTGTGTGAATGTGCTCTGTTTTTTTCTGGCATTTACATGTGAACATTCAAATCGGCAGGACGCGCGATTCGTTTCTTGTGCTTTAAATTTTGATATTCATTGTGCGTTACCATTTCTTGGCAGTTTCATGGTGACATTCGAATCAGCAAGACGCGCGATTCGTTTCTCGTGCTTTAACTTTTGATATTCATTGTGCGCTACCATTTCTTGGCAGTTTCATGGTGGCACTCGAATCGGCAAGACGCGCAATTCGTTTCTCGTGCTTTAACCCTTGATATTCATTGTGCACTACCATTTCTTGGCAAATTCATGTTGGCACTGGAATCGGCAAAACACGCAATTCGTTCCTCGTGCTTTAACCCTTGATATTCATTGTGCGCTACCATTTCTTAGCATTTTCATGATGGCATTCGAATCGGCAAGACACGTGATTCTTTTCTCGTGCTTAACACCTGATATTCACTGTGCGCTACCATTTCTTGGCAGTTACATGGTGGCATTCGAATCTGCAAGATGAGCAATTCGTTTCTCCTGCTTTAACCCTTGTAATTCATTGTACGCTACCATTTCTTGGCAGTTACATGGTGGCATTCGAATCGGCAAGACACGCGATTTATTTCTCGTGTGTAATTCATGTTATTCATTGTACACTACCATTTCCTGACATTCACATGGTGACATTCGAATCGGCAAAGTCGCGCAATTCCTTTTCTTGTGTCTAATTCATGATATTCATTGTGTGTTACAATTTCATGACATTAATTGGCTGACATTCAAATCGGCAGTATGCGCAATTCAATTTCTGTGTTTAAAATCACGGTGTTCATTATGCGCTACCATTTTAAGGCATTTACTTGGTGGCTTTCAAGTTGGCAAGACATGTGATTTATTTCTTGAGTCTAATTCATGTTATTCATGGTGCACAATCATTCTATGGTATTTACAACCTTTGTTCAAATCTGCAATGTGCGCAATTCATGTTCAGGCAATTTTGAGAGAACAAAAAAGCTAGAGTTCTAGAAGTAATGTTGTGTGTACATAATAAGTTTCTCAAACATGATTCATATTATGGTTTCAAAATCATTCAGATTATTTCCTGATCCTCATGCAAAATATAATACTTGAATTTTAAAGTTGCATTTAACTTTTCTTGATTCCCTCACAGGTATTCCAGTCATCTTGAAACATAGTCATTTTAAGTCTCTACTTAGGTTGTCCATGTTTTCGGATGACAATGCTTAGAGTCATAGCTTAGTATTGATTAATATGATATAATCTTGATATTGTGTGTTTTAACCTTTTTGCTTCCTACAGGTCTCCTTCCCAGCTGTTCCCTTCCTAATCCACTTTTCCCCACTTGGATTCTCCTAGACTCTGTGACAATTCTGATCAGAGAATTGGAGCTGTGTTGTAGTAGAAGTGTTGGGAACATGCACAGACCCCGAGGATCTGGTGACTCTGACAGTGGGGGGGGCAACACTCCTTCACCTTAGCAGAGGAGTCGTGCCTGTTCCCCACTCCCCTCAAAGATCGTATATGCAATGCATACGGAGTTCAGATATATCAATCTTTGTAGTCACGATTGAAAGGGGGTACCATGGTAATTTGGGAATTTTGCATGGTATTACACTGGGAAGAAAATGAATAACATGATTACTTGCCAGGAATTTGTTCCTACTTCGAGGCCCTGATATTAGATGTGAGCATGCACAGAAGAGGAGTTGAGCTCCATAGCACTGTGCATGCACTCTTGGCATTTTAGATGGACTGATTCTGATGCTGGCATTCCAGCATGTACAGTGCAGCATAGGTACTTTTGTGCAATGCAAAATAAGGAGGCTGTGCAGCTGTTTCCAGCCCACAATGCAAATTGTTTCGTAAGAGCTCCTCGTTTTCATCACAATATATACACAAGGCATCAGGGCAAAAAAAGACCTGGACTTCAGAAGGTGGGTGGGGCTTACTCTTATAGGGGTGAAGCCATCTTCATAGGCTCATTCATAATTATCTGTGCGTACTGCCTTCGCAGTTTTATTACTCTGCGCAACATGAGTTATTTTTGAAAAAAAGCATGTAAAGTGTATTGAATTATAAAGTTCAGTAGACCAGTAAGATTATTCTCAATGTGTGCACTTTGAAACACCAAAACTATACAGCTTCGTATATAGGAGAAAACTATTTTGCAATCTGAAATAAATAAGTTGAAAATATTGCTGCGTTTAATTTCCATAAACGGAATTTGCCACACAATTGGGCAAAAAAAAGTAAGTAAATTGTATGCTTGAATGCGAGTTTCCCCAACAAAAAGAAAGCAATGCAAGTTTGTCACAAGAAGCTTTTAATGAGAACAAATATATAATGTGCGCTTTAAGCTGCTTTTACAATATATGCTATTTGTAAGGGATTCACACTCGGTAGAAAAAGAAGAAAAAGTGCGCCTAAAAGTCTGGAGCTGTGTGAAACATTCAAATTGTTTCTAGACATGTTGTGAAAGAAAAGAGGGACGGGATAATGAACTGCAAATGATGCTTGTTGAAAGGTGAGTATCTTTATGTGGGGGGGCACATGTGGAACACACATTCATGGAGTTTCCACAAACAGCGGGAGGTCAAACTTCCCGCACAGACTGTAAGTCACTGCCGTAGCTAACCATGTAGGGAGAGCAGCACATTTAATATAGTGAAGGAAGAAATATTAAAGGAAACTAAAGGCAAGGATTTACCAAAGTGCAAACTGGTGGGAAACTGCACAAAAGTGGCTTGTTTTTCAATGGGTATTATCGTGTTTATAAAAAAAATGAATGCAGTTGAACCACATAAAACAGACCTATTGAAATCTTGGTCCTTAATGAGAGCACGTAGAAAGAGGTGCACGCACCAACTCTTTGAGAGCGAGCCAGTGTGTAATCTAACTCATTCCTACAATAAATCAACCAATGCCCACTTACATAACAGTGAAAGAAACTCCAGTAATGTTTGCCAAAAAAACCTACTTCCATTACAGACCAATTTATCACAAAAAAACATGTTCCTTCCACCTCAAAAAATATCTGTAACGCACAAAGAAATGTTCAATTACAAACCCAAGCCAAAGCAAAATACATGCACATTTAAAAAATGGTTTAAAAGACGCTACAATGTAAGAGCACTTTCTTTTAAAGTTACCTTTAATGTAACTACTTTCCCACCACACTCCGTAATATTTACAAAAAAAAGCCATTCATTACTCACCAGTTCAACACAATATAAACACGTTGCTTCCACCGAAAAAAAAAATCGGAAATGCACAAACACATTTTCAGTTTACAAACCGGACAAAAATAAAAGCTGCATGCACGTTCAACAAAAGCAAACAAAAAGAAAATATAGTTCCAAACCAAATACTTCAACACAGTGGGGAAAGTTTCCTGTAGTTAGGCGATGCTGTGTAGGTGTTACCAAACAACTATAAAAAGAGGGACTAGAACCAAATTAACCACTAGAGAGGAAGAATTTTTACAAGACAATCAAATAAACCAATGAAAAGCCAATGGGTGGGCTGTCAACCCTCATACCAATTACTAAATGTCTCGGAGAGACAGCGCATGCGCTGCCTAGGCTCAACCTAAGTCAATCCAAAGCGCCTCAGCCTCCACGAGCACGAGTACGAGAGTTATCGGCTCCTTGTGTGAATGTCTAAAAAAGGATTGTGGCTGGGATGACAGACAAACTCAAACCGTAGGAGGGTCCATAACACGCTGTAACAGGAGGAAGCATGACGTAGTGTGATGGCCAACAAAAATGTTCCCTTAGTGAACATTCACCTGGGAGGGAAGTCAGCAGACAAAGGAAGGACATTTCACAGAAATGCACCAATAAAAATGAAACATTTAAAAAAAGCACAACAAAGAATGAATAGCAAGTGTGGGCGTGGTTAAAAGCCCACAGAGAGATTACAGCAGGACTGAGCGCTTGCGCACTCAACCCTAAAAATGGCTTGACTGAACAAGTGACTGGATGCAGAAACTGACTAAGGCATTTAGGGCCAGATGTAGGAAGCCTTTTGCATGTCGCAAACTGCGAAAAACGCAGTTTGCGGCATGCAAAAGGCCGAACGCGATGCTCATCCTCAAATTGCAAGTCAGTACCGACTCGCAATTTGAGGATGCGACTCGCAAATAGGAAGGGGTGTTCCCTTCCTAATTGCGACCGCATCGCCATGTTGAGTTGCTTTGTGACCGCGAATGCGGTCGCAAACCAACTCGCAGTTACCACCAGTGTCACACTGGTGGTAACTCATCCTTTGTGAATGCCGAAAAAATATTTTTTCAGAGCAGGCAGTGGTCCTATGGACCACTGCCTGCTCTGAAAAAAACAAAACCAAATGGTTTCGGAAGTTTTTTCTTTTTGCAACTCGTTTCCCTTTAAGGAAAACGGGCTGCAAAAAGAAAAAAAAAACTGCTTTATTGAAAAAGCAGTCACAGACATGGAGGTCTGCTGACTACAGCAGGCCACCATCCCTGTGAGTGCAGGGACTCGCTATGGGGTCGCAAACTGCGACCCACCTCATTAATATTAATCAGTTGGGTCTTTGCGACCCCATAGCGAGTCGCAGAAGGTGTCTGAGACACCTTTCTGCATCCCATTTTGCGAGTTGCAATTTGCGAGTCGGTGAGACTCGCAATTTGCAAGTTGCTAAATTTTACTTTCCTACATCTGGCCCTTAGGTTCTCATTTTTATTGTGGCAATAAACATAGCTTCCTTGAACTAACATAAAGGGGGTCATTCTGACCTCGGCGGTAAAAGCCGCTTACCGCCGGTCAGAAGGCCACAATACCGCCGCGGCCGCGGTCAGCCGCCACGGACATTCTGACCCACAACTGCAAAACCTCCAAAAATCCGCCCTCCACTGCAGTCCGCCACATCAGCGGCCAACGGTAAACTGGAGGAGACCAAACCTCCACCGCCACGCCAACAGAAATACGCCCATCCCATTATGACCCGCAAATCCACACGGCGGTCATTCAACCGCGGTATTCCATTGGCGGTACACACCGCCGCGGTCAAAATACACACACCTTTACAAACCCCTACCACATTGGACAATTTGAAAGGCACACACCTGAAACACATACACACACCACTCCCACACATCCAATACCATATAAAACACACACCCACATCACCCACAAACCCCTACCAACAAAAACCAGAGACGAAGGAGAGAGAGACACATCAGAGAATAGATAGCCAGACACACAGAGGCACACCACAACATCACACACACCACATAGAAGCACAAAGCACCACACACCAACACACACATCATCACATACACCACCCCACACCTCATACACACCACCCCATGGCACCACAAAGGCACCCACGCTTTTCGGACCAAGAACTCCGGGTCATGGTGGAGGAAATCATAAGAGTGGAACCCCAGCTCATCGGCTCACAGGTTCAGCACACCACCATAGCAAGGAAGGCGGAGCTCTGGCAGCGGATCGTGGACAGGGTCAACGCGGTGGGACAGCATCCCAGAAATAGGGACGACATCCGCAAACAATGGAACGACCTACGGGGGAAGGTGCGATCGATGGTCTCGCGACACAACATCGCAGTGCAGAAGACTGGCGGGGGACCCCCACCCACTCCACCCGAATTCACAGCATGGGAGCAAGAGGTACTATACATCCTGCATCCTGATGGCCTCGCTGGAGTACACGGAGGAATGGACTCTGGTAAGTACAAGGCCAACCACTTCACCCCCCCCCCAGCATGCTAACCCCCACCCTCACCCCCAACCCCCCAGCACACATCCTCCCTGAGAATGTCTCTCCAGCACAACCCACCCAACACCAACCCCTGCATGCCATCCCCAAACTATGGACACCCATGACCTAAGCATGACCACTGCACATACCCATCCCCCCCCCCCACAAAACACCCTCACAACACCTCCCCCAAGGGAATGCCAGCACTGGGGGACAAGGGCACCCATAAAACACAAGCTTATGCACACACAGAAACAATAACCATACCCTCTTACCCCATGCAGGACCCGAACGACAACACACCGGTCAGGAGGGACCAGAAATGTCCGTCCCACCCCCGGACCAGGCCCCTAGTGATGACAGCAGCTCCGTCGACCTGGACCCTGATGACCAGCCCGGACCATCGGGGACCTCTGGGCAGTCGGTTCCCCTCACCCAGACACAGGCCACTGCAGACCCAACCCCCTCTGGGAACAACAGCACAGCTCCCACCCAGCGGGCCCATGCCTCTGTC
The DNA here is from genome assembly GCF_031143425.1 of Pleurodeles waltl. Lineage (NCBI taxonomy): Eukaryota > Metazoa > Chordata > Amphibia > Caudata > Salamandridae > Pleurodeles > Pleurodeles waltl. Next base: position 484,487,374 of record NC_090445.1, on the reverse strand, counting down.
TCTAGGACAGGTCAAGCAGCGGTGTGTCTACCACTACAGGGCACCCAGGGTAACCCACCAACCCAACAACAACAGGGACCTGGGGGCAGTGGGAGTGGGCACACCGTCCAGGGGACAGAGGCCCAGGGAAACAGGGCAACTCGGAGGGCTGCTGTGCGACAGGGGGGGGAGGAGAGGCCCAGGGAACCCACTCTCCAAGAGGCCCTCACCACCATCATGGCAGCCTACCACCACTCACAAGAGACGATGGCGACGGTACTGGCCAGGTTCCAGGAGATCCAGGCACAGCAGGAGCAACGCTACATGGGGTTCAGCGACCAACTCACCAACATCTCAACCGCTATGGGGAGCATAGTCCAGGCCCTGAACCGTATAGAGGACACGTTTCGGGACCATGTGGCATCACACAGGGCCCCTGTCACTAGCCAGGAACAGGAACAGCCTACCACCGCCGCCGGCGCTAGTGGACAGGAGGCCCCACCACAACGACAGCCCACCAGAACCCCACCTCCTGCTGAACACCAACCACCCCGCAAAAGGAGCCTGAGATCAAAAAAACCGACAGAGTAGGATGTCAAGACCCCCGCCAGCATCACATACCCCCTGAAGTCCTCCCACTGTTCAACATTGCCACCCTGTCAAACCTTGAACTGCCCCTGCTCCATCCTGCCACAGGCATATGGACAATGCACCTGTGAGACTGAGAACTGGACTCTGCCATGGACATTACTCCACCCCCACCCATCACTGTTTCACTATCATGTACCAATATCTATGCACTAATAATAAATCACACATTGCACTGAAATCAATCAGGACTCAGCCTGTCTTATTTACAAATGTATGACACATTACATATCAATTACGTATTTTTAACATTGTGAATTACACATACCGAGGTAACTTAGCATTAGTCCATGGGCCAACCAAGCCGAGGTCACGCAGTGGCTCATACAGCACAGAAAAGGGAAGGGAAAATCAAACATCATGTTTATAGTTCTGGGGGGAAATCGACAAAGTTGAGATGCAGGAGGCTTTCAGGAAATGTAAAATGGCATGGGTGATTATTACCTGTGTGCTACTCAAAATACTGTTCTATTACTCTGTTCCTGTTGTCTGTGTCGTCCTCTGAGTCTTCCTCCTCTTCACTCTCCGCAGGCTCCACAGCTGCTTCAACACCACCATCTGCACCATCCTCCTGCAGGAAAGGAATCTGACGTCGCAATGCCAGATTGTGAAGCATACAGCAGGCCACGATGATATGGCACACCTTCTTTGGTGAGTACATCAGGGATCCCCCTGTCATATGCAGGCACCTAAACCTGGCCTTCAGGAGGCCAAAGGTCCTTTCGATGATCCTCCTAGTTCGCCCATGGGCCTCATTGTACCGTTCCTCTGCCCTGGTCCGGGGATTCCTCACTGGGGTCAGTAGCCAAGGCAGGTTGGGGTAACCAGAGTCACCAATTAGCCACACACGTTGTCTCTGTAGCTGCTCCATCACATAGGGGATGCTGCTATTTCGCATAACATACGCGTCATGCACTGACCCTGGGAACTTGGCATTTACATGGGAGATGTACTGGTCAGCCAAACAGACCACCTGGACATTCATCGAATGATAACTTTTTCTGTTTCTGTACACCTGCTCATCGTCTTTTGGGGGTACCAAAGCCACATGGGTCCCATCAATGGCACCAATGATGTTGGGGATATGTCCAAGGGCATAGAAATCACCCTTCACTGTAGACAAGTCACCCTCCTCTGGGAAAATGATGTAGCTCTGCATGAGTTTCATCAGGGCAGACAACACTCTGCTCAAAATCTTTGAAAACATAGGCTGAGACATTCCAGGTGACATGGCCACTGTTGTCTGGAATGACCCACTTGCCAAAAAATGGAGGACTGACAAAACCTGCACCAGAGGGGGAATCCCTGTGGGTTGGCGGATGGGGGACATCAGGGCTGGCTCCAGCTGGGCACACAGTTCATGGATAGTGGCACGGTCAAGTCTGTATCGAAGTATTATATGGCGTTCTTCCATTGTCGACAGGTCCACCAGCGGTCGGTACACGCGAGGATTCGTCCTTCTCCTCGCAAGTTCCAGCGGACGGTGCCTAGGAAGGACAACATGGAGCACAGAGTCAGGCAAACCACAGGTACGTACAGACAGCTTGCACAGTTAAAGAATGGCAATGGGTTGAAAGGCGTGTATGTGTGGCAATGCAAGGTCTAGGCCTGTGTGTCGCAGTCAAAATTAAGCCATGTAGGCCCTTGAAATGGCGGCTGCCTGACCTGTGAAGTGGGACAATGGGATGTGAGGTCAATGCGCTGGCGGGGCACACCGTGGCGGTAGGCGGTCGAAGACCGCGGCGCAAAGCCGCATTGGTTAACATAGAACCCTATGGGTTTCAGGAGCCAATGACGATGTGCGCCGGCGGTCGCGGTACGCACCGCCGCGGTACGCACCGCCGCGGTACGCACCGCTGCGGGCGTGACCGCCATTTCCTAGCTGATTGATCACTCGAGACCTGATCATCCACAGGAGAGGACCTATACTGCAAGTGCTGCTGTGACCTCGGTCTGGAAGTGACAATGGCTGCTGCGACTGGGGAAAGGGCCCCTGCCTTCACGTCTGAAGAGTTGGAGAAGCTCGTGGATGGGGTCCTCCCCCAGTATGCGCTACTCTAAGGTCCTCCAGACCAACAAGTGAGTACACCGGGTGCACATGGAATGGGCTATGCCTGTGTGGATTGGGGTGGATGTAAGTTGGTGGGGTGGGGGGCGAATGAGGAGTGCAACGCACGACAGATGAGAGCATGTGCCATATGGCAAAGTTGGTGGGGGGGGGGCAATCACATCTAACATGCAGGTCATTGATGATTTCCTCCTTTCCACCCTGTACATGTCAAATAGTTCAGCGCCCATCAGAAGATCGAGATTTGGCATGCCATCGCCAAGGAAGTCCGGAACTTGGGGGTCCACAACAGACGGGGCACCCACTGCCGCAAGAGGTGGGAGGACATCCGCCGCGGAACAAGGAAGACCGCAGAAACACTGCTGGGGATTGCCTCCCAACCTAGGAGGGGTGCCAGTCGCACCATGACCCCCCTGATGTCCCGGATCCTGGCGGTGGCCTACCCTGAATTGGATGGGCGCTTTAAGACATCACAGCAGACACAAGGGGGTGAGTATCAGCACATTCTCCTATCTTTCTGCGCAGTGGAGGCGTCTGGGTGGGGGAGGAGGGCTGTGGGTGACATTAGGCCAGGGCGCTTTCTGTAGTCTAGTCCTCTCCCTTAGGCATGGCCCTGTGCCCCCGGCCCCCACCTCTGTAGGGTGACAAGTACAGCCATTGATGGTCCAGCATCACCCATGTGCGCGTTTGACGTCTCTTGGCCTGTTGTCCTAGTCAGTAGTACTGAGTAGTGTACCCCGAATGTGCGGCTTAGTGCATGAGGCTCCTGTGTCTGTCCTCTCCGCCAACGGTGTTGACATTGCATGCACTCAACCTGGTCTTCTTTTTTCTCCCCCCACCCTTTCTCTTCATCTTCTTGTGCATGTGTGCATTAGCATCATCAGGCGGAGGAGATTTGGCATCGGAGCACGAGGGAGCTGCAGGACACAAGGCCCCGGTGGGCCCAGGAACAGACACCGAGGGCACCAGTGATCCGGAGGGCGAGGGGAGCACCACAACGGGGACCGGTGGTGAGACCAGCGACTCAGACACGTCCTCGGATGGGAGCTCCCTAGCGGTGGTGGCAACATCCGGGCCCCCCGCCTCTACAGGTACAGCCGCCACCCAGTGCACCAGCACTGCCCTCCCAGCAGCCCCTCAGCCTACGCTCCGTGCCCGCTCGCCCAGGAAGGCGTGCGTCTCCTTCGCCCCAGGCACCTCAGCCCCTGCCCCTGTTGCCCCTGCTGCCCTCAGTGCGGAGCTCATTGACCTGGTGAGGACGCTCATTGTTGGGCAGACGACCCTTTTGAATGCCATCCAGGGTGTGCAATGGGAGGTGCAACAGAGCAATGCGTACCTGGAGGGCATTCATTCGGGTCAGGATGCCCATCAACGAGCGTTCACTGCTCTGGCCTCAGCACTGACGGCAGCCATTGTCCCTGTTTCCAGTCTCCCTCTTCTGACTGCCTCCAGCCTGTCTCTGTCTCCTGTTCCTCAGCCTATCCCATCCACACCATCAGACCAGCCTGCACACACCTCAACACCCAAGAGCAGCTCATCCAGACACAAGCACCACAGATCCCACAAACACTCACCCAAGCAACACACAGATGCAGACATTCCAGCAGTCACAACCACCTCTGTGTCCCCCTCCTCCTCGTCTCCATCCTCCAACCCTGTGATGTCTACACTCACACCTGCATGCACCCCAACATCAGCCAGTGCTTCCATCACCACCTCACCCTCCAGTACAGTCCACACTCGTGCAGTCACCACCCCCACTGCCATTTACACGTCCCCTGTGTCCTCTCCCACTGTGTCTGTCACCCCCTCTTCCAAGACACACAAACGCAGGCAGCCACCCACCCAACAGCCATCCACCTCACGTCAGCCTACAGCACCAGCACCTTCACCCGATGACAGCACACCTGACTCTCCTACAACCACATCCTCTTCCTCCACTCCCATCACCACTTCTCCTACCCTTTACCTTGGACCTAAAAAGCTTTTCCTGGCTAATCTAAACCTCTTTCCCTCCGATGAGCTCCCCCCTCCATCTGCAAAGAGTCCCAAGAACACCGCAGCCACCACCAGCCCAGCTTCGAGTGTCACTGTTTTGCATGGGTTCTGGAGTCCACCCTTTGCCAGCAGTGACACATTGATCAGCAACAAGGACACGTCCAGCCCCCCCCCCCGGCAAGAGGACCCGCAAAAACAAGGGCCGCCGTGCGAGGACTGACAGGGCTGCCCTCAAGGAGCAATGTGCGGCCACTTCACCAGCCACACCATCTAGGGGAGGCAAGGGCCCGAGAGCCCCATCAAAGGAGCGGAAGGGCAGCAGGAGCGCGGAGAAGGTGGACCCCACATGTCACATCCCAGCTGGGAAGGAGGACACTAAAGAGGCCAGGAGTCCGTCCCCGAAGGGTCTAGAAACGTCACGGTCCGAGGGCGACTGAGCAGGGAGTGCAGCACAGGTCTGGCTCCCTTGACCTGCTGGATGAGCACCGCTGAAGAGGGCCCGCGGTGCAGAAGAGCACCGCTGAAGAGGGCCCGCCGTGCAGAAGAGCACCGCTGAACAGGGCCCGCGGTGCAGAAGAGCACCGCTGAAGAGGGCCCCGCCGTGCAGTAGAGCACCGCTGAACAGGGCCCGCCGTGCAGAAGAGCACCGCTGAACAGGGCCCGCGGTGCAGAAGAGCACCGCTGAACAGGGCCCCGCCGTGAAGATAGGCACCGCTGAAGAGGGCCCGCCATCTCAAGGACCGCTCCGCTGGGCCCTTCATCTCAAGCACCGCTCCGCTGGGCCCTTCTTCTCAAGCACCGCTCCGCTGGGCACCGCCATCTGAAGCACCGCTCCGCTGGGCCCTTCATCTCAAGCACCGCTCCACTGGGCACTGCCGTCTCAAGCACCGCTCCGCTGGGCCCTTCTTCTCAAGCACCGCTCCGCTGGGCCCTTCATCTCAAGCACCGCTCCGCTGGGCCCTTCTTCTCAAGCACCGCTCCGCTGGGCCCTTCTTCTCAAGCACCGCTCCGCTGGGCACCGCCATCTCAAGCACCGCTCCGCTGGGCCCTTCTTCTCAAGCACCGCTCCGCTGGGCCCCGCCGTCTCAAGCACCGCTCCGCTGGGCCCTTCATCTCAAGCACCGCTCCGCTGGGCACCGCCGTCTCAAGCACCGCTCCGCTGGGCACCGCCGTCTCAAGCACCGCTCCGCTGGGCCCTTCATCTCAAGCACCGCTCCGCTGGGCCCCGCCGTCTCAAGCACCGCTCCGCTGGGCCCTTCATCTCAAGCACCGCTCCGCTGGGCACCGCCGTCTCAAGCACCGCTCCGCTGGGCCCTTCATCTCAAGCACCGCTCCGCTGGGCACCGCCGTCTCAAGCACCGCTCCGCTGGGCCCTTCATCTCAAGCACCGCTCCGCTGGGCACCGCCGTCTCAAGCACCGCTCCGCTGGGCACCGCCGTCTCAAGCACCGCTCCGCTGGGCCCTTCATCTCAAGCACCGCTCCGCTGGGCACCGCCGTCTCAAGCACCGCTCCGCTGGGCCCTTCATCTCACGCACCGCTCCGCTGGGCACCGCCGGGCACCGCCGTCTCAAGCACCGCTCCGCTGGGCCCTTCATCTCAAGCACCGCTCCGCTGGGCACCGCCGTCTCAAGCACCGCTCCGCTGGGCCCTTCATCTCAAGCACCGCTCCGCTGGGCACCGCCGTCTCAAGCACCGCTCCGCTGGGCCCTTCATCTCAAGCACCGCTCTGCTGGGCACCGCCGTCTCAAGCACCGCTCCGCTGGGCACCGCCGTCTCAAGCACCGCTCCGCTGGGCCCTTCATCTCAAGCACCGCTCCGCTGGGCACCGCCATCTCAAGCACCGCTCCGCTGGGCCCTTCATCTCAAGCACCGCTCCGCTGGGCACCGCCGTCTCAAGCACCGCTCCGCTGGGCCCTTCATCTCAAGCACCGCTCCGCTGGGCACCGCCGTCTCAAGCACCGCTCCGCTGGGCCCTTCATCTCAAGCACCGCTCTGCTGGGCACCGCCGTCTCAAGCACCGCTCCGCTGGGCCCTTCATCTCAAGCACCGCTCCGCTGGGCACCGCCGTCTCAAGCACCGCTCCGCTGGGCACCGCCGTCTCAAGCGCCGCTCCGCTGGGCCTTTCTTCTCAAGCACCGCTCCGCTGGGCCCTTCTTCTCAAGCACCGCTCCGCTGGGCACCGCCATCTCAAGCACCGCTCCGCTGGGCCCTTCTTCTCAAGCACCACTCCGCTGGGCCCTTCTTCTCAAGCACTGCTCCGCTGGGCCCCGCCATCTCAAGCACCGCTCCGCTGGGCCCTTCATCTCAAGCACCGCTCCGCTGGGCACCGCCGTCTCAAGCACCGCTCCGCTGGGCACCGCCGTCTCAAGCACCGCTCCGCTGGGCCCTTCATCTCAAGCACTGCTCCGCTGGGCACCGCCGTCTCAAGCACCGCTCCGCTGGGCACCGCCGTCTCAAGCACCGCTCCGCTGGGCCCTTCATCTCAAGCACCGCTCCGCTGGGCACCGCCGTCTCATGCACCGCTCCGCTGGGCCCTTCATCTCAAGCACCGCTCCGCTGGGCACCGCCGTCTCAAGCACCGCTCCGCTGGGCCCTTCATCTCAAGCACCGCTCCGCTGGGCACCGCCGTCTCAAGCACCGCTCCGCTGGGCCCTTCATCTCAAGCACCGCTCCGCTGGGCACCGCCGTCTCAAGCACCGCTCCGCTGGGCACCGCCGTCTCAAGCACCGCTCCGCTGGGCCCTTCATCTCAAGCACCGCTCCGCTGGGCACCGCCATCTCAAGCACCGCTCCGCTGGGCCCTTCATCTCAAGCACCGCTCCGCTGGGCACCGCCGTCTCAAGCACCGCTCCGCTGGGCCCTTCATCTCAAGCACCGCTCCACTGGGCACCGCAGTCTCAAGCACCGCTCCGCTGGGCCCTTCATCTCAAGCACCGCTCCGCTGGGCACCGCCGTCTCAAGCACCGCTCCGCTGGGCCCTTCATCTCAAGCACCGCTCCGCTGGGCACCGCCGTCTCAAGCACCGCTCCGCTGGGCCCTTCATCTCAAGCACCGCTCTGCTGGGCACCGCCGTCTCAAGCACCGCTCCGCTGGGCCCTTCATCTCAAGCACCGCTCCGCTGGGCACCGCCGTCTCAAGCACCGCTCCGCTGGGCACCGCCGTCTCAAGCGCCGCTCCGCTGGGCCTTTCTTCTCAAGCACCGCTCCGCTGGGCCCTTCTTCTCAAGCACCGCTCCGCTGGGCACCGCCATCTCAAGCACCGCTCCGCTGGGCCCTTCTTCTCAAGCACCACTCCGCTGGGCCCTTCTTCTCAAGCACCGCTCCGCTGGGCCCCGCCATCTCAAGCACCGCTCCGCTGGGCCCTTCATCTCAAGCACCGCTCCGCTGGGCACCGCCGTCTCAAGCACCGCTCCGCTGGGCACCGCCGTCTCAATCACCGCTCCGCTGGGCCCTTCATCTCAAGCACTGCTCCGCTGGGCACCGCCGTCTCAAGCACCGCTCCGCTGGGCACCGCCGTCTCAAGCACCGCTCCGCTGGGCCCTTCATCTCAAGCACCGCTCCGCTGGGCACCGCCGTCTCATGCACCGCTCCGCTGGGCCCTTCATCTCAAGCACCGCTCCGCTGGGCACCGCCGTCTCAAGCACCGCTCCGCTGGGCCCTTCATCTCAAGCACCGCTCTGCTGGGCACCGCCGTCTCAAGCACCGCTCCGCTGGGCCCTTCATCTCAAGCACCGCTCCGCTGGGCACCGCCGTCTCAAGCACCGCTCCGCTGGGCACCGCCGTCTCAAGCGCCGCTCCGCTGGGCCTTTCTTCTCAAGCACCGCTCCGCTGGGCCCTTCTTCTCAAGCACCGCTCCGCTGGGCACCGCCGTCTCAAGCACCGCTCCGCTGGGCCCTTCATCTCAAGCACCGCTCTGCTGGGCACCGCCGTCTCAAGCACCGCTCCGCTGGGCCCTTCATCTCAAGCACCGCTCCGCTGGGCACCGCCGTCTCAAGCACCGCTCCGCTGGGCACCGCCGTCTCAAGCGCCGCTCCGCTGGGCCTTTCTTCTCAAGCACCGCTCCGCTGGGCCCTTCTTCTCAAGCACCGCTCCGCTGGGCACCGCCATCTCAAGCACCGCTCCGCTGGGCCCTTCTTCTCAAGCACCACTCCGCTGGGCCCTTCTTCTCAAGCACTGCTCCGCTGGGCCCCGCCATCTCAAGCACCGCTCCGCTGGGCCCTTCATCTCAAGCACCGCTCCGCTGGGCACCGCCGTCTCAAGCACCGCTCCGCTGGGCACCGCCGTCTCAAGCACCGCTCCGCTGGGCCCTTCATCTCAAGCACTGCTCCGCTGGGCACCGCCGTCTCAAGCACCGCTCCGCTGGGCACCGCCGTCTCAAGCACCGCTCCGCTGGGCCCTTCATCTCAAGCACCGCTCCGCTGGGCACCGCCGTCTCATGCACCCTTCCGCTGGGCCCTTCATCTCAAGCACCGCTCCGCTGGGCACCGCCGTCTCAAGCACCGCTCCGCTGGGCCCTTCATCTCAAGCACCGCTCCGCTGGGCACCGCCGTCTCAAGCACCGCTCCGCTGGGCCCTTCATCTCAAGCACCGCTCCGCTGGGCACCGCCGTCTCAAGCACCGCTCCGCTGGGCACCGCCGTCTCAAGCACCGCTCCGCTGGGCCCTTCATCTCAAGCACCGCTCCGCTGGGCACCGCCATCTCAAGCACCGCTCCGCTGGGCCCTTCATCTCAAGCACCGCTCCGCTGGGCACCGCCGTCTCAAGCACCGCTCCGCTGGGCCCTTCATCTCAAGCACCGCTCCACTGGGCACCGCAGTCTCAAGCACCGCTCCGCTGGGCCCTTCATCTCAAGCACCGCTCCGCTGGGCACCGCCGTCTCAAGCACCGCTCCGCTGGGCCCTTCATCTCAAGCACCGCTCCGCTGGGCACCGCCGTCTCAAGCACCGCTCCGCTGGGCCCTTCATCTCAAGCACCGCTCTGCTGGGCACCGCCGTCTCAAGCACCGCTCCGCTGGGCCCTTCATCTCAAGCACCGCTCCGCTGGGCACCGCCGTCTCAAGCACCGCTCCGCTGGGCACCGCCGTCTCAAGCGCCGCTCCGCTGGGCCTTTCTTCTCAAGCACCGCTCCGCTGGGCCCTTCTTCTCAAGCACCGCTCCGCTGGGCACCGCCATCTCAAGCACCGCTCCGCTGGGCCCTTCTTCTCAAGCACCACTCCGCTGGGCCCTTCTTCTCAAGCACCGCTCCGCTGGGCCCCGCCATCTCAAGCACCGCTCCGCTGGGCCCTTCATCTCAAGCACCGCTCCGCTGGGCACCGCCGTCTCAAGCACCGCTCCGCTGGGCACCGCCGTCTCAAGCACCGCTCCGCTGGGCCCTTCATCTCAAGCACTGCTCCGCTGGGCACCGCCGTCTCAAGCACCGCTCCGCTGGGCACCGCCGTCTCAAGCACCGCTCCGCTGGGCCCTTCATCTCAAGCACCGCTCCGCTGGGCACCGCCGTCTCAAGCACCGCTCCGCTGGGCCCTTCATCTCAAGCACCACTCCGCTGGGCACCGCCGTCTCAAGCACCGCTCCGCTGGGCCCTTCTTCTCAAGCACCGCTCCACTGGGCCCTTCATCTCAAGCACCGCTCCGCTGGGCCCTTCTTCTCAAGCACCGCTCCGCTGGGCACCGCCGTCTCAAGCACTGTTTATGGTTCACTGTGCCCACCATGCCTCCTCCTTGACCAGTGGAGACTGTCATCCACCTGATGGACTGTGGCTTTGCACTCCCCAGGATGGTACAGTGGGCAGCCCACCCACTGTAGAGACATTGAGAGACTGTGGCTTTGCACTCCCCAGGATGGTACAGTGGGCAGCCCACCCACTGTAGAGACATTGAGAGACTGTGGCTTTGCACTCCCCAGGATGGTACAGTGGGCATGGTGGCTCCTCATGGATCTGGCGTCGTGGACTCATGTGGCTGTGGTGCCCCCCCCTTCCCTTCCCCCTGAGGTGCCTGTAGTTTTTACATCTGATGCCCCTGCAGTGTTCTCTCCAAAGGACTCAGGTCTCCTGTGTGGGTTTTGCCCTTGTTTCTCAAAACTTTGGCCCACGGACATGATGAATTCGTAGGATGTGCAGGACTTGTTACTTCAGTTATACACTGATGTGTATATCATTTGTTTTCTTGTAAATATCTTTCATGGTTGTACCCGTGTGTCGTAGGTGCAGTACTCACCGTTGTCGTCTGCGCCGGACTTCGTACTCGTGGTAGATGAGAAGGTAGACGAGAGCAGGTAGGATGTTTAATTCGGGTTCCATGCTGTCCTCCTTCCTCCTGGAGTGCGTAGTGGTGTGCGTTTTCCCGTTCGTAGTCTGTTTCCGCCGTGTTTTTATCGGCGGTGCTCCCGCCCCGGAAAAGGTGGCGGATTGGTGAGTTGTGATAGTGTGGGCGGTACATTGTCTGCCGCCTGGCTGTTGGCGGTGACCGCCGCGCTGTTTGTTTGTACCACCGTGGCGGTCGGAGTGTTAAAGTGGCTGTCTGTGTTGGCGGTTCCCATCAGGGTCAGAATTCAATTTTTTTGACCGCCAGCCTGTTGGAGGGTTGGCCGCCGCTTTAACACCGACCGCCAGGGTTAGAATCACCCCCAAAGACTGCAAGATACAACCAGCACAACATCTCTGACTTGCTATGGTTACTGAGCAACTGGGCCACATACGCTTTCAGGCATGACTCCCAGTAGTAGCATGGGGTGGGCAGTCCAAAGCTTTGTGGGGGGAGTAGATAGCGGAAGGTGGAACCAGACTCACAGGATGTACAGGCAGGGCTGAGAACGTTATCTGATTTATAATTGGCACAGGTGCTGAGGTCCCTTCCTGCCTTCCTGTCACTCACTCCACTTCTGTGTGCTGCCTAGCATGATGATCTGATCCTGCACAATGTCAGATTTTCATGCCCATGTCAGGCCTTGGGTATGTTGCTCGAGGCATAATGCTCCAGGCGTGAATGTTGGGTCTTCAATTCTCAGCACTATGCTGCACTGAATAAAAATCACAGTGCAAACATGTACTGGTACTCACAATTCCTTCTCACATGGATGATTAGTTCTCATAGTTCTTTGTGCTATGTCAGTCCTAAGCACTGGAAATAAAGTGAGTTCTGATAACTGTTTAATTGGTTAACATAGGTAGGTATTTATACATTTTTTGAGCCGCATTTGCATCACTTTTTTATGCAAAAGCGGCACAAACTTAAAAAATAAAACTTTTGTAAGTTTGCACCACTTTTTTGTCAAAAAATGATGCAAATTTGGCACAGAAAAAGGATAACTATGGGCCTTGCTGTCACAGTTGTGTTTATTTGGTCCTAAAAATGAAATGTGTATGTCAGTATTACCTCATGTTAACCTTCATTCTAGAATGGAGCACTTTTTGGCATGTCCATTTATATTCAGTACGATAACATGTTACACCTCATTTTAGAATGTGCATATCACCCCATTTGATGTCAGTGCTGCCCAATGTTACACCTCGTTATCGGCTGGATTGCATTTGGAAATTAGTGTGTCACCCCTTTATTTTCGGTACTGTTGCATGCTATTCCTCATTCTGAGGCGGCTCACTTTTTGGATTGTGCATGCCAGCCCTTTAATTTTGTGCTGCCGCTTGTATACCTCATTCTTAGAAGGCTCATTTCTCGGATTGCGCAACCCTTCAATTTCAGTAATACCACATGTTATACCTCATTCAGAGGTAAATCTTCATCCAGCAGTGCACTTTTTTTTACTGTGCAAGTCTGCCTTTAATGTCAGTGCTACCACGTTATATTTTCACGTTTCAAGTTTTTAGTTCAGTTGAAAACCATTAAAAAAGCAACAATATATATACATTAATAATTACAATAATAAAACTTACAATTTTAAAATATGTAAAATATATCTTTCATAGAGAGAACTCATTTTTTAGCAACATTTGCATATAGCTTAGGTCCTCTATCGTTACAGTTTCAGGCCCTTCTTCATCCTTACAAATCTTATGGATAGCAGATATTTACTCACTGCAAAAACGACATGCTGAGCAGTATATATTTTTTTAAATCTTAAAGCATCTACATATTTCCTAAATCCTAGATTTTTGCATACCTGTCGAATCCATTTCCCTCTAGCAGCTTTACAAGATGTGCAAAAAAAAAGTGTGCAATATCTTCAGCATGTTCTATAGTACATAGAGTCCATATAGAACAATTTTCTTCTTCTTGTAACCTCCAATTAATAGTGTAGGCTCTAATTTGAAGTATATCATAAAAACATTAATATATAGATTCCTTGCCCGGTGTGGCTGAATTACATCTAAAAAATCTTTAAAACATGGCATTGGCATGAATGTTAATCTGCGCAAATTTGGGTCTCCATTAATTTTATCTACAATGTGATACCAATAAGCTTGTTTTAATTGGGCCTTTGAACTATATGTCAATGATTGGGGCTCTGTCCAATAGTGTGCTAACCCCATCTTATACAACCACTTCTGTGCATGACTTTTGTTACAATAGGTGGTTTTGCGGAGAAAGTTGGTGCTCACAACCATACACAAATTCTATATTATTCTTTTTAAAGTCCTTGTTCCACTTCTTACAAGGCAGTGCTCTTTCAGGGAACACACCTTAAACTCTGTACATTAACAATCATGATTGTTATAAGCAAGAATATGAAAAACAATATGAAAAACAGGCACACGTCTTCAATTATTCCACATTTGTGGTGTAATATTCTTTGTTTATTCCTTCAGCTCCAACTCCAGCCCTGCAAGCACGTTTTTCGTCAGAGATGAAACCCAATGTCTTCATCAGGGCTGTCGATGATACACATATACAGCAATGTAAAGTCAATTCCAATTTATTCCTGTGAGAAAGTAGTCTATATCTAGCATGGTTACCCCCGCTTTTGACCTGTTTGTGAGAGTGTCAGTGTGTTTTACTATGTCACTGGGATCCTGCTAGCCAGGACCCCGGTGCTCATAGATAAAAACCTATATGTCAGTGTGTTTTGCCTGTCTCACTGGGGGGCTGCTAGCCAGACCCCAGTGCTCATAGTTTGTGGCCTAATGTGTATGCCTGTGTAGTGCCTAACTGTGTCACTGAGGCTCTGCTAATCAGAACCTCAGTGCTTTCAAATTTGTCACTGTAGGCCAGTGACTTCATTTACCAATTTCAATTGGCACACTGGGCCCCCTTATAAGTCCCTAGTATATGGTACCTAGGTACACAGGGCATTGGGGTTCCAGGAGATCCATATGGGCTGCAGCATTTCTTTTGCCACCCATAGGGAGCACAGACAAACCCTTACGCAGGACTGCCACTACAGCCTGCGTTAAATAGTGCACACACTATGTCACAGCCATTTTCACTGCACTTAAGTAACTTATAAGTCACCTATATATCCAACCTTCACTTGCTGAAGGTTAGGTGCAAGTTACTAAGTGTGAGGGCACCCTTGCACTAGCAAAGGCGCCCCCACATAGTTCAGGGCCATTTCACCAGACTTTGTGAGTGCGGGGACGCCATTACACATGTGCACTACATATAGGTGAATATCTATGTGTAGCTTCACAATGGTAACTCTGAATATGGTCATGTAACATGTCTAAGATCATGAAATTGTCCCCCCATTCCAAATTTGGTATTGGGGAGCCAATTCAATGCATCCTGGGGGCTCCACCATGGACCTCCAGTACTGCCAAACCAGCTCTCTGAGGCTTGCACTGCAACTACAGCTGCTGCCATCTCACAGACAGAGTTCTGCCCTCCTGGGGTCTGGGCAACCCAGTCCCAGGAAGGCAGAACAAAGCATTTCCTCTGAGAGCAGGGACACCCTCTCCCTTTGGAAATAGGTGTTACAGGCTGGGGAGGGGTAGCCTCCCCCAGCCTCTGGAAATGCTTTGAAGGGCACAGATGGTGCCCTACTTGCATAAACTAGTCTACACTGGTTCAGGGACGGCTTCCCCCATGCTCTGGTGGGAAACTGGGCAAAGGAAAGGGGAGTGACCAGTCCCCTGTCCATCACCACCCCAGGGGTCCTCCAGTGTGTCCCAGACTTCAGCCATCTTGCTTTGCAAGATGTGGGGGCACTCTGGAGGGCTCTGAGGGACCAGTGCCAGCAGGTGACGTCAGAGACCCCTCCTGATAGGTCCGTACCTGATAAGGTAGGCATTCCCCCTCTCAGGGCAATATAGGGTCTCTCCTGTTGGTTCTCTTCAGATTCTGCTTGCAAGTTTATTTTTTCAGGAATCCTGTACAACAACTTCAGACTCTTCTGACCTCGGATCAACCGCAACCTGCTCCAAGAAACGCTGTAACTGCAATAAAGTGTCTACAAGAGACACTTTTCTTCAGCAACCTCAGATCCAAGTCAGCAACTGCAACAGTTTCCATGGTGTGCACACTCTAGGGACTCTCTGTCTTCTTCCTGCACCAGAAGGACCGAGGAAATCTCCCGTGGAGTGACAGAGTCCCTCCTCTGCTACAAGCAGGCACCTTCCAAGATGATGACTGGTACCCTGGGACTCCACTCACAACAAAGTTTGTGCTCCTTAGGACTCAGACGGTGGACATCATCAACATAGACTGTTCTGAGGTCCTGCTGATGCAATTTGGAAGAGGTAAGACCTTGCCTTCTCCAAGAACAATGGTACCCCTGTGTACTGTGTCTTCTTCACCTCCTGAGGCCTCTGTACACTCTTTGAAAAATTCCTTCATGCACACCCTGGCCCAGGTCACCAGCACTCCTCCATGCGACACTCAACTCGATGAGTTGTTCTCCGGCAGCATGGGACCTTCTTTTGTTGTACTGCATCAACAGCATTTTGCACCTCCTTTGAAACTGGATCCTGTGGCATCCTGAGGGCTCTCTAAAGTGCTGAGAGCCCCCTCATCCTCCTCACATAGAGTTGAGGCTTCCAGGTCCCTCCTGGGTCCATCCAAAGCCATTTTGACAAAAAATGCACTTTTGTTGTAGCCAAGGCATGTTGGTGCCTTTCAACACAAAATCTCATCTGCAATGATCTTCACGCCGTAGGACATCTGTGCATCATGCAACCTGCTGGCATCTTCCTAGGGTGCATTTCTGCAGTCTTCAACTAACCAGAGACTCTTCTTTTGCACCCTCTCCTGGGTTGGTAGGGGCTCTTGTCCTTCCTGGAACTTCTTTCAACTTCTGGACTTGGTCCCCTTCCTTTTCAGGTCTTCAGGTCCAATAATCCAGTAGTTGTTATTTGCAGACTTGGTTGGCTGCTGCAAAATCCCCAAAACGAGGTGTAGTGTGTCCTAAGGAAACTTGCAGTACTTTACTCCTGTTTTTCTGGGCTCTGGGGTTAGGTAATTTACTTACCTTTACTGTATTCTTACTCTCCCAGCAATTCTGCACACACTACACTTGTCTAGGGGGGAATTTGTGATTCACATTCCACTTTTTTGTATTATATGGTTTGTGTTGCCCCTAGACCTATTTTCTCCCATTGCATTCTACAGGATTTCCTACTGTTTGCATTGTTCTATGACTATTTACTTGTCTAATTTTGGTGTCTAGTGTACATAATGTGTATAATACTTACCTAGAGAAGGAGTATTGTCTCCAAGATATTTTTGGTAGTGTGTCACTCAAATAAATACCTTTATTTTTGGTAACACTGAGTATTGTCTTTACTTGTGTATAAGCACCTTGTAACTATAAGTGGTATTGCTTGAGATTTGCATGTGTCCTAGTTCAGCCTAAGCTGCTCTGCTATAGCTACCTTTATCAGCCTAACCTGCTGGAACACTACTACTTCCCTAATAAGGGATAACTGGACCTGTTATAAGGTGTAAGCAGCCAAGGTACCCACTGCAAACCATGCCAGCCTCCTACAATTCACATCCCTATCTTATGCCAAAACCATCTCCCATATGCTTAAGGTGGAAACCAAACCAGTGCATGAAGAACTTTCCAAAGCTGAATTTCCATGTGAATGAACTGTACAACTCCATCTTTTACCATTGTGTCCTTAAGTCCCATTGCTATATCTCATTACATAAATATGTTAATTATATATCAATCTCTACCCGTTTGTTGAGTGCTGATTGTGTCCAGATTTTCTACACAAGAATTCTATACTACATGCTATACATGCACACAAATGTGGAACCAATCATAATTCAAACACCCTTGTGTATTGCCCTTATATCCCGACTGATACATTATAACTGTTGAAAGGTACCTTGATAATATTCAGGTTAGACAATCTCCTGGTCCCTTTTATTCAATTCACTCATATCATTTGGTCGGGCTGACAAATATAAAACAACAATGTAATCGACATCCACTGTGCAGAAGTTCTCAGCAGTTGGAAATGGCTGTGATACTAATAAGTTTACACAATCTCCTGTTAAATATCTATCATGTACTACATTGAAAATTGCTTACCTATTAGCGACCATATTTGTCCAAATACCCTCTCCTTTGACCTCTTAATTTCTGTGAGTTTGAATCATATTCCAGTAAAAATAATTATAGCCATTCTCAATATCTAGCCAGTTCCTCTCCACCTGTGAAAATAAATTCCTATCCTTTGAAATCCTTCCTCACTGCCCCTAACCGTCCAAGATACGTGCACTCCGTCCATAGATTATCAAATTACTACAATATCAGTGACATAACCTCTGGTTTGGTTCTCAATGTGAACTCTACTATTATTTGCGTCCCCATTATCACCTGGGAACTCCACTCCCTTGATTACAACATTCCATATCTTCATCCGAAATGCGAGTGAGCTATAAATACCTTACTAAGGTTTCTGTCCTTGCCTACGTTATGTTTTACATCCATCTTCTTCTTATATCTACCCACGTGATGCTATCCCATAACTGACTTCACCTATTTGTGTCTAAACATATTGCACCTCTAAAATTGTCAAACTTTCACAGACAGCTCCCGCCACTCACTAGTATTATTTCATCCATGTCCAACGTAACAAGAATGCTTTTCTTTTAATTAGTCCGTTCACGACTCTTCTCTAAAGGCGCCTCCTTGCAGTAACTTAGAAATAGGACTGGAGATCTTATCTCTCTATTACCAAGTCTTGTTTTCTCATGCAGCGTCATCTTGATCATCCATGGTGCCTATATTCTCAATCTAATCCACGATTTACGTTCTAATTTCGCTAACAAAATAATACTTTCTGTAAAAATCACTCCGTTATCAAGTCTAGCTTTCTCATCCAGTCCCATCCTGATCAGTCATGCTGCCTATATTCTTACTCAAGTCTCAGATTTGCATTCCTTTTCCACATGTAGCCCATGCAACGAGTATAGTCCCTCTCCTGTCCACATTCAAATTAATTATGCCTCGTATATATTAACTTGTTTCTTGAATCTGCCTCACAATATGACTGCAGCTCCTGATGTTTCCTTTTTCCAATTTCCCGTTATCCCTTTATATATCTGTGAACTTGTCTATGAAGATCCCAAATTTATGGGGCCACAAATCTCTACCATGATTGATATTTCATTGATTGTGTTGCCAACATTTTTCACAGTTCGCAAATCAAGTAGGGCTCCGTCTGCCAGGCTCTCGCTTGTCAGGATGGAACTCCACCCCCATCATTAACTTGCCCCTTGACCCTTTTCAGCCCTAACCCACCCGTGTGTTTAATATCCATTAAACATGTTTATGCATCTCCTTATACTAAATAATACATCACATTACACATTGTTACATTCTCTAATAAGCATTTCAATTAATATTTACACTATATTTTCTTAACTAGATATTACATTGATCCTACTATTTGCCCAAAAGGTATTCCAATTCTTAATCAGAGTTGAGTCCACACTCAACAGCTTTCAGACACATAATCTATATTGATTCTCTCCTCCTAAAATGTAGTTCTCGATTACCACCCGAGGGTTCTTATTTACATGTTTGATTCCACCTAAGATATCCTGACAGTCAACCTGATGCACATTAATTGTAGTATTAAGAGTTGGTTTGACCCACAAGACTAGCCCTCCAGAAGGTCTAATTCGAGGGGAAGAAATAGCTTTTATATAATACATTTTATACCCCAATTTATATGGTGGATCTAATAACGAAGTCTCCTGGAATAGGCATATATGAAACTGTTCAATATAACACTGCCAATCAGGGCCCAAGATCTTATCTTTCAGCCCTACAACATTCACAACACCAAAATTATACAATCATGTTTGTTGTCCGTAAGGGCCTTCAAATTAGCCTCTTGCTTTGGCTTATCATTTCTTAATCCTGAATCTCTCATATTCGCTTCTAGCAGGTTCATGGTCCTCTTATACCATGTAGCCCGGTTTCCTCAAAATTCTGTCCCCATTCAGATGGTACACCCTCCTCAATATCATATGGCATTTTTATATTCAGTCAATCTATGGCTTCCAAACCATTCAATTCGTGTCTGCGGTACATTATACTTAGTTGAAGACTGCCATTTCTTTTAACAGGAACTTGGTTGAAAATGATCTATTCAGTTTAAACCTTATTGCAGAGCTGGCTACTGGGCTTGCTCTTAATTCCACTGTTATTATACCATCCACAATTGCTTCACACAATGAAGACAGTAGGATAGTATCACAATCTCTATTATTGTCTCTCATTCGTTCTGCCCTCGCCATATCTGAATGCACAATTGATAGGCATTGGCGTTTATATCTGATCCAGTGAATAATCATATTCTTAAGAGAGTCCTCATCTTCCCAACATCCCTTTTTGAACTTTGGGACATTTGTTAGTTTAACCCTATGATCCCCATTTACATTGTAGGCTTCTCTTCTGATGTACTTGCCACTGCAGTTACCCACTTTAATCTTCCCAGGCCTATCGCTCAATGCACCTCCTTAAGCCATTTGATGCCCCCCTAGAAATTGGGGTTGGGCTACACATGTAGGAAGGGGATGGTACATTTGTGGAGGGTCCCCAGATCCCTGCTCTGCTCATGTGGGTGGGGGCTAGTAAATTAGGGCAGGGACACTGGATTCCTCAAGGGTCCTTGCATAATTCCCTGTTGGCACAAGCGCACCCACAACTGGCTCGCTATTGCTATATAAAAGTGATGGTCCTGGAATGCCAAGGTCTCACCTAATCACATCATGTGGAACTCTTTCCTGTGTCAATGATGGTTTTGTGTCTTGCCTATTAGGTATCGTTCTATAGTCCTACCTTGTTTCTACTAATGGTTTACAAAGGGTGGTTGTCTGCTTATTTCCCAATTGCATCCACAAGACTTTACTAAGCTCCTTAACCCCTCAACTTCCTTTCCCAAAATGTCAATTTTTGCTATTGATAGTTCATGCTATTTACGTGCACCACAATTGCAGCTCTGTTATTTCACTAATTAAAGTTCTTCATCTTGCCCTCGTGTCTTCTGACTTATCACACATGGGCTGACAGCCTTGAAGGTTGTCTTCACCTCTTTATCTGCTAGTGATGTGAATCTATTTGTACATATGATGCCTTCGATCCCCCCACTTACATCTCCCTATAGTGGGTTGGAGTGACTGATATTTTTACTTCAATTGGGATTCATACTTGTGGTGCATGCTTCCTTAAATTCAATTTCCTCTCAGGATCAGTTTGATTTTTTTAGGTCTTTGGCCTTTCACACCCTTCCTTACAGTAAAAGAAACTATTGTTGTAGTTGACAGTTTTTGACTCTCAGATTTCCCTTCTGTATAAGATTATCTATCCGCAACAGTACAGTTATTTGCAATGCTCCTCTTTAACTTTGATATTTTCCCCATCCCAGGGGGTTGCTTCAGTTGCTCTTCTTTTACCCATGCCCTGTTTGTACACTAGATAATTTACGGATTACAAATCAACATAAAGAGTCCAGGCAGTGCCCTGACAAATTAATCACACAACGTAATAATCAGACCCACATTAACTGTTCATTAACATTCAAATAATAGCAATTGGCCCTAGGATCTGACCTTCACAGCTTCATATTTCAATCCTTGTGCCTAGGCCAGCTTTTATGTTGAAAAGTCTCAATTTTATTATATCTATCCCAGTATCTGCCTTACAAAATCGTCTCCTCTCAGGAAAAAAACAAGAAGAGATGGCCAAGCCCAGCCTCCTCCAGGCTGTGACGGGCATAGACGGGCTTGCCCTCTGCCCAGGCTTCCCCAAGGCGCAGCCTGCACATGTCCGACGCAGTAGGACTAATCCTCACAGTATAAAGCACCTAGAATGAAGTGAGCATCTACAGCTGTGTCCGGTGCAAAGACCACCTCCTTGATCCTGATGGTGACTGAGAGGTCTAGTCCTCCCTACTCGTAGCACAACAGCACCCACACAGTAGGAAAAATGCTGATGATATAAAGCACCTGGAATGAAGGGAGAAACTACAGCTGTGTACGTTGCAGAGACCACCTCCTTGGCCCTGATAATGACTGGGTGGTCTAGTCCTCCCTACTCATGACTCAGTGGGACCCACACAGCAGGACTAATCCTTGTGCTAAAAAGCACCTGGAATGAAGTGAGCAGCTACAGCATCCACTGGAGTCACGCTATCCTAGCTAGCCTTAGAACAGTCTCCCAGGCACTTGTCAGCAGTAAAGTCAACCACAGCAACCCACTCGATGTCAGAATCAACAAAAAACTCCAATCAAGACTCCAGAGAATACAGAACGCCACGGCCAGACTGAACCTCTGCATCCCAAGCCACAGCCACATCTCCACCAAACCTGAGAGACCTACACTGGCTCCCCATCAACAAACGCATCAACTTCAAACTCCTGACCCACGCATACAAGGCCCTCCACAAAGTCAGACCTGCCTACCTCAACCACCACCTGTCCTTCTACCCCCTCTCCAGGCAACTCAGTTTAATGCAACAGGCCCTCACTACCATTTCCAGCATTTAGGAGAACACGGCTGGTGGAAGATCCTTTTCCTACCTCAAAACACAGACCTGGAACACAATGCTGCTCCATCTCAGGCAATCCCCATCGCTGGCTCAGTTCAGGAAGAACCTCAAGACATGGCTCTTCGACTGTCCCATGTCCCCCAGCTAGTCACCCCTGAGCATTTAGCCACGCTTTATAAATATTGATTGATTGATTGATTGATGAGGGGTGATACTCTGAAACCAGTCCCAGGATGCTTGTTTGTGGTCCAGGGAGGATCTTGCATGGCAGTTCGGGCTGGACTATTCCCATGGGGAGCAGAGTCAAAACTTATTTGTATATGGCTAGGTCCAAACTGGAATGTAATTTGTAGCAAAAAAACATATGGATTTAGGCCCAGATCTCTGAACTGGTGTGAATGTTTGACATTGTTCAGCATTCTATCCATCACTTTTTTTTTTTTGCATTTGTTGCACTAAGTGGGACAAGGATACCAAGACGTGAGTCCTGTGCTCCCCATGCCACTGGAATCAAGCTAGCTTGGCTTTATAGGGGAGATATCTGGCAGCCAGTCCCAGGATGCTTGATTATTGCCCTGGGAGGACCTGGCCTGTTAGATCTGGCTGGACTGTTCCCATGGGGTGCAGGGTCAAGTCTGATTTGCATCTGACTTGGTCCAAACTGGGGTGGAGTGGTGGACAAAAAAACTGTGGATTAAACCCAGATCTTTGTGAGTCGGGGTGAATGTTTGCATTGGTCAGCATTCAGTCCATTATCTGTTCTTTTCGTCTTTATGAACATTGAAATTATTTAAATTCATCAATTCTAAAATGCTTTTGATATGTTTTTTATTTTGTAGTTTCTGCTTTAGGTTTATATTTCAATTTTTATTCCCGACCCAGCAGGCAAATTCTAGCAAGGTGAATCTGTGATCACCAGAATTCATGTGATTTTGACGTCATATTTGTTTTGTAAGTAAGATTGTTCAGTTGATTAATATTTCTGCTACAGAGATCCTTGTATAACATGTTGGTCACATAATAGTAGATTAGTGTAGTGAATTATGCAGCCACTGCAAACAGTTAGATTTCATAATCAAGACCTAAACTGGATCCTGAAGGTTTGCCCTAACTTTTTTATTATCGTGAGTCTTTTAATACATAAACAAATGATTTGGCTGAGTAATCATAAACATCATTAAGGGCTAAAAAAACAGTTTTTATATCAATCAATCAAGATTTATAAAGCACAGCAAATAGGGTCTCAGGGCACTGGAGCTCCTTTCTGCTTCACGTGCTCTGTTGATTTGAACAGCCAAGTCTTGAGTCCCTTTTCTTAATTTGTGTAGTGATGAGGAGATCATAGAGTGCAGGGGAAGATAGTTCCAGGATTTGGCTGCCATATGAGAGAATGAGCATCCTCGGCTGTTGGCTCAGAGGATACGGGGGCTATCAGCAAGAAAGAGAGAGGCGGATCACAAGTGTCAAGACAGATGGTGGAGGGTCATTCATTTGCTGATATATGCTGGTCCTTCATTGTGTAGGGCTTTGTAAGTGTGGGTCAGTATCTTGAACTCGCATCTCTTCTGGATGGGGAGCCATTGTAACTTCTTGAGGAGCGGAGTGATGTGGGTCCATCTGGGGAGGTCGAGGATGAGCCTTGTCGCTGAGTTTTGCATTGTCTGTGGTGATTCCTACGTAGAGGGTGCTACTGTAGTCCAGCCTGCTGGTTGAGAGCCTGAGTCCTTCTGGCATTGATTAGGAACCACCTGAAAATCTTTTGGAGCATGCATGGGGTCTGGAAACAGGCAGATGAGCCTGTGTTTACCTATTTCTGCATAGATAACATGCTGTCCGATATAAAGCCAAGGTTGCACGTGAGTATGTCGGAGCGGGGGATGGGCCTAGTTCATAAGGTCACCAGGCATCATTCCATGGTGAGGTGTTGTTTCAAAGGATGAGGACCTCTGTCATGCTTGTGTTGAGCTTAAGACAGTTGTCCTTCATCCATCAGCAATGTGCCTCATACATTTGTGGAAGCTGTTTCTGGTGACTGATGGTTCATCTGACAGTGAGAGGATGTGCTGGGTGTCATTAGCATAGAAGATGAAGTTGAGTCAGTGCAATCTCATGGTGCTGGCTAAGGGGGTCATATATGTGTTGAAGAGGGTGGGGCTGAGGGAAGATCCTTGTGGGATGACACAAATGATCTTCTTGGGTTCCGAGTGATTGATGGGAGGTGGATTCTTTCGGTCCTTCCAGTGAAGTTTGAGGTGATTCATTTGAGGGCATCTACTTGAATTCTGATGTGGTGGAGTCTATTTATCGGGATGTGGTGGAAGACTGTGTTGAAGGTGACTGACAGGTCCAGGAGGAAGAGGGATGTTGTTTTGCCCCGGTACATCAGGGCCCTGATGTCATTGGTGCTGCAATCAGGGCTGCCTCAGTGCTGCAGTTTGTTCAGAATCCAGATGAGAAGGGGTCCAGGAGGATGTTGTGTTCCATGTGTTTCGTGAGCTGCTGGTTGATTGCTTTTTTTAAAACCTTTGCCGGAAAGAAGAGCAGGGAGATGGGTCCATAGTTCTTCAGTTCTGCTGGGTCATCGGATAGTTTCTTTAGGAAGGGATTCACTTCGATGTGCTTTCCGTACTCAGGGAATGAGGCCATGATAATGGAGGCTTTTAGGACGTTCTTGACATCGTCACCAATAATCTTGCTCCTGAAGTTGATAATGTGGTAAGGTCAGGGGTCGGTGGGTGCTCAAGAGTGTATGGAGTTTCTGATGGAGATTTTGACATGAGTTGTGAGATGGTCCTAATGGGTGAGATGGTGTTTCGGATTTGCGTTCGTGGATGTCAGCAGGCTGATGCTTTCAGTGGCATGGTTTGGGGTTTTAATTTTTCTTAGATGACTGGGATATTGTCCTGGAAGAAGTCTGCTAGGGTGTCACACAGTTGCTGGGAGGGGGTGATGTTTTCAGTGGCTTCAGGGTTGGAGAACTCCTTCATAATGCTGTGGTTTGGCCTGGCTTCTATGCACACATCTGCAGCACATATAGGAAGAGCAAAATATCATTAATGATTGATTGTGTGCAGGAAGGTGCCCCTTCCTGCACATAAACAATCAGTAAATAGTGGTGATTTGCTAGTCCGATGTGTGTTGCACAATGCAGCGCGCATTTGACTAGCAAATCGCAATTATTGATTGTGCAAGAGGGGACACCTTCTGGCATATAAACAATCTTTCATGCAACGCAGGAACCATTGCACTGGGGTGCAAAGGTGCCTGCATTAGCAATAGGCAGCTAACATTGGCTTATGTCATGGCACACACTAATGATTCATGTCCACCCATAACAACAAAAATCAGAAGCAAGGTTACAGATATCATTGCAGTTGGGGAACTCACAGAACCTTCACCATGCAAGGGACTTTTCCATGCCCACACATGCATATCAGATTTTCTTATTACAATGTTCTGGAACCCTCCAAAAGTCAGCTAAGCTGCTAAACATGTTTTCATGCAGAAAATGCAGCTCTCTTTGGCAGTGATTGTTCCTTAAGTCAATGTCTAGCAAAATACAGAAGGAAGGAGCATAGATAAGTTATTGACAGGAGATTGGTCTCTTGAAAAAGAGAGACTATGGCCTGGTCCATATTCAGTGTGCCTGAATGGAGTGTGAGCTGATAGACATCCAGGAGCCAGGAAGGGATTAGCTATTGTGTCTCTAGTCGTAAGCTATGTATGTTCAAACACTGGTGGTTCTTCTCAGAATATGAATCCATGGAACGTAGGTGGGTTCCCTACTCTGCCATACTGAACTAAGTTCCTGGTTGTCCACAGAAAATGCTTTGGTGTTCTAGGCATGCAATGTGATTATTGCCTCAGAGTCTCCTGATTCAGAATAAATTATGGCCTTTCCCTCTTGGCATAATCTTAATTATTACTATGTGTGTATGTTGAATGCTTATCCTTCCATTATCTCTTTGGTGGGTCCTATTGCTAAACAGTGCTTGCTATTTAATTCCTGTAATTAATTCCTGTAAGCCCCTTTTAAACTCTGTTGTTGTCTCTTTTTCTTCATTAGGACAGGCCAGAGGGTGTCAGCAGCAAAGTTTGCAGATTTGGTACATATTGTATGTTGAAGGAGAAAGGATGTAGCAAAGTGACCCATGTCAAGATCATCATTAAGCTTGTGTAAAAGAAGCATGATATTTGTAAATTGACTGTAGAGTTGAAACACCACCAGACACAAGACGATTTGTACTCACTGAAACATAGATTAGGCTTCTGTAGGACTCCCTCTGGTGCCCAGCACACGAGGAAGTCCTTCATGTTTTATGAATTATAATCAGAAACAAATGGCAACTCATTAGTTGAAATCAATGCACATTCTAATTATGTAAGGAGAAACTTATGGGTGCTCATACACTGAAACACATCGTTGCCCTGATGTGTAAAGCCGGGTTTATAGATAGACCCGTTCTAATACTACAAAAACAAACCAGTGGGGCACACCAAACAAAACAATATCTCTAATTAAGAGATAATCAAATATCTTAAAAAGACCAAATAACGTATCACAATAAATTCCCCTAGAGTGCTTGTTTGATCCTCTCTCTTCCTCGAATGAAATAAACGATCATAAATCTGACCAGAAAATACTGTACAAATATACAACTAACCAAAGAGAAGAATATGTCCGTGCAAGTAGAAATTTTAATACAAAGAGAATACATTTTCTTATATACATAAACATATACATATATATACAAAACATAAAGAAAACAAATGAATAGCCATCAGCCGACACGTGTTTCGTCCTGACTGGACTTCTTCAAGGCTGAGAAAATCACAACAAGCAAAAATCAATACACGACAAACATATATATACAATTTTACACAAAAGTTAAAACATATATACATTTTATCCTATTATTTTCCAAGATAACCAAACAAAGGTATTCTTTTGGTCAGTTAGGTGTCCAAGATGTTATATACATATCATATTTATAATATTGATTTGAATCTAAACCAGAAACTAGACAGGAAGAGAAAAGAACCACCACCACATAGTCTTAATGGCAAAGTGTTATTTAATGTCCACAGATATAACATAGAATACTACCCATGTCTCCAAGAATTGGTATATCAAAGCCATAGCCAAAGTTCAACATGCCACATGCACACCCAAGTGTGAAAAGACTTCTCTTTTGTTGGCATTATACCACTTCATGTCTAGAATTTATATTTTATTAATATTGGACCACTCTATGTCTAAAGTGACCCTTCCTTATATCATGGTGTAGAAAAATTATGTACCTTTGCTCACTTCTGTGTCCGTTATATTCATATCAAATCTATCACACTCTAGAACAAGAGGGGGGATAGAAAAACCAATCCATTAATCTCCTTTTGCTTTGTCCAAAATATTCCTCAAAAATGTGAGAGTTATTTATTATAATGCCATTACTGACCTGTTTTAAAACCACAGTTAATCACATCTTTTCCTTCTTCATAATCAATTTAAGTACTGGACATTGCCAGTTTCATCTATTGGTGAGTCAACTGAAACATAAACACATAAAATATCTCTAGTAACCTTTCTACAAAACCAAATAGCCTTTAGTTTCTATCACTGTCCATCCACCTTACAAAATTTATATCAGTGTCTCCATAGTTTCCAACAATGAAACAGACACATCAATATGGCTCCATTTTCCCATTACTTACACTAAATACCATTACCAAATTTGTGCTGTTAACTTACCTATCCAACCCTCTTTCTATTCTTTTATTTACTCTCCAATCCCGTTTGCTGATAAATCTCGGCAAAAAACTTCGTGGGAAGTCTGTGCCTCCTGTAAGTCTTTCGTGAGCCCAAAAATCAACATGAGCCCTTCGCCGGCACTAATGCATGCCGCGTTTTTCTTCAGAACAAGATCATTTATAGCAATGGCGGAGGGAAGCGCGTAACCTCCGTCAGTCCTCCGGTTATTATGTCCTGCCTGCAGCCCCCACGCCGGCATTTAAAATGCCGCGTTCGTTTTCAAAGCCGGCTAACAAACAGCAAAGACGGACTTCCCTTCTGTCCAACAGGACTATGGCGGCCATCTTGAAGTGGTTCATTATTCAGAAAAGAATTACTAAACAGCAAGGACTGACTTGCCGTCTATTCATGTATATATATGGCGGCCATTTTGATGTGGCAATTCCAGTCTATGGACATATTAAGTCAAACGCATACAAATACGGCGGCCATTATTAAATGGCGATTATAATACATCATGTCATTCGACAAGTACACCAGCCAACTTGGCAGGAGCGATTTCAACGAACAGATCATATGTATCTCTAAAAAATCATCGTTGTTATTAAGCCGGCAATGTACTTAAAGTATATGGAAGAATTCCAATTAGATCTATCTACCAACAAAAGAGATCAGTTTTCCCTTAGCTTTCAGCCATCAAGTTCCATGGTTGCAATATAATAAATGCCCCAGATGTATACAGAAATATCAACATAGAAGTTCATGCAGAGTGAGGAAGTAAAGAGTCCCCCCAGTATATAGGACAACTAGGGTGAGAGGAGGAGAGATCCCCCCCAAAAATATGGTATGCAATGTATAACACCAGAATAAATTGCTTATACATATGTATATTATTCTTCATCAATAGTATACCCAGTGAATACATTCAGAGGAAATGATACAATTCATCATCCAAATTCATGCACATTTCGATCGTTCTTAATTTAATGATCCATTTTGCCTCATTTTTTCGCAAATCCAATGTTCTATTGCCACCCCTAACATTAGTCGGGATGTGATTTATACCCATGTATTTTACTAATGGGACCTCAGTTCCTGGATGTTTGTCATTGACATGCCGTACTAATGGTGATGCTGTATCATGATTTCTTAAAGCTCTGATATGTTCTTGGATTTGTTCCTTTAAGGGCCTGATTGTACTGCCCACGTATATCTGGCCACATATACATTGCAATATATATACCACAAATTTTGTATTGCAGTTAATAAAGGTGGATATTTTGTATTTGTCACTACCATTGTAACTGAATTCAGAAGTTTTATGCAGTGCCATGTTGCACATATTGCAATTCCCACACCTATAGAAACCCACAGTTTTTTGGGAAGCTATGTTGCTTTGCTTTCCATAATAGGTAGTAGGAAACTTTTGCAGACTTCATTTCTAATAGTTTTGCCTCTTCTGTGGACCATTTTTGGTTTCTTAGGAAGTAGAGCAGCAAGTGTCTCATCTGTCTGTAGTACGTTCCAATGTTTACATAGAATACAGTATATATTGTGACTATTCTGACTATACGCCGTACAAAAACTTATTGCTTTGTATGCTGAGTTGTCTCGCATTTTAATATTTTGACCCAAGAGGGTAGATCTACATGTTTGATCAATCTTTTTTCTTGATGTTTTAATGATATGCTTTGAATAGCCGCTCTGTATAAACCTATCTTCCAATTTATTTAATTCCATGTTGCATACAATTTGATCACTACAATTTCTTTTTAATCTTGTCATTTCCCCAAAGGGAATGGCTGAAAATTGACTTTTGGGGTGCGCACTTTCTGCATGTAGTACAGAATTACAGGCTATTGGTTTGCGATAGATTTTTGTATGGATCATATTGTCTGTGATGGATATCTCTAGATCCAAAAAGCAAACTTTATTTTTACTAAATTCATACGTCATTTGAATGTTAAAAATATTGCAGTTGATATATTCATAAAATTCCATTAATAGTTGTTCAGATACAGTCCAAATCATTAAGACATCGTCAATAAATCTTCCCCAGAAGAAAATGTTATCAGTGAATACAGAAGGGCCCTTCTTCCAAATATTTATTGCCTCAAAGAAACCCATATATATATTTGCATATGATGGAGAGAATCGTGAGCCCATAGCTACTCCTTGTGCTTGCTTAAACCATTGTCCCTCATGTAAAAATACATTATTTTCCAATGTAAATTCAATCATATACAGTATCATTTCAGTGTGTTCCATATGAGATGCCAATCTCCCAGATAAAAAGTGTCGCACTGCCTGTAAACCTTTGTCTTTGGGGATACATGTATATAAGGAAGATACATCTAGAGTGACCAACATCATGTCTGGAGTCCAATTCACGTCTTCCAGTTTACGTAAAACATCCTTTGTATCCTGTAGATATGAAGGAATGTTTTTGACAATCGGCTGCAAATAGCTATCTATGAACTCAGAAAGTCTTTCCGTAGGTGATCCTATTCCTGATATTATAGATCTGCCTGGCGGTGAAATGGCACTTTTATGCAATTTAGGTAAAATATATATACATGGTGATGTAGGATAAGGATAAAAAATATATATGAGTTCTAAATCGGAAATCAAACCCTGATTACACCATAAAGATAACAATTTCTCCAATTCATCGACAATCTTTTTAATGGGATTACCTTGCAATTTCAAATATGCACTACTATCAGCCAATTGTCTGTCAATTTCTTGAACATAGTTCGCTCTATCTAAAATCACAATGTTACCCCCCTTGTCTGCCTCTTTGATCACTATGTCTTGATTGCTCCCCAGTTCCTTCAAGGCCAATCTCTGTTTGTTAGTTATATTAAATGATTTATGAAAGTTGCCACATTTGATTTGTTTTTGACGCAAGTACATATTGATTTTTTAAAATTTCTTTGACAATTGAAACTTAAAAAATATTTTGCAGATAAGACAGAAATACATATGGAAGCAACACCTGACACCACAATGGGAACTACAATGAGTAATTATACTATCAAAGATATTGCAGACATTGAACTTTTACTGACTTTGGAAAATATGGATTATAACAACATGGATAGGCTAGACTTACTAAATGACCTTAAAATTGTTCAGGATACATCTTTAAATAGTGGCCTCAAACCAAAATCTATGTTTACCCCCAAATTACCTGGTAATAACGCCATAGATGTGTTTGGGAGATTAGTAAAAGAAGATCTGTTTAAACTTCAAAAACAAATCAAATGTGGCAACTTTCATAAATCATTTAATATAACTAACAAACAGAGATTGGCCTTGAAGGAACTGGGGAGCAATCAAGACATAGTGATCAAAGAGGGAGACAAGGGGGGTAACATTGTGATTTTAGATAGAGCGAACTATGTTCAAGAAATTGACAGACAATTGGCTGATAGTAGTGCATATTTGAAATTGCAAGGTAATCCCATTAAAAAGATTGTCGACGAATTGGAGAAATTGTTATCTTTATGGTGTAATCAGGGTTTGATTTCCGATTTAGAACTCAAATATATTTTTAATCCTTATCTTACATCACCATGTATATATATTTTACCTAAATTGCATAAAAGTGCCATTTCACCACCAGGCAGACCTATAATATCAGGAATAGGATCACCTACGGAAAGACTTTCTGAGTTCATTGATAGCTATTTGCAGCCGATTGTCAAAAACATTCCTTCATATCTACAGGATACGAAGGATGTTTTACGTAAACTGGAAGACGTGAATTGGACTCCAGACATGATGTTGGTCACTCTAGATGTATCTTCTTTATATACATGTATCCCCAAAGACAAAGGTTTACAGGCAGTGCAACACTTTTTATCTGGGAGATCGGCATCTCATATGGAACACACTGAAATGATACTGTATATGATTGAATTTACATTGGAAAATAATGTATTTTTACATGAGGGACAATGGTTTAAGCAAGCACAAGGAGTAGCTATGGGCTCACGATTCTCTCCATCATATGCAAATATATATATGGGTTTCTTTGAGGCAATACATATTTGGAAGAAGGGCCCTTCTGTATTCACTGATAACATTTTCTTCTGGGGAAGATTTATTGATGATGTCTTAATGATTTGGACTGGATCTGAACAACTATTAATGGAATTTTATGAATATATCAACTGCAATATTTTTAACATTCAAATGACGTATGAATTTAGTAAAAATAAAGTTTGCTTTTTGGATCTAGAGATATCCATCACAGACAATATGATCCATACAAAAATCTATCGCAAACCAATAGCCTATAATTCTGTACTACATGCAGAAAGTGCGCACCCCAAAAGTCAAATTTCAGCCATTCCCTTTGGGGAAATGACAAGATTAAAAAGAAATTGTAGTGATCAAATTGTATGCAACATGGAATTAAATAAATTGGAAGATAGGTTTATACAGAGAGGCTATTCAAAGCATATCATTAAAACATCAAGAAAAAAGATTGATCAAACATGTAGATCTACCCTCTTGGGTCAAAATATTAAAATGCGAGACAACTCGGCATACAAAGCAATACGTTTTTGTACGGCGTATAGTCAGAATAGTCACAATATATACTGTATTCTATGTAAACATTGGAACGTACTACAGACAGATAAGACACTTGCTGCTCTACTTCCTAAGAAACCAAAAATGGTCCACAGAAGAGGCAAAACTATTAGAAATGAAGTCTGCAAAAGTTTCCTACTACCTATTATGGAAAGCAAAGCAACATAGCTTCCCAAAAAACTGTGGGTTTCTATAGGTGTGGGAATTGCAATATGTGCAACATGGCACTGCATAAAACATCTGAATTCAGTTACAATGGTAGTGACAAATACAAAATATCCACCTTTATTAACTGCAATACAAAATTTGTGGTATATATATTGCAATGTATATGTGGCCAGATATACGTGGGCAGTACAATCAGGCCCTTAAAGGAACGAATCCAAGAACATATCAGAGCTTTAAGAAATCATAATACAGCATCACCATTAGTACGGCATGTCAATGACAAACATCCAGGAACTGAGGTCCCATTAGTAAAATACATGGGTATAAATCACATCCCGACTAATGTTAGGGGTGGCAATAGAACATTGGATTTGCGAAAAAATGAGGCAAAATGGATCATTAAATTAAGAACGATCGAAATGGGCATGAATTTGGATGATGAATTGTATCATTTCCTCTGAATGTATTCACTGGGTATACTATTGATGAAGAATAATATACATATGTATGAGCAATTTATTCTGGTGTTATACATTGCATACCATATTTTTTTGGGGGATCTCTCCTCCTCTCACCCTAGTTGTCCTATATACTGGGGGGACTCTTTACCTCCTCACTCTGCATGAACTTCTATGTTGATATTTCTGTATACATCTGGGGCATTTATTATATTGCAACCATGGAACTTAGGGAAAGCTAAGGGAAAACTGATCTCTTTTGTTGGTAGATAGATCTAATTGGAATTCTTCCATATACTTTAAGTACATTGCCGTCTTAATAACAACGATGATTTTTTAGAGATACATATGATCTGTTCGTCGAAATCGCTCCTGCCAAGTTGGCTGGTGTAGTTGTCAAATGACATGATGTATTATAATCGCCATTTAATAATGGCCGCCGTATTTGTATGCGTTTGACTTAATATGTCCATAGACTGGAATTGCCACATCAAAATGGCCGCCATATATATACATGAATAGACGGCAAGTCAGTCCTTGCTGTTTAGTAATTCTTTTCTGAATAATGAACCACTTCAAGATGGCCGCCATAGTCCTGTTGGACAGGCGGAAGTCCGTCTTTGCTGTTTGTTAGCCGGCTTTGAAAACGAACGCGGCATTTTAAATGCCGGCGTGGGGGCTGCAGGCAGGACATAATAACCGGAGGACTGACGGAGGTTACGCGCTTCCCTCCGCCATTGCTATAAATGATCTTGTTCTGAAGAAAAACGCGGCATGCATTAGTGCCAGCGAAGGGCTCACGTTGATTTTTGGGCTCACAAAAGACTTACAGGAGGCACAGACTTCCCACGAAGTTTTTTGCCGAGATTTATCAGCAAACGGGATTGGAGAGTAAATAAAAGAATAGAAAGAGGGTTGGATAGGTAAGTTAACAGCACAAATTTGGTAATGGTATTTAGTGTAAGTAATGGGAAAATTGAGCCATATTGATGTGTCTGTTTCATTGTTGGAAACTATGGAGACACTGATATAAATTTTGTAAGGTGGATGGACAGTGATAGAAACTAAAGGCTATTTGGTTTTGTAGAAAGGTTACTAGAGATATTTTATGTGTTCATGTTTCAGTTGACTCACCAATAGATGAAACTGGCAATGTCCAGTACTTAAATTGATTATGAAGAAGGAAAAGATGTGATTAACTGTGGTTTTAAAACAGGTCAGTAATGGCATTATAATAAATAACTCTCACATTTGTTAGGAATATTTTGGACAAAGCAAAAGGAGATTAATGGATTGTTTTTTCTATCCCCCCTCTTGTTCTAGAGTGTGATAGATTTGATATGAATATAACGGACACAGAAGTGAGCAAAGGTACATAATTTTTCTACACCATGATATAAGGAGGGGTCACTTCAGACATAGAGTGGTCCAATATTAATAAAATATAAATTCTAGACATGAAGTGGTATAATGCCAACAAAAGAGAGGTCTTTTCACACTTGGGTGTGCATGTGGCATGTTGAACTTTGGCTATGGCTTTGATATACCAATTCTTGGAGACATGGGTAGTATTCTATGTTATATCTGTGGACATTAAATAACACTTTGCCATTAAGACTATGTGGTGGTGGTTCTTTTCTCTTCCTGTATAGTTTCTGGTTTAGATTCAAATCAATATTATAAATATGATATGTATATAACATCTTGGACACCTAACTGACCAAAAGAATACCTTTGTTTGGTTATCTTGGAAAATAATAGGATAAAATGTATATATGTTTTAACTTTTGTGTAAAATTGTATATATATGTTTGTCGTGTATTGATTGTTGCTTGTTGTGATTTTCTCAGCCTTGAAGAAGTCCAGTCAGGACGAAACACGTGTCGGCTGATGGCTATTCATTTGTTTTCTTTATGTTTTGTATATATATGTATATGTTTATGTATATAAGAAAATTTATTCTCTTTGTATTAAAATTTCTACTTGCACGGACATATTCTTCTCTTTGGTTAGTTGTATATTTGTACAGTATTTTCTGGTCAGATTTATGATAGTTTATTTCATTCGAGGAAGAGAGAGGACCAAACAAGCACTCTAGGGGAATTTATTGTGATACGTTATTTGGTCTTTTTAAGATGTTTGATTATCTCATAAGTAGAGATATTGTTTTGTTTGGTGTGCCCCACTGGTTTGTTTTTGTAGTATGTTTTATTATTTAGGCTGCCAGAGAAGATCTTTCCGAGCCGTCTGAAGTACTCTTTTTCATTTACTTCAATGACGATCGCATGCAGGGTTCACTGACATCATTGTAGTAAAAGTGAAAGTAGAACAAGAAGATCTGCTCATTCTACTTTCACTGATTCAGTGCTTGGGGAGGATAGCTCATCCCCCCAAGCACTGATTCTAAAAGGAGAGGGGAGAATCTCTCCTTTCCAAATGTCCCTCTGCCCAGTGGATCCCTGCTTCAAGATCACCACAGGAAGATGATCCCCAAGTAGGGTACAACCCATTAGCCACCTAGGAAGATCGAATGGTGCCTTAGGGAAGAAATGTGGGTCCCCCAGGGGCTGTTTTTTAATTTCAGTCTTACTGCTCCCCCAAGGGGCAAATTGGGGCAGTAACCCCAGATCTGCTCCGAGGAGGTAGAAAACCCACTAGACACCAGAGAATTATCTTTTTTTTTTTAAAGAGGGGTGGGATCTGTCCACAATAGGAATGTGTTGGAAGGTGGTTTAGTAGGGTTTAGTAGGTACCCACCAGTAGTAATAAGGTGACTATCACAATATATGGTCCAGTCAAGGTCTGAGTAAATTAATCCTGTGCCCAATCCTTGTTAGCTGGCAATGAGCAGGCAGGAGACAAGTACGCAAAGCATTTAAAAACACAAATGCATTAAACAAGTAAGACACAACACACAATAAAAATCCAACACCAATTTATAAAAATAGGAAATATTTTTATCTTTAAAATGACACAAATCCGATGAAGGGAACCAGAGATATGAATTTTTAAAGATTAAAAGTAAAACTAGCAAATAGAAGAAAATAGTGCTCAAAGGGTTAAAAAAAAAAAAAGGTTGCGCTGGTCTGGGAGGTGCACTCCTTGTGAGTGCAGTACGTCTTGGTGCAGACCAGGGATTCAGCAGGGCAGTCCTTCTACTTTGTCTACAGGTGAAACCGGTCAACCTGTTGCTGTCAGGAAGTCCACTCCTTCACTTCCTGAAGCCAGGCAAAGTCCAAAACACCAATCCAAAGAGCTAGAAGACCTGAAATGGTCCTCGGGATGTTGGGACTACATTTTCCAGAATGCACCTGACCAATCCCTTGAAAGGCTGCTGGAGGCTGTCCAATTGGGATCCTCTTCATAGAGATGGGGCTGCTGAAGCTCTGTTAACCTGTTGTTGTCAAGTAGTCTACTTCTTTACTTCTTGAAGCCAGGAAAAGTCCTTGGAGTTGTAGTTCCTCAGTGTGCATCAGGTGCAGTCATGCAGAGTGCAATTATTTGGGGTGCAGACCAGGGCTGCAGCAGGGCAGTCCTTCTTCTCCACGTAGTTTCAGGCAGTTATCTGAGTTGCTGGGCAACTCTCCCATATTTATTCAGTGTTCCTGTGCTGGCAAGCAGGGTGGCACCCCAGAACAATAGGATGCAGGGTTCCACCATCTGGTGTGACCACTTCCTCCAAAGCACTATTCTTCTAAAATCCTTGATGGAGAATCTTTCTCCTGAAGGGTAAGATCCAGCCCTCTGCTAATCGAATCAATGGGGCTCCCATGTCATGGGGTGTCAGGAAGTGGGGATGAGACTGTGTCCTGTCCTAAGTGCCAATCCCCCTTTGAAGACCAGTTTGGCTACCCAGCCCCCTTCCTGCCTTTTGCTCTACAGTTTGCAGATCCCCACCCAAAAAATGTCCAATTGTCTCAATGCAGGCCACGTCACAACTCATTAAGGCAATTTGGCTCAGTCAAGCAGAGGCTGGTCAATCAGAGAAAAGCTGCTGGAGGGCTGGGTTTTGGCTCAACAGAAAGTCAAGTTCTATAGCTTCCTTTCCGTGATAGGTATAATAAATCTAACTCTGGCAAGCTGTTGGATTTATTTTTACTATCACTTTATGTCAAAGAATGCTTGCCTCTAGTATTAGTTACATTTTAATAACATTTTCCTTGGTTAGCTTATGGAACTAATGCACTACAATGGGGGAAACAGAATTTACAGCTTTTCTCTCACCAGAGCATGTAAAACATCTATCTTATAATGCCCCTGCTTAAAGTTACAAGGCACTCTACCCCGGGGGCACCTAGGAAGGCCTTAGGGGTGCTTTATATGTACAAATAAGGTAGTTGAAGAATTTGGAAATAGTTTTAATTCCAAAGTTGAATTTGCAAAACATTTTATTTAAAAGCATCCGGCAAGGCAGCGCTGGCTTTTAAATTGACAGCAGGCACCACAGCAGTGCACACTTGAGTGCATTGTCTGGTGGGCCTCTAAACTTACATTCCCTACCATATACTGGAAACTTACAGGTAGCTTGTCATGCCATTACTAATTATGCCTTATTTGCTTATACTTTTTAATCAGCGCACAGGCCCTGGGTCTAGTTAGCAGAGCCCAGGGCGCCCTCAGAGTCAGAAAACCAGCATCTAGTACTCAAAAATGGGGGCACACATTGGTGGGACAGTGCAAAACGTCATGGTTTCTCATACAACCCTCCTTCCAGCCAACAGCCCAGGAAACTTAGCCCAAACCCGGAAGAGTTTCCTTGATCTGTCGGGCAAGGAAGAAAGTGAAGAAACAAGGCTTTATAAACGCAGGACCTACTCTGTCTTATATCCTCCTGCTAAGGTCACTCCCTCCTGGTAGCTGGCTCTTCTCTACAGTAACAGGACCCATTTTAAACTGCAACTTAATCATAGCTGCTTCATTTTCTTCCTCCTTTTTTAGTTTAGGTATGAGATATTCACCTTATCCATGCCTAACTTTGCTACCTAGCTTACGCACAGAGGTTACCCAACACTTGTCAACCCCACCATGAGAAACAGGGTCAGGGGACCTAACTTGCTTTTGGCCATGGGGTCTGCCACCTATACAAAGTACCGGGCTGCCATGGAGACTATCACTGAGCAGAGGCTACTGACAGCTGTCAAAATCCAGAACCACACTCTAAGTACTCAACTGACATGTGAATGAGTTGCATTAAGGGCAGCTGTGGATCCCTGGAGTCTCTCTTGCTGTATAGAATGGGGGCTACCACATCCTGTGGAAGACAGCCTTTTTCCACTCTTCCTTATATCAGCACAGAAACAACACCCTGCTGCTGAATAGCTGCCTGACTGCTCAGGACTTCTTTGAGGTCAGGTTGTCATGTGGGTTCTCATTATCCTAATGAGACTACTGGATTTGGGTGGCAGTATCACCTGAATTGTGGGGTACTGAGTACAATCCACACCATGTGATGCCTGTCAACCCAATCCGAGTTTTCCAGCTGAATGACAGTGCCTTATCTTTTTCCGAGAGCAAAGATGATTGGGGCAACTGGGTGCATGTCAGAGAGGACTCCTCAGGGAATCGTGGTAGATCAGATCTCATTCCTTTCTCTCAGTTACATTAGTCTCACACAGGCAAAAATGAACAGAAGCAGAGTATAGTTCAATAAGGTTTATTTAAGTAACTGTACCTTAGATAAAATTGTATGTATTGCAATAACTAGGATGGTAAAACACGCTAGAAGCAAAATTGTGACAAGAAGAGACAAGAAGAGAGTAACACAAAAACAGTCTCACTTTACTGTCAATAGGAATAATATATATATTTCCTACGAAAGCTATGGTAGAGCTCAGTGTGATAAGTCCTAGTCCACCCTTCTGGGTTCCCCCTGGGAAGACATCATCCCCCATACCTGAGCAAGGAAGCCTGTTGTCTAAAAAGACACCACCCCCATATGGGCTGGGGATCAGGCAGTCTAAGCAAGCAGCTGTAGAAAAGACATTCAGCAATGAGCATGCAGTCGTGGTCATCTGGCTGGAATCTCCCTCAACTGTGTATGGGACAAAGATGTGTTTTTATAATAAAACAGCTGCTGTTCTAAGAAAAGGTCCCCACATACGAATGTGTATGTTTCTGTGAATGTCGGAGACACAGTGTACCACTTTTGCCAGCAACCCTATCTGTCTGCAGCCTTGAGGAAAGCACAAGGTGAAATGAATGCTGTGCTAGGAACATAATACTTTCCTAGGTGAAAGAACAAGCAGAAAGAGAAAACAAAACAACACCGCAAATGTAGAAAAATAAAGCAATGATAAATAAAATAAAACTGGGCTAAAGTGCACAACGGCGGGCCTAGTTTTGTAAAATAACATATCTAAAATATGGCGAAAATAGCTATGCAACAAGGTGAAGCCTTTGGGTTTCACCCTTACTGAGACGGATACCCTTGGCTCACTGGCTCTCTCTTTAAGAGGGACTTAACTTTTTTCCTTCTTTTCCCTTTCTTTTGGGACCCCAGTCTCCAACTGTATGGACTGGCTGGGAACCCTGGATCTTTGGGTGGACGGATGCCCTGTGGGACTGCACTATCTAGAATAAGCCCAACCTCTGGGAGGTCATTGCCTAGGATACAATCTATGGGAAGGTCAGAGTTACCACCACCTTATACCAACTAAGGGTACCTTCCCTTTCCAGAGACACTGTGGCAACAGGTTTGGTTGTGACCTCACCTGAGGCTACCTTTACCCTCCTTGTTTGTCCTGGCACATACTGATCTGGGGACACCAACCTGTCACCATTGCATGACTGTCACTGGTATCTCTCAAGCCACTGGTAGGGGTCCCATTCATCTAAACGGAGTGGAAGTCCCTACACCCACTCTCAGGAATCACCAGCTTACCATCTGGACCTATCTCCCAGCACAATGATATGAGGACCTGCTCATCTGAGGAGTCCTTCTCTATGGCTACACTGGGCAGACCAGTGCTAAACACGCTCTTGGGACAGGGTGCTTCACCTCTGAAGTGTCCAGTGTGCTGACAGTCAAAGCAGGCTCAGTTATCCAAGATCTTCTTTAACCCTAGATCACCCCGCTTCTGCTTATCAGACTTGGGGTGGGATCTACTCCCCTCCTTTTTAGGGTTTTGGGGTATTGAGGGAGTCTCTTTGGTGGGCTTACCACCTCCCTCCTTTGACTTTTGTGAGCCTAACCCCCCATTTTGCAGTCTCCCCCGGTGCTGATGGGAAACCTCACTTCTCACCCACTCCTCAACTGTCTCCCCCAGTTCCCTGGAACAAGAAAACTCTGAGTCCACTAGATACTGACAAAACTTTTCATGCACACAATGAGTGAGGATGTGCTATTGAAGAATTAAATAATACAGCCCCTCATAAGCACTCACTTGGTTACCTTTAATAAAGCCCTTTAGTTCCTTCACTGAGACATAAAAAAATTCCATCCAGGACTATGACCCTCATTACAACCCTGGTGGTCGGTGTTAAAGCGTCGGTCATACCGCCAACAGGCCGGCTGTAAAAAAATTGGGATCACGACCATGGCAGAAATCTCCAACACAGACAGCCACTTTAACACTCCGACCACCACGGCGGTAGCAACAAACACCGCAGTGGTAACTGCCAACAGCCAGGTGGAAGACAATGTACCACCCACACTATTACAAGGCACCAATCCGCCAGCTTTTCCGGGGCGGTACCAACACCATTAAAAGCATGGCGGAAACAGGACACAGAAGGGAAACCACTCACCTTTCGACACTCAACGAAGAACCAGGACACCATGGAGGCCGAATTGCAGATCCTACCCATGTTGCTGTATCTATTAATACACCACAAAGTGGAAAGAAGGCGGGGCGACGACAACGGTGAGTACTGCACCTAGCACAGAGGGGAGGGGAGGAGGGAAAAGAGAGCGACACACACACACGCGACATGCGACACCACCAGCCCCCACCCACAACAACACACACACACATATCCAATAACATCACAGATACACCCCGTTACCCCCTGGAAGAACGCACGGACAAAACAAAATGAGTTTAACTACTGTAGTATTCGAACAATTAGGTAGACCAAGAGAACAGCAAATAAACAGTATACATAAAAATTTACAGCAAGTACACAAGTCCGTACACTGTCCCATTAAATGTCCGGGGACTAGTGGTCCCAAAAAGCATGGGCGAAACCCACACATGACACCTGCCTCAAAACGGAGAGAACACTGCAGGAGCATCAGGTCGATAAAAAAACAAGCACCTCAGGAGGAAAAGGAGGGGGGCACCTCAGTCGGATGATGTAACGACGCCACTGCTCCTCGAGGGTGCTTCATGCCCACTGCTTGGTCCTTGGGAGTGCAAAGCCACAGTCTCTCAAGTCTCTCAAGTGGGTGCACTGCCCACTGCTTGGTCCTGGTGAGTGCAAAGCCACAGTCCTTCAAGTGGGTGCACTGCCCACTGCTTGGTCCTGGGGAATGCAAAGCCACAGGCTCCCAAATGGATGTCTTTCTCCACTGGTTCTGGAGGGGTAATTGTGCCCAGAGTGCTTCATCCTGCCAAGGACTGGGGGAGTGGATGTATCTCTCCACTGGTTCTGGAGGGGCTTTGTGCCCAGTGATACAGCACCTGGGGTGTGGCAGTTGACTTCGTCTCACCTGGGTGTCTCAGCCACGCAATGTACCGGGAACATGTAGCATGATACTCCATGGAGGCAGAGCCACACTCCATCCTGCGGCGACTTAGACTGCCAATTGCTGGTTCGTGTCAGTGCTGGAGGTGGTGTATAAGTGGCGTGTCCAGGGTCCAGGAGGTCACCTGCAGACCCTGACGGCTGCACACTGGGGGTGGGGATGGGGCTGACGTCCGACAGAGTGGCATCAGCTGTGCATGTGGCAGTGCTAATGGTGGTGCAGGTGGTGCTGTCTGCGGCGGAGATGCTGCCAGGGCTGGCATTGGTGCAAGTGACTGTTGTGGTGGATGGAGACACCATACCATCTCCGGCAGCCTCGGATGGCTGATCCTTGGGGAGGATGCTGCAGACTGACGTTGTGGCAGTGGCGGTGCAGGTGGCGGTGCAGATGGTGGGGCAGGTGGCGGTCGGAGCAGCGGTGGTGACTGTGATGCATGTGGCTGGCATCCCTGATGATATGGTGGTCGCCAGTCCCTCACCAGGAGACATCATGCCCAGAGGTGATGTGCCCTTTGGCTTGTTGCCCTTCCCCATCTTGACATTCACTGCAGGGCACTGTACACTCGGTGTTTGGGCGAGGCTTTGCTGGGTGGGTGGTGTGACTGTCCCCTGCTGGAAGCCGGCCCCTTTTTGACCTTTGCAGGTGATGGAATAGGGTGGTCCTTCTTTTCTGTTTGTGGCACACTGGCAGCTCTGTTGGGTGCCCCCATACTGGAGTAGCTGGGACCACAGCGGATACAGATTTGGTGGCTGAGGTGCTGGACTGGGATCTAGACATACTGGCCCTAGGGGAAGGACGGGGGTGGGAGGTGTAGGGAAGAGGTTAATGTTTGCTAGGAAACTTTTTTTTTACACACTGGGATGGGAAGATGGGGGTGTGGGAGTGGAGGAAGAGGGAGTGGTTGTAGGAGCTGTACGTCTGCTGAGTTTGGGTGAAGGTGCATGGGTTGGAGGCTGTTGTGAGGTGGATGGCTGTTGAGTGTGTGTGTGGCCGCATTTGTGTACTTTGGGAGGAGGGCTTACAGACACACTGGGAGAGGACACAGGGAACATATGAATGGTAGTGGGGTGGTGATTGCACTTGAGCGGTGTGTGGTGATGGGCGTGCTGGTGATGGAGGCAGTGGCTGATGATGTAGTGCATGCAGGTGTGAGTGGAGACCAGACTGGGAGGGAGATGGAGGACGTGGAGGAGGGCGACACAGTGGAGGAAGTGGATGTTGGTATGTGTGCATGGGTATGGTGCTTGTGTGAGTGCCTGTGGGATGTTTGGTGCTTATGTTTGTCAGAGCCACTTTTGTGTGTTGATGTGTGTGCATGCTGGTATGATGGTGTGCTTGGGATAGGCTGAGGTACAGGGTACTGGGTCTGGGTAGTGGAAGTGGGAGGCTGGACACAGAGACAATGTCTGCCATCAGTGCTCAGGCCAGAGCCTGAAATGCTCTCTGTTGGGCCTCCACGCCAGAATGAATGCCCTCCAGGTATGCTTTTGTTTGCTGCAAATGCCTCTTGACACCCTGGATAGCATTCAGAATGGTTCACTGCCCAACAGTGAGGGTTCTCAGGAGGTCAATAGCCTCCTCACTGAGGGCAGTACGGCTGACTTGGGCAGGCCTGAGGTGCCTGGGGCGAAGGAGATGCCCACCCGCCTGGGTGAGCGGGCACGGGAAACACACTGTGGGGGTGCTGGGAGGGCCTGCTGGTAGGGGGTTGGTGGCTGTACCTGTTGTTTGGGTGGGCACAGAGGTGTCCGCCACCACCAGTGAGCTTCCATCGGAGGAGGAGTCGCTGTTGCTGGTATCCCCTCCAGTCCCCATCGTGGAGCTCCCCTCACCCTCCGCCCGACTGGTGCCTTCACCCTCCTGAGATTCACTCCGCAGGGCCATGTGGGATGCAGCTCCCTCCGTCGCCGGTGCCCCTTCTCCTCCACTAGATGATGCTAATGCACACAAGGACAGTGTGGCAAAACAAGAAGGGGGGAAAGAAGGAAAACACACATGGTCAATGCCAGCAACACCACTATCGTTGGTGGACACAACACACAGGGAGCAGCCCTATGACCTAGGCCATGCACTAGCAGTTAGTAGGAAATTCACCGGGCCATGGGGTACTATGCCTAACACCATTTGCTGCACACCTGGAACCTACAGGAGCCTGCCCAGTTGTAGATGCCCACTACAAATATTGGGGTTGGAGTGCCTCAGAGCCTGCCCAACAAGGGACCTACCCTACCAAGTCTGCCCGTCATACTCATCGGCCACCAATTCCCACCCATGCCCTGACGCACATACACTCACCATCCTCACATGCAGGCCTCAGCCCCCCCATGTATCTTCCATCCACACGACTCAAAAAAGGCATTGCCCTCTCAGCAGGCTCACAGTGT
Organism: Pleurodeles waltl; assembly: GCF_031143425.1. Taxonomy (NCBI): domain Eukaryota; kingdom Metazoa; phylum Chordata; class Amphibia; order Caudata; family Salamandridae; genus Pleurodeles; species Pleurodeles waltl. The sequence goes on along the minus strand of NC_090445.1, from coordinate 484,443,734 downwards.
ACTCGCCTGTTTGTCTGGCGGACCGTAGAGTAGCGTGTACTGGGGCAGGACCCCATCCACCAGTTTGTCCAACTCCTCCACGGTGAAGGCAGGGGCCATTTCCCCAGACACTAAATCCATTGTCGCTTCCAGACTCAGATCACAGCAGCACTTGCAGTGCAGGTCCTCTCCTGTTGAAGGTCAGGTATCAAGTGAGTGAACGGATAGAAAATGGCTGTCACGTCTGCGGTGGTGCTTACAGTCACCGCCGGCGTACATTGTCATTAGCTCCTGAGACCCATAGGGCCCAATGATAACCAATGCTGAAATGCACGGTGGTCTTCGACCGCCTACCGTGACGCTGCACAATGCCAGCACAGTTACCTCATTTCCCCTTGTCTCTCCTCTCAGGTCAGGCAGCCGCCATTTCAGGGGGGCACATAGCATTCGGCAGATATACAGACAAACTACACCACACACGGATTCACTCACATTACTGAAAAGACACTTGTGCAACCTATGTTGTACATGACCCTCTGCTCACCATTCTCCTCCATAGGGCACATCCGCTGGGGCAGATGATGAGATGGCGTAATCCTCTGGTGTGCAGACCCCTGGTGCACCTGTCGACAATGGAAGACAAACACATCATTATCACATACAGACTTGATTGTGCCACAATCCAAGACCTGTGCGCCCATTGGAGCCAGACCTGATGTCAGCTATCGGCCATCCCACCGGAATCGCCCCTCTAGTGCAGGTTGTGTCAGTGCTCTATTTCATGGCAAGTGGCTCCTTTCAAACTACAGTGGCCATAGCATCAGGGATGTCTCAGCCAATGGTCTCTAACGTGTTGACCAGAGTATTGTCTGCCCTGCTGAAACACATGCGCAGCTACATCGTGTTTCCACAGGTGGAGGATTTGCCCACAGTGAAAGGTGACTTCTATGCCCTGGGACATATCTACAACATCATTGGTGCCATTGATGGTACACATGTGGCATTTGTCCCCCCCGCAGACATGAAAAAGTGTACAGAAATCGAAAAAGCTACCATTCGATGAATGTGCAGATGGTGTGTTTGGCGGACCAGTACATCTCTCATGTGAATGCCAAGTATCCTGGTTCTGTGCATGACGCCTACATTTTGAGGAATAGCAGTATCCCTTATGTGATGGGCCAACTCCAGAGGCACTGTGTGTGGCTGATAGGTGAGCCTAAGGTCCCCACAGAGTATGAGTAGGTGTCTGGGTATGAGGTATTCCCTAAGGGTTAGTGTGGGTCTAACAGGTATCCCTCGACATTTCAGGTGACTCTGAGTACCCCAACCTCTCATGGCTACTGACCCCAGAGACGAATGCCAGGACAAGGGCAGAGTAACGCTACATTGAGGCACATGGGCGAAGTAGGCGTATTATTGAGAGGACGTTCTGCCTCCTGAAGGCCAGATTCCTGTGCCTCCATCTAACAGGTGGCTCCCTATACTACTCACCGAAGAAGGTGTGCCAGATAATTGTGGCATGCTGCATGTTGCACAACCTGGGATTGCGACGCCAGGTGCCTTTTCTGCAGGAGGATGGGCCAGATGATGGTCTTGTGGCACTGGTGGAGCCTGTGGACAGTGAGGAAGAGGAGACAGAGGAAGAAGATATTGACAACCGAACCAACATCATCATGCAGTACTTCCAGTGACACAAAGGTAATAGACTGTCACTGCTCCTCACATTTCTGAATACTGTGGGACATTGTGTAAATCTGCCTCTTCATCACTGTCTATGGATACTGTCAGTTTACTTTGACATTCCTTTTTACAGATGTGGGTATCTCATTCTGCCTTCTGCTATATGTACTACTGCCCAACAAATGTCATACATTGGTATGAGCAAATGAATATTTACATTGATAATTGTTGGTGATGTTGTAATAATACATTTGTGAAAGAACATACTGACTCCAGATTGGTTTGTGATTCAAGGATGTTTATTTAGGTGCTCATAAGTATAGGGGGCTGTGGAAGGGGCTGGGGTGATGGTGGAGGAAGGTCCTTAGTAGAGTCCAGTATCTTGGTATCACAGGTGCATTGTCCAGTGGGGCATCGGAAGGGGAGTAATGGCAGTTGAAGGTGGACATGGTGACATAGTGGGACAGAAGGGTGACAATCAGGAGAGTCTTATTTCCTGGCTGGGATCTTGGCAATGTTCTCTGTCTTCTGCCTTGATCGCAGGGACCATTTGCAGGGTGGTTCTCCTTCTGCAGGGGGTGGGGTGCTGGTGGGCTGTTGTTCCTGTGGCGGGGCCTCCTGTCCACTGTAGGAGGCTGGCCTGGCTTATAGTGGGTACCTGATGGTACTTACACCTTGTGCCAGGTCCAGTTATCCCTTATTAGTAGATTAGTGGTGTTCTAGCAGCTTAGGCTGATAGAGGTAGCTATAGCAGAGAAGCTTAGGCTGAACTAGGAGACATGCAAAGCTCAAACTATACCACTTATATCATGTAGCACTATATCATAAGAAACACAATACTCAGAGTTACTAAAAATAAAGGTATTTTATTTTAGTGACAATATGCCAAAAGTATCTCAGAGGATATACTCCTTTAGGAGGTAAGTAAAATACACAAAATATACACACAAACCAAAATCAGGTAAGTAAACAGTTAGAGAAGTAGTGCAAACACAGTAGAATACGATAGGATGCAATAGGAGACAATAGGCCTAGGGGCAACACAAACCATATACTCCAAAAGTGGAATGCGAACCACAAATGGACCCCAGGCCTAATGTAGTGTGTAGAGGGTTGCTGGGAGCGTACGAAAACACTAAGGGTGTTCAAGATACCCCAACCCAAGACCCTGAAAAGTAGGAGTAAAGTTACCCTACTACCCCAGAAAGACAGTAAAGTTGAGATAGGGGATTATGCAAAGGCAACAACTGACTGCAAAGCACTGAAGATGGATTCCTGGACCTGAGGACCTGCAAAGGAAGGGGACCAAGTCCAAGAGTCACACGAGTGTCCGGGGGGGCAGGAGAAACCCTGGATGAAGAAACCAAAGATTCTGCAGCAACGGGAGGTGCCAGGAACTTCACCTTTGGTCAGAAGATGTCCCATGGTGTGCTGGAGGATGCCAAGTTGTTTCTACACAGTAAGACCGCAAACAAGCCTTGCTAGCTGCAAGAGTTGCGGTTAAAAAAAATGGGTGCTGCTCGGTCCCAGGAAGGACCAGGAGGTTGCCCCTTGGAGGAGGAGACAGAGGGGGTGCTCAGCAGCACAGAGGGCCAATGCAGAAGCAGGCAGTACCCAAAGAAGCATTTGAACAGGCATTGAAGAAATCTGAGCATGGCAGTTGTCTCAGCACAACAAAAGGGGGTCCCATGAAGTCAGTGGTCAACTCAGCGAGTTGAGCAATGCAGGACGGAGTTCTGGGGACCTGGGCTATGGTGTGCATGAAGGATTCCTTGCAAAAGTGCACAGAAGCCCTACCAGCTGCAGTTCACGCAGTACTAAGGATTACTGTCTGGCGTGGGGAGGCAAGGACTTACCGCCACCAAATTTGTACAGAAGGACCACTGGACTGTCGGGTCACTTGGATCCAGGTCCTGTGTTCCAGGGACAAGGCTCATCAAGATGAGAGGGGACCCAGAGGACTGGTGAAGCAGAAGTTTGGTGCATGCGTTAGCAGGGGGAAGATTCCGTCGGCCCACGGGAGATTGCTTCTTGGCTTCCAGTGCAGGGTGAAGGCAGAGAGCCCTCAGAGAATGCACCACCAGGAAACAGTCGAGAAAGCTGGGAGGGTTAGGCGCTACAATGTTGCTGGTAGTCGTCTTGCTACTTTTTTGCAGTTTTGCAGGCGGTCAATCCTTGGGAGAAGTTGAAGAGGGAGATGAAGAGGAACTCTGGTGAGCTCTTGCATTCATTATATGAAGAGAAACCCACAGGAGAGACCCTAAATAGCTCTCAGAGGAGGATTGGCCACCTAACCAGGTTTGCACCTATCAGGAGGGGTCTCTGACCTCACCTGCTGGCACTGGTCACTCAGAGGTCTCCATTGTGCCCTCACACCTCTGCATTCAAGATGGCAGAGGTCTTGGACACACTGGAGGAGGTCTGGGCACCACCCCTGGGGTGGTGATGGACAGGGGAGTGGTCACTCCTCTTTCCTTTGTCCAGTTTCACACCAGAGCAGGGGCTGGGGGATCCCTGAACTGGTGTAGACTGGTATATGCAAGGAGAGCACCATCTGTGCCCTTCAAAACATTCCTGGAGGCCAGGAGAGGCTACTCCTCTTAGGCCCTTAACACCTATTTCCAAAGGGAGATGGTGTAACACCCTCTCTCAGAGGAAATCCTTTGTTCTGCCTTCCTGGGACTAGGCTGCCTAGACCCCAGGATGGCAGAAACCTGTCTGAGGGTTGGCAGCAGCGGTAGCTGCAGAGAAAACCCCAGAGAGCTAGTTTGGCAGTACCCCGGGTCCATGCTGGAGCCACGAGGATGCATGGGATTGGCACCCCAATACCAGATTTGGCATGGGGAGAATTCCATGATCTTAGACATGTTACATGGCCATATTCGGAGTTACCATTGTGAACATACATATAGGTATTGACCTATATGTAGTTCATGCGTATAATGGTGTCCCCGCACTCACAAAGTCTGTGGAAATTGCCCTGAACAATGTGGGGCACCTTGGCTAGTGCCAGGGTGCCCTCACACTTAGTAACTTTGCACCTAACCTTCAATAAGTGAGGGGTAGACATATAGGTGACTTATAAGTTACTTAAGTGCAGTGTAAAATGGCTGTGAAATAACGTGTACGTTATTTCCCTCAGGCTGCAGTGGCAGTCCTGTGTAAGAATTGTCTGAGCTCCCTATGGGTGGCAAAAGAAATGCTGCAGCCCATAGGGATCTCCTGGAACCCCAATACCCTGGGTACCTAGGTTCCATATACTTGGGAATTATAAGGGTGTTTCAGTGTGCCAATCAGAATTGGTGAAAATGATGACTAGCCTGCAGTGACAATTTTAAAAGCAGAGAGAGCATAAACACTGAGGTTATGGTTAGCAGAACCTCAGTGTCACAGTTAGGCACCACACAGGGAACACATATAGGCCACAAACTATGAGCACTGTAGTCCTGGCTAGCAGGATCCCAGTGACACAGGCAAAAACAAACTGACACACAAGTAAAAATGGGGTTAACATGTCAGGCAAGATGGTACTTTCCTGCATCCACTAGCGCCAGCGGAGGTGGAAGGCTGTTCTTTGGTGTGGCTAGTGTCAGAGGCCCTTTGTTGTGCCACTGTCTCCCTCATTGTCTTGCCTATGTCAGCCAGCACCCCTGCAATGGTGACCAGGATGGTGTATATGTTGGTGAGGTCCTCTTTGATCCCCATGTATTGTCCCTCCTGCAGCTGCTGGGTCTCCTGAAACGTGGCCAGTACCGTGCCCATGGTCTACTGGGAATGGTGGTATTCTCCCATGATGTTTGATAGTGCCTCGTGGAGGGTTGGTTCCCTGGGCACAGCAGTCCTCCCAGCTTCCCTGTTGTCCTGTGCCTTCATCCCCTGAACCGTGTGCCCACTGCCACTGACCTCAGGTCCCTGATCGTCCTGGGTTTTGGGGTTTGCCTGGGGTCCCTGTAGTGGTGGACACACTGCTGATTGACATGTCCTGGGGAGGGTGGCATAGGCCCGCTGGGTGGGTGCTGTGGTGGTGTTTTCTGAGGGGGTAGGGTCTGTGGTGGCTTGGGACTGTGGCAGGGGAACCGACTGTCCAGAGGTTCCTGATGGGCCAGGCTGGTCATCTTGATCCAGGAGTGCAGAGATGCTGTCCTCACTGTGGGCCTCTTCTGTGGGGGGACTGGATATGGCTGGCACCTCCTGTCCGGTAACGTTGGGTAGGGGTCCTGTTGGGGTGTAAATGCCTTGTTATTTTATCTGTGTGTGCCATCTTGTGCAATGGGTGTGTTTCCCACTATTACTTTGCTTGCACTGTCGCCTTGGCCCTTGTGTGAGTGGTGATGGTGTGCCCTGGGTGAGTCTCTCTGTTGGACGTGCTTTGGTGATGGGTGGCCATGCATGTCTGTGATGGGTCTCCATGTATTGTTATTGCATGCAGGGCTTGGTTGTGGGAGTGGTGGGGCGTGATGGTGAGGTGTGTGGGAGTTGGTGAATTCATGGGAGTGAGGGTGAGGATGGGAGTATGTGATGGCATGCAGGTAGGTTGGGGGGTTATAATAGTAAAGATCTGGCTTACCAGAGTCCAGTCCTCCTGCTACTCCTGCAAGGCCCTCAGGATGCATGATCGGCAAGACTTGCTCCTCCTATGTTGTTAGTTGTGGGGGAGGAGGTGGGGGTCCACCGCCAGTCCTCTGTATGGCTACCTGGTGTCTGGCTACCACGGAATGTAACTTCCCCGGTAGGGCGTTCCACTGCTTCCTGATGTCATCCCTTGTTCTTGGATGCTGTCCCACTGCATTGACCCTGTCAACAATTCTCCGCCATAGCTCCATCTTCCTAGCAATGGAAGTGTGCTCCACCTATGATCCGAATAGCTGTGGCTCTACCCCGATGATTTCCTCCACCATGACCCTGAGCTCCTCCTCAGAAAACCTGGGGTGTCTTTGAGGTGTCATGATGTGATGTGAGTGATGCGTGACGTGATGGTTGATGTGATGTGTGTGGTGATGTGTTGGGGTGTGTGCTGTGAGGTGCGTGGATGATGTATGAGTTATGGTGTTGTGTGCTTCTGGATGCTGGTGTGGTCTTTGCTTTTCTCTCTCTCTGCTTCTTCAAACTTTTTCACTGTAAGGGGTTGTGGGTAATGTGGGTGGGTGTTTTATAGTGGTGTGAGTGTGTGGGTGCGCTGTGTGTATGTATGTCAGGTGTGTGTATTTTGAATTGTCCAATGTGGTTGTGTTTCGTAAGTGTATGTGTATTTTGAGGGTGGCAGTATGTACCGCCAATGCCTTACCGCGGTTGAAAGAACGCTGCGTTGATTCATGGGTCGTGATACTGTGGGCGTATTCGTGTTGGCGTAACGGTGTGGGTTTTGCTATCGTCAGTTTATTACTGACCTTCGGTGTGGCGCACTTGTGTGGGTGCCTGTATAGTGGCGGAATTCTCAGTGTGGGTCTTACTAACCGTTGTGGATTTCCGCCGCGGACACGGCCGCCGACATGGCGGTCAGCGGGATTTACCGCCAGGGTTGTAATGAGGGCCTATGTGTCTACCTTGTCGGTCATCCTGAACTTCACCCTGTACTGTTCTTGGGTAAGACCACATTTTCTGAATACGCATTTTCTCTTGTGTGGGTAGGATTCTGCCTCATCCTCCTCAGTCTCAGTGGCCTATCCCTCCCAGCTACTGGAATCAAATCCCACAGGAGTGACCCCAAATACTTAGACTGGACCATAATCATCTTAAGGGTCATTTCAAAGGTAGTCATCCATCTCGCAATGTCATCCCCCTCCACATACATGGAAACTACTTACTTGGGAAGCCTGGGATTCAACCTACCTACCTGGGTATCTACCTGGGCATCTCCGTGTCTTCTTCATTGTCATTGCCACCATTTCTTCTCTTTTCGTTTCATGCCCACCTCTTCTTAGCTAGTTCCATTTTCTCCTTCTCTATAGCTGGGACTGCTAACAGAGCTTGAAGCAGTGTCTCTCCTTAAGGGACAGTGATGTTTTCTTTGTGGAGGAGCCTCCCCACTCCTTTCCCTTGCTGCTTGCTGGAAGTATGAAACTGGTACTATAAGTGATGGACATGTTGTCGTCCTTATCTTGCTGAAAGTTGTTGGAGGGGTCATCCCCACCTCCCCCCTTCACTCACTGGAGCTGTCTGCTGACAGGTCTTAAGGGACCTAATCAGTTCTGCCTTCCTAATCCTATTAGCAGCAGGTAGCCCCCTTGGCCCCACACGTTACCATAAGCTAAGCTTCTGTGAGTTTTAACATTTTAGCCAGATCAGGCTCCATGGTATCATTAATTTTTGTCACTACAAAAACTTTTGCACCAATTAAACAGAATAACAATTTGGAAAATTAAAAAAAAAAAGTAATTAAAAAATATTGATCCAAATTTCAAAAAAGCACAGCAGACAGTGAGCATTGCCACAGTGCTCGGCAGTGGGAACTTTGCACTGCCATTGCATGGCAGTGCAGGGGCCCCCCAGTAGCCTTCTATGCCGGTTCTCTACTATCCTTTTTATGGCAGTGAAACCAGCATGAAAAGGCTGGCAGAGAATGAGGTTGGAATCCGCAGAGCAGTACTGCATGCAGTGCTGCCCTGGCAGATTACGATCTCCACCCACGGCACGCTGTCGGGATCATGGATCCTGGCGGTGCCGGTGGAACCCTGGTGGTCTGAACGCCAGGGTCTTTATGTGGTGGTCGGAACGCAACAGGAGCGGCAATCCTGGCTGTCACTGTGAGCCTGACGGTCTCAAGACCACCAGCCTCCTAATGAGGCCCTTGGATTTTTTCTTGAAGATTTTTCCCACTGGGATGAAGTCACAAGTCAGATCCTACCTCCCTGAAGCCCTCTTCGGATATGCGTGATAGGAGACCTTCGAGAAGAATTCTACGTTCGGACTAAGATGATTTTTTGTGACTGAAATATTCTTCTAGGACAAACTTAAAATTGAAGCCGACCTCCCAGGACCCCTCTTCTGATACGCTGCGTGGGAAGCTTTGGCCAAAATTTTATGTTTGAACTTAGAAACGGTTTTGGAGCTTTTTTCCTCCGATATTGGACTACCCTCCACCGCAAGCTTATTTCGAGTCAACGTCATCAGATTGCCTTTCAGCAAGCTCCCAGTGAAATCCTGGATGTATGGGGCTCTGGATCTTTTCAGAGGGATGAACCTGCAAGTTAGGCCGGGTCGCGGTTGACGTAAGCCGTCATGACTCACGATGTTGGGTCAGTCTACTTGTGGAGCTTTTTTTCAAGGTTGCTCCAAACTTCTCCAAATGTCTGGATCCTCTTCCAAGGTTCCAGAAGCTCTGAGTTGCTCTTGAGGGTTAGGACTCCAACTCCCAGAATGCACCAGCGCAAATCCAACAATGACCACTGGGAACCTGGTCAGTTTCTTCAGGGCTTGATATAGGAGACTGATCAGCTATTTCTGATCTGTAGGAAACAGGGAGTCCCTTCTTGAAGCAGTTGAAGACAGGTAAAGTCCTTTTAGTGGAAAGCCCAAGTGTGCAGCTGGTTCAGTCCTTCAGAGTGCAGTGACTAGGTGCAGGTCAGGGGTCCAGCAGGGCATCCTTCTTCTTGTCTTGTTCTTTGCAGGGATCCGAAGTGGGAGTGCAGCTCTGCCAATGTTATCCTTGTTTCTGGGGTGGAAAGCAAGGGGAGCCTCTTGATCAATCATGTGCAGGCCACCACCCTCTTGAGTGACCACTTCCAGTGAAGTGTGGCAAAAATCAATGCCAGGGAGCAACATACTCGCAAAATCCAAGATGGCAAAAATTCAATCTCAGAGGTTAAGTCAGGCTGAGCCCACCCACTGGTGTGGCTATGTTTCTCTTAACACACCCCTTTCCAGCACTCTCTTAATCTAATCAGGGGTCACCTGTCTTTCTGGTTTGGCAGGCAAAGAGGGAGGTCCACTTGCTGGCCCAAATGTCCTGCCCTCCCTTAAAGTACAGTTTGGCTGCTCTTCACCATCCTGTTTCACCATCTGCTGAGGCAGGTCTCCTCCCCTGGGCAATTCCTTTGTGTTCAGCCTAGGCCACTTCACACCTCTTCAAGATAGCCTGGCCAGGCTGCCAGGAGCTAGACAATCAGAGAAGGGCACTACAGAGCTGAAGCTGGTAACTTTTTGGAAGAGTTCTAAAAAACGTTTTCTAGATGCAAGCTATATGAAATTCAACAGTGGTCAATTGTTGGATTTAATCTAACTTTTAATTTGATATTAGACATGCATTGTTTAGCTCCTTTCTATGGAATATAAGACTTTATTATTTAAAATAAAGTCTCCATATGTAAGTCTATGGAGCACATTTACTACAATGGGGAAACCAAATGTAGCTATTATTTCCTCTCCAGGACTTATAAAACGTATTTCATGAAGTTCCTGATGATAGTCAACTGCTTTTGGTCTAGAGCTCGCCCCCCACGTCCGCAGCACCACCTTGCTGTCTCGTGCCCCTGACCCCCACCCACGCTGCTGCTAGCGTGTTCGAGGCCCTCCTCCACCCGCAGGCATCCTCCTGCACCTCATCCCTGGTGTCTAGTGGGCTCTGGTAAGCTTCGCTAGACCCGTGTGCTCTCTGCCGCTTTTCGCTGTATCTGTAAGTGTTTTTCTACTTTTCAGCGCCTTGCCTCCTTGCGCTCTTGCCCCCATTTGTGCCCCTTCTGATTGCTGTATTCCGATTGTATTTTGTGCCATTTATCGTATTTTGTGACTGTTTTTAAGCATGATCGCTAAATAATGGTTATTACCACTGAAGTGGAAAGACATGTCGTAGAAGTATCACAGAAAGTTGCATTTTTATTTTAACCATATCTGAAAGGCGTTTTGAATCTGTCTCCTGGAGGGTCGTTTGAGCAGTTTGCATTTTCTACATGCGTTGTCGGCATCGGAGTTACTTTATAATTTATAAACGCAGTAAATATTATCGTGAGGGGAATATTTCTCATGTTTTAACAATTGAAACATGCACATGGTGTAGGTAAGCAAGTTATAAACCTTTTGAGAGACATCACGAACCAAGACCCTCCTCCAACCGCAGGCATCCTCCTGCACCTCATCCCTGGTGTCTAGTGGGCTCTGGTAAGCTTCGCTAGACCTGTGTGCTCTCTGCCGCTTTTCGCCGTATCTGTAAGTGTTTTTCTACTTTTCAGCGCCTTGCCTCCTTGTGCTCTGTGACTGTTTTTGACTTGTGCCTTACTTTTGTCATTTTGTGCCTTGTTTATCCTGGTTTTCGCCCCTTGTGCGCTCCCCCTTGCCGTTTTCTCCCTGCCGCTGCCTCCCTGCAGCCCCGCCCCCCTCGCGCCCCCACTCGCCGCTCCCTCCCGCCTCCCAGCTGCTCATCCCTCCCCCCTCCCTTCTTAATGGCTGGCGCTGCGCGTCCGCGCCACTGGCGTGCCAGAGGCAAGCCTGTCTGTGCCCGTCCGCGCCTGGAACGCGCCCAGCGCCACCCCCCTGGTCCGCACGCCCCCTGCACCACCAGCCTTCGCTACTCGGCCAGCGAACTCCGTGCCCTTAACCCTGGCTCCTCCACAGCCTGCTTCCAGGCCACCCCAAAGCACACCAAAGGACCCTTCTCCTGCCGCACCTGCAAATTCACCTGCAACAGAACAAGGAAGCCTGCAACAACCAACACCAACCACCTCCACTGCATCCTCCTCAACACACGCTCCGCACGAAAGCACGCCATCGAGCTCTGGGACCTGCTCGACACCACCGCCCCAGACGTAGCCTTCCTGACCGAAACCTGGTGGAACGACTCCTCAGCCCCAGACATCACCATCGCCATCCCTGACGGCTACAAGATCACCAGAAGAGATTGCACCAACGGAATCTGTGGAGGAATAGCCATCGCCCACAAATCCACCCTCAAGATCCACACCCACACGGGCGACACCCTCAAGACAGCTGAACACGGACCCCAACACCACCCTCAGAGGAACTCTCATATACCGACCACCAGGACCAAGAGCCCCTTTCAGTGACACTATTTCCGACCTCGCAAGCACCCATGCCCTCGCCTCAACGGACTACATCCTCCTTGGAGACCTCAACTTCCACCTGCAGAACAACAACGACGCCAACACCGCCTCACTGGCCACCAACCTCTCCAACCTCGGACTCAGACAACTGGTCAACACACCCACTCACATCGCCGGTCACCCTCTAAACCCTCTCTTCACTGCAAGCAACCACATCTCCTTCAGCCACACCACCGAACTCCACTGGACCGACCACCACTGCATCTACTTCACATTCAAGAAACACACCGAACACCACCGCACCCCACTACCACCGCACCGCCTCTGGGGCAAAGTCACCGAGGACCAACTAACCAGCACCCTCGCCAAGAACCCACCGACCGACCCTACCGACCCGGACTCCACAGCCATCAATCTCCAACAGTGGATCCTCAACTGCGCCAACATCCTCGCTCCACTCAAGAGTCCCACCGTCAACCAAGAAAAGAAAAAAGCAGCCTGGCAGGTCCTCCAAACGCACCTGCCAGAAACTTAAGAAAAAATGGCTACTCGAGCGCACACCCGACAGCCTGGCAACCCACAAGGAAGCCACCCGCAAGCACCACCAACTGATCCGACTCGCCAAACGCTCCCACTTCACAGAACGCCTAAACAACAATGCACACGACAGGAAGGAGCTCTTCTGCATCGTGAAGGAGCTCTCCAATCCCAGTGCCAACGTCAACGACGTCCCACCATCCCAGAAACTCTGCAAGGCACTCTCCACCTACTTTTACCAGAAAATCACCGCCATCCACGACAGCCTCAACACCACACCTCCGCCAGACCCCACCCCCGACAACTCCTTCGACGCCGACCGCCTCACCACCTGGACCCACGTAGAGGACGCCGAGACCCGAAAGACCATGAACTCCATCCACTCAGGATCCCCCTCAGACCCCTGCCCACACCACGTCTACAACAAAGCCGACTCCACCATCGCCCCCCATCTTCGCAAGATCATCAATCTATCCTTCGATACTGTGACCTTCCCGGACAGCTGGAAGCACGCCGACATCCAAGCCCTCCTCAAGAAACCCAAGGCTGACCTCAACGACCTCAAAAACTTCCGCCCGATCTCCCTCCTCACCTTCCCAGCGAAGGTCATCGAGAAGATCGTCAACGCCCAGCTCACTCACTACCTCGAAGACAACTCTGTTCTAGACCCCTCCCAATCCGGATTCAGACGAAATCATAGCACCGAAACTGCACTCCTCGCCGTCACAGATGACATCAGACAGCAAATGGACAACAGCAAGACTTCAGCCCTCATCCTTCTAGACCACTCCGCTGCCTTCGATACGGTCTGCCATTGCACCCTACTAACTCGTCTCCACGAAGCCGGAATACAAGACAAAGCCCTCAACTGGATCTCCTCATTCCTCTCCGGCAGAACCCAGAGAGTCCGACTCTCAGCCTTCCACTCCGAAGCTACCAACCTCATCTGCGGCGTCCCCCAAGGCTCCTCGCTAAGCCCGACGCTGTTCAACGTCTACATGGCACCCCTCGCATAACTGGCCCGTCAGCACAACCTCAGCATCCTCTCCTACGCCGACGACACCCAGCTCATCCTCTCCCTCACCAATGACCCACACACCACCAAAGCCAACCTCCATGAGGGATTGAAATCCATAGCCGAATGGATGAGAAACAGCCGTCTAAAATTAAACTCCGACAAGACGGAAGTCCTCATCCTTGGACGCACCCCCTCGGCCTGGGACGACTCCTGGTAGCCCACCGCGCTGGGACCCCCCCCCTACTCCAGCCAACCACGCACGCAACCTCGGCGTCATCCTCGACTCCGACCTCACCATGTCCAAACAGGTCAACGCAGTCTCCTCCTCCTGCTTCAACACCCTTCGCATGCTCCGTAGAATCTACAAGTGGATCCCGACGGAAACCAGAAAAACGGTGACCCAGGCCCTCGTCAGTAGCAGACTGGACTACGGCAACGCACTTTACACAGGCATCCCAGCAAAAGACATCCAACAACTCCAACGCATCCAGAACGCATCCGCCTGCCTGATCCTCGACATACCCCGCCGATGCCACTTCTCCCACCACCTGAAGGACCTCCACTGGCTCCCCGTGGACAAAAGGATCACCTTTAAACTACTCACCCACGCGCACAAAGCACTACACAACGCCGGACCCGCCTACCTGAACAACAGGATCAACTTCTACGTCCCCTCCCGCCAACTCCGCTCTGCCAACCTCTCCCTCGCCATCGTTCTCCGATTCCAACGCAAGACCTCAGGTGGCAGATCCTTCTCCTACCTCGCCGCCAAGACCTGGAACTCCCTCCCGACCCCCCTGCGCCAGACCCAGGACCTCCTCACCTTCAGGAGACTCCTCAAGACCTGGCTCTTCGACCAATAGCAGCTGCCCCTCCTCAGTGCCTTGAAACCCTAACGGGTACATAGAGCGCTTTATAAATGTTATGATTGATTGATTGATTGATTGCACCTAATCCTGGGGGCACCTAGGGCATGCCTTAGGAGTGAGGTATATGTAAAAATGAGGTAGCTTAAGACTTTGGAAGTACTTTTGATTCCAAGGTCGAATTTGGGGTTAACCTTACTTTAAAATCAACCAGCAAGGCATGCCTGCCTTTAAAATGACACTGGGTACCTCAGTAGTGCACCCAGGGGTGCACTACCTCTGCCGGGGTCCCTAAACCTACATGCCTCGCCATATATTAGAGACTTACATGTAGGTTGAAACAGCCAATTATAATTAGCCTAATTTGCATAATCCATTTTAAACAGAGCACTGGCCCAGATTCTGGTTTGCAGTACCCAGGGCACAGTCAAGGATCAGTACCCACCAATATCTGTCCAAAAAGTTTGGGGGTGACCAGGGCAAAAAGGAGGACTTTCCTACAGCCTTTCTACACTGGGACTCACTTCCATCAGTGTTTCTTGCTGCAGGAAAGTCGTTTCAGACCCTATGAGTTGCTCCTTGGGAGGCTTGCACAACAATTCCTACAATGCAACTGGCCAAGTCCTTAAACGTCCACTGAATGCTGTCCAGCTAGGCACTTCTGGTTGGAGTTGATGATAGTGACTCTGCGTACCTCCTTTGCACCTGTTGCTTTTACAGGGAGTTCACTACTGAATCCTTTAGAAGCCAGGCAATGTCCTCTTTTGTGAACTGCAGAGTTTTCAGCAGATGCAGACCTTCTTGGTGCAGACCAGGGGTTCAGCAGGGCAGTTTTCCTTCTCCTTCATGTTTGCAGGCCAGGAACTTGGGGCATTGAAAACACCAATCCAAGAGGCTAGAACCTCTAAGATGGTCCTTGGGATGTTGGGACTACATTTCCCAGAATGCACCTGGCCAATGTGCTTAAAGGCCACTGGAGGCTGTCCAACTTGGGTCTTCTTGATAGAGGTGGTGCTGGTGAAGCTATGTTACCTGTTGCTGTCAAGGAGTCCACTTCTTCACTTCTTGGAGAGAGGCAATGTCCTTAAAGCTATAATTCCTTGCTGTGCAGCAGGTGCAGTCATACAGAGTGCAGTCCTTTGGGGTGTAGAACAAGGTTCCAGCAGGGCAGTCCTTCTCCTTGTGGTTTCAGGTAGTGATCTGAGTTGCTGGGAAACTCTCCCATATGTATTCACTGTTCCTGTGCTGACAAACAGAGGGGCACCCTGACCAATGGATTATAGTATGCCACCCTCTGGGGTGACCACTTCCTGCTAAGTGTGGTGAAAATCAATCCCAAAATGCGCTATTCTTTCAAAATCAAGGATTGAGAATTTTTTTCCTGGATGTCAAGATCTGGCTAGGCCTTTCCACTGGTGTGGCTGATTTCCCTTAACACACCCCCTCTAGCCCCTCTGGAAATTTAATCACTGGGGCACCCATCTGCCTGGGGTGGCAGGATGTGGGGGTGAGCCTGTATCATGTTCTAAGTGTCATTCCCTCTTTGAAGACCAGTTTGGGTACCCACACCCCTTACTGCCTTTTGTTCTGCTTCTTCCAGATCTCCACCCACCAGATGTCCCATAGTCTCAATGCAGACCACTTAACACCTAATTAAGGCCGCTTGGATTAGCCGGGTAGAGGGTGGCCAATCAGAGGAGAGCTGCTGGAAGGCTGGATTTGTGACCCAATATAAAAGCTATTTCTAAAATGTATTTTCTATGATAGTTATAATAAATATAACAGTGTCACATTTGTTGAATGTATTCTAGCTATCATTACAAGTCCAATAACGACATTTTTAGTTCATTCCTAGCAAATGCTATACTTGAATAAAGTTCTCCTATGTTAGTCTACGGAGCTAATGTATTAAATTGGGGAAAAACTGAATTGGCAGTTTTTTCCTCACCTGGGCATATAAAACATTTTTCGTAATGTCCCTTCTTATAGTTACAAGGCACCCTCCCCTGGGACACCGAAAGGTGACCTTAGGGATGATTTATATGTACAAATAAGGTAGTTTAAGACTCTGGAAGTACCTTTAATTCCAAAGTTGACTTTGCATGTAAATTTAATTTAAAAGCTGCCTGCAAGGCAGGGCAGGCATTTAAGTTGACAGTAGATACCACAGCACAGCACATTTGAGTGCACTAAGTGTGCTGGGCCTCTAAACCTACATGCCCTATCACATACTCGGGGCTTACTGGTAGGTTGTCATGCCAATCCTTATTATGCCTAATTTGCATATATCTTTTAATCAGAACATAGGGCCAGATGTACGAAAGGATTTTACCCATTCTGTGTCTATGGGAAAAAGCTTTTGTACATATGGCCCATAGTCCCTGGGTCTGGTTAGCAGAGCCCAGAGCACCCTCAGAATCGGAAAACCAGCCTCTAGTACTCAAAAATGGGGGCAAAAAAGTAGGGTACACTGCAAAAATTATTGGTTTCTCACAACATGGCCATGTCCCTACATCAAATAAATGGGAACCAACGTCTTTTTGCCCTCCCCGGATAGCAGATGAGGCAATAGCACCACTCTGCCCCATCGAATGAGCAGAAGATCCATTAAGGTCCAGGGATTTATTTTGTTCAGTGTAGGGGTAGGGGCTGCCCAGAATGATCATGGCTATGGCCTCACCTCCCTAAAATGTTTGCACAGTCTTTCTGTCCCCTCTGCGGGTGGAATGGGGGTTATTACCCCCAATTTTCCCCAAGGGAGGAAGAAGGTTGAGGGCTGCCCCCCAAAGCCATGGCCAGGGTCCCTCCCCAAATAAATGGGGACCAAAGTCTTTCTGCCACGCAGAGGAAGCAATAGCCCACGATTTGCTCCCCTGGATGGTAGAAAGCCCATTAGGCACAAGGGATTATTTTATTAAAAATGTCTAATGGTGGGGCGGCCCAGGATGGGCAGGGCAATGCCCTCACCCCCCAAAAAGCATGCACAGTCTTTCTCCCCTCCCATGGGGAACAGATGGGTAATGGCCCATTATCTGCCCCAGGGGGGCAGAAAGCCCACTACATTCCACTGAATCATTTTTTTTTAAACAAAAAGGTGGGGGGGCTACCCATCATGGGGACACAGTATTTCTGTCACTATAGGGGCAGATTAAGTAATTACCCCTGCTCTGCCCGCTGGGTGAGAGATAGCCCACCAGAAACCAGGGAATTTAAAAAAAAAGAGGGGTTGGGTTGCACCCCATCATGGGCATAGTTGTGCCATCACCCCAACTGAAGGGGACAACAGTCTTTCTGCTCCCCTTGTGATCAAAAGCATCCCATCTCAATGGCAAGCAAAAGGACATTTGACTCTTTTGGGTGTTGATTTTACATATGGAATAGGAGAGCTTGACTAACTCCTGATATCATCCGACTTGCAATGGTGAATGGCTGCACTTTTTGTGTTTGGGTAGGCTGCTTCCTGGAAAAACTTACTAGAGCCAGACACTTGTTAAAAGTAGACATCTGGGGGACTCCAGTTTGTTGTGCTTTACATTCACCCCACCCCATTTTCTTACCCACAATGCCCTGCAAACCTCAAACGATGACTAAAAACACATATTGTCCTCACATTTCACAGATTTCCTACCACACAGCATTCCCTCAAGTCTCCCAATAAAAATGGTGCTTCACATGTGTGGGTGGGCCAAGAGACCTTGACACAAAAGGCCTTAAAGTGCTACATGGAGAGATCAACAATAGGGGCATCTGTGGGACTTGGCACCATGTTAGACTGCCACCCACAGAAACCAAACAATCACAGACATTTTGTAAAAGAAAATAACCAGGGGATTACAGGGTTGTGTGCCTTGTGTGAATCCTGACAATGTCCTGCAAACCTCCAAAATTGCTTGAAGTCACATATTTTCCCAACCTTTCTGTAATGAAAATTTCTGCAATTCTCACGAATCCACATGAATCCATAAAACTCCTACCACACAGCATTGCTCCACCTACCTGTACCAATAAAATCGCTGCCCCATATGTGTGGCTGGGGCAAGTGCCAGTGTACATGAGCATATCTAACCAAGGTCAAGAAGAGTCTCCACACAAGGACTACCATTGTCCCTGTCACGGCACTCGGGCCAGCCACACAGTGGGGAAATGTTGCGTATTCCTGTGGATTCTGGAACTTTCCATCATAGAAATGTAAGGAAAATGCATGATTTCTGGCAAAGTTTGAGGTGTGCAGGGTATTGTGCATAAAAAAAATATATACATATGAGATTGATGTGAAAATCAGCTCAGATCATACAATCGTTCCAGCATGGTTTCACTCCAATTGGTATCCCATACTGATGAATATGAATGGATTAGAAGGGAGGACACTTCCTCTCAGCACTACTCCTCTGATGATTTCTGTGCTAAATCTGCAAGTTTTGCGGAAGCTCAACTTGACGGCTTGGAAGTTGAAGGAGGGGGTTGAGACAAAGTGCTTTGTTAGATGATTTAGAAGTGTTTTTTCAAGCATCTGGGAGATCTTCAATGCTTCAATCTTACATTCTC
Source organism: Pleurodeles waltl (assembly GCF_031143425.1). Lineage (NCBI taxonomy): Eukaryota > Metazoa > Chordata > Amphibia > Caudata > Salamandridae > Pleurodeles > Pleurodeles waltl. Next base: position 484,425,117 of record NC_090445.1, on the reverse strand, counting down.
AAGTTGATGCAGCAAGAAGGTACCATAATAAGTAAATAGTTTTTGTGCAGGTACTGCAGTTTTTAAGAAGGGAGCAGCTTTAGTATTAAGAATTTCCTTGCTGAAGATTTATTGGGATGCAATAAAAGCCTTCAGCATTTTGTGGGGAAATTGAAACAATGAGGATGAACTGGTGATTTGCCTTTTTGAGGGTTTGAATACGATCTCGCCTATACCTCTTAGGCAGTTTCCAGAGTGGGATTTAGAAATGGTGTTAGGAGCTCTAATAGGTCTTCACTAGGAGTCTTTGAGGAGCATGATTTCAGATTTCTAATTTTGAACATTTTCATTTTAGCTTATTTTACTTCGACAAGCATATTGTCTTGTCTTGTAAACATCATTAGTGTAGGACTTTTCAGTATCCAGTAGCTTTGTAGCCATTACCTTCCTTTATCCCTAAGGTGAATTCTCGTTTTCATAGAGATGAGGAGGATATTCCTCCAGACCTCTATCCAATGTCTTCTTCTGAGTAAGAACATATGTTATATTTGTAGGAGGCTGGCCTGGCTTATAGTGGGTACCTGATGCTACTTACACCTTGTGCCAGTTCCAGTTATCCCTTATTAGTAGATTAGTAGTGTTCTAGCAGTTAGGCTGATAGAGGTAGCTATAGCAGAGCAGCTTAGGCTGAACTAGGAGACATGCAAAGCTCCTACTATACCACTTATATCATATAGCACTATATCATAAGAAAACACAATGCTCAGAGTTACTAAAAATAAAGGTACTTTATTTTAGTGACAATATGCCAGACGTATCTCAGAGGATATACTCCCTTAGGAGGTAAGTATTATACACAAAATATACTCACAAACCAAAATCAGGTAAATAAAACACTTAGGGGGTTATTCTAACTTTGGCGGGCGGCGGAGGCCGCCCGCCAAAGTTCCCCCGCCAGAATACTGCAGCGCGGTCAAATGACCGCCGCAGTAATTCTGACTTTCCCGCTGGGCGGGCGGGCGACCGCCAAAAGGCCACCCGCCCGCCCAGCGGGAAAGCACCAGCAACGAGGAAGCCGGCTCCGAATGGAGCCGGCGGAGTTGCTGGTGTGCGACGGGTGCAGTTGCACCCGTCGCGATTTTCAGTGTCTGCTAGGCAGACACTGAAAATCAATGTGGGGCCCTGTTAGGGGGCCCCTGCAGTGCCCATGCCATTGGCATGGGCACTGCAGGGCCCCCCAGGGGCCCCATGACACCCGTTCCCCCCAGCCTGGTTCTGGCGGTGCCCCGACACCCGTTCCCGCCAGCCTGGTTCTGGCGGTGAAAACCGCCAGAACCAGGCTGGCGGGAAGGGGGTCGGAATCCCCATGGCGGCGCTGCTTCCAGCGCCGCCGTGGAGGATTCACAGGGGCAGGGGAAAACCGGCGGGAAACCGCCGGGTTCCCTTTTCTGACCGCGGCTTTACCCCCGCGGTCAGAATTGCCCTTGATGCACCGCCAGCCTGTTGCCGGTGCATCCTCCAACCCCGGACCGCCAGGGTCGGAATGACCCCCTTAGAAAGGAAAGCAAACACTGTAGAACACAATAGAATGCAATAGGTGAAAATAGGCCTAGGGGCAACACAAATTATATACTCCAAAAGTGGAATGCGAACAACAAATGGACCAGGCCCAGTGTAGTGTGTAGAGGGTCACCGGGAGTGTAAGAAAACACTAAGGGTGTCCAACATACCCGACCCCAAAACCCTGAAAAGTAGCAGTAAAGTTACCCTATTACCCCAGAAAGACAGTAAAGTCGAGATAAGGGATTCTGCAAAGGCAACAACTGACTTCAAAGCACTGAAGACGGATTCCTGGACTTGAGGACCTGCAAAGGAATGGGACCAAGTCCAAGAGTCACGCAAGTGTCCAGGGGAGCAGGAGCCCACTAATGCCCGGATGAAGGTGGAAGAGGGCTGCCTCTGGGTGGAAGAAACCAAAGATTCTGCAACAACGGGAGGTGCCAGCAACTTCTCCTTTGGTCAGTAAATTTCCCACGGCGTGTGGAGAATGCAGAGTTGTTTCCATGCAGAAAAACAACAACAAAGCCTTGATAGCTGCAAGAGTTGCTGTTGAAGATTTTGGGTGCAGCCTGGGCCCAGGAGGGACCAGGAGGTCGCCCCTTGGAGGAGGAGACAGAGGGGGTGCTCTGCAACAGAGAGAGCCCACGCAGAAGCAGGCAGCACTCACAGAAGCACCTGAACAGGCATTCATAAAATCTGAGCATGGCAGTCATCTCAGCACAACAAAAGAGGGTCCCACGAAGTCGGAGGCCAACTCAGCGAGTTGGGCAATGCAGGACAGAGGGCTGGGGACCTTGGCTGTGCTGTGCACAAAGGATTCCTTGCAAAAGTGCACAGAAGCCCTAGCAGCTGCAGATCACGCAGTACACAGGATTACTATCTGTCGTGGGGAGGCAAGGACTTACCTCCACCAAATTTGGACAGAAGGACCACTGGACTGTCTGTGTCACTTGGATACAGCTCCTTTGTTCCAGGGACCACGCTCTTCAAGATGAGAGGGGACCCAGAGGACTGGTGATGCAGAAGTTTGGTGCCTGTGTTGGCAGGGGGAAGATTCCATCGACCCACAGGAGATTTCTTCTTGGCTTCCAATGCAGGGTGAAGGCAGACAGCCCTCAGAGCAGGCACCACCAGGAAACAGTCGAGAAAGCCGACAGGATTAGATGCTATAATGTTGCTGGTAGTCTTCTTGCTACTTTGTTGCAGTTTTGCAGGCTTCCTGGAGCAGTCAACGGTCGATCCTTTGCATAAGTCAAAGAGGGAAGTGCAGAGGAACTCTAGTGAGCTCTTACATTCGTTATCTGAAGAGGAACCCACAGGAGAGACCCTAAATAGCCCTCAGAGGAGGATTGGTTACCAAACTCGGTAAGATCCTATCAGGATGGGTCTCTGACGTCACCTGCTGGCACTGACCATTCAGAGGTCTCCATTGTGCCCTCACACCTCTGTATTCAAGATGGCAGAGGTCTGGGACATACTGGAGGAGTTCTGGACACCACCCCTGGGGTGGTGATGGACAGGGGAGTGGTCACTCCTCTTGCTTTTGTCCAGTTTCACACCAGAGCAGGGGATGGGGGATCCCTGAACCAGTGTAGACTGGTTTATGCAAGGAGGGCACCATCTGTGCCCTTCAAAGCATTTCCAGAGGCCAGGAGAGGCTACTCCTCTCAGGCCCTTAACACCTATTTCCAAAGGGAGAGGGTGTAACACCCTCTCTCAGAGGAAATCCTTTGTTCTGCCTTCCTGGGACTGGGCTGCCCATGCCCCAGGGGGGCAGAAACCTGTTTGAAGGTTGGTAGCAGCGGTAGTTGCAGAGAAAACCCCAGAGAGCTAGTTTGGCATTACCTGGGGTCCATGCTGGGATTGGCACCACAATACCAGATTTGGTTTGGGGGGTCAATTCCATGATCTTAGACATATTACATGGCCATGTTCGGAGTTACCATTGTGAAGCTACACATAGGTTTTGACATATATGTAGTTCACGCGTGTAATGGTGTCCCCACACTCTCAACGTCGGGGGAAATTGCCCTGATCAATGTGGGGGCACCTTGGCTAGTGCCAGGGTGCCCTCACACTTAGTAACTTTGCACATACGCTTCACCAAGTGAGAGTTAGACATGTAGGTGACTTATAAGTTACTTAAGTGCAGTGTAAAATGGCTGTGATACAACTTGGACGTTATTTCACTCAGGCTGCAGTGGCAGTCCTGTGTAAGAATTGTCTGAGCTCCCTATGGGTACCTAGGTACAATATACTAGGGAATTATAAGGGTGTTCCAGTATGCCAATCAGAATTGGTAAAATTAGTCACTAGCCTCCAGTGGCAATTTTAAAAACAGAGAGAGCATAGACACTGAGGCTCTGGTTAGCAGAGCCTCAGTGATACAGTTAGGCACCACACAGGGAACACATATAGGCCACAAACGTATGAGCACTGGGGTCCTGGCTAGCAGGATCCCAGTGATACATATCAAACACACTGACAACATAGGGTTTCCACTATGAGCACTGGGGCCCTGGCTAGCAGGATCCCAGTGAGACAGTAAAAACACCCTGACATATACTCACAAACAGGCCAAAAGTGGGGGTAACAAGGCTAGAAAGAGGCTACCTTCCTACAATATTTTATTTGAAGTGAGGAGTGTTACTTATTTACATGTCTAAGGTTCCCACTATTTGAAAGGGAGAGGCTCTTTTTTATTAACTGTGGTGCTGCAGACAAATAAGAAGAAACCCTCCATGGCCTCCTTGAATTATTGGGTGTAGATCCTAATATCTGTTCCACATAGTGCAGTTAATGAGTTTCCACTTTCCAGAGTCCAGTGCAAAACTACAAGAAACATGGCAATCTCCATGGCGGAACTTCAAGGGGCTACCATTGGTGAGATTTGTTGTCCAGCTCCATGGACACCCTTTTCCAATTATGCAGTTCATTTTAGGATAGATAAATGGGTGAATTTAAGGGTTGTCTTGGGAACAAAATTGTTATCTTCTGTGAAGCAATAGAATAGGTAATTCTGTCATATGGTGTGACGCTATACATAAAGACATGGTGTTGGGGTTGTGCTGCATCCTCAGTTGTCTGACTGTATTCATTTGCTTGATAAATCTGATATTGTTGTGAATTTAAACACGGGAGGAATGAGGGGGTAATGCATCAATTACTTACCTGGCCATTGCATTACTCTGAGTACTGCCCACTTGCTTCAATGAATACATCATTCATCCCTCTTGCTCTCCCTTGACAGTCAAGACAACTGAGTTGGATGGGAACTGAGCTTGTCGACTGAACAGGAGGAATGGTTGTGGGGGAGCATTTATAGGTGTACATAGGCATTTATAGGAGCGTTTGTAGGTAAAAATCAGAAGAGTGTGGGGTGTCCATGGAGGCAGTACTGCCTCATATTGTTTTGAATTAAAGAGAGGGTGTAAGACTCTGAGAAATGCAATTACCATATAAGTATTTGATGCATTCCCTATTGCACCAGCCTGTCAAGGGCAGATGTATTTGCTCTGCCTATGCTGCTCTGACCATATTTTTCATTCCTTTTAATGCCAGCCAGTTGGCCTTTTACCCTCTCCTGCCTCTATTATGTTTTCTTATTTTCAAGCAGTGGCAGCTCGTGGGAGGGAAACGGTTTGGTGCAGCACATGGCAGGGGACAAAATATATAATAATTTTTAAAAGAACTTACCTTATGCGCCGGTGATCTCCTCCGCTCCTCTCTTTGCTGGGTTGGAGAGAGCCCAGTGCACATGTGTATTTGGCCAGCCTGAGACATACATACATGCGCACTGAGTGCTCGTCACATCCCCATGGCCCTGCCCCTTTAACTATAAAACGATTATAAACATAGTTTATTATTGTTTTATCGTAAAAGTTTTGCAGTTGCTACTGCTGGTGGGGGTTGGGGGGGGGGGTGATGCTCCACTGCAGGGGAGGAGCCGCCCCAGTTTTCAAGTCTACATTAGTGTACTCTATCAGGACTTGCAAATTCACATTTGGATTTGGAAGTCAGAGTACAGAACATTAATGAGAAATCTTTAACTGTATCAATGCAGGAAAAATAGTCCTCCCGCCTGTCTTCCACTCATATCCGAAATGACTGTACTTCATCAAATTATTCAATATTCGCAGTTTATAGTTTTGCAAACTAGCTATAGACATTGTAAGATTCACCGAGAGCAAGGGTTGCAGAGAAAGTGAATATATCTCAGCTGTAAGCTTAACACTGCAGCCGAGTTCAGAATGCTGGCTTGTTAGTTTGACGTTCACGGATGTAAGTAATTATCAACATCCAAACAAATAGACTTGTTCAGCTTGCAGCAGAGAATAAAAGCAGCCTTTCATCATTTGAGACCTGTAGACTCAGGCCTTGATTTCGAATAGGACATACAGTTGAGGTATTTACCACACCCGCTAAGTACTGACACCGCTAGTTGTAGGTTCCATTAAGTACCCTCTAGTTCTGAAATTTACATATGAGCATGAGGAATGATGCAAAGAACGGGATTCCTTCTGGACTAAGGGCCAGATGTATGAAACTTTTTTGCACTCGCAAATGGTGCGAATTGCAAAAATCGGCCATTTGCGAGTGCAAAAAAGTGGTCTGCGATGCATGAAAGGCATTCGCAGGCAAAAAATAAGAAATCGCAAAAATTGCGATTTTTTGCATTGCGACCTGGTTTTGCAAGTCGCAATTTGCGATTTGTATTTCCAGTAGGAATTTGCGAGGCGCAAATTGCGAGTCGCAAAATCCAAGTCGCAAAGAAATGCATCAAAAAATCGCAAATTGCGATTTTTCGCAGAATGACATTTTGCACTTGCAAAATACCATTAACTGAAACCAGTTGGTAACCAGGTGCAAAATTAAAAAATGCATTTAAAATGCATTTTTAAATTGCACATGTAAAGCACACATGCCCTTTTGGCATGTGTGCACCTTACATGTCCCCAAAAAGGTTTTTGGGGTGCAGCAGAGGGGGCCTTTGCCTCCCAGCACCCTGGGGTTTTGCATTTCCAAAATTACAATTTCTGGTTCAGAAATCGCAATTTTGGAAATGCAAAAAATGTGAAGATATGGGCCAACAGGCCCATAGCTGCGAATGGGGCCGGTATTGCAATTTACGATTCGGTAATAGCATTTGCGATTTTTAAGAAATCGCTATTACCGATTCACAAATGTGATACATGGCACTTTGCGAGTCGGAAATATCGATTTCTTAAAAATCACTATTTCCGAACCACAAAGGGCCGTGATGATACATCTGGTCCTAAATTCTGTCTGCATGAGAATTTACTGCATGTTTCACTGAGTAATTTTCAGCAAGTACGACTGAAATAGACAAAAAGAAAATTGTGATGGTGCAGTAACGATAATAAATCTCAGAATTTGGATCACACTGCATACAGGATTCGGACTTTACTCATTCACTGGGAATCAGAGTCTCATGTCCTACGCCCAGGACGATTTACAGGTAGTTCTAACCGGCACCTAATCATTCCAGGAAATAACTTTTTAAAGTTTCATCAACAGTGGCTCCTTAGTTGCATATCTTTCCAAAAATGTATTTTAAAAAGAACAAATATTTCATAAATGCAAAGGACCACTCTTCATTAGGAAGAACAACAACAAGTATATACAACAAAGGAACCTATGTTTGAGAATTTCCGTCACCTTCAAATTCCTGCGTACAAGAAAAAACTGTGGGTGGAACATCTTTCTCTGTTTGAGCACCCAAACTACGGAATTAACTACACAGAAACATAAGATCTATTGTCAACCCTCTCAGCTTCACATTATTAGCCAATAGCTGGTTCTTCCCCACATCATGACTATAATCACAACACAACAGTGTCCCAAAACAGCATATTCAGACATGGCAAACTATGCTTCTCATGGTATGAAGTTGAGGTTGTCATTATACATGTTTCATTGTACATTAAACTATTCTTCCTGTTATAAGCTGATGAATCCACATATAGGAAATATATTACACCACAAGATACATGTGATACAGTTATGATTAACATGTCATAATTGCTGCTTCTATTGACACCACAAAATAAATGTGCTCATCAGGTTGTGTAAATATTGCTGTTTCTATGTACATATAGCTATTTATATAAACAGAGGTTTACTCCAATCAATAAAAAACTCTACCAAGTCATATTTGTAAATATGTATGCATATGTTAATTTCAGTTTTATTATAATAAAAAAATAGAAAAAACATACTCCCTTCAACCTTTGTCCCATCCCTTCTCTCTCTGACTCATCACAAAAACCGTTCTGACTACTGTGAACTGCAACCTTCATTTTCAAACCAAACGTCCCCTTCCTTTTTAAATCATGTTCTCTCAACTAACAGGCAAACACGACCAAAACACCTTACTTTCCCTTTCAAATCGATTGCCATCATTCCATCTCCACTGTACACTTAACTAAACACACAGCAAAGAACACGAAACTAACACAACCAATGTTCAAGAAAAAAACGCTTATTTGCTAATCTACTGACAAGTAGTCTTTAATCTTGGGTTCCAAAGTAGCGCACTACCTGGCGCACGTCGCTTGAGGAGTATATATACATCAATTCGAAATTACAACTACAAATGGTCTGAATATGAATCAGGGTGTAAATGATGCCACCTGCACAAAGAGGAACTTGCATAGACATCAAATATTGAGTTGTGTGCAAAATATTGCATCCTTGCAGCTTTACACTGTCAGATTTTATCAGGTGTAACATGACACAATTTGTCAGAGAAACACGTCCAGAAAAAAGGCAAAACAGATATATGTTGGTGTAATAAAAATTGCATCCACAGTGGATTCCACACGTTAGCCTCATTCTTAGAACAGTCATTTGTAATAAGAGGTAATAATTGCCTAGGGAATAAAGACCTTACCTCGGGGTCATACAGTGTATTATGTGTTGTAAATAACCATGAATTCTGCCCAGCTACTATTAGGGACGAAAACGTTTCAGCTGGTGAAGCTACAACATAAGGTGAGAAGAGCTTAGCTAAGGCTATGCAAGTCATCCAAAAGCTCATTTTTGTCACTGATGGAGACGTTACTTATCCCACTTACCTTACACAGGTTATCCCGTTGTTCGTCAGTGAGAGCGAAGCCCACATTCTATCTTTGAAGGAGTCACCAGAAGAGAAGGTCCTAACCATTTATACCATTCCAGATAAATGTGTTTAGCCTAAGGGAATATTTTTATAGAAGCACATGTCAAGGAACGCGAGGAGAAGGTAACATATTATCAGCACTTCATTTACAGTGTAATAATTACCAGAGCAATTATAATAAATGCGCAAGCCTCTACGGTATTGTAATGAATTATTTGAGTAAAGATTTGCTCGTGTATGTTTCTGTTCCACAACTGTTCTCATTATGTTCAATAGTTTTAGAAATATGTCTGTTTTAGATGTAGAAAGCATTCAGTATAGCCCTGTGGTATGCAGCAATTCTTTCACAGCCACAGTGTGAAATAACAATTAGGGAGAAAAAAAACTAACCAAAATACCTTTGCTTCCTTCTGAGTGCTAGGTAGCTGTATTTACAGTAACAACATCAACAGGATCCTTGGCCAAAACATATAAATTAAAATGTAATATTGTAGATACTTCAAAGCCGACCCCATCTCAGCCTCAACTTAATGCTACTTCACCAAAGCCTTCCATTGCCCCACATCTCACTCTCCATCTTTAGACTCACAAAAGTTCACACCTTGTTGTAGGCTCTAACACATATATAGTAAAATCACCTGTCATTATGACGTCTTTAACTATCAACTCAAAAAAAGCCAAACTTTAATCACGTTTGCTACACAAGTCTCACCTTGTTCTGTCACTCACCACCCAAGCCTCAGTCTTCCTAGACTGTAGAGGGATGCAGTAGTGTCTGGCGACATGCCCCCCTCCACGTCGAACCACACTTCAACGTCAACCTCTTGGTTGCTGGGCTGCTGTGTGGCTGAACCTCCTCCGCTTTTGTCTTTGCTCTGCTGGCCCTGTACCACTCTTCTCCTTCTTCCAGCTCCTGCAGGTAGACATCGGTGTCACATTCTCCTTCTCTTTTCTGCCTTCATGTCCTTCTCTCACTCCTCTATCAATTCTGCGATAGTTCCAGCCTTTTTTCCCACCCAATCAGTAGGTCTTTTCTAAGGGATGGCCCCACAACCTCACTCCTGTAGAGAGAAGTCTCTTGTCATTGTTTGTTAGGAACTGTCAGGAGTGCTGGCTAGACTGGTGGAAGGGAAGACAAAGGAGGCAGAATACTGGTATAAAACTGCCCAAGACCACACAGAGAGTCAGAGGAGAGAAGGGAAGCCCTATTCAAGGGAATAAGCAAGATAAGGCTCAGAAAGAACAGGCGTTCAAGAGGCAATATGGCACCCAGACTGACTAACACCCCAGAAAAAGCATGCAAGATATATATAATGGCATAAACAATAAAGGGAATGTGGGGTAAAGCACACCGGAGCTCCACATGGTAAGACTGAAGCTCAGTAAGCTCCTCACCCACAATTGCTGTTTCATATTCTGACTGCTAATACCCATATATTGGATATAGATGCAAAGGTAGGGTCAATAGAGCTGACCACTATGGTGATGTGATAAAAGTAACTGAAAGACAATACTCACAGTGGACACAAAACACCACCTAGGTTGTCAGCTGAGCACACAATCAACGATCAAACAGAAAAATGCAAGACACTAACAGCAAGTGTGTAGAACTAAATGCAACCACGATAGACAAGGAGCTAGTAAGGAGGAGTGCTTAACTGAAAAGAAGGGAAAACAAATGGCACACTTGGCAGAAAACAATTAACAAACATACAAGGAAACAAGAAGCAAGACAGCAGGAAAACAGGAAAACAGCAAACAAGGAACTGGAACAAAAAATAGAAGGGAAGACAAGGACTTAGGAAAGGAAAATACAGGAGAGGCTTCAAGGGAGCATAATGAATGCTAGTGCAGGAATCCAGGAAACAAGGAAACAAGGAAACACTGCAAGCAGAAAAAGTACAAGGAATAGCTGAGGCTCAGGAGTCAAGTAGCACTACAGGGAGTGGTAGTTCAGGAACAAGGATTTGCTAAGGCTCAGAAGACAAGGTAGCACTTTGGGGAGTGCTAGTTCTGGGATAAGGATTTGCCACAACTTAGGAACTGGAACAATAATATCAACAGCTCAGGAACAAGTAGTAAGTATGGCTCAGGAACTCAGGAAATAAAAATGACAAAAGGTCAGGAAACAAGAGAGGAATAACTAGGGCTCTGGAACAGGAACATAACTATGGCTCAGAAAACTTCAGGAAACAAGAGTCGGCCTCACTGGAATATCAGCTACAATGATCAACACTGAGCTGAAGGGAGCAGAGGCTTAAAAGAGCTCACAATAATCACATGCATGAGGTGTGAGCAGGGAAACAGCAGCCAGCCACAGGTGTGCTTAATTCCTCCACCCATCCTTGGCCTGCAGTGGTGGAAAGGAATCAGTGACTTGAGGATTCTAGGTAATGGAGTTCCAAGTATGAGCAGACGGGCATCCTCAAAACGCTGCATGGATTGGGAATGGATGGTCCTTTGCAGATAGCATCCAAATGACTGGAAGTCAGGATGAGCATGCAGGGGAAGGTCTGGAAGCTTATTAGAGCATTGAAAAGTCTCCCAATTTGCCCCCCTGGTGATGGGTAGGAGAGAACAGGGATCAAATCATGACATCGTTGGTGGTTTTTCTCCCTCCGCCCATCATGATTCTGTATAATGGTTTTCCCTGGGCTCCTGTTGCCACTTGAGACGGTACTTGCTTTCTACAGGACTCCATGTATCCTCTTCAGGTAAGGAGATGGCTGGGAGGGTGTTTTATCACATATCTTCACCACTACTTTCCTCCCTGGAGGAAATAAGTCTTCTGGATATCTAGACAAAAAATCTGCGTTGCTTTGTTCCTGTCCCTCTCAATGGGATGTTGTGAAATGATAAGGTTGAAGGGTAAGAAACCACATGAGCACCTGGGGATTTTTCTCTTTGTTGTGAGCCATCCACTCTAGGAGAGCATGATCAGTGTAGAGGGTGAATCCCGTCCCTTCAGGTAGTATTGCAACACCTCTATTGCCCACTTGATGGCTTATGCTTCTTTTTCTATTGTTGAGTAGGCGGTCTCTTAGGAAAACAGTTTATGACTCATGTAGAGAACTGGTTTATCATCCCTATTTTTGTGTTTTTGGGAAAGAACTGCCTCTAGGCATCTGTTTGCAGTTGATAGGGCCCTTTCAGATTCAGGACTCTGGAGTATGGGTTTTGAGGTGCGACTGCTTTGTAGCATAAGAAATACTTTAAAAACAGTGGGGGATGGATGACGCAGACCTACGTCGGCTTCCTTTTTTTAATAGATCAGTGAGGGGAGAGGCAACTTGTGAGAATCTGCATATAACTGTCCTATACCCCACCAATCTTGAAAAAAGCCCTGGGAGAGTTCCATTCATTGGTGGATGGCTCAGTGATACCCAACTGCAACATGGTCTGCGCTCATATTCATTGGCCCTCCTTCAGGCCTCAGGTATCCTGTACAGCTTTAATCTAACTTTATCCCCTGGTGTAGTGTTAATGACATGGGGTATTATAGTGATCCTACCAAGGATATTGGAGAATACCTGTAGGTAAGGTGTTAATCTGTCTATCAGTCCCTGTTTCTGAGGTGGCCTTAATTCGGATCAAAGTAAGATGGAAACAGAGTGACCCGTTCCATAGGTGTACTGAAGAATGTCAGGAGGGGACCGCCTCTTTTTTTCAACACATTGCCTTCATATATTCCAGTAACGGTTTAGAATCATCTTTCTCTTGTTCCCATGCTTCATGTGCCTTATCAAGTAAGGAATAGGGTTTTCACCCAAATAGGAGTTCAAATGGGGAGAACCCAGTGCTTCTTTGTTCCTGGCATCTGATGGAGAACAGGGCTAAAGGCAGCATCAGCTCCCAGTTCTGAGCCTCATGGTCTAAAATGTTTTAAAGTGGTCTTTGATGTGGTTTTATATTGCTCTAACAAACAATTGGTTTGAGGGTGATATGCCACTATCTCGATTTGTTTCACACCTAATAGCACACATATTTGTTTCATAAGCTTTGAAGTAAATGGGGTCCCTTGATCAGTGATCATCTCCCTTGGAAAACCCACCTGAGAAAGTAATTCGATCATGGCTTTCATGATACAGGTGGCATTAGGGTGTCTCAGAGGGAAAGCCTTGGGATAGCATGTTGCCTACTCCAGTATTACTAATACATATCTGTACCCACCCTGCAATGGTATTAGAGGGCCGATAATATTCATCCCTACTCAGGAGAAAGGTTAATCTATTATAGGGAGGAGACATAAAGGGGCTTCTGGGGCCGTGAACATGGGGCATTCATTACAATATTTTTGGATGGCAAGGTCAACACCTGGTCAACAAAAAAAAATAATCTACCACTGCCTAATCTGTTTTCTCTGTTCCAAAGTGACCCCCCAATAAGTGACTATGTGCAAGAAACAGTACCTTCTTGCTGGAGAGAGTGGTAATGAGCAGTTGTTTGGGTTGAGTTGCCCCACTCTTGTTGAGTGAAAAACTGAGGATCTACTGCCTGGGGGTCTTCTTCATCTTTAGCCTCGTTCCATGCTTCCCAAGTTGTGTTTCCTCTCTTTGTGTGGCTCAAAAGTTCCTATTGAAATCCTAGATGAATTCTTCCCGATATATTGGTAACCCAAAGGTAGCTTTCTTCTTGTCTGCCCTTTTCTCCTTTTTGCTATTCTTCTTCTTCCTCAAGGTAGGCCATTCACTGTCTTCTGTCTGGGAAAATGGTGCATTCTTCCACCAAATTTCCCCTTTTCTCCATGTATCCCATACCAAAGATTCTAGGTCTAGGTGATCTGCCCCTACAATACGTAGCTCGGGAAGTTGGGGTATCATTCCAAATTGTAAGGGAACTACCGGGCCTTGCTCATGCTGCACCTTCATGGTGGTAAAGGAATATTTATTTTTGTCTCCATGTATGCACTGGATATCAACCATTCCCTCTGGTTCAAGTATCCGTCCAGGAATGACTTTGGGTCTTATGACACGTTGGTGACATCTAGGAAGGCCTATGCTGGGTGCCCATTCACTTTCATGGTACAACAATACGTAGGCCTCTTCCATGCTTAGGACCATACTGTCCCACCCTCCATAGGCTCTTCTTATTTAGACCATACCTGGGCGATATGTCCTAATTTCCCACAATAGTAGCACTGTGGCCCGGGTGGTCTAGGGCTGAGTTCTCCAACAACAGTTGTGGGATCTATACTCCGAGGTCCTTGTGGTTTTTTGGGGTCGTAAAGCCCTAGTTACCTTGCTCTTCCACCCTCTCTCTTCCTTTGTTTTTTGTAAGGTATTGAGAGCGACTATATGCTCTAGCAATTTCTATGGCCGTTTCAAGGGTTACCTTGCTATGCTGTTTTACCCATTTCTGTATAAGAGAGTCTAATGACAAGAGAAAATGCTCCAAATATATGTGGTCCATAATCTCTTCTTTAGTAGATGTTTCAGACCGAAGACATCTATCAGCTAGATCTCTTACTCTATAGTACAAGGCTTGGGGAGGTTCATGTGGCCCTTCTTTCACTTGCCTCAAACAGATCCTATAGATCTCACAGTAAACCCCCAAACTGTCCAGGATGCTTTGCTGTATGTCCTTATAAGGAGTAGTACTCCCTGGATTACTGGCTTACCACTCCATCTGCAGTTTTCCAGACAAAGGAGGGCCTAAATATTGTCCCCATCTATATGTACCCCATACTGCCGCCTGGGCCACCCGGTTAACATTATTAAAAAATAAATTGGGGCCTTCCCACTCCACATATTTCTGTAACGCCACAGAGGGAAGGGTGGTATTTTCCCATCGCTGGTCTAAAACAATAGCTAACCTGCCTATCACTTCACCTTGGGACTGTGTCATCTTCTCCATTTCCTCTGCCTGGCCTGTCAGTGCCATCTGCAAGTTTTTCCATCTTCTTCAGCTGCTGATAGAAACCTTTCCATTATATTCTTTAGTCGCTGTGGTCCCTCTGCCCATTTAGACATCCAAGCCTTCATTTCCACCGATCGCACTTCTGACACCACTTGTGGGAGACCAGGAAGGAAATATGGCTTTGGAGGCTTATTGAATCAGTGATTATTGCCTTTTTATTTAATCTTTGTATACAGTAATGAAATGTATGAGATTCAAGAACAGGAACACAAATAGAGATGATATAGGGTTTTCCAACAATCTCAAGAGTGTTGCTTGAGTCTTGCTCTTCCCATCTAATTATGTGTTGACCTTATTCTGCTCACCTCTTCTTCTTTTTCTTTGTAGGTCAGAGGATGCAGGGTTGTCACCAGAACAAGAACAAGTAACAGGGTGGTGAGTATGTTTCCCATCACCAATTCACGGATTGAAATGTGCCCAAAAGACTGTGCATGTCCTGTTGTGTATATCAGGTGTGTACAGGTAGTGAGAAAGGGGACTTTTTGGGTGTTGACACATAAAATATATTTTAGGTGGTTAATGGGATGAAAAGAAAAATCATTAAAGAATATCCAGTTTCTAAATAATGAGTTGTTTGGGTAAACTCAAAGCATTCACTGCTCTTTCAGTTATTAGCTCCCTTTGGTCCAGATCACCCACCCATCAGCCTCATACTTCAATATTGAATCACTACTATCTCTCTCTCGTCATTCCTCTTGTTTCCCCTTTCTTCTTTTAACTATACAAGTCTCCCTTCCCCACCCCTTTCATTCACCGCCCAAGCCACAGACTTCCTAGACTGTGGCGGGATCGAGCAGTGTCTATGTTGGTGTTCCCCCATCCACATCCAGCCACAGATCGGTGTTCACTTCCTGGTTGCTTGGGCTGCTGTGTGGCTAAACAACTTCCACTCTTGTCTTTGGTCTACTAACACTGTACCACTCTCCTTCTTCTTCCAGCTCCTGCAGGCCGGCATCGGTATCACATTATCCCTCTCTCCCACCTTTTGCCTTCACATCCTCCTCTCTCTTTCCTCTGTCGATTCTGTGGTAGTTCCAGCCTTCTTTCTCATCCAATCAGTGGGCCTTTTGTGAAGAATGGCCCCACCCTTTCTTTCCTGTAGAGAGAAGTCTTTCATCACTGTTGGTGGTGTTTGTGTCTCTGCCCACCATAAGCCTGTTTGGTAGTTTTCACCTGTTGCCATATGAGAAGGTGCTTAATTTCTACAGGACACTGTGGGCCTGATTTTAAACTTGGCGGACGGCGGAGGCCGTCCGCCAAGGTTCCGCCGCCAAATGACCGCACCGCGGTCACAAGACCGCGGCGGCCATTCTAACATTTCCTCTGGGCCGGCGGGCGCTCTCCAAAAGAGCGCCCGCCGGCCCAGAGGAAATGCCCCTGCAACGAGGACGCCGGCTCAGAATTGAGCCGGCGTAGTTGCAGGGGTGCGACGGGTGCAGTTTTCACCCGTCGCGTATTTCAGTGTCTGCATGGCAGACACTGAAATACTTTGCGGGGCCCTCTTACGGGGGCCCCGCGGCACCCCCTACCGCCATCCTGTTCCTGGCGAGGATGGCGGTAGGGGGTGTCAGAATCCCCATGGCTGCGGAGCACGCTCGGCAGCCATGGAGGATTCCCCCGAGCAGCGGAAAGTCGGCGGGAGACCGCCGACTTTCCGCTTCTGACCGCGGCTGAACCGCCGCGGTCAGAATGCTCGTGGGAGCACCGCCAGCCTGTTGGCGGTGCTCCCGTGGTCGGTGGCCCTGGCGCCCACCGGCCGCCAGGGTCAGAATGACCCCCTGTGTGTCCACTTCAGGTAAGGGTGCTTCATCACAATTGCTAAATACATGAACTTGCAGCTCCTGCTTAAATGCAAATGACCACACCAGTCTCTGTCAACTGCACATAAATTAACTTCTGCTGAGCACAACTCAAAGAGACTTCTTTCTCTTTCAAATCAACAAAGGCAAATTGATCTATCTCTGGTTTCGCACCCAGTCACATCACAGCCTTTCTCCAACCATGTAATAAGAATGGGAGCTATTAGTTGAGCCTTGGCCCTTTCTTCTACGTCTTCCCATTACGGTCCTAGTGGGAGACCCAGTCATTTTCCATGCAACACTTTCTTCCCAAAACAAGCAGCAAAATATGTATTAAAACTAATGGAATGTACAGCAAACTCATCGACTCCTTTTTACTATTCACAATCCCGCTAGAGTCCCGCAGGATCGTAAAAATTAGTTTAAAAAAATATACACTTATTTTCTTCACAGTAGGTTTCCCTTAGACACCTCCCCTCTATAGTCTGTACACACAGAACAGTCTCAGTCTTTTTTTATGATTCCACAAGACTCCTGCAAGTATGGGAGCACCCAAATGGCTACCTTCAGCCATGTATTTCTCTATGCACTGCGAGAGTCTTGCAAGCTGTTACATCTAGTGTATTTCTCATAGACAACAGCTCTCTATCCTTCAGTGTGGATAGTAGAGTATTCAAACACATAAGCCTGTGCACTAACACTTTTCTTCATAAAATTTTCTCTACCACACTACTTTTGCCACAACCTAATGAGACTCTCACTGAATCGTATAATGAACACTTTCCTTCATTACAGTACTTAGAGCTGTTTCTTCCTTCTCCTAGTATTTTAGGAAAACATGATCACTCCAGTACCAGCTTTCCACTGTATGGCAACAGTATATTTTAGTGAGGAGAGACTGGACTCTACAAAAAACACCTCAACGTAGGATACCTACTCTAGCTAATAGGGTAAAATAGGGAATGCACTTTCCACTAAAACCTCTACTCAGAGCAATAAGGATGTGCAATACAAAGTGTGGAAGGACTGCCCTCTACACTGAAAAGTCTCTCTTTGATGGGGAGTGTGTATGCTAGAGTGTAGGAAGAAATTGGCCTCTACACTCAGATCTTGCTCTGATCACAGGTGTCTGTAGTACGGTGTCGGGAGATACGGGCCTCTTGGCTGAGAGCTGTCTCTGGAAAGACAGTACGTGTAATAGGGTGTGGGGAGGAACTGGCCCCTATCCAAAGATCCTTGTTTAGGATGATGGGCATGCACAGAAGGGTGTTGGTAGGGAACGACCTCTCCGCTGAGACATCTCTGTTGAATGACAGATGTACACCTACGG
This sequence comes from Pleurodeles waltl, assembly GCF_031143425.1. Lineage (NCBI taxonomy): Eukaryota > Metazoa > Chordata > Amphibia > Caudata > Salamandridae > Pleurodeles > Pleurodeles waltl. Next base: position 484,407,392 of record NC_090445.1, on the reverse strand, counting down.
TGTGGAGAAAAGTTAAGCTCAATACTGAGAACTTTCTCGTGGATGACAAGCACGCAGACTAAGATATAGATAGACTGCCTGGTCAGCTCAGACATCTCCTCAGAGTGCACAAAATAGGCTGTGGGTAGGGAATGATCTCTTTGCTCTTACCACTCTTTATGATTATAAATGTCATTAGTAGACTATAAAATGGAGTATCCTCTCCATTGACAATTGTGACTTTGACAATCAGTGAGCATATTTGAATGTTAATACACACTCACCGCTCAGTCACAAATCTCCTTACGGGGACAGGCATGTGTACTAAGGTGTACACAGACACAGACCTCTGTGCTGAACATTTTCTACAGAGAGACAAACATACACACTAAGATGTGCAAAAGAAAGATCATTTTTACCAGCTGAAAGCAGTGCCTAGTATACTATGAGGATGCATTAACCTCTGTGCCAAAACCTCTCTCTTCTATACATTTTTTATACTAAATTGAGTAGAAGCACTAATCTATAGTACCTTAAACATAAATATTTGTTAAGCAGCACAAATACAGTTCTTGAAGTTGGAACAGCCATATTAAGTCAACATTGCAAGACTGCAATAATATTAAAACGTTTAAAAGCTATCATGTAAAGAAATCAGTAGTAACTTTAAACTTTTTATTACAAACAAAATAATTTAACAACACTACAAACAGAAACATCTATATTAACAAACACAACACCAAACTTAACTTATCTATAACATTATTTTCTCACTCCAATCACCAGGCACCAACAGCCCTACCCCTTTAGCTTCATTTGCCTACTGGATTTTTATGTGTTTAGATCTTCTTTTCCTTTGTTTCAACCACCGTAGCCTGCCAAATGATATCTCCTTTAATAGTCTTTTTATGGCAGGCTAGGTGCCATCAGAGTCAGTTTAAATAAAATAATTATTTTTTAAAGTTCAGCTGAGAAATTCAAAACAACCTGTGTGTTACATCCATTACAGAAATGTAGAACTATTGCAGATGCAGTTATTCTGAGAGGATAGCTAAGATAAACATAGCTCGTGCAGCCAAAATATACAGTTGTTCACCTGCCTACATATTCTTTCAACTGGCAGATACATCGTCTCCCCAAGTACTTACTGCTCAAGCAGATAGCATTCCTCCTTTTGTAAATAAACCACTTTTTGTGCTGCTTAAGTAAGCAGATCACTAAGTAATCAAAAACAAGATGCGCTGCATAGAACAAGCTTCTCTGAGGAGACAAATTTCACTGTAGGCAGTAACAACAATAGCTGCAGTGAAAATAAATCCCTTACTTTCCACACAGTTACTGTTCCCACCTTCTTCCAAAGTGAACAGTATGTATGTTCCTCCTCCATATATTGACATAATTCTGTTTTTCAAAACTTCTGTTTTCCAATTTCCACATAAAAAAGACAACAAAACAAAAACTGTACAGTTACATACTGATTAATAATTGTTAATAGTTGTTAGAAATGGGGTCTTTGGTTGGCAGTCAGGTTACCCCCTGTCCAAGCAAGGACCCTTACTCTAGTCAGGGTAAAAGAGAATCACCCCCAACTAATCCCTGCTTATCCCCTTGGTAGCTTGGCAGGAGCAGTTGGCTTAACTTCAGAGTCCAAGGTGTAAAGTATTTGTACCAACACACACAGTAACTTAGTGACAACACTCCAAAATGACACAACACAGGTTTGGAAAAACAGAAAATATTTATCTAAACAAAACCACAAAAATCCACAATACACAAGTCAAGTTATAACTAAAAATGCAAAAAGAGTCCTCATGTAATTTTAAACACAACGCTAACACTGTTAGCGTGAAAATGTACCTGGGTGAATCAAAAATAACCCAGCACAGGCGAGTGTGCGTCAAAAAGGGCTTGTGATGCTTTGATATCACTCACAAGCGAGACCTTGCATTGTGTCTCCTTCAGTCGGGTCGGTATGCATCGTTTCCTCTCTCCGCAGGAGAGCGATGTGTTGATCCAGTCAGCACTCTCGGGTCCGGGCAGGCCTTGCATCATTTTTACATGCCCAGCGATGTTTGAGTCAGAAATCCTGCCGCACGATGATCCGAAAACCAGGCAGCGCCGGTTGCGATCTCACCAGCCTCCATCAGCGATGCTGCGCTTCGTTTCTGCAGCCACGTATGTTGATTTCCCAGCCGCACAACAGGCTAGCATTGATTTCGGTGCGAAGCCTGCAGCACCTAAATTTTTCAGCTGCAGATCGGAGTTGCATCAATCTTTTCGCCGCACAGCGGTCTGTGCGTGGATTTCTCACTCTTGTCCTGCCAGCTTCTCCTTTCAGGGCCACAAGAACTGGATGGGCACCACTTGGCAGAGTAGGAGTCTCAGCAGAGACTCCAGGTGCTGGCAGAGAGAAGTCTTTGCTGTCTCTGAAACTTCAAAAAACAGGGGGCAAGCTCTAAATCGAGCCCTTGGAGAGTTCTTCACAAGATGGAAGGCACACAAAGTCCAGTCTTTGTCCTCTTACACTGAGAGGAGCAGCAACTGCAGGATAGCTCCACAAAACACAGTAACAGGCAGGGCAGCTATTCTTCTTCAGCTCTTCAGCCCTTCTCCAGGCAGAGGTTCCTCTTGGTTTCCAGAAGTGTTCTCAAGTCTGTGGTTTTGGGTGCCCTTCTTATACCCATTTTGCCCTTTGAAGTAGGCCTACTTCAAAGAAAGGTCTCTCTTGTTTGTGAAATCCTGCATTGCTCAGGCCAAGCCATAGATACACACGAGGGGATTGGGGAGGCAGGCAAAGCCCTTTCAGGTGTGAGTGACCACTCCTTCCCTCCATCCTAGCACAGATGGCTCATCAGGAAATGCAGACTACACCCCAGCTCCCTTTGTGATACTGTCTAGTGAGAGGTGCAACCAGCCCAACTGTCAAACTGACCCAGACAGGGAATCCACAAACAAGTAGAGTCACAGAAATGGTTTAGGCAAGAAAATGCTCACTTTCTAAAAGTGCCATTTTCAAACACACAATCTTAAAATCAACTTTACTAAAAGATGTATTTTTAAATTGTGAGTTCAGGGTCCCCAAACTCCACAGGGGGGTGAACCAGCCCATGGATTCATGTCTCGTCACAGGATAATAGGCACATACTTCACAAATTACACTGTCTCATAAAATATTTACACATTGCGGACTGCTGTTGTGGCTCCATTGTTCAGTTTGTGACAGCCTCCTCACTCTTTTGTCCCTTAGATACCTATCGCAGCAGATGAATAGGAGATGGAGACATACCCCCATGTACAGACCCCTGGTGGGCTTGGCTACATTGGAGGACAGGCACATAATATTCACCTACAGACTGGACATGGCCACAATCACAGAGCTGTGTGCCCAATTGGAGCCTGACCTGATATCTGCTATATGTCACTCCACTGGGATCCCCCCTCTTGTGCAAGTGCTATCAGTTCTCCATTTCCTGGCAACTGGTTCTTTCTAAGTGACAGTGGGCTTGGCAGCAGGAATGCCACAGCCAATGTTCTCAAATGTGCGAACAAAAGTGTTGTCTGCCCTGATAAAACACATGTGCAGCTACATTGCATTCTCCCAGGTTGAGGATTTGGCCACTGTAAAGGCCGAATTCTATGCAATGGGACATATCCCCAATATAATTGGTGAAACTGACGGAACACATATAGCATTTGTCCCCCCGCGCCAGAATGAACGGGTGTTCAGGAATCATAAGAGTTTCCACTCCATGAATGTGCAGATGATATGCTTGGCAGACCAGTACATCTCCCATGTCTATTCTAAGTATCCTTGGTCGTTGCATGATGCCTTTGTCCTGAGGTATAGCAGTATCCCAAATGTGACGGCCCAACTACAGAAGCACAGGGTGTGGTTAATAGGTGAGCCTTGGTTCCCACCCAGTATATGCTGGTGTATGTCTATGGTGTAGGCCATATAGGATAGTGTGTGGCTAAATGTTGCCCCTCAATATTTTCAGGTGACTCTGGTTACCCAAACCTATCATGGCTGCCGACCCCTGTGAGGGAAGCCAGGACAAGGGCAGAAGAACTTGATAATGAGGCATATGGGTGAACCAAAAGGATCACTGGATCACTGAAAAGACCTTTGGCCTCCTGAAGGCCAGGTTCCGGTGCCTCCATCTAACAGGTGGATCCATGTGCTACTCACCCAAGAAGGCCTGCCAGATAGTAGTTGCATGCTGCATGTTGCACAACCTGGCCCTGAAACGACATGTGCCTTTTCTGCAAGAGGAGGAGACTGGAGATGCCCCTGTGGCAGCAGTGGACCCTTTGGACAGTGAGGATGAGGAGGCAGAGGATGAGGATGTGGACAAAAGAACATCTGCGATACGTCAGTACTTCCAATGAAACACAGGTGAGACAGTGCAACTTTACATTTCTATGACGTTGGTTGTATTCTGTGTGACATTGGCATGCTGGCATTTCCCACTTCTTTGCAGTCTTACTGTTACCTCTGGATATTCATTTTGCAGATATTGGTGATTTGACAAATTCACCTGGTGTGATCACAACAGTCAGCTACAGGTTATTAATTCTATGCTCATTCTATGTACCGTTCCTTTCCAATGGTTGTAGCTGTTTCAATCAATACATATTTGAAACACATGAAATAATCGTAGTCGATTTTCATCCAAGGGTGTTTATTGTAGTGCTAATATATAGATGGAAAAGTGCAATGGGAAGGGGTGATGATGGAGGAAAGTCCAGGGTATTGTTCCAGTCTGTTTGTAGCACAAGTGCATTGTCCATGGGGACATAGGAAGCGGAGCAATGGCAGTTCAAGGTGGACAAGGTGAATGAGTGGGACACAAGGGGGACAATCAGGAGAGTCTCATTTCCGGGCGGTGGTCTTGGCAAGTGTCTCTGCCTTCTGTCTGGTTTGCAGGGTGGTTCACTTTGTGCAGGGGGGGGTGCTGGTGGCCTGTTGGTCCTGTGGTGGGGCCTCCTGGCCACTAGCGACAGCAGAAGTGGAGGGCTGTTCAGATGACTGGCTAGTGGCTGGGGCCCGCTGGTGTGACACTTCCTCCCTCATAATATTGGCCATGTCTGCCAGCACCCCTGTTAAGGAGATCAGGGTGTTGTTGATGGCCTGCAAGTCCTCCCTGATCCCCTGATACTGTCCCTCCTGCATCCGCCTGTTCTCCTGCACGTTGTCTAGGATATGGCCCATTGTGTCCTGGGAATGTTGGTAGACTCCCAGGATCTCGGACAGTGGCTCCTGGAGAGTCGGTTCCCTGGTACTGTCCACCCCCCTGGCGCACAGCAGTCCTCCCAGTGTCCGTGTTGGCCTTTGCCTCTGTTGCCTGAACGGTGTGCTCACTGCCACTGACCCCAGGTCCCTGATTGTCTTGTGTGGGAGGTGTGGCCTGGGGTCCCTGTACAGGTGTGCACACTGCTTATTGACGTGTCCTGGGGACAGAGGAATGGGGATGCTGGGTAGGTGCAGTGGCATTGTTTCCTGATGGGGAAAGCTCTGTGGTGGTCTGTGACTGGGCTCGGGTAATCAGCTGTGCAGTGGTCCCTGATGGGCCAAGTAGATGGTCCAGATCCTGAAGTCCAGAGTTCCTGTCATCACCGTGGGCCTCTTCTGTTGGGGGACTGGATAGTGCTGGCACCTCCTCTCCGGTTACATTGGCTGGGGTACCTATGGGGATGTAAATTATGTATTATGCTTCATGTGTATGACATTTGCACACCCCTGGCTTCCCCTCTATGGTTGGTGTTGCACTGCCAGCTTTTACTTGTGTATGTAGGTGTATGGTGGGATTGTTAGTTTCCCTGTGCTGTGCATGCTTCAGTGATGAGTGACCATGCAGGGCTGTGAGGGGTGTCCATGCATTGGTACAGCATGCAGAGTTTGGCATTGGGTTTAGTGTGATGTGATGTAGTGTGTGGGATGGAGTGGAGTGATGGAAGTGAGGGTGAGGGTGTGATGGCATGCAGGTGTGGGGGGTGATAATTGTTGAAAGTTGACTTACCAGAGTCCAGTCCTCCTCCAGCTCCGGCCAGGCCCTCAGGATGCAGTATTGCCAAGACTTGCTCCTCCCATGCTGTGAGTTGTGGAGGAGGAAGGGCGGTCCACCGCCAGTCCTCTGTATAGTGAGCTAGTGTCTTGCTGCTATGGAACGTACCTTCCCCTGTAGGTCGTTCCACCTCTTCCTGATGTCATCCCTTGTTCTGGGGTGCTGTCCCACGGCGTTGACCCTGTCCAAGATTCTCCGCCATAGCTCCATCTTCCTTGCTATTGAAATCTGATGCACCTGTGCTCCAAATAGCTGTGGCTCTACCCTGACAATTTCCTCCACCATGACTCTTAACTCATCCTCAGTGAAATGGTTGTGCTTTTGTGGTACCATGGGTGTTATGTGACATGTGTTGGTGAGGGTGTGTTGGGTAATCTGTTGGGGTGTGTGATGTGGAGTGCGTGAGGGGTGTATGGGTATGAGTGGTGTTTGGGTGTAGTTGTGGCAGTGGTCTTGGTGTCAGTCTTGTGACAATGATTTTATTTGTAAGGGGTTGTGGGTACTGTGTGTGTGTGTTTTAAAGTGGTGTGGGTGTGTGTGGTGTGTGTATGGTTGTCAGGTGTGTGTTGTTTGAATTGGACAGTGTGATGTTATTTTCTCTGTGGGTGTCCACTGTGAACGCGGTGGTATGTACCACCAATGGCTCACCGCCGTTGAATGTCAGCTGTGGTGATTCGGAGGGCGTTGTTCTGTTGGCATAATGGTGTGGGTTTTGAGACCACCAGTTTATCACTGACCTTTTGTCTGGCAGATTTGTGTATGTGGCTGAATTCTGTCGGATTGCTGTTTGAGTGTCAGAAAATGGTGAACGGATATCAGCCACCACGGGGTAAGTTGGTGGCCGTTAGCATGGTGGTAAGCGGGATTTACTGCCAGTATCATAATGAGGGCCATAGTGTTTATGGAGGAACTGGCCTCTCCACTGAGCCCCTTCTCTTTAATGTTGGTTGTGCATAGGAGGGTGTAAGGAGAGACTGGCTTCTTCTCTCAGACTTCTCTTTTACATGACAGGTGTGCATAGTAAGGTGCCTTCTTGGACTGTCGCTCTCTTTCTACAATGCTTTTTCGGATAACAGGAGTGCGTAGTAAGGTGGGTACATTGACTGCCCTCTCCTTTCAGGCCTCTCTCTCACATTACAGGGTTGCGTAGTAGGGTATGTGAAGAAAGACTGCATCTCTCTCAGATGATAGGTGTTCGTATTAGGGTTTATACGTGGTCTGGCCTTTTCCGTCAGACCTCTGTCTCAGATGATGGTTGTGCATCGTAGGGTGTGCACATGGACTGGCCTTTCCTTCTAGACCTCTCTCTCAGATGATGGGATGTATAGCAGGTGAAAGACTTTTCATCCATGGCGTGGTCTCCCTTAACATTTTGCCTCTGTTCCCCAGGTTGTTGATGTGTGCTGATTTTGCTGTTTTTGTTACTCTGGGAACTTTACCACTGCTAACCAGTGCTCAAGTACAAGCGCTCCTGTACAAAATAAGTATGTAATTGGCTTATCCATGATTAGCATATTTGGTTCACTAGTATGTCCCTAGTAAAGTGCACTAGAGGTGTCAGGGCGTGTAAATCAAATGCTATTAGTAGGCCTGAAGCACTGGTTGTACCACCCACATAAGTAGCTCTGTAATCATGTCTCAGACCTGCCACTGCAGGGTCTGTGTGTGCAGTTTTTAACTGTAAATTAGACTTGGCAAGTGTTCCCACTTGCCAGGCCTAAACATTCTGTTTTCTTACATGTCAGGCACTAGGTAGCCCCATCGGCAGGGTGCAGTATATGGCTAAGGTAGGACATATAGGCCCTCATTACAACCCTGGCGGTCGGTGTTAAAGCGGCAGTAATACCGCAAACAGTCCGGCGGAGAAGAAAATGGGATTACGACCGTGGCGGAAACTGCCAACATGGACAGCCACTTTAACACTCCGACCGCCACGGCGGTACAAACAAACAGCACGGCGGACACCACCAACAGATAGGCGAAAGACAATGTACCGCCCACCCTATCACAACAGGCCTATCCGCCACCTTTTCTGGGGCGAAACCAACGCAAACAAAAACACAGCAGAAACAGTACACAGAAGGGAAAACACTCACCTCTTGACACCCCACGAGGAACCAGAACACCATGGAGCCCAAATTGCAGATACTGCCGATGATCATCTTCCTGCTCCTCTATCAGGAGCTCCAACGACGGCGATGACCACGGTGAGTACTGCACCTGCAACACAGGGGAGGGAAAAGAGAGTGACACACACACGCAACACGCAACACCCCCAACTCCACCCACAACACCATACACACAAATACATGCTGCAACATTACATATACGCCCCCGACCCCCTAGAAGAACACAAGGACAAAAGGAAATTATTTGAATGAATGTCATCATGTGAAATATCATTATCAAAATTCAAAATTCAGTATATACAATTATGTACACCAACTACACAAGTCCGGATAGTGCACCAATCATTGTCCATAGACCACTGGGCCCAAAATGCATGGGCGAGGCCCACACATGATACCTGACTCCAAACGGAAAGAACACTGGAGGGGCATCAGATAGAAAATATACAGGCACCTCAGGGGGAGGGGGCACCTCAGCCTGATGAACGCATGACGCCACTGCTCCACGAGGGGGCTCCATGCCCACAGTTTGGTCCTGTGGAGTGCAAAGCCACAGTCTCTCAAGTCTTTCCAGTGGGTGGTTTGCCCACTGCTTTATCCTGTGGAGTGCAAAGCCACAGTCTCTCTTTATCCTGGGGAGTGCAAAGCCACAGTCTCTCAAATCTTTCCAGTGGGTGGTTTGCCCACTGCTTTATCCTGGGGAGTGCAAAGCCACAGTCTCTCAAGTCTTTCCACATTCTCTCAAGTGGATAACAGTCTCCACTTGTTCTGGAGGGGGCTTTGTGCCCAGAGTGCTTCATCCTGCCAAGGACTGAGGTAGTGGATGTCATTCTCCGCTGGTTCTGGAGGGGGCTTTATGCCCAGAGTGCTTCATCCTGCCAAGGACTGAGGTAGTGGACGTCATTCTCCACTGGTTCTGGAGGGGGCTTGGTGCCCAAAGTGCTTCATCCTGCCAAGGACTGAGGTAGTGGATGTCATTCTCCACTGGTTCTGGAGGGGGCATGGTGCCTAGAGTGCTCCACGTGCAGTGTGGCCGGAACAGTAAACTCTCCTGGGTGTGTGTGCCACGAGATTGCCGAGGTACAGGTAGGATGATACGCCATGGAGGCAGAGACATACCCCACACTGCTGCGGCTTCGCATTCCATATGCAGGTGACAACTGTGATGACAGTGATGCTTCATGGAAGCTGCCCAGGGCCCTTGAACTCACCACCAGCCTCGGATGACTGACCGCTGGGGATGGTAGCCATGTCTGCGGTGGTGCCACTGTCTGAGGACGTTGCAGGCCGCTGGCGGTGCTTGCAGCGGTGTCAGTCGTGGCAGTGCTGGCTGCGGGGTCTGTGGCGGCGGTGCTGGCGGCGGGGTGTATGGCGGCGGAGCATGTGTCAGCACATGCTGAGTGAGAAAGCAGGATGTCTCCTGCAGCCTCGGACGGCTGCCCACCGGGGAAGAGGCTGGGGACTGTTGCAGCGGCTGTAGACGTGCCGGAGGCGGTGCGGGTAGCGGTGCTGGTGGCAGTGCAGGTGGCGGTGCAGGTGGCGGTGTTCTCCGCTGTACAGGTTGGCATGGACGTGGACAGAAGGTGTGACACTGGTCCCTCAGTCGGTGCCACCATAACCTCTCCTGACCTGCCGTCTAGTTTTTGACCCTTCCACACCTTTGATGGTATCCCTAGTTCTTGGATGCTGTCCCACTGCATTGACCATGTCGACAATTCTGCACAATAGCTCCTTCTTCCTTGCAATGGAGGTGTGCTGCACTTGTGATCCGAATAGCTGTGGCTCTACCTGAACGATTTCCTCCACCATGACCCTGAGCTCCTCCTCAGAGAACCTGGGGTGTCGTTGAGGTGCCATGATGTGGTGTGGGTGATGTGTATGGTGGTGTGTGTTGTGATGTGTGAGGGGATGTGCTGGTGTGTGTTGTTTGAGGTACGTGGATGTTGTGTAAGTGATGGTGTTGTGTGTCTGTGGATGTTGGTGTTGTTTATGGTGGTGTCTCTCTCTGGTGTGGTTTCAGAATTCTGGTAGTAAGGGTTTGTGGGTGATGTGGGTGTTGGATTGGGTGTGTGGGTGTGGTGTGTGTATGTGTGTCAGGTGTGTATATTTTGATTTGTCTAATGTGGTTGTGTTTTGTAAATGTGTGTGTATTTTGAGCGCGGCGGTGTGTACCGCCAATGTAATACCGCGGTTGAAAGACCGCTGTGTTGATTTGTGGGTTGTGATAGTGTGGGCGTATTCCTGTTGGCGTGACGGTGGCGGTTTTGTTATCGCCAGTTTATCACTGACCTTTGGTGTGGCAGACTTGTGTGGGTGTCTGTATTATGGCAGATTCCAAGCTGTGGGTCGTAATAGCTGTAGTGGAATTCCGCAGCCACAGCAGTATGTTGCCGGTCTTCTGCACGGCGGTAAGCAGCATTTACCGACAGGGTTGGAATGAGGGCCATAGTAATGTGTTTTATATGTCCTGACATTGAAATATTACTAAATTCATTTTTCACTGTTGCAAAGCCTGCCCCTCTCATAGGTTAACATGGGGGCTACCTTTAAATCTAATTAAAGTGAAGATTCCCTTTGGGAGTGGGTGGACATGTGGAGTTTGGGGTCTCTGACCTCACAATTAAAAAATAACTCTTTTAGTAAAGTTGATTTTGAGATTGTGTATTTGGAAATGCCACTTTTATAAAGAGAGTATTTTCTTGCTTATACCATTTCTGTTTGTGGATTCCCTGTCTGGGTCACTTTGACAGTTGGACTGGTTGCACCTCACACTAAACAGTGACACAAAGGGAGCTGGGGTGTAGCCTGCATATCCTGATGAGCCATCTGTGCTAGGAGGGAGGGGAGGAGTGGTCACTCACACCTGAAAGGGCTGTGCCTGCCCTCACAAAATGCAGTATCCAACCCCCTGGTGAGTGTCTGGGGCCCGGCCTGGGCAAGGCAGGATTTCACATTCAAAAGAGACTTTACTTTGAAGTAGGCCTACTTTAAAGGAAAATTGGGTATAAGAAGGGCACCCAAAACCACAGACTTGAGAAACACCTCTGGAAACAAGAGGAACCTCTATCTGGAGAAGAGCTGAAGAGCTGAGGAAGAAGAGCTGCCCTGCCTGTGACTGTGCTTTGTGGAGCTATCCTGCAGTTGCTGCTTCTGGCAGTGTAAGAGGGCAAAGACTGGACTTCGTGTGCCTTCCATCTTGAGAAGAAATCTCCAAGGGTTTGATTTAGAGCTTGCCTACTGTTGTTTGAAGTCTCAGGGACAGCAAAGACATCTCTCTGCCAGCACCTGGAGTCTCTGAAGAGACTCCTACTCTGCTCTGTGGTGCCCATCCGGTTCCTGGGACCCTGAAACGAGAATCTGGCAGCCTAAGAGGAAGAAATTCACATGCAGACCGCCATGCGGGGAAAAGATTGACGCAACTCTGATCTGAGGCTGAAGAAACGATGCACCACCGGATCAGCTGCTGAGAATCGACGCTTGCCAGAAACGCGACTGAAGAATCGACACACTGAGCAGGAGAAACGATGCGCAGCATTGCTGTCAGAGGCTGGGAGATCACAACCCACGCTGCTGGGTTTTCGGATCTTCGAGCAGCTGGATTTCTGAAGCAAACTAACATTGTGCGTGCAAAAACAATGCAAGGCCTGCCTGGACCCGTGTGCGGACCGAATCAACGCATCTCTCTCCTGCGGAGAGAAGAACTGACGCACACCGACTAGACAGAAGGGGGAAACGACAAAAGGTCTCGCTTCTGAGTGATATCGATGCATCACAAGCCCTTTTTGACGCACACCCACCCATGCGGGGTTATTTGTGATGAGCACCATGCAGCGCTAGCGTGTTTTAAAAACTACTCAAAGACTCGTTTTGATTTTTAATTGATAACTTGACTTGTGTAGTGTGGATTGTTGTTGTTTTGGTTAGATAAATATTTCCTATGTTTCTAAACCTGTGTTGTGTCATTTTGTAGTGTTTTGATTAAGTTACTATGGGCCAGATGTAGGTAGCTGTTTGCATGTCGCAAACTGCGAAAAACGCAGTTTGCGCCATGCAAACAGCCTAACGCGATGCACATCCCGAAATTGCGAGTTGGTTTCGACTCGCAATTTGGGGATGCGGCTCGCAAATAGGAAGGGGTGTTCCCTTCCTACTTGTGACCGCATCGCCATGCTGAGTTGCTTTGTGACCACGAATGCGGTCGCAAACCAACTCGCAGTTACCACCCACTTGAAGTGGCTGGTAACTCATTCGCAAAAGGGAAGGGGTCCCCATGGGACCCCTTCCCCTTTGTGAATGCCAAAAAAATGTTTTTTTAGAGCAGGCAGTGGTCCTATTGACCACTGCCTACTCTGAAAAAAACGAAACCAAATGGTTTCGGAAGTTTTTCTTTTTGCAACTCGTTTTCCTTTAAGGAAAACGGGCTGCAAAAATAAAAGAAAAAAACTGCTTTATTAAAAAAGCAGTCACAGACATGGAGGTCTGCTGTCTCCAGCAGGCCACCATCCCTGTGAGTGCATGGACTCGCTTTGGGGTCGCAAAATGCGACCCACCTCATTAATATTCATGAGGTGGGTCTTTGCGACCCCATAGCGAGTCGCAGAAGGTGTCTGAGACACCTTTCTGCATAAAATGTTGCGAGTTGCAAATTGTGAGTCGGTATTGCAACTCACAAAATTTTACTTTGCTTCATCTGGCCCTATGTGTTTTTTGGTAGAAACACTTTACACCTAGGACTCTGAAGTTAAGTCTACTGCTCTGCCAAGCTACCAAGGGGGTAAGCAGGGGTTAGCTGAGGGTGATTCTCTTTTACCCTGACTAGAGTGAGGGTCCTTGCTTGAACACGGGGTAACCTGACTGTCAACCAAAGACCCCATTTTTAACAGTAGGGAGTGTGGAAAAAGACTGACCTCTCCAGTGATATTTCTGTTGCAGAGGATGGCTGTGTATAGTAGAGCCCATACATGGACTAGCCTCTCCTGTGAAACCTCTCCCTCAGATAACTGATGTGCATATTAGGTTGTGTACAAGGACTGGTCTCTTCTGTCACAACTCTATCTCAGATGACGGCTATGCCTCTTCAGTGAGACCTCTCTCCTAAATGACAGGTGTGCATAGTATCATCTGTCCAGGGACTATCCTTCCTGCTAGCACCCCTCTCTCTGATAATGCATAGGAGGATGTGGGAAGAGACTATACCCTACACACATCTCTTCTAAAGCTTATGAACATATATATTACACTCTGACAAACACCATTGTCATGAGGACTTCTTGGACCCAAGTTGTTTCCCCAGTTTTAGCTTCATTTTATATTTTATATTTTTATACGTTTTAGATGCATTGCTTTAGGCAACAACATTTCACACAATTTCCTTGCATGATATTCTTCTAGAAATATGCTGTACAAACAACTTGTCTAGTTAGTCTTTTCTCGACATGTAATCATAGCATTCCGTTCAAGGCTAAGAACTCTATATACAATATTCTGGTTCTTGTGTTGCCCATTCAGGAGACAGCTTCTAACATCCAGACATAGCATTTCATCAGAACTGTGCTACCAGCTCTGTGGGGTTTTATTATATCTGTGATGCACTGACACCATATCTTGCTGTTTTACCAGATGTGTTAAAACAAACACAGTTTGAATACGGGGCTGCCCCAGCCCTGGATTTTGGGGATGAAAGTTATTGGCAATGTTGCCCATTATCCTGAATTGTTTTAGGGAACATGAAAGGGGAAGCAGCAGCACTGGCAGTACCCCAATATCTCATGCAGGTTCTATTAATAGGTCAGGAGTGCAAGTTACCAAAATTATTGCTGAAATGTATAATCTAGGGGGCTAGACCAAATATGCCAGAGTTTAAAGGTAATCCTGAAAAGGATTATATCAAGCAAGCAGCAGAGTATTTAAAAAAATGCTAGGATAAACAAAGAACAAGTAAAGATCACACAAAAATAATGGGGAAAATCTGAGCAGCCAGAGTGCTTTGAAAAACTTTACAATTTACATAACCTTATAATTTAAAACAGCCTGACAGGTATCAGTATTATGATACATGCCCTACCCGTTCCTTTCAGGGCTCATCTGACAAATGCTCCAAGGGAGCAGGGTGGTCAAAACGCAGACAGGAAGAGTATGTAAAACTAATAAAGTACTAACAATGCTAGTCTAATATCATCAATAAAAAAAGAAGAGAAACTTCCACAACAGAAAAACATTCTTAATGAAGAAAGTTGTGGGAAATTTGGCAAAATATGCCACACATATTGAGTGATGTACTTCAGAAGAGGACATGGGGAGAGGTTCCACTAGACAGTGTAGCAGAGGTCATAATAGTTTCCAAAATCTTCCAGAATTTCTGGTTGCAAAAGGAACTAATGACTACATTGAAGTCGAAATCCTAGATTGGTGGGTCACCCCGCCAAATACCATGCATAAATTGAATATACAGATATGTATGAATATACAGATAGGTGAGAACATAAAACTCACATTTAAAGTAATTTTCTGTGAAAACCTAACTCTTAGTTATGGCATATGGCCTGATTTGGATCTTGGCGGAGGCGTTTATTCTATCAGAAACATGATAGATATCCCATCGGCTGTTTTATGATCTCATAAAAGCCTATGAAGATCATAGTATGATGAGTGGGGTATCTGTCATGTTTGTGACAGAGTAACCCCTCCTCCAAAATCTAAATCAGGCCTGTTGTCTTGGCTGAGAATGATTGGCCACTGGAGTTTGTTTAAACCGTTCCACAAGGGGAATATGTGATGTTACCATTTTACTCATTTCTTGTTCCTCAGCAAGTAAAGCATTTGCTGCAGAATGGGTTAATGGAAAAGCCCCGGTGCTCTACTGCACCCATATGGGCTGGCATAAGGATTCAACTTATCATGTAATATCCATAAAGTCAATCTCACAAATGCAACCCCAATACCCAATAAAACAAGAAGCAAAATCTCCAGCGAGAGAAATTCTCTCACAACGTAAGTACCAGTGAGTAATTAAACCCTGTGTATCTCCCATGAATAACCCTTTATTTCCAGTATGTAAGTTTGATCATTTATATAGAAAAGTTTTAGACTACAGACATTTAAATATGCGCAATACAAAATTCACACAGTAGTTATCTAGCTAGAGTGGATCACATTGGTTTGGTATTTGCTGACCATAGTCACAAATTCAATTTTATGAAAACAAAAACTGCTTTTCTTACTATCCTGTTACTAGGATGCAAGCTATTGAAAGAGAGGGAAAGTCTGCCACCACAATTCCTAGAGAAGTGTGCTCGATTCCAACCACTGAATACCATTAAAAACCTACAATACTACAGTCCGTTTAGGATTCTTCATGTTTGGCATCCCAGACTACGCACAACACATTAAATCACTGTATGATTTAATTTGTCCAGATTTTTCCAGTAAACAATGGACAATAGAACATACACAAATTCTGAGATCACTACTGGCTGACAGGCTTTTAGCACAACACTTACACACACATGTCAACAAAACGAATTTGGTCATCCGGATAATACCAGATGCCATTGGCGTCACTTACGTTATGTTCAGTGAAGGTGTCACAATGCTGATTCCATATAAAATGTATATATTCTAATGCTGAAATGCGTTTTGCATCCTCTGAAAAAGTACTGACTGCAGTTCAAATGGCTTATATAAAAGAAAGACCACGGTTCAACTGAAATACTTTATTGTTGTTACTACTGTCTGAGCCCTAGAGTCTGTTACAGAGGCTAGTATTCTAACCACAAAAATCCTACACCCTAGATGAATACAATGGGCCACTTCCTTGACAGCCACTGATGTAGATTCTGTTTTTGACCTTAAACTACAAGCTCAAGAATATCTCTAATGTGAACTTGAATACCCCTATGCCCACTAATATTTTGCCTTTTGATCAATAAAAATACAACATATATACTGTTGGTTCAGCTCAGCCTTCTACATGCACCAAACTCCAATAATTCATGGCTTGCACAAATCTTTATTGAGTAAGGAGGGATGGAGAGTTCCACCCTCAACAAACTTTCATACAGTCCCTAGAGAATTGTATTGCACAACTGGCTGAACTCAAGGCTTTAACTCTGTTGCTAGGACGTACGGATCCTGAATTCCCCTCTCTTATAGTGTGTGATTTGTACAGTTGCTTCCAGTCATTTCATGAAAACTTGCATTACTGGTGCCTACATGGATTCAGATATTCTAAAGGAAATAATATCAAGCATCAAGTGCTTTGGGCAAAAGTGTCAGCACGCAAAGACATTCTGCCACTGGCTCGTGTAATTCATGCATTGAGTCATCTACGTGTTGGAATAGATGTTGTCGGGAATTCATTGACTGATGAAGTAGTCAAATCTGCAGTTAAGGCTGCCACTGTAGCTGTGATTACTCATTTTCATTTTGGCTTCTGTAAATGCTTCAGCCAACTGAACCCCTCTACCAATAGCATACCCAGCAAAATAGTCCTCCCACTTAAGTGCCCAAAATATCCCTTATGTAACCATTCCAGGAGTGGGTGATCCGGTGATCCCCAACCAAGACCACAGATTAGAATTGATTAGAGCTGCTCATGAGGGGGATTGCTTCTGCCCATGCCAGTGAGGAATCTACAGTTTCTCTACTAGAAGAATACTACTGGTGACATGATCTGTACAAACAGACAAAGTAAAACATCCTTAGTTGGGACATTTGACAACAAGTTAAGGTGTCCACCATCAAATGTCCACCGCAGAGACACCCCTCCTAGGTTCAAACAAACTGCTGTAGTGTGTATATCTGGACCATTGCATCCCCCTGAATTCAGAGGTTCTATTTAAATATATTCTACTTACTGTGGAACCTTGCTCCGGATTCCTCTGGATGTGGCCACAGTGATTGTCTGACACTCACACTGTTATTAAAGAATTGCAGATCTTCATTGAGACATATACAGTAGCAGAATTACACTCAGACTAGGGTACTGCTTTTGCCTCTAAAGCATAAAGGGATACAGTGGGAACCCTGGGTGTGACTGTGCATTATTCCTATCCCTACCATACTTAGGGAAACTCTATAGTGGAGAGGATAAACTGGGACTTAAAACAATCCTTAACAGTATTCAGTTCAGGTTACTTTATAGAGTACAGAGAGTGTTAGAAAATCTGCCTAGAAGTTATTTGGGTTGCCAAAGCCCATATGAATTCATGTTGGCATTCAGTGAACTGCTCTGCCTCTGTGCAGCTCCTCTATCAATGTGGCCCGTGTCGGTCTGAACTCTGACCCTGGTCAGGTTTTCGAGGCCCTCCACCACCCACAGGCTCCTGCCTGCGCCTCATCCCTGGTGTCCGTGGGAGAATTTTGCTCTTCTGCTAGGCTGCCCACCAGCCCTCGGCCTCTCTTTCTCTGTTTATCTGTCTCTTTCTTTGCATTTTCATTGTGCTTTTGCGCTTCTCTGTATTCTTCCTCTCATTTTTCCTTTTTCTTGATTTCTCTACCTTTTTTCTCTCTCTCTCTTGTTCCCCAACTCTCTCTCCCCCTCCTCCCCGCCGCTGCTGCCCCCATGGCCCGCCCCCTTTTTTGCACTGTTTCCCACTCCCGCCTCCCAGCTGTCCTCTCCTCCCCCCTCTCCCTACTTAATGGCGCCCGCTGCGCAGTAGGAAGAGCAACCACACTGACCTTGTCAGTGAACTGCTCTGCCTCCGTGGAGCTCCTCCCTCAAGTGCAGCCTGTGTCAGTCTGAACCCTGACCCCGGTCAGGAGTTCAAGGCCCTTTACCACCCACAGGCTCCTGCCTACGCCTCATCCCTGGTGTCTAGTGAGAGAGCTTCGCTCTTCTGCTAAGCTGCTCACTGGCCCTCAGCTTTCTTTCTCTGTCTCTTTCTCTGCACTTTCATTGTGCCTTTGCGCTTCACTGTATTCTTCCTCTCATTTTTCCTTTTTCTTGCTTTATCTCTTTTTTCTCCCTGTCTCATTTCCTAACTCTCTCTCTCCCCTCCTCCCTGCCGATGCTGCCCTGCAACCGCCCCCCTTTTTCACGCCATTTTTCCTGCTCCCATCTCCCAGATGTCCTCTCCTCCCCCTCTCTCTACTTAATGGGAGCCGCTGCGCAGTAGGAAGAGCAACCCCACTGAACTTATCTGCCTCCATGCAGCACCTCCATCAAATGAGGCCCATGTTGGTCTGAACCTTGACCCCGGTCTTTGGCCTCTCTTTCTCTGTTTCTCTTTCTCTGCACTTCCATTGTGCGCTTCTCTATATTCTTCCTCTCATGTTTCCTTTTTCTTGCTTTCTCTCTCTTTTTTCTCTCTCTCGTTCCCAACTCTCTCTCTCTTCTCCTTCCTGCCACTGCTTCCCCGTGACCCGCCCTCCGTTTCATGCCATTTTTCCCGCTCTCACCTCTCAGCTGTCCTCTCCTCCCCCCTCTCCATACTTAATGGTGGGCACTGCCTGGCTGTGCCACTGTTGCGCTGATGGTTCGCCAAAGGCAAACCCATCTGCACCCATCCGTGACCCGACCACAACCAGCGCCAGAACCCCTGGACCTCCCTCCCACCACCTGTACACTTCAGCAGCTCTCCTTGCACTCAAACCAGGACGCAACAACTGCAAGCGTGCATCACCACCCGACACCCAAGGACCCTTCAGCTGCCTCCGCTGCTGCCAATCTTATACCACCACCAAGACCTTGGACCCGGCACAACCCACCAACAATAACACTCCGACACTGAAGACCCTAAAAGGCATCCTCCTCCACATCTGCTCCCTCCATACACACGCTACCGAAATCTGGGACCTTCTTGACAGCATCACCCCGGATGTCGCCTTCCTCACCGAGACCTGGACTAACACCACCTTAGGCATGGACATCACCATTGTCCACAAGTCTAACATCTGTCTGAGAGCACACTCCGAAGACCCCACAAGCCTGATGGAACACCTTTATTTCCAACTAAAGAGCAGCCCGTCATCCACCCTCAGGAGAACCCTCATCTACCGCCCACCTGGACCCCGTGCACCCTTCGTCGACTCCATCATTGACTGCATCACCACACAAGCCATCACAGCCACCAACTACAACCTGCTGGGAGACCTCAACGTCGACCTTGACAACCTACAGGACCCCAACACTGCATCCCTCCTAAACAACTCCACAGCATAGAGCTCCAACAGATCATAACGGAACCAACATACTCAGCAGGACACACCCAGGATCCCTGTAGGAGGCTGGCCTGGTTTGTAGTGGGTACCTTGGGTACTTACACCTTACACCAGGTCCAGTTATCCCTTGTTAGTGAATGTAGTAGTGTTCTAGCAGCCTAGGCTGATAGAGCTAGCTATAGCAAAGCAGCTTAGGCTGAACTAGGACACATGAAAAGCTCATGCAATACCACTTATAGTTACACAGTACTTATACACAAGTAAAGCCAATACTCAGTGTTACCAAAAATAAAAGTATTTATTTGTGTGATACAGTACCAAAAATATCTTAGAGACAATACTCCTTCTGGAGGTAAGTATTATACACAATCTATACACTAGACACCAAAATTAGACAAGTAAATAGTCATAGAACAATGCAAACAGTAGGAAATCCTATAGAACGCAATGGGAGAAAATAGGTCTAGGGGCAACACAAACCATATAATAAACAAGTGGAATGTGAATCACAAATTCCCCCCTAGACATGTGTAGTGTGTGCAGAATCACTAGGAGAGTAAGAATACAGTAAAGGTACGTAAATTACCCCACCCCAGAGTCCAGAAAAGCAGGAGTAAAGTACTACAAGTTTCCTTAGGACACACTACGCCTTGTTTTGGGGATTTTGCAGCAGCCAACCAAGTCTGCAAAGAACAACTGCTGGATTATTGGACTTGAAGACCTGCAAAGGAAGGGGACGAAGTCCAGAAACCAAAAAAAGTTCCAGGAAGGACAGGAGCCCCTGCCAACCCAGAAGAGGGTGCAAAGGAAGAGTCCACAGTTAGTCAAAGACTGCAGAAATACACCCTAGGAAGATGCCAGCGGGTCCCTGCATGATGCAAAAGATGCCCCACGGTGTGAAGATCGTTGCAGATGAGATTTTGTGTTGGAAGGCCCAAACAAGCCTTGGCTACTACAAAAGTTTGTTTTGCAACAAAATGGCACTGTATGGACCCAGGGGGGACCTGGGGAGCTCGACTCTGTTTGAGGAGGAAGAGGGTGCTCTCAGCACATTAGGGAGCCCTCAGGATGCCAGCCAGCACCCCCAGAAGCCACCAGATCTAGGTTCAAAGGAGATGCAAAATGCAGTTGATGCAGCACAACAAAAGAAGGTCCCATGCCGCCGGAGAACAACTCAGCGAGTTGAGCATCACAGGATGGAGTGCTGGGGACCTGGGCCAGGCTCTGCACAAAGGAATTTTACAGAGAATGCACAAAGGCCTCAGGAGGTGAAGAAAACGCAGCACACAGGGGTACCGTCACTCTCCGGGAAGGCAATGTCTTATCTCCTCCAAATTGCATCAGCAGGAACTCAGGATACTCTACATTGATGATGTCCACCCTCTGTGTCCTTAGGAGCATACTCGTCACTGTGAGAGGAGTTCCAGGGTACCTGTTGTTGTCTTGGAAAGTTCCTGCTTTGAGCAGGGCAGTGACTCAATCACTCCACTGGAGATTTCTTCAGCCCTTCTGGTGCAGGATGAAGACAGGGAGTCCCCAGAGCACGCACACCGTGGAAATTGTTGCAGATGCTGACTTGGAGCTGAGGTTGCTGAAGAAAAGTGTCTCTTGCAGACACTTTGTTGCAGTTACAGCATTTCTTGGAGCAGGCTGCGGTTGATCCAAGGTCAGAGGAGTCTGAAGTTGTTGCAGAGGATTCCTGAAGGAAACTTGCAAGTAGAATCTAAAGAGAACCCACGGGAGAGACCCTAAATAGCTCTGAGAGGGGTATTGGCTACCTTATCAGATATGGACCTATCAGGAGGGGTCTCTGATGTCACCTGCTGGTACTGGCCCTTCAGAGCCCTCCAGAGTGCCCCCACACCTTGCAAAGCAAGATGGCTGAAGTCTGGAACACACTGGAGGAGCTCTGGGCACCACCCCAGGGTGGTGATGGACATGGGAGTGGTTACTCCTCTTTCCTTTGTCCAGTTTCATGCCAGAGCAGGGGACAAGGGGTCCCTGAACCAGTGTGGCCTGGTTTATGCAATGAGGGCACCATCTGTGCCCTTCAAAGCATTTCCAGAGGCTGGGGGAGGCTACCCCTCCCAAGTCTGTAACACCTATTTCCAAAGGGAGAGGGTGTAACACCCTGCTCTCAGAGGACATGCTTTCTTTTGCCTTCCTGGGACTGAGCTGCTCAGAGCCTAGGGGGCAGAACCCTGTCTGTGAGGTGGCAGCAGCTGTAGCTGCAGTGCAAGCCTCAGAGAGCTGGTTTGGCAGTACTGGGGGTCCATTGTGGAGCCCCCAGGTTGAATGGAATTGGCTCCGAATACCATATTTGGAATGGGGGGATGATTCTATGATCTTAGGCATGTTACATGGCCACATTTGGAGTTACCACTGTGAAGCTACATATGGGTATTGACCTATATGTAGTGCACATGTGTAATGGCATCCCTGCACTCACAAAGTCCCGGGAAATGGCCCTGAACTATGTGGGGGCACCTTTGATAGTGCAAGGCGGATGTCACACTTAGTAACTTTGCACCTAACCTTCAGCAAGTAAAGGTTAGACATCTAGGTGACTTATAAGTTACTAAAGTGCAGTGAAAATGGCTGTGAAATAACGTGTGCGTTATTTCATGCAGGCTGCAATGGCAGGTCTGTGCAGGGGTTTGTCTGAGCTCCATATGGGTGGCAAAAGAAATTCTGCAGCCCATATGGATCTCCTGGAACCCCAATGCCCTGGGTACCTAGGTACCATATAATAGGGACTTATAAGGGGGGGACCAGTGTGCCAATTGAAATTGGTAAATGAAGTCACTAGCCTACAGTGACAAATTTAAAAGCAGAGAGAGCATAAGCACTGAGATTCTGATTAGCAGATCCTCAGTGACACAGTCAAGCACTACACAGGCATACATGTTAGGCTATAAGCTATGAGCACTGGGGTCCTGGCTAGCAGGATCACAGTGAGACAGGCAAAACACAGTGACATATAGGTTCTTATTTATGAGCACTGGGGTCCTGGCTAGCAAGATCCCAGTGACACAGTAAAACACACTGACACACACTCACAAACAGGCCAAAAGTGGGGGTAACCATGCTAGAAAGAGGCTACTTTCCTACAGAATTTACTAAAATTCATTTGTTTCCCAACTAGCCACTAAAGACTATGAATACTGGAAAGAAAAACATGATTTTATTTAGAATCAGTTTGTTGAACAGAAGATTGGCAAGTGCATGATATTGATGTCTTATTTAAAGTGTGTCTGTTGTCATTGCAGTTTATTTTTCTGAATGAGACCATTAAGCAAATTACTTTCCTAAATCTAGCAAAAATCAAATAAATTATTGCGCCCAGTATCCCTTCAGTTGCACAATTTAACAATTCAACACATTCAGGTCCCCGCGGGTGGTTATTGTGGCCAGTGGACCTCAATGGTTGTCATGCACATTTTACAAGCTCCTTGCAGAGTTTTAAAGCAAGGAGGGTGGACTCTCCTTATATCCAGGGACAGCACATGGGATTATCACAGTTTACAGCATAGGGGAATTTATGCTACCAATGGTTGCAAAATTCTACTTTATCTCTTGTGAAATAGCCCCTCTCTTTCCTCTCTGATGACCTGGATTTACAAGACTTCTTGTTAGGTCCTAGGTCACCACGCTCCAAAAGATTCCTCGATGTAGTTTACAGCTGCTCATTTAAGGCAAATAGATCAGACCAATTTAGAAAAAGCATTGGATGTAGTCAACAACAGACTGAATACATTGTCCAGACGTATTTACACAATAGCTGATATTGTGTCTTCTGAAAGTGACATCATTCAAAATGATGCCTTTTTTACCTTATGGGTGATGAAAATGGCCCTCTATACCGGGTCAACCCCAAACCTTTTGCCTTCCTCCTACTTTTTGCTGGAATTCTGCTTGTTAGCCTTAGGAATCTGTGCACTTTACCACTGCAAACCAGTGCTAAAGTGCATGTACTCTCTCTCAAAAACATGACTTGATTGGCATGTACCTGACTGGCATGTTTGATTTTCATCTAAGTCCCTTATAGAGAAATGTACCATATACCCAGGGCCAGTAGATTAAATGCTAACAGTGGGCATGCAGCACTTCTTGTGCCACCCCCTTAAATAGCACCTAAAAAAATTCCCAGGCCTATCCTTGCAGCCTGAATGCAATATTCCACTGCCATGTCCATGTGGTATTTAAAACCTAATGTCAAGCCTTAAAATATCCCTTTATTACACACAAGACACACCTAAATTAGGCCCTATTTATCCCATAATTCAGGGTGCTCTGTAATTACAAAGTAGGATATGTACATTTTAGTTTTACATATCCTTGTAGTCAAAAACTCCCAAATTAGTTTTTCACTACTGTGAGGCCTTCCCCTCCAATAGGATAACATCGGGGATTCCTTATTATATTTAATATGCTGTAATTCCTAAACCACAGGTGGTAGATTTCTCATGTTTGTTATCTATGAACTTGTAGTGATGAAACCTGTTTAAACGCAAAGTCAGATTTATCATAACAAGTTTGAAAATGCCACTTTATATAATTGGCATTTTCCTGCCCTTAGCCCTCTGTGTTTGTAGCCTGCCTTAGTTCACATGACTGGGTGTAACTGACAAAGACGGTCACACAATAGTGGGTATAGCAGGGCCTTAATAGGCCATTAACTGATTTGAGAAAATGAAGCTAAGCACAGACCCACCTGCACCTGAATAGGCTGGGCTCTGCCCCCCACACAATAGGCTTAACGATCTTGTATCGTCAGTGCAGCCTGCTAGATGCCAATACAGGGGAGGCAGGAAACTCCTGAAATTTCAATGAACCCTCTGCAAATGTCTCCCAACTTTTAGGATTAGAACACCGGGGTATAAAAATAGGGCTCTCACAACCACTCACTACTGGACCTGCAGAAGGACTCACAGAGTACTGCCTGCTGCTGTAACCTGCTGTGCACTCTATCAGATTGATGCTGTACCTGGAGGAACTTCTTTGCTGCCTGGAGCCTGCCTTGAACCTTCAGAGGCCAGCCCTGCTGTGGAGCACACATCTTCACCTGCACCCAGGACTTCTGAAGTGACTCCAAGGGCTAGATTAGCTGGCCTCCTGTTCAGTGACACAGAGACACAACAGGCTGCCACCATCTTGGACCCAACCTGAGTGAATCCTGGACTCCCAAGAGGTCTCCATCTGCTCCTGTACCATTGGTTGTGGTGCTAAAAGTGTCCAGGTAATCATTGTTCAAAAACTGAGGGCTTTCTATTTTGAAACCTTAAACATTGAAAATTCAAAAATCTGATTCCGCTAATTGGATTTTGATATCTTGAGTGTTAGATACTTCATTAACAATTTGTCTTTTTTCCTATATTGGTTGTGTAATGCATAAATACTTCACACATTGCCTGTAAGTTTAGCCTGACTGCTTTGTGTGCCATGCTACCCAGGGCTAAGCACCGGTTTAATTAGTGATTTTTTGTGGTTCACTCTGCAAGGGATTGTGGCTGCTGCTTAACCAGGGGTCACACCCCAGTTTACCAACAAACCAATTTCTCACAATGGGCAAAGTCAACTTAGATCTATTATGTAGTTAAGTTAGACATTGCAGGATGTAAAATTAAACTGTGTGCCCTGGAAGCCCGTCAATGCAAAATAATTGATTTTGCTGTTTAATTTAGCATGCAATCAACAGATAATGGCAAAGAAAGATGCTACTTATACAATGCTTTCCACAGTAGCCTAAACACTGTAAGCAATATGGTTGATACACTGGATTATATCACTGCCAATATCTACGTTTCAGGTTACATCATGTTTGAAGCATTTTCAATATGCAGATATGAGGCCTTATGGGAGAGGTTTATTCACAAGGTGTGGGGACTTACCCTTCGATTACATATGTGTTGAGTGGGGAGAGGGACGTTTTTCTTAGTGAAAATGAATGCAAAAATGTCTGTAGGCCACTCGATGATTTGTAAGTAGGTAAACGGTCTATTACTCTACCATGGCCAATCTGACATGTCATGTGAAGAGAATACCAGTTTTCTTGGTTCATCCAGTGTTTCAGTTACTTTAAGTCGCTAGGTGCAGAGCGATCAAGGCTATTGTGGGATGAGAGCAGGCATCCCTCAGGTGGTTTCTGTTTCTCGAATAGTGACCTGCTGTGGTAAGGTACTTTCCCCCGCATGCGTAAGATCAGGGGAGCTAGCTTGTAGCATTGAGGAGATGACATGGTGGGCAAAAGAAAAATGGGTTGGAGTGCTACCCTGAGAGATTTCCAGCAGTTAGACTTTTTGCAGACAGCCTTCCATCAGCTTTTGTGTGTGCTGTGTCTAAAGAAGTCAATGGAAAATGCATAGATTTTATGTTTTGGTACCTCCCCCTTTTTCCTCAGCTGTCGCTTGATGGATAACCACAAACTTTCCAGGAGGGAGCTAAGGTTGTTGAACATTTTTTGGGAAAGTTTTGAGACAATTCATCAAAGGGGCCAAAGTTATGGGCACACCAGAAAATGCTTTGTCTGTGGAAAAGCAGATCTAACTATTACTGGTAACCAATGCATTTTGCCCAGGCAATTTCCCATAGGGATTAGGCACAACTAGAGCCTGAACCCGCTGGACAGAATTACACCAAATGTGGCATAGACCTAGATCTTGGTCCATAAAGAATACTTTTTGTAATTTGGTGTAGATCTGTTAGTAAGTTTTGAGTGATTAAAGAAAAAAGATTATATATATCAAGAGATGCTGATCCACTGCTTATCTGCTGTGATGGATCAGTGAATCCATGCAGCAGCTGCAGTGCTGTCAATGGCAGGCCGCAACCTGGGAGAAAAGTTGCATCTACCATTTTCTGAATCAGGACATGTTTCCTGGGGGGGGCGGAATGAAGTGTACATAGAATATAAGAAGGCAGGATGTAGGATAGAGGTATCCTGATCCCAGAAGACTGATGGAGGGGTGTATGAGGGATCCCTCATGGGCAAGATGTATTTTCTGGGGGCACACGAGAACCTGTGGAAACACTGCTGCTCCCCATGTGCCCCCCCTTGTGAACCCTTAGTGAATCATGGATCCAGATCCCAAATCAAAAAATATACACCCACTCACAGACTCACTTACACACTCACTCATACACCCGCACAACCACTCACACACCTACTCACACATCCTTGCAGCCACTCACACACACAGTCACCAATGCATTTACTCAGAGAACCACTTACATACCCACTCACAGACCCACACAGCCATTTACACACCCACTGACACACCCATACAGCAAAACCATTGACATACCCCCTCACACATGTGTGCAGCCACTCACACACCCAGCTACACATCCTTACAGCCACACCCACTCACACACCTGTATAGTCCCTGATACACACACTCAGAGACCCAGAGAACCATTCACACACCCACTCAGAGACCTACAAAGGCACTCACACATCCACTCACACAACCATATAGCCACTAATACATCCACTCAGAGAACCAAAGAAACATTCACACAAACATTCACATACTTCCACACGAACTTCCACACAACCGCTGTCAAGTTCACACAGCCAGGTACTTACCTTTACAGGTGCTTCACACAGCAAAACCACTGGCACACCCACTCACACACCCATACAGCAAGTGACATACCACTCATAAAAACACCCACACCCACTTAGACTCCAGGATGAAGAATATTTTTACTAGTGGTTTGTGACACAGTGGCCTGACTCTTAAAACCTCTCTACTAGCTTTATAATGTAGTGGTTTGTGGGAACCTAACATTTGCACTAATACTTCTTTCCACGTTCACAAATGGAGTTGTTGTGGTTTATAATAGACTAGCCTATGTAGGTACACATATTACTTTGGTCATTAGTTTTCAGAGTGGTGGTTAAGAAGAAGCCAGGACTATCCGCTGAGACCTGTCTCATAGGTGATAAGTAAGTGTAGTAGTTCTTAAGGTTACAGTGAGCTCTGTGTTGTACACCTCCCACCTGTGTCTTCTTATCTAAAAAATAATTGTATTTTATGAAGTGCA
Source organism: Pleurodeles waltl (assembly GCF_031143425.1). NCBI lineage: Eukaryota > Metazoa > Chordata > Amphibia > Caudata > Salamandridae > Pleurodeles > Pleurodeles waltl. The sequence continues at coordinate 484,380,010 of NC_090445.1, read as the reverse complement.
TTGAAGTTTACTTTGCTTGATGATGTCACCAGTGATGTCATTTGAGAAGCCACCAGTGATGTCATCATTGATGTCACTGACCATATCATGAGTGAGGTCATAAGCGGTGCATTGTGGGGTCTTAAGTTATAGTTAGCTCAGGTAACTATGGTTTTGTGCTTTTGAAATGTGTACCTTACTGTAGCGTGTCTGTAACCTTTGGTGTTTTCAATACATTTCAAAGGATCTTTCAATACTATTTCCTAACTATAACATCCCTTTAACCTTTGTGTTTTTATGTGAATTTCTATAGCCTTTAAAATAAATTCCTACCTACATGATCTCAATACCCTTTTGTTTTTCAGTGAATTTCATTGGTTTTTAATGTACATTTTACTACAATTTCACCTATAAATTCAATGTAGCAATACTATTTATTATATGTTTATTAATACATTTTATGAACACATTTATTATTACTATACATTTTAAAAGTAACAAATCACAATTCAAAGTAATGTAATTTTTTTGTCTTTTTGTCAAGGCAATAAAACACGTTTTTGCAAAAATTGTGCAGTATGACTTCTACGGCATAAATTTATTGAGAGAGCAGGGAAAAAGTATTTCCACTGGACATGTTTCATATGGAAGAACTAAAAGACGATCCACCAAAGGACCTACCATCCAATAATGAGTGAGAAGGCATGAGCAGGAGAGACATCAGCTGGTGCAGCGTCTGCAGAACCGTCAGCATCATGTTTGAGATGGTTTGTGGGAACCTAACATTTGCACTAATACTTTTTCCAGGTTCACAAATGGAGTTGTTGTAGTTTATAATAGACTAGCCTATGTAGGTACACATATTACTTTGGTCATTAGTGTTCAGAGTAGTGGTTCAGAAGAAGCCAGGACTATCCGTTGAGACCTGTCTCCTAGGTGATAAGTGAGTGTAGTAGTTCTTAAGGTTACAGTGAGTTCTGTGCTGTACACCTCCCACCTGTGTCTTCTTATCTAAAAAATAATTTTATTTTATGAAGTACATTGAAGTTTACTTTGCTTGATGATGTCACCAGTGATGTCATTTGAGAAGCCACCAGTGATGTCATCAGTGATGTCACTGGCCATATCATGAGTGAGGTCATAAGCAGTGCATTGTGGGGTCGTAAGTTATAGTTAGCTCAGGTAACTATGGTTTTGTGCTTTTGAAATATGTACCTTACTGCAGCGTGTCTGTAACCTTTGGTGTTTTCAATACATTTCAAAGGATTTGTCAATACTATTTCCTAACTATAACATCCCTGTAAACTTTGTGTTTTTATGTGAATTTCTATAGTCTTTAAAATAAAGTCCTACCTACATGATCTCAATACCCTTTTGTTTTTCAGTGAATTTCATTGGTTTTAATGTAAATTTTACTACAATTTCACCTATAAATTCAATGTAGCAATACTATTTATTATAAGTTTATTAATACATTTTATTAACACATTTATTATTACTATACATTTTAAAAGTAACAAATCACAATTCAAAGTAATGTAATTTTTTGTCTTTTTGTCAAGGCAATAAAACAAGTTTTTGCAAAAATTGCGCAGTATGACTTCTACGGCATAAATTTATTGAGAGAGCAGGGAAAAAGTATTTCCACTGGACATCTTTCATATGGAAGCACTAAAAAACAATCCACCAAAGGACCTACCTTCCAATCATGAGTGAGTAGGCATGAGCAGGAGAGACATCAGCTGGTGCAGCGTCTGCAGAACCGTCAGCATCATGTTTGAGATGGTGACACACTGTGGCAAATGCCACATGCCTGTGAGTTTAAACACGTCATTCCTGGCTGCATACATGGATGCAGTGAACAATCACAGATGTTATATTGTTTCTTCCCATTCAACCTTACATGCCTTTGCCTTGCCTTGCCTCCTCTAAGTTGGCTTCCCTTCCCCCTTTTGCTACATTGTTTACTTTTGTTCCTAAACAAACAAATTAGAAAAAAAACTGTTACAAAAATGCATTAAAACTGTTCTTGTTAGAAGCACTTCATCTAGTCAAAGAAAGAACTAACTACATGTTTTATGTCTTGTGCAATTGTGTGTTTAAGTGTTTGTACGTTTTTGCAAGTGTATGTATCATACCCCACATAAGTGAAATTAAAACAGTACATGTGAATACTGTCATACTTACCACGGGGAATGAACCTATAAAATGTTTAAAAAGACACTAGAAAACAGGTTGCAATGCCATCAAGAATATTAAAATGTAAAGGAATGTGCAAGTGACAGTATGGGTCATGTGAGTGAGTATGTCAGTAGCTGCATGGCTCTCTGAATATGTAAGTTGCTGTATGGGTCTATTGTCTATTAGTGGGTATGGAAGTGCTTGTGTGGATGTGTGAATGAGTGTGTAAGTGCCAGAATGAGATGTGAGTACAAGTCTGCATGTGTAAATGGGTATGTGAATGAATGTATGGGAGTGTGGATGGCTGTGTGAGTATCTGTGTGGCTCTGTCAGTATCTCTGTGGTTGACAATATGGTTGTGAAAGTGGGGATGTGAATGTCTGTGTGGATGTTTAAGTCGGTGAGTCACTATATGTGGGACTGCGTGTGTGCATGTGTTTTTCTATGAGATTGGCTGCATGGGGACATACATTAGTGGTTTTGTCGCTATCTATGTGTCTGTTTGCATGAGTTAGTGGGGATGTAACTGTCTTTGTGGGTGTCTAATTGGGTGTGTGGCTGTTTGAGTAAGTGTGTGTAAGTGTGAGAATGGGTGTGTGAGTGCCTATGTAGCTGTGTGCGTTCATGTGGTAGTGAATTTCTGACCATGTGTGATTGTGTGAGTATGTCAATGGGTGTGTCAGTGGGTGTGTTAGTGTGCAAATAGGTTTGTTATTGGATGTATGTATGAGTGTCTGTTAATGGGTTTGTGAGTGGGTGTATAAGTGTTTCAGTGGGTGTATAAGAGTCTGCGTTAGTTTTAGAGTGGATGTGTAGGTCTGTGAGTGGGTGTGTGAGTGGTCATTTCGGCTTATCAGTGGGTTTATGAGTGGTAGTGTAGGTGTGAGTAGATTTGTGAGTGTCTCTATGTATGTGTGAGTGGATACATGAGTAGCCGTGGGGTTGTGTGCGTGTTGTGTTAGTGTATATGTGGGTGAGAGAATGGATGTGTGTAGTTCTCACCCACACATGAACTGGAGCCTCTTTAGATGTATTCATCTGATACAGTTCAATTGCATCCCCATAACCTCTTTTGAATGCAGTAGATGGGTATTGTAGTGCTAATATATTTCTTCACAAGCACTTCTGTCCACTTTTTCTGTCCCCTGGAGGGCAAGATTTCTTCCTTCATGCAACTTCGATGTGCAACAACATCTACATCTTTGTACTACACAATATTCTGTTTAAGATTGAATGAAGCTTTCTTTACCTTAAGCACACACACTGGTTCCTGACAGATTTTTTTGAGGTTGGCACACCATTAACTAGAATACCAAGTGTTCATCCAGCTCTCTCCCTACACCCACAGTTTCAATATTGTTTTCGAAATCTAAAGGTAAAAAGACAACTCTACCTTTAAGGCCTTTCTGAATCTCAGTGGGTGGCAATCTCCCAGTCTTTGGTTCCTTATAAATGATTGGTTGAAAAGGATTGTTTGAGTATTCTCTCATAAATATTCAGATATCAAAGTATCTCTGGAATTTCAAACAGCTCCAACTTAAGCATTTTATGTCCTCTAATTTTTCATAGGAATGCTGGTGTGTCGGCAAATCAAAATGTTCCTCCACAAATAATTACATAACAAAAATACACAGCAAATGTTTGCCTCTTACTTCTGTTTTCACACAACTCTGTTTTTGAAAACATATCCACATTTTAAATTTGGCTTTTGTGGTGAGTTAGACAGCAACAACACAAACATAGGTCTTCGTTATGAATGTGGCAGTTACAGGACCGTCACACTCAAGATGGCAGTCGGACCATCGCAGATAGAGCTGTCCGACCGCCCTATCATGACTGTTGCAGATGGGCCACAGTCCAACCGTCGGCATCGTTAGGTTTCGCCTGTCGACAGCTTGGCAGTCTCGGCAGTCTCAGCAGTCGCAATCCACCATGGCAGATCTGCAAGCACAACTGCCCTGGGGATTATGAGTCCCCTTTCGGCCAGCCTTTTCCTGGCGGTGTCAGTGCCATGTAAAAGGCTGGCAGAAAAGGGGTGTCGTGCCCCCATTGAGGCACCTGCACTGCCCATGTACTTGGCATTGGCAGTGCAGTAGTCCCCATTGACAGTCCCGTCATGCATTGCACTGTCTGAATTATGGGCAGTGAAATGCGCAATGGGTGCTGTCGCACCCGATGCACCACAACTTTACAGCTGGCTTGATTAGGATCCGGTGTTAATGTTGTGCTGAGTTTTCCTCTGGGCCAGCGGGCAGAAACGCCTATTAGGGCGACCAGCATACCGCCAGCACTGGTGGTATGCTGGCTGCAGTGTCTTCATCAGTCTTCTCTGAAGACCGCCAAAATCTTAATAGGACCATAGTTTGGTTTCTCTGTAGAAACTGAATTAAACTTTTCTATTTCTTGTGCAAAGTTACCAGTACTAATATATGTGTTTTATTCCTGTACACCTGAACATACCAACTCCCCATTTTTTCAATACTCTAATTCAGGACCAAAATAGCGTAACTGAATACTGAGTACTGAATATCTTCACAAACGTTTTCAACCTCTCATACTGTACCATGGAAAAATGTTTTGTTCATTTCTCCTAAAAAAAATGCAGGACGTTTTAAAAGTAAAGTCTTCTAACTAAATTTCACATTTTTGAATGATGAATAGCCAACATTTAGAAATTATGAAAGGTGCTTGTGCACACTTTTAAAGATAGACACGTCAGTGAGTGTCTTTGTAAATGTTTCTAATTTTGTAATGATCTATAGCATGCAACACTGCAATTTTCTGTTTCACACTTAACATATCAGTTGTTGCCTGGCAAACACTACAAATACTACTACAGTCCCATTTATACAGAGAGCTATGTTTATGTCTTCCTTGTTCTCTTCAGCTATCTCATCCTCTAAATTTCTAGGAACCATCTCCTCTTTTGCAATGGGAGTACTGCCTTTTACCTCATAGCACCAGCCAGTTGATTCAACTACATGCACGAATGCATTTTCTTGTAAATAGCTCATTAAAGAAAGCCTCGGTACTAGACGGGTGCTTACATTCTCCTTTGAAAAGTTTGCAAAAATTATTTTTATTAATTAGTCTTTCTGGCTTCTTTTCTTCACAGACAACACTATTGTATCCAGTTTTCATTCTGTTTAATATCAAGATAAATTGTTTGTTCATCAGGGCAAATGCTTTATCAACCACACTCTCAATATGTTGTTTTTGATTCAATGGTGCCCTTCTCTTTTTATACTGCCTAATGTTTCGTACCTGATTCTGTATCAACCTTCTTCTAAACACTCTCATTGGTATTTCTTTAAATTCTTTCTCATTGTCAAACTAGCTGTTTTCTTAAAACATTTTTCAATTTCAGTGTCACATACTTCTTCTGCTTCATGAGTTGATTTGAAACCTCGCCTGTTATTTGAAAGTTTTTCTCACATTTTTCATTTTTCCATGTACTTTTTCAAGAAACGTCTTAATTCTCTTACCAGCAGGTATTTTGTGCAGCACATTCCCTACATTATACCCCTTTTTATTCATTTCAGTCTTTCTTGGCATTATAAATCTTCCTTGTTGAACACAAGTAAATATCTGAACAACAAATATAGAACTTAATATTATATTCTACTCCATTACATATAATAAATAATTAATTAGCTATATAAATCTTTATCTCTTTTTGAAATAGGGTCTCTAAATGTCTAACTATAAGTGTGTAAATTTGTATTTAATTGGCTCCACAGGTAGGTGTCTAGGGGTGCCACTGGCTCAGTGCCTTGGTGTCTGTGTCACTGGATATGTAAGTAGCTCTTTAGGTGTCTCAGTGGCTGTGTGTCACTGACTGCATAGCTATGTAAATGGGTATGTACGTGCCTCCATGGATTGGTAACCAGCTGCATTATTCAGTGTTTGGCTGTATAACTGTGTGTACTACTGACTCTGTTAGTGATGCATTTATTACTACTATGTGGGTGTGTGAGTGGATGTGCATTTACCTCTGTCGCTGTTTGTCTGGGTGTGTACATGACTGTTTTTTAATTGGTTTCTGACTGCTTTTATGTGTATGTGACTGGGTGTATAACTGTGTAAATGCGTGTGCAGGTATCTGATTACCATAACTATGTGAGTACCTACTCCATGAATGGCTGTATAGGTATGTGACTCGGTATGATCTTCCCTGCATGGATATGTAAATTACTATGTAAGTGGAATTATAGCAAAATAAATTCATGTGTCAATGTTTTTATTGGTGTGTTCCTGAGTGTGTTTGTCACTGTCTTGCTATACTACTGGTGGGTACATAAGTGCTTTTCTGGGAGTGTAACTCGGTGTATGAGTGGCTGCCTCACTGTGTCAGTGTCACAACAAATTACATACTATTAAAATGCACACTGTAACCAAACAACCATTTCTAATTTCAAACACATTCATTTATAGATGCTTTATAAAACAATTTTACTTTCAGTTTAGAAATTTCTCTTTCTCCTTTCCTGGTCAGTATTTTTTATTTAATGCCATTATGTAACCGCCCTTCTATTGTCCCTTTTTATTGGAAAGTACACATTTTCACTCCGTTTCTGTGCAGTTATATTTTTTACACATAGTTTTTTTTACAGTACACCTGAATTTACATCCCAGTAAAATCACTTCCCTGTTCTCAAACTGCTGTTGTCCAACTCTTATTTTAATGTCAGTTGGTATCCCTCTTTATAAAAAATCTCAGGTCAGAACTATAGCAATTGCCTTTTATTCTCAGCATGAAAGTACCAATAACTGCTACCCTTCCCACTGTGCTTTCACTAATGATCCTGTACCTAGAAAATTCTAACTGTTCTTTCATCTTATATCTTTGTTATGCAACTTCTAAATGGTCAGTGTTTTCAACCCTTTCAAAGTCTCCAATTTCGGAAATGTTTTTCGGTGGATCCACGGATCCATTATTTTGCCCAGCACTTCCTCCTTTGTAAATTCATGGTTGATTCGCGGATCCACATGGGAGCCCATGAAAGCATTCAGCATTATGCTGTTGATGCTTTGCATCTATATTTGACTTCAAACAAATCTGCTAAATTAAAACTAAACACTCCCTAATAAACAACGCTTGAACAACACTGTGCTTTCAACTTTTTCAGTGGAGTCTTTTTGGTTCCCTTCCCCCAACACTGTTTTCCATAGTAACCATATTTGGAACAATCTCTCTTACCACTAGGTCAAGAGTTCACAATAGCTTCTGTGTCCAGCATACTAGCTTCAAATTAAACTGTAGCAGGTTTGGTTGACTGTTTACAATTCCAAGCACATCTCAAACACCATCACATGTTTTCATTTTTCAAAAGCCAATCACAGAGTTGCTTACTTTGTTTTTTAAAGTCACTACTCAAATGTACTACCCTATACAGATCCATGAGCCATTCAAATATGTTCTCTTATATTTTAGGTGCTGGCCTCCATTTTAACTGCCTTTCATCTTCAAAACTGCCCCATTCAGCTTCTGCCTTCTCCTGTGTGCTACTTCTATTTGCCTCCAAAATGGTGAGAGTGGGGATTGTGGGCCAGAGTTTTATGCTTTAGGCCAGAGAGGGTGCTAGAAAGAGTGGCATTGACAAGGACATAGGTTTATGGAATGTAGTCAGTTCTTGGGTTGGCCAGAGAGCATTAAAATGCCATCAATTGTTCCCTTTGGTTCACAGCACTACAGATTGCCAACATCCAGACTTCATGATTATGCACTTTGGTGGCAATGACCTAGTCAAAATTACTGGGGTAGGACTGGAAATCCTAATAAAGGACAACTTTGGCAATTAATGACACTTTTCCCACATACCTCCTTGTTGTACTGCAACATTTGCCAAAGACAGAAGTGGAAGTAGTCAACTGAATGTTGGCCACTGATAGAGGAATCCAGGAATCATGTTATTTAAACTGTTTTTGCATTTCACAATATGGGCTGTATGTTCCACAGCAACTTGCAATTTGATATGGATGGAATTGAAAAAATGAAGCCCATTTCACTAATGAAGGCAACAGGGCAGTCCTCAAAAACTTGAAAGACTGCATCCTTCTCTGAGTTTAATAACCACCTACACTTCATAAACACAAAGGCTCTTTTCATAGCCAGTGCTTTTCCAAAACACTGGTTCATTTTGTTTTCATTTTGTTATTAAATCACTCGCATCAGCGGATCAAATGTTGATTCCTAAATCAAAAGCACAATTTCAATACAAAACAGCAACATATTTTAGCTCCACAATGGATCTGAGGATCCATTTACAACCTAAAACTCTTATTTAAAGTCACAAAACATTTACAGTGGGCATGTGCGTGGCAGTATGGGTGTGTGAGAGAATGTGTTAGTGTCTATGTGGGTGTACAAGTGAAGCTGTGGGTCTATAAGTGACTGAGTGGTTGTGTGGGTCTGTCAGTCAGTGTGTCAGTGGTTGTGTGGGTGTCTTAGTGGGTATGTAAGTGTTTCTCTAGTCCTGTGAGTAGGTGTGTAAGTGGCTCTGTAGGTCTGTAGGTATGCGTGTGCATATGTGAGAAGCTATATTAGCCTGTATGTGGGTGTGTAAGTGGCTGTAGGGTTACTGAGTCTGTGTGTGAGTGGCATTAAGGGTCTGTGAGTAAGTGTGTGGGTATATTTTCAATGTTTGAGTGGGTTTGTGAGTGGCTGTAATGTTTTGTGACTGGGTGTGTGAATGCGTTGATGGGTGGGTGTGTTGGTGGCTCTATGAGTCTGTGAGTGGGTGGCTGTATGGGTCTCTGAGTGCATATGTGAGTGGTTTTATCAGAATGTGAGTGGGTTTATGAGTGGTTTTGTGGGTGTGTGAGTGAGTTTGTGAGTGGCTACAAGACTATAGGAGTGGGTATGTGAGTCGATGTATTGGTTTCTTTGTGGGTGTTTAAGAGGGTGTGTGAGTGGCTACATGGGTGTATGAGTTGGTTTGTGAGTGGCTGTATTGGTGTCTCACTAGATGTGTGAGTGGCTGCATGGGACTCTGAGTGGGTATGTGAGTCTTTTTTCTGTGAGTATAAGAGCATTGTGAGTGGCTGTATTGGTGTGTGAGTGGCTGCGTGAGTGGTTTTGTGGCTATGTAAGCCGGTGTGTAAGTAGTTGTAGGGTCTGTGATTGGCTGTATGAATAGCAGAAGGGGTCTGTGAGTGAGTGTATGAGTAGCTGTATGGGTGTGTGAGTAGCTTAATGGGTCTGTGAGTGGAGTGTAGGTAGTTGTTTGTGTGTCTGAGTGGATATGTGAGTGGCTGTATGGGTGCCTGAGTGAGTGAGTGTTTTGCTTTCACTAATGACCAAGCTGACAAAAATCTCTGGAAAGCACCTGTTAGTTCAAAGAAGACAATTATTTTTTTTTTACCACAAGGTTCCTAAAAAGGAGATTAGTAGGTTGAAAGCAAAAGTCTAAAAATAGTCACAGCAATGAAAGGAAAAAATACCAAAATGATTCTCAGCTGCAATGCACACAGCAAATATATGTATTTATAATTATATTATACAAAACAAATAATGAAGTAAAAATTAATCACCGCAGGGCCCGCCAAGCTCTTCATCTTCCGCATGCCAGGAAGACGATGACCCCTTTCGACTGTAAAAGAGAAAGAGATAACCACCCTAACAGGACAGATATCAGGCATTCAACGTCAAGAAGCCTGATTGAGGCCACTCTATTCTCTCGCTGTCGCACTGGGTCTTTTATATCTTGAAAAACCAGAAGGAGCTTTCTGGAAAAGTCCCTCATTTAGAAATTCAAACATGCTGGCTAATTTAGGTCAGAGTTGAAAGAAACAGATTGGAACTGGCCAGTTTCCCCAATTGTCTCACCCAAGCCTAAGCCGTTCCCTGCTGTCCTCATCATGCTGACTGCCTAACTCCTCCATATTATGAACTAGCTGTTCGGTGATAATATGTCCTAGCTCTTCGATGAGAAAGAGCAGGAAAATAAGCACAGTTTACAATGTGGAAAAATATGGTCAGCCTTTAACAAGGCAGTGTCTAATGCTACGATAAAGTCAATAGGCAGCTAAACTGAATACAAAATGTAGTCTGAACTGGTGAACACAGGACAACTAATCCAGGTGCAAAGTGGTACAACACAAAGTCAGTGGTCAAAAACACATATTTCACTACATTCCACCCTTTGCTCAATGATTTTGTGTACTCCTCTCTTATTTTTTTTTCTTTAAAAAATAAATAAATTATAAGCAAATCAGGTTTGCATTGTGCACAGCAACATAATGAACTGATAAAGGCAATCACTATAAAGCAATGGAAGTGGATTAACGTATTGATCTTATAAACAGTTAAACCGGACACACCTACAATGAAAAGACTGAAGCTTATATATTCTGATGGGGATCATAACTGATTGAATACTATCCCTAGGATAGCAAGTTGGTATAGCATTAGATGAAAACATCATGAGTTCTAATCATGTAAAGGTACACGGCCCACCTGAAAGGTTTGCTGTAATATAAGTGTTCCCATATGAAAATAGTCAGTCAATTTAAACATGCTTAATGAAACTGGCAGTAGTCATCAGATGATAACAAGCCATTGGTTAGTTTGAGTGAAAAAATGTAATCAAACAGGTTGACAGAACATCCATGGTACTCTGTAATGTTCCCATGCAGAACTTGAATCTGTGAAGCACAATTAGCGCTTAATGGATCTAAAGGTTTTGTACTTTAAAAGCAGCATGAGCGTTGCACAAAGGATATCAAGCAGGTTTAAGTTGGGGGTGTGGTCCCTCCCCCGGCCCCACACGCAAATGCCCGAAGGGAGACCACACAGCACACTTATGGTCAATGGCAAATCGTAGTAAGGTCTGTAAAAGAAACAAGTATGATTTTTCTTGCAAATAACATTTGTCATCTGAAATGTGCTCCCATTTTTCCTTTCCTTGTTTTATAATCAGCAGGACATTATTGGGACCCTTTGCTACAATTTCTGCAGGTTCTGGAGTGCCATTTGGGGAATCAACCCACACCTTACCACTGAAGTTTTTATCTGCTGAATCACTTCTTCCCTTTCCTTGCACTGTCAGAAGGGCTGGGGCAGTCCCCTTCCTCACCAATCCTCCATACACTGAACTTATGACAAGTTATACAATTCTGTCTCCAATCTGTATGAATAAATCAGCTTCTCCACTATTTAACAGAATAGCTTTGATTTCTATCTGTCCTGGTAACTTTCCTGTCCCCAATTGCTCTTTGACTGCTTGTGGGACAGATCTCTGTGCTGACAAATAGGACATTGCAAAATCACCGTTTTTATCAAATCTAGGGGAATGTGGATTCCTCTAATCTCTGCCCACCTGTAAGTGGCTTTTTTCTCCCAGGTTTCCACATTTCTGGTGCTCTCACTTAGCCATCCCCACCAAGTCGGAATCCTGGGTTGACCCTTCTGCCTCTTTGTCGTCTGCAAGGAAATTGATCCAGCATTCTAGTGAGTCAATGGGACCATTTCTTCCACAACTCTTTGCCACAGACCTCCTTTGAGTGAATGAACCAGTTATGTGCATGCCATGTGGGACGCCATATGGCTAATCCATTGGCAGTGGACCAAGCATCAGTATAAAAATGACAAGTCCCAAGCAGCTCTTGCTTTGGAGCCTGAAACATAGTGTACAACTCTGCATATTGGCTACTTTTTCCTTCTACTGTGGTAGACAACAACTTTTCAGTAACTGAATTGTATGACACTGCTTTTCACTGTCTTTTAGTACCCACATATTTGAATGAATCATTAGTGAAACAAACGTGCTTCCTATCATCAGGGGACAAGAATTTGAATGGCACACTCCATTTCACTGGTGACTCTTTTACCTGTGTTACCTTCTGCATTTACTCCTCATCCTGTACAGGGGCTTGTGACACCTGTTCATGTAGGGTTGCAGCATCTGCTGGTCCTACTCAACCCTGTCTTGTATGTAGCAGATCCAGTGTATGATACTAGCCTCTTGTGCGTGTCCTATACAGTGAGATGTAGGTGAACCTATCACCCACTGCATGATTGGTATTTCAGGTCTCAGAATTACATTATGACCTAGTTTTATTTACTCAGTGTCCACTAGAGCACAATAACAGGCTAAGAGTTGTTTTTCAAAAGGAGAATAGCGCTCCCCAAAGTCAGGTAGTTTTCTAGTCCAAATTCCTAGGGGCACCCTTGTCCTCCCCTGTTTCTGCCACATACTTCAGTTTGCATATTGTCCCTGAATAGATACATGTAACTCAATGCCTCCCTCTTGCACTGGCCACAAGTCTAAAGCCTGTTGAATTATTTAATTTGCCAAATCAAAAGCACACTGCTGTTCCTTACCCCATTCAAACTCATGTATTTTCCTGGATACTTCGTACCAAAGGATTATGATTTTTCTCAGATGAGGTTTATGCTGTTTCCAAAAATTCAACAATCTCATAAAACTCAGTGTCTTCTGCTTAGTGCCAGTAGTAGCAAACTCCAAAAATCTTTTGTTTTACCTGTAACAACATCTCTCTATGTTCTGGATTCCACTGAATTCCTATAACCCCTTCGCTGCAAGGCATTTTCCCCCCCAGGTGCCAGGCCTTTTTTTGGCTATTTGGGGAAGTTTGAGCTTACGCCCTCATAACTTTTCGTCCACATAAGAAACCCATGCCAAATTTGTGTCCTTTTATTCCAACATCCTAGGAATTCTAAAGGTACCCAGAGCTTGTGGGTTCTCTTGAAGTAGACCAAGAAATTAGCCAAAATACTGCAAATATTTCATTATTTTTTTTAAAAAAGGGAAAAAAAGGGTTGCCGAAGTAGGCTTGTGTTTTTTCCCCTGAAAATGGTATCAACAAAGGGTTTGTGGTGCTAAAGTCACCATTTTGCCAGCTTTCAGGAACAGGCAGACATGAATCACAAAACCCAATTTTTCAACATAATTTTGGCATTTTACTGGGACATACCCCTTTCCTACTATTTTTTGTGTTTTCAGCCTCCTTTCAGTTAGTGACAGAAATGGGTGTGAAACCAATGCTGGATACCAGAAAGCTAAACACTTCTGAAAAGTAGACAGAATTCTGAATTCAGCAAGGGGTAATTTGTGTTGATCCTACAAGGGTTTCCTACAGAAAATAACAGCTGAAATGAAACAATATTAAAATTGAGGTAAAAAAAAACAGCCATTTTTCTCCATACTTTACTCTGTAACTTTTTCCTGCTATGTCAGATTTTTTAAAGCAATATCCCGTTACGTCTGCTGGACTCTTCTGGATGAGTAGATATATAGGGCTTGTAGGTTCATCAAGAACTCTAGGTACCCAGAGCCAATAAATGAGCTGCACCTTGAAATGGGTTTTCATTCTATACTGGGTATACAGCAAGTCATGTGCAGAAATATAAAGAGCAAAAAATAGGTATCAAGAAAACCTTTGTATTTCCAAAATGGGCACAAGATAAGGTGTTGAGAAGCAGTGGTTATTTGCACATCTCTGAATTCCGGGGAGCCCATACTAGCATGTGAATTACAGGACATTTCTCAAATAGACATCTCTTTTACACACTGTCTTACATTTGGAAGGAAAAAATGTAGAGAAAGACAAGAGGCAATAACACTTGTTTTGCTATTCTGTGTTCCCCCAAGTCTCCCAATATTAATTGTACCTCACTTGCGTGGGTTGGTCTAATGCTCGCAACAGGAAACGCAACATGGACACATCACATTCTTACATCGAAATCTGACGTGTTTTTTTGCAAAGTGCCTAGCTGTAGATTTTGGCCTCTAGCTCAGCCGGCACCTAGGGAAACCTACCAAACATGCGCATTTTTGAAAACTAGACACCTAGGGGAAACCAAGATGGGGTGACTTGTGGGGCTCTCACCAGGTTCTGTTACCCAGAATCCTGTGAAAACCTCAAAATTTGACCAAATAAATACCTTTTCCTTAACTTTCGGTGACAGAAAGTTCTGGAATCTGAGAGGAGCCACAAATTTCCTTTCACCCAGCATTCCCACACGTCTCCCGATAAAAATGGTACATAACTTGTGTGGATAGGCTTAGCGCAGCAACAGCAAATGCCTCCAAACACAACATGGACACATCACATTTTCCGAAAGAAAACAGACCTGTGCCTAGCTGTGGATTTTGGCCTCTAGCTCAGCCGGCACCTGGGGAAACCTACCAAACCTGTGCATTTTTTAAAACTAGACACCTAGGGGATTCTAAGTTGGGTCGACTTGTGGGGCTCTCACTAGGTTCTGTTACCCAGAATCCTTTGCAAACCTTTAAAAGATGGCCAAAAAAACACTTTTTCCTCACATTTTGGTGACAGAAAGTCCTGGAATCTGAGAGGAGACACACATTTCCTTCCACCCAGTGTTCCCCCAAGTCCCCCGATAAAAAATGGTACCTCACTTGTGTGGGTAGGCCTAGTGTCTGCAACAGGAAATGCCTCAAAACACTATGTGGACACATCAAAATATTCAAATGCAAAACTACCTGTTTTTGCAGGGGGGCACCTGCGTTTTTGGTCCTGGGCTCAGCAGCCATCTGGGGAAACCTACCAAACCCTGACAATTCTGAAATCTAGACACCTGAGGGAGTCCAGGGAGGTATGACTTGCATGGATCCCTCAATGAATCCTCAGCAAACCTCAAATTTAGCTAAAAAATCACATTTTCCCACATTTCTGTGTGGGATCACCGAACCAGGACAAATTTCCTACCACCCAACGTTCCTCTCAGTCTAAAAATGTAAAAATGGAACCTCACTTGTGAAAGTGGGCCAAGTGCCTGTGACAGGGAAGAGCCAAAAACATGTCGAAATTGAGGGGGAACCAAAGCGGGTCCAAAAGGGCAGTTTGAAGAAAAAAAATTTTTTAGGCTAACAAGTGCAGCAGAATTTTTATCGGTATAGATGAGACAATGTTGGGTGGTAGGAATTTGTGGATTCCTGCAGATTCCGGATGTTTCCATCACAAAAATGTGTGAAAAATGTGTGATTTCCTGCAAAGTTGGAGCTTCGCAGGGCATTGTGGGTAAGAAAATGGTGCTAGTGCATATGAAGCCCACCACCCTGGAATCAACCATATGTTTAGTTTTCAGATGTGTCTAGGGTTTTCTACATGGCAGCATCCCGAAGTCCAAAAAGTGCAGCCCTCACCATTCCAAGTGGGACGATTTTGAGAGTAGCCAAGCTCTCATGGCCTAAATGTAAAACCAAAACCCAAAATAATCAAATGTCCTCTTGCTTGCTGTTGGATAAGATATTTTAGTGTGCAGCGGAGAGCTGAAAGACTGTTAACCCCTTCACTTGGGGTGGGGACATTCTGGTTGGTAGCCTCCACCTCACAATTTTTATTTTTTTTTATTCCCTGGCATCTAATAGACTTTCTGCCCCCCCGGGGTATGGATTGGGGGTAATTGCCCAATCTGACCACTGGTGAGCAGAACAACTTTGGCCCCATTTATTTGGGGTGGGGGTATGAAAAAAAAATCTTCCCTAGTCTCTGGTGGCCTTTCTGCCAAAAATAGGCCGATCTGCCCCCAAGGGACAACAGTAATGTGCCTCCATGGGGAGCGACCCTTGGCCAAGGGGCTGCCCCCCCAAACAAAACACACTCATACACACACACCAATCCCAGGTGTCTACTGGTTTCTGCTCCCTTGGGGGCAGATTGGCCTAACAAAAATAGGCCGATCTGGCCCCAAAGGAGGCAGAATTGGCCTAAATATAATTTGCACCACAGGGGAGCGACCCTTGCCTAAGGGTCTGCTCCCCATACATAAAAACATAAAGTAAATAAAAAATATATATCGATCCCTGGTGTCTATGGCCTAAAAATATTTTGCTCTACCCGGGGAGCAGCCCTTGCCCAAGGGGCTGGTCCCCCTATGTGTAAGTATAAAAACAATAAAAAATCCCTGGTGTCTAGTGGTTTCTGCCCCCCCTGGAGGCAGATTGGCCTAATTATATTAGGCTGATCGGCCCCCCATGAAGCAACCCTTGCCTAAGGGGTCGCTCCCCACATATTAAAAAAATAAATAAACAAAAAGAAAATTATCCCTGGTATCGAGGGGTTTTCTGCCCCCCCCCAAGGCAGAAATGGCCTAAAAATAATTTGGCCACCTGGGGAGCGGCCCTTTGCCAAGGGGCCGCCTCTCTTATGCATAACTATTGATAAAAATAAAATCCCTGGTGTCTGGTGGTTTCTGCCCCCTGGGGGCAGATCGTCCTAATCATATTATGCCGATATGCCCCCGGGGGGGCAGAAATGGCCTAAAAATAATATGGCCCCCAAGGGAGTGACCATTGCCCAAGGGGCCGCTCCCTTTTTTGAAATACATGACAAAAAAACAAATCCCTGGTGTCTAGTGGGCATTTCTGCTGCCCCATCGCATCACGATCGGGCTGCAGAAATGCTTAGAGAGACATGAAAGGAAAGGTCTTTCTTTTCCTTTAGTGTCTCTCCGCCCCACCTCTCGGTCAGAAGAGAAATGCTTTTGCATTTCTCTTCCGGGATCGCGCAGATCAGAGGTGACCTCTGATGAGGTCAGCACACAATTTGCACGCTGACATCATCAGACGTCACTGTCGGGTGGGGGGATCAGGGTGGAAGGGGAAGCAATTCCCCTTCCATCCCGACTGGGGGGTGGGAGGGAGGCCCATGGGGGAGTGCTAGCGCTCCCTCCGTGGGACAGGTGCAGGACGAGCTGGTCTCTTCCCAGGTACACAGGAACCGTGTGCCTGGATGAGACCAGCTCGCCCGCGGCACCCAGGGAGATAAACTGCACATTTTGAGACAGTGCACGTGTCTTGTCTGAATTAATTGTACACATCGTACTCTGCAAAAATGGTCTGATTATACCGGTAACATTGTCAACTGCTTGCTCAGTGTAATCTTTTAAAGAATGCATTTCAACTTTTGCCAAAAACTGTGGGCTACTCTGCGTACGAACTACGTTCTGCTCATGCAACTCACACTGCCCCCCACCTTTTTTAACCTCCTCTTTACTGGAATGTGAAATTTCAGATTCCCTTGTAACAGCTTGGTAGATTTCAGTATTATCTTGTAATAATTTATTTTGGCCAAGCTGTTGTCTCAGATACTTATTTTCATATTCTAATTGTTTACATCTCTCATGCATTTTTCTGTAATCAGAAAAAAGTATCCAAACCCTCCTGTCAAGAACAAAAGGGACATCATTCGGTTCAAAAAGCACCTTTTCTAAACATGGAAATACATTCAATACTTTTGTTTTATCCAAGCACCCATCCCAAAACTTAGAAAGTCCTGATAAACAAGAAAGTACATTTGCCAAGACATCATAAGGCATTTTAATTTCAGATGCATTTTTAAACATGGTTTGCAGTGCTTCCTTCAATTCTCTAAATAAAAACATATTTACACTTTTAAATTGTGCACTCTCAACCTCCAACCTCTGTTTTTAGACTGTCCGAACTACACCAAAATGTTTTGCTTTCACTAATGAGCAAGCTGACAAAACTGTCTGAAATGCACCTCTTAGTTAAAAAATAGTCACAGCAATGAAAGGAAAATATACTAAAATGATTCTCAACTGCAATGTACACAGCAAATATATGTATTTATAATTATAATGTACAAAGCAAATAAAGAAGTAAAGATTAATCACCGTAGGGCCTGCCAAGCTCTTCATCTTTCTCACGCCAGCAAGATGATGACCCCTATCTACTGCAAAAGAGAAAGAGATAACCACTCTCACAGGACAGATATCAGGCATCGGACGTCAAGAATCCTGATTGAGGCTGCTCTACTCTCTCGCTGTGGTACTGGATCTTTTATATCTTAAAAAAACAGAAGGAGCTTTCTGGAAACCCTACCTCATTTAGCAATTAAAACATGATGACTAATTTAAGTCAGAGTTGAAAGAAACAGATTGGAACTGTCCAGTTTCCCAAATTGTCTCACCCAAGCCTAAGCGGTTCCCTGCTGTCCTGATCATGCTGACTGCCTAACTCCTCCATATTATGTACTAGCTGTTTGCTGATAATAGGTCCTAGCTCTTCGGTGAGTAAGAGGACGAAAATAAGCACAGATTACAATTTGGAAAAATACGGTCGGCCTTTAACATAGCAGTGTCTAATGCTACGATAAAGTCAATAGGCAGCTAAACTAAACACAAAATGTAGTCTGCAACTGGTGAACATGGGACAACTAATCCAGGTGCATAGTGGTGGAACACAAAGTCAGTGCTCAAAAACACATATTTCACTGTGTGTGGCTGTGTGGGTGCCTGAGTGAGTGTGTGAATGGTGGTATGGGTGTGTGAGTGGTTGTGTGGGTGGTATGGGTGTCTGAATTGGTGTATGAGTGGTTGTACGGGTGTCTAAGTGGTTATATGTGTAGCTGTATGGGAGTCAGAATGGGTGGGTGAGAGGCTGTATAGATCTGTGAGTGGGTGTGTGAGTGGTTTTGCGGGTGTGTATATGAGTGTGTACACGGCTGTATGGCTCTGTGAGTGGGTGTGTGAGTGGCTGTATGTGTCTGTGACTGGGTGTCTGAGTGGGTGTATGGCTGTTTTTCTATAACCACCAAGAGAGATTACTAAACTTTGTTGAATGATACATTTGGAATGAGATGCAACATCAAACTTCAAAGAGAAGCACTTACAGACATAAACAAAGCAGGTGCCCACGTTCAGGGTTCACTTCTGTAAAGTACTAATCATCCTAATTTCTTCCACAAGGTCAAGGCACAGCAAGTGTTTTTTCTTTGCTTTTTCACCTTGGGCAGGCCTTGCGACCAACCCCCAGTGCACAGGGCCTAAGACTATGTGTGGTGTGGAGCTGGGTTACTATAGGTGCTGCTCCTCACCATGCACTGCTGATTACCTCATATACTGCCACACTCATTTCATCTTTGATTACATCATTGATAATATCAATGTAATATTTGTAGTAAAATATTTGAGAAGAAAACTGTACATGGTGGGGCACGAGTTATAGTTACCTTGAGGTACGAGTTATAGATACTTGAAATGTAACTATAGCTGCTGAATTTCTATTTTTTTTGCATGTAAAAACTTAACCTAACTATAACGTCACTGTAACCTTTTGTATTTTTGTGAATTTCTAGGGGTTTTTTAAAGTAAGATGCGCATCACAATGCATGGTGGGAGTTAGTCACAGGGCCTGACTCCCTAATTTCCTTATTTACTGCAGTATCCCCAGTAGAGAATGCTTTCAATTTTCCACCTCGATTCCATCAAGATGGCATTAAGATGTGCCTCCGTTTTGGCCCAAATTCAGAATTTTAGCACTCTATTTGCTCATTAGAATACTGTAAGCTGCTGATCACCAGGGAGGTAACTCGCAGTCTGCTGCTGGTGTTGAAAGTGTATGTTTTAGTCCACATGTTAAAATGTTTTAATGAAATGGAAGAGAAAGATATTTGAGAACTCACTTAAGCCATGTGCTAATTTTATTTTCTATGGCGCTAACCGTAATTTCTACGACAAAATGAACCCCTTCATTTTGTTCCTTTCTAAATTTTATGTTTTAAGTTGTACCAGTTTTACCATTTTGATTCAATCAAGAAAGCTTTAGGCATGCCACACTTTTGTCATAAGTAAGACTGTTATCTCTCTAGTTGTTCTTTAGAACTCTCTGGGAGGCTGCAGTAGAACACAGCAGAATCAATCGACTGGCTGCTCCTGTTGAAGTACATGTTTTACTGAGAATGTCGGACTTCATTCTCATACTGCTGAGAAGGAAAGTATGAATTTGCAGAAAAAATGACCTCATTTGTAGCTTCTGGAGCACCTTCCAAAAACTCTATGAGAAAATAATGAGAAAACAGTTCTTTCTCAATCATGATTCATGAAATCCCAGCAGGGTAAAAGCCCCTTAGAATACACAACAATTCCTAAAATTAGCATGGTACCATCAACAAATGATTAATATTGTAACTAATATTTGTTATCACCCTTTATACATTTGCATTTTTGTGACCCTCATAACCTGCCATTCATTACAGGGCATTTCAATGGAGTGCTATCATGTATATTGGTCCCAAGACGGCTGTCGAAGTGCTGACAGACAATCAGATCTCATCATGACTTTAGTGTTTAGGCTCTACCCAGATATACACATTTATTTTCCCTTTAATATCTCAAAAACTACTGAACAAATGTATACCAAATAACAAAAAGCACAATCTTTTGAACAAAATCTAGCTTTCTGACAAATTTGAAGTAATTCGGTCCAGTGGTTCGGCTGTTGTTGTGTTCAAAACTCCTATGTGAATTAAAATGGGAAACACACTTCCCCCGTCCCCCATTTCGATTGGCCTCCGCTTGATAGAGCAACTAAAAACTGAAATATGTATATGTAACCTAGTGGCACTAGGTAGTATTAGTTAGGACCATGTTTCCATAGAAAAAGTGTTTTAGACTTTGGCACAGTTTGACGAATCTTCACAAAATTTTCCCAAAAAAGTGTCATGTGATTCTTGATGTGCACAGAAGGTTTTGTGGTGATAAGTCAAGCGAGGTCCTAGAGAAAAGGGGGAACCAAAAAGTTCAATTTCCCATGTTAATTCCCATTGGAGGTTTAGACACGTCTACAGCCCGAACCACTGGACAGAATTATACCAAATTTGGCAGAAAGCTAGCTTTTGTTACACAGTTTACATGTTCAATTATTTGGAGTAAATCTGTTTAGTCGTTTTTGAGAAATGAAGGGAAATTCTAATTTGTATATCTCTGGCCGCAACGTATTTGCAAACAAAGACAAGCTCATGCAGGGAAATGCATGGCTGCCAACACTTCAAACCACAAAGTGTTGGCAGCCATCTTGGGACTCGGCTTCAGCTGAGTCCCAGTAAAAAAGTTTTTAAAAAAGAAAAGGGGCCAGAGTAGGGACACCTTGATTCCTTATCTCTGGTTGGGGAGACCCAGAGAGAAACCCAGAGCAAAAAAGCATTTTTAAAAATATTTTTTGACTGTAAAATCTGAATTTACACATACAACACCATAGAAATTCAGCAGTAATAATTACAGTTCTTACAGGTAACTATAACTCCTGCCCTAAGGTTACTATAACTTGCGCCATCGCCATACACAATTCCTCCACATAGTATATCACTGAAGACATCTTCTCTGCCATCTTTCATATTCTCATTGCAATATTTGCAATTACATTATTGACGAGACAACTAAGCATGGTGAGGGCACAAGTTATAGTTACATGAAAGACCTCTCACTATAACTGCTGAATTTCTATGGTTTTGTACAAGTAAATTGAGAATCTAATTTTAACATCTATGTAACCTTTGTTTTTTTCTGTGAAAAAAATAAAATTTTATATATATATATATATATATCTAGAGAGCCATTTCAAATCACACTGTGTCTGCTAGAGTAGCTTATCAGGCAGGTCCAATACTGAAACCCATCAATGATCCACAGGAACCCCATCGGTCTTACTCTCAGAAGTTGGGTTATTTAGAAATGGATGAAAATTCCAAATTACTAAAGCTCACTCTTGGTAGATTAGCATACAGTCAAGACACAAGCAGCACCCACTGACATGTATGAGAGGTTCAAGCAGCACCAAACAAAATTAAACTTAGGAACACAACACAATAATATGATCACCTCTGTCCATGTCAATCCAATCAATGTTCTCAGTGCTGGGCTTTTCGCCTTATAATGATTAGTATGAGCTGTGTTCGTCTAATTAGATCAAGGGATTCAATTCAACATTACAATAAGAATACATATCTTATCGCACAGTTGCCCAGGACCGAAAACAGTGCCTGTATTGATGTCGACGGAGGTAATTACTCTCCACACAATGACATTTCCAAACCAATTGAGAAAAATCTGGTAATATTAAATAAGTGAAGTGTCACAAATGGTTAAAAATAGCTTACTCTGACTGGAGCTAGAAGTTGCAATAGAATGTTACAAAAATGCCATTAAGAACAATGAGTGCATACAGAATGTCAATGCTTTCCAGCAATAAAAGGGACAAATGATGGAACATGTTATATAACCAGATAATTTGCGGACGAAATCCTCACAAGAAAAGTCACAAGACAAGATTTAAAGTGCTAACTATAAAGGTGCATTAAAGTTTAAGATTTATTACAGAAGGCACAATGAAAATGGTTAGTCAATCAATTAAAAATACTCAAAATATAAATAAATATGATTCAGCACATGCATCGGACGATGATCCCTGATCTTGTCAATACCCAGATCTGAATACAGTCTAGCCCACAGAAAATCATGAATCATTATACATCCCTCTTTTCATTATTAGACCACTCATACAGAGTTGCGTCCATACATATCTTGTCTTCCATTCAAATGGTGCAAACCTTTCTGGTGTGAATGTCAGAAGGGTGTCCTTTATTGATATTGTGTAACAACCAGCTTGCTGAGCTACACTCAGTATGAAAGTGAAAGTGGTTGGCGCCATTAGTCTTTGGCAGCTTTCACTTAGATCAGTGCTTGGGGATCGTATGTCAGCTCCCTGAGCACCAATCAAGGCTGCAGTAGTGCAACTGGAAAGGGGACTATGGGGGTGATTCTAACATTGGCGAGCGGCGGAGGCCGCCCGCCAATGTTCCCCCGTCAAAATACCGCTCCGCGGTCGCAAGACCTCTGAGGGTATTTTGAGATTTGCCCTGGGCTGGCAAAAGGCCGCCCGCCAGCCCAGGGCAAATCTTCCTTCCCACGAGGACGTGCACGCAGTTGCACCCGTCGCCTATTTCAGTGTCTGCTTTGCAGACACTGAAATACTTTGTGGGGCCCTCTTACGGGGGCCCCTGCAGTGCCCATGCCATTGGCATGGGCACTGCAGGGGCCCCCAGGGACCCCGCGGCACCCCCTACCGCCATCCTGTTCCTGGCGGGAGACCCGCCAGGAGCAGGATGGCGGTAGGGGGTGTCAGAATCCCCATGGCGGCGAAGCGCGCTCCGCCGCCATGGAGGATTCTGTAGGGCAGTGGTAAACCGGCGGGAGACCGCCGGTTTACCCTTTCTGGCCGCGGCTGAACCGCCGCGGTCAGAATGCCCTTGGGAGCACCGCCAGCCTATTGGCGGTGCTCCCGTGGTCGGTGACCCTGGCGGTCACCGGCCGCCAGGGTCAGAATGACCCCCAATGTTCCCTTTTGACCATTACTTCACCCTCGTCAATCCCTGATAGGATGATCCTCAATGAAGGATTCACACACTAGACACCAGAGATGGAGGAGTGGTATGTGAGTGTGCTTCCACCCATTATAAGCTGCATATCAGCTGTTGGCTATGGGTAGCACTAGTTTTTGGACAAACATCAATATGTAATATCCCAGTGACCAGGAAAGTCTTTTAGACATAATGGCTTATTAACATTGTTTAATACCTTTGTTAATAATCTGCCATCAGTGCGAAAAAGTACAGATGAAAACCTTGTAACCGTTTACTATTTTATCCTGCTTTTTTCATTATTTTTAAATTTTGAAGATTAGTTTGATGAGTGATTGGCTCCTATCTCCATGTTTGTTCTGAAATTTGTTTTTGTTGCATTAAGAACTCTGTGCACTTTGCCACTGCTATCCACTGCTAAAGAGTTTGTGCTTACTTGCCTAAACATGGTTTTATTGGATTAGATATGATTGGCATATTTAATTATCTTGTAAGTCCCTGGTAGAGTGGTATACCATATACCCAGTGACTGTAAATTAAATAGTACGAGTGGCCCTGCGTCACTTGTTATGCTACTCACTTAAGTAGCATCTTACAAAATGCCCCAGGCCTGCCATAGCAGCCTGAATGAAGTTTTAAATTGCAAATTCCACTTGACAATATAACCCCTTTGTCAAGCCTTAAACTCCCCTTTTATTGTGTATAGCTCACCCCTAAGGAAGGCTTTAGGCAACCCATTTGAAAGGTGCATTGTAATTAAAAGGTTGGAAATGTGCTTTTAAGTTTTACATGTTTTGGTACTGAAAAACTCCTCAATTTCTTTTTCATTAATGCGAGGCCTACCTGTCTCATAGGATAAAATGGGGTTGCCTTCTACATTTAGTTTACATAAAATGTATATTTGATTGGAGCAGGTAATGGTAAAGTTATATTTTTTATTACAATTTGCCACTTTTAGAAATTTGGCATTTTCCTGCCCTTTCCCGTTTTATGTCTGCAGCCTTGCTTTGTCACATGACTGGTTGTAGCTGACAGTTACATTCAGTGAATTCTTCATAGCCAGTCACACATTATAAGGATTAGGTGTACCTGAATGGACCATGTGCTGGCAGGATGTTCGGGGTGCAGAGCTGAGCACAGCCACATTTACAACTCTGCCTTTACACAAATGACCTACCACTTCCGCATTGTCACTGCCACCAGCTTGAAGCCAGGACAGAGGAGGCAGAAAATTCCATGCACTTCAAAGAACCTTTCCAGAAGCTTCCTCCACTTTCTAGAAGAAGGGCACAGGGTATAATAATATGACCTTCAGTCCACTCTTCAGCACACTCCTGGATCAGTGGAAGGACTCTCAGAGGACTGCCTGCTGCTGTGACCTGCAATGCCTTCTGCAAGATTGCTTTGTTGTACCTGGAAGTACAAGGACTGTTTTGCTGCCTTGAATCCTCAGAGACAAGTGCCTGAAGCCTGGACTTCCTGTTCAGAGTCACAAATATACAAAATGCTCCCACCATCTTGAACCCACACCTGGACCCTGCCTGAGTGAGTCCTGAAACCCCAAGTGGTGTTCCACCAGTCCTAGTCTATGGGTTGTGGTGCTAAAGGTTTTGGCCAAAAAACTGCTGTAAGAATCAGTAGAAGACTGGAACCAAAGTCCTCACCTATTCACTCATGATGCATCGCCAGTTGTATTGACTTTTCAGCTTCTCCTGCTATGTTTATCTCCACAGCAGCAAATCTTTTTTAAGTGGCCTTCGCCAAAGGGGTATCCGGCCTCATGAAGCTATCTTCTGCCCTCCTACTTTATCCCACTGAAGATTTTCAACTTTCAAAAACAAGACTAAGGCCCTCATTATGAACCTGGTGGGAAACACAACGCTCCGCCGGCGGTGGCGGTAACTACCGCTAACAGGCTGGTGATCCGGACCACCATATAATGATGCACATGAGAAGCAGCCAGTGGGCCACCCACTCACTTTTCAGGCCCATTTTCAGCCATGTTCCACTGCGGGTTTAATGATGACAAGGACTGCCATCCGTAACGCAGCGGCCATCACCTCCAGGTAAAGCATGGCAGTCCCCATTGTAAGTATAGGGGGGAGTGTGAGGCAACGCCATAGGCACCTCCCATTACCACAAATTTCACACCCATGACTCAAACGTTGGCCCCCACCACCAACCACATGCTCCCACACATTGAAACAGCAAAAATAAAAAAACATATTTTTACTAGCACGGAACTCCACCAGCCAACCAGACACCCCATTTGACCACCCAGACACACAGGGACACACACACTTACCCATGAACCTCACTTGCCTCACATTCATTGGGGTCCGCAGCGATGTCTGCTGGGGTCCCATGTTGTGTATGGGCACTCCCACACTGCCGACGTGTTCCGCTGTCATACACACCACCCAGCTGAAAAATGGATCATTATATGGAGGGAGGATGTTTTTTGGCGTGGCAGTGTATGTTTTCAGACCGCCAATTATTAACCATAGGAGGCCCTGGCAGTGAGTGGAAATTGCCTAAATTTGGCAGTGTGTCATTTTGGCATCATTATACGATGGTATGCATAGCGCCGCCACTGGCGGTCTTTTGTTGGCCGTCAGCATGGCGGTCGCCGGTGTTTCCTGCCAGGTACATAAAGAGGGCATAAGTCTGAAACTAGGGGCCAGATGTAGCAAAGTTTTGCGAGCCGCAAATGGCCCGAATGCAAAAATCCCATTTCTGATCACCAAATTGAGATGTGACCCAGCACCGCCTCGCAAAATTTGCGACTTGATTTTGCAACCTGCAATCAGGAAGTTGCAAATTGCGAGTCGCAAACCATATGCAAAAGCCAGTCGCAAATTGCAACTTGTCAAAAAAAGCCCGTTTTGCACACCCAGATTACCACTGATTCAGAGCAGGTGGTAACCAGAGCCAAAGTATAAAAGGAGACCCAGAAGGCATCTGGGCTAATCAAAATGGCTGAACTGTACGTGATTGCATGGAGGAGGAGAGTCCAGGCTGCCCAGCAGAGGAGGAGGAGGCAGAGACTGGAGAGGATATACTGAACCAGGCAGACACTATTTCAACAAACTAAGGAGGAGATTTATGACAAATATAGACTGAGCAGTGCTGTTATCTTAGAGATTATTGAACTGCTGAAACCTCAGCTTGAACAACAGACAATGCGTGGCAGCGGCATCCCCACACATGTGCAAGTGCTATGCTCACTGCACCTCTTGGCCTCGGGTAGCTATTAGGGGGTGATTGCAGTGGCAGGTGGGGTATCCCAAAGTGCCCTCTCACGATTCTTCAGACGTTTCCTATATGCCATACTCGCACACATGTCCAGATATATATACCTTCCCAGGAATGAGGCAGAAATGAACAGCACCAAGTTGGACTTCTACAGAATTGGCAACTTCCCACATGTAACAGGGTGTGTGGACGGGACACATATACAAATTTGCCCACCTGCAAATCTGGAATATGTGTTCCGCAATAGGAAATGTACCCACTCACTAAACATCCAGGTGGTATGTGACGCCCATAATGTCATTACTGACATTGTAGCTAAATATCCAGGGAGTACACATGACTCATACATATTCAGGCCCAGTGGAATACACCAACGCCTAGAACTTGGGGAGTTTGGAGAAGGATATCTATTAGGTGTTGGTGACTACACTCTGAAGCCTTACATACAGGTCACTGTGTAACCCTGTGATGCCCTGCTAAATGTGCCTCTTTTGTCAAACAGGTGACAGTGCATATGCCCTGAGACCATGGATATTCACCCCATACCTAACATCTGCCAATCAGAAAGAGAGGGGATACAACATTGCACATCGGCGGACCAGAACTGTAGTCGAGAGGACCTTTGGCTTGTTAAAGGCAAGATTCCAATGCCTCCACAAAAGTGGAGGAGCACTCTAGTATGTGCCAGAAACAGCATGCAAGATAGTTGCCGCCTGTGCCATCCTACACAACATTGCCACCAGATGTGGGCTACATCTTACCCCTGAAGACACGTAGGATGAGGAGCAAGAGCTACCACACCGACAACCTGGGGATAGAAGCGTTGCAAATGAGGGCAGGCAGAGACAGAACCACATTGCAACCCAATACTTTAGCAGGTACATGGCAACCGTGACCACTAATGTCAGACACACATTGCCCAGTTGTGTAGTCAAACAAACAAAACCCTTTTATTGGTAAACTTTAATGTTGTTAGAAATGTGCAGTATGCAACAGTCTGGTATTGGAAACAGTCAAATCAGACACATTATTTTCATGTGCCTCAGTACTAGTACATGTCAGTGGCTTACAGCCTCCTCCGACTGCGGCCACTATGGCTCACTCCAGGTGGGTCCCCTGAGCCCTGCCATGCACTGCTACTCCGCAGCGCACACGCATCTGTGGCAGACACACTGCTGATTGTTTAGCCCTCCTCGCTGTCCTGCCGGGTATCCCCTATCCCCCTTGCAGCCTGTCTGGTCTCCATTATATCAACCGCATGGCTGATCCGGCCAAGTCCCCGTGCCATATCACCAGCAAAATGACCCAGTTTAATCTGCAGGTTGACAGTGCGCCTTGACAGGCAGGTTGTGTTTGTTGCCAGGCGCTCAATGGATGCTGCAAGTCTGTCGAAACGAGCTGCAGTGTTGCACTCCCTGCGCCGTGCCTGTGCCCTGACAGCCACCAGTTCCCTGACCAATAAGTCAATGGATTGTGTTAGGTTCCCCAGATGTGTGTTCATTGTTTGGAACTGATTGTCCACATTAGCTAGTCCATGGCTCAGAGTGGTCTGCAATCTTGTTATGTTCCGGTTAATGGACCTCAACTGTCTATTTTGCAGGCACTGACCCTGTACTAAGTATGCCTCAAGTCACGCAAACTCAACATCTGCGACATCCTCACTGTGAACAGAATGCACTCTGCAGCGGCGTCTGTGCACTGCGCCTGCTGATGGCTGTGTGTGCCTCTCCGTAGGCATTGCCCCTGGTGCTACCACAGCTGCCTCCATATCCAGCGCAGGATTGTCCATGGACTCCGGTGGCATTTCCATGGGTGGTGTTGTCCTGCAGTGCCCTGCTGTGTCAGTGGCAGCCTCCTCCTGTGGGTCTGGCCCATGTTCCTCTCCCTGCACGTTTGAGCTGAGGGGGGGGGCTTTGTGGGAGACCTGTGGGACAAAGGGGATACACTGTCAGTCTTGCACAGCTGTTTTTTGCCTCATAATAAACATTTGCCTATATTTGGACTACTTTACTACATTGCCAGTAATCCACTATTCTAGAGGTTGCTAGACTGGAGTGGGGCTAGTCTGGAGGTGCCTGCTGCTGTGTACTGGGATTGTGTGTATAGTGCATTTGTGGGTGTCAAAGCATATATTTTGCTACTTACTTTTTGATGTTCCAGGCGCCGAACTGTCGACATCTTCTGTGCCCAGTACAGCCTCCAGCTCCAGTGTTGTCTCCACCATGGTTTCCAGTGCTGTAGGTGGTGGAACGGTGGATGGGCCTCCTCCAGTGCCCTTCATCTCCCTCATGCGCTCCGCAACCCTCTCCTTGGTCCTGGAGCGAAGGTCATACCACCTTTTCCTAATTTCATCCAGGGTGCAGTGGCTTACCCCAATGGTATTTATTTTGTCCTGGATGTCTTGCCATATTTCTTTTTTTTTGGGAGTCAGGGACACTCATTGCTGCCTTGCCAAAGAGTTGGTCATGGTGCAGGCAGCACTGCTCAGTAAGTACCTCCAACTCCTTGTCAGAGAACTTGATTTTTCTCTTCCTGCCAGCACTGAGTGTCTCCTTCCCCATTGTTGCTGCAGCTCCTCTCACCTGGGTGTGGCTCTGCAGTTTATGCTGGGTGTGCTCCTCCCTCCTCCCAGTTCTATTTGGTGACTTCCTGGTTCTGATGTCATCAGTGAGAGCCAGGAAGTGAGTATTCAAACTGTTTTGTTCCACCTGCAGGCAATATGCGAGTTAGTCGCAATTTGTGACACCGGACCACACCCTTCGCGCAATTTGCGACCCTGCTTTTAGCGGGGTCGCAAATTGCGACCTCGCTAAAAACGGAGGTCGCAAATTGCGGTGCAACACCTCTGTGACTCGCAATTTGGAATGGTGAGTCTTTCTGGCATTTGGTTTCGCAAGTCAGAAATAGCGAGTCGCATGGAGTTGCTATTTCTGAGTCACAATTGTTTACCTACCTACATCTGGCCCTAGGAATCTTCAGTGCAGCTTTGACCTAAGGATCCCTGACAATGACGCCCCTCCTCAGACACTTCCTGCAGCGATGTTGTGCTGAACTTCACCTTCTCAAAACATTTTTCTCAAAATTTCTTCTATATCCAAAGGTAAGAGCTGACCAGGCCAAGCCCACTTCTTGTATCAAAACTGCACTCCATTGCGGTTGGCAATATTTTTTGACTTTGACATAATCTTGCATGACTTGCCAATTTAATCATTCAACATTTAATCTAAAAAAATAAAAAAAATTACAACTCTGGTTATGCTGATTGGATTTTTGCCATTTTGGTGTCAAATAATTTATTGAAATGTACTCAAGTTTTCTAATTTGGTGTGGACTTTTTCTTGTGTTGTGTTTTCACTTTATTACTGTTTGTGTACTGCATAAATACTCTGAACATTGCCTCTAAATTAAGCCTGACTGATTTATATTCCAAGCTACCCAGGGTTAAGCACAGGTTTATTTAGTGACTTTGTGGTTTACCCTAGAAGGGATTGAGGCTGTTACTCGACCGTGGATCCCACCCAGGTTAACCAACAACCCAATTTTTCACAAATATAATCATATTAAATGAAAGTAACCTCTGTCTGAGCAAACAGATTAGAGTAGATGCATTACTATCAATTAAAATTAAGTACAGGGAGATAGAATACCATTATGCCCATCTTCATCCATTTTACATGTTTCAGATCATGTTTTGCTCTGTCAGCTAATTCTCAATTCAGTTTTCCCCAAATATACCTAGTGTAATGCCACTTTGCCTATCAACCTATCTTAACAATTAGGCTCCACCTCACTCTATTTAAATCTCTCCCCAACAGGTAGCAATACATCTATATTATTTTTCTGAGCTGCATTAATCAATTTTAATTGAACAAGTTTCAAGATTCTTCTGCTTCTTAATTTTAATATGATAAGTCACACTATACAAGCAATTTGAGAAAACCTGCAAGGAGGCCTCGATAGCTATCAGTAATTGATCATTGTAGAAAATCTGCATTTAATGCATAATCACCTTGGATCTTTGCCTTTTTATGACCCATATCTGTCCTCATTTTTAGTACTGCACTGCATGTGGTTTTTTTTTTTCTCAAATTCTATTGTAAACTGTTTTTAAACAACTGGCATATTACATTTTCTGGTAAGCCCATTGCAATGTGCATGGAAGTCAAATGTCTTATGTGAGCTGTTTGTCCATTTACACCATACACATTTATGAGAAAAATATACTGTTTCAATGAGCACATTTGTGCTCTGGCTGAATTCCGTTTAAAATCACTACTGTGCCATATGATGGTGGAAAATGCCTGGGATATGAAGAAAAGCATAGTTTTACAAATTATTTAAGTCACCTCTAAAGTGTTCCTTGCAATCCTACAGGGAAGGGTGGCTAAAATTAAAATGTGATATACCCAACAGTAGGAATACTATGATCTAACAGATGAAAATTGTTCAAAAGCTCTTTTCACTCTATTGGCAAAGCTGCATTTTAAAACAACATATCTAGAACTGTCCGAAATCATAATGTTTTGAGCTCTACCTGCAAACGTATCAGAACAATAATTAAAATATGTTTTCCAAATGTCTAATTGTTAGACATGTGAACCTTACAAACTTTTTACCTCTCCTCCTCCATTTTGCCTAACATTTTTTGTTTGCTTTAGGAACAGTGCTAAAGTGCTTGTGCTCATTCCCCAAACACATAGTTAATTTGGCATATACCTAATTGTCATATTTAATTTACTTGAAAGTCACTTGTAGAGATGTGTACCATATATCCAGGGCCTGGAAATTAATTGCTACCAGTGGTCCTGCAGCACTCATTGTACCACCCACATGTTCCAGGCCTGCCAATGCAGTTTTGAATCCTCATGTTGACTTGGCAATAAACCCCCCTTGCCAAGTCTTAAACTCCTCTTTTATTACCTATAAGTCAGCCCTGACGGAGGCCCTAGGTAATCCACAAGGCAGGGTGCTTTGTAATTGAAAGGTTGAACATGACCTTTTAGTTTTACATGTCCTGGTAGTGAAAAACTCCCAAATTAGTTTTTCATGACTGTGAGGATTACCCCTCCTATAGGATAACATTGGAGATTCCTTATTAAATTTAGTAAGCTGTAATTTCTAATGGAAGCAGGTAGCTGTTGTTTGAATTTTAATGAAAAGCCCAATTTAATGGTAAAGTCAACTTTTTGGATTACAATTTTCAAAATACCCATTTTTGAAACTTGCCATGTTTCCGCCCTTAGCACTTCTGTGCCTGCAAACTACTTTTTGGTCACATGATTGGGAGTAACTGACAGATGTTGTGAATTCCTCCCAAACAATATAGGGATCAGGTGCGCCTGAATGAACCATCTGCTGGCAGGATGGGAGTGAAGTAGAGCACAGTCACACTCGCAGCTGAATAGAGAGGACTCTGACTTCACATAAATGACCTATCACCTCCACATTGTCACTACAACCAGACTGGAGACAGGGCAGGGAAGTCTGGAAATTCAAAGCATTTCTCCTCTACTGCATGGCGTAACCTTGAGCTGAATCAACACATTGCTACTGCTGTGTGGGCTGTGCCCTGAGAAAGAGATCTCTGAGGAGGGAGCCCCTTTGCCCACTAAAGGAGCCCAGTGTGAGGGCAGACAGCATTAGGAACTTGTCCTCAGAGGAGCTGGAGGACAGGAAAGCAGAAAGGGAGTTCAGGCTTTAAATTATCATCAGAAAACAGTGTCACGTAGGTTCTCATTATCCTAATGAGACTACTGGATTCGGGCGGCAGAGTCATCTGTATTGCGGGAGACTGAGTCTAAACCCACACCATGTGATGCCTGTCGGCCTAATCTGGGTTTGTTCCAGCTAACTAGCATTGGCTCATTTCCACCCAATAGTAGGGATGATTAGGGCAAGCAGGTGCATGATGCAAATGACGCCTCAGGGGAATCGTGGTCACTCAGATCTCATCCGTTTCTCTCAGTTACATTAGTCTCACATACCTAAGGACAATCAGAGGCAGAGTAAAGTTCAATAAGGTTTTATCAAAGTGACTGCATCTTAGATAATGAAGCATGTACTGCAATAATTAGGACAATGAAGCACAATAGGATTAAAAATGTGTCAAAGAGAGTAAAACACAAAAATAACACTACCATGTTGTCACTTGGGTTTGCAAGCATAGTTTCTATCTAAGCTATGTTAGAGCACAGCATGTTAAGCTCTAATTATGCCCTTTAGGTTTCCCTGGGAATACATCATCCCTCATACCTGAGCAAGAGGCCTGTTGTCTACAGAAGCAGCTGCAGCAAAGTAATCAACAATTAGCAATCAGCATACAGTCGTGGTCATCTGGCTGGAATCTCCCTCTAACGTACATGGGTCCAAGTAGTGTTTTTATAATAAAACAGCTGATGTTCCAAGAAAGGATCCCTATGTAAGAGTGTGTATGTTTCTGTGAACATTAGAGACAAAGCGTACCACTTTTGTCGGCAACCTATCTTAATTCAGCCTTGAGAAAGCACAGAGTGAAAGAAATGTCTATTTTTAAAATACCATAACAAAACTAGAATAAAACCTATCTAGGTTAAAGTGCACAATGGCAGGCCCAGTTTGCTAAAATAACGTGTATAAAGCTATAGCTAAAATGGCTACACAACACCCTCCCCTTGCCGACTCAAATGTGGTTTATAGCCTAATTATATGTAAAGGGTACTAAAAAGAGTCCTAAGGCATATATATACAAGAGAATGTCAATAATGACAAGTCAAAAGGCATATGAGCATGTATAAAAGGACAATTTAAAATGTAAAATGCCGCGTCAAAAGGCTGAATTTCAAAAGTCAGAATCATTTTTAAAGTTACCAATTGAATCCGGGATACCTGAAGGTAGGACATTTTCCACTTCATCAGGTGGTAAAATAGGAAATTCATCCCCAAGGAAAACAAAGGAGCATTTGTGTTCCAAAACTGGAGCTCCAGCCAAGGCAGCAGCATTCCGTGGTGTGCCCAACAGTAAGTTTAGAGCTGCATGACCCACAAACGGCAACTCAAAACAGCTTCCCATAGCAAACGCACCCTCAACGTACATGTATGGTAAAGAGCCCTCAGCAAGAACATCAACAGATCAGCGTCCAATGAAAGCAAGTGCTGCGTGCAAAGGCAAACTTTCAGTGCACATTCAAAAGCGCACCAGTGGCACCAAAACATGGGCTACACACAATGCACAACAGGTCAGAATGGAAGAGACCAGTCGCACTCCACCTGCTCCAGGAGTGGTGCTCCAAAGTACTGCATCAAGCCTTCACAACACAGCTCCACTGCTGGAAGCGCTTTCAGACCTCCTTGTTGTAAAAAGACAGTCACTGCACATAAAAAGTAGCAATAGCAAGATGCCACCTATTATAGCCATAGTTGTAGGAAATCCCATGAAAATACTGGAGAATATTGAGTAGATGGCTGAACGTATTAAGCCGAATATAGAGGAGAAGGTGTGAATGAAAACAGAACCAACAGCGTTAAAGAAATTTGCGATTCCAGTAGTAATGGACGTATTAAAAATCCATCCCATGAGCTCACCAAAGTCTTTCGGAAAGTTAGTACTTAAAAGGGACTTTAACTCCATGGATGACCTCGCAACCTGAAGCACATAGGTCTTGTGTGCAGTTGTAAGTGCCACATGTTTTTGAAACAATAAAGCCTTGAGTCTGTTCAACTTCTCAAAATTCACATTTGAAGTAGCGATATGGGGCCAAATCTCAGCTACTTCCCTCTGTCATGTAGGAGGAAAAAGTACATTCCTGCAGCATGTGACAATTTTGGAGACCGAAACAATGTAAACTATTCTGGCTCGCATCCCACAAGAGCTCTGGCTATTAAGGAGCATATAGCTGCCATTCAAGAGCACCTGGAATGTAGGCCTAATCAAGGGTACTGGGACTCCCTTCAGATATCAAGCCAAGTTTGCAGCTGAAGCATTGCACGCCCCGTGCAAGCACAGCTGCTTACAAACCACTGAATGGCTGACAGAAGTCTTGCATTCGCTAACGCTAAGAAAGACCTCTTTCATGCCACTGAGACATTTATATGCGAAAGGTAGCTCCCACACCTCGTGGATGTAACTATATCCGAGCCTTTCATATCTGCCCACTGGAATGTGTTATAAGCAGGATGTGAATTGAAGTGTTGAAATAGGAAGATTAATGACCCTGTGTATTAGCCACTCAGAAGATGGTATTTCAGCCACAGTAAAAAGGCAACTTTTCTAATTTCTCAATATTTAACATGACATAAACCGCTTCTGTTTTAGCCATTAGTTGTTGTTGCATTAAATTAAATGTGGAAAATATGTCCCTTGCGCTAATGTGTTGCCAGGGTACGCGACCTGCCTTCAGTGTCCAACCTAACTGCATAATGGATCTTAGCTGACTCTGTCCGTGATGTAAAGAGGACATGTAACTTTGTACTATGTCCATTGCAGAAGAAACAATGTTGTATATGCAGTCGGACAGGGTGTTAATCCCATTATCTACAACAGCTAATGCCTTCTGTAAGTTTTCCTGATCTATTTGTCTTAACCGGCGGCAGCTTCTTGCTGAGAAAGCTTCCATTTTTCATTTTAGGCTGCATACAAGAAGTGCTTTCTGCGTTGTTTTCTGGGGCCTAACAGGAAATCCTGTAAGTCAGTATTATTAGACAGGAGACTGAGGTGTTCTCTAACAGCATCTGGTGAGGAACTCTTCAACCATTGCTGGCATAGTTTCCCTACACTGTATGTTGTTACTATACTTGTGTGTTCAGATGACACATAGTGAGGTTCTGGTCTGCTTGTTCTAAAAGTCCCCTTGGAGTTTACAAAACGTTTATGACATCCATTGGTATCTATTGGCCACAATAACCACCCACCAGGACGTGAACGTGAAGCATTAAACGTGCCATTTTGGACCCATTCATCGAGCTGATCTTAAGTTGCATTTAAATATTTTTGCCATTTGTAAAGTTTTGCAGGAGCAGGAATACGGGGTGCTTTCAAATTCTTAGTCTTTGCTAGGCCTAAACAACTTGTCTATTGTACAGTTCAATTTAAAAATATAATTTGAACAGGTATCAGGCATGCTCGAAACAACGCTTCCTTTCTCCATATAAGCCACATTTTTTCGGTCCCTACCACTTTTTAAGTCAATTGACTTCAACAAATAACCACAGCCTTCTATAGCCAACTGGGAAAGGAAGGAATCTGAATAAAGGCATTTTGTATCTGATAATAAAATTTTTACATGTTCCATAAATGGCGATTTGAAATAATATGACTCAGCATTTTTAACACTGTGCAGAGAAAAATATGCACATTTCTCAGAACATGTTTTAGAACTCCCTTCTGGTGGAGTTGGACAATGTTCCCATTGTGTAAAATTAAAAATAGTCTTTGGGGTACTTGCTCTATGAATCAAATGGTGTCCATCATAATTATCGCTAAACATGTTACCATAATTTTCTTTGGATTGATAAACATCGTCACTTTCAAATACAGTAAAATACTGCAACTCAGTCACAATATAATTAAGGGGCACATGTACCTACCATTTTTCCTGTCACCAACGGCCCGATTCACAGAATCGGACCGTTTACGACAGGAAAAAAACATTTTGGTATGTAAAGAGCCTATTTTGAGAATCGGTATTCTATTTACCGAATCCCAGAATGGGTTTGCGAGTTGCAATCAGGAAGGGGCGATCCCTTCCTAATTGCGAGTTGCAGCGCGATGTAGCATTGTTTTGTGACTGTGAATGTGGTCACAAAACAATCGCAGTTAGCACCAGCTTCAAGCTGGTGCTAACCCATTTGCAAACAGGAAGGGGTCCCTATGGGACCCCTTCGTCTTTGTGAATGGCAGCAAAAATATTTTTTCAGAGCAGGCAGTGGTTGGACGGACCACTGTCTGCTCTGAAAAATTGAAAAGAAAACTTAATTTTTGTTTTTGAAATGCATCTCATTTTCCTTTAAAGAAAACGGGCTGCATTTAAAAAATAAAAATAAAACTGCTTTATTTAAAAGCAGTCACAGACATGTTGGTCTGCTGTCACCAGCAGGCCACCATCCCTGTGAGGGCAGCCTTTCCCAACAAGGTCGCAAATTGCGACCTACCACATGAATATTCATGAGGTAGGTCATTTGCGACCCCATTGCGAATCGCAAACAGTGTAAAGTACACTGTTGTACATAAGGTTTTGCGGCTCGCAATTTGCGACTCACAAACGAGTCGCAAAACTCGGGGTCGTACATCTGGCCCCAACTGTTTTCACATCCCAGTCATCAGAAACAACTCCGGGTATTATTACATCGTTCATAGAAAGTTTAAACATATATGGTATTTGAATGACCTCCGTCGGGCCGTATATATCAAATGTGATCCAAACAATCCCATCAGGAATTGGTATGGTGGAAATGTTCATGAAAGACAAGTCTCCACAGACCTTGTGAGAAGAAAAATGGGGTTTTAGGCCTCATCCACCAGTTCAGCTGTTGGTCTTCCAGAAATATAATGACCATGTATTAGAAGAAAGAAGATAATAACCAAACCAATCCAAAGGAGGAAAGCTAATATTGTTGAGGAAAGCCATAGATAATTCCATGGGAAAATAAAGTAATTTTTTTAAGCCAAGTTATCAGCTTTCTTTTTTTGAAAGTTCAGAGACTGGAAAGGCAGATGAGTTAGAGAAAATATTGATGATATCAGCAAAGTATCAAGAAGCAGCTTGTGCAAATACTGGAACGGTGTTTTGAAGAGGAGAACTAACAGTGGTCTCCCGCTGTGGTTCATAATAAATGACGCCATCCATTTGTGTCGAGTCAAATCGATGAGCAATTTCTGTGTTGCTTTTTGTAATAGATGTTAGTTGAACTAATGCAAGATCATTTTACATCCTCCCAAGCTCGGAGAGGTGTCAGCGTTGCTGCTTAAAACCTATAGAGGGTTTTCTTGATCAGTAGTGAGAGGGACTACTGATTGTTCATATTGGTCTGCTGTGCAGGATTGGCAACATGGTGTAACTTGACATTGTCGATGGAGACAAAGTGATTTTCTTTAGAACCAGGCAGTGGTGGTAGAATAACAGTTCTGGTACCGTGTATTCCCATGACTGGAACCGGTGCGCGATAAGAAGGACCAAACTTATTTTTTACAGCAACGTTTTCAAGTACTAGATCCCCAGCCTTTGGAATCCAGCCGGTAGGTATTATTGGTACATCCTTAATTCCCAAGGAGGCAGCACTGGCAGAAGCATTGTAATCACCAAACTGTTGTAATTCCTTTAAGACAGTGACACGTTCATGTATGTCAAAAGGTGTTTCTGCTGCCTCCATGACAGGACCATCAAGATCTGGAACATACATTTGAGTTCCAAAGAGGCACTCGTATAAAGTACAACCCCTCAGGGACCTTCTAGGCAGATTATTAAGTGCACTCCGGACTCCATACAGGTGGTTAAGCAAACTATGACCCGTACCTAATACTCTGGCTGTTAAGGATTGCTTTAACTCTCGGTTTCGTCGCTATACAACACTATTTCCCTCGGGAGGAAATGGAGACGAGTAATGGAGTTGGATCCCTAACGAAGTCATGGTGTTCCTGAATGCCCTTGAGGCGAAAGCAGGGCCCTGGTCCGAGTAGAAAGCTCCAACTGCATATGTGTCGATAAAGACTTGGAAATCTTTAATAACAGTCCGAGCGTCAGCCGAGCGTTGTGGCCACACCCATAGAAATCTGAAGCAGCAGTCAACAGTGACTAAGATGTATTTTTATGCACTGTCAGGTGCCAGGGGACCACAGTGGTCCAAGTACACACATTGTAATGATTTTTTTTAAATGAGGAGGGGTGTATGTGGAGGGCATTTGACAGTGGACCCCTTAATTTGTTGGCAGATATCACAACAAAGAAAATACTGCTTGGTCTGATTGTGTAGGCCCGGCCAGCAATAACGAACCTGCAACAATAATATTGTAGCCGCTACATCAGCATGGGCAGAGGCAATCCCCTGATGCGCTGCTTTGATCTACTCTGTTCTTACGTTAGTATAGGGAATTACTCAAATTTCCACGCCTGGTATTTTTATTTCTGCGTCTATGAAGCCTCCCATCCGGTAGGAATATTTAATGGGATATCCTTTAGGTAAGGGTGTGCTACTACCCGTGGCTTGCACGGAAGCCAGTATTTCAATGTCCACTTTCGTTCTAGAATGAGTTACTGCAGCAAGAGAAGCCGTAGCTCCTGCTGATTTCCAGCAATGTGTATTCTAACACGCTGGTGTCCAAGTGTATGTACAACATGGACATTTGGTAGCGTTTCCTTCAGATCCGCTATTTTTCCCCACAGAAGTCTGTGTTTGATGGTGTTACCTTTGGAAACTCTGAACCCATTCTGGCACCAATAAAGCAGATATTCATTGAAGGACTGGACACAATAGTACGAATCACAGACATTCAGTGTTAGCTTTGCAGGATCCGTATGTTCCAGTGCCATCACCAGAGCCTTTAGCTCTGCTAGTTGTGCAGTGCAATCCCATAGGGTTTGCGTGAAAGTATGTTGTGGGTAGAATTTGCTACCCTCCATATAGCCGCTTACGACTGCGCAAGCAGCAGAGTATTTGTGCCTTGTGCCTATTGCAGGTTGTGCTGAGCCATCGGTGTGCATGACTCTTTGATATTGATCAATAAGCAATGTATTTGCCGGAACTGGATATTCTAGTTCATATTGCAAAAATCCTTGAGTTTGTAACTTTGGGTCAAAAATATAGTCAACATCAGTGGCTGTCAGAGACGTTGCCCATTGGATCCAACATGGATGCAATGCTTTAGCATTTGGAATGCTGGCTTTGTTAACAGCCTCAAGGGCGGGGACTGGAGATACGACAATAATGCATTTCCCCTGGGCTAGTGTTCTTTCTTTAATGACAGCCATTTGAACAGCAGTGAGAATTTTCTCAGTGGAAGCAAAATGTTGTTCTGCTGTTGAATACAAATGTGATTTGTATGCTTTCGGGACTGTCTTTCCTTCATTAAATGTTACATAGGTGAAACCAATGGCACCAGCAATTTCTCTGATAACCAGATTTTTTTCATTGTTTCTTGTGTGTAGGTGTTGTGCTACAAAGCTCTGAGTATGCTAGTGTGTTCTGGAATATAAGTTCTGCCAAAATTTAGGAAACCCAAAAGAGATTGTTTTTTTTAATGGTAATTGGAGGTTGTAACTGTGCACATATTTCAAAGAATTGTGGTGCTATGCTCTATTCTTCACTTGATAATTTGTATCCCAGAAACAGGATGCAAAGGAAGGCTATTTTTGTTTTTTTAAGTTGAATTTATAGTCAAATTTGGCAAATCCTACAACAATGCGAGCTACCCGTCTTATATGTTGCAGTAATTCATCATCCATAAGGTAGATATCATCTACATAGAACAATGCTTCAGGGTCAATGTTGTGCAATATTGAAGTTACACAAACAGCAAACAGTCCTGGACTGTTCTTGTATCCCTGTGGTAAACAACAGAATTTTTTTCTGGGAGCCTAGTGTGCTGAAACATGTTAGGTCTCTACTCTCAGGTGCTATGTTTTGGCAGAAGAAGCAATTGGAAATATCCAATGTTGTTTTGTACTTTTGCGTACTATGTTGTTCATAAGTGCTGTGCTATGAGAGTTTTGTATAGCATATGTGAATGTATGACTGTTTAAATGTCTGTAGTCTAAGACTATTCTGTATGAATGGTCCAGTTTAGTTACAGGGAATAAAGGAATATTCATTGGAGAGACACAGGGTTCGATTACGCCCTGGTACTCTAGCTGTGTGAGGATTTCCCTCACAGGTGCTTTAGCATTGTGTTTGATTGGGTACTGGGGTTGAGGTTGGGGTTGATTTTTAATTGAGATTACATGATGGGAGAATCTTTATCTCACTCTACGCAGTTGCAGTATAACGCAGGTGCCTGCGCCAATGCCCAATCAATGGCGTAGGATTCTACGAGCTCATCGGGAACAAGAGGCGAGAAAGAAGGTTTGATAACCTCTTCCCCATATGGGCAAGTACGGACAAAATCAGGTAGCCAATCCTTTTCGGCCAGTAGAATAACATAAATGTTAATGATACAGTCCCAAAAGATTGCTTCTATTGTGCATTCAGTTTCTCAATGTTTCATTACTTTGTAGACCCTGTCAGGCATGTAGACACCATGTCCACAGTTTCAACTTGAAGAAGTCATCCGTTGCTTTCACCTCCAGATGCTCTTGAAGATTCTGGTGAACTATTGTGAACTCTGGTGCACTGTCTAGCAGAGCTAGTGCCCACGTCTTGTTCTTCAATAGAGCCCTCTTCCTGGGTGGCATGACCAATCACAACTGTTGCCACTTTTTCTTTTTAAATTGAGGATTTTGTTGGGGAAGTTTCTCTTCTTTTGTAACAGAAACTTTTGTTGTACGTTGTGATTCCTGTTCTAGTTTCTCATACTCAGATATCCACTCTGACCATCTACCTCTCTCATTGCGTTTTTCTGGTGAGTCCTGAAAGGAACGAGATTGGCGTGTATCAGTATATTGATATCTGTCAGGCATTTTTATATTATCTCTATTTCTGAGATTATACCTATTCTGACAAGTCTCCAAATGCAGAGATTCTCTTCTTTCTTTTTTAGATGCTTGTTGGTTTTTATCCCAGCGTTTTTTAGAACCCTCAGGTGCCTACTTGATAGATTCTTTATTAGATGTACCCTGATGTACCCTGAAACGGTGGCTTCGTGGGTCTGGCCCCCAGACTATCTTGAACCATACTAGAATAGGTCTCCGCGATAATCTTTGGCAGCTCACGCTCTTGATCCTGTGGAGGAATGTCCCAGAGCTGCATACGCACTACTAGTGCAACTGCTTTCCCTTTAAGGTGACTAAATATAATTGAAGATACAGTGGCAAAATTGACCATGAGTTGCATCCCCAAGTCTAGGGCCAGGGCAGGCCCGTATTCATCTTGAATTTGTTTTAACACTTCCGGAAGATTGGCAAGTGTCGGTGTACGATGTGCGGT
Source organism: Pleurodeles waltl (assembly GCF_031143425.1). Lineage (NCBI taxonomy): Eukaryota > Metazoa > Chordata > Amphibia > Caudata > Salamandridae > Pleurodeles > Pleurodeles waltl. The sequence goes on along the minus strand of NC_090445.1, from coordinate 484,338,400 downwards.
AGTGTATAGTGTGGCAAGTCTGCCCCAAATATTGCAGTTAACTACAGTTGGAACCATCGAAAATGGCAAGCACATTTTAATATTCTATGCTTATCCTGAGGTCCCGTATGGGGAAATCCTGCTTACAGTGCATTTTTTTTTCAGCTAACTAAAAAAGAATCTCTTCTCATTTGGAGGGTACGTTACCCATGATCGAATCTACAGTCGCAGGATTAATACCTGGCGTTACTGCATGTGGCTGCACTGGGGCAGCACATTCTGGGTTTATATTTAATGTTTGCATTACAAACTGTACTAGTCATCTATATAATTCCGTCAGCTCAGCATATAAGCGGTGGACTTCAGCTACCGTCAAGGTTGCTGCATCAGGGTGCGGGGTATATATGGCCCATAAAGGCCAGGTAGGACCATTATTACTAAGAGGACCTAACCTAACATGTAGTATTGTATGTGGTAGGGTGCCATCAAGACAATTATTATGTTCTTGATAAGATAAAGGTATTTCTAGATATACATATGCTCTATATTGTGCATGTATGTTTGCAGGTGCTGGAAATGTGACCTAAAAAATAGAACATTTCTGTTCTATAGGCTGGATGAACCTCAACAACAAATTTAACAGGGCCCCCCAAGCCGTTAGGCCATGTGCTAATAAATGTGCAGTAAGGGGTGGTCGTATATTGACTGCAATTGCTACCCAATGCGGGTTCGTCATGGAAAATGGTAAATTTAGTTCAGCGATAAGTGCACAAAATGTGGATTATCCTTTTAAAGTTCAAACTTGAACAACCTACAGCATTAGTTAGGTAGTCCCTACTTAGCTGAAACTCCTCAATTCCACGGACGTCTCCGTATATAGTACTGAGGTGTCTTTGCATGTAGTGAGACAGAGATACTCAGGAGGACATGAAAGGTAGAGCCTGACCAAACGTTGGTGGCGCGGTATTGCACAGGTTCTCATTATCCTAATGAGACTACTGGATTTGGACGGCAGAATCACCTGTACTCTGGAAGACTAAGCCTAAACCCACACCATGCAATGGCTGTTGGCCTAATCCGGGTTTGTTCCGGGTAATTAGCAGTGCCTCATCTCCACCCAAGCGTAGGGAGGATTAGGGCACCGGGCACATGATATAAATGACTCGTTAGGGGAATTGTGGTCACTCAGATCTCATCCGTTTCTCTCAGTTACACTAGTCTCACATATGCAAGGACAATCAGAGGCAGAGTATAGATCAATAAGGTTTTATTGAAGCGACTGCAGCTCAGATAATGAAGCATGTATTGTAATAACTAGGATGATGAAGCACAATAGGATTAAAATTGTGACAGAGAGTAAATCATAAAAAAAGCTACCATCTTGTCACTGGGGTTTGAAGGATAGTTTCTACCTAAGCTATGTTAGAGCACAGCATGTTAAGCTCTAATTCTGCCCTTTAGGTTTCCCTGGTAAGACATCATCCTGTATAGTTGAGCAAGAGGCCTATAGTCTACAGAAGCAGCTGCAGTGAAGCAATCATTAATCAGCATACAGTTGTAGTCATCTGGCTGGAATCTCCCTCTAACTTACATGGGTCAAAGTAGTGTTTTCATAATAAAACAGCTTATGTTCCAAGAAAGGATCCCTAAGTAAGAGTGTGTATGTTTCTGTGAACATTAGAGACAAAGCGTACCACTTTGTTCGACAACCTATCTTACTGCAGCCTTGAGAAAGCACAGAGTTAAAGAAATGTCTTGTTTAAGAACGCAGTGCTGACCCAGGTGAAGAACAGTTAGATACGGAAAATAAAACAAGACCGCAAATGTGGCTATTGTTAAAATAACATAGCAAAGCTAGACTAAAACATATCTAGGTTAAAGTGCACGACAGCAGGCCTAGTTTGCTAAAATAACATGTATAAATCTATAGCTAAAATGGCTACACAACAACAGAGGATAGGAAGGCTGAGAGAGCCTTGGTAGAAAAGATAATGCTGGTGGAGGATGAGAGGGACCAGAAAGAACTAGTGATTAAAGCAAAAAAAGGCTCAGAATCAAGTGATGGTGACAGCATACCAACAGTATCTGCTGGAGAGGTGAGAGTATGCATACCATAGGAACGGATGGCTAATTATAGGGTTGGGCATGAAATAGAGAAACTGTTTCCTGCATATGAAGTTTCTCTCAGGGTAATCAAGGTTCCAGAGGAGTACTAGGGGTGTAGGCTGTGGAAACACATGCGTACAGCGGGGAGGGATCCTGTCTCTAGAGGCTGAGGAACAAACAGGGTATGCCGCAATGAAAACAATGCTTGTTACTAAATTTGGGCTGACCCATGAGAATTACCGTCAGAGGCTCAGTGATAGTCACAAGCTCCCAAACTACTCCTGGGTGAACTTCTTTGATTATGACAGCAAGGAACAAAAGGGCTGGATGAGGGGCAGCAAAGTGAGTGAAATTACTGAGCTGCACAATCTAATTTTGAGGGAGCACATGCTCAAGATCCGTTTTGCAGAGCTGTGCCAACAAGTAGTGGATAGCAGGCTTACTGATCCCAGGAAGCTTGCTAAGGAAGCAGGCCCCTGGTCAGCACCACAGTATCTAATAAGGCCTCTGGGGGGGACTACCACAAGGGTGGTCAGGGTTCCCAAAAGACAAAAGAGGGAGGGAGATGAAAATAAGATAAGGAGTTCTCTCAAGGCCTGCACAACAATTTAGAGAGGGAAAAGTCCCAATCTAACCAACACAAGAAAGGATTAATAGACAAGAATACTGGAAAGTTTGTCCCTAAGTGCTATGAGTGCTACCAATATGGGCATGTCAAGGGAGATGCCAAGTGCCCTAAGAAGGCACCTCCCCGTGGTGGTGGGCATTCACAGGGAATGGTTAATATGGTGCTTGGGGAGCAGATTGCAAGCTGAGGCCCAGGCAGCTGGCACACCTCTGGAAATCACCATAAATATTGGGAGAATTGCCTCATGTACAGTGACCCAATGGCTTCTGAGCATTTGACAACTCAAGTACTGGTAGTTCCCCTGTGTTATAGGGCTTTCCTCCTGCTAGGTCCCCAGAGGTCATCGCTCTGAGGAACATTACTGCACCTGTAGTCTAGGGATTTTCACCATAGTGTGTTTCCCCAAAGAAGTGGTGTCAGACAGGGGCACCAACTTCATGTCTGTGTACATGAATGCTGTTTGGAAGGAATGTGGTGTTACTTCTAAGTTTGCCACACCATAACATCTACAAAGAAATACGTTTTGAAAAATTCAGCAAGACACACAAAGGCATGATTATGGACCTGCCTGACCCCATGAGGCAGAAGGGGGAGGTTTTCTTATCATACTTGCTTTTTGCTTATAGGAAGGTACCACAGAAGGGAGGGGGCTTCAGCCCATTTGAACTTCTGTACAGTCACCCTGTGAGGGGAACTCTAGGTCTGGTCTATGAAGGATGGGGCAAGCTCCCTAAATACTCTCTGAGATGTTCTTAGTTTTGGAAGAAGGCTTCTGAGTACTTGGAGCCCAGGCAGGAAGTAATGTAGCAATGTTATGAGCAAGAGGCTATCATGGTGGAATTCCAACCTGGACAGAAATTGTGGGTGATAAAGCATTGGAGCCCAGGGCTTTCTAGGACAGCTGGACTGACTCTGTGAGATGGTGGATAGGAAAGGGCAATCATCCTAACTGATGGGTCTCACGAACTCTAGAAGTCCATTAAGGGTACTCCATTTAAACCACCTCAAACCACACTATGAGAGGTGCTGGTGACACATGACTGTCTGATAAGGAGAGGGCAGTATCAATGCAGAATACTCCAAGATGCTGGTATTTGGGTTCATTGAACCCTCCAATAGTCTCTGGTACAGCCTAGTGGTGCTGGTATCAGAGGTGCACATCAGGCACTGCCCCAGGTTTTGTACTGACTACAGGGGGACTCAGCTTAGTTACCAAAACCGATGAACACCACATCCCTAAGCTGATGAGCTCATTGATATATCTCGAGCTGCCAAGCTCCTCTGCCCTTTTGACTTGACTTCAGGTTACTGGCACATTTCCTCGACCGAGGGGTCTAAAAGGAGGTTAGCCTTCTCTATCTCAGAGGGTCACTTCCAATTTAAAGTGACTGAAAAGGTCCCTGCCACCTTCCAGAGGCTGGTGAACCAGGACCTTGCCATTATGGAGGCCTTCAGTACTATTTATTTAAATAACATAATTAGACGAAAATGAACAAACCCAGTAACCCCTGGATCTGGGTAGATAACTATATAACAAAAAATATTTGGCCCCACTGGTGACATATTGGCCCAAGGGGGAAATATAGCCCTTGACTTCCACTGCAATAATTCTAACAAATGTAGAAACCTTTTGACTGAATAAGGTATCTCTATTGTATGTACCTTTTATTCAATTATCAGTTTCATATTAATTACTAAAAGCAAATATCAGTATATTTAGGCACTTCTAAAGTAAGTGACGGCTCAGTGAAAGAGTTTCATGAGATAAAAAAAGTCCCAAAGTGTTATATACAATATATACAAATGTGTGGTTAAAAAAACTGTGATCTTCAAAAAGACTCCTTCAATTCAGGTGTCCAGAAGTCACTATTCATTTCAACAATAATCCACAGCAGATTATGTTAAAGTTTCGACCCCATATATATGAGCCAATCAATGAAGGGTCTAATAATGGGTCATCAGGATATGCATGGCACACCTCGGCTCCCTTTGTGTGACTGTCTAGTGTGAATACACAAACAGCCCAACTGTCATCCTGAACCAGATGTGTATTCAACACACAGACAGAGGCACAGAATGACTAAGCAAGAAAATGCCCACTTTCTAACAGTGCAAAAACAACAAGTGTTGTTTTTGCACTTTCTAACAGTGTCATTTTCAAACTAACAATTCAAAAACCAACTTCTCCAAAAGATCCATTTTGAAATTGCTAGTTCAGATACTTAAAGATCAATATCTCTATTTGCTCCCAATGAGACATAACACTTAAATGATATTTCAAGGCACTCCCCCTGTTACCCTATGGGAGAGATAGGCTTTGCAAAAGTGAAAAACAAATTTAGCAGTATTTCACTAACATGACATGTAAAACACACCAGTACATGTCCTACCTTTTAAATACACAGCACCACCCCCATAGGGCTGCCTTAGGCCTACTTCAGAGGTGATTTACATGTAGTAAAAAGATGATTTGGGTCTAGCAAGTGGATGGTACTCATGTGGGAGGCACAATCAATGCTGCAAGCCCACTAGTAGCATTTGATTTACAGGCCCTGGGGACACCTGGTGCAATGTACTACAGACTTACTACTAAATCAAATATACCAATCAAGGATAAACGAATCACCAATACATTGCAGACAGACAGCATATGCACTTTAGCACTGGTTAGCAGTGGTAAAGTGCCCAGAATACTACAGCCAACCAAAACAAGCCAGAAAAATAGAAGGAAGAAGGCAAAGAGTTGGGGATAACTCTACAAAAAGGGCCAGGTCCAACCTTCAGGTTTTGCATGACAGTTAGAGGCAGAAACAAGCATTGGCATAGCCAATCAGTCTCCACGATGTAAGTGCCTAAATTGGGCTATGCAAAAAGCACTTTATTATTTACACTATTTGAGGTTGGTTGCCCTATAAGAATTGTTCCCTGAATAAAGCGCTGTTCATTGATGTCACTTAATTTAATTTTCCGCAAATGTTATGGAGTGGTGATCCTGGCTCTTCCCTTGGTAAGTCTGCCTCACCATCATTGAGGATCAGGGTACCAAAGGAAAAGGACTGAGATTGTGTTGACTCAAGAAGAATCCAAGTAAGGTTACCACGAGGCCAGTGAGTGCAGGGTCAACAGCAAGATCAGATATTCATGCACCAAATTGGTTCTGCCACACACGACAATGAATGTAAGCAAAGGAGATTAGGGGAGGGCCCATGAAACAGTATATATATGGTGGAGAAATGATCGGGATCACTGGAAAAGGAATTGAGACTTCTTGTGTGTTAGTGAGGAAAGAAGCATTGACCTTCTATCACTAGACTCTTGGGAGGGCTAAACAATGGAGAAGACATGCCATTGACAAATGACTAGCGCGCAAAATAGAGTCATGATAGTGCGAGCAAATGACAGGCCTATGGGTGGGCAGAAGCCCACAATGTAGATACAGCATGTCTCTCTTTGCTGTCTACAGCCGAGACCTAAAAACTGGCCTCCATTTATGTCATTACTCAGAGTACCGAAAGCAAAACTGTGACATCACTCTAGGAAGTTGATGCCAGACTATGACATCACTTAGAATACCAGAAGTCAAACTATAAGGTTACTGTAGGAACTACAGAAATCAGAAGTCCGAATGTGACATCACTGTAGGAATCTGACCTCAGTCTGTGACAACACTTTGAATAACTGAATTCAAACTGCGACATCACTCCGGGATCCTGACAATAGGGATATATAGCCAAAGGAACTGGAACCTGATGTCAGTCTGTAATATCACCCCAGAATCACAACCTTAGACTGTGACATTGTTCCAGTAGCCTGACTTCAGAATATAAGAATGCCCCAAGAAGGTGACACCAGGCTACCAGTACTGCCGCTATCCAACATGAGGCTTTGACAAAATATCCAAATTTTGACCTCAGACTTACACATCACTTCAGGAACTTGTCCTCAGACTATAGAGCCTTGCAAGTACATTATATTAAAAAAGGAACATCACTTCAGGAACCAGACCGGTTTCCTGGAGCTTGACTTCCACCTGTGACATAGTTAGAGAAACAGGGTCTCAGAATATGACATTGCTCCAAGATCAGGCCTTGATTGTGATAACAATGCTGCCAGTATATGCTGTAAATCTGTGGCAACACCCTGGGAGCCTGATGTCAGACACACTAAAGCTATTTGTATTAAAATAATCCGCATCTAAGCAAAACATGTTTTAAGATGTTTTTACAGAACATAAAAATATGAATGCACTTCAAAACACTGAATCAAAAAACAAAAGAAAGTCATTTTGGTTTTGAATAAATAAAATCTGAAAGAGTCAGACACAGGACTGTCCAAAAAAGCCATTCCTACTTTAGTAAGAATTTGATATTTGTAAACCAATGAGACGCCTGTTTACTAACAGTATATCATATGGAGCTATTATTATGAACACACAATTAAAGATCCCCTTTGAACATGGTGCCACCGTGATGTTTCTCATCAGATATGTGTTCATTTTGCACCCTGGTCAACTCCATATTATGAATATTCTATCAGGATGAAAGGAAACACAGTACTACTATGTTGGTTTTCATCATAGCTATGAACCTCTGTATTTGTAACCCTTGATTTTCAATTGCCAACACTGATTAAAATAAAGTCATTCAGACTGTATTCCTACAAGGCATATAGATGAGAAACGTTAAGAACTTTCTTTGACATCAGAAGAGCAACTGACTTTGGATGGAAAGACCAGAATAAGAAAAAGATTATTGTATTCTGTCATTTGATTTTTTGGATGACATCACTGCTTCTATAGTGTATTCTGGACATGTTGAGTGTAGAAGCAGTGTTTCTAATGCAAACCCTGTTCCAAAGGGACTCTCAAATAACGTGTGTGGACCTCTATTTATAGACAGAAAGATCGCTGATCGGGCTTGTGCGCCTCCAGCCACAAGCTGTATCAAAGGCTCGGACCCTGCGTGACTGAAGTTGTGCCTTCCAGCTTTCTTTCTGTCAGTGACAGGTTAAAGAAAAGTGTTTTTTCACAAGTACATCATCCGACAGCCACTCACAACCATGGGAGAAGGTCCTTCAGTCAGTTATTTAGAGGAACACATGGAAACAGTTTGGGTCCATAGACCATTCACAAGTGGTTGTCACGACCACACTCAACACCATCGCAACTCAGCACACACTGGCAGTGCTTAATTTGTACTGGCAGCTGCAGGTCCGCAGCTTTACTTATTTTTGGGAAAAGAGGCGTATATTTATCTTAATCAGACTCGGACGTAGAGCAAGCAAGACTGTCAGAAAAAGAGGAAGTCGAAGAATGATGCAGTTGGGAAAACAATGAGAAAGGCAGAAAAGAGTAATGGAAATGGACTTTCAAAAGTGAGTGATGGCACAGGAAATATCGAGTGGTAGCAGTGGCTGCAAGGGCATTTTGTATCTGACTGCACCAGAGAATAAAAGTTGGTATTCATCTTACTGAGCTCACGATGCAAAATTTAGAGAAGCAGGTTACATGTCCCCTAAAATAGCCTCGGCTCTCGACATGTGTATGAAGCATTAGGTATAGGTAACTACTACGCTGATCAAGATTAGGTATCTTTGGTGTTTGACAATGCCAACGGGGGGCTCAACAGACATTGGCAATCTTCAAAACTGAGATATTAAGGACTCCCTCGAGCACAAGTATCTGCTTTATTTATGACCTTTAATCCCAGTGGTTTGCCAGAATAGCTCACACACACTTTTCTGTCACATCTGCCTGAGGCACACTCACAACTCAGCCGGTAGACGCCCAGGGCATCCTGCAGGGGCAGGAAGCTGTGTCGGCAGTGCAGCAGCATATCCCAGCAAATGAGGCATGCCAGCTTGCTGTCATCCTGGCATTATTAAAAATTATTTAAAAATGGCGCTCGTGGGTAATAAAAACCCCAGCGCTTCTAACGTGTGGTGGGACAGGTCATCCATTTAAAAAAAGAAAAAGGTAGTCCCAAAATAATGCCTGCTGTGCATGTTGGACAGTAGTTGGGCAGTGCGCTGGGAAAGGGAGAAGCACCAGAAGATGCATGATGTATGTTTGCCTTTGACAAATGGGGAGAACATAAAATGGAGCGACGATAGTGACAGCAAATGGGCAGGCTGTAACTCAGAAGGAGATACAGAATGTCTTGCTTCGAGGCAGCGCATGCATGCCATCTGAGAGCCAAGACCTAAGAAGGGCATAAGACTGCCAGCTCTAATTAGGGCAGGTGCTGTGATGTTCCTACTCAGATGACTACCACTCTGTCACACAGTCTCAAAGGCGCCACTGCCACTTGAGAGTTGATGGTCCTTCCAGAATTCAATAGGGCGGGTGGTTCAAGAGTTTGGCAAACAAGGTAAGTTTGTGCTTGAGTACTCTATCTCAAAAACTCTAAATCAGGCTCAAAGTTCCAAAGTATAAATGTTGATCATTGTGCTTACTCAACATCTACTCATTCTTCATGCTGAATTTTCTCCTAGACCCTCGTCAACCACCAATTATAATTTCTCATTGGCTGGCTGGTTTTTGTTTTTGCAGTATTTTGCCTTAAAATTTTAAAAAAACATGAGTCCTGTTCCCCCTTTATAATGTTTTTTTTTTTTGGTGTATTTTTTCTCGTTACATTGTCTCTATTTTTCTAAATTGGTCTGGGAATTTGATATATTTATTTATTTATTGAATTTAAAATTGTTCCTTACTGTTCGCTTAACACACATTTTTTGGGAGCAATTGCCTACTGTCTGTGCATCAGGACACAATGTCCGAGCAGAGGTTCTCTTAGAACTATCTTGAAGAGAGAGAGTGTTCATTAAGCAATAAAAAAATGTCCTTTCAGATAGCCAGCAACACACTTATTCTTGCTTTTAAGAAAGACAAACTAATACAATCTAGTTTTAGTTTCCTAAAATGCATCCCTTAATTTAAGATTCAAACTTACTGGACTCCTTTTGCATTCTATGCACTCTATTTTCTTAAGATTACAATCTTATTCACTTTGGCTGCCTATATTTTTTATAACCCTCCTTATTGGGCAAGCTAGGTTTCTAAGGATATGCTTCCAGAGCATGAAGTTTGAGATACACTTATGTGTTGTTTTACACACCTCGAAATTGACTAGTTACGAAGTCCTGAATGTTAAGCAATGTAGAAATCAAAAAACACATGCCAGAACCTTTAAAAAATGTTAGAACCCATTGGCTTATTTAAGTTCTGCTGCACACAAATGCTTCTGTTATTGGTCCTTCAAAAACAATTAAGACCGCAAAGGATGACTGCCACTACCTAGCTGTAGGCTTGTGTGAAGTTCAGGGAGCAGATGTTTCCTGTGAAACAACGTTCCACATACAATAGAAGCAGTTGAGCTCACAATCGTAAAACAGATTCAAATAACTATATACAGGGTATGATGATGAATACTGTGTACAAGGTATAGAAGACGGTACTTATAATGGAATACAAAATAAATCCTTCATTTAAGTATGTATTGTTATCAACATTGCGATACTAAGCAGCTGGAACCGAAAAGCTCTCAAAGCTTATTTCAAAGTTTATGCCTATAGGGAGTGAAATAGATATGCTAGTAATTTGTGTTACACCTGCAAGGTAAAGTGCTTATGGTGGATAGCAAGTGTTGGAATGGAGACATCAGGGGAGAATGAGAATCACTCATAATTGAAACAAAACACCAGCCTGTGCTTTGGGTTAATGATGTTGATGCACAGTTGCTTCAAATATTCTTTTGCACAAGTAAAATTCTATTTTCAGATGGAGTTGAATATGGTAATGGTTTTCTCACACATTTTACTCCAAAAGTGATGATGGCAAACTAAGTAATGTCTCTATTAGTGTTAGGAAGGAATTGACCAAAATGTAACAAGAAATATGTTCAGCTGGAGTGGCTCAGGCAGTGGACATTTCAGAATGGGTTTCTCCAATAGTTCTAGTACAGAGAAAAATGGGCAACTTGGGTCTTTTTCAATTTAAGGCCAGTTAACAATCACATATTAATAGATTATCATCTCCTACCTCACATCCACGAATTATTAGCTAAGTTATTTTGGATGTAGGCTATCTTAGATTTAGATTTAAACATATTTGTCATCAGATTAAAGAAGAAAGTCATCACACATTTCCATTTGCACCACACCTGATGGTGTTTTAGGTGTACCAGAATGCTATTTGGTTTACCCTCTGTATTTACGCATTCCAAAATCTTCTGCATATTTTATTTGGGAGTATTTAAGGGCGGTGGCCTCTCAAGATGACATCCTGGTTTAGACAAAATCAGTTGGGATATATACCCACATGTTGGACAAAGTGTTGTTGAGACACAGGAATGACGTTCCAACTTGAAAATTATTCTTTCCAATGAAGTTGAACATCTGTGTAAAAAAATGTTCAACAAGGGTATGTGTGACAAGGATAATACGTGAAGTAATTGTTGAGATGTATAGATGGTTGGCTATATTGCTGATGCTTTCAATGTGAGAGTAGACTTTTTTCCTAGGTTCTCCATATGAAGTACTGGCAAATGGAGACAAAATCAATCAATGAGTACATAGCAATCATGGTCAAAGATGCTATGGCAAATGTTGATTAGTGTGTAACTGGAAAGGCTTGATCGGAAGCTATAAAGCAAAACACCATTTGAACAAAGTCAAAAATTGTATTCACAGTGGTGGCTCTAGGGTAAAAACATCTTTGGTCACTATTAGAAGTTTTATGGAAAATCAAAGAAGAATTTTCATTAGGAGCTGAACTTCCCATGAAAAAGATTGCTTTAGTCTTATTGCTTCCATCCAGAGTCACATTTCTGGCTCATGTATATTTATTCATATTGGTGAAACTGATACCAGCAGAAAAAGTAGGGTCACTTATTGGTGGCTATATTGAATGATCAACTAGCTGTTTTGATGAATAAGTGTCAATGTTGTGCCAAATGAGACTAGATTTGATTTTGTGAACTGAAACTATAAATTCTGAAAGGTTTGTACACCCAGAAGCTGCTGTGGAGTATTCTTGCCATGGAACATTTAGGTGCATAAGATGCTTTGACTGACGGAAAGGTTAATGCATTATTGTTAAATGACAATGTTTCAAAATATCCAGAAATTAGGTGGGTAAAGGATCCCAATATAGATTCAGTGTTTTTGAAGGAATGTTTTCACAGAGAGGAGTCCCTAATTCTATCATATTTGACTATGGTTTACTATTTACATCTCAAAAATCACACATTTTTACCAATTTAAAAATATCTCACAAAGTTACTACTTTGTATCCTCATAATAGAAGTGCGTTGATGGAGAGGTTTAATGAGGAAATATGACTAACTTTAAATTTAAGGTCTAGATATTCAAACAGATGGAGAAAGCTTAATATATTCCTTTCAATGTATCCCTTACAATTTCACAGCTTTCAATCTGTTTTAGCTTCTTAGTGGCAGAAATCCATGGACAGGGTTGAATCCAGAATGTCTCAAAGGTAACGTAAAGGAGAATTTATTTGAGGATATGTATTAAAGAGCTATGCAAAATGTGGCAAGTAAAAAGATTAATCAAAATAGTTTGTACAAACTAGGAAGTTCAGGTTGCAAATTGGAAATTTTGAGAAAATTCGAAAAAACATGTGAAATTGAATTTCCCTAAAGTGAATACAGTTGTTCAGATTGGCAAATCCTCTGTTTTGTTAAAAATGGAATATGGTTGGCCTTTCCAGACTGTGGGTTTTTTCTGCACTCTCTAGAGTTGGAAATATCTTTCAAGCAACCAATGTCAAAAATGTGGATTAACCTGAATTCTTCAGTCCCATTCCTTTCTGTTTGCCTGACATGTTATAGTAGATCCAAGGACAGTCTTGCTTTTCTTCCATTCAGAATGGAACTTTTACTCTTCATCATAGACTGAGCCTTCCACGAGAATCCATCAAAGGCGACCTAGAAATGTCTGGTTTCTGAAGAGACTGGAATAGTTTGTTATATGTATTAAATACTTTTGTAAACATTATGGGGGTCATTACAACACTGGCGGTAAAAGCAGCTTACCACCGTGCAGAAGACCGCCAACACACCGCTGCACCCGCGGAATTCTGCCACAGCTATTATACCCACATCTCGAAATCTGACAAAAATCAGACACCCACACAAGTCCGCCACACCAAAGGTCAGTGATAAACTGGTGAAAAAAAACCTCTACCTCACGCCAACAGAAATACGCCCACACTATCACGACACACAAATCCACGCGGCAGTCTTTCAACCGCGGTATTCCATTGGCGGTACACACCGCCACGCTCAAAATACACACACTTCTACAAAACACCGCCACATTGGACAATTCGAAATACACACACCTGATACACATACACACACCACTCCCACACACCCAATACAATATAAAACACACACCCACATCACCCACAAACCCCTATGACCACTATTATAGAGAGAAGGCCAGAGAGAGACACCACCATCCACAAACTAGCAGCCACAGGCACACAACACCATCACCCACACAACTTCCACGCACAAAACACCAGACACCACTACATATCATCACACTTATCACCACACACACCACCCCACACATCACCTACACCACCCCATGGCACGGCAAAGACACCCCAGGTTCTCAGAGGAGGAGCTCAGGGTCATGGTGGAGGAAATCGTCCGGGTAGAGGCACAGCTATTTGGAGCACAGGTGCAGCACACCTCAATTGCAAGGAAGATGGAGGTATGGTGAAGAATGGTCGACAGGGTCAACGCAGTGGTACAACACCCAAGAAATCGGGACGACATCAGGAAGAGGTGGAACGACCTACAGGGGAAGGTGCGTTCCGTGGTCTCCAGACACAACCTGGCGGTACAGCGGACTGGCGGTGGACCCCCACCTCCTCCCCCACAACTAACAACATGGGAGGAGCAGGTCTTGGCGATTCTGCATCCTGAGGGCCTCGAAGGAGTCGGTGGAGGAATGGACTCTGGTAAGTCAAAGCTTTACTATTATATCCCCCACCCTACCTGCATGCTATCACATACCCCCACACTCGCCCCATCCCTATCACTCCAACTCCTCACAAATGTACCAATATCACAAACCACCCATCCCAACACCAAGCCCTGCATGCAACAACAAAGCATGGACACCCATCACCAAAGCATGCACGCTGCACATGGCCATACACCCCCCCTAAACCATTATCACACAAGGTCCCACACAGGAATGCCAGCACTGGGGTACACGGTCACCCACACCCCCTTTGCACACCATGACACACACAGATGTAATAAACATCCTTTTATACCCCTGCAGGACCACTACCCAACGTCACCAGACAGGAGGGTCCAGACATCTCCACCCCACCCACAGAAGAGGCCCACAGTGATGACAGCAGCTCTGTCCAAGTGGATCTAGATGACCAGCCCGGACCATTGTGGGCCTCGGGACAGTCGGTTCCCCTCACACAGGCACAGGCCACCACAGACCTTCCCCCCTCTGGTAACACCAGCACAGCACCCACCCAGCGGGCCCATACCTCCGTCCCCAGGATATGTCAATCAGCTGTGTGTCCACCACTACAGGGAACCCAGGATAACCCACCACCCCAACAACAACAGGGACCTGGGGGCAGTGGTAGTGGGCCAACGGTCCAGGGGATGGAGGCCCAGGAACACAGGGGAACTCGGAGGGCTGCTGTGCGACAGGGGGCGGACAGGCCAAGGGAACCCACTCTCCACAAGGCCCTCTCCTCCATCATGGGAGCACATCACCACTCCCAGGAGACGATGGCAACGGTCCTTGACAAGTTTCAGGAGACCCAGCAGATGCAGGAGGAACAGTATTTGGGGTTCAGGGAGGAACTCAGAACCATCAGCTCCGCCCTGGGCACCATCGTAGGGGTGCTGAAGGAACTACTCAACACCAGGAGGGACACTGTGGCACTACAAGGGGCCCCTGACACTAGCCTGGGCGATGAACTGCCCACCACCTCCGCCGGTGGTAGTGGGCAGGAGGCACCGCCACAGGACCACCACACCAGCACCCCACCCCCTGCAGACGGAGAACCACACCGCAAACGGTCCCTGAGATCCAGGAACAAGACAGAGCACGATGCCAAGACCCCCACCAAGAAATGAGACCACCCTGATTGTCAACCCACTGTCCCACTTTGTCACCCTGTCCATATTGAAACTGCCCCAGCTCCACTTCCTATGCCCATATGGGCAATGCACCTATGAGACAAATAGACTGGACTCTGCCATGGACACTCCTCCGCCATCACCCCTCACCATTTAACTTCCCCCTCCAATATTGTTTATGTAAAGAAATACACCTAAAGCACCAAAAGATCTGGAGTCTGTCTGTGATTTTGAAATAGTGTATTTGCAATTACAGTGACAAAATTTTCAGGAAATAGTAATGTCAACATACTTATATCACACAGCTCTAGTCCCTGAGGAATCTAAGCAGATGACACACGTTGGGACACACACCTGTGAAACCGTCAGGGAAAGTGATAACTCAGTGACCATACACTGGGTGAAGTCGCGGATAGAGGTAGAAGTGTAAAAGTACTTGCAGTAGGCAGGAACGTATTCTCACCTGTGTTTCACTGGAAATATTGCTGGATGACTGAGTCCCTGTTGTCAATGTCTTCTTCCTCTGCTTCCTCCTCATCACTGTCCACAGGCTCCACAGCTGCCACAACACTGCCATCTGGACCATTCTCCTGCAGAAAAGGCACCTGTCGTCGCAAAGCCAAGTTGCGAAGCATACAGCAGGCCACGATGATCTGGCACACCTTCTTTGGTGAGTAGAAAAGGGATCCACCTGTCATATGGAGGTACCGGAACCTGGCCTCCAGGAGGCAGAAGGTCAGCTCGATCACCCTCCTAGTACGCCCATGGGCCTCATTGTAGCGTTCCTCTGCCCTGGTCCTGGGATTCCGCACTGGGGTCAGTAGCCATGACAGGGTGGGGTAACCAGAGTAACTTAATAGTCACACACGGTGCCCCTGGAGTTGACCCATCACATAAGGGATGCTGCTATTCTGCAGGATGTAGGCGTCATGCACTGAGCAAGGGAACATGGCATTCACATGGGAGATGTACTGGTCGGCCAAACATACCATCTGTACATTCATGGAATGATAACTCTTCTGGTTCCTGTACACCTGTTCACTCCTGTGGGGGGATCCAAAGCCACATGGGTCCCATCAATGGCACCTATGATATTGGGGATAGGTCCAAGGGCATAGAAGTCACCTTTCACTGTAGCAAGTCCTCCACCTGAGGGAAAACGATGTAACTCCGCATGTGTTTCAGCAGGGCAGACAACACTCTGGACAATAAGTTGGAAAACATAGGCTGGGACATCCCTGATGCCATGGCCACAGTTGTTTGAAAAGACCCACTTGCAAGGAAATGGAGCACTGATAGCACCTGCACTTGAGGGGGGATTCCTGTGGGATGGTGGATTGCTGACATCAGGTCTGGCTCCAACTGGGTACACAGTTCCTGGATTGTGGCACTGTCAAACCTATAGGTGATTATCAGATTTCTTTCCTCCATTGTCGACAGGTCCACCAGCGGTCGGTACACCGGAGGATTCCACCATCTCCTCACATGTCCCAGCGGACGGTGCCTATGAAGGACAACAGCGACCAGAGAGTCAAACAAGTCAGAGCTATGTACCCACTGTCTACACAGAACACGATTCATACACAACATCTGGCCTGTACGTGTGTTGAGAGTAGCCCTAGGTATGTGTGACACAGTTGGTAATTAGGCCATGTGGGCCCCTGAAATGGCGGCTGCCTGACCTCTAAAGTGAGATAATGGGATGTGAGGTAACTGCGCTGGCGTTGTACACAGTCGCGGTAGGCAGTCGAAGACCGCGGCACAATGCTGCATTTGGTAACATTGGACCCTATGGGTCCCCGGAGCCAATGACGATGTACGCCGGCGGTGATGGTACGCACCACCGTAGACGTGACCGCCATTTTCTAGCTGTTGAATCACTCGATACCTGATCTTCGACAGGAGAGGACCTACACTGCAAGTGCAGCTGTGACCTCGGACTGGAAGAGACAATGGCTCGTGAATCTGGGGAAAGGGCCCCTACCTTCACATCGGAGGAGTTGGAGAAGCTCGCCGACGGGGCCCTCCCCCAGTACACGCCACTCTACGGTCCTCCGGACCAACAGGAAAGTACACAGGGGGCATGTTGTATGGGGTATGCGTGTGTGGAGAGGGATGGTTGTAAGAAGGAAGGGGGCAGAGTTCTGAGTGCATGAAAGACGGTGGGTGCATGTGCCACATGGCAAGGGTAGGGATGGGGGCCCACTCACTTTGACGGTGCAGTTGGTAATGACTTCTCTTCTTCCCCTGTGCATTTCATGTAGGTCAGCGCCCACCAGAAAAAGGATATTTGGCGTGCCATCACCAAGGACGTCCGGACCCTGGGGGTCCACCACAGACGGAGCACTCACTGCCGGAAGAGATGGGAGGACATTCGCCGGTGGAGCAAGAAGACGGCGGAGGCTCAGCTGGGGATGGCCTCCGAATGTGGGAGGGGTGCCCGTCGAACCATGATCCCCCTGATGTTCCAGATCCTGGCGGTAGCCTACCCGGAGTCGGATGGGCGCTTGAGGGCATCTCAACAGACACAAGGGGGTGTGTACACTCTCATTCTGCTGACTTTGCGTGCAGTGGAGGGGTCTGGGTGGGGGAGGAGGGCTGTGGGTTTCCTTAGGCCAGGGTGAGTTCCGTAGGCTAGGACCCTGTGGCCTCCCACCCCACCTCTGTAGAGTGCCAAGTACAGGTATTCATGCACCTTTGTCATCTATGTGTGCAGATGTCGTCCATAGCCTTGTAGGCCATTTCCCAGGAATTGCACTGTAGAGCCCAACAGCACGACGTAGTGCAGGGGGCTGCTGTGTCTGTCTTGTCCACCAACGGTAGCGGTAAGCCATGCACTCAACCTGTCTTTCTTCTGTTCCCCCCCCTTTTTTCGGTCTCCCTGTTCTTGTGTGCATTAGCATCATCAGGCGGAGGAGCAGTGGCACCGGAGCACGAGGGAGCTGCGTCCCACATGGCCATGGAGGGCCACACTACGGACTCTGAATACACCAGTGGGACGGAGGGCGAGGGGAGCACCACAGCAGTGACAGGAGCGGAAACCAGTGACACGGACTCGTCCTCCGATGGGAGCTCCCTTCTGGTGGCGGCAACATCTGTGCCCCCCACTAGTACAGGTACAGCCGCCACCCCCCCTCTACCAGCACCGCCCTCCCAGCAGCCCCTCAGCATGTGCCCCGTGCCTGCATACCCAGGAGGGTGGGCATCACCGTCGCCCCAGGCACCTCAGCCCCTGCCCCTGTCACCTCTGCTGCCCTCAGTGAGGAGGCCATTGACCTCCTCAGGTCCCTCACTGTTGGGCAGTCTACCATTTTGAATGCCATCCAGGGTGTAGAAAGGGAGTTGCAACAAACCAATGCATTCCTGGAGGGCATTCATTCTGGTCAGGCTGCCCTTCATCGAACCTTTCAAACTCTGGCCTCAGCACTGATGACAGCCATTGTCCCTGTGTCTAGCCTCCCCTCTCCAACTTCCTCCACCCAGACCCAATCCCCTGTACCTCTGCCTATCCCAAGCACACCATCAGACCAGCATGCAAACACCTCACCACACAAGGGAAGCTCAGGCACACATAAGCACCACACATCCCACAGGCACTCAAGCAAGCATCACACACATACAGACACACCAACATCCACTGCCTCCACTGTGTCCCCCTCCTCCTCGTCTCCCTCCTCCCTCCCAGTCTCGTCTACACTCACACCTGCATGCACTACCACCACAGCCACTACGTCACGCACCAGCACACCCACCACCACACCCCGCTCACGTGCAGTCACCACCCCCACTACCATTCACATGTCCCCTGTGTCCACTCCCAGTGTGTCTGGGACGCCCCCTCCCAAGATACATAAACGCAGGCACACATCCACCCAACATACATCCACCTCACAACATCCTCCAACGCATGCACCTTCACCCAAAACCACAAAAGTTACACCTCTTCCTCCACTCCCAAACCCCCTCCAGCTACCCGTCCCAGTGTCTCCAAACAACTTTTCCTGTCCACCCTTAACATATTTCCCATCCCCCCCGTCCAACTCATAGGTCCCGTACTAGCACCTCAGCCACAAAATCTCCGGGACCAGTGGTGCCTGTTGTCACAGGTATGTGGAGTGCACCAGCCACCAGGCCAGCCATTGTATCACGGAGCCAGAGCACAACCATTCCCCCCCCCCCCTGTGAAGCACCAGAAGTTGGCCAGTGCCCGGCGGGAGACGGGAAGACTCCAGCCACCCAAGCCGCTCACAGGGGTCCCGGGGGGAGTGTGGACTCAGCTGTGACTCCTCCCAAGGTGGGGAAGGGGCAGAAGAAAGCCGCAAAGTCTGGGAGGAGCAGCACGGCGGAGAAGACCGCCATCATCCCCTCTGGCCAGGAGGCCTCCGCCAGCCCCATCGTCGCTGCCCAGGAGGGCCCCGCCAGCCCCATCGTCGCTGCCCAGGAGGGTCCCACCAGCCCCATCGTCGCTGCCCAGGACGCCACCACCAGCCCCATCCCCATCGTCGCTGTCCAGGAGGACCCCGCCAGCCACAGCCCAGCTACCCAGGAGGGCCCTGCCAGCCACAGCCCATCTGACCAATGAAGGACCGCCAGCCCCAGCCCAGCTGGGCAATGAAGGACCGCCAAGTCAAGCACAGCTGAACAGGGGAAGCACCGCTGAACAGGGCAAGGACCGCCAAGTCAAGCATCGCTGAACAGGGCAAGGACCGCCAAGTCAAGCACCGCTGAACAGGGCAAGCACCGCTGAACAGGGCAAGGACCGCCAAGGCAAGCACCGCTGAACAGGGCAAGGACCGCCAAGTCAAGCATCGCTGAACAGGGCAAGCACCGCTGAACAGGGCAAGGACCGCCAAGGCAAGCACCGCTGAACAGGGCAAGCAACGCTGAGCAGGGCAAGGAACGCCAAGTCAAGTACCGCTGAACAGGGCAAGCACCACTGAACAGGGCAAGGACCGCCAAGTCAAGCACCGCTGAACAGGGCAAGGACCGCCAAGTCAAGCACCGCTGAACAGTGCAAGGACTGCCAAGGCAAGCACCGCTGAACAGGGCAAGGACCGCGAAGTCAAGCATGCTGAACAGGGCAAGCACCGCTGAACAGGGCAAGGACCGCCAAGGCAAGCACCGCTGAACAGGGCAAGGACCGCCAAGTCAAGCACTGCTGAACAGGGCAAGCACCGCTGAACAGGGCAAGGACCGCCAAGGCAAGCACCGCTGAACAGGGCAAGGACCGCCAAGTCAAGCACCGCTGAACAGGGCAAGCACCGCTGAACAGGGCAAGCAACGCTGAGCAGGGCAAGGAACGTCAAGTCAAGTACCGCTGAACAGGGCAAGCACCGCTGAACAGGGCAAGGACCGCCAAGTCAAGCACCGCTGAACAGGGCAAGGACCGCCAAGTCAAGCACCGCTGAACAGTGCAAGGACCGCCAAGGCAAGCACCGCTGAACAGGGCAAGGACCGCGAAGTCAAGCATGCTGAACAGGGCAAGCACCGCTGAACAGGGCAAGGATCGCCAAGGCAAGCACCACTGAACAGGGCAAGCAACGCTGAGCAGGGCAAGGAACGCCAAGTCAAGTACCGCTGAACAGGGCAAGCACCGCTGAACAGGGCAAGGACCGCCAAGTCAAGCACCGCTGAACAGGGCAAGGACCGCCAAGTCAAGCACCGCTGAACAGTGCAAGGACCGCCAAGGCAAGCACCGCTGAACAGGGCAAGGACCGCGAAGTCAAACATGCTGAACAGGGCAAGCACCGCTGAACAGGGCAAGGATCGCCAAGGCAAGCACCGCTGAACAGGGCAAGCACTGCTGAACAGGGCAAGGACTGCCAAGTCAAGCACCGCTGAACAGGGCAAGGACCGTCAACTCAAGCACCGCTAGCCCATGAGTGGCAGTGACACAACTGGGACCGTCACAGGGTGAGTGATGCAGTCTGGGCACCAGTCCCCCTCCAGAACCAGTGGAGACTGTCATCCACTACCTCTGTCCTTAACAGGATGAAGCACTCTGGGCACCAGTCCCCCTCCAGAACCAGTAGAGACATGCATCCACTCCATCTGTCCTTCACAGGATGAAGCACTCTGGGCACCAGTCCCCCTCCAGAACCACTGGAGGCTGTTATCCACTTGAGAGACTGTGGCACTCCCCAGGATGGTACAGTGGGCAAACCACCCACTGTAGAGACTTGAGAGACTGTGGCTTTGCACTCCCCAGGATGGTACAGTGGGCAACCCACCCACTGTAGAGAACTGAGAGACTGTGGCTTTGCACTCCCCAGGATGGTACAGTGGGCAAACCACCCACTGTAGAGACTTGAGAGACTGTGGCTTTGCACTAACCAGGATGGTACAGTGGGCAAACCACCCACTGTAGAGACTTGAGAGACTGTGGCTTTGCACTCCCCAGGATGGTACAGTGGGCAACCCACCCACTGGAGAGACTTGAGAGACTGTGGCTTTGCACTCCCCAAGATACATCAATGGGCATGAACCCCCTCATTGATCTGGCGTTGTGCACTCATCCGGCTGAGGTGCCCCCCTTTCCCTTCCCCCTGAGGTGCCTGTTGTATTTCTCTCTGATGCCCCAGCAGTGTTCTCTTCGTCATGTTCGGGTATCTTGTGTGGGCCTCCCCCATGCATTTTCGGCCCAGTGGTCCACAGACTATGAATGGTGCAATACCTGGACTACTAATCGTGGTGTATATTTTGTTCATAGTGTATATATTTATATATTTGCAAACTGAATTTTGATATATTACAATGGTTACACTCATTTCCTTTTGTCTTTGCATTCTTCCGGGGGGTTTGGGGGGTATTACTGTAATGTTTGGATATGCATTGGTGTGTGTGTTGTAGTGGATGAGGGTGGGGGTTGGGTTGTTGCATGTGTGTGTCCCTGTTTTTTGCCTCCCCCCTCCCCTATGTTGTAGGTGCAGTACTCACCGTGGTCTTCACCACCGGCAGTGGTGCTCCTGGTACAGGAGCAGGAAGACTAGCGCAGGAAGAATATGGAGTTCCGGCTCCATGGTGTCGTCGTTCCTCGTGGAGTGTGTAGAGGTGAGCGTTTTTCCTTTGAAATGCCTGTTTCCGCCGTGTTTTTATCCACTGTGAATCCGCCCCGGAAAAGGTGGCGGATTTTCCTGTCATAATAGTGTGGGCGGTACATTGTCCTCCGCCTGTCTGTTGGCGGTGACCGCCGAGCTGTTTGTTTGTACCGCCATGGCGGTCTGAGTGTTAAAGTGGCTGTCTTTGTTGGCGGTTATCGCCATGGTCGTAATTGCAAAGCTTTTACCGCCGGCCTGTTGGCGGTCTTACCGCCACTTTAACACCATCCACCAGGGTTGTAATGACCACCTATGTGTTTGTTTTAGTTTTTCTGTTTTCCTGTCAGAAATTTACTGTGTGGTATCTTCTCTACTTTATGATTAGAATTTGACTATTCATGGTGATTTCCTTGTTCTTCACTACCCAGATTATGTTCTACTTTAGGATAGATTCTAATTCTGGCTCTAAGTCTATTCTGTCAAAATGCATGCTACTTTACTTTGTTGTGTGGGCTCCTGAAATAAATACATTTCTTACCTTCTAATGACTAGGGGCCAGATGTAGCAAGTCGGCAATTTGCGACTTGCAAATTGCGAGTCCCTGCGACTCGCAATTTGCAAGTCGCAAATTGCTATGCAGTACGGTGTCTCAGACACCGACTGCGACTCGCAATGGGGTCGCAATGACCCACCTCATGAATATTCATGAGGTGGGTCGCAAAATGCGGCCCCATTGCGAGTATAGGCACTCGCTAACATGGAGGCCTGCTGTCGTCAGCAGACCTCCATGTTTGCGACCTGCTTTTCAATAAAGCAGTTTTTTTTTTTTTGAAGTGTAGCCCGTTTTCCTAACAGGAAAACGAGCTGCACTTCAAAAAAACCGAAACCTTTTGTTTCGGTTTTTTTTCAGGGCAGGGAGTGGTCCCTTGGACCACTCCCTGCCCTGAAAAAATATTTTGGTGTCCAGTCACAAACTGGAAGGGGTCCCATGGGGTCCCCTTCCAATTTGCGATTGGGTTACCATCCACTTGAAGTGGATGGTAACTGCGATGCCATTTGCGACCGCATATGCGGTCGCAAATGGTATTGCATCCCAATGCGACTCGCAAATAGGAAGGGAACACCCCTTCCTATTTGCGAGTCTGAAATGCATTTTGCGAGTCGGTAACGACTCGCAAAATGCATTTCTGCATTGGGATACGCGTTTAGCGAGTCGCAAACGGCAAATTTTGCCGTTTGCGACTCGCTAAACGTTTGCTACATCTGGCCCTAGATCATTTCAATGTGAAATCATGAAAGCTGTCGCCCGAAAAGGGTAGCACCTAAGAAAGTGACTTCATTTAAAGATCTGATATTTCCATGACACTTAAAAGGTTACATTGGGGCTGACTGATCTATTAACTCTTTTAAAAGGATGTGGGGGCAGGCCAATAATCCGCATTTAGATAATGCCTGTGAAATTGTGTGAAAAGTTGGATGGTTAAGCAAGGGATCTGTATAGGACGTGGCTTAGCTTCTTTTTAAAGGTATGTATTGAAATGAATAAATAAACAATATATGTGTTCACCATATAAGAAGTATAAAATAGTTGTCTACATTGTTTACGAAGATGTGTTTGAATTGATGAACAAGCATAAACTAGATTTGGTGATTGAAGCAAATTTAACTCAATGTTGCATAATGGATTTCATTTCTTTGTAATCAATTGAAAATATTGAAGTCCCTTGTGTCTGTTACAAAATCTATATACATTATTATCTATTTCTGCACTTTGGGTTAAATTGCAGTGATAAAACAGCAGCTTGGAAGCCCCTGATTTGGTTGATATGTCTTTGTATGAGATAGTGAATACCTGCAGAGATACTTTGTGAAAACAATTGGAGGCAAACCCTCAACCACCAGCCTAAATGGCAAGCTTAATCATTGGATTTGTCTTACTGAAATTTAATTAGGGGATGGTCATGATCCCAAGAAAATTTTGCTCATATTAGGGATGGAGGGTTAATTGCAGGTTTTAGTTTTTCAAAGACAACGATGGAAAACTGAGGAAGTGAAATACGCATTTAGTGCCAAGTGTCAGGCATCATTTCAGTAAATTCCTCCCATCACTTAAGATAGTGTTATCAAAGGTAAACTGGAATTTAAAAGCAGCTCTGCAATAAAGGCCATACCTGTCCTTAATTGTACTGTGTGACTACAGTGAGTGGGTCTGACTTCTCTAAAAAGATTAGGATGGGGTGAATGTATGCATGTCTACATGAAAATGGTGTGCATTTCCTCAGGGCTGTGTGGTAGGTTTGGTAGCTGATGATCTCTCCATTCAACCCCTCAGAAATCAGCCCCCTGGTACTCATTCTTCTAGAGATTATCCCTTTGTCCACTGTGGCCAAACTTTTGTGACACAACAGAAATCACAAGAAACCATATTATCTCTCTTATATCCCTCCAGATAAGTTTACAGCTAATTGGGATAATGGTTTTAACATGCCAACATGTCTAATGTATGCTTATGAATGGAGCTATTGAAAAAAGCTGGCTTTTTTCTTGCCTTTGACTGGTGGGACAGATGACCATTCAGTTACTTGCGCACCACTGAGCATGGAACTACAACTTCCACCATGACTCATGATTAACATTACTTGAGATATCCATCACCACACAGCAATGGAAAGACTGAGCTTAAGTGTGGATGGGTGCAAGTTGGAAAGTTACTATTATTCATACTATTATAATATAAAAAATATATCACATGCAAGTTATTGTGAAAGATACATGTAGTAGTTTTATTGCACAGGCCACATTCTATTTCTGTCTTGTCTAAACACATAACAAATATATGGGGGTGTGAGAGGTTTAGGCTGGGGTCCTGAACGATATATAGGCCCATTTTGGTGACTGACTGCCAAAATCTCAGTACAAACTATCTATCACCTGCTCCCTCTCTATCTTGAACATTTGCCAAATCATGGAAGGATCTGTCAGAATTAATAACACAGGTTCATGCTTTTTAGATGGGTTGATGAACATATTTTGTTTTTGCTGCCCATCTACCTAGTGCAATGATGGTAGCAACCCGCATGCATAAAGAAACAAATTTTGGGGTATTTTTAGGTAAGAGGAATAAACATGTAGGGGCCTAATTTGCAGTGTGTTTAGTAGTACTACATTAACATTACTAATTAACCTCAACATTTTATTCACTAAACTACAGCTTACATCTCTTCTATCTTTTCAGTACAAGTGCCTGACTCCAGAGATAGCTGTGCAAATAGTTGTACATTTTGGAAGAAAATATGGGTGGGATTGAGGAGTGGCTAGAAAATGGGGAATACTTAGTACCCATGTTTGGAAAGTACTCTGCAGGAAATTAGGGAAGCACATTGTAGGAGGCTGGCCTGGTTTGTAGTGAGTACCTAAGGTACTTACACCTTATGCGAGGTCCAGTTCTCACTTATTAGTGAAATGTAGTCAGTGTCTAGAAGCCAGGCTCTCTAGCGGTAGTGTGGATGAGCATCCAAGACCTAACTAGGAAACATGCAAAGCTCATGCAATACCACTGTAGTCACACAGTACTCACACACATGAAATAACATACTCAGTGTTAAAAAATAAAGGTACTTTATTTTGGTGACACAAATGCCAAAAATGTCTTAAAGACTATACTCCCTTAGGAGGTAAGTAATATACACAGTATATACACTAGAATGCAGTAATAGCTGTAAAAACAGTTAGAAAACAGTGCAAATAGTAAAAATCACAATAGTTAGAAATGGGCCTGGGGGAACACAAACTATATACTAAAATAGTGGAATGTGAAAGTTGGTTTCCAACCTAGGCAAGTGTAGTGTTTAGAGGGGTGCTGGGAGTGTAAGAAAACACCAAAGGTAAGTAATAGAACCCACCCCAGAGCCCAGGAAAGCAGGAGTAAATCACAGTAACTTTCCTAGAACACACAACAACACGTGATAGAAGATTTTGCAAGAACCTGAAGAGACTGCAAGACACCAATGATGGATTCCTGGACCTGAAGACCTGTGGAAGAAGGGGACCAAGTCCAAGAAGGACCAGGGAGAACAGGAGCCTCAGCTAACCTGGATGAAGGTGCAAAAGAAGAACTACTGGTAAAGAAGAACCTGCAGTACTGCACCCAAAAAGACGGATGACAGTTCCTGGTAGGTGCAGATGATGTCCCACGCCGGATGGATGATTGCAGTCTGGCTTGCCTTGCTGGATTCTGCCAACAAGCGTTGGCACTCGCAAAGCTCGCAGTTTGCAGAAAATGGCACTGCCCGGGACTAGGAGGGGCCTGGTGGCTTCTACCCATGAGGCAGCGAAAGAGGAGGCTCTCAGCAACCCAGAGAGCCCTCAGAAGACCAGGCAGCACACACAGGAGTCCCTCAGTACGGGGACAATGAAGGTGCAAAAGGAGGCACATGCAGCACTACACAAAGGGATCCCACACCGTCAGAGAACCACACAGGAGGCTGAGTGTCATAGGAAGGAGTGCTGGGGGCCAGAGCTGCATGGTGCAGGAAGAACTTTGTGGAAGAAAAGCCTTAGCAATTGCAAACATTGCAGAACATCGGGGTACTGTCTTCCGTGGGGAGGAAAGCTCTTACCTCCACCAAAGTTGGACAGCTGGACTTCAGGACTGTCGGGACCACTTGAGTCCACCTCCCGTGTTGCTGGATGCACGCACTTCCTCAGGAAAGGGGACCCAAGCCACTGGTTGTCACTGCAGAGGGGGTGCCTGCTGAAGCAGGGAAGTGACTCCTTCACTTCAAGGGAGATTCCTTAATTCTTCTGGTGCAGGCTGAAGACTGGCTGTCCTCTGAGGATGCACAACCTGGAAACAGTTGCAGTTGCTGTCAGGAGCTGAAGATAGAATCTTGCACAAGTCATCTTTGCTTCTTTGTTGCAGTTGTAGAGTTCCTGGAGGGTTCAGATGTGGTTTCTTCAGTAAGAAGGTGAAGTAAAGGATGCAGAGGATTCCTCTTGGAGCCTTGCAATCCGAATCTGAGGAAACACCCAGGAGAGAGACCCTAAATAGCCCTGAAAGCAGGATTGGTCAGCCAACAGGTAAGCACCTATCAGGGGAGGGCTCTGACGTCTTCTGCTGGCACTGGCCACTCAGATGCTCCCAGAGTGCTCCGCCAGCTTGAAATCCAAGATGGCAAAACACAGGGTCACTCTGGAAGAGCCATGGGTAGGACCCCTGGGGTGGTGATGGACAAGGGAGTGGTCACTCCCCTTTTCGTTTGTCCAGTTTTTGCCAGACTACGGACTGGGGGTCCCTGAACTGGTGTATAATGGATTATGCAAGGATGGCACTATCTGTGCCCTTCAAAGCATTTACAGAGGCTTTGGGAGGCAACCCCTACCATGCCCGTAACACCTATTTCCAAAGGGAGAGGGTGTAACACCCCTCTCTCAAAGGACATTCTTTGTTCTGCCTTTCTGGGCTTGAGCTGCTTGATCTTGGTCCTTCCTGGTCCCTGGCAGCACCATTTTCCACTAACCACGAGCTTTGCGTGTGCCAAGGCTTGTTGGTGGACACCAGCGACGCAAACCAGACTGCAATTATTCATCAAGCGTGGGACATCACTTGCACCAACCAGGAACCCAAATCCGTCTTCTTGGGTGCAATAATGACTGTTCTACTTCACCTGTGGTTCTTCTTTTGCAGCTTCATCCGGGTTAGCAGGTGCTTCTGTTCTCCCTGGACTCTTCTGTGCTTTTTGGACTTGGTCCCCTTCTTCCACAGATCTTCAGGTCCAGGAATCCACTATTGGTGCCGTTCAGACTCTTCTGGTTCTTGCAAAATCTTCTTTCTCATGTTTCTATGTGTTCTGGTAAAGTTATGTGTTTTACTCCTGCTTTCCTGGGCACCGGGGTGGGATCTAGTACTCCTGCATCTCTCCACTGGTTCTGGTGGGGACCCTGTGCCCAGTGATGCTACACCTGGGGTGTGCAGATAACATCTTCTCACCTGGAGGTCTGAGCCACGAGATGTACATGGAACAGGTAGCATGATACTCCATGGAGGAAGAGCCACACTCCATCCTGCGGCAACTCAGGCTACAAACTGCTGGTAGTGCCAGTGCTGGTGGTGGTGCCTCAAGTGGCGTGTCCAGGGTCCAGGACGTCACCTGCAGCCTCGGAGGGCTGCCTACTAGGGATGCTGCTGATGTCCGATATAGCGGCACCAGCTGGGGATGTGGTGATGCAGATGGTGTTGCAGGTGGCAGTGGCCGTGTTGGTGGCTGCGGCGGAGGTGCTGCCGGTGCTGCCCGCGGTGCAGGTGTCTGTAGTGGTGGAGGGAGACACCAGACCATCTCTGGCAGCCTCGGAAGGTTGATCCTTGGGGAGGTTGCTGCAGACTGACGTTGTGGCAGCGGAGGAGCAGACGGCGGTGGAGGTGGCGGTGCAGGTGAAGGTGCAGGTGGTGGTCGCTGCAGCAGTGGTCACCATGGTACAGGTTGGTGCCATCGCTGAGGAAATGGTGGTCACCAGCCCCTCACCAGGAGGCATCGTGCCCTGAGGTGACTTGCCCTTTGTCTTGTGTCCCTTCCCCACCTTGGCAGTCGCTGCTGGGATCTTGGCACTGTTGTCTTTGAGTTTGGATGAGGCATTGCTGGGTATGTGGTGTGACTTTCCCCTGCTGGATGCTGGCCCCTTCTTGACCTTGGCAGGTGGTGGAATCGGGTGGCCCTGCACATCTGTAGGTGGCACACTGGCAGCTCTGACGGGTGCCCCCTTCGATCCACCCAGACTTGCAGGGATCACAGCAGATGCAGATTTGGTAGCTGAGGTGCTGGGCTGGGATCTAGACATCCTGGCCCTAGGGGAAGGACAGGGGGGAGGTGTTGGGAAGAGGTTAATGTTAGCTAGGAAAAGTTTTTTTAGACACACTGGGATGGGAAGATGGATGGGGTGTGGGAGTGGGTGAAGGGGTAGTGGTTGTAGGTATACGTCTGCTGAGTTTGGGTGAAGGTGCATGAGCTGGAGGCTGTTGTGAGGTGGATGGCTGTTGAGTGGGTGTGTGCCTGTGTTTGTGTACTTTGGGAGGAGGGCTCACAGACACACTGGGAGAGGACACAGGGGATGTGTGAATGGTTGTGGGGGTTGTGATTGCTTGTGATCGGTGTGTTGTGATGGGCCTGCTGGAGATGGAGGCAGTGGCTGATGATGTAGTGCATGCAGGTGTGAGTGGAGACAAGACTGGGAGGGAGGTGGAGGACGTGGAGGAGGGGGTCACAGTGGAGGCAGTGGATGTTGTTATGTGAGCATGGGTATGGTGCTTGTGTGAGTGCCTGTGTGATGATGTGTGGTGCTTATGTTTCCCTGTGCCACTTTTGTGTGTTGATGTGTGTGCATGCTGGTCTGATGGTATGTTTGGGATAGACTAAGGTAGAGGGGATTGGGTTGGGGTAGTGGAAGTTGGAGGGGGGAGGGTTGACACAGGGACAATGGCTGCCATCATTGCTGAGGCCAGAGCCTGAAATGCTCTCTGTTGGGCTGCCACGCCAGAATGAATGCCCTCCGGGTATACATTTGTTTGCTGCAAATGCCTCTCGACACCCTGGATGGCATTCAGAGTGGTTGACTGCCCAACAGTGAGGGATCTCAGGAGGTCAATAGCCTCCTCACTGAGGGCAGCACGGCTGACTGGGGCAGGGCCTGAGGTGCCTCGGGTGAAGGAGATGCCCACCCTCCTGGGAAACACGCTGAGGGGCTGCTTTGAGAGGGGTGCTGGTAGCTTGGGTGGCAGCTGTACCTGTTGGTAGGGTGGGCACAGAGGTGTCTGCCACCGCCAGGGAGCTTCTATCAGAGGAGGAGTTGCTGTCACTGGTCTCCCCTCCTGTCCCCATTGTGGAGCTCCCCTCACCTCCCTCCCACTGGTGGCTTCACCCTCTGTGGATTCACCCTCATGGGCCATGTGGGATGCAGCTCTCTCGGTCGCCAGTGCCTCAGCTCCTCCGCCAGATGATGCCAATGCACACAAGGACACAGTGACAAAACAAGAAGGGGGGGAAGACAGAGGATACACATGGTCAATGGCAGCAACACCACTACCGTTGGCAGACACAACACAGACTGAGCTGCCCTATGCACTAGGCCTTGCCCACCAAGACACTATGATAGTCATCAGGCCATGGGGTACAATGGCTAATGCCAGCACATGCAGACCTGACACCCACAGGACCCTGCACACTAGTAGCTGGACAATTGTACCATTGGGGTAGGGGTGCTTCAGAGCCTGCAAACTAGGGACCTACCCTGGCATGATTGCCCTGGCCTAGGGCTAGTTCCTAAACTGTGCAGAGTCAGATTTCTGAATCTGTACTCACCCCCTTGTGGCTGTTGTGATGCCCTCAAGCACCCATCCAACTCTGGATAGGCCACCGCCAGGATGCGGAACATCAGGGGGGTCATGGTGCGATGGGCACCCCCCCACATTGGGAGGCCAGCCCCAGCTGGGGCTCCACCGTCTTCTTGCTCCAGCGACGCAGGTCCTCTCATCTCTTGTGGCAGAGGGTGCTCTGCCTGTGATAGAAGCCCAGGGTCCGCACATCCTTGCCGATGGCACACCAAATACCCTTCTTCTGGTGGGCGCTGACCTAGAGGGTAAACAGAGCAAACACATTTTATTACTCACCCGTCCGGACCGTCGTTCTCATTGCCCCCCAGTTCCCAGTCATGCCATGACGCACATACACTGACCACTTCACATGCAGCACTCAGGCCACCCCCAACATGTGGCTTCCATGCACACCACTCCAAACAGGCATTGCCCACGCATCATGCTCACAATGTACTCACCTGTTTGTCTGGAGGACCGTAGAGTAGCGTGTACTGGGGGAGAATCCCATCCACCAGTTTGTCCGCAGGGAAGGCAGGGGCCCTTTCCCCAGACACTGTAGCCATTGTCGCTTCCAGACTCAGGTCACAGCAGTACTTACAGTGTATGTCCTCTCCTGTTGATGGTCAGGTATCAAGTGAGTGAATAGATAGAAATTGGCGGTCACGTCCGCGGCGGTGCATACCGTCACCGCCGGCGTACATCACCATTGGCTCCCCGGACCCATAGGATCCAATGATAACCAATGCGGATTTGCGCATCGGTCTTCGAACGCCTACCGCAATGCTACACAATGCCAGCGCAGTTACATCATTTCCCCTTGTCCCTCCTCACAAGTCAGGCAGCAGCCATTTCAGGGGAGCACATGGCATGGCACCTAACTGCGTCACAGCACATATTGGCACATATACGGACTCACGATTTCACACATGGATTCTGTAACAGTAGTTCAGACACAGTTGTGCTATCTATGTGGTAAATGACCTTCTGCTCACCGTTCTCCTCCATAGGATACAACCGCTGAGGCAGCGTATGAGATGGCAGCATCCTCCGGTGTACAGACCCCTGGTGGACCTGTCGACAATGGAAGACAGACACATCATAATCACATATAGACTTGATCGTGCCACAATCAAGAACTGTGTGCCCAATTGGAGCCAGACCTGATGTCAGCTATCCTCCAGCCCACAGGTATACCCCCTCTTGTGCAGGTCCTGTCAGTGCTCCATTTCCTGGCAAGTGGCTCCTTCCAAACTACAGTAGCCATGGCATCAGGGATGTCTCAGCCAATGTTCTCAAACGGGTTGAGCGGGGTGTTGTCTGCCCTGCTGAAACACATGTGCAGCTATATTGTGTTCCCCCAGGTGGAGGATTTGGCAACAGTGAAAGCTGACTTCTATGCCCTGGGACATATCCCCAACATCATTGGTGCCATTGATGGTACACATGTG
Source organism: Pleurodeles waltl (assembly GCF_031143425.1). Lineage (NCBI taxonomy): Eukaryota > Metazoa > Chordata > Amphibia > Caudata > Salamandridae > Pleurodeles > Pleurodeles waltl. Next base: position 484,306,691 of record NC_090445.1, on the reverse strand, counting down.
GCATTGGCCCCCCCCCCCCCCTCCAGCAGACATGAGCAAGTGTACAGAAATAGAAAAAGCTACCATTCGATGAATGTGCAGATGGTGTGTTTGGCGGACCAGTAAATCTCCCATGTGAATACCAAGTATCCTAGCTCTGTGCATGGCGCCTATATCTTGAGGAATGGCAGTATCCCTTATGTGATGGGCCAGCTCCAGAGGCACCGGGTGTGGCTAATAGGTGAGCCCAAGGTCCCCACACAGTATAAGTAGGTGTTTGGGTATGGGCTAGTCCCTAAGGGTTAGTGTGTGTCTAACAGGTATGCCTTGGAATTTGAAGGTGACTCTGGTTACCCCAACTGACCCCAGTAAGGAATGCCAGGACAAGGGCAGAGGAATGCTACAAGGAAGCACATGGACAAACAAGACGTATTATTGAGAGGACATTCGGCCTCCTGAAGGCCAGATTTCGGTGCCTCCATCTGGCAGGTGGCTCCCTATACTACTCACCCAAGAAGGTGTGCCAGATCATCGTTGCATGCTGTATGTTGTACAACCTGGCATTGAGACACCAGGTGCCTTTTCTGCTAGAGGATGAACCTGGTGATGGTCTTGTGGCAGCGGTGGAGCCTGTGGACAGTGAGGAAGAGGAGGCAGAGGAAGAAAATATTGACAGCCGAACAAACATCATCCTGCAGTACTTCCAGTGACACACAAGTAAGACACTAAAAATCCTCTTCACATATCAGTTTACTTTAGGACATTGTACATGGCAGCCTCTTAACCTCTGTCTATGGACACTGACTGTTTTGTTTGGATTTCCTTTTTTCAGATCTGTGTACCCCATTCTGCTTTCTGCTATGTGTACTGTTGCCCAACAACTGTCATACATTGGTATGAGTTAATGAACATATACCTTTCAATTTGTTGATAATGTTGCTGTAATACATTTGTGAATCATCAGACTGACTCCAGATTGGTATTTGATTAAAGAGTGTTTATTTAGGTGCTAATGGCTATAGGGGTATGTGCAAGTGGCTGGGGTGATGGTGGAGGAAGGTCCATGGAAGAGTCCAGTCTTTTGGTAACACAGGTGCATCGTCCAAGTAGGAAGGGGAGCAATGGCAGTTCAAGGTGGACAGGGTGACAGAGTGGGACAGAAGGGTGACAATCAGGAGAGTCCTATTTCCTGGCGGGGTTCTTGGCAATGTTCTTTGTCTTCTGCCTGGATCGCAGGGACCTTTTGTGGGGTGGTTTTCCTTTTGCAGGGAGTGGGGTGCTGGTGCCCTGTTGTTCCTGTGGCGGTGACTCCTGTCCAATAGCGCCAGCGGAGGTGGAAGGCTGTTCCTCGGTTTGGCTAGTGTCAGGGGCCCTTTGTTGAGCCACTGCCTCCCTCATGGTCTTGCCCATATCAGTCAGCACCCCTGCTATGGTGACCAGGATGTTGTAGATTTTTGTGAGGTCCTTCCTGATCCCCATGTACTGTCCCTCCTGCAGCCGCTGGGTCTCCTGAAATTTGGACAGTACCGTGCCCATGGTCTCCTGGGAATGGTGGTATGCTCCCATGATGTTGGAGAGTGCCTCATGGAGAGTGGGTTCCCTGAGCCTGTCCTCCCCATGTCGCGCAGCAGTCCTCCCAGCTTCCCTCTTGTCCTGTGCCTCTGTCCCCTGAACCGTGTGCCTACTGCCACTAACCCCAGGTCCCTGATCGTCCTGGGTTAGTGGCGTTGCCTGGGGTCCCTGTAGTGGTGGACACACTGCTGATTAACGTGTCCTGGGGACAGTGGCATGGGCCCGCTGGCTGGGTGCTGTGCTGGTGTTTCCTGAGGGGGGAGGCTCTGTGGTGGTTTCGGACTGTGGCAGGGAAACCAACTGTCCAGAGGTCCCAGATGGGCCATGCTGGTCATCCGGATCCAGGCGTGCAGAGCTGCTGTCGTCACTGTGGGCCTCTTCTGTGGGGGGACTGGATGTAGCTGGCACCTCCTGTCCAGTGATGTTCGGTAGGGGTCCTGTTGGGATGCAAATTCATTGTTATTGTATCTGTATGGGCCATCTTGTGCAATGGGTGTGTTTCCCTAATTGAATTGTGCTTTCCTTGTCGCATTGGCCTTGTGTGATTGCTGATTGTGTGGGGTGGGTGAGTCTCTCTCGTGTGCATGCTGTGATGATGGGTGTCCATGCGGGTCTGTGATGGGTGTCCATGCATTTTTGTTGCATGCAGGGCTTGGTATTGAGATAGGTGGGTTGTGTTAGTGGGATATATGTGAGGTAGTGGAGTGATGGGGGTGAGGGTAGGGGTGGGAGTTACTGAGGGCATGCAGGTAAGGTGGGGTGGCTATAGTAGTAAAGATTTGACTTACCAGAGTCCAGTCCTCCTGCTACTCCTGCGAGGCCTTCAGGATGCATGACCTCCAAGACTTGCTCCTCCCATGTTGTTAGTTGTTGGGGAGGAGGTTGGGGTCAACTGCCAGTCCTCTGTACTGCTATCTGGTGTCGACGGAACGCACCTTCCCCCATAGGTTGTTCCACCTCTTCCTGATGTCATCCCTGGTTCTTGGATGCTGTCCCATGGTGTTGAACCTGTCCACTATTCTCTGCCGTAGCTCCATCTTCCTTGCAATGGAGGTCTGCTGCACCTGTGATCCGAACAGCTGTGGCTCTACCCGGATGATTTCCTCCACCATGACCCTTAGCTCCTTCTCAGAAAACCTGGGGTGTTTTTGAGGTGCCATGATGTGGTGTCAGTAAAATGTGTGAGGTGATGTGTGGGGTGCTGTCTTGTGATGTATTATGTGATGTGCTTGGATGGTGTATGAGTGATGGTGTTCTGTGCCTCTGGATGAAGGTGTGCTCTTTTCTTTTCTCTCTCTGCTTGTTCTAATTTGTTTGTTGAAAGGGTTTTGGGTAATGTGGAAGTGTGTTTTATATGATATCTGTGTGAGGGTATGTTGTATGTATGTGTGCCATGTGTGTGTATTTTGATTTGCCCAATGTGGTGTAGTTTTGTAAGTGTGTGTGTATTTTCAGCGTGGTGGTGTGTACCGCCAATGGTTTATTGTGGTTGAAAGACCGCCATATTGATTCGTGGGTTGTGATACTGTGGGCGTATTCCTGTTGGCGTGACGGTGTGGGTTTTGCTATTGCCAATTTATCACTGACTTTTTGTCTGGCGGACTGTGTGGGTGTCTGTATTGTGGCGGTATTCTCTGTGTGGGTCATAATACCGGTAGCAGAATACCGCTGTGGTCATGGCATGTTGCCGGCCGTTGGCACGGCGGTAAGTGGGATTAACCACCAGGGTTGTAATGAGGACCTGAGTATTTTCCTTCATGTGTGTGAGTACTGTGTGACAACAGTGGTACTGCATGAGCTTTACATGCCTCCTAAATAAGCCTTGCCTGCTCAGCTACAGCAACCTCTAGAGAGCCTGGCTTCTAGAAACTGCCCATATTTCACTAATAAGGAATAGGTGGACCTGGTACAAGGTGTAAGTACCATAGGTACCCACTAAAAACCATGCCAGCCTCCTACATGGGCCGCCAGCGAAACATGGTCGGGAGACATGGGCAGTGACGGGGCCTGGAGTGGGAAAGAGGTGGATGGAAATGTGAACCCCTGCTGCACCCTGACTGAAGGAACGGAACCCTGGCCCCTGTGACTCCGGTATTGTGTTTTGACCACCAGGGGCCTAGTTGGAGGGCAAGACCGGAGACGTGCTAGGCCCATCTGTTCCACCGAAGGAGGATGAGACTGTGCAGGGGGCCAGCACTCCCCCGGAATAACTTTTCCCCCGCCGACCTTACGCCTTGGGGTAAATAAATTGCCCACCTGAGCTCAGGCACTTGGCCATCTTTTTGACGTTGGTTGGTGGGGCGATGCTGGTGGGGGAGGGGGATACATCCCGAGCCCTGGTGGAGTCTGACCAGGCGTGCCTTGACTCTACGGCGGCCTGGAGTGACCCAGGCAACGTAATGAGATGTTCAGAGGCTGCTGGCTATCATTGGTGACTGAGACTCTATTGTTGGGGATACTGCTTTGCACCTTGGGTTCTTTGTTGCACAGTAGTGGATCCTGTGAACTACCTTGCTACAGATGGTGCCACCTTGTGGATGACCTAGAGAAAGTGCTTTGCTACCATACCTTGCTATGGGCAGAGGTCCACCATGACGGGGGAATCTAAACTACCTAAATTATCAGGGTCAGGTGAGGGTCCGCGCTCTACTAACTAATCGGACTCCACATTGGAAAGTCTCCGCCATCTTGAAACTACGCTTAAAAGACTACGTGAAGTTTGACAAAGTGCTACAAGCTATCCTAGATACCGAACACTTCTCTTGAGTCTCGGATTGATGCAATCTCTACAGAAGTGAATTTACTTCATGCAGATCATTTGTAAATTAGTGGATTGCGTGGAGGAGCTGAAATCCACTCTTGCCATGATGCGGCCAACGGTTAAGATTTCCACACCGGCTGCAGTGAATGGAAGATAATATGGCTACATTGCAGCGGAGAGCCGAGGACACAGAGGGGAGCTCCAGGTGCAATAATATTCACCTTCACCATGGCGGTCCAACGACAATGAAAATCTCACATTAAGGTGAAGGCGAATTTTAGATATGTCTTGCTGTTTCTGGCCAAACTTTGTGTGATGGATGGTGAAGTAAGTCATGTCTTCCACTCCACGCCAAGAATATAGCAAGTACATCATAAGAGACTAGGAACCTGGAGACTGGCTGACATCCACATCCAGGATTCGGAAGAAAAGATCACCCAGGACTGAACCGACTAAGAATCAGGCAGCTGCAGAGCAGTGCGGGTGGTCTCAGAGGCCTCGCTCTGCAACACAAATCCATACGTGGCCCTACGGGCTGAGCGGGCAACTGACTCTGGCTCTGATACAGGTGGCTCTCAGTCATCTGGTATTCCGCTCCATATAGGGCCACAGTTCATTCCAAGATCTGCAGATGACCTGTGCAACTGTTCCTTAACCATAATGGATACACGCAGGAAGATCCCACATTCTCTTGTAGGAACAGATGATCTGTAAAGCCAAGGACCCAGCAATTGTCTCTTATTCTTGCACACTGGCCCACACTGAGCACGCTTGCTTCCTTCTTTGACTTTGCCCCCGGAGAACTGTTCCAAAGGACCTGCTTGCCGTAAGGCGTTGACTAGATAGTTGCTGTTTTTTCTTTATGAAGGGTGGCATGGTGTTGTTAAGCGCTCAGGCCTGGGAAGTGGGAGTTGTTTATGATGTTTACATTATAAAGGTTTATGTTACTGTCTGGATCACGCAATGCTGCCATGCGAGAAATGAAGGTGCCACCGAGAAAGGGGTCAATAGACTTGTTTTAGTATAGTTGTCCATGGTTCTCATGACTGCGATGTATAATGTCCTCACGTGGAATGTTAGGGGTATAGCAACACCACATCGTAGGCACAAAATATATGCATACCTCTGATGCCACCATATACACTTTGCTTGTATTCAGGAGAGCCTCCTCACCAAGAGTGAATTGGCCAAGGTTTGTAAGCTATGCGGTGGCCAAATCTATGGAAAGAGCTATTCATTTTACGCCTGCGGTGTCTTAATCTGGGTTGCACCTGAGGTTCCCTTTATATCCAATAGGATATTGTCAGACTCTGAAGGTAGATATATAATGGTAGAGGGTACCCTAGACAGCCGTCCTATATATTTGGTCTCCTTGTATGGCCCCAACACTACCCAATCTGCCTTCCTAGACACCCTAACCCCTGCCAAGTTGGCAAGGCCCCAGGTCCTGGGATTTTGGAGGGGCGACTTCAGTTGTATACATAATTCGTACTGGGACCAATCTTTGGCCCCCATGCCGGGTACAGCAGGGGTCTAGCAAACAAACATTTCCAACAATGGACTGGGAACCTGGTCTTGCATGACGTTTGGAGGCTGGGTCACCCTGACAAAAGGAAATACTCTTACTACGCTCCAGGTCATCAGGTACATATGCATCTTGATTATCTCCTCTGCAATTCTGAAAGTTGTCCATTCATCCATAGTTTTGAATACCTCAGCAGAACTCTATCAGACCATAACCCACTTACGGCCACAGTTCAGTGGGGAGGGCCATGTCCCCTAATCCCCTCATGGCACCTGAAAGGCGAGGCTCTCCAGAACATGCATATCGCACCACATCAGCCACAGCTATCTCTGCTTATTTTTAGGAAAAGTCAGGAACGGGGACGTCTAAAGGGTTGGAATGGAAGGCCCTGAAGGTGGTTATGCAGGGACATTGTATCTCCACAGCATGGGGGGGTTTGCTCCACACTCACACGTAGTGTACTTGAATCTGGGAAGCTTTTGCGCTCATTAGAAATGGAGGAGGTCACCATACCGAGTGTGTATCGGAAACTGGTGGCCCAGCACCAACACTACTAGGAGGAGCTCAATAGTCTTGATGATCTAGATTATAAATCCTATGTGGCCCACCAACATGCAGACAGAGACAAACCAGGATGTATATTAGCATGGCTGCTGAATACGGAGAAGGCTAGGACCATGATAGGGGCCTTACGTGACCACATGTGGACTGTCCAGAATACTCAGGCAGACATTAATGAAGTATTCACTAAATACTATGAACAATTGTAGACTGCCCCAGAGGCTCCTTATCCTTCCTCGTTATCTGTTTGACCTCGTGCAGGGTTGCTTCCCGCCCGGTCGATTGCGCAACAATAGGAGGTGAAGCAGCCCCTCCAACAAGAGGAAATCACATTGGCAGCTCAGCAAATGGCACAAGACAAAACACCAGGTACAGATGGGTTCCCTCCACGACCTCGGACCCAAAATCATCAACAACCACGTCTCCTTCTACACCCCTCTGCGCACTCTACGCTCGACCGGACAGGCCTTGGCAGCCGTACCCCGCATCCGCAAAGCCACCGCCGGAGGAAGATCCTTCTCTTTCCTAGCAGCGAAAAGCTGGAACTCTCTGCCCAGCCACCTTCGCGCCATACCTGACCACCTCTCCTTCAGAAGGCAGCTCAAGACCTGGCTCTTCGAGCACTGACCCCCCCCCCCTCCAGCGCCTTGAGACCCTTTATGGGTGAGTAGCGCGCTTTATAAATGCGATTGATTGATTGATTGATTGAGATTATGCAACCTTTGGATAATCTCCAGTCTCTCGTCTCTGTGAGGTCTACAATGAGGCACATCAGGGTGGTATAATGCCTGAATCACTTCAGGGGGCCTTCATCGTTGTGCTGCTGAAGCCTGGTAGCTCCTATAGGCCATTGTCAGTGCTAAACCTAGATTATAAAATCAAGAGCAAAATTCTTAATAACAGGCTTCTTCCTATAATAAGTACACTTATAGATGTTGACCAGAGTGGTTTTGTCCCGGGGAGGGCCACACACTACAATAATAGATGGCCATGCCATATTGTCGATGCCTTAACAGGGGAGGCAGGTTTGCCAGTGGCGGTCTCATTCGATTTTGAGAAGGCGTTTGATATGCTGGGTTGGGAATATTTGATACCCAACTTCCTCAGAGGGGTTAAGCTATTATATATGGATCCAAGAACTCACGTTCGTAGATGCCACTACATCTTGTGTTCCTTCCCCATTGGACGGGGCGCCCAACAGGATTGATCCCTATCACTGGTCCTGTTCGCATTCGCCATGGAACCACTGGCTATTGCACTACGCTCCAGAGGCCCAGAATGGGGCATCGCATTAGGGCCCATACAGCACATTATCTCATTGTATGCTGACAACATCCTATAGGAGGAAGGGATCATGCCACCATACTGCCACATTTATACAACTTACTCAAGCACTTTGGGGAAGCTTCAGGCTTTAGGATAAATTGGGGCAAATCCTGCATATTCCCATTGCGGAAGGTGACACTAGAACACCGTGACCAACTACAGGGAAGAAGCCTCACCTGGGCCTTTGACACCTTCCGCATCCTAGGAGTCAATGATTTTCATGCTTCCATATACGTGGTGGGGGGTAACCACTGAGCAGGCATTGTCATCTATATGACGGTCAATGCACTTTTGGACACACTTGCCTTTGTCCCCCATGGGCAGAGCATTGAAAACTAAATGTAAATGTAAATTTTGCACTTGTATAGGGCACTAGTCACCCGTTAGGGTCTCAAGGTGCTGTACACATACCACTGTGGAACCCCTCCTGGCTTTTTTCCCTGTGAGGCACCCACTCCTGGGCAACCCCAGGGTGAAGCTAGGCATCCAAGCACCGTCAGGGCTGTTGTGGAGAGTAAGCAAACTATTGCCCAAAGTCGGACCCATTAATTAGATTAGGCACTGAGGTGAGAATTTCCTGGTCCAAGGAAATTGAGCCCAAGACCCGCTGAGGTGGGAATTGAACCCTAGTCCTGGACCAGATCTCTGCATCCGGGTCTGCCGCTATAACCATTGTGCCACACTTCATCACGCCATAACTAAAATGCTGGTGCTCCAACTTTTGTTGTATCTTGTTCCTGCTCTTCCAGTGACTCCGCCCAGGTCCTTCTACCATTCCCTACAGAGTCTAGAGATGGTCCTAGTGTGGGGATCAGCACATAAGAGAACCCCACTGATAATCCTACAACAACCTTGTTCAGGAGGAGCCTGGGGATTTCTGATTTCGAACTATACTTTGCTACACCGCAGCTGCAGTGGCCTATGTGCTCGCTAGCAGATACTGGAGTGGGAGAGGTGCGTAATCTGCACAATGGCAGCCTCCTGACATAGTTGTTTTCTTTGGATGGGCGGGACTGTAGATCTGGGCTGCTGCTGCGCATGGCCAAAGTCACCTGGACGCATTACATAAAAGTCAGACGGGCACCACTCCCGTTTACACAGAAACTACCTTTATGGGACATACCGGTCATTGATAGCCTATTGAGTACACATAACTCTGACCCACGGAGGGAGGCTGGGCTGGAACACTTAGGTGATTTGTATCATGACGGTGCCTTACAGTCCTTTCTGGACCTACTGGAGCAATAGGAGGTGGGGGCGGCTTCTTTCTTACTTATTTAGCCATTAGAGTGAAACTTACTAACATATGGCCCCCAGGAATATCTGAACCTCCACTACATGCAGGGCTTCAATGCACTTACACATCGCTTGGACTATAGAGCTGTATCAGCCCTACATAAGGCACTTTTTCAAGGGAAAGATAACCCACCATCTCAGAGCAGGGCACGATGGGAGGAGTCCCTAAATCAAGAGCTCTCAACTACACAATGGGATATGACCCTCATACAGATCAAGCAGGTTTCTCGTAACCAACATCTGAAATATACACAATTTAACTATGTACACCCGACTTCCCTTACACCCCACCGGCTCAAAACTATTTTTCCAGGGACATGTCCTAGATGCACTAGATGTAACCTCGAACTAGCCACTTTCAAACACATGGTTTGGGACTGTCCGCCACAGTTGCAGGCTTTGACTGAGGTCATGACATGGATATCCAGAATCGTAGAGGTTCACATCCCACTGACCCCACTTAATTGTATTCTCAGAATATTGCCACGTACGAAACGTAATAAATACTAGCTGAAATTCACTGTTCTTGTGACAGTGCTCTAAGGGCACCTAATCGCCATGCACTGGAAGGCACCTTATCCCCCACAATAGATCACTGGCTGCAAGTTACTCCCAAATGGGGTTTGGCTGAAGCTAAAGCCAAGGCTCATGACCGTCAGCAGCATGGTGGAGACACTGCCATTACGACATGGGATCTTTACACCACCCACCTACATAATAATTTACATCCACCAGCGGGCGCCTGATATTATGACGTGAATGCCACCATTCACATTTTGATGACTATGGGTGTTCACTTTTGAGGCTTTTAGAATGACCATTAAGATAGCTATGTACAACTTTCGTTAGGAATGATCCGTCACATGGGGATATCGCCCTAACCCCACTTCTCCCTCCGAGTGAGTAGACTCCCCTCCTTCCCCCACTTTGTTTTCTCGCTCTGAATCCTACTACACTTATAACATATGTGATAAGCCACGCTGTCCAGATGGTTTCTTTCATTTCTTTTGTTTCTATACCGTAGTACTGTTGAAGCTATGTAATAACATTCTGCGACACCACAGATATGCAATGATCACACATTCCCCTGTACGCAAACACCCTCAATACTGTACTGTGCCATTATATTGCTCCTATATTTACGTTGATGTATGTTTTTGGACAAAATGCCAATTAAGAAAAATTAAAAAAAAAAGTTGAGCCAAGCCCGGCTTTTATTGTACCAAAAATGCATACATGGAAAGTTAGAAGGTGGAAAGTAGAACAACAATTCTCAGAATAGAACATTGCTTAAAAATCACAATTTTTTTAAAAGTAGCAGGTAAGCAGGACCACAGCTCTCTTGAGTTTACATAAAGTAATGCTGCTCCACATGTACCTTCTTTATAAAGTTTCAGTTCTGTTCGGTACAAACGAGTCACCCATGTCCTTGCATTTTGTGAAGCTAGAACTAATTTAAAAGGACGCAGGCACAGCTTTGAAATAGTAGAGTTGAAGGATCTGAAAAGTTCCAATAGCCTTTTTGCTGCAAACAGACTTTGAGGTACATCAGCAGAGCTGTTTATATATGTCCCAGTTTTAAACAGTTGGTGCATACATGATGTGCATTAGCAATGGTGTGCAGAAGAGCACCTTGCACAGTGTACTTTAGTTAGATCTATCATACATGAATTTGTGGATGTAGAGGAGGTGGTGTTAGTGTGCTGCCACCAGGATGCATCAGGCAACGAACAAAGGAAAGTGCAATGCTGTTTGTCTCTCTTTACAGGCACACACACAACAAAAAACAAGTCACACAATACTTTGGAGATCACATAGTATTGGAGAGGCCGGGGGAGCTCAGATCCTCACAGTTGTGAATATCTGTAGAAATAGGCACCTCACAAGCACAGGGGGCAAGACTACCAAATATCAGAACTAGTATTTGATACATTCTGGACATTTACAATATATAAATTGATTAATCCCAGTGTGAATTAAATTAGCCAGATTATTGGGCCACTCACTGCACCAAAAAGCTTCAACCTTAATTTCATACATAAAGCATGGAAATGTCACACATTGGCAGCTTGAATTATTCATTGATGCTGTTAGCTACAGTGCCAGAAGAGAACTTTCCAACAGTCAGAATTACAATGAAAAGGTGATAGGAAGAAAGATGTAGTCTAGAGAAAGAACAGCAAACCCAATCAATCATGTGTGTCAACTCTACAGTTGACAATCTTTAGATCTCTAGATTTTAGCTGCCTTCAGGTTTTCATGCTAATCTTTGCCCAGCTAAAATAACAAATTAACTCTCTCCCCCATCCCTTTTTTACTATTTGACTAGCCACTATTTAGCAACTCTTTGCAAAATGGTGAAGAAATCCGAGTTAAGAAAACAGCCGCCATGATTCAGTACTTTTTAAAAAAACCTTCTTTCTTTCCCCAGGAGATCCTAACAACTTTTGCAACTTCTGCTGGCCCAATGTTTGGGCAAGGTACTTAAAAGCCTAGTTCTTTCGCTGGTATAAGCCTTTTTCCGAAGACAATCAAGTCTTTCGTACTCCTATGGGAGGGTGTTGGCTGCGTACAGAACAGAACAAATTGGAGGATGCAGTTCTCAATGATGCTGTTCCACCATGGGGGTGGAGTAAATTATTCCATCCTCATTATGTAGGGACTGCTCGCTAAATTTATAAATGCCCGCCAAGCAGGTTTTTCCAGAAATCACTTTTACTGACTGCAGTTCTTGTCAATGCATCTCACTGTTCGGTGCAGGGCTGCATCAGCATGACGAAACTCTGCACCAAACAGTATTGTTTTATTTATTTTCTAGAAGAAAATCCCAAAACTGAATTTTCCTTTTGAAAATTAAAAAAGGTAATGCCCCCTTCTTCATGGGAGTCATGGTAGGGGAGCATCATTTATAGTTTTCTGTCTCTCATTGTCTGACTTTGACAGGTGGTGATGAATAGTAAACGAATTGCTACATGGGACATCCTGATTGGGCATTTCTCCAATGGTCCTTACTCCATTATGTTGTTGGAGGGATTTGGCTATGGCTTTGATGGAGTAATCACAGCCATAGCAAAACCGAAGGTCCTCCCGCACTTATATTGGGTGGGCAGACTTTCAGGTTAGTGGTATGTATATGTCATTGCAACGAAAAATACATAACGCTTAGTTTAGTGATACATGGAGGGAGTGAAGATGTAGGTGTAACAGAAAAAAAATGGTAATGTTGCTTGCACATGTAGACCACATATGACAATATATGCAAATAATTATCACTGCAGGTGTTACCTGCTTATATGTGAGATGATGGTTCTTGGAGTCTTTCGAGATGTGTTACAGTGGAAATATTTGAGTTTCAACTGTACTTTTTTGTTAGTGGCAATAACCACAATGGGACTCAAAGCGGAATAGCAAGAGCCAAAGAAGACCCGGGCATCAGTGAGCTCAAGTGATATATTTGTTGAGGTGCTAATGGAAAAAAGCCAAATCGCATTATCCAAACCAAAGAAAAATATGTAAGTAGAAACCAGCATCACCACTGCATTGGCGGCTTTGGTTTCTGCATTGCTTTGTCCATTCCACTTGGCACTTCGGATTGATTCCACTCGTCTCCTGTGCCGGTGGAGGATCAGCACAATGTAGAAGCTGGACATACTCATTAAGCCTATGCAGATAAGGTCACGAACAATATAAGTAACTGCACTTACTATGAAATCAGAATATGATGGAAAGAGAATTAAACAAAATTCAAGGTTTAACACATGGGCTGTAGAATTTGGGTAGAGACCCCAAGAGAACGAGTAGATTGTGAACAAGTAAATAATTATATTTAAGCACCAAAAGAATAGTATGATTAATAACAGATTCTGAACCATATGTTTCTTAATGGTCGTCCAGTAAGTGGTAGTTGGCGCTAAAATGACGCTCTGGTAGCAGCTCATCAAGCAAGTGATGCATATTGACATGGCTCTGCAGACCCGATAGGTGAAGATAACAAAAGTGCATCCCTGTTGATCAAAAAGCCTTTGAATTCCGAGAGTTGAAAGTGACTGTGGAATGCCCCGAATCAAAACAACTAACAAATTTATCAAGGACAGTTTCCAAAGTATTGTGTCAGCAGGAATAAGTTTACCAGTAAACATCCGGAAATGGGCAAAACAAGCCAAAATGATCAAGTTACCAGGAATTCCAACGGCTTCTAGTGACAGGAAGCCAAGTGCTTTTAGAATAAGACGTAGCTCCATAGCAGATGTCGGATCTAGGGTTTCCTAAAAGGTATCAAAACTGAATATTTTAGATTTTGTATATGAATTATATGAATGCCCGTGGACTGATGATGGGACACTGAGGGCAATGGCTTCACTGATACACTTCTCGTAGTCCCAAGTATAGTTGACATTTCTAGGTCTTGTGACTCTTTCTATGGGAAATTTACACCTGAAAAGGATTAATTTTCTTAGTGTTACAGCTTATTGTGTGGTCGGCATGGAGATGCTGTCAACTCTTCGAAACCAACAAACACGAAATAATTCTTCGGATGGTCCGATTTGCCAGTTAAATGATGTCATCCATGGACGATTCCTTTTTCCATCGTTTAACTGTTAAACAAAACAAAATAACCATTACAACAAATATACTTTTTAAAATGTGCCTCCATGTCGCGAATAACACGAAATGCAAAATAAATAGAAATATGGGTTTGTAACAAAGTACGAAGGTAAGACAGAAATCAAATCGCAGGGCTAACATGGGTGAGTTTATTGTAGAAAATAGTCAGTTCTTTCGAAGAAGAAGCATCCCGACCTCCGTCTCCCTCTGCAACCGTCTCTCTCCTCCTCACATTCACGCTCCAGATTCTACCTCACACTCCCACATTCTCTTGCTACCATTCTCACACATTCTCAGAACCCGAATATGGAATATAACACTTCTCCCTTCCTTAACACAAAACAACAGAGAAAGCATAAATATTTGAAATACAAACTCATTATAACAAACTATAAAATGTTGGAAAACATATTCTATACAACATGTCAAAGTCTTTGAGATGTGAAGGAGGTTTGACAGTTACAACATGTCATAGTCTCTGAGATGTGAAGGAGGTTTGACAGATCTGTTCGATCTCCTCACATCTGGCCTGCTTGACAACTCTTTAGTGGTATCCTTCCGACTACTTGGTCTGAGTCCTGTGTGGAATCTCCAACAGCCTTTCTGTGGAAAACATCTTTACACACAGAATTGGGGTCTCCTCTAAATTTGACGATTCTATTCAAATTCCAAATTCTATTATCATCTGTTTTCATGGCATTAGTAAATAGTTTCACAACCTTCATGGGACCAGAGAGCTTCTTTTTCATCAGCGGATTCTTGATAAGAACCCAATCATCAACGTTAATTAAGTTTTTTTTCACAGCATGGGTCCTATCGAAATGTATTTGACTTTTCACCCTCTTCACACACTCCTTGAACATCCAATCATCATTCACCACCACCCTACCTCTACCATCAAGTAGACCATTAACCCAACTCGGTTTCAATTCAGAGTTTCCACGCCTACCTCGAAATAGGGCAAAAGGTGTCTCCCCGTAGACGTGTGAGGGGTATGTCTATAGATATAGACCTTTTTTAATACTTCCTCCTTCCAGTTCAACTGGTTGTCTTTAGCAATGGAGATGGTGTCTTTAAGGACCTGATTAAATCGTTCCACCACACCATTACTCTCAGGATGGTGCAGGGCACAGAGTTTGTGTTTGATACCACACCTTTGCAAAAAATCATTCATTTCCCTAGAAACCAACTGTACCCCATTGTCAGTGAGAATGGTAATAGGTATGCCTTCATGAATTATTAACTTCTTGATAAATTTAATTACTTTGTTAGTTTTGATACTTCCAGTAAAACTTACCTCAGGCCACCTTGAAAACATATCAGTGACCACAATCATATATTCAGCCATCCCACCATTATGAATGGGTCCCAAGATATCCAGTGCAATGTCCTGCCACAGACCTCTCAGTGTTTCCTTAGTGATCATGGGTTGAACCCGAGGTTTCCAAGCCTTCTCACTCACTGCACACTGTAGACAATCTCTGACAACCCTTTCAGCCTGAATGTCCATCCCTAGCCAGCAATAGGAAGAACACAACCTCTCTTTACTTTTTGAGATGCCAATGTGACTATGATGAGCCTGATTTAATAACTGACTCCTCACATTACAAGGAGGAACCAACCTTGTACCTCTCAACAACAGTCCATCCACACATACCAATTCATTCCTCACATTCCAAAATTCTGCCCTCCCCCCACTACTTTGTTTTTTAGTTTTCCAATTATCTTGTAACAACTTGATGACTTCTTGTAATACAACATCTCTCAAGGTTTCTTCACGCCACTTGGCTTCAGGGATTATTTCAAAATTCACTTCACACACTCGATCAAAGCATTCTGTATCATCACAATCCAAACCCTCACTCTCAATATTCTTACCTTCTGTAGAAACTAATCTAGATAAAACATCAGCCGACAGATTATGAGAGCCAGGAACATATTCTACTACAAAATCGTACTCCTGCAATCCAACAATCCACTTAGTGATCCTACTCGAAACAAAATCAATTCCCTTAGAATAGAAAACCTGACATAAAGGCTTGTGATCAGTTCGCACAACAAAAGAACCTCCCCACAAAAACCTTTTTAGCTTCTTAATTGCCCAAAAGACCGCAAGCGCTTCCCTCTCGATCAAAGAGTATTTATTCTCAGCACCTTTAAGACTCCTTGAAATAAAAGCAATTGTGTTTTCTGGCTCTCAACCACCTTGTTGTAGAACTGCTCCCAACCCTTTACTACTGGCATCAGTCGTCAAAATAGAACGTACGTTAGGATTGAAATTTCTGAGGGCGGGCGCCATAGCTAGAGACTCCGTGAGAGCAGAAAACTCCCTCTCACACTCATCATCCCAACTATAATAAGCTCCCTTTTTTAACAGTCTTCTCATGTTAAAACACGAACTGGCAAAATTTCTGACAAATTTATTGTAAAATCCGGCCATACCAAGGAATCACACTAATTCTTCTTTCGAAGTGGGGGACGACAGACACCGAATGGAGTCAACCAGTTCTTTCTTGGGTAAAACACCCCCACCAGAAATAGTATGCCCTAAATAGTCAATGGCATCCACCCCAAACTTGCACTTCTCAGCCTTTATAGTTAATCCACATTCTGTTATTTTTTTTAGGACCTCTCTGAGTCTTGTCATGTGTTCTTTGGTATCCTTGCCATATACTAGTATGTCATCTCGATACACACACACTCCACATAATCCTTTCAACATACGCTCCATCAACCTTTGAAATATGGAAGCGGAAGAAATCAGCCCAAAAGGTAATCGTACAAATCTGAAGGTGCCATATGGAGTAATAAAGGCCGTGTAGTTCCTACATGATTCATCTAGTTCGACTTGGTGATAAGCCGACGTGAGATCAATTGTAGAAAAAACCTTAGCTCCTGAGACAGTAGACAGCAACTCGGAAATATTAGGGAGAGGATACCTATCCACAACAAAACACTGGTTGAGCTTGTGGAGATCCACGCAAAGCCTAATCTGTCCATTAGTTTTCCTTGCAATAACAATGGGAGACAACCTTTCTGTGCCCTCCACTTCTTCGATTATTCCTTGTTCCTTTAGCTTCATCAGTTCAGTTTGAAGATCATCCCTTATAGAAAAAGGTACACTCCGAACCTTGCTGCAAAAAGGAACGGAACCAGGAAGCAATTTAATTTTCTGTGAATAACCTTGCATGCACCCTATCTTATCACTAAATAGATTTCTAAAGTCTCGATGAAGAGTAGAGATGAAATCAGAGTTTATTCCTGTGTTGTTTACTTCTTTAATACATGGCTGTTCCCTAAAAATGATGGGAGGAGAACTATTGGAGTCCAGCATCACCCCCAAATCTCTTTGATGCCACCAACTAATTATGCTATCTCCTTTTTTTGAAACATAAATCTTGCCAGTAGCAAAGCGCTGACTATATTCAAGTAAACCTAGGAAGTAGCCATGTAGTTCTATGGGTTCTCCGCCAAAAGCGCATGGTCTGATCTCAGGCTTGGATAATTGAACCTTCTCCTTTAGGTGTTCCTGAAAAAATTGATTGGATATTATTGTGATTTTGGCACCAGAGTCAAAAAGCATTAAGGTATTTGCCCCTTCTACCCATACATAATCCACAGGACCCTTAACTTTGCAGTCGGAGATTTGTAAAACAATTTGATCACACTGAAAGTCACCAACCACCTGAGTCTCATCACTGTGATTATCAATGGAGTTGACTGACTTTTTAAACTTTCGTTGGTTGCATACCACAGAGAAATGTCCCTTCTTCTTGCAGTACAAGCAATAGCTTTTAGAAGCAGGACACAACTTATCATTGGCAATATGTCCTTCTTTACCCCATCTAAAGCATCTCTTCTTGATGGCGGAACTTTGAGAAGAGTTATTAAGTCTGTCTTTGACCACTACAGACACCTCCTTGGACTCTTGGTTCTTCATGACCTCAACGCACTTTAAGGAGTGTTCAATTCTTTTTGCAAGGAGAATGACCTCATCTAAATGTGGGTCATCTAACAACCATAGCTCATCACGTACTTTGTCAATTCTGCATCCTAGCATGAATTGATCACAAATTTGTTCATCTAAGGTAGAGCCAAACTTGCATGAGGAGGCTAAACGTCTCAAATCGGTCAAGTAGTTCTCAACTGTTTCTCCTTCAACTGGTAACCTTCTACCAAAATAGTAACTCTCCAAGATAGTGCTGATTTTTGGTAGATAATGTAAGTCTAATTTCTTAATACAAATTTCATACTCGTTAAGAGCAATGGAGTCCGTGTCAGGAATATCAGGGAGATGGTCAAAAACCTCTTCACCTTCCGTACCTAGGCAGTGAAGTAGTAAAGCAGTCCTCCTTTCGGTACTTAGTGAAGTACCACAAACTCTAGCGAACCTTTCAAACACTTTCTTCCACTTGTTCCATTTGATTGGAGGATCTCCAGGAGTGGAGAGGAAAAAAGGAGGAGCAACAACATTCTGCATTGTTCAGAGTTAAAACAATTAGTATGATGGGAAAGAAAGAGAAGAAGAAAAAAAAGAAAAAAAAATATGTGCATCAGTGATATAGTGCTATGATGCAGTAAAAATGCTGCGTGTCTGACGCAAAGGATGACCCTTTGCCAGGCACAGAGTTTGTGGTTGTAAGAATTGTATACGTTGAACAAAAAAAATAATTCAAATTGAACTGGCTAGTGTTTCAATTCTGCGTGCCAGTCGCAGTTGAAGAGGCAACAAAAAAACGGCGGACGCTGAAATTAAACCGGCTGGCTTGCATGTCAAGTGCAGATGAAGTGTCGTGATAAGAAAGGCTGCCGTAGATCAGCATGTAGAAATACAGAGCCGTCTTAACAACGAAGGCTGCTGAAGCCGTAGAGACTGACATAACATGGCATCAGAGTGTAAGAGTCTTGGTAACAGGCTGGGCTGTCGCGTTGAAATCCACAAGTGAAGTTACAGAAAGCCGCTCTGTTGTCCAGGCAACCGAAGGCACGAGAGCACCACCAGCGATCAAGAAGGAAGCAGGAACGGGATGACGGACGAACGAAGAAACAAAATATTTGCTCAGAGAGGCTGGAGAAAATAGGAATAATGTGCAACTCACAGTTACATTGATCGAGTCCAGCAGAAAGTCCGTTTTTTTTTCTTTTTTTGCTGATAATTTCTGTCAGGATGCTTCCCGAAATGCGCGTGGGAAAGTCCTTTGTCGCCAGTGTAACAAAGTACGAAGGTAAGACAGGAATCAAATCGCAGGGCTAACGTGGATGAGTTTATTGTAGGAAATACTCAGTTCTTTCGAAGAAGAAGCATCCCGACCTCCGCCTTCCTCTGCAACCGTCTCTCTCCTCCTCGCATTCACGCTCCAGATTCTACCTCACGCTTCCACATTCTCTCGCTACCATTCTCACGCTCACACATTCTCAGAACCCGAATATGGAATATAACAGGGTTCTGTTTGAAAGTGTATGCTGGGACATGTAAAAGTGAAGCTATGACATGCATAAAGCGCAGTTTGTTATGTAAATTGTGAGGACCAGATTACATTACTAGATGTTTTATTCATGCAGTCTCAGTTGTTTTTGTTGGTCATTGTCCTCACTGATACACTCCTCATATTCCCAAGTTTGGTTGACATTCCCAGGTCCTGTGACACCTTCTTTGGGAATATGACACCCGTGAAGGTTTCATTTTTTTGTTACCCAGCCTATGGTGCAGCTAGCAAGGAGATGCTGTCGACTTTTTATAGCAACTAAGCATGAATTGATTATAGGCATTGTGTACTTTCCTTGTTGGATAATGCCATATTTGAAAGCTCCATTCATGAGCCTCTTTAATGATTAACTGTTAATTAAAACATAACCGTTATCAGAATATATGCTGTTTAAAATTGCCTCTATGTGGCGTGTATCAGAGTTAAACGAAAAGCAAAATATATTGAAATATGGGGGTGCAACCAAAAGTGCATTCTTAGAAATCCGAAAGGAAAGTTACGAAAAATATATAATACACAGTTTGCTGCCAGCATTGTGCAAGTTATATTTTCTTTTGGGATGTCTCACAACACGGTTAGCGAGCCAGTAATGTGCTGGTTAACTACCAGTAATCGTCATTGGTACATGTTCAGGCCTTCCTTGTCACAGTCCACACTTCCCACCCGCCCGACAAAGCGGTTTTGTTAGGTTTTAGATTGGGATTAAAGGAAGTGGTCAAAGAAGTATCCTCTTTTAAGAAATACAGTTAGACTGTTAATAGTGACGCCATGTTGGGAGGGTGACAAGTGTCATTTGATTCTTGATAATATTCTGGGTGGGAAGCAACTGCCTATTGGTAAGGTATGAGACGAGGATTGCAAACAAGCTGGCAATGACAATACTCGTACCCTACATAAAAAAGCAAGCAGCATGCAGAAAGAAGCTATCTATGACCTATGTGACTTGGGTGTTAAAAGGTTCCTTTCCTTCTTCATCCAAATATTAAACTTCATCCAAGTCCTAGACTGCAGAGTACACATAAATGTGGATGTGCAACTGTCTATAGTTTGGACCAACCCTTCATTTTCCCACATATCAGTCTTGTCTGATTCTTGAAGATCTACAGTTCTACAGCTCGTCTAATGGCACCATGAGCACTGTTGTGGTACTTTGTATTAGGTCCGAATTCTGACAGCCGTGGGTAATCAATGACAACTAAACATACATATGTGGAACAACCTTCCACTTGACATCAGAGCCTTCTTTTCTTTTCTTTAATTGCGAGTGTGGCTGAAGACCTGTTTTTCAATTAACCAACATACTCAGCACATACTTATCCTCAGTGCCAGGATACCCTTGTGGATGATGAGGGGAGCCTGCGACTCAAAGTTCTGTGTCAAGGATGCAGCACGCACGGGATGGTATTGAAAGACTGAAGGACTTGCGATGATAAGTCCTGTTTCATTGTTGAGGCTGCAATGCGAGGGCCTGTTGGACCTGGTCCTTGTGGCAGGTTCATCCCCTGACTTTTTGCCTCCTTCCCCTTATTTTTTCTGACCTCTCACTGTTGGCTCTAGGACTCTGAGCACTTTATCACTGCTGATCAGTGCTAAAGTGCAAGTGCTCTCCTTTCTAAAGTTAGTAGATTGGCTTATACCCAATTGGCATATTTAATTTACCTGTAAGTCCCTTGTACAGTGGTATCTCTATAGCCAGGGCCTGTAAAATAAATGTTACTAGTGGGCCTACAGCACTGCTTGCACCACCCACTGAAGTATCCTTTTAAACCTGTCTCAGGCCTGCTAGCGCAGGGCCTGTGTGCAAAATTTTCCTCCACAGGGACCTGGCATCTAAAACTTGCCAGGCCCAGAACTCCCTTTTTACTACATGTAGCTCACCCCCAAGGTAGGCCCTAGCTAGCCCTATTGGCAGGGTGCTATGTAAGTAGAAGGCACAACATGGGCCTGGTTGCGTGGCCTGTCCTGGTAGTGACAAACAGCCTAACCTGGTGTCTCACCTCTGTGAGTGCTGCCTTCTCATAGGATTGCCTTAGAAATACCCTGCCTTATGTGTAGGAGGTATTGTCTGATTTATGAGGGGTAGTGTAGGCATGTTTGGTATGGTTGTAATGGTGATGAGAAATGCTGCTTACTGGTGTAAGTGGATTTTTTATTACTATTACAGAAATTACACTGTAACATTTCTCTGTGCTTATGACCCTGGTGTTTTGCAGCTTGACTCCAATCCACATCTGGGCAGAGTGACAGTTGGACTTTGTGCATACTTTTCAGACAGCATGTATACAGGGAGGGTGAGGTGTCACAGAGGTGGATCTGCATACTGAATAGTCTTCATGGGTTGAGAGAAGGGAGAGGCGGGGCACACCTGCATTTGTAAAGGCTGTGCCCTATCCTCACACAATAGGGTCATTTACACTTAACTGATGTTTGGAGCCTGTGCTGGAGGAGAGAGGGGGCATTCCCAGAACCAGTTGTAACTGGTTGGAACCTCCTCTCCCCTTTCTTTGTAACACACTGTAAAAATTAGTATAAGTACAGGGGAATTTTCCTCACAATTTGGTGACATTTGGGAACTTGCCTGGAACTGGACACAGAATGCTGGAAGGACTCCCCAGGAACCGCCATGGACTGCTGCTGCTGTACTGACCTGTGACCTGCTTGGTCATGTGGAGGAACTGCCAACTGCCTGCATTTACGTTGGGCTGGCCTGCTACTGGGCTCTGCCATGCTGTGCTTCCTTGACTTCATCCCCCAGGGGCAGGGTGCTGTGGCCCCTGACCACTGCAACTACTTAAAGCACGAGGAGTGCTTCATTCCACCTTAGAGCACCTCAATAAATGCTGAAGGCCCACTAGTAGCATTTAATTTACACACCCTGGGTACAAGTAGTACCACATTCCTAGGGACTATAATATGCCAATTGCGGACAAGTCACTGTTTACCTTGTTTTAAGAAGGGCGCTTGCACACTTTAGCACTAATTAGCAGTGGTAAAGTGCACAGTTCCTAAGACCAACAAAAACAAGATCAGAAAATGTTGGATGAGTAAGACAAAAAGAATGGGGTAAGACAATCCTAAGGATGACAGGTCTAACATATGCTTTGCACATACATTGAAAGTTAAATATCAGTGTGATGCACACAGCATATGTATTAATTTGGGCTTACTCTGTGTCTGACCAACCAGCAGCCAGACTGAAGCAGCTAGAGAAGGAGCTATAGATTATGTGTGACTTTGAATTACAATGCAGTGGCGCAGCAGACAGGCAGTAAATGAATTAGTCCAACCTGTGATGCATGTCACTTGGGGAGCTTCTCTTTGGGCCACCATAGAACACTGCATCTCCCTCATTGTACAAGCACAGAATCATGCTGCAAATGAAAGCCATGCCTACCTCTTTCAGTGAAAGTCAAACCCCTCTTTGTAAATGAAAGCCCAATATCCCTCCTTGTAAGATATAAAGGAGCAAGACCTTCATGATCTCAGAGGAAGGCATAATGTGCTACCTTTAAACGAACCAGAAAGATGAGGAAACAGGTGAAATGGAGCATGATTTTCTGGCACACCCGGGTCCTTGCATGCTCCCGTTAGAGGCAAAAGATCTGCAAGATATCATTCTTTTCAAACATTCCTGGGAGGGAGACTTGGAGGTTCAGGTTACAATAGAGGAAGTCTGCACCGCTCCCAGAAGCCTAAACATACAGGATCTACACAAATTGCTGCTGTGTTCCTGTACCTTCATTGTTGTCTTTTTTATATTTAACCTGTAACAGAGAATCACGGTGAGTTGTCCCCAGTGATGGAAGAGGTAGGAGGAGCCGCAACCCAATCTGCTCTGAAAGCTCAGACATCTGGGCATGCAACTCCCAAAGACAGGGCACATCGACTCAGATGATGATGGAAGTACTCACCCCTGACTCTTGTTCAGCCTCAGAGTACAAATCCTGGGCTGAGTGACCAGTCTCAAGCTATCACCTCTGGAATGGTCGGAAGGAGAGATGGAAATAAAATGCTTAACATCTGGCCCTTCTTCCCTCCAATCTTTGAAACCACAGAGGACAGAGGCCCTTGAATGGCCTGGGTCTTGGCTGATGTTTCTGACAACTGTCAGTGGCATCTATTGGTTGCTGTCATTATGGGCCGAGTTTTCATTGGGTTGGGGGACAGAAGTCCAATCCAAGGAGTGGAAGGGGCCACATTACTTTGTTAGACATGGTGGTATTGTTTGCCTACTGAGATGCATCTGTTAGGTGCTGCACTGATGGGATCCACAGGTGAGAGGAAGGGTTCAGCAATGGGTCAGTTCAGTGGCTCAGGAGAGTGTAGACAGAAAGATCCAATTGAAAACAGAGGAGCATAGAACTGGCACAGGCCTCGGCAGTAGAGGGCCAGTGTTGATGTTTTATCACCTGACAGGTAAGACCATCAAGGTATTGATTAGTGTCTCCTGGCTTTAGGCGGGAAAGTGGGTCATATTGAACTTGGAAGTCTCTGTAGGGTCGCCCCCAAAGCATTTTTCCCTCCACTTTTTGCTGTAGGGCTTGGTCCCTTTACCACAGCTAACCAGTGCCAAAGCTAAATGTGCTAATCTTCCTAAAACATGGTAAAACTGGCTTATATCCAATTGACATACTTAATTTTCTTATGTGTCCCTTGTATAGTGGAGTACCATACATCTGGGATCTTCAAATCAACTGTTACCTATTGTGCCACCTACTTAAATAGTACCTTAAAAATTTACCCAGGCCTTCCAGCGCAGCCTGAATGTGTTATTGTGCTACGTCAATTTCGGATTAAAACCCCCTTGCCAAACCTTATAATTGTATATTTTGTATGTCCTGGTAGTGAAACACTCTTAAATTAATTTTTGACTACTGTGAGGACCACCCTTTCCATAGGCTAACTTTGGGGATTTCTTATTACATTTAATAAGTTGTAATTTCCAACTGAGTGCAAGTAGTTGATTCTTTTGTGGTGTTTTAGGAATTGTATTGAAAAACTCTATTTAATAGTTGAGTCAGGTTTTTGATTTCAAATTTGAAAATGCCGAGTTTGGAAAGTAGACATTTTCTCGCCCTTAGCCCTTTTGTGTCTGTAGCCTGTCTTGGGTCACATGAATGGGTGTAACTGACAGACTGTGTAAATTCCTCCTAGACAGTTACACAATAGAGGGATTGAATGTTCTTCAATGGGCCATCACTGGCAGGGTGAGGGAATGGAGTTTAGCCCATCCCCACTTGAAACTGAAAAGAAATGGATCTATCACCTCCACATTGTCACTGAGCCATCTTGGAGTCAGAGCAGAGGAGTCACGAAATCCCATACACTTCAAAGCCACTGTCTAGGTATTTCTGCCACCTTTTAGAGGTAGGGAAGCAGGGTATGAAAATAGGGCCTCAGAAACGAATTCTTCAGTGCATTTCTGGACATGTGGATACTCTGTCAGGCAAAACGACTGATGTACTGCTGGAAAGGGTGCCACTCTGCAGGACTGCTGACCTGCACTGCTTGCTGAATTGCTGCCTTTCTGCCCTGCTACCCTCTTGCCTGGGGGACAAGGACTGGACTTGTAACTTGAATCCAGGACCACCAGAGTGGTGCCAAAGGGCTAGTTTTGCTGGCCTCCTGAACACAAAAGGCACAGGAACACAAAAGGCTCCCTTCATCTTGAAACCACACCAGAACCCAGGCTGAGTGAGTCCTGATCTTCCAAGTGGTGCCCCACCAGTCCTGGACCCTTGGAAGTGCTGCTGAAGTTGACCACATTGCCAAAATCCAAAAGTGGGGCCATGAAACATTTTGGCTAAAAACTGCTCTTAGAGCCAGGAGGAGAATGATACGAACCTGCTTGCCTTTCCACCTGGGATGCATCGCAGGTCAGAGTGAGATTTTGTCTTCTTCTCTACGTTCTTCTCTGCAGCAACAAATCTGTTTTAGCAGTCCTTCATCAAAGGGGTATCCAGCATCATGAAACTGCCTTCGGCTACAGCCCTCTGCATTGTCCAACTGTTGATTTTTGAATTCCACTTCAGGGCTAATGGTGTGCTTTGCATCGCTCTTGCACCAGGCAATGTGGTGCTAGAGTGACACAAATATTAAGTGAGATTTATGAAGCCACGCATGGCCTTGTGTGGCTTCATACACCTTGAGTAATATAACACAGACCACATTGCTGCATTCCATACTCTGCTCCAGAAAGGCATTTTCCATTGGTGTTGCTTGGATGTTTGCATGCAACATCTATGGATTTTGACACATTCCATGGTTTACATGCAAATTTAAACCTCAGAATGCACCAAAAAGATACACCTCCCCAGGAGAGGCGTAACAAGGAGGAATATGTTCATTTCTTCTTATTATCTCCATCTATGTGTGCTGCATGGCTTGTGTCTGAGCCACAGGGATTGCCGCTCAGACTAATTTTGCATGTAAGCAGCACCAGGATTGCTAGGGAGCCTGTGCTGGTGTCCCAGCAAATGCTGGGACACCACATGGAAGGAAGAGGAGCGTGAGGTGGCTGGAGGCGAAGACAGCAGTAAGGTACATTTAAAACAAAATATTTTCCCCCTCCATCTCTTTCCCACTCCACATGTTCCCCTGCCCTCCCCTTGAGATTTGTGGCAGCCGCAGCTGTAAACACTGCAATTTATCCTGTTTGTAGGTGGTCTCCTGACACTTAAACATAAAATCATGGTTGCAGTGAAAGATTTAACTGCGTGTGTGGAGAAGATACTCATGTAAAAATCATAGTTGTGTCTATGACATTGTCAATTGAGACAAAGCGTTTCTCTTTCAAACCAGGCAACAGTGGTGGAATAGCAGTTCTGGTACCGTGTATTACAAGGACTGGGACTGATGCACGATAAGAAGGACCACATTCCTTTTTCACAACAATCTTTTCACGTACTAGATCTCCCAGCTTGGGAATCCAGCTGGTAGATGCTACTGGTACATCCCGAATCCCAGAAGAGTCAGCACTGGCAGATGCGTTGTCGTCACGGAATTGTTGTAACTCCTGCAAGACAGTGACACATTCACTATGTCAAAAGATGTAACTGCCACATCCATGCCAGGACCATCAAGATCTTGGACATACATTCAAGTACCAAACAGGCACTCATATGGAGTACGCCTTCCCAGGGACCTTCTAGGCAGATTTGTAATTGCTCTCTAAACTCCATACAGGTGTATAAGCCAACTACAACCCGTGCCTAATACTCTTGTTGTTAAGGATTGCTTTAGATTGCGGTTTCAACGCTCCACGACCCCTTGGGGTGAAAAGCAGCTGAATAATGCAGTTGGACCCTAATGAAGCCATGGTATCCATGTAAGCCCTTGAGGCAAAAGCAAGTCCCCGGTCCGAGTGGAAAGCCGCAATAGCATATGTACCAACAAAGACTTGCAAATATTTAATAACAGTTCGAGTGTCAGCAGAGCATTGTGGCCAGACCCATAGAGTCAACAGCAACTAAAATGTATATGTATGCACTGTTTGGTGTCAGGGGACCACAATGGTCCAAGTACACACACTGTAAAGGTTTGTTGGAAATTAAGAGAGGTGTCTGAGGCGCTTAACACTGAAGCCTTTTATTTGTTGGTGGATGTTACAACAAAGGACACACTGCTTGGCCTGTTTGTAAAGAAATGGCCACAAATAGCGTGATTGCAATATTGCAATTACAGCAGCCACACCAGCACTTACAGATGCAACTCCTTCATGTGCTGTTTTTACTACCTCGGTGTCAAAAAAAGAGGGGGACAGGGAGATTAACAAAGGTCCAGTGTTCGGCCTCCCAAAATACTAAACACATCAAAAAGAGTACACAGTTCCTAAACAACAGAAATGAAGGCACAGGCTCAACACAGACACTTCTAATACTAAGAAGTACAGGCTCTCACAAATCCGATGGATGTCATGCTTCATCATAGGACCTGCTCCACGCCAGACTGGTACTGCAATGTCTGACGGGCCCCATGAGGGGGCACTTTGCCAGAGATCTTCAATGAAAGTGTGTGCCAAAGTAAGGGTTTGCAATATATTCAAACCAACCATCAAAACAGAAAAGGCAAAAGAAAGAAAAAATGGAAGAAAATTGGATCAAGGACCTCCTAACAGTGAGTTTTAATTGAAGTGGAAGGCCTTGGTCAATATTAAAAACAAATCGGGAGTGGGCAAGGAATAAGGTTCCCCCACTCTCAAAAACAAAGAAAAGCTACTAAGAACTCTCTTCCCTTCAGGAATCGCTCAGACCCCACGACTGGAATTTTTACTTCTGCGTTAAATATGCCTCTTATCCAGTAGGAATATCTAGTGAGATAGGCTATGGGCATAGGTGTGCCCTCAGCCATCGCTCCTATAGCTGCTAATGTTTCATCATTCACTCTTGTTTAAGAGAGTTTTACTGCTGCGACCGAAGCCATTACTACTGCTAACTTTGCTTCTTCATCAGCCAAAACGTTGCCTTCAACATGAATTCCAACACATTGGTGTCCTGGTGTATGTACAACATGGACATTGGGGCCCATATTTATACTTTTTTAGCACCACATTTGCACTGCATTTGACGCAAAAGCGACACAAACTTACAAAATACAATTGTATTTTGTAAGTTTGTGCCGCTTTTGTGTCAAAACATTATGCAAATGAGGTGCTAAAAAAGTATAAATATTGGCCTGGGTAGCTTTCCTTAAGATCCGCTAACTTCCCCCACAGAAGTTTGTGTTTTATTGTATCTTTTGAATCTCTAAGCCCATTTTGTCGTCAGCAATGAAAGTATTCATTGAAGGACTGGACACAGTAGTACGAATCACAGACAATCAGAGTCATCTGCTCAGGAGCCATATGTTCCAGCGCCATCACCAGAGCCCTAAGCTCTGCAAGTTGTGCTGTGCAGTCTCCTAGAGTCTGTGTGTATTTTTTTTCTGAATGTAACTTGCCATCCTTCATATATCCACTCACGACTGCGCAAGCAGCTGAGTATTGTTGTTTGGTACCTATAGCAGGTTGTGCTGAACCATCGGTGTACACAATTATTTTGTATTGTTCAATAGGTAGTGTATTTGCTGGGACTGGATATTCAAGTTCATACTGTAGGAATTTTGGGGTCTGTAATTTAGAATCAAACACATAATCAACATCAGTGGCAGTCAGAGAAGTAGCCCCTTGAATCCAACGTGAATGTAATGCTCTAACGTTCATGACGCTTGCTTTGGTGATAGCCTCAAGGATTGGGACTGAGCATACGACAATAATGCCATTCCCTGGGGCCGGTGGTCTCTCTTTAAGGGCCGCCATTTGAACAGCAGTGAGAATTTTCTCTGTGGGAGCAAAGCGTTCGGCTGTAGAATATCGATGTGATTTATATGCAATCGGTACAGTCTCATCCTTATTGAAAGTCACATAGGTGAACCAATGGCATCAGCAATTACTCTGATGACCAAATGTTTTTTTATTGTCCCTTGTGTGTACATGTGTAGCTTCAAGCATGTCTTTTTGTAATGCTTAAAGAATGCATGTGTTCAACTGTCCAGAATTTGCTTGTAAAGTCAGGACGTATTAGGTCATATAATGGTTTTATGCATTGTGCATATTCTGTAATGTATGTTCTGCCAAAATTCAGGAAGCCCAACACTGATAGGAGCTTTTTAATTGTATTTGGTTGTTGTAGTTGAGCGCATTTGTCTAAAAATTGGGGCACCAGGCTCTTGCCTCCATCTGACAATTAGTATCCTAGAAACAGGACACTGATAAAGGCTATTTTTGTTTCTTTTAGGTTAAATTTGTAGCCGATTTTGGTGAAACCTAAAACAACGCGGGCTACCCGTCTAAGTTGGTGTATGAGATCATCATCTGTGAGGTAAATATCATCCGCATAGGACAATGCCTCAGGGTCGATGGCTATGCGATGTCACATGAGCTGAGAACAGTCCATGACTGTTCCTATAGTCTTGTGGGAGTCATAAAAAATTGTTCTGAGAGCCTAAAGGGCTGAAACTTGGTAAGTCCCTTCTTTCAGGCACTATGGGGGTTATTACAACTTTGGAGGAGGTGTTAATCCGTCCCAAAAGTGACGGTAAAGTGACGGATATACCACCAGCCGTATTACGAGTTCCATAGGATATAATGGACTCGTAATACGGCTGGTGGTATATCCGTCACTTTACCGTCACTTTTGGGACGGATTAACACCTCCTCCAAAGTTGTAATAACCCCCTTTGTTTTGCCGGAAGAACCCGTTGGATATATCCAGGGTTGTTTTGTATTTTCTTGTTATTAATGCTGTACTCTGTGCATTTTGTATAGCATATGTTTTTGTGTGACTATTTAAAAGCCTATAGTCTAAGACTATTCTATATGAGTGGTCGGGTTTAGCGACCGGAAATAATGGATTATTCATTGATGAGTCTTAGAATTCAATGACACCCTGATACTCTAGTTGTGTGAGGATTTCCGTCACTGGGGCTTTTCCCTCATATTTTATTGGCTGAGGTTGAGATTTTATTGGTATTATATGGTAGGGAGAACCTTTGTCCCACCCTACATGACTGCGATATAGTGCGGGTTCCTGCACCACAACCCAATTAATGGCGTATTTTTCTACAAGCTCATTCGGATCAAGAGGCAAGAAAGATTTTTCAATAATGTCCCCCCGTATGGGAGATTTCGGACAAATACTGGTGGCCAATCTTTTTCGGCCAGCAGAATATCATAAATAGAGATGATGTGATCCCAAAAGTAGGCGTCTATTATGTGGTTGATGTCCCCTTCAAACTGAATAGTTACTTTATACACTCCATCTGGTGTGGAGACACTCATGCCCACAGTCTCTACTTGTAGGTAGCCATCAGTTGCTTTTACCTCCAGATCCCGGTGAACAATTGTGACTTCTGTTGCACTTTCTAGCAATGCTAGCACCCACGTCTTGTTCTTTAGAAAAGCCCACTTCTTGAGTGGCATGTCATATTGCAACTGCTGCCACTTTTTTCTTTTTAAACGGTGGTTTCTGTTGTGGAAGTTTCTCTTCTTTTTGAACAGAAACTTCCAATGAGTGTTGTGAGTTCTTTCTCGGTTTCACGTACTCAGTCCACTAATCTGACTGCCCACCTCTCTCACTGTGTTTTTCCAGTGAGTCCTGAAAGGAACAAGATTGGCGTGTATAAGTATACTGATATCTGTTCGGCATGTTTATATTATCCCTATTTCTAAGGTTGTGCCTATTTTGTGGGGTCTCTGAATGCAGAGATTCTTCCCTTTCTTTTCTAGGTATTTGTTGTTTATTTATCCCAGTGTTTTTTAGAACCCTCAGGTGTCTGCTTGGCAGTATCCTTATTGGATCTACCATGTACCTGTGGCTTAGTTGGTCTGTGTCCCAGACTATCTTGTCCTAGACTGGAGTATGTTTCAAGGATAATCTTTGGCAGCTCACATTCTTGATCCTGTACCAGAACGTCACAGATCCACATGCGCACTGTCAGTGCGACTGCTTCCCACATAATGTTACTTAATATTATTGAAGCTACAGTGGCAAAATTACCTATTAATTGCATCCCCAAATCCAGGGCAGCCCTGTATTCACCTTGAATTTGTTTCAACACCTCTGGAAGATTGGCAAGCGTTGGGGATAACGTGCAGTTTTGTAGAGCGCGGCATACACCGTGCCCCATGTATTGCAGTTTTCAATTGTGATAACCATCCCAACAGGCAGGCACATTGTCAAAAAAAATAATTCTATCCTGAAATCCCGTAAGGGGAAAGACTGCTTCCAGTAAGTTTATTTTTGTAGCTAAACAAAACGGAATCTCCTCCCGTTTGGTGGGTACTTTACCCTTTACCCTTGATCGAATGTACAGTTGCAGGATTTATACCTGGAGTTGCTGCATGTGCTTGCCCTGGAGCAGCTCATGCTGGGTTTGTGTTCAATGTTAGCATAACAAATTGTGCTAGCAATCTATATATTGTTATTATCCCTGTATATAAGCAGCAGACCTCAGCTACCGCCAAGCCTGCTGCATCAGGATGTCGTGTATATGTGGACAATAAAGGCCAGGTCGGGCCAGCAATACTCAATGGACCTAACCTAACAGGTAAAACTGTATGGGGTAGTGCTCCATCAAGCCAGTTATTGTGGTCTTGATATGATAAAGGTATTTCTAAATGTGCATAAGCTGTGTATTGTGCACGTGGATTTACAGGTGCATAGTTATGAAATGTATTTGTGTTCCCATCTACTGCAGGAAAGGTGTCCCAAGAATAAAAAAAATATGTTCTGTAGGCTGCATGGGCTTCTACGAGAAAGGTAACTGGACCTCCCTGGGCCATTAGGCCACTGGCCAATAAATGTGTAGTAAGGGGGCCTCTTATATTTACTGTTATTGCTAGCCGTTAAGGGCTCGCCATATTACTGATTTATGCATTCAGAGATAAAAATACTAACTGGGGTTCAATCCTTTTATGGTTCAAGCTTGAACAACTTACAGCTCAGGATAGGTCTCACCTACCTAGCTGAGGAGGAAATTCTAAATACAATGGATGTCTCCATATATAGTATTGAGGTGTCTCATTTTTTATGCCTGACCAAATGTTGGTGGCACCATGTTGCATAGGTTCTCATTAGGGTAATGAGGCTTCTGGATTTGGATCATAGGATCGCCTGGGTTGTGGGTACTGGGTACAATTCCACACCAGGATACACCTGACAGCCTAATCCGGGGTTTCTGGCTAACTAGCAGCACCTCATCTGTGACCGAGATGTTTGTGGCAACCGAGCTCATGGTAAGATAGAGTCCCCAGAGAATCGTGGTACATCGGATTGCATCCCTTTCTCTTAGTCACCAAGATCTCCCTCAGGCTAAGACAATAAAGGCAGAATATATTTAAATAAGCATTTATTAAAATGTCTGCATCCTAGATAAAAGTATGTGCATAGCAATAACGGGAATGATAGAAAACAATAGGAACAGGCATGTGTCTAAATGTAAAACACAAAAACAGTCCTACCATGCTCTCTAAATGGTGGAGTGGATCCATAACCCTTCACCTACGCTAAGTATGAGCACAGCATACTAAGCATAATCTGCCCTTCGGGTTTCCCCCTAGGAGATCATTATCCCTCACACCAAAAAGGAAGGCCTGATGTCTAAAGAGAAACCTTCCCCATCTGGATCAGGGATCTGTCGTCTAAGCAAGTAGCTCTAGCAAAGTATGCAGAAATCAGCATACAGTTGTGGTCATCTTGCTTAAATCTCCCTCTAATGTGTCTGGGACAAAAAGGGGTGTTTTATAATAAAACAGCTGTCATTCTAAGAAATGGTCCCCACATATGAGTTTGTGTGTTTCTGTGAATGCGGGAGACACAGCATACCACGTTTGTCGGCAACCCTATCTGACTGTAGCCTTGAAGAAAGCACAAAGTGAAATAAATGTCCAAGAACGTGATGCATCCCGAGATAGAGAAAATAAAATACCACTGCAAAAGTAGCTATTGCTAGAAAAATAAACCAATGCTGAATAAAATGTAACTGTATTAAAGTGCACAGCTGCAGGCCTAGTTAGCTAAAACAAAGGGGGTCATTCTGACCCTGGCGGCTGGTGACCGCCAGGGTCACCGACCACGGGAGCACCGCCAACAGGCTGGCGGTGCTCCCTCGAGCATTCTGACCGCGGCGGTTCAGCCGCGGTCAGAAATGGAAAGTCGGCGGAGTCCCGCCGACTTTCCGCTGCTCGGGTGAATCCTCCATGGCTGCGGAGCGTGCTCCGCAGCCATGGGGATTCTGACACCCCCTACCGCCATCTGAGACCCGCCAGGAACAGGATGGCGGTAGGGGGTGCCGCGGGGGCCCTGGGGGCCCCTGAGGTGCCCATGGCATGGGCACTGCAGGGGCCCCCGTAAGAGGGCCCCACTGTGTATTTCAGTGTCTGCAAAGCAGACACTGAAATACGCGACGGGTGCAACTGCACCCGTCGCACCTTCCCACTAGCCCGGCTCCATTCGGAGCCGGCGTCCTCGTGGGAAGGTAGATTTGCCCTGGGCTGGCGGGCGGCCTTTTGGCGGCCGCCCGCCAGCCCAGGGCAAATTTCAAAATACCCTCAGCGGTCTTGTGACCGCGGAGCGGTATTTTGACGGGGGAACCTCCGCCGCCCGCCAATGTTAGAATCACCCCCAAAGTGTCTAAAACATGGCTAAAATAGCTACACAATAGACTGAACATCTTTCAGTTGAACAACCATTTCTCCTGAATGCTCTTTTGTCCTTCCTCTGTTATTTTGGTATTCACCCCTTTTGTATTCTCGCTTTCTTTCCCTCTCTCTCACTATAACTCGCTTCCTATTCCACTTTTTCCAAGATTTCTCTTTCTTACTCTCTCATTCTACCTCTCTCTGTCACTGAGACTGCTCTCTTCATGCTTCCCTTTTGTTTCAGTATTGTCTCTTCATAATGGTCTTTTCCTTCATACCTTCTTTCTTTAATCCTTTTTCTCCCTTGTCTTCATTGTACTGTTACTAGTAAATTTACTCCTGCAATTATTTTGACATATGCTACTTTTTTCATACTGTTGCTGCTAGTAATTCCTACTTTTAATTTTCTTTACTCTTACATGCACTTACTCATACATAATGCTGTGTATTTCTCATGTTGTTTCTACTCACTCATACTCCTATTGCTACATACTCTTACCCTTACTTAGGTCTACTCTTACTCCCATGTCCATTTTATTTTTACTTAGTCATTTGTGTGCACTTTAAATGATTCTCTCTGCTACACCTGAGTAACTGTGTTGCTATTTTAATCTGTCCAACACTGAAGTCCAGTTCCCCTTGGTGAGAGCAAGTGGACCAATGAATACAACAAAGAGGAGAGGGAGACTGTGACCTGTGACTGCTCCCATTTGTGGATATGACCTTCAAATTTCATCTACACGCCAAGGCAGTACTTTTCAAATTCAAACATAATCACTTAAATGTACTTTACCTACCGCTTCGCGCCACACTGTGGTGACTGTATTGCTCTTATAGTATGTTGTGCACTGAAGTTTGATTCTTCATGGTGGAGGCAAGAAGATTGGTGAAGAGCTGATGGAGGAGACCTGAGAGTGTCTTCTGTGACTGCTCCCATAGGTGGGGAAGGCCTTCAAATTCCAACTACAAGCTGTAGCGTCTTCCCCAGCTCTATACCATGCATTTGAATTATTCCACATGGGAGCTGCAATCAAAACAATACTGCATTCCTCAGCATACAACTAACAGTCTGTGCATTACATCATACTTTCTGTGAACCACACCTTACACTTCACCATCCATTACGTACTTACTGTTCAGAGTGTGACCAGAACCATGAGGATTCTACTGCACAGAACATCAAGATGCTACAATAGCTTAATAAACAATGTGTTAACTGTACTGCTGTTGTGCTGGAAGGGGGCAGGTTGAACTGGGGTTTTTGTCCCAGGCTGGGTGTTGGAAGTCTAGGAAAATGTATTTGCCATTTCTAGATTTGTTAAAAACAGGTAAGGTGTCATTGATGGGTGTAAAGGTCTTTAAAGCACATCAAAAATGGAAATGATTGGTTCCTTTAATAACTTGGTTCTTATAAAGTCCTTCACGTCTTATTTTTCTCCATCCATTAAAAAACCTTGTAATTCAATAAACCCAGAAAAATGCTCAATTATACTAAAGCAACAAGTAATACTTGTCAAAATCCATAATCTACAGGAGTATTTGAACATCTCAGAGGTCTCATCCATTTCACTTAACTCTACTTTTGTAAGTAATGATCCTCCCCTAGAGCACAAACTGATGGAGTCAAAAGATGTTAAAAAATTGATTGGAGCAAGCCCCACCCTCAATTTACCCATTTCCAATCAATTATTGTGATATCAATAGTTGTGATATTTAAAGTGTTCAACCAGCAAAGATTCCAACTTAGCCGGGCACTCATGCCACTATTCACCTTAATTGAACAAACTGAGTAAGCTTACAATACAATAAACAAGGTGGTTAATGCCATAGAGTGTGCACATCCAATTAAGTACGTATATATAATTCTGGGGAAATTTGTTAGTCTTTGCAGAAACTAATAACGAGGGTGCCAACCTGGTGTAACACCCAACCACCACAGGTGTCAAAAATGCTGACTGGAAGGCCAATCAGAATAGAAAACTGTCAATGTATACCAGGCACACCGGTGTAGTCCAGCAATGTTTATCCAAGTCAAAGAGTAAATTCAGAGTCCAAAAACGCGTTATTGGAGTTGATAGAAGTTTATTCTTGTCAAACAATGATAAATCCAAAATACAGCCAACTCGTGTTTCGTCATATTGACTTTCTTAAGGCTGCAGATCAAATAGGCAAGGAAAAGAATGGCAATAAGAACATTATAGATGGTAACAGGGGATTCTCATCATAGAGTGTCAAAAGTTAGAAAGAGAAAACAACTCTTATGGTAATCATGCCATCTGACAAGATGGCTAGCATGTCTATGGGAAGTGGTTGATATTGAACAACGTCTGTGTATGGTGGAGACCAGAGAAGAAAAAAGGTCATGCAAGACACAAATTCAGTGTGATGGGATCATTGAATGTGCATATATTAGAACCGTATTGTGATTATAGTGCCACCGTAATGCCAATGAAACATTTTTGAAACACTTTGGAAATGTTAAACATACCTAAAACGTATTTTTGGAGATAGTGTCTAGAAGTGTTGGGTGGTATAAGTACCCCTAGTTACAATGGAGGGACGTGTCTAAGAAATCATGAGCATTTGGTATTTATTAAATCAGACCAGATTCTCAGTTGTCTTTCAAAGAATACGTCTGTATGAAGGGGCCATGATAAGCCTAAAACATACTTAAAAGAGTAAGTTGCGAGGTCCAAGCATTTTGAATATCAAGATAAAATAATTGTAACTCTATAGTATTTCGTAGAAAGGTAAGTATATTGTTGCAAAATTGGTGAGTCTAGGTAAGATGTACTGATTGTAGCATATCTGAAGGACTGTGAGCCGTAGTGGATAAAAAAAATACAGTGTCTTACGCTAGGAGGTTGGAATTTGTAATAAAACATGCCATAGCGGCGTTATTGTCCTAGTTGGCAATGCCTGGTTATTCGTATAATTGCCACGTAGTCAGTAGGAGCTGGAGTTAAAGGAAAGTGACATTAAGTGTTCTTTTATGTCCGTGCCGTAAAGGTATTGTTGCTGAGTTTAAATAAGAGGTATCTCATGTCAATGGGCATTGTAAGGTGTTGGGCGCTCTCCCCGACAACTATTGGTGATAGGGTATGGTAAAAAGCATTGGAAAAAGGCACAAAGTTGCCTAGCAGTAAACTGGGGCATTCTCAGATGTTAATCGTTATCACTGAAAGACTTCGACAATAGAGTAGGGCAAAAGCGGTAGTCAGCGGCATGA
Source organism: Pleurodeles waltl (assembly GCF_031143425.1). Classification (NCBI taxonomy): domain Eukaryota; kingdom Metazoa; phylum Chordata; class Amphibia; order Caudata; family Salamandridae; genus Pleurodeles; species Pleurodeles waltl. Next base: position 484,270,175 of record NC_090445.1, on the reverse strand, counting down.
ATTGCCGAGCAAGACAGAGTAGAGAGAAGTGTTACCCTCGTTCCTCCTTTCGTATAGTCAGGGTGCTCACCTGATTAACAGTGTCCTGAAGGGCTTCAACAATAGAGTGGGGCAAAAGCGGTAGTCAGCGGCACGAGTTGTCGAACAAGAACAGAGTAGAGAGAGGTGTTACCCTCGTTCCTCCATTCGTATAGTCAGCATGCTCACCTGATTAGCAATGTCCTGTGCCATGTAGAGTGTAGCAGTCGTATCCGGAACATGCATGAGTGGGTGTGCCATTTATGTGAAATCCAAGTGAAAGAAAGAGGACTAACCAGTGAAAAGTGAAAAGAAGAGAATGGACACCATCTTGTAGTGAACTAATTATGTGAAACACAATGAAATTGGTGATTTGTATTGGAAAATACAGGAAACATAGTGAGAAAACAAATTAATTACACTCAAAAGGAACAAAGCATTAAGTAAGAGGAATGTAATGTACTGGATCAGAACAGAAACATAAACAGGAGTCATAGTAAGAGACAAAAAAACATATATCAAGCAACAGATCAATTACAGATGAGAGGACAAGGCATTGATTTAACACATACAAAGAGGCATATAAAAACACAGACTGCATGTATAGTCAAAAAAGGGAGTTAATCCCTATAGTCCCTTATTGTTATGCTAAATGTGCAAGAGGTTCATGTGAAATGCATAAAGTGCATATAAGTGAATGAAAAAAGGAGAGACAGTGTCAGCAATTAGTGCCAATAATTGAAGAAATGCATTTAGGTATTTCTCAATGTTTAGTCCTTTACACAATGACTTAATAGACAGTCACTCATGTCTTCATCACCAGCCATCTTGACTATGGCAATGCACTCTATGCAGGCACCACCACTGAATTCATTCAAAGACTCCAATCAATGCAGAACTTGGCCTCCAGACCTGCCCAAGAGAACTTACATTTCCCAGCACCTCAAAGACCTCCACTGGCTCCCAGTCCAGACAAGATGCCACTTCAAGCTCCTCACCCAAACCTACAAAACCCTCCATGACCAGAAACCCGCCTACCTGAACCAACAGCAGAATTTCCACCACCCCTGCAGGAACCTGTTCTCCTCACACTTGGCCCTCACACAGATCCCCCACATTCTTAGTGGCAGTCCAGAAGGACACTCCTTCTTCTACCTCACTTCCAAGGCTGAGAACGCCTCATCTCCATACCTCTTCTATGCTGACCGATTTCAGGAAAGGGCTCAAGACCTGACGTTTTGAGTGATGATCTGCTCCTAGCAACTGGATACCTGCATGGGTGACAAGCCACACTTTACAATACTTGATTGATTGAGAACATCTAACCACTGGGGCCACCAATTGGCATGGGCCTCTGGTTCCCAGCTAAAAAATAATGACTCCGATCTAAAACTCATTGAAGTTCATAATGAATCCTTCTTCAGTTATCGGCTTTCCTAGTATTAGGGAAAAAGTTGTTGACAATGCAAACCCAGCTATCTCTTCTTTTGGATCTAGATTAAACTCCTCAGCTAATTGTTATATGTCTGCTTCTTTTCAAGGTGTTTTAAGCTTCAATCGGACAATAAATCATATTTGGGGCTATCTCAGACCTCTGCGAAAGGGTTCTACTTATCAAATACATGCTATAATTGTCCCCAACTGGAAGCAGAATTGACAGTCAATGAGGTTTTTGAACCTCTTTCAATTTATTTTATACCAGAATACATTTTACAAGGTTCCTGTGACATACCCATGAGTAACATCATCTCTAATTTTCTAGGATTGCATCCTGTCCTATCTCATTTAAAGCTTGCAGACAGTGACTTTGTACAATTTAAGATGCACACGAATGCTAACAAAGTATAAATTGCAGCAGTAATGTGAAGAAGTCCAGATGTGAGATCCTACATCTGATATATGAACATCTGTTTTCCAGGTGTGGCATCAATATAGCAAGGGTGCACAGGGAAAGCAATTGTTTAGCTTTAATTCAGGAAATCTAACCTTGGATGCTAACAGTACAATAGGGACCCAATAGAATGTATACATTGGCAGTAGGCAAGAACTACAGACTCTTATGAGTGCCTAAGGTGTGTGTTTTTCTTTATGCTTCCAGAGGAAGGATGAGACACACAACACAAGTTATGGGAGATTTTTTAAGGTGTCCTCTGGAGATGGTGAGAGATTGGAGTTAGCTGGCCACAACTCTAAACAAAGAAGCTCCAACTGTACAAATACTGAACATGTGGGTGGTGACTGCTCTTCTGAAAGATTGTTAAATGTGTTATCCTAGAATGCTGGAGTTTGGAGTCCACTGCTAAGAGAGGAAATTGTGAAGCCATTTTTCTCAAGCATGAGATAGGTTGCATACAGGGCACCTCAGCTAAAGAAGACATACATAATGTAGGATACTAAGGAGATAGAATAAGTCTGCCTAGGGCTAGTAAGTCAACTCTCGTTCATGGGCTGAAGCTCTTACTGTGCCACCACTACAGTGGTAATGTAAATCATGACTCCTGGTCTGCCCCTGCAGCTGGCTGTGCAGTTTTTAAACTGTCAATTTGACCTGTCAAAATAACCCTTTTGGAAGGACTAAACCTTTTATTTAAATATAAATGTCACCCCATAAGTAGGTTTTCCTAGCCATAAGGCAGAGTATATAGTCTTTAAAAGCAGGGCACGTAGAAATGTAATGTTACACAAGTCCTTGAAGTGAAAATGTCCTAAAACATATTTTCACTGCAGGAAGTCTGTGGGCTGCGGTAGCAAGGCTGTGCCATAGGAAAGCACTGGGCTTCCTTATTTTATGAACTAAAGGCAATTTTGGTGTGGTAATAGCCAGGAAAATACTTCAAGAACTAATTTTAACAGTGAAACAAAATCCAACTTAATAGTAAAGTATTTTGTTTTCTATTACAGAGAAGGTGCAATTAGAATGACATATTTTATCACACCCAAAAGCCTCTAGCGCCCTTTCTGTTAAGTACTCAACTGTCACCTGACTGTTTGAAGACAGGGACAATTGGCCTACGGTGTGGGTAGAGATTATGCTTCCCTCTATAGGATGGCCTGAGAGTTGTGCCCATAAACCTTGCATATCTTCAAATGGTGACTACCCTTTTACTGACAGATGTATCTCACACATGAGCCTTCTTTTTGTCTTCCTGGTCAGCCTGGCTTCAACACAGCTGGAAGGGGAGCTACACTCAAACTGGCTTCGAGTGACCTGAAGGAGGGTTAGCCTTTTCCATAGCTACGTCTTTGGGTGAGCACAGGGAGCTCTGCACAAAGGAAGAAAGCCTATTCTACGATGTTGGTTGTCAGTAGAAAAGTGCAGTGTGGGTTTATTTGCTGACAGGCAAACAGGAACTGCTGCAAAAGTGGGTAGAGTTGCACCTGGAAACCTTTTCCCTATGGGTTAGGGAAATGCCACGACTAACCCTCAACCACAAACTAGTGCCAGGTATAATTGCAGTGCCAGTTGGTACCTTATACAGAACACTACTGGACCTGTGGAAGATAAAAGAACTGCATGTATTGCTGTGACTTGTGATGGTAACCCTAAGGGTTGGTCTTGCTCCCACTTGTACCCAGGACAAAGTGGACTCCAAGTGGCATTTGACCACCTGGTAAGCTACAAGCATTCCAAAGCTGCCAGAAACCAATTTCCCAGAGGAGCCCAGCTGACCAGTTCCTATGTGACTTGCCCTGGGCCCTGCTGGTTGCTTTGGTTGGAGTGAGTACTGATCTCCAAATGATTGTCCCGAGAGCCGGGAACCCATGGCTGGTTTCAGAGTATACTCCTCCTGCTTAATCCTAAAATTTAGGACTTAGAAACCTTTCAAGACATTTTGCCTGGAGAACGGACAGACATCTGGCACCCATCTATAAATTAGATCTGCCAATGGGGCATCGCCATTGGGCCTGACTTTACCATAGCTCCCACTACATTCTTCTCTGCAGCATCCCTTTCAGTGGTCATAATGCCAAGCTGCATCCAATGTCATTGAATCCTCTTTAACTTCACCCTTATCTGCTGGAGGAATCCAACTTCTAGAAAAGTGTATTCATCTGAAGGTAAAACGTTTCACTGGGCCTGATGCCGAACAGCAGTTGATCAATGTCAAAAACTTCTTGGGTGTGAAATCAGGACTATTCCCACTCTGGCCTTCTCGTGCCTTTGCCAACAGCTTCACTGAGATCTTGACCAGCAGCATTACATTATGATCATTCCCATCTTTAGATCCAGACTGCTGCCTTGCTCCACTGAAGACTCACCTTCTCAGAAAATGTATATTTCTGAAGGTGACTATTTGACCAAGGCTACTCTAGCCTTCATATTTGACCCAAGATCCTTTGCTCTCAGCCTGAAACGTTATCTGTGTCCCTGTCACAAGCGATCAGTTGCCTGAGGTTAGCATTTTGTGCTTTTTTTATCTAAAACTTAAAAAATGTGTATCTCTGGTTCCCCTCATTGGATTTATGTATTTTGTGTGTTATTTTGTTCATCAAAATATTTTATGTTTTTATAAACTGGAGTGGGATTTTTATTGCAATATGCTTTTCAAAACCGTTCTAACTATTTTGGCAATTATAAATACCTTATACTGTTTCTTAAGTTGAGCCTGTCTGTTCAGTGCAGTAGCTACTAATGGTTGAACTTAACTTTCAATTAATGAAACCTTTTCCTCACCTAACAAGAATAGTGCCATTATTACTTCTGGTGGGCTACTCTCAGCCCCAATGAAAAATCTACTTCCTCTTAATAGTCTTAGCCTATTGAAGTAGCTGCATATATACTAACTCTGTGTGCCCTGAATGGTAGGGTACACAAAGATATCCCAATTCTTAATATAACTTTTTGAATTTAGGAAAGCAGTTTTATTTACACCTTTACCCCAGCTGCCATTTCATCTAGTACCATTTTCAGATTGTTCCTAAAATTGAAAGTGCATTCACAGTTTCCCACTATGGAAATGATAATGCATCTTGACAGTACACAGAACATGGCTGGGTTAAAGAGGATTACATGGTCAGGAAGAGTCTGTGTTGATGTTGGATTGGGGAAATGTCCTCTATGCCGACTCTTTTATAACAAAGTCCTGGTTAACGAAAGCCGAACAACGCTTTCTTTAACCACAACTTCGTTATTTTGTGCCTTAACCACGCATTTCCTGAACAACGAACATGCGTGGTTAAGGCACAAACAAGGGAGTCGTCTGAGGAGGACGACGCGGATGACGAGGCGACGATTCAGGTAAGTGGGGGGTGGGGGTTTTAGGTTGTGGGGCGAGGGTGGGGGTCAGGGGGTTTTAGGTTTTGGGGCGGGATTGGGGGTTCTGGGGGTTTTAGGTTTTGGGGCGGGGTTGGGGGGCAGGGCGTTTTAGGTTTTGGGGCGGGAGTGGGTGGTCGGGGGGTTTTAGGTTTTGGGGTGGGGTTGGGGTGGGGCATTTTAGGTTTTGGGGCAGGGGTGGGGGGTCAGGAGGTTTTAGGTTTTGGTGTGGGGTTGGGGGGCAGGACGTTTTAGGTTTTGAGTCGGGGTGGGCAGGTGGGGGATTTTAGGTTTTGGGGCAGGGTTGGGGGGGCGGGCGTTTTAGGTTTTGGGGCAGGGGTGGAGGGTCGGGGGGTTTTAGGTTTTGGGGCAGGGTTGAGGGGGCGGGCGTTTTAGGTTTTGGGGCGGGGTGGGGGCTCGGGGGTTTTAGGTTTGTGGTGGGGTTGGGGAGGAGTCGTTTTAGGTTTTGAGGCAGGGGTGGGGGGTCAGGGGGTTATAGGTTTTGGGGCGGGGTTGGGGAGTCGGGGTGACGCATGCAGGATCAATGGGTGCCTATTACTAATGCCTTTACCAGGAATGCCTTTACAACAAAATATTGTTGTTAATGCATTCGTGGTAAAGGCATTAGTGGTAACAACGAGGTCGGTGTTCCGACCTCGTTGTTCAGGCACTCATTGTTTCGGCAGGCGGCGTTCCGACATACAACCGTTGGATTGATCAATAACAATGTGCACAGTAACAAGACATTTTGTATACACAAACAATACATTTTTATACACAAATGAAGTTGCATCACCAATGTTAGATTTCCTCATCATAAACTCTCTGTTAACCCCAGCACGTAGGTATGTGGTCAGGCAGGCTCTGAGACCCAGGCCTGAAGGTTAATGACTGACAGGTCATAGGTGGGGTAACACTAAGCCGGAAGCCAAACACACAAAAAGGAGAACTTAGATCAGATCCCACAGATAGACAGCAACACTACAATTGACCCCAGTGATTGTCCCCAGTAAAGCACATATCGTCAGGGTGATGCATGCATTCTCAAAATACTATAAAATGAGATGCCACATGGAGTTAGGTACAGTTAGCCTTTCAGGACCCAGCACACACAGCACACACAGTAACCACACACCCCTCAGTCTGGACATCTGAACACATACTCGCTGGCCCATATTGTGTCCATGCTAGGTCGAGAACCACCTGCATTCCCAATCTAAAATTGTATCTATGACTCTGTGACAACTGTATGCATACTTATGGTTTTATTACACACAGAGAAATGTATAAAATATGCTTCAAAACCAATGTGCACTGTGAGACAGTCTTAAGACCCTGTTCTGTAACTGCTCTCCAAGCCGTAATGTTTAATTAAACTAATTGTTTCCTGTTTTTCCAGATGCCTCTTGTTTTTCAGGTAAATTCTCATTCAAGCAATATCTACATTAACAGTTGAGGAAAGGAATACACTTCCTCATATTGCTAACATATACATTGGTTTGGTGAGGCACAAATGAACTTAGGTGTCTCGTGGGACACATTATCACTTTGCTGGCAATCCATTTGCACATTCTAAGGATGCAAAAGATGTGTATGTTAAGGTTATTATACTTCTAAGACATTTTGGTTGCTCCTCAACTTAGAGAAGGCTAAATAATTCTGAATAGAGAACCAGGATTAATCAGATCTCTTTGTTTATTGAAGGCAACCATGCTATTAGGATCCAGGCTGGTTTATGCACCAAAAAAGCTCACTTAGAAACCAAGTGGTTATTATAGGGGGTTAAAAAAACAGAGAGATGACAAGAGGGTTAGGTACTTTGTCAATTGTTTACATGATGGTTCTCGAGAAAATAATTGTGTTGATGTTTCAGTTCCTTATTGTCGTGAAGATACTGCTTAATGCAATGCACCACACAGCCTCGGTTGGGAAGGAACAGTAGGGTATTCCTCTGAGGTAGTAAATTCTTAGTATGTCTCAAAATAGTAAAATATACCACATTTAGAGAAAGATTAATTGAACTGACAGGCAAAGATCTAGCGTCAAGCAGTTTTGTGATGAGGCACATCCTCACAAACTTACTAGGCAACATCTTTAACGAAAGTGTATTATTATCTAACTATAACTGTAATAATTGAAGAACCACGTTTGCATGTCCCAAACCTGAATAGTGAGGTTTGGTTGGGTTAGCATATGTAATTAACCAGTGCACTGCGGGTACTCATCCACTGGCTTATTACTAGGCCTGGGTGAAATTTAAATTATACCACATTATTCACAAAAGTTCACAAAGTTCGTGTCACGCTTATTATGAGAACCTAATTCCTAAAATTACATTATCACTCCACTTTGCAAAATTACATGCTCTTCGTGGTAAATATTTACCACAAGTGCACCATTTGTAATAAAAAGTTACCATGAAAGCCTTGGAACAGACAACAAGCTGCTGTTGTTTGTGGTGCTTTTGTTCAAAATGTGTCCTTGCATAAAATAAATTGATGCAAGGATGTATTTCACCCTAATTATAGCGCAAAATAGCAGTTTTGTATTTTGTGAAATTACTCATCATTTTGCATAATTTACCAAAATTATGTGTAGTTTCGCAAAAAACAAATACTGGGCATTTCTCACACTTAATTCTCACTTTTTTCTGACCTGCCAAAATGACCAACCTAAAATCATTATTGTTGTGGGTGGATTTATTTTGGGATGCCAGAGGGGCTAGGAAATTAAGAACTGACATATAATCAATGGAAATAAGATAGGCACTGCTCTCCAGGCATCAACTAGTTCAAACTTTACATGCTGATTTGAATGTTTTGGATCTGCCTTGAGGCCCTGAAAATCGGAAAAGTTCTAAAGCCTCCAACAAAGTGCTGGAAGATGTCAGGAACCCTAAACGCAACGAGGCCACAAAGATGAGGTTTCCTTCTAGAATTAGATCATGCAGGTGACACATTAGACTCTTCAGAAAAGATGGGAATGAGGGTAGGAAAATAAGGAAATCTGATGCCAGGTCTAAAAGAGAAGGGTTACAATCCAGAGAGGTGCTATCAATACCACCTGAGCTTTCCTGTCTGTGTATCTGTGGTAGGCACCACAAAAGGAAGAAAAGCATTAGTACCTCACAAGACCAATGTTGAAGAGATCTGACCTAAAGGGGCAAGAAAACGTGTTGAATATATAAAACATGTAGATGTAGCTGTGAATCTCTGTGGTGCATCTGTAACCTCAAGGCGGTCAACTACTCAATTTTCTGGACTCAGAAGATAGTCTTCTTTCAGGAAAAACTCCTTGTTGAGACAAAATCGGCAAAGAGACTTCACTATTTTCTTTGACTTTATTCTCCCCAGGCAGTTTAGGTACTAGGACCTGTCAGATTGTCTATGTGTAAGAGCATTACCCTATCCATTTTGCCTTTCACAAAGCTATGAACAGCAAAAGAGCCTGCTATTAGCTCTAAACAATGTGTGCATTGATGCCTCCCTCTCTGACTATACTACCGCAATCCAGCTCTCCTATACCAGAGAATTGCCTCTTACTCTAATACTAGATCTGAGGAAGTAGGGAAGATGGACCGCTTTTCCAAGCATTTATATGGCTAACGCACCAAGAAATTTCTTCTTGTAACTCATTGTCCAAGGAGATAAAATCTATATAAGATAGATATATTTGCAAATGCCTCATGTTCAGTCATTGCAGTGCTTGGTAGTACAAGGAACTTGGAAAAAATATGTAAATTAATGTTGACAAAATTCCACATACCTAGTCAACAGACATTGGGACACAGTCTGAAGATCTGAAACCAGCTTCCGTATCTTCCTGATTTTTGTTAACTTCACATCTAGATGCCACAAAAATTCCCCCTGCAGAGCCACAAGGAACTCCAGAAACAGTACTTGCGGGGAAAAACAAGGTCAGACTCCTCTCAATTCACTGCAAAACCCAGACTGTCGATCAGCTTTATGGCCAACTGGACCTGCCTATCTAACATTTCCTTCTCCTCATTCAAGAAAATCATATTGTCCAGATCTATACCTATTCAGAGACCCTGTGCCCTGAATTTTGCATCTAGAGGTTTCAGTAGTTTGATGAAACACTTAGGTTTGGAAGACAGCCCAAAGTGGAGGGAAACACGCCTGTAGATCTTATCCTGCCAAACGAACCAATTGAACTTCATGTGGGGGGATAAATGAGAAATGTTAAGTAAGTGTCTTTCAGATCTAACTGAATGTTCCAATCCCTGTGTGAATAATATTTCCCGACATGAATTATAAAGTCCATCTTAAAGTGGCAGTACAGCACAAAATGATTGAGACCCTTGAAGTTTATGACAGGACGAAACCTGTTGTGTTTTTTTCTTGACTAAGAATATATTTATCAGAAACCCTCTAGGCTCTATTGGTCTCTTTTGCTCTATTGACTCTATTGCTCTCTTCAAAAACAAGTCTCCAACCTCTCATACAATGAGACCTATTTCTTCCTTTAAAAAATGTACATTAACTGGGAACTGCGTTTGAATCAGAGTGGAATAGAAAACCATTTAAAAGCCCCTTACAGTTTGCAAAATCCAAGCATTACTTAACGGCCTTATCTAATTGGGTGTGGAACAAAATGTCCTTCCCCAACACTTTCAAAGAAGCAGGGGTGGATGTAGCTTGCATGACAACTCCTTTCCCTTTTTCTCCAGTTGAGGGCTTACGACCTCCTCTCCTTTTGTGGGTAAAGAACACTGGCCAATTATACTGGAAGAACTGACCATGTTTGAGTCTTTTAAAGTGGCCAGCAGATTGACCCCTGTATCCAGAGGCCCTGGAAAAAACATGTCTAGGAGGAATGAGCTTTGCCCTAAGAAGAAAAAGCTTAGACATATTTACTGATCCCTTTTTATTAAAGTGCCACCAATCAAAACAACCCTGAACCTCCATTTCGACCTCATATCTTGCCAAGTTACCAAACTTTGGGACAATATTAATAACCCTTTCTTCTTTTTAGGGATAGTGAAAGATTAGCCATGTCTTCAAAATATAAAGCCTTTTGGGCCCAACTAGAAATTATCTTTGGATCCATGCCTGTCCTCAAAGTCTCCAGCAGCTTACCTTGGCATCTGGATCAAGCTTGAGCCATACCCCCTCCAAGGATCGCTTCCCCTTATGTCGCATTTTTGCATCCTAATGGAAGTAGCTTCAACCTTACCAGGTAACATCGGTCTTGGGCATTCAGGCATCATTTTGTCTTAATTGGCCCTATCTAGGGAAGATCTCAATCTCCATTTAATGTAATCTTCATCATGGGTCAAGTGGACCATTCCGACAAGTTGGAGTGCTGAATTAGGAGAGGATAAAACATAGGCTGACCATTAGAATGCATAATAACCACTAGGGAATGTGAATTGGCATCGTGCATTCAATGATATTTAGAAAACTCCGTATCACAAAAAAAATCATCATTATACATATTGGTATCCATGTTAGCACAATTGACATCGTCATCATAACGGTCAAGAGCATCAGATATTGAATTGAATTATCTCTAATAAGCCTTGCATTTCCACTGTGCGATCAGGGTCTTTATTGAAAGCTACTGCCATCATCAGTTAACATACCAGACGATAGCATAGGCTTTGATTTACATAGTTGTTTGCCATCGTATCCAGAAGAAGCTGAATCCAGAACTAAAAGGCCTGAATACTGAAAGTGCTTTCTGCTTCCCTTAGCAGGCACGGTCACAGTATATTAAATAACTTTAACCAAAGAAGTGCCTATTTCACAGGCCACACTAGGAGACTGATGCATCAATAAATTCACCTAGCTTTTCCTGATTATTTAATCCTCAATCAACTCAAAACCCTGACCCCTCTCATTGCAATTATTTTCGATATTTATTGATAACAAAATATAGCAGAGAATATATCATTAATAAATTATCATTTCAGATGATATCTTTCTAAACCAATAAGTAAACTGCAGGCTATATTTCTGGATTGAAATGCACAACGCTGAGCACCTCTAATCAACTAAGCAAACAAAGGAAACATTTAGGTGCTTCCATTTCTCAATCCAAAAACAAACAGGCCTGAAATGCAAGCCCCACAACGTATTTAAAGAAAGCCAAAGCAACCATAGAAGGCTGGCAAATAAAAGTTTGTTAAACTTATCTCATTTTGTAGCAGCAAGAAAAGAGGCAAGTGGTAGTTTGTCGGCCACTATTAATGCGTTATTCGAGCTTTTCTCAATGTTGTCTTGTCCTCTTCACGTAAAGAACATTATGCGCCTTGCAATTGTTTTCTTTCAGTTTAACTGCTAAATGAAAATGAACAGCAACAAGAGAATGCGAAATAGACCGTCTGGGCTTTTAATAAAATTCATGTGACTCCTGCGCAGTGCCCCATGGGCCAAACGCCATCTTACCTTTCAAACCATTTGACGCTATACCGATCAATCATACTTCCAAGGTTGTCCTAGTGCGACTGATACTCATCAACCCCCTGAGAAACAAATATTTTTCGGGCATAATGCTACGTATGCAAGTTTCATCATACAGGATTTACACCCTTCTGTTCCTTTTGCATTTGCGCTACAATTTCGAAATTCAGGAAAAACAGCGAAAAGCCATTATTAGTTCTACAAGCCCTTTCCATCACTCAAAAGTGATTACCCATGAAGCAGTGCTATCACATGATCTAGCAGTGTATTCTTTTTTCACCATTCCAAGTGGTGCACACTTCAGATGAAAATTCCACAGTCGTTATTCAAGAATCCCTTATTTAAATATTGTTATTCACAGACATTTAACTGAGTTTTTGAATAGTCTAAATATGTAATAAATTGTGTGTTCATTCAAGATCAGAAACAGCTCGGAACATTTTTCTCAGTGTGTTAAGTGCTCATTCTAATTTTCATTAAAAAAACACTCCCACCGCATTTCAGTTATAGAATCACCTCTGTGGGAATCTGTTAACGATATTGATAGCCATTAGTTCAAAAAAACACTCTGTTTAAAAAGCAACTGAATTAACTGTCACCTTCTATTACCAAATCCTTTAACCTATTCCTCGGCCTAGCATCAAGCATCTGTCAGAATTCTTGAGACTCAAACCCAAACTGGTCTCTTTTTAGCGTTTCCCATAGAAAGAAGCATGAAGTGTTACTTATTTAGGTCTATCTTTACGTTTTTGACATTTGGATGAAGTTTGACATGTAAACTATTCTATGTCTTTGATTGGTTTCCACTTCTGATTCCATAGTCCTTCAACAATCTTTATGTGCCACATCTTAATCAGTAACCATTCAAACTACATGCTAGCTCTTAAAATTTAAAAATTGCATTACTGAATATCTTTAATCTCTCGCCTCATGCGTGCAAAATGCTTGAAAACAGTCTGGGCAGAATAAGTGATGTTTAAAACATACATAAAGGGTGTGTGGCCAATGCCAGAGCTAGCATGGTGCTAAGGATATGAGCGCTGGCGCAAGCCCTGTAAATATCACTAGTTGAATCAATACACCATTGAGAAATGGGACATGGACTGGGGGAAAATGGGGTGTTAACCCTTTCACTGCTAGACTTTTACCCCCCCCCCTCTCCATTGCAGAGCCTTTTTTTGGCTATTTGGGGTAGTTTGCCCTTAAGCCGCCATAACATTTTGTCCACATAATTTATCAACACCAAATTAGAGTCCTTTTTACCAACATCCTGGGGGTTCTAAGAGTGTTCAGGGTTTGTGGATTCCCCTGGAGTGGATTGAGAAAATAGTCGAAATATAGCAAGATTTTTAGGTTTTTTTAAAAAAAGGGAAAAAGTGCTCCAGATAAAAGTGTCTGTTTTTCCCCTAAAAACAGAATCCATAAATGATTTTCTTTACTGCAATCAACATCTCCCCAGCTTTCAGGAAGATGCAAAGCTGAATCACAAAACCAAAGTTTGTACCACAGTTTTGACATATTTCTATGAGGTAGCATAGTGTCCCTATTGTTTGTGCTCTCAACCTACTTTCAGCTTGTGATGGAGAATAGTGTGAAACTTATGGGAGATCCACAAAAACTATAGATTCATGAAAAGTAGATACATTTCCAAATTCAGCAAGGGATCATATGTGTGGATCCCTCAAGAAAATAACTGTTGATAAAAAACAAAATATTGAAAATGGATAGGAAAAACTGGCATTTGTCACAACATTTTCATTTGTAACATTTTGTGACAGAGGCAAATTGACAAAAGATTGTACCATTACATCCACTACACTATTCTGTGGGGATATATGGGTATGTAGGTTCTCCAAGAACCCAAGATGCCTAGAGCAAGCAACTGAGCTGCACCTACAATAGTTTTTTTATTGAGTACCAAGTATAGACAAATTCTTATAGCAAAACAGGCGGAGTGAAAAGTGAGTATCAAGATATAGCGTTTTGAAGCAGTGGTTATTTCCACATGTCTGAATTTGTGGGTACCCATACTAGTGTATGATTTGGAGGGTGTTTTTCAAAATGTTATCTTCCTTATGCACTCTCTTACATTTGAAAGCACAAGTGCAGCAAAATATAATTTGTAATAACAAATGTTCTACTATTCTATGCACCTACTAGCCTCCCAATAAACATAGCACCTCACATGTGTGGGTAGGCCTAGTGCCCAGGACAGAAAATGGCCAAAACACAATATGGATGCATCACATTTTTCCACCAAAACATGACACTTTTTTTCCAATTTGGGCAGCTCTAGGTTTTGGACCCTAGATAAGCAGGCATCTAGGGAAACCTAGTCAACCTGTAAATTTGTGAAAACTAGACACCTTGGGGTAGCCAGGAAGAGCTCACTTGCGTGGTTCCCACCAAGTTTTTCACCCAGAATCCTTTGCAAACCTCAAACTTTGACAAAAAACACATTTTGTCCTGGGAAGTTCTGGATTCTGTGGGGAGCCACAAACTTTCTTCCACCTAGCATTTCCCCAAGTCTTCTGATAAAAACGGTACCTCACTTGTATGGATAGACATAGGGGGTCATTACGACTGTAGCCGCCTGCCAGGCGGTAACCGCCGTGCGCCCGCCAATGCGGCCGCACTCACGCGGCCCCCATTATGACATTCCCGCTGGGCCGGCGGGGATGAGGCCGCAACATAGGAGCCGGCTCCTAATGGAGCCTGCGGTGTTGCGGCCGTGCGACGGGTGCAGTTGCACCCGTCGCGCTTTTCACTGTCTGCTATGCAGACAGTGAAAAGCTGGCCTGGGCCCTGTTAGGGGGCCCCTGCAATGCCCATGCCAGTGGCATGGGCAGTGCAGGGGCCCCCAGGGGCCCCAGGACACCCCTTACCGCCAGTCTCTTCCTGGCGGTGTAAACCACCAGAAACAGGCTGGCGGTAGGGGTGTCATAATCCCCAGGGCAGCGCTGCTTGCAGCGCTGCCCTAGCGGATTATCACCGCAGGGGCTAAAACGGCGGGAAACCGCCAGCCCCCGCGGAGCGACCGCGGCGCTTCCGCCGCGGTCGTAATAGGGCTGGAAGCACCGCCAGCCTGTTGGCGGTGCTTCCATCCTTTTAGCCTTGGCGGTCTCGGACCGCCAGGGTCAAAATGACCCCCATAGTGTCTGTGACAAGAAGCAGCCCAAAACTCAACATGAATGCAGAAGATTTTTCCACCAAAAAGTGAGCCTCTTTTCCGATGTGAATAGCTCTAGATTTCAAACTCTAGCTCGGTTGGCACCTAGAGAAACCTAGCCAACCTGTACATTTTTCCACGGAAATGAACCCTCTTTTACCAATAGGGGTAGCTCTAAATTTTGGACCCTAGCTCAGCTGGCGCCTATACACCTAACTAACCTAGGCACCTAGGGGTATCTAGGGTAGGCTTACTTGCATGACTCTAACCAAGTTTTTTTCCCAAAATCCCTTGCAAACCTCAAACTTTATCTTTGACAAAGGGGCAGATTTATGAAAAGTGTCCATTAGCATCCCCCAAATGTATTGACGCTAATCCTGAAAAGCATCCAGAGACCCATTGAAAACAATGGGAGTCTCTCTTTAATGCCTGCTCTTAGCAGGTGTTACAAATGCGATAGATTTCTTTGCACCATTTTATCGGGGCCCCCCAGTGCAGGAATGCCCCCTTGCATACATTATGCCTGGCGCAGGAAGAATGTGGCACAAGGGGTTACAAAGTGGTGCACTTCAAACATTGCGCCACTTTGTAAATATGGAGCTGCGTTTTTGGCCTTCCAATGCCACATTAGCATAAAAAATGACAGTAATGTGGCATTGGAATGGTGCCAGGCCCTCTTAAAGCTAGACCAAATATTCCTCACATTTCTGTGAGGGAAAGTTCTGGAAACTGTGGGGAGCCACAAACCTCCCTCCCTCCAGCATTCCTCCAAGTCTCCCAACAAAAATGGTACCTCACTTTTGTGGGAAGACCTAGTGCCTGCAACAGGAAACAGCCTAAACCACAACACGGATGCAGCACACTTTCCCACTGGAAACTGACCCTTTTTTTCCAATGTCGGTAGCTCTAGCATTTGGACTCTAGCTCAGCTGGCTCTTATGGAACCCTAGCTAAATTGTACTGTTTTGAAAACTAGATACCTAGGGGTATCCAGGGTGTGCTAACTTGCATGGATCTCACCAGGTGTTCTTTCCCAGAATCCCTTGCAAACCTCAAAGTTTGACTAAAAACACATTTTCCTCACAGTTCTGCTCAGCTCAATCTGCATCTAAGGAACTTAGCCAACATGTACATTTATGAAAACTAGCCCCCAGGGGAATCCAGGATGGTGTGACTTGCGTGGATCACATTAGATGTTATTACCCACAGTGCCCTGCAAACCTCAAACTTTTCCTGAAATTATGCACTTTCCTTATATTTCTGTGATGGAAAATTCTAGAATATGCAGGAATCTACAAAAATCCTATCACCCAGCATTGCCCTACCTGTGCCAATAAAAACTCTGCCTCACTTACATGGCTAGGCCTAGTGCCACAATAGGAACAGATCAAACCAAGGACAGTGGAAGCCCTTGCATGGAGACTCCTATTGACCTAGGTTGGATCTGTTCCAAAGGGCTTAAATTCATTTTTCACTAATGCAAGGTGTACCTCTCCCACGAGATAACACTGGGTTACCTTATTACTTTAATAAGTGATAACTTTCAATTGGGAACAAGTGGGAATGTTGAATGTAGTCTAAAGAATTGTAATTTAAAACCCTCTTTACTGGTAAAATTGGATTTGAAGTCACAATTCTGGAAATGCCACTTTTAGAAAGTTGGCATTTTCTTGTCCCAACAATTTGGTGTCTGCAGCCTGTATACTCTTCACATGACTAGGTGTAGCTGACAGTTGGTCTTTGTGTACTGCTCGCAGACCGAGAGACAAATGAAGAATAGGTGTTGGCATGACTAGGTGCAGCTGACAGTTGGTCTTTGTGTACTGCTCACAGACTGAGAGACAAATGAAGAATAGGTGTTGGCAAACTTACACATTTTTCTCTACTATTCTAAATTGGTGTGGGATTTTTTTCTTTTTTGTGTTTTCACTTTATAATTGTTTGAAGTATGTTTGTATACATACTTTACACGTTGCCTCTAAGTTAAGCCTGACTGATTTGTGCCAATCTATCAGAGGGTTAAGCAAAGGTTAATTTGGGGTTTACTTGTGTTTTCATTCTGACAAGATTGATGGTTGCTGCTTGAGTAGACTTCCACCCCCTCAACCAGTAACCCAATTTCCTACACTCCATATTTGTGCTACACAGCATGGACTTGCAAGCAGTGGCAGTAGACAGGGGGCACACTACACTGAAATCCTGAGACCCTGAGTGAGTGGTGTGCCCTTGGTTGAACATTGAAGGTTGGTGCCTGTGAAAGCAGACCTCACTTCTCTTGCTTCACACATGGGACTTCCTGCCACAGATTTCCCCACAGGAACGTGGGTCACTCATGATGTTGTGGATCAGGGTAAGCCCTGGAGAGATCTTTGATCCTTCTGGTAAAGGGCGTGGTAAAGTCTCAAGTTAGATATTTCTGCAGAATAGCCGAGTAAAATGGTGACAAGGAATAGAGACTCACTCACCTGGACCAAGGATGGCATAATGTCTTTAAGCCTTGCTGAGTGAGACGTTTGGCACCCAGACACAGCTGCTAGTAAGAAGATACCTTCTGCTGGAACCTACCTGGTGAATAAAGGGGAACAAGTCAGCTCCAATGGAGAAATCAGTTCCAATCCGACAGCAATGTTGGAGGAGATTCGTTCCTAGGTCTCTGGTTTAAGGCTAATCTGAGGGAACTACAACTATGATGATCTAAGGAACAGATGTCATTGAGAAAAGCTTCAACTCACCCAACAAAAGTGAAAGAAATGCCTGGTTGTCTTTTGCACAGTGCTGCAGGTGCCAAGAGAGTTTGACACTGGCAGGAGTTATCATCCTCACTATTAAAGGACATAATTCCGAGAAAAACGAGAATTACAAACTGAATAATGTTTACTGACTGTGACATTCAAATATTTCAAGATTGCATTGACATACTGATGAAAGAGCTCAGGCAAATAAGATCTGATGAACCTTCCTGTTTGGGTTGTGGTCAAAAGAGACTTGAAGGTTCATATCATACAAGAATTTAATTAAAGTAATCCAACCAATCCTGTATCCTCCTGGAAAAACGTCACTTAGAGGTAGCGGTTTCAACCACAGTGCCTGAGGGGCGATAGATATGGAAAATTCAGAGATGAGTTTACAGGACCTAAACAAACAACCAACACCACTTGATTGATGACTGGTTGTAGCATGACACAATGCCTTATTGAAGTAACCACGCCTTATTTTAATATCTTTTAATAATAAATGCACAGAAATTTATGGGGCTAATCAAGATTTATTAAAATGATCTTGTAGGCCAGGAAGGGGGACCTGTTGACTTCAAGTGTTATATTCATCACCATATCTGTGCTGCTTCTGTTCCCTACAATGACTTCCGAACTGGCAGCCATTGCAGGGACCACAATCCCTCCTTGACTGAAGAATGTTTAGGTATTCCCAGGACCAAGTGCGCAGGTGCATTTTGGATGATTTGAAGCTTATTTATGGAGAACTGATTAACATTTAAATACCTGGCATTACAGTAGTCTTAGCAGGAACTGATAAGAACCATGACCGTTGTCACTCTAAGCTCTTTTCGGGAGAAACAGCAACACTTTCTTCAAGATCTTGATATATTTGCCTGGGTTTCATAAGTCAAGGTGTTATTAAAAGTCACACCCAGGTTTTTGGCCGTATCCACTAGGGTCAGGACGTACCCTTTCTTTCAACTGGCAAAATACCCGAAAACTGAAACAGAACCCTGTGGAAAACTTAATGGATGCTCCTGGCTTGATTTTGCTAATTTGTACACTTGGGAATTAATTGTTAACTTGGAATCCCTGGTAATTTCAATGTGTCTTACTTCCTTAGATACTTTAGGAGGTGGTCCCAGATCGTCAGGCCAGACTCAGAGTGGGTCATAATTTTCCATTCACCACATGTGAGTATTTCTATTTTGGAAGCATTCAGTTTCAGATGGCTTCATGTCACCCATTGATTAACGGCTCTGATGCAACAGAAGATTTGTGAGTTTTCCATGTCTTGGGGGCATTCCAGTTTAAGGAGTAATTGTGTGTCATCTGCATATTTGCATAAGTGTAGCATGTGAGCTGAAGTTCATAAGTCGTTGCCGGTAATGACTTCATGTATATGTTGGAAAGCATGGGGGAGATGATTGAGCCTTGAGGGCCCCCTGCTTTTGTGAAGTACAGTATGGATGAGAAAGGGGGAGTATGGATGACATTTGTTCTATTTTGAAGGTAGATTGCGTTCCAGTCGAGAGCAGTCCCCTCTATGCCAGCTTCAGAGAGACTTTGTATTTGGCTGTCATGGTCAGTTACGTCAAAGGCAGCTGAGAGGTCCAAGAGAAGTACTTCAGTATCTCCACTGCAGTCTAATGTGTTTTTAAGGTCATCCCAGAGGGCAATGAGGGCAGAATATGTGCCTCTTCCTGAGAGGAATCCAGTTTGGTATTCTGAAAGTATGGATTATCTTCAATGAACTGTGACACTTGGGCAAATGGTGCTTTTTCTATCAGGTTACCTAGGAAAGGTCCATTTGTAATTGGTCCGTAGTTTTTGCTGTCATGTTGGTCCAGGTTTGATTTCTTTAATAATGGGCATATGTATGCCTTTTTTAGGTCTTCTGGAAAGATTCCTGTAGTTAAAGAATTTTTGATGATTCTTCTGACTGGTGTGACAGCAAATGTAGATATAAGAATGTTCTTGAAAATATGTGGTGGACAAGAGTAATAAGGGCAGCCGAAAGGCCTGCTTGCTTTGACCAGATCCATAAATTTACTCTGTGATATTTGTTTGAAGGAATGCAGAGGCATGCTTGGTCTACTGTTGGAGGAGATATTTGGAAACAGGTCAGTGCTAGTGGCTTTCCTTTGTTTTAAATAGGAGTCCAATCTTTCTGCTTTGGCTGGGTAATGGTTTGCCAGTTTGTCAATTAGTAATGAGATGAGTTCCTTCTGTGCATTTAGATTTATGGAATTATGTGAGAATTAAAAAAAAAAATCTTTGTTTGCACATTTCGCAATTTGTATTCTGTCTGAATAGTAGCTTTTTAGCTTTTTTGATTGTTGATTTGTATATTCTGTTCAATTTGCCTAGGTGAAGTTAGTCTTGATTGATCTTTGTTTTGAGTCAGGTCCATTGTGGCTTTCTGATTTGTTGTTTTATATTTTTTTAATTCTGTATTTCTCCTTGCTTTCTGTTGTCCTGTTTTGTTGTTCTTAGTGGTATTAGGATATCAAAAGCTTCCTGCAGCCACTCTGAAAGTTTTGAAGAGAATTTATTGTGTCTAGAACTTTGTTACCTGTTAGATCTGTTTCTAAGTATTCAAAATTGAGTTTGTTCCAAGGTTGATAGGTGGATGCATATAAGGTGGTGTTGGGAGTGTTGATTGTTGGTGTTTTATGTTGGAAAGATACCACATGTTGGTCTGACCATGCGACTGGAGTAATCCTTTGAAAGGGAACTATTTGTGGATTTGTAAAAATTACATCTAGGATGTGTCCACCTATGTGTGTGGGATTGTATATGATCTGATATAGGTTCAGTGTGATCAGACCAGTGATGATAGTTTTTGGATGAGACATATTGGGTTTGTCAAACCAAATGTTTAGGTCCCCAGGAATGCATAGGTTGGAGTATGGTGTTATACGATTTCAAACTGTGTCTAGAAATTTGTCTGGGAATGTTGAATTGCTAGCTGGTGGTTTGTAAAGGAGTATGAATTACCGGAGGAAGTTGGTGTAGGGTTGTATCTGGTGAAGAGGGCCTCACAACCTTGAATGGAAATGTTGTCTATTTTGTAAGGATGTATTGTTTGCTTGTATATAACAGCTAGTACACCTTCTCTTTTGCCTATACAATTTTGTGTGATAGTTTGATAGCCTAGAGGAACGACCTCATGCAACACTTGAGCCATGTAATTTCCCAATCATGATTCTGTTATGAAGAGTAAGTCAGGTTGAGTGTCAGTGGATAGGCCGTAGATGTGAGTGCTTGTTTTTAGAAAGTGATCAATCATTTATCAGTAGGCAGTTTAGAGATTATGTTTTGCTGGTGGTGTGACTCTGTTATGTGTGAGCAGTCTATCTTGAATTTGTAGCAGGTATGTCATTATTGCTGTATTAACTGTATGTGGGTTGCAACAGTGTTGTTTTTCTATATTGTGTTCATCAGGCTTGAAAGGCATTTTGTTGTGTTGGCATCAAAAAAGACAGAGCCCAATTAAAGAGAGAGAAGGACACTGGCATTATTGAGAAATCAACTGCTCATAGAGAGCAATTTATTCTGCTGAAGATTGAAACATCTACAGTGGCTTTACAGATTCTTGAACAATTATTCTGTGAAAGAACTAATAAAAGGGACAAGATATTGCCAGCTAGTCTACAAATAGTTAATGGTAGGTGTTAGACTTGTCATCCTTGGTGTGGGCTCACCTAACTCTTTGCCTTTGCTTCCCAGGTTGTTTCTATGAGCTGGACTCTGTTTTTGCGATTTTGTTTGCTATGGACACTTTACCACTGCTGACCAGTGCTAAAGTGTAAGTGTTCCCTGTATAAATTATATGTGTAAAGTAAAGTAAAGTGCACTAGAGGTGCCCAGGGTTTGTAAATCAAATGCTACTGGAGGGCCTACAGCACTGGTTTTGCCACCAACACTAGTAGCCCTGTAAACATGGCTCAGACCTGCCACTGCAGTGTCTGTGTGTGCAGTTATAAACTGCCAATTCAACTTGGAAAGTGTACCCACTTGCCAGGACTAAACCGTCTCTTTTTATACATGTAAGGTACCACTAAGGTAGGTCCTAGGTAGCCTTGGAGGCAGGGTGCAGTGTATGTTAAAGGTGGGACATGTACTGATGTGTCTTGCATGTCCTAACAGTGAAATACTGCTAAATTCAGTCTTCACTGTTGCAAAGTCTATCTCTCTCATAGGTTATATGGGGGCTGCCTTTAAATATCATTAAAGCGAGGATTCTCTTTAGGAGCAGATAGAAATGTGGAGTTTAGCGTCTCTAAACTCACAATTTAAAAATACATCTTTTAGTGAAGTTGGTTTTAGATTATGGCTCTATTTATGAAAATGGTGGTATAAGCCGCCTACCGCCACGGTGACGGCTGCCAAAAGACCGTTGCCGCGGCTCCCATCTGTCCTCCAAATTATGACCACAGCTGGACTTCCACCACAAGAAGGGTGGAAATCTGGCTGCGATCATATTGGCAGATGATGGTAAGGTGGTGCTGCTACCACCAGCAGCGCCACGCCAGTAGACCGCCGCCAGCTATATCATGACACATGATGCAGCCTGGCGGTGTTCTGCTGGTGGGCACTGCTGGCGGTAGCAACACCCCGTCTTGTTACCTGGCGGAAGACCCCCTGGATGCAGGTAAGTTGGGCTTCTGACAGAGGAGGGGGGTGTTGTGTGTATGTGTTTGTGGTTGTGTGCATGAATGTGTGAGTGTGTGCGTGTATGCAACTGTGTGTGTAGTGTTGTTTGTGTGAGTGTATGCATGTGTAAGAATGCGTGTACGAATTAAAACGTGAATGTGTGTCTGCGTGTCAGTGTGAATGTGTGTACGTATGTGTGTGAGAATGAATGGATGCATGCGTGAAAGAATGTATGTAAACCAGTGTGAGTGAGTGTGTGTATGCATGCTGCATGTCTGCGAGTGTGCGTGAATGGGGGTGAGGGATCGAAAGGAGTTGCCATAGATGGAGAGGGGTGGGGCCATCGGAGGAGTGTTTGGGCGGGTGGGAGAGCCTCCTACCAGTGACAGGGAATGAGTTCCCTGTCACTGGTAGGGCCTACCACCATGGTTTTCGTGCATTGCAAACGCCACAAAAACCATGGTGGTAGGCAGGCTCAAAATGCCGCCGGCGGTACAATAGCGGAGCCGGGCTGGAGATTGTTATCTCCAGTGGCTGCCACCGCCATAGCGGTAGGAATAGTAAATTGGTGGGTTGGCTGCAGCCAACTCGTCAATGTCATAATGTGGCAGTATGTACCGCCAGAATGCTGGGGGTACTACTGCCACATTATCACCAATCGCCCTATGTATTTGAAAATGCCACTTTTAGAAAGTAAGCATTTTCTTGCTTAAACCATTCTGTGACTTTGCCTGTTTGTGGATTCCCTGTATGGGTCAGTTTGACAGTTGGCTGTTTGCACCTCTACTCTAGACAGTGACACAAAGGGAGCTAGGGTGTAGCCTACATATCCTGATGAGCCATCTGTGCTAGGAGGGGAGGGAGGAGTGGTCTCTTACACCTGAATGGGCTGTGTCTGCCGTCTCACAATGCAGTCTCCAACCCCCTGGTGACTGGGGCCTGGCCTGGGCAAGGCAGGATCTGGTGAACAACAGAGACTATCCTTTGAAGTAGGTCTACTTCAAAGGCAGAAAGGGGTATAAGTATTGGCACCAAAAACCCCAGAAAATCAGATTACTTCTGGAAGCAAGAGGAACCTCTGCCAAGGAGAAGAGTGGGAGAGCTGGAGGAGGAGTACTGCCCCTTTGCCTGTGACTGTGCTTTGCTAGGTTGGCATGCAGTAGCTGCTTCTGCTGAGAGAGGACAAAGACTGACTTTTGTGTAACTTCCCACTGGTGAAGAAACTCCAAGGGCTTGAACTGAGCTTGTCTCCTGTTGTTGAAGTCCCAATAACATCAAAGACTTCTCTCTGCTGGCACCTGGACTCTCTGCTGAGACACCTGCCCTGCCAAGTTGTGCCCTAACCTGTCTCTGGGCCCCTGAAAGGTGAAGCTGGTGGGAAACGACAGAAATCCACACACACAAACTTTCTGGGGAAACTTTGAAGCCACCATCCTCAACGTGGCTGATAAACGATGCTCCGCCGGCCTCGTGGCTAAAATCGACGCTCCACCTGCATCACAGTTGGCAGATCGAAGCATTGCAGCAGTAGAAACGACAAGCAACACCCGCTAGTGGCTGCTGATAATGACACAAGCCCCACGCAGCACGGTTTAATGACACTGTGCAAGCGGATTTTTATGCATCACTGCTAGGTGTGAAAAATCAACGCAAAGCTTGTCAGGACCCGAAGTGCCTGTCTTTGAATTGACCATTACTCTCTTGCAGGAGAGAGGAAACGACACGCGCCGACCCGACCGGAGGAGAAATGACTCATGGTCTCTCCTGCGAGTGAGAAATCGATGCATTGCCTTTTTCGACGCACACTCGCCTGTGCAGCATTACTTTTCTACTCTAACCTGGTTCTCTGTGTAACAACAGCATTCTCACTGTTTTCTGAGGCTTAAGACTCTTATTCTTTTTAAAATTCAACTCTTGACTTGTGTATGTTGGAATTTTGTCGTTCTGGTCTTGTTTGATTTAGATAAATATTACCTATTTGTCTAAACTGGTGTGGTGTCCATTTTGTAGTGTATCACTGTATTGCTGAGTGTGTTGGTACACATACTTTCCACATTGCTTCTGAAGTTAAGCCTGCCAGCTCGTGCCAAGCTACCATAGGGGTGAGCGGGGGTTAACTGAGGGTGATTCTCCTTTACCCTGACTAGAGTAAGGGTCCTTGCTTTGACTGGGGGTAACCTTACTGCCAACCAAAGACCCCATTTCTAACAGTAGCCATACAATACTAACCATTCTGATTGACGAAGACTGCACCGCTAATTATTCAGAAAGGATACCAGCGTGCTGGTTAAAAGGGAGAGTTTTATGTTTTTTTTTGTTTTGACCAGACACTCCTCTTTGCCTTGATGATATAAACCCTGTCCATAAAATTTAGAAATGATAATGAAATAGAGGGAATAACAGATGGACACAACATTCATCTTATTGACATTGAGAAGTTAGAAGAAATCCATCCCTAATACCTGACATATCCTAAGGAATTATGAGAAGCACCAAGATTTAAAATGATTTGGAAAATATGTGGGTGGGATGATATTAGTGGGCCACAGAGACCTGTGAGCAGGGGCTTTGTACACCACCTGCTTTTATAGCTACAGTGGGAGTGTGGATTTTAATACGACTCTTTTGTCTGCAACTCGGCAAACAGAGGCTGATTAAC
Source organism: Pleurodeles waltl (assembly GCF_031143425.1). Taxonomy (NCBI): domain Eukaryota; kingdom Metazoa; phylum Chordata; class Amphibia; order Caudata; family Salamandridae; genus Pleurodeles; species Pleurodeles waltl. The sequence continues at coordinate 484,245,274 of NC_090445.1, read as the reverse complement.
ATGAAAGGATGGGAAAGTGAGTGAGTGAAATGATAGATGGATGGATGGATGGATGGATGTGTAAGCGCAGATGTGCCATCAACCCCATGCTTTAGCAGCAATAGCGGGGGTGGGACTTTTGACAGCTCGGCAGACAAAGACAGATTATGAACAAGGTGGATGGATGTGTGAGTGAAATGTAGATGGGTGAGTGAAGTGGTGAATAGATAGATGCATGGATAAATGAGTGAAAGGATGGATGAATCATAGGGAGGGAGGATGGGTGAATGGATGCACAAAATGGGGGATGGATGAGTGATGAAATGATGGATAGATGAATGAGTGACAAGCTGGATGATTAGTGAAAGGGTAAATGAATGGTGGATGGATGGATACGTGGATGGATGGAAGGATGGTCGGGATGGCGAATGGATAGATAGGTGGATGGGTAGAAGGCTGGATGGATGAACAGGTTAAAACGGAGGATAGATGGATCCATGGATAAATGAGTGAAGGATGGATGAGTGAAAGTGAAAAATGATGAATGGATGGATGATTGAAAGGGTAAATGGATGGATGATAAGAAAAATGATGGATGGATGAGTGATTGAAAAGGTGGATTGATGAATGAAATGGTAAATTGATGGATTGGTGAATGGATTGATGGATGGGTGGATGAACTGAGTGAAAAGGTGAATCGAGGGATAAATCAAAGGCTAGATGGATGGATGAATGAATAGATGGGACGGACAAACAGGTGGCTGGATGGATGGGTGGATGGATGAGTGAAAGGAGGGATGGATGAGTGAAAGAATAGACAGATGAGTGAAACGGAAGTTAGATGGATGGCTGAATGAAAGGGAGTGAAAAGCTGAATGGACAGGCAAATGAGTGAAAGGGTGTATGGATACGTCATTGAAAGTATGAATGGACAAGTGATTGAGTAAATGGATGGGTGGATGGGTAAGTGGAAGGGTGGATGGATAAGTGAAAGGCAAGATGGACGGACAAATGGCAGAGGTTATGAAGAGATCTCAAAAAAATAACACGTTGATAGGTATGTAAGGGAACACTGAAAATATCCACATGAGACCACTTTCAGAATAAATTACAAGAACACATGGGAGCTGCCAGACCCTACTGTGTTATACGGGAAAACAAACAATATAGAAGGGATTCAGGAATTACTGATCTTTGCACCCGGTCAACCTGGCTGTCACCTTTTACTAGGGCAGTGTAACAACATCAAAACATGTCCCCTTGTTCCTGCTTCCCAACAACGACTAACAAATGATTATACTGGAGCCTTCTGAGGAGAAGAAAATGCATAGTTAGCAGTACGGCCCAGCATTACGAAATTCAACATAAAAACCACAGGATATTTAAATTCTCGAGAGGATTGTTAGAGTAAAACAATTATCTATTAAAAAAAGAACACATCAAAGCAACCTAAACTGGTGCTGTTTCTGCTGCTGTTTCTGCTGACGTTTCAAGCAAGAGACCTCGTCTTTGCAGCTCGTAAAATGAAAGGCAACCTTACATACAAAAACAAAGCTTAACTGAAAAAGTGACAAGCTACAGAAAATAATGCATAGACGTTAATGATCTAGCTATGCTATGTTGAACATAGCTTCCAATGATTAACACAAAAGCTGTAAAATGCAACCAGTACAACCTCTTTAAACTGACAGTACAGAAAGTATATTCCTTTTCAACCTCATCTTCAGTTCTTCTCTAATGCTAATGCTAGCGCAGGTGTTTTAATAAAAATTATTAATGACTATTCATGTATTCTGAATAATGGATTTGTGTAGAAAATATATGTGGAAGGCACGGCGGTACAAAAAGACTCGGATCCGTCTTATAGTGTACAAAAAAAAATAAACGTATTTTATTGAATTATGTGTAGTAGTCTCAACTGTTCGTATAGTGCACATCTACAACTGTCTTTTTCTTGGAGTTGCCTCCTGTAGGGTCTTCTTGGGTTAATATCTTGTTATGTTTTTTCTTTCCTAGGTGGTGGAGCTCCTGGTCTCGTCTCTCTCTCTCGCTCTCTCGTGGAGGTCCCGGAAAAGCAAGAAGACATGAACAGGACAACTGGTAAGTGGAGTTGTGGGGGTTTGTTCGGGTTAGGTTAGTGAGGGAGGGGGAGAGTGAAGAAACAAATATTGAGGCCGGTGTGTTAGGGTGTACAGGTTTAGGATTATATCCTTGTGAGCTGTGATAGAGAGTTTCAGGGTGAAGTGGTTTTCACACAATGGTTTGGTGCTCAGCCCAGCCTGTTCCCCTTTGGTGTCCCATCCCCAGTGCCTCTTTTCCCCTCAACCCCTCCCCTTTTATCAGAGTTTTGGCTACTCTTCAAAGACGTTTGCCCCTTCAACAGGGACCGTACGTTGGTAAGCCACGACCCTCCTGGGTCGTGGCGGGGCTTGTTTTCCACTCGGTCTTGGTTTCGTGCTCCGTTTTCTGTCCGGCGTGTCGCCTCCTCGTCTGCTTCATCTCCGGCGTCTTCCTCTCTCAGCGTTCTCTCCTCTCTGCTCGCGGGCTCCTCTCTCGGCGTTCTCTCCTCTCCGCTCGCGGGATCCTCCCCCCCTTCTGGGAGTCCCATCTCTGTTTTCCTTCGTCGGTAATCCGGAAATCCAGTTCCGATGGCACGTCCGACCTCCACGCGTCTCCATGGAAATGCGTAAAGGGGTCGGACGAGGCGCGCGAAAGGCGCCATTCGGAAGTGTCGGTAGACGAGGGCGATGAGACCCGTCTACACTCCCCATCCCAAGAGCGGGACTGGTAGAGTACCGTAGAGTCCGGACAGCGGGAGAGAAAATCAGCAGGGCATTGACGGGTTCCGGAAATGTGGCAGACCTGAAAGGTAAAAGGCTGGAGCTCAAGAAACCAGCGCAACACTCTTGAATTAGTGTCCTTATAGGAGGCCAACCACGTCAAAGGGGCATGATCAGTGTAGAGAACAAAAGGTCTGCCCAGGAGATAATACTGTAAACATTCAATGGCCCACTTTATGGCTAGGCATTCCTTTTCGATAGTAGGATAATGAACTTCTCTCGGCAGGAGTTTGCGACTAATGTACACGATAGGATGATCATGACCCATCTCATCAGGCTGAGCTAAGACGGCCCCGAGACCCATGTTGGAAGCGTCTGTGTAGAGGTGGAAGGGTTTGGAAAAATCTGGACCCCGTAAAATTGGTTCTGTCGTAAGGGACTCTTTTAGTAAGTGGAACCCCCGACTCTGAGAGGCTGAAAAAGGGGGAAGTTTGGTGGGGAATTGTTTCTTCAGAAGGTCAGTGAGGGGGGCTGCAATGGTGGAATACTGTGGGATAAATTTACGGTAGTATCCTACTAACCCTAAAAAAGAACGGAGTTCTTTCTTGGTTCTGGGAAGAGGTATCTGTTTAATAGCCTCAACCTTGTCTTTTTGAGGACGTAAGACCCCCATACCAATAATGTAGCCGAGATAAGAAATTTTAGTTTGTCCTAGTACACATTTCTTGGGATTGGCCTTAAGGCCGGCCTTCGCTAATGTGTAAAACACCGTTTCTAGGTGATGTAGGTGTTCCGGCCATGAATCGCTAAAGATGACAATGTCGTCGAGGTATGCGGCCGTGAACGCTTGGAACGGTCGTAAAAGCCGGTCCATTAAGCGCTGAAATGTAGCAGGTGCTCCGTGAAGACTAAAGGGAAGAACAGTGAAATGATACAACCCGGATTGGGTTGCAAAGGCTGTCTTCTCTTTGTCGGCCGGGGCTAATGGGATCTGCCAATAGCCTTTCGTTAGATCAATGGTAGACATATATCGGGCGTCTCCTATTTCTTCTAGTATCTCGTCTACCCGGGGAATTGGATACGTGTCGAATAAAGAGATGTCGTTTAGTCTCCTGAAGTCAATACAGAACCGGATGGACCCATCCGGTTTTGGTACCAAAACGACCGGGGAACACCAAGGGCTAGTGGAGGGTTTGATAACTTTTAAAGATAACATTTTCATTATCTCTTCTTCCATGATATGTTTCCTTGCCTCAGGAATCCGGTAGGGCCGTAGGCGTATGGTCTGACCATCTGGAGTTCTAATATGGTGTTGAACCAGAGACGTCCGGCCGGGAGTCTCTGAGAAAAAGTCAGAGTACTTATGTATCAACGCGGTCAATTGGGTTTTTTCGTCCTTGGATAAGGAATTGTTGATACAGGGACTTATGGGTTGTTCTGTGGTTGGCGTGGGATACAGGTTATGATCTAACCCAGTGGTTGGCGTTATTAGACATCCAATAGCTGGGAGGTTAGGGTTGTTTTCAGGTTTTTCCCATTTTTTTAGAAGATTAATTTGATAGATTTGGGTCCGTTTTGGATGGTCATTGATTTCAATAAGATAGGTGACGGGAGCAACTGCCTTTATTACCCGATAAGGACCTTGCCACTTAACGAGTAGTTTATGTTCAGATGTGGGTCGCATTATTAGAACTTGGTCTTTAAGTTGGAGAACCCTTAGTTTGGCGCCCTGATCGTAATACGTCTTTTGTGTTTCTTGAGCTTTTTCTAAATGGTGTTGCACATCTTCCCAAACTGTTTGTAGCTGTGTTTTTAACTTATGGATGTATTCTAGTATGGGTTTTTCTTCGTTATCCACTTCATCCCACATTTCTGCTGCCATGTCAAGTAAGTTACGGGGCTGTCTCCCAAATACCAGTTCAAAAGGGCTATGACCAGTGGAGGCCTGCTCATGCGTCCTGATAGCATAAAGAACCAGGGGTAATTTTTGGTCCCAGTCTTTTCCAGAGTCATCTACTATTTTCCGTAGTAGAGTTTTAATGGTACGGTTATATCGTTCCACTAAACCATCTGTTTGTGGATGGTAAACTGCGGTTTTTATCTGGGAAATCCCTAGTGCTTTGCATATCTGTTTCATAAGACCTGATACAAAGGGGGTACCTTGATCAGTAAGGATTTCTTGAGGAAAACCTACGCGGGAAAAAATGTTATCATGGCTTGGGCGACTGATTTTGTGGTGGTGCTGGTAAGAGGGAATGCCTTAGGATATCTAGTAGCATAGTCTACTAGGACGAGTATATACGAATGACCCTTAGATGACGGTAAAAGAGGGCCGACCAGATCCATACCCACCTGTCTAAAGGGAGTGTCTATAATAGGTAGAGGTCGCAAAGGGGCTCTCCTCAAAGCTCCTGCTTCGACTAACTGACATCTGGGACATTGTATACAATACTTTCGGATGTGTGCATAAACTCCAGGCCAATAAAACCGCCTCAATAATTATTCTTTGGTTTTCTCTCGGCCATAATGTCCACCGCTTGGTTGGTTATGAGCTAGGAATAAGACCTGAGTCCGGTAGGCCTCTGGTAATACTAGCTGTTTCTTCTCCCCGTTTGCCATCATCGGGACTCTATATAACAGGTTGTTATGGACTAAGAAGTATGGACCTACCTCCCCGGTGGACTCGCTTTTGGCATTCTTCGAAGCATGTACGAGAGTGGGGTCTTCCCGCTGGCTAAGTCTAAAGGAGACTGGGACACTGTCAATGCTAGCTATCCTCTTTTCTTGGGTACTCTCCCTCCTGTTTATGGCATACTTTCGTTTTTCTTCTCTTTTTTCCTTCCGGGTTAATTTCTTCTGGTCTAGAGAACCCTCAATGTGACTGGTAGCAAATGGGGCATCCAACCACCAATCCGTGGTGGGCTCGGATTTTCTCGTTTGCTCTAAGAGATCAATGAACCTAGAATAATCAGTACCAATAACGCATTCTTCTATTAAGTGGTCCATTAAACCTATGGGAAGGAAATCATGATATGTTCCCCATTCTACTCTGACCAGTTCCATGGATACAGCATATCGTAACCCACTGACTCGGAGTCGGGCTTACGTCTTTTACCACTTCTCTGCGTATCACTGACTGGCTACAACCTGAGTCAATCAAGGCCTCTACCGGGGTTCCATTTCTCCTTATGATTTTTTTGAAGGTGTTATTCCCTTTCCCAACACATGACACCCTACCCCGGGTGACTCCTACTTCCTTAGGTTCAACTCTTTCATGTTTTAGGTTAGGACATCTGTTAAATCGAAGATAATCCACAGACCAGGAAGATATTTAACGAGCTTTATTCCATAAAAAGATTCCTCTTCAGATAACGTCCCAGCCTCCCCTTTCATCTCCACAACGTCCTCTGCTCGCGCTCACAGCTCGCGCTCACAGCTCTGCCCCACCATTCTAAGAACCTCTCCAGGTTCTAACTCACGGCTCTTAGGATATAACACATCTCTCCCCTTTCATTGATGACCAAATAACAGTATGAGTAAAGAAAAGATACAAACAACTTTAAGATAACAATCACTACATATATACTGAAATATTTAAAAAAAAATATAAGAGAAACAAAAAGCTAGCATATATATTATTATTATTATTATTATTATTATTTTTTTTTTTTTACATCCTCACATAGTTTCTTAAGTGGGAAGGAGTCCTGATATTTCTCCTCGGTCTCATTCACTTCCTCACATCCATAGTGTTTGAATTCCACTCTTTTGGTCCTTTTAAAACATAGTCTTTTAAATGTGGAGGTATCTTGATGTTCCTCTCAGATCTTCTTAGTCTCATCTCATCAGCAGAACGAGAGATTTCATCTTGCGGTCCCTCCAGAGTTTCCAAATTCGCAGTGTTACTGTGAAGCTTAACAATTCTATTCAAATTCCAAATTCGACCGTCACCAAGTTTTACAGCATTAGTGAAAAGTTTCACAACCTCCATTGGAGAGGAAAGTTTCTTTCCACAACCTCTCAAAACTGGATTCTTGACCATAACCCAATCACCAACATTTACGACAGTTTTCTTCACTGAGTTCTTCTTATCAAAGTTACATTTACTCATCAAAGATTTCTCCCGTTCCCTGACTTTCCACCCTTCATCAAAAAACTTCTTTCCTTTTACCCCCAACAACTCATTAACCCAATTCGGTTCAAGAATAGTGTTCCCTCGTCTCCCACGAAATAAGACAAACGGAGTTTGACCTGTGGTTGAATGGGGAGTATGTCTATATACAGCCACCTTTTTCATTACTTCCTGTTTCCAATTTAGATGATTGTCTTTGGCTAATGTAATAGTTTCCTTTAAAACTCGATTGAATCTCTCAATTAAACCATTACACTCAGGGTGATATAGCGCACACAATTTATGTCTTATTCCACACCCTTTAAGAAATCTCTCATCTCTCTTGAAATCAATTGTACACCATTATCAGTAAGAAGAGTGGAAGGAATACCCTCTCTATTAATGAGGTTTGTGAGAAATTCTATCACTTTCCGAGTTTCTATTCCCCTGGTAAAACAAACTTCAGGCCATCTAGAATACATGTCCATTATCACTATGACATATTCAGCTGACCCTTCGCTGTATATAGGACCTAAAATATCCAAAGCTATATCTTCCCATGGTCCTATCGGTTTGTCCCTTATAATCATAGGTTGAACCTTAGGCTTCACAGCCTTTTCACTAAGAGCGCACTGAACACACTCACGAACCACCCTCTCAACATGAGTATCCATACCAGGCCACCAATACGATGAACGTAATCTCTCCTTTGTTTTGGATATCCCCATGTGACTTTTATGTGCATGATCTATCAGTAGCCCTCTCACACTAGAGGGTGGTATCAACCTCATCCCTCTAAGTAACAAATCCCGATCAACAGCTAGTTGATCTCTCACACTCCAGAACTCTCTGCACTCTGTACTACATTGACTTTTACTATTCCATCCAGACCGCAGCAAATTTACCAATTCTTGTAACACTCTGTCAGACTTAGTATCCTCACGCCACTTTTCCTCAGATATAATTTCAAAACTCACCTCACATACTCTATCAAATTGTTCACAAGCTTCTATTTCATCAAAATTTAACAAGTTCGGTGATACTAGTCTGGATAATACATCCGCTGAGTAATTGTCAGATCCAGGAACATACTCCACAACATAATCATATTCCTGCAAAGCTACAATCCATTTAGTAATCCTGCTCGAGACCGTATCAATACCTTTAGATTTTAAAACCTCACACAAAGGTTTATGGTCAGTTTTAACTACAAAAGATCTCCCCCACAAAAACTTTTTAAGTTTCTTAACTGCCCAGTAAACCGCAAGAGCCTCTCTCTCTATTACAGAGTACTTAGTCTCAGTTTCTTTCAAACTCCTGGAGATGAAAGCAATTGTGTTCTCTGAACTACAAATACCCTGATGTAGAACCGCACCTAACCCCTTCCCACTGGCATCCATTGTGAGAATCGATTGTAAATCAGGATCAAAATTCTTTAGTTTGGGGGCATTGCATAAGCAATTCTTTAACTCCAAGAACTCCTTCTCACACTCTTCACTCCATATGAACTCTTTCCCTTTTTTCAACAGAAGTCTCATATTATAACAAGAACTAGCAAAATCCTTAATGAATTTGTTATAATATTCCGCCATACCCAGAAATCTCATCAACTCTTCTTTGGAAGTTGGAGAAGCCAAGCTCGAAATTGTGTCAACAAGATCTTTCTTAGGAAATAAACCACCTCCAGTAATAGTGTGCCCTAGATAGTCAATATGCTTAACTGCAAACTTGCATTTCTCTGCTTTAATAGTTAAACCATTTTCCGAAATCTTCGATAAAACTTTTCTAAGAGTGTCATTATGATCAACATTGTCTTTGCCATAGATCAGAATGTCATCTTGATAGACACACACACCATTAATCCCTCACAAAATTCGTTCCATAGCTCTCTGAAACACTGATGCAGCAGAGATTAGACCAAAAGGTAGACGAATAAACCTGAAGGTGCCAAAAGGTGTAACAAAGGCCGTTAAATTCCTAGACGATTCATCCAATATTATCTGATGATATGCCGAGGTTAAATCTACAGTAGAGAAAACTTTAGCACCTGACACCATAGTTAATAATTCAGATATGTTGGGAAGTGGATATCTGTCTACCATTACACATTGATTAAGTTTGCGCAGATCAACACAAAGTCTGATATTGCCATTAGCCTTCTTAGCTATGACTATGGGAGACAACCATTCTGTACCCTCCACTTCTTCAATTATACCTTGATCTTCTAATTTTTTAAGTTTCGATCGTAACTCATCCCTCACCGCAAAGGGAACATTCCGCACTTTGCTACAGAACGGTACAGCACCTGGAAGCAATTTAATTTTATGTGAGTATCCTTTCATGCATCCTATATTCCCACAGAAAACATTGGGAAATTCTTTACGTAAATTCTCAGTGAGATCACTGATGATTAATACACTCTCACCATCTAAATCCTGTATTGGTTTTACTATAATGGGAGGTGAATTATTAGGGTCAAGCATCACCCCAAGATCTTTCTGATGCCACCAACTTATGATGCTATCACCTCTCTTTGAAACATAGACTTTCCCTGAAGTGAAACGATTGTCATATTCAATCAACCCAACAAAATAACCATGTAAGTCAATGGGCTCACCACCATATCCACAAGGCTTAATATCAGGTTTTAAAAGCTTAACCTTTCCCTTTAACTCATCTTGATAAAACATATTAGAAACTATGGAAATCTTTGCGCCAGAATCAAAAAGCACTTTGGTTCTTTTTCCCTCTACAGTGATATAATCCAGAGGGCCACACAAGCTGTCATTAGAAACTTGAAGTACAATTTGACCACAAGCAAAGTCAGACTCATCATTGTTGACATGAGAATTATCATCAATCACACTCACCGACTGCTTTGTCTTTTTAAGATTACACGCAACCGAAAAGTGACCTTTCTTTTTGCAATACAAACAAAAGCTGTTAACAGCTGGACAAAGTTTACTATTTGCAAGATAGCCTCCTCTCCCACATCTAAAACATTTCTTTCCATTATTATTGGAGAACATTCCTTTACTAGAAGGCTGAGACACTTTGAACTTATTATTACTCCCAACCACATTCACTTCCTTTGGGTCACAGCGTTTCACCACCTCTACACACTTAAGAGAGTGCTCAATTCTCTTGGCTAATGATAAAACTTGATCAATATGAGGATCATCTAAAAGCCATAATTCATCTCTTACTTTATCGATATTGCACCCTAGCATGAATTGATCACGGATTCTCTCTTCCAACGTTGCCCCAAACTTACAAGATGAGGACAAACGCCTTAACTCTGTGACATAATTTTCAACAGTTTCCCCTTCCACTTGTTGACGTTTTCCAAAATAGTACCTCTCTAAAATTGTGCTAACTTTAGGAAGATAATGTAAATCCAGTTTCCTAATGCATACCTCATATTCACTTAAATTAATTGCTTCATTGTCCGGAAGATCAGGAAGATGGTCAAAAACTTCTTGACCTTCTGTCCCCAAACAATGAAGAAGTAGAGCAGTTCTTCTTTCATTGCTCAACGAGGTACCACACACTCTGGAGTATCTCTCGAAAACCTTTTTCCACTTTGCCCATTTGATTGGGTGTTCACCAGGAGTGGAATGAAAGAAAGGTGGGGAGGAAACATTCTGCATTTTTAGTATGTAAGATATACTGCAGTACACCAATACTTAATGATATTTAAATATTAAAATACAGTGAAAAGAAAATAGTGTAAAACAAACTTAATAACATGCGAGCATATAAGTAAAAAATAACACACACACTACATTGTGTGAAATGAACCTAGAACCTACATTTAGACTAATTTTGAAAGAAGCATAAATACATTCTTAGAGAAAACTTAAAGATATGATATTAACAACACAACAGTGTCTGTAGTCAAAACAGCCGCAAAATATATATATATTTTTTTTCTAAACTACTTTTTCCAAGTAGTAACAGTGTCACTCAGAAGTAATATAAACATCTCTCGTAACAGTTCCTTTGAAATTGAGAGCACAGTGAAAATTGAGAGCCAGTGTGATAATGGCGTCTCTCGGTTGCTAGGAGATAGCGTGTAAACAACAGAAATGGTGTCTCTCAGTTGTTAGAAGAGCAACATCATTGTCACATAGACAGGGAAAAAAAATGATGTTTTATAAAACAAAATACGAAAAAAAAAAAATATAGAAATCACGTTATCTAGAAGAATGCCAATGAGAGTGGCAACAGCATCACAAGAAACGCTCCATCGTGCTGAAACCAATGAAGTAATGTCTTGAAGAAAAAAAACATACAATCCGCCTGGAGTATCGAAATCCGACACAGTGTATTCTTGTCTTGGCAGAGTGCCAAAAATAGTGGTGATGAAAGAAAACGAACCGCTGTTTTCAAAATCCGGAGTTGAGACGTTACTGGAATTATAAACATGCAGGGTCAGCCATCCTCGTCGCCAGTGTTAAATCGAAGATAATCCACAGACCAGGAAGATATTTAACGAGCTTTATTCCATAAAAAGATTCCTCTTCAGATAACGTCCCAGCCTCCCCTTTCATCTCCACAACGTCCTCTGCTCGCGCTCACAGCTCGCGCTCGCGCTCACAGCTCTGCCCCACCATTCTAAGAACCTCTCCAGGTTCTAACTCACGGCTCTTAGGATATAACAACATCCTCTTGCGATGTGGCCCCATTCGCCACAACTGAAGCATTGTGGTTGTTGCATGGGGCTATGTTCTCCGCTTCGGGAGGGTCCAGGTCCCTTGAGGGGTCGTCGGGGTGTATACTTGAGGGGTCCTATTTATGGTTTGCTGAGGTTCCTGGGAGCTAGGGTCTTAACATCCACAGACCGGTGGTAAGCACAGGCCAGGTCGACTGACAGTTCGGTCTCTATCTTAGGGTGCTGTCGTATCCAATTTCGGGTACTCCCGGGAAGGGAGTCTAAGTAATGTTCCAAGATAATGGCTTTAATGACGTCTTCACGGTCGGTCCCTAATGGCCCCAACCACTTCAGACCTAAGTCCTTGACCGGAAGTAGAAAGTACAGGGATCTTCATTCTGTCCCCATTTGACTTTCCGGAACTTCATTCGGTAGTATTCGGTGTCATGGCCCACTCTCTCGAGAATACTTTTCTTAATGTCCGTATACGGGGTAGTGCCCCCGGGATTCGCAGCCTGATAGGCGGTTTGAAGGATACCTGTCAAAAGGGGGGCGATATATTGACCCCACCGGTCTTCAGGCCATTGAGCTGAAGAAGCCACCCTTTCAAAGTTTGTAAAAAATGAGTCAGGGTCCTCTCCTTCCTGATATTTTCGTAGTACCGAGAACGTTCGGTGTACCTTACTGGCTGCAATGGTGTCTGTCAATTTCTGAAGCGCGGTCTCGTGCACCAGCTGGTTATTAGCCATTATAGTGGCTTGGCTTTTCAGAGCTGTTTGGAGGGCCTCCCGATCTTCCTTAGCCTCCCTTTGATGTGCCTCCCATACCAATTGCAGGTGGCGTTGGCCCTCAGCCAGTTGTTTTATCATATCCTACAATGTGGCTTTTTCTCCCATAGTGTGGGATCTTCTGTATCGCCTAGGGGCCTTAATCCCACTTCTGACACCACTGTGGAAGGCTCAGCGGTACAAAAAGACTCGTATCCATCTTATAGTGTACAAAAAAAAAAAAACGTATTTTATTGAGTTGTGTGTAGTAGTCTCAACTGTTCGTATAGTGCACATCTACAACTGTCCTTTTCTTGGAGTTGCCTCCTGTAGGGTCTTCTTGGGTTAATATCTTGTTATGTTCTTTCTTTCCTAGGTGGTGGAGCTCCTGCTCTCGTCTCTCTCTCTCGCTCTCTCGTGGAGGTCCCGGAAAAGCAAGAAGACATGAACAGGACAACTGGTAAGTGGAGTTGTGGGGGTTTGTTCGGGTTAGGTTAGTGAGGGAGGGGGAGAGTGAAGAAACAAATATTGAGGCCGGTGTGTTAGGGTGTACAGGTTTAGGATTATATCCTTGTGAGCTGTGACAGAGAGTTTCAGGGTGAAGTGGTTCTCACACAATGGTTTGGTGCTCAGCCCAGCCTGTTCCCCTTTGGTGTCCCGTCCCCAGTGCCTCTTTTCCCCCCAACCCCTCCCCTTTTATCAGAGTTTTGGCTACTCTTCAAAGACGTTTGCCCCTTCAACAGGGACCGTACCTTGGTAAGCCACGACCCTCCTGGGTCGTGGCGGGGCTTGTTTTCTACTCGGTCTTGGTTTTGTGCTCTGTTTTCTGTCCGGCGTGTCGCCTCCTCGTCTGCTTCAGCTCCGGCGTCTTCCTCTCTCGGCGTTCTCTCCTCTCCGCTCGCGGGCTCCTCTCTCGGCATTCTCTCCTCTCCGCTCGGGGGCTCCTCCCTCCCCTTCTGGGAGTCCCCTCTCTGTTTTCCTTCCTCGGTAATCCGGAAATCCGGTTCCGATGGCACGCCGGGCCTCCACGCGTCTCCATGGAAACGCGTAAAGGGGTCGGATGAGGCGCCATTCGGAAGTGTCGGTAGACGAGGGCGATGAGACCCGTCTACAATATAATAACATAGAAAAATAATGCACACTTTTGAAAATGTGATTACGATGAGTGACCCCCAATGTTCACAAAGTGTACGTATTAATAGAAAATGCTATGGAATATTGTGCATATTTTTTACCACTATAGTAATATGTCACATTGAAGGTTATGCATTATCTATTAGCATTATTTGTTGTAGGCCTTAACTTAGCAAAGGTCTTGGCCTACTTGCCAAGCCTCATGTCAAGCTGTATTTCTTAACGTTCAATAAATGGCTGTCCTAAAGAGTTAGACTTTGATTTTCCAATGTATTGTGTAAATGTGCTCACAGCTGAGAATCTTTTCTCATGAGAACCGACTGCTAGAAGATGCTGTTCTTGCTAAATGTGACATTATGGTGGTCATTATGAACATGGCGGTAATCATCGCTCTGCTGGCGGTGGCGGTAATTACCGCCAACAGGCTGGCGGTCCGGACCGCCAAATAATGAAGCATATGAGAAACAGCCAGCGTGAAATCCACCCACTTCCACCATTGGAGTGTTGACAATGACAGAAGAGGCTGCCCACAGGCCGACGGAAAGGCTCCACCGTAATAATGAAGCACAAGACCGCTATCAGTTCCGGGGTGGTGGAAATGAAACAAATAAAAGGAAACACTCACTGTAGGCAAATTCAACACTCCGAAGCAGACATGGAGAGAGAGTTACAAATAATGCCAGTCCTGCTCCTTGCAATATACGTCCATGACCGTGACCGCGGGACTTACGTTTGGGAGGTGGAGGGAGTTTGGGTTTGCTCTTGGAAGGTGGGGGAGTGGGCTTGGACCGGGGGTGGCAGATGGATCTGGGGAAGGGGCACGGGAATGGGAAGGGCAAACTGGGGTGGACTTAGACGAGGAAGGAGTGGACAGGGCAAGGAGATGGGCACGTTTAGGGAGGAGACAGGGTGGGCCAGTGGGTTCGAACAGGTCAATATGGGATAGGAAAAGTTTTTTAGGGGCAGTTGGGGTGGACATGGAGGAAGGTGTGGGAGTGGAGGTAGAGGGAGTGCTTGTAAATGGTGTAGGTGTGCTGGACATGGATGTAGGTGTCTGTACAGTATGCTGAGGTGTGGTGGATGTGTGTAGAGTGGGTGTCTGGGAATGTTTGAGTGTCTTAGGAGGAAGGGGGTGGACACAATGGGACAAGACAGGCTGGTAGTGTAGATGGATGTTGACTGGGTGTCTGCAGGCCTGGTGAGTGTGCTGCATGTGTCAGTCAATGACTGTATATCTGATGTGTGGTGGCTCCAAGAATGAGCCAGCAGTAGTGATTGATGGTGCAGTGCTTGTGGGTGTGCATGTTGAGGTGACAGACAAGGAGGCGGGAAAGGTGGACACACTAGGGAAAGTGTGTGCCTTTGTTTGTTGGCTGTGTGTATGCCTGTGGTGGGAAGTGTGGTGCTTGTGTTTCTCTGTGTGTTGTGGTGTGTACATGGGTGTCTGAACGTGTGCTTGGGATGGGTGAAGGGAGTGGGGTGCTGGAAAAGATAGAGGTGATGGGAGGGGGGGACGGAAAGACCAGGGACACTGGCTGCCTTCAAAGAGGAGGCCAGAGCCTGAAAAGATCTCTTTAGGTCAGACATGGCACTGTGAATGCCTTCCAGGTATGCATTGCATTGCTGCATCTGGGATGCTAGCCCCTGGATGGCATTCACGATGGCTGACTTCCCTACAGAGATGGTCCTTAGTAGGTCAATAGCCTCCTCCGTGAAGGCAGCAGGGCTGACTGGGGCAGGGGATGAGGTGCCTGGGGTGAAGGAGACGCCCACACTCCTGGGTGAGCGGGCACAAGCAACAGGTATCAGAGTCACTACTGCCAGTGGTAGTTTCCTCCCTCGTGGTACTCCCCTCACCCTCCAACCCACTGGTCCCTTTGGCGTCCGTCAACTCTGCCTCCTTGGAACCGTGGACCACTACATCCCCACTCGCCGGTGCCACTGCTCCCTCGCCAGATGATGCTGATGTATACAGACAACACAAGAGTACAGGGGTGGGGAGACAAACATGAGAATAATCTGCAAATACCTGAATGGATCTGCATACTTGGTGCACACACACTCCCATCCAGCTTACACAGCTACACACAGCACCTACAACAATAGTCATAACTATGTCCCTGACTAGTGGCCACTACCCCAGCATAAAACTCATTTCCCACATGACACACGGACCTGATGAACTGTTAGACCAGCCCCTAATCATTTTCGTGCCCATGGGGGGCAGAACTGCTGGTAGACACCTGTCAGAATGCCTGACGCTAGATAGCATACATACTACAGCACCCAAACACATACATCAAAGAGGCATGAAACAGTGTTGGTGCTCACCCCCTTGTGGCTGCTGTGCTGCCTTCAAGCGCCCACCCAAATCTGGATATGCCACTGCCAGAATGCAACACATCAGATGGGTCAGGGTCCGACGGGCACCCCTTCCTCGTTGGAAGGCCTTCCCCAGCTGGACCTCGCAGGTCTTCCTGGCCCAGCGCCACCGGTCCTCTAACCGCTTCCTGCAGTTGGTGCTCTGCCGGTTGTAGAATCCCAGGGTCCACACCTTCCTGGCGATGGCCTGCCTGAGTCTACTATTCTGATGGGCATTGACCTCTATGGGACACACAGAGAAGAAAAACAGAGTTCAGGATATGGCCATTTGACGCAGCTGACTATATGTCCCCTATGGGACGGACACTTCACAGGACCATTTCACCACCTCACACACAGTACTTGCCACACAGTCTATGCCTATGCAGTTACATACCGACCACACATGCATACAGGCATCCACCACCATCACACACATCGATGCAAGGCAATCGCCTACTCACCTGCTCCTCTGGTCGCCAATATAACTTGCCATACAGGGGTCAGACCCCGTCCACCAGCTTTTCCAGCTCCTCTGTGGTGAAGGCCTGGGCCCTTTACCCCGTGACTCATGCCATTGGAGTAACCAGAGTCAGGACACAGCAGCACACTCCGTGGAGTACTTGCAAGCACGGGATCTGGGAGTCAAGTGAAATTGGGGTGACAACATGGCGTACGCTCCGAGCCGGTGTGCAACGTCACCGTTGGCGGCGATCATGATAGGCACAGGTTCCCCATTGACAACAATGTAAAACAATGAATGAGTGCACGGCGGTGAACAACGCCTTACGCAATGGCAACAACCGCCAGCGGAATGAGGCCACTTACACTCCTTTGTATCTGAATGGCAGGAGGCTGCCATTTTGCTAGCAGCACGTACATATTTCCTGCTCAGGGGCCCCATTAAGGGCCTATATACCCAGCCATTAGTCGCCTGCCCACATGGGTGTCTGTTCCTCACATCAGTCCAAGGTATCGCTGCATACATGTCCCTAATGTTGTACACCATACATCGCTTGTGTGTGTAACCTATGTATTGTACAGTAGTTATTCTTACACAACATGTTTTGCATGTGTATGTGTGTCCCTCATATGTGTTCTTTCCTCCCCATAGGTACAGACCCATGTGGCGACAGAGGGCCCCATCTGTGTACAGACCTCTTGTTGATTTTGAGACCATGGTGGAACGTCACATCATTGTCACCTACAGACTCAATCGTTCAATAGTCCATGACCTATGTGCTTTACTGGATCCTGTACTGAGACCAGCTAATTGGAATCAGCATGCCATCCCTACTGAAGTGCAAGTGCTCTCTGTACTCCATTTCTTATTTGTAGTTGAAAATTATGTTGCTTCATGTATCAATAGAAACAAGGCCACATGGATGTGGACACAGTGGACTTGACTTTTGTTCAGTAGGGACACTGGGTGACTTAAACATTTACGCACCACAGCAGTCCTGGCCAGGTACCCTCTGCAAATAGCAGAGGGGTGCCATTAGTCGCTCCACGGGCAAGAGCCATGGAGGAGAGACCTTCATCTGTGTTGCCATGGAGTGCTGTGCTGTGATGTCACCAGGAGGCGTCAGGGTCTGAAGCATTTACGGCATCGAGAGGCAAGGGATCAGCCTCTTTGTTCTACTCGCCTCGTGCAGGTGGGCAATTATTGCTATAGGGCATGTTCATCCTCCTTCAAGCATACTAGCCCACAATTGTCCACTAGAGGGCACTGGACCTACCTTTGAGGAAGGGAGTGGGGATGCAGCAGCAACTGGAAGATAGGGGATTCCCAACTGAGGGTAGGTGGGATGATGAGTGGAATCAAGGCTCCCTTGTAGGATCAGTTGCTTTGTTTTGGGGGTCAAGAAGCCCATTTCAATGACCTGATGGGGAATCTGTAGGTAGCCTTGTGTGTGGAGGCCAAGTTAGGTACAGCAGCAAACTGTTGGCTTGTGGCATAGTGATCTGAAGCATCCAGTGCCAAGAGACAGTAGCAGGCGTGGTGCAAGAACTACAACAGCCTGGATATGGGTCCTAAGCAAACCATGAGGCTACTCAAGGGGTATTGAAGGTATTGAAGTGGACATCCACCCATGGATGCAGATGGTCAGGCAAAGATACCTCACCCTCCTAGTTGGGAGGAAATTGAGATGCAGTGTAAATCCTACTTTGCCAGGTTGAATCTCCTTGCATCTTGGGCAGTTGAATGGTGTACATTAAGGTTGTTGGTATGACCCACAATTTTGTTAAAGAAGCTGGTGTAGCAAGTAAGGGAACAGAGAAATATTGGAAAGCACTCATAGAGTATCATCTTGGTGGTGGAGAGTGGTCCTATATTGAGAGGGTGCTTTCATCACATGGGACAGTGGGCTCTTCATTCAGTGGTCTTGTGGTCCTTTTTACTTGAAGCCCTCCGAAAGAGGCAAGCAGAGGGCGAGATCACCAGTAACCTCTTCACCAGGTGCCATATTCCGAGCAGCAGAAAAAACTGACCCAAAAAATTTAAATTGATTACTAAACTAACCCCTTGAAGGGGCGTTGATTTGTGTGGGCACTCCGCAGCATGGAGTGGGGACGGACCTGCCGGTGATCCTGGCCCTTTCGGCCCTATCCCACAATGCCTGGAGCTTAACATTATGAAGGATTTGCCTGGAGACAGTGCACTATGCAGTTCCCTGGGTTTGTGTTGGCATGGAACTGTGAGTGTTGCATATTCCTCTGTGTGAAGGAGGGGAAGTTGCCACTAAGGTATGCTTGTCAGTAATCTGCTGGATGCCCGTGGTTGAGGGCATGGGCGATAGATAAGGGAAAAGGGGCCTTCTGACACTTTGCATTCAGAAGAGTTAGTTGTGCTTGTAATGGACAGTGGAGACAACTGTTTGTGCTGTTTGTGCAATCATGCAATCCTTGAGTCGTTTTGCTGACCTTATGTTGGGTATTTGTATAACAATGTGTGCTTTACTATGGTTGTCATTTTATACTAATACTATGGCCCTCATTATGACATTGGCAGTAAATCCCACTTACCGCCACGCTGACTGCTGCCAAATTACCGCCGCATCGGCGAATATCCGTTCACCATATTATGACACATATACACCAATCTGTCACTATCCAGCCACAGACACAAATCCGCCACACCAGAGGTCAGTGATAAACTGGCGGGATCAAACCCCACACCGTTAGGCCAACAGAACAACGCCCAGCACATTATGACTCACAAATCACCACGGCGGACACACAAACAACACACACCTGACAACCATACGCACACCACACCCACACACCAATACCACTATAAAACACACACCCACATTACCCACAACCCTTTACCCTTACAAACCATTGGCACGAGACAGACACCAAGACCACAGACAAAAACAGAGCCACACACAACTTACATTTATACACCACTCACGCACCCCACATCACACACCCCAACACATCACCCTACACACCCTCACCTACACACCTCACCCAACACCCATGACACCACAAAGACACCCCCAATTCACAGAGGAGAAGCTAAGGGTCATGGTGGAGGAAATCATCAGGGTAGAGCCATAGCTATTTGGAGCACAGGTGCAGCATATATCAATAGCTCAGAAGATGGAGCTAAGGTGGAGAATCGTGGACATGGTCAATGCCGTGGGACAGCACCCAAGAACTAGGGATGACATCAGGAAGAGGTGGAACGACGGGAACAAGGGGAAGGTACGTTCCATTGCAGCAAGACACCAACTCACTGTACAGGGGACTGGTGGTGGACCCCCAACTCCTCCCCCACAACTAACAACATGGGAGGAGCAAGTCTTAGCAATCATGCATCCTGAGGGCCTGGCCAGAGTAGGAGGAGGACTGTACTCTGGTAAGTCAACACTCTACTACTACTACTCCCCTGCCTGCATGCCATCACATACCCCAATCCTCTTCCTCACTCCCATCACTCCACCACTTATCATACCCCCACCATCTAATCTCATTTATCCAAATGCCAAACCCTGCATGACATACCAATGCATGGACACCACTTACAGACCTGCATGGACAACTATCACTAAAGCATACATACTAGAGAGAATCAGCTAACCCACTATTTACCAACTTACACAAGTGAAAGCTGCCAGGGCAAACGCAACCAAAGAGGGCAAGCCACGGATGCACAATATGTTACACACAGAAACAATAACACAGCATTTATATATCCCCACAGGTAGCCCAGCCAATGTCAGTGGGGAGGAGGTGCCAGCAATATCCAGCCCCCCAGCAGAAGAGGCCCACAGTGATGACAGCAACTCTGGTCTTCTGGACCTGGATGACCAACCTGGCCCATCAGGGACCTCTGGACAGCCTGTTACCCAGGCCCAGTCACACACACCACTGAGCCTCTCCCATCAGGAAACACCACTACAGCACCCACCCAGTCTACCCACACCTCTGTCCCCAGGACACATCAATCAGCAGTGTGTCCACCACTACAGGGACCCCAGGCCACCCCTCATACCCAGGACAATCAGGGACCTGGAGTCAGTGGCAGTGGGGACACGGTTCAGGGGACAGGGGCACAGGCCAACAGGGAAACTGAGAGGACTGCTGTGTGCCAGGGGGAGGACAGGCCCAGGGAACCGACTCTCCAGGAGGCACTTGCAGAGATCCTGGGAGCATATCAACATTCCCAGGGCATGATGGGCTAGATCCTGGACAAATCACAGGAGAACAGGCGGCTGCAGGAGGGACAGTACCAGGGGATCAGGGAGGACCGGAAGGCCATTAACAACACCCTTATCTCCATTGTAGGGGTGCTGGCAGACATGGCCAACATTATGAGAAAGACAGTGTCACACCAGGGGGCCGTGCCACTAGCCAGATATATGAACAGCCTTCCACCTCCACTGCCGCTAATGGCAAGGAGGCCCCACGAGAGGACCAACAGACCTCCAGCACCTGTCCCCCTGCAGAAGGTGAACTACCCCGCAAACATTCCCTGCGATCCAGACAGAAGCCAGAGACACTTGCCAAGATTGTCACCCTTGTGTCCCACTGGGTCACCCTGTCCACCTTGAACTGCCATTGCTCCCCTTCCTATGTCCCCTTGGACAATGCACCTGTGCTACAAATAGCCTGGAACTATACCCTGGACTTCCCTCCTTCATCACCCCATCCCATTGTACTTGCCCCTCCATATTTTACCACTTCAATAAACACCCCTGGAAAAAAAGGATTTTTGGAGTATGTCAAATTTTTCAAGTATATATTCATTTCAACAGGCACAGACATTGCAATTAAACTGTACAGAAAATGAGCATAGGTGTATGACCTGTAGCTGGCTGCAGTGATCACACCAGGAGCCTATGTGAGGTCACCAACAACTGTAAAATGAATTGACAAAGAGTGCAGTAAGTGGGCATAGAAGTGGGAAATGACAATGTCATTGAAATGTGAAGTAACACTGTCTTATCTGTGTGTCATTGGAAGTACAGTCTGATGACTGATGTTCTTTTGTCCTCATTCTCGTCCTCTGCCTCCTCATCCTCACTGTCCCCAGGGTCCAATGCTGGCACACTGGCATCTCCAACCTCCTCTTCCTGCTGAAAAGGCACATGGCGTTTCAGGGCAAGGTTGTGCAACATTCATCATGCCACTATAATCTGGCAGACTTTATTGTGTGAGTAGCACAGGGATCCACCTGTTAGATGGAGGCACTGGAATCTGGCCTTCAGGAGGCCAAAGGTCCTTTCTATTATCCCTCTGGTGTGCCCCTGGGCCTCATTATAACGTTATTCTGCCCTTGTCAGGGCATTCCTTACATGGGTCAGCAGCCATGAAAGGTTTGGGTAACCAGAGTCACCTGAAATATTGAGGGACAACATTTAGCCACACACTATCCTTTATGGCCCACACCATACCTATACACCAACATTTATTGGGTGGGGACCAGGGCTCCCCTACTAGCCACACCCTGTGCCTCTGTAGTTGGCCCATCAAATTTGGGATGCTGCTATTCCTCAGGACAAAGGCATCGTGCACCGACCCAGGATACTTAGCATTGACGTGGGAGATGTACTGGTCGGCCATGCACACCATCTGTACATTCATAGAGTGGAAAATCATACGATTTCTGAACACCTGTTCATTTTGACGGGGGGACAAATGCAATATGTGTTCCATCAATCGCCTCAATTATGTTGGGTATATGTCCCATTGCATAGAACTCGGCCTTCACTGTGGCCAAATCTTCAACCTGGGGGAAAACAATGCAGCTGCACATTTGTTTAATCAGGGCAGACAACACTCTGGTCAGCACCATTGAGAACATTGGCTGTGACATTGCTGCTGCCAAGCCCACTGTCACTTGGAAAGAACCAGTTACCAGGAAATGGAGCACTGCTAGAACTTGCACAAAAGGGGGGATCCCAGTGGGGTGACGGATAGCAGATATCAGGTCAGGCTCCAATTGGGCACACAGCTCTGTGATTGTGTCCCTGTCAAGTCTATAGGTGAGGATGATGTGCCTGTCCTCCATTGTTGCCAAGTCCACCAGGGGTATGTTCATGGGGGTAAGTCCCATATCCTATTCATCCACAGAGGTAGCAATCTATGGTGCAAAAGAGTGAGGAGCCGGTCACAAACTGAACAAGGGGGCTACAACAGAACTTTGCATGCTGTGAACTTGTAATGGGGAAGTGTCATTTGTATAGTATGTCCAATTTTAACAGTGATGCAGCAAAAATCCAGGGCCAGCCCCCACCTTAAATGGCATCAGCCTGTCCTGTGTGGAGGGACAGGTGGAAGTGAGGTAATTCTGCTGACGTTGTGCGCCTTTGCGGGAGGTGGTCGGGAACCGCCATGCAACTCCTCATTGGGTAACATTTGGCCCTATGGGGAACAGTGGGCAATGTGGATCTACGCCGGCGGTGACAGTATGCACTGCTGTGGATGTGACCGCTATATTCTATCTGATTCCTCACTTGCTACCTGATCATCCACAGGAGAGGACCTACACTGCATGTGCTGGTGTAATCTGTGTCTGGAAGCTACCATGGCCCGTGTGACTTGGGAAAGGGCCCCTGCCTTCACTTAAGCGGAGTTGGAGAAACTGGTGGATGGAGTCCTACTCCAGTATGGACTGATGTATGGGCCTCCAGACCAAGAGGTGAGTACACATTGGGCACGATGCATGTGGCATAAATGCATGGAGTTGTGTGTGAAGGCCTCGGGTAAGGGGGGTGGGTGGATGTCCTCTGGGCGGCGTATTGGTGTGTGCTGGGCCATGTAAGTGAAAATGGTGATGTGAAGGGGTATGGTGGGTCATAAGTGTAACAAGCAGGATTGTTGGTTTAATGGTGTTTTCCTATGTGTATTTCCTCTGCAGGTCAGCGCCCTTCAAAAGAAGGGTATGTGGCGTGCCATCGTCAAGGACTTGCGGACCCTGGGGATCTATGGCAGGCGGAGCACCCACTGTCGCAAACGGTGGAAGGACCTGAGACACTGTGCACGAAAGACGGCAGAGGCCCAGCTGGGGATGGCCTCCCAACGAGGAAGGGGTTCCCATCGAACCCTAACCCCCTGATAGCCTGCATACTGGCGGTGGTCTATCCTGAGCTGGATGGGAGCTTGAGGGCATCACAGCAGCCACAAGGGGCTGAGTAAAGTGCCCATCATTACAACTTATGCATGGTAGGGTGGTATCCGGGTGGGGGATGTGTGTCAGTGGGTGCCGCTAGGCCAGGCCTGACATTGCAGCATAGGTTTCGTGGTGGATAGGGTTCTGAGGGGCTAATCCTGCTACCTAGCTTGTTAGCATCGCCTACTAGTCAGGGCTGCGTGGGTCCCAGGTCTGCTAAGTTTAGCCATGTATGCCCCTCCCCATGCCTTGGTTGCTAACTTTTTCTCTGGTAGTGCTATGGCATATTGTGTAGGCCTGATCCCTGTTTCTGAGGGTGCTGTGTACACCAACGGTGGTGTTGGTGAAGCCATTGACCAAGTGTATCCTTTGTATCCCCCCCTTATTGTTTTATCATCCTGTCTTTATGTGTATTAGCACCATCTGGCAGAGGAGCAGAGGCACTGGTGACAGAGGGAGCTGCATCCCACAGGACCCAGGAGGCTGAGTCCACCGACCCTGAGGTCACCAGTGGGATGGAGGACGAGGGGAGCACCACGGCGGAGACTGGAGGAGACAGAGATACCCCCTCCGATGGAAGCTCCCTGATGGTGGCAGACACCTCTGTGACCACCCCAGCTACAGTTACCACCGTTATCCCCATACCAGCCCCGCCCTGCCAGCAGCCCCTCATTGAGTTGCCTGTGCCCACTCACCCAGGACGGTGGGCATCGCCTTCGCCTCATGCACCTCAGACCCTGCCCCAGTGAGCCCTGCTACCCTGAGTGAGGAGGCTATTGACCCACAGCCCTATAGATCCATCTCTGTATGGAAGTCAACCATTGTGAATACCATCCAGGGGCTGGCAGCCCAAATGCAACAGACTAATGCATTCCTGGAGGGCATTCACACTGGCTTGGCGGCCCAACAGAGATCGATCCAGGCTCTGACCTCCTCTCTGATGGCAGCCATTGTCCCTGTTTCTACTCTCCCCCTCCAACTTCCTCTTCCCAGTCCGATTCTCCTCAACCCCAAATCATCCCAGGCACACAGGCAGACCAGAATGCACACAAGACAACACATATGAGTGGTACAGGCAAACACAAGCACCACACTTCATCCAACAGGCACTCACACAAACAACATCCAGATGCAGACACAACAACATCCACTATTTCCATGGTCTCCCCCTCCGCCTCCTCCACCTCCCTCCCAGTTCCATCCACACTTACACCTGCATGCACTACATCATCATCCACTACCAGCATCACTACCACACCAAACAGAACACACACCTCACTGGCAGACACCTTCACAACAGCAATGCACACATCCCCTGTGTCCTCTCCCACTGTGCCCCCCTCCTAAGGTACACAAACGCAAGCACTCAGACACCCAACAGCCATCCACCTCACAACAGCATCCAGCCCCTGCACCCAAATCAGCAGACAGACACCTCCAACAACCACTCCCTCTTCCTCTACTCCCAAATGTTCTCCCTCTTTTTGCCCCAGTGTCCCTAAAAAACTGTTCCTATCCACCATTAACCTCTTCCCTACCTCTTACCCCCATCCTGCACATCTGGCCAGGGTGGGAAGAACCTAGCCAAGCACCTCTGCCACCCAGTCCACGGGCCCAGTCGTCACCCCACCCACTTGTGGTGGACAAGGATCCAGGGCACATGTCCTGAGGGCGAAGGAGCCTGCCCAAGCTGCTGCCAAGAAGGGAAAGGAACCTGCCCAAGCTGCTGCCAAGAAGGGAAAGCCCTGCACCTGCAATATTCTGTCCAGGCACTCGTTTTTTGGGTTTTCAATCTCAGCGTCATGGCACTGAGTTTTGCATAGCATGATTGCTCTCGTTTTTTTCATTTCAGTTTATGTGGCAAGAAAAGTCAGGTTAGGAGTTTCCAACGCTAATAGCTCTAACTCGAGCAAATACAAAACACGTTGCCTTGCAAATACTTATACTGATCCAAGCGATAGGCTAGTGCCAGAGCCCCAATTAGAGCTAGTCCTATTTACAGAATAAAGGTCTGGAGATAACTTAATAAATGCATCCTTCTGTTTTTATTTTAGCCGAGTTTGTTTTCTAATGCACATATCCAAATGGTGTTTGTGTTTACATCATGCCTTTCCCGGTGTTTAGCCCGCCTCGAGGGCCCTGAGCAACTACTGAAAACACACGAGGCTCCATA
This sequence comes from Pleurodeles waltl, assembly GCF_031143425.1. NCBI lineage: Eukaryota > Metazoa > Chordata > Amphibia > Caudata > Salamandridae > Pleurodeles > Pleurodeles waltl. Next base: position 484,219,691 of record NC_090445.1, on the reverse strand, counting down.
TTTTTCATATGGTTTCTACACTATTTTTTCTCTTTATTTCGTATGCAGCGCGATCTCGCTGGGCAGTAGTAGAGCACTTTGCATGACATTGACCCTGTTACATAGATATTAGCACTTTTTCCAGTTACATGGATAATTGCACTTTTGCCGATATATTTCACTGCAAGGGAACTTCTGGTTCCTTTTGTGTGTTTGCTTTGCGTTAATGGTGGCTGACGGCTCGCTTATGTGAGACTGTTTTACTTTCAGTTTATGTAGAAATAGGTCTCGCATTTGCGAGAGATAGAGCTATAGGCATTGTAAATGGCAATGTCTTTTGCCTATGTCTTTTGTTTTGGAGTGTAGCGGATGTATATGGTGTGGAGTGGAAATATGTGACTTGTATTTGAATTGTTACCCGTGGAACTGTGCAGTGTGGAATTGTGTGATACAGAGTGTATTTGTGTAGTGGAATTATGTGGCATGGTGAATATATATGGATGCATTGTGGTGCCCTCTATGGGCTGTTTTGAGAATTACAGACTTATGCCAAAAACGTATTCCTGATAAATGTTTTTTTGGATTTACATGATAATTGCATATGTTTTATTAATCTCGCTTTATTGCAGTTATGACCATGCTTTAGGGCAGCGTAACATCCTTATTACACTATGACTGTTTGAACACTCTTGATATGTTTGGGTGACACTTCTAGTTTATTTCTCTCGTTACTCCTCTGGCAGTCTTGTGTATTTTTGTGGGGGAAGTGTGTTAGCCAGCCAGCAACTCTGATGGTGAGGTGGTCAAAGTGGTATTCTATTAGAATTAGCATGGCAGATTTAAATTAGAATGCTAAATGGAAACCTTTAAAATGTTTGCTACAGATAGAGGAAGAAGGTAAATGGAAGTGCTTTAGTTATATGCAGGGCCACTGGAATTATGTGGCAGGAAAGGACCAAATTATGAGGCAGGATTGATCAATTTATGTGGCAAGAAAAGTCCAATTATGCATTTACAATGACAATAGCTCTAACTCTCTGAAATGGGAGACCTATTGCATTGCAAATGCTTTTTTGAGTTGTAGGCGCACTTCAGAGCTCAGCTAGTGCTGGGCTCTCTGTTAATTTACTAGAACAACCACTTTTTTTCCTTCAATCGAAACTATGTTCACATTGGGACCAGTCAGCCACTCATTCTGTTGTAAGGCAGGCTCTCTTCTCTCTGATTAGTGAATGGAGTACAAAACCACAGGTGAAACTGCCGCACTACGCACTGCGAGTCACAGAGCAGAGTCGCCCTTCACATCGCACTCACTGCAGCAGTCAGTTATAAAGAAGATGGCTTGCCAGGCAGCAGAGTAATAGAGGGCTGGGTAGCATGCATTATAATATGGACGGCCAGCTTGCAGTGCAGACAGTTTGATGTAAATGTGAATGTTCCCTGTTAACCCCACACTAGAGGGTATAACAAAAAAGAGCAGGCACAAACACGTAACAGAAAACACTCACCGACTACGCATTAGCTGGCCCAGAGATTTGAATATCCCATGAAAGTCAAGAAAGTCAACCGCAGCAGTAAATCCTCCTGAGTCCCTCGCAGATCCAGTAAGCGAGAAATGCATAATGAAGAGACGGTGCAACCCTCATATGCAGCTCACGAATTCCAGACACTCCCACCATGACACTGATAGCCCCCTCCTCCCTAATATCTCTCATATGATTTGTGACTACGTCATTATGCCATGTGGCTACATTGTCAGTGCCCAGCGATAGCCAAAATCTAGAGAACTTAAATGTAGGCCACACCCTGACACCTACATAATTGCCCTGGTTTATCTATCAAGGGTGAGGGAAGACTTGCCCATGCATGTGCAGATACACTCCAGTGAACAGAAAATCTTGTGTATCTTTTAATATGGAGAAGAGCAGCCATCATTTAGCTAAGCTGCTCACGTCCTCCCACCTTCCTCTTCACCTTCCTCTTCAACTCCCATGAATGGTGGGGCCCTGCCCATCACACACCTTGCGCTCTGACTGCCTTCACTTTGAGTGACTGTGCAAAATGTGTGCACATTGTTCACATCCCCTATATATAGTTAATTTTCCTTCATTGATAAACCTAGTCCCAAGAGTGTTTTTTTCATTTGAGTTATTTTTGTAATGACTTTACATAGTGACTATTTATTTTGCATGCTCTTCAGGTGCCCATTTAGATAGTGATTTATTTTCTGCCTCCTTTTGATGTTATAAACTGTTAAGGGGATGGTGTTGCTTGTGTGTATTCTTGTGTGTTTCACAAATAATAATAATAAAATGCATGGCACAACTGAAAGGCTTTGTGCAAAAACCTAGTCAAGTGGTCACATCAGTAAATAAGATTTAAAATTAAAAATGTTAATACAATGTTAAATTCACCAAGAGAAAAAATTGTGATGGTGCAGCGACGACAATGAATCCAGGAATTTCGATCACTATGTACACAGGGATTTGACTTTACTGACCCAATCGGAACTACAGCCTTAGTGTTTTAAACCAAGATATACCGAGACCATTCACTGGCAGTGCCAAGAATCAGATATTTTTCAGATGCATGCTGAGATGTTCTGATGCCACAGTTTAAGACACCATTCTGCTGGCCAGTGACAAATAGCAGACCTTTCTGGGCACTGCAAGAAAATATTTGAATGTTCCTGGTCAAAAGGGGGATTTTAGTTGCTCACCTTTCACCTTAAACTTTCACTACAACTAATGTAGTGACCTCGTGTTAGTGGCCTTCTCCCCCTCCACCCACCCCCCAAACAAAGTCGATTAAAAGCCCACATTTTTTTCTGAAAACTTCTTCGTTACGGGTGAGGATGTCCATATTTGTCCTTGAACATACAGGAGTTTGCACAGGGGCCTAATTTTGAAATGTGCGAAATATTGCACCTATGCAGCTGTGCACTGACATATTTCATCAGGAAAAATCTGGCACAGTATATCTGGGGAACATGTCCAGAAAAAAGGCAAAACGTGCGTTAGCGTGATAAACATTGTATCATTCCCAGGGCAAATATTTCTTCAACGAGGTAATTCTCGCCCAGGACTTAAATACCTCACACTTTGGATAATGGCATTTACCTTGTAAGGTAAATATTGACTGAAGCTTGCCCAACTCCTGTTAAGGCTGAAACGTTTCAATGGGTGAAGCTACAACATAAAGTAAGAAAACCTGTGCTAAGGCCATGTCAGCTGACAGGGTAATCGTTTTATAAATGGAAAGTATTCGGCGTTCCTGTAATAGCACTTTTTCATTGGTTCCCTCGATGCTTGGAACAAAGAAAATCTCCATTTTGCAACTGAGACAGAAGTTAAATGTCCCACTTACCTTACGCAGGATACCCTGTCGTTAATCTTAAAAAGAATACTGGGTGCCAGGAGTTCTACTGTCATTAAATGCAGTGCTATCAAACTCCTACATTAAGATTAGGGAAGGGTGGAGTGTGCTCCTGGTCTAGCAATAAAACGTGCATGTTTATTTTATTATACATTTTAATTAACTGGTTAGCTGAAATGTGCCATTGAACAGTCTCGCAATGTTGCGACTTTTAAAAGGCTCTTTAGAACAATAACAATATCCCTTCTGCAGTGTATAAAGAAATTTAATGTTAAAAATTTAAATAAGGAATCTTACCAGCTAAGATCTCCGGGAGCGAAGCTCACTCTCTTTCCTTCAAACAAAAGTGAGGGTCAGAACCATTTATATGTTTCAAGGGAGAATGTTTACCCGAAGGGAGATGCAGAAGGGAATATGTTTACCGAACTGAGCGTCAAGGGACAAGAGGAGAAGGTAAAATATTATCAGGACTTCATTAACAGTGAAATATTTACCACAGCAAGTATTATTACATTGCAAACCTCTATCGTATCGTAATGATTTGTCTGAGTACAGCTTTTGCTTACATGTGCTTAGGTTCCACAGCTGTTCTCACAAAATACATTTTCAGAAATATCTGTTTTAGAAATAGAAACAATTCAGTTTAGCACTTTTTCGTATTGGACAGTTTTCTCGAGACAACCAAAATGTTTTAGGATTCCACTCTTACAAAAATTCCGTTTTGCTAAATCATAGTATAATTTGTACTGTCATAAAAAAATCCAGTGTGTGGAATAAAAGAATAATCAGAGCTATCATGTTGACAAATATATAAAAATACATATGCTCAAAATGAAGGGCGCAGCTTAATATTGTTAACAAGATATCTATCAAAGGTAGTCAGATATACAAGCATGTTTTAGCATGCGATCGCCTGCATTAAATCTTTTTTCTAAATTATCACATATTGAAGGTCTTGTTTGCTAAAATATTGTATCAAGGTGGCATAAATGAAGAGCTTTAGAGGAGAATGCTAGCTTCAAATCCTCTAAAAATTAGATTGAGTTTGCGATTCAACTGCTAGTGGGGAAAGTGCAGATTTCGTGTTGAAGCAATCAGTGAATATCCCTCAATGTTGACCCCACCAGGTGAAAAATCACTTCTGCTACAAAGACTGTATTACCATAGGTAACCACTCAAGCCTAAACATAAACTTGATGAATATCCTCAATTGTTGAAAACGCAATGCCACTGCTTCCATCTAAAAATTAGGTGTGGGTGAAGAATTCCACTCCGCCAGCGGAGTTTGCTGAGTTTTTTCTCTCACGTGCCTTGCCAACGTTAATTTGGAGAAAGCGAGCAACAGAAATCGCCATGTTGGCGAGCAAGATTTCTCAAGGCAGGCGGTCGCAGAAGGTTGTGACCACCTGCTTTGAGGAAGCTGCGCTCAAGTAGAAAATCTGCTCAAGCGGGCAGAAAGAAGTTAGTGCCCTCTGGCGCTCTGTGTGATACAATTCACACTGATTTTACAGCATGGGAGAAACTCCTGGCACTGACAATCAGTGTGAACAACGCAACCTAGTCAAACTCAGCTGCTCGCAGAACTCCACATAGGGCGGCAAGTTTTTAGGCATTTTGCAGAGTTCCACATTGAAAAACTCCACAAACTCTACCCAGGCCAACTGAAAGCTCAGTTGCCGCATTTACAGTAAGAAAGTCATCATGTTCCATCATAATGGCTTCTAAAAGATTTTCTAGAGCCTATAAGGTTAAAATGTAATATTGTAGATACTCAAAGCCCACCCTCTCACTGCTCAACCCAATGCTACTTCAATAAAGCCATCCATTAGGTGACCCACAGCTCACTCTCTATCCATACTTAAGTTCACAAAAGCTCACCTACTGCTGTAGGCATTGACGCTCTAACACAGATCAAGGACCCACACTTTGCCTAATGGGGTCTATAACTAGCAATTTAAAATGTCCATGCTAAGCTCTAGTGAAGAATTCTTCAATCCTTTTCGCTCTGAACACCGCTCAGCAACATGTTCTGAAGTTGAATCATCTTCAAAACTGTATGTCAGATTTTGGGGAGAGTGAGTGACAGGCATGAGTCAGAGGGTTTGGATGGCTTAAGAGATACTTTTCTGCAACCCACAATTGACACTAAATGTGAGAACAATCACAGAGCAAGTACATCAACCAAATACAGAAATTGATCAAAAACGCTACCCCTCATAATTGGGGTGTCATGAACCCATGCCCCTGTGGGCCCCAATGTAACTGCATCTGCTATAACAGGCATAGCTGCAGCCCTGAGTAGCAAGCTGTCCCATGCCATCCCTTCCTTAATATGCCTACTCAAAACACCAATCTTGAAACAGATTCTACCCCTCTCAGAAAAACATGAGTTTTCACGTGTTGCTCTTCCTTTGAAGCAAGGGTTTCCCCAGCTCTAAAACTTGCAAGGCCCCATTCCTCCTTTGGAAAGTAATGATTTTGATGAAGTCGGTCCCTCCCACCTGTGGGCCCCAGTGCCACTTTAACTGCTTCACTAATGATAGCTACTGCTTTGTGACGCAGGCATCCCCCTACTCTTTATACAAACATGGGCCCTGATCCTGCCCCATCCCCCTCTTTGCCATCTCTCTGATGCCCAAGCTAAAGTGTAACCTCTGATTCAATAGTCCCCTTCCTTGTGCCATTGGTATAGGCATTGTTAGCAAGCAAGGGAGGGCAGTGGAGCAGCCATAACTCATATTTAGTTGGCCCCTCACAGCCCCGGGCCTCGGTCCCACTGAACCTGCAGCACTAATCATATCTATAGCCCTACCATGATGGCTTTCTCATCTGCCCATTCCCTAGGACCATGACTCCTAGTTCAGAGGCCCAAAGTAGGCTACTTGCCCCTTTTGTAATAAAAAGGGGAAAAAGCTCCACACATGGCCACCTCCCCACCACCACATTGCTTTGGCCCTGTTTCCTGCCCGACAAGGTTTACCTGGACCCAAATACTAGCAAGCTAAATGGGCCCCACTCCCCTTTTTGCTAGGGAGACAGCTTTAATTGATGTGCAGTGCCCCTCACTCCGTTGGTCTCAATGCCACTGCACCTGCTACATTATTAGTAGTGATAGCATGAAGCTGTCTCTCTCATATGGAGATGAAAAAAGTAGCTTTCAGATAGCACTCACAGCATTGGGCCATGAAGCTATCCATGGACCTCAACCGTTTCCTCTCTCTCCTGAGCTATTACTCCGAAACCCCATGGGTTTACATGATTAGGGTTGTGCTTCTGCATGCGACCCTGCTGGCTTCCCTACCACTTCTCAACTTATCTGAAAGAAAATCTGTGTATCGAAGTAGGTAGGGGTTCAGCGCCGCCTGACTGATTACAACTCAGCTTTCTGCCATCCTTCTCATGGTGGGGTCTCTGCCATAAGAAGGCTGGCAGAAAGCCAGTGCGGCGCCAGAAGGGGGCCCCTGCACTGCCCATGCCCATGGCATGGCATGGCATGTGGAGGGGCCTCCCTGCCGAGCACTGTCAGAATGAGCACTGTCTGTTTTGCAGAAAGTGCGCATTATGAGAGTGCTGTGTGCTATGGTATTGGCCTTGACTCCCTTAATGGAGTCGAGACCAATATCGTAGCTCGGATCCTCCAGTCAGCCCGGTGGTGACATCGTAATACTCTGGGGGGGGGGGGAAATGCCACTGCCATGGCAGTGGCGTCCTCTCCGCAAGTTTGGCGGACCCGCAGTGGCACTGCCAAACTCATACTATGTTACTCACATTTTATAGTAACAAGATGTATTTTTTTTAAAAGTTGAAATAAGGGTGTTGAGTTCTTAAAAGCTTCCTTTTAACGGTCATTATTGGTTGGACTAGGTGCAGTATGATTATCTATTACTAAAATATATTAAGTGGAAGTACTTGCTTTATTTTAAACACTAAGGGAGTCATTATGACCCTGGCGGTCTGCGATAATGTGGCGGTAAGTACCGCCAACAGGCTGACAGTACTTACCGCCATATTATGGCATTAATGTACCACTCCGACCGCCACGGCGGTAACAGCAGCCATGCTGGAGATATCCATCTCCAGTCCGGCGGCCATCATTGTGCCACCTGTGGGATTATGACAACGCCTACCGCCATGGTTTTCATGGAGTTCATAACGCCACAAAAGCCATGGCGGTAGGCCATATCAGTGACAGGGTACTCCTTTCCTGTCACTGATAGGGATCTCCCCTCTTCCCCTCCAGCTACCCCCCAAATCCCCCACCTCGTGAAACCCTCCCACCCTCCTTACATTCACGCCCCCTTCACACACACACGCATACACGCACCCATTCCCACATGCTTACACACATGAATACATCCATTCACACACACATCCGTACACACTTACAAACATACACGCAGACACGCATTCACATTTCACAACATACACACACTCACACGTCAGTACATGCACACATGCATTCAACACGCAACACACATCCGCATTCACACATACACATACATTCACACACACACACACACACACACAAACAACACCCCCAACCGCCCTCCCTTGTCGGAGACCCGACTTACCTGGATCCAGGGGGTCCTCTGACAGGAGATGAGATAGGGCGCTGCTACCGCCAGCAGCCCCTGCCAGCAGAACACTGTCAGGCTGTATTATTGGTCACAATAAGACTGGCGACGGTCTACTGGATTGGCGCTGCTGGTGGTAGCAGCGCCACCTTACAGCCATCCGCCGGCATGGCCACAGCCGGATTTCCGCCATTCTTGTGGCGGAAATCCAGCTGTGGTTATAATATGGTGGATGGCTGGTAGCTGCGGCAACGGTCTCTTGGCATCCGTAGCTGCAGCAGTAAGCTGTTTTTACTGCCAATGTTAAAATGTGTGCATAAATCATTTTGTGGCAGCCTATCTCACATTGTGAGCAATACACTTTCAAAATGGTAACTTAAATATTCATAGCCCTTCTTCTTAAAGGCTGGGACCGTGTAGCTCTATCAATACACAAGCCCCTGTTCCTCAATGGGCCAACCAGGATTAAGTTTGGTGACTCTCTGGTTTAACACACAGGTATATGCAGTTGGTGCATGAACAAATTGAAGCTTTGAAGTAAAAGAGTGCATTTCCCACTGATTAGTTCAACTCCCATTTTTTTATTTGAAATGCCTGTGTTATTGCACCTGCAGTTAAAGGAAGGTGAAAAAACGATACAATAGTGAATATTTTGTTCTTATTAGTAGTGACTTTTTTCCCCCATCCCTTAACATGTTGTTCACATCACTCACACTTGTTTTGTTTACAGTCAACTGCTACTTGTAAATGAAGGCAGCCTGGAGAAGTACCACATAAACGAAGGCTCGCTTCCAGTCCATCTTAATTTACATAAACTTTCTGAGGCATTTACGCCCCCCTGGGAATGCAGCCACAGATTTCCTGGGGGCACACCCTGCAGTTTGAAGACCCGTGCTCAGCACCACAGTTCATTTTGACCAACAAGCATTTCTGAGCTTGCTCATAAAACTTTGAACCTTATTTAAAGTTGGGTGGACAAGAATACTATTGCCATAATGCACTAGTAATTCAAAAGACAGGATAGCTGTCCCATTTGTGATGGACTATCCCATCCTCCAATTTTTAAATGAGGCAATTTGACTAAGCAATTTTCACTCTGCCCTGGAGTAACTCTGGATATTCATGACCTCTTTTCTACATCTAATTACCACTTAGTTTGTCTCATTAAGAGATGGTCCACTTGCTACCTAATCACCACTTCTGATGATTTCTGATCCTTTGACAATACAATTATTTTTAATTATTCTTGATCAAGACCGGGAAGGTCGAAACACGTTGGTGTTGGTTTGTTGGGGATCTTTTCATGTAATAAAAGAAGTTTGACGGAATCCTGTGAGTGCCGCATCCTTGACTTAATTGTCAAACTGGTGTGAAGAACATATATATATATATATATATATATATATATATATATATATATATATATATATATATATATATGTGTGTGTATATATATATATATATATATATATATATATATATATATATATGTATATACTAAATATTATCCACTGTTTACAATGCTAGTAATGGTGGGATTTTTAAAACTTTTGTTTAGAATACATTATTTATTAATTAAATTAATATATTTCAAGTATTACATTTTTAATAACTGTTTGAGTTAATGAGCTACAAAATTGTATTTTGTTCGTTATCAGTTAATCATCATTTTTAAACTAATTTACAATGCTATTTTAGATTTTTTTAAAATAGTATTTTTCTAAACAGATATAATAAAATGCACCACTTTTCCCTACACTTTCACAAAGATAGATCTTGTCCCCATAAGTGGAGATTTCTGCCTCAACTTTGAAGATCTCTGACTCGATGATGGTGATCTCTGCCCCAGTTGTGGAGATTTCTAACTGGACACCAGTTTCACAGACTGCATTTAGTAGTAATTAGAGTAGTTAGTATAACTTTCTTAGCATAATATGTTGCTGACAAACTTAAAGGTGGAAATCTCCATCTCCCCTTCTCCTATATTTTCACTAAGGAGAACTGTGCATTTGTAAGTTTAATACTGACAGGTAAAGGTGATAGGGCCTATGGAGTGGTTTGAAAATTGGGAATATCCTCTACTAAATGGAAGGAGTTCAGAAGTGTGCAAGGAGGAGCTTAGGGAGGGGCATGCTACTACAAACACCCACCCATGTTAGAGTAAGAACTTTGCTATTCATGTACTACACTTCTACAGTTACTACTGCCCTCAAGGGAAGTAATAAATGTAATCCAGACCATCCTTGAAATAAGTCTTACGGTTACTTACAGTTACTGCAGCACTCTCCTATTGGAAATAAAGAAGGCAGGGACTTCAAACTATAAGGAATATTGTTAACGTAATCACGTTATTTGATCCACTAGGTTATGTATATATGCATATATTTTTTAGCCTTAAAGTTCTGAAAAAGTAATAATTAAATATGCTAGTAGCTTGAAAATTAATAGTTATCCTATTGCAGACATAAATTATATTGTTAAACTTTTATTACAATCTAAAATGCAATTTACATTAAATAAACAAAACTTTTAATTACATTAACCAAATATTTATTTCATTATATATAAATACATATATATATATATATATATATATTTATATTTTACAATAAATAAATAAAACATTTATTTTGAAATAATTAATAAACTTTAATAATTTTCCATTTTTTTACTCAGGGAAATCTATATTACAATGGTCCCAACCTTTGTGGTTCAACTGTCCAATAAGGTGGTGAAAATCTTAGCCTACATGTGAAAAGCTATGATTAGTAACTTTACACCCATAAACTTGGCTCCAAGATGTCTCCGCCACCTGTTTCTGGGAGTGGAGACATGTAATTCCACACATCAGAGTAAATCTACACTCTCAAATGGTAAATAGCAAAAGCATGTGGAATTACTCTAAGGTGCAAGAGTAATTTTGCACATGAATAAATCCATATGTGTACATTTATTTTTATGATTAGGGCCATATGTCTGCCATGATCACCTCTCAAAAGCCATTCTTTTTAGAAGCAATTACCACAGATAAACCAACAGCACCTTTACGCTCTACAAAAATGTCTGGGTTGATCCTAGATATGATGTAATGCAATGGAATGTATTGGAAAATAGATTTGTAGAACCCACAGTTACCGGAAATGGTGGTCTGTTGCCATGTAGTCACAACACCTAGAGTGGGCTGAAGAGATTAGTTGGAGGAAAACCAAGTATTTAGAGCCTTACAAAAAGGCAACAAAGTATTCATAAAATGAATAAGCTAGAGCAAAACATTCTAGGTCTTAGTTTTGTGCGGCTCTTATTATGGTAAGAAGACTGCTTGTTTAGGGTGGCAGCACCACTGAGTGTGTGAAACTGAGTCAGCCCCACACCACTTTGAAAGCTGTCACCCTAAGTCCTGGCTAGCCCGCAGTGCCTCACCCAACCCTAGAAAGGAAATGTGATTGGTGGCAACCTAACCCTGACACTCTAACTACTCAGGGAAGTTGTGGAAACAGATCATACCCCTATCACTTGGGTACTCAGTGACTTACACATGCCAAGGCAGGACACAAGCTGCAAACTGGATTTCAATGCATTTATTAAAGCAATTGCATCCTAGTATAAAAAGAAGGAGCTGCAATAATAAGGCAGATGAAACATAATATGGTAATCTCCATTACAACCAGTGTAAACTAGCTAAATAACCCAACCAGTTTGTATGATTCTAGAAATCCTATAGATTCCTGCCAGAACCCTGTGTCTAGATCTGAGAGCCTAGTGGATGTAACACTTTTGCCTGTTCCGACCTAAGGAAGTAGCCTGGACTCCTCACTTGAATTTGATGGCAAAGGTCTGCCTATTGATTTCAATCCTCTTGGGAAGCTGAAGAGTCAACTCCAGAATCAGCAAAGCTGTCTGTGGAATGATATGCATCCCACGACGATCATGACTGGAATGCCATATGACCCGCTTAAGTCTATGTGTTGTTTATTTAATAACCCATACAGGGTTCTAAGAACAGGCCTGATGTACCGATGTGTCTAGAACATAGGGACTGGCTACCGGACTGGAGAAACAAGACAACATTTCACATACTGTACATGACAGCCTTGAGCAGGTCACATGGTGCATGTTGTACAAACTGCTGATAAAATGTGCAGTGCAAACAACTCTGTCTTCTTGGAAAGAAGCAGCTGATTGAAATATAAAAACAATAAACTAAAAGCTGGCTGTGCTAAAAATAAGAAAATTTATAAAATGCATATGAATGCAAAAGGCACAGGCTCCGGCCCTCATGCCAAACTAAGGGTGCCCAACCCAGGTGCTAAGGAGGTCCTACAACACTAGATGCTACATCTGAGAAAGATCTGTCTCCCCCCAGGTTGAGTGTGATGAATCTTGGGAAAATCAGTTGAGATGCATTTATATCATGATGGGACTAGTGCCTGTTTGTTTTGCATGTGAGGCATTTAAAAAATCAGACATAGAATCCAAACTTTCCCCGAGCTATTGTATTAACTTTTGACAGAACAAGTCAGACACACAGAGAGCCAATCTGTGCTCCCTGTTTCTGATTTGTTCTTTTTACATTTCATGCATTAAATATGGGAAAGTCGAGTTATGTCTTTGAACTTTAGACATTTCACACACAATACCCATCAGGATACAGCTCACAATACCCATCATGAAACAGCCCTTTGACGGAAGTTAATACTGACATTTATATTGCAAATCAGTGAGGCCACAGCAATGAAAAGCTCTACAGACAATCAACATAGCTTTGGAAAACATTCTCTTTGCCAAAGGTAGCCAGTGTACTATGCCCGGCTTAGTTAAAAATACAGCGAAGAAGATTCAGAGCAATAGTGGGAATGCAAACAAATAAAGAGTTACAACAATATTGGGGAGAGCGCGTGGAGAATTTCTGAATTTTATTCATTATTATAAATCTCCTCCACTTTTGGGACATGTAGGCCTAGGTCAACCGTTGAGTTGAGTTTTGGAGGTCAAGGACTGCAATTCTTAAACACGTTAATAAACTCAGTAAATCCTTTTGATTTTAGAGTAAAAAATTAGAGTTGTGATTGAAATTTAAAGGTTTTAATTATCACTAGCTCTGAATTCTTTTTGGCTTTATTAAATCATATAACAATTTACAGAACATAGCATGAAGCGTGTACCGTGAATCTGAACCCTCAGCTAATCTTTTTTTAAGACAAAAAGGCGTATTTAAATGAGTAACTCATAAAACATTTTCTCATAAGGCAGCAATAAAGACTCAGCAATAGAGAGTTATGTGAGTCAGAAAATATAAGGAAAATAAAATATAAAATAGCAAAAGGCAACACATGTCTGAGAGTCTGTCTAGCCTCTAAGATTGTTCAGTATTGAATGAAGTATGTCAGTTAAGGCCAACAGAGAGAGCATCGGTACATCATTAGCATGTGTAGACCATGTGCTCTTTTGAATGTGTAGAGCGTGTGAACCTTTCCCTGGAACACTTTTTTATATATGTTTCAATGATATATAAGTTTAAACAATATTGCAGATAAAATCTTTTTTCAGCCAATCAGAATTTAAGGCTTTGTGAGACAGAAATAGTTTCTGTTGATGTGGTGGATTCTAGCAAAGAACATTTTAAACACATGTAACATTTTATTTAATATAACAACAATCTTGAAACATGGGGGAATTTTCCCAAGCGCTTTGTCCTCTGAAAAATAAAACATTTGTATAAGTTTTGTTCATACTTTCAGCCTATCATTTCCCTTATCACACAACTTCACAATATAAGCCTATTCATAAAACAACAAATGTGAATACTTATTAAGTCAAGCAGTGTAAAAGGAAAGAAAATATAACTTTTTTTTATTAAGATAGGGAGTTTGTATCATGAGAAGATGTGCGAAAGAAACATTTCAGCTGAGCTATAGCAGTTTAGAATTTGCAAGCAGGAGCAAGTCAACCAAGCACAGGTCATGCAGAGTTTAGAAAGGAAAATCCACATTTAATTGGTGGAGTTTGTTTAGGCCTACAATAGCAAGGTTAGATAATGGCTTGAATTGCCAATGGCCTGGTGTGCTCAGGTAAACAAACAAAAGATACCTTAATGCCTGCTCAGAAAGGGAAAAGTAATTTACCAACTGAAAGCTTGTTTTGTTTTGTTATGTCATGTCAAGTTATGTTATGTTGTGGTGCGATGTAAGAAAATGAGTGACCTCAAGCTTTGCGTTTGCAGATTTGGGAAGTGTGTGCGAGTGAGAGTGAGGCAGAGGGTAGGTGTCTGGTGGGTTGATGAATGCTGGCGGAACACCGCCGACGGTCGTGGCGGCGGACGGCAGTGAGGCGGCACTGCTGACAGCAGAACCGCCACGCCAGCAAAACACCGCTGACCGTATCGTGACCAATGATACGTCCTGGCGGTGTTTTGCTGAAGAACGCTGCTGCTGACAGCACCGCCGCGGACTGTCTCCAGCCGGAGGACCCCCTGCAAGCAGGTAAGACAGGTTCTCTGACAGGAGAGGGGGGTGGGGGTGTTATGTGTATGTGGGGGTGTTCTGTGTATGTTTTGGAATGCGTGCATGTGGGTGTGAGTCGCGTTGAATGTGTGCATGAATGAATGAATGTGAGTGTTGTGTGTTGTGAATGCCTGTGTGTGACAAAGTATGTTGGTGTGTGTTGTGGTATGTGGGTATGTATGTGTGTATGCGTGGGTGGTTGTGGGTATGCGTGTCTGCATGTGTGTAAATGGGAGCACGTGTGGGTGTGTATATGTGCTGGGGGCAGGTGAGGGAGTGGGAGGAAGTAGGAGAGCTCTGGGGAGAGGGAGGGGGTGGGAGACCCCTATCAGTGCCAGGGAAAGTATTCCCTGGCACTGATAGCACAACCCGCCATGGTTTTAGTGGTGGTAAGTTTGGCACGAAAACCATGGCGGTAAGCCAGGTCATACTCCCGAGGGTGGGATTGTGACGGCTGCCGGGCTGTAGATCGAAGTCTCCAGCCCAGCGGCCGTTACCACCCTGGCGGTCAGTGTGTTAAAGTGGCAGTCTTTGATGGTGATTACCGCCAGGGACAAAGTCCCATTTTTTTACCGCCTGTCTGTTGGCGGTATTAACGCCGCTTTAACACTGACTGCCAGGGTTGTAATGAGGGCCTTAATGCTACCACTCATTTTCTGGTTGCATATAGCTATGATAGCTCCTCAGTCCAGGACGTTTTGAATGTTGTTGGTGGCTGCGATGTGTGCTGTTTTGGTGCTGTAGTAGTTTCTGATTCCAGAATGTTTGTTGTCTAGTAGATGGTAAAGTATGAGGTGGGTTGTGAGTCGTTTGTTAATGACCCTCTCAATTACTCTGGCTGGATAGAGAAGCAGGGAGATTGGTCGGAAGACGCTCACTTGATTCTGGTCGGCTCTGGGCTTCTTAGAAGGGCGTTCATTTCTGGAGGATTCCATTCATCCACAAAAGTGGCAAATGTAACAGAGGTGTTGTTGATGTGGGTCAGGGTGGTGCTGGTCTAAATGATGTTCCCAGGTTGTAGATGTGGAGGGGGCTTGAGTCTATTGGGGAACCTTAGTGGATGATCTGCATGATTATTACAGTTATGTTTCTGGTGAGGGTTGCTCATTCGGTCAGGTGGCTCTCTTGGTTGGCATCCTGGACTGAGGAGCTATCATGGTTCTAGGTTAGGGATGTGTTCTCTGGGATTGGGTTGGTGTAAGAAGTTGCTGTACATATTTGCAATTTTTCTGTTGAAAAAAGTTGGCTACTTTGTTGTAGAATAGCTTGGAGACAGCAACGTTGTTGACATTCTCCTTGCAGTGTTTGGAGCTTCCTTCAATGTGGTCCACTAGTGCTTTTTCTTAGTGTCTCTAATTTGCTGGTGATAGTGTCTGAGTGCATTCTTGTCGGAAGTTCTGTTGGTGGTGTCATGGCTGGCTCTCCATTTCGTTTCTGGCTGTGAGTTTAGTGTTTTGGAGGTCTTCTGTGTACCAGATGGCCTGCTTGTTTGACCTACTCTGCTAGTTGTGTTTGATGAGTGCCTTGGAACCAACTCAGGTATTGATCCAGTTGTTGAAGTTGTTGTTGTCCTTGTCAAGGTTGTCCGTGGGGCTAGGTTGATCAGTGCTGAGGCTGTTGAGGCAGTCTACTTCTGTTATTTTTCCTCAGCTTTGCTTTGTGGCTTGAAGGGCTGAACATGGTATGGATGTTGACTCGATGTGTGTTGAGTTGGAGGTGGATGATGTAGAGGTCAGTCCATGCGAGTTGTTGGTGGAGTTGTATTTGATGCTGTCCCTTGTGGCAAAGATGGGATCCAGTGTTTACCCAGCAGTGTGTGTTGCTTCTGTGATGAGCTGAGTGAGTCCGATGTTGCTTAGGCATTCAAGGAGTGCTGTGGAGCAGGGGTTGTTTGGTCTTCCAGGAAAAATTTGAAGTCATCAAGGAGGATGTAGGCTTTGAATTGATGGTGAGCAGAGCGACAAAGTTGGTGATGAGGTTGGTAACAGTGGCTTGTGGTCCGGGTGCTCAGTAGACGAGTGTTCCATTCAGGGTGTTCCATGACCAGTCTAAGTGGATGTTCTGCATTTGATGTATAGCATATAGGAAATAGTGAGTCCTCCTCCTCCTGGCCTGTGATAGGGTTCTTATCAGGCAGTCTTGTAGCTTGTTGGGATTGCCACAGTGATGTCGGAAGCTGATGAGAGGTTGAGCCAGGTCTCGCTGATGAAGACGGTGTCAGGTTTATCACTGCTCAAAAGGTCCCATATTTTGGTTGTGTGTTTGATGAGTGATCATTTTTTGAGAAGCATGCATGCGAGTGGGTGTGGGTTTGCTGTGGCCTAGAATGCAGACAAAGGTCATAGAAATCACCCATTTAGGAGGGCCAAAGGCCTGTGGGAAAAATGAAAATCAAGATTCATCTAGAAAAGCCCAATATTTCAGTCTTGACAGTGTTTAATTAAAAACACATCTACTCCACAAATGCCATTACACAGTCATTTGAGAGTGCATCAAATGCAGAGTCATTTAAAGAACTCAAAATATGTGTGTCAGTGGTGTAGCTCATAAATAGCAACCTAACTGAGAATATTAGTACATTCAAAGGGTGGATATTAAGGTAAAAAATTGTAGGGCTGGGTAACAAGCCCTAGGAAGCCCCTGACAAGCAAGTTTAAAATTGGGTTGAAAGGAGCCCAGTTGGGCACCATGGCCTAAAACAGGACTTAATCCAGCCAGGGCTGAGCCCCGGCCTCATGTAAGTGAGCCAAGAGACGACACTGGGAAACTGTATCTAGTGCTGTGGATAGGCCCAGCCAAACCAAGGCCCACAATCAGTACCTGTCAGCACAAATCATTGAGCACAAAGACCGTAGCAATTTCTTTTAGTTTGAGATAGTTAAGACCCTGACTGCACCTCATCAAGTTTCATTTTACTCCAGAAAACTCAACAGTTCTTTGTTAATAGCCTTTCCCAGGATTTTTTATTGGAGAAGTAGGCAGGAAAAATAGCTCATAGTAAGAAAACATATTTGGATCAGCATTAGGTTTATTCGTCAGCAAAACCAATGCCTGTTCCAGAGCAGAAGGACTGTTGTACTATTAACTGATTTGTTACACAGGGCAAGCAAGGCCTCACTCACTTTTAATGGGCCATTATGAAAGCTCTGAGAAGGCCAGGATCAGAGGACAATTGTGAGGAAATTGATGAAACTTAGGGCCAGATGCACTAACATTAGTAATATTGATTACCAAATAGCATTTTTGTTTGCAAATCGCTATTTAGTAACCACTATTACTAATATACTAAAGTTAAATATGGTCCTTGTTTCCTAATTAGATATTCGTAGTTGTCTCAAATAAACCTATCTCATGAATATTAATGTGGCAGGTCACAATTTGTGACCCACTAGGAATAACTGGGGTTGTGGCCTGCTGGGATCAGCAGACCACTATGTCTGTGGTTGATTTTCAATAAAGCAATCCTTTTTTTTCCAAATGCAGCCAGATATCATTAAAATGAAACAGGATGGATCAAAAAAATAAAAATTTATTTTTAATTTTTTAAGAGTAGTCAGTGGTCCATGGAACCACTGCGTGCTCTTACAAAATACTTTTTAAAAGTTCTCAAATGGGAAAGAGTCCCCAGGGGACCCTTACCATTTGCAAATGGTTAAACACAATCTTTGAGGTGGTGGTATAGTATTAATGTTTTGCAACCGCACTTTGGTTGCAAAACACTAGGACATACTATTCAGATTTCCTATTTGGAAGGGACTCCCTGAACATCCCAATCCAAAGAGGAAATTCTGTTTTTGGTTGCAAACTCAAATTGCAACTCAGTAACAAATTACCAAATCACAGTTTTATGTTTGTACATTTTAAAAAGCAATTTTGCGACGGTCAACAGCCTGATTCTGTGAATCAGGCTGTTTGGGGCAGCAAATATTCATTGTTCATCTGACCCAAAGTCCAGTAAGTCCCGTGGTCACAGCAGATTGAAATTACAAAGAGGGTAGAAAGCCTCCAACTCAAGAGAGGCACTTGGAATACAGAGATCATCTTTGAAAAGAAGTCCTGCCCTGATGATCCCTGGACCTGGTAAGAGAGGCTAAGCCAACTGCAGGACTGAACCTGCTGTTCCTTGGGCTAGAAAAGAGAGGTCTGTGCCTGTGGTGACTGGTTCAAGGAAAAGTTGCTCTTCCTAAGCCCCAGACCAAAGTTGTGACTCCAAGGGTCAGTCAGCTGGCCCCCTGTTCCAGCACCAGGGCAACAAAGTTGAAGTCACCTGTCCTAGCCAGTCAATAGCAACTTGCAGATAATCGCATCTGACTACTGAGGTGCAGACAAGAAGACCTCCACTCTGGACTCAGAAGTTGCACCAATGCTGGGAGGGTCATAAGTGTATAGATTGGTCACCAAAGGTGGACACTAGCCCTCATCAAACAATAGCGATGGACACTCTATGTCCCGAGTTCTGTAGCCCGGCCATTGTTGGTCTTTGAATGGCTCAAGGAAGGCGTCAAGATACTCTGACCCCAGTGACCAAAGTTGCCTTACCCGTGAACTGAGGAATAACTCCAGGAAGGCCCTTGTCGACCGCACAGCATCCAGAGCATCATCAGCACGAGGACCCTTCCTTTGAAGTCTATAGCAGTTTTGATGTAAACTTTGGAACTGGACTTGAGAGTGCTTTGGTGACCAGGTGACATTTTGTAAATATTCCTTACTGACCTTCTCCCTGTCAGAATTGGTCGGGCAGTAGTCAAGTCCAACGTTTTCAAACTTTTTAAAACATTACAAACTTTGCGGTTACCAGTGCTTGTTTCCACCTTGGACTAAAAAGCTGAGATTAATGATGTATTTAAAAATCTATTTCTCTGGAACCCTCTTGTATATTTTATTTATCTTGGAATCTAAAAAATCATAAAAATATAATCTATTTTTATAAATAGTTTTTTGATTTCTTTTGTGTTGTATGACTTTCTTATTTCATTGACTGGGTCTTCTAAATGCTTAACACAACTTCCTTTGTTTAAACCTTGCTGCTCGAAGCCACAGCTACCCAGGGTTGAGCTACAGGTGTTACAAACAAGTCGCACTAAGATGGTTTTGAGAATCTATTAGATAGCATACCACCGTAAGGTTGCACAACTATATCACATAATACACCACAGTTCTCACAATATTCATTGTGGCTCAGTTTAAGCTATGTGTGAGTTTTTCTTCCTCCCTAAAACTTACTTCAAAGGAACCGAAAGATCTACAAGGAAAAATCCACACTCCCTAAAACCACATGACAAAACAAAGGTTGCTAGAAACAAATGAAAAGGTCTACATGGGTCACTCGTCCAGAGACCTCAAACATTAGGGTAACTTTTTAAATACAAGCAGAGGCTCCATGTGGAGATACAGCAGGGTGATGGGGGTCACCAATGCTCCTTGATGCCCCAACAACAAGCAACTTGTTTAGTTGTTGCCACTGCCTTCCTGGGGCACTGCATGTCAAATATCAATATTTTCACAAATCCTTAGGGGAAATGATATTGCTTCAGCTGATTTTGCAACATCAGTGCGCTTTTTGATGTAGTGTGGGCATACTTTTTAGTTTTTGTTTTTAAAATGTGATCTTTGTGCTCTTGTGGCAACAACATCACGTGGATACCTCTGCCCCTCCTATTTAAAATCTGAGCCCTTTCTGTAGAGGTTGAACAGGAGCCCAAGCAGATAAGTGGAGGAAGGGAATTGCAGACTAGGTGCTCCCCACTGGTCCCTGACACAGCAGCAGGGACAGCACACAGCACTGCTCCCAGGGCATTGACTCTCCCTCTGAGCCATTAACCAGAGCATGGTGGAGCTGAAAGGGGAGTCTTATGGGGCAGTAGCCCCGTTGAGGTAACACGCATTCATAGGGGGTTCACCACATGCATTACACTTTGCTGGTATGCGCTGGTTCTCCCCAGGGCACATGGGAGAAAGAAGCAGAGAACCATTCAACTAATTGTTGCCTGATCCCTGGGGGCCATGGCACTTCCTTGGAAATTTCCAAATGATCTCCTAAGCAAGGTAAAACATTTTGTGGCCTAGCCGCACTGGTGACCCACAGATTAGGCCATACATGAGCAGCCAAAGCCAAGGCTGATTTGACTGGCCTCTATGTATGGTTTGCATGAGGTTTCTAGTGTTTTGCTCCTGGTGCCACCCTCCAGCCGTTAGTAGGGGTGGTTTAAGGCCTCTTGTCATATAAAGTTTGGATGATAGAGTTGATTTTCTCTACTACTACCCTGCCCTTCTTGGTACTCATAGCTTGTTTTCAAGGCTTTCTTGCAATACCAACAACCAGCTGCCATCTTCCAGAAGTAGGGAGGCGCACAGAGCCCAAGACCTGGGGGTCTTCCTCCAGAAGAATCTGTAGCCCTTAAGACAGTTTTCTCTCACTGCCTTTAAACCCTGCCTTTAAACCCCATGGCTCAAGATCTCCTGGTGACTTGCCCTTGCATCTGTATGTCCATCAGTAGGCATGGCGTCAGTCTCCATAGGTACACTTTATAGGGCCAGTCCACAAAGGTTCCAGAGGAACCCTTTCTTTCAATGTCCTCAAATACACCAAATACTGTCCCCAAGAGGGTGAGGAGACATTATTTCCACTGGCCCTAGAGACAGAGGTCCAACAAAGCCCATATTAGACATTCACTGAAGACAGTGGTTCATCCATTAAGGGTCCATTTGTCCTTGTATTCTGGAGGTTACAGTGCTCCCCAGAGGTGTTCCCTTGTGCAAGGGTAAATAAATGCAAGTGAAGAGTTCAAGAAGGCAGGTGTCTGCCAAATCCAAAGATTTCACATCCCTCAACATTCATATATGTCCTCTGCCTTACACAATGGGATTTTACAACATTCAACATCAAATGTTAGCATTTCCCCTGCCAAAGCACCCAGGTTCTTTCATTGGAAAACTTCAAGGGAGAGTGCTTCCTGTCAGTGGTACTATAGGTTGATTGCCTCCCATTCTTTCTGTGAGGCTGGGTTTGACCAGACCTGTCAGTAAGTGTGGATTATTTAGCCCAGGCATATTTCTACCCCAGCCTCCTCCTCTCCTGATAATAGGCTTACCCCATGTGTAATAAGGTAGATTAATGATTGGGGTGGTTGGGAGTCCATCATCAGGAATAAGACAAGGAACCTGTTAAAATGTTAAAGTAAAACACTAGTTTCAATCATTTAAAAGGGTTTAGTTGCCTGGTAGCTACTGAACAGAGCAGAAAAGCTTAACCTTTTAGTGTTTGTGGAGAAGCGCCTCTTCTTTCCCTAAGAGACAGTACTGGGGGCCAATATTCACTGTAGTAGAGGCCACAATCAAGATCCAGGTCAGGTCAAGTTGCTATTGGTTAGATGGGCACTTCCAAAAATAATTCCCCTGCAGTTTGTTATGCCTTTTACCAACACAGGAGGTCAGAAAACTGGCTTATTAGTCCTTTGTTCAAGTGGGAGCAGGTTCACTCTTTAAGGTCTCCAAACAGGCCTCAAATAGCAGATCTAGCCCTCTTCTGTGCTATCACATGTCCAGACAGTATTCCAATGAGCTGTGGGTGAGATGTCACCTTTCTATAATTTACTAGGCAGTTGACCTGGCTGACTCCTAGACGTTACCTAACCAACGAGGAAAATGTTCCTAAGGGCAACACTTCCTACTTTTACAGTACATCCTGATTGACAAATTGCAAACTATCCCACAGTACACTGTTTAAAAGAAAATGAAACATGGCAGAATCTTTCTGCCACTGGAGAGAACATTTGTGCCAACCAGGGGTGTGTTTATGGAAATGAGAAGTCCCCTCCTTTTCAGCTACACCAAACTGGTTTCCTAAACAGCTCTCTGTCCTACTATCCCAGTGCCAAGCTGGTACGAGGTGCCCTAAGTAACCTAGGGCTTACCTTCTTCAAGTCTACCTGTACACTTAACTACGAATGGGAATGCATGACCCTAGTTCCTTTCAAGTTAATGAAGTTCCTGGACTTTAACCAATTGTGCTTCCTGTGCTCAGAGGAGTAGCATTCCTTCTCATTAAGGAGAAGCACTGACAGGTTCTAGCCTCTGTGTAAAATTCACTTTTGCTAAATATTTACTAAAAATCCAACTTCACCAGTGATTTCGATGTTTCATATATATTAGAATAGTGGTTTAATTGCCCCTGTAGTTTATACCAGTCCAAAATTATCAGACTTAATATTTTATCTCAACTTGACTGTTTCTGACAGGACAGCTACAACCGTGAAAATACTTTTAGGGGGCTAGTCACTGCAGGCACATGACAACATTTGATGTCTGCATGTATTTTATCAGATCTGCCTGAAGGTTTAAGGGCTGCTGAGGTCAGGCCACAAAGGTAAGCCTGAAGCCATGTTTTCTTTGTCAATTTAGTACGTCACATTATGTGCTGAAGTTCACATTTTATATTTAACTACCCATACCATTGGTGTATTTTCCTTAACAATGTTCTATGATCTTACTGTAAGATTCAAAACATCCATTGGGGAAGACAACGTTTTTTTAAATGTTTTAGGTGTCTAAGCACATTCTGTGGAGCTTGGACAGCAGTGCTCCAGTGTGCAGAATACAAAAAACAGCATTACCAAAATTATGGGTATTACATTGCTGGTGATGCTTTGATCTACCTGCTGGCTGCAGTGTAATTAACTTGTCACAACAGGGAAGCTCAAATCTTGCTGACTCATTTTGAATAGTCTTCCTGGGCTGACAGAAGGGAGAGGGGAGAGGCGGGCACACATGCATCTGTAAAGGCTGTGCCCTGGCCTCACACAAAAGGGTTGTTTACCCCCAACTGATGTTTGGAGCCTGTGCTGGAGGAGAGAGGGAGAAATCCCAGAGCCAGTTGTAACTGGTTGGAACCTCCTCTCCCATTCATTGTGAAACACTGCTAAAACTGAGTATAAGTACCGGGGAGTTTTCCCCAGAATTTGGAGACACTGGGAACTCTTTGGAACTTACTTTAAACTAGACACATAATGCTGGAGGGACTCATCAGGAACCGCCATGGAGAGCTGCTGCTGTGCTGACCTGTGACCTGCTGGATCACTAGGAGTGACTGCCATCTGCCTGCATCCACCTTGTGCTGGCCTGCTGCTGGGCCCTGCCACCCTGTGCTCCAATTTAGTGTGTCCCCCAGGGGCTGGGTGCTATGGCCCCTGACCCCTGAAACTTGTTGTTCACAGTGCATGAGGAGCACTGTCTGTGCTGTACTGGGTGGACTTTGCACCTTGGGAAGTGCTTTTCCAGGGTCCCTAGCACCTTGTGATCTCTGGTCTGTGTCCCCCTGCACCTTGTAGCGCATTGCAGTGAAGGAGATTCACCGCCACAACCTGGGCATTCCAGCTAATCGTGGGCACTTGAAAGCGCGCTGTTGTGTCGCAACCTAGGCTGCCCAGAAACCGGAGCACTTCGAGAGCACGCTATCTGGTGTGCCCCCGGGGCATGAGAAGAAGTGGCTCCCTAAGATCATGGGCCACAGGAGGGGCCCGTTATAAAAGCAGGAGGGGGTGTGTGCCACCCAACTCCCCCCAAAATTGCCACAAGGCCCCAGTTTAGCGCAGTGGAGCACTGGGGGTCTCCTTTTTGTTCTCCTGGGCACTGGAAGTGCCTTTTCTTCATTGAAACAGGTACTTTTAAAGGACATACATATCTACATACACATTATTGATTTCTATATTAACTTGTCTATTTTATTATGTGCTACATATAGGTGTTGATGTTCCTTTTATGGCATGACATGCTGATATGTTGTTATGACTTACCATATGTTTTCTAATGTTTCTGATATGGGCATTTATGGTATTTCTATGACAAGTGCATTTATTTAGTAATGTGATTCCTGACTGCTGCCTATGTTGCAGAATAATAAGTAACCTGTGTGTTATGTGTGACTACTGCTGGTTCTACAGAGTAACTAATGTGTAACTTTCTGACAACTGCTTGGGCAGCAGGATATTACTGACATGTTGTGTTTGGTCTAATAACTGCGTTGTGTAGAATACAGTTTATTTTTAAATAACTTGGTGTTGTGTTTTCTTTGTGGTGGGCACTTGAAAGTGTGTTACGTGTGTTGTGTGTGTTGAGCAAATGATTTATACAGTGCCTCTGGGATAGGCCTGACTCCTCGTGCCAAGCTACCAGGGGGGTGAGCAGGGTTTATTTTGAACGTGTAACTCCCTTGCCCTGACTAGAGTGGGTGGGTTCTGCCTGGTGTAGGTGCATAAACTAGCCAACCAGAAACCCCATTTCTACCAGAGCCCATATGAAATAGATTTTTTAGTGCAGCTTTTGCCTATAGTGTAAATTAAATAAAGCACTACGGATTCACACAATAGTAAAAAAGAAATGGAATATGACTTTTTGAATGCCAGTCCAATTAAATGATATGGCTTGAACAGTGCATAATATATGTATTATTATAGTCCTATCTATGACAGCCCACCTGTGTGCAGATGCCAGACTAAGTTAGATGGTAGTCCCACTCACTTAGCCTGCACAAGGGAGTTAATGCATGTGTAAACACAACCATGTGTAACCAGCTCAGAGCCTCTTATCACATCTCAGAAGCAGCAGACCTTATTTTAAAAGTCGGCCATGGAGATTAGCATTCAAGTCCATTTATCATAGCTTACAGGGAGTGAGTTGCCAAAAACTGAGTGGTCCAAAATCAAACATTTCTAGGGTATTAAATCTGATCACAACCCAAATCACAATTATCATATTTTTCTCCAGGTGCAATGTAGGCATTGATACATTCCCACCTATCCTTATTCAACAACCTAATAGTTTCTAGTACATCCTTGATTATTGCAATTATGAACTACCTCTTACTGTAAATTAGAGAAAATAAAGGTCAATAGACCATAAGAGAGAGCTCACCATTCATCCTTTTACTTGTTTTCTGTTCCAAATTGGGTCTCTAGTTAGCAGATATATGCACTATGTCTAAGTAGGGGCCACAAACCTACTCTGGGTAAGTTAAATATACACAATACATTCACCTGTGCTCACCCTCTGGGAGGTTGGCACAGAACAGGCAGGCTTAACATAGGAGGTGATGTGTAAAGAATTTGTGCAAGACTTAAAACCGTAAAACAGTGCAAACACCACATAAAAAGTATCCACAGCAGGTTAGAAAAATAGAGCTGAAGTTAATGAACAAAACAAGGGCAAAACAACAAAAATCCAATAAGTTGAAGTTAAAGCACCAACCAGGGCATTCTGGTCACGCTAGGCTGGGGTAAATCAAGAAGTTCACACCAACCACAATGGAGTGCAAGCCAGTTACAGGGACCAAACTTGACCTCCTGAAAAAGTACCTTGTTTGGAGGGTTGCGTGAATATCAAAGATCTGATGCGAGGAGCAGAGGGAAAGATGCAAAGATGATGCCTAGGTTCCGAACCCCACAGTCAGGGATGTATCATCGTTGAGTCGCACAGTCATCGATGTTATGTCCTCAAGCAGCAGTGCACCATTGAATCCCTTGCAGTGAAGGTGATACCTCATGGGTGAACCATGCAGACAACGATATAATATCCTTTTCTGTGCAGTGATGTGTCAGCATCGATGGGAGATGTATCAATTCCGAACAGGGCAATGAAGGAGATGCGTGGATTTAGTAAAAACACTAAAATAACTCACTTCCAAGGGCCCAGGACTGTACTAGCACCACTTGCCAGGGCAGGATTCACAGTTGGCAGAGTTCAGAGGCTCAGGTGTTTCAGCTCCTCCCTCCCATCCTACCTAGGATGGTCAATCAAAAAGAAGATTCCCACTCAGTCATGCCTAAGCTCCCTTTGTGTGTGGCTGTCTGATGGGAATGCACAGGAGCGCAGATGTCACTCACCCAGACGTGTTGTCAGTGACAGGCAGAAGGCATTAGATGATTTAAAGTAAGAAAATGGCAACTTTCCAGGAATACAATTTAAAATTCAAGTTCACCATAAGTTGTGATTTTAAATTGATCCCAGGGACACCACACTTGGGGTTTCCATCTCTTCCCAAATGAAAACTACACTTATACAATGTAAAAAGGCAATTTCAATGCTCACCTCTGGGAGAGATCTGCCTTGTAGTAGTGATAAAAAAATTAAGAGTTGTTCACTATCTGGACATTTAAAACTTAAAATTACATGTTCAACATTTTAAATACCCTGCACCCTGCCAATGGTGCTGCTCAGGGCTTACCTTAGGGTTGGTATATGGATTAAAAAGGAAGGCTTGGGGCTGGCAAGTGGGTTAAAATGCCAGGTTAACATGGCAGTTTGAAACTGCACATACAGGCTTTTCAATGGCAGGCCCGAGTCATGTTTAAAGGGCTACTGAAGTGAGTGGCACAATCAATGCTACAGGTCCACCAGTAGCATTTAATTTGCAGGCCCTGGGCACATGTACAGCACTTTACAAGGGATCTATACATAAGTTAGATATGCCAATTGGGATAAGCCAATTCTATCATGTTCTAGGGGAAAAATACATGCACTTTAGCACTGTTCAACAATGGTAAAGTGCCCATGGTCACCACAAAGCCAGCAAAAACTAGGTCAGCAGAACAGGAGGTCAGAAGGCAAAACGTTAGAGGAACCATGCCGAGGATGTCAGGTCTAACAGTTTCTCACCGAAGACTGTGGGCCTGATTTAGATCTTGGCAGATCTGGTCCTACAGTCGCTATTCCATCTGTTTCCCCCTCCGAATACTAAGTGGTCTGCCCGCTCTATTTTGATGGCAGCAGGTCTACGTGCTAAAGTTGGTCAGAGTACTGCCATCTCTGTCAGAATTTTCCTCCCATGTCCATGGCACCATAAGCAAAAGTGGCAGTCGGAGGGAATACGACTGTCCGCTGGATCAATCATGATGTACCTTCCCACTGAAGTAACTGTGGCAGGGAAACCTCCACATCTGAGTTGGTGGATTGGGAGGGATATAAGGTAGAAACTTACCTTTTCTTTTTTTCCACTTCCCTTTCTATAATGAACCCAATCGCCCAAGTCCTTCCTTTGTTGCTGCTACTGGAGCATGAAGCAAATCAACCCAGCCAGCGCCAGAATCAAGGGTAAGCTACTTTTTTGCATGTTACCTTTTAAATTGTCTGTTTCCATTAGCTCTGGACTCGTGCATTTCACTTCACTCTTACAAGCAATATTTTACTAATGTGTACTGTATGTGTGTATAATGTGGTCATTTAAGAAATTTAAAGAAACACACCTGTAATTTTATTTTATTTACACATTTGATGCAAGCTGCCTTCATGATAATGGGCACCTACAAAAAAATTGTCATTATTCCTAAATTCCAAATGTGTCCATACAGTTGTGTTTAATCTTTTTTTGAAACTTTTAAATCACATACACATGCATTACACATTATTGTAATAATGTATTATTTTAAATAACAAAACCACTGTTGTGATTGTTGTGTGTGTAAAGATATGTCAGAAAACCAAAAAGATGTTTACATATACATGCATTTGCGTTAAATATAAAAAAAAGGTTTACACATTTTATACAATATTTTTTTTGCAGACATATGAACCCAGGGAGAGGCAGAAGACTACAGCTTCAAGTTTTTCAACCATTTCCAGACCTGGCTACTATGGAAGAATGGGATATTATAAAAAAATTCTGGTTGAATAGGCAAACTATTATTGATTTCCGTCATCAGCTGGAGCCAGATCATCAATCAATCAATCAATTAATAATTTGTTGAGGGCGCTACTCACCCGGTATGGTCTCAAGGTGCTGGGGGGAGGGGGTGCTACTGCTCGAAGAACCAGGTCTTGAGGTGCTTTCTGAAGGACAGGAGGTCCTGGGTCTTGCGTAGGTTGGTGGGGAGGGAGTTTCAGGTTTTGACGGCATGGTGGGAGAAGGACCTGCCTCCAGATGTGGTGTGGCGATTGCGAGGGACTGTTGCAAAGGCGAGGTCAGCGGAGCGAACTGGCGTTTCGGGATGTGGAAGGTAAGTCGATCGTTGAGGTAGGCTGGTCCTCAACGAACACTGATCATCTGCCTCACACTAGCAGTTCATGGCAGTACTACATTTTGGGACCGCAGGATCTTTCCAATAGACTGTGGCAGTATCTGGTGGAATATCACTACTGACCTTCAGTAGTGTGCTACAATATGTTCTTTCTTCAATGATGAGACACATCAAAAGCTTCATACAGTTTCCATAACATTAGGATTTTGCCAAAGTCTAATGAAATCTCAAAAACTTCAATTGAATCACTCTGCAAATTGTCTTTGAACAAGATATGTACACCCAAAGTGTGTGTGTCTGACTTTCACAGGATCACACCAAGGTCTGGAACTGTAAATGTGAAAATGGCACTGAATATTTGGGTTAAGAATGACTTGTAATGTTTTTGGAAAACAATGACAAACAATTCTTTATTAGAATGTAATAAAAACACTATTTTTTGATTTGCTGGTTGCTCTTTTTTATCATTTGCAAAAGACATAAGAAACATTACGTAAATGGAATTAATTTTTGATTAACAACCAGCTTAATTGAATACATTATAAAAAAATGATGGAAGGTAAAAACTGAACAAAATTGATGAACGAAATACAACACCAGTCTTTGACTTTTTTAGTTTTGATATTGTTCAACAGACCCAAATAAAATGAAACAGGGTGAAAAGCAAACCCCAAACAAAGAATTAAAAAGACAATCAGAGTGAATGAAACTGTTATTGTAGAGCCACAATTGTTTGAAATCCAAGGCACAAAATACAACTGGCATCAAAAAGGTAAATGTGTCCAGAAAATTGTCCACAGGGTGAATGGCAGTCACACACCTGAGGAGATTAGGTTCTGCGTCACTTGCTGGTGGTAGTGGAGGTCTTGCCATCCTCTCCTGGTGGTGAGAATGAATGTCACCTCCTGGGGGGAGGGGTTGGTGGAGCCATAATTTCAGGAACTGAGGTGGATGAGGCTATTTCCTCCTCTGGCAGAACCTCCCTTTCTGTGGCTGAAGCAGATGTAGTTGCCCCAGATTTTGTTGGACCACAGAAAGGGGAAGATGTTGCTGGAAAAGCCCTGCTCATATGTGTAAAAATATCATGCAGCACCCCATTCAGGGAGTTCAAATAGGAGTTTAGTTTTTCCATTGGTACATTGTTCTCCCTCTGCAACTGCTTCATGTCCTGGATCTCTGTAAAGACCTGGCCCATCATGTCTTAGGACTGGTGGAGAGATCCCAAGATGTATTTGATGGTGGCCTGGTGACAGTGAACCCAGTAGACTCACTTTGCTGGCCACAAATTACATCCCACGAACCCTAAACCCACAACCCCGTGCCCTTGACCCAGTGTGCCCCATCCCACTGGGTCCTGCCTGAACTGAAGGTGGTGGTAGTGTTGGATCAACAGCAGCCAGGACTAGAGGGACACGATTGGGCTGCTGCTGTCCAATTTTCCCCGAGCCTAGGCAACTTGTTTGTTGCAGTTTCATTAGGAAATATAATTTGTAACAGAGTAAGGCATACTCTAAATTAAGGGGCATATTTATACTATGCTTGCACCGAATGTGCGACAAAAATTTTGACGCACAGTTGGTGCAAACCTTGCCCCATATTTATACAATGACGTCCGACCCCGTGAATGTCAAAATCCCTCTGTGTGTGTCATTTTCTGGATGAGGGAAACCGGCGTGCGTTAATGACATGCAAGGTAGGCGTTCCTGCCCAAAAAATGACTTTAAGGCCTGTGCGCTTTATTTATACATCATTTTGATGCACAGGAGGGGGCGGGCCTTAAAAAACGGTGCACAGCCTGATATGTGCCGTTTTTTAACGCCTGGTTGAGGGCAGGCGTTAAGGGACATGTGGGCCCACTTCCATGGTGTCTGACCATGGAAGCATTCCAGAGGTGCCCTTCCCTGTCCCCAGGGACACCCCCTGACACCCTCACCCACCCCTGGAGGACACCCATGGATGGGAGGACCCATCCCAGGTAAGTGCAGGTCGATTGGGGTAAGTATATATATTTTCTTTTTTTTAAGTGGCATGGGGGGCCTAACTTGGGCCCCCTACATGCCACTGTGCCCAATGGCCATGCCCAGCCAATACTCTTACTGGTGCTGACCAGAGTGTTGTCTGCCCTGATAAAAACACATGTGCAACTTCATTGTTTTCCCCCAAGTGGAGGATTTGGCCACAGTGAAGGCTGACTTCTATGCAATGGGACATATCCCCAACATAAATGGGGCAATTGATGGAACTCATATTGCATTTTTCCTCCCCCACCAGGTGTTCTACTCCATGAATGTACAGATGGTGTGCTTGGCGGACCAGTACATCTCCCATGTCAATGCTAAGTATCCCGGGTCGGTGCATGATGCCTTTATCCTGAGGAATAGCAGCATCCCAAATGTGATGGGCCAACTACAGAGGCACATGGTGTGGGTAATAGGTGAGCCCTGGTTCCCACCCAGTATATGTTGTTGTATGGGTATGGTGTGGGCCATATGGGATAGTATGTGGCTAAATGTTGTCCCTCGATATTTGGAGGTGAATCAGGTTACCCCAACCTGTCATGGCTGCTGATCCCTGTGAGGAATGCCAGGACAAGGGCAGAAGAATGTTACAATGAGGCACATGGGCGAACAAGAAGGATAATCGAAAGAACCTTTGGCCTCCTGAAGGCCAGGTTGAAGTGATCCCTGTGCTACTCACCCAAGAAGGTCTGCTAGATAATCGTGGCATGCTGCATGTTGCACAGCCTTGCCTTGAGACGCCATGTGCCTTTTCTGCAGGAGGAGGAGGATAGAGATGCCCGTGTGGCAGCAGTGGACCCTGTGGACAGTGAGGATGAGGAGGCAGTGGATGAGGACAACAGGACAGCAGTGATACGACAATACTTCCAATGTCACACAGGTAAGACAGTGTAACTTCATATTTCATTGTCATTATTTAGATTATCTTTGGCACTGGCATGCTATTATTTCCCACTTCTATGCCCACTTACTGTACCCTTTGGC
The DNA here is from genome assembly GCF_031143425.1 of Pleurodeles waltl. Lineage (NCBI taxonomy): Eukaryota > Metazoa > Chordata > Amphibia > Caudata > Salamandridae > Pleurodeles > Pleurodeles waltl. The sequence goes on along the minus strand of NC_090445.1, from coordinate 484,188,255 downwards.
AATTAATTTCACAGATGTTGGTGCCCCACTATTGCTCCTAGTGTGATCACTATAGGAAACTACAGGTCTTTCCTATGTGAACAATTAATGTACAGTTGAATTGCAATGTTTGAACCTGGTTATATGAATACACACTTTAAAAATGTAACATATTCCATACTTGTATTTTTTTCCAAAGGTGCTAAGAAGAAGAGGAGCAAGTGCATTGGGATGGTGTGATGATGGAGGAAAGTTCTGAGTATTGCTCCAGTCCATTTCTAGCACAGGTGCATTGTCCAAGGGGATATGGGAAGGGGAGCAATGGCAGTTCAAGGTGGACAGGGTGACAGGGTGGGACACAAGGGTGACAATCAGGAGAGTCTCCTTTCCTAGCGGGGGTCTTGGCAATAGTCTCTGGCTTCTGCCTGGATCACAGGAAACGTTTGCAGGGTGGTTCACCTTCTGCAGGGGGAGGGCTACTGGTGGTCTGTTGGTCCTGTGGTGGGGCCCCCTGTCCACTAGCGGCAGCGGAGGTGGAAGGCAGTTCAGATGTCTGGCTAATGGCGGGGGCCTGCTCTTGTGAGACTGCTTCCCTCATTATATTGGCCATGTCTGCCAGAACCCCTGCAATGGAGACCAGGGTGGTGTTGATGGCCTGCAAGTCCTCCCTGATCCCCTGGTACTGTACCTCCTGCAGCCGCCTGTTCTGCTGCACATTTTCCAGGATCTGGCCCATCGTGTCCTGGGAATAATGGTATGCTCCCAGAATCTCAGTGAGTGCATCCGGAGTGTAGGTTCCCTGGGCCTGTCTTCCCTCTGGCGCACAATAGTCCCCCCAGTTTTCCTGTTGTCCTGTACCTCTGTCCCCTGAACCATGTGCCCACTGACCCCAGGTCCCTAATTGTCTTGGGTATGGGGTGTGCCTGGAGTCCCTGTAGAGGTGGACACACTGCTGATTGACGTGTCCTGAGAACAGAGGTGTGGGTACGCTGGGTGGGTGCTGTGGTGGTGTTTCCAGATGGGGGAGGTTCTGTGGTGGTGTGTGACTGGGCCTGGGAAACCGACTGTCCAGAGGTCCCTGATGGGCCAGGATGGTCATCCAGATCCAGGCGACCAGAGTTGCTGTAATCGCTGTTGGCCTCTTCCGTTGGGGGACTGGATAGTGCTGGTACCTCTTCTCTGCTGACATTGGCTGGGATACCTGTGGGGATGTAAATGATGTGTTATTGTTTCTGTGTGTGACATATTGTGCATCAGTGGATTACCCTATTTGGTTGTATTTGCCCTGGCAGCTTTAAGTTGTGTAAGTTGGTATTTGCTGGACAGCTGATTCTCTCCAGTGTGCATGCTTTAATAATAGGTGTCCATGCAGGGCTGTGAGTGGTGTCCACGCATTGATATGGCATGCAGGGCTTGGCATTGGGATGAGTGAGATGTGATGCTGGGGTATGTACCGCCAATGGTTTACCGTCATTGAATGTCCGCCGTAGTGATTCGTGGGTCATAATGTGGTGGGCATAGTTCAATTGGCGTAACGGTGTGGGTTTGGATACCACCAGTTTATCACTGACCTTTGGTGTGGCGGACTTGTGTCTGTAGCTGAATAGTGACGGATTAGTGTGTGTGTGTGTGTGTGTGTGTCATAATATGTTGAGCGGATATCCGCGGCGGTATGTTGGCGGCAGTCAGCATGGCAGTAAGTGGGATTTACCACCAATGTCATAATGAGAGCCTAGAAGCCACATGTACAAAGGATTTTGCTCCCCGCTTTCCATTGTATGATTGTTTTGTGACCACGAATGCAGTCGCAAAACAATCGCAGTTAGCACCAGTGTCACACTGATGCTAACCCATTTGCAAACGGGAAGGGGTCCCCTTTGTGAATGTCACTGAATTTTTTTTTTCAGTTTGGAAACAAAAACGTTTTTTGTTTTTGTTTTTGTAATGCATCTCGTTTTCCTTCAAAGAAAACAGGATGCATTTAAAAAAAAAAAAAAAAAAAAAACTTTTATTTAAAAGCAGTCACAGACATGGTGGTCTGCTGTCTCCAGCAGGCCACCATCCCTGTGGGAGTCGCAATTCCCAGGGGGGTCGCAAATTGCGACCTACCTCATGAATAATCATGAGGTGGGCATTTGCGACCCCTTGCGAATCGTTATTAGTGTCAATTACACTATACTACATTCGGATTTGCAACTCGCAAATTGTGAGTCGCTCTGACTCGCAATTTGCGAGTAGCAAATCCGAACTTTGGTACATGTAGCCCTAAGTTGTTAATAAGTGCTGTGTGCAGTGTACTGCAACTGTGCGTGTATAACTGTTAAGGTGTCTGTAATCTAAGACTACTCTGTACAAATGGTCTGGCTTAGCTACGTGAGAGAAAGGGGTATTCATTGGCGATACGCAGGGTTCTATTACTCCCTTGTACATGAGGTTTGAGAGCATTTCTGTCACCGTTCTTTTAGCCTCATGTTTAATGTGTGTTAAAAGTGGATCTCTGGCTGGCAGTCAGGTTGTCCCCTGTCCAAGCAAGGATCCTTACTCTAGTTAGGGAAAAGGAGAAACACACCGGGTTAACCCCCGCTCACTCCCCTTGGTAGCTTGGCATAAGAAGAAAGGCTTAACTCAGAGGCAATGTGTAAAGTATTTGTACAAAAACACACAGTAATACAGTGAAACACTGCAAAATGGACACCACACAGGTTCAGAAAAATAGTAAATATGTATCTAAATAAAACAAGCCCAAATACAATAAAAATCCACGATACACAATTACAAATATGACTTTAGCAATTAAACACCAAAATAGTGCCTAGAGCTACAAAGGCTGCAATCTGATGTTAAAGCAGCGTCGTGACAGAGTCGTTTTCCACAATGCGATGCCACTGGTGCCGTTTATGGAGTCACATGGACCCCCAGGTACAGTACTTAGAAATATGTGTGGAAAGAGGCTGGCGCCCGGAGTCGGAGAGCAAGGCATCGCTGGATCCGATGCGGCGTCAGTTCCAGTGCTGCAGGTGAAGGAGCGGAGGCATCACGAAGAGGCACTGGGTCCTTCCTGCAGAGCAGTGGAGGTGAGGTGGCGTTGGTGGTGAGGAGTCAGTCCCTTGGCACCTCCAGCAAAGCTGAAGTCCGGTAAAGTCACAATGCTGCGGGGTGACCTCACAGGGTCGCGATTACGTCACAGGTGCTGATGTAATCAGTCGGGTGTCACGAACGTCAGGTGTACAACACTCCAACTCACAAGTTCATGTGGACGTCAGCGGCTGCAACGATGTTAGGCCTACATTCATGGTGGGGTTGTCACGCCTCAGCGAGATCCACGGATCCATGTGCAGGCAGCGATACCTGTTTCATACAGAGGCGTCCTTAGCAAAGTCACACAGAGTCTTGCAGCGATGTTCATCAGGATTTCACCAGAAATTCACTTCCAAGGGCCCAAGAACTGGAATGGCACCCTCTGACAAGCTAGGGTCCCCATCATGCAGGGTCAGAGTCTGGTTGGTGAAGCCTTTGCTGCCCCTGAGGTTTCAAAAACAAGAAGCAAGCTCAGTCTAAACCCTTGGAAAGACCTCTCAAGCAGGAATGCACAACTAATTCCACTTTTTGTCACCTTTCACAGGCAGAAGCTGCAACTGAAGGATAGACAAACTAAGCACCGTCACAGGCAGGGGCAGCACTTCTCTTCAGCTCTTCTCCTGGCAGAGGTTCCTCTTAAATACTTGAACCTGAAGTCTAGGATTTTGGACCCAATACGTATACCCCTTTCTGCCTTTGAAGTTGTCCAACTTCAAGCAAAGTCTCTGCTGTTTATAGGATCCTGCCTTGCCCAGGCCTGACTCCAGATACACACCAGGGGTTGGAGACTGCTTTGTGTGAGGGCCGGCACAGCCCTTTCAAGTGTAAGTGACTGTTCCCCCCTCCAGCCTAGCCCTGATTGCCCATCAGGATATGCACGTTTCACCCCAGCACCCTTTGTGTCACTGTCTAGTGGAGATGTGCAAACAGCTCAACTGTGAGTCTGACCCAGACAAGGAATCCACAAACAGGCAGAGTACAGAATGGTTTTAGCAAGAAAATGCCCACTTTCTAAAAGTGGCATTTTCAAACCACCTTCACTAAAGATGTATTTTTAAATTGTGAGTTCAGAGACCCAAAACTCTATATTTCATCTACTCTCAAAGGGAAACTGCACTTTAAGGATATTTAAAGGCAGCCCAATACTAAACTATGAAAGAGATAGGCCTTGCAACAGTGACAACCGAATTTGGCAGTATTTCACTCTTAGGACATGTAAAAGCACACAAGTACATGTCGTACCTTTAACATACACTGCACCCTGCCCATGGGGCTACCCAGGATGTACCTTAGGGGTGCCTTACATGTATAAAAAGGGAAGGTTTAGGCTTGGCAAGTGAGTGAGTTTAAAAGCTGCACACACAGCCACTGCAGTGGCAGGTCTGAGCCATGTTTACAGGGCTACTCATGTGGGTGGCACAATCAGTGCTACAGGCCCAGTAGTAGCATTTGATTTACAGACCCTAGGCACCTCTAGTGCACTTTACTAGGTACATACTAGTAATCAAATATGCTAATTATGGAAAAGCCAATTACACATACAATTTCACATATGTAGCACTTGGCAGCAGTGGTAAAGTGCCCAGAGTAACAAAAACATTCAAAAACAGAGTCCAGCACACAGAAACAACCTGGGAAGTAGAGGTAAAAAGTTAGGGGAGACCAAGGCCAAGGATGCCAGGTCTAACAATGGGGTATTGTGGTTAGACCTCTGGTGTTGACCTAATTGGTATTACATGGAAGGGGGAATCTCTATCCCACCCTACATGGTTGCTGTACAGTGTTGGAGCCTGTACCAATGCCTAATCTACGGCAGAGGCTTCTTTTAGTGTATCAAGAACAAGGACTGGGAAAGAAGGCACAATCACCTCTATCCCTCATGGGAGATGACACACAAGTTTAGGTGGCCAATCTTTTTCTGCCAGGAGGATGTCATAACTAAGTGTTAATCTTCCCCGAAGTATATCTTGAAGAGTGCTCTCTATGTCTCCCTCTATTTGTATTTTTAATTTATAAACTCTGCCGGGTGGGGAGATGTCCCTGTCCACAGTTTCAACTTCAAGAAAGTTGTTAGTTGCTGTCACACCCAGGGGCTTTTGAAGATTCTAGCAAACTGTTGTGGCCTTTACCGCATTATGAGGCCATATGCCCACTTCCTGTCCTTCAGCAAAGTGCAGCATTTTTCACCAAGCCGACCACAACCCTATTCTTTTTGATTTTTGGTTTCTGTTTTGAAGGTTTCTCTTCCTTTTTTATTGAGACTTCAGATGAGTCTTTTGACTGCTTTTTCGGTTTCACCTATTCATTTCGGAAGGAACTAGATTGGAGAGTGTCAGTATATTTGTATCTATGAAGAGTTTTTTAAGTTTCCCTATTTCTAAGAATATAGCATTTCTCATAGGTCTCTGAATGTGTAGATTCTCCTTTTTTCTTTATTATTATCTTCATAAGGCTTTGTTCATCCCTGCATTTTTTATAACCCTCTTGTGCTTGTTTGGTAGAATCCTTTTTGGATTCACTTTGTAGTTGTGGTTACATGGACGGGCTCCCAGACTACCCCTACCTATACTAGTATAGATCACGTTCTTACTCCTGTTAAGAAATGTACCAAAGCCACTGGCCTACTGCCAATGCTACTGTTTTTCCCTTTTGAGGTACTTAATATAATTGAGGATACTGTGGCAAAATTACCGATTAATTGCATTCCCAGGTCCAGGGCTGGGGCAGCCCAGTATTTGTCTTGGATCTGTTTTAACACTTCCGGAAGATTTGCAACTATCGGCGTAACATGCATGGTAGTGCAGAGTACAGAAAAAACTGCACTCCAAGTGGCACAGTTGTCCATTGATTGAACCATTACAAAGGGCAATTCCATTGTGAGATTTCCATGTTTACCTTAGTCTCCCGTATGAGGAAACACTGCTTCCAAACTTCATGTTTGATGGGTACCTTACCCATTATTGAATGCACAGTTACAGGATCTATTCCTGTTGCAGCCAAATATGTGTAGGGCCCATTGCAAACTATATTAAGTGTCTATATATTTCTACTAAATTATTATATAATCGGTGTGCGTCCGCTACATGTAAGTTTCCATTATTGGGTGTTGGCCACGTGGGACCTTCATTACTTTAAGGACCTGATCTAACATTTTGTGCAACTTGCGGTAGGGCACTATCAAGCCAATATTGGAGTTCTTGAAAGTATAATGGTATATATAATTATGCTTTGGTCTGTATTGTGCAGGTGTATTTGCTATTATGTAATAGTGAAATGTGTGTGTGTGTTCCCATCTGCTGTTGGAAAAGTGACCCAAGAATAGAACATTTCAGTTCTGTAAGCTTTATGTACTACGAATGTGACTTCCCCCACCTCATTAGTGAGGCCGTGATTTAATGAATGTTGTGCAAGAGGTTGTCTCATGTTTGCTTCAATTGCTACCCTTTGAGGGTCCACCATACTTAAAAAACAGTTAGTTCAGAGATAGAAACACCAATTTGAGGAAATTCTTTTTTAAGTTTCAAACTTCAACAACCTACAGTCTGCAATAAGTACTACCTATTTAGCTGAGGTGAATATTGCCTTAATACCACAGACATCTCTGTATAAGTTGATCAGGGTGCCTTAGTGTAGACCTAAATATAGTACTCACAAATGTCCTTTGTGAATTTCCAAAATCATAAACTTAGACTTTTTTCAAACTATCTTTATTGGTTTTCAAAGGTGCAGAGCAAAATATGACACTGTCAATATCACATAAGGCCATCATCAGAGGCAAGGTTAATAGCAGGTTCAGTTCTAAAGAAGTAAATCATGGCTACAATATGATACAGCTATCAAAGTTGAAAGTACAATAGTGATAAGACATTGTCATTTCAGTAAAGCAAATGCGAGTTCAAGTTACTTATAAAGCAGAAACATATTAACTAGGATTAAGAAAAGTGAGAAAACAGTAGAACAAGCATGGATGGAGCACTGGAGAATATTAATGTTAGAAGGGGGTCCAATTTAGCGGGTCAGGGTATTGCCTCATGGTTCGACTGACCATGTGGCAGGAGGGGTCAAGATGGGTTGCCATAATGTTTGGAAGAGATGGAGTGCTCTTGGGAAGGTGGGGCAAGAGAAAAGTGTGAGACCTCTCCAAAGAAACTGTACCAAGGGCCCCCACATATAATCAAAACTCTCCAGGCATCTGTTAGAATGTCAGTCATGCATTTCATTGTGGGTGCGTGCTACAGGCAAGCATGCCATTAAGACATAGAGGCTAGGGTTCTCTTGGCCACTCCCAAGCATAACTAAAGGACAGAGTGATCTTCCGATGTTTGGTATTTGAGACATGGGTCCCAAAGACCCAGTAGGGAAAATGCTAGGGTAGAGGGGATTGGGTATCCTACTATCAATTTTATCTGGGTGAGGATTCCAGTCCAGTAGGGTCATATGGTCGGGCAGTCCTACCAGATATGATAAAAATCAACCAACAGCCCACAACCTCTCCAGCAATAATAAGTTGTGTTTGGACATATTTTTCAGATATAAATACTAGTCATAGAGCACTTTATGTGTGCTTCGTGTAAACCTAGTGAGTGGTTAAATCTGGAGATGTCATGCCAAACAGTGCACTGAGCATCGATAGATGTCACAACTGTTTGTTCTCAGAATGAGATTTGATGGGGAGTGGAGGTGGAAGTGGTGGACCTCAAGAGGGAATAGAGAAAGGAAATACACCCAAAAGTTGTCCCTGCCCTTCATACAAATTTTGTGATAGGAAGGGGTCCTCTAGTGGCACCAATTCCTATAGCTGGTTGTAGCACCCGGTGCTTCAGTTGAGTATAGTTATAAACTTCTGATGGAGGTAGATGAAAGTTGCAGCGGGAATTTTCAAATGTCAATATATCACACATGAAATAACTCTGAGATAGTAAAGCATCCAACTTTCTACCATATGTCAAAAGGACTTGGTAGCATTGTTGGTTAGAAGTAAGGGTGGGGGGAGCTCACAGATTTCTGCTCTGCAGAATTTCGCAGAGTTAGGTAAAAACTCATTGAAAATCCATGGAGTTCCTCATATGGTGGAATGCCACCTGCCCTAACTAGGTCCAACCCTGCTTAGCGCTTCTGAAATTGGGCGCATTCAGGACAGTGTGGTATGCCATAGGCAGCAAAAGCTGTCGTTTCAGGCCTCTTGTGCTGACATAGTCCACTGACCTGGAGGCTGCTGCTCTCAACCACACCTGCATACTTCACTTCACCAACTGCTCTTCTTCACAAACTTTCTGAAGAACACACCTCTGTCTGGTACCAGCCTTGCAATCGCTTCCTCTGCACTTAACAGAGCCTCAGAGGCAGCCCTTTCTTTAAGGCCCAGTACTAGCAGCAGAAAACCAGCTCAGCACCAGTAGGTTATTTTTTCAAGGTGCCCAGCCTTGCTTGCCACTCTCTCAAGCCACACACATCTCTATCTGGTGGGGGCTGCCGGACTGCATACCACTCAGCACCTGAAGCTCCCCGGGTCTCTAGCTCTCCTGCTGGCCTCAGCAAGGTACCCCATAACAACACTTCCCTTCCCAGGGACTATGGGGAGATAGGTTCTTTTCAAGTGGAGCTCTGACTCCAAGTTTCCTTTTTTCCAAGCACAGCCCCCCTCATATGCAAATCCGGTCCATGCCCAGTGCCGGCCCCCGTGTGCACATATAAGGGAAAGTGAAACAAGGGTTTGACCTGAATGCTGCCCTCTGGGTCCAGGGTCCCTGCTGCCAGCAGCCTGGCCTTCTGTTTTCCTCTTCACCTTGCTCCTGGGCTGCTGAAGAAGTGAAAGGACCAGCAGAAAGCCAAGCATTAGCTGGGGTTCTCCTTGCCTGTCATAGGGCAAATTATGTCTTCATTTTGGGTCAATTGTAAAGTGCAACCCAGTTTTTGATTACACAGTGCAAGTGCAGTGTGCATGCTGGTAAGCTACACTCTGCTGCTGGGCTAGTGGAGCTCTTGACCAAACTCCACGCTCTGCCAAAAACTAAGTTAACTCTGCCAGATGAGCGGAGCTGAGCTCATCGCCCACCCCCTGTTGGAAGGCCACGTTATAATGGATAGGTATATATGAAGAGGGAAAAGTCGCCAGACCATTTGTCCGAGTTACGACATCCCAGACCTTCAATGTGGTGACAGTCGGGAAGCTTAAGTAATCATTACGTGGATGATCAGGTTTGGGTTTCCAAAGGATATCCCAGATTGTCCTACCTACTATTGCTCTATCCATATGCAGCCAATGCTTAGATGATGCCTAAAGAGACAAGTCCTGGAGAGCTAAGCCCTCTGTATCTTTAGGGAACATCAAGAGCTGCTGTGATTGCCAGGTCCTGCGATTCTGCCAGATAAACTTCATTATCAGCGAGCAATTAGTAGAGAAACATTTTCCATTCACTTCTTCAGGGAGCCCCTGAAAGAGACATAGTATGAGGGGAAGCACAGACATTTTAATTGCATTAATGCTGCGGTGCCAGTTTAAATACTATAGTGCCCATCGTTTAAGGTCTGTTTTTAGCTGCCACAATGGGGAGGGTAGTTTGCCCTGTACAGATCAGTCACTCTAGGTGAGATTTTTTCCCTAGATAAGTAATTTCTTTCTTCACCATGTGGAAAGGGGAAGTAGACGCTATCATTGTCTTCTCTGCTGGAGGAATGGTTAAATTGAGCAAGAAGGATTAATTAACATTAATACAGAAGTCAGCTACTGACTTGTAGAGTTAAGAGTTCTACCTGCAAGGCTTGGAGTGATGACTGAGTAGAGGGGAGGGAGAGAAAATATCAACAGCAAATAAAGAGATTTTGTGATCAACTGAGCCAAAAGGGGAGACCTTGAATGGGATTTGTAGCCCATATCTTTGCATGTGGATGCAGGACAGAGTCCCCAGGCCAATAGACAATTGGCACTGTACACTCATACAAAGACCCAGAGCCCCAAGTATTTTTATTACCTATGTATGGAACTGAACTTAAAACTATGTAAAACACCTCTACTAACCTAATCTATCCTAACTATACATTACCCACAACTGGCCCTAACTACCCTATGCTAAGCTTACTTAACACATTTAACAACACACTCTAAACATTGGTCCCCCACCCACTACATAACGAGACGCATGCTACACAACATATACAAACCTAAACATATATTACCTAATCCTAAGCATATATATATATATATATATATATATATATATATATATATATATATATATATAGTAATATAAACAAAAGCCCCAACATTAACCCCCACCCACCCACAAACTAACATGTAATAATATGTAAAACCACCCCCAAACCTACTTATCCTATCTAAACAACTAACCTACTCTAACCTATAACTAACTCCTTAAACCCACTACAAAAGATGATGAGGAATGAGGAGGGAGGGGACTGAACTAGGGGTGAGGGCAGGCAAGAGTTCAGAGGTTGGCCCTCCTGAGTGTCCTCTTGAAGGCCTTCAGTCTCTTTGTATTTGGGTCCACATCCTTCTGTAAGCTGTCCAGCAGTTTGAGGACCTGTTTCGTGTCCCTCTGTAGCTCCCTCATTGCTGACATGTCTATTGCAGCAGGTGTGGTGGGCTGTGGTGCTGATGTTGATGGTGCAGCAGGTGGGGCAGATATGACGGTGGCAGCTGTGGTCCCCTGTGTAGGTGTGGTGCTCGGTCCACTCTTTGTGGCCAATGTGGGTCCCCCCTGGCTGAATGCCCGCCATTCTACTGTGGCTTGCTCTTTTTGATAGCATTGTGCCACCTTGCGGTACCCAGACTCAACATCCAATATGTGGCGACATCGCACTGCCCGCTTTTGGAACGCCCTGAGTTCCACAACATCCATGTTAACAGCTGTAAAAATCAGACAGGTAACCATCAGTGTCATCATTGTGTGATGCATGTACAGATGATAATCTAACCCTCTGCCTCGATTTGCACATGCAGTCTGAATCACAGTCCAGATAATACAATGTCCCTGATTAATGTAATGGCAACGCTGCCTACCCATCATGTCATTTACACCAAAGCAAAGCACAACAAGAGTTGGACTAAATAAAGTGATCTGTGCATTGATTTAGTGCAATGTGACACAATGCAAAGGCCGCAACTGCTTCACATGGGCCAGGCTCACTAATTTTACCATCTGAGTCAACTTCAAAGCACACAACACCAGTGACTAGTAGATGTAGTTGGCAGTATGGTATGCAGTTGCTAATCATAAGGGGTCAGTGTTGTTTGGGACACATGCATGCTTGAATGATATGACTGTCTTCTACACCGTGACCATCATATCTAGCTACATATATGTTGTTCCCCTACCCCTGTGCCTCAGGGGTGATGGGTATGAAATACATCATCACAACTGTTGAGGTCAACCACAAAGGCATGTCTACTTATACATGGATTTAGTGAGTGGAACACATGTGAGGAGGGCTGACATCTAGGAATAAGGTTTCCATAGGTCATTCACATCTACATTCATGTGTCCAGTTGTGGACACCCATCAATACCTGATCTGCCAACACAATTCCCAAAACACCCACATTGATGCCAGCACAAGTCTGGCCTTGATAATTGTATGCACACCTATTACATACCAAATAAGTGTCACGGAAATGGAGTACAACTTATGGGGCTACATGCTGGGGGACAGTTACCCATACAGTCCTACAAGTACATTACTAAACCAATTTGTGTGGATAACTGATGCATCACTGTGTTGTGAGAAAGACGGCATGACCCAGTGCCAACATACTGACACTGGTGCACTTCCAAGTCACATGTGGGCCTACATGTGGCTACTAGTCACCTTGTTCACACGCTGCTGCCCATTGCGCAGCACAAGAATCCCCAAATTTGGCTCTCTGCTTGTGAATGGGTAACCCTTGCATGGTATACTATGTCACCATCCAGCCTACTAAGATATCGGATCACTTGCCAGCTCATCATAACTTGCAATGAGTGCAGCAGTCACTCACACAACAGCTGCAAACACTAAATGGGACAGACATTATCACACTTACTGGATACGTCTGGGTCCTGAGTCTTGCTACTTCTCCAATGGTATAGGGGGCAGGTCCACCTGTAAGACATGTATGGAATTGTATGCTCAATGTCATATCACTGTACATACGTGTGGACCACATATCACAGTGTGCAACATTTTACATGAGTGAGCTGGTGATCCTGCATGAAGACAGTACAACAGACATACCACTGCAAACTTACTTTGACACTGACACTCCGGTGAGTGATAGCCACACATCTGCACACATGCACTGGGCCTAACAATCATGTGGTGCTAAACCCTACTAAAACATATGTGGCTAATCCACTTAATATGGTACTCCATGGCATGATTTGTATTTGGGTGAAAATCTCCCTGGCACTTCCCTGGTACACTGCAATACCAGTGAATCAGGTATTGTGGCTTGTGCATCAAGGGACACTGAGTTACTGTGTGATGGACATGTGGCTAATTTTTCAGTCTGCAATTTTCGTCCGTTCAGTGGTCCATGACAGATGTGGCACAGTTGTATATAGGTAACAAATGCCCCATTGGCATTGTTCCCTAAGCTGGGTAAGCCCTCTTTGCCAACATAATATCAGGGACCATGTGTGTGTAATGATGAAAATGTAGCGCTAAACATGGATTGCCCACTTTGCTGTCCGGATCCAGTGAAATGTGGTATGCTGACAGTATCTAACCTGATCATCATTGACAGAATGCATGGGCACAGGTGTTGGCATCGCCACATGTACGAAGATCAGGTTTTGTGAGGTACAAATTGCGAGGCTTAGCAACTCAAAATTTGAGAGTTGGAAAATCTGATGTACAACACTGTCAATTACACTGTTTGCATTTCACAAATGGGGTAGGAATGACCTACCTCATGAATATTCATGAGGTAGGTCTTAATTTACAAACCCATTGGGAATGGTGGCACTCGCAGGGATGGTGGCCTGCTGGCTGATCAGACCACCATGTCCGTGACTGCTTTTAAATAAAGCTGTATTTTCTGTTTTGAAATGCAGCCTGTTTGCATTAAGGGTGAACAGAATGCATGTCATAAACAAAAATTATAACTTTAATTTTCATTTTTTTAAGCAGGCAGTGGTCCATGAGACCACTGCCTGCTCTGAAACAATGTTTTTGCATGCACTCACAAAGGGGAAGGGGTGACCCCTTTCCTTTTGCGAATGGGTTAGCACCAGTTTGAAACTGGTGGTAACTGAAATTATTTTGTAACGGCATTTGTGGTCACAAAACAATCATACATTGGACTGTGACTCAGAAATAGGAAGGGAACGACCCTTCCGCACAGGAAAAAGTGATAGTCGGATATGACTCAACAAACCTCAGATCTGCATGATTAACATGTATAGACATGCAGACTCCATCTCAGTACTGGGACACTAACACTTTGTTCTGGTTGCATTCAACCTGGCCTCAAGCATTGCATGCAGCACGCCAACACATCTGCTACTGTCACTCAGGAGCATTTTACTGTACACATTTGTCAATGTGATACTCACCAACAGGGCCACCGATCACCACACCCAGGTGGTCCAGCAGATCCTGCTCTCTGGGCACCAGGTCAGCCCAGCGATGCTTTAGCTGGTGCTCATTCCAGCTTGTATAATACATCCTCTTCAGGTGGTACAGCATCTTGCCCCACCGCAGCCGCCTCGCCTGTTTGTGATTCCCCTCTATCACCCTCCCACCCATCTGGAGCATCCTTGGTAGGAAATGGTGCACCAGCCACAAAAAGCTCCCAAGCTCCTCCTTCCCCATGCATGTCAGGCTCGCCTTTCCTGACGTCCCTCAACCGCAAATTCAAAGAGTAAATGTTGGAAAAAAAGGAAGAGAAATGAAAATAAAGGAAACTTAGTGCCCAAACCTAAGAAACCCAACTAACCAAACTAACCTAACACCCAGACAGACACCTGACAGTACAAATACAATATGAAAGACACAAAACTACACAAAATCACATACACTGATACAAGTAACAAACAGATTTCACCACAGATACAACAAGAAGGACACTACAAGATACAATTGACACAATCAACACACCAGCAACCCAAAGACACAGCCACACAGTCAACAAATTGCACAGACTGTTAAGTGAAAGTGAAAGTACACCCACTGTACCTTGCCTGTTGTGAGAAAACAGGGCTGATTGCAGAGGCCCCATAACGTTTTGCCCCCATTTTCCACTTTTTGCTGGTGTTTTCCTGACTTTAAAGGTGCCCTGGGTACTGCTAACCAGTCCCAGGGCCTGTGCTCTGTGTAAAATGGATATGCAAATTAGGCTAATTATAAGTGGCTAAGTTAACCTACCTATAAGTCCCTAGTATATGGTAGGGCATGTAGGTTTAGGGACCACAGCATAGGTGGTGCACACCTAGGTTCATTGCTGAGGTGCCCAGTGTCATTTTAAAAGCAAGCCTGCCTTGCTGGCTGCTTTTAAATTAAAGTTATATGCAAATTCGACTTTGGAATTAAAGGTACTTCCAAAGTCTTAAACTACCTTATTTTTACATATAAGTCACCCCTAAGGTGTGCCCTATGTGCCCCTAGGGCTGGGTGCCATGTAACTATAAGCAGGGACTTTATAAAAATAGATTTATAAGCCCTGGTGAGGTAAAAACAGCCAAATTCGTTTTTCCCTCATTGAAGTAAATGGCCTTCATAGGCTAGAATGGGCAGACTTTATTTTAAATTTTAAAGTCTCCTTAAATGTTGCATACCATGAATTTGGTATCAAATTAATGGTTGTAATAAATCCTACAACTTCCAGTTGTTGGATTTAATATAACTAGTTCAGGTAAAAAGTTTAGACTTTACCTAAAAAGTTGCCAATTTCAGCTCTGCATTGTTTTTGCTGCTGTGCTCTGATTGGCCAGCCTGCAGCAGCTTCTGCCAGGCTGCCTTGATGAGGTGTGAAGTGGCCAGGCTTCACACAAAGGAATGTGCTTGGGGGAGAGAATCTCCCCTCAGCAGATGGTGAGGCAGGAAGGGGGAGGGCTGCCAAACTGGTCTTCAAAGGCAGAGAAGGACATTTGCAGCACCCAGCAACACCCCCACATCCTGCAACCCCAGACAGCTAGGTGCCCCCTTGATTAGATTAGGAGAGGGCAGGAGAGGGGTGTGTTTATGATTTTTAGCCACACCAGTGGGTGGGCTCAGCCAGATGTAACCTCCAAAAATCAGATTCATCCATGTTGGATTTTTAGAGACTGTTGCCTTCTGGGATGGATTTTTGCCACACTTCCCAGGAAGTGGTCATCACAGGGGGACGACCCTGTCCCTGATTGGAGAACCAGGGCCCCCCTGCTTTTCACCCAGGAGCAAGGATAAAACTGGCAGACCTGCACCCACGCCTCAGATCCCCTCCAGAATTCAACAAGAAAGGAACTAAAGAAGAAGAAGGACTGCCCTGCTGGACCCCTGGCCTGCACCTGGAACCTGCACTCAGAAGGACTGCACCAGCTGCACACTTGGGCTTCACCACAAGAAGGACTTTGCCTGGCTTTAACTGGTTCAAGGAGGGACTCCCTGTTTGCTACAGGTGAAAAATTGCTAAACCAGAGTCCCCTGCACCAACTCCTGAAGAAAGCGACCAGCTGACCACTGTCCAGTGGCCAAAAAGGAGTTTGCGCCAGGTGCATTCTGGGAGTTGAAGTCCGCACCCCCCAAGGACCATCACAGAACTTCTGGACCCTTGGGGTGAGCTGTGGACCCCAAAAGAAACTTAAAAGAACATCTGGGTGAAGCCCCAGAAGTTTGGAAAAGATTTGAGAATTTTTGGAAAAAAGCTCCAGAGAGGGACCGACCCGCCGCGGAAATTCTAGCCGGCTTGCCTCAACCGCGACCCGGCCTGACTTCGTGGTTCGTCCCGGTAAAGAAAAACATCCAAAAAAGAGACTAAGTCCGAACGTAAAAAGTTGACCGGGACCTCCCAGCCATCGTATACGAGAAGGGCTCCATGGACGTCGGATCAAGATCCAGGTTTACCCCGGTCGAAGGATTTTCATTTCGAAAAAACAACTAAGTCCGAAGGTAAAAGTCTCCACCGAGGAAACCCACATCGCGTATCCGGACAAGGGCTCCAGGAGGTCGGATTCAACTGGCAGGTTCGTCCCGGTGAAGAAAAACTTCAAAATAAAGACTAAGTCAGAAGGTAACTTTTTAACCGAGGCCTCCCGCGACCTGTAGCCGAGCAGGGCTCCATCGCGGTCGGCCTGAAAGTTTGACTTTGCCCCGGTCGAGGTGCAACCAGATGACCCGATTGGCGCTTTTTGTTTCTAAGCGCTAGAAAAGTAATAATTCTTTAAAAATTCATATCTCCGGTTCCCCTGAACCGATTTTAATCGTTTTTGTGTCATTTTAAAGATAAAAATATAAACTATTTTTATAAATTGGTTTTGGATTTTTAAACTGTTTCCTGTGTTTTATTTAATTACTGTTTTGTGATATTTGAATGCTTTACACTTTGTCTCCTAAATTAAGCCTTGACGCTCGTTGCCAAGCTACCAAGGGTTGAGCTGGGATTAATTTACTGAGACCTAACTGTACCTATGTGGAGGTTAGTGGCTTGTTGCTAGGTGTAGGTACCTACCTGCCCTACCAATAACCCATTTTCCAACATAATTGGAAGCAGCGACGGGATCCTGTACTTGTGTTCAATATCACGTTACAGTTTTAGGTAAAACAAATTAAAAATCCTTAAAATTGTCCTAGTGCAAAAATTGTTTTTAATTTGGATTAATTTCAATTATTGAATTTTTGTAATTTTTCTAAATTCTTGTTTCCAATTTTTGCAAACAGTTTTTGTTGACACAAAACTAGGGAACCATGGAGCTTGATCTGGCTAGCCTACCCACACTGACAGTAGTCCAGCTTAGGGGGTTGTGTATTGAAAGAGGGTTGCCTGCAACCACTGATCTCAGGAAGCAAATCCTGATCACATCCCTGACAGCATGGGCTGAGGCCCAAGAGGTAGAGTCAGAAGAAGCTCCAGAGGAGGGAGAAAGAAGGGAGGATGCTAGCTC
Organism: Pleurodeles waltl; assembly: GCF_031143425.1. NCBI lineage: Eukaryota > Metazoa > Chordata > Amphibia > Caudata > Salamandridae > Pleurodeles > Pleurodeles waltl. The sequence goes on along the minus strand of NC_090445.1, from coordinate 484,171,121 downwards.
TAACCACTCAGGGGAGGGAAGGCATCTGAGCCTAAGTGAGGATGAGGAAGAACGGTCCTCAGTAAATACAGTCACTAGGGGCAGACCCAAAGCTAGTGGTGGGAAGGGGGTCCTTTCAGGAGGAGAGAACCCATCCATCAGAGAAAGAGAGCTGGAGGCCCAGCTAGCATACATAGCTTTGGAAGCAGAGAAGCTGGCCCTAGAAAAGAAAAAGTGGGCATACAAAGAGAAAAGAGATGGAAGCAGCGATAAAGAAGCTGAGGTGTCCATGGGTGGGGGAGTTTGCCCCAGATTACCCAAGGGGGTAGTTCCTGCTTATGTAGAGGGGGATGACATAGATAAGTGGCTAGGGGCCTTTGAGAGGGCACTCCAAATGAGAAGGGTTAGGCCTCAATACTGGGGTTCCCTTTTGTGGGAGTTGGTCCCCAACTCAGGGAGGGATAGGCTTCTGACCTTAAGGGGGGAGGAGGCAGATTCATACCCTAGTATGAAGAGGTGCTTAGCCAAGAAGTTTGGTCTGACCCCAGAGCAATATAGAATGAAGTTCAGGGACACCCAGAAGGTCAGTACCCAGTCTTGGGTTGACTTTGTGGACATTTCACTAAAGGCACTAGAGGGCTGGATTATTGGTAACGAAGTAGATACTTATGAGGGGTTATACAATCTGATCATGAGAGAGCACATCTTGACCAATTGTATCCAAGAAAGGTTACGCCAGCATCTAGTGGACTCTAAGCAGACCAACCCTAGAGAGCTAGGGGAGGCAGCTGATGAGTGGTTGAGAACCAGGGTGGTTGTCAAGTCCCAGGGGGGAGACTCCAAGAAGGGGGGGACAGGTCCCCAAAAACCTAAGGAGGGAGGTGGTAAGCCCACCACAGAGACTCCCTCTGTACCCCAGAACCCTAAGAAGGAGGAGAGTAAATCCCACTCCCACTCTGACAAGCAGAGACAGGGAGACCCAGGGTTAAAAAAACTCTTGGACAGTAGGGCTTGCTTTGACTGTCAGCAGACAGGTCACTTCAGAGGAGATGCAGCCTGTCCAAAGAAGGTGGTTAGCACTGGGCTGTCCAGTGTAGCCATAGAGGAGGATTCCTCAGATGATGAAGTCCTCCTAGCATTGAGCTGGGAGACAGGACCAGATGGTAAGCTGGTGATCCCTGAGGGTGGGAGTAGGCACTTCCACCACATTCAAGTGAATGGGATCCCTACCACTGGCCTGAGAGACACCTGTGCCAGTCACACTATAGTGAGTGACCGGTTAGTGACCCCAGACATGTATGTCCCAGGAAAGACAAAGAAAGTCAGGATAGCCACAGGGGAGGTCACCTCCAAACATGTAGCCATAGTGCCCCTAGAGAGGGAGGGTATCCTTGACTGGATTAGGGTGGTAGTCAGTGCTGACCTTCCCCTAGATTGTATCCTGGGCAAAGACCTCCCAGAGGTGAGTCTGGTCACAGATGGGGTGGTCGCCCAGGGCGCCCCCCCAACCCAAAGTCCTGGGGAGTCAGTCCCTACAGTTAGGAGACAGGGGTCCCCAAGAAAAGGAAAGAAGAAAAGGAAGGGTAGGCCACTCTTAAAGGGAGTTCCAGGGAGCCAAAGGCCTTCTGCCCCAGTAAGGGGGGAGCCCAGAGTTGGCACTGGTGAGGCCTTACCTGACCCCAAGGAAGTCCTGAGTAGTCAGGCAGCTGTCCAGATGCAAGGTGTTGCCCCTGCACTGACAGAAGGGAGAGTGGAAGGAGGGTGTCCACCACAGGAGGTGGTAGCCCCCCACTCTAGACAGCAAGAGGGGTGCCAGGACCCCAAAGTTGCCCCTAAAGCAGCTCAGCCACCTGTCAGTGGAGAGCTTAGGGTGTGGTTCTGGGTACTGACAGCTGTCAGTAGCCTCTGCTGGGTGCTAGCCTTCCTGGCAGCACTGTACTTGGCCTGGGAGGCAGACCCCAGGGCCAATAGCAAAGTAGGCCCCCTGACCCTATTGGTCATGGTGGGGTTGCTCAAGTGTTGGGTGACCTCTTTGGGTAAGCTAGGTGTTGCCCTAGCAAAGTTTGGAGTAGGGGAGGTGGGCACCTCACTACCCAAGTTGGCAGAGAGAAAGGAGGAAAACCCCCCTGGAGGAAAGTTTCAGTTTGTGTTGGGTCCTTTTACTGTTGGGATGGCTTCACTACCCATAGGGAGTGACCCTGACAGGAGGATATAAGGCAGATTAGGCCCTGCAAAGGGACAGCCAGTTTTCTTCACTGTCTTCCTCGCCTAACAAGCCAGGAAGAATCTCCCAGGGTTGGGCTGAGTCTCCTGGGCGTGTGGGCTGGGGGGGGGGGGGGGTTGTGTGAGAAAACAGGGCTGATTGCAGAGGCCCCATAACTTTTTGCCCCCATTTTCCACTTTTTGCTGGTGTTTTCCTGACTTTAAAGGTGCCCTGGGTACTGCTAACCAGTCCCAGGGCCTGTGCTCTGTGTAAAATGGATATGCAAATTAGGCTAATTATAAGTGGCTAAGTTAACCTACCTATAAGTCCCTAGTATATGGTAGGGCATGTAGGTTTAGGGACCACAGCATAGGTGGTGCACACCTAGGTGCATTGCTGAGGTGCCCAGTGTCATTTTAAAAGCAAGCCTGCCTTGCTGGCTGCTTTTAAATTAAAGTTATATGCAAATTCGACTTTGGAATTAAAGGTACTTCCAAAGTCTTAAACTACCTTATTTTTACATATAAGTCACCCCTAAGGTGTGCCCTATGTGCCCCTAGGGCTGGGTGCCATGTAACTATAAGCAGGGACTTTATAAAAATAGATTTATAAGCCCTGGTGAGGTAAAAACAGCCAAATTTGTTTTTCCCTCATTGAAGTAAATGGCCTTCATAGGCTAGAATGGGCAGACTTTATTTTAAATTTTAAAGTCTCCTTAAATGTTGCATACCATGAATTTGGTATCAAATTAATTGTTGTAATAAATCCTTCAACTTCCAGTTGTTGGATTTAATATAACTAGTTCAGGTAAAAAGTTTAGACTTTACCTAAAAAGTTGCCAATTTCAGCTCTGCATTGTTTTTGCTGCTGTGCTCTGATTGGCCAGCCTGCAGCAGCTTCTGCCAGGCTGCCTTGATGAGGTGTGAAGTGGCCAGGCTTCACACAAAGGAATGTGCTTGGGGGAGAGAATCTCCCCTCAGCAGATGGTGAGGCAGGAAGGGGGAGGGCTGCCAAACTGGTCTTCAAAGGCACAGAAGGACATTTGCAGCACCCAGCAACACCCCCACATCCTGCAACCCCAGACAGCTAGGTGCCCCCTTGATTAGATTAGGAGAGGGCAGGAGAGGGGTGTGTTTATGATTTTTAGCCACACCAGTGGGTGGGCTCAGCCAGATGTAACCTCCAAAAATCAGATTCATCCATGTTGGATTTTTAGAGACTGTTGCCTTCTGGGATGGATTTTTGCCACACTTCCCAGGAAGTGGTCATCACAGGGGGACGACCCTGTCCCTGATTGGAGAACCAGGGCACCCCTGCTTTTCACCCAGGAGCAAGGATAAAACTGGCAGACCTGCACCCACGCCTCAGATCCCCTCCAGAATTCAACAAGAAAGGAACTAAAGAAGAAGAAGGACTGCCCTGCTGGACCCCTGGCCTGCACCTGGAACCTGCACTCAGAAGGACTGCACCAGCTGCACACTTGGGCTTCACCACAAGAAGGACTTTGCCTGGCTTCAACTGGTTCAAGGAGGGACTCCCTGTTTGCTACAGGTGAAGAATTGCTAAACCAGAGTCCTCTGCACCAACTCCTGAAGAAAGCGACCAGCTGACCACTGTCCAGTGACCAAAAAGGAGTTTGCGCCAGGTGCATTCTGGGAGTTGAAGTCCGCACCCCCCAAGGACCATCACAGAACTTCTGGACCCTTGGGGTGAGCTGTGGACCCCAAAAGAACATCTGGGTGAAGCCCCAGAAGTTTGGAAAAGATTTGAGAATTTTTGAAAAAAAGCTCCAGAGAGGGACCGACCCGCCACGGAAATTCGAGCCGGCTTGCCTCAACCGCGACCCGGCCTGACTTCGTGGTTCGTCCCGGTAAAGAAAAACATCCAAAAAAGAGACTAAGTCCGAACGTAAAAAGTTGACCGGGACCTCCCAGCCATCGTATCCGAGAAGGGCTCCATGGACGTCGGATCAAGATCCAGGTTTACCCCGGTCGAAGGATTTTCATCTCGAAAAAACAACTAAGTCCGAAGGTAAAAGTCTCCACCGAGGAAACCCACATCGCGTATCCGGACAAGGGCTCCAGGAGGTCGGATTCAACTGGCAGGTTCGTCCCGGTGAAGAAAAACTTCAAAATAAAGACTAAGTCAGAAGGTAACTTTTTAACCGAGGCCTCCCGCGACCTGTAGCCGAGCAGGGCTCAATCGCGGTCGGCCTGAAAGTTTGACTTTGCCCCGGTCGAGGTGCAACCAGATGACCCGATTGGCGCTTTTTGTTTCTAAGCGCTAGAAAAGTAATAATTCTTTAAAAATTCATATCTCCGGTTCCCCTGAACCTATTTTAATCGTTTTTGTGTCATTTTAAAGATAAAAATATAAACTATTTTTATAAATTGGTTTTGGATTTTTAAACTGTTTCCTGTGTTTTATTTAATTACTGTTTTGTGATATTTGAATGCTTTACACTTTGTCTCCTAAGTTAAGCCTTGACGCTCGTTGCCAAGCTACCAAGGGTTGAGCTGGGATTAATTTACTGAGACCTAACTGTACCTATGTGGAGGTTAGTGGCTTGTTGCTAGGTGTAGGTACCTACCTGCCCTACCAATAACCCATTTTCCAACACCTGTAAACAGGATTTCCTATTATATCACTTCCTGTCCCCTTGAGGCACGTTTTACGTCATGCACGTATTTTTTTGACACATACGATGTTTGCATGAATATTTTCTACGCATCACCTACATGTGCAGCAAAATATCACGCATTACCTGTATACTTCAATTTCAATGGATATCTGCATGAGTGTGGAGTACAGGTGGAATTCACGCTAAGGGCCCATGTATGGTTAGTTTGCGTTTGCGGGTGTTTTCAACACATTTACGTAACTCTGTGATTGTATGATTTTCTAATATTAAACATGGATGCACCCTGTATCAACATGAAGATGGGATGGTATTGCCTGCAGTGTATAATATGGTGTATTGCCACATGTGGTAGGGCATGCTACTTTGTGGTTTAGGTGTGAATGATCTGTAACAACGATGTGCGTGTTTCTGAAGGAACGGCATGCAATACTTTGAACGTCATGCAAATGTATGAATGTGTGCCAAATGTGTATCTACATCTGATGGCAATCGGTGATCTACAATAGTCATGGTATGTGTTTGTAACATGTGTTGACTCATGTGATGTGTGCAGTTGTTTGACTTAGGGGACATTACATTTCAGACGACAAACAAAACTCTGGTATCATTGAGGATGGCTAATGAGTGCTATGTAAGATATGTTACCCGTCAAATGTCATTAATTGCTGGTTACGAGTTCATGGTGACTTGTGTTTGGACTACACAAATGTCTGACTTGTGTATATGTTTGGTACGTACTGTGTTTGAGACACTGTGCCTAAATTCCACCCATAAAATGTTTGGTACACATCAGTTTGACTCGTTACAATTACCTATTTTACTTGTGTTGCTGTGGTGGACCTGCTGTCCTGGCTGCAGGTGTTCACATATTTTCAGGTGTGCATTCCACAGAAGTATCCAGTTCAAGCGTGTGGGCTTGTGTACCCTTTGTCAGGATTGGGCTCCATGGTCTCACGGTTTCGGGCAGGTCTAGTCAGGACTCTGGTAGGGGCAACCCTTGAATTCACAGAGTATCTCCAAAGGAGGTAGTGTACTGAAGCAGAAGAGCAGCTAAAGGCAGACAAGGGGAAAGGACAGCTATGGTAAGGCAGAGAAAACAGGAAAGTGAAGGCAGAGCAACCTTAGTGTGAACAAACATGGAACGGATCAGTAATGGACAAAAACGCTGGGGTTATCACCGCGGATAAAAACACGGAGGAAACTGGAATTTCAAAGGGAAAATGCTCACCTCTACACACTCCACAAGGAACGAGGACACCATGGAACCGGAACTCCAAATTCTACCTGCGATAGTCTTCCTGCTCCTCTACCAGGAGCACGAACGCCGGCGCCGAAGTCCACGGTGCTGCACCTACGACACAGGGGAGGGGGAAGGAAAAAACAGGGACACACACACGCAACACCCCACACCCACCCCCACCCTCACCCACTACAACACCCACACTAATGCATATCAATACATCACAGTTACACCCCCCAAACCCCCCGGAAAAATGCAAAGACCAAAGAAAATGAGTGTAACCATTGGAATATATTACAAACAAGTAGGCAGAAATATATATATGTACACCATGTACAAAATATATACCAGGCATAGTAGTCCAGGTACTGCACAAAGAAAGTCTGTGGAACACTGGGACCACAGGGTATGGTCGAGGCCCACACACATGACGGAGAGAACACTGCAGGGGCATCAGACAGCAACTAAACAGGCACCTCAGGGGGAGGGAAAGGAGGGGCACCTCAGCCGCTTGAGTGCACAACGCCAAATCCACAAGAGGGCCAAATGCCCACTGTTCAATCCTGGGGAGTGCAAAGCCACAGTCTCTCAAGTCTCTACAGTGAGTGGGTTGCCCACTGTTCCATCCTGGGGAGTGCAAAGCCACAGTCTCTCAAGTGGATAACAATCTCCACTGGTTCTGGAGGGGGACTGGTGCCCAGAGTGCTTCATCCTGTGAAGGACAGAGGTAGTGGATGGATGTCTCCACTGGTTCTGGAGGGGGACTGGTGCCCAGATTGCTTCATCCTGTGAAGGACAGAGGTAGTGGATGGATGTCTCCACTGGTTCTGGAGGGGGACTGGTGCCCAGAGTGCATCACTACCCCGTGACGGACCCAGTTGCGTCAGTGCCCCTGCCGCTCATGGGCTAGCGGTGCTTGAGTTGGTGGTGCCCTGTGCAGCGGTGCATGAGTTAAAGGTGCACTGTTCAGCGGTGCTTGAGTTGGCGGTGCCCTGTTCAGCGGTGCTTCAGTTGGCGGTGCCCTGTGCAGCGGTGCTTGAGTTGGCGGTGCCCTGTTCAGCGGTGGCTTGTGCTGGCGGTCCTTCATGGCCCAGCGGGGCTTGTGCTGGCGGTCCTTCATGGCCCAGCGAGGCTTGTGCTGGCGGTCCTTCATGGCCCAGCGGGGCTGGTGCTGGCGGTCCTTCATGGATCAGCGGGGCTGGTGCTGGCGGTGCCCTCCTGGGCAGCTGGGCTGGGGCTGGCGGTGCCCTCCTGGGCAGCTGGGCTGGGGCTGGCGGTGGCCTCCTGGGCAGCGGGGATGATGGCGGTCTTCTCCGCCGTGCAGCTCTTCCCAGACTTGCCGAGTTTCTTGTGGCCCTTCCCCACCTTGGAAGGTGTCACAGCTGACTCCACACTCCCACCGGGACCCCTGGGAGCTGCTTTGGTGGCTGGAGTCTTCCCCCTCTCCAGCCGGGCACTGGCCAACTTCTGATGCTTCACAGGTGGGGGACTGTCTGTGCTGTGGCTCTGTGCCACACTGGTTGTCCTGGTGGCCGGTGCACTCCACATACCGGTGACTACAGGCATCACTGGTCCCGGAGATGTTGTGGCCGAGGTGCTAGTTCGGGACCTATGAGATGGACGGGGTGGGGGAGGTGTGGGAAAAAGGTCAAGGCTGGATAGGAAAAGATTTTGGGACACACTGGGACAGGTAGCTGGAGGGGGTTTGGGAGTGGAGGAAGAGGTGGTGGTAGTAGGAGGTGTACGTTTGGTGACTTTGGGTGCAGGTTCATGTGCTGGAAGCTGTTGTGAGGTGGATGGCTGTTGGGTGGGTGTGTGCCTGCATTTGTGTATCTTGGGAGGGGGCGTCACAGACACAATGGGAGAGGACAAAGGGGACGTGTGAATGGTAGTGGGGGTGGTGACTGCAAGTGAGCGGGTGTGCTGGTGAGGGACGTAGTGGCTGCAGAGGTAGTGCATGCAGGTGTGAGTGCAGACGAGACTGGGAGGGAGGAGGGTGACGAGGAGGAGGGGGACACAGTGGAGGCAGTGGATTTTGGTGTGTCTGCATGTGTGTGTTGCTTGCGTGAGTGCCTGTGGGATGTGTGGTGCTTATGTTTGCCTGAGCTTTCCTTGTGTGTTGAGGTGTGTGCATGCTGGTCTGATGGTGTGCTTGGGATAGGCAGAGGTACAGGGGATTGGGTCTGGGTGGAGGAAGTTGGAGGGGGGAGGCTAGAGACGGGGACAATGGCTGTCATCTGTGCTGAGGCCAGAGTTTGAAAAGCTCGGTGAAGGGCGGTCTGACCGGAATGAATGCCCTCCAGGAATGCATTAGTTTGTTGCAACTGCCTTTCTACACCCTGGATGGCATTCAAAATGGTAGACTACCCAACAGTGAGGGACCTGAGGAGGTCAATGGCCTCCTCACTGAGGGCAGCAGGGGTGACTGGGGCAGGGCCTGAGGTGCCTGGAGCGAAGGTGATGCCCACCCTCCTGGGTGAGCGGGCCAGGTGCAAAAGCTGAGGGGCTGCTGGGAGGGCGGTGCTGGTAGGGGGGGTGGTGGCTGTACCTGTAGATGCGGGGGGCACAGATGTTGCCGCCACCACAAGGGAGCTCAAATCAGAGGACGTGTCCGTGTCGCTGGTCTCAGCTCCTGTCCAAGCCGTGAAGCTCCCCTCGCCCTCCGTCCCACTGGTGACTTCCGAGTCCGTAGTCTCGCCCTCCAGGGCCATGTGGGATGCAGCTCCCTCGTGCTCCGGTGCCACTGCTCCTTCGCCTGATGATGCTAATGCACACAAGAACAGGGAGACCACAAAAAGGGGGGAGGACGACAGAAGAAAGTTGAGTGCATGGATTACCGCTACCGTTGGCGGACAAGACAGACACAGAAGCCCCCTGCACTACGCTGCGCTCTTGGGCTCCACTTTTCAATTCCTGGGAAATGGCCTACAAGGCTAAGGACGACATCTGCACACATGGATGACACAGGAGCATGAATAGCTGTACTTGCAGTCTACAGAGATGGGCTGGGGTGCCACATGGCCTGCCCTTCGGAGTGGCCTTGCCTACGGAATTTGCCCTGGCCTAGGGAAACCCACAGACCTCCTCCCCCACCCAGACAACTCCACTGCACGCAAAGTCAGCAGAATGAGAGTGTATCACCCCCTTGTGTCTGCTGTGATGCCCTCAAGCACCCATCCAACTCCGGGTAGGCCACCGCCAGGATCCTGAACATCAGGGGGGTCATGGTGCGACGGGCACCCCTCCCACGTTGGTAGGCCATCCCCAGCTGAGCCTCCGCCGTCTTCTTGCTCCAGCGGCGGATGTCCTCCCATCTTTTCCCGCAGTGGGTGCTCCGTCTGTGGTAGACTACCAGGGTCCGGACGTCTTTGGCGATGGCACGCCAAATATCTTTCTTCTGGTGGGCGCTGACCTACATGAAATGTACAGGGGAAAAAGAAAAGTTATTACCAGCTGTACAGTCAAAGTGATTGGCCCCCATCCCTACCCTTGCCTTGTGGCACATGCATTCACCATCTTTCATGCACGCAGCACTCTGCCCCCTTCCTTCTTACATCCAGCCCTCTCCACACAGGCATAGACCATACAACATGCTCCCTGTGTACTTACCTGTTTGTCTGGAGGACCATAGAGTAGCGTGTACTGGGGGAGGACCCCATCCACGAGCTTCTCCAACTCCTCCGATGTGAAGGCAGGGGCCCTATCCCCAGACGCACGAGCCATTGTCTCTTCCAGACCGAGGTCACAGCAGCACTTGCAGTGTAGGTCCTCTCCTGTCGAAGATCAGGTATCGAGTGATTGAAGAGATAGAAAATGGCGGTCATGTCCACAGTGGTGCGAACATCGTCATTGGCTACTGGGACCCATAGGGTCCAATGTTAACCAATGCAGCATTGCGCCGCGGTCTTCAACCGCCTACCGCGATGGTGTACAACTCCAGCGCAGTTACCTCACATCCCACTTTACAGGTCAGGCAGCCGCCATTTCAGGGGCTCACATGGCTTCATTTTCAACTGTGTCACACATACCTAGGCCTAGTCTCAACACACATACAGGCCACCTTTTTTGTATGATTGGTGTTCTGGGTAAACTGTGGGTACGTACCTCTGAGTTGGTTGACTCTGTGCTTGCTGTTGTCCTACATAGGCACCGTCCGTTGGGACATTTGAGGAGATGGCGGCATCCTCCAGTGTACCGACCGTTGGTGGACCTGTCGACAATGGAGGAGCGACATTTGATAATCACCTACAGGCTTGACCGTGCCACAATTCAGGAACTGTGTACCCAGTTGGAGCCAGACCTGATGTCAGCAATCCGCCATCCCACAGGAATCCCCCCTCAAGTGCAGGTGCTGTCAGTGCTCCATTTCCTTGCAAGTGGCTCTTTTCAAACAACTGTGGCCATGGCATCAGGGATGTCCCAGCCTATGTTTTCCAACATATTGTCCAGAGTGTTGTCTGCCCTTCTGAAACACATGCAGAGCTACATCGTTTTCCCTCAGGTGGAGGATTTGCCTACAGTGAAAGGTGATTTCTATGCCCTGGGACATATCCCCATCATAGGTGCCATTGATGGGGCCCATGTGGCTTTGGTCCCCCCCACAGGAGTGAACAGGTGTACAGAAACCGGAAGAGTTATCATTTTATGAATGTACAGATGGTATGTTTGGCAGACCAGTACATCTCCCATGTGAATGAAATGTTCCCTGGCTCAGTGCATGACGCCTACATCCTGGGGAATAGCAGCATCCCTTATGTGATGGGTAAACTCCAGAGGCACCGTGTGTGGCTATTAGGTGAGCACATAGAAGCAAGTCAGTGGGAATGGTTGTCTGGGTCTGGGTTTATCCCTCCAGGTTAGTGTGTGTCTAACAGTTGCCCCTCACCATTTGCAGGTGACTCTGGTTACCCCAACCTGTCATGGTAACTGACCCCAGTGAGGAATCCCAGGACCAGGGCAGAGGAGCGCTACAATGAGGCCCAGGTGCCTCCATATTACAGGTGGATCCCTATTCTACTCACCAAAGAAGGTGTGCCAGATCATCGTGGCCTGCTGTATGCTTCACAACTTGGCTTTGCAACGCCAGGTGCCTTTTCTGTAGGAGGATGGTACAGATGGCGGTGTTGTTGCAGCTGTGGAGCCTGTGGACAGTGATGAGGAGGAAGCAGAGGAAGAAGACATGCGCAACAGTGATCCAGCAATATTTCCAGTGAGACACAGGTAAGAATACAATCATTCCTACTACATGAACTTTAACACTACTACCTCTCTCCTGACTGTCGTTTTCACCCATTGTATGGTCACTGAGTTGTCACTTTCCCTTACTGTTTCACAGATGTGGGTCCCACTGTGTGACATCTGCTTGGATTCCTCATGGGCTAGAGCTGTGTGACATAGGTATGTTGACATTACTATTTCACAAACGTTTTGTCACTGTAATTGCAAATACACTATTTCGAAATCACAGACTCCAGATCATTTTGTGCTTTAGGTGTGTTTATTTAAATGCTCAAAATTGGAGGGGGTAGTGAAATGGTGAGGGGTGATGGCGGAGGAGTGTCCATGGCAGAGTCCAGTCTATTAGTCTCACAGGTGCATTGCCCATATGGGCATAGGAAGTGGAGCTGGGGCAGTTTAATTATGGACAGGGTGACAAAGTGGGACAGGAGGATGACAATCAGGGTGGTCTCATTTCTTGGCGGGGGTCTTGGCATCGTTCTCTGTCTTGTTCCTGGATCTCAGGGACCATTTGCGGGGTGGTTCCCCCTCTGGAGGGGGTGGGGTGCTGGTGTGGTGGTCCTCGGCAGGGCATCCTGTCCACTAGCGCTGGCGGAGGTGGTGGGCAGTTCATCATCCATGCTAGTGTCAAGGGCCCCTTGTAGTGCCACAGTGTCCCTCCTGGTGTTGAGTACTTCCTTCAGCACCCCTACGATGGTGCCCAGGGTGGAGCAGATGGTTCTGAGTTCCTCCCTGAAGCCCATATACTGTTCCTCCTGCATGCGTTGGGTCTCCTGAAACTTGGCCTGTACCGTTGCCATCGTCTCCTGGGAGTGGTGGTATGCTCCCATGATGTAGGAGAGGGCCTCGTGGAGAGTGGGTTCCCTTGGCCTGTCTGCCCCCTGTCGCACGGCAGCCCTCCCAGTTCCCCTGTGTTCCAGTGCCTCCGTCCCCTGGACGTGTGCTCACTACCACTGCCCCAGGTCCCTGTTGTTGTTGGGGTGGTGGGTTATCCTGGGTTTTTCTGTAGTGGTGGACACACAGCTGATTGACGTGTCCTAGGGACGGAGGTATGGGCCTGCTGGTTGGGTGCTGTGCTGGTGTTTTCAGAGGGGGGAAGGTCTGTGGTGGCCTGTGCCTGTGTGAGGGGAACCGACTGTCCAGAGGTCCACGATGGTCTGGGCTGGTCATCTAGATCCAGTTGGACAGAGGTGCTGTCATCACTGTGGGCCTCTTCTGTTGGTGGTGTGGACATGTGTGGACCCTCCTGTCTGGTGACGTTGGGTGGGGGTCCTGCAGGGGTATAAAAGGATGTTTGTTAAATCTGTGTGTGTAATAGTGTGCAATGGGTGGGTGTCCGTGTACCCCAGTGCTTGCATTCCTGTGTGGGAGCTTGTGTGATAGTGGTTTAGGGGGGTGTATGGGTATGTGCAGTGGCCATGCTTTGGTGATGGGTGTTCATGCTTTGTTGTTGCATGCAGGGCTTGGTGTTAGGATGTGTGGTTTGTGATGTAGGGACATTTGTGAGCAGTTAGAGTGATGGGGTGAGGGTGAGGGTGGGGGTATGTCCTGGCATGCAGGTAGGGTGGGGGTTGTAATACTTAAGATTTGACTTACCAGAGTCCATTCCTCCACCTACTCCTGCGAGGCCCTCAGGATGAAGAATCGGCAAGACCTGCTCCTCCCATGTTGTTAGTTGTGGGGGAGGAGATGGGGGTCCGCCGCCAGTCCGCTGAACCGCCAGGTGGTGTCTTGAGACCACGGAACGCACCTTCCCCCGTAGGTTGTTCCACCTCTTCCTGATGTCCTCACGATTTCTTGGGTGTTGTCCCACTGCGTTGACTCTGTCCACTATTCTGTGCCATAGCTCCATCTTCCTAGCTATGAAGGTGTGCTGCACCTGTGCTCCGAATAGCTGTGGCTCTACCTGGACGATTTCCTCCACCATGACCCTGAGCTCCTCCTCAGAGAACCTGGGGCGTCTTTGCCGTGCCATGGGGTGGTGTAGGTGATGTGTGGGGTGGAGTGTGTGGTGATAAGTGTGGTGATTTATAGTGGTGTGTTGTGTGAGGTGCATGGAAGTTGTGTGGGTGATGGTGTTGTGTGCCTGTGGATGCTGTTGTTCTTGCTGGTGGTGCTCTGTCTCTGGCCTTCTTTCTGAATTTTTTGTTGTGGGGGTTTGTGGGTGATGTGGGTGTTTGTTTTATATTGTAATGGGTGTGTGGGAGTGGCGGTTGTATGTGTCTCAGGTGTGTGTATTTTGAATTTTCCAATGTGGGGATGTTTTGTAAGAGTTTGTGTATTTTGAGCGCGGCAGTGTGTACCGCCAATGGAATACCGCAGATTAAAGACCGCCGCGTGGATTCATGTGTCGTGATAGTGTGGGTGTATTTCTGTTGGCGTGATGGTGGAGGTTTTGTTTTCACCAGTTTATCACTGACCTTTGGTGTGGTGGACTTGTGTGGGTGTCTGAATTTTGGTGGTTTCCGAGATGTGGGTCATAATAGCTGTGGTGGAATTCCGCGGCCGTGGCGGTGTGTTGGCGGTCTTCTGCACGCTGTAAGCCGCTTTTACCGCCAATGTTGTAATGAGGGCCTCAGTCTCTCACAAGTCCTGGAGGAGAGAATCCAGTATAAAGGAACAGCCAGACTTTTCCCATAGGAAGCAATGGACAGAAGATACCAGGTCTTACCAAGTACCAGACAGTGCATTATGGGACCTGAAGTCCATGGGAGCAAATGTAGTTCTTATATAGCATGCCATATCGAAAAGGGAAGCAAACAGGAGTTAGAAAGGGACTCGGTGAGTGTTAATGATGATTCCCAGGCTACAGATAGTCAGTTTACAGTGCCCCCTAGAGATGGGATGGCAGAGACGCAACACATGGCAGTGGCAGGACTGATTTCCAGGGGTGGACTGTGCAGGTCATGTGTTGTGAACATTGCTTGTCATACCTGGGACAATCATGCTATCCATTATCACAAATCATATCCCCCCTTGTCAGACAAGCTCCTTGCAGACATTGCAAGTGTCACACTTAGTAATGTCAGGGGTCTGTTCAAACATTCCTGTACTTCTGATATTTCATATCCACTGCCTCATGTATGGGGCCCTTATTTACCTTATGATTGGAGATGTTATAGTTGTGTATCATGTGCTACAGTTGACCATATTGGCAACATGGATGTGACTCATATGTTGTGGTCAAATGATTGTGTCCTTCATATGTGACATTCAAGAGATGAGTATGTTTTACATGTGTGTGATGTTTGCTGTACAATCATGCGCATCACATGTGATGTTGCATCAGAAGTAGTCAGATTTGTCTTTGTAGCATGCTCCCTGAGGTAATACTGACATTCCTAAGGTACATGTGATGGAGAATGAAGAACACCAGAGCAGGATTGTGTGATCAAGTAAGGTGTTTATTTACATAACTTAACAAGGTGTGTAGAGTGACTATTAAGTGAAAAGGTTGTAGACAATTTGCTGTCTGCGGTGCATTCCTGCAGCTGTGTTCTGCTGTTCCCCCTCATTTTCCCTGCCACCATCCTCCTTCTCCTCAGGCAGTTCTTGGTCCGGCTCATATAATGGGATGTTCAACCTCACAAAAATGTTGTGCAGGATAGCACAGGTCTGTATTGTTTTACACACAATGTGTGGGGCATATAAGAGGCTGCCTCCTGTGATGTCTATGCACCTGAATCTGGACTTCAGGATGCCAAAAGTCCTTTCCATAATGGTGCATTTCCTCCAATGTGCCTCATTATAGGAATGCTCTGCTGCTGTGCTTAGGTTGGGGAATGGGGTCATGATCCATGGTTGCATCCCGCAACCCTGATCGGCTGCAAACGATAACAGGAGTGAGTATTTTGTTAGTGCTTGCAACAGGAATGTCATGTGGAATTGCAGTTGATATCTTGTGTCGTCTATGACTCATATGTGTTTGTGGTATTGTGTGAGATCCTGGGCTTCTATGAAGTCTTTTCTGCACTGGGTTGTTTGACATGACAACTTGTGTTTGGCTCATTGGCCTGGGATCTATGATTTGTTTTCCGAACCATTGGTCAGTATGTATGTACCATGCTTTGTGTAGTGTCCCACATGTTTTACTGTGTTTTCACTGGAGGGGACATGATACATCCACTTACACAATAGATTCAGATGTGGTGGTAACATTGTTGCACTTCATGGCCTGGACATCCCACCTATTTAGACATATGTCATTGCAGATGGAATTCCTTCCCTGGCACTGACAGGGGTTTCCTCCGCCCCCTCCCCAAAGCACTCATCTCCTCCCACTCCCATACATACACACCCATACACACACGCATACACACATTCACCCACACAAACACACATCATATACACTCACATCAACACTCACAAACGTACATCCAGGCACACACGAAATCACACGACACAACATGCATGTACACACACACCTACTCATGCACACATGCATTACACACGCATGCACAAATTCAAACACACCCACACACTCACACAACACACCCCCACCCCCTCTCCTGTCAAAGAACCCAACTTACCTGCTTGCAGAGGGTCTTCTGGCCGGAGACGGGACGCGGCGCTGCTGCCAGCAGCAGCGTCCACCAGCAGAACACCGCCAACCGTATCATGGGACATGATATGGTAGGCGGCGTTCTGTAGGGGTGGCGCTGCTGCTGGCAGCAGCACCACCTTACCGACGTCCGCCATGACCGTTGACAGAATTCCGTCAGCCTTCTGGCGGTATTCCGCCTATGGTCATAAATAGGTGGCGGTCGGTAGCCATCGCAATGGTATCTTGGCGGCCGTCGCCGTGGCGGTAGGGTCATAGTCTCACATGGTGGGGTTCAAAGCCTTCCACACATTCAGTAAGCCGATTTGGTGGAATGTTGATTTTGTGGCTTTGGTAAAGATCCCTGTGTGTGATCAGTGAGGGTGAGTACTGTCCAAGTTGGGGTCCCATATTAAATTAAAATCCCCCATCAATATAATACCCCCATCAGTGAATCCACCCAACAGGGAGAGAGAAGAGAGGAGGAACTCACATGTATTAGGGGCATACACCATGGCAACTGTGCAAGACAGCCTTTGATAAGTCCCTTAATCATCAGAATCCTCCCCTCTTTTTCTGACTTACAACCTGTGATTTGGAATTTAACCATGGAGTGGAAGAGAAGTGCAACTCTGTTATGTTTAGTTGTGGTAGACGATGTATGTATAATGGTTATCAATCAATCAATCAATGCATTTATAGAGCGCGCTACTCACCCGAGGGGGTCTCAAGGCGCTGGGGGGGGGGTGGGTTACTGCTGCTCGAAAAGCCATGTCTTGAGGTGCTTCCTGAAGGCGAGATGGTCCTGGGTAGTTCTTAGGTGTGCGGGGAGGGAGTTCCATGCTTTGGCTGCCAGGTAGGTGAAGGATTTTCCTCCTGCGGTGGTTCTGTGGATACGTGGGATGGTGGCGAGGGCGAGGCTGGCTGAGCGAAGCTGACGGGTGGGTGTGTAGAATGCGAGGTGGCTGTTGAGGTATTCGGGGCCCATGTTGTGGAGAGCTTTGTGTGCGTGGGTGAGGAGCCTGAAGGTGATCCTCTTGTTGACGGGAGCCAGTACAGGTGTTTCAGGTGGGCGGATATGTGGCTGTGGCGGGGGATGTCAAGGATGAGGTGTGCAGAGGCGTTCTGTATGCGTTGAAGACGGTTCTGTAGCTTTGCGGTGGTCCCTGCGTATACGGTGTTTCCGTAGTCCAGACGGCTTATGACGAGGGCATGGGTAACTGTCTTTCTGGTTTCGGCGGGGATCCATCGGAAGATTTTTCGGAGCATGCATAGGGTGTTGAAGCATGATGACGAGACGGCGTTGACTTGCTTGGTCATAGGTAGGAGGGGGTCCAGGATGAATCCGAGGTTGCGTGCGTGGTCTGAGGCGGTTGGTGCGGTGCCCAGATCCGTGGGCCACCAGGAGTCGTCCCAGGCGGAAGGGGATTGTCCGAGGATGAGGACCTCTGTCTTGTCTGAGTTCAGCTTTAGACGGCTGAGCTTCATCCATTCCGCGACGTCTTTCATTCCTTCCTGTAGGTTGATTTTGGTGAGGGAGAGTATCAGCTGGGTGTCGTCGGCGTAGGAGATGATGTTAATGTTGTGTTTGCGAGCGATGTGGGCGAGGGGGCTCATGTAGATATTGAAGAGGGTTGGGCTGACCAAGGAACCTTGGGGTACGCCGCAGATGATCTCTGTGGGTTCTGAGCGGAAGGGCGGGAGGTAGACTCTTTGGGTTCTGTCGGAGAGGAACAAGATGATCCAGTCAAGGGCCTGTCCTAGGATTCCAGTGGAGTGGAGGTGGGTTATTAGGGTTCGATGGCACACGGTGTCGAAGGCAGCCGAGAGGTCCAGGAGGATGAGGGCGGTTGTTTCTTCGTTGTCCATCAGAGTTCTGATGTCATCGGTGACTGCGATGAGGGCGGTTTCTGTGCTGTGGTTGGCCCGAAATCCTGATTGGGAAGGGTCGAGCGAGTTGTTAGCTTCAAGAAAATTGGTCAGCTGCTTGTTGACAGTCTTCTCGATGACCTTGGCCGGGAAGGGGAGAAGAGAGATGGGGTGGAAGTTCTTCAGGTCGTTGGGGTCAGCCGTGGGTCTTTTTCAGGAGGGCGTTGACTTCCGCGTGTTTCCAGCTCTCGGGGAAGGTGGCAGATGAGAATGAGCTGTTGATGATGCTCCGGAGATAGGGGGCGATGATGGAGTTGGCTTTGTTGAAGATGTGATGGGGGCATGGGTCCGAGGGGGAGCCGGAGTAGATGGTGTTCATGGTGATTCTGGTCTCCTCAGAGCTGATGGGGGTCCAGGCGTTGAGTGTAGTGGTGGGGGCTGTTGGTTCAGTGGTGGGCGGTGGTGTCTGGGGTCCGAAGCTGTCGTGTAGGTCTGCGATCTTTCGGTGGAAGAACGTAGAGAGGGAGTTGCAGAGTTCTTGTGAGGGCGTGATGACGTTGGAGCTGGCGCTGGGGTTGGAGAGCTCTTTGATGATGTTGAAGAGTTCTTTGCTGTTGTGGGCGTTGTTGTCCAGTGGCTCTTTGAATGATGTCCTTTTGGTGGAGCGGATCAGCTGGTGGTGTTCACGGGTGGTGATCTTGAGGGCTGACATGTTTTCTGTGGTGCGTTCTCTGCGCCAGGTTTTTTTGAGGGTACGGCAGGATTTCTTGGATTCTTTGAGGGTGTCCATGAACCACAGGGGTTTCCTGATGCTGGTCCCGCTTGGGTGGCTTTTAAGTGGAGCGAGGTTTTCTGCACAGTTGGTGATCCACTGTGTGAGGCTGAGGGCTGCGTTGTTGGCGTCAGTGGTGATGGCTGGTGGGTTTTGGTTCAGTGTTGAGAGGAGCTTCTCTGTGGAGATTTTGCTCCAGTGTCTGCGGGGGATTTGTTGTGTGCGATGGTGGTGGGTCTCCCGTTTGAAGGTGAAGTGGACGCATCTGTGGTCGGTCCAGTGTAGTTCAGAGGAGTGGCTGAAGGATATGTGGTTGCTGGTGGAGAAGATGGGGTTGGGTGCGTGGCCAGTGGTGTAGGTGGGGGTGTTCACCAGTTGCTTGGGTCCGAGGTTGGCGAGGTTGTCGAGCAGAGTGGCGGTGTTGTTGTCGTTGTTTTTCTCCAGGTGGAAGTTCAGGTCCCCGAGGAGGATGTAGTCTGGTGAGGCTAGGGCGTGTGGGCTGATGAAATCTGTGATGGTTTAGCTGAATTGGGCGCGTGGGCCCGGGGCCCTGTAGACAAGAGTTCCTCTGAGGGTGGTTCTGGGGTCGGTGATGATCTGGAAGTGTACGTGTTCGGCAGCGAGGGGGGTGTCTTCGGTGGTGGTCGTGATGTTGATGGAGTTCCTGTAGATGATGGCGATTCCTCCACCGGTTTGGTTGATGCGGTCCTTCCAGGCGATCTTGTAGCCGTTGGGGATGGCTATGGTGATGTCAGGAGCCGAGGAGGCGTTCATCCAGGTTTCTGTGATGAAGGCGTAGTCTGGTGCTGTTGTGTCCAGGAGGTCCCATAGTTCGATGGAGTGCTTGTGGACAGAGCGTGTGTTGAGGAGGATGCACTTGAGGTGGTTGTTGGTGCGACGGCCGGTGGGAGGTCTGCAGGCTCGGTGGAATGTGTACTTACAGGCTTGACAGGTGAAGGGTCCATGAGTACGTTTAGGGCTGGCTTGGTAGCAGGTGGCTGTTCGTCCAGGGTTGAGGGCATTGAGGGAGGCGGCGTCGTATCTTAGTCGGGTGTTTTGAGCACGGTGGGGGCCAGGGGTTCTGGCGCTGGGCGCAGTCCAGGCGCAAACGGGCGCAAACGGGCTTGCATTTGGCGCACCTGTGCGGCCGTCAAAAGAGGGGAGGGGGGAGGGGTCAGCTGGGAGGCGGGAGGTGGGAGGGAGGACAGCGAATGGGAGCGGGGGGACGCGGCCACACGGGTAGCAGCGGCGGGAAAAGCGGGAAAAAGCGGGAAAGCACACAGCAAGAGAAAAAGAAACAGTGGAAAGCAAAGAGCAAAAGAGAAATGGCAAGAAACAGTGGAAAGCAAAGAGCAAAAGACAAATGGTAGGAAACAGTGGAAAGCAAAGAGCAAAAGAGAAAAGGCAAGAAACAGTCGAAGGTCAAGGGAAGAACCTGAAATACCTGAACACCCTAGAAAGGCATGGCAGGGGCCTGGGCAGGCGGAGCTGCAGCGGCGGGTAAGCGACCTACCCGAGGGTTATGATTAGTGATGTGATTTGTGATCTTCATTATTTCTCAGATATGTTTCTTCGAAGGCAATGATATCTAGGTGCCTGTTGAGGATATACTTCCAAAGTTTGTGACGTTTATTGAAGAAATTTAGTCCTTTTAGGTTCCACGTTAAGTTATTAAGGGGCATATTTATGATTCCCCTAGCTCCACCTTGATCCACATTTGCGTCAATTTTTTATGCAAGCATGGCATTAAGGTGGCATTTCCCACATGCCATATTTAGAAAATGTCACCATGCAAGCATTGCGTCACTTCGTAAACCCTTGCACCACATTATGCCTGAACCAGGCATAATGTATGCAAGGGATGTTTTCCCATGTAGAGAGGTCCAGAAAAATGGTGCAGTGAAATTTACTAGCTTTCACTGCCCCATTTTTAATTCCATTACTAACACCTGCCTAAGGCAGGTGATAAGATGACACACCCATTGAAAACAAAGGGCCTCACTGTGCTTTGCTGCAATAATGCCATATTTATGGTGTTAATCCAGCAAAGTGCCACATTAGTGCCCTAAATTATGATGCTAATGTGGACACAATTGTAATGGTGCCGTATTGTAAATACGGTTCACACATGGTGCTGTTAGGAGAACTCAATGGGGTGCTAGAAAAGTGGTGCATCATAAATGATGCATCACTTTTCCATAAACATGCCCCTAAGTACCATAGAGGAGTGTAAGATGTGGATGATCTATGGACTCTACTCTAAGGCTCAAACAGGGAGACCTAGCGGTCACCCCCTTCAATTAGTGAATCCCAAATGCTTACCTATCCCCCCGCCCAATGCCCCCAAATGAAGATCACAAATCCAGCCAGTCAGTAAAATAAAAGTTGAAAGAACAAATAAACAACATGAACTAGGGAGTCTACACTCCTTCTGAACTAGCAGTTCTATCTGAGATTGGAACATTATGGTTTTGATGAAAACAAAACCACCAAACGCCCTACAGGTTGTGTCCATATATCACAAAGTGACTGATGCATGGTCTTAGAATAGTCAGCTTGTAGCACATCAAATGAATGGGAACAGAGAATCCCTGGAGGACAGTTCCCAACAGAAAAATAAATTACATTTGTGCTATAATCTCTTCAGCATAGCAAATTAGGAGAAAGGAGATAAAAAAGCATAAGATCACAACAGTTTTTAGGTATTTCGGATGCAGAAGTGTCTATCGCAGGTGAAGTGAGAAGGATTGTGGTTCAGAGTTAATTTCTTGTTATTACTTTTACCTTTCCTCTATGAACACCAAGGGACACATTTATACTCTGTTTGCACCGAATTAGCATCATTTTTTTTGTTTGATGCAAAACGAACTCCATATTTATAATTTTGTGCTAGGCCCTGAATTAAACTTTTTTTGCACCGCATGAACGTCATTTTTTTACTCAAAAGTGGCGCAAACTTACAAAATATTGGCCCTGATTTATACTTTTTGGTGCAAAACTGCACTAACTCAGTTTTACACCAAAAAGTTTAGCACCGGCTTGCACCATTTCTGTGCACCAGACGGCACCATATTTATGGAATGGTGCAAGCCGGTGCAGAGGGTAGGCTAGAGTCAAAAAAACGACTAGTCGGGTGGGGCTGGCGGTATTGAAGAAGGGGGTTTAGCACCAAAAAATTACTTTTAAAGTAAAAGAAAATGACTCTAACCAGATTAGCATCATTTTATGGTGCTAAAACTACCATGCCACATGACCCCTGCCTTAGAAAAGGCCGGAGTCATGCCCACCACCACAATGGCCAGCACAGAGGACAAGGGTCCCCTGGGCATGGCCATTGCACTCTGTGCCATGTATGGGGGCCCATTTCAGGGCCCCCTATAGCACTTTCAAAAATAAAATGCAATCTTACCTGTACTTACCTGGGATGGGGTCCCCCATCCTCCGCAGTCCCTCTGGTGTGGGTTGGGGTGACCCTGGGGTCTTGGGAGGGCACCTGTGGGTTTATTCCATGGTGTTCCACCATGGATATAGGCCCACAGGTCCCCTAACGCCTGCCCTGACCCAGGCTTTAAAAAATGGGGCAAAACCAGCTTTGAACCATTTTTTAACCATTCCTCCCTCCCTTGCACCATTTTTGCATGGGAGTATAAATATGGCGTTAAGGCCATAGAGTCATTTTTTGCACAGGAACGCCTACCTTGCATCTCATTAAGGCAAGGTAGGTTTCCACTTCCCAAAAATGATTTTAACTCCATAAATTTGGTGCTAGACGGGTCTAGCATGAAAGTGTAAATATGGAGTTAACTTTGCACCGAATTAGAGTTTAAAAAAAATGACGCTAATTCAGTACAATCAGAGCATAAAAATGTCCCTTAGCGTCAAAAAATGACGCTAATCTGGTTAGAGTCATTTATTTTGACTCTAACCTGCCTAACGTAAAAAAAATTACGCTAGCCTACCCTTTGCACCGGCTTGCACCATTCCATAAATATGGTGCCCAGCTGGTGCTAATAAATGGTGCAAGCTGGTGCAAAACGTTTTGGTGCAAAACTGCTTTAGTGCAGTTTTGCACCAAAAAGTATAAATGAGGCCCCAAGTTCCTGCAGTAGAGTTGTGAATGGGGTCTAATGAGGGCCTTGTGCCATGTTTTCCAGGACCAGATGGCGCAGGTACAATGAGGCCTAGTAAAGAGGCTGCATCCTCTAGCTCCATGAAGTGGTGTTGTTTACCATGAAACACAAAGGCAATGCCAAAAGGATAAGTCCAGTGATGTTTAACATTGTCCCGACGTAGGGCCTTCATGATAGACTTAAATGTTAGGTGTCATGCTAAGGTGTCTGGGGCAGCATCCTGATATAGGGAACCGGTCGCTCCTTGGAAAAAGATATTATCCCACTGTCGGGCTGCCTGGAGGACCATTTCTTAGATCTTAGAATATTTCTGGACTGTTTCTCACCACTAAAAACTGCTAAGCTCACATTATGTACTCTTTTCAGCTGCACCTCCGGTTGATCAGTGCCCAGTAATGCAGAGAATAGGCCAACAATGAAGGCCTCCAGATCAGGTCCCTCCATTCCCTCCTCCAGACCCCACACTCAAATGTTGTCTCTCCTGGAGCTATTTTCTAGGTCTTCGCACTTAAGGAGAGCTGTGTGTAATTGAGAGTGGAGGTTTTCCATGTCCTGCTCAAATGGATTTAAACGTTGCTTGATGTCTAGAAATTTTGGGGGATATTTATAGTCCCATTGTGCCACCTTGCGCCACATTAACGTAATTATTTATTATGTTAAAGTCGCCCAACAAGGTCTAAATCTTAGCACTGTATTTACAGGGTGGCACATTGCATGCATTGCGCCACCCTGTAACCCTTTGCGCTACATTATGCTTGCACCAGGCATAATTTATGCAAAGAGGTTGTTTCCCCGTTAGGGGAGCTGAAAAAATGGAGTAAGGAAATCTGTGAGATTTCCTTGCACCACTTGTTACAGCACTTTTAACGCCTGCTCAAGAGCAGGCGTTAAAAGTGGGCTTCGATTCTTTAGAATGGAGCCCTTGGACTCTGCAGGAGTAGCGTCAATATTGTGGTGCTACTCCTGCAGAGTACATCAATAGCGTCATGAGAAATTACACTATTGCCCCCTACCCTGCGCCATGGTGTGCCATATTTTAAATATGGTGCACACATTGTGGCATTAGGGGGGTGCTAAGGGGTGCAGGGAAAGTGCCACTGGACCTGAGAACCAAACTGCCCCTTCTCAAACCGGCCTCTGAGAATAACTAAGGTCAAAGGGTCAATGATCAAGGCAGAGGCTGGGTCCTACTGCGTCACCAGAAACACCTCGCACTTTAAGGAGTTCAGGCCAGCAGATGATGAGGAAGGCAAACCAAGGCCCAGTGCTCGTCGGAAGACCCCAAGTGCAGATTCCAGAGGGTCAAGAGAAACTGCGTCATTAACTGGGACAGTCACTGCCAGGCTGACTACACAAGTGAAGACATCGGCCAAGAAAGGGGGAGATCAGACCCCACGCGAGGGAGACTGAATCCAGAAGACTGATTGAATAACTATGATGATAACGTCAGTCTTTCTCTTTCTCTCTGTCTCCCGCATTATATCCACATATATCAGGTTGCAAACAAAAGTTGGGGGATGTGCATATTTTTGTCAACCAAGGGGGAGATGTTGGTACGTGGCACTAGGACCACATATCTGCTGCCCGCTGACCAGACAAGGTATCGGACCCCACGTCCAGTCAGCGAGGGGTAGTATATATAGGTTGGGAGGTGGGAAGACGACACAGACAGAATATGCGTGAGGAAGAGAAGAAAGGTCGCTGATCCCCTACCCGGTCTCCATGTGCTTTCTTTGGGTGTGGCACTACGACTCTACAGGTGGCATCAGATTGTGGAGAACTGTAGGATGTTAGGCCTCCCTGTATTACATCCACCCTGCCATGGTGGTTGGCACCGCACCAAAAAAACGTGGGCTTTTGGTCTATACTTTTGGTGTACGTTTCACTTTGTAAATTCAGCCCCATGTTTTTAACCTCTGACAGTGTGAACAATGGCAGGATTTAAATGACAACCGGGAGAGAGTTCCAACGGTACGCAGCCAGGAAAGAAAAGCAGTGACCTCCATGTATTGTAGTCACATCCAAACGGTGCTGCTATAATCATATTACCCAAAGCTCCTTTGCTTATTTTTAACCTGAGATGTTGCTGTCTTAACTAGTTCATGTCATCTGCCTTTGTACATAGTTTGCTTCAGGATATATTCCAGACTTCGCAGGTACAATTTTCATATTTGTTCATGTACAACACATTTAGAGGATCACTCGAACATAAGGGCAAGGAAAGATTTGAAAATTGAAAAATGCTATTGTTCAAAAGGAGCAGGAACTACAAACGTATTAAAACCTGAGCCATAATTATTTTCTAATTTTCCAGGAAGCAGAGTTGGGAAAATTAAATAATGTGCATGAGTTTTGAGTTGACACACAAATTGCATGGTAAACAATATTGAACTTAGGCAATGAGATAAACTTATTGCCGCTTCTTCTAAAATACATACATTCTGGCACGCATATTTTACTTTTTCGTTTTATCTAAAAGTAAGTGTCCCATTGCTTTTAGGCTAAGTTCGCGCTATTCAAGTACCACATACGTCAATCATTTTAGGGTTGTCACAAAGAAGCATGCTTAAATGACAGATGTTTACAGTACAGTCCCTGTTTGGTCTTAATTTTTAGAGATGGGAACGTCTGTAGTTGTGCTTTCTGTGGAAGGCTCAATCGCGCCCTTTCTCTGTGTGCATTGCAGCGTGTTTAGAAGTTTCTTGTTGGTCTTAAGGATCACAATGGGGCTCAGAGCAGCATACAAGGTGCCAAAGAATACTCTAGCATCAGAAATGGCTGGTGCCACTCTGGAGACAAACAGAGTGTAGATCCACAAGCCACTGTCTAGACCAAACAGCAGAACATAGATAGAGACCAACAAGACGACTGCTCTTGCCGCTGTGTACTCGGCTGTCCTACCAGTGTTCCTGTCAGAGCTCCTTATACCGTGCACCTGCCTCCTGTGACGATACAACATGAGAACTATGTAGCAGCTTGCGAGAGTCATGAGCCCCACAAACAAGAAGTCCCGCAAGGCAATGACAGTGCCATTGGCCACATAGGAAGTGAATGTCATGAAGTCGTGGATGCAGAACTCTAAATACAAGATGTACTCCGAGGTTGTGTAGTTGGCTATTGCTCGCACCTGCAGAATACATGATGGGTAAATGAAGCAGTTAACGCAGCAGAGTGCTATGATGATGACTGTAATGTTCCTTGGCACTTTCTTCTTTAAGGACACCCATGACTTTGAGGGCGGGGCTATAATGATGCACTGGTTGCAGCTCAGCAGACACGTGATGCAGATCGTCATTCCACGGGAGACGCGATACATGAAGGAAATTGTCTTGCACTCATAGTCATTGAATATGTTCTGAATGCCAAATGATTTCACCATTTGTGGGATTCCTTTGGTGATTATTACCAACAGGTTGGCAGCAGCCAGTCCTGAGAGGATGACATTAGGGGGCATAAGCCTCTTCTCCAGTATCCGTATGTGAATAAAAGTTGCCAGAATTAAAACATTGCCTGGAATTCCGATAGAAACCAAAGAGGAAAATCCAATGGCTTTTAAGATTAAGCGTAGCTCCATGGCACCTGAAAAAAAGCAAAAGCTTTATATAGTTAAACCTTGTCTTTGTTAAAGTGGAATCAGACAGCATAACAGAGGTACACAGTTTTTCATTGCCCTTGATTGAGTTGTCTACGTAAGACCTCATACTGGTACTCTTGAGTAGTAGTATGGTAATTTGAAAAAATGATTTTGTTCTTGTGTCCTTTGGGTATTTCTCCCTAAAACAATGAAGAATACATTTAGTTAAAGAGGTTGTCTGCAATTAGGCTTGGTGAGTCACTGCCTAAGAAAAGCTGTGCAAGTTAATTCACTCCAGTAGAAATGCACATCTTGCAGGCTTTATCTATTTATTTTGAAAGGCGAAGATAAGAGAGTAAGGGCCAGATATAGCAAGATATGCTTTTGCGAGTCTGAAATTGCGAGTCGGTGCGACTCGCAATTTCAGACTTGCAAAAGCATATGCAGAATGGTGTCTCAGACACCTTCTGCGACTCACTATGGGGTCGCAAAGACCCACCTCATTAATTTTAATGAGGTGGGTCGCTTTTTGCAACCCCATAGCGAGTCCTTGCACTCACAGGGATGGTGGCCTGCAGAAGTCAGCAGACCTCCATGTCTGTGACTGCTTTTTAAATAAAGCAGTTTTTTTTTTTTTCATTTTGCAGCCCGTTTTCCTTAAAGGAAAACGAGTTGCAAAATGAAAAAAATACCAAAACCATAGGACCACTGCCTGCTCTGAAAAAATATTTTTGTCGACATTCACAAAGGGGAAGGGGTCCCATGGGGCCCCTTCCCTTTTGCGAATGAGTTACCACCAGTGTGACACTGGTGGTAACTGCCAGTTGCTGTGCGACCGCATTCGAGGTCACAAAGCAAGTCTGAATTGCGATGCGAGTCGCAAATAGGAAGGGAACACCCCTTCCTATTTGCGAGTCACATTCCCAAATTGCGAGTCGGTACGGACTCGCAATTTGGGAATGAGCATCGCAGGAGGCTGTTTGCATGGTGCAAACTGCGTTTTTCGCAGTTTGCGACATGCAAACAGCTTGCTACATCTGGCCCTAAGTGAACAGAAAAAGTTATTGTATTTTTTGGACATGTTTTATTGTGAAGTTTTATTTACTGAATGGAAGCATTACTTAGGCGTAGGAGGAGACAACGCCGGAAAGACTGAGAACTATGTGAACGCTATAATCAGAGATAGTACAAACCATGCCTGCATGAGAACAACTTCACACACACGTAGTACAGTAAATAGAACACATGACATACACACAGCTTTTTAGAGAGCGATGACTGGACGAACCTTGCCCAGATTTTCAAGATAGGCTGATAATCGCTTTAACTTTGATATTCAAATCCTCTAATATGCCCTATTTTCGAAATAATTACGGATTATGATATGTTATAAAAATGTATTGGTTGGAAGATAATAAGGAGTGCGAAGTTGGAAAGGTTTTTTGTAACGACCCTCACCTAGATACTGGCAAATTTCATCAAGTTCCACAAAATTTCGTTTTTGCATTAAAACGATGAATTTTGCGATGTTGTTAATGTTGCTTAATCCACATTTTCATATTTTTGACCATGAGTGTAAATTTGTATACCTTCCCTAATATATGTTGAGGCCCTTTTGAGGTAAAGAGAGATCAGGAGTTAAGAAAGAGTGGAAATAATATTTATTTTTAGCGGCTTCTACTGCAAAGTGATTCTGACTAAGGATAAACAGGAGGATTATGCAGAGGTGTATGGAATGCAAAATAATCTGACATCTATGTGAAGGCAAAGAATATGGAACTATGTGAACCTATGTTAGTGTGGTAAAAGGTTTGCATGCTCCATGGCAATAGACTTTTTGTCTCTCTGACTAAGGATTGGAAAACTATGGGGCAGATTTAAGGAAAGTGCGCTGCACCCAGTGCAGCACCACTTTGCTTGCGCCCCTGAGTGCACCCCTACCTCCACCATGTGAGTGCTGTATCTAAGATACAGCACACAATTGCGCAGGTTAGGGGGCATATAGTTATAATTTCTGATGCTATTGATGTACTGTTCAGGTTTAGCGCCCAAAGTTTGGCGCTAACTCTGAACAGTACATAGGGGCCCATTATAAATAATGGTGTGCCCCCATTTAATGCCTGCTCTGAGAAGGCATCAAAAGTGCTGAAGAAAATGATGCAAAGAAATCTTTTAGATTTCTTTGCGCCATTTTTTCGCTCCCCCCAAAGGCGCAGGCATAATGTAGCACAAAGGGTTACAAAGTGGCGCAATGCATGCATTGGGCCGATTTGTAAATTTGGCACATGGAATTTGGCCTCATTGGGCCACATGTGGCGCAAGGAAGCCCTCTTAAATCTGGACCAATATGCTATAGACTGCTAATTTGTTCCCTATGCTAAACAACCTGCTTGGGCCTCACTGAGTGAAAATATACTTTACCTCAAATTGGCCTACGAGATAATACTTTTGAATTTATTTTTAATTTTCTGTCAATTAAATGTTGAATATTAATAAAATTCTAATGATAGTCAAAGTCTCATTCATTCTTGACAATGTTTCTAGGACACATATTTATCTATCTATCTATCTATCTATCTATCTATCTATCTATCTATCTATCTATCTATCTATCTATCTATCTATCTATCTATCTATCTATCTATCTATCTGTCTATCAGACCTGGCATCCTTGGCGTGGATTCACCTAACATTTTGCTCCCTGAACTCTTGTTTTACTGACCTCCTTTTTGCTGGCTTCAGGACTTTGGGCACTTTTGTTATGCAGTTCCTGCTTTGGTGAGAGGACTGTGTATTCAGGATGGCAGAACCTCAGAGTGTGGGTGACTGAGTAAAACCTATACCATTAGCAGTTATTGTCTTAACTTCTAGCTAGTTCACAGTGCCTCACACAAACCTTCAAACCCGTCAGGAAAAAAAGTTGCTAAGGCCAGATACAAGATACGTTTTTAATACATTTGTTGAAGCAATAACAATCTGGTATGAAAAAGCATGTGCTGCGATAATTAGGCAGCTGGCATAAATCAAGGTACCCAATATTAAGATCAGAGTTAAGAAGATGAAAAACCCCACCATGTTGTGTGTGATTCTAGATGTTCTAGAAATCCTTTGTTAACCCTATGTCTATGTCTGGGAGCATAGTTGTTGTAACCCTCTGCCAGGCCAGATCTATGGAATTGGCCCCAGTCCCATACCTGGATAGAATATCAGGAATGAGCCTGTCGTGTAGATGGCAATCCTTTTTTTGGAAGTTAGAAGTTCAACACCAGCAACACCACCTGTTGTGCCGTATGTGTCCCAGGATGGTCATGACCGGAATGCTGTCTGGCCTTCTTGGATCAGTTTGTAGTCTATATAATACCCATGCTGCATTGGGACCATAGCTCTGATGTCATGCTGTGTCTTGGGGATAGAAGCTGGCTCCTGGACTGGAAAAACAAGCTAGCATACTGTGTACTGTGTTCAGCAGCCTTGGACAAAGGGCTGTGATTATATGTAGTGCAAAGGCTGATTAAATGAGCAGTGAGTTCTTTACCTTTCTAGAATGAAACAGCTGATAACATTTGTAAGAGCCACAGCTGAAAACCAGTCTAGCTGATCATGAAAACAAATTTGTACAGAATATAAATAAGCTACAAACCGTAAATCTAAGCTAAAACAGCGATGCCCAAGCCAGACACTTATAGAGTCCTCACACTAATTGACCACTGTTAACCAGTGCGAAGGTGCAGGTGTTTTCTGCTTAAAACATGGTAACACTGGCTTATCCACAAATGGATTTTTTAAATTACTTATTAGTCCCTAGTAAAGTGCACTACATGGGCCCAGAGCCTGTAAGTTAAATACTACTGGAGGGCCTGTAGAACTGATTGTGCCACTTACTTTAGTAGCCTTTTAAACATGACTCAGACAAGGCACTGCAGAGCCTGTGTGTGCAGTGTTAAATTGCCTTGTCCACCTGGCAAGTTATCCCTCTTTTCAGGGCAAAGCTTTTTTAATACATATGTCATCCCGAAGGTAGGCCATAGGCAGACCAGGGGAAAGGTGCAATGTATTTGAAAAGTTGAACATGTACTTTTATGTTTTACATGTCCAGGTAGTGCGAAACTCTTAACTTTGTTTTTCACTACTGCAATCAAAGGGTACACAAAGGAAGGGTAGGTGTGACCGATTGGTCATCTGCATATTGATTGGTCATCAAGATCAGGATAGGAGGGAGGAGCTGACAATTCACTCCTGAAAAGACTGTGGCCCTCATTTTACCCCAGGCGGTCTTTTGACTGCCAGGGTTAAAGTGGCGGCATTACCGCCAACAGGCTGGCAGTACAGAGCGCCACATTATGAGTGTGAAGGGTTGGGTGCAGCAAACACAACACTTCTCCACTCATACTGCCATGGCGGTATGAGCCGCCAGGCTGGAGATGTCAATCTCCGACCGGGCGTCCCATAGAGTACCGGCGGCGGTATTATGAGGCCGCCTATCGCTATGGTTTCCGTGGCATTTGCAATGCCATGAAAACCATGGCAGTAGGCCTTACCTTACCTTCCCTGTCACCGGTAGGCGGCTCCCCCCCAACACTCACCAGACACCCCTCACCCCCCTCCAACCAAACACCTCTCCACCCCCGATTCAAACACCCCCACCTCCTCCGATACACGCATTCTTCCCCCCACCCCACTACAGTCACAGTACCCCTTACCTTACACTCCCTCCAGGCATACATGCACACATACACCCATATGCACCATGCATACACCCATTCACGTACATTGGCATACACGCATTCACTCATTCACTCATTCACTGGCATACACTCATTCACTGGCATACACGCATTCACTCATTCATGGCATAAACGCATTCACTCATTCACATACACATCGTCCAGACATACTCACACACTTTCTTACACACAGACACATTGACATGCAGACCCGCACTCACTTCGCCATTCTTACACGCATACAACACAACACAAGATGCATTCACACACGCACTCACACACTCAGACACATACACATAACACCCCACTCCCCTGTCGGACGCCCAACTTACCTTGTCTGGTGAGGAAGTTGTCCGACAGGAAACGGGAAGGGGCGCTGCTACCGCCAGCAGTGCCCCGCCAGCAGGACACCACCAGGCCGTATGTCTGCTCAAAATGCGCCTGGCAGCATTCTACTGGTGGGGCAGTGCTGGTGTTAGCAGCACCAGGTCACCAACATCCACCAGTATGAACACTGCCAGATTTCCTCCCATATTGTGGCGGAAGTCAAGCAGTGCTCATAATCTGGCGGATACATGGTCACTTCTGCAGTGGTATGTTGGAGGCAGTCACCACGAAGTAGGCGGTTATTACCGCCATGTAATAATGGGATCCTGTGTCCTGTCCCCCCACTAAGGGTTGCATACCCCCCTTTAGTGAGCCTGGAGCCAGAGCAGGAAAGGCAGGGTCTTGTGCACTTCAAAGGCATCTATTTGAAGTCTCCCTTACTTCAAAGTCCCAACTGGATATAAGTACTGAACCTCTGACACTACCAAACCAGTACAATTCTGGACCAGAGGACATTCTGCAAAGAAGAAGGACCTTTGTGCTGCTGAAGAGACTGTCACTCTGCTGGGCTCTGCTGGACCTTGCTGCACTTCTGCTGTGCCTTCCATGCTGTTTGCTGCCCTCCTTGCCTGCCAGTGAAAAGGACTGGATTTGTTTCTCTACATCCCAAGAACCAAAGTGACCCCAAGGTCTTTCTGACTTGCCTCCTGTTCTGAAGTGTCAGGGACATCAAAGACTTCTCTTCCATCTACACCCAGCAGCTGGACTTTTCTTGCTGCAAGTCTTGCTCTGCCAAGTGGTACCAATCCAGTCCAGGGCTCTTGGATGTGACACTAAAGTGTTGCATCTGCCAGAACCCGCACACTGACGCCATTGCACCAATCAGAACTGATGCATCGCCTGCTGCAAGATTGGAATCGACGCATCACCACTGTTGCAGGGACTGGACTGGCATATCACACTTGCAACCGTTGCAAGACCTCTGGAAAAACTGCTTCAGAGCCAACGTATTGCTGCCACTGTGTGGAGGAGATGGAAGCATTGCCCCGTCAGTGTAGATTGACCTGGTGCATTACATTCAGAATTGCCACACTTGGGCCCATATTTATACTTTTTGACGCAAAACTGCGCTAACGGAGTTTTGCGTCAAAAAAATTAGCGCCGGCTAACGCCATTCTGAAGCACCATGCGGGCACCGTATTTATTGAATGACGTTAGCCGGCGTTAGCCGCCGGCGCCTTCTGGTGTGCGTAAAAAAAAACGACGTACACCAGGCAGCGCCGGCGTAGGGGGATATGGGGCTTGGGCGTCAAGAAATGGGGCAAGCCAGGTTGAGGCAATTTTTTCGCCTCAACCCGATTTGCGCCATTTTTTTTCACTCCCAACCCCCATAGAAATGACTCCTGTCTTAGCAAAGACAGGAGTCATGCCCCCTTGCCCAATGGCCATGCGGGCATGGTCATTGGGCATAGTGGCATGTAGGGGGGCACAAATCAGGCACCCCTATGCTACAAAAAAAAAAAACACTTACCTGAACTTACCTTAATGTCCCTGGGATGGGTCCCTCCAGCCTTGGGTGTCCGTTCTGGGGTGGGCAAGGGTGACAGGGGGGGTCCCTGGGGGCATGGGAGGGCACCTCTGGGCTCCTTCAGAGCCCACAGGTCCCTTAACGCCTGCCTTTTGCAGGCGCTAAAAAACGGCGCAAAAGCGGCCGTATGTCATTTTTTTTGACCCGCCCACTCCCGGGTGTGAATTTTGCCCGGGAGTATAAATCCGACGCACATGCCTCGGAGTCGATTTTTTAGACGGGAACGCCTACCTTGCATATAATTAACGCAAAGTAGGTGTCCACGCTAAAAAATGACGCTAACTCCATGGACTTTGGCGCTAGATGCGTCTAACGCCAAAGTATAAATATGGAGTTCGTTTTGCGTTGGAATTGCGTCAAAAAAAACCACGCAATTCCGGCGCAAACGGAGTATAAATATGCCCCTTGGTACCAGCCCATCGCACTTTGAACTGAAGCATCATCACAATTATGTGGGAAAATCCAGCACCTACTGGATGGGGATCATGGATGCATCTTGGGCTGCAACAGGGATTAGGGTATTGTTGCTCAGCAGGCCTTGCATGGGTTCTGTAGCTGGCCAGCCCTCCATTTCGGGTAGCCTGAACTCCTCATGACCAGCTATCCCAATAGGCACTAAAGCCCTCATTACAAGTTTGGCAGTTGGTGTAAAAGTGGCAGTAATACTGCCAACAGGCTGGCAGTAATTACCACCAAATTATGACTATGGTGGATAGATCCCAGATAGACAGCCACTTTACCACACAGAACTCCAGGAGGGAAACAACAGGCACCACGGCCAACAGCCAAGTGGAAGACAATGTTCCGCCCACCGTATTATGACAAGTTAATCTGCCACCTTTTCTGGGGTGGTACAAACGACGTCAAAAGCCTGGCAAAAACTGAGCTCAGAAGGGAAAGGACTCACCATCGGAAACACAGGGAACAACCACGCCGCCATGGAGTCCGAGCTGCATTTTTTCTCCATGATCTTCTACGCGCTGCTCCACCATGAACACCAACGACGGCGAAGACGGCGACGATGAGTACAGCAGCCTAGCACACAAGGGATGGGGAGAGGAAAAATAGAGTAACAAACATGCACAACACACACCCGACATACACACACCATACAAACAACCAGATGGACAAGAAAACAAGTTATTCCCCCTAACTCAGCTTAATAATGCAAGGACAACATTAATTTACTAAAGTGAGTGTAATAAGATTAACACAGTAGAAATAAAGATTTAGCCAATGAACAGATATTTACAATTGTACAGTTCAAGGGACACTGCCCAGTCCTCAGTTTGCGTGGGCCACATGGCCACAAGCCAAAGTCCACGGCCACACTTGTCACCTGCATCAACATTGAGAGTACACTCCAGGGGCATCAGTTTGTAAATAGGCAGGCACCTCAGGGGGACGGGGGCACCTCAGCCTGGAGAGGAAACAAGACCACTGGTTCTGGAGGGGCCAATATGCCCTGTGCTTGGTCCTGGGGAGTGCAAGGCCACAGTCTCTTGAGTGGGTGACTTGCCCACAAGCTCTGGAAGGGGCAAAATGCCCTATGCCTGGTCCTGGGGAGTGCAAGACCACAGTCTCTTGAGTGGGTGACTTGCCCACATGCTCTGGAGGGGGCCACATGCCCTGTGCTTGGTCCTGGGGAGTGCAAGGCCACAGTCGCTTGCTCTGGAGGTGTCAACATGCCCTGTGCTTGGTCCTGCGGAGTTCAAGGCCACAGTCTCTAAAGTGGGGGGCTCCCCCACTGGTTCTGGAGGGGGTATCATACCCTGTGCTCTTTATCCTGGGGAGGCTGGGGTCGGTGGGTGTCTTATCCACTGGTTCTGGAGGGGGCATTGTGTCCTGTGCTCTCGATCCTGGGAAGGCTAGGGTTGGTGGGTGTCTTACCCACTGGTTCTGGAGGGGGCATTGTGCCCTGTGCTCTTGATCCTGGGGAGTGCAAGGTCACAGGCTCTCAGGTGGGTGTCATACCCACTGGATTTGCAATGGGCAGGCCACACAGCAGCCCATGGAGGCAGGACTACATACCATCCGCCGGCAGTGACAGCTGCTCAGTGGTGGTAGTGGTGCTGCTGCTGCTGGTGGGGGGAGGCTCCAGCCCATCCCCTGCGGCCTCGGATGGCCGCCCACTGGTGGTGGTGGTGCTATTGCTGTTGGTGGGGAGGCTTCAGCCCATCTCCTGTAGCCTCGGATGACTGTGCAACCATGGTTGGTGGTGGGGGCTCCGTCACACTTCCTGCCCAAGGCCCCTTGCTCTTCCTGCCTGCTGGTGCTGGGTCCTTAGTCTTCCTGGCAGCAGCTGGGGCAGGCTCCTTGGTCTTCCTGGCAGCAGCTGGGGCAGGTTCTTTACCCTTGAGGCTGCCTGGTGCAGGCTCCTTCACCCTCAGGACATGTGTCCTGGATCCTTTTCCAAATATTAAATACGACACTGCCCTTGAGGGGAAACCAAAAATTATTTACACAACATAAAGCAGCATAGGTGAAAATACAACAAACTATTTATTCATAAACATACATGTATTCGAAACCATCTTATTATATACATCCCATAGGAACACTCCATCTCATGATCATAAAACCCAGAAGGATAAACCAGTGAAGGATAAAGTGCTCATGATAAATGATTAAAAAAAAAAAAGAATAATAAATATCCCAGTACATCCAAAAACTGTATAAAACTTAGAAAAGTCGGTTGTTTCTTTTTTATTGCATTGAGTCCATTCCAAATTATCAAAGAATATACATCTCTTCTTTATGTCCTTCTTTAATATCCTATGCAGAACACAATCCAAACTGAAACATATACGTCGACATTTCAGCCCCTTAATATCGTGGGCCAAATTACTGCTCCACAATGGGTCTTCTTCAGGACTCTGCCTCCTGCGTCCTGTGGGATGCAGCTCCCTCTGTCGTCGGTGCCTCTGCTCCTCTGCCAAATTATGCTAATGCACATGAGGACAGTGTGACAAAACAAAAAGGAGGGGGGGAGACAAAGGATACACTTAGTCAATGGCTGCACCAACACCACCGTTGGCGTACACAGCACACTCACACCCAGGGTACAGGCCTAAGCACTGTGCATTGCACTACCAGTGATATTGCTAGCCACCAATGCATGGGGAGGGGCACACACCGGCAATTCCAGCACACCTGGGACTCAAGCAGCCTTGACCAGTAGTGGATGCCTACGAGCTAGATTGCAGGATTATCCCTTCTGTACCCTTGTCACCAGCAATGTCAGTCCTCGCCTAGGGGCACCCACTGACACACATCCACCACCCGGATATCACCCTACCATGCATGAGTTGTAATGATAGGCACTGTACTCACCCCTTGTGATGCCCTCAAGCACCAATACAGCTCATAATAGGCCACCGCCAGCATCTAGTTCATCGGGGTTCAGGGTTCGATGGGCACCCCTTCCTCGTTGGGAGGCCATCCCCAGCTGGGCCTCCGCCATCTTCCGTGCCCAGCGTCTCAGGTCCTCCCACCGTTTGTGACAGTGGGTGCTCTGCCTGCCATAGACCCCCAGGGTCCGCACCTCCTTGGTGATGGCAGGCCATATACCCTTCTTTTGATGGGCGCTGACATGCAGAGGGAATACACACAAGAAAATAGTATTAGTCAGACAGTCCTGCCTGTTACACTTATGGCCCACCATACCCCTTCACATCACCATTTACACACACATGGCCTACCGCACAACCTGTACACCACCCAAGGGACATCCACCCACCCCCCTTACACAAGGCCTTCACACACCAGTCCAAGCATTCATGCCACAAGCATCGTGCCAACAGTGTACTCACCTGTTGGTCTGGAGGCCCTTTTAACAGTCCGTACTGAGGTAGGACCCCACCAACCAGTCTCTCCAACTCTGCTGAAGTGAAGGCAGGGGCCCTTTCCCCAGTCACACGGGCCATGGTAGGATCCAGACACAGGTCACAGCAGCACATGCAGTGTAGGTCCTCTCTTGATGAAGGTCAGGTAGCAAGTGAGGAATCAGATAGAAAATGGCGGTCACGTCCACGGTGGTGCATACCGTCACTGCTCACGTACATCACCATTGGCCACTGTAACCCATAGGGCCCGATGTTACCCAATGAGGAGTTGCACAGCGGTTTCCGACCGCCCCCTCAGCGGCACACAATGCCAGCGGAATTACCTCACTTCCACCTGTCCCTCCAGACAAGACAGGCGGACGCCATTTCAGGGGGCCGCAGGCCCTGGATAATTACTGCATCACTGTTTAAATTTGGACATACAGGACAATTCTCACTGACCCATTACAATTTGACAGCATGCATCATACTGTTGTTGCCCCATTGTTAAGTTTGTGACCGCCTCCTCACTCTTTTGTTCGTTAGATTGCTACTGCTGCGGATCAATAGGAGAAGGAGACATACCCCCGTGTACAGACCCCTGGTGGACCTGGCAACAATGGAAGACAGGCACATCATCCTCACATATAGACTTGACAGGACCAGAATCATAGAGCTGTGTGCCCAATTGGAGCCTGACCTGATATCTGCTATCCATCAACCCACTGGGATCCCCCCTCTTGTGCGAGTTCTATCCGTGCTCCATTTCCTGGCAACTGGTTCATTCCAAGTGACAGTGGGCTTGGCAGCAGGAATGTCTCAGCCAATGTTCTCAATAGTGCAAACCAGAGTGTTGTCTGCCCTGATTAAACACATGTGCAGCTACATTGTATTTCCCCAGACGGAAGATTTGGCAACAGTGAAGGCTGACTTCTATGCAATCGGACATTTCCCCAACATAATTGGTGCAATTGATGGAAGACATATTGTATTTGTCCCCCGTCAAAATGAAAAGGTGTACAGAAATTGTAAGAGTTTCCACTCTATGAAAGTACAGATGTGGTGCTTGGCGGACCAGTACATCTCCCATGTCGATGTTAAGTATCCTGGGTCAGTGCATGATGCCTTTGTCCTGAGGAATAGCAGCATCCCAAATGTGATGGCCCAACTACAGAGGCACAGGGTGTGGCTAATAGGTGAGCCCTAGTCCCCACCCAGTATATGTTGGTGTATGAGTATGGTGTGGGCCATATGGGATAGTGTGTGGTTAAACGTTTTCCCTCGATACTTACAGGTGATTCTGGCTACCCAAACCTATGATGGCTGCTGACCCCCCTGTGAGGAATGCCAGTACAAGGGCTGAAGAACGTTACAATGAGGCACTTGGGCAAACCAGAAGGATCCTAGAAAGAACCTTTGGCCTCCTGAATGCCAGGTTTCAGTGCCTCCATCTAACAGGTGGATCCCTGTGCTACTTACCCAAGAAGGTCTGCCAGATAATAGTGGCATGCTGCATGTTGCACAACCTTGCCCTGAGATGCCATGTACCTTTTCTGCAAGAGGAGGAGCCTGGAGATTCCTGTGTGGCAGCAGTGGACCCTGTGGACAGTGAGGATGAGGAGGCAGAGGATGAGGATGAGGACAACAGAACAGCAGTGATCAGACAATATTTTCAATGACATACAGGTAAGACAGTGTTACTTTACATTTCATTGTCATTATTTTGAAATTCTTTGGCACTGTCATGCTGTTATTTCCCACTTTTATGCCCACTTACTGTACCCTTTGGCAATTCACTTTACAGATGTTGATGCCTCACAAAAGCTCATGGTGTGATCACTGTAGCCAACTACACGTCTTTCATATGTGCTCATTTACTGTACAGTTGAATTGCAATGTTTGTACATGTTTTAACATATACATACTTGAAAAATGTGACATACTCCATACTTCAATTTTTTTCATGGGTGTTTATTACAATGCTAAAGTATTGAGGGGCAAGTGAAAGAAGATGGGGTGATGATAGAAGAAATTCCAGAGTATAGTTCCAGTCTGTAGCACAGGTGCATTGTCCATGGGGACATAGGAAGGGGAGCAATGGCAGTTCAAGGTTGACAGGGTGACAGAGTGGAACACAAGGGAGACAATCAGGAGAGTCTCATTTCCTGGCGGGGGTCTTGGCAATAGTCTCTGGCTTCTGCCTGGATTGCAGGGGACATTTGCGGGGTGGTTCTCCTTCTGCAGACGGAGGGGAGCTGGTGGCCTTTGAGTCCTGTGGCGGGGCCTCCTGTCCACTAGCGGCAGCGGAGGTGGAAGGCAGTTCAGATGTCTAGCTAGTGGCAGGGCTCCTCTGTTGTGATACTGCCTCCCTCATAATATTGGCCATGTCTGTCAGCACCCCTGCTATGGAGCCAGGGTGTTGTTGATGGCCTGCAGGTCTTCCCTGATCCCCTGGTACTGTCCCTCCTGCAGCCCCCTGTTCTCCTGCACATTGTCCAGGATCTGGACCACTGTGTCCTGGGAATGTTGGTATGCTCCCAGGAGGCTCTGCAAGTGCCTTCTGGAAAGTCAATTCCCTGGACCTGTCCTCCCCGGCGCAAAGAAGTCCTCCCAGTTTCCCTGTTGTCCTGTGCCTCTGTCCCCTGAACCGTGTGCCCACTGCCACTGACCTCAGGTCCCTGATTGTCATTGGTTTGAGGTGTGGCCTAGGGTCCCTGTAAACCTAGGGTCCCTGTAGAGGTGGACACACTGCTGATTGACGTGTCCTGGGGACAGAGGTGTGGGTACGCTGGATGGGTGCTGTGGTGGTGTTTCCAGATAGGGGAGGCTCTGTGGTTTTCTGTGACTGGGCTTGGGTAACTGACTGTCCAGAGGTCCCTGATGGGCCAGGTTGGTCATTCAGATCCAAGCAACCAGAGTTGCTGTCATCACTGTGGGCCTCTTCAGTTGGGGGACTGGATATTGCTGGCACCTGATCTCCAGCGACATTGGCTGGGATACCTGTGGGGATGTAAATGATGTGTTATTGTTTCTGTGTGTGACATATTGTACATTGGTGCCTTGCCCTCTTTGGTTGGATTTGCCCTGGCAG
The DNA here is from genome assembly GCF_031143425.1 of Pleurodeles waltl. NCBI lineage: Eukaryota > Metazoa > Chordata > Amphibia > Caudata > Salamandridae > Pleurodeles > Pleurodeles waltl. The sequence continues at coordinate 484,131,381 of NC_090445.1, read as the reverse complement.
CTTTCACTTGAGTTAGTTGATATGTGGTGGGCTAGCTGATTCTCTTTAAAGTGCATGCTTTAGTGTTAGGTGTCCATGCAGGGCTGTGTGTGATGTCCATGCATTGGTATGGCATGCAGGGTTTGGCATTGGGATGAGTGAGATGGGATGGTGGGGTGTGTGTGTGAGGTGGTGGAGTGATGGGCGTGAGGGTGAGGGTGAGGGTATGTGATGGCATGCAGGTAGGGGGTAGTAGCAGTATAGAGTTGACTTACCAGAGTCCAGTCCTCCTCCTACTCCGGCCAGGCCCTCAGGATGCATGATTGCCAACACTTGCTCCTCCAATGTTGTTAGTTGTGGGGGAGGCGGTGGGGGTCCACTGCCAGTCCTCTATACAGCGAGTTGGTGTCTTGCTGCAATGGAACGTACCTTCTCCCGTAGGTCGTTCCACCTCTTGCTGATGTCATCCTTAGTGCTGGGGTGCTGTACCACGGCGTTGACCCTGTCCACGATTCTCTGCCATAGCTCCATCTTCCTAGCTATTGATTTATTTTAAATATGTATCTTCCTAGCAATTGACATCTGCTGCACCTGTGCTCCAATAGCTGAGGCTCTTCCCTGATGATTTCCTCCACCATGACCCTTAGCTCCTCCTCTGAGAATCGGGGTTGTCTTTGTGGTGCCATGGTTGTTGTGTGAGGTGTGTAGCTTGAGGATGTGTAGGGTAATGTGTTGGGGGTGTGATGTGGGGTACGTGAGTGGTGTAAAGGTGTGAGTATTGTGTTGCTCTGGTTGTGTCTGAGGTCTTGCTGTCTCTCTGGTGGCAATTGTTTGTAATGGTAAAGGGTTGTGGGTAATGTGAGTGTGTGTTTTATAGTGGTGTGAGTTGGTGGGTGTGGTGTGTGTATGGGTGTCAGGTGTGTGTTTGAATTGTCCAATGTAGTGTTGTTTTGATTGTGTGTGTGTATTTTGAGCGTGGCTGTATGTACCGCCTATGGTTAACCGCCATTGAATGTCCGCCGTGGTTGTCCGTGGGTCATAATGTGGTGGGCGTTGTTCTGTTGGCGTAACGGTGTGGGTTTTGATACCGCCAGTTTATCACTGACCTTTGGTGTGGCGGAATTGTGTATGTGACTGAATAGTGACACATTGGTGTGTGTGTGTCATAATATGGTGAACGGATATCCGCCGCCATGGCGGTATGTTGGTGGCAGTCAGCGTGGCAGTAAATGGGATTTACCGCCAATGCCATAATGAGGGCCTAAGTGTTTCTTAACACTACGTGCACATTTATTCTTTTGAAATTCATATCTTTACTTCTACTCTTTGGATTTTTGAAGTTTTGGTCTGATGTTATTTATTAAATTAAGCTGTACTTTTCTAACCTGGTGTGGATTAATTTTGTGTGGTGATTTTACTGTTTTACTGTTTTAAGTGTAGCACAAATACTATACACTTTACCTCTTGAACTAAGCATGACTGCTCTGTGCCAAGCTAACAATGGGTGAGCAAAGGTTCATTTTGGCTGTACATCTTACTTAAGCTGACTAGCATTGCAGTTCCTTCTTGTACAGGGTGCATACCTCTGACAACCAGAAACATATTTTGTAGCATATATAACAAAAGGTTACAGGGATTTTATAGTTAGGAAATAGAATTATAAACTCCTTAGAAATTAATTGAAAAAAACAAAGGTTACAAGGTCATTATAGTACGGTTTATATTTTGCACACCCAAAACCATAGAAATTCAGCAGTTATAGTCATCGATAAGTCATGCCCTAAGGTAACTAAACTGACATCCTCGCCATGCACAGTTTTCTCATCAATATTTTATTGAAAATGTTGCAGTGATATTATCAATGACGTCATAGAAAATGTCATGACTGATTCAAGCACTTGGATACCCTGTATGGTCTCTATAACCTTTGTTTTTTTCAATTTTTTTCAGTGAATTTCTATATTTTTTAAAATGCTATTTCCTAACTATAGCGTCCTTGTAACCTTTGCGTTCTTTAGTGTATATATATATATATATATATATATATCTATATATCTATATAGATATATATATATATATATATATATATAAAGTCCTAAATAAAGTCATTCTTTGGGTCCGGTATATAGACAATTTATTTCTAATCAGGGAAGGTGAACAAGTTGAATTGGAGATGTTCCTAAATGCACTAAAACATAATCCATTTGGATTACAATTTACATCTGAGATAAGCAAAGAAGAAATACCTTTCTTGGACATTGAAATGTACATTGAATGTGACAAATCTGCACAAGGCTCTATCGCAAACCCACCAGTGGCAATAGTATTCTATTTGCTAACAGCTCACACCCTAAAGCACTTAAGCGGAGTGTGCCATATGGAGAATTTTTAAGAGCTAGGATAAATTGCTCTGAATTGAATGACTTCCAAATACAAGGTGGAGAGATGTTTCAGAGGTTTGCAAAAAGAGGGTACCCAATATCTGTATTAGATAATGCACTGAAAAGAGCTCTGGAAAAAGATAGGGAGGATCTGTTAATCTCAAAGAATGAAAGGGTAAAGGGAAGTGACCTAAATTACACTATCAGATATATCATGGATTTTAATTGCTCAGACAAGGAAATAAAGACAGCCCTGAGTAAGAATTGGAAAATCATAAAGAAAGATGAAGAGCTGAAAGAATGTGTAGCTGAGCATCCTAGAATCACGTACAAAAAACGTTGTTTTTAAATGATTTGTTGGTTAAAAGCTACCTACTTCTGCAAAGGAGTGGTACAAGAAATTGGCTCCAGATAGAGGATTTCTTTTGATGCACCAAGTTGAAGCATGTCTAAACGGTAAAAGAATGACAGAGTTTAAATGCTTTGACGGTTCCATGAGAAAGATCAGAGAACGGATATTGTGTGAAACCCTGTTAGTAGTTTACTCCCTGGAATGTGGCTGTGGCAAGAGATACATATGGAGTACTGTAAATAAATTGAAGTTGCATATGTTACAACATTTAAGAGCAATAGCCAATAAAGACTTTTCCTATGTTATTGCCAACCATACTTGGGAACAGCACAACGGGGAATATACGGATCTCCGCTACTATGGGATCCATCATGTAAGAATGAATGTAAGAGAAGGTGAATTGACCCTCAGGAGGGCGGAGTCGAGGTTGATTATGACATTTGGAACAGAAACAACTTTGGGTTTAAACACAGATGCCGAACTGTATGTATATTCATGAATCTAAGACAGAACTGGAGAAGGTATCTTCCACTTGATCTAGGGATTTATTGCTTAGCGACTGACTATTTTAATATTGATATTTTTTGGAACATCTGCGCTCCTACAATCTCAGGGATTAACTATCATCATATTGATACTATTTGGAACATCTGGGTCCCTGCAATCTCTAGTTTATACGCTTCATAAAGGTTGCACATGGTCATGGATTTGCATATTGATATGAGACTAACTGCTCATCGAGTGGAGGGCATAGGGAGTGAAGTCTTGGTAAAATCGGTACTTTACTGTACTAAAATCCTAGAATATAGCAGAATTATTTTTATTTCCACTGAGATAGTTTGTTGATGAATTACTTTTGTGATCTATGTCCTGGTTGGGTGGAATTGTCATCGTATTATTGATTATATTTTATTAATATTAATAGTATGTGATGTCAGCTTGAATCAATGAGGAGGGCAGTTGATCTGATTGGAATGATAATTGTGGAAAGAGACATATTAGATATTATCCTTTAAAGACTTTCTGCACATCTTCTCTCGTTAGAATTACATCATTATTATATGATCAAGTGCATTTTACTATGGGAATGTGAATATGAGGGACTAGATAATTATTGAAATGAAAAGAGTAAAACAAATATTTTTCTTATGTATATGGAAGAGATTGACCAAGTGAGAATTATTGTATAAAGCAAAGATGTGAATGTTTGCTGTTATACGTTCTTTGTGCGTGCACTTTTAGCTAATACTGTGGGTATACTAGAAAAGGTAAAAAAGAAAAAAAATGGAGAATGTTACTTTAAATTGCTGTGTTGCACTGCACCATGGGATGGCCCAGTCGAAGGCTTTTGCCAAAATGTGTAGGCCAGGTCTCTTTATGGCACCTCACACTTTGCACTTTATAATTTCGGAATAAAAAAAAGCCTTTTAATAGCACGTTTGTGTACCGGACTGTGCTGTTTTTCTGGATTTGCAGGTCAAGGTTGTGTACTGGGGCTGGAGTCCTTGAAAGTCCATTTATATATATAATCCATATATATATATATATATATATATTACCTTGCCAATAGGTAGGTATATTTAGTACCTTGGCCCTCATAACAACATTGGCGGTAAGTGCCGCTTACCGCCATGCTTACTACAAATCATACCGTGACCGCGCTACCCGTATTATGACCCACAAATAGAAATCCGCCACTATGCAGACACACACAAGTCTGCCAGACCAAAGGTCAGTGATAAACTGGAGGTACCAAAACCCACACCGTTACTCCAACAGAAATATGCCCACACCATCATGACCCATGAATCACGCGGCGGTCATTCAACCGCAGTACACCATTGGCGGTAGACACTGCTGCACTCAAAATACACACACACATACAAAACTACATCACATTGGACAATTCAAACTACATACACCTGACACACATACACACACCACACCCACACACCCACCCCACTGTAAATCACACACACAACCCACAACCCTTTACGACCCAAAGATTTTGACAACTGAGAGAGAGACAAGCCAGGAGCACCCACTGAATATGAGCCACAGAACACCATCACCCATACACCATCCACGCACCTCACAGCACACACCCCAAACATCACCCCACACACCCTCACACATACCACTCACACTACACCCATGGCACCACAAAGACACCCCAGGTTCTCAGAGGAGGAGCTAAGGGTCATGGTGGAGGAAATCATCCAGGTAGAGCCACAGCTATTCGGATCACAGGTGCTGCAGACATCTATTGCAAGAAAGATGGAGCTATGGTGGAGAGTCGTGGACAGGGTCAATGCCTTGGGACAGCACCCCAGAACAAGGGATGACATCAGGAAGAGGTGGAATGACCTAAGGGGGAAGGAACGATCTGTGCTTGCAAGACACCAGATAGCTGTACAAAGGACTCGCGGTGGACCCCACCTCCTCCCCCACAACTAACAACATGGGAGGAGCAAGTCTTGGCGATCATGCATCCTGAGGCCCTGGCAGGAGTAGCAGGAGGACTGGACTCTGATAAGTCAAACTCATTACCACTTTATCCCCCACCCTACCTGCATGCCATCACAAATAACAACCCAAACTGTCACCCCGTCACCCCACTACCTCACATACACCCCACCATCACAACCCACCAATCCTAATACCAAGCCCTGCATGCAACAACAATGCATGGACCCCCATCACAGACCTGCATGGACCCCCATCACCACATCATGCACAGTAGTGACAATCACTTAGCCAAACCAATCACAGCTCACACAAGCCAAAGCTGCCTTACTAATAACAACCAAAGAGGGAAACATACCCATGCACAAGATGGCACACACAGAAACAATAACACTGCATTTACATCTCCACAGGACCCCCACTCAACGTCACCGGAGAGGAGGTGCCAGTCACATCCAGTCCCCCCCGAAGAGGCCCACAGTGATGACAGCAGCTGGGCACGCCTGGATCACGATGACCAACCTAGCCCATCAGGGACCTCTGGACAGTCGGTTACCCAGGCACAGTCTCAACCCACCACAGAACCTCCCCCCTCAGGGAACACCACCGTAGCACCCATCCAGTGGGTCCATCCTTCTGTCCCCAGGACACAACAATCAGCAGTGTGTCCACCACTACAGGGACCCCAGGCAACCCCACAGACACAGGACGATCAGGGATCTGAGGTCAGTGGGCGCACGGTTCAGGGGACAGAAGCACAGGACAACAGGGAAGCTGGGAGGACTGGTGTGTGATAGGCGGGGACAGGCCCAGGGAACCGACTGTCCACGAGGCACTCCCCAACATCCTGGGAACATACCACCATTCCCAGGAGACGATGGGCCAGATACTGGCCAAGTTGCAGGAGACCCAGCAGCTGCAGGAGGGACAGTACCTTGGGATCAGGGAGGACCCAAGGGACATCCACACTACCCTGGTCACCATTGCAGGTGTGCTGGCAGACATGGGCAATACCATGAGGGAGGCAGTAGCACACCAACGGGTCCCTAATACTCACCACACCGAAGAACAGCCCTCCACCTCTGCCGACACTAGTGGACAGGAGGCCTTGCCACAGGAACAACAGGCTACCAACATCCTACCTCCTGCAGGAGGAGAACCACCCCACAAACGGTCCTTGCGATCCAGGCAGAAGCCAGAGAACATTGCCAAGACCCCACCAGGAAATAAGACTCCTGATTATCACCCTTGTGTCCCACTCTGTCACCCTGCACACCTTGAACTGCCATTGCTCCCCTTCCTATGCCCCCTTGAGCAATGCACCTGTGATACAAATAGACTGGACTCTACACTTAACTTTCCTACATCAGCAACCCAGCCCATTTCAATACCCCCTCCACTTATTAACATGAAATAAACACCTTTTGAACAAATTCAAGTATGGAGTCTGTCAATTGTTTGACATATGTATTAGTTTCATAAACTGAAAACATTGCAATTCAAATGTACTGTAATATTTACATAGGGATGACCTGTAGTGGGCAGCCGTAAACACACCAGGAGCCAGAGTGGGGCACTGAGATCTGAAAATAGAGATGCCAAAGGGTACAGTAAATGGCCATGAAAATAGGTAAATCAGGCTGTCATGTTCATTTTCAAACACAAAACTGCAATGGAAGGTGAAATTACAGTGTCTTACCTGTGTATCACTGGAAGTACTGTTGAATTAGTGTAGTTCTGTTGTCCACATCTTCTTCCTCTGCCTCCTATTCATCACTGTTCACAGGGTCCACTGCTGCCACACAACCATCCCCAGGCTCATCCTCCTGCAGAAAAGGCACATGGCGTCTCAAGGCCAGGTTGTGCAACATGCAACGATGATCTGGCACACCTTCTTGGGTGAGTAGTACACGGATCCACCTGTCAGATGGAGGCACCGGAATCTGACCTTCACGAGGCCAAAGGTTCGCTCAATGATCCTCCTTGTTCACCCATGTGCCTCATTGTAACGTTCCTCTGCCCTTGTCCTGGCATTCCTCACTGGGGTCAGTAGCCATGAGAAGTTGGGGTAACACAAAGTCACCTGCAAATATTGAGGGATACCTGTTAGCCACACACTCACCCTTAGGGCCAAACCCACACCCATATTCCTACATCAACTGGGTGGGGACCATGGGCTCACCTATTAGCCACACCCGGTGCCTCTGGAGTTGAGACATCACATATGGGATGCTGCCATCCCCCTCAACCCCAGCCCATCCCAAGCACACCTTCAGACCAGCAATCACCCAAATCAACACACATAAGAGGCTCAGGCAAACACAAGCACCACACTTCATCTCACAGGCACTCACACAAGCACCATCCACATGCAGACACACCAACATCCACTGCCTCCTCCTCCTCGCCCACCTCCTTCCCAGTAGCATCTCCACTCACACCTGCATGCACTACATCCTCATTCCACTACAAGAACTGCTTGTAGAATCATATTGTGCTAGAAAAGATACAAATGTTAACTTGATGCATGAGACTGAAATGTTCCCAGGAATTAACAATGGATGCACTGACTAGAGTAAGGATTGCAACAAAGAAGATACCAGACAAGCCTGGCGATGGGAATGGGAGAAGAAGAGGCAATCATCGACGTGTGAAAGACAGTTTAGTTTTATTTTAGATTTGGGTTTTTGTTTTCATTGGATCAACTGTAAACGTACGATTTCCTGACCAATGATGATGGGGGAAGATGTTTTAGGAAATTCTAACTTAACCCGACTGCAGTGGTGGTTCTACGCCATTATCCCATTATCTTTCGTCGTGCCTTGTTCTATTTCCTTTTGAGGAGCTGAAGAGTTCCTGATGATCTTTTGTTTTTATAAACCATCCTCATAGAGGACATTTGTGCTAATGCTGATTTCCTTAGAGTGCTGAAACAGTTTAGATAGCTTAGAGCCCACCATGTCTGAGCCATTCCCTTTCACTGCCCATTACCAAAGCTGACCAGACAGATGTCCAAATGACAGAGAGAATTGCAGCTTGCTGATCCATTCGAGGAGAGGTATAACAAAATGCTATTGTTTGTTGTAGGGTTTGTTCTTTAAATTTCTAGGTACCAACCGCTACTTTGATAGAGCCATAGTTAGATGTTTTCTAAATTAACGTTTGACAAAAATTGCTTTTGCATGATGTCCAAACATGCTATTCTAATTGGAGGGTTAGTGAGAAATCTCAATACTGACTAATGTGACTAATTGTGAATTTATCTTGTTCACCTGCTAAAGCCATATGTTTGTTATTTCTATTGTGCAGCTTTTCTTACTATTGATTTGTACTGTAACTCTTGAATTGTGAATGCTTTAGTTAAATTTAGATTCTTTAAAACATTTGGTCAACCAGTGTTATTGATGTATGTGTAGCAATTGATATTGAGACTGATATACATGCTGTTAGCATTGTTAATATTGGGAAATAAACTTTCTTTTACTAAAAGGTGTGGGTACTCATGGCCACATGGGTCATGATGAGTGACGCCTACTGACTACAGATCAACAAATCGATTGTTTCTATGTTGTGGGTCCTAAATTGTAAGTTTGAAAGGTTGGATGTAATGATGGTGAGATTCCTCTAAGCGCAGCCAAAAGGTCAATCGAACCTCTAACATGTCCCCTTATAAATAAATTATAAAAGACCAAATAAGGCCAGATGCACTCATAGTTTTTGGTAGCAGAGTTGGATGGCTGGTCTCCTTTGGAGGACACCATCATTTCAGTTATCACTCGCCCATTTCTGGGAAGAGTCAGATGGTTAGTCTCCTTAAGAGGAAACCATCATTTACAGTTGCCATTTGCCCAGTTTTCGTACAGTTGGATGGTTCGTCTCCTCAGGAGAATTAGTATTTCCCAGGTTGTTAAAGAGACGGATGGTTTGTCCCCATCGTATAGGAAATTAAGATTATGGCCCTCATTACAACATTGGCGGTAAAAGCCGCTTACCGCCATGCAGAAGACCGCCAACAAACCGCCCCTGCCGCGGAATTCTGCAACAGCTATTATGACCCACATTTCGGAATCCGCTAAAAGTTTAACACCCACACAAGTCCGCCACACCAAAGGTCAGTGATAAACTGGCAAAAACAAAACCTCCACTGTCACGCCAGCAGAAATACGCCCACACTATCACGACACACGAATCCATGCGGCGGTCTTTCAACCGTGGTATTCCATTGGCGGTACACACCGCTGCGCTCAAAATACACACACATCTACAAAACAAAGCCACATTGGACAATTAAAAATACACACACCTGATACACATACACACACCACTCCCACACACCCATTACAATATAAAACACACACCCACATCACCCACAAACCCCTAATACCAAAAATTCCAAAAGAAGGCCAGAAAGAGACAGCACCAGCAAGAACAACAGCATCCACAGGCACACAACACCATCACCCACAGAACTTCCATGCACCTCACACAACACACCACTACATATCAGCACACTTATCACCACACACTCCACCCCACACATCACCTACACCACCCCATGGCCCGGCAAAGACACCCCAGGTTCTCTGAGGAGGAGCTCAGGGTCATGGTGGAGAAAATCATCCGGGTAGAGCCACAGCTATTCGGAGCACAGGTGCAGCACACCTCAATAGCAAGGAAGATGGAGCTATGGCGAAGAATAGTGGATAGGGTCAACGCAGTGGGACAGCACCCAAGAAATCGGGAGGACATCAGGAAGAGGTGGAACGACCTACGGGGGAAGGTGCGTTCCGTGGTCTCAAGACACCACCTGGAGGTTCAGCGGACGGGCGGCGGACCCCCACCTCCTCCCCACAACTAACAACATGGGAGGAGCAGGCCTTGGCGATTCTGCATCCTGAGGGCCTTGCAGGAGGAATGGACTCTGGTAAGACAAATGTTAATTATTATACCCTCCACCTTACCTGCATTCCAGCACATACCCCCACCCTCACCCTCACCCCCAGCACCCCACCTCCTCACATATGTCCCAACATCACAAACCACACATCCCAACACCAAGCTCTGCATGCAACAACAAAGCATGGACACACATCACTAAAGCATGCCCACTGCACATACCCATATAACCCCGTAAACCATCATCACACAAGGTCCCACACAGGAATGCAAGCACTGGTGTACACGGTCACCCACCCATTGCACACCATGACACACACAGATGTAATAACCATCCTTTTATACCCCTGCAGGACCCCTACCCAACGTCACCGGACAGGAGGGTCCACACATGTCCACACCACCAACAGAAGAGGCCCACAGTGATGACAGCACCTCTGTCCAACTGGATCTAGATGACCAGCCAGGCCCATCTGGGACCTCTGGACAGTCGGTTCCCCTCACCCAGTCACAGGCCACCACAGAGCTTCCCTCCTCTGGAAACACCAGCACAGCACCCACCCACCGGGCCCATACCTCCGTCCCCAGGACACGTCAATCAGCTGTGTGTCCACCACTACAGTGAACACAGGATAACCCACCACCCCAACAACACCAGGGACCTGGGGGCAGTGGCAGTGAGCACACGGTCTAGGGGACAGAGGCACAGGAACACAGGGGAACTGAGAGGGCTGCTGTGCGACAGGGGGCGGACAGGCCAAGGGAAACCACTCTCCATGAGGCCCTCTCCTCCATCATGGGAGCCTACCACCACTCCCAGGAGACGATGGCAATGGTACTGGCCAAGTTTCAGGAGACCCAGCGCCTGCAGGAGGAACAGTATATGGGCTTCAGGGAGGAACTCAGAACCATCAGCTCCACCCTGGGCACCATTGTAGGGGTGCTGAAGGAACTTGTGAACACCAGGAGGGACACTGTGGCACTACAAGGGGTCCCTGACACTAGCATGGAGGATGAACTGCCCACCACCTCCGCCAGCGCTAGTGGACAGGACGCCCCACCACAGGACCACCACACCAGCACCCCACCCCCTGCAGAGGGTAGAACCACCCTGCAAACGGTCCCTGAGATCCAGGACAAAGACAGAGTACGATGCCAAGACCCCCGCCAAGAAATGGGACCACCCTGATTGTCATCCTACTGTCCCACTTTGTCACTCTGTCCATACTTAAACTGCCCCAGTTCCACTTCCTATGCCCATATGGGCAATGCACCTGTGAGACTAATAGACTGGACTCTGCCATGGACACTTCTCCACCATCACCCCTCGCCATTACACTACCCCGTCCAATATTGAGCACTTAAGTGAACACACTTAAAGCACAAAACAATCTGGAGTCTGTCTGTGATTTCGAATTAGTGTATTAGCAATTACAGTGAGAAAATGCTCTTTCAATTGTAATGTCAACATACCTATGTCACACAGCTCTAGTCCATGAGGAATCTAAGCAGATGTCACACAGTGGGACCCACATCTGTGAAATCGTAAGGGAAAGTGACAACTCAGTGACCATACACTGGGTGACAACGACAAACAGTAGAGAGGTAGTAGTGTTAAAGTACATGTAGTAGGCAGGTCTGTACTCTTACCTGTGTCTCACTGGAAATATTGCTGGATCACTGAGTCCCTGTTGTTCATGTCTTCTTCCTTTGCTTCCTCGTCTTTACTGTTCACAGGCTCCACAGCTGCAACAATACTGCCATCTGGACCATCCTCCTGCAGAAAAGGCACCAGTCGTCGCAGCATACAGCAGGCCACGATGATCTGGCACACCTTCTTTGGTGAGTAGAATAGGGATCCACCAGTCATATGGAGGCACCGGAACCTGGCCTTCAGGAGGCCGAAGGTCTGCTTGATCACCCTCCTAGTTCGCCCATGGGCCTCATTGTAGCGTTCCTCTGCCCTTGTCCTGGGATTCCTCACTGGGGTCAGTAGCCATGACAGGTTGGGGTAACCAGAGTCACCTGCAAATTGGGAGGGACAACTGTTAGACACGCACTAACCTGGAGGGATATCCCCAGACCCAGACAACCATTCCCACTGACTTGCATCCAGGTGCTCACCTAATAGCCACACACGGTGCCTCTGGAGTTGAGCCATCACATAAGGGACGCTGCTATTCTGCAGGATGTAGGCGTCCAGCACTGAGCCAGGGAACATGGCATTCACATGGGAGATGTGCTGGTCTGCCAAACATATCATCTGTACATTCATCAAATGATAACTCTTCCGGTTTCTGTACACCTGTTCACTCCTGTGGGGGGGGACCAAAGCCACATGGGTCCCATCAATGACACCTATGATGTTGGGGATGTGTCCCAGGGCATAGAAATCACCTTTCACTGTAGGCAAATCCTCCACCTGAGGAAAAACGATGTAGCTCTGCATGTGTTTCAGAAGGGCAGACAACACTCTGGACAATACGTTGGAAAACATACGCTGGGACATCCCTGATGCTATGGCCACTGTTGTTCGAAAAGACCCACTTGCAAGAAAATGGAGCACTGACAGCACCTGCACTTGAGGGGGGATTCCTGTGGGATGGCGGATTGCTGACATCAGGTCTGGCTCCAACTGGGCACACAGTTCCTGGATTGTGGCACGGTCAAGCCTGTATGTGATAATCACATGTCACTCCTCCATTGTCGACAGGTCCACCAAAGGTCGGTACACCGGAGGATGCTGCCATTTCCTCACATATCCCAGCGGACAGTGCCTATGAAGGACAACAGCGAGCACAGAGTCAAACAACTCAGAGGTACGTACCCACAGTTTACACAGAACACCATTCATACACAAAAGATGTCCTGTATGTGTGTAGAGTCTAGGCCTAGGTATGTGTGACGCAGTTGAAAATGATGCCATGTGGGCCCCTGAAATGGTGGCTGCCTGACCTGTAAAGTGGGACAATGGGATGTGAGGTAACTGCGCTGGCATTGTTACCGTCGCGGTAGGCGGTCGAAGGCCGCGGCACAATGCTGCATTGGTTAACATTGGACCCTATGGGTCCCAGGAGACAATGGCGATGTACGCCGGCGGTGACGGTACGCACCGCTGCGGACGTGACTGCCATTTTCTATCTGTTCAATCACTCAATACCTGATCTTCGACAGGAGAGGACCTACACTGCAAGTGCTGCTGTGACCTCGGTCTGGAAGAGACAATTGCTCGAGTGTCTGGGGAAAGGGCCCCTGCCTTCACAACAGAGGAGTTGGAGAAGCTTGTGGATGGGGTCCTCCCACAGTACACGCTACTCTACGGTCCTCCAGACAAACAGGTAAGTACACAGGGAGCATGTTGTATGGGCCATGCCTGTGTGAAGAGGGCTGGATGTAAGAAGGAAGGGGGGAGAGTGCTGCATGCATGAAAGACGGTGAGTGCATGTGCCACATGGCAAGGGTAGGGATGGGGGCCAATCACTTTGACGGTGCAGTTGGTAATAACTTTTCTTTTTCCCCTGTACATTTCATGTAGGTCAGCGCCCACCAGAAAAATGATATTTGGCGTGCCATTGCCAAGGACGTCCGGTCCCTCGGGTTCTACCACAGACGGAGCACCCACTGCTGTAAAAGATGGGATGAGATTCGCCGCTGGAGCAAGAAGACGGCGGAGGCTCAGCTGGGGATGGCCTCCCAACGTGGGAGGGGTGCCCGTCGCACCATGACCCCCCTGATGTTCAGGATTCTGGCGGTGGCCTACACGGAGTTGGATAGGTGCTTGAGGGCATCACAGCAGCCACAAGGGGGTGAGTACACTCTCATTCTGCTGACTTTGCGTGCAGTGGAGGTGGGCTGTGGGTTTCCCTAGGCCGGGGCGAGTTACGTAGGCAAGGCCCCTCCGTAAGGCAGGCCATGTGGCACCCCATCCCACCTCTGTAGAGCGCCAAGTACACCTAGTCATGTCCCTGTGTCATCTATGTGTGCAGATGTCGTCCATAGCCTTGTAGGCCATTTCCCAGGAATTGAACACTGGACCCCAAGAGCGTGGCGTAGTGCAGAGGGCTTCTGTGTCTGTTGTGTCCGCCAATGGTAGCGCTAATGCATGCACTCAACATATCTTTCTTCTGTTGTTCCCCCCCTTTTTTGTGGTCTCCCTGTTCTTGTGTGCATTAGAATCATCAGGCGGAGGAGCAGTGGCACCGGAGCACGAGGGAGCTGCAAATCACATGGCCCTGGAGGGTGAGACTACGGACTCAGAGTTCACCAGTGGGACAGAGGGCGAGTGGAGCTCCACGGCGGGGACAGGAGCTGACACCAGCGACGCAGACTTGTCCTCTGATGGGGGCTCCCTTGTGGTGGCGGCAACATCTGTGTCCCCCCCATCTACAGGTACAGCAGCCACCCCCCCTACCAGCACCGCCCTCCCAGCAGCCCCTCAGCCTTTGCCCTGTGCCCGCTCACCCAGGAGGGTGGGCATCACCTTCGCCCCTGGCACCTCAGGCCCTGCCCCAGTCACCCCTGCTGCCCTCATTGAGTAGACCATTGACCTCCTCAGGTCCCTCACTGTTGGGCAGTCTACCATTTTGCATGCCATCCAGGGTGTAGGGAGGCAGTTGCAACAAACCAATGCATTCCTGGAGGGCATTCATTCTGGTCAGGTGGCCCTTCAGCAAGCTTTTCAGACTCTGGCCTCAGCACTGATGGCAGCCATTGTCCCTGTCTCTAGCCTCCCCCCTCCAACTTCCTCCACCCAGACACAAACCCCTGTACCTCAGCCTATCCCAAGCACACCTACAGACCAGCATGCACACATGTCAACACACAAGGGAAGCTCTGGCAAACATAAGCACCACTCATCCCACAGGCACTCACGCAAGCATTACACACATGCAGACACACCAACATCCACTGCCTCCACTGTGTCCCCCTCCTCCTCGTCTCCCTCCTCCCTCCCAGTCTCGTCTACACTCACACCTGCATGCACTACCTCTACAGCCACTACGTCCCTCTCCAGCACACCCACCACCACACCCCGCTCACATGCAGTCACCACCCCCACTACCATTCACACGTCCCTGTGTCCTCTCCCAGTGTGTCTGTGACGCCCCCTCCCAAGATACACAAACGAAGGCACACACCCACCCAACAGCCATCCACCTCACGACAGCCTCCAGTGCATGTACCTTCACCCAAAGTCACCAAACATACACCTCCTACAATTACCACCTCTTCTTCCACTCCCAAACCCCCTCCAGCTACCCGTCTCAGTGTCTCCCAAAAACTTTTCCTGTCCAACCTTGACCTCTTTCCCACCCCTCCCCCACCCCGTATGTCTCATAGATCCCGAACTAGCACCTCAGCTACACTATCTCTGGGGCCAGTGGTGCCTGTAGTCACCGGAATCTGGAGTACACCAGCCACCAGGGCAGCCAGTGTGGCACGGAGCAACAGCACAGACAGTCCCCCACCTGTGAAGCATCAGAAGTTGGCCAGTGCCCGGCAGGAGAGGGGGAAGACTCCAGCCACCAAAGCCACTCCGGTGGGAGTGTGGAGTCAGCTGTGACACCTTCCAAGGTGGGGAAGGGCCACAAGAAACCCTGCAAGTCTGGGAAGAGCAGCACAGCGGAGAAGACCGCCATCATCCCCGATGTCCCGGAGCCCACCTCCAGCACAAGCCCAGCTGCCCAGGACAGGACCGCCAACACCGGCCCACCTGCCCAGGAGGCCACCGCCAGCACCAGCCTACCTGCCCAGGAGGCCACCGCCAGCACCAGCCCACCTGCCCAGGAGGCCAGCGCCAGCACCAGCCCACCTGCCCAGGAGGCCACCGCCAGCACTAGCCCCGCTGGGCCATGAAGGACCGCCAGCAAAAGCCCCGCTGGGCCATGAAGGACCGCCAGCAAAAGCCCCGATGGGCCATGAAGGACCGCCAGCAGAAGCCCCGCTGGGCCATGAAGGACCGCCAGCAGCTGAGACCCTGCAATGCTGAACAGGGCACCACCATCTCAAGCACCACTGAACAGGACACCGCCATCTCAACACCGCTGGCTCATGAACGGGAAGGGCACTGACGCAACTCAGTCTGTCACGGGGTGAATGATGCACTCTGGGCACCATGCCCCCTCCAGAACCAGTGGAGACTGTCATCCACTACCTCTGTACTTAGCAGGATGAAGTACTCTGGGCACAAAGCCCCCTCCAGAACCAGTGGAGACTGTTATCCACTTGAGAGACTGTGGCTTTGCGCTCCCAGGATTGTACAGTGGGAAAACCACCCACTGTAGAGACTTGAGAGATTGTGGCTTTGCACTCCCCAGGATGCAGCAGTGGGCAAACCACCCACTGTAGAGACTTGAGAGACTGTGCCTTTGCACTCTCCAGGATGCAGCATTGGGCAAACCACCCACTGTAGAGACTTGAGAGACTGTGGCTTTGCACTCCCCAGGACTGAACAGTGGGCAAACCACCCACTGTAGAGACTTGAGAGACTCTGGCTTTGCACTCCCCGGATTGAACAGTGGGCAACCCACCCACTGTAGAGACTTGAGAGACTGTGGCTTTGCACTCCCCAGGATTGAACAGTGGGCAACCCACCCACTGTAGAGACTTGAGAGACTGTGGCTTTGCATTCCCCAGGATTGAACTGTGGGCATGTGGCCCTCTCGTGGATTTGGCGTCATGCACTCAAGCGGCTGACGTGCCCCATCTTTCACTCTCCCTGAGGTGCCTGTTTAGTTGCTGTCTGATTTCCCTGCAGTGTTCTCTCCGTCATGGTCGGGGATCTTGTGTGGGCCTCGCCCATACCGTGTGGTCCCAGTGTTCCACAGACTCTTTCAGAGCACTACCTGGACTACTATGCTTGGTATATATTATTTACATGGTGTATATATATATTTCTGCCTACTTGCTTTTAATATATTACAATGGTTACACTCATTTTCTATTGTCTTTGCATTCTTCCGGGGGGTTTGGGGGGTGTAACTGTGATGTATTGATATGCATTAGTGTGTGTGTTGTAGTGGGTGAGGGTGGGGGTGGGGGTCTTGCGTGTGTGTGCCTGTTTTTTCCCTCCCCCCTCCCCTGTGTCGCAGGTGCAGTACTCACCATGGTCTTCGCCGCCGGTGTTCGTGCTCCTGGTAGAGGAGCAGGAAGACTATCACAGGGAGAATTTGGAGTTCCGGGTCCATGGCGTCCTCGTTCCTCGTGGGGTGTGTAGAGATGAGCGTTTTCCCTTCGGGATTCCTGTTTCCGCCGTGTTTTTATCTGCGGTGAATCCGCCCCGAAAAGGTGGCGGATTGGCCTATCATAACAGTGTGGGCGGTACATTGTCTCCCGTCTGTCTGTTGGCGGTGACCGCCGCGTTGTTTGTTTGTACCGCCGTGGCGGTCGGAGTGTTAAAGTGGCTGTCTTTGTTGGCGGTTTCCACCATGGTCGTAATTGCAAATTTTTTACCGCCGGCTTGTTGGCGGTCTTACCGCCGCTTTCACACCGACTGCCAGGATTGTAATGACCAACTATGTCTCCCTAAGAGCCTAACATAATTTTCCTGAAAAACCTGGAGTTTACCAATGCTTTTTTGAAGATGTTCTCGGCATTCTAGTGAGAGTGCGCTTGCACAGCTTAAGCAAATTGCAGGTGAATTATGATGTTTGTGAGAGAATAGGGAGTCTGCGTACTCCAATGAAGTTGTTTAAGGAGTTTGCGTACTCAAAATGAAGTTGTTCAATGAGTTTGTGTACTGCAAAGTGTGAAAATAAGGAAGTCATCATACTTCACATGTGTGTGGTGCTTTGTGCTCAATAATTGCCCATGTGGTTGTTGGTATGCAGGCGCTGCGTGGTCTAAGACTCCAGAGTATTGTAAAAGCGTATGAGACACTTGGTTTATGTTGTAATTTGCCTGTTTAATAGGTCAATCAGGTGCGGTTGACAAACTCTGAGTACATGTTAAAGTGAGTGATAGGTTTTCAACCGAGATTTGATTAATCCTATGGGCACCAGGAAGATCCAATGATCAGTTGAGAGTAAAACTTGCTGGTTGAATTTTGCTTGCGAGCCAGGGAAACTGAGATAGAAGAAGTATCTATCAGAGCGAAATGCCACAGTGAAAAATCAGTAAGGTTTTTGAAGCGATTGTGTTACCTGCCTGTAAAAAAACAGACACATTTGGGTATCGATTTTAGTTAGTTCTCACAATATTTGCATTTAGTTTTGCACGGATCTGAGTTTAGGAGGGCAAGCCAAAGGGCTTTGTCAGCCGCTGGATGTGTGAGTGTGACATCACTGTAGCAGCACTGGGATAGGTCGGATAGTGAGAACGGTCGTAAACAGATTGGTGGACAACCTTGAAGCGTAATTGGTTGAGAAGAGACGAAAAGGATTTTGGGATTGAAATGTACTTCCTGATTCGATTGAAGTAGCTTAAAATTTACCGGAAATGACATTTTTCAAAGCTTTAAAGAGTGCCCTGAGGGGAGATGCATTCATTCCAACTATAGGTGAAATTACACTGCCAGAAGGTACACCCGCCTATATTGTATTCGAAGAACAAGGTGCTGCACCATGCCTTTGGCTGAAGCAATGGTGCAAAAAACAAAGAGAGATGGGAGCTTAGAATTTCCAACTCGTGGTACATTTCATTTGAAAATGTTAGAGAATTTGAGGAGAGTACTTTATGACTCAAAACCTCCTCTGAGACCTGCACAGTTTGTAGCATTATCTATTTGGGAATTAGTGGCCAGACAGTTACAGCAACTGAATTTTGAGAGGAGAATGAGAAAGGCTGAGAAGACCTTAGCTGAGGCAAGATGGGATAGTGAGCAGAAATTCTGGAAAGCTGAGACTTTACAGGGAATTAAGTTGGTTCCTGCAATCGCACAAGAAAAAGAGGACGAGGGTAGAAGAAGTACCAAGAAGAGGGATTCCTACCCTCCGGATGACAAAAAGCAGAGATTGACCTAGTCTAGGAAAACTTTGACTTTTGATGAGGACTCAGATGATGACAAGTTTATTTTGCAATTATTGAGAAATACCACCGTATCCAGCATATGAGTCATGTTCAAGGGCTAGTACTGACCCTACAGCTCCGATGTCCATAGAATCTACTCTGAGACAGATACAGGTTACCCATAATGTCACCACCACTTCTGCGATTCAAATGCCTATGCTACAGATACTAAGAATTTACCCAGACGTACCTAGTATAGATAATACAGCGAATGTAGTAGTGCCGACAGGACAGACTGCCCACATGAGACAGGTTTATCAAAAGCCATCATTGGTACAGAGAGAGTCTATCCCAAATCTGATGTCTCCAGGACAAACAAAGACGATCCCGAGATGCATCCCCATAACAGGGTCACAGAGACATTTCTGCACTGACAAGTCAGAATACAGGAGTAATGTACCCAAGAGATTCAAATGCCAGACGAAGTCCAGATGCAGTGTCAGTACCGGTTACCATAGGTCCAGTTATGCCATTGTTTGACCAGGGAAATGATAAGAGCTGCAAACAGAAAATACTGAACCTAAGCATAGACAGGGAGACGTTCAATAAAAACGCAAGAATGATGTCCCCATGAGACCGACATTTGATGGAACAGGTCCGTTAATAGATTTGAGTTCTTTCTGAACTCCTCCAAATAATAAAGGAGGATTTGACCTAGATTCAAACCCAAGCATAGTGACACACCAAGCCTAACGTTACAGCAATTGCTCCGTGTAAGCAATAACAACATTTCATAAGTCAGAGAGTCAGGGAGAGAAGGAAGACCACCCCATACTATCTCCCTAAAACCTGAACCATAAACACAAAAAGTATGGGGTTCACCTATAAGATGGAACCGCTGGAAAAAGATTTACCTAGGGCTCCTCAGTCTCACATTATGAGTACTGTATTGAGTGCTGTTTAAAGTTATGTGGTAAGGGAAGTTTCCTTTACAGACTAGGTGGTCTTATACACTAAAAAGTGTCTTGCTTCATCATATGACCACCTAGCCCCACCCAGGTAGGACGATGCCACCTGGGCGGACTCAACCTCACCGTTAAAAAAACAGGAGGGAGTGCGGAAATTCAAATGATCTGGAATTATACGGGATCCAGCTATGCTAGGGAAAAATATAAAAAAAACACATAGTCAGTCACCTGTGTAATAGTACACCTTTATTCATGGTGATCGCTGGTGAGGTTAAGAACAGAGGATGGGACACCTTTATGAGAGTAAAGACTTGTGAGGTCACCTATCTAATAGTTACTGGCCAACATGTTTCTGCCCACTGCTAAGAACCAAAGGAGGTCTGGGAGCATTCTTCAGGGCCTGGGATCCCTCAGTATCATGCACTACAAAAGCAATACAAAGAGACTACACCACTAGGAGGAGTTCAGATATTATAGAGATAGAGGGCCTGCCTGTGGGGAGATACCCTATGGAGGCCTAGGTGAAACAACTTTATACATATTATGACACACAGCAATGCACAGCACGCAAGGAAGTGACACAGCAAGCACAAAGTCATGCAATGTAAACATGAATAATAAGTGTAAAGGGATAAAGAAGGTCTCTTACCCTAATCCTGAAGGGCTAATGGCCCCAGGTCTAAAGGAAGGGGAGTGTCCCCTTATAGTCACACACTAAAATCAGGAGAATGAGGCAAAACAGGGAACAACCTATGAGCTGTATGGAGAGCGGAAAAAGTCAACGTTTTGGTAGCCAAGGGTACTCTACGCTATATAATCAGCATTGGGCCTGAGGTGTACTACATTGCTGGAGCTCAATAGGACAAGTAGGAGAATATAGAAGTCGTCATTTGATTAGAGACATTTGCACACACATCGATGAATTATGTAAACATAAAGAGGTCACAGTTCATGAATACTATCAGGCCTCTTGGGCCAGCGACGTGAGAGTTCAGATGAGGAGGATTGTGGAGCTAAAAGATCTACAGTGAGGACTGCAGAAGTTCCAAACCTACCACTCTCAGGGGAAACAGTACAGATTGTAGGAGTTGCAAATCAGTATTTGGCAAATCCAATCAGAACCAGTTGAGGTTAAAATTGGAAAATGTAAAGGCTTACATAAATTCGTAGTTTGTGCTTCAAGTCCAGTATCCTTACTAGGAAGAGACTTGCTGTGTAAAACAAGATGTTTGATTACTTGCTGGAACAATGCCATTGCCATTCAAACAAACAGTGATGATGAAGGTGACTTGCCTACAGGAAGATATTGTGACTCAGTGAATGAGGAGTACCCCTTAATCAGTTTCTTTCCAGTCTTCACAATACAAGATCTTACCACTGACTTACAAGGAACTGTTAAAAAGAAAATATGGGATTTTACAGGAAAGGAGATTGGTCTAATCACAGGTGTTGAACCTGTTAATGTCAAGCCAAATGGGATTTTTCCGCAGATACCCCAATACCATATGACAGAGGATACAATTGAAGGAATTGCACCTATAATTGCAGAATTTGTAAACCAAGGAGTTTTCAAGGAAGTACAGAGTAGCCCATGTAACTCACCAATAAGGGGTTTGCGAAAACCCTGTCGGAAATTTCAGATTGTTCAGGATTTGAGTAAAGTAAATGACATTGTGATTGAATTTAGTCCTGTGGTGCCAAATTCAGCAGTGATACTATTTCAGATCCCATGCAATGCTGAATGGTTCACCATATTAGACCTGTTACAAGCATTCTCTTCTGTACCTCTTCATGAGGATAGTCAATTTCTCTTTTGCTTTAAATTCCTGGACAGAGTTTACGGTTGATGCATAATTAGTCACCATCCATTTTCAATCAGGTACTAAAGTAGAATCTGGAGTCATTGGAATTTCCTTTCCAATCGACCTTGGTACAATACATTGATGATTTATTGATTGCTTCAAAGACCAGAGAGGCATGCAAGTATGATATTATTGCCTTGTTGAATCACTTAGGGAAGAATGGACCTAAAGTATCCCCAATGAAATTACACTACTGTCAGAGATAAGTGAAATACTTGGGACACAAAATTGAAAAAGGAGCTAGGAAGATTTCCATGGAGAGGATTGTAGCTATATTACAGATGAACACCCCTGTCACACAGAGAGATGTCAGAATGTTTCTGGGAATGGTGAGCTACTGTCGCCAATGGTTTTCCAACTTCACTTCAAAGCCATTGCAGAAGTTTACTCACAAAGAAGTTACTGATCCCTTAGTGTTAGACCAAGCCTGTATGGAAGCCTTTACTGAGTTGAGAGAAAGTCATTGCAAAGCTACGGCTTTGGGAATGCCTGACTACACAAAACTCTTCATGTCGTTTTGTCATGAACGTGATGCATGTTCCTTGTCTGTCTCCTGCCACGGGTCCATGATGGTGTAAACTGCCCAGTAGCATATTTTTCAGCTACTTTGGACCAAGTCGCAGCAGCTATACCTGGCTGTCTGCGTACAGTAGCCGCGGTTGCATTGAGCCTTACTCAGAGTGAGTGCATTTTGATGGAACATCCTTTAACTGTTCTGGTCCCTCACTACATTGAGGTTATGCTTACCCGAACCAAGACTCAACATCTTACTAATGCGCGGACTAACCTGTTATGAGACCGTGATCCTAGGGTCTCTGAATGTGACTTTGAAAAGGCGTACAGTGCTTAACCAGACAAGCTTGCTTCCAAACGAAAATGTTGAAATGGATAAATTGAAGGAAGTCGAACATAACTGTCTGGAAGTGACTGACTTGTGTACAAAACCAAGATCTGATATTAGGGATACCTGATAGGAAGAAAATTACCAAATAATGTTTGTTGATGGTTCCCGTTTAAGAGATAACATGGGAACATTGAGAGCAGGATATGCTTTGTGCACAGTTTCTAATCTACTTAAAGAGTCTCGGCTTCGAGGTCTGTAATCTGCCAAGGTGGTTGAATTAGTGGCTCTTACTGGAGCATGCCATGTTTCTGCACAACTTAAAGTTACCATCAACACTGATAGTCAGTATGGATTTGAAATAGTCCATGACTTTGGTCAGCTATAGTCACAGAGAGGTTCCCTGACCTCTTCTGGCTTGCCAGTTAGAAATAGGGAAAGAATGCATGATTTGTTATACGCTTTACAAATGCCTGAAAAGATTGCTGTGGTGAAATGCACTGTACACCTGAAATCACAAGATTTTGTGTCAATGCGAAATGGATATGCGGATCAAGTCTCAAGGTTTTGCACCCTGAATTGTATATCCAACAAGGACAAATGGGAATTGTTGCTAGAGCAGTAACCATGTACCAATTTTGTTTTGAATGTAATTGACACTTGGGAACAGTTGAAAGAGCTTAAGGATAATGTTGAGAAAGACGAAATGGAACTTGGGTAAAACTGAAATGTGTGCAGCGAGAAGACGATGTATGGGTGCTAGGAGAAGGGCAAGTGGCTTTACTGAATAATTTATTGACTCAAATGGTTAGATATGATCATGGTCGAGCCCATGTTGGAAGGGATGCCATGATTCATACATAAAACAGTTTTAGTTCAATCCAAAATTTAGACAGGTTTCCGAAGCAGTTTGCCACCGTTGCATCATTTGTCAAAAGATGAAGGTGGAAAAAAGAACAGTGGTAAATCTGAGCCACATTGGAAGAGCGTGAGGTCCATTTAGCTGGATGCAGATGGATTCTATTAAGATGCCTGTGTGAGGAGGATTGAGATATGTGTTGGTGATTGTTTGTATCTTTAGTCACTAGATTGAGGCATACCCGACATGAAGAAGTGATAGTCTCACTGCAGCAAAATTATTACTTAGGGAACTGATGCCTCGTTTTGGGTTTCCGGTCTCTTTAGAATCAGATAGAGGAAGTCACTTAAAAAATGAAGTAATTAAATTGCTATGTTCAACTTTGAACATTGAAAAGAAGGTGTATTGTAGCTACCGTCCCGAAGGATCAAGACTTGTTGAGCCAATTAATGGTACCTTAAAGTCAAGACTTGCCAAGATGTGTGCGTCCACTAATCCGCATCGGCAGAATGCATTACCGCTAGTGATGAAAAGTATGAGAAACACACCCGACAGGAAGACTGGACTGTCGCTGCATGAAATCCTGAGCAATGAGGCTGTCGGCAGTTCCTGCGAATGCTCTTTTGAACATTGCAGATGATATGGTGTTGGACTACTGTAAAGGTTTGGCTGATGTGTTTCGCTCTTTCTCTCATCATGTGGAAGCCACCACTCGGCAACAGTCCCAAGATCACAACCGGAGAGTGGGAGATTGGGTTGTGAGCAGAAAACACGTGAGGAAGCCTTGCTTGGAGCCTCGGTGAAAAGGCCCTTACCAAGTAGTACTGGTTACTACTACAGCTGTGAAGTATGCAGGAGTCCCAAATTGGATTCACACCAGCCATACTAGGAAAGTACCCTGTCCACTGGACAATGAAGATGAGTTGTTGAGAGTACCAACAACTTCTGGAAGCACTCCAGAAAGGGAGCAGGAAACTGTAGAATCAGAAACCGAATCTGAGCAATCTGAAGGTGATTCAGGCACTCTTGTGAAAGACGAAGTGGAAGACATACAGGAGGATAACAGTGAACCAATCTCACATGAAACGGCAGGAAAGTCTGGTCAGAGGAGGGTTCTACCAAAAGCAGACGGTCTTGAAAGACAAACAGAGCAAGTAACAAGCTCTAAAGAATTGGAAGGAGTCGATGCAGGTCAAAGTCAAAATGATCTGACTCCTCAGATAGAAGTCGCAGGTACCTTGAGTCAAAATCCTGCGGAACTAGAAGGATTTGAAGGTTCAAAGCTGAAAAGAGCATTGGCCAAAGATCCACTTAAAGGAGAAAAGTGACTGACATCACAACCCAAGAGAAAACAATTGAGGAAGAAGTAGACACAACAAAAGAGAAGATTTGAGTGATGGAGAGTTAAATGGAGATACAAGATTGAAAAGAAAGTGAATTGCAAGCAGAAGGTAGGCAGGTCCTGAAAGGGCTGTGCAATGAAAAGTGAATGTCAAAGTGAATTTTTGTAGTTTTGTTTTGATCAAGACATTCCAGGTCAATATTTTGGCATGTGAAGAAGATCAATGAACTGTAATTTGTAAAGTTGTACAACTGCAAAGTGAAAAGAGACAATTGAAATTAACTGAAAGAGACGTTATCTGACTTAACAAGCTGTTATACCGATTGCAACAAGGGCCGATTTTGACAAACTACCTATTTTTGACGAATGTCCTGGAAAAGAGACTGAAAGCTGTAAATATTTTGCAACAAGAGATTTTGTTTTGCTGCATAGCTATAATTTTTGAGTTCTTTCTACTTTCTAATTTGTTACAGACCATGGATACCCCTAACAAGCATGTTAGAAAGAATAGATATTGTAGACACATAGGTATAGGCTTAGCGATGATATGCCTGATCGTATGTTTGATATTGATTGTGAGTGTGAGCCTTATTGAAAAGCATATGGTAAACAATGCTACTGCTTTACAGACAGCTACTATACTTACATGGTTAGAAAAATGTAATAAAGAGGAGAAATACTTACATTTAGACCTCTCAAAAGGAGATATTTCTTCTAATGTCTTCTATCGTTTATTAAATGAGGATGTTGAAACGATGAATGCAAGAGGCTGTTATGTATGCACACAAATTCCTTCATCAGTAGAGGAAGGAGTTACTTATCACAGTCTGCGACTATCGTATGGAATTAGTTGCAGTCTATTCCTAACAAGATTCTATAACCAAGAATAAATTCAATATTTCTTTTCATACCATGATATAGTGTTTTCATTTATTCCTATAATTAGGTATTGGAGTGGAGTAGCTACAGAAAATATTATAGAACTAGTGAGAGGTTTCTTTGAGCCTGCATTAACATTGGGACAGCTTATGTCAACTGCAACAACTTGACGTGCTTGATAAACTCAGTGGAAAAGAGCTTCTTAGATCAGATTGATGACAGGAGAAATGCACTGAAAGAGAAGTTATAAAAGGGCTTAGAGAAAAGGACATTTGATAATGACTATACATTTAGTGAAATCAAAATACAACGGAAATTAGCTTTAGATGCTCAACATGTAGGGAAGCTTTGCGTATACATGCCTAAATCTAGAACTGACACATTGTGGGACGAGTGAATGTAGACGTGTTCCTTTTCCAGAGTAAATAGACTTTTATGTTAAATGGACGAGACCCAGCAATTCCAGGAATTTATTACTTTTGTGGACCAAATGCAAATTTCCATCTTCCAAGAGGATGGTATGGCACATGTTACTTGGGGATAGTCTTCCCAAAGATTTATCAACTTGAGAACCTGCAAGAGTTGTATCATGCTAGATCAAAGAGAGAATCTCATTCTGGCATAGTTGGAGATATGTTTGGAGCAATGATCCCCTCGTGGGAGTTATTTTGAATTCAATTAAAATTCAAAAGTTGTCTACTATTGTGGATAACATGTTGACTAGTTTTTCAGGAGCCATGATCCTATTGGATACAGAAATGGCTGCGATTAGATCTATGACTCTTCAGAACCGCTTTGCTTTAGGCATCCTTTTAGCAAACAAAGGCAGAGTTTGCAAATTGGTGAAAATGTAACATTGTTACACTTTCATTCCAGATAATAGTAAGAAAGTTAGAAGCCTTATTAACACTTTAATTAATTCCAGCTCTGATTTAGCAAAATTGAAGGAGCCTGGAGTTTGAGAAAAGGTCAACAAAGATTTTGCTTCTGTGGGAAATTGGCTTGGCAACAAAGGGAAGGGTATAATTTTGAAAATAATACAGATAGTATTGATTATTGTGATTTGTGTAATTAGAGCATGGGTAATTTATAAATTGTATCACGTGATTAAAATGAAGAAGTTGAAGAATGATCAGAGGAAGGAAGTAACTAAATGAAGAAATATTTTAGAAAAAATTCAAAAAGGGAAAGTAGAAAAAAAGTAACTGAGAATAAAAATTTCAGGTGAACACAATTTTTGTATGGACGAATTTAAAGTGGGATTATATATTTAGGTATTAGGGAGTGATTGTGAAAGCTGAATTAATTACTAATGATTTTGTTTCTTAATAAGTAAGAATTTGCATAAAATTAGGCTAATGTAGCAAATAAAGTGCGACTTGGAAAATGTACCCACTTGAGTGGCTGCCATTATTTCATAAATGTTTTTAGTGAATACATATTATTATTAATCACAGTGCACGTGGAGAGAGAAAAATGTAGAAGTACGTTACATTAACAGATTTATGTTATGTGTTTGATCTATTAACTGTAGGCCATAAGTTGGCAAGGTTTGGGCCTAGTCTGCAAAACCTCAGGTCTAACTGCAATGTTTAATAAGATAGCGGAGAATGTATGACCAAAAAATTACTAACTGCATTGTTCACACTGTGCTGACCAAACAATTTGCAGATGTCTTTCATTCTCTCATGAGAACTGCCTGTAGAATCATGTTGTACTAGAAAAGATACAAATGTTAACTTGATGAGTGAGACTGAAATGTTCCCAGGAATTAACAATGGATGCACCGAGTAGAGTATGGACTGCAACAAAGAAGATAGCAGACGAGCCTGATGATGGGAATGGGAGAAGAAGAGGCAATCATTGACGTGTGAAAGACAGTTTAGTTATATTTTAGATTTCGGTTTTAGTTTTCATTGGACAACTCTAAACGCCTGATTTCCTGACCAATGACGATGTGGGAAGATGTTTTAGGAAATTCTAGCTTAGCCTGACTGCAGAGGGAGTCCTACGCCATTATCCCATTATCTTTAGTCGCACCTTGTTCTATTTCTGTTTGAAGAGCTGTAGAGTTCCTGATGATCTTTTGTTTTATAAATCATCCTCATAAAGTACATTTGTGTTAATGCTAATTTCCTTAGCTTGCTAAAGTGGTTCAGACAGCTTAGAGCCCGCCGTGTCTGAGCCATTCCCTTTCACTGCCCATTACCGAAGCTGACGAGATGGATGTTCAACTGAGAAAGAGAATCACAGCCTGCTGATCCATTCGATGAGAGATATAACAAAATGCTATTGTTTGTTGTAGGGTTTGTTCTTTAAATTACTAGGTACTAACTGCTATTTTGATAGATCCATAGTTAGATGTTTTCCAAATTAACTTTTGATGAAAATTGCTTTTGCATGAAGTCCAAACATGCTATTCTAATTAGAGGGGTAGTGAGAAATCCCAATACTGACTAATGTGACTATTTGTGAATTTATCTTGTTCACTTGCTGAAGCCAGAAGCATGTTACTTCCAATGCGCAGTACTGTAACTCTTGAAGGCATTATTGTGAATGCTTTAGTTAAATTGAGATTCTTTAGAACATTTGATCAACCAGTGTTATTCATCTATGTGTTGCAATTGGTATTGAGACTAATATATGTCAGGCAGGGTGGAGGTGGTAGGGACAGGGTGCAGTCATCTGATCATACTAGGCAGGTAGGAGAGGCAGTGACAGCTCAATGGAACACTTAGAGTAGATGGGGGGCAGTGCAGGTCCATGTCAGAGGCTAAGCAGGACGGCAATGATGGGGCATGGTATTGGGCAATGGAGGGCAAGAGGAATGAGCAGGGACATCAAGCTAAATGGCAGTGGATTAGACCATGGAGGACAGTAGGGAGGGGGCTGGTGCATGGACTCAGACAACAAAGGGTAGGGAGGAGGTGGATGGGACTACAAGCTAACTGTTCCGGGCAGGTGGGAAGGGCAATAGCAGAACAAGGGCCACACAGGGCTGTAATAAGGGAGCAGGGGCATGGACTTGGACTATGGATGGCAAGGAGGAGGGGGAAGGAGCTGGAAGCTTGGTTGAGGGCAGCACAATGCCAGACACGCAGTGCGTCCACCCCCCCACCATGCATAAAAATAAAGCTTAGAAATTCACTAAAGAACCAAAGGTGACAGGGATGGTATTTTACATGCAGAAAACCATAGATATTCAGCTGTTATAGTTAGAGTTATTTCAAGTAACTATAACTCTGCCCTAAGTTAACGATAACTCGTGCCCTCACCATGCACTGCTAATTATCCCAGATGTTACATCACTCATGATATCTGATTGACATGGCCTTTTTAGGGGATTTATCTGAAACTTTTTGCTTTTGGTCTCCCAATTTTTTGCTGACTTTCTTTGTGTGGCCTTTGGACTCTGGGCACTTTCCTACTGTACTGCATTAGGAAAGTGTGTACCATTCCTACACATGCCAGAAAGGGGTGCTCATGGCTGTGGTTGCGGTGCTGTACCCAGGACTGCCCTGTAAAAAGGTACACCACATACCCACTGTGGGTATGGCCCTGGCTACTATTGGGACACTACACTGATTGTGTCACCCACTAGGAGAGCCTGACAGTGCAGGCCTTAGGGGGCTCGTGTGCACCTGTCCTCAGGGTAGAATCTCTCATGGACAATTTACTACCCTTGCATTTCATCTGCATACCAGTGGGTCTTCCTGGGCGTTAATGGTGGAGGGGCTTATACTTACACCTCAAAGGATAGTGGTTTGACTGCCACAAAGGACTGATAAGCTCCCACAGACCTTGTGGCAGACAGGGCTGGGCTGAAAGGGAACTAGGGCACTTCAAAATTACTCTTTGAAGTCTCCTTCACTTGAAAGGCATATTTGGGTATAAGTACTGGGCCTCTGACACCATATACTTCTGTACTGAGGACATTCTACCAGGAAAAAGGAAAGCAGGGTTGTCTGGATGGACTGCCACTTTGTTGTTCACTCTGCTGTGTTGGCCTGCTGCCTGCTACTTCGTGCCTGGGAGTAAAAGGACTGGATCGAATGCTCTAAATCATGCAATCTAAAGTTTCTCTAATGCCCTGACTGAGCTTGCTTCCTGTTTCTGAAGTTTCAGGGATATCAAAAACTTCACCTGCATCTTGCTACCAGCACGTAGGCCTCTCTGCTGTATGTCCTGCTCTGCCAAGTGGTGCCACATCCAGTCATGGGCCCTTGGAGGTGAGTTTGGTGCTGCAACACAAGAACTGATGCACTGACACTGGTGCGTCACTTGGAATGGAGGCATCCGGTGGTGGAAATGCTACTTTTTCCGCTGCCTGCACCAAAGCCACGGACACCTCTGGCTGACTGCATGACACAACAACCCTGACTTACAACGCAGCCCCAACACAGACACATCAGAACCAGTACTCGCTTCTGGACTATAACACATTACCGTTGTTGCCTGGTCAGTTAATGAAGCATTGTCGTCAAGGGCGATGTATCTCCTCCTTGGATCAATTCATTGTCACTGAGGCTCAACCAACCAAGCACTGTCATTGGGTCTGCATGATGGCTGTGCCCGGCCCATGTTCCATGGCAGTTGGATTTGCCCCAGTGCAGCGTGACCAAATAGCATTGGTTGGGAGCTATTGTCTTCTTAGCGCTGCATTTTGATGTAATCTTTCAAAATTCATAACCTGGCTTGTGTATGTTGGATGTTTGTTGTTCTGGTCTTGTTTGACTATTGGCTATTTGTCTAAACTAGTGTTGAGTACTTTGTGGTATTTTCACTGTGTTACCTTGTGTGTGCACAAATACGTTACACCTTGCCTCTTTAGTTTTGCCTCACTGCTCTGTGCCAAGCTACCAGAGGGTGAGCATAGCTATACTTTTAGTGTGTATCTTACTTGCCCTGACTAGAAATGTGGTCACTACTTGGACAGAGTTCAAACCTCTGCCTGCCAACTAGAGACAAAATGTCTAACTATGTATATATATATATGTGTGTGTGTGAGTGTATATATACCTGCTCACAGACACACAACCTGACTTACTATTCAAAACAGAATCATAATTGGGAGATGACCTGGCCCCAGTGTTGCATGAAGCCCTTCCTCCGGACTATCAAACCATCACACAAAACCATATAGGCAAGAGAGGAGGTGGACTAGCTATTATATTCAAATAGGTAATAAATCTCAGTAAAACAGACAACATTTCCATACAAGGTTATGAAGCCCTCCTCACCAGATGCCACCCTACTCCAACTTCCTCCTGTAACTTTCTCCTCCTTTACAGACCTCTACCTAACAACTCTGCATTCCAAAACGCTTTTCTTGATACACTCTTAAACCTTATTACATTATACTCAAACTTATGCATTCGTGGGGACGTAAACATTTGGTTTGACAAACCCAATATGGCCCATCCAAAAGCTGTCACCACTGGCCCAGTCGCATTGAACCTACATCAGATTGTACACAATCCCACACACATCACTGGACACATCATAGATGTAATTTTTGCTAAGCCTGAACTATTTACCGTTCATAGCATCAGGCCAATCACATGGTCAGAACACCATTTGATCATTTTCTGACAATAAACACCACAAATCAACACACCCCACAACTACTTACATACATGCACCTATTGACCTTGGAGCAAACTCAATTTTGATAACTTAGAAACACAACTAACAGCCAACAGAAATCTAGATACCATTAATTCTGTTACAAAACTTTATGAGTGGCTACAAGAATCGTTTGATATCCTAAAACCACTCAGAAAAACTAAACAGGACAAAACAAAACCAACACCTTGGAGAATCACAGAACTTAAAAAGATAAAGCAACAAATCAGAAAGTTGCAGCAGACCTGGATCAAAACAAACAGCAGACAAGACAAACTGCAGCTACACAAACTTAACAGAATATACAAATCATCAATGAAAAAAGCTAAAAAAGGTACTACTCAGACAGAATTCAAAATGCTAAATCTGCAACCAAAGAATTTTATAAAATTCTCAATGAATTTTGAAAACCTACATGCATGGAAGGAAGTCATCCCATTGCTCAAGATTTCAAAAAGAAACTGGCAACTCATTACACAACCAAGGCAGACACATTGGACTCCAATTTAAAATAGATGAAAACCATCAGCACCAACCCCTTTCCTAAAATACCCTCTAAGAATAAACCAACCCAGCCTCTACAGTCCTTCAAACAAATATCACAAGATGATTTTATGGATTTTGTCAAAGCAAGCAGGCCTTCCGGTTGCCCTTCTGACCCTTGCCCACCAAACATCACCAAGAACATTCTTTTGTCTACTTCTGCTACCACATCTGAAAGAAGAATCATCAACAACTCTTTAACTACAGGAACTTTTCCTGTAGACCTAAAAAAAGGAATACATATGATTGTTATTAAAGAAAACAAACCTAGACACGCAAAACCCACAGACCAATCACAAATGGACCTTTCCTGGTCAAACTGATAGAAAGAGCAGCATTCACCCTGATGTCAAAATTCATTGAAGACGATTCTATACTTTCAAACTTCCAAACTGGATTCCACCCAGGAAGAGCCACTGAATCAACACTCATAGCAATCTGGGATGATCTTAAAAATACAGTTGACCGCAATGGAGTTCCTGCACTACTTCTCTTGGACCTCTTGGCTGCCTTTGATACAGTTGACCATGACACCCTAATTCAAAGACTCCACGAGGCCGGCATAGAAGGAACTGCTCTCAACTGGATTACATCCTACCTTCAAAAAATAACTAATATAATCTATTCTCCCCCCTACTCGTCCAAACCCTACCTCTCAAAAGCAGGGATCACCCAAGGAACAATCATCTCTCCTTTGCTTTTCAATCATCATCTACATGATATCATTACCAGAACTTATCAATGATTTTCATCTCACATGCTACAACTATACAGATGACACACAAATACTACCTAAATTAAAATGACCCAAAAACATTGAAAACTCACTAATCTTTAGTTCCTTCAGAGCCGTTGATCAGTGGATGACTTGGAGCCATCTCAAACTAAATGCCTCCAAAACAGAAATACTCATATGTGGTGACTGGAAAAATTATGACCCACTGTGCGCCTGGCCTAACGATCTCGGACCACCTCCTCAATTATCCAAGGAAGTTTCAAACCTTGGAATCACCATGGACTCCAAGTTAACAATGAATGCCCAAGTGGACAAATTAGCTCAAACAAGCTTCATCACCTTGAAGACTCTATGACGCATCTTCCCCCACCTCGGATTTCCACACAAGGAGCAAGCTACTATCTTGCTTGTACTATCCAAACTGGATTATGACAATGGCCTCTACCATGGATCATCTCTATCTATTATGAAAAAACTACAACATATTCAGAACTCCGCAGCCAGGCTACTATTACATGTAAAGCCACAAGCCCACTTCTCCTCTGCCTTGAGAGCACTACACTGGTTACCCGTTGGCAGAAGCTGCACCTTCAAACTGCTTTGTATCACCCACAAAGCTATACATGGAACAGAACCGCTTTTTCCGAGAAACAAAATAACCAAATACATTCACCAAAGAAACCTTTATTGGCTCCCCACCTTAGAACACCACCATACAAGAAAAAGCCTATAGGTGGTACATCCTCCTCCGGTCAAGCAGCCAAACTATGGAATTCATTACCCCGAACTATAAGAGCCACAGATAACTATCTTGTCTTCAGAAAACTACTCAAGAGCTTGCTCTTTCCTTCATAACCACCATATTCAAACAGCTATGGACTGCATATGCCTATGTTGATAAATATTTTTTATCTGATTATGTGTATATTCTAGTTATATATAGTTCTTTAGAAAATATGTATCGCTACAATGTCATAACAATAAACTACACCCATACAAATGTATATTTACTCATGGTTTAAATATGTATATGTGTGTACATATATGTGTGCATATGTGTGTGTATTCATGTGTGTATGTCTGTGTGTGTCTCTCTCTCTCTCTCTCTATATATATATATATATATATATATATATATATATATATGTGTGTGTGTGTATGTTATTCTATGCTTAACATGTTCATAGGTCATTACATAGCTCCTAGATATGCTGTTATATTAGATACTTATGAATCCATGCTCTTATTTTATATCACACTTTGTCTACCCATCACCACATGCCATGTCTCTATCAGTCTATCCTCCATTCCCATGCTGACTCATCCCAAATCCATTCTACTACTTTCATCTCCTAAATAACCCTGCCTAAACTCTTCCTTCCTCTTCCACATCTAACTCACCCAAACCTCACTTTACTTACATGATCTCCCAAACAACCCTACTAAATTCTCCCTCATTTATCTCACCCTGCTACTAAGAACACCCTAATCCTTTCCACAAACTCTTCCCTCCGTCATCCCCCCTTTACTCATCCCAAGCCTAAATCCTACTACCTTAAACTCAAAATTAACACTTCTGAATTCTTCCCTCTTCCACCTCTCCATTACTCCAGTCAGTACAAACAAACAAACTCACGTATCCATGGCTCACATTAACTCATAATAATACTAAAACTGTAGTCATATTTCCCTATACTAATCCACCACTAATTCTTTTTGGGTTCCGGATTAGCGTGCTACTTGCCAAAAATCGCTTTGACGCCCCATCAGGGGTAGTAAGCGCTATATAAATGCTATTACAATACAATATATATATATATATATATATATATATATATATATATATATACATATATCTATATATATATATATTTATTTGAAACTATAACGCGTGGCCTAAGGTAACTATAATTTAGCATTTAGCAGTGCATGGTGACGGTATGAGTTATAGTTACCTTATGCTGCGAGTGCTGGGGGGACTGTGCAGCCCCTACATTTCATTCAATGTTTGGCCAGGGGAGGTGGAGGTCCCAGGGGTTGCGGGGGGAAATGTGCCCTCCTGCATTTGGTGGTGACTGGGTGCCCTGGGGAGCACCCAGATGACATAGCCACAGGGGACAGGGTCCTCAGAGCTAAGACCAGACCCCCCAGTCTGGTCTTAGCTCTGAGGACCCTGCTCGGTCCCTCACCCCCCAAACAAAATAATATATTGAGGCCGGTCTTTGGCTTGGTGTCCCTGGGGCCGAGAATGGCATGGAGAGGGGGACTACGCTATTCCCCTCTACAAAAAAATCTATATCAATGCTAGGCCCTAGGGTATCGGTCCCTGTGACAAAAATCAGCCAGAGGAGGGGTGCCGCTGGGCTCCATTCCCCCTCAAAATTATTTAATAGGGGCCTCTGGACCCTGGCACCACTGCACCTGCTGCCCATTTTGTCAGGCACAATGAGGCCTATTTGAGAAAGTTTCATGGCACACACTCACGTGCACAAGCAGGCAGGCCAGCTTTTTTTGCCGCAGTCACCATTGTTCCATGTCTGTGGCCTGCTTTTGGTCTGTAGAGATACAATCAAACTTCCTTAAGCAAGTCATGCACTGCCTATTGTGACAACAGTATAACTTCCACTGGCAGCCACTGCATTAAACAATTAAACAAATCCCCTGTCAGTGTCTGATCTCCGACATTTCGAAGGCACTTTGCTAATGAGGTACAGTTACTTTTACTTACAATCCTCAATTTAAACAGCTAAACCTAGAATGTAATACAGGATTGAAACCAATGTCCAAAATGAGGCAAATATACCACTCATTGTCTTTTTCGAGTGGCCTTCAAGGATTAAAGCTGTCACTGGTCAGAGGACAGTGGAGGCTGACAAACATTCAGCACAATAAGATCTTGCAATAGCTTAGTGGGTTAATGTGTCCGTAACATCTAGGTTACGGGTTTGACTGTGAATGAATATGACATTAAGTGCAGAAAAGGGTAACAATCTTCGTGCTTTCATGTCTGTATGAATATGGGCAAGGAGGGCAGAGGAGACGCTGGATGCAATACAACCTTACTATTGTTAAAAGAAACTGCCCAGCGTATAACATGTGACTGTCTAAGAGATGTCCCCAAGTACACATGTTTGTGTATGGACTCTGAGTTAAAGTTAATGTAGTGTGGAGAGTGAGGTGACAAGACTGTGTTCAGAGGTGCGTGACATAGTAATTTGAAGGTGGTGTGTAAATTATTAATTGAAGTTATAATTATACCTTTACAACTTTTAATGTTTGAATATTGTAAGTCTGTTTTGTATAGAAAGAATACATTAGGTTTTTCTAACAATAAAGTATTTTTAACCTTTATTTTTTCGGTGTATTTTAATGGTTTTTATTTTTTAATAAAAATATGTTTCAAATCACTGTATGCAGTGTCATTTATTGGACTGTTGTGTAGAGCTGTGTAGTACAGTTCAGTGAAAGACTGTTGTAGACTCTAGTGTTATAAAGTGGAGTATTTTAAAATGGAAAAGAGTGGAGTCGAGTAGAGTGGATTTAAGTAGCGTACAGTGGGTGGAAAGCATTATACAGTGGTGTGGCATGTTGCATCATTGAGTGGAGTATCGTAGAGTGGAGCGGCATGTTGCACAATGTAGTGGCATGTTGAACAGTAGATCTGAGTGTTGTACAATGGAGTATTGTTGACTGGAGTGTTGTGAAATGGAGGGTGGTAGAGTGGAGTGTCATCCAGTAGAGTGTTGTAGAGTGGCATAGAGTGCAGCAGAGACTGCAGAGTGCAGTGGTGTTGGAAGGTAGATTATTGGTAAGGGCAGGTATGTACCTACACTTAGCAATAGACCGCAAAACCCCACTAGGTCCAGTTAGGTCTCATCAGGTCTCAATAAATTAATTGCAGCTCAACCCTTGGTAGCTTGGCAACGACCAACAAGGCTTAACTTAGGAAAGAAAGGGGGCCATTAAGACTTTGGTGGTCTCATGAGAGCCATGTTGGTGGTGGCGGGCTGACCGCAACAGACTGGTGGATAAGACTTCCAAATAATGACCATGGCGGTATGTGCAGTAGAATACAGCCAAATCAATGCTAGCACCGCCAGTGCAGTCAAGCCGCCAAGGACGGTGGTAAGCACCTTTAGGCTGGCGGAGACCATCTTTCCGTCAGACAGATTACAAGGCTGCATACCACCAAGGTTTCCGCCACGGTGGCACCAACATGGAAACCCTAGTGGAAAAAAAGGCCCTCATTTTAACATTATGGTAAAAACCGTCTACTGCAGCGGCCGCGGCCGCCAAAAGACCATTGGGGCCAAAAGACCGAGGGTAGGCACAATGATGGAAATGAGCCCCTGGTTGCTTTTTGAATTCTAAAATACAGCAATAATAGGGGCCTCTGGACCCTGGCACCACGGCACCTGCTGCCCATTTTGTCAGGCACAATGAGGCCTATTTGAGAAAGTTTCATGGCACACACTCACGTGCACAAGCAGGCAGGCCAGCTTTTTTTGCCGCAGTCACCATTGTTCCATGTCTGTGGCCTGCTTTTGGTCTGTAGAGATACAATCAAACTTCCTTAAGCAAGTCATGCACTGCCTATTGTGACAACAGTATAACTTCCACTGGCAGCCACTGCATTAAACAATTAAACAAATCCCCTGTCAGTGTCTGATCTCCGACATTTCGAAGGCACTTTGCTAATGAGGTACAGTTACTTTTACTTACAATCCTCAATTTAAACAGCTAAACCTAGAATGTAATACAGGATTGAAACCAATGTCCAAAATGAGGCAAATATACCACTCATTGTCTTTTTCGAGCGGCCTTCAAGGATTAAAGCTGTCACTGGTCAGAGGACAGTGGAGGCTGACAAACATTCAGCACATCAAGATCTTGCAATAGCTTAGTGGGTTAATGTGTCCGTAACATCTAGGTTACAGGTTTGACTGTGAATGAATATGACATTAAGTGCAGAAAAGGGTAACAATCTTTGGGCCATATTTATACTTTTTAAAGCAAATCTGCGCTAACGCAGTTTTGCGCCAAAAAAAATTGCGCCGGCTAACGCCATTCTGAAGCGCCGTGCGGGCGCCGTATTTATTGAATGGCGTTAGCCGGCGTTAGCCGACCGGCGCTGCCAGGTGTGCGTGAAAAAAAACGACATACACCAGGCAGCGCCAGGGTAGGGAAAAATGGCGTTTGGGCGTCCCAAAATGGGGCAAGTCAGGCTGAGGCAAAAAAATCGTCTTAACCCGATTTGCGCCATTTTTTTTGCCCGCCCAGACGCCATTAACATGACTCCTGTCTTAGCAAAGACAGGAGTCATGCCCCCTTGCCCAATGGCCATGCCCAGGTGACTTATGTCCCCTGGGCATGGTCATTGGGCATAGTGGCATGTAGGGGGGCACAAATCAGGCCCCCCTATGCCACAATTTTTTTTAAAAAAAATACTTACCACAACTTACCTTTTCTTCCCTGGGATGGGTCCCTCCATCCTTGGGTGTCCTCCTGGGGTGGGCTAGGGTGGCAGGGGGTGTCTCTGGGGGCAGGGGAGGGCACCTCTGGGCTCATTCTGAGCCCACAGGTCCCTTAACGCCTGCCCTGACCAGGCGTTAAAAAGAGGCGCAAATGCGGGGTTTTTTGCCCCGCCCACTCCCGGGCGTCATTTTTGCCCGGGAGTATAAATACCACGCACATGCCTGGGAGTCATTTTTTAAGACGGGAACGTCTACCTTGCATCTCATTAACGCAAGGAAGGTGTTCACGCCAAAAAATGACGCTAACTCCATGAACTTTGGCGCTAGACGCGTCTAACGCCAAAGTATAAATATGGAGTTAGTTTTGCGTCAAATTTGCGTCGAAAAAAACGACGCAAATTCGGTGCAAACGGAGTATAAATATGCCCCTTTGTGCTTTCATGTCTGTATGAATATGGGCAAAGAGGGCAGAGGAGACGCTGGATGCAATACAACTTTACTATTGTTAAAAGAAACTGCCCAGCGTATAACATGTGACTGTCTGAGAGATGTCCCCAAGTACACGTGTTTGTAGCCCTTTGGTTTTATAGCATCTTTATCTAGAAACACGTTAGCGATGGTAGGCAATGGGCAACAGACAATTCAGTTTGGAATGTGCAACATTTACATAATAATAATAATAATAATAATAATAATAATCATAATAATAATAATACTTCCAGTCCATTAAGATACTGCCATCACACCTAATAAAGTTTGAATGCCTCGCTGTTATTCTTACTGTGCCACAGGATCATAAATATGGACTTAAATGAGAAAAAAGGAGGTTTAAAAATGTTTTTTTCCCTTTCATTTTCCAATAGGAACTTTAGACACAGCTACAGTCTAAACCACTGAACGGATTTACACTAAATTTGGCAGAAAGCTAGATCTAGGTCCAGAAAGAGTGTTTTAGTTGTAAATCCATTAAGTAAAATTTGAGCAATTAATGCTCAAGAACTTTTGTATATCTAAGGACGCGGAGGTTCAAACTGAGATCTGATTGGCTACCACCAACTCAATCAGGAATTTGTAGTAGCATTTTTAGTACTATGGACTCTGAGTTAAAGTTAATGTAGTGTGGAGAGTGAGGTGACAAGACTGTGTTCAGAGGTGCATGACATAGTAATTTGAAGGTGGTGTGTAAATTATTAATTGAAGTTATAATTATACCTTTACAACTTTTAATGTTTGAATATTGTAAGTCTGTTTTGTATAGAAAGAATACATTAGGTTTTTCTAACAATAAAGTATTCTTAACCTTTATTTTTTCTGTGTATTTTAATGGTTTTTATTTTTTAATAAAAATATGTTTCAAATCACTGTATGCAGTGTCATTTATTGGACTGTTGTCTAGAGCTGTGTAGTACAGTTCAGTGAAAGACTGTTGTAGACTCTAGTGTTATAAAGTGGAGTATTTTAAAATGGAAAAGAGTGGAGTCGAGTAGAGTGGATTTAAGTAGCGTACAGTGGGTGGAAAGCATTATACAGTGGTGTGGCATGTTGCATCATTGAGTGGAGTATCGTAGAGTGGAGCGGCATGTTGCACAATGTAGTGGCGTGTTGAACAGTAGATCTGAGAGTTGTACAATGGAGTATTATTGACTGGAGTGTTGTGAAATGGAGGGTGGTAGAGTGGAGTGTCATCCAGTAGAGTGTTGTAGAGTGGCATAGAGTGCAGCAGAGACTGCAGAGTGCAGTGGTGTTGGAAGGTGGATTATTGGTAAGGGCAGGTATGTACCTACACTTAGCAATAGACCGCAAAACCCCACTAGGTCCAGTTAGGTCTCATCAGGTCTCAATAAATTAATTGCAGCTCAACCCTTGGTAGCTTGGCAATGACCAACAAGGCTTAACTTAGGAAAGAAAGGGGGCCATTACGACTTTGGTGATCTCATGAGAGCCATGTTGGTGGTGGCGGGCTGACCGCAACAGACTGGTGGATAAGACTTCCAAATAATGACCATGGCGGTATGTGCAGTAGAATACAGCCAAATCAACGCTAGCACCGCCAGTGCAGTCAATCCGCCAAGGACGGTGTTAAGCACCTTTAGGCTGGCGGAGACCATCTTTCCGTCAGACAGATTACAAGGCTGCATACCACCAAGGTTTCCGCCACGGTGGCACCAACATGGAAACCCTAGTGGAAAAAAAGGTCCTCATTTTAACATCGTGGTAAAAACCGTCTACTGCCGCGGCCACGGCCGCCAAAAGACCAGTGGTGTCAAAAGACCGAGGGTAGGCACAATGATGGAAATGAGTCCCTGGTTGCTTTTTGAATTCTAAAATACAGCAATAATAGGGGCCTCTGGACCCTGGCACCACTGCACCTGCTGCCCATTTTGTCAGGCACAATGAGGCCTATTTGAGAAAGTTTCATTGCACACACTCACGTGCACAAGCAGGCAGGCCAGCCTTTTTTGCCGCAGTCACCATTGTTCCATGTCTGTGGCCTGCTTTTGGTCTGTAGAGATACAATCAAACTTCCTTAAGCAAGTCATGCACTGCCTATTGTGACAACAGTATAACTTCCACTGGCAGCCACTGCATTAAACAATTAAACAAATCCACTGTCAGTGTCTGATCTCCGACATTTCGAAGGCACTTTGCTAATGAGGTACAGTTACTTTTACTTACAATCCTCAATTTAAACAGCTAAACCTAGAATGTAATACAGGATTGAAACCAATGTCCAAAATGAGGCAAATATACCACTCATTGTCTTTTTCGAGCGGCCTTAAAGGATTAAAGCTGTCACTGGTCAGAGGACAGTGGAGGCTGACAAACATTCAGCACATCAAGATCTTGCAATAGCTTAGTGGGTTAATGTGTCCGTAACATCTAGGTTACGGGTTTGACTGTGAATGAATATGACATTAAGTGCAGAAAAGGGTAACAATCTTTGTGCTTTCATGTCTGTATGAATATGGGCAAAGAGGGCAGAGGAGACGCTGGATGCAATACAACCTTACTATTGTTAAAAGAAACTGCCCAGCGTATAACATGTGACTGTCTAAGAGATGTCCCCAAGTACACATGTTTGTAGCCCTTTGGTTTTATAGCATCTTTATCTAGAAACACGTTAGCGATGGTAGGCAATGGGTAACAGACAATTCAGTTTGGAATGTGCAACATTTACATAATAATAATAATAATAATAATAATAATACTTCCAGTCCATTAAGATACTGCCATCACACCTAATAAAGTTTGAATGCCTCATTGTTATTCTTACTGTGCCACAGGATCATAAATATGGACTTAAATGAGAAAAAAGGAGGTTTAAAAATGTTTTTTTCCCTTTCATTTTCCAATAGGAACTTTAGACACAGCTACAGTCTTAACCACTGAACGGATTTACACTAAATTTGGCAGAAAGCTAGATCTAGGTCCAGAAAGAGTGTTTTAGTTGTAAATCCATTAAGTAAAATTTGAGCAATTAATGCTCAAGAACTTTTGTATATCTAAGGCCGCGGAGGTTCAAACTGAGATCTGATTGGCTACCACCAACTCAATCAGGAATTTGTAGTAGCATTTTTAGTACTATGGACTCTGAGTTAAAGTTAATGTAGTGTGGAGAGTGAGGTGACAAGACTGTGTTCAGAGGTGCATGACATAGTAATTTGAAGGTGGTGTGTAAATTATTAATTGAAGTTATAATTATACCTTTACAACTTTTAATGTTTGAATATTGTAAGTCTGTTTTGTATAGAAAGAATACATTAGGTTTTTCTAACAATAAAGTATTCTTAACCTTTATTTTTTCTGTGTATTTTAATGGTTTTTATTTTTTAATAAAAATATGCTTCAAATCACTGTATGCAGTGTCATTTATTGGACTGTTGTATAGAGCTGTGTAGTACAGTTCAGTGAAAGACTGTTGTAGACTCTAGTGTTATAAAGTGGAGTATTTTAAAATGGAAAAGAGTGGAGTCGAGTAGAGTGGATTTAAGTAGCGTACAGTGGGGGAAAGCATTATACAGTGGTGTGGCATGTTGCATCATTGAGTGGAGTATCGTAGAGTGGAGCGGCATGTTGCACAATGTAGTGGCGTGTTGAACAGTAGATCTGAGTGTTGTACAATGGGGTATTGTTGACTGGAGTGTTGTGAAATGGAGGGTGGTAGAGTGGAGTGTTATCCAGTAGAGTGTTGTAGAGTGGCATAGAGTGCAGCAGAGACTGCAGAGTGCAGTGGTGTTGGAAGGTGGATTATTGGTAAGGGCAGGTATGTACCTACACTTAGCAATAGACCGCAAAACCCCACTAGGTCCAGTTAGGTCTCATCAGGTCTCAATAAATTAATTGCAGCTCAACCCTTGGTAGCTTGGCAACGACCAACAAGGCTTAACTTAGGAAAGAAAGGGGGCCATTACGACTTTGGTGGTCTCATGAGAGCCATGTTGGTGGTGGTGGGCTGACCGCAACAGACTGGTGGATAAGACTTCCAAATAATGACCATGGCGGTATGTGCAGTAGAATACAGCCAAATCAACGCTAGCACCGCCAGTGCAGTCAAGCCGCCAAGGACGGTGGTAAGCACCTTTAGGCTGGCGGAGACCATCTTTCCGTCAGACAGATTACAAGGCTGCATACCACCAAGGTTTCCGCCACGGTGGCACCAACATGGAAACCCTAGTGGAAAAAAAGGCCCTCATTTTAACATCGTGGTAAAAACCGTCTACTGCCGCGGCCACGGCCGCCAAAAGACCATTGCTGCGGATACAAGCCGTCCGCCATATTATGACCACAGCCGGATTTCCGCCACAAGAATGGCGGAAATCCAGCTGTGGCCATGCTGGCAGACGGCGGTAAGGTGGCACTGCTGCCACCAGCAGCGCAATGCCAGTAGACCCCCGCCAGCCGTATTATGACCGATAATACAGCCTGGTGGTGTTCTGCTGGTGGGTGCTGCTGGCGGTAACAGCACCCCTTCCCGTCTCCTGCCAGGGGACCCCCTGGATCCGGCTAAGTCAGGTCTCCGACAGGGGACGGGATGTTGTGTGTATGTAGGGGGGGTGGGAATGTGTGTGTGGGTGCGTGTATGTTGGTGTGTGTTGCGTGTTGAATGCGTATGTGGATGTATGGAGGTGTGAGTGCATGTATGTTGTGTTATGTGAATGCGTATGTGAGTGCATGTTTGAAAGTGTGTGTGGATGAGTGTGTAAATGGATGTATACATGCGTGTAAGCATGTGGGAACGGGTGTGTGTAAGCATGTGTGTGTGTGAAGGGGGAGTGAATGTAGGGAGGTGGGAGGGTCTGGAGAGGTAGGGAGGTGGGTGGGTGTTTGGAGAGGAAGGGGGAGACCCCTATCAGTGACAGGGAAGTCACTGAGGTGGCCTACCGCCATGGTTTTCATGGCGTTACGAATGCCATGGAAACCATGGCGGTAGATGGGGTCATAATCTCGCAGGTGGTACAATGGCAGCCGCCAGGCTGGAGATAGAATTCTCCAGCCCGGCAGCTGTTACCACCATGGCAGTCGGAGTCGTACATTGGCGGGTTGGCTTCAGCCAACCCACCAATGTCATAGTATGGCGGTAGACACCCCCAGCCTCTTGGCAGTACTTACCGCCACATTAACGCCGACTGTGGGGTTGTAATGACCCCCAAACTCTATAAAAGGAGATACTCACCTACAGGAACACA
Organism: Pleurodeles waltl; assembly: GCF_031143425.1. Lineage (NCBI taxonomy): Eukaryota > Metazoa > Chordata > Amphibia > Caudata > Salamandridae > Pleurodeles > Pleurodeles waltl. Next base: position 484,087,545 of record NC_090445.1, on the reverse strand, counting down.
TACCCGTCTGGAGGCACCATGGGACGTGAACTACACATCTTCCCACTGTTCCTGCTCGTACGACTCCAGAACCAGCGACGACAACAGCAAATTCGAGTACACACACTTACCTGTCACTGACGCATAATGCCAAGGTATCAACGCTGACACAACATACACATCCTGAACAGGTTGCGATGGTGCACACACATGTTCTCCCACACTGACACGCACATTCAGACACAGCCACATACACACATGCACAGACATAGTACACTCACAACGGCCAACAAACACTTCTAAAACACACACCAACCTGCAGACATACAGAGCCGGCACAGTCAAACACAACAACACACAACCCCACCAAATCACACAACTACACCACAACTGCAACACCTCAAATGCACCATCAAGCAACCACAATGTACCCATCCACCTGACAAAAAATACAAACAACTTTACGTAACAACACAAGAGAACCAATACTCATAGTCACACAGCCATACAACGTGCCATGCATCATACAATGCAAACACCCTACGCAACAGTTCTGACATACCAATCAACACAAACACACTCACAAAGTACAATCACACAAGGGCACACAACACTCCAAATAACGTGTCAACACAATCAATACAAACAATATCAACATCAGTGGATGTCCCAAACACTTACATGTCCAGCACACAATACACTGCCATCACTGAGGGGCAAATGAAGAGCACACATCTACACATGCTGGCCAGACACTAGTGGTAGCACAACCACCACACACACAGAACACACACACACACAAACGAAAGCTGGCAAGACCATAACAGCCATGAGAAAAGAAAGACAGGGCACATATGTAACCTTGGATCAAACAACTGGTTGGCCCAGGAGTATATCAATAATTAAATAAATATATAAATACAGAACTATGTTTCGGGTGCATGTGCATACGAAAAATGCTTGTGTGTGCTGTGTCTGGTGGGTGGATGAGTGTGGACATTTATGTGTCTTGGGAGGAGGGGGGAGGAGGAGCTCGGCGATTCTGTGGTTGATGGGTGACTGACTGTCTGTTGGGGTGGTGACTGCAGGTATGGTAGATGTGCTGTATGTGGGTGTGTTTATAGTTTTGGTGTCTGCATATATGGTGACTGGGGTAGATGACTGCGGGAGTGCTTTTGTGGTGAGTCTGGGTAGGATTGGAGTGGTGGCTGTATCTGTAAATGTCAGGATGGTGTCTGCAGGTGTGTCCGGTTTAGTGTCTGTGAAGGTAAGAAGTCTGTGCAGGTAGTGGGCATTGGTGTGTCTGCAGGTGGGTGTTGTTTGTGTGCATGCTGGTGGTGCTGGTGTTTGTCAACAGTTCTCTTGGATGTTGAGGTCGGTGCATACTTGTCTGTATGTGTGCTTTGGCTGGGACGGGAAGACAGGTGTGGGATTGGGGAGAGGAAGGAGGAGAGGGGATGGAAGACAAAGGGTGACTTTTTTGTTATCAGTGCGGAGGCTAGAGCCTGAAAGGACCTCTGTAAGCCAGCCAGTGTGCTGTGAATGCCCTCTAGGAATGCATTGCTCTGTGGTACTTGAGTTGCTTGTCCCTAGATGGCATTCACAATGGTCGACTGACCCACTGAGATCACCCTCAGGAGGCAAATAGCCTCCTCACTGAGGGCAGCAGGGCTGACACGGCAGGGGCAGAGGTGCCTGTGGCAAAGGAGATGCCCATCCTCCTGGGTAAGGGGGCACAGAAAACTGGTTGGGGAGCTACTGGGTGGGCAGTGGTAGTAAGGGGGGGTTGCAGACAAAGATGGTACTGGGGTGGTCCCAGAAGGGTCTGCCATCACCAGAGAATATCCACTGGAGGAGGATTCTGAAGACGATGAAGCAGACGATCCTGTCTCCCCTGTGGCACTCTCCTTGCCCTCTGGGCCACTGGGGTACTCGCTGTCAGGTCCCGTGGCCTCTGCCGCCTTTGCCTGGTGATTCTAATGTACACAAATAGAGAAACGAGAACGAGAGAGGGATAGACAGAGAGGGAGAGACAGGGTTAACATCCTCCTCACATACGCACATGTTTACATGCAGAACAGTAGGAAAACATATCCTGACTAGGCTATCTCTGCTGGCAATACATATATCCTACATCATGTCACAACATGTTACTTCTATCCACCCCTTAAAGTCATCCATCACACCCACATCACATCTAAGTAAATTAGCTCGACTGGAGTAATACAAATGATCACCAGTAAATCCATGTCAGCATGCTCATCATGGCCTACCTGAAGTAGAAATATCTAGCATAATCCTAATCATACCTCTCCATACTCCTATCATCCATAGGAAGAGTAGGTGTCTGATCACAGCACATCAAGCGTGTAAGAAAACTACAACTGACCAGTCCATGTCCATTAGTAATGTCCCTTGATAGTGAAGAATACCCTAGTCACAGACCACACAGCACCTGCCAATCATATCACATGGCTGCCCAAACCCCCTGTACACATATGCCAATATGGATACATTAACTGATGTAGCCACAAGTGGCATTTCCATGCAGATGACATTTGATGTGTAGAATGCCTGTCTGTAGAACAGACATGTCATTACTGTTGCACAGTCACAGAGGAATATCTGCATGCACTAAACACAGATGCACCACGTCACCTCATACATGCAAGTACAGCTCCAATGGCCTACATAGCATACATGATATATCCATAGTCAATCACTGAGTGCAGTGTCACAACAAATACACTTCAGGCAGCCACAAAATACATCATAGAGCACCGACCATTCCACTTGACATGCAGTTACAGTTGGACGACTGATAACATGAGTAAATCAACATCACTCACACCTGTCAGGAATAAGGCTGTGCGCGGTCCAGGTCCCACCCGAAAGTCCGCTTTGCGGATTTGCGGCACTTTATGCGCACCACTAGTCATCCCCGCTTGTTCCAAGAATGGCCATCAGCGTCATCTGCCCTGAGGTAAAGATCACGTAGCTGCAGGTTCAGGGCATTGGTGGACAAGATGCACTTATCAGTGTTATCCTATGAAGGGACTACATTTCCCATGTTTTTAGTGGCAGGGCTGTCTTGGGGTGTGGCAGGCCTATAAAGCCCAGCCACACCCAAGCACGTTGCTCACTATTTTGAAGACTTCAAAGGAGTCAGACCTCGAGGGACCTTCCTCTGAAGAAGAGCAGAATTCCTTCGGAGCAGATTGGCAGTAACTCGAAGAATCCCAATTTCCATGGTGAATTCAGACACAAGTAGGTCGTACTCATGGCTGTAAGGTCTTGATGAGCCCAACCCAGAAGGGAGTTGTTTCTTCCTAAGTTAAAGCGTCCCCCTAGCCTTACGAGCAAAGAGTTTGAGGCCACTTTGATCAGGCACCTCAGGCCTCGACATTCTAGCGCTTCAGTTCACAGGAATAACACGCATTTGCACAGCGCTCCAGTTCACAGGAATAACACGCATTGGCACAGCGCTTCAGATTAAAGGAATAAAGCGCATTTGTCACAACACTCCAGTACACAGGAATAACGTGCAGTTGCACCGCGCTTCAGTTCAAAGAAATAAAGCGCATTTGCCTAGCGCTTCAGTTCACAGGAATAACGCGCATTTGCACATCGCTCCAGTTCACAGGAATAACGCACATTGGCACAGCGCTTCAGTTCAAAGGAATAAAGCACATTTGTCCCAGCGCTCCAGTTCACAGGAATAACGCACAGTTGCACAGCGCTTCAGTTCGAAGGAGTAAATCGCATTTGCCTCAAATATTTAAAAACGCTTCAGTTCATGGAAGCAAAGGGTCCTTGACTCAAAATTCTAAGCATTTCAGTTCCCAGGAGTAAAGCTCTTCAATCCAAAGGAGTAAAGCGCACTTTCCTCAATATTCAAAAGTGCTCCAGTTCACAGAAAGTAAAGCGCCCTTGACACAGTACTCAAAGTGCTTTAATTTACAGGAATACAATTGTGGAAATGTTTCAAAGATAAGCAAATCACAGTTTCATTGTTTTTAGGAAGCATAATATGTGAGATACATATTAAGGTGTTTTTTTTACTATGTGAGATACACATTTAAGTGTTTTATAATTTGTGAGATACACTTTTAAGTCTTTACAAATTTCAAGAGTGAGATCTAACGTTTTAAGTTTTATCAATGCATAGTGGTTTCATGATTGATATTCAGAGAGTGTCCATAATCTAAGGCTCTTGTCTTCTCAAGGTTCTGAGGTCTCAGTTCTTTTTTATTTCATGATTCAAAGGAGGGGCTATGCCCAATTCATAAAGAGTCTCAATCTGATATTACGGGGATGCCTGTATTCAATAACTCTATTGGTGAGATAGATTGTTATGAATGAGTATATGCATATTTGTTCTAACTTTTTCCTTTCAGATCGCTCTCCCAGCAGTTCCCTACCCTAATTCCCTTCCCCTGCCTGGCTTCATCATAAATCCGTGCTATCAAAGCTTTCTGAGTTGGTGGCGCCGGGAGGTTGGCCTTTTTGTTCAGCAGCGTGCAGATCCCAAGGAAAGACTTGACAACACCATTCATGATGCGATTACCTGTACCTAAGTCCAGACAACACACATGTCACACGGAATTGACATGTACACATGATGCACATGTGGACCTACACAACTGCCATTGCACTGACAACATATCCCACTACAACAAAAGGGTGTTTTAGAAATAGTGGTACAACCAAACCATTTCATCTTGATCTCATTCAGACCCTAATTCTATCCAAGGTGCCCACATCAGCTAATCAAGGGTACCAATGATCATCCCACGTCATAAGATGTGCCCCTAAGTAACCATTGAGACATTATGTAGGCAGCACCTAACCAATTTGCACTGTAACTGGTAGGAAATTGGCACACATAGCATTGACATAGCATATTGTCAAAGGCTAGCTCTGCCTAGGCACTTACCACCTATAGCACAAAGCCACTGGGTTAAAGGTGAAATGCACACATGCCAACCTCATGTTAATGCATGATGAGTGCAAATATACCATATCAGACACCCAAATTGGAATCTCCTTCTGTTGCTACCTTTACATTACCCATAGAATGAGGATGAAGACACAATTAGGATACAACTACAAACCCATATGTACTGTCCTAGTCAGGATATTTCTGTGGTGTAAATGAGATGGCTGCCTCACATGTAGTCGATACCTGTACCAGTAACAGACAGCCATAGAAATGGCAGGATGGTGTCACACATGTGACATTGTCATTTGAGCATCTCCACATGCAGTGATAGAGATGGCTTAATACAAGTAATCTAAACGTACACATAGCAAACCATTATGCCACATCTACATCTAACACTCAGCCAAGGTGGGAACTACTGATTTCCACCAGTCTACATACATGTAGCACCTACCCCATTGTCACAGAAGGTACAGTGAGACAGCAAACACCATACAACCAGAGCCAATTACCAGGATATAGTCAGTATTTAGCTCCTTGTGGCTGTTGTTCTGACCTCAAACACCCATCCACCTCTGGGTAGGCCACCGCCAAAATGCGGGCCACTAGGGGTGGTCAGGGCCTGACGGGCACCCCTCCCTCTTTGGGAGGACATCCCAGCTGGGCCCCGGCGGTCTTCTGGGCCCAGCGTCTCAGGCCCTCCCACCGCTTACGACAATGGGTGCTTTGCCGGCTGTGGACCCCCAGGGTCCGCACTTGCTTGGCGATGGCATTCCACATCCCCTTTTTCTGATTGGCATTCACCTGCATGGAAGACACAGACAAAAGGAGAAGGTCATGCACATGTGAACCATACCAACAGGAGTGGTTACTATATACTTGTCATAGTAGTTGCCCACACATACTCATCGTCTCTGCTCACATGCCTTCAGTATGTGCCATCTGCATGCATCTATTCCCTCACCAATACACATGCCCGATTCAACATCACATGCAACCCCTTACACATTGGGGCATTGGACTCACCTGCTCTTCTGGTGCCCAATATAGCTCTTCATTCAGGGGTAGGACCTCCTCCACCAGCTTTCCCAGGTCTTCCTTGGTTACGTCAGGGGCCCTATCACCTGCTGGATGTGGCATGATGGCTCCCAGAGGCAGTACACAGCTTCTCATGTTGTGGAGGTCATACTAGCAACAGTGTCAGGAGTCAAGTGAGCAAGGCTGCAGAAAATGGAGGTCACGGCCACCAAGTACAGGACCATCACCACCGGCGGTCATCGCCATTGGCCCCAGTCCCCCAAAGGCAGCAATGTTAACCAATGACAAGTTACACTGTGGTTGTTACCGCCTACTGCAATGATGACTTCGGCCGGCTGACTTAGATCACTTCCAACTGTCCACTACAGTAGGTCCGGCACCTGCCATTTAGTGCACATGTGATCTATGTATATGCTTAATTAAGTGTGTCAGACACTTAGTAGCCCAAATATCAGTGTAATCCAATGTTGTGCCATCATGGTATTGCAACATAATGTGACGATATTGACACAATGACGTGTTGGGGCTGAATACATGTTGATAGCTCTGTTAAGCTACTCAGAGGTACATAGGTGACATCTATATATAGGTTGATTCCATGAAATATGTGTGATCAGCGCAGGACTGCTCAGTCATCCTCACATGTTCGATTACATATGTTAAACATGCCCTATCCGACTTACATGTTAGCCAATGTGCAGCAATAAGGGTGTAACATCTGCATATCCATGGTCTGTATTGTATATGTCAGTAGTGCTACACATCCCCTACAGGTGTTAGGTGTGATCTAATATACCATGTGTTGCTCATGTGTGCCAACGACATGACTCATTGTACATTTTCGCCTCTCAACATAGATACCCTGTCATGAGGATATTAAGGCATACACCAGTGTACTGTCCACTAGTAGACCTGGCAGCCATGGAGGACAGGCATGTCATATCGTCTGAACAGTCAGATCATCATGGATCTATGTAGACAGTTGGAGCCAGATCTGATGTCAACCAATCGCAATCTCTATTGCATACCTCCTATTGTACAATTATTGTCAGTGCTGCACTACCTGGCCACAGGTTCATTTCAGAATACTGCTGCCTTAACATCAGGGATATCTCAGCCCATGTTCAGTCTGGTGTTGAAGCTATATCAGGTTCCCCCAAAGAGCGAATTTGGCCTATATGAAGACAGACTTTTGTGAGATAGGACACATGTGGTAGGGGTCATTGTTGGCACACATGTAGCCATGGTCCCTCCCGGTGCCAATTAACAGGGGTACAGGAGCAGGAAGAACTATGACTCTGTCAACAAGCAGGTGATCTGTCTGGCAGACCAGTAAATATCACAAGTGACAGACAAGTTTCCTGGATCAGTGCATGACTCCTACATATTGTGGAACAGCAATGTCCAACACATGATGGCTCGACTACACAGAAAGGGCCTGGCTGCTTGGTAAGTATGCAATTTTATGTGTTTCAATTTTATGTCATCACTTGTGGCCACTCGCTGAATCTCTTCTTTCAATTGTCCTACCATTGTTTTCGCAGGTGACTCTAGCTATCCAAACCTTCCTTGGCTGTTGACAGCAGTGAGGTACCCAGCCACAGGGGAATGAGGCCCATGGGAGGACAAGGCATGTAAAAGAGCAAAATTTGGGCTTCCTGAAGGCAAGATTCAGGTGCCTGGACCTATCTGGAGGTGCCCTCCTCCACTCGCCCACAAAGTTTGCCAAATCATTGTTGCCTGCTGCATGCTCCACAATCTAGCCCTGAGATGTCAGATACAATTGGTAGCTGATGAGGGTGAGGCAGCTGGACCAGTGGCTGCAAATGCTGATATGGCAAGTGATGAAGAGCCAGAGGAAGAAGGAGCAGCTGACTGCAGGACAGAGCTCACTAATCAGTACTTCCAGTGACATGCAGGTATGTTGAGTGGGCCTTTTAATGTCTTGAATTTGAACATTCAGAAGTGGATTGCTGACATTACACCTCCTGACTTGATTCATCGGGGGGTGTAATGATGTTCAATGCCTAATTCTAAGTTGTGGAAGCAGACAGATTATATGTTTGGTGTACAGTAATAGTGGTTCAGCTTTTACATGTGTTATTACAACATATTCCAACATACACTTCTATTGGACTGATCAGTATTGTGCTATGTTTCCTGCATTCTTCTATTCTCTTTACCACCCACTGATAGTGTAATATATTATATGTCTCTGCTACCTATGGGTTGAGGTATTAATTGTCAGTAGCCAAAGTAGCCAATGGTAAGTGAATACAGACAAGAGAGGAGTACATGATAGCTGGTGAAATGGATGTTGTGAAGTGCCTGTGACAGGTGATGTATAGGTCGAATCTGGGTGCCCCTGCTTTGGAGGTATTCTACAATGGGTACAACATCTGTGAACTGCATATGTGTTTTGTGAGGCACAATGCCATCCTTCCCGATGTCCTGCTGTTGCTCTTGATTTCAAACTCACTCTCTGACATCAGTCCAGTGACATCACTGTTGTCTTGTGTGTCCTGCTGAGGGAGCCTCTGTCTGATGGCCACTACATTGACAATTCGAATAAGGGGGCATTACCAAACCACAGTTGGGAAGAACGACATTTGTTGTTTTATCAATAAAGACACATATACAGTAGCTGTGTTCAAACGTGATTTATTATGCATTTAGGATTGTTTACAGTCAAAAGAAATGTGAAAAATATAACAAAAGTTGATGAGTGGGACATGGTAGATGGATTACTCAGAGTACAACAATTGGTTACTCAGGTCCTGTGTCCTTGTACCATGGCAAAATGGAGTTCTGTCCCAGAACAGTCAACAGGGTGTCTCAGTGGCACACAAGGGTGAAAAATCAGGAGAGGTTCACTTCCTGGGAATGGGTTTTGCCTTGGCATCTTCTCCAGCCAGATGTCTGGGTGGATCTCCACGTGTGCCCACTCCCAATGTTAGCAGGACCATCATTGTCTGGGGTATGGAGGTTAGAATCAGGTCCCTGTACTGTGGGGCACTCAATAGTTTGAACAGTCCTTGGAACACAGGCTTGGGGACGACCTGTTGCCTGTGATGTCGATGCAACAGGGCCAGGGGCATTGATGTGAGCAGGGTGAGGCAGGGAGAAGTAGACTGACCAGGGTCCCAGATGGGCCAGGTAGGTCATCACTGTCCACACATCCAGGCATGATGTCCTCACTGGGGCCTTCATCCTAGTCAGGGTGAGTTACACACAATCCAAATTATCCTGTGCCCACCCTGTGGTAGTTTGACACTGAGCCATCAGGCTTAACTTAGAAGGTATAAATTATTTGTGCAAGAAATCATGCAATAACACAGTGAATACACCACAAAGGTTTAGGAAAATATAAGATATTTATCTGAGTGGATTAAGGTCAAAATAATCAAGATTTGATAAGTACAGTTTGAAATATCACTTTTGTAATGACAAGAAGAGTCTTAAGTCTTTAAAAAGCAATACGTGTCTCTTGCAAGAACAAAGTACATGGTGTGTGTCAAAATTACATACACGGAGACCGTAGAGGAGGGTGTGCGAGGAAAACGAAGGTTGTGCGTCAGCTTTCCAGGTACACACAGACAATGCATTGATTAATTTCCAAGTGGCAAGGACTTTGCGTCGACTTCTGGTGTGCAGGCTAAAATTCTCTTTGCGATGTGGGGTCTTTTGAGCACCACGGACGATGAGTGGAAATCCTGGGCATGCAGGATGCAGGATGAAGTCACAGGTGCTGCATCGAACCGGTAGGCAATGTGTTGGAGTTTCTGTTGCATGGCAGGCGCTGCGTCCATTCCTCCCGCAGGAAGTCATGTTGCGTCGTTCCGCCTCGGTGATGCATCGATCCAGTGGGCTGTGTGCCAAAGTTCCGCCCGCAACGCTGGTGCTGCATCGATCTCCACTCAGGGAGCCAAGCTGCATCATTCTGGTTTGGAGATGCAGTGATTCTTTCACCGCTAGTTAGGCATTGTGTCAACTCCGAGAGGCTGTGCGTCGATTTTCACCATACAAGGAGTTCCATTGCAGAGATGAAGTCTTTTTGGCCCTGAGACTTCAGGAAACTGGAAGCAACCTCAATACAAGCTCTTGAAGAGCACTTCCCGCCAGAGGCTAGCAAGGCAGCAGGGTGACAGCAAGGCAGCAGCCCTTCACAACAAAGCAGCCCAGGTGAGTCATTTGGTCAGCCAGGCAGCTCCTCTTGGCAGGTTGCAGGATCTGGTTCAGAGGATCTGCCCCAGGAAGTGTCTAAGTTGGTAGGGCCAGGGACCCAATTTGCATACCCAAAAGTAACTTCGAAGTGGGGGAGACTTCTAAGATTGGTTTTGTAGTGCACACGGTCCCCTTTCAGTACAAACCTGTCTGCCATGGTCCCAGTAGGGGGTTTGGCAGTCCATTGAGTGAGGGCAGGCCATTGTCCTTTGAAATGTAAGTGTCAGGCCCTCCACCCTTCCAGCCCACGAGGACCCATTCAATATGCAGATGTGTGCAGGTGCGACTGAGCATCCTGTGTTTGTGGTTGTCTGGGTGAAATGCACAAGGAAGCTGTCAACAAGCCAAGCCCAGATGTCGATTAGAGACAGGCTGTAAAGCACAGAAGGATTTTAAATGCAGATAAATGCTCTTTTTCTAAAAGTAGCATTTCTAAAATAGTAATATAAAATCCAACATCATCAATATGCAGGATTTTGTATTACCATTCTGGCCATACTAAATATGACCTGTTTACCCCTTTCTGATTAGAATCTACCACTCAAACAGTATTGGGGTCATTACGATCTCGGCGGGAAACCTGTTGAGATTGCGCTGACAGTCAACAGTAGATTGGCAGCGCGCAGAACCCCCCCACCGGCCACATAATAAACACCCAGCTGGGCCGGTGGGCAGAAACAATGTTTCTGCCAGCCAGCACAGCTGGATGCAGGGCCTGAACATTGATGCCGGCAGCAATGTAGCAGTGCGGCGAGTGCAGCAGCACTTAACGCACATTTCACTGCCCATAAATCGGGCTGTGAAATGCGAGACAGGGATGTGCATGGGGGCCCCTGCACTGACCATGCCATGTGCATGGGCAGTGCAAGGGTCCTGAGGGGGGCACGAGTCACTCATTCCCCCAGCTTTTCCCTGGCAGTGTAAACCACCAGGGAATGGCTGGTGGAATTGGACTCATTATCCAGCGGCCAGCGTTGCCTAGTCGGATCAGAAACACCGCCACCGCCAGGCTGCCTGGTGGCGGAAGCCTGGCGGTGGCAGCATTTCAAATGTGACGGTTCGGCCATGTTCATTATATAACGGTCTGGACCGCCATGCTGTTGGCGGCAATTACCGCCACCGCCGGTCCAGACCACCATGTTCTAAATGAGGGCCTATATCAGGGTAGCCCTAATGTTATTCTATGAAAGGAGCAGGCCTCACAGCAGTGGAAAACAAATTTAGGAGTTTTATACTACCACAACAAATAAAACACATAGGTAAATGTCCTGCCTTTTACCTACATAGCATCTTGCCCTCTGGGTTACCTAGGGCCTACCTTAGGGATGACTTATATGTAGAAAAAGGTAAGTTTAAGGATTGGCAAGTACTTTTAACTGCCAATTCGAGATGGCACTGAAACTGGACACCCAGGCCTTGCAATGGCAGGCCTAAGACTTGGTTAAGGGCTACTTATGTGGGTGACATAATCAGTGCTGCAGGCGCACTAGTAACATTTATTTTACAGGCCCTGGTTACATATAGTGCACTGTACTAGGGACTTACAAGTAAATTAAATATGCCAATTGGGTATGAGCCAATTTTGCCATGTTTTAAGGGAGAGAGCATATGCACTTTAGCACTGGTTATCAGTGGTAAAGTGTGCAGAGTCCTAAAACCAGCAAAACCAGCGTAAGAAAGTGGAGGGAGGCAGGCAAAAAGTTGGAAGTGACGACCCTAAGGCTGGCAGGTCTAACAGTCAGGCTTGCTAGATGTCTCACAGTATGCCAGCGTATTGCACCATTGTGTCCCAGTGGGAACTCAGTATGTGAGTATGCAAGGGTAATATTCCTGTCTCTGGATGTTGTGCATGTGCATAGAATCTGCCATCTTACTTTGCAAACCATGGTCAGTCCATTTGAGGCTTGGGGATATGGATCAGTGGCCAATTGGATTAGTCACTGAGCTGTAGCTATGTTTAGTCTAGGTTGCCATAGTGGTGTGCCATTGCATTGCTGTCATTGCCATGTACTGGTCCTCAGTCGTACAATCTAGTTGGTGTCGCTAGTACAATAGTCATACATACATGACATGTAATGTGATGTGCACATTCCAGGTTTTCACATTGAAGGATTAGTACATCCTGGGAGTCGTAGTGATTTGATTGGGCCCATAGTATTGGTGCCTTTGCCAAGGGCTGTGTGGGTAGTTGGTCTGTGTGGGGTGGTGGCATACAGGGGATGGGCATTAGGTGATTGGTAGGCAGGTGTAGTGAAACATTGAGTTAAATAGGGAGTATTTGAGGGGTGGGGAAGCATGCAGGACACAACAATTGTGTGACATGAATGTTGTGGGTACTTACCAAACTCCAGTCCCCCAGGTACTCAAGTCAGGCCCTCAGAATGCAGAATGTTCGAGACCATCTCCTCCCATGATGTGAACCCTGGGGGGGAGGTGAGGGCCCAACGCCACTCTTGTGCACAGTGATCTGGTGTTGTGATGCTACGGAGTGCACCTTCCCCCTAAGTTTGCTCCATCTCTTCCTGAAGTCCTCCCTTGTGCGTGGCTACTTGCCTTCTGAGTTCACCCTGTCGACTATTCTTTGCCACAACTCCATTTTCCTGGCAATTGATGTTTGCTGGACTTGTGCTTCAAACAGTTGTGACTCTACCCTGACAATTTCATTCTCCATTTCTCTCAATTCCTCATCAACAAAATATGGGTGCTTTTGTGGGGACATGGTAGTGGTTCTGTTGACATTGTGGGGGGTGTTGTGTGTGTAATGGTGCTGTGTTGGATGATTGATGGGGAGTGGGTGGTGCATTGTGTGGAATGGACACTGTGTGAAATGTGTATGCTCGTTATGTGCTTTATGTGTTAGTTGTGCTAATGTGTAATGCGTGTGGTGTGTGTGTGTCTATAGTGTAAGAGTGTTCTCTCTGTTTAATTTCATGCTGTTGGTGTCTCAGATTGGCATTTTTGTAGCAAAGGATTGTGGGTTGCGTAGGGGTTTGTTATATAGTGCAGTGTGTAGGTGTGTTGGGTGTGTGGCTGTGTGTCAGGTGTGGAGTAATCAAACTGTCCAATGTGGTGTTCTGACAGTAGTGAGTTCTGACCGCGGCAGCTCGGAATGCTAATGGTTATCCACCATGGTAGGACTGCTGTGGTGATTTGTGAGTCGTAATGTGATGGGCGGATTTGTGTCAGGCTGGTGGTGGAACTGCCTTTTTCCCACCCTCCAGTGTCCTGGCAGTTTCGGAATTTTGGCTGTTTTTTTAGCATTCTTCACAGCGTGTGTCATAATACAGCGGTCGTACAACCAACAGCATAGTGGTCTTTTTGTAGCCGGCACCACAACGGTCTTGCCAAAGAACGCCAAAGTTGTAATGAGGCCCAAAGTGTGTAACGCATTCAAAAATCACATAACAGTAATCAAATAAAACACAGGAAACAGTTAAAAAATGCTAAATCAATTTTCTAAAAACAGATTATAGCCCTCATTTCGACCCTGGCGGTCGGTGATAAAGTGGCGGTAATACCGCCAACAGGCTGGCAGTAACTACTGCCAAATTATGACCATGGCGAAAAGATCTCCCAAAGACAGCCAATGTACCACACCGAACGCCAGGGCGGAAACAACAGGCACCACATTGGTAGCCGCCTACAGCCAGGTGGAAGTCAAAGTTCCACCCACCATATTATGACTCCACAATCCACCACCTTTTCCAGGGCGGTACCAACGACATCAGAAGTCTGGCGGAAACAGTGCACAGAAGTGAACGGACTCAACATTGGAGACACAGGGAATGGAACCCAAACTGCAAGTCTTTCTGATTATATTCTACGTTCTGCTTCACCACGAACACCAACACCAGCGAAGACGACAACGGTGAGTACAGCTGCCTGGCACACAAGGGAGGGGGGAGGAAAACGACAGTGACACACACACACCATACACACCCCAGACACACACACCATACACACAACCAGCTGCCCAAGAAAACAAGTTAATCCCTATAAATCGACTGAATAACACAGTATAAATCATAATTTAGCCAATGCTACAGATGTGTACAAATGTACAGAAAAGGGACACTTCCCAGTCCTCAGTTCATGTGGGCCACATGGCCACAGGGTAAAGTCCAAGACTCCAGTTGTCACCTGCATCAATATGGAGAAAACACTGCAGGGGCATCAGTTGGCAAATAGGCAGGCAGCTCAGTGGGGGGGGGGGCATCTCAGCCAGAAGTGGAAACAAGACCACTGGTTCTGGAGGGGGCAACAGGCCCTGTTCTTGGTCCTGGGGAGTGCAAGGCCACAGTCTCTCAGGTGGGTGTCTGCCCACTGGTTCTGGAGGGGGCAACATGTCCTGTGCTTGGTCCTGGGGAGTGCAAGGCCACAGATTTTCAGGTGGATGTCTTGCCCACTGGTTCTGGAGGGGGCAACATGCTGTATGCTTGGTCCTGGGGAGTGCAAGGCCACAGTCTCTCAGGTGGTTGTCTTCCCCACTGGTTCTTGAGGGGGCAACATGCCCTGTGCTTGGTACAAGAGATTGATAGCTTGAGTGGGTGTCTTCCCCACTGGTTCTGGAGGGGGGAACATGCCCTGTGCTCGGCCCTGGGGAGTGCAAGGCCACGGTCTCTTGAGTGGGTGTCTTCCCCACTGGTTCTAGAGAGCTGTGCTTGGTCCGGGGGATTGATAGGCCACAGTCTCTCGAGTGGGTGTCTTCCCGACTGGTTCTCGAGGAGGCAACATGCCCTGTGCTTGGTCCTGGGGAATGCAAGGCCACAGTCTCTCAGGTGGGTTTCTTCCTCACTGGTTCTGGAGGGGGCAACATGCCCTGTGATTGGTCCTCGGGATTGATAGGACACAGTCTCTTGAGTGGCTGTCTTCCCCACTGGTTCTGGAGTGGACAGGCCACAGAGCAGCCTATGGGGACAGGATCACATTGCGTCTGCCAGTGGTGACGGCTGCACTGAGGTGGTGGTGGTGGTGGGAGGCTCCTGCACAGCCCCTGCACTCTCCGATGGCTGCACTGTGGTGGTGCTGGTGGAGGGAGGCTCCTGCACACCCTCTGCACTCTCCGATGGCTGCACTGTGGTGGTGCTGGTGGTGGTGGTGGGAGGCTCCAGCACAGCCCCTGCGCCCACAGATGGCTGCACTGTGGTGGTGCTGGTGGTGGGAGGCTCCAGCACAGCCCGTGCACCCTGCGATGTCTGCACAACCACGGTTGGTGGTGGGGGCTCCATGACAGCTGCTGGTGCAGGCTCTTTTCCCTTCTTGCCTGCTGGTGCAGGCTCCTTCCCGTTCTTGCCTGCTGGTGCAGGCTCTTTTCCCTTTTGGATGGTAGATGCAGGCTCCTTCCCCTTCGTGCCTGCTGTTGCAGGCTCCTTCCTCTTTCGGAAGGCAGGTGCAGGGTCCTTCCCCTTCTTGCCTGCTGGTGCAGGCTCCTTCCCCTTCAGTAAATGTGGCCTGGAATCCTTTCCACCACTAGTAGGTGCGGATGGAACTGGGCACATGGACTGTATGGCTGAGGTGCTTGGCTGGGTTCTTGATACCCTGGACATACGTGTAGGACGGGGGCATGGGTATGGAAGAGGTCAATTGTAAAAAGGAAAAGCTTTTTAGGGACATTGGGACGGGAAGAGGGAGAAGTAATGGGAGTGGAGGATGAGGAAATGGTTGTTGGAGGTGTCTGTCTGCTGGATTTGGGTGCAGGTGCATGGGCTGTATGCTGTTATGAGGTGGATGGCTTTTGGGTGTCTGAGTGCTTGCGTTTGTGTACTTTAGGAGGAGGGACAAACACAGTGGTAGAGGATACAGGGGACGTGCGCATGGATGTTGTGGAGGTGTCTGCCAGTAAGGTGTGTGTTCTGTTTGGTGTGGTGATGACGCAGGAAGTGGATGATGATGTATTGCATGCAGGTGTGAGTGTGGACGTAACTAGGTGGGAGGTGAAGGAGGAGGAAGAGAGGGAGACAGTGGAAATAGTGGATGTTGTTGTGTCTGCAACTGGATGGTGTTTGTGTGAGTGCCTGTGGGATGAAGTTTGGTGCTTGTGTTTGCCTGTGACACTCTTGGGTGTTGTCCTGTGCATGCTCATCTGGCTGTGTGCTTGGGATGGGTTGGGACGGTAGAAACAGGGACAATGGTTGTCATCAGAGAGAAGGCCAGAGCCTGGATCAATCTCGGTTGGGTCGCCAATCCACTGTGAATTCCCTCCAGGAATGCATTAAATTGTTGCATCTGGGCTGCCAGCTTGTAGATGGCATTCACAATGGTTGACTGCCCTACAGAGATGGATCTCAGGAGGTCAATAGCTTCCTCACTCAGGGCAGCAGGGCTCACTGTGGCAGGGCCTAAGGTGCCTGGGACGAAGGAGATGCCCACCCGCCTGGGTGAGCGGGCACTGGCAACTTGCTGAGGGGCTGCTGGGAGGGCGGTGCTGGTATGGGGGTGGCGGCTGTACCTGTAGCTGGGGTAGTCTCAGAAGTGTCTGCCACCACCAGGGACCTTCCATCGGAGGCGTTATCTAATCCTGTATTGTCCCCTCCGGTCTCTGCCGTGGTACTCCCCTCGCCCTCCGTAATACTGGTGCCCTCAGTGTTGGTGGACTCTGCCTCCTGGGTCCTGTGGGATGCAGCTCCCTCCATCGCTGGTGCCTCTGCTCCTCTGCCAGATTATGCTAATGAACATGAGGACAGGATGACAAAACAAGAAAGGGGGGAAGAGACAAAGGATACACTGGGTCAATGACTGAACCAACCCCACCGTTGGCATACACAGCACCCTCACACATAGGGAACAGGCCTACGCACTATGCATTGCACTACCACTGACATTGCTAGCCACCAAGGCATGAGGAGGGACACACACAGCCAACTGCAGCACACCTGGGACCTACGCAGACCTGGGCAGTTGTGGATGCTAACAAGCTAGGTAGGCAGGATTATCCCTTCAGACCCCTAGCCGCCAGAGAACTTACGCTTCTATGTCAGGCCTGGCCTAGGGGCACCCAGTAACACACAACCACCACCTGGATACCACCCCGCCAGCCGTAAGTTGTAATGATAGCCTCTGTACTCACCCCCTTGTGGCTGCTGTGATGCCCCCAAGCGGCCATCCATCTCTGGATATGCCACCGCCAGTATGCGAGCCATCAGGGTTCGACGGGCACCCCTTCCTCATTGGGAGTCCATCCCCAGCTGGGCCTCCTCCATCTTCCATGCCCAGCGTCTCAGGTCCTCCCACCATTTGCGTTTGCGACAGTGGGTCTGGAGGCCCATACAGCAATCCTTACTGGGGGAGAACCCCATCCACCAGTCTCTCCAACTTCTCTGAAGTGAAGGCTGTGGGGCATTCCCCGGTCACACGGGCCATGGTAGGTTACAGACACAGGTCACAGCAGCACATGCAGTGTAGGTCCTCTCCTATGGAAGGTAAAGTAGCAAGTGAGGAATCAGATAGAAAATGGAGGTCACGTTCGCAGCGGTGCATACCGTCACTGCCGGCGTAGATCACCATTGCCCACTGTACCCCATAGGGCCCAATTTTTTCCAATGAGGAATTGTACGCTGGTTTCCCGACCGCCTCCCACCACGGCACACAATGTCAACAGAATTACCCCATTTCCACCTTTCCCTCCACACAGGAAAGGCAGACGCCATTTCAAGGGGGGCAGCCCTATTGAATCAAGCTGTGTCACTGGAGAAATAGGCACATATTGGACAAATCACACTGACCCTTTACATGTTTACAGAATGTAAATTACTGTTGTGGCTCTTTTGTTCAGTTTGTGACAGGCTCCTCACTCTTTTGTCCCATAGATTCCAACAGCTTTGGATGAATAGAAGATGGAGACATACCACTATGTACAGACCCCTGGTGTACTCGGCTACACTGGAGCACAGGCACATTATCCTCACCTACAGACTTGACAGGGCCACAATCACAGAGCTGTGTGCTCAATTGGAGCCTGACCTGATATCTGCTATCCGTCACCACACTGGGATCCCCCCTCTTGTGCAAGTGCTATCTGTACTCCATTTCTTGACAACGGGTTCTTTCCAAGTGACAGTGGGCTTGGCAGTACGAATGTCACAGCCAATGTTCTCAATAGTGCTGACAAGAGTTTTGTCTGCCCTGATAAAACACATGTTGAGCTACATTGCTTTCCCCTAGGTTCAGTGAAGGCCGAGTTTTATGCAATAGGACATATCCCCAACATAATTGCGGCAATTGATGGTACACATATTGCATTTGTCCCCCTGCCAGAATGAACAGGTGTTCGGGAAATTAAGAATTTACAGGCGGACCAGTACATCTCCTAAGTCAATGCTAAGTATCCTGGGTCGGTGCATGATGCCTTTGACCTAAGGAATAGCCGCATCCCAAATGTGATGGGCCAACTACAGAGGCAAAGGGGATGGCTAATAGGTCAGCTCTGTTTCCCACCCATTATATGCTAGTGTATGCCTATGGTGTTGGTTATAACGGCTAGTGTGTGGCTAAATGTTGTCTCTCAATATTTGCAGGTTACTCTGGTTACCAAAACCTATCATGTCTGCTAACCCCTGTGAGGAATGCCAGGACAAGGGCAGAAGAACATTATGATGAGAGACATGGGCTAACCAGAAGGATAATTGAAAGAACCTTAGGCCTCCTGAAGGCCAGGTTCCGGTACCTCCGTCTAACAGGTGGATCCCTGTGCTACTCACCCAAGAAGGTCTGTCAGATAGTAGTGGCAGGCTGCATGTTGCACAACTTGGCCCTCAGATTTTTCTGCAGGAGCAGGAGACTAGAGATGCCTCTGTGTCAGCAGTAGACCCTGTGGACAGTGAGGATGAGGAGGCAGAGGATGAGGATATGGACAACAGAACATCTGTGATCTGTCAATACTTCCAATGACACACAGGTAAGCCAGTGTAACTTTACATTTCAGTATCTTTGATTGTAATCGGTGTGGCAATGGCATGCTGATATGTCCCACTTCTATGCCCACTTACTGTTCCCTCTGGCAATTCATTTTGCAGATGTTGGTGATTTGACAAATACTCCTGGTGTGATCACTACAGCCAGTTACAGGTCATTAATCTATGCTCATTCTATGTACCGTTCATTTGCAATGTTTGTACCTGTTTAGAAAAATACATATTTGAAATACATGACATACTCCAAATAGATTGTTTTCAAAGGGTGTTTATTGAAGTGCTAACAAATAGGAGGAAAGTGCAATGGGGCGGGGTAATGATGGCCGAAAGTCCAGGGAATTGTTCCAGTCTGTTTGTAGTACAGGAGACATGGGAAGGGGAGCAATGGCAGTTCAAGGTGGACAGGGTGACTGAGTGGGGCACAAGGGGGACAATCAGGAGTGTCTCTTTTCCTGGCAGGGGTCTTGGCAAGTGTCTCTGGCTTCTGTCTGTAGTGACGCAGGGAGCGTTTGCGGGGTGGTTCACCTTCTGCAGGGAGACGGGTGCTGATGGCCTGTGAGTCCTGTGGCGGGGCCTCCTGGCCACTAGCGGCAGCGGAAGTGGAAGGCTGTTCAGATGTTTGGCTAGTGGCAGGGCCCCACTGGTGTGAGACTGCCTCCCTCATAGTGTTGACCATGTCTGCCAGCACCCCTGCTATGGAGATCAGGGTTTTGTTGATGGCCTGCAAGTCCTCCCTGATCCCCTGGTACTGTCCCTCCTGCAGCCACCTGTTCTCCTGCACGTTGTCTAGGATCTGGCCCATTGTGTCCTGGGAATGTTGGTAGGCTCCCACGATCTCGGACAGTGCCTCCTTGAGAGTCGGTTCCCTGGGCCTGTCCTCCGCCTGGCACACAGCAGTCCTCCCAGTTT
The DNA here is from genome assembly GCF_031143425.1 of Pleurodeles waltl. NCBI lineage: Eukaryota > Metazoa > Chordata > Amphibia > Caudata > Salamandridae > Pleurodeles > Pleurodeles waltl. The sequence continues at coordinate 484,067,544 of NC_090445.1, read as the reverse complement.
CCCTATTGGCCCGTGCATCTGTCCCCTGAACTGTGTGCCCACTGCCACTGACCCCAGGTCCCTGATTGTCTTGTGGGCGAGGTGTGGCCTGGGGTCCTTGTAGAGGTGGACACAATGCTGATTGACGTGTCCTGGGGACAGAGATGTGGGTACGCTGGGTGGGTACTGCAGTGGTGTTTCCTAATAGGGGAGGCTCTGTGGTGGTCTGTGGCTGGGTTTGGGTGGTCGCTGATGGGCCAGGTAGATCGTCAGGATCCTGAAGACCAGAGTTACTGTCATCACTGTGGGCCTCTTCTGTTAGGGGACTGGATAGTGCTGGCACCTCCTCTCCGGTCACATTGGCTGGGGTAGCTGTGAGGATGCAAATGACGTGTTATGGTTGATGTGTATGCCATATTGTACATCCCTGGCTTTCCCTCTATGGTTGGTTTTGCCCTGCCAGCTTTCACTTTAGCATGTTAGTGTATGGTGGAATTGTTAGTTCTCTATGCTGTGCATGCTTTAGTGATGGGTGTCCATGCAGGGCTCTGTGAGGGGTGTCCATGCATTGGTACAGCATGCAGGGCTTGGCATTGGGATAAGTGAAATGTGATGGTGGAGTGTATGGGGTGGAGAGTAGTGATGGGAGTGAGGGTATGTGATGGCATGTAGGTAGGGGGGTGATAACTGTTGAAAGTTGACTTACCAGAGTCCAGTCGTCCTCCAACTCCGACCAGCCCCTCAGGATGTAGTATTGCCAAGACTTATTCCTCCCATGCTGTGAGTTGTGGGGGAGGAGGTGGGGTCCACCGCCAGTCCTCTGGATAGCGAGCTGATGTCTTGCTGTTATGGAGTGTAGGTCATTCCACCTCTTCCTGATGTCATCCCTAATTTTGGGGTGCTGTCCCACAGCGTTGACCCTGTCCACGATTCTCCGCCATAGCTCCATTCCTTGCAATGGATATTTTCTGCACCTGTGCTCCAAACAGCTGTGGCTCTACCCTGACAATTTCCTCCACCATGACCCTTAGCTCCTCCTCTGTGAAATGGGGGTGTCTTTGTGGTGCCATGGGTGTTATGTGAGGTGTGTTGGTGAGGGTGTATTGGGTAATGTGTTGGGGTGTGTCATGTGGAGTGCGTGAGTGGTGTATGGGTGTGAGTAGTGTGTGGCTCTAGTTGTCTCAGTGGTCTTGGTGTCTCTCTGGTGGCAATGATTGTAATCGTAAAGGGTTATGGGTAATGTGTGTGTGTGTGTTTTATAGCGGTGTGGGTATGTGAGTGTTCTATGTGTATGGGTGTCAGGTATGTACCGCCAATGGTTTACCACCATTGAATGTCTGCCGTGGTAATTCGTGGGTCATAATGTGATGGGCGTTGTTCGGGTGGCACAACGGTGTGGGTTTTGATACCACCACTTTAGCACTGACTTTGGGGCTAGCGGATTTGAGTATGTGGCTGAATTCTGTCAGATTGGTGTATGTGTGTTATAATATGGTGAACGGATATCCGCCACCGCCACAGTAAGTTGGCGGCCGTCAATGTGGCGGTAAGCGAGATTAAGCGCCAATGTCATAATGAAGACCTATATGTTCATCTTTAATTTGACACCAAAACAAATAAAATTGAATATTGTCAGTCAATCAATCAATCACCTTGGAAACCACTAAGGATAATAGAGACTGTGCCACCCGGTTATTTGAAAAAGAGCAGCGTTGGGTCTACAGACTAAAGACACATCAAATTGGGCTCAACAACGATATTCCATGGACTGACTTTGTCAATAGATAGGTTTCCCCCTGGCCACTTGCTTATGTACATGTGTGTTCAAAATATTCCAATTTTGATTCTGACTCTGACAGCTTTGGGGTTCTTTTGAATATGGCGACTTTTTACTGATATGAGATAATTTTTATGACTTGTCTATATTATAGTCATCACAACATTAGTCTTTGAACTAAGAGGTTATTCAGTTTTAACTTGTGCCAATGATTTATATATCCAATTTGTATTTAGACCTTCTAATGATAAGAGTCTCGTACTATTCAGTACTCCCTTTTTTTAAAAATGGCTGCCACTTGCATTTTGTCCTTTTTTAATGTCTAGGACTCTATGTGTGGAAGGTTGATTTTTGAGTCCTTCCTCTCTTTCTACGACCTCTCTGCCTCCTTAACCGGTTCTGTGCTGAGGACGTAATGGTTACGTCCTGCGGCACAGTTCTGCTGTGCCCAGGACGTAACCATTACGTCCTGGGCACCCAGCCTTGAGGGAGCGCTAGTGATCCCTCTGTGGGGTTCCCCCCCACTCCTCCAAATCAGGGATGGAAGGGGAAGCCCTTCCCCTTCCACCCCGACCCCCCCGTGACGTCAGCGCGCACTGATTGTCACAATGCCTCCTCCTTCACGCTGGAAGCTCAGCTTCCAGTGGGATGATCGGAAGAGAAATGCAAAGCATTTCTCTTCCGATCACATGCAGGAGGCAGAGAGGCTTCAAAGGGAAGGAAATGTATTTCCTTCCCTTTGAAGTCTCTCTCTGTGTTTTGGCAGCCGGATTGAAAGCAATACGGCTGTCAAAACGCCCACTAGACACCAGGGATGTCTTTTTCAAAATGGAAATTGACATAAGGGAGCGGGGGCAGAAACCTCTAGGCACCAGGGATAATTTTTTTTGTCTGTTTTGTTTTTGTTTATTTTTTTGTTTTAGGTGTGGGGAGCGACCCGTTAGGCAAGGGTCGCTCCCATGGGGGGGAAATTATATTTAGGCCATTTCTGCCCCCCTATTTTTATGAGGCCAATCAGCCCCCAAGGGGGTCAGAAACCACTAGGCACCGGAGAGTTTTTTTTTTGTTTGTGAATTTCACGTGAGGGGAGCGACCCCTTAGGGAAGAGTCGTTCCCCTGGCGGGCAAATTTATTTTAGGCCATTTCTGCCCCCCAGGGGGGCAGATCAGCCTATTTTAGTTAGGCCGATCTGCCCCCAAGGGGGGCAGAAACCACTAGGCACCAGGGATTTTTGTTGTTGTTGTTGTTTTACAGATGGGGAGCGACCCCTTAGGCAAGGGTCACTCCCCTGGAGGTGCGATTTTAGGTCAATCTGCCCCCAAGAAACCACTCGACACCAGGGATCTTTTATTTTTGCGCCGTCAGGCAAGGAGAGAGACCCCGTAGGCAAGGGTCGCTCCATGGGGGGGGGCATATATAATTTAGGCTGATCTGCCCCCGGGGGGGGCAGAAACCTCTAGGCGCCAGGGCAATTTTTTTTTAGTGTTTTTTTAAATTTTATTTTTGTATTTTTAGAGATGGGGAGCGACCCCTTAGGCAAGTGTCGCTCCCCTGGAGGGGCAAATTGTATTTAGGCCATTTCTGCCCGCTTTGGGGGCAGATCGGCTGATTTTAGGTCAATCTGCCCCCAAGGGGGGGAAGAAACCACTAGGCACCAGGGATCTTTTTTTTTGCGCCGTCACGCAAGGGGAGCGACCTTGTTGGCAAGGGTGGCTCCCCGGGGGGGTGGGGGCAAATTTATTTTAGGCCATTTCTGCCCCCCTGGGGGCAGATCGGCCTAACCTATTAGTATTAGGCCGATCTGCCCCCAGGGGGAGCAGAAACCTCTGGGCACCAGGGCAAATATTTTTTTTTTGTTTGTTTTTTTAGAGATGGGTAGAGACCCCTTAGGCAAGGGTCGCTCCCCTGGAGGGGCAAATTGTATTTAGGCCATTTCTGCCCACTTTGGGGGCAGATCGGCTGATTTTAGGTCAATCTGCCCCCTAGGGGGGCAGAAACCACTAGGCACCTGGGATCTTTTTTTTGCGCCGTCACACATGGGGAGCGACCTTGTAGGCAAGGGTCGCTCCCCGGGGTGGGTGGGGGGGCAAATTTATTTTAGGCCATTTCTGCACCCCCTGGGTTCAGATCGGCCTATTGTTATTAGGCGATCTGCCCCCGGGGGGGCAGAAACCTCTAGGCACCAGGGCTAATTTTTTTTGTGTTTTTTTTTTGTTTGTTTGTTTTGTTAGAGATGGGGAGCGACCCCTTAGGCAAGGGTCGCTCCCCTGGAGGGGCAAATTGTATTTAGACCATTTCTGCCCCCCTTGGGGGCAAACCGGCCGATGTTAGGTGAATCTGCCCCCAAGGGGGGCAGAAACCACTAGGCACTGGGGATCTTTTTTTTTGCGCCGTCACGCAAGGGGAGCGACCCCGTAGGCAAGGGTCGCTCCCCGGGGTGGGGGTGGCAAATTTATTTTAGGCCATTTCGGCCCCCACTGGGGCTGGCTGAGCTAGAGGCCAAAATCCACAGGTAGGCACTTTGCAAAAAACACCTGTTTTCTGTGAAAAAATGTGATGTGTCCATGTTGTGTTTTGGGCCATTTCCTTTCGTGGGCGCTAGGCCCACCCACACAAGTGAGGTACCATTTTTATCGGGAGACTTGGGGGAGCGCTGGATGGAAGGACATTTGTGGCTCCTCTCAGATTCCAGAACTTTCTGTCACCGAAATGTGAGGAAAATGTGTTTTTTTAGCCAAATTTTGAGGTTTGCAAAGGATTCTGGGTAACAGAACCTGGTCAGAGCCCCACAAGTCACCCCATCTTGGATTCCCTTAGGTCTCTAGTTTTAAAAAATGCACAGGTTTGGTAGGTTTCCCAAGGGTCGCTCCCCGGGGTGGGGGTGGGGGTGGCAAATTTATTGTAGGCCATTTCTGCCCCCCCTGGGGCCGGCTGAGCTAGGGGCCAAAATCTGCAGGTAGGCACTTTGCAAAAAACACCTCTGTTTTCTGTAAACAAAATGGGATATGTCCACGTTGTGTTTTGGGCCATTTCCTTTTGTGGACGCTAGGCCTACCCACACAAGTGAGGTACCATTTTTATCGGGAGACTTGGGGGAACGCTGAGTGGAAGGAAATTTGTGGATCCTCTCAGATTACAGAACTTTTTGTCACCGAAATGTGAGTAATTTTTTTTTTTTTGCCAAATTTTGAGATTTGCAAAGGATTCTGGGTAACAGAACCTTGTTAGAGCCCCACAAGTCACCCCATCTTGGATTCCCCTAGGTCTCTAGTTTTCAAAAATGTTCTGGTTTGGTAGGTTTCCCTAGGTGCCGGCTGAGCTACAGGCCAAAATCTCCAGGTAGGCACTTTGCAAAAAACACCTCTGTTTTCTGTGAAAAAATGGGATGTGTCCACGTTGTGTTTTGGGGCGTTTCCTGTCGCGGGCGCTAGGCCTACTCACACAAGTGAGGTATCATATTTATCGGGGGACTTGGGGGAACATAGAATAGCAAAACAAGTGTTATTGCCCCTTGTCTTTCCCTACATTTTTTCCTTCCAAATATAAGAGTGTGTGTAAAAAAGACGTCTATTTGAGAAATGCCCTGTCATTCACATGCTAGTATGGGCACCCCAGAATTCAGAGATGTGCAAATAACCACTGCTCCTCAACACCTTATCTTGTGCCCATTTTGGAAATACAAAGGTTTTCTTGATAGCTATTTTTTACTCTTTATATTTCAGCAAATTAATTGCTGTATACCCGGTATAGAATGAAAACCCACTGCAGGGTGCAGGTCATTTATTGGCTCTGGATACCTAGAGTTCTTGATGAACCTACAAGCCCTATATATCCCCGCAACCAGAAGAGTCCAGCAGACGTAACAGTATATTGTTTCAAAAATCTGACATTGCAGGAAAAAGTTACAGAGTAAAACGTAGAGAAAAATTGCAGATTTTTTCACCTCAATTTCAATTTTTATTTTTTTCAGTTGTTAATTTCTGTAGGAAACTCTTGTAGGATCTACACAAATTACCCCTTGCTGAATTCAGAATTTTGTCTACTTTTCAGAAATGTTTATGTTTCTGGGATCCAGCATTGGTTTCATGCCCATTTCTGTCACTGACTGGAAGGAGGCTGAAAGCACAAAAAAACTTAAAAATGGGGTATGTCCCAGTAAAATGCCAAAATTGTGTTGAAAAATTGGGTTTTCTGATTCAAATCTGCCTGTTCCTGAAAGCTGGGAAGCTGGTGATTTTAGCACTTCAAACCCTTTGTTGATGCCTTTTTCAGGGAAAAAACCACAAGCCTTCTTCTGCAGCCCCCTTTTCCCATTTTGTTTGAAAAAAACAACATTTTCACTGTATTTTGGCTAATTTATTGGCCTCCTTCTGGGGAAGCCACAAAGTCTGGGTACCTCTAGAAGCCCTAGGATGTTGGATAAAAAGGACACAAATTTGGCATGGGTAGCTTATGTGAACAAAAAGTTATGAGGGCCTAAGCGTGAACTGCCCCAAATAGCCAAAAAAAGGCTCGGCACAGGAGGTGGAAAAGGCCTGGCAGCGAAGTGGTTAAAGCTCCACCTACCAACCGAGCCCCAGTGTTCCTGGAGCATCGAGCTGGTGTAGGTAATCAGCTAATACATGGATACTCCTAATGTAAGTACTTGGATTCATTTCTTTTTTCTGATTTGGGTCTGTTTGCCGGTACATCAATAGCCAAGTCTCACCCTTTTTTTAGGGTTCCCATATTGTAGACGGGTGTAAACGCAGCATTCGTTCCGACGCGTGTAAACGCGATATTCGTTTTCGTGCGTTTACAACGCGTACATCTTGGCTTTTAAGTCTGCGTTGTGATTTCTACGCTCCGCCTATGGCTCATTTTTTACCCTAAGGCAGTAAAAGTTATCGAGCTTCCCAATAGCTTTATGTATCCCATCTACTCCTAATCTCATGTTGCTATTTGCAATTCTTGTCAAACCGCTTTATAAAAAGCACTTATCATTTGGTAATTCTTTGTTCTGTGCCTGGTTGTTTGTACAGGATGTTTCCCTACCTCGTTTGGATAGGTTGAGAACTAATATGTATGTTCTATATATTAGAACATTTAGTAAATAGTTCCTCTCCATTACTACTATATTTAGTTTGTTGCAATCAACTTTTTGATATGTCCTGATATCCAATAAGGGAAGATACAGACTGTAAATCCTATATAACATGAATATATGATTAATAGGAGGGCGACATGGATATATGATTACTAGGAGGGTGACATTGGCAAGACCTGTAATTGACATAATTGATGCCTTTGATTTAACAGTGCTCTATTCTGTATCTATGTACTTAGACTGTGTGGGATCACGCAAACCTGGTGCTTTACCCGATGGGGCCCATCCACTAACATGAGGAGGGTAAGCACAGGGCATACCTGCCCTTTTGTATATATTTTTCACTTAATTTTTCTGCACATCACAGAAGGTAGATGTCACAAGTGCATTGCTCTAATACATTGACACTGTGCACACAATTGATTGTTCTCTATCTTTTTATGATTTGTACTGTTTGTTCTATATTTCAGGTTCCTGTTCTTATGTGATTTTGCCAAGTATGGCTTTAGAACATTTGAGGATTAGGTAGGTGTATGGTCCTGAAGAATCGCTCTAGATCGTATAGACTAACAAGCGAGAAACATGTTGACCATGATTTAGAAGTAGTACAGGGGACCCTGTATCTACTTTCACTATACTCCGAATTTAAGAGATTTAGTGAACTACTAATAATTTTTGTTTCTGTTGTATGGGGAGTTTAGACCTTATCTAATTCCCTCCCCAGATTTCTGTTTCCAATCATGACAGAGGTTTGATATCTTAAAAAATTACGTCCTACCTCTAGTCATTTATAACTACATTTCCCTTTATACCAATCCTTTACACATTGACCGGTCAATCACCATCACTAAAAGATCTCCGGCAAAGAGCCCCTCCGTGCGGCCGTCAGGCATTGCAGTGCCGGCCTGACGAGGAGCATAGCCCAGTGATGAAGCATATCACCAAATGGTGAGTAAGAGCTCTTGCCCCAAAATATTTGAATTTCTAGGAACGTGTGGAACTTATCCCTTTAGTGGAACTGTGCATATTTGTAGATTTATGCACTACTGATTTAGCCTGACTGATCTTATAGCCCCCAGTGTATGAAAAGGATTGAATTTCAGCGAGAGCATTATGAATAGTATGGGCTGTGCCTCCTAATTAGAGAGAAATATCATCTACAAATAATTTTAATTTTAGAGTTCTGTAGGGAGGCAGCAGGATTTCAGGATCCTGTCTAAGGACCAATACCAGCGGTTCCACGCAAAGGGAAAAAAGTACTGGTGACACCAGACAGCCCTGATGTGTTACTCTGCATTTTATGATGGATCCTACTGCTTGGGAGTTAATCATAATCTTGGCTTCTGCCTTAACTTATAGATTGTACAGCAGCCCTATACGTTTGACGGGGAAATCATAACGTGGAAGAATTGCAAACAAGCCCTCCCATTGTATACAATCAAATGCCTTCTCAGGGTCAAGTATAATTATAGCTGCTTTTATGTTAGTAGCTGAGAATTAATCTATTGCCTGCATGAAGAAATTCTTATTGAATGATATAGACATTCCTGGCAAATGTAATTTTGGTCACTGTGTACCACTGATTCTGAGGCAGGAGCTATTCTTAATGCCATCATTTTAGTGAAAAGTTTATAATCAGCATTCAGCCGGCTTCTGGGTTGATAAGAACCAGGCTGCTCAGGAAGTTTGTCTTTTTTAGTAAACTGACAGTGACTGCCTCTGTGAAATCTTTCGAAATTTCACTTCTATCCAAGAATTCATTAAATAAAATGACAAAAAAATCCAGTACATGTGCAGCGAATATCTAGTAGAATTCAGATGGTATAACATCACTACCACATGCTTTGGCATTAGGGAGATGTTTGATAGCATCCTGAACGTCTGCCCGCGTAATGGGAGCTTCTATCATTTTCCATGATTCGTTATCCAGCAGAGGAAGTTTGATCAGATGCAAAAAAGCTTCATTCGTGCTGAGCAAGGGAATGTCGCTAGAGGTGTAAAGCTCAGCATAGTGGTCTAATAACACCTTGCCTACCTGATCTGGATCCGTTACCATACAGTTACCATACAGTTCTGCTTTGCATCTAATATCACTTTAATAGCCCCCTGATTGCATATTGTCTTAACCAACCATGCTAAAAAGCATCCAGTGTGCTCACTCTTCTCATACCATTTCTGAAAACAGGAACTATGATTGATTGTATCTCTCAAAACAAAATAATCTTTAAGATTCTGGCTTCTGGAGCATCCCTTCTAGCATAATCCAATTCTTGTTATAATGTGGCAATTTTCTTGTGTCTTGCTTTATTTAATTGGGCTATATGGGCAATGATTTCTCCCTGTATACAGGCTTGCCTCCCAGACTGAACAGTTTGAGGCCATACCAAAGTTCCTTTGAAAAAATCAGTCAACTCAATTTGCATACTGGCTACCCAGCCTTCTTGGGTCAATAGAGATTTGTCTAAGGACCATTGTGTTCCTTCCTTAAAAGAGTTAATCATTTTCAGATGTATAAATAGAACAGATGGGTCAGAAAAAGGGTTCAAGTATATGCCTGATCCAGCTGTTTTCCTAATATGTGATATTAGAAAGTAGCTTATACGGGATGCTGAATTGAAGCGTTTAGAGAAACATGTAAACTTACACCCTATTGAGTGATCAGGTCTCCAGGGGTCGATCAAAGTGAGATCCTACCCCAGCCGAACAAAAACCCTTGATGATTTTAGTTTATTCTGATGTTTGTTTTGATGAAAACAATCACATCTAACCTCTTGGATAAGGTTGAAATCCCATCTCATTAATACTAATCCTGTAAGGGGGGGGTTAGAATATTATAGACTTCTTCCGTTTAAATTGCTTAATTCTCAATGGGCCCATAGAAGTTCACTAGATCAATAACTAGGTTGTAGGCTCTTAAACTAACCAGAATCCACCTGGCTTTTGGATTTCACACCACCCGTAATACGTCTTCCGTAAGTCTCTGAGTTAATAGACCGGCAACCCCTCTCACTGCTGCATTTGTAGATGCAAAGAATGCCTACACCATCAATCATGGCATTGCTGGTTACTTAGCTGATACCTTCAAATGCGTCTCTTGAAGAAAAATTATTTGAGCTCCTATCGATATAAGCCATGATAGAATCAATCTACTTTTGCTCGGTTTGTTGATGCCATTCATGTTACACGAGATAGCCCTAAATATTTTCACTCTTGATCTTGATATAGTCCTATTAGTATTTCCCCATTGACTCCTTCATACTTTGATCTATCACTTTGATCTATCACCATAGTAATACCCATCCAGCCCAACACTAGGATGTCTCCCTGAATCTTCTTTTTGAGTGTACATTCAAAGGTCAGAGATAATCTAATGGCATCCTGAATATTCTCCTGATTATCTTTTTTTAATGCTTCCCCATCCATTGCACTTCCCCCTAGTGCTCCTTTGTTGCCCTCCCACTCTCCTTGTCCCTGGAGCTCTCGCGCCTGGGGCCCTTTGGAGACTTGCCCCCTCTTCTCCCCTCCGTGAAACCTCTCCCAGCACCCCACTAGTCCCCTCTCCCTTCCTCTCCACCTTCCCCTAATGTGGGTCAATAACATTGCACCTAGAGGCTGTCTGGGGGCTGCTATACTTAGAACATCTACCTACACATCAGTTATGGCACACATGTCCACCTTAGTGCTCCCTTGAGGATGAGTCAAAATTACACATATTCCACCCCTTTCAAAACTCAAAAACTCATTTTGGGGTTCTAACCCCCGCCGACTTCCCCACCTCCCAACTGCTGAAAAGAATGAAGAAAGTCTTACACCTGTTCAACAGACTGAAAGATATGCGTCCGCCCCTTGTATAGAGCTTTTAGCATAGACTGTTGGGTTATACCTGTCAGAACACCATGCTCTGGAAGCAGTCATGGCTTTAAATTCTTTTCAGCATCTTGCAGAAAATACAGACATACCTGAAAAAATCCTAAAAGAGAAATTCTCCACAGTCTGGTATGATTTGCCTCTATTGGCATTAGCCAAGAATCGCCAAAGTTCACAACAATAGTATGAGGATATTTGGCATTGGGGGTTGCACTGCCAGAACACAGCGAGCTTGCATGATTGTTAGGTTTAACTTTTGTGTAGCAGCCTCAGGATAAACCTGTTTTAGAATAAGATCAGATACTACGCTAGCAACCCACTGGCCATTTTTGCACCACTGTGGTATCCCTGTGAATCTTAAGTTGAAGCAATGCAACTTATTTTTTGCATCGTCCACCTTTATCTGAAGATCCAGCCGTTCAATCTATCGTTAGAGTTTCTTGATGTGACTTAGCATCCTCCAGATCAGAAATTTGTTACTCCCCACTGAAATTCACGCAGTGAGCTGCTGCATTTTAGAGTGGGTTAAACTAAGTTGTTGCTCTTTTTTTAATGTGCCTCTTTCATTTGTTTTAGATCTCTTAAAATCTGATGGAGATGTGAGTTTATTGACACAACCTGAGATTCACCTATTCTGGGTGTTTGTTCTATATCCTGCATCTGCTGGGTCTTAGATACTAGAGTTGGTGTTCCGATAATGCCCACCTCATCCCTCTGTAGACCATTCAATGGTGTAAGTGGTGAAGGAGCAACAGTCACTAAATTTGAGTCGGCTGCATTCATGTGTGCTTCCAAAATAGAGCTGTCCTTTCTTAATAAGTGCTTTCCTTCCTTGCGTTGCTCCTTAATGCTAGTATTAGAAAACAGGAGATATGTCTGTACTTGCTTTTTGATTATGAAGATTGTTGATTGATAAGCATGGCTCTCTCTCTCCCACTCACAGGTCATCTTGAGACTTTCTCCATGTATTTAAATTTGGCTCTTTTACCATGGCCGAATCCATGCCCGATGAACCTGAGAATGTAGCGCCACTAGCTGGACATGTTCTTTTAGGCTTTATGTGTCCTGGCAGTGAAAAGCTCTGAAATTTAGCCCTCCCATATGTTAACATTGGAGTTCCCTTATTAAACTTAATAGGCTTTAGCTTCCAAATGAGAGCAGGTAAACAATTTATGTCTGGAATTGTAAGGAAAAATCTTCTCTTATGGTAAAGTCAAACTTTAAATTACAATTTTGAAAATGTAATTGTCAGAAAGTTGGCATTTTCCTGCCTTAGACATTTATGGCCAGATGTAGCAAAGTTTTTTACCCATTCTGTGTCTATGGGAAAAAGTGTTGGTACATATGGCCCTTAGCTCCTGTAGCCCATCTCTGGGACACATGGCTGGGTGGAGCTGACAGTTGGGCTTTTTGTATTCCTCCTAGACAACCACACACAATAGACAATAGAGAGCGTAGGTGTGCCTAGATGAGTCATATCTTGCAGGTTGAGGGTGGCATAGCTAAGCACAGCCCTACTTGAATAGACTGTGCCCTGAATCCACGCAAATGGATGCATATGCCCTGTAATCAGTCTGGGCAAGGACAGGGAAGGCAGGGTGTCTGGGGACTTTAAAGGGAAACCTATAGAAGCTCCTCCCACCTTGCAGAGGGAGAGCATCAGGTATAAATAGTGTACTTCAGACACCAACTCTTCAGTACAATTCTGGACTTATTGATAGTCTGCTAGGGTGGAGGACTGCCACTCTGCTGGACTGCTGTTCTGAGAGAACTATTGCCCTGCTATGCTTACCTGCTTCCCTTTTCCCTAGGTGAGAAGGACTGGACCTGCATCTGCTGAACCCAAAATCACACAGTGACTTCAACAGGGTGGTTGGGTGGCCTCGTGACGTGTGCCTCAGGGACAGAAGGCTCAAAAGTTCTCGACTCTAGCACTTGGACTCTGCCATTGATGAGTCCACCCTGCCAAGTGGTCTTCCCCAGTCCTAGACCCTTGGGAGTGGAATAAGGTACTTTTCCAGCCTCTGTAGAACCTGGATAACCAATGCATACCATCAGCTAGTTGGCGTAGAACTGAGAAGAACCAACAAATCACTGCTGCTGCATGGATCACACCATTGCAATGACCTGCATCACAGCCTACAGTCTGCTGTGGTGCTACATATCCTCAGTGCAGGCCTCACATCCATTTTTGATGGCAGCCTCAATGATGATAGTGGAAAGCCTTGCAGCTCTCTTGAGCCAACACATTACCCCAACTGTGCAACACATCCTTGATGCTGTACTTCGCATTGGAAGACCCGTTGATGGGATTGTCAACGATGTTGCAGACCCTTAAATTGCAGGCTTGCCACATCTTGGAACCAACACAACGCTTCGGCTACACAACACCTCTTCATGGGTTCCCTTGCAATGCTCTGCAAATCATGATTTAAGGTACTTTGTTCAGCGGGTCTTACTGAGTCCCAGTTGCCAGCCCTCACGCCAGTACAGTCGGCTGAAACAAGTGACTTTGTACCAGTCTAGTGCATCTAGATATCGACAGCTATGACTTAGTGATTTTTGGCACTACTTTTACTGAAATCTTTAAAATTAAATATTTCCAGTTATTCTGATTTTATTTTTGTCTCTTTGGTCTTGTTTTATCTATTAAAAATAAACATATTTTTTAAAACTGGTTTGGAATTCTTTTTGTGTTTTCTTTTTACTTTATTACTGTTTTAAGTGTTGCACAAATACCTTACAGCCTGCCTAGAAATTAAGCCTGACTTTCTTTGCTAAGGTACCAGAGGGAAGAACACTGCTTACTATAGGGTTGGATTGTGCTTTACCCTGACAAGGATTGTAGTTGCTGCTTGAACAGGGCTTACACCCCAGTCAACCACTAACCTATTTCTTCCAAATAACTTGAGTCTTGGTCACGAACCAAAAACCCGATCCCGTACAACCATGCTGAAGTTAAACCACGAGCCAGCACCATATACATCTTGGTTGCCCTGCCAATGATGGGCAAAAAAAAACAAAAAAAAGGACACATCTCCCTTTCTATCCTAATCCAATGACTCCAGGAAGCAGACATCAGTGAACATGCCCTTGAATAGATCAGCTCCTTTCTCACCAAAAGAACCCAAACTATCATCATGCCCCCTCTACTCTTCTAAAGCACAAAATCCTGTTTGCTGAGTCCAGCAGGTATGCTCACTCTTCAACATATATATGACTCTTCTAGCTAAAGTAATTTGAACTCACAACATAAACATCTTCACCTATTCTGAAAACATGCAACTGATACTGTCCCTCTCAGAAAAAAGTCCTACCTCCAAGATCAAGTTCATCACATGTATGACAGACGTGGCTATAATGATGAAATCCAATTCTCTCACCACTAGCAGACGGCACTATGGAAATGCTCTTTAGGCATGGATTACAAACCAACTCACAAGAAGACTGGAGAATATTCGAAATCAGAATGTATCACGTATCAAACCAACCAGTTATTAAAAAAGAAGACATTAGAAATCATAACACAGCCTACAGGTCCTTGCACCTAACGTATATTATGAGAGTGCTCCAGCTTCTCATTTTCAGCCCCCATGTGGGTGTTTAATGTCTCCAGACAAATGAGACCTCAATAAATTGACTGTATAGTAAATATTCACTTTGTAGCAGTCACAAGTGATTTGCAGACCTTGACATGATGACGGGCAAGTTTATGTCTTTGAACTGTGAAGGTTCAGAGTCCAAGATTGAATAGTATAGCACAGGGATCTCTTCATGCTGATATTATTGCCTGTTTTTCCCTCACATCCCCACCACTGCCTCCCTCTCGGCCTGAACTGGCTCCTTGTTGGTCTTTTAAAGACATGATGTTTGTGCAACCTTCTCTTGTGTTTTTTCAGTGGCATTAGGCCTCTTACTTCAAAGCCATTACTTCTATTTGTCGATGTTTCCAGCTGTATGACACCTCTTTGGGATCAATAAAGAACCTTGCATTCCCACCATTAATTGCCTTCTTTTAGCTATGTATATCACCATGTACTATAGTCCTATTTCTTAAAGTTGTCTATTGACTTCCATGAATGACCCTCTATGCTGCAGTTATGTAGTCAGAAAAAATCAGCAACATGTGGTGATCCACTTTGACATGTCCAGTGTTGTAGCACACTCCCACACCCAGGCACCAATTGTTCCCACTAAGCCTCCAAAGCAAGTAGAGCCTCCCAGCTACCTCAGTCAGCTCTCTAGGCTCTATTACCCCTCCTCTTGACTTAGAAACACTTGGTCTTGTTCTCTGTGGTTGAGCTGTTATCTGTGATTAGGTGGCTCTTCGCATGCCCTGGCTGCTCACAAGCCGACCATATCCAGGCATAGGCATGTCAGAGTACCTTGTTTAATCATTTTTCTCAGCTATTGAGACCATCCCCCCAGTAGAGACACTTAACACTAAAGACATAGATTGGCTCCTTTCTCGCTCAGTTACCACTCAGAACTGACAAGTCCCCATTTCAGGTACAACAGAGACCAGAGAACACATTTCACCAATGTCTATCCCAGGATGTTGGAGGATCTTGGGCAGCAGGATGGAATTCAGAAAAACACTTGTTACTCCTTGAGCAGTCAGCTTCTCCATGTCAACTCTTCCCATTGATCTTGGTCATTCATCCACCCAAGAAACTTTTTTTTAAACCATCTCAAAATGAGGTGTTTTTTAGAACAATTCCCTAAAAATGTCTAAAAGGTTGCTGATAAGGTAACCAGCTCAGAAAAGCTTATGCCAGATGGCCAACACCATTCAATGTACGAGCGTAGGAGAACATATCTAAAAAATAAACACAAACTTACAGTTTTTATGCCCTAGTAATCAGAGATAGACACATTTTACAGTCTTCTAGAGTACTACAATTACTCAAGTTGTTAAATACTTCACAGTTTTAGAGAACAGATAGGCTACTCAAATCTTGGATTTGAGGCTGCATCAGTGATTAACACTCAAATACTGCCTTTAAATGTGTATCCAAATACATACTTTAGTTTCGGGAAATATACTCAATTATGCAAACAAAGACTTAGGGGGTTATTCTAACTTTGGAGGAGTGTTAATCCGTCCCAAAAGTGACGGTAAAGTGACGGATATACCACCAGCCGTATTACGAGTTCCATAGGATATAATGGACTCGTAATACGGCTGGTGGTAAATCCGTCACTTTTCCGTCACTTTTGGGACGGATTAACACCTCCTCCAAAGTTAGAATAACCCCCTTATTGTGTAATTAACCCCCCACCCCTGTAATGCTAGGTTTACCTTTTTAGTTAATACAAGTTGGTTGTCCACGGAAGTGTTCACATTTTTTAGTGTACTCCAATCTATTTCTAAAATACATGGACAGGTTCTGCTTACTTTGCCATGTTTCACTTTCTTATGCCAGACATTCCACTCAAGTGCTGGTAACTAAGATTGGTATGCCAGGGCTCCAAGATTAGCAAGAGTTCTCCAGCCATTATCCTGCCATAGCTACATACAATATGTCAACAATTATCAATGTGATATCAGGACAAATCATCACAGGTAGCTCTCTGCCTGCCAGGAATGCCCATGACATGCCAGGAGGAGCCCCAATTATGACACCATTGCCAGAGTCAGCATTGTACCCTGTTGAGAAGAACACAGCATCAAACATACACATACACAAACACAGTATGCAGATTTATGAGTGAAATAAAACACTGACTGGATTCTGTCTAAGCACCAGCAATTTGTTTTGGTGAGGGAAAGTCATACATGTGGTAAGAAACTCTCTGACAATGGGTGAAAATACTGTTTGTGGGTGTGTCAGTCCTCATTTTTAGACATTATGGCGGTCATTCCAACCGTGGCAGACGGCGGTTGCCGCCCGCCATGCGGTTACCGCCGAATGACCGCTCCGCGGTCAAAAGACCGCGGCGGCCATTCCGGCTTTCCCGCTGGGCCGGCGGGCGACCGCCAGAAGGCCGCCCGCCGGCCCAGCGGGAAAACCCCTTCAACAAAGAAGCCGGTTCCGAATGGAGCCGGCGGAGTTGAAGGTGGCGACGGGTGCAGTGGCACCCGTCGCGATTTTCAGTGTCTGCTTTGCAGACACTGAAAATCTTTATGGGGCCCTGTTAGGGGGCCCCTGCACTGCCCATGCCAGTGGCATGGGCAGTGCAGGGGCCCCCAGGGGCCCCACGACACCCGTTCCCGCTATCCTGTTCCTGGCGGTAATTACCGCCAGGAACAGGATGGCGGGAAGGGGGTCGGAATCACCATGGCGGCGCTGCAAGCAGCGCCGCCATGGCGGATTCCTTGGGCCAGGGGTAAACCGGCAGGAAACCGCCGGTTGCCCTTTTCTGACCGCGGCTTTACCGCCGCGGTCAGAATGGCCCAGGAAGCACTGCCAGCCTGTTGGCAGTGCTTCCGCGGTCCCCGGCCCTGGCGGTCATGGACCGCCAGGGTCGGAATGACCCCCTATGTGTAAATCAAGTTATAAAACTTACATCCACAAAACTTCCTGAAGAGAGGTTTTTGCTACTAGAACGTAGATCTGATTGTGGCCTGAATGCAGATTGATACACAAAGATGTTATAGGGAGTGATTTAGATGTTGGCAGAAAGGATACCCCATTTCAATGGCAATGGAATACTCTTTATGCCAACCTTAAGGTCCACTTTCCTCATTTAGAGTTGGGCACACCTTTAGTATATAGACAACAGAGGCTACTCTATTTCCACCACCTACATGCAACTCTGATGGTTACTTAGAAGTAAGGATCGTCGGAGGTTTGGCCATGTGTCTGCTTGTCCTATTTAGTGTGGACGAAGACTTCTCCAGTTTTCACTGACCATCAGAGCCAGTTAAAACCTTGTGGTGCTGGGCAGTGAAACCGTAAAATGACCCAAACACCATGGGAGAAATGTTCCATGCTGAGGGTTTTTTTTTTTTCAAACAGAAAAAAAGTTGAATGTTTAACAAATAGCTCCATCATATTGATAGAGTCATCCTTCAGACTTTCAATACATTTCTGTCATTACTGTGACAGTAGTTCCTGTAAATTTAAAAGATATCGACTGGGCTGGCAGACATCTTTGAATTTGGTGGGCAGGGTACAGGAGTAAAGTTCCCCACCATGACGACTAATACACTTTGCCAAAATAAAAATCATCGCTTAAATGTTCTTCACACTATATTCACACTATATTACTGCTTGTTCAAGAACAAAGAGAGCCAAGAGGTCAGTCGTGGCTGGTATAGGGGCAAGGTGGTGGGGGGCAGGGAGATGGGGGAAACAACACACACACAAAAAAAAAAACTTTATCCTCCTCATCACCGCAATGCCAGTCTTCAGGCTCCAATGAAGGCACAGGCTCCCAGCCTGCCCGGCAGCCAATCCTAACACTGCTCTCGTGCTGCTGGCAGCATGAAAGCAGCATTAGGATCGGATTGAGTGTGCTGGCTTTCTGCTCCCAGCAGACTGGGAGCCTGTGTCTGATGTATCGAACCTGGCAACACAGCTCGGGTTGGAGAGAGCTCAGTGCACATGTGGGTTTGGCCATCATGAGATGACCAGCCAAATACACATGTGCACTGAGGGGAGTGCACCACTCCCCACACCTGTCATCACCCATTGCCCCTCCCCTTCGAAAAATAAAACAATAATAAACATGGTTTTTATTTTCCAAGTTTTGCAGCTGCTGCTGTTGGCAAGGGGCGACGCTCCTCCGCCATAGTGGAGGAGCTGCTGCTGCAAGAGAACAAACTGCAATATACCACCTAAGAATGATGCAGTAGTGCATTTTAAACAAACATCTTTTAAAATAGTTTTATTCCATTCAGTATTATGGGAGTGGAATAAACAGTGAAAATTGGTTTGCCCCTTTTTTCATTGAAGCCTACCTATTTGTTAAATTTAGTTTGCTTAACATTTTATGTGCCACATTTTGTTGCTTTTTTTGAAGTTTTCTTCATTTTTTTACTGGCAATAATTTATATATGAGCTATGTAATGGAGCGAAATCTGTGCTCCCCAATTCCTATTACACAAGCAGCAAAACCATGCTAAATTCAGTGTATTTCTTTTTTCAACACTGCAGACCTTATGTAATCCGTCCCAAAAGATTTTTCTCATGCTTACTATCCTTGTTTCTGGGAGTGGTTGAGGTGTTACTGTTCTTACCTCCACATTGTCTTCTTGGTATTTGTATTATCTGAAAATGTGTCCGATGTGTTTGATAAAACGTTGAGAACCATTCACAGTGTAATTCCCATAGAACATATTTATTAAGATTTTATTTATATATTAAGGCAACTATTTTCGTAAAAACATACTCCCAGTGTTATTGTAGAGTTTGTTATCTTTCCCATTCACACAGTTGTATAAGGAAGACATATCTTCTGAAAAATGCATTGTTACAGTAATACAAATTTTAAACAAGCACTGGCAAAGACAATAGCTCTCGGCAAGTTAAGAGCTATAAGTATTGTCAATGTCGTTTAGCAATGTTTTATGGAGTGGAGTGGATGTATGTGATGTGGAGGTGAACTATGCGTACTGTAAATATGTGGCATGGTGTGGAGTGGAATTCTGTGGAGTGTAATTATTTTGCATGTAATGCCTTGTACATTTATCTGAAGAAGCAGTTACTGAATAAACTACAAATCCTGCAGAACGCCACTTCTCGGCTCCTGCTAGGAATTTCCAAACATAAATCCACTGCCATGGCCTTAGTCCAACTGCACTGGCTTCCAGTGTACAAGTGGATCGACTTAAAGGAACTATGCATAGTTTTTAAAGCCTTGCACAGTCTAGGACCAAATATCTAAAAGAGAAATGTATTTGGTATATCCCAGCCAGATCTTTGCGGTCCTCTTTGGCTTACAATTCGGTTGAGAGAGCCTTATGGGGAGAAATACGTTTTATCCATGGCACCACTAAGCGGTGGAACTCTCTGCCTGTGCATTTGAAGAAATGTACATCGCTACAATCTTTTAGGAAAAAGCTCAAAACCTGGCTTTTCAGTCTTTATACAAGTGTGATCTTGTTTTTTATATTTTCTTCTGTTCTCTGGTTAGTGCCATGATGCCTCTGAGCGTACGCATGCTTTATAAAATACATTTTCATTTCATTCATGGTGTGGATTTATATGGAGTGCATTGTGTGGCATGAAGAGGTAAAAGGTGGAGTTGAATTTTGTGACATGGGTTGAATTATATTGTGTGGATTAGAATTATGTAGTGTGGAGTGGAACTTTGTGTTTAGAGTGGTATTGTTTGTTGTGGAATTGTGCAGCATTGAAGTGTGCTGCGTGGAATTGTGTGATGTTGAGTGGCGCCATGTGCAGTGGAATTATGTGGCATGGTGTGCAGTGGAATTATGGGGAATGATGTAAGAGGAGTGGAGGGGCATAGAGTGGAGGGGTATGACGCTCTGGGGAGGGCAAAACACAAGGAGAGGCATGAAGTATGCATGCCATGAACAAACAGCGACAAAGCATATGAGAGCATCAACGGAAAGAGCAAATTATAAGCCCCCGGGCAGGCTGAAGCCCACAGATTTTTAAAACGTGTCTCTTTGAGCATGTGCTGTCTAGCCAAAACCTAAAAAAGCGCGGTGATGCAGCAGCACTCTATGTCACCAGTCCTATTGGCTTTGATGATCCTTCTTTTAAGGGTGCTGGGCAGAGCCAGCCTCATATAGCAAACAATACTGGTTATTTTAGGCATTCGCTGCCATTTTGCTAATTAGATTACCAGAGTAGCAGGAAAACAGCCAACATCATTGTCACAGGCTACAAGCTGATTGGTCTGTTTCAGTCATTTCATATCTAAAAAAACATTGAATTAAAACATTTAGCTATGTTTCAGCAGGACACTGAATGGCTGTGAGATGTGTGGGTGAAAATTAAAGCACAATAAGATTAACCTGTCTGACAAAGTAGCAAGGTCTTCCTTCTTGATTGGAACCATACCTCCATGGGGAAGATGCAAGTTACATGCAGTCACTGAATTTTTTCTGTGTTCTTTTACCCCCTGAAATGTGAGAACAAGACTCTGAGTAAGGCTGGGAAGACTCTTCTGCATTGGCTCAAAGCTCGCTAGTTTCCTGTCTAATGACACAACTTGTTTTGACAAGTTAGCATTGTATCATTTAAACCGTATGATTTATCATATATGATTAGCGCAAAACAAAATGTATTTAATAAATTTCCATAAAATGAGAGGACCATAGAGTAAATTTTAAGGCCAGAGGCAGCAGCGGCTGGTAATAAATGAAAGTGATCGGGTGAGCAAAGTGCCCCACAGCATCTCATAACACATGCGCCAACTCACAAAAATCCAAGATCACGCAGTGCACCGGCACTGCACTATAAATGAACATTAACAGCTGTAGAAGCACAGTATGCAGAACGGTACACTTCTCCTTCCAACCAACAATTGTCTTTCCCTCCAGCGAGCCCAGAGGGTGAAGCTGTGCTCAGAGTGCTTACATTCTCTTTAGCATGAGACCCTTATCATGTGCATGTGGAGACAGGCTTTTAGTGGGTCCAGGAAATTACACTTCACCACAAGTCTTAATATTGATAAAAAGTGTGACTCACAGCAGCAGTTCTTGCAATGGGAAGAGGGCGTGAGGTTGCTGCTGGAGCTGCAGACTTCAGAACAAGCAACCAGGTTTGAGTCTTGGTGTCAGCTCAATATCCTGTGATTCTGATAAATCACTTATAATCTCTCCATGACAAAAAAATGAATGTGAGCTTATTTAATGTAATTGGTGCTCATATAAAGTGCTTCAACTCCTCCCGGGTCGAGTTCAGCCCATATAAAAAATGAAAAACAAATAGTACCTCAATCACAGCAGCTGAGAACACTAATGAAGCCTAATCAATCTGTACATGGTTCATGCATAAAGCAGCATTCGGATATGAGGGTGATCTGGAAGGGGTCGGGATGGGGTGGGTTGGAGAGGGAAAGAGGCAACGGGAGATGGCAGATGGGGTGAGTGAAAACATGAGCACTTGTGTGAAGTGATCAAACAGAAAGAAAAAAGTAGCTCCTAAAACTGGAGCAGTGGGTTGACACAGATACTTGATGCATACTCTGGGAGGGCTAAACACAGGAAGAGGCATGACATGTGCATGGTGTGTGTTAGGCCTGTACTTATTAGGGTGGTCTTCCCCCAAACCTTTTGCCTGTTTGCCTCACATTTTTGCTGATTTCTTTTTGTTGGTCTTCCGACTCTGAGCACTTCACCACTGCTGACCAATACTGAGGTGTGTGTGCTCTCTTCCTTTTAAAAATGGTTTGATAGGTGCATCCTCAACCTATTTAATTTACTCATAAGTCCCTAGAAAAGTGTACTATACGTGCACAGGGCCTGTTAATTAAATTCTACTAATGGGTTCTGCAGCACTGCTTGTGCCTCACACTCAAGTAGCCCTTAAACATGTCTCAAGCCTGCCAATGCAGAGCCTGTACGTGCAGTTACACTGTCATGTCAACTGGGCCTTTAAAAACTCTTGCCAATTGATAAACATTCCTTTTATTACCTATAGGTCACACATGAGGTAGGTCCAAGTATTCCACAGGAGAGTGTGTAGTATGCAATTAAAAGGTCGAACATATATTTTTAAGTTTTGCATGTCCTGGTAGTGAAAAACAAACACATTTGTTTTTCACTAGTGGGAGGCCTACCCCTCTCATATGTTTACATTGGGGATTCCTTATTACTTTTAATAAGATGTAATTTCTAATTGAGAAGGAGTAGATGTTTATTTTAAGTACCCATGGAATTGTAGTAAGAAATCCCCTTTAAAGGTAAAGTAAAATGTATTGTTACAATTGTGAAATGCCACTTTAAGAAAGTTAGCAGTTTGCCGCTCTTAGCCCTGTGTGCCTACAGCCTGTCTCCAGTACATGTCTGAGCTGGTGTCAGCTAGATGTGTGCATGCCCTGTAGACAGCCACACACAAAGGAAGCTTAGGTGTGACTGATGGGCCATAAACATCCTGATGGGCCATCCTGTGCAGGATGTCAGAACGGAGCTGACACTCACACCTGAATAGGCAGTTTCCTACTTCAACACAAAGAGCTGCATACCCCCCAGTGGTGAGCCTGGAGCCAGGGCAGGAAAAAAGGACCCCTGGGCACTTCAATGTCCCTTCTTTGAAGACACATACACTTCAAAGGCACAACTTAGTGTCAGTGCGAGACCTCTGACCCTACCAACTCAGTACACTACTGGACCTGTGAAGAACTCTGCCAGGAAGAAGAACTGCTGTGCTGCTCCAAGGACTGCCACTCTGGACTACTGCTCTGGAAGAACTGCTTTTCTGCTGTACTGACACCCTGCCTACTGCCCTCTGCCCTGCTGAGAAAGGACTGGACCCATCTCATTTGAACCCAAAGTGACTCAAAGGGCTTGCTGGCTTGCCTCCCGTTCTTCTGAAGTCTCAGGAACACACAGTACTTCCAACTCATCACCTACAGCACCTGGACTTTGCGTGCTGCAAGTGTTGCCATGCCAAGTGGTGCCATTCCAGTGCTGGGACCTCAGAAGTGGGAATAAAGTACTAAACTGCCCAAACCAGTGCATCAATGCTGTTGCACTAATCAATACTGGGACATCTCCATCGATTAAAATGCATCTCCGCTGTTGACATGATCAAGGACACCACATCGCCATCGGCGCATCACCACTGCTGAAGGATCGAGAGCACCTCATTACCAACTATGCAATTAATCATTTGCATTCCCAACACTTCACTGACTTTGCACCGCTATGAGCCGATGCATCGTCTACATCTTGGGGACCAACGCCAGGGCATAATTTCATTTGTTCCTCGCTTCTTTTTCTTGACGTTGACATAACTCCAAACCTAGGTACTGTGTTAGTGGGCCAAGGCTGGTCCTTGTATCTGGTCCTTGTATCTGACCCTCACTCAATCGCGGCTTGCCTGACTTTTCAGATTTGACCTGATCTAGCATGACCAGATAGTCCCTTTGGCACTTTAAACTAAATTTATTCTTTAAAAATTAATATCTTGCCTTCTACTTATTGGATTTTTGTGGTTTTGGTCCTGTTTAAGATCCATTTCTCTAACATGGAGTCTTTTTATGGTGTTTTCAATGTGTTACGTTTGAAAGTGTTGTACAAATACTTTACACATTGGCACTTAACCTAAGGCTGTCTGTTCTGTACCAAGCTTCCAGAGAGTGAGCACAGGTTAATTTATGATGTGTATCTGACTTACCCTGATTAGAACTGTGGTTCCTGCTTGGATGGGGTGCATACCTCTGCCAACCAGAAAATCTATTTCTAACATCATGGACAAACTGGGGCAAAGGATATGAGAGCACGATGGACTGAGCAAATAATAAGCCAACAAGTGGGCTGAAGCCCACAGATTGCAAAAAACATGTCTATTAGATACAGCCCCTAAACTGTACCCCGGTGACAACAGGAGTGACTTTAATAAGAATAGAAGGACATTGTGTGTTAAAGAGTTTTAGACAGTGGAGACAGTACAAATGTGAGGTGTAAAGGTTGTTGTTACTATTTTTACATTTATTTACATCTATTTACATCTATTTAGAGCTGAGCTTCAATTGCACTTGAGCCTTCCACACTGAGGTCCAGTTATGCAAGGTATTGCTGAATTGCCTTTGTGAGGCTATGCAATGCCAAATTTTGTTTACCAACAAGCGAACACAGCATTACTTGTGTTTGTGTGGCTTGTGCTGTCATCAACGCACAACACAGTGCAAATAAGATGCTACTCAGTTGTTCCCTATTTACACAGCACACCATAGCTTATTTTCTTACCGTATTGTACACAACTGATTACATTTGTCCCTCAGTTTCTACTAGTTTTTGATTGGTAGTAAGCAGGCCTGGAAAGAAGGGGGATTCCACCTGATCCTAGTTCTAGCAACAATTTCTGGGCTGGACGTGGGATCCAACCTGCCTGAGAGAACAGAGTGAATTTGTTCTGGTGTCATTCTCTGGTACTGGGACATATTTCAGCAGTGCCCCCAAGTCGTTCAATGCAGCAACCTGCAGGCAGTGAGGGGTCTTTGCTATTTTCACTTCCAGATGGACCTAAACCAAAGGCTTCATTTAAAGGACCATCATGTTCTTCGTTGAAGAAACACCTTGTATGGGAGCTGGATGCCAATGCAATGGAAGTAAAAAAAGCCACACACCTTATCACTTCACAAGTACTACAGGGAAACTATGCCTTGGAGGCAGGTTTTTTACTTTGTTGAACCTACCAGTGTATGAGTAAATACCCAAATAATGTTTTTAAATGATACCTACAATTGTTTTTATTTAGTTCTTTTACAGTGCTGCTGGTCCCAGTGTATGGTGTCAGAGCACTTTACATCACACACAGAGGAACAATAGATCATAAAGTGTGTACTGCTTCCTCTTCCTCCCCTCTCTTCCATTCCCCATTTCCCCTTACCCCCTCCACTACTCCCGCTCGCTTTCTTTCTTTTGCTCTCTCTCTTTCTCGAATCCTTCCTGTCTCTCTCTCTTTTCTTTATATCTTTCTCTGCCCTTTCTGCCCTTTTCTCTCCTCCTCTTCTTTATCCTTTTTCTTCCTCTTCTCCTTTCTCTCCTTCGCATCTTTCTCCCCTGAGCTCTTCAATCCCACCTTTTCTCTCTTTCCAGGCATCTGATCCTACCCTCCATCCCTCTCCTCTCTTCATCCGTTGCATAACAACTCCTCTCTTTCCATAAGATAAGAGCTGACAGTGATAGATATTGTCCTTCTACCACCCCCACCCACTTTGTTGTACCGATGTGACTCTGCTGCGATTACTACCTACCAATGACCTCCAGACCCACAAGGGCCCCTCACCAGGTCAGCAAAATAGGGATGCCTTGGGCTCACTAAAGATACAAACCCAAGTGTTGTTCCTCATCCTACCTCTCCGTCTGTGGTCAGCACTGACACCTTACAGTAATTTGCCTTTCCCCAATTTACATATGCCTAGGGCCCCATGCAAGTAATCGTACACGCACACCCTGTTAAGTTTTTGCAATCTGTTTCATTGTATTTCTCTGCTGAGGTTTATGGATATTGCTAATGCTTTGGGTGTACCAATGAAGAAAGCTCATTATGTTCCACTATATTGTTATGTATGATGCTATTTCCATGCTTACAATTTTCAATAAAAAATTGCAAAACAAAAAAATAAATAAAAGTGTGTACATGAGTGCAGGAAATGCTACAAAATACAGTGGGGGTTATTAGGGGTAGGAATCACATATTCTCCAGAATAGCAGACATTATGGGGGTCATTACGAGTCTGGCAGTCACTTGACTGGTGGCGGTCGGACTACCGCCAATGTAGCGGTCCAAGCGCCACATTAGTACCATGGTGGTTGTGCTGCAGTCAGACCACCAGCACCGCCAGGATCAGAGATCCCGGTGTTCTGGTGGTTGTGGCGGTCCTAATCTGCCAGGGCAGGGCTGCAAGCAAGGCTGCCCTGAGGATTACAACCTCATTCTCCTCCAGCGATTTCATGCCGGTAACATTTCCATGAAAAGGCTGGCGGAGAACAGGTGCAGGCACAGGCAGTGCAGGGGTCCTCCTGGCCAGCACCATATTTGAAGACAGTGAACATTGTGAGGGTGCTGGTGCACCCAGTATTCTACAGCATTGCCGCTGGCTCAATTAGGAGCAGGAGACAATGCTATAGGGTGTTTCCTGCTAGGCCAATGGGCAGAAACTCAGGTTTCCACCGGCTGAACTAGCGGGAAACTCTTAATTGGCCCAGCTGGGCGGTAGCCTCGATGGTGGCAACCTCCCCCTCAGACGGTTGACGGACTGCCTAAACCGTCTGCTGAACTCAAAATGATGCCCTATATGTTAAGACTGAATGGTCAGGAGAAACACAAAGAGCCTGATTTAGATCTTGACTGTATTACTTCCAAGCCACCGCAGCAGCAGACCAAAGTATACCATCAAGTAGATGGTGTTCTGACCGCTGTATTCAGATGTATTGTGGCTGAGCCACAACGAGGTGCTCTCTAGAGCTGTCAGGCTGCGGGTACCCGCTAACCATATTAGATGTTACAGACCTGCAGGCGGTGTACTTCAGGTGGATTGCCCAACAGATGGATGCCATAGTGGGACCCAATTGACATCATACAATGGCAGCGGCTATGGAAGATAAGTAAGTCTCAAACCCACACACACACACACACACACACACAGCCATATTTGTCCCCCTCTAAACACTATACATCACACCATACACCCACTATTATACGGTGCCATTCCACCCCAACACAACCTGTACATGCCAACACAACATGCACACACTATTGACACTGCGCCTACACATGATACAACCATAACAACCAACACAACTACACACTCATCTACACAAACACACTCACACAAAAGCACAACTGCACACATCATGACAACATCCACCACATTACAACAACATTCTCTGAATGTTAGACACAGCAATACAACACACAACCAAACATACATAATATCATGAGACCCATATGCGAGTGGCAGACAACCTGACACATCCACATTACCCACTCCAGCTCTCTCTTCCTCAACCAGCCAATCCAATTACACACACACACACGTACTGACTCACATACACAACTGGAAGCACAACACCAAAAATAGAGGTCCCCTTGCCATGTGCACACATGGCCACAGTTGCCAAGTGTGACCTATACGTCATTGTGGTGTCAGCATTCATTTGGCAATGAAACTGACACAAAAAAGACACTTGTATATGTGTGCGCTATGTGTGTTGTACCAGTGTGTTGCCACCCATGTCTGACCCAATTGTGTTCCCGACATATGTATGTCACAGTGATTTTAATAAATTCCTGTGACATGTATCCCGAGCACAGATGCAGTGACCACACAAGGTAGGCTGGCAATGCGGATTCACTACCATTGAGTCCAATGACAGGGGGAGGCGTGTTTTCTCTGTGGGACAGTGGCAGCAGCAATGGAAGATCTTGTCCAGTCAAAAACTGACATGACTGGCCTGATGGGAAGGCATATCCAAATCTGCTCAGTGGGAAGGATTGCTGCTGTCAGCCACTTTCTCCAATGGCACCATTAAGGTGGTTTGGAAGTTCTGGCGGAGTTGGCGGGACTCAGGCAGGTTTTCGTCCATCGAACCACCACAACTAAATTAGACAAGGGGACAGCCTGGTTAGCGGACCGGTTTTTAGTAAAAAAAATCAACATACAGATTGTTGCCATCAAGATGTAAATCAGGCCCAAAGTCAGGATATAAACACAACCCAGTGATTTCTTTTGTCTGTACTAACAAGACTTTATTACTTCCCAAAGGAACCCTCCTTTGTAATCATAGAATAACAACAAATTGAGAAAAAAAAAACAATAAGGATCTAAACCCACGACTTATTGGGAAAGATTTATGAAAATTTTCCTTGCACCTCTTAGTGCCCCCTGCTGCCACCATGCGTGCGCTTTATTTAAAATACAGCACAACATAGTGCAAGGTAGGGGGCAAAAGCATCAAAATTGTTAATGCTATTGATGTACTGTTCAGGGTTAGTGCCAAAACTTTGGCACTAACCCTGAACAGTAATAGGGGCACATTGTAACCAATGCTGTCAGGCGTTAAAAGCCCCTAAAAAATTACACAAAGAAATCTAGATTTCTTTGTGCCATTTTTTCGGCCCAGGCATAATGTGGTTCAAAGGGCTACAAAGTGGCTCAATGCATGCATTGTGGCACTTTGTAAATTTGGTGAAGCGATTTCGGCCTCGTTGGGCCACATTAGTGTAAAACAAAAAATTTACGCTAATGTGCCGCAAGGAGGCGCTAAGCCCTCTTAAATCTGGGCTATAGTTTGCATGCAGTTCCTTGATGCTGGGAAATAGATCACTGTGCTATATTAGAAGGATTGCAAGCTATGAACTGGAAATAACAAAATGATCTGTGTCAAATGCCTATTTACCTCTATAAAATACATATATATGTATCTATATGTTCTGGATGTTACACAATGTGCTTTGCAGCAAGTGCATTAACCCTCTATGCTACTTTATGAGTCAAAGCTGTGACTAGACAAAATACAGAATTCTCCCAGAAGTGTGATAATCACTAGAGTTCTTTTATTGTTTTTACAACACCTTCATAATTGCTGGGCACAAAGATCTCTGAAGCAGGTGTCTTATCTCTCTAAGATATTTTAAAATGCAGCCATTTTTGGCAAAATAAATGTTAGAAAAGCTTTTCTGTCACACATGTCCTAATTGCTAATTCTTTGCAGCAGATTTTGCTGCAGATTTAAGAAAAGTGGTGCTGCAGGGCAACTTTTCTTGCACCCGTTACACCTCCACCATGTGCGCGTCATATTTAGAATACGCACAGCATGGCTCATGGCAGGTGGCAACCGCATCAACATTTGTGACGCTATTGATGTTCTGTTTAGGATTAGTGCCAAAATAGATTCCACTATGCCATTTTGCAGTCCCCCTAGTAGGGGAATGCAACCCTTGCATACATTCTGCCTGCTGCAGGCATAATGTGGCGCAAGGGGTTACAATGTGGTGCAATGCATGCATTGCAGCACTTTGTAAATCTGGAGCAGTGATTTTGGCCTCATTGGTCCACATTAGCAAAAAAAATGATGCTAATGTGGTGCAAGGAGGCACTAGGCCCTCTTAAATCTGGGCCTTCTTTTTAAAAAAATGTATAAGTTGACAGTCAAACTCTGCTCTTCAAGTTCTGACCCTCATGACTCCACCCGCTTTATTCTTCCACACTTTGACCCCAAAATTATGATTTTACAGAGTAATTGTTTTGCCGCTTCCTGCACTGGTAGTAAGACCCTCACTTCAATTTAGGAGAAGTGGAATTATCCTATATATTTCCATGCTGCCTGATTCTAAGCACGTTGGTTTTGGAAAACATGGCTTTTAAATTGTGGGAGACACAATTTAACAGTGTGGTAATTGTACACAATAAAATCACTTGAGGTTTTGACTGCTAAGCCTTATTTAATCTTTTTTAATTTGCTTTTATCTAGATAAACACTTTCTCTTTCGTTCTCCAACACCTCCTATCCCCAGTCCTTCTCTTGCCACCCCACTCAGAGGATCCCACATACATTTACCTTTTGCTCAGACAGGTGGTAAACATATGCTTAAATCCCATGGTGCCACTACCTGGGGGTAGATCTCCCAGCAGTACAGTCCAGGTCCCTGGTTCAAAATGGTTGGAGCCTTTTCTGTCACTGGCCCGGTACTGGTCCAGTCTTTTTGCTAAGGCAGCAGTCCTTCCTGCAAAGCAGTGCAAAAGTCTTCCTGAGTCTTGCACATATTCAGAGATGTACTGAAATGTTGGGTCTGAGATTTCATATTTTTACATCTGGTGCCAGTTTCAAAGAAGGAGAAGATTCTGGTGGTTCCACCCCCAAATGTTTCTGACATTTCCTGCCTTCCTGCCCTGTTCCCTGGTTGTCTGGGGTCACAAAAGACTAGTGTCAAACCCTTTGTAAGTGTGTCCAGGTGGAGCCTATGTGATGTGCATGTGTGGGAGGTGACAGCTCTTCCCCCTCATCAAGTCAGAGATGGCCCAACCTGCCAACACCTATTTGTAGGAGGCTGGCCTGGCTTATAGTGGGTACCTTGTGGGACTTCCACCTTGTGCCAGGTCCAGTTATCCCTTACTAGTAGACTAGAGGTGTTCTAGCAGCTTAGGCTGATAGACGTAGCTATAGCAGAGCAGCTTAGGCTGAACTAGGAGACATGCAAAGCTCCTATTATACCACTTATATCACTTAGTACTATATCATAAGAAAACACAATACTAAGAGTTACTAAAAATAAAGGTACTTTATTTTAGTGACAATATGCCAAAAGTATCTCAGAGGATATACTCCCTTAGGAGGTAAGTGAAATACACAGAATATACACACACAACCAAAATCAGGTAAGTAAACAGTTAGAAAAGTAGTGCAAACACTGTAGAACACAATAGAATGCAATAGGGAAAAATAGGCCTAGGGGCAACACAAACCATATACTCCAAAAGTGGAATGCGAACCACGAATGGACCCCAGGCCTAGTGTAGTGTGTAGAGGGTCACTGGGAGTGTAAGAAAACACTAAGTGTGTCCAAGATACCCCACCCCAAGACCCTGAAAAGTAGGAGTAAATTTACCCTACTACCCCAGAAAGACAGTAAAGTCGAGATAGGGTATTCTGCAAAGGCAACAACTGACTGCAAAGCACTGAAGACGGATTCCTGGACCTGAGGACCTGTAAAGGAAGGGGACCAAGTCCAAGAGTCATACAAGTGTCCGGGGGGGGCAGGAGCCCACTAAACTCCAGATGAAGGTGCAAAAGGGCTGCCTCTGGGTGGAAGTAGCCAAAGATTCTGCAACAACGGAAGGTGTCAGGAACTTCTCCTTTGGTCAGAAGATGTCCCGCGACGTGCTGGAGAATGCAGAGTTATTTCCATGCAGAAAGACAGCAAACAAGCCTTGCTAGCTGCAAGAGGTGCAGTTAAGGATTTTGGGTGCTGCCAGGGCCCAGGAAGGACCAGGAGGTCGCCCCTTAGAGGAAGAGACAGAGGGGGCGCTCAGCAATACGGAGAGCCTATGCAGAAGCAGGCAGCACCCGCAGAAGCACCTGAATAGGCATACAGAAGATCTGAGCATGACGGTCGACTCAGCACAACAAAAGAGGGCCCCACGAAGTCGGAGTCCAACTCAGTGAGTTGGGCAATGCAGGACAGAGTGCTGGGGACCTGGGCTAGGCTTTGCATGAAGGAAGTCTTGCAAAAGTGCACAGAAGCCCTAGCAGCTGCAGTTCACACAGTACACAGGATTACTGTCTGGCGTGGGGAGGCAAGGACTTACCTCCACCAAATTTGGACAGAAGGGCCACTGGACTATTGGGGACACTGGGACCCAGCTCCTGTGTTCCAGGGACCACGCCCGTCAGGATGAGAGGGGACCCAGAGGACCGGTGATGCAGAAGTTTGGTGCCTGCGTTGGCAGGGGGAAGATTCCGTCGACCCACAGGAGATTTCTTCTTGGCTTCCAGTGCAGGGTGAAGGCAGACAGCCCTCAGAGCATGCACCACCAGGAAACAGTCGAGAGAGCCGGGAGGATGAGGCGCTACAATGTTGCTGGTAGTCTTCTTGCTACTTTGTTGCGGGTTTTGCAGGCATCCTGAAGCAGTCAGCAGTCGATCCTTGGCAGAAGTCGAAGAGGGAAGTGCAGAGGAACTCTGGTGAGCTCTTGCATTCGTTATCTGGTGAGATGCCCACAGGAGAGACCCTAAATAGCCCTCAGAGGAGGATTGGCTACAGAGAAAGGTAAGCACCTATCAGGAGGGGTCTCTGACACCACCTGCTGGCACTGGCCATTAAGTGGTGTTTATTGTGCCCTCACACCTCTGCATCCAAGATGGCAGAGGTCTGGGACACACTGGAGGAGCTCTGGGCACCTCCCCTGGGAGGTGCTGGTCAGGGGAGTGGTCACTCCCCTTTCCTTTGTCCAGTTTTGCATCAGAGCAGGGCTAGGGGGATCCCTGAACCGGTGTAGACTGGTTTATGCAAGGAGGGCACCATCTGTGCAATTCAAAGCATTTCCAGAGGCTACTCCTCTCAGGCCCTTCACACCTATTTCCAAAGGGAGAGGGTGTAACACCCTCTCTCAGAGGAAATCCTTTGTTCTGACTTCCTGGGACTGGGCTGCCGAAGCCCCAGGGGGACAGAAACCTGTCTGAGGGTTGGCAGCAGCGGTAGCTGCAGAGAAAACCCCAGAGAGTTAGTTTGGCAGTACCCGGGCTCTATGATGGAGATCCGGGAATGCATGGAATTGTCACCTCAATACCAAAATGGTATTGGAGTGACAATTCCATGATCCTAGACATATTACATGGCCATGTTCGGAGTTACCATGGTGACGCTACATATAGGTATTGACCTATATGTAGTGCACGCCTGTAATGGTGTCCCCGCACTCACAAAGTCCAGGGAAATTGCCCTGTACAATGTGGGGGCACCATGGCTAGTGCCAGGATGCCCTCACACCAAGTAACTTTTCACCTAACCTTCACTAAGTGAGGGTTAGACATATAGGTGACTTGTAAGTTACTTAAGGGCAGTGTAAAATGGCTGGAAATAACGTGGTTGTTATTTTACTCAGGCTGCAGTGGCAGTCCTGTGTAAGAATTGTCTGAGTTCCCTATGGGTGGCAAAAGAAATGCTGCAGCCCATAGGAATCTCCTGGAACCCCAATACCCTGGGTATCTAGGTACCATATACTAGGGAATTATAAGTGTGTTCCAGTGTGCCAATCAGAATTAGTAAAATTAGACACTAGCCTGCAGTGACAATTTTAAAAGCAGAGAGAGCATAAACACTGAGGTTCTGGTTAGCAGAGCCTCAGTGATACAGTTAGGCACCACACAGGGAACACTAAATAGGCCACAAACTTATGAGCACTGGTGTCCTAGCTAGCAGGATCCCAGTCAAATCAAATCAAATCATTAACATTTATAAAGCGCGCTACTCACCCGTGCGGGTCTCAAGGCGCTAGGGGAAAGAGGGAGTTACTGCTGATCGAAAAGCCAGGTTTTTAGGAGTCTCCGGAAAGCGGAGTGGTCCTGGGTGGTCCTGAGGCTGGTGGGGAGGGAGTTCCAGGTCTTGGCCGCCTGGAAGGAGAAAGATCTCCCACCCGCCGTGGAGCGGCGATGTGAGGGACGGCAGCGAGTGTGAGGCCAGGGGAATGGAGGAGGCGGGTGGGGACGTAGAAGCTGAGGCGTCGGTTGAGGTATTCCGGTCCCTTGCTGTGGAGGGCTTTGTGTGCATGGGTGAGAAGTCGAAAGGTGATCCTTTTGCTGACTGGGAGCCAATGCAGGTGTCTCAGGTGTGCGGAGATGTGGCTGTTGCGGGGTACGTCGAGGATGAGGCGGGCCGAGGCGTTTTGAATGCGT
Organism: Pleurodeles waltl; assembly: GCF_031143425.1. Classification (NCBI taxonomy): domain Eukaryota; kingdom Metazoa; phylum Chordata; class Amphibia; order Caudata; family Salamandridae; genus Pleurodeles; species Pleurodeles waltl. Next base: position 484,033,851 of record NC_090445.1, on the reverse strand, counting down.
TGCAGGCGATTTTGGAGTTTGGCTGTGGTCCCAGCGTAGAGGGTGTTGCCGTAGTCCAGGCGGCTCGTGACGAGGGCGTGGGTCACGGTTTTTCTAGTGTCGGCGGGGATCCAGCAGAAGATCTTGCGGAGCATGCGGAGGGTGAGGAAGCAGGCGGAGGACACGGCGTTGACTTGCTTGGTCATGGTGAGAAGAGGGTCCAAGATGAAGCCGAGGTTGCGGGCGTGGTCTGTGGGGGTCGGTGCGGTGCCGAGGGCAGTGACAGATATCAAACACACTGACAACATAGGGTTTTCACTATGAGGAACGGGCCCTGTCTAGCAGGATCCCAGTGAGACAGCAAAAACACCATGACATATACTCACAATCAGGCGAAAAGTGAGGGTAACAAGGCTAGAAAGAGGCTACCTTCCTACACTATTGCACTTTGAGTCAGTGTCTGGGAGTAATACACAAATACCAACTGCCAACTACACTTAGTCATGTGACCCAGGATACAGGAACCAGACACCAAATGGTTAGGACAAGAAAATACCAACTTTAACAAAATGGAATTTTCGGAACTGTGATTTGAAATTTGGCCTTAGCATTAAAAATGACTCTAAATGCCAATTCTTAAGACACCAAACTTGTTATTCCTACCTGCTCCCATTTTACATTTATCAGAAAATAAATGTAATAAGTTAACCCAACGTTATTGTATGGGAGAGACAGGCCTCACAGTGATAAAACACAAATTTTAATACTAAGACATTTAACAGTTACAAGTACATGTCAGACTATTTAAGTACACTCTGCCTTGCCCTTTGGGTTATAGAGTACCTACCCTAGGGGTGGCCTATATGTACTAAAAAGGAAGGGTTAGGCCTTGAAAGTGTTTTATCTTGCCAGGTCAAAATGGTACTTTAAAGCTATACACACAGGCTGCAATAGCAAGCCTGCGTTTAGTTAAAAGTCTACTTAAGTGGTTAGCACAATATGTGCTGCAGGCCCACTAGTAGCATTTAGCTTACAGGCCATAATTGCATGTACTACCACTTTACTAGAGATTCATAATTGCATTAAATGTGCCAATTGGGTGTAAACCAATTTTACCATGTTTAGATAAGAGAGCACAAGCACTTTGGCACTGGTTAGCAGTGGTAAATTGCACAAAGTCCTAAGGCCAACAAATACGAGACCAGCAAAAATGGAGGAGTAAGGCAAAAAGGCTGATGGTAGATTACCCAAAGGCTGCCAGGGCTAACACAAACATTGGCAACAATCCACTACCCAATTGTATCTATGTTGTTATGAAGGACTGAACTAGGATGTGAATGACACTCTCTGATAAATAACTAAAGTGGGATTACTTTAGCCCATTTTCTCTTAGCAGGATAAGATATAATTTATAGAAAACATGGGGGATATACCTAAAACAGCCTTTCGGTCAAACCTAAAACACAGAAATAAATAGAGTACAGAGGACAAGAGTGCAGAGCGGTCCTTAACTCACATGCATAGGACTGGTCAAGAGCATTACAATCTTCCCTGAAAGACACACAACAAGTGTGGCACTGTAAAGCTAGCCAATGGAATATTCCTTCAAAAACATGGAACAGGTATGCTACTTCAGGGTCAACCAGTGCAAGCGTCCTTCAAAGACATGGAACAAATGTGGAATTGTTGGGCCAGTGCAAACTTCATTCAAAGACATGGAACAAGTGTGGTCCTCAGGGCCAGTGCAAGCTTTCTCAAAATATATAGAACAACTGTGGTATTGGAGAGCCACAGCGAGTTTTCTTCAATGACATACAAGAAGTGTTGAACTTGAAAGCACCATTTGCTGCCTACCTTAGATGTAATGAACAAGCAGATTTTCACATTTGGTACAACTGTAAGGAACAACATTGGGGTGTATGAGTGTAGGCTTAACTCACAACCTAAGCAAGATTTCCACACACAAAACAGGTACACACTGGGCAGGAGCACACGCTTTCCATACACCCATAGAACATATACCGATCTGGTTAGAAACAATGCAGGTTTCCATCACATGCACAGAGCATGGCAAGCATTTGCAGCAGAAGTCCAAGTCTGTGTGTAAACAGATAGAATGTGCAGCATTTGGCAGCAGCATAAGTTCCCCTCACATGCAGCACAGGTACAAGATGGTCATCAGGAGTGTGCACTAAGAAATTCTTACATACAAAACTAGTTTCACAGTAGCAGCCGCTTCTATGCTTATTTCAGGCACAGAATGCCCAGGGTAATGTACAAAGGTAGGTGAGTCGCTGAAAGTTCAAGACAGATGCTAGGCTCAACTTGAGGTCCTCCTGAGCCCTTAAGCTGAAAATGAGCTGAGCTTTCTTCTGGCTTCTGCCTGCTACCCACACTCTAACCTCATGCATCAAGGAAGAAAGGCAAAGCATACAACTTTGATGATACGCAGGAGTGAGAAAGGGATAACCAATCTATTGGCTGAATTATATAATGTGAGAACAGAACACCTGGGATCAATCCCAGCTTGACAAAAACTAAATTGTGTGATCCTAGCCAATTCTTTGATTTTATCATGCCTCCTATTTTTTCATTACTTCATATGAGAAAACTTTGAAATATGTGAGGATGTGTGCTGTACAAACATCTCTCTTGTGTTTGACTTAATGTGCTATAATTCTTCCCCATGTAAAATAGGAATATAGCCCACAGAGGTTACACATGACAACTGATTTGCCTTTTAGTTCATTAATCGTATTGCCATTGGAGAAGAGGCAGGGGCATGAATATTTCTAAGTTCATGTTTAAAAGCAATCATTTTTAATAAATGCCTCTCAACACAGTTGTATAATTCTATGTACTAAGATGAAGCATTTCTCAAAGAAAGATATTTTTTAAATTTTGAAGACACTTAGTCATATCTTTACATAATATTTGTTGATTAATTTCCATGTAAAATATCCCCATGGCTCAGCTTGTGCCTGGCCTCTTAGAGGCAAATAAGCCATGCCCATTCAGCAGGAGAGTGGTAAGGTTGTAGTATGTGTTTGATGTTATATTTAGAAGCACTTAGGAGCACACTGTCATAAATACATACTACAAAAGCCTGGTGCAGTAGCCACTCTCATTTAGAGGCAGAACCATTTCCATTGAACTGACCACTAAATTTGCACAGATATACACTTTTACTGATAAAACTATATAGCACCCAACTGATGTGTGAAAATTTAATTTCAGCGAATATTTGTCATTTGTGCCTTACCAAGTAAAGTGCCTTAATATACTGTGAGCCTATTAAAATCTTTGAAAACACATTAGAATTAGAAACACAGTGTTTCATTTGTGCTTTCCTGCTTATGTCTTTTTAAATATTATTACAGTTCATTTATCGGTATTTAGAATTTGTTGTTGGTTAGAAAACGACATCCTGCAGCCTTTCTTCACTACAGCAATATTTTCACATAGTTTGCTTTACAAAGTCCTCAAACATTGCATTAAGCTAAAGAAAAGTAAACATCAGTCTCCATTTTAAAAGAATAAGCTGCATTTTGTCAAAAGACTAGACTAACATTAAACTGCTGTCTCTGAGCGCACAGCAAATGTGGCAAGATAAAAACAAAATGTGAAGTTATCTTTCTACACTTTCACTTTCACAACTCCACCATTCCTATTTAGGTGCTCTCTCAGGGCTCAAGGGGTTGTTCTAACTGGACTCCCTTCATCCTCTGGTCCTGGTACACTGGCATCCATGCCACTGCTATAGTTGATGTTTTGCATTCAGTTTTAACTGCTCTTTTGTGCCCTGGTAAAGTTTTGTTATTTTGCTTTATGTTACATGATTGTGCTGTGTGCTTTTGCATACTTTAGCATTGCCAACAAATGCCGCTACATTCCCAGTCAAAAACAGTACAGTCCTTTAAGGTTTTAGTGATAAACAACCACTTTCCACTGCTTAAGTTAATGGCATTGAAACATGTGGCTATAGGCAGGTAACAAGTTTAAATCCTATCAAGGCTGGCCTTAATTTCTGAATTTCATAAAGACCCTTAAATGGAGAAATTATAAGACTTATTTTAAAACAAGAGATTCAACAATCCCTTTATAAACACCCATCTCTAGTTTCTTTATGATCGACGACTTATGTTGTACCTTGTCAATGATTATAAAGAAAAGGCTTCAGAAATCAACTGTAATAACTTATTACAGTTGAGTTTTGACTTCACAAAACTGCTGCAAGAGCCAGTAGCTGGGGTGAAAGGCAGGTCAGGTCACAGAGTTATAATTAATGTAGCTGTTTAAAGAACTTGCTCTTCTTTCTTCTGCTCTGTCATTCAAGCTTACAGTGACAAGCAGAAAAAACATGTTTATTTTTTGCACTCTTACATAATTATTTAAAAGTTAGAGTCCTTATGCATTGCATGTTTCTACACATCCCAAGCTGCTGCAGGATTTTAAAAAAACTAACTTGTTTTAAACTTATTCTAGTATGGTTTTGCAGTGTATATATAACTGGTTTATTTTTGTACTAGAAGTTCTATTTGTATTCTTTATGTTTGCAAGCATATTCTTCTTTCATATTGAAGAGCTAGGCAGCAAGGATTTAAGTGGTTTGTGAGAAAGGTGATGGAGTGACCATGTATTGTATGGGATAAAGTACCCCCGTATCATGATAATGACATTGCAAGTCACGGAGAAGTTCCTCAACCTTATAAAGTAACTCAGCCTTCAGCCTCATTCCTCTATATGGTTACGGAACTCCTTGGTGACATGCAATAAACTTATAATGTACGACAGGGGGGTACTTTATTCCTTATATAACAGAGCTTAGCCATAATATGAAGCGCCATTAAGAAGTACATCATTATTTTTGCATTGCTCCTGTGTTATGCAGCAAAACAAAATAGTCTCAATGTTCAGAAAAAATAGCAATTTAGTCTTGCAGAAAATAATTATTCAAATCCGCTTGGAGAGGGTTTGATCTGCTAGGAACGCTCATTTGTTTCACTAAAGTGGCAGTATTAAAAAATTGGCAAGGCACCCTTTAGAACTAAGGGACATATTTATAATTCCCTAGCACCACCTTGAGCCATTATTATTGATGTTAATGTGGCCCAACGAGGCCGAAATCCCGAGTCGTATTTAAAGAGTGGCACAATGCAGGCATTGCATCACTCTGTAACCCTTTGCGCTACATAATGCCTGCGCCAGGCGTAATGTATGCAGACGGGGCGTTTCCCCGTTAGGAGGAGCCGAAAAAATGGTGCAATTAAATAAATGAGATTTCCTTGCACCATGTTTTACGGCACCTATAACGCCTCCTCAGAGCAGGTGTTAAAAGGGGGCATCCATTATTTAGAATGGGCCCCTATGTACTGTGCACGAGCAGCGCCAACATTTTAGCGCTACTCCTGCAGACTACATCAATGGTGTCATGAAAAATGATGCTATTCCCCCTACCTTGCACCACACACATAGTGGCAGTAGGGGGGTGCTAAGGGGCGCAGGGAAAGTGGCGCTGCACTAGGTGCAGCACCACTTTCCTTAAATATGTCCCTAAGTCCGACTCTCTGCGTAAAACCATTGTAATATAGCCGTCTGGCTGTGTGGGTGAAAAACAATTAACTAAAATAAAACGCAAATACACATACATGGTTTGTTCGTTCGACTTCATGACTCTCGGTAACTACTGTCAACTGATGGATCTTAAACATTATTGTGTTCGCCTGTAACTTACCTTTCCGACTGATCTTTCACCTTTCAGCCCCTGGATGGTCGTCACGCAACCTCCAGACCTTTTTCATTAGAGCAGGTTGTTATATATAGATGCTTAAATAATAAAAAAGTCTAATCAGGCACCCCAGGGGTAAACCTACAAAAAAAAACGAATCAATTAATTAGCGTTTGGTGACAATTAAACTAAATGTTCTGCGTGCTCCATTGTAACTCATTAGTTGCACACTGAAAATAGAGATTAAGTCCATTCTGGTAAAAAAGGAAAAAGCTAGGAGTCCCAATCATAACTCAAAAACCTGGATTTGGTGTATGTGTCACGTATGGCAATGAGGTACCTGGAGGTCTGAGGGCCAAAGCTATCGGAAACAAAAGCTGAAAACTCTGGACAGTTACCACATAAGGATACTGAGCCATTCTACGTTTGCAACTAAAATCCATTCCACATAATGGGGCTGCTTCACAAAGGGAAATGTACACTTTTGTGCATGTTTACGGTTGTTTCGTATTCACAAAGGAATGTTACTAGTAGTATTTTTACGACTACAATGTCTCCGCATATAAAAATATAGGACAGTCTTTTTTTTGCGGAGACTCTGCAGTCGTAAAGATACTGCTAGTAAAATACCTTCGTGAATAGAAAGCAATCTTAAACGTACACTAAAAATGTATGTATATCTTTGTGACGCAGGACATGAGTGTCGTTTCCTGAGAAAATCCCTATGGTAAACAGCAGCGTGTACTGTCATCAGATTTCAGAGTTTTGTGTTACAGATAAAAACCCTGCAACTTCCACCTGACAAATTTTGACATGTCGAAATGTACTGGGGTGAAATGTGCAAGAAAAGAAGGATTCGTAGTAGGCCGGAAGTAAGTGAGGTATTTACTGCACCTGGCGACGCCATTACCCAAGGGTGACGGAAATATCTCATAATCCAGGAGTTTCTTTACTTGAAAATTAGTCCTAACTCGTAGAAGTGGTATATGTGCGATTTTTGTTAGTTTTCTGTCCATCTATCCATCGGGTCATATGCATAGCTCCAAGTGCACCATTCTATGTATCAGCCTGTCAACAAGTTTTGGCTTTTACCCTCCAGAAATGCATTCTTGGACTGGAAGCATTGTATTTATGGTTTTAGCCAAAGGTCTGTCCAACCATGAATTATACTGTCGGACTAAAATCCAAGGATTGCCTGAAGGCGTTACACCTGATAGGAGGTCCCCTTCCAGCAATTTAGATTTGCATGTGAGTTTTACGATTTGTTTGTGTGCCACTGTGTGTTATATGTGCTCAAGGGTATGTACAAGTAGTGTCCTCACTCTCATATCCAATAATTAATATTCTTTGAAATAAAGCACATATATATATATATATATATATATATATATATATATATATATATATATATATTTATGTTCAGACAAAGACTACTTATACGCTGCATTCCAGGAGAGTGTATAATGTTATTTCAAAAGAATATCAACACCTAAAACCAAGCTAAAACCACCACCGATGTGTTCCGACCAACAGGTCTTGCTCACAGCTCATGAGTGCGTTTTCTATGCCTCTCATTTATAATGTCCCAATCATGTCCATAATGAAACATTGTGGGATACGTAGTATTCTTAAAAATAATATGTTATATCAAAGATTTGGTTTACGAATTGCATGCAATGCAGGTAGGTATATCTTTTCAACTCATTGTTGAACTTTATCTAATATACAAAGTAATACCCTTTACCATATGTCTGTATCTTTTACATTCGATATTAATATGTGATTTTTCATATGTTATTTTTCGGTCTAAGTGACCCTGAAACAGTATCAAGACATATTTATGTATGTGTATAAATACAACTCTGTCTAAGATATCTCAGATGTATATGCCTCATGCTCTCAAGTATGAATAAATATTACCACACTATATGTTATTTCACTTATTCTGGGACTCACTGCCCAATTTTATGACATAAGCCTGAAGATTTTTTTTCTTTTTTCTATGCTGCCCTACATTATACTGTACGCTCAGTCTGTTATTTACCTCATGCCTCAATCCTTTTGTCCACTTTTCTTATAATTTAGAGAGACACCTCTATTCTATTACTTAGTTATCCTTACTATTAAAATCTCAGTTCAAAGATGACTGTATAGTTCTTCATCCCAGTTTAATCCTTTTGGAGACATGGTCCTTAGTTGTATAATTAATCATGACTCCAACCGCCTGAGTTACAACACAGGCAGGATCCTCACATTTGCCAAGACATTTGACATTCTAAAAGCAACATGAAAGTATGGTGGCGGAATCTCCTAATACATCACTAAGTGGATCTGAAACAGATGTAAGTGAAGGCGAAGGGACAGCTATGCCAATAAGGAAAACAACTTTCTTAGGTGAAAATAAATTGATCTATATGGATCAGAGGAGACCAAGGGACTGGGGCAGAGGTCAAAGACAAGGACGTGGAAGAAACCACACACTCGACCGAGGAAATGTCGAAAAACAAGAATGGGGTCTGGAAAGAACAAGAGGCTACTCATTAAGGAGCAGACAAAAAAACAGAGCGAATCAATAGATAAAAGACAAGATGAAAATCTCATTCTTAATCTCTCAAAACATCAGCTAACCGAACAAGAAGTACGGCCCTCATTACGACCCTGGCGGTCGGCGGTAATTTGGGGAAAGGTACTGCCAACAGGCTGGCGGTACCTTTTCCCAAATTATGACATAGGCGGTTTGGCTTAAGCCAAACCGGCAATATACCAATCCGTCCACCAAGATGGTAATGGCCGCTGGGCTGGAGACTTCAGTCTGCAGCCCAGCAGCCGTCACAATCCCCCCCTCGTGATTATGACCCTGCCTACCGCCATGGTTTTCGTGGCAAGCGTACAGCCACAAAAACCATGGCGGTAGGCACTATTAGTGCCAGGTAATTCCTTCCCTGGCTCTGATATGGGTCTCCCCACCCCCCTCCCCAGACTCCTCCTCCACCGTCTCCCTCCCTCTCCAGCCCCCACACATTTCCACACCCACATGCGCACACACATACTCACATACACACATGCATACCCACTTCCACCCATGCATGCAGACATAATACCCACACACCGCAACACACACCAACATATTTTGCTGCACACATGCATTCACAACACACAACATACACGTACACTCACAAGCAGGCATTCACACGCTCATTCAAGGCGACTCACACCCGCACGCATGCAGTCATGAACAGACACCCCCCACGCACACACAATACCCCCACACACGCACACAACACCCCCCTCTCCTGTCGGAGAACCAACTTACCTGCTTGCAGGGGGTCCTCCGGCTGGAGACGGGATGCGGCGCTGGTGCCAGCAACAGCATCCTCCAGGAAAACACTGCCAAGCTGTATCATTGCTCATGATACGGTTGGGGGTGTTTTGCTGGCGTGGCGTTGCTGCTGACAGCAGCGCCACCTTGCCGCCATACGCCGCCATGACCATCAGTGTTATTCTGCCAGCCTTCTGGCAGAATACCATCGAGGGTCATAATGAGGGTGGGCGGCTGGTAGCCAAGGCGACGGTATGTTGGCGTCCGTCGCTGTGGCGGTAGGCGGCAGTTACCGCCAATGCTGTAATGAAGGCCTAAGTCTCCTAAATAAAGGCCTAACTTTCTGCCCTGAAAAGCACTTCGACTATGTGGAGATCAAAATTGACTTATATAAATTTACACTTAAAATTGGCAAAATGATTTTCTAAACACGTATGCAAGGAACAAACACATTGGGATAGGAGACCTTCGGCAACCAATCTGATCATAGAACAGAAATCAGACATGAAAGTGGCATGTGATCTAGATGGAAAGAAAAAGAAAAACATAGTAGGTGAACTGCTTGTGCCTAATATTGGGCATCTTGTGAACATTCTGGGTCATCCTTCTGTACTACCATGACACCTAATGTACATTACCATGACTCTGTTTTGCATTGTTTTCTTTGCAGCACAGCATCCTGTGCACCTTAAGGCACCCAACTATGTTTCCTGACTCAAGCACAAGGAGCTCCAGTGATACACCATCAACACACCGGTGTTAATTTCAGACACGGTTTTGATGTGCTCTAATGAAAGGCATGCAGTGCTCTAATGAGACACATTATCCAATGTGCCTTAAATGCACTTCACTTGGTATCAGCCTGAGACTGTGGCTTCCTCAGAGTCATTACTCAGTGCTCCTGAGAGGCGTGCCACTACGGCTCTGTTCCAGCAGTTCATCCTGTGCTTCCCTGCGCCACATGATCCTAGATTGTTGTAGGCACCGGGCCTGCTTCATTCTGGATTTTACAGTCAAATGAACAGAAGAGGACTTGGCCTGCGCTCTATGACCTGAGAGGAGCTCTGAAGGACTAAACCAGGGTAAAGATGTGGACTCAAAAGGTTGGCTCCAGGGGCACATGATGCTTCAAAAGGCCTTTTATCTAAAATTACCAGCTGATCAGTGGCATCTGAACTTGTACTGGAGTTTGCTGTTGGCCTTTGCCTGATATGCTGAGAGTCTCTAAGTGCCCTCACCTGCAAGGCACACTGCCTTGGAAGAGAACTCATGTGGCTGTTTGGCTAACAGAAGAAAGTTTAGAAACTGTCAAAATATTGCTCCAGAGCCTCAGAGGACCTACTGTGAGAAGTATCTGATTAGCATTGCCATGGTGTCTGATTGAATGTCATGATCACCGCACATCTGAAAAATGAGATGTTCTATTTCTGAAGCATAGTGTTAGCAGTACCACCCTGCCTCAAGTATACAAACTGAGGTTCCACAGCTACAGTTTCAGCTTCAAACCATTCAGCGAGTATTTTCAAATGAAAAATGTAATAAAGGGCCTTTTTGAATATGGACTTACAATTCTTTTTGAAACTTGGGCATACATTCTTTTTTGTGGGAGCAATACATTCATTGTATTGGACCAGGGCTCCATTGTGGTTGGCCTCAAAGGTCATATAATACTGCGATTCTTGACTTACATTACCGTATATACAGTAATCTAGGCTAGAAACGAAGCAATAACAGAAAACAGATTTTAAAAAGTCATTCTTATTGCAATGAAAGAGAGAAAGGAACTAAACAAGATGTTGAGATGGGTAGGGGAAAGGGGGAATGAGTTTCCAAGCTTTATTTATTTATCTAAACAGTTCCTAAAAATAGTTTTAAAAAAACAAAGGTAAAGGTTGAGTTGCAGCAGGTTAAAAGGGGAGAAGAAGTGCCTCCTCCACTGTGAACTAATAGAAGGCAGCAGCAACTAAAGAAGAAATAAGCCTTGTCTCCTGGCTATATTAAAGAAACAGAAACATGTGCATTTGGAGAATTGGATAATCTAATGGCTCCGTAGGAGTCAGAATATGCTGAAATTGATATAGCGCCCTATCATGAGTTTGGCGGTCCGAGAACGTCAAACCCACGGTGGCAGTCAGACCGACGCAATCCTGGCTGTCCTACTGCCAGATTATGACCTTGGTGGTCTGACTGCCAGGTGACCGCCGCCAGGATCATGGATCCTGGTGGGGTGGAGGTGATCAGAGTTGTGGTCAGCCACGGCAGAGCTGAGTTCACCGCCACCGTGCTGATCACAAGTCCTCTTTCTGCCAGAAACATCATAATATGACTGGGGGGGCAGGCTGTCGGTATGACGCAGCCTCCTCCCAGTGAATTTGGTGCTCGCATCATTCCGACTGCCAAAGTCATAATCAGGGCCATAATTTGGAATGTGACGTTTAGATGAAATCTATAAAAAAAAAATGTTTACACTGGGTACAGTCAGCTTATTACTGAAAGCTCAACTTTTGAAAAAAATGCAAACATTTAGACACAATGTTATTACACATTTTGTGACAACATGCTGTTGCAACCTATCTTATACTGTCTGTAATACATTTTTGAAAGTGAACACTTACATATTCACAATGCGTGCTATACAGACTTGGACATCTTAGCACTATAAATGCAAATCACTATACCTGGGCCTTTCGGTTACACTCACAGACATCTGAAGGGATTGCACTAACCAACTGAGCTTTCATACAAGAAAAATGCATTTATCATTGTTAAAGTTATGTTGAATTTGCTTTCAATGTGATGTGTATGCATTGCACTTTAATTGAAAAGCCAACAAAAAGTTACTGTTATCAAAAATCTGATTTCAGCCTTTAATCAGATTTGAAAATTAACTGGGAAATAATTTTGAATGTCCTTTCTAGCAGTTTCCCAGGCTATGTGAAATTAAGTATTGCAATCACTCCCAGTAATTTCTTAAGGACAATTTAGCTGAATGTACAGAGTGACAGCTTTTAGGCCTTCAGTTACTATGAAGGAACATTTATTAAATATATAGCATGTCACTTTTTATTTATTAAGCACTCTGCCTTCTGAGCTTGCATTGGACACTTTAAGGGTGACTTAATATTATCTAAAAATAGGTTTTGGGTTTTCACATATGGCAAAGGAACTATTTTTTCGCAATGTGTTACTGCAGTGCCATTCTCCTGCAGCCTAACCAATGTATATGTCATATATGTGGGTCGTGTAAATACACACTGCAAATCATGTAGGACAACAGGCACTTTAGGCACAATCTACAAAGCACTTTTAGTAAGAAAGTTAAATAGGCCAAACAGGGAGCTGGAATGCACAGCACATTTTAAGGGGGAAGTAAAAGCACCTTGTTATGGTTTAACAGGGGTAAAGTACACAGAACTGTAAAAGCACAAAAAAGCAACAAAATGATGTAACTTCTCTGAAGCAGACACTGAGACACTAGCACTGCCATTCCAGCAATTCTATCTATCCTAATCTCTGAGCAGATAAGTCCTTTCCACCCACCATGGAAAATACAATGACTACTAGAGGATTCAGCAGTCCTGGTGTATAAAGCACATGTTCCAAGAGCTAGTCCATTCAATACCCCCAAATGCACTCTTCAAAAACAGCAGAGACATTCTCAGACATGCTATCCAGAGAATAAACCCAGAGACGATCATTGCTGAAGTCTATATCAGCCTGAGAATAAAAATCACTAGGACTGGCATTTCCTATTCTTGGAACCAACCACAACTTAAAGCACAATATATTCCAACAAAAGCTCACTGCACTCAAACTTTCAAGAATCCAAAGTGGCCACATACTAGATGCATTCAACATTTTGCAGTATTAGTGTTATTATGCCATACAGTAATGGTGCCAGTTTGATATATGTCACAAATAGAAACCTCTTTCAAACAGATATTCCATAGCCTAAAACATTAGACTATGAGAACTTTTTATCAACCACCTGTATCTCCTTCCCTGCCATCCTAATACCCCAAGGCCACTCAGCTGATCCAACTACTTTGCATCCATTGCTTAAAGCTTTTGCACTCACTAGCACTACTATACCATTTCTAACCCCCTACCACTTCATTAACTTCTTTACCCTCCATTTCCAATTGATGTGGCCTCCTGTTCAATGCAAATTCCCATTCAATAACTACACCCCACATTCAACCGCTCCAGGCCAAAGTATTGCCACACCAACTCTGAACAATATAGATGATACCAACTTAAAAAAAGGTCCAAGCCCTCATGTTAAACTGGGCCTTATGAATACCCATTGAGCCTTGAGGTGCATGACACCCACTGCCTTCTGTATGATTCCAAATTGTTGGCTTCACCAAGACATGGTTTGTAGAGAATGCAATCATCACTCTAGATGATCTTCCTCATCTAGGCCACTAGATCATCCTGACAATTGAAGAAAAAAAAAGAGCCAGTGGTATCATCTTTATAACTAGTGGTTACCTAGTTTTGATTTACTGTGAATCACAATTAGGTAATCACCATTCCTAATGTATGAAACTCATAGAATTTCACTTAGTGTTTCCTAATGGGTTGCAAATCGACCTAGTTTATTAATATTAATGAGGTGGATCAAAATTTGCAACCCATTAGGAAATGCAAAATCACAAGGACGGTGGCCTGGTCACCATGTCTGTGACTGTTTTAAATAAAGCAATCTTGTTTTTAAAAATTGGATGTGTTTAAAAAAGAAAAATGAAACGTTTTCTTTTAATTTTTTAAGAGTAGGCAGTGGTCCCTGGGACCACTGCCTGCTCTTAAAAATGTTTTTGCTACCATTAACAAAGGGGAAGGAGTCCCTTGGGGTCCCCTTCCTATTTGCGACTGGGTTAGCACCTACTTGAAGTAGATGGTAAAATACAAATATTCTGCGACTGCATTTCGGTCACAAAACATTCTTGTGTACCACTGCAAGTAAGTATAAGGAAGCGATGCCCTGAACACGCCCTTCCCTAATACCGAATCAGTATGTGTTCTCAATTCCAAATTGGAAATCAGTAACATGTTACTGAATCGCAATTTGGAATTCATACATACCAAAATGCATTTTACCGATCACTAATGGCCAGATTCTGCAAATTGGGGTGTTTGCGACCAGTAAAATGCGTGATACATCTGGCCCGATGTGAAGAGGAGGGTGCTAGACCTGGCATCTTATGCATGATTTTCCTCGACTTTCTGCCTTCAGGCCTCCTGTTTTGCTGGCTTTAGAACTCTGGGAACTTAATCACTGCTAACCAGTGCTAAAGTGCATGTGTCCTCTGCTTACAACAAGGTAATGTTGGTTTCTCCACAGTTGGCATATCTAATTTACTTATAAGTCCCCAGTAAAATGAACTACCTGTGCCCAGGGCCTTTAAATTTAATGCTACTAGTGGGATTACGCAAAAACACTATGGTGAAGTATGGAATGCTTAAATTAATCCCAGCACTGGCAATCGCTTGGATCACATCCCAATCCATTATTTTTTTGCCTACCATATCACCTCAGTTTAGTCCTAGCCATTTGCGAATCTGACTTGATCATGCTCCTCATAAGAACAGTCTAGCCCGAACTGCCAGGCCAGGCGAAGCTGTATCCGGCATGTAACTGGGTCCAAACTTAGGTGACATAGGTGGTCATTCCGACCTCGGCGGTCTTTTTTCCAGACCGCCGAGGCCGGGGGAGACAGAATACCGCCATTGCCGGTGGTATTCATGCCTCCCTATTCCGACATTTCCGCTGGGCCAGCGGAAATGGCACATCAAAATTTCCGCCGGCTCGTAATAGAGCCGGCGGCAATGTTGATGTGCAGCGGGTGCAGTAGCACCCGTCGCGCATTTCACTGACCGAAATTCGGGCAGTGAAATGCGCGACTGGGCTACGCCTGGGGGCCCCTGCACTGCCCATCCCAAGTGCATGGGCAGTGCAGGGGCCCCCAGGGGCCCCGTGTGTCCCCTTACCGCCAGCCTTTCCATGGCGGTGTCTACCGTCACGGACAGGCTGGCGGTCAGGGACTCATAATCCCCAGGGCAGCGGTGCTTGCACCGCTGCCCTGGGGATTATGACCGCCATGCGGAAACCTGGCGGGTAGATGGAGGGGCCGGTGGTATGGCCGTGGCTTTTGCGCCACGGTCATACTTGCTGGCAGGACACCGCCAGCCTGTTGGCGGTGTTCCCGCCAGCAAACCGCCGGCCGCCAGGGTCGGAATGACCCCCATAGTGTGTCAAAAATGATGGATTATGATGCAGCCTGAGTACTTACCAGAGTAATTCAAGAATTCCACCTATCGCTTCTTTATATACTTTAGTGTGTAACCCTGAGTGGGATGAGTATGACTGGATGTTGGTCCCATGCACACTGTATCACTGGAACCAAGCTGTACCTGGATGATGAGCCCATAACTAGGGTGAAAACGGTCCTGGGTTGCTTGTGTTCCAGTTCAGGGAGGACCTGGCTTGGTAGTTCAAACTGGACTGTTCCAATTGGAGCAGGGTGAAGACTGATTTGCACATAGCTGGGTCAATACTGAGGTGACACATTGTGCAAAATAACAATGGATTGGGATGCAGCCCTGAGTAATTACTAGTGGCAGAGAGTAATTCAAGCATTCAGCCCATCACTTCTTTGTATACTTTAGTGTATCACCCTCAGTGGGAGGGTATGCCCAGGCGTGGGTCCTGTGCACACTGTGTCATTAGAACTAAGCTGTACCCAGTTGATGAGCCCATAACTAGGGAGAAACAAGTCCTGGGATTACTTGTGTTCTGGTTTAGGGAGGGCGTGGCTTGGCGGTTCGGTCTGGACTGTTCTAATTAGAGCAGGGTCAAGACTGATTTGCACATAGATGGGTCAAAACTGAGGTGATGCAGTGTGCAAAATAACAATAGATTGGGATGCAGCCCTAGTAATTACTAATGTCTGAGAGTAGATCAAGCACATTACCAATCACCTTTTTATATACACTAGTGGGCCTGCAGCACAGACTGTGCCACCCAATTCTGTAGCACTACATTCATGTCTCAGGCCTGTTATTTTTGAGCCTGTATGTGCAGTTCTAAACTGCCAGGGAAACCTGGCAAGTTAACCCTCTTGCCAGGCTCAAACCTTCCTTTTTAATACATATGTCACCCCTAAGGTAGGACTTGACGAACCCAAGGGCAGAGGCGATAGTCTTTAAAAAGTAGGACATGTACTGTTCAGCTTTCCGTATCCTAGTATTGAAAAACACTTAAATTTGTATTTCACTACTGCAAGGCCTATCTCTTCCATAGGATAACATTGGGATTACCTTATTGCATTTTATAAGTGTAATTTCCAATTAGGAATAGATACTACCCCCAAGTTTGGTGTCTCTGGAATCACAATTCAAAATCACAATTGGCGCCTTCTGCCTGTCTCTGAATACAGGTCTGGGGTGGGTGACAGCTGGGCTTTGTGCATTCCCTGTAGATTACCATACACAAATAGAGCTCAAGTGTGACTGATGAGTCATCCACACTCTGATGGGTCAACCTGGGCAGGATGGGACGGATGGACTAACACTTACATCTGAATAGGCTGTGTCCTGTCCCCACGCAAAGGGCTGCATACTCCCTTGTGGTGAGCTTGAAGCCAGGGCAGGAAGGGCAGGGGCTCTGTGTGCTTCAAATGCTTCTCTTTGAAGTCTCCCCCAATTCAAAGGCACAACTGGATATAAATACTGGACCTTAAACACCACCAATTCAGTACACTTATGAACCTGTGGATATAAAAGGACTCGTGTGTTGAAAGGACTGCCACTCTTCTGGACTTCTACTCTCCTGGACTCCTGCTCTGCTGTGCTGAACTACTGCCCCTCCTGCCTGTGGGTGAAAAGGACTAGTCCTGCATCTCTCAACTCAGAATTAAAGTGACTGAAGGTATTGTTGGCTTACTTCCTGTTTTCTGAAGCCTCAGGAACACAGAACATTTCCAAATCACCTGCGACAGTGGCTGGACTCTGCCAACTGTGAGTCTTTCCCTGCCAAGTGGAGCCAATCTAGTCTTGAACCCTTAGAAGTGGGTGTAAAGTGATGCACCAGTCAAAATCAATGAAGTGTCACCACTATGTGGATCGGAACCGACCCAACACCGCTGTTGTGTGGATTGCAAACAGCTAATTGGCCCCATTGTGTGGATCAGAGATGATCAACACCAGTGCTTTGCTTCAGCCTGCTCCCCGCATCTTCGACATTGACGCAACCAGGATTCTGGTATTTTTGGTCAGTGGGCCCAACAGGTTGCCTGTAGCCAGCTCAAGTGCCATCACTGTTAGCCTGAACTTTTGATATTGTCCTTGTCCAGCAAGACCAGATATCCCTATTTAGCGCTTATTGTTTCTGAGTGCTTTTTTCACAATTTATTCTTTAAGAATTCATATCTCAAGTTCTACTTATTAGATTTTTGTCATTTGGTCTTGTTTTAGTTATTAAATTAAACTCTAGTTTTATAAAGAAATGTGGTATCTTTTGTGGGGTGTTTTCATTGTTTTACTGTTGGAAGTGTTCTGCAATTACCTAATACATTGCCTTTTACAATAAGCCTGACTGCTCTGTCCCAAGCTACCAGCGGGTGAACACAGTTTAATTCAGGACGTGCTTGTGACTTACCCTGACTAGGTTTGTGGTTCCTGATTGGACAGGGTGCATACCTCTACCAACCACAATCCTGATGTCTAATAGAGAGGTAATCTCCAGCTCTACAGTGCCCAGCATCATAATGCTATCCTTAGAGTGCACAGCAGGCCACTTCAATATTAATCACAACAGTTATTTGATTGTGAGAAAGGTCTACAACGCCAGGATACAACCTCATTTTCCAAGATGAATTCTTTGATCTAATTACACCTGCAGTCCAAAGCCAACATAATTCTGAATATGTGAGACTTTAAACTGTGGACAGACATGCTACTCATCCTTCTAACAAACTGCTGTCTCTCCGCTTCAATCAAATGGACAGTGGTTTAATTACTTTAGAGAGGATTTGTTACTATACGTAGAGCGGACCCCAGAATGGAATTTACCAAGGAGTGGGTTGTTAATATAACTCTTATTTTGGCTGATGACTCATATTTCCAGACTCTTGGAGAGAAGGAAGACAAATGTAGTGAAGCCGTATTTCAGGACGTCTAGAACAGCATCATGGCCCTCATTACAACTCTGGTGGTCAATCCCGCTTACTGCCGTCAGAAGACCACCAACATACCTCTGCGGCTGCGGAATTCCGCTACAGGTATTACGACCCACAGCTCTGAACCCGCCACAATACAGACACCCACACAAGTCCGCCACACCAAAGGTCAGTGATCAACTGGCGATAACAAAACCAACACCGTCACACCAACAAGAATACGCCCACACTATCACGACCCACGAATCAACGTGGCGGTCTTACAACCGCAGTAATCCATTGGCGGTACACACCCCGTGCTCAAAATACACACAAATATATAAAACACAACCACATTGGACAATTCGAAATACACACACATGATACACATACACACACCACACCCACACACCCAATCCAATATAAAAAACACACCCACATTACCCACAAACCCTTACTACCAGAAATTTGAAAGCAGGCCAGAGAGAGACAATACCTAAAACAACACCAGAATCTACAGACACACAACACCATCACTTACACAACATCCACGCACCTCAAACAACACACAAAAACACATCCCCTCACACATCACCCACACCACAGCATGCCACCTCAACGACACCCTAGGTTCTCTGAGGAGGAGCTCAGGGTCATGGTGGAGGAAATCGTCCGGGTAGAGCCACAGCTATTCGGATCACTGGTGCAGCAGACATCCGTTGCAAGGAAGATGGAGCTATGGCGCAGAATTGTCAACAAGGACAACACAGTGGGACAGCATCCAAGAACTAGGGATGACATCTGGAAGAGGTGGAGTGACCTACGGGGGAAGGTGCGTTCCGTGGTCTCCAGACACCAGATTGCTGTACAGAGGACTGGCGGTGGACCCCCACCTCCTCCCTCACAACTAACAACATGGGAGGAGCAATACTGCATCCTGAGGGCCTCGCAGGGGTAGCAGGAGGACTGGACTCTAGTAAGGCAAATCTTTAGTACTTTATACCCCACCCTACCTGCATGCCATCACATACCCCGCCCTTACCCTCACACCCATCACCCCAACAACCTACAGATACCCCACCAACACAACCCACACATCCCACAAACAAGCCCTGCATGTAACACCAATGCATGGACACCCATCACCAAAGCATGTCCCGTACAGATACCCACACAGACCCCAAACCAACTATCACACAAGGACCAAGCCAAGAATGCAAGCACTGGAGTAGAGGGTCACTCACCCATTGCACACAATGGCACACACAGATGCAATAATTATGCCTTTACACCCCTACAGGACACCTACCCAACATCACCGGACAGGAGGTGCCAGACATATCCAGTCCTTCCACGGAAGAGACCCACAGTGATGACAGCAGCTCTGCACAACTGGATCAAGATGACCAGCCCGGCCCATCAGGGACCTCGGGACAGTCGGTTCCCCTGACACAGTCACAAGCCACCACAGACCCTCCCCCCTCAGGAAACACCACCACAGCACCCACCCACCGGCCCATCCCTCTGTCCCCAGGAGACATCAATCAGCAGTGTGTCCACCATTACAGGGAACCCAGGCAACACCACTAACACAGGACGATCAGGGACCTGGAGGCAGTGGCAGTGGGCACACGGTTCAGGGGACAGAGGCACAGGACAACAGGGAAGTTGAGAGGACTGCTGTGTGACAGGGGGAGGACAGGCCCAGGGAACCCACTCTCCACGATGCACTCTCCAACATCATGGGAGCTTACCATCATTCCCAGGAGACGATGGCAACAGTACTGGCCAAGTTTCAGGAGACCCAGCGGCTGCAGTAGGAACACTACCTTGGGATCAGGGCGGACTTGAAGTCCATTAACAACACCCTCGTCACCATTGCAGGGGTGCTGCAAGACCTTGTCAACACCAAGAGTGACACAGTGGCACAACAAGGGGCCCCTGACACTAGCCTGGACGATGAACAGCCCTCCACCTCCGTAGACACTAGTGGACAGGAGGCACCACCACAGAAACACGACACCAGCACCCCACCCCCTGCAGATGGAGAACCACCCCGCAAATGGTCTCTGAGATCCAGGAACAAGACAGAGAACATTGCCAAGACCCCGCCAGGAAATGAGACCCCCCTCAATGTCACCCTTCTGTCCCACTTTGTCACCCTGTCCATTCTTCAACTGCCATTGCTCCACTTCCTATGCCCCTTTTGACAATGCATCTGTGAAACAAATAGACTGGACTCTGCCATGGACATTCCTCCACCATCACCCTAGCCCATTTTACGACCCCCTCCACTTATTAGCACAGAAACAAACACACTTCAATCAAAAAACTATTTGGAGTCAGTCTGTGCTTTCACAAATGTGTAATTGCAATAACCATGGAATATAGCAATGTCAATTTACTTGTGCACATACCGATGTAACACAGCTGTAGGCCTGGAGGAAATATAGCAGAGGGCACAAAGTGGGACCCACATCTGTGAAATGGAAAGGCAAAGTGACAAGTCAGGGTCCATACACTGAGTCAAAATGACAGACTTATGCTAGCTCCAACAATTGTATGAGATGTAGGAGGCAGTGACATCTTCTTACCTGTGTCTCACTGGAAATATTGCATGATTATGTTGTTTCGGTTGTCGATATCCACTTCTTCTGCCTCCTCTTCTTCACTGTCCACAGGCTCCACAGCTGCAACAAGACCACCATCTGGCCCATCCTCCTGCAGAAAAGGCACCTGCCGTCGCAAAGCCAGGTTGTGCAGCATACAGCAGGCCATGATGATCTGGCACACCCTCTTTAGTAAGTAATATAGGGAACCACCTGTCATATGGAGGCACCGGAATCTGGCCTTCAGGAGGCCGAAGGTGCGTTCGATGACCCTCCTAGTTTGCCCATGTGCCTCATTGTAGAGTTCCGCTGCCCTTGTCCTGGGATTCCTCACTGGGGGCAGTAGTCATGACAGGTTGGGGTAACCAGAGTCACCTGCAAATATTGACGGACAACTGTTAGACACACACTAACCCTTAGGGACAACTCCATACCCAGACACCTATTCACACTGTATTGGGTCCTTAGCCTCACCTATTAGCCACACACGGTGCCTCTGGAGTTGCCCCATCACATAAGGGATGCTGCTATTCCTCAAAATGTAAGCGTCATGCACTGAGCCAGGAAACTTGGCATTCACATGGGAGATGTACTGGTCAGCCAAACACATCATCTGCACATTCATCGAATGGTAGCTCTTCCGGTTTCTGTAAACCTGTTCACTCCTGCGTGGGGATACTAATGCCACGTGTGTCCCCTCAATGGAAAAAATAATGTTGTGGATATGTCCCAGGGCATAGAAGTCACCTTTCACTATGGGCAAATCCTCCACCTGAGGGAACACGATGTTGCTGCGCATGTGTTTCAGCAGGGCAGACAACACTCTGGACAACACGTTAGAGGACATTGGCTGGGACATCCCTGATGCAATGGCCACTGTTGTTTGAAAGGAACCACTTGCCAGGAAATGGAGTACTGACAGGACCTGACCTAGAGGGGGTATCCCTGTGGGATGGCGGATAGCTGACATCAGGTCTGGCTCCAACTGGGCACACAGTTCCTGGATTGTTGCACAATCTAGTCTGTATGTGACTAATATGTGTCTCTCTTCCATTGTCGACAGGCCCACCAGCGGTCTGTACACCGGAGGATGCCGCCATCTCATCACCTGCCCCAGCAGATGTGCCCTATGGAGGAGAACACACTGTAAGCATGCTGAATGGGCAATGCCTGCTTTGAGTGGTGTGGCTGGAAGATACATGGGGGGGCTGAGGCCTACATGTGCGGATGCTGAGTTTATGTGGGTCCTGGCATTGGTGGGAACTGGTGGGCAATGAGTATGACGGTCTGGCCGGGTGAGTAATGTCCTTTCCCCCTGTATCATTCCTCTAGGTCAGCGCCCACCAGAAGAAGGCTATTTGGCATGCCATCGCCAAGGATGTCCGGACACTGGAGGTCTACCACAGACGGAGCACCCACTGCCATAAAAGATGGGAGGACCTGTGCTGCTGGAGCAAGAGGACGGCAGAGGCCCAGCTGGAGCAAGAGGACAGCAGAGGCCCAGCTGGGGATGGCCTCCCAATGTGGGAGGGGTGCCCGTCGCACCATGACCCCCCTGATGTTCTGGATCCCGGCGGTGGCCTATCCGGACTTGGATGGGCTCTTGAGGGCATCACAGCAGCCACAAGGCGGTGAGTAGACTCTCATTCAGCTGTCTTTGCGCGCATTACGAGGTATCCGGGTGGGGGAGGTGGGCAGTGGGTTCCCCTAGGCCAGGGCGATCTTGGAAGGCAGGTCCCTTGTGAGGCAGGCTATGTGGCACCCCAACCCCACTAGTGGTTAGAGCCATCTACACCTAATCAGGCTCCTGTGACCTCCAGGTGTGCAGCAATTGGGCTTAGGCCTCGTACCCCATGGGCATGTGAAAAATCTAGGAACTATAAGTGCATGGCATATTGCAGAGGGCTGCTCACTCTCTGTTGTGTCCGCCAACGGTACTGGTGTTGCATGCACTGAACATGTCTTTCTTCTGTCTTCCCCCCCCTTTTTGTGGTCTCCCTGTTCTTGTGTGCAATAGCATCATCAGGCGGCGGAGCATTGGCACCGGAGCAGGAGGGAGCTGCATCCCACTTGGCCCTGGAGGGTGAAGCTACGGAGTCTGAAGCCACCAGTGGGACATAGGGTGAGGGGAGCTACCTGGCGGTAGCGGGCCCCTCTGTGCCCACTGCATCAACAGGTACAGCCGCCACCCTGCCTACCAGCACCGCCCTCCCAGCAGCCCCTCAGGGTCTGTCCCGTGCCCGCTCACCCAGGAGGGTGGGCATCTCCTTCGCCCCAGGCACCTCAGGCCCTGCCCCAGTCAGCCCTGCTGCCCTCAGTGAGGAGGCTATCGACCTCCTGCGATCCCTCACTGTTGGGCAGTCTACCATTCTGAATGCCATCCAGGGTGTTGAGAGGCATTTGCAACAAACAAATGCATACCTGGAGTGCATTCATTCTGGGCAGGCAGCCCGACAGAGAGCATTTCAGGCTCTGGCCTCAGCACTGATGGCAGCCATTGTCCGTGTGTCCAGCCTCCCCCTTCCAACCTCCTCCACCCAGACCCAATCCCCTGTACCTCAGCCTATCCCAAGCACACCATCAGACCAGCATGCACACACATCAACACACAAGAGTGGCTCAGGCAAATATAAGCACCACACGTCCCAAAGGCACTCACACAAGCAACATACCCAGCACACATACCAACATCCACTTCCTCCACTGTGTCCCCCTCCTCCACATCTCCCTCCTCCCTCCCGGGCTCATCTCCACTCACACCAGCATGCACTACATGCTCAGCCACTACCTCCATCACCAGCACGCCCATCACCACACACCGCTCATGTGCAATCACCACCCCCACTACCATTCACACATCCCCTGTGTCCTCTCCCAGTGTGTCTCTGAGCCCTCCTCCCAAAGTTCACAAACGCAGGCACATACCCACCCAACAGCCATCCACCTCACAACAGCCTCCAGGCCATGCACCTTCACCCAAATTCAGCAGACGCACACCTCCTACACCACTACCTCTTCCTCCACTCCCAAACCCCCTCCATCTACCCGTCCAAGTATGTCTAAAAATCTTTTCCTGGCAAACCTTGACCTCTTCCCTTCACCACCCCGTCCTTCCCCTAGGGCCAGGCTTTCCATGTCCCAGCACAGCACCTCAGCCACCACATTCCCAGACACAGTGGTGCCAGCAACTGCAGGGTCATGGAGTGCCCCAACCATCAGGGCTGCCAGTGTGCCACGTAGCGAGTGCAAGGACATTCCGCCACCTGCCAAGGTGAAAAAGGTGCCCACATCCCAGAGGGAGAAGCCGAAAACACCATCCACCAAAGGGTCAGCGAAAACGAAGGGGGATAGTGGCAAGATAACTGCACCACCATCAAAGGTGGGGAAGGGCCAAAAACAGAAGGGCAGGTCAGGAGAGGGCATGGTGGCACAGACTGTGTCTCACCTTCTGTCCACGTCCACCCCAACCTGTATGGTGGCGAACACCGCCACCTCCACCTGCACCACCTCTGGCACATCTACAGCCACTGCGACAGTCCCCAGCTTCTTCCCCGGTGGGCAGCCGTCCGAGGCTGCAGGAGACATCCTGCTTTCTCCCACGGCAGGTGATGACACATGCCCTGCTGCCACGGACCGCGCCACCACCACAGACCCTGCTGCCAGCACCGCCACAACAGACCCCGCCGCTAGCACCGCCACCACAGACCCCGCCGCAGCACCGCCACCACAGACACTGCTGCCAGCACCGCCACCACAGACACCGCCGCAAGCACCGGCAGCAGCCCCCCGACATCCTCGGACAGTGGCAGCACCGCTAACATGCCTACCATCCCCAGTGATCAGTCATCCGAAGCATTACTGTCATCACTGTTGGCACCTGCAGGTAGAATGCGAAGCCGCAGCAGTGTGGGGTATGTTGCTGCCTCCATGGCGTATCATGCTACCTGTACCTCGGCAATCTCGTGGCACACACACCCAGGTGAGGGAATTGTACCGGCCACACTGCACGTGGAGCACTCTGGGCACCATGCCCCCTCCAGAACCAGTGAAGAGGTACATCCACTACCTCAGTCCTTGGCAGGATGAACACTCTGGGCACCATGCCCCCTCCAGAACCAGCGGAGAGATACATCCACTACCTCAGTCCTTGACAGGATGAAGCACTCTGGGCACCAGGCCCCCTCCAGAACCAGTGGAGAATGACATCCACTTGAGAGACTGTGGCTTTGCACTTTCCAAGGATAAAGCAGTGGGCAAACCACCCACTCGAGAGACTTGAGAGACTGTGGCTTTGCACTCTCCAGGATAGAACAGTGGGCAAACCATCCACTTGAGAGACTTGAGAGACTTTGGCTTTGCACTCCCCAGGATAGAGCAGTGGGCAAACCACTCAATTGAGAGAATTGAGAGACTGTGGCTTTGCACTCCCCAGGATAAAGCAGCGGGCAAACCACCCACTGGAGAGACTTGAGAGACTGTGGCTTTCCACTCCCCAGGAAAAAGCAGTGGGCAAACCACCCACTGGAGAGACTTGAGAGACTGTGGCCTTGCACTCCCCAGGGTACAGCAATGGGCATGGAGCCCCCTTGTGCAGCAGTGGTGTTGTGTGTTCATCTGGCTGAGGTGCTCCCGCCCCCTGAGGTGCCTGTATCATTTTGATCTGATGCCCCTCCTGTGTTCTCTCCGTTTCCAGTCAGGTATCTAATGTGGGCTTCGCCCATGCATTTTGGACCCAGTGGTCAACGGACAATGATTGGTGCACTATCTGGACTTGTGTAGTTGGTGTACATGATTGTATTTACTGGATTTTGAACTTTGATAATGAGATTTCACATGATTAAATTCGTTCAAATAATTTCCTTTTGTCCTTGCAGTTCTTCCAGGGGGTGGGTGGTGTATGTGTACTGTTGCTGCATGTATTTGTGTGTATGGTGTTGTGGGTGAGGTTGGGGGTGAGGGTGGTGCGTGTTGCATGCGTGTGCCACTCTCTTTTTCCTCCCCCCTCCCCTGCGTTGTAGGTGAAGTACTCACTGTGGTCGTTGCTGCCGTCTTTGGTGCTCCTGATAGAAGAGAAGGAAGACCAGCATTGGCAGTATCTGCAATTCGGGCTCCATGGCGTCCTGGTTCCTCGTGGGGTGTGGAGAGGTGAGTGTTTTCCCTTCTGTGTACTGTTTCCGCCGTGTTTTTGTTCGCGTTGGTTCCGCCCCGAAAAGGTGGCGGATAGGCATCTTGTGATATGGTGGGCGGTACATTGTTGTCCACCTGTCTGTTGGCGGTGACCGCCGCGCTGTTTGTTTCTACCGCCTTGGCGGTCGGAGTGTTAAAGTGGCTGTCTATGTTGGGGGTTTCCGCCATGGTCATGATTTAACACAGACCGCCAGGGTTGTAATGAGGGCCTATGGGGGACGGGCCGGGGACCGCGGAAGCACCGCCAACAGGCTGGCGGTGCTTCCTGGGCCATTCTGACCGCGGCGGTAAAGCCACGGTCAGAAAAGGGCAACCGGCGGTTTCCCGCCAGTTTACCCCTGGCACAGGGAATCCGCCATGGCGGCGCTGCTTGCAGCGCCGCCATGGGGATTCCGACCCCCTTCCCGCCATCCTGTTCCTGGCGGTATTTACCGCCAGGTACAGGATGGCGGGAACGGGTGTCGTGGGGCCCCTGGGGGCCCCTGCACTGCCCATGCCACTGGTATGGGCAGTGCAGGGGCCCCCTAACAGGGCCCCATAAAGATTTTCAGTGTCTGCTTTGCAGACACTGAAAATCGCAACGGGTGCCACTGCACCCGTCGCACCCCTTCAACTCCGCCGGCTCCATTCGGAGCCGGCTTCATTGTTGAAGGGGCTTTCCCGCTGGGTCGGCGGGCGGCCTTCTGGTGGTCGCCCGCCGGCCCAGCGGGAAAGCCGGAATGGCCGCCGCGGTCTTTTGACCACGGAGCGGTCATTCGGCGGTAACCGCATGGCGGGCGGCGACCGCCGCCCGCCGCGGTTGGAATGACCGCCTATGTCTCTAATAAAAAGACCAGTATGGCCCATTTATGAGATC
Organism: Pleurodeles waltl; assembly: GCF_031143425.1. Lineage (NCBI taxonomy): Eukaryota > Metazoa > Chordata > Amphibia > Caudata > Salamandridae > Pleurodeles > Pleurodeles waltl. The sequence continues at coordinate 484,007,012 of NC_090445.1, read as the reverse complement.
ACAGGGATACTGCCCTAGTTGGGAAGCCTAATTTGTGACCATAGCAGGGAGAGCACATTGCAGTGATTACAATTTAAAGATAGATTGGGTCAGATGAGAAATCTGAATTGGCATAGGTTTCTGTTGTATATTTGGAGTGATCAGGTTATATAACAGGTTACTGGGGGATTTACCTACCTAAAACTGCAATCTTCTATATTGGCAGGGGAGTTAATTTAGCTATGACCCACATTGTTTTGGAGGAAATGGCAGGCTACGTTGCTACATTTGGATATAGTTAGAAGTGATGGGATGGAGTTTGAGGATTTTTGTATGATCTGAAAGAGTCCTGTGATCAATTTGTTTTCTGAAGTTTAACATTTAAGAGGATTTTGTGTTGTATATAGCTTACATAAATATTTTTCGGGCATCTTTAAGTTTAAGGAGGTTGCCAAATGTGGACAGTTTTCTTCAGTGCCTTTCAAAGACATATGAGTTTTTTTTGTATCTTGCTTACATCACCATTATTACACTTTGAAGTTGTCTTGCAACTTTTACATTTAGAGGTCATTGGCACAGGTTTGGCTATGCTAGTGGAGATCACATCATAATAGTTATTTTCCAGTTTCCGGAGACCATAATCCTGCATCTATATTTTTTCAGAGTGTTTCAAGGCACCTACGGTCTTTTATGCTGATATGTTTAATTAACTTAGCACCTATATTTATGAAACTTTAGCGCCACTTTTGTGGCGTTGTTTTTGATGCAAAAGCGGCACTAACCTTGCGCCATATATATATTTTATCGCTAGAGCAGTCTAGTGACAAAATTCTAGACTTTGCATCATGTTTTGGCAGCATCACTGTTCCTTGCTTCATTTAAAGAAAATGATATGGAAGGTAGGCGTTCCCTTCCCAAAAATGACGCTAGCCCGCTAGCACCATATTTACAACCTGACGCAAAAATGATGCATGCAAAGGACCTGGTCCAAAGAATGACACTAAGTCCGATTAGCGTCAAAATTTTAATGCCTGGTCATACCACGCATAAGAATGAGGGTCACACACAACTACTTAAGGGAAAGCACAGAAGGAGCATTGACGAGCAGCAGGATATCATGCACCTGTTACTGCTCCAGCTCAGCACACGCCGCAGATGACAGCGACAACAAGTGCTACCAGCACCACTGCAGCAAACCCCAAACACTATAGCAGCCACAAAGGCAGTGCAGAAGGCAGGAGAGGATAGTTCACAAGAGTACAACCATCCTTGCCCTCAGGGAAAAAGATCTGATCAGACTCTGCCATCTGAAGTGGGAGTCTATTGTACACCTGCTGCACCACATAGCGCCAGACAGCAGTGCATGAGTTTAAAGTCAAATTCCAACCATGAACAAACTGCTGGATGTCCTACATCTGCTGGCATCAGGATCTTTCCAAACTACTGCGGCACAAGTGGGTGGTATCTCCCAGCCATCCTTCTCTGCCTTCCTCCCGAAGGTCCTGGATGGCATTATCGGCTTCATACCCCACCACATCCGGTTCCCCAACACCCAGCAACTTGTTGCAGACCAAGCATGGTTTCTACCAACTAGCTGGGTACCTGCATGTGCTGGGTGCAATGGACTGCACCCATATCTAACTTGTGCCTCCTGCTGCTACTGAACACCTCTACAGAAACCACAAACATACCCACTCCTTCAATCTGCAGGCCATTGTGGACCACCATGGGATTTTGACTAACATCCTAGCTAAATATCCTGATAGCATCCAGGATGCGTACATATTCCTGCACTTTACCATCAACCAGCAGTTCTAGGATGGTCAACATGGCAGTGGGCTACTCGTAGGTAAGCCACCATACTAATTGGTACACAAACAACACACCACACTTATGGGACAAACAATACGTACACCACACTAAACACACATGGACAAGGGAACACAGATGTTCAGACAACAACACATATGCCACATGCCACTTACACCGCATTCAATGTACATCACACACACATACACTCGTATGTACAAGTTCCTGCCACCACCAGACTGACACACTACGTGAAGGACAGGTGGAGCTATGTCTCCTTTGCAAAAAAAAAGCTGGGCCCAAACCACTACAAATGTCCACAGGTTGACAGCAAAATACAGATCCCTCACACATAACAATTACCAAGGAAGATCTCTGTGAATTGCAATGGCCATGCCAACGTAAAGCAATTCACCTTTAGGCACTGCACCACATTTATCATGGTGTAGAAACCTCAGGCAGTCTCAATGTCAAATGCCATCTGAGTGCTGCCATCACCATCAAAATATCACCAAAGCATACCAGACATAACCAATGTGTTTACCTTTCCCTTTTCTGGTGCACAGTGCAGCACACATAGACATACAACATCACCTGCTTTGAAAGATCATGTCTAAGGATGGACTCCTCATCGCACACCATCAATCATAGCTGGTAATCCTGCATCTCCCTTCCATTATACAAGGGTACAAACAGTGGAGTATGGTAGCTGGACTACTGAAAATGTCCTGGTAGAGGCCAGAAATGCATGTGAATGAGGAAACATCGGACTTACGAGGACTGGTCAAGTTATGCAGGACGCTGCAGGAAATCACATCATGCCCTGTCTTATCACACAGGTGTCTGAAAACTCTTGTATACATCACAAAACATACCATACAACTGTGCCACACTGTGCCTATGAACCTCATGCTTATACTTATGCCAGCAAGTAATTGACAACACCAACACTTTGTGCAAGGGAGGTATTCCAATGGCAAAGGGGTGGGATTCACATGCTACACACAGGGCCGAACACCTGTTTTTATGGCACACACCACACAAAATAGGTACAAATTCCTGAAAACATCGCTGTTCTGCAGGTCTAAAGCGAGGGGACTAAGGGCCACATGTCAGGAAAGTGGTGCAACATCTACAGTAGCACCACTGTAATTGTGCACCTTTGTTGCCCTCTACCACCACCATCTGGGCGTCGTATAGAATATACAGCGCACCGTGGCGCAGAGTAGGTGCAATAGTGTCAAGATAATGGGTACCATTGATGGACTCTGTAGGCTTAGCTACAACATTTCCGACCAAATCCTGAACAGTACATAGGGGTCCTTTAAAATCAATGGTGTGCCCCCTTCTAACGCCTGCTCTGTTCAGGTCTTAAAAGTATTTCTAAAAATGATGTTTTGAACCACCAATTTTTCCAATCCCCCTAATGGGGGAATGCCCCCTTGTATACATGATGCCTGTCACAGGCATATTCTGCCACAAAGGTTCACTAAGTGTTGCACTGCATGCGTGGTGCCACATGGAAACGTGGCACAGTGAGTTTGGCCTTGTAGGGCTACTATTGTGTCAATCTAACTGAAGCATGGTGGTGCAGGGAGGTGCTAGGTCCCTTTAACATTTGGACAGACCCTCAAATGTGGACAACACCACACATATTTGTCATGGGGGAACTGTCAGTCCAGATTTTCATTGACAAGCACCAGGTCCCTGAGACACAACCCATTTGTATTGTCATCAATGTCCCCTGGGATGAACTGGTAGATGTCCCCAATGAGGAGGATGATGACAATGGTACACTACAGGAGGAGGGGGAACAACAAAACACTGCTGCTGGAGTACGCAGGAGACGACAAATTGTACTGAACTTCTTCATGTAGACACTGTACACCAAGATTTGCCAGGTAAATATCACCATTAAATCACTTTAAACCGGAATGTCCATGGCATACTCATTATCACCATCACATATCCTTTGTAAGTTGCCCATATCTCAGGGAGCATGACAACACCATAAAAGTTGTGAGGAATGTTGAAATACATATCCAGATTTAAGATGGCCTAGCACCTCTATGCACAACATTAGTATCACATTTCTCAGGCTCATGTGGCCCTCTAATGCCTAGATCCATACACCAGAAATACAAAGTGGTGCAATGAATGCATTGTGCACATTTTTACTCCTTGTGCCACATCATGCCTCTGGCAGGCAAAATGTATGCAAGAGGGGCATACACACAGTTGTTGGGGTTCCAAAATAGGGTAGTTTAAACTAAGGGACTAAACTATGTCACATCTCTTGTGGGTACTTGTAACGCCTGCAGTGAGCAGGTGTGAAAAGGGGGCACACCATTGGAATCAATGGGCTATTATGTCCTGGTCAGGGTTAGAGCCAAAAGTTTGGACCTAACCTTGCACAGCATATCAATAGTGTGAAATACTTTTAGCACTATTGGCCCCAATCCTGCGGCAAGGTGTGCTGTCTCTCAAATACAGCACATACATGGTGGCAGTGGACTGCGCTAAGGGCCACAAGACAAATGAGGCAGCAATGGGTTCAGTTCCAATTTTCTCACATATGCCCCATAGCCAGGAACAATTAACAATTTGGGAGAATGCACTACCACATGAATGTGTGGGTGGAATGTAGGCATAGTCTGTAGCACATACAATTTACATTGTTAGACACATATGACACAAATATGTTGGCTTGACATAAGCCTGCAGCAAATCTGGAAATACATGTGAAGACTGCTGTAACAGTGTATGGCCTAGATAGGAAAGGGGAAGCAATTACCTACAATGGCTGGATTGTGTCTGCGAGGTAACCAAGCAAAGTCTGTATGACAATATCACACGTGATATCTGAAAACATACCTCTCAATGACACTCTAGCAATGTCGAAATGTGTCACAGACCTTTCCAGAATTGTATGTATGAAGAAGGAGACAGAAAGGTTGCATGTGGCATTTCCTCTACTCAAGCTGAGATGAGTAAACACACTAACAAACTACACTCATGGTGAAAAGTAAATAGGTTGTGGTATGTAGATGTGAGAACATGCCCATGTAGACTAAATGATTTGGAAGAACAGCTGAGAGACTCCCTTTCACACTTGGAGATCCAAGATGTGGAGGTCACTCTGACACTAGACAAGTGCTGTGGCTGGTGTACTGTGATGTGTGGGTGGCAGTCATGTGTTCTAGCACGTAATGGAAATGGAAGGGAGACTATCACTTAGCCTGTAGAAGATGGGTCCATCTACAAAGTACACACGTCTCACTTAGTATCCTGTGCATGTATGAACGGACGATGTTGCTATCAAAGATGGGTACTAAGGGTAAGCAGCAGAAAGAATGCCAGCAATGTAGGACTAGAACCATACCTGACAAGATATGCCAATAATGTGGGTAAAGGAATAAACATAGACTAATACTCACTGTACAAAACAACAATGTTACCATGTAATACCAGACACATATTCACAGAGAATGTCTAGGTCAGTACGTAACCCATTCACATTGGCAACAACAACAACTAAGTGCTTGGCCAGCTCATACTAGTGTGACAGAAGCTAGTAACAGATGACAGTATCTGCCCACTGGGTCTGGAAACATTACTAAGTTACACAATATATAAATACCCTAAGCAGTCATCATATGGAAAGTCCCACCAATGTATGCCAATTTGTGTGAAACCATGCCAAATGATGAGACATGTCCTACACAAACAAGCTGCTAGTCCCCTGTATATGATAGGGCAAGCCTGACATCAAGAACCTCAAAGGAAACAAAATATACCAAGCCATGGGAGCACATTTGCTCAGGAATATTTCTGCAGGTGACTGTGCAATACACTACTGAAGAGCGATCATGAGGAAGGTAGATCCCCACCCAATGCCCCAACTTCCGATCAGAGGCTGCACTGACTCTTGACACAGTCAGGGGCCTGCTGCTTGTGCACAGTGGACTGAGCTGAGGGGACCACAGTCAACCTGTGGTGATACACGCAAAACAGGTCTTTGTGGGCATACAAAGCGCAAAGATGACTAGGTTGCCATCACTACCTGACAGCAGCCCTGCTATGCAGATTGTGTGCCATTGTGTAAATCTGGCAAAAAAACATAGTTTGGGTCATTGTACATTCGAAGTGTGTGACATTCACACATATTGCCATGGGTTACTGGAAATCACCCCAGCCTTAGTCAACAGCATCCTTTATGTGAGATTTGTCAAGGGTAGCACATGCATGAACATGTATTGGGCATAGCCCATCATATTTTATGCAAAGTTGTGAAACGTAAATTTGGAAATCAGACATGGCAATGTGGTGGACCCAGAAAAATGAGTGCCATCACATATGTACACTCACAGTACACATGTGGAAACATATATGTGGAAAAAAGCCTACATACACCTGCACCTTTGCAAACAGTACCTGTGCTCCCATGCATCACACAAACATCACACAATCACACAAACATTGTAACATATGGCTAAAATATTCCAATGTTACCGGTAGACAGTTAGGTACGTATTCAAACACATGTTACCATACCAGACAAACAATAAAGATGCATAGCCTCGGTAACCAGGAATGTGAATCTGGGTGCGCTGTCAGCCTTCCCACAAAAAAACATGCATAACCGCCATTTGTCCAAAAAAATGACGCATACAGTAGTTATGAATTCATCACATATCACTAAAATGACACACTGCACCATATCCGTCAACTCTAAATCATCATGCTTCATCAACCTTCATGGGAAAACTGATGCATCACCATCAAGTGTAAAAAAACAAAAATGACTCGTACGGTAGTTCTCCAGACATTGCATATGTAAAATTTGACGCTTTGCACCTGTGCATCGAAACTAACTCGACAGGCCAAGTCAGCCTTCATTGGAGAAAACGTGCATGCTGGTCATAAAATGACGCATATCAGGAAACATGACGCATACCCCCAGGAAGTGATGTGATATGTCTTCCTTGCTGCTTCACATGAAAAAGTGATGTTACTTTCACTTTTAATTTACAGTCTTTTAGACTGTGCTTGTGAGAGATTGTGTGGTGCTTGTGCTGTTGTAAAGAGTGTTGTTTTTTTTATTTTTTTATGTTGTGTCCTGTCTGTGTTTTGTCACATATTGTCAATTTTGTAAGTTTATAGTCCATTGTGTTTGTATTGTTAGGTGTCTGTCTTGTGGTAGATAAGCTTTGTTGGGGTTATTTGGGGTTAGGTGGGGTTATTATATATATATATACATATATTATTTTGGGGTTTATTGGTTGCTGTGGAGGGAAACAACAGGATGTCCAGGAAGGGAAGGGCACAGTGTATGAGCCCAGATAAACTGGGAGGGTTCAGATGGTTAGTGTGCCACTACCTTCTCAGCATGGTGAAAATGGGTGGGTGGGTCATCATGGGCTACCCAATGGAAGCAAGGAAGCTGTGCTGGGGCAAAGTGCTGTTCCAGCTATGCAGGTTCTTCAAGGTGGAGTGCACAGACCACCAGATCAAGCACCGGTGGGCAGACCTCATTCAACTGGATAGCCTGGTGGTTCATGTTGGCGGACTTGTTGGTAAGTAAACCTGTAGCAATGTAACATTCTCCTTTCCATGTGCATGACAGTAGGGCATAAGGATAACTGCAGCACGTTATGAGAAAGTTGAGGACAGCAAGGGGCAGATTTAAGGAAAGTGATGCTGCACCCAGTGCAGTGCCACTTTCCTGGCGCTCCTTAGCAACCGCCTACTGTCACCATTTGTGTGCCGTATCTAAGATACGGCACACCATGACGCAGGTTAGGGGCAATTGCATCCAAATTTTTTATGCTATTGATGTACTTTTCAGGGTTATTGACAAAAATGTGGCGCTTACCCTGACCAGTACATAGTGGGCCATCAAAATATAATTGTGTGCTCCCTTGTAATGCATGCTCTGAGCAAGCGTTAAAATGTGCTGAACAAAATGACTCAAAGAAATCCTTTATATTTCTATGTGCCATTTCCTTGGCCCACCTAATAGGCAAACGCCTCTTTTGCATGCATTAGGGCTCGTGCAGGCATAATGTAGCGGAAAAGTTGAGAAAGTGGCACAATGAATGCATTGCGCCACTTTATGAGACTTTGGCCAACATTATGCCTACGCTGTGCATGATGTATGAAAAGGGGGCATTCCCCTGTTAGGGGGGCCAAATAAAAGGCACAAAGAAAACTGAGAGATTTCTTTGTGTAGATCATTCTGGCATGTTCTACACCTGCTCAAAAGGGGCAACACCATTACCTATGATGGGCCCCTATGTACTGTTCAGGGTTGGGCCACCCTCTTGGCACTAACCCTGAACAGTACATCACAAGCATACGGCTCACACATGGTGGCAGTAGGGGGCGCTGAAGGGTGCAAGGAAAGTGGCACTGCATTGGGTGCAGCACCACTTCCCTATAATCTGCCCCTACATTTCTGACAATTAACAGTGTCCTGTCCCCCAGTAAGTGTGACATATGAATCTGTAACATGAATGTATGGGTGAGACACATTGCTATATATGCTTTTGGGTGCTACCTGTCTCTGTCTGACTGACATGTTGTAGATGGCAGTGGGTCAGTCCTAACACTAATTTCACTAAGTCACTCAGTTAAACAAGTGCAATGTGTAACAGTTGTCCATGCTAATCTTTGTTCACAAATCACAAAGCTATGTTTTCATGTCATATCTTGCAGGCGGACCTCCATACTATCGGCGAAGTTTCAAATTTTGAAGACCCCGATGCAGCCAATAAGTGTCACCTTGCATGTCACATGTTTACAAAAAGTGTTGTTTGTAAGAGGGTTTGATGTGTGTAAAGCCATGTACAAATGGCATGTGTTTCAATTTAGACACCACCATCTATCCTTGGGAATTGACATCATGCGTGATGCTATGCTGTTGGTATGTTGAGGATGTGGAATTATTTGAATGATGCAAAGGTGCCAATATGTGTTGCTATGGATTAGTGGGTCTCAGGAAATGTTATGTATGCCCACAAACACAGTGATGTCAGTCAAGATATGTGACAGAGATGCTGGCTTTCTGCAATGCACGGATGTTTCCAACTTATTTGTAACAGCACCTGTTCCTGCCCTGTGTGCCACAAGTTGCACAAATTTAGTCAGGATATGGTACAATATATGTACCTGTGTAAAGCTCTCCAAGGGCTTTTCACAAGGACACACTTGCACCACTGGTACTTTACTGCTCTTCAGTAATGAAGTGAGGTACCGGACGTGCAAGGAGCTTTTTGAGAAGGACAACAGTCAGTTGAGTACACATAGAGATTTGCACTCTTCTCCAGATGGATGTGGGACAAGTCCATGTATTGTAGCAAATAAGATGAGGGCAGAATATACTACATGTTTTAGCCATCATGATTTGTGAGCAAGCATGATCAAATCACTTGTGTATGACATGTGCATGTGAGTGTTTTCCTGGTAGTTAGGAGATGTATCAGGTTTGTGCACAAATAGGGGCAGATACAAGAAAACAGACGGGGCACCCGGTGCTGTGCCACTTTTCTTGTGGTCCTTAGCTCTCCCCTATCCGCCATCATGTGAGTGACATATATGATATGCCATATTTGATATAGAGTGCACCATGGCAGAGGGTAGGGTCCAATTGTGGTTACCTTGGTGTCACCATGAAAGTCCATCTCCAAAAAGAATAGCGTGAGTAGATTAGTAGGAAGTGACTCTGATAGCTCAGTGAGTAAACCATTCTTAATTGCCATGCACCCAATCTGTGTCTATCCTACTACATACACTGAAGATCACCTCGTTGTAACTTACAGAGAAAAGATACTGTACAAGCATTCAACGTGTCTATAAAATAGGAAGCCACATGCAGAGAAGGAGAATTAATGTTAACCCTTATGTCGAATTACTCCTCATTCGTTATTCACACGTATTCTTTTTGGAGATGGACTTTCATGGTGACACCAAGACTCCATGTGTTGGTTAATGTACTCATTAATATTATATCAAAAGTGTGTGTTCTTATTTAATGGCTCTTGGTTTCCAGAATTTCAAAATAAGAGATGCGACTAAAATCCAGCCCTGAGGAAGTCTAAAGACAAAACACGTGTTGGCTGTGAGGTCAGTTTAAAGAACTTGGATTGGTTGATCTATTTTGGATTTCTACTTGAACTTTAGACATCGTGAAGGATCAATGGTAACAACGGAGGCTAAAATTTAATGGACTCTGGAATCGGAAGGAACAACTTTGATATTTTATTTTACCTATAAGGAGATGGACTGATGGAATTGGACATTTATTCAGTATAATTTTGATATGAAATGAGTTCTTTGAATGTGAGAATAGGTTATTAAATTAGTTACTTAAAATATAAGAATCTAGGACTATTTGACATACTTACTTTGTATATGATTGAATTTCTATTGTTTAAATAGGTGATTGGGTTTGTATGTGTAGAGTGGTATGATTCACTAACAAATGAGTGGTTTTATTGCAGGCAACTTACTTTAGGACAACGAGTGCCTCAGCGTATATAGAGGTAGGCTGACTGGTTTACAGTTAGCTTTTGGGGTCACGGTGTATTCCCCACAGCAGTGCACCGTTGCATTTAGTCCGGATAGTTTCAAACTACGTTGAGACATCACCTTGGTGCACCATATCTCCTCTCTAAATACACCTATCTAGTGTACGATTTATTAGTTAGTGTATTGTAGTAGTGACAAATCTTGTAGTTTTCCAAAATATGTGTCATTGACAATGGACTATCTGGGTGTTGTCAGGTCTACACAGGGCACTTAGGACAAATACCCTTGGGAATGCATTCAGTAATGTTTTATATGCGGAACTATGTGTATCCCCTATGACCAAGGACCTGTTGAATTGACAGCGGTATGACATCAGCTACTCATTACACTTTTCTGTAAAGTTCCTGACTCTCAGATTGCGTATGTATACAAAAGCTTAGACAGTTGATCATGCAACATCAATTGTCAGTGCAACGTTCATTCACAAATCTTCGTGAAAAGATTAGCACATTGCACTCCAGCTCATTTGGGGAATGGATAATGGCACACTAACGTTGGCCATTCACAGTCCTACCTATGCCTATTTTGTTGGTCACATCAATGTTGTACTGGTTCAATCATCATGGAACTTTCCAGACACTCCGAACCACACATGCCATATGTCAACTTGAATGGATACCTGTTTAACATATGTTTTGAAGACTCAACAAGTTGGTTGTAGCCCACAATACTATCAGTCACCTTAATCATGTTTGGATCCCAGTGTGTGCCTTTGTGTCTGACAGAAAGCCACACACATGTCCTTTCATTCTGTACTCATTGTCATGGCTTCACACAATGCATACATTTGTATCAGTGGAGAGATCACTGAATAAATAGCATAACACATGTGATCATGGTGATTTATTTACATGTGCTAGTGTTGTTTCCAATGATGTGCAATGTCCAGTTCACTGGCCCCGTTAGAGATCCAAAACCATTGAATGTCCAGTCAGAGTCCAAGGGAGAGGGACATGTCATGAGACATGTGTAGGAGTGGTGAGTATCAGTGAAGAGGTGTCCAAATTAACAATAGGTAGCAATTGAGACAATGGTAGTCCATGCATGATAAGTCAACAGTGGTAGAGTGACAAGGGCACATTGCCAGCTGTCACAACAGTGGCATGATCTTAAGCACAGAGTTAAAAATATACTGTCCCTGCGCCACAGACTGAAGCTACCAGGTGGTTTTACATGAGAAAGATGTTCCATCCACATCTTCATCCTCTGATGTGTTTGGTGCCTCCTGTACCATGGGTGGTGCTGTTCTTGAAGCTGAGGGGGCACAGACACATCAGGGGATAAAGATGTGGAATCAAAGGTCCTGGCAGCTGCCATTTGTGGGAATGCAAAAGGAATCACTGCAGCAAGGAGGAACTACTGGTTTTACAAAACAGCAGCTATATCACGGTGGTAGGCAGCCATGTTTTTACTGAGGGAGGCCAGATTCCACTGCATGGACTCCAGGACATTTTGTATAGCCCCCAGTCTGTTATCAATCAAGCTGCTGGTACTTTGGGAGGGTAATTTATCCATCCTCTGCCTCGGGACAGCAGCAATGTTGGCCAGGGACAGGTGGAGTCCACGTAGCAGGAAAGTGGGTTCCACTGATGGCAGCAGAGTTGTCCTTATTTGGACTGAGGTACCTCTGCACACCCTCTAGGCTGCCCACCATGGTCTCTAACCCCACCTGCACCCACTTTGCCAGCTCCTGCTGGACTCTTACTGCTGTTTTCTGAAAGGTAATGTCTGGGTCCTCAGAGTCCAGGGCTGTGGTTGTACTGGTGGGCTATGTGTATGGGTTGGTGGGTGGTTCATGTAGAGACCCTGCAATGCTGTGTATCCTCCCTGTAACTGGAGATGGTGTCTGGAAGGAACCCAGGACATCCTGGAGAGTGTCAGCTTTAGTGGTTGTCAGCTGGTCATCCAGATCATCTGTGAAATCTAGGACAGGCAGGTTTACAGGTGGTAGGCCATCATCCTCTGCAATGTGATAGTGAAAGATCAGTTTTTGACTACAGTGGCTGTAGACATGTATTATAATGTATTTGCTACCGGTGGATCAGTGACATGGTACTGACCTGGACATCAGAGCACACATTTATGGGCCTCTAATGGCACACGTTGACACCTGAGCATAATTTCTGTGGAATGACCATTGGCACAATCTGCCAGGTCCAAGTTCACAGTGTGTTACACCTACCTTGATTGTTTCATCATGGTATTCTCCATAAGTGCCCCATACATTGACTTGACTGTGTTACATATGCATGCCATGGGCATTGTTCGGGATTTGCACTCATACAAGTGGAAATGTACAGAGAAAATTGACATTAGGTTGTACAGATGTTTGAGTGTGTAACTGACTCCTCTGCCACCCTGCGTGTGTTTTTGGAGTGATGGAAGGGGGTGTGCTGTCCACATGCATCCTCCTAGCCACGTTGAGTGGTGTGTCCAGCATCCTGTACCACCCATTGTGAGAATCAACCACCTTGTGTGTATATGTGCTAATATGATTTTCTCAGTTCCAGCAGAGCAACACTCATCTGTCCATCACAGGTTTCCTTGTAGCGTGGCTGCATTGCTGGACTAAGTGTTGTTTTTGCATGGAGCTGGCCCTTCCTGTTCGCACACATACATGCAGGATAGTTCATAGTTACGTTGTGTGGTGCTGGATGCTGAACACATGACTCAATGTGGTTAGGGAGATGCATGTGTAAATCATACCCATTTCCATCACTCTGACAACACATGTGGGTTGGCATGCAGACCTTATACATTTTGAGGGCAGCTGATTTGTGGATGCATCATGTTGGTACAGCACATCAGGGGTGGCATTATAGTTGTGGTACTGAGGACTTACTTTGTTGTAATACTATTGTGGACTACTTGCATTGAGTGTTGCATTCATACTCACACTTTGAATGTGGCAGACAGCATTCCTGTCAGTGGATTTAGCAGAATGTGTTCCTTCCTGCAGATGTGCATTAGTACCACTAAGAGGGACACCCCATGCAGATTATTCTGCAAAGTTGGTATTGCCCGTCATATCTTTTGGCATTATCAAGGTACGCAGAAGGATGCTTTGACTATATGTGAAAGTACACATCCCTGCACATTTGAGTTGATGCTGCAGAGCTGAGAACGCTGAGTTGCGTGTTTGTACATAAATGGGTGAATATATGGCAATTAATCCATACACAAACATCGTAATGCTCTACCCAAGCATAGTTGTTTTTTTACTTCTATTCCAGTGGAGGATAGTGATAGGTCATACTTAACATGCCAAGGTGAGGCACCTTTCATATATTATCCAGGTGTATGTATTATGTGCCCCTCTTATACCTGACACTGCATGTAGGAGGCATTCCACGTGTATATTTGTGATCTTCTCATGCTACACGATGGACATGATGGACATTCCCACATTAGTCAAATGAGCATTGGCACTATAGTGGTGCTTTACTGTATTGTCACCATAAATGATGGCACTAGTACAGCAAAGCACATGGAGGTCCCTGGTCACCATGATGGACATTCCCACATTAGTCAAATGAGCATTGGCACTACAGTGGTGCTTTACTGTATTGTCACCATAAATGATGGCACTAATACAGCAAAGCACATGGAGGTCCATTGCTCAATATGCTCATGTCACATTGACACATGCCTTTGGTAGGCCTCATGTATGGGTTGTCATTTTGCACAGTGCAACTTTATGGACTCTCAGCCCCATTAGTTCTTCCCTCTCTGTGTGAGGGCATTTCTATGCATACATAATCTCTGACACAGGCATGTTGTGACTGAAGGATGTACAAAGTGGATCTATGCATGCATTGTGTGACTGTTAATGTAGCACAATGAGAATGGGCAGCTTGAATCCACACTGGCATCAATTGTTATGATGCTAATGTTGCATTAGGGGGTTGTAACCCTTGGTCCCCTAGTGTGACAATGAGATCACTTGTAGCTGTTGTTATGCATGAAGGTGGCCCTTTGTGCACAACACAAACCATTCCCACTACACAGGAAACATTGCTACATGTTGACATGGAAGCTAGTTGTACATCAGCACAGATGATCATCACAGATGTGACCCATATTTGTGATCTTCTCATGCTACACGTGTGACCCACCTAGCTTCCGATGCCTTAGAAAAGATATGCACATTTGCCTTTGATTAAGAGTAGTTTAAGAACTCAAGGGTGGTGTGGTAGTGACCAGTAGGCGTGTGACAAGTTTGTAGTTCTACAGATTGTTGTTGAATAAGTTGTGTTGCATTATTCATGACACATAGGGTGAACTTTATAAGTGTGGTGCATTAATCCCAAACCACCATTTTCCTTGAATCCCCGTTGCCACAGCCACCAACACAATAGCATCAGGTTATTTACATCCCTGCTCACCATGATGGACATTCCCACATTAGTCAAATGAGCATTGGCACTATAGTGGTGCTTTACTGTATTGTCACCATAAATGATGGAACTAGTACAGCAAAGCACATGGAGGTCCATTGCTCAATATGCTCATGACACATTGACATATGCTTTTGGTAGGCCTCACGTATGGGTTGTCATTTTGCACAGTGCAACTTTATGGACTCTCAGCCCCATTAGTTCTTCCCTCTCTGTGTGAGGGACTTTCTATGCATACATAATCTCTGACACAGGCATGTTGTGACTGAAGGATGTACAAAGTGGATCTATGCATGCATTGTGTGACTGTTAATGTAGCACAATGAGAATGGGCAGCTTGAATCTACACTGGCATCAATTGTTATGATGCTAATGTTGCATTAGGGGGTTGTAACCCTTGGTCCCCTAGTGTGACAATGAGATCACTTGTAGCTGTTGTTATGCATGAAGGTGGCCCTTTGTGCACGACACAAACCATTCCCACTACACAGGAAACCTTGCTACATGGTGACATGGAAGCTAGTTGTACATCAGCACAGATGATGATCACAGATATGACCCATATGTTGTATATGTTCCCTTTTGTGCCCATCCCCAATGGTGCTTGAAGGTGTGTGGCAGATGTTGCTAGGCCACCCTCTGCAACAAGCACAGTACATGTTACCCTTTGAGTGTTACACATGAGCAGGTGGATCAGTGGCAACAGTGTAGGGATTGCCTTGAGAGTTGGGAAATGGCCAATGCATATGGGGGTGCATTCAAAGTGTTTGGACATTATGGGGGTCATTCTAACCCTGGCGGTCCAAGACCGCCAGGGCTAAAATGACGGGGGCACCACCAACAGGCTGGCGGTGCCCCGCTGGGCATTCTGACCGCGGCGGTTTGACCGCGGTCAGAAGTGGAAAACCGGCGGTCTCTCGCCGGTTTTCCGCTGCCCATTTGAATCCTCCATGGCGGCGCAGCTCGCTGCGCCGCCATGGGGATTCTGACAGCCCATACCGCCATCCTGTTCCTGGCGGTTCGCCCGCCAGGAACAGGATGGCGGTATGGGTTGTCGTGGGGCCCCTGGGGGCCCCTGCAGTGCCCATGCCAGTGGCATGGGCACTGCAGGGGCCCCCGTAAGAGGGCCCCACAAAGGATTTCACTGTCTGCATTGCAGACAGTGAAATTTGCGACGGGAGCCACTGCACCCGTCGCACCTTCCCACTCCGCCGGCTCCATTCGGAGCCGGCGTCCTCGTGGGAAGGTAGTTTTGCACTGGGCTGGCGGGCGGCCTTTTGGCGGTCGCCCGCCAGCCCAGTGCAAAACCCAGAATACCCTCAGCGGTCTTCCGACCGCGGAGCGGTATTTTGGAGGGGGAAGTCTGGCGGGCGGCCTCCGCCGCCCGCCAGACTTAGAATCACCCCCTATGTGCCCCCATGCAACCCTTTCGAATGCATTCAGTGTGTCCTGTGTGCATCCCACCTCTATCATTTGTTAGTTCTGGAAATGTACCCCGCTGCAACTTACTGTGCATTTGTGGTAGGTCTTGGAAGTCTGCACTGTCCTGGGATTCTGGTGAACCATTCCCCTGGGATGACAGCTGCAACCATCTCCTCCAGGTCATCCAGGTCCTCCTGTGGTGCTGGAATTCCACCTCCAGTCTGCAGTGCTGCCTTTCTGTTCCTAGCCAATTTCTCTTTAGTTCTGTGCTTACAATCGTGCCAGTGCTTCTTACAATCAATGACAGTCTTCCTCACCTCTGCCACACTGTTAACTTTATCTACTATTGCCTGTAATACAGCCTCGTTCCTGCCTATTGGCACTTCGAAAGTGATGAAGAGCTGGTGTTGGTGTTCCAGCACCTCTCTGACAAAGATGTTCTTACTGAAGCGACACTTCCTTTTCCTTTTTGCCTTCTCCTGTGATGTTGTTTGTCCATCCTGGCTTGAACAGGGCTGAGGTCCTCCTTGGGGTCTCTCCTGTCCTGCATTGTCCATTTTGGGTCCTTGTGGGGTGTTTAGCAACCTTGCAGGTTTTTTTTTTTTACATTAATGCAGGAAAAAATAACTAACACGGTAAGCGTAAACAAAATGGTGCCACTAATCGTCCTAACACCACATTTGCAGCATTAGAATCATTTTTCTTTATGGCATGTCTGTAGGAGGCTGGCCTGGCTTGTAGTGGGTACCAGAGGTACTTACACCTTGTGCCAGGTCCAGTTATTCCTTATTAGTGTAGAGGTGTTTCTAGCAGCTTAGGCTGATAGAAGGTAGCTATGGCAAAGCAGCTTAGGCTGAACTAGGAGACATGTAAAGCTCCTACTATACCACTGGTGTCATATGCACAATATCATAAGAAAACACAATACACAGAAGTACTAAAAATAAAGGTACTTTATTTTTATGACAATATGCCAAAAGTATCTCAGTGAGTACCCTCAGTATGAGGATGAATTATATACACAAGATATATGTACACAATACCAAAATTATGCAGTAATAGCAAAAGGAAGTAATGCAAGCAGTGTAAAGTTACAATAGATTGCAATAGGAGCACATAGGTATAGGGGCAACACAAACTATATACTCCAAAAGTGGAATGTGAACCACAAATGGACCACAAACCTATTTGAGCTTGTAGAGGGACGCTGGGACTGTAAGAAAACAGTGAGGGTTAGAAAAATAGCCCACCCCAAGACCCTGTAAGGTAGATGTAAAGTGCACCTACAACCCCCAGAGAGCACAGAAGTCATGATAGGGGATAAGGAGAAGTGTGGCTCAATGGTTAGAGCAGCAGACCCTGAAGCAGAGATCTGGCTCAAGACCAGGGTTCAAGTCCCGCTTCGGCAGGTCTTGGGCTCAATTCCCCTTGACCAGATAATTCTCGCCTCGGTGCCTAATCTAATTCATGGGTCCCACTCTGCAACTCTGGGCAATAGCTTGCTTAATCTCCACAACGGCCCCAACAGTGCTTGGATGTCTGGCTTCACCCTGGGGGTGCTCAGGAGTGGGCGCCTCACAGGGAAAAGCCAGGAGGAGTTCCATAGCGGTATGAGTACAGCGCCTTGAGACCCTAACGGGTGAGTAGTGCGCTATACAAGTGCTAATTTACAAGGAAGACCAACACCAGCAATGCAACAACAGTGGATTTCCAGACCTGAATACCTGTAAGACAAGGGGACCAAGTCCAAGAGTCACAACAGTGTTGAGAGTGGGCAGGATCCCAGGAAATGCCAGCTGAGGGTGCAAGGAAGCTGCCACTGGATGGAAGAAGCTTGGTGTTTTGCAAGAACGAAGAGGACTAGGAACTTCCCCTTTGGAGGATAGATGTCCCATGTCGTGATGAAGCTTGCAGAGGTGTTCCCACGCAGAAAGACCGCAAACAAGCCTTGCTACCTGCAAGGGTTGCGGTTAAGGTTTTTGGATGCTGCTGTGACCCAGGAGGGACCAGGATGTTGCCACTTGGAGGAGACAGAGGGGGCGGCCAGCAAGTCAGGGAGCCCTCACAGAAGCAGGCAGCACCCACAGAAGTACCGTATCAGGCACTTAGAAGAGGAGTGAACCGGATTCCACCCAAAGTCAGAAAAGGGAGTCCCACGACACCGGAGGACAACTCAGAAGATTGTGCACTGCAGGTTAGAGTGTCGGGGACCCAGGCTTGGCTGTGCACAAAGGAAATCCTGGAAGAGTGCACAGGAGCCGGGCAGCTGCAAATCACACGGTACCCAGCAATGCAATCTAGCGTGGGGAGGCAAGGATTTACCTCCACCAAACTTGGACTGAAGAGTCACTGGACTGTGGGAGTCACTTGGACAGAGTTGCTGAGTTCCAGGGACCACGCTCGTCGTGCTGAGAGGGGACACAGAGGACCGGTGATGCAGTCTTTTATTGCCTGCGGTTGCAGGGGGAAGATTCCGTTGACCCACAGGAGATTCCTTCAGAGCTCCTGGTGCAAGAAGGAGGCAGGCTACCCCCGAGCATTCACCACCAGAAAACAGTTGAGAAAGCCGGCAGGATGAAGCGATACAAGGTTGCAGTAGCCGTCTTTGCTACTTTGTTGCGATTTTGCAGGCGTCCTGAGCAGTCAGCGGTCGATCCTTTGGCAGAAGGTGAAGAGGGAGATGCAGAGGAACTCTGGTGAGCTCTTGCATTCGGTATCTGAAGAATTCCCCAAAGCAGAGACCCTAAATAGCCAGAAAAGGAAGTTTGGCTACCTAGGAAGGAGGATTGGCTACTAAGAGAGGTAAGAGCCTATCAGAAGGCGTCTCTGACATCACCTGCTGGCACTGGCCACTCAGAGCAGTCCAGTGTGCCAGCAACACCTCTGTTTCCAAGATGGCAGAGGTCTAGGGCACACTGGAGGAGCTCTGGGCACCTCCCCTGGGAGGTGCAGGTCAGGGGAGTGGTCACTCCCCTTTCCTTTGTTCAGTTTCGCGCCAGAGCAGGGCTGGGGGATCCCTAAACCGGTGTAGACTGGCTTATTCAGAGATGGGCAGCATCTGTGCCCATCAAAGCATTTCCAGAGGCTGGGGGAGGCTACTCCTCCCCAGCCATCACACCTATTTCCAAAGGGAGAGGGTGTCACACCCTCTCTCAGAGGAAATCCTTTGTTCTTCCTTCCTGGGCCAGGGCTTCCTGGACCCCAGGAGGGCAGAAACCTGTCTGAGGGGCTGGCAGCAGCTGCAGTGGAGACCCCGGAAAGGCAGTTTGGCAGTACCCGGGTTCTGTGCTAGGACCCAGGGGATCATGGAATTGTCTCCCCAATGCCAGAATGGCATTGGGGTGACAATTCCATGATCTTAGACATGTTACATGGCCATGTTCGGAGTTACCATTGTGACGCTATACATAGGTAGTGACCTATGTATAGTGCACGCGTGTAATGGTGTCCCCGCACTCACAAAGTCCGGGGAATTTGCCCTGAACACTGTGGGGGCTCCTTGGCTAGTGCCAGGGTGCCCACACACTAAGTAACTTTGCACCCAACCTTCACCAGGTGAAGGTTAGACATATAGGTGACTTATAAGTTACTAAAGTGCAGTGGTAAATGGATGTGAAATAACATGGACGTTATTTCACTCAGGCTGCACTGGCAGGCCTGTGTAAAAATTGTCAGATCTCCCTATGGGTGGCAAAAGAAATGGTGCAGCCCATTGGGATCTCCTGGAACCCCAATACCTTAGTACCATATACTAGGGAATTATATGGGTGTTCCAGTATGCCAATGTGAATTGGTGAAATTGGTCACTAGCCTGTTAGTGACAATTTGGAAAGCAGAGAGAGCATAACCACTGAGGTTCTGGTTAGCAGAGCCTCAGTGAGACAGTTAGTCATCACACAGGGAACACATACAGGGCACATACTTATGAGCACTGGGGCCCTACCTGGCAGGGTCCCAGTGACACATAGACTAAAACAACATATATACAGTGAAATATGGGGGTAACATGCCAGGCAAGATGGTACTTTCTTACAATGTCGCAATGGTTAGTGTCATTTTTTTTTACGCTTACCCTTTCCTTTGTGCCATGGTGAGTTGTATTTTAAATATGGCACATTGATGGTGCTAAGTAATGGCGTTAACCAGCGGTAATGTTTAGGATGCACAAATGCTATTGCAGCAGGGGCCCCCGCTCCTCCCACTTGGAAAGGGGCCGAAATAGTACCCAAAGAAAATCCGAACATCCCTGCCAATTATCGTCCGATTAGTCTCCTTGATAACTCCCAAAAAATCTATGCAAAGCATCTTTTGCTCCATCTTGAGGAATGGATTATGGAGTCCGAAGCTCTTTCTGACCTACAAGCAGGCTTTAGACCTGCAGTGAGTACAGTTGACCAAGCCCTAAGATTCATGTCAATAAAATGGAAGAATGTTGACCTGGGGAGGGGTAATCGCTATGTGGTCTTCATAGATCTCAGAGCCGCATTTGATTTGATCCCCCGGAACCTGCTGTGGTCAACATTATCAAACATGGGAGTGCCATCTGGTCTCCTGAAACTCATTGCCCAACTGCATGAAAATACTTTCGCTCAAATTAGATGTGGCCAGGGGGGTGAGTTGACTGACCCCGTAGCTATTAAAAAAGGAGTTAGACAAGGATGTGTTCTGGCACCCACTCTTTTTTTGCTATATATCAATAATTGCATCCACTACTTAGAGAACTGTATAAATGATTCACCTAAATTGGTTGGGAAAAAAATCCTGTGTCTGCTATATGCAGATGACACAATTTTGATATCTAAATCGCCAATGGGAATCCAAAACCTGATCAACCAATTCTGTGTTTTTTGTAGTGACTATGGTCTGGATGTAAACATTAAGAAAACAAAACTCATGATGTATAGTACCTCCAAGAAACGCTCGCGCGTTAGCATAGAAATGAACTCGATTCCACTGGAGAAAGTAGAAGAGTTCGACTACTTGGGTTTCAGACTATCGACCACAGGCAAATGGATGGCAGCCATTGACAAAGGGGCTCTCATTATAAGCCAGAGAGGAGGGGCCCTTGTCCGTAGATCGAGAAAGGCTCCGAGTCCCCCCTTGAACATACTTGCAGAGATCTACAATGTCCAAATCAGAGCAGCGGCCCTCTATGGAGCGGAACTTTGGGGGTCCAACAAAAACCCTGATACTCTGCAAACCAAGGAAAACCATTTCCTTAGACAGATTGCCCGGCTAGATATGGGCTCTCCAATGACCCCTCTAAGGCTAGACCTAGGTCTAAACAGTATCAAAACCACAGCAGCCCTAAGGCCTCTCTCCTATTGGATCCGCTTATGGAAATCTGTTGAACTCGAACCATATAGGCTGGCTATAAGAGAGCTCATAGCCACCCCCCAGGCACTGGAGAAAATCCCATGGCTGAAGGAAATGAAATCTGCCTGGGTCAAAATAGGTTTTCCTTCCTACTGGAACTATCCGGATCAAATCCCCGATAATGCAAAGAAACTTGTCACAAAAAGATATTGGGAGAAAGTTAACGAAGACTCCTTGCACCAAAAAGGGGCGGGCAGGCTAACAATGGAATTTCTCCAAATCAAGCATGAGCCCTGGCCTGAGAACTTCTTGAACCTTCCCATGCCTCCGTACGCCCGTGCTCTATATCTCCAACTAAGATATGGTACACTGCCTATTAATGGTTTTACGGCTCACTGGTCATCTAACATCGCTTCAAATGATAGATGTATCTCTTGCCAAAATTGTAAAGAA
This sequence comes from Pleurodeles waltl, assembly GCF_031143425.1. Classification (NCBI taxonomy): domain Eukaryota; kingdom Metazoa; phylum Chordata; class Amphibia; order Caudata; family Salamandridae; genus Pleurodeles; species Pleurodeles waltl. The sequence continues at coordinate 483,985,047 of NC_090445.1, read as the reverse complement.
ACAATAGAGCATATACTATTTTTCTGCCCTCTGTATAAAAGTCCCAGAGGGAGGTGGATCATTCCCCTCTGCAAAAATATGTCATTACATGATAGAGCAAACGCCACCAGAATCTGTACATACGACTCATCCTCTGTGGTAGCTATTACAGTTACCAAATTTTTAGCGGAGGCCTGGTACATCCGGCGTAGGCTTATTGTTTCAAAGGGCATGTGAGCCATCCTGTCATTAGTCGACAGAAGGAGTCTCAACTGTTATTTCTTTCTTTGACGAGGGCCAGGTCTTACGGGGAAACAATTGCACACATTGGTTTGTCAGACAGAATTTTATATTTTATCTTTTATCTTTTTTATTCTTAATATTTTAGCCATGTCTTATTTATTGTACTTTTTATCTATAATCAAATACTTAGTCCTGTTGATCTTATTGTTATACTGTCCTGATTATTACTGTTTTTTTATTGTTATCTTGTTTTTTTTAACAAATACTATTTTATCATGTATGATTGTTATCTTTGCTACTCAAAATGGCCTAGATCTCTAGACCGAATGAACTCAAATAAAAATAAACTGCTCTAGTGCAGTTATGCGTCATTTCTCATAAATATGGGCCTTAGATTTTACCATCTCCATCAAGAGTTCTATATGGTGGGTGTCAGGTTCCAATGGCAAAGACCTGCTAAAATTCCCCACAGCTCCTGATGATCTACACCGGTGAGAATTGGTGTATATGCTGCCAGTAATAGCAATATGGGGAGAATGAGTGAAAGAGAGAGGATAAATCCAGATTGGAGCATGCTCCCAGATATAATCATCTGAGTCAGAGGATGTCACTGTGCAACCTTAATGTTACAGGGCCAGTTTACTCTCATCGTCTGCAAAATAGAGAAGGTGAGCATCTTCAGCTGGACTGAAGAAGCAATCACAAGCTTACCTGCTTTGGCTGTGGAGGTTGATGTATTGATCCTTGGGCTGACAAGGAATCCAGCCATAAGCCCCAATGGGATGCCACAAATACACCAACAGCACAGAATTACAGGAGGAAAATAGTAACTTGGGAACTACAAAGGGGAAAAACTGAAGGAAAGAAAGAAGGAAAACACAACAAACTTCAGGGTCAGATATGAGTGGTACATAAACAGAGAGAGACAATGCAGCTAGCAACATATACTGCAAGACAAGGACTCTGAGTCCTGTATGATCTTAAATATGAGTCTGTTATTGTTGACCCAGTTGTGACATTAAAACCAGGAAGTGGGTATGTGATTCCCGCAGTTAGCAGTTTAGTGTTCTTGATCTGATAAACTTTCGTTGACCAGTCTTTCACTCATTCCTGTTGCACATGCTGTACTGTATGTCTGCTCTGAATCCTGACAGTATGGGTGCATTATGGGTAGGATTTTGAAAGATATGAGGAAGTGGGCCGAACAATATTACCTGAAATTGTTAGAAAATGTAACTAGTTTTAAATCTCTTATGAAAATCAGGTCAAGAGTAGAGTCTCTATCGTGAGTAAAAAATGTATAATGTTGCAGAAATATTTCTCCAATAAGAAGGATTTGAGGAGATATGTGTGGATGTTTTTCCCAGTGAAGGTTGATATTTTCCAGAAAAATCAGATGAGTCGATGAGCACAGTGCTATAATCAAGGAAGTCAAGGAAATTGATCAGTATATTTATTTTTGCTGATGAGTGTTCAGACTCAGTTGGTTTTCTGATCTCAATAGTGAGACATATGAAAAAGACGAGTTTTTTTAGTAATACATTTAAAGTCTCCTTGTGAATATGGTAAACCTGAACGCTACTTTTCTTCCCCCTTTCGATGAAAGATGTATCTTTGTGGTAGGATAAGGACAAGTATGCATATGGAAGTTGAGCAGATCTACGTTTCAGTGAGTGTAAACGTTCCAATCTTCCTGATAGGGAAGATATGAATGTTGCTTTAGAGACTGCTAACTACAGTTCAGGGTGACATTTTAGATGTGACATGATGAGAAAGATCACTGCATTAAGAAATATTGATTTATTTTACGCAAAAATAAAGCTTTGAAGTTAACACAAAGCAAACATATTTAACTAAAACATATAGTTGGAGACGATCATAATATTTTTAGTCATAACATATTTGATCCGAATGCATGGTGCTAATCGCAAACACGAACGTAAACGGAACAAGTGTGTAATAATTTATGTTTCCAGCCAGGCGCATCGTAGGCATACCTGCTACCCTCTATCCTGAGTGTGAAATTTGATGAATTGATACGTAGAATAGATGTATACAGGTATATATCGCAGAATATGATAGTGTCACACATAAGCCATTATTGAGTTCCACAGTACTGGTCAGATGGTAAAATTGCATTTGATTTTACCGTTACTGCTCGTTAAACTTACCCCAGTACGATGACATTACTAGTACAAGCCCATGGAAGGGGCAATTGCCGCCTGTGAATGATTTTTATTGTTGTAAACCCGCAATGAATTCGCCTTTCCTTTGGGGTTAAACTGCATACATTTAGCCACTGCTCTGTTTCACATGCCTGTTTGTGGTGTAGTGTAAGTAAGGTAGATTTGTAGAGCGCTGATTGGCACCTACGTAAAGGAGCTTTGAAAAATACTTTAATACCGGTAATTCTTCAATACCTATTAAAAACAGGTGCCGCGAAAGCCAACCACTTATAATTAGGCAGAGCAAAATTAACATTCAAAAACATGTATTAATTTTGCTCAGCTAACTTTTAATCAAGTCTATAGTGGCATAACATAATGTGGGCACAATAAACCCAGTTAAATTAATCTGCAAGTTTATTGACATTCCTTGCGGCGCAGCTTGGTCAGTAAATTTAGGGGATGCGAGATTCCGATTTTCCAACAGCCACACTGCCATATAATGTAAGACTACAATATAGAACAAGCAAGGCTCATGAAAGGGTCTTAAGGGGCAGTGGAAAGGATGAAGAATGTGATTTGGTAGGGGTACTAAGTGAGAGAAAAAAACATTTTGTAAAATAACGTTTGAAGGCTTTCAGAACAGAGAGTGTGTGTACATTTTTATCTATGTGTATGTATGTAAAAATCCGGGACACACTTCATAGCCGGACTGAAATCACCTGCATCCAACTGTTTATCAAAAAATGCATTCATTAAGCGGGTGTAACACCCTGATCACCCACCTGAAGCTACACCCCGGGTCAGACCTATTGTAGGACAAGCATAACACCACTATAGTGGCCTCCGTGATGACCTATTTTATAAGCAAACCGGTCACTCCTGTCACCCAGCTGACTCTGGCAGCACTACTTGAGAGAAACCTGGCTGACCAAGCCTCGATGGTCTACCATCCTTCAGAATGCTCGATTAAGTTACGGCACTGGAGCAGCTGTTTTCCTTAGAGTAGGACACACAAATCTGGTCACACTGCCAGAGAATGCAGTGCGTTCAGGAATACAAATCCCATCAGCCCACGGGCGAGGACAGGTCCTATTATCAAAGAGGGCCCAGTCCTGCCACGCATGTTGAACATTCTTTGGCTGAAGAGGACGAGTTGTCTCTGAGAGGAGAAATTGCTGTTCTTTTTGAGCCCAAGCAGGTTGACCAGCATGGGAGAGAAAATTAAGCAGGTTGGAGCAAACTAGCACACATTCAGTTTTCACATTTTTTTGACTCAGACAAAGTCAATTACAACTCTTATCTTGTAGGTAGGATTATAAGACTGAGAGACATTGTTCTAAGACTTGGCATCAAAGACTTATTAGTCTTGAGACATCATCAGAGAGTTGACTGACTGAAGATTGGAAAAGTATGTCGCCTTGATCTGGAAAATATACTTTCTGAGGTTGGGCTCTAAAAGAGTTATTCTTAACCATTCACTTCTGTGGACCCAGCAGGGACACTTTTAGAAGATGGGGACACTGACATGAGCAAATTCTACGATTTGAACCTCAAACAAACGGACAAAACAACACAAACAAGCACATACCAAACTTATAGTTTATAAACTATTTTAACGCACAATCAAAAATATATTAATAAAAAGATTTTAATGGGAAGGTTGAGGCAGCTCAAAATTTGGTTTTATTTCTAAATGACAAAGCAATATGCTAGTCTATATATCACAACGGTTGGAAATGACCATCTTTGGTAAACGTTTTAAGTTGGGCAGGATTTCGTGTATCTGATAATAATCGTAAGCGTTAAATACTTCAACCGTCGTTAAATTTTAGCAGATCAAACCTGAGGAAATTTAACAAGAGAAATGTGTACAGTATTTATGTATCACGCAATTTTAGTGTGTTAAACACCAAAATCCTCAGGTCCCTGAAAACTTATAATAGGCGCAAATTAGCCAATAAATAAAATGCCCCAGGGCATCGTTATTTATTTGGTGCGATAAAAAGCACCTTTACTCGTAATCAGGCCTTCGGTGTTATATCATGCTTTGCAATCACTGCTGGGAAGTGGTTTGGAATAAACACTAGATCAGATGCCCTCTCCATGGGGAAAATTATACAAAAGGAACAGTATAAAAACATAGACATGTCTATTATATTTTTTCTGTGTGCCATTTTCTAGTCTTTCATTCCCTTCAGTGGACTCTTTTCATTTCATTAAGTCGTTCATATGAATCCATTATCACCAAATGTATGTACAAACCTTTATTGATTTATGGTTAGCACTTTGAAGACAGAGTATTTAAGCATAGCTTCATGCACGGGAAATAGATGGCAGTAAAAAGCATTTTGTGACAGTTGTAAATTCCTAAAGTTTACTGTACAGAGCCGACTGCCGTTTGTGTTGGTGACTACATTGGTAGTGGAGTAATCCAATCTTCGTCCTCGAGATTACTTAAGAAATGCCATAAACTTATAAATGTGCATTATCATATCTTCTGCCCTTCTGAAAGTGGATACATCGAAATTACATGCTGACACACACAATTGTGTATTCTAACCCTAAACCTGCCTATTCATTCATTTAAACTACATTTCAGGGGATTCTGGCTTTTATATGATGCATTTTATAGTAACACAGATGACAGGTGGTTTAGTAAAGAAAAAACATACCATGCACTCAGGTTACAGACTTGGTACAAAGATAAAAAGGAGATATAAATGTTTGGAAATGTCAGGATCAGAATTATCCTCTGAGCCTTTCAGCCATGTACATCATATATGTGTCTAATCATAATATATTTATAAAATATATGCCTCTGCTTTATCCATCTGAATAGTTCTGTACTTACTGCTCATTCTCTTTTGAACTTCATATATGTGTATGTTTCATCAGCTTTTACCAATATGCGAGACAACACTTTCCTCACTAGGGGCTTTTTGTTGGTAAATCATTGATCTCAGTTTCAAGTGAACATTTTTGTTGCTTGTGATTATCACGATGGGGCATAGAGCAGAATAGCAGGAGGAGAAGAAGCCGAGGGCATCGCTGAGCTCAGGAGGGACATAAGTTGAGGCACCCAAGGAATAAATCCAGATTCCGCTGTCTAGCCCGAAGAAGAACACATACATTGAAACTAACATGACTACGGCTTTGGCGGCCTTGGTTTCTGTGGCATTTCTCCAGTCTCGTTCAGCCTTCCACATAGATTTTACCCTCTTCCTGTGCCGATTCAGGACCAGAACAATACATGAGCTAGATAGAGACATCAGACATATACAAGCTAGGTCTCGTGATGTCGAGACAACAGCATTGACCAGAAACACAGCACGCGAGGGATAGCGAACAATGCAAAACTCAAAGTTTATCACATTACCTGTGGAATTCACCTGCATTAACCAAGGCTGAAAATTTACTGTCAATAAACTGATAAGGGTGTTTAGGCACCAAATGGAAGTCACAATCAAAAACAGTTTTTGAACCACTATTGTTTTCATGGTTTTCCAGGAGCTAGAGAACGGAGCAAGAACACCACACTGATAACAGCTCAGAAGAGAAGTCATGCAGACAGATGTAGATTTACATATACGGTACATGCAAATGAAGAAATTGCAGGCAAGGCCATCAAAATTCTTCAGCACTCCCAATGTTGAAAGGCATTGTGGTAGGCTAGGTATCAGCACAACTACCAGGTTCACAAAGGATAGATTACATATAATGCTGTCCGCAGGTATAAATTTGACATTGCAGATCCTCAGATGTGCAAAGCATGCTAGAATTACCAGGTTACAGGGTATTCCAATGGCTTCAAGAAAAAAGAAGCTTGTTAATTTGAGAAGAGGACGTATATTCATGGTGTGTTACTCTTTTTATGTCGATTAATGGAGAAAAATATAAGAGACCCGGAAATCAGGCTACCAAATTTAAGTGATCCAAATTTCCAGCTTTACTCTAACTGAACCGTGGGCATATCTGGAACTGGTAACGTCCCGTCCTTCTATCACTGGTTCATCTTGCAATTCTCCTTACATTATGTGCTTGATTGTTGCTGAAGGGCGTGAGTAAATCCAGTATATTGGCTGATTTCAGTCTTCAGCACCGACCTGTTCAAACAATTAAAATATAAACAAGATTAACATGTTTCCAGGAATATAGAGGTTGCGAATGCTGCAATTTTAAAGGTTGAACAGCATGTCTCTGTCATCCTACAGGTCAATTTGATTGCTCAGTGTGTGATCCTAGATAATTTATTTCAATTCTGTGCATCACAGAATCCGTGCCTTGGCACTGATGTCTGTTTCATTGGATGGTGAAATGTACTTCCACTCCGTTATCTCCATGCCCACGTAGAAAATACGGCGCACACAATAGCATTCCTTTGGGCCGGTCCTGTACTTAACCAAACTACACTTTCAATATAGATTTTGAATATTGCTACAATATTTGTCATTGCAAGTGAGAGTTGGGCAGGGAAGAGGCGCGGAAGCAGCAGAGGAGAAGGCACGTGCCAAGGTAGAGAGATTCTAGATTCAGCCCCAACCCACATTTGAGTTAGGGATTGTAAAGTGTTTTCCTCTTTGCCTCACTGCAAGAGGGCAGATGAAGATGAAAACTTCAAAACAGAAAATGGTAACCATTAGGAAAGACAAATTAGTCATTAGTCAAAAGATAGGTTTTTGCACACTCAGTTGTCATTTTTTACGAAGAGCCATAACAATTTCATATAACAATAGCATTGTTATTAAGAATAATATGAATTGATTACCAGACAAGAACATTATGCCACACCAAGATATCAAACATTCAGGTGTTTTTCAAGAATCGGAAACCCCAACAATCGATGCACATTAAACTGTTTACTCCAGGCAAAAAAGTCAGCATTACAATTGTTGATTGTCTCTAAACAATTTTTTAGAGACTCCACTCCTTTGATTTTCAGCTCACATTATGGCCCGTATTTATACTTTTTGACGCTAAACTGCGCTAACGCAGTTTAGCGTCAAAAATTTTTGCGCCGGCTAACGCCATTCTGAAGCGCCATGCGGGCGCCGTATTTATTGAATGGCGTTAGCCGGCGCAAGCAGACCGGCGCTGCCTGGTGTGCGTGGAAAAAAACCACGTACACCAGGCAGCGCCGGCGTAGGGAAAAATGGCGTTAGGGCGTCTTAAAAATGGTGCAAGTCAGGTTGACGCAAAAAAATCGCCTCCACCCGATTTGCGCCATTTTTAACGACGCCCAGACGCCATTTACATGACTCCTTTCTTAGTAAAGACAGGAGTCATGCCCCCTTGCCCAATGGCCATGCCCAGGGGACTTATGTCCCCTGGGCATGGTCATTGGGCATTGTGGCATGTAGGGGGGCACAAATCAGGCCCCCCTATGCCAAAAAAAATATATAAAAAAAAAACAAATTTATACTTACCTGAACTTACCTGAATGTCCCTGGGATGGGTCCCTCCATCCTTGGGTGTCCTCCTGGAGTGGGCAAGGGTGGCACGGCGGGTCCCTGGGGGCATGGGAGGGCAGCTGTGGGCTCATTTTGAGCCCACAGGTCCCTTAACGCCTGCCCTGACCCAGGCGTTAAAAAGAGGCGCAAATGCGGGGTTTTTTGACCCGACCACTCCAGGGCGTGATTTTTGCCCGGGAGTATAAATACGACGCATTTGCGTCGCAGTAATTTTTTTGGACGGGAACGCCTACCTTGCATCTCATTAACGCAAGGAAGGCTTTCACGCAAAAAAATGACGCTCTTTACTCATACTTTGGCGCTAGACGCATCTAACGCCAAAGTATAAATATGGCGTTAGTTTTGCGCCGAATTTGCGTCGAAAAAAACGACGCAAATTTGGCGCAAACGGAGTATAAATATGCCCCTATGGGCCGTATTTATACTTTTTGACGCTAAACTGCGCTAACGCAGTTTAGAGTCAAAAAGTTTAGCGCCGGCTAACGCCATTCTGAAGCGCCATGCGGGCGCCGTATTTATTGAATGGCGTTAGCTGGCGCTAGCAGACCGGCGCTGCCTGGTGTGCGTTGAAAAAAAACACGTACACCAGGCAGCGCCGGCGTTGGGGAAAATGGCGTTAGGGCGTCTTAAAAATGGTGCAAGTCAGGTTGACGCTAAAAAATCGCCTCCACCCGATTTGCGCCATTTTTAACGACGCCCAGACGCCATTTACATGACTCCTGTCTTAGTAAAGACAGGAGTCATGCCCCCTTGCCCAATGGCCATGCCCAGGGGACTTATGTCCCCTGGGCAAGGTCATTGGGCATTGTGGCATGTAGGGGGGCACAAATCAGGCCCCCCTATGCCAAAAAAAATATATATAAAAAAAAACAAATTAATACTTACCTGAACTTACCTGAATGTCCCTGGGGTGGGTCCCTCCATCCTTGGGTGTCCTCCTGGGGTGGGCAAGGGTGGCAGGGGGGGTCCCTAGGGGTATGGGAGGGCAGCTGTGGGCTCATTTTGAGCCCACAGGTCCCTCAACGCCTGCCTTGACCCAGGCGTTAAAAAGAGGCGCAAATGCGTGATTTTTGCCCGGGAGTATAAATACGACGCATTTGCGTCGCAGTCATTTTTTTGGACGGGAACGCCTACCTTGCATCTCATTAACGCAAGGAAGGCTTTCACGCAAAAAAATGACGCTCTTTACTCATACTTTGGTGCTAGACGCGTCTAACGCCAAAGTATAAATATGGCGTTAGTTTTGCGCCGAATTTGCGTCGAAAAAAACGACGCAAATTTGACGCAAACAGAGTATAAATATGCCCCTATATATCTTATATAAAGGATATATATATATATATATATATATATTTTTTTTTTAAAGAAATGCACTTTGTGATTTGTATAATGTGTGTTTCCTGTCCTGATAATAGATGGGATGATTTCTTTAGAAACAAACTATGAATCAGAGTGCTTCAGATATTTCATGAATATCTAAGTACCGAACGTCAATTGCAATATGCAGAAATGCACTCCGGTGGATGAGGCTTTTTCATCCTTTTTTGCACCCATCGGTTACTTCCGTAATACATTAAGGCTAAAGACTCTTGTGCGGCAATTTTTGAAGCACCTTTTGTCAAGCAAGCTGCACGTTTCGGCCCACACAATGTCGCCCTTAACCACATGCAAATGAGGGAAAGCCTTTGCCCATATGCTCGCACCATATTTCTGCACAGTGTCGAAAAGGGTTTTGGGAGGTGCACTAGCTGTGCATGCACCATTTCCAAATTATTTCACAGTCAATGGACCTCCACCGTACCCTTTGTAAAAATATTTTAGGGTCCTCCCAGGGACAAGCCCATATGTAGTAGTTATAGCCTGCACCCACCTGCGGTTGTACTAGGCCCTCTCCAACAGGGTCGGACTGCAGCACAAAAAGGCCTAGACAGCAAAATAAAAGTAACTCCCATTGGCGATAGCTACAAACGTGGTCCACGTTTGTGAATCAGGCAGAATTTGAACTTGATGTATTGGTATTTTGCAAGGTATGTGAAACTGCATTTGTGACTGCTCCAGGAAATGATTCTGGTAATATCAGAGAAATCAAGAGCCTAAACCATGCGACTAAGCCACACATCGGGCCCACACACTGCTAAACAAGGGCCCACAGTCTGACCTGTCAGACCAGCCCATCGGGCAGTGGTGATTGCCATACATTATAGGCCAGTCTGACCCTGCTCTTCAGTGGTGGGCTGCTTTTCTAGAAGAGCAAGACAGTACAAGGGTTTGAAAACTTTTCTGAGGTTGCCATCTCTCCAGCATAAGCGCAATCTCTTCCAGCTTGCATCTGTGCTAGAGACCGAGCAGAATTGTTTTGTACTCGAGCATACAGTCCTGGTCTGCACCAGGCACAAAATGCCAAGGTGCCCTGCTACTCATACTTTAAAATGGGTAACATTTAGCTGCGGGGTAAAACATCTGCACTATTTAAAACTAAGCAGAAGTAAGTGACATGAAGTAATAACAAGATAGGATTAAAAATAATACCAAGTTTAAGGCTATTTAGGTAATTATTTCTAAAAATAAAAGAGCAAACAAAACAGAACATTGTCAATTTATTCACATTCTAACCATCAATTCATAAGAACCACTATTCCTTTTTTAAGAAAATCTGTTGCAATATATTAGCAGTCTTTCCCATGAAACATGCTGATCGATGGTGACTGCCATTCGTTGATCCAGGCAAAGTGTGTGAAATTAGGCTTTTTCATTCCTGCAGACCATCTCAAATATGTCTGTCGGGCTAATAATTTGTCGAGAGTTGGTTTGCTGTTATAGTAACCCAGTTTGCTCAGTAGGTGTTGCGTAATGTCCCATTTCTCAGTGCTGAAGTGGGCAAGAAATGTGCTTCTCAAATATTTTACCAGTTGCACTGCTAGCCCTAGCATTCTGTACTTTGGAGAGGTGTTTTGGTACTATTTGTTATGAACCGAAATTATTAGGACAACTTTGCACGTGTCCAGAATCACTGAATTTAGAAGTTAATAAGCCTGTTGTGTAGCCATTTTAGTCATAACTCCATGCACATTAGTTTAACACACTAGGCCGCTGTGCACTTTGACCTAGATATATTTTATTCGGCTTCCCATTGTTATTTTTACAATAACCAGTTTTACGGTCTTGTTTTATTTTCATCAAATTGTTTTTGCTTAGCCCATCACTGTGTTCTCAAACAAGACATTCTTGATCACTTTGTGCTTCAGTCAAGGCTACAGTTTGGTACATTGCCGGTGAACGTGGTAGAAGTTTAGTCTCCAACATTTGTAGAAAATACACATCCTTACTTAGGGACAGTTTCTTAGAACATCAGCTGTGTTATTATAAAAACACTTCTTAGTCCCATTACACCTTAAGAGGGAGAGTCCAGCCAGGGTACCACAACTGTATGCTGATTGCTGAATTCTTTGTTGCAGATGATAAAGCAGACTACAGGCCTTTGCTCAGGTATGAGGGTTCATGTCCTCCCGGGGGAACCTGAAAGGCAGAATGAGAGCTTAACATGCTGTGCTCAGAATATGACTTAGATAGGAAATAGTCCATAAATCCTAGTGACAATATGATAGCGTTATTCTTATGCTTCACTCTCCTCGTCACCATTTTAATACTGTCATGTTGTGTCGTCCTGGTTATTACAGCTCACGCTTTGCTATCTAAAATGCAGTTGTTTTATTAAACCATTAATTAAAACTCATACTGCTTCTTATTGTCATTTATATATGAGACCTAATTGTGAATGAGAGAACCGGATGCGACCTGAGTGACAACGACTTCCATGAGAATTATAATATGTCATGCGCTCGGCTGCCCAATCTCTTAGTAGAGATGAGGCACTGCTAGTTAGCCAGAGCAAAACCCGGATTTAGAGCGACGGGTGTCACCCGCAGTGGGTCAGGCTCAGTCTCCCACACCATGGACGATTATGCTGCTCAAAATCCAGTAGTCTCATTAGAATAATGAGAGCCTACGTGATAAGCCTATGGCTGAAAAAAGAGACCAGTTTGCTGATCCTGATTGCTAAATACAGTTTGAGATGCCATCTGGGACATGTTCCCTCTTGTATTGATTTTGAACATTGCTGCTGACTAATGTCATAATTGTTTGAATACTGCAGCTGAGTAATGCCGTAATTGTACTTTGTAATATAGTCGAACACCAAAGTGATTGTTTGTAGCACGAGGAGTTAATAGCTCTTATTTGCTCCCTTAGCTTTAGCTATGTTATCCCATAGTTGGCTTGGATTTCACTTTTAAATCACCTTAAATGAAAAAGGAAACACAATTGATTAATCAATTGAATACCCTTAAATAATCTCCTGATATAAAAAATAACTGTCTGTAGAAAATAGCTAACAGATATTCTTTATGTATATTATTTCCACTTTTGTTGAAGGACTGATGGAATAATTGCCGGTGCTGAAAAACAAATTCATCTTGATCTACCTGCTTAATTTCTGATGGTGTACTGAATATTGTAGCATTCAGCTTCGCCGGAACATTATGTATGTGTTCACACCTTCTTTGAATAACCTCTGCTAGCCTCTGGCACAGCTCATTCTCATGTAAATTCATGTGGTTGTTCCATTCCTATTTAAATCATTTTCTCTTTTTCTTGACAGAGGTGTTCATCCAGAAAATAAGCTACGTTTTTCAAAGCGTAGGTGAGTCTTCTCCAGGCTTAGAAGTGAGTTATACCTGAATTTTCAGATGTGATTCTCGGAGAATTATCTATGAGGGGGGTGAGACAATTCAAAAGGTATATGAATGAGAAGAGATCTCTGAGCCTGTATATTTACACCTATGTCTGGACACAAATCTTTACCCAAATGCAATTTAGCAACTCTGGATGGAGATTTACAGCTCGCAGTCACAGTACGATCCCTCACCAACTTTTGCCACAAGGTGGGAATACGTACAACTCAAGGTTTTACAGTAATTTTACAATGCTTTAAGTGTAAATCTACTAAATAAAGTTCAACATAATGTACAAATTGAAAAGTGTGGGAAACAGAAATCACCTGTGAAAAATAATACACTCCTGACATTCATCTCAAGTGGAAGAACACAAGTACAGCCTGTAGGAAAGTACCATCTTGCCTGGCATATTACCACCATATTTCACTGTATATATGTTGTTTTAGTGTATGTGTCACTGGGACCCTGCCAACCAGGCCCCCAGTGCTCATAAGTGTGCCCTGTATGTGTTCCCTGTGTGATGACTAACTGTCTCACTGAGGCTCTGCTAACCAGAACCTCAGTGGTTATGCTCTCTCTGCTTTCTAAATTGTCACTAACAGGCTAGTGACCAATTTCACCAATTCACATTGGCATACTGGAACACCCTTATAATTCCCCAGTATATGGTACTGAGGTACCCAGGGTATTGGGGTTCCAGGAGATCCCTTTGGGCTGCAGCATTTCTTTTGCCACCCATAGGGAACTCTGACAATTCTTACACAGGCCTGCCACTGCAGCCTGAGTGAAATAACGTCCACATTATTTCACAGCCATTTACCACTGCACTTAAGTAACTTATAAGTCACCTATATGTCTAACCTTTACCTGGTAAAGGTTGGGTGCTAAGTTACTTAGTGTGTGGGCACCCTGGCAATAGCCAAGATGCCCCCACATCATTCAGAGCAAATTCCCCGGACTTTGTGAGTGCGGGGACACCATTTCACGCGTGCACTATACATAGGTCACTACCTATGTATAGCGTCACAATGGTAACTCCGAACATGGCCATGTAACATGTCTAAGATCATGGGATTGTCACCCCAATGCCATTCTGGCATTGGGGAGACAATTCCATGATCCCCCGGGTCTCTAGCACAGACCCGGGTACTGCCAAACTGCCTTTCCCGGGGTTTCACTGCAGCTGCTGCTGCTGCCAACCCCTCAGACAGGTTTATGCCCTCCTGGGGTCCAGCCAGGCCTGGCCCAGGAAGGCAGAACAAAGGACTTCCTCAGAGAGAGGGTGTTACACCCTCTCCCTTTGGAAAGAGGTGTCAGGGCTGGGGAGGAGTAGCCTCCCCCAGCCTCTGGAAATGCTTTGATGGGCACCATGCATAAGCCAGTCTACACCGGTTCAGGGATCCCCCAGCCCTGCTCTGGCCCGAAACTGGACAAAGGAAAGGAGAGTGACCACTCCCCTGACCTGCACCTCCCAGGGGAGGTGCCCAGAGCTCCTCCAGTGTGCTCCAGAACTCTGCCATCTTGGAAACAGAGGTGTTGCTGGCACACTGGACTTCTCTGAGTGGCCAGTGCCAGCAGGTGACGTCAGAGACTCCTTCTGATAGGCTCTTACCTGTGTTGCTAGCCTTTCCTCCTTCCTACGTAGCCAAACCTCCTTTTCTGGCTATTTAGGGTCTCTGCTTTGGGGAATTCTTTAGATAACGAATGCAAGAGCTCATCAGAGTTCCTCTGCATCTCTCTCTTCACCTTCTGCCAAAGGATCGACCGCTGATCGCTCAGGACGCCTGCAAAACCGCAACAAAGTAACAAAGACGACTACTGCAACCTTGTATCGCTGATCCTGCCGCTTTCTCGCCTGTTTCCTGGTGGTGCATGCTCTGGGGGTAGTCTGCCTCCTTCTTGCACCAGGAGCTCTGAAGAAATCTCCAGTGGGACGACGGAATCCTCTCCCTACAACCACAGGCAACAAAAGACTGCATCACCGGTCCTCTGGGTCCCCTCTCTGCATGACGAGCGTGGTCCCTGGAACTCAGCAACTCTGTCCAAGTGACTCCCATAGTCCAGTGACTGTTCAGTCCAAGTTTGGTGGAGGTAAGTCCTTGCCTCCCCACGCTAGACTGCATTGCTGGGTACCGCGTGATTTGCAGCTGCTCCGGCTCCTGTGCACTCTTCCAGGATTTCCTTCATGCACAGCCAAGCCTGTGTCCCCGACACTCTAACCTGCAGTGCACAACCTCCTGAGTTGTCCTCCGGCATCGTGGGACTCCCTTTTGTGTCTTCGGGTGAGCTCCGGTTCACTCCTCTTCCAAGTGCCTGTTCCGGTACTTCTGCGGGTGCTGCCTGCTTCTGTGAGGGCTCCCTGATTTGCTGGGCGCCCCCTCTGTCTCCTCATCCAAGTGGAGACATCCTGGTCCCTCCTGGGCCACAGCAGCATCCAAAAGCCCTAACCACGACCCTTGCTGCTAGCAAGGCTTGTTTGCGGTCTTTCTGCATGGGACCACCTCTGCAAGCTTCTTCACGACGTGGGACATCCATCCTCCAAAGGGGAAGTTCCTAGTCCTCTTCGTTCTTGCAGAATCCACAGCTTCTACCATCCGGTGGCAGCTTCTTTGCACCCTCAGCTGGCATTTCCTGGGCATCTGCCCAATCTCGACTTTGTCGCGACTCTTGAATTTGGTCCCCTTGTTCCACAGGTACTCTCGTCCAGAAATCCACTTTGTTTGCATTGCTGGTGTTGGTCGTCCTTGCAGAATTCCCCTATCACGACTTCTGTGCTCTCTGGGGAATATAGGTGCTCTCTACACCTACTTTTCAGGGTCTTGGGGTGGGCTATTTTTCTAACCCACACTGTTTTCTTACAGTCCCAGCGACCCTCTACAAGCTCACATAGGTTTGGGGTCCATTCGTGGTTCGCATTCCACTTTTGGTGTATATGGTTTGTGTTGCCCCTATACCTATGTGCTCCTATTGCAATCTACTGTAATTCTACATTGCTTGCATTACGTCCTTTTGCTATTACTGCATATTTTTGGTATTGTGTACATATATCTTGTGTATATTTGGCATCCTCATACTGAGGGTACTCACTGAGATACTTTTGGCATATTGTCATAAAAATAAAGTACCTTTATTTTTAGTATATCTGTGTATTGTGTTTTCTTATGATATTGTGCATATGACACCAGTGGTATAGTAGGAGCTTTGCATGTCTCCTAGTTCAGCCTAAGCTGCTCTGCTATAGCTACCTTCTATCAGCCTAAACTGCTAGAAACACCTCTTCTACACTAATAAGGGATAACTAGACCTGGTACAGAGTGTAAGTACTCCTTGGTACCCACTACAAGCCAGGCCAGCCTCCTACACAGCCCACTTCCACTTCCACTTCTGCTCTCTTCCTGTTGTACTGCAAGACGTTGTAGTACAAAGCAACAGCTTATGTTGTGTTGTGTATTTGTGCATGTGAGTTTGGAATATCCAGTGTATTGTAATGTCTTCCAAAATGTAGCATGAAGTTAGATGTGACATGATTTGTGAGTGGTTTTTCAGTTCATTAATTGTTTGGGCATTTGCTGCTGTATGTTTACAAGTGTACTATTTCATATGCATGAGTGTCTGCAATGTATGAAGGTATGTGACGATTTTGTTACATTAACTGTATTGTTTACGATTTTGTTTTTTTAAAAACAATTTTCCAATGTAGTATTTATGAGTATCTGCAATGTATAAAGTTGTAAGACCATTTTTTACTTTTATAGTACTTCTTTTATTTCATTTCCTTTATTTATAAAACTTTTTAGGGCCTAATTACGAGTTTGGTGGCCTTTTGGCAAGACAGCCATGGTGGCGACTGCCAAAAGACTACCATTTTGGTGGTCACATAGACTGAGGTATTACGAGTTACACTGGCAGGACCTCCTAAACCCAGCCAAAATCCCAACACAGCCAGGAATCTGGAGGGGGGGGGGAGGTGTTCCACCACCAGCACCATCAGTCCGTCAAAAATCCTTCAAACCAATTACGACCCACAAATCATGATAGCGGTTCTTCCAAATTGAAAACCAACGGTGGTGCAAACTGCGGCGGTTGCGCTCAGGACACTAATACACTACATCACATTGGATAGTTTGAATTCCACACATCCACACACCCAACACACCTGCAAACTGCACTAATAAACACACCCCTTCACACCCCACAGTCCTTTGCATCAACAACACTATACACAGCAAGAAAGAGGCCACACACAGAAATTCAGAACCATACAATAGGCACCCCTCCCCATTCCAAAATCCACTCATCCCACACCTGCACATCATACACAACACAATTTTCTATCCACACAACAGACACCAGCCATCACCCACTCACAACAGAGCAGCCCCACCTCATCACTTTTTTTTTTTTTAACCTTTTTGTGTCATCCACCACTACTATGTCGACACAAAAACATCCTGCTTCACAAACAATGAGTTCAGGGTCATGGTGGACAAAATCATCAGAGTAGAGCCACACCCATTTGGAGCCCAAGTCCAACAAACCTCTATTGCCAGGAAAATTGAGATGTGGTGATACAATAGTCGACAGGGTGAATTCTGTAGGTAACTATCCACACACAAGTGAGGACATCAGGAAGAGGTGGAACAACCTCAGGGGAAAGGTATGTTCCATGGCTGCCAGGCACCAGCTGGTGGTCCTTAAGACTGGCAGTGGCCCCCTACCCCCCACCAATGTTCACATCATGTAGGAGAAGGTCCTGACCATCCTCCACCCTGAGGGCTTGACAGGAATACCTGGGGGAGTGGAGTCTGGAAAGTCACAACACTGAAAATGTCACCCTAAAGTTCTGTTTTGCATGCTCACTGATCACCTTGTGACATCTTAACAGCCAACACACTCACAACCCCTGTGTCCAACTGTCCAAATGCCCCAACTGGCCTACCACATGTCAACTAAACTCACCAAGTGTCACAGTGTCTGTGTATTGCCTGGGTAGTGCAGGGACTGACAGCATTATAACTCCCAGCAGGCACTGTTATACCATTAAGAAAACCAAAACAGTGTACCATGATGAAAATAGCCGTGCATGTTAATTGCACAACTGACTAAACCCACCTGATTGAGCCAAAATTGTACAGACTAGGGCATTGACAGCAATGCTATGCACATCTGCCAGTACAGTACTATCAACACACAGCTACAGCTGTGTCATCTGCTGAAATGTTCCTTTTACTTCACATCACCCATTGAAATATACTCATCTGATGGGAACACACATATCTACAGTGTGCTGTAGTAGGTGTAAACTGATATATATATATGACCAATAATGAACTACTGCTAACTGGAAGGTAACATAAACAAAATACAGCTACACAGCAGACAAGATATGAGTCTATCAACAGACATCCAACTAGCAAGGTAATCAGACATTCTGTATCAAGGTGTATGAGATAGGAATTCTCTGTATCTCATATAGCTGTACCCCAGATTTGAAAGCAGGTGTCACTGTCATATCAGGGGATCAAGCAGAGCCTTTCCGTACATGGCTCAAAGCATATCCACCTGTCAAAGGTTGATACCACATGTTGCATTACAATCTGTAACTGTTTGTTCCACTTCTTCAACAGGTCACATGGCCATTGTGCCCATTGAAAGGACACCTGAGACAGACACTTCCCGCCTGGATGAAGGCCTCAGTGAGGAGAACATTCCTGAATGTGAGGAAATTGAGGACGACTCTGGCCCATCTGGGACACCTGGCCAGTCTACAACTGTCAGCCTCACTCTGCTTACATTGACTCTTCTCAGCCCTGTTGCATCTACATCCCAAGCAGCCATTCGGCCCCCCCCCAACCTGTGTTCCAAGGACAGTTACAAAAATCATGTGTCCCCCAGTACAGGTACTGGAGTCATCACTAGAAAACCCTGATAATAAAGGACCTGGCACCAGTGGAAGTGGGCAAACTGTGCCAAGGGCACAAGGGGGTAGGGTTCTTTGGAAGGATGGTGTAGGCCAGCAAATTGAGGCTCCTAGAGATACAACTGGCCAGGAAACCCTCTCCCAATTCTTGAGAGCCTACCAATCGCCCCAAGGTGTGATGGGCCAGGTACTTGCCATGATGGGGGAGATAAAGCAGCTGCAGAAGCACAACCACCAGAAAGTCATGCAGAAGTGGGAGGCCCACAATGCCATCATGGCCTCCCAAACAGGGGTGCTGAGAGACATTAATATCACCCTGAGTAGGTTATGTTCACAACAGAAGACCCCTTCCATTGGCCATTTAACATCAGCCCCTTCTACATCTGTGGCAGCCGTGGAATGGAGGCTCGTCAAGGGGAAGGACATGCCTCAGACATCCCAGTCTCTGTAGCTTAAGAACACCCCACAACGCGGACATCCACCAAAACATCCAGGAGGAGCAGATGCCAAGACTTCAGACACTGCCAGGAAGGGATCCTCTACTCATTGGTTCCCCTTGTGTGTCACAGGTGAACTCTGTTGACAGTTTTACAACCACTCTCCACATTCCAGTGTTACAATGACACTGGACTTGAGACTCCGAATGGTGTAGCAGCTAATCTGATGATTACATCCACTATGACTGAACCCTTAACTGTTTGCACTTAATGATGTGATACCATTTCCTTAATTTTCCTGTTCACTTGTAAATAAACACAACTAAACCACATATCATGTTTGAGAGTCATTTTTCAGCTATATTGAACCGTTAACTGTCCAATTTGCTGCTTACACATGGTATTCTCATATGTACCAAATCTGTTAAGTCCCATCTCACATGTACTGTTGAATCTGGTTTAGATTTATGTACAATTGTTACAAATGAGGTCTTTGGTTGGCAGTCAGTTTACCCTCTGTCCGAGCAAAGACCATAACTCTAGTCAGGGTAAAAGAGAATCACCCTCAGCTAACCCCGGCTTACCCCCTTGGTAGCTTGGCATGAGCAGTAGGCTTAACTTCAGAGTGCTATGTGTAAAGTATTTGTACCAACACACACAGTAACAATGAAAACACTAAAAAATGACACAACAAAGGTTTAGAAAAATAGAAAATATTTATCTAAACAAAACAAGACCAACATGACAAAAATCCACAATACACAAGTCAAGTTATCACTAAAAATGTAAAGAGTAATTTTCCCAGCTCCGGGCATTGATCTTTCGGTCGCATTACAGGCGAGCAATGATTTTCAGCTGCGAAGCCTGCGGCACGTTGATTTTTCAGCCACAGATCAGAGTTGCGTCGATCTTTTCCCCGCACGGCGGTCTGTGAGTGGATTTCTCACTCATGGGCTGCCAGCTTCTCCTTTCAGGGTCCCATGAACTGGATGGGCTCCATTTGGCAGACTAGGAGTCTCTCCAGAGACTCCAGGTGCTGGTAGAGAGAAGCCTTTGCTGTCCCTGAGACTTCAAACAACAGGAGGCAAGCTCTAAATGAACCCCTTGGAGAGTTCTTCCCAAGAAGGAATGCAACACAAAGTCCAGTCTTTGTCTTCTAGTACAGGCAGAAACAGCAACTTCAGGATAGCTCCACAAAGCACAGTCACAGGCAGGGCAGCTCTTCTTCCTCAGCTCTTCAGCTCTTTTCCAGACAGAGGTTCTGTTTGGTTTCCAGAAGTGTTCTAAAGTCTGTGGTTTTGGGTGCCCTTCTTATACCCATTTTGCCCTTTGAAGTAGTCCTACTTCAAAGGAAAGTCTCTCTTGGTTGTGAAATCCTGCCTTGCCTAGGCCTGGCCCCAGACACACACCAGGGGGTAGGAGACTCCATTGTGTGAGGGCAGGCACAGCCCTTTCCTTCCCTCCCTCCTAGCAGAGATGGTTCATCAGGAAATGCAGACTGCACCCCAGCTCCCTTTGCGTCACTGTCTATTAGAGGTGCAACTAGCCCAACTGTCAAACTGACCCAGACAGGGAATCCACAAACAGGCAGAGTCACAGAAATGGTATAAGCAAGAAAATGCTCACTTTCTAAAAGTGGCATTTACAAACACACAATCTTAAAATCAACTTTACTAAAAGATGTATTTGTAAATTGTGAGTTCAGAGACCCCAAACTCCACATGTCTATCCGCTCCCAAAGGGAATCTACACTTTAATCAGATTTAAAGGTAGCCCCATGTTAGCCTATGAGATGGACATGCCTTGCAACAGTGAAAAACAAACTTAGCAATATTTCACTGTCAGAACACATAAAACACATTACTATGGCCCTCATTACAACTTCGGTGGTCTTGCAAAAAGACCTCCAAAGCCGCAGGCGCCACAATACCACCAGTGCTGGTGGTATTGGTGGCACCTTATTTTGACATTTCCGCTGGGCCAGCGGAAAAGTCACATCAACATAGAAGGTGGCTCATAATAGAGCCGGCGGCAATGTTGATGTGCAGCGGGTGAGGTAGCACCCGTCGTGAATTTCACTGTCTGAAATTCGGGCAGTGAAATGCGCAATGGGGCTGTGCCTGGGGCCCCTGCAGTGCCCATGACAAGTGCATGGGCAGTGCAGGGGCCCTAGGGGCACCCCGAGTCCCCCTTACCGCCAGCCTTTCCATGTTGTTTACCGCCATGGACAGGCTGGAGGTTGGGGACTCATAGTCCCCAGGGTGACTCATAATCCCCAGGGCAGCGCTGCTTGCAGTGCTGCCCTGGGGATTATGACCTCCTGGCGGAAGCATGGCGGTATAGTGGAGGGGCCGGCGGTATGGCCGTGGCTAATGCGCCACAGTCATAATACACTGGCGGAATACCCCCAGCCTGTTGGCGGTGTTACCGCCAGTGTTCCGCCGGCCGCCAGGGTCATAATGACCCCCTATATGACCTACCTTAACCATACACTGCACCCTGCCCTTGGGGCTACCTAGTGCCTACCTTAGGGGTGTCTTACATGTAAGAAAAGGGAAGGTTTAGGCCTGGTATGTGGGTACACTTGCCAAGTAGAATTTACAGTTAAAACTGCACACACAGACACTGCAGTGGCAGGTCTGACACATGATTACAGAGCTACGTATGTGGGTGGCACACCCAGTGCTGCATGCCCACTAGTAGCAATTGATTTACAGGCCCTGGGCATCTCTAGGGCACTTTGCTAGGGACATACTAGAACATCTAAAATGGCAACCATGGATAAGCCAATTGCATACACATTTTGTAAAGGAGCACTTGCACTTTTGTACTGGTTAGCAGTGGTAAAGAGCCCAGAGTGACAAAGTTAAGGGAGACCACAGCAAGGATGAAAAGTCTAACACGTGTCCTCCCCAGCTGAAAGTGGGGAGCAACTACCCAACCTCATGTGAGTTCTCATCACTAAGGCGGAAGAACCTAGACAGACCATCAGCATTGGCGTGTTCTGTACCAGGATGGTGTTCCACTGTAAAGTCCATCCCCTGTAGGGAAATGGACCACCTCAACAGTTCTGGATTCTTACCCCTCATCTGCATTAACCATCTGAGGGGCCTGTGGTCAGTCTGAACCCGGAAGTGAGTCCCAAACAAGTAGGGCCTTAGCTTCTTCAGTGCTCAGACCACATCAAACGTTTCACGTTCTATGGCACTCCACTTACGTTCCCTGGGAATTAACCTCCTGCTAAAGAAGGCTACGGCTTGATCTAGGCCCTCTTCATTAAGCTGTGAGAGTACTGCTCCAATACCATGCTCTGAGGTGTGTGTTTGCACAACAAAGTCCTTGGAGTAGTCAGGTGCATTCAGCACAGGTGCTGTGCACATTGCAGCCTTCAGGGCATCAAAAGCGGTCTGGCAAGCCTCTGTCCAGATCACCTTCCTGAGTTGCTTCTTAGAAGTCAACTCAGTCAAGGGGGTAACAGGGGTACCATATCCCTTGACAAACCTCCTGTAGTATCCTGTGAGACCTAAGAAGGTTCTCACTTCAGTCTGGATCTTGGGAGGCTCCCAAGCCAGAATGGTATCAATCTTTAGGTGAAGGGGTGCCACCTGGCCACTCCTCACCTGGTGTCCCAAGTATACCACAGAACCCTGCCCTTTTTAGCACTTGCTCACCTTAATAGTGAGGCCTTCCTTCTGCAGGGCCTCTAACACTCTCCAGAGGTGTTGCAGGTGTTCCTCCCATGTGGAACTGAACACAGCAATGTCATCCAGGTAGGCAGCACTGAACTCATCCAGCCCAGCCAACACATGGTTGACCAACCTCTGAAAGGTGGAAGGGGCATTCTTCATCCCAAATGGCATCACTTTAAATTGAAAGTGTCTGTCTGGGGTAGAGAATGCTGACCATTCCTTGGCCCCCTCAGTTAAGGCAATCTGCCAGCACCCAGATGTTAAGTCAAACGTACTGAGATACTGGGCAGTCTCAACCAGTCAAGGAGCTCATTAGCTCGGGGGATGGGGTGTGCGTCAGTCTTGCTGACAGCATTGAGTCCCCGGTAGTCCACACAGAACCTGAGTTCTAGAGTGGCACCAGGTGCAGCAGCCTTTGGGACCAATACCACTGGACTGGCCCAAGGACTGCTGGAGTGCTCAATAACCCCTAGGGTAAACATTTTGAATACTTCATCTTTAATACAAACCCTGACCCTGTCAGTCACCCTGTAAACCTTCTGTTTAATGGATGGACTGTCCTCAGTGTCCACATCATGTGTGCTTAAGTGTGTGACCCATGGGATCAGGGAAAACAGTGAGGTGATCGGTCCCAACATGTGGCGACAGTCACCCTGCTGCTCTTCAGTCAGGGAGGGGGAGAGGATCACTCCCTCCACAGATCCATCTTTCTCTCCTGCAGACCAGAGGTCAGGAAGAGGATCACTCTCCTCCTCCACCCCATCATCTGTCACAAGGAGCATGGACAGTTCAGTCCACTCATAGTGCGGCTTGAGGCGGTTGACATGCATGACCCTTAAAAGGTTTTTTGGAGACTGCAATTCCACCAGGTAGGTGACTTCACTCTTGCGCTCCATGACCTCAAATGGCCCAGTCCACTTGTCCTGGAGCACCCTAGGCTCCACTGATGCCATCACCCACACTTTTTCTACTGGTTGAAACTCAACCAGGGTGGCATTCTGGTCATACCAGCGTTTCATGTCCTCCTGGCTTGCTTCCAGGTTCTCCTGTGCGAGACTCCTGAAGTGGGAAGTCTGGTTTCCCAGAGCCAGCATTTAAATGAATTCATCCTGGGGGGATTTACTAGGAGCTTTTTCCAAAGCCTCCTTGATTAGACTTAAAGGTCCTGTCACAGGGTGGCCATAGATGAGCTCAAAGGGACTAAACCCAAGTCCCTTTTGAGGCACCTCCCTGTAGATGAACAGAAGGCATGGCAAGAGGACATCCCACTTCCGCCTCAAGGGCTCTGACAGACCCATAATCATGCCTTTCAAGGTATGGTTGAATCTCTCAACCAGACCATTACTTTTGGGGTGGTAAGGGGTGGTGAACTTGTAGGTTACCACACACACTCCTTCCACAGAGACTTCATATATGTGGATTTGAAGTTGGTACCCCTATCAGATACCACGTCCCTGGGGAAGTGCATGCGGGTAAAAACCTCCATCAAAGCACGACCCCCCACAAGGGAAGTGATTGATCTCAAAGGAATGGCTTCTGTGTAGTTTGTGGCATTGTCCAACAAGAACAGGATAAAACTGTTGCCCTTGGCTGTCTTGGGATCCAGAGTTCCCACAATGTCAATGCCTACCCTCTCAAAGGGAGTACTGACAACCTGTAGTTTCCCCCACTCTTGCCACTGCCCTGAAAAGTTTGGCAAGACCTGCAATGTGTATCTGAGTACCTGTGCATTAGGGACCAGTAAAAGTGGGTGACAAGTCTCTCAAAGGTTTTGTCCTGCCCCAAATGTCCAGCTAAAGGCACATCATGAGCCAACCCCAGTAGGAAGGCCCTAAAGCACTAGGGCACCACCAGCACAAGGGCTGACTCAGGCTCAGTGACCTTAGGCTCACTATACTGGAGGCCATCCTCTCAATAGATCAGGTGCAATGCTTGCTCTTTGCCATCTGCCTGGTCTGCAGCCTGCTGCTGCAAACCCTCCAGAGAAGGGCATGTCCTCCGTGTTGCACAGAATGCTTCCCTGGTGGCCCCCCCTTCCTGCTGCCACTGGAACAGCTCAGGGACCTCACCCAGTTCAGCCACCTGTTCCCCTGTAGATTCAGGGGCGTCACCCTCAGGTTCTGCCTCCTTCCAGACCGTGGTAACTTCTGGGGCCGGTTTCCTGCTCCCCCTGCCCTTCCTCTTCTTGGCGGTCCCGTGGGCTACTGTTTCAGGCTCCAGGGGCTCTTGGCCACCCTGACGGGCAGCCATTGACCGGGTGGCTACGCATACCCACCCAGGCAGACCCAGCATCTCCAAGTGAGACCTGTGTTTCACCTCCTTCCAAGGGGAATCCTTGAGGTCATTGCCTAGCAAACAATCAACAGGCATGGTTGGACTCACAGCTACCTTCAAGGAACCTGAGAACCCCCCCATTCAAAGGGAACCTGCACCACTATGCACAGGCGCTCTGAGTTGTCCACGGCAACTACTTGGTGAAGTACCAGGGGATCAAGCTGCTCTTCAGACACCAGCTGACTCCTCACTGTAGTCACACTGACTCCTGTGTCTCTCAGAGCCTCCACCCTCTGTCCATTGATGGTCACCCACTGCCTGTACTTTGTAGTGTTCTCAGGCATGAGGGTTCTCTGGACCTCACCCACCTGGAACCAACTCCTCCCCAAGCTCTACACTGGCCAAACCCTGGGACGGCACACAAGTGGGTGCCGGTGTACTTATGGGGCATTTGGGGTCCCCCTTCACATAACCCAATTGGTCACATGCTTAACACTGATGTGGGGGTCCCCCTGCCACTGGCTTCCCTTTGGAAAGCCATGGCTTGTTCTCACTGGGGGGTTGGGAATACTTACCCTGGGAATCAGTTTCTGGCCCTTTAGAGAACTACCCCTGTTTACCCTTACCCCCCCTTTCTTCTGAGAGTGACCCTGCCCACCCTTGGCGTGGTTTCACCCATACCTCTTTTGGACCCTAGTGCTCTCCCAGCGGGCCGCTTCCTGTGTAAGCTTCCTGGGATCAGTCAGCTTCCTGTCAATCAGGTGCTGGCTCAGCTCTGGAAAAACTAAACTGTACAAGTGCTCCTATGCAATCAGATTGTAAAGCCCCTCATACGTAGTTACCTTACTGCCCTTCACCCAACCATCCAGTGACCTGCAATAAGAATCAACACATTCCAACCATGTTTGGGATTCCTTCTTCTTATAGGAGCTAAACTTATACTGCTCAGGGGTGAGACCATACCTTGTGTGTAGAGCATCCTTCATGATAGTGTAGGTGAGATTCTGAGCATCCCCTAAGGCTGTCAGTGTATCCCTCCCCTCTACCTCATAGTGCTTCCACAGACCCACCCCCAATGAGCTTCAGGGACCAGATTCATGTGGAGAGCAGACTCATACCTCTTAAACCACAAGTATATGTCATCCTCCCTTTTATAATCCTTCACAGGATCTTTAGGAATGTGCACCCTCCTTTCAGGCTGCACCTTGATGTGTCTGCCACCATCCCCACTAGATTGGCTCCTCTGATCCATCTCCCTCAAGCTCAGCTCATGAGCCAACAACAACTCTTTCTCCTCTATGGCCATCCTCATTTTCTCCAACTTGCTCTGGTGCTCGCTCTCTGCCTGTCTGTCCTGCAATTCTTCAGGGGGCAGACCCTTAGATGAGACACTGCTACCTGCCCTGGACACCCTCTCCCTGAGTATAACGGGCCCACCAACAATAACATTGTGTATGTAATGCTCTTCCTCCTCATTCTCCTCCTTCTCTGAGTGCCCTTCAGTGCTCTTGGCTGTCACCGAGGCCATCAGCGCCTTTTGAGGCTCCTCCTTCTTGGATGAGCTTTTAATGGGACAGTCAAAACTTTTACAGAACTGCTTTAACTAAACCTTGGTATAGCTTTCCAATTTCTCTAGGTCAAAAGCAGCTCCAACTGATGCATCCCCAGAAGGGACATGATGAAAAGTCAACAAAAGTGCAAAGTTCCAAAAGGCAGAAAACAAGTTCCCAAATGAAGTTCAGAAGTCAATCAAAGATTACTACAAAAATGGATGTAGGGAAAAATCCAAGCAAAAGAGAAAAATCAAAAAATCATAAGATAAGTAGTATGTGGTCACGTAGTGGTTTGCACTGAAAACAGTAGTGTACACTTAATCACTGTATGTCAAATACAAATACAAATCCAATTCCAACCACTGATTACCAATGTTAGAAATTGGGTCTTTGGTTGGCAGTCAGGTTACCCCCCCTGTCCAAGCAAGGACCCTCACTGTAGTCAGGGTAAAAGAAATTCACCCTCACCTAACCCCTGCTTACCCCCTTGGTAGTTTGGCACGAACAGTAGGCTTAACTTCAGAGTGCTGGGATTAAAGTATTTGTACCAACACACACAGTAACTTAATGAAAACACTACAAAATGACACAACACAGGTTTAGACAAATATAAAATATCTATCTAAACAAAACAAGACCAAAATGACAAAAATCCACAATACACAAGTCATCACAAAAAATGTTAAGAGAGTCTTCATGTAATTTTAAACACAACGTTAGCGCTGTTAGTGTGAACATGTACCTTGGGCGCGTCAAAAATATCCACGCACGTGCGAGTGTCCATCAAAAAGGGCTTGTGATGCGTCGATTTCACTCACGAGCGAGATCTTGCGTAGTTTCTCCTTTATTCGGGTCGGCGTGTGTCATTTCTTCTCTCCTCAGGAGAGGGATGTGTCGATCCGGTCAGCACTCTCGGTCCGGGCAGGCCACATGCCCAGCGGTGTTTGCATCTGAAATTCAGCTGCACGATGGTCCTAAAACCACGCAGCGCAGGTTGTGATTTCATCAGCCTCCATCAGCGATGCTGCACGTCGTTTTCCAAGCTCCGGGCGTTGATCTTTCGGTCGCATTACAGGCGAGCATTGATTTTCAGCAGCAAAGGCGGTGGCGTGTTGATTTTTCAGCCACAGCTTAGAGTTGCGTCGATCTTTTCCCCGCACGGTGGTCTGTGAGTGGATTTCTCACTCATTGGCTGCCAGCTTCTCCTTTCAGGGTCCCAGGAACTGGAAGGACTCCACTTGGCAGACTAGGAGTCTCTCCAGAGACTCCAGGTGCTGGTAGAGACAAGTCTTTGCTGTCCCTGAGACTTCAAACAACAGGAGGCAAGCTCTAAATCAAGCCCTTGGAGAGTTCTTTACAAGAAGGAAGGCAACACAAAGTCCAGTCTTTGTCTTATAGCAGAGGCAGAAGAAGCAACTGCAGGATAGCTCCACAAAGCACAGTCATAGGCAGGGCAGCTCTTCTTCCTCAGCTCTTCAGCTCTTCTCCAGAGAAAGGTTCCTCTTTGTTTCCAGAAGTGTTCTAAAGTCTGTGGTTTTGGGTGCCCTTCTTATACCCATTTTGCCCTTTGAAATAGGCCTACTTCAAAGGAAAGTCTCTCTTGATTGTGAAATACTGCCTTGCCTAGGCCCCAGACACACACCAGGGGGTTGGAGACTGTATTGTGTGAGGGCAGGCACAGCTCTTTTTCTCCCCTACCTCCTAGCACAGATGGCTCATCAGGAAATGCAGACTACACCCCAGCTCCCTTTGTGTCACTGTCTAGTGAGAGGTGCAACCAGCCCAACTGTCAAACTGACCCAGACCGGGAATCCACAAACAGGCATATTCACATAAATGGTATAAGCAAGAAAATGCTCACTTTCTAAAAGTGGCAATTACAAACACACAATCTCAAAATCAACTTTACTAAAAGCTGTATTTTTAAATTGTGAGCTCAGAGACCCCAAACTCCACATGTCTATCCACTCTCAAAAGGAATCTACACTCTAATCAGATTTAAAGGTAGCCCCCATGTTAATCTATGAGAGGGGCAGGCTTTGCAACAGAAAAAAATTAATTTAGCAATATTTCACTGTCAGGACATATAAAACACATTACTATATGTCCTACCTTAACCAAACACTGCATCCTGCCTTTGGGGCTACCTAGGGCCTACCTTAAGGGTGTCTTACATATAAGAAAAGGGAAGGTTTAGGCCTGGCAAGTGGGTACACTTGCCAAGTTGAACTTACAGTTAAAACTGCACACACAGACTCTGCATTGGTAGGTCTGAGACATGATTACAAAGCTACTTATGTGGGTGGCACATCCAGTGCTGCAGGCCCACTAGTAGCATTTGATTTACAGGCCATGGGCACCTCTAGTGTACTTTACTAGGGCCTTACTAGTAAATCAAATATGCCAATCATAGATAAGCCAATTACATACACATTTTGTAAAGGAGCACTTGCACTTTAGTACTGGTTAGCAGTGGTAAAGTGCACAGAGTAACAAAAACAGCAAAAACAGAGTCCAGCACACATCAACAACTTGGTAAACAGAGGCAAAATGGTAAGGGAGACCACGCCAAGGATGAAAAATCCAACAACAATAATATAAATGGACACACTCCTATACCCAGTTATTGCACTTTCCTCCGCATAGGCTGAAAACATGCTGAAGATTACCCAGTGAAGTACAGCTTCACAATTTAATGTTTTAACATAGGTGTGAATAACATGCACCTCACAGACTAATGAAGTTAGAGACATGTCAGTCTTTGTCTATCCAAATAGGCAAACAGATTGGTCCAATGTGTCATCAGCTAAAGCCTTATCACATACCAATACAATACCTCCCAAATGACCATACCCATTAATACAGACAGAGGTCAGTACAACTGTCCCCAGTCATGTGAACTTCCACTTACCATGGTCATGTATCTGTAGGCATGCTACTCATCCATGTCAGTCTTGACACCCATGCACAGTGTTCTGCAATGAGGAAACACAGTGACAGCTATATACAAGTTAAATAGTATAATTATTAAACCAATGAGAAGGTTGAGGTTATGGGTTGCACCGGCTGACATGTGTCAGAGATCCAAGACCACACCGATGACACCATTGGATCCAGATTACATGGCACACACTGGTCTATTGTGTGGAACAGGACACTACTATCCAACTGTGCTGTGACTCTGGGCATGGAACTCAGATACCACCAATATGATGGCATATGGTACCTGGATCTATCTTTGTTCACTTCACATGTCAGACCTGCAAATCCCACCTGCCTGTGACCCAATTCAGAATTGATCACATGAGGATGACCTTGTGAAGAAATCGACAAAGTAAAAATGTTATACAAAAGATATAGGCAGGTAATGGCAATGAAGACCAATAAAGACATATTGTAAATAGAATAGTAACACTGATTGTACAGTGTGACAATTAACAAAGGAGGTCATCACGATAGTCACAACTCCATGCGCAATTTTGCATGCACTTCTGAGTTATGTCCTGCTAAGCAACTAATGAGCTGTCTGATGGTCATAAAAAGACCCTTCTCAAACATCTCCAAGCCCTCCAATAACCCACTGAGTCAAGTGTTTTACAGAACACATACCTACAGTCAATTAAAGTACTGATTTATGAGATCTGCCCAGATGTCTCCACCTTCATCCTCATTACAGTCATCCTCACTTGGTATTTCTGCATTCTCACCCACTGGAACTTGCGGCTCCCCCTCATCTGGTATATATGGGATCTGGCATCTCAGAGTGAGGTTGTGGAGCATGCAGCAAGCAACAATAATTTTATATACTTTGGCGGATGAGTAGAGTAGGGCTCCACCAGACTTATCAATGCAACGAAATCTAGCCTTTAGGAGCCCAAAAGTACTCTCCATGACACGTCTTGTCCTTCCATGGGCCTCATTGAAGCAAACTTCCCCTTGCTTGGTTGGGTATCTCACTGGTGTCAACAAACAGGGACGGACGGTTTGGATAGCCAGAATCCCCTGTCAGGAATTGTTACATGTGTGCAAACATAAATTTTGGACATCCTTACATTTGGCAGCAGACATAAGATACAGACACATATTACATATGTGACTTACCAACCAGCCTGGCCCTCTCTGTGTACTGTTGTATCATTAGCAGTGGGATATTGCTGTTCCGCATGATAAAGGCATCATGAACTGAACCCGGGTACTTTGCACATACTTGGGAAATGAAGAGGTCCTCCAAACAGACTACTTGGACATTTATGGAGTGGAAGTTCTTCCTGTTCTGGTACACCTGTTCATTGCCTTTTGGGGGAACCAATGCTACATGGGTACCATCAATGACTCCCATCAGATGTGGGATGTGTGCCAAAGCATAAAAATCAGCCTTCACATGGGACAAAGCTTCACATTGTGGAAATCAGATTTAGTTGTCCAGGTGTTTTAACAGTGCTGAGAGGACATCCTTCAAGATAAAACTGAACATAGGCTGCGACATCCCTGCAGTTAGGGCCATGGTATTTTGAAATGATCGTGTGGCCAGGAAGTGCAGCACTGATATGACTTGTACAATGGATGGATAGAATGCTATTGGGATGATGAATGGCAGGCATCAGATCTCACGATCTCAGATTGGACTCACAACAAAGATCCATGATTGTCTGCCTATCCAGACCGGTAGATTTGGATGACATGTTGGTCCTCCATGGTCTGCAGGTCTGCTAGTAGACGGTACACTGGAGGTTGTCTGACCCTTCTCATTCCAGGATAACTAAATAAAGGAATATAAGAAGATATGTTTATCAGTCAATGCAATGTGTCCATTGTAAGTATGAAAACACATATGACACACATAATGCTTTCACGTGCCATATGAAATAGTTACAATATGGTACACAGGACACACCTAAGGAAATAATAGCTCATTGCTGCAATGTCTCTGTGATAATGACATTCTTACCATGTTTCACATATAATACACACAAATTCCATCTATCCAATTGCCATGAGGGTGCAGAATATGCCACTAATGATTAATTACTCATATATCATCAAAATTACAAAATGTCTATAATTTCCGATTTTTTATTTATGGCTTCTCCAAGCTAGTGAAAACTCATCTCTCACTTGATTCTTGGCACTGCTGCCAGCAAGACCTTCATGACTTGAGCTGCTGTGTACTGCCTCTGGGAGCAATAATGCCATGACCTACAGGTGATAGGGCCAGCCCCTGCCTTCTCACCAGAGGAGCTAGAGAAGCTAAAGTCTGTACGGTGCCAAATGTGTGATAGAATGGGCTGAGTTCCTGGTCATGTACATATGTTTGGTGACAGATTCTGAGTCCTGAGACATTGTGGTGAGTGTTTGATGTATGTTCCCTGACCCACCTTGTGAATGTTGCACAAGGTTAGTGGAGTTGGTATATCAGACTCGTCCTGAATTACCATATCTGCATAGGTGTTGGCTGTCTGCTCATATGTGATTACATGACAACCGGATGCTGGCGATTCATGCTGTCTAACCTGTTTAAAATTCACATACGCCTGACTTCATATGCTCACCTATCCGTGGAAGGGATGTTCAAGACAGTCTGGGGGTCATTACAACATTGGTGGTAAAAGCCGCTTACCGCCGTGCAGAAGACCGCCAACATACCACCGCGGCCGTGGAAATCCACCACGGCCATTATGACCCACAGCTCAGAATCCGCCAAAATTGAGACACCCACACAAGACCGCCACACCAAAGGTCAGTGATAAACTGGTGAAAATAAAACCTCCACCGTCACGCCAACAGGAATACGCCCACACTGTCACGACCCATGAATCCACGCTCAAAATACACACACTCTTACAAAACACTACCACATTGGACAAATCGAAATACACACACCTGATGCACATGCACACAGCCAATACAATATAAAACACCCACCTACATCACCTATAAACCCCTATGACCAAAATCCAAAAAGAAGGTCAGAGAGAGAGACTACAATCTACAAACAAGCATCCGCAGGCACACAATACCATCACCCACATAACATCCACGCACCCCACACAACACACCACTAAATATCACCCCACATATCATAACACACACCACCCCACACATCACCCACACCACCCCAACGCAGTGGGACAGCACCCAAGAAATAGGGATGATATCAAGAAGAGGTGGAACGACCTACGGGGGAAGGTGCGTTCCGTGGTATCCAAACACCACCTTGCGGTACAGAGGACTGGCTGCGGACCGCTACCTCCTCCCCCACAACTAACAACATGGGAGGAGCAAGTCTTGGTGATTCTGCATGCTGAGGGCATTGAAGGAGTAGCTGGAGGAATGGACTCTGGTAAGTGAAACCTTAACTACTATATTCCCCACCCTACCTGCATGCCATCACATACCCCCACCCTCGCCATCACTTCTACTCCTCACAAATGTCCCAATATCACAAACCACACATCCCAACACCAAGCCCTGCAGGCAACACCAAAGCATGGACACCCATCACCAATGCATGGCCACTGCACATACCCATACACCCCCCTAAACCATCATCACACAAGGTCCCACACAGGAATGCAAGCACTGGGGTACACGGTCACCCACCCATTGCACACCATGGCACATACAGATGCAATAATCATGCTTTTACACCCCTGCAGGACCCCTACCCAACGTCACCGCACAGGAGGGTCCAGACATGTCCACACCACCAACAGAAGAGGCCCACAGTGATGACAGCATCTCTGTCCAACTGGATCTAGACGACCAGCCCGGCCCATCTGGGACCTCTGGACAGTCGGTTCCCCTCACACTAGCAGAGGCCACCACAGAGCTTGGCCCCTCTGGAAACACCAGCACAGCACCCACCCAGCGGGCCCATACCTCTGTCCCCAGGACACGTCAATCAGCAGTGTGTCCACCACTACAGGGAACCCAAGCTAACCCACCACCCCAACAACAACAGGGACCTGGGGGCAGTGGCAGTGGGCACACCGTTCAGGGGACAGAGGCCCAGGGAAACAGGGGAACTGGGAGGGCTGCTGTGCGATAGGGGAGGACAGGCCAAGGGAACCAATTCTCCACGAGGCCCTCTCCAACATCATGGGAGCCCACCATCATTCTCAGGAGACAATGGCAACGATACTGGCCAAGTTTCAGGAGACCCAGCGGCTGCAGGAGGAACAGCATTTGGGCTTCAGGGAGGAACTCAGATCCATCAATTCCACCCTGGGTACCATCGTAGGGGTGCTGAAGGAAGTCCTCAACACCAGGAAGGACACTTTGGCAAAACAAGGGGCCCCTGACACCAGCCTGGACGATGAACTGCCCACCACCTCCGCCGGCACTAGTGGACAGGAGGCACCGCCACAGGACCACCACACCAGCACCCCACCCCCTGCAGATGGAGAACCACCCTGCAAATGGTCCCTGAGATCCAGGACAAAGAGAGAGAACGATGCCAAGACCCCGCCAAGAAATGAGACCGCCCTGAATGTCATCCTTTTGTCCCACCTTGCCACCCTGTCCATCCTCAAACTGCCCCAGCTCCAGTTCCTATGCCCCTTTGGGCAATGCACCTGTGAACTAATAGAATGGACTCTGCCATGGACATTCCTCCACCATCACCCCTCACCATGTTACAGCACCTTCAAATATTGAGCACTTAAGTAAACACCCTTGAAGCACAAAACAATCTGGAGTCTGTCTGTGATTTTGAAATAGTGTATTTGCAATTACAGTGACAAAATGCTCTTTCAAATGTAATGTCAACATACCTATGTCACACAGCTCGAGTCCATGAGGATACAAAGCAGATGTCACACAGTGGGACCCACATCTGTGAAATCATAAGGGAAAGTGACAACTCAGTGACCAAACACTGGGTGAAAAGGACAGACAGTAGAGAGGTAGTAGTGTTAAAGTACATGTAGTAGGCAAGTTTGTCTACATACCTGTGTCTCACTGGAAATATTGCAGGATCACAGAGTTCCTGTTGTCGATGTCCTCTTCTTCTGGTTCCTCATCTTCACTGTCCACAGGCTCAACAGCTGCCACAACACCTCCATCTGGATCATCCTCCTGCAGAAAAGACACCTGTTGTCGCAAAGCTAAGTTGTGAAGCATACAGCAGGCCACGACGATCTGGCACACCTTCTTTGGTGAGTAGAATAGGGAACCACCTGTCATATGGAGGCACCGGAACCTGGCCTTCAGGAGGCTGAAGGTCCGCTCTATAATCCTCCTAGTTCGCCCATGGGCCTCATTGTAGCGTTCCTCTGCCCTTGTCCTGGGATTCCTCACTGGGGTCAGTAGCATGACAGGTTGGGGTAAGCAGAGTCACCTGAAAATGGCAAGGGACAACTGTTAGACACACACTAAACTGTGGGGATATCCCCAGACCCAGGCAACTATTCCCACTGTCTTGCTTCCAGGGGCTCACCTAATAGCCACACACGGTGCCTCTGGAGTTGACCCATTACATAAGGTAGGCTGCTATTCCGCAGGATGTAAGCGTCATGCACTGAGCCAGTGAATTTGGCATTAACATGGGAGATGTACTGGTCGGCCAAACACACCATCTGCACATTCATCGAATGATAACTCTTCCAGTTTCTGTACACCTGTTCACTCCTGCGTGGGGGGACCGAGGCCACATGGGTCCCATCAATGGCACCTATGATGTTGGGGATATGTCCCAGGGCATAGAAGTCACCTTTCACTGTAGGCAAATCCTCCACCTGAGGGAAAACGATGTAGCTCCGCATGTGTTTCAGCAGGGCAGACAACACTCTGGACAACACGTTGGAAAACATAGGCTGGGACATCCCTGATGCTATGGCCACTGTAGTTTGAAAAGACCCACTTGCAAGGAAATGGAGTACTGACAGCACCTGCACTTGAGGGGGGATTCCTGTGGTATGGCGGATAGCTGACATCAGGTCTGGCTCCAACTGTCACACAGTTCCAGGATTGTGGCACAATCAAGCCTGTAGGTGATGATCACATGTCTTTCCTCCATTGTCGACAGGTCCACCAGCGGTCTGTACACCGTAGGATGACGTCATCTCCTCACATGTCCCAGCGGACGGTGCCTATGAAGGACAACAGCGAACACAGAGTCAACCAACTCAGAGGTATGTAAACACAGCTCACTCAGAAAACCATTTATAACCCGAATATTGCCTGTGTGAGTGTTGATGCAAGGCCTAGGTATGTGTGACGCAGTTAAAATAAAGCCATGTGGGCCCCTGACATGGCGGCTGCCTTACCTGTAAAGTGGGACAATGGGATGTGAGGTAACTGCGCTAGTTTTGTACACCGTTGCGGTAGGCGGTCAAAGACCGCGGCGCAATTCTGTATTGGTTAACATTGGACCCTATGGGTCCCAGGAGCCAATGACGATGTATGCCGGCGGTGACGGCACGCACTGCCGCGGACGTGACTGCCATTTTCTATCACTTCAATCACTCGATACCTGATCTTCGACAGGAGAGGACCTACACTGCAAGTGCTGCTGTGACCTCAGTCTGGAAGAGACAATGGCTCGTGCGTCTGGGGAAAGGGCTCCTGCTTCAGCACGGAGGAGTTGGAGAAACTCGTGGATGGGGTCCTCCCCCAGTACACGCTACTCTATGGTCCTCCAGACAAACAGGTAAGTACACTGGGAGCATGCTGTATGGGCAATGCCTGTGTGGAGTGGTGCGGATGAAAGATAGGGTTGGGGAGAATGATGCGTGCATGAAATGACGGAGAGTGCATGTGCCACATGGCAAGGATAGGGATGAGGGCCAATGACTGTGACGGTGCAGTTGGTAATAACTTCTCTTTTTCCACTGTTCAATTCATGTAGGTCAGCGCCCACCAGAAGAAGGACATTTGGCGTGCCATCGCCAAGGATGTCAGGACCCTGGGGGTCTATCACAGATGAAGCACCCACTGCCTGAAAAGATGAGAGGACATTCGCCACTGGAGCAAGAAGACGGCTGAGGCCCAGCTTGGGATGGCCTCCCAACGTGGGAGGGGTGCCCGTTGCACCATGACCCCCCTGATGTTCAGGATCCTGGCGGTGGCATACTCGGATTTGGATGGGCGCTTGAGGGCATCACAGCAGCAACAAGGGGGTGAGTACACACTCATTCTGCTGATTCAGCGTGCAGTGGAGGTGTCCGGGTGGGGGAGGTGGGCTGTGTGTTTCCCTAGGCCAGGGCGAGTGTGCTAGTTAAGTCCCCTTTTTCAGGCAGACCCTGTGGCACCCCACCCCACCTGGGTACAGTGCCAACTACATCTAGTCAGGCTCCTGGGACATCCATGTGTGCAGATATCGGTCATAGCCTCGTAGGCCATGTCCCAGGGATTGTATAGTGGACCCCAAGTGCGCGGCGTAGTGCAGGGGGCTTCTGTGTCTGTTGTGTCCGCCAACGGTAGCGGTAATGCATGCACTGAACATGTCTTTCTTCTGTCTTCCCCCCCTTTTTGTGGTCTCCCTGTACATGTTGCATTAGCATCATCAGGCGGAGGAGCAGTGGCACCGGAACAGGAGGGAGCTGCATCCCATATGGCCCTGGAGGGCAAGACAACGGAGTCTGAAGCCACCAGTGGGGCGGAGGGCGAGGGGAGCTCCACAGCGGGGACAGGAGCTGACACCAGTGATACGAACTCGTCCTCTGATGGGAGGTCCCTTGTGGTGGCAGCTCCATCTGTGCCCCCACATCTACAGGTACAGCCACCCCCCCCAGCACCGCCCTCCCAGCGGCCGCTCAGTCTTTGCCCCGTGCCCGCTCACCCAGGAGGGTGGGCATCTCCTTTGCCCCAGGCACCTCAGCCCCTGCCCTAGTCACCCCTGCTGCCCTCAGTGAGGAGGCCATTGACCTCCTCAGGTGCCTCACTGTTGGGCAGTATACCATTTTGAATGCCATCCCGGGTGTAGAGAGGCAGTTGCAACAAACCAATGCATTCCTGGAGGGCATTCATTCTGGTCAGGCAGCCCTTCAGAGAGCTTTTCAGACTCTGGCCTCAGCAGTGATGGCAGCCATTGTCCCTGTCTCTAGCCTCCCCCCTCCAGCTTCCTCCACCCAAACCCAATCCCCTGTACCTCAGCCTACCCCAAGCACACCATCAGACCAGCATGCACACACCTCAACACACAAAGGAAGCTCAGGCAAACATAAGCACCACACATCCCACAGGCACTCATGCAAGCATCACACACATGCAGACATAGCAACATTCACTGCCTCCACTGTGTCCCCCTCCTCCTCGTCTCCCTCATCCCTCCCAGTCTCGTCTCCACTCACACCTGCATGCACTGCATCTACAGCCACTACTTCCATCACCAGCACACCCACCACCACACCCCGCTCACGTGCAGTCACCACCCCCACTACCATTCACACATCCCCTGTGTCCTCTCCCAGTGTGTCTGTGATGCCACCTCCCAAGGTACACAAACGTAGCCACACACCCACCAAACAACCATCCACCTCACCACAGCATCCGGCGCATGCACCTTCAGCCAAAGTCACCAAAAGGACACCTCCTACAACCACAACCTCTTCCTCCACTCCCAAACCCCCTCCAGCTACCCATCCCAGTGTTCCTAAGAAACTTTTCCTGGCCACCCTTGACCTCTTTCCCTCACCTCCCCCAGCCCGTCAGTCTCCTAGGGCCCGACTCTCCAGGTCCCAACCTAGCACCTCAGCCACAACAGCGGCCGGTCCAGTGGTGCCAGTAGTCACTGGATTCTGGAGTGCACCAGGCAGCAGGGCAGCCAGTGTGGCAAGGAGCCACAGCACGAACAGTCCCCCACCTGTCAAGCATCAAAAGTTGGCCAGTGCCTGGCAGGGGGGGGGGAAGACACCAGTCACCAAAGCCGCTCCCAGGGGTACAGGTGAGAGTGTGGAGTCAGCTGCGACACCTTCCAAGGTGGGGAAGGGGCACAAGAAACCCGGCAAGTCTGGGAAGAGCAGCACAACGGAGAAGACCGCCATCAGCCACGCTGCCCAGGATCCAGCCAGCACCAGCCCTGCTGGCCCAGACAGGACTGCCAGCACCAGCCCCGCTGGCCCAGACAGGACCACCAGCAGCAGCCCGCAGGCCCAGACAGGACAACCAGCACCAGCCCCGCTGGCCAGGAGGTGACCGCCAGCACCAGCCCCGCTGGCCCAGACGGGACCGCCAGCAGCAGCTCCGCAGGCCCAGACAGGACCGCCAGCACCAGCCCCGCAGGCCCAGACAGGACCGCCAGCACCAGCCCCGCTGGCCTAGACAGGACCACCAGCAGCAGCCCAGACAGGACCGCCAGCACCATCCCCACTGGCCAGGAGGCAACCGCCAGCACCAGCCCCGCTGGCCCAGACAGGACCACCAGCAGCAGCCCGCAGGCCCAGACAGGACAACCAGCACCAGCCCCGCTGGCCAGGAGGCGACCGCCAGCACCAGCCCCGCTGACCCAGACAGGACCACCAGCAGCAGCCCCGCAGGCCCAGACAGGACCGCCAGCACCAGCCCCGCTGGCCTAGACAGGACCACCAGCAGCAGCCCAGACAGGACCGCCAGCACCAGCCCCACTGGCCAGGAGGCAACCGCCAGCACCAGCCCCACTGGCCCAGACAGGACCGCCAGCAGCTGAGTCGCTGCCAAGGACACCCCCACCACAAGCACCGCTGCCAAGGACACTGCCGCCAGAAGCACCACTGCCAAGGACGCCGCCGCAACAAGCACCGCTGAACAGGACACCGCCGCCACAAGCACCGCTGCCAAGGGCACCTGCCGCCACCAGCACCGCTGAACAGGACACCGCCGCCACAAGCACCGCTGCCAAGGACACCTGCCGCCACCATCACCGCTGCCAAGGACACCACCGCAACAAGCACCGCTGAAAAGGACACCGCCGCCACAAGCACCGCTGCCAAGGACAGGATGAAGCACTCTGGGCACAAAGCCCCCTCCAGAACCAGTGGAGATTTACATCCACTACCTCTGTCCTTGGCAGGAAGAAGCACTCTGGGCACCAAGCCCCCTCCAGAACCAGTGGAGAAAGGCATCCACTACCTCTGTCCTTGGTAGGATGAAGCACTCTGGGCACAAAGCCCCCTCCAGAACCGATGGAGAAAGGCATCCACTACCTCTGTCCTTGGCAGGATGAAGCACTCTGGGCACAAAGTGTACACCAGAACCAGTGGAGAAAGGATTCCACTACCTCTGTCCTTGGCAGGATGAAGCACTCGTGGGCACAAAGCTTACTCGAGAACCAGTGGAGAAAGGCATCCACTACCTCTGTCCTTGACAGGATGAAGCACTCTGGGCACCAAGTCCCCTCCAGAACCAGTGGAGACTGTTATCCACTTGAGAGACTGTGGCTTTGCACTCCCCAGGATTGTACAGTGGGCAAACCAACCACTGTAGATACTTGTGAGAGTGTGGCTTTGCACTCCCCAGGATTGAACAGTGGGCAAACCAACCACTGTAGAGACTTGAGAGACTGTGGCTTTGCACTCCCCAGGATTGTACAGTAGGCAAACCACCCACTGTAGAGACTTGTGAGACTGTGGCTTTGCACTCCCCAGGATTGTACAGTGGGCAAACTAACCACTGTAGAGACTTGTGAGACTGTGGCTTTGCACTCCCCAGGATTGTACAGTGGGCAAACCACCCACTGTAGAGACTAGTGAGACTGTGGCTTTGCACTCCCCAGGATTGAACATTGGGCATGTGGCCCCCTCGTGGATTTGGCGTCGTGCACTCAACGGCTGAGGTGCCCCCCTTTCCCTTCCCCCTGAGGTGCCTGTTTTATTTCTATCTGATGCCCCTGCAGTGTTCTCTCCGTCATGTTCAGGTATCTTGTGTGGGCCTCGCCCATGCAGTGTGGGCCCAGTGTTCCACGGATTTAAATGGTGCAATACCTGGACTTCATTTATTGGTGTATATATTTGTTTATAGTGTAAATACATTTTTGCGTACTGGATTTTAATAGATTACAATGGTTACACTCATTTTCTTTTGTCTTAGCATTCTTCTGGGGGGGCTTGGGGGGTGTAACTGTAATGTATCATGCTGTATTAGTGTGTGTGTTGTCGTGGGTGAGGGTGGGGTTGTTGCGTGCTGCATGTGTCCCTGTTTTTTCCCTCCCCCCTCCCCTGTGTCGTAGGTGCAGTACTCACCGTGGTCTTCGCCGCCGGCGTTCGTGCTCCTGGTAGAGAAGCAAGAAGATAAAGGCTTGAAAAATGTGAAGCTCTAGTTCCATGGCGTCCTGGTTCCTCGTGGGGTGTGTAGAGGTGAGCGTTTTCCCTTAGAGGTCCAGTTTCCCCTGTGTTTTTGTTCGTGGTGAATCCGCCCCGGAAAAGGAGGCGGATTGGTAGGTTGTGATACTGTGGGCGGTACATTGTCCTCCGCCTGTCCGTTGGCGGTGACCGCCAAGCTGTTTGTTTGTACTGCCGTGGCGGTTGGAGTGTTAAAGTGGCTGTCTATGTTGGCGGTTTCCGCCACGGTCATAATTCCATTTTTTTTACCGCCGGCCTGTTGGCGGTCTTACCGCCGCTTTAACACCGACCGCCAGGGTTGTGATGACCACCTCTGTTTTTAACTTGCTGTACTAACGAGTTAGTAACCCTGCGTGTTTTAGTATGGTACATGTGGACATGACATACATTTTTTTTATATATGTCATCCATGCATGTTCCAGACACAGGTCAATGCCCAACAGAACAGGGATGTGGCATGCTACCATCAAGAAAGTGTGGACCCTGTGAGTCCACAGCTGGCAGAGCGCCCACTGTCGGAAGAGGTGGGAGGAGAGGAGGCGCTGGGCCCTGAAAACTGCAAAAGCCCAGCTGGGGATGTCCTCCCAACGAGGACCGGGTACCCGTCGGACCATGACCCCCTAAAAGCCCGCATTTTGGCAGTGGCCTACCCTGAGTTTGATGAGCGTTTGAAGGCAGCACAGCAGCCACAAAGGGCTAAGTACAGACCTAACTCATGTTTTACCCTTTACCAGGTGATTGAGTGAAGGGACAGAATGTTAGCTCTGACAATGTGGCAATTGCAAAGTGTCACAGATCTCCTGTGTATACATTAATTTACCGTAGCCATCTAAAGCACAAAGATGTGCACATACAAATGTTTTTAGAGGCATGTTACTCAACTATCTTGTCCCCTCAGTACAACAGCATATTATGGTGCACATATGACTGTGTCATATGTGTATCTCTAAACAGCATTTTCTACTCTGGGGATTGTTAATACCCACCAACAGGTCAATCCTCCCAAGGTCATGGTGGTAAGGTTTGTAGGCCCTTGATCTTTGTCCTCTGCAATGTCTCAAGTTTCCTGTCTATGTGCAACATAGAGTTAGACATTGTAGGAAAGTCCTCCTTTTTGCCATGGTCAACCCCAAACATTTTGGACAGATACTGGTGGTTACTGACTCTTGGTTGTGCCCTGGGTACTGCTAACCAGTCCCAGGGCCTGTTCTCTGTCTGAAATGAGGATGAGGTAGCCCCCACTCTAAACAGCAAGAGGGATGCCAGGACCCCACAGTTGTGCCTAAAGCAGCTCACCCACCTATCAGTGGAAAGCTTAGGGTGGGGTTCTCTGTGCTGACAGCTATCAGTAGCCTCTGCTGAGTGCTGGTCTTCATGGCATCACTGCACTTGGCCTAGGAGGCAAGCCGCAGGGTGAAAAGCAAAGTAGACCCACTGGCCCTGTTGGTCATGTTGTGGTTGCTCAAGTGTTTGGGTGACCTCTTTGGGTAAGCTAGGTGTTGCAGTAGCAAAGTTAGGGATACTGGAGGTGGGTAACTCACTACCCAAGTTGGCAGAGAGAGAGGAGAAAGACCCCCCTTGAGGGAAGTTACAGTTTAAAATGGGTCCTTTTACTGTTGGGATGGGTTCACTACCCAGAGGGAGTGAGCAGAGCAGGAGGATGTACGGCAGAGTAGGCCCTACAGAGGGACAGCCAGTTCTCCTCACTGTCTTCCTTGCGAGACAAACCAGGAAAACTCTCCCAGGGTTGGGCTGAGTCTCCTGGGTGTGTGGATTCAGGGCTTGTGTAAGAAAACAGGACTGATTGCAGAAGCCTCCTAACTTTTTGCCCCCATTGTTCACTTTTTGCTGGCGTTTTCCTGACTCTGATTGTGCCCTGGCTACTGCTAACCAGTCCCAGGGCCTGTGCTCTGTGTAAAATGAGTATGCAAATTAGACTAATTATAATTGGCTATATCAACCTACCTATAAGTCCCTAGTATATGATAGGGCATGTATGGTTAGGGTCCGCAGCATAGGCAGTGCCGGCAGGCAGTGCAAAGGCAGGCCGGCCTTGCTGGCTGCCTTAAAACGAAAGTTACATTCAAATTCGACTTCAGAATTAAAGGTACTTCCAAAGTCTTAAAATACCTTATTTTTACATGTGTCACCTCTAAGGTGTGCCATGGGTGCCCTCAGGCTTGGGTGCAGTGTAGCTATAACCAGAGACCTTATCAAATATCTTTTATAAACCCTGGTGAGGAAAAATTGCCAAATTAATTTTTGCCTCATTGTAGTGAATAGAGTCCATAGGCTAAAAAGGGAGACTTTATTTTAATTAATAAAGTCTCCAAAGGAGATAGATATTGCAAGTTTGGTCTTAAACTTATTGTTATTATAAATGCAACAACTTGTTGGATTTAATATAACTTTCACATACAAAGAGTTTCAGAACTCTTCCTAAAAGTTACCAGTTTCGGCTCTGTAGTGCTTTCTCTGATAGGCCAGCCTCTGGCAGCCTGGACAGGCTACCTTGATAAGGTGTGAAGTGGCATGGGCTGAACACAAAGGAAGTGGCTGGGGGAGGAGGTCTGCCGCAGCAGATGGTAAAACGGGATGGTGACGAGCAGCCAAACTTGCCTACAAAGTAGGGAAGAAAATTTGGAGCAGCTCAGGACCTCACCCATTTCCTGCAAGCCCAGACAACCAGGTACCCTCTTGATTAGAGTAGGAGAGGGGTGTGTTTTAGACTGTTAGCCACACAGTGGGTGGGCTTAGCCAGACCTAACCTCCAAAATTCAGTTTCTGCCATTTTGGATTTTTAAGGAATATTGCTCACTGGGATTGATTTAT
The DNA here is from genome assembly GCF_031143425.1 of Pleurodeles waltl. Taxonomy (NCBI): domain Eukaryota; kingdom Metazoa; phylum Chordata; class Amphibia; order Caudata; family Salamandridae; genus Pleurodeles; species Pleurodeles waltl. The sequence continues at coordinate 483,941,496 of NC_090445.1, read as the reverse complement.
GCCACACTTCCCATGAAGTGGTCATCCAAGAGGATATTGGACTCTTGCTCTAGGCAGACTCCTATCTTAGGGATGACAGCACTTTTGTTTGTAGGTGACTAGGCCAATCTTACAAGTGGCAACTGTTGGCCCAACCCTCCTGGCTCACAAGCAGTACCTCACCAAAACCCAAATAGTAAAAAGTGGTTTATGGCAGCCTTTACACATGGACTCAAGAGTGCAACATCTCAGGGGAGTTGTGGTTAAACGGAGATTACCCTTTTGTCACATGAGTAACAAGTCTCATTTACACACAGGCAAGGAAGGAGATGCAGTAAAGTTTCAATAGGTTTTATTAACAAGATTGAAATCTACTGTAAATTGCATGGGCTGCAATGATTAGGATACTGAACAATGCAAGGAACAGAATTGTAAAAACAAGAGTCATGATTACAAAGACCCCCACCATTTTGCAACAATATAAAATGTGAAATAGGGCCTAATGCCCTAGCACAATAAACCTAATCTCTAACCTAAAGAGAGATAGGTGTGTTAAACCTAATCTGCCTGTACCATGTCCATAAGAAGAGCCCCCAACCCTTGTTACCTTGGAAGGATTTCTCTAGATCAGACTCAGTTGGAACACGAAGGCTGGGTCTGCATCAAGGTGATGTGCACCATAGATAGCATTGATGGCATTTGGTAGGAATCTCTCTGATAACCCGGTCTGTATGAGATGTATTTATACAGCTCTTGTAGGACCCTTGCCACAGGTATGTTCCTAAACAATAGGTAATAATGCATGCTTGGGGCAGCAATTATATAAACAATTCCCTGAAAAGGTGCATTATTTTACTGCCACACGTAAGTGGGAATCTACATGATGCGAATACCTACGTACTTCATTTGTCTTTGACACTGATAGTGACGCCTTCACAGAATGGCAGTGATAACATAAAATCAAAACGTCTTCCTAACTATAAACATAGCCGCCATCTTAGAAGAAATAATTAAATAAATGTGCTAAAACAGAGCAGGTTAAGTAGGTTAAAAGTCATTAGGTGATGGGGGCACAGGCCTGCAAGCCACAAGGCTAAGATAAAGTCTTGATTCCCATTAAAGATAAATGGGATCCACAACACCCTCCCCATTGCTGTAACAAGTATGACCCCATAATGATGATGCCAGAGAAGGTGAATGAATCCAAGCTCAAATGTTCTGGACCAAAACAAGCTAAAAGCATATTAAAATATAAAAACATATGAAGAGACAAATGTCGACCATGACAAGGTCAGCAGACCAAAGTTTAAGGCAAAGTTTGGCAACTTTTAAACTTCAGAAGAAGCCAATTGTCAAATGTATTTAACAGTAGTCATGATCTTGAAGAATGTCTTCAAAGCCAGCAAAAAGAAGGGCATCCAGGTAGGAAACTACATCGTCAGATGTTAGATCGATGACAGGATTGGTAGATGGATACATGGAGCAGTAGTGTACAGAAACCTCAAGCACAGGATCACCAGCGAGGGCAGCACCATCCAAAGTGCTTGTAGGAGTCTCAAGGGAGGCTCGTAAGTAGCCTCACGAATCAGCCTCAGTCTTCTGGGACACGATCGTGAATGAACCCTCATCTGGAACATCAGCCCAGGAGGCACTGTCGGAACAGCAAGGCACATCAAAGGAAGATGTTCAAAGAGGCAACAGGTGCAATGAAAGACTGGTTGCACACACAATAGGACTGCTCAGAATGACAGTGACCAATCATGCTCCAATTCGTCCAACAATAGAGCACCAAAAAAACTGCGCCAGCTGGGCTGGTGGTAGTAGCTCCATCACTCGGCTTAGCTGGGAAGGAACCACCACTGCATACCAGGAACAACAGTAGCAATATCCCATTGATCAATGCCAAAGTCACAGAAAAGTCACCAAACACACTTGAAAAGAGTGAATGGATGGCTGACGTAATGACTATGAAGACAGTCTGGAAGATAGACACAAATCCAAACCTGACAGCCTTAAATAATTGCACAATCCCTGTAATGCTCAAAGCTTTGAATATTCTGGATACCAGCTCTCCAAAGTGCTTGGGGAAGTTGGTATTAAAAGGGATTGTATCTTGGCTGATGATCTTTATATCTGGAGAGCATACGTCTCTCTAGCCGATGTTAACGCAACTTGTTTCTGCCTTTAGTCTGCTCACCTTGTCATAATTTACGTTAGTAGTGTCAATGTGAGGCTACATTTCTACTACTCTTATCTCTTGTGTGGCAGGGAATAAAACGTGTCTGCAACACGTTACAATCTTAGCGATTGAAATTGCGTATGCAATTCCTGGTCTCATACAGCAAAAACGTTGTTCATTCAGGACCACATAACTTCCATTCATAAGTACATGAAATGGTGGACTGATCAAAGGGACGGGAGTACCTTTCAGAAAACAGGTCAAGTTTTCAAACCCCACATTGTAAAGGCTATGAAGAGACACCAGTTTGCAAATTATTGAATGACTAACAGTAGTTTCACATTCACTTCAGACCTCTGTTTCACTGTTCAGACATTTATAGTCAAAGGCAACTCCCACTACTCCTTGATATAGCCATCACCTAACTGCTTGTATCTGTCCAGGGCAAGATGTTTCAAGCATTTCAAAAAAATGAAAGCTGGAAATGGCCAGATTTAGAATGCTATGTAAGAGCCATACAGTCAATGGACTTTCTGCAACCATAAAAGGCATCTTTTCTAACTTTTCTATATGAACCATGGTGAAATTCGCTTCCCTTTTAGTCATTGTCTGTTGTTCAGTGGAGAAATTAAAAACAGGTCACTACTGTTAATTGTTTTCCATGGAACGTGTCCATTTTTCCAAATCTGTAGTGTCTAACCTAACTGAATTATGGAACACAGTTGACTTTGTCCATGGTGTGAAAGGGACATGTCATTATGAATGATTTCTATTGCAGATTACGCTATGCTATTAAGGGAGTATTTCCAGCTGGACAAAGTGTTCATGCTATTATCGACAGCAGCTAAAGCCTTCTCCAAGTTTTCTGTATCTATCTACCTCAAACACACAGCTGCTTCCAATTAAGAAAGCTTCCAAATCTCATTTTATATGGCATAGATGAATCCTTTAGTTTTAGAGTGAGGCTTTCCGGGGCCTAATGAGAAATCTTGTAAGTTTATGTCTTCAGATAGCGTATTAAGATGTTCTTTAACTGCTGCTAAGGTGTTAGTCTGCAATCATTGTTGCCACAGTTTACCCACAATGCATGTAGTAATTATTCTTGAGTGTTGACCCAAGACAAAGTGAGGGTCTGGTCGGCTAATCTTTAAACCCCCTGAGGAATTCACAAAACGCGCCTGACACCCATTTGTGTCTACAAGCCACAATATTCACCTGCCGGGACTGGAAAGTGAAGAATTATAGGTACCAGCCTGAACCTCTGCATCTAACTCTTCCTTGGTGACATTCAGGGAGGACTGTCAATTGGTGAATTTTTCCGGTGTGGGGATACTGCGCACATTAATTTCTTTTGTTTTTGCTAACTCTAGACAGGATGTCTGTTGAATTGTGTCATTCATAAAGATAATTTTGACAGGAATAAAACATGCTCTAAATAAAGCTTCCCTACTCTGAATCTGCCAATCTTATGTTCCCCATACACTTTTTACATCAATAGTGTTCTTCCAGTATTCGTCTCCTTCAGCTGCAAGTCGGGAAACAAAGTAATCTGAATAGATCAATTTTGTGTAGCAAACTTTTCCTAATTTTATAAGGTGGTCACTTGAAATAGTATGCTTCTGCATTCTTAATGTTATGCTCAGAAAAATATGTAACTCTGTCTGAAAAATGCTTTGGGCTCCCCACAGGCGGAGTTGAACAGGGTTCCCACTGTGTATAATTGAATGCTGATCAGTGTCTAGTTGCTCGGTGCAGGTAGTAATTTCCCCAATTATTATAACAGAACATTTCCCAATAATTATTTGTGTTAGTGTACATATCATCACTTTCAAATAGAGTGTAATCCTGCAATTCAACTAGTATGGAATCAACTGTTTGAACATACCAGTCATCAGTAACAACACAAGGTGTAGTTACATCAGTCATTGAGATTTTGAAAATATATGGAATTTGAATGGCCTCAGTAGGCCCATATATATCAAATGGAACTTTATTCCATACAATCCCATCAGGAATTGAAACTGCTGACATGTTCCCAAGGGACAAGTCTCTTCAGGACTTTATGTAAGGTAGATATAGAGTGAGAACCTCATCCACTGGTTTCACAGAAGAGCTTTCAGGAAGATAATGAGGAGAGAAAAAGCAGTCACAAAACCAATCCACAATAAAAAAGGCATGCACTGTCAGAAATATCCACAGATAATTCCATGGATAAATTAAACAGTTATTTTTAGGCCATATGTACAGCTTACGTGTCTTTGAAACTGTTTCAGTTGCAGAAGCGGACGAAGTTGAAGAGAAGTCATCAAGGTCAATGAAATAACCAGAAGCAGTCTCTGCAATCACAGGAGCCGGTGCATTACTGGTGGGTGGATTTACTTTGCATGGAGGCTCATAGTAGATGATGTCATCAGTTTGTGTTGAGTTGGAGTAGAAGACAGCCACATTTTGGTCAGGTGTTGTAGTAACAGGAATCAGCAAAAGCTAATTTTCGCTCTCCCCATGCTCGAGGAGGCATTCGTAGCATTGTTGTATATGCTGTTTTAGTCAGAAGTGTTGTTGTTTCTTCTTTGAAGAGGTATGTCTTGTTTGGTAGTCAGAGGGGACCAGGCACTACCCAAGGGACCTATGGGTCTACTGTGCAGGATCGGCAACATGATGTAGTTTGATGTTGTTGATGGAGACAAATCTGTTTCCTTTAGAGCCTGGCAGCGGTGGGAGGATGACATTTCTGGTACCTTGTATTCCCAGGACTTGGACTGGTGTTCTGTAGGATGGATCGAATTCCTTCTTCACAGCAATCTTCTCACAAACCAGTTCCCCAACTTTAGGAACACAGCCAGTAAAAAGTTGTTGGCAAATCCCTTATTCCTGAAGTGGCAGCACTGGCGGATGAATTATCATCACAAAATTGCTGAATTTCCTGTAAGACGGTAAGATGTTCATTTATGTCAAAAGGTGTATCTGCTGCCACCAAACCAGTGCCATTTAGGTCTGCGACAAACCTGGGTATCCCAAAGAGAACCTCATAAGGAGTGCGTCCTCCCAAAGACCGTCTTAGCAGATTATTCAGTGCTCTCTGGATCCCAAATAGGTGATAAAGCCAGCTGCAGCCAGAATGTAATACTCTAGCTGTTAAGGACTGCTTTAGATCTCGATTCCTCCTCTCCATAACCAAATTTCCCTCGGGGTGGCAGAGTGAGGAGTAATGGAGTTCAACACTCATTGTCCATCTGGTGTCCCTGAATACGTTAGAGGCAAAGGCAGGGCCCTGGTACGAATGGAATGCTACAACCACCTATGTATCGATGAAGATCATCAAGTCTTTTATAACAGTTCAAGCGTCAGCCGACCACTGTGGCCATACCCACAGGAATCTAGAACAAGAATCTACAGTTACTAAGATGTATTTGTACGCACCATCAGGCTGGAGCGGACCACAATGGTCCAGGTAATCACATTGTAGTGGCCTGTGGGACACTAATATGGATGTCTGCGGTGGGTGTTTTGATGTTGAAGCCCTTTATCTGTTGGCAAATGTCACAACAAAGAACATATTGATTGGTCTGTTTGTATAGACCTGTCCACCAGAAGTGTTTCTGTAAGAGTGTTTATTGCAGCCGCAACACCAGCATGTGCAGAGGCCACACCCTCATGTGCTACTTTTACTAGATCTAATCTCTGGTCTTGGTTCGGAATCACCCGATCTCCAATTCCAGAAAGTGTTGTATAGGCAACATTCTGTGCACTGATGTGGAAAGAGTATTTTGTAGGGTATGCTTTTGGAAGAGGCTTACCTTCAGCTGAAGCTGTCACGGCAACCAATATTTCATCATCTCGTCTGGGAATGACTCCCTGCAGCAACACAAGCTGTAGCTACTGTGGATTTGACCGCTTCATCAGCCAAAGTGTTGCCAATAACGTGCACTCCTACATGTTGGTGGTCCAATGTATTGGCTACATGAGCATTAGGTAGCTTATCCTTAAGATCAGCTACCCTCCCCCACAGAGTTCTGTTTTCTGGTGGTCCCCTTTAAGTCTCTGAACCGGTTCAGTCACCAATGATTAAGATACTCATTGTAGGACTTGACACAGTAGTACGAATCATAGATACTCAATGTGAGTTGTCCTGGATCCGTATGTTCTAGCGCTAGGACAAGGGCTTTAAGTTCAGCAAGCTGAGCAGTGCACTCCGCCAGGGCCTGTTTGTAGGGATTGTGAGGGTGGGATATACCATCCTTCATCACTCTGGTAACGGTTGTGCAAGCTGCTGAGTACTGATGTTTAGTACCTAAAGCTGGTTGTGCTGAACCATCAGTATAAATGACAGTATGGTATTAGTCAAGTGTCAAAATGTCTAGAGGTGCTGGGTACTCCTGTTCGTATTAGAGAAATTATTGTGTTTAGTGTATTGGATTGAAGATGAAATCACCATTGGTAGCAGTCAGGGAAGTTGCCCATTGAATCCAACCTGGATGTAATGCTATAGTGTTAGGAACACTAGCTTTGGTGACGGCCTCTAAGGATGGTTCCGGGATAACAACAATAATGTGTTTCCCTTGAGCAAGTGGCCTCTCCTTGATGACAGCCATCTGTACTGCACTTAGATTTTTTTTTCTGTGGGTGCAAAGTGTTGTTCTGCACTAAAATATAAATGTGACTTATGTGCTACGGGAACCATGTCGCCTTCGTTAAAGGAGACATAAGTGAATCCATTGGCACCAGCAATTATTCTAATGACCAAATTTGCTTTGTTGTGCGCATATTTGGGTGTGTGAGTCCTGTTGCAATCCTATAAGGATGTGTGTGTCTTTTACCGTCCAGTGTCTGCTAGAAAAATCAGGGCTTATTAAGTCATAGAGTGCTTTGATACATTTGACATAGTCAGGAATGTAGGTTCTGCCAAAGTTAAAGAAAACAAGTAAAGACTATAGTTTCTTGATAGTATTTGGTGACTGGAGTTGAGCACATTTTTCTAAAAAGTGCGAGGCCAGGCTCTTGTCCTCGTTGGATTGCTCATATCCCAGGAGCAATAGATGGAAAAAGGCTATTTTAGTTTTCCTAAAATTGAATTTGTAGCCAAAGGCTGCAAATCCCAAAATAATCCGATTGACCCTGGCAAGATGAATATTGAAGTCGTCATCTGTGAGATAGATGTCATACACATAGGACAAAGCCTCAGGATCAATATCATGCCATATTTATGTTACACAGGCTGATAATAGCCCTTGGGGCAAACAGTAGAAGCATTTTTGTGAGCCAAATGAGAATGCACTTAGGTTCCGACTTTTGTGTGCTAAGTTTTAGCAGAAAAAAATGTTGGAGATATCCAAGGTAATTTTATATTTTGTAGGCACTATGTTGTTAATTAGTGCTGTGTGAATTTTTAATTGCATATGTGTGTGTATGACTGTTTAAGTATCTGTAATCTAAGACTATTATATATGAATGGTCAAGTTTTACAACGCGGAATAGCAGGTTATTCATGGCAGAAACACAGGGCACAATTACTCCCTGGTACTCAAGCTGAGTGAGGATCTCCCACACTGGAGCTTTGGCCTCATTCCTAATGGAATATTGTGGCTGAGGCTGGGGTGTAGATCTAATCGATATTACATGATAAGGAGAACCCTAATCCCAACCTATATGGTAGTGGTATAGTTTAGGTGCCTTTGCTAAAGCCCAGTTGGGTGTGTTGGCTTGTTTTACCGCTTCTGGAACAAGATCAGAGAAAGAAGGCAAAATTACATCTTCCCCATTAGGGAGCTTACGGATGTGCTCAAATAGCCAGTCCCTTTTGGCCAGTAGGATATCACAACTAAATTCATCCCAGAATATCAGACTAATGGTGTGCTCCCTCAATTTGGATGTTTAAATCATAAACCTTGTTGAGTGGGAGAATGCGCCCATACGTAGTCTCCACTACAATAAGGTCACCAGTTTCTGTCGCATCCAGATGATCTTTCAGACTCTGGTGACATATTGTGACTTCTACTGTGCTGTCGAGCAGAGTCATAGCCCACGTCTTATTCTTCAGCAATGTTTTCAAGTTTACTGGAATTTTTAATTGACAGTGCTGCCATCTTTCTTTTTTTAAACTGTGCCTTTTGTTGTTGTGACTTGCCTTCTTTTTTGTCTAAAACTCACGGGGAGTCTTTCCTCTGTTTCACGTAGTCAGGACATTGCTCTAACCGGCCTCTCACTACATCTATTCGGTGCACCCTTAAAGGAACGAGACAGACATGAATCAGTATATCTGTCGGGAGCTTTTATATTCTTTCTATTTCTGAGATTATGACCCTGGTGGTCAGCAGAAATATGGAGGAAAGTACTTCCAACAGACTGGCAGTACTTTCCTCCATATTATCACATTGGGGTTTGACTTCAGCCAAACTGCCAATGTACAACACCGACTGCCGGGGCGGTAATGGCTGCCGGGCTGGAGACTTCAATCTCCAGCCCAGTGGCCGTCACTTGGCCACCTGCAGGATTATGACCCCACCTACCGCCTTGAAAACCATGGTGGTAGGCAGTATCAGTGACAGGGAATCCCTTCCCTGTCACTGATAGGGGTCTTCCCCACCTCCCCCCTTCCATAGGGTCCCCCCACCCCTTTCCTCTCCAGTCCCCCCTTCAATCACACCCAGCCCCTTCACACACTCATACACACACCCATCCCACATTCATCCACGCATGCATGCATCCATTCACACACACATCTGCACACATTTACACACACACTCACACACGCATTCACACAACTCAACATACATGCACTCACACACCCAAATATGCACAGACATACAAAACGCAACACACACCCGCATTCACGTACGCACAGACATACACACACACACAATACCCCAACCCCCTCCCATGTTGGAGCACCCGATTTACCTGTAGTCATGGGGTCCTCCATTCTCATTCTCATAATACGGCTGGCGGCGGTCTACTGGCATGGTGCTGCTGCTGGCAGCAACGCCACCTTACCGCCATCCGCTTGCATGGCCACAGCCCGATTTCTGCCATCCTTCTGGTGGAAATTCGTCTGTGGTCATAATCCGGCAGAGAGCTGGTAGCCGCGGCGACGGTCTTTTGTCAGCTGTCGCCACAGTGGTAGGCAGTTTTTACCGCCGGGGTCATAATGACCCTCTATATCTCCTTCTGGAGTTCTCTGTGTGTGGAGAATCTGCTCTCTGACATTGTGTGTCTTTAATTTAACTTCCTTAGGGGTGGTACTCTGTATTTCAGGCTTTTTTGGCTTGACTCCCAAACTATCCCATCTTATACTAGTATAGGTATCGGAAATACATTTTGGTAGCTGTTTCTCCTGTTGCAAGTGTGAAATCTCTTGGAGCCGCTGGCGTATAGCCAATGCTACTACTTCCCCTTTTATGTTACTGAGTATTATTGAGGAGACTGTATCAAAATTACGTATTAATTTCATCCCCAAGCCTAGGGCTGGAGCTGCCCCATGTTCGTTATGAATTTTTTTTAACACTTCTGGTAAATTCGGGATACCATTTGTGGTAGTATAAATCCCAGCGAAGACTGTACCCCATGTGGTGCAGTCATCCAGTGAGAGAATCATTCCAAATGGAAAACACATTATGAGAATTCTATGTTTTTCCTGTGGCCCCGTATGAGGAAAAACAGCTTCCAGCTGATTAGTTTTCTGGGCTTTCTAGAATGGGATTTTCTCTTGTTCCATGGGCACATTGCACATGATAGAATGTACTGTTTGTGGGTTTATCTCAGTGGTTGCCAATTGATATGGGATGATTTAAATAAACATCAGTAATAAAATAGAATTAATAATATATTTTCCCATAATTAAAATACTCAAATATTAATCATATATATACAAAGCACACATTGAAGTTAAAAATGTATTGAAAACATTGCATAAAAAGTAAAAATACATAATAAAAATCTTGTAGTATTAATGCAGGAGCCAAGAGAGTGGGCTGGCCATTCAAGGGTCTTGCTCTTTAGATTTAATGATCCTTAAACTGTGAGGTTAAATAGCTAATATCAACACACATGACATCTTAGGCGTTACTACAACAACATCAACAAGATAGAAACTTTTAATTTACAATATCTATTACCGTAGCATGAAGGTAGAATGGAGAATCAGAAATAATCGGACAATTTGAAACACATAAAGAAATGACGACTGACCCCCTTATAGTTCCAGGTGCTTTTAACATCACTTTTGACCCCCTGGATAGTGTTGGTCTCCATTTCCTTTGCACAGTTGCAAAAGCATAGCAAAAATCAATAGATAGGCCTCAGTTGCCTCTGACATATTTCAAGTTGGGTAAGTACTAGATGATAACTGGGAGTGGTGGGAAATTGGATTGGCGGTTGACTTAAGTGTGAGCCTGGTCAAGCAGCAACCACAATTCTTGTCAGAGTAAGGCACAAATACACCCTAAATTAGCTTGTGCTCACCCTCTGGTAGCTTGACCCAGCACATTCAGGCTTAACTCAGAGGCAATGTGTAAAGAATTTGTACAACACTTCAAATTGTACAACAGTGTAAACACCACACATAAAGATTCTAACACAATATTAGAATATAACTTATTTTAATAAATAAAACAAGACCAAAATGACAAATATTCAATCAGTAGAACTTCTGTTAAGGGTTTTTAAAGAATAAACTGTAAAATAGTGCTTAAAAGCAAGAAGCACTACCCATGGCTATCTGGTCAAGCCAGAATGGGACAAAGTCAAAAGTTCAGGATGACTTTGATGGAATGTGGACTGGCTACAGTCACCCAGTTAGGCCAACTGAACCAAAGTTCCTCAAGTCTTGGTTAGTGAATGTTGGTTGGGTATGAAGCTGCTTTGCGTAGCCGAGCTGAGCAGATGCGTCTGTTCTGAGATGCGGTGAGGCTATGGTGCAAGATCCTGATGAGTCACCATCAAGAATCTCGGTGACAAGGCTTGTGATGCAAAGGCTGGTGTCGGGGATGTGTGGTGCAGTCAAGAGGATGCGTTGGTTCCAATGAGTGCTGCGGCTGTAATGCAGATAGTCGGCTTCATCGTCAAGGCTGGTGTCAGGGGGAGATGCAAAGAGCTTCTACCGAGGGAAAGTGTTGTGCAGTGTTGGTTCTGAAGGTGATATGGTGTTCCCAACATTCAGGTTACAGTGGTGATGCAAGTCTATTGTATTGGCTCTAACCCATGTAGCAGTGCAGATGCATCAGTTCTGCTCCACACTGCAGCAGCCATGCATTGGTTCTACTCCTGCAGCAGAAGATGGGTCGCTTCTGTTGGAGCAAACACTTTATGCCTACCTACAAGGGTTCAAGGCTAGATTGGCACCACTTGGAGGGATAGACTCATAGACTGCAGATGCCATGTGCAGGAGCAGGGCTGTTGGAAGCCATTTACCTCCCTGAGACTTAGGCATAAGAGGCCAGCAACTAGCCCTTGAGTGACTCTGGGCTCTGGGTTCGAGAGATGCAGGTCAGTTCCTTCTAATTCCCAGGCAAGAGGGCAGCTGACAGCAGGTCAGCAAAGCAGAGCAGGAGTCAGGATGAGTAGCAGTTCATCAGAGTGGTAGTCCTTCAGCAGCACAGCAATCCTTCTTCCTGTCAGAGTATCCACAGGTCCAGAAGAACACTGAAGTGGTGGTGTCTGTGGCCCAGTTCTTACATCCAGTGGTGCCATTGATGTGGGGGAGACTTCAAAGATATGTTTTTGAAGTGCACAGATGTCCTGCCCTCCCTGCCCTGGCTCCAGTCTAGCTTTCAGGGGGTATGCAGCCCTTTATGTGGAGAAAGGACACAGCTTATTTTTGTGTAAGTGAGGCTGTGTCTGGCTTTTTCTTCCCATCCTGCGCAGGAGAAAGGGAAAAGTCTGTGATTGACCCTGTAGAAGGGTCATGTCCAACAGGAGCTATGCCATTGGTAACAAAATCTATTTATTGTAAGAATCTCATGTTGAAATTTAAGATATAGCTGTCTACCAGGAAAAAGGATGATCACATCAAAAAGAGATACCTTTTAAAATCCAAAACGTTAAAAGTAAGAGACCATGTCTAGACTTGACATATTCACATTTGAACATGAATTGTCAATGGGTGCCTTTCATCTGCTCTTTTGTGACCTCATTATCCTTTTTAGTACAATACTCTTCCAGGACAAGGGGCATCATTAGAGAAAGCACAATGTTGGTCCGTGGGTTCTTATAGTATACATCCAATGAGATAATCTCATGAATGGCAAAGCAATATTGTGCTAATCCTCAGTGCACCATAACCTCCACCAGAAGACTAATGGTCAAATGTTTGCTCTTTTGGAGGCTGGTTCCATTTCCAGATCCAAGAGTAGCAAAAACATTGAGGCACTCTGCACCAATGGGACCATGGACCTCACAACTCTACTTTCAGTTAGTGTAAGAGTATTTAGCCGTGACTATACTCACAGCTCGTTTCATAAAGTGTACCTCCTAGTGTTTTTACATTAAGGGCCATATTTATACTTTTTGACGCAAAACTGCGCTAACGCAGTTTTGCGCCCAAAAAATTAGCGCCGGCTAACGCCATTCTGAAGCGCCATGCGGGCACCGTATTTATTGAATGGCGTTAGCCGGCGTTAGCCGACCGGTGCTGCCTGGTGTGCGTGAAAAAAAACCACGTACACCAGGCAGCGCCGGCGTAGGGAAAAATGGCGTTTGGGCGTCCAAAAATGGGGCAAGTCAGGCTGAGGCAAAAAAATCGTCTTAACCCGAATTGCGCCATTTTGTTTTGGGCGCCCAGACGCCATTAACATGACTCCTGTCTTAGCAAAGACAGGAGTCATGCCCCCTTGCCCAATGGCCATGCCCAGGGGACTTCTGTCCCCTGGGCATGGTCATTGGGCATAGTGGCATGTAGGGGGGCACAAATCAGGCCCCCCTATGCCACAAATATTTTTTTTAAAAAATACTTACCACAACTTACCTTTTCTTCCCTGGGATGGGTCCCTCCATCCTTGGGTGTCCTCCTGGGGTGAGCAACGGTGGCAGGGGGTGTCCCTGGGGGCAGGGGAGGGCACCTCTGGGCTCATTCTGAGCCCACAGGTCCCTTAACGCCTGCCCTGACCCAGGCGTTAAAAAGAGGCGCAAATGCGGGGTTTTTTGCCCCGCCCACTCCCGGGCGTCATTTTTGCCCGGGAGTATAAATACCACGCACATGCCTGGGAGTCATTTTTTAAGACGGGAACGCCTACCTTGCATCTCATTAACGCAAGGAAGGTGTTCACGCAAATGACGCTAACTCCATGAACTTTGGTGCTAGACGCGTCTAACGCCAAAGTATAAATATGGAGTTAGTTTTGCGCCGAATTTGCGTCGAAAAAAACGACGCAAATTCGGCGCAAACGGAGTATAAATATGCCCCAAAATATTTGAAGGGCTCAGATGATAGTTCTGGAGTTTGTTTATTTGAACACTTTATTTATTCAAGAAATATTGTGTTAGAGATTTAGGTTACTCTTGCTGATTTGACCAGTGTTGTAGTTGGACTCTCGCTCCCAGGTGAGACTGCTGGTTTAGGGATGACAGCACTTTTGTTAGTAGGCAATCTTACAACAAGTCGCAACTGTCAGCAAAACTCCCCTGGCTCTCAAGCAGTACCTCACCAAAAAACCCAAACAGTAAAAGGTGATTTCTGGCAGCCTTACAGGGGAGTCGTGGTGGAAGGGAAGTTCCCCTTTTCTCACATTAGCAATAAGTCTCAGTCACACATAGGCAATAAAGGAGATGCATGAAAGCTTTCAATTGGTGTATTAAGAAGACTACACTCTACGATAAAAAGCATGAGCTGCAATGATTAGGATAATGAACAATGCAAGAAGCAGAATTGTAAAGATGAGAATTGTGAATACAAAGACACACCATCTTTCAATAACATGAAACTGTAAAATATCCCTAAACTCTAGCATGGAGAACCTAATCTCTAACCTAAAGAGAGATGTATGAGGTAAACCTAACCTCCCAGTACAAGATCCATGACAAGTGTCCCCCAACCCTTTTACCTTGGAATGTGGTCTCTAGATCAGACTCTGTGGTGATACGAAGGCTGGGTCTACATCAAAGTGACATGCAGTATATATGGCATCAATAGCATCTGTTAGAAATCCCTTTGATAACCTTGTCTGCATGAGATGTATTTATACAGATATTGTAGGACCCCTGATGCAGTTATGTTCCCAAACAGTAGATAAGGAGGCAGGCTTGTGGCGCCAATTATGTAAACAATTCCCACCAAAGAATATTATGTTCCTGTCACACGTAAGTGAAAAAGGGACATGATGTGAATACCTACGTCCATCACTTGGTTTTGGCAGTGATAGTGACGCCTTCAAGAATTGGCAATGATAACATAAATCAAAATATCACTCCAACACTAAACAGAGGAAACCATCTTAAAATAAATAATAAAATTAATGGGCTAAGACAGAGCAAGATAAGTAGGTTAAACGTCACTAGGTGATGGGGGCACGGGCCTGCAAGCCAGAAGGCTAAGCGAAACTTCTGATTTCCATTAAAACTAAATAGGATCCACTACAGTAGGCTATATTTGATGTTAGGTTAGCCCAAATATTCAAAAGCTGACACCCTCTCAAGCTTAGATTCACCAATAGGATTTATGTAGGTTAAGTGTTATATATTTTGTTTTGGAAGAATTTACTTCCAATCCGTGCTCAATGCAGAACTCCTCAAACCAATGCAACAATGTTTGCAACTCATAGGAGTTTTAAAAAACAGTAATGTGCCATCCGCAAAGAACAGCACAGAAATTCTACAATAAACAATTGTTCATTAGTGCTTGCATTGAGACAGGAAATTATATCATTTAAGTATAGCGAAAACAGTATTGGAGTCAGAATCCATTACTGTCATGCCCCTTCATCAATGCGCTCACTCAGTTTTCCCTGGTACCCTATCTGACCTTGGCAAAGTTCTCAATAAGTGGTTGGAGTAATATAGATTATTACTTAACACCCTAATGCTCCCCAACACTAACAAGAGTTTATCATAATGGTACATGTCAAACGTGGACCTTAGGTCGACTAACACAACATAAAGATGGCCCTTGATAATGATCGCAGATGTCCATTATATAGCAAGCAATCTAGAGACCTGTTAAATGGTTCTTAGAACTATTTTAAATACAGCCTGAAAGGTGGATAGTGTGTTATTTCTTCAATCCAATGCTGTAACTTGTCTAAATTGGCAACAACATTGTTTTTATGGCTGTGTATCATGTTAATGGGTATATCGTTTTATAGGCTGTCCCTTCCTCCTTCTTTATAAATTGGTATTATTTCTGACCTGTTCAATGTACAAAGTATGGTATATCCTCCTAAAATAGAGTTTGTTGAAATATTTATACAGGGTGCCAAAATTTCTAATTCACCTGGAAAACTGTTACCTGGTATCTAATCAGGACGCAATGCTTTGCCCAGAGTGATACCCTTTATAGAAGTTGCCAACAACCTCAGTTCTTAATGCTTCTGTTAGACCTGTCAACCTTCTCTCAAGCATTTTGCCTTCCTTCTCCCTTTTTTGCTGATCTCAGTTTTATTTGTCTTAGGACTGAGTGCACTTTACCACTGCTAATCAATGTTAATGTGCTTGTGCTCCCTCCTTTAAACACAGTGACACATCTTCACACCAAGATGTCTCATCGCCTCGGCTGAATGATGTATCCTTAATGCAGGACCTTGCAAAGCTCTGCAACCAAGATTCGAGATACTCTTGTTCAGTGGGCCTAATGTGGTCCCTGTTTCTGGTCTGCACTCCATTGCAGTCAGCCTGAACTTGTGACTTTGTCTCAATCCAGTGAGACCAGATTACCACAGTTGGCACTTTATGCTTTCAGGCACTGTTTTCTTTCAAACCTTTATATTTGGATATCTCTGGTTTCGCTGATTGGATTTATGTCATTTTGGACTCACATTATAAATGAGATTTTACACAATTTTTCTCAATTGATTTGTGTTTTTTGTTTGTTTTGTGGTCTCTTTATTACTGTTTGATATGCTGCATAAATACTTTACACTTCGCCTCTAAGTTAAGCCTGACTGCTTTGGGCCAAGCTACAAGCGGGTTAGGAATAGGTTAATGTGGGGTTTGCTTGTGTTTCACTGGACAGAGATTATGGTTTCTGCTTGAGTTGGGTTTTACCGCCCTTCAACCAGTAACTCAATTTCCAAAATAGGTGTTTAGTGGTGAGATCTGGACTTGTGTTTGTGCAGTGCCATATAATGATTTTGTGTTACACTAAAATACCTGATAAATAATTTGATTTCAATTTCAATGTTTAAGTTCCACCTGATTGGCTATTTTGCTGTTTCCAACTCTAATTTCATTTCTACCTGACTGCCTCTGACCATACCTGCAGTAATGGAGTTTGAGCTGGCCAACCTGGAAAGTTACACTGTGGTTAAGCTCAAACCGTTCTTTAAGGAAAGGGGACTGCAAACCAAGAAGCCACCAAGATATTGGAGCATCACAAAGCTATGAGGGCCTGGACCGAAGTCCGCCAGTTACTGACAGTAACAGAGAATGGGAATGAAGAGGATGATATCTGTGAGCAGAAGCAGGGTCTGGATACCAGCCCTCAGACACAGCACTCTGTTGAGGGGGATGACTCACCTTCTGAATTGGAACTCCCTGCCAGAGCAGGAGGCAGTGTATCTTACACTACCTGTCCCCAGAGGGGCTGATGGACAGGAATGAAGTGAGTGAATTTCAGATGCAGGTTGCAAAACTCAAGATGCAGGAAAGACTCATTTTAGAGTGAGTGGCTCAGAAAACAAACCTCAGAGAGCTAGACCTTAAAGCCAGACAAGCAGAGTCTACCAACCATGGTGGTCGCATACTACAGACAGAGATTGTAGTTCCTGCTTAAACAGGGTTTCACCCCACTTCCCCCAACCAGTAACCCAACTTCAAGCAGGTTCCACATTCAGGTATTTACCTCAATTTAACCTTCTCCACTGACTCCACCCACAAAGTATACATACAGCTTTACAAACTGTTAATCAATACTTGGGGCTGGATGAAGTGAGCTTTACTACTTCAGTTTCTATGGACACCATTAGCCTCTCTATGCCAAAATGTCATGTTATCCTCTGTGCAGCTGAAAGTAGCTCCTGCCAGTTATGTTCTTCCCTATATCTCCTTGCCACTGCGTCTACGTTTTTTAAACGTTTTTCCTGTCATCTCTTAATGAGGCCTCCTTTTTTCTCCAGAAAACTGAAATTTGATTAGATTTAGAGAATGTACGCGCTTTATTGAACCATGTACCATGCATTTTGTTGGCATTAGAAACAGGTTTCACATACCTTTAAAAATATTACTGAGTGATGCAAACAGATTAGACTGAATGTTAATAGGTGTACCGTGGTTTGCACCAATTGTGGCTGCAGACCCAATTAGCTCAACAGCTTCAGCCACTGCTTTGTAAATATTAGCTAAAATGTCTGCCTATTATCAAAGTTGGGCACATTTGATAGTGCGTCTGTTGTTTGAAACCAATAGTTCCCTGGTTTCTGACCTTCATCCGGGACTCAATGGTGCTTAACATTCATAATGAAATCAAGGAAGTTATGGTCCCTGTCTCAACTCTCTACTGCCTTCACACCAATCATATATTCAAAGATAGAAATCTACCAAACTGTAGTCTATCTGACTCACTTGGTAGCTGTTATTGAAAATATGGTGCCCCTTAGTATCTGAACAGGAATTATTGCTATCTTCACTAAATCCCATAGCAATAGTTATTGAAGTTAACTGCATTACTATTGGTGAACATTTTTATGAGATTCAGACCAAATAAGCGGGGTATAGCCAACTTATGTGTATGTATGTGTGTGTGTATGTATATATATATATATATATATATATATCAATTAATGTCTCATGGGCATAGAAAACATGTCATGTTCATTGAAAAGAAAAGTCTCCTTACCAGTGCGAATATGAGCATATGGAAAATCGATCTATGAAGCAATATCACACAACTAAAGCCTTTCTTAACACCGAGGGTCAATTCACAAACTGAATTTTGTAGTGTATTTAGTAGTATTACAATAGTATTACTCATGTCCAGGGGTGGCTTCTCCTAAAGAGCTGATAAGCTTCACCAAGCCTGATGCAAGTACAGCAGGCAAACACAAATAAATACAATGGAATAATAATGCCATTTTATTTTGCCAGCTTGCACTGTGTACAGAGTGAGTGTGAAGGCAAGGGGCGGGGCTGAATACTGCGATTGCAGGAGGACTGTTGCCCCTTTCAGTGCGCATGTCGGGTTGGCCTGCCGTCTTGCTACATTACTTAGCTGAGCATAACACACCATCAGTGGCCTCATTCACTGACAGACCCCTAGGAGCCAATAGGTTATGTATCAGTCTAAACTCATCTGGGTCTTTTTTAGGAACCACCACCAAGGGGGAGCAGGCAAGACCATCAAGCAGGGTCACATCAAATGGGTCAGAAACCCTACCAAGTTTCAGCTCTTTCAGGATCTTTGCCCTAGCCATCCCAAGATAGGCCCTAAGTGACCATTGGTTCCTACATTAATGGGAGCCAACCTAACCTTC
Source organism: Pleurodeles waltl (assembly GCF_031143425.1). Taxonomy (NCBI): domain Eukaryota; kingdom Metazoa; phylum Chordata; class Amphibia; order Caudata; family Salamandridae; genus Pleurodeles; species Pleurodeles waltl. Next base: position 483,922,728 of record NC_090445.1, on the reverse strand, counting down.
CACTGCGATCCTGAAGCCTTCCTTGAAACCCCTGTACAATATCTGAGCTGTAAATTGATTATTGCATGTATTGAGCCATGGGACCATTGCTGTCAAGTTAATCTGTAAATAAGTCTTGTCAAAACCTAGGCGGTCATTCCTTTGTCTTGGTGCCCTTTCCCTTGAAGTTTCTAAAACACTTGGATTCTGGGTGAGATGCCAAGTCACAGAATGAGCAACAATGTTTGAACCTACATTGAACCCAATGTTTGAACCTGCAATTTCAACAGGCGTACAGGCACGCCTGTTGAAATTGAAACAGACACTTTTCTTCAGCCCCTCGGGATGTTAGTGGACCTTGACCCTTAACAAAAGGGCTGGCTGGTGGTAGTGTCAGCGCAATGATGTTTCATGTAACTGAGCCATATGATGGTCTATATCTGATCCCATCCTAGGGTGGGTCTAGTAGCCTTAGTCCTCCTGAACTCCTTATCATATTCTTTCCAGGCTGACACACCATACTTGTTATGAGCACACACAATCCTTTTTTGATAGCATGCAAGTTGTGGCACAAATCATTAAAATGCTCCACCAAAATGGTGCGGAAATTCGAGAAGCCTGTAACCCAATTCACCAGAGTTTACTCAACTTTCTTCTTGTATGGCCAATGGTGATAGTCCCTAGAGTGTGAACATTCCTTACAGCATTTGGCTTCTTCCCATTCAGACGTATCCAACAGCAACTCAAAGATATCTACATGCTCTCTCTTCCACATTTTTTCTTACACTTTCATTGAAACATGCCTGCCCAGCTGCTCACAGACCGCACATCACCCAAACCAACAACTTGTAAAGGAGCACCTGGACTCAGTTCGCTGATCCTTGAGTGGGGGAGTCATCACTGTTGCTGTAGGTCCCCCGGCATACTGCCCCCACTGCGATGCCAGAGGCTGAAGATACCAGGCTCGCTGGCTAAGAAGGCCCCCCAAACCCTGATGCAGGGGCTACTCCAGGTGACCCCACCTGACTCCCTGATGGGGTTGCTTTACCAACCAGGGGTACCCACTGCCATCCGAGGAGGTACCCAAAGCTTCTGCATTCCTTGGGATCCTGGAACACCCAGCACCATCCAGATGAGCCACCAAGCTTCTGGCCCTTTCCAAATCATGGCCGTCGCAAGAATCCACAGGAGCTCCACCCACTAGGGTGGTGGACAGCATCCCCACTTTGGAGAGCCAAAGGAACACACTCACTGAATTAGCCACCAAGTCTGGCTGGACAGGACTCCCTGTGGAAATAACACCAAGAACCATACATCTGTTGGCAGTCTGCACAATGCCACCATCTGCTGCTCATCCCATTACCACTGTGACATTAACCTGATCTGCCACCTGCCCGAGTCAAACAGCACCGGGGTCCGACCCACCACTGTAGCCTCCAGAGGTGTAGTTCTCTGGACCCCGACGTACCAGGTTGCATTGCTACCTGCTCCTGCAAGTCCCCCCTACATTTGACCTGTAAATGTGGCCTCCATGGGAGGTACTTCTGCCTTCCTCAGTCTCTCCACCTGCTCAACAGGCATCCCTGTGGGCTGAGACTTCAGTGAAGCAATCAATCTCATCCATGGCATCCATTCTATGCACTGCCTCTCATAATGCTTCAGTCTGTGAGCACATGGCAAGTTTTTGCAAACTATCAGACCCAATTGTACTGTGAGTGAAGGCAATAACAAATCAAGATAGTGTGAAACAATGCCACACAAACACTACAATTCACCCCCACAACGCCACTGCTCAGACTTCCCTTTAACTACACCCTACAAACAGCACCAGGTAATGGTTGCCAAAGCTGCTTCCCCTGGGAGCTGTTTTGGAAGATGATCTTCAAAACAATGGCACCAGTGGGGGGGACTTTGTAGTAGAGGACCCTGTGACACAATGCCAATGAACACAGCTGTTTTGCAATGACCAGTAATACCAAGCCAGGAGATATGCAACCATCTGCCTAGACTGCTAAACCAAATGGAAGCTAAATGCCCTGAAACATGCCCCCCAAAAGATCAAGCCTACCCACTAGTCACAGGCACTAGTGGGAGCTGCAATAAAACACCCATAAATAAAAAACACTCCCAAATTGTCCTCCAGCAAAATGTTCCACCTAAATCTCCTGCAAAAATCATTCCCAGATTAGTTTCAGAGATGCCTGTTCATGCCCAAAATTGCCCCCACAATGCCACCTCACCTACATCGCCAGGATCCCCAGCCAGAGCCACTACCAAGTGCATTAACACTTGGGTCAGAGGAATTATGCTCAAACCCATACAGCCCATGGGCAAAATACAGCTGAGTTGCTGCTGTGTGCCTGATGCATGTCCAGGAGAGGGGCATTGGATCTGAAAAATAAGAAGAGGGACAAAACAAAGAGAGCACAAAAAATCCCTTGTGGTTCTCGGGGGCATGTTGGGTGCGTGGTAGCAAGCGGGAGCGCAAGACTCTCTCAACGCCTCCCTGCCCCTTTTATGGGTGGATACCATCTGAGTAATTTATGAGCTCAAAATGCATATTTTCAAGTTTACAGAGCAAGTGCCTAGAGGGTTACTATACTTTCAAAATCAACTTCTTCTATCTGATGTCTCATCACTGTGCACTGTTCATCCCTTGATCATTTTTATTTTGGAGTTTCATGACATCACTCTTCCTTTGCCTGCAATCTCTGCTGCATCATCCTCCCTTGACATTTTTACAGTTTTTTGAAAATCAAGTAAGTTTAGTTTAGTTACTTGCCAAATGTTTGTTGTTGGCAAGCACCACTTTTTTTGTTTTGTTTCTTTTTTGCCAGATGGCCTGGAGTTTACAGTTTGGGGTTCTTCACAGACCTGACTGGGATTATGAGTTAATTGTATTTTTGATGGTAGAGGTCTATGTTTTGTATAAATTTCCTCCCTGCCCTTGTGTTTTGTCAATATTGTCTATATATGCAATGATAGTATGTTGCTTAACTGTTTGGGGCCTAGTCTCTAGCAGACCTTGGATGTATTTTCTAATATATTTTTCAGATTTACCTGCTGCTGTGCTAGAGATATTCTTTTTTATTTTATTGGCTTGTGGATGGCCTAGTATTTATGCCAATTTTAGGATGCTTTTGTCTATTGGTAACAAAGTGCAAGGTGGATAGGACCATATAACCAGACATTTACCTTTGTTCTCAGATATCTTCTTTACCATATGAGTGTCTGTGTGTGTGTGTGTGTGTACATGTATCTCTGTGTGTGATAGAGATGATTGGTAATTGCATGTACAATATTGTTTATGCTTTATAAGTGGTAATGCAAAGGCCCACCAATGGGCCCAGTAATATTTTTGGCATATAATTGTGCAGTTCTTTCCATTTAATGCTGCACGTTTTCATTGGAAGGAGAAGGGGAGGTCCTCTAGTCCCAATAGTGTAGCCATTTTCTCTATGCCTTCTTTTTTGCTGATTATGTGGGAGACCACAATTTTGTGGCGCTAGAATGTGTGTATGGCTGTGTCATATGCAGGCATTTTGTCTTTATTCCCAATTCTTCCTTTTTTGACGGCTGAGTGGCTACCATCATTTTGTGGAGCCATTGTACATTTCTGATTATTAATCAATTTATTACACCTTTTAATGTATTTTGTTCTGAGCATTGATAGTTATATTCCTTAGAAGCTCATATTAGATTTGTTAATTTCTTTGCTTGGTTTTATGTTTATTTCTGCTTGTAGCAGATTTTAGTACTCTATGGTACATAGTTGTTTTTTATTAATTTAATCATATTACCCTGTTTGCTGTAGGAGCCCCCGGGACCTGAAGGAACACTTACTATTTATTAATTATTTTAATCATTTAATTACTGCCCCCCCCATGTCTACTATAAGAAGCTCACAGACCCTAGAGGGACAGCAGCTACCTAATATTAATTTAATTGATATTAGCCTTCCTCCCATGAGGATCCAAAGGACCCTAGAGTGATTTTATACTAGCTTTCCATGTATGTGAATAGAATACTGTTTATGTTTGGGTACATTATTGCAATGCATTGATGGAGAGGAAGCTAACTTGTGTAGTGCTGACTCAAATCACCATGTCTCACTGTCTTCCTACTTATTTCATGTTGCCTGCAGGTGTGCATGACAATTCTGAATATGCCTATGAAGTCTGAGAAATCTGCAATAGCAGACCCTCAGTCTGTAATAGGCAGCTGTTGGTGTCTATGGTGTTCCTTCGCTCAATCATGTTATGGGTGGAGGACTAGCGGTTGGAACCCTTCCACTCATAGGCACCAGACACCCTGGCAAGAAGGCGTGTTTGTTATTTAGGTGGCTGCTCCTCCCTCTGGACCACAGCACAAGAGACCTTCTCCCTCTACACTTCAGCTGAGCCACCATAACTGAGAGAATTAACTCTGCGCTTGGACACTGTGGCGGAAGGCTGAGCTGAACCACACCTCCCAGCAGAACCTGAGAGAGGAGGCCGCCCACCACGCTCCAAAGTCCAAAGGCACCTTAATTGGGACTTGTGCTTCCACTGCGTGAAACGTACCCAGGCGCGTGCCCGGGCAAAGACCGGGCAAGAGCGGGCCCGTCTGTGCCCGTCAGCGGCCGACAGAGACTGGGCTTGGCCCACTAACTTGGTTTTGTATTTTTTTTTTCCTTATCTATTATATTTATACATACTTATTGACCTTTTAAAACTTCCCTGTTATCTAGCAGATATTGTGATAAGAATAGTCCTGCAACCAGGACAGATTCAATACCACAGATTTAGGCCTTTGGGTAACCAGCAATAGAGAGCACACGACTACTTAAGGAGGCGGTAAATCGAAATCCTAATTATGGACAAGAGGAAGGTGGGGGGACAGAAGGTAGATACGGAACCCGGCCGCACAACAATTGACTCAGTAGGGGTCATTTCAAAGGAAATTGACCTCGCGAAATACGCTTATCCCTGGGGGCAGCTGGATTGGCAGATGGAATAGGGGGAACTTTAGCATCACATGAATATACACCAGTTATTCACTCCTCATATGACACAGTGGCTCTGTGGCGGAAGGCTGAGCTGAAGAATCTGATGAATGGAGATTCACAGATAGAACCAATGACCCCCACAAGTAAAAACCCCACACCTCAAAGTCAGTCACCCATTATAAAAATGAAAAACAATGCAGAAGGGGTGCTGATTGTAACCTGGGCCCTACCATGGTTGAAAATATGGTATCTACTGACTGGAAAGATCTTACATTCCTCCTTGATAACCTTCTTAAACCTATAGATAAAAAATTGAATAAACTGGAAGAGAAGGTGGGAACAATTCTGGAAATCTGTCAGAAACTCTCCTTGCCAATGTTGTCCCTTAACCCCAAGAACTCTGTGGTACAGAATACTACTCCTAATGTGACAGGCCATTCACATGTATCACAGGGCACAGATACCTTAGATCTGCAAGGAACTGTATTGAGCACTAATCTTGCGGCCCCTACACAAGGGCAAGTAAGGGAGGCCCTAAATATAGACCATCCCAGGCAACAAAGGGTGGCCCAAAATATTGATCATCCTAGTGGGTGGCACATAGCCCCCCCAGATGACCCACATCCAATACCAAATCTTGTAGCTCCAGGACACTTTTCCTTGAACCCCCAGAAAAACGGGTCTGCCCGCCTACACATAAGAGAAGAACTGCCTATTGTTAATCTACCCCCTGAGTCTAGCACCCATGTTATTATTGTGACCAAAGTCCCCCCTCTACGGTCTGATCAGAGTGAGTAACAGGGTGACCTGAACAACAAGGTTATGCACTGGTTATCGCAGAACAATCTTTTCTCAATGAATGATGCCCACCAGATAATTCTAACCCGGAGAGTAGGGTGATTGGGCCCCTAAAGACCATTGAGGGATTGTATAATTATTAATTTAAAAAAACCCTGGATGGTGACGGATATCCTGTGCAGGGCCTCTTTTTGCCCCCAAGATAGAAGCTCCCCAGAATTGTTCCCGCTAGGTGTCTTTTATAGACATTTGCAGCCGGGCCAGTCAGGACGTAGATGCGCACCCTGTATGCCACCACGGTCTATAGAGGCATACCCAGGCCGTGATCCCATCAATAAGGCACACTCTACCACCCCATTGCTACTAAGCAAGAAATATCAGACATTAAGTTCACTGTCAGATAATGACTGACTGTTATACATGGGGTCTGTAGCCTGCGAAAGGATGAGATTAAGGGTAGAGGAAAAAAACAAACATAAGGTTGATACGAGCCCTAACAGGCTATTATTAGTCCAGCAGGGCAAGAATGATATGGGCATTGGGGATACAACACGTTATGGGGATGGGGAACCAATTGAAGTAGCTCCAAATGCAATAAGCTATGGTAAGAAAGAATCATAGAACCAGCATTAGGCACTACTGTTTCGCTACATGGAAGGTGCAGGGTCTACATGGCAAAACTGAGTCTGAAGAGTGGGGTTAATTAATCAGTAAGCTGGAGGTGGTTTGCATCCAAGAATCCTGGTATACCTCACCTGCCTATGTGTGTGGATTTACCTCACACTCACTGCCAGCTACAACATCACAATCTGGGAGGGCCAAGGAGGGGCTCCCGGTGCTTATATCTAATAAACTCACTGTAGTGGTTAAAAAGACCTTAATGGAGACCACACATTTCCAATTGCTGTGGCTTAAGTACAAGAATAAGGTAGATATGGTCCTAATTAACTACTATAACAACATCTTTGACGCCACCCGATGTAGGGTTGCCAATGCCTTGGATCAAATCCTAAATACCTTTCTTTACCCCATCAGCTCTAATCCCATTATTATTTGGGCCGGGGATTTTAATATTCAGCCTTGCACCCATACCTCCTCTCGGTCCTGTGGACGTACTGCCCCCGATGGGACAGGATTTGATAATTTTTGCCACAATGAGTATGGAGAGGCCCTTTATTTAATGCTGTCCACTTTTGACTTAACGCTTATGGAACATAAGCACAGAGTTTCTGATGAAATAATTCCAACTCATAGGGGCCCCACCTCATCCTCCGTTATAGACCACATTAATTGTCATCCTTTGCACTAAATGGCTGTGACACACCTTATACTGAGCTGACCCTTCTTAGTGATCATGATCCGATTATCATCGTTACGTCCTTTTGGGGGCCAAGGGATATGTTTTATACCACCCCAAATCGGATCGAAGTACATAGAATCACGGGGGTGAGACGGAAATGGGAAGACATTGAGCCTGTTGATATCCTGCGGGATGTTATATGTGGCTGCCCGCATGGATTTGTTTACTGCCTACAGGAGGATATTGAGGTACCTATGTTATTAAGATGTTTTGGTACATTCTCCGCTTATATACAGGGGCTCCTGTCCCACAGCCCACAACATAGATGACATTTGCATAGAAAGAGGTGGTTCAACTACGCCTGCACGAAAGCCAGGAGGAGTCTTAAATTAGCCCTGCAGACATCTCCTAGAGACCCGATAGTAATTAAGTCCCTCCGAATGAAATATAAGAAGAAGCAGGAACAAAGGAAAAAGGAACTAAGAGAAGAGGCATGGTCCAAACTAGCCCTGGCGACAGAGACTAATAATAGCAAACTGTGTCGGGAAATCATTAAGGCCCCCTTCCTTTCAGAATGGATGCCATCAGATCTGGGATCAAGTGTAGACTGTGTAACATGGGTGGCTTACTGCTCAGAGGTTTTTAAGGAAGGGACTGGGTCGGTAGATATAATCGGGCAGATCGAGCTGGGTCAACCCAACTATCCACAGATCACTACAGATGAAGTTTACTCTGCTATCTTAGCTGGTGCTGAAGGTAAGGCCCCAGGACTGGATGGTGTTCCGGTGGATGTCTTTAAAAATAACATATTTTTTTGGGTACCAATTTTGACTAGAATATTCATTTCGACCATATCTGGTGACATCCCGCCGACATGGTACACATCCATTATTATACCAATACATAAGAAGGGAGATAAGGCCGACCCTAAAAACTATTGACCGATTTCTCTGCTGGACTCCTCTTTGAAAACATTTAGTAGAATCATATTGGAAAGATTAAACGACTGGGTTGTAGAAAATAACATCTTATCACCTGTACAATTTGGTTTTAGGAAAGGTCTATGAACCATAGAGCAATGTATTAACCTAGACCTCATTATAGGAAAGTATACCAAGGCTAAAAAATGTGCCCTATATATATGCTTTGCAGACCTCAGTAGTGCTTTTGACCTTGTGGAACATGCTCTCCTATGGCCTACTCTAATTGAGATAGGTGCCCCAACGTATATCATCAATTTTCTGGGTCTCCTGTATAGCGATCTAACATGCAAAGTCCGTTTCGGCCAACTTGGAGAATGCACCACCTCTTTCAATATAGGTAGAGGCATCCACCAAGGTTGCGTCCTTGTCCCGTTATTGTTCTCACTATACATTAATGGGGTAGATAAACATTTGCAGTGTTTTACAGGCCGATCCCCCTACGTGGCCGGACGTCCTGTGCCTACCCTACTTTATGCAGACGATGTTGTCCTGATCTCCAGAACACCCATGGGGATCCACAAGTTAATGTGTGGATTTGAACAGTTTATGTCATCTAAGGGTATGATAATCAATAAATCCAAAACATTTACTATGACCTGTGGCAAGAAGGTAAAGAAATGCAGAAGTTTCTACATTCAGAATATGGAGATTAGTACTGTCAACTGCTTCAACTATTTGGGGGTATTATTTTCTAGCAATGGAAAGTGGGGCCAGCTGGTTTGTTTGGGTAAGAACAAAATTAGAAGAAATTCAGGTGCTATAATCAGATTTGCTACTAAACTAGAGAGTTGCCCCATAGGCACTATACTGGACATTTACAGGGCTAGAGATGTTTCTACGGTTGTGTATGGTGCCAGGGTATCGGGTTACACCAAAAGCGCTCCCCTACAATTAGAGGAGAATTGTTTCCTAAAACGCATGTTATGTCTACCCACATCAGCCTCTAATTGGATCACGCATCAAGAAATGGGCATACAATATTTGGAAGATGTGCTACAGGTAAGACCCCTGCTTTTATGGCATAGCATATGATCTAAGGAAGCCACTGGTTTTAATAAAGATCGTATATTAGACTTATGAAACTGGGCAACGTCATATGTCTACCCTGGAGAGCTTTTATTGAATCCTCCTTTAAATCTGTTTTTAACAGATCTATAAAACATAATCCAGAGGATGTGCTGTCATTATCCAAAAAATGTATCAAGGACACTTTTATGATATTTAAGGCGGGTGCTAGGAAGCTAACTGAATCTACCAAAACCACTATTGGTCTTTACTTGCCTTACTCACTGGATGCAAGTAGGTTTGGTTATCTTTCCATAGTCATTAACATGCAGCACAGGTTTGTGTTAATTAGAGTAAGACTGGGTATTGCGCACCACCTAGTAGCATTTCCTCAAACTAGGCATTGCCCTCTAGAGTCAGATAGATGCCCTAGTGATGCAGTTAGCAATAAAAAGCACTTTGCATTTTGTCCTATTCTGTAAATTCTATGAACATCTTAGAATCACCTACCTTAAACCACTTTTTAATGTACTTAATATAAGAAATTATCAAGAAGCACTGGAACTCTTATTAGGCTTGGACTCCCAGAATTTATGCTACAGGGTGACAAATTATATCCTAAAAGCAATTCATGTTAGGAAACGTCTTACTGCACTCTAAAATTAGTTTTAAGTACCAATTGTATTCTATTTTATCATTTTACATTTTAATTTCCAATCCTTTTATGAGCTTACTGATTCATGTTCTACTGTTTTATTGTATTTTATCATGAACTTTAATGGCTTACTCTTGGTATAGCCGAATAAAGATTATGAACTGAACTGAACTGATTTCAACTAGCCCATCTGAAAACCAACATGCAATTGTAGGAAGAACACATCACAATGTTAGCTGCTGCCAAGAGAGAAGATGTTGAACGGATAGATGGAGTTAGTGAGTGATGATGACGAAATTGTCATCTTCATGAAAAACAGCCCTCCAACAGTGTGGAGTAATCACACACAGCAATCTCAACATATCACATGCAAAAGCAGCATACAGCCACCTTAAATAATCCAAGCAGCTAACCTGAGTCCCACTGTTCACTTGAGCTGCATCCTCACAAAGAAAACCACAGTCATTATACTCATCATCAAGTCTATGTTCAGCTATAAGCCACCATACCACCAATCCCATCAGCTAGTCCATTTATATAAAGGGAAGCTGGCCAAAACATTAGCAATTTACGTCTTCACTTTTTTATTGGTTGAAGGAGAGGAATTTCCAGGAATTTATGGAGGTCCTCCTCTGTCACAAATTAAAGTTTCCTAGCCAGACCTACTTTTTAAAATCTTGCTGTGCCAGCACTGAGACATCAAGTGGTGGAATTGATTGGTAAAGTGATGAAAGAGAGTGCTGTTCACCCCCTCCACCTTATGACCAGTTGACAAGCAAAAATCTATACATGCACCTTTGCACATTGGAGTCCAGATTTACCAGATTCCCACGAAGTACAGTAACCAAAACATCAGCGCTACACTGCATGAGAAGGAGAGAGCAGGAGACTGTCATATTTAGAGAAATATGGTACTCTCCTCCCCACCCCTTTGTGTCTGCGCACAAATCTGCTGCTCACCACGCACACACCTTTGCACCATAGTCAAGGGTGTGTGCGAGAGTCTACCATCGATTTTGCACTTGAAGTATATGCTTTCAGTACAAAAGGCTATGCTTAGGATAACCTTGAAATGTTTCCCACCTTGTATGTGTGCTGTACATTGCAAACACATGTAAAGTTAGAAAAGAAAGGAAAAATTTATGCATTTCTCTGTCTTTGCGACTAGTTGAAGTGGGCATAATTTTCTGACTCTAATCCTTGCCTACTTTTTAAAATAAATAGGGATCAGAAACCTTGGGTGGTTGCATGGGAACGCCCATGCACCACACATGGTACGCTCCTTTGGAGCTAAGTAATGCAAAGCAGTGTATAAGCTGCTTTGTGCTTCATTTGAGTGGTTTTCCAGTGCTAAACAAGTAAAGTGTTGGAAAGTAAATTAGTAAAAAAATATTTAGCATTGATTTGTGTCACTTTTGTGATGCAAACATGATGCTAAAACTTAGTTAATATACCCCTGGTTCAACTGCAAGGAGGTAAAGCAAAGGCTAACTGCTGGTCTCACTATTGTTGATGCTGTTCAATTCTGAAAGAAAAGGAGGGTTACCCATCTAACCTCATGTAACCTGGGCAGAGAATACTGAAAATAAAAACAATTGGTAGACCGCAAGGATAAACTCATGCCAGAAACATTCATGCCACACTGTAATAATTAATTTTGACTGGGAATATGACTTTGTCCACCAAGAATTACTTCATCAAAACATAACTTCATCAACCAAGAATCACTTTATTATAATTTATGAGCCTTTCTGTACATCCATATAGATTCCGTATTTTTTTTTTAGATCTTCGGTGCTAGGGTATGTCACGTGCCATGACTGACCATAAGCATCTCTTGTACATGGTATTTGATCCAAGACACGTGTTGGAGAATGTGGCCCTCATTACGACATTGGCGGTAAGTGCCGCTTACCACCATGCTGACTGCCGCCAACATACCGTGACAGCAGCGGTATACCGCTACGTGTATTATAACCCACACACAGAAATCCACCACTATACAGACACACACAAGTCTGCCATCCCAAAGGTCAGTGATAAAATGGCGGTAGCAAAACCCATACTGTTATGCCAACAGAAATACTCCCACAGCATTATGACCCACAAATCACTGCGGTGGACATTCAACCGCGGTAAACCATTGGTGGTACACACCGCTGAACTCAAAATACACAAACACATACAAAACAACACCACATTGGACAATTCAAACTACACACACCTGACACACATACACACACCACACCCATACACCCACAACACTATAAAACACCCACCCACATTACCAACAACCCTTTACCACTACAAACAATTTACAACTGAGAGAGAGACACGCCAGGAGCACCCACTGAATCAGAGCCACAGAACACCATAAACTATACACCATCCACGCACCTCACAGCACACACCCCAACACCCTCACACACACCACACACACTACACCTATGGCACAACAAAGACACCCCAGGTTCTCAGAGGAGGAAGTAACGGTCATGGTTGAGGAAATCATCAGGGTAGAGCCACAGCTATTCGGATCACAGGTGCAGAAGACGTCCAATGGTAGGAAGATGGAGCTATGGCAGAGAGTCATGGACAGGGTCAACGCAGTGGGACAGCACCCCAGAACAAGGGATGACATCAAGAAGAGGTGGAACGAGCTACGGGGGAAGGTGTGTTCCGTGGTAGCAAGACACCAGATAGCTGTGAAGAGGACTGACGGTGGACCCCCACCTGCTCTCATACAACTAACAACATGGGAGGAGCAAGTCTAGGCGATCATGCATCCTGAGGGCCTGGCAGGAGTAGCAGGACTGGACTCTGGTAAGTCAAATCTTTACTACTTTCACCCCCCCAACATGCATGCCATCACAAACTCCCACACCTACCCTCACCCCCATCACTCCACCACCTCACATATACCCCACCATCACAACCCAACCATCCCAATACCAAGCCCTGCATGCAACACCAATGCATGGACACCACTCACAGACCTGCATGGACACCCACCACCACAGCATGCACACTAGTGACAATCACTTAGCCAAATAATCACAACTTACAGAAGCCAAAGCTGACTTGGTAATAACAACCATAGAGGGGAACAGACCCATGCACAAGATGTCACACACAGTAACAATAACACTGCATTTACATCCACATAACCTCACCGGAGAGGAGGTGGCAGCAACAACCAGTCCCCCCCGAAGAGGCCCACAGTGGTGACAGCAGCTCTGCACGCCTGGATCAGGATGACCAACCTGGCCCATCAGGGACCTCCGGACAGTCGGTGACCCAGGCACAGTCCCATACCACCACAGAGCCTCCCCCATCAGGAAACATCAGCAGAGCACCCACCAACCATGGGCCATACTTCTGTCCCCAGGACACGTCAATCAGTGGTGTGTTCACCACAACAGGGACCCCAGGCAACCCCACAAACACAGGACAATCAGGGACCTGGGATCAGTGGCAGTAGGCACATAGTTTAGGAGACAGAGGCACAGGACAACAGGGAAGCTGGGAGGACTGCTGTGTGATGGGAGAGGACAGGCCCAGGGAACCGACTCTCCACGAGGCACTCACCAACATCCAGGGAGCATACCACCATTCCCAGGAGACGATGGGCCAGATACTGGCCAAGTTGCAGGAGACCCAGCGGCTGCAGGAGGGACAGTACCTGGGGATCAGGGAGGACCTGAAAGACATCCACACCAACCTGGTCACCATTGCAGGGGTGCTGGCCAACATGGCCAACACCATGAGGGAGGCGGTGGCACACCAACGGGCCCCTGACACTAGCCACACTGATGAACAGCCCTCCACCTCCACTGATGCTAGTGGACAGGAGGCCCCGCCACAGGAACAACAGGCCACCAGCACCCGTCCACCTGCAGATGGAGAACCACCATGCAAAAGGTCCCTGCGATCCAGGCGGAAGCCAGAGAACATTGTCAAGACCCCCACCAGGAAATAGGACTCCCCTGAATGTCACCCTTGTGTCCCACTATGTCACCCTGTCCACCTTGAACTGCCATTGCCCCACTCCCTATGCCCCCTTGGACAATGCACCTGTGATACCAATAGACTGGACTCTCTCCTGGACATTCTTCCACCATCAACCCAGCCCATTACAATACCCCCCTACACTTATTAGCACCAAAATAAACACCCATGGAACTAAGACAAGTATGGAGTCTGTCAATTGATTGAAATATGTATTTGTTTCACAAGCTGTAAACATGGCAATTCAAATGTACAGTTATAGATAGTATGACCTGTAGTGAGCAGCAGTAAACACACCAGGAGCCAGAGTGGGGCACAGATATCTGAAATTGGAGATGCCAAAGTGGCCATAGAAATAGGAAAATCAGGCTGCCATGTACAATGTCCAACACAAAACTGCAATGGAAGGTGAAGTTACAGTGTCTTACCTGTGTGTCAATGGAAGTACTGTTGAATTATGGTTGTTCTGTTGTCCACATCCTCTTCCTCTGCCTCCTCTTCGTCACTGTCCACAGGCTCCACTGCTGCCAGACGACCATCTCCAGCCTCATCCTCCTGCATAAAATGCACCTGGAGTCTCAAGGACAGGTTGTGCAACATGCATCATGCCATGTGATCTGGCACACCTGCTTGGGTGAGTAGCACAGCACCTGTCAGATGGAGGCACCAAAATCTGGCCTTCAGAAGGCCAAAGGTGCGATTAATGATCCTCCTTGTTCGCCCATGTGCCTCATTGTAACGTTCCTCTGCCTTTGTCCAGGCATTCCTCACTGGGGTCAGTAGCCATGAGAGGTTGGGGTAACCAGAGTCACTTGTAAATATCGAGACGAGGGATACCTGTTAGCCAGACACTCACCCTTAGGGCCAAACCCACACCCATATACCAACAGACACTGGGTGGTGACCATGGGCTTACTTATTAGCCACACCCTGTGCAGTTGAGACATCACATATGGAATGCTGCTATTCTTCAAAATAAAGGCATCATGCAAAGACCCAGCATACTTTGCATTGACATGGCAGATGTATTAGTCCACCAGGCACACTATCTGCACATTCAGAGAGTGAAAACTCTTTCGATTTCGGAACACCTGTTCATTTCTCCAGAGGGGGGACAAAGGCAATATGTGTACCATCAACAGCACCAATGGTGTTGGAGATATGTCCCATTGCATAGACATCAGCCTTCATTATGGCCAAATCCTCCACCTAAGGGAAAACGATGTCACTGCACATGTGTTTCATCAGGGCAGACAACACTCTGGCCAGCACGTTTGAGAACATAGGCTGTGACATCCCTGCTGCCATGGCCACTGTCGCTTGGAAGGACCCACTTGCCAAGAAATGGAGCACTGACAGGACCTGCACAAGAGGGTGTGTGTGAGAAAATGGCCTTTTTTCGAGCATGGTTACCCCCACTTTTGGCTTGTTTGTGAGTGTGTGTCAGTGTGTTTTTACTGTGTCACTGGGATCCTGCTAGCCAGGACCCCAGTGCTCATAGATAAAAACCTATATGTCAGTGTGTTTTGCCTGTCTCACTGAGATCCTGCTAGCCAGGACCCCAGTTCTCATAGTTTGTGGCCTAATATGTATGCCTTTGTAGTGCCTAACTGTGTCACTGGGGCTCTGCTAACCAGAACCTCAGTGCTTATGCTCTCTCTGCTTTTAAATTTGTCACTGTAGGCCAGTGACTTCATTTCCAATTTCTATTGGCATAGTGAACCCCACTTATAAGTCCCTAGTATATGGTACACAGGTACCCAGGGCATTGGAGTTCCAGGAGATCCATGTGGGCTGCAGCATTTCTTTTGCCACCCATTGGAAACTCAGACAAACCCTTACACAGGACCGCCATTGCAGCCTGCGTGAAATAGTGCACACACTATTTCACAGCCATTTTCACTGCACTTAATTAACTTATAAGTCACCTATCTGTCTAACCTTCACTTGCTGAAGGTTAGGTGCAAAGTTACTAAGTGTGACGGCACCCTTGCACTAGCAAAGGTTCCCCCACATAGATCAGGGTCATTTCCCCGGACTTTGTGAGTGCGGGGACACCATTACACATGTGCACTACTTTATGTAGCTTCACAATGGTAACTCCGAATATGGCCATGTAACATGTATAAGATCATGGAATTGTCCCCCCATTCCAAATGTGGTATTGGGGAGTAAATTCCATGCATCCTAGGGGCTCCACCATGGACCCCCAGTACTGCCAAACCAGCTCTCTGAGGCTTGCACTGCAGCTACAGCTGCTGCCACCTCACAGACAGGATTCTGCCCTCCTGGGGTCTGGGCAGCCCAGTCCCTGGAAGGCAGAACAGAGCATTTCCTCTGAGAGGATGGTGTTACACCCTCTCCCTTTGGAAATAGGTGTTACAAGCTGGGGAGGGTTAGCTTCCCCTAGACTCTGGAAATGCTTTGAAGGGCACAGATGGTGCCCTCATTGCATAAACCAGTCTACACCAGTTCAGGGACCCCTTCTACCCTGCTCTGGTGGGAAACTGGAGAAAGGAAAGGGGAGTGACCACTCTCCTGTCCATCACCACCCCAGGGGTGGTGCCCAGAGCTCCTACAGTGTGTTCCATACTTCAGCCATCTTGCTTTGCAAAGTGTGGGGGCACTCTGGAGGGCTCTGAGTGGCCAGCAGATGACATCAGAGACCTCTCCTGATAGGTCCATACCTGATAAGGTAGCCAATCCCCCTCTCAGGGCTATTTAAGGTATCTCCTGTGGGTTCTCTTCAGATTCTGCTTGCAAGTTTCCTTCAGGAATCCTCTGCAACAACTTCAGACTCTTCTCACCTCGGATCAACCGCAGCCTGCTCCAAGAAACGCTGTAACTAGAACAAAGTATCTAGAAGAGACACTTTTCTTTAGCAACCTCAGCTCCAAGTCAGCAACTGCAACAGTTTCCACCGTGTGTATGCTCTGGGGACTCCATGTCTTCATCCTGCACCAGAAGGACCGAAGAAATCTCCTGTGGAGTGATGGAGTCACTCCCCTGCTCCAAGCAGGCACTTTCCAAGGTGAAGGCTGGTACGCTGGACTCCTCTCATGGTGATGAGCGTGCTCCTAAGGACACAGAGGGTGGACATCATCAACATAGACTGTCCTGAGGTCCTGCTGATGCAATTTGGAGGAGGTAAGACCTTGCCTTCCCCGAGAACTACAGTACCCTTGTGTATTGTGTCTTCTTCACCTACTGAGGCCTCTGTGCACTCTTTGCAAAATTCCTTTGTGCACTGCCTGGCCCAGGTCCCCAGCACTCCACCCTGCGATGCTCAACTAGCTGAGTTCTTCTCCGGCAGCGTGGGACGTTCCTTTTTTGTGCTGCATCAGCTGCATTTTGCACCTCCTTTTAACCCAGATCCTCCGGCTTCAGGAGGTGCTGGCTGTCATCCTGAGGTCTCTATAAAGTGCACACAGAGTTGAGCCCCCCTGGTCCCTCCTGGGTCCATCCAGCACCATTTTGATGAAAAACGCACTTTTGCCATAGCCAAGGCTTGTTGGCGCCTTCCAACACGAAATCTCATCTGCAATTATCTTCATGCCGTTGAACATCTTTTGCATCATGCAGGAGCCCGCTGGCTTCTTCCTAGGGTGCATTCCTACAGTCTTTGACTAACTAGAAACTCTTCTCTTGTACCCTCTTCTGGGTTGGCAGAGGCTCCTGTCCTTCCTAGAACTTCTTTCGACTTCTGGACTTGGTCTCCTTCCATGTCAGGTCTTTAGGTCCAATAATCCAGCAGTTATTCTTTGTAGACTTGGTTGGCTGCTGCAAAATCCCCAAAACTAGATGTTGTGTGTCCTAAAGAAACTTGCTGTACTTTACTCCTGCTTTTCTGGGGTGGGGTAATTTACTTACCTTTACTGACTCTCCCAGTGATTATGCACACACTACACTTGTCTGGGGGGGGATTTGTGATTCACATTCCACTTTTTTAGTATATGGTTTGTGTTGCCCCTAGAACTATTTTCTCCCATTGCATTCTATAGAATTTCCTACAGTTTGCATTGTTCTATGACTATTTATTTGTCTAATTTTGGTGTGTGGTGTATACATTGTGTATAATACTCATCTCCAGAAGGAGTATTGTCTCTAAGATATTTTTGGTACTGTGTCACCCAAATAAAATACCTTTATTATTTTTGGCAACACTGACTATTGCCTTTACTTTTACATAAGTACTGTGTAACTGTAGGTAGTATTGCATGAGCTTTGCATGCCTCCTAGTTCAGCCTAAGCTGTCCTGCTATAGCTACCTAAGCTGCTAGAACACTAATACATTCACTAACAAGGGATAACTGGACCTGGTGTAAGGTGTTCGTACCCAAGGTACCAAGGTCTCACACATGCAGTAGCTGCAGAAGCTACAGTGGCCGTGGACTGGGTGGCTGAGGTGCTGGCCTGGATTCTGCCCTCCCTGGCCTGAAGTGAAGGATGGGAGGGGCAGGGAATAGGTCAAGGGTGGAGAGGAAAAGCCTTTTAGGGGCACTGGAGCTGGAAGAGGGTGAAGGTTTGGGAGTGGAGGAAGAGGGAGTGGTTGTAGGAGGTGTCTGTCTGCTGTGTTTAGGTGCTGGTGCATGGGCTGGATGCTGTTGTGTGGCGTATGGCTGTTGGGTGTCTGAGTTCTTCGTTTGTGTACTTTGGGAGGAGGGGGCATAGACACAGTGGGAGAGGACACAGGGGAAGTAGGGGTGGTGACTGCCAGTGAGGGGTGTGTAGTGATAGGCATGCTGGTGATGGAGGTAGTGGATGAGGATGTAGTGTATGCAGGTGTGAGTGGAGACGCTACTGGGAGGGAGATGGACGACGAGGGGGGAAGGACACAGTGGAGGCAATGGATGTTGGTGTGTCTGCATCTGGATGGTGCTTGTGTGAGTGTCTGTGGGATGATGTGTGGTGTTTGTGTTTGCCTGAGCCACGTCTGTGTGTTGATTTGGGTGCATGCAGGTCTGAAGGTGTGTTTGGGATAGGCTGGGGTTGAGGGGAATGGACTAGGTAGAGGGAGTTGGAGGTGGGAGGCTAGAGACAGGGACAATGGCTGCCATCAGTGAGTTGGCCAGAGCTTGGAATGAACTCTGTTGGGCCTCCACGCCAGAGTAAATGCCCTCCAGGAATACATTTGTTTGTTGCAAATGCCCTGCTAGACCCTGAATGGCATTCAGTATGTTTGACTGCCCAACAGAGAGGGATCTCAAGAGGTCAATAGCCTCATCACTAAGGGCAGCAGGGCTGACTGGGGCAGGGCCTGAACTATCTGTGGTGAGGGAGATGGCCACCCTGCTGGGTGAGCGGGCACGGGAAACTCGCTGAGGGGCTGCTGGGAGGGCGGTGCTGTACTGGGGGTGGCGGCTGTACCTGTAGTTGGGGTGGGCACAGAGGTGTCTGCCACTGTCAGGGAGCTTCCATTGGAGAAGGTGTCACTGTCAGAACTGTCCCCTCCTGTCTCCGTGTGGTGCTCCCCTCGTTCTCCGTCCCACTGATGCCTCACCGTTGGTGGATTCGGACTCCAGGCCCATGTGGGATGCAGCTCCCTCTGTCACCGGTGCCTCTGCTCCTCCGCCAGATGATGCTAATGCACACAAGGACAGGGCGACAAACCATAAAGGGTGGGGAAGAGACAGAGGATACACTTGGCCAATGGCCGCAACAACACCACTGTTGGTGTACACAACTCACAGTCAACAGTCCTATGCACTAGGCCATGCAGTACCAGTTACAATGTTGGTCACCAGGCCATGGTGTACAATGCCTAACGCCATTAGCTGTACACCTGAAACCCACAGGACCCTGCCCAGTAGTAGATGCCCACTACAATTAATGGGGTTGGAGTGCATCTGAGCCTGCCCATCATGGAACCTATCCTGTCATGTTCGTCCTGGCCTAGGGACACCCACAGACCCACATTCCCCACCCAGGTTACACCTCAATGGGTGCAACTTCATGATTCTGAATCTGTTACGGTTTCGGGCGGGTCTGATCAGGACTATGGTTGGGACACCCCTTGAGGTCACCGAATATCCTAAAGAGTTAGTGTGCTGGGGCAGAAGACC
Organism: Pleurodeles waltl; assembly: GCF_031143425.1. Classification (NCBI taxonomy): domain Eukaryota; kingdom Metazoa; phylum Chordata; class Amphibia; order Caudata; family Salamandridae; genus Pleurodeles; species Pleurodeles waltl. The sequence continues at coordinate 483,902,951 of NC_090445.1, read as the reverse complement.
AGCTAAAGGCATACACAGAAAGGACATCTATGGACCGGCACAGGAAACAGGAAAGTAAAAGCAGGACAACCCTTGTGTGAACAAACAGGAAACAGATTACTAATGGACAAACACGCTGGGGTTGTACACAAAGTAAGGCGCAGAACCTCCCACAGTGACAGGGAATGTCAATGCCTCTGTGCAGTTTGCTCTTACAGATAGTCACCCTGCCAGCCCCATAGAAAGGAGGCAGCAGAAATGATTCTGTCTCTGGACCGTAGAGCACAAACAAGGATGGTACTTACATACACAGGACATGCTCTTGTGGGTCCAGCTGGAAACACAGTGGCGATTCCTGAGAAAACAGCAATAGCACGCTGTCACTGTTAGGCACGAAAGACAACGTATAACACTAGACAAGGATGGGGGCTAGAATTGCCTCCTGGAAACCAGGAGCCAACCCCAGTACAAAGGAGGACACTTATACACTGGTGAAGACTGATAGAACACTTACCAGACACAAAGAACCAAGAAGAACCAGAAACAGAAGGGAAAAAACAAAGAGGCAGAGGCAAGAACTAGGAACAGGCTCAGGCTGAAGCAAAGGCGGGACTAGGACTTGAAAATAGGGTGCAAACTTCTGTCTAGGACAAACAGAGACAGGACTGGGAAACTGAGAGCAGGCTCTGGCTGGAACAGGCAAGGACAGAGCTGGAATACAGGGAGTAGGAAATGAGCAGTAAACAGGACTGGGAAACAGAGAGAAGGTTCAGGCTGAAACAAGACAGGAGCAGGGCAGAGAAACAGGGATCAGGCTCTGGAAGAAACAAACAGGTACAGGGCTAAGAGATAGGGAGCAGACTCTGGCTGGAACAATCAGGAGCAGGGCAGAGAAACAGGAAACAGGATCAAGCTGGAACAGAACAGGAACAAAACTGGAACACCATCCGACAAAGGATCTGTAACACAAAGGAATCGAAGTCCAATGCACAATGGTGATCTTGAGGAAATGGCTGCTTATAAGCAGTTCCAAGCTGGGCTGCACAGGAGAGGTCTCAGGTGTGTGTAGTTTCAGTCACTTGCAAGTCCTGGAGGAGAGGATCCAGTGAAAAGGAGCAACTGGACTTCTCCCATAGAAAACAATGGGAAACAGAATCCGGGCTTTCCTGACTACCAGGCTGTGCATTATGGGATTTGCAAAGCAAATGTAGTACTACACAAGTGTACCATAGAGAAAAGAGAAACAAACAGGAGTGAGCAAGGGAATCTAGATAAGTGTTTAAGGTGATTCCCAGGCTTCCGACAGTCCCCTTACAGCGCCCCCTAGAAATGGGACGACAGAGTCGTAACAGAATCTGTACTTACCCCCTTGTGGCTGCTGTGATGCCTTCAAAAGCCCATTCAACTCCTGATAGGCCACCGCCAGGATGCAGAACATCAGGGGGGTCAGGTTACGACGGGCACCCCTTCCTCGTTGGGAGGCCATCCCCAGCTGGGCCTCCGCTGTCTTCCTTGCCCAGCGGCACAGCTCCTCCCACCATTTGCGACAGTGGGTGCTCCACCTGTCAAAGACCCCCAGGGTCCGCACCTCCGTGGGGATTGCACGTCAAATACCCTTTTTCTGATGGGTGCTGGCCTGCAGAAAAAGATACATAAGAAAAGGTGTTACTCATACCGTCCGGACTGTTACACTCATGGCCCACCATATCTCTACCAACCCCTTACGCACAGACATTGCTCAACAAACATGCAGCAGTATGGCCACGGCCCCTCAGCCCCTGCCCCTACACGAGGCTTACACACACAACACTCCATACATTCATGCCCCATGCATCGTGCTCACACTGTACTCACCTGTTTGTCTGGAAGACCATAAAGTAAAGGGTACTTGTGTAGGACTCCATCCACTAGTCTCTCCAACTCCTTGGAAGTGAAGGTAGGGGCCCTTTCCCTAGACACTCGAGCCATTGTTGCTTCCAGACACAGGTCACAGCAGCACTTGCAGTGTATGTCCTCTCCTGTTAAAGGTCAGGTAGCAAGTGAGTGAACAGATAGAAAATGGTGGTCATGTCTGCAGCAGTGCTTACCGTCACCACCGGCGGACATCACCATTGGCTCCTGGAAACCTTAGGACCCACTGATAACCAATGATGTGTTGCACCGCCTCCCGCAACGGGGCACAACGTCAGCGGAATTACCTCATTTCCACTTGTCCCTCCTTACACGTCTGGCGGCAGCCATTTCAGAGGGGAACAGACCCTGGCACCTAACTGCGTCACAGCAGACATTGGCACATCAACTGACCTACACGTTGACATACTGTTTCTGTAAAAAAAATGCAAGGCATATTCATCTGAGGATATGTTTGAATATGACCATCTGCTCACTGTTTTTCACCCTAGAGTTCAACCAGTGAGGATGAATAGGAGATGGAGACATACCCCCGTGTTTAGACCCCTGGTGGACCTCGCGACAATGGAGGACAGGCACATTATGTTAACCTACAGACTTGATAGGGCCACAATCCATGAGCTGTGTGCCCAATTGGAGCCAGACCTGATGTTAGCTATCCACCATCCCACTGGTACCCCCCTGTAGGAGGCTGGGCAGGTTTGTAGCAAGCAAGAGCAGTAAGGGAACACCAGCTGGCAAAAGTAAGGAGGCACCACCATCTGCCAAGGGCAGGAAGGGGACAACAGTTGCCAAGGCCAATGTAAAAGGAACAGACACCGCAGGCAGGATGGATCTGGTGCCTCGGGCTGAAGCAGCATTTGAGCAAACAACACCGTCCATGGCACTTCAGCCATCCGAGGCTGCAGGGGAAGGGCTGGAGCCTCCCCCCACCACTGACAGCACCTCCACCGCTGCCAGCACCGCCACTGACAGCACCGCGCCAGCCCCGCAACTGCCATCCACTGGGCAGCCATCACCGCAGGCGAGCAGTGTGTAGTCGTGATTACATGGGCTGTAGTGCATCCTGGCCCCTGAAACACCTGTAGGTGTGACACCCAGGTGAGAGACTGTGACCTTGCACCATCCAGGATCTGCATCATAGGGCACAAGGCCCCCTCCAGAACCAGTGGAAGAAGGCATCCACTCACCCCCTCCTTGCCAGGATGAAGCATACTGGGCACAAGGCCCCCTCCAGAAACTGGAGCGACTGTGGCCTTGCACTCCCCAGGACCAAGCAGTGGGCAAACCACCCACAAGAGAGACTGTGGCTTTGCACTCCCCAGGACCAAGCAGTGGGCAAACCACCCACTAGAGAGACTGTGGCTTTGCACTCCCCCAGACCAAGCAGTGGGGAAGCCACCCACTAGAGAGACTGTGGCTTCGCACTCCCCAGAACCAAGCAGTGGGGAAACCACCCACTAGAGAGACTGTAGCCTTGCACTCCCCAGGACATCGTACAGGGCATGTAGCCCCCTCCAGGAGCAGTGGCATTGTACCATCTTCCGGCTGAGATGCCCCACCATTCCCCATCCCCCTGAGGTGCCTATGTGTTTTTTGACCTGATGCCCGTTCATTGTTCTCTCCGTATTGAGGCAGGAGTCAAGTGTGGCCTTGGCCTATGTGTTATGGCCCTGTGGGCCACGGACATTTTGGAGTGTGCATTGGCCCTCCATTTGTACATATTGTACATACTGTTTTGTGGTTTAAGGACGTATTTATCCACATTTTTAATATTACACTCACTTTAATCAATTCCTTTTGTTGTCACATTATTCCTGAGGGTTATGGGGTGTATATGTAATGTTGTTGCATCTGTTTCTGTGTATGGTGTTGGGGGTGAGGGTGTTGCGTATTGTGTATATGTGTCACTCTCTTTTTCCTCCCCCCCTCCCTTGTGTGCTAGGTGCAGTATTCAGCGTGGTCGTCTTCGCCACCGTTCGTGTTCCTGGTGTAGGAGGAGGTAGACCAGCATTGGAAATATGTGCAGTTCGGGCTCCATGGCGTTGTGGTTCTTCCTTGAGTGTCAAGAGGTGAGTCGTTTCCCTTCTGTGTACTGTTTCCACCATGCTTTTGATGGCATTGGTACTGCCCCGGAAAAATTGACAGAATGGTCTCTCATAATACAGTGGGTGATACATTGTCTTCCACCTGTCTGTTGGTGGTTACCTCCGCAGTGCTTGTTGCTGCTGCCATGGCAGTTGGAGTGTTAAAGTGGGTGTCTTTGTTGGCAGTTTCCGCCGTGGTCAAAATTCAATTTTTCTTACCGCCGACCTGTTGGCGGTATTACCGCCGCTTTATCACTGACCGCTAGGGTTGTAATGAGGGACTGTGTGTCTTGCCAAGTTCGAGTTGTTTGACCTATATATATTTTCTCACAGGGGAATTTTCTTGGATTCTTGGTGTTACAGTTTGAAAATTTGGTCTGTTTGAGCTCAATGCCAATCATTGTTCCATACTTAGGTGGTCATTACAACCTCGCCGGTCTTTTTGAAAGACCACTGAAGGACCGCCGTGCTGAAGACTGCCAGTGCAGGCGGTTTTCTGCTCGGCAAATTATGACTGCTGGCAGCCCTCCCTCCTTTTTCGGACAGAGAGCTGCCAGCAGCCATACTGGCAGTCGGCGGGGAAGTGGAGGCTGCTTCACCTCCACTTCCCCGTCATCAGAACACCACCCACTGAATCACATTCCGTGATTCAGCGTGGCGGTGTTCTGGTGACGGGGTGCTGGCGGCGGAGCAGCCCCCATGGATCCTGTCCCCTCCCAGAAGATCATCGGACCAGGTAAGTTGATCGTCCGTTAGGGGAGGGGTGTGGGGGGGTGTTGTTGTTGTGTGCGTGCATGGAGGTGTGAGTGTGAGTATGTAGAGGGGGTGTGTGAGTGCGTGTGTGCATGTGGGGGGGTGTAGTGTGTTCAGAAATGTGTGCGTGTCTGTCTGTATGGATGTGTGTGTGTATGTCTGTATGTGGGTGTGCGTGTATGACTGTGTGTGCGTCTGTTGGCATGTTTGTTGGTATGTGTGCGGGTATGTGTGTTGGTGGTGTATGCATGCGTGTACGGTGTGTGTCTGTGTAGCAATGTTGGGGCTAGGGGTGGGGAGGGGGGTCCTGCCACCTTTGGGGGGTAGCTGGGGGGGTGTGGGGAGGACTCGGGGTGAGGGAGACCCCTATCAGTACCAGGGAAGGAATTCCCTGGCACTGATAGTGCTTACTTCCATGGATTTCATGGCGGTTCCCTACCCCATGAAATCCATGGCGGTCAGCCGGGTCTTGATACCACTGGTGGTCTTGTGACGGCCGCCGGGCTGGAGAACCAGGGCTCCAGCCCAGGGGTCATCTCCGCCCTGGCGGTCGGAATGAAGAAGTGGCGGATGACCATGGCTGTAACCGCCATGGTCATAATTCTATTTTTTTTTTCTGCCAGCCTGTTGGCGGTAATACCGCCACTTCTCCGCCGACCGCCAGGATCATAATGAGGGCCCTAATGCAACTAGTAAATTTACAGACAAGATAATTTGGCACCTGAAGTGACTCACTGTCAATGGGAAACCACACTTCAGTGAAACACCACACATTTCTAAAAGGTCTTTAGTTCTTTCCATAGGTCTGGATGCTCTAATCAGTTTTTGGTGAAACTGATGCTGTTCAAGGCATTTGACAGGATACAGCAGTTGCAATATTTTCATGAAGAAATTACATACAGCTGGTAACACCTTGGAAGATCTTTATGCTAAATTAAGTGTATGGCTTCAATAAAGCGCTTTCATCACTTTATTTTTTTAACTGACAATGGCAGTAAAATTGTCAAAAGAATACTTCAAAGTCCTGTGTTTGCCCCATTGCACAAAGCTAATTATGCAGGACTTCCTAACACAATAAGAAGTCATTAGCATTCATGTCACTCATTCTTTAATAGCCCCCCAGAAACAGTTGAGGATCAATAAGCATTCTATTAGAATCCCTATAGAAGCCCTCATTCAAGAGATGCCAACCAGCTGGCACCCCACCTTCTACATGCTGCAATGCCTCCATAAGCAGTGCAGCTTTATCAATGACTATTCACTATAAATGATAGGGGGCACAACTGCCAAAGACTTGATGATGGAGGATGAGAAAAGGGGAATAGCTGAGTTCCTGGTCTAAATGCAGCTTCCTTTTGGTATTTTGTCATAGGAAGTCAGCAAGGAGGATTTTACCAAGCGCCACATGATTCGGTTGTACAACATGCTACAGTACCATTCACAAAAGCAGAGCAAACATATAACAATCTCTATGTTTAAACATAATCAAATATAGCAAAAAGAGATTCTACATCTGTCGCACGATACAGGTCCAAAACAGTTTCCCACATTCATTAATTGTCCTTCACTGAATTTTTCCATTTACAAAAACTGGATCATCAGGAAAACAAGTGACCTAGAGGAGAAATAATTGTAATTTTCAAGGCATAACTGAACTGTGCAGTCTTTAACCTCTCTCAAGTGCAGTTGTGGCTCAGTGCCCAGTAGCATGTAGTACTTGCAACTGCAACAACAACTCCCACCAGTGGGAATACAATCACTTGCTACTAAACCTATACTTTCCGTAACATCATGTTCACTTCCAACATCTACAATGGGTTAGTGTATGACTAGCCTAGGACTTAAATCAAATGTCAATAAAATTACTATAGAGAAGATGGTAAAAGGCTACACATACGAACAAATAAAGTTATATATGAATCAAGAGCCATTGCACTATAGGCATGGAAAAAAGTAACAGTTGCTACAAATAAAGTATCTAGCATGTGCTGAAGGCAGTATGTCTTTGGTGTGGGTGTTCATTGCAGCTACTCTAATTGTTACAGTAATAAGGACCAAGCTCTCTCCTTGAACCTTTGGAGAGGCTGGTGATGATTAAAATGGATATGTATTTTGTTACCAAAAAATATAAGGCTCCATGAGAAACAGTGGAAGAGTGTAAGTTCTTGGACATAAGTGTGGTAATTGATTATCCTCCAGACAACCTCTCTGAGGTTATACTCTACCTTTCAGATTCTAATAATGTCACAGTAACACAACAGAAATGTCTGCTGTAAAATGATCAGGTTCAGGTTTATTTTAATACTTGGTTTGCGCCTGATGTAAATAACCTTAAATGGATCACTGTGTACTGTACAGATAGGCAATCAAGGGTGAGAGCATTTGGACTGAGTGATATGAGGTGATAAAGGTGAAACGTAAGCAACCTTAAAGGCACCTCTAGACTTTGCAGTGAGAAATCAGTGGTATTGAAGTCTTAAATGGAAGCTTCCAGACCATTTTCTGAAACAACATGATGCCTCCCATGTCTAACCATGAATTTCCATGGTGTATGTGAAGAGGCAAGGTGTGTAAGTGAAGATGCAAAGGATTGCAAAGCTGTGCATGTGACATCCATGTAAAAGAGATGCAAAGATAGAAAGATGGACTTCCCATTTAGAACACGTGACATAAATCAATAAAAACCAAATAATGACTCATGGGATGAGTGTGAAGGGCTTAGTATAATTACATTTGATGGTTAATCTGTCCATGATTACTTGATTTGTGACAGTTAGGGGTGTCACTTGATCCCTATTTTGTTAATTGAACTCCAGAATCTCGTCATTCTTCTCAAACTTCTCAGTTTGCAAGCCTTATCAACAACATCTAGTAGAAGGATTAGTAACTGTTTACTGTCCGGGAAATAAGAGGGCTCAAAGAGCCCTATGTCTGTGTACTGGAAAATTGTATTTTTTTTATAAATATGTAGACTAGTGGCTCAAATGGCAAATCCTAAGTGTTGTGGCCATGATGACGGGCACAGATAAAATGTTTTATTGTTTATATGAACAAACATTCAGTGTGCTTGCAGCTAGTTGTTTCTGATCTGTGTTACTATGCTTGCCCTTAGTTAATTGAACACCAGCTTTGCTCCACACTGTGACTCCTCATGCACTACATTTACCGTAATTTTTTAATATTGTCATTTTCATTTAGCATTTTACAAACCTCCCCTGAATCAGTGTTGTAAAACTGATGATGAATTACATTTGCCTCCTCACTTCATGATGACTTGAATGCACATGTGCACCTACCCTTGCATTAGTCATTAGTAATATCTGTACACTATTCTTCCCTCTGCACCTAGTCACTACTCATCACTGAGGAGTACCAAGTTGCAGCATCCTATGGGATAGATGAGATAGGATGTCACATACAATTGGTATATTAAAAACCCCAAGCCCAACCACCCTCCTTCCAATTTTTACCTGAGCCGAAATGCATTATTTGCCATCTCCCTGAAGATATGTTAATGCAGGTCTTTTTTCCGCAAAGGAACTACTTTCTTATGGTCCTAACAGGCCCAAACCTGGAAGATATCACAGGAAAAACAAAGTTAATGATAGATTTATGTAGACAGTGAGAAGGTAGTAGGAAGAGCGAGAGAATACTGTAACATTCTCCAAATTTGCCTTTAGATCTCCTGGGAACAAATTAAAACATGAGACCCACAGCCAAGTGATTAGTAAAAGTCATCTGGAACCCTTGGTGACAATATTGTACCATGTAGCATTTTAAATGAGTGAAAAGTTATATGTGTTTTATATTACACAATTATATTGGAGTCAGTAACTTGAAAAACTGTTCTCTTCAAAGTGCAGCTATCAATGGACACTGATTGGAATAAGAATATCAAGGTTCTTTTTTAACTGTCATGAATAGATTCTTGTTAAAACAATGAAAATGGGGAAGGTCAGTGGAATTTTACAAAGCTGTGACTGTAGTGTTTACTGCATAGTTAAGGACCTACATCATAGGGGATTGGTCAGGATGCCTAACAAGATGGCCATGTAGTTGTGGAGCTCCTCACTGACAGTCTTCACATTGCTTGGGAATGCAAAATATTGCTTTTAGATTCTGGCAGTGAGCAAATGAATCCATTCATCTGTTGACTCCTTGTTGTTGTCTGTAGTTTGCCACTTCACATCATTCTCCTCTGTAACGGTCACCATTTTGTCAAATCCTATGACACACTATGGAAGACTTTCCAAGCTTCCATTCTTGCCGCAAGGAAATATCTCAACTCTGAATCCTTATGGTGGGCCAATGGAACTCTTTTATATGCCAATACCCTATTATTATCAACAGTTTTGGCGCTATATGCTGTTTTTCTTTTTTAAAGGCCCCCATTTTGTTGCTCTGTTTTGTTGCTTTTTCAGCATGCTACGGAAAACCTCTAAAATGTCACCTCCTCTTGTAAGGAAGTACTTTGCTATACCATTTGCAGCATATCTTTGGATCTCTTCTTTGCACCTTAAGCCATTGTAATAGCCTGGTGTGAAAACTGTGACTTTTATGCTTTTATATCAACTATGAATGCCACTTTATTTCTCTCCAGCAACACATAAGGATGATGGACGGAGTGCTGAAACTTTTCAAACACTCACCCCGGTCTTCTGCTCACTATGCCACCCAAGTTTGGACCTAGCCATATTGAAATCAGTCTTGACCCTGTTCCCAGGGGAACAGTCCAACCACAACTGCCAGGCCAGGTCCTCCCTGGACTGGAAACAAGCATCCTGGGACCGGTTTTGGGGTATCACCCTTCATCAGCCAGTCTAGCTTGAATCCAGGGACCCACTGAGCACAGGGCCCACATCTGGGCACACCCTTCCCACTTAGGGCAACTTTAGCAACACAAAAGGATGATAGACGGAGGGCTTAAACTTTGCAAACACTCTCCCCCAGTCATAGATCTGGGTTTAATCCATTGTTCCTTTACTCACAATGGTACCCCAGCTTGGACCCAGCCATAAGCAAATCAGTCTTGACCTTGTTCCCCATGAGAACAGTCCAGCCAGAACTTCTTCACATTGGAGTCTACATTACTTTCTTCTATATGATACATTATACACCCACAATACAGTATACAATCTTCTCAGAGCATATTATTACAGGTGATGTGTATTCTGCTTTATTGAAATTGTTTATCCGTATCCTCTCACTGTTCATCATTCCACTCATTTGAGCATTTTACTCAAGTTCACTTGGTAATTCCTTTTTTTAAGGGGAGAGTACCTCATTGGAAAATGCTGCATATCTCATCCGCTGCCTTCTCACACTGTCATAACTTCTTCTCACATTCAAGTAGTATGTCTATGGTATCCATAGTGGCACCAATCCTTCAAGCAGAACCCTTGTCTATGGTCATTCCCAAAATTCAACTGTTAGCCAAATTGCTGCCTTCTTCTTTACATAAGCATCCAAATAAGGATCCCTCTCCTCCAGTAAAATCTCCCATATCTATGCAGCTAATACTGGAGGAAATATGAGTGTTTAAACCTTTTATGGGAGATACTACTAAGACACTTTACAGACTTGAACATAAATGGTCATATATGGGCAAACATGTCTCAGAATTAGAACAATACATCAGGGATATCCAAGACTACCTCCACAATATATAAGATGCAAAAAGAAATAAACAACTTAAAAAGACACACTGAAGATATCAAAAATATGAACCGTGGGAATGATTTGAAATATAGTAGCTTACCTGAAAGTGTGGAGGGCAATGGCACTGTTCAATTCCTTAAAGCATTCCTTCTGAAAGTTCTGCAACTTCCTCTGTCTACTTCTCTCAATTAATCAACATGCTCCTCGATTGGGTCCCAGAACTACTTCTAAACTTAGAGGTGACATCATCTTGTTTTTGGAGCATATTGATCTCATCACAGTACTTAATGGCTCACAAATGAGGACACAAATAATATGGTTAACACCTAAACTTGATTTTTCTCAAGACATTGCAAAGATCACACCTGTCAGGCACAAACAATTTCCAGATCTTTGACCAAAACTAAAAGCTATCAATGCTACATATGGCCTCATTGATCCTTAGTGTTTCAAAGATAACAGAACAACTTATGATAATCCTGTGAAATTAAAATATTTTCTTCATCACTGTGGAGAACATTTAATGGAATGAATACAATTTTGATTGTTCTTTTAAAATTTTATACAGTATTTGTTTATGTTTTGTACTTATATTTACTTATACTGGTTAATATCATATTTTTTCATAGCATCTCTCCATACTTCAAATGTAATTTCCTGATATTCTGACTGTCTGGGATTTCCCCTTGTCTTCCAAGGTTTTCCCTGCACCTAGTCCTCTCATGGATACTCTTCCCTTATGTATGTCATACAGTCATCCGTTTTATGACCTGTACTATCTTTTTCTTTATGTTCATTATCTGTTTTGTTTATCCTATTCTCCTTACTCTTCTTCTACTTCTCTCTGTACTCTCTCTCCTCACCCTTTTTGCAATTTCTATTTAGAGGTCTTTTTTCTTATCATATCTTTCACTGTACTCCCCAATTTATTGACTATCTCACTTTAAGCACTGTTTTATTCTACCATTCTTTTTTGCCATTATTCAGACTAATTTTTGAAATCCTAGGAGTGTACATAATCCAATCAAAAGTCACAGAATTCTCTCTCACATATCCAAATTACATGCTAACATTGCACTTCTTCAAAAACACATTTAAGTGATATCAAAGCTATAAAATTATAGAAAAACTGCACTGGTCATGTATTTTTCCTTCCTCCTATGCAGAAGAAAAATTGTGCTATAATTCTCATTCACTAAAAAGTGAATGTTACTTCCATATTACAATGCTCTAGTAATGACGGTAGATGGGGTACAGTTGATGTATTAATCGATAAAGTCCCTCTCTCAATAATTTTTAACGTTTATGGTCCAGACAATAAATAATTCCTTTTGGTCTGATAACACTAAAGAAATCTTGAATATTACTGGTGAATATGTTACTATGGGTGGTGATTGTAATCAGATAGTTGACCCAATTTTGGATAGACTATCTAAAGTCAAATTTATTCCCTTTAAAATTCATAAGTCCTTTTGTTTAACCGCAACACAAAAATTGATTCATGGCGAATCACTAACCCCACTACAAGAGTATATATCTTCTTCTCCCCATGCACGGCACTTAACCAGAATTCATTATATATTCACCTCCAAAGCACTAGCTCAAAATCTCATTCATGCAGAAATTGGTTCTACTTTGAGCTCTGATCATGCTCCCACAGTTGCTGATTTTGATTTATTAACAATTCAACCTCAGCCAAAAAGATGGAGGTTCAATATTTCCCTCCTTTTAAACCCTGTGTATGATACACAATTCTCAAACTTTATTAATGAGTTTTCTTACACTTAGCACTTCTCAACACACTCCTTTGTATAAATTATGGCAGTCTTCTAAAACATTGGCAAGAGGTTTTATTCTTCACTATGTGCATTGTAAAATGAAGGTAGCTGACAAAGCTTCCAAATCCTTACTAAAAGAAAAGAAAACTAGAAAACACATTTTACCACTCCAAATTTCCTGACTCATATCAAGAACTGTTAGACCTGACAGCCTTAGGGTGGTCACCCCTGACTTTTTGCCTGCCTTCCTCCACTTTTTGGACACTGTTTTCGAGGGTTTTAGGACTCTGCACACTTTACCACTGCAAACCAGCGCTAAAGTGCATATGCTCTCTCCCTTAAGCATGATGGCATTGGATCATACCCAATTGGCTTATTTAATTTACTCATAAGTCCATTATAAAGTGCACTGCATGTGCCCAGGGCCTGTATATTAAATGCTACTAGTGGGCCTGCAGCACCGCTTGTGCCACCCACTTAAGTAGCCCCTTAACCAAGTCTCAGGCCTGCCATTGCAAGGCCTGTGTGTGCAGTTTCACTGCCAATTCAACATGCCATTTAAAAGTACTTGCCAAGCCTAAACCTTTCCTTTTTCTATATATATGTCACCCCTAAGGTAGGCCCTAGGTAATCCATAGGGCAGGGTGCTGTGTAGACAAAAGGCAGGACATATACCTGTGTAGTTTACATGTCCTGGTAGTGTAAAACTGCTAGATATGTTTTGCACTACTGTGAGGCCTGTTCCTTCCATAGGCTAACATTAGGGCTACCCTCATATACTGTTTGAGTGGTAGTTGCTGATCTAAAAGGAGTATGAAGGTCATACTTAGCATGGCCAGAATGGTAATACAAGATTCTGCTGACTGGTGAAGTTGGATTTAATATTACTATTTTAGAAATGCCACTTTTAGAAAGTGAGCATTTGTCTGCACTTAAATCCTTCTGTGCCTTACAATCCACGTCTGACTAGGTTCAGTTGACAGCTCCCTTGTGCATTTATTCAGACAAACCCCAAACACAGGTTGCTCAGCCACACTTGCATACATCTGCATATTGAATGAGTCTTCCTGGGCTGGGAGGGTGGGGGTCCTGACACTTACATGTCAAAGGGCAGTAGCCTGCCCTCACACAAAGGACTTCCACACCCCCTACTGGGATCCTGGCAGAGATGACTGAACTGAAAGGGGACCTTGTGCACTTCTAAGCCACTCTTTGATGTCTCCCCCACTTCAAAGGCACATTTGGGTATTTAAGCAGGGCCTCTGCCCCTACCAACTCAGAGACTTCCTGGAGAAGAAACCCTGAACCAGAACCTGCAACCTGCCAAGAGGAATTGCCTAGCTGCCCAAACGACTCACCTGACTGCTTTCTGAGATGGACTGCTGTCTTGCTGTTGCCCTACTGCCTTGCTGCTCTCTGGCTGTGCTGAGAAGTGCTCTCCGAGGGCTTGGATAGATCTTGCATCCTATTCCCTGAAGTCTCAGGACCAAAAGGTCTTCATTCCTCCAAGAAGAACTCCATGTGCAGCAGAAATAGATGCACAGCAGGCATTGCAGTGAAATATTCACTGCACGCCAAACCGGAGCGACACAGCCCGACTTTGCAAGGAGAAGTTCGACGCAACGCCAGTGTAGCGACCGGAAATTTGATGCATGGCCCACTGGATCTACGCAAAGCTGAACCAGAATGACACAGCCCGACTTCCTGAGAGGAATCGACGCAGCAGCTGCTGTGCAGTAGAAATTTCCACGCAACGTCCACCGGATCAACGCAGCCCCTGTGACTTCATCCAGCTAGTGCCAGATTTCAAAGCAACGTCCCCCGGGACGTCTGAAAACCCTGCAAGAGGATTCCAGTCAACGTACAGGAAATCAACGCAAAGCCTGCCTTGCATGAAAAATCAACATCAAATCGCCAGTGTGCACCGGAAAAATCGATGCACACCTCCCCGTTTTCCACGCACCTCCTCCTCTGCGCTTTCTTGTGGAGAATTTGAACGCAAACCAGGAACTTTGCACTTGCAAGAGACATTTATATATATCATTTTTACAGTGATATTCCAAAATATACTTAATGCATCTTAATCGTTTTGACCTGCATCTTATCAGATAAAATATTATATATTTTTCTAAACACTGTGTGGTGTATTTTTGTGGTGCTGTACTGTGTCATTGCATGATTTTATTGCACAAATACTTTACACATTGCCTTCTAAGTTAAGCCTGACTGCTCAGTGCCAATCTACCAGAGGGTGGGCACACAATAATTTGCATTGTGTGTGACTTACCCTGACTAGAGTGAGGGTCCTTGCTTGGACAGGGGGTAACCTGACTGCCAACCAAAGACCCCATTTCTAACAAGAACTTATACAAGCAAAATTTTGATTCAATTAATGATCTACCGAACAGCCATTCTCAGTGCTTCTCAGACAAAATGCTACATATTATGGATGTCAGAATAGGACAGGAAATCTTCTCACCAATTGTTTGAAGGCCAAAAATGAACATAAAAAGATTTGTTCTATTTAGAATTCAAATAATCAAATACTTATTAAAGATGAATGTGTACTGAAAGAATGTTCTACCTTTTATAAAAAAAAAAATCTATGCTGGAAACTAACCCCCTCATTTCAGATAAATACCATTCCAAACCTAATTTTAAGGACGTGGATTTTTCCCTCTTGGAATCTGACATTACCTTTCAAGACATTACTGCAGCTATAAAAAAATTAAAACCCAATAAATCTCCAGGACACATGGATTTTACTCTCACTTTTTAATATTTCTATTTCCATGGCTCCTTAAACTGTATCACAAATTTGGTCAGCCCCAAATTGCTTCCAGTACTATCAAGAGTCTCTTATTTGTTTAATTCCCAATGAAAATAGAGGCTCCCAAAAATGTCAAAATTATTGCCCCATTTCCCTAGTTAATTTCGACTATAAAATATTTGCCAAAATTCTAGCACTCTGATTGGATATCTTACTTCTGCATATATTTATCTCAGAACAAGTTGAATTTATAAAAGAAGATGTTTTCCTCTGGTAACATTAGATGTCTTTTTTTATGTCCTCAGTACAGCATCAAAGGTTTCTCATTAATTAGCTGTCACTGCATTAGACAAAGAAAGCGTTTTTGTCGAGTTAGTTGGCAGTTTATGTTTGAGTCTCTAAAGTGGTTTGGTTTTGGTCCAAAAATCCTAAACCTCATTTCATTACTCTATTCCACTCCTAAAGCAGCAATTTTTGCCAGTGGCATGACCTCTGATTATTTTCACCAACATAGAGGAGTATGTGAAGGATGTCCCCATCCCCCCTTTTATTTATACAGGTGTTAAAACCATTTATATTAAGAATCAAACAAAACAACCACATATTTGTTTTTTCAAATAATGAATCCCATTTCAAATTATCAGTATATGCTGATGATATTCTCCTCTCTCTTTCTAAGAAATCTAATTCCATTCCTGCCTTTTAATCTGAGGTCCACCAGTTTGCTACAATTTCAGGATATATATTGAATCTAGATAAGTCTGACAGTTTGCCTCTTAATACATTCTGTATAAAGGACGACTTTAAAGGTCTTGGAGTCCAATAAAGATTAAATGGTTAGGTTTGTGAATCACAAGTTCTGTCAAATCAACTCTTCAATTACATTTCGAAGAGCTACTACAAAAACTAGAACATTACTGTACTAAATCCTGGTGGGGTAGATTAAGGTCGATTAAAATGATGCTCTCTCCCCATGCGATCTATCCTTGTCTATATTCTGTTACATTTCTTCAAAAAAATAGAATCAATTATTTCACATTTTTTATGGAATAATACAAATGCTAGTAGACCCCTATCAAGGTTGAAACTTCCCAAACATAATGGTGGTGCAAACGTTCCCAACTTTTCTAAATTTCATGACCCACCCTCTCTGCCGGGAACAACATTCCCTATGGGATGATGCCGATCCAGTCAGAATCAAACAGGGCGACGCTTCCGCCGTAATGAAAAGGCTGATAGAGAACAGGTGCAGGGGGCCACAGGGTAGACCCTGCACTAGGAATGGGCAGATCACGGGTCACACAGACCAGTACCCTCTCAATGCTCACCGTCTGCTGCATCCTGAGGGCCTGAATGGAATATCTGGAGGAGTGGAGTCGGGTAAGTCCCCACAAAATCCATGTCATCCAATTGTCATGTTCTGCATGCTCCCTCACCACCTTAACGCACCCCTATTAACATACCATTCACTACTCCTCTGGCCAAATGTTCTAATACCCCTCTCTCGCATGCCACATGTCCACTGAACTCACTTGGCTCCACAGCCCTTGGAAATGGCATGTGAAGTACTGGCAGCTCACAGCACTACTGCTCCCAGAATGCAATATCCAACCATTGTGAAAACCTGAACAGTGCACCAAATGTGAGATGTCATGCATGTGAAATTAACTACCAATGTAAGCCATCTTGATTGTGCAAGTGTGAATCAGCTAATGCCAATGACAGCAATGCAATGGCCCACTCCCACTATCATCACAAGCAAAACACAGCTATAGCTGAGTGTCCAGTCCCAACGTCCTTAGAATAAAGATGCATAAGATTGAAATGTACTCACCTGGGGTGGAAATCTAGATGCCAAAGTGGATACACATGCAGTACATCCAGCTACAGGTCAATGTCTAAAGCTTACTCTCATACTGTGTCCCTACTCCAACACTATTGTGCATCGTTTAGCTCTTTTTTTGTGCCAGCTATCACGTCAGACACTTTACTAGGCAACAAAGATGAACCCCTATGTCAGTATTCAGACACCATAAGATGGAATCGGAAGTCCAATTAATACCAACATAGTTTAACAGCTTTAAGCATGGTGTATGGTATTGAAATTACAGAGTCCCATGTTGTACTAAGTAAGAATGTGCAGCAGCTATCATTGTCATTTCTGCAGATCATGTTAAGGCACTGTCTACATCTCACACAACATCAATAATACCCTAAATGTAACAGTAACTCTGTGTTCCACTTGTCCCACACAAAACTTTGCCATTGTCACAATGGACAACATAACAGAGACTGCCACAAACCCTCTGGATGAAGGCCCCAGTAAGGATAACACTCCTGTCCGTAAGTGTAAGGAAATGCCTCCTTGGCATGGTTACCCCCTGACTTTTTGCCTTTGCTGATGCTATGTTTTGATTTGAAAGTGTGCTGAGGCCTGCTAACCAGGCCCCAGCACCAGTGTTCTTTCCCTAACCTGTACTTTTGTGTCTACAATTGGCACACCCTGGCATCCAGGTAAGTCCCTTGTAACTGGTAGCCCTGGTACTAAGGGCCCTGATGCCAGGGAAGGTCTCTAAGGGATGCAGCATGTCTTATGCCACCCTGGGGACCCCTCACTCAGCACAGACACACTGCTTGCCAGCTTGTGTGTGCTGGTGAGGACAAAACGAGTAAGTCGACATGGCACTCCCCTCAGGGTGCCATGCCAACCTCACACTGCCTATGCAGTATAGATAAGTCACCCCTCTAGCAGGCCTTACAGCCCTAAGGCAGGGTGCATCATACCATAGGTGAGGGCACCAGTGCATGAGCACTGTGCCCCTACAGTGTCTAAGCAAAACCTTGGACATTGTAAGTGCAGGGTAGCCATAAGAGTATATGGTCTGGGAGTCTGTCAAACACGAACTCCACAGCACCATAATGGCTACACTGAAACTGGGAAGTTTGGTATCAAACTTCTCAGCACAATAAATGCACACTGATTCCAGTGTACATTTTATTATAACATACACCCCAGAGGGCACCTTAGAGGTGCCCCCTGAAACCTTAACCAACTACCTGTGTAGGCTGACTGGTTTTAGCAGCCTGCCACACTCGAGACATGTTGCTGGCCACATGGGGAGAGTGCCTTTGTCACTCTGTGGCTAGTAACAAAGCCTCCACTGGGTGGAGATGCTTATCACCTCCCCCTTGCAGGAGCTGTAACACCTGGCGGTGAGCCTCAAAGGCTCACCCCCTTTGTTACAGCATCACAGGGCATTCCAGCTAGTGGAGTTGCCCGCCCCCTCAGGCCACGGCCCCACTTTTGGCGGCAAGGCCGGAGGAGATAATGAGAAAAACAAGGAGGAGTCACTGGCCAGTTAGGACAGCCCCTAAGGCAACCTGAGCTGAAGAGACTCTGACTTTTAGGAATCCTCCATCTTGCAGATGGAGGATACCCCCAATAGGGATAGGAATGTGACCCCCTCCCCTTGGGAGGAGGCACAAAGAGGGTGTAGCCACCCTCAGGGCTAGTAGCCATTGGCTACTGCCCTCCCTGACCTAAACACACCCCTAAGTTCTGTATTTAGGGACTCCCCTGAACCTAGAAACTCAGATTCCTGCAACCTAAGAAGAAGAGGACTGCTAAGCTGAAAAACCCTGCAGAGAAGACGGAGACACCAACTGCTTTGGCCCCAGCTCTACCGGCCTGTCTCCCCCCTTCTAAAGACACTGCTCCAACGACGCTCTCCCCAGGGACCAGCGACCTCTGAATCCTCAGAGGACTGCCCTGCTCTAGAAGGACCAAGAAACTCCAGAGAACAGCGGCCCCTGTTCACCCAAGGCTGCAACTTTGTTTCCAAAGGAGCAACTTTAAACAACTGCGTTTCCCGCCGGAAGCGTGAGACTTGCTATTCTGCACCCGACGCCCCCGGCTCGACTTGTTGAGATACAACACTTCAGGGAGGACTCCCCGGCAACTACGAGACCGTGAGTAGCCAGAGTTGCCCCCCCTGAGCCCCCACAGCGATGCCTGCAGAGGGAATCCCGAGGCTCCCCCTGACCGCGACTGCCTGACTCCCAGATCCCGACGCCTGGAAAAGACTCTGCACCTGCAGCCCCCAGGACGTGAAAGATAGGAACTCCAGTGCAGGAGTGACCCCCAGGAGGCCCTCTCCCTTTCCCAGGTGGTGGCTACCCCGAGGAGCCCCCACCTTGCCTGCCTGAATCACTGAAGAGACCCCTTGGTCTCCCATTGATTTCCATTGGAAACCCGGCGTGTGTTTGCACACTGCACACGGCCGCTCCCGTACTGCTGAGGGTGTACTTTCTGTGCTAACTTGTGTCCCCCCCGGTGCCCTACAAAACCCCGCTGGTCTGCCCTCCGAAGTCGCGGGTACTTACCTGCTGGCAGACTGGAACCGGGGCACCCCCTTCTCCATTGAAGCCTATGCGTTTTGGGCACCACTTTGAACTCTGCACCTGACCGTCCCTGAGCTGCTGGTGTGGTAACTTTGGGGTTGCTCTGAACCCCCAACAGTGGGCCACCTTGGACCCAAACTTGAACCCCGTAGGTGGTTTACTTACCTGCAAGAACTAACAAACTCTTACTCCCCCTAGGAACTGTGAAAATTGCAGTGTCTAGTTTTAAAATAGCTATATGTGATTTATTTGAAAAGTATATATGCTATTGTGATTATTCAAAGTTCCTAAAGTACATACCTGCAATACCTTTCATTTGAAGTATTACATGTAAAATTTGAACCTGTGGTTCTTAAAATAAACTAAGAAAAGATATTTTTCTATACAAAAACCTATTGGCCTGGAATTGTCTCTGAGTGTGTGTTCCTCATTTATTGCCTGTGTATGTACAACAAATGTTTAACACTACTCCTTTGATAAGCCTACTGCTCAACCACACTACCACAAAATAGAGCATTAGTATTATCTCTTTTTGCCACTATCTTACCTCTAAGGGGAACCCTTGGACTCTGTGCATAGTATTCCTTACTTTGAAATAGTGCATACAGAGCCAACTTACTACATTGGTGGATCAGCGGTGGGGTACAAGACTTTGCATTTGCTGGACTACTCAGCCAATAACTGATCACACAACAAATTCTAAAAATTTTCATTAGAAATTGATTTTTGCAATTTGAACTATTTTTCTAAATTCTTAAATGTCCTGCTAGGGCCTTGTGTTAGTCCCTGTTAGCATTTCTTTTAGAGTTTAAACGTTTTGTGAAAGTTTGAATTAGGTTCTAGAACTAGTTTTAGATTCTTAAAAAGTATTCCAACTTTTAGAAACATAATGCCTGGTGCAGATGAGAATGTGGTGGAACTCGACCTCACACCTTACCTCCATCTTAAGATGGGAGCTAAGGTCTCTCTGCAAAATAAAAAAAATCCCAATTGGCTTAAGACCCTCCAAACAACAGCTCCAGGAGCTTTTGGCAGAGTTTGAAAAAGCCAACCCCTCTGAGGATGACAACCCAGAGGATGATGATAGTGACTTGGAGGAGAATTCCCGCCTTTCAGTCCTAATTAGGGAAATCAGGGACCCTCAATCCCTGATTCCAAATGTGACAGTCAGAGATGCTGCTTCCCTCACAGGAGGGACTAGCACCTCTGAAATCACTGAGGATAACCTCAGTGAAGATGACCTCCTGTTAGCCAGGATGGCCAAAAGATTGGCCTTAGAGAGACAGCTCCTAGCCATAGAAAGGGAAAGACAAGAGATGGGTTTTGGTCCCATCCACGGTGGCAGCAACTTAAATAGGGTCAGAGATTCTCCTGACATGTTGAAAATCCCTAAAGGGATTGTGACTAAATATGAAGATGGTGATGACATCACCAAATGGTTCACAGCTTTTGAGAGGGCTTGTGCAACCAGAAAAGTAAGCAGATCTCACTGGGGTGCTCTCCTTTGGGAAATGTTCACTGGAAAGTGTAGGGATAGACTCCTCACACTCTCTGGAAAAGATGCAGAATCTTATGACCTCATGAAGGGTACCCTGATTGAGGGCTTTGGATTCTCCACTGAGGAGTATAGAATTAGATTCAGGGGGGCTCAAAAATCCTCGAGCCAGACCTGGGTTGATTTTGTGGACTACTCAGTGAAAACACTGGATGGTTGGATTCAAGGCAGTGGTGTAAATGATTACGATGGGCTGTACAATTTATTTGTGAAAGAACACCTGTTAAGTAATTGTTCAAATGATAAACTGCATCAGCATCTGGTAGACCTAGAACCAATTTCTCCCCAAGAATTGGGAAAGAAGGCGGACCATTGGGTCAAGACTAGGGTGACCAAGACTTCCACAGGGGGTGACCAAAAGAAAGGGGTCACAAAGCCTCCCCAGGGGAAGAGTGTTGAGACATCCAAAAACAAAAATAGTAAAGAGTCTTCTTCAGGCCCCCAAAAACCTGCACAGGAGGGTGGGCCCAGAGCCTCTTCACAAAACAATTTTGGGTACAAGGGAAAAACTTTGATCCCAAAAAGGCCTGTTGACGTAGCTGTAATCAGCCTGGACACCAAACTGGAGACAAGGCCTGTCCCAAGAAAAGTACCACTTCCAACTCCACTCCAGCTAACACTGGAATGGCTAGTCTCCAAGTGGGATCAACAGTGTGCCCAGAGCAAATCAGGTGTCACACTGAAGCTACATTAGTCTCTGAGGGTGGGGTGGATTTAGCCACACTGGCTGCCTGGCCTCCTAACATGCAAAAATACAGGCAGCAGCTCTTAATTAATGGGACAAGTGTAGAAGGCCTGAGGGATACAGGTGCCAGTGTCACCATGGTGACAGAGAAACTGGTTTCCCCTGGTCAATACCTGGCTGGACAAACTTATCCAGTCACCAACGCTGACAATCGTTGTGGTAACTTTAGAGTGGGGAGGGGTCAATGGCCTGAAACAGGTGGTGGTCTCCTCAAATATCCCAGTAGACTGTTTGCTTGGAAATGACCTGGAGTCCTCAGCATGGGCTGAGGTAGAATTGAAAACCCATGCAGCCATGCTGGGTATCCCTGAACTGGTGTGTGTCAAGACAAGGACACAGTGCAAGGATCAGGGTGAAAAAGTAGAGCTGGAGCCTGGAAAAAGGGCCCAGCCTACCAAGAGGAAAGGAAAGACAACTGGGAAACCAGCTGCAACACAACAACAAAAAGAGAACCTCTCTTCTCAGGAAGAAGTTCTGCCCTCTGAGGGAACTGAGCCTATGGAGTTGGAACCTTATCAGGTTGAGCTCTTAAGCCCAGGGGGACCCTCAAGGGAGCAGTTGTGTAAGGGACAAGAAACCTGTCCCTCTCTTGAAGGACTTAGGCAGCAAGCTGCTGAAGAGTCCAATGGCAAGAAAACTGGAACACATAGGGTCTATTGGGAAGACGGACTCCTTTACACTGAGGCAAGAGATCCCAAACCTGGTGCCACTAGGAGAGTGGTAGTGCCTCAGGAGTTTAGAGAGTTCATACTGACCTTAGCCCATGATATTCCTCTTGCTGGGCATTTGGGACAAACCAAGACGTGGGAGAGACTAGTCAACCACTTCTACTGGCCCAACATGTCCCAGAAGGTCATGGAGTTTTGTGTCTCCTGTACCACCTGTCAAGCCAGTGGTAAGACAGGTGGACACCCAAAGGCCCCCCTCATTCCACTTCCAGTGGTGGGGGTCCCCTTTAAAAGAGTGGGTGTGGACATAGTTGGTCCACTTGAACCTCCCACAGCCTCAGGGAACATGTACATACTAGTAGTAGTGGATCATGCTACTAGATACTCTGAAGCTATTCCCCTTAGGTCGACTACTGCCCCTGCAGTAGCCAAGGCCCTCATTGGTATTTTTACCAGAGTGGGTTTTCGTAAGGAGGTGGTGTCTGACAGAGGTACCAACTTTATGTCAGCATACCTGAAACACATGTTGAATGAGTGTGGGGTGACGTACAAATTCACCATACCATCCACAAACCAATGGCCTTGTTGAGAGATTCAACAAGACATTGAAAGGCGTGATCATGGGGCTCCCTGAAAAATTCAAAAGGAGATCGGATGTCCTCTTGCCATGTCTGCTTTTCGCTTACAGAGAGGTGCCTCAGAAGGGAGTAGGGTTTTCCCCCTTTGAACTTCTGTTTGGCCACCCTGTAAGGGGACCACTAGCTCTTGTGAAAGAAGGCTGGCAGAGACCTCTTCATGAGCCCAAGCAAGATATAGTGGACTATGTACTAGGCCTACGTTCAAGGATGGCAGAGTACATGCAAAAGGCAAGCAAAAGCCTTGAGGACAGCCAACAGCTCCAGAAGTTTTGGTATGACCAAAAGGCTGCAATGGTTGAATTTCAACCAGGGCAGAAAGTCTGGGTTTTGGAACCTGTGGCTCCCAGGGCACTTCAGGACAGATGGAGTGGCCCTTTCCCAGTACTAGAAAAGAAGAGTCAGGTCACCTACCTGGTGGACCTAGGCACTAGCAGGACCCCCAAGAGGGTGATCCATGTGAACCGCCTCAAGCTCTTCCATGACAGGGCTGATGTGAATCTGTTAATGGTAACAGATGACCACCAGGAAGCTGAGAGTGAACCTCTCCCTGATCTCCTCTCCACAAACCCTAAAGATGGCTCAGTTGATGGAGTGATCTACTCAGACACCCTCTCTGGCCAACAGCAATCTGACTGTAGGAAGGTCCTGCAACAGTTTGCTGAGCTCTTTTCCCTAACCCCTGGTCGGACACACCTGTGTACCCATGATGTGGACACAGGAGACAGCATTCCTGTCAAAAACAAAATATTCAGACAGTCTGACCAAGTTAAGGAAAGAATCAAGGTGGAAGTCCACAAGATGCTGGAATTGGGAGTCATTGAGCACTCTGACAGCCCCATGGGCTAGTCCAGTGGTCTTAGTCCCCAAACCTCACACCAAAGATGGAAAGAGAGAGATGAGGTTTTGTGTGGACTACAGAGGACTTAATTCTGTCACCAAGACAGATGTCCATCCCATTCCAAGGGCTGATGAACTGATTGACAAATTAGGTCCTGCCAAATTCTTAAGTACCTTTGACTTAACAGCAGGGTACTGGCAAATCAAAATGGCACCAGGAGTAAAGAAAAGACAGCATTCTCCACACCTGATGGGCATTATCAGTTTACTGTTATGCCCTTTGGCTTAAAGAATGCCCCTGCCACCAACAAATGCTTAACACTACTCCTTTGATAAGCCTACTGCTCGACCACACTACCACAAAATAGAGCATTAGTATTATCTCTTTTTGCCACTATCTTACCTCTAAGGGGAACCCTTGGACTCTGTGCATACTACTCCTTACTTTGAAACAGTGCACACAGAGCCAACTTCCTACAGTAAGCAACTGTCAGCCTCACCCTGCCCACATTTACTCCTCCCAGTCCTGTTACATCTACATCACAGGCAGCCATTCACCCTAAAACCTGGTGCTCAAGGACTGTCTCATCCATTGTATTCCCCACAGTACAGGTACCTAAGTCTCTTCATGTCACCCCTGACAATGATGGTCCTGCCAGCACTGGAAATGGGCACAGTGTGCCAGGAGCACAAGCATGTGGGGGTAGGGTGCGTGGGAGGGATGATGTGGGCCAGAGAATGAGGACTCAAAGCGACAATACTAACTAGGAAACCATCTCCTCAGTCTTGGAAGCCTACCAAAATTCCCGAGACATGATGGGCCAGGTAATCACCATTATGGGGGAAATCCAAAATCTGCAGAGGGAAGTCATGCAGTAGTGGCAGGCACAAAATGCCATCTTGGCTTCCATTACCGGGGTGCTTAGTGACATTAACACTACCCTGAGTAGGTCTGCCACAGAACATCAGGCCTCTTACACTAGTAATGAGTCATCAGGCCCTTACTCTTCTGCAGCTGCTAGCAGAATAGAGGCCCTGCCAGAGTAAGGACATGCATCAGACACCCCACCCTCTGTAGCAGAGCCCCCCGACAAACGTTTACATCCACCCAGCCATCCAGGAGGAGCAGATGCCAAGATCAAACCCACTGCCAGGAAGTGAACTTCTCATGACTGGTCCTTGTGTGCCACAGATACAGTCTGTTGACTGTTCTGAAACCTATCTCCATTTTTCTAAGGTGCAAGGATACTGGACTTATGTTTCCTAATGGTGTATCAGCTACCCTGAAAATTTCAGCCACCATGACAGAACCGTTCACTGTTTACTTTGTGTTGTTTTGTGTTACTCATCACACATATTGCTTTACTGTCCACAATAAATCACACTTAAACACAAGTCCTGTGTAAGTGTCATTTATCAACCATGTACAAGTGTTATGCAAGCCTACTCTACTATCAATATGTCCCCATGGTACAGACAGAGATCAGTACCGATGTCCCAAGTCCAGAGATCTTTCACTTACATTGGTCACATCCCTTTAAGCTTGCCACTCATCTATGTCAGTCCGCAGAGATATGCACATTGGTCTGCAAAGTAGGAACACACTGACATCAAGGTGGATTACATACAACAGACACCACTGTGATGGTAGAGTGTATGGTGCTACATTTTTACATATGTCAACACATATGGACACCAAAATTACACCATTTGACCACCCCCAGTACCCTACAGGTCATCTTGATGGGAAAACACAATTCCACCCCAGTGTCCTGACAGTATGTCCATGTTAGTTACACTCCACATACTCATGGCAATATGTACCTGGTTTCAGCCATGTCCACTTCTCATGTCTGACTGCAATTCCCATCTGCTTCTGACACTGTCTGTGACTTGCCAACGATGAAGAACCAAACTGGAGCTCAGCAAATCTGTGATGGACAGAGATAAGGGATAGAACATAGCAGAAAACATTCATCCATTCTGATTCTGACAAGTCATGTTCCCAAGTGTGCCTTTGCATGTGCATTAACAAAGCATGACACGGTAGACCATTCGTTTCTGTACACAATACCAAATCACAATCTGCATGTACTACTCACTCATTGGCATTGGAGCTACCTAAAACCTCACAGATTATGGTAAAAGAGGAGGTGCCATGCTACCCATCCACTCTAGGTTGCAAAATGAAATCTCAGCATTAAAAAGATATCACATACATTGAATAAGTTGAAGTACTGATTGATGAGATCTGCCCTGAAGACTCCAGCTTAGTCTTCATCTGGCTCTTCATCATGTGGCAAATATGCATTTCCATCCATAGGTTCTGCTGCCTCCCCCTCACCTGGTAGGAATGGTATCTGACGTCTCAGGGCAAGGTTGTGGAGCATGAAGCAGGCAACAAGACATACCTTGTTGGGTGAGGAGATAAGGGCTCCTCCTGTCATGTTCAGGCAGCAAAATCTTGCCTTCAGGAGTCCAAAAGTCCACTCCCCGACACTCCTTGTCCTTCCATGAGCCTCACTGTTGCGTACTTCCACTGGCGCGGTTGGGTAGATCACTGGTGTTAACAACCAAGGATGGATTGGCTAGCCAGAGTCCTCTGTAAGGGCATAGGTAGAACAACACTAACATAAATTGAGGACATGCACAATTGTGGTAGCAGGAGATAAACTTTGCAAACACACATGTCAAATCTGACTATTCAACCAGCAAGGCACTCTCTATGTAGAGTTGTGTCATCAGCAGTGGTTTATTGTTGTTCCGCATGATGAAGGAATCAATGACTTATCCTGGATACTTTGCACTGACTTGTGAAATGTACTGGTCTGCCAAACACAGCACTTGAATGTTGATGGAGTAGTAGTTTTTCCTGTTCCTATATACCTGTTCATTGACACTAGGATGAACCAAGGCAACATGGGTGCCATCAATGGCTCCAACCACATGTGGAAAGTTTCCCATAGCATAAAACTCTCCCTTCACATAGACCAAATCTACACATTGGGGAAACCTGATGTAGCTGTCCAGGTATTTCAACAATGCACACTGTACATCCTTCAAAACCAGACTGAACATGGCCTGAGACATCCCTGCAGTTAGGTGCACTGTATTCTGAAAGGTCTGAACCGTAATGTAATCAACACAGGGAGGGCCGCCTCCACCACAAGGCTGCCGCCGACAGGCAGCCTGATGGTGGAGGGAATAATTTTCCCCTGCCAGGGAAAGGCTGGCAGAAGGGGTGCTGGCAGGGCAGTGCAGGTTCCCCTGTGCAGTGCCCCATCGAGCAGGTGATCTACGCAACAGGTGCAGCTGCCGCACAGAGGCATTGACGGCAGCTCCACGTGGAGCCGCCAGCAATGTCCCGGCCATGCATTCTGCTGGGCTGGCGGGTGGAGACAATGTTTCTGCCCGCCGGCCCAGCAGAATGTTATGCGGCCGGCAGGGTCCAAGGGGGGCTGGCAGTCAGTGAAATGACCACCAGCATGAACACGGCGGTAAACACCGCAGTGTTCATAATGACCCCCAAAGTGTGTAAAGAATTGAAGTATCACAAAGCAGTAATTAAATAAAACACAGGAAATAGTTTAAAATTCCGAAACCATTTATAAAAATAGGAAATATTTGTATCTTTAATTTGACACCAAAACAAATAGAATCGGATAAGGGGAACAGGAAATCAGATTTTTTTAAGAATTAATGATTTCTAGCATATAGAAATTAAAAGTGCCAATCTGGTCATCTGGTCGCACCTCGACAGGGGCGAAGTCAAAGTTTCAAGCCAACCGAGATGGAGCCCTTCTTGGCTACAGCAAGCAGGAGGCCTCAGTGAAAAGTATTCCTTTGGACTCAGTTGTTTCCTTGAAGATTTTCTTCAGCGGGATGAAATCACCAGTCCGATCTGACCTCCCCAGTGCCCTCTTCGGATACTCGTCACAGGATACCTCGGTGAAGAATTCTACATTCGGATTTAGATGATTTTTCAGGATGAAAATCCTCATCTGGGCCAAACCTGAATCTTGATCCGATGTCCCTGGAGCCCTCCTCGCATATGCTGCATGGAAAGTCCTGGTCAACTTACCACGTTCGGCATTAGTCACTTTTTTTTTTAGCTTTTTTCCCTCCGATGAGGGTCGACCCTCCTCAGCAATGCAATTTTGATGCAAGGTCGTTAGATCATTTTTCTCAGAGCCCACCTTGAAGTCCTGGAAGTCTGGGGCTCCAGAGCTTTTCAGCAGGACAAACCTAAAAGTCAGGCAGGGTCACGAATGAGGCAAGCCGGCTAGACTTATTGCGGCGGGTTGGTCCAAAAGTTCTCCAATTTTCTCCAAACTTCTGGATCTTCTTCCAGAAGGTCTTTGAAGATCCTTTAGGAGTCCACAGCTCACACCAAGGTTCCAGAAGCTCTGAGTTTCTCCTTGAGGGTGTGGACTCTAACTCCCAGAATGCTCCTTGCTCAAACTCCAAAAAGCTCTGCCATATTTATCCTTGCTTCTGGGTGGAAAGCAGGGGGGTCGTGGCTGTCCAATCACAGGCAGGCTGCTTTCCCCTTTGATGACCACTTCCTGGGAAGTGTGGCAAACATCAACCCCAGGGAGCAACATTCTTCAAAAATCCAACATGGCTGAAAGTGATTTCTGGAGGTTAGATTTGGCTGAGCCCGCCCAAAGGTGTGGCTAAAAATCCTAAACACCCCCCTCCTGCCCTCTCCTAATCTAGTCAACAGGGCACCTAATTGCCTGGGGTTGTAGGAAGTGAGGGAGGTCCTGAGCTGCTCCAAATGTCCTTCCCTGCCTTTGAAGACCAGTTTGGCTGCTCTCCCCCATCCTGTTTCACCATCTGCTGAGGCAGATCTCCTCACCCAGGAACATCCTTTGTCTTCATCCCAAGCCACTTCACACCTCATTCCAAAGTCGAATTTGCTTATAACTTTAGTTTAAAAGCAGCCGGCAAGACAGACCTGCCTTTAAAATGACACTGGGCACCTCAGCTGTGCACCTATGGGTGCACGACCTATGCTGGGGCACCTAAACCTACACGCCCTACCACTTACTAGTGACTTTTAGGTAGGTTGATACTGCCAATTATAATAAGCCTAATTTGATTATCCACTTTACACAGAGCACTGGCCCTGGGGCAGCCAAGAGTCAGTAACCACCAGTACCTGTCCAAAAGGTTTGGGGGTGACCAGGGCAAAAGGAAGGACTTTTCTACAACTACAGTTGCCATCATTGATCCACAGATGTGGACATTGTATTGTGTATAGGGACATATTACTCACCTATGTTAACCAAACTGCACAAAAGCATGTGGTAATGCACATGTGACTTTATCATATGTGTACCTTTACACTGCTATAGATAGGTGTAACCTGTTGTGTCATCCTTCCCACCTACCGATCCACAGTCCATATACCAAATTGGTAAGCTCTTTGGTCTGTGAACATTCATATTCCACTAGATCTAGCTCTATGTGCAACATAGGGCATGACAGATGAGTAACAGGGCCAAATATTCTTGTGTTCTGAAATAGATGGAAGGTTCATGTGAGGGTGTTATCCCAATTAGGAATTTGACATGGCATACTTACTACACTCCGTCTGAGGTGTGAGGAGGTGTCCCCATTGTTATGTCTAAACTATACATTGGCAAATGTGAAGTCTGATCAGGGTGGACATCCTACATGATGGAAAGCATGATGGTAATGATACATAACAGTATAGGACATATCATTGACATGTGTTCAATTTTTACCATGTACATTGTATTGAGAAGGTAAGTGGCTAGCCTGCTGATCCCTTAGCCCATGTATTGTGTCCATGCTACGTAGGGCAAGACCGTACCTATGTGGGTGACAATTTGGGTATGCCATATATAGTGATTTCATCCGAGGTATTTCACATTGTGAATTTTATGGACAGAGCCTCATGTTAGGTATGTGATTGCAAAACAACATGCTCTGTTGTAGTTGAAGGAGACAGGGCACAGCCGAGTGGGGAAGCTGCTGGCCACGAGACCCTGATACCACTGACACTGAGGGACCCAGTGGTCCATAGACTGAGGGGAGTGCCATGGGGAGACAGGATCCACATCTTAATATTCAGAATCCTCCTCCAGTGGACACTCCCTGTCAGTGCCAGACCCATCTGGGACCACCCCTGCACTATCTCTGTCCACCCCCCCTTTCCATCCCTACCCTCCCTGTAGCTCCCCACCCAGTTGGCTGTGCCCGTTCCCCAAGAGGGTGGGCATCTCCTTTGTCACAGGCACCTTTGCCCCTTCCCCTGTCATCCCTGCTGCCCTCAGTGAGGAGGTTATTGACCTCCAGAGGTCCATCTCTTAGGGTAGGTCAACCATTGGGAATGCCATCCAGGGACTTGCAACTCAGATCCAACAGAGTAATGCATTCCTGGAGGGCATTCATGGTGCACTTGCTGGCCTACAAAGATCCTTTCAGGCTCTGGCCTCCACACTGACAGCAGCCAGTCATCCTTTGTCCCACAGCCCCCTCCACCTTCATCTTCACAATCCCAAACACCTCTTCCCTGACCCAGCCAAAGCACACTGACAGACAAGCATGCATCTACCTCAACATCCAAGGGTAGCTCAGACAAACAAGACACACCACTGGCATGCACACAAGAAACAGACACCTGCGCACACAGAAACAGTCACAACCTGCCCTGACACCCCCACCAACCTAGCATCACTGACAGCACACCTGACACACCTGCAGACACCACAGCAGCATTCACATATCTAGCCGCTATACTTATCCTACCCACAAACAGCACCACAGCAGACCCTCAGACATCCACCCCAGTCACCACACCTACAGACACCACAGACAAGCCTACATGCAACACATCCACCACACCTATAGTCAACACCGCAAAAGACAGTCACCCACATACCATATCATCCCCTGCACAGTTTAGAGTACTGTTACGTGTGAGTGTCACCCTCACACCCCCTTCCCGAATGTATGGTGTGTGAGTGTACAGAAATAGACAACCTACAACAGTAACAGGTAAGCATTTGTACTTACGGGTGCTGCCATCATCGTTGTCGAAGATTCCAAAGTAGCTGGGTGAGCAGGAGCAGCGGGAAGATGTCTAGCTGTGGTTCCATGCAGCTCTGGATGATCATGGCTTCCTGAGGGTGGGTATCTCCTTTTATGCAGTTGGTTTCCACGTGGGTTTCCATGGTGGTGCGACTGCTGCAGAAACCTTGGCGGTGTACAACCTCGTAATCTGTCAGGATGGTGACGGCAGTGCTTTGGCTGTATTCCACTGAGAATACTGCCATGGTCAAAATTTGGTGGTCTTCTCCTTCACCCTGTTGGTGGTATGACCGCCACTGCCAACATGGCGGTCCTGAGACTGCCAAACTCGTAATGAGACCCATAATGTTAATTAAAGTAGAGAGTGGCAGTGTAAATAAAATCTATTTATTGGAAAGTTAAATCAAGCTTTAGGACTTGTTTTTTAATTCATCATTACTTTCCAAATCTTGTGAGACATGATTTGCTTATGACTGTGAAAAGTTGAGTTTAGTCTTTTTATGGAAACTTTGGTATGACAGCTTACGTCTTTAACCACTTCTTTTCTATTTGTCTACTGGGTTTCTCGGTATCACATAATAAATATTGATTGTGGCAATATTGAATCCAGTGATGTTGCAGACAGTGCGGTATACACCAGGTGCCACCCCTGTGGTATCTATGGGACCTGACACCTCCATCTTGGATTACAGAACATATTCACAAATTACAGTATATATCCACAGATTGTTAGTCTGTCTTCGAATATGCAATACCTTTGCTTATGCAATTAGTCAAAACCTACTCCAAGCCACCCTTGATTTTCAAACCTGAGCATTTTTTTAAATGTTCCTGTGTTTCCACTTTTTCTAAATGTGATGGTTTTAAATCTTTGCCTCAGTGTTGCACACTGGACCAACATCCCAAAGTACAGCCTCTGTACTGTTATCCTATGGTATGTGTATATGTAAAGCACACTATCTCTTGTGAGGAAATCCTAGCGCTGGGTAGGTGTTTGTGTCTAGCCATGCCTAGGGTAGCTTGACTAATTGAATAGCCAGGTCTTCAGCTTCTTGCACAATTAAAGGAGAGAGGAGGAGGCTTTTATGTTGAATGGTAGGTTGTTCCATGCTATGGGAGCAATGTAACAGGATATCTGTACTCTTGATCGGGTTAGGTGTATGTATGGAATATGTGAGAGTAGGAGTCCTGTGAAGTAACAACTGGTATATAATGTAAGACCTACAGAGTGGACAAATTTCACACAATATTTTAAGTGTAAATAAAATATGTGGAATTTGTGCAAGTCCTGTGAAGTAACAACTGGTATCATCTGACACCTACTGTGAGAAAGTCACCCTTTCAGCATCTTCACCCAATATTGCTGACAGATAGTGATGGTAACTGACCCTGACTGTGCCCTGAGCTCTGTTAAACACGGCCAGTGCTCTGAATAAAAGGTATATGGTCTAATATTGTAATTCCAATTGGCATGACAGACCCATGTAAGTCCCTAGTAGATAATAGGGCAAAAGGGATTTAAACCTCCTATAAGCCCCTAGCAGATAATAGAACAGGGGTGTTTAGAGGCCCAGTAGATTTCCTGCACTGAAGTGTGCACTGCTGTGTGTCTGCTGTCAATTTTCAAAACAGCCCTGCTTTGCAGACTGCCTTTAAAAAGTAAAATGTATGAAAATTAGACTTATGAATTAAAGGTATTTCCAAAGTAATAAGTTACCTTCTGTTTACATATGTAAACCATAAGGTTTCCTCTAGAAGCCCCCGGGGTGTGGTGTCATGTAACTATAAGCAGGGATGTTATAAAATATGTTTTCTATTGCCTCGTGAGAGAAAGACTGCACCTTTCATTTCCCCCATTATAGAAAGAGCTCCATAGGCTAAAATTGTAATCGTTTTCATGAGCCAAGGTATGGCTAGCAAGAACCTAAAAATGCCATAAAATGATACGAATGAATGGTAATGATAAATGCATCAACTTGCCATTGTTGAATTTATCATAACTGATACAGAAAATAAGTTATAAGACTTTCTTTATTGTGAGCCAAATTCTAGCCTGCTAATGGTCTGTCCTGATTGTTCAGCCCTAAAATGATTAGCCAGGCTCCTTTGATGATGTGATGATTGGCCTGCACTGAGCAGAGGTTATCTGATGGATGGGATAGGCAGATGGTGAAGTCAGGCCAGGAAGGGGTCTGGGTAATTCAAGCTGGGGCCTTAAAAGGAAGCCAGTCAGAAAGGAATGAAGCCAGGTCTGTGCTCTCACAACCTGTACTCCACTAATAGATAGTGGGCTTAGGAAAGGAATCTGCAGATGTCCAGAGGGGGAGCTTTGCAAATAAGCTACACCAGGGAGCTGGTTTAGCCAGATCCTACTGTGCAGTGCTTAATGGGACAAAAAGATGCAACACTTTGGAGGAAGTTGTTGTACCTCTGGGTGGCACCCACTGACTGTCTCCCAAGATGATTAAATAAAAGTGGCTGATCTGCATTGGAATTCAGATCTGCTGCCTGAAACCACAAGAATAGGAAGGACTGTCCTGCTGGAACACTAGTATGCAACCAGGAGGACTACACGCTGAAGTGCTTCTCTTGTTGCACACTGGACCAACAGCCCAAAGGACTTTGCCTTGCTTTTAAAAAGACTCAGGAATGGACTCCCTGAAAGCAACAGATTAAAAGAGCTTCCCTGCACTAGGATTTATAAAAGTCCCCAGCCTGGAGTGTGTCTAGTAGACTTGTAAGGATTTGGTCTGGCGCATTGTAGGAATTGTAGACCCAACGTCCCAAGGAGCAACTCAGATTCTGGAACCTTGCATTCAAGTTGTAGATCACTTTCCTGCATAAATAAATATTACTGGAAGTAAGTGTAAAAGTGTTACATTTGGGTTTGGCTGGAACTCTTGACTGTGTCCTGGTCCAGTGCAACCTTCCCTTTGAGCGTTATTTGCTTCTAAGCGCTAGTTTTCTTTTAACCTTTAGAACTTCATATCTCTGGTTCCCAAATTGGATTTTCATTTCTTCTCTGTGTCATTTTAAAGATACTAATATTTCCTATTTTTATAGATTCATGTGGGATTTTTATTTTGTGATGTGTCTTACTTACTTATGGTATTGGTGTATCTAAGTG
This sequence comes from Pleurodeles waltl, assembly GCF_031143425.1. Classification (NCBI taxonomy): domain Eukaryota; kingdom Metazoa; phylum Chordata; class Amphibia; order Caudata; family Salamandridae; genus Pleurodeles; species Pleurodeles waltl. Next base: position 483,868,982 of record NC_090445.1, on the reverse strand, counting down.
CTTGGCAGACTTGTCTCCTAACCTAAGCCTGACTGTTCATTGCCAAACTACCAGGGTTTGAGCCAGGGGCTACTTCGTGATACCATGACTGGACCTAACACTGTCTGGGGGCATTACTGCTAGTGGTATGTGAGTACTTACCTCTACTAATAACTAGCCTACAACACGTACAGAGTGGACAAATCTCACTAAATGCTCATGGACAATATTTGAAGTGTAGATCAAATAGGTTCACAATTCTTTACATATCTGCACTCAGGATGCTCTTCTGAAAAGTTCCAGTACCACCAACAAACAAGGCAAAGCAAATAAAATCAGTTTGTCTGAAAGCTACCATTCCTCTCCTTGGCTAAGATAAAACGGTTTCAGGCAGATCTCTGCATGTTGAAGACACCAATCTTTGAAATTCCCTCTTTCCTTGAAACTCAAAGAGGAATTCATTAATTTCTCAAGAGTTTGGAATCACACGTCCCATGCTCAGCCTACTGCCTAAAAGACCAAACAAGAAAAGACATAGGTGGTCAATACAAGGCTAGAGGTCTTCAGACCGCCAGCCTCGCGGCTGCGGTCTTTCCGCCGCAGACCCAGCGGTGAAGACTGCTACATTATTAGATATGCGGTTTGAGGGCAGCCAAACCACCCCAATGGCGCCAGTACTGCAAGTACAGTCAGACCACCAGCGGTATTATGACCCGGTAGACCGTCAGGTGGTAATGCATCGGTGACAGGAATCTCCATTCCTGTCACCATCATCCTCCCTCCCAAGTCCACACATATGCATACACCCTCCTTCCACTTCCACACACATGCAAACACCCTCCCCACCCAACCGCACACAACCATACACACACCCCCACTCGCACTCACACATACGCACCCCCCTCCACAATCATGCACACCCCTATCCCACTCCACATCCATTCAGGCACTTCCCCTCCACATCCATTCATCCACTCCCCTGCTCTGCATTCATGCACATGCACTCCCCCTCTCCGCATTCATGCACATGCACTCCCCCTCCACATTCAAGCACACGCACTCCCCCTTTCCACATTCATGCACACGCACTCCCCCTTCCACATTCATGCACACACCCAGACACAACATCCATTCACGTACCCAGATACCCCCATTCGCACTCATAAACACACCAGACACTCCCACTCGCACACATAAACACACCCAGATGCCCCATTCGCAATCATACACGCACCCAGACACCCCCCTTCACACACAAACACACACCCACTCACCCACATTCACACTCAAACAATGCACCCAGACACCCCCATTCGCACACATACACGCACACACCACACACATGCACACAACATCCCCCCCCACCTTTCGGATGATCAACTTACCTTTTCCGGCAAGGTGGCCGTCCGGGAGGGAGTGGGTCCTGGTGATTTCCACTGCCAGCACTGCACTGCCGACAGGACTCCACCACGCCGTATTACTTATCATAATACAGCAGGCGGAGTCTTGTTGGTGTGGCAATGCTGGTGGTGAACCTCCTCTCTTCCTCTGTTGGCCAGGCCAACCGGGTCGGATTGCCACCCGTAAATTGGTGAAAAGCCAACCTAACTCAATATATGGGCAGCCGCCAGCACTGTCCATCTGTTGGCAGCAGCAGCTTCGGGGTTCTTGGAAAAAGACCGCTGAAGTCGTAATGACCACCATAATTCTTAACAGCTATTTGCATTTTAAGTCTTCTTTACAAATACGAGGAGCCTTCTTTATAAGTGCAACATTACATTTCCTTTTCAGGATGTTAGGTTTTTCATTGTGAGTAAGTGTACGTCTGTAAATTACGGTTGGGGCTGTCAGGGTGTGAATGCACTAGATGTTTGTACACATGTACAAATATACGTTTGTGGGTATTGACAAATCATTTACAACCATTTAGCACCTTAGAAGAGATTATAGATTTACTCATGTCAGAAGCAGGAGGAAATCCCTTTCAGTGGTGGGAAGAAAGGAACACCCCCGAAAACTGGAGGACAAAAATATAAAGTTAGCAAGTGCCTTTTTTTGCATGCAAAAATGTACATGTTAATCATTTCCTATGCGGGAAAAGAGTCTCAAACGTGTTACAGGATTACGCCCATAAAGCTGCAGCTGGCACAGATTTGAAGGTATACCATGTAAAAGGCAGTGAACTCTGAAATGAGAAATCAATGCATATAGGTGGTTGTCATCCTCGCGATGCAAAACTACCTATTCATACCAGAAGAAGGCCCTCTGTGTTCCCCACACTAAAGTACTCAGCATGTGCTGCATCTTCAAGGATATATGCAAGCTTTGAATTCTGCACGTTGTCCTCACTAGTGACTTCACAAAACAAAAGGACTGAAGCTGTCCATAAAACATGTGCCAACCCTCTTGAACCCCACCCTGTTCTGTGCGGCGAAATGTGCTAAGTAGATAAGTTGAAAACTCGTAAAAATGTAATACTTAACTGAAGGAAAAACCTCCAACTTCAAGCACGAAAAACACTATTGTGCAAACACAGACCACATAAATGAAGTAAATCATTTCATAATAGAAAGTTAAATGTTCTCTTCTGCTCTTTAAGGGGAACATTTAGAAAGGTTAAACATCAAAACGTACCCAGGAACGCATGAAAGAACGCAATAAAAGTTTAGATAAGATCGTTTTGCTAAAAGACACCTCAACACATTTCAAAAGGTGGAGCCGGAAGATACTTTGACACACTTATTCCATTTTCTTTTTAGGTTGTGTACATACAGTCTTTTGGGTCCTCTCGCCTTAGCACATGCACTCTCATTCCGAACGTAGAACACACATTCAATATCTAACAACTAAATTAAATTTCATTCAAAATTTCATGTACAAACAAATCAAATGTTAACAAGCGTAGCTAAACTAACAACAGAATACGCCGAATATAAATATGTATTTATCAGGTGCACTTTCATTGTTATACAAATTATATACAGGAGCAAAGCCCTAATCGAATGTGAATTATAACTGCTTGGAAAGGGAACAACAAACAGCAAACTTCAGTGTTGAAGGGCGTAGTGCTGTGCACAAATGATTAAGTAAACAAACCTGGAAGCCTCATCGGAGTAATTTAAATATGTTCAAATGGTTATGAAATGAGGTTTGTATCCAGCCCTCTATGTATAATGAATGAATTCGATGGGCCGCGCAGGTGAGGGGCGTTTAGTGTCTAGGTATCTCAAAAAGAGCATTAGCAGGTATTAAGTAGGATTAGATATTGAAGCGTCCATGTTTACAAAGTTATACCCTGCCTGTGCATAAAACACACTCAGAAAAACACGTCGGATTAACCCCACCTAAGAGCAGTTCTGCTGAAAACCTACCAGCCTATCCCGTATCCTGGAACCAGGAAAGGGGAGCCGGACTCTGAGCATTTATGCTTTTCCTCGGTGAGTCTGTCGTCCTCAGAGAAGAGACAGCAGTGCCCCAGGGACACAAAGTGCCACTGTTTTTCCTGTTTTAGAGCTAACAGGCGTGGTTGTTAATTAACGAAGCAAACACAAGGAATGCAAACAGTCCTAAAAATACAAGAAAAACTCACGCTGCTGTTACTTATAAATATGTTTATGTACTTGCATTTTAACAAAGAGGAAATATTGCATACCGTTATCTACACCTGTTGTCTCCCTACATTCTGGTCAATGGTTATTAACTCCCAAATCTAAATTATTGACCCGAGTCTACATCATGATTCTGAGCCGCTGACCAGTACATTCTGGGCCTCATTACGACTTTGGCGGTCTGACTGTGACAGTTGTCAAAAGACCGCTATGTTTGCAGTAATCCAACCACCGTATTAGGACACACACAGCAAAGGCTGCCAAAATACCAAATCTGCCAGGACACAGCCTGCCAAAAAAGTTCAGATCCAATTACGCCCAACAAATCATGATAGCTGTTCTTCCATGGCAGAAGACCAATGGCAATCCGAACCAAGATATTTTCTTTTGTGATTACAAATCTCTGGCCACTGCAAGAATAAATGTTCCTGCAGCCAGCCTGCTCTTCATCGTGGTGAACCTGAATTTCAGACTTTGCCCCGGTTCAGCGCAACCAGAAATCCCCAACAGCAATTTCAATATCTCTGTCTCCACTAATTTTATTTTTTTCATCCTGGTCTTGATTTATTTAATTAAATTCTAACTGCGCTGTAGGCTCCTTTTGTGGTGTGTTTTCATGGTGTTACTGTTTGAAGTGTTGAGCGAATACTTTACACATTGCCTCTAAGTTAAGCCTGACTGCTCTGTGCCAAGCTATTAGGGGGCTGAACACAGATTAATTTGAGGCTTGTCTGTGTCTTATCCTGACAAAAATTGTGGTTGCTGCTTGACCAGGTTTCACACTCCAGTCAACCAACAACCCAATTTCTTACAATTTGGCCATACATCAACCTATCTAATTTAAATGAGCAGATATATAACTGTTTTTCAATGCCCATCACCACTAGAACAAACCTGGCAGTAAGGGGCATTGGAAAGTGCTCAATGCTACCTAAGGGGACTATGTTATTAAATCAAACAATTTGGGTTTCTGTGGCTCAGACCAGTCAGGCTTTATCAAAAGAATAAGTGTACCCCATGAAGAAGTATCAACAAATTTGATCAAGAAGCAAACATGACACAACAAAAACCCAACACTAATTTGAATCAATAGGTTGTATTTTTATCTTTAAATAGACATCTCAACTTCAAAAATCTACCAAAGTATTCAGGACATATCAATTTTCAAATAAACAATAAATCACAGTTGTTCACTAAAAGTAATAAATCTTTGTAACCTACCATGACTCTGTGGTTTAAGGATAACTACCTACAACAAGTACCTTGAAAATTTATATAAGGACCCTCATGTGAGGATCAGGTTTGATAGTAAGCCAGTCACAGGGAACTGTTAGGTCCAATTGGTCAGTTATCTCCTTAAGCAGTGTGAGAAATTGGGTTGTTTGTTGAGGAGGATGTAGGTCCTTCTCATGCAACAGCCACGGACCTTGTCAGGATGAACCACAAAAGTCACAAAATTAACCTGAGCTTAACCCTCTAGTAGCTTGGCATAAAAGCAGTCAGGCTTAACTTAAAGGCAATGTGTAAAGAATGTATTAAGTACACAAACAGCAATAAAGTGAAAGCATAACACAAGAGAAATTGAACACCAATTAAAAAATGTCATCAACAATTTGACACCAAAATGACAAAAATCCAATCAGCAGAACCAAAGTTATGCAGATATATGGTAAGCATGGTGCCTAAAAGCACAATGGGCTGCTAGCGGCTATCTGGTTGTGTGAGAGTGGGTGAAAGAAACAAGTTTAGGCTGAACCTGATGGATCATGGGCCAAATTCATTGGCAGGTTAGTCCTGCTGAAAAAGTTACCTTCTAAAGTCTAGCATTAAGAGGCCAGTTCGCAGTGGAGGACGCTGCAAGGAGCAGGGATAGAGTTGTTGCTGCAATGAGAAGAGCAGGCAAGGTGTTGCTGTCTGTCATCACTGTAGCGTAAAGATCCTGTTGGGCATCGCAAACCGCAGTTGCTGGAGATTCACATTGGCTGTCACTGCAAGCTGTTGATGCTGAAGGGCAAAGTGCAGATCTCATGTTGCTGGTCAGTGCTAGCAGTCGCTATAGTTTGAAGAGTAGGCTTCACTGGAGCTTTACTTTGGCAGTCTGCACAGGAGGCAAGATCTTATCACTAACAGGCCCATTTGAGGTGACAAGGAGCCTCATAACTTCAGGATTTCTCCTTTTCTTCATGGATGAGCTCAACTGATACTATAACAAGGGTCCAAGACCTGAGGGCACCTCTTGGGGATCAGGAATGCACTCAAGCAGCAGTCAGCAGGGTCCAGGTAGGTCCAGTGCAGGAGGTCTGCTGGGCATTTGCAAGGAGCCCTGTGGAGCTTGTTGTGTCCCAGTAGCTCAGAAGATGCAGTCAGTCAGCTGCCACTTGGAGCTACTTCAGCCTGGGATGAAGGATGCAGGTCCAGTCTGCCTTCTGAACAAGCAGAACAGCCCTCATGCAGCAGGGTGGCAAGGCTTCCTTCTTCTGTAGGTTCAGGAGTGAACTTAGAAGGGTGTCTGATTGACCCTTTTTATACCTAGTGCCAACTATGAAGTAGAAGCAGCTTCTGGAGCTTTTCCCCTATAGAGGTGTCTGGAATTCCCTGGCTCTCTGCCCTGGTTCCAGTCAGTCTTGGGGCACAATAGGCTATTGTGAAGTCCTTTGTGTGTGAGCTGTTTCAGTACCTTTCAAGTGCTAGGGTGGTGAAAGACAACTCCTCCCCCGAATCTGCCCAGAGATGGCTCATCCTGTAAACACCCAGACCTGCTATTGTGGTGTTGTCTGGGAGGAATACACAAAGGCTACTGCCAACAACACCTTGTCATGCGACCCAGGAAACAGGCTGTGGGAGCCACATGGTTAGGACATGAAAATACCTACTTTCTAAATGTGGCATTTTCATAATTCTGGTAAACATCTGACTTTACTATTAAAGAGGGGCTTAAATTACAATTTATCAGACACCAACCAAACGCTATCACTTAATAAATGTAATAAGGTAATGACAATGTTATCCTATGGGAGATGTAGGCCTTGTAATAGTGAAAACCAAAATCGGAAGTTTTTCACTACCAGGACATGTGAAATTTAAAATGTTCAACTATTTAAATAAAATAGATCCTACCCTATGGACTGTTCAGGGCCTAACCTAAGGGTAATATATATATATAAAAAGGAAGGTTTAAACCTGGCAAAATGTATATTTTGCCACATTGAAATGAAAGTTTGAAATTGCACATTGCAGGCCTGGAACATGTTTTAAAAGGTGACTTAAATGGCTGGCAAAATAAGTACTGCAGGCTCCCTAGTATAATTTAATTTACAGGCCATGAGTACCAGTATCACCAATTTACTAGGGACATACAAGTGAATGAAATGTGCCAATTTGGTGTATACCAATTTCACCATGTTTAAAAGAGAGCTCAAAATCACTTTAGCACTGATAAGCAGTGGTGAAATGTGCAGAGTCCTGAAGGCCAACAAAACAGGTACAAACAACAGGAGATGTGAAGGTAAAAAGTATGAGGTTGACCCTGCAGAGAGTGCCAAGTCTAAAAAGCAGCCTCTAGTTCAGTTCCAGGTCTTATGGAAGAATTGACATAGAATTCAATGGACTCATCCTGATGCAAGGAATACTGGATCCTGAAGATGTTCAAAGATGCTTTGGTTGCTGTGCCAGTGTTGGGAATACTCCCTTGGCCACAAATTGGTCTTTGAGCATTGGGGAAACCTTGACCTGAGGTCTTGATATCCCACCAAGTTTGTGTGAAGTCCAGCACAAAACCAGTTGCCACTGGTCTACTAGTCTCTGGTTGCAGCAAAACCATTGGTTCCCTTTAACTTGCAGTAACGTCCATGCTAGGCAACCAGACTTTATTCTTATGACTTTGGCTGGTCCGGCAGACTTGGGTGTAACTTTTGAGGGTCAGGACTGCACCTTGGCATACAACAACGGGCAGTTTTCTTGGGGCTGGGCTCTCAATGGCGAAGGTCTCTCAGCTTTTATGGTGGTGTGACTGTAACATAGAGTCAGCCAAATTGCACTTGGAGTCACCATCTCTGCCTAAGGCTCAGGGGCACTTTTCAATGAGAAGGGCATTACAAGCTGTTAGACCTGCCATCCTTGGTGTGGTTTCCCCTGTTGTTTTGCCTCTGCTTCCTGTGTTTTTGACTGTGTGTTGGACTTCACTTTTGCTGGTGTTAGTATTCTGGGCACTTTACCACTGCTGACCAGTGCAAAAGTGCAAGTGCTCTCTGTGTAAATTGTAGCCCTAATTGTCTTTTTCATGATTGGCATATTTGATTTACTGGTAAGTCGCTAGTAGAGTGCACTAAAAGTGACCAGGGCCTGTAAATCAAATGCTACTAGTGGGCCTGCAGCACTGGTTGTGCCATCCACATGAGCAGCTTTGTAAACATGTCTCAGATCTGCCACTGCTGTGTCTGTGTGTGCAGTCTTGACCAAACCTTCCCTTTTCCTACATGTAAGTCACCCCTAAGGTAGGTCCTAGGTAGCCCCCTGGGCAGGGTGCAGTGTATGTCAGAGGTAGGACATGTACATGTGTTAAACAATGTCCTGATAGTAAAATACTGCAAAATGTGGTTTTCACAATGGCAAGGCTTATCTCTCTCATAGCTTAACATGGGGACTGCCTTTAAATATCTTTTAAGTGCAGTTTCCCATTGAGGAGTTTGGGGTCTTTGAACTCCCAATTTAAAAATACTTATTTTGGTAAAGCTGATTTTAGATTGTCAGTTTGAAGCCAGGCATCCAAGCACTGTCAGGGCTGTTGTGGAGATTAAGCAAGCTATTGCCCAGAGTGGGACCCGTTAATTAGATTAGGCACCGAGGCAAGAATGATCTGGTCCAAGGGAATTGAGCGCAAAACCCATCCAGGAAGGAATTGAATCCTGGTCCCTGGCCTGATCTCTGCATCAGGGTCTGCCACTGTAACCATTGTGCCACACTTCTCCACAATGTGTAAAGTATTTGTAACAAAACAAGACCAAAATGACAACGCATCTCTTCACAATGGTGTGCCAGGATTTTGCACACATCATTGCTGGGCATCAAAACCACAGTGAACGTGCACAAACCCGAGGTTGCCCATCTGGAAATCGACGCTTCGCTGTCCTGCGGCATAGAGAAATTAAGCATTGCCTACCTGACCAGAGCAAATTGACGCACGACCTCACTTGTGAGTCAGGACTCGACGCATTGCTTACTTTTCTGATGCACGTTCACCTGTGGGACTTTATTTTTTACAAATACCAGGTACATTGTGTAAAAACAACACATCCATTGATTTCTATGGAGTAAGACTCTTTTTAATTTAAAAATGTATATCTTTGCTTGTGTACATTGGATTTTTGTCATTTTGGTCTTGTTTGATTCAGATAAATGTTGTCTATTTTTTCTAAACTGGTGTTGAGTCCCTTTGTGGTGTTTTCACTGTGTTACTGCGTGTTTTGTTACAAATACTTTACACATTGCCTCTGAGATAAGCCTGACTGCTTGTACCAAGCTACCAAGTGGGTGAGCAGGGGTTGCCTCAGGAGTGTAACTCCCTTACCCTGTTTAGAGTGAGGGTCCCTGCTTGGACAGAGTACAAACTAACTGCCAACCATAGACTACATTTCCAACACAAGTACACCCCTTTCTTCGCTAGTCCAAGGTGTAGCAAGTGCTGTCCAGTCTTTGATGCCGATTCTCTGTTCTGCATCCAGTGAAAACCAGGCCAGTCCTTCTTCAGTTCTCTCTCTAGTATAGATGTGATCTGAGGTTTGGGTGCCAGGGGTGCCACTTTTATGCCCATTTAAATCCTAGGGAGAAATAGTGACTAAGTAGACAATGGCCTACAAGATATTCTCCCACCTGACAATAACTTCCAGTGAAGAGTGGCATTCAGCTAGTTCAGAATGCATTATTCGGCCTGCTTCCAACATGGCGGAACACTTCTCTCATTGTGTGGAGCTACCTAGCCTAACCCAGAAGAGTGACTACCTGGGGGCTACATTCCCTTTAAAAAACTGGTTTGACAATGGATTCTCCCTCTCTGCCCAAGATGCCAGCCTATCAGCCAACACAAAAGGGCAGCCCCTACCATGTGTGACCACCATTTGCCCTTCAAATGTGCCTTATCCTTTGAAGCACACCTTTTGGGCTCACACCAGCCCTAGCCATCCTGCCAGGAGGAGGTCCCACCTCTTCCCCCTGCAGGTCCTTTGTTCTTCTTCCTGATTGTCATTCTCACTTCTGTTCAGGAGAGCGGGCAGTAGGCTTTTTTGAGGAAAGCAGGCAGCAAAGTGACAACTTCTTAAAGTTGCCATTTGCACAAAAATTACATTAAATATGACTTGAGCAGCACGCCAGGCTTAATACAACAATTCATTTGATGATTTGAACAACCATACTTAGTAGTCCATTTAGCAGTTAGCACTGCTAGGTTGCTGGTGTGTAATTCCATACTCCAGTAATGGGGCTATTAGCCTTTCCACAGTAAAAACGACAATGCATGTTTTTTACTGTCAGAACATGTAAAGTCGATAAATGTAAAGTTCTTTCTGTTATAATGCACTCTGCATTTAGGACTCAGTAGGGTCCCTAAGACCTAAATTAAAAATATTAAAAAGAAAGTTTTGCATTTTGCCATTGTTCTAAATGGGAAAATCAAGCTAGCAGTTTAAAAACGGCCCTGCCAGTCTGCTGTGTCAGACTGGGAGTCATGATTTGCTTTGTCACACTTGTAGCAGCACAATAAGCGCTGCAGTCCAGGCGGGACACTTGACCTACAGGCCCTGGGTACTCCTGGTACCATATACTAGGGACTTAACAATAAGGTAACCTATTTCAATTATGAGTAACCCAATCAGTCATACAGGTGTAGAGCACTGGCAGTGAGGCCTGTTTGGCAGGACTCACTGCACCTTCAGAGATAAAAAAACAGCAGCATCAAAAGCTTTTGGGGTAATCATGCAAAACAAGGCACTTCCTTACACTGCTGAGGAATGTTTGTGAAAATCAGCAGTTTGACACTTTGAGCCAGACCTGTAAGACCTGCAAAGTTTGTCTTTAGGACATCGGCACAGTTGTACCTTTTTGACAATGATGAGGGTGACCAGTTTATAAACTTCCCGAATTGATTTTAATTGTTCTTAAATTGTTAATTGAATATATGTGAATTATTTTGTGCAATCTAGTTCCTTGTCAATTGCTTGACGTTTTAGTGCATATATTTTAACATTTTACCTGTTTTGACAATGTTATGTTTTGTTACCATTCATTTTTAACTGAATAGTTTTTAGCTTTGCATTATTTTATTTTTGCGGAATTCTTGTTCGCACATGGTTGTCTTACCTTATTTGGGCTCTAGGGAAAACCAGGCAGTCTGTGATAAGCTACCGATATTAATCGAGGGTAGTCCTTAATAAAATTAGCTTAAATCTTTTGGTCACGTTAATTAGTTCCAGTGAGAGCTCCGACACAAATCTCAAGACTGTGATCTCTGTTTCTCATAGTTTAGACTTCTGCTTCCCTACAGTCTTGTTACCCGAATGTGTCCTTCACATTCAAAATACTAGTAGGTAAGATTAACGTTGAGGGGAGCAAAACATACGCCCCTAAAGCTAACCTTCACAACGAGGAAAGGCAGAGATGCTATAACCCTAGACACATGTATTGGCGAACGAGGAACCCAAAATTACACTCTTCAGGGAAAGCAGAAGCGAAATAGACTTATCATGCTTTGGATGCTGCAGAAAAGTTCTGAAAAACACAAACTCCATGCCACGCATCATAACAACCTATTAACCTCTGAAACAAAGAATCGGCAACAGGAACAATAGTAACACGACACATAATGTAAAATATATCACATATACAATATAGAAACAACAACGTCAGTGTGTTCAACAGCATCGTTCACAGGCAATTATGACCTGGGTTACTAAGTCACTCATCCTGCCAACGAATAGAATTCGTGACTCTTCCCTCTACATCTCCACGAAATGTCAAAATTAAGATAAACACCTTCAGTGCTTCCTCCAGCTCGAGTGGGCAGCAGACGTTTTATGGGAAAAGAGAGGTCCCACGGACTTACGGCAGTTCTTCCACTCCACCAAACACCAGTACATGAAATATTTATTGAAATGACAAAACCATTTTATTAATCAATCTCAAATAAGATATTACAGCTGATAATATGAATAGACGGACACAAATGCCATGCAGCACTATTACTGCTGTTTAGCACACGTTTTTATAAACCTGTAAATGAAACCCAGTGGAAGGAAATAGTTTATGAAATAACAATATAAGTTACAAGAAGAAGGAATTGGTATTTGGGTCTGATTCAGTAAAAGGCAGACAAATAGGACTCTCCGTTTAAGAGTCAGGGTTATGTTCTCTGGGAAAGGGAGGAGTGACAATGTGTTGTTAAATTTAAGGGCTTTTAAGGTTTTCGGTGTTTCAGACATGACTCGCCCTCATGTTATTGGGAATGAAAAAGAGTGATGAAATAAATGGTGATAACTCTAGAATTGTGATCTCTCAGGGTAAGACTATGGTTAGTACTATGTCTATAACATGCATATGCGAAGACCCAGACAATTGTTAGGGTGTCTCCCCTTGTTGTCCTTGGCAGAGAACAGTTTGCTTGTGAAATTCTCTGTCAGAAGTTGTCTTTTAGCCACATAGCCCAGATGTAGGAACTTTGAAAGTACAACGCTCCAAACGGATACAAGGAGTTCCACGAGAAATGGAAAATTTTAATTTTCAGCTAAGTGACCTTGATCACAAAGTTCCAGCCAGTATTGACCCAAAGACTAGGTCACTTTGGCCCTGACCTTTCGCCCCCTATATCACCTGTTGCCCGTTTTGCAAACATAGTGTATGCACTGTTTTCAAGAAGAGAAATGTTTTCTAGTACATGGTGTATTGAAATGAACAATATAGGCCCCTCCGAGGTAATGGATTTCACAGATTTAAAATAACACATTGATGGACTCTTTGCTTATGCAGGGTCATCCCCAAACTTTTTGCCTCCTGACTCCTATTTTTTCCTGGCGAGGAGCATTACCCGATGATGATGCCAGCCATCCATTGTGATGCTTGAGGGCACTCGCTCCTGATAATTCAGGTCCCCCTAGTTCATTCATCTTCCCGTTGTATGGAACAGTGTACTTTTGGTTTGTCGTACTATTATTGGGAGAATGTACACTGGACCAAGTAATCTCCCGGTCCCTCCTCTTTTTCCTGTATATGCTTGAACAGCTGTTGTGCTGTGGGACCATTATGGAATTCTTCTGATAATCTAGGCATTCCTGCTGTTAATCTTCATAATGGAAGATTTCCAGGGCCTAAGCTATGACGATGACATGGTGTCAGCTATCCTACAGACACCCTCTATTCTTGATAATGAGGGGTCTGCCGCCACAAGTAGTCTAAAATCTGAGTGGGATAAATTATCCTCTTTGAAAAAAGAACTGATTAAGACTGTCATGCATGGGACCATCATGACAGAGTATTTACGAGCTAACATCGCTCCTAATGGTTTGTTGGTTTCTAACATTCCCCGAATATTTTTACAAGATCTATCTTTCAGAAAAGATTGGGCTCAAATAGCCTGGAAGTGTACGAGAGATTGGTTGGTCTTAATTATTAACACTTCTAAACGTTTGGCTGACACTATCACCATTCAAATCAATGCTATTGAACATAGTCTTTAGACCACGATCACACTAACAGCTTTTAAAAGCCGTCTTTCTGAGATCACAGCTGAATTGAATGAGACAAAAGACTTTTTGACACAACAAAAGATCACTAAACTACAAAAGGATATTGTTAGATTTAGTCGAGAAAAGGTGTATCCTTACATAAAAGATGATTATGAAGCTGACAATCAGTCTCGATCATCTGATGAGTCTGTGACAGCCCCCAAAAAGACTCGCACTTACAGCAGTGGTTCATCATCTGATGGGTGGAGTACGGATGATAACTCACCACACAATTTTTATAATTATCCTCCCTACCCAGTACACCAACCCATGCCTTGGCAATCCCCTTATCCCTTCTTCCAGCCCCGCCCTATGATGCCATACATGCCTTTTTTAGGCCACGGCCGAGGCAGGGGCAGAGGCAGAAGAAGAGGAAGAGGCAGACACGTGCAGTGGTCCAGAGAGGAACCCCAGATGTTGACCAGGAGCCAAACGAAAGGCCCCTCAGTGAGAACCTAGTTGTCAATTTATCATCTAGATCTCTCACGCCTATTGAACTAGATGTACTCAATAGGGGTTTAGGCTTTGTCCCTACCCCTGAGGAGGATTTATTTCGTTTACACATCGAAATGTCACAGTTCTTTCAGAAAATCCGATTACAATTTTTCTTTAAGGATAAGCCAGTACGACCTATACAACTCGATTCTGGTCTAAAAAAAACATCGACCTTTGTGCCACCATTAATGGGCATGCCCAGCGAAGTTGTTACTTTTGAGAAAGCAATACTCGCTGATATAAATAAACTCTGTCCTAAACATCCTTTTATTAACATTCCCAATAAAGAGAAGAAGGCTCTCCTTGACTTAGCATCTGACCCACAGATCACCATCAAACAAGCTGATAAAGGTGGAGCTATTGTTGTCATGAACTCCATGGATTACAAACAGGAATGTCTCCGCCTTTTAGGCGATTCGACTTACTATGCCAAAATCAGGTGTGATCCTACATCTAGATTACAGACTCAGATTAGGATCCTTATTGAGGAAGCCAAGAATAATCAGTGTATTTCACCAAAGGAGGCTGAATTCCTGGACACACCAAATCCCTGTGTCCCCTATTTTTATTGTCTGCCCAAGATTCATAAAGGCGTAATACCACCACCAGGACGCCCCATTGTCTTGGGTATCGGTTCAGTCCTAGAACCCCTATCAGTTTTTTGTGATCATTTCCTGCAGGTTCTAGTAAAGAACTCCTCCACCTATTTGAAGGACACCAAAGATGTCCTAAATCTGATCGAATCGGTCAATACCTCTGGCACTGTACAAGGCATTATCACTATGGATGCTGAGGCATTATACACCAACATTCCACAAGAGGCCACTTTACAAGTCATTGAATCGGCTCTTCAAGAGTCATCAAGGGCCCTTTCCACTCCCGTAACTTTTATTATGCACCTTGCCAGACTGGCTTTGACTGAAAACTTCTTTCAATTTGAGGATCAGTTTTACCATCAAATTCAGGGAACATCAATGGGCAGTACTTTTGCTCCAAGTTTAGCGTGCTTATACATGTTTGATTTTGAAAATAAATTTATTCTATCACCTTTGAATCCTTTCAATGAACATGTTACACTATAGCGGCGCTACATTGATGATATTCTCATTATTTGGAATGGTCCTCTGCAACTTACGGATCAATTTACAACTTGGATCAACACTCTTGATCCTTTCTTAAGATTTACGACCACGGTATCTGCTACTCATTTACCTTTTCTTGATCTAATGATTACCATTCACAACGGTAAACTAATCACCTCGGTTTACCATAAACCTACTGATCGTAACTCTTTGTTACTGTATGAAAGTCACCATCCAAAATCGTTACGGGACAACTTGCCTGTTGGTCAATTCCTATGACTCAGACAAAATTGTAGCTCCTCTCTTGATTTCGATCGTCAGGCAGACGTTCTTCAAGATAAGCTTTTCGAACGGCATTATCCGCCTCGAATTGTAAATCAAGCACGGAAAAGGTCAAGGAACAATAATAGAGAAACCTTACTCACTACTTTTGATAAGACACCTGAGTCTAGAATTACTTGCGTATCCACTTTTACCCCTCTTTCGAATTCCATTAATAAACTGATTAACAAAAGATGGTCGATTCTGACTAGCGGAGGTTATGAGATTGCAAGACCCCTGTTCGCTTTTAAGCATTCAGCTAATATTAAGGACATGGTCATCCATACCCGTCCGCGACCACCTTCTGTTATCGATACCCAAAAGACATTATGGGGTCTTCCACCCGTTGTAGACCACCACTCATGTGGTAATTGTAATGTATGTACTCTGACCAGACATTTATCTTCTGTGTATCTGGACCCGATAGGCACATGGCATCTAAATAAACATACCAATTGTAACACAAGGAACTGTGTCTACATGATCACTTGTCCTTGTGATCTACGTTACATTGGTATGACGTCGAGACCTGTTAAGAACCGTATTAATGAACACCGAAGCAACATCCGGTGTAACCGGATTACTACGAAATTGAGTACTCATTTCCTGGCGGAAAAACATTCTCCTGATGAACTATGGTGGTTGGTTCTAGAAGCACCAAAGGTTCGACCTAATGACTCAGGGCATCTTTTTAGGACAGAACAGAGATGGGTGTTCAAATTGGGCACCCACATACGAGGTCTGAATGATGACATCCCCTGGACTTCGTTATCTTGATCGTGTCTTTCTAGGTTGGACTCCCCATTAATGTATCCATTGAACTTGGAACAACTTAGGGTTTGAGTATCTATTGAACCCCCCCCCCTCTGGGATATTTGCCATGAGGTTTTTATTGTGATGTGTAATACTTCTCTAGGCTTTGATTTCATGCCGCCGTTTATCAGGACCACACATTTCCTGAACGTGATTTTCTCTACTTTCAATTTTGAGCAACTACCAACCTTTATAATTTTAATGAGTATTGTGCATTTTTACTGAACGACCACTTCGGTCCTTAATACTGAACATTCTTTTGTTTATTCGATGTATTTATCGTTTGCATCCAAGACTTGTAGTCCTTCCTCAGTGTTTACGCAACTCCGAGACGAACCGGAGTCCTTCCTCTATTTCCCGTTCTGAGTCTACCTCGTACAAGAGACATACACCGATTTCCGGGTACATGAGAGCTTTTATACTCCGGTGGCGTTCCACCGCGTTTCTCTGCGGTTGCACGCCCCGGAGGGTAGGTCTATTACTGTGGACCAGCGCGACACAAGTAAGTTTGTTTGCTCATCATAAATTATCTTATGGCGACCAACTTTACCGCTACGGGCGTTTTTTCAAAATGTGGCAATCCGAACATTGAATCGGGGACTGTTATGGTGGCACTCCTGCTCGAACAACATGGATAATTTTGATCCTAGCGATACCAGCTTTAATGAGTATTACCCTATTGGCTGCAAGTTGCACTTTTATGCACAACGTGTTAAAACTGCATTTATTCATTTACATACCTTGTGTTTTGAGAATCCTCTGGGTAGTTTCTTTAATTATTATTATATGTATTACCAAATGAGGAATTAATTTGGGACTGTTTTACCTTTCTTTTATGACAAACAATTTGTTATGCATTTAGATTGACTACTTATGCTCACCATATTTTAGCTGTTAGCCGAGTCCTTGGTCGTGCTTACCAAGGAGCCTGTTCCCGACTTGGGGGTGGTAAGCCCACTTTTTGTCATCTTCCTCTTCCGTTTTTTGCGATTTATTTGCACAATGTTTGCACTACTACACCAATGACCACTCTCTGGGTATTTTTTGGTGTTTGTTCTCACTGTTTGTTTTCTAGGGCGACCTGACTGTTGACCTGGCTTAGTGTACTTCAATGTAAGTGACCGGCCTATATTAATTATTGATGTAATTCCCATATCACTGTTTTTTGTGTATTTGGAGAGGAGTTTATATACTGATTGTTCTGGTCCTGATGAAGCGTCACTGGATCCGAGAGGACCGCACGACGCGAAACATGTCGACCTTGTCTGAGGAAGTTTTGTAAATAGTCAGAACTCCCCTCTTTCCGTTCTCTGAAAGTAAATGAGCATTGACACTCATTTTTAGTACTTTCCTGTGTTTTTAACCTTGGTGTCATCCCTGACTATTGATTAAAATGATGATTTATGCAGCGATGTTTAACCAATTTAATTCTTAATTTTTCTTGTTCTCTCCTTTTTACGGGTGCTTGAGTATAGGCATGTCCGTTTGGATGGTGCTACCTTTGTAGTGACCATCGGTACAATACGGCTTAGTGCCCCCCGATGTGGGGAGCCCGTCAGGCGTTGCACTGCCGGCCTGGCGAGGAGCATTACCCGATGATGATGCCAGCCATCCATTGTGATGCTTGAGGGCACTCACTCCTGATAATTCAGGTCCCCCTAGTTCATTCATCTTCCCATTGTATGGAACAGTGTACTTTTGGTTTGTCGTCCTATTTTTTCTGACCTGTTGATGTTGGCTTTCGAACTCTGAGCACTTTACCACTGTTAACCAGTGCTAAAGTGCATATGCTCTCTGTGTAAATTGTATGTAATTGGTTTATCCATGATTGGTACATTTGATCTACTAGTAAGTCCCTATTAAAGTGCACTAGAGGTGCCAGGGCCTAGGTAGCCCCAAGCGCAGGGTGCAGTGTATGGTTAAAATAGGACATATAGTAATGTGTTTTATATGTTCTGACAGTGAAATATTGCTAAATTCGTTTTTCACTGTTGCAAGGCCTGTCCCTTTCATAACATGGGGGCTACATTCATTTAAATATGATTAAAGTGTATATTCCCTTTGGGAGCGGATAGACATTTGGAGTTTGGGGTCACTGAGCTCACAATTAAAAAATACATATTTTAGTAAAGTTGATTTTGAGATAGTGTGTTTGAAAATGCCACTTTTAGAAAGTGAGCATTTTCTTGCTCATACCGTTTTTGTGACTCTGCCTGTTTGTGTATTCCCTGACTGGGTCAGTTTGACAGTTGGGCTGGTTGCACCTCGCACTAGACAGTGACACTAAGGGAGCTGGGGTGAGGTCTGCATTTCCTGATGAGCCATCTGTGCTAGGAGGGAGGGGAAGAGTGGTCACTTACACCTGAAAGGGCTGTGCCTGTCCTCACACAATGCCCTCTCCGACCCCCTAGTGAGTGTCTGGGGCCTGGCCTGGGCAAGGCAGGATTTCACATTCAAAAAAGACTTTACTTTGAAGTAGGCCTACTTCAAAGGAGAAATTGGGTATAAGAAGGGCACCCAAAACCACAGACTTTAGATCACTTCTGGACATCAAGAGGAACCTCTGCCTGGAGCAGAGCTAAAGAGCTGAGGAGAAGTGCTGCCCTGCCTGTGACTGTGCTTTGTGGAGCTATCCTGCAGTTGCTGCTTCTGCCAGAGTAAGAGGGCAAAGACTGGACTTTGCGTGCCTTCCATCTTGTGAAGAAATCCCCAAGGGCTTGATTTTGAGCTTGCCTCCTGTTTGAAGTCTCAGGCACAGCAAAGACTTCTCTCTGCCAGCACCTGGAGTCTCTGGAGAGACTCCTTCTCTGACAAGTGGTGCCCTATCCAGTCCCTGGGCCATTGAAAGGAAAGCTGGTGGAAATCCAAGGAAATCGACTACGGACGATTTCGGACAGACGCCGCTGCTGAATCCGGTGACGACGATGGCAACCGACTCCGTGATCTTCGCTGGAACACGATGACCTGCGCAGGCCTGACGAAGTCTGCGACTCCATGGAAGTCGCCGCACCACGTCGTGACCGACACCGCTCGAAGTGTGTGGATTCAACGTTTCGCACAGATGCCGCAATACCCGACTTCGCGCATCGACTTGTTTTCACTCTTCACCAAAGGTACTGTACTTGGGGGTCTACGCGACTCCGTGTCCGGCGGCGCTGGTGTCGGCGTGTTGGGAACAACTCCGTCACAATGTCGTGTTAACACCTCATCGAAGCATTTTGTGTTTCTAAGCGCTATTTTTTAGTTTAATCCTTAAAAATGCATAACTTGACTTGTTTATGTCAGATTTTTGTTGTTTTGGTCTTGTTTTGTTTTAGATAAATATTTTCTATTTTTCTAAACTGGTGTTGTGTCATGTTGTAGTGTTTTCATTAAGTTACTGTGTGTGTTGGTACAAATACTTTACACCTAGCACTGTGAAGTTAAGCCTACTGCTCTGCCAAGCTACCAAGGGGGTAAGCAGTGGTTAGCTAAGGTGGATTCGACGTTTACCCTGGCTAGGCGGAGGGTCCTTGCTTGAACAGGGGGCAACCTGACTGTCAACCAAAGACCCCATTTCTAGCACACATTAAATGAAATCACATTAGCAATCAATACTAGCTTCTTCCCTAAACCGCCAAGCTATGATGGGGTAGGATATGCACCTATTTAACAATCCCAATAACAATAAACATAATATTACATATTAACTAACATTTATATAAACTATTGTGCAGGGCAATCAACGATGTTATTGTAATGGAGCCACCCAACAACCCGAAGATGAACATCCTACAGTTCGAATTTTAATAAAACTTTTAAGGATAATGTAATTTTCTGTTACTACAAGATACTTCAGCTATTTTGGTGTTGAAATAACACATGAGAACTGGTTCCCCACTTACATAGTAAAGAGGTTTCAGAACGATCACCCCTTAGGTGTTTCTCCTCTTGAGCTGATATAAAACAATGGATTCTTTTGACTCTTCGAAATGTTCTTAAGAAAAATGGACCTAATTTGCAGGTTAAGCTTTTTGTTGGTGAAGACTATTACAACTGGGCTTAAGGCACAGTAACTGGAGGCAAAGAAAGTCCGAGCATCAATCAGCTCGGGGGGTACATAAGATGAGGCAAAAATGGAAAAAATCCAGATACTGCTGTCAAGGCCAAAGAAAAACACATACAAGGAAACCAAAATAAGCACAACAGTGGCAGCTTTGGTTTCTGCTGCATTTTTCCAGTCCTGCTCCGATCTTCGTATAGATTTTACTTGTCGATTGTGCCTATACAAAATTAAAACAATGTAAATACTGGAGAGCATCATCAGAAGTACGCATGCAAGATCTCTGGCCACAGACACTGCCCCATATACAAGAAACACAGAGTAGGATGGCAAACGTATGAAGCAGAACCCCAAATTTACGACTTGGGCTGTGACATTTTGTTGTATACCCCATGAAAAACTGTTTACAGTGAAGACGTCGAGAAACGTGTTGAAACACCAAAGGGAAGACATGACGAACGGCAGATTGTTCACAACCATCTCTTTCACGGACTTCCACAGCTTGGAAGGCCGCGCGAGGACTGCACACTGGTAGCAGCTCAGCAGAGACGTCATACACACAGACATGCCCTTGCAGATACGGTAGACGGTGACATTAACATTGCATCCTTGTTCGTCCAAGATTTGTTGAAAACCTAAGGATGACAAGCTTAGTGGAATGCCTCGAACCAATACCACTGCCAAGTTAACGAAAGACAATTTGCAGAGAATTATTTCTGTGGGAAAAGCGCGTCGACCAAAGATCCAAAGATGTACAAACCCTATCAGAATGACAAGGTTCCCGGGAATTCCAATTGCTTCTAATAGGAAGAAACCAATTGCTTTGAGAATCTGACGCACATTCATTGTTGTTGATGTGTAGGAATTCTTAAAGATTCTTCAATTAACTGTGTTAGGGCAATGGTGAAATAACAAGCAACAGAAACGAAGATGAGAAGCGATACAAAGTTAATGTAATTAAATCAGATCTAAGAGCATCCTATGTTCAGGCCTGCAGCGGTTGGTTGATTTGTAATTTGGTGCCGCAAAATTTATCTAAGGAAAATCTATCTGTTAATCAAAACTTCTCCGCGATTCTTCTTGCATCACCATCATACTATTGCCTTCTTCCTGTATCAGCAGTCTTTAGATATTCTTTCCCAAACAGACTCTATAAAAACACAAACATGTCAATATTACGCATTTCACTATTGTAACAAGTGCATGTTTATGAATAGTGGTAAGTGCATTATTTTTAGATTCATCTTTATTGATGAATTGAACCTTTTCGTTACAGCTAGTCAAAAAAAACATAAACTTTAAATTATGAAGTGTTGCTCCGGCTAGGGTAACAGCTACAATGCTTGAAATCGTTAGTATTAATTTGTTTGTTCCTCGGCTTGGAGCTTTTTCTTCAATAAAATTTAAAAATAAATAAAGAAGATAAACTGCATAGCATAGATCAAGTATTCAGGACAAAAGAAACATTAATTGTCATTGATTCTAGTGCTAGCCCAGTGTCTTATTGATTTTAAGAAACACAATTTTAGTGCAAGAGCACCTCCTAACTAAAACAATAGGGTAAACAGACTCGACCCCCACGACCTGATCAATGATCTGTCATTTGAAAAACATTTCGAAAGTTGCTGTTCTTCGATCTTTGCCAATTTGTTTTAAAATACCAACGGTTTGTGAGAACTCCTCCATACAATAGATGTGGATAAAAACAACAAAACCCTCCTATTGGTTGTAGAATTCACACAGAATAAACATTTTGTCTGAAAAATCTCGAAAAGTGTGTACACACAGAAAGTTTTGGAAAGGTGAAAACTTTTTAATTTTGTGAGGCTGGTAAATCTGCCTCTTAGAAGTTAGTGAGGCATGGATGCTGGATTTGCTCTTTTAGACTCCGTATCCATGGTTATACTATAGGAATCATGTCTGAAGGTCAGCACGTTTTTTAATTCACACTTTTTGACAATATGAACTGTTACAAAACTCGAACAAATGACAAATTCGACATTGTTTAATTATGTTTAACATTGGACGAACAGTCCTTAAAACTATGCTATTTTCTTAGCTTTTGTTCTTGTCAGACGGAACGAGGACCTACGAAAACTGTTACCATGCCATATATAAACCAATTAATCCACTTGTGTGAGGTAACCTTAAGTGAATATATGATCTACGCTGGTGGGCGCTTGCCTGGGTAAAAATAAAATATAACTAACAAGTTATTCAATGTCTGATTCACTGAAGAACGTCTCCCTAACCGAGTTCCAAGGGATCCCAAATATCTGTTAAATGACACATCAACCGGCGTGTTATTGAAAGTCAAGTATTGGAATTTCAAACCAAGTCGTAAGGGAAAGAAGGCAAGTGCACTCCTACTTTTGAGAAACAAGAGGCGCTTTGACGGCCGGAAGACAGCATAGCAAGATGCCATGTTCCCAAGGCGTTGGAAGACTGCACTCCTCTGACTCAAAAAATAGAAATCCTGAGGTTTTGAGCTCTTTGGAACCGCAAATAGCCCCCTTCACACCAAGATCTTGCTTCCCTCAGTGACCTCCAACTCAAAGTTCTGGTGAACCTGACTCTTCGTGCTACAGCATCTGGCCCATGTTCTGTCGAGTCAGCCTGAGCTTGTGACTTTCACCCGGTCTTGCCCGGTCATACAACAGCGAGTCTTTGGGCTTTTAGGTGCTATACTTACCTCAAACCTTTGAAATGCATTTCTCCAATTCTATTGATTGGAATTTTGTTGTTTTGATGTCAAATAATTTAATACATTTTGCTTTATTTTTATACATTTGAGTGCGATATTTCTTGTATAGTGTTTTCCCTTTATTTGTGTTTGTGTGCTGAATACATACCGTACACATTGCCTCTAAGTTAAGTCTAATTGCTTTTGTGCCACACTTCCACAAGGTTAAGCACAATTTAGTGACTCTTCGTGGTTCACCCTAATGAGGATTGTGGCTGTTACTTGAGAAAGGCTCCCCCTCAACCAACAACCCAATTTCTAACAGTATCACAAATGAGGGACTGGTTGTTGGCAGGAATGGCCATCCTGACTTTATGGGAGGGGTGAGCTATCATCTGCCATACACACTTCAAAGGAACGGCCTCAGAACACACAAAAAGAACATCATGCTAGCCTGTTATTCCCCCAGACATTCTGGACCAGTGCAAGAAGAGAGGTAATTCCAGATACTTCTGGGGGTGGAGGGGAACCTCTAGAAGTTTCTCTGACTACAAATCTGGCAGCAGGTATAAATACTGGACACCTTAGACTTGCTCTTCAGAACACTTCTGTACCTGTGGACACTACAGAAGAAGGACTGCTTTGCTACCAGAAGACTTTCCTGCTGCCTGAGAAGGAAGACTGGACCTGCTCCCTTCATCCCAGTTTACCTGAGTGACCCTGAGGGCTAAATAACTGGCCTCCTGTTCCGAAATTCAGGGACACAACAAGCTCCAGAGGCCTCTCTGCAACTGCTCAGCTGACCTTCTGCTCTAGACCTGTCTGGACCTGCAACTGGACCTGCCGGAGCCCTATTGACTTCTGCTGAAGTGAGCTACTGATACCCAAGAGGTGGCTTCCAAGTCCTAGACCCTTGGTGCGGCACCAGCTGAAGAAAAGACAAAATCTTGAAGTTTTGGGCTCTATGTGACTGTGAACAGGCTTGTTAGTGTCGAGATCTTGCCGCAGTGACGACCATGATCACTAAGCTCTGGTAAACCCTACTCTTCACCCTACAGTGACTGCCAGTGATGACCGGCAATGCAAGATCTGCACTTTGTGCTGAAGCATCAACAGCCCACGGTGACTGTCAACGCAAAGCTCTAGCAATTACAATCTTCTATGCCTGACAGAAACTTCTCGCTCCAGCAATGGTTGTCCGCTATGCCCAGCCTGCTCTTCGCGCTATTCTGGCAGTCATCCATGATGCTCTACCTGCGCCTCTCGGCCTTCTGTACAGCAAGTATACTGTATGCACCGGACTTTGAGAAGTTAGCTTTTTTAGCAGGACAAACCTGGTCCCCCCATATTCGGCCTGCGCTCCATCACCATCTGTCTGAACTTGTACCTTTCTCCAGGTCTGGCATGCCCAGATAACTGCCAGTGGCACTTTGTGCTTTTAGGCTCTATACTGACCTAAATCTTTGAAATTTCATAACTCCGGTTCTACTGATTGGATGTTTGTTATTTTGATGTTAAATAATGTACATGATTTTGCTCTATTTTTCTAAATTGGTGTGGGAATTTACTTGTGTTGTATTTTTGCTTTAGCATTGGTTGTGTGCTGCATAAATACTTTACATTGCCTATAAGTTAAGCCTGACTGCTTTTGTACTAAGCTACCACAGGGTTAGGCACAGGTTAATTTAGTTAATTTTGGGGGTTCTCTTTGACAAGGGTTAGGTCTTACCCAACCACATAGTTCCTCACAACTTTGTTTGCCTCTCTTGGCAGTGGGGGTCATTGTTGCCTCATAAACTACAGAAAACTACTCTTCATGCACAAGATAGAAACCTATGAGGCATTATGAACAGCTAGGATGATGGGATGAAATCTCCTTCTACCTAAAGATGTGTACTCCTTTTCCTGATCTCATAGGTAGAGGGTTAGCCTCTGAAGACTGGGGGGTGCTAAATGGTGACTTGAGACTACCAGCATTTAAAAGGAGCAGAATATAAGTCTGGGTGCTCTCATACTTTGATGCCTAGTACACTTTTGGGTTAAAAGCTAAAACGTGATTGGCCTTTATTATTTGGGACATTTTATCTTGTCCTAAAAATGTAGTGTAACACAACTATGTGTTTACATATTAAAATTCTAAATTTGTTTTATGTAAATAGCTCTCATATTCCCTTGCGTCCAGTTTGTATATATTTTGATCTGGCACCCTTGGTGTGAATCTCCCTAGACTTTTTGACTTCACCTCCTGATTTTTCCTGAAATCATTTTTGTTTCCATTAGATCTCTGCACACTTCCCCATTGCTAACCAGTGGCAAAGTGCTTGTGATCTCTCCTTTCAACATGGTAAAATTGCCATAAAAATATTTGGCATATTCAATTTACCTACAAGTCTCTAGTAAGTGCTACACCCTGCACCCAGTGCCTGTAAAATACATGCTGCTAGTGGGCTGAAGCATCCACTGTGCCAACCTTGAAAGTAGAAATGTAAAACATGACTCAGGCATGCCACTGCAACCTGTAGTTCAGTTTTAAACTGCCATTTTGACCTGGTAAAATCAACCTTTTGCCCATCTTAAACCTTCCGTTTTAGGTTGAGCCTAGACAGCACTTATGCTGTCGCTTAGTGACCTGTTGTGGATGGTTTGTGAGGATCAGATCCACCCAGTGATTGTCATTTGTCTATGGTAGAGTCTTTTTAAAATCCTTGCTTACTACCGGGTAATCCTTCCTCTTTGTCCCACGTTTTTTATTTTTTTGTGTCCTCCCATGGAGATAAGACCAACTACTATAAAAATACACTGTTCAACATTTTAAGATGTGTTGAGGGACTACTTTTATCTTTAATTTGGAGCACTGGAAAGGAGAGCTCATCTTTCTGAGCTCTACTCTAAACAGGGCTGTAAATCTAATTGGCTAAGTTAACCTACCTATAAGTCCCTAGTATATGGTAGGGCATGTAGGTTTAGGGACCACAGCATAGGTAGTGCACCCATAGGTGCACTGCTGATGTACCCAGTGTCATTTTAAAGGCAGGCCTGCCTTGCTGGCTGCTTTTAAATTAAAGTTATATGCAAATTCGACTTTGGAATTAAAAGTAGTTCCAAAGTATTAAACTACTTTATGTTTACATAAAAGTCACCCCTAAGGTGTGCCCTATGTGCCCCTAGGGCTGGGTGCCAAGTAACTATAAGCAGGGACTTTATAAAAATAGTTTTATAAGCCCTGGTGAGGTCAAAACAGCCAAATTCGTTTTTCCCTCATTGTAGTAAATGGCCTTCATAGGCTAGAATGGGGAGACTTTATTTTAATTTTTAAAGTCTCCTTAAATGATGCATACCAAGAATTTGGTATCAAATTAATTGTTGTAATACATTCTACAACTTCCAGTTGTTGGATTTAATATAACTTGTTCAGGTAAAGAGTTTTAAACTTTACCTGAAAAGTTGCCAATTTCAGCCCTGCATTGTTTTTGCTGCTGTGCTCTGATTGGCCAGCCTCTAGCAGCTTGGCCAAGCTGCCTCGATGAGGTGTGAAGTGGCCTGGCTTCACACAAAGGAATGTGCCTGTGGGAAGGAATCTCCCCTCAGCAGATGGTGAGGCAGGAAGGGGGAGGGCTGCCAAACTGGTCTTCAAAGGCAGAGAAGGACATTTGGAGCAACCAGAAACACCCCAACATCCTGCAACCCCAGACAACTAGGTGCCCCCTTGATTAGATTAGGAGAGGGCAGGAGAGGGGTGAGTTTATGATTTTTAGCCACACCAGTGGGTGGGCTCAGCCAGATGTAACCTCCAAAAATCAGATTCAGCCATGATGGATTTTTAGAGAATGTCGCCTCCTGGGATTGATTTTTGCCACACTTCCCAGGAAGTGGTCATCACAGGGGGAAGGACCCTGCACCGGAATGGAGAACCAGGACCCCCCTGCTTTTCACCCAGGAGCAAGGATAAAACTGGCAGACCTGCACCCACACCTCAGTTCCCTACCACATCCAACAAGGAAGAACAACAGAAGAAGAAGGACTGACTTGCTGGACCCCTGGCCTGCACCTGGAACCTGCACTCAGAAGGACTGCACCAGCTGCACACTTGGGCTTCACCACAAGAAGGACTTTGCCTGGCTTCAACTGGTTCAAGGAGGGACTCCCTGTCTGCTTCAGGTGAAAAATTGCTAACCAGAGTCCCCTGCACCAACTCCTGAAGAAAGCGACCAGCTGACCACTGTCCAGTGGCCAAAAAGGAGTTTGCGCCAGGTGCATTCTGGGAGTTGTAGTCCACATCCCCCAAGGATCATCTCAGAACTTCTGGACCTTGGGGTGAGCTGTGGACCTCAAAAGAACCTTAAAAGGACATCTGGGAGAAGTCCCAGAAGTTTGGAGAAGTTTGGAGAACTTTTGAAAAAAAGCTCCATAGAGGGACCGACCTGCCGCGGCAAATCTTGCCGGCTTGCCTCAACCGCGACCTGGCCTGATTTGCTGGTTCGTCCCGGTAAAGAAAATCTCTGAAAAAGAGACTAAGTCCGAAGGTAAAAAGTTGACCGGGACCTCCCAGCCAGCGTATCCGAGGAGGGCTCCATGGACGTCGGATCAAGATCCAGGTTTACCCCGGTCGAAGGATTTTCACCTCAAAAAAACGACTAAGTCCAAAGGTAAAAATCTCCACCGAGGATTCCCGCATCGCATACCTGGAGAAGGGCTCCAGGAGGTCGGATTGGACTGGCAGGTTCGTCCTGCTGAAGAAAATCTTCGAAAAAAAGACTAAGTGTGAAGGTAAACTTTTAACCGCGGCCTGTAGCCGAGCAGGGCTCCATCGCGGTCGGCCTTAAACTTTGACTTTGCCCCGGTCGAGGTGGAACCAGATGACCCGATTGGCGCTTTTTTGTTTCTAGGCGCTAAAAAAATAATAATTCTTTAAAAATTCATATCTCCGGTTCCCCTTATCCGATTTTATTCGTTTTGGTGTCATTTTAAAGATAAAAATATAATCTATTTTTATAAATTGATTTTGGATTTTTAAACTGTTTCCTGTGTTTTATTTAATTACTGTTTTGTGATATTTGAATGCTTTACACTGTCTCCTAAGTTAAGCCTTGACGCTTGTTGCCAAGCTACCAAGGATTGAGCTGGGTTTAATTTACTGTGACCTAACTGGACCTTAGTGGAGGTTAGTGGCCTGTTGCTAAGTGTAGGTACCTACCTGCCCTTACCAATAACCCATTTTCCAACACAGGCATTAAACTTGATCTACTTATACCTTGTTAATGTAGGAGAGGGCGATGCCAGGAAAGTGGATGATGCTGGCTGGAGGGACAATGTATGCGTTGAAAAAGATATGGATCAGGGAGGATCCTTGCAGAACTTCACAGATAAGGTTGTGTGCATCAGAGGTGTTTGATGCCAGGCTAACTGACTGGGTCTGTTGTATAGCCATTTTAGGAATGTCTCTAGGCATGTTATTTTAGCAACTAGGCCTGCCGCTTATGCCCTTTAGCCCAGTTATATTTTATTCTGCTTCATTTTGATATTTCATAATCAGCCACATTCATTTTGCTGTTTTATTTGCTTTATCTAGTTGTTCTTTTGCCTAGAAAAGCATTGTGTATATTAGCAAGACATTCTTTTCACTTTGTGCTTTCCTCAAGGCTGCAGCAAGATAGAGTTGCCGTCAAACTGGTAAACTGCATCTCCAACATTCACAGAAACATACACATCCTTATGTGGAGACGTTTTCTCAGAGCATCAGCTGTTTTATTATAAAAACACTTCTCTGTCCCATCATGTTAGAGGAAGATTCCAGCCAGATGATCACACCTGCATGCTGGTTTATTTTGCTACAGCTGCTTGCTGAGACTACCGGTTCCCAGGCCTGTATAGGGATGGTGTCTCTGTAGACAACATGCTTCTTTGTTCTGGTATGGGGGATAATGTCTTTCCCGGGGGGTCCAGAAAGATGGATTAGGGCTTATCATGCTGTGCTCTAACATGGTGTAGGTAGGACCACATATATTACATGCATAGTGACAGTATGGAGGGACTTTTTCTGTGTTTCACTTTTCTAGTCACCATTTTGCTTCTAGCATGTTTCATCATTCTAATTATTGCAATTCATGCCATTTTATCTAAGACACAGCTGATTCAATAAATCTTAGAGAACCATTTTCTGTCTCTTTTTGTCTTTGCATGTGTGAGACTAATGTAACTAAGAGAAAGGATGAGATCTGATACACCACGGTTTCCCTGAGAAGTTATTCTTGTCATTTGCCCGGTTTCCACAAATCATCGCTGCTCTTGGCCAGAGAGGAGGCACTGGTAGTTCGCCAGAAATGGATTAGGCGGACACTTGTCACATGGGGTGGGACTGGACTCAGATCCACACAATTCAGGTGATGCTGCCACCCGAATCCAGCAGCCTCATTAAGTTAATGAGAGCCCATGCGACAGGCCCTTACAGTCAGGAGTAGGCATGGATGGGGCAGGGGTCTAATGGGGCCTCTAAGTGGATGATCTTCATTGTTGCAGAGTGATGACTGGCCATCAGTTCTTTTGATTAGATTGGGAGGCAATTGGGAAGGTCTGCCAGGTCCAGTTGTGTGTTGAAGTTGCTGTAAAAAGTGATGATTTTGTTGCTGAGGAATTGAGAGAGATTTTTGCAGTGGTCTTGTGAGAGGATGATTGAGTGGATGTAGCGGCTGGTGAGGTGAAATCCTTCACAGTGATGAAGATTGCTTTGCTTCTGTTCATGCTGGCATTGATGCGGTCCACCAGAGCTGCCTGTTTAGTGGTCCAGATCATTTGGTGGCAAGGTCTCAAGGCATATTTTAAAGTGCTCCTTTCTTCATTGTCCTTGCTCATTCTCCACTTGTGCTCCAGTTGTTTGCAGTTGTGTTTCATCAGTCTGAGTACCTGCATGTACCAACTGGCATGAGGTTTAGATCCTGTTGTATCGCTGAATTTGAGGAGGGTCAGTGATTCATTGAAGGAGGTGAGCCAATTATGAAATTATTGATGGTTGTTGCTGTTTTCCAGTCAGTGGGTATTGAGAGAGGTGTTTCAGTCCTTGTCATTGATACTCTCCATTTTCAGTGACAGGTTTGGAGGTGCCACATGTGCATTTGTCTGTGATAGGGATGATGAACTTGATGACTGCATGGTCTATCCAGGAGACTACTGTGGGCTCTTCAACTTCGATGTTGACAAAGGTGATGAAAACAGGGTTTAGGAGGTGTCCGGCAATGAGGGTAGATCCCAGGCTTCCAAGGTGTTCAGTGTGTGATTTTGAGTTAGGGTCGGTGAGGTCCTTCAGGTGGAAGTTCAGGTTTCCTAACAGGATATAATAGCTAGCATCAAAGGGAGATGATCACCAACATGAAGCTTCAGTGGGAGGTGCTGTTCATGGCAACATCAACCATCTGTGAAAACCCACAATGCAAGGTTCCAGTGAGACCTGCACTTTGCGCTAACAGTGTTAGCCTGGATCAACCACCAGCGTCAAGCTTCAATGACAACAGTCTGTTCAATCTACACCAAAAATTGTCCACAACGGTTGACCTGCTCCTCATGCTGACATTGACCTCCTTTCAGCTCCTGCTAACGTAAACAGAAGAGTTTCATGCTGACTTGAGAAGACAACACTTTAGCAGGACAAATCTGCTCCCTACATCCAACCCACACTCCACTGCAGTCAGTCTAAACGTGTGACTTTCCCACGGTCCAGTGCCACCAGATAACCACAAGTGGCACTTGGTGCTTTTTAGCGCTATTTTCACTTACAACTTTAAAATCTCATATCTCCAGTAGGTCTGGGAGAAATTCTTCTTATGTTGGAGTAACCGGGGTAATTTCAGTTGTTACACATTACTCATGTGATGCGAAATTACAGAAATTATGCGACTATGCCAGCTTGAGTAATTGAGAGTAATTTGGGCCAAAAATCCTACCACAGGACCAGAGGAACAACAATTCAAGAGAGAAGGAGCAGCTTCAATCTACTGCTGTTAGTGTCCTGTAGCATTTAGCCCTATTTTCTCAGCTCAAAGTGCATCCTTGGCTCATTTTGATTGTGAGGGTACATTTTGTATTGAGAAAATACCATCAAGTACTGGATTACGCTTCTCACACTATTATGCATTATGCTGAGTAATTCAGTTGTTATTAGGAGCAATTACGCTAGAGAAACTTTTGCCAATCATAAATCTAAATGTAGAAATCTCCATCACGACTTTGCCCAGTGGCTCCTCGACAAGAACGGCTCCTGCCAGGACACTGCTGGCTGCCGTGTCTGCTGAACTTTACATTCTCTTTTTTTTAAATTGATTTTATTGAAAAAATACCAAAATATGAAAATATTGCACCAGAAATAAATATAAAGGCATAGAATCTCATGACTCATAACTAAATTCATACATACCACAATCATTACCATATTTCATAATAAAAAGCAGCCAAAAGCACATCCCACAACAAGATTTTACAAACATTAAACACATGAAAGCAGTGAGTGCCCTATTGCCCAGAATACTACTGCAGTTGTTCCTTCATCCACTTGGTAACCGAGGCCCAAATCCTGAGTCCCCAGCACTTTGTTCCCACTCTTTTATATTCATACAACGAAGTATCCATGTGATAAATTGCTAACAACCTTTCTCTTCAGACCATAAATGCTGGGAGATCTGGGTTCAGCCATTGGGAGGTAATACACAGCTGAGCAATGGACATGGCTACAAATAATAGATTTGCCTTGTGTCTCAATCCCACATTGTTCCCTGAACAGTCGGTCACCCACAAGATCATCATTGCCGGTGTTATATGAAAATGTACCCCTATTATTGCTCTTAAAAACTCCACTCCCAATTCCATGTAAAAAAAAAATGCAGTTTGGGGCATAAAAAAAAACATTTGCAGGGAATCCGCCATATGGGCCCCACATCTCTCACATATACTCCTCCAATCTTCCTCCCCATGTTGCCACCTTTGCCGGGAATTATAAAGGTTAAAGATTGTCATAAAATGTTGACATTTTAAGCTTGCAGTTAAAAGGACCCTGTTGCCCAGCTCCAAAGACTCCTGCAAATAGGATCCCTCTATCGCTAAGCGAGTCTCCCATTTAGAATTCTGTGACTCTAGATCATTGGGAAACTCACGTCGAAGTACATCATAAATTGCGCCGATCCTGGCTTTTTGTCTAATGACCTCAACCAGGGAGATTTGAGTTACAAATTTATCTCGCTCATATTCATACAAAGAAAACCCATAGCTGCAGGAATTTTAAAAACTCCTCCCTGGGCAGGCCAAAATGCTCTTGTAACTCTACGAAAGGACAGAGATGCCCCTCAATGCAAAAGTCCCCCAGAGATGTCAGCCCCCTACGATCCCATTTTGCAGCTTCATAGTCATGAAACACAGCTGGGAGTATGTAGTCGGTCGTCATAAGTGCATATATATTTAATTTCAGGATACCCAGTAACCATTTGACCTGACACCAAACCTTTACAGTCTTGATTCCTGTTTTTTTTGTAAAAGCTAGGTTCTAAATTCATACATAATTGATCTTTGGCCAAGCTTACTTAATAAACAGTGGGAGTTTCCGCAAAGGTGGCCTTGCTCAGAGCAAAATCACCATGTGCTGTAACATACAGGCTCATTAATAGAGAGTAAAATTTGGAACGACCCATCCCCAGGGAAGAATCATCCATCAGGCCGCTCGCCTAGGTGAGCAAAGCCCACAAACAAACAGATATAGAACCTTAGGCAAGACGGCCATCGTTGGGACATTGCCCCTCCCAAATAATGAGAGATGTAAATGGTCTATTTTCTCCAAATCTCACACTGGTGCCATGTTAATCTCCACAATCTTATCTACTGCTGCTGTAAGTTTCACACCAAGGTATTTAGCCTCCATAACCACCTGCGGGTCTTCAAAACCAGCAGCCTCCATGCTCAAAACTTGTGTTTTAGGTTCATTAAGCTTATACATGGAGTACATCCTGAACAGACGAGCTTGAGCCTCAATCTCAGGAAGTGCAATAAGTGGGTCAGCGATGAAAACGGCAAAGTCATCCGCATCTGCCAGAGCCTTATACTCAGTCTGGTGGGTGATTACAGACTTAATACTAGTATTACCTTACAGCATTTGTAAAAAAAAAAAAAAAAAAAAAGGTAAATATATAGAGCAAATAATGAAGGGGAGCACGGACATCCTTGTCTGATGCCTCTTGAAATAGTAAAGCTATCTGATTCCTGTCCCATCATCCTGATTGAGTCTTTTAAAGGTCTCTAATGGCTTGGATAAAAGTATTGCCTAAGCCTTTCCATGGCAACACTGCCCACAAAAAATGCAATGGTACGCAATCAAATTCCTTCTCTGTGTCGAGTAAAGTGAGACCTAGTGATACTCCTGTGGCTTGCGCAGTATCAAAAAGCATGATGGCTCTACAATTGTGATCTGTAGTACTTGTACCCAGATTGAAGCGGTGTTGATGAGGGGATACTAGAGAGGCTATCTCTTTTACTAATCTATTAACCAAAACCTTTGCATAAATTTTGGCATCACTGTCAGTTAAAGAGATTGGCCTGTATGGCCCTGGCAAAACTGCAGGTGTCATTTTTTTTCTGAACACTATAATATTGTTTATTTCCCACGACTCTTGAATCAACCCTGTTTGGGCCTGTAAAAAAGTCAGCAGCATTTCCTGTTGAATCTCACAAAAGAACAACTGGAATGTTATGAGTGCCAGGGGACTTGCCTGGGGCTAACATGCAAATTGTGTCCATTAGAAATGGGGTCTCTAGTTGGCAGAGGTGTACACCCTTGTTCAAGTAGGGACCACAATCCCAGCAGGATAGGAGGGTAGTAGGGTAAGTCACACACAATCCAAATTATCCTGTGCCCACCCTCTGGAAGCTTGGCACTGAGCAGTCAAGTTTAACGTAGAAGGCAATGTGTAAAGTAATTACACCACACAGGTTTAAAATAAAATATGATATGTATCTCATTAAAATAAGGTCAAAATGATAAAGATCCAATAAGCACAAGTTGAAATATCACTTTTGCAAGCTTTAAAAGAGTCTTACATCTGAGAAATCAACAGATGTCTTTTGATTATGCAAAGAACCTGGTTTGCGTCAAAGATACCATGCACGGAGACCACAGAGGAGGAGATACGTGGAAAAATATAATGTGCATCAGATTTTCCGCCACAGCACAGATGATGCGTCATTTTTTCCATGCTGCAAGGGGCTTGTGTCATTTTTGGCACACAGTCTTTGTTCATCACTGTGATGTGGGGATCTTTTTGATGGCCAGGGACGATGCAGGGAAATCCTGGGCTTGCTGGAAGAAGTCACAGGACTTGCATTGATCCTTTAGGGCAATGCATCGAATTTTCTCTCGCACGGCAGGCGCTGTATCAATTTTCCACTCGGGGACTTGGCTGCATCGTTCCTGTTGGCTGTGCATCGATCCAGTAGGGCTGTATGTTGAATTTTCTGTTGCAAAGCAGGTGGTGTGTCGGAATTCCACTTGGGAAGTCAGTCTGCGTTGCTCCATTTTGGCTGTGCTGTGATTTCTCAGTTGCAATGCAGGCTGTGTGCCGTTTTTGGCAGGCTGTGCTTCTATTTTCAGTGCATAAGGAGGTTCCTGAAGAGATGAAGTCTTTTTGGCCCTGAGGCTTCATGAAACAGGAGGCAAGCTCAATCCAAGCCGTTAGAAAGCACTTCTCAGCAAAGTCAGAGGGTAGGAGGGTAGCAGGGCAACAGCAGGGCAGCAGTCCTTCTCAGCAAGGCAGTCCCAATGAGTCCTTTGGACAGCTAGGCAGCTCCTCTTAACAGGTTGCAGGTTCAGGTCCAGAAGCGTCTGAGTTGGTGAGGTCAGAGGCCCAGTTTATGTACCCAAAAATGCCTTTGAAGTGGGGAGACTTCAAAGAATGGTTTTGAATTGCACAAGGTCCCCTTTAAATACAGGTCTGGCTGTCAGGGTCCCAGTAGGGGGTTTGGCAGTCCATTGTGTGAGAGCAGGGCACTAGCTTTTGAAATGCAAGCGTCAGGACCTCCACCTTTCCAGCTCAGCAAGACCCATTCAGTATACAGATGAGTGTAGGTCTGACTGAATGGCCTGTGTTTGTGGTTGTCTGGGTGAAATGCACAAGGAATGTGTCAACCAGCCCAGCCCAGACATTGATTAGAGACAGGCTGTAAGCCACAGATTTTTTTATGTGAAGAGAAATGCTTAGTTTCTAAAAGTGGCATTTCTAAAATAGTAATTTAAAATCCAACTTCGCCAATAAGCAGGATTATCTATTACCATTCTGTCCATACTAAATATGACCTGGTTACCCCTTTCTGATCACCCCTCAAACAGTATATGAGGGCAATCCTAATGCTAGCCTATGAAAGGAGCAGGCCTCACAATAGTGGAAAAAGAATTTAGGAGTTTTCCACTACCAGGACATGTAAAACACACATGTACATGCCCTGCCTTTTACCTACTTAGCACCCTGCCTATGTGTTTCCTAGGGTCTACCTTCGGGGTGACATATATGTAGAAAAAGGGGTGTTTAAAGCTGGGCAAGTACTTTTAAATGCCTGGTTGAAGTGGCAGTGAAACTGCACACACCGGCCATGCAGTGGCAGGCCTGAGACATGGTTAAGGGGCTACTTATGTGGGTGGCACAATCAGTGCTGCAGGCCCACTAGTAGCATTTCAGTTACAGGCCCTTGGCACATGTAGTTTACTTTACTAGGGACTTACAAGTAAATCAAATATGCCAATTGGGAATGAACCAATGTTACAATTTTTAAAGAAGTGAGCATATGCACTTTAGCACCGGTTGGCAGTGGTAAAGTGTGCACAGTGCCAGAACAACAACAGTGCCAGAAAAGTGGAGAGAGGCAGGCAAAAAGTTGGAGGATGACCACCCTAAGGCTGTCAGGTCTAACAGCATCATAGATTTCTTCCACTGTTATAGGAGACCCCAGCATGGCCTCTTCCTCCTTGTTAATCTTGGGTGTAGATAACACTTGAAAAGATCTGCTGGGGAGCTGGCTCACCTGTATATGAAGCCACGTAGAATTCCCTAAAGATCCTTAAAATATCTACAGAGGATTCATTCCATTGTCCCGCCGGATACTTTATAACCGTGATTGTGTTGGCCATTTCTTTCTGTTTCTTTGCTAGGAGTCGCCCCATAGTTTCTCCCAGCTGACAGCATTTGATGTTTATATAAATAGAATTTGCTGCAACCATAGAGCTGAAATGCCTGTTAATAGAAGATTTAAGTATTGCTATCTCCTGCTGCAGTCCAAGTGTATTTTGTCCACGATGAATGCTACCAGCAAGTTCACCATCTGCCTCCCCCATCCTATCAAACAAACTACGGATCTTCTCTTGTTTTGCCTATTGCAGATTACTGAGAAACTAAGGGTTCCCCCCCGACTCTTGCCCTGAAAACATCCCAGACCAAGCCTATGGAAGCTGTTCCCGTTAATTTCTTAGAAATTCTAAATCCTTCTTAGACATAAGGACCCCATAGGAATGATATATTAATCTATTAGCAGTTTACAATCAAAAGTCCATGGTGTCTTGCAATTCATACTGCCCTCGACTGCCATTTCTATTACCAAAGGGTTATGATCTGACAAAACTCTAGGCAATCTCTCTATCCATGCCTTCCCTGAAAGGACAGTAGAGAGGAAGAAATAATTTAGCTGTGCTAATGTTTTGAGCGAGATAGCATAGAAATTAAAACCTGGATCTGGAGCCTTCTGTTTAGCCAATAGATCTACCAAGCCATGATCAACCACCAACTTCTGTAAAGCCTGGTAAACACCCAGTTTCCTCCCAGAATAAGATTGATTCCCCCCGTATAAGTCCTTGTTATTATCCAAATGTATATTCAGATCCCCACAGAAAACAAGAGAATGGGGCCAAAGAGGCAGCTCTGTAATCAAGAAGTCAATCATATCTGCCTTACCAGTGTTTGAGCCATGGACAGAACAAATTGTGACCTGAGCACCCCTGACGTCAAATTGAGCAACTGCCCAACAACCAAGTTTATGTTCCTGCACTCGTTTAGACAAGAAAACGGTTTTGTTGGCTGGTATCACTACCCTCCTTAATATGAACCCTTGACCAGTGGCTGCCAATAGGGATAGCCCTAACTTCTAGCCAGGAGTGTTTGTCCCATGGGATATGTGTCTCTTGTAGACAAACTATGTCTGTCTTCATAAATTGTAACCCAAGGGCAACCCTTGCACACTTATTCCTATCATTGAGGCCACAGATATTAATAGTGCCGATGCATATTTTACCCTCGGCCATTACTTGCATTGAAGTGATACCATTTCCTCAGGCTTCCGCTGAGCCAATGCTTTTGGCTTTTTCGAACCTCAATGGCGAACATGTAAACCCTTGACTAGTTCAATATTTGTTGCAAAAAACCATACACTTCCCAACACACTTCCCCCTCCCACTCGTCACTTCCTCTACCCCTCCTACTCCCCTCACTCCTGCCACACCATTGCCCAACCATCCCTGCCCCAGCCCTCACCCTTTCATGAAAGCAATTGGACCAACAGGTCCATGATGGAGTGCTGTCCCTCCCCGATATACCCAGCCTCACTACGTAATCCATCTGAATACTCTGAAGCTTAAATCTGAATGGTGGACCAAAAGAAGCACCAAAAAAGAAAATACAGAGCTCCCATCACTTCGGAAGCACCATATGGCCGGTTCCACAAGCCTTCGCTTAAAATAAGCCCCCAAAGAGAGGTAGTTTCATTACATTTCCCAACTTAGCTTAGACTATAAAGAAACTCTTATGCCTTTATTTCTGATGTGAAAAACATTCTCAGACATTTTCTTCAAAATTTCTCCAAAGTACAAAGGTGAGCGGAGACCAGGCACAATCAACTTTGTGTAGCTCAAACATGCTCCATGGTTGTCTGCCGTAACATTGCCTTTGCCCTCGTCTCACCTGACTAAATGTATGTGGTTGGTTTTAGTAGCTACTTTTCACATTAAATTTTAAAAAAATCTAACTCTGGTTCTACTGATTGGATATTTGTCAACTGGTGTCAAATACTTAATTAAAATTAAGCCTATCATCCTAAATTGGTTTGGGATTTTTCTTGTGTTTTGTTTTCACCTATTGATGTTTAAATGGCAAACTACCAGTGCGTTAAGCTCAGGTTAATTTAGAGACTTGTGGTTCACCCTGACAAGGATTGTGACTGTTGCTTGAGCAGGGTTTCACCCCCTCAACCAACAACCCAATCACATTCTACAGCTGGGACTGCAGCACCCTCTAGGTGATGGTTCTATGGCTGCATTTTATGTGGACTAATGGTGTGTAAAAAAGGACTGAGACACACTGTTTTATTTTAATGCTTTATTAACAATGTATGTTCACAATGATTGTTAAAGACATATTGACATGCTTCATTAACAATGATCACTGCATATACACATGGTTTATAGTGATTACATGAGGGTTTAATATGAGAATTATTTGTCTATTAATGGGATGGTTATTGACCCTGCCAAATGGCCTGTTCTATTTAAAGTGATACACCCCTATATTGTGATTTACTATCTGGTATAGATGTAGAGGGGTATTGTGATATTGAGGGTCATGACCTTTTAGGGGTCAAATGTGATTGTATAATGTAATCTAATGTATTTTCTAGATTTCCTATTTGCCTTATCTATATACTTGTATTATAGTAGTGTGTGTAAACATGTACTTCTCAGTTTTTAAAGTATTAATATTGCATACCCATGAATAGTGATTACTGGCCCACACCACCTCCCATGAGTAGGCCTTGGCCTACCATGAGAGAGTCAAGCACTACTATGGGGTGCTTGGTTCCCAGTAAGAAGAAATTGTTGACCTATTACGTGTTCAGGCCTCAGATCCTGCACAACTAATTACCTAAATTCTTATAGTAACCCAATGTTATCCAACGGGAGCAGTAGGCCTCAAAGTAGTGAAAAACAAATTTGTGATTTTTTCATTACTAAAACATGTAAAACATAAAGGTCCATGCCCAACTTTTTAAATGTAATTCACCCTGCACTATAGGCTGTTTAGGACCTACTGTAAGGGCAAGTTATATGTAATAAAAAAAAAAAGAGCTTTGTGCCTTGCAAGGAGTTTATTTTGCCAAGCCAAACTGGAATATTAAAACTGCTCACAGGTTCTAGTGGCATTCCTGGGCATGTTTTAAGGGACTACTTAAGTGGGTTGCACAATAAGTGTTGCAGGCATTAGATTTACCAGCCCTAAGTATAGGCTACATCACTTTACTAGGGAGTTAAAAGTAAATTAAAAATACCAATCAGGAGAAAGCCAATTTTACCATCTTTTAAGGTGTGAACACATGCAATTTAGCACTTGTTAGCAGTGGTAAAATGGTTGCGTCCAAAGGTCACCAAACATTAAATCAGCAAAACAGGAGGGGAGAAGACAAAAAGTTTCAGAGAAGTCCGTCCTAAAGACCCCTTGTGGCCTGCCACCCAGACCTTTAATTAAGCACCAGGGACCCAATCCCCTGGGGCCTCTGTTTTAAAAATGGGGAGGAGGGGGAGAGGGGCATCTCCTAAAGCCTCAATATGTTCCTGGAGACCACATTCCACTGAGGTGCATTTTTCAAAATGGTGAGTGGGTGTGGGACCCACATTCAAGTGCCATTGAATGGTCTTGCGGAGACCATGGAATGATCTTGGGGAGGTCAGGGACAGTTTCCTGGGGATGTTAACCCAGCAATGCCATTTTTTATACCCTGAAAGTACAGGCATGGAAATATAATGAGCTCCCAATCAGCAGGAGCAGAAACCTGCTTCCACCTGTTGTAAACACAGAATTGCTCCCTCTTGGAGCAAAAGAACAGCTTCTCCTGTGGGATGACAGCAATGCCAGCTCCCACTCCAC
The DNA here is from genome assembly GCF_031143425.1 of Pleurodeles waltl. Lineage (NCBI taxonomy): Eukaryota > Metazoa > Chordata > Amphibia > Caudata > Salamandridae > Pleurodeles > Pleurodeles waltl. The sequence goes on along the minus strand of NC_090445.1, from coordinate 483,829,270 downwards.
CCGGCTTGGCTGCTGCCAGGGAAGCCAGTGGCGCTGTGAGGGCCTTGGTATTTCCCCCTCAGCCCTCAACATGGGATATGTCTTGGGGTACCCCTGGTGGGAACCAGCGCACCACACATGAAAGAGGAAAAATGCCAGGTCCTGCAGTAGCAGGGAGCTGGTTGACTTTGGGGGGGGGGGGCAGGCGCTCTCCCATGACTCCCAACAAAAAGAAAAATGTATGTTGAGTGCCCTGGGAAGGCACTGGGGCACTCAAGTTTATTAAACAAAAAAAAGAAATAGTGTTATCTGCTCTTGTATTGTCCACAATGATACTTGCAAATATTTGAAGGGACTGTGGAGGCCTCAGGGCTCCCTCACAACCCCCAACAAAAATACTAACCTAGGTGTCCCTGTTAGGCAGGTAAATAGGTGAATAAATGAATCATAAATGAGCAACAGGCGCCACCTGTTTATTATTCACTACTCCTTGCAAGGAGTGCTCCATAAGGCCTTGTAAGGGCTGTTTAAATATATTGTTTGGAACCTGGTGGTGTCCCTAGAAGTGGCGGGGACAGCACCAAGCATTTTGTAATGATGTGGGAGGCTACAGGAAGTTCTACAGCTCCCAGCAGCATTTTAACAAAACAATAAGTTTCCTGGTTCATTAAGTCCACAACTCCAGGAGAGAGTACCATATTCTTTAAAGCACCCCTAGCTGGAGCGCTATGCTTTTCAACTGGAATGCAGAGCCCTCTTGTGATTGATCCTATGGCTGCACTTTGTGGCTTGAAAAATGTTTTAAAAGACTCAAAGACATGTTCATGTTTATGTTTATACAATGTTATACATTTTTTAGGATAATCAATTTTATTAAACATTACACTGTGTGAATTAATGAAATATGCATTTCATTCTAATAACATAATTGTAAAAGTACAATACACCTTCTTTGTTTATGTTGATATTCTGACCCCTTCATGAAGCCAATAGGCTCACTTTTTATATTTTGGTATTCTAGCCCTTTAACAAAGCCAGTAGGTCTCCCTTACTTAAAATGACACCCTTTATATTCAGCTGTGTGCGTCAGCAGGAATTTGGACACCATGCCCTGCACCAAATTCCCAAGGTGCTCACGGCTCATGGACAGACCACATATTTGGGGAAATATGTCAGTTAAATTATAAATTATGTCCTAAAGCAACTATAACCTGCAACCCCACCATGTAAAGTGTTGTCATCAATGATATCCTTTTGGATGTTGTAGTGATTTTTTTCAATGATATCACAGAACATAAGATGGTTGCTGTAATATAGGAGGTAATTGGTAGTGCATGGCGAGGGCATGAGTCATAGTTTCTTTAGGACACAAGTTTTAGTTACTTGAGATAATTATAACCAGTGAATTTCAATGGTTTTGCTTATTTAAAATTGTCTGTTTTAACTGGCATTGTCACCTAGCTATAACGTCCCTTTAAGATTTGTTTTCTTCAGTGAATTTCTAAGATTTTGTTATGGCAAAGTAAAATGTTCGCACAATTCCTAACTAAAACCTCTTCTTAACCTTTGTTTTCTTTCAGTTCTATGTTTTTTTATTGTAAACTGAAATACCCTGTGCCATGGGCAGAGGGGATGGGCACAACGGCTTTGTCAGACCCCCCACTGACTCCCAATCCCCTTATGTGCACTACTATGTTTCCATGTGTGGCATGAGATTGGGTGCAGAGTACCAAACCCTGCATGTGCCCATATCTGACTATATGATATTAAAAGATAAACAGTGTCATTTTATGCAAGACAGACATGCTGACTTTGTCAAAGGGTCAGAACATCCAAATATATAAAATTTTCCTTTTGTCTTTATCAAGGGTTCATCATATTTGTACATACAATGGAGATCTATTAGCTTTGTCAAAATAAATATAATCAAATGTACATTTCATTAAATCACACATTGAAATTGTTAATAAAACTTCTTGTCATAAATTCTTTTAACTAAGGTTTATTAATAAAATATCAATATGTCTATTGTTAGACTTGTCATCCTTGGCATGGTCCCGCTTAACGTTCTGCCTCTGTTCCCCCGGTTGTTGATGTATGCTGGGCTCTGATTTTGTTGTTTTTGTTACTCTGGGCACTTTACCACTGCTAACCAGTGATAAAGTGCAAGTGCTCCTTTACAAAAAGTGTATGTAATTGGCTTATCCATGATTGGCATATTTGATTCACTAGTAAGTCCCTAGTAAAGTGCACTAGAGGTGCTAGGTCCTTTAAATCAAATGCTAATAGTGGGCCTGCAGCACTGGTTGTGCCACCCACATAAGTAGCTCTGTGATCATGTCTCAGACCTGCCATTGCAGTGTCTGTGTGTGCAGTTGTAACTGTAAATTCGACTTGGAAAGTGTACCCACTTGCCAGGCCTAAACCTTCCTTTTTCTTACATGTAAGGCACCCCTAAGGTAGGCCATAGGTAGCCCCAAGGGCAGAGTGCAGTGTATGGTTAAGGTAGGTCATATAGTAATGTGTTTTATATGTCCTGACAGTGCAATATTGCTAAATTCGTTTTTCACTGTTGCAAGGCCTGTCACTCTCATAGGTTAACATGGGGGCTACCTTTAAATCTGATTAATGTGTAGATTCCCTTTGGGAGCAGATGGACATGTGGAGTTTGGGGTCTCTGAGCTTACAATTTAAAAATATATATTTTAGTAAAGTTGATTTTACGATTGTGTGTTTGAAAATGCCACTTTTAGAAAGTGAACATTTTCTTTCTTATACCATTTCTGTGACTCTGCCTGTTTGTGGATTCCCTGTCAGGGTCAGTTTGACAGTTGGGCTGGTTGCACCTCACACTAGACAGTGACACAAAGGGAGCTAGGGTGTAGTCTGCATTTCCTGATGAGCCATCTGTGCTAGGAGGGAGGGAAGGAGTGGTCACTCACACCTGAAAGGGCTGTGCCTGTCCTCACACAATGCAGTCTCCAACCCCCTGGTGAGTGTCTGGGGCCTGGCCTGGGCAAGGCAGGATTTCACATTCAAAAGAGACTTTACTTTGAAGTAGGCCTACTTCAAAGGAGAAATTGTGTATAAGAAGGGCACCCAAAACCACAGACTTTAGAAACACGTCAGGAAACAAGAGGAACCTCTGTCTGGAGAAGAGCTGAAAAGGTTAGGAAGAGGAGCTGCCCAGACTGTGCTTTGTGGAACTATCCTGCAGTCGCTGCTTCTGCCAGAGTAAGAGGGCAAAGAATGGACATTGTGTGCCTTCCATCTTGAGAAGAACTCTCCAAGTGCTTGATTTAGAGCTTGCCTCATGTTGTTTGAAGTCTCAGGGACAGCAAAGACTTCTCTCTGCCAGCACCTGGAGTCTCTGGAGAGACTCTTACTCTGCCCTGTGGTGCCCATCCAGTTCCTGGGACCCTGAAAGGAGAAGCTGGCATCCTAAAGAAAAGGAAATCCATGTACAGAGCGCCGTGCGGGGAAAAGATCAATGCAAAAGGGGAAAAGATCTGTGGCTGAAGAAACGGCGCGCCGCTAGATCCGCAGCTGAAAATCGACGATCGCAGGAAACGCAACCGAAGAATCGACGCACAGAGCAGGAGAAACGATGCGCAGCATTGCTGACAGAGACTCGGAGATCGAAACCCGCGCTGTGTGGTTTTTGTGCGGCTGGATTTCTGACAAGCACCGCAGGGCGTGTAAAAACAACGGAAGGCCTGCCCGGACCCTAGAGTGCTGACCAGATCGACGCATCACTCTCCTGCGGAGAGAAGGAATGATGTGCCCGACCCGACGAAAGGAGAAACGATGCAAGGTCCCGCTTGTGAGTGGAACCAACGCATCACAAGCCCTTTTTGACGCACACTTGCCCGTGCGGGGTTATTTTTGATGCACCCAAGGTACTTTTTCACGCTACTAGTGTTAGTGTGTGTTTTAAACTACATAAAGACTCTTTTTGCTTTTTAATTGATCATTTGACTTGTGGATTTTTGTTGTTTTGGTCTTGTTTTGTTTAGAGAAATATTTCCTATTTTTCTAAACCTGTGTTGTGTCATTTTGTAGTGTTTTCATTAAGTTACTGTGTGTGTTGGTACAAATACTTTACACCGATCACTCTGAAGTTAAGCCTACTGCTCTGCCAAGCTACCAAGGGGGTAAGCAGGGGTTAGCTGAGGGTGATTCTCCTTTACCCTGACTGGAGAGAGGGTCCTTCCTTGAACAGGGGGTAACCTGACTTTCAACCAAAGACCCCATTTCTAACATCTATGAAACATTTTAACATTCTTGGACCACAAAATGCAGCTATAAAATCAAAAAACCACAAGAGTCCCTTTAACTTCAGATAAATAGCATAGAGCTGCAGCTTGCAGTGGTTTAAAAATGATGGTAAGCTCTCCTGGGGTCATGGATTTAATGACTCAGCACACCCCCAAAAACAATTTGATGTTGCCCCTTTCCCATCTATTGACACCAGCAGGATACAACAAGATAAACAAAAGGTGCTGCACGGTATCATGGGGTGCTCCTTGTCTGGAGCAGTGAATGATAAATGAGTGGCCCCTGCCACTCATTTGCCATTTCCTTTTTTTTTAAAATAAAGGCTCCAACCTGGTGTAATAATGCCTTGTTTTAATCATGGGTGCCACAGGGGTAGCCAAAAAGCTTCCCAGCCACCATTGTGGTGTGAGTCTACCATTTGTGTGTTTTTGTGTTGAAAGATGGTGCCCCAGAACCTACCCGGGGCACCCACATCTTGCTATATGTCGGGGGCTTTACAGGAGCCCCAAGGCTCCAGTGGCCTCAGCTGGCTCACCTGTCATCACCTATTGTGGCGCTGGCGGGTGCCAACACCATTCTCCTTAGCTCCCACCCTGGGGAGCAGCTGATATCACTGATACCACCTGGGCAGGAGCAAAGATGTATTTTCCACCAGAGAGAGTGCAGGAAGGCTATCTATGACACAGGAAGGGGAAACACAACCCTCTACCCCTAATGTTGTAGAAATAGCCCCAGTGGATGGAGTCCCTGGGGCCTTACAGAGTCACAGGGACAGGGGTTACATATCCCCTTCCTAATTTTAATGAAACAACTCCATGGGATTTGTTCCCCAGGGCCACACATACACACAGAGTGTGGGGTTGTACATCTTGCTCCCCTAATAATGGTAATGGCTGGCAGGAGGGCCCCCTGGAGCCTCCTAGAGGCTTGGGGAGTGGGTGTTATGTGCTCCTCTCCTTAATTTAACATGTGGCCCTATCGCATGGGGTTCTCAGTGCCTGATTAAGGCTTGTGAAGGGGGGGAGCAGTGTGTCACCCTCACCTTTCATTAAATACAGCCACGGAAGGTGGGATCACCAGGACCAAAAAAAGGATTGGAGGTACATGCCCCTTCCCCCAAAAAAACATAAAGCACTGACCATTAGGCCATGGCCCACACCAGGGTTGTTTTTTCTTAAGTGTGCCTTTTTTCAAAATTTGACCTCAGATCCACTGTAAATGTATGGTAAAATTTTAAAAAGAAAAAATGTTTTTAGCCTCAAAGGGACATTTCTCTGGGATCCCTCCATCAGGACAAGAGGGGCAGGGTATACATACTTTGACACACAATATTTTTTCTATCCTATTTTCAGGACAGGGGACTAAGCCTTGAGTCCTAAAATTGCTGTTGCCACATCAAATTTTAATCTGTTTGCATTGTGAAATATACATAGCCTCTGAACCTTAATTTCTCAAACCTAAATATACTATATGTATGTTATAAAGTGGCAGTCACTACTGTGTAGTTATAGCTCATCCGCACTTTCCATTCAAATAGAATCATTTGATTTTGATTTGTTTATCATCATATCAAAAGATCTAAACCTAATTTGGCACTTGGTTTGCAAGGACAATTAAGGTCTGGCAGGCTAAATACTATTCAGTTCTGTAGTATTGTAAAGAAGTTAAGTGGCAGACAAAAAAATATGTTTTTTCCTGTTAGCTTCCATAGGAAACATTATTCCCACCTACAGTAAAAAATATTGAATATTTATACCAAACTTAGCAGAAAAGTTGCATTTTACTCAGAGACTGTGTTTCTGTTGTTTTGGTGTAAATCTGTTCACTGGTGTGTTGATGTATTAGTGTTTGTGCCTAGTCAAAGGATTATTACTTTTGTAAATCTTGCTATTTAAAAAGTTGTTTGTTTATTTTGTATTGGATGTGGTTTGATGAAGGTGCATAAACTGTCACAGACTCTTAGTATATTGATATTCTTCTTGGTATTTTCAAATTTGAGCACGTCCAACAAGTCATGGCCCACTTAAAAAGTGGACAAAACAAGTGTTCATTTGGAAATAAGTTTGCCATTGTTTGATGGTAGCAAATGGATTCCGCCCACTTAGTTATCTAGCAATTTTCTCAAATGTCTACCTGTAACTCTTTTACTTTCACTGTGCCCAAGTCTCACCACCTGAGACTCACTCACACTAAATTAATGATAATTGGACTGATCGTGTTAACCACCAGTGTCCACCTTTTAAGATAACGCTGCTTCTACACATTTAGGGTAGGAGGCACTGGGCTTATTATGCATGAACACAACATGTGCAAATGCATGTGTGCACTTGTATGGGTTGTGCTTCTGAGACTACTGTTGTGAACAGCCTGATATATCTGCATAAGTAGCCTGCCACAAAAGGGACTCTGCAAGGGCTGGTGCTGACAAGGGAAAAGCTTTATATTATGAGTGAGCATTCATAGTGTAGGTCTACAGGGCTTCCTGGAAAATCATAGTGGTTTCACTTATGTTATACAAATAGGAGAAATCTGAACTAAAGTCCAATTTTGCTCCTCTTAGACTTACAGGGCAAAGTTAGGCACCACACTGGGGTAAAACATTCACATTGAGTTGAATTTGCAGTTCTCAACACGAAACATATACATCTTATTGGACTTCAAGAACTGCCATGTATCTCTGGCTCCGCTCATAATCAGATTTAACAAATACTGGAATCTGATTATTAGCGGGCTAAATTTATTACTTTGTTCACCAGCAGATGGAACAAAGAAATCACCTCACAAAAGGAGCAATGTCCTAGGTGAGAAAAGGGGAGTGTGGGAAATCTGCATCTGATAATCAACTTGTCACACTAAACGTAGGCTTGGACAGCCAAGGCCCACCAGTTTTAATGTTTTAGGTGGAAGGGAATTACATGGGCCTGGGCAGAGTTTGCATATGTGTGATATGTGGAACTCCGTGAAGTGGCAAAAAAACTCTGCCTCACTATGTAGAGTTAGGTGCATGGGCCGAGTCACTGGCAGCGCAAAGTGCATTACGGCGCTGGAAATCTCACATGAAAGGCACCACGCTGTTCACATGGACGTGGCCATCTGGATTTTTGCTTCATTATGCGGTTGGGGCCTATATTTATTCCTTATTAATCTCTTCCATCCCACACTTATAAAACGTATTTCCCCCAATTTTTTATTCATTATCTTACCTTTTTTCTTTGTTTTTTCCATATTTTTATGGTTTTTTTTCAAATTTTTGTGTGCCTTTTTGTGACTTTTGTGCTTTTTAAATGTTTTGCTTTATTTTGCTTTACTTTTCTATTTTTTACCTTCCTTCCTTTTTCCTTTCTTTTATCTTCCCTCAGGTGCCCAGGGTCATGGCAGAGCAGGGGAGCAGCAGTGCCAGGCCCCCCCAAGCCACCAACGGCATCGACCTTCCTTGCATGCAGAGCCGCCACAAAGGGGTGCAGCCCTGCACCATATTTTATGAGGTTGAAGTGGTAGCACCAAGTTTCTATGTGCAGCGCCACTTCCCTTCCACCCTGACAGCAGGTCACAGGCTCGGCAGTGGGTACAGCCTCTGGGATCACTGGCAGTGCCGGGAGAGGGAGCGCAGGGCTGTGCACCACAGATCTGGGGTCCGGTACACCCAGCAACAGCTGACGCACTAGTGGGCCGACATCCTAAATCATCAGATGGACCTGCTAGGTGTGGCGGTTTCAAGGGCTCGGTGAGTAACAATAAATTATTAGTTGTGTTCTATGCTAATATATTTTTCTCAAATAGCAAGCATGCTGGTCTCAAGCAGGTAAATTAACTTTTTTTTTCAAATATTATGTGATCGTCATCTAGGCAGGTGCTCCGTGCTACCTAATTGTACTTGTTTTTGGCGCTCGCTTGGGATGATTATTTCAGAAGTAAATCCGAGACTTCTCCTGTGTCCTGTCCTGTCACTAAGATAGTTATAGTTATTAGTATTAGTGAGTTAGGATGTTCTCTCACTTCACTGTGCCATTATTTTTTCTAGCTCATACAATGCTTAGCAATTTTCCAGTGATGTGTAGTCATGCATTCATAAATTAGTATATGCATTAAAAATGCAGACCGAGTTGGCCCATCAAAGTGTGTAGGGAGATTGAGAATGAGAAGAGAAGCAAAAACCATTCATTGCAATTTATTAGTAATTCCAAAATGTAGTTTTAGGAAATTTGGAATAGGGTTACGAAATTTGTAATAGGATGGCCCTGATACTAGTACCATATAGGAGCTTTGATTTAGAAAAGTTAAATGTTACTGTGTTTGCCTTTTCCTGTCAAAAACATGTTTGGAGACATTATTATTAACTGTTACATTAATCTTTAAAAAAAAAAAAAGTATTTATTTCTTACATCATTCAGCATCCAGGGGCAAGAAGAGGGCTGGTCAGGCAGGTGAGGGACCTGGAGGTGCCCCCTCCACAAGTGCTGGGGCAGATGACTTCGCTGGCCCCACAAAGTCCTCATATTGTTAATATTAATATTTATTTCCCTAACTTTTGCAGCAAACATTCAGAATATTTTTTTTACCTTTCTGCTGTGCCTGTCTCCTAATTTCTTTCCAACTCCTCTTCGATTTATCGGTTTCCTAAATTCTTCTTATCCCTGCATTATCCTATTTACTTATTTACTTTATTTCAAGTTTCTGTATTTTACTTCAAACTGTCTATCTTCTTCTGCTTTGTCAGTAAGCTTTCCCTCTCCCCTTATATATCTTGTGGACTGGTGGTACTGTTAGACTCATAGAACCCATGTGAAGATTGCATGACCAAGTGAGGTATACTATGCATGTTTGTTGAGAAGGCTTTCATTTTCTTGCTCCAGCTCAATCAGTAAAAAAAAAATATTGTTTGGACATGGTCATGTAATTGGACAATCCAAGGTTGTGTATATATTATATTATTTTTATAGTATACCAGCAGTTGATAACCGTGCACCATGGTTGGAAGTATGAGGAGGACCCCCTCACAATGCATTTGCCAACAAAGACCATATGTCCTTCATTGACCAATTCTTGCATCCTTTTATTTCTCTTCAAAAACTCAGATTCATCAATAGCTCTGCCCCTCCATTACAAAACGTTTATGTTTGGTTTGACTACCTGGCTTTTCAGAAATTGCCAACCAACAAAATGCCCACCTGATATTTTGATAGAAGATAAGTCTGTAACAAATTTTACTGATGTATTATGGTTGTATTTTGCTATTAAAAAAAAAAAAAAAAAAATAGGGGGAGGCGTATCTTGCATCTAAAATGTGTGATTTTTTTTCTAGCTGCACCGACCACCGGTGCCAGAGCCAGCAGTGACAGTGGCAGTAGTGACACAGTAGCACAAGCGGTCAATGGGGAGTCTCGATGGCGTCAGTGGTGGGTGGTGGTAAGTCGTATTGCTTGCTTATTGACAATTAGTAATATACTCACTGCACAGGTGTACAAGTGTTGTTGACTCACTCGTGAACACCCTATTTTAGCAGATACAGCAGGAGTTGAGTATCAATGGCCTCTTCTATCTTCAACTCAGCAAACAAAGGTTCCTAATGAACTTTACCTATGATGGGTTTATGGAAAACTGAAAGAAGGATAGAAAGAGAAAGGATGGCTAAAATATAATATGAGTGAAAGGATGTGTGGCTGTAAGGGTGCATAATAATCATGTAGGTAGGTGATAGCATGCATGAGTGGGTGAAGGATGGATGAAAGGGTATACAGGTGAAAAGGTGCCTGCCTGGATGTTTGGAAGGAATCTTCTGGTGGGTTGGATGAGGATCTTGGACGAGTGAACGGGTGAACGGGTGAAAGGATGCATGGGTGAGTTTTGGGTAAATGGATGTTGGTGAAAGGTTTGTTGAGAGCCATGTTTGGAATTTGGATGGTTTTCAATGGTGAAAGACCGTATGAGAGAATGTAAAGTTTAAGTGGTGTGTATCAAAGTGAAGGGTGAAGAATAAGAATACTAGAAGAACAATGCAATGATGAGAGGATAAGTGCAAGGAATGAAGAAACAAGGGACCTTTTTCTTGATAGGGGCATTCTTCTCAACTACTTCACTTGCTTGGAATGGTTTTATCAAAGGTTTGATTCAAAGGGTTGGGGTGGTATTTCTGACTATTCACTTGACTCAGAGTATTTGTCAAGCAAGACAGATAATGTGTATCCCATCAGCATTCATCATCACATCTCTCCCTACCTATGGCATTTCATCAGTACCACCCATGATGACCCAACAGCTGCATGGTTCAGTTCCGCAGAATCTGCTCTGCAATGTTAGCTGTCCAATGTTCATCTGTTCAAGTTTTGTTAATATGCCATTTATTTTCAAAGTTTTCAATGCATGGCAATGCAAAAACAAGGTGTGTTTCCCTTCCCTCCCAGTGCCCAATGACGCAGTCACTTACTAGTACTTTGATTCTTTTATCTTTCTTAAGCTCTGTCCCAGCCTTCTGAAAAATTTGAAAACTTCATTTTTTGCGTGCGCAACATTTTTCTAGCTTGGTGATATATTTCATTATGGCTTCCATAGCAGATTAACGTCTGTTCAAATTTTTCCCTTTCATCTTTTGCCAACCATTGTGACTCATACTACTAGAAAAACCTTAGGCACATGATGATGATGATTAATTGATCAGTAAAAGCATCTACTCTACCTACCCACCCTAATCCCCTCTAACCTACCCTGCAGTAGAGTAAGTTAAGGAGGGTGATGAGGACAGGGAGTAAAGTGGGACTAAGTAAATGCCTTAACTTTTATGGATGCGATAGTCTGTGACGAATGCACCAAATTCAATCTATATAACCCGTTCCTTAATCCTTTCCCTTTACTGCGGTACATCGCTTTTACCACCGTCTACTTATGGCAGACAGGATGGCTGCATGATTGATTTTATTATAGTATGCTGAGTGTATCATTCTTAGTATTCATCTACCTTGCAGTCAGTGTAAAATTGAAAGGCATTTTGGAGAAGAGCAGGGCCATTGGAATAAGATAATAGTCTATTACAGCTGCCCCAGCTACAGACAGTAACGAGTACGACTAGGGCGCAAGCTGAGCAAGCATGCCTCCATTAATTACGTCCAACAGGAGAGAGAAGAATACTTGTACTCCATAGTTCATAATGGCTGTCACTCTAATCACATCAAAATCGAATGGCCTGAGGTGACCAGCAAATGTACTACTACTGCTTCACTAAATGATTTTAAACAAGTGTTTTGCACAGAGCATTGTTTACAATTTGTCTTTTTTCTTTCTTGATATAACTATTCCTGCTGGTTCACCCTAACAGCAGGAAATAGCAGCCTGGCTGTGGCAGGAGATGCTGGAGGCCATCAGGGCAGAACATCAGTGGCTGGTGGTCTTGGAGAAGGAGGAGGAGGAGGAAGCAGTGGCAGCTGCAAATGCCCAGGGCCCCAGCCAGCCCCCAGTGCCTCCAGCCTTTCAGTAGCAACACCAGTGCCTTGGTTACCTGGCAGCCACCCACCACCATTCCATTACTGCAGCCCCCCCAGACATCACTTTTCAACACCACATAAGCCAGACAGGTACGCATGGAGGGGCTCCTTAAACAACTCCTGTCCCACAATTAGTGCCTTCTTCTGCCCCTGTTTTAATCTTTGGTTTGGTGGCTGGGACTTGTTCTGGGTGGAGAGGGTGGGAATGGGTTTTTGGGACCAGGTCCGGACTGTTGGACTTTGTTTTCTTTCATCACTAGACATTTGAGGGTTTTTTGGACATTGGTTGGGGACAGAGAGATTTGTTTGGAGAGAGGGGTGGGCCAGTTGTGAATGGAAGCTGTGGGTTTATATTCTTCTTGTTAGGTTTAATGAATATTTATTTAATGTTATTTATGCCTCAAATCTTTTTTGGGGTGTTTCACTTCAGACTGCTGCCTTTTAACGAAGCCTGTTTTCAAAATCGTCTGATAGTGTATAACAATTAGTTATGTGGTTAGGTACCCTTGTCCTACGGCTCTCCTAGTTTCTGTACTACAGACTACAGCAATATTTGACCCATAAGGAGAGGGAGGGGGAGAGATTTACCATTGCCTATTATATTGCCTAAAAGTACAACAAAAAGGCTCCATAGTTCTCATACCCGAATAGATCAAGCGAGGGCTGCATGGCTTCCCAAGGTGCCATGGTGGTGGCAGTAGTAGCATACTAGCGCACTAACAGTGAAGGCATTGGAAGAGAGGTCACACTCCCACCTAAGTGAACTCAAATGAAGATCCTGCACACTGAGCAGGTGTTTCTTTTACCACATCTTCCCCACCAACTGTGTGATTAATTAATGGTGCAAACTATTAAGTCACACCTCAATAAATCACACAGCCTGGGGGAAGAGAGTTAGAGATTTGATGAATAGATGGGAAAGGGTATTTAGGGAAAGGTGTGACAAATAGACAAACACTACACAAACACAATATTCATCTGGCCAATGATAAGCAGCCTATTGTGGGGAGTAATAGAATGGAATGAGTATGACACAGTTAACTTAAATAGATTGCAAACATTCCTTTAGCCCCAGAGAGACCCAAGTCATATTATATATCTAAATGTTCTGTCACCTAGGTTTGCAAAACAGTAAATACAAATAATGCTGGAGTGAAGCTAACACACACAGTTCTAAAAATTGGTTATTAAAAAAAACATGATACTAGTCTGTATTGCCACATTGGGTGGCGCATCTGCATACTTCTTGGATTGCCTCGTCAATCTTGAGTACCTGCCTGGTGGAAGTGGTCTGATAAGATAAGCATGTGTGTTATGGTGCTTCTTCCTTTTGTGCAGGAGAAGAGAAGGCCTGCAGATTGTAAAACTGAAATTATTATCATCATATTATAGAATCAAGAAGGATAGACTGGAAGGTAAACTTCATGAGGGGTAGTTTACGAAGAAGACTGAGCTAGAGCATAGTCCTTTGCAATCATTCATTGTATGACTGTGCAATCAATTACGTGAGAACAATTACAACAACTAAAAATCATAGACAAGTAGCTGCATGCATATCGGGATGATCAAACTCGCAACTGTCATGATGATGATCATCATCATAATAACATTTAGCCTAGAGCACGTGCATAATGTGAAGATGTGACATCATTCATCTCATGTCTGTCTCCTCCAGTTACCGACAACAACAGCCCCCCCCACCCAACCACATAGTTTCAGATTTGAGCCAGACAGCACACACATGCAGCAACATTACATATCCCAAACCAGGCCACACAGTTGAGTAGGCCTCTTAGACTCATCATGCATGTTAATTTCCATGAAGTCAATAACTTCCTTCTTCTGGCTGTTGCTGAAATTGTCAATTCATGCTCTGAGTCCTTGCATCATCCTCCTGACTCTGATTAAAGATTATGTCCAACTCTGTACTGACTCCTCCCGAGTGTCCCAGTCTCCTGACCCAATTGAGATAGAGGGACCTGTTGCGCATAGCTATGTTTAACAAGAGAAACATTGAGTAGTTTTTTGTGAAGACTAGATTTGTGATGGTTAGCTAAATGGACTGTTCGGGTCTTTGAACAATGTGAACCAGGAAACAAAGCAGTGTAAAACTGGCAAACAAATCTTGCTAAGTGTCAAAGGGGAAGGAAAAAAATCACCTTCAGGAAAAAAATGTTCACCCATTAGGTCACCAACATTGTAAATCAATCACAAACACAATCAAGTGAAATAAATTATAGTTAAACAATAAACATACACTTTCACTATCTGCCACCACATGAATCATCTCAACATTGAAATAAAAGTCACTCACATGTCATATCACTTGTTGGTGCCTGGCATTACTTACCTGTTCCAATCCGGGATGGTGGTGCTGATACTCTTTGAGTCACGAAACACACATTTGCTAGTAAGTTGTAAATCAAATATCTGGGGCACTCCTGCTAAGGGATAAAAGAAAGGATAGGGAAGATGGACTGGATGAAGGCAGGTATTGTCTCTCCAATGTCCTGAAGGGATTTAGGCATGGAGGAGGAGGATTTCTTCACTGCACACGTGTCCAACACGTGTCCAACTCCAATCTGTAGAAATACATGTGTCTAAAATGGTGGTGGTTCATCAGTCAGTGAGACACAAACAAACAAAATAATGTTCCCCCAGCTAGCTATATCCTTTCATTTTTCTCAAAGCAGTTTGTCAACAGAAGTTCTATGGTGGCCCATGCCTACTTAGTAGTCAGGGAAGTAGAATTTGTCATCAAACTCAGGCGGTTTGCCACGAAGGTGGTCAGCTAACACACTTCCATGACCTGAGTCTGACCAATCACCCTTATCCACCTGCTGTTGTACTTGAGTTATGCTGTAATTCGGGAGTATGAAGTACTGATTCATTTCGATCATGGCCAATCTCTCAACATTTTGAGGCAAGCGGTTGTTCCTTATCACTTGTGACAACTGCACCAGCTGCACTGAATACACGCTCAGCCACACTGGCTACAGGGCAAGCCAGATACTTTATTTCCAGTCTACTGAGCACTGGCCATTGGCACTGGCCATTGGCTTCTCTTCCCATACCAATACACCAATGGGTTTTAATCCAGATAGATCTCCATTGGGTCATCTAGGTAGGCCTGGACCATCCTCTCAATAGTCATTGGTGCTCCAACTTGCTTGACCACGTCTGCCCTCCCCTCTGCAGTGGACTTAAGCCCTGCCTTTAGAAACCAATCAAATGCATATTTTAGGGCTGCAGCTCCTGTTGTTGTTGCTAGTGTTGGTTTTGGCAGCTGTGAGCCAACTGCACTGCCTGTAGGCTCCTGATTCCCAGACGTTCTCCTTCTAGAATTGTGGTGCAGATGTAACGTTTAGATCACACAATGTTTCTTTGCAGCCTTGCATTAACAGATAAGTAAAGGATTAAGCTCTCCGCCAACTCCTGTGCATCTCTTTTTTCCATCTACACCTGAGTACATTTCAGACACCTTTTTTAGCTGTTTCTACAGCATATGCAACAGTGGGATGGGTTGGCCCATGCTACAGTCATCCTTGCTGACTTCCCACGTGAACATTTCAAAAGGAAGCAGCATCTCTGTCAGGCATTTGACCAGACCCCATTGGTCCATTTCAATGATCATGCCTTTTACAGTTGCATCCCCTCTTTGCATGACAAATTCATTGATCAGTTTGTACTGCTCAAACAGACACGGCAACATGTAATATGTTTAATTCCAACCTGTTGGAGCTTCCTGCATGAGTGCTTTACCTGGCATTCTATTATCACGCTGGATAATCCTGAACAGCTTCAGGACTTTACAAGAATAACTGAAATGAGTGAAGATTCTTCTGCATGTGGACAGTTGCTGACTCAGGGTTCTTTTTTCATAAAGTCCTGTATGATGATGTTGATGCAGTGTGCCAAACACAGGACCCTGAAATAGCCACCATCCGATATGGCCTTAACTATATTACTGCCATTGTCTGTGGTAACAAATCCAGTGTTAAGCTCTATGGGGTGCATCCATTCAAAGGCCTTGTTGTTAAAGTCATTCAAGATGTTTGCAGCTGTATGCAATTTCTCCATGACAAACATAGTAACCGTTGCATGCTTCTGAGCACCATCAAAAATGTCAGCAGTGTCAACACCTGCAGATATAATTTCTCTAACCCCCCACAAAAGAGATCCAGTGTACAGTGATCCACATGTAATCAGTGGCTTAACAACTGGTCCACATGTCTGTCGTCAGGTGGGTTATGTAGACAGCACTCTGCTGCAAAGCTTGTCCAACCAATTCCAGCACATCGTGATGTACCACCGGTACAAAAACACTGGCAAAATAGGTCCTGCTGGTAACCTTCCATTTCGGGCAGATGGCTGCCACAGATTCTAGATAACTCACACCTTCCACAAAAGAAAAAGGGAGGAGGTCCATCACTAACATGTTAGCCTGCTACGTGTTGTACAAATGTGCATTGGGTGGTTGTGTTCATACTGGCCCTCCTTCCTAAACATGCCAGTAATAGTAGCCTGGATTTTTTTATTTACTGGTGCCACTGATGCAGGCGACTTCTTGAGAGCAAAAGGTGGTGGTAGGCTCAATGTGTGCCTCAGTAGGACAGCCACTGTATGTTCTTGCCTTGGTGTCTCGACCTGACTCTGAGTCTTCTTGTGACATTGCAATGTTGCTGATGTGGGTGATGATACTACTGCACTGCTGGGGGCAGAGCTGATTAGCGTAATGAAAATGTCACCCTCTTCTTCACCTTTGCCTTCTGCTATGATCCGATCAGATTCCCTGCTCTCACCACCCTAACCATCACCACTTGCAGGTTTTTGGTCGCTAAAGTGTGCCTCCTAGCAGATTGCATGGTGGTTTCTCAAATGAGTTGTTAAGCCTCCTGTACCATAGTTTGTACCAAGCTTACCCTGACTAACACTCGCTTAGCAAATGGAGCATATGGCAATGTTCGGCTTCTTTTCAGTAACCATAAAGAAGTCCCAAACTGTGGAGGTCAACTTTCCAATACTGGTGCAACTGCCAATGCCGGAAGAGGAAGTGGCAGTGGGTGGGTGTTTTGATGACATTTGCATCTCTGCAGTGCCTACTCCTACTGAGGTGGTTGTAGATGTAGGTCGCAACCCGGGCCTTGTTATAAATATGGAATCTGGCAGTGGTGGTGTCTCTTCCACATCCCTCAGAGCAGTTTGAGAAGATGGGTTAATGTCGGACTCCACTGGAGCTGGGCTAACATCCATGATGAGTAGCTCATTGTCAGACTCATCATCCTCCTCTTCCTCATGAATAACTCTAAGGCTTTCAGGAACCTTCCTTTTGACTCCTTGCATCTCCTGGTGTGTCTCAGACTGAGGTGGCATTCAAAGACTCTGGATCATCATTAGGGGAGCTTAAGGAATAAGATGGCAGAGATATTGAAGACAGTGGATCTTGTGAAAGGGGGGCTTCTTCAACTTCCTCAGCATGAAGCTCAATATCCTCCTTATGTGCTCCTACTTTGGGAGGAGCTACTATTCCTGGCTGCGTCTGTTGTTGTCCACCGAGTTGAGTTTCCGGCAATGATTGGGTACTACTTTCAGAAGGAGATAAGTCCAATTCAACATCACTGCTTGCTGGCATTGCTGCAATTAGGGAGGCAGCCTCTGTGCCGGACATGAACTTGGGCTGCGTTTGGAGTGGGGTCACTGATACGGGAGTGCTGCTCCCAGCGTGCTCCCCAGAGGCCGATGCAGCAGGCATTTTTTTTGTCTGAAAAAGGTCTAGGGCAACATACCAGTGGAAGAAAACTCCTTATCACTGCCTGCTTTCTTGGTAGCACCTTTCTTTGGGGCCACCTTGAAGTTCTCAGTTGGCAGTAGCACTTAGCTTCACAAGCTGAAGAGATGCTCGTCTGGTGAGTGTGGTCACACATCACGTCGTGCACAGGCCTTCTGACTGGCAGTACTGTGGGTGATGTTTCTTTCTCTTCGTGCACCTAAAAGCAAACATGCAAGAAGAACATCAGTGAAATGTGGCATTGTTGCAGTTGAATTAGTAGTAGAAACAATATCATTTAGGAGTTACTTAAATTATAAATAATTAACAATGCAGTGTATCCATTCATAAAACCATGCCAACATTAACTTTCATCATCATGTACACTCAGGAAGGATGAGAAAGAGCAACAACTACAACAAACAGAAAATAACTGTTGTCTTTATGTGCATCAAGTTGACATGTGGCACTGAGAGAGGTGCTGTTGACAAATGGACTACAACAAAGAAGAACACATGAAGGCCCACTGGCTGCCTACACAAAATGGCCACCAGCCACATATTCAAACACAGCAACAAGCAAGGAGGCATGGCCAAAACAAAGTAGAACACATGCAAGGCCTAAAAAAAGCACACTGGCTGCCTACATAAAATGGCTGCCAGCCACATGGCCCAACAGCCACAACCAGCACGGAGGCATGGCCACAACAAAGAACACATGCAAAGCCTAAGAAAGAGCCCACTCACTGCCTACATAAAATGGTTACCAGCCCCATGGTCAAACAGCAACAACCAGCAAGGAGGCATGGCCACAACAAAGAACATATGCAAGGCCTAAACAAAAGCACACTGGCTGCCTATATAAAATGCCCACCATCCTCATGGTCATACAGCAACAATCAGCAAGGAGGCATGGCAAAAACAAAGAACACATACAGGTCTAAAAGCACACTGGTTGCCTACACAAAATGGCCACTAGCCACATGGTCAAACAGCAACAACAACAAGCAAGGAGGCATGACCACAACAACAAAGAACATGCAGCCCATGGCAAAAGCACACTGGCGGCCGACATCAAATGCCCGCCACCCACATGGTCAAACAACAAGCAGGGTGAATAGAAAACGAAAAACACATATAGTACTATAATTTACTTGACAAAGAAGGGCTCCTGGCCCCACAGCATTGGGAACAAAGACAAATGGTGGCCTATGGCAAACACTCACACACTGGCCAGACAAAGGAAGCATTAGTACAGGAGAAAAAAACAGCATTAATTCAGCAATTCCAAAAACAAAAATTAAATGGGCTAAAGAATTACATTTCACAATAATAACACACCTTATACAAAGGCATCAAATATATTACCCCACCATACAGTGTTTGCAGAAAAAAAAACGTGAATTACCACCAAAGAACATTTTGTAATTATTTAATCCAGTGCCATCCATGGTCTAAAGCATGTTTCAATTCAACACACACCACAAACACTTGTTTCAGTATGCACCCATAACTAGTACTGGGCCTACAGCTGGAAGGCCTATTCCATTAGCAGACTAGGCCACATAATATAATGAATTAAATTAATATTGCAAATTTACAAAACATGGAGAAAATGTACTGAACTGTGAAACATTTTCCCTTTGAAGAAGAAAAATGACAAGTAAAATAAAAACTGTCCCCTACTGAAACTGCAGACCACAAACAATCATTTTTAAAAATCAAATAAAAGTACAGATAAATCCTGGTTTATGCCCTCTATCAAACAAACAAGTAGTACAACACACTTCTGCAAGTGTTTCTGAACTTACTTGTGAAATCTCAAATACAACTAAGTCCTTAAATCCAATGATGCATCCAGGAGACAAAAAGAGGGAACTTTCCTACTTGAAATCCAAGTGGAAAGTGACCAGGATATATACAAAGCACTGGGGGGGAGCCTGTTGGACAGGAACAGGACGTTGGAGTCTCTGGGGCACTTCCTCTTGTTGAAAAAAAAGTTAATTAAAGAAGTATTTCTTGCACAAAAAACTAATAAGAATGGTCCATTAGAGAATGTTTTTAACTCAAAATTGTCTTTTTGAGGAGGTTTCGCCACTTGAGCTTCTCCAGGTTGCAGATGCGGTCGATCAAGATCACTCGTGCTTGCCTAACTCACAAAAAGAGGTGCCAGAAGTCTCTGGCATGGCCACGAAATCTCTCATGAGCCTGCAGACAGGTAGAAAATCTTGCTGGTGCTCATGTGTGCCTGGCACGTCTGTTGTTGCACTTCCCTCGGGCGCGACAGAACATCAAGAGCATCAATAGGAACAAATCTATTGGTAACTCTGCGTTCTCCGCAGAACGCAGAGTTGGCGAATTCCGCCATCCCCATGAGTGGAGAGGAGGTTTTTGTCCAGGCCTAGAAGTAATTAGTAATGTCAGCTGGCGGCAGAGCTAATGCCCACAGGGAAGTTATTTCCAGAGGAAACCTCGAAGTAACAATGTTGGATTGTCCAAGAATGCTGTGGAAGAGGATTTTTTTTACAGGGGTGGAAGGATGGTGTAACATTCTAGGATTGGTCAGGGGTGCCTAACATCTCGAGCTTTCCACCTCCATTTAAAGACTCCTGCACAAACAAAAGATGGTTGAGATGACCGAGGACCTGAGAGGCAATGATGGCAGAAAGGATGCCCAGCTGGACAGAGAAGCACCTGATGCCCCATGAAGATGGACAAAGGACTTTGCCTCAAGCTTACATCCAGGACAAGGAGGGGTCACTCCAGGCCAGGAGTGCTGGCCCACTTATTCATCCTGAAGACCAGTTGAGGAGTAGCAGTCAGGTGAAAGGATGTGTGAGGGGACCCTGGATGGCTCCCAAAGGATCTCTAAGAGTATACCTCACAAAGGTAAACTTAGATGTTTGGTCTTAACTTAGACCAAACGTCTAAGTTTATGACTTTGGGAATCCACAAAGGGCATAACGAGTACTATGTTTACGTCCACACTCGAGGCAGATCCCCGCAGGATGTAAAGATACTACTCATAAATGCCCTTTGTGAATTCCCAAAGATGTAAACTTAGATGTTTGGTCTATGTTTGGACCAAACATCTAAGTTTACCTTTGTGAATCAGGCCCTTAGACTCCAATGCACTCACACAGACTCAACAAGGCTCTCAGGACATGTGGCAAGGAGGGTGTTCTGCTGTCTGGTTGAGGAGGGGCTATGCAAGAAGCCCCCAGTAGCAGGGGAGGAGCACCAGAAAACAGAGAGAGAAAGTTGGCGCAAGGAGTCAGAAAATCAATCAATCAATCAATCAAGTATTTATAGAGTGCACTAATTACCCATTAGGTTCTTGAGGCGCTGGGGGGGGGAGCTACTGGTCATAGAGCTATGTCTTGAGGCATTTCCTGAAAGTCAAAAGGTCTTGGGTCTGGTGAAGGTAGAGCGGTAGGGAGTTCCAGGTCTTGGCAGCTGGGTGAGAGAAGGATCTTCTACCGGCGGTGGTGCGGCGGATGCGGGGGATGGAGGCGAGGGTGAGGCTGGCGGTGCGAAGATTGCGGGTGGGGGTGTGGAAGGTGAGTCTGTCGTTGAGGTAGGCTGGACCTGTGTCGTGGAGGGCCTTGTGTGCTTGGATGAGGAGTTTGAAGGTGATCCTCTTTGATACTGGTAGCCAGTTAAGGTCGGGTGGATGCGTTCTGGATTCTTTGCAGTTTTGTTAGGAGTTTGGTTGTTATTCCTGCATATAGGGTGTTTCCGTAGTCCAATCGGCTGCTGACCAGGGTGTGGGTGACAGTTTTCCTGGTTTCTACACAAATCCACTTGAAGATTTTGTGGAGCATGCGGAGAGTGTTGTAGCAGGAAGAGGAGATGGCATTGACCTGCTGAGTCATGGTGAGTATGGAGTCCAAGATGAAGCCTAGGTTGCGTGCGTGGGTGGTGGGTGAGGGTGCGGTTCCTTGGGAGGTGGGCAACCAGGAGTCATTCCAAGTTGTGGGGTTGGTGCCCAAGATGAGGATTTCTGTCTTGTCTGTGTTTAACTTGAGGTGGCTTGATTCCATCCACCTGGCAATGGCGTGAAGTCCGTTGTGGAGGTTGTTCTTTGCAGTTGTAGGGTCTCTCGTGAGGGAGAGGATGAGCTGAGTGTCGTCTGTCAGCTGATCGAAGATCTTGGGGAACGCCACAGATGATTCTGGAGGCTTCTGACAGGAACGGTGGGAGGCGGACTCTTTGGGTTCTGCCTGAGAGAAATGACGAGATCCAGTCGAGTGCCTTGTTGCGGATTCCTGCGTTGTGGAGGCGTATGTGGCGAGTGTGATGACATACCGTGTCGAAAGCTGCGGAGAGGTTCAGGAGGATGAGTGCTGCTGTTTCTCCTTCATCGAGCATGGTCCTAATGTCGTCTGTGGCAGCAATGAGTGCAGTCTCGGTGCTGTGGTTTCTGCGGAATCCGGATTGGGAGGTGTCGAGTACCTTGCTGTTTTTCAGGAACCGGGATAGTTGTCTGTTTATGATTTTTTTGATGACCTAGGCTGGGAGGGTTGAGGAGGGAGATTGGCCGGTAGTTCTTCTGGTCGTCTGGTTCTGCCTTTGGTTTCTTCAGCAGGGCATTGATTTCTGCATGCTTCCATCTTTCTGGGAAGGTGGCTGACTCAAAGGAGCTGTTGGTTTTGCAGAGGTGGGGGGTGATGATGATGTTTGCCTTATTGAAGATATGGTGTGGGCAGGGGTCCGATGGTGAACCGGAGTGGATGGAGGCCATGGTGGTGGCAGTGTCCTCTATGTTGACGGGGGTCCAGCTGTGAAGGAGGTGGGTGTTACTTGGAGCATTGGGTTCTTCGGTGTTTGTAGTCAGCTGGTGGGTCTGGCCTTTGAAGCTATTGTGGATTTCTTCTATCTTTCGACGGAAGTGGGTTGCCAGCGAGTTGCAGAATTCCTGTGATGGGGGGGTTTGTTGGAGCAGGTCCTGGCGGTGGAGAGCTCATTGATGATGCCAAAGAGCTCTTTACTGTTGTGAGCATTGGCGTCAATGCGGTTTTTGAAGTGGGTCCTTTTGGTGGTGCGGATCAGTTGGTGATGTTTGCGTAGGGCATCTTTGAAAGGGATGTGGTTGGAGTTGGTAGGGTCAAGGTGCCAGGTTTTTTCCATTCTACGACATAGCCGTTTGGATTCCTGTAGTTCTGGGGTGAACCAGCTGGCCTTGATTCTGTGGGAGGCATTTGTTTTTTTTTTTAGCATTGCAAGGGTGTTGGCTCAATCTTCTATCCAGTGATGCAGGTTGGTGGTGGCTGTGTTGGAGTCCGGGGTCCCAGGGGATGGGGCCCGGGCGAGAGTGGAGATCAGTTGATCCGTTGATATTTTGCTCCAGTTGCGTCGGGGGTTGTGTGCGGTGGTGGGGAGTGACTGGTTTCTGGTAGGAGAAGTGGATGCAGCGGTGGTCTGTCCAGTTCGGTGGTGTTGCTGAAAGAGACGTGTTGCTGGCTGAGAGGATGGGGTCGAGTGTGTGGCCTGCGGAGTGGGTGGGTGAAGTGACGAGTTGCTTGAGGCCGAAGTTGGCGAGGTTGTCGATTAGGTTGGTGGTGTTGAAATCGTTGTTATTTTCTAGGTGGAAGTTTAGGTCACCGAGGAGGATGTAGTCTGTTGAGGCGAGGGCTTGGGAGCTGATGGCGTCAGCGATGTTGTAGCAGAACTGCGGTCTGGGCCCAGGGGGTCTGTAGACCAGTGTTCCTCCGAGTGTGTTGTGGCACTGATGTGGATTTTGACGTGAAGGTGCTCGGTGGAGTTGATGGTGTCGTGGGAGTTGGTGGAGACTCTTATGGTGTTTTTGTGGACTATGGCGTTTCCTTCTCCTGGTCTGTTGATTCGGTCTCTTCTGGTGATCTTGTAGTTTTCTGGTATGGCTATGACTATGTCTGGATCCAAGGCCGAATCCATCTAGGTTTTCAGTGAGGAATGCGACGTCGGGCGAATATGTGGTCAGGAGGTCCCAGAGTTCAATTGCATGTTTGTGGATGGAGCCGGTGTTAAGTAGGATGCATCTTAGGCAGTGGTCTGTTTTGATTTGGAGTTTGGAGGTTAGGTTGCAGGTGAAATTGCAGGCTTTGCAAGAGAAGGGTCCTTTGCTGCACGTCGTTGTGGACTGGAAGCAGATGGAGGAGCGTCCTGGATTAAGGGCGTGGAGTTCGTTGGCAGTGTAAAGGTATTCGGTGGTGCAGGAGGCATGTTGGCCAGGGGGTCTGGCGTTGGGTGCGGTCTTGGCGCGGACGGGTGCAGATGGGCTTGCCTTTGGCGCACCAGCGGCGCGTCCGCTCTGAGGCTGGTGTAAGAGGGGAGGTGGGAGGGAGTGGCAGCTGGGAGGAGGGAGGGAAACCTCCAATGGGAGTGAGGGGGGCAGCAGGAGTCAGGAGCGGGAAGAGCTCCGAGGAGGAGGGAGGGGGCGGCACTGGGAGGAAGCAGCGGTGTGAACCTTCCGGGAGAGGAGAAGCCAAGAAGCCCAAACAAGCCCAGACAAGCCCAGACAAGCCCAGACAAGCCCAAATAAGCCCAAAATACTGGCAGCACTTACCGGAGCAGTGGTGAGGAGGAAGCGACCTGCCTGAAAATCAAGCTCTCTGCAATGTGCACCCCTGTGGAGGCCAGGAGGCCTGATGAAAATGCTCTGGATATCTCTTGGTAGAAAGTCCTGGCCATCTGAAGCAAACTGCGCTGGCTATAGAGAAAAAGGGATAAGACACTTTAAACACTGCTGCTTTAAGACAAAGGAATGATTAAAAATGAGCTTATGGTGCTCTGCTGAATTTTTAAAAATTACCTCCCGGGCTTCCTGGTCTTAGGGATGGCATATCTTCCTTTTAATATATCCCTTTAGACTGTTGCTGTCTGCATTGTTGCCCCCCAAATCCGTGTCTGTGAAGGCTGGGTGCAGCCAGCACTAGAGATTGGCTTGTGCCATGGGGGCAAAGCAAATTTGCTCCCACTTCAAAAGGAGCAGGCATTCAGATGCCAGCTCCAGCACAGCACAGGACCTATGTGAGGGAACTCTGCTGGGGTCACAACACTGTTGGTTCTCCCCTGCAGCCCCCTACAATTTGGGAAGCTGTGAAATAACACAAAGAGGTACATGCAGTGCAAGACTACTTAAAAAGAATAGAGCGGAACATGCCCCTCAGAGAATATTCACCACTCTGGCCTGGAGTGCACCATAATGCCATGCATGGCCTTTATCTGTGTAATCCTTTACTGTTTGTGGCCTCAAAAGTATATAGGGAAACCACCAACATGTGTCAAAGATTAATTTGGGGACTGCAAAAAGGCAGGATCCCTTACCCAATAAAGGTAACCATACCTGAGTTTTAAACATGGCTAGAGTGTTATGCTCTTCCACTCTAGAGTGAAGGGACACCTAGTTTTCATTCATATGGTGACACTTTTTGCCCTGTGCCAAGTAAAGAAAGACTCAGACCGACATATAATTTAGAATTCAAATTCTTTATTGATAATTATGTGTATGAACAATGAACATGTGCCATTACAATGAATGTCTAGTAGCATTGCGTAGGAAATGCCTATGACTAGTAGTATTGTGTAGAAAAGTGGGTTTTTGATTGACGGGAGCATGAATACCCTTCTCATCAACAACCACAATCCCTGTTGCGGTGAACCACAAAAGTCATTAAGTTAACCTGTACTTAACTTTCTGATAGCTTGGCAGGAAAGCAGTCAGGCTTACCTTAGAGGCAATGTGTTGAGTATGTATGCAACACCCAAAACAGTAATAACATGAAAATACAACCCAATAAAAATCTCACACCAATTTAGAAAAGTAGAGTGAAATGTAATAAATAATTTCAGACTAAAACAACACAAATCCAATTAATGGAACTGGAGATGTGAAAATTCAATTTAAGCAAGTATAGTTCCTAAGTGCACAAAGTGCATTTTATGGTCATTGGATCATGCTAAACAGGGGAAAAGTCACAAGTTATGGATGACTCCGATGGAGTGCAGGCCAGATAAAGGAAAGGGTTAGTCCTACTGAAAAAGTTACTTTCTCAATGTCTTGTGCAAAAAGATTAGTTTGCAGTTGAGGATGCTTGTTCCTGTAGTGCGAAGGGGAGGTCAAATGTCGCACACAGGCATCGGTATGATGCTTTCAGGCATTGTGGAAATTCATTGCTGAAGATTCGTGTTGGCAGTCACCATGGGGTTTTGTTGCCATAGTGTGAAGTGGAGATCTTGAAATTCCGGTGGTCGCTGGCAGTCACTATATCACAAAGAGTCAGGTTCACCATAGCTTTTTCTTGGCGTTCAAGAAGGGCGTCAAGATCTCAGCGTGAGCAGGCTCATTGAAGGTCACAAAAAGCCCAAAAGCTCAGGATTTCTCCATTTTTTCACAGGAGAAGCTCAACCAATGCCAGCCAAAGGTCCAAGACCTAGGAAAGCACTTCTTCAGGACCAGGAACTCACTCTAGCAGAGGCCAATGGGACTCAGGCAGATCCAGTTGTAAGTCCGGGGAGATCCAGTGCAGCAGGTTGGAAGGGCAGTTGCAGGGAGGCCTCTGGAGTTTGTCTGGCTGTATCTGAGAACAGCGGGTCAATCACCTAATCTTTGGAGTAGTCCTGGGATCAAGCAGCAAGGTAGGCCTCGAGCAGCAGGGCATTCCTCTGAAGGTATAAGGTCATCCTCAATCGTGAAGGCAGTCCTTTGTTAGCAGCCGAGCATTCCTCTGAGGTAGAAAACAGGCAGCAAGCAGCAAGGCAGTACTCAGAAGTACAACACAATTCTTCTGGGGGTCCTCTGCAGGTCTAGGATTATACTGAAGAATTGGTCTGAGGGTCGAATATTTACACCTGGTGCCAGCCTTTGAAGTGGAGAAACCTGTAGACTGCCTTTCCACATCTGGTACTATAATCTCCTTCCTCCCCTGCCGAGGCTCCAAGACTCTAGGGTGACATTGGCTGGACTAGTGTCAAGTTCTTTGTGAGTGTGCTAAAACTCCTACTTTGAGATGCCCCTGCACCCCTACAGGATGGCCCATCCGGCTAACATCCAGTCCCCCTTTGTCTCTTTGACTGGGAGTAATACACAGAGGCCAAATACACCTAGTCATGTGATCCAGGACACAGGCTGCAGGCAACGAAAGGTTAGGACATAAAAATCCAACTTTCCCAAAATTGCATTTTCAGAATTGTGACTTAAAATCTGAGTCGTTTGAAACTAAACACGACATTCCACTCTGCTTCCCAAACAAAGATATCTTTTATTGAATGTACTAAGGTAACCCAGTTTATCCTATGGAAGGTGTGGGCCTTGCATTGTTGAACACCTTACAGAGCTTTACACTATTAGGACATGTAAAACTTCAATGTACATTTCTAACATTTTAAATAAACTGCACTTGTATGTACTAAAAGGAATGATTAGCCCTGGCAAAAAGGTTTATTTTACCAGGTTGAATTGGCAGCTTAAAGCTGCAATGGCCGGCCAGAGAATGGTTGTACAGGGTTATTTAGGTGGGTGATACAAGAAGTGCTGCAGTCTCACTCGTAGGATTTAACATACAGGCCGAGAGTACATGTAGTACCATTTTACTAGGGAATTATAAGTAAATGAAATGTGCCAATTGGTTGTAAGACAATTTTACTATGTTTTAGGGAGTGTGTTCTAACACATTAGCACTGGTTAACATTGGTAAAATGCACAGAATTTGAAGGCCAACAAAAAAAATTAAGAAAATAGGAGGGTGAAAGAAAAAAGATTAGAGGTGACCCTGCAGAGATCGCCTTGTCCAACATATTGGTTCCATTAATTTAGATGGTGTTATAATCCCAATCATAGCATGTGGTTATTTTTATTATTATTAATGTGGTGACCCCTTGACAAAGCCAGTAGACTTGCTTCATATATATTATCATCCCTTGTAATGTGTTACTGTGTCAAAGCATAGCATGTAGTTATTAGCATTAATTTGGTGCCACCCCCCCCTTGGCAAAACCAACAGGCCTGCTTTAGATATAGCGGCACCCTTATAATGTGCTGCCTTGACAAAGTTTACTCATTTTATTTCCTAATGCTAATATGGTGACTCACTGACAAAGCTGGTAGGCTTGCAATTAATAAAATTGTGCTCCCTTATTTTCCTATGCAGCAACTGGTATAGGTAGGGGGTACTATGATTATGGTGTTCGGGACCCACAAGGGGTGTAATGTGACATGAGGGTGTCAGCAAAGGTACCTCCAACCACCTAAACATATATATGAGTATTTTACTATGTAGTATTTAGTAATGTGTTTGTAATAAAAGTACTTTTCCTTTATAGAAGAAAAAGCATTGACTGGCTATTTTTATTGGGCGTTGTTGACGTGTGTCAGTGAATTGGGATCACTACCTCACACCAACTCCCCTAAGTAGGTCTTGGACTGCTCTGCTCCGCTGCCCTGAAAGAGTCAAGTGCTACAACTGGGTACATGGTTCCCAGTAACAACTCAGTTGCAGACCTATGACTTGTAAGGGACTCACTTCCTAAACAAATACTATCTCAATTTTGTAAACTGATGAATCTATACAAAATTTGGCAAAAGCTAGAAATAAATAATTTTCTATTGCTAAAAATAATTTGTATTCCAATCCCTCAAGAGTGAGAAAAATTAAAGGGTGGGGAAATGCAATTTTCATTTTTATCAAATGTTAACACTGCTTGATGAATCTTGCTCAAATAAAGAGGGCAACTAGTAATTTACACCCAGTGCATATGTATCAGGTTTTATCACAATCCAAAGGGCGAGGGGGTGGCAAATGTAAAATAGGGAGGGGCAAAAATATATTTTAATTACTAAAAAAATGTGGAAACATTTGAGGGATATGCACAACATTTGCCAGTGTAGCCTTTTCTTGACCTTTTTAAGGCTGTCCAGCACCATCACGGGACTGGTTTGGGGGGCAAATATATTAATTTGCTGGTAGCACTGGGATGGTGTGATGAAATGCACACTATTTGGCAGAAGCTAGGAAAGCTTGGCTTTCTATTGGTTTGTGAAGTTTTGTGCTAATCTATTAAGGGAGGGGTAAAGTTAAAGTGGTAAATAAAATTTTCATTTGCTAAGTTTGTGCTGTTTGCAGAACCGGCATCAAATGGAGCAGACAGTTAAAAAGTTACACCCAGTGTATGTAAAGAAGGCTTTGGACAGATTCATAGGGGGAGTGAAAGGGTGGAGACTTCAAATATTTTTGACTAATTATGTTGGCACCATTTGATGGATCTGTATGACATTTGGTGGGGACTTGGCATGTTTTGACTACTGATGGTTTTCTTAGTTTCAGGCAGGTCGATCAAGGGTGAGGGGTTAAAGTTCAAGGAGCAGGTCAAAGAAGTGTTCATTTGATAGTAAGTTTGGCACCATTATAGAATTAGCACAAAATTGTGCAGATATTTAGAAGGTTGAGAATTTTTTTCTCTCTGTTGATAATGTCAAGTTTTGAGCAGATCTGTGAGTGTATATATGGAATGCATTACAAGTTTTATTCACTAAGTAACATTAGTACTGTTTGATGAATATGCATGAAAGTTGCCTGCTAGCAAATTAAGTCCAACGCAAGACCAGGAAGGTTCTGCAAGTAACCCTTGCAGCACCCATCCAAAGTGGGTTGGGCGCCGGGCTGATTGAAGGTCTTGCACAATGCAGAATGAGTACATGGCAAGTGAATATGGTATGTCATAGAAAACATGAAATACACTGAAAAAACACAGTTAAAGGCCAGCTATGATGAAGTAAACAGAAAACCAGAAACCCCCTAAAATTCACCACAACACACAATGCTCTTGCATTCGCTGAACCACACCTGACCTTTAAACTGATTTTTTTTTTTTTCATGCTAATACATATGTATACACCTAGAACACATCTGTCTTTAATTCTTTTAAGTTTTCTACACACACAGTTAAGGCTTATACGGTTTTTATGTTTTTAAGTTCTATATACTTATTTAGAGAGCCAAAAATATATATGACATAAAATATGTTTTTTTTAAATTCTGTGACCGCTTGTTTTCAGATAAAAGGTCTAGATGCTGATCATAATATTTATAATTTTCTATCATTGCTTAGGTGTGTGTGTGTGTAGCTGACCATTGTTTCCACTCACTAATTTCCAATTTCAGTTCCCCTTTCACTTTTCCATGGGTGTCTCTTTTAGTCTATCTTATTTTTGGGAGGTCTGAGACTCAGTGGGAGGAGATGTGACAGTACTTGGCAGTTTAGAAAACCTATGCAGTGCAGTACAGGAACATATCATTATATTAGGTGACTTGTGACAAACCCAGTCTTATTTATGAAAACATATTTTTTGCACTCATTAGGTTATTATAGAAATGTCAGAATCTTTCTGTATGTTTTTTCACATTCAGAGCTACTGCACGTTTTTTTTTTTTTAATAAATGGGCTTATATTAAACTCATTCTAATATCTTTTTGCAACGAAGATCTAACAGCTTTGTTGATGTGTTTATTTTTGCACTGGAGATAATATTTTTATTCTTCATATTTGCAAATATGCTCTGTCTTTCATATGAAAGAGCTACACTCTAAGGATTTAGTGCGTTGTGGGAAAGTTGATAGTGTAACTATGTTTTATAAGGAATAAAGTATCCCCTGCTGCAAATGATAAGGACATTGCACAACTTTTATGAAATCATTTGGCCTTTGGTATTATTCCTCTATACGGTATTGGAACTCATTTGGGACTTGCAATCTCCTTGTTATTTGTGGTAGGGGGTATGTAATCCCTTGTATATTTTCCATGGGACTTTTGGAAAACAGCTGTGACAAATTGTGCATTTTAAAGAAAATGCTCATTTGAGAAAGCAAAAAAGTTTACCAAGCAATTGTGAACATGTTGTCTTTAAATACATGAACACACTAAAAACTGCCCCATATTTTTCTGCATTAAATATGTTCCATGTCCAGTACAAGCCCCACAATGGGTGGCAAATGCATCAGTCATCCTCGGGTATCTTAGCATGTAAAGGACTTGGTGGCAGACAGGTAGATGGAAATGTATCTACGTGCAAGACATTTTAACATGTTGACTTGGGGAAGAATATTGTTTCACTCTTGGGTACACCTCTGCCAATACCACCAAAGCTCCTTTATTATCCATGGTCAAGTAGGACGTGAACTTGTGGGCTTTTCACATAGTTAGAATTCCCGTCTGGCTGTGTTTTGTAGCACAATCCTGACCCAGGTGATAAGGTATTTTCGGAGGGACAATCTACATGAGGGCCAGTGTGGCTAACACCCATTATTCTACCATTTGTGACAAATCTATAGACTCTGTGGAAGGTGGTTAAATTAGAAAAGTGCTTTTATTCATCACTCCTGTCCCCCAGTGAAGCACCAGTCCCCACATGATGCACACCTGGTGTGTACGTCTGGAGCTATAAAATGAAAATGTCATGTTTTCCTGAAGAGAGAAGAACTATGAAAAAAAGAGACAAGACACTGCTATTTATCAGCAAATTGTCTCAAACGGTTTACATGACTGCAGCAAGTTGTTAGTGAGCTCGGACACCAGCAAAGATAATTCAGTGAGTTAAACTAGTATTTGGCATTTGTGTTGCAGTCTGTCACGGTGACTTAAAGAAATAAGAAATTAAGTGTCGGAAGACAAAAATATTCGGGAGAAACATCAAAATAAATGAATGGACAATTAAAAAAATCAGAACAGGAATAGAGAAGTAAGAATGGATAAGAGAAGGGGTTGAGCTAATAATGAAAGACAAAAGTGGGAATGTTTTGCAAAGCAGGCCCTGCTCTTTCGCAATCGCAGAAATGTTTTTAACGCATCTCTAAAGTAATGTACAGGTTTGATTTTATCTGATGGTGTCCAGGTGTTGACAGCAGGTTACTCCTGTTATCTATCGCCTCTGCTATAGTCAAGGAGTCCGTTTTAAAAGAAATTGAAATGGCAACAGACAGCACTATTTCCTCATTGTATCCTTCTTGTTCAAATAAGCAGTTGCTTGAGATGTCTTCACTGTGCATGGAGGGGCAGTGCGCTCTTTTGCATAGAATAGCATATGTGCCTGAACGGCAGAACAGAGACACACAAATTTGATGGGTCAAAAAGCTGTTGTGTGCACAATCGCAAAAAGTGCAACTGTGTACGGAACACGGCTTATCTCTGTCTTTGAATGCACACACGACTAACACTTTCATTACGTTTTCTGCAATGAGTGTAATATAGAAATATGAAATACAGGAACTCGGCAAGAGCTGCAGAACCACAGTGCATGAGGTACAGAGTGCTAGGTGTATGTATGTTGTTCAATGTGCACAAGGTGCGGCAATAACACAAAACCACTAGCTTTCCACAGGAGCAAAGGCACGACGCAGCCATGCCACCTCTTTTTACCCTGGGGTCAGGTGGGGTTTTCAGCAGCACCAAAAGCTTATGAGGGACAAAGAGAAAACCTCGGTGTCCCCAGATTTTAAGCGATGGGGCGGAAGAAGAAAAAAAAAAACACCCAGAGACTTTCATATTTTTATTTACTTTAAATATTTAGATATTTTATTTGATGAAATCTTACTGCCTTTTGTTGGAGCTTTGAGGCGAGTGGCATGCTAAATATCGTACATAGTGGAGGTGCTGCTGCCAGCCTATGGCAAAGGGTGATATTATTGAGTGCTGAAGGGCAAATAATTTGTTAACTTCAAAACTTCAAAACTTTAAACTTGTAATTTTATTTCACCTCTTAGTAATATTTTCCACCTAGGCGAGTGCAGATGGTGCAAATGGGACGACGTGACAACAGCCAGACACGTAATCCACTGCAGGAGCTGGAGGATGAGAGTTACGCCAGAAGCGAGGTCAATAAAGAATATCTCTTGCCGCTTCCTTGTGTAATGGCACTGAGAACGAAGAGTGACGAACTCAAGGGACAGAAAATGGACAGTTACTGTATGGCTTTGTAATAAATCTGAACAGCGATTGGCCATATTCTGTGCCCATAACTTGAGCCTCCCACCCTCATGCTGCCTCAAGTTCAGCGCAGAATAGAGGCCTACCTGCACACCCTGAGCCAATCCAAACAGTGCTCCTTTGCTGTATATGTTTGAAACAGCATGAGAACAGTTTTTGGACTGGCTAGAGCAGGGAAACACAACGCTCCTTAGGAGTCTGGCATAACTGCGGCTGTAATCCTACCTTCCCCACCTCACTAAATCCAGGGAGGGAGAGATGGCCTCACAAGTGCGCATGTCGAGCAGGACGGTGAAAGGCGCCCATGCAACCTGACATGCGCATTTCAATGCACTCGAAAGAGAGTGACCCATCGGAGCCTGCAAAGCCCCACCTCTGTCCACCCTAACTCAGGAAGAAAAGGCATCCACAATTTAAAGCACAGCTGCTGCACATCCAAAAAAAAGAATTTATTACATTTAATACAGGTCTGGAGGGCAACAAATACAGAGTTTCAACACCCTACCACCCTCATATAGAAACCACCTCTGCCCCTAGATAGTGGATCTACAGCTGCAAAGCTCTCCCTCCACTGGCAGAGATCTCTGCCCCGGGACAAGGCCTAATGACTACCAGAAATCCTTTTGTGAATTCCGGGCAGGTGGTAAAAATAAGATAAAGTATATTTGACATTTTGCAGTGCTGCAATTCATATTAAACAACATGTTGAGATATGAGCTTTGTAATTAGATGTTCATGTGTCATCTATTATCATCCACAAAATCACTTGTTTTAAAACACTAGACTGATGTTGAGGTTCTACTCTGGTTTTAAAGTACATTTATTTGTCAATCTTTAATATAACTATATAAAGAATACCTTAATAATACCTTAATTAATACAGAAACAATAAACACTTTTGCATAGGATCGACAGTATGCACATTTTTACAGGCATGCTCTTATCTGTAGAGCTCATTTTGAACATATATTACTTTGGTATATTCTGGTGCTTTTTAAAATTATGATCTCTCGATAGAGCAATTGTTCATTATTGTCTTATAACTGTGTATACGTCCATTACTTATCGTTAGTGTCACTACTCCTTGTCCTACTCCCTCAACTTCCTTAGTAACCAGTTAGGCTCCTTGCCTCACCTAGAACCCTCCCCTCCCTTTTTAAAAAGTTCCCCATCCCAGGCCCCTCCTGTACAGAAACAAGCCAAAGGCAACTCAGTTGTCCTGCACCGGAGGGTGGGAGGGAACTGTAAGGAAGGCGATGAAGTAGGAATAGGAGTAATGCCATTAACGATAAGTGATGGACGAATTATCTCCCGTCACTCCCTCGCCTTCCTTACTAACCAATGAGACATAGCAAGAAATCAGGAGACAGTAAACTGAGTTGCAATGCAGAAAAAATACATTTAACTAGAACCAGTCAAGACACATAAATACCCCTATTCCATCATAGAGGACAATACCTTGTGCCCCAAAACAGACTCCAAACCTCCCATTTCAGCAATTCGGTAGTGCCGAACAAAAGTGGAGGGAGAGGCCCAAGTAGCGGCCCTACAAATCTCAAACAACAAACGCGGCGTGCAACTCAGCCACAATAGCGGCCATATCCTGAGTGGAATGACCCTGAATCCTGGGAGGAGGCACCACCCCTTTCAAAGCATAGGCCATCAGCACCATAGACTGGAACCAGCGACTCAAGAAAGCAGTATACGGCTTTTCCCCTTTCCGAACAGGACCAAAATTAACAAACAAAGAATCCCCTCTACGAAAGGCAGCAACCACCTTCAGGTACCACAACAAGGCCGGACGCACATCCATCTAAAGCATGCAACCTGACCTCCTCCTCCGCTGAAGGGTGGGAACAAAAGGCAGGGAGGATCACTTCCTGGCTGACATGAAAAGCCGAAAACACCTTTGTGACAAAAGAGGGAACCGGAACCAAACCAACCCGATCCGGAAAGATTTTGCAAAAAGGAAAAGAGCAGGATAAAGCACCCAACTCCACCAAATGCCTGGCAGAATTAATGGCCACCAAAATACAAGTTTGCAAAGTCAAATTATTAAAATCAATGTCCACCAGAGGTTCAAAAGGTGGATCCATCAAGACATCCAACACCAACTGGAGACTCGAGTTAGGAAAAGAATCTACTGGCCGTAGAAACAAGTTCACCAGGCCCTCAAAAAATGTGGGCATCAAATTACCATCATCCTTCAAATTCCGCCAAGGACCCCTAAAGGCTTGGATCACCGCCCATTGGACACTTAAAGTAGCCACAAACAACCACAGACAACACCATACAGGCTCCATCCTGCAAAAACTGCATCACCACAAACAGAGAGGCCACCGTAGGGTCAATCTGTTGCCGCAAACACCAAGAGGAAAAAACCTTCCACTGACAACCACAGGGATGCAACATGGACTTACGCCTAGCAGCCAGCAAGGTCACAGCTAAAGGACCAGGCATCCACAACCACGTCAACCCCCGCCATTCAACCCCCAAGCCGTCAAGTGCAGCCTCTGAAAGGACACCTGAGAGAGGCGAGGAAACATCAGAGGAGAGGGACGGAGAGGAAGAACCCTCCCCGGAGGCCAACCTCTGAAGCAAAGGAAACCAATTTGTACGAGGCCAACGGGGAGCGATGAAAAGCACCCCAGCCCCCACCCTCCAGACCCGGTCAAGAAAGAAGCGGATCAACTGAAAAGGGGGGAATGCATAAAGAAGACTCTGTGGCCACTGACAAGTCAGACCGTCCAAAGCCCACACCTGAGGATAACGAAACTGGGAGTAGAACCACTGCACCTTTCTGGGGAGGCAAACAACACCACAACTGGACGACCAAACCTCTGCACCAGACAATGGAACAGAGACAATTGAAGGGAGGAATCCCGGGAGGAAGGAAGGATACTGCTCAACAGATCGGCCCAAACATTGTCCAACCCCTGAATGTAGGTGGCCCGAAGAGACAGAACAGAATTCTGAGCCCAGAAGAAAATTTCCTGAGGAATCAGATTCAGAGAGCAGGACCTGGTACCCCTCTGTCGATGTAAGACTTGGCAACCAAGTTGTCCGTCTCAACCAGCACCGCTGACCCCTGCAAGAGCCCCTGAAAATGCACCAGAGCCAGCAGAACAGCTTTCAACTCCCTCCAATTCAAGGACCTCCCCGACTCTCAGAGAGACCAAAATCCCTGAACATGCTCCGACCTCAGCCATGCCCCCCACCCAGAGAGGCTGGCATTGGTCGTCACAACCACAGGTACCGGGGAGACAAAGGTACCCCTATCCGGAGATGAGCCAGCACCAGCCACCAACCCAACTCCCTGCAGAATCCGAAACAGGAATGTGTGCCAGAAGATTGCAAGGATCCGGAGACCAACAGGAGAGAATCCAGTTGACCAGACAAAGGAGATGAAACCTGGCCCAAGGAACCAGGAAGATCACCGAAGTCAAGTGACCCTGGAGCTGCATCCAGTGAATCGCTCTGGGAGCCACTTGAGACAACACAGCGCTCACTTGTTCCTGAAGGCCCGCATCCTCCTCTCTGATACAGTCACCAACCCCAGTAGAGTCAGAAACCGAGCCCCAATAAACACCAGGTCCTGGGAAGGTTCCAAATCTGATTTCCCACAATTTATCAAAAAGCCGTGACCCTGGAGGACCTGCAAGACACGAGCTACATGAACCTTCATGAGATCGGAGTTGGGAGCCTGTACCAAAAGATCGTCCAGGTAAGGATGCACGAATACCCCTTCTGCATGCAGAAGAGCCATCAGTGGAGCCAGTTCTTTCGTGAAAACCCTGGGAGAGGATTTCAGGCCAAAGGGAAGAACACAGAACTGGAAATGGTCTGGACCGCTCGCAAAACGCAGAAACATCTGAGAATATTCTGTGACAGGCACATGAAGGTAAGCATCCTGAAGATCCAGAGACCCAAAAAATCCCCTGGGGCAATCAGAGGAAGAATTGCCTGAATGGTCAACATCCTGAAGTGCACAGTCTTAATCCAGGAATTCACCCATTTGAGATTCAAGACAGGACGAAAACCCCCAGTTACTTTCGTAACAAGGAACAGGACGGAATAAGCCCCCTGCCCACATTCTCCCACAGGCACCCTGGAGATGGCCCCTGTAGGAAGTTGGCTCTGTATATACTATTTCAAAGTCAGAGTCCAAGGGTTACCCTTAGAGGTAAGATAGTGGCAAAATTAGATAATTCTAATGGTCTATTTTGTGGTAGTATGGTCAAGCAGTAGGCTTATCAGAGGGTAGTGTTAAGCATTTGTTGTACACACACAGGCAATAAATGAGGAAAACACACTCAAAGACTTACTCAAGGCCAATAGGTTTTTATATTGAAAAATATATTTTCTTAGTGTATTTTAAGAACCACAAGTTCAAGATTTGCAGTAAACACTTTAAATGCAAGGTACTTCACTACTTTAGGAACTTTGAATAAAAGCAATATCATATACAGTCTTTGTAAAAATGGCAATAAGCTATTTTCAAAGTGGACACAGTGCAAAAATCAACAGTTCCTGGGGGAGGTAAGTAAAGGTTAGATTAGGAGGTAAGTAAAACACTTGCAAGTCTCAGTTCTGGGGCATAGGCAGCGCACCGTTGGGGGTTCAAGGCAACCCCAAAGTTACCACACCAGCTGCTCAGGGTCGGTCAGGTGCAGAGGTCAAAGATGTGCCCAAAACACATAGGCACCTATGGAGAACAGGGGCGCTCCGGTTCCAGTCTGCCAGCAGGTAAGTACCTGCATCCTCGGGGGGTAGACCAGTGGGGATTTGTAGAGCGCTGGGGGGGACACAAGTAGGCACACAAAACACCCTCAGCGGCACAGGGGCGGCCGGGTGCAGTGTGCAAAGCAGGCGTCGGGTTTCAGGTAGGAAACAATGGAGGGACCCAGGGGTCACTCTAGCGGTGCAGGCAGGCACAGGGGGGGCCTTCTCTGGACAGCCATCACCTGGGCAAGGCAGAGGGTCGTCTGGGGGTCACTCCTGCATTGAAGTTTGGTTCCTTCAGGTCCTGGGGGCTGTGGGTGCAGTGTTGGTTCCAGGCGTCGGGTCCCTTGTTACAGGCAGTCGCAGTCAGGGGGGGCCTCTGGATTATCTCTGCAGGTGTTGCTGTGGGGGCTCAGTGGGGTCATCTATGGTTACTCACGGACTCGCAGTTGCCAGGGAGTCCTCCCTGAGGTGTTGGTTCTCTGAATCTCAAGCCGGGGGCATCGGGTGCATAGTGAGAAGTCTCACGCTTCCAGCAGTAAACATGCAGTCTTTGGTAGTTGCTTCTTTGTTGCAAAGAAGTAGCTGGTTTTGAACAGGGCCGCTGTTCATGGGAGTTTCTTGGTTCTTGAGTCCAGGGCAGTCCTCTGAGGCTTCAGAGGTCACTGGTCCCTGTCGGATGCTTCGCTGGTGCAGGTTTTCGAAGTTGGAGACAGGCCGGTAGGGCTGGGGCCAAAGCAGTTGTTGTGTTCCTCCTTCTCTGCAGGCTTGCAGGTCAGCAGTCCTTCTTGTTTTTTCAGGTTGCAGGAATCTGATTTTATGGGATCTGGAGTGCCCCTAAATACTAATTACTAATTTTAGGGGTGTGTTTAGGTCTGGGAGGGCAGTAGCCAATAGCTACTGTCCTTGAGGGTGGCTACACCCTCTTTGTGCCTCCTCCCTGTGGGGAGGGGGGCACATCCCTAATCCTATTGGGGGAATCCTCCAAACTCAAGATGGATGATTTCTAAAGGCAGGGGTCACCTCAGCTCAGGACACCTTAGGGGCTGTCCTGACTGGTGGGTGACTCCTCCTTGTTTTTCTCATGATCTCCTCCAGCCTTGCCGCCAAAAGTGGGGGCAGTGGCCGGAGGGGCAGCATCTCCACTAGCTGGGATGCCCTGGGGTGCTGTAACAAAAGGGGTGAGCCTTTGAGGCTCACCACCAGGTGTTACAGTTCCTGTAGGGGGAGGTGAGAAGCACCTCCACCCAGTACAGGCTTTGTTCCTAGCCACAGAGTGACAAAGGCACTCTGCCCATGTGGCAGCAACATGTCTGGTGTGTGGCAGGCTGGTAGAAACTGGTCAGCCTACACTAGAAGTCGGATTGGTATTCAGGGGGAATCTCTAAGATGCCCTCTGGGTGTATGTTACAATAAAATGCACACTGGCATCAGTGTGCATTTATTGTGATGAGAAGTTGGATACCAAACTTCCCAGTTTTCAGTGTAGCCATTATGGAACTGTGGAGTTCGTGTTTGACAAACTCCCAGACCATATACTCTTATGGCTACCCTGCACTTACAATGTCTAAGGTTTTGATTACACCCTGTAGGGGCATAGTGCTCATGCACATATGCCCTCACCTGTGGTATAGTGCACCCTGCCTTAGGGCTGTAAGGCCTGCTAGAGGGGTGACTTGCCTATGCCACAGGCAGTGTGAGGTTGACATGGCACTCTGAGGGGAGTGCCATGTCGACTTAGTAATTTTCCCCCCACCAGCACACACAAGCTGTGAGGCAATGTGCATGTGATGAGTGAGGGGTTCCCAGGGTGGCATAAGACCCGCTGTAGCCCTTAGAGACCCTCCCTGGCATCAAGGCACTTGGTACCAGGGGTACCAGTTACAAGGGACTTATCTGAGTGCCAGGGTTGTGCCAATTGTGGAGACAAAGGTACAGTTTAGGTAAAGAACACTGGTGCTGGGGCCTGGTTAGCAGGGTCCCAGCACACTTTCAAATCAAAACTTAGCATCAGCAAAGACAAAAGGTTAGGGGGTAATCATGTCAAGGAGGCATTTCCTTACAGCCCCCTTCAACAGCAAATCCAGGATTCCCTTGAACAAGGCTGCTCTCCTGCCTCCTTCCACAGGCAAAGGTGTCGGATGAACCCCAGTATCAGGAGGAACAAGATCGAACTCTATGGAGTATCCACTCTCCACAATGTTCATTACCCAACGATTGGTGACATCTCTTTGCCAAGCGGAGAGAAAATGCTGTAGTCTTCTGCCAACCGGCTAATTGCCACAACTTTGATTGTCAGGAGTCCTTCTTGGGAGTGCCCTTTGTAGAAGGAACAGACATCTTAGGATAAAAGCGGGGCTGAAACCTACGCTTCCTGGAAGAAGAGGACCGAGGGTCAAACTTGGGAGAGGACCTTTAATGTTTCTTCCACCCCTTGCCAGACAAGGAACCCCCTTTATAAGGCAAGGCATGCTTATTGTCCTTATAGGTCTTAGAAATCATGGCTGACAACTGATCCCCAAACAGAGCCTGACCCTCAACAGGAAGTCTCAGAAGAGCTGCCTTCTCCCTAGGGTCCGCCTTCCACTGTCACAACCTTCAGGCCCCAATCATGGCCCAAGACGCCATAGCCGATGTGAGGATAACATCAGAAGAAATATCCGCCAACAAATGGGCCTGCTGTTCCATAACAGACAGCAATTCAGAACATTCAGATCCATCCTGCACAGCTACAGCAAGTCTGTCAAAGTCCTGAACCAATGACTGTGCAGAATATGGAGAAAAAATACAGGCCCGAAAAGCCAAATTCCCTGCAGAAAAAGCCTGTTTCACACAAGAGTCAACCTATCGGTCAGTGGCATCAGAAAGAGTACAGTCTTCAGGATTGACAGCAGTCTTACCAATCAATGTAGCCAGCAAGGAATCCAAACGCACAGAGGGAGGCAGAGCATCGTCCCCTTCCAGCAAATACAACTTCTGAAGAAAACAGGGAATCCTGTGCTTTGTCAACGTCCTTCCATTCATGGAAAACCATGTCCTTAACCAGCCCTTTGAAAGGCATAGCAAAACAAGAAGGGGTAACATATTGAGGAAACAAGGTAGATTCCACCCCTGCAGGTTGAAAAGCAGGAATTCCTAGATTGTCCCGCATATGAACCAAAATGTCCCACATCTCCTCCCAAGACACATATTTGCCCCCAGAAGAGGTAGAAGGAACATCTCCCTCTGAGGAAGAGGAGCCACCAACCGCCACAGAAGCTTGAGAAGTAGAGGGATGACTGGACCAGACAGC
This sequence comes from Pleurodeles waltl, assembly GCF_031143425.1. Classification (NCBI taxonomy): domain Eukaryota; kingdom Metazoa; phylum Chordata; class Amphibia; order Caudata; family Salamandridae; genus Pleurodeles; species Pleurodeles waltl. The sequence goes on along the minus strand of NC_090445.1, from coordinate 483,788,800 downwards.
ACCAGCTGGGAGAGCCCTGGAGACAGCTACCTCAATCATGTCCTGCACCTCCTCCTAAGACATAAGAGGAGCAGTCCCGTCGACAGCACCCCTGGCCACACGTGCCGACTGCAAGGGAACAGGAACCCCCTCCCCTCAGAGGACAAAGAGGAGTAGAATACATCTCCACTTTACACCCTTCTGCTCTGACATAATGGAACAACAGAATGCCCAAAACCACTATCAAACACCTTAAAAAAGGGATAAAGCACCACCCCCTTACACCAAAGAAATTGCAGTATAAGGAGGCCCCCAATCAGGACAAAACCCTAAAAGAGACAAAAAAAACACAGGCCCAAAAGCTTGCATTACCGTGCCAATGGAGAAAAAATGCAGCCGGGAGCACATCCCACTCCGCGAGACGGTGACCGGGAAGCACAGCCCCAGCTGTAACAGAGCAGACCAACTACGGCAGACGATTCGGAAGCTGCACCGTCAGAGGCAGCCATGCACACATCATACTGCTGCGGCCCTGCCAGGAAATTGCCCCCAGAACCCTGCAACTGGCAGCGAGGAAGAACGAAGCCCCCCCAGGCCCCACCAAGGAGGAGAGAAAAAAGGTAAGTCTAGGCATAGACAAAAAGAAACAGGAGGGGTCTGGGGTCGGGGGACTTTTTAAAAAGTGAGGGTAGGAGTCTAGGTGAGGCAAGGGGCCTAATTGGTTAGTAAGGGAGGCGAGGGAAGGACGGGAGGTAATGTACATTATTTATATTACTATCGTGGAGGATAAACACAGTCATTTTAATTTACATATATTAACCATTGAACCTAGTGTCTAATTATTATCTGGTATAATTAAATTCAGTGAATAAAAATTTCAGAAATAAAAGCAGGATCAAAGTAAAAGATGCACGATGTGGGAAAGAAAGAGACAAATTGAAATGAAGAGAAAAGGTAATAGAGAAAGAGGAGAATGATAGAAGTTCTGTGATAAGAAAGGGATATAGAGAAAGGATTGGAAAATGCCAGAAAGACGGGGGTGTAGAGAAAGAAAGTGAAATTATGAAAGAATAGAACAAGAGAGGAATAAAAGATAAGAAAAGGTAGAAGAAGGAGAAAAATAAATATATTTGGAGATAGAAGACACAAATAGGACAGGAATGGAAAACATGAGACCAGACAAATTGCAATAAAAAGGTATGAGATAAAAGAAAATCCGAGAAAGTACTGGAGAGAACGAGAATACATGATAATATGAGTATGGCTGTGTAGGAAACGTTCAGGTTCCTGGTGAGTTGACTCTTTAAAAAACTGTGCCATCCCTGAATCCCTTTGTGAACGTGTAATGGGAACTAGTTGCTTGTTGTGACAGTTTAGGGAAAGATGGGAAAGGGAGTGAGAAAGTGAGGGAATAACACTGGACTGGAGTTCACTCTTGGCTTGACGTCTGCGCAGACGGGAAGCTGGAAGATTTCGTTGGTGGGTATATGTTATGTGATTGCACCAACTCTAAGGAAGAGGGACACCTCAACTGAGAATTGAGTGCAGATAACGAGAATATGGAAGAGAACCTTAAGCTGACTGGCTTCTGCAGTAAATGTTGCTTTGACGAACCCCACACAAGTTGGCATAAGCAGCGCATTTTTGTGGACTGTAATCACTCAGAATTACCCAAACATTCTATAGTATTACACAGAATTGTACCAGAAGAGTATTCCTGCAGTTAATGCTATTCTCTTAGCTTAAAAATGCCCCCTTTCATCCAAAATGGAAGTGAGGATTCATTTTGCACTAAAAACTGCACTAAATGCCACAGGACACAAATAGTGAGCATATGCAGCTGCTTGCGCCATCTAAATGTACTCTCGCAGTAGGATTTCTTTCCCCAAGTGACACTTAATTTCGTAAGTGGGAATAGCTGTATTATTATTGGTAATTCTGTGTCAAAGAGTAATGCAGAATTACTAAAGTTACTCTGATTACTCCTGCATTATTGAAATTTCGGCCAGGACTACTACAAAACAGGACACTACTGCAAACCAGACCCGACAGCAGGTGATGAAGCAATCGAGTTGAGTGCAAAAAAGTATCATTAACAACAAAACAAAAGTGAAAAAGAGATAGGGAATAACTGAATGCGAGAGAACCAAATGTGATAGAAACAAGGAGTACAAAATAACAGACGTCATAGGACATAAATGAGAGAGACCTGCTATGAATTTGATAGCCATAATAACTAATGACACATTGCTTAGTGTCAGCTCCAAGTTCGCTAGACCCTTAAGTACTGGCTTTAACCTGTGCACCCTGGAAATGTCTTAGAACCAGCTACTAAATACAATCTGTGAATCAAAGTCAAGTTAGCAGGAAAGTTTTTGAGTCCTTCCAGGATCTATTGCTCAATTTTCGAGGGTTTCTGAGCCTAACATGTTCTAACGCCTAATCCCATGTCTATGTCAAGAAAGAATCCTGACTGGAACTCACTTGACAAGCTGAGGAGGAAGAGTATTATGTGCTTTGGAAAAAATTTCATAATCATTATTAAGTGGCCCTCATAGAATTTATCCATCTAACACTTTAAAGGATATTTTTGTCACCCACTGATTGAATGACCTGACTTGAAGACATATTCTTAGGGAGGTGTTTTTGGCACCAACATTTTGAGAGGCAAGCAAACTAAAGAGATAACAGCTGTTTCAATGAAAGTGCAAACATAGTGGCTACTATAAGAGGTACATTAAGGCAAACATCATGTATATGGTGGTATAAAAATAAATGTAGTAATATTTGGCTAGAGTCTCAGTTTCAAAATCATTTCCTTCTCTGTAATATGTTGCTTTTCCCCTCAGGCCATGCAGCACATGCCTACGTAAGAGAGAGTAAGCATCTGGATAATTGACCTTCTGAGCATTTCTTTGAGAGGAGTAAAATATATTGATAGTATGCATCACATCCGCCCTTCGTCATGTAGTCAGGGATGGCCTTGTGTTATTCAAATAAGCACTGAAACATACACAGGGTAAAACATCCACTGTATCTGAATATCTCACGAGACTTTGTAGGGAAATGTAAGTATGGTATGTCCTGCTGTCTTATGGCATGCTGTATTAGTAACAGGCTTTTGCATAGTACACTTCTACCAATTGTATGATAATGTAGGGCTTTCAGAGTCTGAGCATAAGTTATGGGTCTGGGTCTAGTTCCAATCCATGTCAAGCTCATTGGAAGGGGAGTTTGGAGACAATCGGGGAAGTGTTCTTTCCTTTCCTTTCCAGAGATTGTAAAGCTTATGTATTCAATGGAAGAGTAGTCACAACAACACCCTTCTCTGCAGCAAGCTCAACTTTCTTCTCTGCTCTTAATTTGAGAAGATCAGGCGTTGCAGACAGTAGTTTCTTTTGATGAGTTTCTTGTAAAGATCCAGGCCCTGTTAAGAAAAGTGGCACTGCACACAGTGCAGCTCTACTTTTCTTGCGCCCCCCCAACTCCATCATGTGAGCGCCATATCTAAGATACGGCACACCATAGCAATAGTTAGGGGAACTAGCATCAAACCTTTTGATGCTAGTTTGGAGCTTTGCAGGATTAGCATACAAATGTTGACGCTAATCCTGCAAAGCCCATTGAGGCCCATTGAAACCATGGCATGCCTCCTTTTAACACCTGCTCTGAACAGGCATCAAAAGTGACAAAATAAATGATGCAAAGAAATCTTTTAGATTTCTTTGCTCTATTTTTTTGGTCCCCCTAAAGGGGGAAGACCCCCTTTCCATATTTTAAACCTGGTGCAGGCATCATGTAGAGCAAAGGGTTACAAAGTGGTGCAATGCATGCATTTTGCCACTTTGTAAATTTGGCGCAGTGATTTTGGCCTCGTTGGGCCGCATTACATAAAAAAAATAATGCTAATAAGGCACCAAGGAGACACTAGCAGCTCTTAAATCAGCCCCTCAGTTCACTGCTTGGACAAATTGATTTCAGACTCTTCTCTCCATCATGGCTGCGTTTCCAAGAGACATGGGCTTTGGCACTGGTACTGGTACCTTTGATCTAGGGGTGATCTACTTCCAAGACTCGTCCTATCCAAAGGAGAGTGCAGCCAGTATGTCTCACATCGGGAAAATGACGGGCTTAATGCCAATGGTGGCAATGGAAACATACGTCTTCTTCTTGTCGTCAATGGCAACTTCCTGGCAGGAGCCTCCTTCTTTCGGGTCATTATTTTTTTGTATGGGTTAGAGCTTAGCACAAGCAAAAGCACTTAGCAGAGGACCCTGCTTTAGGTGTCAGCTAACTTGCAAACCTCCCTTCTTTTCAGTGTTGTGTATGATGTGACCACTCATGCACCTGCAGGCAATGAAAATAAAGCAGGACAGCAGTAGTATTTGGGAAATCTAGGCAATGTAATACAAATCACTATTAATCATCACAATCAAAACAAACACTTAATAGTAGAGAACTCAAGCATTAAAAACTATTTTTTGCTAGATATTACGCAGAAAAATCTATGATTTTGTTCCCCAGGGGTCCATGGGACTCCTTTGGGAGGCATGCAAGAATAGAAAAAAAAATCTTGCTGACCCTATGGAAGGCGGGGGAAGGCAGGAAAAAAGTAAAATAAATTAATTATGAATAAGTTCCTGTACCCTATCATTCCAGGCTGGCAGGGAAAGGAAAGGCAAATGATCATGCCCAATAGGGCATTAAGCCATCCCATAAGCAATCCAACTGGGTTTGAGTCCCAGCCCCCATCAGTAAAAGTGGTTCAACCAGTATCCAGCCTCCCCCTATACCTAAGATGGCATCCTCTGCACACCCTGAACCCCCCCTCATAACCTCACCCAGTAGCAAGAAACAACTACAACCCTATTTATATCTAATTTAGAATGCTCAAATAGATATGTAATATTGGGCACCTTGGTGTTTGAGGCTATTAGTCTGGAAATTCCTGATGTATCAAAGGTCCCATCTAGTGAAGGAAGTGATGGAAATTATTCCAAGAATGGATAGTGATCATCATGCTTTATGTGTCAAGATGGTATCCATTCTTATTGACAATCAACACATGGATCCAGTAATTAATGTTGATATGATTCAGACCTCTTATAACAAGAGGAATCTAAAGTGGTCAGTAATAATGAATAGAGTAGGGCTCTAACACAAATGTATAATCTCTTTGAGAAAGTACTATTTAAAGCAATCAATGAGAGGTAGAAGAAGAGTAACTCCCCCAACCTCCACACTTACCCAATGTACAGCTGAGCAATTTCTTTGTGAAAGAAGTGAAAAGAGTAATCAATAAGGACAATGTATGCACCTAACTGGTTTACTAGGGAATGCAGGTCTGCCTAGAGAAGTCTTTTAAATTTCATTAAGGAGGGAAGCCAAGCGCAAATAAGTAATGCTAGGAAGCACTACAAAGCTGTTTTGTTAAAGGCAAAAAAGGCTGGGCATCTGAACAGTGGGCAGATTTAGCAGAAGCTCAGCTGCGAGGGGATGCAAAAACATTTTAGAAGCTTATATTACTAGTAACGCATACCATTGATGACCATCTGGAGCTAACTGTGCCCCCTGAGATATGTGTAGCCCATTTTGAGGGTCTATGTATAGAGAAGGAGAAGGGAATTAGGGTAAGGCCTGAGATTCCTTACAAAGGTCTAGGTAAGAAGATTGGTGATTTAGCCCAACATGATTATACACTGGAGATTACAGGCAAAGGGAAAAAAAGGTTTATTTTGCCTGAAACACTTAGGCCCTCATTATTACATTGGTGGTCACAACCACCTACCGCTGTGGTAACTACCTCCAACATACCACCATAGTGGCGACCATCCATCCGTCAGATTATGAGTATTGCTTCTACAGCCAGTAGAACAGCGTCAGCCGTATTTTGAGCAGAAATACGGCCTGGCTGTGTCCTGCTGGCTGGGTGCTGCTGGCGGTAGCAGCGCCCCTTCCCGTTCCCTGCCAGATGACCTCCTCGCCCAAGGAAAGTTGGGCGTCCAACAGGTGAGGGAGGTGGGAGGGTGTTGTGTGTCTGAGTGTGTGAGTGCATGTGTGAATGTGTCTGTGTGTTGTATGCGTGTAACAATGGCAAATTGAGTGCATGTCTGCATATCAGTGTGTCTGTGTGTAAGAATGTTTGTGAGTATGTCTGGACAAATGCGTATGTGAATGCATGTATGCCAGTGAATGAGTGAATACATGTATGCCAGTGTACTTGAATGGTGTATGCTTTGTGCATGTGGGTGTATGTGTGCATGTATGCATGGAGCAGGGTCTGGGGTGAGGGGCGCTGTGACTGTAGTGGCGGTGATGGGGTGATGTGTGCGTGTGTGTGCGTTTATGGGGCACGGGGTGAATGCGTGTATCGGAGGGGATGGGTGGTGTTTGAATCAGGGGCTGTGGGTGTGGGGATGGAGGAGGATAGGGGAGTCAGGTGACTGTTGTGGGGGTGGAGGAGACGCCTACCAGAGACGGGGAAGGAATTACCTGTCACCAGTAGGACATACCACCATGGTTTTCCTGGCGTTGCTAATGCCACAGAAACCATGGCGATAGGCCAGCTCACTATGCCGCCGGCAGTACTCTGTGGGCTGCTGGTTCGGAGATTGACATCTCCGGCTTGGCGGCTCATACCACCATGGCGGTGTAAGTGGAGAAGTGGTGGGTTGGCTGCAGCCAACCCGCCACACTCATAATGTGGCGGTATGTATCGCCGGCCTGTTGGCGGTAATACCGCCACATTAACCCTTGTGGTCATAAGACAACCAGGGTTAAAATGAGGGCCATAACGCCATAAAGCAAGTCAAAAGAGAAAAGGCACCTGGGCTAGATGGTATTCCTGGTGATCTTTATCTTTCCTAGCCTGAAGTTTGGACCCAATATATTAACGCCCTGCGCAATACCATTCTGATGTGAGAGTGTATCCCCCCCATCCTGGCAAGGAGCAGTTATAATCACCATATATAACAATCATTGGCAAAGCCAATAGGTCTTGCCTATGCAAGAGCTATTGGCTTTACCAATGTATTTCAGTCATATTGTACACCAACGTAGTTGCGGTTCAGCATGGCTAACATTTTGTGGCATAGAGGAGAGTGGCATGGAGTGTTGTAAAATGGAATGATGAAGAGTGGAGTAGAATGTTGTAGATTAGAGTGGCAGAGAGTATTGTGTATTAGAGTGGCATAGTGCAGAGTCACATAGAGTGACATACACTGGAGTGGCATACAGTAGAGTGGACTGGTATAGAGTGCATTGGCATAGAGTGTTGCAGACAATAGTGGTATAGAGTGCAGTAACATTGAATTCAGTGGCATACAATGCAGCATCATAAAATGCAGTGGCATAGTTAGGGTGGTGCTTAGTAGAGTATAGTGGTGCAGAGTGGAGTGGCACAGAGTGGGGTGGCTGAGAGTAGAATGGCACAGAGTAGAGTGGCACACAGTAGAGTTGAGTAGAGTGGCATAGAGTGCAGTGGTGTACAGTGCAGTGGCATAGAGCACAGTGGTGTGGAGTGGGGTAGAGTGGTGCAGTGAAGTGGCAAAGAGTTGAGTGATGCAGAGGGCAGTGACGCAGAGTATGGTCGAGTGGCATAGAGTGCAGTGGTGTAGAGTGCAGAGTAGAGACAAGTGTCAGTGTTCAGTGGCATAAAGTGGTGCAGAGTACAATAGCATAGAGTGGTGCAAAGTAGAGTATAGCACTGTAGAGTGCAGAGACAGAGTGCAGGGGTGCCAAGTGGAGTAGAGTAGCGTAGAGTTCAGTGATGGAGAGCGCAGTGTTACAGAGTAGAGTGTCAGAGTGCAGTGGTGTAGAGTGGGGTGACATTGAGTGCAGTTGTGCACTGGCATAGAGAGCAGTGGTTAAGAGTAGAGTGACATAGAGTGCAGTGTCATAGAGTGAAGTGGCGCAGAGTTGAATAGAGTGGAATAGAGTGGTATAGAGTGCAGTGATGTAGAGTAGATTGTTTTAGAGTAGAGTGAAGTAGCATAGAGTGAAGTGGTGGAGGGTATAGTGCAGTTACCTAGAGGGGCATAGAGTGTAATTGCATAGAGTAAAGTGGTGTAGTGTGCAGTGGCATAGAGTACAGTGGTGCAGAGTAGATCGGAGTGTCATACAATGCATTGGTGTAGAGTGTAAGGACATAGAGTTGAGTGTTACAGAGTAAAATGCATTGGCATAGAGTGTAGTGTCGTAGAGTGTAATGTTGCGGAGTGACACAAACTACAATGGCATACAGTGCAGTTGTGCAGAGTATATTGGTGTGGCCTAGACTGGAGCGGTGTAGTGTGCAGTGGTAAGAAGTGTAGTGGTGTAGACTAGAGTGATGACGAGTGCATTAACAAAGAGTAGAGTGGTACAGAGTAGAGAAAAGAGGCTTAGTGTGAAGTGACATAGAGTGCAGTGTCATAGCATGGAGTGGTGCAGAGTGCAGTGGCGTGGAGTGGTATAAAGTGAAGTGGTGCAGAGTAGAGTGCAGTGGTAAGGAGTGGAGTGGTGAAGAGTAGAGTGGAGTGGCATAGAGTGGAGTATTCAGGGTGTGTTAGCACACTGCCATTACAGACAACACATTTTCAATTGAAATTACCACTACATTTGCACAGACATACAGTTTTACTAATAAAACTATACAGTGCACAGAAAAAAGGGTGGAAATTGCATCACTTAGTGTAAGGATTTTTTTAATCATATGAAAATATTTGTTTCCTACACACTTCAGAAAGAACAAAAATGTGTTTCATTTGTGGTTCTAATTCTGACATTTACTTGAAACACTTACACAGTTAAGTTGCATGTTGTTGTGTGCTAGACAAATATATTTCCTACCCCCCAATATTCAGCTAGATTGTCACATAAATCCTCTCACTTTGAAGTCAGAGAAAGAAAAGCAAAGAAGCACCGTCCGAAGGCAGCGCCTGACATTTGATCTCAGTCTTTGAATGCACAGCAGAAGTGATGAGATAAGAACAAGGTTTACAATCCTGGTTTCAGAACGGGAGCACTCGGAAGGATACTGTAAATAAAGTTTGGGGAAGGTACAAACTCAGGCTGGGCAGCGTAAAACAAATAAATCCAGCAAGTGGAAAGCAAGAAAATGTGAGTTACAAACCAGAAAGCCAATGGCAAGCAATGGGCAGAATGCGTTCCTAGGTCAGCCTTCTGAATGTCCCCAAGATATCTTTAGCAAACCCAACAGCTGCACTGCCTGGAAATCTGTGACCTAAAAATGGTAATGATGGATAAACTTGGTAAACATTCCAGTAGATTTACCATGTAGAGTGACCATATGGACATCCTAATGGATAGTTTAAAATTTCAGACCTTACAGAAAACTATTTTAAAGACTCTTTTCTCAAAATACGGCATCTGAGAACGTAAGCAAGCAGCAGCACTCTTAACTGAAATGCTTTATCTGGAAGTGGCATGCCTTTTAACTCATTTTACTTAGTTTTTATCTATTCTTTTAGGGAAGGTCTGAGTTATCATGGAAATTGCATGATGAGATTTTATTCTTATACGTATGTATTATGATGATTAATTGTAATATTGTAATTTCAGACTTTACGGAAAACTATTTTAAAGGATCTTTTCTTAAAATATAAATTTTATGAGTAGATCCTACTTGTACATACATGTGTTATGATGTTATGATGATTAACAATGGCGCTGTTTTTATGTTGTTTAAAAACCAAAGTCTAAATCAAGATTGTTTTTAGACTGACCAACTGACAGAGAAGTAGCTTACAATTAAAAATATATATTATTTGCAGTTTTTAATAAGCACATTTACCCACATGTTTCACACTTCTGAAGAAATATTTAATGGTCATGTTTTGATTCATTGTGAGATATGCATGCATTCTACTGCCTTTCCTACACAGTTAAGTTTTAGGTCTGAGAACAGCCAATATTCTTTATCATAACACACATTATATTTTGGATCTTCATAATAAAATGGCCCCACTGTCTCTCTTTGCATCCTCTTATTATCTGTTTGTTACAGCTTGTTTCTGCAAATATCTCTGTTCCTGCTATTTTTCCCGAATGTGTAGGCCTTTAGGAATTCCTTTTCAGTAATGGAGATGAAAGATGTAAAGTGGCTTATTTTTGCTTGCACTCATATAGCATTTAGGCAAATCTTCTTTTGCCAAATATATGAACAGCATAAAATTCTCACTGGAGTCCTAATGAAGCCAAGCAAAAAATCATAATCATACAAACACAGGCAGTTTGTCAGATACCATTCCAATCACCATAAGTGCACACATTTCTTGCAAGTTTCAAAGTGCTTTTCACATTCACTGGATGTATTACATCAGGGTTTTGTTCCACTATAGCCTAAAGGGTGACAAGCAAAAGCCATGCCTTACCTAATACTGTGAATTTATGAAGTAAGTGAAAATGGTGAATAGTTGTCTGTTTTAAAGAGGATGTAAAGTTGCAAGTTTCTTTTGACTTTCATGCACTTCTCACAAAAACTATATACATTCACTATACTTTTCATTCCCTCATTCCCTACTCCACACATTCTACCTCCTTCTCAATCACATTTTCTCTCACTGTCACCTCCCTCCCTCTCTCCCCAACAGGCTGGTGGAGAAGACCGCCAACTAATGACCATGGTGTTTTTCCCAACTGAATATAGCCAATCCACCGCCAGCTCTGCCAGTGCGGTCAGGCCGCCACAGATGACGGCAGCCACCTTCAGGTCAGTGGAGAGCATGTTCCAGCAGGACATATTACGAGGCTGCACACCGCCAAAGTTTCCGCCACGGTTGCACCACCATGGAAACCCTGGCAGAAACTGACTCTAGAAAAGGAGACACTCACCTTCAGGAGCATGTGCTGGTCCGGAGCCACCATGGAACCTGAACTGCATATCTTCCCGCTACACCTGCTCGCCTAACGACTCCAGAGCCAGCAACGATGATGGTGATGAAACCAACTGTGAGTACACACACTTACCTGTCACTGCAGGAAAACAGACACATCCGGGGCGGCTGGCAAGAGCAACACACATACAGAACCTCACACATATACACACACACACGCAGCCACATACACGCACACACATACACAGTACACACACAATACGGCCATACACACACACCAAAATACACACAAAACCCCAGGTACACAGCACCGGCACAGTTACACACAACACACAGCACTACCAAATGATACAACTACACAACAACTGCTACACCACAAAACACTGTTAAACACCCACTATACGCACCTCCAGTTGTCAAATCATACATACAACATAACTACACAGAAAACAAACACACACAATCACACATCCAAACAACGAGCCACACCACATACCCAGCAAACACACATCACAACGGACCTGATATACCTATCCCCACACACACTCAGGCACACAGTACAACCACACAGAGGCACACAGCACAGTAGAAAACACATCAACACAAACACCACACAATACCAACACAACAACATGTCCCCAACATACACATGCCCATCACACAACACACCCATCACTGGGGGAGAAATACCATGCACACAACCACACATGCAGCCCAGACACAACTAGTAGCACAACCCCACCTCACATCCAAATGCTTACACACAAGTAATGTCAGCCAAGACCAAAACTGCCTATGTCAAAATTACCAACTATCCTTTGCCACAACTCCATTTTCCTGGCAATCGATGTTGGACCTGTGCTCCAACCAGTTGTGGCTTTACCCTGATAATTTCATCCACCATGACCCTCAACTCGGCAGTGAAATATGGGTGTTTTTGTGGGGGCATGGTAGTGGTTGTTAAGAGGGTATGTGGGGGTGTTGTGAGTGTAAGGGTGCAGTGTGGGATGATTGATGAGGTGTAGGTGCTATGTTGTGAGGGTGAGATGCTTCTCATGGAATTTGTGTACTCATTATGTGTGTAATGTGTTAGTTGTGCTGGTGTGTGGTGTGTGATGAGTGTGATTGTGTGTCTATAGTATGTTTTTTCTCTCTATATAACAGCCTGCTCCCAGTGTCTCAGTATGATGTTTTTGTTGCAAAGGATTGTGGGTTGTGTGGGGGGGTGTTTTATAGTGCACTGTGTAGGTGTGTAAGGTGTGTGAATGAGTGTCAGGTGTGGGGTATTCAAACTGTCCAATGTGGTGTTGTGTTTTGACAGTAGTGGGTTCTGACAGCGGCAGTTTGCACCGCCAATGGTTTTCCACCATGGAAAAGCAACTGTGGTGATTTGTGACTCATAATCTGGTGGGTGGATGTTTGGCAGGCTGGTAGTGCTGGTGGTGGAACCACCTCTTTCCCAACCTCCAGTGCCCTGGCGGTTTCAGACTTTTGGTGGCTTTTTGGCGGTCCTCACAGTGTGCATCACCGCTGCAGCCTTGCCAAAAGTCTGTCAAACTTGTAATGAGGCCCAAAGTGTTCAACCTCACCATTGAACTTAAGCCAACTGGGCATTATATTCTGGTGTACATTGCTAAGTGAACAATGAAGTCCTGTCCCTGGAATGGTGGCCCATTTTCAGTTTGGATCTTTTTGAGAAGACCATGTGTGGCCAATTTGTATTCAAACACTGGTATCAACTCGTCAGCTGATATAGACTTAACTACCTCTACTTCTAGATATTTACTTGCCACCCAGCAGGCAGATTTTTAAAATAAGTACTGAGGCTAACCCATGGAGCAATTGGAATCTCTTCAGAAATTACCAAAAGAGGAGTGGTAGGAGGCCCTGTCGCTTGACAAGGAAGGCAATGGGCTACCATCCTTTCATCTTGCTAATGACTTCCTGGAAATCATACTTTTTGTTGTATCCACAATTTTATCTTTAACCGGTTCTGGGCCTTGGACGAGGTGACCTCGTCCAAGGCACCAGTTCCCGTGTGCCTTGGACGAGGTCACATCGTCCAAGGCACAGGAACTGGGGGGAGCACTAGCGCTCCCCCCCTGTGCTCCCCACCCACACCCCAAGGCGGGGATGGAAGGGGAAGCCCTTCCCCTTCCACCCCAAACCCCCCGGCAATCTGATGACGCGCCAACGTCATCAAGTGTTGCCGGGACGCGCTGGAAGCCATTTGCTTCCAGCGCGTCGAGGGGAGAGGACTTCTCAAGGTGAGTCCTTCCCTTTTTGGGGGTTTTGGGGGGGGAACAGACAAGGGGGGAAAGGAAAGGGTTTTTCCTTTCCCCCTGTGCCTGTTTTCGCGATCGTGGAGCAGGAATCTCCACTAGACACCAGGGATTTTTTGGGGTATGTTTCTTTTGGGGGCGACCCCTTGGGCAAGGGTCGCCCCCCTGGGGGGCTATTTTTTTTAGTATTCCCCCCCCCCCCGGGGGCAGGGGGGGGTCGAAATCCACTAGACACCAGGGATTTTGTTTTCATTGTGTATTTTGGGGGCAGATTGCCGATTTGTCGGCCGATGTGCCCCCAGGGGGGGCGAAATCCACTAGACATCAGGGATTTTGTTTTTATTGTTTATTTTGGGGGCGACCCCTTGGGCAAGGGTCACCCCCCCTGGGCAAGGGTCGCCCCCCGGGGGTCTATTTTATTTAGTATTTCGCCCCCCCGGGGGCAGATTGCCGATTTTTCAGCCGATCTGCCCCCGGGGGGGGGGGGAAATTAACTAGACACCAGGGATTTACTTTTATATGTTTATTTTGGGGGCGACCCCTTGGGCAAGGGTCGCTCCCCTGGGGGGCTATTTATTTTTTCTGTTTCGGCCCTCCGAGCGCAGATCAGCCATGTTTTTGGATTATCTGGCCCCCGGGGGGGTTGAAGCACACTAGGCGCCAGGGATTGTGTGGTGTGTGTGGTGTGTGTTTGGGGCACCCCTTGGGCAACTGTCGCCCCCCCCAAAGTGGGGAAAGTTCGTATTGGCCATCCCTGCCCCCTTTGGGGGCAGATGGGCCTATTTTTATAGGCCCATCTGCCCCCAAGGAGGGCAGAAACCACCAATACACCAGGGATTTTATTTTTTGTTCCCTTTTTTTTGTTTTGTGCTGGGGGTGCCCCCTTTGGGAAGGGTCGCCCCCTAAACGGGGCACAGAGCTGTTGCCCATTTCTGCCCCCCTTGGGGGCAGATTGGCCAATTTGTTTTACGCCCATCTGCCCCGGAGGGGGCAGAATCCACTTAGGTACCAGGGACAATTTCTAAGTTCTTGGTGGTGGGGTGTTTGTCAACTGGTGAAGTATTTGTATTTGTGATTATAACAATTTATTTCTTCTTTTTCTTCTCGTTCAATGCTTTTGTTACCTTTGCTGTGGATCCTTGGGGTTTTGGCAGTAGTTGTCCTGCGGTTTGCATAGTTGCATGTTTTAGGTAAGTAAAAGCAATTTACTCCAAAGGAGTACTGTTGACATGCATGAATGACATGTTTGTAGGTGGTGTACTAAATGCATTATTGTGTGTGAAATTGTCCTTATATTTGAGCAAAATGATATTTGTGTTGTACTATGTCTAATTTGCTTTTTTCTTTTTTCTTTTTAGTGGGATATCATTGGTGATTGCTGTGTCTGTGCAGAGTAGTTGCTTGGTGAGTAGCTTTTTCAGGCAAGTGAGTGGTATAGTTTTTTTTAGTACATAACTCTTTGTGATAAAGCTACACTTTGTTTATTACTTATTTTAGTGCTAGTTGTTGTTGGCAATCAATTTGTTGTTAGTGAGGATCATGGCTAGCCGCAGAGTGACCGCTCAGCAGGTTTTTGGCATGCTCTTTGAGTCGTCTTCAGACCATGATTACGAGACTGACTCTGCATCTGAGGGCAGAGGAGGAAGTGAGAGATTCTGGCAGTGAGTTTTCTGTCCGAGAGTGTTCTTCTGATGAGGAAGCTACTCTCAGTGCAGATGAAGGGCCTGTGTTAGAGAAGGACATTGATGTGCCAAGAGTGCAGCAGCCTGGTGCTGAAGGGTTTCCCATTAGAAGACCTGACACCTGGATTGCCCCAAACATGGAGCAGCCACAGTTACCGGCATTTACTGGTCTCCCAGGGTGTAGAATTAATACGGAAAACTTTTTGCCTGTCCATTTCTTTCACTTGTTCATGGACAATGTATTTTTGGAAGAGATTGTGGAGCAGACTAATTTGTATGCAGAGCAATATTTGCGGGACAATGCTGCCAGACTTAAGCCTCAGTCTAGAGCTACTCAGTGGGTTCCCACATATCTGGAAGAGATGAAAAAGTTTTTAGGTTTGACTTTTTTGATGGGGTTGATCAGGAAGCCGTCACTGGCTTCTTTTTGGTCTACTAGTCCCTTGATGGCAACGGCTATATTTCCTGCAACTATGACACGTAATCAGTATTTGCTTCTTCTTCGTATGCTGCATTTTGTAGACAATGCTTTAGCCTTGCCACAAGATCACCCTGATTGTGACCATCTTTTTAAGATTAGGCCTGTCCTTGATCATTTTGTAGATCGGTTTTCAGAGGTCTATGTTCCAGGCAAAAACATTGTATATGCTGTCAGAAAGCAGTACAGGATATGTGTATAATTTCCAGGTCTACACTGGTAGGGATTCCAGTATCGACCCTCCTGGTTGTCCGGCCACTTTTGGAGTTAGCAAAAAAATAGTGTGGGGACTTGGTAGACGGCTGTTTAACAAAGGTCACCATTTGTACGTAGATAATTTCTACACTGGAGTGCAGTTGTTCAAGGAGTTGTTTAGAGTGGACACTGTTGCTTGTGGCACAATCCGTTCTAACCGGAAAGGCTATCCAAGGGAGCTTGTCTGTAAAAAACTTGAGAGGGGACAGTGCAGTGCCTTGTGGAATAATGAGCTGCTAGCTCTGAAATTTTCAGACAGGAGGGATGTGTACATGCTGTCTACCATCCATGATGAGAATACTTCCCCTGTGACTGTTTGGGGTCAGGTTGCGGAAGTGCGCAAACCTGCGTGAATTTTGGACTACAATAGGCACATGGGTGGTGTTGATAGAGTAGATCAGAGGTTGGAACCTTACACTGCTCTTCGTAAGTCTTACGGGTGGTATAAAAAGTTGGCCCTACATTTATTTCATTTGGCAACTTTTAATGCCTTCATTGTATTCATGGATTGTTCACCTGAGTCAAGGATGACATTTGTTAAATTTCAGGAGTCGGTGATAGAAAGCCTTATTGTGGTGGAACAGGCAAGAGTTCCTAGAGTAGAAGTGGTGGAGGATGTGGCTAGATTGAAAGATCGGCACTTTCCAGATCACATTCATCCCACTCCCAAAAAAGACTTGCCCACAAAGAAATGTAGAGCATGTGCCCGGAGATTAATCCGGAGGGAGAGCCGGATATACTGCCCCGAATGCCCTTCAAAGCCTGGGCTGTGTGTGCCCAGCTGTTTTAGAAGTTACCACACAAGGAAAAACATCTGGGAAATACCGTGAGCGTAAGCTGTCTGTTTTATATTTTCGTATTTTTCACGGTTGGCATCTCTGTCATGTATTTAGTTAGAGCTTTTGTGTTTGTAGTTTTGTGCTTATTTTATAATTAGTTAGTGGTTTCTTTGTTGTTTATAAACAAAAAAAAGTGATGGCGTGTGTGTGGGGTGGCGCTTGGCTGGCGGTGTGCTTGGGGTGGCGCTTGGCTGGCGGTGTGCATGGGGTGGGGCTTGGCTGGCAGTGTGGGTGGGGTGGCGCTTGGCTGGCAGTGTGCTTGGGGTGGCGCTTGGCTGGCGGTGTGGGGCTTGGATGGTGTTGTGGGTGGGGTGGGGCTTGGCTGGTGGTGTGGGTAGGGTGGCGCTTGGTTGGCGGTGTGCGTGGGTTGGGGCTTGGCTGGCGGTGTGGGTGGGGTGGTGCTTGGCTGGCGGTGTGCGTGGGGTGGCGCTTGGCTGGCGGTGTGCATGGGGTGGGGCTTGGCTGGCAGTGTGGGTGGGGTGGCACTTGGCTGGCGGTGCCAGCCAAACGCCAGTCCACACTCCCATCAGCTGGTGTGATTGTTGTATCAGGCATGTGGGCATATGTAAGTGATGGGCCCTTGAGTGGCGCTGTCTCTCGATGTGAGTGTTGTAATATGCTGGGCCCGTGGCTGGCGGTGTGAATGGTCTTGTGCGTGTCATGTATGAAAGATGTGTGAATGGACTGTAAAGCGGTTGGTGCCTTGTCGCGGCTTTACAGCTCACGAGCTGTGAGTCATTGGTTCAGTTTTTTGTCTTTCAGTTATTAACAGTGCATTTCATTTTTGTGAAATCTCTTGTTAATAAAATTTGATCTACTGAACCATCACTCACCCTCGTGCCAAATCCAACCAGTATGTGTGGTACAAATGACAAAACCTGCTCCGCTGTCGCAGCACACTTGAGACACTCTACGTGTCTCAGGAGGGACCCCGATGATGAAGCATGCCACCAACTTGGTTGGTGGGTGAGGGGTCTTTTTCACATAATCTAAGTGCTTTTCTTTTCACAATTTTAGTGTTTGGCACATCACAGACGTATGTGGACACATCAAAATGATATATTAAAAACTACCTGTGTTTGGGGGGGAGGGGCCACCTATGTTTTTAGTCCTGGGTGCCACCTTCATGTAGGGAAACCTACCAAACCCAGAAATGTTTTTAAACTAGACACCCCAAGGAGTGCAGGGAGATGTGGCTTGCGTGGATCCCCCAACATTTTCTTACCCAGATGCCTCTGCAAACCGCAAAATGTGGTTAAAAAAGCATATTTTCCTGACTTTTGTTTGTACGATCACCGCTCCAGCACAAAATTCCTACTCCACAGCATTCCCCTCAGTCTCCCAAGTAAAATGACACCTCACTTGTGTGGGTCCCCAAAGCAGAGTCAGCCTAAAGATGTATAAAAGAAGAATATGTCCTTCTCAACTTGCTGTGCTATCCCCTCTATCTCTACAAGTTTTGGGCCTTATTCTGTTGCAGGCACCTGGCCCACCCACACAAGTGAGGTACCATTTTTATTGGGACACTTGGGGGAATGCTGGGTGGAAGGAAATTTGTGGCTCCTCTCAGATTCTAGAACTTTCTGTCACCAAAATGTGAGGAAAGTGTGTTTTTTATAGCCAAATTTTGAGGTTTGCAAAGGATTCTGGGTAACAGAACCTGGTCAGAGCCCCACAAGTCACCCCATCTTGCATTCCCCTAGGTCTCTAGGTTTAAAAAATGTGCTGGTTTGCTAGGTTTCCCCAGGTGCCGGCTGAGTTAGAGGCCAAAATCCACAAGTAGGCACTGTTTTCTATGAAAAAATGTGATGTGTCCACGTTGTGTTTTGGGCCATTTCCTTTTGTGGGCGCTAGGCCTACCCACACAAGTGAGGTACCATTTTTATCGGGAGACTTGGGGGAACGCTGGGTGGAAGGAAATTTGTGGCTCCTCTCAGATTCCAGAACTTTCTGTCACCGAAATGAGTGCAAAACGTGTTTTTTTAGCCAAATTTTGAGGTTTGCAAAGGATTCTGGGTAACAGAACCTGGTCATAGCCACACAAGTCACCCCATTTTGGATTCCCCTAGGTGTCTAGTTATAAAAAATGCACATGTTTGGTAGGTTTCCCTAGGTGCCGGCTGAGCTAGAGGCCAAAATCTACAGGTACGCACTTTGCAAAAAACACCTCTGTTTTCTTTAAAAAAATGTGATGTGTCCACGTTGCGTTTTGGGGCATTTCCTGTCACGGGCGCTAGGCCTACCCACACAAATGAGGTATAATTTTTATCGGGAGACTTAGGGAAACGCTGGGTGGAAGGAAATTTGTGGCTCCTCTTGGATTCCAGAACTTTCTGTCACCAAAATGTGAGAAAAGTTTGTTTTTTTCGCCAAATTTTGAGGTTTGCAAAGGATTCTGGGTAACAGAACCTGGTCAGAGCCCCACAAGTCACCCCATCTTGGATTCCACTAGGTCTCTAGTTTTCAAAAATGCACAGGTTTGGTAGGTTTCCCTAGGTGCCGGGTGAGCTAGAGGCCAAAATCTACAGGTAGGCACTTTGTAAAAAACACCTCTGCTTTCTTCAAAAAAATGTGATGTGTCCACATTGCGTTTTGGGGCATCTCCTGTCGCGGTCGCTAGGCCTACCCACACAAGTGAGGTATCATTTTTATCAGGAGACTTGGGGGTACGCTGGGTGGAAGGAAATTTGTGGCTCCTCTCTCATTCCAAAACATTCTGTCACCAAAATGTGAGGAAAATTTGTTTTTTTAGCCAAATTTTGAGGTTTGCAAAGGATTCTGGGTAACAATCAATCAATCAATCAATCATTCGCATTTATAAAGCGCGCTACTCACCCATAAAGGGTCTCAAGGCGCTGGGGGGGGGGTCAGTGCTTGAAGAGCCAGGTCTTGAGCTGCCTTCTGAAGGAGAGGTGTTCAGGTATGGCGCGAAGGTGGCTGGGCAGAGAGTTCCAGGTCTTCGCTGCCAGGAAAGAGAAGGATCTTCCTCCGGCGGTGGCTTTGCGGATGCGGGGTATGGCTGCCAGGGCCTGTCCGGCGGATCGTAGAGTGCGCGGAGGAGTGTAGAAGGAGACGCGGTTGTTGATGAGTTTGGGTCCGAGGTTGTGAAGGGCTTTGTGTGCGTGGGTGAGGAGTCGGAAGGTGATCCTCTTGTTGTCGGGGAGCCAATGGAGTTTTTTCAAGTGTCCTGAGATGTGGTGGTGGCGAGGGATGTCCAGGATGAGTCTTGCGGCAGCGTTCTGGATCCGTTGGAGTTTCCTCAGCAGCTTGGTGGTGATGCCCGCGTACAGGGTGTTCCCGTAGTCCAAGCGAATGGTGACGAGGGCGTGGGTGACAGTCTTCCTGGTGTCGGTGGGGATCCAGCGGAAGATCTTGCGGAGCATGCGTAGGGTGTTGAAGCATGCTGAGGTCACCGAGTTCACCTGTCTGGTCATGGTGATGGATGAGTCCAGGATGAAGCCGAGGTTGCGTGCGTGGTCGGTGGGTTGGGGAGTGCTGCCTAGGGCGGGGGGCCACCAGGAGTCGTCCCATGCGGTGGGGGTGGGGCCGAGGATGAGGACCTCCGTCTTGTCGGCGTTCAGTTTCAGGCGGCTGTCTGTCATCCAGTTCGCCACTTCCTTCATTCCTTCATGAAATCTGGTCCTAGCTGAGGTGGGGTTGTTTGTGAGGGATAAGATGAGCTGGGTGTCGTCGGCGTATGATATTAGGTTGAGTCCGTGTTTGCGTGCGATGTTCGCCAGGGGGGTCATGTAGATGTTGAAGAGAGTGGGGCTGAGGGAGGATCCTTGAGGTACGCCGCAGATGATCTCCGTGGCTGTGGATCTGAAGGGGGGCAGGCGGACTCTCTGAGTCCTTCCGGAGAGGAAGGAGATGATCCATTCGAGGGCCTTGCCTCTGATGCCGGCATTGCTGAGGCGTCGTATCAGGGTGCGGTGGCAGACCGTGTCGAAGGCTGCGGAGAGGTCCAGGAGTACGAGGGCCACGGTCTCACCCTTGTCGGTCAGGGCTCTGATGTTGTCCGTGGCTGCGATGAGGGCGGTTTCGGTGCTGTGGTTGGTCCTGAAACCGAACTGTGTGGGGTCGAGGGAGTCGTTGGTTTCCAGGGCGTTGGTGAGTTGAGTGTCGACAATTTTCTCAATCACTTTGGCGGGGAACGGCAGGAGAGAGATGGGCCGGAAGTTTTTGAGTTCGGTGGGGTCTGCTGTGGGTTTCTTTAAGAGGGCGTTGAGCTCTGCGTGTTTCCAGCTCTCCGGGAAGGTGGCGGTGGTGAGGGAGGCGTTGATGACATCTCGGAGGTGCGGTGCGATGATGTCGTCGGCTTTGTTGTAGATGTGGTGCGGACAGGGGTCCGATGGGGATCCGGAGTGGATCGAGTTCATGACGCGGGTGGTCTCCTCGGTGGTGGTTGGGCTCCAGGTGAGGATGGTGGCGATGTCGGTAGCGGGTTCCGGGGGGGGGTTCGCGTCGGTGGTCGGGAAGCTGTTGTATATGTCGGTGATCTTGTGGTGGAAGAAGGTCGAGAGGGAGTCGCAGAGGTCCTGTGATGGAGGGATGGAGTTGTTTTCTGCGTCCGGGTTGGAGAGCTCTTTGACGATGCCAAATAGTTCCTTGCTGTTGTGGGCGTTGTTGTCAAGTCTGATCCGGTAGGCTGTTTTTCGTGTGGCGCGGAGGCGTTGGTGGTGTTGGCGGGTGGCGTCCTTGAGAGCTGACATGTTCTCTTCGGTCTGGTTGAGGCGCCACGTCTTCTCGCGGGCGCGGCATTCTTTCTTGGAGTCCTTGAGGTCGGGGGTGAACCAGGAGTTTTTCTTGTGGTTGTTGGTGCTGGCTTGAGTTTTCAGGGGGGCCAGGAGGTTGGCGCAGTCGGAGATCCAGTTGGTGAGGTTGTTGGCGGCTTCGTTTGGGTCGGTGGTGCTGGTGGGTCGGTTCTGGGAGAGGGTTGATGCGAGCTGATCCGTGGTGATACGATTCCAGTGTCTTCTTGGTGGTTGCTGGTTGTGGTGGTGCACAGTGGTCTTCTTGAAGATGAAGTGGACGCAGCTGTGGTCCGACCAGGTGAGTTCGGTGGTGTGGCTGAAGGTGATGTGTTTGCTGGAGGAGAAGATGGGGTCGAGCGTGTGTCCGGCGTAGTGGGTGGGGGTGTTGACTAGCTGATTCAGTCCCAGGTTGGTGAGATTGTCCAGTAAGGCGGTGGTGTTGTTGTCGGTGAGGTTCTCCAGGTGAAAGTTGAGGTCTCCTAGGAGGATGTAGTCGGTGGACGAGAGTGCGTGAGGGTTGACGAAGTCTGCGATGTCTTCGCTGAACTTGGTGCGGGGTCCTGGTGGTCTGTACATGAGGGTGCCTCTGAGGGTGGTCTTGGGGTCGCTGTGGATCGTGAAGTGGAGATGTTCGGCATCGGGGAGTGAGTTGTCGGTGTCGGTTGAGATGCGGATGGAGTTTTTGTGTGCGATGGCGATGCCTCCTCCGATGCGGTTGGTGCGGTCTTTCCGGATGATTTTGTAGCCGTCGGGGATGGCTATGGCGATGTCGGGTGCCGAGGAGGGATTCATCCAGGTCTCGGTGAGGAAGGCGATGTCCGGGTTCGTAGAGTTGATGAGGTTCCACAGTTCGATGGCGTGCCTGTGGACGGATCGGGTGTTGACCAGGATGCAGTGGAGATTGCTTCCGGGGGAGTCGTTCTTGACGGGAGTGGTGTTGGTCCGTAGGCAGGTGAAGTGACAGTTGCTGCAGGTGAAGGGTCCGTGGGTCCGTTTGGGGGGGGCGCGGTAGCAGCCCGGAGTGCGGCCGGGGTTGAGGTTGACGAGGGTGGCGGAGTCGTAGGTCAGGCGGGGGGCGCGGGGGCCAGGGGTTCGGGCGCGCCCGCTGCGCGGCCTCGCAGCGGCCACCATTTAAGGGGTGGCCGGGGAGGCGGGGTCAGCTGGGAGGCGGGAGGAGGGCGGGTAGGGCGAAAAAAGCGGCAAAAAAGCGGCGGGAAAAAGGCTCCGAAGGCGAGGAGGCCTAGAAAAATGGCGAAGTGCCGAAAGGCGCAGAAAAACAGGAAAAACAAGGGGGAGACGGCGGGAGGGCAAGGGGGACGGCACTCAGAAGATGCAGGCACTCGGGGATACAGAAGAAAACCAGGGGAGCGCGATCACACAACACAGGCACTCGGGGATACAGAAGGAAAAAAGGGGAGCGCGATCACACAGCACAGGCACTCGGGGATACAGAAGGAAAAAAAGGGGAGCGCGAACGCAGACACACGGCAACACAGACACTCGGGGCACAGGCAGCGATGCAGGCAAAAGAGAAGGCAGAACAGGGGATCTGGATCTGGTGGCGCTGTGAGGACAGGGGAGCGACCTACCCTGGGGTAACAGAACCTGGTCATAGCCCCACAAGTCACCCCATTTTGGATTCCCCTAGGTCTCTAGTTTTAAAAAATGCACAGGTTTGGTAGGTTTCCCTAGGTTCCGGCTGAGCTAGAGGCCAAAATCTACAGATAGGCACTTTGCAAAAAACAACTCTGTTTTCTTTCAAAAAATGTGATGTGTCCACGTTGCGTTTTGGGGTATTTCCTGTCGCGGGCGCTAGGCCTACCCACACAAATGAGGTATCATTTTTATCAGGAGACTTGGTGAAACACTGGGTGGAAGGAAATTTGTGGCTCCTCTTGGATTCCAGAACTTTCTGTCACCAAAATGTGAGGAAAATGTGTTTTTTTAGCCAAATTTTGAGGTTTGCAAAGGTTTCTGGGTAACAGAACCTGGTCAGAGCCCCACAAGTCACCTCAACTTGGATTCCACTAGGACTCTAGTTTTAAAAAATGCACAGGTTTGGTAGGTTTCCGTATGTGCCGGCTGAGCTAAAAGCCAAAATCTACAGGTAGGCACTTTGCAAAAAACACCTCTGTTTTCTTTTAAAAAATGTGATGTGTCCACGTTGCGTTTTGGGGCATTTCCTGTTGCGGGCGCTAGGCCTACCCACACAAGTGAGGTATCATTTTTATCGGGAGACTTGGGGGAACATAGATTAGCAAAACAAGTGTTATTGCCTCTTGTCTTTCTCTACATTTTTTCCTTCCAAATATAAGGGAGTGTGTAAAAAAGACATCTATTTGAGAAATGCCCTGTAATTCACATGCTAGTATGGTCACCCCGGAATTCAGAGATGTGCAAGTAACCACTGCTCCTCAACACCTTACCGTTTGCCCATTTTGGAAATACAAAGGTTTTCTTGATAGCTATTTTTCACTCTTTATATTTCAGCAAATGAATTGCTGTATACCCGGTAAAGAATGAAAACGCACTGCAGAGTGCTGCTCATTTATTGGCTCTGGGTACCTAGGGTTCTTGATGAACCTACAAGCCCTATATATCCCCACAACCAAAGGAGTCCAGCAGACGTAACGGTATATTGCTTTCAAAAATCTGACATTGCTGGAAAATGTTACAGAGTAAAACGTAGAGAAAAATTGCTGTTTTTTTCACCTCAATTTCTATATTTTTCTTTTTCAGTTGTTATTTTCTGTAGGAAACCCTTGTAGGATCTACACAAATGACCCCTTGCTGAATTTAGAATTTTATCTACTTTTCAGAAATGTTTAGGTTTCTGACATCCAGCATTGGTTTCATGCCCATTTCTGTCACTGACTGGAAGGAGGCTGAAAGCACAAAACATTGTAAAAAATGGGGTATGTCCCATTAAAATGACAAATTGGTGTTGAAAAATTGGGTTTTCTGATTCAAGTCTACCTGTTTCTGAAAGCTGGGAAGCTGGTGATTTTAGAACCGCAAACCCTTTGTTGATGCCGTTTTCAGGGAAAAAACCACAAGCCTTCTTCTGCAGCCACTTTTTCCCATTTTTAAAAAAAAAAAAAAAAATTTCACTATATTTTGGCTAATTTCTTGGCCTCTTTCAGGGGAACCCACAAAGTCTGGGTACCTCTCGAATCCCTAGGATGTTGGAAAAAAAGGACGCAAAATTTGGCTTGGCTAGCTTATGTGGACAAAAAGTTATGAGGGCCTAAGCGTGAACTGCCCCGAATATCTAAAAAAAGGCCTGGCTCAGGAGGGGGAAAAGGCCTGGCAGCGAAGGGGTTAAAATACCTTTATTTATGTTGTGCACCAGATTGAGCATATGAAGTTAGTGCACTGATTATGATGATGCGATTTGCTCACCATAATATTCCCTCATAAGTTCCAGTTAACTACTCTAGTATGTTGAGAGAGGATTGTGATCGTCTCTTGGCTTTATCTGTCAGATATAATAATGTGTTCAATGGGGCTTTTCAACCCATCTGTCACCACCACCTATTTTGCCAAGCTCAATAATTTATCAGTCTCAGTAGTGGCATTGATTACTACTATCGTCAATGGTGTTGGTCAATAGTTACTAATAACTAGCTATAGATATTCTTCCCTTTTAGTGGCCTGGTCTGACTAAACCTGTGTGACCTCCTGTGAATGCTGTCAGAGGAAATCTGTCAGTTTCCCTTGGCCATGTTTGAGGACTACATCAAAGAAATAGTCCTGCAACTGGAGGATCAATTTCTCTATTTAAAGTGGAGGCTACTGATGCAGAGCTCTTTAAAAGTGGATGCCATGGAATGTGTTCAGTGCAAACTCAAAATGATTGGCATACAGATAAACATGAAAATAACAGCCTATAAATATGGTGATTGACACTTTTTCAGTGTATGAATACCTTTGCTCATTCTCAGTAAAGGCCTGACTGGCAGAGGCTACAGGGGCCCAGTGCTCTTTGGCTTATTGGGATCGTAAGATCTCATGGTGGTCTTGGAGTAAGACCAAGAAACAAAGCTTCATTATTTCTCAGGAGAGCAGAATCGATTGTGTGACCACACCCAGGTCTCCCCTGCAATAAGTAGATTCCTCAAAGGCCTAAGGAATCCTTAAAGGTTTAGTGAGGGTCATCAGATTCCGAACAAACCAGCCCAAAAAGTCAACATGCCCAGAAAACTCCTAACTTCAGAGATATCCTGGGGGTGAAATCACCTTAATTTCACTCACTTTTCTTGGGTCAAGGACCACTCCTTCTGAGGTGTAGTAATATCCAAAAAACTCTGTGTGAAACAAGGAAATCATATTTTGTTTTTGTGGAGGATATCACTCCGTCTCTGATTCTGTATAGCAGAGCAAGCACACATATATGACACTTTTCCACAGTTACTGCATGCACAAGGATGCCATCAATGACGTTTAGCACTCCACTGAGACTGGATAATATTTCTATTATACATAGCTAAAGCATTGCAGCAGTACTGGAAATGCAGAAGCTCAGGTGCTCGCATCTTGAAGACCAAGATGAGTGACCAACAAGAGTTAAGTAGTTGGGTACGTTCAAATGGTGATATTCAGCTTTCAGGTCAATTAAAATAAACAAAAAAAACATTTGGCCCTATTGATTTCTGGCCCAATCTCATCCGCTGTTGGGATTAAGTGGAGTTCCTTTTTTATTACTTTATCTGACATTTACATGCCCATGAACATGCACACTTCACCTGGTTGCTTGAGTTTTCTTGCTGTCATTATTGGTGACACTCACGGAGTGGATATGTCCTGCTTCTCGATGATGTCTGTTTCTTCTAGAGCTTTCAGTTTTTGTCAGCCTGGCCTCTCATATTGGATGTAATCAATCAAGTAAGAAGAGCCATAGGCTGCACAGATTAATTGAAGAGTATTCTAATGTTCTTCTACCTCAGGCTTCCTATCAGTTTGAAGACTTTGTTGTTTTATTTAGCAGACCATGCATATTGCTCTCCTATGCTCCAAATGCAGATCTGATTAAGTGCAGTGCCTCATGAGCCTTTTAGCTTATCAGGGTGTTGCCCTCAGTGTGAATGACAAAGAAATGGGCCACTATGGACATTTCTCTTTGCAGCGCCCTGACACAGAAGGTGCCGCGATTGATTAGTGGCAATGTCCTACCACACACATAGGCCTTTGAGCATGCACCTTTGAGCTTCGGGCAGGGTCAAAGACTCCTGTAGTCTTCCCAGAGCATCACACATACTGGTGCACCTACATCAGTGAGGCAGGGTACTAGAGATAATTTAATTAATTAGCATCTGAACTGGGAATGTATCATTTGGCTTAGTAGACCACCTAGAGAAGAGTTCAGTTGAATGAGCTAATCTATAGAGGCAGACTCTTCTTCAGACTCCTCCTTCTGATACCTCACAAAACTGTTTTTTGTCCTTGGGACCACTGCCTACTCTCAAAAATATTTTTTTCAACATTCTCAATGAAAAGGAGTTCCATGGGGACCCTCTACCCATTAACGAATTACTTACCACTGCATTTCGGTAGTCCGTAAAGAATTCATTTTTTTGTTACAAAATGTGGTTACAAAACATTAATACATCTCAAACCAAATCAGTATTTGGGACGGACGCTCGAAACACACCTCTTCCAAATACCAATTTGGTATGTAGTTGCAAACACATATTGCTTCTGATTCTTGCAAATTGGACTTTTTGCAAACACAAAAATGCTTGGTACTTCTGACCCCTTTTTACTCGCCAACTCGCAATGAGCCCATAAGCGGGTCAGAACATGAGTCTCTCTTAAGATATTATATAAACATTAACTTACTTTAACTTACTATATCTGTGTGCTTTGAAAATGCCCATGGGTAACTTGCAAATGCACATCAGAATGAATAACATTTGCCCTACTGCGTTATGTGCTCCCTGGCCTTGTACAAATTAATGCAGCAAAGTGAGGAATAATAGCACATATGGTGTTTGTGCCTTTTTTGCACTTAGTTGAAGCACACTGTTTTGGCAGTCCACCTACATTCAGATAAAACATGGTTGTAAATGCTAGTGCAAATAAATAATGGGTGCAATTTAGATTCTCATCCTATTTAATTAACTGTTAAAATGGGTGAAAGTTGAATTTCTTTCCATTTTTAGCATTTGCACATAGTAAACAAACATTTACCATGCAGTGGGTCTTGCATTTGCTGGAGTTAGAGCTATTAGCAGTGTAAACTCCTACTTCAACTTTTCTTGCCACATAAATTGAAAATTAAAAGTAAAACAGTTTCACAAATGCAAGCCGATTCACAGCGCCGCAGCCACCATGTGCATCAGTGTGAAGAGACACACATCAGCAACAAAAAGTTTGCTTGCAGTCAAACTTATCGGCAAAAGTGCAATTAACCATCTAGCAGGGGCGATGACAGAGGCGGTAACCCAAACCTCCCCAAGGAGGGGCAAAGGTAAAACATTTAACAATCTCATCAAAGGATTTTTGAAGGGCAAGCCCGTGAATGAGTGGGAGTGATAGGCGTGAGGTGGGCATGGTTAAAAGCCCAGATACATACCAACACGTCAGAAAAGCAGCGCTTGCGCGCTGCTATGCTCAACCTACAAAGGGGAATAGGGATGAACCAGCTAACTATAGACCTATAAACCTAATATACACAAGCCAGAAAATATTTTTCAGACAAATTCTGGTAGGGCTCCAGTCCTGACTCAATGACAACTCAATACTTGAAGATGCTCGGACGGGCTTCAGGGCAAATGTTAGTACACTAGATCAGATTTTTCATTTTAGGATTTTATGTTGGAACTACATCACCCTGAAGCAGGATCATTTATATATAGCCTTTTTAGATCTTTGAGCGGCTTTTAAGTTGGTCCCAAGGGACAAACTATGGGGGGGTCTTAGAACCTTATGGGAATCCTAGTGATCTTTTATGGCTATTAAGAATACTACATAAGGACACTTATGCTAGGGTAAGATGGAATAGGGGAGGGTACCTTACAACCAGGATCCCCATCAAAAGGGGAGTTAGACAAGGAAGCGTCCTTGCGCCCACATTGTTGAGCCTCTACATAAATGGAGCAGTGAGTTGGCTATTAAAATGTGGGCACTATGCACCCAAACTCTAAGGATTACCTGTTCCACTCCTTATGTTTGCGGACAATGCACTCCTCATATCGAGAATGCCAATTAGCCTCCAACATGAGCTGGACTCCTCTGATTTCTGAGCTGAAAGGGGACTAGAGCTTAACAAAACAAAATCTAAGTTTATGGCTATAAACCCACACAATCCTTTAAAGTTAATATGAAAATTGGTAGGGTCGCTGTGGAACAAGTTAAAAACCTTGATTACCTAGGGGTAAGGCTTTCCAAAAAAACTGCAAGTGGGCCCTAATTGGAGAAGAGTAATACCATACTCTACTGTAGATCAATGGCCATAGAAAGTGGGCATAAGTCATCAGATGGGAGACCTGTGTCACCTGCTTTAAAAATATATAGAGCTGCAGCTGTGACAGCCTCCACTTATGGAGCTGAAATTTGGGTCTGGGCAAATGCAAATGTATTGCAGCAGAAAGAGAATAAGTTAATCAGGGCTCTTTTTATTCTTCCCCAAAGGGTTTCTGTGCTACCTTTGAGATATGATCTCGCTCTTAATAGTATCCACCAAGTGATTTCTTTGAAACCTCTTCTGTACTGGATCAGTGTATGGACATCTGGGGAATCATCCCCATAAAGGGAATCTCTTGTAGAATTAATAGCCTTAGACCCCCAAGCACGAACACCTTGGCTAACACATGTTAAAAATCTAAGCAAATTAGTCAATATGGGTGAATTATGGGACAACACAGGGTCAATTAGAAAAGGCATTAGCCAGAAATTGAATAGAGAATATTGGGAGCATGTAAGATTAAGGTCCTGGAATGATCAGAAAGAATGGAGTATAACAGCCCAGTTTCTAATGTATAAATGCATTCCACACTTTGAACTTTATTTTGATAGGATATTTCCCTTCCAGGCAAAGTAACTTTATGTTTTGTTTAGATATGGGGTATTGCCGCTAAGATCCTTTATGACTAAATGGGGCAAAGCACCTAATTTGCAAGCCCTTTGTCCCAATTGCTCCTTCTATAGTGAGACAAAGCACATTTCTTTCTCTTCTGTCCATGATATGAGCAATCTCGGAAGAAATGGGTTCTACTATTATGCAAATCCATAGGCATGGAAACTTAGACCAGTAATGGATATTCCAAAAGCTCTCAATTAACTGAGCTCAGGTTAAAAGAACGGCATAATGAGAATGCTTAGGCTTCGTATTGCACAGAGGGATTCTGAAAACACAAGGCATTATTAGATAACTAATTTATGTTAAATTGTTGAAATGTATTAATGATATTTAAAAATGTATAAAAATTGTATGAATTTTATTGATCTTATTGCATTTTATGATGTATTGCTTTTATGGTGTTTAGCTGAAATAAAGTATTTAATGAACTGTTTTTGGCACATAAAAACCAATGGCGCCACTTGGAATATCTGGTCACACGTCGACTGAGGCAAAGTCAAAGTATGAGGCCAACCTCGAAGGAGCACTGCTCAGCTACAGGAAGCGAGAGGCCTTAGTCAAAAGTTGACCTTCGAACGTAGTCTTTTTTTTTGCATTCTTCTCTCTCACCGTGACAAAGTCACAAATGAAGCTGACCTCCCTGGAGCCCTTATTTGGATCCACATTGTAGGAGGCCTCGGTGAAGAATCCTACGTACTAACTTTTTCGCATTGAAGCAAATCAGAGTTTAAGCCGACCTCCCTCGAGCCCTTGTCGGATATGCTGCACAAGAGGCCTTGGTAAAGATTCTACGTTCGGGCTTAGGCCCTCATTACGACCCTGGTGGTGGGTGATAAAGTGGCGGTAATACCGCTAACAGGCTGGCGGCAAGTACCGCCAAATTATGACCATGGCAGTGATATTTCCTATATATAGCCAATGTACCACACCGGCCTCCAAGGCAGAAACAACAGTCACCATGGCGGTAGCCACCTACAGCCAGGCGGAAGACAAAGTACCGCCTACCATATTTGGACACAGGAAACTGCCATCTTTTCCGGGGCAGTACCAATGCCATCAAAAGCCTGGCAGAAACAGAGTAGAAAAGTCAAAGGACTCACCATTGGAGACACAGGGAAGAACCACGTTGCTGTGGAACCCGACTGCATGTTTTCCCGATGATCTTCTACATTATGCTCCACCTGGAACACCAACGTCAGCGAAGACGACGACAGTGAGTACAGACGCCTAGCTCAAAAGGAAGGGTTGGAGGAAAAAGAGAGTGACACACACACGCACAACACAGACCCGACACACACACCATACACACAACCATATGCATAACAAGAACAATTTGACCATGAAAATCAGCAGAATAATGCCAAGGCAACATGAATTTATGAAAATGTTTGTAATCAGTCCAACAATAAATTAAACAATGCGATTTGCACATTAAACAGATCTGCACACATATATAAAAAAGGGACACTGCCAAAATCATAGTTCACAGGGCCCACATGGCCACAGGGCAAAGTCCAAGGCCCTACTCGAATCCTGCCCCAATCCGGAGAGAACACTGCAGGGGCATCAGTTGGCAAAGAGACAGGAACCTCAGCCGGATGCGGAAACAAGCCCACTGGTTCTGGAGGGGGCAACATGCCCAATGCTCTGTCCTGGGGAGTGCAAGGCCACAGTCTCACATGTGGGTGACTTGCCCACTGGTTCTGGAGGGGACAACATGCCCTGTGCTTGGTCCTGAGGAGCGCAAGGCCGCAGTCTCTCAAGTGGGTGACTTGCCCACTGGTTCTGGAGGGGGCAACGTGCCCATTACTCTGTCCTGGGGAGTGCAAGGCCACAGTCTCTCAGGTGGGTGTCTTCCCCACTGGATCTGGAGGGGGCAGACTGTACAGCAGCCCTTGGAGGCTAGGCTACATGGCGTCTGCCGGCGGTGACGGCTGCACTGTGATGGTGGTTGTGGGAGGCTCCTGCTCAGCCCCTGCACCCTCCGATGGCTGCACTGTGGTGGTGGTTGTGGGAGGCTCCTGCTCAGCCCCTGCATCCTCCAATGGCTGCACTGTGGTGGTGGTTGTGGGAGGCACCTGCTCATCCCCTTCACCATCCGATGGCTGCACTGTGGTGGTGGTTGTGGAAGGCTCCTGCACAGCCCCTGCACTCTCTGATGGATGCACAACCACGGCTTCCGCTGGCATAGATTGCCTCCTCTCCTCCTGCTCATGGGATGGGGGTCTCTTACCCTTCCTGGCACTGGTAGATGGGCTCTTCCCCCCTCTGCCTGCTGGTGCAGGCACCTTCCCCTTCTCTGCAGCTGGTGCAGGCTCCTTCCCCTATTTTGCAGCTGGTACAGGCTCCTTCCCCTTCTTTGCAGCTGATGCAGGCTCCTTCCCCTTTTTTGCAGCTGGTGCAGGCTCCTTCCCCTTCTTTGCAGCTGGTGCAGGCTCCTTCCCCTTCAGTATTGTTGGCCTGGAATTCCTTCCACCATGAGTAGGTGGTGCTACCACTGGGCCGTAGATGTTTGGCTGAGGTGCTTTGCTGGGTCTTTGCTACCCTGCCCATACGTGCATGGGTGGAGGGGTAGGGAAGAGGGCAATCTGGGAAAGGAAAAGCTTTTTAAAGATGTTGGGGTGGGAAGAGGGAGCAGTAATGGGCGTGGAGGCTGAGGGAGTGGTTGTTGGAGGTGTTTGTCTGCCGGATTTGGGCGCAGGTGCATGGGCTGTATGCTGTTGTGAGGTGGATGGCTGTTGGGTGTCTGAGTGCTTGCGTTTGTGTACTTTAGAAGTGGGAGATGGACACAGTGGGAGAGGACACAGGGGATGTGTGCATGGATGTTGTGGAGGTGTCTGCCAGGGAGGTGCATGTTCTGCATAGTGTGGTAATGATGCTGGTAGTGAATGATGTTATAGTGCAGGACGTAACTGGGTGGGAGATGGAGGAGGAGGGGGGGAGATAGTGGAAAAAGTGGATGTTGTTGAGTCTGCAACTGAATGTTGTTTGTGTCAGTGCCTGTGGGATGAAGACTGGTGCTGGTGTTTGCCTGTGACACTTCTGGGTGTTGTCTTGTGTGCATGCTCATCTGCATGTGTACTTTGGATGGGTTGGGGTTGAGGAGAATGGGACTGGGAAGTGTAAGTTGGAGGAGGGACGGTTGAAACAGGGACAATGGCTGCCATCAGAGATGAGGCCAGAGCCTGAATCAATCTCTGTTGGGCCGCCAATCCACTGTGAATACCCTCCAGGAATGCATTAGATTGCTGCATCTGGGCTGCCAGCCCCTGGATGGCATTCACAATGGTTTGTTTGCCCTACAGAGATGGATCTCAGGAGGTCAATAGCCTCCTCACTCAGTGCAGAAGGGCTCACTGGGGCAGGGCCTGAGGTCCCTGGGGTGAAGGAGATGCCTACCCTCCTGGGTGAGCAGCCACGGGCAAATCACTGAGGGGCTAGTGGGAGGGCGGTGCTGGTATGGGGGTGCCAGCTGTGCCTGCAACTGGGGTGGTAACAGAGGTGTCCGCCACCACCAGGGAGCTCCCATCGGAGGAGGTATCAGTCTGTATTGTCCCCTCCAGACTCTTCCATGGTGCTCCCCTCGCCCTCCGTCCCACTGGTGCCCTCAGCGTCAGTGGATTCTGCCTCCAGGGTCCTGTGGGATGCAGCTCCCTCTGTCGTTGGTGCCTCTGCTCCTCCACCAGATGATGCTAATGCACATAAGGACAGGATGACAGAACAAGAAAGGGGGGGGAGAGACAAAGGATACACTGGATCAATGACTGCACCAACACCACTGCTGGCGTACAAAGCAACTTCACACAGAGGAAACAGGCCTACGCACTATGCATGGCACTACCAGTGAAAAGGCTACTCAACAAGGAATGAGGAGGGGTACACACCACCAACTGCAGCACACCTGGGACCCACGCAGCCCTGACCAGTAGTGACTACTAACAAGCTAGGTAAGCAGTATTTCACAATCAAACCCTTAGCCACCAGAGGACCTATGCTGCTATGTATGGCCTGGCCTAGGGGCACCCACTGACATACAGCCACTACCCGGATACCACCCCCGCTAGCTGTGACTTTCAATGATAGCCACTGTACTCATCGCCTTGTGGCTGCTGTGATGCCCTCAAGGGCCCATCCAGCTCAGAGTAGGCCACCACAAGTATGCAGGCAATTGGTGGGGTCAGGGTCCGACAGTCACCCCTTCCTCGTTGGGAGGCCATCCCCAGCTGGGTCTCCACGGTCTTCCATGCCCAGCATCTCAGGTCCTCCCACCGTTTCCAACAGTGGGTGCTCTGCCTGCCATAGACCCCCAGGGTCCACATGTCTTTGGCGATGGCACGCCAGATTCCTTTCTTTTGATGGGCGCTGACCTGCAGAGGCAATACAGACAGGAGAACACCATTAAACAAACAGTCCAGCCAGTAACACAAATGGCCTACCATACCAGTTTCCATCACCAGTGGCACACACATAGCCCAGCCCACAATGTGTACACTGCAAAGAGGACATCCACCCACTCCCTTACACGAAGCCTTCACACACATAACTCTATGCATTCATGCCACATGCATCGTGGCCACAGTGTACTCATTTGTTGGTCTGGAGGCCCATACAGCAGTCTGTACTGGGGTAGGACCCCATCCACCAGTCGCTCCAGCTCCTCCGAAGTGAAGGCTGGGGCTCTTTCCCCAGTCACACTGGCAATGGTAGGTTCCAGACCCAGGTCACGCAGCATATGCTGTGTAGGTCCTCTCCTGTGGAAGTTCAGGAAACAAGTGAGGAATGTGAAATAAAATGGTGGTCACATCCGTGGCGGTGCATACTGTCACCGCCGGCGTAGACCACAATTGGCCACTATACCCCATAGGGACCAATTATAACGAATGAGGAATTGCACGGCGGTTCATGACCGCCTACCGCCACAGCGCACAACGTCAGCGGCATTACCTCACTTCCACCTGTCCCACCACACAGGACAGGTGGATGCCATTTTGTGGGTGTGGGGGAGAACAGGACATAGGATTAATGCTGCATCACAGGATATATAGGCACATACTTCACAAATTATACTGTCCCATAACATGTTTCCACATTGCGAGCTGCTGTTATGGCTCCATTGTTCAGTTTTTGACAGCCTCCTCACTCTTTTGTCCCTTAGATACCTACCGCTGCGGATGAATAGGCGATGGAGACATACCCCCGTGTACAGACGCCTGGTGGTCTTGGCTACAATGGAGGGCAGGCACATATCACTCACCTATAGACTAGACAGGGCCACAATCACAGCTGTGTGCCCAATTGGAGACTGACCTGATATCTGCTATGCGTCACCCCACTGGGATCCCCTTCTTGTGCAAGTAATCTTAGTTCTCCATTTCCTGACAACTGGTTCTTTCCAAGTGACAGTGGGCTTGGCAGCAGGAATGTCACAGCCAATGTTCTCAAATGTGCTAACAAGAGTGATGTCTGCCCTGATAAAACACATGTGCAGCGACATTGCATTCCCCCAGGTGAGGATTTGAGCACTGTGAAGGCCGGATTCTATGCAATGGGACATATCCCCAATATAATTGGTGCAATTGATGTAACACATATAGCATTTGTCCACCCTGCCAGAATGAACAGGTGTTCAGGAATCGTAAGAGTTGCCACTCCATGAATGTGTAGATGGTGTGCTTGGCGGACCAGTACATCTCCCACGTCAATGCTAAGTATCCTGGGTCAATGCATGATGCCTTTGTCCTGAGGAATAGCAGCATCCCAAATGTGATGTCCCAATTACAGAGGCACAGGGTGTGGCAAATAGGTGAGCCTTGGTTCCCACCCAGTATATGTTGGTGTATGCCTATGGTGTTGGCCATATAGGATAGTGTGTGGCTAAATGTTGTCCCTCAATATTACCAGGTGACTCTGGTTAGCCAAACTTATCATAGCTGATGACCCCTGTGAGGAATGCCAGGACAAGGGCAGAAGAACGTTATAATGAGGCACATGGGCAAACCAGAAGGATCATTGAAAGGACCTTTGGCCTCCTGAAGGCTGGGTTTGGGTGCTTCCATCTAACAGGTGGATCCCTGTGCTACTCATCCAAGAAGGTCTGCCAGATAGTAGTGGCATGCGGCATGTTGCACAACCTGGATCTCAGATGACATGTGCCTTTTCTGCAGGAGGAGGAGACTGGAGATGCCCCTGTGGCAGCAGTGGACCCTGAGGACAGTGAGGATGAGGAGGCAGAGGATGAGGATGTGGAAAACAGAACATCTGTGATATGTCAGTACTTCCAATGACACACAGGTTAGGCAGTACAACTTTACATTTCTATGACTTTGGTTGTATTCTGTGTGGCATTGGCATGCTGGCATTTCCCATTTCTTTGCCAGCTTAATATTACCGCTGGATATTCATTTTACAGATGTTGGTGATTTGACACATTCTCCTGGTGTGATCCAACAGCCAGCTACAAGTCATTAATTCTATGTACAGTTAACTTACAATGGTTGTAGCTGTTTCAATCAATACATATTTGAAATATATGAAATACTCGAAGTAGATTTTTATCCAAGGGTGTTTATTGTGGTCCTAATATATAGAGGGGAAAGTGCAATGGGATGGGGTGAAGATGGAGGAAAGTCCAGGGTATTGTTCCAGTCTGTTTGTAGCACAGGTGCATTCTTCATGGGGACGTAGGAAGGGGAGCATGGGAGTTCAAGGTGGACAAGGTGAGTGAGTGGGACACAAGGGGGACAATCAGGAGAGTCTTATTTCCTGGGGGTGGTCTTGCCAAGTCTCTCTGGCTTCTGTCTGGTTCGCAGGGAATGTTTGCGGGTGGTTCACCTTCTGCAGGGGGAGGGGTGCTGGGGGCCTGTTGGTCCTTTGGTGGGGGCCTCCTGGCCACTAGTGGCAGTGGAAGTAGAAGGCTGTTCAGATGACTGGCTAGTGGCAAGGACCTGCTGGCGTAACACTGCCTCCCTCATAATGATGGCCATGTCTGCCCTGCTATGGAGATCAGGGTGTTGTTGATGGCCTGCAATTCCTCCCTGATCCCCTGATACTGTCCCTCCTACAGCCACCTGTTCTCCTGCACATTGTCTAGGATCTGGCCTATCGTGTCCTGTGAATGTTGGTAGGCTCCCAGGATCTCGGAGCGTGCCTCCTGGAGAGTCGGCTGCCTGGTCCTGTCCTCCCCCTAGCGCACAGCAGTTGTCCCAGTGTCCCTGTTGGCCTGTCCCTCTGTCCCCTGAACGGTGTGCCCCCTGCCACTGACCCCAAGTCCCTCATTGTCTTGGGGGTGAGGTGTGGCCTGGGGCCCCTGTAGAGGTGGGCACACTGCTGATTGACGTGTCCTGGGGACAGAGGTTTGGGGACGCTGGATGGGTGTTGTAGTGTTGGTTCCTGATGGGGGAGGCTCTGTGGTGGTCTGTGACTGTGCTTGGGTGACCGACTGAATGTCCGCCCTGGTGATTCGTGGGTCATAATGTGATGGGTGTAGTTCTGTTGGCGTAACGGTGTGGGTTTTGAGACCACCAGTTTATCACTGACCTTTGGTCTGGCGGATTTGTGTTTGTGGCTGTATTTTGTCAGATTGGTGTGTGTGTGTCATAATATGGTGAACGGATATCCGCCACCGCGGCCCTAAATTGGCAGTCGTCAGTGTGGCGGTAAGCAGGATTTACTGCCAGTGTCCCATTGAGGGCCTTAGTCCCTTTTTTAGGACGGAATCCTTCATCCGGGACCAAGTAAAAATTCAAGCCAAACTCCATGGATCCCTTCTCAGATCCGTTGTGCTGGAAGTCTCAGTCAACTTTTTCATTTTGGACTTTATCACTTTTTAGGAGCTTTTTCTGTGATGAACCTCCACAGCAAGCCAATTTCAGGTCTCCGTCGTCAGATTGCCTTTCTAGGAGCCCCTGGTGAAATCTTGGAAGTCTGGAGCTTTTCAGCAGGATGAACCTGCAAGTCAGGTTTGGTTGCGGTTGAATAAGCCGGCTTGACTTAAGACATTGAGTCAGTCCCTTTATGGAGCTTTTTTCCAAAAGTTCTCCAATCTTCTCCAAACTTCTGGATCTTCTTCCAGAAGGTCTTTGAAGGTCCTTTAGGAGTCCAGAACTCACCCCATCTTTCCAGAAGCTCTGAGTTGTTCCTTGAGGGTTAGGACTCCAAATGCCAGAATGCACCTGGCTCAAGTACAAAAATTACCACTAGCCACTGGTCAAGTGGTGACATTCTTTAGGGCTTGATGCAGTGGACTCGGGTCAGCTATTTTCTACCTGTAGCAAACAGGGAGTTTATTCTTGAAGTACCTGAAGATAGGTAAAGTGCTTTTTATAGTGCAGGTGGTGCAGTCCTTCTGAGTGCATTGTCCAGTTGCAGGTCCAGCACGGCAGTCCTTCTTCTTCTTGTCTTGTTCCTTGTAGGGATCTGAAGTGTCGGTGCAGCTGTACCATATTTATCCTTGCTCCTGGGGTGGAAAGCAGGGGGCAACGATCCAGTCACAGCCAGGCCATTACCCTCTTAGATGCCCACTTCCTGGAAGTGTGGCAAAAATCACACCCAAGAAGCACCATTCATCAAAAATCCAAAATGGCAGTACTTCAATCTCACATGTTAAATCTGGCTGAGCCCACCCACTGGTGTACCTAAAATTCCTTAGCAGACACTTTTCCTACCCTCTCCTAATCTAATCAAGGGGGCACCTGGTTGTCCGGGTTTGCAGGAAATGGGGAGGTCCAGAGCCGCCCCAAATGTCCTTCCCTACTTTGAAGTCCAGTGTGGTTGCTCTTCCCCATCCTGTTTCACCATCTGCTGATGCAGACCTCCTCCCCCTGACATGTCTTTTATACCCAGCCCAGGCCACTTTACACCTCATCAAGGCAGCTAGGCTGCCATAGCTGGGCCAATCAGAGAAGGGCACTACAGGACTGAAGTTGGCAACTTTCAGTTAGAGTTCTAATACTCGTTCCCTGAGTTTGTTATATTAAATTCAACAATGGCAAGTTGTTGGATTTAACATAACAATCAGTTCAATAGCAAACTTGAAATATGTAGCTCCTTTTGAGACTTTATTAATTAAAAATAAAGTCTCCCCATGTTAGCCTATGGAGCCCATTCACTACATTGAGGTAAAATGAATTTGGCTTTTTTTCTATCACCATTGTTTATAAAAATTATTTTTTAAATCCCTGCTTATAGCTACATAGCACCTAGCCCTAGGGGCACTTATGGCACACCTTATGGGTGAGTTATATGTAAAAATAAAGTAGTTTAAGACTTTGGAAGTACTTGGAAATCCAATTTTGGAGTTAACTTTAATTTAAAAACAGCCAGCAAGGCAGGTCTGCTTTTAAAATGACACTGGGCACCATAGCAGTACGCTATATATGCTAGGGGTCCCTGAACTTACATGCCTTACCATATACTAGGGACTTTCAGGTAGGTTAACATAGCCAATTATAATTAGCCTAATGTGCATATCCACTTTACACAGAGCAGTGGCCCTTGGACTGGTTAGTAGTACCCAGACCACAGGCAAGAGTCAGTAACCACAAGTATCCGTCCAAAACCTTTGTGGGTGACCAGCCAAAAAGGAGGATTTTCCTACACTGCCCCTCCCCCGTATGAAAGGTTGTGTGTACTAAGGGCCAGATGTAGGTAGAAAGCAAATTGCGAGTTGCAATTTGCGAGTCCTTCAGACTCGCAAATTGCAACTCGCAATTTGCTATGCAGAAAGGTGTCTCAGACACCTTCTGCGACTCGCTATGGGGTCGCAAAGACCCACCTCATTAATATTAATGAAGTGGGTCGCAGTTTGCGACCCCATAGCGAGTCTGGGCACTCACGGGGATGGTGTCCTGCTGGAGACAGCTGACCACCATGTCCGTGACTGCTTTTAAATAAAGCAGTTTTTTTTTTCTATCTGCAGCCCGTTTTCCTTAAAGGAAAACGAGCTGCACATAGAAAAAAATACCGAAACCTTTTGTTTCGGTTTTTTTTCAGAGCAGGCAGTGGTCCATTGGACCACTGCCTGCTCTGAAAAAATAATTTTGTGATCATTCACAAAGGGGAAGGGGTCCCATGGAGACCCCTTCCCGTTTGCGAATGAGTTTGGATGGTAACTGTGAGTAGATTTGCGACCGCTTTCGCATTCGCAAATCAACTTACATCGCGGTGCGAGTCTCAAATAGGAAGGGAACACTCCTTCCTATTTGCGAGTTGGAAACACATTTTGCGAGTCAGTTCCGACTCGCAAAATGTGTTTCTGCATCGCGCGCGGGCATTAGCACCTCGCAAACGGCGTTTTTCGCCATTTGC
The DNA here is from genome assembly GCF_031143425.1 of Pleurodeles waltl. Lineage (NCBI taxonomy): Eukaryota > Metazoa > Chordata > Amphibia > Caudata > Salamandridae > Pleurodeles > Pleurodeles waltl. Next base: position 483,749,311 of record NC_090445.1, on the reverse strand, counting down.
GAGGCGCTAATGCCTTGCTACATCTGGCCCTAAGCTACACCCTGGTAGTCCTCATCAGCTAAGTGCAAAAACCTGGAAAGGCCATCTGCATTGCTTGGGCAGTCCCAGGTATATGCTCCACTGCAAAGTCTATCCTCTGTAGGGAGATGGACAACCTTAACAGTTGTGGGTTCACACTGCACTATAAAATACACCTCTACACAACCCACAATCCTTTGCAACGAGAATGCCCCTCACAGCCAGAGACTAGAAAAAGATTTTTTTTTAAAGCAAAACAAATCAAAGGCACCCCTACACCTTTCACTCAGCACTCATCCCACACTTGCACAACATATGCAACACACAATTTGTGTCCCACACAATACACGACATCCATCACCCACTCACATCACAGCACCACACTTCATCACTAAACATTTTCCAACACATTTCTCGCTACCTCACAGCCTCTTCCAGCACTACCATGTGTAGGAAAGTACCGTCTTGCCTGGCATGTTACCCCCTTTTTTTACTTATATGTATGTTTGTTTTTGCCTGTGTCACTGGGATCCTGCTAGCCAGGACCCCAGTGCTCATAAGTTGTTTCCTGTATGTGCTCCCTGTGTGGTGCCTAACTGTATCACTGAGGCTCTGCTAACCAGAACCTCAGTGTTTATGCTCTCTCTGCTGTTAAAATTGTCACTGCAGGCTAGTGACTAATTTTAACAATTCTGATTGGCACACTGGAACACCCTTATAATCCCCTAGTATATGGTACCTAGGTACCTAGGGAATTGGGGATCCAGGAGATCTCTATGGGCTGCAGCATTTCCTTTGCCACCCGTAGGGAGCTCAGGCAATTCTTACACAGGACTGCCACTGCAGCCTGAGTGAAATAACGTCCACATTATTTCACAGCCATTTTACACTGCACTTAAGTAACTTATAAGCCACCTATATGTCTAACCCTCACTTATTGAAGGTTAGGTGCAAAGTTACTAAGTGTGAGGACACCATGGCACTAGCCAAGGTGCCCCCATATTGTTCACGGCAATTTCCCCAGACTTTGTGAGTGCGGGGACACCATTACATGCATGAACTACATATAGGTCAATACCTATATATAGTTTCACAATAGTAACTCCGAACATGGCCATGTAATATGTCTAAGATCATGGAATTGTCCCCCTAATACCAATCTGGTATTGGGGTGACAATCCCATGCATCCCCGTGGCTCCGGCATGGACCCCGGGTACTGCCAACCTAGCTCTCTGGGGTTTTCTCTGCAGCTACCGCTGCTGCCAACCCTCAGACAGGTTTCTGCCCCCCTGGGGCCTGGGCAGCCCAGTCCCAGGAAGGCAGAACAAAGGATTTCCTCTGAGAGAGGGTGTTACACCCTGTTCCTTTGGAAATAGGTGTTAAGGGCCTGAGAGGAGTAGCCTCTCCTGGCCTCTGGAAATTCTTTGAAAGGCACAGATGGTGCCCTCCTTGCATAAAGCAGTCTACACCGGTTCAGGGATTCCCCAGCCCCTGCTCTGGTGCAAAACTGGACAAAGGAAAGGGGAATGACCACTCCCCTGTCCATCACCACCCCAGGGGTGGTGCCCAGAGCTCCTCCAGTGTGTCCCAGACCTCTGCCATCTTGAATGCAGAGGTGTGAGGGCACAATGGAGGCCTCTGAGTGGCCAGTGGCAGCAGGTGACGTCAGAGACCCCTCCTGATTGGCTCTTACCTGGTTAGGTAGCCAATCCTCCTCTGAGGGCTATTTAGGGTCTCTCCTGTGGGTTTCTCGTCAGATAATGAATGCAAGAGCTCACCAGAGTTCCTCTGTACTTCTCTCTTCGACTTCTGCCAAGGATCGACCACTGACTGCTCCAGGACACCTGCAAAAAAAGTAGCAAGAAGACTACCAGCAACATTGTAGCGCCTAATCATGTTGGGTTTCTCAACTGTTTCCTGGTGGTGCATGCTCTGAGGGCTGTCTGCCTTCACCCTGCACAGGAAACCAAGAAGAAATCTCCCGTGGGTTGACGGAATCTTCCCCCTGCCAACACAGGCACCAAACGTCTGCATCACTGGTCCTCTGGGTCCCCTCTCATCTTGACAAGCATGGTCCCTGGAACACAGGAGCTGGATCCAAGTGACCCCGACAGTGCAGTGGTCCTTCTGTCCAAATTTGGTGGCGGTAAGTCCTTGCCTCCCCACGCCAGACAGTAATCCTGTGTACTGCGTGATCTGCAACTGCTAGGGCTTCTGTGCACTTTTGCAAGACTTCCTTTGTGCACAGCCTAGCCCAGCTCCCCAGCACTCTGTCCTGCATTACCCAATTTGCTGAGTTGACCTCCGACTTCATGGGACCGTCTTTTGTTGTGCTGAGATGACCGCCATGCTCAGATTTTCTGAATGCCTGTTCAGCTGCTTCTGCGGGTGCTGCCTGCTTCTGCATGGGCTCTCTGTGTTGCTGAGCGCCTCCTCTGTCTTCTCCTCCAAGGGGCAACCTCCTGGTCCTTACTGGGCCCTGGCAGCACCCATAATCTTCAACTGTGACTGTTGCAGCTAGCAAGGCTTGTTTCTGGTCTTTCTGCGTGGAAATATCTCTGCATCCTCCAGCACGCCGTGGGACATCTTCTGACCAAAGGAGAAGTTACTGGCACCTTCTGTTGTTGCCGAATCTTCAGCTTCTTCCACCCGTAGGCAGCCCTTTTGCACCTTCATCTGGGGTTTAGTGGGCTCCTGCCCCCCCCGGACACTTGCGTGACTCTTGGGCTTGATCTCCTTCCTTTGCAGGTCCTCAGGTCCAGGAATCCATCTTCAGTGCTTTGCAGTCAGTTGTAGAATCCCCTATCTCGACTTTACTGTCTTTCTGGGGTAGTAGGGTAACTTTATTCCTACATTTCAGGGTCTTGGGGTGGGGTACCTTGGACATCCTTAGTGTTTTCTTACACTCCCAGTGACCCTCTAAACACTACACTAGGCATGGGGTCCATTTGTGGTTCGCATTCCACTTTTAGAGTATATGGTTTGTGTTACCCCTAGGACTATTGTCTCCTATTGCCTTCTATTGTGTTCTACAGTGTTTGCACTACTTTTCTAAGTGTTTTACTTATCTGATTTTGGTTTGTGTGTATATTTTGTGTATTTTACTTACCTCCTAAGGGAGTATATCCTCTGAGATACTTTTGTCATATTGTCACTAAAATAAAGTACCTTTATTTTTAGAAACTCTGAGTATTGTGTTTCTTATGATATAGTGATATATGATATAAGTGGTATGGTAGGAGCTTTTCATGTCTCCTAGTTCAGCCTAAGCTGCTCTGCAATAGCTACCTCTATCAGCCTAAGCTGCTAGAACACTACTAACCTACTAATAAGGGATAACTGGACCTGGCACAATGTGTAAGTACCACAAGGTACCCACTATAAGCCAGGCCAGCCTCCTACACCATGTCCCTACAAAAACGTACATGTTGCAATGATGAGTTGAGGGTCATAGTGGACGTAATTGTCAGAGTAGAGCCATACCTTTTTGGGGCACAGTTCCAGCTAACATCAATAGCCAGGATAATGGGGTTGTGGCAAAGGCTAGGTGACAGAATTTACCCAGCATAAGGGAGGACCGCAGGAAGAGGTGGACCGGCTCCAGGGGGAAGGTACGTTTCATGGCCACCAGACTCCCCCTACTTTCACATCATGAAAGGAGATGGTCTTGGATATCCTGCATCATGAGGGCCTGACAGGAATTGCTAGGAGAGTGGAATCTGGTAAGCAACAACACCATTCATGTCACCAAAAGGTTTTGTCTTGCATGCTCACTGATCACCTTTCACAACCTCAATGCCCAAACCACCCACCACCCCTGTGTTCAACATGGAGAGAATACCATACACTGACACTACCCATCTGGATGAAGGCCCCAGTGAGGAAAACACCCCTGGATGTTTAAAAATTGAGGACGAAGCTGGCCCATCAGAGACCCCTGGTCAGTCAATAACTGTGAGCCTCACCCTGCCCACATTGACTCCTACCAGCCCTGTTGCATCCGCTTCACAGACAACCATTTGCCCCGAACCTGTGTCCCAAGGACAGTGTCTTCCATCATGTGCCCCCTGTACAGGTACCTGAGTCTACTGTCAGCACCCCTGACAATGATGGTCCTGCCATCAGTGGGAGTGGACACATTGTGCCAGGGCTGAAGGTATGTGGGGGTAGGGTGCATGGGAGGGATGTTGTGGCCCAGAGGATGGAGTCTCCAAGGGACACAACTGACCAGGACACTATTTCCCAAGTCTTGGGAGCCTACCAACATTCAAAAGGCACGATGGGCAAGGTCCTGACCATGATGAGGGAGATCTGACAGCTGGAGAGGGGCAGCCACCAGGAAGCCATGTGGCAGTGGCAGGCCCAAAATGCCATCCTGGCTTCCATTGCTGGGGTGATGATAGACATGAATACCGCCCTGAGTGGGATCTGTACCCAACATCAGTCCTCATCCACTAGCAGTGAAACATCAGGCCTTTCTACATCTGTGGCTGCTAGTGGAATGGAGGCCCTGCCAGCGGAAGGGAATTCCTCAGACACCCCACCCCCTGTAGCAGGGAAACTCCCTACAAACATGGACGTTCACCCAGACATCCAGGAGCAGCAGATAACAAGAACAAACCTACTGCCGGAAAGCGAACCCCTACTGATCGGTTCCCTTTGTGTGGCACAGATACACCCTGGTGAATGTTCTGAAACCTATTGCCATTTTCCTTTGGCACACGGACACTGGACCTGTGTTTATAAATGGTGTAGCAGCTACCCTGATGAATTCATCCACCATGACTGAATCCTTCACTGTAATGTTTATGTTATTTTAGTTTCATATCACTCAATTTGTTGTGCGCTCCCCAATAAACACCACTTAACCACAGATCGTGTGTTAGTGTGATTTATCAACCATGTACAACTGTCATGTATGAAAGGCTTGTGTCTGAATGTTCCTGTCTAATGTAAAACATTTGCCATGGTCATTACCACATGCACTGTATAACCAGGATACATATTGTATTGACAATGTATTATATACATGGCATAAATCACTTATATTGGTCATTCCCACATCTTTATTTGATGAATGCCAATTACCACATAGTGACGTACTGCAAATAACTTCAGTGTTGCAGGATAGGTTTCAAGCATTAGCAACCAACAGACTTCTGAAGTTAGGGACATGTCAGGCTTTCAGTATCCCAGAAGACAAACAGATGGGTTCAATGTATCGTCAACTAAAGTCGTATCAAATACCCATACCAGAGTTCCCGAATGAGCATACCCAATGAAACAGACAGAGGTCAGTACAGATGTCCCCAGTAATGGAACCTCCTACTTACCATGGTCAGGTATGTGCAGGCTTGCCACTCACCTATGTTAGTCTTCAGACAAATGCACATTGGTCTGCAAAGTAGAAACACACTGACAGATATGTGCAAGTTAGCTTACATCAACACAAAACATTATGCTGTTAGAGGGCCTGTATACCATACTATGACATGTGTCAGAGACAAATGAACACACACAAGGCACCACCTCCAATACCAAACAGGTCTTTAGTGTGGAAAAGAACATAACCATCCCACTGTCCTGAAAGTCTGGGCATTGAACTCACACATCACAAATCTCATGCCAGACAGTACCTTTAATCTATGTTCACTTCACATATCAGTCTGCAAAGCCCATCTGCCTATGACACTGTCTGATATTGCCAAACGAGGATGAGCCAAACAGTCAATCTGCAATCTGGAATTCACAAACATAACGTATAGGTCTCATTGATGCATGTACGTTATACTGCCAAATCAGATGTACATATGTTACGTTGATTGTGCATTGTGAAAACATTAGACTACGTACATAACAGTATTGTACACTGTTCCTAGTAACAATCTGCATGTATATTTGTGTCATGGGTTTTGGAGCCACTCATGATCTATCTGAGGGTCATAGTAAGAACCTTATCTGGCATTACTGAACTCACCAATACCCCACTGAATCACTTTTATTGCATCACATCACATACCTGGATTCAGTTGAAGTACTATTTGATGACATCATTCCTGTTGTGTCCAGATGCATCCTCATCATATGCATACTCACTTAGCAAATCTGCTTTTCCACCCACAGGATCTGCTGGCTCCCATTCTTCTGGTATGAATGGTATCTGATGTCTCAGAGTGAGGTTGTGGAGCAGGCAGCAACAGTTTTTACAAACCTTGTTGGGTGAGTAGAGGAGGTCTCCTCCAGACTTATCAATGAGACAAAATCTTGCCTTCAGGAGCCCAAAGGTCCGCTCCATGACACACGTTGTCCTTTCGTGGGCCTCATTGAAGTGGACTTCATCTGAAGTGGTTGGGTACCTCACTGGTGTCAACAACCAAGGACGGTTCAGGTAGCCAGAGTCCCCTATAAGGTATGATACAACAATCCAAACATTATTCTTGGACAGCCACATATATGGAAGCAGATAAAAGATACAGACACACATTACAAATATAACTCACCAACCAGCCAGATCCTCTCTGAAAACAGTTGTGTCAATAGCAGTGGGATATTTGCAGTTCCGTCTGATGTAGGACCCATGGACTGACCCAGGATACCTAGCACAAGCTTGTGAAATGTAGAGGTCAGCCAAACAGACCACTTTGACATCGATAGAGTGGACTTTTTTTCCTGTTTCTATATATTTGTTCATGGGCACTTGGGGGAACCAAGGCAACATGGGTGCCATCTATGGCTCCAACCACATATGGAATGTTTCCCAAAGCATAAAAAAAGCCTTTACATGGGTCAAATCCTCACACTGGGGTAATCTGATGTAGCTGTCCAGGTGTTTGAACAATGCAGAGAGTACAGCTTTCAAAATAAGACTGAACATGGGCTGAGAAGTCCCTCTAGTTAGGTATTTTGGAAGGACCCATTGGCCCGGAAGGGTAGCACTGACATGACTTGGACAATGGGAGGAATGCAATTAGGATTACGAATGGCAGGCATCAGATTTGGCTCCAACTAATGACTGAGATCCAAGATTGTCTGCCTTTCCAGGTGGTATATTTGGATGACATGCTTCTTCTCAATTGTGTGTAGGTCTACTAGTGGACGGTACACTTGCTCGTCTCATGCCACGGTAACTATGTGGGACAACACCAGAAAGTATGTTTATGACTCAATCTATACATCATAAGTATGATCAAATGAACGTCACTGATAACACTACATTATGGCCCTCATTATGACATTGGCGGTAAATCCCACTTACCGCCATGCTGACTGCCGCCAACATACCGCCGCTGCGGCGGATATTCGTTCACCACATTACGACACACATACACCAATCTGTCACTATTCAGCCACAGACACAAGTCCGCCACACCAAAGGTCAGTGATAAACTGGCAGTATCAAAACCCACAGTGTTACACCAACATAACAACCCCCACAACATTATGATCCACAAATTCTCACGGTGGACATTCAATGGAGGTAAACCATTGGCGGTACATACCGCCGCGGTCAAAATACACACAGTCAAACAAAACAAAAACACATTGGACAATTCAAACTACACACACCTGACACCCACACACACACCACAACCACACACCCACACCACTATAAAACACACACCCACAGTACCCACAACCCTTTACGACTACAAAGCATTGCCAACAGAGAGAGACAGCAACAGCCCTCACACAACCAGATCCACATACCACCATCAACTATACACCACCCACGCGCCTTACATCACACACCCCAACACATCACCCTACACACCCTCACCCACACCACTCACACTATACCCATGGCACCACAGCGACACCCCAGATTCTCTGAGGAGGAGCTAAGGGTCATGTTGGATGAAATTATCCGGGTAGAGCCACAGCTATTTGGATCACAGGTGCAGCAAATATACATTGCTAGTAAAATAGAGCTATGGTGGAGGATCGTGGACAGGGACAACGCCATGGGACAGCACCCCAGAACAAGGGATGACATCAGGAAGAGGTGGAACGACCTACGGGGGGAGGAGCGTTCCATTGCAGCAAGACACCATCTCGCAGTACAGAGGACTGGCGGTGGACCCCACCTCCTCCCCCACAACTAACTACATGGGAGGAGCAAGTCTTCACAATCATGCATCCTGAGGGCCTGGCAGCAGTAGCAGGAAGACTAGACTCTGGTAAGTCAACTCTCTACTACTACTACCCCCCTACCTGCATGCCATCACATACGCTGACCCCACCCTCTCTCTCATCACTCCACCACCTCCCACACACCCCACCGTCACAACCCACTCATCCCAAGGCCAAGCCCAGCATGCACCACCAATGCATGGACACTACTCACAGACCTGCATGGACACCTATCACTAAAGCATGCACACTAGATAATCACCTAGCCCACCACATAACAACTCACACAAGGAAAAGCTGCCAGGACAATAACAAGCATAGAGGGCAACCCACCCATGCACAATATGTCACACACAGAAAGAATAACACTGCATATACATCCCCACAGGTATCCCAGCCAATGTCACTGGAAAAGAGGTGTCAGCAATATCCAGTCCCCCCACAGAAGAGGCCCACAGTGATGACAGAGACTTGGCTCACCTGGATCTGGATGACCAACCTGGCCCATCAGGGACCTCCGGATAGTCGGTTACCCAGGCACAGTCCCACACCACCACACAGCCTCCCCCTCAAGAAACACCACCACAGCACCCAACCAGCGTGCCCATACCTCTGTCCCCAGGTTACGTCAACCAGCAGTGTATCTACCACTACAGGGACCCCAGGGCACGCCACAAACACAAGAAAATGAGGGACCTGGGGTCAGTGGCAGTGGGCACATGGTTCAGGGGACAGAGTCACAGGACAACAGGGAAACTGGAGGACTGATGTGAGCCAGGGGAAGGACAGGTCCAGGGAATCGACTCTCCAGGAGGCTCTCTCTGCCATCCTGGGAGCATACCAACATTCCCAGAATAAGCTGTGCCAGATCCTGGACAATGTGCAGGAAAACAGGTGGCTGCAGGAGGGACAGCACCAGGGGATCAGGGAGGACCCGAAGGACATTAACACCACCCTGGTCCTCATTGCAGGGGTGCTGGCAGACATGGCCAACATTATGAGGGAGGTAGTGTCACACCAGCGGGCCCCTGCCACTAGCCAGACTACCGAGCAGCCCTCAACTTCCGCTACCGCTAGTGGACAGAAGGCCCCACCACAGGACCAACAGGCCACCAGCATCCCTCCCCCTGCAGAAGGAGAACCACCGGCAAATGCTCCCTGCAATCCAGGCAGAAGCCAAAGACCATTGCCAAGAGCCCCGCCAGGAAATGAGACTCTCCTGATTGTCACCCTTGTGTCCCACTATGTCACCCTGTCCACCTTGAACTGCCATTGCTCCCCTTCCTATGCCCCTTTGACAATGCACCTGTGCTAACAATAGACTGGACTCTACCCTAGACTTTCCTCCATTATCAACCCAGCCCATTGCACTTCCCACTTTGCTTCAGAGCACTGCAGTAAACACACTCTGAAAAAATATGGAGTTTGTCAAATGATTTAAGTATGTATTCATTTAACAAGGTTTAAACATTGCAATTCAACTGTACAGTAATGTATACATAGGAAAGACCTGTAGTTGGCTGCAGTGAACACACCAGGAGCGATAGTGTGGCACCAATATCTGCAAAAAGAGTTGCCAAAGGGTACAGTGAGTGGACATAGAAATGGAAAAATAACAGCCTGCCTGTGACAATGTCAAACATAAAACTGTCGATGAAATGTAAAGTTAAACTGTCTTTCCCGTGTGTTATTGGAAGTATTGTCTAATGACTGCAGTTCTGTTGTCCTCATCCTCATCCTCTGCCTCCTCATCTTCACTGTCCACAGGGTCCACAGCTGCCACACGGCCATTTCCAGCCTCCTCGACCTGCAGAAAAGGCACATGGCGTCTCAAGGCAAGGGTTTGCAACATACAGCATGCCACAATTATCTGTCAGACCTTCTTGGGTGAGTAGCACAGGGATCCACCAGTTAGATGGAGGCACCGAAACCTGCTCTTCAAGAGGCCAAAGGTACGTTCTATTATCCTTCTTGTTCACCCATGTGCCTCATTGTAACGTTCCTCTGCCCCTCTGCCCTTGTCTTGGCATTCCTCACAGGGGTCAGTAGCCATGAGAGGTTGGAGTAACCAGAGTCACCTGCAAATATTGAGGGACAACTGTTAGCCACACACTATGCCATATGGACCACACCATACCCATACAGCAACATCCACTGGGTGGGAACCAGGGCTCACCTATTAGCTACACCCTGTGCCTCTGTAGTTGGGCCATCACATTTGGGGTGCTGCTATTCCTCCGGATAAAAGCATCATGCACCAAGCCTTAATACCTAGCATTGACATGGGAGATGGACTGGTCCGCCAAGCACAACATCTGAACATTCATCGAGTGAAAACATTTTCGATTTCTGAAGACCTTTTCATTCTGGGGGGGGGGGGGGGACAAATGCAATATGTGTTCCATCAATTGCCCCAATTATGTTGGGGATATGTCACATTGATGCATAGAAGTCAGCCTTCACTGTGGCCATATCCTCCACTTGGGGGAAAACAATGTAGCTGCACATGTGTTTAATCAGGGCTCTGGTCAGCACTATTGAGAACATTGGCTGTGACACTCCTGCTGCCAAGCCCACTGTGACTTGGAAAGAACCAGTTGCCAAGAAATGGAGCACTAATAGCACTTCCACAAGAGGGGGGATCCCAGTGGGGTGACGGATATCAGATATCAGGTCAGGCTCCACTTGGGCACACAGCACCGTGATTGTGGCCCTGTCAAGTCTATAGGTGAGGATAATGTGCCTGTCCTCCATTGTTGCCAAGTCCACCAGGGGTCTGTACACAGGGGAATGTCTCCATCTCCTATTCATCTACAGCGGTTGCCATCTATTGGGCAAAAGAGTGAGGAGCCGGTCATAATCTGTACATTGTAGCCACTACAGTTCAATGCATGATGTGATTTTTTTATGTATTAGTGGCATATTTCTTGATTGTACAATTGTTATCTGTGACGCAGTAATGATCCATAATCTACCTCCCAGTGAAACGGCGTCCGCCTGTCCTGTATGGAGGGACCGGATGGAAGTGAGGTAATTCCATTGACGTTGTGTGTCGTTGTGAGAGTCGGCCGGGAACTGCTTTGCAACTCCTCATTGATTATTATTGGGCCCTATGGGGTACAGTGGGCAATGTTGATGTACACCAGCAGTGACGGTATGCACCACCGGGGACGTGACCACCATTTTCTATCTGTTCACTCACTTGCTACCTGACCTTCAACAGGAGAGGACCTACACTGCATGTGTTGATGTGACCAGTGTCCGAACACAACCATGGCCCGGTGACTGGGGAAAGGGCCCCTGCCTTCACCTCAGTGGAGTTGGAGAGACTGGTGGATGGGTCCCACCCCAGTACGGACTGGTGTATGGGCCTCCAGACCAACAGGTGAGTACACTGTGAGCACGATGCATGGGGCATGAATGCATGGAGTGGTGTGTGTGAAGGCCTTGTAGAGGGGGGGTTGGTGGAGGGGCCCTGGGCAGCGTGCAGCATGTAGCATGTATGCTGGGCCATGTCTGTGCATAAGGGGATGGGATGGCTATGATGGGCCATGAGTGTAACAGGCATGATGGTCTAAATAATACCTTTCCCTGTGTATATCTCCTCTGCAGGTCAGGGCCCATCATAAGAAGGGATTATGGCGTGCCATCGCCAAGGACGGCAGATGGAGCACCCACTGTCAGTAATGGTGGGAGGATCTGAGACGCTTGGCAGGAAGATGGCAGAGGCCCAGCTCGGGATGGCCTCCCAACGAGGAAGGGGTGTCTGTCGAACCCTGATCCCCCAGATAGCCTGCTTACTGGCGGTGGCCTATCCGGAGCTGGATGGGCGTTTGGGGGTATCACAGCTGCAACAAGGGGGTGAGTACAGTGCCCATCATTACTACTTACGCCTGGTGGGGTGTAATCTGGGTGGGGGAAGTGTGTCTGTGGGTGCCCCTAGGCCAGGGCTGACATAGGTCCCATGTTGGGCAGGGTTCTGATGTGATATTTCTCCAACCTAGCTAGTAGGCATCCACTACTGGGTCGGGTGTGTGGGTCCCAGGTATTCTGTAGTGTGCTGTATTTGTCCCTACCCATGCCCTCGTGACTAGCTTTGTTACCGGTAGTGCATTGCATAGTGCGTAGGCCTGTTCTTTTATATGAGGGTGCTGTGTACGCCAACGGTGGTGTTGGTGCAGCCACTGACCAAGTGTATCCTTTGTCTCTATCCCCCGTTTTTTGTTTTGTCATCCTGTCCTTATGTGCATAAGCATAATCTGGTGGAGGAGCAGAGGCACTGGCGACGGAGAGAGCTGCATCCTATAGAACCCAGGAGGCAGAGTCCACCAACGCTGAGGGCACCAGTGGGACGGAGGGCGAGGGGAGCACCATGGCGGAGAGTGGAGGGGACAGTTCAGACACGGATACCTCTTCCGATGAAAGCTCCCTGGTAGTGGCGGACACCTCTGTGCCCACCCCCCCTACAGGTACAGCCGCCACTCCTGTACCAGCACCGCCCTCCCAGCAGCCCCTCATTGAGCTTCCTGTTCACACTCACCCAGGAGGGTGGGCATCTCCTTCGCCCCAGGCACCTCAGGTCCTGCCTCAGTTAGCCATGCTGCCCTGAGTGAGGAGGCTATTGATCTCTTGAGATCCATCTCTGTTGGGTAGTAAACCATTGTGAGTACCATCCAGAGGCTGGCAGCCCAAACGCAACAGTCCAATGCATTTCTGGAGGGCATTCACACTGGTTTGGTGGCCCAACAGAGATCAATCCAGGCTCTGGCCTCCTCTCTGATGGCAGCCATTGTCCCTGTTTCCACCCTTCCCCTCCAACCTCCTTTACCCAATCCCATTCCCGTCAAACCCAACCTATCCCAAGCACACAGGCAGACGAGCATGCACATAAGACAACACACTAGAGTGGCACAGGCAAACACAGGTACCACACATCATCCCACAGGCACACACACAAACACCATCCAGATGCAGACACTCCAACATCCACTGCCTCCACTATGGCCCCCTCCTCCTCCTCCACCTCCCTCCAGTTGCGTTGACACTCACACCTGCATGCACTACATCCTCATTCACTACCTCCATCACCAGCACACCTATCAGAACACACACCTCACTGGCAGTCACCAACCTTGCAGCATGCTCTTGTCCCCTGTGTCCTCTCCCACTGTGTCTGTGCCCCCTCCTCCCAAACTACACAAACGCAAGCACTCAGACACCCAACAGCCATCCACCTCTCAACAGCATCCAGCGCATGCACCTGCACCCAGAAACCCAAAGACACCTCCTAGAACCACTCCCTCTTCCTTCACTCCCAGACCTTCTCCCTCTTCCCGCCCCAATGTCCCTAAGCAGCTTTCCCTCTCCACCATTGACCTCTTCCCTACCTCTCCACCCCCTGTCCTTCATGTCCGGCCAGGGTGTGTAAAACCCAGGCAAGCACCTCAGCCACCCAGTCCATGGGCCCAGTAGTGTCCCCAGCAACTCGTGGTGGGAAGGCATCCCAGGCACCAGGCAGCCACACGGAAAGAATGTCTGCCCCAGGTGCTGCCAGGAAGGTCAAGGTGACACCCCCGGCTGCTACCATGAAGGTAAAGGTGCCACCCCCAACTGCTGCCAAGAGGAGCAAGGAGCCATCCCCAGCTGCTGCCAAGAGGAGCAAGGAGTCATCTCCAGGTGCTGCCAAGAGGAGCAAGGAGCTATACCCAGCTGCTGCCAACAAGAGCAAGAAGCCATCACCAGCTGCTGCCAGGAACGGCAAGGGGCCTGCACCCGCAGGCAGAAAGACTAGGGGTTTGGTGTCGGGACTCAGTCGGAGCCCCCACCACCAACCATGTTGGTGCAGCCGTACAAGGCTGCAGGGGATGGGCAGGAGCTTTCCCCCACAACCACCAGCAGCAGCACCACCACCACCAGCAATGGGCAGACGTCCGAGGCTCTCGGAGATGGGCAGGAGCTTCCCCTCACAACCACCAGCAGCAGCAGCACCACCAGCAATGGGCAGACATCAGAGGCTGCAGGGGATGGGCAGGAGCTTCCCCCCACAACCACCAGCAGCAGCAGTAGTACCACCACCAGTAGTGGGCAGCCGTCCAAGGCTGCAGGGGATGGGCAGGAGCTTCCCCCCACAACCACCAGCAGCAGCACCACCAGTGGGCAGCTGTCCAAGGCTGTAGGGGATGGGCATGAGCTTCCCCCACCACCAGCGGCACCATCACCAACTCTGAGCAGCCATCACTGCCGGCAGACAGTGTGTAGTCCTGCATCCATGGGCTGTTGGGCAAGCTGCCCCTGCAAATCCTGTGGGAATGAAACCCAGCTGAGAGACTGTGACCTTGCACTCCCTAAGACCTGCATCACAGGGCACAATGCCCCCTCCAGAACTAGAGGAGATGCCATCTACTCACCCCATCCTCCCCAGGATGAAGATCACAGGGCATGATGCCCCATCCAGAACCAGTGGAGAAGCCATCCACTCACCCCATCCTCCCCAGGATGATGATCACAGGGCACAATGCCCCCTCCAGAACCAGTTGAGAAGCCATCTACCGGACAGACTGTGGACTTACACTCCCAAAGACCAAGCACAGGGCATGTTGCTCCCTCCAGAGCATGTGGGCAAATCACCCACCGAGAGACTGTGGCCTTGCACTCCCCAGGACCAAGCACAGGGCATGTTGCCCCCTCCAGCGCATATGGGCAAGTCACCCCCTCAAGAGACTGTGGCCTTGAACTCCCCAGGACTGCACACAGGGCATGTTGCCCCCTCCAGAGCATGTGGGCAAGTCACCCACTCGAGAGACTGTGGCCTTGCACTACCCAGGACAGCGCACAGGGCATGTTGCCCCCTCCAGGACCAGTGGTTTTGTTCCATCTGCCGGTTGAGGTGCCCCCCGTTCCCCATCCTCCTGAGGTGCCTGCCAATTTTCAAACTGATGCCCCTGCACTGTTCTCTCCGTGTTGTTGCAGGAGCCAAGTGGGGCCTGGGACTTTGTGATGTGGCCCTATGGCGCATGAAGACTGAGGACTGGGCAATGTTCCTTGACTTGTACATATCTATATACTTATAGATTGGATGCACATATTACTACTTTATTTATCTTATTACACTCACTTTTATCTATTTGTGTTGTCCATGGTGTTTGTGGTGGAGCAGGATGCAGAACAGCATTGGAAATATCTGCAGTTCAGGCTCCAGAGTGGCGTGGTTCTTCCCAGAGTCTCCACAGGTGAGTTGTTTCCCTTCTGTGCAGTGTTTCCTCCTGGCTTTTGATGTCGTTGGTACCGCCCCGGAAAAGGTGGCAGATTGGGTTGTCTTAATATGGTGGGCGGAACATTGGCTTCCACCTGGCTGTAAGCGGCTACCACTGTGGTGCCTGTTTCTGCCCTGGCGGTCGGTGTGGTAAAGTGTCTGCCTGTCTGAGCTCTTTCTGCCATGGTCATAATTTGGCAGTATTTACTGCCAGCCTGTGGCGGTATTACCGCCACTTTATCACCGAACGCTAGGGTTGTAATGAGGGCCTATGTCACATGAAACAGTGAACTCAGCACATACCTAGGCAAAATTTGCCTAAATACTGTACTCAGATTCCCCTTACCTCTAGCATGTTTTTTGAATGGAGAATCATGTCACTGACTGTAAAAGTGACATCAGCTTACTTAACACGTGTAACATAGTTGGAACACCAATATTCTGTTCACATCGTCATTACTCTGCTGACAATACTGTTTCACATATATAACCAAGGATACTTCATTTTCTCATCCTATACATATTACATGCTACATGTTTGCATTAAGCCAGCAGTTAACACATTATCACACATACGATTCTTAGTCAATGACGCAACTTTCAAACCCTTAACGTACGTATATGAACCTCAAAATGGCAGCTGCCCGACCTACTGTACTGGACATCAGGAAGTGACCTAACTCCACTGGCAGATGTAGTCATGGCGGTAGGGGGTCACAACTGTGGTGGACATTGCCATTGGAAGACATTGCTGCCTTTGGCAGTCTTGGACCAATGGTGATGTCCGCGGGTGTTGACGGTCATGTACGTGGTGGATGTGACCGCTATCT
Organism: Pleurodeles waltl; assembly: GCF_031143425.1. NCBI lineage: Eukaryota > Metazoa > Chordata > Amphibia > Caudata > Salamandridae > Pleurodeles > Pleurodeles waltl. The sequence continues at coordinate 483,733,080 of NC_090445.1, read as the reverse complement.
CACTTGACTCCTGACACTGCTGCCAGAAAGACCTTCACAACCTGAGCTGGTTTGTACTGCCTCTAGGAGCAATCATGCCACGTCCTGCAGGTGATAGGGCCCCTGCCTTGTTGGCTGATGAGCTGGACAAGCTTGTTGAGGACGTCCTACCCCTGTGTAGACAGCTCTATGGTGCACCAGAGGAGCAGGTAAGTGCACTGCAATACCAATGTATGAAATGTTGAGTGTATGATGATGTTGATGAAAAATGGTGGAGTGAAGGAGTGGGATGATATGTGTGGGTAGATGGACATGTGCACAGATGGTTTTGATGCCTGACACATAGTAGGAAGTGTGTGATGTGTGTACCTTGACCCACTAAACAACAGTATACCATGGTAATGAAGGTGGTATTTGAAACTGTTGTATACTTCTACCATGTGTTAAGACATGCTTGTGGTCTGGTCATACGTTTCTAGCCAAGACCTGTTATTGGATATGCTTGTTGCATGTCTGACTCCACTTAACACACGACCTGTCTGCAGATGGTCATTCCACCTAGAAGTGAATGTTGGAGGAAGTATGTATGGCTACTTGCATCAACTTTTGATTCTCCCTTCTTGTCTTGGGATGGTGCATGTGGACATGACTTAAAAGGGGATCTGGCATGCCATTGCCAATAAAGTGCAGACTCTGGGAGTCCACAGCTGGTGGAGCACCCACTGTAGGCAGCAGTGGGAGGACCTGACTCGCTGGGTCTGGAAGACTGCAGAGGCCCAGGTGGGGATGTCCTCCCAAGGAGGAAGGGGTGCCCTTTGAACCTTGACCCCCCTAATGGCCCACATATGGCATTTGATGGCAGCACAGCAGCCACAAGCAGGTAAGTACTGACTTAACACAATTTCATCCCTATGCCAGGTCAGTGTATGAAGTGATAGAATCTAAGCTGTGATAATGTAGTAAATGCAAAGGGTAAAAGATCTCCAAGGAACACATAGATGTAAATTCCTCAACACGGGTGTGCAGATACTATTGTGTAATGCAACATATTACTCTCCTATGTTATCCCTTCTGTACAAAAGCATATGATGATAGACATGTGAATGTGTCATATGTGTACCACTATACTGCCAAATATACTCTGCTGGTTATTCCTTGCTAGCTCCCGATCTATACTCCCTATATCATGATGGTAAGTTGTTCAGGTCTTTGCCCCCTGTCCAGTCCAATGCCCCTTGATCAATGTCTATGTGCAACATAGAGTCTGACAGGTTTTAGTCATACCTACGTTTCATGAGGTTTCTGATGAGTGACAACTTCATGTGAGGCTTTGATGTCCATCTGACATTTCACATGCCATAGTAGCTAAACGTACTCAGAGCTGTTAGGAGGTGAACCCATTTGGTAAGGTAGGGCTGTACCTTGGCCCCTGTGATATCTCATCTGAGTGGACATCCTACATGTTGGAAACCATGGAGGTTTTGCTAGACTACAATTGCAAGAACTACATTGTTCAGAGCTCTGAATGTTAGTACCATGTACATGCTATTTGAATGGTAAGTGGCAACACAGCTATTTCCTCATTCATTGTGTTGTGGGCATGCTAAATAGTCCAAGATATCTTATGAACAGTTATATTACTCACAGGTTTTTGCCAACATCATGTGTACATTGTAAGGTTTTGTCATCAATAAATATTTAAATCTGTCATAGATGTACTTTCTTTTGCTATATTGGATATGTTTTGATTGCTTTAAGTAAGGAAACCTATTGTTTGCACTGACTACATTGCGGTGCAGGTGTTGTAGTTCACATTCACATCTGGATGGAAAGGTATGTGTAGTCAGTCATTTGGCTAGCCTCAAAGTGTATGTCCCTATCATGGTATCCTCGGATGTGGTTTCATGTCATTGACAAGTTCTGCAACAGATGCGAAACTACTCATGTCTGAAGTGTGGATAGTGATGTTGCCACTCAAACATTAGACTATTGTTGTTACCACTCATCATGATACATTGCACTGTATATGGCCTGCATGCACGTGACAGTTGTCCATTATATTTAAGGAGTAGTTATGCTACCTGTGGTTGTCTGTGGGTAAATTCTATGGTCTAATTAGGGCCCTATGAGTGTGTACAACTTTGTTTACAGGTAGAGAATGTCTAAGATGAGTAGGCCAACAAAGAATGTATAATCTTTTCCGACATCACTATCGGTACATGTGTTGGTGACATGTTCAGACTCGTGTCTAGTGATTGCATGTTTGCAATTTTCAATTGTGAAGGTTGTGGACTCTGTGGCATGAAATGGTTTTGGTTTGTATGCAACATGCTGTCTTGTTTTTGGCATATGATAAGGTTCATGTCCTAGTACATGACATCAGCTAATAATGTAGATATGTGTGGATCTTTTGTATGTGATATATGGAAATTAATGTTACCACTATTTCCCACTGTTTGGTTGTTGGTTGGCTACGTTGCTGTGGATAGGGACCCAGATCATGTTGTCAAGTCGGGTTGTTATGGGATGATTAGCTCTACTGATATGATGGTATAGGAGGTGTGCAATAGGTGGATTAGCTGATGTGTGACATTGTTGTCATGTATGGGTGTAGATAGTATCTTGTTGTGACATGATGTTGGCACTAATCTGTCACTACCTCCTGGGGGTGTAGTACAACTGGATGTAATGTGAATGATGTGTACAGTATGATACAAGTGTCTGAAAAGAATGTGATGACCCTACCTCTCTTCCAATTTACCATCATCAGCATTGGCAGGTGAAGGAGATCGGGCACAGCCAAGTGGGGAAGCTGCTGGCCACGGGATACCACCAACAGCAAGGGACCCAGTGGCCCGGGGGACAAGGGGAGTGCCATGGTGGAGACAGGATCCACCTCCTCATCTTTGGAATCCTCCTCCAGTGGACACTCCCTGGCCGTGGCGGACCCATCTAGGACCATCCCAGAACCATCGCTGTCTGCCACCCTCCTTTTTACCATCGCCCTTCCTGTAGCTCCCCACCCAATTGGCCATGCCCACTCACCCAAGAGGGTGGGTGTCTCCTTTGTCACAGACACCTCTGCCCAGCCAATTAGTCCTGCTGCCCTTTGTGAGAAGGCTATTGAACTCCTGAGGCCCATCTCTGTTGGCCAGTCGAACATCATGAATGTCATCCAGCGACTGGCAACTCAAATCCTCAAATCCAGCAGAATAATGCGTTCCTGGAGGGCTTTCATGGTGCACTGGCTAACCTACAGAGATCCTTTCAGGCTCAGGCCTCCACACTCATGGCAGCCAGTCACCCTTTGACTACTGCCCCCCACCTTCATCTTCCCAATCCCAAACACCTCTTCCCCGACCCAGCCAAAGCACACAAACAGACAGGCATACATCCACCTCAATATCCAAAGGTAGCTCAGACAAACCAAAGCACCACAGGACACACCACCGGCATACACACAAGCAACATTCTGGTGCACGCAGAGGAACAGTTACAACCTGCCCTGACCCCCCCACCACCCTCAGCATCACAGGCACCATACCAGACACAGCTGCAGACACCACACCAACATTCACAGTTTAAGCCACTACACCTATCCTACCCACAGAAAGCACCACAGCAGAACATCAAATATCTACTCCAGTAACCACACATGCAGACACCCCAACACATACACTCCTGCATGCAGCACATCCACCATACCTGCAGTCATCACCCCCAACAGACAGCCACACACCCACCATAGCATCTTCCAGCACCTCCACCCCCTCAGCCTAAAACACATAAACGCCCACACTCTCCCACCCGATACCTACCACCCACACGCATAACTCTCTGTGTGTAAAAACTCTGAGTTTGCCCTTTTCCCTTTTCCCTACTCCTCTACCCCTTGTGAAACCCCTGAACGTGCTATTACCCTCCCCAGGTCTATCCCTTCTACCTCCAAGGCCTCTCCAACCCCCCTGCAAGTACCCATGCCCCTGCCCCACCAAGAATCTACCCCTATGAAGACCCACCCATCCTCCAAGCCTCAACCTAAACATCCCCTCCCAAGCCAAATCCTAAAGCCCCCCCTCCCAAGCCTAAGTCCAAACCTCCCCCTTTACCACCATCCCCCAAGACAATCCCGGAGGTGCCTACCTGACCCCTTGATATCCCTTCCTGTGGAGGTTACATGGCAGTCAGGAGTCACGTTCGAGGCACCAATATGTGCCTTTGGTGCACATTATTGTGACAATGGACTGTCCTATGGCCTTTGACATTCGCAACATTTGTGGTTTCAAATATATTCGGATCAACCAGTTGTTGGCTCCCTGGTTACATCTTTGTCCTGTATTTCTTTAACTAGGTTAAAGTTGTTCCTGGCTGACATTGGTTGTATGTAAGTTTGTGTGTGGGTGGGGCTTGTGCTTGATGTATTGTATTGTATGGCCAGTATGTGTGGGGGGTGCAGTGCTTTTGTCCCCCAGGGGTACTGTGTGTGTTGTGTGATGGCATGTGTATGTAGCAGACATGTTGTTGCCACGGTCTTGTGTGGTGTTTGTGTTGACATATGTTTGCTGCTGTGTGGCTTTCTGTGCTTTGACTGTGTGAGTTGCGCGTTTTGTACATGTGATCACAGGTACGATGTGCTGTGTGTGTTAAGTCTGTGTCAATTGCAAGTTGCTTTATTGTGTAATTGTGTATGTTGTGCTGTATGTGTGATGTGTTGCTGGCTAGTGTCCACTGTGAGTGCTTGCCAATGTGTTGACGATGGTGCAGTTGAAGTGTTGTTGTGATGTGTTGTGGTGTTATATGTTAATATGTGAGACTGGGCCTGTGCTGTGTTTCCATGCCTAAGTGTGTGTTTTTGACTTGTGTGTGTGTGCTGGGCATAGTGTGTTTACTGTGTATATGCGATTGTCTGTGTGGCTATATGTGAGTTGGCATGTCAGTGTTAGTTGCCCACGCACCCCCTTCGTGATGGTATGTTGTGTAAGTTTACAAAATAAACAATATGTGACAGTGACAGGTAAGTGTGTGTACTTGGGGGGCTGTCGGCGGCGAAGATTTCAAAGTCTTTTGGTGAGCAGCAGCGAGATGATGTCTAGTTCTGGTTCCATGGCAGCTCTGGACGTGTATGGATTCCTGAAGGTGAGTGTCTCCTTTTATAGAGTTCGTTTCTGCCATGGTTTCTGTGATGGTGCAACTGCAGTGGAAATCTTGGTGGTGTGCAGCTCGTAATTTGTCTGGCGGAAACATGGTCTCAGCCCTCTGCAGGTGTCTTCAGTCATCCATGGCAGTCTGACCGCACTGGCGGTGCTGGCAGTGCTTTGGTTGTATTCCGTAGGGAATACCAATGAAGTCATAATTTGGCGGTCTTGTCTGCCAGCCTTTTATCAGTATGACTGCCAAACGCCTAATGAGGCCCAAAGTGTATAAAGCATTCAAATATCACAAAATAATAGTTAAATAAAACACAGGAAATAGTTTAAAAATCCAAAACCAATTTTTAAGAATAGATTGTATTTTTATCTTAATTTGACACCAAAACTATTAAAATTGGAAAAGTAAACTGGGGTTATAATTTTTTTTTAAATAACTGTTTATTGGCACATAGATACCAATAGTGTCACTTGAGATATCTGGTCGCATATCGACCGGGGCAAGGTCAAAGTTTGAGGCCAACTGTGTTGGAGTCCTGCTCAGCTACAGCAAGCGAGAGGCCTCTGTCAAAAGTTTACCTTCTGACTTAATCCTTTTTTGCAGACTTCTGGGTCACAGAGACGAAGTCACAGAAGAAGCCAACCTCCCTGGAGCCATTCCTCGGATTCGCATTGCAGGAGGCCTTGGTGAAGAATCCTGCATTTGGACTTCCTTATGAACTTGGCGGGATTTCCTGTCGAGTTCTGGCTGGCGGTCTAAACACAGACCGCCAGCCCGTTGAGGACCCCGCTGGCCAAATAAACAACACTCTGTTGGGTCGGCGGGCAGAAACACTGTTTCCGCCAGCCGGCCCAGCAGAATGCTGGGCCTGGACATTGCCGATGGCTCCACATGGAGCCGTCATCAATGTACCAGTGTGTCGAGTGCAGCAGCACCTGTTTTGCATATCACTGCCTGTAAATTGGGCAGTGACATGAGTGACGGGGCTGTGCACGGGGGCCCCGGGGCACCCATTCTGCCAGCCTTTCCCTGGTGGGGGAAACTGCCAGGGAAAGGCTGGTGAAACACAGATTCTTTATCCGTCAGGCAGCGCTGCTTGAAGCGCTGCCCTGACGGATAAGGTACTCCGCCATCGTCAGGCTGCCTGGTGGCGGTAGCCTGGCGATGGTGGAGTTCCGCCTGTGGCGGTCCCCAATGAACATTATATGGCGTTTCAGACCAGCGGGAATTACCGCTGGCATGGCGCTCTGGACCGACGTGTTCATAATGACCGCCTAAGTCTCTTTTTCTCATCTGAAATATTAGTCTGGGACCAAGTCAGAATTGAAGACGAGCTCCCTGGAGACCTCATTTGATAAGCTGCACAGGAGGCCTCAGCGACGATTCTACATTTGCAGCTCAGCCAGGATCTCAGTTCCCGGCAGTCTGGAGGACGTTGGCGGTCCTAGTAATGTTTCCGCCAACCAAACTAGCACAGAACTCTTATTAACTCTAGTGGGGAGGGCACTGCGTAGCTTTCCTGTGCGCCAAAATTGAAAAGGGCACTTAGTAGGCTTGGGTGGAGTTCACAGAGTCAGACTCCATGCAATTTCACAGAGATAAAAAAAAAAAACACTGTGGAATTCAGCGGAGGTGGAGTTCCGTGATGCACGGAGTTCTGAATGCGCCTGATCTCGGAAGCACTAAGCAGGGTCTGTCCCAGTCAGCCGTGTCAACCCTGCTTACAGCTCCTGGGATCGGGCGCATTCAGGAGAGGACTTTGGCAGTGAAAACTTCTGTTTAAGGCCTCTTATGCACTGGCCTCTCCTGTGTGAAGTGCACTCAGGAAAGACTGGTGCACAAGAGGCCTACAACAGCAGCTTTCTTACGCTGCCTATGGCCCTGGCCTGAATTAAAGCCAGGACTGTAGGCAGCGAAAGCTGCTGTTGCAGGCCTCTTGTGCACCGGTCTGCACCGGCCTGCCCCATGTGTACTGCTTTCGCTGCCTATAGTCCTGGCTTTAATTCAAGCCAGGGCCGTACACAGCGAAACCTACTGTTTCATTCCTTGTTTGTGCACCAGTGTGCATAAGCAATGACAAAAAAGAAAGTAGGATTTACCTTGGTCTTTCTGGGGTGTCCTCCTCTCCGACGAGTCCTCCTCAGCGCGGCTGCCTCGCTCCTCTGCTCTGGTGCGTGCTGCAGTCCAGTTATGGGCTTCACATCACAAGCTCATACTGATCTGCAGCATGGACTGGGTGAGCTTCGCTCCGCTGGTGGGGCTAGTGGAGTTTTTTTAGCAACTCCATGCTCCGAGCAGAGAGCGGAGTTGCAAAAACCACCTTCCCTGGAGCCCTCCTCAGATCCATTGCACAGGAAATTTTGGCCAACTTTTTACGCTCAGACTTTGTCACTTTTTTGGAGCATCTTCTCTCCGATGTCGGATGACCCTCAAGAGCAAGCTGATTTCAAGTCGACATTGTTGAATTGCCTTTCCAGGAGCCCCTGGTGAAAATCTGGAAGTCTGGGGCTCCAGAGCTTTTCAGCAGGATGAACCTGCAAGTCAGACCGGTTCACGGTTGATATAAGCCGGTTTGACTTACGACATCAGTTCAGTCCCTTTATGGAGCTTTTTTTCCAAAAGTTCTCCAATCTTCTCCAAACTTCTGGATCTTCTTTCAGAAGGTCTTTGAATGTCCTTTAGGAGTCCACAACACACCCTAACATTCCAAAAACTCTGAGTTGCTCATTGAGGGTTAGGACTCCAACTCCCAGAATGCACTTGGTTCAAATCCAGAAATGACCACTAGCCACTGGTCAGCTGGTGAGTTTCTTCAGGGCTTGATGAAGGGGACTCTGGTCAGCTATTTTCTACCTGTAGCAAACAGAAAGTCTCTTCTTGAAGTAGTTGAAAACAGGCAAAGTCCTTTTTTAAGTGAAGCCCAAGTGTGCAGATGGTGCAGTCCTTTATAGTGCAGTGTCCAGGTGCAGGACAGGAGTCCAGCAAGGCAGTCCTTCTTGTCTTGTTCCTTGTGGGATTTGAAGTGTGGGTGCAGCTCTGCCATATTTATCCTTGCTCTTGTGGTGGAAAGCAGGGGGGAACTGTCCAATAACAGGCAGGCCGCCACCCTCTTAGATGACCACTTCCTGGGAAGTGTGGCACTAATCAATCCCAGGGAGCACCATTCACCAAAAATCCAGAATTGCAGAAGTTCAATCTCAGAGGTTAGATCTGGCTGAGCACACTCACTGGTGTGGCTAAAATTCTTAAGTACACCCCTTTTCTGCCCTCTCCTAATCTAATCAAAGGGCCACCGGGTTGTCTGGGTTTGCAGGAAATGGGGAGGTCCAGAGCTGCCCCATATGTCCTTCCCTCCTTTGAAGTCCAGTTTGGCCCTCTCCCCATCCTGTTTCACCATCTGCTGAAGCACATCTCCTTCTCCAGTCACTTCCTTTGTCCTCAGCCAAGGCCACTTCACACCTCATCAAGGAAGCCTGGCCAGGCTGCCAGAGGCTGGACAATCATAGAAGGGCACTACAGGGCTGAAGTTGGCAACTTTCAGGTAGAGTTCTAAAACTCTTCCCTGAGTTAGTTATATTACATTCAACAATGGCAATTTGTTGGAGTTATTGTAACAACCAGTTTGATACAAAACTTGAAATATTTAGCTCCTTTTGAGACTTCATTATTTAGAAATAAAGTCTCCCAATGTTAGCCTATGAAGCCCATTCACTACAGTGAGGGAAAACTTATTTGGCTATTTTCCCATCACCAGGGCTTATAAAACATATTTTATAAAGTCCCTGCTTACAGGTATATAGCACCCAGCCCTAGGGATACTTAGGGCACACCTTAGGGGTGACTTATATGTAAAAACAAGGTTTAAGACTTTGGAAGTGCTTGTAATTCCAAAGTCGAATTTGGGGTTAACTCTAATTTAAAAGCAGCCAGCAAGGCAGGCCTGCTTTAAAAATGAAACTGGGCACTACAGCAGTACACTTACGGGGTACCATCTATGCTGGAATCCCTGAACCTACACGCGCTACCATATAATAGGGACTTATAGATAGGTTGGCATAACCAATTATAATTAGCCTAATTTGCATATCCAATTTACGCAGAGCTCAGGCTAGAGTCAGTAACAATCCGTGTCTGTCCAAAAAGTTTGGGGGTGACTAGGCAAAAAGGAGGACTTTCTGAGACCAAAGATGGGATTGTGCTAAGAGGATCCTAGATCACCACACCTGCAAGTCTGAGACAGCAAGTTATTAAACTTTCTCATGAAGGACATTGTGGTATTGTAGCCACCAAGAGAGCATTGAGAAATCGAAGGTGGTTTCTTCAAGTGGATGAGAAAGTTGAAAGAGAGTTAAAGGAGTGTGACTTATGCAATTGTCTGTCACCTTCTATGACCCAGCACCCACTAACCATGTCAGATCTGGGCATATGTGTGAAAGAATAACTGTTGATTTCTTTGGGCTTCTAGCAAACAGACATCATTCAATGGTGGCCGTTGACAATTATTCAGTGTTTCCTCAGGTAGAGGCTATGTCATTGATGACAAAGTCTAGATGACATATTTGCAGTGTGGGATATAATGGACAGTGTTGCAGCTGATATGCTAATATGAGAATATTTTAATTATTTACGTGTATATACTAATGAGAAATAATGACAATTGAAGCTAGTAATTGAAAATAATGTGTAATGTGCAAAATGTGCCCACGGGGAGTGGTCACCATCTGTGTTATCAGTACTAAATAATATGAGCGTTTTAATATTATGTATTAATATGTTATAATTAATGATACAAACGTATGTTATGATGCTTTGTGTTCTTAACTTAGCCAAATTAGAGGCCTGGTCGGCGCTGGGCCTTGCTTGCTAAAACGTAGCGACACGATGAGCTGCCGAGGACTGGAACTGGAGAAAAGAACCTTGAACTGTACAGAGTTCAGTGACGAGCTCTGCTAGAGAAATCTGCAAACTCACCAGCAGACAGGAGACGATCAGAACAAATTGTTACAATTATGTGTAGAGTATGCTAAATGTACGTTCCCAGGTCTTGAACAATGGAGCTACTGACTAAGAGCTGGGGGCAACAATTTTGTTACCTGAAGAGCCGGATGATGTTCTCGACAGAAGAACCAATCATGTTAATGGAACCTGACTCTCAAAATAACGTAGACAAGTGGTAAACAAAAACTATAGGTTAGAGTCATAACCTCTGATAAGGTTGACCAATTGGCAAATTATGGGACAGTCTGAGAGACCCTAATAAAAAGTCATGACATGAGAGGAGAAATCAGAATGGAGAGGTGAATTTTGATGACATCAAGAGACGCTGTCCAAAGTGTTGAAATTTGGGCTTGCTCTCTGTGAGCCCGAGCCTAGCTGATGACTGATGACCTGGAGATGAAGACTGACTTGTTGCTCATCTATCATGGATAGGTAGCTATAACTTGACTGATTAACATGTGATTTTTCCTTCTATGTACCAACTGCACTGCTTAAAATTTTTTTCTCTCTTAGTTAGATTTTTCCAAATTATTGGTTTTGGCTAAATTGATTTCGCATGAAGACCCACATGCTGATGCTAATCTGAAATAGGCAGGCTCACAAGGGTGACTAATGGTGACTTTGACATAGACTGACTAACTCACATTACTGAATCAATTCAAGAGTCATGAATTTGCTACACCTAGAATAATGTTTTTGCATATTAATAAATCTTGATAAGTCATTGTTCGTGTTGCTAATAAAGTTTAATAATCATGGATTTCTTTGAAAACAGGTTATGGTTATAATTGTAATTAATAGGGAATTAAACGAACTAACCTTGTGAGCGATGGTATTTTCTTAATAGACTAGTTTTGGTATTATATGTTGGTTGGAATTGTTTGTTGATATATTCCACTGTCACCACTTGGCTAGGATACTCTATGCGATCCAAAAGAATCATCGACTTCTACACATCCCCTTGTAAGTATGCTTACTAAGGACAGGGCGTGCTAGCAGTTTGTGGTAGCAGAGGATGGTTAGTTTCCTTAGGGAACTAGTTAAGTGGTGAGTAATGGTTATGGTAGTAGTTTAAAATTGAGTACAGCTGTCCAGATTTCATGAAGTTTGAATTTTGTTTTTCTAAAACGACAATGGTAGCAAAGATGATGTTCCTTTAAACCCAGAAAAGACCTTCCCAGATCCTGGATCCCGCTGGTAAAATTGAGTGTGTTCCTGGTGTGTTTTGAAATAGTATGAGAGTAGTAGGTTGCGCTTGCATAGGTTTAAGCAGACCGCAAGTGAATTGTGATGTATGTCAGGTAAAAAGTAGGGAGTTTGCGTACTCCCGGTGTACAGAAACTGGAGAGAATTACCATTCGATGAATGTGCAGATGGTGTGTTTGGCCGACCAGTACATCTCCCATGTGAATGCCAAGTTTCCTGGCTCAGTGCATGACGCTTACATTCTGAGGAATAGCAGCATCCCGTGTGTGGCTATTAGGTGAGGACATGGACCCTATACAGTGTGAATATTTGTCTGGGTCTGGGGTTGTCCCTAAGGGTTAGTGTGTGTCTAACAGTTGTCCCTCGCCATTTGCAGGTGACTCTGGCTACCCCAACCTGTCATGGCTACTGACCCCAGTGAGGAATCCCAGGACAAGGGCAGAGGGGCAGAGGAACGTTACAATGAGGCACATGGGTGAACAAGAAGGATAATAGAACGTACCTTTGGCCTCTTGAAGAGCAGGTTTCGGTGCCTCCATCTAACTGGTGGATCCCTGTGCTACTCACCCAAGAAGGTCTGACAGAGGAATGCTACAATGAGGCACATGGGTGAACTAGGAGGGTTATAGAGAGGACCTTCAGCCTCCTGAAGGCCAGGTTCAGGTGCCTCCATATGACAGGTGGTTCCCTATTCTACTCACCAAAGAAGGTATGCCAGATCATCGTGTCCTGCTGTATGCTGCACAACTTGGCTTTGCGACGACAGGTGCCTTTTCTGCAGGAGGATGGTCCTGAAGGAGGTGTTGTGGCTGCTGTGGAGCCTGTGGACAGTGAAGAAGAGGAGGCAGAAGAAGAGGATATCGACAACAGAAACACCGTGATTCATCAATACTTCCAGTGAGACACAGGTAAGAAGACATCACTGCCTCCTACATCTGATACACTTGTTCTACCTCTCATCTGTATGTCACTTTCACCCAGTGTATGGACCCTGATTTGTCACTTTCTCTTTCAATTTCACAGATGTGGGTCCCACTGTGTGACCTCTGCTATGTTACCTCATGGACTAGAGCTGTGTGACATAGGTATGTTGACAATACAATGGACATTGCTATTTCCCTCAGTTATTTCAAATACACATTTGTGAAAGCACAGACTGACTCCAGATAGTTTTGTGATTTAAGGGTGTTTATTTAAGTGCTAAATAGTGGAGGGGGTTGTAAAATGGTCAGGGGTGATGGTGGAGGAATGTCCATGGCAGAGTCCAGTCTATTAGTCTCACAGGTGTATTGTCCAAAAGGGCATAGGAAGTGGAGCTGGGGCAGTTTAAGGATGGACAGGGTGACAAAGTCAGACAGAAGGATGACAATCAGGGTGGTCTCATTTCTTGGCGGGGGTCTTGGCATTGTTCTCTGTCTTTCTCCTGGATCTAAGGGACCGCTTGTGGGGTGGTTCTCCATCTGCAGGGGTTGGGGTGCTGGTGTCATGGTCCTGTGGTGGTGCCTCCTGTCCACTAGCGCCGGCGGAGGTGGTGGGCCGTTCATCGTCCAGGCTTGTGTCAGGGGCCCCTTGTTGTGCCCAGGGTGGTATTGATGGATTTAAGTTCCTCTCTGAACCCCAAATACTGTTCCTCCTTCAGCCGTTGGGTCTCCTGAAACTTGGCCAGTACCGTTGCCATCGTCTCCTGGGAATGGTGGTAGGCTCCCATGATGTTGGAGAGGGCCTCGTGGAGAGTGGGTTCCCTGGGCCTGTCCTCCCCCTGTCGCACAGCAGCCCTCCCAGTTCCCCTGTGTTCCTGGGCCTCTGTACCCTGAACCGTGTGCCCACTACCACTGCCCCCAGGTCCCTGCTGTTCTTGGGGTGGTGGGTTAGCCTGGGTTCCCTGTAGTGGTGGGCACACTGCTGCTTGACGTGTCCTGGGGACAGAGCTATGGGCCCGCTGGGTGGGTGCTGTGCTGGTGTTTCCAGAGGGGGGAGGCTCTGTTGTGGCTTGTGCCAGTGTGAAGGGAACAGACTGTCCCGAGGTCCCAGATGGCCCGGGCTGGTCATCTAGATCCAGTTGGACAGAGCTGCTGTCATCACTGTGGGCCTCTTCTGTGGGTGGACTGGACATGTCTGGAACCTCCTGTCCGGTGACGTTGGGTAGGGGTCCTGCAGGGGTCTAAAGGCATGTAAAGGCATGATTATTGCATGTGTGTGTGCCATGGTGTGCAATGGTTGGGTGACCGTATAGCCCAGTGCTTCCGTTCCTGTGTAGGACCTTGTGTGCTAATTGTATAGGGGTCTGTGTGGGTATGTGTAGTGGCCATGCATTGGTGATGGGTGTCCATGCTTTGTTGTTGCATGCAGGGCTTGGTGTGGGGATGTGTGGTTTGTGCTAGTGGGACATATGTGAGGAATTGGAGTGATGGCGTGAGGGCGAGGGTGGGGGTATGTGATAGCATGCAGGAAGGGTGGGGGATGTAATAGTTAAGAGTTGACTTACCAGAGTCCATGCCTCCAGCTACTCCTGCGAGGCCTTCAGGATGCAGTATAGCCAAGACCTGCTCCACCCATGTTGTTAGTTGTGGGGGAGGAGGTGGGGGTCCGCCGCCAGTCCTCTGAACTGCAATGTGGTGTCTTGAGACCACGGAACGTACCTTCACCGTAGGTCGTTCCACCTCTTTCTGAGGTTATCCCTAGTTCTTGAGTGCTGTCCCTCTGCCTTGACCCTGTCCACGATTCTGCGCCATAGCTCCATCTTCCTAGCTATAGTGGTGTGCTGCACCTGTGATCCGAATAGCTGTGGCTCTACCCGGATGATTTCCTCCACCATGACCCTGAGCTCCTCCTCTGAAAACCTGGGGTGTCTTTGCGGTGCCATGGGGTGGTGTGGATGATGTGTGAGATGGTGTGTGTTGTGATGTGTGGGTTGATATTTAGGGGTGTGTGGTGTTTTGTGCGTGGATGTGTATGTGTGATGGTGTTGTGTGCCTCTGTATGCTGGTGTTGTCTTTGCTGTTCTGTCTCTCTGGCCTTCATCTAAATTTTTGGTAGTAAGGGTTTGTGGGTGATGTGGGCTGGTGTTTTATATTGTATTGGGTGTGTGGGAGTGGTGTGTGTATGTGTAGCAGATGTGTGTATTTCGAATTGTCCAACGTGGTAGTGTTTTGTAAATGTTTGTGTATTTTGAGCACGGCGGTGTGTACCACCAATGGTTTACCGCGGTTGAAAGACCGCCGCATGGATTCATGGGTCGTGATAGTGTGGGCGTATTCCAGTTGGCGAGACGGTGGAGGGTTTGGCAGACTTGTCTGGGTGTCTGGATTTTGGCAGATTCCGAGCTGTGGGTCGTAATAGCTGTGGCGGAACTCCGCAGCCACGGCGGTGTGTTGGCGGTCTTCTGCACACCGGTAAGCGGCATTTACCGCCAATGTTGTAATGACCCCCATACTGTCTTTTACAAATGATTATCCCAAATTGAGGGAGAAGCCAGTTGAATGGTATCAACAGATTGGGAGGTTCGTGAAACTTTCCAAGTGTTTGTGGGAAGACTTGAACACTTTGTTAGAGATAGTTGTACCAGCTGATTTATGGGTTGAATGCAAGAGGCCAGTAGACTGGTCAACAAGGGAACCTGAGAGGAATAAGATTACAGGTGCACCGTCACCTGAGGTAATGAAAAATTATTATAAGGTGACTGAGTTTCCGAAAACTAGAACTTCCCCGAAAAATATTGATTGGCAGAGGATTGATTGGACAGTCCAAGAAACTAAGGAGTCCATACATACCTATTATGAGAAATTGTTGAAGGCTTTCAAGGAGTACAGCGGTAAGGAAGCAGTTGAACCAAAAGACATGTTGCATTTTGTTTTCAGATTTGTTGAAGGGCTGAGACCTGAAGTAGGGCAGATGATTAAGAATCATTTGATTTGTTGGGAGGCAAAGCCGACTGATGAAGTGTTGCAGTATGCTAAATATTGCAGTGATGAGATTGAATTAAATCAAAAGAAATTGAAGGAGAAGGCAATAGTGATGCAGATTAAGGCAGCACAATCAGGAGTGCAAGGAGCTTTAGTGTCGCTGGTGCCACCATAAAAGAGAGCTATTGCGTTTCATCCTCAAGTGAGGAGAGAGGACGTGGTATGGATGTGATGCGTGGTCAAGATCTGTATACGGAGGTTATTCAGAATGACATGCAGGGCATGAAAAGGATGTTGCCATGTCACATGTGCAGAAACGTGGAACACTAGAAGCGGGAGTGCCCGTTGATGGTGCCGAAAGGCTTGTCAGTACAGTCCAGACTGTGAGAGTTCCCAGAGTGAGGGGCCAAGTTCTGAATGTCCAAACTTGAGGTCAGAGCTTTTTACCTGTACAACAGATGCAGGTGCCTTGAGCACAATTTACTTTTTTAGCGCCAGTACATCAGCAGATTCCTATGGGGCCTAGACAGCAAATGCACATAGCCCAAGCCCCGACGGAGCAGCAACAAGTTATGCTTACTCAACAGGTCAATGGTCAGAGATCAGATAATAGTAACAATACAGTACACCAATTCCCATTTCACAGTGAGGATGAAATAAACGATGAATGGATGAGTGACAGTTCAGATGAAGGAGCTTGTATTCTTGACGCATCCCTAGAGGTAGATCAGAGAGGGCCTTTTGTGAAGGGAAAGGTAATGGGACATAAGGTTTCATTCTTGGTTGACAATGGAGCTACGCCACCACCGTGAGGAGTGTGGAAGTACCAGATATACCCCTTTCCGGAAGAACAGTGCAGGTTTTGGGAGTGGAGAAAGGCAGTTAACGAATCCTATCAAAGAACCGGTACAGATTGAAATTGGAAATTATACAGGATTGCATAGATTTGTGGTGTGCGACTCAAGTCCTGTATCTCTGTTAGGCAGAGACTTATTGTGCAAAAACAAATGTTCCATAAATTGTACAGATGCAGGGATAGAAGTCCAGACAAACAGTGATGATGAGGAAGAGCAGGAATCAGCCATGGTTCCTAATGAGGCATTTAGAGAGTACCCTTTGATCGAGATTTTTCCAATGGTCACCCTAAAAGAGTTGCACGCAGATTCACAGGGAACAGTGAAAGAGAGGGTCTGGGATTTGACAGGAAAAGAAGTGGGTTTGATCAAAGGAGTTGAACCAATTAAAATCACCTTGAAGTCAAATGTTGAGTTTCCAAAATTTCTACAGTATAATATGCCACAGGATGTGATGATGAAGGTGGAGCAAATAATTGGGGATTTCTTGAAGCAGGGTGTTTTGAAAGAGGTGTTTAGCAGTCTATGTAATTCACCGATAATGGGATTGAAAAAGCCTTGTGGGAAAGTGAGAATTGTGCAGGATTTGCGAAAAGTGAATGACATGGTGGTTAAGTGTTACCCGATTGTGCCCAATTTAGCAGTGATACTGTTTCAGATTCCATGCGAGGAAGAGTGGTTCACAGTAGTCGATCTGTCACAAGCTTTCTTTTCAGTGCCACTTCATGAGGGTAGTCAGTTTCTTTTCAGTTTCAAATTCTTAGATAAAGTCTACAGCTGGTGCAGGCTCCCACAAGGGTATACGGAGTCACCATCCCTATTTAATCGGATTCTCAAAAAGAACCTGGAGTCATTGGAATTACCTTGCCAATCTACTCTTGTACTGTACATTGATGATTTATTGATTGCATCCAGAACAACGAGTGTAAACATGATTCGATTGTCCTATTGAATCATTTGCGAGACTTTGGTAACAAGGTCTCACCTGCAAAGTTGCAATACTGTCAGAAGTCTGTCAAATAATTGGGTCATCAAATTGAGAAAAGGCTGAGGAGAATTTCCCGAGAAAGGATTACAATGATTTTGCAGAGAAATCCGCCGATTTTCAGGAAGGATGTGCACATGTTCCTGGGAATGGTAGGCTACTGTTGACAATGGATTCCGAATTTTGCTGAGATTGCTAAGCCTTTACAACAATTGACACACAAGGGAGTTACAGACCCCATTACTCTATATGAAGATCAGATGAGGGCTTTCACCGAAATGAGAGAGTCTGTGCAGAGCTCCGGCGTTGGGAATGCCTGATTTCACAAAGCCTTTTGCATTGTTTTGTCATTAATGTGATGCTTGTTCTTTGTCTTGACACAGGTCTATGGAGGTGCTTATCGCCCAGTAGCTTATTTTACAGCTACCTTGGACTAGGTTGCAGCAGCTTTACCAGGTTGACTGCGAGCAGTAGCCGCAGTTGGTCAAAGTCTTTCCCAATGTGAAGGGGTGGTCATGGGATACCCAGTGACGGTAATGGTGCCACATTCAGTTGAAATTTTGTTGATAAAAACAAAAACACAACACTTAGCGGGGGCCCGACTGACAAGGTATGAGACAAGTATATTGGGAGCTCCAAATGTTACTTTGCAAAGATGTACAGTGTTAAATCCAGCAACGTTACTCCCAAGTGATACTGTTGAAGTCGAAAAAGAGAAAGATATAGAGCATGATTGTCTTGAGGTAATGGACCTTTGCACAAAAGCTAGACCTGTTATCAGAGACACCCGATTAGAAGAACATGATCAAATTGTTTTTGTTGATGATTCATGCCTCAGGGATGGAACAGGCACATTGAGAGCAGGATATGTTGTATGTACCATTACAGGGACCCTGGAAGCATCTTGGCTTCCTGTTGTATATTCAGCACAAGTGGCCGAATTGCTAGCTCAACATGTTATGTCTCTACTATGCTGTGAGTGACAATATACACAGATAACCAACATGGATTTGGAATAGTTCGTGATTTTGGTCAATTGTGGTCACAAAGAGGGTTCATGACCTCCAGGGGAACCCCAGTACGAAATGGTGACAGAATAAAAGATTTATTGTACGCAATGCAGTTACCTGAAGAAATTGCTGCAGTAAAATGCAGTCCACACCAGAAAACATTTCCTTGGGAAATGGATATGTGGATCAGGTAGCAAGGTTTTGCGCCCTGAACTGTATATCGTTCAAGGATAAGTGGGGATTAATGCAAGAAGAAGAGATCAGTTGCGCAAACTTTGCCTTGAAAGTGTCAACATCAGGACAGTGCGTGCTCTACGGGCGATATAAATGCAAAAACCCAGTCCTTATGCAGAGGCATATTTCATGCATTGTGTTTCTATGCAGTAGGATAACCTTTTGCATTGCAGAACTTTCACCTTGAAAAGCCATTAACGCTGTTTGTAATTCATTATTCATTTGCAAGGCTTGTTTGCAGGACTACAGGGTGTGGTCCTTTATTCTAAGACTTTCTAGAAGACTTACTTGCAGCATGGTTGGGTGTGGCTCATGGGCAGGGCTTGGCTCTATATAAGAGAGCCAGCCCAGCTCCATGTGCTCACTATTCAGAGGTCCTGGTACAGAGCAGCAGCATTTTCTAGAGCTCCTGTACCGGAGGCCTAACCAGCTATTTCCAGGCCTGCTCTTGCTTATTTGGTGATCTTCCGGCAGGGCGGTAAGACAGAGGTCAGGTTAGGCCCGACTTAGTTTTCTAGTAACTTTCGAGTTTTCGGCCTAATCTCGAAATCGCGTGTGCACGATCATTTCATGGCATTTACCTTATGAATTTCAAATCTGCAACAATGTGCGCGATTCCTTCCAGGCATTTATTTCCTGGTATTCAGATCTGCAGTGTGCGCGATCATTTCATGGTCTTTGAATCGTGAATTCCGAAATCAGCAGCAGTGTGCGCGATTCCTTTTCAGACATTTACTTCTTGGCATTCAGATCAGCAGTGTGTGCGATCGTTTCATGGCATTTACCTTGTGAATTCTGAATCGGCAGCAGTGTGCGCAATTCCTTCCAGGCATTTACTTCGTGACATTCAGATCGGCAGTGCGCGCGATCATTTCATGGCATTTACATTGTGAATTCTGAATCGGCAACAGTGTGCGCAATTCCTTCCAGGCATTTACTTCGTGAAATTCAGATCGGCAGTGTGCTTGATTATTTGATGGCATTTACAATGTGAATTCTGAATCGGCGGAGTGCATGATTCTTTTTCCTGCATTTAAATCTTGAAAGCATAGATCGGCGTTGTGCGCGATCATTCAATTGCATAATAATTTAGATGTTCGAATCGGCAACAGAGTGCGCAATTCTTTCCTGATGCGTAAACTTTTGAAATACAGTTCGGCGAAGTGTGCGATCATTTTTTGACATTGAAACTATATGAGTGGTTTGATGAAGGAGCATAACATTCCCTGAACATTTAAGTCTTGAAAACGCTTAATCAGAAAGTGACGTAGGAGTGTATTTCATGATATTTGTACAGTTCATTCATGTAGAGATGAAACCATGTGTTCCTTGATTCCTGCTACAATGCAGAGAGTGTTCTAAACAGTATTTTGGAGAAAGTTTATTGTTCAAAATATAATATGCTAATTCTGGAATGTTCATGTGAGAACCTTACATAACCTTTTCTTGATTTATAGGTACCTAGATCCTTGAGGCCTAGTTATAGTGAAGTTTTAGGCCATTCATGGCTTTTAGCATAAATGTTTTATTTTAAAACAAAACTTATTGAAAGTCATTGTGATTAATCTTGCAATTGTTTTGTTTAACCTTTGCTTCCACAGGTCACCTTCCCCGCTGTTCCCAACCCAAAACCCATTCCTCCACTTGGCCATTCTTTAACTCTGTACTATATAACTAGTGGAGTTTGGAGCTGCAAAGAGGTGGACATGTTGGGAACATGCGCAAGCCCCGAGGATCTGGTCTCCTTGACAGAAAGTAATTGACACCTTAGAGGAATTGAAAACATTGCAAGAAAATGCAGACAAGGAAGAGAAAAAGCTGTGGGCAAAGCTGAAGTGTATACAAAGACCAGATGAGATCTGTGTATTTGAGGAGGGTCGGATGGTATTGCCAAATTGTCTGTTGTCTCAGATGGCTTGGTATTACCATGGTCAGGCACACATTGGAAGGGATGCCATGATTAGATTATTCAAAGTTGATTGGTTCAATCTGAAGTTCGGGCAAGCAGCTGAGGCAGTGTGTCATAGATGTGTGATTTGTCAGCAACTACATGTGGGAAAAGGGACAGTGGTAAATTTGAGCCACATTGGAAGAGCAGGAGGACCATTCAGCAAAATGCAATTGGATTTCATTGAGATGCCTGCATGTGGTGGACTGAAGTAGGTGTTGGTGATTGTGTGTGTGTTTAGTCATTGGATTGAAGCATACCCCACACGTAGAAATAGTTTCACAGTTGCAAAACTACTCCTTAGAGAACTGATACCAAGGTTCGGATTCCCAATCTCTTTAGAATCAGATAGGGGAACACACTTCAATAATGAAGTGATTAAACTCTTATGTGCAGCACTGAACATTGAACAGAAGCTACGTTGTAGCTATCATCCAGAGGCATCAGGATTATTAGATCAAATGAATGGTACCCTGAAATCAAGGATTGCCAAAATGTGCGCTGCCACAAATCTGAAATGGCCAGATGCATTGCCTTTAGTGTTGATGTCAATGAGAAATGTACCTGACAGGAAGACAGGATTGTCCCCACATGAGGTTCTCATGGGAAGAGCAATGAGACTGCCAGCAATATCGGCCAATGCTCAAGTCAATATTGCAGATGATATGGTGTTAGACTACTGCAAGGGTCTGGCTGATGTGGTTCGATCTTTTTCTCAGCAGGTACAAGCTGTTTCCCTGCCACCTATCCATGACCCAGGTCACAACTTGAGAGCCAGAGACCGGGTCGTGATCAAAAAGCATGTGCGAAAAACCTGCCGAGAGCCACGTTGGAGAGGTCCATACCAAGTGGTGTTGACGGCTATCACAGCTGTAAAGTGTGCAGGATTGCCTAGTTGGATACATGCAAGCCATACAAAAAAGGTGGTGAGGCCTCAGGATTATGAAGAAGTATTGCTGAGAACAGCAGCAGCAGCAAAACAAATAATTCTACCTGAACCAGAGCCAGAACAAGTAGAGCCGGAAGTAGACCCAGATTGGCCGAAGAAGGATCAATCACCCCGGGGAGAGACGAGGGTGTGGAAAATCATGAGGCAGAATATGAAAACAATGCAGCAGACATGTTAAGAGATCCATGCACAGAAGAAGTGCTAATGCAAACAAAAAGGACTGAAAGACAAGGAGATCCAGTGCCAGAGCCTGAGGGGGAAAGAGTTGAGACAGGTCAAAGCAAAGGTGATCTGACTCCTCCTGAACCCACTGCAGGCCCATCAAGAGAGGGAACATCAGACAAGGTGAAAGAGAAAAGTCCAATCTTGAAGAGATTGTTGACAGAAGGAATAAGAAAAGGGGATCATTGGCCTGAGTCTCAAATAGGCAAGAAAAAGGACTTGGTAATAAATTAAACAATAGAGGAAGAACAAGACACCACAAGGAAAGATGAACTGAGCGATGGAGAACTGACAGGGGTAAGAAGGTTGAAAAGAAAGAGAGTGGAAAGTCGAAAATACGTGGGACCAGAGTGGGCATACGCCACAAGTGATTGGCAGAATGGGTTTATGTCCTTCTGTTTTGATAGAGAAGTTCCAAGCCAGTATTTTGATGCAACTTGATGGAGAGAAACAATAGACTGTGTTGTCGAACAAAGAAAAGAGATTGTGATTACCGATTTACCGGAAAAGACATTGACAGCCTGATATGACACTTAAACCCTGGAGATCACCAGCTGATAACCGATTTTGACAAAGGAAGTGAAGGGGTCCTGTTGTGTGAAGTTAAAGTGTGAAGAAAATAAGTATATTTTTGATTTTGATTTTTGTGTTGCACATTAATTAAGTGTTGAAACTCTGCTTTCTGATGATTCTTTATAGATGTAAATGTAAATTTTGCACTTGTATAGCGCACTACTCACCCGTTAGGGTCTCAAGGTGCTGTACTCATACCGCTATGGAACCCCTCCTGGCTTTTCCCTGTGAGGTGCCCACTCCTGGGCACCCCCAGGGTGAAGCCAGGCATCCAAGCGCTGTTGGGGCCATTGTGGAGATTAAGCAAGCTATTGCCCAGAGTTGCAGAGTGGGACCCATTAATTAGATTAGGCACCGAGGCGAGAATTATCTGGTCCAAGGGAATTGAGCCCAAGACCTGCCGAAGCGGGACTTGAACCCTGGTCTTGAGCCAGACCTCTGCTTCAGGGTCTGCCGCTCTAACCATTGTGCCACACTTCTCCACATGGCTAGTTTAGATAATAACATAAGGCATATTAGGTATTGTAGATATTTGAGTGTAGGAATGGCGATTGTGTGTGGATTGTTGTTTATAATAATGATTGTGGGAATGTCAATTCATGAGATGAAAGAAGCAAAGGTTACATCTGTTCATGAGACTACTACACTAACAGCTATAGAGAAGTTTAAATTAGATGAGCAATATTTGCATGATTATACTAACACGTGGGGAGAGTTGTCTGCTAACGT
Organism: Pleurodeles waltl; assembly: GCF_031143425.1. Classification (NCBI taxonomy): domain Eukaryota; kingdom Metazoa; phylum Chordata; class Amphibia; order Caudata; family Salamandridae; genus Pleurodeles; species Pleurodeles waltl. The sequence continues at coordinate 483,710,343 of NC_090445.1, read as the reverse complement.
CTTTTATTGTTTGAGTGAGTATGTGGAAATGATGGATGCAAAGGATTGTCTTGTGTGTACACAAATACCTTCCTCTGTGGGAGAAGGGGTTACTTATCATAGTTTACCTCTGACTTATGGTACTACTTGTAGTTTGCTACTAACTTGCTTCTATAACCAGGAGTATATACAGTACTTTTATTCAAATTACGACTTCGTATTTTTCTTTGTTCCTATAATTAGATATTTAAATTAAGATAGCTAAGGATCATGATATAGTATTAGTTAGAGGATTCGTTGAACCTACACTAACATTTGGCACAGCTTATGCACATCTTAACAATTTAGCTTGCTTATTAACTCCCATGGAAAAGAGCTTTATTGGGCATACTGACAATAGGAGAAAAGCATTAAAAGAAAAACTGGAAAAAGGATTAGAGAAAAGGACATACAAAAATGATGATGCTTACACTGCTATTAAAACACAAAGGAATCTAGCTCTAAATGCATTACATGTAGGGAAGCTTTGTATATATAGGCCAAAATCACGCACTGACACTTTATTTGTGGGAATGAGTGAATGTAGACATGTGTTTTTGTTTCAGAGTAAATGGACGTTTATGTTGAATGGTGCCGACCCTGTGATCTAATATATTTGTGGACTTAATGCTTATTACCATCTCCCTAAGGGATGGTATAGGACATGTTACTTGGGGAAAGTGTTCCCTAAACTTTATCAAATAGATGATTTGAAAAAGATACCGAAAATGACCAAGTTACACCGAATGAGACAAAAAAGAGAAACATCCTCTGCAATAGTAGGGGATATTTTTGGAGCAGTAATTCCTTCAGTAGGAGTTATCTTAAACGTAAATAAAATTCAGAAGTTGGCAACTATAGTAGATAATATGTTAACTAACTTTATAGGAGCTATATTATTACTAAACACTGAATTAGCTGCGGAAAGAGGTATGATGCTTCAAAACAGGCTTGCTTTAGACATAATATTGGCGAAAGATGGAGGAGTCTGCAAAATGATTAATCAAAGGCACTGTTGCTCATACATACCTGCAAATGAGAAAGAAGTAAAATAATTGCTTACTAATTTAACTAATGCAAGTAAGGATTTGAAGGAGTTGAAAGAAGCAGGAGTTTGGGAGAAAGTAGGACATGGATTTGTCACACTAGGCAATTGTTTAGTCAAATTTGGGGTGGGATATTGTGGATAATTGTTCAAGGAATATTAATTGTGATCATTATTATATTAGGATTATGGCAGGCATGCAAATTATGGCACAAAATTCAATTAAAGAGAGCTAAAAATAATCAGAGGAGGGATGAACCGCCCAGAAGAAGAATCTGTAGGGAAAATAGAAACAGAAGAGACCAAAATCTAACTTAAAGTAATTTGTAATGATTGACAGAAGAAAGGTGTAATGACATATTTAGTCATCAGAGGAGGGACTGTTGCAGTTGATATGCTAATATGAGAATATTATAAGGATTTGTGTGTACATACTAATGAGAAATAATGACAATTGAAGCTAGTAATTGAAAATAACGTGTAATGTGCAAAATGTCCCCAAGGGGAGTGGTCACCATCTGTGTTAAAAGTACTAAATAATATGAAAATTTTAATATTATGTATTAATATGTTATAATTAATGATATAAACGTATGTTATGATGCTTCATGTTCTTAACTTAGCCAAATTAGAGGCCTGGTCGGCGCTGGGCCTTGCTTGCTTAAACGTGGAGACGCGATGAGCTGCCGAGAACTGGAACTGGACAAAAGAACCTTGAACTGTACAGAGTTCAGTTACAAACTCTGCTTGAGAAATCTGCAAACTCACTAGCGGACAGGATACGATCAGAACAAATTGATACAATTATGTGTAGAGTAGGCTAAATGTACTTTCCCAGGACTTGAACAATGGAGCTACTGACTATGAGCTGGGGGCAACAATTTAGTTACCTGAAGAGCCGGATGATGTTCTCATCGACAGAAGAACCAATCATGTTAATGGAACTTGACTCTCAAAAAAATCGTAGACACATGGTAAACAAAAACTATAGGTTAGAGTCATAACCTCTGATAAGGTTGACCAATTGGCAAATTGTGGGACGGACTGAAAGACCCTAATAAAAAGTCATGACATGAGAGGATAAATCAGAATGGAGAGGTGAATTTTGATGACGTCAGGAGACGCTGTCCGAAGTGCTGAAATCTGGGCTTGCTCTCTGTGAGCCCGAGCCTAGCTGATGACTGATGACCTGGAGACGAAGACTGACTCGTTGCTGATCTACCTTGGATAGGTAGCTATAACTTGACTGATTAACTTGTGCTTTTTCCTTCTAAGTACCAACTGCGCTGCTTAAAATGTTTTTATCTCTTAGTTGGATTTTTCCAAATTATTGGTTTTGGCTAAATTGATTTCGCATGAAGACCCACATGCTGATGCTAATTTCAGATAGGTAGGCTCACAAGGGTGACTAATGGTGACATTGACTTAGACTGACTGACTTACATTGCTGAATCAATTCAAGATTCATGAATTTACTGCGCCTAGATTAATGTTGTTGCATATTAATAAATCTTGATAAATCATTGTTCATGTTGCTAATAAAGTTTAATAATCATATATTTCGATGAAAACAGGTTATGATGAGAAATGTAATTAATAGGGAATAAAACAAACTAACCTTTTAGTGAGTGATGGTAGACTAGTTTTGGTATTATATGTTGGTTGGAATTGTTTGTTGATGCATTCCACTGTCACCACTTGGCTAGGATACTCTATGCGATCCAAAAGATTCATCGACCTATACGCGTCCCCTTGTAAGTATACTTACTAAGGACAAGGCGCGCTAGCAACAGCAACAACAGCAAGAATTATAAGTAGTTTCTGACTACAGTCAATGTACAGCATCAGAAAAGCACAACCTTGCTTATGACATGAGTGATCCAACATGTCTCAATGAAGGGTATTGAGCTGAGTCAAGCACTGTGCCAAGCCCTCCATGCTTATTGGTTGATTCCTCACTCTATTACTGGTGAGAGTCCTCCCATCCTAATATTTAGGAGAGCTATAAGAACCAAATTACCACAGTAGACTTTTGAGTGAACTCCGAATGATGATGAGGTTTGTGCTACTGAACATTATGCGAAACTTCAGAAGAAGACCTATGCTGATTAATGTTGGGAGATTGTGTTCGAAGAGAGTGACTGGGTCATTGTCAAACAAAAACAGGAATGAAAGACACATGATAAAAAGGCACCGACCTGGGAAATCCATTAAAAGGGATTTGTCATAATTCAGACATATGTCTAGGCACTCATTGGTCCCTGCAAGCCCAGAGCAACTGTAAAACCTGAAACCCCTGATCAGACACCAAACCCTGTACCCTCAGGGTCCACCCCAGGTATAGGTCAACTACCTAATTTCTCTTTGTCTGGCCGAACTGTGCGAGCACCCAGACAGCTTATTGGGGAATTGTAATGCAGCTGTTTGTTCATGTTTTTTGTTTGTCACAAAGGTGGAGATGTAGTGTCTTGAGATTGTGAGCACTAGGATTCTGCAGCTCGGAGGGGACTCAAAAAAAGAGATTACGCAATCAGTCTAGGAGGTGTTAAGGTGTGGTCTTCAATTTTGATGGGATTTGAGAAGTTAGTTGAATGTTGTACATTGATGAATGAAGATGTTAGCTATGAGCTCTGTGTATGCCGTGTGCTTGTGCATGCTCCTGGGCTGGGGAGGACACAACATAATTTATAGTCACACGCTAAAGGAAACCTACAAACACATACATAACATGTAGATTATATCTTAATCTACCTACATTTTCTTTGCATGGCCTCAGGCTCACAGAATAAAAGTGGCCCAAAAAGCCAAACAAATGCCATATTTCCTATGCACCCATTGCAACAAAATGAAAAATTGTCCTAGCAGTGAGAGACACAAACTACTATTTGAAGGATATGATAACTGGCCACTAGGAAAAAATAGTATTCTAATTTTTATAACAATAACAATGGTTGTTTTTCATTCACTTTGGCCTACATGGGTAGCACAATCTTAATAAAAGTTGCAAGGAAGCCCAAAAAATAAATGAGACTGGATATCTAAAGTTTCAGATTTACCACATGAACAGCTGAAAGACCCATTCATAGTCACATGCTAAAATAAATCTTTAAAAAATGCATAACAAATAGAATACATCTTACTCTACATAAGTGTTCTTTGCTTGCTCTCTCACTCACAAAATAAAACTGTCCCCAACAAGCCAAACAAAAACAATCTTCCTTATGTACTCCTCTGCAACAAAATTTAAATGTCACCTAGCAGTGAGCTACACAAACTACTATGTGGAGGACATAATAATTGCCCATTAGGAAAAAAATAATAAGCTTAATTTTTAGAACAACGTTGATTGTCGTTCATTAATTTTGAGCTTCGTAAGTAGCACAGAAGAGCAAAAAATAAAGTAGGCTGCATATGTAAAGGTTCAGAATTACTACACAAACAACTAAAATACACACTTATGGACACATGATTATGTAAACTAATAAGGGAATAGATAACAAATACAATAGATACAAAGAAATAAATCACATTAAACTTAACACCACTCTGTAGCAGTACTTAGTATTCCCAAAGAAAGGAATTTCTCAGATATTAGCTCCCTAATAACTTTCCCTTATTTGGCAAATCACCCCAAACATTTCCAGACTTATAGCATTTTCAACATTTTTAGATGATGTAAATTTTTTCTGATGAATCCTTAGATGGAGTGCAGCGATGATAGAATGTCCAAACAGTGAGTTATAGTTGGTGTTGTTTGGTTAGCGAGCTAAAAAGAGTTTGTAACGAGGTATACACTACTTATAATAATTTGAAGTGATTAATAAATTGTAAATATAAGGTATAACCATAATTTTAGAATTTTTAAAGTGACCAAGGCTGCAGGCTGAAACACACTGGGAGAAGCTTTCTCAATAAATGTACACTTTGAGCAACACATTAGTCTCCAGACCTTCCTTTGCACTATACATATACATATTACCTACTGGCAGTCATCAGAAGGTTTATAGTTAGGACCTTATTTCCATATGAAAAGCGTTTTCCGACTTGGCTATACCTTTGGCATTGGATCTTCACAATTATTTTTTTTAAAGTGTGCCAGTAATTCTTGTTGCACATAAACAATTTTGGGGTGATCCTTCAAGCGAGGGCTAAGAAAAAGGGGGGGGTCAAAAAAGTGTGCTTTTCCTTGTTATTAGTTTTTAACACAACTACAGCCCAAACCACTGAATTAAATTACACCAAATTTGGCAGAAAGGTAGATTCTGTTCCACAGATTGTGCTTTTTGTTATTTGGTGTAAATCCATTCAGTAGTTGTTGAGAAATGTAAGGAAATCCAAATTTGTATATCTAGGACCACGTATCCTCCTTGATGACTTTATAAAGAATAACGAGCTCCTGCAGGGAAATGCAGAGCTGATTAGCTGCCATCACTTCAAACAAGAAGTGTTGTCAGCCATCTTGGGACTC